>NC_083601.1:58499594-68499594 GCF_029168945.1 Cannabis sativa
AACCATAACAATCACAACACTAATAAGTGATACGCTAAATCACTTCCCAGGGACTTAAACTAGAAACTAAAAGTTTCCCTATCGATAAAAAGCATGGAAATACCCCAAATAACATAAAAACGAGAAAATCTAGGGTTTCAGAAAATTTCCCAACTGGCAGACCGGTTGCACAACCGGAATTCCGGTTCTGGAAATTCCTGAACCCCATCTGGAATTCCGGAAGCACAACTGGAATTCTGGTTCCTCCCAGGAAACCTTCAAAAATTCATAATTCATTCAATTCAAACCCAACTTAAACGAAACCTTCCAGACCTGTTCTAAATACCCCAAAGAACAATACTAAAGCATCAAAACAGTCCAGAACACACAGATGCCAAAAATGCCATTAAAGCTCCAAGCTTTGAGTTCAAAACTCAAACTTGGTTAAACAACCCTATCATGCATCAAACCTTGAATAAAATTACATATTCATGCATATAAAAACTGCAGAAAGTGAACTCAAACACAATCAAACTTTACAGCAGCTATTTTCACATTTTCACTTTGAAAAACAATAGTTTTGAGTATAAAAATTCTAAGCTTGAATCAAGGCAACTAACATGCATCAAACTAGCTCTAATCTACTCAAATAATCATGCTTAAACCTCTGCAAACAACAACGAAATCACAGCAACAACAACAACCTAAACTAAGCATGCAAACCATAAAATTCTTCAAAAATTTCCAAGAAACAAGAAAAGAAGCTAGAGCAAGGTTTACCTCCACTAGAATTACTTTGATCTTGCTGAAAATAACTTGAATCAAGCAAGAAAACCCAGCCCTAGCAGCTCCCAAGCTTGGCCGAAAAGAGAGAGAGAGAGAGAGAGAGAGAGAGAGAGAGAGAGAGAGAGAGAGAGAGAGAGAGAGAGAGAGAGAGAGCTTTTGAAATTTCTAATTTTCTATGTTTTTGAAATCTTTGAATAATGAGAGCGAAATGCAATTACAACCTTTACTTCAGCCAACAAATAACATCAATTAACATTTAATTTCAAATTTCTAAGTCCACTAAAGGAGAAAACATAAATGGGGCAAAATGACTATTTTGCCCCTTCACACTAAAATAGCATAAAGAGCACTAAAGGGGTATTTTGGGAAATTCTAAATTCTCGGCCAATCCCGACATTCCCAATGTCTAAATAACCATCCCAATATACTAACATACTAAGTTGTGATTTTACTGAGCCAAACACCGAGTTCCATGTTACCGGGCATCGGAAATGCAAAATTATGAAAATCACTAAATGACATAGAATGCATTTCATAATTCAACAATAACAGTATAAATAATTATTTAAATATCTATAAATAATTTTCCATAATTAAACATAATTAACTGCTAATTCCCAAATTAAACTAAGCGGTCTTTACAACTATTCCCCCCTTAAAAAGATTTCGTCCCCGAAATCTAACCTGAATAACTCTGGATATTGAGCTCTCATATCTGACTCTAGCTCCCAGGTGGCTTCCTCCACCTTGCTGTTTCTCTAGAGTACTTTGACCAATGCTATGGTCTTATTCCGAAGGACTTTATCCTTTCTATCCAGGATCTGCACTGGCTGTTCATCGTAAGACATATCTGGCTGCAGTTCAAGGCTCTCATAACTGAGTATATGAGAGGGATCTGAAACGTATTTTCTCAACATAGAGACATGGAATACGCTGTGCACTACTGATAAAGCTGGAGGCAATGCTAACCGATATGCCACTTCACCTATCTTCTCGAGAATCTCGAAAGGTCCTGTAAATCAAGGGCATAACTTGCCTCTTTTACCGAAATGTTTAATCCCCTTCATTGGAGATACCCATAAAAACACATGGTCTACTCTGTGAGGCAAGCATTCTTGCTTTTATTTTCTCTATTGCCTCATTGGTCCGCTGCACTGACTCCGGATCTAAGTATTTTCTCTCCCCTGTCTCATCCCAATGGATGGGAGATCTACACTTCCTACCGTAAAACAGTTCATAGGGAGCCATCCCTATTGTACTCTGATAACTGTTGTTGTAAGAAAATTCTATCAACGGTAGATATTTATTCGAAGAGCCTTCAAAATCCATAACACAGGCTCGTAACATGTCCTCCAATATCTGAATTGTCCTTTCAGACTGACCATCTGTCTGAGGATGGAATGTTGTACTAAATTTTAGTTTTGTACCCATTGCTCGTTGCAAACTCTGCCAAAACTTGGAGGTGAACTTCGGATCTCTATCCGAAACTATAGACTTCGGTACCCCGTGAAGTCTTACAATCTCTTTAACATACAATTCTGCCAACTGATCCACTGAAAAGGTTGTTCTAACAGGCAGAAAATGAGCAGATTTCGTGAATCGATCCACCATAACCCAGATGGAATCGAACAAACCCGTGGTTCTAGGTAACGCAACCACGAAATCCATCGTGATATCTTCCCACTTCCACTCAGGTAGGGTTAAAGGCTGCAACAACCCTGCTGGTCTCAGATGTTCACCCTTAATCTACTGACAAGTGAGGCATCTCGATATGAATTCTACCAAATTCTTCTTCATACCGATCCACTAGAAGTACGGTTTAAGATCTTGGTACATTTTACTAGTGTCGAGATGCAGAGAATAAGGAGTAGAATGAGCCTCTTCAAAGATCTCATTCCGGAGTTCCACACTACTCAGAACACAAACCCTAGCTTTATATAGAAGCATCCCGTTGTCTGACACTGAGAAATCCCTGGCCTGACCAACCAAAACCTCATCTCTAATTTTCATTAACTCTGGATCAGTCATTTGAGCGGTTTTAATTCTTTCTAACAAATCAGAATGCAGCGTTAAGTTGTGAAGCTGACCTACCACAAAATCAATGTTGGATCTAACCATGTCCTCTGCTAACTGAGGTGAGATCTGAATCATGCTAGCTACCTGCCCGGGACCCTTTGATAACTCTACGAATTAGAGTTATTTTCACATTTTTTTAACTAAAATTTGCTTAGTTCTTAAGTTTTTAATTACTTAAGTAAGCTTTTAATTATTTTTGAATTTATTAGTTTTTTTGTAATTTTATATGTTTTTGTGTGTTTTTATAATTATTTTATTATAATATGTTATGTGGTATTTATTTTTAATTTTATTTTAATTTTCTAATTAATTTTATGTATTTTTAGGTGTATTTGGAAGAGAAAGATTGGGATTAAATTGAAGAAATATTGGAGAAATAGAGTCAAAAGTGTAATTTTCAAAAGAAAATCAGATGAGGTCCTTTGGAAAGCTCACTCTCGGTCAGCTCTTTGACCCAATCAAAGTTGTCCGCCTACAGATCTAATGGCCCAGATCTGCGCGTGGTGCTCAAACCCAACAGCAGCAAGTGAAGCCTGCCAACTTCCTTCCACACGGGTCCCAGGCGTCAGCCTCCCCTCCAACCAGCTCGCGCCACACAAGCTTTCCGTCATCCCCTCCTCCATTCAAGCCATGCGAAGTGTACCTGCAGAAGAAAAAGAAGAAGAAAAAATTGACTTGTTATTTGCTTTTCTCTCAGCCCAAAAAAAATTAGAAAATACCAAAATACCAACATTTTCTCCCACACATTACACATAAATACCTATTTACTCTTCCCAATTTATTTCACCTAAATAAACATTCCTAATTTATTTTTACCCTATCTTTTCACTATTTTTCCATCCAAACAAACATTTATTTTTTCCAATACTCTTACACATACTCTATTTATCCCGTCTCTTCTCAACACTAATTAAATTAATCATTTTATTTATTTTATTTTGATTAATTTAATTCTCTAATTTTTCCTATAAATATGGTGTTGGAAGACCATTTCAAAACACATCTCTTCACCCCCCAAAACACCTCTTCAACCCAAAACACTTCTCCATTCCACACTCTTCGTTTTTCCCATTTTCTTTCTTCCATTTTTACATTTTGAAGAGCATGTCAAGTATGTTTATCTTTTGTAATTTTATCTAGTTATGAGCTTCTAATCTTTTTTCAAGATTAGTAAGATGATGATGAAGCAAAATGTAACTAGATAGTGTTTATGTTTGTATGTTGATTTCCTATTTCGGCTATAAAGTTCGTGGATTTTTCTATCAAAAATATGTCTTTTTCATCTTCAATATTATGTATTTTTGATTGTTAAAGAATATTTCCACTTAGTTCTTCATTATGCAAAAATATAATACTCTTTGATTAAATGTCTTTCATTAAATTGTTTACATCTAATTCTTAGAATATAAGTGTTATATTTTGCCTAAACATAGTTTCTTTGATTTTGTGTAGTTTCATTAAATTGTAACACATTTAATGCTTAGAAATTATACCTTTTATAAGTGAAGAAAAATCTTACATTTTTGAAAATAACTTGTACTTAAAAGAAAAATATATTTTGGAAAATATAGTGTGATTTATTTCAACTATTTATATATATATGAACTTGGAAATCAATATACTCATAAATACTATTGAACTTGCATTTTGTGGTAACTAATATCTTAATAATCTTATTTTACACATCTTATTGGAAAATTATTTTCATATTCACTCATCTTTAACTTAAGTATTTTAGTTACTTGTCTTTTATTTTATTTTGCAAAACCAAAATCCTATCAAATATTTGGAGCTAGGTTAGAATATTCTTGTTTTGTTTGAAATGGTTTCTTTTGATGTTAGTCAACTCCCATGGGTTCGACCTTGCACTTACATGAACACTATATTCCGAAATGATTCGTGCACTTACGAGTATAAATATTAAAACACTCACTTTTGAGGATAACAAGTTTTTGGCGCCGTTGCCGGGGAGTTACAAGAAAGAAACAATCTTTTTACAAGGTAAGTAATATTCTTCTACTAGTTATTTTTTTTTTCTTTTCTCATTTTCGTCAAAAAAAAAAAGTTGAAAAAAAAAGAAAGTGATATATATATATATTGTTATATATTACATATTATATATTATACTATATATACATATTTATTGGTAGTTGACAACATTTTGTGCCTCCTACCTATTTGTTAGTTGAGTGCATTTTTGCCTCCTAACCTTTTTTTTCTTTTGGTAGTTGAGTGCATTTTGTGCCTCCTACATACTTGATAGTTGAGTGCATTTTTGCCTCCTATTATATCTCTTCTAGTGATGACATTAGTGCCTCCTAGCTTTTATTTTTGCTTATTTTAGTTGATGGCATCTTGTGCCTCCTAAAATCTTATTATTGCTACTAATATTATTATTATTACTACTACAACTATTGTTATAGTTAGTTGATGGCATTTTGTGCCTCCTAACTTTTATAACTATCTATTATTATTATTGTCATTTTTTATTGTATTTAGTTAGTGTAATTTACTTACTTTGCTTAAAAAAATACTTGAAAAAAAAAACACTAAAAACAAAGCTTGTTCTTTCAACATAAGCAATTTTTGCTTAAAGGAAATTTGGCAAAGTTCCCATCCACACTTAATAATTAATCCCGGGGAGTTTTTATTAAGTTGTGAGTAAGTGGAATCAAATAGGCCTGGGAACAAGTCAAACAAAAAAAGTTGAAAAATTAATTTTTTTTTTTTTTTAAAAAAAAAGTCATAATCTCTTTGTGTTATAAGTATGCTCTGTGGTTGCGATTTATAACTGATCTTCTACATCAGAAATTTGTCTTCTTGAGATTATTTTGTGTTACTTTGTGTTTCTTTGTGAAATTTGTGACATTGCATGCATCATTGGCAACGTGATTCTAAAAATCGTTTGGTAAAAAGAGTAGTAACTTTAGGTGAAATTGAAAGTGTTTTTGAAAATCTAAACATAATGGAACAAGAACCTAATATTGCGCAAGAAAAAACACTACTTGAATATTTTTCACCTATTTCATCTAATGCTCCATCATGCATTGTTTTGCCTACTACTAATGCCACTCATTTTGAACTTAAACCATCAATCATTCAATTGTTGCCTTCTTTTTATGGTTTAGAAAGAGAAGATCCTTACATGCATGTAAAAGATTTCTTGGATATTTGCTCAACTTTTCGTTTTCAAAATTTTTCGGATGAATCGGTTAAGCTTAGGTTGTTTCCTTTTTCTTGAAAAGATAAAGCCAAAGCTTGGTTAAACTCACTTCCAACCGGAACCATAACAACTTGGGATCAACTTTTTAATAAATTTCTTGCCAATTTTTTCCCCATGTCCAAAACTGATAATTTAAGAAGAGAAATCTCCGAATTTTATCAAAAAGATAATGAAGAATTTTATGAATGTTGGGAAAGATTGAAAGATTTATTATTAAAATGTCCCCACCATGGTTTTGAAAAATGGAGACTTGTAAAATATTTTTATGATGGTTTAACCCCTTCAAACCGACAAATGATTCAATCTATGCGTACCGGAAAATTTTTGAAATTACAAGGGCAAGAGGCTTGGGAATCTCTTGAAGAATTATCTGTTAATTCACAACAATGGAATTATTCTGAGCCTAGGTCTAGAGCAAATAATTCACCTAAAAGAGGAGGAAAATATAAAATTAAAGAAGAAACTAATTTGAGAACATCTTTTGAAAAATTAGCAAGAAAAGTAGAAGCCTTAGTCATAAGTCAAACTATGAATTCTCATGTTCAACCTAAAAAAGAAGTTTGTGCTAGTACTTGTCATAATGATCAATCATGTCCTTCTTTTCTTGAAACATTTTCCGAAGTGGCTAATGCATTACGTTCATATGGTAAACCAAATGATAGCCCATTTTCTAACACATACAATCCTAATTGGAGAAACCTTTCCAATTTTTCATGCAGACAAAACCAACCACAAATGAACCAAGGAATCCAATTCAACATGCCAAATCCGAATCATGCCCAACCAAGTCAACCTTACCCTCCACAAAGAAAGCCTTCCTTAGAAGACACTTTACAACAATTCATGCAATCCACCCAACAAATCATGCAAAATCAGTCTCAATCCATTGCCAAACTTGAGACACAATTGGGTCAACTTACCAATGCCGTAACTGAGAGAGCAAAAGGAAAATTTCCTAGCCAACCCGTCCCAAATCCTAAAGGCCAATACGAAGTAGGAGTCCCAAGTCATAAAGAAGAAGCCAAGTCTATTTCAACACTTAGGTCCGGAAAACAAATTGCCAAACCCGATTACATACCTCAAGTTGAAAAAGACCAAAGCCAACCTCCAAGTTCCAACACAAATGACTTGTCAAAAGATAATGATCAAATTCTTCCTTCCATTCCAAAAGCTCCTTTTCCACAAAGATTACTCCCACTGAAAAAAGGCAACCAATATAGTGACATCTTAGAAGTGTTCAAACAAGTAAGTATCAACATCCCATTCTTAGATGCCATTAAACAAATTCTTGCCTACTCCAAATTCTTGAAAGACCTTTGCACTGTTAAAAGAAACACTAATGTTCCAAAAAAAGCATTTTTAACTGAACAAGTTAGCTCCATAATTCAATATAAAAGCCTTGGGAAATATAAAGATCCTGGTTGTCCAACAATTTCATGCATCATTGGTGATCATTTTATTAACAAAGCTTTACTTGATTTAGGAGCTAGTGTGAATTTATTGCCTTATTCCGTTTATAAGCAACTTGGTCTAGGAGAATTAAAACCAACTTCTATAACACTTCAATTAGCTAATCGTTCTGTGAAAATTCCTAGAGGTATTATAGAAGATGTTTTAATTAAAGTGGATAAGTTCTATTTTCCTATTGATTTCATTGTTCTTGATACTCAACTTGTTGAAAATGCTCATCCTCAAATACCCATCATTTTTGGTAGACCATTTTTAGCTACATCTAATGCAATTATCAACTGTCGTAATGGTGTATTTAAATTATCTTTTGGAAACATGACTGTTGAATTGAATGTTTTTAATGTTGCTAAATCTGTTGAGTGTGAGGAAATACATGAAGTGAACATGATTAACACGAAAAATATTTTTGAAATGGACATGAATGAATTTTTTGAAACTTATGCAAAAATTTTTGGAATGTGCTTAAATGTTGATGATGTTATTCAAGATGTCAATTCTTTGCTTGAGTCTACCCCACTAATGGATACTGAAAAATGGAAAGCCAAAATTGAACCATGTATTCCATTAGAGCATGTTGAGTCAACTCCTGAACCACCAAAGTTAGATCTCAAACTTTTGCCCGACACTTTGAAATATGCATTTCTAGGAGAGTCTAACACCTATCCTGTTATCATTGCTTCTGATTTAGATGAAAAACAAGAAACAAAATTGTTAGATATCCTTAGAAAACATAAAAAGGCCATAGGTTTGACCATGGAACACATTAAGGGAATTAGCCCAGCTGTGTGCATGCATAGAATTCATTTAGAAGAAAATGCTAAGCCCTCCCGAGAAAGTCAAAAAAGATTAAATCCAAACATGAAAGAGGTAGTAAGAGATGATGTAATTAAAATGTTAGATGTAGGGATCATTTACCCTATTTCTGACAGTCCATGGGTTAGTCTTGTTCAAGTTGTTCCAAAAAAGTCTGGGATCACTGTTGTTAAAAATGAACAAAATGAGTTAATCCCTACTAGAGTCCAAACTGGGTGGAGAGTGTGTATAGACTATAGAAAGTTGAATAGTGTGACTAGGAAAGACCACTTCCCATTACCCTTCATTGACCAAATGCTTGAACGATTACCTGGCCATGCTTATTATTGCTTTCTTGATGGGTACTCGGGATATAACCAAATCCCCATTGCCCCCGAAGATCAAGAAAAGACTACCTTTACTTGCCCTTTTGGAACCTTTGCATATCATTGTATGCCTTTTGGTCTTTGTAATGCTCCTGCAACATTTCAAAGATGTATGATTGCAATATTTTCTGATATGGTTGAAAGATATCTTGAAGTGTTTATGGATGATTTTTCTGTGTTTGGAAATTCTTTTGATGATTGTTTGTGTTGGGTTTTATGCCCTAAATAAAACTCATTTCAATATAATCAGATTTACTTATTAATATAGATCAGAAATAACATTTAATGTTGCATGGTTCACATGATTTATTTCATGATTATATGTACATAATGTATAAATTCATCTGAAACCCTTTTCACATACTTGATCCTGTTTATTGTGTCGTCAACACATTGGAAAGTAAACATGACTATGTGAATAAAGTTTCCTAGATTTATCAGACACAGGGTTTTACTGATATGATAATCTACAACAAGAGTTTACTTGCATTTGGAGAAGTGCTATGTTCTTTCCAGAGCATTGGTTAAAGTAAAGATCAGGTTGGATGCATGGAGTATGCATCGGAAGGGACCGATATTGAACTTTGACTTAGATTTAATTAAACTTACCGTAAAATCTATTCAAGTCAATATCGCCTAGTTGATCCTAGATCAAATGATCTTAATCCTGTTATGATTAGGCTCAATCTTGAAAGGCTATTCGTGTTCCTTGAATTGTTAGTTAAGCCTACCTTTTGGTCAGGGTGATACGTACTTTTTGGGAACACGGTAGTGCAATTGAGTGGGAGCGCTGACATGAACATGGAATCTATAGCTTCTATCTGGCAAATAGTAAGCAAAGGATGATCTCCTTCGAGCTTGACCAAACGAACATAAATGGTGGAGTACTCATTTCACATAAGCTGAAATATCATTTATACGGGGTCAAGTGTTTTAAGGATTAAATACATTGTAGGGTGTAACGGTAATTTAATCCCTTTACAGTGTAGATCATTCATATAGAGGATCATTGATCACATTAGGATTATAACAATGGATAACTAATGATGTGTCTATATGGTGGAACATATAGAGCATTCTATATACTGAGAGTGCAATTCTATGTTCTATGCGTGGATTCAACGAAGAATTAATAAGTTAGTGAATTTTAGTGCTAAATTCTTGATCTACTTATTGGAAGCTCGGTTATATAGACCCATGGTCCCCCCACTAGTTGAGATAATATTGCTTGTAAGACTCATGTAATTGGTTTTGATTAATCAATTATAATTCTCAAATTAGACTATGTCTATTTGTGAATTTTTCACTAAGTAAGGGCGAAATTGTAAAGAAAGAGTTTATAGGGGCATATTTGTTAATTATGATACTTTGTATGGTTCAATTAATAAATATGATAAATGACAATATTATTTAATAATTATTTATAGTTATTAAATAGTTAGAATTGGCATTTAAATGGTTGAATTATGAAATTGGCATTTTTGAGAAAATCAGATACAAAAGGTGTTAAAATTACAAAATTGCAAAGCCCAAGGCCCAATCCACTAATGCTATGGCCGGCCACCTATGTAGCTATTTTAAGTTGATTTTTTCATTATTTTAATGCCAAATAATTCAAACCTAACCCTAGTGGAATGCTATAAATAGATAGTGAAGGCTTCAGGAAAATAACACTTTTCTTCAGACTTTCTGAATCAGAAAAAACTGAGCCTTCTCTCTCCCTATCTTTAGCTGACCACTCTCTCTCTTCTTCTTCAATATTTCGAAATCCTTAGTGTATGAGTAGTGCCCACACACATCAAGTGATACATCAATCATAGTGAGGAAGATCGTGAAGAAAGATCATCAGCAAAGGAGTTTCAGCATCAAAGATTCAGAGAAAGAGATCCAGGTTCAGATATTGATAATGCTCTGCTACAGAAAGGAATCAAGGGCTAGATATCTGAACGGAAGGAGTCATTATATTCCGCTGCAACCAATGTAAGGTTTCTTTAACTTTATGTGTTTATTTCATCGTTTTAGAAAGTTCATATTTAGGATGTTAATAAACATACTTGTGAGTAGATCTAAGATCCTGGTAAAATAATTTCCAACAACTGGCCTCAGAGCCATGGTAATTGATTTACTTGCAAGAAATTTGGACTTTAAAACGATTGTTTGTATGTTCTTTGGATGGTATCATGTTGTATTGAGTGTTATTTGATGATTGATTGATGTTTGTGAAATTTTCGTGAAAAATAATTGCGATTTTATCTCTGAAATTATTTTTATTGGATAGTATGGAAAAAATTAAGCAAGTTAGCCTTTTACAGAACTTAATTTGGATTTTATTTGAATTAGTTATGATTTTTTGAAGATTTGAAAAAATCGGGGCTGTA
The DNA here is from genome assembly GCF_029168945.1 of Cannabis sativa. Classification (NCBI taxonomy): domain Eukaryota; kingdom Viridiplantae; phylum Streptophyta; class Magnoliopsida; order Rosales; family Cannabaceae; genus Cannabis; species Cannabis sativa. The sequence goes on from NC_083601.1 coordinate 58,510,685, forward strand.
CTGATATTTTCCTGTGATCGCAAATCTGTCCGTACAGTTTCGAAATTTTTTGTTTTTCTTCAATTTTTCATGCTTTTTTATGGAATTAACTTCCAATTTTTTGTATAGTTTTGTATTTATACTATTACTATTCCTAATTTAATTCTAATTATCATTTTGAATTAATTTAATATTTTTTAAATTTAATTCAAGATATTAGTGTAATTTGAATTTGAATAGAATTAGTATCTATCTTCTTGCTTAAAAATCTATCTTATTTTTAAATTTGATTATATCTTATTTTTTTTTAAATTTAAGGTCAGATTTTATAAGATATTTATAAAATCTTTTAAGATATTTTTAAGATATCTTATCTTTTAAGATATTTTTAATTATATCTTATCTTTTAAGATTTTTTTAAATCTTTTTAGATATTTTGACCTTATTTAAATTTAAAATAAGATATTTATAATCATGTAATTTTAAATAGATGTAAGATATTTTGCTAACTTTTAAATTTTGTTATTTTATTTATTTAAATTAAATTTAAAATCTGAAAAGATATTTCATTTATCTTTTCTAATTTTATTTAATTTTTATTTTTAAAATAACATTTAAAATTTAAAAGTAGTTAGCAAATTTTTGAAATGATATTTAGGTTGGTTGAAACCTAATTTTTCAAAATTGTAGGTTTAATTTTAAATTTAATTTTTTTTAAATTTTCGAATTTTTTCAAATTTTTTTTAAAATTTTCGAATTTTTTTTTTATTTAATTAATTAATTTCGAAATTAAATATTTAATTTAAAATTAAATAAATCTTACATCCAACTATCCAGCTAACCTTGTTGCAGGAGTATGTGGTTTTAGCTTGTATGTAAGTTTTTTTAAAACCTATTATTACTTGATTGCAAATAGCCATGGTTACCTTTTGCCAGATCTAATGATCTGATGCATGGCTCCCTTGGTCAAGATAATAATTTGTAAGAGGTATACTTACAATCTTCTTTCATCTGTGTATGACCTAGCAACATGATAGGACCCATCCAAAGTGTGCCTGTGTGAGCCTATGTGTATAATTTTATTATAGATGCATATAGGTTGTTGTTGCTAAAATAAATTATCATAGTTCTTGATAGAATTTATTTAGGCCCATTTAGTTTTTGGGCCTATTCAATTAATAACAGTTGTTCTTATTAAGGTTAAATTCCTCTCTTTTGGGCCTTGTGTGTGAGTTGGGAGCCATAGAAGTGGGTACGACATATTGAACCCAGCACCCCCTCACACAAACCACCCGAATTGTGAAGGCCCATTTGCCTGATTTGAACAGCTGTACAAGGTTAATTACACTAGTTGAACCTAATAAAATTGATTAGCAACATAATTAATTTCATTTATTTTGAAATTAATTTAAGAAAATTATAGTTTAAAGAATTCTTTATTCTAAGCTAAACTATATGTATTTTCTTGTATTTAATTAAATATAGAATTATAGCCATCTAGATTCTTTCTCGAACTTAATTTAAATTTTTCATTAAATATTCTTATTTAAGTTGATATTTAGTTATCTACAACTAACCAACTTAAATCTGAATATCTTTTGAATTTCAAATTTCAAAATTAAGTTGAGGAATTTTAGGCATTGGTTATTAAGATTCTTTAGATATTTTTTAAGTTAATATCTTTTCGAATATTAACTTAAAATGGAATATTTTCAAATTAAGTGGTTACAACTTAATTTTTGATATTTAATTAAATTTAAATTTGAAAAATATTTAAGTTCTAGATTTTTTCTAATACAACTTAAATTAGATATTTTTTCAAATTTTGTGGAAAAGATACTTAGTCAAATAAGATATTTTTTAGATAGTTATTTCTAGACTACTTATTATTTCTAATATTAAATAGGAAAATATTATACATTGTGAAATTAATTATTTATATAATTAATTTTGGTACAATTTATTTTAAGTATATTTTTCCTAGTATTAAACTAGAGATTAATAATTAAGCCTTCTCTACACTTAATTATTTATTTCTTGAATTTAATACATTTAATTAATTTGAAAATTAAATATCTAAGTTAATCTTTATCATCATACTTAAATATTTCTTTTTCATGACATTTAATTAAATAGAAAATTATTTTTAGTTGAAATTTATTTTTTCAACTAAATTTAAATAATTTTCAAAATATATTTTTTCTTTATTTTATTAATCAATTTTCGAAATTGCATTTCTTAAATGCTAGAATTTCGAATTTTATCTTGCAAAATAGATTAAGTTGTAAATTAATTATTTATTTTAATTAATTCTTGGATCAACTTAAATCAATGATTTTTTCATTTATTGATTAATTTAAAATAAATTAAATTAAAGTATATTATTAGAAATTGAATTAATTAGTCAAAGGAAAATCTAGATAGATGATATTTTTGCTTGAAGTATTTTTCTAGTGTATTTAATTAAATAGAAAATTAATATTTAAGTTGATTTTCATCATCATACTTAAATATTTGAAATTTTTCTTATATATTTAATTAAATAGGAAAATTATATTTTTTGTTGTAAATTAATTTTATTAATTAATTTTGGGCCAACATTAAATTAGAATATTTTTTCCAGGATTTATTTTTTATTTTAATATGCATTTTTCGAAAATTGTATTCTTATATACTTTAATTTTTTCGAAATGCAATATATATTTATAGAAAATTAAATTTGAGTTGTAAATTAATTTAAATTAATTTTGTAACAACTTAAATTGAATATTTTTCTAAATATTTATTGGAAATTATTACTAAGATGGAAATAATTCATGTTATTTTCATATCCATCTAAGTAAAATTTATAAATATTAAATTAAAATTTTTATTTGGAATTTTTCATTCTAAATTGGAAATTTTAATTAAATAAATATATATTTAAAATAAATAGAATAAATAAAGAGAATCAAAGAAAATACAACTCACTTTAAATAATGAGCTTGATTATTATTAAGATATTCGATCTCCATTGTGGGTTTTACACCGCGTTTGTTTTAGTGAGTAATCCTCCCTAATGGAGGAACGTTCATTAGCAATTTCGCACCGTTTAACCTCGCATGATAAGTAGTTTGTAAGTGTTTTGTATGGTATAGATTACCCTAATGGTGGCGACCATACTTGACTTGCAAATTATGAAACAATGGTGGAAGCTCATAAGATAGAATTGCCTTGACTCTCGCCTAAACGGGACAACGCTGAATTCCAATCTTGATCGAATAAAAGGTTGCTAGAATGTTTAACATTTTAGATGAGCTGACAACTCTATTCAATGGATGATGTTTTGACTCTCGCCTAAACGGGACACTGTATCAGTTTGTTGAAAAACCTTGGAAATTATTTAGGATTGTAAGTTTTAGTATTTTCACTTGTCATTCCTACTTGCTATATGTTTATAATTTCTGAATTGTGTATGAATTTATATTGAACCATGTTATTTTCTGTTATTAAGTTGTAGTTTGATTTCGAATCTTCATTGTTGGTCTAACATGTTTGTTTTTCTAATGAGATAAATCCCTAATGGATTTTCACCATTAGACATAAATAATAGTGTAAGATTTCGAAAGATAAATATTGTATATACAACATCTAGCTGTTCATTAATTGATGACACCTTAGACTAGTATTTTTACAATATGAAACAAGAAGATTACATAAATAAGATTACTTTGTCTTTCGCTAATCGAAGCATCGTTGGATTCTTATTTATAAACGAAATTATCCTAATTCATCTTAGCTTATTCATTTCGAATTAGCTCCATAATATATCATTGGATGAATGGTCTATAAATCATTTCATGTCATTCTATATTTTCTCTTAAGAAATTAAATGACGCTTATGATTATAATCCCGAAATTCTATTCCCAATTGATATAAATCCTCAATCTTAGAAATCTCCTACTTGTATAGGCAAATCTGACTTAGAGTTTGTATTAGTAGTGGTGGTCCAAGATAGAATTACTCATAATATTTGGTATAAATTTAAGTCTTTGACTTTAATTTTAGAATCCAAACAGAAATTTTCTTATATTTCTAATTCCAGATACAATACAGTTACACTTTCTCAAGTGTTTAATATCCATCTTTTATTAATGGATTCAAACTGAATGGAATATGAGTTAGGTATTCTGTGACCAGGATCCACTTGCAGTATTCTAAGAACTCTTTGATGTAACTAAACCTATGTCATCAAAAGATACTACCATTTTTTTTAATCTATGGCATTTGTATCTTGTTCATAGTGGATTTGACAAGATCAATCTCTGCAAAGAGTTAATATGCCTATATCCACTGAAAGTAGTTCATCTCATTTGCAGATGGATGTACATTCAGGGGTGGATATGAGTTTTTCGTTGTATTCTTAAAACGATAACTCTGGATTATACCTTAAGCAAAAAAATTTGAAATGTTTAAAAATTTCATTAATTTCTAGCAATGGTTAAAACCATTAAGGTAAGTGGTTAAAGATCTTGCGAACTGATAGTGGTGGAGAAATAGTTAGTAGATATGCAGTTCAAAGATCATTAAATTGATTTTTAAATTATATCCAAACTTACCTCCCCAGAAATTTCGAGTTGCATGTTGATGATTAGTTACTAGTCGTTGCCTAAATCCTTCTATGATAATACAATTTCAGAATGATGTAATGGTTGTATACTTAATGTAAATCATTACTAGATTCATGGATGACCTAATCAAAATCTTAAGAAAAGCTAGAACTGTTAACCATGGTTTCTTAGCTATTCTAAGTGATTAGGGGTGGACCATCCCATTGTCAATAGATAAGAAAGTGTTTGTTCAAACAAATACTACTTTTCTAAGAAAATGACTAAGTCTGAAAAACAAGTAGCAAATAATGGAGATATTTTTTCTTGATTCCAAAAGTGTTCTATCATCTTATATAACATATGATGATCCCACTGCCTCTGTTGTCTTGTCACAACCGAAGAGATCAATACCATTTAGTTTTCTTCGACATAATTCACGGTACCTTGTCGTAGTGGGAGAGTTTCTAGGAACTCACCTTCTTATGACTTGGGAGACACTAGTGATTAAAATCCATTGTGAGTTTAAACAAGTAATTGATTGTCAAGATAAGAAACTAAGAACAAAGCCAATAGAACTATGGTTTAATCCATTCACATGGAGTAACCTAAAGTTTTCTATTACAAGGACATAAAAGGGAATTTTTGTTTATAAGTCCATTCAATGGACTTAACAAAACTTCCTGTTCCTAGTATTATAGGTTTGAGTTTATCTAAACCTATGGCTTGTGGTATACCTGGTAATTACTTACTCTAATGCAAGCAACTTACTTTAGTAAGATGCTGAAGCATTTTCTTTCTAATGGCAATCTATAGAAGCTTCACAACTTCTTAGGTATAGATTTTATTTATCTAAGGAAAAGTCTTAACTATTCCAGAAAAGATAAAGCCATGAAAGAATTTCTTACATCAACAGTGAGAGGTCTTAGATATGCTTTTGTATGCCTTAGACCAGACACCTGCTGTTGAGTGGGAGTAATGAGTAGGTATCAGATTAATCCAGGAGAAGAACATTGGAAGACAATCACGTAAATCATAAGATTAAGAAGAGGAACTATATGTTAGTCTATAAGAGTGTGTTTAAAACTCTTAGACTACACCACATCAGATTTCGAAATTTGCCTATGTGCTAGTAAATATTTCTGATAAGATGGTGATTACTCTGGGGGTGGAATAGTGATTTTGGAGAAGTGTAAAAACCTATCTGAAGTCTCTAGGTCTACCAGAGAGAGACTGAATGTTAAAGCTGCAGGAAAGGTACTTATTCAGTCTAAGGAAAGTTCTATACATTTTTGGCATCAATCCAAATTGCCTTAAACTACTAGTGTTAATTTCCTGATTAACCAAATGTAGTTGCCAAAGATATAGAATCCAGTATCCCAAGAGAGTAGACATATAGAGAGGAATTTCACATTATCAATGATTTTGTGATTAAGGAAGAGTAATAGTGGAGAAAAGGTTGTGGTTAATTCAACCTTTCAGATCCTATTACGAGGAGTTTACTACTACTACACTTGATTTGTATATCAAGGTGTTGAGATTATTTGAAACACACTTTTTGTTTTATATTAGTGCCAGTGGGAGTTTGTTGGGTTTTATGCCCTAAATAAAACTCATTTCAATATAATCAGATTTACTTATTAATATAGACCAGAAATAACATTTAATGTTGCATGGTTCACATGATTTATTTCATGATTATATGTACATAATGTATAAATTCATCTGAAACCCTTTTCACATACTTGATCATGTTTATTGTGCCGTCAACACATTGGAAAGTAAACATGACTATGTGAATAAAGTTTCCTAGATTTATCAGACACAGGGTTTTACTGATATGATAATCTACAACAAGAGTTTACTTGGATTTGGAGAAGTGCTATGTTCTTTCCAGAGCATTGGTTAAAGTAAAGCTCAGGTTGGATGCATGGAGTATGCATCGGAAGGGACCGATATTGAACTTTGACTTAGATTTAATTAAACTTACCGTAAAATCTATTCAAGTCAATATCGCCTAGTTGATCCTAGATCAAATGATCTTAATCCTGTTATGATTAGGCTCAATCTTGAAAGGCTATTCGTGTTCCTTGAATTGTTAGTTAAGCCTACCTTTTGGTCAGGGTGATACGTACTTTTTGGGAACACGGTAGTGCAATTGAGTGGGAGCGCTGACATGAACATGGAATCTATAGCTTCTATCTGGCAAATAGTAAGCAAAGGATGATCTCCTTCGAGCTTGACCAAACGAACATAAATGGTGGAGTACTCATTTCACATAAGCTGAAATATCATTTATACGGGGTCAAGTGTTTTAAGGATTAAATACATTGTAGGGTGTAACGGTAATTTAATCCCTTTACAGTGTAGATCATTCATATAGAGGATCATTGATCACATTAGGATTATAACAATGGATAACTAATGATGTGTCTATATGGTGGAACATATAGACCATTCTATATACTGAGAGTGCAATTCTAAGTTCTATGCGTGGATTCAACGAAGAATTAATAAGTTAGTGAATTTTAGTGCTAAATTCTTGATCTACTTATTGGAAGCTCGGTTATATAGACCCATGGTCCCCCCACTAGTTGAGATAATATTGCTTGTAAGACTCATGTAATTGGTTTTGATTAATCAATTATAATTCTCAAATTAGACTATGTCTATTTGTGAATTTTTCACTAAGTAAGGGCGAAATTGTAAAGAAAGAGTTTATAGGGGCATATTTGTTAATTATGATACTTTGTATGGTTCAATTAATAAATATGATAAATGACAATATTATTTAATAATTATTTATAGTTATTAAATAGTTAGAATTGGCATTTAAATGGTTGAATTAGGAAATTGGCATTTTTGAGAAAATCAGATACAAAAGGTGTTAAAATTGCAAAATTGCAAAGCCCAAGGCCCAATCCACTAATGCTATGGCCGGCCACCTATGTAGCTATTTTAAGTTGATTTTTTCATTATTTTAATGCCAAATATTTCAAACCTAACCCTAGTGGAATGCTATAAATAGATAGTGAAGGCTTTAGGAAAATAACACTTTTCTTCAGACTTTCTGAATCAGAAAAAACTGAGCCTTCTCTCTCCCTATCTTTAGCTGACCACTCTCTCTCTTCTTCTTCAATATTTCAAAATCCTTAGTGTATGAGTAGTGCCCACACACATCAAGTGATACCTCAATCATAGTGAGGAAGATCATGAAGAAAGATCATCAGCAAAGGAGTTTCAGCATCAAAGATTCAGAGAAAGAGATCCAGGTTCAGATATTGATAATGCTCTTCTACAGAAAGGAATCAAGGGCTAGATATCTGAACGGAAGGAGTCATTATATTCCACTGCAACCAATGTAAGGTTTCTTTAACTTTATATGTGTTTATTTCATCGTTTTAGAAAGTTCATATTTAGGATGTTAATAAACATACTTGTGAGTAGATCTAAGATCCTGGTAAAATAATTTCCAACAGTTTGCACCATCTTTCTCTTGTTTTAATTCGTTGCAAAGAAATGAATTTTGTTCTTAATTGGGAAAAATGTCATTTCATGGTTAAAAAGGGAATTGTCTTAGGTCATGTGATTTCATCTCAAGGAATAGAAGTTGATAAAGCAAAAGTAGATCTTATTTCAAAACTTCCTCCACCTAAGACAGTAAAAGAAATTAGATCATTCTTAGGCCATGCCGGTTTTTATAGAAGATTTATAAAAGACTTAAGCAAAATTTCACGCCCTTTATGCCATTTACTTGGAAAAGAAAATGCTTTTGTCTTTGATAATGAATGCCATGTTGCCTTTGAAAAATTGAAATCCCTTTTGACTAGTGCACCTATTATTCGCCCTCCCAATTGGAACGTTCCTTTTGAAATAATGTGTGATGCTTCTGATTATGCAATTGGTGCTGTTTTAGGACAAAGAATTAACAAGTTACCTCATGTAATATACTATTATAGCAAAACTTTAAATGAAGCTCAATTGAATTACTCTACAACTGAAAAAGAATTGCTTGATGTTGCGTTTGCATTAGAGAAGTTTAGGTCTTATTTGTTAGGATCTAAAATAATTGTCTATTCTGATCATGCTGCATTGAAATATCTCTTGTCGAAAAAAGATGCTAAATCTCGTTTAATTCGTTGGATCTTGCTTTTACAAGAATTTGATTAACGTGATAAAAAAGGTTTTGAAAATGTTGTAGCTGATCATTTGTCTAGAATTGTTGTTGAAACTAATCATGATTCCACCACTATCATTGAAACTTTTCCTGATGAACAATTCATGCATGTATCTTATTTTCCTTAGTATGCTGATATTGTAAATTATTTAGTCACTGGTGAAATTCCTTCTCATTGGTCTAAACAAGATAAATCTAAATTTTATGCTGAAGTGAAAAATTTCAGGTGGGATGATCCTTATTTGTTTAAATATTGCCCCGATCAAATAATAAGAAGATGCATTCCAAACTGTGATCAATCTAAAATCATATCTTTTTGTCATGATCATGCATGTGGTGGACATTTTAGTGGTAAGAAAACTGCTTTGAAAATTTTACAATGTGGATTTTATTGGCCTACTATTTTTCATGACACTTATATGCATTGTAAATCTTGTGAGCGTTGCCAAAAATTAGGAAGTGTAACTAGGAGAAACATGATGCCTTTGAATCCTATTCTTATTATTGAAATATTTGATGTTTGGGGCATTGATTTTATGGGTCCATTTCCTAATTCTTTTGGTAATTTATACATTCTTGTTGGTGTTGATTATGTGTGTAAATGGGTAGAAGCTATCGCATGCCACACTAATGACCACAAAGTTGTGCTTAAGTTTTTGAAAGAAAATATTTTCTCACGATTTGGTTCACCACGTGCTATCATTAGTGATAATGGTACACACTTTTGTAATAGGCCTTCTGAACATTTAATGAAACAATATGGCATTACACATAAAGTAACTACACCTTATCACCCACAAACTAGTGGCCAAGTTGAGATATCAAATAGGGAGATTAAGCACATCTTAGAGAAAACTGTCAACCCCACTAGGAAAGATTGGTCCCTAAGACTCATCGATGCATTATGGGCATATCGTACTGCATACAAAACGCCCATTGGAATGTCTCCCTATAGACTTGTTTATGGGAAGGCATGCCACTTACCCGTTGAGTTAGAACATAGAGCCTATTGGGCTATCAAGCAACTTAACTTTTCCTTAGACAAAGCGGGTCAGAAAAGAAAGATTCAATTGAATGAGTTAGAAGAGCTTAGGCATGATGCATATGACTATTCGAAAAAGTATAAAGACCGAATGAAATTCTACCATGACAAAAATATTTTGAGAAAAGATTTTTCTCCCGGTCAAAAAGTCCTTTTATACAATTCTCGTTTGCATCTTTTCCCGGGAAAGTTACGCTCTAGGTGGGTGGGTCCATACATTATCCGCACTATTTTTCCACATGGAGCCATTGAAATTGAAAATCCTAATAATGGTAATGTATTCAAAGTTAATGGACAAAAATTGAAACCATTTTTAGAATTGAAAAATGTGGAAGTGGATGAAATCCTCCTTGAGGATCCAATTTACCATGATCCTTGATTGCTCTTATCAATTCTTGGTAATGTGTGTTTTTCTTTATGTTTTTGATTAACCTTTTGTTTTGATTTCTGTTATCTTTTTGTTGCTCTTCACATGCTCCAAGATGAGGTATGACCATTCTAAACTCTCAACTCTTTCACTTTCAATTTATATTTGTATTTTAATACATTGAGGACAATGCATAAATTAAGTTTGGTGTGGTGAGTTCCTATGGTTATTTCCTTCATGTGCTTAGAAATGGTAGAGTACTTTTCACTAAAAAAAAAAATTGTTGTTTGGATGCGAAAGTAGTTATATTATATATTGTTATAAAAAAAAATGTTTATTATTGTTTTTCTATTAAAAAAAAAAACCAAAAAGAAATATATTTATTTTCTATATATATTTATGCCTTAAAAAAAAAAAAACCTTTGGTGATATCCCCTTTTCCTATGATAATACCCTTGATTGAGTATGATTTTAATTTATAAAAATATGAATCTCTTTTAAGCTTTATTTTTAATTCTTGGGTCAATTTTGCTAAAAAAGCAAATTTTGAAAAAAAAAATTTATTCATCTTGTTATGTGAAATAAATATTTTGTTACAATAATTTATCCAAAATTCACATAATAGTTTGGTGAATAGATTTTAGATTTAGAATTTAAAATATATTTTCAAAGCAAGATTGACAATTGAATTAATTAGATAAGCTTAATTTTTATTCATATTTTATATAAGCTATTTTCAATGTGCAATTTTTGAGGACATTTTTGATATCACAAAAATTTAAAATAAAAAAAAAATGTGTGTTTTTAATTTTTCTTTTGCTTGAGGACTAGCAAAAATTTAAGTTTGGGGTTGTGATAATTCTAGGAATTAGAGTTATTTTCACATTTTTTTAACTAAAATTTGCTTAGTTCTTAAGTTTTTAATTAATTTAGTAAGCTTTTAATTATTTTTGAATTTATTAGTTTTTTTGTAATTTTATATGTTTTTGTGTATTTTATAATTATTTTATTATAATATGTTATGTGGTATTTATTTTTAATTTTATTTTAATTTTCTAATTAATTTTATGTATTTTTAGGTGTATTTGGAAGAAAAAGATTGGGATTAAATTGAAGAAATATTGGAGAAATGGAGTCAAAAGTGTAATTTTCAAAAGAAAATCAGATGACGTCCTTTGCAAAGCTCACTCTCGGTCAGCTCTTTGACCCAATCAAAGCCGTCCGCCTACAGATCTAATGGCCCAGATCCGTGCGTGGTGCTCAAACCCAACAGCAGCAAGTGAAGCCTGCCAACTTCCTTCCACACGGGTCCCAAGCGTCAGCCTCCCCTCCAACCAGCTCGCGCCACGCAAGCTTTCCGTCAGCCCCTCCTCCATTCAAGCCACGCCAAGTGTACCTGCAGAAGAAAAAGAAGAAGAAAAAATTGACTTGTTATTTGCTTTTCTCTCAGCCCAAAAAAATTTAGAAAATACCAAAATACCAACATTTTCTCCCACACATTACACATAAATACCTATTTACTCTTCCCAATTTATTTCACCTAAATAAACATTCCTAATTTAATTTTAACCTATCTTCTCACTATTTTTCCATCCAAACAAACATTTATTTTTTCCAATACTCTTACACATACTCTATTTATCCCCTCTCTTCTCAACACTAATTAAATTAATCATTTTATTTATTTTATTTTGATTAATTTAATTCTCTAATTTTGCCTATAAATATGGTGTTGGAGGACCATTTCAAAACACATCTCTTCACCCCCCAAAACACCTCTTCAACCCAAAACACTTCTCCATTCCACACTCTTCGTTTTTACCATTTTCTTTCTTCCATTTTTACATTTTGAAGAGCATGTCAAGTATGTTTATCTTTTGTAATTTTTATCTAGTTATGAGCTTCTAATCTTTTTTCAAGATTATTACGATGATGATGAAGCAAAATGTAACTAGATAGTGTTTATGTTTGTATGTTGATTTCCCATTTGTGCTATAAAGTTCATGGATTTTTCTATCAAAAATATGTCTTTTTTATCTTCAATATTATGTATTTTTGATTGTTAAAGCATATTTCCACTTAGTTCTTCATTATGTAAAAATATAATACTCTTTGATTAAATGTCTTTCATTAAATTGTTTACATCTAATTCTTAGAATATAAGTGTTATATTTTGCCTAAACATAGTTTCTTTGATTTTGTGTAGTTTCATTAAATTGTAACACATTTAATGCTTAGAAATTACACCTTTTATAAGTGAAGAAAATCCTACATTTTTGAAAATAACTTGTACTTAAAAGAAAAATATATTTTGGAAAATATAGTGTGATTTATTTCAACTATATATATATATATGAACTTGGAAATCAATATACTCATAAATACTATTGAACATGCATTTGGTGGATTCTAATATCTTAATAATCTTATTTTACACATCTTATTGGAAAATTATTTACATATTCACTCATCTTTAATCTTAAGTATTTTAGTTACTTGTCTTTATTTTATTTTGCAAAACCAAAATCCTATCAAATATTTGGAGCTAGGTTAGAATATTATTGTTTTGTTTGAAATAGTTTCTTTTGATGTTAGTCAACTCCCATGGGTTCGACCTTGCACTTACATGAACACTATATTCTGAAACGATTCGTGCACTTGCGAGTATAAATATTAAAACACTCACTTTTGAGGACATCTGGACCTCCCAAAAAAACCGGAGGTGCTTGTTTCTGGAACCTTTCATACAAGGGTTCCATTCTGTTTGCCGCTACTACTATTTCGGCCTGAGCAGCAGGGGCGGGTGCCACAGGAATTTGTGGCACAGGCACTGCAGGAGCACCCTGCTGCCTCAATCTCTGTATCTCAAGATCTTGTTCCTCAATCATGGCTTGTATTTCAGCAAACCTAGTCTCCCAATTATGGGCTTCTTGCTCAGCTTGGGGAGCCTGGGCAGCCTGTGGCGGGTTATCGTCACCCCGACCACGGCCTCTGCCCCTGGGACCTCTACCACGGCCCCTAACATGCGGGGGAAACTGAGCTCCCTGACCCTAATTTGACCCTACTGAGTTGCCCTGACTCCTGGTATTCCGCCTGGCGTCCATCTAGTCTGAACAGCCTGCGAAACCAAGAGTTGGCACATCAGGTCATGATCAAGAAGAGCTTACTAATGCCGCTTAATATGGAAATTAAAAACAAAACATGCGCATATTCTATTATCAGGCTACTAACATGCTTCCTATCAGGCTTTTCTTATTTCATAATAAATAAATAAACTACTAAAGCAATAAAAGCTTACTGAACCGTAGAAGGAGCTAACTGCTGATGATGATTGTACATGTCGTGACGATCTTCGGAAGACAACCTGGTTGCTCTGATACCAAATTGTAACACCCTAACTAGCATAGGCGTATTACGTGATTTTTAAACATACTGTGCAGCTCGTTGCTAATCAACGAGGTTTATGGAAATCGTGATTAATAAAAATTTTTGCTTTTTAATTAAACTTATAAAATATTTATACAAAAATACTCGAGATCCCGATTACAAAACACTTTACAAAAGTTTACTGACTAATCAAAATACTTGTCGCCTAGCGACTAATTACAAAATAGCACTGTTGTCCCGAGGATCGTACGCTCCAAGCCTAACTGCCCCGACATGTACAATCTTCACCGGCTCGCTCTCACGGTCCTTCAGCCTTAGCCTTGCCCTTACCTACACATAAACATAGCACTGTGAGTCGACAGACTCAGTAAGAAAAGCATAATCAAATATCATACATAAATTCCGAGTTATGATCAGACGCCCATACCCCTGACCATAACCCTAACTGTCGTGTCCCACACGATACTGAGTCCTCAACGTTCATAAGACGGTACTATTGACAAGTAACAGCCTATACTCGGTACACTGGTCATACTCCAGCTGCTAGTCTTACTCTAGCCTGTACCGATGTGTTACAGTATCAGCCTATACTCAGCACACTGGTCATACTCCAGCTACTAGTCATACTCTAGCCTGTGCCGATGTGATACGTCAAATAGTACAAAACCACCAACCCTAGTGTCAGCCTATACTCGGTACACTGATCATACTCCAGTTGCTAGTCCTACTCTAGCCGGTACCGATGTGATATAGTGTCAGCCTACACTCGGTACACTGGTCATACTCCAGCTGCTAGTCATACTCTAGCCTGTACCGATGTGACACAGTCGGATGGTTCGAAGCCAACATACATATCTAATGTAATCTAACAGGCTTCCTACATGCACGCTAAACATGTAATATATATGCATAATGTTATACTAATCTTACCTCAATTCTGAATTCAGGTGTGCCAGTCAACCTGACTCGAACGAATTGCACGGCGGTTTATAGGCTCCTAAACCATAATAATCACAACACTAATAAGTGATACGCTAAATCACTTCCCGGGGACTTAAACTAGAAACTAAAAGTTTCCCTATCGATAAAAAGCATGGCAATACCCCAAATAACATAAAAATGAGAAAATCTAGGGTTCCTGAAAATTTCCCAACCGGCAGACCGGTTGCACAACCGGAATTCCGGTTCTAGAAATTCCTGAACCCCATCCAGAATTCCGATGCACAACCGGAATTTCGGTTCCTCGAAGGAAACTTTCAAAAATTCATAATTCATTCAATTCAAACCCAACTTAAACCAAACCTTCCAGACCTGTTCTAAATACCCCAAAGAACAATACTAAAGCATCAAAACAGTCCAAAACACACAGATACCAAAAATGCCATTAAAGCTCCAAGCTTTGAGTTCAAAACTCAAACTTGGTTAAACAACCGTATCATGCATCAAACCTTGAATACAATTACATATTCATGCATATAAAAACTGCAGAAACTGAACTCAACCACAATCAAACTTTACAGCAGCTATTTTAACATTTTCACTTTGAAAAACCATAGTTTTGAGTATAAAAATTCTAAGCTTGAATCAAGGCAACTAACATGCATCAAACTAGCTCTAATCTACTCAAATAATCATGCTTAAACCTCTGCAAACAACAACAAAATCACAGCAACAACAACAACCTAAACTAAGCATGCAAACCATAAAATTCTTCCAAAATTTCCAAGAAACAAGAAAAGAAGCTAGAGCAAGGTTTACCTCCACTAGAATTACTTTGATCTTGCTGAAAATAACTTGAATCAAGCAAGAAAACCCAGCCCTAGCAGCTCCCAAGCTTGGCCGAAAAGAGAGAGAGAGAGAGAGAGAGAGAGAGAGAGAGAGAGAGAGAGAGAGAGAGAGAGAGAGAGAGAGAGAGAGAGAGCTTTTGAAATTTCTAATTTTCTAAGTTTTTGAAATCTTGGAATAATGAGAGTGAAATGCAATTACAACCTTTACTTCAGCCAACAAATAACATCAATTAACATTTAATTTCAAATATCTAAGTCCACTAAAGGACAAAACATAAATGGGGAAAAATGACCATTTTGCTCCTTCACACTAAAATAGCATAAAGAGCACTAAAGGGGTATTTTGGGAAATTCTAAATTCCCGGCTGTTGCCCCTGAATTCGCCCAATATACGTGGACCAGTCGAAAAGGGGACACGTGGATCAGATAACTTGTAAATATTTGATAAGTCTTTGTATGCCATAAGGAAGCACCCTGGGCATAGGTCCCGGAGGAGGCACCCGGAGTGTAAGGTGCTCCCGGAAGCTCGCATAGCATGAAGCCTCTCCGGGATGTGTCAGGCCCCTCCTGAGCAATCAAGTCGCATTTAATGCCGCATGGGAGGAAGCGTGTTGGGACTGTAACACGCAATAAAGTCTGACGGCACAACCCCCAAACAGCAGGGCTACAGTAATGATCATTTAAGTCTAGCGACGGCTACTCTGCGAAGAGTCACGTCAATCACAAGGCAAAAAGGACATTCCTCATAAAAACCCTACAGCACCTAGGGATTTGACCATGCATCACCCATGGTATATTCATTGGAAATGCCCAACTTTATGGATATTTGCAGATACATGTGTAAGAACAATCCTAGGGATCACCCCACCAAAACACTATAAATACCCCCTCAAAGCTCATTTAATGGGGTCGAGAATCTTGGGTTGCATAAGAGCAAGAAGAGAAAATAATCACCAAGAACATTCTCTGTATTTATGAGAAAAACATTCTCTCAAGTGTGGAATCTGTATTAAATACATCCATTAATAACAAAGACTCGTGGACTAAGGCTCATTAACGCCCAACCACGTAAAAAATCCTCATCTCGCTTTCTTACAGCTCTTTACTATAATCATATTTTAATAGTTGCCGAAAATCTCTGTCAACATTTTGGTGCTTTCATTGAGAGCTGAGGAAAGCTGCTACATAACAAGCATTTGACTTCACAAGAATGGTGGAGACAAGAAGTACACGTCATCCTCGTCCTCTGGAAGATGCTCAAGATCCAAATGAGGAAGATGTGGCCTCAAGAGCGGCAGAGGAGTCCGAGGAAGAAGAAGAAGAAATAGTCCCCGACGAGAACTACGAGGAAAACCTCGACGAGTATGCCTACGACGGAGGAAGTTACTCAGAGCTGGTGCTCCTCAGACAAAAAGCTATCGATCATGAAGCCGAGATCGAAGCTCAGAAAGCGCAAAACCAAAAAATGCAGGAAGTAATGCTAGCCATGCAGAAAGCCATGGAGGCAGCTGGTATTCACGTGCATCCCAAGGCAATGGCCACTGGGCTCGACGGAGAGCCAGCGACGTCTTCGCCTAATTCCCAGCAGCAAAGACCTAGGGAACCTAGCCCTATAAGGCACCCTGCTGAGGAAAATCAAACAAAAAACCCTACTTCTACCCCTGGGCGAAAGAAAAAGGTGCAGGATCCGCGAAGGGTCCGCTCAGATTTCCCTAAAGGGAAAGGTCCGCAGAGGGGCAAGCCCCAGAGAGGGAGTCTTGGCCCTCAGGATCGAGGGGACCGGAAAAGCGTTTCTGTTCACCAGGAACCAGGGGGTAGAGGAAGAAGAGGACAGAGATGTCCTCCCATTGATCTGAGAAATCAAATCAATGGGAATCAAGGTGACCTCCGGGATCACCTTGACCAAAAAAGATACAGGCCCGTGGTTTCCTCGGGTACGTTAAACGAAGGGATTATGGCGGAACTTGCCATACTTCGAAAAGACATTGCTCGAGTCTCCTGGAGGCAGAAGGGAGACGACTCCGACTCGGACAGCGAGGATCGGGAGCCGTGTGCCAAGCATATCCTGGAGGCAGAGCTCCCTAAAAACTTCAAGATGCCCGAAATGGCGGCATATACTGGGAACTCCGATCCCAGTGACCACTTGTCACGGTTCAACCGTGTCATGACAGTCATGCGGGTCAGCAATGACGCCAAATGCTTGTGCTTCCCCCTCACTCTGAGCGGATCAGCGGAGGAATGGTTCAAAAAGCTGGAACCAGGATCCGTGGGTTGTTGGAACAAACTCCAAACCAACTTCCGGAGACAGTTTGTCGCCGCCAGGAAGGTTAACTTGGAGGTTAGTGCCTTGACCAACATCAAGCAACTGCCCACCGAGACCTTGAAGAATTACATCAAGAGGTTCCGAGAGGAATCCTCGAAGACCAAGAAGGTCGATGACGGACAACAGCTTGCGCTTCTCCAAGCAGGAATCCGCACTGGGACTCCCTTCTGGAATGAATTTCAGCAAGACGGCGCTGCTAGCGTCCAGGACTTCCAGAAGAGGGTCCAAAAATATATTAACCTCGAAGAAGCCCAGATCGTGGCTTACGGACGCTATTATCCCACCGGGATAGCAGGATACATGCCAGGAGTGTCGCCCTCGGCATCGCCCGACCGCGACTCCACAAGTAAGTGGCATACAGTTCTCTGCTACTCCCGGATACAGCCAGGGCCAAGCTTTGGCACCGGCATCTTCCCATTAAGGCAACCCGTCCGGGGTGAATGGACGAGCTCCTTCACAGGCTACCCCGACTGCTAGCTTAACAGGCCCTACCCAGGGGTCGAGGAGCAAAAGGTCCTCCAAGGGCAGCACCCGAATGGGAGAGAAGCGCCAGAAGAAGGGGTACACACCCCAATACACTCAGTACACAGAGCTCACGGACTCCCAGGAACGTGTGTACTTTGCCACTAGGCAAAATACGCACTACCGGAGACCCCAGCCGTTGTACAAAGATAGCTCCCGGAGAGATCCGAGTAAAAGATGCGAGTACCACAACGACATTGGCCATAGCACCAATGAATGTAAGAATCTCAAAGACGAGATTGAAAATCTAATCCGCTTGGGCCACCTCTATGAGTGGATCAAAAATAGGTTGCCCCACCTTAATCCAGGGCAGGTGGCCGGGGGTATGCTTCCGGGAACACCAGGGGGTACAGTAGGAGTATTGCCTCCAGCTGCTCCCGCAGGTGACACCCAGCATATTCCCGGGCTACCGCCCCGGCCTAATGGGCGGGTAGCCATGATCTCCGGAGGTCCCCATATCGGAGGAAACACTCGCAAGGAGCGAAAACGATTTGCCAAGGCCGCGAAACACAATGAGGTGTGGGAGGTTACACAACTCCCAGCTCAAAGGCCTCGGCTGATGGACCAACCCATAACGTTCACGGAAGAAGACGCCAAGAAGGTGTGTTTTCCTCACCACGAGCCGCTGGTCATAGAGACCTCCATCGTGAATAAAGTGGTGGCTAGGGTCTTGATTGACAATGGGAGTTCCGTGAACCTGCTCTTCAAAGAAGCCTTCACGGCGATAGGATTGACCGACCGGGACCTCTCGCCTAGTGGGTCACAGCTCACGGGGTTTAACGGGACGACGCTCATCCCGATGGGAAAAGTAAGGCTCCCGGTTACCCTACCCCCCAGAGCACATTTAAATATTGCACCTTCGTGGTGGTAGACTATCCAACAGCCTACAACGCGATCCTTGGCCGGCCGGCCCTAGTGGACTTTGGTGCAATTACTTCAATCCGACACTTGTGCCTAAAATTCCCTACCCAGGAAGCCGGAGTCGGAACTGTGAGGGGAAATCAGGGAGAGGCCAGGCAATGTTACAATGTTGCCACCCACCTACCTGTACTCATGCTCCGGGAATCCCCTGGAATAGAGAAGGCTGAAGAGGATGAGTTGGATCCTCGCATAGGATCCGAAAGGGTCGTGGAACCAATGGAGGACGTCGAAGAAATACGAGTGTGCGACGACGACTCCACTAAAGTACTCCGGATAGGGAAGAGCCTGGATCCGGAGGAAAAAGACAAAATAATAAAAACACTGAAGGGCGCCATCGACATCTTTGCATGGCGCCAAGAAGACATGACCAGCATAAGCCCTCATGTCATCACCGATGTACTCAAGGTCAACCCGGACATGCCCCCTCTACAGTAAAAGAGACGCCCGCTCGACTCGATGAAAGCCGAGGCCTTAGAGAAAGAGGTGGACAAACTTTTGTCCAGTGGCATGATCCGCGACGTATACTATCCGGAATGGCTGGCCAATCCGGTCCTGGTGCCCAAGCCGAACGGAACTTGGCGAGTTTGTATAGATTTCACAGATCTAAACAAAGCCTGCCCAAAGGACTGCTTCCCGCTACCCAGGATCGACCAGATGGTGGACGCCACGTCCGGATTTAAACTGCTGTCTTTCATGGATGCCTATGCTGGGTACAACCAAATAAAAATGCATACGGCAGACCAGGAGTGTACTAGCTTCAGGACCGATAAGGGGGTATAGTGCTACCTAGTCATGCCTTTCAGACTGAAAAACGCCGGAGCAACCTATCAAAGAATGGTTAACCGGATGTTTAAAAGCCTCCTGGGACGAAACATGGAGGTATATGTAGACGACATGCTTGTCAAATCCAAAGCATGCAACAGCCATGCAAGCGACTTAGAGTAATGTTTCGAAGTCGTCCGGAGATACGGTATGAAGCTCAACCCGAAAAAGTGCACCTTTGGGGTCAAGTCAGGAAAATTCCTGGGCTTCATAGTCAGCCAAAGGGGGATCGAAGCAAACCCGGAGAAAATCCAAGCTCTCCTGGACATGCCATCCCCCAAGAAGCATAAAGACGTGCAGAGCTTGACCGGAAAGGTAGCCGCACTGAGCCGCTTTATCTCACGCTCCACGGACAAGTGCATACCCTTCTTCAACATACTGAAGAAATGCCAAAAGTTCGAATGGTCGGATGAGTGCGAGGAGGCATTCAAGAGGTTAAAAGACCACATGGCCAAACCTCCTATCCTATCAAAACCCGTCCTTGGAGAAGACTTGTTCCTTTACTTGGCCGTCTCTGAGCACGCGGTTAGCGCTGCCCTAGTCCGGGAGGAAGAAAAAATTCAGCACCCGGTGTACTATGTCAGTAAGCGCATGGTAGGGGCCGAGACAAAGTACCCGGTCATTGAAAAATTAGTATTCTGCCTCCTGGTGGCATCAAGGAAGCTAAGGCCATACTTCGAAGCCCATCCGATCAAAATCTTGACCAATCATCCGCTCCGGCAAGTTCTCTAGAAGCCTGAAGCATCCGGAAGACTCCTCAAGTGGGCAATGGAGCTAAGTCAATTTGACTTACACTACGTACCCCGGATTTCCATAAAAGGCCAAGCCTTGGCAGACTTCATTACCGAATGCAATGAAGCCGAGGCAACAGCTAATACGCCGGTACCGCCAATCCCCACCTGGAGGGTGTTTGTAGACGGAGCTTCTAATGAGAACGGTTCGGGAGCCGGAGTGGCTATGATATCACCAACTGGACTGCGACTCCAGGCAGCACTCCGATTTGACTTCACAGCTTCAAACAATGAAGCCGAATACGAAGCCTTGATAGCAGGGCTGAAATTGACAAAAGCTGTAGGAGCCAAAAGAGTGGAAGTCTACAGTGACTCTCAACTGGTCGTAAACCAGGTATCCGGAGAATACCAAACTCGCGGCGAGCGGATGGCCGCGTACGTCACAATAGTCTGAGAACTACTCCACGAGTTCACGAACTATAAAATAGAAAGAATCCCCCGAGAGAAGAACGCTCACGCGGACTGTCTGGCTAAGTTAGCCTCGGACAGCGAAATCGAAGAGCTGGGGGTAGTACCAGTGGAACGCTTGGCAGAGCCAAGCATCAAAATAAAAGAGACCACGCTAACGGTTGGGCAAGAACCCAGTTGGATGGTCCCCATCATAAAATACATAACCACAGGTGAGTTGCCCCAGGAGAGGGCACTGTCTCAAAAGATTCAGTATCAGGCTCATCGTTACGTAATGATGGATCAAATTCTCTACCGGAGAGGACTCAGCATGCCTTATTTAAGGTGTGTATCGGACCCTGAAGCTAGACAAATCATGCTAGAGGTACATGAAGGGTTCTGTGGAGATCATACGGGAGGACCCAGTATCTCAGAGAAAATATTGAGGCAAGGGTACTTCTGGCCAACAATGAAAAAAGATTGTATAGACTATGTCCAAAAGTGTGACTCGTGCCAAAGGTACGCGAACATACCGAGAGCTCCTCCAAATGAGATCACCCTGATGACCAGCCCCTGGCCCTTCGCGGTCTGGGGAATAGATCTCATCGGGTCTCTACCTACGGGAAAAGGAGGGGTAAAGTATGCAATAGTAGCAGTAGACTACTTCACCAAATGGACAGAGGCCGAGCCTATGAAGACAATAACGGCCAAAAAGGCGTTGGACTTTGTTATCAAAAACATAGTGTGTCGATACGGCTTGCCTCACAAAATAGTCTCAGACAATGGAAAGCAATTTGATTGCGAGGAATTTACTGACTTCTGCAACCAACACGGAGTAGTGAAAAGCTTCTCCGCGGTTGCCAGGCCTCAAACAAACGGCCAGGCGGAAGCGGTCAATAAAATCCTAAAGGTCACCTTGAAAAAGAAGCTGCTGGCCTGTAAAAATAACTGGCCTGAAGAATTGCCAAGGGTATTATGGGCCTACCGGACGACCCTCAGAACCACAACCGGCCACTCGCCCTTCTCAATGGCGTACGGTTGTGAAGCAATGGTCCCGGTGGAAACATTATTCCCATCCCACAGGAGGACGACTTACGATCCTGCCACTAATCAGGCACTGCTCCAAGAAGCTTTGGATCAAGTCGAAGAACTCCGGGATGAGTCTCAAATACGGATGGCTGCTTATCAAAAGAAGGTGACAAAGTATTTTAACTCTAAGGTTAAAAACAGAAAATTCGCTATTGGAGATATGGTCCTAAGAAGGGTTTTCCCAGCCACCCAAGAACCCGGAGTGGGGGTACTTGGACCAAATTTGGAAGGACCATATGAGATCGAGGACGAGATCGGCTCCGGTACGTATAAACTAAAAAGAATGAACGGAACCACCGTCCCAAGAGCCTGGAATGCCGATCACCTCAGAAAATATTACCAGTAGCGAAATAAAACTTAGAGTTTGTTAAAAGGGTTTGTACCGTCCAAATGTATACCTCCTCTATATTAAATAAAACTGAGTGCCTTAAAAACAAAGTTTCTATGCCACTCAGGGGGGTACTAGGGTATACCGCACGGACAAACAGAAAAACAAACTAAGTAAAATATCCTGACCCAAAGGGCAGGTCAGAAAGTATGCACAAAAATAAAAAGCATAAGTATAAAAACCCTGATCCAAAGGACAGGTTCAAAAACGTAAGTGTGACAAAAGAAAAGATCACATAAAAAACATCCTGGCCCAAAGGGCAGGTCATATACATATAAATGGCCCGGGGACAGGCCTTAAAATATAATTGTCTCCCCTTCAAATGAAACTGCTACCTATATGTAAATTTTTCTGAGGCAGCAGCAAATATGTACAAAAAAAAAAAAAGAGTTATAAAAGAAACGGGCGGAATCTTGGTCAATTGTACGGCAGCTCAGTCAGCCCGCGGAGGAAGGCGAGGTCCAATACGCGCCTCTAGCGCGGCATCAAGCTTCTTCTTCTTTTCCCGAAATTTGGCAATCATTTCCTCGGGTTTGGGATAAAAAGTAAGCTTCATATTCTGATCATTGGTGGACCAAGCCATGTAGACACCATCGTCGAAGCGCTTCGGACACCAAGCGCAGGAAACGGGAGAGAGGAGCTCGGCCCTCTTGGCCTTCCTGGCGGATTGTTCTTTGAAATCCCTAAGCTCCTTCAACTCCGCAGCTAGAGCGGCCTTGGACTCAATGTCCGACTGATGAGTTTCCTCTAAAGATCTCACCTTGGCGACCATTTCATCCAAAGGGAGCCAAGGTGGGCCCTAGGAAACGAACTCGCCGGTCATCTCCGCGGCAAAGGGAGCCAAGGTGGGCCCTAGGAAACGACGGAACCAGTCCGATAAGGGGTCCAGATTAAGGTCCCACGGATCCTGGTAATCTGGGTGGTTGATGCTCGCCTCAACCTCTGCCCGCAGAATCCTCCTAAGGGCTTCCACTTCGGCGTACCCCCGAGAGTACTCATCCATAGCATAGTTATGCTTGGCTATTCGAAGCTCCTGCCTCACCTCGTCCCCCGGAATCGGGGTAAGCACGATGTTGGGAGGAGCAGGATTTTCCTCCATGGGAGAGACCCCGCCGTCAAGACCATGAGCAGGAGTGTCGGCCCTCCGACGCTTCTTGGGCTCATCCTGGGCAATCATCTTGCCCTTGCGCTTACGAATCAGAGCCACGTCAGGCTCCTCTTCGCCCTCCTCAGCTTCGTCCGGAAGGGCTCGGGCCTCTCCCGCACCCTCAGCGGCTTCCTCCGAGAAGTCCCATCCCTTCCCTTGGCCTTCTCCCGGAAGCACCTCCTCGTCATCCACTAAGTCAATAGTGTCGGGGGGAGCGCTGGAAGAAACCTTCAAGGAAGGGGCTGGGGGAGAAGAGGTAAAGGCCGGAGGAGCCACGGGAGTATGAACTCCAACAAGCTGGTCCAGGATGGCATCCATGGAGATACCTGATTCACAAAATAAGCAAGTGTTAGAAGACCGTGAGGAACCGCTTATACAAGACATAACAAATAAGCTACTCCTACCCGAACTTCCTAATTCAGCCCTAGCAAAGTCCTGAACTTTAATGCTGGCGGCGTCATCTCCGAGATAACTGTCCGAGGGCCGGAACCAGCTGGAAGTTATGTAAGCTGAAGGACCTAAGGGAATAGGTTCCGGAGGGCCGGAGCCCATCCGGGACCGACCTAGGTAATCTCCTAAGTTCAAAAAATAAAATTCCTTCAAACGATCCCCCCACCGGGTCGACGACATCTTAAACCTACGAAGACGCTCGTCGAACCCTACGGGCCTACGACTGGTGTATTCATCAACGGAAGGAACATAACGAATTATCAAGGGTGACTTACCGCCGGCGCCGGAGGTGCTAGCACCAGGGGCCCCCGAGTTTGGTTCGGGGACCGGAGGCTGTGGCCGGGGAGTTTGCTTCTCGGAAGAATCTTCAATGCGAAGGGGCCTCCGGGCAGGACGACCCCCAATCTCTTCTTGAAGAATCTTGTCAAAAAATTTAGCCTCGGACTTCCCGGCAATGGCTTGGCTCCGTCGCACCACCGGACTCCCCACGCGAAGTCCTCTCCCGCAGGCCGCCCGGGCTCCGAGAGTATGCTTTCTCCTGGGCCTTCCGGTAGAGATAATCTTGGTATTTTTTCTCTGCCGTGGCAATGAGTTCATCCCGGAAGGCCTTCTCCGCAACCAGCGCCCTCACATTGGGGCAGATGACCCGGGAGAGGTTGGAGTCCTCCACGGATTGGTGAGGAAGGATAAGTTTGGCCTTCCTACAGTTCTCCGTGGTGACTAAGCCCTCAACATCGAGATCGGCGCGGTCGTAGGAAGCAAAGGCTTGGGCCCTTCGGAGGAAAGCCTGAGTAGGGGGCGTCCGTTGGTAAGGTGGGATCCGCACCCACTCCGTGAGGAGCTTCGGGTGGTCCACAGCCCTGAACCCGGAGGAGAAGAAAAAGCGATGGCGATACTCCTTAACGTGAGTCTGCCTATTATACGGAACCACCCCCTCGTTAGCAGGATGGATCCGGAACCCATAAAAATCGTCCTTAAGTTTGTCCCCTTTCTTGGGGACGGATACAAGTTCGTAAAAATACAAAATTTCCGCCGGGCTGGGAGACCCCCAGCCGCGGGCGGTATAAAAAATAAATAAGCCTGAGAGCAGGCGGTAAGCTTGAGGAATGAGTTGGTATGGCGCAAGGCCGACAAATACAAGGAAATTAACAAAATAATCTTGAAGCGGGAGCATGGCACCGGCCATCAAGTGAGTCTGGCTCCAAGCCCCGAAGCCGTCATAGTTGTGATTAGGCATCTCCGAGTCACGAGGAGGCCGATGATAGGTCCCCGAAGTGGAGGGTTTGATCCCAGCGACTTCTATAATATTCTCCAGCTGGTGAGGACAAGTCAGGGTGGATCGAAGCTCAGTCGCTTCCCACCCGGTCGCGCGGGATTTGTACCCCGCCTGGGCAACAGGTCCCAGGGAAACCTCCTCCAACGTGGCCATGTCATTTCCACTCTTCTTCGAAGATTTCGAACCAGAAGCAGACATTTTGTGTTCTGCGAAAGACAAAAAGGGAAAAAGAAAATTCCAGCAGTTAGGTCCCATACCAAACCCTAAGTCAAGAAAAAGGGAGTGGGGGTCCCCTAACCGCTGGAAAGAGGCCCCCTCCGGACACGTGTCACATGGGAAACCCTAGAGAGATTCCCTGAACAAGTGTCGGGTGCAGTGAAATCGCAGAAAGTGGTTTTACAAAAAAAAAAAAGAAGAAAAAAAAAACCATTCTATGCCCTAAGCAATTGTTGAACGAAGAACACATGGCTCTCTTCAACAAAAATGCACATTATAACAGAGGCATGATAATGGCGATCCTACAACTAAAGCAGTAGACATAAAACAGAACACTTGAAGAACCTCAACACTCGCATACCCAGAAATCTCAGAATACGAACCCAGAGAAACAAACAAAGCAAGTAAAGGCATGTCATTATCAAAGGATGCAAAAAACTTACAGTAAATCGTTGAACTGGGGGTCCTGAATGTGGTCGAGTAAAAGTTGAAGAAGAACTGTTGAAAGCAAACACTGGAAAACTGGGAAAAATGTCTAAGTGCTAAGACAGTTCGTGCTGTTTTGGAGAATTTTCTCTCTAGGAAATTCGAGCAAAAATGGCAAGGAATGGAAAGTAACCAAACTGAAGGAAAGATGGTGGCTTTTATAGGCAAAAGTGCATGAGGAACAGGCGTCACCACCTACCAATCGTACGGTGGGGGAGATGCACGATTCGAATTCCTGAAAATCAACGGATCAGATCAAGCTGCCATAAAGGCGGTGGAAACGTTTGAGTATCCGTCTGACACCATTAATGCGCCGCATCAATCAAAGGGCGTGAAACGAATCGACCTCTGCAAAAAGCGAATCGCTGCATTTAATGCCATCATTAGGCACACTTTCACGCGCCCCAAGCTCGTGTCGGGAAACCGAGGAGGCGGCCGGAGACGTCCCTGCAAAAAAGCGAATCGCTGCATTAAATACCATCATTAAATGTGCCCTCACGCGCTCTGGGCTTGAGCCAGGGAAACGAGGAGTCAACCGGAGGCACTTAGGCAAGCCTTGGTTTATTTTTCCAAGTAAACAAGGCTTGGGGGGTAAATGTTGCCCCTGAATTCGCCCAATATACGTGGACCAGTCGAAAAGGGACACGTGGATCAGATAACTTGTAAATATTTGATAAGTCTTTGTATGCCATAAGGAAGCACCCTGGGCATAGGTCCCGGAGGAGGCACCCGGAGTGTAAGGTGCTCCCGGAAGCTCGCATAGCATGAAGCCTCTCCGGGATGTGTCAGGCCTCTCCTGAGCAATCAAGTCGCATTTAATGCCGCATGGGAGGAAGCGTGTTGGGACTGTAACACGCAATAAAGTCTGACGACACAACCCCCAAACAGCTGCGCTACAGTAATGATCATTTAAGTCTAGCGACGGCTACTCTGCGAAGAGTCACGTCAATCACAAGGAAAAAAGGACATTCCTCATAAAAACCCTACAGCACCTAGGGATTTGACCATGCATCACCCATGGTATATTCATTGGAAATGCCCAACTTTATGGATATTTGCAGATACATGTGTAAGAACAATCCTAGGGATCACCCCACCAAAACACTATAAATACCCCCTCAAAGCTCATTTATTGGGGTCGAGAATCTTGGGTTGCATAAGAGCAAGAAGAGAAAATACTCACCAAGAACATTCTCTGTATTTATGAGAAAAACATTCTCTCAAGTGTGGAATCTGTATTAAATACATCCATTAATAACAAAGACTCGTGGACTAAGGCTCATTAACGCCCCAACCACGTAAAAAATCCTCATCTCGTTTTCTTACAGCTCTTTACTATAATCATATTTTAATAGTTGCCGAAAATCTCGGTCAACACCGGCCAATCCGGACATTCACAATGTCTAAATAACCGTCCCAATATACTAACATACTAAGTTGTTATTTTACTGAGCCAAACATCGAGTTTCATGTTACCGGACACTGGAAATGCAAAATTATGAAAATCACTAAATGATGTAAAATGCATTTCAGAATTCAACAATAACAGTGTAAATAATTATTTAAATATCTATAAATAATTTTCCATAATTAAACATAATTAACTGCTAATTCCCAAATTAAACTAAGCGGCCTTTACACCTAATCCCATCTAAACGCCGAACCTCTATGACAGAACCAGCCACCTGTGAACCCGACAATGCAAGAATAGCTACTTGCGAACCCAAAACCTTGACGAAGCAAGCACAGCTAGGTGCAAAGCAAACCCCCAATCGCTGGTAACTTGAAACATAGATTTTTTATAAAACAGAAAAAAAAAACAAGAACAGAAGAGGTGATCGATGATCTCAAACAAGAACAGAAGAGGAGATCCTCAATAGTCGCTCTTCATTTCCACAACAGAACCAACTCATATCCACAATTTTATAATACCTTGATTTCCCAACAATGTGCTTAAAGCAAAGCGGGCCACATCTTTGTTCTCAAAATTTCATACCAAGAAAACTCCATACACATAACCTACTTCGAAAAGTCCAACCACATCTCATTCCTAGACTAGCCCAACAATACTAGGGAAACTGTTCGAACTAAGGTATTACCATGCCCCATCTTGAATAATGTATATTCTAAAGTCACACAAGCATACATAGTGTGGACCTCATCTTTTTTTATAACAGGAAAACCCTATACACTCGTAAGTCAAAATTTCATCTCATACTTAGACTAACTCAACAACTTCTTGAAATTGCTTCAAATAAAGTACTACTAGTCTTTCTAGGCCCTAACTATATCATACCACAAAGTCAAAAATCCTACTAGCACAACTTCTATCACCATGTTTCACGTCTTGCCAATATCTGCCATAGAAAATTCAGGCTTGATTTTTTTTTGTATCCACAATTAATCAATTACATGAAAGTGACCATTTCCACAACCCAACTCTAATTGCATCAATCCAATTAGAAATCTAAAACTTTAAGAGTAGAGTAAAAAAATCAAAAGAAAATCAAAAACTTTAAGAGTAGAGTAAGGAACAATTCTTTTCGTAGGATCAAAACCATAAACATTTAAGAAGAACATGAATGGACTGGAGAAGAGAAGAGAAGAGCGAGTGAGAGACTTACGTGAGTTTGCCTCTTGGGTTCGGACTTTTGATTCTTCATCTTAACCATTTCAAAGTAACCACAGTCATCCTCTTCGCCAATTGCCCTGTTAGTTCACACTTTCAGTTAGTTTCTCCCTTTGCCGAGACAAACAGAAAGGAGTTTTTTTTTTTTCATTAGTGAGGCACTTAAAAGGATCATACAAAAGTTCTTGCTGGGCTTTCAAACAAGAACAAAAACAAGAACAGAAGAGGAGATCAACGATCTCAAATAAGAACAAAAACAAGAGCAGTATTGAGGCAACTATTATACCTGCAAATGAAAAGATCGTCGGTGGTCCTTGTTCGGATCTTCGAGCTACTATCCTGGGCGTGGTTGAGGGGCAACGACCGGCAATGGAACTAAGCAATAATTGTCACACAAAGAACCGAAAGAGACAGAGATGGGAAAGGTTGCTAACGTCTAGGATAAAAAGTGAGAGGTCATCCCTGTCCGTCTGCTTGCCGGCCTGTCCATCCACTCGCCTGGACCGTCTGCCTGTCCGAGAGAGAAAGGAACAATGATAAAGGGAGGAGGCGGCTTGAGAGATAGTTGCTAGGGTTTTTTTTATTTGAGAATTAATAAATGTGTTGAAACAAATGGTAAAGTGTATTAATTAATAGCTACCTTATCTTTCACTATTTTTTAAAAATATATGTATTTTTTTATTTAAAATATTAATAATAGCTATATTTTTTTTTTTTAAATTTGGATTATGATATAATGACGCGCCAAGTGGGTCAGCACACATTTATCCAGTCACACTTGGTGTGTCACTATAGTGTTAATATTTTTTTTCAAAAAAAATAATAGAAATTATTGGAGTTAATATTTAGTGACGCTCATATTTTTAGTGACCCAACTTATAGGTCACTAACACTAAATTTTTAAAATCTTTTTATGTGTGTCACTATAACTCACCCTTAACCCTTTAGTGACCCACACTTTTATGCGGGTCACTAAAGAGTGTCACTAAATAGTCAGTTTGTAGTAGTGATTTTTTCTGTGTTGAATTATCATTGTCAGGCTTAAATTTGATTAACGAAAATCTACGTTAAGAGTTTGGTGCTTTCATTAAGAGCCTCTGTGAAAAAGCTCAGAAAAATCCTTCCCTACTTTTTAAAGAAAAACATTCTCCTTTATGGCTTAAAATTTTAAAGACTATTAACACCCCACATGAGGAAACTAACCATCATTTTGGAAAAGAGCCCATGGGCTCTAGAAGATCAACTAATTCGTAGTCCTGAAGGACCACCCGTTCAAGGAGAGCCCAACCTAAGGATGGTTCTAGTGCTCGTACCACACATCCCTGGAGAACTCAACCCGACGTTGGTCCTAGTACACGGACAATGCGCTCGAGGAGAACTCAACGTGGGAATGGTCAGAATCCCAGGATGAGGGATGAAGAGCTCAACCATGAAGGTGCACAATCTGTGGGAGAAAGAGCTTATGAAATGGAAAGCCACGGCTTGAGACACCATCTGGAAGGGGCGCAGCATCAAAACACTGAGTTAGAATGAGAGGCAGCCTCGACCAAGGCAGCGTAGGGGACAAACACTCAGAATCAACCTGAACCTGTAGTGAGAAGACCACGAGCCAGACCTCGTGGCTCACAAACTAGAAGACAGGAAAAGGCCCGATAAGAATAACCCGGGGAAAATGAGACACCCCCTCAGAATCAAGATAAACAGCTAGAACGGAGACAACCGGAAACTGATAAACGAGAAATCCCTCATGAAAAAGTGGAGGATCTTGGAACTCCGCCGGGAGAACGGATATCACTTGCTAGGAATCACTGGCGTTCTTCGAAAACCCAAAGAGTGAGGAATCGTACGTATCATGATGGGGGAAATATGATAAACCGCTCTCAAGAGGAAAGAAAAGAGCGTGAAGAGGCAAGTGTGACTTCGAGGCGATCTAGAACTCATAGCCGATTAACTCGAAGAGGAGAAAGTACTCAACGAGCTAATGATCCAGAGAGTATGGGAACAAGTAAATCTCAAGCCACTTAAAAACAAAGTCTATAAGTAGGACGCAGTTAATGAGTAAGATGAGATCTGCCAGCAATAACTCCCAACCGGATCTGCGAGAGCACTTGAATCGGAAGAAACCTGACCTTCGCCAATAGCTTGGTCCAAAGCAAGAGGATCCAATCCAATTGCAGTTAAACGAGCTGGAGGACATGTTCAGAAGATATCAAGTGGGTGAAATAGGGAAATCATCTGGATACGACTTTGACGAGGAGCTAGAGCCGTATCACCCAGATATTATGAATACCCATTTTAATTCTGGATTCAAAAACCCGCATGTCTCTTCCTATGATGGAAACACAGATCCCGTCTCGCAATTAAATAACTTTAACACGATAATGCGAGCGTGTAATGTGACTAAAAATTTATGCGGTATTTTGTTCCCCACCTTGCTTGTTGGAGCAGCGAGTAGCTGAATTAACAAGCTCACTCGTCATTCAATAATTTCTTAGGAGCAGCTGTCCAGGGATATTAAGAAGCAATTTCAAGCCGCTAGGGATATGTGACCTGAAGCGGCCTCGCTAACCAATATAAAGAAGTAGCCTGACGAAACACTTAAGATGTGCTTAAGCCGTTTTAGCACAACTACCGCTAGGGTTAGAAACTTGGATGATAGCTTGCAACTTATAGCCCTTTAGGCGAGAATCTCCACTGATCCATTAACTGTTGGGGGCGAGTTGTGGGATGATCTACAAGGACGTCTGGTAAGATACTGTTGGGATTTTATGCCCTAAATAAAACCCATTACAATTGAATATGATTTATTATCAATAGAAGATTAGAAATCATTTATGTTTACATGTAGTTTTGATGATTATGGTTTGATGTGTACAAAATCTGTTAAGTCCAGAACATATAGTTATTAACAATTATAGTGATGTCAACACAATGGAATGTAATTGTAATTATATGCTTCAAAAGATAATGTCCCTGATTCATCAGTGCACTGGATTTACACTGATGTGATAATCAGCGATAAAGTATACTTACACCTTGGATAAGTGTTATGTTCTTTCCAAGACATTGGCAAAGTATGCTAGTTTCAGATGTATGGAGTATACATTGGACTGGGACCGATATTGATCTTGGTAAAGATATTATAATCTTACCATTGTATCTTTCTAAGTAAATATCAATGGTTGATCATAGATCAAAAGATTTTAATCATGACATGCTTAGGTTCGATCTCAAGAGTGTTATTTGTGTTCTTTGATTTGTTAGTTAAGCCTACCTTTATTGGAAATTATTTTACCAGGATCTTAGATCTACTCACAAGTATGTTGATTAACACCCTAAATATTAACTTCTAAAACGATTATGAAATAAACACATATAAAGTATTAGAAACCTTACATTGGGTGCAGCGGAATAATATGACTCCTTCCGTTCAGATATCTAGCCCTTGATTCCTTTCTGTAGCAGAACATTATCAATATCTGAACCTGGATTCTTTCACTCCTTCTTTAGTGCTGAAACTCCTTCTTGTTGAATGTCTTTCTTCACGATCTTCCTCACTATGATTGAGGTATCACTTGCCGTGTGTGGGCACTACTCTAATCACTAAGTATTTCAAAATCTCAAGGAAGAAGAGAGAGGGAGAAGTTGTGGCTAGGTATAGAGAGAGAAGGCTCAGGTTTTTCTGAATGAAAAGTGTGAAAGTTAAGTGTAAATTTCCTGAAGCCTTCACTATCTATTTATAGCATTCCACTAGGGTTAGGTTTGAATTATTTGGCATTAAAATAATGAAAATATCAGATGAAAAACCCTATAAAAGAGGCCGGCCCTATACAATATTGATTTGGGCCTCACTTTTTGCAATTTCGCAGTTTTATCATTTTTGCATCTCATTTTCTCAAAAACGCCAATTTTCAAATTCAACCATTTAAATGCCAATTCTAACTGTTTAATAACTATAAATAATTATTAAATAATATTATCATTTATCATATTTATTAATTGAACCATACAAAGTATCATAATTAACAAATATGCCCGTAAAACTCTTTCTTTACAATTTCGCCCTTACTTAGTGAAAAATTCACAAATAGACATAGTCTAATTTGAGAATTATAATTGATTAATCAAAACCAATTATATGAGTCTTACAAGCAATATTATCTCAACTAGTGGGGGGACCATGGGTCTATATAACCGAGCTTCCAATAAGCAGATCAAGAATTTATAACCTAAATTCACTGACTTATTAATTCTTCGTTGAATCCACGCATAGAACTTAGAATTGCACTCTCAGTATATAGAATGCTCTATATTTTCCACCATATAGACACATCATTAGTTATCCATTGTTATAATCCTAATTTGATCAATGATCCTCTATATGAATGATCTACAGTGTAAAGGGATTAGATTACCGTTACACCCTACAATGTATTTTATACTTAAAACACTTAACCCCGCATAAATGATATTTCAGCTTATGTGAAATGAGTACTCCACCATTTATTTTCGTTTGGTCAAGCTCGAAGGAGATCATCCTTTACTTACTATTCGCTAGATAGAAGCTATAGATTCCATGTTCATGTTAGCGCTCCCACTCAATTGCACTACCGTGTTCCCAAAAATGTACGTATCACCCTGACCCAAAAGTAGGCTTAACTAACAAATTAAAGAACACGAATAGCCTCTCGAGATTGAGCCTAATCATAACAGGATTAAGATCATTTGATCTAGGATCAACTATGCGATATTGACTTGAATAGATATTACGGTAAGTTTAATAAATCTAAGTCAAAGTTCAATATCGGTCCCTTCCGATGCATACTCCATGCATCCAACCTGAGCTTTACTTTAATCAATGCTCTGGAAAGAACATAGCATTTCTGCAAATGCAAGTAAATTCTGTTGTAGATTATCATATCAGTAAAACCCTGTATCTGATAAATCTAGGAAACTTTATTCACATAGTCATGTTTCCTTTCCAAAGTGTTGACAGCACAATAAAAAGGATCAAGTATGTGAAAAGGGTTTCAGATGAATTCATATATTATGTACATATAATCATGAAATAAATCATGTTAACCATACACCATTAAATGTTATTTCTGATCTATATTAATAAGTAAATCTGATTATATTTAAATGGGTTTTATTTAGGGCATAAAACCCAACAAACTCCCACTTGCACTAATATAAAATAAAAAGTGCATTTCAAATAATCTCAACATCTTTATATACAAATCAAGTGTAGTAGTAGTAAACTCCTCGTAATAGGATCTGAAAGGTTTAATTAAACACAACATTTTCTCCACCATTACTCTTCCTTAATCACAAAATCATTGATAATGTGAAATTCCTCTCTATATGTCTACTCTTTTTGGGATACTGGATTCTATACCTTTGGCAACTACTTTTGGTTAATCAGGAAATTAACACTAGTAGTTAAGGCTGGTTAGAATGGTGCCAAAATGTATAGAACTTTCCTTAGACTGAATAAGTACCTTTCCTGCAACTTTAACATTCAGTCCATTTCTGGTAGACCTAGAGACTTCAGATAGGTTTTTACACTTCTCCAAAATCACTATTCCACCCCCAGAGTAATCACCATCTTATCAGAAAGATTTTCTAGCACAAAGGCAAATCTCGAAATCTGATGTGGTGTAGTCTAAGAGTTTTAAATACACCCTTATTGACTAACATATAGTTCCTCTTCTTAATCTTAAGATTTACTTGATTGTCTTCCATTGTTCTTCTCCTGGATTAATCTGATACCTACTCATTACTCCCACTCAATAGCAGGTGTCTGGTCTAAGGCACACTAAAAGCATATTTGAGACCTCTTACTGTTTATTTAAGGAATTCTTTCAGTGCTTTATCTTTTCTGGAATAGTTGAGACTTTTCCTTAGATAAATAAAATCTATGCCTAGAAGTCGAGAAGCTTCTATAGATTGCCATTAGAAAGGAAATGCTTCAGCATCTTACTAAAGTAAGTTACTTGCATTAGAGTAAGTAATTAACCAGCTATACCACAAGCCATAGGTTTAGATAAAATCAAACCTATAATACTAGGAACAGGATGTTTTGTTAAGTCCATTGAATAGATTTATACACGAAATTTCCTTTTATGTCCTTGTAATAGAAAACTTTAGGTTACTCCATGTGAATGGATTAAACCATAGTTCTATTGGCTTTTCTTCTTAGTTTCTTATCTTGACAATCCATTACTTGTTTAAACTCACAATGGATTTTAATCACTAGTGTCTTCCAAGTCATAAGAAGGTGAGTTCCTAGAAACTCTCCCACTATGACAAGATACCGTGAATTATGTCTAAGAAAACTAAATGGTATTAACCTCTTTGGTTGTGACAAGACAAAAGAGGCAGTGGGATCATCATATGTCAAATAAGATGATAGAACACTTTTGGAATCAAGAAATAAATATATCCTTTATTTGCTACTTTATTTTCAGAATTAGTCATTTTCTTAGAAAAGTAGTATTTGTTTAAACAAACACTTTCTTATCTATTGACTATGGGATGGTCCACCCCTAATCACTTAAAATAGCTAACAAACCATGGTTAATAGTTCTAGCTTTTCTTAAGATTTTGATTAGGTCAACAATGAATCTAGTAATGATTTACATTAAGTATACAACCATTACATCATTCTGAAATTGTATTACCATAGAAAGACTTAGGCAACAACTAGTAACTAATCATCAATATGCAAATCGAAATTTCTGGGGAGGTAAGTTTGGATATAATTAAAAAAAATCAATTTAATGATCTTTGAACTGCATATCTACTAACTATTTCTCCACCTCTATCAGTTCGCAAGATCTATAACCACGTACCTTAATGGTTTTAACCATTGCTAGAAATTTATGAAATTTTTCAAACATTTAAAATTTCTTTGCATAAGGTATAATCTAGAGTTATCGTTTTAAGAATACAACGAAAGACTTGTTGGGTTTTATGCTCTAAATAAAACTGATTTCAATATAATCAGATTTACTTATTAATATAGATCAGAAATAACATTTAATGTTGCATGGTTCACATGATTTATTTCATGATTAGATGTACATAATGTATAAATTCATCTGAAACCCTTTTCACATACTTGATCCTGTTTATTGTGCCGTCAACACATTGGAAAGTAAACATGACTATGTGAAGAAAGTTTCCTACATTTATCAGACATAGGGTTTTACTGATATGATAATCTACAACAGAGTTTACTTGCATTTAGAGAAGTGCTATGTTCTTTCCAGAGCATTGGTTAAAGTAAAGCTCAGGTCGGATGCATGGAGTATGCATCTGAAGGGACCGATATGGAACTTTGACTTAGATTTATTAAACTTACCGTAATATCTATTCAAGTCAATATCGCCTAGTTGATCTTAGATCAAATGATCTTAATCCAGATATGATTAGGCTCAATCTCGAGAGGCTATTCGTGTTCTTTGATTTGTTAGTTAAGCCTACTTTTAGGTCTGGGTGATACGTACATTTTGGGAACACGGTAGTGAAATTGAGTGGGAGCGCTAGCATAAACATGGAATCTATAGCTTCTATCTGGCGAATAGTAAGCAAAGGATGATCTCCTTCGAGCTTGACCAAACGAACATAAATGGTGGAGTACTCATTTCACATAAGCTGAAATATCATTTATACAGGGTCAAGTGTTTTAAGGAATAAATACATTGTAGGGTCTAACTGTAATCTAATCCCTTTACAGTGTAGATCATTCATATAGAGGATCATTGATCACATTAGGATTATAACAATGGATAACTAATGATGCATCTATATGGTGGAACATATAGAGCATTCTATATACTGAGAGTGCAATTCTAAGTTCTATGCGTGGATTCAACGAAGAATTAATAAGTTAGTGAATTTTAGTGCTAAATTCTTGATCTACTTATTGGAAGCTCGGTTATATAGACCCATGGTCCCCGCACTAGTTGAGATAATATTTCTTGTAAGACTCATGTAATTGGTTTTGATTAATCAATTATAATTCTCAAATTAGACTATGTCTATTTGTGAATTTTTCACTAAGTAAGGGCGAAATTGTAAAGAAAGAGTTATTAGGCGCATATTTGTTAATTATGATACTTTGTATGGTTCAATTAATAAATATGATAAATGACAATATTATTTAATAATTATTTATAGTTATTAAATAGTTAGAATTGGCATTTAAATGGTTGAATTTGAAAATTGGCGTTTTTGAGAAAATCAGATGTAGAAAAGATAAAACTGCAAAATTGCAAAAAGTGAAGACTAAATCCACCATGTAGGGCCGGCCACTTTTGTAGGGTTTTTCCCTCTGATATTTTTATTATTTTAATGCCAAATAATTCAAACCTAACCCTAGTGGAATGCTATAAATAGATAGTGAAGGCTTCAGAAAAATTACACTTAAATTTTCTACTTTTTCATTCTGAAAAAACTGAGCCTTCTCTCTCCCTATCTTTGGCCGAACCCACTCTCTCTCTCTTTCTCATTGAGATTTCGAAATTCTTAGTGTAAGAGTAGTGCCCACACACAGCAAGTGATACCTCAATCATAGTGAGGAAGATTGTGAAGAAAGACTTTCAGCAAGAAGGAGTTTCAGCATCAAAGATTCAGAGAAAGAGATCCAGGTTCAGATATTGATAATGCTCTTCTACAGAAAGGAATCAAGGGCTAGATATCTGAACGGAAGGAGTCATTATGTTCCGCTGCACCCAATGTAAGGTTTCCTAAACTTTATATGTGTTTATTTCATCGTTTTAGAAAGTTCATATTTAGGGTGTTAATAAACATACTTGTGAGTAGATCTAAGATCCTGGTAAAATAAATTCCAACAACTGGCCTCAGAGCCATGGTAATTTATTTACTTGCAAGTAACTTGGACTTTAAAACGATTATTTGTTTATTTTTGGATGGTATCATGTTGTATTGAGTGTTATTTGATGATTGATTGGTGTTTGTGAATTTTCGTTAAAAATAATTGAATATCTGTTTCTGGTATTATTTTTATTGGATAGTATCGAAAAAATTAAGCAGGTTACTTTTTTACAGAACTCAATTTCGATTTAATTTGAATCAGTTATGATTTTTTGAAGATTCGAAAAAATCGGAGTTGTGCTAAAATTTTCCTGCGATCGCGAAAACTGTCCGTATAGCTCGCAATTTTTTTCGTTTTTCTTCGATTTTTCATGCTTTTTCATGGAATTAACTTCCGATTTTTTGTGTAGTTCTATATTTATACTATTACTATTCCTAATTCAATTCTAATTATCATTATGAATTAATTTAATATTTTTTAAATTTAATTCAAGCGATATTAGTGTAATTTGAATTTAAAAATAGTTAGTATCTATCTTATTTGCTTAATAATCTATCTTATTTTTTAAATTGATTATATCTTATCTTATTTTTAAATTTAAGGTCAAATTTTAAGTATTTTAAATTTATTTTTTAAAATAATTTGACCTTATTTAAATTTAAAATAAGATAACTATAATCATGTAATTTTAAAAGATGTAAGATATTTTGCTAACTTTTAAATTTTGTTATTTTATTTATTTAAATTACATTTAAAATCTGAAAAAGATATTCATTTATCTTATTTAATTTTTATTTATAAAATAACATTTAAATTTTAAAAGTACTTAGCAAATTTTGAAATGATATTTAGGTTGGTTGAAACTTAATTTTTCAAAATTGTAGGTTTAATTTTAATTTTAAATTAAATAATTAATTAAAAAAATAATAATTTTTCGAAAATTAAAAAAAAAAAATTGAAATAAAAAAATTTTTCGAAAATAAATATTTTATTTATTTAATTTATTATTTCAAAATTATTTATTTATTTAAAATTAAATAAATCCTACATCCAACTATCCAGCTAACCTTGTTGCAGGAGTATGTGTTTTAGCTTGTTTGTAAGTTTTCAAAACCTATTATTACTTGATTGCAAATAGCCATGGTTACTTTTTGCCAGATCTAATGATCTGATGGCTCCCTTGGTCAAGTTAGTAATTTGTAACAAGTATATTTACAATCTTCTTTCATCTGTGTATGACCTAGCAACATGATAGTTTCCATCCAAAGTGTGCCTGTGTGAGCCTATGTGTTTAATTTCATTATAGATGCATATAGGTTAATGTTGCTAAATAAATTATCATAGTTCTTGATAGATTTTATTTAGGCCCATTTAGTTTTTGGCTTATTCAATTAATAACAGTTGTTCATTTTAAGGTTAAATTCCTCTCTTTTGGGCCTTGTGTGAGAGTTGGGAGCCATAGTAGTGGGTACGACATACTGAACCCAACACCCCCTCATATGAACCACCCCAATTGTGAAGGCCTATTTGCCTGCTTTGAATAACTGTACTAGGTTAATTAAATTAGTTTAACCTAATAAAATTGATGAGCAACATGATTAATTTCATTTATTTTGAAACTAATTTAAGAAAATTATAGTTTAAAGAATTTTTTATTCTAAGCTAAACTATATGTATTTTCTTGTATTTAATTAAATATAGAATTATAACCATCTAGATTCCTTCTGAAGCTTAATTTAAATTTTTCATTAAATATTCCTATTTAAGTTGACATTTAGTTATCTCTAACTAATCAACTTAAATCTGAATATCTTTTGGATTTAAAATTTCAAAATTAAGTTGAGGAATTTTAGGCATTGGTTATTAAGATTCTTTAGATATTTTTTAAGTTAATATCCTTTCAATATTAACTTAAAATGGAATATTTTAGATATTTTTTAAGTTAATATCTTTACGAATATTAACTTAAAATGGAATATTTTTTAAATTAAGTGGTTACAACTTAATTTTTGATATTTAATTAAATTTAAATTTGAAAATATTTAAGTTCTAGTTTTTTTTTCTAATACAACTTAAATTAAATATTTTTTCAAATTTTGTGGAAAAGATACTTAGTCAAATAAGATATTTTCTAGATAGTTATTTCTAGACTACTTATTCTTTCTAATATTAAAATTGGAAAATATTATACATTGTGAAATTAATTATTTATATAATTAATTTTGGTACAATTTATTTTAAGTATATTTTTTCCTAGTATTAAACTAGAGATTAATAATTAAGCCTTCTCTACACTTAATTATTTATTTCTTGAATTTAATACATTTAATTAATTTGAAAATTAAATATCTAAGTTGATTTTTATCATGATACTTAAATATTTCTTTTTCATGACACTTCATTAAATAGAAAATTATTTTTAGTTGAAATTTATTTTTTCAACTAAATTTAAATAATTTTCAAAATATATTTTTCTTTATTTTATTAATCAAATTTCGAAATTGCATTTCTTAAATGCTGGAATTTCGAATTTTATTTGAAAAATACATTAAAGTTGTAAATTAATTATTTATTTTAATTAATTCTTGGATCAACTTAAATCAATGATTTTTTCATTTATTAATTAATTTAAAATAAATTGAATTAAAGTATATTATTAGAAATTGAATTTATTAGTCAAAGGAAAATCTAGATAGATGATATTTTTGCTTGAAGTATTTTTCTAGTGTATTTAATTAAATAGAAAATTAATATTTAAGTTGATTTTCATCATCATACTTAAATATTTGAAATTTTTCTTACATATTTAATTAAATAGGAAAATTATATTTTTGTTGTAAATTAATTTTATTAATTAATTTTGGGCCAACATTAAATTAGAATAACTTTTCCAGGATTTATTTTTTATTTTAATATGCAATTTCAAAAATTGTATTCTTAAATACTTTAATTTTTCGAAATGCAATATATATTTATAGAAAATTAAATTTGAGTTGTAAATATTTTTAAATTAATTTTGTAACAACTTAAATTGAATATTTTTCTAAATGTTTATTGGAAATTATTATTAAGATGGAAATAATTCATATTATTTTCATATCCATCTAAGTAAAATTTATAAATATTAAATTAAAATTTATATTTAGAATTTTTCATTCTAAATTTGAAATTTTAATTAAATAAATATATATTTAAAATAAATATATTAAATAAAGAGAATCAAAGAAAATACAACTCACTTTCAATAATGAGCTTTATTATTATTAAGATATTCGATCTCCATTGTTGGTCTTACAATAGTTAAATGTTTTCAATATAACCTCGAGATGCTAGACTTCGTCCCCCTATGGATGGTTATTCGTTGAACGCATTTAACACCGTAAGATCTCATTTGATAAGTGTTTTGTAAGTTTTCGTCTCTATTAGACTCTCCCCTACGGTGACTACTTAGAGATAAACTTATAAAACATGAAACAATGGTGGAAGCTCATAAAATGAGAATAACCTTGACTCTCGCCTACCGGGACAACGTTGGATTCTTATTTCGATTGAATAAAAGGTTGCTAGAATGGTTTCTATTTTAGATGAGCTGGCACCTCTATTCAATGAATGATACTTTGACTCTCGCCTACCGGGACACTGTATGAGTTTGTTGGAAACCTTGGAAATTATTTAGGATTGTATGTTTTAGTATTTTCACTTGTCATTCCTACTTGCTATATGTTTAATAATTTCTGAATTGTGTATGAATTTATATTGAACCATGTTATTTTCTGTTATTAAGTTGTAGTTTAATTTCGAATCTTCATTGTTGGTCTAACATATTTGTTTTTCTAATGAGATAAATCCCTACTGGATTTTCACCATTAGACATACATAATAGTGTTAGTACAACACCCTAACTAGCATAGGCGTATTACGTGATTTTTAAACATACTGTGCAGCTCGTTGCTAATCAACGAGGTTTATGGAAAACGTGATTAATTAAAATTTTTGCTTTTTAATTAAACTTGTAAAATATTTATACAAAATACTCAGGATCCCGATTACAAAACCATTTACAAAAGTTTACTGTCTATACAAAATATTTGTCGTCTAGCGACTAGTTACAAAAATAGCCTCGCTGTCCTGATGATCGTACGCTCCAGGCCTAACCGCCCCGACATGTACAATCTTCATAAGCTCGTTCATGGTCCATCAGCTCTAGCCTTGCCCTTACCTACACATAAACATAGCACTGTGAGTCGACAGACTTAGTAAGAAAAGCATAATAATACTCATACATAAATCCCGGTCATGATCAGACGCCCATACCCCTGACCATAACCCTAACTGCCGTGTCCAACACAATACTGAGTCCCCCTAACTGCCGTGTCCAACACGGTACTGAGTTCTGAACGTTCATAGGGACGGTACTATTGACAAGTAACAGCCTAATCAGTCGAAACCGGTCATACTCCGGCTGCTGGTCATACTCCAGCCTGTACTGACGTGTTACAGTATCAGCCTAATCGGTCGAACTGGTCATACTCCAGCTGCTGGTCATACTCCAGCCTGTACCGACGTGATACGTCAAATAGTACGGAACAACCAACCTAAGTATCAGCCTAATCGGTCGAACCGGTCATACTCCAGCTGCTGGTCATACTCCAGCCTGTACCGACGTGATACAGTGTTAGCCTAATCGGTCGAACTGGTCATACTCCAGCTGCTGGTCATACTCCAGCCTGTACCGACGTGACAGAATCGGATGGTTCTAAGCCAACATACATATCTAATGTAATCTAACAGGCTTCCTACATGCACGCTAAACATGTAATCTACATATGCATACTGGTATACTAATCTTACCTGGATTCCGAATTCAGGTGTGCCAGTCAACCTGACTGGAACTATCTGCGCGGCGGATTACAGGCTCCTAAACCATAAAAATCACAACACTATAAGTGATACGCTAAATCACTTCCCGGGGACTTAAACTAGGAACTAAAAGTTACCCTATCGATAAAAAGCATGGCAATACCACAAATAACAAAAAAATCGAGGAAAACTAGGGTTCCTGAAATTTCCCCAACCGGTAGACAGGTTGCCCAACCGGAATTCCGGTTGGGCAACCGGTCTACCGGTTGGGGAAAATTCAGGAACCCTAGTTTTCCTCGTTTTTATGTTATTTGGGGTATTGCCATGCTTTTTATCGATAGGGTAACTTTTAGTTCCTAGTTTTAAGTCCCCGGGAAGTGATTTAGCGTATCACTTATAGTGTTGTTATTTTTATGGTTTAGGAGCCTGTAATTCGCCGCGCAGATAGTTCCAGTCAGGTTGACCGGCACACCTGAATTCAGAATCCAGGTAAGATTAGTATAACAATATGCATATGTAGATTACATGTTTAGCGTGCATGTAGGAAGCCTGTTAGATTACATTAGTTATGTATGTTGGCTTCGAACCATCCAACTGTGTCACGTCGGTACAGGCTGGAGTATGACCAGCAGCCGGAGTATGACCAGTTCGACCGATCAGGCTGACACTTAGGTTGGTGGTTCTGTACTATTGACGTATCACGTCGGTACAGGCTGGAG
Source organism: Cannabis sativa (assembly GCF_029168945.1). Lineage (NCBI taxonomy): Eukaryota > Viridiplantae > Streptophyta > Magnoliopsida > Rosales > Cannabaceae > Cannabis > Cannabis sativa. The sequence continues at coordinate 58,553,879 of NC_083601.1, forward strand.
TATGACCAGCAGCCGGAGTATGACCGGTTCGACCGATCAGGCTGATACTGTAACACGTCGGTACAGGCTGGAGTATGACCAACAGCCGGAGTATGACCGGTTTGACCGATTAGGCTGTTACTTGTCAATAGTACCGTCCCTATGAACGTTCAGAACTCAGTACCGTGTTGGACACGGCAGTTAGGGGGACTCAGTATCGTGTTGGACACGGCACTTAGGGGGACTCAGTATCGTGTTGGACACGACAGTTAGGGTTATGATCAGGGGTATGGACGTCAGATCATGAATGGGATTTATGTATGAGTATTATTATGCTTTTCTTACTGAGTCTGTCGACTCACAGTGCTATGTTTATGTGTAGGTAAAGGCAAGGCTAGAGTTGATGGACCGTGAACAAGCCTATGAAGATTGTACATGTCGGGACGGTTAGGCCTGGAGCGTACGATCATCGGGACAGCAAGGCTATTTTTGTAATTAGTCGCTAGGCGACAAGTATTTTATTTAGATAGTAAACTTTTGTAAATGATTTTGTAATCGGGATCTCGAGTCTTTTGTATAAATATTTTTATAAGTTTAATTAAAAAGGAAAATTTTTAATTAATCACGTTTTCCATAAACCTCGTTGATTAGCAACGAGCTGCACAACATGTTTAAAAATCACGTAATACGCCTATGTTAGTTAGGGTGTTACAATTTGGTATCAGAGCCGCCAGGTTGTCTTCCGAAGATCGTCACGACATGTACAATCATCATCAACAGTTAGCTCGTTCCACGGTTCAGTAAGCGTTTATTGCTTTAGTAGTTTATTTATTTATTTATGAATAAGAAAAGCCTGATAGGAAGCATGTTAGTAGCCTGATAGTAGAATAGGCGCATGTTTCGTTTTTAATTTCCAAATTAAGTAAGCTCTCCTTGAATACGACCTGATATGCCAACTCTTGGTTTCGCAGGCAGTTCTTACTAGATGGACGCCAGGCGGACTACCAGGAGCCAGGGCAATTCAGTGGGGTCGAATCAAGGACAGGGAGCGCAGTTTCGCCCGCCAGTTAGGGGCCGACGTAGAGGTCCATGGGGCAGGGGTCGTGGTCGGGGTGATGAGAACCCGCCACAGGCTCCCCAGCCGATCAGGGAGCCCAGAACTGGGAGGTTAGGTTTGCAGAAATGCAAGCCAGAATAGAAGAGCAAGATTTAGAGATCCAGAGGTTGAGGCAGCAGGGTGCTCCTGCAGTTCCTGTGCCAGTAGTTCCAGTGGCACCTGCCCCTGCTGCTCATGCCGAATTAGTGGTGGCGGCCAACATATTGGAACCCTTGTATGAACGGTTCCACAAGCAAGCACCTCCGGTCTTTCTGGGAGGTTCAGATGTTATGAAGGCCGAGCAATGGCTAACGGTGATTACCAAAATCCTGAACTTCATGGGTGTCACCGGTAATGACAGAGTGGTGTGTGCCAGTTTCCAGTTCCAGGAGGACGCTCTGGTCTGGTGGGACATGGTGTCTCAGATTCATGACGTCACCACCATCACCTGGGAAAGTTATCAGGAACTCTTCAACGCCAAGTATTATAATGAGGCGGTTAGAAGCGCCAAGAGGAAAGAGTTCGCTCACCTGACGAAGCGAGAGAACATGAGCGTGACCGAGTATACTACTCAGTTCGACCAGTTGGCGAGGTTAGCCTCGGGAATTGTGCCAACCGACTTCAGCAAGAAGGAGAAGTACCTGGACGGGTTAAATGCGAGGATTAAACACGATTTGATGATCACCACTGACGACAAGACCACCTACGCTGAGATGGTGGAGAAGGCACTGCGAGCTGAGGGCGCAGTTGGGTGTATGTCGGAGTCGGCTAGTACTCCGGCGAGTGGCGGGGCTCCTACCCCTCCTGCATCAGGCTTTAGCAGGGGGAGTAGTGGTTCGGCCATGGATCAGAGGAAGAGAGCACCCACTGCATCCGGTGGCTCGAGTCAAAACAAGAGGTTCTGGGGGAACCAGAATAGAGGTAGTCGTCCTGGTGGTACTGAGACCCGATTCTCCTATCCCGAGTGCCCTAGCTGCAAAAGGCACCATCGGGGTGAGTGTAAAGGTGAGGGATGCTTTCACTGTGGCATGCCCGGACACTACAAGAGGGACTGTCCCCAACTCCGCTCAGAGGCACCGAAAGCTCCGGCGATACCCACTCCAGCCAGGGTGTTCGCCATCACTAAGGCTGATGCAGATGCCAGCCCATCAGTTGTGACAGGTCAGCTTTCTGTTAATAACTCGCTTTACTCAGTGCTGTTTGATTTTGGGGCTACACATTCTTTTGTGGCAGCCAGAGTCTTTAGTAAATTGGATAGACCGTACAATAGTTATGAATCAGGGTTTGGAACCCTATTACCTGGCGGAGAATTGGTTATCTCCAACAGGTGGATTAGGTCTATGCCGATCAGGATAGATGGTAGAGAGTTAAGTGCTGACTTGATAGAGATGAGTTTAGTGGAATTCGATATTATTTTAGGAATGGATTTCCTGTCTAAATATTCGGCGAGTATTGATTGCAAAAGGAAGATGGTGATCTTCCAACCGGAAAGTGAAGAACCATTTGTGTTTGTTGGTTCAGTTCACGGATCTCGTATCCCGGTGATTTCGGCCATGTCAGCTAGAGAATTATTACATGGCGGATGCTTAGGGTTTCTGGCCGTGGTGGTACACACCACTCGGCCAGATACCATTCGGCCAGAGGACATCAAGGTGGTTCGGGAATTTTTGGATGTTTTTCCCGAAGAACTTCCAGGGTTACCACCTCAGCGGGAGATTGACTTCGTGATAGATTTGGCACCAGGGGTGGAACCGGTTTCCAAGGCTCCATATAGAATGGTTCCAGCTGAACTTAAGGAGTTAAAGATTCAGCTCCAAGGGTTGCTTGACATAGGGTTTATTCGGCCCAGTGTGTCACCCTGGGGAGCCCCGGTTTTATTCGTCAAGAAGAAAGATGGATCTATGAGGATGTGCATCGACTACAGAGAATTGAACAAGCTGACAGTGAAGAATAAATATCCATTACCTAGGATCGATGATTTGTTCGATCAGCTTCAGGGGAAGACGGTCTTTTCTAAGATTGATCTCCGTTCGGCTTATCATCAGTTGAGAATCTGAGAGGAGGACATTCCGAAGACGGCTTTCCGCATTAGGTATGGACATTATAAATTCCTGGTTATGTCGTTCGGACTAACCAATGCTCCTGCAGTATTCATGGACTTGATGAATAGAGTATTAAAGGATTTCCTCAATATCTGTGTGATCGTGTTTATCGACGACATCTTCGTGTACTCTCAATCAGAAGAGGAGCATGAATTACATCTTCAGATGGTACTCAACGGCTTCGGGAACACAAGCTTTATGCCAAGTTCAAGAAATGTGAATTCTGGCTATCTCAGGTGTCCTTCCTAGGGCACATTGTGAGCAAAGATGGGATAAAGGTGGATCCCGGGAAGATCGAATCCGTCAGGGATTGGCCGAGACCGAAGACAGTGACAGAGATCAGAAGCTTCTTGGGTTTAGCTGGGTACTACCGTAGGTTCGTGGAAGGGTTCTCAAAAATTTCAATGCCCCTAACCGAACTTACAAAGAAGAATCAACGGTTTCTCTGGTCAGACAAATGCGAAGCTAGTTTTCAGGAGCTGAAACAGAGGTTGATTACCGCTCCAGTGCTAGCTTTGCCTTCAGACAGCGAGAAGTTTGTAGTTTATTGTGACGCATCCAAACAAGGTTTGGGGTGTGTGTTGATGCAAGCCGATCGGGTCATCGCTTATGCCTCTCGTCAGTTAACGGATTACGAATAGCGATACACGACTCATGATCTAGAGTTGGCCGCGGTGGTTTTTGCATTGAAGATTTGGCGTCATTACCTTTACGGAGAAAGGTGTGAAATCTATACCGACCATAAAAGTCTCAAGTATTTCTTTACTCAGAAAGATTTGAACATGAGACAGAGACGTTGGTTGGAATTAGTGAAAGATTATGACTGCGAGATTCTTTATCACCCTGGGAAGGCCAATGTAGTGGTCGATGCCCTGAGCAGGAAGGGTCCCGGGCAAGTAGCTAGTATGGTTCAGATCTCGCCTCAGCTAGCAGAGGATATGGTTAGATCCAGCATTGAGTTTGTGGTAGGTTAGCTTCACAACTTAACGCTGCAATCTGATCTGTTGGAAAGAATAAAGGTCGCTCAGATGACCGATCCAGAGTTAGTGAAAATCAGAGATGAGGTGTTGGCTGGTCAAGCCAAGGACTTTTCAGTGTCAGACAGCGGGATGCTTCTGTATAAAGCTAGGGTTTGTGTTCCGAATAGTGTGGAACTCAGGAATGAGATATTTGAGGAGGCTCATTCTATCCCGTATTCTCTACATCCCGACACCACTAAGATGTACCAAGATCTGAAACCGTACTTCTGGTGAAGCGGTATGAAGAAGAATTCGGTAGAATTCGTACCGAGATGCCTCACTTGTCAGCAGATTAAGGCTGAACATCAGAGACCAGCAGGGTTGTTGCAGCCTCTAACCCTACCAGAATGGAAGTGGGAAGATATCACGATGGATTTTGTGGTCGGATTACCTAGGACCACGGGTTTATTTGATTCCATCTGGGTAGTGGTAGACCGATTTACGATATCTGGTCATTTTCTGCCGGTTAGAACAACATTTACAGTGGATCAGTTGGCAGAGTTGTATGTCAGAGAGATTGTAAGACTTCACGGGGTACCGAAGTCTATAGTTTCGGACAGGGATCCGAAGTTCACCTCCAAATTTTGGCAGAGTTTGCAGCGAGCAATGGGTACAAAGCTGAAATTCAGTACAGCATTCCATCCTCAGACAGATGGTCAGTCTGAAAGGACAATTCAGATATTGGAGGACATGTTGCGAGCCTGTGTTATGGACTTTGAAGGCTCATGGAATAAATATCTACCGTTGATAGAATTTTCTTACAACAACAGTTATCAGAGTACGATAGGGATGGCTCCCTATGAACTGTTATACGGTAGGAAGTGTAGATCTCCCATTCACTGGGATAAGACAGGGGAGAGGAAATACCTAGGTCCAGAGTCAGTGCAGCGGACCAATGAGGCAATAGAGAAGATAAAAGCTAGAATGCTTGCCTCACAGAGTAGACAGAAGAGTTACGCAGATCCGAAACGCAGGGATGTTGAGTTCCAAGTAGGGGACCATGTGTTTTTACGAGTGTCTCCAATGAAGGGGATCAAACGTTTCGGGAAAATAGGCAAGTTATGCCCTAGGTTTACAGGACCTTTCGAGATTCTCGAGAAGATAGGTCAAGTGGCATACCGGTTAGCGTTGCCTCCAGCTTTATCAGCAGTTCACAACGTATTCCATGTCTCGATGTTGAGAAAATACGTTTCAGATCCCTCTCATATACTCAGTTATGAGAGCCTTCAACTGCAGCCAGATATGTCTTATGAAGAACAGCCAGTGCAGATCCTGGATAGAAAGGATAAAGTCCTTCGGAATAAGACCATAGCATTGGTCAAAGTTCTCTGGAAAAACAGCAAGGTGGAAGAAGCCACCTGGGAGCTAGAGTCAGATATGAGAGCTCAATATCCAGAGTTATTCAGGTTAGATTTCGTGGACGAAATCCTTTTAAGGGGGGAATAGTTGTAAAGACCGCTTAGTTTAATTTGGAAATTAGCAGTTAATCACGTTTAATTATGAAAATTATTTATAGCTATTTAAATAATTATTATACTGTTATTATTGAATTCAGAGATGCATTTTATGTCATTCAGTAGTTTTCATAATTTTGCATTTCCGATGCCCGGTATTTTGGAACTCGGTGTTTGGCTCAGTAAAATCACTACTTAGTATGTTAGTAGTTTGGGATGGTTTATTAGACATTGGGAATGTCGGGAATGGCCGGGAATTTAGAATTTCCCTAAAATACCCCTTTAGTGTTATTTATGTTATTTTAATGAGGAGGGGCAAAATGGTCTTTTTGCCCCAATGATAATTTGTCCTTTAGTGGACTTAGTAAATGAATTTTATGTGTTTATTTTATTTATTTGTTAGCTGAAAAGAATAGCTAGAATCCCTTATTTTATTTCATTTTACTTTTCAAAATTTCAAAGTTAGAGAAAATAGAAAAATTTGGAAAAATCTCTCTCTCTTTTCCTCTCTCTTTCGGCCTCTTGGTGCAGCAAAGGAATTGGATTTTTTCTTGTGATTTCATCCTCTTTTGTGTTCAATCTAAGCTAGGTTAGCTCCTCATCTCTTCTTCTTAAAAATTTGTTGAATGTTGATGAATTTAGTGTGTTGCATGCTTGATATTTTGGATGTGGTTGCTGCTGTATTTTGTTGATATTTTCAGAGATGTAAGCATGATAATTTGAAGTTATTTAAGGTGCTAGTAATGCATGATATTTGCTTTGTTTCAAGCTTGGAATTTTTTAGCTCAAAAATATAATTTTTCAAAGAAATGTCTTGAATCTGTAGTATACTTGTTGTTGATGTTTGCTTCTATTTTCAGAGGTTATTTTATGCTTGATTAAGTAGATTTAAGCTAGTTTGGTTGCATGTTATCTAGGTTTAACCAAGTTTGAGTTTGGAACTCAAAGCTTGAGCTTTAATGGTGATTTTTGTTTATGTGCGTTCTGGGTGGATTTGATGCTTTAGATTTGTTCTATATGATGTTTAGAACAGGTCTGGAAGTTTTGGTTTGGTTTGGAGTTGATTTGAGCATTGTGTGAATTTTTGAAGTTCTGCCTGCGAGGAACTGGAATTCCAGTTGTGCATCCGGAATTCCGGATGGGGTTCTGAAATTTCCCAGAACCGGAATTCCGGTTAGGCAACCGGTCTACCGGTTGGGGAAAATTCAGGAACCCCAGTTTTCCTCGTTTTTATGTTATTTGGGGTATTGCCATGCTTTTTATCGATAGGGTAACTTCTAGTTCCTAGTTTAAGTCCCCGGGAAGTGATTTAGCGTATCACTTATAGTGTTGTGATTTTTATGGTTTAGGAGCCTGTAATCCGCCGCGTAGATAGTTCCAGTCAGGTTGACCGGCACACCTGAATTCGGAATCCAGGTAAGATTAGTATAATAGTATGCATATGTAGATTACATGTTTAGCGTGCATGTAGGAAGCCTGTTAGATTACATTAGTTATGTATGTTGGCTTCGAACCATCCAACTGTGTCACGTCGGTACAGGCTGGAGTATGACCAGCAGCCGGAGTATGACCAGTTCGATCGATCAGGATGATACTGTAACACGTCGGTACAGGCTGGAGTATGACCAGCAGCCAGAGTATGACCGGTTTGACCGATTAGGCTGTTACTTGTCAATAGTACCGTCCTTATGAACGTTCAGAACTCAGTACCGTGTTGGACACGGCAGTTAGGGGGACTCAGTATCGTGTTGGACACGGCAGTTAGGGTTATGATTAGGGGTATGGGCGTCTGATCATGACCGGGATTTATGTATGATTATTATTATGCTTTTCTTACTGAGTCTGTCGAGTCACAGTGCTATGTTTATGTGTAGGTAAAGGCAAGGCTAGAGCTGATGGACCGTGAACGAGCCTATGAAGATTGTACATGTCGGGGCGGTTAGGCCTGGAGCGTACGATCATCGGGACAGCAAGGCTATTTTTGTAATTAGTCGCTAGGCGACAAGTATTTTATTTAGGCAGTAAACTTTTGTAAATGATTTTGTAATCGGAATCCCGAGTCTTTTGTATAAATATTTTTATAAGTTTAATTAAAAAGGAAAATTTTTAATTAATCATGTTTTCCATAAACCTCGTTGATTAGCAACGAGCTGCACAGCATGTTTAAAAATCACGTAATACGCCTATGTTAGTTAGGGTGTTACACTTCCTGCTCAGGGCATCGGCCACTACATTGGCCTTCCCAGGGTGATAAAGAATCTCGTAGTCATAATCTTTCAGTAATTCCTACCAACGTCTCTGTCTCATGTTCAAATCTTTCTGGGTAAAGAAATATTTGAGACTTTTATGGTCGGTATAGATTTCACACCTTTCTTCGTAAAGGTAATGCCGCCAAATCTTCAATGCAAAAACCACTGCGGCCAATTCTAGATCATGAGTCGGGTATCGCTATTCGTAATACTTTAACTGACGGGAGGCATAAGCGATAACCCGATCGGCTTGCATCAACACACACCCCAGACCCTGTCTGGATGCATCGCAATAAACAACAAATTTCTCGTTGTGTGAAGGCAAAGCTAGCACTGGAGCGGTAATCAACCTCTGTTTCAGCTCCCGAAAACTAGCTTCGCACTTGTCTGACCAGACAAACCGCTGATTCTTCTTTGTAAGTTCGGTTAAGGGCATTGAAATTTTTGAAAACCCTTCCACGAACCTACGATAGTACCCAGCTAAACCCAAGAAGCTTCTAATCTCTGTCACTGTCTTCGGTCTCGGCCAATCCCTGACGGATTCGATCTTCCCGGGATCTACCTTGATCCCATCTTTGCTCACAATGTGCCCTAAGAAGGACACCTGAGATAGCCAAAATTCGCATTTCTTGAACTTGGCATAAAGCTTGTGTTCCCGAAGCCGTTGCAGTACCATCTGAAGATGTAACTCATGCTCCTCTTCTGAGTGAGAGTACACAAGGATGTCGTCAATAAACACAATCACACAGATATCGAGGAAATCCTTGAATACTCTATTCATCAAATCCATGAATGCTGCAGGAGCATTGGTTAGTCCGAACGACATAACTAGGAATTCATAATGTCCATACCTAGTGCAGAAAGCCATCTTCGGAATGTCCTCTCGGATTTTCAACTGATGATAAGCCGAACGGAGATCAATCTTAGAAAAGACCGTCTTCCCCTGAAGCTGATCGAACAAATCATCGATCCTAGGTAATGGATATTTATTCTTCACTGTCAGCTTGTTCAATTCTCTGTAATCCATGCACATCCTCATAGTTCCATCTTTCTTCTTGACGAATAAAATCGGGGCTCCCCAGGGTGACACACTAGGCCTAATAAACCTTATGTCAAGCAATTCTTGGAGCTGAATCTTTAATTCCTTAAGTTCAGCTGGAGCCATTCTATATGGAGCCTTGGAAACCGGTTCCACCCCTGGTGCAAAATCTATCACGAAGTCAATCTCCCGCTGAGGTGGTAACCCTGGAAGTTCTTCGGGAAAAACATCTAAAAATTCCCTAACCACCTTGATGTCCTCTGGCCGAATGGTATCTGGCTGAGTGGTGTCCACCACCACGGCCAGAAACCCTAAACAACCGTCATGCAATAATTCCCTAGCTGACATGGCCGAAATCACCGGAATCCGAGATCCCCGAACCGAACAAACAAACACAAAAGGTTCTTCACTTTCCGGTTGGAAGATCACCATCTTCCTTTTGCAATCAATACTCGCTGAATATTTAGATAGGAAATCCATTCCTAAAATAATATCGAACTCTACTAGGGTCATCTCTATCAAGTCAGCACTTAACTCTCTACCATCTATCCTGATCGGCATAGACCTAATCCACCTGTTGGAGATAATCAACTCTCCGCCAGGTAATAGGGTTCCAAAGCCTGATTCATATCTATCATACGGTCTATCCAATTTACTAAAGACTCTGGCTGCCACATAAGAATGTGTAGCCCCATAATCAAACAGTACTGAGTAAAGCGAGTTATTAACAGAAAGCTGACCTGTTACAACTGATGGGCTGGCATCTGCATCAGCCTGAGTGATGGCGAACACCCTAGCTGGAGTGGGTATCGTCGGAGCCCTCGGTGCCTCTGAGCGGAGCTGGGGACAAACCCTCTTGAAGTGTCCAGACATGCCACAGTTAAAGCACCCCTGACCTTTGCATTCACCCCGATGGTGCCTTTTGCAGCTGGGGCACTCGGGATAGGAGAACCGGGTCTCTGCACCACTAGGACGACTACCTCTATTCTGCTTCCCCCGAAACCTCGTGTTCTGACTCGAGCCACCGGATGCAGTGGATGCTCTCCTCTTCTGGTCCATGGCCGAACCACTACTCCCCCTGCTAAAGCCTGATGCAAGAGGGGTAGGAGCCCCGCCACTCGCCGGAGTACTAGCCGACTCCGACATACACCCAACTGCGCCCTCAGCTCGCAGTGCCTTCTCCACCATCTAAGCATAGGTGGTCTTGTCGTCAGTGGTGATCATCAAATCATGTTTAATCTTCACATTTAACCCGTCCAGGTACTTCTCTTTCTTGCTGAAGTCGGTTGGCACTATCCCCGAGGCTAACCTTGCCAACTGGTCGAACTGCGTAGTATACTCGGTCACACTCATATTCTCTCGCTGGGTCAGGTGAGCGAACTCTTTCCTCTTGGCGCTTCTAACTGCCTCGTTATAATACTTGGCGTTAAAGAGTTCCTGGAACCTTTCCCAGGTCATGGTAGTGACGTCATGGATCTGAGACACCATGTCCCACCAGACAAGAGCGTCTTCCTGGAACTGGAAAGTGGCACATACCACTCTTTCATTACCGTTGACACCCATAAAATTCAGAATTTTGGTGACCACCGTTAGCCACTGTTCGACCTTCATTACATCTGGACCTCCCAGAAAGACCGGAGGTGCTTGCTTCCGGAACCGTTCATACAAAGGTTCCAATCTGTTGGCCGCCACCACTATTTCGGCCTGAGTAGAAGGGGCGGGTGCCGCTTGAACTTGTGGCACAGGAACTGTAGGAGCCCCCTGTTGCCTCAATCTCTGAATCTCGAGGTCTTGCTCTTCTATCCTGGCTTGCATCTCAACAACCATAACCTCCCAATTCTGGGCTCCCTGATCGGCTTGGGGAGCCTGGGCAGCCTGTGGCGGGTTCTCATCACCCCGACCACGAGCCTTGCCCCTGGGACCTCTACCTCGGCCCCTAGCTGGCGGGGGAAACTGAGCTCCCTCACCTTGACTCGACCCTACCGAATTGCCCTGGCTCCTGGTAGTCCGCCTGGCGTCCATCTAGTCGGAACCGCCTGCGAAACCAAGAGTTGGCATATCAGGTCGTGTTCAACGAGAGCTTACTAATGCCGCTTAATTTGGAAATTAAAAACGAAACATGCGCCTATTCTACTATCAGGCTACTAACATGCTTCCTATTAGGCTTTTCTTATTCATAAAATAAATAAATGAACTACTAAAGCAATAAAAGCTTACTGAACCGTGGAACGAGCTAACTGCTGATGATGATTGTACATGTCTTGACGATCTTCGGAAGACAACCTGGCGGCTCTGATACCTAATTGCAACACACTAACTAGCATAGGCGTATTACGTGATTTTTAAACATACTGTGCAGCTCGTTGCTAATCAACGAGGTTTATAGAAAACGTGATTAATTAAAATTTTTGCTTTTTAATTAAACTTGTAAAATATTTATACAAAATACTCGGGATCCCGATTACAAAACCATTTACAAAAGTTTACTGTCTATACAAAATATTTGTCGCCTAGCAACTAGTTACAAAAATAGCCTCGTTGTCCCGATGATCGTACGCTCCAGGCCTAACCGCCCCGACATGTACAATCTTCATAGGCTCGTTCACGGTCCATCAGCTCTAGCCTTGCCCTTACCTACACATAAACATAGCACTGTGAGTCGACAGACTCAGTAAGAAAAGCATAATAATACTCATACATAAATCCCGGTCATGATCAGACGCCCATACCCCTGACCATAACCCTAACTGTCGTGTCCAACACGATACTGAGTCCCCCTAACTGCCGTGTCCAACACGGTACTGAGTTCCGAACGTCCATAGGGACGGTACTATTGACAAGTAACAACCTAATCGCTCGAACCGGTCATACTCCGGCTGCTGGTCATACTCCAGCCTGTACCGACGTGTTACAGTATCAGCCTAATCGGTCGAACTGGTCATACTCCAGCTGCTGGTCATACTCCAGCTTGTACCGACATGATACGTCAAATAGTACGGAACCACCAACCCAAGTATCAGCCTAATCGGTCGAACTGGTCATACTCCGGCTGCTGGTCATACTCCAGCCTGTACCGACGTGATACAGTGTCAGCCTAATCGGTCGAACTGGTCATACTGCAGCTGCTGGTCATACTCCAGCCTGTACCGACGTGACACAGTCAGATGGTTCGAAGCCAACATACATATCTAATGTAATCTAACAGGCTTCCTACATGCACGCTAAACATGTAATCTACATATGCATACTGTTATACTAATCTTACCTGGATTCCAAATTTAGGTGTGCCGATCAACCTGACTGGAACTATCTGCGCGGCGGATTACACGCTCCTAAACCATAAAAATCACAACACTATAAGTGATACGCTAAATCACTTCCCGGGGAATTAAACTAGGAACTAAAAGTTACCCTATCGATAAAAAGCATGGAAATACCCCAAATAACAAAAAAATCGAGGAAACTAGGGTTTCTGAAATTTCCCCAACAGAAATTCCGGATGCACAACCGGAATTCCGGTTCCTCGCAGGCAGAGATTCAAAATTTCATAACTCAATCAAATCACACCCAAACAACCTCAAACCTTCCAGACCTGTTCTATAGGACCCAAATAACATATCTAAAGCAATAACACAACCCAGAATGCACAGATACAAAAAGTGCCATTAAAGCCCAAGCTTTGAGTTCCAAAACTCAAACTTGGTTAAATCCCACTAACATGCATTCAATTCAGCTCAAATCTACATAAACATGCATAAATTAACCTCTGAAAATAAAAGCAACCATCTTAAGCAAGCAATTAACAGATTCTACACATTTCTTTGAAAATCATATTTTTTGAGCTCAAAACATCCAATCTTGAATCAAAGCAACTATCATGCATTAAACTAGCTCTAATCTACTTAAAATAACAAGATTAAATCTCTGTAAACTACAACAAATCACACCAGCAAGAACACATCAAAAACAAGCATGCAACAATCATCTTTTTAAACATTTTCTATAATTTACAAAGGAGAGAGGTTTAGAAACTTTACCAAAGCTTGAACAACACTAAGATTGAAGGAAAATAGCTTGAAAAATCAAAGGAAACCCAGCCCTAGAACCCCATGTAGCCGAGAGAGAGAGAGAGGAAAAGAGAGAGCCTTTTTTGAAAATTTTCTATTTTTTTTCTAATTTTTGAAATGAAAATGAAATTTAAGGCACTTAACACATTTTACCTCAGCCAAAAATAATAATTAAATAACATATATTTTCCAATTTATTAAGCCACAAAAAGACAAACTAACAATGGGGCAAAATGACCATTTTGCCCCTTCACACTAAAATCACATAAATAACACTAAAGGGGTATTTTTGGGAAATTCTAAATTCCCGGCCATTCCCGACATTCCCAATGTCTAATAAACCGTCCCAATCTACTAACATACTAAGTTGTTATTTTACTCAGCCAAACACCGAGTTCCATGTTACCGGGCACAGGAAATGCAACATTATGAAAACTACTAAATGACATAAAAATGCACCTCTGAATTCAATAATAACAGTATAAATAATTATTTTAATAGCTATAAATAATTTTCATAATTAAACATGATTAACTGCTAATTTCCAAATTAAACTAAGCGGTCTTTACAGTTAGATCTCGAAAGATAAATATTGTATATGCGACATCTAGCTGTTCATCAATTGATGACACCTTAGACTAGCATTTTTACAATATGAAACAAGAAGATTATATAAATAAGATTACTTTGACTCTCGCTAATCAGAGCATCCTTGGATTCTTATTTAAATAACGAAATTATCCTAATTCCTCTTAGCTTATTCATTTCGAATTAGCTCAATAACATATCATTGGATGAATGGTCTATATATCATTTAATGTCATTATATTTTCTCTTAAGAAATTGAATGACGGATATGATTATAATCCCAAATTCTATTCCCAATCGACATAAATCCTCAATCTTAGAAATCTCCTACTTTATGGGCAAATCTGACTTAGAGTTTGTATTAGTAGTGGTGGTTCAAGATAGAATTACTCATTATATTTGGTATAAATTTAAGTCTTTGACTTTAATTTTAGATTCCAAATAGAAATTTTCTTATATTTCTAATTCAAGAATACAATACAGTTACACTTTCTCGAGTGTTTAATATCCATCTTCTATTAATGGATTAAAACTGTATGGAATATGAGTTAGGTATTCTGTGACCAGGATCCACTTGCATTATTCTAAGAACTCTTTGATGTAACTAAACCTATGTCATCAAAAGACACTACCACATTTTTATTAATCTATGGCATTTGTATCTTGTTCATAGTGGATTTGACAAGATCAATCTCTGCAAAGAATTAATATGCCTATATCCACTGAAAGTAGTTCATCTCATTCGCCGATTAATGTACATTCAGGGGTGGATATAAGTTTTTCATTGTATTCTTAAAACGATAACTCTAGATATACCTTTTAGCAAGAAATTTGAAATGTTTGAAAAATTTCATTAATTTCTAGCAATGGTTAAACCATTAAGGTAAGTGGTTAAAGATCTTGCGAACTTATAGGGGTGGAGAAAATAGTTAGTAGAAATGCAGTTCAAAGATCATTAATTTGATTTTTGAATTATATCCAAACTTACCTCCCCAGAAATTTCGAGTTGCATGTTGATAATTAGTTACTAGTCGTTGCCTAATTCCTTCTATGCTAATACAATTTCAGAATGATGTAATGGTTGTATACTTAATGTAAATCATTACTAGATTCATGGATGACCTAATCAAAATCTTAAGAAAAGCTAGAACTGTTAACCATGGTTTGTTAGCTATTCTAAGTGATTAGGGGTGGACCATCCCATTGTCAATAGATAAGAAAGTGTTTGTTCAAACAAATACTACTTTTCTAAGAAAATGACTAAGTCTGAAAACAAGTAGCAAATAAAGGAGATATTTAATTCTTGATTCCAAAAGTTTTCTATCATGTTATTTGACATATGATGATCCCAGTGCCTCTGTTGTCTTGTCACAACCAAAGAGGTTCATACCATTTAGTTTTCTTAGACATAATTCACGGTACCTTGTCGTAGTGGGAGAGTTTCTAGGAACTCACCTTCTTATGACTTGGGAGACACTAATGATTAAAATCCATTATGAGTATAAACAAGTAATGGATTGTCAAGATAAGAAACTAAGAAGAAAAGCCAATAGAACTATGGTTTAATCCATTCACATGGAATAACCTAAAGTTTTCTATTACAAGGACATAAAAGGAAATTTTTGTTCATAAGTCCATTCAATGGACTTAAGAAAACTTCCTGTTCTTAGTATTATAGGTTTGAGTTTATCTAAACCTATGGCTTGTGGTATACCTGGGAATTACTTACTCTAATGCAAGCAGCTTACTTTAGTAAGATGCTGAAGCATTTTCTTTCTAATGGCAATCTATAGAAGCTTCACAACTTCTTAGGTATAGATTTTATTTATCTAAGGAAAAGTCTCAACTATTCCAGAAAAGATAAAGCCATGAAAGAATTTCTTATATCAACAGTGAGAGGTCTTAGATATGCTTTTGTATGCCTTAGACCAGACACCTGCTGTTGAGTGGGAGTAATGAGTAAGTATCAGATTAATCCAGGAGAAGAACATTGGAAGACAATCAAGTAAATCTTAAGATTAAGAATAAGAACTATATGTTAGTCTATAAGGGTGTGTTTAAAACTCTTAGACTACACCATATCAGATTTCGAAATTTGCCTTTGTGCTAGTAAATCTTTCTGATAAGATGGTGGTTACTCTGGGGGTGGAATAGTGATTTTGGAGAAGTGTAAAAACCTATCTGAAGTCTCTAGGTCTACCGGGAAGGGAATGAATGTTAAAGTTACAGGAAAGGTACTTATTCAGTCTAAGGAAAGTTCTATACATTTTTGGCACCATTCCGAATTGCCTAAACTACTAGTGTTAATTTCCTGATTAACCAAAAGTAGTTGCCAAAGGGAAAAGAATCCAATATCCCAAGAGAGTAGACATATAGAGAGGAATTTCACATTATCAATGATTTTGTGATTAAGGAAGAGTAATAGTGGAGGAAAGGTTGTGGTTAATTCAACCTTTCAGATCTTATTACAAGGAGTTTACTACTACTACACTTGATTTGTATATCGAGGTGTTGAGATTATTTGAAACGCAGTTTTTGTTTTATATTAGTGCAAGTGGGAGTTTGTTGGGTTTTATGCCCTAAATAAAACTCATTTCAATATAATCAGATTTACTTATTAATATAGATCAGAAATAACATTTAATGTTTCATGGTTCACATGATTTATTTCATGATTATATGTACACAATGTATGAATTCATCTGAAACCCTTTTCACATACTTGATCCTGTTTATTGTGCCGTCAACATATTGGAAAGTAAACATGACTATGTGAATAAAGTTTCCTAGATTTATCAGACATAGGGTTTTACTGATATGATAATCTACAACAGAGTTTACTTGCATTTGGAGAAGTGTTATGTTCTTTCCAAAGCATTGGTTAAAGTAAAGCTCAGGTTGGATGCATGGAGTATGCATCGGAAGGGACCGATATTGAACTTTGACTTAGATTTATTAAACTTACCGTAATATCTATTCAAGTCAATATCGCCTAGTTGATCCTAGATCAAATGTTCTTAATCCTGTTATGATTAGGCTCAATCTCGAGAGGCTATTCGTGTTCTTTGATTTGTTAGTTAAGCCTACTTTTAGGTCAGGGTGATACGTACATTTTGGGAACACGGTAGTGCAATTGAGTGGGAGCGCTAGCATAAACATGGAATCTATAGCTTCTATCTGGCGAATAGTAAGCAAAGGATGATCTCCTTCGAGCTTGACCAAACGAACATAAATGGTGGAGTACTCATTTCACATAAGCTGAAATATCATTTATACGGTGTCAAGTGTTTTAAGGAATAAATACATTGTAGGGTGTAACGGTAATCTAATCCCTTTACAGTGTAGATCATTCATATAGAGGATCATTGATCAAATTAGGATTATAACAATGGATAACTAATGATGCATCTATATGGTGGAACATATAGAACATTCTATATACTGAGAGTGCAATTTTGAGTTCTATGCGTGGATTCAACGAAGAATTAATAAGTTAGTGAATTTTAGTGCTAAATTCTTGATCTACTTATTGGAAGCTCGGTTATATAGACCCATGGTCCCCGCACTAGTTGAGATAATATTGCTTGTAAGACTCATGTAATTGGTTTTGATTAATCAATTATAATTCTCAAATTAGACTATGTCTATTTGTGAATTTTTCACTAAGGGCGAAATTGTAAAGAAAGAGTTATTAGGGGCATATTTATTAATTATGATACTTTACATGGTTCAATTAATAAATATGATAAATGACAATATTATTTAATAATTATTTATAGTTATTAAATAGTTAGAATTGGCATTTAAATGGTTGAATTTGAAAATTGGTGTTTTTGAGAAAATTAGATGCAGAAAAGATAAAACTGCAAAATTGCAAAAAGTGAGGCCCAAATCCACAATGTAGGGCAGGCCACTTTTGTAGGGTTTTCCCTCTGATATTTTCATTATTTTAATGCCAAATAACTCAAACCTAACCCTAGTGGAATGCTATAAATAGATAGTGAAGGCTTCAGAAAAATTACACTTAAATTTTCTACTTTTTCATTCTGAAAAAATTGAGCCTTCTCTCTCCCTATCTTTGGCCGAACCCACTCTCTCTCTCTTCCTCATTGAGATTTCGAAATTCTTAGTGTAAGAGTAGTGCCCACACACAGCAAGTGATACCTCAATCATAGTGAGGAAGATCGTGAAGAAAGACTTTCAGCAAGAAGGAGTTTCAGCATCAAAGATTCAGAGAAAGAGATCCAAGTTCAGATATTGATAATGCTCTGCTACAGAAAGGAATCAAGGGCTAGCTATCTGAGCGGAAGGAGTCATTATGTTCCGCTGCACCCAATGTAAGGTTTCCTAAACTTTATATGTGTTTATTTCATCGTTTTAGAAAGTTCATATATAGGGTGTTAATAAACATACTTGTGAGTAGATCTAAGATCCTGGTAAAATAAATTCCAACAAGACTCATATCCACCCTTGAATGGACATCCATCTACGAATGAGATGAACAACTTTCAGTGGATATAGGCATATTAACTCTTTGTAGAGATTGATCTTGTCAAAACCACTATGAACAAGATACAAATTCCATAGATTAATAAAAATGTGGTTGTGTCTTTTGATGACTTAGGTTTAGTTACATCAAAGAGTTCTTAGAATAGTGCAAGTGGACCCTGGTCACAGAATACTAAACTCATATTCCATACTTTAATATACAGTTTTGAATCCATTAATAGAAGATGGATATTAAACACTTGTGAAAGTGTAACTGTATTGTATTCTGGAAATAGAAATATAAGAAAATTTCTGTTTGGAATCTAAAATTAAAGTCAAAGACTTAAATTTATACCAAATGAGTAATTCTATCTTGGACCACCACTACTAATTTAATTCTAAGTTTGATTTGCCCATACAAGTAGGAGATTTCTAAGATTGAGGATTTATATCATTTTGGGATAGAATTTTGGGAATATAATCAAAAGACTCGTTTAATTTCTTAAAAGAAAATAGAATGACATTAAATGATTTATAGTCCATTCATCCAATGATATGTTATTGAGCTAATTCGAAATGAATAAGCTAAGAGAAATTAGGATAATTTCGTTTATAAATAAGAATCCAACGATGCTTCGATTAGCGAGAGTCAAAGTAATCTTATTTATACAATCTTCTTGTTTCATATTGTAAAAATACTAGTCTAAGGTGTCATCAATTGATGAACAGCTAAATGTTGCATATACAATATTTATCTTTCGAGATATAACACTATTACGTATGTCTAATGGTGAAAATCCATTAGGGATTTATCTCATTAGATAAACAAACCAAGTTAGACCAACAATGAAGATTCGAAATTAAACTACAATTTGATAAGAGAAATAACATGGTTCAATATAAATTCATACACAATTCAGAAATTATTAAACATATAGCAAGTAGGAATGACAAGTAAAAATATTAAAACATACAATCCTAAATAATTTCCAAGGTTTTGAACAAACTGATATCAGTGTCCCGTTTAGGCGAGAGTCAAAGGTACCATCCATTGAATAGAGTTGTCAGCTCATCTAAAATGTTAAACATTCTAGCAACCTTTTATTCGATCAAGATTGGAATTCAGCGTTGTTCCGTTTAGGCGAGAGTCAAGGCAATTCTATCTTATGAGCTTCTACAATTGTTTCATAATTTTTTAAGTCAAATATGGTCGCCACCATTAGGGTGATCCATACCATATAAAACACTTACAAACTACTTCTCTTTCGAGTTTAAACTGTGCGAACTTGCTAATGAACGTTCCTCCATTAGGGAGGATTACTCACTAAAACAAACGCTATGTAAACCCAACAATGGAGATCGAATATCTTAATAAAGTTCATTCTTTAAAATGTATTTTTATTATTATTTATAATAAAATATATTCATTAAATATCAAATTTAGAATTAAAATTCTAAATTAGAATTTAATTTAATAATTAAAAAATTACACTTAGATGGTGATTTAAATAAATTGAATTATTTCCATCTCAGTAGTAATTTAATATATAAATATTAAGAAAATTATTTAAATTGTATTAATTTAAATTAATTTGCAACTCAACATAAATTTTCATGAGAATATATTTATTTTATTTTGAAAAAGAAAGTATAAAAACTTTATATTTTCGAAATACTTAAATAATAATTACTTTAAAAAATACTTCAAGCAAAAATATCATCTATCTAGATTTTCCTTTGACTAATTAATTCAATTTCTAATAATATATTTAATTCATTTATTTTAAATTAATCAATAAATAAAAAAATCATTGATTTAAGTTGGTCCAAGAATTAATTAAAATAAATAATTAATTTACAACTTAATCTATTTTTCAAGATAAATTCAAAATCATCTTGCATTATTAAATGCAATTTCAAAAATTGATTAATAAAATAAAGAAAAAATATAGATATATTTTGAAAATTATTTAAATTTAAGTTGAAAAAAGTTTTAACTAAAAATAATTTTCTATTTAATTAAGTGTCATGAAAAAGAAATATTTAAGTATCATGATGAAAATCAACTTAGATATTTAATTTTCAATTTAATTAAATGTATTAAATTCAAGAAATAAATAATTAAGTGTAGAGAAGACTTAATTATTAATCTCTAGTTTATACTAGGAAAAAATATACTTAAAATAAATTGTACCAAAATTAATTATTTAAATAATTAATTTCACAATGTATAATATTATCCTATATAATATTAGAAATAATGAGTAGTCTAGAAATAACTATCTAGAAAATATCTTATTTGACTAAGTATCTTTTCCACAAAATTTAAAAAAATATCTAATTTAAGTTGTATTAGAAAAAATCTAGAACTTAAATATTTTCAAATTTAAATTTAGCTAAATATCAAAAATTAAGTTGTAACCACTTAACTTTGAAAATATTCCATTTTAAGTTAATATTTGAAAAAATATCAACTTAAAAAAATATCTAAAGAATCTTAATAACCAATTACTAAAATTCCTCAAGTTAATTTTGAAATTTGAAATTCAAAAGATATTCAGATTTAAGTTGATTAGTTAGTGATAACTAATTTTCAACTTGTAACTGTATAACGAGTATTACCGATTTTCTCTCTCTTCGCTCCTTGCAACTCTCTGAGTTGGTGCCATGGCGAAAACAAGGTCCAAGAATGTGGGGAAATCGCAAATCTCGAACAGGAAAAATAAGAAGAAAGGTCCGAATTCGACTGCTGATGTAAGGAAGACTAAATCCATGGAGGAAATCCTTGGGGTTGAACCAGTAGAATTCTCTGATGATGAGGATGACAGAGTAGGAGTTGCTGGGTATGAACAACCGCCTCTATCACCGGAGTCATCGCTGAGGCTATTAAAGAGACAAGATGAGATAGCTGCTGATTTTGGCTATTTCTTAGCTGCTAATAAGGAATGTCAAAATTCTATCTCGAAAGGAATTCAAGCAACACCTCCGGTTCTTCGAGCAGAGCCAGTGATGCGTAATCTAGATTCAGCTTTTAAGAGTTCAAACAAAGAGGGGAAAGTGAAGATAACAATGGATGACATAGAGGAGGAGGTTGCATACTGGAAATCGGCTATTTTCTGTTACGTTCTCGGTGCCAATCCACCCCTTGCAGTTCTGGAAGGCTTTGCACGACGGATCTGGAAGGACAAAGTGGATAAGATAGGTATGGTCTCTTATGGTGTTTTTCTCATTAGATTTACTAGTATTAAAGATAGAGATGATATTCTTGCTAGTGGTTATATCTTCATTAACAAGAGGCCTGCCATTATGAAGGCTTCGGACCCTAATTGTAATGTTAAGAAAGAGGATATTAGAACCATTCCTATTTGGATTCAGCTAGAGGACTTAGAGTTGAAGTATTGGGGACAAAAATCATTGTTTAAAATAGTTGGGCAGCTAGGAAAACCTATTATGGTTGATGAGGTTACTAGGGAAAGGGATAAGCTACTTTTTCCTAGAATCCTTATTGAAGTTTCAATAGAGCAAGAGTTTCCTAGCCTTATCTATTTTGAGAATGAGTTTGGTATTGATGTTTCTGTGGTTGTCAACTATGAGTGGAAGCCTATTCTTTGCAAACATTGCAAAGGAATGGGACATAGTTCGGATGATTGTAGGAAGAAGGAGGCAAAAAAGCAAGAATGGGTGGTGAAAGGGATGAAGAAACAAGTGACTGAGCTGCCTGGGGAAGATGCAGATGGGTTTCAACAAGTGGTGAAGGGTTGGAAGCCTAAAAATCAGAATGCTCCCGCTGAAGCATCTACTTCGAACCAGTATACTGCCTTACAAAATGAGGAAGATTATGAATTGCAGAAGGAAGAGAATCGGGTGACAGAAGAAGTGCATGAAGAGATATTAACTAGAGGAGGGGGAGAACCTCCTTTAAACAATGGATAAGATTCTAAGTTGGAACGTCCGAGGAATCAACAACCAACAC
Organism: Cannabis sativa; assembly: GCF_029168945.1. Lineage (NCBI taxonomy): Eukaryota > Viridiplantae > Streptophyta > Magnoliopsida > Rosales > Cannabaceae > Cannabis > Cannabis sativa. The sequence continues at coordinate 58,575,933 of NC_083601.1, forward strand.
AAGCAAATAGATGTTAAGCAATTTATTGCTAAAAATAATGTTGGTTTGGTTGGTCTCCTTGAGATGAGAGTTAAGGCTTCATGTCTTGGAGCCTTATATGTTAGAATATTTTCCAATTGGTGTTTTACGGCAAATAATGCTTGGCATAAAGGGGGACGAATTTTAGTAGCATGGAATCCTTTGAGTTACATAGTAGACATACTGTTTTGCTCAAGCCAAATAATTCATCTTTCGGTTACAACCATGGATAATAGGAACAAGTTCCTTGTTTCTTTTATTTATGGTTTTAACAAGGAAGAGGATAGGAGGCTTCTTTGGAAAGAATTAGAGGGTTTGAGAACAAATGAACCATGGGTAGTGCTTGGGGATTTCAATGATATTATTGAGAAGGGAGAAAGAATTGGGAAGAGAGCACACTTTACACCAACAGCTTTCCGTGAGTGTATAATCAAGTGTCAATTAGAAGATGTGAAATATGGAGGGAATTATTTTACTTGGAATAATAGACAACAAGGAGATGATAGAATATACTCTAAGATTGATAGAGTTATGGCAAATCCTAGTTGGCTGAATTTATATCCGATTGCTGAAGCACTTTTCTTGCAGGAGGGTCTCTTTGATCACACCCCCGTAATATTGACGGTTTATCCATCACTTCCAAGTGGTAGAAACCCGTTTAAATATTTTCGAATGTGGTCGAGTTCACCTAATTATCAAAGGCAAGTTGGGGATAGTTGGAAGGGATCGGTTGTGGGAACTAAAATGTATCAACTAGTCACTAAATTGAAGGGACTCAAACCTGTTTTGACAGCAATCAACAAGTATGGTTTTGCTGATATACAAGGAGAAGAAATGAGGGTGAAGGAGCTCATGATTGAGTGTCAACGAAGACTGAACCTGGATCCTTTAAATGAAACATTAATGCAGCAAGAGAAAGGTGTTCGTGAGCAGTATGCTGAAAAGCATAAAGCACTAATCTCTTTTCTGCAACAAAAATCCAAGGCCATTTGGATTAGAAATGGGGATTCCAACACATCAGTTTTCCATTCTAGTATCAAGGACCGAACAAGGCAAAATAGAATTCTCTCTATTGTCAATGCTCAAGGTGAAAGAGTAGATGAACAAGAGAAGATTAATCAGGCTTTCCTAGATTACTACAAAGAGCTATTGGGGACAAGCATGATAGGCAGGCAGAGGGTTAAAAATTCAGTCATGAAGGAGGGACCATTGATAACACCTACACATGTTGCAACCTTGATGACAGAGTTTTCCAAAGAGGAAATTAAAGATGCAATGTTTAGTATTCCCGGGGTGAAGAGTCCGGGGCCAGATGGTTATGGGAGTTACTTTTGTCAAGATAACTGGGATCTGGTTGGGTGTGAAACTTGTGAAGCAATAGCCTCCTTCTTGAAGTCAGGTAATCTGCTAAAAGAAATTAACTCAACTATCATTACCTTAATTCCTAAAATGAAATGTCCGAATAAGGTGAGTGATTTTTGGCCTATATCTTGCTGTAATGTGCTATATAAGGTGGCTACCAAGTTGATTTGCTCTAGACTTAAAAACATCTTGCCTGAAATAGTCTCTCTAAATCAGGGAGGATTTATTAAAGGCAGATATATAGCTCATAACATCATGATATGCCAAGATCTAATTAGGAATTATGGTAGGAAGGATTCTAAGCCTAATTGTATGATCAAGCTTGATCTTCAAAAGGCGTATGACACAATGGATTGGGAGTTTTTGGAAGAAATGTTACATGCTTTTGAATTCCCGGAGTAGTTCATAAGTTTAATCATGACGTGTATTCGAACACCTAGATACTCCTTAATGTTCAATGGGTCCATGCATGGATTCTTTGAAGCAAAAAGGGGATTGAGACAAGGAGATCCAATGTCCCCTTTGCTTTTTGTCTTGGGCATGGAATATCTAAGCCGAATCATGAGCAAGATTGGAAGGAAAGCATAATTCGGGTATCATGAGAGAAGTGCAGAAATGAAACTAAACCATCTTAGTTTTGCGGATGATGTGCTGTTGTTTTGTAGAGGTGACTTTAAAAGTATCTATTTGTTGATGCAAGGGCTCAAATTATTCACAAACACCTCTGGTTTAACACCAAGCAAGGGTAAGTCTGCTGTTTTTTCAGTGGAATGGAGGAAAGGGAGATTAAAAGGGTGCTGGACATGACAGGATTCTCGAGGCAGGATGCACCATTCAAGTATTTGGGAGTTCCCATTTGTGCAAGGAGAATTGCAGCCTCTGATTGTGTCACACTTGCTCAAAAAATAACTAAAAGAATACAGGTATGGGCAACCCGAAATCTGTCATATGCTGGGAGATTGGTGTTGGTTAATTCTGTGCTTAGTACAATTCATATGTATTGGAGTCAAATCATGGTTCTTCCTAAAAAAGTCATTAAAGAAATAGAAGGAATTTGTAAATCTTTCTTGTGGACAGGGAAGAGCATAATGGAAGGAGCTGGAGCTGTTGGTTGGGAAAAGTTGTGCTACCCGAAAAAAGAAGGTGGGCTTGGCCTTTTGAACATTGCTCAATGGAATATAGCTGCTATGTTTAAACACATATGGGCTGTAGCTAATAAAAAGGATAATCTTTGGGTGAAATGGGTGCATTGTGTATATATAAAAAATCATAATTGGTGGGAGTACAAGGCTCCCCAAGGTAGTAGTTGGTATTGGTGGAAATTGGTGTCTATCAAAGAATTAGTGAAACAATCTTTGAACCATGAGGAATTCTCGAATGAAGAGTATAAGATTGCAACAGGTTATAAGTCACTGGTTCAAGAGCAAGAAAAGGTGGTCTGGTGTAATGAGGTTTGGGCTAGAATTAACACCCCGAAACACAGTTTTCTCACCTGGTTAGCCATTCAACAGAGACTGAAAACCAGAGAGCGTTTATGCAGGTTCTGAGTAATAGATTCTCCAGTCTGCAGCTTCTGCAATAGCGAAGATGAAACAACAGAGCACCTGTTCTTCAGGTGTGTATTTTCCCAGCAATGTCTGATGCAAGTGAAGAACTGGCTTCAATGGAGAACTCGAGTCGATACACTGCAGGTAGTTCTCAAAGCAGTCCGGAAAGCCAAGCAAACCAAATTCAGAAAAAATGTCAAAGCTTCAAGTATTGCAGCACTTGTATACTTGATTTGGAAGGCAAGGAATGATCTCATTTGGCAAAAGAAGGTCCTCCAAGTTGAGGAATTAGTCCAGCGGCTACAACAGGTTGTTAAAACTAGAACACTCCTTGTATTGCCTCAAAAAGTGAAAATCAAAGATAGAGATTGGTTTGATAGTTTGTAAATGATTGTATAGATTTATTGAGGCCAATGTTGGTGCTCTTAGGATGTAAATAAAAGTTTGTGCAATGAAATCTTCTGATTCATCAAAAAAAAAAAAACTAATTTTCAACTTAAATAGGAATATTTAATGAAAAATTCAAATTAAGCTTCAGAAAGAATCTAGTTGGTTATAATTCTATATTTAATTAAATACAAGAAAATACATATAGTTTAGCTTAGAATAAAATTCTTCAAACTATGGTTTTCTTAAATTAATTTCAAAATAAATGAAATTAATTATGTTGCTAATCAATTTTATTAGGTTAAACTAATTTAATTAACCTAGTACAGTTATTCAAAGTAGGCAAATGGGCCTTCACAATTGGGGTAGTTCATGTGAGGGGGGGCTGGGTTCAGTATGTCGTACCCACTACGGCTCCCAACTCTCACACAAGGCCCAAAAGAGAGGAATTTAACCTTAAAATGAACAAATGTTATTAATTGAATAGGCCCAAAACTAAATAGGCCTAAATAAAATCTATCAAAAAACTATGATATTTTATTTAGCAACAACAACCTATATGCATCTATAATAAAATTAAACATATAGGCTCACACAGGCACACAATTTGGATGGATCCTATCATGTTGCTAGGTCATACACAGATGAAAGAAGATTGTGAAAATTACCTGTTACAAATTATTTACTTGACCAAGGGAGCCATGAGCTATAATCAGATCATTGGATCTCTCAACAAGTTGACCATGGCTATTTGCAATCAAGCAATAATAGGTTTTAAAAACTTACAAACAAGCTAAAACACATACTCCTGCAACAAGGTTAGCTGGATAGCTGGATGTAGGATTTATTTAATTTTAAATAATTAAATTTCGAAAAATAATTAAAAAAAATATTTATTTTCGAAAAAATAATAAAATAATAAAATTTATATATTTTCGAAATTAATAAAAAATAATATTTAAAATTAAACCTACAATTTTGAAAAAATTAGGTTTCAACTAACCTAAATATCATTTCAAAATTTGCTAACTACTTTTAAAAATTTAATGTTATTTTATAAATTAAATATTCAATAAAAATAAAAAAGATAAATAAATATCTTTTTCAGATTTTATGATTTAATTTAAATAAATAAAATAACAAAATTTAAAAGTTAGAAAAATATCTTACTTCTATTTAAAATTACACGATTATAGTTATCTTATTTAAAATTTAAATAAGGTCAAATTATTTAAAAAAAATATTTAATTTAAAATTTAAAATCTCACCTTAAATTTAAAAATAAGATAAGATATAATCAAATTTAAAAATAAGATAGATAATTAAGCAAAAAAGATAGATATTTAGTATTTTCAAATTCAAATTACACTAATATCATGAATTAATTTTAAAAAAAAAATTAATTAATTTAATTATGATATTTAGAATTGAATTAGGAATAGTAAATGTCTAAATACAAAACTACACAAAAAATCGAAAGTTAAATCCATGAAATAGCATGAAAAATCGAAGAAAAACGAAAAAAAATGCGAGCTGTATAGACAGTATGCATTGCATACTGTCCATGGGCGCGAATGGGAGTGCTTGGGCGAGGAAACACGGCGCAGCAAGGGTGCTGAATGATTTCCGCGCGCGCGTGGTGCAGTGACATCAACCCGAAATTTTTTGAAACTATAAAAAATCATAACTAATTCAAATTAAATCGAAATTGAGTTCTGTAAAAAAAAGTAACTTGCTTAATTTTTTCCATACTATCCAATAAAAATAATTCCAGAAACAGATATTCAATTATTTTTCACAAAAATTCACAAACATCAATCAATCATCAAACAACACTCAAAACAACATGATACCATCCAAAACACAAACAAATCGTTTTAAGTCCAAATTTCTTGCAAGCAAATCAATTACCATGGCTCTGAGGCCAATTATTGGAAATTATTTTACCAGGATCTTAGATCTACTCACAAGTATGTTGATTAATACCCTAAATATGAACTTCTAAAACGATTATGAAATAAACACATATAAAGTATTAGAAACCTTACATTGGGTGCAGCGGAATAATATGACTCCTTCTGTACAGATATCTAGCCCTTGATTCCTTTCTGTAGCAGAGCATTATCAATATCTGAACCTGGATTCTTTCACTCCTTCTTTAGTGTTGAAACTCCTTCTTGTTGAATGTCTTTCTTCACGATCTTCCTCACTATGATTGAGGTATCACTTGCTGTGTGTGGCCACTACTCTAATCACTAAGTATTTCGAAATCTCAAGGAAGAAGAGAGAGAGAGAGAAGTGGTGGCCAGGTATAGAGAGAGAAGGCATAGATTTTTCTGAATGAAAAGTGTGAAAGTTAAGTGTAAATTTCCTAAAGCCTTCACTATCTATTTATAGCATTCCACTAGGGTTAGGTTTAAATTATTTGGCATTAAAATAATGAAAATATCAGACGAAAAACCCTATAAAAGTGGCCGGCCCTATACAATATGGATTTGGGCCTCACTTTTTGCAATTTTGCAGTTTTATCATTTCTGCTTCTCATTTTCTCAAAAACGCCAATTTTCAAATTCAACCATTTAAATGCCAATTCTAACTATTTAATAACTATAAATAATTATTACATAATATTGTCATTTATCATATTTATTAATTGAACCATACAAATTTTCATAATTAACAAATATGCCCCTAAAACTCTTTCTTTACAATTTCGCCCTTACTTAGTGAAAAATTCACAAATAAACATAGTCTAATTTGAGAATTATAATTGATTAATCAAAACCAATTATATGAGTCTTACAAGCAATATTATCTCAACTAGTGGGGGGACCATGAGTCTATATAACCGAGCTTCCAATAAGCAGATCAAGAATTTATAACCTAAATTCACTAACTTATTAATTCTTCGTTGAATCTACGCATAGAACTTAGAATTGCACTCTCAGTATATAGAATGCTCTATATGTTCCACCATATAGACACATCATTAATTATCTATTGTTATAATCCTAATTTGATCAATGATCCTCTATATGAATGATCTACACTATAAAGGGATTAGATTACCGTTACACCCTACAATGTATTTTATCCTTAAAACACTTAACCCCGTATAAATGATATTTCAGCTTATGTGAAATGAGAACTCCACCATTTATTTTCGTTTGGTCAAGCTCGAAGGAGATCATCCTTTACTTACTATTTGCCAGATAGAAGCTATAGATTCCATGTTCATGTTAGCGCTCCCACTCAATTGCACTACCGTTGTAACGCCCTAATCTATAGGGACGCCACGTGTGTGATTTTATAAACTAGTTTAATACTAATAGAATAATTAATTATTAAAAACCGTGATAATATTAAAAACTTGACTAAAATAAAATACTAAAAATGGACATTATAACGGCATAAAAAGTGTGTTCCGGGAATCCCTATTGTAAAAAGTTTTGCTAAAGAAATATATACGACAACCATTTAAACATAAAATCAAAATACACAGCAGATACAGCCAGTCTAAAACAACTCCTGGCAACTCGGCACGCAGGCCGGCGAGGTCAATATGTACATTGCTGGAGAAGACTGCCACCTCATGGTTGATCTAGCTTTTCTTTGCCTTTACCTCATAAAGCAACCATCTTCATGACATCATGTTGCCTAATTAGGCAAGTCGATGCTTTAATCTGATGATCTTGTATTGTATCGCCTAATCAGGCAAGCCCATGCCATAGCCTGACACCCATATGTCGCATAACTGCATCACCTAATCAGGTGAGCCTATGCCCAAAAACCTGCACCCATATATCATACAATTGCATCACCTAATCAGGTGAGCCCGTGCCACAATCTGGCACCAATATATCGCATCGTCTAATTAGACGAGCTCGTACCTACGCCTGGTACTTATCATGTCACTGACGCCTGTACTTACGCCCAGTACGTCGCCAGGAAAATCGCATCACCTAATCAGGTGAGCCCGTACCTACACTCGGTACTCATCATATATCACTAACACCCGTACTTACGCCCAGTACGTTACCAGGAAAATTGCATCACCTAATCAGGTGAGCCAACATATCACATGCATAATATTATCACATTATCAATACTCAACTAATCAATCTTTTCAATATATAACTATATTAACTATATCTCAATATTAATCAATTCATAACAATACTAATTGTATTACATACAACGTACTATGCAGTACAATATACTTTTCAATATATAACAATATTAACTATATCTCAATATTGATCAATTCATAACAATACTAACTGTATTACATACAACGTACTATGCAGTACAATATACTTTTCTATATATAACAATATTAACTATATCTCAATATTGATCAATTCATAACAATACTAACGGTATTACATACAACGTACTATGCAGTACAATATACTTTTCTATATATAACAATATTAACTATATCTCAATATGGATCAATTCATAACAATACTAATTGTATTACATACAGTGTACTATGCAGTACAATATACTTTTCTATATATAACAATATTAACTATATCTCAATATTGATCAATTCATAACAATACTAACGGTATTACATACAACGTACTATGCAGTACAATATACTTTTCTATATATAACAATATTAACTATATCTCAATATGGATCAATTCATAACAATACTAATTGTATTACATACAGTGTACTATGCAGTACAATATACTTTTCTTACCTTTAATCCAGATTCATATATTTCAGCCAACCCAAGTGGAGAACTATCGCCGATGATCTCAGCCCTATGTCACAACAACGATAAACCAATAAGTGTTTATCCCAAAACACTGCTTATATTCACATAAGACAATCGAGGATTTTCTACTGAACCCCGCAGTATAAATACACTAAAATAAAACTTATATTTTGGCTCTAAAACATACACCATGTTGTAGAGCTCTTCGCAATCTTCGAAACGGTATATAGAATGTCCAAAACGGACACCTGAGTCAAAAGTTATGACAAAAATACGATTTCTGATCTCTTAGGAATTTCTATAAACTGTGAAATACGAAAATTTCAATTTTCGCACTCACCGAAACACTACCAAAACTTATCCAAATCACTCCAAACTTCACAGGGTGCATGTATGCCATAAATACTACCATCCTTACGTAACAGAAATAAAAATCGACCCCTTAAATGAAAAACGCCATTAACATTCGGACTAAGCTTTAAAAAGTTCCAAACTCGATTTCTAACTCAAAAATCACTTCTAATTCAACAAGAAAATATCGAAACTAGTCCCATGACTACCCGAGAACAATTCTATAAGGTAAAAACCTTCATAACTATTCTAATTCACAAAACCCCTATACGAAACCAATTGTTTTTAAACCTAAAACGAAATTAAACCATACCTTAAGCTTTCTCTCTTCAAAGATTTGCTATCCTGCTACTACCAGAGCTTAGATCGCTAAGTTTTGGATTGAAAATTGAAGAAAATAGATATAAGGGGAGAAGGTTATATCGAAGGAGGGAGAACGAGGGTTTCGTTCGTCGAACTGTTCTGTTTCACTGATAACTTAATATATATATATATAAAAGTTAACTTACGTTAACTTATATATATAAATAATATTATAATAATATAATAATAATAATAATAATAATATAATAATATATCAATAATAATAATATAATAATATTAATAAAAATTTTATTATTAATAGTTATTTTATAATTTCTTAGCCATTAAGAAATTTCTATTTCTAAGGTATTTAGCCAACTTCGAGTACTCTAAAATATCCCGATATTTCTAAAATCAACTTATCCCAATAATCTCATCAATATTTCTAACTAAAACTGTTGTGACATTTTTGGCCTCCAATCGGGTCTCCAGGGTCGCCAAACTTGAAAATATTTTTATTTCACAAATAACTCATATTATATCCACGTATTCCAAATAAATCCCCGTAATTAACAAATTACGCTTATGTATCCACTTATTAAGTCTCCAGGGTCGCCCAACCTGAAAATATTTTTATTCCACATATAGCTCATATTACATTCACACATGCTATATAAATCTCCGTAATTAACAAATTACGATTATTTACTTACTTATAGCAAAATTTAAATTTTATACTGAAATAGATTAGTAAGATCATAATCCCACTAATTACCTGATTAACTCATAGTACAATATAAACTCTAATTATTTACCATTAGGCTTATCGGGATATTACAACCATCCCCTCCTTATAAAAATTTCGTCCTCGAAATTTATTTAAACAATTCGGGATATTACCCCCATATTTATGATTCTAATTCTCAAATTGCTGCTTCTATCTTGCTGTTTTTTTTTATAGTACTTTCTTAACTAGTAGAATTGTCTCATTTCATCTTTCTAGTCCAAAACCTGGACAAGATATTTTTCTCATATAATAAATTTGTCTGAAGTTTAACATCGTCACAACTCAGAACATGGGTCGAGTCTGATTCATATTTTCTCAACATGGAGACATGAAACACATTATATACTCCGGACAACGCAGGAGTTAAGGCTAGCTAATAGGCTACCTAGCCTATTTAATCCAGTGAACATGTATATAATATTTCTCTTGTACCACACTTATTAAGGTACCTAACCAGTGGTACATTTAATTATCACTTTTTAAATAAACACCTCATAAGGGAAGATATTATTCTAAGATATTCTAACCGTTATCAAATATGCTCACAGTATGTTTCTAATATTCTATTGATCTTCGCAGGTTACCCACCTTTCAAGAATAAAGCATTATACTATTTTCGCTTTAACTTCCATGGTTCTCAATAATCTTCTTTAATTCTTAACATCATAGCCAAAAATATCAACCTTGGAATTTTACAAGATTAGACTATTCCTTTGTATGAATTTTGTATTCTCATTTATAGTATAAATTGTCTACACTGATAGACAACATATTAACTCTGTATGTCCAATCGTTACTACTCTCATCAATAAAATCATAAGATCGCATAGTACAAAATTCATAATTATGTCTTTCTACTTCTTCTATGAGATCTCCTAAGTTGATCTATGGACTTAACTTAGTAACAAGTTAAGTATTCATTTCTGATAGATATTCAATTAGAGCATTTCTTATTTCCACCCACTTACTTATCTCAATACCTTGTAAATTTCTGCTTATTAACACATCACTTCCTCTTGATAATCTGCGGAACGACTATCGATTCTGCATCCTAATATGAATCATTCTAGCGTACTTTGTCCTCACTCATACGCTTTCCGGGATGACTCCCCGAAAGATTTCCCATCTTGAGATTACCCAAGTTAAGTATGCTTAACTCCAAGGTAAGCTCATGGTAGATTATCAGAAAGTAGAGGCCCCCCGTTTTTTTTTTGTTCTTAATTGTATTTCTTGCTTTCATTCTTTCATTAATAAAATTAAATTGCCATCACTCCCTTCATAAACCTCTTGCAATTCATCATTGGTTTTTGTTCACTTAAACTTGAGAAATTCCCATCTTATTGTCAACTTAAATCTTATTCATCTCCACTTATTTTAACTTGTATCAATTTCCCTTGAATTGACACAACTTTTAATTAATTAATTTTTTTTTTCAATCATTTACGATTAACCACCATTATAAAGTAATTTGATTAAACCTATACAGTAGAGGCAACACTTGCTCATACCGAGTACCCACAACTAAACCTGAAATACCCATTTCCCGAATTCTCAACTAATAACAATTAATTAAAGATCATTCCTTGATCCTGAAGTTTCTTTTCATCATCACCACTAAGGTTTCACTCCCTGATTCATATGATACCATTGCTTCTCTGCAATCATCACTATCTTCATACTTCGTTAACCACTTTAAAACTTATTCTACACTCAATTATATAACTCGTTGTTTAATAAACAACCTACTTTGTGATCCAACATCCACCAATCACTCAATTACATGTCTATTAAATTGCATCTCAATTCATAAGCTTTTCTCCATTCTAGGTGAGTATGCCTTTCCATAATTGCACAATAAAGTAATTTTTTCCAAGAATGTCAATGGTCTCCTTATATACCATATTGACTATCTAGTCAATTATAAAGTACTCTCCATCATTACCGTATCACCTTAAGTAATTTAGGTAATCTTCTTTACCTTAGTGATACCACTACTCTTCCTGGTGTTCTTTTATACGTTACCTCAGTAACGTCACTGCTTCAAGCCTCCATTGGGCCCTCATTCCCACGAATTAATGGCTTTTATACATGACTGCATCACTCTAGCTGTTTCCTGGACTGACGGCTGGTCCCACGGACCAATCTAAGTGTTTCTAACGTGCTTTGCTCTTACTTGCACGCTTCATGGGAAATTTTCTTAAATGAAACCATCCCAAGTCAAGGACACTCAACCATGGAGTTCCGTCATGGTGAGCTACCAAAAAAAAGATGCTTCTTGCTAACATAGGTAGTCCCACTCCTACATAATCTCAAAATTACTACACAATCGTCACCTTTAATTCATCTAGGATTCCAGACAATACTCATAAATTGTCCCACCTTTGGTAACGCTAGATCACTTCTAAACAAAAGATTTTGTTATTTGAATCAATTAGATCGATGCCTCCATTGACTACTCATTTTCTATATTCCACTAGGGAATATTAACAATTTAACTCATATTGTCATCCTTCTAATCTGTCTACCCTGTTAAATGGGTTACCACTAAATAACATACATGCACAGTTCATTCAGATTTCTTGATGTCTCTAACTAAATGTATAATGTTTAATATCAATAGCAATTATAATATTGCCCATAAATTCTAACTTGAGTCGGCCGAAGGACCGATATCCCTGTCCCCTTGAGTCATAACCATCACTTGGGCAAGACCCGTACACTTTTCTCCTTTAACATAAGTCCTTCTTAACTACGTGTAGGTTCTTTTCAGATGACCCACTACCCCATAAAAAAAACAAGAAATGGCTCTACATTGGCTCAAATGGCGCCTTTTTGCATCTTGAACACTCAGGATAAGGTCGCCATTTCTTATACTCACTTTGACCGCTATCATGGTCACCCTAGAACCTTTCGTTCTATCTCATAATTTGTGGTTCATTTAGTTTTTACTTCTTGATCTACTAGTAAGTTGGCTTCATATATTCCACCACATCCAGTGGTACAACAGGAAGTGTCAGTAGTATAAGAACAGACATAAGATGAGCCTGCCATCTTTTTAAATCTTAGATTATTTTTTTTTCCTTGTCGTCTAATCATGTCCTGTATAACAGAATTTACATGTTCCCAGCATTATGGCAATAAATAATTCTCTTCCATATTGTTTGCCCTGAGCCCAAATAGCTCGCTAATCAGACTATTTGATTGCCCTTACTGTATAACTTATCACATATTTAGTCCACATCTTCTAACTATTTAAAACTCAAACGGATATTAATATCAATATGCATATACCATACACATATTCTTATAAAAATTATCATTATGCTACTTTCCAACATACTTTATAATAGCCTAGGCAGGTAATCCAATAGCAATTAATATAAACACTTACTATACCATGAGTTGACCTGTCCTCGCAAAGAAATGTACGTATTCGACCAGTCTTCGTGACCTTTAAAACCATGGTCGCTTCTGATACCAAGTTGTAACGCCCTAATCTATAGGGACGCCACGTGTGTGATTTTATAAACTAGTTTAATACTAATAGAATAATTAATTATTAAAAACCGTGATAATATTAAAAACTTGACTAAAATAAAACACTAAAAATGGACATTATAACGGCATAAAAAGTGTGTTCCGGGAATCCCTATTGTAAAAAGTTTTGCTAAAGAAATATATACGACAACCATTTAAACATAAAATCAAAATACACAGCAGATACAGCCAGTCTAAAACAACTCCTGGCAACTCGGCACGCAGGCCGGCGAGGTCAATATGTACATTGCTGGAGAAGACTGCCACCTCATGGTTGATCTAGCTTTTCTTTGCCTTTACCTCATAAAGCAACCATCTTCATGACATCATGTTGCCTAATTAGGCAAGTCGATGCTTTAATCTGATGATCTTGTATTGTATCGCCTAATCAGGCAAGCCCATGCCATAGCCTGACACCCATATGTCGCATAACTGCATCACCTAATCAGGTGAGCCTATGCCCAAAAACCTGCACCCATATATCATACAATTGCATCACCTAATCGAGTGAGCCCGTGCCACAATACGGCACCAATATATCGCATCGTCTAATTAGACGAGCTCGTACCTACGCACAGTACTTATCATGTCACCGACGCCCGTACTTACGCCCGCACGTCGCCGCCAGAAAATCGCATCACCTAATCGTGAGCCCGTACCTACACTCGGTACTCATCATATATCACTAACACCCGTACTTACGCCCGAGACGTTACTGTGAAAATTGCATCACCTAATCAGGTGAGCCAACATATCACATGCATAATATTATCACATTATCAATACTCAACTAATCAATCTTTTCAATATATAACTATATTAACTATATCTCAATATTAATCAATTCATAACAATACTAATTGTATTACATACAACGTACTATGCAGTACAATATACTTTTCAATATATAACAATATTAACTATATCTCAATATTGATCAATTCATAACAATACTAACTGTATTACATACAACGTACTATGCAGTACAATATACTTTTCTATATATAACAATATTAACTATATCTCAATATTGATCAATTCATAACAATACTAACGGTATTACATACAACGTACTATGCAGTACAATATACTTTTCTATATATAACAATATTAACTATATCTCAATATGGATCAATTCATAACAATACTAATTGTATTACATACAGTGTACTATGCAGTACAATATACTTTTCTATATATAACAATATTAACTATATCTCAATATTGATCAATTCATAACAATACTAACGGTATTACATACAACGTACTATGCAGTACAATATACTTTTCTATATATAACAATATTAACTATATCTCAATATGGATCAATTCATAACAATACTAATTGTATTACATACAACGTACTATGCAGTACAATATACTTTTCTTACCTTTAATTCAGGTTCCTATATTTCAGCCAACTCAAGTGGAGAACTATCCCCGAGGATCTCGGCCCTATGTCATAACAACGATAAACCAATAAGTGTTTACCCCAAAACACTGCTTAATATTCACATAAGACAATCTAAGGTTTTCTACCGAACCCCACCGTATAAATACATTAAAATAAAATTTATATTTTGGCTCTAAAACATACACCATGTTGTAGAGCTCTTCGCAATCTTCGAAACGGTATATAGAATGTCCAAAACGGACACCTGAGTCAAAAGTTATGACAAAAATACGATTTCTGATCTCTTAGGAATTTCTATAAACTGTGAAATACGAAAATTTCAATTTTCGCACTCACCGAAACACTACCAAAACTTATCCAAATCACTCCAAACTTCACAGGGTGCATGTATGCCATAAATACTACCATCCTTACGTAACAGAAATAAAAATCGACCCCTTAAATGAAAAACGCCATTAACATTCGGACTAAGCTTTAAAAAGTTCCAAACTCGATTTCTAACTCAAAAATCACTTCTAATTCAACAAGAAAATATCGAAACTAGTCCCATGACTACCCGAGAACAATTCTATAAGGTAAAAACCTTCATAACTATTCTAATTCACAAAACCCCTATACGAAACCAATTGTTTTTAAACCTAAAACGAAATTAAACCATACCTTAAGCTTTCTCTCTTCAAAGATTTGCTATCCTGCTACTACCAGAGCTTAGATCGCTAAGTTTTGGATTGAAAATTGAAGAAAATAGATATAAGGGGAGAAGGTTATATCGAAGGAGGGAGAACGAGGGTTTCGTTCGTCGAACTGTTCTGTTTCACTGATAACTTAATATATATATATATATAAAAGTTAACTTACGTTAACTTATATATATAAATAATATTATAATAATATAATAATAATAATAATAATAATATAATAATATATCAATAATAATAATATAATAATATTAATAAAAATTTTATTATTAATAGTTATTTTATAATTTCTTAGCCATTAAGAAATTTCTATTTCTAAGGTATTTAGCCAACTTCGAGTACTCTAAAATATCCCGATATTTCTAAAATCAACTTATCCCAATAATCTCATCAATATTTCTAACTAAAACTGTTGTGACATTTTTGGCCTCCAATCGGGTCTCCAGGGTCGCCAAACTTGAAAATATTTTTATTTCACAAATAACTCATATTATATCCACGTATTCCAAATAAATCCCCGTAATTAACAAATTACGCTTATGTATCCACTTATTAAGTCTCCAGGGTCGCCCAACCTGAAAATATTTTTATTCCACATATAGCTCATATTACATTCACACATGCTATATAAATCTCCGTAATTAACAAATTACGATTATTTACTTACTTATAGCAAAATTTAAATTTTATACTGAAATAGATTAGTAAGATCATAATCCCACTAATTACCTGATTAACTCATAGTACAATATAAACTCTAATTATTTACCATTAGGCTTATCGGGATATTACAACCGTGTTCCCAAAATGTACGTATCACCCTGACCCAAAAGTAGGCTTAGCTAACAAATCAAAAAACACGAATAGCCTCTTGAGATTGAGCCTAATCATAATAGGATTAAGATCATTTGATCTAGGATCAACTAGGCGATATTAACTTGAATAGATATTACGGTAAGTTTAATAAATCTAAGTCAAAGTTCAATATCGGTCCCTTCCGATGCATACTCCATGCATCCAACCTGAGCTTTACATTAACCAATGCTCTGGAAAGAACATAGCATTTCTGCAAATGCAAGTAAACTCCGTTGTAGATTATCATATCAGTAAAAATCTGTGTCTGATAAATCTAGGAAACTTTATTCACATAGTCATGTTTACTTTCGAAAGTGTTGACAACACAATAAACAGGATCAAGTATGTGAAAAGGGTTTCAGATGAATTCATACATTATGTACATATGATCATGAAATAAATCATGTCAACCATGCAACATTAAATGTTATTTCTGATCTATATTAATAAGTAAATCTGATTATATTGAAATGAGTTTTATTTAGGGCATAAAACCCAACAACCTTTTGGTCTGGGTGATACGTATATTTTGGGAACATGGTAGTACAATTGAGGGGAGCGCTAAACATAGATATGGAATCTATATCTTATATTTGGACATAGAAGTGAAATGATGATTTCCTTCGAGCTTGGCTTAATAGAGATAAATAGAAGAGCCCTTGTTTCAGTGATTATATTAGTTCACTGAAATATCATTTATAGAAAGCTAAGTGTTTCAAGGATAAAATATGTTGAGGGGTGAAATGGTAAATTTGTCCCTACTCAGTGTAAATCATCTATAGAGGATCTTAGGTTATTGAGAATAAAATGATGGTTAAATGTTTATAGCGTATCTATATCGTGGAACATATAGAGCATTCTATATAACTGAGAGTGTAATTCCAAGTTCCATGGTGAATGCAACAAGGAATTAATAAGTTAGTTAATTTACTTGGTAAATTCTAGATGTGCTTATTGGAAGCTTGGTTGTATAGGCCCATGGTCCCATACTAGTTGAGACAATACTGCTTGTAAGACTCAGTTAATTGATTTTAATTAATCAATTATAATTCTAATATTAGATTGTGTTTAGTTTATGAATTTTCACTAAGCTAAGGGTTAATTGTGAAGAAAATAGATTCTAGGGTTTATTTCTTAGTTAAGAGACTTTATTAAGTCTAATTAATAAATATATTAAATGGAAAATTTATTTGATAATTAATTTTAATTATTAAGTTAATTGTTTTGGCATTTAAGTGGTTGAATTGGAAAAATAGCATTTTTGAGAAAATAAGATAAATAGTTAATAAAATAGCAAAATTACAAAGTGGGGGCCCACATCCATGGCCGGCCACTTATGGCTTATTTTATTATTTATTTTATAAATTTTTTAATGCCAAATAATTCAAACCTAAACCTAGTTGGATTCCTATAAATAAATAGTGATGGCCTCAAATTTAAAGATGATGAACACACTTGCCTTCAGTAAAAAAATTTGAGCCTTCTTTTCTACCTTATTCGAACCCTTCTTCTCTCTTTCTCTCTTCATTATTTCAAGCCCTATAGTGATAGAGTAATTGCCCACACACATCAAGTGGTACTCAATCATAATGTGTAAGACGACGAAGAATCCAATTAAAGAGAAGGAGAATTGGGATTAGATCTTGGTGATACTCTGCTACAGAAAGGATACAAGGGTTAGAGATCTGAGCAGAAGGAGTTATTTAATTTCGCTGCACCCAATGTAAGGTTTCTTAAACTTTATATGTGCCTAAATTATATTGTTTTAGAAATTCATATTTAGGATGTTAAATAACATACATTGTAGTAAATCTAGATCCTGGTAAAATATATTCTAAAAAATGGCCTTAGAGCCATAGTAATGACTTACTTTCATGAAATATTGATTTCAAACGTTGTTTGTGTTGATTTGGATGGTTTCATGATGGTTTATGTGCATATTTGATGATTGTATGGAAATCACAATGTTTGTTTTAAAATATTTTTTGTTTCATTCTAAAACTATTTTTACTGGAAAGTAGACAAAACATTAATGAATTTAGGCTTTTACAGAACTCAATATAATTGTTTTTATGAATTAGTTATGGTTTTTTGAATTTGGATGAAAATATTTCAAATTGGGTTGCACATGGGGGACAATGTGCGGCTCGCTCGGACAAAACCCCTTCAGATAGGGGCATGTCTGAAGCTTGACCCCCCTCACGTCAAGGTTTCTCGGCCATAGAGGCTGCACGCAGCCTCCTATCTCGGTCAGATGCTCAATTCCGAAGTTTCATCATAACTTTTAATTCAAAAATCGTTTTTCATTGAAACAAAATTCAAATTTTGGTAGATTTTTGTGTAGAATCTAAATTTTCAATTAAAAATCTTATTATCAGAATAAAATTAATTTGTATTAATTTTAATTAATTAAAATTAGTTTTAGATATTAGTAGGCTTTGAATTTGAAAATTTAATTTTTCCACAAAAATAGCCTTATGGTTAATTTTGAAATTTTTGATTATTTTATTTATTTCAATTATAAGATTAGATATTAATTATTTTATTATTAAAATTTGAAATGATCTTATTTTAATATTAAAATATTAATAAATTTTAGAAATAATCTAGTTTAAATTTCAAAATTTGCTAACCACATTAGTTTTTCAAAAATTTGTTATTTTTGAAATATATTTTATCAAATTAAATTATAAGATTTGAAAAAATGTTAGTTTTAATATTTTATCTTATTAGATATTTTTTTTAATTAAAATTAATTTTTGTCAAAATAACATGAAATTTTGAAAAGTTTGTTAATTTAGGTTTGAATAGAAATTTTAGGGTTTCTGACCATAAAATTTTTAAACTTAAGATATTTTGTTTTATTTAATTATTTTATTCAAATAAAATTGATAATATTCTAACCATGACATATCTTATTTTTCAAATTGTTTATTTTTGTAACATTTAATTTATTAAATTATAAGGATTAAGAATATAATATTAGGAATATCTAAATTTTAAATTCAACATATTATATTATATTATATTATTAGATATTTAATTAATTTAAATTTTTTAAATAAATTGAAAATTTGAAAATTGGTTAGATATTTGAATTTAAGCTAGAATTTAGGATATTTAGGAGATTTGTTAAATTTTAAATTTTTTTTTTCAAATATTCTCTGAACAATCTAAATTTTAAATTCTAGTTAAGATATATTTTAATTTTTTTTTAATTTTAAAATAGAAATATCTTAACCCACTTTTCAGTTATCTGTTACATGTTTGTTTAATTATTTATTTATTTATTAAAAAAAATTACAAACTTATTATTTATTTGATCTAAAATGCTATGATTAACTTGTTGACAGATCCAATGATCTGATTTTAATCATAGTCCAATTGTCAATAGATGTTATAAATAATTTGTAGGAGGTAAATTTTACAATTTCTTTCATCTGTGTAAACCTAGTAATATGATAGGGCCCATCCAAATTATTTGACCTGTGTGAGCCTATGTGTTTGCTTTTAGGCTTAGATGCATATAGGAAGCCCATTTAAGTTTTATTAATTAAATGGACTAGGCTGCTAAAATAAAACTTCATATAAGTAATTTTATTTAGGCCCAATTAGTATTGGGCTTATTCAATGAATAACAATTATTTATTTTTCATTGAATATTTTAAAGTTAATTTTAGAAAAACATTTAGTTAATAAGATATATTCTAGATAGTTATTTCTAGTAACTAGTTATATTTTCTAATATTAAATTAATTAGGAAAATATTTTTAAGTTGAAAATTAATTATTTATTAATTAATTTTGGACCAACTTAAATTAGAATATTTTTCCTAATATTAAATTACAATTAATAATTAAGTTGATTTTACACTTAATTATTTGATTCTTTTATTTAATACATTTGATTAAATTGAAAATTAAATATTTAAGTTAGATTCTATTATTGATACTTAATATTAGTTATTTTTCAAAATATTTAATTAGATAGAAAATTCTATTTAAGTTAGAAATTTTAATTTCAGAACAACTTAAATTAGAATAATTCTCAAAATATATTTTATTTTATTTTATTAATCATTTTTCCCACTAATTTAGAAATTGTATTTATTTAAATGCAGATAATTTTGATTTTTTTTTTTGAAAAATAGATTAAAATTGAAAATTAATTATTTTAATTTAGTATTAGATCAACTTAAATCAAATAAATTTTAAATTAATGATTAGTTAAAATAAATAGACAAAAAGTATTATATCTTAATTAGAAAATAGACAAATTAGTTAGTGGAAATCTAGATAGTTATTTTCTGTTTGCTTGAAGTATTTTTCTAGTTATATGTAATTAAATAGAAAATTAATGTTTAAGTTAATTTTATTCATGATACTTAAATATTTGATAATTTTCTTAATATTGAATTAAATAGAAAAATTATATTTCTGTTGAAAATTAATTTTGGACAAACATATGTTATAATAATTTTTCCAGGATTTATTTTATTTTAGTTTAAGAAATTTCAAAAATGCATTTATTTGAAATACATTGGATTTTTGAATTTCGCTATATATATTTATAGAAAATTAAATTTAAGTTTAAAATTAATTTTTAATTAATTTTGGATCAACCTAAATTGAATAATTTTCAAAATATTTATTGAAAATCATTACTAAGATGGAAAATAATTTTATTTATTTTTCAGATCTATCTAAGTATAATTTTATAAATATTAAAATATAATTTATATTTAGAGTTTTCTAAATTGGTAATTTTAATTAAAAAAAATATATATTTAAAAATCAATAGATTAAAATAAATATTGGATGAAAATACACTTTAAATAATGAGCTTTATTATTAGGATATTCGATCTACCTTATTGGTTCTACATAGTTCTTGTTTTAGTGAGTAATCATCCGTAATGGATGAACGTTCATTAGCAGTTTAACGCTGTAGAATCTCAAAAGATAAGTATTATTTGTAAGTATTTTATTCCAAGTACTGATCACCCTAATGGTGGCTGCTAAGAGTAAGACTATACAAAAGTATGAAATAATGGTGGAAGCTCATAAGATAGAATGGCCTTGACTCTCGCCTAAACGAGACAACGCTGGAATCTCATCTTGATCGTATATAAGGTTGCTAGAATGTTTGTCATTTTAGATGAGCTGACTACTCTATTCAATGGACGGTATCTTTTACTCTCGCCTAAACGGGACACTGGTATCAATTTGTTGGAAACCTTGAAAATTATTTAGGATTGTATGTTTTAGTATATTTTCAATTGTCATTCCTACTTGCTAAGTGCTGATAATTTCTGAATATAATTTTGTGTTAAACCTTACTTGACTTCTATTTATTGTTATTTGTAGTATCCAACATGACTATGAACAATCCGATGGTGTCACTATTGACTGACAACAAGCTCAATGGAGCCAACTTTATCAAATGGAGAGAGAACATTAATATTTCTCTCATTGGTGAAAATTCTCTGTTTGTGTTGACTGAAGAGGCTCCTGAGCAACCAGGTGAGAATGCGACCAAGGCATTGAAGGAAAAGTTCGAGTGTTGGAAGAATGCTAACAACAAAGCTTGATACTTTATGTTGTCCAGTATGGTCGACACATTGAAAACAAGGTTTGCCAATACTCTCACGGCTGCAAAAATCATGAACCAGTTAACTGAACTGTTTGGGATGGCGTCAATTCAAGCTCACTTTGAGGCGACCAAGAATTTCATCAATGCACGGATGAAACCTCATCAGAGCGTGCGTGATCACCTTCTCCAGATGACTAGTTACTTCCAAGAGGCTGAGAATCATAGAGCTGTTATAGATCAGACAACTGTGAGTTTGATCTTGAACAGTTTGACTCCATCTTTTTTGCCCTTTACATCAAATTATGTCATGAACAAGTTGGAGCTTGACTTTCACGAGTTCATCAACAACCTTCAGACTTTTGAAAATTTGATTGGAGGACCACAGAAAGGAGGAACTAGAGCTCCTACTTCTGGCACTGCTAATGGTACGACCAAGGCTGAGGCAAACATTGCCTCCGCTTCGAGACCCAGTAACAAGAAGAATTGGAAGAGTACCAAGAAGCCTGTTAAAGATGTAAAAACAGTTAAAAAGAAAAAGGCTGCTAATCTCGAGGGAAAGCCAAAAGTAAAATGCTTCTATTGCAATGAAAAGGGCCACTGGAAACCCGAAAGCTCTAAGCTTCCAGTAAAGAAACAAGGTATTTCTGTCTATGCTATAAATTCATTTGTTTTTAGAGAATTATTATCCCCTTCGGTTATTAATTCTGGATCTACTAACCATGTTTATTTTCTTCTTATTTCAGCTCCAGTTGCTTAAACTTGGATTGCAATCCTAGCGAGTTGAGTCGGATGGTTGGACAGAAGGGTGGAGATTATTCAAGATTGAAGATGAAGCTCAGAATTTTTCTTTTAATTTTTGAATTAATTGTTTTTGTTTATGAAAATTTTAATTTCAATTATTGGTTTGGGATTTTGTTTGGTATTTCATATTTTTGGAGACAATTCATTTTTTTAGAATATTAATAAAGTTTTGTCTTTTAGTTATGAATTGCATTTATGAATTGAGCTTCATGTTTTTCTTTATCTTGTGTATGCCAATACCATTTATATTTATATGTTTATAATATTTGTATGTGTTTGTATTTTATTATTGATACAAAATCTATGGTATATTCATCTCTGCAAAGAGATCATACCACAGAAACACTTAGAATTTAAATTCAATGTTTATGAATAATTGTTATTAATTTCTTAAGCAATTATTAAGATTTTGTTTAATAAAAAGATCTTTTGATCTGATAGGGGTTGAAAAAGTTAAGAGTAATATATGCAATTCAATGATCTTTTATATCATTTGAACTCTAAACTATATTCATAACTCCACATGATCTCTATAACACTTAGGGGTGGATAAAACTTTTGACATATGTAGATCATTTTGAACTCTAGACTATACTTAATACACCATAGTATCTCTATGGCACACATCTTTTGATTAAACATGGATGTAATATTATAAATAAATTAGCAAATTTATTAGAACTTATTCTTGATCCTGTATTTTTGTTCCAATTATTATATTACTATTGTAATAGAAATTGATACCAATAAAGTTCTTGGACATAGTATCACAATACCTTATCTGAGTGGGAGAATTTTAAAATTCTAAGTCCATCTTTATTTGGATGACACTTGTGATAGCTAACTATGTTATGCTCATGATATGAACTTTAGAATACAACTGAGAATGTAAATCTAACCATTCATATGGATAGAAATAAATTATCAGAACTTTGAGGATAAGAGAGGAAATTTTGCAAAGTCTATTCCAATGACTTAGGCAAAATCCCTAGTCCTCATGAAATGTTTTATGGTATCTTTAATGATTACCTAATCTTAAGCATGTATTTAACATTAATGTTTATACTAAAATGCTATGTTGATAACTTAGTCTTGAAGAAACTTATAGTTTCAGACTAAGATAATATATCACAACAAGATGTCTCTGAGAAACAATAGTAAGAGGTCAAATGTACTTTTATTTACGAATTTAACTAGACTCCTACTATTGAGTGGGAGCCATCTAAGATGTAATCAAACAAGGAACATTAGGAGACAGTCAAGAAAAATCTCTGTAAGTGACCTATATGTTAGATTATAACGGTGTATATTAGAATCCTTATATCTACACAACCTCATAACCTATTCGAGATAGTGGTTACTCTGATGTGATGGAATTATTCTAGAAGGATGTAAAAACCCATCAATAATAATTTAAGCTCCATCAGTGAAGATACATAACTAAGTTGCTTTCGGAAAGCATTGGAAAGTTATTCAACTAAAGAAAGTTCTTACTTTGTTATCTCTATTCTATTTTGGATAGAATTAGAGACAAGTCTTCTGTATATTCAGATGCACTTAATAAACAGTAAAGAATTTAGTATCCCTAGATGAGTAGTACATGTAAAAAATGATGTTGCGTAATGTTTTATGAACACAAAAGAAGTAATGGTGGAGAGAGCAATTGCTTACCACAGACTTATAGTTCCAATAATTTGCTTTTAGTCAAATACACTACACTTGATCAAAATATCAAGAGAATAGATTGATTGAAATGCACTACTTGTTTTATGTAAGTGCAAGTGGGAGTTTGTTGAGATTTTATGCCCTCAATAAAGCCTATTACAATACAATCTGATTTGTTATCAATAGAAGATTAGAAATCATTTATGTTTACATGTAGCTTTCATGATTATGGTTTAATGTGTTCAACATCTGTTAAGTCCAGAACATATAGTTATTCACAATTACAATGATGTCAACTTGTTCAATGTGTACAACATCTATTAAGTTAAGAACATATAGTTATTCACAATTACAATGATGTCAACATAGAGGAATGTAATTGTAATTATATGCTTCAAAAGATAATGTCCCTGATTCATCAGCGCACTAGATTTACACTGATGTGATAATCACATATAAAGTATACTTACACCTTGGATAAGTGTTATGTTCTTTCCAGGACATTGGCAAAGTATGCTAGTTTCGTATATATGGAGTATACATTGGATTGGGACCAATATTGATCTTGGTAAAGATATTATAATCTTACCGTTATATCTTTCTAAGTCAATATCAATGGTTGATCTTAGCTCAAAAGATCTTAATCATGACATGCTTAAGTTCGATCTCAAGAGTGTTATTTGTGTTCTTTGATTTGTTAATTAAGCCCACCTTTTTGTCTGGGTGATATGTACATTTTGGAAACATGATAGTACAATTGAGTGGGTGCGCTAAACATAGATATGGAATCTATAGCTTCTATCTGGACATAGAAGTGAAATGTTGATTTCCTTCGAGCTTGGCTTAATAGACATAAATGGAAGAGCTCTTATTTCAGTGATTATATTAGTTCAGTGAAATATCATTTATAGGAAGCTAAGTGTTTTAAGGATAAAATACATTTAGGGGAGAAATGGTAAATTTGTCCATACTCGGTGTAAATCATCTATAGAGGATCTTTGAGTATTGAGATTAGAACGATGGTTAAATGTTTACAGTGTATTTATATCGTGAAACATATAGATTGTTTTATATAATGGAGAGTGCAATTCCAAGTTTTATGGTGGATGCAATACAGAATTAATAAGTTAGGGAATTTACTTGGTATATTTTATATCTGCTTATTGGAAGCTCGGTTGTATAGGCCCATGGTTCCCATACTAGTTTAGACAATACTACTTGCAAGACTTAGTTAATTGATTTTAATTAATCAGTTATAATTCTAAAATTAGACTATGTCTAGTTTATGAATTTTCACTAAGCTAGGGGTTAATTGTGAAGAAAAGAGATTCTAGGGTTTATTTGTTAATTAAGAGACTTTATTAAGTCTAATTAATAAATATATTAAATGAAAATTTTATTTGATAATTAATTTTAATTATTAAATAAATAGTTTTGGCATTTAAGTGGTTGAATTGAAAAAATAGCATTTTTGAGAAAATAAGATAAATAGTTGAAAAAATGGCAAAATTGCAAAGTGGGGGCCCACATTCATGGCCGACCACTTATGGCTTATTTTATCCTTTATTTTATCAATTTTTTGATGCCAAATAATTCAAACCTAAACATAGTTGGATTCGTATAAATAGATAGTGATGGCCTAAATATAAAGATGATGAACACACTTGCCTTCAATCAAAAATTAATTTGAGCCTTCTTCTCTACCTTATTCAAACTCATCTTCTCTCTTTCTCTCTTCATTATTTCAAATCCTATAGTGATAGAGTAAGGGCCCACACACATCAAGTGGTACTCAATCATAGTGTGTAAGACTGTGAAGAATCAAATTCTAGAGAAGGAGAATCGGGCTCAGATCTTGGTGATACTCTGCTATAGAAAGGATACAAGGGTTAGAGATCTGAGTAGAATGAGTCCTTTAATTCTGCTGCACCCAATGTAAGGTTCTCAAACTTTATATGTGTTTAAATTACATTGTTTTAGAAATGCATATTTAGGATGTTAAATAACATACATGGTAGTAAATATAGATCCTGGTAAAAAATATTCCAACAGAAACATCATAGAGTTCAACGAGAGAGCTCAGGTGTTTGTCCTGAAGGAAGAAGTGCAAAAGGAAATGAACTTGTTAAAAATAGGCTTGGGAGCTGAACCCAACAGTGTCTCAGTAGGGACTACTTCCACGAGAATTGATAACTCGGTCGCTTTTGGTCTGAAAAGAAAGGACGGAATCAGGGAACCGTTGAAGGATAGAAATAAACAAAAGAAGCATGAAAAATACGTGCCAGTGTATACTATTTATGTCGAGTTTAATGAAACTCAGGAAAATATTTACCTCGCACATGAGTAGAAGGTAGCCTTTGGTAAACCCGAGCCGATGAGGAATTCGAGGAGCAAAAAAAGATCCTAACAAATATTGTACATTTCGTAAAGGTATTGGGCATAAAACATACGAATGTCACCAATTGAAAGATGAGATAAAGAGTCTTATCGCTTGAGGCCATTTTAAGCAATATGTGAGAAGACAGGGCCACGGATACAACCAGCCCTGTCAGCCTGATAACCCGAATAACCAGGGGTTACAACCTATTCCTATGGAAGGAGAAGACATCCTGGTTATTTTGGGACGGTCACATTTTATATGGGAAAGAAATAACGCTCAGAGGAGATACGTGAAGGAGATAAAGAACGAGCAGTTGGTCTTTTCTCCAAAACCTTCCAAGAAGGTGAAAACTGAGGAACCTCCCACTACGTTCACGGAGGAAGACGAGAAGAACGTGAGATACCCTCACGTCGATCCGCTGGTCATAACCATTCAACTTGCCAATAAGAGGATCAAGAGAGTGTTAATAGACAATGGGAGCTCAGTAAATATCATTTATAAGGAGACTCTAAAGAAAATGGGGCTCGAAAAGGCCAAGTTAAGGACTTCTATGGTGAATCTTTGCAGATTCAGCAGGGATAGCATTGCTAGCCTTGGCATAATCGAGCTTGCATTAACTGTAGGCGAGGCACCTTTAACTGCTATTGCTATGCAAGACTTCTCGGTTGTTGACTTGCCTTCGGCTTACAACATACTGTTGGGTCGTCCAGCACTGATCACAATAGGGGCAGTCAGTTCAATTAAGCACCTGTCTTTAAAGTTCCAAACACCAGATGGTGTTGGAGTCGTGCGTGGCGACCCGATGTTGGCTCGCAATTGCTATCGCATAGAGTTGCAGCAGAGAAAGGTCGGTCATCAGCTGATGACGATCTTGGCAGGAGAAAACGAGAAGAAAGATGAAGATCATGATCCCCGAGTTCAAGATGAAAGAAACCTGCTAAAACCAATTGAAGAATTGGCGGAGGTTACTCTCGACCCAGGAAATCCCACCAAATGTTTGTACATTGGGAAGAACCTGGACAAGCACCTCAAATAACAATTAGTGAGATTTTTAAAGGCGAACCAGGATCAATTCGCCTGGAGTCATGAGGATATGATAGGGATCGACCCTAAGATTATCTGCCATCACTTAAATGTTGATTCAAACTACCCGGTAGAGAGACAAAAAGGGAGGCGCTTGGATTCCAAGAGGCAGGGGGCACTAAAACAGGAAGTTCACAACTTTTTAGTCAGCGATTTTATACACGAGGTATTTTATCCCTCGTGGATAGCCAATCCTGTTCTCGTCCCTAAACCTAACAGAACTTGGAGAAGTTATATTGATTTCTCCGATCTGAATAAGACATGCCCAAAGGACTGCTTTCCACTTCCCAGGATTTACCAGCTAGTGGATGCAACTGCTGGGCACGAGCTTATGTCTTTTATGGACGCATATTCTGGATATAACCAGATAAAAATGTATGGCCCAGATTAAGAACATACAAGCTTCATAACAAACATGGGACTCTATTGTTATAAAGTCATGTTGTTCAGACTGAAGAACGCTGGGGCAACATATCAGCGACTAGTAAACAAAATGTTCGCAAATTAGATAGGGAAAAACTGTTGGAAATTATTTTACCAGGATCTAGATTTACTAACAAGTATGGTGATTAACAACCTAATATGAATTCTAAAACAATGAAAATAAACACATATAAAGTTAGAAAACCTTACAGTGGGTGCAGCGGAATAATATGACTCCTTCCGTTCAGATCTCTAGCCCTTGATTCCTTTCTGTAGCAGAGCATCACCAAGATCTGAACCTGGATCTTCTTTTCTCCTTCTTTGATGCAGAAATTCCATAGTCTTACATACTATGATTGAGATACAACTTGATGTGTGTGGGCACTACTCATCTCACAAGGATTTCGAAATTTTCTCTCTTTTTCTCTCTTGAATTTCATGGCTTTTCAAGCATACAAAGACATGCTAGAGAAGAGAACAAGGGTTGCTTTATATAGGGAAAAGGGAGAGCACAACTTTCCAAATAAACAGTTTCCTCTTTTACTGTGTAATTGATTAACTGCCTTATTTAGTGTGATCCACACCTTTCCTATTATTGCTGGGCTTTGATTAGCAATTACATGGCAATTAAAAATGAAAATAATAATTGCGAAAATCACAAAGAGGTGGCCGGCCATAGGGTTTCATGGGCCTCACTTGGATTTTGCAGTTTCCTCAATTTTATTTCTATTTCTCCAAAAATGTCATTTTTCCAATTCTAATCATTTAAATGCCAAAACTAATTATTTAATAACTAAAATAGATTATTAAATAATATTGTCATTTAAAATAATTATTAATTAGACATGCAAAGTCTCTCAATTAATAATTAAACCTAGAAACCCTTTTCTTTACGATTTCATCCTTAAACTGTGAGAATTCATAAAGTAGACATAGTCTAACTTTTAGAATTATAATTGATTAATTAAAATCAATTAACTGAGTCTTACAAGTAGTATGGTCTCAACTAGTATGGGGACCATGGGTCTATATAACCGAGCTTCCAATAAGTTGAACCGAATTTACCAAGTAAATTTCCTAACTTATTAATTCCTCATTGAATCCACACTTAGAACTTGGAATTGCACTCTCAGTCATATAGAACGCTCTATATGTTCCACGATATAGACACGTCATTTGTTATCCATTGTTATAATCCTAATGTGATCAATGATCCTCTATATAGATGATCTACATTGAAAAGGCACTACTGTTACCGCTACACCTTCAATGTATTTTATCCTTAAAACACTTATTCCTGTATAAATGATATTTTAGCTAAGTAAAATGAGATCTCCACCATTTATCTTCGTTTGGTTAAGCTCGAAGGAAATCATCCTTTACTTCTATTAGCCAAATAGAAGCTATAGATTCCATATTTATGTTAGCGCTCCCACTCAATTGCACTACCGTGTTCCCAAAATGTAAGTATCACCCTGACCCAAAAGTAGGCTTAACTTAACAAATCAAAGAACACGAATAACACTCTTGAGATTGAGCCTAACCATATCAGGATTGAGATCATTTGATCTAGGATCAACAGGTGATATTGAATTGAATAGATATTACGGTAAGTTTTAATATATCTAATCAAAGTTCCATATCGGTCCCTTCCGATGTATACTCCATACATCCAATACTGGTAAACTTTGTTAATGTCCTGGAAAGGACATAACACTTTTCCAAGGTGTAAGAATACCTATCGCTGATTATACCATGTCAGTCTAAATCCGGTGTTCTGACAAATCAAGGAATAAACTTTTGAACATATAATTAAGATTATATTCGACTGTGCTGACAACACTATAATCTTTAACAAACACATATGTTCTGGACTTAAAAGGAATTCATACATTATATACATATAATCATGAAATAAATCATGTGAACCATGCAACATAAAATGTTATTTCTGATCTTTATTAATAAGTAAATCTGATTATATGAAATGAGTTTTATTTAGGGCATAAAACCTAACAAACTCCCACTTGCACTAACATAAAACAAAAAGTGCATTTCAAATAATCATTAACACCTTGATATACAAATCAAGTGTAATAGTAGTAAACTCCTCGTAATAGGATCTGACAGGTTGAATTAAACACAACCTCTTCTCCACCATTACTCTTCCTTAATCACAAAATCCTTGATAATGTGAAATTCCTCTCTATATGTCTACTCTCTTGGGATACTGGATTCTATACTTTTTGGCAACTACTCTTTGGTTATTCAGGAAGTAACCCTAGTAGTTAAGGCAAGTTGGAACGGTGCCACAAAAGTATAGAACTTTCCTTCGACTGAATAAGTATCTTTCCTGCAACTTTTAACATTCAGTCTCTCTCTGGTAGACCAAGAGATTTCAGATAGGTTTTTACACTTCTCCAAAATCACTACTCCACCCCCAAAGTAATCACCATCTCATCAGCAGACTTTCTAGCACACAGGCAAGTCTCGAAATCTGATGTGGTGTAGTCTAACAGTTTCAAAACACACCCTTATCGACTAACATATAGTTCCTCTTCTTAATCTTAAGATTTACTTGATTGTCTTCCAATGTTCTTCTCCTGGATTAATCTGATTCCTACTCATTACTCCCACTCAACAGTAGGTGTGTGGTCTAAGGCATACAAAAGCATATCTGAGACCTCTCACTGTTGATTTAAGAAATTCTTTCATGGCTTTATCTTCTCTGGAATAGTTGAGACTTTTCCTTAGATAAATAAAATCTATATCTAAGAAGTTGTGAAACTTCTATAGATTTCCATTGGAAAGAGAATGCTTCAGCATCTTATGCTTGCATTAGAGTAAGTAATTACCAGGTATACCATAAGCCATAGGTTTAGATAAACTCAAACCTATAATACTAGGAACAGGAAGTTTTGTTAAGTCCATTGACTAGACTTATTACAGAAAATTTCCTTTCATGTCCTTGTAACAGAAAACTTTAGGTTACTCCATGTGAATGGATCAAACCATAGTTCTCTTGGCTTTCTTCTTAGTTTCTTATCTTGACAATCCATTACTTGTTTAAACTCACAATGGATTTTAATCACTAGTGTCTTCCAAGTTATAACAAGGTGAGTTCCTAGAAACTCTCCCACTACAACAAGGTTAAGACAACAGAGGCAGTGGGATCATCATATTTAGAATAAGATGATGGAACACTTTTGGAATCAATAAAAAATATCTCCTTTATTTGCTACTTTATTTTCAGACTTAGTCTTTTTCTTAGAAAAGTAGTATTTGTTTAAACAAACACTTTCTTATCTAATGACTACGGGATGGTCCACCCCTAATCACATAGAATAGCTAACAAACATGCAAACCAGGGTTAGCAGTTCTAGCTTTTCTTTAGATTTCGATTAGGTCATCCATGAATCTAGTAATGATTTACATTAAGTATACAACCATTGCATCATTCTGAAATTTTATTTCCATAGAAGGATTTAGGCAACGACTAGTAACTAATCATCAATATGCAACTCAAATTTCTGGGGAGGTAAGTTTGGATATAATTCAAAATCAAATTAATGATCTTTGAATTTCATATCTACTACCTTTTTCTCCACCCCTATCAGTTCGCAAGATCTTTAACCACTTTCCATTGCTAGAAATTCATGAAATTTTTCAAACATTTCAAATTTCTTTTGCGTAAGGTAAAATCTAGAGTG
Source organism: Cannabis sativa (assembly GCF_029168945.1). Taxonomy (NCBI): domain Eukaryota; kingdom Viridiplantae; phylum Streptophyta; class Magnoliopsida; order Rosales; family Cannabaceae; genus Cannabis; species Cannabis sativa. The sequence continues at coordinate 58,607,577 of NC_083601.1, forward strand.
ATCGTTTTAAGAATACAACGAAAACTCATATCCACCCCTGAATGTACATCCATCTGCGAATGAGATGAAATTACTTTTAGTGGATATAGGCATATTAACTCTTTGCAGAGAATGATCTTGTCAAAACCACTATGAACAAGATACAAATACCATAGATTTATAAAATGTGGTTGTATCTTTTGATGACTTAGGTTAGTTACATCAAAGAGTTCTTAGAATAGTGCAAGTGGATTCTGGTCACAGATTACTAAACTCATACAGTTTGAATCCATTGATAGAAAATGGTTATTAAACACTTGTGAAAGTGTAACTGTATAATTAGTAACTCTTTCTTGGACCACCACTGCTAGTCTAACTCTATGATTTGCCTATACAAGTAGGAGATATCTAAGATTGAGGATTTATATCATTTTGGAATAGAATTCCGGGAATATAATCATATGCGTCATCTAATTTCGTAAGAGAAAATAAGACTTTATATGATTTATAGACCATTCATCCAATGATATGTCATTAAGCTGATTCGAAATGAATAAGCTACGAGGAATTAGGATAATTTTGTTTTAAATAAGAATCCAACGATGCTCCGATTAGCGAGAGTCAAAGTAATCTTATTTATACAATCTTCTTGTTTCATATTGTAAAATACTAGTCTAGGGTGTCATCAATTGATGAACAGCTAGATGTTGCATTTACAATATTTATCTTTCGAGATCTAACACTATTATGTTAGTCTAATGGTGAAAATCCATTAGGGATTTATCTCATTAGAAAAACAAATCAAGTTAGACCAATAATGAAGATTCGAAATTAAACTACAATTTAATAACAGAAAATAACATGGTTCAATACAAATTCATACACAATTCAGAAATTATCAAGCACATAGCAAGTAGGAATGACAAGTGAAAATACTAAAACATACAATCCTAAATAATTTCCAAGGTTTTCAACAAAATGATATCAGTGTCCCGTTTAGGCGAGAGTCAAAGCTACCATCCATTGAATAGAGTTGTTAGCTCATCTAAAATGATCAACATTCTAGCAACCTTTTATTCGATCAAGATTGAAATCTGCGTTGTCCCGTTTAGGCGAGAGTCAAGGCTATTCTATCTTATGAGCTTCCACCATTGTTTCATATTCTTGCAAGTCTTATACAGTCGCCACCATTAGGGTGAGCATAAACTATATAAAAAACTTACAAGATTACTTATCTTTCGAGATTAAACGGTGCTAACTTGCTAATGAACGTTCCTCCATTAGGGAAGATTACTCACTAAAACAATAGCTATGTAAAACCAACAATGGAGATCGAATATCCTTATAACAATAAAGCTCTATATTTAATGAAGGGTTGTATTTTCTTCTAATATTTATTTTAATCCATTTATTTTAAATATATATTTATTTAATTAAAATTTCCAATTTAGAATGAAAAATTCCAAATATAAATTTTAATTTAATATTTATAAATTATACTTAGATGGATATGAAATAACGTGAATTATTTCCATCTTAGTAATAATTTCCATAAATATTCAGAAAATTATTCAATTTAAGTTGTTTCAAAATTAATTTAAATTAATTTACAACTTCAAATTTAATTTTCTATAAATATATATTGCATTTCGAAAATGCTTTAAAATAAAATAAAATAAATCCTAGAAAATTACCTTAATTTTATGTTGGCCCAAAATTAATAAAAATTAATTTTCAACAAAAGAGATAATTTTCATATTTAATTAAATATCTAAGAAAAATTTCAAATATTTAAGTATCATGATTAAAAATCAACTTAAATATTAATTTTCTATTTAATTAAATATCACTAGAAAAATACTTCAAGCAAAATAGATAATATCTATCTAAACTTTCGTGGACTAATTAATTCAATTTCTAATTAAAATATATTTTAGTTCATTTATTTTAATTAACCATTAAATGAAAAAGTCACTGATTTAAGTTGGTCAAAAATTAAATAAATAATTTTCAACTTTAATCTATTTTTCAAATAAAATTCGAAATTTCTGCATTAAAGAAATGCAATTTCAAAATTTTGGGAAATGATTAATAAAATAAAATAAAATATATTTTGAAAATTATTCAAACTTAAGTTATTCTGAAATAAGATTCTAAACTTAAAATAATTTTCAACTTTAATTAAATAACATGAAAATAACAATATTAAAGTATCATGATAAAAATCAACTTAGATATTGAAATTTTCAATTTAATTAAATGTATTAAATTCAAGAAATAAATAATTAAGTAAAGAGGAAACTTAATTATTAATTCTAGTTTAATACTAGGAAAATATTCTAAACTTAGATTGTACCAAAATTAATTAGGAAACAATTAATTTCACAATCTATGATATTTTCCTATTTAATATTAGAAATAATAATTAGTACTTGAAATAACTATCTAGAATATATCATTGACTAAGTATTTTTCTAAAATTAACTTTAAAATATTGCATGAAAAATAAAGTTCATATATTTTAAAAGTTAATTATGTTACTAATTCAATTTTAATTAGGTTAGACTAATATAATTAACCTAATACAATTATTTAAATAAGGCAAATGGGCCTTCACAATTGGGGTAGTTCATGTGAGGGGGAGCTGGGTTCAGTATGTCGTACCCACTTCTATGGCCCCCAACTCTCACACAAGGCCCAAAAGAGAGAAATTTAACCTTAAAATAAACATTTGTTATTCATTGAATAAGCCCAAATCTAATTGGGCCTAAATAAATTTCCTTATGTCAAAATTTATTTTAGCAACTTAGTCCATTTACTAAGTAAAAACTTAAATGGGCTTCCTATATGCATCTAAGCCCAATAGCAAACATATAGGCTCACACAGGTCAAATGTTTAGGATGGGCCCTATCATGTTACTAGGTTTACACAGATGAAAGAAGTACAAAATTTACCTGTTACAAATTATTTATAAGATCTATTGACAATTGGACTATGATTAAAATTAGATCATTGGATCTGTCAACAAGTTAATCATACAAATTTAGATCAGATAAATAATAGGTTTGTTAAAAAGAGTTTTTGAATAAACAATATAAATAAATAAACATTGTCCATGTAACAGATGTGAAATAAGATATTAATATAATTAAATTATTATTCTTAAACTAACGAAATAAAGGAAACTAATTTTAAAATATCTAGGTTTATTTGAATCAAATTAAATTAAATATCTAATAAGATCAATGATTTGAAAGGAAAGAATCTTCAATATCACTTTCAGATCTTATAATTTAATAAAATAAACAAATTTTTAAAATAGACTTGGTTATATAATTATTATTTTAGGAATAAAATAATAAATGAATAATAATTATCATAATTATATGTCAAAATATCTCAAATTAAGCAATATTCAAATCTCTACAAAAATATCTATGTTATTTAAATATTTAAGATATGATTTATAAATTTCTAATAAGGAAAAAATGATATATATAGAAAAAATATTATTTTTATACTTATAATTTATAAATAATTAAATATTTAACAAAATAACAAATTTTTGAATTTAAAAAACATTATGGTAAGTATATCTATAAAAATATCTATGTTAATTTCAAATTTATTAATTATTTAATTTGTCATATAAGATAATTTTAATATAATATTTTAAATAAAAAGACAAAATTATCTTTTAATTTAAAATATCTTAAATATCAAAATATCTAATCTTTGTTATAAATATTAATAATTATGTGGATGTCCAAATCTTTTATTTATTACCATGAATTGTAATCAACATTCCTCTTTTCCTTAGTTTCCCTTTTTCTTAGTTTCTTAATATCTCACTCTTGTATTTGTATAAATAGGGGTTCACCCCATTGGAATAAACAACTCAGAAATTCTCATTCACTTTCTCTTTCTCTCTTCATCTTCTTCTTCTTTCTTCTCATCTACTTTATATTATTTTATAACACGTTATCAGCACGAGTCTCTGCCCAAGCTTCAAGCATGAATCTCTGCCTAAGACCCAATGTAAGTATTTTGTTAAAGTTCTTGAATTGTTTCAAAGTCACGATACACTATATATTTATATATATACTCATCTGACTGAAACAATTTCAAGAATCATTTGGTTTCCTTTTTCTCTTTATCTATATATCTATATATTATATATGTATGTATATGTTTTTATATATTTATTATTAATTTCATATATATATTATGTTCTTATCATTCATAATATTTACAATATATGTGTGCCTATGATATGATAGAGAAAATCTATATAAATTATACATATATCCAAAAGATTATGTATTATCGATAAAATATTGCATATATCCTAAAGATTATGCATCATCGATAAAATATTGCATATATCCTGAAGATTATGCATCATCGATAAAATATTGCATATATCCTGAAGATTATGCATCATCGATAAAAAATTGTATATATCCCGAAGATTATGCATCCTCGATAAAATATTGCATATATCCTGATGATTATGCGTCCTCAATAAAATCTTGCATATATCCTGAAGATTATGCAAACGTAATATTCATTATATAGTTGATGGATATATAATGAAAGAGATGAATACATATTTATATATATGTTCTTGTATTCTTTGAGAACAATGAAAAGTAATCTAATATCGATATAGATTTTGACAAACATTTCTTGAAGTAAATGTTTTATATTTGTCAAAAAAAAATGATTGTATTTATGTGAATACAACTAAAGAATCATTAAAAATGATTATTATTGATGCAATTTTATAGTGGGTTTTGAATATCCAAAAAGAATATTAAGAAAATTGCATTGAAACATCAAAGTATAAGAATAACAATGAGCATGACTAATGTTATTTAAATACATGAGGCATGTATTTATTGTTCATCATTCCCTGCAGAGAATGATACGAATTGAAGTCAATTACTTTTAAAGATTCCTCGTATTAGTCATGTTATTATACATTGTTATTACTTGCAATGTTGGAAATTATTGAATCTGACATATATTAAAGATTAAATTTTGCATACATCTTGGAGACTATGCAAAAATTGCATTCATATATTCTTTGAAATATCGTAAAAGAAATTGTTGAATAATTTCTTATATTTTTATGGATGAACAAGTAATAAATTTTTAAGAAATTTATAATAATGTTCTACTTGTTCAACGTCATTCCCCGAAGTGAATGTAATGATTTTAAATAATCAATGACATTATTTACTACTCAAATATTTCCAGAAAAAAGTGGAAACAACCAAAAGATGAGATACCACACACAATCAAAGTGCATGAAATCTATATATCATGTGTGGAATTGAATAATAGTGGTCGCGTACTTGTAGTACGGACACACTTATAATCAAGATAAAAGTATACTTGATTATTTAATAGAATGTGAATTGTACAAACTTATTGTACATTTAGAATATTTAAATATCATTACCTAAAGAGAATGAATAGGCATGAAATTCTATTTCAAAGAATATAGATTTCACATATATTGGTAATGCCAGAAGCAAATTAATATATACATATTTTATTATTTCTTGAAATCAATAGTTTCAAACTATTGTTGGTACATGATATGTAAATATATAGTTACCATATAATTCAGTTTGCATATTCCCAAAAGTGGATATATAATTTACTAATATTTGTTAGTGATCCAATATAATCAAAGTGATAAAGAATCACAAAATGATTAGTTGAAAAGCTTCCTGAAGAAGTCTTACATACAATTGCTACTTTTTGAGTAGTAAAATGTCTTTATATGTACCTAGATGTGTAACTTTTATCTAGTTATGAAAGTGATAATAAATAACTTATTATATGTACTTGTTGTACATTTAAATATATAATATATCAAGTCATGATAATTAGACTGATGAATAGTCTATTAATAAATTAGACGACTTGTTAAAAAGATATCAGGAAAAATGAATAATATGTTATGGTTATATCTATTTGACCATTACAATAACATGATGAAGTTGTCATGTATCTTTTAAATTATACACATCATTGAATTGATGATAGTGATTCCTGAAGAGTGTATATGTTTTGGAGAATAATATAATTATATTATTCGTGTATATAAAAATGAAACTTGTAATGATTATGTTGTAATAAATTTACATTACATTTTGAAAGTTTCATTGAAATACAAATTATAGTGAACCTGAAGTTCATGAATTGAATTATTTTGACATGATCAATCATATGCAATAAATTGTCAAAGAATTTGACTAAATTTTGTTGAAGAACCAGAAGATTCTTCTCATTGTTATTTATAAGGCTCAAAAGAAGAATGTGCATATATTTGCACATAGAAAATATTTAAATTATATTTTCTTAACAATCTTGAGCCATTGTTAGATTTTTATTGCATAGTTTCTTATGGATGTGATAAGATTATATAATCATGCATTTACAAAATGTGTAAATTTATGTATTTCTAATTATACACGTATGACTCATTCTTAGAAATGAATTAAGTTCATAAGGATTGAACTTGAAACTGAAGTTTATTGAACCTGAAGTTCAATGTCATATAGTATATATGAGTTTAAACAAATATTGATTCATTGTGATCTACTGAAATCCCTACAGATATATTATTATTATTAGATATCACAATTTTTAAAAATTCTCTCGATCAGGGGGAGAGAAGCAGTTGGGATCGATGATAATTTTTGAAAAATGATCCTTGCACAAAGTATATAAGAACAATATAGTTCAAAATGATATATACCAATTGCAAATCAATATTATTCAAAGTTGAGATAGAATGAGTTGAAAACGCTTGAAGCGTAAATGTAGAAATTATTAATAAATGTTCATTTGATTTGCCCTGAAGTTGTTAAATCTAGAGGTACTCATGGAGATACCTTAATGTTATAAAGTATTAAAATGATAACCGTGATGAAAACGGTACTCGAAAAGACTCCCAAGAAAAGTTAGACATAACACATTTGATCATAATTGAATCCCTGAAGTGATTCTATATAGGTACCTATAAATGATAAACATATTTAAAAATATGAAATTTAAAGAGATCTCTATAAGTTATGTCAATATGGGAGGAAATTATCATTTATTGAAATTTTTATCGACAATAAATATTGAATGTGTGCATATGCAATAAACTAACATGAGATAGCAAGGATCATTGTATTAGATTTGTCGAGAATCATCGACATACATTTTGTTTTTGGCCAAAATATTATGACGCAATCCAGGCAAATTTACTCACATAAAGTAAAGTAAGACCTGTAGGGTGTGCAAATAAATATTTCTAATGAGAAATTTGCATATATGTATTTGTACATAATGAATTATTGTACAAAGTTTGCATAGACATGAGATTGATTAAAATAAGGCTTAAATATTGAAAAAATATAATCATGATTTGATTATAGCCTGGAATATATTTTATGAGGATTTATAAGCGTCACATAAATGTTGCAACAAAAGGTTATTTATTTGGAGCTCCTAATATAGTGAGAATTTGAAATAAGCCTTATTTAAAAATTCTAGAAGAATTTAATACATGTCTTAAGTGATATAAATTCAAAGTCGCGCGCACTATATGACAAAGATCTTTGTATGAAATAAAGACATGTAAGTAAATTATTATTTAAAAAATACCTATGGTTTTCTATGCAATATAAATACGTAAATTATACGTTGTGATAGACTCTTGAAGAGTTTTTGATTAATTGAAGAACAAACTTTTATTTCTTTTGTATTTCGAGAAATATTAATGTATAAAGTTCGTTCATTAGTATTGAAGTCCTGAAGTACTTCATATGTATCAAGAATTATAGATATATGATCATTTGATATGGAAATTAAGATCATAAAACAAGATGGAATAAATATATGGTCTTGGAGTACCATCATTGTCACAAATGAAAATTTGTAGTACCATTAATGTGTTATGTTCATATCTACTTGAAATTTTAAATTTTCGTATGAACAAAGTTGTGTACACACATGAATGATACAATTAGTTGGATAAAGACTAATGTTCCACGAACCCCTCATCTATAATTTAGAAGTCCATACATACTCTGGAAGAGTTATAGAAAATATATGATCAAAGATTATATATGGTGATATTTTAAAAGTGATAACAATAATCTTATGAGATATATTATCACCAAAAGAATTATGGATCATATGTGCATGAGGGGGAGACATATTCATGTTGCACTCTTTTTCTTTAGTTCAGGTTTTGTCCCAATGGGTTTTCCTGGCAAAGTTTTTAACGAGGCAACTTGCAAATAATTATGAATATGAAATATATATTGTACTCTTTTCCCTAGCTCAGATTTTGTCCCACTGGGTTTTTCTGGCAAGGTTTTTAACGAGGCAACTATAAATCATGTTAACATATTTGCATTTTATGAAGCAAGTAGAGAATGTGTGGGAGTGAGATCATTGACATAGCATATTCGGGAAACATATGGATTGCACTCAATAAAGAAGTATCAACCCAAGCAATTCTCTATGGATAATACTGCTTGCATCGTTCAACTAAAAGGAGGTACATTGAAGGAGATAGAGTTAGAACACATTTCACGAAATTCTTCTTTATACGCTTCAAGAAAATGCATATTGGTGTTCAACATATTCAATCAAGTGTCAATCTTACAAACTTATTCACAAAGTTATTACCAACATCAACAGTTGAGAAGACGGCAGACAAGATCGAAATTCGTCGATTAGAAGATCTCCACAAATGCCTAACTGAGGGGGAGTTAGTTTACACTATACTCTTTTTCTTTTGATGAAGTTTTCCATAAGATTTTTAATAAGGCAGTTATTATGGACATCCAAGGGGGAGTGTTATAAATATTAATAATTATATGGATGTCCAAATCTTTTATTTATTACCATGAATTGTAATCAACATTCCTCTTTTCCTTAGTTTCCCTTTTTCTTAGTTTCTTAATATCTCACTCTTGTATTTGTATAAATAGGGGTTCACCCCATTGGAATAAACAACTCAGAAATTCTCACTCACTTTCTCTTTCTCTCTTCATCTTCTTCTTCTTTCTTCTCATCTACTTTATATTATTTTATATTATTTTATAACAATCTTATAATTAAATAATAAATAAATATTAAAGAAGTTAACAAATTTTTAAATCTGACCATAATAGGAAATATTTAAAATTGGAAACATTCCAAAATAGAAATATTTAAAAATTGGAAAAATTCCAAATTGAAAATATTTAAAATTGGAAACATTTCAATTTAGAAATATTTAAAATTGGAAAAATAAATTTTGGGAAACAATCCCATGAAAAAATTGGATTTTTGGGGAAAAAACCTCAAAAATTCGCAATTTGTGGGGAACTGCGAGGATAGGCTGCATGCAGCAACCATGATTTCCAATCTTCCAAAATTCATATCTTTCTCAATTTTTATTGGAATCGAGTTCCGTAAAAACAAAAATTGCTCAATTTTTCACAAGGAATCCAAATAAAATATTTTCAAAAATTGAAAAAATATATTTCATGGAAAAATTTCGTACAACACATACATTCATCACATAAGCACATAAACCTACATGAAACCATCCAAATCAACACAAAAACATGCAAATCATCGTTTTAATTCATATTACATGAAAGTAAATCATTACCATGGCTCTGGTGCCAGTTGTTGGAAATTATTTTACCAGGATCTAGATGTACTAACAAGTATGTTGATTAACAACCTAATATGAATTCTAAAACAATGAAAATAAACACATATAAAGTTAGAAAACCTTACAGTGGGTGCAGCGGAATAATATGACTCCTTCCGTTCAGATCTCTAGCCCTTGATTCCTTTCAGTAGCAGAGCATCACCAAAATCTGAACCTGGCTCTTCTTTTCTCCTTCTTTGATGCAGAAATTCCATAGTCTTACATACTATGATTGAGATACCACTTGATGTGTGTGGGCACTACTCATCTCACAAGGATTTCGAAATTTTCACTCTTTTCCTCTCTTGAATTTCGTGGCTTTTCAAGCATACAAAGACATGCTAGAGAAGAGAACAAGGGTTGCTTTATATAGGGAAAAGGGAGAGCACAACTTTCCAAATAAACAGTTTCCTCTTTTACTGTGTAATTGATTAACTGCCTTATTAAGTGTGATCCACCACTTTCCTATTATTGCTGGGCTTTGATTAGCAATTACATGGCAATTAAAAATGAAAATAATAATTGGGAAAATCACAAAGAGGTGGCCGGCCATAGGGTTTCATGGGCCTCACTTGGATTTTGCAGTTTCCTCAATTTTATTTCTATTTCTCCAAAAATGTCATTTTTCCAATTCTAATCATTTAAATGCCAAAACTAATTATTTAATAACTAAAATAGATGATTATATAATATTGTCATTTAAAATAATTATTAATTAGACATGCAAAGTCTCTCAATTAATAATTAAACCTAGAAACCCTTTTCTTTACGATTTCATCCTTAAACTGAGAATTCATAAAGTAGACATAGTCTAACTTTTAGAATTATAATTGATTAATTAAAATCAATTAACTGAGTCTTACAAGTAGTATGGTCTCAACTAGTATGGGGACGATGGGTCTATATAACCGAGCTTCCAATAAGTTGAACCGAATTTACCAAGTAAATTCCCTAACTTATTAATTCCTCATTGAATCCACACTTAGAACTTGAAATTGCACTCTCAGTCATATAGAACGCTCTATATGTTCCACGATATAGACACGTCATTAGTTATCCATTGTTATAATACTAATGTGATCAATGATCCTCTATATAGATGATCTACATTGAAAAGGCACTACTGTTACCGCTACACCTTCAATGTATTTTATCCTTAAAACACTTAACCCTGTATAAATGATATTTCAGCTAAGTGAAATGAGATCTCCACCATTTATCTTCGTTTGGTTAAGCTCGAAGGAAATCATCCTTTACTTCTATTTGCCAAATAGAAGCTATAGATTCCATATTTATGTTAGCGCTCCCACTCAATTGCACTACCGTGTTCCCAAAATGTAAGTATCACCCTGACCCAAAAGTAGGCTTAACTTAACAAATCAAAGAACACGAATAACACTCTTAAGATTGAGCCTAACCATATCAGGATTGAGATCATTTGATCTAGGATCAACAGGTGATATTGAATTGAATAGATATTACGGTAAGTTTTAATATATCTAATCAAAGTTCGATATCGGTCCCTTCCGATGTATACTCCATACATCCGATACTTGTAAACTTTTCCAATGTCCTGGAAAGGACATAACACTTTTCCAATGTGTAAGAATACCTATCGCTGATTATACCATGTCAGTCTAAATCCAGTGTTCTGACAAATCAGGGAATAAACTTTTGAACATATAATTAAGATTATATTCCACTGTGCTGACAACACTATAATCTTTAACAAACACATATGTTCTGGACTTAAAAGGAATTCATACATTATATACATATAATCATGAAATAAATCATGTGAACCATGCAACATAAAATGTTATTTCTGATCTTTATTAATAAGTAAATCTGATTATATGAAATGAGTTTTATTTAGGGCATAAAACCCAACAAAAACATGGAGGTTTACGTCGACGATATGTTGGTGAAGTCGATAAAGAGTAAGAATCATACCTCAGACCTCGCAGAATGCATTAAAACATTAAAAAGTATAACATTAAGCTAAACCCAAAAAAATGTTCCTTTGGAGTCTCCTCGGGAAAGTTTTTGGGATTCATAGTTAACGAGAGGGGTAATGAGGCAAATCCTGAGAAAAAATCAAGGAATTAATTTACAAGCCATCCCCGACAAAGGCTTAGGAAGTACAGGCCCTGACAGGAAGAATGGCGACACTTAACAGATTCATTTCGAAGTCAACTGATAAGTGTGTACCGTTCTTCAACATATTTTGAGGCAACAAAAAGTTCAAGTGGACAAAAGAGTGCGAAAAGGAGCCTCCAGTTTTGGCGAAGCCAATAACTGGAGAGATGTTATTTCTTTATTTAGACATCTTAGAAGATGCAATTAGTGCAACTATAGTGCGAGAAGAGGGTAAGCACCAACAACCTATTTACTACGTAATTAAAAGGTTACTAGGGGGCAGAATCTAGGTATCCCCCTCTAAAAAAAACTTGCGTTATGCCTAGTCCATGCGTCACGTAAACTACGACTATATTTCCAGGCTCACCCCATAAAAGTGTGAACCGATCAACCCTTGAGACAAGTTTTATCAAAACCAAATGCTTCTGGAAGATTGATAATATGGTCGATTGAACTGGGGAAGTTTGACATAACATACCATCCTCGAACTTCCATCAAGGGTCAAGCTTTAGCTGACATCCTAATAGAAGGTATAACTCTAGAAGAAATCCCATCTGATTAGCGAGATGTGAAAACCTGGAAGTTATATGTGGATGCCGCATCCAACGAACAAGGTTCAGGTGTAGGGGTGATATTATTATTGTCGGAAGGCTTTAAGTTTCACTATGCTCTGAGATTCCAATTTGACGCATCAAATATCGAGGTTGAGTATGAAACCTTGATTGCCAGCTTAAAAATAGCACAGGCCTTGAAAGTGAAAAATCTCATTTGTCATAGTGATTCGCAGCTGATCGTGAATCAGATCCTCGGGGAATACCAGGCCAAAGGCTTGAAAATGGCATCGTACTTAGAGAAAGTTCGGACGAACTTGGAAAGATTCGATTACTTTAAAATTGAACAAATTCTGAGAGAACAAAACTCCAACACCGATGCCTTAGCAAAACTGGCTTCACAGAATGATTTGGATGTACTAAATCTAGTTTCAGTAGAAATGCTGAGAGAGCAAAGTATATGTGAAACTGAAGACGTCGAGATGATAAATAGCTCCCTAACGTGGATGACGCCTGTTATCCACTATTTACTTGGCGGGAAACTTCTGAATGACAAAAACAAGGCGCAAAAACTTTTGTATATAGTACCTCGCTACACAATGATCGAAGGCAAACTATATAGAAGAGGGTATTCAATGCCCCTACTTCGGTGTGTTCTGCCCGCAGAAGCAAATGAAATCATTAAAGAAATTCATGAAGGCTTCTGTGGGGATCATGCGGGTTTGAAAAGTCTATCTAGAAAGATCATTAGACAAGAATATTACTGGCCAACGATCAATAAGGACACACATGAGTTTGTCAAGAAATGTGATAAATGTCAGAGATTTTCACATATACCTCGCGTACCGCCAACCAACCTTAGAATGATGACCTTGCCCTACCCATTTGCTATATGAGGGATCGACCTAATTGGGGCATTACCCACTAGGCGAGGAGGAACTAAGTATGCGGTGGTAGCAGTCGACTTCTTCACTAAATAGAAGGAGGCCGAGCCCCTAGTATCCATAACCTGGAAGAAAGTCCTTGACTTCGTCATCAAGAACATTATCTGTAGGTTTGGAATTCCCATAAAGATAGTATCCGATAATGGAACTCAATTTGATGGCGACTTGTTCACTGAATTCTGCGAGAGGAATAAAATTGTCAAAAGCTTCTCGTCAGTATCCAGGCCTTATGCAAATGGACAAGTAGAAGCCGTTAATAAAACCCTAAAGGATACTATCAAGAAGAAGTTAGATACTACCAAAGGCAGATGGGTTGACGAGCTACCTAAGATGCTCTGGGCCCACATAACTACCAACAAAATAGCCACGGGACACACTCCTTTCTCGAGAGCATTTGGCTCGGAAGAAATGCTGCCTGTTGAAGTGAATATATCGCCTCACAGAAGAGAGTTTTATAATCAAGAAGAAAACCAGGAACTTTTAAAATTGTCCTTGGATCTACTTGAGGAAAAATAAACTGAGTCGCAAATCACCAACGCTGCATACCAACACCGAGTCACAAGATATTTCAACAAAAGAGTCAAGAAAAGACTGTTCAATGTTGGAGACTTGGTGTTAAGACGACTCTGTGCAAATACGAGAGATGCATCAGCAGGAGTGCTCAACCTGAACTGGGAGGGTCCATATGTCATCGAAGCAGTTGTTGGAGTAGGAGTCTATAAATTGGCTCGACCTGATGGCTCGCTAATAAAAAACTACTAGAACGTAGAAAATTTGCAACCCTTCTATCAATAAATAAATGATGTAACTCGCATTACTGATGTAAGCTTTAAACTTCAGTTATGAATAAAGAGAATCATTTATATTAAGTAATTACGAAGTTTCATTCTTTAAAATTACTTAAGGGGCATTTATGTATGACTGACCGGAATTCATCTGGAAATACATTGTATAATGAAAATCCGCCATTTCAATTTTTTTTTTTTTTTGAAATTCAATGGTTCTCGACTAAACCTCTTTGACGAAAGTGGAGTCAAAGCGCTATAACTACCTGACCAAACCTTTTTGACGAGAAAGGGGTTGAATCGTTATAACACCTTGATCAAAACTTTTTGACGAAGAAGGGATCAAACAACTATAATTTTTTATTTATAACCCATTTGACGGGAGAGGAAAATCAAAAGTTATAACTCGTGTATAGATTGAATACTAATGGTTCTCGCGAGCTAGGATAGTACTAAACGAGGCATCACGACACCTTGATAAAGTACTTAAACCTAGAAAATGGATAGATAATATAACTATTCATGCGAGCAAATAAAAAATATATAAAGTGATAAAATCCTTAAAGTATATTTACGTTTGCTTAAGGCAGATTATAACAACAATTGCGAGGCAGAATTGACAACCACTCGAAAAATCCTAAAGTTTGGTAGATTACTAACTACTTAAACAAGAAGATTACGAGCAATAGAAAAACCCAAAGTATTGTATATTTGATCAAAATATAGTTGTTTACATTGTGAATAATAACGCAAGCAAATAAAATTGTATTATGTTCGAATAAAAATAGTACAAGGCATTTAATGTTGGGTTTTATGCCCTAAATAAAACTCATTTCAATATAATCAGATTTACTTATTAATATAGATCAGAAATAACATTTAATGTTGCATGGTTCACATGATTTATTTCATGATTATATGTACATAATGTATAAATTCATCTGAAACCCTTTTCACATACTTGTTCCTGTTTATTGTGTTGTCAACACATTGGAAAGTAAAAATGACTATGTGAATAAAGTTTTCTAGATTTATCACACACAGGGTTTTACTGATATGATAATCTACAACAAGAGTTTACTTGCATTTGGAGAAATGCTATGTTCTTTCCAGAGAATTGGTTAAAGTAAAGCTCATGTTTGATGCATGGAGTATGCATCGGAAGGGACCGATAATGAACTTTGACTTAGATTTATTAAACTTACCGTAATATCTATTCAAGTCAATATCGCCTAGTTGATCCTAGATCAAATGATCTTAATCCTGTTATGATTAGGCTCAATCTCAAGAGGCTATTCGTGTTCTTTGATTTGTTAGTTAAGCCTACTTTTAGGTCAGGGTGATACGTACATTTTGGGAACACGGTACTGCAATTGAGTGGGAGCGCTAACATAAACATGGAATCTATAGCTTCTATCTGGCAAATAGTAAGTAAAGGATGATCTCCTTCGAGCTTGACCAAACGAAAATAAATGGTGGAGATCTCATTTCACATAAGCTGAAATATCATTTATACGGGGTTAAGAGTTTTAAGGATTAAATACATTGTAGGGTGTAACGGTAATCTAATCCATTTACAATGTAGATCATTCATATAGAGGATCATTGATCAAATTAGGATTATAACAATGGATAACTAATGATGTGTCTATATGGTGGAACATGTAGAGCATTCTATATACTGAGAGTGCAATTCTAAGTTCTATGCGTGGGTTCAACGAAGAATTAATAAGTTAGTGAATTTTAGTAATAAATTCTTGATCTACTTATTGGAAGCTCGGTTATATATAGACCCATGGTCCCCGAACTAGTTGAGATAATATTGCTTGTAAGACTCATATAATTGGTTTTGATTAATCAACTATAATTCTCAAATTAGACTATGTCTATTTGTGAATTTTTTCACTAAGTAAGGGGGAAATTGTAAAGAAAGAGTTCTAGGGGCACATTTGTTAATTATGATACTTTGTATGGTTCAATTAATAAATATGATAAATGACAATATTATTTAATAAATACTTATAGTTATTAAATAGTTAGAATTGGCATTTAAATGGTTGAATTTGAAAATTGGCGTGTTTGAAAAAATCAAGTGCAGAAAAGATAAAACTGCAAAATTGCAAAAAGTGAGGCCCAAATCCACTTGTATATGGCCGGCCACTTTTGTAGGAAATTTAAACTGATATTTTCATTATTTTAATGCCAAATAATTCAAACCTAACCCTAGTGGAATGCTATAAATAGATAGTGAAGGCTTCAGGAAATTTACACTTAAATTTCACACTTCTGATTCAGAAAAAACTGAGCCTCTCTCTCTCCCTATCTTTAGCCTCCACTTTGCTCTCTTCCTTCTCTCTTCAATTTCGAAATTCTTAGTGTGAGAATAGTGCTCACACACAGCAAGTGATACCTCAATCATAGTGAGGAAGATCGTGAAGAAAGACTTTCAGCAAGAAGGAGTTTCAGCATCAAAGATTTAGAGAAAGAGATCCAGGTTCAGATATTGATAATGCTCTGCTACAGAAAGGAATCAAGGGCTAGATATCTGAACGGAAGGAGTCATATTATTCCGCTGCACCCAATGTAAGGTTTCTAATACTTTATATGTGTTTATTTCATCGTTTTAGAAAGTTCATATTTAGGGTGTTAATCAACATACTTGTGAGTAGATCTAAGATCCTGCTAAAATAATTTCCAACATTTAAGATAAGAAAAAACCAAGATTGGTTACAAACTTGTCTTCACAAAAATGCCACTAGGGGTAAACTATTAAGTCATTCTCCTAAGCAGAGCCTCTAGAGTTTAATAAAATCTTCGAAATTGAGAAATTATAACTCTAGTGCCCGCTACTAATAATGAAACCCACAATTAAATAAATTCATGAATAATTATTAAAATATCAATAATTAACGCTAATTGTCTTTACTAATCGATATCTAAAATGCAGTCATTACACACACACACACACACACTCTCTCTCTCTCTCTCTCTCTCTCTCTCTCTCTCTCTCTCTCTCTCTCTCTCTCTCTCTCTCTCTCTCTCTCTCTCTCTCTCTCTCTCTCTCTCTCTCTCTCTCTTCAAACCACAAAAGAAATAATAAAACCCCAACACCGGCGTGACTCCAGTGACCCATCTCCGACCAACATCCGGCCCCACACGTCGGACTTTTCAAACCCTTAGGTGCCGGCGACCTCAACCTCCAAGCGACATCGCTCCTTTTGCTGTTGTTCGCAAGTCAACGTACGGAGGCTAAAACTTTGAACGGATTTTTCGGCCACGTCCGGTGTCCATTTGACAAGTCGTCTTCACCACTAGACTCAGCTCGTCGAGGAGAACAACCTATACTAAGCTATTTCACCCAACTCGCTACTTTTTCCAGTGATATTTTTGCAGCTCTGCCCCTTTTTGGAGCTACTCATCAATGTGGTTGTTTTGATATATACTACCCCTATTTTTGGCAATATTTCTAATACAACAATTTTTATCGCCATCGATAGTTAATGTGTACCGCTTAAGTGAGGTTTCAGAACTCTAAATTTTAAATTTAGTCATATTATATGTCGTTGGACTCGTTTTTGAAAGTAGAATGTAATGATGATAATTATTTATCCATTTGATGGTATAGGTGAGAGTGATAATTATTATGATCGCCTTTTGGATAAAGTTTAACGACTTGGGAGAGATAGAGACTCAACTTTATTATTGGACTTGATTTTTACATGTGTTGACTAACATTAGACATATTCTAATTTTTATGATTTGTAAATTGTTTAAAAAATTAACAACTTAATCTGTGTTTTTTTTCTGGACTGTTCTGGGGCACGGAGTGCTAAATATATTTTTGTACAAATATTTATGCGGGTTATAATTTTTCAGTTTATTCAAAATACAACCGTTATATGCTACCAGATTTTTTAAAAAATAAAAAGGAATATGTTATTTTGTTATTCTTATTATTTGTCTGCTTTGGTTATACTAATGAGAGCCATGTTGATCATGTTTGACGCGTATTGTTGTTTCATGACCTAGTCTCTGTGTCATCATAGGTAGATCAGGTGTGCACTCACTTGTAGGTGAAAGACCTATATTCTGTATAGGGAGTGAATTGAATCAGTATAGTATACGTTATCTAATTTTAAAAATTTTAAAAAATTAAAAAAATACGTATATATATAATCATATTCAAATGATACAATAATGTAGCAATAATTAATTTTTTTTTCTTAAAGATCAAAATCTCAAACCCCATTTAAAAATTAAAAAAAAGATGCATTACCTAATTAAAAAAAATTAAACCATACATGTATTCTACTGAACGTCACATAATTAAAGTTAATTAAAAATAAAAACTAATTATACGTGTATGGCACGTAACATGAACCTAGTATTAACCTAGTATATAAATAGGAGGTGATCATGATCTCATTTTTTAGTAGGTTGATTTGTTGCATGTAACAAAATTTAACTTCATCATACATATTATATAAATGCAAATTTCTATTATAATAAAAGGAAAAATAATATAACTCTTTCTTATGTAATTTAGTCTCTAAAAAGGAAATGTTTTGGTTTTAGTTTTTGGGACCATAGCCATGGTAATTAGCACATGCAAATGTGGATTCTTAAGAGCCCAGTCATAAAAACCAGTAGCATGTACGAAGTGTGAGGAGTTTTCAACAATGAATGCCAAGGCTTTGTCTTTCAATTTGGGGTAAGAACAAACCTCAGCAATTTCAAGAATGTCTAAAGCGTTGGTTAAACACAAATAAAGATCCAAGTGGCGCTCGCAGATCTTCCTCAAGTAGGGGATGTAGTACTTATCTGCAGCCAATGACAATGCGTACACGTGTCTCTTCATCTTGTCTTCTGATACAACACCATTGTACAAGAACTCCAGCAGAGTTTCCAACTCATCATGTTTCATCTCCCACACTGTTTCAATCTCTGTTGCTGGAGCCTTGAACCGACTCTCTGACTCAAACATGTTCTTCAACACTTCTGATCTCACTGCCTAAACAAATTTTACTTTCTTCCAATTAGTCCCAATAGCTACTCATATACATTTAACAATTTGTAATCTGTTTTAGTACTTTGTAAAAATTGTTTACAAAATTGTGGCATAAGGTTACAAACTTGTGAATAGTTAAATTGTTACAAAATTGTATATTTTATTGAAAGAAAAATAAATTTTATATTTATGATTATACCTTATGCTTGTACTTTTTTTTTTTTTTTCAAAATCTTAAGCATTTTTTAGACGGATTATTTCATGATACCTAAAAAAAACGAAAAAAATTCCATTTTTACCAATTTAAATATATATTTTTACATATTTTCAAAAAATATAAAGAATTATTTTTCAATAATTTTTAGGTTGTTTCTACGAAGAAAACAATATCCAAATAATATTTTTTTTTTTTCCAAAAACAAGTGAAAAAAACGTTAAATAAACGGAATTCATAAAATGATATAGAAAAAAAAAAGTCTGATTTTAAGTACAACAAACAAAATTTGATTATATTCATAACAAGTTTTTAACAAATTCTCAATACTTTAAAGTATTGAAAATACTGTTAAAAAATAACTAATTTTAATGCAAATTATTTAAAATTTCTCAAAAATTAGCAAAAGTCTTACTATAATTATTCAAGTACTGAAATAAGAAATGATGAGCTTATCGAAAAAATATGAAAGTTTGCGAGTAAAAGTAGTATGTGTTTTTTCTGCAAAATATAATAATAATAATGAGAAAATACAAAGTAGTAAGTCTTTGTATTGTGGTGTACCAATAAGGCTTTGTGAGCTGGTATTGGAGGCCCATCATTGCTGGGCTTGAGAAGAATGTCAGGGTGCATTTGATATCTAAAAGCAGCAACAAAGCCACTCAAGAAGTTGAGCCTTTCCTCAAGATCATCCCGTTCAACTTTTGTGTCATTCACAAATCTACCAATATCCATCAGTGACTGGATGATATTCACCAAATGTTAATCTCTCTTTTTATTATTATTTAAAAGACAACCAATGCAGTATTTTAATTTAAAATACATAGGAAATACTGAATGAAATGTGAGAATGAATAACAAATTAAAGTTAAAACTATTTTGATTTACTTGAAACATCGAATAGCTTAACTAGTGTTGAGTTAAGACATGGGCTTCTGTAGGTCCTAAGAGAAGTCAGCTGCCCCATGGCACTTAACCTTAAATGGGCTGTTATCACACGAGACATTTATTCTAAACTTTGGACTAAATGACGAAAAAGAAAAAACACCACCTTTGAAAATTAAATGTCGATTTTAGTTTACTTAATTATTTAATTATCTATTTTTAAGACTTCTTTTTATGTCCCGAAATCATATCTATAGCTTTGTACTAGGAACGACTAACAATTCTAGACTAGCTTCTCATTCTCTTCTACATTGTCAACGAACCAAATATATATTTGGATCGAATTACAAAGAGAGCAATATAATATCAGCATTCATAAAAATTAATACATATAGGAAAAAGTATAGGTAAGAAGAATAGAATTATAGAACTTGCCTTATAAGAATTTGGCTGAGAATTATTATTACTCTTAGTTCCATTCAAGGTCTCTTTAAGTTTAGTCGCCCCCTCATAGCAAGTTTCGCATAACATCTTCCTCGGAGGTCTTAACGTGGAAGGCATCGAAATACAAATACAACAATCCATCGCTGATTTTCTTCAACTTTTCTCTGATGCCAAACACCCAATATAAGAAAGGAAAATGAGAGAAAAAGAGAGAGAACGAGAGGATTGATGATGCTTTTCTTTTCTTATTCTTATGTACTAGATGATTTAAAAGACAAGCCATTTTTTGTTTTATTTCTTCTAGCTAGTTGGTAAAGGCTTTTCGGGTTTGTTAGACCATATATTCTATGTATCCTTTTTATAAAATATTATTTCTAATAAAAGATGCAACAACGAGTTATGATTGCGAAACTAATATAGAATGCATACCATTTATATAAATAAATAATATCTTAATTACAGTCAAATGACCAAACAAACCCTCGTAAAGAGAGTGGTTAACATGTTTCTTGTGAGAGTCAAAATAGAGGATAATAAGGTTAACATAATTTGAAGCACAAAAAACAACTATATATATTAAATAAAGTCCAAAAGAGAAGTGATAATAGATTTGGTATATGGAAATTGATAAGAAAAGAGTTCGTTAGGCAATGCCCTTTTGGTTCATTCTAAAGCAAGTCCCATTAAAAAAAGCCTTAAACATATACAATTTACAAATAATAAAATGGATAATCATAACAGAAAGAGAATATATAAGTTAGGAAGAAGAAAAGGACTTTCCAACCTCACAAACAGCAAATAATATGCAAAAGCCAGCATGTCTCATTCTAATAAGAGAGCTTTAAACGATATTAAGATAATATTAATAAGGGCTTATAGTTAGTTATATAGTACAGCCTGGCCAGTTCTAACATTAATGTATGAACTTGAACTACATACTAGTGGATTTTTAAGCTTAGCAGTGTCGATCAATGGGCTAATCAATCATTCTTTCTTGTCTCTCCTTGAAAATTATATAATATTATAAAAATGAAATAGTAATCAAATAGAATTTTTAGAATTAGATATTAGAGGTAGTTTCACCTTGATAATAAAATATTAACTCTCATTATCAAATAATTTTGAGATAGAACTATATGTATTTTATTGAATTCTAACATGGTATCAATTGTTGGAATATATTTTACCAAGATCTAGATTTGCTAACAAGTATGTTAATTATATTCTATAATATAATACCCTAAATATGAATTCCTAAAACAATGAAAATAAACACATATAAAATTTGGAAAACCTTACATTAATTGGTAGTAGCAGAATGTTATGACTCATTCCACTCAGATCTCAAACCATTGTTCCTTTTTGTCTCAGCGTATTAACAAGATCTGAGCCTGTATCTCCTTCAGGTGTTGGATTCTTCACAATCTTTCACACTATGATTGAGTACTTGACTTGATATGAGTGGACATGTACTCTATCACTAAAGGCTCAAAAATTGATAAAGAATAAGAGCGAGGATTTTGAAATAGCAAGGAAGGAGGCTCTCAAATTTCTAATTGTTTGACAAGGAATGAAAACTAGATTATGAAAGATGGATGAGAATGAGAGCCAACTTATTCCTTTTATACTATTTCATCTAGGGTTATGATTTAAATTATATGGAATAAAAAAGATAAAATAATAGGAAAATAAACACTAAGTGGTCGGCCATAGGATGTGGACCCCACTAGTTATAATTTTACTATTTTATTCAATAATTTATCTTTTCTTTCAATTATGCTATATTTTCTAATTTTAATCCTATAAATATCAAAAATATTTATTTAATAATTATTAAATAAAATTATCATTTAACTTATTTGTTAATTAGACCTTACAAAGTCTCTTAATTAACAAATAAACTCCAAACTCTCTTTTTTTCATAATTAAGCCATTACTTAGTGAAAATTCATAAACAAGACATAGTTTAATTTTAAAATTATAATTGATTAATGAAAACCAATTAATCGAGTCTACAAGAAGTATTATCTCAACTGGTGTGGGCACCATGTGCCTATATAATCAAGGTTCCAATAAGCAGTTTTAGAATTTACCAAGTTAATTTTCTAACTTATTAATTCGTCATTGCTCCACTATAGATTTGGAATTGCACTCTTAATTATATAGAACGCTTTATATATTCTATGATATAGACACGTTATTAATTATCCATTGTTATAATCCAAATAATTAATGATTCTCTGTAGGTGATCTACATCGAGTAGGAATAAATTTACCATTCTACCTTTTAATGTATTTTATTCTTAATATACTTAGCTACCGATAAATGACATTTCTGTAAAGTAATATAATTACTAAAATGAGTACTCTACTATTTATCTCCATTAAGTCAAGCTCGAAGGAAATCATCATTTCACTTCTAT
Organism: Cannabis sativa; assembly: GCF_029168945.1. NCBI lineage: Eukaryota > Viridiplantae > Streptophyta > Magnoliopsida > Rosales > Cannabaceae > Cannabis > Cannabis sativa. The sequence goes on from NC_083601.1 coordinate 58,630,671, forward strand.
GCATTTAAAGAAGCTATAGATTCTGTATCTATGTTTAACACTCCCACTCAATTAAACTACCATGTTCTTAATCCGTAAGTATAAGGAAGATCCAATTGGTCAACTTTAACGAACTAATTAAAGAACATAAATAATATAATTTAACTAGAACCTAACAATCTTAAGATTGAAAACATTGATCTAAGATCAACTAAGTGATATTGACTTAGATAGATATTATGGTAAGTTTATGATATCTTATCCAAGTTCAATATTTGTCCAATCCGATGTATAACAATACATCCAATCCAAGCTTGCTTTACCAATACCCTAGAAAGGGCATATCACTTATCCAAGGTGCAAGTAAACTACATTACTGATGATTATCATATCAGTGTAAATCCTGTGTATTGATAAAATCATAGGGCTTTATTTAATCACATAATCTTGTTTACTTTCTACTGTGTTGACAACACAGTTATCAAGAATATCAATGAAATAAGGATGGATTTAGATGAATTTATAAATTAAACAAATAATCATGAAATAAATATGTGCACCAAATAATACATTAAACAATTAATAATGAAATAAATCTCTTTCTTTATTGATAAATGAATATTCAAGATTACATTGAAATAGAGTTTTAGTTAGGGCACAGAACCCAATACCGATATCTCTCCTTTAACCTTTTTCTAGAACCTTTCAGCCAATGTGTGCTAGTTTCCAATATATTAATTAATATTTTAGTATTTTCATATTAATTAATATATTTTTGTAGATGCATCTAGCGGTTTCACTGGGCTTGGTGCGGTTATTTGTGATGCTTCTGAAAGAGTGATTCGGGTGCTCACTAAACTAGTAACTGGTTATCTCTCACCCTATAAAGCTGAACTTGAGGCTCTTATTTGGTGCAAACAAATTTGGGTTCATATTGACACTAGGGAGAATGATTTTTGCAATGCAGTCAAAGGAATTCAAAAGGATCGGTGTTAGATTTTTATTTGGACTTACATTAACTTTTATTAGTTTTTATTAAAATTTGGGTTGATTGGATACTTATTTATTGTATTAGCCCATATTGTTAGTGATCAATAGTTATTGGATTTAGCATCTATATGTGTAAAGTCTAGTTGAAGCAAAAGTGTGGGCTTTTCTATTTAACTGGAGTCTTTGATGAGCAGACACTATCCAACTAGGGTTATATAGCTAAGTTTCCTCCCTAACTCTGTTAACACATCTTGTCTCATCACAATTGTATACTTTTAATAATCAAATAATAATAAAAACTACTTCTGATTTAGAGACCTAAGAGGAAGACTTAGTTGATAGTAATGCACTATCAAATTGAGATAACTTATATAGATCAATCAAGTATGCATACTTAATTGTTATATATTATTATTGTGTTCTATATTATATACAAGTTGATCTTGGATTTATTATCAATTTTTCTAAATTTTCTATTAGATTGTCAATTATATATGATTTAGGACCTATAATTTGTGTAACAATTAATACGTATATATTAATTTTCACCAATTGCATGTTAATTTTGTTATTATTTTATGTTAAATTTTTCGTATTTCAATCTTAAAAGTTTAGGGATTTTATTCGTCATGAAATTCTCTTCCTATTTATATCTTATATGTCTAAAATTGTTGAGTAAATTGAGATAATTTTGTGATTAAACTTTTAGAGTTTGTGTCTTTTAATGAGAAAATCAAATTTAGATTTTTTTAATTATATTTATTATTGAATGAAATTGATTGTAAATATCTTATTATCATCTATTTTACAATATTTTTACACAATTTTTTTTAAATGAATGAGATATACAAAAAATCAATTTTTTTTTTTTGTTCTTTAAATTTTGGATTACACACATGAGATCTACCCTAAGTTTAGCATTTTACAAAAAATTGATCTCACAAATCTGCTAGAAATCTCATCCTGAGCAAAACCCCTCAATTTGTCGCCTGTTTTTTCGTGATTTTGGCCAAAATTTCAATCGGATCTGATTAGACTACAACTGGGTCATGCGGCCCGCTCTTATACCCAGCTAAAAGTTGAAGACAACCGGTCTTGGAACAAAGCCCACTCGCGACTTTCAGAGAGTGAGGGAGAGTGTGGTAGTTTCCAGACTCGGTTTTTGATGATTCTTTTTTCAAATTTTATTAGAATTTAATTTTTTATTTTTCTATAATTTTTATTAATTAATTTTTTGACTCTATTTAATAATTATTATTAATTTAATAATAATTATGCAGTTAAAAAATTATTAAAAATATTTTTTTGATGATTTTTCAAAATCTATAAATCATAAATTCTTTTTAAGTTTATTCTTGTTCTGTTAGACATAGTCACTCTTTTATTGTGATTTATCTTGACTATGTATTATCCACCAACACTCTTTCTTTCACTTGTTTTTATTTTTGTTGTTCTAAAATTTGTAAAACTTGAATGTTTTATGCAAAAAATCATGTGTTATGGTGGACACTTTATTTTTTATTATATATATATTGTAAACAATTAATATATCTCCTTTTGAAAATTTGGCTGAAAATTATTAATTTTTAATTATTATTTTATCACTAAATTTTATATGTATTAGAAAATATTATTTTTTTGGTTGGTTGTATGTGTAAGTACTTGCTCAAAGGTAGTATTTACATATATTAGTGCATATTTCATGAAGTGAGTTAATATTAAATGTGTATGTTTTAATTATTTGCTCAAAGATAATAGTTTAAATATATATTTATTATTATTTTTTGGCTTGAATTAATATATATTTTTTAATAAATTTATTTTTCCAAAGGTAATAAATTCTTAATTGATATGTATTTTTTTCTGTAGTGTTAATTTCATGAAGGGAGATCATGTGTGTGTTATATTCTCACCCTAAAGAGAAGTTTATAATGACCATTTGACTCTACAATATTTTCTAATTATATTGCTCATATATCTTGATCAAGTTTTAATTTTTTAATTTTTCGGTCTCCTTTCTGTGAACAACAATTAATGTTTCAATCCAAATTCCGAACGCTCCAACTTTAAGCCATGTAAACGAGATGTGAAAATTACATTAGGCATAACAAATTTGAAGTTATGCTTGCGAGAAGAAAAATCTACTAATCATAATGATATCAGTATTGTTGCCTAGAAAACTCTTCATGCACAATGAAAAAAGTCAAATCATCTTAATCTCATTTCTATGAAAATTTTAATTCTTGAACATCTATTGAGTTGTTTTCCTAATACTATAAATGTCAAAGAATTTTTCAATGTTGTAGAAAAACTATATGCTACTAGTGAGAACGCTGAGCTGGACATCTTATGGATGCAATGACAACCATTCAATATGATAAATCACTACAAGAAAATAAGTTTTCAGCGACTAAATTTTTTGTGACTAAACCAACTTAGTCACTAATAGTTAGATTTTGCGACTAATATTTAGTTGTAAATATTTTTAGTCATGAGACAATGTTTAATTAGAACCAAAAAAATCAATGACCAATTTTTTAGTCACTGTTTGTTATTTTTAGTGACTAAAATAGTATTTAGTCACTAAAACATACTATTTTAGTCACTAAAACTTTGGCGCCAAATTATAATAGTAGCGAGACTAATAATTTTTGGTGACTAAAATTATTTAGTCACTAAAAATTTTGAAATTTGTGACGAAATAGTTAGTCATTAAAAGCTAATGATCTTTTACAACTAATATACTAGTCTTAAAATAATTTATTTTTACAAGTGTTAATAACTTATATGTACCAAGTAATCATTAAGTTACCTTAAAACATAAGATTACTTATTACTATATTGAATATATCAACTACAAATTTAATCCTTAAAAAATGTACGATTATTATAAATTATATTTTTTTAAATAAAATATGTATATAGTTATTGAATTAGTAGCAAATATATAATTAAAAAAATTAATTTTACTAACAAAATATCATAACAAATAGTTAAGTATATTAATTTTGCTACTAAAATTTTGTTGCAAAATAATTTAAATTGAATTATAATTTTTAAGTTGAATTTATTTTCAATATTTAATTTTAATTAATCTTGGCATTAAATCACAACACTCTTATTAATATAATGAAAATATAATATGAAAATATTTTTATTAAAATATTAACTAATATATAAAGATAACAAATAATATAATTATTTCTTTTTAAAAAATATAATTATTCATTATTAAAAACAAACTGATACACAATATTCATTTACTAAAAATTTTATTTTTGGCGGTAAACTCCAAATTTTCCCTCTGTATTTTTAATTCCCTCCTTAACTACCTTAATGAGCCTTCTATGGCACAGTTAGCACTCTCTCTCGTCTTCTTCCCCAAATTAAACTCTGTCTCAGCTTTCTCTCACAACTTCATCAGCTCAGCTCACCCTCTGCACCTATCCTCACCCCGACAGACTCAACCCACCCAACCATAACCTCTGCTTCACACACAACGGCGACGGTGGCCCAACCCCAACTCTTATCTCTATCGGAGACTCCAACCCCATTCGAACCCTAAACGAACCAAAGAAGTTCATTTTCTCACAGCCATTTCGCACCATATTCTTTGGCCATCTAGGGTCGATTTCGCACCCAGCCCGTGTCCTCCGTCTCTTGGCCCTTAGATTTTGCACGCCCACTACAACAATTTTGTTATATATCTAATAATGTTTTGACAAATAATTTCAATTTCTAATTTGATGAAAGCATAAGTCTCGTTTCTCTCTGATCTATCTCTCTTCACCTAGTCGCTCTTCAATTTCTCATCATCGTCGTCACCATCACCATCAACATCGCCATTGCTCCCAATCTCAAGCTTTGGCATGGTAAGTAGTTCCCCGAACTTTGTTTTGCAATCTCTACTCATTTATTTCCCAAACTGTAACACTAAGCTTCACTCTTGTATCACAATGTCTTTAATATTTATTTTTGTGTTTTTGGTCAGTATTGATGAATTAATTTGATATTAATTAATAATTTGACCGTAGAAAAAAACTAGCAAGGTAGCTAGGTAGGTAGACTAAGTGATCCATGATATGGTTAAAAATTCAGTTTGTGAATTAATTTAATTAGGTGTAGAGGAAAGTGGTTGGCATAAATTAAAAATTAAATCAGCTTCTAAACAAGACTTTCACACGTTGACTATGACAATGGTTATACAAATCAATTTAAACATGCTTGATCTTGTGTTATATGAGTTTTTGCATATACTTACATGTTCTGTTTTCACTTTTCTTACATATTAATCTTAAACTTCAAATTGACCCTTTTGCAGGGCTGCAATCTTTTGTAAAGTTATCAGTTATGAACTCTAAGGTGGCTAAGTTTGTAAGGTTAGTTTACTCAAATCTTACATATTATCAACTAAATTTCCTCTAATATTATATTATATTGGGCTGCATTTTGGTTGTTCACTAAATATTCATTATACAAAACTAACCATTGTGATTGTAAATTTCCTTGTACAGATTTGTGGAGTATAAATCTGATAGGTCTCAAAGTTATGAGAATAACTTATAGCCTATTAATAGTATGTAATTAACTTAATAGTCTTATGGTCTTCATGAGATTAATAGATGACTATATATATGAGATTAATAGATGGCTATATGAGATTAATAGATGACTATATAAGATTGAGATGAGATAACTTATAGCCTATTAATAGTATGTAATTAACTTAATAGTCTTATGGTCTTTATGGAACATATCATTGAACTATATGCCTTGTCTAGACATTTTTTATTGTGTTTATGCGATCTTTTATTAACTAAGGTTGAGTCAAAGAATAATTATGTGTTCGTGTAGTTATTTCTGTGTTATGCTAGACCTTCTTTAAATGTTCGTCTAGAGCGTATCTCATGAGATTGCTTCACGAATGATGGTGCACTAGCTGAAGTTATCACTTTCTATGAAAAAATGGATGATTGTAATCCACTAGATGATTCAAACTAAAAAACAGAAGTGACAAAAAAGGGAGACTGTCATTTCAGCGAATGAGGCAAGAAATTCTTTACATTTTCATGAACAATCTCTAATTTTATGTTTTTTAAGTTTATTATTTTCTTTATAATTTCTCTTTTACAGATCTTTCACTAGTTAATTATATCTCTTGAATGTTTAATCCTTATGAATTATTATGAAACTACATTTATAGCTCTTTGTCATGTGTAAGAAATTACAAAATCTTAATTATTTGCCTTAAAAATTTGTCATGGTCTTTTTTTTGTTCAAATATATTAGCTACTGTTAAACTTTATTTTTATTCCATTTGCTATCTTTTGTTATAATGTTTAAAGGGGAGCATGAACATGATAGATTTAGTCATCCAAGCATTACCCTTGACTATTCGTTATCTAAAACAATTTAGTTTTGAAAGGTTATTTTCTCAAGGGGCTTCTTTTAGGCCCTTATCCAACAACTTCGAGATGACCCTATCTGCCAATGCAATTCAACAGTTGGAGGTATATGCTCTTTTATTAGTTATGTTATAAACATTGTTTCTATTTTGAAGTTTCCACATGATGATGGTTTGGACTATGAATTGCTAATATCGGCAATCTTCCTACCTACTAACTGCAGCCTCTAGTGGTATGCTTTAAAATTGTCTTTGGTTTACAGTAAATTGTTTCAAATAACAATGCATATTATCTTCTCTCATTCACAACTTATACAATCCTGGGATCTAAAACAAATTATGTTAATCAATTATTTAACACTTAACTTGATGTCTTATATTTAGCTTTCATCCTTTAATCCCTTTCCCTTTCAGATTTTGCAGAACAACAATGATTGGTCCGAATTGGGCTCTTTGTTGCAGTCCATGGATCACACTTTTACTATATTTGGTTCAAGGCTTCTTAGGCACTGGGTAAGGCTTGTATCTTGCTTTAGTTTTCAAAAATTTAGGAAGGGCACCTGATATCAATTAATTTGTGAGAATTGTTTAGTTATTGAATTTTGTAGTTCATTGCAGTTATTTAAGCAATTTTACATGCTGGAAAACAACTTCAGCAACTTTATAGTGAAGTAGACAAAGAGAGTAATGAAAATTTCAGCATAACAAATGTGTTTTCTGAGCTGTTAAGGAAGTTGATACTAGCTGTATCATCACCTACTATAATTAGAAAGTCTAAAAAAGATTGTCTTCATTGTTTATAAATTAGTTTTGGATATATTTTCTTTTTCTTTGTTTAATTTGTCTTAACAATAAATAGTTTATTTTTTTTTTTTTAATTTCTTTGCTGAAACTTCTTGAGAAACCATATTCATTTATAATATATGTTCTTTTATGCATGCATTTTGTTGATATTATGAAGTAATGCTCTGGTATGTATAGTTATTTTATGAGAGAAGCACATCCACTCTATAGTTTATGGTCTTGTTAAAAGTTGATGAACTCAGGTATAAATCTGTGTATTATGGGTTTGAATGGCAGTACGGTGGTTTAAATCTGTATATATGTTAATTGCATAATTCTTAGTAATATGGTGGTGATGGTGCAGTGGTTTAATTTTGTTCGCTTCGTTTCATAACTGAAGCAAAAAATCAATTAGTGTCGGTATGGAACAAGATGCCAGGACACATTTTTGATGCTATTTAATAGTGAGTGAGTTTAATGGATTTTTTTAATCTTGTAGGTATGGAACAATGCGTGACAATGTCATTAGTCTTAAGGTAGTTAGATTTGATTTTATATATTAATTTTCATTTAATTAAAGCTTAATGTTGAGTAGCTGTTTCGTTGTGATACCCAAATTTTTAATGCTAGGCCATTTTGTTCCAGGTAGTTCTTGCCAATGGAGATGTCAAGACAGCATCTCTTGCATGAAAGAGTGTTGCAGGGTAAGTTTAATTCATGGCAATATTACTCGAAAATTAGTACATTATAAAAAGGAATACCCTTTCTTGGTATAGAGACAATATTTTTGAAAGTCTTAGCATAACAGCTAAGAATTTTCATTTTGTGATAAATTATTGTAGTTTATAGATTTATTGTTCAATGTGAGTGTCTTAATGATTATATCGACAATTATTTTCTTTCATAGATATTTACTAACAGATTTATGTATATATATTTAATTTTTTCAAAATTTCAGTTGTTGACTTTGAGAATAAAAATACAACATGGTTGTGGACTTGTGGTGCTTAGAGATCATCTTTCAAAGTGACTCCCAATAAGTAGTTCAAGCAATATTGGCATCACAGATCATGCCTACATATCCAGCTCCTCAGAGAATGTTTTAAGAGTTTGAGGGGCAGGTGCCTTCACTTTTTTTTTTCTTTGTTTGCTTATTGCATTGCTAGTTTCTTTGTTGTTCATTTAATTTGGTTTGTACTGGGTAGCTTATTTTATTTTTTTTGTTGGTAACTCTGATTCATTCAGTTTGTTTGTTTTACTGTTTATGGACAATGTAATTCAAGAATTATATTGTAATTGAAATTTTTATAATTGACATTGTAATTTTTTATGTAATGAATAAATGTGTATAATGTTATTTAAAAATAGCTTTGAATAATTTGTTTTTAATATATACTTTAAATGAATATACTCTAAATTTAAAAAAAAAAAATTATAAATTAGTTTTTATGACTAAATATTAGTCACTGAATAATTAATTTACGTAATTCTTTATTTATTATTGCCAACTAAACTATTTAGTCACAAAATATTACACTTTCCATGACTAAATTTTAGTTGTTAAAGTTTACTTTTTTGGTTGTTGAAAGTCCATATTAGTATTTATGTGACCAATTTATCAATCTTATTGTGACTAACTTCAATATATTTTGTAACTAAATTTTAGTCATAGAAAATAACATTATTCGTGACTAAATATATTAGTCACTAAATCTCTTCTACGACCGACTTTCAGCGACTAAATGGCGACTAAAAATAATTAGTCATAAAATATTTTGGGTGACTAATTAATGAGTTTTAATGACCAACAAAGTAGTCGGGGAAAATGGGTTTTTTTGTAGTGAATCAAAGGAGTGAGATATTTTATTTTGAAAATTATGAATCTTCAGTCTAAGTTGAAAGATCATAATATTCCTCTTATTGACTCTCACATTATTCATCGTGCTCTTCATACACTTCTTGCATTTTTTTAATCTTATCAAGACAGCCGACAACACTAGTAATATAACATGGAGTGTCAGTGACCTTATTAATATGTAGTTGAGGAAATCAAGCTATAAAAAGAGAAGAATATATCTTGTCACTATCTTTCTTAACTCAAGCCCAATAAAGGAAAGGGAAAATTATAAAAGAAGCAATCACAATTGAGGACTAAGAGATCTTAGAAAACCAATTGAGAGGGAGTCAAAGCTTAAAGTGGGCCCTTATGTTGAAGTTGACAATATCTAAGTTGGCACATTTATTCTGGAATTACAGTTTAGAGTGATGATTATCTCGAACAATACTTTTTATGTTCCTGCTACTTCTAAAAGTAATTTAGTTTTGTTTCTACTTTTGGTTAAATAGAGATAATCTTTTCCTTTTTGCAATAATCATGTTGACATTATGTTTGACTCTAGATTATTGCAAATTGTTTTTACTCTAACGGTCTTTTCAAATTATCATTGACTTCCTTAGCTTCCTCTTTTAATGTTGCGAATAATGTGGGTAAGAGATTTTATATTAAAGTAACATCCTTATTATTATGGCACAAAAGATTGGGTCATATTTCTAAAGCAACGGTTGATCAAATAATTAGAGTTGAAATTCTTTCTCCTCTTGATACTTCGAGTTGAGATACTTATGATGATTGGACTTGTGGAAAATTGACTAAAACAAGAAAGAAGACTGCTACTGTAGTCAATCATTATGCGAAATTATCAACACAGATATTAGTGGACCTAATTCCCCTACGTTGTACAGAAATAAGTATTTTATCAAATTCATATATGATTTTCTTGATATGGATTCACGTAGTTGATCGAAAAAAAATCTGATGCTTTTGATGAACTTAAAATATTTCAAAATGAGGTTGAGAAACAATTAGGAAGAGTGATAAAGATTGTTCTTTTGGATTGTGGAGGAGAATATTATGGTCATTATATAGAATCTGAACAACACGTAAGGCCTTTCGCTGAGTACTTACGAGAAAATGGTATAGCTGCTCAATACACTATGCCTTGTTCACCTAAGCAAAACAGCGTAGCTGTAAGGAGAAATCACACAATAATGGACATGGTTACAAGCATGATGAGTAGATCAAATCTACCAAAGTTCTTATGGGATGAAACACTCTCGACTGCTACTTATATTTTGAATTGTGCTTCAAGTAAATATGTTCCCTAAACCCCTTTTGAGTTGTGGACTGGGAGAAATCCTAGGGTTGTCCAGCTGAAGTAATGCTTTATGATCCTAATTTAAAAAAATTTGATTCGAGAACAGTTCACTATCATTTCATTGGTTATCCAATGCACTCAAAAGGCTATTGCCTTTACTGTCCTACTCGTGCTACACGAATTGTTGAATCTTAGACTAGTAAATTTCTTGAATTTGATTTTGTTAAAAAAATCCTTCAACATCTTTTGAAACTAAAAGGAAGTTATGTACCCTGGCCGGCCATTAGTACTCCTGTTGATGGCTGGCTGGCTAGTGGCTACACAATGGGCAGTGCTGCTAAGCCAGAGATTCTTGGCCAGCCCCCTAAGCCACTGGTTGTTGGGATCTGGCTGTTCTCGCTGTTTGACCTTTGAGGAAAGGTTTGTCTTCCCTCTGGCAGGAGAAAATCTGTCCTAGTTCTTGAGGAACTTGGAGGCAGTCTTCCTTAAAGTGGATCCCTAAGGAGATTATTGCCTCTTCTGTCGGCTCTATAATTGAACTGTCTTATTAGATCGCTGGCCTCCTGGTTACCTCGATCTAATTCTGCTTTGTGAGATCAAAGGATGTACTCCTGGTGATCCATCCATCTTAGGAATTTGCATCTCTACTAAGCAAAAACATCACAATCAGCACTGTTTGGTTCTTCAGGTAGGCCTGCACGGCCTATAGCTTCCTTGATTCTAGCCAACTCAAGGTCCTCTCCTAGGTCCAGGTGAGGCTTGCCAATTATTGATTTGCCCACCCAAAAGCCTGTCTCTCCAGCGTAGAACTAGAGTTGAGGTCTAGTTGTTGTCCTAGGGAACTGTCACCCCTGGGTCCTTCATTTAGTGGGAGGCGCCAACGGTGGGTCTACTCCAGGAGGCGTGGCCTACCACTTGGATCCACTGGGGTGCTCGTGTCAGGTTAGCCAGCTATGGTGGCCAGACTTGTTACGCCTGTTGTGGTGATAGGATTCAGCACATCTACAGTATTCATGGGGATTCCAGTTGTGACTAGAACCTGAGTGCCTAGATCTACAATCTGTGGGTCTTGAGGGAGACCAAAAGATGTAGATGGTGCGACAGGAGTTCTTCTTGTGTTCACTGTGGCATTTAATCAGATCACGATATCGACACTCTTAATGAAAGCACCAAATTGTTGACCTCAAAAAGTGATCTATCGATAGCGAGGCCGTGTAGATCTCATGCTTTCCACGTGTGTTCATAAATAATAATAAAAAGCAATAGATAGCAGGATTTGTTATAAAAATTTGGCCCCCTTTTGATAGCAGGTAAAAACCTACTCCCCTTTAGTTGTATTATACCGATTCAATTACTATCCAGATTGCTATAGGTGGGATCTGATATAGTACCTTTAGGATTACAATGTATGAATCAATGCTTGGAAAAACTCAAGTGTTGGACAACCTAAGGTAGGCGTGTTAGAGAGAATGAAGAAGAAAGAGAAGGTTTATCAAACACTTAGAATTTGAGATCGGGTTTCTAGCTTAGAGGCAACTTAGGTTTTCAGTCAGAAGTTAAGGCCTTTATATAGGAGGCCTTAAACCTTATATTTACAATTCAAATCCCTTAGCATTCGTATAGTTTGTTAGATATTTATGAAAGGCCAAAGTTTCCTTGATTTCAGATATTATTTAGCAATTCTATTGGACGTTTAGGGTCCAATTTGCAGCTCATTACTAATGGCCACGTGTGGAAGTGTCCATCAAGGCCTATAGAGTACTCATTGGCCGCCTACTCCCCTGTGGTGGCCATGTTGGTCGGTCATGGTACTATCCCTAGGTTGCCCAGCCATAGGGCCAGCCAGAGGTGGCTGGCCAGCTCCTAAAAGGGAGCTCGTCTGTCACTTGATCCATGTTTGAGTGTTGGGGCCTTCTTTTGCTCGGGTGCTGAATTGGCCTTCCTTTTAGTGAGCTGTAATGACATGTGGTACTAGTTTTGTCCACTTAATCATGCCACGTCATGAGGACAAAAATTGGGATAACATGAACCTGTCTCAACCTCTTATGTATGGTTATATTCTTTCGCACAATTTTGAATGTTTATTGAGAAGTGTCCATCTCATTTTATGGTACTGTTTCTCTTGAGCATCTTTCAAGACCCTCTTGCTGCTAGGTACCTTAGCTGGCAAGACTTTTTTATGTCTTCGGGTAAGGAGTTGCTCAAAGCATACTTATTCTTTTTTATCACTATTATTTTACTCTTGTCATGACCAAGGATAGCTAGTCCTTGTCCCTTTAAAAGTATTTTTATATACCTTCTTGCCCCTTGTGTGTAATAGTATTTATAACGTTGTGTAGTTAATGTATTTTTTATTGCAATGACTATTTCTTATAGGGTTTGGAGTGTTAGAAATTATTTTACCAGAATCTAGATTTACTACCAAGTATGTTTGATTAACATCCTAATATGAATTCTAAAACAATGAAATAAACACATAAGAGTTTAAGAAAACCTTACATTGGGTGCAGCGGAATATTATGACTCCTTCCATTCAGATCTCTAGCCCTTGATTCCTTTCTGTAGCAGAGCATTATCAAGATCTGAATCTGGATCTCTTTCTCTCCTTCTTTGATGCTGATATTCCATAGTCTGTTGGTATTATATTTATCCAGGATCTTAGATCTATTGCAAGTATGTTGATTTAACAACCTAATATTGAACTTCTAAAACGATGAACTAAACACATAAATGTTAAGAATAACTTACAGTGATTGCAGCGGAATTTATGTCTCCTTCCACTCAGATCTCTAACCCTTGATTCCTGTCTGTAGCAGAGTATAATCAAGATCTGAGCCCGAAAGTTCTTCAGTTGGATGTGATCCTTCATAGTCTTCCAAACTATGATGAGATACTGAATGATGTGAGTGGGCACTTCTCTCTCACTAGGGAATTTCGAAATCTCTCTTTGTTTTCTCTCTTATTTTCGTGTGATACACTTTGCAGAGCAAAGTTTCTCAAGCAACACATGCATACAAAGAGAAGAGAGGGGCTGCTATAAATAGGAAAAGAGAAGACCACAACTTTCCAAATAAACAGTTTCCTCTTTTACTGTGTAATAGAATAACTGCCTTATTTAGTGTGATTCACCACTTTCCTATTTAGGCTAGGCTTTGATTAGCAATTAAATGAAAAATTAAATTGAAAAATAATAATTGGGAAAAAGGCAATGATGTGGCCGGCCATGGTGTAAATGGGCCTCACATTGATTTTGCAGTTTCCTCAATTTTATTTCTATTTCTCCAAAAATGCCATTTTTCAATTCTAATCATTTAAATGCCAAAACCAATTATTTAATAACTAAAATAGATTATTAAATAATAATGCCATTTAAAATTAATTATTAATTCAGACATGCAAAGTCTCATAATTAATAATTAAACCTAGAAACCCTCTTATTTACGATTTCGTCCCTAAACTGTGAGAATTCACAAATTAGACATAGTCTAACTTTTAGAATTATAATTGATTAATCATAAATCAATTATAGAATTCTACAAACAGTATAGTCTCAACTAGAATGGGGACCATGGATCTATATTCTGAGCTTCCAATAAGTTGAACCGATTTACCAAGTAAATCCCTAACTTATTAATTCCTCGTTGAATCCACTCTTAGAACTTGGAATTGCACTCTCAGACTTATATAGAGCATATCATATGTTTCACGATATCAATATGCTATCTCATTTAACCATTGTTATAATCTTAATGTGATTTAGAGATCCTCTATATAGATGGTTTATGTAACACCCTAACTACCTTAGGCGTATTACGTGAGTTTTAAACGTATTGTGCAGCTCGTTGCTAATCAACGAGGTTTATGGAAAAACGTGATTAATTAAAATTTTGCTTTTTGATTAAACTTTGTAAAACATATTATAAAAGACTCGGGATCCCGATTATAAAAATATTTACAAAAAGTTTCACTGTTCAACTATTACATCAAAATAAAAGTCGTCTAACGACAGTTACAAAAATTCAGCCTTGCTGTCCCGAGGATCGTACGCTCCAGGCCTAACCGCCCCGACATGTACAATCTCATAAGCTCGCTCACGGTCCATCAGCTATAGCCTTGCCTTTACCTACACATGAACATAAACTGTGAGTCGACAGACTCAGTAAGAAAAGCATAATATTATCATACATAATACTAACTGCCGTGTCCAACACGATACTGAGTCCCGCTACTGCCATGTCCAACATGGTACTGAGCCACTACTGCCATGTCCCACATGGTACTGAGTTTTGAACGTTCAGGGGACGGTACTATTGACAAGTATCCTCCTGATCGGTCGAACCGGTCATACTCTGGCTGCTGGTCATACTCCAGCCTGTACCGACGGGATAGGTCAATAGCACTGAACCACCAACCAAGTGTCAGCCTGATCGGCCGAACCTGGCCATACTCCGCCGTCGGTCATACTCCACCGTACCGACGTGACAGTTGGATGGTTCGAAGCCTAAATACATAACTAATGTAATCTAGCAAGGCTTCCTACATGCACGCTAAACATGTAATCTACATATGCATACCGTTATACTAATCTTACCTGGATTCCGATTTCAGGTGTGCCGGTCAACCTGACTGGAACTGAAGCTGAGCGGCGGATTACTGGCTCCTAAACCATAAAAATCACAACGCTATAAGTGACACGCTAAATCACTTCCCGGGGACTAAAACTTGGAACTAAAGGTTTCCCTATCGATAAAAAGCATGGCAATACCCCTAAAAACCTAAAAACGAGGAAAACTAGGGTTCGGAAAAATTCCCCAACCGGCAGACCGGTTGCCCAACCGGAATTCCGGTTCTGGGAATTACTGAACCCTCATCCGGAATTCCGGATGCACAACCGGAATTCGAGTTCCTCGCAGGCAGCCAACTAAAAATCTCATAACTCGACCAATTCAACCCCAATTGGTCCCAAACTTTCCAGACCTGTTCTAAACTATCCCTAGAACAAATCCAAGGCATCAAAACCACCCAGAAAACACATATACAAAAATCACCATTAAAGACCAAGCTTTGAGTTCCAAAACTCAAACTTGGTTAAATCCACTAACATGCATCCTAACCTAGTTAATCTACTCAACTAAGCAAGAATAAGCTTCTGAAAACACACAAGAACATTCAGCAACTTCACAGAAACAAAATGAACCATTTCTTTCAAAAATTCATAACTTTTTCACATAAGCATTTAACCAACTAGAACAAGGATTCAAGCATGCTATACAATCTCATTAAACCTAATTATTTCAACATTTAAACAAAGAACAACAACAATAATAATCAAAGAACAACATCAAAGATTCAAGCATGCAACACCCATTTTCATCATAAATTTCAAGAAAAACAAAGTAAGAAATTAAAGCCAAGAAATACCTCAATGAAAATTCACTTTGATCTAGCTAAACCACTTGAAATCACCAAGCAAAACCCAGCCCTTGCACAGCCAAGCCTTGGCCGAAAAGAGGGAGAGAGAGAGAGCTTGAGTGTTTTGAAAATTCCTTTTAAAATTTGACTAAGTGTTGAATTTTAAGAAAAGAAGAATATAAATCACATTACTCATTTTATTTCAGCCATGTAATAATAAAATAAACATTTATTTTTCCATTAAATAAATCATATAAGACAAAATACTAATGGGGCAAAAAGACCATTTTGCCCCTCCACCATAAAACCACAAAAATCATACTAAAGGGGTATTTTTGGGACATTCTAAATTCCCGGCCATTCCCGACATACCCAATGTCTAAAACCCGTCCCCAAATTACTAACATACTAAGTTGTGATTTCTACTGAGCCAAACGCCGAGTTCCAAAATACCGGACACCGGAAATGCAAAATATAAAAGCTACTGATGACATAATCATGCATTTCTGAATTCCATAAATAACAGTAATAAATTATTTAAATAGCTATAAATAATTTCATAATTTAAACATAAACAACTGCTAATTTCCAAATTAACTAAGCGGGCTTTACAACTATTCCCCCCTTAAAAGGATTTCGTCCCCGAAATCTAACCTGAATAACTCTGGATATTGAGCTCGCATATCTGACTCAAGCTCCCAGGTGGCTTCTTCCACCTTACTGTTTCTCCAGAGAACCTTGACCAATGCTATGGTCTTATTCCGAAGGACTTTATCCTTTCTATCCAGGATCTGCACTGGTTGTTCCTCATATGACATGTCTGGCTGAAGCTGGAGACTCTCATAACTGAGTATATGAGAGGGGTCTGAAACGTATTTTCTCAACATTGAGACATGGAATACGTTGTGCACTGTTGATAAGGCTGGAGGCAATGCTAACCGATATGCCACTTGACCTATCTTCTCGAGAATCTCGAAAGGTCCTGTAAACCTGGGGCATAACTTGCCTCTTTTCCCGAAACGTTTAATCCCCTTCATCGGAGATACCCGTAAAAACACATGTTCCCCTACTTGGAACTCAACATCCCTGCGTTTCTGGACCGCGTAACTCTTCCGTCCGCTTCCGTGAGGCAAGCATTCTAGCTTTTATCTTTTCTATTGCCTCATTGGTCCGCCGAACCGACTCTGGACCTAGGTATTTCCTCTCCCCTGTCTCATCCCAGTGGATAGGGGATCTACATTTCCTACCGTACAACAGTTCATAGGGAGCCATCCCTATCGTACTCTGATAACTGTTGTTGTAAGAGAATTCTATCAACGGTAGATATTTACTCCATGAACCCTCAAAGTCCATAACACAGGCTCTCAACATATCCTCCAATATCTGAATTGTCCTTTCGGACTGACCATCTGTCTGAGGATGAAATGCTGTACTGAATTTCAGCTTCGTACCCATTGCCCGTTGCAAACTTTGCCAAAATTTGGAGGTGAATTTCGGATCCCTGTCCGAAACTATAGACTTCGGTACCCCGTGAAGTCTCACTATCTCCCTGACATATAACTCTGCCAACTGATCCACTGTAAATGTTGTTCGACCGGCGAAAATGAGCGCATTTCGTAAATCGGTCCACCACTACCCGCATGGAATCATACATACCCGTGGTCCTAGGTAATCCGACCACAAAATCCATCGTAATATCCTCCCATTTCCATTCGGTAGGGTTAGAGGCCGCAACAACCCCCGCTCGGTCTCTGATGTTCAGCCTTGATCTGCTGACAAGTGAGGCATCTCAATACGAATTCTACCAAATTCTTCTTCATACCGCTCCACCAGAAGTACGGTTTCAAATCTTGGTACATCTTGGTGGTGCCGGGATGCAGAGAATACGGGGTAGAATGAGCCTCCTCAAAGATCTCATTTCTCAGTTCCACACTGTTCGAACACAAACCCCGGCTTTATACAAAAGCATCCCACTATCCGACACCGAAAAGTCTTTGGCTTGACCACCAATACCTCATCTCGGATTTTCACTAACTCCGGATCCGTCATCCGAGCGACCTTTATTCTTTCCAATGATCGGATTGCGGCCGTCAAGTTGTGAAGCCGACCTACCACAAACTCAATGCCGGATCTAACCATATCCTCTCGCTAGCCGAGGTGAGATCCGAACCATACTAGCTACTTGCCCGGACCCTTTCTCGCTCAGTGCATCGGCCACTACATTGGCTTTTCCGGGATGATAGAGGATCTCGCAATCGTAGTCCTTCACTAATTCCAACCAACGCCTTTGTCTCATGTTCAAATCTTTCTGAGTAAAGAAATACTTGAGACTTTTATGGTCGGTGTAGATCTCACACTTCTCTCCATACAGGTAATGCCGCCAAATCTTCAGTGCAAAAACCACTGCGGCTAATTCTAAATCATGAGTCGGGTATCGCTGTTCATAATCCTTTAACTGACGGGAGGCATAAGCGATGACCCGATCGGCTTGCATCAATACACACCCCAAACCCTGTTTGGATGCGTCACAGTAGACTACGAATTTCTCCTTGTCCGAAGGCAAAGCTAGTACCGAGCAAGAATCAATCTCTGCTTTAGCTCCTGAAAACTAGCTTCGCATTTATCTGACCAGATAAATCGCTGATTCTTCTTTGTAAGCTCGGTTAGGGGCATTGAAATTTTGGAGAACCCCTCCACGAACCTACGGTAGTACCCAGCTAATCCCAAGAAGCTTCTGATCTCTGTCACTGTCTTCGGTCTTGGCCAATCCCTGACGGATTCAATCTTCCCGGGATCCACCTTGATCCCATCTTTACTCACAATGTGCCCTAGGAAGGACACCTGAGACAACCAGAACTCACATTTCTTGAACTTGGCGTAGAGCTTATGTTCTCGAAGTCGTTGCAGTACCATCTGAAGATGTAACTCATGCTCCTCTTCTGACTGAGAGTACACGAGGATGTCGTCGATAAACACAATCACACAGATATCGAGGAAATCCTTGAATACTCTATTCATCAGGTCCATGAATGCTGCAGGGTTTAGGGTTTAGGCCGAATGACATAACCAGAAACTTGTAGTGTCCATACCTAGTGCGGAAAGCCGTCTTCGGAATGTCCTCCTCTCGGATTCTCAACTGATGATAACCCGAACGGAGATCAATCTTAGAAAAGACCGTCTTCCCCTGAAGCTGATCGAACAAGTCATCGATCCTAGGTAATGGATATTTATTCTTCACCGTCAACTTGTTCAACTCTCTGTAGTCGATGCACATCCTCATAGATCCATCCTTCTTCTTGACGAACAAAACCGGGGCTGCCCAGGGTGACACACTGGGCCGAATGAACCCTATGTCAAGCAACCCTTGGAGCTGAATCTTTAATTCCTTAAGTTCAGCTGGAGCCATCCTATACGAGGCTTTGGAAACCGGATCCACCCCTGGTGCCAAGTCAATCACGAAATTGATCTCCCGCTGAGGTGGTAACCCTGGAAGTTCTTCGGGAAAAATGTCCAAAAATTCCCGAACCACTCTGATGTCCTCTGGCCGAATGGTGTCTGGCCGAGTGGTGTCCACCACCACGGCCAGAAACCCTAAGCACCCACCGTGCAATAATTCTCTCGCTGACATAGCCGAGATCACCGGGATCCGAGATCCCTGAACCGAACCCACAAATACAAACAGTTCTTCACTTTCCGGTTGGAAGACCACCATCTTCCTTTTACAGTCAATGCTCGCCGAATATTTAGATAGGAAATCCATTCCTAAAATAATATCAAATTCGACTAAGCTCATCTCTATCAGATCAGCGCTTAACTCTCTGCCATCTATCCTGATCGGCATAGACCTAATCCACCTATTGGAGATAACCAATTCTCCGCCAGGTAACAGGGTTCCAAACCCTGATTCATATCTATCAAAGGGTCTACCCAACTTACTAAAGACTCTGGCCGCCACATAAGAATGTGTAGCCCCGTAATCAAACAAAGATCGAATAAAGCGAGTTGTTAATAAAAAGCCGACCCGTAACAACCGATGGGCCGGCATCCGCATCACCGCGTGATAGCGAACACCCTGGCTGGAGTGGGTATCGCTGGAGCTCTCGGTGCCTCTGGCCGGAGCTGGGGACATTCCCTCTTGAAGTGTCCGGGCATGCCACAATGAAAGCATCCCTGACCCTTGCACTCACCCCGATGATGCCTCTTGCAACTAGGGCACTCGGGATAGGAGAATCGGGTCTCAGTACCACCAGGACGACTCCCTCTGTTCTGGTTCCCCCGGAACCTCTTGTTCTGACTCGAGCCACCGGAAGCAGCGGGTGCCCTCTTCCTCTGATCAATGGCCGAACCACTACTCCCCCTGCTATAGCCTGATGCAGGAGGGGTAGGAGCTCCGCCACTAACCGGAGTACTGGCTGATTCTGACATGCACCCCACTGCGCCCTCAGCTCGCAGTGCCTTCTCCACCATCTGAGCATAGGTGGTGCTGTCGTCCGTGGTGATCATCAGGTCATGCCTGATCTTGGGATTCAACCCGTCCAAGTACTTCTCCTTCTTGCTGAAGTCGGTCGGCACAATTCCCGAGGCTAACCTCGCCAACCGATCAAACTGAGTAGTATACTCAGTGACGCTCATGTTCTCCCGCTGGGTCAGGTGAACGAACTCTTTCCTCTTGGCGCTTCTGACCGCCTCATTGTAGTATTTCGCATTAAAGAGTTCCTGAAACCTTTCCCAGGTCATGGTGGTGACATCGTGAATCTGAGACACCATGTCCCACCATACCAGGGCGTCCTCCTGGAACTGAAACGTGGCGCACACCACTCTGTCGTTACCGGTGACACCCATGAAATTCAAGATTCTGGTAATCACCGTTAGCCACTATTCGGCTTTCATCACGTCCGAACCTCCCAGGAATACCGGAGGTGCTTGCTTCCGGAATCGCTCATACAATGGTTCCAATCTATGGGCCGCCACCACTATCTCAGCCTGGGCAGCAGGGGCAGGTGCCACTGGAACTACGGGCACAGGAACTGCAGGAGCACCCTGCTGTCTCAACCTCTGAATCTCGAGGTCTTGTTCTTCGATCCGGGCTTGCATCTCCGCAAACCGTAACTCCCGGGGCCGGGCTCCCCGATCGGCCTGGGAGCCTCGGGGCAGCCCGTGGCGGGTTCTCATCACCCCGCCACGAGCCCCGCCGGGACCTCTACCCCGCCCCCGGCAGTGGGGGAACCGAGCTCCCTGTCCCTGATTCGACCCTACGGAGTTGCCCTGACTCCTGGTAGTCCGCCTGGCGTCCATCTGATTAGAACCGCCTGCGAAACCAAGAGTTGGCATATCAGGTCGTATTCAAGGCGAGCTTACTAATGCCGCTTAATTTGGAAATTAAAAACGAAACATGCGCCTATTCTACTATCAGGCTACTAACATGCTTCCTAGCAGGCTTTTCTTTTTCATAACTGAATAAAATAAACTACTAAAGCAATAAAGGCTTACTGAACCGTGAACCGAGCTAACTGCTGATGATGATTGTACATGTCGTGACGATCTTCGGAAGACAACCTGGTGGCTCTGATACCAAATTGTAACACCCTAACTACCTTAGGCGTATTACGTGAGTTTTAAACGTACTGTGCAGCTCGTTGCTAATCAACGAGGTTTATGGAAAAACGTGATTAATTAAAATTTTGCTTTTTGATTAAACTTTGTAAAACATATTATAAAAGACTCGGGATCCCGATTATAAAAATATTTACAAAAAGTTTCACTGTTCAACTATTACATCAAAATAAAAGTCGTCTAACGACAGTTACAAAAATTCAGCCTTGCTGTCCCGAGGATCGTACGCTCCAGGCCTAACCGCCCCGACATGTACAATCTCATAAGCTCGCTCACGGTCCATCAGCTATAGCCTTGCCTTTACCTACACATGAACATAAACTGTGAGTCGACGTACTCGCAAGAAAAGCATAATAATATCATACATAATACTAACTCGCCGTGTCCAACACGATACCGAGTCCCGCTACGCCATGTCCAACATGGTACCGAGCCACTACCGCCATGTCCAACATGGTACCGAGTTTTGAACGTTCGTGACCGGTACTATTGACAAGTATCCTCCCGATCGGTCGAACCTGGTCATACTCCGCCGCTGGTCATACTCCAGCCCGTACCGACGGATAGGTCAATAGCACCGAACCACCAACCAAGTGTCGGACTGACGGCCGAACCTGGCCATACTCCGCCGCCGGTCATACTCCCTCGTACCGACGTGACAGGTTGGATGGTTCGAAGCCTAAATACATAACTAATGGAATCTAGCAGGCTTCCTACATGCACGCTAAACATGTAATCTACATATGCATACTGTTATACTAATCTTACCCGGATTCCGATTTCAAAAGTGTGCCACAACCCGACCTGGAACCGAAGCCGAGCGCTGACATCGGCTCCTAAACCATAAAAATCACAACGCTATAAGTGACACGCTAAATCACTTCCCGGGGACTAAAACTTGGAACTAAAAGTTTCCCTATCGATAAAAAGCATGGCAATACCCCTAAAAACCTAAAAACGAGGAAAACTAGGGTTCGGAAAAATTCCCCAACCGGCAGACCGGTTGCCCAACCGGAATTCCGGTTCTGGGAATTACTGAACCCTCATCCGAATTCCGATGCACAACCGGAATTCGAGTTCCTCGCAGGCAGCCAACTAAAAATCTCATAACTCGACCAATTCAACCCCAATTGGTCCCAAACTTTCCAGACCTGTTCTAAACTATCCCTAGAACAAATCCAAGGCATCAAAACCACCCAGAAAACACATATACAAAAATCACCATTAAAGACCAAGCTTTGAGTTCCAAAACTCAAACTTGGTTAAATCCACTAACATGCATCCTAACCTAGTTAATTCTACTCAACTAAGCAAGAATAAGCTTCTGAAAACACACAAGAACATTCAGCAACTTCACAGAAACAAAATGAACCATTTCTTTCCAAAATTCATAACTTTTTCACATAAGCATTTAACCAACTAGAACAAGGATTCAAGCATGCTATACAATCTCATTAAACCTAATTATTTCAACATTTAAACAAAGAACAACAACAATAATAATCAGCAGCAACAACATCAAAGATTCAAGCATGCAACACCCATTTTCATCATAAATTTCAAGAAAAACAAAGTAAGAAATTAAAGCCAAGAAATACCTCAATGAAAATTCACTTTGATCTAGCTAAACCACTTGAAATCACCAAGCAAAACCCAGCCCTTGCACAGCCAAGCCTTGGCCGAAAAGAGGGAGAGAGAGAGAGCTTGAGTGTTTTGAAAATTCCTTTTAAAATTTGACTAAGTGTTGAATTTTAAGAAAAGAAGAATATAAATCACATTACTCATTTTATTTCAGCCATGTAATAATAAAATAAACATTTATTTTTCCATTAAATAAATCATATAAGACAAAATACTAATGGGGCAAAAAGACCATTTTGCCCCTCCACCATAAAACCACAAAAATCATACTAAAGGGGTATTTTTGGGACATTCTAAATTCTCGGCCATTCCCGACATACCCAATGTCTAAAACCCGTCCCCAAATTACTAACATACTAAGTTGTGATTTCTACTGAGCCAAACGCCGAGTTCCAAAATACCGGACACCGGAAATGCAAAATATAAAAGCTACTGATGACATAATCATGCATTTCTGAATTCCATAAATAACAGTAATAAATTATTTAAATAGCTATAAATAATTTCATAATTTAAACATAAACAACTGCTAATTTCCAAATTAACTAAGCGGGCTTTACAGTTTACATCGAGACGGGACTAATTTACCGTTTACACCCCTCAATGTATTTTGCCCATTTGAACACTTAGTTACCTGTAAATGATGTTTTAGTGATCTAATATATAGTCACTGAAACAAGAGCTCATCCATTTACTTCTATTTAACTAAGCTCAAAAGGAATCATCACTTTACTTCTATACACCAGTAGAAGCTATAGATTTCCATATTTATGTTTAGCACTCCCTATTCAGTTATGCTATCATGTTCCCTAAATATATGTATTATCCTGACTCAAAACAGGCTTTAACTAATAAATCAAAGAACAAGAATAGCACTCCTGAGATTGAGCCTAAGCATATCAGGATTTAGATTCTCTTAATCTAAGATCAACTTCTGACATTGACTTGGAAAGATACAACGGTAAGTTTACAATATCTTTAACAAAGTTGAATATCGGTCCAGTCCAATGCATACCCCATGCATTCGAAACCAGTATACTTTGCCAATGTTCTGGAAAGAACATAACACTTACTCCAAGTGTAAGTATACTTCATCGCTGATTATCACATCAGTGTAAATCCAAAACACTGATGAACAGGGACCAAATCTTTTGAATCATATAATCACAATCACATTCCACTGTATTGACGATACTGTAATTGTGAATAACTATATGTTCTGGATTTAACTGATTTTGTGCATATATCAAATATATGTATTAAACCATAAACATGTAACATACATGTAAACATGCTTCACTTCTAAATTGATAACTAATCAGATTGTAATGAGTTTTATTTAGGGCATAAAACCCAACAAACTCCCACTTGCACTAACATAAAACAAGTTGTGCATTACAATCAATCTTTTGTCTTGATCCTCTGATCAAGTGTAGTATCTTTGAATCCACCCATATATCTGGAATCAGGTTCATGAGACACATGAAACCTTCCCTAACTTATGCTTTACTCGTCAAGGGATACTGAAATCCTTACTGCCCATTAAGTACATCTGAATAACCAGAAGACATATCTCTCAAATTTTAAAATTTGGAATTGAGATAATGCAGTGTAGAATTTTCTTCAGTAAAATAACTTTCTGGTAATTTTGAATTTACAAAGTTATATCTTCTCTGATGAAGCTTGAATTATTATAGATGGGTTTTAACACTCTTCTATAATGATTCCTCCACCCCCAGAGTAACCACCATCTCACAATGAGTCGGTTTGCATATCAGGATCACTAATGAATAGTTCCTTAATAACATATACGTCACTTTTGTAAATCTTTCTTGATTGTCTCCTAATGTTCCCCATTTGATTACATCTCAGATGGCTCCCACTCAATAGCAGATGTCTGGTTAGAAACTTTTAACCTCTTACTATTGTTTCTGGGAATATCTCGTTGTGACTTATTATCTTAAGCCGAAACTGTAAGTTTCTTTAAGATTAGTTCAACAACATAGCAGTCTAGTATTTGAAGTGAAAAATACTTGCTAGAGATTTAAGCAATCAAATCAAGATACCACAAAATGTTATGAGAAATAGACATCTTGAATCAGTCTTTCGAATAGACTATGCAAGAATTCTTCTATCTTACTCTCATAATTCTGATAAGTTATTTCTATCCATGTGAACGGTTAGACTTGTTTTTATCAGAGGTGTTCTTAAGTTCCTATCACAATTATCAACCAAACGAAGATGGGTAAAGAATTTTAATATTCTCCCACTCAACCAAGGTAATGTGAAACATTATCAAAGAACTTTAATGGTATCAATAAATATTACAACAGTAAATCTAAACTGGAACATATAATCAAGATCAAGGATTTATTCTGATAATAGCTAATTTATTATATTATTTCCATGTTTAAAAATATGTGCCACAAAGGGTACTGTAGAATAAAGTCCACCCCTAAGTTTATAGAGATTATGGTCCACCCCTAAAGGTTGTAAATCTCTAAGTGTGATAGAGAGTCTGTGGAGTTGAATATAATCCAGAGTTCATTAGATAAAAAATCGTTTGAACTGCATATTATTCTTAACTTTTCTCCACCCCTATCAGATCAAAAGATCTTTTTATTAAACAAATTCTCAAATAATTGTTTTTGAAACCAACAATTATTCATAAACATAGAAGTAACTTCAAGTGTTTATGTAGTAATAACTCTGTAAAGAGCTTAAATACTTTTGAATTTGCATCAATAATAAAAACACATACACATTCAAACATAATAAATATAATAATCGGTAATAGATAAAATAAAGAACTGAAGCTCAACTCATAAATTGCAATAAAAAAATTTTATTATAAACCCAAAAAATTGTTTGCAATATTTATGAGAACCAAACAGGGAATTAAGATCCCAAAACTTGAAATCCAAATTGTTTGAAAAACTAAACAATTAATTCAAATGAAATAGCTTCTTCTTTATTATAGACAATCTCCATCCACCATCCAGCATTCTATTCCAACTCGTTAAGACAGCACCCGAGTTTAAGAAGCTTTAGCTATAAGAAGAATAATAAATAAGGTTAGTAGTCCAGAATTATTAATCCAAAAGGATAATAATTCACTAAAAACACATCAGTTTATAAAGAAAATACCTTGTTTCTTTGCGAGATACTTAGGACATTGGGATTTCCAATGGCCTTTCTCATTGCAGTAGAAACATTTTCCTTTTTGTGTATTGCCAGAAGCTCCAGCATTTTTGTTTCTAGCTGCATTCGCAGCTTGAGCTCGCTTCTTGGCATTTTTCCACTTCTTCTTATGATGGGATTTGGAAGAAGAAGCAACAAGTGCTTCAGGATTACTTGTCTTATTACCATTTCCAGAATTTTGAGGTTTATTCCCTCTTTTCTTGGGACCTCCAATCAAATTTTCATATGTCTGAAGGTCATTAACTAAAGTATGAAAGTCCTGTTCCTTCTTATTCATGACATAATTTGATGTGTAGGGCAGAAAATCTTGAGTCAGGTTATTCAAGATGAGACTCACTTGAGTAGTCTGATCCATTTCAGCACCATGATTCTGGGCTTCTTGGAAATAACTAGCCATCTGGAGAAGGTGATCACGCACATTCTGATGGGGTTCCATCCGTGCGTTGATGAATTTCTTAGTCGCGTCGAAACGAGACTGAATATATGCCATACCGAATAGCTCAGTTAACTGCGTCATGATTTCTGCATCCGTGACAGTGTTTGCAAACCTTGTTTTCAAGGTGTCAACCATGCTGGAAAGCATGAAGTAACGAGCTTTATTGTTAGCATTATGCCAACGCTCGAACTTCTCTTTTACAGCTTTGGTTGCATTGTCACTTGGCTGCTCAGGGGACGGCTCAGTCAACACAAACGAGGCACTTTCACCTATGAGAGCAATATGAATGTTCTCTCTCCACTTTGGGAAGTTAGACCCATTTAGCTTATTTTCAGTTAAGAGTGACAACATGGGATTTGACATTTCAATTCAGGATACTACAAGATAATACATAGATATCAGTTATGGTTTATCACAAAATCTTATTTAGAAATTATCAGCCTACAGCAAGTAGGAATGACTAGAGAAAATACAAAAAAAAATTCAATCCTAAATAATTTCCAAGGTTTTCAACAAACTGATATCAGTGTCCCATTTAGGCGAGAGTCAAAGCTATCATTCATTGAATAGAGTTGTCAGCTCATCTAGAATAGCAAACCTTCTAGCAACCTTTTATTCGATCGAAAAGAGAATCCGACGTTGTCCCGTTTAGGCGAGAGTCAAGGTCATTCTTATTTCATGAGCTTCTACCATTGTTTCATATGTTTGTAAGTCTTATACAGTACCCACCCTTAGGGTGGTTAATACTAATATAAAACACTTACAAACATACTTATCTTTCGAGATTAAACGGCGCTAACTTGCTAATGAACGTTCCTCCATTAGGGAGGATTACTCACTAAAACAATAGCTATGTAAAACCAACAATGGAGATCGAATATCTCAAAATAATAAAGCTCATTATTTAAATTGTATTTTCTTCTATTATTTATTTATTTTAAATCTATAT
Source organism: Cannabis sativa (assembly GCF_029168945.1). NCBI lineage: Eukaryota > Viridiplantae > Streptophyta > Magnoliopsida > Rosales > Cannabaceae > Cannabis > Cannabis sativa. Next base: position 58,658,234 of record NC_083601.1, read on the forward strand.
ATATATTTATTAAATTTTAAATTTAGAATAGAATCTAAATAAAATTTAATTTAATATTTGTAAAATTAAACTTAGATGGTTAAGAAAATAAAATGAATTATTTCCATCTTAGTGTTAATTTTCCAACAAATATTAAGAAAATTACTTAATTTAAGTTGTATTAATTTAAATTAATTTGCAACTCAAATTAAAATTTTCTACAAATATATATATATTGTATTTCCAAAAATACACAATTTTTGAAATACATTTAAAATAAATCAAACTTTACTTAGAAAAAATACCTTAAGCAAAATATTATCTATCTAGATTTTCTTGACTAATTAATCCAATTTCTAATAATATATTTCAGTTCCTTTATTTTAAATTAATCATTAAATGAAAAGATCATTGATTTAAGTTGATTCAAAATTAATTAAAATAATTAATTTACAACTTCAATCTATCTTTCAAGATAAATTCAAAATCATCTTGCATAATTAAATGCTATTTTGAAAAATGATTAATAAAATAAATAAAATATATTATGAAAATTATTCAAATTTAAGTTGTTATGGAAATACCCAACTTAAAATAATTTTCTTATTTAATTAAATATCATGAAAATAATAATATCTAAGTATCATTATGAAAATCAGCTTAGACATTTAATTTTTAATTTAATTAAATGTATTAAATTCAGGAAATAAATAATTAAGTATAGAGAAGGCTTAATCATTAATTTCCAATTTAATACAAGGAAAAATATCCTTAATTGAATTGTACCAAAATTAATTATTAACCAATTAATTTCACAATCAATGATATTTTCCTAGATTAGAAATAATAATTAGTATGGAAATAACTATCTAGAAAATATCTCAATTCTACTAAGTATCTTTTCAAGATCTGGAAAATATCTGATTTAAGTTATTATAGAAAGAATCTATAATTTACAAACTTAAAATTTTCCAAACATCATTTAATTAAATATCAAAATTAGGTGGTGACTACCTAATTTAAAGATATTCCCTTTTTAAGTTTAAAACCAACTTAAAATAATATCTTTTAAGAATCTTCAATAACTAATTCCTAGAATTCCTCAGCTTAATATTATTATCAAAATATATTCAAATTTAAGTTATTATAAAATTAGTAATTACTAATTCATAACTTAAATAAGAATATTTAATAATAAAAATAAGTTTCAGAAAGAATCTAGTTAGTTAAAATTCTTTATTTAATTAAATACAAGAAAAATACAAATAGTTTATCTAGAAATGAAATTCATTAAACTATGTTTTTCTTAAATTAATTTCGAAGAAATTAATTATGTTGCTATTCAATTTTTTATTAGGTTAAACTAATATAATTAACCTAGCACAGTTATCCAAATTAGGTAAATGGGCCTTCACAATTGGGGTTGTTCATGTGAGGGGGAGCTGGGTCCAGTATGTCGCACCCACTTCTAAGGCTCCCAACTCTCACACAAGGCCCAAAAGAGAGGAATTTAACCTTAAAATGAACAACTGTTATTAATTGAATAGGCTCATTAACTAAATGAGCCTAAATAAAATCTATCAGGTTATGACATTTTATTTAGCAACAACAACCTATATGTATCTATAATAAAAATTAAACATATAGGCTCACACAGGCACACAGATTTGGATGGATCCTATCATGTTACTAGGTCATACACAGATGAAAGAAGTTTGTAAAAATTACCTGTTACAAATTATCAACTTGATCTATCATCAATTGAACCATGGGTTAAAATCAGATCATTTGATCTGTCAACAAGTTAACCCTGGCAATTTAGATCAAGTAATAATAGGTTTTAGAAAAACTTACAAACAATCTAAAACACATACTCCTGCAACAAGGTTAGATCTGGATAGTTGAATGTAGGATTTATTTAATTTTAAAACTATATTTCGAAAAATAATATTAAAATTAAACCTACCATTTTGAAAAATTAGGTTTTGGGTAACCTAAATATCATTTCAAAATTAAATTGCTAACTTTCCTTTTAAATTTCATGTTATTTAATAAATTAAATAATAAAATAGAAAATGGTAAATACATACCCTTTTCTTATTTTACAACTTAATTTAATTGAAAAATAATAAAATTTAAAAGTTAACAAAAATACCTTATTTCCTCTTTTAAAATTATCATGATTATTTGGATCTTATTTTAATTAAGGTCAAGTTACCAAAAAAAATTAATATCTAACCTTAAAAAATAAAATAATCAAATTTTAAAGGAAATAAGAAAAAAAGTAAGCAAAACTTGATTTTTCTCATTTTCAAAATCAAATTGCACTAATATCTAAAATTAATTTTAAAAATTAAAATTAATTTATTTCTGATAATTAGATTTGAAATTTGAAAAACAAAAATCAACATACAAAACTACACAAAAATCGGAATTTAATTCCATGAAATAGCATGAAAAATTGAAGAAAACGAAGAAAATAGCAGGTGGTACGGACGCGCGCGTGGGAGAGGAGCCACAGCCCAAAAATCTGGGCGCAAGCACCCCTGCGCATGATTTCCGCGCGCGTAGGGGAGGTGCTCACCACCTAGGTTTTTCCCGATTTTCAAAAATTCATAACTAATTCAAATTAAATCGAAATCGAGTTCTGTAAAAAAGTAAATTGCTTAGAATTTTCCAACCTATCCAATAAAAATAATTCCAGATACAGACAATCAATTATTTTTCCCACAATTCACAAACATCAATATGACACATCATGATACCATCCAAATCACAAGCAAATCGTTTTAAGTCCAAATTTCTTGCAAGCAAATCAATTACCATGGCTTTGGTGCCAGTTGTTGGTATTATATTTATCCAGGATCTTAGATCTATTGCAAGTATGTTGATTTAACAACCTAATATTGAACTTCTAAAACGATGAACTAAACACATAAAAGTTAAGAATAACTTACAGTGATTGCAGCGGAATTTATGTCTCCTTCCACTCAGATCTCTAACCCTTGATTCCTGTCTGTAGCAGAGTATAATCAAGATCTGAGCCCGAAAGTTCTTCAGTTGGATGTGATCCTTCACAGTCTTCCAAACTATGATGAGATACTGAATGATGTGAGTGGGCACTTCTCTCTCACTAGGGAATTTCGAAATCTCTCTTTGTTTTCTCTCTTATTTTCGTGTGATACACTTTGCAGAGCAAAGTTTCTCAAGCAACACATGCATACAAAGAGAAGAGAGGGGCTGCTATAAATAGGAAAAGAGAAGACCACAACTTTCCAAATAAACAGTTTCCTCTTTTACTGTGTAATAGAATAACTGCCTTATTTAGTGTGATTCACCACTTTCCTATTTAGGCTAGGCTTTGATTAGCAATTAAATGACAAATTAAATTGAAAAATAATAATTGGGAAAAAGGCAATGATGTGGCCGGCCATGGTGTGAATGGGCCTCACATTGATTTTGCAGTTTCCTCAATTTTATTTCTATTTCTCCAAAAATGCCATTTTTCAATTCTAATCATTTAAATGCCAAAACCAATTATTTAATAACTAAAATAGATTATTAAATAATATTTCCATTTAAAATTAATTATTAATTCAGACATGCAAAGTCTCATAATTAATAATTAAACCTAGAAACCCTCTTATTTACGATTTCGTCCCTAAACTGTGAGAATTCACAAATTAGACATAGTCTAACTTTTAGAATTATAATTGATTAATCATAAATCAATTATAGAGTCCTACAAACAGTATAGTCTCAACTAGAATGGGGACCATGGATCTATATTCTGAGCTTCCAATAAGTTGAACCGATTTACCAAGTAAATCCCTAACTTATTAATTCCTCGTTGAATCCACTTTTAGAACTTGGAATTGCACTCTCAGACTTATATAGAGCATATCATATGTTTCACGATATCAATATGCTATCTCATTTAACCATTGTTATAATCTTAATGTGATTTAGAGATCCTCTATATAGATGATTTACATCGAGACGGGACTAATTTACCGTTTACACCCCTCAATGTATTTTGCCCATTTGAACACTTAGTTACCTGTAAATGATGTTCTAGTGATCTAATATATAGTCACTGAAACAAGAGCTCATCCATTTACTTCTATTTAACTAAGCTCAAAAGGAATCATCACTTTACTTCTATACACCAGTAGAAGCTATAGATTTCCATATTTATGTTTAGCACTCCCTATTCAGTTATGCTATCATGTTCCCAAAATATATGTATTATCCTGACTCAAAACAGGCTTTAACTAATAAATCAAAGAACAAGAATAGTACTCCTGAGATTGAGCCTAAGCATATCAGGATTTAGATTCTCTTAATCTAAGATCAACTTCTGACATTGACTTGGAAAGATACAACGGTAAGTTTACAATATCTTTAACCAAGTTCAATATCGGTCCAGTCCAATGCATACTCCATGCATTCGAAACCAGTATACTTTGCCAATGTTCTGGAAAGAACATAACACTTACTCCAAGTGTAAGTATACTTCATCGCTTATTATCACATCAGTGTAAATCCAAAACACTGATGAACAGGGACCAAATCTTTTGAATCATATAATCACAATCACATTCCACTGTATTGACGATACTGTAATTGTGAATAACTATATGTTCTGGATTTAAGTGATTTTGTGCATATATCAAATATATGTATTAAACCATAAACATGTAACATACATGTAAACATGCTTCACTTCTAAATTGATAACTAATCTGATTGTAATGAGTTTTATTTAGGGCATAAAACCCAACATAGTCTTACATACTATGATTGAGGTACCACTTGATTTGTGTGGGCACTACTCTATCACTCAAGGGAATTTCGAAATTAGAAGAGAAGAAAAGAGAGAGAAGGGGGCAGCTTGGCTTTTCTCTGAAGCAAACAATGTGCAAAGTTATCAGTTTCCTGAAGCCAACACTTTCTATTTATAGAATGCCCTCTAGATTTAGGTTAGAATTGTGTGACATTAAAATAATGGAAAAAATTAAATGGTAAACCTCTTGCATAGTGGGTGGCCCATATAAGAAAATTGGGCCTCACTTTGCAACTTTCCCATTGTTATTTCTCATTCCCATTTTCTCAAAAATGCAATTTTCAAATTTAACCATTTAAATGCCAATTCTAATTATTTAATAACTAAAAATAATTATTGAATAATATTGCCAGTTAACATATTTATTAATTTAGACATATAAAATATCTTAATTAATAAATAAACCTAGAATCTCTTTTCTTTACAATTTCACCCTTGCTTAGTGAAAATTCATAAAGTAGACATAGTCTAACTTTAGAATTATAATTGATTAATCAAAATCAATTAACTGAGTCTTACAAGCAGTATGGTCTCAACTACTATGGGGACCATGGGTCTATATAACCGAACTTCCAATAAGTCGAATCGAATTCACCAAGTAAATTCCCTAACTTATTAATTCCTTATTGAATCCACTCTTAGAACTTGGAATTGCACTCTCAGTCATATAGAACGCTCTATATGTTCCACGATATAGACACGTTATTAGTTATCCATTGATATAATCTTAATGTGATCAATGATCCTCTATATAGATGATTTACACTGTAAAGGGATTAAATTACCGTAACACCCTACAATGTATTTTATCCTTAAAACACTTAACCCTGTATAAATGATATTTCAGCTAAGTGAAATGAGTACTCCACCATTTATTTTCGTTTGGTTAAGCTCGAAGGAAATCATCCTTTACTTTCTATTCGCTAGATAGAAGCTATAGATTCCATATTTATGTTAGCGCTCCCACTCAATTGCACTACCGTATTCCCAAAATGTACGTATCACCCTGACCCAAAAGTAGGCTTAACTAACAAATCAAAGAACACGAATAACACTATTGAGATTGAACCTAATCATATCAGGATTAAGATCATTTGATCTAGGATCAACAGGTGATATTGAATTGAATAGATATTACGGTAAATTCTAATATATCTAATCAAAGTTCAATATCGGTCCCTTTCGATGTATACTCCATACATCCGATACTGGTAAACTTTGCCAATGTCCTGGAAAGGACATAACACTTTTCCAAGGTGTAAGAATACCTATCGCTGATCATACCATGTCAGTCTAAATCCAGTGTTCTGACAAATCAGGGAATAAACTTTCGAACATATTATTAAGATTATATTCCACTGTGCTGAAAACACTATAATCATTAACAAATTCATATGTTCTGGACTTAAATGGAATTCATACATTATATATAATCATGAAATAAATCATGTGAACCATGCAACATAAAATGTTATTTCTGATCTTTATTAATAAGTAAATCTGATTATATTGAAATAGATTTTATTTAGGGCACAAAACCCAACATAGAGGTCATCGAGGTGACCTCTTTCTTAGTTACCATTAGAATGGTAAATTTACTTGGGGGCTCTGCATTCAAAGTTTTGGGTATTGCAGTAATACCATGTGTCTGAGCTTGCAATGGTCAGGGCATATGACTTGAGGAATTATTGATAGGAAGTTTTCATCAAGTAATACTATTTCATTATTTTCTGAGTGTCTTCCTTGAGTGTCACAACATTATGTTGGTCTTTGGCCTTGCTAGTGGTCTTGTGCCCTTTTCTCATCTAATTGGAAGCACCTCAACTGGTGTTTGAGGTCTGTCTCTCCATCGTGAGGTCTCTTGGAGCCATGGAAGACGGATATAGATGATGGTCTTCTACGACTCGACTTTTTGCTCCCATTCTATGATCTTTTATCTCCTTTGAATTTCTTTGAATGTTGTATCCTATTGGAGAAAGTTTTTTGCGATGTGAAGACGAAGGGGAATGATGTAGGTATACCTCATTCGTTAGAAGTATGACTAAGGTGGACCAATGGTTAGGCTCTTTCAAATTTTCTCAGGTAAGAGGTTCTTGAGGAATTTTTTCAATGAGGTTCTCTACTAGGGTTGTTCATCTGATCCAATCTTCACTTTTTTGGTCAAACAACAGTCAATCTACACCAAGTGCAGATTTCATATTTGGGATCCAATCTGATACGCATATTTATATCCAATCCAATCCAATTCACAATAGTGCGAATTGGTCAGTATACTTTTTGTAATGATAAATAATTTAACATTTTAAAAAAAAGACTATTGTTTCTCAATCTCCAACAATAATCTCTTTCCATTTCTATTTACATACAAATCAAACCAATATGCATATATGTTAATATATATGTGCTAATCTCATATGAAAAAACAGAGCAATCATTACAATATATATTTAGAGTTATACTAATATACATATGTATCTATTACTAAATCAAATAATTTATGTATAAGTGTCTATGTGAATAAGAATAATTTTTCTCTATGTCTTCTATCATAAAATAGATAAAATGTACCAACTCAATATATTACTAAAAAGGATTTAGAAGGTTTAGAAATGAGAGGTTTGTGTCTTTTTTTAATATTACTAGAAAATTAATATATATTATATATTATAATTTTTAAAATATATATAATTAAGTGCGGATTAGATCGGTTACTTTTTGAGATCAAATAACATCTAATCCGCACAAGTGCGGATTTTAGATTTTTCAATCCAATCCAATTCGCACAAGTGTGAATATCTGTATTTTGCAGATTGGATTAGATTGGATTGTGTGTATTGGATCCGATCAGATACTTAGTGAACAACCCTAGCCTTTACGGTGCCCTATGCTTCATGTGGATGCCATAGGTCAGTAGACTGTCGAGGCTCGGGGATGAGGTGTGTAGGCACGTTCCCATGAAAGGGACATTGTTGGATTACAAGTGTATTTCATTCTTCATTTATTCACCTAGTAGTGTGGATGAGTGACTTGGTCCTATGGGACTTGGACTCCCTGTCCTGTGCCTATGGATGCTTGTCCCTAATTCCAACTATTGGGGGCTTTGTCGCATGATATACCTTAGGGTTTTACATTCTCATACTGGATTTTCCTATTGAGTCATGCATGAGGCATGTTTCACGAAGGGTTTCTCAATATCAGTGTTGCATCTACTTCCCTCCAAGATGGTGCGAACAACGACATATCTTTTGACTAGTATTCTTTGTTCTTTTTTCATCTCGAAGATGGTCCTCATCTCTATATAAAATCTTGTTGTTGGATGTATGAAATGAGAAAATTCTCTTACCTTCTCTTTGCTTGGGCTATCAACTGTAATAATCTAGCATCAGCTTAGTGTGGGTTGATTGTTATTACTAAAAATATCCTCTACAACTTGTCGAAGTTTAAGGACAGTTAGTATATGGGTATCGTTCATGAATTCCTCTTCCGTCGATTTCCACGCTCAACTCTCAAAAGTGGGTGTTTTTTAGACACTAATTATAGGGTATCGCTGGTTGAATGTATAAACATCTTTCCATCACTTGGGATGTCATCCTCTTTTGTCCTCGCACCATTGGTCATTGTGCTTATCATAACATCATCTTTGTTCCCCTATATTCAACTTAATGCCTCTCATATGCTTGTCCATCACTTCTGGTCTCCTTCTTCTCTGTCGATGTTCATTCATTTTCTCACAATAACAGATATTATGATTCATTTATTCCCTCGTCTCAAACTAAAGATCCTGACTTTAACCTTTTTAAATTGATCAAAATGAACAATGTGAGAGGGCTCATGGGGTCCCTATGTTTCCTCTTGGCGAGAGTCAAATGAAACTCTTGTCTTCTTCCTTTCACTATGGCACGATGGAGAGGAGTGAGGCCCCTCGTCTTACTAAGGGGCAAGAGTGGAGTGGTGGTAGAGCTACATGTGTGGATGTGGGCATGAGGTGCAGGTGCATGGAGCTGGGTGTGGTGCGGGGAGCACGATACAACATGATGTGAGCAAGCATGACGCAGGGTGCAGAAAGTGCAGGTGCCATGCGGGGCGCGCATGTGTGACAATGTGCGGTCTATGCCAGTCTTTGGTCTTCTCCTCACTTTAAATATTAAGATCTCTTTAGGCTTAGTAAACTTTTTGGTTGAATCGTGTTGTGGTAATTTACACATGAAAGTGTACGTATCGTAACAAGTAATAGACTCACTAGGAGTGAGGTCGATCCCACAAGGATTGTAATTAAGTATTTAAAATTAAATCTTTTCTTCTATTTGGTGAATTCAAAATTAAGAGAAAATTAACTTTAAGAACACTAAAGAGACAGTGAAATTAAAAGGCAAGTAATTCAAAAGAGAAATTTGTTGGGTTTTATGCCCTAAATAAAACTCTTTACAATCTGATTAGTTATCAATATAAGAAATTTGAAGTGATTGATGTTTGCATGAATTTTACATGCTAATGGTTTAATATGTTTATTACATTTACACACAGAATCAGTTAAATCCAGATCATATGTTTATTCACAATTACAGTATCGTCAACACAGTGGAATGTGATTGTGATCATATGAATCAAAAGACTTGGTCCCTGTTTCATCAGTGTTATTGGATTTACACTAATCTGATAATCAGCGATGATGTGTACTTACACTTGGAGTAAGTGTTATGTTCTTTCCAGGTCATTAGTAAAGTATACTAGTTTCGAATGTATGGAGTATACATTGGACTGGACTGATATTGCAACTAAGTTAATGTAAAGACTGCTTAGTTTAATTTGGAAATTAGCAGTTAATCACGTTTAATTATGAAAATTATTTATAGCTATTTAAATAATTATTATACTGTTATTATTGAATTCAGAGATGCATTTCTATGTCATTCAGTAGTTTTCATAATTTTGCATTTCCGGTGCCTGGTATTTTGGAACTGGGTGTTTGGCTCAGTAAAATCACAACTTAGTATGCTAGTAGTTTGGGACGGTGTATTAGACATTGGGAATGTCGGGACTGGCCGGGAATTTAGAATTTCCCAAAAATACCCCTTTAGTGTTATTTATATGATTTTAGTGTGAAGGGGCAAAATGGTCATTTGGCCCCATTGTTATTTTGTCCTTTAGTGGACTTAGTAAATGAATTTTATGTGTTTATTTTATTATTTGTTGGCTGAAGTATATGGGGGGTAATGGCTTTTATTTCTCATTTATTCAAAAAATTCTAAGTTAGAAAAATAGAGAATTTTCAAAGCTCTCTCTCTCTCTCTTTTCGGCCAAGTCTAGGAGCTACTAGGGATGGGTGTTCTTGCTTGATTCTTGCGATTTTCAGCAGCTCTTTGTGTAATCCAAGTCAAGGTTTGATCTCTAGTAACTTCTCTTTGTGTTTTCTTGAGTTGTAAGAAAAGTTTGGTGTGTTGCATGCTTAGCTTTAGATCATTGTTGTTGCTGTGTTTATGGAGTGTTTTCAGAGGTTTAATCTTGTTTAATTGAGTAGGAATGAAACTGTTTTGATGCATGTTGGGTTGGTTTGAAACTAATTTAGAGTTTTGGTTCAAAAACTATGCTTTTCAAAGTGAATTAATGAAATCTGTTGCTGCAATGGTTGTTGATGCTTGTTGTTGTTTTCTGAAGTTATTATATGCATGTTTAGGAAGATTTGAGCTAGTTTGGATGCATGTTATCTAGGTTTAACAAAGTTTGAGTTTGGAACTCAAAGCTTGGGCTTTAATGGTGATTTTCATTTCTGTACATTCTGAGTGGATTTGATGCTTTAAAAATGTTCTAGGGGATGTTTAGAACAGGTCTGGAAGTTTTGGTATGGTTTGGAGTTGATTTGAGCATTGTGTAATTTTTTGTAAAGTTCCTGCGAGGAACCGGAATTCCGATTGTGCATCCGGAATTCCGGATGAGGGTCTAGGAATTCTCAGAACCGGAATTCCGGTTGGGCAACCGGTCTACCGGTTGGGGAAAATTCAGGAACCCTAGTTTTCCTCGATTTTATGTTTTTTTGGGGTATTGCCATGCTTTTTATCGATAGGGAAACTTTTAGTTCCTAGTTTAAGTTCCCGGGAAGTGATTTAGCGTATCACTTATAGTGTTGTGATTTTTATGGTTTAGGATCCTGTAATCCGCCGCGCAGATAGTTCCAGTCAGGTTGACCGGCACACCTGAATTCGGAATCCAGGTAAGATTAGTATAACAGTATGCATATGTAGATTACATGTTTAGCGTGTATGTAGGAAGCCTGTTAGATTACATTAGATGTGTGTGTTGGCTTCGAACCATCCAACTGTGTCACGTCGGTACAGGCTGGAGTATGACCAGCAGCCGGAGTATGACCGGTTCGACCGATCAGGTTGATACTGTAACACGTCGGTACAGGCTGGAGTATGACCAGCAGCCGGAGTATGACCGGTTCGACCGATCAGGCTGTTACTTGTCAATAGTACCGTCCCTATGAACGTTCAGAACTTAGTACCGTGTTGGACACGGCAGTTAGGGGGACTCAGTATCGTGTTGGACACGGCAGTTAGGGTTATGGTCAGGGGTATGGGCGTCTGACCATCACCGGGGTTTATGTATGAGTATTATTATGCTTTTCTTACTGAGTCTGTCGACTCACAGTGCTATGTTTATGTGTAGGTAAAGGCAAGGCTAGAGCTGATGGACCGTGAACGAGCCTATGAAGATTGTACATGTCGGGGCGGTTAGGCCTGGAGCGTACGATCATCGGGACATCGAGGCTATTTTTGTAATTAGTCGCTAGGCGACAAGTATTTTGTATGAACAGTAAACTTTTGTAAATGGTTTTGTAATCGGGATCCCGAGTCTTTTGTATAAATATTTTACAAGTTTAATTAAAACGCAAAAATTTTAATTAATCACGTTTTCCATAAACCTCGTTGATTAGCAACGAGCTGCACAGCATGTTTAAAAATCACGTAACACGCCTATGCTAGTTAGGGTGTTACAGTTAAGATATTACAAACTTACCGTTATATATATCTTTCCAAGTCAATATCAGTAGTTGATCTTAAGATTAAATGAATATAAATCCTGATATGCTTAGGCTCAACTCAGGAGTGCTATTCATGTTCTTTGATTTATTAGTTAAGCCTACTTTTAGGTCAGGGTGATACGTATATTTTGGGAACATGATAGTATGATTGAGTGGAAGTGCTGAACATAAATATGGAATCTATAGCTTCTACTACTGTATAGAAGTCAAGTGATGATTCCCTTCGAGCTTAGAAAATAGAAGTAAATGGATGAGCTCTTGTTTAACTGACTAATTATTAGATCACTAAACACCATTTACAGGTAGCTAAGTGTTTTAAGGGGCAAAATACATTGAGGGGTGAGAACAGTAAAGAAATCCCATCTTGATGTAGATCATCTATATAGAGGATCTTTAAATCACAATAAGATTATAACAATGGTTAAATGAGATAGCATATTGATATCGTGGAACATATAATATGCTCTATATAAGTCTGAGAGTGCAATTCTATGTTCTAAGAGTGGATTCAACGAAGAATTAATAAGTAGGAATTTACTTGGTAAATTTGGTTCACTTATTGGAAGCTTAGCATATAGATCCATGGTCCCCATTCTAGTTGAGAACATTCTGCTTGTAAGACTCATTAATTGATTCGTGATTGATCAATTATAATTCTAAAGTTAGACTATGTCTAATTTATGAATTTTCACTACGCAGGGGTGAAATTGTAAAGAAAAGAGATTCTAGGTTTATTTATTTATTAATGGACTTTATATGTCTAGTTAATAATTAAATTAAATGACAATATTATTTAATAATCTATTTTAGATATTAAATAATTAGTTTTGGCATTTAAAAGGTTAGAATTGGAAAATTGGCGTTTTTGAGAAAATAGAAATAAAATTTGTTAAAACGGCAAAATCAAGTGGGGCCCATAAACACACCATGGCCGGCCACTATTTGTGGATTTTCAAATTAAACTTTTCATTATTTTAATGCCAAATAATTCCTAACCTAAACCTAGTAGTTGCCTATAAATAGAAAGTGATGGCTCAGTCAAAATCATAACTTTGAATAACATCTTCTGACAGAAATTTCTCTCTTCAGAAAAACTGAGCCTTCCCTATTTTTTATACCTTGGCCGAAATCCCTCTTCTCTTTTCCCTTCATAAATTTCGTGACCCTAGTGAAAGAGTGAGTGCCCACACACAGCAAGCAGTAACTCAATCATAGATTGGAAGACTGTGAAGGATCAAATTCAAAGAAGAAGGACATTCGGGCTCAGATCTTGATTATACTCTGCTATAGAAAGGATACAAGGGTTAGAGATCTGAGTGGAAGGAGACATTAATTCCGCTGCATCAATGTAAGGTTTTCTTAACTTTATATGTGTTTATTTATCGTTTTAGAAAGTTCATATTTAGGGTGTTAAACAACATACTTGTGAGTAGATCTAAGATCCTGGTAAAATAAATATCCAACAAAATTAACAATGATTAAAATTAGGGCTTTGATTTCAATTATATCTACTGATTATGCCTAATATGATTATCATCATGTTACCAATTTCTATGCAATATCAGGTTTACTAAGGTAATTTATAGTCATCTCAGATATATAAATCTCAATTACATGCAAATTTTCTACTCTCGTGATAAATTAAACATGCAACAGGCATTAAACACAGAAACCCTATAAGCTATCTAAACTATACAGGTACTCTCGTCCTATATTGAAATTCAGTTATATCTTTCTATAGCATAATTGATACTCACTTCTGAGATCTCGCATCAAAATCATAGACAGTTAATTGGTGACCAAGCAATTAAAAGTAATTAAGTACGAATGAGATAGAATACATAGAAATTGAGGGAAAATAAAATCATATTAGAACCATAAAATAATGTCAAACAATATCCATCTGGACCCTAAGTAAGTGTTTAGCTACTGATGTTCATGGAAGTGAAATCATACATATTAACTTAAGAAAAGAGAAGAAAATCAAGAAGAAGAAGAGAATGTTAAAAACCCTCTGAAAAATGCCTCCAGTATTGACTTTGGTCTTTGAAATTCGTACTCATTTTTCTGCCTTTTGTTTTCTTCTGAATTCCTTGATGAAATCAACTGAAGTTCACTCTTTATATAGCCATTGAGGGACTAAAAAGATAGAAAAATGCACATGCTGAAAATCCTATTAAGCTTTGAATTAGGATAGGGGCGGGCCGCGGCATGCCTTTTCTTGGGCCGCAGCCCGTGTGCATTTTTCACACGAGTATAGAAGACTTTAAAAGTACAGGTCGTGGCATGCCCATTCCTGGGCCGCAGCCCGTGTTCAATTCCCCCAGGGTTTCAAGTCATGCAATCTTTTTATCTAGGAAGGATTCCGATTTTTGCACAGTGATATTTTATGCGATCTTTTATCTTTTCCGTTGATACTCTTCTAATCTTCTTCTATTTTAAATCTGCAAAAATAAAAGATAACAAGCATAAAATTACTCTAAACACAAGTAAAACTAAATTAAAAATATACTAAAATTAATACAAAATATAACCTAACAACTCATGGGGTAGTTCATCTTCTCACATGGTGCCTCTTGCCTCCATATGAGCCTAAGTGTGAATCATTTGCTTCTCTTTGTGCCAATACCTTGGAATTACACTTGATAATTTCTAGGGTCAACAACTGGCATTACATCCATAAGACAATGTCACAGAGCATTAGGGTTGATTTCCCTCCTTTTGTGTAGTTTTCTTAGATATTGGAACTCATTCTTAGGTTTCTAATCTCCAGTGGTTATTGTAGCCTTGGTGCCTGCCTTTTATCATCTTTAATAGGAATAACCACAGGTGAGATTTTATTCTAAGGGAGCCATAATGTTTGTGGAGCCAGAGATGTCACCTTGGTGGGAGGTCTAGTGGTTGGTGAATCTAGTTCATTTCGTACCCTACCCCCATTTTCAGGTATTTCATTTACTTGACCAGTGTTTTTCTTATGCGTTTGAGAAAGAGTCTCTTGGTGATTGTTTTTGCTTCGCTCATTTTACAATTCAGACACTTTTGGGAGGTTATCCTTACCGTTGGCCCGTGGGGGGAGTTTCACTTGGTTCTCCCCCTGTGCAAGGAGCATTTTTTGAGTAAGGGTCATCACGTCGTCACCTATGGGCATGTGGACACTTATCTGTCAAGTTGGGAAATGACTTTATTATCTCTCGGTACCGTACTTGGGCATACCAACTGTGGGGTGTTGGGCTGAACTTGTTTTACCTGGGTATTACACCATATTCTTGGGTCTTTTACAATTAGTGAAACGATCTTGCAAAGTCATTTTTTGTTGTCCATGGAGGTAGCTTCAGCCGCTAAATATTTGGCATGTATGTAGCTCTTCTCCTGTGAGGTTTTAGGTTTTTTTTCGCTAGAAAAACCGTTAAAATCATCGTTGCTTAAGGCCACACTTGTTGACGTTGCCACTTAATGTTTAATGTGGTGGCATTTCTTGTCATCAGAGGCTTCAAGTCCTTCCCCATGCTCTTTGTTGGAGTATTTTCAGGTATGGCTTCCACCTTTCTTATTTTCTTGGGTGTAGTTTCGATGACTTTGTTCTGGCTACTTTGTTTCCCACCTAGTCTTTAATCGTTGCCATGTTGGTAGTTTCCATCTCAGTTTTCTCTGGTGACTGAAGCTAAGAGGTCTCTTATGGTTACAACCCATCGATTATTGTCGAGACATATATTCCAAAGTCTTATGGATGTCGAGAATGCCTTAGCATGTTGGAACATTGATTACTCTTTCTAGGAAAAATGCAACTCCAACTTTATCTTTCCCTCAGATGGTGCAAAACTTTTGAAGGTAAGAACTCGTCAACTATATCATGGCTAGAAATCTTGAGTAATCACTAATAAAAATGGTGAAGTGATCTTTATATAAAAATGTAAGAGAGAGACAGAGATGTGAAATACTTTTTATTTAGAAAATAGCCTCTCCAAATTAAAAGGTTCAAACCCTCTCTCTCATGGACAAGAGTGGTATTTATAGGGTCGCTAATAGCCTTTTGGTTACAACTGAGATGATTTATGTGGTTCCCTGGAGGACCATGTACTATGTGGCAGGTTGCTAAAGACAAAGAGTTTGGTAATAGAATTCAGGTTGAGTTGGTCGAGTGTCGGGTCAGGTAGATACTTGGGACAATGCTCCCTCTCTTTTATTCCATACCACTACCTTATTTGAGTTTTTGCAGGCATCATGATTATGTTGGGATTTGTGTCTTAAATAAAACTCTATTTCAATGTAATCTTTTATATTTATTATCAATAAGGAAACAGATTTATTTCATTACTTATTTAATGTGTTGTTTGGTTCATGTGATCATTTATTTATTTATTTGATTTATAATTTCATCCAAATCCTTATCACATTAATATTCTTGTTTATTGTGTTGACAACACAGTGGAAAGTAATCAAGATTGTGTGATTAAAATATATTCCTATGATTTATCAGTACACAGGGTTTAACTGATAGGATAATCTACAATGTAGTTTACTTGCACCTTAGATAAGTGTTTTTTCCTTTCTAGGGCATTGATTAAAGTAAGCTTGGGTTGGATGTATGGAGTATGCATCAGATTGGACCGATATTGAACTTTTATAAGATATTATAAACTTACCGAAATATCTATTCAACTCAGTATCACCTAGTTGATCTTAGATCAAATGATCTCAATCCTAAGATGGTTAGATTCTAGTTCAGTTGTTTTATTTATGTTCTCTAATATGTTTGTTAAAGTCAGCCAATGGATCTTCTCGTGACATATAGATTAAGGACATGATAGTTCAATTGAGTGGGAGCGCTAATTATAGATACAGAATCTATAGCTTTTATCTGGACATAGAAGTGAACGATAATTTTTTTCGAGTTTAGCTTAATAGAGAAAAATGGTTGAGTACTTATTTTAGTGATTATTTTAGTTCACTAAAATATCATTTATATGTAGCTAAGTATTTTAAGGATAAAATACATTGAAGGGTGTAATGGTAAATTTGTCCCTACTCAATGTAGATTATCTATAGAGGATCATTGATTTATTAGGATTATAACAATAGATAAGTCATAACATATCTATATCAAGGAACATATAGAGTGCTCTATATAATTGAGAGTGCAATTCCAAATCTATAGTGGTGCAAGGAGAAATTAATAAGCTAGAGAATTTACTTGGTAAATTCTAGATCTACTTATTGGAAGCTCAGTTATATAGGCCCATGGTCCCCATACTAGTTGAGACAATACTGCTTCTAAGACTCAATTAATTGATTTTAATTAATCATTTATAATTCTAAATTAGACTATGTCTTATTTATGAATTTTTCACTAAGTTATGGCTTAATTGTGAAGAAAAAGGATTTTAGAGTTTATTTATTAATTTAGAGTCTTCGTGGAGTCTAATTAATAAATAATATAAATGACAATTTTATTTGATAATTAATTATAATTATTTAATATTTTTAGCATTTATAGGATTGAAATTAAAAAATATGGCATTTGTGAAATAATAGATAAATGGTTAAAAATGGTAAAAATATAATTAGTGGGGCCCACTCTCATGGTCGGCCACTATAGATTTATTTTAGTTATTATTTTATCATCTTTTATTCATATAATTCAATCCTAACCCTAAGCGAATTAGTATAAAAAGAATAGGATAGTCTCATAATCTAAACTAATGACTCTTAACCTAGTTTACAACTTGTCAGACAACTAGAGAATTCTTGAGACTTCTTCGTTTTTCTTTCTTCTAAATTTAAATTCTTGAGTTTTCTTCACATAAATTTTTGAGCCTTAGTGATTGATTACATGCCCACCCATAGCAAGTTTAGTAGTCTATCGTAGTGTGTAAGATCGTGAAAAATCCAAACAACTGAAAGAGAATCGGACTCAGATCTTGATAATACTCTGCGGCAGAAGGGAATAAGGGTTAGAGATCTGAGTGGGAGCAGTCATTATATTCCACTGCAATCAATGTAAGGTTACTCAAACTTTATGTTTTTAAATAACATTGTTTTAGAAATTCATATTTAGGATGTTAATAAATATACTTGTTAGTAAACCTAGGTCCTGATAAAATATAATCCAACAGATTATACCCTCTAAACCATCCTTTCATAGATGTGCCTTTGATTCTCTTTAGAATCTCTCATTGTATCACAAGGTGCTTGCGTCCTCCATTTAATTCTATCTCTAATGACTTCTCTTCCAACACTTATAAGAACTTACTAAGTGTTAATTATGTTATTGGGGGAATCCCTTCATGGATGTGACAACCTTTTGGTGGTGACGACCTTTTAATTGCGATGCCCTTATGGTAGTGACACCCTTTTAGAGGCACCGCCCTTTTGGTGGCAACACCGTTTTGTCTTTTGGAGAGATTACTTTGTTCGGAGTTGTTTGACAACGAGGAATGATTAGTTGAGGAGAGCCTTGTGTTTGCTTGTAATGAAGGGACATGGTTTTGGCAAGACCCTTGTCTTTTTTAGTTGAAAAGGCGTGGCATGAAGCCATTTTGTGTCTCTGTGGCACGCTCCCGCTTGCATGTAATTGGCATGATGCCGCTTGGGGGGAGATGTTAGCGACATGGTGCACAAAGGCACCAGCGGCGTGACAATGTGGATTGTTTCTGATCTCCAGTGGCGCAACACCAAGAGGTGCTTCTAATCTCCAGCGGCGCGACATCGTTGAAGGGGAGGAGACTCCTTGCCCGCATTGCCTCTTGAGCTCTCTTATTCTTCTTCCCTTTTGTTACAACCCAAATATTATTACTTAGCAAATTTTTGGGGTCAACACATATTAAAAAGGATTCTATGGTGCTGTTGAAAATTAACTTTCTCTCTATCTTTTCATCTTTAGTCTTAATACCAAATAATATAAAGAAGAATTACTATCCTTTTCCATCCTTCCTAAACTCTCCCTCCATACACCCTACTCAACCTCCTTCTTATCAAATATAACTTAGTATTTTTTTGAACATTCTCTAGTATGTCTTCCTGAAATTTTTACCATAATAGTAAAAAAATTTATCAAAATAAGCATTTTTGTATCAAATGTATTATCAAATTATGTAAAAATATCTTCTACTATGTTGATATAATATGCTGAGAAGTTAACATATACTTATATAATGCTTTGGAATATTATCAATACAAAATTATATCTCCTAACTTATAATTGAATTAATTAGTTGTGTCTCTTGAGTTTAAATGGAGGAGGTTGGCATAATGAGTTACATGCTAATTTTTTAAAGATAAAGATAGAGCTCTTATTTCTAGCATTCCTTTGAATATCACTCAATGTCATGATGATTTAGTGTGTTCTCCAACTTTATATTGTTAAAAGTGCATATAAATTGATACAATAAATTAATGGAGAGTGGGATGATAATGTGACAGTGTCCTCTAAGTTCGGAAGAAAGATTTGGAGTTTGTAAATTCTTCCAATGATGAAGAATTTGATGTGGATAGCTGCTAGGGGTTGTCTTCCATTAAAAAGAAAAAAAAAAAAAACTGATGAGTTGTGTCTCCAAATTATTACTAAAGTATTATTTTTATTATAAAACTATAGCCATTTAGGTAATCCCTCATTTATTAGTGAGGGATTACACACCTCAACATATTAGTAAGCCATTCGATTATAGTATAATATAGATTTTTGGCATCCAATAGTGGTAATTTGTTAAGATTAGTTTTATTTGTACCCTATAAAATGATAAATATACTCAATTATTAAAAATAATAAATTTAAACAATTTTTGAAAATTATTTTTAATATTTTTTTTTCAAAATTTTTCCTCACAATTATTTTAAGTTAATTTCAATACTTAATTTGATTTTATTTTCATATTTTTCTTTCTAAATTATGTATCTAAGTTTTTTTTTTTTTTAAGAAAATTTCATATATTTTTTTGTCATAATATTTAAAATATAATTTATTTTTTATTTGATAGGTATATTTTTTAAGAATGTGAATTGGAAAAAAAATTAAAAAAACTTAATAAAATTAAAGATATAAATTTTATATAATATAAAGATTATTAAAATGGGGAGTCTTTATAAGTTTTTGGAATGTAAATAAAATTTTCCTTTGTTAATTGAAATGTAAGGACAACAATAGCCCTATAACTGGGAACCTGAATAATTTTGTTGTCATTATTTTAAAAAAATAATGTAAAAAATTATTTGTGTCTTCTTTTCCAAAACCCATTCTTCTTTCTTTGTATTTTTGTCCAGTTTTTTTCTTTTTTCTGTTAATCTTTTTTTTTTCTTCCTTTCCAATGAAATCCAAACCTTTAGAGAACTATTTATTAATCACTTTTGTTGGTATTTGAGATTACAATAGATCTTTTTAATATTTATAGTTATCTAGAGTTGCAAACACCTAAAAGCTTCTAAACTTTATTGGGGAAAAAAAAATCCAAACTAAATGAGTTCTTGTGCTTTTAGTTATTCAATTTTTCAATACTAAAGGTAAGTAGTTCACCTCTTCTCTAAATTTATGCTCTCTTCCAATATATCATGTACATACTTTTCTCATAAGCAATTTGAGAAACACTAACGAGACAAGTGGGGACTTTTAATTTTTTGTGTCTGTACATTGTAAAAGAATTTTTTTTTTTTTTTAGAAGATATTAGGAAAATGGTAAAATTAACCCAATAATGGGAAAAGTATGGTATATACACAAAGCTGAAAACAACCCAAAACAGATAATAAAAGCCCAATCTTAAATACACCCCTTTCAAGATGAATTGTACAAGTTGTTAACATTCATCTTGGATACAAGCATCTAAAACTGATTTGGGAAAAAAGGTTTGGTTAAGAGGTCAGTGATGTTATCCTTTATAGAGACATGAAGAAGCTTGAGACGACCTTATTGAAGCATTTACCTAAAAACGTGACAGTCAATGTCAATGTGCTTTGTACGCTCATGAAACACCGGGTTTTCAAATATGTGTATGGTTGTAGTATTGTTGCAATATAAGACGGGTGGACTGGTGTGATGAATGCTTAAGTCAGATAAAAGAGCAAAGATCCAAGTGATTTCGCATGTGGCCTGAGCCATAGCACGATATTCAACTTCATGAGAGGATTTGGAAACTGTTGGCTGCTTTTTGGACTTCCATGAGACCAAGGAAGACGCAATACCTCGTGATGAACCTACGGGTGTCAATCCAAGAGCCCCAATCTGCATCTGAAAAATTTTTAAGTTGTGGTTCTACATTTTTAAAGTTAGATTCAGCAAAAGCACACAAATGAGGATTAGAATTAGCATAAAAAATTAGGCCTTGGCCTGGTGTGCCTTTGAGATAGTGAAGAATTCGATGTGCATCATGTAAATGAGGGGTACGCGGCTCATGTAAAAGCTGACTTAAAGTGTTGACAGCATAGGAGATATCTGGACGAGTAATGAACAAATAAAAGAGCTTAACAATAAGTCTTCGATTTGTGGTTGGGTCCGAAAGGGGAGTGCCAACATCCTTGCTTAGTTTGATATTGGGTTCCATGGGGGTAGAGACAACTTTAGCTCCCAAGAAACCTGTCTCTTTGAGAAGTTGAAGCGTAAAAGGTCACTGAAAAACTGAAATTCCAGCCGAAGAACGACCTATTTCCAATCTTAAAAAAAAAACTGTAATGGGCAAAGATCTTTTAATTAAAAAGTAGAGTGTAATGGTTGTTTAAAAATCTAGACAACACCATCATTGTTAGAAGCAATGACAATATCGTCAACATATACAAGAATAGCTAAAAAAAACATTGTTAGTATTCTTGATAAACAAAGTATGGTCAGAAGAAGATTGTTTAAAACCATTAGATAAGAGATATTTGCTAAGTTTAGTAAACCATTTTTTAGAGGCTTGTTTCAAACCATATAGACTTTTATTCAGCTTGCAGACACCATTTTTGGAAAGGAATCCTGAAGGTGTATAGCGTTTAAGAAGTTGCATGTAAATAGTTTCATGCAAATCACCATGTAAGAAGGCGTTGTTGATGTCTAATTGATATAAGGACCAATTTTTGATTGCTGAAATAGCAAGTAATATTTTGAAAGTATTAAATTTTGTAACAGGAGCAAAAGTATCAAGGTAGTTTATCTCGTGTTTTTGGGTATAGCCTTTGGCAACCAACCGGGCTTTGCACCTAATAATCTCACCTTTTTCATTATGTTTATAGTTATAAACCCACGTACATCCTATAGAATGTTGACTGGGAGGAAGAGGAATGACATCCCAAGTCTTGTTTGCCACAAGAGCAATGATTTCGGTGTCCATAGCTTGGTTCTATTCACGAATAGTGGCTGCCTCTTTATAGCTAGCGGGAGAAAAATGGCATTGGCGGCTAAAATAGGAGCACGATATCAAGGAGACAACCTGTCATAACACAAGAAGTTAGACAAAGGGTAAGTCGTGGAAGTAGAGGAACCATCAATAATGCAAATATAATCATTTAGTTGAGTAGGTGGTTGAGAGTTCCGGCCATATTTGGTTATTTGAACATGCGGAGAAGATGACGCTTTGTCATTAGAGGTGGAAGCAGCTGCTAGCTATTCTTGTTGGGGAAAGCCGAGACCCAAATTTTTGCGGTGGCCTTGAATTTCGGTTGAGCCTGTAGAGGGCAAAAGAGAGTCATTAAAAAAATCTGTAATGCTAGCATTAGAATGCTG
The DNA here is from genome assembly GCF_029168945.1 of Cannabis sativa. NCBI lineage: Eukaryota > Viridiplantae > Streptophyta > Magnoliopsida > Rosales > Cannabaceae > Cannabis > Cannabis sativa. The sequence continues at coordinate 58,680,786 of NC_083601.1, forward strand.
ATTGTGTGAAGGAAATATATTTTCATAAAATATGACATCACGAGAATGAAAAATGTCTTGATACTCAACAACTAATAAAGTATATGCTTTCATACCATGATGATAGCCAATAAAAACACAAGCCTTAGCTCTAGGATGAAACTTTGGCACTTAGCATCAAGAGTAGACGCATAAGCAAGACATCCAAAAGCCTTAAGGTGATCACAAGTGGGAGGCCTATTGTGTAAAAGCTTAAAAGGAGATTTCATCTTAAGCAACCTAGAAGTAGTACGATTGATAAGATAAACTGCATTATTAACAATATAACTTCAATAAGGAAAGGATAAATGTGACTGAAAAAAGGAGAGCCCAAGCCATATTTTAAATATGCTGATGTTTCCATTCAAGTACCGAATTTTGTTAGGGCCAATTGACACATGAGTGAAAATGGTTGACACCATGCGTAGCAAAAAAAGGAGTAAGATTGAATTTCTTTGCATTTTTGGATCGAATGGCCCTAATATTCAAGGAAATTGAGTGGCAGCAAACTTAAAAAATTGAGGAATAAGAAAGGAAACATCAGACTTGTTAGTGTGTTATATTATTTATTATATAATATAATGCTTAAGATTAAAATTATGATATGTTATATATATTATTACATATAATATAATTGGGAATTATATGCATGTAATAATCACAATATTATGTGATTGGGAGTTACATATAGTTGTAACATATAAGAGGTGGAGTTAATATTTTGTAACTTCCACATGATCACTAATTAAGTGTGTAAAGAGTGGTTACACAACTTAATTTTTTAAATTCAAAAACTATAATTCAAATATAGTTGTTGGGGATTGAATTTTATCATTTATAATGTGTATAAGTGATATAAAATAAAGTGGGAATGGTTTGGAATAGGTTGGAGTGTTATTTGCAAAAGCTGAAAAATTTAGTAACTAGTAACTAGTTACTATTTTTTCAGCATTAAGAGTAAAATGTTTTTTGGTATTGGGATGGCTTTTAAGGACTCCCATAACCTCCAATCACCCATTTAATCCCATTTACAGCCCCATTAAGAAATGGTAACAGCCATTGGGTGTGTGGTGTTTGAATTTCAAAGTTTGTGATCCTAAATACTATAAATAGAGGCCTTGGTTCACCCTTTGAGACACACTCTTCTCTTCTATCTTTCAAACACAGGGCTAGAGAGTTCTAAGGCTTGATAATTCCTAGAAGTATTTCCACAAAGCCCTAAGTGTTTCATAGAGGGGGAAATAATCTTCTTGGACAAAGGTGTAGAAACTTTGTTCTAGCTTTTGGTGATCCCCATCTCCACTTTGGGTGTTTGTTCTTCTTTCTTATGTTGTTCTATTCTCAAGTTTTATATTGTTTTCTTGTTCTCCTCTAAACACTCCTATATATATACTATCATATATTTATATATTGACTATATAGTACTATATATATTATATATACATACAATATATACACTTTTTATTTCTCTACTATATATCATCTATTATATATAAATTCTATATCATATATATATATATACTCTATTATATAGATATTCTATATCGTATATAAAATATACTCTAAAGGCTAAAGAGGCCAACACACCATTTGATCATAGTAAACCACTAGTTAAAAATAGTGGTAGGGCAGTGGCTCAGTTGGAGTATGCAAGTGTTATAGGGAGCTTTATGTACGTTGTCCAATGTACAAGGCCCGATATATCATTTGCGGTGAGTAAACTTTGTAGGTTTACTAGTAATATCCAAGTGTGGATCATTGAAAGGCAATAGGGAGAGTTTTGGGTTATCTAAAGAAAACCAAAAACCTATGCCTTCACTACTCCAAATTTCCTTCAATTTTAGAAGGATATACTAATGCAAGTTGGATAGCCAACCTTGGAGATAATTTGTCCACATCTAGTTGGGTATTTACCCTAGGTGGAGGGGCAGTTTCTTGGGGGCCCAAGAAACAAACTTGTATTTCTCATTCCACAATGGAGGCGGAGTTTATAGCTCTAGCTGCCACTGGGAAAGAGGCTGAATGGTTAAGAAATCTCTTAATTGAGATTCCAATTATTAAAGAGGATGTATCTACAATATCGATACATTGTGATAGCCAAGCAACATTGGCTAGAGCATATAATGGAGTATATAATGGGAAGTCTAGACATATTAGTCTAAGACATGGATATGTAAGTGAGTTGATTTAAAGAGGAGTCATCTCAATATCCTATGTGAGATCAAGTGAAAACTTGGCAGATCCGTTTACGAAGCCACTAACTAGAGATTTAGTGGAAAAGACTTCTAAAGGGATGGGACTAAAACTCCCTAAACCGGTTCACAATTGAGGGTAACCTATCTTAATACTAGTAACTTTACTAGTGTTAGGTTCAATAGGTAAGAACAAATCAATGTGTGAACAAATGTGATAAGTACTATATGTCCCATCCTATAAAGTTGTGAAGTACTTAGTGAGTTACCAATTTGAGGGTAGACTTTTAAAAAGTCTTTAATAGAATTCAGTTTGGAAAATAAGTATTTTGGTAACAAATACTGTAAGAATTCTACGTATATTGACCTAAGGGTGGTGCGCCCTAAATGAGAAATAGGGAGTATATTTTCTCAAAAGGGTCAATGAATGGAATGTGCACAAGGCCATTAACGGTGCAAAGCGAGACATGAGGTCTTGGGTGAACCTAGCAAAGGTGTGTGTGTCATTACCATTTTATTATAAAGAAAAATTGGTTCAACGCTTTGTCAACCGAATTGTCAATAAAATTTTTGATGATTACACTATGGTTAAGTTCAAGTTGAAAAACACTTAACTTTATGCACTTAAGCAAGGACTCTATAGAGAGAGTTGATTTATTCAATCAAAGTGGGGGATATATGAGATATTTGATTGATTAAATAAAGTGTTACAATGAGGTATCACAAATTTTAATCTAGTGGGAGAATGTTATATTATTTATTATATAATAAAATGTTTAAGATTAAAATTGTGATATGTTATATATATTATTACATATAATATAATTGGGAATTGTATGCATGTAATAATCACAATATTATGTGATTGGGAGTTACATATAGTTGTAACATATAAGAGGTGGAGTTAATATTTTGTAACTTCCACATGATCACTAATTAAGTGTGTAAAGAGTGGTTACACAACTTAATTTTTGAAATTCAAAAACTATAATTCAAATATAGTTGATGGGGATTAAATTTTATCATTTATAATGTGTATAAGTGATATTAAATAAAGTGGGAATTGTTTGGAATAGCTTGGAGTGTTATTTGCAAAAGCTGAAAAATTTAGTAATTAGTAACTAGTTACTATTTTTTTCAGCATTAAGAGTAAAACGTTTTTTGCTATTGGGATGGCTTTTAACAACTCCTGTAACCTTCAAATCACCCATTTAATCCCATTTACACCCCATTAGGAAATGGTAACAGCCATTGGGTGTGTGGTGTTTGAATTTCAAAGTTTGTGATCCTAAACACTATAAATAGAGGCCTTGGTTCACCCTTTGAAAGACACTCTTCTCTTTTATCTTTCAAACACAAAGCTAGAGAGTTCTTAGGCTTGATAATTCCTAGAAGTATTTCTACAAAGCCCTAAGTGTTTCATAGAGGGGGAAATAATCTTCTTGGACAAAGGTGTAGAAACTTTGTTCAAGCTTTTGATGATCCCCATCTCCACTTTGGGTGTTTGTTCTTCTTTCTTATTTTGTTCTATTCTCAAGTTTTACATTATTTTTTTGTTCTCCTGTAAACACTCCTATATATATACTATCATATATGTATATTGACCATATAGTACTATATATATTATATATACATACTATATATACATTCTTTATTTCTCTACTATATATCATCTATTATATATATATTCTATATCATACATATATACTCTTTTATATATATATATATATACATTCTATATCATATATATACTCTATTATATATATATATTCTATATCATATATATACACTATTATATATATGCTTTTATATAGTTTATATTTACTTGTATCTTTGAGTTTTGAGTTGTAACTCTTTTCTTTTATTTGTATTTTGTGCTTTGGGATTGTAACTATTTATTTAATATATTGTCCTTGTAATATTTTGTTTAGAGTTGTAATTGTCTTAGTCTTTTATTCATCTTATTTTATTCTTCCATTGTAATCTCTCTATTATTTCTAACAGTGAACATATAGACCCAAGTAAAGCGAGAAAAATCATCCACAATGATAAAAAATATCTATATCCTTCAATACTTTCAATATGAAAAGGGCCCCAAGTATCAATATGGATTAAATCAAAAGGGGCAGCAGTCATGTTATTTTTAGAATGAAAAGGGAGGCGTTTTTTATTAGCAAAGTGACAAATAGAACAATGTGTACCATAAGGTTTTGAAGAAAATTGCAATGTCTTATTTATTGAATTAGAAATGAACATTGAAGGATGTCCAAGGCAAAATTGCCAAGGATAATCAGTAGTACATATGTATTATTTGCTGAAACTAAAGCATCAAAAGTAAAAAAAAAAAATTCTTACTCAAAGAAGAAGAGCTTCCCGACTTTCTAAGTTGTACTAATCGTTAAATTCCGAGAGGGTTCCTGAATAACAAAGCAAGAAAAAAAAAATATACAAGTTAGTGTTATTTTCTAAAAATTCATTCACCGAAAATAAATTGAATTTAAATTTATGAATGAAAAGAACATTTTTCGGCCTAATATTCTTGTTAAGATGAACAATACCAGAAGTAGGGACATTAATTTGTTGACCATTAGGCAAAGTGATTAAAGTAGCAACAATATTATGATCAAAGGTAGTAAAGCATCTAATATTATTGCATATATGGTGTGTAGTACCATTATCAAAAATATAAAAAGTAGAGAAAAATCAGAGTTACCATACACATTAGAGGCACTCGAAGGTACATCTCTGGAAATAGATGGATGCTGGAGCTGCTTGCTCATGAGTTGAATAAGTTGTTGGCTGAGTTGCAGCTCCGAGGTAGTGTCATATCCCCTAACAATAGTGGTCGAAGCTTGATTAGAGTTGGCTGAATCGGATTGTTTGTGTTTGTCACCATATCCAGGAGGGAATGCATGGAGAAAGTACCATTTCTCAACCAAATGACCAGGTTTGAGGCAGTGAGAACATGTAGGGTGAGTTTTCTTGCTCCAAGAAGCATTGGCGTTGTTCTTATGGGTTGAAGGAGGATGGGTGGATGAAGCAGCAGCAATAATCGGAGGAGCAAGAGAACTGTATAGACCGCTTAGCTTAAATTTGGAAATTAGCAGATAATTAGGGTTTAATTATGAAAATTATTTATTGATATTTAAATAATTATTTATGTTGATTTATTTGAATTCAGAATGCATTTTATATGTCATATAGTGAAATTTCATAATTCTGCATTTTCGGTGCCCAACAACATGGAACGCGGTGTATGACTCAGTAGAATCACAATCGAATATTTTAGTATAGCGGGGCGGTATTGTTAGACATTGGGAATGTCGGAATTGGTCGGGAATTTAGAATTTCCCAAACTACCCTTAGTACCCTTTAAATTAGTTTTGTGTGGGCAAGGGCATTTTGGTCTTTTTTTGCCCTTTTAGTGTTTTGTATGTGGATTAAATAAATGAAGTGTTATTGATTTTGATTAATTAGTTTTGGCTGAAGTAAGTAAATAAAATCATTTTATCTATCATTTTACAAAATTGAAAAAAAAAAGAAAAGAAGCAAAAACCATTTTCTCTCAAGCTCTCTCTCTTCGGCCCCTCTTTAAGCAGCAAGGATTTGGTGTTTTCCTTTGTAATTCAAGCTGCTTTCTCAAGGTTTTAGTAAGCTTAAGTTCTTGGTAAGCTTTTTGTAACTTGTTCTTTATTTTCTTGAAGTTTATGAAATGAGAAATTTCGCATGCTTGAGGATTTGGTGGCTTTGGTTGTTGTTTGTGTTTGGTGTTGAGCTCTAAAGCTTAATAATGTTTTAATATGATGATTCAAGCAAGGTTTTGTGGTTGTTTGTTGATTTTAACAAAGTTTAAGTTTTGAACTCAAAACTTGGAACTTTAATGGTGAATTGTGTTTCTGTGTATAGGGGCCTATTTTATTGCTTTAGAAATGATCTTTGGGGTCTAATTAGCAGGTCTGCAAAGTTTGAACTGGTTTGGGGTTGGATTGGTCGAGTTATGAATTTTTGAAAAATTCCTGCACTGAACCGGAATTACGGTTCAGGGAGGCCTGTAGGAACCGGTCTACCGGTTAGCTTCCAGGAATTTTTCCCAGAATCAGAATTCCAGTTGGGGAACCGGTCTACCTGTTGGGGAAAATTTAGGAACCCTAGTTTTTCCCATTTTTGTGTTATTTAGGGTATTTCCATGTTATTTATCGATAGGGAAACTTTTAGTTTCAAGTTTAAGTCCTCGGGAAGTGATTTAGCGTGTCACTTATCAGTGTTGTGATTAATGTGATTTGGGAGCCTGTAATTCGGCGAGTAGATTGTTCCACTCAGGTTGACCGGCACACCTGAATTCGCAATCGAGGTAAGATTAGTATAACAGTATGCATATGTATACACATGTTTAGCGTGCATGTTAGGAAGCCTGTTAGATTACATTAGATATGTATGTTGGCTTCGTACCATCCGACAATATCACATTGGTACGGCTAGAGTATGACTAGCGTACCGAGTATAGGCTGATATTATGGTCGATGGTACCGTACTATTTGACCGTATCACATTGGTATGGTCAGAGTATGACTGACATACCGAGTATAGGTTGATACAGTAACACATCGGTACGGCTAGAGTATTACTAGTGTACCGAGTATAGGCTGTTACTATGTTAAAAGTACCGTCGTACGAACGTTTGAGAGTCAGCACCGTGTGGAACACAGGGATTAGGGTTGTGGTCAAGGGTATGGGCGTCTGATCATAACCCGGGATTTATGTATGTTATATGATTTATGCTTTTCTTACTGAGTCTATCGACTCACAGTGCTATGTTCATGTCTAGGTAAGGGCAAGGCTAAGGCCGAGGAATAGTGAGGACGAGCAGATGAAGATTGTACATGTCGGGGCAGTTAGGCTTGGAGCGTACGATCCTCGGGACATCAGGGCTTTTGTAGTTAGTCGCTGGGCGACAAATATTTTGTATTAAATAGCAACTTTTTGTAAAGTGTTTTGTAAATGGGATCCCAAAGTATTTTGTATGCTATATTACAAGTATTTAATTAAATAAGAAAAATTTTAATTAATCATGTTTTTCATTAACCTCGTTGATTAGCAACGAGCTCCAGAGTACGTTAAAAATCACGTCAACACGCCTATGCTAGTTAGGGTGTTACAATTTGGTATCAGAGCCGCCAGGTTGTCTTTTGAAGATCATCATGACATGTACAATCATCATTAGCAGTTAGCTCGTTCCACGGTTCAGTAAGCTTTTATTGCTTTAGTAGTTTATTTTAATAGAATGAATTAAGAAAAGCCTGTTAGGAAGCATGTTAGTAGCCCGATAGTAGAATAGGCGCGTGTTTTTAATTTCCAAATCAGCGGCATTAGTAAGTTCTCGTTGATCATGATCTCACCATGCTAGCTCTTGGTTACGCAGGCTGTTCAGACTAGATGGACGCCAGGCGAAATACCAGGAGTCAGGGCAACTCGGTCGGGTCAAACGAAGGTCAGGGAGCTCAGTTTCCCCCAAATGCTCGGGGCCGAGGTAGAGGTCCCAAGGGTAGGGCACGTGGTCGGGGTGATACTAACCCGCCGCAGGCTGCCCAGGCTGCCCAAGCTACTCAGGAAGCCCAGAATTGGGAAAATAGGTTTTCGGAAATGCAAACTAAAATTAATGAACAAGAAGAGGTAATTCGGCAGCTAAGACAGCAGGGTGCCCTTGCAGTGCCTGTTCCAGAAATCCCTGTGGCACCTGCCCCTGTTGTCTAGGTCGAACCTATAGTTGCAGTGAATAGGATGGAACCACTGTATGAAAGGTTCCGTAAGCAGGCACCTCCAGTTTTTCTGGGAGGTCTATATGTTATGAAAGCTGAGCAGTGGCTAACGGTGATCACCGAAATTCTGAATTTCATGGGCCTCACCGGTAACGATAGAGTGGTGTGTGCCACTTTCCAGTTTCAGGAGGATGCCTTAGTCTGGTGGGACATGGTGTCCATGATACATGACGTCACTACGATGACCTGGGAAAAGTTCCAAGAACTTTTCAATGCTAATTACTATAATGAGGCCGTCAGAAGTGCCAAGAGAAAAGAGTTCACCCACCTAACCCAGAAAGAAAATATGAGTGTTACTGAGTACACAACGCAGTTTGATCGATTGGCGAGGTTGGCCTCAGGAATTGTTCCAACCGATTTTAGTAAAAAGGAAAAATATCTGGATTGGCTGAGTGCGAAGATTCGACATGATCTAATGATTACTACAGACGACAAAACTACCTATGCTGAAATGGTGGAAAACGCACTGCGAGCTGTGGGCGTAGTTGGGTGCATGACTGAGTCTGTTAGGACTCTAGTGGTTGGCAGGGCTCCTACCCCTCCTGCATCAGGCTTTAGCAGGGGAGGTAGTGGTTCGGCCATGGATCAGAAAAGGAAGGCATCCACTGCAAGCGATGGCTTGGGTCAGAACAAGAGGTTTCGAGGGAACCACGGTCGATGTAGTCATCAGGTTAGTTCTGAGACCCAATATACTTACCCAGAGTGCCCCAGTTGTAAAAGGAACCATCTGGGGGAGTGTAGAGGACAAGGGTGCTTCCAATGTGGCATTCTAGGGCGTTACAAGAGGGATTGCCCTCAACTCAGAAGCAAAGCACCAAAGGCTCCGGCGAGACCCACTCCAGCAAGGGTGTTCGCCATTACTCAGGCTGATGCAGAAGCCAACCCTTCAGTGGTGACAGGTCAGCTCTCGGTCAACAACTCTTTTTACTTGTTTGACTCTAGGGCCACACATTCTTATGTGGCAGCCAGAATCTTTAGTAAATTGGATAGACCGCATGATAGTTATGAATCAGAGTTTGGAACCCTATTACCTGGCGAAGAGTTAGTTATCTCCAAAAGTTGGATTAGGTCTATGCCAATCAGAATTGATGATAGGGAGTTAAGTGCTGACCTATTAGAAATGAGCTTAACAGATTTTGATATCATACTGGGAATGGATTTCTTATCCAAATATTCAGCCAGTATTGACTGTAAGAGGAAGATGGTAATCTTTCAACCAGAAGGTGAGGAGCCATTTGTTTTTGTCAGTTCGGTTCAGGGATCTCGGATTCCAGTGATTTCGGCGTTGTCAGCTAAAGAATTGTTGGGCGATGGATGTCTAGGGTTTCTGGCCGTGGTATTAGATACCACTCGGCCAGACTCTGTTCGGCCAGAAGACATCAAAGTGGTTCAGGAATTTCTAGATATTTTTCCTGATGAACTTCCGGGTTTATCACCTCAGCAGGAAATTGATTTTATAATTGATTTGGCACCTGGAGCAGAACCGGTTTCCAAGGCTCCATATAGAATGGCTCCAGCTGAGCTGAAAGAACTGAAAATTTAGCTCCAGGGATTGCTTGACATAGGGTTTATTCGGCCTAGTGTGTCGCCCTAGGGAGCTTCGGTATTGTTTGTCAAGAAGAAGGATGGGTCGCTGAGAATGTGCATCGACTATTGGGAGTTAAATAAGCTAACAGTTAAGAATAAATATCCATTACCTAGAATCGATGATCTTTTTGATCAACTTCAGGGGAAGACGCTCTTTTCAAAGATTGATCTCCGATCGGGCTATCATCAGTTGAGAATCCGAGAGGAGGACATTCTAAAGACGGCTTTCCATACTAGGTATGGACATTATGAATTTCTGGTTATGTCGTTTGGACTAACCAATGCTCCTGGAACATTCATGGACTTGATGAATAGGGTATTCAATGATTTCCTCGATATCTGTGTGATTGTGTTTATCTATGACATCCTTGTGTACTCTCAATCAGAAGAGGAGCATGAGCTACATCTTTGAATTGTTTTGCAACGGCTTCGAGAACACAAGCTTTATGCCAAATTCAAGAAATGTGAATTTTGGCTATCTCAGGTGTCCTTCTTAGGGCACATTGTTATCAAGAATGAGATCAAGGAGGATCCAGGAAAGATAGAATCCGTCAAGGATTGGACTAGACCGAAAACAGTGACAGAAATTAGAAGTTTCTTGGTTCTAGCGGGTTATTATCGTCGGTTTGTGGAAGGGTTCTCTAAAATTTCAACACCCTTAACCGAGCTCACCAAAAGGAATCAGCGGTTTGTATGGTCAGACAAATGTGAAGCTAGTTTTCAGGAGCTGAAACAGAGGTTGATTACAGCTCCAGTGCCAGCTTTGCCTTTTGACAAAGAAAAGTTCGTGGTTTATTGTGATGCATCTAGACCGGGTCTGGGGTGTGTACTCATGCAAGCTGATCGGGTTATCGCTTATGCCTCCCGTCAGTTAAATTAGTATGAGCAGCGATACCCGACTCATGACCTAGAGTTGGCTGCAGTAGTATTTGCTTTGAAGATTTGGAGACATTATCTTTATGGGGAACAGTGTGAAATTTATACCGACCATAAAGTCTCAAATATTTCTTTACTCAGAAAGATTTGAATATAGAAAGATTTGAATATGAGACAAAGGCGTTGGTTGGAGTTAATGAAGGATTATGATTGTGAGATCCTTTATCACCCTGGAAAGGCCAATGTAGTGGTCGATGCTCTGAGCAGGTAGCTAGCATGATTCAGATCTCACCCCACTTAGCAGAGGACATGGTCAGATCTAGCATTGAGTTTGTGGTAGGCGAGCTTCACAACTTGGCGCTGCAATCTGATCTATTAGAAAGAATTAAGGTTGCTCCAATGACTGATCCAGAGTTAGTAAGAATCAGAGAAGAGGTTTTAGCTGGTCAAACCATAGATTTTTCAGTGTCAGACAATGGGATGCTATTGTTTAAAGATATGGTTTGTGTCCCAAATAGTACGGAACTCAGAAATGAAATCTTTGAAGAGGCTCATACTATCCCATATTGCTTACATCCGAGCACCACCAAGATGTATCAGGATCTTAAACCTTACTTTTGGTGGAGCGGTATGAAGAAGAATTTGGTAGAATTCGTATCGAGATGCCTAACTTGTCAGCATATCAAGGTTGAGCATCAGAGACCAGCAGGGTTGTTGCAGCCTTTAACCCTACCTGAATGGAAGTGGGAGGACATCATGATAGACTTTGTGGTTGGGTTACCTAGAACCACATGATTGTTTGATTCTATCTGGGTTGTGGTAGATCGATTCACAAAGTTTGCTCATTTTCTGCAAGTTAAAACAACCTATTCAGTGGATCAGTTAGCAAAGTTGTACGTTAAAGAAATAGTAAGACTTCATGGGGTACCAAAGTCTATAGTTTTGGATAGAGATCTAAAGTTCACCTCTAAGTTTTGGCAGAGTTTGCAACGAGCAATGGGTACAAAACTAAAATTCAGTACAGCATTCCATCCTCAGACAGATGGGCAGTCTGAAAGGACAATTCAGATACTGGAGGATATGTTACGAGCCTGTGTTATGGATTTTGAAGGCTCTTGGAGTAAATATCTACCGTTGATAGAATTTTCATACAACAATAGTTATCAGAGTACGATAGGGATGGCTCCCCATGAATTGTTATACGATAGGAAGTGTAGGTCTCCCATTCATTGGGATGAGACAGGGGAAAAGAAATACCTAGGTCCAGAATCAGTACAGTGAACCATTGAGGCAATTGACAAGATTAAAGCTAGAATGCTTGCCTCTCAGAGCAGGCAAAAGAGTTATGCAGATCTGAAACGCAGAGATGTTGAGTTCCAAGTAGGGGACCATGTGTTTTTACAAGTTATGCCCTAGGTTTATAGGACCTTTCGAGATTCTCGAGAAGGTTGGTCAAGTGGCATATCGGTTAGCTTTGCCTCTAGCTCTTTCAGCAGTTCACAATGTATTCCATGTCTCTATGTTGAGAAAGTACGTTTCAGACCCTACCCATATACTTAGTTATGAGGACCTTGAGCTGCAGCCAGACATGTCATACGAGGAACAACCAGTACAGATCCTTGATAGAAAGGATAAAGTCCTTCGGAATAAGACCATAGCCTTGGTCAAAGTACTCTGGAGAAACAGCAAGGTTGAGGAAGCCACCTGGGAATTAGAATCAGATATGAGAGCCCAGTATCCGGAGTTGTTTAGCTTAGATTTCGAGGACGAAATCCTTTTAAGGGGCGATAGTTGTAAAGACCGCTTAGTTCAAATTTTGAAATTAGCAGATAATTAGGGTTTAATTATGAAAATTATTTATTGATATTTAAATAATTATTTATGTTGATTTATTTGAATTCAGAATGCATTTTATATGTCATATAGTGAAATTTCATAATTTTGCATTTTCGGTGCCCGGCAACATGGAACGCGTTGTATGGCTCAGTAGAATCACAATCTAATATTTTAGTATAGCGGGGCGGTATTGTTAGACATTGGAAATGTCGGCATTGGTCGGGAATTTAGAATTTCCCAAACTACCCTTAGTACCCTTTAAATTAGTTTTGTGTGGGCAAGGGCATTTTGGTCTTTTTTTGCCCTTTTAGTGTTTTTTCTTTATGTGGATTAAATAAATGAAGTGTTATTAATTTTGATTAATTAGTTTTGGCTGAAGTAAGTAAATAAAATTATTTTATCTATCATTTTACAAAATTTAAAAAAAAAAAAGAAAAGAAAAGAAACAAAAACCATTTTCCCTCAAGCTCTCTCTCTTTCAGCCTCTCTTTGAGCAGCAAGGATTTGGTTTTTTCCTTTGTAATTCAAACTGTTTTCTCAAGGTTTTAGTAAGATCGAGTTCTTGGTAACCTTTTGGGTTTTATGCCCTAAATAAAACCATGTTTCAATGTAATCCAGATTATTCAATATCAATAAAATAACATTAGTATTTTTCATTCATTTGTGTATGTTTTGGTTCACCTAATCAATTGTTTATCTATTTGATTTATAAATTCATTCAAACCCTTTTCACATACTTGATCATGTTTATTGTGTTGTCAACACAGTGGAAAGTAAACATGACTATGTGATTAAAGATTCCTAGATTTATCAGAACACTAGAGTTTTACTGATATGACAATCTACAACAGACTTTACTTGCATTTGGAGAAATGCGATGTTATTTCCAAAGCATTGGTTAAAGTAAAGCTTGGGTTGGATGCATGGAGTATGCATTGGAATGGACCGATATTGATTTTGACATAGATTTATTATACTTACCGTAATATCTATTCAATTCAATATCACTTAGTTGATCCTAGATCAAATGATCTTAATCCTGATATGAATAGGTTCAATCTCAAGAGTGTTATTTGTGTTCTTTGATTTGTTAGTTAAGCCTACTTTTGTGTCAGGGTGATACGCACATTTTGGGAACACGGTAGTGCAATTGAGTGGGAGCGCTAACATAAATATGGAATCTATAACTTCTATCTGGCGAATAGAAAGTAAAGTACGATTTCCTTCGAGCTTAACCAAACGAAAATAAATGGTGGAGTACTCATTTCACTTAGCTGAAACATCATTTATACAGGGTTAAGTGTTTTAAGGATAAAATACATTGTAGGGTGTTACGGTAATTGAATCCCTTTACAGTGTAAATCATCCATATAGAGGATCATTGATCAAATTAGGATTATAACAATGGATAATTAATGACGTGTCTATATGGTGGAACATATAGAGCGTTCTATATAGTTGAGAGTGCAATTCTAAGTTCTATCCGTGGATTCAACGAAGAATTAATAAGTCAGTGAATTTAAGATGTAAATTCTTGATATGCTTATTGGAAGCTCGGATATATAGACCCATGGTCCCTACACTAATTGAGACAATATTACTTGTAAGACTCATTTAATTGGTTTTAATTAATCAATTATAATTCTCAAGTTAGACTATGTCTATTTGTGAATTTATCACTTATTAAGGGTAAAACAGTAAATATAGAGTTCGTAGGGTATATTTATTAATTAAGGAACTTTGATTAGTTTAATTAATAAATATAATAAATGACAATATATTATTTAATAATTAATTATAGTTATTAAATAATTAGATTTGACATTTTTGTGGTTGAATGAGAAAATTGGCAATTTTTGAGAAAATGGAAATTGAGTTCAAAAAATCATAACTAATTCAAATTAAATCGAAATTGAATTCTGTAAAAAACTAAATTGCTTAATTTTTCCATACTATCCAATAAAAATAATTTCAGAAATAGAATTTCAATTATTTATCACGAAAATTCACAAACATCAATCAATCATCAAATAACACTCAATACAACATGAAACCATACATAGTCCAAATTTCTTGAAGGCAAATCAATTACTATGGCTCTGAGGCCAGTTGTTGGAATTTATTTTACCAGGATCTTAGATATACTCACAAGTATGTTGTTTAACACCCTAAATATGAACTTTCTAAAACGATAAATAAACACATATAAAGTTAAGAATACCTTACATTGATGGCAGCGGAATAATGTCTCCTTCCACTCAGATCTCTAACCCTTGTATCCTTTCTGTCGCAGAGTATTATCAAGATCTGAGCCCGAATGTCCTTCTCTTTGTGTGTGATCCTTCACAGTCTTCCAATCTATGATTGAGGTACAACTTGCTGTGTGTGGGCACTACTATATCACTCAGGGTTTCGAAATTTATAAGAGGAAAAGAGAGAGAGTTGATTTCGGCTATAGAGAGAAAGGGAAGGCTCAGTTTTCTGAAGAAAGAATTTTCTGACAGAAAGCTTGTTGAAAACTTGTTAAAACTTATGATTTGACTGAGCCATCACTTTCTATTTATAGGCAACTACTAGGATTAGGTTAGTAATTATTTGGCATTAAAATAATGAAAATATCAATTTGAAAAACCATCCCAAGTGGCCGGCCATGGTGTGTAATGGGCCTTACTCAGATTTTGCAGTTTTCACAAATTTTATTTCTATTTTCTCAAAAACGCCAATTTTCCAATTCTAACCATTTAAATGCCAAAACTAATTATTTAATAACTAAAATAGATTATTAAATAATATTGTCATTTAATTTAATTATTAATTAGACATATAAAGTCTATTAATAAATAAATAAACCTAGAATCTCTTTTTTTTACAATTTCACCCCTGCTTAGTGAAAATTTACAAATGAGACATAGTCTAACTTTAGAATTATAATTGATTAATCACGAATCAATTATTGAGTCTTACAAGCAGTGTAGTCTCAACTAGAATGGGGACCATGGATCTATATGCTGAGCTTCCAATAAGTGAACTGAATTTACTAGGTAAATTCCTACTTATTAATTCTTCGTTGAATCCACTCTTAGAACTTAGAATTGCACTCTCAGACTTATATAGAGCATATTATATGTTCCATGATATAGATATGCTATCTCATTTAACCATTGTTATAATCTTATTGTGATCAAAGATCCTCTATATAGATGATTTACATCAAGATGGGATAATTTTAACGTTCTCACCCCTCAATGTATTTTGCCCCTTAAAACACTTAGCTACCTGTAAATGATGTTTAGTGATCTAAGAATTAGTCACTTAAATAAGAGCTCATCCATTTACTTCTATTTAGCTAAGCTCGAAGGGAATCATCACTTGACTTCTATACACCAGTAGAAGCTATGGATTCAATATTTATGTTCATTACTCCCACTAATTCATACTATCATGTTCCTAAAATATACGTATCACCCGGACCAAAAAGTAGGCTTAACTAATAAATCAAAGAACATGAATAGTACTCCTGAGTTGAGCCTAAGCATATCAGGATTTAGATTCTTTTAATCTTAAGATCAACTACTGATATTGACTTGGAAAGATATGACGGTAAGTTTATAATATCTTAACTAAGTTGAAATATCGGTCCAGTCCAATGTATACTCCATACATTTGAAACTAGTATACTTTACCAATGTCCTGGAAAGAACATAACACTTACTCCAAGTGTAAGTACACATCATCGCTGATTATCACATTAGTGTAAATCCAAAACACTGATGAAACAGGGACTTTGTCTTTTGAATCATATGATCACAATCACATTCCACAGTGTTGAGGATACTGTAATTGTGAATAAACATATGATCTGGACTTAACTGATTTTGTGTATAAATGTAATAAACATATTAAACCATTAGCATGTAAAATTCATGCAAACATAAATCACTTCAAATTTCTTATATTGATAACTAGTCAGATTGTAAAGGGTTTTATTTAGGGCACAAAACCCCAACAGTTTCCACATTGCAATTGCCGGCCACTTTACTTGCCTTTTTGTCATTTATTTTTTCATTTTAATGCCAAGTAATTCAACCCTAACCCTATGTGGTATTCTATAAATAGAAGGTAAAGGCTTCAGGATTCACACACACATTACTGCATTCTTTTCTTTCACACAAACACTCATGAGTTGCCACTCTCTCTCTCTCTCTCTCTTTCTTCTCTGTTTTCGAAATCCCTCTAAGTGATAGAGTAGTGCCCACACACATCAAGTAATACCTCAATCGTAGTGAGGAAGGCTGTGCAGAATTTAGAATCAACAAAGAAGGACATTCGGGCTCAGATCTTGATTATACTCTGCAACAGAAAGGAATTAAGGGTTAAAGATCTGCGTGGGAGGAGACATATTATTCCGCTACACCCAATGTAAGGTTTCTCATACTTTATGTGTTTAATTATATTCGTTTTAGAAGTTCATATTTAGGTTGTTAATCAACATACTTGTGAGTAGATTTAAGATCCTGGTAAAATAATTCCAACAATTGGCACCAGAGCCATGGTAATTGATTTGCTTGCAAGAAATTTGGACTTAAAACGATTTGTTTGTGATTTGGATAGTATCATGTTGTTTTTGTGTGTCATATTGATGTTTGATTGATGTTTGTGAATTTTGGGAAAGATAATTGATTTTCTGTTTCTGAAATTATTTTTATTGGATAGTTTGGAAAATTTTAAGCAATTTACCTTTTTCTAGAACTCGATTACGATTTAATTTGAATTAGTTATGAATTTTTGAAAATCGAAAAAATCGGGGTGATGAGCAGTCTTCCCACGCGCGCGGAATGGCTGCTTGCAGCCTCCCAGTGCCGTGGAAACTCGGCCAGCTCCTTAGATGCGCGCGCGGAATGGTATGCTATGCATACCATCCGTACTTTTCATCAATTTTTCCGTTTTCTTCGATTTTTCATGCTATTTCATGGAATTAACTTTCGATTTTTTGTGTAGTTTTGTATTTTGATTTTTAATTTTCATATTTCAAATCTAATTATCAGAAATAAATTAATTTGATTTTTAAATTAATTTTAGATATTAGTGAAATTTGATTTTGAAAATAGGTAAAAATCAAATTTTTGCTTACCTCTTTTCTTATTTTCTTTAAAATTTGATTATTTTATCTTATTTTTAAATCTAAGGTCAGATATTAAATTCTTTTTATAAAATATTCTATTTTTAGTATTTTGACCTTATTTAGATTTAAATAAGATACCATAATCATGAAATTTTAAAAAGGGAAATAAGTTAATTTTGTTAACTTTTAAATTTTGTTATTTTACTTAAATTAAATTATAAAATCAGAAAAGGGTATGTATTTATCTCTTTTTATTTTATTGAATATTTAATTTTAAATAACATGAAATTTAAAAGGTAAGTTAGCAATTTTTTTTGAAATAACATTTAGGTTACTTGAAACCTATTTTTACCAAAATTTTAGGTTTAATTTTAAATATTTTTTTTTAATTCGAAATATAAATAATATTTTAAATTAAATAAATCCTATATCAAACTATTCAAATCTAACTTATTGCAGGAGTATGTGTTTTAGATTGTTTGTAAGTTTTTCTAAAACCTATTGTTGCTTGATCTAAATTTCCATGGTTAACTTGTTGACAGATCCAATGATCTGATTTTAACCCACGGTTCAATTGTCAATAGGTCAAGTAAATAATTTGTAACAGGTAATTTTTACATTCTTCTTTCATCTGTGTATGACCTAGTAACATGATAGGATCCATCCAAATCTGTGTGCCTGTGTGAGCCTATATGTTTAATTTCTGTTATAGATACATATAGGTTGTTGTTGCTAAATAAAATGTCATAACTTGATAGGTTTTATTTAGGCTCATTTAGTTAATGGGCCTATTCAATTAATAACAGTTGTTCATTTTAAGGTTAAATTCCTCTCTTTTGAGGCCTTGTGTGAGAGATGGGAGCCATAGAAGTGGGTACGACATACTGAACCCAGCCCCTCTTCACATGAAGAACCCCAATTCTGAAGGCCCATTTGCCTGATTTGGATAACTGTGCTAGGTTAATTAAATTAGTTTGACCTAATAAAATTTATTAGCAACATAATTAATATCATTTTTTTTAAATTAATTTAAGAAAACATAGTTTGATGAATAATATTCTGGAAAACTATATGTATTTTCTTGTATTTAATTAAATGTAGAATTATAACCAACTAGATTTTTTCTGAAGCTTAATTTCATAATTTCATTAAATATTTTTATTTAAGTTGAAAATTTGTTATTTCTAACAAATCAACTTAGATTTGAATATCTTTTGAATTTCCTATTATAAAATTAAGTTGAGAAATTTTAGGAATTGGTTATTAAGATTCTTTGGATATTTTTTTTTTAAGTTGAAATTTTTTAAATATGGAAAAACTTAAAATTGAATATCTTCTAAATTAAGTGGTTACAACTTAATTGTTAATATTTAATTAAGTCATTGATTGAAGAATATTTAAGTTGGATTTTTTTTTAGATTTCTCTAAACAACTTAAGTAAGATATTTTTCAAATTTTATTCTATTTTTAAAATTTAATTAAAGTTGAATATTTTTTTTATCTAAACCAACTTTAATATGTAATATTTCATTATTAAATATGGAATAAAATAAATGATTAAATAAAATACATATTTTCTTTTAAATAATGAGCTTTTAATCAAGAGACATTCGATCTCCATTGTTGGTTTTACATAGCTTTTGTTTTAGTGAGTAATCCTCCCTAATGGACGAACGTTCATTAGCAAGTTAGCACCGTTTAATCTCGAAAGATAAGTATATTTGTAAGTGTTTTATTTGGTATTGCTCACCCTAATGGTGGCGACTACATTTGACTTACAAAATATGAAACAATGGTGGAAGTTCATGAAATAGGAATGACCTTGACTCTCGCCTAAACGGGACAACGTCAGATTCTCTTTTCGATCAAATAAAAGGTTGCTAGAATAATTATCATTTTAGATGAATTGACAACTCTATTCAATGGATGATGCTTTGACTCTCGCCTAAACGGGACACTGAATCAGTTTGTTGGAAACCTTGGAAAATAAACTATGTTAGATTTAGTATTTTTATAACATATGTGATTATTTGTTATTTTTTGAACTTGTGTATGAATTTCTAGAACCAAGACCTTACTTCTGTTTATTGATATATTGTAGTGCCAATATGAATAACCCTCACCCCGATCCACTCCTAGTTAATATCTTAGCAAAAGAACTCAATAGTGTGAAAATGCATCCTGGTAGTTGCATTAACTCGCACCTGTACAGTATGCAATGTATACTGTCCGTACAGCTCGCAATTTTTTCGTTTTTCTTCGATATTTCATGCTATTTCATGGAATTAACTTCTGATTTTTAGTGTAGTTTTGTATTTTGATTTTTATTTTTCAATTTTCAAATCTAATATCAGAAATAAATTAATTTGAATTTTTTAAATTTAATTTTAGATATTAATGTAATTTGAATTTGAAAACAAGTAAAAATCTATCTTTTTGTTTGATTTTATATCTTATTTTTAAATTTGATTATTTTATCTTAGTTTTTAAATTTAAAGGTCAGATATTAAATATTTTTTAAATTAATTTTTTTTTAATTATTTGACCTTATTTAAATTTAAAATAAGATTACTATAATCATGTAATTTTAAATAGATGTAAGATATTTTGTTAACTTTTAAATTTTGTTATTTTTTATTCAAATTAAATTATAAAATCTCAAAAACAATTATTTTTTTTATTTTATGTTTAATTTATAAAATAACTTTAAAAATTTAAAAGGTAGTTAGCAATTATTTTTGAAATGATATTTAGGTTAGTTGAAACATATTTTTTCAAAAATTGTAGGTTTAATTTTAATTTTTTTATTATTATTTTATTCTTAAAAAACCGAAATATTTTTTTAATATTTAATTATTTTCGAAATTTTTATTTAAAATTAAATAATTCCTACATCCAACTATCCAAATTCATCTTGTTGCAGGAGTATGTGTTTTAGCTTGTTTGTAAGTTTCATAAAACCTATTATTGCTTGATCTAAATTGCCATGGTTAACTTGTTGACAGATCCAATGATCTGATTTTAACCCATGGTTCAATTGTCAATAGGTCAAGTAAATAATTTGTAACAGGTAAATTTTACAATCTTCTTTCATCTGTGTATGACCTAGCAACATGTAGGATCCATCCAAATGTGTACCTGTGTGAGCCTATATGTTTAATTTTGTTATAGATGCATATAGGTTGTTGCTAAATAAAATATCGTAGTTTTTGATAGATTTTATTTAGGCCCATTTAGTTTTTGGGCCTATTCAATTAATAACAGTTTTTCATTTTAAGGTTAAATTCCTCTCTTTTGGGCCTTGTGTGAGAGTTGGGGGGCAAAGAAGTGGGTACGACATACTGAACCCAGCTCCCCCTCACATGAACTACCCCAATTGTGAAGGCACATTTGCCTAATTTGGTTAATTGTACTAGGTTAATTAAATTAGTTTAACCTAATTAAATTGATTACCAACATAATTAATTTCATTTATTTTGGAATTAATTTAAGAAAAATATAGTTTAATGAATTATATTCTAAGCTAAACTATATGTATTTTCTTGTATATAATTAAATATAGAATTATAACCAACTAGATTCTTTCTGAAGCTTAATTTAAATTTTTCATTAAATATTCCTATTTAAGTTGAAAATTAGTTATCTCTAACTAATCAACTTAAATCTGAATATCTTTTGAATTTCAAATTTCAAAATTAAGTTAAGGAATTTTAGGAATTTGTTATTAAGATTCTTTAGATATTTTTTAAGTTGATATTTTTTTTTTCAAATATTAACTTAAAATGGAATATTTTCAAATTAAGTGGTTACAACTTAATTTTATATTTAATTATATCTAATTTGAAAGATATTTAAGTTTTTTTTTTAGATTCTTCTAGACAACTTGAATAAGATATTTTCAAATTTGTTCCATTATTTTCGAATTTATTTTTCGAATTTAAATAATAATTGTAATTTAATTAAAGTTGATTTTTTATTTAAACCAACTTTAATTTGTAATTTTTTATTATTATAATACAGAATAAATGATTAAATAAAATACATATTTTAAAATAATGAGCTTTAATCAAGAGACATTCGATCTCCATTGTTGGTTTTACATAGCTTTTGTTTTAGTGAGTAATCCTCCCTAATGGAGGAACTTTCATTAGCAAGTTAGCACCGTTTAATCTCGAAAGATAAGTAGCTTTGTAAGTGTTTTATATGGTATGGATCACCCTAATGGTGGCGACTGTATTTGACTTACAAAATATGAAACAATGGTGGAAGCTCATAAGATAGAATTGCCTTGACTCTCGCCTAAACGGGACAACGCTGAATTCCAATCTTGATCGAATAAAAGGTTGCTAGAATGATTATCATTTTAGTTGAATTGACAACTCTATTCAGTAGATGATGCTTTGACTCTTTCCTAAACGGGACACTGTATCAGTTTGTTGAAAACCTTGGAAAAAAAAATATGTTAGATTTAGTATTTTTATAACATAGGTGATTATTTGTTATTTTTTGAATTGTGTATGAAGTTATTTGAACCAAAACCTTACTTCTGTTTTATTGATGTATTGTAGTGCAAATATTAATAACCCTCACCCGATCCACTCGTAGTTAATATCTTAGCAAAAGAACTCTATAGTGTAAAAATGCATCCTGGTAATTGCATAAACTCGCACCTGTTGATGATGAATCTGAAGTTCCAAAAGGAAAATCTACTAGGAATTGATTTATCAAGAGAGCAATGGGTATAATTCATTCTTAATAGTCTTCCTCTGGAGTATAATGGATTTGTTGTTTCTTACATGATCAACAATTTCAACTCCTCCGACATGGACAAGCTCGAAGCAGAATTACGAGCCCATGAACGGAATCTGATTGTAATGGGACCTCCTAGGTTTGCAAATCTTAATCAGAGGAAAAAAATTAAGCATAAAGCTCTAGCAAAGCTGCTTCTTCGACTACAATTATCAGACATAATCTTCTATGTTCGAATTGTAATGAAAAGGGACATCAAGAAGAACGATGTCCCCGGCTTGTAAACAATTCAAACGAAGGTAATGCTTTTGTCTTTGAATCATGTGTTTTAGAGAACAAAAAATCCACTTGGATTGTTGATTCTGGGTCTACTAACCATGTATGTTCTTCATTGCAGCTGCTTGAAACTTGGGAAAATCTGCTTCTAGAAGAGTTAAAGCTTAAAGTTGGGAATGGCGAGTTAGTGTCGGTCAAAGCTAGAGTAAAAGCCCGCATCAAGTTTCAACAAAGATTTTTAATTTTAGAAAATGTTTTATTTATTCCAAACTTTAGTAGAAACTTGATTAGTGTCTCATGTTTGCAAACACAATCTTATATATTGAATTTTTCGAGTTCTTATTGTTCAATTTCTCGTAATGGATTTCAAATATGTGTTGCTTCCATGGAACAAGGGCTTTATGTTTTAAGACCAAACACACAAATCTCACTAAGTAGTGAACTTTTCAATGTAGCTAACCCTAGAAACCTCAAAAGAAAAGAGATTGATAATAATGATCAAAATTATCTATGGCATTTACATTTAGGTCATATAGGCTTTGATAGACTCAAAAGGCTAACCAAAAACGGTCCATTCAAAAATGTCGTCTTAGGTGAATTGCCAGTATGTGAGTCCTGTCTGGAAGGAAAAATGACCAAACGTTCTTTCTCTGTAAAGGGAGAGCGTGCCAAACAACCCCTAGGGTTAGTGCATTCAGATGTTTGCGGACCTTTGAATGTAAAAGCCCAAGGTGGTTATGAGTATTTTGTCACTTTCATTGACGATTACTCTAGATATAGTTTTCTTTACCTAATGCAAAACAAATCTGAAACGTTTGAAAAGTTTCAGGAGTTTCATGCTTTGGCTCAAAACCAATTAGGTAAAACATTAAAAAGCTTGCGAACTAATAGGGGTGGAGAATATATGGATATGCAGTTCAAAGATCATTTAATTGAAGTTGGAATTGAATCCCAATACACTGCCCCAGGCACTCCACATCAAAATGGAGTTGCAGAAAGAAGAAATCACACTCTTTTGGAAATGGTTAGGTCTATGTTGAGTTATTCAACTCTGTCTACGTTCTTCTGGGGATATGCTGTACAGATGGAAAATGACATTTTAAATGTTGTTCCATCTAAAGCAGCCCCTAAGACACCCGTCAAACTATGGCATGGACGTACACCTAGTTTACGCCACTACAGAATTAGGAGCTGTCCTTCTCATGTCTTGAGAAAGAAAGAAGGCAAACTTGAATCACGAACTGAAGTTTGCATGTTTGTCAGAAATTCTAAAGAGACTAGGTGTGGACTGTTTTATAGTCACAAGGATAACAATGTGTTTGTTTCTACAAATGCTACTTTTCTTGAAGAAAACTATATTAAAGACAACAAACCGAAAAGTAAAGTTGTTTTAGAGGAAATGCTTTCAGATATAACTCCTTCCAATGTTCCGTCCTCTTCCACTCAAGAAGAGGATAATCCCACTCCCTCAGTCGAGCCAACTGAGAAAACTACTACCAAAGTTCCTGTTCAGAAGATCACCGCTCCTCGTCGTAGTGGGAGGCTTTCAACAAAACCAGCTCGTTATGGCTTGGATGGTGAAATCAATATGGTCGTTGGTGACGGTATTGATGACGACCCATTAACCTATAAACAGGCAATGGCTAGTCCGCAACGGAACCGATGGTCAGCTGGCATGGATTCAGAAATGGATTCCATGAAAAAGAATAAAGTCTGGGAATATGTAGACGCACCTGATGACGATCATCCAATCGGATGTAAGTGGGTTTACAAGAAGAAAAGAGGCGTTGGAGGCGAAGTCGAAAC
This sequence comes from Cannabis sativa, assembly GCF_029168945.1. Classification (NCBI taxonomy): domain Eukaryota; kingdom Viridiplantae; phylum Streptophyta; class Magnoliopsida; order Rosales; family Cannabaceae; genus Cannabis; species Cannabis sativa. The sequence goes on from NC_083601.1 coordinate 58,705,064, forward strand.
TTTTAAAGCTAGACTGGTAGCCAAGGGTTATACCCAAAGAGAAGGTCTGGACTATGAGGAAACTTTTAGCACTGTTGCCATGCTCCAATCCATCAGAATTGTTCTCTCCATAGCTGCTGCTTTTGATTATGAAATCTAGCAAATGGATGTCAAGACTGCCTTCCTTAATGGGGTACTTGAAGAAACCATCTATATGGAGCAACTAGAAGGCTATGTTCTTCTAGGGCAGGAAAAGAAAGTTTACAAATTAAATAAGTCTATCTATGGACTAAAGCAAGCTTTTCGCTCATGGAACAAAAGGTTTGATGAAATCATCAAGACCTACGGCTTTCTTCAGAATGAAGATGAACCTTGTGTTTACCAACTCAAGGAAGACCAAGTAGTAGTATTCCTGGTCCTTTATGTTGACGACATTTTGATTATTGGAAACAATATCAAGAAAATGACTAACATCAAGGGATGGCTTAACACTCAATTCGATATGAAAGATTTGGGTGAGGAAGCCTATGTTCTTGGTATTCAGATTATCAAAAACCGGAAGAACAGATCTCTTGCTCTCTCTCAAAAAATCTACATTGACAAAGTTTTAGAGAGATTCTCCATGAACAATACCAATGGGGCGAACATGCCTTCTAGATATGGTATCCGTCTATCTAAGGAACAGTCTCCTACTGATCCTCAAGAGATAGAGGACATGGCGAAAATTCCTTATGCTTCTGCAGTTGGAAGTCTAATGTATGCAATGTTATGCACTAGACCTCACATCTACTATGCAGTTGGAATCGTGAGCAGATATCAATCAAATCCAAGACAACAACATTGAAATGCAGTTAAGTATATTCTGAAATACTAAAAGAGTATAAGAAATCTTGTATTAGTCTATAAGGGTGGTGCTTTAAATCCCATAGGCTATACTGATTCAGATTTCCAGGCATGTCTTGAAGACAGGAAATCTACATCTAGGATGGTGTTTACTCTTGGGGGTGGAGCAGTGGTTTTGAGAAGTGCTAAACAAACCGCGATATCAGACTCAATGATGGAAGCAGAATACAAAGCTGCAGCAGAAGCTGCTAAAAAGCTTATCTGGCTAAGAAAGTTCTTCACCAGTATCGGTGTCGTGCCTGGAATGGAAAAGCCTCAAGTACTACTTTGTGATAATAATTGAGCAATAGCCAATAGTAAGGAACCTCGAAGTCACAAGAGAAGCAAACACATAGAAAGAAAGTATCACATCATCAGAGAATATGTGGCAAGAGGGGATGTACTGGATGAGAAAGTGGCCACAGAAGACAACTTAGCTGATCCATTCACCAAAGTCTTTGCCGTAACTACATTTGAAAAGCACCGTCAGAATTTAGGATTAACTGATATGTACTGATTAGTTTTATATTAGTGCAAGTGGGAGTTTGTTGGGTTTTATGCCCTAAATAAAACTCCATTTCAATGTAATCCAATTTATTCAATATCAATATAGAAACAGAAGTATTTTTCATTCATTTGTGTATGTTTTGGTTCATCTTATCAATTGCTTGTCTATTTGATTTACAAATTCATCTGAAACCCTTTTCACATACTTGATCCTGCTTATTGTGTTGTCAACACATTGGAAAGTAAACATGACTATGTGAATAAAGATTCCTAGATTTATCAGACACAGGGTTTTACTGATAGATAATCTACAACAGAGTTTACTTGCATTTGGTATAATGCTATGTTCTTTCCAGAGCATTGGTTAAAGTAAAGCACAGGTTGGGTGCATGGAGCATGCATCGGAAGGGACCGATATTGAACTTTGACATAGATTTATTAAACTTACCGTAATATCTATTCAAGTCAATATCGCCTAGTTGATCCTAGATCAAATGATCTCAATCCTGATATGATTAGGTTCGATCTCAAGAGTGTTATTCGTGTTCTTTGATTTGTTAGTTAAGCCTACTTTTGGGTCAGGTTGATACGTACATTTTGGGAACACGGTAGTGCAATTGAGTGGGAGCGCTAACATAAATATGGAATCTATAGCTTCTATCTGGCGAATAGAAAGTAAAGGATGGTTACCTTCCAGCTTGACCAAACGAAAATAAATGGTGGGGTACTCATTTCACATAGCTGAAATATCATTTATACGGGGTTAAGTGTTTTAAGGATAAAATACATTGTAGGGTGTTACGGTAATCTAATCCCTTTACAGTGTAGATCATCCATATAGAGGATCATTAATCAAATTAGGATTATAACAATGGATAACTAATGACGTGTCTATATGGTGGAACATATAGAGCGTTCTATATACTGAGAGTGCAATTCTAAGTTCTATGCGTGGATTCAACGAAGAATTAATAAGTCAGTGAATTTAGGTTATAAATTCTTGATATGCTTATTGGAAGCTCGGTTATATAGACCCATGGTCCCCCCACTAGTTGCGATAATATTACTTGTAAGACTCATTTAATTGGTTTTGATTAATCAATTATAATTCTCAAATTAGACTATGTCTATTTGTGAATTTTTCACTAAGTAAGGGCGAAATTGTATAGAAAGAGTTTTAGGGGCATATTTGTTAATTATGATACTTTGTATGGTTCAATTAATAAATATGATAAATGACAATATTATTTAATAATTATTTATAGTTATTAAATAATTAGAATTGGCGTTTAAATGGTTGAATTTGAAAATTGGCGTTTTTGAGAAAATGAGATGCAAAAATGATAAAACTGCGAAATTGCAAAAGTGAGGCCCAAATCCATAATGCCATGGCCGACCACTTTTATAGGCTTTATCATCTGATATTTTCATTATTTTAATGCCAAATAATTCAAATCTAACCCTATGTGGAATGCTATAAATAGATAGTGAAGGCTTCAGGAAATTTACACTTAAACTTTCTCATCTTGTTTCCTTCAGAGAAAAACCTGAGCCTTCTCTCTCTATACCTAGCCGCCACCTTCACTCTCTTCTTCTCTCTTGTAAATTTTGAACCTCTTAGTGATAGAGTAGTGCCCACACACAGCAAGTGATACCTCAATCATAGTGAGGAAGATCGTGAAGAAAGACATTCAACAAGAAGGAGAGTCAACACTAAAGAAAGGAGAGAAATAGATCCAGGTTCAGATCTTGATAATACTCTGCGACAGAAAGGATACAAGGGTTAGAGATCTGAACAGAAGGAGACAAATTATTCCGCTGCACCCAATTTAAGGTTTCTCATACTTTATATGTGTTTAATTTATAATCGTTTTAGAAGTTCATATTTAGGGTGTTAATCAACATACTTGTGAGTAGATCTAAGATCCTGGTAAAATAATTTCCAACAGCGAGTTAGTATCGGTCAAAGCAAGAGGAACAACACGTATCAAGTTTCAACAAAAAATTTTACTTTTAGAAAATGTTTTGTTTATTCCAAACTTTAGTAGAAACTTGATTAGTGTTTCATGTTTACAAACACAATCTTATATATGGAAATTTCTTAGTTCTTATTGTTCAATTTCTCGTAATGGATTTCAAATATGTGTTGCTCACATGGAACATGGGCTTTATGTTTTAAGATCGAATACACAAATCTCACTAAATACTGAACTTTTCAATGTAGCTAAACCTAGAAGCCTTAAGAGAAAAGAGATTGATAATGATGATCAAACTTATCTATGGCATTTACGTTTAGGTCATATAGGTTTTGATAGACTCAATAGGCTAACCAAGGACAGTCCATTGAAAAATTTCGTCTTAGGTGAACTGTCAGTATGCGAGTCATGCCTAGAAGGAAAAATGACCAAACGTTCTTTCTCTGTAAAGGGAGAGCGTGCCAAACAACCCATTGGGTTAGTACATTCAAATGTTTGTTGACCTCTGAATGTCAAAGCACGAGGTGGTTATGAGTTTTTCGTCACTTTCATTGACAATTTCTCTAGATACAGTTTTCTTTACCTAATGCAAAAGAAATCTGAAACGTTTGAAAAGTTTCAGGAATTTCATGCTTTGGCTCAAAACCAATTAGGTAAAACATTAAAGATCTTGCGAACTAATAGGGGTGGAGAATATATGGATATGCAGTTCAAAGATCATTTAATTGAACTTGGAATTGACTCCCAATACACCGCCCCAAGCACTCCACAGCAAAATGGAGTTGCAAAAAGAAGAAATCGCACTCTCTTAGAAATGGTTAGGTCTATGCTGAGTTATTCAACTCTGTCTACGTCCTTCTAGGGATATGTTATTCAGATGGCAAACGACATTTTAAATGTTGTTCCATCTAGTTTACGCCATTATAGGATTTGGGGTTGACCTGCTCATGTCTTGAGAAAGAAAGAAGGCAAACTGGAATCGCGAACTGAAGTTTGCATGTTTGTCAGAAATTCTAAAGAGACTAGGGGTGGACTATTTTATAGTCACAAGAATAACAAAGTGTTTGTTTCTACAAATGCTACTTTTCTTAAAGATAACTATATTAAAGACAACAAACCTAAAAGTAAAGTTGTATTAGAGGAAATGGCGAATAGAAAGTAAAGGATGATTTTCTTCGAGCTTAACCAAACGAAAATAAATGGTGGAGTACTCATTTCACTTAGCTGAAACATCATTTATACAGGGTTAAGTGTTTTAAGGATAAAATACATTGTAGGGTGTTACGGTAATTAAATCCCTTTACAGTGTAAATCATCCATATAGAGGATCATTGATCAAATTAGGATTATAACAATGGATAATTAATGACGTGTCTATATGGTGGAACATATAGAGCGTTCTATATAGCTGAGAGTGTAATTCTAAGTTCTATGCGTGGATTCAACGAAGAATTAATAAGTCATTGAATTTAAGATGTAAATTCTTGATCTGGTTATTGGAAGCTCGGATATATAGACCCATGGTCCCCACACTAGTTGAGACAATATTACTTGTAAGACTCATTTAATTGGTTTTAATTCATCAATTATAATTCTCTAGTTAGACTATGTCTATTTGTGAATTTATCACTTATTAAGGGTAAAACAATAAATAGAGAGTTTGTAGGGTATATTTATTAATTAAGGAACTTTAATTAGTTTAATTAATAAATATAATAAATGAAAATATATTATTTAATAATTAATTATAGTTATTAAATAATTAGATTTGACATTTATGTGGTTGAATGAGAAAATTTGCAATTTTTGAGAAAATGGGAAACTAGAAATGATAAAATAGGAAAGTTGCAAAAGTGAAAGGCTTGTTTCCACATTGCTATGGCCGGCCACTTTACTTGCCCTTTTGTCATTTATTTTTTCATTTTTAATGCCAAGTAATTCAACCCTAACCCTATGTGGTTTTCTATAAATAGAAGGTAAAGGCTTCAGGATTCACACACACATTACTGCATTCTTTTCATTCACAAAAACACTCCTGAGCCGCCACTCTCTCTCTCTCTCTCTTTCTTATCTATTTTCGAAATCCCTCTAAGTGATAGAGTAGTGCCCACACACATCAAGTAATACCTCAATCATAGTGAGGAAGGCTATGCAGAATTCAGAATCAACAAAGAAGGACATTCGGGCTCAGATCTTGATTATACTCTGCGACAGAAAGGAATCAAGGGTTAAAGATCTGAGTTGGAGGAGACATATTAATCCACTCCCAATGTAAGGTTTCTCGTACTTTATATGTGTTTAATTATATTCGTTTTAGAAGTTCATATTTAGGTTGTTAATCAACATACTTGTGAGTAGATTTAAGATCCTGGTAAAATAATTCCAACAGTTTTTTGTAACTTGTTCTTTGTTTTCTTGAAGTTTATGAAATGAGAAATTTTGCATGCTTGAGGATTTGGTGGCTGTGGTTGTTGTTTATGTTTGGTGACAGGGATTAGGATTGTGGTCAGGGGTATGGGCGTCTGATCATAACCCGGGATTTATGTATGTTATATGTGTTGGAAATTATTTTACCAGGATCTTAGATCTACTCACAAGTATGTTTATTAACATCCTAAATAAGAACTTTCTAAAACGATAAATTAAACACATATAAAGTTTAAGAAACCTTACATTGGGTGCAGCGGAATTAAATGACTCCTTCCGTTCAGATCTCTAACCCTTGAATCCTTTCTGTAGCAGAGTATTATCAAGATCTGAACCTGGATCTTCTTTCTCTGAATCCTTGATGTTGAATCTCCTTTGCTGATGATCTTTCTTCACGATCTTCCGCACTATGATTGAGGTATTGCTTGATGTGTGTGGGCACTACTCTAATCACTAAGGTAAGTCGAAATTATCAAGGAAGAAGAAAGAGTGAGGGTGGCGGCCAAGGTAGAGAGAGAGAGGCTCAGGATTTCTGAATCAGAAGCGTAATTTTCCTGAAGCCTTCACTATCTATTTATAGCATTCCACTAGGGTTAGATTTGAATTATATGGCATTAAAATAATGAAAATATCAACTTAAAAAGCCTACAAAGGTGGTCGGCCATGGCTTAGTGGATTGGGCCTTGCTTTTTGCAATTTTGCAATTTTAACACTTTTTGTATCTGATTTTCTCAAAAACGCCAATTTCCTAATTCAACCATTTAAATGCCAATTCTAACTATTTAATAACTATAAATAATTATGAAATAATATTGTCATTTATCATATTTATTAATTGAACCATACAAAGTATCATAATTAACAAATATGCCCCTATTAACTCTTTCTTTACAATTTCGCCCTTACTTAGTGAAAATTTCACAAATAGACATAGTCTAATTTGTGAATTATAATTGATTAATCAAAACCAATTACATGAGTCTTACAAACAATATTATCTCAACTAGTGGGGGGAACATGGGTCTATATAACCGAGCTTCCAATAAGTAGATCAAGAATTTAGCACTAAAATTCACTAACTTATTAATTCTTCGTTGAATCCATGCATAGAACTTAGAATTGCACTCTCAGTTATATAGAATGCTCTATATGTTCCACCATATAGACACATCATTAGTTATCCATTGTTATAATCCTAATTTGATCAATGATCCTCTATATGAATGATCTACACAGTAAAGGGATTAAATTACCGTAACACCCTACTATGTATTTTATCCTTAAAACACTTGACCCCGTATAAATGATATTTCAGCTTATGTGAAATGAGATCTCCACCATTTATTTTCGTTTGGTCAAGCTCGAAGGAGATCATCCTTTGCTTACTATTCGCCAGATAGAAGCTATAGATTCCATGTTTATGCTAGCGCTCCCACTCAATTACACTACCGTGTTCCCAAAATGTACGTATCACCCTGACCTAAAAGTAGGCTTAACTAACAAATCAAAGAACACGAATAGCCTTTCAAGATTGAGCCTAATCATAACAGGATTAAGATCATTTGATCTAGGATCAACTAGGCGATATTGACTTGAATGGATATTACGGTAAGTTTAATAAATCTAAGTCAAAGTTCAATATCGGTCCCTTCCGATGCATACTCCATGCATCCAACCTGAGCTTTACTTTAACCAATGCTCTGGAAAGAACATAGCACTTCTCCAAATGCAAGTAAACTCTGTTGTAGATTATCATATCAGTAAAACCCTATGTCTGATAAATCTAGGAAACTTTATTCACATAGTCATGTTTACTTTCCAATGTGTTGACGGCACAATAAACAGGATCAAGTATGTGAAAAGGGTTTCAGATGAATCTATACATTATGTACATATAATTATGAAATAAATCATGTGAACCATGCAACATTAAATGTTATTTCTGATCTATATTAATAAGTAAATCTGATTATATTGAAATGAGTTTTATTTAGGGCATAAAACCCAACAATATGATTTATGCTTTTCTTACTGAGTCTGTCGACTCACAGTGCTATGTTCATGTGTAGGTAAGGGCAAGGCTAAGGCCGAGGAACCGTGAGGACGAGCAGATGAAGATTGTACATGTCGGGGCAGTTAGGCCTGGAGCGTACGATCCTCAGGACATCAAGGCTTTTGTAGTTAGTCGCTGTGCGACAAATATTTTGTATGAAATAGAACTTTTTGTAAAGTGTTTTGTAAATGGGATCCCAAAGTATTTTGTATGCTATATTACAAGTATTTAATTAAATAAGCAAAATTTTAGTTAATCACGTTTTTCATTAACCTCGTTGATTAGCAACGAGCTGCACAGTACGTTAAAAATCACGTCAATACGCCTATGCTAGTTAGGGTGTAACAAGAACGTTGACGCTCTTATTAAACCACCGTGGAAAAAACTTTAGACAGCAGTGGGAGAGGGTCAAACGTCAAGATCTTTATCACGAGCACCAGCATAGGATTCATTGAGACCCGTAAGAAATTGCAAGATTTGATCACGAGCATAATGATCTTGGATTTGTTGCATCGCACCACAAATACAGCCACAAGAACATGGGGTGAATGGTTGAAATTCATTGAGTTCGTCCCATAGCGACTGTAGCTGAGTAAAATAGGTCGTGACGGAATTGGCACCTTGTTTAATGCGAGTTAGAGAAGTCTTGAGATGAAAAATCTGAGGACCATTATTTTGATTGAACCAATCGTGGAGATTATTCCACATAGCAAGGGTCGATTCTTTGAACATATTATTGGCTGGAATTTCACGTGAGAACCATTGCAAAATCCATGCCATAACCATACTATTGCATTGATCCCAAGCAGATCTATACGGATGATTAATAGGGGGATGAGGAAAAGTACCTTCGATGAAGGGAGTTTTTGTGAAGACCGCTTAGCTTTAATTTAGAAATTAGCAGATAATTAGGGTTTAATTATGAAACTTGTTTATTAGCCTTGAATTATTTATTTATGGTGATTTATTTGAATTCGGAATGCATTTTATATGTCATATATAGAATTTCATAATTTTGTATATTTTGTGCCTGGCAACATTGGAACGCGGTGTTTGGCTATTAGAATCACATCTTAGTATTTTTTTAGTATAGCGGGGCAGTATAGTTAGACATTGGAAATCCCGAGAATAGTCGAGATTTTAGAATTTCCCAAAATATCCCTAAGTGACCTTATATGACTTTTAGTGTGAGAAGGGCAAAATGGTCAGTTTGCCTAAATGACTTTAGTCCTTTAGTGAACTTATTATTGGGTTTAATCTGATCTTTTTTAATTAAATGGGTTGAGATTAATTTTAATAAAACCAATCTTTTATTTCTTTTATCAAAAATAAGAAATTTGGAAAAAAAAAAACACTTTCTCTCTCTCTCAAACTCTCTCTCTTTCGAACCCACCTTGAATTAGCTAGGGTTCGGATTTTGCTCTTCAATCCTTGTGAATTTCTAGCAGTTCTAAGAGAATCTAAGCCTAGGTAAGCTCCGAGCAACTTCCTTTTTAGTTTTCTCGAGCTTCAAGTTATGGTTTTTGCATGAATTGGGTTTTTAGAGTTGTGTAGTGGCTATTATTGTTTGATATTTTTTTCAGAAGTTAAATTATGTTCAAATATGTTGAATTGGACTGGTTTTATGGGCTAATATTAGGTTTGAGCAAGCTTTGAGTTTTAGAACTCAAGCTTGGCTCTTTAATGATGTTTTTTTTATTATGAGCTTGGGTAGTTTTATTACTTGGAATTTTTTTATTGGGGTATAATATGCAGGTCTGGAAGGTTTGGTAAAGTTTGGAATTGATTTGGTAAGGTTTGGAATTTTTTGGGATTTCTGGTATAAACGGGCTAACCGATTTTACAGGACCTGACAGGACCTGTAAAACCGGTTACCCGGATTTGCTGCTAGGTTCCCCAAAAAATTCGTGTTGTCGATTCGTGCTAGTTTCAGAGCTTTAGTTGGTTAATTCCCTGCTAGTTTAGGGTGTTGCCATGTTAAGTTACAGTAGATAGGTTTTTGGTTTAAAACCTAAGTCCCCGGTTCTGATTTAGCGTATCACTTATCCATGTTATTATCGAGGTGATTTAGGAGCCTGTAATTCGCTGAGCAGTTGTTCCACTCAGGTTGGCCGGCACACCTGAATTTGAAATTGAGGTAAGATTAGTATAATGTCATGCATGTGTTATTACATGTTTAGCGTACATGTTACTATTGCCTGTTAGAATACATTGATAGCAGTAATAGTATACTTAGAATTGTATTGATTGATGATAAATGTATGTTTGCTGAAATACAGATCGATACTGTCACATCAATATGGCTAGAGTATGACTCGCATATTGAGTATAGGCTGACATTATGGTTGATAGTATTGTCTTATGAATGTTTTAGACTCAGTACCATGTGGGACACGGGGATAGGGTTATGATCGGGTGTATGGGCGCCAGGTTATAACTCGGAATATTATTATGTTGTATGTTATGCTTTTCTTACTGAGTCTGTCGACTCACAGTGCTATTTCCAAGTGTAGGTAAGGGCAAGGCTAAAGTTGGGGAACCGTGAGAGCGAGCGATGAAGATTGTACTGTTGGGTTTTGTGCCCTAAATAAAACCCATTTCAATATAATCAGATTTGCTTCTTAATAAAGATAAGAACTAGCATTTTATGTTGCATGGTTCACATGATTTATTTCATGATTATACATATAATGTATGAATTATATTTAAGTCCAGAACATATGAATTTGTTAATGATTATAGTGTTGTCAGCACAGTGGAATATAATCTTAATTATTACGTGATTTTAAAAGATGTTGTGCAACTCGTTGCTAATCAACGAGGTTTATGAAAAACGTGATTAATTAAAATTTTTGCTTTTTAATTAAACTTATAAAATATTTATACAAAAGATTCGGGATCCCGATTACAAAATCATTTACAAAAATTTACTGTTCTTACAAAATAATTGTCGCCTAGCGACTAGTTACAAAAATAGCCTTGCTATCTCGAGGATCGTACGCTCCAGGCCTAACCGCCCCGACATGTACAATCTTCATAGGCTCGTTCACGGTTCATCAGCTCTAGCCTTGCCTTTACCTACACATAAACATAACACTGTGAGTCGACAGACTCAGTAAGAAAAGCATAATAATACTCATATATAAATCCCGGTCATGATCAGACGCCCATACCCCTGATCATAACCTTAACTGCCGTGTCCAACACGATACTGAGTCCCCCTAACTGCCGTGTCCAACATGGTACTGAGTTCTGAACGTTCATAGGGACGGTACTATTGACAAGTAACAGCCTGATCGGTCGAACCAGTCATACTCCGGCTGCTGGTCATACTCCAGCCTTTACCGACGTGTTACAGTATCAGCCTGATCGGTCGAACCGGTCATACTCCGGCTGCTGGTCATACTCCAGCCTGTACCGACGTGATACGTCAAATAGTACAGAACCACCAACCTAAGTGTGAGCCTGATCGGTCGAACCGGTTATACTCCGGCTGCTGGTCATACTCCAGCCTGTACCGACGTGACATAGTTGGATGGTTCGAAGCCAACATACATAACTAATGTAATCTAACAGGCTTCCTACATGCACGCTAAACATGTAATCTACATATGCATACTGTTATACTAATCTTACCTGGATTCCGAATTCAAGTGTGCCGGTCAACCTGACTGGAACTATCTGCGCGGCGGATTACAGGCTCCTAAACCATAAAAATCACAACACTATAAGTGATAAGCTAAATCACTTCCCAGGGACTTAAACTAGGCACTAAAAGTTTCCCTATCGATAAAAAGCATGGCAATACCCCCAAAAACATAAAATCGAGGAAAACTAGGGTTCCTGAATTTTCCCCAACCGGTAGACCGGTTGCCCAACCGGAATTCCGGTTCTGAGAAATTTCAGAACCCCATCCGGAATTCCGGATGCACAACCGGAATTCTGTTTCCTCGCAGGCAGAACTTCAAAAATTCATACAATGCTCAAATCAACTAGAAACCAAACCAAAACTTCCAGACCTGTTCTATACATCCCCTAGAACATTTCTAAAGCATCAAATCCACCCAGAAAGTACAGAAACGAAAATTACCATTAAAGCCCAAGCTTTGAGTTCTAAACTCAAACTTGGTTAGAAACAACTAACATGCATCCAAATCATGATTCTAACTCATATTCAAGCATAAAAACACTGCAGAATCTAAATCCTAACTCATGCAAACACTACAGCCACTAAAACCTCAATTTTTCTTTGAAAACTCAAGCTTTTTACATAGAAAATCTATCCAACTAGAGCAAGAACAACTAACATGCAATTCAACCTAATTAAACCTATTTAACTCAATATTTTAATCATGGAAACAACAACAACAATTAACAGTAGCCATATCATCAAAATCCATGCATAACTCATTATTTTTCATCATTTTTTTTTCAAGAAAACAAAGGAAGAAAAGCTAGAGAGAACATACCACAACAAGAGTTCACAAATTTAGGTTGAAACAAGCTTGAAATCACAAGAAAATGGCCAGCTTCTTGCTGCTCCAAGAGGGCCGAAATAGAGAGAGAGAGAGAGAGAGAGTTGAGAGAAAAAGAGTTTTCCAATTTTCTTTAACTTTGTAATTTTTGTAAAATGAAATAAAAAGCTACTTATTATATATCAACTTCATTTCAGTCAAATAATAATCAATTAACATATATTTTTCAATTATTAAAATCACTAGAAGACAAAATATCATTGGGGCAAAAAGACGATTTTGCCCCTTCACACTAAAATAACATAAATAACACTAAAGGGGTATTTTTGGGAAATTCTAAATTCCCGGCCATTCCCGACATTCCCAATGTCTAATAAACCGTCCCAAACTACTAACATACTAAGTTGTGATTTTTACTGAGGCAAACATCGAGTTCCAAAATACCGGGCACCGGAAATGCAAAATTATGAAAACTACTGAATGACATAAAATGCATCTCAGAATTCAATAATAACAGTATAATAAATTATTTAAATAGCTATAAATAATTTCATAATTAAACGTGATTAACTGCTAATTTCCAAATTAAACTAAGCGGTCTTTACAACTATCCCCCCCTTAAAAGGATTTCGTCCCCGAAATCTAACCTGAATGACTCTGGATATTGAGCTCTCATATCGGACTCTAGCTCCCACGTGGCTTCCTCCACCTTGCTGTTTCTCCAGAGGACTTTGACCAATGCTATGGTCTTATTCCGAAGGACTTTATCCTTTCTATCCAGGATCTGCACTGGCTGTTCTTCATATGACATATCTGGCTACAGTTCAAGGCTCTCATAACTGAGTATATGAGAGGGATATGAAACATATTTTCTCAACATCGAGACATGGAATACGTTGTGAACTGCTGATAAAGCTGGAGGCAATGCTAACCGGTATGCCACTTGACCTATCTTCTCGAGAATCTCGAAAGGTCCTGTAAATCTAGGGCATAACTTGCCTCTTTTCCCGAAACGTTTGATCCCCTTCATCGGAGACACCCGTAAAAACACATGGTCCCCTACTTGGAACTCAACATCTTTGCGCTTTGGATCTACGTAACTCTTTTGTCTACTTTGTGAGGCAAGCATTCTAGCTTTTATCTTCTCTATTGCCTCATTGGTCCGCTGCACTGACTCTGGACCTAGATATTTCCTCTCCCCTGTCTCATCCGAGTGGATGGGAGATCTACACTTTCTACCGTATAACAGTTCATAGGGAGCCATCCCTATAGTACTCCGATAACTGTTGTTGTAAGAAAATTCTATCAACGGTAGATATTTAATCCATGAGCCTTCAAAATCCATAACACAGGCTCGCAACATGTCCTCCAATATCTGAATTGTCCTTTCAGACTGACCATCTGTCTGAGGATGGAATGCTGTACTGAATTTCAGCTTTGTACCCATTGCTCGCTGCAAACTCTGCCAAAATTTGGAGGTGAACTTCGGATCCCTGTCCGAAACTATAGACTTCGGTACCCCGTGAAGTCTTACGATCTCTCTGACATACAACTCTGCCAACTGATCCACTGTAAATGTTGTTCTAACCAGCAGAAAATGAGCAGATTTCGTAAATCGATCCACCACTACCCAGATGGAATCAAATAAACCCGTGGTCCTAGGTAACCCGACCACAAAATCCATCGTGATATCTTCCCACTTCCATTCTGGTAGGTTTAGAGGCTGCAACAACCCTGCTGGTCTCTGATGTTCAGCCTTAATCTGCTGACAAGTAAGGCATCTCGATACGAATTCTACCAAATTCTTCTTCATACCGCTCCACCAGAAGTACGGTTTAAAATCTTGGTACATCTTAGTGGTGCCAGGATGCAGAGAATACAGGGTAGAATGAGCCTCCTTAAAGATCTCATTCCTGAGTTCCACACTATTCGAAACACAAACCCTAGCTTTATACAGAAGCATCCCGTTATCTGACACCGAAAATTCCTTGGCTTGACCAGCCAAAACCTCATCTCTGATCTTCATTAACTCTGGATCAGTCATCTGAGCGACTTTTATTCTTTCCAACAGATCAGATTGCAACATTAAGTTGTGAAGCTGACCTACTACAAACTCAATGCTGGATCTAACCATATCCTCTGCTAGCTGAGGTGAGATCTGAACCATACTAGCTACTTGCCCGGGACCCTTTCTGCTCAGGGCATCGGCCACTACATTGGCCTTCCCAGGGTGATAGAGAATCTCACAATCATAATCTTTCACTAATTCCAACCAACGCCTTTGTCTCATATTCAAATCCTTCTGAGTAAAGAAATACTTGAGACTTTTATGGTCGGTATAGATTTCACACCTTTCTCCGTAAAGGTAATGCAGCCAAATCTTCAATGCAAAAACCACCGCGGCCAACTCTAGATATGAGTCAGGTATCGCTGTTCATAATCCTTTAACTGACGAGAGGCATAAGCGATGACCCGATCGGCTTGCATCAACACACACCCCAGACCCTGTCTGGATGCGTCACAATAAACTACAAACTTTTCATTCTCTGAAGGCAAAGCTAGCACTGGAGCGGTAATCAACCTCTGCTTCAGCTCCTGGAAACTAGCTTCGCACTTGTCTGGCTAGATAAATCGCTGATTCTTCTTTGTAAGTTCGGTTAGGGGCATTGAAATTTTAGAGAACCCTTCCACGAACCTACGGTAGTACCCAGCTAAACCCAAGAATCTTCTAATCTCTGTCACAGTCTTCGGTCTCGGCCAATCCCTGACGGATTCTATCTTCCTGGGATCCAACTTGATCCCATCTTTGCTGACAATGTGCCCTAGGAAGGACACCTGAGATAGCCAGAACTCACATTTCTTGAACTTGGCATAAAGCTTGTGTTCCTGAAGTCGTTGCAGTACCATCTGAAGATGTAATTCATGCTCCTCCTCTGATTGAGAGTACACAAGGATGTCGTCGATAAACACAATCACACAGATATCGAGGAAATCCTTGAATACTCTATTCATCAAGTCCATAAATGTTGCAGGAGCATTGGTTAGTCCGAATGACATAACCAGGAATTCATAATGTCCATACCTAGTGTGGAAAGCCGTTTTCGGAATGTCCTCCTCTCGGATTCTCAACTGATGATAACTCGAACGGAGATCAATCTTAGAAAAGACCGTCTTCCCCTGAAGCTGATCGAACAAATCATCGATCCTAGGTAATGGATATTTATTCTTCACCGTCAGCTTGTTCAATTCTCTGTAGTCGATGCACATCCTCATAGTTCCATCTTTCTTCTTGACGAATAAAACCGGGGCTCCCCAGGGTGACACACTGGGCTGAATAAACCCTATGTCAAGCAACCCTTGGAGCTGAATCTTTAACTCCTTAAGTTCAGCTGGGGCCATTCTATATGAGACTTTGGAAACCGGTTCCACCCCTGGTGCCAAGTCTATCACGAAGTCAATCTCCCGCTGAGGTGGTAACCCTGGAAGTTCTTTGGGAAAAACGTCTAAAAATTCCCGAACAACCCTGATGTCCTCTGGCCGAGTGGTGTCCACAACCACGGCCAAAAACCCTAAGCATCCACCATGCAATAATTCTCTAGCTGACATGGCCGAAATCACCGGGATCCGAGATCCCCGAACTGAACCAACAAACACGAATGGTTCTTCACTTTCCGATTGGAAGATCACCATCTTCCTTTCGCAATCAATACTCGCAGAATATTTAGATAGGAAATCCATTCCTAAAATAATATCAAACTCTACTAAACTCATCTATATCAAGTCAGCACTTAACTCTCTACCATCTATCCTGATCGGCATAGACCTAATCCACCTGTTGGAGATAACCAACTCTCCGCCAGGTAATAGGGTTCCAAACCCTGATTCTTATCTATCGTATGGTCTATCCAATTTACTAAAGACTCTGGCTGCCACATAAGAATGTGTAGCCCCAAAATCAAACAGCACTGAGTAAAGCGAGTTATTAACAGAAAGCTGACCTGTCACAACTGATGGGCTGGCATCTGCATCAGCCTGAGTGATGGCGAACACCCTGGCTGGAGTGGGTATCGCCGGAGCTCTCGGTGCCTCTGAGCGGAGCTCGGGACAGTCCCTCTTGAAGTGTCCGGGCATGCCACAGTGAAAGCATCCCTGACCTTTGCACTCACCCCGATGGTGCCTTTTGCAGCTAGGGCACTCGGGATAGGAGAATCGGGTCTCAGTACCACTGGAACGACTACCACTATTCTGGTTCCCCCGGAACCTCTTATTCTGACTCGAGCCACCGGATGCAGTGGGTGCTCTCTTCCTCTGATCCATGGCCGAACCACTACTCCCCCTGCTAAAGCCTAATGCAGGAGGGGTAGGAACCCCGCCACTCGCCGGAGTACTAGCTGACTCCGACATACACCCAACTGCGCCCTCAGCTCGCAGTGCCTTCTCCACCATCTCAGCATAGGTGGTCTTCTCATCAGTGGTGATCATCAAATCGTGTTTGATCTTCGCATTTAACCCGTCTAGGTACTTCTCTTTCTTGCTGAGGTCAGTTGGCACAATTCCCGAGGCTAACCTCGCCAACCGGTCAACCTGAATAGTATACTCGGTCACGCTCATGTTCTCACGCTGGGTCAGGTGAGCAAACTCTTTCCTCTTGGCGCTTCTGACCGCCTCATTATAGTATTTGGCGTTGAAGAGTTCCTGGAACCTTTCCCAGGTCATGGTAGTGACGTCGTGAATTTGAGACACCATGTCCCACCAGACCAGAGCGTCCTCCTGGAACTGGAAAGTGGCACACACCACTCTATCATTACCGGTGACACCCATGAAGTTCAGGATCTTGGTAATCACCGTTAGCCATTGCTCGGCCTTCATCACGTCTGCACCTCCCAAGAAAACCGGAGGTGCTTGCTTCCGGAACCGTTCATACAAAGGTTCCAATCTATTGGCTGCCACCACTAATTCGGCCTGAGCAGCAGGGGCAGGTGCCACTGGAACTACTGGCACAGGAACTGCAGGAGCACCCTGCTGTCTCAACCTCTGAATCTCTAAGCCTTGTTCCTCTATCCGGGCTTGCATCTCAGCAAACCTAACTTCCCAATTCTGGGCTCCCTGATCGGCTTGGGGAGCCTGGGCAGCCTGTGGCGGGTTCTCATCACCCCGACCATGAGCCCTGCCTCTGGGACCTCTACCTCGGCCCCTAACTGGCGGGGGAAACTGAGCTCCGTGACCTTGATTCGACCCCACCGAATCGCCCTTGCTCCTGGTAGTCCGCCTGGCATCCATCTAGTCGGAACCGCCTGCGAAACCAAGAGTTGGCATATCAGGTCGTATTCAAGGAGAGCTTACTAATGCCGCTTAATTTGGAAATTAAAAACAAAACATGCGCCTATTCTACTATCAGGCTACTAACATGCTTCCTATCAGGCTTTTCTTATTCATAAAATAAATAAATAAACTACTAAAGCAATAAAGGCTTACTGAACCGTGGAACGAGCTAACTGCTGATGATGATTATACATGTCGTGACGATCTTCGGAAGACAACCTGGCGTCTCTGATACCAAATTGTAACACCCTAACTAACATAGGCGTATTATGTGATTTTAAAACATGCTGTGCAGCTCGTTGCTAATCAACGAGGTTTACGGAAAACGTGATTAATTAAAATTTTTGCTTTTTAATTAAACTTACAAAATATTTATACAAAAGATAAGGGATTCCGATTACAAAATCATTTACAAAAGTTTACTGTTCATACAAAATAATTGTCGCCTAGCGACTAGTTACAAAAATAGCCTTGCTGTCCCGAGGATCGTACGCTCCAGGCCTAACCGCCCCGACATGTACAATCTTCATAGGCTCGTTCACGGTTCATCAGCTCTAGCCTTGCCTTTACCTACACATAAACATAGCACTCTGAGTCGACAGACTCAGTAAGAAAAGCATAATAATACTCATACATAAATCCGGTCATGATCAGACGCCCATACCACTGATCATAACCTTAACTGCCGTGTCCAACACGATACCGAGTCCCCCTAACTGCCGTGTCCAACATGGTACTGAGTTCTGAATGTTCATAGGGACGGTACTATTGACAAGTAACAGCCTGATCGGTCGAACCGGTCATACTCCGGCTCCAGGTCATACTCCAGCCTGTACCGACGTGTTACAGTATCAGCCTGATCGGTCGAACTGGTCATACTCCGCCGTCGGTCATACTCACTGCATGCGACGTGATACGTCAAATAGTACGGAACCACCAACCTAAGTGTCAGCCTGATCGGTCGAACCGGTCATACTCCGGCTGCTGGTCATAGTCCAGCCTGTACTGACGTGACACAGTTGGATGGTTCGAAGCCAACATACATAACTAATGTAATCTAACAGGCTTCCTACATGCACGCTAAACATGTAATCTACATATGCATACTGTTATACTAATCTTACCTGGATTCCGAATTCAGGTGTGCCGGTCAACCCGACCGGAACTATCTCGCGCTACGGACATGTGCTCCTAAACCATAAAAATCACAACACTATAAGTGATACGCTAAATCACTTCCCAGGGACTTAAACTAGGAACTAAAAGTTTCCCTATCGATAAAAAGCATGGCAATACCCCCAAAAACATAAAATCGAGGAAAACTCAGGTTCCTGAATTTTCCCCAACCGGTAGACCGGTTGCCCAACCGGAATTCCGGTTCTGAGAAATTTCAGAACCCCATCCGGAATTCCGGTTCCTCGCAGGCAGAACTTCAAAAATTCATACAATGCTCAAATCAACTCCAAACCAAACCAAAACTTCCAGACCTGTTCTATACATCCCCTAGAACATTTCTAAAGCATCAAATCCACCCAGAAAGTACAGAAACGAAAATCACCATTAAAGCCCAAGCTTTGAGTTCTAAACTCAAACTTGGTTAAAAACAACTAACATGCATCCAAATCATGATTCTAACTCATATTCAAGCATAAAAACACTGCAGAAACTAAAACCTAACTCATGCAAACACTACAGCCACTAAAACCTCAATTTTTCTTTGAAAACTCAAGCTTTTTACATAGAAAATCTATCCAACTAGAGCAAGAACAACTAACATGCAATTCAACCTAATTAAACCTACTTAACTCAATATTTTAATCATGGAAACAACAACAACAATTAACAGTAGCCATATCATCAAAATCCATGCATAACTCATTATTTTTCATCATTTTTTTTTCAAGAAAACAAATGAAGAAAAGCTAGAGAGAACATACCACAACAAGAGTTCACAAATTTAGGTTGAAACAATCTTGAAATCACAAGAAAATGGCGAGCTTCTTGTTGCTCCAAGAGGGCCGAAATAGAGAGAGAGAGTTGAGAGAAAAAGAGTTTTCCAATTTTCTTTAACTTTGTAATTTTTGTAAAATGAAATAAAAAGCTACTTAACATATATCAACTTCATTTCAGCCAAATAATAATCAATTAACATATATTTTTCAATTATTAAAATCACTAGAAGACAAAATATCATTGGGGCAAAAAGACCATTTTGCCCCTCCACACTAAAATAACATAAATAACACTAAAGGGGTATTTTTGGGAAATTCTAAATTCCCGGCCATTCCCGACATTCCCAATGTCTAATAAACCGTCCCAAACTACTAACATACTAAGTTGTGATTTTTACTGAGCCAAACACCGAGTTCCAAAATACTGGGCACCGGAAATGCAAAATTATGAAAACTACTGAATGACATAAAATGCATCTCAGAATTCAATAATAACAGTATAATAAATTATTTAAATAGCTATAAATAATTTCATAATTAAACGTGACTAACTGCTAATTTCCAAATTAAACTAAGCGGTCCTTACATCAAGAGTATTATACATGTTCATTGATTTGTTAGTTAAGCCTACTTTTGGGTCAGGGTGATACGTACATTTTGGGAACATGATAGTATAATTGAGTGGGATCGCTAACATAAATATGGAGTCTATAACTTCTATAGGAATTTAGAAGTGAAACGATGATATCCTTCGAGCTTGGCTAAACAGAGATAAA
Organism: Cannabis sativa; assembly: GCF_029168945.1. Taxonomy (NCBI): domain Eukaryota; kingdom Viridiplantae; phylum Streptophyta; class Magnoliopsida; order Rosales; family Cannabaceae; genus Cannabis; species Cannabis sativa. The sequence continues at coordinate 58,725,413 of NC_083601.1, forward strand.
TGGTTGAGATCTCATTTCACTTCGCTGAAATATCATTTATACGAAGCTAAGTGTTTTAAGGATAAAATACATTGAAGGTGTAACGGTAATTTAGTTCCTATTCAATGTAGATCATCTATTAGAGGGTCATTGATCAAATTAGGATTATAACAATGGATAATTAATAGCGTATTTATATCGTGGAACACATAGAGCGTTCTATATGACTGAGAGTGCAATTCTAAGTTCTAAGTGTGGATTCAATAAGGAATTAATAAGTTACGGAATTTACTTGGTAAATTCGGTTCGACTTATTGGAAGCTCAGTTATATAGGCCCATGGTCCTCATACTAGTTGAGACCATACTGCTTATAAGACTGAGTTAATTGATTTTAATTAATCAATTATTATTCTAAAGTTAGACTATGTCTATGAATTTTCACTAAGCAAGGGTGAAATTGTAAAGAAAAGAGTGTTGGAAATTTATTTTACCAGGATCTTAGATCTACTCACAAGTATGTTTATTAACACCCTAAATATGAACTTTCTAAAACGATGAAATAAACACATAAAAAGTTTAGGAAACCTTACATTGGGTGCAGCGGAATATAATGACTCCTTCCGTTCAGATATCTAGCCCTTGATTCCTTTCTGTAGCAGAGCATTATCAATATCTGAACCTGGATCTCTTTCTTTGAATCTTTGATGCCGAAACTCCTTCTTGCTGAAAGTCTTTCTTCACGATCTTCCTCACTATGGTTGAGGTATCACTTGCTGTGTGTGGGCACTACTCATACACTAAGAATTTCGAAATTTAAGATGAAAGAAAGAGAGAGGGAGTGGTCGGCCAGATAGGGAGAGAGAAGGCTCAGGTTTTTCTGAATCAGAAGTGTCAGAAGAAAAGTGTAATTTTCCTGAAGCCTTCACTATCTATTTATAGCATTCCACTAGGGTTAGGTTTGAATTATTTGGCATTAAAATAATGAAAATATCAGTTTAAATTGCCTACAAAAGTGGCCGCCCATGCTTACTGGATTTGGGCCTCACTTTTTGCAATTTTACAGATTTACCTTTTCTGCATCTGATTTTCTCAAAAACGCCAATTTTCTAATTCGACCATTTAAATGCCAATTCTAACTATTTAATAACTATAAATAATTATTAAATAATATTGTCATTTATCATATTTATTAATTGAACCATACAAAGTATCATAATTAACAAATATGCCCCTAAAACTCTTTCTTTACAATTTTGCCCTTACTTAGTGAAAATTTCACAAATAGACATAGTCTAATTTCAGAATTATAATTAATTAATCAAAACCAATTACATGAGTCTTACAAGAAATATTATCTCAACTAGTGAGGGGACCATGGGTCTATATAACCGAGCTTCCAATAAGTAGATCAAGAATTTAGCACTAAAATTCACTAACTTATTAATTCTTCGTTGAATCCACGCATAGAACTTAGAATTGCACTCTCAGTATATAGAATGCTCTATATGTTCCAGCATATAGACACATCATTAGTATCCATTGTTATAATCCTAATTTGACCAATGATCCTCTATATGAATGATCTACACTGTAAAGGGATAGATTACCGTTACACCCTACAATGTATTTTATCCTTAAAACACTTGACCCCGTATAAATGATATTTCAGCTTATGTGAAATGAGTACTCCACCATTTATGTTCTTTTGGTCAAGCTCGAAGGAGATCATCGTTTGCTTACTATTCGCCAGATAGAAGCTATAGATTCCATGTTTATGGTAGCGCTCCCACTCAATTGCACTACCGTGTTCCCAAAATGTACGTATCACCCTGACCTAAAAGTAAGCTTAACTAACAAATCAAAGAACACGAATAGCCTTTCAAGATTGAGCCTAATAATAACAGGATTAAGAACATTTGATCTAGGATCAACTAGGCGATATTGACTTGAATAGATATTACGGTAAGTTTAATAAATCTAAGTCAAAGTTCAATATCAGTCCCTTCCGATGCATACTTTATGCATCCAACCTGAACTTTACTTTAACCAATGCTCTGGAAAGAGCATAGCACTTCTCCAAATGCAAGTAAACTCTATTGTAGATTATCATATTAGTAAAACCCTATGTCTGATAAATCTAGGAAACTTCATTCACATAGTCATGTTTACTTTCCAATGTGTTGACATCACAATAAACAGGATCAAGTATGTGAAAAGGGTTTCAGATGAATTCATACATTACGTACATATAATCATGGAATAAATCATGTGAACCATGCAACATTAAATGTTATTTCTTTCTATATTAATAAGTAAATTTGATTATATTTAAATGAGTTTTATTTAGGGCATAAAACCTAACAAACTCCCACTTGCACTAATATAACACAAAAGTGCGTTTCAAATAATCTCAACACCTTGATATACAAATCAAGTGTAGTAGTAGTAAACTCTTCGTAATAGGATCTGAAAGGTTGAATTAAACACAACCTTTTCTCCACTATTACTCTTCCTTAATCACAAAATCATTGATAATGTGAAATTCCTCTCTATATGTCTACTCTCTTGGGATACTGGATTCTATACCTTTGGCAACTACTTTTGGTTAATCAGGAAATTAACACTAGTAGTTAAGGCAATTTGGAATGGTGCCAAAAATGTATAGAACTTTCCTTAGACTGAATAAGTACCTCTCGTGTAATTTTAACATTTAGTCCCTTTCTGGTAGACCTAGAGACTTCAGATAGGTTTTTACACTTCTCCGAAATTACTATTCTACCCCAAAGTAATCACCATCTTATCAGAAACATTTACTAGCACAAAGGCAAATTTCAAAATCCGATATGGTGTAGTCTAAGAGTTTTAAACACACCCTTATAGACTAACATATAGTTCCTCTTCTTAATCTTAAGATTTCCTTGATTGTCTTCCAATGTTCTTCTCCTGGATTAATCTGATACCTACTCATTACTCCCACTCAACAGCAGGTGTCTGGTCTAAGGCATACAAAAGCATATCTAAGACCTCTCACTGTTAATTTAAGAAATTCTTTCATGGCTTTATCTTTTCTGGAATAGTTAAGACATTTCCTTAGATAAATAAAATCTATACCTAAGAAGTTGTGAAGCTTCTATAGATTGCCATTAGAAAGAAAATGCTTCAGCATCTTACTAAAGTAAGTTGCTTGCATTAGAGTAAGTAATTACCAGGTATACCACAAGCCATAGGTTTAGATTAACTCAAACCTATAATACTAGGAACTGGAAGTTTTGTTAAGTCCATAGAATAGACTTATTAACTAAAATTTCCTTTTATGTCCTTGTAATAGAAAACTTTAGGTTATTCCATGTGAATGGATTAAATCATAGTTCTATTGGCTTTTCTTTTTAGTTTCTTATCTTGACAATCCATTATTTGTTTAAACTCACAATGGATCTTAATCAATAGTATCTCCCAAGTCATAAGAAGGTGAGTTCTTAGAAACTCTCCCACTACGACAAGGTACCGTGAATTATGTCGAAGAAAACTAAATGGTATTGATCTCTTCGGTTGTGACAAGACAACAGAGGCAGTGGGATCATCATATGTTATATAAGATGATAGAAAACTTTTGAATCAAGAAAAATATCTCCTTTATTTGCTACTTGTTTTCAGACTTAGTCATTATCTTAGAAAAGTAGTATTTGTTTGAACAAACACTTTCTTATCTATTGACAATGGGATGGTCCACCCCTAATAACTTAGAATAGCTAACAAACCATGGTTAACAGTTCTAGCTTTTCTTAAGATTTTGATTAGGTCATCCATGAATCTAGTAATGATTTACATTAAGTATACAACCATTACATCATTCTGAAATTGTATTACCATAGAAGGAATTAGGCAACGACTAGTAACTAATCATTAATATGCAACTCGAAATTTCTTGGGAGGTAAGTTTGGATATAATTCAAAAATCAATTTAATGATCTTTGAACTGCATATCTACTAACTATTTCTCCACCCCTATCAGTTCGCAAGATCTTTAACCACTTACCTTAATGGATTTAACCATTGCTAGAAATTTAAGAAATTTTTCAAACATTTCAAATTTCTTTGCTAAAAGGTATAATCTAGAGTTATCGTTTTAAGAATACAACGAAAAACTCATATCCACCCCTGAATGTACATCCATTTGGAATGAGATGAACTATTTTCAGTGGATATAGGCATATTAACTCTTTCCAGAGATTGATCTTGTCAAATCCACTATGAACAAGATACAAATGCCATAGATTAATGAAAAATGTGGTTGAGTCTTTTGATGATTTAGGTATAGTTACATCAAAGAGTTCTTAGAATAGTGCAAGTGGATCCTGGTCACAGAATACCAAACTCATATTCCATACAGTTTGAATCCATTAATAGAAGATGGATATTAAACCCTTGTGAAGGTGTAACTGTATTGCATCCTGGAATTAGAAATATAAGAAAATTTATGTTTGGAATCTAAAATTAAAGTCAAAGACTTAAATTTATACCAAATATAATGAGTAATTCTATCTTGGACCACCACTACTAATTTAATTCTAAGTCTGATTTGCCCATACAAGTAGGAGATTTCTAAGATTGAGGATTTATATCAATTGGGAATAGAATTTCAGGATTATAATCATATGCGTCATTTAATTTCTTAAGAGAAAATATAGAATGACATGAAATGATTTATAGACCATTCATCCAATGATATGTTTTGAAGCTAATTCGAAATGAATAAGCTAAGAGGAATTAGGATAATTTCGTTTATAAATAAGAATCCAACGATGCTTCGATTAGCGAATGTGAAAGTAATCTTATTTATACAATCTTCTTGTTTCATATCGTAAAAATACTAGTCTATGGTGTCATCAATTGATGAACACCTAGATGTCGCATATACAATATTTATCTTTCGAGATCTAACACTATTATGTATGTCTAATGGTGAAAATCCACTAGGAATTTATCTCATTAGATAAACATGCCAAGTTAGACCAACAATGAAGATTCGAAATTAAACTACAACTTAATAACAAAAAATAACATGGTTCAATATAAATTCATACATAATTCAAAAATTATAAGCATATAGCAAGTAGGAATGAGAAGTGAAAATACTAAAACATACAATCCTAAATAATTTCTAAGGTTTTCAACAAATTGATATCAGTGTGCCGTTTAGGCGAGAGTCTAAGCTACCATTCATTGAATAGAGTTGTCAGCTCATCTAAAATGTTAAACATTCTAGCAACCTTTTATTCGATCAAGATTGGAATTCAGCGTTGTCCCGTTTAGGCGAGAGTCAAGGCAATTCTATCTTATGAGCTTCCACCATTGTTTTGCAATTTGCAAGTCAAATATGGTCGCCACCATTAGGGTGATCCATACCATATAAAACACTTACAAACTACTTATCTTTCGAGATTAAACGGTGCATGAACGTTCCTCCATTAGGGAGGATTACTCACTAAAACAAACGCGATGTAAAACCAACAATGGAGATCGAATATCTTAATAATAAAGCTCATTATTTAAAGAGATTTGTATTTTCTTTGATTCTCTTTATTTAATCTATTTATTTTAAATATATATTTATTCAATTAAAATTTCCAATTTAGAATGAAAAATTCTAAATATAAATTTTAATTTAATACTTATAAATTTTACTTAGATTGATATGAAAATAACATGAATTATTTCCATCATATTAATAATTTCCAATAATTATTTAGAAAAATATTCAATTTAAGTTGTTACAAAATTAATTTAAATTAATTTACAACTCAAATTTAATTTTCTATAAATATATATTGCATTTCGAAAAATTAAAGTATTTAAGAATACAATTTTCGAAAATGCATGTTAAAATAAAAAATTATTCTAATTTAATGTTGGCCCAAAATTAATTAATAAAATTAATTTACAACAAAAAAATATAATTTTCCATTTTAATTAAATATATAAGAAAAATTTCAAATATTTAAGTATGATGATGAAAATCAACTTAAATATTAATTTTCTATTTAATTAAATACACTAGAAAAATACTTCAAGCAAAAATATCATCTATCTAGATTTTCCTTTGACTAAATAATTCAATTTCCAATAATATACTTTAATTCAATTTATTTTAAATTAATCAATAAATAAAAAAATCATTGATTTAAGTTGATCTAAGAATTAATTAAAATAAATAATTAATTTACAACTTAATCTATTTTTCAAGATAAATTCAAAATCATCTTGCATTATGAAATGCAATTTCAAAAATTGATTAATAAAATAAAGAAAAATATATTTTACTTGATTTATTTTAATTAATCATTAAATGAAAAAATCATTGATTTAAGTTGGTCCAAAATTAAAATAAATAATTTACAACTTTAATCTATTTTTCAAATAAAATTCGAAATTCCAGCATTTAAGAAATGCAATTTCGAAATTTGATTAATAAAATAAAGAAAAATATATTTTGAAAATTATTTAAATTTAGTTGAAAAAAAAATAAATTTCAACTAAAAATAATTTTCTATTTAATTAAGTGTCATGAAAAAGAAATATTTAAGTATCATGATGAAAATCAACTTAGATATTTAATTTTCAAATTAATTAAATGTATTAAATCCAAGAAATAAATAATTAAGTGTAGAGAAGGCTTAATTATTAATCTCTAGTTTAATACTAAGAAAAAATATACTTAAAATAAATTGTACCAAAATTAATTATTTAAATAATTAATTTCACAATGTATAATATTTTCCTATTTAATATTAGAAATAATAAGTAGTCTAGAAATAACTATCTAGAAAATATCTTATTTGACTAAGTATCTTTTCCACAAAATTTGAAAAAATATCTAATTTAAGTTGTATTAGAAAAAATCTAGAACTTAAATATTTTCAAATTTAAATTTAATTAAATATCAAAAATTAAGTTGTAACCACTTAATTTAAAAATATTCCATTTTAAGTTAATATTCGAAAAGATATTAACTTAAAAAAATATCTAAAATATTCCATTTTAAGTTAATATTCGAAAAGATATTAACTTGAAAAATATCTAAAGAATCTTAATAACCAATGCCTAAAATTCCTCAACTTAATTTTAAAATTTTAAATCCAAAAGATATTCAGATTTAAGTTGGTTAGTTGTAGATAACTAAATATCAACATGAATAGGAATATTTAAAGAAAAATTTAAATTAAGCGTCAGAAAGAATCTAGATGGTTATAATTCTATATTTAATTAAATACAAGAAAATACATATAGTTTAGCTTAGAATAAAAAATTCTTTAAACTATAATTTTCTTAAATTAATTTCAAAATAAATGAAATTAATTATGTTGCTAATCAATTTTATTAAGTTAAACTAGATTAATTAACCTAGTACAGTTATTCAAATCAGGCAAATGGGCCTTCACAATTGGGGTGGTTCATGTGAGGGGGTGCTGGGTTCAGTATGTCGTACCCACTACTATGGCTCCCAACTCTCACACAAGGCCCAAAAGAGAGGAATTTAACCTTAAAATGAACAACTGTTATTAATTGAATAAGCCCAAAAACTAAATGGGCCTAAATAAAATCTATCAAGAACTATGATATTTTATTTAGCAACAACAACCTATATGCATCTATAATGAAATTAAACACATAGGCTCACACAGGCACACTTTGGATGGGTCCTATCATGTTGCTAGGACATACACAGATGAAAGAAGATTGTAAATATACCTGTTACAAATTATTTACTTGACCAAGGGAGCCCTGAGTTAAAATCAGATCATTGGATCTGTCAACAAGTTAACCATGGCTATTTGCAATCAAGCAATAATAGGTTTTCAAAACTTACAGACAAGCTAAAACACATACTCTTGCAACATGGTTAGCTGGATAGTTGGATGTAGGATTTATTTAATTTTGAATAAATAATTTCGAAAAATTAAATAATTAAAAAAAATTTCGAAAATTTTAAAAAAAAATAAAAAAAAATTTGAAATTTTAAAAAAAATAAATTTAAAATTAAACCTACAATTTTCAAAAATTAGGTTTCAACCAACCTAAATATCATTTCAAATTTTGCTAACTACTTTTAAAATTTAAATTTTATTTTATAAATAAAAATTAAATAAAAAATTAAAAAAGATAAATGAATATTTTTTTCATATTTTAAATGTAATTTAAATAAATAAAATAACAAAATTTAAAGGTTAGCAAAATATCTTACATCTTTTTAAAATTACATGATTATAGTTATCTTATTTTAAATTTAAAAAAGGTCAAATTATTTAAAAAAGATTTAATATAAAATATTTAAAATCTGACCTTAAATTTAAAAATAAGATAAGATATAATCAAATTTAAAAATAAGATAGATTATTAAGCAAATAAGATAGATACTAACTATTTTTAAATTCAAATTACACTAATATCTTGAATTAAATTTAAAAAATATTAAATTAATTCATAATGATAATTAGAATTGAATTAGGAATAGTAAAAATTATAAATACAGAACTACACAAAAAATCGGAAGTTAATTCCATGAAAAAACGAAGAAAAACGAAAAAATTGCAAGCTGTACGGACGGGATGCTGTGCATACCCGTCCGCGCGCGCATGGGTGTTACATGGGGCTGAAAACTCGGCGTTGGTGGGTTCTGGCAGGATTTCCGCACGCGCACGAGGGTTTCAGCTCAACCCCGATTTTTTCGAAACTTCAAAAAATCATAACTAATTCAAATTAAATCAAAATTGAGTTCTGTAAAAAAGTAACTTGCGTAATGTTTTCCATACTATCCAATAAAAATAATTCCAAAAACAGATATTCAATTATTTTTCACGAAAATTCACAAACACCAATCAATCATCAAATAACACTCAATACAACATGATACCATCTAAAAACAAACAAACAATCGTTTTAAAGTCCAAATTTCTTGCAAGTAAATCAATTACCATGGCTCTGAGGCCAGTTCTTGGAAATTTATTTTACCATGATCTTAGATCTACTCACAAGTATGTTTATTAACACCCTTAATATGAACTTTCTAAAACGATGAAATAAACACGTATAAAGTTTAGGAAACCTTACATTGGGTGCAGCCGAATATAATGACTCCTTCCGTTCAGATATCTAGCCCTTGATTCCTTTTTGTAGCAGAGCATTATCAATATCTGAACCAGGATCTCTTTCTCTGAATCTTTGATGTTGAAACTCCTTCTTACTGAAAGTCTTTCTTCACGATCTTCCTCACTATGGTTGAGGTATCACTTGCTATGTGTGGGCATTACTCATACACTAAGAATTTCGAAATTTAAGAGGAAAGAAAGAGAGAGGGAGAGAGAAGGCTCAGGTTTTTCTGAATCAGAAGTGTCAGAAGAAAAGTATAATTTTCCTGAAGCCTTCACTATCTATTTATAGCATTCCACTTGGGTTAGGTTTGAATTATTTGGCATTAAAATAATGAAAATATCAGTTTAAATTGCCTACAAAAGTGGCCGGCCATGCTTAGTGGATTTGGGCCTCACTTTTTGCAATTTTGCAGTTTTACCTTTTCTGCATCTGATTTTCTCAAAAACGCCAATTTTCTAATTCAACCATTTAAATGCCAATTCTTACTATTTAATAACTATAAATAATTATTAAATAATATTGTCACTTATCATATTTATTAATTGAACCGTACAAAGTATCATAATTAACAAATATGCCCCTAAAACTCTTTCTTTACAAATAAACATAGTCTCATTTGAGAATTATAATTGATAAATCAAAACCAATTACATGAGTCTTACAAGCAATATTATCTCAACTAGTGCGGGGACCACGGGTCTATATAACCGAGTTTCCAATAAGTAGATCAAGAATTTAGCACTAAAATTCACTAACTTATTAATTCTTCGTTGAATCCACGCATAGAACTTAGAATTGCACTCTCAGTATATAGAATGCTCTATATGTTCCACCATATAGACACATCATTAGTTATCCATTGTTATAATATTAATTTGACCAATGATCCTCTATATGAATGATCTACACTTTAAAGGGATTAGATTACCGTTACACCCTACAATGTATTTTATCCTTAAAACACTTGACCCCGTATAAATGATATTTCAGCTTATGTAAAATGAGTACTCCACCATTTATGTTCGTTTGGTCAAGCTCGAAGGAGATCATCCTTTTCTTACTATTCGCCAGATAGAAGCTATAGATTCCATGTTTATGCTAGCGCTCCCACTCAATTACACTACTGTGTTCCCCAAATGTACGTATCACCCTGACCTAAAATTAGGCTTAACTAACAAATCAAAGAACACGAATAGCCTTTCAAGATTCAGCCTAATCATAACAGGATTAAGAACATTTGATCTAGGATCAACTAGGCGATATTGACTTGAATAGATATTACGGTAAGTTTAATAAATCTAAGTCAAAGTTCAATATCGGTCCCTTTCGATGCATACTCCATGCATCCAACCTGAGCTTTACTTTAACCAATGCTCTGGAAAGAACATAGCACTTCTCCAAATGCAAGTAAACTCTGTTGTAGATTATCATATCAGTAAAACCCTATGTCTGATAAATCTAGGAAACTTCATTCACATAGTCATGTTTACTTTCCAATGTGTTGACAGCACAATAAACAGGATCAAGTATGTGAAAAGGGTTTCAGATCAATTCATACATTATGTACATATAATCATGAAATAAATCATGTGAACCATGCAACATTAAATGTTACTTCTGATCTATATTAATAAGTAAATCTGATTATATTAAAATGAGTTTTATTTAGGGCATAAAACCCAACAAAGAGATTCTATGTTTATTTATTAATTAAGAGACTTTATATGTCTATTTGTGAAATTTTCACTAAGTAAGGGTGAAATTGTAAAGAAAGAGTTTTAGGGGCATATTTGTTAATTATGATACTTTGTATGGTTCAATTAATAAATATGATAAATGACAATATTATTTAATAATTATTTATAGTTATTAAATAGTTAGAATTGGCATTTAAATGGTTGAATTAGAAAATTGGCGTTTTTGAGAAAATCAGATGCAGAAAAGGTAAAACTGCAAAATTGCAAAAAGTGAGGCCCAAATCCACTAAGCATGGCCGGCCACTTTTGTAGGCAATTTAAACTGATATTTTCATTATTTTAATGCCATATAATTCAAACCTAACCCTAGTGGAATGCTATAAATAGATAGTGAAGGCTTCAGGAAAATTACACACTTTTCTTCTGACACTTCTGATTCAGAAAAACTTGAGCCTTCTCTCTCCCTATCTGGCCGACCACTCCCTCTCTCTTTCTTCCCTCTCAAATTTCAAAATTCTTAGTGTAATACCCGAAATTAAGAAAAGGATTAGCAAAACCCTAATTATATAATTATGAATAATTGAGGAATTATATTATTATATAGTTCAATATATGTGAATTAATATGAATTTTAATATGTTAAGACCCCATTGGTGAGCAAGGGGCATTTTGGTAATTATGACCCAAGAAGGGTAAAACGATGAGATTAATTTAATTACGTGCTTAATAGAACTATATTATTATATAGTATGCATGTGTTGTCTTTTCAGGTGTGTTCTGACAGGTTGGCGCGGTATAGTCATAACCGGGTATTTCGGGCCGAACGGGATTCGGGCCCGAAATGCAAATTGGATTAAATTATTTGGCATTTTAATGTTTGTGAATAATCTGAAATTAATTGGGTTTTAATTGTGCATGAAATGCCATTTTTGCCCTTGTATGTTAAAGTGAATGTTAATTGGCCCTAAGGGCATTTTGGTCATTTGACCTCTTTCTATTACATTTGGAAATTGAATTTTATTACGAAAAATCAAAGTAAATTCTGGGTTATTCCTCTTCTTCACCCGACCTCTCTCTCTCTCTCTCTAGCTCTTTGAATTTTCAAAATTTCTTTGGTGAATTGCTTGGGTTTAGCTTGAAATTGAAGTGAAAGTGTTGGTGATTCTTGTGCTAGCCCTTAAAGTGATTCTTGAGGTAGCTTTTATAACTCTAATTCCTTTTATGTTGCTGGTATTAGTGTTGAAAAAGCATGTTGGGATTTTGAATTTGCATGTTCTTGATGATGATGATGATAGGTTTCATGATAAAGGTTTCTTTGATTGGTTTGAGCATGTTATGCTTAGATCTTTAAGGTTGTTCTTGGTTGGGCTCTAGATGGAATTTTAGGGCAATTCTCTTGTGTTTAATTCTGGTTATTTCTTGTGATTGATTGCTGGAAATTAATTGAGAAACTTGACTTTGAAGTTCTTGAGTATGAGCTTGATGTTTGCTTAGTTGAAGCATGAGTTATGTGATTATTTACAATCTGAATTTTTGGTTTAGTATGGGATTTTTATGCATGAAATAGGTTATTTTGACCCCTTAATAATTGCTAGCAACCCTATTTGATGATTTGAGAGTTTGGTTATGAATTGGGGTGATTTGGATGAATTTTTGGCATGAAAATCGTTGCTGGTTTTTGAGTTTTCTGGGTTTTGAACCCAGGTGCCGCGGCATGGTATTTAGCATGCCGCGGCGCGCCCATTTCTTTCTGGGCAGACCCTTTTTGTAAACTTCAAATAGCAATAACTTTGTGATCCGGACTCCGATTTGGGAGTTCTATATACCGTTGGAAAGCTCTTTTCGAGCTCTACCTGAATATGTGAATTTTAAATGCCATATGAATATTTTATGAAAATGAAATCAGGGGTTAACCCTATTTGTGAAATCCCAGATTATGTAACTACGATTACCGGCACCTGATCAGGAGCACCCAGGGATTTGGAATCTCTGTCATTGCGGGACATCAGGTAAGACAGTAGTTTGCACGTAGAGTATGCGCAGTGGCGCTTATGTGATTATGATATTTGTGCATTATTGTAACCGGGATTAGAGTTATTACCCTAATAGGAACGATTTGTTAGCCTAGGGTTATTACCCTAGTGGAATATGTGTATAAATACCATGCATGTTAATTGAAATGAAATTTAGGGATTATGCGCTCAAGGCATAATCAGGTTGGACTCGGTACACATAACCGAGATGAACCACTTCTAAGGCCTTAATGTAATTAGACGTGTGAGAGCAACACGTGGGTCTACGTCACGTAGATTTAATTAGATGTGTGAGCGCAACACATAGGTCTACGCCACGTAGACATAAATGGGCATGTTGATATAGTGATCAGGTTTGTGCTATACAGACATATATGTGAATAAGCATAATTTATTTGTTATGAATTATACTGTCTTGCTGGGCTTGGCTCACAGGTGCTCTACTGTGCAGGAAAGGGTAAGGCATTAGCTGATCAGCCATGAGTTTCTAGAGCAGACGAAGAATGTACATGTTCACGCCACTTCAGACCAAGCGGGTTATGGGTCTAACAGGGTTGACTTTTGTATTCTGTTTTGTCGCTTAGGTCGGCTACTAAGAAAGAACTTGTAATAATTTTGTAAATAATTTTCGGGATCCCAACTACGTTTGAAAAGTTTAAACATATTACAAGTTTATTTTTAATCTGTTTAATATAAAAGTTTAAATTCTGCGCTATTTTAATTAGTAATCCCGGTTAGGGGATTAGGGTTTCATAAGCATTTTTGGGTAGCGTGCCTAATTATTTAGGGCGTTACAATTTGGTATCAGAGCCCAAGGTTTTAAACTTCCTGTAGACCGGCCGAACATGTACATTCGTCGTCAGAGATAAGCTCGACTCATGGTGCAGTAAGTATTGAGAGTAAATACTTGACTGTATGTGTGATCATCTGTTTACCGCTTTCCATTTTAGGCAGTATGCAAGCATCTAGAGTATTTTTGTGTTATGTGATGCCATGCTATAAATGTTAATTATTTATGTAAATATTTATGAGGTAAATAGATGAGTTAGGGTTAAAGGCATTAAATGCGTAAGTGTGGTATCGGTGCTTAACTCGCCGGGGTTGTTGATTTCAGGGGTACTAGTAATGGACCCTCCGCAATCATCCAGACCACAGGGCGAGCAAGTACAGCCCGGGGCTACCCGAACCGATCCACCAGCACCGCCTCTACCTCCGCAAAATCCGGGGGATAATGCAGAGGCTGTTAATGCTAATCCTCCTCCTGATTGGCAGCAGATGTTTCATGAAATGCGAAGTGTTATACTTCGTCAAGAAGAAGAGTTGCAACGTTTGAGGCAACAAGCTATCCTAATTAATCAAGGGTGACCACCAGCTCCTGTGCCTGTGGTGGGTAACCAAGGGTTTGTTATGCCGCATCAGGACTCTGTGTTCGAGCGGTTTGTGAAGCTGCAACCTCCAGTTTTTCTGGGAGGTATCGACATTATTAAGGCCGATCAATGGATGAGCAGTGTTACCCGGATCCTCGATAATATGGGGGTGATGGGAACTGAAAGGGTAAACTGTGCGGCCTTTATGTTTCAAGATCATGCCCGCGTCTGGTGGGACATAGTGAATCAAACTCGGGATGTCAGTGTGATGACATGGGATGAGTTTAAGAAACTTTTTGAGGAAAAATTCTATAATGTGGCTGTACGGACTTGACATCAGGAAGACTTTGTGAAATTGACTCAAGGGAAGATGTCGGTGGCTGAATATACTCTGGAATTTGACCGGTTATCTAAATTTGCTGGTGATTTGGTGCCTACCGATTTTACCAGAAAACAAAAGTATGTTCGAGGACTGAATGCTACAATCAGTCGAGACTTGAAAATTACCACATCCCATGACACCCTGTATAAGAGAGTGGTAGACTTGGCCTTAATTGCTGAAGAGGCTGAGCAGCAAGTGATGAAAGAGCAGGCGGTAAAGGATGTCGCCATGGCATCAAACCCTCCTGCTGGTGGTAATTTTAGTAAGGGGATCGACAGTAGCAACCCTGAGCACAAGCGGAAGGCTGAAGCTTCCGGAGCTTCAGGAGGAAATAGAAAGTTTCGGGGAAACAGAGGTGGTCGTCAAGGCCGCGGGTCCTCATTCCGGTCATACCCCGAGTGTCCTAAATGTAAGAAGCATCATCCTGGTGAGTGCCGAGCCAAGGCATGTTTCCTGTGTGGCGTGGTGGGCCACTTTATTAGGGACTGTCCCCAAGCTAAGAGAGAAGAGCCTAAGAAGAATGTTGCTCAGAACCCGGGGAGACTTTTCACTATAACTCAGGCAGATGCTGATGCTAGTCCGTCGCCAGACAGTCGCCATTATCTATTAATGGTTGTGCTTATACTGTGTTATTGTATTCGGGAGCTACTCATTCGTATGTATCGAGTAGAGTGATAGAAAGTTTACATAAGCCATGTGATATTTATGCTTCGGGGTTTGGAACCCTGTTACCCTCGGGAGACCTGATAGTATCCACAAGGTGGATTCAGTCCTTGTCTTTTTGGATTGACGGTTGTGAATTGACCGTCAATCTAATTGAACTGCAATTATCTGATTTTGACATAATCCTGGGAATGGATTTTCTGTCTAAGTATGGAGCAATGATTGATTGTAAACGGAAGATGGTGGTGTTCGAGCCCGAGAGTGCTAACCCAGCGGTGTTCGTGGGTAAAGTTCAGGGGGCACGCATACCGAGAATATCGTTGTTGAAAGCTAAAGACCTGATGGGTAGAGGTTGTCTAGGGTTCATAGTCACTGCAGTGGACGCTAGCCACCCTGTGACATCAGGGCCAGAGAATACGAAATTGGTATGTGAGTTCCTTGATGTCTTTCCAAAAGATTTGCCGGGATTGCCACCTGTTCGGGAAATTGAATTTGTTATTGAACTGGCTCCGGGAGTAGATCCAGTGTCTAAGGCACCGTACCGTATGGCTCCAGCCGAATTGAAGGAGTTGAAGATACAGTTGCAAGAGTTATTGAATCTAGCATTCATTAGACCGAGCTACTCACCTTGGGGTGCTCCGGTTCTATTTGTGAAGAAGAAAGACGGAACCCTGCGAATGTGTATTGACTACCGAGAGTTGAACAAGCTTACCATTAAGAATAAATATCCTTTACCTCGAATTGATGATATATTTGATCAACTGAAAGGGAAGACGGTCTTTTCTAAGATCGATCTTCGCTCAGGCTATCATCAGCTGAGAATCCGAGAGGAAGATATCCTGAAAACTGCGTTCCGTACTCGGTATGGACACTATGAATTTCTTGTGATGTCTTTTGGACTCACTAATGCCCCGGCGGCATTCATGGATTTGATGAATCAGGTGTTTAAGGATTATCTAGATAGGTTCGTGATTGTGTTTATTGACGACATTTTAGTGTACTCTCAGACGGAAGAAGAGCATGAATTGCATCTCAGAGCGGTTTTACAAAGGTTACGGGATCACAAGCTTTATGCTAAATTTAAAAAGTGTGAGTTCTGGTTATCTTGTGTCTCATTCTTGGGGCACATAGTTGATAAAGATGGGATCATGGTGGATCCGACCAAGATTGAAGCTGTTCGGGATTGGCCAGCACCGAAATCAGCTACAGATGTTAGAAGTTTTCAAGGTTTGGCTGGTTATTATCGTCTGTTCGTTGAGGGTTTTTCTAAGATTGCTGTACCCTTAACGGAGCTGACTCAAAAGAATCAGAAATTTGTTTGGACTGATCGGTGTGAGAAAAGTTTCCTGGAGTTAAAGCAACGCTTGATTACCGCTCCTGTACTAACTCTTCCTTCAGATAAGGAAATGTTTGTGGTATATTGTGATGCCTCGAGACAGGGTCTCGGCTGTGTGCTTATGCAGGCTAGGAGGGTAATAGTTTATGCTTCTCGGCAGTTAAAGGAGTACGAGCAGAGGTACCCTACTCACGATTTAGAACTCGCAGCGGTGGTATTTGCGCTAAAGATTTGGCGGCATTACCTTTATGGCGAGAAATGTGAGATATACACTGATCACAAAAGTCTGAAGTATTTCTTTACCCAGAAAGACTTGAATATGAGACAGATGCGTTGGCTAGAACTGGTGAAAGATTATGATTGTGAGATTCTTTATCACCCTGGTAAAGCCAACGTGGTTGCTGATGCCCTGAGTAGAAAAGGTAAGAGTCAGCTGAGTTCTATGAAGCAAATCCCCCAACAACTGGCAAATGAAATGACTCGAGCTCAAATTGAGTTGGTTGTGAGGCAATTGGCTAATATTACCCTGCAATCCACTCTTCTTGAGAGAATTAAAGAAGCGCAAAAACAGGATTCAGAATTGACAAAAACCCGAGCTAGGGTTTCGGCCGGGAAGGCTAGTGATTTTTCAATGGATGAAATGGGAATGTTGAGATTTGGGAATCGAATTTGTGTGCCTATGGATGAGAACATCAAGAAAGAGATCATGGATGAGTCTCACACGACTCCTTATTCAGTTCATCCAGGGTCGACAAAGATGTACCAAGACCTAAAAGCCATGTTTTGGTGGCCAGGCATGAAGAATGACATCGCTGAGTATGTTGCAAAGTGCCTTACGTGTCAGCAAGTAAAAGCTGAACATCAGCGACCTGCAGGGTTGCTGCAACCGCTAAAAATACCAGAATGGAAATGGGAAGATATAGCTATGGATTTCGTGGTAGGTATGCCTAGAACCACGGGACAGTTTGACTCTGTGTGGGTCATAGTGGACAGATTTACAAAGTCTGCTCACTTTTTACCTGTTCGGACGAACTTCTCCATTGATCAGTATGCTGAGTTATATGTTAGAGAAATTGTTCGTCTGCATGGTGTCCCAAAATCCATTGTGTCGGATAGAGATCCGAAGTTTACATCAAGATTCTGGGAAAGTCTGCATCGAGCTATGGGAACTTAGTTAAGGTTCAGCACAGCTTTTCATCCTCAGAGGGATGGACAATCCGAGAGGACTATTCAGATTTTAGAAGACATGCTACGGGCATGCGTGTTTGACTTTGAAGGATCATGGGTAAAGTACCTTCCCCTGATCGAGTTTTCTTATAATAACAGCTATCAGGCAACAATCGGGATGGCTCCTTATGAACTTTTGTATGGAAGGAAATGTAGATCGCCCATTCACTGGGATGAAGTGGGTGAAAGAAAGTTCTTGGGTCCCGAAGCTGTTCAGAAAACAAGTGAGGCAGTTGACAAAATTAGAGCGCGAATGCTCGCGGCTCAGAGTAGGCAGAAGAGTTATGCCGATCCAAAACGTCGAGACATTGATTTTCAGGTCGGAGACATGGTATTTCTCCGAATATCTCCAATGAAAGGCATAAAAAGCTTTGGGAAGAAAGGGAAACTTAGCCCAAGGTTCATTGGACCTTTTGAAATCCTTGAGAGGATAGGCCAAGTAGCGTACAGGTTGGCTATGCCCCCAGCGCTGGCAGCTGTACACAATGTGTTTCATGTTTCAATGCTTCGGAAGTATGTCTCAGACTTGTCCCATGTTCTGAGTTATGAAGCGTTGAAACTACAACCGGACTTATCATACGAGGAACAACCAGTGCAGATACTTGATAGAAGAGAGAAAGTCTTGAGAAGCAAGACTGTGGCACTGGTGAAAGTACTGTGGAAGAACAGTAAAGTAGAAGAGGCAACCTGGGAGATCGAGACGGATATGCAACAGAAATATCCAGAGTTGTTCAGGTAAATTTCGGGACGAAATTTCTATAAGGAGGGGGTAATTGTAATACCCGAAATTAAGAAAAGAATTAGCAAAACCCTAATTATATAATTATGAATAATTGAGGAATTATATTATTATATAGTTCAATATATGTGAATTAATATGAATTTTAATATGTTAAGACCCCATTAGTGAGCAAGGGGCATTTTGGTAATTATGACCCGAGAAGGGTAAAACGATGAGATTAATTTAATTACGTGCTTAATAGAACTATATTATTATATAGTATGCCTGTGTTGTCTTTTCAGGTGTGTTTTGACAGGTTGGCGCGGTATAGTCACAACCGGGTATTTCGGGCCGAACGGGATTCGGGCCCGAAATGCAAATTGGATTAAATTATTTGGCATTTTAATGTTGGTGAATAATCTGAAATTAATTGGGTTTTAATTGTGCATGTGCCATTTTTGCCCTTGTATGTTAAAGTGAATGTTAATTGGCCCTAAGGGCATTTTGGTCATTTGACCTCTTTCTATTACATTTGGAAAAGTGAATTTTATTAAGAAAAATCAAAGTCAATTCTGGGTTATTCCTCTTCTTCACCCGACCTCTCTCTCTCTCTCTCTAGCTCTTTGAATTTTCAAAATTTCTTTAGTGAATTGCTTGGGTTTAGCTTGAAATTGAAGTGAAAGTGTTGGTGATTCTTGTGCTAGCCCTTAAAGTGATTCTTGAGGTAGCTTTTATAACTCTAATTCCTTTTATGTTGCTGGTATTATTGTTGAAAAAGCATGTTGGGATTTTGAATTTGCATGTTCTTGATGATGATGATGATTGGTTTCATGATAGAGGTTTCTTTGATTGGTTTGAGCATGTTATGCTTAGATCTTTAAGGTTGTGCTTAGTTGGGCTCTAGATGGAATTTTAGGGCAATTCTCTTGTGTTTAATTCTGGTTATTTCTTGTGATTTATTGCTGGAAATTAATTGAGAAACTTGACTTTGAAGTTCTTGAGTATGAGCTTGATGTTTGCTTAGTTGAAGCATGAGTTATGTGATTATTTACAATCTGAATTTTTGGTTTAGTATGGGATTTTGATGCATGAAATAGGTTATTTTGACCCCTTAATAATTGCTAGCAACCCTATTTGATGATTTGAGAGTTTGGTTATGAATTGGGGTGATTTGGATGAATTTTGGGCATGAAAATCGTTGCTGGTTTTTGAGTTTTCTGGGTTTTGAACCCAGGTGCCGCGGCATGGTATTTAGCATACCGCGGCGCGCCCATTTCTTTCTGGGCAGACCCTTTTTGTAAACTTCAAATAGCCATAACTTTGTGATCCGGACTCTGATTTGCGAGTTCTATATACCGTTGGAAAGCTCTTTTCGAGCTCTATCGGAATATGTGAATTTTAAATGCCATATGAATATTTTATGAAAATGAAATCAGGGGTTAACCCTATTTGTGAAATCCCTGATTGTGTGACTAGGATTAGGGACATCAGGTAAGACAGTAGTTTGCACGTAGAGTATGCGCAGTGGAGCTTATGTGATTATGATATATGTGCGTTATTGTAACCGGGATTAGGGTAATTACCCTAATAGGAACGGTTTGTTAGCCTAAGATTATTACCCTAGTGGAATATGTGTATAAATGCCATGCATGTTAATTGAAATGAAATTTAGGGATTATGCGCTCAAGGCATAATCAGGTTGGACTCGGTACACATAACCGAGATGAACCACTTCTAAGGCCTTAATGCAATTAGACGTGTGAGAGCAACACGTGGGTCTACGTCACGTAGATTTAATTAGATGTGTGAGCGCAACACATAGGTCTACGCCACGTAGACATAAATGGGCATGTTGATATAGTGATCAGGTCTGTGCTATACAGACATATATGTGAATAAGCATAATTTATTTGTTATGAATTATACTGTCTTGCCGTGCTTGGCTCACGGGTGCTCTACTGTGCAGGAAAGGGTAAGGCATTAGCTGATCAGCCATGAGTTTCTGGAGCAGACGAAGAATGTACATGTTCACGCCACTTCAGACCAAGCGGGTTATGGGTCTAACAGGGTTGACTTTTGTATTCTGTTTTGCCGCTTAGGTCGGCTAGTAAGAAAGAACTTGTAATAATTTTGTAAATAATTTTTGGGATCCCAACTACGTTTGAAAAGTTTAAACATATTACAAGTTTATTTTTAATCTGTTTAATATAAAAGTTTAAATTCTGTGCTATTTTAATTAGTAATCCCGGTTAGGGGATTAGGGTTTCATAAGTATTTTTGGGTAGCGTGCCTAATTATTTAGGGCGTTACACTTAGTGTATGAGTAGTTCCCACACATAGCAAGTGATACCTCAACCACAGTGAAGAAGATCGTGAAGAAAGACTTTCAGCAAGAAGGAATTTCAGCACCAAAGAATCAGAGAAAGAGATCCAGGTTCAGATATTTATAATGCTCTGCTACAGAAAGGAATCAAGGGCTAGATATCTTAACGGAAGGAGTCATTATATTCCGCTGCACCCAATGTAAGGTTTCCTAAACTTTATACGTGTTTATTTCATCGTTTTAGAAAGTTCAAATTTAGGGTGTTAATCAACATACTTGTGAGTAGATCTAAGATCCTGGTAAAATAATTTCCAACAACTGGTATCAGAGCCATGGTAATTGATTTACTTGCAAGAAATTTGGACTTTAAAACGATTGTTTGATGTTTTGGATGGTATCATGTTGTATTGAGTGTTATTTGATGATTTATTGATGTTTGTGAATTTTCGTGAAAAATAATTGAATATCTATTTCTGGAATTATTTTTATTGGATAGTATGGAAACAATTAAGCAAGTTACTTTTTTACAGAACTCAATTTCGATTTAATTTGAATTAGTTATGATTTTTTGAAGTTTCGAAAAAATCAAGGTTGAGCAGCACCCTCATGCGCACGCGGATTTTGATGCAAATCTCACCAGCGCCAAGTTTACACGCCCAGCACCCCTCATGCGCACCCACGGACATGTATGCTCAGCATACTGTCCGTACAACTTGCAATTTTTTCGTTTTTCTTCGTTTTTTCATGCTTTTTCATGGAATTAACTTCCGATTTTTTGTGTAGTTATGTATTTATACATTTACTATTCCTAATTCAATTCTAATTATCATAATTAAATTTTTAAATATTTTTTAAATTTAATTCATGATATTAGTGTAATTTGAATTTGAAAAATAGTAAATATCTATCTTTTTTGCTTAATTATATATCTTATTTTTAAATTTGATTATATCTTATCTTATTTTTAAATTTAAGGTTAGATTTTAAATTTTTTAAATTAAATCTTTTTTAAAAAAAAATTGACCTTATTTAAATTTAAAATAAGATAACTATAATCATGAAATTTTAAATAGAAGTAAGATATTTTGCTAACTTTTAAATTTTGTTATATTATTTATTTAAATTACATTTAAAATCTGAAAAAGATATTCATTTATCTTTGTTAATTTTTTATTTAATTTTTATTTATAAAATAACATTTAAATTTTAAAAGTAGTTTGCAAATTTTGAAAAGATATTTAGGTTGGTTGAAAGCTAATTTTTTCAAAATTCTAGGTTTAATTTTTTCCAACTATCCAGCTAACCTTGTTGCAGGAGTATGTGTTTTAGCTTGTGTGTAAGTTTTCAAAACCTATTATTACTTGATTGGAAATAGCCATGGTTACTTTTTGCCAGATCTAATGATCTAATGGCTCCCTTGGTCAAGTAAATAATTTGTAACAGGTATATTTACAATCTTCTTTCATCTGTGTATGACCTAGCAACATGATAGGATCCATCCAAATTGTGCCTGTGTGAGCCTATGTGTTTAATTTCATTATAGATGCATATAGGTTGTTGTTGCTGAATAAAATATCATAGTTCTTGATAGATTTTATTTAGGCCCATTTAGTTTTTGGGCTTATTCAATTAATAACAGTAGTTCATTTTAAGGTTAAATTCCTCTCTTTTGGGCCTTGTGTGAGAGTTGGGAGCCATAGTAGTGGGTACGACATACTGAACCCAGCACCCCCTCACATGAACCACCCCAATTGTGAAGGCCCATTTGCCTGATTTGAATAACTGTACTAGGTTAATTAAACTAGTTTAACCTAATAAAATTGATTAGCAACATAATTAATTTTATTTATTTTGAAATTAATTTAAGAAAATTATAGTTTAAAGAATTTTTTATTCTACGCTAAACTATATGTATTTTCTTGTATTTAATTAAATATAAAATTATAACCATCTAGATTCTTTCTGAAGCTTAATTTAAATTTTTCATTAAATATTCCTATTTAAGTTGACATTTAGTTATCTATAACTAACCAGCTTAAATCTGAATATCTTCTGGATTTAAAATTTCAAAATTAAGTTGAGAAATTTTAGGCATTGGTTATTAAGATTCTTTAGATATTTTTTTTTAAGTTAATATCTTTTCGAATATTAACTTAAAATGGAATATTTTAGATATTTTTTAAGTTAATATCTTTTTGAATATTAACTTAAAATGGAATATTTTCAAATTAAGTGGTTACAACTTAATTTTTGATATTTAATTAAATTTAAATTTGAAAATATTTAAGTTTTAGATTCTTTCTAATACAACTTAAATTAGATATTTTTTTAAATTTTGTGGAAAAGATACTTAGTCAAATAAGATATTTTTTAGTGGTTATTTCTAGACTACTTATTATTTCTAATATTAAATAGGAAAATATTATACATTGTGAAATTAATTATTTAAATAATTAATTTTGGTACAATTTATTTTAAGTATATTTTTCCTAGTATTAAACTAGAGATTAATAATTAAGTCTTCTCTACACTTAATTATTTATTTCTTGAATTTAATACATTTAATTAACTTGAAAATTAAATATCTAAGTTGATTTTCATTATCATACTTAAATATTTCTTTTTCTTGACACTTAATTAAATAGAAAATTATTTTTAGTTGAAATTTATTTTTTCAACTAAATTTAAATAATTTTCAAAATATATTTTTTCTTTATTTTATTAATCAAATTTCGAAATTGCATTTCTTAAATGCTGGAATTTCGAATTTTATTTGAAAATATATTAAAGTTGTAAATTATTTATTTTAATTTTGGACCAAATTAAATCAATGATTTTTTCATTTAATGATTAATTAAAATAAATAAAGTAAAATATATTTATTAGAAATTGAATTAATTAGTCCATGAAAATCTAGATAGATATTATCTGTTTTTGTTTGAAGTATTTTTCTAGTGTATTTAATTAAAAAGAAAATTAATATTTAAGTTGATTTTCATCATCATACTTAAATATTTGAAATTTTTCTTATATATTTAATTAAATAGGAAAATTATATTTTTTTTTGTAAATTAATTTTATTAATTAATTTTGGGCCAACATTAAATTAGAATAATTTTTCGAGGATTAATTTTTTATTTTAAGATGCATTTTCGAAAATTGTATCCTTGAATACTTTAATTTTTCGAAATGCAATATATATTTATAGAAAATTAAATTTTAGTTGTAAATTAATTTAAATTAATTTTGTAACAACTTAAATTGAATATTTTTCTAAATATTTATTGGAAATTATTACTAAGATGGAAATAATTCATATTATTTTCATATCCATCTAAGTAAAATTTATAAATATTAAATTAAAATTTATATTTAGAATTTTTCATTCTAAATTAGAAATTTTAATTAAATAAATATATATTTAATATAAATAGATAAAATAATGAGAATCAAAGAAAATACAACTCTTTTTAAATAATGAGCTTTATTATTATTAGGATATTCGATCTCCATTGTTGGTCTTACAATAGTTAAATGTTTTCAATATAACCTCGAGATGCTAGACTTCATTCCCCTATGGATGGTTATTCGTTGAACGCATTTAACACCGTAAGATCTCATTTGATAAGTGTTTTGTAAGTTTTCGTCTCTATTAGACTCTCCCCTACGGTGACTACTTAGAGATAAACTTATAAAACATGAAACAATGGTGGAAGCTCATAAAATGAGAATAACCTTGACTCTCGCCTACCGGGACAACGTTGGATTTTTATTTTTATCGAATAAAAGGTTGCTAGAATGGTTTCTATTTTAGATGAGCTGACAACTCTATTCAATGAATGATACTTTGACTCTCGCCTACCGGGACACTGTATCAGTTTGTTGAAGACCTTGGAAATTATTTAAGATTGTATATTTTAGTATTTTCACTTGTCATTCCTACTTGCTATATGTTTAATAATTTCTGAATTGTGTATGAATTTCTATTGAACCATGTTATTTTCTGTTATTAAATTGTAGTTTAATTTCGAATCTTCATTGTTGGTCTAACATGTTTGTTTTTTCTAATGAGATAAATCCCTAATGGATTTTCACCATTAGACATACATAATAGTGTAAGATCTCGAAAGATATATATTGTATATGCAACATCTAGCTGTTCATCAATTGATGACACCTTAGACTAGTATTTTTTACAATATGAAACAAGAAGATTACATAAATAAGATTACTTTGTCTTTCGCTAATCGAAGCATCGTTGGATTCTTATTTATAACCGAAATTATCCTAATTCCTCTTAGCTTATTCATTTCGAATTAGCTCAATAACATATCATTGGATGAATGGTCTATAAATCATTTCATGTCATTCTATATTTTCTCTTAAGAAATTAAATGACGCATATGATTATAATCCCGAAATTCTATCCCCAATTGATATAAATCCTCAATCTTAGAAATCACCTACTTTATTCGCAAATTTGACTTGGAGTTAAATTAGTAGTGGTGGTCCAAGAAAGAATTACTCATTATATTTGGTTGAATTTAAGTCTTTGACTTTAATTTTAGAATCCAAACAGAAATTTTCTTATATTTCTATTTCCAAGAAGCAATACAATTGCACTTTTCAAGTGTTTAATAACCATTTTCTATCAATGGATTCAAACTGTATGGAATATAAGTTTGGTATTCTGTGACCAGGATCCACTTACACTATTCTAAGAACTCTTTGATGTAACTATACCTAAGTCATCAAAAGACTCAACCACATTTTTCATTAATCTATGGCATTTGTATCTTGTTCATAGTGAATTTGACAAGATCAATCTCTGCAAAGAGTTAATATGCCTATATCCACTGAAAGTAGTTCATCTCATTCGCAGATGGATGTACATTAAGGGGTGGATATGAGTTTTTCGCTGTATTCTTAAAACGATAACTCTAGATTATACCTTTTAGCAAGAAATTTGAAATGTTTAAAAATTTCATTAATTTCTAGCAATGGTTAAAACCATTAAGGTAAGTGGTTTAAGATCTTGCGAACTGATAGGGGTGGAGAAATAGTTAGTAGATATGCAGTTCAAAGATCATTAATTTGATTTTTGAATTATATCCAAACTTACCTCCCCAGAAATTTCGAGTTGCATGTTGATGATTAGTTACTAGTCGTTGCCTTATTCCTTCTATGGTAATACAATTTCAGAATGATGTAATGGTTGGGTACTTAATATAAATCATTATTAGATTCATGGATGACCTAATCAAAATCTTAAGAAAAGCTAGAACTGTCAACCATAATTTGTTAGCTATTCTAAGTGATTAGGGATGGACCATCCCATTGTCAATAGATAAGAAAGTGTTTGTTCAAACAAATACTACTTTTCTAAGATAATGACTAAGTCTGAAAACAAGTATCAAATAAAGGAGATATTTTTCTTGATTCCAAAAGTGTTCTATCATCTTATATGACATATGATGATCCCACTGCCTCTGTTGTCTTGTCACAACCGAAGAGATCAATACCATTTAGTTTTCTTAGACATAATTCACGGTACCTTGTCGTAGTGGGAGAGTTTCTAGGAGCTCACCTTCTTATGACTTGGGAGACACTAGTGTTTTAAAATCCATTGTGAGTTTAAACAAGTAATGGATTGTCAAGATAAGAAACTAAGAACAAAAGCCAATAGAACTATGGTTTAATTCATTCACATGGAGTAACCTAAATTTTCTATTACAAGGACATAAAAGGAAATTTTAAATAATAAGTC
Organism: Cannabis sativa; assembly: GCF_029168945.1. Classification (NCBI taxonomy): domain Eukaryota; kingdom Viridiplantae; phylum Streptophyta; class Magnoliopsida; order Rosales; family Cannabaceae; genus Cannabis; species Cannabis sativa. Next base: position 58,752,059 of record NC_083601.1, read on the forward strand.
TATTCAATGGACTTAACAAAACTTCCTGTTCCTAGTATTATAGGTTTGAGTTTATCTAAACATATGGCTTGTGGTATACCTGGTAATTACTTACTCTAATGCAAGCAACTTACTTTAGTAAGATGCTGAAGCATTTTCTTTCTAATGGCAATCTATAGAAGCTTCACAACTTCTTAGACATAGATTTTATTTATCTAAGGAAAAGTCTCAACTATTCCAGAAAAGATAAAGCCATGAAAGAATTTCTTAAATCAACAGTGAGAGGTCTTAGATATGCTTTTGTATGCCTTAGACCAGACACCTGCTGTTGAGTGGGAGTAATGAGTAGGTATCAGATTAATCCAGGAGAAGAACATTGGAAGACAATCAAGTAAATCTTAAGATTAAGAAGAGGAACTATATGTTAGTCTATAAGGGTGTGTTTAAAACTCTTAGACTACACCATATCAGATTTCAAAATTTGCCTTTGTGCTAGTAAATCTTTCTGATAAGATGGTGGTTACTCTGGGGGTGGAATAGTGATTTTGGAGAAGTGTAAGAACCTATCTACAGTCTCTAGGTCTACCAGAAAGGGACTGAATGTTAAAGCTGCAGGAAAGGTACTTATTCAGTCTAAGGAAAGTTCTATACATCTCTGGCACCATTCCAAATTGCCTTAACTACTAGTGTTACTTCCTGAATAACCAAGTAGTAGTTGCCAAAGATATAGAATCCAGTATCCCAAGAGAGTAGACATATAGAGAGGAATTTCACATTATCAATGATTTTGTGATTAAGGAAGAGTAATGGTGGAGAAGACGTTGTGTTTAATTCAACTTTTCGGATCCTATTAAGAGGAGTTTACTACTACTACACTTGATTTGTATATCAAGGTGTTGAGATTATTTGAAACGCACATTTTGTTTTATATTAGTGCAAGTGGGAGTTTGTTGGGTTTTATGCCCTAAATAAAACTCATTTCAATATAATCAGATTTACTTATTAATATAGATCAGAAATAACATTTAATGTAGCATGGTTCACATGATTTATTTCATGATTATATGTACATAATGTATGAATTCGTCTGAAACCCTTTTCACATAATTGATCCTGTTTATTGTGCTGTCAACACATTGGAAAGTAAACATGACTATGTGAATAAAGTTTCCTAGATTTATCAGACACAGGGTTTTACAGATATGATAATCTACAACAGAGTTTACTTGCATTTGGAGAAGTGCTATGTTCTTTCCAGAGCATTGGTTAAAGTAAAGCTCAGGTTGGATGCATGGAGTATGCATCGGAAGGGACCGATATTGAACTTTGACTTAGATTTATTAAACTTACCGTAATATCTATTCAAGTCAATATCGCCTAGTTTATAGTAGATCAAATGTTCTTAATCCTGTTATGATTAGGCTCAATCTTGAAAGGCTATTCGTGTTCTTTGATTTGTTAGTTAAGCCTACTTTTAGGTCAGGGTGATACGTACATTTTGGGAACACAGTAGTGCAATTGAGTGGGAGCGCTAACATAAACATGGAATCTATAGCTTCTATCTGGCGAATAGTAAGCAAAGGATGATCTCCTTCGAGCTTGACCAAACGAACATAAATGGTGGAGTACTCATTTCACATGAGCTGAAATATTATTTATACGGGGTCAAGTGTTTGAAGGATAAAATACATGTAGGGTGTAACGGTAATCTAATCCCTTTACAGTGTAGATCATTCATATAGAGGATCATTGATCACATTTGGATTATAACAATGGATAACTAATGATGCGTCTATATGGTGGAACATATAGAGCATTCTATATACTGAGAGTGCAATTCTGAGTTCTATGCGTGGATTCAACGAAGAATTAATAAGTTAGTGAATTTTAGTGTTAAATTCTTGATCTACTTATTGGAAGCTCGGTTATATAGACCCATGGTCCCCGCACTAGGTGAGATAATATTGCTTGTAAGACTCATGTAATTGGTTTTGATTAATCAATTATAATTCTCAAATTAGACTATGTCTATTTTTGAAATTTTTACTAAGTAAGGGCGAAATTGTAAAGAAAGAGTTGTTAGGGGCATATTTGTTAATTATGATACTTTGTATGGTTCAATTAATAAATATGATAAATGACAATATTATTTAATAATTATTTATAGTTAATAAATAGTTAGAATTGGCATTTAAATGGTTGAATTAGAAAATTAGCGTTTTTGAGAAAATCAGATGCAGAAAAGATAAAACTGCAAAATTGCAAAAAGTGAGGCCCAAATCCACTAGTATAGGGCCGACCACTTTTGTAGGAAATTTAAACTAATATTTTTATTATTTTAATGCCAAATAATTCAAACCTAACCCTAGTGGAATGCTATAAATAGATAGTGAAGGCTTCAGGAAAATTACACACTTTTCTTCTGACACTTCTGATTCAGAAAAACCTGAGCCTTCTCTCTCCCTATCTGGCCGACCACTCCCTCTCTCTTTCTTCCCTCTCAAATTTCGAAAGTCTTAGTGTATGAGTAGTTCCCACACATAGCAAGTGATACCTCAACCATAGTGAGGAAGATCGTGAAGAAAGACTTTCAGCAAGAAGGAATTTCAACACCAAAGAATCAGAGAAAGAGATCCAGGTTCAGATATTGATAATGCTCTGCTACAGAAAGGAATCAAGGGCTAGATATCTTAACGGAAGGAGTCATTATATTCCGCTGCACCCAATGTAAGGTTTCCTAAACTTTATACGTGTTTATTTCATCGTTTTAAAAAGTTCATATTTAGGGTGTGAATCAACATACTTGTGAGTAGATCTAAGATCCTGGTAAAATAATTTCCAACAATATGAACAAGATACAAATGCCATAGATTAAAAAGAATGTGGTAGTGTCTTTTGATGACTTAGGTTTAGTTACATCAAAGAGTTCTTAGAATAGTGCAAGTGGATCCTGGTCACAGAATACCAAACTCATATTCCATACAGTTTGAATCCATTAATAGAAGATGGATGTTAAACACTTGGAAAGTGTAACTGTATTGTATCCTGGAATTAGAAATATAAGAAAATTTATGTTTGGATTCTAAAATCAAATTCAAAGACTTAAATTTATACCAAATATAATGAGTAATTCTTTCTTGGACCAGCACTACTAATTTTAAACTCTTAGTTAGATTTTCCCATACAAGTAGGAGATTTCTAAGATTGAGGATTTATATCAATTGGGAATAGAATTTCGGGATTATAATCATATGCGTCATTTAATTTCTTAAGAGAAAATATAGAATGACATGAAATGATTTATAGACCATTCATCCAATGATATGTTATTGAGCTAATTCGAAATGAATAAGCTAAGAGGAATTAGGATAATTTCGTTTATAAATAAGAATCCAACGATGCTTCGATTAGCGAAAGTCAAAGTAATCTTATTTATACAATTTTCTTGTTTCATATTGTAAAAATACTAGTCTAAGGTGTCATCAATTGATGAACAGCTAGATGTCGCATATACAATATTTATCTTTCGAGATCTAACACTATTATGTATGTCTAATGGTGAAAATCCATTAGGGATTTATCTCATTAGATAAACAAACCAAGTTAGACCAACAATGAAGATTCAAAATTAAACTACAACTTAATAACAGGAAATAACATGGTTCAATATAAATTCATACACAATTAAGAAATTATTAAACATATAGAAGTAGGAATGACAAGTGAAAATACTAAAACATACAATCCTAAATAATTTCCAAGGTTTTCAAGAAACTGATATCAGTGTCCCATTTAGGCGAGAGTCAAAGCTACCATCCATTGAATAGAGTTGTCAGCTCATCTAAAATGTTAAACATTCTAGCAACCTTTTATTCGATCAAGATTGGAATTCAGCGTTGTCTCGTTTAAGCGAGAGTCAAGGCAATTCTATCTTATGAGCTTCCACCATTGTTTCATAATTTGCAAGTCAAATATGGTCGCCACCATTAGGGTGATCCATACCATATAAAACACTTACAAACTACTTGTCTTTCGAGATTAAACGATGCGAAATTGCTAATGAACATTCCTCCATTAGGGAGGATTACTCACTAAATCCTTGGCGATGTAAAACCAACAATGGAGATCGAATATCTTAATAATAAAGCTCATTATTTAAAGAGAGTTTTATTTTCTTTGATTCTCTTTATTTAATCTATTTATTTTAAATATATATTTATTTAATTAAAATTTCAAATTTAGAATGAAAAATTATAAATATAAATTTTAATTTAATATTTATAAATTTTACTTAGACGGATATGAAAATAACATGAATTATTTCCATCTTAGTAATAATTTCCAATAAATATTTAGAAAAATATTCAATTTAAGTTATTACAAAATTAATTTAAATTAATTTACAACTCAAATTTAATTTTCTACAAATATATATTGCATTTCGAAAAATTAAAGTATTCAATGATACAATTTTCGAAAATGCATATTAAAATAAAAAATAAATCCTGAAAAAATTATTCTAATTTAATGTTGGCCCAAAATTAATTAATAAAATTAATTTACAACAAAAAATATAATTTTCCTATTTAATTAAATATATAAGAAAAATTTCAAATATTTAAGTATAATGATGAAAATCAACTTAAATATGAATTTTCTATTTAATTAAATACACTAGAAATGTAATATCCCAGAAAATAAATAATATTTAAATGGACATATTTTATTAAATATGTAATTACTTAAAAAATGAAGTAGGATTATGATCTTACTTAGATGAATTGTTGAGAAATTATTTAATGAAATACGTTATTTTGGGCCCGGTAATTGTGGAAATTTAGCTATGTGGTTAGCAATGTCACGACATTAAATGAAAGAATTATTTTAAGAATATCCCAGATTAAGTTAGAATTTTATTAGAATGTCGGATTGGGGAATTAGTAAAAATTACCAAAATGCCCCTAGGGTTTTTTTTTTAAAAAAAATTATGTGAGAGGGGTAGATTAGCAAATTCAATGGAACCTTTTTATTTTGACTTTTCTTTCATTTTTTAAGCTGCCTATTAAAAAAAAAAGAAAGAAAACCCTTATTTAAGAGCTTCCTTCCAAGGCAAGAAACCATCTTTTTCAAAAAAAAAAAAAACAAACACAACACCAAGCTTCTCTTCTTCTTCTCCTTCTGCCGATCCTTGAAGCAGCTGGAACCAGGGGAAAACTCATTTCTTTTTCTTCAATTTCTTGAGCTAATCCTAACCCTAGAACCTAGCTAAGTGGAGGTAAGATTTTCTACTCTTCTCTTGATTGGTTTTTATGAGTTTAGTTTAGGTTTTGGTGAAGGTTTTCATTTAATCCAGAGCTGGGGTATAAACTGAGGTTAGGGTAGGTTCTTAGGGTTGATTTGAAACTTGTTTGAATGAAGATTAAGTGAGATTAATGGCTGTTTAGTTTGAATGCATTTGATTAAGCAATTTGAGCTTGATTTTCATGTGAGATGGTGATTTTGAGTTAAGTGGTGAATTGAGATTGAATGATGTGTTGAATATGTTGTATTTGGTATATTGAACTGTTCTGGAAATTCAATTTAGGTCTGAATTGGTTTTGGTTCGAGCTGAGGGAGAAAAACCAGAGTTTTTCGGTTCGACAAAGAACCGGCCGACCGGTTGGTTCTCGTCGTATCGTAACCGATCGACCTAAGCATGTTAGGGGAAAAATTCTCGGGTTTTTCTCTGAACCGTGTTAGCTCGGGGTTGAACCTAGTACCTGCCTTTGAATAATTTTGAGTTATTTGAATTATTATATAGATGGTGAAGGCTAAGTCTAGTCGGTTTTAAATTAGGGTTTTAATCCGGAATATTATGTTAAGGTATTTATTGTGTTTCAATTGTCGTGACATAGGACCGGGATTGCCTAGCTTGTTTTTCCACCCAGGTCGGCCATATTCTTGACTCCTGAGTTAAGGTAAGAAAAGTGGTAAGCACCGTATGTGGTTAAAAATCGATGAATGAATGGAGGTGACCTAAATTATTATTATGATGTTGATTAAAGCTTATTAAGCCTAGGTTATTACCTAGGGTTGGAAACGGTTATTACCGTTATGAGTAATTACTCTTGAAACCGCGGTTAGGTTTCTTACTTATCGTTTGCTTTATCGGGCAACGATAGTGACATATTCAGCTCGTATGTAACGAGTGGTAAAATGTGGTACTTTATTAGGTACCAGGAATGTGAGATGTTTAAGGGAATGCTTTTATTATCAAATAGTGAGTAAGCATAATGGCATGAGATTAAGTTGTTAATCATTTTCTTTCAATTATTGTTTTGATCACTTTCTTGCTGAGTCTCTGTGACTCACTGGTGCTTTATGGTGCAGGTAAAGGAAAGGCTAAAGTCGAGCAACCATGAGTTTATGGTCGCGGCAGCAATGTACATACCAGCCGTAGGCAGCCCAGTTTACAGGATGCTCTATTTTGATTGTATTTTGGAAAATATAAAGCTTATGTTGTAAAATACTTTGAAACCAGTTTGCAAATATTTTGAAAACAGGGGGACCCCATAAATCATGTTACTTATCTTTTGTTAAACAATTTAAAGGTTGAGTTTTAACTATCAAAAATTTAATTACCCACACTTTTAGTATAATTACATCTTATATAATTATTGGTATTTTAAATAAAGTGCACACACGTGGCGTCCCTGTTGGACAGGGCGTTACAACATGGTATCAGAGCGCCAAGGTTTTTAGATCCTGAAGACTGGTTTGATATGTACATTGGCTGCAAGGACCTGATCGACTCATGGTTTAGTAAGCTTTAAGTTAAAAGATAGCTTGTTAATTTTCTGATTACTTGATTATTTGAATTATGTTGATATCAGAATGTTGTGGGAAGGATTATAATATATGGAAATACTTATCAGTATTGTTATTACTTGGAATGTGATCGCAGGTGTATAGTTATGCACCCAAGGCGGACTGGTAGGGGTGCCCGCGAGCTAGCTGGGCTCGGGGCTGCCGGTGAGGGTGAGAACCCTTTACCACCACCTAATTGGGAAGAGTTATATGCTGCTATGCAAGAAACTATTCGGCAGCAGGGTGAGCAAATCAGAGAATTAAGAGAGCAGCGAGCTCAGCCTGCTCTAAATCTTAATCCTGATCCTCCGGCACCTCTAGTAGTGCCACCGGATGCAGGGAATCGTTTGGAACCATTATATGAGCGGTTCAGGAAGCAGAATCCGCCAGTGTTTGAGGGTGGTGCTGATCCACTCAAAGCGGAGCAATGGATGAGTATGATAACATCCATTTTCGATTTTATGCGAGTTGAAGATAATGACCGGGTCAGGTGTGCTACCTATATGCTACGAGATGATGCCCGTATTTGGTGGGAGATTGTATCTCAGGGCCATGATCTGAATAATATGACCTGGGAAACTTTTCGGGCCTTATTTTTTGAGAAGTATTATAATGAGTCTATTAAGGCAGCAAAGGCAGAAGAGTTTATACGGTTAACTCAGGGTAGTATGACCGTGACGAGTATGCTACTAAGTTTGATCGATCGGCAAAGTTTGCCTCGGATGAGGTGGCTACTGAAGCTGCTAGAAAAGCAAAGTTTATACGGGGGCTGGATGAACACATTGCCCGGGATGTGATTGTTGCTTCTAAACAACCGGGGGTTGCCCGAACTTATGCTCAAATAGTTGAGTTGGCCTTAGTTTCTGAGGGTGCAGAGGCTCAGATACGAAAGAAAAATATTGCCAGAAGAGATTCATGGAAGCAAACAGCAGGTGCTGGTTCGGGTAGGGGTACTGATCTTGGTGACCGCAAGAAAAGACCTAGTGAATTATCAGCGGTAGGCCCAAACAAAAGATTCCAGGGTAACCAAGGTTTCCGTCGTAGTGGAAACGAAAACTGGCGGACTTTTCCTGAATGTCCGAGGTGTAAAAGGCATCACCTGGGCGAGTGTCAGGCTAGGGCATGTTTCCACTGTGGAATGGTGGGTCATATGAAGAGAAACTGTCCACAATTGCTACGGTTAGAGCAAAAGAAGGATGATACACCCGCTCCTGCCCGAGTGTTTGCCCTGACTCAAGCTGAGGCTGATGCTGGTCCTTCTACTGTGATAGGTCAGCTTTCTGTTGCTGGTACTTTATTGACTGTGTTAATTGATTCTGGTGCGACGCATTCTTATATTTCAAGTAGAATAATTGAGCACCGAATAAACCTAGTGATGTGCTTTCTAGAGGTTTTGGAACCTTGTTGCCTACCGGGGAGTTGGTTATCTCCGGCAGTGGGTTCGATCCCTTCCGGTTGTTTGTGGAAGGAAGAGAGTTATCGATTGATCCGATAGAATTAAATCTGGAGGATTTTGATGTTATTTTGGGGATGGATTGGCTTGCTAAATACAATGCCACCATTGATTGTAAAAGAAAGATGGTAACTTTTCAGCCTGAGGGCGAGGATCCTTTTGTATTTGTGGGTAAGATGCAAGGATCTCGGATTCCCTTAATTTCAGCCCTTAAGGCACGGGATTTGTTGTGTGAGGGGTGCATTGGTTTCTTGGCAAGTGTTGTGGATATTTCCAGGGAACCACTAGCGGGACCGGAGCATGTCCCAGTGGTTCGAGAATTTCGGATGTGTTCCCGAGAAGAGTTACTGTGGTTGCCACCAAAACGTGAAATTGATTTTGAGATTGATTTAATACCGTGAGCCGAGCTCCGTATCGAAAGCTCCCTACAGATGGCACTGCAGAGCCGAAAGAGTTAAAAGTTCGCTATTGGGGGATGATGGATTTAAAATTTACTAGACCTAGTACTTCACCTTGGGGTGCACCAGTTTTGTTTGTGAAAAAGAAAGATGGAACATTACGAATGTGTATAGATTATCGGGAGTTAAACAAATTAACAAGTGAAGAACAAGTACCCTCTCGCCAAGAATAGATGATTTATTTGATCGGTTGCGGGGGTAAAACCTGTCTTTTCTAAAATTGATCTTTGATCTGGTTATCACCAACTGAGGATTCGAGAGGAGGATATTCCCAAGACAGCTTTTCGGACCCGGTATGGTCATTATGAATTCCTGGTAATGTCCTTCGGATTAACAAATGCCCCCGCAGCATTTATGGATTTGATGAACCGAGTGTTCAAAGATTTTCTGGATGATTTTGTTATTGTCTTTATTGATGATATTCTAATTTATTCAGACTCGGAAGAGACTCACGAAAGACATCTTCGAATGGTATTACAACGTCTCAGGGAGCATAAGTTGTATGCCAAGTTTAAGAAATGTGAATTTTGGTTACCTCAGGTGAGTTTCTTGGGGCATGTGGTGAGAAAAGATGGTATTTTAGTGGATCCAGTAAAGATTGAAGCAGTTCGTGACTGGCCTCGACCTAAGTCAAGAATCGAAGTTAGAAGTTTCGGGATTAGCAGTGGTATTACCGAAGATTTGTTGAGGGCTTTGCAAAGATTTCTACGCCTTTAATCGAATTGACCCGAAAGAATTGTAAGTTTGTTTGACCGACAAGTGTGAAGGAAGTTTCCAGGAATTGAAGCAAAGGTTGATTACCGCTCCTGTGCTGACTTTACCAAAAAGTGATGAAAAGTTTGTGATTTATTGTGATGCATCCAAACAAGGGTTAGGTTGTGTTCTTATGCAGTCAGGGAAAGTGATTGCTTATGCATCCAGGCAATTGAAGGAGTATGAACAACGATATCCTACCCATGATATTGAATTAGCAGCGGTTGTCTTTGCACTAAAAGTTTGGCGTCACTATCTATACGGTGAGAAGTGTGAAATTTATACAGACCATAAAAGCCTCAAGTACTTTTTCACTCAGAAGGATTTAAATATGAGGCAACGACGATGGTTAGAACTGGTCAAAGATTATGATTGCGAGATTCTCTACCACCCTGGTAAAGCAAATGTGGTAGCGGATGCTCTAAGTCGGAAAGGACCAGGGCAAGTTTGTGAACTAAAGGAAATCTCAGCCAAGTTGGCTGAGGATATGACGAGAGCGGGAATTGAATTTGTAATTGGAAAACTTGCTAATATCACCATACAATCTAATTTATTGGAAAGAATTAGAGTAGCCCAACAAAGTGACCTTGAGCTACAGGGACATAAGGAGAAGTTAGAGGCTGGATTCGCAAGAGACTTTTCGTGCTTATCTGATGGGTTGTTGCGATACAAAAACGAATACGTACCTAGGTTGATAAAGAAATCAAACAAGAGATTCTTGATGAATCTCATACTACACCGTACTCCTTACACCCGGGAACAACCAAGATGTATCATGATGTGAAAGCTTTATACTGGTGGTCGGGTATGAAGAGGGATATTGTTGAATATGTGTCAAAATGCTTAACCTGTCAACAAATTAAAGCAGAACATCAAAGGCCGGCAGGTTTGCTTCAACCTCTGAAGATTCCTGAATGGAAATGGGAAGACATCACCATGGATTTTGTGGTAGGATTGCCCAGAACAGTAGGGTATTATGATTCTATTTGGGTGATAGTGGATCGATATACGAAGTCTGCTCACTTTCTCCCGATGAGGATAACGTATACAGTGGATCAATATGCTGATTTGTATATTAAGGAGATAGTTCGACTTCATGGTGCCCCAAAGTCGATAGTTTCAGATAGAGATCCAAAATTTACATCCAAATTCTGGGAAAGTTTACAGCAAGCAATGGGTACTAAGTTGAAATTCAAGATGCCTTTTCATCCTCAAACCGATGGTCAATCTGAAAGGACTATCCAGATACTTGAGGATATGTTGAGAGCATGTGTAATGGACTTTGAAGGTTCTTGGAACAAATACCTACCTCTGATTGAGTTTTCTTATAACAATAGTTATCAGAGTACCATTGGCATGGCTCCATATGAGATGCTTTATGGAAGGAAATGTCGATCACCTATTCACTGGGATGAGGCTGGTGAACGTAGGTATCTTGGACCTGAAGCTGTCCAAAGAACGAGCGAGGCTATTGAAAAGATTCGAGCTCGTATGCTTGCTTCCCAAAGTAGACAGAAAAGCTACGCAGATCCAAAGCGTAGAGATGTTGAATTCCAAGTTGGGGATTTTGTTTTTCTTCGGGTGTCCCCAATGAAGGGAATTCGAAGGTTCGGGAAGAAAGGAAAGTTGAGTCCCAGATTTATTGGTCCATTTGAGATTCTTGAGAAAGTAGGTCAGATAGCTTATCGGTTGGCTCTACCTCCTGCTTTATCTGGGGTTCATAACGTGTTTCATGTCTCGATGCTTCGGAAATATGTATCTGATACAACTCATATTTTAAGTTATGAAGACATTGAGCTTCAAACCGACCTGTCGTATGAAGAACAACCAGTACAGATCTTAGACAGGAAAGAAAAGGTGTTGCGAAACAAGACTATTCCACTAGTCAAAGTGTTGTGGCGGAATAGCAAAGTTGAAGAAGCGACTTGGGAATTAGAGTCGCAGATGCGGGAGTTGCATCCCGAGCTTTTCAGGTAAATTTCGAGGACGAAATTCCTATAAGTGGGGGATAGTTGTAATATCCCAGAAAATAAATAATATTTAAATGGACATATTTTATTAAATATGTAATTACTTGGAAAATGAAGTAGGATTATGATCTTACTTAGATGAATTGTTGAGAAATTATTTAATGAAATACGTTATTTTGGGCCCGGTAATTGTGGAAATTTAGCTATGTGGTTAGCAATGTCACGACATTAAATGAAAGAATTATTTTAAGAATATCCCAGATTAAGTTAGAATTTTATTAGAATGTCGGATTGGGGAATTAGTAAAAATTACCAAAATGCCCCTAGGGTTTTTTTTAAAAAAAAAAATTATGTGAGAGGGGTAGATTAGCAAATTCAATGGAACCTTTTTATTTTGACTTTTCTTTCATTTTTTAAGCTGCCTATTAAAAAAAAAAGAAAGAAAACCCTTATTTAAGAGCTTCCTTCCAAGGCAAAAAACCATCTTTTTCAAAAAAAAAAAAAACAAACACAACACCAAGCTTCTCTTCTTCTTCTCCTTCTGCCGATCCTTGAAGCAGCTGGAACCAGGGGAAAACTCATTTCTTTTTCTTCAATTTCTTGAGCTAATCCTAACCCTAGAACCTAGCTAAGTGGAGGTAAGATTTTCTACTCTTCTCTTGATTGGTTTTTATGAGTTTAGTTTAGGTTTTGGTGAAGGTTTTCATTTAATCCAGTAATGGGTATAAACTGAGGTTAGGGTAGGTTCTTAGGGTTGATTTGAAACTTGTTTGAATGAAGATTAAGTGAGATTAATGGCTGTTTAGTTTGAATGCATTTGATTAAGCAATTTGAGCTTGATTTTCATGTGAGATGGTGATTTTGAGTTAAGTGGTGAATTGAGATTGAATGATGTGTTGAATATGTTGTATTTGGTATATTGAACTGTTCTGGAAATTCAATTTAGGTCTGAATTGGTTTTGGTTCGAGCCGAGGAGAAAAACCGCAGTTTTTCGGTTCGACAACCGGTCGACCGGTTGGTTCTGCTGTATCAGAACCGGTCGACCGGTTACAGCAGGGGAAAAATTCTCGGGTTTTTCTCTGAACCGTGTTAGCTCGGGGTTGAACCTAGTACCTGCCTTTGAATAATTTTGAGTTATTTGAATTATTATATAGATGGTGAAGGCTAAGTCTAGCTCGGTTTTAAATTAGGGTTTTAATCCGAATATTATGTTAAGGTATTTATTGTGTTTCAATTGTCGTGACATAGGACCGGATTGCCTAGCTTGTTTTTCCACCTGTGTCGGCCATATTCTTGACTTCTGAGTTAAGGTAAGAAAAGTGGTAAGCACCGTATGTGGTTAAAAATCGATGAATGAATGGAGGTGACCTAAATTATTATTATGATGTTGATTAAAGCTTATTAAGCCTAGGTTATTACCTAGGGTTGGAAACGGTTATTACCGTTATGAGTAATTACTCTTGAAACCGCGGTTAGGTTTCTTACTTATCGTTTGCTTTATCGGGCAACGATAGTGACATATTCAGCTCGTATGTAACGAGTGGTAAAATGTGGTACTTTATTAAGTACCAGGAATGTGAGATGTTTAAGGGAATGCTTTTATTATCAAATAGTGAGTAAGCATAATGGCATGAGATTAAGTTGTTAATCATTTTCTTTCAATTATTGTTTTGATCACTTTCTTGCTGAGTCTCTGTGACTCACTGGTGCTTTATGGTGCAGGTAAAGGAAAGGCTAAAGTCGAGCAACCATGAGTTTATGGTCGCGGCAGCAATGTACATACCAGCCGTAGGCAGCCCAGTTTACAGGATGCTCTATTTTGATTGTATTTTGGAAAATATAAAGCTTATGTTGTAAAATACTTTGAAACCAGTTTGCAAATATTTTGAAAACAGGGGGACCCCATAAATCATGTTACTTATCTTTTGTTAAACAATTTAAAGGTTGAGTTTTAACTATCAAAAATTTAATTACCCACACTTTTAGTATAATTACATCTTATATAATTATTGGTATTTTAAATAAAGTGCACACACGTGGCGTCCCTGTTGGACAGGGCGTTACAAGAAAAATACTTCAAGCAAAAACAGATAATATCTATCTAGATTTTCATTTGACTAATTAATTCAATTTCTAATAATATAGTTTAATTCATTTATTTTAAATTAATCAATAAATGAAAAAATCATTGATTTAAGTTGGTCCAAGAATTAATTAAAATAAATAATTAATTTACAACTTAATCTATTTTTCAAGATAAAATTCGAAATTCCAGTATTTAATAAATGCAATTTCGAAATTTGATTAATAATTTTCTATTTAATTAAGTGTCATGAAAAAGAAATATTTAAGTATCATGATGAAAATTAACTTAGATATTTAATTTTCAAACTAATTAAATGTATTAAAGAAATAAATAATTAAGTGTAGAGAAGCTTAATTATTAATCTCTAGTTTAATACTAGGAAAAATATTTAAAATAAATTGTACCAAAATTAATTATTTAAATAATTAATTTCACAATGTATAATATTTTCCTATTTAATATTAGAAATAATAAGTAGTCTTGAAATAACTATCTAGAAAATATATTATTTGACTAAGTATCTTTTCCACAAAATTTGAAAAAATATCTAATTTAAGTTGTATTAGAAAAGAACTTAAATATTTTCAAATTTAAATTTAATTAAATATAATAAATTAAGTTGTAACCACTTAATTTGAAAATATTCCATTTTAAGTTAATATTCGAAAAGATATTAACTTAAAAAATATCTAAAATATTCCATTTTAAGTTAATATTCGAAAAGATATTAACTTAAAAAATATCTAAAGAATCTTAATAACCAATTCCTAAAATTCGTCAACGTAATTTTGAAATTTTAAATTCAAAAGATATTCAGATTTAAGTTGGTTAGTTGTAGATAACTAAATATCAACTTAAATAGGAATATTTAATGAAAAATTTAAATTAAGCTTTAGAAAGAATCTAGATGGTTATAATTCTATATTTAATTAAATACAAGAAAATACATATAGTTTAGCTTAGAATAAAAAATTCTTTAAACTATAATTTTCTTAAATTAATTTCAAAATAAATGAAATTAATTATGTTGCTAATCAATTTTATTAGGTTAAACTAGTTTAATTAACCTAGTACAGTTGTTCAAATTAGGCAAATGGGCCTTCACAATGTGGGTGGTTCATGTGAGGGGGTACTGGGTTCAGTATGTCGTACCCACTTCTATGGCTTCCAACTCTCACACAAGGCCCAAAAGAGAGGAATTTAACCTTAAAATGAACAACTATTATTAATTGAATAGGCCCAAAAACTAAATGGGCCTAAATAAAATCTATCAAGAACTATGACATTTTATTTAGCAACAACAACCTATATGCATCTATAATGAAATTAAACACATAGGCTCACACAGGCACACTTTGGATGGGTCCTATCATGTTGCTAGGTCATCCACAGATGAAAGAAGATTGTAAATATACCGGTTACAAATTATTTACTTGACCAAGGGAGCCATCAGATCATTAGATCTGGCAAAAAGTTAACCATGGCTATTTGCAATCAAGCAATAATAGGTTTTGAAAACTTGCAAACAAGCTAAAACACATACTCCTGCAACAAGGTTAGGTGGATAGTTGGATGTAGGATTTATTTAATTAAATAAATAACAAATTTATTTTCGAAAATTTTAAAAAAAAAATTCGAAATTTAAATTAAAAAAAAATTAAAATTAAACATACAATTTTGAAAAATTAGGTTTCAACCAACCTAAATATCATTTCAAAATTTGCTAACTACTTTTTAAAAAATTTAATGTTATTTTATAAATAAAAATTAAATAAAAAAAATAAATGAATATCTTTTTCAGATTTTAAATGTAATTTAAATAAATAAAATAACAAAATTTAAAAGTTAGCAAAATATCTTACATCTATTTAAAATTACATGATTATAGTTATCTTATTTTAAATTTAAATAAGGTCAAATTATTAATAAAAAAAAATTAATTTAAAAATTTAAAATCTGACCTTAAATTTAAAAATAAGATAAGATATAATCAAATTTAAAAATAAGATAGATAATTAAGCAAAAAAGATAGATACTAACTATTTTTAAATTCAAATTACACTAATATCATGAATTAAATTTAAAAAATATTAATAAATTTAATTATGATAATTAGAATTGAATTAGAATAGTAAATGTATAAATACAGAACTATACAAAAAATTGGAAGTTAATTCCATGAAAAAGCATGAAAAAACGAAGAAAAACGAAAAAGTTGCAAGCTGTACGGACGCGATGCTTTGCATACCCGTCCGGGCGCGCGCAAGGGGTGTTTGGGCGTGCATACCCGTCCGCGCGCGCGCAGGTTTTGTGCTGCTCAACCCCGATTTTTTGAAACTTCAAAAAATCATAACTAATTCAAATTAAATCGAAATTGAGTTCTGTAAAAAGGTAACTTGCTTAATTTTTTCCATACTATCCAATAAAAATAATTCCAGAAACAGATATTCAATTATTTTTCACGAAAATTTACAAACATCAATCAATCATCAAATAACACTCAATACAACATGATACCATCCAAAACATCAAACAATCGTTTTAAAGTCCAAATTTCTTGCAAGAAAATCAATTACCATGGCTCTGAGGCCAGTTGTTAGAAATTATTTTACCAGGATCTTTGATCTACTCACAAGTATGTTGATTAACACCCTAAATATGAACTTTCTAAAACGATGAAATAAACACCTATAAAGTTTGAGAAACCTTACATTGGGTGCAGCGGAATAATATGACTCCTTCCGTTCAGATATCTAGCCCTTGATTCCTTTCTGTAGCAGAGCATTATCAATATCTGAACCTGGATCTCTTTCACTGAATCTTTGATGCTAAAACTCCTTTTGATGAAAGTCTTTCTTCACGATCTTCCTCACTATGGTTGAGGTATCACTTGCTGTGTGTGGGCACTATTCTCAAACTAAGAATTTTGAAATATTGAAAAAGAAAAGAAGAGGGAAGTGGCGGCTAAAGATAGGGAGAGAGAGAGGCTCAGTTTTTTTCTGAATCAGAAGTGTAATTTTCCTAAAGCCTTCACTATCTATTTATAGCATTCGACTAGGGTTAGGTTTGAATTATTTGGCATTAAAATAATGAAAATATCAGTTTAAATTCCCTACAAAAGTGGCTGGCCATGCATAGTGGATTTTTGCCTCACTTTTCGTAATTTTGCAGTTTTATCTTTTCTGCATCTGATTTTCTCAAAAACGCCAATTTTCAAATTCAACCATTTAAATGCCAATTCTAACTATTTAATAACTATAAATAGTTATTAAATAATATTGTCATTTATCATATTTATTAATTGAACCATACAAAGTATCATAATTAACAAATATGCCCCTAAAACTCTTTCTTTACAATTTCGCCCTTACTTAGTGAAAAATTCACAAATAGACATAGTCTAATTTGAGAATTATAATTGATTAATCAAAACCAATTATATGAGTCTTACAAGCAATATTATCTCAACTAGTGCGGGGACCATGGGTCTATATAATCGAGCTTCCAATAAGTAGATCAAGAATTTATTACTAAAATTCACTAACTTATTAATTCTTCGTTGAATCCACACATAGAACTTAGAATTGCACTCTCAGTATATAGAATGTTCTATATGTTCTACCATATAGACACATCATTAGTTATCCATTGTTATAATCCTAATTTGATCAATGATCCTCTATATGAATGATCTACACTGTAAATGGATTAGATTACCGTTACACCCTAAAATGTATTTAATCCTTAAAATACTTAACCCCGTATAAATGATATTTCAGCTTATGTGAAATGAGATATCCACCATTTATTTTTCGTTTGCTCAAGCTCGAAGGAGATCATCCTTTACTTACTATTCGCCAAACAGAAGCTATAGATTCCATGTTTATGTTAGCGCTCCCACTCAATTGCACTATCGTGTTCCCAAAATGTACGTATCACCCTGACCTAAAAGTAGGCTTAACTAACAAATCAAAGAACACGAATAGCCTCTTAAGATTGAGCCTAATCATAACAGGATTAAGATCATTTGATCTAGGATCAACTAGGCGATATTTACTTAAATAGATATTACGGTAAGTTTTTTAAATCTAAGTCAAAGTTCAATATCGGTCCCTTCCGATGCATACTCCATGCATCCAACCTGAGCTTTACTTTAACCAATGCTCTGGAAAGAACATAGCACTTCTCCAAATGCAAGTAAACTCTGTTGTAGATTATCATATCAGTAAAACCCTGTGTCTGATAAATCTAGGAAACTTTATTCACATAGTCATGTTTACTTTCCAATGTGTTGACAGCACAATAAACAGGATCAAGTATGTGAAAAGGGTTTCAGATGAATTCATACATTATGTACATATAATCATGAAATAAATCATGTGAACCATGCAACATTAAATGTTATTTCTGATCTATATTAATAAGTAAATCTGATTATATTGAAATAAGTTTTATTTAGGGCATAAAACCCAATAATAACTTCTATAGGAATTTAGAAGTGAAACGATGATATCCTTCGAGCTTGGCTAAACAGAGATAAATGGTTGAGATCTCATTTCACTTCGCTGAAATATCATTTATACGGAGCTAAGTGTTTTAAGGATAAAACACATTGAAGGTGTAACGGTAATTTAGTTCCTATTCAATGTAGATCATCTATTAGAGGGTCATTGACCAAATTAGGATTATAACAATGGATAATTAATAGCGTATCTATATCGTGGAACAAATAGAGCGTTCTATATGACTGAGAGTGCAATTCCAAGTTCTAAGTGTGGATTCAATAAGGAATTAATAAGTTAGGGAATTTACTTGGTAAATTCGGTTCGACTTATTGGAAGCTCGGTTATATAGGCCCATGGTCCCCATACTAGTTGAGACCATACTGCTTGTAAGACTCAGTTAATTGATTTTAATTAATCAATTATAATTCTAAAGTTAGACTATGTCCACTTTATGAATTTTCACTAAGTAAGGGCGAAATTGTTAAGAAAAGAGATTCTATGTTTATTTATTAATTAAGTGACTTTATATGTTTAATTAATAAATATATTAAATGACAATGTTATTTAATAATTAATTTTTAGTTATTAAATAATTAGAATTGACATTTTAAATGGTTAAATTGGAAAATTGGCCTTTTTGAGAAAATGGGATTGAGAAATGACAAAATAGCAAAATTACAAAGTGAGGCCCATTATCCTTATATGGCCGGCCACTATGATTAAAATTTTACCATTTATATTTTTTATTATTTTAATGCTATACAATTCAAACCCTAAACCTAGATGGCAATCTATAAATAGAAAATGATGGCTTCAGGAAACTATGACTTTCATATTGTTTCTTTCAGAGAAAACCTAGCCTCGTATTCTATTGAAAGCCGCCCCTCTCTCTTCTCTTTTCTTCCAATTTCAAAATACCCTAGTGATAGAGTAGTGCCCACACACATCAAGTGGTATCTCAATCATAGTGTGGAAGATTGTGTAGAATCCAATCAACAAGAAGGAGAATCAGCATCAAAGAAGGAGAGAAAAAGATCCAGGTTCAGATCTTGATTATGTTCTGCTACAGAAAGGAATCAAGGGCTAGAGATCTGAACGGAAGGAGTCATTATATTCCGCTGCACCCAATGTAAGGTTTCCTCAACTTTATATGTGTTTATTTCATTGTTTTAGAATTCATATTAGGATGTTAATGAAACATACATGGTAGTAAATCTAGATCCTGGTAAAATATTTCCAACATGTACATGTCAGGGCAGTTAGGCCTGGAGCGTACGATCTTTGAGACATCAAGGCTTTGTGTTGTATAGTTGCTAGGCGAAAAAACTTTTGTATATGAATAGCAAACTTTTGTACATGTATTTTGTAAACGGGATCCCGAGATTTTATAAATGTATTACTTTAAGTTTCTAAGTAAATAAATAAATTTTTATTGATCACGTTTTTCATTAATCTCGTTCATTAGCAGCGAGCTGCACAGTATGTTAAATATCATGCTAACACGCCTAAATTAGTTAGGGTGTTACAGTTTTATTCTTGGTAGTCAGATTGATCGTGGCAGCGCGCTTCCATGACTGGAAATAATCTTGGCCAATAAATTGGAAGGGAACAATGAGGAAATTTAGGTTGTCTCCAGTTTCGAGATGATATGGATTGCGTTCATCAATGGAAGGTCGATCAAGATTCATAAGAGGAGTATCAAAAATACGAAAGTCAGGTGGAAAAGAGAGAGAGATGTCGTTGGAGCCACGGGAGGATGAGCTGAAAAACTAGAGAAAACCGAAGACACCGATGTGAAGCTCATCAGAAGAATGGATGTGAAGAATGGCAAAGAAGACAATCCAGGAGGACACGGAGATGGCAGCAGAATGGTTGACGTAGACGAGACACCATTGGTCAAGATTTCAGGTGGTAGCGGAGCGATCGGTGGAGATGAAGCACCGGTGGTCAAGATTTCAGTAGAGACGATCGTCGATGTAGGGGAGACAAACGGAGCTGTTGAAGACGGACATTCAAAGATCAGCAAAGGTGCTGGAAAAGACGCCTGAGCTACAAGAGGAACCTGGTGTGAAGCTTCAATAGGGGAAGAGTGGGGATCGACAGCAACGGCAGCGACGGCCGGCGAGAGACAGAGAGCACCTCGCGTCTGAACTATGGCGATTAGGGTTTTGAGAGAGAAAAGTGTTGGGTTTTATGCCCTAAATAAAACTCATTTCATATAATCAGATTTGCTTATTAATAAAGATCAGAAATAACATTTTATGTTGCATGGTTCACATGATTTATTTCATGATTATAGGTATATAATGTATGAATTCTTTTTAAGTCCAGAACATATGAGTTGGTTAAAGATTATAGTGTTGTCAGCACAGTGGAATATAATCTTTATTATATGTTCAAAAGTTGATTCCTTGATTTGTCAGAACACTGGATTTAGACTGACATGGTATAATCAGCGATAGGTATTCTTACACCTTGGAAAAGTGTTATGTCCTTTCCAGGACATTGGCAAAGTTTACCAGTATCGGATGCATGGATTATGCATTGGAATGGACCGATATTGAACTTTGAATTAGATTTTGAAACTTACCGTAAACATCTATTCAATTCAATATCATAAGCTGATCCTAGATCACATGATCGAAATCCTGATATGGTTAGGCTCAATTTCAAGAGTATTATTCGTGTTCTTTGATTTGTTAGTTAAGCCAAACTTTAGTCTGGGCCATACGTACATTTTGGGAACACGGTAGTACAATTGAGTGGGGGAGCGCTAACATAAATATGGAATCTATAGCTTCTATTTGGCAAATAGAAGTAAAGGATGATTTCCTTCGAGCTTAACCAAACGAAGATAAATGGTGGAGATCTCATTTCACTTAGGTGAAATATCATTTATAGAGGGTTAAGTGTTTTAAGGATAAAATACATTGTAGGGTGTTACGGTAATTTAATCCTGTACAGTGTAAATCATCTATATAGAGGATCATTGATCACATTAGGGTTATAACAATGGATAACTAATGACGTGTCTATATCGTGGAACATGTAGAGCGTTTCTATATGACTGAGAGTGCAATTCCAAGTTCTAAGTGTGGATTCAATGAGGAATTAATAAGTTAGGGAATTTACTTGGTAAATTCGGCTCGACTTATTGGAAGCTCGGTTATATAGACCCATGGTCCCCATACTATTTGAGGCCATACTGTTTGTAAGACTTAGTTAATTGATTTTAATTAATCAATTATAATTCTAAAAGTTAGACTATGTCTACTTTATCAATTCTCACAGTTTAAGGATGAAATCGTAAAGAAAAGGGTTTCGAGGTTTAATTATTAATTAAGAGACTTTGTATGTCTAATTAATAATTATTTTAAATGACAATATTATTTAATAATCTATTTTAGTTATTAAATAATTAGTTTTGGCATTTAAATGATTAGAATTGGAAAAATGGCATTTTTGGAGAAATTGAAATAAAATTGAGGAAACTGCAAAATCCAAGTGAGGCCCATATTCCCTCTATGGCCGAAGCACTCCCTTTGTGTTTCCCAATTATTATTTTATTTTTTAATTGTCATGTAATTGCTAATCAAAGCCTAGCTATAATAGGAAAGTGGTGAATCACACTAAATAAGGCAGTTAATCAATTACACAGTAAAAGAGGAAACTGTTTTATTTGAAAAGTTGTGCTCTCCCTTCTCCCTATATATAGCAGCCCTTGTTCTCTTCTCTTGATCATCATATGAACCATAAGCCACGAAATTCAAGAGAGAAAAGAGAGAAATTTCGAAATCCTTGTGAGATGAGTAGTGCCCACACACATCAAGTGGTATCTCAATCATAGTATGGAAGACTTTGGAATTTCTGCATCAAAGAAGGAGAAAAGAAGATCCAGGTTCAGATCTTGGTGATGCTCTGCTACAGAAAGGAATCAAGGGCTAGAGATCTGAACGGAAGGAGTCATATTATTCCGATGCACCCACTGTAAGGTTTTCTAACTTTATATGTGTTTATTTTCATTGTTTTAGAATTCATATTAGGTTGTTAATCCAACATACTTGTTAGTAAATCTAGATCCTGGTAAAATAATTTCCAACAAAAAGTTGTTAGAATGAGGAGTATATGTCATCTGATACCATATTAGAAAAATGGTAAAATTCTCATTGGAAAAGTAAGGTACATATACAAAGCTGAAAACATCCCAAATAAGAGAAGCCCAAAATAGATTATAAAAGCCCAATCTTAATACAAGATTTGTTGTAATTAACGTTGCAATAGATCATTTATTCTCTGCTCTTAATAATTTGACGAATGCAATTACAGCTCACATGATGGCTTCATGGGTATGCTTCAAATCAAATATTGGTTTTGTCATTAGTTTTCTTTACTAATATTGTGATGTTTTGAATCTTCTGACTTTCTCTAGGCTAAATAAAATTTCTTGATAATGAAATAAGAAAAATAAAAAGAACTATTGTATCCATATAATTTTTTTTACTGGGTTGTCTAACATATAGTGGAAGGAATACAAATTCTTTCATAAAAAATACTAACTTTTAAAAGATAAATACATCTACCCAATAAAACTAAATTACACATTTATGTTGGAAATTATTTTACCAGGATCTTAGATCTACTCACAAGTATGTTGATTAACACCCTAAATATGAACTTTCTAAAACGATGAAATAAACACATATAAAGTTTAGTAAACCTTACATTGGGTGCAGCGGAATATAATGACTCCTTCCATTCAGATATCTAGCCCTTGATTCCTTTCTGTAGTAGAGCATTATCAATATCTGAACCTGGATCTCTTTCTCTGATTCTTTAGTGCTGAAACTCCTTCTTGCTGAAAGTCTTTCTTCACGATCTTCCTCACTATGATTGAGGTATCACATGCTGTGTGTGGGCACTACTCTAACACTAAGAATTTCAAAATTCAAGAGGGAAGAGAAAGAAGAAGTGGCGGCTAAAGATAGGGAGAGAGAAAGGCTCAGGTTTTTCTCCGAAGGGAAAAATAGAAAATTTAAGTGTAAATTTCCTGAAGCCTTCACTATCTTTTTATAGCATTCCACTAGGGTTAGGTTTGAATTATTTGGCATTAAAATAATGAAAATATCAGTTTAAATTCCCTACAAAAGTGGTCGGCCATGCAAAGTGGATTTGGGCCTCACTTTTTGCAAATTTGCAGTTTTATCTTTTCAGCATCTGACTTTCTCAAAAACGCCAATATTCAAATTCAACCATTTAAATGCCAATTCTAACTATTTAATAACTATAAATAATTATTAAATAATATTGTCGTTATTATATTTATTAATTAAACCATACAAAGTATCATAATTAACAAATATGCCCCTAAAACTCTTTCTTTATAATTTCGTCCTTACTTAGTGAAAAATTCACAAATAGACATAGTCTAAATTGAGAATTATAATTGATTGATCAAAACCAATTATACGAGTCTTACAAGCAATATTATCTCAACTAGTGCGGGGACCATGGGTCTATATAACCGAGCTTCCAATAAGTAGATCAGGAATTTATTACTAAAATTCACTAACTTATAATTCTTCGTTGAACCCACGCATAGAACTTAGAATTGCACTCTCAATATATAGAATGCTCTATATGTTCCACCATATAGACACATCATTAGTTATCCATTGTTATAATCCTAATTTGATCAATGATCCTCTATATGAATGATCTACACTGTAAAAGGATTAGATTACCATTACACCCTACAATGTATTTAATCCTTAAAACACTTAACCCCGTATAAATGATATTTCACTTATGTGAAATGAGATCTCCACCATTTATTTTCGTTTGGTCAAGCTCAAAGGAGATCATCCTTTACTTACTATTCGCCAGATTGAATCTATAGATTCCATGTTTATGTTAGCGCTCCCACTCAATTCCACTACCGTGTTCCCAAAATGTACGTATCACCCTGACCTAAAAGTAGGCTTAACTAACAAATCAAAGAACACGAATAGCCTCTCAAGATTGAGCCTAATCATATCAGGATTAAGATCATTTGATCTAGGATCAACTAGGCGATATTGACTTGAATAGATATTACGGTAAGTTTAATAAATCTAAGTCAAAGTTCAATATCGGTCCCTTCCGATGCATACTCCATGCATCCAACCTGAGCTTTACTTTAACCAATGTTCTGGAAAGAACATAGCATTTCTCCAAATGCAAGTAAACTCTTGTTGTAGATTATCATATCAGTAAAACTCTGTGTCTGATAAATCTAGGAAACTTTATTCACATAGTCATGTTTACTTTCCAATGTGTTGACAGCACAATAAACAGGATCAAGTATGTGAAAAGGGTTTCAGATGAATTTATACATTATGTACATATAATAATGAAATAAATCATGTGAACCATGCAACATTAAATGTTATTTCTGATCTATATTAATAAGTAAATCTGATTATATTGAAATGAGTTTTATTTAGGGCATAAAACCCAACAAACTCCCACTTGCACTAATATTAAACAAAATGTGCATTTCAAATAATCTCAACACCTCGATATACAAATCAAGTGTAGTAGTAGTAAACTCCTTGTAATAAGATTTGAAAGGTTGAATTAAACACAACCTTTTCTCCACCATTACTCTTCCTTTAATCACAAAATCATTGATAATGTGAAATTCCTCTCTATGTGTCTACTCTTCTTGGGATACTGGATTTTTTGTGTAGTTCTATATTTTTACGAGATGAAACAAGAAGATTGTATAAATAAGATTACTTTGACATTCGCTAATCGAAGCATCGTTGGATTCTTATTTATAAACGAAATTATCCTAATTCCTCTTAACTTATTCATTTCGAAAAGCTCAATAACATATCATTGGATGAATGGTCTATAAATCATTTCATGTCATTCTATATTTTCTCTTAAGAAATTAAATGACGCATATGATTATAATCCCGAAATTCTATTCCCAATTGATATAAATCCTCAATCTTAGAAATCTCCTACTTGTATGGGCAAATCTGACTTAGAGTTTAAAATAGTAGTGGTGGTCCAAGATAGAATTACTCATTATATTTGGTATAAATTTTAAGTCTTTGACTTTAATTTTAGATTCCAAATAGAAATTTTCTTATATTTCTAATTCCAGATACAATACAGTTACACTTTCTCAAGTGTTTAATATCCATCTTTTATTAATGGATTCAAACTGTATGGAATATGAGTTAGGTATTCTGTGACCAGGATCCACTTGCACTATTCTAAGAATTCTTTTATAAACCTAAGTCATCAAAAGACACTACCACATTTTATTTAATCTATGGCATTTGTATCTTGTTCATAGTGGATTTGACAAGATCAATCTCTGTAAAGAGTTAATATGCAGTTCAAAGATCATTAAATTGATTTTTAAATTATATCAAAACTTACCTCCCCATAAATTTCGAGTTGCATGTTGATGATTAGTTACTAGTCGTTGCCTAATTCTTTCTATGGTAATACAATTTCAGAATGATGTAATGGTTGTATACTTAATGTAAATCTTTACTAGATTCATGGATGACCTAATCAAAATCTTAAGAAAAGCTAGAACTGTTAACCATGGTTTGTTAGCTGTTCTAAGTGATTAGCGGTGGACCATCCCATTGTCAATAGATAAGAAAGTGTTTGTTCAAACAAATACTACTTTTCTAAGATAATGACTAAGTCTGGAAACAAGTAGCAAATAAAGGAGATATTTTTCTTGATTCCAAAAGTGTTCTATCATCTTATATAAAATATGATGATCCCACTGCCTCTGTTGTCTTGTCACAACCGAAGAGATCAGTACCATTTAGTTTTCTTAGACAATTCACGGTACCTCGTCGTAGTGGGAGAGTTTCTAGGAACTCACCTTCTTATAACTTGGGAGACACTAGTGATTAAAATCCATTGTGAGTTTAAACAAGTAATGGATTGTCAAGATAAGAAACGAAGAAGAAAGCCAAAATAACTATGGTTTAATCCATTCACATGGAATAACCTAAAGTTTTCTATTACAAGGACATAAAAGGAAATTTTAGTTAATATGTCTATTCTATGGACTTAACAAAACTTCCTGTTCCTAGTATTATAGGTTTGAGTTTATCTATACCTATGGCTTGTGGTATACCTGGTAATTACTTACTCTAATGCAAGCAACTTACTTTAGTAAGATGCTGAAGCATTTTCTTTCTAATGGAAATCTATAGAAGCTTCACAACTTCTTAAACATAGATTTTATTTATCTAAGGAAAAGTTTCAACTATTCCAGAAAAGATAAAGCCATGAAAGAATTTCTTAAATCAACAGTGAGAGGTCTTAGATATGCTTTTGTATGTCTTAGACTAGACACCTGCTGTTGAGTGGGACTAATGAGTAGGTATCAGATTAATCCAAGAGAAGAACATTGGAAGACAATCAAGTAAATCCTAAGATTAAGAAGAGGAACTATATGTTAGTCTATAAGAGTGTGTTTAAAACTCTTAGACTACACCACATCAGATTTCGAAATTTGCCTTTGTGCTAGAAAATCTTTCTGATAAGATTGTGGTTACTCTGGGGTGGAATAGTGATTTTGGAGAAATGTAAAAACCTATCTGAAGTCTCTAGGTCTACCAGGAAGGGACTGAATGTTAAAGTTGCAGGAAAGGTACTTATTTAGTCTAAGGAAAGTTCTATACATCTTTGGCACCATTCAAAATTGCCTAAACTACTAGTGCTAATTTCCTGATTAACCAAGAAGTAATTGCCAAAGACATAGAATCCAGTATCCCAAGAGAGTAGACATATAGAGTGGAATTTCACATTATCAATGATTTTGTGATTAAAGGAAGAGTAATGGTGGATAAAAGGTTGTGGTTAATTCAACCTTTCAGATCCTATTACGAGGAGTTTACTACTACTACACTTGATTTGTATATCAAGGTGTTGAGATTATTTGAAATGCACTTTTGGTTTTATATTAGTGCAAGTGGGAGTTTGTTGGGTTTTATGCCGAAAATAAAACTCATTTCAATATAATCAGATTTACTTATTAATATAGATCAGAAATAACATTTAATGTTGCATGGTTCACATGATTTATTTCATGATTATATCTACATAATGTATAAATTCATCTGAAACCCTTTTCACATACTTGATCCTGTTTATTGTGCCGTCAACACATTGGAAAGTAAACATGACTATGTGAATAAAGTTTCCTAGATTTATCAGACACAGGGTTTTACTGATATGATAATCTACAACAAAGTTTACTTGCATTTGGAGAAGTGCTATGTTCTTTCCAGAACATTGGTTAAAGTAAAGCTCAGGTTGGATGCATGGAGTATGCATCAGAAGGGACCGATATTGAACTTTGACTTAGATTTATTAAACTTACCGTAATATCTATTCAAGTCAATATCGCCTAGTTGATCCTAGATCAAATGATCTTAATCCTGATATGATTAGGCTCAATCTCGAGAGGCTATTCGTGTTCTTTGATTTGTTAGTTAAGCCTACTTTTAGGTCAGGGTGATACGTACATTTTGGGAACACGGTAGTGCAATTGAGTGGGAGTGTTATCATAAACATGGAATCTATAGCTTCTATCTGGCGAATAGTAAGCAAAGGATGATCTCCTTCGAGCTTGACCAAACGAACATAAATGGTGGGGTACTCATTTCACATAAGCTGAAATATCATTTATACGGGGTCAAGTGTTTTAAGGATAAAATACATAGTAAGGTGTTACGGTAATCTAATCCCTTTACAGTGTAGATCATTCATATAGAGGATCATTGATCACATTAGGATTATAACAATGGATAACTTATGATGCGTCTATATGGTAGAACATACAGAGCATTCTATTATACTGAGAGTGCAATTCTAAGTTCTATGCGTGGATTCAACGAAGAATTAATAAGTTAGTGAATTTTAGTAATAAATTCTTGATCTACTTATTGGAAGCTCGGTTATATAGACCCATGGTCCCCGCACTAGTTGAGATAATATTGCTTGTAAGACACATATAATTGGTTTTGATTAATCAATTATAATTCTCAATTTAGACTATGTCTATTTGTGAATTTTTCACTAAGTAAGGGCGAAATTGTAAAGAAAGAGTTATAGGGGCATATTTGTTAATTATGATACTTTGTATGTGTAAAGACCGCTTAGTTTAATTTGGAAATTAGCAATTAATCATGTTTAATTATGAAATTATTTATAGCTATTTAAATAATTAATTATACTGTTATTATTGAATTCTGAGATGCATTTTATGTCATTCAGTAGTTTTCATAATTTTGCATTTCCGGTGCCCAGTAACATAGAACTTGATGTTTGGCTCAGTAAAATCACAACTTAGTATGTTAGTAGTTTGGGACGGTTTATTAGACATTGGGAATGTCGGGATTGGCCGGGAATTTAGAATTTCCCAAAAATACCCCTTTAGTGTTACTTGTGTTATTTTATTGTGGAGGGGCAAAATGGTCTTTTTGCCCCAATGATATTTTGTCCTTTAGTGGACTTTGTATTTGGAATTATGTGAATTATATGTGTTTTATAATGCTTTTTGTTGGCTGAAATTAAGTATTAGTTGGGTTGTTTTCTCATTTATTCAAAAACTCAAAGTTAGGAAAAAAATTGGAAAAACTCTTTCTCTCTCAAAGCTCTCTCTCTTTTCGGCCTCTTGGTGCAACAAGGAACCTTGGATTTTTTCTTTGTGATTTCAATTCTCTTTGGTGTTCAATTCAAGCTAGGTTAGCTTCTAAGCTTCTCTTCCTTTATTTTTCTTGAAGAATGATAAAAAAAATGAGTAAATGCATGGATGATTTTGATGATGTTGCTGCTGTTTGTTGCTGCTGTTGTTTCTATGTTTAAAATGTTGAATTAAGTATGTTTAGTTAGGTTGAAATGCATGCTAGTTTTTCTTGCTTTAGTTGGTTAATTTTCTTGTTAAAAAGCTTGAGTTTTCAAAGCGAATTTGTGTGAATTGTTGCTGTAGTTGTTGCATGAGTTAGGTTTTAGTTTCTGCAGTTTTTATATGCTTTAATATGAGTTTGAATCATGGTTTGATGCTTGTTGGAGAGCTTTAGCCAAGTTTGAGTCTGAAACTCAAAGCTTGGAGCTCTCATGGAACTTTTTGTTTCTGTGCAATGCAGGTCGGTTGTGCCTTAGAAATGTTATTTCGGCCCCATAGAATGTGTCCTGGAAGGTTTGAGGTTGTTTGGATTAAATTTGAGCATTGTGTGAATTTTTGAATTTCTGCCTGCGAGGAACCGGAATTCTGGTTGTGCATCCGGAATTCCGGATGGGTTTCGAAAATTCCCAAAACCGGAATTCCGGTTGGGCAACCGGTCTACCGGTTGGGGAAATTTCAGAAACCTTAGTTTTCCTCGATTTTATGTTATTTGGGGTTTTGCCATGCTTTTTATCGATAGGGAAACTTTTAGTTCTTAGTTTAAGTCCCCGGGAAGTGATTTAGCGTATCACTTATAGTGTTGTGATTTTTATGGTTTAGGAGCCTGTAATCCGTCGCGCAGATAGTTCCGGTCGGAGTTGGCCAAGACACTCGAATTCAGAATCCAGGTAAGATTAGTATAACAGTATGCATATGTAGATTACATGTTTAGCGTGCATGTAGGAAGCCTGTTAGATTACATTAGATATGTTTGTTGGCTTCGAACCATCCGACTGTGTCACGTCGGTACAGGCTGGAGTATGACCAGCAGCCGGAGTATGACCGGTTCGACTGATTAGGCTGATACTGTAACACGTTGGTACAGGCTAGAGTATGACCAGCAGCCGGAGTATGACCGGTTTGACCGATTAGGCTGTTACTTGTCAATAGTACCGTCCCTATGAACGTTCAGAACTCAGTACCGTGTTGGACACGGCAGTTAGGGGGACTCAGTATCGTGTTGGACATGGCAGTTAGGGTCATGGTCAGGGGTATGGGCGTCTGATCATGACCAAGATTTATGTATGAGTATTATTATGCTTTTCTTACTGAGTCTGTCGACTCACAGTGCTATGTTTATGTGTAGGTAAGGGCAAAGCTAGAGCTGATGGACCGTGAGCGAGCCGGTGAAGATTGTACATGTCGGCGCGGTTAGGCCTGGAGCGTACGATCATCGGGATAGCGAGGCTATTTTTGTAATTAGTCGCTAGGCGACAAATATTTTGTATAGACAGTAAACTTTTGTAAATGGTTTTGTAATCGGGATCCCGAGTATTTCGTATAAATATTTTACAAGTTTAATTAAAAAGCAAAAAATTTAATTAATCACGTTTTCCATAAACCTCGTTGATTAGCAACGAGCTGGACAGCATGTTTAAAAATCACGTAATACGCCTATGATAGTTAGGGTGTTACAATTTGGTATCAGAGCCGCCAGGTTGTCTTCCGAAGATCGTCACGACATGTACAATCATCATTAGCAGTTAGCTCGTTCTACGGTTCAGTAAGCTTTTATTGCTTTAGTAGTTTATTTAATTTTTGTGAAATAAGAAAAGCCTGATAGGAAGCATGTTAGTAGCCTGATAGTAGAATAGGCGCATGTTTCGTTTATAATTTCCAAATTAAGCGGCATTAGTAAGCTCTCTTTGAATACGACCTGATATGCCAACTCTTGGTTTCGCAGGCAGTTCCGACTAGATGGACGCCAGGCGAACTACCAGGAGCCAGGGCAATTCGGTAAGGTCAAATCAAGGTCAGGGAGCTCAGTTTCCCCCGCCAGCTAGGGGCCGAGGTAGAGGTCCTAGGGGCAAGGCTCGTGGTCGGGGTGATGAGAACCCGCCACAGGCTGCCTAGGCTCCCCAAGCCGATAAGGGAGCCCAGAATTGGGAGGTTAGGTTTGCTGAAATGCAAGCCAGAATTGAAGAGCAAGACCTTGAGATACAGATATTGAGACAGCAGGGTGCTCCTGCAGTGCCTGTGCCACAAGTTCCAGTGGCACCCGCCCCTGCTGCTCAGGCCAAAATAGTTGTGGCGGCCAACAGAATGGAACCTTTGTATGAACGGTTCCGGAAGCAAGCACCTCCGGTCTTTTTGGGATGTCCAGATGTGATGAAGGTCGAGCAGTGGCTGACGATGATCACTAGAATTCTGAATTTTATGGGGGTCACCAGGAATGACAGAGTGGTGTGTGCCAGTTTTAAGTTCCAGGAAGACGCTCTTGTATGGTGGGACATGGTGTCTCAGATCCATGACGTCACTACCATGACCTGGGAAAGGTTCCAGGAACTCTTCAACGCCAAGTATTATAACGAGGCGGTCAGAAGCGCCAAGAGGAAAGAGTTCACCCACCTGACCCAGCGAGAGAATATGAGTGTGACCGAATATACTACTCAGTTTGACCGGTTGGCAAGGTTAGCCTCGGGTATAGTGCCAACCGACTTCAGCAAGAAAGAGAAGTACTTGGACGGGTTAAATGCAAAGATTAAACATGATTTGATGATCACCACTGACGACAAGACCACCTATGCTGATATGGTGGAGAAGGCATTGCGAGCTGAGGGCGCAGTGGGGTGTATGTCGGAGTCAGCTAGTACTCCGGCGAGTGGCGGGGCTCCTACCCCTCCTGCATCAGGTTTTAGCAGGGGGAGTAGTGGTTCGTGTTGGGTTTTATGCCCTAAATAAAACTCATTTCAATATAATCAGATTTACTTATTAATATAGATCAGAAATAACATTTAATGTTGCATGGTTCACATGATTTATTTCATGATTATATGTACATAATGTATAAATTCATCTGAAACCCTTTTCACATACTTGATCCTGTTTATTGTGCCGTCAACACATTGGAAAGTAAACATGACTATGTGAATAAAGTTTCCTAGATTTATCAGACACAGGGTTTTACTGATATGATAATCTACAACAGAGTTTACTTGCATTTGGAGAAGTGCTATGTTCTTTCCAGAACATTGGTTAAAGTAAAGCTCAGGTTGGATGCATGGTGTAAAGCTCGCTTAGTTAATTTGGAAATTATCAGTTGTTTATGATTAATCATGAAATTATTTATAGCTATTTAAATAATTTATTGTACTGTTATTTATGTTATTCAGTAGCTTGCATATTCTGCATTTCCGGTGTCCGGTATTTTGGAACTCGGCGTTTGGCTCAGTAGAAATCACAACTTAGTATGTTAGTAGTTTGGGGACGGGTTTTAGACATTGGGAATGTCAGGAATGGCCGGGAATTTAGAATGTCCCAAAAATACCCCTTTAGTGATTTTTATGTGATTTTAGAATGGAGGGGCAAAATGGTCTTTTTGCCCCAAGGACTTTTTGTCTTTTAGTGACTTGTTTATTTGAAAAATAAATGTTATTTGTTTATTTTATTGGCTGAAGTAAATGAGATAAGTGGCTTTAGTTTATTTTCCAATTTTTACAAATTATGCTAAGTGTAGAAAAGAAAGAAAATTTCAAAAGAACTCTCTCAAGCCTCTCTCTTTTCGGCCATCTTTGAGCAGCAAGGAGGAGGAATTTTCTTGGTGATTCAAGTCTTTCTTGTGTAGATTTTGTAATCCTTAGTTGCTTGTAAGTGGTTCTCAACCTTTCTTTGTGTTCTTGATGTTTTCAATGTGAAAATTGTAGGTTGCATGTTTGATTGTATGGCTGTTTGTTGCTGGGCTTAATTGTTGTTTGCAGTAGCTTAATTAGGTTTTAAATGGATGGATTATATAGGTTTTAATGCATGCTAGTGGTGTTGTTTAAAGCTTTGAATTTCCTATGCAAAATATGTGATTTTTGAGAGAAAATGTTATATTTTGTTGCTGTGTTGTTGAGGATGTTTGCTTGAGTTTCCAGAGGTTATTTTGAGCTTGATTATGTAGAATTAAGTTGGTTTGATTGCATGTTTAGGTGTTTTTGCTCAAGTTTGAGTTTAGAACTCAAGCTTGAGCTCCAATGGCATTTTTCATGTTTGAGGTTTCTGGGTGGTTTTGATGCCTTGGATTTGTTCTAGGGATAGTTTAGAACAGGTCTGGAAAGTTTGGGACCAATTGGGGTTGAATTGGTCGAGTTATGAGAATTTTAGTTGGCTGCTCGCGAGGAACCGGAATTCGGTTGTGCATCCGGAATTCGGATGAGGGTTCGATAATTCCCAGAACCGGAATTCCGGTTGGGCAACCGGTCTGCCGGTTGGGGAATTTTTCCGAACCCTAGTTTTCCTCGTTTTTATGTTTTTAGGGGTATTGCCATGCTTTTTATCGATAGGGAAACTTTTAGTTCCTAGTTTTAGTCCCCGGGAAGTGATTTAGCGTGTCACTTATAGCGTTGTGATTTTTATGGTTTAGGAGCCAGTAATCCGCCGCTCAGCTTCAGTTCCAAAGTTGACCGGCACACCCGAATTCGGAATCCGGGTAAGATTAGTATAACGGTATGCATATGTAGATTACATGTTTAGCGAGCATGTAGGAAGCCTGTTAGATTACATTAGTTGTATGTTGGCTTCGAACCATCCAACCCCCGTCACGTCGGTACAGCCGGAGTATGACCGCAGCCGGAGTATGACCGGTTTGACCGATCAGCCGACACTTGGTTGGTGGTTCCGTGCTATTGACGTATCCCGTCGGTACATGCAGGAGTATGACCAGCACGGAGTATGACCGGTTCGACCGATCGTGAGGATATAGTAACACGTCGGTACAGCCGGAGTATGACCAAGCCGGAGTATGACCGGTTCGACCGATCAGGTTGTTACGTGTCAATAGTACCGTCCCTATGAACGTTCAGAACTCAGTACCATGTTGGACATGGCAGTAGTGGCTCAGTACCATGTTGGACATGGCAGTAGCGGGACTCAGTATCGTGTTGGACACGGCAGTTAGTATTATGTATGAGTATTATTATGCTTTTCTTACTGAGTCTGTCGACTCACAGTTTAATTTCATGTGTAGGTAAAGGCAAGGCTGTAGCTGATGGACCGTGAGCGAGCTTATGAGATTGTACATGTCGGGGCAGTTAGGCCTGGAGCGTACGATCCTCGGGACAGCAAGGCTGAGATTTTTGTAACTGTCGTTAGACGACTTTATTTTGATGTAAAAGTTAAACAGTTAAAACGTTTGTAAATGATTTTATAAATCGGGATCCCGAGACTTTTATAATATGGTTTATAAGTTTAATTAAAAAGCAAAATTTTAATTAATCACGTTTTTCCATAAACCTCGTTGATTAGCAACGAGCTGCACAGTACGTTTAAAAATCATGTAATACGCCTAAGATAGTTAGGGTGTTACACATGGAGTATGCATCGGAAGGGACCGATATTGAACTTTGACTTAGATTTATTAAACTTACCGTAATATCTATTCAAGTCAATATCGCCTAGTTGATCCTATATCAAATTATCTTAATCCTGGTATGATTAGGCTCAATCTTGAGAGGCTATTCGTGTTCTTTGATTTGTTAGTTAAGCCTACTTTTAGGTCAGGGTGATACGTACATTTTGGGAATACGGTAGTGCAACTGAGTGGGAGCGCTAGCATAAACATGGAATCTATAGCTTCTATCTGGCGAATAGTAAGCAAAGGATGATCTCCTTCGAGCTTGACCAAACGAACATAAATGGTGGAGTACTCATTTCACATAAGTTGAAATATCATTTATACGGGGTCAAGTGTTTTAAGGAATAAATACATTGTAGGGTGTAACGGTAATTTAATCCCTTTATAGTGTAGATCATTCATATAGAGGATCATTGATCACATTAGGATTATAACAATGGATAACTAATGATGTGTCTATATGGTGGAACATATAGAGCATTCTATATACTGAGAGTGCAATTCTAAGTTCTATGCGTGGGTTCAACGAAGAATTATAAGTTAGTGAATTTTAGTAATAAATTCCTTATCTACTTATTGGAAGCTCGGTTATATAGACCCATGGTCCCCGCACTAGTTGAGATAATATTGCTTGTAAGACTCATATAATTGGTTTTGATCAATCAATTATAATTCTCAATTTAGACTATGTCTATTTGTGAATTTTTCACTAAGTAAGGGCGAAATTGTAAAGAAAGAGTTTTAGGGGCATATTTGTTAATTATGATACTTTGTATGGTTCAATTAATAAATATGATAAATGACAATATTATTTAATAATTATTTATAGTTATTAAATAGTTAGAATTTGCATTTAAATGGTTGAATTAGGAAATTGGCATTTTTGAGAAAATCAGATACAAAAGGTGTTAAAATTGCAAAATTGCAAAACCCAAGGCCCAATCCATTAATGCTTGGCCGGCCACCTTTGTAGCTATTTTAAGTTGATTTTTTCATTATTTTAATGCCATAAATAGATAGTGAAATTCAAATCTAACCCTAGTGGAATGCTATAAATAGATAGTGAAGGCTTGAGGAAAATTACACTTTTCTTCAGACTTTCTGAATCAGAAAAAACTGAGCCTTCTCTCTCCCTATCTTTAGCTGACCACTCTCTCTCTTCTTCTTCAATATTTCGAAATCCCTAGTGATTACAGTAGTGCCCACACACATCAAGCAATACCTCAATCATAGTGAGGAAGATCGTGAAGAAAGATCATCAGCAAAGGAGTTTCAGCATCAAAGATTCAGAGAAAGAGATCCAGGTTCAGATATTGATAATGCTCTGCTCCAGAAAGGAATCAAGGGCTAGATATCTGAACGGAAGGAGTCATTATATTCCGCTGCACCCAATGTAAGGTTTCCTAAACTTTATATGTGTTTAATTTATCGTTTTAGAAAGTTCTTATTTAGGATATTAATAAACATACTTGTGAGTAGATCTAAGATCCTGGTAAAATAATTTCCAAAAACTGGTATCAGAGCCATGGTAATTGATTTACTTGCAAGAAATTTGGACTTTAAAACGATTGTTTGTATGTTCTTTGGATGGTATCATGTTGTATTGAGTGTTATTTGATGATTGATTGATGTTTGTGAAATTTTCGTGAAAAATAATTGCGATTTTATCTCTGTAATTATTTTTATTGTGTAGTATAGAAAAAATTAAGCAAGTTAGCCTTTTACAGAACTTAATTTGGATTTTATTTGAATTAGTTATGATTTTTTGAAGATTTGAAAAAATCGGGGCTCTACTGATATTTTCCTGCGATCGCAAATCTGTCCGTACAGTTTCGAATTTTTTTTGTTTTTCTTCGATTTTTCATGCTTTTTCATGGAATTAACTTCCAATTTTTTGTATAGTTTTGTATTTATACTATTATTATTCCTAATTCAATTCTAATTATCATTTTGAATTAATTTAATATTTTTTAAATTTAATTCAAGATATTAGTGTAATTTGAATTTGAATAGAATTAGTATCCATCTTCTTGCTTAAAAATCTATCTTATTTTTAAATTTGATTATATCTTTTTTTTAAATTTAAGGTCTGATTTTATAAGATATTTATAAAATCTTTTAAGATATTTTTAAGATATCTTATCTTTTAAGATATTTTTAATTATATCTTATCTTTTAAGATTTTTTTTAAATCTTTTTAGATATTTTGACCTTATTTAAATTTAAAATAAGATATTTATAATCATGTAATTTTAAATAGATGTAAGATATTTTGCTAACTTTTAAATTTTGTTATTTTATTTATTTAAATTAAATTTAAAATCTGAAAAGATATTTCATTTATCTTTTCTAATTTTTATTTAATTTTTATTTTTAAAATAACATTTAAAATTTAAAAGTAGTTAGCAAATTTTTGAAATGATATTTAGGTTGGTTGAAACCTAATTTTTCAAAATTGTAGGTTTAATTTTAAATTTAATTTTTTTTAATTTTCGAATTTTTTCAAATTCTTTTAAAATTTTCGAATTTTTTTTTATTATTTAATTAATTATTTTCGAAATTAAATATTTAATTTAAAATTAAATAAATCCTACATCCAACTATCCAGCTAACCTTGTTGCAGGAGTATGTGTTTTAGGTTATATGCAAGTTTTTTAAAAACCAATTATTACTTGATTGCAAATAGCCATGGTTTCCTTTTGCCAGATCTAATTATCTGATGGCTCCCTTGGTCAAGATAATAATTTGTAACAGGTATATTTACAATCTTCTTTCATCTGTGTATGACCTAGCAACATGATAGGACCCATCCAAAGTGTGCCTGTGTGAGCCTATGTGTTTAATTTGATTATAGATACATATAGGTTGTTGTTGCTAAAATAAATTATCATAGTTCTTGATAGAATTTATTTAGGCACATTTAGTTATTGGGCGTATTCAATTAATAACAGTTTTTCTTATTAAGGTTAAATTCCTCTCTTTTGGGCCTTGTGTGAGAGTTGGGAGCCATAGAATTGGGTACGACATACTGAACCCAGCACCCCCTCACACAAACCACCCCAATTGTGAAGGCCCATTTGCCTGATTTGAATGACTGTACTAGGTTAATTACACTAGTTTAACCTAATTAAAATTGATTACCAACATAATTAATTTCATTTATTTTGAAAATAATTTAGAAAATCATAATTTAAAGAATTTTATATTCTAAGCTAAACTATATGTATTTTCTCGTATTTAATTAAATATAGAATTATAACCATCTAGATTCTTTCTGGAACTTAATTTAAATTTTTCATTAAATATTCCTATTTAAGTTGATATTTAGTTATCTTCAACTAACCAACTTAAATCTGAATATCTTTTGAATTCAAAATTTCAAAATTAAGTTGAGGAATTTTAGGCATTGGTTATTAAGATTCTTTAGATATTTTTTAAGTTAATATCTTTTCGAATATTAACTTAAAATGGAATATTTTCAAATTAAGTGGTTACAACTTAATTTTTGATATTTAATTAAATTTAAATTTGAAAAATATTTAAGTTCTAAATTTCTTCTAATACAACTTAAATTAGATATTTTTTCAAATTCTGTGGAAAAGATACTTAGTCAAATAAGATATTTTCTAGATAGTTATTTCTAGACTACTTATTATTTCTAATATTAAATAGGAAAATATTATAAATTGTGAAATTAATTATTTAATTAATTTTGGTACAATTTATTTTAAGTATATTTTTCCTAGTATTAAACTAGAAATTAATAATTAAGCCTTCTCTACACTTAATTATTTATTTCTTGAATTTAATACATTTAATTAATTTGAAAAATTAAATATCTAAGTTGATATTTATCATCATACTTAAATATTTCTTTTTCATGACATTTTAAATAGAAAATTATTTTTAGTTGAAATTTATTTTTTCAACTAAATTTAAATAATTTTCAAAATATATTTTTTCTTTATTTTATTAATCAATTTTCGAAATTGCATTTCTTAAATGCTAGAATTTCGAATTTTATCTTGAAAAATAGATTAAGTTGTAAATTAATTATTTATTTTAATTAATTCTTGGATCAACTTAAATCAATGATTTTTTCATTTATTGATTAATTTAAAATAAATTGAATTAAAGTATATTATTAGAAATTGAATTAATTAGTCAAAGAAAAATCTAGATAGATGATATTTTTGCTTGAAGTATTTTTCTAATGTATTTAATTAAATAGAAAATTAATATTTAAGTTGATTTTCATCATCTTACTTAAATATTTGAAATTTTTCTTATATATATTTAATTAAATAGGAAAATTATATTTTTTGTTGTAAATTAATTTTATTAATTAATTTTGGGCCAACATTAAATTAGAATAATTTTTCCAGGATTAATTTTTTATTTTAACATGCATTTTTGAAAATTGTATTCTTAAATACTTTAATTTTTCGAAATGCAATATATATTTATAGAAAATTAAATTTGAGTTGTAAATTAATTTATATTAATTTTGTAACAACTTAAATTGAATATTTTTCTAAATATTTATTGGAAATTATTACTAAGATGGAAATAATTCATGTTATTTTCATATCCATCTAAGTAAAATTTATAAATATTAAATTAAAATTTATATTTAGAATTTTTCATTCTAAATTGGAAATTTTAAATAAATATATATTTAAAATAAATAAATTAAATAAAGAGAATCAAAGAAAATACAACTCACTTTAAATAATGAGCTTGATTATTATTAAGATATTCGATCTCCATTGTTGGTCTTACAAAAGTTAAATGTTTTCAATATAACCTCGAGACGCTAGACTTCGTCCCCCTATGGATGGTTATTCGTTGAACGCATTTAACACCGTAAGATTTCATTTGATAAGTGTTTTGTAAGTTTTCGTCTCTATTAGACTCTCCCCTACGGTGACTACTTAGAGATAAACTTATGAAACATGAAACAATGGTAGAGGCTCATGAAATGAGAATAACCTTGACTCTCGCCTACCGGGACAACGTTGGATTCTTATTTTGATCGAATAAAAGGTTGCTAGAATGGTTTCTATTTTAGATGAGCTGACAACTCTATTCAATAAATGATGCTTTGACTCTCGCCTACCGGGACACTGTATCAGTTTGTTGAAAACCTTGGAAATTATTTAGGATTGTATGTTTTAGTATTTTCACTAGTCATTCGTACTTGCTATATGTTTATAATTTCTGAATTGTGTATGAATTTATATTGAACCATGTTATTTTCTGTTATTAAGTTGTAGTTTAATTTCGAATCTTCATTGTTGGTCTAACATGTTTGTTTTTCAAATGAGATAAATCCCTAATGGATTTTCACCATTAGACATACATAATAGTGTAAGATCTCGAAAGATAAGTATTGTATATGCGACATCTAACTGTTCATCAATAGATGACACCTTAGACTAGTATTTTTACAATATGAAACAAGAAGATTACATAAATAAGATTACTTTGTCTTTCGCTAATCGAAGCATCGTTGGATTCTTATTTATAAACGAAATTATCCTAATTCCTCTTAGCTTATTCATTTCGAATTAGCTTCAAAACATATCGTTGGATGAATGGTCTATAAATCATTTCATGTCATTATATTTTCTCTTAAGAAATTAAATGACGCATATGATTATAATCCCGAAATTCTATTCCCAATTGATATAAATCCTCAATCTTAGAAATCTCCTACTTGTATGGGCAAATCTGACTTAGAGTTTGTATTAGTAGTGGTGGTCCAAGAAAGAATTACTCATTATATTTGGTTGAATTTAAGTCTTTGACTTTAATTTTAGAATCCAAACAGAAATTTTTCTTATATTTCTAATTCCAGATACAATACAGTTACACTTTCTCAAGTGTTTAATATCCATCTTTTATTAATGGATTCAAACTGTATGGAATATGAGTTAGGTATTCTGTGACCAGGATCAACTTGCACTATTCTAAGAACTCTTTGATGTAACTAAACCTATGTCATCAAAAGACACTACCACATTTTTTTTTAATCTATGGCATTTGTATCTTGTTCATAGTGAATTTGACATGATCAATCTCTGCAAAGAGTTAATATGCCTATATCCACTGAAAGTAGTTCATCTCATTCGCAGATGGATGTACATTCAGGGGTGGATATGAGTTTTTCGTTGTATTCTTAAAACGATAACTCTAGATTATACCTTTTAGCAAAGAAATTTGAAATGTTTGAAAAATTTCATTAATTTCTAGCAATGGTTAAAACCATTAAGGTAAGTGGTTAAAGATCTTGCGAACTGATAGGGGTGGAGAAATAGTTAGTAGATATGCAGTTCAAAGATCATTAAATTGATTTTTGAATTATATCCAAACTTACCTCCCCAGAAATTTCGAGTTCCATGTTGATGATTAGTTACTAGTCGTTGCCTAATTCCTTCTATGGTAATACAATTTCAGAATGATGTAATGGTTGGGTACTTCATGTAAATCATTACTAGATTCATGGATGACCTAATCAAAATCTTAAGAAAAGCTAGAACTGTTAACCATGGTTTGTTAGCTATTCTAAGTGATTAGGGGTGGACCATCCCATTGTCAATAGATAAGAAAGTGTTTGTTCAAACAAATACTACTTTTCTAAGAAAATGACTAAGTCTGAAAAACAAGTAGCAAATAAAGGAGATATTTAATTCTTGATTCCAAAAGTGTTCTATCATCTTATATAACATATGATGATCCCACTGCCTCTGTTGTCTTGTCACAACCGAAGAGATCAATACCATTTAGTTTTCTTAGACATAATTCACGGTGCCTTGTCGTAGTGGGAGAGTTTCTAGGAACTCACCTTCTTATGACTTGGGAGACACTAGTGATTAAAATCCATTGTGAGTTTAAACAAGTAATGGATTGTCAAGATAAGAAACTAAGAAGAAAGCCAATAGAACTATGGTTTAATCCATTCACATGGAATAACCTAAAGTTTTCTATTACAAGGACATAAAAGGAAATTTCGTTTATAAGTCTATTCAATGGACTTAACAAACTTCCTGTTCCTAGTATTATAGGTTTGAGTTTATCTAAACCTATGGCTTGTGGTATACTTGGCAATTACTTACTCTAATGCAAGCAACTTACTTTAGTAAGATGCTGAAGCATTTTCTTTCTAATGGCAATCTATAGAAGCTTCACAACTTCTTAGGTATAGATTTTATTTATCTAAGGAAAAGTCTCAACTATTCCAGAAAAGATAAAGCCATGAAAGAATTTCTTAAATCAACAGTGAGAGGTCTTAGATATGCTTTTGTATGCCTTAGACCAGACACCTGCTGTTGAGTGGGAGTAGTGAGTAGGTATCAGATTAATCCAGGAGAAGAACATTGGAAGACAATCAAGTAAATCTTAAGATTAAGAAGAGGAACTATATGTTAGTCTATAAGGGTGTGTTTAAAACTCTTAGACTACACCATATCAGATTTCGAAATTTGCCTTTGTGCTAGTAAATATTTCTGATAAGATGGTGATTACTCTGGGGGAGGAATAGTGATTTTGGAGAAGTGTAAAAACCTATCTGAAGTCTCTAGGTCTACCAGAGAGAGACTGAATGTTAAAGCTGCAGGAAAGGTACTTATTCAGTCTAAGGAAAGTTCTATACATTTTTGGCATCAATCCAAATTGCCTTAAACTACTAGTGTTAATTTCCTGATTAACCAAATGTAGTTGCAAAAGATATAGAATCTAGTATCCCAAGAGAGTAGACATATAGAGAGGAATTTCACATTATCAATGATTTTTTCATTAAGGAAGAGTAATAGTGGAGAAAAGGTTGTGGTTAATTCAACCTTTCAGATCCTATTACGAGGAGTTTACTACTACTACACTTGATTTGCATATCAAGGTGTTGAGATTATTTGAAACGCACTTTTTGTTTTATATTAGTGAAAGTGGGAGTTTGTTGGGTTTTATGCCCTAAATAAAACTCATTTCAATATAATCAGATTTACTTATTAATATAGATCAGAAATAACATTTAATGTTGCATGGTTCACATGATTTATTTCATGATTATATGTACATAATGTATAAATTCATTTGAAACCCTTTTCACATACTTGATCCTGTTTATTGTGCCGTCAACACATTGGAAAGTAAACATGACTATGTGAATAAAGTTTCCTAGATTTATCAGACACAGGGTTTTACTGATATGATAATCTACAACAGAGTTTACTTGCATTTGGAGAAGTGCTATGTTCTTTCCAGAACATTGGTTAAAGTAAAGCTCAGGTTGGATGCATGGAGTATGCATCAGAAGGGACCGATATTGAACTTTGACTTAGATTTATTAAACTTACCGTAATATCTATTCAAGTCAATATCGCCTAGTTGATCCTAGATCAAATGATCTTAATCCTGATATGATTAGGCTCAATCTCGAGAGGCTATTCGTGTTCTTTGATTTGTTAGTTAAGCCTACTTTTAGGTCAGGGTGATACGTACATTTTGGGAACACGGTAGTGCAATTGAGTTGGAGCGCTAGCATAAATATGGAATCTATAGCTTCTATCTGGCGAATAGTAAGCAAAGGATGATCTCCTTCGAGCTTGACCAAACGAACATAAATGGTGGGGTACTCATTTCACATAAGCTGAAATATCATTTATACGGGGTCAAGTGTTTTAAGGAATAAATACATTGTAGGGTGTAACGGTAATTTAATCCCTTTACAGTGTAGATCATTCATATAGAGGATCATTGATCACATTAGGATTATAACAATGGATAACTAATGATGTGTCTATATGGTGGAACATATAGAGCATTCTATATACTGAGAGTGCAATTCTAAGTTCTATGCGTGGATTCAACAAAGAATTAATAAGTTAGTGAATTTTAGTGCTAAATTCTTGATCTACTTATTGGAAGCTCGGTTATATAGACCCATGGTCCCCCCACTAGTTGAGATAATATTGCTTGTAAGACTCATGTAATTGGTTTTGATTAATCAATTATAATTCTCAAATTAGACTATGTCTATTTGTGAATTTTTCACTAAGTAAGGGCGAAATTGTAAAGAAAGAGTTTATAGGGGCATATTTGTTAATTATGATACTTTGTATGGTTCAATTAATAAATATGATAGATGACAATATTATTTAATAATTATTTATAGTTATTAAATAGTTAGAATTGGCATTTAAATGGTTAATTAGGAAATTGGCATTTTTGAGAAAATCAGATACAAAAGGTGTTAAAATTGCAAAATTGCAAAACCCAAGGCCCAATCCACTAATGCTTGGCCGGCCACCTTTGTAGCTATTTTAAGTTGATTTTTTCATTATTTTAATGCCATATAATTCAAATCTAACCCTAGTGGAATGCTATAAATAGATAGTGAAGGCTTCAGGAAAATTACACTTTTCTTCAAACTTTCTGAATCAGAAAAAACTGAGCCTTCTCTCTCCCTATCTTTAGCTGACCACTCTCTCTCTTCTTCTTCAATATTTCGAAATCC
Organism: Cannabis sativa; assembly: GCF_029168945.1. Lineage (NCBI taxonomy): Eukaryota > Viridiplantae > Streptophyta > Magnoliopsida > Rosales > Cannabaceae > Cannabis > Cannabis sativa. Next base: position 58,795,931 of record NC_083601.1, read on the forward strand.
TTAGTGATTAGAGTAGTGCCCACACACATCAAGCAATACCTCAATCATAGTGAGGAAGATCGTGAAGAAAGATCATCAGCAAAGGAGTTTCAGCATCAAAGATTCAGAGAAAGAGATCCAGGTTCGGATATTGATAATGCTCTGCTACAGAAAGGAATGAAGGGCTAGATATCTGAACGGAAGGAGTCATTATATTCCGCTGCACCCAATGTAAGGTTTCCTAAACTTTATATGTGTTTAATTTATCGTTTTAGAAAGTTCTTATTTAGGATATTAATAAACATACTTGTGAGTAGATCTAAGATCCTGGTAAAATAATTTCCAACAGTTCGGCCATAGATCAGAGGAAGAGAGCATCCACTGCATCCGGTGGCTCGAGTCAGAACAAGAGGTTCCGGGGGAACCAAAATAGAGGTAGTCGTTCTAGTGGTGCAGAGACCCGGTTCTCCTATCCCGAGTGCCCCAGCTGCAAAAGGCACCATCGGGGTGAATGCAAAGGTCAGGGATGCTTTCACTGTGGCATGCCTGGACACTTGAAGAGGGATTGTCCCCAGCTCCGCTCAGAGGCACCGAGGGCTCCGGCGATACCCACTCCAGCTAGGGTGTTCGCCATCACTCTGGCTGATGCAGATGCCAGCCCCTCAGCTGTAACAGGTCAGCTTTCTGTTAATAACTCGCATTACTCAATGCTGTTTGATTCCGGGGCTACACATTCTTATGTGGCAGCCAGAGTCTTTAGTAAATTGGATAGACCGTATGATAGATATGAATCAGGGTTTGGAACCCTATTACCTGGCGGAGAGTTAGTTATCTCCAAAAGATGGATTAGGTCTATGCCGATCAGAATAGATGGTAGAGAGTTAAGTGCTGACTTGATAGAGATGAGCTTAGTAGAGTTCGATATTATTTTAGGAATGGATTTCCTATCTAAATATTCGGCGAGTATGGATTGCAAAAGGAAGATGGTGATCTTCCAACCGGAAAGTGAAGAACCTTTTGTGTTTGTTGGTTCAGTTCGGGGATCTCGAATCCCGATGATTTCGGCCATGTCAGCTAGAGAATTATTGCATGGCGGTTGTTTAGGGTTTCTGGCCGTGGTGGTGGACACCACTCGGCCAGATACCATTCGGCCAGAGGACATCAAGGTGGTTCAGGAATTTTTAGATGTTTTTCATGAAGAACTTCCAGGGTTACCACCTCAGCGGGAGATTGACTTCGTGATAGATTTGGCACTAGGGGTGGAACCGGTTTCCACGGCTCCATATAGAATGGCTCCAGCTGAACTTAAGGAATTAAAGATTCAGCTCCAAGAATTGCTTGACATAGAGTTTATTAGGCCTAGTGTGTCACCCTGGGGAGCCCCAGTTTTATTTGTCAAGAAGAAAGATGGAACTATGAGGATGTGCATCGATTACAGAGAATTGAACAAGCTGGCAGTGAAGAATAAATATCCATTACCTAGGATCGATGATTTGTTCGATCAGCTTCAGGGGAAGACGGTCTTTTCTAAGATTGACCTTCGCTCGGGTTATCATCAGCTGAAAATCCGAGAGGAGGACATTCCGAAGACGGCTTTCCGTACTAGGTATGGACATTATGAATTTCTGGTTATGTCGTTTGGACTAACCAATGCTCCTGCAGCGTTTATGGATTTGATGAATAGAGTATTCAAGGATTTCCTCGATATATGTGTGATTGTGTTTATCGACGACATCCTTGTGTACTCTCAGTCAGAAGAGGAGCATGAGTTACATCTTCAAATGGTATTGCAAAGGCCTAATAAACTCTATGTCAAGCAATTCTTGGGTTTAGCTGTCTCAGGTGTCCTTCTTAGGGCACATTGTTAGCAAAGATGGGATGAAGGTGGATCCCGGGAAGATAGAATCCGTTAGGGATTGGCCGAGACCGAAGACAGTGACAGAAATCAGAAGCTTCTTGGGTTTAGCTGGGTATTACCTGTTCGGTTTTATGCCCTAAATAAAACTCTTTACAATCTGATTAGTTATCAATATAAGAAATTAGAAGTGATTGATGTTTGCATGAATTTGACATGCTAATGGTTTAATATGTTTAATATGTCTATTACATTCATACACACAAAATCAGTTAAATCCAGATCATATGTTTATTCATAATTACAGTATCGTCAACACAGTGGAATGTGATTGTGATCATATGAATCAAAAGTTTTGGTCCCTGTTTCATAAGTGTTATTGGATTTACACTAATGTGATAATCGGCGATGATGTGTACTTACACTTGGAGTAAGTGTTATGTTCTTTCCAGGACATTAGTAAAGTATACTAGTTTCGAATGTATGGAGTATACATTGGACTGGACCGATATTGCAACTAAGTTAAGATATTACAAACTTACCGTTATACATATCTTCCCAAGTCAATATCAGTAGTTGATCTTAAGATTAAAAGAATCTAAATCCTGATATGCTTGGGCTCAACTCAGGAGTGCTATTCATGTTCTTTGATTTATTAGTTAAGCCTACTTTTGGGTCAGGGTGATACGTATATTTTGGGAACATGATAGTATGATTGAGTGGGAGTGCTGAACATAAATATGGAATCTATAGCTTCTACTGGTGTATAGAAGTCAAGTGATGATTCCCTTCGAGCTTAGCAAATAGAAGTAAATGGATGAGCTCTTGTTTAACTGACTAATTATTAGATCACTAAACACCATTTACAGGTAGCTAAGTGTTTTAAGGGGCAAAATACATTGAGGGGTGAGAACGGTACAGAAATCCCATCTCGATGTAGATCATCTATATAGAGGATCTTTAAATCACAATAAGATTATAACAATGGTTAAATGAGATAGTATATTGATATCGTGGAACATACAATATGCTCTATATAAGTCTGAGAGTGCAATTCTAAGTTCTAAGAGTGGATTCAACGAAGAATTAATAAGTAGGAATTTACTTGGTAAATTTGGTTCACTTATTGGAAGCTCAGCATATAGATCCATGGTCCCCATTCTAGTTGAGAACATTCTGCTTGTAAGACTCGTTAATTGATTCGTGATTGATCAATTATAATTCTAAAGTTAGACTATGTCTAATTTTATGAATTTTCACTAAGCAGGGATGAAATTGTAAAGAAAAGAGTTTCTAGGTTTATTTATTTATTAATGGACTTTATATGTCTAATTAATAATTAAATTAAATGACAATATTATTTAATAATCTATTTTAGTTATTAAATAATTAGTTTTGGCATTTAAAAGGTTAGAATTGGAAAATTGGCGTTTTTGAGAAAATAGAGATAAAATTTGATAAAACTGCAAAATTAAGTGAGGCCCATTAAACACCATGGCCGGCCACTTAATGAGTTTTTTCAAATTAATATTTTCAGTATTTTAATGCCAAATAATTTTAAACCTAGACCTAGTAGTTGCCTATAAATAGAAAGTGATGGCTCAGTCAAATCACAAGTTTTCACAAGCTTTTCTGACAGAAATTTCTCTCTTCAGAAAAACTCAGCCTTCCCCACTTTCCATACCTGGCCGAAACCCTCTCTCTCTTTTCTCCTTCATCTTTTTCGACCCTAGTGAAAGAGTAAGTGCCCACACACAGCAAGCAGTAACTCAATCATAGATTGGAAGACTGTGAAGGATCAAACTTGAAGAAGAAGGATATTCGGGCTCAGATCTTGATTATACTCTGCTACAGAAAGGATTCAAGGGTTAGAGATCTGAGTTGAAGGAGACATTAATTCCGCTGCACCAATGTAAGGTTTTCTTAACTTTATATGTGTTTAATTTATCGTTTTAGAAAGTTCATATTTAGGGTGTTTAAACAACATACTTGTGAGTAGATCTAAGATCCTGGTAAAATAAATATTCCAACATTACCGTAGATTCGTGGAAGGGTTTTCAAAAATTTCTATGCCCTTAACCGAACTTACAAAGAAGAATCAGCGATTTGTCTGGTCAGACAAGTGCGAAGCTAGCTTTCAGGAGCTGAAACAGAGGTTGATTACTGCTCCAGTACTAGCTTTGCCTTCGGACAACGAGAAGTTCGTAGTTTATTGTGATGCATCCAGACAGGGTCTGGGGTGTGTGTTGATGCAAGCCGATCGGGTTATCGCTTATGCCTCCCGTCAGTTAAAGGATTACGAACAGCGATACCCGACTCATGATCTAGAGTTGGTCGCGGTGGTTTTTGCATTGAAGATTTGGCGGCATTACCTTTACGGAGAAAGGTGTAAAATCTATACCGACCATAAAAGTCTCAAGTATTTCTTTACTCAGAAAGATTTGAACATGAGACAGAGACGTTGGTTGGAATTAGTGAAAGATTATGACTGCAAGATTCTCTATCACCCCGGGAAGGCCAATGTAGTGGTCGATGCCCTGAGCAGAAAGGGTCCCGGCATTGAGTTTGTGGTAGGTCAGCTTCACAACTTAACGCTACAATCCGATCTGCTGGAAAGAATTAAAGCCGCTCAGATGACTGATCCAGAGTTAGTAAAGATCAGAGATGAGGTTTTGGCTGGTCAAGCCAAGGACTTTTCAGTGTCAGACAACGGCATGCTTCTGTATAAAGCTAGCGTTTGTGTTCCGAATAGCGTGGAACTCAGGAATGAGATCTTTGAGGAGGCTCATTCTACCCCTTATTCTCTGCATCCCGGCACCACTAAGATGTACCAAGATCTTAAACCGTACTTCTGGTGGAGCGGTATGAAGAAGAATTTGGTAGAATTTGTATCGAGGTGCCTCACTTGCCAGCAGATTAAGGCTGAACATCAGAGACCAGCAGGGTTGTTGCAGCCTCTAACACTACCTGAATGGAAGTGGGAAGATATCACGATGGATTTCGTGGTCGGGTTTGTTTGATTCCATCTGGGTAGTGGTGGATCGATTCACAAAATCTGCTCATTTCTGCCTGTTAGAACAACATTTACAGTGGATCAGTTGGCAGAATTGTATGTTAGAGAGATTGTAAGACTTCACGGGGTACTGAAGTCTATAGTTTCGGATGGGAACCGAAGTTCACCTCCAAATTTTGGCAGAGTTTGCAACGAGCAATGGGTACAAAGTTGAAATTCAGTACAGCATTCCATCCTCAGACAGATGGTCAGTCCGAAAGGACAATTCAGATATTGGAGGACATGTTTCGAGCCTGTGTTATGGATTTTGAAGGCTCTTGGAATAAATACCTACCGTTGATAGAATTTTCTTACAACAACAGTTATAAGAGTACGATAGGGATGGCTCCCTATGAACTGTTATACGGTAGGAAGTGTAGGTCTCCCATCCACAGGGATGAGACAGGGGAGAGAAAATACCTAGGTCCAGAGTCAGTGCAGCGGACCAATGAGGCAATAGAGAAGATAAAAGCTAGAATGCTTGCCTCAAAGAGTAGACAGAAAAGTTATGCAGATCCGAAACGCAGAGATGTTGAGTTCCAAGTAGGGGACCATGTGTTTTTACGAGTATCTCCGATGAAGGGGATCAAACGTTTCGGGAAAAGAGGCAAGTTATGCCCTAGATTTACAGGACCTTTCGAGATTCTCGAGAAGATAGGTCAAGTGGCATACCGGTTAGCATTGCCTCCAGCTTTATCAGCAGTTCACAACGTATTCCATGTCTCGATGTTGAGAAAATACATTTCAGATCCCTCTCATATACTCAGTTATGAGAGCCTTGAACTGTAGCCAGATATGTCTTATGAAGAACAGCCAGTGCAGATCCTGGATAGAAAGGATAAAATCCTTCGGAATAAGACCATAGCATTGGTCAAAGTTCTCTGGAGAAACAACAAGGTGGAGGAAGCCACCTGGGAGCTGGAGTCAGATATGAGAGCTCAATATCCAGAATTGTTCAGGTTAGATTTCGGGGACGAAATCCTTTTAAGGGGGGAATAGTTGTAAAGACCGCTTAGTTTAATTTGGAAATAAGCAGTTAATCATGTTTAATTATGAAATTATTTATAGCTATTTAAATAATTAATTATACTGTTATTATTGAATTCTGAGATGCATTTTATGTCATTCAGTAGTTTTCATAATTTTGCATTTCCGGTGCCCGGTAACATGGAACTCGGTGTTTGGCTCAGTAAAATCACAACTTAGTATGTTAGTAGTTTGGGACGGTTTATTAGACATTGGGAATGTGGGGATTGGCCGGGAATTTAGAATTTCCCAAAAATACCCCTTTAGTGTTATTTATGTGATTTTAGTGTGGAGGGGCAAAATGGTCTTTTTGCCCCAATGATATTTTGTCCTTTAGTGGACTTTGTATTTGGAATTATGTGAATTATATGTGTTTTATAATGCTTTTTGTTGGCTGAAATTAAGTATTAGTTGGGTTGTTTTCTCATTTATTCAAAAACTCAAAGTTAGGAAAAAATTGGAAAAACTCTTTCTCTCTCAAAGCTCTCTCTCTTTTCGGCCTCTTGGTGCAACAAGGAACCTTGGATTTTTTCTTTGTGATTTCAATTCTCTTTGGTGTTCAATTCAAGCTAGGTTAGCTTCTAAGCTTCTCTTCCTTTATTTTTCTTGAAGAATGATAAAAAAATGAGTAAATGCATGGATGATTTTGATGATGTTGCTGCTGTTTGTTGCTGCTGTTGTTTCTATGTTTAAAATGTTGAATTAAGTATGTTTAGTTAGGTTGAAATGCATGCTAGTTGTTCTTGCTTTAGTTGGTTAATTTTCTTGTTAAAAAGCTTGAGTTTTCAAAGTGAATTTGTGTGAATTGTTGCTGTAGTTGTTGCATGAGTTAGGTTTTAGCTTCTGCAGTTTTTATATGCTTGAATATGAGTTTGAATCATGGTTTGATGCTTGTTGGAGAGCTTTAGCCAAGTTTGAGTTTGAAACTCAAAGCTTGGAGCTCTCATGGCACTTTTTGTTTCTGTGCAATCTGGGTGAGTTTGTTGCCTTAGAAATGTTATTTGGGTCCTATAGAACAGGTCTGGAAGGTTTGAGGTTGTTTGGATTAGATTTGAGCATTGTGTGAATTTTTGAATTTCGGCCTGCGAGGAACCGGAATTCCGGTTGTGCATCCGGAATTCCGGATGGGTTTCGAAAATTCCTAGAACCAGAATTCCGGTTGGGCAACCGGTCTACCGGTTGGGGAAATTTCAGAAACCCTAGTTTTCCTCGATTTTATGTTATTTGGGGTTTTGCCATGCTTTTTATCGATAGGGAAACTTTTAGTTCCTAGTTTAAGTCCCCGGGAAGTGATTTAGCGTATCACTTATAGTGTTGTGATTTTTATGGTTTAGGAGCCTGTAATCCGCCGCGCAGATAGTTCCAGTCAGGTTGACCGGCACACCTAAATTCGGAATCCAGGTAAGATTAGTATAACAGTATGCATATGTAGATTACATGTTTAGCGTGCATGTAGGAAGCCTATTAGATTACATTAGATATGTTTGTTGGCTTCGAACCATCCGACTGTGTCACGTCGGTACAGGCTGGAGTATGACCAGCAGCCGGAGTATGACCGGTTCGACCGATTAGGCTGATACTTAGGTTGGTGGTTCCGTACTATTTGACGTATCACGTCGGTACGGTTGAGTATGACCGGCGGCGGAGTATGACCGGTTCGACCGATTAGGCTGATGCTTGTAACACGTCGGTACGAGCCGGAGTATGACCGACGGCGGAGTATGACCGGTTTGACCGATTAGGCTGTTACTTGTCAATAGTACCGTCCCTATGAACGTTCAGAACTCAGTACCATGTTGGACACGGCAGTTAGGGGGACTCAGTATCATGTTGGATACGACAGTTAGGGTTATGGTCAGGGGTATGGGCGTTTGATCATGACCAAGATTTATGTATGAGTATTATTATGCTTTTCTTACTGAGTCTGTCGACTCACAGTGCTATGTTTATGTGTAGGTAAGGGCAAAGCTAGAGCTAATGGACCGTGAGCGAGTCGGTGAAGATTGTACATGTCGGCGCGGTTAGGCCTGGAGCGTACGATCATCGGGACAGCGAGGCTATTTTTGTAATTAGTCGCTAGGCGACAAATATTTTGTATAGACAGTAAACTTTTGTAAATAGTTTTGTAATCGGGATCCCGAGTATTTCGTATAAATATTTTACAAGTTTAATTAAAAAGCAAAAATTTTAATTAATCACGTTTTCCATAAACCTCGTTGATTAGCAACGAGCTGCACAGCATGTTTAAAAATCACGTAATACGCCTATGATAGTTAGGGTGTTACAGTATGGTTCAATTAATAAATATGATAAATGAAAATATTATTTAATAATTATTTATAGTTATTAAATAGTTAGAATTGGCATTTAAATGGTTGAATTAGAAAATTGGCGTTTTTGAGAAAATCAGATGCAGAAAAGGTAAAACTGCAAAATTGCAAAAAGTGAGGCCCAAATCCACTAGTATAGGGACGGCCACTTTTGTAGGAAATTTAAACTGATATTTTCATTATTTTAATGCCAAATAATTCAAACCTAACCCTAGTGGAATGCTATAAATAGATAGTGAAGGCTTCAGGAAAATTACACTTACATTTTCTATTTTTGCTTCAGAGAAAAAACTGAGCCTCTCTCTCTCCCTATCTTTAGCCGCCACTTCCCTCTTCTTTTCTTCTTCAATATTTCGAAATTCTTAGTGTGAGAATAGTGCCCACACACAGCAAGTGATACCTCAATCATAGTGAGGAAGATCGTGAAGAAAGACTTTCAGCAAGAAGGAGTTTCAGCATCAAAGATTCAGAGAAAGAGATCCAGGTTCAGATATTGATAATGCTCTGCTACAGAAAGGAATCAAGGGCTAGATATCTGAACGGAAGGAGTCATTATATTCCGCTGCACCCAATGTAAGGTTTCCTAAACTTTATATGTGTTTATTTCATCGTTTTAGAAAGTTCATATTTAGGGTGTTAATCAACATACTTGTGAGTAAATCTAAGATCCTGGTAAAATAATTTCCAACAATCATCAACATGCAACTTGAAATTTCTGGGGAGGTAAGTTTGGATATAATTCAAAAATCAATTTAATGATCTTTGAACTACATATCTACTAACTATTTCTCCACCCCTATCAGTTCGCAAGATCTTTAACCACTTACCTTAATGGTTTTAACCATTGCTAGAAATTAATGAAATTTTTAAACATTTCAAATTTCTTGCTAAAAGGTATAATCTAGAGTTATCGTTTTAAGAATACAACGAAAAACTCATATCCACCCCTGAATGTACATCCATCTGCGAATGAGATGAACTACTTTCAGTGGATATAGGCATATTAACTCTTTGTAGAGATTGATCTTGTCAAATCCACTATGAACAAGATACAAATGCCATAGATTAATGAAAAATGTGGTTGAGTCTTTTGATGACTTAGGTATAGTTACATCAAAGAGTTCTTAGAATAGTGCAAGTGGATCCTGGTCACAGAATACCAAACTTATATTCCATAAAGTTTGAATCCATTAATAGAAGATGGATATTAAACACTTGAGAAAGTGTAACTGTATTGTATTCTTGAAATAGAAATATAAGAAATTTTCTGTTTGGAATCTAAAATTAAAGTCAAAGACTTAAATTTATACCAAATATAATGAGTAATTCTATCTTGGACCACCACTACTAATTTAACTCTAAGTCTGATTTGCCCATACAAGTAGGAGATTTCTAAGATTGAGAATTTATATCAATTGGGAATAGAATTTCGTGATTATAATCATATGCGTCATTTAATTTCTTAAGAGAAAATATAGAATGACATCAAATGATTTATAGACCATTCATCCAATGATATTTTATTGAGCTAATTCGAAATGAATAAGCTAAGAGGAATTAGGATAATTTCGTTTATAAATAAGAATCCAACGATGCTTCGATTAGCGAGAGTCAAAGTAATCTTATTTATACAATCTTCTTGTTTCATATCGTAAAAATAGTAGTCTAAAGTGTCATCAGTTGATGAACAGCTAGATGTTGCATATACAATATTTATCTTTCGAGATCTGAACACTATTATGTATGTCTAATGGTGAAAATCCACTAGGGATTTATCTCATTAGATAAACAAACCAAGTTAGACCAACAATGAAGATTCGAAATTAAACTACAACTTAATAACAGAAAATAACATGGTTCAATATAAATTCATACACAATTCAGAAATTATTAAACATATAGCAAGTAGGAATGACAAGTGAAAATACTAAAACATACAATCCTAAATAATTTCCAAGGTTTTCAACAAACTGATATCAGTGTCCCGTTTAGGCGAGAGTCAAAGCTACCATCCATTGAATAGAGTTGTCAGCTCATCTAAAATGTTAAACATTCTAGCAACCTTTTATTCGATCAAGATTGGAATTCAGCGTTGTCCCGTTTAGGCAAGAGTCAAGGCAATTCTATCTTATGAGCTTCCACCATTGTTTCATAATTTGCAAGTTAAATATGGTCGCCACCATTAGGGTGATCCATACCATATAAAACACTTACAAACTACTTATCTTTCGAGATTAAACGGTGTGAAATTGCTAATGAACGTTCCTCCATTAGGGAGGATTACTCACTAAAACAAACGCGATGTAAAACCAACAATGGAGATCGAATATCTTAATAATAAAGCTCATTATTTAAAGAAAGTTGTATTTTCTTTGATTCTCATTATTTTATCTATTTATTTTAAATATATATTTATTTAATTAAAATTTCCAATTTAGAATGAAAAATTCTAAATATAAATTTTAATTTAATATTTATAAATTTTACTTAGATGGATATGAAAATAATATGAATTATTTCCATCTTAGTAATAATTTCCAATAAATATTTAGAAAAATATTCAATTTAAGTTGTTACAAAATTAATTTAAATTAATTTACAACTCAAATTTAATTTTCTATAAATATATATTGCATTTCGAAAAATTAAAGTATTCAAGGATACAATTTTCGAAAATGCATGTTAAAATAAAAAATAAATCTTGGAAAAATTATTCTAATTTAATGTTGGCCCAAAATTAATTAATAAAATTAATTTACAACAAAAAATATAATGTTCCTATTTAATTAAATATATAAGAAAAATTTCAAATATTTAAGTATGATGATTAAAATCAACTTAAATATTAATTTTCTATTTAATTAAATACACTAGAAAAATACTTCAAGCAAACACATATAATATCTATCTAGATTTTCCTTTGACTAATTAATTCTATTTCTAAATAAATACATTTTACTTCATTTATTTTAATTAATCATTAAATAAAAAAATCATTGATTTAAGTTGGTCCAAAATTAAAATAAATAATTTACAACTTTAATCTATTTTTCAAATAAAATTCGAAATTCCAGCATTTAAGAAATGCAATTTCGAAATTTGATTAATAAAATAAAGAAAAAATATATTTTGAAAATTATTTAAATTTGGTTGAAAAAATAAATTTCAACTAAAAATAATTTTCTTTTTAATTAAGTGTCATGAAAAAGAAATATTTAAGTATCATGATGAAAATCAAGTTAGATATTTAATTTTAAAATTAATTAAATGTATTAAATTCAAGGAATAAATAATTAAGTGTAGAGAAGGCTTAATTATTAATCTCTAGTTTAATACTAGGAAAAATATACTTAAAATAAATTGTACCAAAATTAATTATATAAATAATTAATTTCACAATGTATAATATTTTCCTATTTAATATTAGAAATAATAAGTAGTCAAGAAATAATTATCTAGAAAATATCTTATTTGACTAAGTATCTTTTCCACAAAATTTGAAAAAAAAATCTAATTTAAGTTATATTATAAAAAATCTAGAACTTAAATGTTTTCAAATTGAAATTTAATTAAATATCAAAAATTAAGTTGTAACCACTTAATTTAAAAAATATTCCATTTTAAGTTAATATTCGAAAAGATATTAACTTAAAAAAATATCTAAAATATTCCATTTTAAGTTAATATTCGAAAAGATATTAACTTAAAAAATATCTAAAAAATCTTAATAACCAATGCCTAAAATTTCTCAACTTAATTTTGAAATTTTAAATCCAAAAGATATTCAGATTTTAGTTGATTAGTTAGAGATAACTAAATATCAACTTAAATAGGAATATTTAATGAAAAAATTTAAGCTTCAGAAAGAATCTAAATGGTTATAATTCTATATTTAATTAAATACAAGAAAATACACATAGTTTAGCTTAGAATAAAATTCTTTAAACTATGATTTTCTTAAATTAATTTCAAAATAAATGAAACTAATTATGTTGCTAATCAATTTTATTAGGTTAAACTAGTTTAATTAACCTAGTACAGTTATTGAAATCAGGCAAATGGGCCTTCACAATTGGGGTGGTTCATGTGAGGGGGTGCTGGGTTCAGTATGTCGTACCCACTTCTATGGCTCCCAACTCTCACACAAGGCCCAAAAGAGAGGAATTTAACCTTAAAATGAACAATTGTTATTAATTGAATAGGCCCAAAAACTAAATGGGCCTAAATAAAATCTATCAAGAATTATGACATTTTATTTAGCAACAACAACATATATGCATCTATAATGAAATTAAACACATATGCTCACACAGGCACACTTTGGATGGGTCCTATCATGTTGCTAGGTCATACACAGATGAAAGAAGATTGTAAATATACCTGTTACAAATTATTTACTTGACCAAGGGAGCCATCAGATCATTATATCTGGCAAAAAGTTAACCATGGCTATTTGTAGGGGTGTTCGCGGTGCGGGTGGTGCGGTTTTTGACCATTTTTTCAAACCAACCCGCACATGCAGTTTTTCCAATTTTCCAAACCGCACCCGCAACGCGATACTAAAAAACCGCAAAAACCGCACCGCAAAAAATGATGCGGTGCGGTGCGGTTTTTGCGGTTTATCACAATTTTTTTTTTTTTTGAAATCATCATAAAATAATTAAACTATCATTAATATAATTATTCCAAAACACTTAAAAAAAAATACAACAAACTTGAGACTAATAAAAGTTATAACAACAACAATAAGTCAATAATCTTTTTAAAGTATCAACAACACACCTAAATCAAAATAACAAATATGAAACTAATTAAGTTCCAACAACAATATAAATGTACAACTAACATACTTACATCAATAGATTAAAAATAAAACAAACACAAACTTCCAACTCCAAATTTTAATACACATGTATGGGCTTGGGTTTGTTGCTAAGAAGAGAGGGTTTGTGAAGAGTTATGGATTTTGCCCTAAGATTTATAGGCTTGGATTTGGCTCATATGTATGGGCTTAATAAAATAAATATAAAAATTGAAATTTTAAAACATGCAGTGCGGTGCGGTTTGAATTGCGGTTTAATAATTCAAAACCACAAACCGCACCGCGTAGTTTGAGAAAAATTCAAACCGCAACCGCACCGCGAAGAATTTCAAACCGCATTTTTTTTTTGCGGTGCGGGCGGTTTGAGCGGTTTGATGTACACCCCTAGCTATTTGCAATCAGAAAATAATAGGTTTTGAAAACTTACAAACAAGCTAAAACACATACTCCTGCAACAAGGTTAGCTGGATAATTGGACGTAGGATTTATTTAATTTTAAATAAATAATTTCGAAAAATAATTAATTAAATAAATAAAAAATTTATTTTCGAAAAAAAAAATAAAATAAAATTTCAAAAAATTTCAAAATTAAAATAAAAAAAAATATTTAAAATTAAACCTACAATTTTGAAAAATTAGGTTTCAACCAACCTAAATATCATTTCAAAATTTGCTAACTACTTTTAAATATTTAATGTTATTTTATAGATAAAAATTAAAAAAAGATAAATGAATATCTTTTTCAGATTTTAAATGTAATTTAAATAAATAAAATAACAAAATTTAAAAGTTAGCAAAATATCTTACATCTATTTAAAATTACATGATTATAGTTATCTTATTTTAAATTTAAATAAGGTCAAATTATTAAAAAAAAAAAAAAGATTTAATTTAAAAATTTAATATCTGACCTTAAATTTAAAAATAAGATAAGATATAATCAAATTTAAAAATAAGATAGATAATTAAGCAAAAAAGATAGATATTTACTATTTTCAAATTCAAATTACACTAATATCATGAATTAAATTTAAAAAATATTAAATAAATTAATTATGATAATTAGAATTGAATTAGGAATAGTAAATGTATAAGTACAGAACTACACAAAAAATCGGAAGTTAATTCCATGAAAAAGCATGAAAAAACGAAGAAAAACGAAAAAATTGCAAGTTGTACGGACGGGATCCTGTGCATACCCGTCCGCGCGCGTGCATGGGTGATTTGGGCGTGCAAACTCGGCGCAAGGAAGGAATGCATGATTTCCGCGCGCGCAGGTTTTGATGCTCAACCCCGATTTTTTCGAAACTTCAAAAAATCATAACTAATTCAAATTAAATGGAAATTTAGTTCTGTAAAAAGGTAACTTGCTTAATTTTTTCCATACTATCCAATAAAAATAATTCCAGAAACAGGTATTCAATTATTTTTCACGAAAATCCACAAACATCAATCAATCATCATATAACACTCAATACAACATGATACCATCCAAAACATCAAACAATCGTTTTAAAGTCCAAATTTCTTGCAAGCAAATCAATTACCATGGCTCTGAGGCCAGTTGTTGGAAATCATTTTACCAGGATCTTAGATCTACTCACAAGTATGTTGATTGACACCCTAAATATGAACTTTCTAAAACGATGAAATAAACACATATAAAGTTTAGTAAACCTTACATTGGGTGCAGCGGAATATAATGACTCCTTCCGTTCAGATATCTAGCCCTTGATTCCTTTCTGTAGCGGAGCATTATTAATATCTGAACCTGGATCTCTTTCTCTGATTCTTTAGTGCTGAAACTCCTTCTTGCTGAAAGTCTTTCTTCACGATCTTCCTCACTATGATTGAGGTATCACTTGCTGTGTGTGGGCACTACTCTAACACTAAGAATTTCGAAATTCAAGAGGGAGGAGAAAGAAGAAGTGGCGGCTAAAGATAGGGAGAGAGAAAGGCTCAGGTTTTTCTCCGAAGGGAAAAATTGAAAATTTAAGTGTAAATTTCCTGAAGCCTTCACTATCTATTTATAGCATTCCACTAGGGTTAGGTTTGAATTATTTGGCATTAAAATAATGAAATATCAGATGATAAATGCTATAAAAGTGACCGGCCCTAGGCAATATGGATTTGGGCCTCAATTTTTGTAATTTTGCAGTTTTATCATTTATGCATCTCATTTGCTCAAAAACACCAATTTTCAAATTCAACCATTTAAATGCCAATTCTAACTATTTAATAACTATAAATAATTATTAAATAATATTGTCATTTATCATATTTATTAATTGAACCATACAAAGTATCATAATTAACAAATATGCCCCTAAAACTCTTTCTTTACAATTTCGCCCTTACTTAGTGAAAAATTCACAAATAGACATAGTCTAAATTGAGAATTATAATTGATTGATCAAAACCAATTATATGAGTCTTACAAGCAATATTATCTCAACTAGTGCGGGGACCATGGGTCTATATAACCGAGCTTCCAATAAGTAGATCAAGAATTTATTACTAAAATTCACTAACTTATTAATTCTTCGTTGAACACACGCATAGAACTTAGAATTGCACTCTCAGTATATAGAATGCTCTATATGTTCCACCATATAGACACATCATTAGTTATCCATTGTTATAATCCTAATTTGATCAATGATCCTCTATATGAATGATCTACACTGTAAAGGGATTAGATTACCGTTACACCCTACAATGTATTTAATCCTTAAAACACTTAACCCCGTATAAATGATATTTTAGCTTATGTGAAATGAGATCTCCACCATTTATTTTCGTTTGGTCAAGCTCGAAGGAGATCATCCTTTACTTACTATTCGCCAGATAGAAGCTATAGATTCCATGTTTATGTTAGCGCTCCCACTCAATTGCACTACCGTGTTCCCAAAATGTACGTATCACCCTGACCTAAAAGTAGGCTTAACTAACAAATCAAAGAACACGAATAGCCTCCTGAGATCGAGCCTAATCATAACAGGATTAAGATCATTTTATCTAGGATCAACTAGGTGATATTGACTTGAATAGATATTACGGTAAGTTTAATAAATCTAAGTCAAAGTTCAATATCGGTCCCTTCCGATGCAAACTCCATGCATCCAACCTGAGCTTTACTTTAACCAATGTTCTGGAAAGAACATAGCATTTCTCCAAATGCAAGTAAATTCTTGTTGTAGATTATCATATCAGTAAAACCCTGTGTTTGATAAATCTAGGAAACTTTATTCACATAGTCATGTTTACTTTCCAATGTGTTGACAGCACAATAAACAGGATCAAGTATGTGAAAAGGGTTTCAGATGAATTTATACATTATGTACATATAATCATGAAATAAATAATGTGAACCATGCAACATTAAATGTTATTTCTGATTTATATTAATAAGTAAATCTGATTATATTGAAATGAGTTTTATTTAGGGCATAAAACCCAACAATTTAACCTTGTCATTGTACTAATTTACTCAAAAAAATTAAAGACATTAAAAAAATTATTTTTCTTATTAAAAATTGTGTACCATCCAGGTTATCAAAACTTGTTTTATCAAATTAATATCACTATAGCTACAGTATAATAATTTTTGTCTCATTTAAAGCATGTTAAATCTCAAACTCAGGTGAGGTTTTATACAAGTCCCCTAAAACAATTATTTGAACTAATGTGATTTTTTTTCTTATCATGCTCTTTAAAAACAAAATATTGCTAATTAAAGTACATTAATAATGCATATTATTTGAATTATTTAATATTTAATGTCACGTATTTTAATTTATTAAGAAATATTTACAATTAATAACCTCTTATCATACACTATCTCATATGATTTTAAACATTTTACTTTATTAGCTTTGAGTAGAGTATGATGGAGGCTTTAACATTCTTTACTAAGTTGAAGAATTCCAACCCCCAAGCTCTTGGCTTTGAAAGTATTTGAGAGTCTAAAAGCAACTTTAGTAATGTTTGGGTAATTTAAGAAAGTTATTATAATGATTGGAAGTTTTGAGATAGGAAGTCTCCACCTTTTGAGCAACAATAGAGCATATTATAGGGATTTACTACAAAAGTTTCTACATTTAGTTACAATAAAATTTGTAATTAAAAATTAAAAAATTATAACTAATTATAAGTCATCATTTTTATATTGTGAGGAAAATGTCTTTATGTAAAGGCATTAGTCACAACAATTATAACTTGTTGTGACTAATTGTGATTTTAATTACAATACTTATTGTGACTAAAATTAAATTAGTAACAACTTGTATATAAATACTATATTTTAGTCACAATAAATTTTTTGTTGTCAAGTAATTTTTGTTGTTAAATAACTTTTTGTTGTGCTAAAAGTTAAATTTAATCACAAAAAAATTATATTATGACTAAAATATTATCACTAAAGTAAAGGTAGACTTTCTTGGTAGTGATTTGCAAGTTTGGAGTGTGGAGAAGTGTGTACTGAACCCACCCAATAAGGTATAAATTTAGGGACAAGTTGATAAATACCTCTTTTTTGTATCCATTAAACAAAAATACCCTTATATTATATTTCATTAAAATCTACCCGCTTTTGTGAATAGATTGCCTAATATACCATTGTCTTCCACTTCAGTATAGCACATGATTAACATTAATCTAAGGTATTTAATATGGACACTATCTACAAAAGTGAGTATATCTTAAAGAATATAGAAATGAAGATAAAAATCAAAACAAATAAAATAAAGTGGGTACAATACAATTTCCACATAAATTTAAGCAAGTTAGAATTCGAGTTTTGTGTGGATGGGTTTGGGTAGTGTGCCAACGGTTTTGGGCTAGCCTACACGATATTTTTTTTTTCTTTCAAAAATACCATATTTGTGTCTCTATAGGTTGTCTCATATAGTACCCCAAAAGTTGGTAATCTTCCCTTCCCCTCAAATTGGTAGTGGTAAGGTAATTCAAACATTACTTTTCATTATGGTGATGATGACAAATATCAATTTTTGGTAAGCTATTGGACTAGGATCTCAATATCTATCTTGTTTGCTCCTTCACATGTTATGTAACAAATTGAGGAAATTACATATACTCTTTTTATATTGTCTTTTTTTATTTTTACCTTCTTTTTTTTTTTAAAATCTATTATTTTTACGTCTTCTTTTAAACATTGTACCAATTTTGCTCCTGTCACTTTTACCTCTCCATGTGACTCTCTTATGTCAGGGTATTTTGGGTACAATACATATAAAAAGAGGTATGTTTCAAATAAATATAAAATTAGAAGCAAATTTAGTTAATTGATTAATAAAAGAGGCATTTTTCAACTTACCCCTAACAAATTTTGCTCCTTGACGCATGTAACAATTATTGTAACATGTAATTAACCAGTTTTTTTTTTAACTAAAAAAAAAAAAGAAAAATAAATAAATAAGTAAATTATAATGTTTGATTTAATAAAAATTTACATGACTCAAAATTTCAAAAAAAAAATTATAAAAATACATCAATATAAAAAAAATTATTTTATGCTTTAAAATTTTTTATTTACAAAAATACATTTTCAGTAAAAAGAATAAACCGTTTTCTTTGTTGTTTTATAATTTATTTATAATTGTCATAAGGTTGTTTTTTTGATTGTTTTTTGATATTTTATAGTTTATTTATAATTGATTTATAGTTGTCGTGAGGTTGATTTTTCGTTATTTTAATTGTTTTCTTACTTTTTGTTGAGTAAAATGTATTTTTGTAATTATAAAATTTTATAAGCGCATTTTTATAATAAACTATAAAAATGTAAATAAAATGTAGAAATTAGTATACACTAAATTCTACACCATTAATTGTGTTAGATTTTGAATCTACACCAAATTGATGTATTTATGTATAAATTATTACAAAAATAATAACTGATATAAACACTAACATATTTGAAAATACAATACAACAATAACAAAAATATCAATATTAAATAAAATAAAAACAACAAAACAATAAGTTATAAAACTTATTATTTTAAGATTTTAAATTCTTACTTAGTAGTCATATGTTATGTATAAATTATTAAATTTGTAAACATTATACATTATCATAAACTAGGAAGCAAAAGCCTCGTGTTGTGCGGTCTTAAAAAATCATAAGCTATACATTATTAAAAATGGTTTACGTTTTTAAAAAATATTAAATTAGTAAAATATTAATTAATTATTGGACAAATAAAAAATTTATTTACAGTTTACATAAAAAAAAACTTTAATATTTTTTAAATGTGAGTTTTTTACAAAGTTACATCATAGAAAAAACTAAAGTTTCTAAAAAATAATATAAATGCATTGAAAAAATATGATTTATCTTATTATTCTTAGTCTTACATATATAGATTTTTTTTTTAATTATTAACAATTAATTTATTAAAACATCTTTTGAGAAAAGTTGTCGAGGTGTATTTTCTTTCTTAGAAATCAATGATCACTATTTTTTAAAATGAAATTAATAGTCACTAATAGTATAATTTTTTTCACTGATCAATTAATAAAAAAATTATATATATATATAAAACATTATTTAAACTTTCAATAATAAATTGCAATTATTAATATCAATTATTACATAATTTTTTTAACAACAAACATGCAACTACTTAATTAATTAGTGTTTAAATAAATTAATTAATTAGCATTATTCATAATTTGTAATTAATATTAAAATTACTACAAAAATAGAGAGATTAGTAAAAGAAGAATATACCGCCACCTCTTTAATTATTTTTTTTTTGTAGGAAAATTATTATCATATTATTGTTGTATTTATTTTTAAATAAATATGATAAGTTGAATGATCATGTAACTTCACTTTTTACTTAATTATAAATTATTATTATTATCTTAAGATAAATCAATTATTTACTTATATTATTTATGTGAAATTAAAAATTGAAATTATCAAAAATAAGATATTTGAAAAATAAAGTATTATTTCACCTCTCTATATTATCATTGTTTTTTTTTTCACTTTTGAGAGTATTTTTTGTTTTTAACAATCCTTTTGGAGATGAATTATTATTGTTTAATTAATTTTTTTAATGTTAAAAATGAGTATCATGATCACATAATCAATAAAAAAATATCAAGAAATTTATTTTATTACAAATATAGAACCATCAGCATTTATTAACACAAATTATATTTTAAATAAATAAATTAAAAATAAAATTTTGCATGTACTTGTTGTTTGCCTCTATTTTTAGGTATGATCATTAATATTTTGTATTATCTACACTATTGAGAGTGGGATAACATTCTCTATACATTAATAAATCATCTGAATATTTAATGAGAAAAAATGTATTGTAAGACCAAAAAATTATACAAATATTAGGGAAGAGAAAAAATGAGAAACTATCTAATATTACACTACTATACATATATATATATATATGTGTGTGTGCATACATAACATACATAAAAGTAGTCTTATTTAAAAGGAAAATTCACAAAAATGCTGAAATTTTGGTTAATTTTTACAAAAATACTGTCACACAGAAATTTTTTCAAAAATATTGTGTTTTTATAAAATACCGGTAAAACACAAAGCAGAACAACTCAAAACAACAGTAGAACACCTAAAAAACACCAGTGAAAACTTAACACAATATACAGCAGTATGAAACTTATAAAAAAACAGTAAAAAAGTAAAAAATACCGCCTAACAGTATTTTTATAAAAAAAATGGCAAAAGTTAGTATACCATGTAAATTTTCTATTTAAAATTAAAACATTTAATCCATAATACGTATTTACAAATAGATATTAATCTATAAACTCACTATTTTGTTTCCACAATTGTCTTTAAAAGATTTTAGACTACCACTTTCGAGTAAATAAGACAACAAATTTATATCAAGTAAAATATTAAAGTATAAAAAGTTATTCTATTATTATTTTTTTCTTTAAAAGTAATATTAATCTATAATGTATATAGAGAATAATGAATATAAAAAATATGATATTTTTTTTAAAAATATATATATAAATTAAAACACATAAGCTATTGTAATTGTTATTTGTAGATAACTATTTAAGTGTGAGTTATAAAATTAAAAGTCACTATATTAATCATATTTATGAATGATTAAATAGTATTTATTATTTATAGGTAATTACTTAGGGATGTGAGTTATAAAAAATAAAAAGACATTATATTAGTGTACTACTATTTTTTTCTTCATTAATATGCACTTTAACTACACCTAAATGTGGCTTAATAATAGTAATAATTATATATATATATAAATAGTGTAAGTTATAAAAGTAAAAAATACACATTGATCATTTAATAAATACAATGTCTATTAGAATTCTTTTTTTTATTATTATTATTAATTAGTTGTTATTGATGTTAATAAATGTTAAATACAAAAAATTAAAAAAAATGTAGATTAGAGAAAATTGAGCATAAGATTAAGAGAATGTCACATCAATTAATATATAAATATTCTAAATTTGAGCATTAATTTTAACAAATATTGGAATTGAAAATTTGTAAGTGTAATTATAGAGAGGAAGGTCATGATCACCATGACTACAAAATGTAAATAATTTTTTTTTTTTTTACAAAATTATATATTTAAAAAAATTAAAATTTTATTTAATAATAATTCAACTATCTATTCGTATCAAATCAAAATAAATATTATTTTGGATTAATATTTTTTGTTTATATAAAAGCAAATACATATTGTAAGTTATTTTGGTATAGAAACATTTAATTGTAAAATTATTATTTTTTTTATCTCTTTATTTTTCATAAATACAATTTTCTACCTTTATTAAAAGAATTTGTATAAAATAAAAAAAAATAAGAAAAAAGTATTAAAAAAATTTTAGAATGTGACTTTACTTTAGTTAGGCTTAATTATAAAATATAATGTACACCTAATAATAGATTAATTTTATGTGGGAGTTATATAGTGAAAAGATACTATGATTTTTACTTAATATTTAAATGAGATTTATAAGTTACTTATCACAAGTTGGTATTACTATTATTTATTTTTTTTTTTTGAAATAGGATTCATTCAAACAACAATCAATACAATGGATTAGGGTTGTTACATTCTTTTCTTATTATTTTAAATAGAAAAAATTAGAAAAAAAATAATATATTAGCGAAAATAGAAGATTAAAAAGAGAAAATATCACCTAATCACTCCTTTGGGCTCATATTTAGAGAGATCAATCTTTTTTTTTTTTTTTTGAAATAGAACCCTTTAAAATAACATTTATACGGTTTTTTTTAAGTTCATATTTTAAAACTTACCATAAATAAATAAAAATTGTTACTATTTATTCATTAATACAACCAATTAAATAAAATTTTATTTAATCAAAATCAATTAGGTGATATAATTCAGAAAATATAAAAATCAGTTATATAATTTTATTTAATCAAAATATAAAAATCACTTATATGATTAGTATAAATTAATATTGTTAATGTTAGGATGATATATAAATTATGGTTACATAATGAACTCACTCTATTATATTCAAATTCAAACCAACTTTTTCTAAAATCATTTCTAATTTTCTTCAAGTATAAAATCTTTGTCAGATGTCATGTTTATTGAGTGAGTCCACAACATCAGTTCTTTTAGAATCTTTTTATCAAAAATATATAAAATCATATAACATATAAAAAAAATCAGCTATAAATATAAAATATCATAGAGCTATTTATATAGAGAAACAATCAAAAATAAAAGTGAGGAACTTGAAGATGATAGACAACAAAATATTTTCTTTATATATAGATATAAGTTCATAGAGTAAGGTAATATGCATTATACATAATTAAATTAAAAAAATTCTCCAACAAAAAAAAATAAAAAGAAAAAGTCTATTGATCTCTATAATATATAATTAAGGTCAATTATATTTTTTTTTTCACTAATAATAAAAGTTATCACTTACATTTTTTTTTTCCACTAATAACGATAAAATGCTAGCCCTAAAATTTCAAAGGCCATGTAGTTATCAATAACAGTTTTTTTTTTCTATTAATATTGATAACTAAAATAACTTAGATACTTAAAACTAATAGAAGTTAGAAAAAAAGAGAAATGAGATAATTTAGAATGAAATAAATTTTGAATATCACACCTTACCTTTATTTAGTGTCTATTTTATATATAACATCAAGGGTATGTAATATTTATACATGTATATAAAAAAAAATGGAGTGAAAAATGATAACCCAAAAAAAACAAATATATTGTTGAGATATTTACATAGAAGTGAAAGGTATGAATACTTGACATTATAAAATGATGATGAAAATAATAATAATAATAATAATAAATTGAATAAATATAAATAAAAAATAGAGAAAATAAATAATTAGAAAGAAACTTCATATAAAATGCTATTTTTTTAGCATATATGATCATCCATGGCACTTTGTTCCAATCTTTTTAATCCTCTTCCTAAAATTCTTTTTCCTTGCCATCCTTGTTGTTACTGATATTTCGCAACACCAAAGAGTACAATTTAACTGGAAAAAGAGAGAATTATTTGAGAGATGACAAATGCGAGTATTCGACCTAGAATGGCGAGTACTCGAATTAGGAATGCGAGAGTAAACAACAAAGCTGGAAAAATAGATGAGACGGTGAATTATAGTGGTTCAGTCAGATTTCGTTCTGCTTAGTCCACTGTAGCAAGGGATTCGTAGGTGCATTTTCACGGTGGATCACCCCTTTATATACAAAGCAGGTGCCCAATCGGTTACATGAGGATCACATTTATTGTTAATCCATTATTTACACATCAAATTGTCATGATTAAACTCAGACAACGTTAACATTAATAAATATATGACAGTTACTGAACTCATCAACGTATGCGTCCTTCGCATCTGCGAGTTGACCGTTCGTGTTCCGTCTGTTGAGTTCGTAGGGTCGCACGTACGTTTGGAACGTCTGCGTCCTTAGGTGATCGCTCGTTACAGACGTCGCATGCTGAAGTTGGTAGCATCTGGACATGCGAACTTACATTAGTCTGTTAGGGTTATTGGGTCATTGGGACCAAAACTGCATCATTGGGCATTGGCCTCTATACTTGCCGCGGAGGTATAGAGGGAGGCACTCGCACATGTTCTGACATATGCGAGTTGGGTCTACCCTGTATGATGAGGATTGTGGTTATGCGGTGTGAATTAAGTCGCATCCGCGATATCTCGCTGGTTTTATCCTGGGCGAGGTCTAAACTTCGAGAAGTCTCTCACGGACATTTCAGCTTTCATTGGAAATCTGAATACACGTGTCCTTTTAAGGAGGAATCTGGTCTCGAGTTTCTAGGTGAGAGAAATCTCACTATAACACATGCCCCTAGTTTCGCGATGTGACTAGTGCGGTCACTGAGGGAAACTATTGCTCGAGAGACAGGTGAAAGGTTGTCACGAGGAGGTGACCTTTTGGTTGTCCCATCGAGGGTTTCGAAAAATGACGGCTGTAATGATTAATTTTCATTCTTACTTTTTTTTTATATATATGCGGTACACGGGTACTCGCACTTCTGTACTTGGAGAATTTTATCTTACTTTCGGACATCTTTCTATCCTCGCAGGGATAGCTTACGTTTTATATTTACGCAGTACACGGGTACTTGCGATTTTATATATATTTAACTTTGATCACAGCTTGGTGTGAACGCAATTATATTTAACTTTGATCACAGCTTGGTGTGAATGCAATTATATTTAACTTTGATCACAGCTTGGTGTGAATGCAATTATATATATGCGACTTTTAATTACAGCTTGGTGTAACTCGGTAAATTAAATTACTCGAAAAACTTAATAAGTGATTTTATTCAAGCAATCAGTAATACATGCGGGTACCATGCCCCTATACTTAGGAAGTATTTTGAACAAAAAATATCTAAGTATAAGTACTCGAATTATCATAACTGAATAACGCGAATATTACTGATAATAAAATTTCAAGCTCTCGCTATTCCATGCTCGTGGAATCGCGGTTCCATCGAGTGTTGCGAGTCGATAAGTGGCATCACCAATTTGATCTGCGATTTTGTATGGTCCTTCCCAATTGTCTCCAAAGACCCCATGGGCTGGAACTTTGGTATTTGGCATTACTTTTCTAAGGACCAAATCTTCTACTCGCAGAGGTTTTATCTTTACTTTCGAGTTAAAGTACCTTGCTGTTCGTTGTTGATAAGCCGCGTTTTGTAGTTGCGCTTTATCACGCTTTTCTTCTAAAAGGTCAAGGCAAAACAACTGATTTTCGCTGTTTTGCGAGATATCGAAAGCATCTCTGCGCAAGGATCCCGCCCCAACTTCTACTGGTAACATGGCTTCGCACCCATAAGAAAGTGAGAAGGGTGTTTCGCCAGTTGTAGATCGAGGGGTTGTATTGTAAGACCACAGGACTTGCGGTAATTCATCTGGCCATGCCCCTTTGCGGTCTTCTAATTTTCCTTTTATGGTGTGTTTAATTATTTTGTTGACTGCTTCAGTCTGCCCATTGCTCTGCGGGTAAGCGACTGCAGAAAAGGCTTTTTTAATTCCTAAATCATCGCATAGCTGTCGCATCTCTTTACAGTCAAACTGTTTTCCATTATCTGAAATGAGCTTGTGCGGAATGCCAAAGCGACAGATGATGGAAGTGTAGACGAACTCGCGTAACTTCGTTGCTGTGATAGTCGCGAGTGCTTTCGCTTCAGCCCACTTTGTGAAATAGTCAACCGCGACTACAGCATATTTGACTCCCCCTTTTCCCTTGGGTAACTCGCCAATTAAATCAATTCCCCATATTGCAAAGGGCCAGGGACTCGTGATAAAATGGAGGTTACTCGGGGGCTGGTGTGTGTAAGTGGCTATTCGCTGGCATCTATCACATCTTTTTGCAAATGCGAGGGCATCTTGTCGCAATGTTGGCCAGTAATACCCTTGTCGCATAATTTTTAGGGCAAGGGAATTACCTCCAGTGTGATTGCCACAAATTCCCTCGTGTACTTCACGCAGTATATAACCGCAGTCTTCTCCACTGATACATTTGAGAAGTGGTTGACTAAAACTTCTGCGATACAGGCTCTGGTCATATATCACATAGCGGGCTGCTCTTTGTCGCAATTTCCTTGCTTCTACTTTATCATTAGGTAAGAGCCCCTTGTCGAGGTATGCGAGGATAGGGGTCATCCAGGTAATCTCCTGAACGTCATCGATCTCCATGATTGTTTCTCGATCTATGGTTGGATGAGACAATATGTCTACCGGAATTACATCGAGTAATTCGGCTTCTCTAGTGGAGGCCAGTCGGGCCAAGGCGTCTGCATGGGCATTTTGAGTACGCGGTACTCGAGATACAACTACATGTTTGAACTTCTGCATGATTTCGCGAACGATGGCTAAGTATTTAACCAATCTTCCGCCTCTCGCTAGGTATTCTCCACTTACTTGACATACCACGATTTGAGAGTCGCTAAACGCTTGTAGGTATTCGACTTTCATCTCGAGAGCCAATTTCAGACCTGCGATTAAAGCCTCATACTCGGCTTCATTGTTAGATGCAGAGAATTCGAAACGTAGAGCAGCGTGTACCTTGAAATTATTGGGACTGATTAACAATATCCCACTGCCAGAACCTTCATTATTTGAGGCCCCATCGACATACAATGTCCATACCTCTTTGTCTATCACGGCGATATCATTTCCACCCTCTACAACCGCTACCTCTGTGCTCGGAAACTCAAGTATAAAATCTGCTAGGGCTTGCCCCTTGATCGCGGTTCTTGGTTTATACTTGATGTCGAATTGACTCAACTCCATAGCCCACTTCAATAATCTCCCCGATGCCTCTGGCTTTGCCAGGATCTGCCTTAAGGGGAAATTTGTCAAAACTTCAACGCTGTGAGCCTGGAAATAAGGTCGCAATTTTCTTGAGGATATTATCAAGGCAAAAGCTAGTTTCTCCATCTGGGGGTAACGCGTCTCGGCGTCCAATAACCGCTTACTGACGTAGTACACCGGGTGCTGACGTCCTTGGTCCTCGCGAACAAGTACTGAACTGATCGCATACTCGGAGACTGCTAAATAAATAGACAAGACCTCTCCGGGCAACGGTTTTGAAAGAATTGGAGGTTGCCCCAGATGCGTTTTTAACGCTTGAAAAGCCTTCTCGCATTTCTCGTCCCAATGAAACCTCTTGTTACCCTTCAGGATCTGAAAAAACTCTTTACACTTGTCAGAGGATCTGGATATGAAGCGGTTTAAGGCCGCGACTTTACCTGTGAGGCTTTGAACCTCCTTTGGCTTAGTCGGAGACGGCATTTCTACCAATGCTCTAATCTTCGCAGGATTGGCCTCTATTCCTCGCTGATTCACCATAAAACCGAGGAATTTTCCGGAACCCACCCCAAAAACGCACTTCAAGGGGTTTAGACGCATCTTATATCGTCGCAATATGTCGAACATGGCCTGCAAGTGCGTGATATGATCCTCCGCACGTTGCGACTTTACGAGCATATCGTCAACATATACCTCCATCGTCTTTCCAATCAAATCTGCGAACATCATATTCACTAGCCTTTGATAGGTTGCACCTGCGTTTATTAAACCAAAAGGCATGACCTTGTAACAATATAATCCTCGATCAGTAATGAACGAGGTATGTTCTTGGTCTGGTTCGTACATCGGGATTTGATTGTATCCCGAGTATGCATCCATGAAGCTTAAAAGTGCGTGGCCTGCAGTGGCATCGACAAGCTGGTCGATGCTAGGAAGAGGAAAGCTGTCTTTGGGACAGGCTTTGTTCAAATCTGTAAAGTCGACGCATGTACGCCATGAGCCGTTGGGCTTTGGCACGAGTACCGGATTGGCTAACCAGTCGGGGTAAAATGACTCCCGTATAAAGCCGCAGGCAAGGAGGCGGTCAACTTCTTCTTTCAGCGCTTGGTACCTCGCGGGGTCCATTTTGCGGCGCTTTTGTCGGACACCTCGCACTTCGGGGTCAATGTTCAAGCGATGACACATGACCTGCGGAGATATCCCGACCATATCTGAATGTTTCCAGGCAAAAATATCAAGATTTTGTTTCAAAAAGGTTGTTAATTGTTCTCGCAACTGTATGTTTAATCTAGAACCAATTTTTAAAACCTTGTTATTATCTACAGGATCTATAGGTACCTCAATTGTATCTTCCGCGGCTTGGGCTGCGGCGGTGTGATCAAGGATTCTCGGATCCAAATCCGGCTTGTCTATGTGCGGTACCTCCTCGATCCTGAGGATCTCCTGGCGAGGTGGTGGTGCGTCCAAAAGGTGGATAACATTCACCGTCCTTTTTTCTGCGAGCTTGACAGCCGCATTGTAACATTCTCGAGAGTCAGATTGGACTCCCCTCACTGACCCTACTCCAGAGGGAGTAGGGAACTTCATGGTTAGATGATAGATCGAAGTCACGATCTTCATCTCCTTCAGAATTGGCCGTCCAATTACGGCGTTATATGCTGAGTATTGATCAATTACTGCGAAGTCGGCCATCGACTTGGCAGTTATTGGGGCAGTTCCCAAAGTGATTGGGAGTTTGATCATCCCTTTGATGGCTATGACATCTCCCGTGAAACCGTAGATGCTCGATGTCATTGGCCGCAAATCTTTTTCTTGTAGCCCCATTTGCTTGAAGGCTTGGAAGTTCAATAAGTTCACTGAACTTCCATTGTCGACCAATATGCGATGGACATTGTCTCCACCTATATTGGCGACTATCACAAGTGCGTCAGAATGCGGGTGGTGGACCCATCTCGCATCGCTCTCCATAAAGACAATGTCCTCGCATTCTCTTTTGAAGAGCTTCTCTGGCCGTTCACCAAGATTGTTCACATTGGTAAGCGGCTTCTCTCTGGCTTCTCTGGCATATCGTTCCTGTGATTTGCGAGAGTCGCCTGCGATGTGTGGCCCTCCGATTATAGTCAAGATATTGCGAGGTGCTCTAGAACCACTCGCATTCTGGTTTTCTTCCTTGTCATCCGCTCGGGGGTGACTTTCCTCGCTCCTTTTATACTTATCGAATTTTCCCCTTCTGATCAGTTCTTCAATTTCGTCCTGCAAGACCCAACACTCAAGGGTAGTGTGGCCGATATCCTTGTGGTACTTACAGAACTTCTTGGGGTCTCTTCGGTCGCGATTTCCCCTGATGGGGGGCGGCTTCTTGAAGACGCCGTTCCTTTCCTCAACCGCATAGATGTGGTCTCGAGGGACGGCGAGTTCAGTATAGTTGACGAAGCGAGGTCCTCCTTTTCTTTTGGGCGAGGACTCCTTTTTAGGAGGTGATTTGGCCAACTTTGGGCTTCGCGGTTTGTGTGGGCTGCGTCTCCTGGGGCTTCGGCCCCTGGAATTCTTTCCTCGCGGACTGCGGGACCGCGACCGCGGTATGGGTGATCGCCGCTTGTTCTTGCCCTTCTCCAATTCCGCCAAGGAGTTCTCGATCCTCTTATGAGGTTCGGCCATGGCGAAGAATTCTACCAAGGATTCTGGCCTGCGGGCCTGTAACTCTTTCCAAAAGTCGGTTCTTGGCAAGACACCTGTTATTAACATACACACAAGCGAAGACTCGGGGGCCTTCTCAACTTTTGTTACTTCAGCGTTAAAACGCTTGAAATAATTCTGCAAAGACTCACCAGGTTCTTGCTTGATGTTCGCCAAAGTCGTATAGGGTGGCCTATACGTCATCGTGGCCTGGAAGTGTGTGAGAAATAGATCGACGAAGTTCTCCCATGTCGATATCGATGCCTCTGGTAATTGGGTGAACCAGTCATGGGCATTCTCCTCGAGTGTGGCCGCGAGAATGCGACACTTCGCGAGTTGCGGCACCTGGTCCACTTCCATTATGGTGTTAAATTTTTCTAGGTAGTCTAAAGGGTTAGAAGTACCTCTGTATTTGAGGGATTCGGATAAACGGAATCCCTTTGGAAGTTGGGCCTGTCGCACTTCTGCGGTGAAGGGCGAGGTGCCGTGCAGCTTGTAAATGGGCTTACGCTGCTGCTCGAGCATCTTCAAAGCTTGCAGAAGCATACTTTGGTCGATTCCTCCTGTCGCAGGAGGCGGAGTTGCTACAACAGTGGGGCTCGCAGCCACTGCGGCAAGGTTCGAAGGGATATTAATCCCAGTGGTCGCGATCGGCGCGATGGGCGGGTTGTTAACTGTGTTGACACCCTGATCGCCCGTATGGGGATCATGGAGCGTCTCCGTGTTATGCGGACCGCGGGAGCGCGCCCTAAATACTGCATTGAGATGATCACGCAGATCACCTCGGTGTACACGGTAGCGTCCTCCTTGCTGTGTCTGCACAGAGCCAGACCTCGTATACCTGCTTGGAGTACGGTCATGCGAGGAGGAAGCGGCTGACTCTGCGTCGTTATCCCGAGGGTGACGACTGCGAGGGTTGCGGCGCTCAGGATCCTCGTCGGTTTGTGCGCTCTGGTTAGGTAACCTTGCGTATTGGTCTCTTGACGTTGGGTGATTCAAGTCCAAGACTTCAGGATCAGTTCGTCGTTCCCTGCGTGCATGGTTAGTTTGACGTCTAGAAACCGTTACCTGAGGATTTTCGTTACGAACGGCAGGGACCCGAGGAGGGCGTCGAGCTCGGCTCTGTCCATCCACCTCGGCTTGTAGTGCTCGCAACTGATCCTGGATTGCAGCGTATTGATCAGTCGTGAGCTGGACCACTCCTTCGGACACGACCGCCGGGGTGACAGGGGGAAAGTGCATGGTTGCTGGCGGTGTGGACGTGCCTCCGACCTGAGGACCAGTCGTCTCTGGAAATAGGTTGAGTGGTCTGATATTGCTCCTCCCTACCCCGCCGTTGATGACGTCTACAGGTGGCACTCCGGTTCCAGGCAATGGTACGCTCATCGATCCAATGTTGATGGATTCATTGTTAGCTCCGTTAGCGTGATTTCCAGCCATGTTGAGTGATGTTCTTTGAATGTGAATAGAATCTTACAGTCGAATTCCCACAGACGGCGCCAAATGTTGTTACTGATATTTCGCAACACCAAAGAGTACAATTTAACTGGAAAAAGAGAGAATTATTTGAGAGATGACAAATGCGAGTATTCGACCTAGAATGGCGAGTACTCGAATTAGGAATGCGAGAGTAAACAACAAAGCTGGAAAAATAGATGAGACGGTGAATTATAGTGGTTCAGTCAGATTTCGTTCTGCTTAGTCCACTGTAGCAAGGGATTCGTAGGTGCATTTTCACGGTGGATCACCCCTTTATATACAAAGCAGGTGCCCAATCGGTTACATGAGGATCACATTTATTGTTAATCCATTATTTACACATTAAATTGTCATGATTAAACTCAGACAACGTTAACATTAATAAATATATGACAGTTACTGAACTCATCAACGTATGCGTCCTTCGCATCTGCGAGTTGACCGTTCGTGTTCCGTCTGTTGAGTTCGTAGGGTCGCACGTACGTTTGGAACGTCTGCGTCCTTAGGTGATCGCTCGTTACAGACGTCGCATGCTGAAGTTGGTAGCATCTGGACATGCGAACTTACATTAGTCTGTTAGGGTTATTGGGTCATTGGGACCAAAACTGCATCATTGGGCATTGGCCTCTATACTTGCCGCGGAGGTATAGAGGGAGGCACTCGCACATGTTCTGACATATGCGAGTTGGGTCTACCCTGTATGATGAGGATTGTGGTTATGCGGTGTGAATTAAGTCGCATCCGCGATATCTCGCTGGTTTTATCCTGGGCGAGGTCTAAACTTCGAGAAGTCTCTCACGGACATTTCAGCTTTCATTGGAAATCTGAATACACGTGTCCTTTTAAGGAGGAATCTGGTCTCGAGTTTCTAGGTGAGAGAAATCTCTCTATAACAATCCTCATATATGTGTCAAAGTGTTTGTATTTTTTATGTCTTCAACTCATCTATATATATTATATGTAAATATGAGGAGGTATTGTTGGATTTTATGTCCTAAATAAAACTCTTTACAATCTGATTAGTTATCAATATAAGAAATTTGAAGTGATTAATGTTCGCATGAATTTTACATGCTAATGGTTTAATATGTTTATTACATTTACACACAAAATCAGTTAAATCCAGATCATATGTTTATTCACAATTACAGTATCGTCAACACAGTGGAATGTGATTGTGATCATATGAATCAAAAGACTAAGTCCCTGTTTCATCAGTGTTTTGGATTTACACTAATGTGATAATCAGCGATGATGTGTACTTACACTTGGAGTAAGTGTTATGTTCTTTCCAGGACATTAGTAAAGTATACTAGTTTCGAATGTATGGAGTATACATTGGACTGGACCGATATTGCAACTTAGTTAAGATATTACAAACTTACCGTTATATCTTTCCAAGTCAATATCAGTAGTTGATCTTAAGATTAAAAGAATCTAAATCCTGATATGCTTAGGCTCAACTCAGGAGTACTATTCATGTTCTTTGATTTATTAGTTAAGCCTACTTTTGGGTTAGGGTGATATGTATATTTTGGGAACATGATAGTATGATTGAGTGGGAGTGCTGAACATAAATATGGAATCTATAGCTTCTACTGGTGTATAGAAGTCAAGTGATGATTCCCTTCGAGCTTAGCAAATAGAAGTAAATGGATGAGCTCTTGTTTAAGTGACTAATTCTTAGATCACTGAACACCATTTATAGGCAGCTAAGTGTTTTAAGGGGCAAAATACATTGAGGGGTGAGAACGGTAAAATTATCCCATCTCGATGTAAATCATCTATATAGAGGATCTTTGATCACAATAAGATTATAACAATGGTTAAATGAGATAGCATATCTATATCGTGGAACATATAATATGCTCTATATAAGTCTGAGAGTGCAATTCTAAGTTCTAAGAGTGGATTCAACGAAGGATTAATAAGTAGGAATTTACTTAGTAAATTCGGTTCAATTATTGGAAGCTCAGCATATAGAGCCATGGTAATTGATTTGCTTGCGAGAAATTTGGACTTTAAAACGATTGTTTGTTATTTGGATGGTTTCATGTTGTATTGAGTGTTATATGATGATTGATTGATGTTTGTGAATTTTCGTGAAAAGTAATTAAATATCTGTTTCTGGAATTATTTTTATTGGATAGTATGGAAAAAATTAAGCAATTTACTTTTTTACAAAACTCAATTTCGATTTAATTTGAATTAGTTATGATTTTTTGAAGATTCGAAAAAAGATAGGGATGCTGCATCACCCACGCGCGCGGACAGAGAGCATTCAGACAAGCAGCTCGCCCAGCGCCTGTCTGAAGCCCCTTACGCGCGCGGAAATCCTGCACGTCCCCTCCCTACGCCGAGGTTTCTCGGCATGCACCCCTGTGAGCACACGCAGACGTGTATGCACCGCATACCGTCCGTACAACTCACATTTTTTTCGTTTTTCTTCGATTTTTCATGCTTTTTCATGGATTTAACTTCCGATTTTTTTGTGTAGTCTTGTATTTAAACATTTACTATTCCTATTTCAATTCTAATTATCATAATTGAATTAATTAATATTTTTTTTTTAATTTAATTCATGATATTAGTGTAATTTGAATTTGAAAATAGTAAATATCTATCTTTTTGCTTAATTATCTATCTTATTTTTTAAATTTGATTATATCTTATCTTATTTTTTAAATTTAAGGTCAGATATTAATTTTTTTAAAATTATTTGACATTATTTAAATTTAAAATAAGATAACTATAATCATGATATTTTAAATAGATGTAAGATATTTTGCTAACTTTTAAATTTTGTTATTTTATTTATTTAAATTAAATTTAAAATCTCAAAAAGTTATTTATTTATCTTTTTTAATTTTTATTTATAAAATAACATTTAACTTTTAAAAGTAGTTAGCAAATTTTGAAATGATATTTAGGTTAGTTGAAACCTAATTTTTCAAAATTGTAGGTTTAATTTTAAATATTTTTTATTTTTTATTATTATTATTTTCGAAAATAAATAAATATTTTATTTATTTATTTTTTTTCGAAAAATTAAATCTTTTATTATTTAATTATTTAATTATTATTTTTTTTCGAAATTTATTTATTTAAAATTAAATAAATCCTACATCCAAGTATCCAGCTAACCTTGTTGCAGGAGTATGTAGTTTTAGCTTGCTTGTAAGTTTTTAAAACCTATTATTACTTGATTGCAAATAGTCATGGTTAACTTGTTGACAGATCCCATGATCTGATTTTAACTCATGGCTTCCTTGGTCAAGTAAATAATTTGTAAGAGGTATATTTTACAATCTTCTTTCATCTGTGTATGACCTAGCAACATGATAGGATCCATCCAAATGTGTGCCTGTGTGAGCCTATATGTTTATTTTATTATATAGATGCATATAGGTTGTTGCTAAATAAAATGTCACACCATGATAGATTTTATTTAGGTCCATTTAGTTTTTGGACCTATTCAATTAATAACAGTTATTTATTTTAAGGTTAAATTCCTCTCTTTTGGGCCTTGTATGAGAGTTGGGAGCCATAGAAGTGGGTACAACATACTGAACCCAGCACCCCCTCACATGAACTACCCCAATTGTGAAGGCCCATTTGTCTGATTTGAATAATTGTATTAGGTTAATTATATTAGTTTGACCTAATAAAATTGAATTAGCAACATAATTAACTTTTAAAATATATGAAAATTTATTTTCATTTTAATATTTTAAAGTTAATTTTAAGAAAAACACTTTTAGTTTTAGATATGTTTTCTAGACAAACTATTTGTATTTTTCTTGTATTTAATTAAATAAAGAATTTTAACTAACTAGATTCTTTCTGGAACTTATTTAATTAAATATTCCTATTTAAGTTATAAATCAGTTATATTAACTGATTTTTCATATCTAACTTAAATTTGAATATTTTATTTAAATTTAAAATTAAGTTGAGGAATCCTAGGAATTAGTTATTAAAGATTCTTAAGATATTTTTTAAGTTAGCTTTAAACTTAAAATGGGATATTTTTCAAATTAAGTGGTTATAACTTAATTTTTTTTTTGATATTTAATTAAATCTAAATTTGAAAAATATTTAAGTTTAAGATTTTTTCTATACAACTTAAATTAGATATTTTTTCAAATTTTTGTTAAAAAGATACTTAGTAAAATAAGATATTTTCTAGATATTTATTTCTAGACTACTTATTATTTCTAATATTTAAATAGGAAAATATTATACATTGTGAAATTAATTATTTAAATAATTAATTTTGGTACAATTTATTTTAAGTATATTTTTCCTAGTATTAAACTAGAAATTAATAATTAAGCCCTCTCTACTCTTAATTATTTATTTCTTGAATTTAATACATTTAATTAAATTGAAAAATTAAATATCTAAGTTGATTTTCATCATGATACTTAAATATTTATTTTTCATGACACTTAATTAAATAGAAAATTATTTTTAGGTTGAAATTTAATTTTTCAACTTAAATTTAAATAATTTTCAAAATAAATTTTTCTTTATTTTATTAATCAATTTCGAGAAATTGCATTTTAATTATGCAATATTTTTTTGAATTTATCTTGAAAAATAGATTGAGTTGTAAATTAATTATTTATTTTAATTAATTCTTGGACCAACTTAAATGAATGATTTATTTATTTATTGATTAATTGAAAATAAATGAATTTAAATATATTATTAGAGATTGAATTAATTAGTCAAAGGAAAATCTAGATAGGTGATATTTTTGCTTGAAGTATTTTTTCTAAGTATTTATTATTTAAGTATTTTCGAAAATTTGTATAGTTTTATACTTTATTTTTCGAATACAATAAATATATTCTTATGAAAATTTATTTTAAGTTGCTAATTAATTTAAATTAATACAACTTAAATTGATTTTTCTCAATATTTTTATTCAAAATTACTACTAAGATGGAAATAATTCATTTTATTTCAATCACCATCTAAGTATAATTTTATAAATATTAAATTAAATTCTTATTTAGAATTTTAATTCTATATTCGATATTTAATGAATATATTTATTAGAATAATAAAGAAAATACATTTTAAAGAATGAGCTTTATTATTATTAAGATATTCGATCTCCATTGTTGGTTTTACATCGCGTTTGTTTTAGTGAGTAATCCTCCCTAATGGAGGAACGTTCATTAGCAATTTCGCACCGTTTAATCTCGAAAGATAAGTATTTTGTAAGTGTTTTATATGGTATGGATCACCCTAATGGTGGCGACCATATTTGACTTAGAAATTATGAAACAATGGTAGAAGTTCATAAGATAGAATAGCCTTGATTCTCGCCTAAACGGGACAACGCTGGATTCCAATCTTGATCGAATAAAAGGTTTCTAGAATGTTTAACATTTTAGATGAGCTGACAACTCTATTCAACAGATGGTAGCTTTGACTCTCGCCTAAACGGGACACTGATATCAGTTTGTTGAAAAACCTTAGAAATTATTTAGGATT
Organism: Cannabis sativa; assembly: GCF_029168945.1. NCBI lineage: Eukaryota > Viridiplantae > Streptophyta > Magnoliopsida > Rosales > Cannabaceae > Cannabis > Cannabis sativa. The sequence goes on from NC_083601.1 coordinate 58,832,524, forward strand.
GTATTTTTTTTTTGTATTTTCTCACATAATTCCTACTTGCTATGTGCTTATAATTTCTGAATTGATTTTGTGTTAAACCATTATTGATTTCTATTTGTTGATTTCTATTATTTTGTAGTATCCTGTATAATCATGATGAATTCCATGTTATCACTGTTGACTGAAAATAAGCTAAATGGATCTAACTTTCCTAAATGGAATGAGAACATTAATATCGCTCTCATAGGAGAAAGTGCCTTGTTTGTTTTAACTGAGCCATCACCTGAAGTGCCTGGGGATAATGCATCCAAAGCTGTGAAAGAAAAGTATGAGCGTTGGCAGAAAGCAAATGACAAAGATCTATACTTTATGCTTTCCAGCATGGTTGACACCCTCAAAACTCGGTTTTCTAAAACCGAAAAAGGCTGCTGAAGTAATGACGAAGTTAAATGAGCTATTCGGTAGGGCATCACTTCAGTCTCGCTTTGACGCGACTAAGAAGTACATCAATGCACGGATGGAACCCCATCAAAACGTGCGTGATCATGTTCTCCTCATGGCAAGTTATTCCCAAGAAGCCCAGGATCATGGTGCTGAAATGGATCACACTACTCAAGTAAGCCTTATCTTGAATAGTCTGACTCCAGCATTTCTGCCCTACACATCAAATTATGTCATGAATAAGAAGGACATAGACTTTCATGAGTTAGTCAATGACCTTCAAACTTATAAAAATTTGATTGGAGGACCCAAGAAGAAAGGGAGTAAGCCTCAAAATTTTGGGAATGGTAATGGGACGGTCAAACTTGAAGCAAATATTGCATCTGCTTCGAAACCCAAATCGAAGAAGAAGTGGAAGAACACCTAGAAGCGCGCAAAAGTCATGAAAAACAAAAAGGCTGTTGCTTCTGGTGATGCTACACTCAAAGGAAAGTGTTTCTACTGCAATGAAAAAGGTCATTGGAAACCCCAATGTCCTAAACTTCTTGCAAAGAAACAAGGTATTTCTATTTATAAACTTTAAGAGTTTTAGTGAATTATTATCCAATTGGATTTATGATTCTGGACTAACTTTGTTTATTTGTTTCTTCTTCTTATAGGCCAAGCTACTTGAACTCAGATGAGTTGGATCGGAAAGCTGGACCAAGGGTGAAATCGTCCAGATGAAGATGAAGCTCTTCTATCTTTTTTTTGAATTAATTGTTTTAGTTTAAAGACAATTTGGATTTCGAATTTTAGTTAGGGATATTTATCCCTAGTTTTCTCATATTGTTGCAATACATTTTTTTATTATTAATAAAGTTTATTTTATTTTTGAATTAAAACCAATTGCAATTTATGAGATTGAGCTTCATTTACTTTTTCTTTCAAACACAATTACCACATTATATTTATATGTTTGTATGTGTAAGTGTTTTTATTATTGATGCAAATTCTATAATATTTACAACTCTTCATAGAGTTATATTAAATAAACAATAGAAATTAATTCTATATTTATTAATAATTGTTAATTCTAATACAATTATTAAAAATTTGTTTAATAAAAAGATCTTTTGATCTGATAGGGGTGGAGAAAAGTTAAGAAAACTATTCAGTTCAACGATCTTTTATATCTAATGAACTCTAGATTGTATTCAACTCCACACAAACTCTATCACACTTAGAGAATCATGACCCTTACAACCTTTAGGAATGGATCATAATCTCTATATACTTAGGGGTGGAGTCTATTCCACAATACCCTATGTAACACATATTTTCTTTAAACATGGTAGTAATATAATGACTTAGCTATTATCAATATAAATCATTGATCTTGATTGTATGTTCTAATTTTAGTTTTACTGTTGTAGTAAAAAGTTTGATACCTATAAAAGTTCTTTGATAAAGTTTCACGCTACCTTAATTGAGTGGGAGAATTTTAAAATTCTATACCCATCTTAGGTTGATACTTGTGATAGGTACTTAAGAACACTACTCAAAAGCAAATCTAACCATTCACATGGATAGGTATAACTTATCAGAATTATGAGAATAAGATAAAAGAACTCTAGTTCAGTCTATTCGAATGACTTAAACCAAGAATTCTTAATCTTCATAAAATTTTATGGTATCTTAATTTTGATTACTTAATCTCTGACATGTATTTTTCACTTCAAATACTAGTCTGCTATGTTGATGACTTAGTCTTAACTTAAAGTTTCAGACTAATACAAAAGTCACAACTAGATAACTCTCCAAACAATTAAAAGGTTAAAAGTATTATTTAACCAGACATCTGCTATTGAGTGGGAGCTATCTGAGATGTAATCAAATAAGGAACATTAGAAGATATTCAAGAAAGATTTATGAAAGTGATCTGTATGTTAGATATAGAGGAACTGTATATCAGTTATCCTTGTATCTCACCAACTCATTCGAAATTCTTGAGATGGTGCTTACTTTAGGGGTGGAGGAGTTATTCTATAATAATTCAAGCTCTACCAGAGAAGACTTATAACTTTGTAAATTCGAAATTACCAGAGAGTTATATTACTGAAGAAAAGTCTACACTGTATTATCTCAATTACATATTTTAAAATATGAGAGATATGTCTTCTGTTTATTCAGATGTACTTTAAAACAGTAAGGATTTCAGTATCCCTTGATGAGTAAAGCACATAGTAAATGATGTTTCATAAATGTATTTATGAACTAGTTTCCAGAAGTTTGGGTGGATTCAAATATACTACACTTGATCTGAAGATCAAGACATCAGATTGACTTATTTGCACACTTTGTTTTATATTAGTGCAAGTGGGAGTTTGTTGGGTTTTATGCCCTAAATAAAACTCTTTACAATCTGATTAGTTATCATTATAAGAAATTTGAAGTGATTAATGTTTGCATGAATTTTACATGCTAATGGTTTAATATGTTTATTACATTTACACACAAAATCAATTAAATCCAGATCATATGTTTATTCACAATTATAGTATTGTCAACACAGTGGAATGTGATTGTGATCATATGAATCAAAAGACTAAGTCCCTGTTTCATCAGTGTTTTGGATTTACACTAATGTGATAATCAGCGATGATGTGTACTTACACTTGGAGTAAGTGTTATGTTCTTTCCAGGACATTAGTAAAGTATACTAGTTTCGAATGTATGGAGTATACATTGGACTGGACCGATATTGCAACTTAGTTAAGATATTACAAACTTACCGTTATATCTTTCCAAGTCAATATCAGTAGTTGATCTTAAGATTAAAAGAATCTAAATCCTGATATGCTTAGGCTCAACTCAGGAGTACTATTCATGTTCTTTGATTTATTAGTTAAGCTTACTTTTGGGTCAGGGTGATACATATATTTTGGGAACATGATAGTATGATTGAGTGGGAGTGCTGAACATAAATATGGAATCTATAGCTTCTACTGGTGTATAGAAGTCAAGTGATGATTCCCTTCGAGCTTAGCAAATAGAAGTAAATGGATGAGCTCTTGTTTAACTGACTAATTATTAGATCACTAAACACCATTTACAGGTAGCTAAGTGTTTTAAGGGGCAAAATACATTGAGGGGTGAGAACGGTACAGAAATCCCATCTCGATGTAGATCATCTATATAGAGGATCTTTAAATCACAATAAGATTATAACAATGGCTAAATGAGATAGTATATTGATATCGTGGAACATACAATATGCTCTATATAAGTCTGAGAGTGCAATTCTAAGTTCTAAGAGTGGATTCAACGAAGAATTAATAAGTAGGAATTTACTTGGTAAATTTGGTTCACTTATTGGAAGCTCAGCATATAGATCCATGGTCCCCATTCTAGTTGAGAACATTCTGCCTGTAAGACTCAATAATTGATTTGTGATTAGTCAATTATAATTCTAAAGTTAGACTATGTCTAATTTTTGAATTTTCACTAAGCAGGGGCGAAATTGTAAAGAAAAGAGATTCTAGGTTTATTCATTTATTAATGGACTTTATATGTCTAGTTAATAATTAAATTAAATGACAATATTATTTAATAATCTATTTTAGTTATTAAATAATTAGTTTTGGCATTTAAAAGGTTAGAATTGGAAAATTTGCGTTTTTGAGAAAATAGAAATAAAATTTGTGAAAACTGCAAAATCAAGTGGGGCCCATTATGTACACCTTGGCCGGCCACTTTATGTGGAATTTCAAATTGATATTTTCATTATTTTAATGCCAAATAATTCCTAACCAAAACCTAGTAGTTGCCTATAAATAGAAAGTGATGGCTCAGTCAAATTACATAAGTTTTCATTATTCTTCTGACAGAAAATTCTTTCTTCAGAAAAACTGAGCCTTCCCTTTTCTATACCTTGGCCGAACCTCTCTCTCTCTCTCTCTCTTTTTCTCTTCTAAATTTCGAACCTTAGTGATAGAGTAAGTGCCCACATACAACAAGTGGTAATTCAATCATAGATTGGAAGACTGTGAAGGATCACATACACAAAGAGAAGGACATTCGGGCTCAGATCTTGATAATACTCTGCGACAGAAAGGATACAAGGGTTAGAGATCTGAGTGGAAGGAGACATTAATTCCGCTGCATCAATGTAAGGTTTTCTTAACTTTATATGTGTTTAATTTATCGTTTTAGAAAGTTCATATTTAGGCTGTTAAACAACATACTTGTGAGTAGATTTAAGATCCTGGTAAAATAAATTCCAACAGGTATAACCAAAGGTCTCTTAAAATAAATTTTGTAATTATAATATGAATTTATTGAATAGTTTTTTTTTTTTTTAAGAATGCCAAAAACTTTGTTTATCATAAAATTAATGTAAATATTAATGTAAATATGAATTAACAGATAATTAATTAAAATAATTAGAAAATAAATAAAAATTTGAAAAAGAAAAATGAGAAAATAGAAAAATTAGCTCTTTAAAAGCTTAAAGGATTACATCACCTATCCTAACATTAGAATTGTATAATTATATAAATATAAATATATAGATAGATATATAAATATAGCTATATAGAGAACTATTTAGGGTGTGAGTTATGAAAATAAAAGCCACTATATTAATCATATTTATGAATGATTTGATGATATTTTTTATTTATAGGTAGTTATTTAGGATGTGAGTTATCAAAAATAAAAAGACATTATATTAATATCCTATTAATAAATGATTTAATAATTTATTTAAATAAATTAATAAAATTTTTTAATAAATAAGAAAATGGAAAAAATAAAGAATAAGAAAGATAGCTCATATATGATGTCACATAGCCTCTTTCAAAACCTTCCTTTATATATATGTATATATATATATATACATATATATATTGATTAGTTATTATGGGCTATTAATATAAATAATATAAATTATGAATTTGTGAGATTTTTAAGTAAAATATATTTATTTAATGTGACATTTAGTATGAAGGTGGTATTTAATATGAATCATTAGAATTGTTGCATTAACCGTAAAAGATTATACACTAAATTGATGCAAAAAAAAAAAAAAACACCAGAATAGTGTAACCATTAGAGAAAGTTATATAAAAAGAGAATATAAAGTGAGGAAATAAAGTTCTAAAATCACTTCAAAATATTAATTATTTTTTCCTTTTTTTAATTCACTTTTATCAATTTATCATTGAAATATATAAAATGGTTATTGAAGAAAAAATAATATAAATATCTTTGTACTTTTTAAAATTAATTATAAGAAAAAAAATATGTTTTTCTATAAAAATATTGACTAAAAAAAATTAAGTTTATACATATAAAAGAATTATAAACGATTAGTTTCTGTATTATTTTATTTTATATTATCTGTTGACGTGATTTTTCGTTAATTGATTTAAGAAGATCATAAAAATAAGAAGACTATGCTGAAGTAATATTGGATTAAATAAAACCGCTAAAAGATGAAAGAAGACACCAGGATTTATAATAGTTCACCCCATGTCAAGATAATAATAGGGCTACATCTACTTTATATTTTATTGGTTGGACCCAACACACCAGAATTATGTTCTCAAGTGTGTGTGAATGATATTACAGAAAAAATTTCTAAGAGAAATCTATATCAAAACTTATGAACGATGGATCATGAGAGACCAACAATTCACAATCCAACAATCATGGACCAATGTTCTTGAGAACAGAGGTGAAAAGGAAGCAAAAAGAGAAATTGGTCTCTAATTCTTGGTGAATTCGTGTCTCTAATGATTGAGAAGGACTTAGCATTAGAAAGAATATTATCACTTGAAGAAATTCAACGTGAGTGTTTTGTGCAGCCAAAAAGAGAGATCTCTTCACTTAGGTCTATCACTATGTATATATAGGCCTAGAGTTAGGTTGTGACTCTCCACAATCCGTGAAATCTTGCCAAAAATGTTGCATTCTATTACAAAGTAACAACAATAAATATAAATAAATGAATATTTAGGAAAAATTCCACAATTATAGAAACTATATTATCTTTTGGTAGTTTTTGTTTTACACTATAAGTTCTAAATGTTTTAAAGTGGTTTTTGTGTTAGACTTTTTATTTGGGCTTACATTAACTTTTATTGGTTTTATTAAAACCTAGGTTGATTGGATAGTTCTTTGCTGTGTTAGCCCATATTGTTGGTGATCACTTGTTAATGGGCTTAGCATCTATGTGTAAAGTCTAGGTGAAGCAGAAGTGTGGGCTTTTCTAGTTAACTGAAGCCTTTGATGAGCAGGCCTAGTCCAACTAGGGTTATGTAGGTAAGTCCCCTCCCTAACTCTATAAATACATATTGTCTCATCACAATTGTATACCTTTTGATAATCAGATAAATAAATTGCTTCTGATTTAGAGATCTAGGGAGGAAGACTTAGTTGATAGTATTGCACTATCGAATTGAAGTAATTACTATGGATCGAATTGAGGTAATTGCTATGGATCAATCAGGTACGCATACCTAATTATTATATATTATTATTGTGTTCTATGTTATATACAAATTTATCTTGGGTTTATCATTAATTTATCTAACATATGGTATCAGATTGCCTATTGTATATGATTCAGAACCTATAATTTGTATAACAATTAATATGTATATGTTAATTTTCTTCAATTACATATTAATTTCGCTATTATTTTATGTTGAATTTTTTGTTTTTCAATCTTAAAAGTTTAGGGGTTTTATTCCTTATTAAATTCTCTTTCTTTTGATATATTATTTGCATAAAATTGTTGAGTAAATTAGGAGAATTTCAAAATTAAACTTTTAGGGTTGGTGTGTTTTAATGATGAAATTATATTTGAGTTTTTTTATTATAATTATAATTGATTGAAATTGATTATAAATGAATGATTCTTCATTGTTTTATAATGTGGATACATTTTTTAATTTCGGATTAAGTGGAAAATCAAGAAATTTTATGAATTTTTTTTTTGGTTTGAAATTTTCGGATTAAATTACTAGATCTACCATTGTTTTGGATGTTTTACCCCAAATTGAATCCATAGGTAGATTAGATTTACAAAACCGATCCAAACCCCTCCTTTTCCCAAAGGTTTTGTCGCGTTTTTGGTCGGAAAACAGCTCCGACCCGACTGCGCACGAACCGGGTCGCGTGACCCGCATGAGGATCCGGCTGGAGGAAGAAGAAGACCCTCCTCTGCGATGCCCACTCTCGGCAGCGGCGTGTGGGGGCGCGTGCAGCCACTTCAGACGTCGTTTTTCGACGTTTCTTTTTTCCAACGTGCTTAGAATTTAATTTCTGATTTTTCTGTAATTTTTAAATAATTTTTTGACTCGTTTAATAATTATTAAAAATAGTTTTTGATGATTTTTTGAAATCTGTCGATCATAGAAATTTTTTTGGGTTCTTCTCGTTCCATATGACATAGTCACTCTCTTATTTGATTTATCTTGACTATGTAATTTCCACCAATATTCTTTCTTTCACATTTTTCCATTATTTGTTGTTCTAAAATTTTAAAACTTGATTGTTTGATGTAAAAATAATATGTTATGGTGGACACTTTATTTTTGATGATCAACATATTATAAGCAATTAATATATCTCCTTTTGAAAATTTGGTTGAAAATTATTAAATTTTTAATGATTATTTTATCACCAAAATTCATATGTTATAGAAAATATTTATTTTGGTTGGCTATATGTGTAATTACTTGCCCAAAGGTAGTAATTATATATATTAGTTCACATTCTATGAAGTGAGTTAATATTAAATGTGTATATTTTAATTATTTGCCCAAAGGTAATAATTTGAATATATATTTATTATTATTATTTTTAATTAATATATATTATTTAAGAAATTTATTTGTCCAAAGGTAATAAATTCTTAATTGATATGTATTTTTTTTTATTGTTAACTTCATGAAGGTAGATCATGTGTGTGTTATATTCTCACCCCAAAGGGGAGTTTATAATGACCAGTTGACTCTACAATATTTTCTAATTGCTTGGCTCATATAGCTTGATCAAGTTTTAATTTTTAGATTTTTTGGTCTCCTTTCTGAGAACAACAATAACGTTTTTATCTGAATTCTGAATGCTTCATTTTTCAATGTTGTGAATATTGTGGGTAAGAAATCTTATATTAAGATAATATCCTTATTTTATGGCACGATATATCGGGTCATATTTCTAAAGAAAGAGTTGATCGATTACTTCTAGCTAAAATTCTTCCTCCTGTTGATGTTTCTGGTTGGGATACTTGTGCTGATTGTACTTGTGGAAAATTGCTTAAAAAAAAAAAGAAAGCAGACTGCTAACTGTAGTCACTCTTTATAAGATATTATCGACAATGACATCAGTAGACCTTATTCCACCACGTTGTGCAAAAACAAGTATTTTATAACTTTTATCAATGATTTTCCTCGTTATGGCTTTACCTACTTGATTCAAGAAAATCTAACACTCTTGATAAAGTCAAAATCTTTTGAAATGTTCTTGAGAAACAATTAGAAGGAGTCATCAAAGTTATTCTTTCAGATCGTGGAGGAGAATATTATGATCGTTATTCAGAATATGGACTACACATGAGGCCTTTTGTGGAATATTTTCAAGAAATTGTGTAGTTTCTCAATACAATATGTCAGGTTCACTGTGCAAAATGGCATTGCTGAAAGGAGAAATCGCACTCTCATGGATAAGGTTAGAAGCATAATAAGTAGATCAAAATCTTCCAGAGTTTTTATGGGGTGAAGCACTTATGACTGCATACTGTCCTACTCGTGGTACGTGAATTGTTGAATCTCAGACTGCTAAATTTTTGGAATTGGATGTTGCTGAAAAATATTCCTTCAACATCTCTTGAAACGGGGGAGTCATCTAAAGGAATTTTTATTCCTATGTCTTTTCAAGAGATGATAATACTAGCAGTCTTATTCTTACTCTAGTTGATAACACTCCCATTGCTGATGAGTATATTGCTCCTAATATCTAAGATGACGAGGGTCCTATTATTGATGAGGAACCTATTATTGAAGAAGGTTTTGTTGTTGATGATGGTTCTGTTATCAGAGAAATCTAATTGTGGAATATGTCATTCAAAATGATGGTCAACAAATAGAGGTTATTCCAGAAGTACCTCCTATATGGAGATCTCAAAGACAAAAGATGTCAATAAGGTGTGATGATAATTTTATTTACCTTGGAGAAGGTGAATGTGATCTTGGTCATTTTATGGAACCTCTCACTTATAGTGAAGTACTTAATTGTCCACATTCTTCAAAATTGATAGAAGCTATGGATGATGAGATTAGTTCATGGACAAAAATAATGTATATGAGGAAGTTAGTTTTATTACCTGATGGTTTCAAACCAATAGGTTGCAAATGAATTTTTTAAGAACTAAAAGGATAAAATGGGACATATTGAAATGTATAAATTACGTTTAGTGACAAAAGGCTTTACTCAAAGAGTGTTTGATTACACTGAAACTTTCTCACTTGTTTTCACTAAAGATTCATTTAGAATTATTATAGATTTAGTTGTGCACTTTGATTCAGAGTTGGGTCAAATGGTTATTGAAACTGTTGTTCTGAATGGAGAATTGAGTGAGCAAGTCTATGTATCTCAACCTGAAGGCTTCGAGAAAAATAGAAATGACAATTTAGTTTGCAAATTGAAATGATCTATTTATTGTCTCAAACAAGCATCTCACCAGTGGTACTTGAAGTTTGATAAGGTTGTGACACTGTTTGGGTGACACGTGCCACTTTCTTGTGGAAAAAGATGGCACAGGTAGCATGGCATAAAAATGAGCTTTGGAATGGCTTCTTTCAATCATTTTATGATCCTTGTTATTGGAGGAACGCATTTGGATAAGTCCCTTTAGTACTTTAAGAGTGGTGATCTGTGCCATCTTTTTGTGCCAAAAGATAGCAGAGGTCTCATAGACCATAAAGGAGAGAGTTTTTGTGTAATTTTAACTTTATGTTCAAGTACTAGCCACATTGTACCTTAATGAGTCAAGTTTTTGTTGGTTTCCTTCTTAGATTGAGGTCTCTAGGATGAAAACTCTTGCGAGGGCCCACAAGTTGGGCACTCTTAGGTGTAAATCCCAGCACTAAATAATTGGTTAGTATTTTCATAGTTTTCCTGAATGTGACATGGAACTCTCAAGTAGAGTATCTCAGCTCGTCTTGGTCAAAGCCTCAAGTTTGATTTTCAGGTATAACATTATCAATTAAGATTATGTGCAACTGAATATTTTTCTTTACAAGTGGAAAAAGATAATAAAATTTACCTTATTCTTTCAAACCAAATTTAATTTATTGAGTAAGTTATCTACATATTTCTCGATTCTCTGAGAGTTATATTACTTGTCTACATAATTGATGATTAATGATTTTCTTTTTATGCATCTTATATGCATCATAAAGGTGCAGTGTCGTTTTTGGTTTTCTGAACATTTGTTCTCTCCGTTCAGAGACTTATAATCGCAGCAGAGGAGGTATCTGAGATTTGTGTGTTAGATTTACTGTTGTGATTGGATCTGAGGAAAGATATACTGTGAAAATCTTTTCCCTTTTCCTTTCTCAAATGAGTTGTTAAATATGCCAATTTAAATCATTTAACAGTTTGATGTAAAATCTATGTAACTCAAAAGCTACTCAACTTAAATATCAATTAACTTTATTTAAAATAAAAAAAAAAGTTACACTTATAATATATACAAGATCATGACTATTAATTAAAGCAAAAAAAAACATATCATAGATAAAACTGATCTTAATTATATAGATAAAAAGATGAATTAATTCATTTAGCATGGAGAGTAGTTGGGGAAGCAATATTCTCAGCTTGTTGATTCACATTCTTCTCATAGTAATGGTAAATTGCAGCACCAGAAAGCACAGCCAGTGTCAATGCTTGAGCGTGCATCCTAATTATTTAGAAAGACCGAAACAAAATCAAACACTTTTCATTTTCATCAAAAATAATCACACAATTTCAACAAATATACTAGAAATATATGTGTATGTGTATGTATATACCTGGCATGTATGAGCCGAAGACTTGGTTTCATAATGGGTGCACTTGATGATCCTCTAGAGTAAGCTAAAGAGGCTCCAATACCTGATGCCCACAAAGCTCCTGCAGTAAAAACAATTAACCCACTTTATGTCAGTGTCAATTATTTCTATGATTCAAAATTTACCTTCACTAAAGAAGAAAAAATAAAGAAGAAGCCTATAATTACCAATGCTGGTGAGCTTGTTTTCTGAAACCCATGACTGAATTTTTTCCATTTGAGCTGGCTACTTCTTACTTCTTTAATTAATACACTAATAAAAAGAGATAGTTGATAAGTTGATGAGATGGAGGGAATATGATATGAGAGCTGGTTTGAGTGTTGAAAGCAGGGGTTTGGGTTAGTATTTATAGAGTTAGTGTGGCCCCTTGGTTTATTTGGATGTATCATATATATGCCTTTATTGGTCCACTGAAAACTCAAACTAGAGGCTTTATTTTACCACTGGTATTTTTTTTGGAAAGTACTTGATAGAAAAGTGTGCCTTTCAGAATACTGTCCTTTTATCAAATATACTTAATACTTATATAGATAAGCCCTTGGATTTGCTCCAGCTGTTGATCCCAGATAAATTTCTCTAACCTTTTTTTATTCATTAGTATTTTATGCATTATTATAGTTTTGTTTTGATCAAAAAAAGTTTTGGTATGTGTTGGGTGAAAACCACCTCGAAAACCTTTTATAAAATTATTTATCTTCCTACTAGATACAATACAATTGAAAAAAAAAAAAAAAAGGAAAAAAAAAACAGATATCTTCTCTTTTGACTTACTGATTAAATCAGAGAAAGAAAGAACAAAAGTCTCACTAATAATTAAATTGGAAAAAAAAAATTGCTTATTAAGAAGATCAACTCAGGAAATTGTAGCTATCGTGTATATGAATGAGAGTAGGTATATTACCAGTAAAAGCAGCAGTAGCAGTTAAATTCAAAATATGGTACATTAAATTCAATAGATGAGTTAAGAATTTTAAGGGACAACTTAAAACTGTGTTCTAATGAGAGATAATGGAGTGTTCAAAGTTGCACTAAATCTAAATCCAATACAGCGGAAAGTGACAACTTACCCAAATAATAATAAATCATTTTCTAAAGGAATTAATTCGATTTGAAAAATTAGAAAAGTTGTTTTTATAATATATATTTATATTATAAGAGAATTTTTGTAAAAAAAAAAAAGAGTGGACTTGCTTCTGTCAGATCTATAAAAAAAGAAACCTTTCATATCTACAGGGAGAAACAAATTAAAATTCATGCCAAAAAAGTTATTAGAAAAGAAACATAAAATCATACATATTCAAAAGCCAATCAATATTCTATCTGCATATATAAATAAATAATAGACTTTTTTTTTTCGTAAATGTACAACAAAAATAATATAATTACAAAAAATATCCAAAAAAAATTATTTTTTAAAAACTTATTACATGAAACCATACATTTTAATCATTAAATAATATAAATAATTAATGATTACTTATTACCATAAATAAATTAAGGCTGATTAGTAATTTTTCCCCCTGAATTTTAACATGTACTAAATCATGCCCCCTGAACTTTTTTGGCCGTTAAAAATTCTCCTCCAACTATTGAGATTGTTAAATTTAAGGACTTTTGTCTAATTTTAGTAAAAAATTCTAACATGGATGAAAGTTCAAGGGGCGTGATTTAGTACATATCAAAGTTTGAGGAGCATGATTTGGTAGATATCAAAGTCTGGGGAGCATGGTTTAGTACATAAACAATTACTGAAACAGTAAAATTGAATGAAATTACAAAAGTCCTTAAATTTAACAATCTCAATAGTTCGAGGGGAATTTTTAACGGCCAAAAAAGTTCAGGGAGCACGATTTACTACATGTCAAAATTTAGGGGGGAAAATTACTAATTAGCCATAAATTAATAATAATTAATGTTTGTAATATTATTTTGTAATATCTTATTCTTATGTTTATTATATGCGAAGAAAACTATTAATAGTATTCATAGCATGGCGGCACAGTTTTGGTGGGGATCATCGGAAAAGGATGCGAATATTCATTGGTGTAAATGGTCCACTCTTTGTAAACATAAGGAACAAGGCGGCCTTGGATTTCGGGATTTGGGTCTTTTTAATCAAGCTCTTCTTGCCAAACAAATATGGAGATGTATACGGTACCCAAACTCTTTGTGTAGTAAAGTGCTAAAGGCAAGTTATTTTCCAAATGTTGGGGTCTTGGAGGCTAAAAGTGGGAATCATGCTTCCTTTGTATGGAGAAGCTTGGTGTGGGAAAAAAGATCATTCAAAAAGGGTATCGATGGCGAATAGGGAATGGGAATTCTGTTCGGGTTCTCGAAGATCCGTGGTTGCCTAAGCCGGTTACATTCAAAGTCTATGATAAACCATCGCTATTGGATCAATTGTATGTCGTTGACTTGAAGAAAGGAAATGGGGAATGGGATGCGGAGTTTATTAGAGCTGTCTTCAATCCAACAGATGTTGAATTAATTCTAAGTATGGCTACTTCGGAGTGGGAAATTGAAGATAAAATTTTGTGGCATTATAGCAAGAATGGGGAGTATTCGGTTCGGAGTGGGTATCGTATGGCAGCTGCCTTGCAGGTTCATGACATTCAATCTAATACGGAGGCAACTGAGAGGTGGTGGAGGCTACTTTGGAAGCTTAAAATTCTGCCAAAGGTGAAGCATTTTGTTTGGAAGATGGCCCACTCGTGGTTACCAACAAACTCTGCTCTTGCTTATCGGAAAGTTCAAGTGGAACCTTATTGTACTCGCTGCTCTAGTGGGGCTTATGAGAATGTTTTCCATGCATTGTGGGGTTGTCGTGTGAATTGTGAAGTGTGGAAGCTTACTGGGTTCCATGGCAGAATTAAACGACAAGGCAAAGAGGATGTCCTTGCTTTCTTGATGTGAATTTCAGGTTTGTTATCAAAGGAGGATTGGGAGTTTTTTCTGATCTTATCTTAGAATCTATGGTATATCCGGAATTCGGTTAATCATGGGGGACACAAGCCTCAAGCGGCTGCTATAGTTGACTGGTGTGGTAAATTTCTCTCTGATTTTAAAGAAGGGAATGTGCCGAAGAAAGATGGGGCAGCAAGAGAAGCTGCTTGTTGGTGGCCACCAGTGAGGGGTTCTTTCAAAATTAATGTTGATGCGGGAGTCAAAGTGGGTGGGTGGGGGGGGGGGGGGGGGGAGGGGGTTTGGCTAGTATCAGCTCGGTTGTTCGAGATCACGATGGACGGGTGTGTGTAGCTGCTGCTACGGTTGTGGGGAAAGAATATTCTCCTCTCCAGGCTGAGCTTGCTGCAATCTTCGCTGGGCTTCAAACCGGTATACAAAGGCGGCTGCCGTCCTTCACAATGGAGACCGATTGTTTGCAAGCAGTGAATTTGGTGCTGCAAGATGAAGATGGCTGTAGGGATGTAGATGGTCTTATTGCTCATATTAAATGTCTTCTACAGGATGTAAGAGTTAGTGGGATATCTTTTGTTTATAGGGAAGCAAATCAAGTTGCTCATGTATTAGCCAATGAAGCTTTGACTAACAAAGCTAGTGCCATGTGGGTTGGGGTTGTTCCCCCTTGTGCGAGCCAAGCCGTTAGGCTAGACTCGCCTAATCCATTGTAATGTGTGTTTGAATGAATGAATTCCGTTTCAAAAAAAAAAATTAGTATGTTTAATAAATAGAAAACAAATTAAACATATATATATATATATACAAAGTATTTTAAATTATTAGTATGTTTATTATAATTGTAAACATAAAAATAGACATACCAAATTTATACTTTATACTAAAATAAATATATTTTCTTTCTATTAATTCTATATATTGATCATTTTCTAATGAGTTAGTGAACGAATTTTCTATGGAAATACAATTCTTACATCAAAAAATAAATAAACAAACATAACTTTACAAACTCTAAATATTATCTAATTAGAATAAATAAACATGAAGCTATAAACAAAGAAAAAGAAAAAAAATAAACAATTATATATATTATTTATTTTTCTAAAAAAATTACTAAAAAATAAACATGACACACATAGAGTCATATTGTTATCTAAAATTTTGCACTCTGACGTGGCATCACGGGAATGGTGACACGTGGAGTCTACTTGGAACATCTGCTCAGGAAGATAGGCCGAGCAGGATGCCTCGCTGGCATGTCCAGAGTAAGATATTCAGCGATCCGCGCAGAGCAATCAACACTTAGCGGATTCAGCTTTCGCATCATGAGTCATCAGCTCAATCCCTATAACTCAGGGATCAATTTACGTTGATACGGCATACACACGATCCCACAATCAGTGTATTCAGCCTCAATCCCACGATCCTTGCATTCAGCATTGATCCCACGATCTTTCTGTTTATACGCATTGTAATGAGAGAGGAAACTCTTCCTCCTCAAGCTTCCTAGCCCTATAAATAGTGATGCATATTCACTGGGCAGGGGGCCAGTCGAAAAGCAACTAAGCTAAGACTATACTATTATCTAAGAATTATATATTCAGAGATACTGTTGTAAGAGCTATAAGAAAAGGAATCTTGTAAAGCCCGCTTAGTTAATTTGGAAATTAGCAGTTATTTATGTTAATCATGAAATTATTTATAGCTATTTAAATAATTTATCATTGATATTTATGGAATTCAGATATGCATAATTATGTCATCAGCAGTTTTTATATTTCGCATTTCCGGTGTCCGGTATTTTGGAACTCGGCGTTTGGCTCAGTGGAAATCACAACTTAGTATGTTAGTATTTTGGGGACGGGTTTTAGACATTGGGAATGTCGGGAATGGCCGGGAATTTAGAATGTCCCAAAAATACCCCTTTAGTATGATTTTAGTGATTTTATGGTGGAGGGGCAAAATGGTCTTTTTGCCCCATTAGTGTTTTGTCTTATGTGAGTTTTTATTTGGAAATTAAATGTTTATTTGGAGTTAATTGTTGGCTGAAATAAATGAATAATGTGATTTAAATTCCTTTTTCTCAAACATTTTTACACTTAGTCAAATTTAAGAAAAATAGAAAAAACTCAAGCTCTCTTTTCCTTCTCTCCATTTCGGCTTGGTGTTGGCTGCTAGGGCAGAGATTTTTCTCTTCAATTCTTGTGATTTTCTTCTCAGCTAAGTGTAATTCAATTGTAGGTAAGATCCTTGAACTTATCCTTCTATGTTTTCTTGGAATTTTTGATAAAAGATGAGTAAATGCATGTGATTTTGGATGTTGTTGGCTGCTGTGTTTTGTGATTATTTTATGTGGTTCAAGCTTGTTAAATTGATAGGAATTAAGCTATGTTGAAAGCATGTAGGTTAGATTGTTAAGCTTGTAGTTTATATGTGAAAATATGTGATTTTGAGAGAAAATGCTATGTTTGGTTTCTGTGAATTGCTGGATGTTTCTGTATGTTTTCAGAGGTGATTATATGCTTACTTGAGTAGAATTAAATAGGTTAGGATGCATGTTAGGTGGTTTTGCTCAAGCTTGAGTTTGGAACTCAAAGCTTGAGCTCCAATGGTGAATTTTGTGTAGGTGGTTTCTGGGTAGGTTTGATGCCTTGGAATTGTTATTTGGGGCATATAGAACAGGTCTGGAAAGTTTGGGATCAATTGGGTTCGAATTGGTCAAGTTAGGAGATTTTTAGTTTGCTGCCTGTGAGGAACCGGAATTCCGGTTGAGCATCCGGAATTCCGGATGGGGGCTCAAAATTTCCCAGAACCGGAATTCCGGTTGGGCAACCGGTCTGCCGGTTGGGGATTTTTCAGAACCCTAGTTTTCCTCGTTTTTGGGTTTTTAGGGGTATTGCCATGCTTTTTATCGATAGGGAAACTTTTAGTTTCAAGTTTTAGTCCCCGGGAAGTGATTTAGCGTGTCACTTATAGCGTTGTGATTTTTATGGTTTAGGAGCCAGTAATCCGCCGTTCAGCTTCAGTTCCAGTCAGGTTGACCGGCACACATGAAATCGGAATCCAGGTAAGATTAGTATAACAGTATGCATATGTAGATTACATGTTTAGCGTGCATGTAGGAAGCCTGTTAGGTTACATTAGATATGTATTTAGGCTTCGAACCACCCAACCCTGTCACGTCGGTACAGGCTGGAGTATGACCAACGGCGGAGTATGGCCAGGTTCGGCCGATCAGCCGACACTTGGTTGGTGGTTCGGTCTTATTGACCTATCCCGTCGGTACGAGTGGAGTATGACCGACGGCGGAGTATGACCGGTTCGACCGATCGGGAGGATACTTGTCAATAGTACCGTCCCCGAACGTTCAAAACTCGGTACCATGTTGGACATGGCGGTAGTGCTCGGTACCATGTTGGACATGGCGGTGGCGGGACTCGGTATCGTGTTGGACACGGCGATCGGTTTTATGTATGTTATTATTATGCTTTTCTTGCGAGTCCGTCGACTCACAGTTTACGTTCATGTGTAGGTAAAGGCAAGGCTGTAGCTGATGGACCGTGACCGAGCATTTGAGATTGTACATGTCGGGGCGGTTAGGCCTGGAGCGTACGATCCTCGGGACAGCAGGGCTGAGATTTTGTAACTGTCGTTAGACGACTTTATTTTGATGTAAAAGTTGAACAGTAAAAACGTTTGTAAATATTTTTATAAATCGGGATCCCGAGACTTTTTGCAAAATGGTTTATAAGTTTAATGAAAAAGCAAAATTTTAATTAATCACGTTTTTCCATAAACCTCGTTGACTAGCAACTAGCTGCACAGTACGTTTAAAAATCACGTAATACGCCTAAGATAGTTAGGGTGTTACAATTTGGTATCGTAGCCGCCAGTTGTCTTCCGAAGATCGTCACGACATGTACAATCATCATCGGCGAGCTAGCTCGGTTCACGGTTCGGTAAGCCTTTATTGCTTTAGTAGTTTATTTTATTCGATTATGAAAAAGAAAAGCCTGTTAGGAAGCATGTTAGTAGCTTTGATAGTAGAATAGGCGCATGTTTCATTTCTAATTTCCAAATTAAGCGGCATTAGTAAGCTCGCCTTGAATACGACCTGATATGCCAACTCTTGGTTTCGCAGGCGGTTCTAACTAGATGGACGCCAGGCGGACTACCAGGAGTCGGGGCAACTCCGTGGGGTCGAATCAGGGAGAGGGAGCTCGGTTTCCCCCACCTGCTAGGGGCCGAGGTAGAGGTCCCCGAGGCAGGGCTCGTGGTCGGGGTGTTGAGGACCCGCCACAAGCCGCCCGAGCTCCCCCGGCCGATCGGGGAGCCCCGGCGGGAGTTGCGGTTTGCGGAGATGCAAGCCGGATCGAAGAACAAGACCTCGAGATTCGTAGGTTGAGACGGCGGGGTGCTCCTGCAGTTCTAGTGCCGGTGGTTCCGGTGGCACACCGCCCCCGCCCAGTGCCGAGATGGTAGTGGCGGCCCATAGATTGGAACCGTTGTATGAGCGGTTCGGAAGCAAGCACCTCCGGTATTCTGGGAGGTCCGGATGTGTCGAAAGCCGAGCGGTGGCTTACGGTGATCACCGAATTCGAACTTTATGGGTGTCACCGTAACGACGCAGTGGTGTGCGCCACATTCCGGTTCCGGGGAGGATGCCACGGTATGGTGGGACATGGTGTCTCGGATTCACGATGTCACCACCATGACTGGGAAAGGTTCCGAGGGAACTCTTCAACGCGAAGTACTATAATGAGGCGGTCAGAAGCGCCAAGAGGAAAGAGTTCGTTCACCTGACCCAGCGGGAGAACATGAGTGTCACTGAGTATACTACTCAGTTTGACCGGTTGGCGAGGTTAGCCTCGGGAATTGTGCCGACCGACTTCAGCGGGGAAGGAGAAGTATGCGGACGGGTTGAGTCCCAAGATCAGGCATGACCTGATGATTACCACTGACGACAGCACCACCTATGCTCAGATGGTGGAGAAGGCACTGCGAGCTGAGGGCGCAGTGGGGTGTATGTCAGATTCAGCCAGTACTCCGGTTGGTGGCGGAGCTCCTACCCTCCTGCATCAGGCTTCAGCAAGGGGAGTAGTGGTTCGGCCATTGATCGGAGGAAGAGGGCACCCATCGCTTCCGGCGGCTCGAGCCAGAACAAGAGGTTCCGGGGGAACCAGAACAGAGGGAGTCGTCCTGGTGGTAATGAGACCCGATTCTCCTACCCCGAGTGCCCTAGCTGCAAGAGGCATCATCGGGGAGAGTGCAAGGGGCAGGGATGCTTTCATTGTGGCATGCCCGGCACTTCGGAGGGAATGTCCCCGGCTCGGCCGGAGGCACCGAGAGCTCCGGCGATACCCACTCCGGCCGGGGTATTCGCCATCATGCGGGCGATGCGGATGCCGGCCCATCTGTTGTTACAGGTCAGATTTTTATTAACGACTCGCTTTATTCGATCGTTTGATTCTGGGGCTACACGTTCTTATGTGGCGGCCAGAGTCTTTAGTAAGATGGGTAGACCCTTTGATAGATATGAATCAGGGTTTGGAACCCTGTTACCTGGCGGAGAATTGGTTATCTCCAATAGGTGGATTAGGTCTATGCCGATCAGGATAGATGGTAGAGAGTTAAGCGCTGATCTGATAGAGATGAGCTTAGTCGAATTTGATATTATTTTAGGAATGGATTTCCTATCTAAATATTCGGCGAGCATTGACTGTAAGAGGAAGATGGTGGTCTTCCAACCGGAAAGTGAAGAACCGTTCGTATTTGTGGGTTCGGTTCAGGGATCTCGGATCCCGGTGATCTCGGCTATGTCAGCGAGAGAATTATTGCACGGTGGGTGCTTAGGGTTTCTGGCCGTGGTGGTGGACACCACTCGGCCAGACACCATTCGGCCAGAAGACATCAGAGTGGTTCGGGAATTTTTGGACGTTTTTCCCGAAGAACTTCCAGGGTTACCACCTCATCGGGAGATTGACTTCGTGATTGACTTGGCACCAGGGGTGGATCCGGTTTCTAAAGCCCCGTATAGGATGGCTCCAGCTGAACTTAAGGAATTGAAGATTCAGCTCCAAGGGTTGCTTGACATAGGGTTCATTCGGCCCAGTGTGTCACCTTGGGGAGCCCCGGTTTTGTTCGTGAAGAAGAAGGATGGATCTATGAGGATGTGCATCGACTACAGAGAGTTGAACAAGCTGACGGTGAAGAATAAATATCCGTTACCTAGGATCGATGACTTGTTCGATCAGCTTCAGGGGAAGACGGTCTTTTCTAAGATTGATCTCCGTTCGGGTTATCATCAGTTGAGGATCCGAGAGGAGGACATTCCAAAGACGGCTTTCCGCACTAGGTATGGACACTACGAGTTTCTGGTTATGTCATTCGGACTAACCAACGCTCCTGCAGCATTCATGGACCTGATGAATAGAGTATTCAAGGATTTCCTCGATATCTGTGTGATTGTGTTTATCGACGACATCCTCGTGTACTCTCAGTCAGAAGAGGAGCATGAGTTACATCTTCAGATGGTACTGCAACGACTTCGGGAACATAAGCTCTACGCCAAGTTCAAGAAATGTGAGTTCTGGTTGTCTCAGGTGTCCTTCCTAGGGCACATTGTGAGTAAAGATGGGATCAAGGTGGATCCCGGGAAGATTGAATCCGTCAGGGATTGGCCGAGACCGAAGACAGTGACAGAGATCAGAAGCTTTTTGGGATTAGCTGGGTACTACCGTAGGTTCGTGGAGGGGTTCTCCAAAATTTCAATGCCCCTAACCGAGCTTACAAAGAAGAATCAGCGATTTATCTGGTCAGATAAATGCGAAGCTAGTTTCGGGAGAATTTGAAACGAGAGGTTGATTACCGCTCCGTACTAGCTTTGCCTTCGGACGAGGAGAAGTTCGTGGTCTATTGTGACGCATCCAAACAGGGTTTGGGGTGCGTATTGATGCAAGCCGATCGGGTTATCGCTTACGCCTCCCGTCGCTAAAGGATTATGAACAGCCGATACCCGACTCATGATTTAGAATTGGCCGCAGTGGTTTTTGCACTGAAGATTTGGCGGCATTACTTGTATGGTGAGAAGTGCGAGATCTATACCGACCATAAAAGTCTCAAGTATTTCTTTACTCAGAAAGATTTGAACATGAGACAAAGGCGTTGGTTGGAACTAGTGAAGGATTATGATTGTGAGATCCTTTACCATCCCGGGAAAGCCAATGTAGTGGCCGATGCCCTGAGCAGAAAGGGTCCCGGGCAAGTAGCTAGCATGGTTCAGATCTCACCTCAGCTAGCAGAGGATATGGTTAGATCCAGCATTGAGTTTGTGGTAGGTCAGCTTCACAACTTAACGCTGCAATCTGATCTGTTGGAAAGAATAAAGGTTGCTCAGACGACGGTCCGGAGTTAGTGAAGATCCGAGATGAGGTATTGGCTGGTCAAGCCAAAGACTTTTCAAAGGATGTGACGGTGGGATGCTTTTGTATAAAGCCAGGGTTTGTGTCCCGAACAGTATGGACTTGAGGAACGAGATCTTTGAGGAGGCTCATTCTACTCCATATTCTCTACATCCCGGCACCACCAAGATGTACCAAGACTTGAAACCGTACTTCTGGTGGAACTAAAGATGAAGAAGAATTTGGTAGAATTCGTATCGAGATGCCTCACGTGTCGGCGGATCAAGGCTGAACATCAGAGACCAGCAGGGTTGTTGCAGCCTCTAACCCTACCAGAATGGAAATGGGAGGATATTACTATGGATTTTGTGGTCGGGTTACCTAGGACCACGGGTATGTATGATTCCATCTGGGTAGTGGTGGACCGATTTACGAAATCTGCTCATTTTCTGCCGGTTAGAACGACATTTTCAGTGGATCAGTTGGCAGAATTATATGTCAGGGAGATAGTGAGACTTCACGGGGTACCGAAATCTATAGTTTCGGACAGGGATCCGAAATTCACCTCCAAATTTTGGCAAAGTTTGCAACGGGCAATGGGTACGAAGCTAAAATTCAGTACAGCATTCCATCCTCAGACAGATGGTCGGTCCAGAAAGGACAATTCGGATATTGGAGGATATGCGAGAGCTTTGTGTTATGGACTTTGAGGGTTCATGGAATAAATACCTACCGTTAATAGAGTTCTCGTACAACAACAGTTACCAGAGTACGATAGGGATGGCACCCTACGAACTGTTGTACGGTAGAAAGTGTAGATCCCCTATCCACTGGGATGAGACAGGGGAGAGGAAATACCTAGGTCCGAGTCGGTTCGGCGGACCAATGAGGCAATAGAGAAGATTAAAGCTAGAATGCTTGCCTCCCGGAGCAGACGAAGAGTTACGCGGTCCGAAACGTAGGGATGTTGAGTTCCGAGTAGGGGACCATGTGTTTTTGCGAGTATCTCCGATGAAGGGGATTAAACGTTTCGGGAAAAGAGGCAAGTTATGCCCTAGGTTTACAGGACCTTTCGAGATTCTCGAGAAGATAGGTCAAGTGGCATATCGGTTAGCATTGCCTCCAGCTTTATCAGCAGTGCACAACGTATTTCATGTCTCAATGTTGAGAAAATACGTTTCAGACCCCTCTCATATACTCAGTTATGAAGGCCTTCAGCTTCAGTCAGATATGTCTTATGAAGAACAGCCAGTGCAGATCCTGGATAGAAAGGATAAAGTCCTTCGGAATAAGACTATAGCGTTGGTCAAGGTTCTCTGGAGAAACAGTAAGGTGGAAGAAGCCACCTGGGAGCTAGAATCAGATATGCGAGCTCAATTTCCAGAGTTATTCAGGTTAGATTTCGGGGACGAAATCCTTTTAAGGGGGGGATAGTTGTAAAGCCCGCTTAGTTAATTTGGAAATTAGCAGTTATTTATGTTAATCATGAAATTATTTATAGCTATTTAAATAATTTATCATTGATATTTATGGAATTCAGATATGCATAATTATGTCATCAGCAGTTTTTATATTTTGCATTTCCGGTGTCCGGTGTTTTGAAACTCGGCGTTTGGCTCAGTGGAAATCACAACTTAGTATGTTAGTATTTTGGGGACGGGTTTTAGACATTGGGAATGTCGGGAATGGCCGGGAATTTAGAATGTCCCAAAAATACCCCTTTAGTATGATTTTAGTGATTTTATGGTGGAGGGGCAAAATGGTCTTTTTGCCCCATTAGTGTTTTGTCTTATGTGAGTTTTTATTTGGAAATTAAATGTTTATTTGGAGTTAATTGTTGGCTGAAATAAATGAATAATGTGATTTAAATTCCTTTTTCTCAAACATTTTTACACTTAGTCAAATTTAAGAAAAATAGAAAAAACTCAAGCTCTCTTTTCCTTCTCTCCATTTCGGCTTGGTGTTGGCTGCTAGGGCAGAGATTTTTCTCTTCAATTCTTGTGATTTTCTTCTCAGCTAAGTGTAATTCAATTGTAGGTAAGATCCTTGAACTTATCCTTCTATGTTTTCTTGGAATTTTTGATAAAAGATGAGTAAATGCATGTGATTTTGGATGTTGTTGGCTGCTGTGTTTTGTGATTATTTTATGTGGTTCAAGCTTGTTAAATTGATAGGAATTAAGCTATGTTGAAAGCATGTAGGTTAGATTGTTAAGCTTGTAGTTTATATGTGAAAATATGTGATTTTGAGAGAAAATGCTATGTTTGGTTTCTGTGAATTGCTGGATGTTTCTGTATGTTTTCAGAGGTGATTATATGCTTACTTGAGTAGAATTAAATAGGTTAGGATGCATGTTAGGTGGTTTTGCTCAAGCTTGAGTTTGGAACTCAAAGCTTGAGCTCCAATGGTGAATTTTGTGTAGGTGGTTTCTGGGTAGGTTTGATGCCTTGGAATTGTTATTTGGGGCATATAGAACAGGTCTGGAAAGTTTGGGATCAATTGGGTTCGAATTGGTCAAGTTAGGAGATTTTTAGTTTGCTGCCTGTGAGGAACCGGAATTCCGGTTGAGCATCCGGAATTCCGGATGGGGGCTCAAAATTTCCCAGAACCGGAATTCCGGTTGGGCAACCGGTCTGCCGGTTGGGGATTTTTCAGAACCCTAGTTTTCCTCGTTTTTGGGTTTTTAGGGGTATTGCCATGCTTTTTATCGATAGGGAAACTTTTAGTTTCAAGTTTTAGTCCCCGGGAAGTGATTTAGCGTGTCACTTATAGCGTTGTGATTTTTATGGTTTAGGAGCCAGTAATCCGCCGTTCAGCTTCAGTTCCAGTCAGGTTGACCGGCACACCTGAAATCGGAATCCAGGTAAGATTAGTATAACAGTATGCATATGTAGATTACATGTTTAGCGTGCATGTAGGAAGCCTGTTAGGTTACATTAGATATGTATTTAGGCTTCGAACCACCCAACCCTGTCACGTCGGTACGAGCTGGAGTATGACCGGCGGCGGAGTATGACCGGTTCGACCGATCAGGCTGACACTTGGTTGGTGGTTCAGTGCTATTGACCTATCCCGTCGGTACAGGCTGGAGTATGACCAGCAGCCGGAGTATGACCGGTTCGACCGATCAGGAGGATACTTGTCAATAGTACCGTCCCCTGAACGTTCAAAACTCAGTACCATGTTGGACATGGCAGTAGTGCTCAGTACCATGTTGGACATGGCAGTAGCGGGACTCAGTATCGTGTTGGACACGACAGTCAGTTTTATGTATGTTATTATTATGCTTTTCTTACTGAGTCTGTCGACTCACAGTTTACGTTCATGTGTAGGTAAAGGCAAGGTCATGGGCGATGGACCGTGACCGAGCATTTGAGATTGTACATGTCGGGGCGGTTAGGCCTGGAGCGTACGATCCTCGGGACAGCAGGGCTGAGATTTTGTAACTGTCGTTAGACGACTTTATTTTGATGTAAAAGTTGAACAGTAAAAACGTTTGTAAATATTTTTATAAATCGGGATCCCGAGACTTTTTGCAAAATGGTTTATAAGTTTAATGAAAAAGCAAAATTTTAATTAATCACGTTTTTCCATAAACCTCGTTGACTAGCAACGAGCTGCACAGTACGTTTAAAAATCACGTAATACGCCTAAGATAGTTAGGGTGTTACAAATCTTCTTCCTTGATCTTAAGTCAATACAAATAACGAGGATTATGCTATTACCGAACTGCTCGGGGTTGAACCTCTATAAAATTCTTGTGTCTTATTATTGCTTTATCATATATCTATTACTACATATCGTTTATCGCTTATAAAATAGACTCATTGTCGTTGGCTAAAAGCGAAGTTAACATTTTGGTGCTCTCATTGAGAGAAGGATCGCAAATCGCTCTTTATTCGACATTCAACCGCCAACACGATGGTGCAAACTCGTAGAGGTCAGTCTGACCCAGCAAATTCACAGACGCTGGATCCTACATCACAGGACCCAGGGAGTTCAAGGGTTCTGCCTACTGTTAATCCCGGACAGATGGGAAGCGTGATGAATGGTGAAACAGTTCCTATTACTGGAATTGCGCCTGGTGTGCAAGAGACTGGGAATAACAGATCCGCACCCAGCCAGGGCATTCATAATACGATTGTTCCGCCTGGAACCAACGCCCAGACGACCATCGAAGACGACACCGAATTGCAAAATCTCTGTGACGTGCTCGGACTCATGCAGGGTCATAACAACACTCTGCATCATGATCAAGACGAACTGCGTGCTGCAGTAAATCTCGTGTTTGATGAACAAAGGCATATGTACGCTGAATGGAGAGATAAAGAGATGGAGGCATTAAGGGCTCACCATGGAGAGATCGAAGATCGTAGTCGACAAGCCACCGTGCTGATTCGAAGAGCCTACCAAACTGTAGGTCACCAATCACCAAACGTTGTTCCCCTGGGAGAAACAAAAGAGGATCCAACGATGAATACTACCCAGACTACTAATGGTCAGCCGCCCAATCCCTGGTTACGAGTTCCACTCGTGGGCCCGGCGGTAGGCGAGCAGACCTTGTCCGGAAATTCATCAGGAGGAGTCATACCTGATGGCTCCAACCAGACTAATGGTGCCATTCCACCCGTCAACCAAGAGAATCAATCGCTAAGGCAACCAGGCTCTTCTGTGTTCGAAAGGTTGGGAGAAACCCATGACCTAAGGAACGATCTAAACAGAAGAAGGGGAACAGACGAACAGAATACTACAACGATCATGCAGCCTGGAGCCCGTACTCAAATTCCCGCTCAAAAAGACGCTGATGTAATCCAAATCGACCAGAATGCCGAGCAGGTCAGCCCAGCTGTACAGGCCCAGCTAGACGAATTAAAAAATATGTTTCATGGCATGGCTGGATAACGTAATTGTAAAGACCGCTTAGTTTAATTTGGAAATTAGCAGTTAATTATGGTTAATTATGAAAATTATTTATAGATATTTAAATGATTATTTATACTGTCATTTTTGAATTCTGAAATGCATTTTATGTCATTTAGTGAAATTTCATAATTTTGCATTCCGGTGCGCGGTAACATGGAACTCGGTGTTTGGCTCAGTAAAATCACAACTTAGTATGTTAGTATTTTGGGACGGTTATTTAGACATTGGGAATGTCAGGATTGGCCGGAAATTTAGAATTTCCCAAAATACCCCTTTAGTGTTAGTTATGCTATTTTAGTGTGAAGGGGCAAAATGGTCATTTTGCCCCATTTATGTTTTGTCCTTTAGTGGACTTTATTTGGTGAAAATATGTGATTAATGGCATTCTTTTGGATGATGTTAAGAGTTAAGTTAAGCATTTCATTTTCTCATTATTCAAAATTTCAAACTTAGAAAAATAGAAAAAATTCAAAGCTCTTTCCTCTCTCTCTCTCTCTCTCTCTCTCGGCTGGAGTGGTGTGCTAGGGCTGAGATTCTTTTGATTTTTCAAGATCTTTTCATTCAATCTTAGTGTTCTTCAAGTGCTTGGTAAGACCCTTGTATCTTGTTCTTTTAATTTCTTGAATTTTGATGAAAAGAAATGGTTTGCATGCTTAGTTTGAGTTGATGTTGCTGCTGTGTTTTTGATGTTGTTTCTGAAGTTTAAGGCATGATTATTTGAGTAGATTATAGCTAGTTTGATGCATGTTAGTAGCTTTGTTTCAAGCTTGGAAGTTTTTACTCAAAAATATAATTTTCAAAGAAAGGTGATGAAGTTTGTTGCTGTAGTTGTTGCTGCTGTTTAATTGTGTGTTCTGGAGTTTTATTATGTTGAAATAGGTTGAGATATGCATGATTTAGTGGCTGTTTGGAGGGATTAGTCAAGTTTTGAGTTTTGAACTCAATCTTGAACCTCCAATGGTGAATTGAGTTTCTGTGATTGAAGCTTGGTTCTTTTTCTTTGGATTTGTTCTTAGGGGTATTTAGAACAGGTCGGGAAGGTTTGATATGCTTTGGGTTTGAATTGATGGAGTTATGAATTTTTGAAAGTTTCCTGCGAGGAACCAGAATTCCGGTTGTGCATCCAGAATTCCGGATGGGGTTCCGGAATTTGCAGAACCGGAATTCCGGTTGTGCACCTGGTCTGCCGGTTGGGAAATTTTTAGGAACCCTAGATTTTCTCGTTTATATGTTATTTGGGGTATTGCCATGCTTTTTATCAATAGGGAAACTTTTAGTTCCTAGTTTAAGTCCCCAAGAAGTGATTTAGCGTATCACTTATAATGTTGTGATTGTTATGGTTTAGGAGCATGTAAACCGCCGCGCTGTTCGTTCCAGTCAGGTTGACCGGCATACCTGAATTCGGAATTGAGGTAAGATTAGTATAACTATTTGACGTATCACATCGGCACAGGCTAGAGTATGACTAGCAGCTGGAGTATGACCAGCGTGACGAGTATAGGTTGATACTGTAACACATCGGTACAGGCTAGAGTATGACTAGCAGCTGGAGTATGACCAGTGTACCGAGTATAGGCTGTTACTTGTCAATAATACCGTCTTATGAACGTTCGGGACTCAGTATCGTGTGGGACACGACAGTTAGGGTTATGGTCAGGGGTATGGGCGTCTAATCATAACCCGGGATTTATGTATGTTTATGATTTATGCTTTTCTTACTGAGTCTGTCGACTCATAGTGCTATGTTTATGTGTAGGTAAGGGCAAGTGATAAGTCCATATTTATCTTATAAAAAATTAATTTCTTTATTAATATTCTTAAATTGATTCTTTAAATTATTGATTAGTGTAATTTTAATTTGTTAGGTTATTTTAAATACTATTCATCCATTTAGAGTCTTTTGGAGGGATTTTAACATATTTTTGTGGAAAATAATGGAAGTCGGCGAGCTCGATTGTACAAGATGGAACTTAATTGCGAATTCGGACAAACTTAAAGGCAGAATTAGACTTGGAGCTCAACATGAAAGTTTTAGATCTCGTTCTTAGCTTTCCAGAACATCTTGAATCGTCCAATTCCGAGTAATATTGAGATAGTTATGGCCAAAATACTATTAGTCGTCGCAGCAGGAAATTTCTAAAAAAAAGATAGCGAAAAAAAAAAAGATAATTTTCAAGAAGAGTTGCCATTTTTTATCTTTTGTTTAAAAGATGAGTTATCTTTATCTTTGAGTGAGATATTTCCTAATACTATTATAAATAGAATCCTAATTCTAAGAGGATTTATCTATCCACTATAAATAGAATCCTCATTCTAATAGGATTCAACTAACTTTCCCATTACTATAAATAAGACCTCTTAGACTACAAATGGAGGAGAATAAAAAAAAAACTACAAATTAAATATTATGATTTTTGTTAATGTCTAGTTCTGAGTAGTTTTCTTTTAGTTAAGGGTTATTTCAAAACCCGAAACATGAATTCTTAATTTTATTATTGAATGTTAATTTTTAGTTTCCATTATATCAAATTGCTTCTATTCTTCTATGTTCAATGTCATGATTATTGTTTTAATCTTGTTTAGATGGCCACTAAATTAGGTTTTACTTTAATCTACCGTCATCTTAGGATTACTATTCACCTAATAGTCTAGGATTCTAAGTGTTTGTGACAAATTACAATTTGTGATGAAGAATAGAACCTAGGTTAAATGAATTATATGCTTCATTGATTTGTTGCCTAGATTAGTCTATCTCCATAAATCTCAACGCTTTATCTAAGTTAAATAAATTGCATGCTTCATGGATTTACTGCTTTAGGTAAAAGAGTTAATTATTGAGCGCTTCGCCTTGATTACATACAATAGGGAGATTGGGATAATTGACTGCTTTAGCGTTATCTGCGGGATTAATAGTTTGATTGGAAACTTAAAAATTACATTCTTTAATAGGAATTAGGAATGATTGTTGAGAGTGGCGAATAACCTTTAACTAGTTTCTCATATCGTATTCTTTACTTTAAATTTGTTCTTTTCTTTAATTTTTATTATTGAAATTTTTATTCTAATCTTCAAAACTCCCCTTTTCCTAATTCTTGTTACTAATTTGTGAATAATTGAATAAACATAGTCCTCGTGGGATCGACCCTTACTTACGATTATACTAAAATAATTGGAAGTATTGGAATAAAACAAAATAGTAAATTTGTTGTGGCTTACGACACGCATCAGCAAGGCTAAGGCTGAAGGATCGTGAGAGCGAGTCGGTGAAGATTGTACATGTCGGGGCGCTTAGGCCTGGAGCGTACGATCCTCGGGACAACAGCGCTTGTTTTGTAATTAGTCGCTAGGCGACAAGTATTTTGTATAGTCAGTGAACTTTTGTAAAATGTTTTGTAATCAGGATCCCGAGTATTTTTGTATAAATGTTTTATAAGTTTAACTAAAAAGCAAAAATTTTAATTAATCACGATTTCCATAAACCTCGTTGATTAGCAACGAGCTGCACAGTACGTTTAAAAATCACGTAATACGCCTATGCTAGTTAGGGTGTTA
The DNA here is from genome assembly GCF_029168945.1 of Cannabis sativa. NCBI lineage: Eukaryota > Viridiplantae > Streptophyta > Magnoliopsida > Rosales > Cannabaceae > Cannabis > Cannabis sativa. The sequence goes on from NC_083601.1 coordinate 58,862,840, forward strand.
CAATTTGGTATCAGAGCCTCCAGGTTGTCTTTCGAAGATCGTCACGACATGTACAATCATCATCAGCAGTTAGCTCGTTCTACGGTTCAGTAAGCTTTTATTGCTTTAGTAGCTTATTATTTATTATGAAATAAGAAACGCCTGATAGGAAGCATGTTAGTAGCCTGATAGTAGAATAGGCGCATGTTTTGTTTTAATTTCCAAATTAAGCGGCATTAGTAAGCTCTCTTTGATCATGACCTGATGTGCCAACTCTTGGTTTCGCAGGCGGTTCAGACTAGATGGACGCCAAGCAGAATACCAAGAGCCAGAGCAACTCAGTAGGGTCAAATCAGGGTCAGGGAGTCCATATTCCCCCGCATGTTAGGGGCCGTGGTAGAGGTCCCAGGGGCAGAGCTCGTGGTCAGGGTGACGATAACCCGCCACAGGCTGCCCAGGCTGCCCAAGCCGATCAAGAAGCCCAGAATTGGGAAACTAGGTTTGCTGAAATGCAAGCTAGGATAGAGGAACAAGATCTTGAGATATAGAGATTGAGGCAGCAGGGGGCTCCTGCAGTGCCTGTGCCAGAAGTTCCAGTGGCACCCACCCTTGTTGCCCAGGCCGAGATAGTAGTAGCGGCAAACAGAATGGAACCCTTGTATGAAAGGTTTCGGAAGCAAGCACCTCCGGTTTTTCTGGGAGGTCCAGATGTCATGAAAGTCGAGCAGTGACTAACGTTGATAACCAAGATACTAAAATTTATGGGTGTCATCGGAAATGATAGAGTGGTGTGTGCCACCTTCCAGTTCCAAGAAGACGCTCTAGTCTGGTGGGACATGGTGTCTCAATTTCATGATGTCACGACCATGACCTGGGAAAGGTTTCAGGAACTCTTCAACGAGAAATATTATAATGAGGCAGTCAAAAGTGCCAAGAGAAAAGAGTTCACCCACCTGACCCAACGGGAAAATATGAGCATGACAGAGTATACCACCCAGTTCGACCGGTTGGCGAGGTTAGCCTCGGGAATAGTGCCAACCGATTTCAGTAAGAAGGAAAAGTATCTGGACGGATTAAATGTGAAGATCAAACACGACCTGAAGATCACCACCGACGACAAGACCACCTATGTTGAGATGGTGGAGAAGGCACTGCGAGTTGAGGGCGCAGTTGGATGTATGTCGGAGTCGGCTAGTACTCCAGCGAGTGGCGGGGCTCCTACCCCTCCTGCATCAGGCTTTAGTAGGGGAGGTAGTGGTTCAGCCATGGACTAGAAGAGGAGAACATCCACTGCATCCGGTGGCTCGAGTCAGAACAAGAGGTTCCGGGGGAATCAGAGTAGAGGCAACCGTCAGGGTGGTGCGGAGACCCGGTTTTCTTATCATGAGTGCCCCAGTTGTAAAAGGCACCATCAGGGTGAGTGCAGAGGTCAGGGATGCTTTCAGTGTGGCATGCCCGGACATTACAAGACGGATTGTCCCCAGCTCCGACCAGAGGCACCTAGGGCTCCGGCGAGACCCACTCCAACTAGGGTGTTCGCCATCACGCAGGCAGATGCAGATGCCAGCCCCTCAATTGTAACAGGTCAGCTTTCGGTTAATAACTCGTATTACTCTGTACTGTTTGATTCTGGGGCCACACATTCTTATGTGGCAGCCAGAATCTTTAGTAAGTTGGGTAGACCGTTTGATAGTTATGAATCAGGGTTTGGAACCCTATTACCTGGCAGAGAGTTAGTTATCTCCAAAAGGTGGATTAGGTCTATGCCGATCAGAATAGATGGTAGAGAGTTAAGTGCTGACTTGATAGAGATGAGCCTAGTAGAGTTCGATATTATTTTAGGAATGGATTTCCTCTCTAAATACTCGGCTAGTATTGATTGCAAGAGGAAGATGGTGATCTTCCAACCGGAAAGTGATGAACCATTTGTGTTTGTTGGTTCAGTTCGGGGATCTCGGATCCCGGTGATTCAGCCATGTCAGCTAAGGAGTTATTACATGGCAGTTGTTTAGGGTTTCTGGCCGTGGTGATGGACACCACTTGGCCAGATACCATTCGGCCAAAGGACATCAAGGTGGTTCGGGAATTTCTAGATGTTTTTCCCGAAGAACTTCTAGGGTTACCACCTCAGCGGGAGATTGATTTCGTTATAGATTTGGCACCAGGAGTGGAACCGGTTTCCAAGGCTCCGTATAGAATGGCTCCAGCTGAACTTAAGGAATTAAAGATTCAGCTTCAGGGGTTGCTTGACATAGGGTTTATTCGGCCTAGTGTGTCACCTTGGGGAGCTCCGGTTTTATTCGTTAAGAAGAAAGATGGAACAATGAGGATGTGCATCGATTATCGGGAGTTAAACAAGCTAACAGTGAAGAATAAATATCCACTACCTAGGATCGATAATCTGTTCGATCAACTTCAGGGGAAGATGGTCTTTTCCAAGATTGATCTCCGCTTGGGTTATCATCAGTTGAAAATCCGAGAGGAGGACATTCTGAAGACGGCTTTCCGTACTAGGTATGGACATTATGAATTTCTGGTTATGTCGTTTGGACTAACCAATGCTCCCGCAGCGTTTATGGATTTGATGAATAGAGTATTCAAGGATTTCCTCGATATCTGTGTGATTATGTTTATCGACGACATCCTTGTGTACTCTCAGTCAGAAGAGGAGCATGGGTTACATCTTCAGATAGTTTTGCAACGACTTCGGGAACACAAGCTTTATGCCAAATTTAAGAAATGTTAATTCTGGCTATCTCAGGTGTCCTTCTTAGGGCACATCGTTAGCAAAGATGGGATCAAGGTGGATCCCGGGAAGATAGAATCCGTCAGGGATTGGCCGAGACCGAAGACAGTGACAGAAATTAGAAGCTTCTTGGGTTTAGCTGGGTATTATCGTTGGTTCGTGGAAGGGTTTTCTAAAATTTCAACACCCTTAACCGAACTTATAAAGAAGAATCAGCGGTTTGTCTGGTCAGATAAGTGCGAAGCTAGTTTCCAGGAGCTGAAACAGAGATTGATTACCGCTCCAGTGCTAGCTTTTCCTTCAGACAACGAGAAATTTGTAGTTTATTGCGATGCATCTAGACAGGGTCTGGGGTGTGTGCTGATGCAAGTCGATCGGGTTATCGCTTATGCCTCCCGTCAGTTAAAGGATTATGAACAGCGATACCCGACTCATGATCTAGAGTTGGCCGCGGTGGTTTTTGCATTGAAGATCTGGCGACATTACCTTTACGGAGAAAGGTGTGAAATCTATACCCACCATAAAAGTCTCAAGTATTTCTTTACGCAGAAAGATTTGAATATGAGACAGAGGCGTTGGTTGGAATTAGTGAAGGATTATGATTGTGAGATTCTCTATCACCCTGGGAAGGCCAATGTAGTGGCCGATGCCCTGAGCAGGAAGGGTCCCGGGCAGGTAGCTAGCATGATTTAGATCTCACCTCAGTTAGCAGAGGACATGATTAGATCCAGCCTTGAGTTTGTTGTAGGTCAGCTTCACAACTTAACACTGCAATCTGATATGTTGGGAAGAATTAAAATCGCTCAGATGACTGATCCAGAATTAGTGAAAATTAGAGATGAGGTTTTGGCTGGTCAAGCCAGGGATTTCTCAGTGTCAGATAACGGGATGCTTCTGTATAAAGCCAGGGTTTGTGTTCCGAGCAGTGTGGAACTCAGGAATGAGATCTTTGAAGAGGCTCATTCTACCCCTTATTCTCTGCATCCCGGCACCACTAAGATGTACCAAGATCTTAAACCGTACTTCTGGTGGTGTGGTATGAAGAAGAATTTGGTAGAATTCGTATCGAGATGCCTCACTTGTCAGCAGATTAAGGCTGAACATCAGAGACCAGCAGGGTTGTTGCAGCCTTTAACCCTACCTGAGTGGAAGTGGGAAGATATCACGATGGATTTCGTGGTCGGGTTACCTAGAACCACGAGTTTGTTCGATTCCATCTGGGTTGTGGTGGATCGATTTACGAAATCTGCTCATTTTCTGCATGTTAGAACAACCTTTTCAGTGGATCAGTTGGCAGAATTGTATGTTAGAGAGATTGTAGGACTTCACGGGGTACCGAAGGCTATAATTTCGGATAGAGATCCGAAGTTCACCTCCAAGTTTTGGCAGAGTTTGCAACGAGCAATGGGTACAAAACTGAAATTCAATACAACATTCCATCCTTAGACAGATGGTCAGTCCGAAAGGACAATTCAGATATTGGAGGACATGTTACGAGCCTGTGTTATGGATTTCGAGGGCTCTTGGAATAAATATCTACCATTGATAGAATTTTCTTACAACAACAGTTATCAGAGTACGATAGGGATGGCTCCCTATGAACTGTTATACGGTAGGAAGTGTAGATCTCCCATCCACTGGGATGAGACAGGGGAAAGGAAATACCTTGGTCCGGAGTCAGTACAGCGGACCAATGAGGCAATTGAGAAAATAAAAGCTAGAATGCTTGCCTCACAGAGTAGACAGAAAAGTTACGCAGATCCGAAACGCAGAGATGTTGAGTTCCGAGTAGGGGACCATGTGTTTTTACGGGTATCTCCAATGAAGGGGATCAAACGTTTCGGGAAAAGAGGCAAGTTATGCCCTAGATTTACAGGACCTTTTGAAGTTCTCGAGAAGATAGGTCAAGTGGCATACCGGTTAGCATTGCCTCCAGCTTTATCAACAGTTCACAACGTATTCCATGTCTCTATGTTGAGAAAATACGTTTCAGATCCCTCTCATATACTCAGTTATGAGAGCCTTGAACTGCAGCTAGATATGACCTACGAAGAACAGCCAGTGTAGATCCTGGATAGAAAGGATAAAGTCCTTCGGAATAAGACCATAGCATTGGTCAAAGTACTCTGGAGAAACAGCAAGGTGGAGGAACCCACCTAGGAGCTAGAGTCAGATATGAGAGCTCAATATCCAGAGTTATTCAGGTTAGATTTCGGGGACAAAATCCTTTTAAGGGGGGAAAAGTTGTAAAGACCGCTTAGTTTAATTTGGAAATTAGCAGTTAATTATGGTTAATTATGAAAATTATTTATAGATATTTAAATGATTATTTATACTGTTATTTTTGAATTCTGAAATGCATTTTATGTTATTTAGTGAAATTTCATAATTTTGGATTTCGGTGCCCGGTAACATGGAACTCGGTGTTTGGCTCAGTAAAATCACAACTTAGTATGTTAGTATTTTGGGACGGTTATTTAGACATTGGGAATGTCGGGATTGGCCGAGAATTTAGAATTTCCCAAAATACCCCTTTAGTGTTAGTTATGCTATTTTAGTGTGAAGGGGCAAAATGGTCATTTTGCCCCATTTATGTTTTGTCCTTTAGTGGACTTTATTTGGTGAAAATATGTGATTAATGGCATTCTTTTGGCTGATGTTAAGAGTTAAGTTAAGCATTTCATTTTCTCATTATTCAAAATTTCAAACTTAGAAAAATAGAAAAAATTCAAAGCTCTTTCCTCTCTCTCTCTCTCTCTCTCTCTCTCTCTCTCTTGGCTGGAGTGGTGTACTAGGGCTGAGATTCTTTTGATTTTTCAAGCTCTTTTCATTCAATCTTAGTGTTCTTCAAGTGCTTGGTAAGACCCTTGTATCTTGTTCTTTTAATTTCTTGAATTTTGATGAAAAGAAATGGTTTGCATGCTTAGTTTGAGTTGATGTTGCTGCTGTGTTTTTGATGTTGTTTCTGAAGTTTAAGGCATGATTATTTGAGTAGATTATAGCTAGTTTGATGCATGTTAGTAGCTTTGTTTCAAGCTTGGAAGTTTTTACTCAAAAATATAGTTTTCAAAGAAAGGTGATAAAGTTTGTTGCTATAGTTGTTGCTGCTGTTTAATAATTGTGTGTTCTGGAGTTTTATTATGTTGAAATAGGTTGAGATATGCATGATTTAGTGGATTTTTGGAGGGATTAGTCAAGTTTTGAGTTTTGAACTCAATCTTGAAACTCCAATGGTGAATTGAGTTTCTGTGATTGAAGCTTGGTTCTTTTTCTTTGGATTTGTTCTTAGGGGTATTTAGAACAGGTCGGGAAGGTTTGATATGCTTTGGGTTTGAATTGATGGAGTTATGAATTTTTGAAAGTTTCCTGCGAGGAACCAGAATTCCGGTTGTGCATCCAGAATTCCGGATGGGGTCCAGGAATTTCCAGAACCGGAATTCCGGTTGTGCACCTGGTCTGCCGGTTGGGAAATTTTCAGGAACCCTAGATTTTCTCGTTTATATGTTATTTGGGGTATTGCCATGCTTTTTATCAATAGGGACACTTTTAGTTCCTAGTTTAAGTCCCCGGGAAGTGATTTAGCGTATCACTTATAATGTTGTGATTGTTAAGGTTTAGGAGCATGTAAACCGCCGCGCTGTTCGTTCCAGTCAGGTTGACCGGCATACCTGAATTCGGAATTGAGGTAAGATTAGTATAACTATTTGACGATACAGGCTAGAGTATGACTAGCAGCTGGAGTATGACCAGCGTGCCGAGTATAGGTTGATACTGTAACACATCGGTACAGGCTAGAGTATGACTAGCAGCTGGAGTATGACCAGTGTACCGAGTATAGGCTGATACTAGGGTTGGTGGTTCTGTACTATTTGACGTATCACATCGGCACAGGCTAGAGTATGACTAGCAGCTGGAGTATGACCAGCGTGCCGAGTATAGGCTGATACTATAACACATCGGTACAGGCTAGAGTATGACTAGCAGCTGGAGTATGACCAGTGTACCGAGCATAGGCTGTTACTTGTCAATAGTACTCTCTTATGAACGTTCGGGACTCAGTATCGTGTGGGACACGACAGTTAGGGTTATGGTTAGGGGTATGGGCGTCTAATCATAACCCGGGATTTATGTATGTTTATGATTTATGCTTTTCTTACTGAGTCTGTCGACTCACAGTGTTATGTTTATGTGTAGGTAAGGGCAAGGCTAAGGCTGAAGGACCGTGAGAGCGAGCCGGTGAAGATTGTACATGTCGGGGCGGTTAGGCCTGGAGCGTACGATCCTCGGGACAACAGCGCTTGTTTTGTAATTAGTTGCTAGGCGACAAGTATTTTGTATAGTCAGTGAACTTTTGTAAAATGTTTTGTAATCGGGATCCCGAGTATTTTTGTATAAATATTTTATAAGTTTAACTAAAAAGAAAAATTTTTAATTAATCACGATTTCCATAAACCTCGTTGATTAGCAACGAGCTGCACAGTACGTTTAAAAATCACGTAATACACCTATGCTAGTTAGAGTGTTACAGTAATAATGATCTTGAGTTAGACCGAGCAAGCGAAACTCCCTTCTCACCAGAGATCAATCTCCTGCCACTGCCTCACAAGTTTAAAATGCCAACGTGGAAGATGTATACTGGGAGAGAAGATCCTCTTTCCCATCTCAAGTACTTTGAGATGCAAATGGATTTACAAGGAGTACGGGGGATGCATGCTGCAGAATCTTCCCTGCCACTCTGTCGGAAGTCGCACAGCAATGGTATTTCAAGTTGGCTCCTGGAAAGTTTAGTTCATGGAAAACCGTCTCTTCGGAATTCCATGCGCAATTATCCTCCTTGCGCCAGCTCCCATTGCACTTGGGAGATTTGGTCGAAGTAAAGAAACGACCAGGTGAGCCACTCAGGGCATACATCAGGAGGTTCATGACGGAAGCGACCAAAGTTTCGCGGGTAACAGAGGATGGAAAGTTATCCGCGATACTGGGGGGCATTGAAGTCCTCACTGAACTTTGGATAGATATAAGGAAGAACGGGTCGGTAGACTCAATGAATGATTTCCTTGACCGAGCCGAAGGCTTCATCAAGCTCGAAGAAGCCATTCAACGAGCAGAAGGTGAACAAAAGCCGGGCAAGTCGAAGGCTCCTTTCACTGGGTCAGTAAGAAAAGCATAATAATATCATACATAATCCCGATCATGATCAGACGCCCATACCCCTGATCATAACCCTAACTGTCGTGTCCAACACGATACTGAGTCCCCCTAACTGTCGTGTCCAACACGGTACTGAGTTCTGAACGTTCATAGGGACGGTACTATTGACAAGTAACAGCCTGATCGGTCGAACCGGTCATACTCCGGCTGCTGGTCATACTCCAGCCTGTACCGACGTGTTATAGTATCAGCCTGATCGGTCGAACTGGTCATACTCCGGCTGCTGGTCATACTCCAGCCTGTACCGACGTTGTAACACCCTAACTATCTTAGGCGTATTACGTGATTTTTAAACGTACTGTGCAGCTCGTTGCTAATCAACGAGGTTTATGGAAAAACGTGATTAATTAAAATTTTGCTTTTTCATTAAACTTATAAACCGTTTTACAAAAAGTCTCGGGATCCCGATTTATAAAATATTTACAAACGTTTTTACTGTTCAACTTTTACATCAAAATAAAGTCGTCTAACGACAGTTACAAAATCTCAGCCCTGCTGTCCCGAGGATCGTACGCTCCAGGCCTAACCGCCCCGACATGTACAATCTCATATGCTCGGTCACGGTCCATCAGCTACAGCCTTGCCTTTACCTACACATGAACATAAACTGTGAGTCGACAGACTCAGTAAGAAAAGCATAATAATATCATACATAAAACTGACTGCCGTGTCCAACACGATACTGAGTCCCGCTACTGCCATGTCCAACATGGTGCGAGCACTACCGCCATGTCCAACATGGTACCGAGTTTTGAACGTTCGGGGACGGTACTATTGACAAGTATCCTCCTGATCGGTCGAACCGGTCATACTCCGGCTGCTGGTCATACTCCAGCCTGTACCGACGGGATAGGTCAATAGCACTGAACCACCAACCAGTGTCAGCCTGATCGGTCGAACCGGTCATACTCCGGCTGCTGGTCATACTCCAGCCTGTACCGACGTGACAGGGTTGGATGGTTCGAAGCCTAAATACATATCTAATGTAATCTAACAGGCTTCCTACATGCACGCTAAACATGTAAACTACATATGCATACTGTTATACTAATCTTACCTGGATTCCGATTTCAGGTGTGCCGGTCAACCTGACTGGAACTGAAGCTGAACGGCGGATTACTGGCTCCTAAACCATAAAAACCACAACGCTATAAGTGACACGCTAAATCACTTCCCGGGGACTAAAACTTGAAACTAAAAGTTTCCCTATCGATAAAAAGCATGGCAATACCCCTAAAAACCCAAAAACGAGGAAAACTAGGGTTCTGAAAAATCCCCAACCGGCAGACCGGTTGCCCAACCGGAATTCCGGTTCTGGGAAAATTCAGGACCCCATCCGGAATTCCGGATGCTCAACCGGAATTCCGGTTCCTCGCAGGCAGCAACCAAAAATTCACATAACTTGACCAATTTAAACCCAATTGGTCCCAAACTTTCCAGACCTGTTCTATAGGTCCCAAATAACAATTCTAGAGCATCAAACCTACCCAGAAATCACACATGCAAAATTCACCATTGGAGCTCAAGCTTTGAGTTCCAAACTCAAGCTTGAGCAAAACCACTTAAACAAGCAATCCAATAGCTTAATTCTACATAACTAAGCATAAAATAACCTCTGCAAACTAACAAGAACAACAGCAACAACACAGAAACAAAACATCACATTTTCTTTCAAAATTCATAACTTTGCAAAGAAAATTCAAGGCTTTAACAATCTAACCTACATGCTTCTAACATAGCTTAAACAACAACAATAATCATGCTTTAAAACAACCTAAATCAACAACAAAACACAGCAGAAACATCTCTCAAAAATCACATGCATTATCATCCAATTTCATCATTTTTCTTCAAGAATTAAAGAGAAAGGGACTAGGAAACACATACCACAACAAGAGATCAATAAAGTTGCAAATTAGGGCTTGAATCACCAAAGAAAACCAGCCCTTTTGAACCCCCAAGCTCAGCCGAAAGAGAGGAAAAGAGAGAGAGAGTTTTTCTATTTGATTTTTTCTAATTTCTTTAAAATTTGACTAAGTGATGGAATTTTTAGAAAAAAGGGATTTATAACATATTACTCATTTAATTTCAGCCAAGAAAAATAATTTAAAATCAACATATAATTTCCATTTACAAGTCACAAAAGACAAAAGTCATTGGGGCAAAAAAGACCATTTTGCCCCTCCACCATATAATTACAAAATTCATACTAAAGGGGTATTTTTGGGACATTCTGAATTCCCGGCCATTCCCGACATTCCCAATGTCTAAAACCCGTCCCCAAAAATACTAACATACTAAGTTGTGATTTCTACTGAGCCAAACGCCGAGTTCCAAAATACCGAACACCGGAAATGCGAAATATAAAAACTGCTGATGACATAATTATGCATATCTGAATTCCATAAATAACAATGATAAATTATTTAAATAGCTATAAATAATTTCCTGATTAACATAAATAACTGCTAATTTCCAAATTAACTAAGCGGGCTTTACAACTATCCCCCCCTTAAAAGGATTTCGTCCCCGAAATCTAACCTGAATAACTCTGGATATTGAGCTCGCATATCTGACTCAAGCTCCCAGGTGGCTTCTTCCACCTTACTGTTTCTCCAGAGAACCTTGACCAACGCTATGGTTTTATTCCGAAGGACTTTATCCTTTCTATCCAGGATCTACACTGGCTTTTCCTCATAAGACATATCTGACTGAAGCTGAAGGCCCTCATAACTGAGTATATGAGAGGGGTCTGAAACGTATTTTCTCAACATTGAGACATGAAATACGTTGTGCACTGCTGATAAAGCTGGAGGCAATGCTAACCGATATGCCACTTGACCTATCTTCTCGAGAATCTCGAATGGTCCTGTAAATCTAGGGCATAACTTGCCTCTTTTCCCGAAACGTTTAATCCCCTTCATCGGAGATACTCGCAAAAACACATGGTCCCCTACTCGGAACTCAACATCCCTACGTTTCGGATCTGCGTAACTCTTCTGCCTGCTCTGCGAGGCAAGCATTCTAGCTTTGATCTTTTCTATTGCCTCATTGGTCCGCTGAACTGACTCTGGACCTAGGTATTTCCTCTCCCCTGTCTCATCCCAGTGGATAGGGGATCTACATTTCCTACCGTACAACAGTTCATAGGGTGCCATCCCTATCGTACTCTGGTAACTGTTGTTGTATGAAAACTCTATTAACGGTAGGTATTTACTCCATGAACCCTCAAAGTCCATAACACAGGCTCTCAGCATATCCTCCAATATCTGAATTGTCCTTTCGGACTGACCATCTGTCTGAGGATGGAATGCTGTACTGAATTTTAGCTTCGTACCCATTGCCCGTTGCAAACTTTGCCAAAATTTGGAGGTGAATTTCGGATCCCTGTCCGAAACTATAGACTTCGGTACCCCGTGAAGTCTCACTATCTCCCTGACATATAACTCTGCTAACTGATCCACTGTAAACGTTGTTCTAACCGGCAGAAAATGAGCAGATTTTGTAAATCGATCCACCACTACCCAGATGGAGTCATACATACCCGTGGTCCTAGGTAACCCGACCACAAAATCCATCGTAATATCCTCCCATTTCCATTCTGGTAGGGTTAGAGGCTGCAACAACCCTGCTGGTCTCTGATGTTCAGCCTTGATCTGCTGACACGTGAGGCATCTCGATACGAATTCTACCAAATTCTTCTTCATACCGCTCCACCAGAAGTACGGTTTCAAATCTTGGTACATCTTGGTGGTGCCGGGATGTAGAGAATATGGAGTAGAATGAGCCTCCTCAAAGATCTCGTTCCTCAAGTCCACACTGCTCGGGACACAAACCCTGGCTTTATACAAAAGCATTCCACTGTCTGACACTGAAAAGTCTTTGGCCTGACCAGCCAATACCTCATCTCGGATCTTCACTAACTCCGGATCTGTCGTCTGAGCAACCTTTATTCTTTCTAACAGATCAGATTGCAGCGTTAAGTTGTGAAGCTGACCTACCACAAACTCAATGCTGGACCTAACCATATCCTCTGCTAGCTGAGGTGAGATCTGAACCATGCTAGCCACTTGCCCGGGACCCTTTCTCGCTCGGGGCATCGGCCACTACATTGGCTTTCCCGGGATGGTAAAGGATCTCACAATCATAGTCCTTCACTAATTCCAACCAACGCCTTTGTCTCATGTTCAAATCTTTCTGAGTAAAGAAATACTTGAGACTTTTATGGTCGGTATAGATCTCGCACTTCTCACCATACAAGTAATGCCGCCAAATCTTCAGTGCAAAAACCACTGCGGCCAATTCTAAATCATGAGTCGGGTATCGCTGTTCATAATCCTTTAACTGACGGGAGGCGTAAGCGATAACCCGATCGGCTTGCATCAATACGCACCCCAAACCCTGTTTGGATGCGTCACAATAGACCACGAACTTCTCCTCGTCCGAAGGCAAAGCTAGTACCGGAGCAGTAATCAACCTCTGTTTCAGCTCTTGAAAACTAGCTTCGCATTTATCTGACCAGATAAATCGCTGATTCTTCTTTGTAAGCTCGGTTAGGGGCATTGAAATTTTGGAGAACCCCTCCACAAACCTACGGTAGTACCCAGCTAATCCCAAAAAGCTTCTGATCTCTGTCACTGTCTTCGGTCTCGGCCAATCCCTGACGGATTCAATCTTCCCGGGATCCACCTTGATCCCATCTTTACTCACAATGTGCCCTAGGAAGGACACCTGAGACAACCAGAACTCACATTTCTTGAACTTGGCGTAGAGTCTATGTTCTCGAAGTCGTTGCAGTACCATCTGAAGATGTAACTCATGCTCCTCTTCGACCGAGAGTACACGAGGATGTCGTCGATAAACACAATCACACGGTATATCGAGGAAATCCTTGAATACTCTATTCATCGTGTCCATGAATGCGCGGGAGCATTGGTTAGTCCGAATGACATAACCGGGGAACTCGGAGTGTCCATACCTAGTGCGGAAAGCCGTCTTTGGAATGTCCTCCTCTCGGATCCTCAACTGATGATAACCCGAACGGAGATCAATCTTAGAAAAGACCGTCTTCCCCTGAAGCTGATCGAACAAGTCATCGATCCTAGGTAATGGATATTTGTTCTTCACCGTCAGCTTGTTCAACTCTCTGTAGTCGATGCACATCCTCATAGATCCATCCTTCTTCTTCACGAACAAAACCGGGGCTCCCCAAGGTGACACACTGGGCCGAATGAACCCTATGTCAAGCAACCCCTGGAGCTGAATCTTTAACTCCTTAAGTTCAGCTGGAGCCATCCTATACGGGGCTTTAGAAACCGGATCCACCCCTGGTGCCAAGTCAATCACGAAGTCAATCTCCCGATGAGGTGGTAACCCTGGAAGTTCTTCGGGAAAAACGTCCAAAAATTCCCGAACCACACTAATGTCCTCTGGCCGAATGGTGTCTGGCCGAGTGGTGTCCACCACCACGGCCAGAAACCCTAAGCACCCACCGTGCAATAATTCTCTCGCTGACATAGCCGAGATCACCGGGATCCGAGATCCCCGAACCGAGACCCACAAACACGAACGGTTCTTCACTTTCCGGTTGGAAGACCACCATCTTCCTCTTACAATCAATGCTCGCCGAATATTTAGATAGGAAATCCATTCCTAAAATAATATCAAATTCGACTAAGCTCATCTCTATCAGATCAGCGCTTAACTCTCTACCATCTATCCTGATCGGCATAGACCTAATCCACCTATTGGAGATAACCAATTCTCCGCTGTAATGTGGTTCCAAACCCTGACTCATATCTATCAAAGGGTCTACCCAACTTACTAAAGACTCTGGCCGCCACATAAGAACGTGTAGCCCCAGAATCAAACAGCACTGAATAAAGCGAGTCGTTAATGAAAATCTGACCTGTAACAACTGATGGGCTGGCATCTGCATCGGCCTGCGTGATAGCGAACACCCTGGCTGGAGTGGGTATCGCTGGAGCTCTCGGTGCCTCCGGCGGAGCCGGGGACATTCCCTCTTGAAGTGCCGGGCATGCCACAATGAAAGCATCCTGCCCCTTGCACTCTCCCCGATGGTGCCTCTTGCAGGCTAGGGCACTCGGGATAGGAGAAGCGAGTCTCATTACCACCGGGACGACTCCCTGCCGTTGCGGTTCCCCCGAACCTCTTGTTCGACTCGAGCCGCCGGAAGCGATGGGTGCCCTCTTCCTCCGATCAATGGCCGAACCACTACTCCCCCGCTAAATCCCGATGCGGGGAGGGGTAGGAGCTCCGCCACCAACCGAGATCGGGCCGAATCCGACATACACCCCACCGCGCCCTCGGCTCGCGGTGCCTTCTCCACCATCCGAGCGTAGGTGGTGCGTCGTCGCGGGTAATCATCGGGTCATGCCCGATCTTGGGATTCAACCCGTCCGGATACTTCTCCTTCCCCGCCGAAGTCGGTCGGCACAATTCCCCGAGGCTAACCTCGCCAACCGGTCAAGGCGAGTAGTATACTCAGTGACACTCATGTTCTCCCGCTGGGTCAGGTGAACGAACTCTTTCCTCTTGGCGCTTCTAACCGCCTCATTGTAGTACTTCGCGTTGAAGAGTTCTTGGAACCTCTCCCAAGTCATGGTGGTGACATCGTGAATCTGAGACACCATGTCCCACCATACCGTGGCATCCTCCCGGAACCGAAATGTGGCGCACACCACTCGTCGTCGTTGCGGTGACACCCATGAAGTTCAAGATTCCGGTGATCACCGTAAGCCACCGCGCTCGGCTTTCGACACATCCGGACCTCCCGGGAATACCGGAGGTGCTTGCTTCCGAACCGCTCATACAAAGGCTCCAATCTATGGGCCGCCACTACCATCTCGGCACGGCGGCGGCGGGGTGTGCCACTTTGGAACTACCGCACTGGAACTGCAGGAGCACCCTGCTGTCTCAACCTCTGAATCTCGAGGTCTTGTTCTTCGATCCGGGCTTGCATCTCCGCAAACCGCAACTCCCAGTTCGGGGCTCCCTGATCGGCTGGGGGAGCCTGGGCAGCCTGTGGCGGGTTCTCATCACCCCGACCACGAGCCCTGCCTCGGGGACCTCTACCTCGGCCCCTAGCAGGTGGGGGAAACCGAGCTCCCTCTCCCTGATTCGACCCCACGGAGTTGCCTCGACTCCTGGTAGTCCGCCTGGCGTCCATCTAGTTAGAACCGCCTGCGAAACCAAGAGTTGGCATATCAGGTCGTATTCAAGGCGAGCTTACTAATGCCGCTTAATTTGGAAATTAGAAATGAAACATGCGCCTATTCTACTATCAGGCTACTAACATGCTTCCTAACGGGCTTTTCTTTTTCATAACTCGAATAAAATAAACTACTAAAGCAATAAAGGCTTGCGAACCGTGAACCGAGCTAGCTGGCGATGATGATTGTACATGTCGTGACGATCTTCGGAAGACAACACAGCGGCTACGATACCAAATTGTAACACCCTAACTATCTTAGGCGTATTACGTGATTTTTAAACGTACTGTGCAGCTCGTTGCTAATCAACGAGGTTTATGGAAAAACGTGATTAATTAAAATTTTGCTTTTTCATTAAACTTATAAACCGTTTTACAAAAAGTCTCGGGATCCCGATTTATAAAATATTTACAAACGTTTTTACTGTTCAACTTTTACATCAAAATAAAGTCGTCTAACGACGGTTACAAAATCTCGGCCTGGTCCCGAGGATCGTACGCTCCAGGCCTAACCGCCCCGAGCATGTACAATCTCATATGCTCGGTCACGGTCCATCGGCCATACTGCCTTGCCTTTACCTACACATGAACATAAACCGTGAGTCGACGGACTCGGTAAGAAAAGCATAATAATATCATACATAAAACCGATCGCCGTGTCCAACACGATGCGAGTCCCGCTACCGCCATGTCCAACATGGTGCGAGCACTACCGCCATGTCCAACATGGTGCGAGTTTTGAACGTTCGGGGGACGGTACTATTGACAAGTATCCTCCCGATCGGTCGAACCGGTCATACTCCGCCGCCGGTCATACTCCGGCTGTACCGACGGGATAGGTCAATAAGCAGAACCACCAACCGGTGTCGGCTGATCGGTCGAACCGGTCATACTCCTACTTGGTCATACTCCGGCTCGTACCGACGTGACGGGGTTGGATGGTTCGAAGCCTAAATACATATCTAATGTAATCTAACGGGCTTCCTACATGCACGCTAAACATGTAAACTACATATGCATACTTTGTTATACTAATCTTACACGGATTCCGATTTCGGGTGTGCTTCAACCCGACCGGAACCGAAGCCGAACGGCGGACATCGGCTCCTAAACCATAAAAACCACAACGCTATAAGTGACACGCTAAATCACTTCCCGGGGACTAAAACTTGAAACTAAAAGTTTCCCTATCGATAATAAGCATGGCAATACCCCTAAAAACCCAAAAACGAGGAAAACTAGGGTTCTGAAAAATCCCCAACCGTGACCAGGTAGGTTGCCCAACCGAATTCCGGTTCGGGAAAATTCAGACCCCATCCGAATTCCGGATGCTCAACTGAATTCGGTTCCTCGCGAGCGACAACCAAAAATTCACATAACTTGACCAATTTAAACCCAATTGGTCCCAAACTTTCCAGACCTGTTCTATAGGTCCCAAATAACAATTCTAGAGCATCAAACCTACCCAGAAATCACACATGCAAAATTCACCATTGGAGCTCAAGCTTTGAGTTCCAAACTCAAGCTTGAGCAAAATCACTTAAACAAGCAATCCAATAGCTTAATTCTACATAACTAAGCATAAAATAACCTCTGCAAACTAACAAGAACAACAGCAACAACACAGAAACAAAACATCACATTTTCTTTCAAAATTCATAACTTTGCAAAGAAAATTCAAGGCTTTAACAATCTAACCTACATGCTTCTAACATAGCTTAAACAACAACAATAATCATGCTTTAAAACAACCTAAATCAACAACAAAACACAGCAGAAACATCTCTCAAAAATCACATGCATTATCATCCAATTTCATCATTTTTCTTCAAGAATTAAAGAGAAAGGGACTAGGAAACACATACCACAACAAGAGATCAATAAAGTTGCAAATTAGGGCTTGAATCACCAAAGAAAACCAGCCCTTTTGAACCCCCAAGCTCAGCCGAAAGAGAGGAAAAGAGAGAGAGAGTTTTTCTATTTGATTTTTTCTAATTTCTTTAAAATTTGACTAAGTGATGGAATTTTTAGAAAAAAGGGATTTATAACATATTACTCATTTAATTTCAGCCAAGAAAAATAATTTAAAATCAACATATAATTTCCATTTACAAGTCACAAAAGACAAAAGTCATTGGGGCAAAAAAGACCATTTTGCCCCTCCACCATATAATTACAAAATTCATACTAAAGGGGTATTTTTGGGACATTCTGAATTCCCGGCCATTCCCGACATTCCCAATGTCTAAAACCCGTCCCCAAAAATACTAACATACTAAGTTGTGATTTCTACTGAGCCAAACGCCGCGTTCCAAAATACCGGACACCGGAAATGCAAAATATAAAAGCTACTGATGACATAATTATGCATATCTGAATTCCATAAATAACAATGATAAATTATTTAAATAGCTATAAATAATTTCCTGATTAACATAAATAACTGCTAATTTCCAAATTAACTAAGCGGGCTTTACAGACGTGATACGTCAATAGTACGGAACCACCAACCTAAGTGTCAACCTGATCGGTCGAACCGGTCATACTCCGGCTGCTGGTCATACTCTAGCCTGTACCGACGTGACACAGTTGGATGGTTCGAAGCCAACATACATAACTAATGTAATCTAACAGGCTTCCTACATGCACGCTAAACATGTAATCTACATATGCATACTGTTATACTAATCTTACCTGGATTCCGAATTCAGGTGTGCCTCAACCCGATCGGAACTTAATCGCGCTACGGACATGTGCTCCTAAACCATAAAAATCACAACACTATAAGTGATACGCTAAATCACTTCCCGGGGACTTAAACTAGGAACTAAAAGTTTCACTATCGATAAAAAGCATGGCAATACCCCCAAAAACATAAAATCGAGGAAAACTAGGGTTCCTGAATTTTCCCCAACCGGTAGACCGGTTGCCCAACCGGAATTCCGGTTCTGGGAAATTTCAGAACCCCATCCGGAATTCCGGATGTACAACCGGAATTCCTGTTCCTCGCAGGCAGCAAACTCAAAATTTCACACTTTGCTCAAATCAACTCCAAACCATACCAAAACTTCCAGACCTGTTCTATATAGCCCCTAGAACATTTCTAAAGCATCAAATCCACCCAGAAAGCACAATAACAAAAATCACCATTAAAGCTCAAGCTTTGAGTTCGAAACTCAAACTTGAGCAAACCTAAATAACATGCAATCAAACCAGTCCAAACCTACTTAAACATGCATAAATATCTGAAAATGAAATCTACCAACTACAGCAAGCAATTAACAGATTCACACATTTCTCTAAAAATTCATGTTCTTGAGCTAAAAACTTCAAAGCTTGAATCCAAGAAACCATCATGCATACACTAACTCTAAGCTACTTAAAATAGCAAGATTAAACCACAGAAAATAACCACAATTCACAGCAGCAAGAACATATTAAAAATCAAGCATGCATCATCATCTTTTCACACATTTTCTAAAAATTACAAAAGGAAAAGAGTTAGAAACTTTACCAAGGCTTGAAGAACACTTAGAATGAAGGAAAATAGCTTGAAAATCAGAAATTACAGCCCTAGAATCACACTACCAGCCGAGAGAGAAAGAGAGGAAAAGAGAGAGCCTTTTTTGAATTTTTTTTTCTATTTTCTAAGTTTTGCATGAAAATGAGATAAATGGAATACTTAGGCAAAAATCTATTTCAGCCAACACATAATTAAATAAACACTTAATTCAAATAATAAAGCCCACTAAAGGACAAAATATCATTGGGGCAAAAAGACCATTTTGCCCCTCCACACTAAAATAACATAATTAACACTAAAGGGGTATTTTTGGGAAATTCTAAATTCCCGGCCATTCCCGACATTCCCGACATTCCCAATGTCTAATAAACCGTCCCAAACTACAACATACTAAGTTGTGATTCTACTGAGCCAAACACCGAGTTCCAAAATACCGGGCACCGGAATGCAAAATTATGAAAACCACTACATGACATAAAAATGCATCTCTGAATTTAATAATAACAGTACAAATAATTATTTAAATAGCTATAAATAATTTCATAATTAAACGTGATTAACTACTAATTTCCAAATTAATCTAACCTGAATAACTCTGAATATTGAGCTCTCATCTCTGACTCTAGCTCCCAGGTGGCTTCCTCCACCTTGCTGTTTCTCCAGAGAACTTTGATCAACGCTATGGTCTTATTTCGAAGGACTTTATCCTTTCTATCCAGGATCTGCACTGGCTGTTCTTCATAAGTCATGTCTGGCTGCAGTTCTGGGCTCTCATAACTGAGTATATGAGAGGGATCTGAAACGTATTTTCTCAACATCGAGACATGGAATACGTTGTGAACTGCTGATAAAGCTGGAGGCAATGCTAACCGGTATGCCACTTGACCTATCTTCTCGAGAATCTCGAAAGGTCCTGTAAATCTAGGGCATAACTTGCCTCTTTTCCCGAAAAGTTTGATCCCCTTCATTGGAGATACCCGTAAAAACACATGGTCCCCTACTTGGAACTCAACATCTCTGCGTTTCGGATCTGCGTAACTCTTCTGTCTACTCTGTGAGGCAAGCATTCTAGCTTTTATCTTCTCTATTGTCTCATTGGTCCGCTGCACTGACTCTGGACCTAGGTATTTCTTCTCCCCTGTCTCATCCCAGTGAATGGGAGATCTACACTTCCTACCGTATAACAATTCATAGGGAGCCATCCCTATCGTACTCTGATAACTGTTGTTGTAAGAAAATTCTATCAACGGTAGATATTTATTCCATGAGCCTTCAAAATTCATAACACAGGCTCGCAACATGTCCTCCAATATTTGAATTGTCCTTTCGGACTGACCATCTGTCTGAGGATGAAATGCTGTACTGAATTTCATTTTTGTACCCATTGCTCGCTGCAAACTCTGCCAAAATTTGGAGGTGAACTTCAAATCCCTGTCCGAAACTATAGACTTCGGTACCCCGTGAAGTCTTACTATCTCTCTTACATACAACTCTGCCAACTGATCCACTGTAAATGTTGTTCTAACCGGCAGAAAATGATCAGATTTCGTAAATCGATCCACCACTACCAAGATGGAATCAAATAAACCCATGGTCCTAGGTAACCCGACCACAAAATCCATCGTGATATCTTCCCACTTCCATTTTGGTAGGGTTAGAGGCTGCAACAACCCTGCTGGTCTCTGATGTTCAGCCTTAATCTGCTGACAAGTGAGGCATCTCGATACGAATTCTACCAAATTCTTCTTCATACCGCTCCACCAGAAGTACGGTTTAAGATCTTGGTACATCTTAGTGGTGCCGAGATGCAGAGAATACGGGGTAGAATGAGCCTCCTCAAATATCTCATTCCTGAGTTCCACACTATTCGGAACACAAACCCTAGCTTTATACAGAAGCATCCCGTTATCTGACACTGAAAAGTCTTTGGCTTGACCAGCCAACACCTCATCTCTGATCTTCACTAACTCTGGATCCGTCATCTGAGCGACTTTTATTCTTTCCAACAGATCAGATTGCAGCGTTAAGTTGTGAAGCTGACCTACCACAAACTCAATGCTGGATCTAACCATATCCTCTGCTAGCTGAGGTGATATCTGAACCATACTAGCTACTTGCCCGGGACCCTTTCTGCTCAGGGCATCAGCCACTACATTGGCCTTCCCAGGGTGATAGAGGATCTCACAGTCGTAATCTTTCACTAAGTCCAACCAGCGCCTTTGTCTCATATTCAAATCCTTCTGAGTAAAGAAATACTTGAGACTTTTATGGTCGGTATAGATTTCACACCTTTCTCCGTAATGGTAATGCCGCCAAATATTCAATGCGAAAACCACTGCGGCCAACTCTAGATCATGAGTCGAGTATCACTGTTCATAATCCTTTAACTGACAGGAGGCATAAGCGATGACCCGATCGGCTTGCATCAACACACACCCCAGACCCTGTCTGGATGCATCACAATAAACTACAAACTTTTCGTTGTCTGAAGGCAAAGCTAGCACTGAAGCGGTAATCAACCTCTGCTTCAGCTCCTGAAAACTAGCTTCGCACTTATCTGACCAGACAAACCGCTGATTCTTCTTTGTAAGTTCGGTTAGGGGCATTGAAATTTTAGAGAATCCTTCCACGAACCTACGGTAGTACCCAGCTAAACCCAAGAAGCTTCTAATCTCTGTCACTGTCTTCGGTCTCGGCCAATCCCTGACGGATTCGATCTTCCCGGGATCTACCTTGATCCCATCTTTGCTCACAATGTGTCCTAGGAAGGACACCTGAGATAGCCAAAATTCACATTTCTTGAACTTGGCATAAAGCTTGTGTTCCCGAAGCCGTTGCAGTACTATCTGAAGATGTAATTCATGCTCCTCTTCTGATTGAGAGTACACGAGGATGTCGTCAATAAACACAATCACGCAGATATCGAGGAAATCCCTGAATACTCTATTCATCAAGTCCATAAATGCTGCAGGAGCATTGGTTAGTCCGAATGACATAACCAGGAATTCGTAATGTCCATACCTAGTGCGGAAAGCCGTCTTCGGAATGTCCTCCTCTCGGATTCTCAACTGATGATAACCCGAACAGAGATCAATCTTAGAAAAGACCGTCTTCCCCTGAAGCTGATCGAACAAATCATCGATCCTAGGTAATGGATATTTATTCTTCACCGTCAGCTTGTTCAATTCTCTGTAGTCGATGCACATCCTCATAGTTCCATCTTTCTTCTTGACGAATAAAACCAGGGCTCCCCAGGGTGACACACTAGGCCGAATAAACCCTATGTCAAGCAACCCTTGGAGCTGAATCTTTAATTCCTTAAGTTCAGCTGGAGCCATTCTATACGGGGATTTGGAAACCGGTTCCACCCCAGGTGCCAAATCTATCACGAAGTCAATCTCCCGCTGAGGTGGTAACCTTGGAAGTTCTTCGGGAAAAACATCCAAAAATTCCCGAACCACCTTGATGTCCTCTGGCCGAATGGTATCTGGCCGAGTGGTGTCCACCACCACAGCCAGAAACCCTAAGCATCCGCCGTGTAACAATTCTCTAGCTGACATGGCCGAGATCACTGGGATCCGAGATCCCTGAACTGAACCAACAAACACAAATGGTTCTTCACCTTCCGGTTGGAAGATCACCATCTTCCTTTTGCAATCAATACTCGCCGAATATTTAGATAGGAAATTTATTCCTAAAATAATATCAAACTCTACTAGACTCATCTCTATCAAGTCAGCACTTAACTCTCTACCATCTATCCTGATCGATATAGACCTAATCCACCTGTTGGAGATAACCCATTCTCCGCCAGGTAATAGGGTTCCAAACCCTGATTCATAACTATCGTATGGTCTATCCAATTTACTAAAGACTCTGGCTGCCACATAAGAATGTGTAGCCCCAGAATCAAACAGCACTGAGTAAAGCGAATTATTAACAGAAAGCTGACCTGTCACAACTGATGGGTTGGCATCTGCATCAGCCTGAGTGATGGCGAACACCCTGGCTGGAGTGGGTATCGCCGGAGCTCTCGGTGCCTCTGATCGGAGCTGGGGACAGTCCCTCTTGAAGTGTCCGGGCATGCCACAGTGAAAGCATCCCTGACCTTTGCACTCACCCCGATGGTGCCTTTTGCAGCTAGGGCACTCGGGATAGGAGAATCGGGTCTCAGTACCACCAGGACGACTACCTCTATTCTGGTTCCCCCGGAACCTCTTGTTCTGACTCGAGCCTCCGGATGCAGTGGATGCTCTTCTCTTCTGGTCCATGGCCGAACCACTACTCCCCCTACTAAAACCTGATGCAGGAGGGGTAGGAGCCCCGCCACTCGCCGGAGTACTGGCCGACTCCGACATACACCCAACTGCGCCCTCAGCTCGCAGTGCCTTCTCCACCATCTCAGCATAGGTGGTCTTGTCGTCCGTGGTGATCATCAAATCATGCTTGATCTTCGCATTTAACCCGTCCAGGTACTTCTCCTTCTTGCTGAAGTCGATTGGCACAATTCCCGAGGCTAACCTCGCCAACCGATCAAACAGAGTAGTATACTCGGTCACACTCATGTTCTCACGCTGGGTCAGGTGAGCGAACTCTTTCCTCTTGGCGCTTCTGACCGCCTCATTATAGTATTTGGCGTTGAAGAGTTCCTGAAACCTTTCCCAGGTCATGGTGGTGACGTTATGAATCTGAGACACCATGTCCCACCAGACCAGAGCGTCCTCCTGGAACTGGAAAGTGGCACACACCACTCTATCATTACTGGTGACACCCATGAAGTTCAGGATTTTGGTGATCACCGTCAGCCACTGTTCGGCCTTCATTACGTTTGGACCTCCCAAGAAAACCAGAGGTGCTTGCTTCCGAAACCGTTCATACATGGGTTCCAATCTATTGGCTGCCACCACTAATTCGGCCTGAGCAGCAGGGGCAGGTGCCACTGGAACTACTGGCACCGGAACTGCAGGAGCACCCTGCTGTCTCAACCTCTGAATCTCGAGGGCTTGTTCTTCAATCCGGGCTTGCATTTCCGCAAAACTAACCTCCCAATTCTGGGCTCCCTGATCGGCTGGGGGAGCCTGGGCAGCCAGTGGCGGGTTCTCATCACCCCGACCACGAGCCCTGCCTCGGGGACCTCTACCTCGGCTCCTAACTGGCGGGGGAAACTGAGCTCCCCGTCCTTGATTCGACCCCACTGAATTGTGCTGGCTCCTGGTAGTCCGCCTGGCGTCCATCTAGTTAGAACCGCCTGCGAAACCAAGAGTTGGCATATCAGGTCGTATTCAAGGAGAGCTTACTAATGCCACTTAATTTGGAAATTAAAAACGAAACATGCGCCTATTCTACTATCAGGCTACTAACATGCTTCCTATTAGGCTTTTCTTATTCATAAATAAATAAATAAACTACTAAAGCAATAAAGGCTTACTGAACCGTGGAACGAGCTAACTGCTGATGATGATTGTACATGTCGTGACGATCTTCGGAAGACAACCTGGCGGCTCTGATACCAAATTGTAACACCCTAACTAACATAGGCGTATTACGTGATTTTTAAACATGCTGTGCAGCTCGTTGCTAATCAACAAGGTTTATGGAAAACGTGATTAATTAAAATTTTTGCTTTTTAATTAAACTTGTAAAATATTTTTACAAAAGACTCGGGATCCCGATTACAAAATCATTTACAAAAGTTCACTGTTCATACCAAATAATTGTCACCTAGCGACTAGTTACAAAAATAGCCTTGCTGTCCCGAGGATCATACGCTCCAGGCCTAACCGCCCCGACATGTACAATCTTCACCGGCTCGCTCACGGTCCATCAGCCCTAGCCTTGCCTTTGCCTACACATAAACGTAGCACTGTGAGTCGACTGACTCAGTAAGAAAAGCATAATAATATCATACATAATCCCTGTCATGATCAGACGCCCATACCCCTGATCATAACCCTAACTGTCGTGTCCAACACGATACTGAGTCCCCCTAACTGTCGTGTCTAACACGGTACTGAGTTCTGAACGTTCATAGGGACGGTACTATTGACAAGTAATAGCCTGATCGGTCGAACCGGTCATACTCCGGCTGCTGGTCATACTTCAGCCTGTACCGACGTGTTATAGTATCAGCCTGATCGGTCGAACCGGTCATACTCTGGCTGCTGGTCATACTCCAGCCTGTACCGACGTGATACGTCAATAGTACGGAACCACCAACCTAAGTGTCAACCTGATCGGTCGAACCGGCCATACTCCGGCTGCTGGTCATACTCTAGCCTGTACCGACGTGACACAGTTGGATGGTTCGAAGCCAACATACATAACTAATGTAATCTAACAGGCTTCCTACATGCACGCTAAACATGTAATCTACATATGCATACTGTTATACTAATCTTACCTGGATTCCGAATTCAGGTGTGCCGGTCAACCTGACTGGAACTTAACTGCGCGGCGGATTACAGGCTCCTAAACCATAAAAATCACAACACTATAAGTGATACGCTAAATCACTTCTCGGGGACTTAAACTAGGAACTAAAAGTTTCACTATCGATAAAAAGCATGGCAATACCCCCAAAAACATAAAATCGAGGAAAACTAGAGTTCTTGAATTTTCCCCCAACCGGTAGACCGGTTGCCCAACCGGAATTCCGGTTCTGGGAAATTTCAGAACCCCATCCGGAATTCCGGATGTACAACCGGAATTCCGGTTCCTCGCAGGCAGCAAACTCAAAATTTCACACTTTGCTCAAATCAACTCCAAACCATACCAAAACTTCCAGACCTGTTCTATATAGCCCCTAGAACATTTCTAAAGCATCAAATCCACCCAGAAAGCACAATAAAAAAAATCACCATTAAAGCTCAAGCTTTGAGTTCGAAACTCAAACTTGAGCAAACCTAAATAACATGCAATCAAACCAGTCCAAACCTACTTAAACATGCATAAATATCTGAAAATGAAATCTACCAACTACAGCAAGCAATTAACAGATTCACACATTTCTTTAAAAATTCATGTTCTTGAGCTAAAAACTTCAAAGCTTGAATCCAAGCAACCATCATGCATACACTAACTCTAAGCTACTTAAAATAGCAAGATTAAACCACAGAAAATAACCACAATTCACAGCAGCAAGAACATATTAAAAATCAAGCATGCATCATCATCTTTTCACACATTTTCTAAAAATTACAAAAGGAAAAGAGTTAGAAACTTTACCAAGGCTTGAAGAACACTTAGAATGAAGGAAAATAGCTTGAAAATCAGAAATTCCAGCCCTAGAATCACCCTACCAGCCGAGAGAGAAAGAGAGGAAAAGAGAGAGCCTTTTTTGAAATTTTTTTCTATTTTCTAAGTTTTGCATGAAAATGAGATAAATGGAATACTTAGGCAAAAATCTATTTCAGCCAACACATAATTAAAATAAACACTTAATTCAAATAATAAAGCCCACTAAAGGACAAAATATCATTGGGGCAAAAAGACCATTTTGCCCCTCCACACTAAAATAACATAATTAACACTAAAGGGGTATTTTTGGGAAATTCTAAATTCCCGGCCATTCCCGACATTCCCAATGTCTAATAAACCGTCCCAAACTACAACATACTAAGTTGTGATTCTACTGAGCCAAACACCGAGTTCCAAAATACCGGGCACCGGAATGCAAAATTATGAAAACTACTACATGACATAAAAATGCATCTCTGAATTCAATAATAACAGTGCATATAATTATTTAAATAGCTATAAATAATTTCATAATTAAACGTGATTAACTGCTAATTTCCAAATTAAACTAAGCGGTCTTTACAATACGTATCACCCTGACCCAAAAGTAGGCTTAACTAATAAATCAAAGAACATGAATAGTACTCCTGAGTTGAGCCCAAACATATCAGGATTTAGATTCTTTTATTCTTAAGATCAACTACTGATAGACTTGGAAAGATATAACGGTAAGTTTATAATATCTTAACTAAGTTGCAATATCGGTCGAGTCCAATGTATACTCCATACATTTGAAACTAGTATGCTTTACTAATGTCCTGGAAAGAACATAACACTTACTCCAAGTGTAAGTACACATCATCGTTGATTATCACATTAGTGTATATCCAAAACACTGATGAAACAGGGACTTAGTCTTTTGATTCATATGATCACAATCACATTCCACTGTGTTGACGATACTGTAATTGTGAATAAACATATGATCTGGATTTAACTGATTTTGTGTGTAAATGTAATAAACATATTAAACCATAAGCATGTAAAATTCATGCAAACATAAATCACTTCAGATTTCTTATATTGATAACTAATCAAATTGTAATGGGTTTTATTTAGGGCACAAAACCCAACACATTTGCCATTTGGGGAATTGACCCGATCGGGCAATTACCTAAAGGTAAAGGCAGAGTGCAGTACGTAGTGGTAGCAGTCGACTACTTTACTAAGTGGACTGAAGCCAAACCACTGGCAACCATTACATCAAAGAAAGTTCAAGACTTTATAGTGAAGAACATCATATGCCGGTTTGGACTACCGTGCAAAATAGTCTCAGACAATGGCAAACAGTTCGATAGCCAATCCTTCACTGATTTCTGTGTGAACCATGGTATGATCAAAAGTTTCTCCGCAGTGGCACATCCTCAAACAAATGGTCAAGTTGAAGCAGTCAACATAACCTTGAAGGATACACTAAAGAAGAAACTCGAAGATGCCAAAGGAAAATGGCTAGAAGAACTTCCTGAAGTTCTATTGTCATACTGTACAACTGAAAAAACAGCAACCGGTCAGACACCATTTGCAATGGCGTACGGTTATGAAGCTATGCTGCCTGTCGAACTCGAGTCACCTTCCCACAGAAGATTGACGTACAATCAAGGTACCAATCACATACTCCTTACAGAATCACTTGATGAAATCGAAGAAAGACGAGCAACTGCAAAATTAAAGTTGATGGCCCATCAATAAAATGTAGCTCGGTATTTCAACAAACAAGTGAAAGCTCATAAATTCTTTGTGGGAGATATGGTCCTAAGAAGGGTATTCCTAAACACCAAAGACACCACGGCAGGTGTACTAGGACCTAACTGGGAATGACCATATCAAGTGGTCGAAGTTCTCGACTCCGGAGCATACAAATTAGGTAAGTATGACGAAAAAATACAACTCATTCTAGTACCACGACACTGGAATGGAGAACATTTAAGGAAATACTACCAATAAAGTACTAGGTCAGGTGACCATTTTAAGTACTAAATGAACATTTGCTTTTAAGTGAATGGCCTTCTGGGCGGACTACGCCCAAAGGTTTCGATAAAAGAAACAAAGTACTCAGGTCGGGTGACCACGTTAAAGTACAGTTTCTTATGTCCACAATTTGTTTTATTTCATGTTAGCTAAAAGATCAGATTAGATCAAATAGCTCTGATGTAAGTTACTACGGTAATAAATACACTCGATCAATAAATGAATAAAGATAGCATTTCAAAATTCAATTGAGTCGAAAAAATTAGCATGTTTATAATTTACCATACAATGCGTACAAAAGGTTTGGTCAAACCCAAAACACCTAACAGATAAGCAATATATTTGCAAACGACAAGTGACCAAGAGTCATACGTCTGCTCGGTCACTTGTGGGGCACCTATACCTCTACAAAGCATTTGGTAAAAATAAAACAATCACAATTGCATGACAATTATAAACAGAGAATGAAATTCATTAAGGATGACAAAAGCACGTAATACCGGGATTAAAAGCTGCCCGGTCAGCCCGTTGTACAAAAAATAAAAAATAATTCCAAGTTTAAAGACCACTTGGCCGGTCGTGATGTCTTAGAAAAGGCCTTGAGGCTGAATAAGATATATAAAAAAAGGGAGATAAAAAGAAGTGTTTAAACAGCTGGAGTCCCAGGCTCTTGGTTCGGTTCTTCTAGGCCAACTAGAGCAGGAGGATCTGTTGTTTGAACGGGAGGAGCATCAACAGCCTGACCAGAGGTTGAAGCAGCCGCCTCGGTTCCACCATAAGCCACTTGGGCCGCGCAGTACTCAAGGTACATGTCCTTAGCGTCACCCAAGTAGTCGAAGTCGGCCCGGGGATTACCCTTCCAAAAATCAAAGAAGAGCTCGAGACCGGCTGTCTCCAAGGCATTGATCTTCTCCTTCAACCTGTCCACCTCAGCCGAAAGCTCCCCCTCCTTCATCCGATGAAGTACTGCTCGCAGAGAAGTCCTCTCGTCTTGAACACTGTTTACCTCAGCAAATAAGATCTCGATGGTCTCCTCAAAACAGTCAACAACCTCGAAATCCTTAGTCAGCATGGTGATTTTCTTCTCAGCAGCAAACAGCTTCTTGTTGGCTTCGCCCAACTCCAACTGAACAGCTCCGGCTTTCGCCCTGGCTTCTTCACCTTCCATCTTGGCCAAGTCTGCCTCTGCCTTCAAGGTGTCGGACAGAGCCGCGTTCATGGAAGCAGCAGACTTAGCCCGGGAGTAAGTGTAGGCCAACTTCAGATCGGCCTGCACAGAGGAAAAACTTTAGCATATTGAGCTAAGTGTGGAAAATTAAAGGGAATTATCAAAAAAGACTTACCCTGGTGAACTCCTTCAAGACTCCGCCCACCAGCACATCCAAAGACAAGTCATTGTCAGCACCAGCCAGTTGCTCACTAACCTCAAGAACCAGCCGGTTCATGTAGTGGGCCAGCATCTCCTTGCCCTTTTTGGCCTCTGGAGCCTGCACCCATTCAGGATCACTCTTGACCAGTTCAGACCCAGCCGTTGGTGGTCCAGACTCCTTGGACTTGGAAGCTTTGGGGGTAGAGGGGTTTGCAGCAGTCAGCTCCTCGGAAAGATCAATAACCTCCCCAGTAGGTCTTTTTTCCTTTGAAGAGGACCCCTCACCGCCCTTAGACTTCATGGCCGGAGGAGAGGCGCTAGAGCTTCCGCCCATTCTCTTCCTCAAAGCGCTGAGCATCTGCCGAGACATGTCTGCACAAAACAAAAACAGTATGGTTAGAAGACAGCCATCAGAAACTCAAGGCATGAAAATCAAGATGCTCAAGAACAAAATAAAGTAAAATGCAAGGTGACCGCCCGCACAAGACTCAGAAGTCCATCATCACCTGACATCGATCTTATCTCAGACATGACAGCTTTCCCTTTCCCGAACACGGGAGGATATGGCCGAGCAGGTGAAATGGGCTCCCTTATACGAATTGCATATTCCTATATAGTGTAGGATCATCAAATTGTTCTCCATCTTGTAAGGAAAATTTTGTAGCAGCAGTAGTAGGATTTGGACAGCTTTCAGCACCCGCCATATGAAGTTTAACCAAATGATCTTTAATAAATTGTGTTTGAGACAGATTTATGCCAGTGGAATCTCTAGAAATTTCAACTCCTAAAAGGTAGTGAACATCTACTAAGTCCTAGAGAGAAAAATGATGGTTTGGATCCTTCACCAAAGTGGAAATGAGAGTGTTGTTTAGGCCTATGACAAGAATATCAACAATATAAACTAGGAGAATGATGAGATTACTACCAATTCCATGGAAAAATAGAGAAATGTCAGATTTAGAAGCTGTGAATCCCCATTGAAGCAAGCTGGTTCTGAGGTTGTCATTCCAAGCTCTTGAAGCTTGTTTGGGCCATAAAGGGCCTTATGCAGATGACATACATGGTCTGGTAATTGGATCAAAAAAACATGAAGGTTGTTGCATAAAAATAGCCTCACTTAACAAACTATTGAGGAATGCATTGCTAAGATCAAGTTGTGTCACTGTCCAATTAGAGGTAACAGATAGAGAAAGAATTGTTCTCATAGTAACAAGTTTCACCATTGGAGAAAATTTTTCCTCATAGTCAATTCCAGGAGCTTGTACATACTCTATAGCAACTAGTCTTGACTTGAATCGATCCAGGCAACATTTAACTTTACTCTATGGACCCATTATTTCTAATAATATCCATTCCAGGTTGGTAGGGAACCAATATGGTGCCTGACTTTTGAGGGCATAAAATTCATGTTGCATTGAGGCCAACCATTGAGGATGCTTGAGTGCATCTTGAATAGACCTAGGCTGAGAAGGCAAGAAGGACTCTAGCAAAGATGCTTTGTGGCTAGATAAGCCTTTGGTTTAACAATACCATTCTTGGATCTAGTCGTCATTGGATGAGATCTAGCAGCAACAGGATGAGATGTGCTACATGAGGCAATACTTGATGGTTGAGGAGGTACATAAGTGGGAGGAACATCTGTGGTAGAGTGTAATAACTGCTGGATGAATAGTTGATTCTACAGTGATTAATGTTGGAACTGAAAGAGGTTGGGATAGTAATGGAATAGAGGTTGGTGAACCAGGTTAAATTTCTGAGTATTGGGTTGTAAAACATGTCAAATTTTTGAGTTATTTGCTGGTAGATCAAGTTGAATTTCTAAGTTGTTTGCTGATGGACCAGGTTGGAGTAATGGGTGAGTGGCTTGTGGATGGTGATCTAACATATAATTTACATTAATTTACATTAACCTAAGGATCTAATAGAGACATCATCTATAAAAGTGGGTACATCTTTAAAAATATAAAAAGGAAAGTAAAAATTATAACAAATAAAGTAAATTAGGTATACAATATAATTTTCTCCAAAAAAAATATGACATATAAAATACTATAAAAAACTTTAACTGTAAAAAAATAACATAAAAGAGTAGCAAAGCCATATATTTGTAAGTTTTTTATAAAATCCATTTAATGTAATTTTTACTAAGTCAAATTTCCCTTAGGGCGCGTTTGGAAAGCCACATGGGTATTGGAATTGGATGTAATTAGAGGTAATTACACAGTTTGACGTGTTTGTGTGGCCACGTAATTACATAGTAACTGTGTAATTAGAGGTAATTGGGAGGCCTTAATTACTCTCTCCAATTCTCATACCCCCCATGAGAATTGGGTGTATTTACACTGTGTAATTACATACCAAAAATAAATTCAAATTATTTTAATTAATTGATATGATATTTTAATTATTTTTAATGTATTAACTTTCCCTTTTTCTATCAATCATCAAACATGTATACATTCCCATATACAACCTTTCATCAACCTATTTTCTGTATTCCATATCTCTCAAATAAAGAAGAAAATCCTATCAATGAATATAATATTGTTATAGTGTAGGCATGATAATTTGTTTCTTATAATGTTCATGAATCTAAGGCATTCAAAACTTCGAAATGTGGTTGAAAGGACATTTGGTATTTTGAAAAAAAGGTTTCCCATACTAACAATAGCTCCTCAATACACCATCAAAAAACAAGGTTGGATTGTATTAGCATGTTGTGTACTTCACAACTTTATTCGCAAATGGAATTGGGATGATGAATTTTTCGAAGAAGACATGTAAAATGAAAAAGAAAATTGTGAAAGTTTGAACAATATTGATTTTGATTCAAATTCAGATGAAAACTTGGTGACGGGCCAACTGATGATGACAAACAATATATGTTTAATTTTAGAGATATAATAGCTCAAAATATATGGAACGCAAGAACAATTAGATAGTCTTAAAAAAAATTATTTTAAAGAGTTGCTACTAAATTGTTATAGTTTTGACTTTATTTTATGAAGAGATTATTATTTTTTTTATATATATTATTAATTGATGAAATTTATTTTTAAATATTATAATATTAATTTACTGTGTAATTAATAACTATCATACCAAACATGATATTAGGAATTAATTACCACTTGACATCCAAACACACATTATTTTTAAAATACAATGTAATTACACGGTTGTTTCCAAACATACTCTTAATTTTTGTGTCATTGCGGGGTCAATTGGGCATTACTCTTCCCAGCCCAATTAGCCCATTTCCTTCTAATATGGCCGTGGCTACCCTCTCGGAACGTAAAAATAAACACTAAACAGTGGTTCAGGCTCAGTTGAACTTTTGAATTGAATTGATCTCATCTCACTGACTCACTCTCTCTCTCTCTCATCCGCTGAACGAACCAACTCGAAAAAAAGAAGAAGAAAGAAGAAACCCGACTCTCTTACTTAACTTACCCAACAAAATACCAGAATTTCCCGCCTTTCCCAAAAAAAAAAAATAATAATAATTGTTCCCCGTCCACAATCCACACACATTTCTTCTCTGTCATTCTACTTTTACATATTATAATAATATATATAATTTGAGTGAGGAGCTGTGTCTGGTTCACTGAAATATGGAAAGTAAGCACTAGAAAAAAAAAATGGAAGGTGAGCGAAGAAGAAGAGTTAGAGTTCGAAAGCCACTCTTCGATTGTACAAACACCAAAAACACCGCTAACACACAATCTTCTCGCTCTCCATCGTTTTCCTCTCTACGTCTCAAACCCCAGAAGCCCCTTTTTTCCTCTTCTACCGTCAACAAGCTTCTTACCACCAATAACGATGGCAACTCTGCCAAGAACACCGACGCGTCACAAAATGTCTCTCTTCGCCCTCCGCAGGTTGCTTCCCCTCCTTTGCGACCTCCCATGTTGTTCTCTGCTTCTGGTATTGTCTTCTTTTTCTTCTTCTTCCAGTATAGTAGATGTTCAATTCAGCTTCAAAATCTAGGGTTTGTTCTGGCTTTTGATTTTTAGATAATTCGATGAATTATAACCTTTGTTCTAATGACTGTTTGAATGAATCTTATGTCTGTTTTCTGAATTACTGGTTCTCTGGCTGTTTAACACAGCCTTCATGGATTTACATATTAGTCTTTCTGAACTGAAGTTAATTAGGTTTTAAATAGTTAATTGAGTTCTCAATTTTTATGGTTTAAACCGGCTAATTTCAGTTTTTCGATATTGGGGTTAGTATGGATTTGCTACATTTGATGTGTATACTCGAGCTTTGGTGGTGTATAATTTTGTACTGTGATGGAAGCACTGCCATAAGTTATTTACTTATTTATGTAATCAAAAACTAAGGGTTGAATTCCATGTTCTGAATTACAGGTAGAGGTAATACTGAGGTTCTCGACCCATGTTCAGTTAAAGGTCCTGGACAGACCACTGCGAAACGGAAGAGTAAAATACCCCCAACTGAGGAGCTCTTTGGGGACGTTATAACAGCAGGGAAAAGGAGGAACATAGGAAAGGAAAATATTGATCCCAATACTTGTACACTTGCATCAAAGAAGATTGAGTTAGTATCTAAGTTACTTGGATCTTTTTATTTGCTTTCTCTTTTGTATTTATAGTATATCTTGATGTATGTGCAGCGTTGCTCAATCTGTAGTCCAAAAGAAGAACACATCAGAATCAGTCTATCTTTCCCCACCTCCAATTGTTTCCGAGGCTCTTGACCCATGCTCAGTTAATGTTCATAGGCCGACCTCTGAGGAAAGGAAGGGTACAATAACCCCAACTGAGGAGCTTTTTGAGGATGCTTTAATAGCAGAGAAAAGAAGGAAGAACGGAAAGGAAATTGTTGATCCCAATACTTGTTCTCCCGCAACAAAGAAGATTGAGTAGGTTCCCAAGTTACTTTGATGTTTTATTTTCTTTCTGCTTTTATTTATAGTGTATATTGATGGATGTACAGCATCATTCAATCCACCGTCCAAAAGGAGAACACGTCAGAATTGGTCTACCTCTCCTCACCTCCGATTGTTTCCAAGCCTCTCGAGCCATGTTCAGTTAACGTTCATAGACAGACCTCTGAGAAAAGGAAGAGTACAATAACCCCAAGGGAGGAGCTTATTGAGGATGCTTTAATAGCAGAGAAAAGAAGGAAGAAAGGAAAGGAAATTCTTGATCCCAATACTTGCACTCCCGCAACAAAGAATATTGAGTACGTTTACAAGTTACTTTGATTTTCTAGTTTCTTCCTGCTTTGTATTTATAGTGTATCTTGATGGATGTGCAGCATCACTCAATCCACCGTCCGAAAGGAGAACACATCAGAATTGGTCTATCTTTCCTCACCTCCGATTGTTTCCAAGCCTCTCGAGCCATGTTCAGTTAACATTCATAGACAGACCTCTGAGAAAAGGAAGAGTACAATAACCCCAATTGAGGAGCTTTTTGAGGATGCTGTAATAGCAGAGAAAAGAAGGAAGAAAGGAAAGAAAATTGTTGATCCCAATACTTGCACTCCCGCAACAAAGAAGATTTAGTAAGTATCCAAGTTACTTTAATCTTTTATTTTTTTCCTGCTTTGTATTTATAGTGTATCTTGTTGGATGTATAGCATCACTCAATCCACCGTCCGAAAGGATAACACATCAGATATGGTCTATCTCTCCTCACCTCCGATTGTTTCCAAGGCTCTCGAGCCATGTTCAGTCAATGTTCATAGACAGACCTCTGAGAAAAGGAGGAGTACAATAACCCCAACTGAGGAGCTTTTTGAGGATGCTTTAATAGCAGAGAAAAGAAGGAACAAAGGAAAGGGAATTGTTGATCCCAATACTTGCAATCCTCCAACAAAGAAGATTTAGTGAGTATCCAAGTTAATTTGATCTTTTATTTTCTTCCTGCTTTGTGTTTACAGTCTATCTTTATGGATGTACAGCATCACTCGATCCACAATTAAAAAGGGCAAGACATCAGAATCGTTCTATCCTTCCCCACCTCCGACTGTTTCCTCTCCTTCACGGCCTAGTTCATTGTCTATTTCAGGTATGATATCTATTTTGTATCAAAAATGTAGGGCTTATTCTTTATTTTAGTTTAAGGGAATTATTATATCCAGTTCTTGTTTTACGAACGGTTGAATCTGATGCTGTCTGGGAATTACTGGTGCTCTGGCCTTGTCTATACTATTTTTAATCTCCCCTTGCTGCATCATCGTTTTATCATTGTCTTCAGAATTTTTTAGTTTCTGCATAGTTACATAGGCCATGTGATGAGGGCAGAAAGTTAGAAGAGGTACATGACACAGGGAAGGAAAGTGTACAGGAGTGGGAGGGTTCTTATTTTGCCTATATGTTATAAGTCCATTTATGGAAGGAGTAAAAGTTGGCCAAATGGATTGTTAATTCCACTGCTTTCTTTAATCTTTCTTATCAATCAACCACCGTAATCTAATTCCATCCTGTAGCCTGCCCCCCCTCCCCTCCTTCCCTCTTTTTTCTCATTGTTCTCCCTTACCCAAACACACTTCTAAGAACATCGTTACATCTTATCCTGAACATGTTTGCGGAACTTTATTTTTCAGCATTGGTTTGGTAGGGATTTGCTGCCATTTCATGCATTTAAATGTAGACAAGCGATATTTTCGTTGAATTTTGACTCTGCATATTATTTCTCAAGTTTAGGGACATTGTCATTGAGTGTGGATTGTTTGTGGTTCATAAACTTACGGAAAAATTCTATTGTCTGATTTTCAGGTGGAAATGCTGTTGATCCTTTCAAGCCATGTCACATTTACAGTTGTAGACGGACTGCACAGAAAAGGAAATGTACAGCAGAGGCAAGCGATGAACGTTTGAGTGACTTGTTAAGAGCACATAAGTGCAAAGGCAAGGCCATTGCTGAGCCTGTGAGTTGTCCTCCTGCAACAAAGATCCAGAAGATTGGGTAAGTATATTAGTTAGTATTATGTATTTTCATGTTTGATATTTACATGTAACTTCACAGATGTACTAAATGTTGACGCACAATTGAAACTCTTGATTTTTTGTGCAGCCAAATATAAGTTTATTTGATTTGCAAAGGTCTTGTATGTAAACTAATATTTACCTCCTGGGGTCTCTCTTTGCTTTCAAAACAGGGAGAACATAAGGGAAACTGGAGGAAATAGTGTATCGAAGGCAAACACAGTTCCAACTAAAAAGGTTTGTTTTTAGATTGATCTATTCCTTTCTTTGCAGGGAGCTCTTTACCATTATTGTACCATCGGATGAACTATGAAGCTATTTTCCTGCTTAAAAAATGATTTTATTTGATTCTCAAGCTAAAATCTGTCAATATGATTTCTGTGTAAGCAGGGTCAAAAGAAAGCTTTGTCACAAGAATTTATCGAGCAGCAGAGAGCTTATTTTGCAGAAATTGATGCATTTGAACTACAAGAGGAGGAGGTTGAGTATCTTTCAGAGTAGGACTAACTGCAAGAGTTAATAGTATTACCATATTAGATGAGTAATAAGCGACATAACCCTTTTGTATAGCTAACGAAGGTATGCAGTTAAATATTCTGGCCAAGTTTACAGTCCTCGTCTCCTATTAACATCAGCTCAATCACATTAGAACCCTCTTGCAGATAAAATTAGTTATAGTATAGCCACAAATATTTGTAGTTTTTTTTTTTCCTTTCTCTTGTGTTTAATCGCACAAAATTATGCTCTTGCCTTTGTGAATCAATGATATAATCTCATTTTACATGGATCCAATCACAACGCTTCGTTAGCCTACTCCATTGAACATATTGATTGAAATATTAACTATGACTACGCGATTCTCTTGTTATCTTTTTTTTTTTAGTTGATAAAATGTAAATTTGTAATGGCCTTTGCTTGCGTTGCTTGTCGGAACATTTGGTTGGCAGTCATGTCACCCCCACTTGGGCCATCTTTTCTGCAATTCTAGTAGTTGTTTTGTTTAAACCTTGTTGGGCTGGGTTAGGTGATAGTGGTCAACATTAGGAATGCTGCTTCAAGATTAAAGACGTCAATTTCATATGTCTACAACTACAATTGACGTTACTAGCCATCACATTTTGCTTCATTGTCTGTTTTATAAAATATTGTTAAATGATGTGACCAGCCAGATTAGAGGAAAGCATAATATCTGGAATCGAAGGTGTTATCTTTATTCAATAAGTAAAATTAACAATTACAATTTCAAATGCAGTAAAACAGAATAACACATAAATAGTCATAAAAAGTTATAGTTCTAACTTGGACTAGTTATAAATAGGAATAAATTCTACACTAAAATAAGTTATAATATCCTTAAAAGAAATAAGTTATAATATTTGTAAGTCTTGCTTTTAGAAAATATGTCTCCATATAGTAATAATTGTGAACATATTAAATAGTGTATATATGGAGACATTTTTATTTACCGTACATCTTTTTTAAATGTCTACATATTTATATATCTTTTATCAAGTTTGGAAGTCATTGGGGAGTAAGTGACTTGAGAGAAATTGAATGAGCATAATAATAAGAGAAATTGGAAGTCATTGGAAGTCATAGTGTATAGTAATTTTGTAAAATATTTATAAAAATAGACTTTAACATTTTAATGTTGTAAAGTACCGATTTTCTTTAATAAATTGCTTATACGCGTATATCGAAAACAATTATTCCTCTCTTTTGCTAGCCACCCAGTTTTTGTTTCTTTTTTTTTTTTTTTTTTTTTTTTTTTTTTTTTTTCTGATGACATTAAGTTTACTCTCCACTTCAATGTATTACTTCACTCTCTCTCTTAGGCTTTTTTTTTTTTTTTTTTTTTTTTTTTTTTTAATGACATTTAGATTTTTTTTTTTTTTTTGTGAAATTCTATATAAATTTTTTAAACTTCACGAGCAAGAGCTAAAAATTATATCATTGTAACACTTTTGTTTTTTAATTTTTTAATCACAAAATAAAAGTAAAATTTTTGTTTTTAAAAAATCACAGATGAAAGAAGAATGTAAAATTTACCTGTTACAAATTATTTACTTTACCTATTGACAATTGAACCATGGGTTAAAATCAGATCATTGGATCTGTCAACAAGTTAACCATGTCAATTTAGATCAAGCAATAATAGGTTTTAGAAAACTTACAAACAAGCTAAAACACATACTCCTGCAACAAGATGACTTTGGATAGTTGGATGTAGGATTTATTTAATTTTAAATTAATGAATAAAAAAAATCGAAAATAATATTTAAATAAAAAAAATATTTTCGGTTTTAAAATAAAATAAATTAAAATTTAAAATTAAACCTACAATTTTGAAAAATTAGGTTTCAACTAACCTAAATATCATTTCAAAAATTCCATAACTATCTTTTAAATTTTCATGTTATTTTATAAATTAAATATTCAATAAAATAGAATGATAATAAATATCTTTTCTGATTTTATAATTTAATAAAAAATAACAAAATTTAAAAGTTATCAAAAATATCTTATTTCTATTTAAAATATCATGATTATAGTAATCTTATTTTAAATTTAAATAAGGTCAAATAATTTATAAATAGAATAATTTAAAAAAGGTAATATCTAACCTTAAATTTAAAAATAAGATAAAATAATCAAATTTAAAAATAAGATAGATAATTAAGCGAAAAAGATAGATATTTACCTATTTTCAAGTTCAAATTACACTAATATCATAAATTAATTTTTAAAAAATTCAATTAATTTAATTTTGGTAATTAGAATTGAAATAGGAATAGTAAATATTTAAATACAAAACTACACTAAAAATCGGAAGTTAATTCCATGAAATAGCATGAAAAATCGAAGAAAAACGAAAAAAAATGTGAGCTGTTGCACACCATCCCGGTGCACATTCTTGGACGAAAGGGGCTGCTTGGGCGCACAAAGGGTGCTGCCAGCAGCCAGCCACGCGCACAAGGGTGTGTCACCACCCCCGATTTTTTTAAAACTTCAAAAAGTCATAACTAATTCAAATAAAATCGAAATTGAGTTTTGTAAAAAAGTGAATTGCTTAATTTTTTCCAAACTATCCAATAAAAATAATTCCAGAAATGAAAATTCGATTATTTTTCATAAAATTTCACAAGCATCAATCAATCATCATATAACACACAGATCAACATGAAACCATCCAAATCAACCCATATCATCGTTTTAATTCATATTTCATGAAAGTAAATCATTACCATGGCTCTGATACCAGTTGTTGGAAATATTTTACAAGGATCTAGATTTACTACCATGTATGTTTCATTAACATCCTAATATGAATTCTAAAACAATAAAATAAACACATATAAAGTTTAGGAAACCTTACATTGGGTGCAGCGGAATATAATGACTCCTTCCATTCAGATCTCTAGCCCTTGATTCCTTTCTGTAGCAGAGCATAATCAAGATCTGAACCTTGATCTCTTTCTCTCCTTCCTTTTATGCTTATTCTCCTTCTTGTTGTTTGGATTCTTCACAATCTTCCACACTATGATTGAGATACCACTTGATGTGTGTGGGCACTACTCTATCACTAGGGTTCAAAATTGAAAAGGAAAAGAGAAGGGAAGTGGTGGCTAGAAAGTTTTCTCTGAAAGTAATGAGAAGCTTGTGCATTGTTTCCTGAAACCATCACTTTCTATTTATAGAATACCACATAGGGTTATGTTTGAATTGTATGGCATTAAAATAATGAAAAAATAGAAATGGTAAAACACTTTGCATAGTGGTCGGCCATGATATGGATAATGGGCCTCACTTTGCAATTTTGCCATTTTGTCATTTTTCAATCCCATTTTCTCAAAAATGCCAATTTTCCAATTTAACCATTTAAATGCCAATTCTAATTATTTAATAACTAAAAATTAATTATTAAATAATATTATCTTTTAATATATTTATTAATTTAGACATATAAAGTCTCTTAATTAATAAATAAACCTAGAATCTCTTTTCTTTATAATTTCGCCCTTGCTTAGTGAAAATTCATAAAGTAGACATAGTCTAATTTTAGAATTATAATTGATTAATCAAAATCAATTAACTGAGTCTTACAAGCAGTATGGTCTCAACTAGTATGGGGACCATGGGCCTATATAACCGAGCTTCCAATAAGCCGAACCGAATTTACCAAGTAAATTCCCTAACTTATTAATTCCTTATTGAATCCACACTTAGAACTTGGAATTGCACTCTCAGTTATATAGAACGCTCTATATGTTCCACGATATAGATACGCTATTAATTATCCATTGTTATAATCCTAATTTGATCAATGACCCTCTAATAGATTATCTACATTGAATAGGAACTAAATTACCGTTACACCTTCAATGTATTTTATCCTTAAAACACTTAGCTCCGTATAAATGATATTTCAGCGAAGTGAAATGAGATCTCAATCATTTATCTCTGTTTAGCCAAGCTCGAAGGATATCATCGTTTCACTTCTAAATTCTTGTAGAAGTTATAGACTCCATATTTATGTTAGCGCTCCCACTCAATTATACTATCATGTTCCCAAAATGTACGTATCACCCTGACTGTTCAAAAGTAGGCCTAACTAACAAATCAAAGAACATGTATAATACTCTTGAGATCGAACCTAACCATATCAGGATTAAGATCATTTGATCTAGGATCAACAGGTGATATTGAATTGAATAGATATTACGGTAAATTTTAACAAATCTAATCAAAGTTCAATATCGGTCCCTTCCGATGTATACTCCATACATTCGATACTGGTAAACTTTGCCAATGCCTTGGAAAGAACATAACACTTATCCAAGGTGTAAGAATACCTATCGGTGATTATCATGTCAGTCTAAATCCAATGAACTGACAAATCGGGGAATAAACTTTCGAACATATAATTAAGATTATATTCCACTGTGCTGACAACACTATAATCATTAACAAATTCATATGTTCTGGACTTAAATAGAATTCATACATTATATATATAATCATGAAATAAATCATGCGAACCATGCAACATAAAATATTATTTCTGATCTTTATTAATAAGTAAATCTGATTATATTGAAATGGGTTTTATTTAGGGCACAAAACCCAACAGCTAGACGCTGCCAAGGGTAGATGGGTTGAC
Organism: Cannabis sativa; assembly: GCF_029168945.1. Lineage (NCBI taxonomy): Eukaryota > Viridiplantae > Streptophyta > Magnoliopsida > Rosales > Cannabaceae > Cannabis > Cannabis sativa. The sequence goes on from NC_083601.1 coordinate 58,904,285, forward strand.
GAGCTACCTCATGTGTTGTGGGCCCACAGAACTACCAAGAAAATAGCCATGGGACACACTCCTTTCTCGCTTGCATTTGGCTCGAAAGCAATGCTACCTGGTGAAATGAATATATCTACTCACAGAAGAGAGTTTTTTAATCAAGAAGAAAACCAGAAACATTTAAAATTCTCCTTGGATCTACTTAAGGAAAAATGAACTGAGTCGTAAATCACCAACGCAACATACCAACACCGAGTTACAAGATACTTCAACAAAAAAGTCAAAAAAAGACTATTCAATGTTGGAGGTTTTGTGCTAAGACGAGTCTTTGCAAATACGAGAGACGCATCTGCAGGAGTGTTCAACCTAAATTGAGAGGGTCCATATGTCATCGAAGCAGTAGTTGGAGTCGGAGTTTATAAATTGGCTCGACTTGATGGTTCACTAATAAAGAACTACTCAAAAGTAGAACATTTGTGACCCTATTATCAATAAATAAATGATGTAACTCGCATTACTGATGTAAACTTTAAACTTCAGTTATGAATAAAGAGAATCATTTATATTAAGTAATTACAAAGTTTCGTTCTTTAAAAATTGCTCAAGGGGAATTTATGTATGATTCATTGAAATTCATCTGGAAATACATTGTATGATGCAAACTCATCATTTCAATTTTTTTTTTGAAATTCAAAGGTTCTCGGCTAAACCTCTTTAACAAAAGTGGAGTCGAACCGTTATAACTCCCTGACCAAACCTTTTTGACAAGAGAGGGGTGAAATCATTACAACACCTTGATCAAACCTTTTTGACGAAGAAGGGATCAAACAACTATAATTTTTGATTTATAACCTGTCCGACAGGAAAGGAAAAATTGAAAGTTATAACTCGCGTATAAAACTGAATACTAACGGTTCTCGCGAGCTAGGAAAGTGAAAAACAAGGCATCACGATGCCTTGATAAAAGTTCTTAAACCTAGAAAATGGATAGATAATATAACTATTCATACGAGCAAATTAAAAATATACGATGTGATAAAATCCTTAAAGTATATTTAAGTTTTCTTAAGGAAAATTATAACTGCAATTGCGAGGCAGAATTGACAAACTACTCGAAAACCATAAAGTTTGGTAGATTATTACTGACTACTTAAAATATAATTATTTACATTGTGAATAAAAACGCAAGCAAACACAATTCTAAAGTTCAAATGAAAATAGTACAAGGCATTTAAGATAAGGAAAAACCTAAAACTGGTTACAACTTTGTATTTACAAAAGTACCACTAGGGGCCAAACATTAAGTCATCTTCCTAAACCAAAGATGAGAGGGGAAGCCGATGAACTTGAGAAAGATCGTCTGCACATAGCTTGAAAAAGACCATCTACACGTAGCTCGGAGAACCGACTACACATAGCTTGAGAAAGAGCGGCTACCGGTAGAGACCCTTGATCTCTTCACAGACCTCATTCCCTTCATCATCAGAAGATCCCATTTTTCTAAAGCTGAGATCTTTTTCCCAGCCTCAAGAAATTCCTCGATACCCGAAAGAGGTTGGCACTAAAGTCTTCTGGGGCAGGTTTGGGCCTTGGGTTGGCTGGATTCTCTGATAGAAACCACGCCAACTTCCTTCCTAGATACACCTGAAACCATGCCAATCATCCTCTAGAATTCTTCATCACCCCGAGGAGGGCCTTTAAGGTCGCTCACAAAATCTATACCCTTAGGGATCACTTTTGAGCATAGGCCATGGCAGGCTATAGGGTTTCCCTGGTTTGGATTAGTCGAAAGCTCCTCAGCCTTGGAATCCATCGTTTCCAGCTCCAGTTGAGGCTTGAAGTTTGTAGGAACAAATGGAGAATGGTTAGTGCATCTGGGTATTATGAGTTTGGAAGGATGAACTTCTGAACTCTTAAGAGACATTTTGATAGGATAGAGATGATCCATTCTGAAAATGGATCTCACTTAAGAGCCAGAAAGTTTGTAAATAATGACAAGCTTGAGCCACCCTTTTATACACGAAGTTCCGTGACAAGAAAGCCAAAGATTGAGAAATCTAATGGTTGAAAGTTGTGCAAAATATGTAGAGACGATTCATAATGATCCTTGAAACCATACAACGGCTAGAATTAAAGGATGCATTTTTTCCAAGAAAAGATCTTGATGAAAATGCCCTCTGTAATTATTAAAAAGCTTTTTTTTACTAAAAAGGAACTTTTCTAGGGGCATCTGTTATACCCAAAATTCAGCTAGAGGACACGTGTCAAGATAAAGGGAATGTGAATCGGTGCAATAGCTTTTTATGGAATAACTCAATAATTACATAAGAGTCAGAGTATATTTGTAATTCGCTGACTATAAAGTTTTAGGGGAGGAATCAATGTACAAACTGACACTTAGTGTATTGGCGAGAAACCATACATCGCTAAATGCGAATAGTGAGGCACCGAAGAAAGTGACACATACCAACTTTAAAAGTCCTTAGCTTGCAATAAGCTAACTAAGTGTAAAAGTCGGATTGGCACAAAGAACAAGTATGCGAGATGACCAGCTCGCTATGGGAAGACTTCCTATAACTTCGTCCAACTAACGGGAGCGAGGCTCACAACCCTGGCAAGTCAGAAGATTTCTTTATAAATAACTGAGATCGACACAAAATATACATCGTCGACCTCAGAAGGATGAATGGCCCCAGCTCGCTATTGGGATCGCTATAATCAAGTATTTGTCGAGAAATCTCCAGATTCAACAATTAAAGACGTGTTTAATACACGACAATTTTTCCCCAGTAAAAGCGGGAAAATCACAACTATATGATTTTCAAATCATAAACTGCATTTACATTTCCTGATATCTAATCAAATATCATGATTTTAAGGATAATTGCTGTAAACATATTCTGGTCAACTTTCTAATTAATGCCTACTATGTAATTATAAATAGTTGCAAACAACCTCAAAATAGGGACGAAAAAACTCATATGAAAGAGGCCCTGAAAAAATACTCAGAAATCTGAATAAGATTGACTCGTGGACTATGCAGAATTTTAACTGCAAAACAACGTAAAAACCCTGTGTTCATATTCTATATTTTGTTATCTTTAATTTTTAATGTGAAATCAATATTGTGAGGCTCAAATTTGGATAACGAAAATCTGCATTAACAGATGGTATGCACTGCATACCATCCGTGCGCGTGCTAGGGGTTGCACAGTCGAGGAAACTCCGCGCTGGAGGCTGCTTGTAGCCTGTCCGCGCGCGCAGGGGCCCCTTCAGACAAGATCAGCCCATCTTGTCCGAGGAAACTAAGACATGGCTGTGTCCGAATGCGCGTGAACCCCTAAAATAGGGGAATCTACGCGCGTATGGGGTGTCACCACCGCTAAGATTTTTCCAATTTTCAAAAATTAATAACTAATTCAAATAAAATCAAAACTAAGTTCTGTAAAAAATGAATTGCTTAATTTTTTCCAGCATACTATTAAATAAAAATAATTCCAGAATGAAAATACAATTATTTTACATAAAAAATTTGCAAACATAAATCAATCATCAATAAACACATAGATCAACATGAATCACATCCAAATCACACATACATTATTTTAAATCCATATTTCTTGAAAGTAAATCAATTACCATGGCTCTGAGGCCAGTTGTTTGAATATCTTTTACCAGGATCTAGATTTACTAACAAGTATGTTTTTAACATCCTAAATATGAATTTCTAAAACGATGAAAATAAACACATAAAAGGTATGAGAAACCTTACATTGGCCGCAGCGGAATTAAATGACTCCTTTCGCTCAGATCTCTAACCCTTGTATCCTTTCAGTAGCAGAGTATCACAAAGATATGAGCCCGAAACTCCTTCTGTTGTTTGGATTATTCACAGTCTTACACACTATGATTCAAGAATCACTTACTATGGATTAGGAATGTCAGTCGGGCCGGGCCCGGCCCGGCCCGCCACAAACCCGGCCCGGCCCGACATAACTTTGGCCCGGCCCGGCCCGGCCCGACTCCTTCTTTTGGCCTAGCGGGTCAAGCCCGGCCCGAGATAATCGGGCCGGGTTAGGCCCGACCCGTTTTTTTTTTTTTTTTTTTTTTTTTTTTAAGAATATTTATTATTTCGTAAGCCTGTCTTAGGATATATTTATGATATTTGAATCTCGTTTTAAATGATCATATTCATAGATGCAATTTTGCTTCAAAGCATTGACTTCAAGTCTTGTATACATTAGCTATACTTACAGGCTTAATATTCTATTGCACATCATGCTATATATATTAAATAGAACAATGCAAAGATAAGTCCAGTGCAGTGCACAGTATGACCAAAATGACTTGATAACATTACAACAAAAAAAAACTAATCATGATGAACACCTTATATTTATTTTGGTGAGTAAAATTAAGAGAATACATAGAAAGAGAATGATATTTTTCTAGAATGATAGAAGCAATTGGTTACTTCTTCGAAACCATTATTAATATGCTTTCGAAGTCAATGACTTATTGTCCACTAAGCTTGTAAGTTTTGAAAAACTAATCATGGTTGTCAAACTAAGGCCATGCATGGTCGAACAACCATGAGAGCTCCATTGTAGGCACCATAGACTCGTTTATGTGCTCTTGTGATTCAAGTATTCTTGATAATGGAAGAGATCCAGCATAAAAAAAAAGGGCTTCTTAATTGCTCAAAACAATGTTTGCTAAATATAATTTGATTACGTTGCAAGACAGTGGAGTGATACAAATTAATAAAAAAAAACCATCTCCAACGCATGCTAAAGATATAACCAATATACACTATGTAGTCTTATTTTTAACCACCCATATAAATAATGTAATCTCATTTAAAAAAAGAAAAAAAAAAAAAAGGAAAAATGGGTGATTTAAAATATACCACATCACCGTGTACCGTAATTGTTAATAAAGAAAATTAAAATAACGAGGAAACAACAAGCATCCGAATAAATTTGTTTTATTAAATTGAAAAAAAAAAAAAAAACATTTTTTTTAATATTTGGAATCGGGCCGGGCCGGGCCGGGCCCGAAATAATTTGTACCGGGCCGGGCCGGGCCGGGCCAAAAGCCCGATAAGAGCCCGAATAATTCGGGCCACAGTCGGCCCGTCGGGCCGGGGGCCCGGCCCGGCCCGCGAAAATGGCCCAGATTGACATTCCTACTATGGATGGGCACACACTCAATCACTAAAGGCTTGTATTTGATTTGTGAAGAACACTAAGGATTTTGAAAATTATAGAAGAAAAGAAGAAGAGGAAGTCTCATAAACCTAGAAAGAAAGAAGACTAGGTTTATTGCCTTTGAAGCATTAGTTGGATAATGAGACTTTCTTTTCTTTTTATACTACTTCTCTTAGGGTTAGGATTGATTTATTGGGAATAAAAAAATGATAAAAATAGAGCAAAAATAGGGACCTAGTGGCCGGCCATTAGTGGGCCCAACACTAGTTAGATTTTTGCTATTTTCTCAACTATTTATCTATTTTCACAAATACCACTTTTTGCAATTTCAATCCTATAAATGCCAAAACTATTTATTTAATAATTAAAATAATTATCAAATAAAATTGTCATTTATAAATTAACCCTAAAATCCTATTTCTTCACAATCAAGTCATATCTTAGTGAAAATTCACAAACTAGACATAGTCTAATTTTAGAATTATAATTGATTAACTAAAATCAATTAACTGAGTCTTACAAGCTGTTTGTCTTAACTAGTATGGGGACCATGTGCCTATATAACCGATCTTCTAAGAAGCAGATCTAGAATTTAGCAAGTAAATTCTCTAACTTGTTAATTCCTACTTGCACCACTATAGAATTTGGAATTGCACTCTCGATTACATAGAATGCTCTATATGTTCCTCGATATAGATACTATATTAGTTATCCATTGTTATAATTCCAATAATTAATGATCCTCTAAAGATGATTTACATTGAGTAGGGATTAATTTACCATTACACAATTCAATGTATTTTATCCTTATGTTATAGTGAGATTTCTCTCACCTAGAAACTCGAGACCATACTCCTATTTAGAGGACACGTATATTCAGATTCCCAATGGAAGCTGAAATGTCCATGAGAGACTCCTCGAAGTTTAGACCTCGCCCAGGATAAAGCCAGCGAGATACTGCGAGTACGATCAAAGTCGGATCGCATAACTGTAGCTCGCATTATGCAGGATGGATCCAACTCGCATGTGTCAGGACATATGCGAATATCCTCTCTATACTTCTGCGAAAGCATAGAGATCAACTCTCTATGATGCGATTTGGTCCCAACGACCCAATAGCCTTGATAAACCGATATAGACTCGCATGTCTAGGTTCTATCAGCTCGACATGCGATGTCCACAAGAGGCGATTACCTAAGGACGCAAACATTCCAAACGTAATGATAACCCTGCGAGCTCAACAACGGAACATGAACAGTCAACTCACAGATGCGAAAGACGCATACGTTGATAGACTTAGTAACTGTCATTCATTTATTAATGTTAACGTTGCTTGGGTTTAATTATTGCAATTCAATATGTAAATAATGGATTAACAATGAATGTGATCCTTGTGTAACCGATTGGACACCTGCTTTGTATGTAAAGGGGTGATCCACCATGAAATGGCACCTACGAATCCCTTGCTACAGTGGACTAAGCAGATCATAATCTGACTGAACCACTATAATTCTCTGTCTTATTGTTATTTTCCAGCCTTCATTGATTGTTTCTCATTCCCAGTCGAGTACTCGCCATTCTAGGTTGAATACTCGCATTTGTCTTTCCACATAAATTTCTTCTTGTTACTAATAATATTATATAATTTGGTGTTGCGAAATTCACTCGACAACATTTGGCGCCGTCTGTGGGAAATCGACTAAGATTTTATTCATTTCAAAGAAAAAATACCATCATGGCTGGAAATCACACAAACGGAGGAGCTAACAACGGGTCCATCAACATTGGGACGATGAACGTACCCTTATCTGGAACTGGAATGCCACCTGTGGACGTCATTAACGGTGGAGTTGGGAGAGGCAATATCAGACCTCTCAACTTGTTCCCAGAAACGACTGACCCTCAAGTCGGGGACACATCCACACCACCAGCAACCATGCATTTTCCCCCTGTCACTCCGGCAGTGGTATCCGAGGGAATCATCCAACTCACCACTGATCAATATACTGCGATTCAGGATCAACAGTGCGCGCTACAGGCCGAAGTAGATGGACAAAACTAGGCCCGACGCCCCCCTCGAGTTCCTGCTACTCGCACGGATAACCCTCAGGTAACAACTTCTAGACGTCATACTAATCGTGTACGCAGGGAACGGAGAACCAACCCTGATGGTTTGGACCTGAACCTTCCAACATCGAGGGATCAATCTGCAAGGTATCCAAACCAAAGCACACATGTTGATGAAGACCTTGAACGACGCAATCCTCGCAGTCGACCATCAAGAGACAACGACGCAGAATCAGCCTCTTCTTCATCGCATGGACGTACACCAAGTAAATATACAAGGTCCGGCTCTATACAGACGCAACAGGGAGGACATTACCAGGTACATCGGGGTGATCTGCGTGATCACCTCAACCAAGTTTTAAGAGCGCGTTCTCGCGCCCCTCATAATACTGAGACACTCCGTGATCCCCATGCGGACGATCAGGGTGTCAACACTTATAATAACCCGCCTACCGCGCCGATCGTGACCACTGGGATCAATGTCCCAGCAAATCTCGCCGCAGTAGTTGCGACTCCCGCAGTCGTAGCAGCCCTAACTCCTGTGACTGGAGGGATTGACCAGAGCATGCTTCTGCAGGCTTTGAAAATGCTCGAGCAGCAACGGAAGCCGATATACAAATTACATGGTACCTCGCCCTTCACAACAGAAGTGCGACAAGCTCAACTTCCTAAGGGGTTTCGTCTATCCGAATCCCTAAAGTATAAAGGTACTACTAACCCAGTAGATTATCTTGAAAAATTCAATACTATAATGGAAGTGGATCAGGTACCACAGCTTGCAAAATGTCGCATTCTTACGGCAACACTCGAGGAGAACGCCCATGATTGGTTTACCCAATTGCCGGAGGCGTCGATATCGACATGGGAAACCTTCGTCGACTTATTCCTTACACATTTCCAGGCCACAATGACCTATAGGCCACCTTATACGACTTTGGCCAACATCAAACAAGAACCTGGTGAGTCTTTACAAGACTATTTTAAACGGTTTAATGCAGAAGTAACAAAAGTCGAGAAGGCTCCCGAGTCTTCGCTTGTTTGCATGCTGATAACAGGTATCTTGCCGAGGACCGACTTTTGGAAGGAGTTACAAGCTCGAAGGCCCGAATCCTTAGTCGAATTCTTCGCCATGGCCGAACCCCACAAGAGAATCGAGAATTCTCTGGCAATGTTAGAGAAAGGAAAAGACAAACGCCAATCACCAATACCACGTTCACGATCTCGTAGTCCCTGAGGGAAGAACTCTAGGGGCCGAAGCCCAAGGAGACGTAGACCGCGGAGACAGCAAAGTCCGAAGTTGGCCAAGTCTCCTCCAAAGAAGGAATCCTCGCCGAAAAGGAAAGGTGGACCTCGTTTCGTCAACTATACTGAACTCGCAGTCCCTCGAGACCATATCTACGCAATCGAAGAAAAAAACGGAGTCTTCAAGAAGCCGCCCCCCATCAGGGGAAATCCCGACAGAAGAGACCCTAAAAAATTATGTAAGTACCACAAGGACATTGGTCATACTACCTTAGAATGTTGGGTCTTGCAGGATGAAATCGAGGAGCTAATTCATAGAGGAAAGTTCGACAAGTATAAGAAGAGCGAGGAAAGTCATCCCCAAGCGGATGACAAAGCAGAAAACCAAAATGCGAGTGGCTCCAGAACACCTCGCAACATCCTAACTATTATTGGAGGACCCCATATCGCAGGAGACTCTTGCAAGTCACAAGAGTGATATGCCAGAGAAGTTAAAGAAAAGCCGTTCACCAATGTCAACAATCTTAGGGAGCGGCCCGAGAAACTATTCAAGAAGGAATGCGATGACATCACCTTTATGGAGAGTGATGCGAGATGGGTCCATCACCCGCATTCCGAAGCACTAGTCATAATCGCCAATATTGGCGGGGATAATGTCCATCGCATACTCGTCGACAATGGGAGTTCAGTGAATCTGTTGAACTTCCAAGCATTCAAACAAATGGGGTTGCAGGAGAAGGACCTGCGACCTGTGACGTCGAGCATCAATGGTTTTACAGGCGACGTCATAACAATAAAAGGAATGATCAAACTCCAAATCACTTTGGGAACTGCCCCGGTGACAGCCAAGTCAATGGCTGACTTTGCAGTAATCGATCAGTACTCTGCATATAACGCCGTGATTGGTCGACCGATCCTAAAGGAGATGAAGATCATAACTTCGATGTATCATCTGACAATGAAGTTCCCTAGTCCCGCAGGAGTAGGTTCTGTGCGGGGAGTCCAAGCAGATTCGCGGGAATGCTACAACACAGCAGTTAAACTCACAAAGAAAAAGACAGTAAATGTTATCTACCTTTTGGAGGCACCACCTCCTCGCCAGGAGATCCTCAGAATCGAGGAGGTGTCGCGCATAGATGAACCAGACTTGGATCCAAGAATCCTCGATCACACCGCCGCAGCCCAAGCCGCGGAAGACACTATTGAGGTACCTATAGATCCTGTAGATAATAATAAAGTTTTGAAAATTGGTTCTAAATTAAATTTTCAGTTGCGAGAACAATTAACGACCTTTTTAAAGCAAAATCTTAATGTTTTTGCTTGGAAACACTCAGATATTGTCGGGATATCTCCACAATTCATGTGTCATCGCTTGAACATTGACCCCGAGGTGCGAGGTGTCCGACAAAAGCGCCGCAAAATGGACCCCGCGAGGTACCAAGCGCCAAAAGAAGAAGTCGACCGCCTCCTTGCCTGCGGCTTTATACGGGAATCTTTCTACCCCAACTGGTTAGCAAACCCCGTACTCGTGCCTAAGCCTAATGGCTCATGGCGCACATGTGTTGACTTTACAGACCTAAACAAAGCCTGTCCCAAAGATAGCTTTCCCCTTCCTAGCATCGACCAGCTTGTTGATGCCACTGCAGGTCACGAACTCTTGAGTTTCATGGACATATACTCGGGATATAATCAAATCTCGATGTATGAACCAGACCAGGAACACACCTCGTTCATTACTGATCGAGGAGTATACTATTACAAAGTGATGCCTTTTGGTTTAATAAACGCAGGTGCGACTTATCAGAGGTTAGTGAACATGATGTTCGCAGATCTCATTGGAAAAACCATGGAGGTATATGTTGACGATATGCTCGTAAAATCTCAACATGCGAAGGATCATATAGCCCACTTACAGACCATGTTCGATATATTACGACGGTATAAGAGGCGACTAAACCCTCTGAAATATGTCTTTGGAGTTGGCTCTGGGAAATTCCTTGGGTTCATGGTTAATCAGCGAGGAATAGAGGCCATCACCAACCAAGCCTAAGGAAGTTCTAAGCCTCACAGGTAAAGTCGCAGCCTTAAACCGCTTTATATCAAGATCTTCTGATAAGTGCAAGGAGTTTTTTTTTTCAGATTTTAAAAGGCAACAAAAGGTTCCATTGGATCGAAAAATGCGAGCAGGCTTTTCAAACCCTAAAAATGCACTTGGGGCAACCTCCGATCTTGTCAAAGCCAATGACCGGTGAAGTCCTGTCCATTTATTTAGTAGTGTCGGAATATGCGATTAGTTCGGTACTAGTACGCGAGGATCAAGGTCGCCAATATCCGGTGTATTATGTTAGTAAGCGATTACTGGATGCCGAGACACGCTATCCCCAAATGGAAAAGTTGGCATTTGCCTTGATAACATCGTCAAGAAAATTGCGACCTTATTTCCAAGCTCACAGGATTGAAGTTTTGACAAACTACCCCTTAAGGCAAGTTCTGGCAAAATCGGAAACATCGGGGAGGTTATTGAAATGGGCGATGGAGTTGAGTCAGTTCGACATCAAGTATAAACCAAGAACTGCGATCAAGGGGCAAGCCTTGGCAGATTTTATCCTTGATTCCCCAGCACCGAGGTAGCACTAATAGAAGACAAAAGCGACATTGCTATAGCGAATAGAGAGATGTGGACATTGTACGTCGATGGAGCCTCAAATAGCGAGGGCTCTGGTAGCGGGATCTTATTAATCAGCCCCAGTAATTTTAAGGTACATGCTGCTTTACGTTTTGAATTTTCTGCATCTAACAATGAAGCCGAGTATGAAGCATTAATCGCAGGATTGAAACTCGCTCTCGAGATGAAAGTCGAGTATCTTCAGGCTTTTAGCGACTCCCAAATCGTGGTGTGCCAGGTGAATGGAGAATATCTGGCATTGGTTAAATATTTAGCCATTGTATGCGAACTAATGCAAAAATTAAAAAAAGTAACTGTGTCTCGAGTACCGCGTGCTGAAAATTCACACGCAGACGCACTGGCCCGTTTGGCCTCAAGTAGAGAAGCTGAATTGCTCGATGTAATTCTGATAGATGTATTGGCTCACCCAACTATATTTGCCAGATCTAATGATCTGATGGCTCCCTTGGTCAAGTTAATAATTTGTAACAAGTATATTTACAATCTTCTTTCATCTGTGTATGACCTAGCAACATGATAGGACCCATCCAAAGTGTGCCTGTGTGAGCCTATGTGTTTAATTTCATTATAGATGCATATAGGTTGTTGTTACTAAATAAAATATCATAGTTCTTGATAGATTTTATTTAGGCCCATTTAGTTTTTGGGCCTATTCAATTAATAACAGTTGTTCTTATTAAGGTTAAATTCCTCTCTTTTGGGCCTTGTGTGAGAGTTGGGAGCCATAGTAGTGGGTACGACATACTGAACCCAGCACCCCCTCACATGAACTACCCCAATTGTGAAGGCCCATTTGCCTGATTTGAATAACTGTACTAGGTTAATTAAACTAGTTTAACCTAATAAAATTGATTAGCAACATAATTAATTTCATTTATTTTGAAATTAATTTAAGAAAATTATAGTTTAAAGAATTTTTTATTCTAAGCTAAACTATATGTATTTTCTTGTATTTAATTAAATATAGAATTATAACCATCTAGATTGTTTCTGGAGCTTAATTTAAATTTTTCATTAAATATTCCTATTTAAGTTGATATTTAGTTATCTACAACTAACCAACTTAAATGTGAATATCTTTTGGATTTAAAATTTCAAAATTAAGTTGAGGAATTTTAGGCCTTGGTTATTAAGATTCTTTAGATATTTTTTAAGTTAATATCTTTTCGAATATTAACTTAAAATGGAATATTTTCAAATTAAGTGGTTACAACTTAATTTTTGATATTTAATTAAATTTAAATTTGAAAATATTTAAGTTCTATTTTTTTTCTAATACAACTTAAATTAGATATTTTTTCAAATTTTGTGGAAAAGATACTTAGTCAAGTAAGATATTTTCTAGATAGTTATTTCTAGACTACTTATTATTTCTAATATTAAATAGGAAAATATTATACATTGTGAAATTAATTATTTATATAATTAATTTTGGTACAATTTATTTTAAGTATATTTTTCCTAGTATTAAACTAGAGATTAATAATTAAGCCTTCTCTACACTTAATTATTTATTTCTTGAATTTAATACATTTAATTAATTTGAAAATGAAATATCTAAGTTGATTTTTATCATCATACTTAAATATTTCTTTTTCATGACATTTAATTAAATAGAAAATTATTTTTAGTTGAAATTTATTTTTTCAACTAAATTTAAATAATTTTCAAAATATATTTTTTTTCTTTATTTTATTAATCAAATTTCGAAATTGCATTTCTTAAATGCTGGAATTTCAAATTTTATTTGAAAAATAGATTAAGTTGTAGATTAATTATTTATTTTAATTAATTTTTGGACCAACTTAAATCAATGATTTTTTCATTTATTGATTAATTTAAAATAAATGAATTAAAATATATTATTAGAAATTGAATTAATTAGTCAAAGGAAAATCTAGATAGGTGATATTTTTGCTTGAAGTATTTTTCTAGTGTATTTAATTAAATAGAAAATTAATATTTAAGTTGATTTTCATCATCATACTTAAATATTTGAAAATTTTCTTATATATTTAATTAAATAGGAAAATTATATTTTTTGTTGTAAATTAATTTTATTAATTAATTTTGGGCCAACATTAAATTAGAATAATTTTTCCAGGATTAATTTTTTATTTTAACATGCATTTTCGAAAATTGTGTCCTAGAATACTTTAATTTTTCGAAATGCAATATATATTTATAGAAAATTAAATTTGAGTTGTAAATTAATTTTAATTAATTTTGTAACAACTTAAATTGAATATTTTTCTAAATATTTATTGGAAATTATTACTAAGATGGAAATAATTCATGTTATTTTCATATCCATCTAAGTAAAATTTATAAATATTAAATTAAAATTTATATTTAGAATTTTTCATTCTAAATTGGAAATTTTAAATAAATATAAATTTAAAATAAATAAATTAAATAAAGAGAATCAAAGAAAATACAACTCACTTTAAATAATGAGCTTGATTATTATTAAGATATTCGATCTCCATTGTTGGTCTTACAAAAGTTAAATGTTTTCAATATAACCTCGAGACGCTAGACTTCGTCCCCCTATGGATGGTTATTCGTTGAACGCATTTAACACCGTAAGATTTCATTTGATAAGTGTTTTGTGAGTTTTCGTCTCTATTTAGACTCTCCCCTACGGTGACTACTTAGAGATAAACTCATAAAACATGAAACAATAGTGGAAGCTCATAAAATAAGAATAACCTTGACTCTCGCCTACCGGGACAACGTTGGATTCTTATTTTGATCGAATAAAAGGTTGCTAGAATGGTTTCTATTTTAGATGAGCTAACAACTCTATTCAATAAATGACACTTTGACTCTCGCCTACCGGGACACTGTATCAGTTTGTTGAAAACCTTGGAAATTATTTAGGATTGTATGTTTTAGTATTTTCACTTGTCATTCCTACTTGCTATATGCTTATAATTTCTAAATTGTGTATGAATTTATATTGAACCATGTTATTTTCTGTTATTAAGTTGTAGTTTAATTTCGAATCTTCATTGTTGGTCTAACATGTTTGTTTTTCTAATGAGATAAATCCCTAATGGATTTTCACCATTAGACATACATAATAGTGTAAGATCTCGAAAGATAAATATTGTATATGCAACATCTAGCTGTTCATCAATTGATGACACCTTAGACTAGTATTTTTACAATATGAAACAAGAAGATTACATAAATAAGATTACTTTGTCTTTCGCTAATCGAAGCATCGTTGTATTCTTATTTATAAACGAAATTATCCTAATTCCTCTTAGCTTATTCATTTCGAATTAGCTCAATAATATATCATTGGATGAATCGTCTATAAATCATTTCATGTCATTATATTTTCTCTTAAGAAATTAAATGATGCATATGATTATAATCCCGAAATTCTATTCCCAATTGATATAAATCCTCAATCTTACAAATCTCCTACTTGTATGAACAAATCTGACTCAGAGTTTGTATTAGTAGTGGTGGTCCAAGATAGAATTACTCATTATATTTGGTATAAATTTAAGTCTTTGACTTTCATTTTAGATTCCAAATAGAAATTTTCTTAAATTTCTAATTCCAGAATACAATACAGTTACACTTTCTCAAGTGTTTAATATCCATCTTCTATTAATGTATTAAAACTGTATGGAATATGAGTTAGGTATTCTGTGACCAGGATCCACTTGCAGTATTCTAAGAACTCTTTGATGTAACTAAACCTATGTCATCAATAGACACTACCACATTTTTTTTTATTCTATGGCATTTGTATCTTGTTCATAGTGGATTTGACAAGATCAATCTCTGCAAAGAGTTAATATGCCTATATCCACTGAAAGTAGTTCATCTCATTCGCAGATGGATGTACATTCAGGGGTGGATATGAGTTTTTCGTTGTATTCTTAAAACGATAACTCTAGATTTTACCTTTTAGCAAAGAAATTTGAAATGTCTGAAAAATTTCATTAATTTCTAGCAATGGTTAAAACCATTAAGGTAAGTGGTTAAAGATCTTGCGAACTGATAGGGGTGGAGAAATAGTTAGTAGATATGCAGTTCAAAGATCATTAAATTGATTTTTGAATTATATCCAAACTTACCTCCCCAGAAATTTCGAGTTGCATGTTGATGATTAGTTACTAGTCGTGGCCTAAATCCTTCTATGGTAATACAATTTCAGAATGATGTAATGTTTGTATACTTAATGTAAATCATTACTAGATTCATGGATGACCTAATCAAAATCTTAAGAAAAGCTAGAACTGTTAACAATGGTTTGTTAGCTATTCTAAGTGATTAGGGGTGGACCATCCCATTGTGAATAGATAAGAAAGTGTTTGTTCAAACAAATATTACTTTTCTAGGATAATGACTAAGTCTGAAAACAAGTAGCAAATAAAGGAGATATTTTTCTTGATTCCAAAAGAGTTTTATCATCTTATTTGACATATGATGATCCCACTGCCTCTGTTATTTTGTCACAACCAAAGAGGTTAATACCATTTAGTTTTCTTAGACATAATTCACGGTACCTTGTCGTAGTGGGAGATTTTCTAGGAACTCACCTTCTTATGACTTGGGAGACACTAGTGATAAAAATCCATTGTGAGTTTAAACAAGTAATGGATTGTCAAGATAAGAAACTAAGAAGAAAGCCAATAGAACTATGGTTTAATCCATTCACATGGAATAACCGAAAGTTTTCTAATACAAGGACATAAAAGGAAATTTTTATTTATAAGTCTATTCAATGGACTTAACAAAACTTCCTGTTCCTAGTATTATAGGTTTGAGTTTATCTAAACCTATGGCTTGTGGTATACCTGGTAATTACCTACTCTAATGCAAGCAACTTACTTTAGTAAGATGCTGAAGCATTTTCTTTCTAATGGCAATCTATAGAAGCTTCACAACTTCTTAGGCATAGATTTTATTTATCTAAGGAAAAGTCTCAACTATTCCAGAAAAGATAAAGCCATGAAAGAATTTCTTATATCAACAGTGAGAGGTCTTAGATATGCTTTTGTATGCCTTAGACCAGACACTTGCTGTTGAGTGGGAGTAATGAGTAGGTATCAGATTAATCCAGGAGAAGAACATTGGAAGACAATCAAGTAAATCTTAAGATTAAGAAGAGGAACTATATGTTAGGCTATAAGAGTGTGTTTAAAACTCTTAGACTACACCATATCAGATTTTGACATTTGCCTTTGTGCTAGAAAATCTTTCTGATAAGATGGTGATTACTCTGGGGGTGGAATAGTTATTTTGGAGAAGTGTAAAAACCTATCTGAAGTCTCTAGGTCTACCAGAGAGGGACTCAATGTTAAAGTTGCAGGAAAGGTACTTATTCAGTCTAAGGAAAGTTCTATACATTTTTGGCACCATTCCAAATTGCCTAAACTACTAGTGTTAATTTCAAGATTAACCAAAAGTAGTTGCCAAAGGTATGTATAGAATCCAGTATCCCAAGAGAGTAGACATATAAAGAGGAATTTCACATTATCAATGATTTTGTGATTAAGGAAGAGTAATGGTGGAGAAAAGGTTGTGTTTAATTCAACCTTTCAGATCCTATTACGAGGAGTTTACTACTACTACACTTGATTTGTAGATCGAGGTGTTTAGATTATTTGAAACACACTTTTTTGTTTTATATTAGTGCAAGTGGGAGTTTGTTGGGTTTTATGCCCTAAATAAAACTCATTTCAATATAATTAGATTTACTTATTAATATAGATCAGAAATAACATTTAATGTTGCATGGTTCACATGATTTATTTCATGATTATATGTACATAATGTATGAATTCATCTGAAACCCTTTTCACATACTTCATCCTGTTTATTGTGTCGTCAACACATTGGAAAGTAAACATGACTATGTGAATAAAGTTTCCTAGATTTATCAGACATAGGGTTTTACTGATATGATAATCTACAACAAGAGTTTACTTGCATTTGGAGAAATACTATGTTCTTTCTAGAGCATTGGTTAAAGTAAAGCTCAGGTTGGATGCATGGAGTATGCATCGGAAGGGACCGATATTGAACTTTGACTTAGATTTATTAAACTTACCGTAATATCTATTCAAGTCAATATCGCCTCGTTGATCCTAGATCAAATATTCTTAATCCTGTTATGATTAGGCTCAATCTTGAAAGGCTATTCGTGTTCTTTGATTTGTTAGTTAAGCCTACTTTTAGGTCAGGGTGATACGTACATTTTGGGAACACGGTAGTGCAATTGAGTGGGAGCACTAGCATAAACATGGAATCTATAGCTTCTATCTGGCGAATAGTAAGCAAAGGATGATCTCCTTCGAGCTTGACCAAACGAACATAAATGGTGAAGTACTCATTTCACATAAGCTGAAATATCATTTATACGGGGTCAAGTGTTTTAAGGATAAATACATTGTAGGGTGTAACGGTAATTTAATCCCTTTACAGTGTAGATCATTCATATAGAAGATCATTGATCAAATTAGGATTATAACAATGGATAACTAATGATGTGTCTATATGGTGGAACATAAAGAGCATTCTATATACTGAGAGTGCAATTCTAAGTTCTATGCGTGGATTCAACGAAGAATTAATAAGTTAGTGAATTTTAGTGCTAAATTCTTGATCTACTTATTGGAAGCTCGGTTATATAGACCCATGGTCCCCGCACTAGTTGAGATAATATTGCTTGTAAGACTCATATAATTGGTTTTGATTAATCAATTATAATTCTCAAATTAGACTATGTCTATTTGTGAATTTTTCACTAAGTAAGGGCGAAATTGTAAAGAAAGAGTTTATAAGGGCATATTTGTTAATTATGATACTTTGTATGGTTCAATTAATAAATATGATAAATGACAATATTATTTAATAATTATTTATAGTTATTAAATAGTTAGAATTGGCATTTAAATGGTTGAATTAGAAAATTGGCGTTTTTGAGAAAATCAGATGCAGAAAAGGTAAAACTGCAAAATTACAAAAAGTGAGGCCCAAATCCACTAGTATAGGGCCTGCCACTTTTGTAGGAAATTTAAACTGATATTTTCATTATTTTAATGCCAAATAATTCAAACCTAACCCTAGTGGAATGCTATAAATAGATAGTGAAGGCTTCAGGAAAATTACACTAAAATTTCTACACTTTTCTTCTAACACTTTCTGAATCAGAAAAACCTGAGCCTTCTCTCTCCCTATCTTGAGCAGCCACTTCCCTCTTCTTTTCTTCTTCAATATTTCAAAAACCTTAGTGTATGAGTAGTGCCCACACACAGCAAGTGATACCTCAATCATAGTGAGGAAGATCGTGAAGAAAGACTTTCAGCAAGAAGGAGGTTTCAGCATCAAAGATCCAGAGAAAGAGATCCAGGTTTAGATATTGATAATGCTCTGCTACAAAAAGAATCAAGGGCTAGATATCTGAACGGAAGGAGTCATATTATTCCGCTGCACCCAATGTAAGGTTTCCTAAACTTTATATGTGTTTATTTCATCGTTTTAGAAAGTTCATATTTAGGGTGTTAATAAACATACTTGTGAGTAGATCTAAGATCCTGGTAAAATAATTTCCAACATTAATTTCCTGATTAACCAAAAGTAGTTGCCAAAGATATAGAATCCAGTATCCCAAGAGAGTAGACATATATAGAGGAATTTCACATTATCAATGATGGAAGAGTAATGGTGGAGAAAATGTTGTGTTTAATTAGACCTTTCAGATCCTATTACGAGGAGTTTACTACTACTACACTTGATTTGTATATCAAGGGGTTGAGATTATTTGAAACACACTTTTTGTTTTATATTAGTGCAAGTGGGAGTTTATTGGGTTTTATGCCCTAAATAAAACTCATTTCAATATAATCAGATTTACTTATTAATATAGATCAGAAATAACATTTAATGTTGCATGGTTCACATGATTTATTTCATGATTATATGTACATAATGTATAAATTCATCTGAAACCCTTTTCACATACTTGATCCTGTTTATGGTGCTGTCAACACATTGGAAAGTAAACATGACTATGTGAATAAAGTTTCCTAGATTTATCAGACATAGGGTTTTACTGATATGATAATCTACAACAGAGTTTACTTGCATTTGGAGAAGTGCTATGTTCTTTCCAGAGCATTGGTTAAAGTAAAGCTCAGGTTGGATGCATGGAGTATGCATCGGAAGGGACCGATATTGAACTTTGACTTAGATTTATTAAACTTACCGTAATATCTATTCAAGTCAATATTGCCTAGTTGATCCTAGATCAAATGATCTTAATCCTGTTATGATAAGGCTCAATCTTGAAAGGCTATTCGTGTTCTTTGATTTGTTAGTTAAGCCTACTTTTAGGTCAGGGTGATACGTACATTTTGGGAACACGGTAGTGCAATTGAGCGGGAGTGCTATCATAAACATGGAATCTATAGCTTCTATCTGGCGAATAGTAAGCAAAGGATGATCTCCTTCGAGCTTGACCAAACGAACATAATGGTGGAGTACTCATTTCACATAAGCTGAAATATCATTTATACGAGGTCAAGTGTTTTAAGGAATAAATACATTGTAGGGTGTAACGGTAATTTAATCCCTTTACAGTGTAGATCATTCATATAGAGGATCATTGATCAAATTAGGATTATAACAATGGATAACTAATGATGTGTCTATATGGTGGAACATATAGAGCATTCTATGTACTGAGAGTGCAATTCTGAGTTCTATGCGTGGATTCAACGAAGAATTAATAATTAGTGAATTTTAGTGATAAATTCTTGATCTACTTATTGGAAGCTCGGTTATATAGACCCATGGTCCCCGCACTAGTTGAGATAATATTGCTTGTAAGACTCATATAATTGGTTTTGATTAATCAATTATAATTCTCAAATTAGACTATGTCTATTTGTGAATTTTTCACTAAGTAAGGGCGAAGTTGTAAAGAAAGAGTTTTAGGGGCATATTTGTTAATTATGATACTTTGTATGGTTCAATTAATAAATATGATAAATGACAATATTATTTAATAATTATTTATAGTTATTAAATAGTTAGAATTGGCATTTAAATGGTTGAATTAGAAAATTGGCGTTTTTGAGAAAATCAGATGCAGAAAAGGTAAAACTGCAAAATTACAAAAAGTGAGGCCCAAATCCACTAGTATAGGGCCTGCCACTTTTGTAGGAAATTTAAACTGATATTTTCATTATTTTAATGCCAAATAATTCAAACCTAACCCTAGTGGAATGCTATAAATAGATAGTGAAGGCTTCAGGAAAATTACACTAAAATTTCTACACTTTTCTTCTGACACTTTCTGAATCAGAAAAACCTGAGCCTTCTCTCTCCCTATCTTTGGCCGAACCCACTCTCTCTTTCTTCTTTCTTTAATTTCAAAATACTTAGTGTATGAGTAGTGCCCACACACAGCAAGTGATACCTCAATCATAGTGAGGAAGATCGTGAAGAAAGACTTTCAGCAAGAAGGAGGTTTCAGCATCAAAGATTCAGGGAAAGAGATCCAGGTTCAGATATTGATAATGCTCTGCTACAGAAAGGAATCAAGGGCTAGATATCTGAACGGAAGGAGTCATACTATTCAGCTGCACCCAATGTAAGGTTTCTTAAACTTTATACGTGTTTATTTCATCGTTTTAGAAAGTTCATATTTAGGATGTTAATAAACATACTTGTGAGTAGATCTAAGATCCTGGTAAAATAAATTCCAACACCCTCTGGGTCAGTTTAGGTCGCAAAAACGCAAGTCGCAACAGGTTTAGCCTCGTAAAGGTAGTGAAGTCTGATTTGGTAACTCTCGAAATCAGATCCTCGCAGAAGAAAGGCTCGTTCAGCTGGGCGTCATCGACCGAGTCAGTCCCGTTCCCCTCAGCCTCTTCTTCATCCTCGCCTGATTCGCGAGCTGGGGCCTTCCAGTCGTCGTCCATCTCCTCGACCTCGACGTCAGGAGCATGCCTCGAATGAATAAGGTAGTCGCGGGCTGACACCGTAGACTCGCTGTCTCGAATATCGATGGTCCCAAGTTCAGCGAGCTCCTGCACCATTCTCTCAATGTCTGCAGAAGACATCAGGCCTAGCTCTATAGGTGCGACCTCCTCTTCTGAAATCAAAGCTGGGAGAAAACTATCTTCCTCCTGGTCCTCGTCACCATCGAATGCGTGGCCTCCCGAGCCGAGCAGTTGGCTATCCGACAAGTCGCTCATCTGAAAGATAGAAGATCTTTTCCGCGTGGTGAATGTGTGAAAGGAAAATAAGTGATCTCACCTGCATTAAAACTATAAAGTCGCACTTGATAGAATGGTCAGCATCCTTGCGAATGCTGACCACCCCATCAATATGCGAGTAGAGATGTGAATAAGTCACGCATCCTGGGCCAAGCGATATACCTCCAGAAACGGCTGGGAGAAACTCAGTGACTCAAGGGGCATGCGTTCTCAAGCATGACCCTGAAGTTACTGAGTTACTCCCACCGTTCCGAGAATATCTATCAGCCAAGGAGTACGTTCATTTGAATATTAACGCATGTCGCAAATGGCTGGGTGTATCACAGTATCTCAAGGGGCACATAACCGTGTATATGACCATTAAAATACTGTGATACACCTACCATTTGGAAAATCGATTAATACTCTCGCGACTCAATTCACAACATATAAAATCCTAAAAGATCTAGCCAATAATCAGAAGTAAATAAGTTCTGTCAATATGCGAGTATTCAAAGTGTTCGTCCGAATACCCGCGAGTATTCAAAGCATGAAACAGTGCCTATTCAAGTAGTTCTTATACAGTATGCGGTTATTCCAATTTACAAGTCACTTTTCATGAGATTACCCAGTTTTTTACCTAAAAAACGTAACCTCATACACACCCCTTACAAGCATACATTCCTAAAAAGCCTCAAAATACCAAAACCCAAAAAAAAAGCATTCTTTCTCAAACACAGAAAACGAAAAATACAATGAAACTCGAAACTAACCTTTAGTTTTGGAAAGTTGTTCCTGCAATTGCTCTCGATCACTTCTGAGATTGAGGATATTTTAGAAAGAGCGGTAGAAATCTGGGCAAAATACGAAAGTGGGTTTGAAGTCTCTGTAAAGGAGGGAAGGAGGAAGTTAAGAACAAGAGGGAAAAATGGAGGATTTGATTCGTAATAAAAGGTTTAAATACCCATATCCCTTATTAATTGGGATCACGACACGTGGCAACCAGAATGCCTAAGGTCACCCAATCCAACGGCCAACGATGGCCACGCCTGCACAAAAACCGAGGAGTTTTGTGACGTGGCACCATAAATGCAATAAAAAGTAATAATTATAGCCGTCATTTTTTGAAACCCTCGATCAGACAACCAAAAGGTCACATCCTCGTGACAACCTTTCACCTGTCTCTCGAGCAATAGTTTCCCTCTGTGACCGCACCTGTCACATCCCGAAACTAGGGGCATGTGTTATAGTGAGATTTCTCTCACCTAGAAACTCGAGACCAGACTCCTATTTAGAGGACACGTATATTCAGATTCCCAATGGAAGCTGAAATGTCCATGAGAGACTCCTCGAAGTTTAGACCTCGCCCAGGATAAAGCCAGCGAGATACTGCGAGTACGACCAAAGTCAGATCGCATAACTGTAGCTCGCATTATGCAGGATGGATCCAACTCGCATGTGTCAGGACATATGCGAGTATCCTTTCTATACTTTTGCGAAAGCATAGAGACCAACTCTCTATGATGCGATTTGGTCCCAACGACCCAATAGCCTTGATAAACTGATATAGACTCGCATGTCTAGGTTCTATCAGCTCGACATGCGATGTCCACAAGAGGCGATTACCTAAGGACGCAGACATTCCAAACGTAATGATAACCCTGCGAGCTCAACAACGGAACATGAACAGTCAACTCGCAGATGCGGAAGAGGCATACGTTGATAGACTTAGTAACTGTCATTCATTTATTAATGTTAACGTTGCCTGGGTTTAATTATTGCAATTCAATATGTAAATAATTGATTAACAATGAATGTGATCCTTGTGTAACCGATTGGACACCTGCTTTGTATATAAAGGGGTGATCCACCATGAAATGGCACCTACGAATCCCTTGCTACAGTGGACTAAGCAGATCATAATCTGACTGAACCACTATAATTCTCTGTCTTATTGTTATTTTCAGGCCTTCATTGATTGTTTCTCATTCCCAGTCGAGTACTCGCCATTCTAGGTTGAATACTCACATTTGTCTTTCCACATAAATTTCTTCTTGTTACTAATAATATTATATAATTTGGTGTTGTGAAATTCACTCGACAACACCTTAAAACACTTAGCTACCTATAAATAATATTTCAGTGAACTAATATAATCACTGAAATGAGTACTCAACCATTTATCTAAGTTAACCCAAGCTCGAAGGAAATCATCATTTGACTTTTATATCCGGATAGAAGCTATAGATTCTATATCTATGATTAGCGCTCTCACTCAATTGAACTACCATGTTCTTAACCTATACTGTAACGCCCTAATCTATAGGAACGCCATTTGTGTGATTTTATAAACTAATTTAATATTAATAGATTAATCAATTATTAAAAACCGTGATAATGTAAAAAAAAAACTTGACTAAAATAAAACACTAAAAACGGACATTATAACGGCATAAAAAGCGTGTTCCGAGAATCCCTGCTATAAAAAGTATTGCTAAAGAAATATATAGGACAACCATTTAAACATAAAATCAAAATACACAGCAGATACAACCAGTCCAAAATAACTCCTGGCAACTCGGCACGTAGGCCGGTGAGGTCAATATGTACATTGCTGGAGAAGACTGCCTCCTCATGGTTGATCTAGCTTTTTTTTGCCTTTACCTGCACCACATAGCACCCGTGAGTCACAAGGACTCAGCAAGAAAAGTAATAATAACAATCATATAGTTTATTATTCGAATATTGTCATTTATACACAATAAGAATCAAACCATCACACTTTGTTCATAAGATGAAATCCAAATCACTACTGGCATTTGCCACGAATAAACATTAGTATACAAATATTTGGTAATACAAAACCATTATACTAATAATGGAATTCATATTCATTTAATCATATAAATAATATATATATTACCTCATAAAGCAACCATTTTCATGACATCATGTTGCCTAATCACGCAAGTCGATGCTTTAATCTGATGATCTTGTATTGTATCGCCTAATCAGGCAAGCCCATGCCATAGCCTGGCACCCATATGTCGCATAACTGCATCACCTAATCAGGTGAGCCTATGCCCAAAAACCTGCACCCATATATCATATAATTGCATCACCTAATCAGGTGAGCCCGTGCCACAATCTGGCACCAATATATAGCATCGTCTAATTAGACGAGCTCGTACCTATGCCCGGTACTTGTCATGTCACTAACGCCCGTACTTACGCCCAGTACGTCGCCAGGAAAATCAGATCACCTAATCAGGTGAGCCCGTACCTACACTCAGTACTCATCATATATCACTGACGCCCGTACTTACGCCCAGTACGTTACTAGGAAAATTGCATCGCCTAATATCACATGCATAATATTATCACATTATCAATACTCAACCAATCAATCTTTTCAATATATAATAATATTAACTATATCTCAAATATTAATCAATTCATAACAATACTAATTGTGTTACATACAACGTACTATGCAGTACAATATACTTTTCAATATATAACAATATTAACTATATCTTAATATTGATCAATTCATAACAATACTAACTGTATTACATACAACGTACTATGCAGTACAGTATACTTTTCTTACCTTTAATCCAGGTTCGTACATTTCGGCCAACACAAGTGGAGAACTATCCTTGATGATCTCGGCCCTATGTCACAACAACAATAAACCAATAAGTGTTTATCCTAAAACACTGCTTATATTCACATAAGACAATCTAGGGTTTTCTACCAAACTCCGCGGTATAAATACACTAAAATAAAACTTATATTTTGGCTCTAAAACATACACCATATTATAGAGCTTGTCGCAAGCTTCGAAACGGTACATAGAATGTCCGAAACGGACACCCGAGTAAAAAGTTAAGACCAAAATACGATTTCTGATATTCTAGGAATTTCTAAAAACTATGAAACTCGAAAATTTCAATTTTCGCACTCACCGAAACACTATCAAAACTTATCCAAATCACTCCAAACTTCACAGGGCGCATATATACCATAAATATTACCATTCTTGTGTAACAGAAATAAAAATTGGGCCTTTAAATGAAAAACGCCATTAACGTTCGGACTAAGCTTTAAAAAGTTCCGAACTCGATTTCTAATCCAAAATCACCTCAAATTCAACAAGTAAATATCGATACTAGTTCCATAGGTACCAAAGAATAATTCTACAAAGTCAGAATCTCCATAACTATTCTAATTCACGAAACCCCTATACAAAACCAATTGTTTTTAAACTTAAAACGAAATTAAACCATACCTTAAGCTTTCCCTTTTCAAAAATTTGCTATCCTGCTACTACCGGAGCTTAAATCACCAAGTTTCGGGTAGAAAATTGAAAAAAAATAGATATAAGGGGGAAGGTTTTGACAAAGAAGGAAGAACGAGGGTTCGTTCGTTCTTTTTGTTTTAGCTTTCTGTAACTTACATTTATATTAAACTTATAAACTGATAAGTTTCGTATATATATAATAATAATATAATATATTAATAATAATAATATAATAATATAATATTAATAAAATTTTTATTATTAATAGTTATCTTATTATTTCTTAGCCATTAAGAAAATTCTACTTTTAAAGTATTTGGCTAACTTCAAGTACCCTAAAATACCCTGATATTTCTAAAATCAACTTATCCCAATAATCTCGTCAATATTTCTAACTAAAACTATTGTGACATTTTTGGCCTCCAATCGGGTCTCCAGGGTCGCTAAACTTGGAAATATTTTTATTTCACAAATAACTCATATTATGTCCACGTATTTCAAATAAATCCCCGTAATTAACAAATTATGCTTATATATCCACTTATTGAGTCTCCAAGGTCGCCGAACCTGAGAATATTTTTATTCCACATATAGCTCATATTACATTCACACATGCTATATAAATCTCCGTAATTAACAAATTACAATTATTTACTCAGTTATAGTAAAATTTAAATTTTCCACTGAAATAGATTAGTAAGATCATAATCCCACTAATTACCTGATTAACCCATAGTATAAATATAAACTCTAATTATTTACCATTAGGCTTATCGGGATATTACAACCATCCCCTCCTTATAGAAATTTTGTCCTCGAAATTTATTTAAACAATTCAGGATATTACCCCCATTTTTCTTTCTTAACTAGTGGGATTGTCTCATTTCATAGTACTTCCTTTTTCTAGCCTAAAACCTTGACAAGATGTTTTTCCCATATAATAAATTTGTGTAAAGTTTAACATCGTCACAGCTCAGAATATGGATCGAGTCTGATACATATTTTCTCAGCATGGAGACATGAAACACATTATCTACTCCAGACAACGTAGGAGTTAAGGGTAGCTGATAGGCTACCTAGCATGTTTATCTCAATAAACAGGTAGCTAATATTACTCTTGTACCACACTTATTTAAGTACCTAACTAATAGTACATTTAATTATCACTTTTAGACAAACACTTGTCAAAGGAAGAGATTATTCTAAGATAATATAACCTTTATCAAATATACCCATGACATGTTTCTAATATTCCATTGATCTTCACAGGCTACCCACATTTCAAGAATAAAACATCATACTATTTTTGCTTTAATCTCCATGGTTCTCAATAACCTTCTTTATAGCCAAATATATCAATCTTGGAATCTCACAAGATTAGATTATTCCTTTGTATGAATTCCATATCCTTATTTGTTGTATAAATTGTCTATACCTGACAGACAGCATATTAACTCGGTATCTCCAACCATTACTATTCAGTCGAAATCATAAGATCCCACAATACCTAATTCATAATTATGTCTTTCCATTCCTTATATGGGACCTCGTAAGCTGACCTACTGACTTAACTTAATAATAAGTTAAGTATTCATTTCTGATAGATATTCAATTAGAGTACTTCTTATTTCCACCCACTAACATAAACTCCTCTTAATACCTTGTGAATATCTACTTATTAAGACATCCATTCCTCTTGAGAATCTCTAGAACGACTGCTAATTCTGCATCCTAATATGAATTTTCTAGCGTACTTTGTCCTCACTCGTACGCTTTCTAAGATGACTCGCCAAAAGATTTTCCATCTTGAGATTACCCTAAGTTAAGTATACTTAACTCCAAGGTAAGCTCATGGTGGTTTATTAGAAAGTAGATGCTTATTTGTCGTTCCTAATTGTATTTCTTGTTTTCATTCCTTCATTAATAAATTTCAATTTCCATCACTCCCTTCATTAACCTCTTGCAATTCCTCATCGATTTTGTTCACTTAAACTTGAGGAATTCCCATCTTATTGTCAACTTGAATCTTGTTAAGTTCTACTTATTTTAACTTGCATCAATTTCTCTTCAACTGACACAACTTTAAATTTTTCCTAATCACTTACAGTTAACTACCATTATAAAGTGAATTAATGTAACATATACAGTAGAGGCAACATTGCTCGTACTAGGTACCCACAACTAAACTGGAAATACCCATTTCCCGAATTCTTAACAAATAACAATTAATTAAAGATCATTCCTTGATCCTGAATTTTCTTTTTTTTTGTGTTTGGTAGAAATCTTGATAATCTATTCAAACACATCCAGAAATATACATACCTCAAGTATAAGAATTACCATACCAACTTATAGTGAGTCTCCCATTGATGATGATGATTCATCAACATCTGAGACTCTCGTGTTCTTTTTTTTTTTTCCATCATCACCACTAAGGTTTCACTCCCTGGTTCATATGATACCATTGCTTCCTTGCAATCATCACTATCTTCATACTTGGTTAACCACTTTAAAACTTATTCTACATGCAATTATATAACTCGTTGTTTAATAAACAACTTACTATGTGATCCAACATCCACCAATCACTCAATTACGTGTCTATTAAATTGCATCTCAATCCATAAGCTTTTCCCCATTCTGGGTGAGTATGCCTTTCCATAATTTCTTAATAAAGTAATCTTTTCCCCGAATGTCAATGGTCTCCTTATATACCATATTGACTATCCAGTCAATTATAAAGTACTCTCCATCATTACCGTATCACCTTAAGTAATTTAGATAATCTTCTTTACCTTAGTGATACCACTACTCTTCCTGATGTTCTTTTATATGTTACCCCAGTAACGTCCCTGCTTCAAGCCTCCGCTGGGCCCTTATGCCCATACAATGATGGCTCTTATACACGAGTGCATCACTCTAGCTATTTCCTGGACTGACGTCTAGTCTAACGGACCAATCCAAATGTTTCTAACGTGCTTTGCTCTGACTCGCACGCTTCATGGGGAAATTTCGTAAATGAAACCACCCCAATTGAAGGACACTCAACCATGGAGTTCCTTCATGGTGAGCTACCAAAACAAGATGCTTCTTGCTAACATAGGTAGTCCCACGCCTACATAATCTCAAAATTACTACACAATAGTCACCTTCAATTAATCTAGGATTCCAGACAATACTCATAAATTGTCTTACCTTCGGTAACGCTAGATCACTTCTAAACAAAAGATTTTGTTATTTGAATCAATTAGATCGATGCCTCCATTAACTACTCATGTTCTATATTCCACTAGGGAATATCAACAATTTAACTCATATTGTCATCTTTCTAATCTGTCTATCCTATTAAATGGGTTACCATTAAATAACATACATGCACCGTCCATTCAGATTTCTTAATGTCTCTAACTAAATGTACAATGTTTAATATCAATAGCAATTATAATATTGCCCATAAATTCTAACTTGAGTCGACAGAAGGACCGATATCCCTGTCCCCTTGAGTCATAACCAACACTTGGGCAAGACCCGTACACTATTCTCCTTTAACATAAGTCTTTCTGAACTACGTGTAGGTTCTTTTCAAATGACCCACTACCCCATAAAAAAACAAGATATGGCTCTGCATTGGCTCAAATGGCGCCTTTTTGCATCTTGAACACTCAGGATAAGGTCACCATTTCTTATACTCACTTTGACCGCTATCTTGACCACCTTGGAACCTTTTTGTCCTGTCCCATAATTGGTGGTTCATTTAGTTTTCGCTTCCTGATCTACTAGTAAGTTGGCTTCATATATTCCACCATATTTAGTGGTACAACAGGAAGTGTCGGTAATACAAGAACAGACACAAGATGAGCCTATTGTTCCTTTAGATCTCAGATCTATTTCCCCTTGTTGTCTAATCATATCCCGTACAACAGAATTTACATGTTCATAGCATTATGGCAATAAATAATTCTCTTCCATATTGTTTGCCCTAAGCCCAAATAGCTCACTAATCATACTATTTGATTGCCCTTACTGTATAACTTATCACATATTTAGTCCACATCTTCTGACTATTTAAAACTCAGACGAATATTAATATCAATATGCATATACCATACACATATTCTTATCAAAATTATCAGTATGCTACTTTCCAACATGCTTTATAATAGCCTAGGCAAGTAATCCAATAGCAAATAATATAACCACTTACTATACCATGAGTCGACCTTTCCTCGCAGCAAATGTACATATTCGACCAGTCTTCAGGACCTTTAAAACTATGGCTGCTCTGATACCAAGTTGTAACGCCCTAGTCTATAGGAACGCCACGTGTGTGATTTTATAAACTAGTTTAATACTAATAGATTAATCAATTATTAAAAACCGTGATAATGTAAAAAAAAAACTTGACTAAAATAAAACACTAAAAACGGACATTATAACGGCATAAAAAGCGTGTTCTGGGAATTCCTGTTATAAAAAGTTTTATTAAAGAAATATATAGGAGAACCATTTAAACATAAAATCAAAATACACAATAGATACAGCCAGTCCAAAATAACTCCTGGCAACTCGGCACGTAGGCCGGTGAGGTCAATATGTACATTGCTGGAGAAGACTACCTCCTCATGGTTGATCTAGCTTTTTTTTGCCTTTACCTGCACCACATAGCACCTGCGAGTCACAAGGAGTCAACAAGAAAAGTAATAATAACAATCATATAGTTTATTATTCGAATATTGTCATTTATACACAATAAGAATCAAACCATCACACTTTGTTCATAAGATGAAATCCAAATCACTACTTGCATCTGCCACGAATAAACATTAGTATACAAATATTTGGTAATACAAAACCATTATACCAATAATGGAATTCATATTCATTTAATCATATAAATAATTAATATATATATTACCTCATAAAACAACCATCTTCATGACATCATGTTGCCTAATCAGGCAAGTCGATGATTTAATCTGATGATCTTGTATTGTATCGCCTAATCAGGCAAGCCCATTCCATAGCCTGGCACCCATATGTCGCATAACTGCATCACCTAATCAGGTGAGCCTATGCCCAAAAACCTGCACCCATATATCATATAATTGCATCACCTAATCAGGTGAGCGCGTGCCACAATCTCGCACCAATATATCGCATCGTCTAATTAGACGAGCTCGTACCTACGCCTGGTACTTATCATGTCACTGACGCCCGTACTTACGCCCAGTACATCGCCAGGAAAATCAGATCACCTAATCAGGTGAGCCCGTACCTACACTCGGTACTCATCATATATCACTGACGCCCGTACTTACGCCCAGTACGTTACCAGGAAAATTGCATCCCCTAATCAGGTGAGCCCACATATCACATGCATAATATTATCACATTATCAATACTCAACCAATCAATCTTTTCAATATATAACAATATTAACTATATCTCAATATTAATCAATTCATAACAATACTAATCGTGTTACATACAACGTACTATGCAGTACAATATACTTTTCAATATATAACAATATTAACTATATCTCAATATTGATCAATTCATAACAATACTAACTGTATTACATACAACGTACTATGCAGTACAATACTTTTCTTACCTGTAATCCAGGTTCGTACATTTCGGCCAACCCAAGTGGAGAACTATCCCCGATGATCTCGGCCCTATGTCACAACAACGATAAACCAATAAGTGTTTATCCTAAAACACTGCTTATATTCACATAAGACAATGTAGGGTTTTCTACCAAACTCCGCGGTATAAATACACTAAAATAATACTTATATTTTGGCTCTAAAACATACAGTATATATTAAACTTATATACTGATAAGTTTCGTATATATATAATAATAATATAATATATTAATAATAATATAATAATATAATATTAATACAAATTTTATTATTAATAGTTATCTTATTATTTCTTAGCCATTAAGAAAATTCTACTTTTAAAGTATTTGGCTAACTTCAAGTACCCTAAAATACCCTGATATTTCTAAAATCAACTTATCCCAATAATCTCATCAATATTTCTAACTAAAACTGTTGTGACATTTTTGGCCGCCAATCGGGTCTCAAGGGTCGCCAAACTTAGAAATATTTTTATTTCACAAATAACTCATATTATATCCACGTATTTCAAATAAATCCCTGTAATTAACAAATTATGCTTATATATCCACTTATTGAGTCTCCAAGGTCGCCGAACCTGAAAATATTTTTATTTCACATATAGCTCATATTACATTCGCACATGCTATATAAATCTCCCTAATTAACAAATTACAATTATTTACTCACTTATAGTTAAATTTAAATTTTATACTGAAATAGATTAGTAAGATCATAATCCCACTAATTACCTGATTAACCCATAGTATAAATATAAACTCTAATTATTTACCATTAGGCTTATCGGGATATTACATATACGTCCCGAGAAGAACCATTTGCTCGACTTTAACTAATAGATTAAAGAACACAAATAATGAAACTGAACTAGAACCTAACCATCTCAGGATTGAGATCACTTGATCTAGGATCAACTATGTGATATTGAATTCAATAGATATTATGGTAAGTTTATCATATCTAATCCAAGTTCAATATCGGTCCCTTCTGATGCATACTCCATGCATCCAACCCAAGCTTACTTTAACCAATGCCCTGGAAATGACATAACACTTATCTAAGGTGCAAGTAAACTACATTGTATATTATCATATCAGTTAAACCCTGTGTACTGATAAATCATAAGAAGAGATTTAATAACATAATCTTGATTATCTTCCACTGTGCTAACGACACAATAAACAAGAATATCAATGTGATAAGAATTTGGATGAATTTATAAATCAATTAAGTAAATAAATGATCACATGAACCAAATAATACATTAAACAAGTAATAAAATTAAATCTATTTCCTTAATGATAATTAAATAGAAAAGATTACATTGAAATAGAGTTTTATTTAGGGCACAAAGCCCAACATCCTCGCGTATTACTCTTTCTGGGGGACAACAGCTGAATTCCCTACGTGCCACAGACCTTATAATGCACCCTTTCCGCTGCTTAATGCCGCAAGACTTCAGGATGCCACTAATGTAGGCCCCAATAGGCCTAACCTTGGACTCGATAAGTTCTGCCTCAAAGGTAACATTGGGGTCCTGTGGGGTCTTTAATTTGCGAGGCTTAGGAGACATGATTTCAAACTCAAGGTCACCTGGTTCAAAAGCAACAATGACTTTGGGTAAAAACATTTATCTTACAAGTGGAATAGAAGTTAATATCATGGGTTCAGGCCAGGCCACGTCTCGTAAGAAATGATGCTTGCCCTCAAAAATTTCTTGTAGGAATCGCCTATAACGACTTACAGTCTCTTCTTGGTTCGACTTAATTAGATGGTCTCTAATTCTGGCATCATTTACTTCTAATTTGGATTGAGGTTTGAAATTTCTAGGTTTATATGGAGAGGCTAGATGTTTAGGATATATTGGTTCTAAAAATTCAGGAGAATAAACTTCGGAACCAGACTGGGACATTTTTACAAAAGAAAAACAATCCCAATTTTTGATGAAATTTATCAAACTAGAGGCTTAAGGAATGTGATAAACCTAAATTATGTCTAAACCCTATAAATCACCCAGAAAATATGAATCCTAATTGTTAATTCGAATGAGGTAACAAAATGCAAGACAATCATAACCCAAAAAAAGAGGGAAACGTAAAAGGATGAGGTACTTACTGTGTTAAGTCAAAAAACCGGGTGTTGGAGAATTCTGCGAATGGAGACGTGATGGCCTGCAAGAAGAGTTTTTCGAACACTGGGAGTCGAAGAGCGAGTTTGAGTAAATGCGCAGGAAGAAGGTCAAAGATAAGGATGGCATGCACGGATTCAGGATGTTCAAGTTTTAGAAAGCTTAAGTTTTTGAAGAAGACAAAGATGGTAGAAATTTGGATTCTTACCGTTTTATACTCTAAAGTTAATAACCATCAGATCCTAAAACAGAAGATCTAATGGATGAAAATAAAAGAGTAGTAGAAAAGACGGTTCATTAATGATATTGACGTGCATTGGGACCATTAAACTACCAAAATCAAAGGCATGCATAATTTCAAAATGAATTATGACAAAAATACCCTCAGTAATTATTTAAAAAGCATTTTTTACTAAAAAGGGTCTTTTTAAAGGGAAATTGTTATACCTGAAATTCGACTAGCACTTTAGAGGAGGACATGTGTCAACCTTGAAGAATACGAATCAACGAATATAATGGCAATTATATTAAAGGATATTAAAATAGAATAGCTCATTAAATGTGGAGCTGATAGAATATATTTATAATTCGCTGACAGTAAAGTCTTAAGCGAGATGAGGATGAACAAAATATTCACTCATGCATTAACGAGAAACCATTTCACATCAGAAGACGCAATCGTAAGGATGACATCAGTAATACAAAGTGAGGCACCAACCTTGCTTCGTATAAAAAGGTTAAGACGAGGCATGTTGACTGTTAGAACACTTAGCGTATAATATACATTATACAACCTAAGTGTAACAACATAACTAGCATAGGCGTATTACGTGATTTTTAAACGTACTGTGCAGCTCGTTGCTAATCAACGAGGTTTATGGAAATCGTGATTAATTAAAATTTTTGCTTTTTAATTAAACTTATAAAATATTTATACAAAAATACTCGGGATCCCGATTACAAAACATTTTACAAAAGTATACTGACTAAATAAAATACTTGTCGCCTAGCGACTAATTACAAAAAGCCTTGCTGTCCCGAGGATCGTACGCTCCAGGCCTAACCGCCTCGACATGTACAATCTTCACCGGCTCGCTCTCACGGTTCTTCAGCTTTAGCCTTGCCCTTACCTACACATAAACATAGCACTGTGAGTCGACAGACTCAGTAAGAAAAGCATAAATCATAAACATACATAAATCCCGGGTTATGATCAGACGCCCATACCCCTGACCATAACCCTAACTGCCGTGTCCCACACGATACTGAGTCCCGAATGTTCATAAGATAGTACTATTGACAAGTAACAGCCTATACTCGGTACACTGGTCATACTCCAGCTGCTAGTCATACTCTAGCCTGTACCGATGTGTTACAGTATCAGCCTATACTCAGTTCACTGGTCATACTCCAGCTGCTAGTCATACTCTAGCCTAACCGATGTGATACGGTCAAATAGTACCGATGTGTTACAGTATCAGCCTATACTCAGTTCACTGGTCATACTCCAGCTGCTAGTCATACTCTAGCCTGTACCGATGTGTTACAGTATCAGCCTATACTCAGTTCACTGGTCATACTCCAGCTGCTAGTCATACTCTAGCCTAACCGATGTGATACGGTCAAATAGTACAGTACCACCAACCCTAGTATCAGCCTATACTCGGTTCACTGGTCATACTCCAGCTGCTAGTCCTACTCTAGCCTGTACCGATGTGATACAGTGTCAGCCTATACTCGGTACACTGGTCATACTCAAGCTGCTAGTCATACTCTAGCCTGGACCGGTGTGACACAGTCGGATGGTTCGAAGCAAAAATACATATCTAATGTAATCTAATAGGCTTCCTACATGCACGCTAAACATGTAATACATATGCATACTGTTACACTAATCTTACCTCAATTCTGAATTAAGGTGTGCCGGTCAACCTGAGTGGAACTATCAGCTCGGTGGATTACAGGCTCCTTAACCGTAAAAATCACAACACCGATAAGTGACACGCTAAATCACAACCGGGACAAAGGTTTCAAAACCAAACTTAACCTACTGTATCAATATACAAAAATACCCCAAACTAGCAGAGAACAAACTGCCAGAAAACCCGAAACTAGCACAAAACGACAAGTTGAGAAAAACCGGTTTCTCACCCTACTGCAAAATCCGGGTAACCGGTTTTACAAGCAGTGTAAAACTGGTTAACCGGTTTTACCCAAAAAACACCAAAAATCAATTCTCCAATCAAAACGTTTCCAAACTCAACCAAACTTTCCAGACCTGCTAATTAGACCCTAATAAACATTTTCCAAGTGATAAAACAAAGCTTCGTGCACAAATACAAAAAATGCCATTAAAGCTCCAAGCTTTGAGTTCAAAACTCAAGCTTGGATAAGCCCCATTCACATGCATCGAAACCTGCTAGAGCCTACTCAAATATGCATAATTAAGCCTCTGAAGATAGCAGTAAACAACTACAGCACGCAGAGCAACAGATTCAACATATTTCCGTAAAAACCATAGTTTTGAGTTAAAACTTCACACTTGCTTAAAATCAACTAATCATGCATAAAAATCTATGATTTTTTAGAAAATGCAAGAGTTGCTTCTTTTCTTTGATTTTTTAGAAAAATGGATAAAATGGGATAAAATGATAGTTTATTAAATTACTTTAGCCAAAATAAACTTTAAAAATCTGATTTCCCATTAACATAAAATTCACTAAAAGACAAACATACAAAATGGCAAAAAGACCATTTTGCCCTTTCTACAATAAAAGGCATAAAAGGGTACTTAGGGGTATTCTGGGAAAACTCTAAATTCCAGACTAATCCCGACATTCCCAATGTCTAAATAAACCGTCCCACTATACTGAAATACTAATTTGTGATTCTACTGAGCCATACACCGAGTTCCATGATGCTGGACACCGAAAATGAAAAATTATGAAATTTCACTATATGACATAAAAAAATGCATTCAGAATTAAAAAATAACAGTATAAATAATTATTTAAATATCTATAAATAATTTTTATAATTAAACATAATTAACTGCTAATTTGCAAATTAAACTAAGCGGTCTTTACAACTATTCCCACCTTAAAAGGATTTCGTCCCCGAAATCTAACCTAAATAACTCTGGATATTGAGATCTCATATTTGACTCTAGCTCCCAGTTGGCTTCCTCCACCTTGCTGTTTCTCCAGAGTACTTTGACCAAAGCTATGGTCTTATTCCGAAGGACTTTATCTTTTCTATCCAGGATCTGCACTGGCCGTTCTTCTTAAGACATATCTGGCTGCAGTTCAAGGCTCTCATAGCTTGAATCACTACCAACAAGCTGAAATAATCAAGAATTTCAGAGCAAAATCCAAGCCCTAGCAGCCCCAATCAAAACCGAAAAGAGAGAGAGAGAGCTCTTGAGAGAAAATGCAAAAGTTGCTTCTTTTCTTTGATTTTTTAGAAAAATGGATAAAATGGGATAAAATGATAGTTTTATTAAATTACTTCAGCCAAAATAAACTTTAAAAATCTGATTTCCCATTAACATAAAATTCACTAAAAGACAAACATACAAATGGGCAAAAAGACCATTTTGCCCTTTCCACACTAAAAGGCATAAAAGGGTACTTAGGGGTATTCTGGGAAAACTCTAAATTCCCGACTAATCTCGACATTCCCAATGTCTCAATAAACCGTCCCACTATACTGAAATACTAATTTGTGATTCTACT
This sequence comes from Cannabis sativa, assembly GCF_029168945.1. Lineage (NCBI taxonomy): Eukaryota > Viridiplantae > Streptophyta > Magnoliopsida > Rosales > Cannabaceae > Cannabis > Cannabis sativa. Next base: position 58,941,526 of record NC_083601.1, read on the forward strand.
GAGCCATACACCGAGTTCCATGTTGTCGGACACCGAAAATGCAAAATTATAAAATTTCACTATATGACATAAAAAAATGCATTCAGAATTCAAAAATAACAGTATAAATAATTATTTAAATATCTATAAATAATTTTCATAATTGAACATAATTAACTGCTAATTTCCAAATTAAACTAAGCGGTCTTTACAACTATTCCCCCTTAAAAGGATTTCGTCCCCGAAATCTAACCTGAATAACTCTGGATATTAAGCTCTCATATTTGACTCTAGATCCCAGGTGGCTTCCTCCACCTTGCTGTTTCTCCAGAGTACTTTGACCAAAGCTATGGTCTTATTCTGAAGGACTTTATCTTTTCTATCCAGGATCTGCACTGGCTGTTCTTCTTAAGACATATCTGGCTGCAGTTCAAGGCTCTCATAACTGAGTATATGAGAGGGATCTGAAACGTATTTTCTCAACATAGAGACATGGAATACGTTGTGAACTGCTGATAAAGCTGGAGGCAATGCTAACTGGTATGCCACTTGACCTATCTTCTCGAGAATCTCGAAAGGTCCTGTAAATCTGGGGCACAACTTGCCTCATTTCCCGAAGCGTTTGATCCCCTTCATTTGAGATACCCGTAAAAACACATGGTCCCCTACTCGGAACTCAACATCTTTGTGCTTCGGATGTGCGTAACTTTTTTGTCTACTCTGTGAGGCAAGCATTCTAGCTTTTATTTTTTCAATTTCCTCGTTGGTCCGCTGCACTGACTCCGGACCTAGGTATTTCCTCTCCCCTGTCTCATCCCAGTGGATGGGAGATCTATACTTCCTACCGTATAACAGTTCATAGGGAGCCATCCCTATCGTACTCTGATAACTGTTATTGTAAGAAAATTCTATCAATGGTAGATATTTGTTCCAAGAGCCTTCCAAATCCATAACACAGGCTCGTAACATGTCCTCCAATATCTGAATTGTCCTTTCGGACTGCCCATCTTTCTGAGGATGGAATGCTGTACTGAATTTTAGTTTTGTACCCATTGCTCGTTGCAAACTCTGCCAAAATTTGGAGGTGAAATTCGGATCTCTATTAAAAACTATAGACTTCGGTACCCCGTGAAGTCTTACAATCTCTCTAACGTACAATTCTGCCAAGTGATCCACTGTAAAGGTTGTTCTAACAGGCAGAAAATGAGCAGATTTCGTGAATCGATCCACCACAACCAAGATGGAATCGAACAAACCCATTGTTCTAGGTAACCCAACCACGTAATCCATCGTGATACTTCCCACTTCCAATCCGGTAAGGTTAAAGGCTGCTACAACCCTGCTGGTCTCTAATGTTCAGCCTTTATTTGCTGACAAGTGAGGCATCTCAATATGAATTCTACCAAATTCTTCTTCATACCGCTCCACCAGAAGTACGGTTTAAGATCCTGGTACATCTTAGTGGTGCCGGGTGTTGGAACTTATTTTACCAGGATCTTAGATCTACTCACAAGTATGTTGTTTAACACCCTAAATATGAACTTTCTAAAACGATGAAATAAACACATATAAAGTTTAGGAAACCTTACATTGGGTGCAGCGGAATATAATGACTCCTTCCGTTCAGATATCTAGCCCTTGATTCCTTTATGTAGCAGAGCATTATCAATATCTGAACCTGGATCTCTTTCTCTGAATCTTTGATGCTGAAACCTCCTTCTTGCTGAAAGTCTTTCTTCACGATCTTCCTCACTATGATTGAGGTATCACTTGATGTGTGTGGGCACTACTCATACACTAAGGATTTCGAAATTCAAGAGGGAAGAGAAAGAAGAAGTGGCAGCTAAAGATAGGGAGAGAGAAAGGCTCAGGTTTTTCTCTGAAGGAAAAATAGAAAATTTAAGTGTAATTTTCCTGAAGCCTTCACTATCTATTTATAGCATTCCACTAGGGTTAGGTTTGAATTATTTGACATTAAAATAATGAAAATATCAGATTAAATTGCCTACAAAAGTGGCTGGGCAATGCTTAGTGGATTTGGGCCTCACTTTTTGCAATTTTGCAATTTTAACACCTTTTGTATCTGATTTTCTCAAAAATGCCAATTTCCTAATTCAACCATTTAAATGCCAATTCTAACTATTTAATAACTATAAATAATTATTAAATAATATTGTCATTTATCATATTTATTAATTGAACCATACAAAGTATCATAATTAACAAATATGCCCCTATAAACTCTTTCTTTACAATTTCGCCCTTACTTAGTGAAAATTTCACAAATAGACATAGTCTAATTCGTGAATTATAATTGATTAATCAAAACCAATTACATGATACTTACAAGCAATATTATTTCAACTAGTGGGGGGACCATGGGTCTATATAACCGAGCTTCCAATAAGTAGATCAAGAATTTAGCACTAAAATTCACTAACTTATTAATTCTTCGTTGAATCCACGCATAGAACTTAGAATTGCACTCTCAGTATATAGAATGCTCTATATGTTCCACCATATAGACACATCATTAGTTATCCATTGTTATAATCCTAATGTGATCAATGATCCTCTATATGAATGATCTACACAGTAAAGGGATTAAATTACCGTAACACCCTACTATGTATTTTATCCTTAAAACACTTGACCCCGTATAAATGATATTTCAGCTTATGTGAAATGAGATCTCCACCATTTATTTTCGTTTGGTCAAGCTTGAAGGTGATCATCCTTTGCTTACTATTCACCAGATAGAAGCTATAGATTCCATGTTTATGCTAGTGCTCCCACTCAATTGCACTACCGTGTTCCCAAAATGTACGTATCACCCTGACCTAAAAGTAGGCTTAACTAACAAATCAAAGAACACGAATAGCCTTTCAAGATTGAGCCTAAACATAACAGGATTAAGATCATTTGATCTAGGATCAACTTGGCGATATTGAATTGAATAGATTTTACGGTAAGTTTAATTAAATCTAAGTCAAAGTTCAATATCGGTCCCTTCCGATGCATACTCCATGCATCCAACCTGAGCTTTACTTTAACCAATGCTCTGGAAAGAACATAGCACTTCTCCAAATGCAAGTAAACTGTGTTGTAGATTATCATATCAGTAAAACCCTGTGTCTGATAAATCTAGGAAACTTTATTCACATAGTCATGTTTACTTTCCAATGTGTTGACGGCACAATAAACAGGATCAAGTATGTGAAAAGGGTTTAAGATGAATCTATACATTATGTACATATAATCATGAAATAAATCATGTGAACCATGCAACATTAATTGTTATTATTGATCTATATTAATAAGTAAATCTGATTATATTGAAATGAGTTTTATTTAGGGCATAAAACCCAACACCGGGATGCAAAGAATAAGGGTAGAATGAGCCTCCTCAAAGATCTCATTCCTGAGTTCCACACTACTCGGAACACAAACCCTAGCTTTATACAGAAGCATTCCGTTGTTTGACACTGAGAAATCCTTGGCTTGACCAGCCAAAACCTTATCTCTGATTTTCACTAACTCTGGATCAGACATCTGAGCGGCTTTAATTCTTTCCAACCGATCAGATTGCAGCGTCAAGTTGTGAAGCTGACCTACCACAAACTCAATGCTGGATCTAACCATGTCTTCAGCTAACTGAGGTGAGATTTGAATCATGCTAGCTACCTGCCTGGGACCCTTCCTGCTCAGGGCATCGGCCACTACATTGGCCTTCCCGAGGTGATTGAGAATCTCACAGTCGTAATCTTTCACTAACTCAAACCGACGCCTTTGTCTCATATTCAATTCTTTCTAAGTAAAGAAATACTTGAGACTTTTATAGTCGGTATAGATTTCACAGCTTTCTCCATAAAGGTAATGCCGCCAGATTTTCAATACAAAGACCACCGCGGCCAACTCTAGATCATGAGTCGGGTATCACTGTTCATAATCCTTTAACTGACGAAAGGCATAAGCGATAACCCGATCAGCTTGCATTAGCACACACCACAGACCCTGTTTGGATGCATCGCAATAGACTACAAATTTTCTCTTTGTGGGAAGGCAAAGCTAGCACTGGAGCGGTAATCAATCTCTGTTTCAGCTCCTAAAAACTAGCTTCGCACTTATCTGACCAGACAAACCGCTGATTCTTCTTTGTAAGTTCGGTTAAGGGTGTTAAAATCTTAGAAAACCCTTCCACGAACCTACGATAATAACCAGCTAAACCCAAGAAGCTTCTAATTTCTGTCACTGTCTTCGGTCTCGGCAAATCCCTAACGGATTCTATTTTCCCGGGATCCACCTTCATCCCATCCTTGCTAACAATGTGCTCTAAGAAGGACACCTGAGATTGCCAAAATTCACATTTCTTGAATTTGGCGTAAAGCTTGTGTTCCCGAAGCCGCTGCAAAACCATCTGAAGATGTAACTCATGCTCCTCTTCTAACTGAGAGTACACAAGGATGTCGTCGATAAACATGATAACACAGATATCGAGGAAATCCTTGAATACCCTATTCATTTAATCCATAAATGCAGCAGGAGCATTGGTTAGTTAACCAAAAATTCGTAATGTCCATACCTAGTACGGAAAGCTGTCTTCGGAATGTCCTCCTCTCGGATTCTTAACTGATGATAACCTGATCGGAGATCAATCTTGGAGAAGACCGTCTTCCCCTGAAGTTAATCAAAAAGATCATCGATCCTAGGTAGTGGATATTTATTCTTCATTGTTAGCTTGTTTAATTCTCTGTAATCGATACACATTCTCATAGTTCCATCTTTCTTCTTGACGAACAAAACCGGGGCTCCCCAGGGTGACACACTAGGCCAAATAAACCATATGTCAAGTAACCCCTGAAGCTTAATCTTTATTTTTTTTCTTCTTACTGGAATCGGTTAGCACAATTCCCGAGGCCAACCTTGCCAACCGATCAAACTGGGTATTGTACTCTATCACACTCATATAATTCACTATTCTCGTAATCACTGTTAGCCACTGTTCGGCTTTCATGACATCCAAACCTCCCAGGAAAAACCAGGGGTGCCTGCTTCCGGAATCCTTCATACAGGGGTTCCATTCTATTCGCCGCTACTACTGGTTCGGCCTAGACAACAGGGGCAGGTGTCACTGGAACTTCTGGCACAGGCACTGCAGGAGCACCCTGCTGTCTTAATCTTTGAATCTCATTATCTTGCTCCTCTATTCTGGCTTGCATTTCAGCAAACCTAATTTCCCAATTCTGGGCTTCCTGATTGGCTTAGGCAGCCTGTGGCGGGTTAACATCACCCCGACCACAAGCCCTACCCCTAGGACCTCTACCACGGCCCCTAACATTCGGGGGAAACGAGCTCCTTGACCCTGATTTGACCCGACCGAGTTGCCTTGACTCCTGGTATTTCGCCTGGCGTCCGTCTAGTCTAAACAGCCTCGAAGCCCAGAGTTGGCACATCAGGTCATGACCAACGAGAGCTTACTAATGCTACTTAATTTGGAAATTAAAAACATGTGCCTATTCTACTATCAGGCTACTAACATGCTTCCTATCAGGCTTTTCTTATTTCATAATAATTAAATAAGCTACTAAAGCAAGAAAAGCTTACTGAACCGTAGAACGAGCTAACTGCTGATGATGATTGTACATGTCGTGACGATCTTCGGAAGACAACCTGGCGGCTCTGATACCAAATTGTAACACCCTAAATAGCATAGGCGTATTACGTGATTTTTAAACATGCTGTGCAGCTCGTTGCTAATCAACGAGGTTTATGGAAATCGTGATTAATTAAATTTTTTGCTTTTTAATTAAACTTATAAAATATTTATACAAAAATACTCGGGATCCCGATTATAAAACATTTTACAAAAGTTTACTGACTAAACAAAATACTTGTCGCCTAGCGACTAATTACAAAAAGCCTTGCTCTCCCGAGGATCGTACGCTCCAGGCCTAACCGCCCCGACATGTACAATCTTCACCGGCTCACTCTCACGATTCTTCAGCTTTAGCCTTGCCCTTACCTACACATAAACATAGCACTGTGAGTCGACAGACTCAGTAAGAAAAGCATAAATCATAAACATACATATATCTCGGGTTATGATCATACGCCCATACCCCTGACCATAACCCTAACTGCCGTGTCCCACACGATACTGAGTCCCAAACGTTCATAAGACAGTACTATTGACAAGTAACAACCTATACTCGGTACACTGGTCATACTCCAGCTGCTAGTCATACTCTAGCATGTACCGATGTGTTACACTATCAGCCTATACTCGGTTCACTGGTCATACTCCAGCTGCTAGTCATACTCTAGCCCAACCGATGTGATACGGTCAAATAGTACAGTACCACCAACCCTAGTATCAGCCTATACTCGGTTCACTGGTCATACTCCAGCTGCTAGTCCTACTCTAGCCTGTACAGATGTGATATAGTGTCAGCCTATACTCGGTACACTGGTCATACTCCAGTTGCTAGTCATACTCTAGCCTGTACCGATGTGACACAGTCGGATGGTTCGAAGCCAAAATACATATCTAATGTAATCTAACAGGCTTCCTACATGCACGCTAAACAAGTAATACATATGCATACTGTTATACTAATCTTACCTCAATTTTGAATTCAGGTGTGCCGGTCAACCTGAGTGGAACTATCAGCTCGGCGGATTACAGGCTCCTAAACTGTAAAAATTACAACACCGATAAGTTCCACGCTAAATCACAACCGGGACAAAGGTTTTCAAACCAAACTTAACCTACTGTATCAATATACAAAAATACCCCAAACTAGCAGAGAACAAACTGCCAGAAAACCCGAAACTAGCACAAAACGACAAGTTGAGAAAAACCGGTTTCTCACCCTACTGCAAAATCCGGGTAACCGGTTTTACCCAAAAAACACCAAAAATCAATTCTCCAACCAAAACGTTTCCAAACTCAACCAAACTTTCCAGACCTGCTAATTAGACCCTAATAAACATTTTCCAAGTGATAAAACAAAGCTTCATGCACAAATACAAAAAATGCCATTAAAGCTCCAAGCTTTGAGTTCTAAACTCAAGCTTGGATAAACCCCATTCACATGCATCAAAACCTGCTAGAACCTACTTAAATATGCATAATTAAGCCTCTGAAGATAGCAGCAAACAACAACAGCACGCAGAGCAACATATTCAACATATTTCCATAAAAACCATAGTTTTGAGTTAAAACTTCACACTTGCTTAAAATCAACTAATCATGCATAAAAATCTATTTTATTTCATTCAATTAAACATTTTTAAACTATAGAAAACAACAACAACAACCAACAGCAGCTATCAACATTAAATCACCAAGCATGCACTTATTTTTCATCAAACAAATCAAGAACACCAAGAAGGTTTCAAGAACCATACCTTCTTAGCTTGAATCACTACCAACAATCTGAAATAATCAAGAATTTCAGAGAAAAATCCAAGCCCTAGCAGCCCCAATCAAAACCGAAAAGAGAGAGAGAGAGCTCTTGAGAGAAAATGCAAAAGTTACTTCTTTTCTTTGATTTTTTAGAGAAATGGATAAAATGATAGTTTTATTAAATTACTTCAGCCAAAATAAACTTTAAAAATCTGATTTCCCATTAACATAAAATTCACTAAAAGACAAACATACAAAATGGCAAAAAGACCATTTTGCCCTTTCCACAATAAAAGGCATAAAAGGGTACTTAGGGGTATTTTGGGAAAACTCTAAATTCCCGACTAATCCCGACATTCTCAATGTCTAAATAAACCGTCCCACTATACTGAAATATTAATTTGTGATTCTACTGAGCCATACACCGAGTTCCATGATGCTGGACACTGAAAATACAAAATTATGAAATTTCACTATATGACATAAAAAAACTGCATTCAGAATTCAAAAATAACAGTATAAATAATTATTTAAATATCTATAAATAATTTTCATAATTAAACATAATTAACTGCTAATTTCCAAATTAAACTAAGCGGTCTTTACACTAAGTATAACATTTGGATGAATCTGAACAACAAATAGCGAGGGATCCATCTCACTATAGGAAGGCACATTCCTTGTACCTTCACTAATTAGCTTCATACATCTTTTAATGAGATCCACTGCTCCGTCAAGTCAGCTCTCTCAAATAGAAGCTGACATTCAAATGATGTTGACTGCTGAAGTTCACCTTGTAACCAAGAATTGCGATTGTTAGATGAAGTGTTATGTCTTCAATAGCATAAACGACGGGATTTACATTATCAACCTCAGAAAGACATGAAAAAAGCTCCAGCTCACTCTCAGGGTTATTGTTGCTATCCCAATGAGATACACTTTGAAGCGTCTTTAAATCCACGTCAATATTGACCCAGTAAAAGCGAATAAATCATAATTGTATGATTTTCAATTAATAACCGTATTTATTCTACGTGGGACGTAAATAAATCCCATAATTTTAGGGAAATATTGTTATGGGATATGAGTCTGATTGTAATTAACTGCCTCTCTATCTTACTATAAATAGGAGCAGAGTGTACTAAAAAATGGACGAAAAATCCTTGAGAGAAAAAACCCTAGTTTGTATGAGAGAAATCTAATAAGTTAGACTCGTGGACTATGCAAAATTTTAACTAAAAAATCACGTAAAAAACTTAGTGTGATCTTTACATTATTTTTCTTATTTTTATTTTCTATTATTTTTGTGGTGATCCTATCAAGAAATAGGCTTATATCGTTAACGAAAATCTGCGTTAACAAACATTATGATTTGGGGTCATTTGTTATAATTTCTCCATCCGTATTCCAAACATTAAGTAGCAGTTTCACTTGCTCACTTTGTGTTTTGTAAACCTCACTCCTAACATGGAGTTTCATTTCAAAATCAATTGGTGGTGACTAGAGTAGCTCATATTCTTGAATATGGCTCAATACTTTAACATTTAATTCATATAGGATAATGTTCTCCAATACTCCCCTTAAGATGTTGACTATTTTTGCTCACTAATCTTGAATCACCTTATCACAAGTCGTGCTATTTCGCTCGCTTTTATTTTTATTCAGATCTCGAACGTCTTTACACTATCTAAATTTCATGCGGCTGACTAATTATCTGAATAGGTATGGATTAAAAATCCACTAAAAATATGACTGTGATACCATGTCAAAAAACATGAAATTCTATCTCAAAATTAATTGATAAATGAGATGAAATATATGACTCTATTCCTTTAAAGTTAGGCCGACATTTGAGATTTTCTTTAGACAACAGCTGGCATGAAAATGTGCACATATAATCATATATATATTAATACATAATTTGAATCTCAAGGTTCTACATAGTACTAGTGATGTAAAGTGGTAACTAACTAAAGAGACCTAACAACTCCAAAAAAATGAAACTTCGAGCAAGAGCTAGAGGAGGCCACTTCTGCAAATGATGAAGTACGACAATTACAATTACAATTACATAGTCACGTGGAGCTATATATGTTTACTTGGAAAAGAACTATTTGTCCAACGTGAACAAGTATAATAGTGGTGCCAAAAAGAAGCAAAGGAAAATGGTATTTTATTTCACATCCATACTGAATTATTGAATTATGATCACTTGAGGACACATAACAATACTGTGACATCAAAAAAGCTAGACTTGAAATTTTTGAACTTATAATGGAGAATCATTGTACCTAATGAAATTATGAAAAGTAAAAGTGGAAATGTTCACTAAAATGTAACTTTATCATCCTATGTCACATCAAGATTGTCAATTTATATATATATTAACCAATCATTAACATTACATAATTAAAAACAAAGCAAGCAAGCAAACAAACATGCAAACCATTTTAGACTATCATTTAAAACGTATTATGTTGGTAAGTAACTATTATGGGATTCAATTGTAATCTTCTTCTCATATACAAACTTTATAATTGTATATCTCAACTATATTGTGTTATAACAAATTAATTTATAGATATATGAACAATTCTAATATATGCGGAATAACTAAATGGATTGAACACATATAAGAAATAGAGGATCGATATTATGCACCTCCCTATTTAATTAGTGGCGGACCTATGTTGGGGCAAGGGGGCAGTTGACTCCTTTGGGGATATATATTTTTATGTGCGAATATTCACCAAAAGTTTTCCCTTCATAAAAAGACTACAGTTTTTCGAATCCTACTTCTTACAATTTTTTACTTAAAATTAATTAAAATTATGAAGGTGGAGAGAGTCAAACCATGGTCTCATTGAATTGGGGTAAAATATAACAGCTATGCCAAAGAATTTTTTTGAAAATAGATGTTATTAAAATATATTTAACTTATGCCCTGCTAGAAAATATTCTTGGATTGCGCCTCGGACCATATTAATAATGAGTGTAAGTAGTGTAAATTTTTCAAGCTCTCACTAACTCTGTTTTTGGTGCTTATAGAAAAATAAATGTGCAAAAACATACTTTTCTTTAGACAATTAACTATTAAGATGAAAGTTTGTGTTGTTTGTGGATGTTTATTCATAAGTAATTTTAATCACTATCTCAAACAAAAAGAATTTGGGTAGCGAACTTAGTATCTATATATTTATATGGGTGAGATATTATATTTGCCACAATTAATAGTGTAATAAATAATTAAAGATGACCACTGATATTGAACATTTTAATAAATAATTGATTTGATAACAAATGAAGCCTTAACAATTTATATGTATATTAAATTCATTGATTTATACGTGTATATATTAAGAAATATTCTTATATATTGTAGTTGTAAAGTGTGCAACTCTGGTTATGACATGGGTTCTTTCAACTCCCTTGATCTGATAATGATCTTAATCGTTGCCACTGCATTTCTTCTTGGTGCTAATGGCAACAAGCTAACTCCACTTCACTACTCCCAAACATGTCCTCAAGCATTGTCCATTGTCAAGGGCGAAGTAGCTGCAGCTATAGAAAGCGAAACACGAATCGGTGCTTCCTTACTCCGACTTCATTTCCATGACTGTTTTGTCAATGTGAGTTCAGCTCATAACCAACATTAATTGTCATATCAAAACATGATCGACTACTAGTACTTAATATATAGGGCTTTGAGCTTTCGTTTTTTCAGGGCTGTGATGGATCTATTTTGCTAGATGATACGGCCAACTTTGTGGGAGAAAAAACAGCAGCTCCCAACAACAACTCGGTCAGAGGGTACGAAGTGGTCGACCACATTAAGGCCAAGCTTGAGAAAGCCTGCCCGGGAGTAGTGTCATGTGCTGATATACTAGCCATTGCTGCTCGTGATTCTGTTGTTCATGTAATAAACTCTAGCTCTTCTTTTTTTCAAAACAAAAGGCATGTGTCCATGCCATTAGTACTTGGCCATTCTTTTACATATGATTAGAAATTATAATCATATTTGCAGCTAGGAGGTCCTTCCTGGAAAGTAAAGTTGGGAAGAAGAGACTCAACCACTGCCAGTAGGAGCCTTGCAAACACATCTATTCCCTCACCAATCTCTAACATAAGTCGTCTTATATCAAGTTTCTCTTCACAAGGGCTTTCCTTAAAGAACTTCGTAGCTCTCTCAGGTACGATTAGTCCAACTTATTACCAACTCTCCTTAATTTCAAACCCCAATAGATACATCCTTTAACATTGGCTGCTTCAAGATAGTGATAATGAGAAAGTAATTATATTTGATGAGTTGCAGGTTCTCACACCATTGGTATGGCTAAATGCACATCATTCAGGGCACGCATCTACAACGACACAAACACCATCGAAGCCTCTTTCGCCAAGTCATTGCAGAGAAAGTGTCCAGCAAATGGGAATAACGGTGACAACCTTGCTGAACTTGATCACCAAACTCCAACTCATTTTGATAACCTTTACTTCAAGAACTTGCTGAAAAAGAAGGGTCTTCTACATTCAGATCAAGCTCTCTTCAATGGAACTTCTTCTGTTGATTCTCTGGTTAAAAGATACGCAAACAACAACGAGGCATTTTTCAAGGCCTTCGCTATGGGTATGATCAAAATGGGAAACATAAGTCCTCTTACGGGAAACAAAGGCCAAGTCAGAGTTAATTGCCGAAAAGTCAACTAGAGGAAGATGTTATAGTTTAAAATGTATTTCCTTTTATAAGTTCAAATAAAGAGTCAGTGAAAGGTTATGTAAGAATGTTCAATCAAATGCATATTGTGTGTAACGTTTGCAGTACTACAAAATTAGCTTTTCCGAATGAAAACTGTTAAAAAAGTTAAGGGGAGATTTTTCCCAACAATTTAGAACCGAAACAAAGATATACCGTTGGGAAAAATAAATGCCAACCATTATAAATATTGGGAATACTTACTTAATATCCCATGTTTGATTTAGTATATAAAAAAAGATTTCTTTTTTTTTTTTTTGCTTAATAATTTTTTTTTTGTATATAATTAAAAAAAAAAATACTAAAAAAAGAGTTTTAGATTTTTTTTTTTTTTTTAAAAAAGAAAAGAAATTTGTACTTTTTTACTTAATAAAATAAATTTGTATTTAATAAAATAAAATACCAAAAAAAGTTTAGAGTTAAAATAGTGAAAAATAACTTATTAAATTTATAATTTGAGAATTTATAAAATTGAGAAATTTAGATTTTATATATTTTCAATTAGAGAATAATTTTAAAAATTAGTTGTATTTAAAAGATTATTGTGAAAGGTGTACAAAAACTAATTATTGTGAAAGAGAAAAATTATTTGAGGACTAAAATACTATTGGACAATTACTTGAGGTCCTAAAATATTATTGGAGAATTATTTTGAATTTAGTTAAAAAAATTGTATTTAACAAAATAAATTTATATATATTTTTGCTTAATAAAAGAATTTTGTATTTAGTTAAAGAAAATAACAAAAAAAATATTTCATGAAAAAAAAGAAGGGTATAAATACCTCTAAAATAATTGATTGGGAGTAAAATTAAATAGGGTATAACTATTAAATAATCAGATTTTCTTTTTTTAAAAAAAAATAAATAATGAGATATTTTTTTTGAATGAATAAATAATCAGATTTTAATTTAAATATTTTAGTAAATATATTAAAGGGTATAAAAAGAAAAATATGAAAACCTAACCCCCAAACCTTATTTGTTGTTCTTCTTCCTCCCGCCTCTTCTTCTATCCTCTTTCTTTGGCCTATTTTCCGAGCAGCTCTACTCATTGGATAGAAGTGCTCCGGTCACCCTAGGTCTCAATCGCCACAAAGATCCCCACCCTAGAAACTCCCAAACTCGACCCATTTCCTCCCACTCGATCCCACCTTTCTCCCTCTCACCATCCCTCTTGTTTGATTTGGGCACCTCACAAGTCTTAATGATTTGGGACACTTCAACGCCTTCAACGCCTACTAAACTTGGCTTGGCTTGTTAGCTTCGCATCTCCAACTCCAACTCCATGACCACAATTTTCCTTTCCTTCTTATTCAACTCGCTGCAATCCAATCACTCCCACACTCACACTCGATTCTCTCTCTCCGTAAGTCCTCTCTCCACTCTCTCACATAATCATATTCAAATTCATAACATTAACTGCTTTTTTATCATAGTCATTTGATGATGGATATCCGTAGCCATAGTTGGTCTCTTTAAATTTCATTCATTTGATATCTCTTATTGGGTTACAGTTGGTTTATTCAATTTCTATCTGAAAAACCACTCAACGGATAAGTTTTAGTATGAGATATTTCCCCATACATTTTGAATTGATGATTTTGTTTTTCTGCAGTAAAAGATTGTCAAAAGTATTTGCAATGGAGGATTCTAAAGGGGATTCAGGAAAGAATCTGTTGTTGGGGTTGGATGAAGCAAGTGAGGAAAAATACACTTTACAATCTAAGCTACTTCAAGAATTTACTAGCATCTCCAACATTGATAAGGCATGGACTTTTAAGTCTGGGGTATGTATTATATTTAATATGTAGGTGTGTGGGGTTATCCTCCTTAAGGGCTTCAAGGATCTGTGACTCGATCCTTCGTGCATCTATTTTGACCGGGAACCATCGCTATAAAGACCGCTTAGTTTAATTTAGAAATTAGCAGTTAATCATGATTAATTATGAAAATTATCTATAGCTATTTAAATAATTATTATACTGTTATTATTGAATTCTGAGATGCATTTTATGTCATTTAGTAGTTTTCATAATTTTGCATTTCCGGTGCCCGGTAACATGGAACTCGGTGTTTGGCTCAGTAAAATTACAACTTAGTATGTTAGTAGGTTGGGACGGTTTATTAGACATTGAGAATGTCGAGAATGGCCGGGAATTTAGAATTTCCCAAAAATACCCCTTTAGTGTTATTTATGTGATTTTTGTGTGAAGGGGCAAAATGGTCATTTTGCCCCATTATTAGTTTGTCCTTTAGTAGACTTAGAAAATAAATTTATTAAGTGTTTTATTATTTTTTGTTGGCTGAAATAAAGGATATGTTTTTGCATGTTTCTCATTTATTCAAAGTTAGAAAAAAATTACAAATTTCTCAAAAAACACTCTCTCTTTTCCTCTCTCTTTTTCGGCCCCTTGAGCAGCAAGAAAAGAGGATTTCCTCTTGGATTTCAAGCTGATTTTTGCATTGATTTTGACCTCTTGTTGTTGGTATGTTTCCTTTAGCTTCTCTATTAAATTTTCTTGATGAATTTTGATGAAAATGATGTGTTGCATGCTTAGTTTTAGGTTATTGTTGTTGCTGGAATGTTGTTGATATTTTCAGAGATTTAAGCTTGTTTATTTGAGTTAATTTGAGCTGTTTGTGAAGCATCATAGTTAGGTTGAGTAAAGCTAAGGTTTTTCTATGCAAAAGTTTAGTTTTCAAAGAGAAAATGGAGAATTTGGTGGCTGTGAGTATTGCATGAGTTTAAGTTTGTTTTCTGCAGTGTTTTTATGCATGCTTATGTAGTTCTAATCTAGTTTTGAGGGTTGTTAGTGAGCTTTAGCCAAGTTTGAGTTTGAAACTCAAAGCTTCGAGCTCTCATGGTACTTTTTGTTTCTGTGCAATCTGGGTGAGTTTGATGCTTTAGAATTGTTCTATAGGATGTTTAGAACAGGTCTGGAAGGTCTTGTGTGATTTGGGTTGGATTTGATTGAGTTGTGAATTTTTGAAAAGTTCCTACGAGGAACCAGAATTCCGGTTGTGCAACTGGAATTCCGGATGAGGGTTCAGGAATTCCCAGAACCGAAATTCCGGTTGCAGAATCGGTCTACCGGTTGGGGAATTTTCAGGAATCCTAGATTTCCTCGTTTTTATGTTATTTGGGGTATTGCCATGCTTTTTATCGATAGAGAAACTTTTAGTTCCTAGTTTAAGTCTCCGGGAAGTGATTTAGCGTATCACTTATAGTGTTGTGATTTTTATGGTTTAGGAACCTGTAATCCGCCGCGCAGATAGTTCCAGTCAGGTTGACCGGCACACCTGAGTTCGGAATCCAGGTAAGATTAGTATAACAGTATGCATATGTAGATTACATGTTTAGCGTGCATGTAGGAAGCCTGTTAGATTACATTAGATATGTATGTTGGCTTCGAACCATCCAACTGTGTCACGTCGGTACAGGCTAGAGTATGACCAGCAGCCGGAGTATGACCGGTTCGACCGATTAGGCTGACACTGTATCACGTCGGTACAGGCTGGAGTATGACCAGCAGTCAGAGTATGACCGGTTTGACCGATTAGGCTGATACTTAGGTTGGTGGTTCCGTACTATTTGACTTATAATGTCGGTACAGGCTGGAGTATGACCAGCAGCCGGAGTATGACCGGTTCGACCGATTAGGCTGTTACTTGTCAATAGTACCGTCCCTATGAACGTTCAGAACTCAGTACCGTGTTAGACACGACAGTTAGGGGGACTCAGTATTGTGTTGGACACGGCAGTTAGGGTTATGGTCAGGGGTATGGGCGTCTGATCATGACCGGGATTTATGTTTATGAGTATTATCATGCTTTTCTTACTGAGTCTGTCGACTCACAGTGCTATGTTTATGTGTAAGTAAGGGCAAGGCTAGAGCTGATGGACCGTGAGCGAGCCGGTGAAGATTGTACATGTCGGGGCGGTTAGGCCTGGAGCATACGATCATCGGGACAATGAGGCTTTTTTGTAATTAGTCGCTAGGCGACAAGTATTTTGTTTACACAGTAAACTTTTGTAAATGGTTTTGTAATCGGGATCCCGAGTCTTTTGTATAAATATTTTACAAGTTTAATTAAAAAGCAAAAATTTTAATTAATCACGTTTTCTATAAACCTCGTTGATTAGCAACGAGCTGCACAGCATGTTTAAAAATCACGTAATACTCCTATGCTAGTTAGGGTGTTACAATTTGGTATCAGAGCCGCCAGGTTGTCTTTCGAAGATCGTCACGACATGTACAATCATCATCAGCAGTTAGCTCGTTCCACGGTTCAGTAAGCTTTTATTGCTTTAGTAGTTTATTTATTTATTTTATGAAATAAGAAAAGCCTGATAGGAAGCATGTTAGTAGCTTGATAGTAGAATAGGCGCATGTTTCATTTTTAATTTCCAAATTAAGCGGCATTAGTAAGCTCTTCTTGAATGCGACCTGATATGCCAACTCTTGGTTTCGCAGGCGGTTCCGACTAGATGGATGCCCGGCGGACTACCAGGAGCCAGGGAAATTCGGTAGGGTCCAATCAAGGTCAGGGAGCTCAGTTTCCCCCGCCAGTTAGGGGCCGAGGTAGAGGTCCCCGGGGCAGGGCTCGTGGTCGGGGTGATGAGAACCCGCCACAGGCTGCCCAGGCTCCCCAAGCCGATCAGGGAGCCCAGAATTGGGAGGTTAGGTTTGCTGAAATGCAAGCCAGAATAGAAGAGCAAGACCTCGAGATACAGAGATTGAGGCAGCAGGGGGCTCCTGCAGTGCCTGTGCCAGTAGTTCCAGTGGCACATGTGTTGGAAATTTATTTTACCAGGATCTTAGATCTACTCACAAGTATGTTTATTAACACCCTAAATATGAACTTTCTAAAACGATAAATTAAACACATATAAAGTTTAAGAAACCTTACATTGGGTGCAGCAGAATATAATGACTCCTTCCGTTCAGATATCTAGCCCTTGATTCCTTTTCGTAGCAGAGCATTATCAATATCTGAACCTGGATCTCTTTCTCTGAATCTTTGATGCTGAAACTCCTTTGCTGATGATCTTTCTTCACGATCTTCCTCACTATGATTGAGGTATTGCTTGATGTGTGTGGGCACTACTCTAATCACTAAGGATTTCGAAATTCAAAGGAAGAAGAAAGAAGAAGTGGCAGCTAAAGATAGGGAGAGAGAAGGCTCAGTTTTTCTGAATCAGAAAGTCTGAAGAAAAGTCTTATTTTCCTGAAGCCTTCACTATCTATTTATAGCATTCCACTAGGGTTAGATTTGAATTATATGGCATTAAAATAATGAAAAAATCAACTTAAAATACTACAATAGTTGGCTGGCCATACACTTAGTGGATTGGGCCTTGCTTTTAGCAATTTTGCAATTTTAACACCTTTTTATCTGATTTTCTCAAAAATGCCAATTTCCTAATTCAACCATTTAAATGCCAATTCTAACTATTTAATAACTACAAATAATTATTAAATAATATTGTCATTTATCATATTTATTAATTGAACCATACAAAGTATCATAATTAACAAATATGCCCCTATAAACTCTTTCTTTACAATTTCGCCCTTACTTAGTGAAAATTTCACAAATAGACATAGTCTAATTTGTGAATTATAATTGATTAATCAAAATCAATTACATGAGTCTTACAAGCAATATTATCTCAACTAGTGGGGGGACCATGGGTCTATATAACCGAGCTTCCAATAAGTAGATCAAGAATTTAGCACTAAAATTCACTAACTTATTAATTCTTCGTTGAATCCACGCATAGAACTTAGAATTGCACTCTCAGTATATAGAATGCCTATATGTTCCACCATATAGACACATCATTATTTATCCATTGTTATAATCCTAATGTGATCAATTATTCTCTATATGAATGATCTACACAGTAAAGGGATTAAATTACCGTAACACCCTACTATGTATTTTATCCTTAAAACACTTGACCCCGTATAAATGATATTTCAGCTTATGTGAAATGAGATCTCCACCATTTATTTTCGTTTGGTCAAGCTCGAAGGTGATCATCCTTTGCTTACTATTTGCCAGATAGAAGCTATAGATTCCATGTTTATGCTAGCGCTCCCACTCAATTGCACTACCGTGTTCCCAAAAAGTACGTATCACCCTGACCTAAAAGTAGACTTAACTAACAATTCAAGGAACACGAATAACCTTTCAAGATTGAGCCTAATCATAACAGGATTAAGATTATTTGATCTAGGATCAACTAGGCGATATTGACTTGAATAGATTTTACGGTAAGTTTAATTAAATCTAAGTCAAAGTTCAATATCGGTCCCTTCCGATGCATACTCCATGCATCCAACCTGAGCTTTACTTTAACCAATGTTCTGGAAAGAACATAGTATTTCTCCAAATACAAGTAAACTCTTGTTGTAGATTATCATATCAGTAAAACCCTGTGTTTGATAAATCTAGGAAACTTTATTCACATAGTCATGTTTACTTTCCAATGTGTTGACCGCACAATAAACAGGATCAAGTATGTGAAAAGGGTTTCAGATGAATTTATACATTATGTACATATAATCATGAAATAAATCACGTGAACCATGCAACATTAAATGTTATTTCTGATCTATATTAATAAGTAAATCTGATTATATTGAAATGAGTTTTATTTAGGGCATAAAACGCAACAAACTCCCACTTGCACTAATATAAAACAAAAAGTGCGTTTCAAATAATCTCAACACCTTGATATGCAAATCAAGTGTAGTAGTATTAAACTCCTCGTAATAGGATCTGAAAGGTTGAATTAACCACAACCTTTTCTCCACTATTACTCTTCCTTTAATCACAAAATCATTGATAATGTGAGATTCCTCTCTATATGTCTACTCTCTTGGGATACTGGATTCTATATCTTTGGCAACTACTTTTGGTTAATCAGGAAATTAACACTAGTAGTTTAAGGCAATTTGGAATGATGCCAAAAAGGTATAGAACTTTCCTTAGACTGAATAAGTACCTTTCCTGCAGCTTTAACATTCAGTCTCTCTCTGGTAGACCTAGAGACTTCAGATAGGTTTTTACACTTCTCCAAAATCACTATTCCACCCCCATAGTAATCACCATCTTATCAGAAAGATTTTCTAGCATAAAGGCAAATTTCAAAATCTGATATGGTGTAGTCTAAGAGTTTTAGACACACCCTTATAGACTAACATATAGTTGCTCTTCTGAATCTTAAAATTTACTTGATTGTCTTCCAATGTTCTTCTCCTGGATTAATCTGATACCTACTCATTACTCCCACTCAACAGCAGGTGTCTGGTCTAAGGCATACAAAAGCATATCTAAGACCTCTCACTGTTGATATAAGAAATTCTTTCATGGCTTTATCTTTTCTGGAATAGTTCAGACTTTTCCTTAGATAAATAAAATCTATACCTAAGAAGTTGTGAAGCTTCTATAGATTGCCATTAGAAAGAAAATGCTTCAGCATCTTACTAAAGTAAGTTGCTTGCATTAGGGTAAGTAATTACCAGGTATACCACAAGCCATAGGTTTAGATAAACCTAAACCTATAATACTAGGAACAGGAAGTTTGTTAAGTCCATTGAATGGCCTTATAAACAAAAATTTTCTTTTATGTCCTTGTAATAGAAAACTTTAGGTTATTCCATGTGAATGGATTAAACCATAGTTCTATTGGCTTTCTTCTTAGTTTCTTATCTTGACAATCCATTACTTGTTTAAACTTACAATGGATTTTAATCACTAGTGTCTCCCAAGTCATAAGAAGGTGAGTTCCTAGAAACTCTCCCACTACGACAAGGCACCGTGAATTATGTCTAAGAAAACTAAATGGTATTGATCTCTTCGGTTGTGACAAGACAACAGAGGCAGTGGGATCATCATATGTTATATAAGATGATAGAACACTTTTGGAATCAAGAATTAAATATCTCCTTTATTTGCTACTTCGTCATTTTCTTAGAAAAGTAGTATTTGTTTGAACAAACACTTTCTTATCTATTGACAATGGGATGGTCCACCCCTAATCACTTAGAAAAGCTAACAAACCATGGTTAACAGTTCTAGCTTTTCTTAAGATTTTGATTAGGTCATCCATGAATCTAGTAATGATTTACATTAAGTATACAACCATTACATCATTCTGAAATTGTATTACCATAGAAGGATTTAGGCAACGACTAGTAACTAATCATGAATATGCAACTCGAAATTTCTAGGGAGGTAAGTTTGGATATAATTCAAAAATCAATTTCATGATCTTTGAACTGCATATCTACTAACTATTTCTCCACCCCTATCAGTTCGCAAGATCTTTAACCACTTACCTTAATGGTTTTAACCATTGCTAGAAATTAATGAAATTTTTCAAACATTTCAAATTTCTTTGCTAAAAGGTATAATCTAGAGTTATCCTTTTAAGAATACAACGAAAAACTCATATCCACCCCTGAATGTACATCCATCTGCGAATGAGATGAACTACTTTCAGTGGATATAGGCATATTAACTCTTTGCAGAGATTGATCTTGTCAAATCCACTATGAACAAGATACAAATGCCATAGATTAAAAAAAATGTGGTAGTGTCTTTTGATGACATAGGTTTAGTTACATCAAAGAGTTCTTAGAATACTGCAAGTGGATCCTGGTAACAGAATACCTAACTCATATTCCATACAGTTTTAATCCATTAATAGAAGATGGATATTGAACACTTGAGAAAGTGTAACTGTATTGTATTCTGGAATTAGAAATATAAGAAAATTTCTGTTTGGATTCTAAAATTAAAGTCAAAGACTTAAATTTATACCAAATATTATGAGTAATTCTATCTTGGACCACCACTACTAATACAAACTCTAAGTCAGATTTGCCCATACAAGTAGGAGATTTCTAAGATTGAGGATTTATATCAATTGGGAATAGAATTTCGGGATTATAATCATATGCGTCATTTAATTTCTTAAGAGAAAATATAATGACATGAAATAATTTATAGACCATTCATCCAATGATATATTATTAATGCTAATTCGAAATGAATAAGCTAAGAGGAATTAGGATAATTTCGTTTATAAATAAGAATCCAACGATGCTTCGATTAGCGAAAGACAAAGTAATCTTATTTATGTAATCTTCTTGTTTCATATTGTAAAAATATTAGTCTAAGGTGTCATCAATTGATGAATAGCTAGATGTTGCATATACAATATTTATCTTTCGAGATCTTACACTATTATGTATGTCTAATGGTGAAAATCTATTAGGGATTTATCTCATTAGAAAAACAAACATGTTAGACCAACAATGAAGATTCGAAATTAAACTACAACTTAATAACAGAAAATAACATGGTTCAATATAAATACATACACAATTCAGAAATTATAAACATATAGCAAGTAGGAATGACTAGTGAAAATACTAAAACATACAATCCTAAATAATTTCCAAGGTTTTCAACAAACTGATACAGTGTCCCGGTAAGCGAGAGTCAAAGCATCATTTATTGAATAGAGTTGTCAGCTCATCTAAAATAGAAACCATTGTAGCAACCTTTTATTCGATCAAAATAAGAATCCAACGTTGTCCCGGTAGGCGAGAGTCAAGGTTATTCTCATTTTATGAGCTTCCACCATTGTTTCATGTTTTATGAGTTTATCTCTAAGTAGTCACCGTAGGGGAGAGTCTAAATAGAGACGAAAACTCACAAAACACTTATCAAATGAAATCTTACGGTGTTAAATGCGTTCAACGAATAACCATCCATAGGGGGACGAAGTCTAGCGTCTCGAGGTTATATTGAAAACATTTAACTTTTGTAAGACCAACAATGGAGATCGAATATCTTAATAATAATCAAGCTCATTATTTAAAGTGAGTTGTATTTTCTTTGATTCTCTTTATTTATTCTATTTATTTTAAATATATATTTATTTAATTAAAATTTCTAATTTAGAATGAAAAATTCCAAATATAAATTTGAATTTAATATTTATAAATTTTACTTAGATGGATATGAAAATAACATGAATTATTTCCATCTTAGTAATAATTTCCAATAAATATTTAGAAAAATATTCAATTTAAGTTGTTACAAAATTATTATAAATTAATTTACTTCTCAAATTTTATTTTCTATAAATATATAATTAAAATAAAAAATAAATCCTGGAAAAATTATTCTAATTTAATGTTGGCCCAAAATTAATTAATAAAAATAATTTACAACAAAAAAATATAATTTTTCTATTTAATTAAATATATAAGAAAAATTTCAAATATTTAAGTATGATGATGAAAATCAACTTAAATATTAATTTTCTATTTAATTAAATACACTAGAAAAATACTTCAAGAAAAAATATCATCTATCTAGATTTTCCTTTGACTAATTAATTCAATTTCTAATAATATACTTTAATTCAATTTATTTTAAATAAATCAATAAATGAAAAAAAATCATTGATTTAAGTTGATCCAAGAATTAATTAAAATAAATAATTAATTTACAACTTAATCTATTTTTCAAGATAAAATTCGAAATTCTAGCATTTAAGAAATGCAATTTCGAAAATGATTAATAAAATAAAGAAAAAATATATTTTGAAAATTATTTAAATTTAGATGAAAAAAAAATAAATTTCAACTAAAAATAATTTTCTATTTAATTAAGTGTCATGAAAAAGAAATATTTAAGTATGATGATGAAAATCAACTTAGATATTTAATTTTCAAATTAATTAAATGTATTAAATTCAAGAAATAAATAATTAAGTGTAAAGAAGGCTTAATTATTAATTTCTAGTTCAATACTAGGAAAAATATACTTAAAATAAATTGTACCAAAATTAATTATATAAATAATTAATTTCACAATTTATAATATTTTCCTATTTTAATATTAGAAATAATAAGTAGTCTAGAAATAACTATCTAGAAAATATCTTATTTGACTAAGTATCTTTTCCACAAAATTTGAAAAAATATCTAATTTAAGTTGTATTAGAAAAAATCTAGAACTTAAATATTTTTCAAATTTAAATTTAATTAAATATCAAAAATTAAGTTGTAACCACTTAATTTGAAAATATTCCATTTTAAGTTAATATTCGAAAATATATTAACTTAAAAAATATCTAAAGAATCTTAATAACCAATGCCTAAAATTCCTCAACTTAATTTTGAAATTTGAAATTCAAAAGATATTCAGATTTAAGTTGGTTAGTTGTAGATAACTAAATATCAACTTAAATAGGAATATTTAATGAAAAATTTAAATTAAGTTCTACAAAGAATCTAGATGGTTATAATTCTATATATATTTAATTAAATACAAGAAAATACATATAGTTTAGCTTAGAATAAAAAATTCTTTAAACTATAATTTTCTTAAATTAATTTCAAAAATAAATGAAATTAATTATGTTGCTAATCAATTTTATTAGGTTAAACTAGTGTAATTAACCTAGTACAGTTGTTCAAATCAGGCAAATGAGCCTTCACAATTGGGGTGGTTCATGTGAGGGGGTGCTGGGTTCAGTATGTCGTACCCACTTCTATGGCTCCCAACTCTCACACAAGGCCCAAAAGAGAGGAATTTAACCTTAATAAGAACAACTGTTATTAATTGAATAAGCCTAATAACTAAATGGGCCTAAATAACTTCTATCAAGAACTATGATAATTTATTTTAGCAACAACAACCTATATGTATCTATAATCAAATTAAACACATAGGCTCACACAGGCACACTTTGGATGGGTCCTATCATGTTGCTAGGTCATACACAGATGAAAGAAGATTGTAAATATAGCTGTTACAAATTATTAACTTGACCAAGGGAGCCATCAGATCATTAGATCTGGCAAAAAGTAACCATGGCTATTTGCAATCAAGTAATAATAGGTTTTGAAAACTTACACATAAGCTAAAACACATACTCCTGCAACAAGGTTAGTTGGATAGTTGGATGTTTTTATAAATAAAAATTAAATAAAAAATTAGAAAAGATAAATAAATATCTTTTTCAAATTTTAAATGTAATTTAAATAAATAAAATAACAAAATTTAAAAAATTAGCAAAATATCTTATATCATTTAAAAATTACATGATTATAAATATCTTATTTTTAAATTTAAAATAAGATAAGATATAATCAAATTTTAAAATAAGATAGATTTTTAAGCAAGAAGATAGATAGTAATTCTATTCAAATTCAAATTACACTAATATCTTGAATTAAATTTAAAAAATATTAAATTAATTCAAAATGATAATTAGAATTGAATTAGGAATAGTAATAGTATATATACAAAACCATACAAAAAATCGGAAGTTAATTCCATGAAAAAGCATGAAAAAATCGAAGAAAAACAAAAAAATTGTGAACTGTACGGACAGATTTTCGATCGCAGGAAAATATCAGCACAGGCCCGATTTTTTCAAATCTTCAAAAAATCATAACTAATTCAAATAAAATCCAAATTAAGTTCTATAAAAGGCTAACTTGCTTAATTTTTTCCATACTATCCAATAAAAATAATTCCAGAGATAAAATCGCAATTATTTTTCACGAAAATTTCACAAACATCAATCAATCATCAAATAACACTCAATACAACATGATACCATCCAAAGAACATACAAACAATCGTTTTAAAGTCTAAATTTCTTGCAAGTAAATCAATTACCATGGCTCTGAGGCCAGTTGTTGGAAATTTATTTTACCAGGATCTTAGATCTACTCACAAGTATGTTTATTAACACCCTAAATATGAACTTTCTAAAACGATAAATTAAACACATATAAAGTTTAAGAAACCTTACATTGGGTGCAGCGGAATATAATGAATCCTTCCGTTCAGATATCTAGCCCTTGATTCCTTTCCGTAGCAGAGCATTATCAATATCTGAACCTGGATCTCTTTCTCTGAATCTTTGATGCTGAAACTCCTTTGCTGATGATCTTTCTTCACGATCTTCCTCACTATGATTGAGGTATTGCTTGATGTGTGTGGGCACTACTATAATCACTAAGGATTTCGAAATTCAAAGGAAGAAGAAAGAATAAGTGGCAGCTAAAGATAGGGAGAGAGAAGGCTCAGTTTTTCTGAATCAGAAAGTCTGAAGAAAAGTCTTATTTTCCTGAAGCCTTCACTATCTATTTATAGCATTCCACTAGGGTTAGATTTGAATTATATGGCATTAAAATAATTAAAAAATCAACTTAAAATAATACAATAGGTGGCCGGCCATACACTCAGTAGATTGGGCCTTGCTTTTTGCAATTTTGCAATTTTAACACCTTTTGTATCTGATTTTCTCAAAAATGTCAATTTCCTAATTCAACCATTTAAATGCCAATTCTAACTATTTAATAACTATAAATAATTATTAAATAATATTGTCATTTATCATATTTATTAATTGAACCATACAAAGTATCATAATTAACAAATATGCCCCTATAAACTCTTTCTTTACAATTTCGCCCTTACTTAGTGAAAATTTCACAAATAGACATAGTCTAATTTGTGAATTATAATTGATTAATCAAAATCAATTACATGAGTCTTACAAGAAATATTATCTCAACTAATGGGGGGACCATGGGTCTATATAACCGAGCTTCCAATAAGTAGATCAAGAATTTAGCACTAAAATTCACTAACTTATTAATTCTTCGTTGAATCCACGCATAGAACTTAGAATTGCACTCTCAGTATATAGAATGCTCTATATGTTCCACCATATAGACACATCATTAGTTATCCATTGTTATAATCCTAATGTGATCAATTATCCTCTATATGAATGATCTACACAGTAAAGGGATTAAATTACCGTAACACCCTACTATGTATTTTATCCTTAAAACACTTGACCCCGTATAAATGATATTTCAGCTTATGTGAAATGAGATCTCCACCATTTATTTTCGTTTGGTCAAGCTCGAAGGTGATCATCCTTTGCTTACTATTTGCCAGATAGAAGCTATAGATTCCATGTTTATGCTAGCGCTCCCACTCAATTGCACTACCGTGTTCCCAAAAAGTACGTATCACCCTGACCTAAAAGTAGGCTTAACTAACAATTCAAGGAACACGAATAGCCTTTCAAGATTGAGCCTAATCATAACAGGATTAAGATCATTTGATCTAGGATCAACTAGGCGATATTGACTTGAATAGATTTTACGGTAAGTTTAATTAAATCTAAGTCAAAGTTCAATATCGGTCCCTTCCGATGCATACTCCATGCATCCAACCTGAGCTTTACTTTAACCAATGTTCTGGAAAGAACATAGTATTTCTCCAAATACAAGTAAACTCTTGTTGTAGATTATCATATCAGTAAAACCCTGTGTTTGATAAATCTAGGAAACTTTATTCACATAGTCATGTTTACTTTCCAATGTGTTGACCGCACAATAAACAGGATCAAGTATGTGAAAAGGGTTTCAGATGAATTTATACATTATGTACATATAATCATGAAATAAATCACGTGAACCATGCAACATTAAATGTTATTTCTGATCTATATTAATAAGTAAATCTGATTATATTGAAATGAGTTTTATTTAGGGCATAAAACCTTACAACCTGCCCCTGCTGCTCAGGCCAAAATAGTGGGGGCGGCCAACAGATTTGAACCTTTGTATGAACGGTTCCGGAAGCAAGCACCTCCGGTCTTTCTGCGAGGTCCAGATGTGATGAAGGCCGAACAGTGGCTAACGGTGATCACCAAAATTCTGAACTTTATGGGTGTCACCGGGAACGACAGAGTGGTGTGTGCCACTTTCCAGTTTCAAGAAGACGCTCTGGTCTGGTGGGACATGGTGTCTCAGATCCATGACGTCACCACCATGACCTGGGAAAGGTTCCAGGAACTCTTCAACGCTAAGTATTATAACGAGACGGTCAGAAGCGCCAAGAGGAAAGAGTTCGCTCACCTGACCCAGCGACAGAATATGAGCGTGACAGAGTATACTACTCAGTTCGACCGGTTGGCGAGGTTAGCCTCGGGAATAGTGCCAACCGACTTCAGCAAGAAAGAGAAATACCTGGACGGGTTAAATGCGAAGATTAAGCATGACTTGATGATCACCACTGACGACAAGACCACTTATGCTGAGATGGTGGAGAAGGCACTGCGAGCTGAGGGCGCAGTTGGGTGCATGTCGGAGTCGGCTAGTACTCCAGCGAGTGGCGAGGCTCCTACCCCTCCTACAGCAGGTTTTAGCAGGGGGAGTACTGGTTCGGCCATGGACCAGAAGAGGAGAGCATCCACTGCATCCGGAGGCTCGAGTCAGAACAAGAGGTTCTAGGGGAACCAGAATAGAGGTAGTCGTCCTGGTGGTGCAGAGACTCGGTTCTCCTATCCCGAGTGCCCCAGCTGCAAAAGGCACCATTGGGGTGAATGCAAAGGTCAGGGATGCTTTCACTGTGGCATGCCCGGACACTTCAAGAGAGATTGTCCCCAGCTCCGCTCAGAGGCACCGAGGGCTCCGGCAATACCCACTCCAGCTAGGGTGTTCGCCATCACTTAGGCTGATGCAGATGCCAGCCCATTAGTTGTAACAGGTCAGCTTTCCGTTAATAACTCACTTAACTCAGTATTGTTTGATTATGGGGCTACACATTCTTATGTGGCAACCAGAGTCTTTAGTAAATTGGATAGACCGTATGATAGATATGAATCAGGGGTTGGAACCCTATTACCTGGCGGAGAGTTAGTTATCTCCAAAAGGTGGATTAGGTCTATGCCGATCAGAATAGATGGTAGAGAGTTAAGTGCTGATTTGATAGAGATGAGCCTAGTAGAGTTCGATATTATTTTAGGAATGGATTTCCTATCTAAATATTCGGCAAGCATTCATTGCAAAAGGAAGATGGTGATCTTCCAACCGGAAAGTGAAGAACCATTCGTGTTTGTTGGCTCAGTTCGGGGATCTCGGATCCAGGTGATTTCGGCCATGTCAGCTAGGGAATTATTGCATGGTGGATGCTTAGGGTTTCTGGCCGTGGTGGTGGACACCACTCGGCCAGATACCATTCGGCCAGAGGACATCAAGGTGGTTCGGGAATTTTTAGATGTTTTTCCTGAAGAACTTCCTGGGTTACCACCTCAGCGGGAGATTGACTTCGTGATAGATTTGGCACCAGGGGTGGAACCGGTTTCCAAAGCTCCATTTAGAATGGCTCCAGCTGAACTTAAGGAATTAAAGATTCAACTCCAAGGGTTGCTTGACATAGGCTTTATTCGGCCTAGTGTGTCACCCTGGGGAGCCCCGGTTTTATTCGTCAAGAAGAAAGATGGAACTATGAGGATGTGCATCAATTACAGAGAATTGAACAAGCTGACAGTGAAGAATAAATATCCATTACCTAGGATCGATGATTTGTTCGATCAGCTTCAGGGGAAGACGGTCTTTTCTAAGATTGATCTCCGTTCGGATTATCATCAGTTGAGAATCCGAGAGGAGGACATTCCGAAGACGGCTTTCCGCACTAGGTATGGGCATTATGAATTCCTGGTTATGTCGTTCGGACTAACCAATGCTCCTGCAGCATTCATGGACTTGATGAATAGAGTATTCAAGGATTTCCTCGATATCTGTGTGATTGTGTTTATCGACGACATCCTCGTGTACTCTCAATCAGAAGAGGAGCATGAATTACATCTTCAGATGGTACTGCAACGGCTTCGGGAACACAAGCTTTATGCCAAGTTCAAGAAATGCGAATTTTGGCTATCTCAGGTGTCCTTCTTAGGGCACATTGTGAGCAAAGATGGGATCAAGGTGGGTCCCGAGAAGATCGAATCCGTCAGGGATTGGCCGAGACCGAAGACAGTGACAGAGATCAGAAGCTTCTTGGGTTTAGCTGGGTATTATCGTAGGTTCGTGGAAGGGTTTTCAAAAACTTCAATGCCATTAACCGAACTTACAAAGAAGAATCATTGGTTTGTCTGGTAAGACAAGTGCGAAGCTAGTTTTCAGGAGCTGAAGCAGAGGTTGATTACCGCTCCAGTGCTAGCTTTGCCTTTAGACAACGAGAAATTTGTTGTTTATTGCGATGCATCCAGACAGGGTCTGGGGTTTCTGTTGATGCAAGCCGATCGGGTTATCGCTTATGCCTCCCGTCAGTTAAAGGATTACGAAAAGCGATACCAGACTCATTATCTAGAGTTGGCCGCGGTGGTTTTTGCGTTGAAGATTTGGCGGCATTACCATTACGGAGAAAGGTGTGAAATCTATACCGACCATAAAAGTCTCAAGTATTTCTTTACTCAGAAAGATTTGAACATGAGACAGAGACGTTGGTTGGAATTAGTGAACGATTATGACTGTGAAATTCTCTATCACCTTGGGAAGGCCAATGTAGTGGCCGATGCCCTGAGCAGAAAGGGTCCCAGGCAGGTAGCTAGCATGGTTCAGATCTCGCCTCAGCTAGCAGAGGATATGGTTAGATCCAGCATTGAGTTTGTGGTAGGTCAGCTTCACAACTTAACGCTGCAATCTGATCTGTTGGAAAGAATTAAAGCCGCTCAGATGACGGATCCAGAGTTAGTGAAGATCAGAGATGAGGTTTTGGCTGGTCAAGCCAGGGACATTTCAGTGTCAGACAACGGGATGCTTCTGTATAAAGCTAGGGTTTGTGTTCCGAATAGTGTGGAACTCAGGAATGAGTTCTTTGAGGAGGCTCATTCTACCCCGTATTCTCTGCATCCCGGCACGACTAAGATGTACCAAGATCTTAAACCGTATTTTTTGTGGAGCGGTATGAAGAAGAATTTGGTAGAATTCGTATCGAGGTGCCTCACTTGTCAGCAGATTAAGGCTGAACATCAGAGACCAGCAGGGTTGTTGCAGCCTCTAACCCTACCGGAATGGAAGTGGGAAGATATCACGATGGATTTTGTGGTCGGGTTACCTAGGACCACGGGTTTGTTTGATTCCATATGGGTAGTGGTGGATCGATTTACGAAATCTGCTCATTTCCTGCCTGTTAGAACAACATTTACAGTGGATCAGTTGGCAGAATTGTATGTCAGAGAGATTGTAAGACTTCACGGAGTACCGAAGTCTATAGTTTCAGATAGGTACCCGAAATTCACCTCCAAATTTTGGCAGAGTTTGCAACGAGCAATGGGTACAAAGCTGAAATTCAGTACAGCATTCCATCCTCAGACAGATGGTCAGTGCGAAAGGATAATTCAGATATTGGAGGACATGTTACGAGCCTGTGTTATGGATTTTGAAGGCTCATGGAATAAATATCTACCGTTGATAGAATTTTCTTACTACAACAGTTATCAGAGTACGATAGGGATGGCTCCCTATCAACTGTTATACGGTAGGAAATGTAGATCTCCCATCCACTGGGACGAGATAGGGGAGAGAAAATACTTAGGTCCAGAGTCAGTGCAGCGGACCAATGAGGCAATAGAGAAGATAAAAGCTAGAATGCTTGCCTCACAGAGTAGACAGAAAAGTTATGCAGATCCGAAACGCAGAGATGTTGTGTTCCAAGTAGGGGACCATGTGTTTTTACGAGTATCTCCGATGAAGGGGATCAAACGTTTCGGGAAAAGAGGCAAGTTATGCCCTAGATTTATAGGACCTTTCGAGATTCTCGAGAAGATAGGTCAAGTGGCATACCGATTAGCGTTGCCTCCAGCTTTATCAGCAGTTCACAACGTATTCCATGTCTCGATGTTGAGAAAATACGTTTCAGATCCCTCTCATATACTTAGTTATGAGAGCCTAGAACTGCAACCGGATATGACTTATGGAGAACAGCCACTGCAGATCCTGGATAGAAAGGATAAAGTCCTTCGGAATAAGACCATAGCATTGGTCAAAGTTCTCTGGAGAAACAGCAAGGTGGAGGAAGCCACCTGGGAGCTAGAGTCAGATATGAGAGCTCAATATCTGGAGTTATTCAGGTTAGATTTCGGGGACGAAATCCTTTTAAGGGGAATAGTTGTAAAGACCGATTAGTTTAATTTGGAAATTAGCAATTAATCATGATTAATTATGAAAATTATTTATAGCTATTTAAATAATTATTATACTGTTATTATTGAATTCTGAGATGCATTTTATGTCATTTAGTAGTTTTCATAATTTTGCATTTCCGGTGCCCGGTAACATGGAACTCGGTGTTTGGCTCAGTAAAATTACAACTTAGTATGTTAGTAGGTTGGGACGGTTTATTAGACATTGAGAATGTCGAGAATGGCCGGGAATTTAGAATTTCCCAAAAATACCCCTTTAGTGTTATTTATGTGATTTTTGTGTGAAGGGGCAAAATGGTCATTTTGCCCCATTATTAGTTTGTCCTTTAGTAGACTTAGAAAATAAATTTATTAAGTGTTTTATTATGTTTTGTTGGCTGAAATAAAGGATATGTTTTTGCATGTTTCTCATTTATTCAAAGTTAGAAAAAAATTACAAATTTGTCAAAAAACACTCTCTCTTTTCCTCTCTCTTTTCTACTGAGAAGAAGAAAAGAGGATTTCCTCTTGGATTTCAAGCTGATTTTTGCATTGATTTTGACCTCTTGTTGTTGGTATGTTTCCTCTAGCTTCTCTTTTAAATTTTCTTGATGAATTTTGATGAAAATGATGTGTTGCATGCTTAGTTTTAGGTTATTGTTGTTGCTGAAATGTTGCTGATATTTTCAGAGATTTAAGCTTGTTTATTTGAGTTAATTTGAGCTGTTTGTGAAGCATGATAGTTAGGTTGAGTAAAGCTAAGGTTTTTCTATGCAAAAGTTTAGTTTCCAAAGAGTAAATGGAGAATTTGGTGGCTGTGAGTATTGCATGAGTTTAAGTTTGTTTTCTGCAGTGTTTTTATGCATGCTTATGTAGTTCTAATCTAGTTTTGAGGGTTGTTAGTGAGCTTTAGCCAAGTTTGAGTTTGAAACTCAAAGCTTGGAGCTCTCATGGCACTTTTTGTTTCTGTGCAATCTGGGTGAGTTTGATGCTTTAGAATTGTTCTATAGGATGTTTAGATATGGTCTGGAAGGTCTTGTGTGATTTGGGTTGGATTTGATTGAGTTGTGAATTTTTGAAAAGTTCCTACGAGGAACCGGAATTTCGGTTGTGCAACCGGAATTCTGGATGAGGGTTCAGGAATTCCCAGAACCGGTCTACCGGTTGGGGAATTTTCAGGAACCCTAGATTTCCTCGTTTTTATGTTATTTGGGGTATTGCCATGCTTTTTATCGATAGGGACACTTTTAGTTCCTAGTTTAAGTCCTCGGGAAGTGATTTAGCGTATCACTTATAGTGTTGTGATTTTATGGTTTAGGAGCCTGTAATCCGCCGCGCAGATAGTTCTAGTCAGGTTGACCGGCACACCTGAGTTCGGAATCCAGGTAAGATTAGTATAACAGTATGCATATGTAGATTACATGTTTAGCGTGCATGTAGGAAGCCTGTTAGATTACATTAGATATGTATGTTGACTTCGAACCATCCAACTGTGTCACGTCGGTACAGGCTAGAGTATGACCAGCAGCCGGAGTATGACCGGTTCGACCGATTAGGCTGACACTGTATCACGTCGGTACAGGCTGGAGTATGACCAGCAGCCGGAGTATGACCGGTTTGACCGATTAGGCTGATACTTAGGTTGGTGGTTCCGTACTATTTGACGTATCATGTCGGTACAGGCTGGAGTATGACCAGCAGCCGGAGTATGACCGGTTCGACCGATTAGGCTGATACTGTAACACGTCGGTACAGGCTGGAGTATGACCAGCAGCCGGAGTATGACCGGTTCGACCGATTAGGCTGTTACTTGTCAATAGTACCGTCCCTATGAACGTTCAGAACTCAGTACCGTGTTGGACACGGCAGTTAGGGGGACTCAGTATCGTGTTGGACACGGCAGTTAGGGTTATGGTCAGGGGTATGGGCGTCTGATCATGACCGGGATTTATGTATGAGTATTATTATGCTTTTCTTACTGAGTCTGTCGACTCACAGTGCTATGTTTATGTGTAGGTAAGGGCAAGGCTAGAGCTGATGGACCGTGAGCGAGCCGGTGAAGATTGTACATGTCGGGGCGGTTAGGCCTGGAGCGTACGATCATCGGGACAGCGAGGGTTTTTTGTAATTAGTCGCTAGGCGACAAGTATTTTGTTTAGACAGTAAACTTTTGTAAATGGTTTTGTAATCCGGATCCCGAGTCTTTTGTATAAATATTTTTACAAGTTTAATTAAAAAGCAAAAATTTTAATTAATCACGTTTTCCATAAACCTCGTTGATTAGCAACGAGCTGCACAGCATGTTTAAAAATCATGTAATACGTCTATGCTAGTTAGGGTGTTACAATCGCCACCCCTGAAGGAGCTCTGGTGAGCATTTAAGCCCGTCGTTGTTCTTAGTGTTCTGGGCTTCTCTTTAGTGTAATTGTTTGAGTTTGATAATCGTGTGTAATTGTTTGAAAAATATTGTAAACATATATAATAATTTAAATTTACGTTATATGATTGTAATTTTTTTTTATTTTTGTTTATATTATTATTTTTTAAAAAATTTAGTTACATTATTATTGTAATTATATAATAAATTAGCTTAAATGTATTTTATTGAATCTACATAATACTTTTACCAACAGTTATAAACAGTCATTTAAAAAGATTTTTCCCAACAGTTGTAAACTGTCATTTAAAGTAACTTTCCCAACAGTTATAAACCGTCATTTAAAGTTCCGCATTTTTATGACACCCTTATAGCCAACGGTTTTAGGAACCGTTGGGAAATAGTATGAAAGACAGTTATAAACCGTTAGAAAAAGTTAATTTTGTAGTAGTGTTGGGATAATCGATACTCGTGTCTGATAAATAATTAGCATACCTTGGCATGGAAATTATTTAAGTGCATAAACTAAGAATCAATCATTGATTTTCTTTTTATTCTTATTAAGGTAATAATAAAATAAAGAAATAATTACTGAGTAAAATAAAATAGATAAAATTTGATACTTAATTATACTAATGGCAACATACTACCTCATTTTAATTAGAGAAAGTTATCTCACCATACATACTTTTTAAATATTTAAGAAAATATGCTTTAATATTTTAAAGAAAATTTGAATTTTTATGCATATTTAAAAGTTAAACTGGTTAGAAAAATTAAAGGTATAAGTAATTGTTAGAATAGGCACACTTTTCCTAAAACCCAAAATTACTCCTTTAAAACCCACCAACTTGTCTCTCTCCCTCCCTCAATTCTCTTTGGCTCTCTTCGCCCGAAGCAACATCCCAACCCAAAATTCTGGCCACAACCATCGTCCCAACCCAAAACTGCGGCCAGATCACTGTCTCAAATCGATCTCACGACGAGGATCACCGTGACTACCCAAACCCTGACCACAAAAGCGCACGAAGATGTCTAAGGTAAGTTTTGAATCCCTCTTTTAAAAATTTATGCATTTGTTTATTTTATAGTATTTAATTATTCATTTATTTAGGGTGTATTTTTTGTTTTGTAATGCTTGATATGTGATATTTGTGAGTTTGATAAATTTAAGGTTTATTTTGAGTCATGTATGTGATACTGCGAGAAACCTAGTTTAAGCATAGGCTTGATGTTGTCCGATATAGATCCGATTCTAGTGCATTTGAGATAATAATGGAGGTTGAAGATAAAGGTCTGATAGAGGCCAACATAGGTTCGACAATAGTCTAATACTAAACCACATAGGCTTAGGTCCGACAGAGCCTGATATAGGTCCGACATTGGTCAGATACTAAACCACATAGGCTTAGGTCCGATAGAGGTCGATGTAATGTTCGATATTGAGTTCGATTAATTATGTTTTTATAAAAATTTTCTCTATCCGACATAGGTCGATAGTGGGTCCGATGATGGGCCCGATAGTGTGTCCTACATTTGTACTTGTATTATATTACTTTATGTCCGATGGTGGGTTCGATAGGGGACGATGCTTGTCTGATAGTGTAATTACATTTTTTATATACATATATGTCCGATAGAGGACGATAGTGGGACCGATAGTGATTGTCTTTTCAATTTATTTTTAAGTTTTCGTGTCCAATACTGTTCCTGTATGGGCAAGATATTGGTCTGATATTTTACTGTAGAATTTCTAACTTGTATTTTCTTGTGTCATTTTTAAAAAATTCAAGAACACCACGCCTTAAAATTCCAGTCTCTGAGCCTTACACAGTTTGTGTCACTTGGTGTGGTGGAAGTTATTACTATCTGAGGATTAAGGGAAAATTTGACGAATTCCAATTATGGGATAATTGTTGGGAATATTTTACCAAGATCTAGATTTACTAACAAGTATGTTGATTAACATCCTAAATATGAATATCTCTAAAACAATGAAAATAAACACATAAGGCTTTAAGTAAACCTTACATTGATTGCAGCAGAATATAATGACTCCTTCCGTTCAAGATCTCCAGCCCTTGATTCCTCTGTAGCAGAGCATTATCAAGATTTGAACTTAGATCTCTTTCTCTCTATCGAGTTTTGTTACCACCGTCTTACTCACTATGATTGAGTACTTGACTTGCTATGTGTGGGCATGGCCCTCATTCACTCAAGGCTTCGAATGTGAAGAACAATGAAGGAGGTGAAATCACTATGGAAGAAACTTTCTCATCTAGGTTGGTTGAATAGTCAAGTTGACACTAGTTGACAAATTATCAAGAGGATGAGATGAGAGGATCATGTTCCTTTTATATTGTTTCAACTAGGGCTTAGGGCTAAATTATATGGATTAAAAAAGAATAAAATATTGGGCAAAAATCCACTTATGGCCGTACAAAATAATGGACCGATTTCTAGTTATATTTTTGCCACTTTATTTCAACCACTTATTCTTCTTTTCAATAATACCATACTTTCCAATTCAATCCTATAAATGCCAAAACTATTTATTTAATATTTATAAATAATTACTAAATCAAATTTTCATTTATGTAATTCCTTAATTAGACCATGCAAAGTCTCTTAATTAACAAATTGACCCCAAAACCTCTTTTCTTCACAATTAAGTCCTTACTTAGTGAAAATTCTTAAATAAGACATAGTCTAATTTTAGAATTATAATTGATTAATTAAAATCAATTAACTGAGTTTGCAAGCAGTATTATCTCAACTAGTGAGGGGACTATGGGCCTATATAACCGAGCTTTCAATAAGCAGATCTAGAATTCACCAAGTAAATTCTCTAACTTATTCATTCCGCCTTGCGCCACTATAGATTTGGAATTGAATACACTCTCAGTTATATAGAACGCTCTATATGTACCATGATATAGATACGTTATGATTATCCATTGTTATAATCCTAATAGTCAAAGATCCTATATAGATGATCTACACTGAATAGGGACAAATTTACCGTTCTACCCTTCAATGTATTTTATCCTTAAAACACTTAGCAACCTATAAATGATACTTCAGTAAACTAATATAATTACTGAAATGAGGCCTCAATCATTTATCTCTATTCAGCCAAGCTCGAAAGAAATCATCGTTTCACTTCTAAATACTTATAGAAGCTATAGACTCCATATCTACGATCAGCGCTCCCACTCAATTGAACAACCAAGTCCTTAATCTGTATGTCATGAGAAGATCCAATTAGTCGACTTTAACGAAAAAATTGAAGAACATAAACAATACAACAAAGATTGAACCTAACCATATCAGCATTAAGACCAATAGACCTAAGATCAACCAATGATATTGACTTAGAAAGATATAACGGTAAGTTTATGATATCTTATCTAAGATCAATAACGGTCCCTTCCAATGTATACTCCATACATCCAATACAGGTAAACTTTGCCAATGCTCTCGAAAGGACATAATGTTGGAATTTATTTTACCAGGATCTTAGATCTACTCACAAGTATGTTGTTTAACACCCTAAATATGAACTTTCTAAAACGATAAATAAACACATATAAAGTTAAGAAAACCTTACATTGGTTGTAGCGGAATAATGTCTCCTTCCACTCAGATCTCTAACCCTTGTATCCTTTCTGTCGCAGAGTATTATTAAGATCTGAGCCCGAATGTCCTTCTCTTTGTGTGTGATCCTTCACGGTCTTCAAATCTATGATTGAGGTACCACTTGCTGTGTGTGGGCTATAAAGCCCGCTTAGTTAATTTGGAAATTAGCAGTTATTTATGTTAATCATGAAATTATTTATAGCTATTTAAATAATTTATCATTGTTTTTTATGGAATTCAGATATGCATAATTATGTCATCAGCAGTTTTTATATTTCGCATTTCCGGTGTCCGGTATTTTGGAACGCGGCGTTTGGCTCAGTAGAAATCACAACTTAGTATGTTAGTATTTTGGGGGCGGGTTTTAGACATTGGGAATGTCGGGAATGGCCGGGAATTTAGAATGTCCCAAAAATACCCCTTTAGTATGATTTTAGTGATTTTATGGTGGAGGGGCAAAATGGTCTTTTTGCCCCATTAGTATTTTGTCTTATATGATTTAATAAATGAAATAAATGTTTAATTTATGCATGTTATTTGGCTGAAAGAATTAGTGTGTAAAGACTCCTTTTTACTCATTTTTTTTCATTCAACTTAGAAAAATAGAAAAAAATTTCAAAAAAAGGCTCTCTCTTTCCTCTCTTCCTCTCTCGGCTGGTGGGGTGATCTTAGGGCTGGGATTTCTGAATTTTCAAGCTATTTCCATTGCATTCTAAGTGTTCTTCATCCTAGGTAAGGTCTCTAAGCTTTCCCTTTTGTAATTCAAGAAAATGATGAAAATGGATGAAAATGCATGTGATTTTTGAGAGATGTTTCTGCTGTGTTTTGTTGTTAATTTAGGTTGTTTTAAAGCATGATTATTGTTGTTGTTTAAGCTATGTTAGAAGCATGTAGGTTAGATTGTTAAAGCCTTGAGTTTTCTTTGCAAAAGTTATGAATTTTGAATGAAAATGGGATGTTTTGTTTCTGTGAATTGCTGGATGTTGTTGTTTGTTTTCAGAGGTTATATTATGCTAGTTTAAGAGGTTTTAAGCTAGTTTGATTGCATGTTAGGTGGTTTTGCTCAAGCTTGAGTTTGGAACTCAAAGCTTGAGCTCCAATGGTGAATTTCGTTTATGTGGTTTCTGGGTAGGTTTGAGGCCTTGGAATTGTTATTTGGGGTATATAGAACAGGTCTGGAAAGTTTGGGATCAATTGGGTTCGAATTGGTCAAGTTAGGAGATTTTTAGTTTGCTGCCTGCGAGGAACCGGAATTCCGGTTGAGCATCCGGAATTCCGGATGGGGTCCTGAATTTTCCCAGAACCGGAATTCCGGTTGGGCAACCGGTCTGCCGGTTGGGGATTTTTCAGAACCCTAGTTTTCCTCGTTTTTGGGTTTTTAGGGGTATTGCCATGCTTTTTATCGATAGGGAAACTTTTAGTTTCAAGTTTTAGTCCCCGGGAAGTGATTTAGCGTGTCACTTATAGCGTTGTGATTTTTATGGTTTAGGAGCCAGTAATCCGCCGTTCGGCCTTCTGTTCCAGTCAGGTTGACCGGCACACCTGAAATCGGAATCCAGGTAAGATTAGTATAACAGTATGCATATGTAGATTACATGTTTAGCGTGCATGTAGGAAGCCTGTTAGATTACATTAGATATGTATTTAGGCTTCGAACCATCCAACCCTGTCACGTCGGTACAGGCTGGAGTATGACCAGCAGCCGGAGTATGACCGGTTCGACCGATCAGGCTGACACTTGGTTGGTGGTTCAGTGCTATTGACCTATCCCGTCGGTACAGGCTGGAGTATGACCAGCAGCCGGAGTATGACCGGTTCGACCGATCAGGAGGATACTTGTCAATAGTACCGTCCCCTGAACGTTCAAAACTCAGTACCATGTTGGACATGGCAGTAGTGCTCAGTACCATGTTGGACATGGCAGTAGCGGGACTCAGTATCGTGTTGGACACGGCAGTCAGTTTTATGTATGATATTTTTATGCTTTTCTTACTGAGTCTGTCGACTCACAGTTTATGTTCATGTGTAGGTAAAGGCAAGGCTGTAGCTGATGGACCGTGAGCGAGCTTATGGGATTGTACATGTCGGGGCGGTTAGGCCTGGAGCGTACGATCCTCGGGACAGCAGGGCTGAGATTTTGTAACTGTCGTTAGACGACTTTATTTTGATGTAAAAGTTGAATAGTAAAAACGTTTGTAAATATTTTTATAAATCGGGATCCCGAGACTTTTTGCAAAATGGTTTATAAGTTTAATAAAAAAGCAAAATTTTAATTAATCACGTTTTTCCATAAACCTCGTTGACTAGCAACGAGCTGCACAGTACGTTTAAAAATCACGTAATACGCCTAAGATAGTTAGGGTGTTACAATTTGGTATCAGAGCCGCCAGGTTGTCTTCCGAAGATCGTCACGACATGTACAATCATCATCAGCAGTTAGCTCGGTTCACGGTTCAGTAAGCCTTTATTGCTTTAGTAGTTTATTTTATTCAGTTATGAAAAGAAAAGCCTGTTAGGAAGCATGTTAGTAGCCTGATAGTAGAATAGGCGCATGTTTCATTTCTAATTTCCAAATTAAGCGGCATTAGTAAGCTCGCCTTGAATACGACCTGATATGCCAACTCTTGGTTTCGCAGGCGGTTCTAACTAGATGGACGCCAGGCGGACTACCAGGAGTCGGGGCAACTCCGTGGGGTCGAATCAGGGAGAGGGAGCTCGGTTTCCCCCACCTGCTAGGGGCCG
The DNA here is from genome assembly GCF_029168945.1 of Cannabis sativa. Lineage (NCBI taxonomy): Eukaryota > Viridiplantae > Streptophyta > Magnoliopsida > Rosales > Cannabaceae > Cannabis > Cannabis sativa. Next base: position 58,981,459 of record NC_083601.1, read on the forward strand.
AGGTAGAGGTCCCCGAGGCAGGGCTCGTGGTCGGGGTGATGAGAACCCGCCACAGGCTGCCCAGGCTCCCCCAGCCGATCAGGGAGCCCCGAATTGGGAGTTGCGGTTTGCGGAGATGCAAGCCCGGATCGAAGAGCAAGACCTCGAGATTCAGAGGTTGAGACAGCAGGGTGCTCCTGCAGTTCCAGTGCCCATAGTTCCAGTGGCACCGCCTCGCCGCCTGTGCTGAGATAGTGGTGGCGGCCCACAGATTGGAACCTTTGTATGAGCGGTTCCGGAAGCAAGCACCTCCGGTATTCCTGGGAGGTCCAGATGTGTCGAAAGCCGAGCAGTGGCTTACGGTGATCACCAGAATTCTGAACTTTATGGGTGTCACCGGTAACGACAGAGTGGTGTGCGCCACATTCCAGTTCCAGGAGGATGCCCTGGTATGGTGGGACATGGTGTCTCAGATTCACGATGTCACCACCATGACCTGGGAAAGGTTCCAGGAACTCTTCAACGCGAAGTACTATAATGAGGCGGTCAGAAGCGCCAAGAGGAAAGAGTTCGTTCACCTGACCCAGCGGGAGAACATGAGTGTCACTGAGTATACTACTCAGTTTGACCGGTTGGCGAGGTTAGCCTCGGGAATTGTGCCGACCGACTTCAGCAGGAAGGAGAAGTATCTGGACGGGTTGAGTCCCAAGATCAGGCATGACCTGATGATTACCACTGACGACAGCACCACCTATGCTCAGATGGTGGAGAAGGCACTGCGAGCTGAGGGCGCAGTGGGGTGTATGTCAGAATCAGCCAGTACTCCGGTTAGTGGCGGAGCTCCTACCCCTCCTGCATCAGGCTTCAGCAGGGGGAGTAGTGGTTCGGCCATTGATCAGAGGAAGAGGGCACCCACTGCTTCCGGCGGCTCGAGCCAGAACAAGAGGTTCGGGGAACCGCAACAGAGGGAGTCGTCCTGGTGGTAATGAGACCCGATTCTCCTACCCCGAGTGCCCTAGCTGCAAGAGGCATCATCGGGGAGAGTGCAAGGGGCAGGGATGCTTTCATTGTGGCATGCCCGGGCACTTCAAGAGGGAATGTCCCCAGCTCCGGCCAGAGGCACCGAGAGCTCCAGCGATACCCACTCCAGCCAGGGTATTCGCTATCACGCAGGCTGATGCAGATGCCAGCCCATCAGTTGTTACAGGTCAGATTTTTATTAACGACTCGCTTTATTCAGTGCTGTTTGATTCTGGGGCTACACGTTCTTATGTGGCGGCCAGAGTCTTTAGTAAGTTGGGTAGACCCTTTGATAGATATGAATCAGGGTTTGGAACCCTGTTACCTGGCGGAGAATTGGTTATCTCCAATAGGTGGATTAGGTCTATGCCGATCAGGATAGATGGTAGAGAGTTAAGCGCTGATCTGATAGAGATGAGCTTAGTCGAATTTGATATTATTTTAGGAATGGATTTCCTATCTAAATATTCGGCGAGCATTGACTGTAAGAGGAAGATGGTGGTCTTCCAACCGGAAAGTGAAGAACCGTTCGTATTTGTGGGTTCGGTTCAGGGATCTCGGATCCCGGTGATCTCGGCTATGTCAGCGAGAGAATTATTGCACGGTGGGTGCTTAGGGTTTCTGGCCGTGGTGGTGGACACCACTCGGCCAGACACCATTCGGCCAGAGGACATCAGTGTGGTTCGGGAATTTTTGGACGTTTTTCCCGAAGAACTTCCAGGGTTACCACCTCATCGGGAGATTGACTTCGTGATTGACTTGGCACCAGGGGTGGATCCGGTTTCTAAAGCCCCGTATAGGATGGCTCCAACTGAACTTAAGGAGTTAAAGATTCAGCTCCAGGGGTTGCTTGACATAGGGTTCATTCGGCCCAGTGTGTCACCTTGGGGAGCCCCGGTTTTGTTCGTGAAGAAGAAGGATGGATCTATGAGGATGTGCATCGACTACAGAGAGTTGAACAAGCTGACGGTGAAGAACAAATATCCATTACCTAGGATCGATGACTTGTTCGATCAGCTTCAGGGGAAGACGGTCTTTTCTAAGATTGATCTCCGTTCGGGTTATCATCAGTTGAGGATCCGAGAGGAGGACATTCCAAAGACGGCTTTCCGCACTAGGTATGGACACTACGAGTTCCTGGTTATGTCATTCGGACTAACCAATGCTCCTGCAGCATTCATGGACCTGATGAATAGAGTATTCAAGGATTTCCTCGATATCTGTGTGATTGTGTTTATCGACGACATCCTCGTGTACTCTCAGTCAGAAGAGGAGCATGAGTTACATCTTCAGATGGTACTGCAACGACTTCGGGAACATAGACTCTACGCCAAGTTCAAGAAATGTGAGTTCTGGTTGTCTCAGGTGTCCTTCCTAGGACACATTGTGGGTAAGGACGGGATCAAGGTGGATCCCGGGAAGATCGAATCCGTCAGGGATTGGCCGAGACCGAAGACAGTGACAGAGATCAGAAGCTTCTTGGGATTAGCTGGGTACTACCGTAGGTTCGTGGAGGGGTTCTCCAAAATTTCAATGCCCCTAACCGAGCTTACAAAGAAGAATCAGCGATTTATCTGGTCAGATAAATGCGAAGCTAGTTTTCAGGAGCTGAAACAGAGGTTGATTACTGCTCCGGTACTAGCTTTGCCTTCGGACGAGGAGAAGTTCGTAGTCTACTGTGACGCATCCAAACAGGGTTTGGGGTGCGTATTGATGCAAGCCGATCGGGTTATCGCTTATGCCTCCCGTCAGTTAAAGGATTATGAACAGCGATACCCGACTCATGATTTAGAATTGGCCGCAGTGGTTTTTGCACTGAAGATTTGGCGGCATTACTTGTATGGGGAGAAGTGCGAGATCTATACCGACCATAAAAGTCTCAAGTATTTCTTTACTCAGAAAGATTTGAACATGAGACAAAGGCGTTGGTTGGAACTAGTGAAGGATTATGATTGTGAGATCCTTTACCATCCCGGGAAAGCCAATGTAGTGGCCGATGCCCTGAGCAGAAAGGGTCCCGGGCAAGTGGCTAGCATAGTTCAGATCTCACCTCAGCTAGCAGAGGATATGGTTAGGTCCAGCATTGAGTTTGTGGTAGGTCAGCTACACAACTTAACGCTGCAATCTGATCTGTTAGAAAGAATAAAGGTTGCTCAGACGACAGATCCGGAGTTAGTGAAGATCCGAGATGAGGTATTGGCTGGTCAAGCCAAAGACTTTTCAGTGTCAGATAGTGGGATGCTTTTGTATAAAGCCAGGGTTTGTGTCCCGAACAGTGTGGACTTGAGAAACGAGATCTTTGAGGAGGCTCATTCTACTCCATATTCTCTACATCCCGGCACCACCAAGATGTACCAAGATTTGAAACCGTACTTCTGGTGGAGCGGTATGAAGAAGAATTTGGTAGAATTCGTTTCGAGATGCCTCACGTGCCAGCAGATCAAGGCTGAACATCAGAGACCAGCAGGGTTGTTGCAGCCTCTAACCCTACCAGAATGGAAATGGGAGGACATTACGATGGATTTTGTGGTCGGGTTACCTAGGACCACGGGTATGTATGACTCCATCTGGGTAGTGGTGGATCGATTTACGAAATCTGCTCATTTTCTGCCGGTTAGAACAACGTTTACAGTGGATCAGTTGGCAGAGTTATATGTCAGATAGATAGTGAGACTTCACGGGGTACCGAAGTCTATAGTTTCGGACAGGGATCCGAAATTCACCTCCAAATTTTGGCAAAGTTTGCAACGGGCAATGGGTACGAAGCTAAAATTCAGTACAGCATTCCATCCTCAGACAGATGGTCAGTCCGAAAGGACAATTCAGATATTGGAGGACATGCTGAGAGCCTGTGTTATGGACTTTGAGGGTTCATGGAATAAATACCTACCGTTAATAGAGTTCTCGTATAACAACAGTTATCAGAGTACGATAGGGATGGCACCCTACGAACTGTTGTACGGTAGGAAATGTAGATCCCCTATCCACTGGGATGAGACAGGGGAGAGGAAATACCTAGGTCCAGAGTCAGTTCAGCGGACCAACGAGGCAATAGAAAAGATTAAAGCTAGAATGCTTGCCTCACAGAGCAGACAGAAGAGTTACGCAGATCCGAAACGTAGGGATGTTGAGTTCCGAGTAGGGGACCATGTGTTTTTGCGAGTATCTCCGATGAAGGGGATCAAACGTTTCGGGAAAAGAGGCAAGTTATGCCCTAGATTTGCAGGACCTTTCGAGATTCTCGAGAAAATAGGTCAAGTGGCATATCGGTTAGCATTGCCTCCAGCTTTATCAGCAGTGCACAACGTATTTCATGTCTCAATGTTGAGAAAATACGTTTCAGACCCCTCTCATATACTCAGTTATGAGAGCCTTCAGCTTCAGTCAGATATGTCTTATGAGGAACAGCCAGTGCAGATCCTGGATAGAAAGGATAAAGTCCTTCGGAATAAGACCATAGCGTTGGTCAAGGTTCTCTGGAGAAACAGTAAGGTGGAAGAAGCCACCTGGGAGCTAGAATCAGATATGCGAGCTCAATATCCAGAGTTATTCAGGTTAGATTTCGGGGACGAAATCCTTTTAAGGGGGGGATAGTTGTAAAGCCCGCTTAGTTAATTTGGAAATTAGCAGTTATTTATGTTAATCATGAAATTATTTATAGCTATTTAAATAATTTATCATTGTTTTTTATGGAATTCAGATATGCATAATTATGTCATCAGCAGTTTTTATATTTCGCATTTCCGGTGTCCGGTATTTTGGAACGCGGCGTTTGGCTCAGTAGAAATCACAACTTAGTATGTTAGTATTTTGGGGGCGGGTTTTAGACATTGGGAATGTCGGGAATGGCCGGGAATTTAGAATGTCCCAAAAATACCCCTTTAGTATGATTTTAGTGATTTTATGGTGGAGGGGCAAAATGGTCTTTTTGCCCCATTAGTATTTTGTCTTATATGATTTAATAAATGAAATAAATGTTTAATTTATGCATGTTATTTGGCTGAAAGAATTAGTGTGTAAAGACTCCTTTTTACTCATTTTTTTTCATTCAACTTAGAAAAATAGAAAAAAATTTCAAAAAAAGGCTCTCTCTTTCCTCTCTTCCTCTCTCGGCTGGTGGGGTGATCTTAGGGCTGGGATTTCTGAATTTTCAAGCTATTTCCATTGCATTCTAAGTGTTCTTCATCCTAGGTAAGGTCTCTAAGCTTTCCCTTTTGTAATTCAAGAAAATGATGAAAATGGATGAAAATGCATGTGATTTTTGAGAGATGTTTCTGCTGTGTTTTGTTGTTAATTTAGGTTGTTTTAAAGCATGATTATTGTTGTTGTTTAAGCTATGTTAGAAGCATGTAGGTTAGATTGTTAAAGCCTTGAGTTTTCTTTGCAAAAGTTATGAATTTTGAATGAAAATGTGATGTTTTGTTTCTGTGAATTGCTGGATGTTGTTGTTTGTTTTCAGAGGTTATATTATGCTAGTTTAAGAGGTTTTAAGCTAGTTTGATTGCATGTTAGGTGGTTTTGCTCAAGCTTGAGTTTGGAACTCAAAGCTTGAGCTCCAATGGTGAATTTCGTATATGTGGTTTCTGGGTAGGTTTGAGGCCTTGGAATTGTTATTTGGGGCATATAGAACAGGTCTGGAAAGTTTGGGATCAATTGGGTTCGAATTGGTCAAGTTAGGAGATTTTTAGTTTGCTGCCTGCGAGGAACCGGAATTCCGGTTGAGCATCCGGAATTCCGGATGGGGTCCTGAATTTTCCCAGAACCGGAATTCCGGTTGGGCAACCGGTCTGCTTGTTGGGGATTTTTCAGAACCCTAGTTTTCCTCGTTTTTGGGTTTTTAGGGGTATTGCCATGCTTTTTATCGATAGGGAAACTTTTAGTTTCAAGTTTTAGTCCCCGGGAAGTGATTTAGCGTGTCACTTATAGCGTTGTGATTTTTATGGTTTAGGAGCCAGTAATCCGCCGTTCAGCTTCAGTTCCAGTCAGGTTGACCGGCACACCTGAAATCGGAATCCAGGTAAGATTAGTATAACAGTATGCATATGTAGATTACATGTTTAGCGTGCATGTAGGAAGCCTGTTAGATTACATTAGATATGTATTTAGGCTTCGAACCACCCAACCCTGTCACGTCGGTACAGGCTGGAGTATGACCAGCAGCCGGAGTATGACCGGTTCGACCGATCAGGCTGACACTGGTTGGTGGTTCAGTGCTATTGACCTATCCCGTCGGTACAGGCTGGAGTATGACCAGCAGCCGGAGTATGACCGGTTCGACCGATCAGGAGGATACTTGTCAATAGTACCGTCCCCTGAACGTTCAAAACTCAGTACCATGTTGGACATGGCAGTAGTGCTCAGTACCATGTTGGACATGGCAGTAGTGCTCAGTACCATGTTGGACATGGCAGTAGCGGGACTCAGTATCGTGTTGGACACGGCAGTCAGTTTTATGTATGATATTTTTATGCTTTTCTTACTGAGTCTGTCGACTCACAGTTTATGTTCATGTGTAGGTAAAGGCAAGGCTGTAGCTGATGGACCGTGAGCGAGCTTATGGGATTGTACATGTCGGGGCGGTTAGGCCTGGAGCGTACGATCCTCGGGACAGCAGGGCTGAGATTTTGTAACTGTCGTTAGACGACTTTATTTTGATGTAAAAGTTGAACAGTAAAAACGTTTGTAAATATTTTTATAAATCGGGATCCCGAGACTTTTTGCAAAATGGTTTATAAGTTTAATGAAAAAGCAAAATTTTAATTAATCACGTTTTTCCATAAACCTCGTTGACTAGCAACGAGCTGCACAGTACGTTTAAAAATCACGTAATACGCCTAAGATAGTTAGGGTGTTACATGGGCACTACTCTATCACTGAGGGTTTCGAAATTATGAAGAGGAAAAGAGAGAGGGATAGGGTCGGCTATAGAGAGAGGTGGAAGGCTCAGTTTTTCTGAAAAAGTAATTTTCTGACAGAAGGCTTGAAAACTTGTTGAAAACTTATGATTTGACTGAGCCATCACTTTCTATTTATAGGAAACTACTATGTTTAGGTTAGTAATTATTTGGCATTAAAATAATGAAAATATCAATTGCAAAAACTTGCTTAAGTGGGCGGCCAAGGTGTTTATTGGGCCTCACTTGGTTTTTACAGTTTTCACAATATTTATTTCTATTTTCTCAAAAACGCTAATTTTCAAATTCTAACCTTTCAAATGCCAAAACTAATTATTTAATAACTAAAATAGATTATTAAATAATATTGTCATTTAATTTAATTATTAATTAGACATATAAAGTCTATTAATTAATAAATAAACCTAGAATCTCTTTTCTTTACAATTTCACCCCTGCTTAGTGAAAATTCACAAATTAGACATAGTCTAACTTTAGAATTATAATTGATTAATCACAAATCAATTATTGAGTCTTACAAGTAGTATAGTCTCAACTAGAATGGGGACCATGGATCTATATGCTGAGCTTCCAATAAGTGAACCGAATTTACTAAGTAAATCCCTACTTATTAGTTCCTCGTTGAATCCACTCTTAGAACTTAAATTGTACTCTCAGACTTATATAGAGCATATTATATGTTCCACGATATAGATATGTTATCTCATTTAACCATTGTTATAATCTTATTGTGATCAAAGATCCTCTATATAGATGATTTACATCGAGATGGGATAATTTTACCGTTTTCACCCCTCAACGTATTTTTCTCCTTAAAACACTTAGCTACCTGTAAATGATGTTTAGTGATCTAAGAATTAGTCACTTAAACAAGAGCTCATCCATTTATTTCTATTTAACTAAACTCGAAGGGAATCATCACTTGACTTCTATACACTAGTAGAAGCTATAGATTCCATATTTATGTTCAAAACGCCCACTCAATCATACTATCATGTTCCCAAAATATACGAATCACCCTGACCCAAAAGTAGGCTTAACTAATAAATCAAAGAACATGAATAGCACTCCTGAGTTGAGCCTAAGCATATCAGGATTTAGATTCTTTTAATCTTAAGATCAACTACTGATATTGACTTGAAAAGATATGACCGTAAGTTTATAATATCTTAACTAAGTTCAATATCGGTCCAGTCCAATGTATACTCCATACATTCGAAACTAGTATACTTTACCAATGTCCTGGAAAGAACATAACACTTACTCCAAGTGTAAGTACACATCATCGCTGATTATCACATCAGTGTAAATCCAAAACACTGATGAAATAGGGACTTAGTCTTTTGATTCATATAATCACAATCACATTCCAATGTGTTGACAATACTGTAATTGTGAATAAATATATGATGTGGACTTAACAGATTTTGTGTGTAAATGTAATAAACATATTAAACCATTAGCATGTAAAATTCATGCAAACATAAATCACTTCAAATTTCTTATATTGATAACTAATCAGATTGTAAAGGGTTTTATATAGGGCACAAAACCCAACACATAACACTTATCCAAGGTGTAAGTATACCTCATCGCTGATTATCATGCCAGTCTAAATTCAGTGAACTGACAAATCATGGGAATTCAACTTTTGAACATATAATCATGATTATATTCCACTGTGCTAACGACACTATAATCATGAACAAAAATATATGTTCTGCACTTAATAGAATTTATACATTAAGTATAATCATGAAATAAATCATGTGAACCATGCAATATAAAATGCGATTTCTGATCTTATATTAATTAGTAAATCTAATTATATTGAAATGGGTTTTATTTAGGCCACAAAACCCAACAAACTTTTACTTACACTAATATAAAATAAAAAGTGCATTTCAAATAATCTCAACAGCTTGATATCCAGATCAAGTGTAGTATGTAGTATTGTCTCTGTAATAGGATCTGACAGGTTGTATAAAATAGAACCTTTCCTTCACCATTACAATTCCTTAATCACAAAATTCTTATATTGTGAAATTTCTCTCTATATGTCTACTCCTCTAGGGATACTGATTTCTTTACTTTTTGGCAACTACTTCTGTGTTAGTCAGGAAGTAACACTAGTAGTTTATTAATTATTGGTACAATGCCAAAAACTGTATAGAACTTTCCATAGACTGAATAAGTATATTTCTTGCAACTTTAACATTCAGTCTCACTGGTAGAAATAGAGATTCTGGATCGATTTTTACACTTCTCCAAAATCACTGCTCCCCCCATTAGAGTAATCACCATCTCATCAGTAGACGTTCTTGCACTAAGCAAGTCTAGAAACCTGATTTAGTGTAGCCTAAGAGTATTAAATACCACCCTTATCGACTAACATATAGTTCCTCTTCTTGATCTTAAGATTATTTACTTGATTGTCTTCCAATGTTCCTTTCCTAGATTAATCTAATACCAACTCATTTCTCCCACTCAACAGCTAGTGTCTAGTCTACTGCCTAACAAAAGCATATATGCATATCTGAGACCACTCTCTGTTGATCCTAAGGAATTTTTTGTTGGGTTTTGTGCCCTAAATAAAACCCATTACAATCTAATTAGTTATCAATTTAGAAGTTTGAAGTGATTTATGATTACATGTATGTTACATGTTTATGGTTTAATATATATACTTGATATATGCACAAAATCAGTTAAATCCAGAACATATTGTTATTCACAATTACAGTATTGTCAATACAGTGGAATGTGATTGTGATTATATGATTCAAAAGTTTTGGTCCCTGTTCATCAGTGTTTTGGATTTACACTGATGTGATAATCAGCGATGAAGTATACTTACACTTGGAGTAAGTGTTATGTTCTTTCCAGAACATTGGCAAAGTATACTAGTTTCGAATGTATGGAGTATACATTGGACTGCACCGATATTGAACTTGGTCAAAGATATTGTAAACTTACCGTTGTATCTTTCCAAGTCAATGTCAAAAGTTGATCTTAGATTAAGAGAATCTAAATCGCGATATGCTTAGGCTCAATCTCAGGAGTGCTATTCATGTTCTTTGATTTATTAGTTAAGCCTACTTTTGGGTCAGGGTGATACGTATATTTTGGGAACATGATAGCATAACTGAGTGGGAGTGCTGAACATAAATATGGAAATCTATAGCTTCTACTGGTGTATAGAAGTAAAGTGATGATTCCCTTCGAGCTTAGTTAAATAGAAGTAAATGGATGAGCTCTTGTTTCAGTGACGATATATTAGATCACTAAAACATCATTTACAGGTAACTAAGTGTTCAAAGGGGCAAAATACATTGAGAGGTGTAAACGGTAAATCGGTCCCATCTCGATTTAAATCATCTATATAGAGGATCTCTAAATCACATTAAGATTATAACAATGGTTAAATGAGATAGCATATTGATATCGTGAAACATATAACATGCTCTATATAAGTCTGAGAGTGCAATTCCAAGTTCTAAGAGTGGATTCAACAAGGAATTAATAAGTTAGGGATTTACTTGGTAAATCGGTTCAACTTATTGGAAGCTCAGCATATAGATCCATGGTCCCCATTCTAGTTGAGACTATACTGTTTGTAAGACTCTATAATTGATTTATGATTAATCAATTATAATTCTAAAAGTTAGACTATGTCTAATTTGTGAATTCTCACAGTTTAAGGATGAAATCGTAAATAAAAGGGTTTCTAGGTTTGATTATTGATTAAGAGACTTTGCATGTCTAATTAATAATTATTTTAAATGACAATATTATTTAATAATCTATTTTAGTTATTAAATAATTATTTTTTGCATTTAAATGATTAGAATTGGAAAAATGGCATTTTTGGAAAAATAGAAATAAAATTGAGGAAACTGCAAAATCTATGTGAGGCCCATACACACCATGGCCGGCCACATGTTTGCTTGTTTCCCAATTATTATTTTCAATTTAAATTGCCATGTAATTGCTAATCAAAGCCTAGCCTAAATAGGAAAGTGGTGGATCACACTAAATAAGGCAGTTATTCAATTACACAGTAAAAGAGGAAACTATTTATTTGGAAAGTTGTGCTCTTCCCTTTTCCTATATATAGCCGCCCCTCTCTTATCTTGAAGTAAGAAATGGTCTTTGGTGTGCAATCACTATACACAAAATCAAGAGAGAAAAGAAGAGAGAATTTCGAAAATCCTTGTGAGAGAGAAGTGCCCACACACATCACTCAGTACCTCAATCATAGTTTGGAAGACTGTGAAGGATCACATCCAATTGAAGAACTTTCGGGCTCAGATCTTGATTATACTCTGCTACAGACAGGAATCAAGGGTTAGAGATCTGAGTGGAAGGAGACACTTAATTCCGTTGCCATCACTGTAAGTTATTCTTAACTTTTATCTGTTTAGTTCATCGTTTTAGAAGTTCAATTTTAGGTTGTTAAATCAACATACTTGTGAGTAGATCCAAGTTCCTGGTAAAATATAATTCCAACAACTGGCACCAGAGCCATGGTAATTGATTTGCTTGCAAGAAATTTGGACTTAAAACGATTTGTTTGTGATTTGGATGGTTTCATGGTGTGTCATATTGATGTTTGATTGATGTTTGTGAATTTCGGGAAAAATAATTGATTATCTATATCTGAAATTATTTTTATTGGATAGTTTGGAAAATTCTAAGTAATTTACTTTTGTACAGAACTCGATTTCGATTTAATTTGAAATAGTTATGAATTTTTGAAAATCGGGAAAAATCGAGGTGGTTATCACCCACCCCACGCGCGCGGAAGGGCTGCTGGCAGCCTCCCAGCGCTGAGGTTTCTTGGCTGTCCCCCTTCATTACGTGCGCTGTCCGTACCACCTGCAATTTTTCTTCGTTTTCTTCGATTTTTCATGCTATTTCATGGAATTGACTTCCGATTTTTTGTATAGTTTTGTATTTTGATTTTTGTTTTTCAATTTTCAAATCTAATTATTAGAAGTAAATTAATTTTATTTTAAAATTAATTTTAGATATTAGTGTAATTTGAATTTAAAAATAAGATAAAATCAAGTATTGCTTACCTCTTTTCTTATTTCTTTTAAATTTTGATTATTTTATCTTATTTTTGAATAAAAGGTCAAAAATTTTCTTTATTAAAAATTTCTTTTGGTTAATTGACCTTATTTAGAATAAGATTACTATAATCATGGTATTTTAAAAGAGGAAATAAGATATTTTTGTTAACTCTTTTTAAATTTTGTTATTTTTACCTAAATTAGATTGTAAAATCAGAAAATGGTATGTATTTACCATTTTCTATTTTATTGAATATTTAATTTATTAAATAACATGAAATTTGAAAAGGAAAGTTAGCAAATCTATTTTGAAATGATATTTAGGTTACTCAAAACCTAATTTTTCAAAATTGTAGGTTTAATTTTAAATATTATATTATTTCATTTATTTTTTAAAACTAATTTTTTTTTAAATTTTCGAAATAAAGTTTAATATTTTAAAATTAAATATATCCTACATCCAACTATCCAAATCTAACCTTGTTGCAGGAGTATGTGTCTTAGATTGTTTTTAAGTTTTCTAAAACCTATTATTGCTTGATCTAAATTGTCAGGGTTAACTTGTTCACAGATCCAATGATCTGATTTTAACCCATGGTTCAATTGATGATAGATCAAGTGAATAATTTGTAACAGGTATATTTTTACATTCTTCTTTCATCTTTGTATGACCTAGTAACATGATAGGATCCATCCAAATCTGTGTGCCTGTGTGAGCCTATATGTTTAATTTTTGTTATAGACACATATAGGTTGTTGTTGCTAAATAAAATGTCATAACCTGATAGATTTTATTTAGGCTCATTTAGTTAATGGGCCTATTCAATTAATAACAGTTGTTCATTTTAAGGTTAAATTCCTATCTTTTGGGCCTTGTGTGAGAGTTGGGAGCCTTAGAAGTGGGTACGACATACTGGACCCAGCCCCCCCTCACATGAACAACCCCAATTGTGAAGGCCCATTTGCCTGATTTGGATAACTGTGCTAGGTTAATTAAACTAGTTTGACCTAATAAAATTGAATAGCAACATAATTAATTTCTTCCTTGAAATTAATTTAAGAAAAACATAGTTTAATGAATTTCATTTCTAGATAAACTATTTGTATTTTTCTTGTATTTAATTAAATAAAGAATTTTAACTAACTAGATTCTTTCTGAAACTTACTTTGATTATTTCATTAATATTCCTATTTAAGTTATGAATTAGTTATTACTAATTTTCCTTATTAACTTAAATTTGAATATCTTTTGAATTTAATATTAAGTTGAGGAATTCTAGGAATTAGTTATTGAAGATTCTTAAAAGATATTTTTTAAGTTGGTTATAAACTTAAAAAGGAATATCTTTAAATTAGGTACTTACCACCTAATTTTGATATTTAATTAAATTTTGTTTGGAAAATTTTAAGTTGTAAATTATAGATTTTTTCTATAATAACTTAAATAAGATATTTTCCAAATCTTGAAAAGATACTTAGTTGAATTGAGATATTTTCTAGATAGTTATTTCTATACTAATTATTATTTCTAATATAAGAAAATATCATTGATTGTGAAATTAATTGTTTAATAATTAATTTTGGTACAATTCAATTAAGGATATTTTTCCTTGTATTAAATTGGAAATTAATAATTAAGCCTTCTCTATACTTAATTATTTATTTCCTGAATTTAATACATTTAATTAAATTGAAAATTAAATATCTAAGTTGATTTTCATAATGATACTTAGGTATTGTTATTTTCATGATATTTAATTAAATAAGAAAATTATTTTAAGTTGGGTATTTTCATAACAACTTAAATTTGAATAATTTTCAAAATATATTTTATTTATTTTATTAATCATTTTTGAAAATTGCATTTAATTATGCAAGATGATTTTGAATTTATCTTGAAATATAGATTAAAGTTGTAAATTAATTATTTTAATTAATTTTGAATCAACTTAAATCAATGATCTTTTCATTTAATGATTAATTTAAAATAAATGAACTAAAATATATTATTAGAAATTGGATTAATTACTCAAGAAAATCTAGATAGATAATATTTCTGCTTGAAGTATTTTTTTTTTGATAAAGTTTGATTTATTTTAATGTATTTCGAAAATTGTATATTTTTGGAAATACAATATATATATATTTGTAGAAAATTTTAATTTGAGTTGCAAATTAATTTAAATTAATACAACTTAAATTAAGTAATTTTCATAATATTTGTTTGAAAATTAATACTAAGATGGAAATAATTCATTTTATTTTCTTAACCATCTAAGTTTAATTTTGCAAATATTAAATTAAGTTTTATTTCGAATTTTATTCTAAATTTAAAATTTAATAAATATATATATTTAAAATAAATAAATAATAGAAGAAAATACATTTTAAATAATGAGCTTTATTATTGAGATATTCGATCTCCATTGTTGGTTTTACATAGCTATTGTTTTAGTGAGTAATCCTCCCTAATGGAGGAACGTTCATTAGCAAGTTAGCGCAGTTTAATCTCGAAAGATAAGTATATTTGTAAGTTATTTATATTAGTATTGATCACCCTAATGGTGGCTACTGTATAAGACTTACAAACGTATGAAACAATGGTGGAAGCTCATGAAATAGGAATGACCTTGACTCTCGCCTAAACGGGACAACGTCGGATTCTCTTTTCGATCGAATAAAAGGTTGCTAGAATGTTTGACATTTTAGATGAGCTGACAACTCTATTCAATGGATGATAGCTTTGACTCTCGCCTAAACGGGGCACTGATATCAGTTTGTTGAAAACCTTGGAAATTATTTAGGATTGCATTTTTTAGTATTTTCTCTAGTCATTCCTACATGCTATGTGCTAATAATTTCTGAATAAGATTTTGTGTTAAACCATAATTGATATCTATTTATTATCTTGTAGTATTCTGAATTGCAATGTCGAATCCCATGTTGTCACTATTAACTGAAAATAAGCTAAATGGGTCTAATTTCCCAAAATGGAGAGAGAACATTAACATTGCTCTCATAGGTGAAAGTGCCTCGTTTGTGTTGACTGAGCCGTCCCCTGAGCAGCCAGGTGACAATGCAACCAAAACTGTGAAAGAGAAGTTCGAGCGTTGGCAGAATGCTAACAATAAAGCTTGTTACTTCATGCTTTCCAGCATGGTTGACACCTTGAAAACAAGGTTTGCTAACACTATCACAGCTACAGAAATCATGACGCAGTTAACTAAGCTATTCGGTATGGCATCTATCAAGTCTCGTATTGACGCGACTAAGAAATTCATCAACGCACGGATGGAACCCCATCAGAATGTGCGTGATCACCTTCTCCAGATGGCTAGTTATTTCCAGGAAGCCCAGAATCATGGTGCTAAAATGGATCAGACTACTCAAGTGAGTCTCATCTTGAATAGTCTGACTCCAGATTTTCTGCCCTACACATCAAATTATGTCATGAATAAGAAGGAACAATACTTTTAGACTTTAGTCAACGACCTTCAGACATAAGAAAATTTGATTGGAGGTCCCAAGAAAAGAGGGAATAAACCTCAGAATTCTGGAAATGGTAATAAGACGAGTAATCCTGAGGTACATGTTGCTTCTACTTCCAAATCCAATCATAAGAAGAAGTGGAAAAATGCCAAGAAGCGAGCTCAAGCTGCGAAAGCAGCTAAGAACAAAAAGGCTGGAGCTTCTGGTGATACACCAAAAGGAAAGTGTTTCTACTGCAATGAGAAGGCCATTGGAAATCCCAATGTCCTAAGCTTCTTGCAAAGAAACAATGTATTTCTTTATAAATTGATGTGTTTTAGTGAATTATTATCCTTTTGGATTATTAATTCTGGACTACTAACCTTGTTTATTATTCTTCTTATAGCTCAAGCTTCTTAAACTCGAATGCTGTCTTAGCGAGTTGAAGTAGAAAGCCGGATGGTGTATGGAGGTCGTCTATGATAAAGAAGAAGCTTTTTTTTTTTTTGAATTAATTGTCTAGTTTTTCAAACAATTTGGATTTCAAGTTTTGGGATTTTATTTCCTGTTTGGTTCTCATAATATTGCAAACAATTTTTTGGTTTATAATAAAGTTTTTTTTATAAAATTGCAATTTATGAGTTGAGCTTCAGTACTTTATCTTATCTATTACCAATTGTTATGTTTATTATGTTTGTATGTGTATGTGTTTTTATTATTGATACAAATTCTATAGGTATTTAAACTCTTTACAGAGTTATTACTACATAAACACTAGAAATTATTTCTATGTTTATGAATAATTGTTAATTCTAAAACAATTATTGAGAATTTGTTTAATAAAAAGATCTTTTGATCTGATAGGGGTGGAGAAAAGTTAAGAATAATATGCAGTTCAACAATCTTTTATATCTAATGAACTCTAGATTATATTCAACTCCACAGATTCTCTATCACACTTGGGGATTTAAAACCTTTAGGGGTGGATCATAATCTCTATAAACTTAGGGGTGGACTTTATTCCACAGTACCCTTTGTGACACATAATTTTAAACATGGAAATAATATAATAAATTCGCTATTATCAGAATAAATCCTTGATCTTGATTATATGTTCCAGTTTAGATTTACTGTTGTAATAGTTAATAATACCATTAAAGTTCTTTCATAATGTATCACATTACCTTAGTTGAGTGGGAGAATATTAAAATTCCTTACCCATCTTCGTTTGGTTGATAATTGTGATAGGAACTTAAGAACACCTCTGATAAAAACAAGTCTAACCATTCACATGGATAGAGATAACCTATCAGAATTATGAGAATAAGATAGAAGAATTCTTGCATAGTCTATTCGAATGACTTGATTCAAGATTTCTAATCATCATAACATTTTATGGTATCTTGTTTTGATTTCTTAATCTCTAGCATGTATTTTTCACTTCAAATACTAGATTGCTATGTTGTTGACCTAATCTTAGAGAAACTTACAGTTTTAGACTAAGATAATAAGTCACAATGAGATGTTCCCAGAAACAATAGTAAAAGGTTAAAAGTTTCTAACCATACATCTACTATTGAGTGGGAGCCATCTGAGATGTAATCAAATAAGGAACATTAGGGGACAATCAAGAAAGATTTATGAAAGTGACCTATATGCTAGATATTAAGGAACTATGCATTAGTGATCCCAATATCCACACCGACTCTTTAAGAATTTTGAGATGGTGGTTACTCTGGGGGTGGAGGAATCATTGTAGAAGAGTGTAAAAACCCATCTATAATAATTCAAGCTTCATCAGAGAAGATATAACTTTGTAAATTCGAAATTACCAGAAAGTTATCTTACTGAAGAAAATTCTACACTGCATTATCTCAATTCCAAATTTTAAAATTTGAGAGATATGTCTTCTGTTTGTTCAGATGTACTTAATGGGCAGTAAGGATTTCAGTATCCCTTGATGAGTAAAGCATATAGTTAAGAAGGTTTCATAAGTTTCATAAACCTGGTTCCAGATATATGGGTGGATTCAAATATACTACACTTGATCAGAGGATCAAGGCAAAAGATTGATTGTAATGCACAACTTGTTTTATGTTAGTGCAAGTGGGAGTTTGTTGGGTTTTGTGCCCTAAATATAACCCATTACAATCTAATTAGTTATCAATTTAGAAGTTTGAAGTGATTTATGGTTACATGTATGTTACATGTTTATGGTTTAATATATATACTTGATATATGCACAAAATCAGTTAAATCCAGAACATATAGTTATTCACAATTACAGTATTGTCAATATAGTGGAATGTGATTGTGATTATATGATTCAAAAGTTTTGATCTCAGTTCATAAGTGTTTTGGATTTACACTGATGTGATAATCAGCGATGAAGTATACTTACACTTGGAGTAAGTGTTATGTTCTTTCCAGAACATTGGCAAAGTATACTAGTATCGAATGTATGGAGTATACATTGGACTGGACTGATATTGAACTTGGTCAAAGATATTGTAAACTCACCGTTGTATCTTTCCAAGTCAATGTCAGAAGTTGATCTTAGATTAAGAGAATCTAAATCCTGATATGCTTAGGCTCAATCTCAGGAGTGCTATTCATGTTCTTTGATTTATTAGTTAAGCCTACTTTTGGGCCAGGGTGATACGTATATTTTGGGAACATGATAGCATAACTGAGTGGGAGTGCTGAACATAAATATGGAAATCTATAGCTTCTACTGGTGTATAGAAGTAAAGTGATGATTCCCTTCGAGCTTAGTTAAATAGAAGTAAATGGATGAGCTCTTGTTTCAGTGACTATATATTAGATCACTAAAACATCATTTACAGGTAACTAAGTGTTCAAAGGGGCAAAATACATTGAGGGGTGTAAACGGTAAAATGGTCCCATCTCGATGTAAATCATCTATATAGAGGATCTCTAAATCACATTAAGATTATAACAATAGTTAAATGAGATAGCATATTGATATCGTGAAACATATTGCATGCTCTATATAAGTCTGAGAGTGCAATTCCAAGTTCTAAGAGTGGATTCAACAAGGAATTAATAAGTTAGGGATTTACTTGGTAAATCGGTTCAACTTATTGGAAGCTCAGCATATAGATCCATGGTCCCCATTCTAGTTGAGACTATACTGTTTGTAAGACTCTATAATTGATTTATGATTAATCAATTATAATTATAAAAGTTAGACTATGTCTAATTTGTGAATTCTCACAGTTTAAGGATGAAATTATAAATAAAATGGTTTCTAGGTTTGATTAATGATTAAGAAAATTTGCATGTCTAATTAATAATTATTTTAAATGACAATATTATTTAATAATCTATTTTAGTTATTAAATAATTAGTTTTGGCATTTAAATGATTAGAATTGGAAAAATGGCATTTTTGGAAAAATAAAAATAAAATTGAGGAAACTGCAAAATCTATGTGAGGCCCATACACACCATGGCCGACCACATGTTTGCTTGTTTCCCAATTATTATTTTCAATTTAAATTGCCATGTAATTGCTAATCAAAGCCTAGCCTAAATAGGAAAGTGGTGGATCACACTAAATAAGGCAGTTATTCAATTACACAGTAAAAGAGAAAACTGTTTATTTGGAAAGTTGTGCTCTTCCCTTTTCCTATATATAGCTGCCCCTCTCTTCTCTGGAAGTAAGAAATGGTCTTTGGTGTGCAATCACTATACACAAAATCAAGAGAGAAAAAAAAGAGAGAATTTCGAAAATCCTTGTGAGAGAGAAGTGCCCACACACATCACTCAGTACCTCAATCATAGTTTGGAAGACTGTGAAGGATCACATCCAACTGAAGAACTTTCGGGCTCAGATCTTGATTATACTCTGCTACAGACAGGAATCAAGGGTTAGAGATCTGAGTGGAAGGAGACACTTAATTTCGCTGCCATCACTGTAAGTTATTCTTAACTTTTATCTGTTTAGTTCATCGTTTTAGAAGTTCAATTTTAGGTTGTTAAATCAACATACTTGTGAGTAGATCTAAGTTCCTGGTAAAATATAATTCCAACATTTTTCCCTTTGGCCTTTATCTTTTCTAGAATAGTTGAAACTCTTCCTTAGATAAATAAAATATATGTTTAGAAGTCGAGAAGCTTCTATAGATGTAGCCATTAGAAAATGCACCAGCATCTTACTAAAGCAAGTTGCTCGCACTAGAGTAATTAAATCACTGGCATACCACAAGCCATAGCTTTAGATAGTCTCAAACCTTTAATATTAGGATCAAAAAGTTTTGTTAAGTCCATTGAATAGACTTACTAACGATATTTCTTTTTTTGTCCGTGTAATAAAAAACTTTTGGTTACTCCATATGAATGGTTTTAACTATAGTAGTTCTCTTGACTTTACATCTTAGTTTCTTATTCTGACTATCCATTACTTGTTTAAACTAACAATAGATTTTAATCACAAGTGTCTTCCAAGTCATAACAGGGTGAGTTCCTTAAAACCTTCCTACTACGACAAGGTACTGTGACTTTCTATCTATGAACACTAAATGGTATTATCCTCTTTGGTTGTGTTAAGACAACAGAGGCAGTGGGACCATCTTATAAGAATAAGATGATAGAACACTTTGAAATCAAGAAAAAAAAAAAATATCACCTCTAATTTGCTACTTTGTTTTCGGACTTAGTCATTTTCTTAGAAAAATAGTGTTTGTTGAAACAAACACTTTCTTATCTTAATGACCATAGGATGGTCCACCCTTAATCAATTAGAATAGATATCAAACATGCAAACCTTAGCTTACAGTTCTAGCTTTCTTAAGGTCACGATCAGGACATCCATGAATCTAGTAATAGTTTACATTAAGTATACAACCATTCCATCATTCTGAAATTTTCCTATTACTAGGGTATTTCCCTGAAAGGACTTAGGCAATTACTAGTAACTAATCATAAACCTTATACTATCATAAATATGCAAATCAAATTTTTGGGGAGGTAACTTTGGATACAATATAAAATTCAACTTAATGATCTTTGAACTGCATATCCACCAAATATTTCTCCACCCCTATCAGTTCGCAAGATCATTAAACACTTACCTTAATATTTTTCAACATTGCTAGAAATTCATGAAATTTCATAAATATTTTAAATTTCTTTGCATTAGGTAAAATCTAGAGTGGTCGTCTAAAGAATCCAAAGATTACTCATATCCACCCCTGAATGTACATCCATATTTTTGAATATCGATGATTTTACTTTCAAGTGGATATTGGCATATTGACTCTTTGCAGAGAATGATCTTGTCAAAACTACTATGAACAAGATGCAAATGCCATAAATATATTACTGTGGTTGTGGTTTTTTTGATGAAAAAGTGTTTAGTTATTATAAAGAGTTCTTAGAATAGTCCAAGGTACTGTGACTTTCTATCTATGAACACTAAATGGTATTATCCTCTTTGGTTGTGTTAAGACAACGGAGAGCGGTGGGACCATCTTATAAGAATAAGATGATAGAACACTTTGAAATCAAGAAAAAAAAAATTATCACCTCTAATTTGCTACTTTGTTTTCGGACTTAGTCATTTTCTTAGAAAAATAGTGTTTGTTGAAACAAACACTTTCTTATCTTAATGACCATAGGATGGTCCACCCTTAATCAATTAGAATAGATATCAAACATGCAAACCTTAGCTTACAGTTCTAGCTTTCTTAAGGTCACGATCAGGACATCCATGAATCTAGTAATAGTTTACATTAAGTATACAACCATTCCATCATTCTGAAATTTTCCTATTACTAGGGTATTTCCCTGAAAGGACTTAGGCAATTACTAGTAACTAATCATAAACCTTATACTATCATAAATATGCAAATCAAATTTTTGGGGAGGTAACTTTGGATACAATATAAAATTCAACTTAATGATCTTTGAACTGCATATCCACCAAATATTTCTCCACCCCTATCAGTTCGCAAGATCATTAACCACTTACCTTAATATTTTTCAACATTGCTAGAAATTCATGAAATTTCATAAATATTTTAAATTTCTTTGCATTAGGTAAAATCTAGAGTGGTCGTCTAAAGAATCCAAAGATTACTCATATCCACCCCTGAATGTACATCCATATTTTTGAATATCGATGATTTTACTTTCAAGTGGATATTGGCATATTGACTCTTTGCGAGAGAATGATCTTGTCAAAACTACTATGAACAAGATGCAAATGCCATAAATATATTACTGTGGTTGTGGTTTTTTTGATGAAAAAGTGTTTAGTTATTATAAAGAGTTCTTAGAATAGTCCAAGGTACTGTGACTTTCTATCTATGAACACTAAATGGTATTATCCTCTTTGGTTGTGTTAAGACAACAGAGGCAGTGGGACCATCTTATAAGAATAAGATGATAGAACACTTTGAAATCAAGAAAAAAAAAATTATCACCTCTAATTTGCTACTTTGTTTTCGGACTTAGTCATTTTCTTAGAAAAATAGTGTTTGTTGAAACCAACACTTTCTTATCTTAATGACCATAGGATGGTCCACCCTTAATCAATTAGAATAGATATCAAACATGCAAACCTTAGCTTACAGTTCTAGCTTTCTTAAGGTCACGATCAGGACATCCATGAATCTAGTAATAGTTTACATTAAGTATACAACCATTCCATCATTCTGAAATTTTCCTATTACTAGGGTATTTCCCTGAAAGGACTTAGGCAATTACTAGTAACTAATCATAAACCTTATACTATCATAAATATGCAAATCAAATTTTTGGGGAGGTAACTTTGGATACAATATAAAATTCAACTTAATGATCTTTGAACTGCATATCCACCAAATATTTCTCCACCCCTATCAGTTCGCAAGATCATTAACCACTTACCTTAATATTTTTCAACATTGCTAGAAATTCATGAAATTTCATAAACATTTTAAATTTCTTTGCATTAGGTAAAATCTAGAGTGGTCGTCTAAAGAATCCAAAGATTACTCATATCCACCCCTGAATGTACATCCATATTTTTGAATATCGATGATTTTACTTTCAAGTGGATATTGGCATATTGACTCTTTGCAGAGAATGATCTTGTCAAAACTACTATGAACAAGATGCAAATGCCATAAATATATTACTGTGGTTGTGGTTTTTTTGATGAAAAAGTGTTTAGTTATTATAAAGAGTTCTTAGAATAGTCCAAGGTACTGTGACTTTCTATCTATGAACACTAAATGGTATTATCCTCTTTGGTTGTGTTAAGACAACAGAGGCAGTGGGACCATCTTATAAGAATAAGATGATAGAACACTTTGAAATCAAGAAAAAAAAAATTATCACCTCTAATTTGCTACTTTGTTTTCGGACTTAGTCATTTTCTTAGAAAAATAGTGTTTGTTGAAACAAACACTTTCTTATCTTAATGACCATAGGATGGTCCACCCTTAATCAATTAGAATAGATATCAAACATGCAAACCTTAGCTTACAGTTCTAGCTTTCTTAAGGTCACGATCAGGACATCCATGAATCTAGTAATAGTTTACATTAAGTATACAACCATTCCATCATTCTGAAATTTTCCTATTACTAGGGTATTTCCCTGAAAGGACTTAGGCAATTACTAGTAACTAATCATAAACCTTATACTATCATAAATATGCAAATCAAATTTTTGGGGAGGTAACTTTGGATACAATATAAAATTCAACTTAATGATCTTTGAACTGCATATCCACCAAATATTTCTCCACCCCTATCAGTTCGCAAGATCATTAACCACTTACCTTAATATTTTTCAACATTGCTAGAAATTCATGAAATTTCATAAACATTTTAAATTTCTTTGCATTAGGTAAAATCTAGAGTGGTCGTCTAAAGAATCCAAAGATTACTCATATCC
Organism: Cannabis sativa; assembly: GCF_029168945.1. Taxonomy (NCBI): domain Eukaryota; kingdom Viridiplantae; phylum Streptophyta; class Magnoliopsida; order Rosales; family Cannabaceae; genus Cannabis; species Cannabis sativa. The sequence goes on from NC_083601.1 coordinate 59,004,823, forward strand.
ACCCCTGAATGTACATCCATATTTTTGAATATCGATGATTTTACTTTCAAGTGGATATTGGCATATTGACTCTTTGCAGAGAATGATCTTGTCAAAACTACTATGAACAAGATGCAAATGCCATAAATATATTACCTGTGGTTGTGGTTTTTTTGATGAAAAAGTGTTTAGTTATTATAAAGAGTTCTTAGAATAGTCCAAGGTACTGTGACTTTCTATCTATGAACACTAAATGGTATTATCCTCTTTGGTTGTGTTAAGACAACAGAGGCAGTGGGACCATCTTATAAGAATAAGATGATAGAACACTTTGAAATCAAGAAAAAAAAAATTATCACCTCTAATTTGCTACTTTGTTTTCGGACTTAGTCATTTTCTTAGAAAAATAGTGTTTGTTGAAACAAACACTTTCTTATCTTAATGACCATAGGATGGTCCACCCTTAATCAATTAGAATAGATATCAAACATGCAAACCTTAGCTTACAGTTCTAGCTTTCTTAAGGTCACGATCAGGACATCCATGAATCTAGTAATAGTTTACATTAAGTATACAACCATTCCATCATTCTGAAATTTTCCTATTACTAGGGTATTTCCCTGAAAGGACTTAGGCAATTACTAGTAACTAATCATAAACCTTATACTATCATAAATATGCAAATCAAATTTTTGGGGAGGTAACTTTGGATACAATATAAAATTCAACTTAATGATCTTTGAACTGCATATCCACCAAATATTTCTCCACCCCTATCAGTTCGCAAGATCATTAACCACTTACCTTAATATTTTTCAACATTGCTAGAAATTCATGAAATTTCATAAACATTTTAAATTTCTTTGCATTAGGTAAAATCTAGAGTGGTCGTCTAAAGAATCCAAAGATTACTCATATCCACCCCTGAATGTACATCCATATTTTTGAATATCGATGATTTTACTTTCAAGTGGATATTGGCATATTGACTCTTTGCAGAATGATCTTGTCAAAACTACTATGAACAAGATGCAAATGCCATAAATATATTACTGTGGTTGTGGTTTTTTTGATGAAAAAGTGTTTAGTTATTATAAAGAGTTCTTAGAATAGTCCAAGGTACTGTGACTTTCTATCTATGAACACTAAATGGTATTATCCTCTTTGGTTGTGTTAAGACAACAGAGGCAGTGGGACCATCTTATAAGAATAAGATGATAGAACACTTTGAAATCAAGAAAAAAAAAATTATCACCTCTAATTTGCTACTTTGTTTTCGGACTTAGTCATTTTCTTAGAAAAATAGTGTTTGTTGAAACAAACACTTTCTTATCTTAATGACCATAGGATGGTCCACCCTTAATCAATTAGAATAGATATCAAACATGCAAACCTTAGCTTACAGTTCTAGCTTTCTTAAGGTCACGATCAGGACATCCATGAATCTAGTAATAGTTTACATTAAGTATACAACCATTCCATCATTCTGAAATTTTCCTATTACTAGGGTATTTCCCTGAAAGGACTTAGGCAATTACTAGTAACTAATCATAAACCTTATACTATCATAAATATGCAAATCAAATTTTTGGGGAGGTAACTTTGGATACAATATAAAATTCAACTTAATGATCTTTGAACTGCATATCCACCAAATATTTCTCCACCCCTATCAGTTCGCAAGATCATTAACCACTTACCTTAATATTTTTCAACATTGCTAGAAATTCATGAAATTTCATAAACATTTTAAATTTCTTTGCATTAGGTAAAATCTAGAGTGGTCGTCTAAAGAATCCAAAGATTACTCATATCCACCCCTGAATGTACATCCATATTTTTGAATATCGATGATTTTACTTTCAAGTGGATATTGGCATATTGACTCTTTGCAGAGAATGATCTTGTCAAAACTACTATGAACAAGATGCAAATGCCATAAATATATTACTGTGGTTGTGGTTTTTTTGATGAAAAAGTGTTTAGTTATTATAAAGAGTTCTTAGAATAGTCCAAGTGGATCCTGGTCAAAGAATACAAAACTCATATTCCATACAAAACTCCTATAATCTTCAAAAATGCAAAGTTCTGGATACCCCCTATTGCTCTGTTTGTCTTAACTAGTTGGATACGGTCACACATGCTCTCTTAGTGTTCTAGAGTTGCTTCCTTTTGGCAAACATCTATTTAATCTGGTTTTTACAATTCAAACTTTCCCTGTGACATTAAAGATTTTATTCTAACAGGGTTTGATACTTTCAACAAAGAAGACCTATCCCTCCTCATTGGCATTCGGTGGGTTATATGGAATGACCAGAATAATGCCATTTTTAACTCTAAAACCTTTCCTGTTGCAGACACAGAGACTCGGGCAGCCACTTTCATCCAAGAGTTTATCTTGTCTCAAGAAAAAGACACTCTCTCTTAGTCTTTTAGCTTGCCATCTATGGCTAGACTGTTGGGTTTTGTGCCCTAAATAAAATCAATTACAATATGATTAGTTATCAATTTAAAAAATTTGAAGTGATTTATGTTTGCATGAATTTTTCATGCTTATTCTTTAATATATATATTTAATATATGCACAAAATCAGTTAAGTCCAAAACATATATTTATTCACAATTACAGTATTGTCAACACAGTGGAATGTGATTGTGATTATAAGATTCAAAAGACTGAGTCCCTGTTTCATCAGTGTTTTGGATTTACACTGATGTGATAATCAGCGATGAAGTATACTTACACTTGGAGTAAGTGTTATGTTCTTTCCAGAACATTGGTAAAGTATACTGGTTTCGAATGTATGGAGTATACATTGGATTGGACCGATATTGAACTTAGTCAATATATTATAAACTTACCGTTGTATCTGTCCAAGTCAATATACTAGTTGATCTTAGATTAAAAGAATCTAAATCCTGATATGCTTAGGTTCAATCTCAGGAGTGCTATTCATGTTCTTTGATTTATTAGTTAAGCCTACTTTTGGGTCAGGGTGATACGTATATTTTGGGAACATGATAGTAGGATTGAGTGGGAGCGCTAAACATAAATATGGAATCTATAGCTTCTACTTGTGTATAGAAGTCAAATGATGATTCCCTTCGAGCTTAGCTAAATAGAAGTAAATGGATGAGCTCTTGTTTTAGCGACTATATCTAAGATCACTAAAACATCATTTAGAGGTAGCTAAGTGTTTTAAGGGGCCAAATACATTGAGGGGTGAAAACGGTAAATTTATCCCATCTCGATGTAAATCATTTATATAGAGGATCTTTGATCAAATTAAGATTATAACGATGGTTAAATGAGATAGCGTATCTATATCGTGGAACATATAGAATGCTCTATATTAGTCTGAGAGTGCAATTCCAAGTTCTAAGAGTGGATTCAACAAGGAATTAATAAGCTAGGGAATTCACTCGGTAAATTCGGTTCGGCTTATTGGAAGCTCAGTAATATAGATCCATGGTCCCCATTCTAGTTGAGACCATACTGCTTGTAAGACTTAATGATTGATTTATGATTAATCAATTATAATTCTAAAGTTAGACTATGTCTAATTTGTAAATTTTCACTAAGCAGGGGTGAAATTATAAAGAAAAGAGATTCTAGGTTTGTTTATTAATTAAGAGACTCTATATGTCTAATTAATAATTATGTTAAATGACAATATTAATTAATAATCTATTTTAGTTATTAAATAATTATTTTTGGCATTTAAATAGTTAGAATTGGAAAATTGGTATTTTTGAGAAAATAGAAATAAAAATTGTGAAAACTACAAAATTCCAAGTGGGGCCCATTAACACCATGGCCAGCCACTTGAATAGCTTTTTCCAATTAATATTTTCATTATTTTAATGCCAAATAATTACTAACCTAAACCTAGTAGTTGCCTATAAATAGAAAGTGATGGCTCACACTAAAATAAGAGTTATTCAGTAATTCAAGAGATTGCCTTTTCAGAAAAACTGAGCCTTCCACTTTCTCTCTATAGCCGACCACCTCTCTCTTTTTTCCTCTTCATAATTTCGAAACACCCTAGTGATAGAGTAGTGCCCACACACAGCAAGTGGTACCTCAATCATAGTTTGGAAGATCGTGAAGGATCCAGTTCAAAGAGAAGGACATTCGGACTCAGATCTTGATAATACTCTGCGATAGAAAGGATACAAGGGTTAGAGATCTGAGTTGAAGGAGACATATTATTCTGCTGCAACCAATGTAAGGTTTCCTTAACTTTATATATGTTTATATCGTTTTGGAAAGTTCATATTTAGGATGTTAAACAACATACTTGTGAGTAGATCTAAGATCCTGGTAAAATAAATTCCAACATAGACCTATTCCTGACTCATTTGTCTCTTGCTGCCCCCTCCTCTAGGTTTTTAAAACCTTTTCACTGATGCTACCATTTATCAAAACAGCTTGCAAATAGGTTTTGGTGTTGAGGTGCAAAATAGCAAAGGCGAAGTGTTGGCTAGTCTGTCATCTTCCCACCCTGATACCGTAGCTCCTATCATTACTGAAGCTCAAGCCCTTTCTTCAGCCCTCACCTGCTGCCAAGAAGTGCAATTTGCCTTTAACTGGTATCTTCTTGGATTGCCAAGTTTTATTGAATAAAATCAAGCATAAATGGAAAGATAGATCCACTCTCTCGGATTGGATTCAGACTATTGTTACTTCTGTGTCTCTTTTCCCAAGGCCTCCATCGATTACATCCCACGACATCAAAATGTCCTAGCTCATAGCTTGGCAAAGAAAGCTTTGGGAACGGGTAGAGAATATGTGGAATTCATGTGGTTCCAATGTTTTATTTTTCTAATCTTGTAACGTGGTTTTTACTTCCTATTTTCTATCAATTTCACATCAGTTTTTCATAAAAAAAAATTGTAAAGCCCGCTTAGTTAATTTGGAAATTAGCAGTTGTTTATGTTTAATCATGGAATTATTTATAGCTATTTAAATAATTTATTATGGATATTTATGGAATTCAGATATGCATGAGTATGTTATCAGTAGCTTTTATATTTCGCATTTCCGGTGTCCGGTATTTTGGAACGCGGCGTTTGGCTCAGTAGAAATCACAACTTAGTATGTTAGTATTTTGGGGGCGGGTTTTAGACATTGGGAATGTCGGGAATGGCTGGGAATTTAGAATGTCCCAAAAATACCCCTTTAGTATGATTTTCATGATTTTATGATGGAGGGGCAAAATGGTCTTTTTGCCCCAATGACTTTTGTCCTTTAGTGACTTTTATTGGAAATTAAATGTTTATTTATTTGATTGTTTTTGGCTGAAATGGATTTAATAAATGGTTATGTTAAGTGGGTTAAATCATTTCTTTCATTTTACAAAAAAACACTTAGAAAAGAAAAAAAGGAATTTTCCAAAAACTCTCTCTTTTCCTCTTCACTTTCGGCTGGGTACTTTGGGGTGCAAAGCTGGGTTTTTTCTTCAATTCTCAAAGCTAAATTCATCCTAATTGTGAACTCTAGGTTGTGGTATGTAAATTCTAACTCTTTCTCTTTAAATTGCTTGAGAAAAATGATGAAAAGTGATGATGCATGCATGTTGTTTTAGATGTTGTTGCTGCTGCTTTCTGTGGTTATTTTATGTGGTTCAAAGCATGTTAAATTGATAGGAATTAAGCTATGTTGAAAGCATGTAGGTTAGATTGTTAAGCTTTTAGTTTTTTATGTGAAAAAGTATGAATTTTGGAAGGAAAATGTTGTGATTATGTTCTGTGATGTTGCTGTTGTTTCTATGAGTTTGCAGAAGTGATATTATGCTAGTTTAAGTTGAATTAAGTTGGTTTGCATGCTTGTTTAGGTGGTTTGCTCAAGCTTGAGTTTGGAACTCAAAGCTTGAGCTCCAATGGCAAATTTTGTATTTGTGGTTTCTGGGTAGGTTTGTTGCCTTGGATTTGTTCTTTAGGGTATTTAGAACAGGTCTGGAAAGTTTGGGACCAATTGGGGTCGAATTGGTCAAGTTATGGATTTTTTTGGTTGTTGCTCGCGAGGAACCTAATTTCGGTTGTGCATCCGGAATTCCGGATGGGGGTTCAGAAATTCCCAGAACCGGAATTCCGGTTGGGCAACCGGTCTTCCGGATGGGGGATTTTTCAGAACCCTAGTTTTCCTCGTTTTTGGGTTTTTAGGGGTATTGCCATGCTTTTTATCGATAGGGAAACTTTTAGTTTCGAGTTTTAGTCCCCGGGAAGTGATTTAGCGTGTCACTTATAGCGTTGTGATTTTTATGGTTTAGGAGCCGCAATCCGCCGTTCGGCTTCGGTTCCGGTCAGTTGGACCTAAGACACACGAAATCGGAATCCAGGTAAGATTAGTATAACAGTATGCATATGTAGATTACATGTTTAGCGTGCATGTAGGAAGCCTGCTAGATTACATTAGATATGTATTTAGGCTTCGAACCATCCAACCCTGTCACGTCGGTACAGGCTGGAGTATGACCAAGAATGAGTATGACCGGCTCGACCGATCAGTGACACTTGGTTGGTGGTTCGGTGCTATTGACCTATCCCGTCGGTACGAGCCGGAGTATGACCAAAGGCCGGAGTATGGCCGGTTCGGCCGATCGGGAGGATACTTGTCAATAGTACCGTCCCCCGAACGTTCAAAACTCGGTACCATGTTGGACATGGCGGTAGTGCTCGGCACCATGTTGGACATGGCAGTAGCGGGACTCAGTATCGTGTTGGACACGGCAGTCAGTTTTATGTATGATATTATTATGCTTTTCTTACTGAGTCTGTCGACTCACAGTTTACGTTCATGTGTAGGTAAAGGCAAGGCTGTAGCTGATGGACCGTGACCGAGCATATGAGATTGTACATGTCGGGGCGGTTAGGCCTGGAGCGTACGATCCTCGGGACAGCAGGGCTGAGATTTTTGTAATTGTCGTTAGACGACTTTCATTTTGATGTAATAGTTAAACAGTAAAAACGTTTGTAAATGATTTTATAAATCGGGATCCCGAGACTTTTGTAAAATGGTTTATAAGTTTAATGAAAAAGCAAAAATTTTAATTAATTACGTTTTTCCATAAACCTCGTTGATTAGCAACGAGCTGCACAGTACGTTTAAAAATCACGTAATACGCCTAAGATAGTTAGGGTGTTACAATTTGGTATCGTAGCCGCTGTGTTGTCTTCCGAAGATCGTCACGACATGTACAATCATCATCAGCAGTTCGCTCGGTTCACGGTTCAGTAAGCCTTTATTGCTTTAGTAGTTTATTTTATTCGGTTATAAAAAAAAAAAAAAAAAAAAAGAAAAGCCTGTTAGGAAGCATGTTAGTAGCCTGATAGTAGAATAGGCGCATGTTTCATTTCTAATTTCCAAATTAAGCGGCATTAGTAAGCTCGCCTTGAATACGACCTGATATGCCAACTCTTGGTTTCGCAGGCGGTTCTAACTAGATGGACGCCAGGCGGACTACCAGGAGTCAGTGCAACTCCGTAGGGTCGAATCAGGGACAGGGAGCTCAGTTTCCCCCACCTGCTCGGGGCCGAGGCAGAGGTCCCCGAGGCAGGGCTCGTGGCCGGGGTGATGAGAACCCGCCACAGGCTGCCAGGCTCCCCCAGCCGATCAGGGAGCCCGGAGTGGGAGTTGCGGTTTGCGGAGATGCAAGCCAGGATCGAAGAACAAGACCTCGAGATCCGAGAGGTTGAGACGGCGGGGTGCTCCCGCAGCCTCCAAAGGCTCCGTAGTTCCAAAGTGGCACACGCCCTCGCCGCCCGTGCCGAGATAGTGGCGGCGGCCCATAGATTGGAACCCTTGTATGAGCGGTTCGGAAGCAAGCACCTCTGGTATTCCTGGGAGGTCCAGATGTATCGAAAGCCGAGCGATGGGCGACGGTGATCACCAGAATCTTGACCGTCATGGGTGTCACCGTGTGACAGAGTGGTGTGCGCCACATTTCAGTTCCAGGAGGACGCCCTGGTATGGTGGGACATGGTGTCTCAGATCCATGACGTCACCACCATGACCTGGGAAAGGTTCCAGGAACTCTTCAACGCAAAATACTATAATGAGGCGGTCAGAAGCGCCAAGAGGAAAGAGTTCGTTCACCTGACCCAGCGGGAGAACATGAGTGTCACTGAGTATACTACTCGGTTGTGACCTAGTTGGCGAGGTTAGCCTCGGGAATTGTGCCGACCGACTTCAGCAGGAAGGAGAAGTATCTGGACGGGTTGAATCCCAAGATTAGGCATGACCTGATGATTACCACAGACGACAGCACCACCTATGCTCAGATGGTGGAGAAGGCACTGCGAGCTGAGGGCGCAGTGGGGTGCATGTCAGAATCAGTCAGTACTCCGGTTAGTGGCGGAGCTCCTACCCCTCCCCCGCATCGGGGCTTCGGCGGGGAGTAGTGGTTCGGCCATTGATCGGAGGAAGAGGGCACCCACGCTTCGGCGGCTCGAGTCGAACAAGAGGTTCCGAGGGAACCGAACGTAGGAGTCGTCCTGGTGGTAATGAGACCCGATTCTCCTATCCCGAGTGCCCTAGCTGTAAGAGGCATCATCGGGGTGAGTGCAAGGGGCAGGGATGCTTTCATTGTGGCATGCCCGGGCACTTCAAGAGGGAAAGTCCCCAGCTCCGGCTAGAGGCACCGAGAGCTCCAGCGATACCCACTCCAGCCAGGGTGTTCGCTATCACGCAGGCTGATGCAGATGCCAGCCCATCAGTTGTTACAGGTCAGCTTTTTATTAACAACTCGCTTTATTCGATCTTTGTTTGATTACGGGGCTACACACTCTTATGTGGCGGCCGAGTCTTTAGTAAATTGGGTAGACCCTATGATAGATATGAATCGGGGTTTGGAACCTGTTACTCAGCGGAGAATTGGTTATCTCCAATAGGTGGATTAGGTATATGCCGATCAGGATAGATGGTAGAGAGTTAAGCGCTGATCTGATAGAGATGAGCTTAGTCGAATTTGATATTATTTTAGGAATGGATTTCCTATCTAAATATTCGGCGAGCATTGACTGTAAGAGGAAGATGGTGGTCTTCCAACCGGAAAGTGAAGAACCGTTCGTGTTTGTGGGTTCGGTTCAGGGATCTCGGATCCCGGTGATCTCGGCTATGTCAGCGAGAGAATTATTGCACGGTGGGTGCTTAGGGTTTCTGGCCGTGGTGGTGGACACCACTCGGCCGGACACCATTCGCCGTAGGACATCGTAGTGGTTCGGGAATTTTTGGACGTTTTTCCCGAAGAACTTCCGGGGTTACCACCTCGGCGGGAGATTGACTTCGTGATTGACTTGGCACCGGGGGTGGATCCGGTTTCCAAAGCCCCGTATAGGATGGCTCCGGCTCGAACTTAAGGAGTTAAAGATTCGGCTCCAAGGGTTGCTTGACATAGGGTTCATTCGGCCCAGTGTGTCACCTTGGGGAGCCCCGGTTTTGTTCGTGAAGAAGAAGGATGGATCTATGAGGATGTGCATCGACTACGTAGAGTTGAACAAGGTGACGGTGAAGAATAAATATCCATTACCTAGGATCGATGACTTGTTCGATCGGCTTCGGGGAAGACAGTCTTTTCTAAGATTGATCTCCGTTCGAGTTATCATCAGTTGAGAATCCGGGAGGAGGATATTCCAAAGACGGCTTTCCGCACTAGGTATGGACACTACGAGTTTCGGTTATGTCATTCGGACTAACCAATGCTCCTGCGGCATTCATGGACACGATGAATAGAGTGTTCAAGGATTTCCTCGATATCCGTGTGATTGTGTTTATCGACGACATCCTCGTGTACTCTCAGTCAGAAGAGGAGCATGAGTTACATCTTCAGATGGTACTGCAACGACTTCGAGAACATAAGCTCTACGCCAAGTTCAAGAAATGTGAGTTCTGGTTGTCTCAGGTGTCCTTCCTAGGGCACATTGTGAGTAAAGACGGGATCAAGGTGGATCCCGGGAAGATTGAATCCGTCAGGGATTGGCCGAGACCGAAGACAGTGACAGAGATCAGAAGCTTCTTGGGATTAGCTGGGTACTACCGTAGGTTCGTGGAGGGGTTCTCCAAAATTTCAATGCCCCTGACTGAACTTACAAAGAAGAATCAGCGATTTATCTGGTCAGATAAATGCGAAGCTAGTTTTCGTGAGCCGAAACGAGAGGTTGATTCTTGCTCCGGTACTAGCTTTGCCTTCTGGACAAGGAGAAGTTTGTAGTTCTGCGCGACGCATCCAAACAGGGTTTGGGGTGCGTATTGATGCAGGCCGATCGGGTTATCGCTTATGCCTCTCGTCAGTTAAAGGATTATGAACAGCGATACCCGACTCATGATTTAGAATTGGCCGCAGTGGTTTTTGCACTGAAGATTTGGCGGCATTACCTGTATGGGGAGAAGTGCGAGATCTATACCGACCATAAGAGTCTCAAGTATTTCTTTACTCAGAAAGATTTGAACATGAGACAAAGGCGTTGGTTGGAATTAGTGAAGGATTATGATTGTGAGATCCTCTATCATCCCGGAAAAGCCAATGTAGTGGCCGATGCCCTGAGCAGAAAGGGTCCCGGGCAAGTAGCTAGCATGGTTCAGATCTCACCCCAGCTAGCTGAGGATATGGTTAGATCCGGCATCGAGTTTGTGGTAGGTCAGCTTCACAACTTGACGCTACAATCTGATCTGTTGGAAAGAATAAAGGTTGCTCAGATGACAGATCCGGAGTTAGTGAAAATCCGAGATGAAGTATTGGCTGGTCAAGCCAAAGACCTTTCAGTGTCAGATAGTGGAATGCTTTTGTATAAAGCCAGGGTTTGTGTTCTGAACAGTGTGGAATTGAGAAACGAGATCTTTGAGGAGGCTCATTCTACTCCATATTCTCTGCATCCCGGCACCACCAAGATGTACCAAGATTTGAAACCGTACTTCTGGTGGAGCGGTATGAAGAAGAATTTGGTAGAATTCGTATCGAGATGCCTCACTTGTCAGCAGATCAAGGCTGAACATCAGAGACCAGCAGGGTTGTTGCAGCCTCTAACCCTACCAGAATGGAAATGGGAGGATATTACGATGGATTTTGTGGTCGGGTTACCTAGGACCACGGGTATGTATGATTCCATCTGGGTAGTGGTGGACCGATTTACGAAATCTGCTCATTTTCTGCCGGTTAGAACGACATTTTCAGTGGATCAGTTGGCAGAGTTATATGTCAGGGAGATAGTGAGACTTCACGGGGTACCGAAATCTATAGTTTCGGACAGGGATCCGAAATTCACCTCAAAATTTTGGCAAAGTTTGCAACGGGCAATGGGTACGAAGCTAAAATTCAGTACAGCATTTCATCCTCAGACAGATGGTCAGTCCGAAAGGACAATTCAGATATTGGAGGATATGTTGAGAGCCTGTGTTATGGACTTTGAGGGTTCATGGAGTAAATATCTACCGTTAATAGAATTTTCATACAACAACAGTTACCAGAGTACGATAGGGATGGCACCCTATGAACTGTTGTACGGTAGGAAATGCAGATCCCCTATCCACTGGGATGAGACAGGGGAGAGGAAATACCTAGGTCCAGAGTCAGTTCAGCGGACCAATGAGGCAATAGAGAAAATAAAAGCTAGAATGCTTGCCTCACAGAGCAGACAGAAGAGTTACGCAGATCCGAAACGTAGAGATGTTGAGTTCCGAGTAGGGGACCATGTGTTTTTGCGAGTGTCTCCGATGAAGGGGATTAAACGTTTCGGGAAAAGAGGCAAGTTATGCCCTAGATTTACTGGACCTTTCGAGATTCTCGAGAAAATAGGTCAAGTGGCATATCGGTTAGCATTGCCTCCAGCCTTATCAGCAGTGCACAACGTATTTCATGTCTCAATGTTGAGAAAATACGTTTCAGACCCCTCTCATATACTCAGTTATGAGAGCCTTCAGCTTCAGTCAGATATGTCTTATGAGGAACAGCATGTGCAGATCCTGGATAGAAAGGATAAAGTCCTTCGGAATAAGACCATAGCGTTGGTCAAGGTTCTCTGGAGAAACAGTAAGGTGGAAGAAGCCACCTGGGAGCTTGAGTCAGATATGCGAGCTCAATATCCAGAGTTATTCAGGTTAGATTTCGGGGACGAAATCCTTTTAAGGGGGGGATAGTTGTAAAGCCCGCTTAGTTAATTTGGAAATTAGCAGTTGTTTATGTTTAATCATGGAATTATTTATAGCTATTTAAATAATTTATTATGGATATTTATGGAATTCAGATATGCATGAGTATGTTATCAGTAGCTTTTATATTTCGCATTTCCGGTGTCCGGTATTTTGGAACGCGGCGTTTGGCTCAGTAGAAATCACAACTTAGTATGTTAGTATTTTGGGGGCGGGTTTTAGACATTGGGAATGTCGGGAATGGCCGGGAATTTAGAATGTCCCAAAAATACCCCTTTAGTATGATTTTCATGATTTTATGATGGAGGGGCAAAATGGTCTTTTTGCCCCAATGACTTTTGTCCTTTAGTGACTTTTATTGGAAATTAAATGTTTATTTATTTGATTGTTTTTGGCTGAAATGGATTTAATAAATGGTTATGTTAAGTGGGTTAAATCATTTCTTTCATTTTACAAAAAAACACTTAGAAAAGAAAAAAAGGAATTTTCCAAAAACTCTCTCTTTTCCTCTTCACTTTCGGCTGGGTACTTTGGGGTGCAAAGCTGGGTTTTTTCTTCAATTCTCAAAGCTAAATTCATCCTAATTGTGAACTCTAGGTTGTGGTATGTAAATTCTAACTCTTTCTCTTTAAATTGCTTGAGAAAAATGATGAAAAGTGATGATGCATGCATGTTGTTTTAGATGTTGTTGCTGCTGCTTTCTGTGGTTATTTTATGTGGTTCAAAGCATGTTAAATTGATAGGAATTAAGCTATGTTGAAAGCATGTAGGTTAGATTGTTAAGCTTTTAGTTTTTTATGTGAAAAAGTATGAATTTTGGAAGGAAAATGTTGTGATTATGTTCTGTGATGTTGCTGTTGTTTCTATGAGTTTGCAGAAGTGATATTATGCTAGTTTAAGTTGAATTAAGTTGGTTTGCATGCTTGTTTAGGTGGTTTGCTCAAGCTTGAGTTTGGAACTCAAAGCTTGAGCTCCAATGGCAAATTTTGTATTTGTGGTTTCTGGGTAGGTTTGTTGCCTTGGATTTGTTCTTTAGGGTATTTAGAACAGGTCTGGAAAGTTTGGGACCAATTGGGGTCGAATTGGTCAAGTTATGGATTTTTTTGGTTGCTGCCTGCGAGGAACCGGAATTCCGGTTGAGCATCCGGAATTCCGGATGGGGGTTCAGAAATTCCCAGAACCGGAATTCCGGTTGGGCAACCGGTCTTCCGGATGGGGGATTTTTCAGAACCCTAGTTTTCCTCGTTTTTGGGTTTTTAGGGGTATTGCCATGCTTTTTATCGATAGGGAAACTTTTAGTTTCGAGTTTTAGTCCCCGGGAAGTGATTTAGCGTGTCACTTATAGCGTTGTGATTTTTATGGTTTAGGAGCCGATGTCCGCCGTTCGGCTTCGGTTCCGGTCGAGTTGACCAAGCACACTGAAATCGGAATCCAGTAAGATTAGTATAACAGTAAGCATATGTAGATTACCTGTTTAGCGTGCATGTAGGAAGCACGCTAGATTACATTAGATATGTATTTAGGCTTCGAACCATCCAACCCCGTCACGTCGGTACGAGCTGGAGTATGACCAAGCCAGCCCGGAGTATGACCAGGTTCGACCGATCAGCTGACACTTGGTTGGTGGTTCAGTGCTATTTACCTATCCCGTCGGTACACGCTGGAGTATGACCAGCAGCCGGAGTATGACCGGTTCGACCGATCAGGAGGATACTTGTCAATAGTACCGTCCCCTGAACGTTCAAAACTCAGTACCATGTTGGACATGGCAGTAGTGCTCAGTACCATGTTGGACATGGCAGTAGCGGGACTCAGTATCGTGTTGGACACGGCAGTCAGTTTTATGTATGATATTATTATGCTTTTCTTACTGAGTCTGTCGACTCACAGTTTACGTTCATGTGTAGGTAAAGGCAAGGCTGTAGCTGATGGACCGTGACCGAGCATATGAGATTGTACATGTCGGGGCGGTTAGGCCTGGAGCGTACGATCCTCGGGACAGCAGGGCTGAGATTTTTGTAACTGTCGTTAGACGACTTTCATTTTGATGTAATAGTTAAACAGTAAAAACGTTTGTAAATGATTTTATAAATCGGGATCCCGAGACTTTTGTAAAATAGTTTATAAGTTTAATGAAAAAGCAAAAATTTTAATTAATCACGTTTTTCCATAAACCTCGTTGATTAGCAACGAGCTGCACAGTACGTTTAAAAATCACGTAATACGCCTAAGATAGTTAGGGTGTTACAAAAATTGTATTGTGTACTTTATTTATAACACTCTTTTCTGTTTATTTTCACTTAAACTATTCTCTCTCCATTTCTTTCTTATAATCGACATATATTTCCACTCTATACCATTTTAATTAAATTAAGGTTACGTCAAAAAAAAAAAATTATATTTAGGATTCATACTACTTTATACCCCATATTTTGACAAATTACCAGTTTAGACCTCATATTTTAAAATATTCTATTTTGAACCTTATATTTTCTAAAAGATTACAATTAAGACTCTTAAGGTTAAAATATTTCTAACTATGACCGAAAAGCTCTTAGTTATAAAAAGATTTTTACAATTTTTCGGATAATATATTTTTAGTATTATGACCCTTAATTTTTTTAAAAAATTATTTTGTAGCAAAATTTAATTTTTTTTAATAATTAGAAAAATATTTTTTTGTTTAAATTTTGAGTATTAAATTCTCATTTATTTATATTAATCTGTTTACATTAGGAAATATTTTGACTAAGAAATAATTTTAGTTCCTTACTTTTATTTCATTTTTTTAAAATAAAAGTGAGGTTCGAAATAAAGTTTTTAAAAATTAGGTGTCAATATACTAAAATATTTAATATGGGGTCTAAAATAATATAATTTTTTTTTATAATTAAGAGTACTTTTGTCATAACAAATACAAATTGACCTTAAAGTCCAAATTGTAATTTTTAAAAAATACAAAGTCTAAAATAAAATTTTAAAAAATATAAAGTCGAACTGGTAATTCGTGAAAACACTCTAAAATGATATAAACCCTTATTATTAGGAGATTTTTTATTTATATACATAATATTATAAGTATTAACAAATATAACGATAATAATTTAAATCATATAATAAGCGGTAATGCTCTACCTATATATAAATAAATGCATGCAATTCTTTTCTTGGGCCACTATTCAACAGCGCATCTCTTTTTTCTTTTTTCTTTTTCTTTTAAAATGCATGGCCATTAACCTTTGCTAATTTTTGATTAGTTTTTTTTTTTTCTTCTTTTCACTTTTTTTTAATGGAATTCATTCAATTCAAATAATTACAAAGGAAATGGTTTATCAAACCAAAGAGTTGGATGAATACAAAGGAACAAAACTCCAATCTGCACAGCACTCGCTTTAGAATAACAACTATACTATTAATTATTTTGATTAAAGAATTGTACCAATATAACCTACTCATTAAATGAATTATTTTAACATGTGAGAAGCATATAATTTTACACCATCACAAAATAAGATGTTTGAAACTAAAAGTAACCATTTAGTTTATTTAATAAATTTTTAAAAAATAACCAAACTTTATACTCAAACAAATTCATGAATATATACCATACTAAAAGTTTCTTTTTTTTTTTTGAGAAACATATTAAAAGTTTTTTTGATTGTACTAATCTATAAAAAAAATTAATTTTATAGTTAAGAGTTACTAAATGTTATTAAAAAAAAAAGTAAGACACTGAGATATATACTGTTGCCCCTGAATTCGCCCAAAATACGTGGACTAGTCGAATTAGGACACGTGGATCAGATAACCTGTAAACATTTGATAAGTCTTTGTGCGCCACAAGGAAGCGCAGTTAGCGTGGGTCCCGGAGGAGGCACCCGGAGTACAAGGTACTCCGGGAAGCTCGCATGACGTGAAGCCTCTCCGGGATGTGTCAGATCTCTCTCGAGCAATCAAGTCGCATTTAATGCCGCATGGGAGGAAGCGTGTTGGGACTGTAACACGCAATAAAGTCTGACGGCACAACCCCCAAATAGCAGCGCTACAGTAATGATCATTTAAGTCTAGCGACGGCTACTCTGCGAAGAGTCACGTCAATCACAAGGCAAAAAGGACATTCTTCATAAAAACCCTACGGCACCTAAGGATTTGACCATGCATCACCCATGGTATGTTCATTGGAAATGCCCAACTTTATGGATACTTACAGATACATGTGTAAGAACAATTCTAGGGATTACCCCACCAAAACACTATAAATACCCCCTCAAAGCTCATTTAATGAGGTGGAGAATCTTGGTTTTGCAAAAGAGCAAGAAGAGAAAATACTCACCAAGAACATTCTCTGTATTTATGAGAAAGACATTCTCTCAAGTGTGGAATCTGTATTAAATACATCCATTAATAACAAAGACTCGTGGACTAAGGCTCATTAACGCCCCAACCACGTAAAAATCTTCATCTCACTTTCTTACAGCTCTTTATTATAATCATATTTTAATAGTTGCCGAAAATCTCGGTCAACATTTTGGTGCTTTCATTGAGAGCTGAGGAAAGCTACTACATAATCATATTTTAATGGTGGAGACAAGAAGTACACGTCACCCTCGCCCTCTAGGAGATGCTCAAGATCCAAATGAGGAAGATGTAGCCTCAAGAGCAGCAGAGGAGTCCGAGGAAGAAGAAGAAGAAATAGTTCCCAACGAGAACTACGAGGAAAACCTCGACGAGTATGCCTACGACGGAGGAAGTTACTCAGAGTTGGTGCTCCTTAGACAAAAAGCTATCGATCATGAAGCTGAGATCGAAGCTCAGAAAGCGCAAAATTAAAAAATGCAGGAAGTGATGCTAGCCATGCAGAAAGCCATGGAGGCTGCTGGTATTCACGTGCATCCCAAGGCAATGGCCGCTGGGCTCGACGGGGAACCAGCGACGTCCTCGCCTAATTCCTGAAGAAGAAAGACCTAGGGAACCTAGCCCTATAAGGCACCCTGCTGAGGAAAATCAAACAAAAAACCCTACTTCTACCCCTGGGCGAAAGAAAAAGGTGCAGGATCCGCGAAGGGTCCGCTCAGATTTCCCTAAAAGGAAAGGTCCGCAGAGGGGCAAGCCCCAAAGAGGGAGTCTTGGCCCTCAGGATCGAGGGGACCGGAAAAGCGTTTCTGTGCACCAGGAACCAGGGGGTAGAGGAAGAAGAGGACAGAGATGTCCTCCCATTGATCTGAGAAATCAAATCAACGGGAATCAAGGTGACCTCCGGGATCACCTTGACCAAAAAAGATACAGGCCCGTGGTCTCTTCGGGTACTGTAAACGAAGGGATTATGGCGGAACTTGCCATACTTCGAAAAGATATTGCTCGAGTCTCTCGGAGGCAGAAGGGAGACGACTCCGACTCGGACAGTGAGGATCGGGAGCCATGTGCCAAGCATATCCTGGAGGCGGAGCTCCCTAAAAACTTCAAGATGCCCGAAATGGCGGCATATACTGGGAACTCCGACCCCAGTGATCACTTGTCACGGTTCAACCGTGTCATGACAGTCATGCGGGTCAGCAATGACGCCAAATGCTTGTGTTTCCCCCTCACTCTGAGCGGATCAGCGGAGGAATGGTTCAAAAAGCTGGAACCAGGATCCGTGGGTTGTTGGAACAAACTCCAAACCAACTTCCGGAGACAGTTTGTCGCCGCCAGGAAGGTTAACTTGGAGGTTAGTGCCTTGACCAACATCAAGCAACTGCCCACCGAGACCTTGAAGAATTACATCAAGAGGTTCCGAGAGGAAGCCTCGAAGACCAAGAAGGTCGATGACGGACAACAGCTTGCGCTTCTCCAAGCAGGAATCCGCACTGGGACTCCCTTCTGGAACGAGTTGCAGCAAGAAGGCGCTGCCAGCCTTCAGGACTTCCAGAAGAGAGTCCAAAAATATATTAACCTCGAAGAAGCCCAGATCGTGGCTTACGGAGGCTACTATCCCACCGGGATAGCAGGGTACATGCCCGGAGTGTCGTCCTCGGGCACTGTCCCGACCGCGACTCCACAAGTAAGTGGCATACAATTCTCTGCTACTCCCAGGTACAGCCAAGGCCAAACTTTGGCACCGGCATCTTCCCATTACGGCAACCCGTCCGGGGTGAATGGACGAGCTCCTTCACAGGCGGCCTCGACTGTTAGCTTGACAGGCCCTACCCAGGGGTTGAGGAGCAAAAGGTCCTCCAAGGGCAGCACCCGAACGGGAGAGAAGCGCCAGAAAAAGGGGTACACACCCCCAATACACTCAGTACACAGAGCTCACGGACTCTCAGGGACGTGTGTACTTCGCCACTAGGCAAAATACGCACTACCGGAGGCCCCAGCCATTGTACAAAGATAGCTCCCGGAGAGATCCGAGTAAAAGATGCGAGTAAAAGATAGCTCCCGATAGGGTTGGCCGACCGAGAACTCTCGCCTAGTGGGTCACAGCTCACGGGATTTAACGGGACGACGCTAATCCCGATGGGAAAAGTAAGGCTCCCGGTTACCCTGTGCCCGGATACCCCCCAGAGCACATTTAAGTATTGCACCTTCGTGGTGGTAGACTGTCCAATAGCCTACAACGCGATCCTAGGCCGACCGGCCCTAGTGGACTTTGGTGCGATTACTTCAATCCGACACCTGTGCCTGAAATTCCCTACCCAGGAAGCCGGAGTCGGAACTGTGAGGGGAAATCAGGGAGAGGCCAGGCAATGTTACAATGTTGCCACTCACCTACCTGTATTCACGCTCCGGGAATCCCCTGGAATAAAGAAGGCTGAAGAGGATGAGTTGGATCCTCGCATAGGATCCGAAAGGGTCGTGGAACCAATGGAGGACGTCGAAGAAATACCAGTGTGCGACGACGACTCCACTAAAGTACTCCGAATAGGGAAGAGCCTGGATCCGGAGGAAAAAGAAAAAATAATAAAAACACTGAAGGGCGCCATAGACATCTTTGCATGGCGCCAAGAAGACATGACTGGCATAAGCCCTCACGTCATCACCCATGTACTCAATGTCAACCCGGACATGCCCCCTGTACAGCAAAAGAGACGCCCGCTCGACTCGGTGAAAGCCGAGGCCTTAGAGAAAGAGGTGGACAAACTTTTGTCCAATGGTATGATCCGCGACGTATACTATCCGGAATGGCTGGCCAATCCGGTCCTGGTACCCAAGCTGAACGGGACTTGGCGAGTTTGTATAGATTTCACAAATCTAAACAAAGGCTGCCCAAAGGACTGCTTTCCGCTACCCAGGATCGACCAGATGGTAGACGCCATGTCCGGATTTAAGCTGCTGTCTTTCATGGATGCCTATGCTGGGTACAACCAAATAAAAATGCATACGGCAGACCAAGAGTGCACTAGCTTCAGGACCGATAAGGGGGTATACTGCTACCTAGTCATGCCTTTCGGACTGAAAAACGCCGGAGCAACCTATCAAAGAATGGTTAACCGGATGTTTAAAAGCCTCCTGGGACGAAACATGGAGGTATATGTAGACGACATGCTCGTCAAATCCAAAGCATGCAACAGCCATGCAAGCGACTTAGAAGAATGTTTCGAAGTCGTCCGGAGATACGGTATGAAGCTCAACCCGAAAAAGTGCACTTTTGGGGTCAAGTCGGGAAAATTCCTGGGCTTCATAGTCAGCCAAAGGGGAATCGAAGCAAACCCGGAGAAAATCCAAGCTCTCCTGGACATGCCATCCCCCAAGAAGCATAAGGACGTGCAGAGCTTGACCGGAAAGGTAGCCGCACTGAGCCGCTTTATCTCACGCTCCACGGACAAGTGCATACCCTTCTTCAACATACTGAAGAAATGCCAAAAGTTCGAATGGTCGGATGAATGCGAGGAGGCATTCAAGAGGTTGAAAGACCACATGACCAAACCTCCTATCCTATCGAAACCCGTCCTTGGAGAAGACTTGCTCCTTTATTTGGCCGTCTCCGAGCACGCGGTCAGCGCTGCCCTAGTCCGGGAGTAAGAAAAAACTCAGCACCCCGTGTACTATGTCAGTAAGCGCATGATAGGGGCCGAGACAAGGTACCCGGTCATTGAAAAATTAGTATTCTGCCTCCTGATGGCATCAAGGAAGCTGAGGCCATACTTCCAAGCCCATCCGATCAAAATCTTGACCAATCATCCGCTCCGGCAAGTTCTCCAGAAGCCTGAAGCATCCGGAAGACTCCTCAAGTGGGCGATGGAGCTGAGTCAATTCGATTTACATTACGTACCCCGGATTTCCATAAAAGGCCAAGCCTTGGCTGACTTCATCACTGAATGTAATGAAGCTGAGGCAACAGCCAATACGCCGGTACCACCAATCCCCACTTGGAGGGTATTTGTAGACGAAGCTTCTAATGAAAACGGTTCGGGAGCCGGAGTGGCTATGATATCACCTACAGGATTGCGGCTCCAGGCAGCACTCCGATTCAACTTCACAGTTTCAAACAATGAAGCCGAATATGAGGCCCTGATAGCAGGGCTAAAATTGGCTAAAGCTGTAGGAGCCAAGAGAGTGGAAGTCTACAGTGACTCTCAGCTGGTCGTAAACCAGGTCTCCGGAGAATACCAAACTCGCGGCGAACGGATGGCCGCATACGTAGCAATAGTCCGAGAACTGCTCCACGAGTTCACGGACTATAAAATAGAATGAATCGCCCGAGAGAAGAACGCTCATGCGGACTGTCTCGCTAAGTTAGCCTCGGACAGTGAAATCGAAGAGCTGGGGGTAGTACCAGTGGAACGCTTGGCAGAGCCAAGCATCAAAATAAAAGAGACCACACTAACGGTTGGGCAAGAACCCAGCTGGATGGTCCCCATCATAAAATACATAACCACAGGTGAGTTGCCCCAAGAGAGGGCACTGTCTCGAAAGATTCGCATCGGGCTCATCGTTATGTAATGATGGACCAAATTCTCTACCGGAGAGGACTCAGCATGCCTTATTTAAGGTGTGTATCGGACCCTGAAGCTAGACAAATCATGCTGGAGGTCCATGAAGGGTTCTGTGGAGATCATACGGGAGGACCAAGCCTCTCAAAGAAAATATTGAGGCAAGGGTACTTCTGGCCAACAATGAAAAAAGATTGTATAGACTATGTCCAAAAGTGTGACTCGTGCCAAAGGTACGCGAACATACCGAGAGCTCCTCCAAATGAGATCACTTTGATGACCAGCCCCTGGCCCTTCGCGGTCTGGGGAATAGATCTCATCGGGTCTCTACCTACGGGAAAAGGAGGGGTAAAGTATGCAATAGTAGCAGTGGACTACTTCACCAAGTGGACAGAGGCTGAGCCTATGAAGACAATAACTGCTAAGAAGGCATTGGACTTTGTTATCAAAAACATAGTGTGTCGATACGGCTTGCCTCACAAGATAGTCTCAGACAATGGAAAGCAATTCGATTGCGAGGAATTTACTGACTTTTGCAACCAACACGGAGTGGTAAAAAGCTTCTCCGCGGTAGCCCGGCCTCAAACAAACGGCCAGGCGGAAGCGATCGATAAAATCCTAAAGGTCACTTTGAAAAAGAAGCCGCCGGCACCGTAAAAACAACCGGCTCCGAAGAATTGCCAAGGGTATTGTGGGCCTACCGGACGACCCCCAGAACCACAACCGGTCACTCGCCGTTCTCAATGGCGTACGGTTGTGAAGCAATGGTCCCGGTGGAAACATTATTCCCATCCCACAGGAGGACGACTTATGATCCGGCCACCAATCAGGCACTGCTCCAAGAGGCTTTGGATCAAGTCGAAGAACTCCGGGATGAGTCTCAAATACGGATGGCTGCTTATCAAAAGAAGGTGACCAAGTATTTTAACTCCAAGGTTAAAAACAGAAAATTTGCTAATGGGGATATGGTCCTAAGAAGGGTTTTTCCAGCCACCCAAGAACCCGGAGTGGGGGTACTTGGACCAAATTGGGAGGGACCATATGAGATCGAGGACGAGATCGGTTCTGGCACTTACAAACTAAAAAGAATGGACGGAACCACCGTCCCAAGAGCCTGGAATGCCGATCACCTCAGAAAATATTACCAGTAGCGAATTAAAACTTAGATTTTGTTCAAAGGGTTTGTACCGTCCAAATGTATACCTCCTCTATATTAAATAAAACTGAGTGCCTTAAAAACAAAGTTTCTATGCCACTCAGGGGGGTACTAGGGTATACCGCACGGACAAACAAAAAAAAACTAAGTAAAATATCCTGACCCAAAGGGCAGGTCAAAAAGTATGCACAAAAATAAAAAGCATAAGTATAAAAACCCTGAGCCAAAGGACAGGTTAAAAAACATAAGTGTGACAAATAAAGATCGCATAAAAAAAAATATCCTAGCCCAAAGGGCAGGTCATATACATATAAACGGCCCGGGGACAGGCCTTAAAATATAATTGTCTCCCCTTCAAATGAAAGCTGCTACCTATATGTAAATTGTTCTAAGGCAGCAACAAATATGTACAAACAAAAAAAAAAGAGAGTTATAAAAGAAATGGGTGGAATTTGGGTCAATAGTACGGCAGCTCAATCAGCCCGCGGAGGAAGGTGAGGTCCAATACGCGCCTCTAGCGCAGCATCAAGCTTCTTCTTCTTTTCCCGGAATCTGGCAATCATTTCCTCGGGTTTGGGATAAAAAGTAAGCTTGATATTTTGATCATTGGTGGCCCAAGCCATGTAGACACCATCATCGAAGCGCTTCGGGCACCGGGCGCAGGAAACGGGAGAAAGGAGCTCGGCCCTTTTGGCCTTCCTGGTGGATTGTTCTTTGAAATCCCTAAGCTCCTTCAACTCCGCAGCTAGAGCGGCCTGGGACTCAATGTCCGACTGGTGAGTTTCCTCTAAAGATCTCACCTTGGCGACCATTTCATCCAAAGCCTCCCTGGCCTCCTGGAGATCCCGCCTGGCCTTGTCAGCAGCCTCGGTTTGAGCCCTTAGTTCCTCCTGATGATGGGCCTCCATCCTGTCCCTCCGCTGAGCCTCGTCCCGGATCATGGCCTCCGCCTGAGCCTCCCTCCGTTTGGCCTCCTCTTCCTTGGCCTTGGCCGCGGCCTCCTGGCGCTCGGCAGCCTCCTGGTAGATCTGCCTCTCCGCTGTGAGGTCCTGGAGGACCTTCCTGACATCATTCATGTCCCCAAAGTCGGACAGAGTGAAGCCATGGTTTATGATGTTCTTGGAGAGGCGGCCAGCCTCAGCAGCAAGCTGAACCATAATGAAAGGATAAGAAGGAGGAATTTCTCAAAGGAGAAAGCGAAATACAAACAATAAAAGGAAACGCAAAAATTGCAAAGTACTTACCACCGTGAGAGAATGGCTAAGGTCCTAGACCTGGAAGATGGAGTTCAGGGAAGCGCAAGTGGCAAACCGCTTAGGCGCACAACGGGTGAGCTGAGAAGCGAACTCGCCGGTCATCTCCGCGGCAAAAGGAGCCAAGGTAGGCCCTAGGAAGCGACGGAACCAGTCCGATAAGGGGTCCAGATTAAGGTCCCACGGATCCTGGTATTCCGGGTGGTTGATGCTCGCCTCAACCTCGGCTCGCAGAATCCTCCTAAGGGCCTCCACTTCGGCATACCCCCGGGAGTACTCGTCCATAGCATAGTTGTGTTTGGCTATGCGAAGCTCCTGCCTCACCTCGTCCCCCGGAATCGGGGTAAGAACGATGTTGGGAGGAGAAGGATTTTCCTCCATCGGGGAGACCCCGCCGTCCAGACCATGAGCAGGAGTGTCGGCTCTCCGAGGCCTCTTTGGCTCATCCTGAGCAATCATCTTGCCCTTGCGCTTACGAATCAGAGCCACCTCAGGCTCCTCCTCGCCCTCCTCTGCTTCCTCCGGAAGGGCTCGAGGCTCACCCGCACCCTCAGCGGCTTCCTTCGAGAAGTCCCATCCCTTCCCTTGGCCTTCTCCTGGAAGCACCTCCTCGTCATCCACTAAGTCAATAGTGTCGGGGGGAGCGCTGGAAGAAACCTTCAAGGAAGGGGCCGGGGGAGAAGAGGTGAAGGCCGGAGGAGCCACGGGAGTATGAACCCCGGCAAGCTGTTCCAGGATGGCATCCATGGAGATATCTGTTTCAAAAAATAAGCAAGTGTTAGAAGTCCGTGAGGAACCGCTTATACAAGATACAGCAAATAAACTACTCCTACCCGAACTCCATAATTCGGCCCTAGAAAAGTCCTGAACTTTAATGCTGGCAGCGTCATCTCCAAGATAACTGTCCGAGGGCCGGAACCAGCTGGACATTATGTAAGCAGAGGGACCTAAGGGAATAGGTTCCGGAGGGCCGGAGCCCATCCGGGACCGACCTAGGTAATCTCCTAAGTTCGAAAAATAAAACTCCTTCAAGCGATCCCCCCACCGGGTCGACGGCATCCTAAATCTACGAAGACGCTCGTCGAACCCTACGGGCCTACGACTGGTGTACTCATCAACGGAAGGAACATAATGAACTACCGAGGGAGACTTACTGCCGGCACCGGAGGTGTTAGCACCGGGAGCCCCCGAGTTTGGTTCGGGGACCGGAGGCTGTGGCCGGGAAGTTTGTTTCTCGGAAGAATCTTCAATACGAAGGGGCCTCCTGACAGGAAGATCCCCAATCTCTTCTTGAAGAATCTTGTCAAAAAATTTAGCCTCGGACTTCCCGGCAATGGCTTGGCTCCTTCGCACCACCGGACTCCCCACGCGGAGTCCTCTCCCAGAGGCAGCCTGAGCCTGAGAGTATGCTTTCTCCTGGGCCTTCCGGTAGAGATAATCTTGGTACTTCTTCTCTGCCGTGGCAATAAGCTCGTCCCGGAAGGCCTTCTCCGCAACCGGCGCCCTCACATTGGGGCAGATGACCCGTGAGAGGTTGGAGTCATCCACGGATTGGTGAGAAAGGATAAGTTTGGCCTTCCTACAATTCTCCGTGGTGACTAGGCCCCCGACATCAAGATCGGCGCGGTCATAGGAGGCAAAGGCTTGGGCCCTTCGAAGGAAAGCCTGAGTGGGAAGCGTCCGCTGGTAGGGTGGGATCCGCACCCACTCCGTGAGAAGCTCCGGGTGGTCCACGGCCCTGAACCCAGAAGAGAAGAAAAAGCGGTGGCGGTACTCCTTAACATGAGTCTGCCTATTATACGGAACCACCCCCTCGTTAGCAGGGTGGATCCGGAACCCATAAAAACCATCCTTAAGTTTGTCCCCTTTCTTGGGGATGGATACAAGTTCATAAAAATATAAAATTTCCGCCGGGCTGGGAGACCCCCAGCCGCGGGCGGTGTAAAAAATAAATAAGCCTGAGAGCAGGCGGTAAGCTTGAGGAATTAGTTGGTATGGCGCAAGGCCGACAAATACAAGGAAATTAACAAAGTAATCTTGGAGCGGGAGCATGGCACCGGCCATCAAATGAGTCTGACTCCACGCCCCGAAGCCATCATAGTTATGATTAGGCGTCTCCGAGTCACGAGGAGGCCGGTGATAGGTCCCTGAGGTGGAGGGTTTGATCCCAGCGACTTCTATAATATTCTCCAGCTGATGAGGACAAGTCAAGGTGGATCGAAGCTCAGCCGCTTCCCACCCAGTCGCACGGGATTTATACCCCTCCTGGGTAACAGGTCCCAGGGAAACCTCCTCCAGCGTGGCCATGTCTTTTCCCTTCCTCTTCGAAGATTTTGAGCCAGAAGCAGACATTTTGTGTTCTGAGAAAAACAAAGAGGGAAAAGAAAATTCCAGCAGTTAGGTCCCATACCAAACCCTAAGTCAAGAAAAAGGGAGTGGGGGTCCCCTAACCGCTGGAAAGAGGCCCCCTCCGGACACGTGTCACATGGGAAACCCTAGAGAGATTCCCTGAACAAGTGTCGGGTGCAGTGAAATCGCAGAAAGAGGTTTTACAGAGTAACAAAAAAAAAACAACAGAAAAAAAAGGAAGAAAAACCATTCTATGCCCTAAGCAACTGTTGAACGAAGAACGCATGGCTCTCTTCAACAAAGCTGTATGATTACAACAGAGGCATGATAATGGCGATTCTACACCTAACGCAGTAAACATAAAACAGAACTCGAAGAACTTAAACACTCACACACCCAGAAATCTCTAAGTACGAACCCAGAAAACGAACGAAGTAAATATAAGCATGTTATCTAAGGATGCAAGAAACTTACAGTAGATCGTTGAGCTGGGGGTACTGAATGTGGTAAAGTGAAAGTTGAGAACTGGCGAAGTCAAACACTGGAAAACTGAAAGAAGTGTCTAAGTGTTAAGACAGTTCGTGCTACTTTGAGGAATTTTCTCTCTGGGAAATTCGAGCAGAAATGGCAAGGAATGGAAAGTAACCGAAATGAAGGAAAGGTGGTGGCTTTTATAGGCAAAAACGCATGAGGAACAGGCATCATCACCTACCAATCGCACGGTGGGGGAGATGCACGATTCGAATTCTCGAAAATCAACGGATCAGATCAATCTGCCATAAAGGCGGTGGAAACGTTTGAGTATCCGTCTGACACCATTAATGCGCCGCATCAATCAAAGGGCGTGAAACGAATCGACCTCTGCAAAAGCGGATCGCTGCATTTAATGCCATCATTAGACACGCCTTCACGCGCCCCAAGCTCGTGTCAGAAGACCGAGGAGGCGGCTGGAGACATTCCTGCAAAAGGCGAATCGCTGCATTAAATGTCATCATTAAATGTGCCCCCACGCGCTCAAGGCTTGAGCCAGGGAAACGAGGAGTCGACCGGAGGCACTTAAGCAAGCCTTGGTTTATTTTTACTAAGTAAACAAGGCTTGGGGGGTAAATGTTGCCCCTGAATTCGCCCAAAATACGTGGACTAGTCGAATTAGGACACGTGGATCAGATAACCTGTAAACATTTGATAAGTCTTTGTGCGCCACAAGGAAGCGCAGTTAGCGTGGGTCCCGGAGGAGGCACCCGGAGTACAAGGTACTCCAGGAAGCTCGCATGACGTGAAGCCTCTCCGGGATGTGTCAGATCTCTCTCGAGCAATCAAGTCGCATTTAATGCCGCATGGGAGGAAGCGTGTTGGGACTGTAACACGCAATAAAGTCTCGACTTAAGACAACCCCCAAACAAATAGCCGCTACAAGAATGATCATTTAAGTCTGGGCCGACGCTCGCTACTCTGCGAAGAGTCACGTCAATCACAAGGCAAAAAGGACATTCTTCATAAAAACCCTACGGCACCTAAGGATTTGACCATGCATCACCCATGGTATG
This sequence comes from Cannabis sativa, assembly GCF_029168945.1. Lineage (NCBI taxonomy): Eukaryota > Viridiplantae > Streptophyta > Magnoliopsida > Rosales > Cannabaceae > Cannabis > Cannabis sativa. The sequence continues at coordinate 59,032,161 of NC_083601.1, forward strand.
TTCATTGGAAATGCCCAACTTTATGGATACTTACAGATACATGTGTAAGAACAATTCTAGGGATTACCCCACCGAAACACTATAAATACCCCCTCAAAGCTCATTTAATGAGGTGGAGAATCTTGGTTTTGCAAAAGAGCAAGAAGAGAAAATACTCACCAAGAACATTCTCTGTATTTATGAGAAAGACATTCTCTCAAGTGTGGAATCTGTATTAAATACATCCATTAATAACAAAGACTCGTGGACTAAGGCTCATTAACGCCCCAACCACGTAAAAATCTTCATCTCACTTTCTTACAGCTCTTTATTATAATCATATTTTAATAGTTGCCGAAAATCTCGGTCAACATATACTAATTCATTTCTATTTAATAAGTTCTATTTCGAAATCATATTATCTTATATACATCCTTGTTACCTGCTAATTAATTACTTTAAAATTATAGTTTCATCTTACCTACCAATTAATTACTTTTAATTTCAAAACTATCCTTTTTTTTTTTTATATATTATGTTGTTGATCAAGAGATATTTATGTTATATATATATAAATACATATAACTTTTACGTTACCTTCATATATTTAAAATTAATATATAATGCATTAAAATATAATAAATTATTATATAGTTTCTTAGTTAAATTTATAATTTGTTCTATAATATTTAAAATACTATCTAGTTTCTTTATAAGTTATTTTTAAAATAAATTGATGTTAACAATAATTTAATTAATTTCAATCATTACATAACAAAATATTTACTTTTACTAACTTATAAAAATAGTTGGTATTTAGTCATTTAAGTTTAAGTGTTAAATATGTATATATATAAAATATATAGCTTATTATATAGTTTATTAGTAAAATTAATATTTATAATAATTTTTATAGCAACTAATTTTATTATGTTTAAGATACTATTTGGTAATTTTATAAATTTTTATATTAATATATCAAAATGCTTTATTATATAAATTTGTTATTAATATACCATATCGTAACTTTTAAATATAATATAATAAAAGATTTTATAGTAATTTATAATCTTATATATAATTTGCAATTGACATTGGTATGCATAATTAATTCTTATTAATTTTATGGCAGGTTACTATAAGTGTCTTATTATTTCATATTTAAATGTAGCATGATAGTATCTAAACAAGTCTATTTTATTATGTGATTTCGATAATTATTTTTTTAAAATATATATAAGGAAACTAAATCGTATCTTAAGTACCACATAATTAGTAACATTAAAAAAATATTATTTTAGTTAATATTATGCTGTCTTATTGTTTAAAATATGTTAACTTATTAATAAAATTAGTAGATGTAATATAATGTTTAAGATACTATTTGATTACTCATAAATATTTTTTCTTTGTTATAATTACTCATAAATTTTTTATATTCATATTAAATAAATTTTTCTAAGTATATCATTTAGTAACTTTTTTTTATGTAAATCATTTGGTAACTTTAATATAAAATAACAAAAAAGTTAACTAGTCTATGACACTAGTTTGTATTTTTTTTTTATTCTAATTATGAATTTAGGCTACCTTTTGTTAACAAAATATTTGTTTTTATAAAAAAAAAAACCAAAATGATTTTGATGGCAGTAGTAATTTATTTTACAATATCTTTTTTATTAACTCATAAAATTGATTTGTATATTAAATTTTATTTGAGTTGATAAAAAGTAATTAAAAAGTTACCTTTTTTTTATAAAACCTATTTAAATGGTTTGATAAAATTTATTTATTAAGAATTACTATATGAAATTTTTTAAATATAATAATAAAATACTTTTTAGTAATCACTTAATATCAAATGATTTGTTGGTCTGAAAATTTTGTTATTTGAATAAAAAGAAAAAAAATATTTTTTTTTATTTGTATATCAAAATATTTAATTAAGGTGGCGTTTGGTAACACTTTTTTAATTAGTTTTTTGTTTTTAAAAGTAGAAAAGTGAAAATATTTTTCAAAAACATGTTCTATAAAACTGTTTTTACTTTTCAATTTTATAATTAGAAATCAAAATTTTAAAAACAAAAAAAATCACTTTCAATATTTTTTTAAACAGTTTTTTTCTTAATCAATCTTTTAGATTACGACCAGACCCGGACCCAAATCCCCTCCCTACGGCCCTGGCGCTAAACCCGACTTTTGACTTAAACCTGAATCCGACCCCGGACCTAGACCCAACTTAAATAAAATCAAAAAATAAAAATAAAAATGAACTTTACAGAACACACTTTTGTTTTCTGTATTTAAAAAATAAACCTAGTAACATGATAGGATCCATCAATATCTGTGTGTCTGTGTGAGCCTATATGTTTACTTTATGTTTAGATGCATATAGGTTGTTGCTAAATAAAATGTCACACCCTGATAGATTTTATTTAGGTCCATTTGGTTTTTGGACCTATTCAATTAACAACAATTATTTATTTTAAGGTTAAATTCCTCTCTTTTGGGCCTTGTGTGAGAGTTGGTGGCCAATAGAAGTGGGTACGACATACTGAACCCAGCTCCCCCTCACATGCACTACCCCAACTGTGAAGGCCCATTTGTCTGATTTGGATAACTGTACTAGGTTAATTAAATTAGTTTAACCTAATAAAATTGATTAGCAACATAATTAATTTCAAAGTTTTTTTTGAAATTAATTTAAGAAAAATACACTTAGTTTAATGAATTAATTTCTAGATAAACTATTGTATTTTTCTTGTATTTAATTAAATAAAGAATTTTAACTAACTAGATTCTTTCTGAAGCTTATTTTAATTATTTCATTAAATATTCCTATTTAAGTTATAAATTAGTTATTACTAACTAATTTTTCTTATCAACTTAAATTTGAATATCTTTTGAATTTAATATCAAGTTAAGGAATTCTAGGAGTTGGTTATTGAAGATTCTAGAGATATTTTTTAAGTTGTTAAACTTAAAATGGAATATTCTTAAATTAGGTAGTTACAACTTAATTTTGATATTTAATTAAATTTAATTTGAAAAGTTTTAAGTTGGTTATTTTAGATTCTCTCTATAACAACTTATATTAGATATTTTTCAAATTTTTTAAAAGATACTTAGTTAAATTGAGATATTTTCTAGATAGTTATTTCTATACTAGTTATTATTTCTAATATTAAAATAGGAAAATATCATTGATTGTGAAATTAATTGTTTAATAATTATTTTTGGTACAATTCAAGTTAAGAATATTTTTCCTAGTATTAAACTAGAAATTAATAATTAAGCATTCTCTATACTTAATTATTTATTTCTTGAATTTAATACATTTAATTAAATTGAAATTCTAATATTTAAGTTGATTTTCATCATGATACTTAAATATTATTATTTTCATCTTATTTAATTAAAAAAATTGAAAATTATTTTAAGTTTGGAATCTTATTTCAGAATAACTTAAATTTTGAATAATTGTCAAATATATATTTTTTTATTTTATTAATCAATTTTTTGAAATTACATTTAATTATGCAAGATATTGATTCATTTATCGAGGTCGTTCTGCGAGGCTAGTTTTGCTAAGGCATCGGCGTTGGAGTTTTGTTCTCACGAAATTTGTTCAATTTTAAAGTAATCTAACCTTTCCAAGTTCTTCCAAACATTCTCTAAATACTTCACCATTTTCAAACCTTTGGCCTGGTATTCCCCAAGGACCTGGTTTACGATAAGCTGTGAATCACTATGACAAATGAGACTTTTGACTTTCAATGCCTCTGCTATCTTTAAGTCGCGATCAAGGCTTCGCACTCAGCCTCATTATTGGATGTGTCAAATTGGAATCTCAGATCATAGTGAAACTTAAAGCCTTCTGGCGATATTAATATTACCCCTGCACCTGAACCTTGCTCGTTGGATGCGCGATCCACGTATAACCTCCAGATTTCCCCGCCTCGCTGATCAGGTGGAATTTCTTCTAGAGTTATACCTTCTATCAAGAAGTCATCCAAAGCTTGGCCCTTGATAGATGTTCAAGGATGGTATGTTATGTCGAACTGCCCAAGTTCAATCGACCATTTTATCAATCTTCTAGAAGCATCTAGTTATGATAAAACTTGTCTCAAGGGCTGATGGGTTAACACTTTTATGGGGTGAGCCTGGAAGTATGGTTGTAGTTTACGAGACGCATGGACTAGGCACAATGCAAGTTTTTCTAGAGAGGGATATCTGGATTCTGTCCCTAGTAACCTTTTACTTACATAGTAAATAGGTTGTTGGTACTTGCCCTCTTCTCGCACTATAGTTGCACTAATCGCATCTTTCGAGATGACTAAATAGAGAAACAACATCTCTCCCGTTATTGGTTTTGCCAAAATTGGAGGCGTTGCGAGATGCCTTTTTATGTTCTGAAAGGCCTCTTCGTACTCTTTTTTCCACTTGAACTTTTTGTTGCCTCGCAATATGTTGAAGAACGGCACACACTTATCAGTTGGCTTCGAAATGAATTTGTTAACTGCAGCCATTCTACATGTTTGGGCTTGTACTTCCTTAGGCTTTGGCAGTGATGGCATGTCTATTAATGTCTTGATTTTTTCAGGATTTGCCTCAATACCTATCACATTAACTAGGAATCCCAAACACTTTTTCAAGGAGACTCCAAAGGAACATTTTTTTTTTCAGGTTTAGCTTCATGTTATACTTTTTTAATATTTTAAAGCATTTTGCCAGGTCTGAGGTATGATCCTCACTCTTTATTGATTTTACCAACATATCATCGACGCAAACCTCCATATTTTACCCTATTTGGTTTGCAAACCTTTCTTTTACTAGTCACTGATACGTTGCCCCAGCGTTCTTCAGTCCGAACAGCATGAATTTAGAACAGTAGAGTCCCATGTTGGTTACAAAGCTTGTATCTTCTTGATCCGGGACATACATTTTTATCTGTTTATATCAAGAATATACGTCCATAAATGACATAAGCTCGTGCTCAGCAGTTGCATCCACTAACCGATCAATCTTGGGAAGTGAAAAAGAGTCTTTTGGCCACACCTTATTTAGATCGGTGAAGTCAATACAAGTTCTCCAAGTTTCGTTGGGCTTCGGGATGAGAATAGGATTGTCTATCCACGAGGGATAAAACACCTCGCGCATAAAGTCGTTGGCCAACAACTTGTCAACCTCCTATTTTATCGCCCCTTGCCTCTCGAAATCCAAGGGCCTCCTTTTTTGTCACTTTGCTAGGTAGTTTGGATCAACATTTATGTGATGGCAGATTATATTAAGGTCAATCCCTATCATATCTCCATGGCTCTAGGCGAACTGATCCTAGTTCGCCTTCAAAAAGCTTATTAGCTGCTATTTGAGTTGCTCGTCCATGTTCTTCCAAATGTATACACATTTTTTGGGATTTCCTGGGTCGAGAATAACCTCTTCCGATTCTTCGATTGGTTTTAGTAGGTTTCTTTCATCTTGAACTTGAGGATCAAGATCTTCGTCTTTCTTCTCGTTTTCTCCCACCAAGATCGTCATCAACTGATGATCGACTTTCTTATGCTGTAACACTATGCAATAGCAATCGTGAGCCAGCATCTGGTCGCCACGCACCACTCCCACACCATCTGGCATTTGGAAATTCAAGGATAGGTGCTTGATCAAACTGACTGCCCCTTGTAATGACCGCTTTAGTAATTTGGATTAGTAAAGGCAATTAGCACTAATTTTTATTATTTTATTATTATTTGTGAATTTATTTAATTGTGGACCCCAATATTTAGAAATAAATATTAGAGTTATAATTTCTCAATTCTGGAGATTTTATTAAACTCTAGGGGTATTATTTAGCTTATATGTCAAATATGTTATTTTTATAATTTTTGCTCGGCGACAACGGAAATGGGTAGATTGATCACATGGGTAAGTTTAGAACCTTATTTCTTAGTGAGAAATATTTTAGAGAAAATAAAATATCGGGGTTGAGTGGGGTTATGGGATTTGACCATTTTACCCCTAGCTTAAGAAATACCCTAGTTTTATGTGTAAGGGCATTTTAGTAAATTGCCAAGGGGAGAGTAGGTGGCAGTCTAGGGTTGTGACACCTAGTAATTTAATCAACTCAACAATGGAATTAATCTGTTAACTCCCTTTTCATTTGAAATAGAAAATTAAAAGAAAAAGTCAAACCTAGAACTCTCTTTCTCTCTTCCTCTCTTTCGGCTGAGGCAAATCCAGGGCAAGGGCAATCATTTTTCTTCCATTTCTCTGGAATTTATCAAGGATTCAAGGTTGTAGTAAGTGAGGTTAACCCTAGAAACCTTTACCTTTTGAATTATGAGTTTTTAGTTGAGTTTACTTTGGTTTCAAGTATAATTTTGAATTATGGTAGCTGTTAAGTTTAGAAATGGTTAGGGTTAGATTTTTATGTTCAATATTGGTTGATTAACTTTGATGCTTGCTGTTAGTTTTAAGCAAGCTTGAGTTTTGAAACTGAAGCTTTGAGCATCAATGGCAAGTTGGAATTTATTGGTTTCTTCTGTGATTTTCTGGTTGGTTTAGGTTGTAAATGCACTGTACAGGTATACTGGAAAGTTTGGTGAAGTTTGGATGGATTTTAAGGTCAAGGGGAGAATTTTTTGGGTTCCCAGCACAAAACCGGAATTCCGGTTCTGGGGGACCTGTGGCAACCGGTCGACCTGTTTGTGACCCAGAATCGGAATTCCAGTTGGGAACCGGTCTGCCCATTGGGGGAATTTTCGGAACCCTAGTTTTTCCTAATTTTGATATATTTAGGGTATTGCCATGTGGTTTATCGATAGGGAAACATTTAGTTTCAAGTTTAAGTCCCGGAAAGTGATTTAGCTAGTCACTCATCTGTGTTACAATTATTGTGATTAGGGCATCCATCTAGAACGAGATTTCCGTTTAGGTCGGCCAGCACACTTTAATTCGGAAAACTGGTAAGAACTGTGTATAATGTATGATGTGATTATCTGAATGTATATATGTGTTAATATGTATACATGCTTATTTGTTTTGGTTCATACACTACCAACACTTGTATGGTTGAGGTACAAAGTGCATTGGTAAGGTGTATGATGTTTGGAAGTACGTCATGGTGTTACCAGCACTTGTACAGGAAGGTACAAGGTGTCTGTGGTACAACACTAGATAGTACTCAAGGTGCAGTCATACCTTACCTACACTAGTACGAAGGAATACTGAGTGCATGTGGTACATGGTACATGGTCGTATCCTAGTTAGAACGTTCATACTTATCTATTAAGCTCTGTAAATAGGTGTATGGGCGCCTATTTACTGGTCGGAAATTATATGATATGTTATATGCATTTCTTACTGAGTCTGTCGACTCACAGTTCTGCTTCCATGTGTAGGTAAAGGAAAGGCTAAGACTGAACAGGAGTGAACCCGAGCTCAGATGGGATTGTACATGTCAAGCAGCGCGACCTGGAGTGTTCGGTCTCGGGACATCTGGGAGTTGTATTTTGAAAGTCGTTGTGCGACCAGTAAATTTGTGTATTTTGGAAAGTAAAATTTAGAATGTTTGAAAACGGGATCCCGACATTTGTAAATATTTTATTATATTACAAAGTTTAATATTTAATGCAAAAGTTTTAATTTGACACGTTTTTCGAGAAACTTCTTTGATTAGCAAAGATTGCACATTAATTGAAAAAGCACTGTAGCGTGCCTTAGTTTTAGGGCGTTACAATTTTGGTATCAGAGCCGCCAGGTTTGTCTACCGAAGCTTGCTAAGACATGTACAATCTTCATCAGAGAAAGCTCGGTTCACGGTTTAGTAAGCCCGTACTTGTTTAGTACTTTAAATAATTGTGAATGTGAAAGCATGTTAGGAAGCATAATAGATTTTTAATTAATTATTTTAAAGTGTGTTTCCTTTAAGTCCTTAAGAGCGGTTTTAAGTTTTGATCACTGTCTAACATGTCTGACATATGGATTCGCAGGCTAAGTCCTTTAAAATGGACGCCCCGCGAAATACAAGAAGTCTGGGTGGCATGGTTGAGACCGGAGGCGGTCAGAGAAATCCCCAAAATCCTCGTGGTCGCGGCCATGGCCGTGGCAGAGCTCAGGGTGGTTGCCCTGTCAATCCACCTCAAGCTCCTCCTGATTGGGAGCAAAGATTTGTGGAAATGCAAGATAGAATCTGCCAACAAGATGAAGAGATTCAGAGATTTAGGCAGCAGGGTCCTCCTACCGAGCCTCCTCAAGTTGTTCAGGCCATGGCTGTTCCAGCGGTGCCAGCAGAACAACCTGTTGTTAGCAACCGTATGGAGCCGTTGTATGAAAGATTCTGGAAGCAAGCACCTCCAGTGTTTCTGGGAGGTCCTGATGTGATGAAGGCCGAGTAGTGGCTTTCAGTGATTGATCGTATCCTCAATTTTATGGGAGTGGTTGGTAATGACCGGTTGACATGCGCCACTTTCTAGTTACAGGAAGACGCTCTCGTGTGGTGGGAGTTGATAACCCTCACTCGGGACGTCACAGTGATGACCTGGGAAGAATTCAAAGAGTTGTTTAACTCCAAATATTACAATGAAGCAGTCCGCAGTGCAAAGCGGAAAGAGTTCACTGAGTTGACGCAAACTGAGGGAATGTCGGTTACAGAGTATACGACAAAGTTTGACCGTTTGGCCAAGCTTGCAGCGGGAATTGTGCCAATCGACTTCAGTAAGAAAGAAAAATATTTGGCGGGTTTGAGTGGAAAGATTAGACATGATCTGGTTATTACTACTACTGAGGCAATCGCATATGCAGAGATGGTTGAAAAGGCTTTGAGAGCCGAGGGTGCAGTGAAATTCCTTCAGGAGCCTCGGGTGACTCCGAGTGTTGGTGGAACCCCCACTGTTCCTACTGCTGTTTATGGTAGGGATTGTGGTGACTCCACCACCGAGTAGAAAAGAAAAGTTGTTCCAGTTCTTGGTGGCTTGGGGCAAAGTAAGCGGTTTCGTGGGAACCAAGGCAGAGGCGGACGCCAGGGTTACTCTTACCCTGAGTGTCCACGGTGTAAGAAACATCATCCGGGAGAGTGTAACCGGAAGACATGCTTTCTGTGTGGTATGGTGGGGCATTTCAAGAAATATTGCCCCCAGGCAAAGAAAGAGGAGCCAAAAGCTGAGGTGAAACCGGTTCCTGCTCGAGTGTTTGCCATCACCCAAGCTGATGCTGCAGCCAATCCTTCTGTTGTGACAGGTCAGCTTCCCGTCAACAACTTATTGTTTACAGTATTATTTGACTCGGGAGCTACACGCTCATATGTAGCTACAAGAGTAATTGATCTTTTGTGTAAAGCCCGCTTAGTTAATTTGGAAATTAGCAGTTGTTTATGTTTAATCATGAAATTATTTATAGCCATTTAAATAATTTATTATGGATATTTATGGAGTTCAGATATGCATGAGTATGTTATCAGTAGTTTTTATATTTCGCATTTCCGGTGTCCGGTATTTTGGAACGCGGCGTTTGGCTCAGTAGAAATCACAACTTAGTATGTTAGTATTTTGGGGACGGGTTTTAGACATTGGGAATGTCGGGAATGGCCGGGAATTTAGAATGTCCCAAAAATACCCCTTTAGTATGATTTTCATGATTTTATGGTGGAGGGGCAAAATGGTCTTTTTGCCCCATTAGTGTTTTGTCTTATGTGAGTTTTTATTTGGAAATTAAATGTTTATTTGGATTTAAATGTTGGCTGAAATAAATGAAAAATATGATTTAAATTCCTCTTTTCTCAAGCATTTCACACTTAGTCAAATTTTAAAAGAAATTAGAAAAAACACTCCAACTCTCTCTCTCTTTTCCTCTCTTTTCGGCTGAGCTTGGGGGTTCAAAGCTGGGATTTTTGGTTGGTGATTTCTAGTGATTTTGCTAGATCATTGTGATTTTTTAGTTGAGGTAATTCTTGGCCATAATCTCCTACTTTGTTTTCTTGAATTTTAAGTGAAAATAGATGAAATGCATGCTTGAATAGTTGTTGTTGTTGCTGCTGTAATCTGATTATTATTTTGAGTTTAAGCATGTTAGTTTAGGGTTGTTTTGATGCTTGATTACTAGGTTGAGCATGCTAGAGGTTTATTATTGCAAAAGTTATGAATTTTGAGAGAAAATGCTATGTTTGGTTTACGTGAATTCTTTGGATGTTTACGTATGTTTTCGCAGATGATTATATGCTTACTTGAGTAGAATTAAATAGGTTAGGATGCATGTTAGGTGGTTTTGCTCAAGCTTGAGTTTGGAACTCAAAGCTTGAGCTCCAATGGTGAATTTTGCATGTGTGATTTCTGGGTAGGTTTGATGCTCTAGAATTGTTATTTGGGGCATATAGAACGAGTGTCTGGAAAGTTTGGGACCAATTGGGGTTGAATTGGTCAAGTTATGAGATTTTATGGTTGCTGCCTGCGAGGAACCGGAATTCCGGTTGAGCATCCGGAATTCCGGATGGGGGTCCTGAATTTCCCAGAACCGGAATTCCGGTTGGGCAACCTGTCTTCGGTTGGGGGATTTTTCGAACCCTAGTTTTCCTCGTTTTTGGGTTTTTAGGGGTATTGCCATGCTTTTTATCGATAGGGAAACTTTTAGTTTAGAGTTTTAGTCCCCGGGAAGTGATTTAGCGTGTCACTTATAGCGTTGTGATTTTTATGGTTTAGGAGCCGCAATCCGCCGTTCGGCTTCGGTTCCGGTCGGGTTGACCGGCACACCCGAAATCGGAATCCGGTAAGATTAGTATAACGATATGCATATGTAGATTACATGTTTAGCGTGCATGTAGGAAGCCACGCTAGATTACATTAGATATGTATTTAGGCTTCGAACCATCCAACCCTGTCACGTCGGTACGAGTGGAGTATGACCAGCAGCCGGAGTATGACCTGTTCGGCCGATCAGTGACACTTGGTTGGTGGTTCGGTGCTATTGACCTATCCCGTCGGTACGACAGCCGGAGTATGACCAGCAGCCGGAGTATGACCGGTTCGACCGATCGGAGGATACTTGTCAATAGTACCGTCCCCCGAACGTTCAAAACTCGGCACCATGTTGGACATGGCGGTAGTGCTCGGTACCATGTTGGACATGGCAAGCGGGACTCGGTATCGTGTTGGACACGGCGATCGGTTTCATGTATGATATTATTATGCTTTTCTTACTGAGTCTGTCGACTCACAGTTTATGTTCATGTGTAGGTAAAGGCAAGGCTGTAGCTGATGGACCGTGACCGAGCATATGAGATTGTACATGTCGGGGCGGTTAGGCCTGGAGCGTACGATCCTCGGGACAGCACGGCTGAGATTTTTGTAACTGTCGTTAGACGACTTTCATTTTGATGTAAAAGTTAATCAGTTAAAAACGTTTGTAAATGATTTTATAAATCGGGATCCCGAGACTTTTTATAATATGGTTTATAAGTTTAATTAAAAAGCAAAATTTTAATTAATCACGTTTTTCCATAAACCTCGTTGATTAGCAACGAGCTGCACAGTACGTTTAAAAATCACGTAATACGCCTAAGTTAGTTAGGGTGTTACAATTTGGTATCAGAGCCGCCAGGTTGTCTTCCGAAGATCGTCACGACATGTACAATCATCATCAGCAGTAGCTCGGTTCACGGTTCAGTAAGCCTTTATTGCTTTAGTAGTTTATTTTATTCAGTTATGAAAAAGAAAAGCCTGTTAGGAAGCATGTTAGTAGCCTGATAGTAGAATAGGCGCATGTTTCATTTCTAATTTCCAAATTAAGCGGCATTAGTAAGCTCGCCTTGAATACGACCTGATATGCCAACTCTTGGTTTCGCAGGCGGTTCTAACTAGATGGACGCCAGGCGGACTACCAGGAGTCAGGGCAACTCCGTAGGGTCGAATCAGGGACAGGGAGCTCAGTTTCCCCCACCTGCTAGGGGCCGAGGCAGAGGTCCCCGAGGCAGGGCTCGTGGCCGGGGTGATGAAAACCCGCCACAGGCTGCCCAGGCTCCCCCAGCCGATCAGGGAGCCCCGAACTGGGAGTTACGGTTTGCGGAGATGCAAGCCAGGATCGAAGAGCAAGACCTCGAGATTCAGAGGTTGAGACAGCAGGGTGCTCCTGCAGTTCCAGTGCCTATTGTACCAGTGGCACCTGCCCCTGCTGCCCAGGCCGAGATAGTGGTGGCGGCCCACAGATTGGAACCTTTATATGAGCGGTTCCGGAAGCAAGCACCTCCGGTATTCCTGGGAGGTCCAGATGTATCGAAAGCCGAGCAGTGGCTGACGGTGATTACCAGAATTCTGAATTTCATGGGTGTCACCGGTAATGACAGAGTGGTGTGCGCCACATTTCAGTTCCAGGAGGACGCCCTGGTATGGTGGGACATGGTGTCTCAGATTCACGATGTCACCACCATGACCTGGGAAAGGTTTCAGGAACTCTTCAACGCGAAATACTATAATGAGGCTACGGCGGTCGAAGCGCCAAGAGGAAAGAGTTCGTTCACCTGACCCAGCGGGAGAACATGAGCGTCACTGAGTATACTACTCAGTTTGACCGGTTGGCGAGGTTAGCCTCGGGAATTGTGCCGACCGACTTCAGCAGGAAGGAGAAGTATCTGGACGGGTTGAATCCCAAGATCAGGCATGACCTGATGATTACCACCGACGACAGCACCACCTATGCTCAGATGGTGGAGAAGGCACTGCGAGCTGAGGGCGCAGTGGGGTGCATGTCAGATTCAGTCAGTACTCCGGTTGGTGGCGGGGCTCCTACCCCTCCTGCATCAGGCTATAGCAGGGGGAGTAGTGGTTCGGCCATTGATCAGAGGAAGAGGGCACCCACTGCTTCCGGCGGCTCGAGTCAGAACAAGAGGTTCCGGGGGAACCAGAACAGAGGGAGTCGTCCAGGTGGTACTGAGACCCGATTCTCCTATCCCGAGTGCCCTAGCTGCAAGAGGCATCATCGGGGTGAGTGCAAGGGGCAGGGATGCTTTCATTGTGGCATGCCCGGACACTTCAAGAGGGAATGTCCCCAGCTCCGGCCAGAGGCACCGAGAGCTCCAGCGATACCCACTCCAGCCAGGGTATTCGCTATCACGCAGGCTGATGCAGATGCCAGCCCATCAGTTGTTACAGGTCAGCTTTTCATTAACAACTCGCTTTATTCAGTGCTGTTTGATTCTGGGGCTACACACTCTTATGTGGCGGCCAGAGTCTTTAGTAAGTTGGGTAGACCCTATGATAGATATGAATCAGGGTTTGGAACCCTGTTACCTGGCGGAGAATTGGTTATCTCCAATAGGTGGATTAGGTCTATGCCGATCAGGATAGATGGTAGAGAGTTAAGCGCTGATCTGATAGAGATGAGCTTAGTCGAATTCGATATTATTTTAGGAATGGATTTCCTATCTAAATATTCGGCGAGCATTGACTGTAAGAGGAAGATGGTGGTCTTCCAACCGGAAAGTGAAGAACCGTTCGTGTTTGTGGGTTCGGTTCAGGGATCTCGGATCCCGGTGATCTCGGCTATGTCAGCGAGAGAATTATTGCACGGTGGGTGCTTAGGGTTTCTGGCCGTGGTGGTGGACACCACTCGGCCGTACACCACGGCTCCCGGCCGGAAGGACATCAGAGTGGTTCGGGAATTTTTGGACGTTTTTCCCGAAGAACTTCCAGGGTTACCACCTCAGCGGGAGATCGATTTCGTGATTGACTTGGCACCAGGGGTGGATCCGGTTTCCAAAGCCCCGTATAGGATGGCTCCAGCTGAACTTAAGGAATTAAAGATTCAGCTCCAAGGGTTGCTTGACATAGGGTTCATTCGGCCCAGTGTGTCACCCTGGGGAGCCCCGGTTTTGTTCGTCAAGAAGAAGGATGGATCTATGAGGATGTGCATCGACTACAGAGAGTTGAACAAGCTGACGGTGAAGAATAAATATCCATTACCTAGGATCGATGACTTGTTCGATCAGCTTCAGGGGAAGACGGTCTTTTCTAAGATTGATCTCCGTTCGGGTTATCATCAGTTGAGAATCCGAGAGGAGGACATTCCAAAGACGGCTTTCCGCACTAGGTATGGACACTACGAGTTTCTGGTTATGTCATTCGGACTAACCAATGCTCCTGCAGCATTCATGGACCTGATGAATAGAGTATTCAAGGATTTCCTCGATATCTGTGTGATTGTGTTTATCGACGACATCCTCGTGTACTCTCAGTCAGAAGAGGAGCATGAGTTACATCTTCAGATGGTACTGCAACGACTTCGAGAACATAGACTCTACGCCAAGTTCAAGAAATGTGAGTTCTGGTTGTCTCAGGTGTCCTTCCTAGGGCACATTGTGGGTGAAGACGGGATCAAGGTGGATCCCGGGAAGATCGAATCCGTCAGGGATTGGCCGAGACCGAAGACAGTGACAGAGATCAGAAGCTTCTTGGGATTAGCTGGGTACTACCGTAGGTTCGTGGAGGGGTTCTCCAAAATTTCAATGCCCCTAACCGAGCTTACAAAGAAGAATCAGCGATTTATCTGGTCAGATAAATGCGAAGCTAGTTTTCAGGAGCTGAAACAGAGGTTGATTACTGCTCCGGTGCTAGCTTTGCCTTCGGACAAGGAGAAGTTCGTAGTCTACTGTGACGCATCCAAACAGGGTTTGGGGTGCGTATTGATGCAGGCCGATCGGGTTATCGCTTATGCCTCCCGTCAGTTAAAGGATTATGAACAGCGATACCCGACTCATGATTTAGAATTGGCCGCAGTGGTTTTTGCGCTGAAGATTTGGCGGCATTACCTTTATGGAGAGAAGTGCGAGATCTATGCCGACCATAAAAGTCTCAAGTATTTCTTTACTCAGAAAGATTTGAACATGAGACAAAGGCGTTGGTTGGAGTTAGTGAAGGATTATGATTGCGAGATCCTCTATCATCCCGGAAAAGCCAATGTAGTGGCCGATGCCCTGAGCAGAAAGGGTCCCGGGCAAGTAGCTAGCATGGTTCAGATCTCATCTCAGCTAGCAGAGGATATGGTTAGATCCAGCATTGAGTTCGTGGTAGGTCAGCTTCACAACTTGACGCTGCAATCTGATCTATTAGAAAGAATAAAAGTCGCTCAGATGACAGATCCAGAGTTAGTGAAGATCCGAGATGAGGTATTGGCTGGTCAAGCCAAGGACTTTTCAGTGTCAGATAGTGGGATGCTTTTGTATAAAGCCAGGGTTTGTGTCCCGAGCAGTGTGGACTTGAGAAACGAGATCTTTGAGGAGGCTCATTCCACCCCGTATTCTCTGCATCCCGGCACCACCAAGATGTACCAAGATTTGAAACCGTACTTCTGGTGGAGCGGTATGAAGAAGAATTTGGTAGAATTCGTATCGAGATGCCTCACGTGTCAGCAGATCAAGGCTGAACATCAGAGACCAGCAGGGTTGTTGCAGCCTCTAACCCTACCAGAATGGAAATGGGAGGATATTACTATGGATTTTGTGGTCGGGTTACCTAGGACCACGGGTATGTATGATTCCATCTGGGTAGTGGTGGACCGATTTACGAAATCTGCTCATTTTCTGCCGGTCAGAACAACATTTACAGTGGATCAGTTGGCAGAACTGTACGTCAGAGAAATAGTGAGACTTCACGGGGTACCGAAGTCTATAGTTTCGGACAGGGATCCGAAATTCACCTCCAAATTTTGGCAAAGTTTGCAACGGGCAATGGGTACGAAGCTGAAATTCAGTACAGCATTCCATCCTCAGACAGATGGTCAGTCCGAAAGGACAATTCAGATATTGGAGGATATGTTGAGAGCCTGTGTTATGGACTTTGAGGGTTCATGGAGTAAATATCTACCATTGATAGAATTCTCGTACAACAACAGTGACCAGAGTACGATAGGGATGGCACCCTACGAACTGTTGTACGGTAGAAAGTGTAGATCCCCTATCCACTGGGATGAGACAGGGGAGAGGAAATACCTAGGTCCAGAGTCAGTTCAGCGGACCAATGAGGCAATAGAAAAGATAAAAGCTAGAATGCTTGCCTCACAGAGCAGACAGAAGAGTTACGCGGTCCAGAAACGTAGAGATGTTGAGTTCCGAGTAGGGGACCATGTGTTTTTGCGAGTATCTCCGATGAAGGGGATTAAACGTTTCGGGAAAAGAGGCAAGTTATGCCCTAGATTTACTGGACCTTTCGAGATTCTCGAGAAGATAGGTCAAGTGGCATATCGGTTAGCATTGCCTCCAGCCTTATCAGCAGTGCACAACGTATTCCATGTCTCAATGTTGAGAAAATACGTTTCAGACCCCTCTCATATACTCAGTTATGAGGGTCTTCAGCTTCAGCCAGACATGACCTATGAGGAACAGCCAGTGCAGATCCTGGATAGAAAGGATAAAGTCCTTCGGAATAAGACCATAGCATTGGTCAAGGTTCTCTGGAGAAACTGCAAGGTGGAGGAAGCCACCTGGGAGCTTGAGTCAGATATGCGAGCTCAATATCCAGAGTTATTCAGGTTAGATTTCGGGGACGAAATCCTTTTAAGGGGGGGATAGTTGTAAAGCCCGCTTAGTTAATTTGGAAATTAGCAGTTGTTTATGTTTAATCATGAAATTATTTATAGCCATTTAAATAATTTATTATGGATATTTATGGAGTTCAGATATGCATGAGTATGTTATCAGTAGTTTTTATATTTCGCATTTCCGGTGTCCGGTATTTTGGAACGCGGCGTTTGGCTCAGTAGAAATCACAACTTAGTATGTTAGTATTTTGGGGACGGGTTTTAGACATTGGGAATGTCGGGAATGGCCGGGAATTTAGAATGTCCCAAAAATACCCCTTTAGTATGATTTTCATGATTTTATGGTGGAGGGGCAAAATGGTCTTTTTGCCCCATTAGTGTTTTGTCTTATGTGAGTTTTTATTTGGAAATTAAATGTTTATTTGGATTTAAATGTTGGCTGAAATAAATGAAAAATATGATTTAAATTCCTCTTTTCTCAAGCATTTCACACTTAGTCAAATTTTAAAAGAAATTAGAAAAAACACTCCAACTCTCTCTCTCTTTTCCTCTCTTTTCGGCTGAGCTTGGGGGTTCAAAGCTGGGATTTTTGGTTGGTGATTTCTAGTGATTTTGCTAGATCATTGTGATTTTTTAGTTGAGGTAATTCTTGGCCTTAATCTCCTACTTTGTTTTCTTGAATTTTAAGTGAAAATAGATGAAATGCATGCTTGAATAGTTGTTGTTGTTGCTGCTGTAATCTGATTATTATTTTGAGTTTAAGCATGTTAGTTTAGGGTTGTTTTGATGCTTGATTACTAGGTTGAGCATGCTAGAGGTTTATTATTGCAAAAGTTATGAATTTTGAGAGAAAATGCTATGTTTGGTTTCTGTGAATTGCTGGATGTTTCTGTATGTTTTCAGAGATGATTATATGCTTACTTGAGTAGAATTAAATAGGTTAGGATGCATGTTAGGTGGTTTTGCTCAAGCTTGAGTTTGGAACTCAAAGCTTGAGCTCCAATGGTGAATTTTGCATGTGTGATTTCTGGGTAGGTTTGATGCTCTAGAATTGTTATTTGGGGCATATAGAACAGGTCTGGAAAGTTTGGGACCAATTGGGGTTGAATTGGTCAAGTTATGAGATTTTATGGTTGCTGCCTGCGAGGAACCGGAATTCCGGTTGTGCATCCGGAATTCCGGATGGGGGTCCTGAATTTCCCAGAACCGGAATTCCGGTTGGGCAACCGGTCTTCCGGTTGGGGGATTTTTCAGAACCCTAGTTTTCCTCGTTTTTGGGTTTTTAGGGGTATTGCCATGCTTTTTATCGATAGGGAAACTTTTAGTTTCGAGTTTTAGTCCCCGGGAAGTGATTTAGCGTGTCACTTATAGCGTTGTGATTTTTATGGTTTAGGAGCCAGTAATCCGCCGTTCAGCTTCAGTTCCCGTCAGGTTGACCGGCACACCTGAAATCGGAATCCAGGTAAGATTAGTATAACAGTATGCATATGTAGATTACATGTTTAGCGTGCATGTAGGAAGCCTGCTAGATTACATTAGATATGTATTTAGGCTTCGAACCATCCAACCCTGTCACGTCGGTACAGGCTGGAGTATGACCAGCAGCCGGAGTATGACCGGTTCGACCGATCAGGCTGACACTTGGTTGGTGGTTCAGTGCTATTGACCTATCCCGTCTGCAGCATGTGCCGGAGTATGACCAGCAGCCGGAGTATGACCGGTTCGACCGATCAGGAGGATACTTGTCAATAGTACCGTCCCCTGAACGTTCAAAACTCAGTACCATGTTGGACATGGCAGTAGTGCTCAGTACCATGTTGGACATGGCAGTAGCGGGACTCAGTATCGTGTTGGACACGGCAGTCAGTTTTATGTATGATATTATTATGCTTTTCTTACTGAGTCTGTCGACTCACAGTTTATGTTCATGTGTAGGTAAAGGCAAAGCTGTAGCTGATGGACCGTGACCGAGCATATGAGATTGTACATGTCGGGGCGGTTAGGCCTGGAGCGTACGATCCTCGGGACAGCACGGCTGAGATTTTTGTAACTGTCGTTAGACGACTTTCATTTTGATGTAAAAGTTAATCAGTTAAAAACGTTTGTAAATGATTTTATAAATCGGGATCCCGAGACTTTTTATAATATGGTTTATAAGTTTAATTAAAAAGCAAAATTTTAATTAATCACGTTTTTCCATAAACCTCGTTGATTAGCAACGAGCTGCACAGTACGTTTAAAAATCACGTAATACGCCTAAGGTAGTTAGGGTGTTACATTTTGGGTAGGCCTTGTGATATTTTAGAAAGAGGGTTTGGAACCCTAATGCCTAGCGGGGAATTGGTTATCTATAATAGGCGCATTAGGTCTATGCCAATTAGGATCGAAGATAGGAAATTGAGTACTGACCTCATAGAATTGAAATTAATTGAGTTTGACATTATACTGGGAATTGATTTTCTATCCAAGTATTTGGCCAGTATAGATTGTAGGCGTAAAATGGTGACTTTTCAGCCGAAAGGTGAAGATCCATTTGTTTATGTTGGATCAGTTCAGGGGTCTCAGATCCCAGTTATTTCTGTGCTGAGGGCTAGAGATTTACTATGCAATGGCTGTGTAGGATTTCTAGCAGTGGTATTTGACTCCATCAGACCTGAAACATTTGGGCCTGAGGCAGTCAGGGTGGTGAAACATTTTCTTGACGTGCTTCCCGAGGAGTTGCCGGGATTGCCGCCACAGCGAGAGATGGATTTTGTAATTGATTTGGCACCTGGAGTCGAACCTGTTTCTAAAGCTCCATATAGGATGGCTCCAGCAGAACTCAAGGAGCTTAAGTTACAACTTCAGGGGATGCTTGACATTGGGTTTATCCGACCCAGTGTATCGCCTTGGGGAGCTCCGGTTCTATTTGTGAAAAAGAAGGATGGTTCCCTCAGAATGTGTATCGATTATCGGGAACTAAACAAGCTGACGATTAAGAACAAGTACCCGTTGCCCAGAATTGACGATCTGTTCGATTAGCTTCAGGGAAAGACAGTGTTTTCGAAGATTGATTTACGGTCTGGTTATCATCAACTTAGAATTTGAGAGGAGGACATACCGAAGACTGCTTTTAGAACCAGATATGGGCACTATGAGTTTCTGGTAATGTCATTCGGATTGACTAATGCTCCTACAGCCTTTATGGATCTCATGAATAGGGTATTCAAGGATTTCCTCAATAACTGCGTTATAGTGTTTATCGACGACATTCTTGTATACTCTCAATCAGAAGAGGAGCACGAGCATCATCTTCGAATGGTATTGCAGCGACTTAGGGATCACAAGTTGTATGCAAAATTTAAAAAGTGTGAATTCTGGTTGTCTGAGGTGTCTTTTCTGGGTCATATTGTTGGGAAGAATGGAATTATGGTTGATCCAAACAAGGTAGAATCAGTGAAGAACTGGCCGAGGCCCAAGTCTGTGACGGAAGTTCAAAGTTTTCTCGGTTTAGCAGGGTATTATTGACGTTTCGTCAAAGGATTTTCTAAACTTTCTATGCCCCTAACCGAATTGACCAAGAAAAATCAGAGATTTGTGTGGTCAGACAAGTGTGAAACAAGTTTTCAGGAGTTGAAGCAACGTTTGATAACAGCTCTGGTGTTAGCTTTGCCATCAGATCAAGAGAAATTCGTGGTTTACTGTGATGCATCTAGACAGGGTCTGGGATGTGTTCTGATGCAAGCTGACAGAGTCATAGCCTATGTCTCTCGTCAACTGAAAGATTATGAGCAGCGCTATCCAACTCATGACTTAGAGCTTGCTGCTGTGGTTTTTGCTTTAAAGATATGGCGACATTATCTTTACGGTGAAAAGTGTGAGATTTATACTGATCATAAGAGTCTTAAATACTTTTTCACCCTAAAAGATTTGAATATGCGGCAGAGAAGGTGGTTGGAATCGGTTAAGGACTACGACTGTGAAATTTTGTATCACTCCGGGAAAGCCAATGTTGTGGCCGATGCTTTAAGCAAAAAAGGTTCTGGGCAAGTTTATACCACCGTTATGATAGCCCCTCAACTAGCTTCTGAAATGGTTAGTGTAGGGATTGAGTTCGTAGTTTGGAAATTGCATAATTTAACACTTCAGTCTGATCTAATAGAAAGAATCAAAAAGGCACAGTTAGAAGATTCTGAGCTAGTTAAGGTTCGAGATGAAGTAATGGCTGGTCGACCTAGAGGCTTTTCAGTCTCGAACAGTGGAATGTTGTTATACAAAGCTCGAGTTTGTGTTCCTAATGTTGATGAGCTTAAGAGAGAGATACTTGATGAAGCTCATACCACGCCTTATTCATTGCATCCGGGAACCACCAAAATGTATCAGGATTTGAAACCCTACTTCTGGTGGTATGGGATGAAAAGAGATGTGGTGGACTACGTGTCCAAGTGCTTAACCTGCCAGCAGATTAAAGCTGAACATCAGAGGTCGGCAGGGTTACTGCAACCTTTAGTCCTTCCTGAATTGAAGTGGGAGGACATTGCAATGGATTTCGTAACTGGTTTGCCTAGAACTACGGGAATGTATGATTCAGTATGGGTCATCATGGATAGATTCACAAAGTCAGCTCACTTTCTACCAGTGAAAGTTACATATTCAGTGGATCAGTACGCTGAATTGTACGTGAAGGAGATAGTTCGTCTCCATGGAGCCCCTAAATCTATTGTGTTAGATAGGGATCCAAAGTTTACATCGAAGTTTTGGGTGAGTCTTCAGAAGGCTATGGGTACCAAGTTAAAGTTTAGCACAGCCTTTCACCCTCAGACTGATGGTCAGTCAGAAAGAACTATTCAGATTTTGGAAGACTTACTGCGAGCCTGTGTCATGGACTTTGAGGGTTCATGGAGTAAGTACTTACCTTTAATTGAATTCTCCTACAACAATAGCTACCAGGGTACAATAGGGATGGCTCCCTATGAGATGTTATATGGTAGAAAATGTCGTTCTCCTATTCATTGGGACGAGACGGGAGAAAGGAAGTACTTGGGTCCAGAGTTAGTGCAGAGGACCAATGAAGCTATTGATAAGATCAAGGCTCGGATGCTTGCTTCTCAAAGCAGGCAGAAAAGTTATGCTGATCTGAAGCGCAGAGGTGTTACATTTTAGGTAGGGGAACATGTTTTCCTGCGTGTTTCACCAATGAAGGATATTAGGCGCTTCGGCAAGAAGGGTAAGCTAAGGCCTAAGTTCATTGGGCCATTTCAGATACTTGAGAAGGTCGGGCAGGTAGCGTATCGGCTAGCTTTACCACTAGCGTTATCAGCTGTTCATGACGTATTTCACATCTCTATGTTAAGGAAATACGTGTCAGACCCGACTCATGTCTTGAGTTATGAAGCCCTTGAACTGCAGCCAGACTTATCCTATGAAGAGCAACCTGTGCAGATTCTGGATAGAAAGGAAAAAGTTCTTCGGAACAAGACTATTGCACTGGTTAAGGTGCTCTGGAGGAATAGTAAGGTGGAAGAAGCCACCTGGGAATTGGAGTCTGATATGAGGACTCAACATCTAGAGCTATTCAGGTTAGATTTCGAGGACAAAATCCTATTAACGGGGGGATAATTGTAATGACCGCTTTAGTAATTTGGATTAGTAAAGGCAATTAGCACTAATTTTTATTATTTTATTATTATTTGTGAATTTATTTAATTGTGGACCCCAATATTTAGAAATAAAAATTAGAGTTATAATTTCTCAATTCTGGAGATTATATTAAACTCTAGGGGTATTATTTAGCTTATATGTGAAATATGTTATTTTTATAATTTTTGCTCGGCGACAACGCAAAATGCGATGGATGGCTAGATTGATCACAT
The DNA here is from genome assembly GCF_029168945.1 of Cannabis sativa. Taxonomy (NCBI): domain Eukaryota; kingdom Viridiplantae; phylum Streptophyta; class Magnoliopsida; order Rosales; family Cannabaceae; genus Cannabis; species Cannabis sativa. The sequence goes on from NC_083601.1 coordinate 59,054,507, forward strand.
GGGTAAGTTTAGAACCTTATTTCTTAGTGGGAAATATTTTAGAGAAAATAAAATATCGCGGTTGACAGGGTTATGGGATTTGACCATTTTACCCCTAGCTTAAGAAATACCCTAGTTTTATGTGTAAGGGCATTTTAGTAAATTGCCAAGGGGAGAGTAGGTTGCAGCCTAGGGTTGTGACACCTTGTAATTTAATCAACTCAGCAAGGGAATTAATCAATTAACTCCCTTTTCATTTGAAATAAAAAATTAAAAGAAAAAGTCAAACCTAAAACTTTCTTTCTCTCTTCCTCTCTTTCGGCTGAGGCAAATCCAGGGCAAGGGCAATCATTTTTCTTCCATTTCTCTGGAATTTATCAAGGATTCAAGGTTGTAGTAAGTGAGGTAAACCCTAGAAACCTTTACCTTTTGAATTATGAATTCTTAGTTGAGTTTACTTTGGTTTCAAGCATGATTTTGAATTATGGTGGCTGTTAAGTTTAGAAATGGTTAGGTTTGGGTTTTTATGTTCAATATTTGTTGATTAAGGGTTCTGGTAGTTAACTTTGATGCTGGGTGTTAGTTTTAAGCAAGCTTGAGTTTTGAAACTCAAGCTTTGAGCATTAATGGGAAGTTGGAATTTATTGGTTTGTTTTGTGATTTTCTGGTTGGTTTAGGTTGTAAATGCACTGTACAGGTATACTGGAAAGTTTGGTGAAGTTTGGATGGATTTTGAGGTCAAGGGGAGAATTTTTTGGGTTCACAGCACAGAACCGGAATTCTAGTTCTGGGGGACCTGTGGCAACCGGTCGACCGGTTGGTGACCCAGAACTGGAATTCTGGTTGGGAACCGGTCTGCCGGTTGGGGGAATTTTCGGAACCCTAGTTTTTCCCAATTTTGAAATATTTAGGGTACTGCCATGTGGTTTATCGATAGGGAAACTTTTAGTTTCAAGTTTAAGTCCCGGAAAGTGATTTAGCGAGTCACTCATCTGTGTTACAATTATTGTGATCAGGGCATCCATCTAGCACGAGATTTTCGTTCAGGTCGGCCAGCACACTTGAATTCGGAAAACAGGTAAGAACTGTGTATAATGTATGATGTGATTATCTGAATGTATATATGTGTTAATATGTATACATGCTTATTTGTTGTGGTTCATACACTACCAACACTTGTATGGTTGCGGTACAAAGTGCATTGGTAAGGTGTATAATGTTTGGAAGTACGTCATGGTGTTACCAGCACTTGTACGGGAAGGTACAAGGTGTCTGTGGTACCACACTAGATAGTACTCAAGGTGCGGTCATACCTTACCTACACTAGTACGAAGGAATACTGAGTGCATGTGGTACATGGTACATGGTCGTATCCTAGTTAGAACGTTCATAATTATCTGTTAAGCTCTGTAAATGGGTGTATGGGCGCCTATTTACAGGTTGGAAATTATATGATATGTTATATGCATTTCTTACTGAGTTTGTCGACTCACAATTCTGCTTCCATGTGTAGGTAAAGGAAAGGCTAAGACTGAACAGGAGTGAACCCGAGCTCAGATGGGATTGTACATCTCAAGCAGCGCGACCTGGAGTGTTCGGTCTCGGGACATCTAGGAGTTGTATTTTGAAAGTCGCTGTGGGACCAGTAAATTTGTGTATTTTGGAAAGTAAAATTTACAAAGTTTGAAAATGGGATCCCGGCATTTGTAAATATTTTATTATATTACAAAGTTTAATATTTAATGCAAAAGTTTTAATTTGACACGTTTTTCGAGAAACTTCTTTGATTAGCAAAGATTGCACATTAATTGAAAAAGCACTGTAGCGTGCCTTAGTTTTAGGGCGTTACACCCCTAGTCCGATCAGTGTTCGATGACCCAACAATATGTTGTAAGCCGAGGGCAGGTCAACAACTAAGAAGTCTTGCATGACCGTAGCAGATAAAGGAACCTCGCCTAAAGTTAATGCGAGCTCGATTATGCCAAGGCTGGCGATAGCGTCTCTGGTGAATCGATAAAGGTTCACCATACAAGGCCTTAATTTAGCTTTTTCGAACCCCATTTTCTTTAAGGTCTCCTTGTAAAGGATATTTACTGATCTCCCATCCTCTATTAATACTCTCTTGATCCTTTTATTGGCGAGCTAAATACCAACACCAAGTCACAAGATACTTCAACAAAAAAGTCAACAAACTATTCAATGTTGGAGACTTTGTGTTAAGACTAGTCTTTCCAAATACGAGAGATGCATTAGAAGGAGTGTTCAACCCGAACTGGGAGGGTCCTATGTTATCAAAGCAGTAGTTGGAGTAAGAGTCTATAAATTGGCTCAACTTGATGGCTCGCTAATAAAGAACTAAAGAGACTAAAAGGTGACAGTTCACTTCATCACGGAATAGTTGCCAAAATGTCGATCACATGGAGCTCACGTACCTGCTAGCATACATACAAGTATCAAAAGTCCCCATCCGAACAGATGTTTACATGCAGACTTATGGGGCAAATGTCATTACAAAGTTTGCACATTTGACATGTCACTTACATGTGGCATAATATTGTTGGGCTTTGTGCCTTAAATAAAACTATATTTCAATGTAATCTTTTCTATTCAATTATCAATAAAGAAATAAAATTATTTTCATTACTTGTTTAGTATGTCATTTCGTTCATGTGATCATTTATATGTTTATTTGATTTATAAATTCATCCAAACCTTTATCACACTGGTATTCTTGTTTATTGTGTTGTCAACACAGTGGAAAGTAATCAAGATTGTGTGATTAAATGTATTCCTCGATTTATCAGTATACAGTGTTTAACTGATATGATAATCTACAACATAGTTTACTTACACCTTGGATAAGTTCTATGTCCTTTTCAGGGCATTGGTTAAAGTAAATCCTGGGTTGGATGCATGGAGTATGCATCGGAAGGGACCGATATTGAATTTTGATTAGATATGATAAATTTACCGTAAAATCTATTCAATTCAATATCACCTAGTTGATGCTAGATCAAATGATCTTAATCCTGACATGGTTAGGTTCGATCTCAAGAGTTTTATTTTTGTTCTTTGATTTGTTAGTTAAGCCTACCTTTTAGTCTGGGTGATACGTACATTTTGGGAACATGATAGTACAATTGAGTGGGAGCGCTAATCATAGATTCGGAATCTATAGCTTCTATCTGGACATAAAAGTGAAACAATGATTTCCTTCGAGCTTGGCTAAACAGAGATAAATGGTTGAGTACTCATTTCAGTAATTATATAAGTTCACTGAAATATCATTTATAGGTAGCTAAGTGTTTTAAGGATAACATACATTGAAGGGTATAATGGTAAATTAATCCCTATGCAATGTAGATCATCTATAGAGGATCATTGATTCTTGGGATTATAATAATAGATAATTAATAGCGTATCTATATCGTGGAACATATAGAGCGTTCTATGTAATGAGAGTGCAATTCCAAGTTCTATAGTGGTTCAACGAGGAATTAATAAGTTAGAGAATTTACTTGGTAAATTCTAGATCTGCTTATTGGGAGCTCGGTTATATAGGCCCAGGGTCTCCATACTAATTGAGACAAACTACTTGTAAGGCTCAGTTAATTGATTTTAATTAATCAATTATAATTCTAAAATTAGACTATGTCTAGTTTATGAATTTTTCACTAAGATATGGTTTGATTGTGAAGAAATAGTATTTTAGAGTGAATTTATTAATTAAGAGACTTTATGGAATTTAATTAATTAATGTTATAAATGACAATTTTATTTGATAATTATGTTAATTGTTAAATAAATAGTTTTGGTATTTATAGGGTTGAAAGTGTAAAAAGTGGTATTTGTGAAAAATAGATAAAATAGTTGAGAAAAATGGCAAAAAACCAAACTATTAAAGGGCCCACTATGTGGCCGGCCACTAGGTTGTTATTTTACACTATTTTTTTTATCAATTTCTTATTCCAAATAATTCTACCCTAACCCTAGTATAAATTAGTATAAAAGGAAGGCTATGGTCTCATTATCCAACTAATGCCTTTTAAGCTAAAAACCTAGTTTTCTCTCTAGGTTCATGAGACCTCTTCCTTCTGATTCTTCTTCTAATTTCAAAATACTATAGCCTTCCTCACAAATAATTTCAATCCTTAGTGATTGAGTGCATGCCCACACATATCAAGTAAGTTCTCAATCATAGTGTGTAAGACTGTGAAGAATCCAAACAACAAGGAGTTTCGGGCTTAGATCCTGGTGATACTCTGCTGCAACCAATGTAAGGTTTCTCATACCTTTTATGTGTTTATTTTATATCGTTTTAGAAGTTCATATTTAGGATGTTAAAAATATAATAGTTAGTAAATCTAGATCCCGGTAAAACATATTTCAACAAATATAGCCAACCCTTTACTTGACAAGGGACTTCTGGGCAGAAGTATACCTAACAAATCCTATATGAGACTGATAGCTATGAGCTACAAATTGCCTTCCAAGAACTATCTGGCTGGGCCGTCAACATGCTAGCCCGAGAAGGGGAAATTGACTCACCTTGCAGGAATTTTTTACAAGAAATCCCACAAGGAAGATAAGTCTCAAAAAGGGCTTGGCCGGGTAGTCAATATGCCGACTAGGAGAAACGACACCAGGAATGTTGAGAAAGGCTACACGAGCCTTGATTTCTTCTTCAATAACATCCACAAAGGGGAGTAGGTCACTACCTATAACTAACGGGACCAAACATCTATAATTTTGTGTGTTATTTCTATTTATTTATTATCCTTAACTCCTTATTGGTGATTAATCAACATTTATTAAACTCCGAGTCAGTTGATAATTTTCCCAGTCAACAATAACTATTTGTTAATGTTGTGATTCTTTTTATGAATAAACTAGGGAACTAAGCCGCGCTTCGCGCGGCATTACCCAATTTTTGTAATCTTTATATATTTTAATTTTTTCAGTATTAATTAAGCGATATAATATAAAATATAATATTTTAATATATGTATTATAAATGAAATAACATTTTTGAAATTATAAACAAAATTTATTATTTGTCAAAATATGTGGAAAGATTGTAATTTTATGATAAATATTAAAAATGATAGAATTAACAGAGAAATGGCATATGTTTTTATAATAAAATAAATAAAAGATAATAATTTTTAAGTTTAATAAACTCTCTTGTGACTGATGATGCATAAAACTATTTAGACTTTTTTTTCCTTCAACAACAAAGAATGATATAGAAACTATCACTACTACAATATGGGCCTTTAGCTTCCCTTTTTTTAACCCATTTTATAAAAAGGGAAGCTAAAGGGTGTGAGAACACCCACCAGATTCGAAATTGACATTTAGAGGCGGTTTTTCGGTAAAAATCGTAGGTATATATATTAGTAAACCCTATCCCGTCGGTTGGAAATTGGGATTTTTTAAGGGTTTCTGGGAGACCCTATGCCGTCGGTTCCTAGCAAAGAACCGACGGCATAGGTGCACACTTTATTGACACGTGTGCACCTACGCCGTCGGTTCTTTGCTAGGAATCGACGGCATAGGATTTCCCCTTAATAACCCTCTGCATCCTCTTCTTCTTCCTCACTTCTTCTTCTCCAGCCTACCCAGCCACTTACAGCAGAGAGAAACCCACGAAAAACCCACGAAAACCCTCGCCAACCACCTCTAAAAACCCACATATCTCTCTCATTTCTTCACCATTTCACCTCATTTTTGTCTTAAAAGTTTCTATTTTCAATATCTAATCCCATACACTAAAAAAGTTTTGTTTTATCACCGATTTACTGTTGGGAATTATTTTACCAGGATCTTAGATCTACTCACAAGTATGTTGTTTAAACACTTCTACAAAAGGCCAAATTCGCGACGGTCCCAAAAACGCTTTTTTTGAAGACCCGTCGCTAAAAAAATTATCTGAGTGTTTAAAACCGTCGCCTATATTGTACTATAGGCGACAGTTTTGAACACTCGTAAACAATAGGCGACAGTTAATAAATGTAGAGAAAAAATTAAAAAAAAAAATTGATGCACTATTCGCCACGGTTTAGAACCGTCGGGGAAAGTATTCGCCACAGTTTTAAAACGTGGCTCATTCTTTGCCCGACGGTTCAAAACCGTCGGGTATAAGGTTAAAGTAAAATTATATAATTTTTGCTTTCCCCCCATTTTGCCTTATTATTCCCTCCATTTATTTCCATCTCTCACCCACTCACTCACTCCATCTCACTCTCTCGATCTCACTCACTCTATCTCCCTCTCTTGATCTCACTCACTCTATCTCCCTCTCTTGATCTCACTCACTCTATCTCCCTCTCTCGATAATCTCCCTCTCTCGATCTCACTCATCTATCTCCCTCTCTCTCTCTCTCTAACGGTGACGGAAATCACACCACCGGCGACGCAGCTCCGCCACCCCTCCACTGCCGAGAGCCCCTCCTTCAACCTCAGATCCGATCATCGATTCTGCTTCAGCTCTTGATACTCTGGTATGCTTCAGCTCTTGCCTTTTGTAAGTTTTATCTTTCTAGATTTTTGTTTATCATTTTTTTATTGGGCTATCTCAGAAAGTTGATATGTACAACTTTGGTGTCTTGGTTTTTGAAGTTCTTACGGGAAGAGCACCTTCACAATACCCTTCTCTGGCCAGTACTTGGCCTAATCGCGTTGAGGATGAAGAACAGATTTTGGACCTCCCGAAATGGGTTCGATCAGTTGTCAAGGAAGAGTGGACAGGTAATGAATAATGCTCTGTTTTATTTATTTATAAATATCATTTTTTGTTGTTTTAAAATTCTGGATTATTGAATTGAATCAAGGTTGTTTGGATGCCGAGAAAACAGAGAACCATTGAGAATAATGACCTGTTCAATTAGTTTTTGTTTTTAGTCATTTTATATATGAATTATAAAGATGAAGAATGAATCAAATCTGTATGTGAGTAATTTTTGTCAAAAAAAGAAAACTTGGAATTGTTTCTTATTGTTAATCCATTGGTTCGTAGCTGAGAAATTAGAAGAATCTATAACTGAGACTATATAATTTTGTCTTTACAATTGTTCTTTCTATCTCTTATGCTAAGTTTAATTATGATTGATAAAATTTCCATATGAATTAAGTGATTTATTGAAAAATGCTAATGAGATGACCGATCATTGATTTAACTGCTATATTTCATTGTTATATGAAGTAAAATTAACTAAATTATAGTTTGTTCTAAATCAAATTTGTAAGTTCAGCTATTTGTAATATCCCACCTTCCATCATTATTAAACAAAACCATTTGTTCTAAATCAAATTTTCAGGATATGCTTAAGAAACAAAAGATGACTAAGAAAAAGCACTGACCATATTTCCCTACAATTCCGGCCTTCTTGGTTCTCTTAGTCTGCATATACAAAAAGAGTAACTAATTTAAAGAACTCAAACCATATAGTTTTGTAGTTTGCAAGTCTCAGTCAGAAAGAAAATTTCTCATCTACATATTTCAGATGTTTTACAGGCCAGTAAGAAAAAGAAAAAAGAAAAGAACAATTTAAATTAAAAGAATTCCATTATGTTATGCAAGACATGAAATAATATTACAAAATGTAAACCCAAAAATTAATAACATCATACACCCAGAAGCTCAAACTCCAGTTTCAATATATTTTTTTGGTGGCACAATGTGGCTTAAGAGAAAAACGATGTAAAAAAAGCTAAGATTTCCCTCAAATATTTACAATTGATAACTAAATGTTCAGTCGATAATTTCTCTCCTACAATTCTTATGAGACGATTTCAGCTAAATTTCAAACATTTATTTTCAACAGCTTAATTAATCCTGCAAGAGTTCTAGATACTGTATTTTTTTTTGTTAATATCATTGCCTGTGGAGACAATCTACTTGCTGGACGTGTGAAACATACCTGTAACCTTTTGCGTTGTTACAAACTAAATGCTATGAAAATTTGATTTCCAGAATAATGATATCTCGGCTTCACACTGGATTTCCTTAACCAATTTTTGCTTGTATTACTATTTCACATTAATACAAGAAAGATAATGATATCTTGTCTACGTTTTCCCCCAGAATTTGTACTCTTTTTTTAAAAATATTTTTATTTTTTATTTTTCAATTTTGAACAGGTGATGTGAGTTGAGGCAAAATGTTTGATCTGTTGTTTAGTAGAATACAAAATCAATGCTTGTTTCAATTGTGGCTAAAGTTCTTGAAATTTTAATGGATGAATGACTTATTATTATTATTATTATTAATTTTTATTGGCAACAAAGATAAATCAAAATTACATTGTGTTGTAGCAGAACCTCCATCAGAAGGATTAAGATGAGCAACACGATCAACTAAGATTCTTTCTGCTTCTACTGTATATGAAAGAGGTCCAACAAAAAAAAAGTGTAAGTAACTCTGATCAATAATAGCTAAAAGAGTTAATAGCCCATGAAAAAGCAAATATTATTGATGCATATTTTAAATTTAATTTTTAGGTATCGAGTGGTTTGTGTTGATTGAAGAGTACACAAGTAGCTAACTTTATCGGAGAAAGGTATAATCACTAAAACTTTAAATTCTTAATTTAGTGGAGTTTGAATATCTTAGATATTCATCCGTAGTGAAGTAGGTTCTGTGAATATACATGTACTGCGGTCGGATGGGTGGATAGTTTTAATATTGTTTTGTTAGTTTTGTATTATTTTGTGTGTTTGTTTTTTGTTTTTTGCATGTTTAAAATTTTTGGGAACGTCCAATTACAGTTGTTATGCTGTCGAAATTTCGGTCGAATTAGGATAAATTTCATTAAAAATACATAAATTTTAGATAAAAAATGTAAGAACTTAGTGAAAATTTATATGTGTGGTGATTAATAAATACACATTCAAACAAATAATTTAATAAAGTTTTTTTTTTCTTTTTTAGAAGTTGCAAAATGGATAGAAATTGGATGAGTGCGAATAGATTATCAGCAGAGTATAAGGAAGGTGTTGACTTTTTTTTGGATTTTTGTCATAAGCACGCAAAAAATCCAAAGTTGATTCTTTGTCCTTGTCTTAAATGTGGTAACATGGAGCGTATGAATACTAGTAAAATAAAGGAGCATTTATTTAGGAACGGAATAGACAAGAGTTATAAGGTTTGGTGTTACCACGGGGAAAATATTAGAGTTCATGGCGAGGAAACATCTAAGTCTAAGAAGGTTAAGAATGTTAACTTGGATTATCAGGATGATCACATTCCAGAAATGATAGGAGATGCACAATTTCAATCAAATGTCGATCCATTGGAATTTCAAAATTTTGTAGAGGATGCTGAGAAACCTATTTACCCTAATTGTAATAGGTTTACTAAATTGTCTACGCTTGTTAGATTATACAATATAAAAGCGAAACATGGGTGGAGTGATAAAAGTTTTACGGATTTACTAGCTTTTCTAGTAGAGTTATTACCTGAAGGTAATGAGATGCCTTTGTCTTTCTACGAGGCAAAGAAGACACTGTCTTCCTTAGGTATGCAATATGAAAAGATACATGCATGTCCTAATGATTGCATTCTATATCGTAAGAGTTTTGTGGATGCAATATCGTGTCCCACGTGCGGTGAGTCTAGGTGGCAAAAGAAAAAGAATTCTGATGAGGTAAAGATTGGTGTCCCTGCAAAGGTATTATGGTACTTACCCCCAATACCTCGTTTGGTTCGATTCTTTCGAAATGTCAATCATGCAAAAAATTTGACCTGGCATGCCACCGATAGAAAACTAGATGGTAAGATGAGACATCCAGCTGACTCCCCTGCTTGGAAAACAATCGATGCTAGGTGGCCTGAATTTGCAAATGAACCTAGGAATATCCGTCTTGGTCTTTCTGCAGATGGAATTAATCCACATACCACCCTTAGTAGTAAGTATAGTTGTTGGCCAGTTTTGCTTGTGATGTATAATTTACCGCCTTGGTTGGTAATGAAGAGAAAGTTCACTATGCTCACATTGTTGATATCTGGCCCTTCACAGCCTGGTAATAACATTGATGTGTATTTAGCTCCTCTAGTTGATGATTTGAGTCAATTATGGTATGAGGGTGTTCCTGCATACGATGCCTTTAGGAATGAAGACTTTAATCTTAAGGCTATATTACTGTGGACCATAAATGATTTTCCAGCTTTTGGAAATCTTTCTGGATACAGTGTGAAAGGGTACAATGCATGCCCGATTTGTGAGGAGAGAACATGTTCTATGTGGTTAAAACACTCGAAGAAAATGAGTTATATGGGACACCGAAAGTTTTTGCCTACAGGACATGTATTTAGGACTTGGAAAAAAGCATTCGATGGTAAGCAAGAATTAGAAATGCCGCCGTCACCTTTGCAAGGAGAAGAATTGTTAGAAAAGTTGAATAAAGTTCAATTCCACCTTGGAAAGCGAAAATTGACTTCGAAGAAAAGAAAAGGTCAGCGTGAGAAAAGTGACGTTGCTGCAAGTGAACATCAGGGGCCATGGAAAAAGAAGTCAATATTTTTTGAGCTCGAATATTGGAAGCATTTGGCGTTGCGTCATAATCTAGACGTGATGCATATTGAGAAGAATGTGTCAGACAGCTTGCTTAATACCTTGTTCAATATTCCCGGGCGGAGTAAAGATGGAATTAAATCTCGCCTAGATTTGAAAGAATTAGGAATACGGGCCAATTTACACCCACAAGTTGTTGGTGGACGTACATTTTTACCACCGGCTTGTCATGCTCTGACTAAAGTAGAAAAACAATCTTTGTGTAGTTCTATCTCCAATGTGAAGGTACCGGAAGGGTACTCCTCAAATGTCTCTGACTGGGTAGATATGAGTAAGTTAATTTTGAGTGGTCTGAAATCTCATGATCATCATATATTAATTCAACACATTCTACCAGTGAGTATCCGTTCTGTGTTGCCTAAAAAAGTTCGATATGCAATCACAAGGTTGTGTTTGTTCTTCAAATCTCTTTGTTGTAAAGTGATTGATGTCACAAAGTTAGAGAACCTCGGGTTAGAAATCGTAGAAGTGTTGTGTTATTTGGAGCAATTTTTTCCGCCTTCTTTTTTTGACATAATGGTTCACCTAACAGTGCATTTGGTGAGAGAGGTAAAGTTGTGTGGACCAGTGTACATGAGGTGGATGTACCCATTTGAACGATACATGAAAATCTTAAAGGGTTATGTGAGAAATAGAAGTAGGCCCGAGGGTTGTATTGTTGAATCATACATTGTTGAAGAGACGATTGAATTCTGTTCAGACTACTTGTCAGAGGTTACAACTATTGGCGCTTGTCCTACTCGGGTCAATAGTGAAATAAGTAAAGGGAGTAGGGGTGTTTCTGTTTGCGGTGTAAGTCGAGCTGATCGTGAAGAAGCGCATCGTCTCGTCTTGCAAAATATTGACGAGGTCCAACCATACATTGAGTAAGATTAAATCAACTATTCATACTTAAAACAAATTAATAATATTCAATTGAAACTAAAATCAATCGAATGCTTTATTATGTTGAAGGGAACATTTTAATTGGATTAAGAGTAATAATCCGACTAAGGCAAGGAATCAGAAATGGGTACAAGATGAACATTATCGAAATTTCAGTACATGGTTAAAAAAAAAGGTATTATATATTAACATTATTGTTTTGTTTCATATCTTATATATACACATGTGCTCACTATTTCATTGGTGCATATTAGGTATATGCTGAAAATTGTGAATCCCCAAGCAATGTATCCAACACACTGCTTTGCATATCACGAGGTCCTTCGTGTGATGTACTCAAGTACCAATCGTACTATATAAATAGTACTAAATTTTGTACCAAAGATCGTGATAAATCTAGAAAAACACAAAATAGCGGTGTCATGATAGTTGCTAGAGCTTTCCAAATATCTAGTTCAAAAGATAAAAACCCAATTGAATGTAATATGTCTTTTTACGGTGTAATTCAAGAAATTTGGGAATTAGATTACAGTAGTTTTCAAATTCCTGTTTTTCTTTGTGATTGGGTTAGGAGTGATAATGGGGTTAAAGACGATGAACTTGGATTCAAATTAGTGGACTTGAATCGAATAGGCCACAAGTCTGATAGGTTTGTAATGGCGTCTCAAGCCACTCGGGTGTTTTACATGAGTGACCCATTAGATGCACGCCGGTCGCCTTGTCTTGACAACGCAAGCAAAAGACTATGCTAACCAAGAGCATAATGGCGATGATCTTATGATAAGTGAGCAAATTCATCAAATCACTCCACCACCTATTGATGTCACCGTTGGGGACGATGTCGTATCATCTCGTGATGATGGGGAGGGGTTATGGGTGAATGAAACTATCAAGCCATGAGTTTTTCAACATGTGTTGGTATTCTTTTTAACATGTATTCTTTTGTGGCTATCAATTTGTATATTATTGTATATTCTAATGTAGATTTTTAAATTTGTGTAGGACTATTTATTATGGAACCAGCACCAAATGACGATGATGAGTGGGCTCAATATGAAGAATCATTCATGCCTGAAGAACATAATAATGAAGTTGAAGAACCTAATATTGAAGTTGAAGAACCCCCACCAAAGCAGAAAAATACTAGGGGTAGAACCAAAAGACTAGATATAACGAGGCTGGCAAGCGAGGGCAAAAAATTAGAAATTGAGTACAACAACCTCGGACAACAATGGGGAAAAGCAGCAACTGATTTAGTTTCCCGGATTGGGGTGTGGGTTCGAATTAACATACCACTTGTGAATAAAAAGTGGCCACAAATTGATAAGGAGCTGAAGAACAGATTATGGAATGATGTTAAGGTAATACTTATACTACTATTCTTGTTTTTTTTACTATTGATTATGATTTGTATCTATAACTATAATTTCCAAACTTTGCAGGGTAAGTTCGAGCTGGAAGAGGAGGCAAAGAGACGAACAATTCAAAAAGCTGGGGAGAGATGGCGGGATTGGAAAAACACCTTAACAAAAGGTATTTACAAGGTTAAAGATGTGGCTCCACAACTTCTTGAGAAGCCACCGAGATTGTACGAAGACATAATCGATGAGACCGAGTGGACAGAGTTTGTGGCTTCAAGATTAACTAAAGAATGGGGGGTGACGAGAAAGAATGCCCAAGCTAGCAGGGCAAAAAATATTTACCCCCACCGCTCTGGACGAGGTGGTGCGAGGATGGTGGAGTTACAGATGGAGAAAGAGTTAGGCCACCAATTGGTCAAAATTGATAGAGCCGATTTATGGAAGAGACTTCGCACAAACAGTAAAGGCGAGTTGGAAGGCCCAGCTGTGGAAGTTGCCCAACGCATTGTAAGTTTAAAGTCTAATTGCATTTATATTTTTATGTTTCATAATTTAATTCTAACTCTATTTATTTATTATGTTTGTAGGATGACTTGCGAAAGCAACTCGAAGAGGGAACAATAAGTGTGGAAGGGAAGAATGACATCTTGACCATGGCCCTTGGGACAGATGAACATGGTGGTCGAGTCCGGGGCTTGGGTTATGGTGTCACTCAAACCCAATTTTTCCACACTCCACGCCCTACAAAGAGGAAGAATAAAGATGAGGATAATGAAGCATTGTCAGATATGGATAAGCGACTCCGTGAGACAGAGGAGAGTAATAGACAGCTTAAAGAACAAATGGCTGAACTCCTGCGTATAGTTCGTTCCCAGCATAGTGGTGTTGCGGGTACATCACATGCGTCTGGTTCGGGTGTTGGAGGAGAATCAAACAAACTAGCCCGTGATGATGACATTGTTTCTGCTCCTGAAGCACAACCACAAAGTCCTGTCCATGTCTCTGCTCCACGACAACCGAGTACACTGCATGCTGAGAAGGTAACCGCTCCACCAGCTCCACCGCCACATACCGATGGCATTTCAGAAAAGGTAATCTCAATATTACTTTTTAATTTGTATTGTCAATTTACAAATTGTATTGATTCCTTTTTTTTTTAATTTTGAAATACAGAAATATCCATGTTGGCTGCATGTTCGGTTGGAGCCTAGTGGATTGTCATTGAAAGTTGCTAAGGGATTCATGGTGAAGGAACAATATTTGAAGAATGGCAAGTTCTCAGTCCAGGGTTCTGATTTCCTCTACAAGGATTATCGTCCGGTTTTCATCGATGAAGTCTATGTAGAAAATGCCCGTCTTCCATGTCCCGTCGTTCAAAATGGATACACCACTGTAGGTCATGCTGTAGGACTTTATGTAGCATGGCTAAAGGACTACATTACGCCAGTTGGAGTAGAGTTGGTATGTTTTAATTAATTCCCTTAACTTAATATGTTTATTGATTAGTTAAAAACTCTAACTTAATTGTTTTGTCTTCCATATAGACGCAACGCCCCAATAACCAAATGCAGAAGAAGCCACCTGTGAGTGGAAAAGGACAAGTATCTGAAGAATTACTTGGTCCTCGAACACAGCCTCAAAAAATACCAGAGAGGCCAAGTAAAAAGGGTCGCTACGTTGCACCAAAAAGGACTTCAATAATCAACAACTTTTTTAAGTTACTCAACATGTGGCCAAAAACAACAACAATCCACTTTGAGGCCAGCAAGGATTTATTTGGGGTTGAAAACGACTCGATATGGCTTCCAACAATTGACATCAAGGAATTGTGCCAAATGGGATTTTTAGGAGCCCAACCTATTGCAATCGAATTGCAAGTATGATATCCAATTCTTATTAAACTTGAAAATTTGTTTTGAGAGCTTGTTATTAATTGTGTGTTTTTAACAGGTTTTTGAAGGAACGGTTGGTAGATGTTAATGGATTAAGCAGACTATATGCATTTTTAAATCCTGGGGCCATTGCCTCTGATGCTGGGGATTATAATGCCCGTTCTCGAGCACTGCACAAACGTATTCTTGAAATTGATAATCCGGCTAAATGGATTATTGCCCCCTATAACAATTAGTAAGTAAATTTAAAATTTATAGTTTCATAATTTATAACTCTACATAATTTATGGTTAATCTAACATGTTTGTTTGTGTAGTAATATGTATCATTGGATGGTTGTACTTATCCAACCAAGTACACATACAGTAGCGTACTTGGATTCCAACAATGGATATGTACCAGAAGATTTAAAATACATTGTTAACACGTAAGTTCTATACATGCCTAAAATCTTAAGCAATCTGCTAACTTTATCCTTTTCTTTTGTTGTTGATTAGGACATAGTAACTGCATGTAGACATAGTAAATTTATCAACCAAGTGTTAAGAACCAATGCATATTTATTGTACTTAATATATGTGAAGATTGAATATGAAAAGTTTTGGAAAGAGAGAGTAAGAATGTTTGATTTCTTTTGTGGCTGTTTAATTATATATTGATTCCTCTAGTTATGAATGTGAGACTCATACAATACTCTATTTTTAAATTTGTAAGTAAAGACACATTAAATACCACCAAATTTGTTTTTTTTTCTTTCTTTTCCTTATATACATATTAAATACAATTATATGTGTTCTGAATAAGTGTGTGATATTTTATATGCTAATTTCACTTTTTGTGTAGGTCGCTCAACATAGTTAATAAAAGCTTAACTAACCGCAATGATCGTCCCATTGAGTGGATAACTCCGATATGTCCACAACAACCAGACGGGAAGCAATGTGGATATTATGTCATGAAATTTATTGAGAGTTTCATGAACGAAGAAGATCCAATACGCCGAGTGAGAGAAATGGTAAAATTTATCTTCTCGTAGTCATTATATATTACACAATAATACGTAAACATAGTAATTATAGTCTATTGTAAGCTTCTCTTTCACTAATTTCGTGGTAGTTAGCTAGGACTTAGTATAATGTATAAGGTCTTTTACTAATTAATATGTAATTTCTTTCATTTTTTTTTTGCAGGGTAAGAGCGATCCGTACTCAAATGACGAGATGAATATTTTGCGTGATCAGTGGATTGAATATGTTCGAGCACAAGCAGTGCGACAAGGGCTTTTACAATGATCAATTTCTATTTTTGTTTATACTTTATCCTAACTAATTAGTGACAATATACAGTAAAAATGAATTAATGTAGGGAAAATTTTACTATGTAAAACAGGATCTGTTTAACTTTCACTAATGACAATATATATACTTTATCCTAATTATTTTTTTTTTTTTTTTACAATCCAATGACTGGCAAAACCCGTCGTTGAAAAATACGAAATTTATAATAGATTGAAAACATTATATGCCACGGTTTAAATCTGTGCTTAAAACATTATATGCCATGGTTAAAAACAGTGGCCTATAGTATAGGCTATGATTTAAAACTGTGGCTTATACTAAAGGCCACGGTTTTTACCTGTGCCTACAACATTATAGACCACGGTTTTAAACTGTGGCCTATACTATAGGCCACGGTTAAAAACCGTGGCCTATAGTATAGGCCACAGCTTAAAACCGTCGCCTATAGTGTTTACTATAGGCGACGGTTTTAAACCGTGGCCCATACTATTTTCCCGACAGTTTTCAACCGTCGTTAATTTTACTCAGTTTTCGCGACGCTCGTATAGGCGACGGTTTTATGAACTGTCGAGAATTCTTTGGCCGACAGTGTAAAACCGACGGGAATTTGGGATTTTTTAGTAGTGAAACATCCTAAATATGAACTTTCTAAAACGATAAAATGAACACATATAAAGTTAAGAAAACCTTACATTGATGCAGCAGAATAAATGTCTCCTTCCACTCAGATCTCTAACCCTTGATTCCTTTACGTAGCGAGTATAATCAAGATGCGAGCCCGAATCTCCTTCTTCTTCAAGCTTTGATCCTTCACAGTCTTCCAATCTATGATTGAGTTACTGCTTGCTGTGTGTGGGCACTTACTCTTTCACTAGGGTCACGAAAAAGATGAAGGGAAAAGAGAGAGAGGTATTTCGGCCAAGGTAGAGAGTGAGGAAGGCTCAATTTTCTGAAGAGAGAAATTTCTGTCAGAAAGCTAATGAAAGCATGTGTTGTGAATGAGCCATCACTTTCTATTTATAGGCAACTACTAGGTTTAGGTTTAGAATTATTTGGCATTAAAATAATGAAAATAATAATTTGAAAAATCTAATTAAGTGGCTGGCCTAGGTGTTGTAATGGGCCTCACTTAATTTTGCAATTTTATCAAATTTTATCTCTATTTTCTCAAAAATGCCAATTTTCCAATTCTAACCTTTTAAATGCCAAAACTAATTATTTAATAACTAAAATAGATTATTAAATAATATTGTCATTTAATTTAATTATTAATTAGACATATAAAGTCCATTAATAAATAAATAAACCTAGAAACTCTTTTCTTTACAATTTCACCACTGATTAGTGAAAATTCATAAAATTAGACATAGTCTAACTTTAGAATTATAATTGATCAATCACGAATCAATTAATGAGTCTTACAAGCAGAATGTTCTCAACTAGAATGGGGACCATGGATCTATATGCTGAGCTTCCAATAAGTGAACCAAATTTACCAAGTAAATTCCTACTTATTAATTCTTCGTTGAATCCACTCTTAGAACTTAGAATTGCACTCTCTGACTTATATAGAGCATATTGTATGTTTCACGATACCAATATACTATCTCATTTAACCATTGTTATAATCTTATTGTGATTTAAAGATCCTCTATATAGATGATTTACATCGAGATGGGATTTCTTTACCGTTCTCACCCCTCAATGTATTTTGCCCCTTAAAACACTTAGCTACCTGTAAATGGTGTTTAGTGATCTAATAATTAGTCAGTTAAACAAGAGCTCATCCATTTACTTCTATTTGCTAAGCTCGAAAGGAATCATCACTTAACTTCTATACACCAGTAGAAGCTATAGATTCCATATTTATGTTCAGCACTCCCACTCAATCATACTATCATGTTCCCAAAATATACCTATCCATGTGAATGGTTAGATTTGCTTTTTAGTAGTGTTCTTAAGTACCTATCACAATTATCAACCTAATGAAGATGGGTATAGAACTTTAAAATTCTCCCACTCAATTAAGGTAGTGTGAAACTTTAACAAAGAACTTTCAAAGGTATCAAACTTTTACTTACAACAGTAAAATCGAAATGGAACATACAATCAAGATCAAGAATTTATATTGACAATAGCTGACTCATTATATTACTTCTATGTTTAAACAAGATATGTGTTTCATAGGGAATTGTGGAGAATACGGGGTAGAACGAGCCTCCTCAAAGATCTCGTTTCTAAGTTCCACACTATTCGGAACGCAAACCCTGGCTTTATACAAAAGCATCCCACTGTCTGACACTGAAAAGTCCTTGGCTTGACCAGCCAACACCTCATCTCGGATCTTTACTAACTCCGGATCTGTCATCTGAGCGACTTTTATTCTTTCCAATAGATCAGATTGCAGCGTTAAGTTGTGAAGCTGACCTACCACAAACTCAATGCTGGATCTAACCATATCCTCTGCTAGCTGAGGTGAGATCTGAACCATACTAGCTACTTGCCCGGGACCCTTTCTGCTCAGGGCATCGGCCACTACATTGGCTTTTCCGGGGTCATAGAGGATCTCACAATCGTAATCCTTCACTAATTCCAACCAACGCCTTTGTCTCATATTCAAATCCTTCTGAGTAAAGAAATACTTGAGACTTTTATGGTCGGTATAGATCTCACACTTCTCCCCGAAAAAGGTAATGCCGCCAAATCTTCAATGCAAAAACCACTGCGGCCAACTCTAGATCATGAGTCGGGTATCGCTGTTCATAATCCTTTAACTGACGGGAGGCATAAGCGATGACCCGATCGGCTTGCATCAATACACACCCCAAACCCTGTTTGGATGCGTCGCAATATACTACGAACTTCTCCTTGTCCGAAGGCAAAGCTAGTACTGGAGCAGTAATCAACCTCTGTTTTAGCTCCTGAAAGCTAGCTTCGCACTTGTTTGACCAAATAAATCGCTGATTCTTCTTTGTAAGCTCGGTTAGGGGCATTGAAATTTTAGAGAACCCTTCGACGAACCTACGGTAGTACCCAGCTAAACCCAAAAAGCTTCTGATCTCTGTCACTGTCTTCGGTCTCGGCCAATCCTTGACGGATTCGATCTTCCCGGGATCCACCTTGATCCCATCTTTGCTCACAATGTGCCCTAGGAAGGACACCTGAGATAGCCAGAACTCACATTTCTTGAACTTAGCATAAAGCTTATGTTCTCGAAGTCGTTGCAGTACCATCTGAAGATGTAACTCATGCTCCTCTTCTGATTGAGAGTACACGAGGATGTCGTCGATAAACACAATCACACAGATATCGAGGAAATCCTTGAATACTCTATTCATCAGGTCCATGAATGCTGCAGGAGCATTGGTTAGTCCGAATGACATAACCAGAAATTCGTAATGTCAGTACCTAGTGCAGAAAGCCGTCTTCGGAATGTCCTCCTCTCGGATTCTCAACTGATGATAACCCGAACGGAGATCAATCTTAGAAAAGACTGTCTTCCCCTGAAGCTGATCGAACAAGTCATCGATCCTAGGTAAGGGATATTTATTCTTCACTGTCAGCTTGTTCAATTCCCTGTAGTCGATGCACATCCTCATAGATCCATCCTTCTTCTTGACGAATAAAACCTGGGCTCCCCAGGGTGACACACTGGGCCGAATGAACCCTATGTCAAGCAATCCTTGGAGCTGAATCTTTAATTCCTTAAGTTCAGCTGGAGCCATTCTATACGGGGCTTTGGAAACCGGTTCCACCCCTGGTGCCAAATCTATCAAGAAGTCAATCTCCCGCTGAGGTGGTAACCCTGGATGTTCTTCGGGAAAAACATCTAAAAATTCCCGAACCACCCTGATGTCCTCTGGCCGAATGGTATCTGGCCGAGTGGTGTCCACCACCACGGCCAGAAACCCTAAGCAACCGCCGTGCAACAATTCTCTAGCTGACATAGCCGAGATCACCGGGATCCGAGATCCCTGAACTGAACCAACAAACACAAATGGTTCCTCGCTTTCCGGTTGGAAGATCACCATCTTCCTAAAATAATATCGAATTCGACTAGACTCATCTCTATCAGATTAGCACTTAACTCTCTACCATCTATCCTGATTGGCATAGACCTAATCCACTTATTGGAGATAACCAATTCTCCGCCAGGTAATAGGGTTCCAAACCCTGATTCATATCTATCATACGTTCTACCCAATTTACTAAAGACTCTGGCCGCCACATAAGAATGTGTAGCCCCAGAATCAAACAGCACTGAATATAGCGAGTTGTTAATAGAAAGCTGACCTGTGACAACTGATGGGCTGGCATCTGCATCAGCCTGAGTGATAGCGAATACCCTGGCTGGAGTGGGTATCGCTGGAGCTCTCGGTGCCTCTGATCGGAGCTGGGGACAGTCCCTCTTGAAGTGTCCGGGCATGCCACAGTGAAAGCATCCCTGACCTTTGCACTCTCCCCGATGGTGTCTCTTGCAGCTAGGGCACTCGGGATAGGAGAATCGGGTCTCAGTACCACCAGGACGACTCCCTCTGTTCTGGTTCCCCCGGAACCTCTTGTTCTGACTCGAGCCACCGGAAGCAGTGGGTACTCTCTTCCTCTGGTCAATGGCCGAACCGCTACTCCCCCGGCTAAAGCCTGATGCAGGAGGGGTAGGAGCCCCGCCACTCACCGGAGTACTGGCTGACTCCGACATACACCCAACTGCCCCCTCAGCTCGTAGTGCCTTCTCCACCATCTGAGCATAGGTGGTGCTGTCGTCTGTGGTGATCATCAAATCATGCCTGATCCTGGCATTCAACCCGTCCAGATACTTCTCCTTCTTGCTGAAGTCGGTCGGCACAATTCCCGAGGCTAACCTCGCCAACCGATCAAACTGAGTCGTATACTCGGTGACGCTCATATTCTCACGCTGGGTCAGGTGAGCGAACTCTTTCCTCTTGGCGCTTCTGACCGCCTCGTTGTAGTACTTTGCGTTGAAGAGTTCCTGGAACCTTTCCCAGGTCATGGTGGTGACGTCATGGATCTGAGACACCATGTCCCACCAGACCAGAGCGTCCTCCTGGAACTGGAAAGTGGCACACACCACTCTGTCGTTACCGGTGACACCCATAAAGTTCAGGATCTTGGTAATCACCGTTAGCCACTGCTCGGCTTCCGGAACCGTTCGTACAAAGGTTCCAATCTATGGGCCGCCACCACTATCTCGGCACAGGCGGCGGGCGGTGCCCGCTGGAACTACGGAGCCTTTGGGCTGCGGGGAGCACCCTGCTGTCTCAACCTCTGAATCTCGAGGTCTTGCTCTTCTATCCGGGCTTGCATTTCCGCAAACCGCAACTCCCAATTCTGGGCTCCCTGATCGGCTGGGGGAGCCTGGGCAGCCTGTGGTGGGTTCTCATCACCCCGACCACGAGCCCTGCCTCGGGGACCTCTACCTCGGCCCCTAACAGGTGGGGGAAACTGAGCTCCCTGTCCTTGGTTCGACCCTACGGAGTTGCCCTGACTCCTGGTAGTCCGCCTGGCGTCCATCTGATTAGAACCGCCTGCGAAACCAAGAGTTGGCATATCAGGTCGTATTCAAGGAGAGCTTACTAATGCCGCTTAATTTGGAAATTTAAAAACGAAACATGCGCCTATTCTACTATCAGGCTACTAACAAGCTTCCTAACAGGCTTTCCTTTTTGATAACTGAATAAAATAAACTACTAAAGCAATAAAGGCTTACTGAACCGTGAAACGAGCTAACTGCTGATGATGATTGTACATGTCGTGACGATCTTCGGAAGACAACCTGGCGGCTCTGATACCAAATTGTAACACCCTAACTAACATAGGCGTATTACGTGATTTTTAAACATGGTTTGCAGCTCGTTGCTAATCAAAGAGGTTTATCAAGATCAAGAATTTATATTGACAATAGCTAACTCATTATATTACTTCTATGTTTAAACAAGATATGTGTTTCATAGGGAATTGTGGAATAGACTCCACCCCTAAGAATATACACATAGGGTACTATGGATAACCTCCACCCCTAAGTATATAGAGATTATGATCCACCCCTAAAGGTTGTAAAGATCTTGATTCTCTTAGTGTGATAGAGTTTATGTGGAGTTGAATACTATCCAGAGTTCATTAGATATAAAAGATCGTTGAACTGCATAGTTTTCTTAACTTTTCTCCACCCCTATCAGATCATAAGATCCTTTTATTAAACAAATTCTTAATAATTGTATGAGAATTAACAATTATTGATAAACATAGAAATAATTTCTAGTGTTTATATAATATAACTCTATGAAGAGTTGTAAATATTATAGAATTTGCATCAATAATAAAAACACTTACACATACAATCATACAAATATAATGTGGTAATAATTGATGAAGATAAATTAAATGAAGCTCAATCTCATTAATTGCAATAGTGAATTTCGAAAAAAAAAAACTTTATTAATAAAAAAAAATGTATTGCAACAATATGAGAGAAACAGTGATAAATATCCCTGACAAAAATTTGAAATCCAAATTGTCTTTAAACTAAAACAATTAATTCAAAAAAAATTGAAGAGCTTCATCTTCATCTGGACGATTTCACCCTTGGTCCAGCTTGCTGATCCAACTCAATTGAGTTCAAGTAGCTTGGCCTATAAGAAGAAGAAAACAAATAAACAAAGTTAGTCCAGAATCATAAATCCAATTGGATAATAATTCACTAAAACTCTTAAAGTTTAAAAATGGAAATACCTTGTTTCTTTGCAAGAAGTTTAGGACACTGGGGTTTCCAATGACCTTTTTCATTGCAGTGGAAACACTTTCCTTTAAGTGTAGCATCACCAGAAGGAGCAGCCTTTTTCATGGCTTTTGTTCGCTTCTTGGTGTTCTTCCACTTCTTCTTCGATTTATGCTTTGAAGCAGAGGCAACATTTGCTTCAGGTTTTATCGTCCCATTACCATTACCAGGATTGTGAGGTTTACTCCCTTTCTTCTTGGGTCCTCCAATCAAATTTTCATAAGTTTGAAGGTCATTGACTAATTCATGAAAGTCAATTTCCTTCTTATTCATGACATAATTTGATGTATATGGTAGAAATGTTGGAGTCAGGCTATTCAAGATAAGACTAACTTGAGTAGCACTGTCCATTTCAGCACCATGATCCTGGGCTTCTTGGAAATAACTGGACATGAGGAGAACATGGTCACGCACGTTTTGATGAGGTTCCATCCGTGCGTTAATGTACTTCTTAGTCGCGTCAAAGCGTGACTGAAGTGATGCCTTACCGAATAGCTCATTTAACTTCGTCATAACTTCAGCAGCCTTCTCAGTTTTAGAAAACCGAGTTTTGAGGGTGTCAACCATGCTAGAAAGCATAAAGTATAGAGCTTTGTCATTTGCCTTCTGCCAACGCTCATACTTTTCTTTCACAGCTTTGGATGCATTATCCCCAGGCACTTCAGGTGACGGCTCAGTTAAAACAAACAAGGCACTTTCTCCTATGAGAGCAATATTAATGTTCTCATTCCATTTATTAAAGTTAGATCCATTCAGCTTATTTTCAGTCAACAGTGATAACATGGGATTCATTTTGACAAAACAGGATACTACAAAATAATAGAAATCAACAAATAGAAATTAAATAATGGTTTAACGCACAAAATTAATTCAGAAATTATAAGCACATAGCAAGTAGGAAAGATATGAGAAAATACTTAAAAAAAAATTCAATCCTATATAACTTCCAAGGTTTTCAACAAACTGATATCAGTGTCCCGTTTAGGCGAGAGTCAAAGCTACCATCCATTGAATAGAGTTGTCAGCTCATCTAAAATGTTAAACATTCTAGCAACCTTTTATTCGATCAAGATCAGAATCCAGCGTTGTCCCGTTTAGGCGAGAGTCAAGGCTATTCTATCTCATGAGCTTCTACCATTGTTTCGCAATTTGCAAGTCAAATATGGTCGCCACCATTAGGGTGATCTATACCATATAAAACACTTACAAACCACTTATCATGCGAGATTAAACGGTGCGAAATTGCTAATGAACGTTCCTCCATTAGGGAGGATTACTCACTAAAACAAACGCGGTGTAAAACCCACAATGGAGATCGAATATCTTAATAATAATAAAGCTCATTATTTAAAATGTATTTTCTTTATTATTCTAATAAATAAATCTCATTAAATTCTATTTAAGAATTAAAATTCAAAAATAAGAATTTAATATAATATTTATAAAATTATACTTAGATGGTGATTGAAATAAAATAAATTATTTCCATCTTAGTAATAATCTTAAATATAAATATTAAGGAAATTAATTTAAGTTGAATTAAATAAATAATTAGCAACTTAAAAATTTCCTTTGAGAATATATTTATTGGGTTCGAAAATTTAAAGTATATAAAAATACAATTTTCGAAAATAATAAAAATAGAAAAGAAATACTTCAAGCAAAAATATCACCTATCTAGATATTCTTTGACTAGTTAATTCAATTTCTAATAATATATATATGTAAAGCCCGCTTAGTTAATTTGGAAATTAGCAGTTATTTATGTTAATCATGAAATTATTTATAGCTATTTAAATAATTTAGTATTGATATTTATGGAATTCAGATATGCATAATTATGTCATCAGCAGTTTTTATATTTCGCATTTCCGGTGTCCGGTATTTTGGAACGCGGCGTTTGGCTCAGTAGAAATCACAACTTAGTATGTTAGTATTTTGGGGACGGGTTTTAGACATTGGGAATGTCGGGAATGGCCGGGAATTTAGAATGTCCCAAAAATACCCCTTTAGTATGATTTATGTGATTTTATGGTGGAGGGGCAAAATGGTCTTTTTGCCCCATTAGTGTTTTGTCTTATATGATTTAATAAATGAATTAAATGGTTATTTTATGCATGTTATTTGGCTGAATATATTGAATTATTATAGCTTTTATTCTTTTCCCAAACTTAGAAAATAAAATCACTTTTTATTCAAAGAAACTCTCTCAACTCTCTCTCTCTCTATTCGGCCATTAGAGGCAGCTCCTAGGGTGATTTTCCTCTTCAAATTCTTGTAGATTTCAGCTTGTTGTGTGTCTCTAATCAAGGTAATTCTTGTCTTGCTCTTCTATTTAGTTTTCTTGAGTTTTTTTATGAAATTGGATGAAATGCATGTTGGATTTTATGTTGTTGTTGCTGCTGTAATCTGATTATTATTTTGAGTTTAAGCATGTTAGTTTAGGGTTGTTTTGATGCTTGATTACTAGGTTGAGCATGCTAGAGGTTTATTATTGCAAAAGTTATGAATTTTGAGAGAAAATACTATGTTTGGTTTCTGTGAATTGCTGGATGTTTCTGTATGTTTTCAGAGATGATTATATGCTTACTTGAGTAGAATTAATTAGGTTAGGATGCATGTTAGGTGGTTTTGCTCAAGCTTGAGTTTGGAACTCAAAGCTTGAGCTCCAATGGTGAATTTTGTGTATGTGGTTTCTGGGTAGGTTTGATGCTCTAGAATTGTTATTTGGGGCATATAGAACAGGTCTGGAAAGTTTGGGACCAATTGGGTTTGAATTGGTCAAGTTAGGAGATTTTTAGTTGGCTGCCTGCGAGGAACCGGAATTCCGGTTGAGCATCCGGAATTCCGGATGGGGGTTCAGAATTTCCCAGAACCGGAATTCCGGTTGGGCAACCGCTCTGCTTAGGTTGGGGATTTTCGAACCACTAGTTTTCCTCGTTTTTGGGTTTTTAGGGGTATTGCCATGCTTTTTATCGATAGGGAAACTTTTAGTTTCGAGTTTTAGTCCCCGGGAAGTGATTTAGCGTGTCACTTATAGCGTTGTGATTTTTATGGTTTAGGAGCCGCAATCCGTAGTTCAGCTTCAGTTCCAGTCAGGTTGACCGGCACACCTGAAATCGGAATCCAGGTAAGATTAGTATAACAGTATGCATATGTAGATTACATGTTTAGCGAGCATGTAGGAAGCCTATTAGATTACAGTAGTTGTATGTTGGCTTCGAACCATCCAACCCTGTCACGTCGGTACAGGCTGGAGTATGACCAGCAGCCGGAGTATGACCGGTTTGACCGATCAGGCTGACACTTGGTTGGTTGTTCCGTGCTATTGACGTATCCCGTCGGTACAGGCTGGAGTATGACCAGCCAGCCGGAGTATAGCCCAGATTCGACCGTCCCGGGGAGGATATAGTAACACGTCGGTACAGGTGGAGTATGACCAGCAGGCGGAGTATGACCGGTTCGGCCGTCGTGTTGTTACGTGTCAATAGTACCGTCCCTATGAACGTTCAGAACTCAGTACCATGTTGGACATGGCAGTAGTGGCTCAGTACCATGTTGGACATGGCAGTAGCGGGACTCAGTATCGTGTTGGACACGGCAGTTAGTATCATGTATGAGTATTATTATGCTTTTCTTACTGAGTCTGTCGACTCACAGTTTATGTTCATGTGTAGGTAAAGGCAAGGCGATTGGCGATGGGCCCAGAGTGAAACGAGCTTATGAAGGTTGTACATGTCGGGGCGGTTAGGCCTGGAGCGTACGATCCTCGGGACGCGAGGCGAGATTTTGTAACTGTCGTTAGACGACTTTATTTTGATGTAAAAGTTGAACAGTAAAAACGTTTGTAAATATTTTTATAAATCGGGATCCCGAGACTTTTTGCAAAATGGTTTATAAGTTTAATGAAAAAGCAAAATTTTAATTAATCACGTTTTTTCCATAAACCTCGTTGATTAGCAACGAGCTGCACAGTACGTTTAAAAATCACGTAATACGCCTAAAATAGTTAGGGTGTTACAATTTGGTATCAGAGCCGCCAGGTTGTCTTCCGAAGATCGTCACGACATGTACAATCATCATCAGCAGTTAGCTCGGTTCACGGTTCAGTAAGCCTTTATTGCTTTAGTAGTTTATTTTATTCAGTTATGAAAAAGAAAAGCCTGTTAGGAAGCATGTTAGTAGCCTGATAGTAGAATAGGCGCATGTTTCGTTTTTAATTTCCAAATTAAGCGGCATTAGTAAGCTCTCGATGATCGTGACCTGAGTGCCAACTCGGGATTTCGAGGCGGTTCAGACTAGATGGACGCCAGACGAAATGTTAGGAGTCAGGGCATCTCAGTCGGGTCAGATCAAGGTCGAGGAGCTCAGTTCCCCTCAAGTGTTATGGGCCGAGGTAGAGGTCCCAGGGGCAGGGTTCGCGGTTGGAGTGATGTTAACTCGCCGCAGGCTGCCCAAGTCAATCAGGAAGCCCAGAATTGGGAAGTTACGGTTTGCGGAAATGCAAGCCCGGATAGAAGAGCAAGATCTCGAGATTCAGAGGTTGAGACAGCAGGGTGCTCTTGCAGTTCCAGTGCCCGTAGTTCCAGTGGCACCTGCCCCTGCTGCCCAGGCCGAGATAGTGGTGGCGGCCATTAGATTGGAACCTTGGTACGAGCGGTTCCGGAAGCAGGCACCTCCGGTTTTCCTGGGAGGTCCGGACGTGATGAAAGCCGAGCAGTGGCTGACGGTGATCACCAAGATCTTGAACTTTATGGATGTCACCGGGAACGACAGAGTGGTGAGTGCCACTTTTCAGTTTTAAGAAGACGCTCTGGTCTGGTGGGACATGGTGTCTTAGATCCATGACGTTATCACTATGACCTGGGAAAGGTTTTAGGAACTCTTCAGCGTTAAATGTTATAACGAGGCGGTCAGAAGCGCCAAGAGGAAAGAGTTCGCCCACCTGACCCAGCGAGAGAATAGGAGCATGACGGAATATATTACTCAGTTCAGCCGGTTGGCGAGGTTAGCCTCGGGATTTGCGCCAACCGATTTCAGTAAGAAAGAAAATATCTCGATGGACTTAAGGTGAAGATCAAGTATGACCTTATGATCACTACCGACGATAAGACCATCTATGTTGAGATGGCGAAGAAAGCATGGTGAGCTGAGGGCGCAACTAGATATATGTGGAATCAGTTAGGACTTCGGAATGTGGCGGGGCTCCTACCCCTTCTGCGTCAGGTTTCAGCAGGGGAGGTAGTGGTTCGGCCATGGACTGGAGGAGGAAATCATCCACTGCATCCGGTGGCTCGAGGCAGAACAAGAGGTTCCGAGGGAACCAGAATCAAGACGATCGTCAGGGTAGTGTTAAGACCCGTTATTCCTAATGGAGTGTCTCATTAGTAAGAGGCATCCTCCGGGTGAGTGTTTAGGTCAAGAATGTCTTATGTGGCAACCAAAGTCTTTAGAAAATTGGAAAGACTGTATGATAGATATGAATCAGGGTTTGGAACCCTGTTACCTGGCGGAGAATTGGTTATCTCCAATAGGTGGATTAGGTCTATGCCGATCAGGATAGATGGTAGAGAGTTAAGCACTGATCTGATAGAGATGAGCTTAGTCGAATTCGATATTATTTTAGGAATGGATTTCCTATCTAAATATTCGGCGAGCATTGGATCAGAAGAGGAAGATGGTGGTCTTTCAACCGGAAAGTGAAGAACCGTTCGTATTTGTGGGTTCGGTTCAGGGATCTCGGATCCCGGTGATCTCGGCTATGTCAGCGAGAGAATTATTGCACGGTGGGTGCTTAGGGTTTCTGGCCGTGGTGGTAGACACCACTCGGCCAGACACCATTCGGTCAGAGGACATCTGTGTGGTTCGGGAATTTTTGGACGTTTTTCCCGAGGAACTTCCAGGGTTACCACCTCATCGGGAGATTGACTTCGTGATTGACTTGGCACCAGGGGTAGATCCGGTTTCTAAAGCCCCGTATAGGATGGCTCCAGCTGAACTTAAGGAATTGAAGATTCAGCTCCAAGGGTTGCTTGACTTAGGGTTCATTCGGCCCAGTGTGTCACCTTGGGGAGCCCCGGTTTTGTTCGTGAAGAAGAAGGATGGATCTATGAGGATGTGCATCGACTACAGAGAGTTGAACAAGCTGACGGTGAAGAATAAATATCCATTACCTAGGATCGATGACTTGTTCGATCAGCTTCAGAGGAAGACGGTCTTTTCTAAGATTGATCTCCGTTCGGGTTATCATCAGTTGAGGATCCGAGAGGAGGACATTCCAAAGACGGCTTTCCGCACTAGGTATGGACGCTACGAGTTTCTGGTTATGTCATTCGGACTAACCAATGCTCCTGCAGCATTCATGGACCTGATGAATAGAGTATTCAAGGATTTCCTCGATATCTGTGTGATTGTGTTTATCGACGACATCCTCGTGTACTCTCAGTCAGAAGAGGAGCATGAGTTACATCTTCAGATGGTACTGCAACGACTTCGAGAACATAGACTCTACGCCAAGTTCAAGAAATGTGAGTTCTGGTTGTCTCAGGTGTCCTTCCTAGGGCACATTGTGAGTAAAGATGGGATCAAGGTGGATCCCGGGAAGATTGAATCCGTCAGGGATTGGCCGAGACCGAAGACAGTGACAGAGATCAGAAGCTTCTTGGGATTAGCTGGGTACTACCGTAGGTTCGTGGAGGGGTTCTCCAAAATTTCAATGCCCCTAACCGAGCTTACAAAGAAGAATCAGCGATTTATCTGGTCAGATAAATGCGAAGCTAGTTTTCAGGAGCTGAAACAGAGGTTGATTACTGCTCCGGTACTAGCTTTGCCTTCGGACGAGGAGAAGTTCGTGGTCTATTGTGACGCATCCAAACAGGGTTTGGGGTGCGTATTGATGCAAGCCGATCGGGTTATCGCTTACGCCTCCCGTCAGTTAAAGGATTATGAACAGCGATACCCGACTCATGATTTAGAATTGGCCGCAGTGGTTTTTGCACTGAAGATTTGGCGGCATTACTTGTATGGTGAGAAGTGCGAGATCTATACCGACCATAAAAGTCTCAAGTATTTCTTTACTCAGAAAGATTTGAACATGAGACAAAGGCGTTGGTTGGAATTAGTGAAGGATTATGATTGCGAGATCCTCTATCACCCCGGAAAAGCCAATGTAGTGGCCGAAGCCCTGAGCAGAAAGGGTCCCGGGCAGGTAGCTAGCATGGTTCAGATCTCACCCCAGCTAGCAGAGGATATGGTTAGATCCAGCATTGAGTTTGTGGTAGGTCAGCTTCACAACTTAACGCTGCAATCTGATCTGTTAGAAAGAATAAAGGTTGCTCAGACGTCAGATCCGGAGTTAGTGAAGATCCGAGATGAGGTATTGGCTGGTCAAGCCAAAGACTTTTCAGTGTCAGATAGTGGGGTGCTTTTGTATAAAGCCAGGGTTTGTGTCCCGAACAGTATGGACTTGAGGAACGAGATCTTTGAGGAGGCTCATTCTACTCCATATTCTCTACATCCCGGCACCACCAAGATGTACCAAGACTTGAAACCGTACTTCTGGTGGAACGGTATGAAGAAGAATTTGGTAGAATTCGTATCGAGATGCCTCACGTGTCGACGGATCAGAAATTTGAACATCGAGACCGACGGGGTTGTTGCAGCCTCTAACCCTACCAGAATGGAAATGGGAGGATATTACTATGGATTTTGTGGTCGGGTTACCTAGGACCACGGGTATGTATGATTCCATCTGGGTAGTGGTGGACCGATTTACGAAATCTGCTCATTTTCTGCCGGTTAGAACGACATTTTCAGTGGATCAGTTGGCAGAGTTATATGTCAGGGAGATAGTGAGACTTCACGGGGTACCGAAATCTATAGTTTCGGACAGGGATCCGAAATTCACCTCCAAATTTTGGCAGAGTTTGCAACGGGCAATGGGTACGAAACTAAAATTCAGTACAGCATTTCATCCTCAGACAGATGGTCAGTCCGACAGGACAATTCAGATATTGGAGGATATGCTGAGAGCCTGTGTTATGGACTTTGAGGGTTCATGGAGTAAATATCTACCGTTGATAGAGTTCTCTTACAACAACAGTTACCAGAGTACGATAGGGATGGCACCCTACGAACTGTTGTACGGTAGAAAGTGTAGATCCCCTATCCACTGGGATGAGACAGGGGAGAGGAAATACCCAGGTCCAGAGTCAGTTCAGCGGACCAACGAGGCAATAGAAAAGATTAAAGCTAGAATGCTTGCCTCACGGAAGCGAGACGAGAAGAGTTACGCAGATCCGAAACGTAGGGATGTTGAGTTCCGAGTAGGGGACCATGTGTTTTTACGAGTATCTCCGATGAAGGGGATTAAACGTTTCGGGAAAAGAGGCAAGTTATGCCCTAGGTTTACAGGACCTTTCGAGATTCTCGAGAAGATAGGTCAAGTGGCATATCAGTTAGCATTGCCTCCAGCTTTATCAGCAGTGCACAACGTATTTCATGTCTCAATGTTGAGAAAATACGTTTCAGACCCCTCTCATATACTCAGCTATGAGAGTCTTCAGCTTCAGTCAGATATGTCTTATGAGGAACAGCCAGTGCAGATCCTGGATAGAAAGGATAAAGTCCTTCGGAATAAGACCATAGCGTTGGTCAAGGTTCTCTGGAGAAACAGTAAGGTGGAAGAAGCCACCTGGGAGCTAGAATCAGATATGCGAGCTCAATTTCCAGAGTTATTCAGGTTAGATTTCGGGGACGAAATCCTTTTAAGGGGGGAATAGTTGTAAAGCCCGCTTAGTTAATTTGGAAATTAGCAGTTATTTATGTTAATCATGAAATTATTTATAGCTATTTAAATAATTTAGTATTGATATTTATGGAATTCAGATATGCATAATTATGTCATCAGCAGTTTTTATATTTCGCATTTCCGGTGTCCGGTATTTTGGAACGCGGCGTTTGGCTCAGTAGAAATCACAACTTAGTATGTTAGTATTTTGGGGACGGGTTTTAGACATTGGGAATGTCGGGAATGGCCGGGAATTTAGAATGTCCCAAAAATACCCCTTTAGTATGATTTATGTGATTTTATGGTGGAGGGGCAAAATGGTCTTTTTGCCCCATTAGTGTTTTGTCTTATATGATTTAATAAATGAATTAAATGGTTATTTTATGCATGTTATTTGGCTGAATATATTGAATTATTATAGCTTTTATTCTTTTCCCAAACTTAGAAAATAAAATCACTTTTTATTCAAAGAAACTCTCTCAACTCTCTCTCTCTCTATTCGGCCATTAGAGGCAGCTCCTAGGGTGATTTTCCTCTTCAAATTCTTGTAGATTTCAGCTTGTTGTGTGTCTCTAATCAAGGTAATTCTTGTCTTGCTCTTCTATTTAGTTTTCTTGAGTTTTTTTATGAAATTGGATGAAATGCATGTTGGATTTTATGTTGTTGTTGCTGCTGTAATCTGATTATTATTTTGAGTTTAAGCATGTTAGTTTAGGGTTGTTTTGATGCTTGATTACTAGGTTGAGCATGCTAGAGGTTTATTATTGCAAAAGTTATGAATTTTGAGAGAAAATACTATGTTTGGTTTCTGTGAATTGCTGGATGTTTCTGTATGTTTTCAGAGATGATTATATGCTTACTTGAGTAGAATTAATTAGGTTAGGATGCATGTTAGGTGGTTTTGCTCAAGCTTGAGTTTGGAACTCAAAGCTTGAGCTCCAATGGTGAATTTTGTGTATGTGGTTTCTGGGTAGGTTTGATGCTCTAGAATTGTTATTTGGGGCATATAGAACGAATTCTGGAAAGTTTGGGACCAATTGGGTTTGAATTGGTCAAGTTAGGAGATTTTTAGTTGGCTGCCTGCGAGGAACCGGAATTCCGGTTGAGCATCCGGAATTCCGGATGGGGGTTCAGAATTTCCCAGAACCGGAATTCCGGTTGGGCAACCGATGCTGTAGGTTGGGGATTTTTCAGAACC
The DNA here is from genome assembly GCF_029168945.1 of Cannabis sativa. Taxonomy (NCBI): domain Eukaryota; kingdom Viridiplantae; phylum Streptophyta; class Magnoliopsida; order Rosales; family Cannabaceae; genus Cannabis; species Cannabis sativa. The sequence goes on from NC_083601.1 coordinate 59,087,278, forward strand.
ACTAGTTTTCCTCGTTTTTTGGGTTTTTAGGGGTATTGCCATGCTTTTTATCGATAGGGAAACTTTTAGTTTCGAGTTTTAGTCCGGGAAGTGATTTAGCGTGTCACTTATAGCGTTGTGATTTTTATGGTTTAGGAGCCGTGTCCGTAGTTCGGCTTCGGTTCCGGTCGGGTTGGCCAAGCACACACAAAATCGGAATCCGGAGTAAGATTAGTATAACGGTATGCATATGTAGATTACATGTTTAGCGAGCATGTAGGAAGCCTATTAGATTACAGTAGTTGTATGTTGGCTTCGAACCATCCAACCCTGTCACGTCGGTACGAAATTTGGAGTATGACCCGGCGGCGGAGTATGGCCGGTTTGACCGTCAGTGACACTTGGTTGGTGGTTCCGTGCTATTGACGTATCCCGTCGGTACAGGCTGGAGTATGACCAGCGGCGGAGTATGACCGGTTCGGCCGATCGGAGGATATAGTAACACGTCGGTACAGTGCTGGAGTATGACCAGCGGCGGAGTATGGCCAGGTTCGGCCGTCGGGTTGTTACGTGTCAATAGTACCGTCCTATGAACGTTCGGAACTCGGTACCATGTTGGACATGGCAGTAGTGGCTCGGTACCATGTTGGACATGGCGATGGCGGGACTCGATATCGTGTTGGACACGGCGAGTTAGTATCATGTATGAGTATTATTATGCTTTTCTTGCGGGTACGTCGAGCTCACGGAGTTTATGTTCATGTGTAGGTAAAAGGCAAGGCGATTCTTGATGGGCCACGGTGAGCGAGCTTATGAAGGTCGTACATGTCGGGGCGGTTAGGCACAGGTGTACGATCCTCGGGACGACGAGGCCGAGATTTTGTAACTGTCGTTAGACGACTTTATTTTGATGTAAAAGTTGAACAGTAAAAACGTTTGTAAATATTTTTATAAATCGGGATCCCGAGACTTTTTGCAAAATGGTTTATAAGTTTAATGAAAAAGCAAAATTTTAATTAATCACGTTTTTTCCATAAACCTCGTTGATTAGCAACGAGCTGCACAGTACGTTTAAAAATCACGTAATACGCCTAAAATAGTTAGGGTGTTACAATATATTTTTTAAATTCATTTATTTTAAATTAATCAATTAAATGAAAAAATCATTGATTGTAGTTCGTCCAAGAATTAATTAAAATAAATAATTAATTTACAACTCAATCTATTTTTCAAAAATTAAAAATTCGAAAATATTGCATAAATTAAATGCAAATTTCGAAATTGATTAATAAAATAAAAAATATATATTTTGAAAATTATTTAAATTTAAGTTAAAAAATTAAATTTCAACCTAAAAATAGTTTTCTATTTAATTAAGTGTTATGAAAAAATCAATAAATATTTAAGTATCATGATGAAAATCAACTTAGATATTTAGATTCTTCAAGTTAATTAAATGTATTAAATTCAAGAAATAATAACTAAGTGTAGAGAAGGCTTAATTATTAATTTCTATTTAATACTAGGAAAAATATACTTAATAAAATTGTACTAAAATTAATTATTTAAATAATTAATTTCACAAAAGTATAATATTTTCCTATTTAAATATTAGAAATAATAAGTAGTCTAGAAATTACTATCTAGAAAATATCTTATTTGACTAAGTATCTTTTCAAAATTTGAAAAATATCTAATTTAAGTTATATAGAAAAAATCTAAAACTTAAATAATTTCAAATCTAGATTTAATTAAATATCACAAATTAAGTTGTAACCACTTAATTTGAAGATATCTTTTTAAAGTTAATATTTGAAAAGATATTAACCAAAAAAAATATCTAAGATATTCCATTTCAAGTTAATATTTGAAAAGATATTAACTTAAAAAATATCTTAAGAATCTTTAATAACTAATGCCTAAGATTCCTCAACTTGATTTAAAATTTAAATCAAATATTCAAATTTAAGTTAGTTAAGAAAAATCAGTTGATACAACTAATTTATAACTTAAATAGGAATATTTAATTAAATAAGCTCCAGAAAGAATCTTAGTTAGTTAAAATTCTATATTTAATTAAATACAAGAAAAATACAAATAGTTTGTCTAGAAATAATATCTAAACTAAAAGTGTTTTTCTTAAAATTAACTTTAAAATATTAAAATGAAAATAAATTTTCATATATTTTAAAAGTTAATTATGTTGCTAATTCAATTTTATTAGGTCAAACTAATATAATTAACCTAGTACAGTTATTCAAATCAGGCAAATGGGCCTTCACAATTGGGGTAGTTCATGTGAGGGGGTGCTGGGTTCAGTATGTCGTACCCACTTCTATGGCTCCCAACTCTCACACAAGGCCCAAAAGAGAGGAATTTAACCTTAAAATGAATAACTGTTATTAATTGAATAGGTCCAATAACTAAATGGACCTATATAAAATCTATCATGGTGTGACATTTTATTTAGCAACAACCTATATGTATCTGTATTAAAACAAAATAAACATATAGGCTCACACAGGCACACTTTGGATGGTTCCTATCATGTTGCTAGGTCATACACAGATGAAAGAAGATTGTAAAATTTACCTGTTACAAATTATTAACTTGACCAAGGGAGCCATCAGATCATTAGATCTGGCAAAAAGTAACCATGGCTATTTGCAATCAAGTAATAATAGGTTTTGAAAACTTACACACAAGCTAAAACCATATACTCCCCGCAAGCAAAGGTTAGCTGGATAGTTGGAAGTAGGATTTATTTAATTTTAAATAAATAATTTCGAAAAATAAATAATTAAATAAAAAATATTTTAATTTTCGAAAAATAAAATAAAAAAAATTTAATTTCGGAAATAAAAAAAATTTAAATTTCGAAATTTAAAAAAAAAATATTTAAAATTAAACCTACTTTTTGAAAAATTAGGTTTCAACCAACCTAAATATCATTTCAAAAATTTTCTAACTACTTTTAAAAATTAAATGTTATTTTATAAATAAAAATTAAATAAAAAATAGAAAAGATAAATGAAATATCTTTTCAGATTTTTAAATTTAATTTAAATAAATAAAATAACAAAATTTAAAAGTTAGCATAATATCTTATATCTATTTAAAATTACATGATTATAAATATCTTATTTTAAATTTAAATAAGGTCAAAATATCTAAAAAGATTTAATTAAAAAATCTTAAAAGATAAGATATTTTTAAAATATCTTAAAAGATAAGATATTTTTAAAATATCTTAAAAGATATTATAAATATCTTATAAAATCTGACCTTAAATTTAAAAAATATAATCAAATTTAAAAATAAGATAGATTTTTAAGCAAAAAGATAAATACTAATTCTATTCAAATTCAAATTACACTAATATCTTGAATTAAATTAAAAAAAAATTAAATTAATTCAAAATGATAATTAGAATTGAATTAGGAATAGTAATAGTATATATACAAAACCATACAAAAAATTGGAAGTTAATTCCATGAAAAAGTATGAAAAATTGAAGAAAAAAGAAAAAATTCGAAACTGTACGGACAGTTCTGCGATCGCAGGAAAATATCAGCGTAGTAGATTTTGTCAAATCTTCAAAAAATCATAACTAATTCAAATAAAATCCAAATTGAGTTCTGTAAAAAGCTAACTTGCTTAATTTTTTTCCATACTATCCAATAAAAATAATTCCAGAAACGAAATCACAAATATTTTTCACGAAAATTTCACAAACATCAATCAATCATCAAATAACACTCAATACAACATGATACCATCCAAAGAACATACAAACAATCGTTTTAAAGTCCAAATTTCATGTAAGTAAATAAATTACCATGGCTCTGAGGCCAGTTGTTGGGAATTATTTTACCAGGATCTTAGATCTACTCACAAGTATGTTGTTTAAACATCCTAAATATGAACTTTCTAAAACGATAAAATAAACACATATAAAGTTAAGAAAAACTTACATTGATGCAGCAGAATAAATGTCTCCTTCCACTCAGATCTCTAACCCTTGATTCCTTTCTGTAGCAGAGTATAATCAAGATCTGAGCCCGAATCTCCTTCTTCTTCAAGCTTTGATCCTTCACAGTCTTCCAATCTATGATTGAGTTCTTGCTTTCTTGTGTGTGGGCACTTACTCTTTCACTAGGGTCACGAAAAAGATGAAGGGAAAAGAGAGAGAGGTATTTCGGCCAAGGTAGAGAGTGAGGAAGGCTCAGTTTTCTGAAGAGAGAAATTTCTGTCAGAAAGCTAATGAAAGCATGTGTTGTGAATGAGCCATCACTTTCTATTTATAGGCAACTACTAGGTTTAGGTTTAGAATTATTTGGCATTAAAATAATGAAAATAATAATTTGAAAAATCTAATTAAGTGGCTGGCCTAGGTGTTGTAATGGGCCTCACTTAATTTTGCAATTTCATCAAATTTTATCTCTATTTTCTCAAAAATGCCAATTTTCCAATTCTAACCTTTTAAATGCCAAAACTAATTATTTAATAACTAAAATAGATTATTAAATAATATTGTCATTTAATTTAATTATTAATTAGACATATAAAGTCCATTAATAAATAAATAAACCTAGAAACTCTTTTCTTTACAATTTCACCCCTGATTAGTGAAAATTCATAAAATTAGACATAGTCTAACTTTAGAATTATAATTGATCAATCACGAATCAATTAATGAGTCTTACAAGCAGAATGTTCTCAACTAGAATGGGGACCATGGATCTATATGCTGAGCTTCCAATAAGTGAACCAAATTTACCAAGTAAATTCCTACTTATTAATTCTTCGTTGAATCCACTCTTAGAACTTAGAATTGCACTCTCAGACTTATATAGAGCATATTGTATGTTTCACGATACCAATATACTATCTCATTTAACCATTGTTATAATCTTATTGTGATTTAAAGATCCTCTATATAGATGATTTACATCGAGATGGGATTTCTTTACCGTTCTCACCCCTCAATGTATTTTGCCCCTTAAAGCACTTAGCTACCTGTAAATGGTGTTTAGTGATCTAATAATTAGACAGTTAAACAAGAGCTCATCCATTTACTTCTATTTGCTAAGCTCGAAGGGAATCATCACTTAACTTCTATACACCAGTAGAAGCTATAGATTCCATATTTTTGTTCAGCACTCCCACTCAATCATACTATCATGTTCCCAAAATATACGTATCACCCTGACCCAAAAGTAGGCTTAACTAATAAATCAAAGAACATGAATAGCACTCCTGAGTTGAGCCGAAGCATATCAGGATTTAGATTCTTTTAATCTTAAGATCAACTACTGATATTGACTTGGAAAGATATGTATAACGGTAAGTTTGTAATATCTTAACTTAGTTGCAATATCGGTCCAGTCCAATGTATACTCCATACATTCGAAACTAGTATACTTTACTAATGTCCTTGAAAGAACATAACACTTACTCCAAGTGTAAGTACACATCATCGCTGATTATCACATTAGTGTAAATCCAATAACACTGATGAAACAGGGACCAAAACTTTTGATTCATATGATCACAATCACATTCCACTGTGTTGACGATACTGTAATTATGAATAAACATATGATCTGGATTTAACTGATTTTGTGTGTATGAATGTAATAAACATATTAAACATATTAAACCATTAGCATGTAGAATTCATGCAAACATCAATCACTTCAAATTTCTTATATTGATAACTAATCAGATTGTAAAGAGTTTTATTTAGGGCATAAAACCCAACATTTACACTGTACCCGAACCTATTTTAAAAAAAGGTGGTGGTTTAACTCCGACCACCGCTTTAAGCGGAGAAATCGTTCAATCTCAACGTTCATTAAGGTATAAATATGATTTTTTTTCATTTTATTAATGTACATTGGTATTATTTCGTTTTTGTAAATTTTTTTTAGGACTTTTTCATTTTATTAATATTATATTGTGTGTGCTATAGGTGGCCGGATTTTTGGTCGCAATTTGTCGCCGGATTGCGTTTATAAGGTAAATATTTATTTACTTGATATATAATATATATGTATATATTTTGTATTTTATTGTTGAATATGTGTTTATATATATATGTTGTGTGTATATATATTGTGTATATACTATTTGTGTATTTTGTGTATTTGTATTGTATATATATTTGTTGTGAATGAGAATGAGAGGTAGTAGGAATTTAATTAGTTTAGAGTTAAAGTTTTTAAAATAATGGTAGTGTGATATTTAATTGATTATATATGTATATATATGTATATGTTATTTTAAAAAAAAAAATTATGGAAATTAGTAACTAGTAACTTGCTACTTTGTTTAATAACTAGTAAGTAATTTAATAATTAAAATTTTAATTTTGTTGTATATTGCATTATGTTATAGGTTGTGTGCTAATATTTGAGAGTCGATCGACATATTTTGGTGTTGATCGGATTTGCAATAGGTATATCCATCCGCTAACCTTTTGTTAGTATAATTAATTATCAATGCATGCTTAGTTGAGTTTGAATATCTTAAATATTCATCCGTAGTGAAGTAGGTTCTGCGAATACATGTACAGCGGTCGGATTGGTGGATAAATTTTGTATTGTTTATGTTAGTTTCTTTGTTCTGTATTGTTATATTTGTTTTGTTTGTTACTTTAGGCACTTTTAAAATTTTTGGGAACGTCCAATTACAGCCGTTATGCTGCCAAAATTTCGGTAGAATTTGGATCAAATTTCTGTAGAATTTAGTGTTATTAGTAGCATGATATTCAATTTTGTTTGTTAATGGTGTAGATACGGCCAACTCGAGTTCAGGATCTGATTCAGACCCAGAGGCAGAGTGTCAAACAGTAATACCTACAAGAGGGCCTACTCAAATGAATGAAATATCAAAGCTAATGGATCAAGGCAAAAGAGTGGCCCTTGAGGTTAATGACAAAGGACAATACTGCGGGAAAAGCTATGCTAAGCTCGTATCCACTCTAGGTGTCAGATGCCGGCAGACGATAGGGTTGTCCTATAAAAACTGGAAAGAAGTCAACCCGACTCTGAAAAATAAAGTTTGGAACGACATACAAGTAAGCTGTTATTCGTTAGAATTTCGATTTGTTTTTCTATTAATTCAAATGTTCACTCTAACCGTGTTTGTTTCCCTTCAAACTAGACGGGGTTCATTGTGCGGGACTCCTTCAAACATGATTGTCTCATCCTAGCTGGGAAGTTAATGAAAGACTTTAAGAATAGGATGACAAAAGACATCATAATGCCTGCGTTGCAAGAGAAGGATCTGGGACGACTGGCACAAGTCCCTGAAAAGCACCCCGAGATCGACGCTGCTGATTGGTGCACTTTTGTTGAAAGTCGACTAACTCCTGAATTTCAGGTACGCTAATTATATTAACACTAAGATAAACTCTTAAATACAAGTACATGTATCTAATGTATTTTTTTGGCATTGTAGGAATTGAGTAAGGTGCAACGTTAACGTTCATCGAAAATTCAATCCAGACATCGTAGTGGTCGGAGTGGAATGGTGAACGTACGGGAAGTTGTGGTAAGTAATGCTTAAAATTTAATGTGCTACAATTTTGCTATAAAATTTAATTGGTACTCATTTAATTATTATAACGTGATGTAGAAAAAGGATCTCGAAGTTGCAGATCCCCCCTGCCACCGTGTTTGGATTAAATCTCGCACCAAGAGTCGAAAACTTGTCACTGATTACGACAAGGAAATTGCAGAGAAGATAGTAAGTATATATTAATCCTTAATTCAGTTCTACTCATGAGTTAGTGTATATAATTCATATACTAATTGCTTGAATATATGCGTGCATTAGGCTCAATTAGAGGAGAAGCTTAGTCAGGGACAAATTCAGGTCCAGGGCCAAAACGATATCCTGACGCAGGCGCTCGGGACACCAGAGCATCCTACACGTGTCAGGGCTACTGGGTATGCTATTACTTGAAATGTTATTTATTTAGTTACACAAATAAAATCGTAGCTAATTTGCATTTTATGATTTGTAGGTTCCTCACCAGGGCATCTCAACTGTTCGGCAGGAAGAAAAGGGAAGTGTCTGATGTTGTGGCTCGGCAAGCGAAGGAGATTGAAAAATTAAAAGCCGAAGTCCAATCCCTTAAGCAGCAGAGAAACGCTGCCGAACAAGAGGAAGAAGGAGAGGTGGCTGGTGAGGCGTATGTTCCACAACCATACGCTCCTCAGGATGAGGTACAACCACAAACTTATGCTGAGGAGTTTATTTCCCTCAACGACCAAGGTATCCTGTACAATTTCGATGACCATGCGGCCCTTAATCAGCAAGTACATCTCTGCTCTGACAACATCGACAACATTGTGGCCCGAGCGTATTTTTACGAGCATGTTGGTATGATCAAAGTTCACTGCCAGGAGTACGATGATTCACATGCCCGGATTATGGTTTCGAAAATCCTGCAAGAGGACGCTGAAATCCCAGTCCCAATTGAAGAGTGCAGATATGTTAGGGACGTATACCAGATGTTCCTTCCTTGGCCTAAACACTTAATTTTAACAACCGAGGTAACTTCTCAACTCAAATTAATTATTAATGATTAGTGGAGTTTGAATATCTTCAATATTCATCCGTAGTGAAGTAGGTTCTGCGAATATATGTGCTGCGGTGGGATGGATGAACAAACTACTGTTATATATGTGTTATTTGTCGTTATACAGCCATGTTCAAAATTTTTAGGGTCATTCAATTACAACCGCTATGCTGCCGAAATTTCGGTAGAATTTGGATAAAATTTGATATATATATACATATATTATGTTCTGTTTTGTTTAGGGTCCACTCGCTCAACCGCCCTCAAGACGTGATGCGTCAAAGGGGAAAGCTCTGATGCTTTCTCCACAAGGCCGTGGTGCACGGGAAGATGACTTGTTCACGGAAGAGAAGATGGCGTTGATCCCTAATTCGCTAAAATGGATGATTCATGAATTCCTGAGGCTCAAAGATAAACGTGATATAATCACAATTCATGTCCCCTAAGGATTCATTGCACCGCGTACCCAGATCACGTTATCCGGAGAAGATTTGCAGCAGGTTGCTACGTGTGACTACATCGGCAACCAGGGAATGCTGTTTGGAATGATTAACCTTATATCAAATTATAGTTACATTATTATAAGACACTAACAATTTTTTTGGCAGGCACATATGGGAGAGCATCAACGGTCTGAGAAAAATTTTCAAGTTTTACGACCCAGAGCTTCTCATAGTGCATGGGATCAACGATGAAGAAAAGAGTCAGTCTTTTGACGATGCGACAAGACGATTGGCTAATTGGTTATCATTAATGAACAACAACCACCAAATGTTCTTTATTCCTTGGAATATCGGGTAAACTTTATTAAATTCTTTAGTGCTAATTGTTCATTTCTATATTATGTCTTCAAATTATTTTTATACTATCTTACTTATATTCCAATATAATTTTCTAGGATGCATTGGACGCTAGTGGTGGTTACGCCAAGGAAAATTATCCATTTAAACCCTATAAGTGGCCGCCCAATTCCCGAAGTAATAGAACAAATGATCGGAAGGTAATAATTTAATGACTTCTTATGTAACGAATTTAAATTAACTAACGAATTGAAATGCTAATATAATTTTCCCAAACAGGGCATTCATATATATAGGGAACGCACATGAGTATCTTGGCCCGTGGCAAGAAATTAACCAAGCAAACTGTCCAAGACAACCTAAAAGCCAAGAATGCGGTTTTTATGTTTTGAAATATATCACCGACATCGTCGCACGTGCCAACCCCAGCCGTTACATACAAGATCAAAAAGCTGTAAGTTTTAATTATTGATTATAGTATATAAATTCTATAATAACAAATATATAATATACATATACATAAACTAATATAAATTTTTAATTTTTTTAACAGTTTGGGGGTAAGAAGCAATACGATCCAAAAATAGAATTGTTACCACTACAGCGAAAGTGGATCAAACAATTGATGGCGGTGATTCACGGTGACGATTGAGGTTGAAAGGTCGAAGAATTTTTCTTCATTATGTAATTTTTATAGATTAACTTGTAGTTAGATTTATTAACCTATTAATATTTTTAACTAATTTTACATTAGTGTTTGTGTAATATTTAATTACTTTTATGAAATTAAATTATGTATTTTACCCAAATTTAAATAATATTTAATTTACATTTTAAAAAATAAATATGTAATTTAAATTAAATAAAATAATACATAAATTAATCAATATATAATTAAAATGTAATTAAAATTATATAATTAAATTAAAAAAAATGAAAAAACTGAAATTCGCGTACCTATGGCGTCGGTTGCTACGCCACATATGGCGTCGGTTATTGGCTAGGAACCGACGCCATAGGTACCCCTATGGCGTCGGTTCCCAGCTAATAACCGACGCCATAGGGGTACCTATGGTGTCGGTTCATATAAACCCTTTAGCGTCGCCCTGATCAGCGTCGGTAGCGAATTTTGCAAAAACCGACGCTGAAAGGGCTTAAAAACCGCCTCTAAAGGCGGTTTTTGTAGTAGTGTATCTAAGTATCTTTTATTATGTTGCAATACTATTTTTGTGTAATTAGCTTGATATGTTTAACTCACTAAATAAATGAATCAGAAAAAACAAATATTTAAAAAAAATATTACAGATAGATTATTACTATATAAATATTTAGAATTTTAGATTATAGAATTAATTTTAACAAATTATATAAATATGAAATTTGTATCTCAAAGTGTAATAATAAAAAGAGAACTTGTAATCAACCAAACTATTAAGACTGTATAGATAAAAAAATTACACAATTTTGTATATAAAATTTGTAAAAGAAAAAAATATTGTAGAATTATTTTATATTTGCCTCCCAAAATAAAATAGATATATAGTGAATTGTTATTACAAAATTAATATAAGTATGCATGCTGAGTTTAATTTTTTTGAGACCAAATATATGTGTCACTCTCAAAAATTTAAAATTTTAACTAAATGAATAAAAGATATCAGTTAAACTTATTTGTGATTTAGAAAATATAATTATCTTTTACTCATTTGTGTAGTATTAGAAAATTATGCATAGAAAATATATATTATTTAATTGATTAATCTTTTAAAAAAATAAAATCTATAGAAATTTATATCATTTTCTTCAATATATGAAATATAAAATACATCTATTTTTTCAATATATATTAATATATTTCATGTATATATATATTAATTATAAGAATAAGAATATCAAGATAGTTTTATATAACAATAAATAAAAAGAGTTCAACATGAGTTATGTGCATATAATTTAATTGTAATAATGTGAGTTATTCCATTAATAACAATAAATTTTTAGCAAAAAAAGGTAATTTTAAAAAATAATTAAATGACAAAAATTAATAAAATAAAAAATAAGAGAGAAAACTCATATAGAGATTTCCACCTCAACTCCATCAATGTTTTTCTTTATATATATTGATGTATATTAATAATAATAAATTTTTAGCTAAAAAACTAATTTTAAAAAATAAATAAATGAAAAAAATTGATAAAATAAAAAATAAGAGAGAAAATTTATAGAGGTTGCTCCATATAGATGGTTTCTTCAAGTACCCCATTAAGGAAGGCTGTCTTGACATCCATTTGCCAGATTTCAAAATCGAAAGCAGCAGCTATGGAGAGAAGAATTCGGATAGATTTGAGCATGGCAACAGGACTAAAAGTTTCCTCATAGTCCACACCTTCTCTTTGGGTATAACCCTTTGCTACAAGTCTAGCTTTAAAAGTTTCGACTTCGCCTCCAGCTCCTCTATTCTTCTTGTAAACCCACTTACATCCGATTGGATGATAGTCATCAGGTGCGTCTACATATTCCCAAACTTTGTTCTTTCTCATGGAATCCATTTCTGAATCCATGTTGGCTGACCATTGTTTCCGTTGTGGACTAGCCATTGCCTGTTTAAAGGTTAATGGGTCGTCTTAAATACCGTCACCAACGACCATATTGATTTCACCATCCAAGCCATAACGAGCTGGTTTTGTTGAAACCCTCCCACTACGACGAGGAGCGGTGATCTTCTGAACAGGAACATTGGTAGTAGTTTTCTCAGTAGGTTCGACTGACTGAGTGGGATTGTCCTCTTCTTGAGTGGAAGAGGACGGAACATTGGAAGGACTTATATCTGACAGTGTTGGGTTTTGTGCCCTAAATAAAACTCACTTCAATATAATCAAATTTACTTATTAATAAAGATCAGAAATAACATTTTATGTTGCATGGTTCACATGATTTATTTCATGATTATATGTATATAATGTATCAATTCTTTTAAGTCCAGAACATATGAGTTTGTTAAAGATTATAGTGTTGTCAGTACAGTGGAATATAATCTTAATTATATGTTCGAAAGTTTATTCCCTGATTTGTCAGAACACTGGATTTAGACTGACATGGTATAATCAGCGATAGGTATTCTTACACCTTGGAAAAGTGTTATGTCCTTTCCAGGACCTTGGCAAAGTTTACCAGTATCGGATGTATGGAGTATACATCGGAAGGGACCGATATTGAACTTTGATTAGATATATTAAAACTTACCGTAATATCTATTCAATTCAATATCACCTGTTGATCCTAGATTAAATGATCTTAATCCTAATATGGTTAGGTTCAATCTCAAGAGTGTTATCCGTGTTCTTTGATTTGTTAGTTAAGCCTACTTTCGGGTCAGGGTGGTACGTACATTTTGGGAACACGCTAGTGCAATTGAGTGGGAGCGCTAACATAAATATGGAATCTATAGCTTCTATCTGGCGAATAGAAAGTAAAGGTTGATTACCTTCGAGCTTAACCAAACGAAAATAAATGATGGAGATCTGATTTCACTTAGCTGAAATATCATTTATACAGGGTTAAGTGTTTTAAGGATAAAATACATTGTAGGGTGTTACGGTAATTTAATCCCTTTACAGTGTAAATCATCTATATAGAGGATCATTGATCACATTAGGGTTATAACAATGGATAACTAATGACGTGTCTATATCATGGAACATATAGAGCGTTCTATATGACTGAGAGTGCAATTCCAAGTTCTAAGTGTGGATTCAATGAGGAAGTAATAAGTTAGGGAATTTACTTGGTAAATTCGGTTCGACTTATTGGAAGCTCGGTTATATAGACCCATGGTCCCCATACTAGTTGAGACCATACTGCTTGTAAGACTCAATTAATTGATTTTGATTAATCAATTATAATTCTAAAAGTTAGACTATGTCTACTTTATGAATTTTCAATAAGCAAGGGCGAAATTGTAAAGAAAAGAGATTCTAGGTTTATTTATTGATTAAGAGACTTTATATGTCTAAATTAATAAATATATTAAATGGAAATATTATTTAATAATTGTTTTTAAGTTATTAAATAATTAGAATTGGCATTTGAATGGTTAAATTGGAAAATTGGCATTTTTGAGAAAATGGGAATGAAAAATAACAAAATGGAAAAGTTGCAAAGTGAGGCCCAATTTCCTATTCTGGCCGCCCACTATGCATAGGCCTTTACCATTTTATTTTTTCATTATTTTAATCCCACACAAGTCTAACCTAAACCTAGAGGGAATTCTATAAATAGAAAGTGTTGGCTTCAGGAAACAGACACAAACAACTTCACACATTGTTTCCTTCAGAGAAAAGCCACACGCCGCTTTCTCTCTCTTTTCTTCTCTTCTATTTCGAAACCCATGAGTGAATGAGTAGTGTCCACACACATCAAGTGGTACCTCAATCATAGTATGTAAGACTATGGAAAATCTGCATCAAAGAAGGAGAAAAGAAGATCATGATTCAGATCTTGATTATGCTCTCCTACAGAAAGGAATCAAGGGCTAGAGATCTGAATGGAAGGAGTCATATTATTCGGTTGCACCCACTGTAAGGTTTTCTAACTTTATATGTGTTTATTTTCATTGTTTTAGAATTCATATTAGGATGTTACTCAAACATAGTTGTTAGTAAATCTAGATCCAGGTAAAATATTTCCAACAACTGGCACCAGAGCCATGGTAATGATTGACTTTCATGTAATATGAATTTAAACGATGATTGTTATGTTTTTGTGTTGATTTGGATGGTTTCATGTTGGTTTATATGCTAGTTGATGAATGTATATGTTGTACAGTACCTTTTTCCATGAAAAATATTTTTTTTCGTTTTTTGAAAATATTTTATTTGGATTCCTTGTGAAAAATTAAGCAATTTTGTTATTTACGTAACTTGATTCCGATAAAAATTGAAAAAGTTATGAATTTCGCACACACCCAGGGCATTCATAACATGACTATTCCGCCAGGAACCAACGTCCAAACGACCATCGGAGACGCAACTGAATTGCGAAATCTCTGTGCTGCGCTCGGACTCATGTAGGGTCATAGCAACACTCTGCACCATGATCAGGATGAACTGCGTCCCACAGTAAATCTCGTGTTTGACGAATAGAGGCGTATGTTCGCTAAATAGAGAGACAAAGAGATGGAGGCATTAAGGGCTCACCATGCAGAGATTGAAGATCTTAGTCGGCAAGCTACCATGCTGATACAAAGAGCCTACCAGACTGTGGGCCAGCAAACGCCGAACGTCTTTCCCCTGGGAGAAACGGAGGATGAGCTGACGATGAATGCCTCCCAGACAACCAATGGTCAGTCGTCAAATCCCCGGTCACAAGTTCCACTCATGGGCCAAGAGGTAGGCGGGCACACCTTGTCCGGGAATTCATCAGGAGGAGCCATACCTGACGGATCCAATCAGAATAATGGAGTCATTCCGCTTGTCAACCAAGCGAATCAATCGCTAAGGCAACTAGGCTCTTCTGTGTTCGATAGGTTGGGAACGACCCATGACCTAAGAGACGATCTAAACAGATGAAGGGGAACAGACGAGCAGAATACTACAACGATCGTGCAGCCCAAAGCCCATACTCAAAACCCCGCTCAGAAAGACGCTGACGTAATCCAAACCGACCAAAATGCCAATCAAGTCAGCCTAGCCGTACAGGCCCAGCTTGACGAGTTGAAGAATATGTTTCATGGCATGGCCGAACAACGTAACAGTGATCTTGAGTTAGACCGAGCTCGTGGAACTCCCTTCTCACCAGAGATCAATCTCCTGCCACTGCCCACAAGTTCAAAATGCCAACATGGAAGATGTATACTGGGAGAGAAGATCCTCTTTCCCATCTCAAATATTTTGAGATGCAAATGGATTTAAAAGGAGTACGAGGGGACGTATGCTGCAAAATCTTCCCCGCCACTCTGTCGGAAGCCGCACAACAATGGTATTTCAAGTTGGCTCCTAGAAAGTTTAGTTCATGGAAAACCTTCTCTTCAGAATTCCATGCACAGTTCTCTTCCTCACGACAGCTCCCTTTGCATCTGGGAGATTTGGTCGAAGTAAAGCAACGACGAGGCGAGGCACTCCGCGCATACATCAACAAATTCATAACGGAAGCGACCAAAGTGTCGCGGGTAACCGAGGATGGAAAGTTATCTGCGATACTGGGGGCATTGAAGTGCTTGGTTAACTATGGAAGGATATAAGGAAGAACGGACCGGTCGACTCCATGATTGATTTCCTTGACCGAGCTGAGGGCTTCATCAAGCTCGAAGAAGCCATTCAACGAGTAGAAGGTGAGTAGAAGCCGGGCAAAACGAAGGCTCCTTCCACTGGAACATCCGCCCAACTTCCCAATTATTCCAACAATTCAAGTGGCAAGCGTTCCAACAACAACCACAAGCAAGGAAACGGGAAGAAAGGAAAGTTCACCGAGAAATCCGGACAGACTCCCCATGATCATGCCAAACACACTGCATTCACTATTCTAACTAAAGCTATAGAGAGTGTGTATATGGCAACTCAGTCGTTAATTCCGTACAAGAAGCTCGGGCCCATGAAGAAAGATACCAACAAAAGGGACATGACAAAATTTTGTCGGTTCCACAGAGACTACGACCACGACACCAATGAATGTTACAACCTGAAGCGGGAAATAGAATATCTGATCAAGAAAAATAACCCGCACTTACAGAAGTATGTCAAGGCCAACCAAGGTCAAAACAACCAGGATCTCTTACCTCCACCGATAGATGGACACTTGCAAGTCATTATTGGAGGCCCACACATCGCTGGAGATACAGGCAAAGCTCGAGAGAGATATGCCCGAATAGCTCAATACGAGCAAGAAGAAGTCATCCTGGCCATGGAAGAGAGGAAGCCCAAAATTCCACGAGCAGGAGAGCCAACCATAACTATCAACGATGAAGATGCTGTCCAGATCAGATTCCCGCTCAACGACCCGCTGGTCATGGAAGTCCAGATAGCAAACAAAATGGTGGCTAGAACCATGATTGATAATGGAGCTTCTTTAAAAATTTTGTTCAAGACTGCTTACGAGAAGATGGGGCTCTAGCTCAAGGATTTGACTCCATGCCTCCAGCCTGTCTATGGTTTCTCTAGTCAAGGAGTTGCACCTTTAGGACAAATACGGCTACCCCTCACAGTTGGACAAACTCCGACGAGCATAACTATCATGGCACAGTTCCTAATATTGGATGTTCCTTCAGCCTTTAACGTAATGCTTGGCCGACCAGCCTTGTAGGACTTAAAAGCTGTCACATCAATATTTCACTCGTGCCTAAAGTTCCCAACCAAAAATGGGGTAGGGTGTCTTAGAGGGAGTCATCATTCTACTCGGGAATGTTACAACCTTGTAGTGGCCAAGGCTAAGAAAGAAATATCCTCCAGCCAGAGCCTAGACAAGGGAAAAAACATTCCCAAGTAGGAAACTTCCCAAGGCGAGGATGAAGATGTGGATCCTCGACTTGGGGACCCAAGCAGCAATGTTGGACCTATGGAAGAGTTAGAAGAGATCGAGATCGATCCAGCTATCCTGGCCAGAAAGCTAAAAATTGGAAAGGGTTTGTTGCTCAAAGTAAAATCAGAGTTGATAAAATTTCTGAGAGCAAACCTAGATATTTTTGCTTGGTCACGTGCGGATATGGTCGGAATCAACCCTTCCATTATTTCACACGTCCTGAAAATCGATCCTAACATCCAGCCAGTTCAGCAAAAACAAAGATTGGTGGATAAAGAACAAGCAATAGCCTTGAAAGATGAAGTTGAAAAGCTGCGCAACAGTTATGAAAATTAATAATAGTACGCAAGTGTACGTAATCAAGTAATAAACTCACGCAAGTGAGGTCGAACCACAAGGAATTGGATTAACTACCACTAAATTATACTTATGATTCTATTTGGCAAATCGATAATTTTCAGGATTAAAACAGAATAAAATTAAATCGAAAACTTTAAGAAACAAGTGAATATTAATCAAGATGAGAGATTAGGGAGAAGAATCCTATTGTTAGTTTACCAAATCGTTAATGCCTAATTGCTATCCTTTTCCTGAAGTGAATGAAAGATTATAAATCAACCTAACTATTTTCAGATCTTTTAGGTTCTAAATCACATGTTCTCTAATTAATCTCTTAATTAAACTAACATGAAATCAGCATTAAGCAATAATCTAATTATCACAAAGGCTATGCAAATACTTTCAATTCACATCAAAACCTAGATTATCCAATTTTAGCATTCTCAATTCTCACTTTTCAGATTTTGAATAAAGATCATAGAACATGTAGAAGGTGATCAAGCTTACACATGGAATTAAACACAAATATAGATAATTTCACAAATCAAGATTGAAGGAATGGCAATTATTCATTAACTAGGAAAAACTTAAAACAACATTCATCATCCTCCCTAAATAGGAGTTTAGTTCAAAACATCGATAATCAAATCCATAATTAACATTGAAACAGAAAATAGCATAGAAAAATTAAAGAGAAGAGAAAGAACTAGTTGAAGCAATTGATCCGGGTCGCCACAAGCCGCTCTTGTAGCCTCTTCCTTTGTTTCTAGGGCTCCAAAACTGAATGAACCCTAATTTTCACGAACTCCATCTATTTAAACCAAGTCTCATCTTTAAAATTCGTGAAATTACAAAACTGCCCAAAAATCCCGTCACTGGGTCCCTGTCGCGACTGGCAATGCCCCCGTCGCGACGAGGTTAAACATCATTGTTTCAAAATTCTTTCTGCCAATGCCCCCGTCGCGACGAGGTTAAACATCATTGCCCGTCGCGACGGGATTAGGCAGCACACATTTTCTTGGTTTTTCTTCTCAATTCCTTCACCACTTGTCCTCAATTCTTGTACATACTTTCTTTAAACACCCGAGGACCTGAAACAAAAGAATCAAGCGTAAAATAGCCCTAAAACTAGAAACAAAGAGTGAAAACTATCCAAAAATATGACCTGAAACTTAGACTAATTTTAGCCTAACAACAACAATAACTTCATCATTAAAGCTTTTTACCCAGCTTGGGTCGCGAACCACGTACTCATGCCTAAGCCGAATAAGAAATGTCGAGTCTGTATTGATTTCACAGACCTCAACAAAGCATGCCCTAAAGACTGTTTTCCACTTCCAAGGATCGATCAGCTTGTCGATGCAACAGCCGGGCATGAAATATTAAGCTTCATGGATGCTTATTCGGGCTACAATCAGATCAAAATGCATCCGCCAGACCAAGAACATACACGTTTCCGAACAGACATGGGTCTCTACTGCTACAAAGTCATGCCATTTGGTCTAAAAAATGCCAGAGCTACATACCAAAGATTGGTCAACAAGATGTTTAAAGACCAGATCGGCAGGAATATGGAAGTGTATGTGGATGACATGCTCATCAAATCCAAAAAGGCTGGGGGGCACATAGACGACCTGGACGAATGTTTCAAAGTCCTCAGGAAATACAACATGAAACTTAATCCCTTAAAATGCTCCTATTGGAGTCGGCTCTGGAAAGTTTCTAGGCTTCATAGTCAATGCTCGAGGAATTGAAGCCAATCCAGAAAAAATCCAAGCCCTCCTGGATATGAACTTGTTGGGTTTTATGCCCTAAATAAAACTCATTTCAATATAATCAGATTTACTTATTAATATAGATCAGAAATAACATTTAATGTTGCATGGTTCACATGATTTATTTCATGATTATATGTACATAATGTATAAATTCATCTGAAACCCTTTTCACATACTTGATCCTGTTTATTGTGCCGTCAACACATTGGAAAGTAAACATGACTATGTGAATAAAGTTTCCTAGATTTATCAGACATAGGGTTTTACTGATATGATAATCTACAACAGAGTTTACTTGTATTTGGAGAAATACTATGTTCTTTCCAGAACATTGGTTAAAGTAAAGCTCAGGTTGGATGCATGGAGTATGCATCGGAAGGGACCGATATTGAACTTTGACTTAGATTTATCAAACTTACCGTAATATCTATTCAAGTCAATATCGCCTAGTTGATCCTAGATCAAATGATCTTAATCCTGTTATGATAAGGCTCAATCTTGAAAGGCTATTCGTGTTCTTTGATTTGTTAGTTAAGCCTACTTTTAGGTCAGGGTGATACGTACATTTTGGGAACACGGTAGTGCAATTGAGTGGGAGCGCTAGCATAAACATGGAATCTATAGCTTCTATCTGGCGAATAGTAAGCAAAGGATGATCTCCTTCGAGCTTGACCAAACGAAAATAAATGGTGGAGATCTCATTTCACATAAGCTGAAATATCATTTATACGGGGTCAAGTGTTTTAAGGATAAAATACATAGTAGGGTGTTACGGTAATCTAATCCCTTTACTGTGTAGATCATTCATATAGAGGATCATTGATCAAATTAGGATTATAACAATGGATAACTAATGATGTGTCTATATGGTGGAACATATAGAGCATTCTATATACTGAGAGTGCAATTCTAAGTTCTATGCGTGGATTCAACGAAGAATTAATAAGTTAGTGAATTTTAGTGCTAAATTCTTGATCTACTTATTGGAAGCTCGGTTATATAGACCCATGGTCCCCCCACTAGTTGAGATAATATTGCTTGTAAGACTCATGTAATTGGTTTTGATTAATCAATTATAATTCTCAAATTAGACTATGTCTATTTGTGAATTTTTCACTAAGTAAGGGCGAAATTGTAAAGAAAGAGTTTATAGGGGCATATTTGTTAATTATGATACTTTGTATGGTTCAATTAATAAATATGATAAATGACAATATTATTTAATAATTATTTATAGTTATTAAATAGTTAGAATTGGCATTTAAATGGTTGAATTAGAAAATTGGCGTTTTTGAGAAAATCAGATGCAGAAAAGATAAAACTGCAAAATTGCAAAAAGTGAGGCCCAAATCCACTTGTATAGGGCCAGCCACTTTTGTAGGAAATTTAAACTGATTTTTTCATTATTTTAATGCCAAATAATTCAAACCTAACCCTAGTGGAATGCTATAAATAGATAGTGAAGGCTTCAGGAAAATTACACTAAAATTTCACACTTAAATTTTCTATTTTTCCTTCAGAGAAAAACATGAGCCTTTCTCTCTCCCTATCTTTAGCTGCCACTTCTTCTTTCTCTTCCCTCTTGAATTTCGAAATCCTTAGTGTATGAGTAGTGCCCACACACATCAAGTGATACCTCAATCATAGTGAGGAAGATTGTGAAGAAAGATCATCAGCAAAGGAGTTTCAGCATCAAAGATTCAGAGAAAGAGATCCAGGTTCAGATATTGATAATGCTCTGCTACAGAAAGGAATCAAGGGCTAGATATCTGAACGGAAGGAGTCATTTAATTCCGCTGCACCCAATGTAAGGTTTCCTAAACTTTATATGTGTTTAATTTATCGTTTTAGAAAGTTCTTATTTAGGATGTTAATAAACATACTTGTGAGTAGATCTAAGATCCTGGTAAAATAATTTCCAAAAACTGGCCTCAGAGCCATGGTAATTGATTTACTTGCAAGAAATTTGGACTTTAAAACGATTGTTTGTATGTTTTTGGATGGTATCATGTTGTATTGAGTGTTATTTGATGATTGATTGATGTTTGTAAATTTTCGTGAAAAATAATTGCGATTTTGTTTCTGGAATTATTTTTATTGGATAGTATGGAAAAAATTAAGCAAGTTAGCCTTTTACAGAACTCAATTTCGATTTTATTTGAATTAGTTATGAATTTTTGAAGATTTGAAAAAATCGGGGCTGTGCTGAAATTTTCCTACGATCGCGAAAACTGTCCGTACAGTTCGCAATTTTTTTGTTTTTCTTCGATTTTTCATGCTTTTTCATGGAATTAACTTCCGATTTTCGGTATAGTTTTGTATTTATACTATTACTATTCCTAATTCAATTCTAATTATCATTTTGAATTAATTTAATATTTTTTAAATTTAATTCAAGATATTAGTGTAATTTGAATTTGAATAGAATTAATATCTATTTTCTTGCTTAAAAATCTATCTTATTTTAAAATTTGATTGTATCTTATCTTATTTTAAATTTAAAAATAAGATATTTATAATCATGTAATTTTTAAATGATATAAGATATTTTGCTAATTTTTAAAATTTTGTTATTTTATTTATTTAAATTACATTTAAAATTTGAAAAAGATATTTATTTATCTTTTCTAATTTTTTATTTAATTTTAATTTATAAAATAACATTTAAAATTTAAAAGTAGTTAGCAAATTTTTGAAATGATATTTAGGTTGGTTGAAACCTAATTTTTCAAAAACTGTAGGTTTAATTTTAAATTTAATTTTTTTTAAAATTTCGAATTATTCAAATTTTTTTTTAAAATTTTCGAAAAATTATTTTTTAATTAATTAATTATTTCGAAATTAATTATTTAATTTAAAATTAAATAAATCCTACATCCAACTATCCAGCTAACCTTGTTGCAGGAGTATGTGTTTTAGCTTGTTTGTAAGTTTTCAAAACCTATTATTACTTGATTGCAAATAGCCATGGTTACTTTTTGCCAGATCTAATAATCTGATGGCTCCCTTGGTCAAGATAATAATTTGTAACAGGTATATTTACAATCTTCTTTCATCTGTGTATGACCTAGCAACATGATAGGACCCATCCAAAGTGTGCCTGTGTGAGCCTATGTGTTTAATTTGATTATAGATACATATAGGTTGTTGTTGCTAAAATAAATTATCATAGTTCTTGATAGAATTTATTTAGGCCCATTTAGTTATTGGGCTTATTCAATTAATAACAGTTGTTCTTATTAAGGTTAAATTCCTCTCTTTTGGGCCTTGTGTGAGAGTTGGGAGCCATAGAAGTGGGTACGACATACTGAACCCAGCACCCCCTCACATGAACCACCCCAATTGTGAAGGCCCATTTGCCTGATTTGAACAACTGTACTAGGTTAATTACACTAGTTTAACCTAATAAAATTGATTAGCAACATAATTAATTTCATTTATTTTGAAATTAATTTAAGAAAATTATAGTTTAAAGAATTCTTTATTCTAAGCTAAACTATATGTATTTTCTTGTATTTAATTAAATATAGAATTATAACCATCTAGATTCTTTCTGGAGCTTAATTTAAATTTTTCATTAAATATTCCTATTTAAGTTGATATTTAGTTATCTACAACTAACCAACTTAAATCTGAATATCTTTTGAATTTCAAATTTCAAAATTAAGTTGAGGAATTTTAGGCATTGGTTATTAAGATTCTTTAGATATTTTTTAAGTTAATATCTTTTCGAATATTAACTTAAAATGGAATATTTTCAAATTAAGTGGTTACAACTTAATTTTTGATATTTAATTAAATTTAAATTTGAAAATATTTAAGTTCTAGATTTTTTCTAGTACAACTTAAATTAGATATTTTTTTCAAATTTTGTGGAAAAGATACTTAGTCAAATAAGATATTTTCTAGATAGTTATTTCTAGACTACTTAATATTTCTAATATTTAAAAGGAAAATATTATACATTGTGAAATTAATTATTTATATAATTAATTTTGGTACAATTTATTTTAAGTATATTTTTCCTAGTATTAAACTAGAAATTAATAATTAAGCCTTCTCTATACTTAATTATTTATTTCTTGAATTTAATACATTTAATTAATTTGAAAATTAAATATCTAAGTTGATTTTTATCATCATACTTAATATTTCTTTTTTCATGACATTTAATTAAATAGAAAATTATTTTTAGTTGAAATTTTTTTTTAAACTAAATTTAAATAATTTTCAAAATATATTTTTTTTATTTTATTAATCAATTTTCGAAATTGCATTTCTTAAATGCTAGAATTTCGAATTTTATCTTGAAAAATAGATTAAGTTGTAAATTAATTATTTATTTTAATTAATTCTTGGATCAACTTAAATCAATGATTTTTTTCATTTATTGATTAATTTAAAATAAATTGAATTAAAGTATATTATTAGAAATTGAATTAATTAGTCAAAGGAAAATCTAGATAGATGATATTTTTGCTTGAAGTATTTTTCTAGTGTATTTAATTAAATAGAAAAATTAATATTTAAGTTGATTTTCATCATCATACTTAAATATTTGACATTTTTCTTATATATTTAATTAAATAGGAAAATTATATTTTTTGTTGTAAATTAATTTTATTAATTAATTTTGGGCAAACATTAAATTAGAATAATTTTTCCAGGATTAATTTTTTATTTTAACATGCATTTTCGAAAATTGTATTCTTAAATACTTTAATTTTTCGAAATGCAATATATATTTATAGAAAATTAAATTTGAGTTGTAAATTAATTTATATTAATTTTGTAACAACTTAAATTGAATATTTTTCTAAATATTTATTGAAAATTATTACTAAGATGGAAATAATTCATGTTATTTTCATATCCATCTAAGTATAATTTATAAATATTTAATTAAAATTTATATTTAGAATTTTTCATTCTAAATTGGAAATTTTAAATAAATATATATTTAAAATAAATAAATTAAATAAAGAGAATCAAAGAAAATACAACTCACTTTAAATAATGAGCTTGATTATTATTAAGATATTCGATCTCCATTGTTGGTCTTACAAAAGTTAAATGTTTTCAATATAACCTCGAGACGCTAGACTTCGTCCCCCTATGGATGGTTATTCGTTGAACGCATTTAACACCGTAAGATTTCATTTGATAAGTGTTTTGTAAGTTTTCGTCTCTATTAGACTCTCCCCTACGGTGACTACTTAGAGATAAACTTATGAAACATGAAACAATGGTGGAAGCTCATAAAATGAGAATAACCTTGACTCTCGCCTACCGGGACAACGTTGGATTCTTATTTTGATCGAATAAAAGGTTGCTAGAATGGTTTCTATTTTAGATGAGCTGACAACTCTATTCAATAAATGATGCCTTGACTCTCGCCTACCGGGACAACGTATCGGTTGTTGAAAACCTTGGAAATTATTTAGGATTGTATGTTTTAGTATTTTCACTAGTCATTCCTACTTGCTATATGTTTATAATTTCTGAATTGTGTATGAATTTATATTGAACCATGTTATTTTCTGTTATTAAGTTGTAGTTTAATTTCGAATCTTCATTGTTGGTCCAACATGTTTGTTTATCTAATGAGATAAATCCCTAGTGGATTTTCACCATTAGACATACATAATAGTGTAAGATCTCGAAAGATAAGTATTGTATATGCGACATCTAACTGTTCATCAATTGATGACACCTTAGACTAGTATTTTTACAATATGAAACAAGAAGATTACATAAATAAGATTACTTTGTCTTTCGCTAATCGAAGCATCGTTGGATTCTTATTTTAAACGAAATTATCCTAATTCCTCTTAGCTTATTCATTTCGAATTAGCTTTATAACATATCATTGGATGAATGGTCTATAAATCATTTCATGTCATTCTATATTTTCTCTTAAGAAATTAAATGACGCATATGATTATAATCCCGAAATTCTATTCCCAATTGATATAAATCCTCAATCTTAGAAATCTCCTACTTGTATGGGCAAATCTGACTTAGAGTTTGTATTAGTAGTGGTGGTCCAAGAAAGAATTACTCATTATATTTGGTTGAATTTAAGTCTTTGACTTTAATTTTAGAATCCAAATAGAAATTTTCTTATATTTCTAATTCCAGATACAATACAGTTACACTTTCTCAAGTGTTTAATATCCATCTTTTATTAATGGATTCAAACTGTATGGAATATGAGTTAGGTATTCTGTGACCAGGATCCACTTGCACTATTCTAAGAACTCTTTGATGTAACTAAACCTATGTCATCAAAAGACACTACCACATTTTTTTTTAATCTATGGCATTTGTATCTTGTTCATAGTGGATTTGACAAGATCAATCTCTGCAAAGAGTTAATATGCCTATATCCACTGAAAGTAGTTCATCTCATTCGCAGATGGATGTACATTCAGGGGTGGATATGAGTTTTTCGTTGTATTCTTCAAACGATAACTCTAGATTATACCTTTTAGCAAGAAATTTGAAATGTTTGAAAAATTTCATTAATTTCTAGCAATGGTCAAAACCATTAAGGTAAGTGGTTAAAGATCTTGCGAACTGATAGGGGTGGAGAAATAGTTAGTAGATATGCAGTTCAAAGATCATTAAATTGATTTTTGAATTATATCCAAACTTACCTCCCCAGAAATTTCGAGTTGCATATTGATGATTAGTTACTAGTCGTTGCCTAATTCCTTCTATGGTAATACAATTTCAGAATGATGTAATGGTTGTATACTTAATGTAAATCATTACTAGATTCATGGATGACCTAATCAAAATCTTAAGAAAAGCTAGAACTGTTAACCATGGTTTGTTAGCTATTCTAAGTGATTAGGGGTGGACCATCCCATAGTCAATAGATAAGAAAGTGTTTGTTCAAACAAATACTACTTTTCTAAGATAATGACTAAGTCTGAAAACAAGTAGCAAATAAAGGAGATATTGAATTCTTGATTCCAAAAAGTGTTCTATCATCTTATATAACATATGATGATCCCACTGCCTCTGTTGTCTTGTCACAACCAAAGAGGTTAATACCATTTTCTTAGACATAATTCACGGTACCTTGTCGTAGTGGGAGAGTTTCTAGGAACTCACCTTCTTATGACTTGGGAGACACTAGTGATTAAAATCCATTGTGAGTTTAAACAAGTAATGGATTGTCAAGATAAGAAACTAAGAAGAAAGCCAATAGAACTATGGTTTAATCCATTCACATGGAATGACCTAAAGTTTTCTATTACAAGGACATAAACGAAAATTTTAGTTTATATGTCTATTCAATGGACTTAACAAACTTCCTGTTCCTAGTATTATAGGTTTGAGTTCATCTAAACCTATGGCTTGTGGTATACCTGGTAATTACTTACTCTAATGCAAGCAACTTACTTTAGTAAGATGCTGAAGCATTTTCTTTCTAATGGCAATCTATAGAAGCTTCACAACTTCTTAGGTATAGATTTTATTTATCTAAGGAAAAGTCTTAACTATTCCAGAAAAGATAAAGCCATGAAAGAATTTCTTATATCAACAGTGAGAGGTCTTAGATATGCTTTTGTATACCTTAGACCAGACACCTGCTGTTGAGTGGGAGTAATGAGTAGGTATCAGATTAATCCAGGAGAAGAACATTGGAAGACAATCAAGTAAATCTTAAGATAAAGAAGAGGAACTATATGTTAGTCTATAAGGGTGTGTTTAAAACTCTTAGACTACACCATATCAGATTTCGAAATTTGCCTTTGTGCTAGTAAATCTTTCTGATAAGATGGTGGTTACTCAGGGGGTGGAATAGTGATTTTGGAGAAGTGTAAAAACCTATCTGAAGTTTCTAGGTCTACCAGAGAGAGACTGAATGTTAAAGGTGCAGGAAAGGTACTTATTCAGTCTAAAGGAAAGTTCTATATACATCTTTGGAACCATTCCAAATTGCCTTAAACTACTAGTGTTAATTTCCTGATTAACCAAAAGTAGTTGCCAAAGATATAGAATTCAGTATCCCAAGAGAGTAGACATATAGAGAGGAATTTCACATTATCAATGATTTTGTGATTAAAGGAAGAGTAATAGTGGAGAAAAGGTTGTGGTTAATTCAACCTTTCAGATCCTATTACGAGGAGTTTACTACTACTACACTTGATTTGTATATCAAGGTGTTGAGATTATTTGAAACACACTTTTTGTTTTATATTAGTGCAAGTGGGAGTTTGTTGGGTTTTATGCCCTAAATAAAACTCATTTCAATATAATCAGATTTACTTATTAATATAGATCAGAAATAACATTTAATGTTGCATGGTTCACATGATTTATTTCATGATTATATGTACATAATGTATAAATTCATCTGAAACCCTTTTCACATACTTGATCTTGTTTATTGTGCCGTCAACACATTGGAAAGTAAACATGACTATGTGAATAAAGTTTCCTAGATTTATCAGACATAGGGTTTTACTGATATGATAATCTACAACAGAGTTTACTTGTATTTGGAGAAATACTATGTTCTTTCCAGAACATTGGTTAAAGTAAAGCTCAGGTTGGATGCATGGAGTATGCATCGGAAGGGACCGATATTGAACTTTGACTTAGATTTATCAAACTTACCGTAATATCTATTCAAGTCAATATCGCCTAGTTGATCCTAGATCAAATGATCTTAATCCTGTTATGATAAGGCTCAATCTTGAAAGGCTATTCGTGTTCTTTGATTTGTTAGTTAAGCCTACTTTTAGGTCAGGGTGATACGTACATTTTGGGAACACGGTAGTGCAATTGAGTGGGAGCGCTAGCATAAACATGGAATCTATAGCTTCTATCTGGCGAATAGTAAGCAAAGGATGATCTCCTTCGAGCTTGACCAAACGAAAATAAATGGTGGAGATCTCATTTCACATAAGCTGAAATATCATTTATACGGGGTCAAGTGTTTTAAGGATAAAATACATAGTAGGGTGTTACGGTAATCTAATCCCTTTACTGTGTAGATCATTCATATAGAGGATCATTGATCAAATTAGGATTATAACAATGGATAACTAATGATGTGTCTATATGGTGGAACATATAGAGCATTCTATATACTGAGAGTGCAATTCTAAGTTCTATGCGTGGATTCAACGAAGAATTAATAAGTTAGTGAATTTTAGTGCTAAATTCTTGATCTACTTATTGGAAGCTCGGTTATATAGACCCATGGTCCCCCACTAGTTGAGATAATATTGCTTGTAAGACTCATGTAATTGGTTTTGATTAATCAATTATAATTCTCAAATTAGACTATGTCTATTTGTGAATTTTTCACTAAGTAAGGGCGAAATTGTAAAGAAAGAGTTTATAGGGGCATATTTGTTAATTATGATACTTTGTATGGTTCAATTAATAAATATGATAAATGACAATATTATTTAATAATTATTTATAGTTATTAAATAGTTAGAATTGGCATTTAAATGGTTGAATTAGAAAATTGGCGTTTTTGAGAAAATCAGATGCAGAAAAGATAAAACTGCAAAATTGCAAAAAGTGAGGCCCAAATCCACTTGTATAGGGCCAGCCACTTTTGTAGGAAATTTAAACTGATTTTTTCATTATTTTAATGCCAAATAATTCAAACCTAACCCTAGTGGAATGCTATAAATAGATAGTGAAGGCTTCAGGAAAATTACACTAAAATTTCACACTTAAATTTTCTATTTTTCCTTCAGAGAAAAACATGAGCCTTTCTCTCTCCCTATCTTTAGCTGCCACTTCTTCTTTCTCTTCCCTCTTGAATTTCGAAATCCTTAGTGTATGAGTAGTGCCCACACACATCAAGTGATACCTCAATCATAGTGAGGAAGATTGTGAAGAAAGATCATCAGCAAAGGAGTTTCAGCATCAAAGATTCAGAGAAAGAGATCCAGGTTCAGATATTGATAATGCTCTGCTACAGAAAGGAATCAAGGGCTAGATATCTGAACGGAAGGAGTCATTTAATTCCGCTGCACCCAATGTAAGGTTTCCTAAACTTTATATGTGTTTAATTTATCGTTTTAGAAAGTTCTTATTTAGGATGTTAATAAACATACTTGTGAGTAGATCTAAGATCCTGGTAAAATAATTTCCAACAGAACTCGCCAACAAAAACCAAAGAGGTGCAAAGTCTAACTGGTCGAATCGCCGCACTTAGCAGATTCGTGTCAAAATCAACGGATAAATATGTTCCAATCTTCTACACCCTGCGAGGAAACAAAAAGTTCGAGTGGACAGAAGAATGCGAAAGAGATTTTCAAGATTTAAAGGCACAGCTCGCAAAACCTCCTGTCCTTTCTAAACCTCTGGACGGTGAGGAACTGGGAATATACCTAGCAGTTACGGAGCATGCCGTGAGTGCCGTGCTGATCAGAGAAAAGGACAGCGTGCAGCATCCAATCTATTACATCAGTAAAAGACTCGTCGAAGCTGAAGGTCGATATCCGTTGATAGAAAAGCTCGCCTACTGCCTCATTCTAGCAATAAGGAAGCTGAGGCCTTACTTTCAAGCTCATCCTGTTCGGGTGTATACTGACCAACCACTACGACAAATACTACAGAAGCCAGATGCCTCTTGACGGTTACTCAAGTGGGCGGTAGAATTGGGTCAGTACAAAATCAACTTCCAACCCCGAATAGCTATCAAAGGCCAAGCCTTGGCTGACTTTGTGGTAATGCATAGGCAAAACAGAAAGCATACCAGAAAGCGATCCCGAGCCAATACCACAGCCAAGTAATATTGAAGACAAACCAACCTGGAAGCTACATGTGGATGGGTCGGCAACAGATCAACTATCTGGTGCAGGAATTGCCTTTGTCACACCTAGGGGCAACACCTGCACGCTGCGGTTAAATTTGGATTAAAAGCCTCTAACAACGAAGCCGAATACGAGGCCCTAATCGCTGGATTTAAACTAGCGAAGGAAATGAAGACCGAACACATTGAGATCTGCAGTGATTCACATCTGGTGGTAAATCATGTATTCGGTGAATACGAGGCTCGGGGAGAAAAAATGATAGCATATCTGAGCAAAATACATGATCTGCTCGCACAATTCAAAAGCAACGGTCTCAGACAAATTCCAAGGAAGAAAATACAACTGCAGATGCGTTAGCTCGATTGGCGAGCAGCAATATAAGTGACAAGGCAAACCTGGTCCCTATCCAGTTCCTTGAAGAGCCTAACATCACTGGCACGGAAGAAATCGAAATGATCGACACATCCCCAAACTGGATGACGCCAATAGCGGCCTATCTCAACTCTGGGGAACTCCCAGATAACCGAAATGAAACTCAGAAAATGAGAAGAAAGGCAGCACAGTACATCACAGTAGAAGGGGTCTCGATGCCATTACTCAGATGTGTCACAGCAGATGAAGCTGCACGACTTCTATTTGAAGTTCACGACGGATTCTGTGGAAATCATGCAGCCGGACAGAGCTTATCAAAGAAAATTCTAAGGCAAGGCTACTTCTGGCCAACGATGATTGAAGATTCGAGAGCCTATGTCAAGAAGTGTGACAAATGCCAAAGATTTTCAAAGATACCAAGAGCTCCGCCCAACGAGTTGACACAGATACAAAGTCCCTGGCCCTTTGCGATTTGGGGAATTGACCTAATCGGCCAGTTACCTAAAGGTAAAGGCGGAGTGCAGTACGCAGTGGTAGCAGTCGACTACTTTACTAAGTGGACTGCAGCCGAAACACTTGCAACCATCACATCAAAGAAGGTTAAAGACTTTATAGTGAAGAAGATCATATGTCGGTTCAGACTACCGTACAAAATAGTCTCGGACAATGGCAAGCAGTTCGACAGCCAATCTTTCACTGATTTATGTGCGAACCATGGTATCATCAAAAGTTTCTCCGCAGTGGCACATCCTCAAGCAAAGGGTCAAGTTGAAGCAGTCAACAAAACCTTGAAGGATACACTAAAGAAGAAACTTGAAGATGCCAAAGGAAACTGGCCAGAAGAACTCCCCGAAGTTCTATGGTCATACGTACAACGAAAAAAATAGCAACTGGTCAGACACCATTTGCAATGGCGTACGGTTATGAAGTTATGCTACCCGTCGAACTCGAGCCACCTTCCCACAGAAGATTGACATACGATCAAGGTACCAATTACATACTCCTTGCAGAATCACTTGATGAAATCGAAGAAAAATGAGCAACTACAAACTTAAAGTTGATTGCTCATCAACAAAAAGTAGCTCGGTATTTCAATAAACAAGTGAAAGCTCGGAAATTCTTTATGGGAGACATGGTCATAAGAAGGGTATTCCTAAACACCAAAGACAGCACGTCAGGTGTACTAGGACCCAACTGGAAAGGACCATACCAAGTGGTCGAAGTTCTCGACTCCGGAGCATACAAATTAGGTAAGTATGACGAAAAATGCAACTCATTCTAGTACCACAGTACTGGAATGGAGAACCTTTAAGGAAATACTACCAATAAAGTACTCAGGTCGGCTAGACCATTTTAAAGTACTAAAGGAACATTCGCTTCTAAGTGAATGGCCTTCTGGGCGGACTACGCGCGAAGGTTTCAAAAACGAAAGTACTCAGGTCGGCAAGACCACTTTAAAGTACAGTTTCTTATGTCTGCAATTTGTTTTATTTCATGATAAGCTAAAAGATCGGATTAGATCGAATAGCTGTGATGTAAGTTACTACGGTAACAAATACATTTTCGATCACTAAATGAATAAAGATAGTATTTCCAATTTTATTGAGTCAAAAAAATCAGCATGATTATAATTTACCTAAAGTGCGTACAAAAAGTTTAGTCGAACCCAAAACACCGAACAGATAAGCAATATATTTGCGAAAGACAAGTGACCAAGAGTCATACGTCTGCTCGGTCACTTGGGAGCACCTATACCTGCACAAAGCATTTGGTAAAGATAAAACAATCACAATTGCACGGCAATTATATACAGAGAATGAAATTCATTAAGGATGACAAAAGCACGTAGTATAGGGATTAAAAGCTGCCCGATCAGCCCGTTGTCCAAAAAATGAAAAATAATTCCAAGTTTAAAGACCGCTTGGCCGGTCATGATGTCTTAGAAAAAGTCCTGAGGCCGAATAAGATATATATATATATATATATATAAAAAGGAGATAAAAAGAGAAGTGTTTAAACAGCTGGAGTCCTAGGCTCTTGGCTCGATTCTTCTGGGCCAACTGGAGCAGGATGATCTATTGTTTGAACAGGAGAAGCATCAGCAGCCTGACCAGGGTTGAAGCAGCTTCGCCGGAGGTTGAAGCAGCTGCCTCGTTCCCACCATAAGCAACTTGGGCCGCGCAGTACTCAAGGTACATGTCCTTAGCCTCGCCCAAGTAGTCAAAGTTGGCCCAGGGATCAGCCTTCCAAAAATCGAAGAAGAGCTGGAGGCCAGCTGTCTCCAAGGCATTGACCTTCTCCTTCAATCTGTCCACCTCGGCCGTAAGCTCCCCCACCTTGGCGTCCTTCTCCTCCTTCATCCGAAGAAGAACTTGCCGCAGAGAAGTCCTCTCATCCTGAAGACTATTTACTTCAGCAGATAAGATCTCGATGGTCTCCTCAAAGCGATCAACAACTTCGAGATCCTTTTTTAGCGCGGTGATCTTCTTCTCGGCAACGAACAGCTTCTTGTTGGCTTCGCCCAACTCCAGCCGAATAGCTTCAGCTTCCGCCCTGGCCGCCTCAGCTTCCTTTTTGGAACACCAATGATGTACATATTCATATATTTTTTTTTGGTAAATAAGTAATTATGGTATTAATCTAAAAATTATTACAATTTTTTTGTCAACATAGACAGTTTCAAACAATCTCATAATATATTTTTTTGTACAAAGGGCCCAATTCAATGTTTATCATCTACACCCTCTTTAAACTGTTATAGTAAAATCTATTATGTACATCTTGTTGTACAATAGCTTCATTTTCCCAAAATACCTTATTCATATATATTAAAAAGTTTATGTTATGCGTGTCGTAAGTCGTATAAAATTTAATAATTAATTTAATTCCAATACTTATAATTATTTCAATATAAAAGTAACTACGAGTCGATTCTATAAGGATTATGATTAATTTATTTTTCACTGTCAAACATAAATTAAAGAGAGATTTTAAATTGCAATTAAATAGCATGAAAAGAAAACAAAAATGAATAACAATTACAATTTTAAAAATAGTTAAGAATTATTCTCCCCCTCCAACAATCAATCATGAACAATGATAAATATTATATTTTATTCTTAGTTTGAACTACTAATCCCACAGATAATTACTTATCCCAACCACCCCATTACAATTAATTACGACAAAACGCTCAATAATTAAATATTTTCACTAAGTAATAGATCCATAAATCATGCAATCTATTTAACCTAGGAAAAGATTAAAATCTCTATGGAGACAAGTTAATATATCTAAGTAAAAAATTAAATTAGCATATACTTCATTTAACTTCGGTTATATTCTTCATCATCATTAATTAACAATACCTGTCACAATATCATTAAAAGTAATTTATCACTTAAACTTAAAATTCTAGACTATTAGGTATATATAAATTCTAAGAATGATGATAATGTAAAACTTAATAAACAAGATCAAAATACTATTCATAAAACTAAGCACTGAAAATATAAACAATTCAATATGAAGGAATAACATAATAATATTAATCAAAGCATTCAAGAAATCATGTATTGGGTTTTGAAATAACTCTCAACCTAAAAAAGGACTACTTCATAATCTAAAATATAATCATAAGTATAATTATAATTGAAAATCAAAAGACTTTCAGAAGAAAAACTAGATGTCGATAAATTCTCCTCTTTTATTGACTTCTCTCATTCAAAACATTGCTGAAAGTAAAATCTAAAAGTCTTATATATAGAACTCTAAAAATAAACCTAATTTAAACTTAAAAATTACTTTTTTTTTCGTAAATTGTACGAACGTCGCACGGTCCTGAGTTCTTGGGTAGAGTTTAAGTGGCGCCTGGGTGCTACATCCTAGATTTTCACTTTCGAGTGCTTAGATCAGTATTTTACCCATAGCTTCTTTAATATTATTAACAATTTGACGATTCAAGATGTTCTAAAAATCTCAGAATGAGATCTAAAAATTTCATGTTAAGCTTTACGTGCAGTTCTTCATTTAAGGATGTAGAAAATTGAAATGGTGATTAAGCTTAATTCGCGAACAAAAGATAATCAAGCTCGATTATGGGTGGAGAGGCCAGGGCCGATCTAAGCATTAGATAGTTTGGGCCATTGCGTAAGCCTCAATTTTTAAGACTCAATTTTCTTTTTCTTTTTTTTTGAAAGAAAAGGTCTTTTTTTTTTATTGTAGGTACATAAATATAAAAATATTTATAATTGACTTACGTTTATAAAGTATCTTTAAAAAAAAAGTTAGTAATAGATTTGTAGTCTAATGCACATAATCATTATTTTATTTATTTATTTATTATTTTTTTAATAAGGGTCAAATTTTTAATTGGAATTTTTTCAAAAATATACATAAAATGTAATCTAATTACAAAAATAACTTAACAAATCTCAATTACAATAATGCCTTGCTACATCATTAAAAAATACCTTAATTCTAAACTAATATACCTAAAATGAAACTAATCCCGAAATTCTATTCTTTTGTTTTCCTGCATTTCAAAAGTAACCTTTTGGTTACTTATGATGTTGATAAGAAATCAATAAGTTGCTTTTTCCTAAAAAAAAAATATTACTTTTATATTATATAATTTGAGATACATTTTGGCTAGCTCTAACACGTATATGTATACACCTTAATAATCAAATAATTATTTAGGTTATATTAATACATTTGAGTAACCTTCAAGTTTATTTTCGAAAATAATGAGTTGTCATGCAGTAAGCAACCATTTTAGTAAACTGTATTTAAAAATTTTACCATACACGTTTAAGCCACCCATATATTTTAAATGTAAATTATATATG
Source organism: Cannabis sativa (assembly GCF_029168945.1). Taxonomy (NCBI): domain Eukaryota; kingdom Viridiplantae; phylum Streptophyta; class Magnoliopsida; order Rosales; family Cannabaceae; genus Cannabis; species Cannabis sativa. The sequence continues at coordinate 59,122,297 of NC_083601.1, forward strand.
TATTTTGATTAATTAAATAAAGAATGAAGTTACAAATAACTTTTAAAACATTACAAAAGGAGACACATTTTTTTGGACCAATTAGTTATTATTTCGATAAGATACCGATTTGTTACTTTTTATAAAATGATTTATTTTAAAATAAAAATATCCCATATGGATAACTTTGGATTTTTAGATTAGTTACTTTTAAAACTATATGTTATTATTAGTTTATGTTATATTATTTAAGATATATATTATTTTTGTGTTACATTTATGTTACCTTTAATTTTATTGAAGAAACTAACGTGTTAAAATAAAGTAAAATAAATTACATAATTTATTAGTAAAATATTTAGACATCTAAATTAATAACTAATTAGTTATTTTAAGGTTATATCATGGTATCCTAATATTATTTAAGATATATTTTGGTAACCTTAATTTATTGTAGAAACTAATTAGTTATCATATAATTATTTTAGATATTATTAACAAAGTAGATTTTAGTAACCTACGAATTTAGTTTGGATATTAAATTTTGTTTATTTATAAAATTTGGTTACTTTTTGGTTAATTAAATAGAAAAAGAAACTATTTTTTTATTGTGGTTATTTTAATACGTAATTATAGATATTTTTCTATTGCTACATAGTAAAAAGTAGAAATTTTTATATGAAAAATCCATTTTACACAATTTATTACAAAAACACCCCTACACGCGTATATCAACTTTTTTACTTACCATGTTTGTTTTATTACAAAAATACCACTTAGTCATCATTTCATGCACATACACGTGTGCTATCCCCATCACTCATCAATCAAATCCCACTCTCTTCCCTCTCTTTTTTCATTTTCTTTCAATTTCATTTTCGATTTTTCCTTTCTGTTTCTAAGTTGATTTGAAGATCAAGTAACCTCCATTCATAAGATTAACCACCCACTATTGATCACGTTTTTTCCCTCTTGTTTTTTGTTCATCCACAAAATTTCAACTCCCACTAAACCCACGATTTCTCAACTGTTTTTCCCTCTCAGTTTCATTTTTTTTCAAATTTATTTATAAGATGGCAATCACTCGTTCATCATCATCGCCTTCTCCAGTTCTCAAACAAAAATTTAAAATGGGCAAGAAAACTTTGGCCAACAAATCCTAGGGTAAACGTGTTGGAAATTATTTTACCAGGATCTTAGATCTACTCACAAGTATGTTGTATAAACACCCTAAATATGAACTTTCTAAAACGATAAATTAAACACATATAAAGTTAAGAAAACCTTACATTGATGCAGCGGAATTAATGTCTCCTTCAACTCAGATCTCTAACCCTTGATTCCTTTCTATAGCAGAGTATAATCAAGATCTGAGCCCGAATGTCCTTCTTCTTCAAGTTTGATCCTTCACAGTCTTCCAATGTATGATTGAGTTACTGCTTGCTGTGTGTGGGCACTTACTCTTTCACTAGGGTCACGAAAAAGATGAAGGAGAAAAGAGAGAGGGATTTCGGCCAAGGTATAGAAAGTGGGGAAGGCTCAGTTTTTCTGAAGAGAGAAAATTCTGTCAGAAAGGCTTATTCAAAGATGTGTATTTGACTGAGCCATCACTTTCTATTTATAGGCAACTACTAGGTTTAGGTTTAGAATTATTTGGCATTAAAATAATAAAAATATTAATTTGAAAAATCAACTTAAGTGGTCGGCCATGGTGTTGTAATGGGCCTCACTTCATTTTGCAATTTTATCAAATTTTATCTCTATTTTCTCAAAAACGCCAATTTTCCAATTCTAAACTTTTAAATGCCAAAACTAATTATTTAATAACTAAAATAGATTATTAAATAATATTGACATTTAATTTAATTATTAATTAGACATATAAAGTCCATTAATAAATAAATAAACCTAGAAACTCTTTTCTTTACAATTTCACCCCTGCTTAGTGAAAATTCATAAAATTAGACATAGTCTAACTTTAGAATTATAATTGATCAATCACGAATCAATTAATGAGTCTTACAAGAAGAATGTTCTCAACTAGAATGGGGACCATGGATCTATATGCTAAGCTTCCAATAAGTGAACCAAATTTACCAAGTGTATTCCTACTTATTAATTCTTCGTTGAATCCACTCATAGAACTTAGAATTGCACTCTCAGACTTATATAGAGCATATTGTATGTTTATGATATCAATATACTATCTCATTTAACCATTGTTATAATCTTATTGTGATTTAAAGATCCTCTATATAGATGATTTACATCGAGATGGGATTTCTTTACCGTTCTCACCCCTCAATGTATTTTGCCCCTTAGAATACTTAGCTACCTGTAAATGGTGTTTAGTGATCTAATAATTAGTCAGTTAAACAAGAGCTCATCCATTTACTTCTATTTGCTAAGCTCGAAGGGAATCATCACTTAACTTCTATACACCAGTAGAAGCTATAGATTCCATATTTATGTTCAGCACTCCCACTCAATCATACTATCATGTTCCCAAAATATACGTATCACCCTGACCCAAAAGTAGGCTTAACTAATAAATCAAAGAACATGAATAGCACTCCTGAGTTGAGCCCAAGCATATCAGGATTTAGATTCTTTTAATCTTAAGATCAACTACCACTACAAGAAACCAACTTTTTAGCAACAAAATTTTAGCTACCAAATATAGTTGGTAGCAGTTAATTAATATTAGTTACTAAATTTTCGTAGCAAAATGATTTTGTAGCAAGTTCTAATAAAAAAATACTATATGAGTTTCCTACCAAATATTTTAGTAGCAAATTTATATTTTTAGCTACAATTATCTTTGGTAGCTAATATTTTGAGCACTAAATAAAAATTTGCTACTAAATTTTAGTAGCAAAATGAGTTTTAATCAAAATGACACTAAATATGCTTGTTACTAAAAATTTTGGTGGCATATGAATACTTTTAGCTACTAGTATTTTTTGTAGCTAAAATTTTATATTGGCATAAAATATAAAGTTGATGCATTTTGTGTATATTATTAGAATTTATTGCAATTATAAATTTATTGCTACTAAATTATATCATATTTTTACACTAGCAAATAAATATTTCTAGTTAAAGTGTTTTATATGTATTACTAATTAATAAATGTAGAATATAATATAATATATATGTAAGAATAGTAAACATAAAAACATAATTAAATCTGTACTTGTGCTCCAAATTAAAAAAATTAATCTATATTTTCTTAAAAAACAATATGTATATAAATTATATTTTGTTCTAATATTAAAGAAAGGTAAAAAGAAATAATTAAATTTATAATAAATGAACATGCAAGATAAACTAAATTTAAAAAATTATAAACGCCATATAAAAAATTGAAAGAAAAATAATGTAATAAACAACTACATAAGTCATATAGGATATATATAACTTTGTTGAAACAAAGATACTAGATGGACCCTCTAATAAGCTTCAGTAAAAATTTTAAAGAAACCAACATAGATAAAAGCATCTTAGGGAGAAAAAACAAGCACTTACTACCTTAAAACAAATTAATAAACTGAAAGGTTTGCATAACACAATAACAATGTTTCTTTTATTGTGATCACTCAATTAAAAGCACTCCATCTTCTGTAATTTCTTCTAAAAATTGGTCAGCCCATTCCAAACGAATTTCATCAATTTCTTGTTTTGTATAAGTTTTTTTCCCATTCCACTGCAATGAGTAAGGTAAGTATTAGTTCATATAGTAGTATTTATAATAAAATAGAAAAATATTTTATCATAGTGTATATACCCCAAATATATATATATATATATATATATATATATATATAACTTACTTGAGTGGTTAGCCAATTGATAGGTCTAGAATTCATGCAAAATTCACGCATGTATCTCATTACATAATATCCACACTCAAAATCCGATATTTGTTGAGGACACTGCACATATTTATGAAATAAAAACACATAAATATTTTAAAATTTATAGAATAATTACTATATTGTTATATTAATGTAATTTTATTTTACAACTTACTTTTATAGATTTCCATGTAATGCCAGACTTTTTTGGCTGCCTATTACTGGAAGCATTGTAGTAATCAAAAGTCCTAATAAACAAAAGAAATATTAAAATAATTTAAAAAATAAAAATTAAATTAGACTAAACCATAATATTATTTAACTTACATTGCCATTAGAGATTTAATTTTATTAGGCGGGGGTAATCCAATTGAGTCAAGCCAATAACATGTTTCACGCAATACATCAATAATTGCTAGCATCCAATGGTCTCTGTTGACCACCAAAGTAAGATATTATATGTAAGTCAAATATATTGATAACATAAATAGTTAACTAAATAATTCTTACCCAGTATTAACAGAAAGCAACCAAAATTGTCACTTCCATAGCCACATTCCTTCCATGCGATCTGCCATTGTCATTGCATTTTGTGCTTGACATGAATCCAAAGCTAAAATTGGATGAAAGAAACGAAAATATTGTGCTCGATTTGCCTTCACCAACTTTTCATGTAAGATCCTAAATATTACAATTAGATTAATAAGGAAAAAATATTATTTAGTGCATTAAGTGTAATTTAAAGATAAATTTTTTACCTAATGTAAAATACTATGCAAGCAGCTCCAATCCGTTTCATAGTGCCTAGATGAATTACATCAATAGGTGAAATATGTAAATATTCATCATTATCCAAAATTTCTGGGTCCATGACCATGGAAAAAGTGTGTGAAGCTTTTATAAATCGAACAGCTAGTAATGCAGCTTTTACACCCTTTGGAGTGTCCTTAGGAATCTCAAATTTAATTGGAGAATCTCGCACTTCTTCTAAATTTGAGGACGATTTAGTGGGTTTTTGTGAAGATGAGGGTTGATCTTTTTCTTTACTTGGCTCCAGTTGCGTGAAAAAACTATTTTGTTTATCCTGAATCAAAAAAAAAAATTGTTATAATTTATTTTAAAGACATGAAAAAAAATATGTGAGAGTAAATTTATGTTCTAATAAAACCATTGATGGAATTCTGATTGGTGACTCTGATGATCGTTCCTCTAATAATCTGCCTTGTTGTGATTCATAGAATATTTTCATATTCTCTTGAACGATTCTTGCAACATTATTATCTTGATCCTTCCTTAGATCTTCAATGATTTTCTCTAATTTGTCCAAACGTTCTTCTTCAATCTCTTTATGTTTGGATGATAATTCCACTGAGATCTTTTTTCCAGGTGTAGGACCTAAACCTCGTAACCAACCATATTTTCCTTCACCTAACACCTGCCTATATATAGCAGCCTCATCAACTACTAGTAGCAAGCCATCTTCAAATTGAATAAGTTTGTCTCGTCGCAACTCAACCATTTCATTCTACAATAACAATAAAATAATGATTTATTACTTTTACAAAAACGATTAAATAAAATTATTAACTTTTAAAGTTAACATACATATTTTTCCTTGGCTATTTCATTGATCCATCCATTCTCAATCGTATAATGAGTTTTTCGAAACATTTCGATCTCTCCACACTTCATAGTTTGTTGTTGTACTTCATCACCTATGCTTTGTTTTGATTTCTGTAATACATTTAAATAATAAATAAAATTAAAATATAATAATATTTTAATGCTATTATACGAAAAAAAAATACTACCTCTTCATGTAAGTATTGAATAAAGGATTTTGTTCCACCAGAATGCATAAAAGAAACTTTTGCTCTATTTTTAGAACCTGCAGCTGACTTTTTCTACATAACATATTTCATGTCAGTATTAAGAATTTAAAAGTATTAAATGTGTACAAATTGAAGAAATATTATGATACCTTCCATTCTTCATTAGAAAAACAGTTTTTACACATCCATTCCCAGTCTTCGTCTGTTAGCACCAACTTTTTAGGTCGATTTTCTAATGGATTTTTACCTTCCTCGATAAGAGATTTGTATTTACTGTGGCATTTGTTACGGTAGCCCCTATATCTCTCTTGACAATAGTGATTGCAAATAGTTTCGAGGTATGGATCTTTTTTAAAATCTATGTCAAAGATGTCCTAAAAAAAAGATAATTATTAAATGAATTATAAAATTATAGCTTCATGTACATAAAAATTGTACTATAAATATGTATACCATGATGCGAGCATATACTGCTTTCTTATCTTCTGGAGGAATTTTGGCCCAACCACTATACTGAAGTGGAGCATGATGACGTACTTTTACACCAACAGTGTTTCCAAATATAGTTGCATTTGGCCCATACACTCTAAGTTCACCTTTCCTATAAGAAATTATTTTCTTATTTGTATCATTTTTTGATGAACGTCTAACTCCATCCCCACGAGTAGGGCCACGGGTGTTCTTCTTTGATTCTGTCCATAATTACAATATAATTTGTGATATAACTATATTTATGTATATATTATCTTAATTAAGTCATGCATGTATGAACGGTTGTACCTAACAATTCTTGAATTTCATCATCAGATGGTGTTGTTGAATCTTCATTTGGAGAACAAGGCACAGGAGGTGGAGATTTTGTAGATGTTGAATCATTATTATGTGTCTTCTTTGGACAAAATGACCTTGTACGACTTAATGGTAGATCACGTGACTTCTTATTTGACATGACTGTAAAGCTGAAAAATACCAAATTAATTAGTATTGCATGTAACAAATTTTTATATTGAAAAATTAAAAAAACAAAAAATTGACGCACTTTATACCTAATTAGTTTTATCACTCAATATTATATCTTCAGAATCATCAAGTTACGGTTCTTCTTCTGTATCATCATTGTGATTTATTGGAATATCACTAAATACTCCATCATCACATTCTATATCTTCGATATCATCCCGAATAAGATTGATATTACTTATTGTTGAATCAAAATTTAAATCAATATTATTCGAAAATTCTTCTTGATATGCTTCAGAACCGATGATAGTGGGATCTTCATCATCATCTTCACCATGATCTGGCTTTGGTGGTATATCCCAAATGTGGCGATGATTCACTTTCTGCACTACTTTCCAATCTTTATTTTTTTTAATATCATCTAAATAAAAGACTGAACATACTTGATTAGCAAGAACAAATGGTTCATCTTCAAACCATTTTGAGCTAATGTTTATACTAGTAAAATGATACTCAGTATACATTTTATTCCCATTGGTATTGTACCAAGAACATTTGAACAATACAACTGTATTCCAATAGAGGTAGTGTACTTCCCAAATTTCATCAATGACGCCGTAAAAATTACACATTTTTCCTTCATATTCTGCTTCAACCAAAACACCATGATTTTGAGTTGTACGTTTTTCATCTCGACTTTTTGTATGATATCGAACTCCATTAACCATACAACCATCATATGAACAAACCAACAAATCAGGTTGCACTGCAATTGCATACAAATCTTCTACTGCTTGACCAGAAGTTGTTTCGTTCATTTTTTTTATCTGTGAATATTTCAAATTTCATATTGTCATTTTATGATGCAAACACAAATTTATGTTATAAGATATTTTAATTTATATTTTATACTTACTTTATTTTCAAACCATCTTGAAAATTCATTTTTTTGTACTTGGTCAATGTCGGAAAATCCTTGAGATTGTAAGAATAATCTATGTTCTCTGTTTTCATAACAAGTACTATGAAATATTAATTTTATGCTAAAACATAAATATTATAATATTTGGGAAGAAAAAACAAATTAACTTACGTTAAGTATGTGTCTAACTCAGGACAATTATTCAAAATGTACCATTGAACTTGGTTTCGTTCCTCTTGAGTTAGTGTGAAAGATGATTGTTTGCCAAATGGTCTTGTAGGCATGTTGAATATAGACAAGGTAGATTCTTTTCTGACGCCAAGGTTTTCAGAATTACGATCAGGGCGATTAAATCGTGTCTCTATTCCACGAAGATACATGGAACAAAAATTTAATGCCTCGGTAATAATGTATCCTTGAGCAATACAACCTTCAGGTCGAGCTTTGTTCTTTACATATTTCTTTAAATGACCTAATTCCCTGAAATTTATTATGTTTTCAATGTATAATTTTAAAATATTGTACTCAACAATTATCGAATAATACAAATTTAACTAAAATACACTTTATGATACCTTTCAATTGAATACATCCATCGCATTTGTACTGGACCTCCCAACTTAGCTTCTAATGGCAAATGCACCGCAAGATGAATCATCACATCAAAGAAAGCAGGAGGAAAAATACTTTCCAATTTACATAAGGTAAGTACAATGCCCTCTTCCAATTCATCTAAGTCTTTCACATTTAATGTCCTCGCACATAGTTTTCTAAAGAACAATGATAACTCAGCAATTGCATCCATCACCTTTTTATTCAAATATGGCCTTAAACCAATAGGTAACAACCTTTGCAGTAAGATATGACAATCATGGCTTTTCAACCCAAATAATTTTCCATCTTTCATGTTAACATTTCGAGAAATATTTCCTGCATATCCATCAGGAAATTTTACAGATTTTATGAACGTACAAAATTCTTGTCGTTCCTTTGCCGATAGTGTATAACATGCTACTGGTTTCAACCATTTATTCCCTTTCTTTTTCATGTGTAGCTGCTTCCGAATATTTAAGTCTTGTAAATCAAGTCTTGCCTTTTCAGTATCCTTAGACTTCCCATCGATACTAAATATTGTACCGACCACACTCTCACATATATTTTTTTCAATATGCATCACATCCAAATTATGTCTTAGTTTTAACTTAGGCCAGTATTCTAACTCCCACAAAATACTTTTTCGCCTCCAGTTTGTTTTGTTTTCATAAGATGCATCCTTCATTTGTTGCTTATCTTCCTTAATGATCTTATCATTTTTCCCTGGCCTACATTTCCATAAACCTTTTACTTTGTCCAAGATTTCATCTCCTGTTAAAATTCTTGGAGCCGAACGTCTTTCAATTGTGCCATCGTACTCTTTATCCTTGCGCCATTGGTGGTTCAGACTCAAATATCGACGATGACCCATGAAACATGTTTTTCCTCTTACTCGAAATGAAGATGTGTCTTCCTCACAAACAGGACAAGCCTTATACCCTTGAGTGCTATACCCAGACACAGTACCATATGCTGGAAAATCATTAATCGTCCATAATACTGCAGCACGCATTGTAAAATATTCTTGGTCAACAATATCAAAAGTACGCACCCCATTTTCTCATAATTCCTTGAGCTCATCAATTAGAGGTCGTAAAAAGACATCTATGTCTTTGCCTGGAGCACTGAGTCCTGGAATTAGTAATGCCATCATTACGAATTCTCGTTTCATACATTTCCATGGAGGCATGTTATATGGCATTAGCAACACTGGCCACATACTATGTGCGTTTGATAAATCACCGAATGGATTGAATCCATCTGTTGCAAATCCCAACCTAACATTTCTAGTTTCTTTTGCAAAATTAGGATATTGTCGATCGAAATCCTTCCAGACTTCTGCATCAGCTGGGTGTCTAAGTTCACCATCAGTATCAACACGTTCTTCCTTATGCCACCTCATATCAGTTGATGTATGGCGAGACATAAAAAGTCGTTGTAGACGTGGAGTTATGGGAAAATATTGCATCTTTTTGTATGGGATCTTCTTGCCTTTAGTTCCTTGAAATTTGTATCGTTCATGATCACATACAGGACATCTTTCAGCATTTTCATTCTCTTTCCAAAATAAATCACAATTGTCCTTACACACATGAATGGTTTCATATCTTAAACCAAGATCACGCAACATTTTCTTAGCCTCGTAATACGACCGTGGAATCTTATTGTCTTTGGGAAATGCTTTCCAAAGTAAGTCCAATAGCAGATCAAATGATTTGTTACTCCAATCACACATCACTTTAATGTGCATTAGATTAACAATAAATGTTAAGCTTGAGAATACCGTGCATCCGGGGTACAACTCCTTTTCAGCTTCATCAAATAAGTTAGGAAATGAATTCCTTGCATTGTTGTCGCCATTTGAATCTCCAAGGTTCACAAAATCACTATTTCTATGAGATTGATTAGCTAAATCCTCTAATGCTGGTATCATATCGTCATCATCTTCATCATCACTATCATATAATGTGTTGTCTTCCTCAACGTTTGATTCTGCATTCTCTTGATCCTCGTGTATTCCTGTGATATCTTCCCCGTGAAACTCCCATAGAACATATTTTGTATAAAATCCTTTTACAAATATATGACGCTCAATTGTCTCCAAGTCATAATAGTATAAGTTCATACATGAAACACATGGACATCGAATCTTATTTTCATCATTCAAGTGAAAGGATGATAATTTAAGAAAATTCTTAAGTCCGTTGAAATACTCCACCGATAATCTATTCTCTTGGAAAATCCACTTCTTATCTATCATTTTTTATTTTATCTTTCGATAAACACGATGGATTATACTACAGCAAAAAATATTTAATATTAATGTGAAGAATACTAGGGCAATACAAATTATAAATTATGGTAGAAGGAAAAGAAGTACCTATCTATAGATTAACATTGGAAGTAAGAAATTTAAATAACAATGTCCATAGCGAGAGAAATGTAAGAGTTTGAATTTCCGACTTAATAAACACTTAAATTTTTGTTTATAAAACTAATACATTTAAATCAAAATTTAAAATATTAAAAACATAGTAGACCAAATATAAATGAGATTTACAAAAATATTTGTTTAGATACTAATTAGTAGTTTTTGTTTTAATTTTTTTTTTTTGCACAGATTATTATTTTAATTTAGATACTATTAAGTATAGATTAATATTTTTTATATAGAAATCATTTGGTATAATTTTTATTTTAGTTGGATACTAAAAGGTAATAGTTTTACTTTAAATTGATTAATTTATACTATATATATGTGGGTTACCAAGAGGTATAATTTATGTAATAAGAGTATACAAATTAAAAAAAAATTATCTACCATTAAGTATTATAAATTGAAATTCAAAAAGTAGCTACCACATAATATATAAGAATCTTAAAAGATATAGATTTAGATGTTATTAATTCTGTTGAAAGAAAAAAAAATGTACAAAAAAAAAAATTAAAGTATAAAAATGGAAAATAAATACATATTTTACTAAATAAATAGGTCCAATAAAATAGTAATTAAATTTTAATAGTAGTTTTTTTTTTTAATGAAATTTTAAATGTGGTTATTTAAATTATTTAATATGAAAAAGTGGGTATAGGTTTATGTATCATATATTAGTAATTATTTTTTTTTTTTTGGAAAATTATATATTAGTAATTATTTATAATAGTATTAGGGTAAATTTTCCTAATATTTTTTAAGGCTAGTAAAAGGTTTAATTTTTAAAAAATAATAATAATAAATAAAATAAGAAGGAATAAGCTAGCAGCCAGCTTTAACACACACAAACCCTAAACTCCCAAAAGATAAACCTAAAATCGATCTATCACAGCTTATTCCTAAATTCCTAAATTCCTAAACCTGATATCGATCGTGCCGCCTAAATTCCTAAACCTAAAATCGCTCTCAGTCTCTCCCTCTCGTCTGGTTACAAAGTTAAACCACACCTATTAAGATCTTGAGCTACTTCTTCGGTTGAAGAGAATAACCTTTTCTGGAGAATCTTCCTCACCTGAGTTATGTCCTGCTGGGTCGTCTCGTAATCAGATTGCCGCTGAATTTGCTTGCGGGGTTCAATCTCAACAGTTGTCTCTGTCCCTTGCGAGCTAAGTAGAAGAAGGTAACGTTGCAAAGCAAATGGATTAGGTTTTGGAAGGGAAAAGACCATGGCTTTCTGCAATTTCGACATCATTTCGTATCAAATTCTTCAAAGTCTAAATCTTTCTCTGTATTTATGATCCGTTCAACATTAACCACTAAGAATTGACCAACGAGAATCAATACAGTTCAATTAAAGATATCCAACAAAATCTCTTGCAATGCATCGATGTCAATAAATCTGAGTGAAAGAGGAATTAAGAAATGGAAGTAAATCTTGAATTGAAGTGACCTTTGAGGCTAATTTCAGCATCCGGTGGTGTTGACTGTGGCGCGGTGCGGTGGCAGACCAGCAGCGTCCATTGTCGATTGTACGGAGTTTCCATGAAACAATGATGCAAAAAGCTAAGTTATCTTCACCTGCTCTAAAACCGGGTTTCGAAAAGGAAACTTTTGGAGGACCTCCTGGAGCAGGACATGTTAACGGAGGAGGGGCTCAGTGTGCTAACTACGGGGAAGAAGCAGAAGAAGGCATGATACCCCAAGACGAGTAAAAAACTGGTAAAAGGGGTAGCTTTCATTACACCGCATTTTTTGTCTGTTTCAAATGTTTATTCATTTAGGAAATAAACTGGAGCTGAATTATGCTATACATTGAGGGGAGGGGATATAACTTTTCACGGTCCACATCAAGCGATATTGTATCCCATTGTTTCATTAAGGGATATTGGACTTGGTGCTCGGAGTTATGTGGAGAAACTTGAGTCAACTATGATTGAATTGGCATCTTTGTATGGTGTCAAAGCTAAACACAGAAGCGGTGGCGGGTGTTTGGGTTGGTGAGAGAAAAATTGGTGCAATTGGGGTTAAAATTTCGTATGCAGTCACCTCTCATGGGTTGGCATTTAATATTGATCCAGATTTGAACTATTTTAAGCACATCGTGCCATGTGGGATTGCAAATAAAGGAGTTACATCATTGAGAACGGAGACAAATTCGGTGCTTCCCGCCGAAGAAATAATTCAAGAGCAGTTGATTACTTGTTTTGCAAGACAATTTGGGTATAGCAGTGTTTCGTGGAAGGAGAATGCGTCTGTATTATTGTCTGATGATTGCGAAATTGAATGAGATAATTATTCTTTATATGATTAATACATAAGGTTAGATCTTAATATCTTTCCAAGTTTTCAAAGCTTGAGAATTTCAACTTGTAATTAGGTAAGCCTTGGGACCAAAGACCATCCTAATGGATCTTATTGACTTAAGTTCCATGAAATTGTTTATTTAATAAAATACCATCTTGTTTACTAGCAAAAAAAAAATTCATTTAGGAAAAAAGAAACAGAAAGCGAATTTGCAAAGGAGCAATTTAAGCTTGATTGTTTGACAAAAACCTACTAACACTTTTCTCTTAACAGACCTTGACAGATCCCTTGGCCAAATCTTATACAACTCATAGTGAATGCTCAATTGAATTTGAAGTGGATGGGCCATACAAGGTGACATGGAGTGTGATATCAATTATAGTTCAACATTTCCATATTTTGTTACTAATATATTGGTTTCATGCAGGCAATGATTATTCCAGCTTCAAAAGAAGAGGGAATTTTCATTAAGAAGCGATATGCAGTTTTCAATGATGATGGGACCCTTGCTGAACTTAAAGGTTTTGAAATTAAGCGTAGAGGAGAGCTGAAGCTCATCAAAGTTTTCCAGGTATCCCTACCATATCCTATGTTTTGTGTTTGTACCCAAGTATTAAATGAATTTATCTTCTTCCCTATATATTAGTGTTTCTTTCCAGGGGCTTGCTGGGTTAAATTATATTATTTTCCTGTACTGAAAACCTCACATGATTCTGTTTTTTCTTTCGTTGCGATGTCTAATGGTTGGATAGCTTCTTTTAAATAACTACACCATGACTATTAAAAAAAAATCTGAAACAATTAAGGGTGCATGGTTCACCCCTTTTAAAGGAGTGTGTTGTGTAAACACTGTATTATTAGGTTATGTTTTGAATGTGATAAATATTATTGTAATAATGCAGAAAGCAATAGAGAATGGCGCCGTATCAATTCTATATTTCCTAGTTGGTTTCAATGCATATTGTTTTAGTGAAATAGGATAGAAATTTATTCAAACCTGATTGTGTTTGTATGTACTGATTCCTTGTATCCTTTTTGAAATTCTTTGAAACACCTAACCAGTTGAAACACCTGAAATAATTTTTTAATTAACAATCTAATCAATGCAAGATTATAATGTCAATCATGATATATATATCAAATATCATTTAGCTCATACCTTAACAACTATGTGAATTGCTCTTGATTTGTTGAGGCTTGTTGAGGCAAATTGAGATTCTTTTGAGAGAAAAAAAATAAGTGAAAATTGTTAACCGTGAATAGAGTAATGAAAAAAATGATGATAAATATTAATGTATAGTACATACATACGTATATATGAAAAATCAAATTCAAATTTTATTTTTTGAAATAGTAATTCTGTTATCTTTTCTCCCTTGTTTTATGGGATACTATCTTTTTGGAAATTTAAATTTAAATTACTCTGTACAGTATGTTGTATATACGTTTTTATTTTATTTTTTATTTTTGAATAAACTAAATTCAATATTCTATAACTAAAATGTTCTACATTTGTGTTAATATAGGTATAATTTTTAATTTAAAAATAGATTACTAGATTTTTAAATATAGATTTCTAAATACTTATTTTTAAATGTATAAGTATCAGTAAGCAATCTGGAACTTAGTTTGATCGACCTAAAAATATGGATAGTTGCAAGGTTCTTTGTGCTGGAGCAAAATCCTCCACTAGCACATATGAGCATATGTGCTCTGTTACGTAGCAACAGATCAGAAAGCTTAGTTTGTAATTCTTCTACAAGTTACCAACACAGATCGCAAAATCTCATCGTGAATCATAACAAAACAAGTTGCAACAATTTTCTTACTGGCAACCTTGTGAAGCTAGCTGCATTGTACTTATTTAATCAGGCTGTGATTGTCTCTCTTCTTGTGTGGACATAGTTCCATTGGGCCAACAATTACTTGCAGACCTTGAACAACTTGTAATTACGGTCGGTTTGGCATCGTCGGGAAAATCCATACAACCTCGGCCCCTAAAAATTATATCAAAACAATTTTGTTCCAGTCTTTGTTTAGGGTCAGCTTTTATTTTGTTGTTTTTGTTTTTGTTTTTGCAGGTTTATTTGTATGTGTAGTATTGTAGATTACGCCAATTATTGTGAAAGAGCATTTGAACTTCTGTGATTTGGTTTTTTTGGCCCTATTGAAAAGAAAATCCTCCACTGGTTTGGTTCCCAAAAAGCTCCGGCAGTTGATTCCAAAGGTGATTTTTTTTAAAGTTTCTGGCAGATTTGTATTATAATAATGTAAATACATAAGCAGTAAATGGAGGATCATCCTCTCCGTGTACCATGCTTGTGCTTGAAAGTTTTATTTGGAGCTCGGGCGGGTGCGTAGTTAATCACTAAAGAGAGCTTATCTTAGACTTGCAGGATTATGTTCCGGAAGACATTGAAAGCATATCTGGTTTTGAACCACCCCAGTCCCCAGATTCAAGTTACAACAACCTGCAACTTGCAGCCGATGATTTTTCAAAGGAGCCACCAATGGTTCCTCCCCACCTACAAATGACATTGCTTAATTTGCCTGCACCGTCATCATACACGGAGATTCCACCGCCTATGTCACGTCCTCAACATGTGGTCCTCAACCATCTTTACATGCAAAAAGGGAGGATTGGCGGCCCATCCGTGGTTGCACTAGGTACAACACATCGGTTTCTCGCCAAGTATGTGACGGTGGTGCTCTACAAGTCCTTGCAGAGGTGAATCTTGACTACATCCGCGAGGACTAAAGTAGATTTATTTATCTAGCTAATTAATACAATTTTAAGCTTTCAATGATGCTGTAATGGCTTATAAAGCTCGGAAGGAGTATAAGTTGAAACTTGGAGATAGTGTTTCACATAATGCAATTGCTTCTTGACCATTCATCCAGCGAACATTTTTATCCTAATTGGTTGTTTGGTGACTACATAGTACACTCGTTGTCTTCAGCTGTACTAGACTTGATGGTAAAGGACACTTGTGGTGAAGGCAATAGTTAGTCTTGTAGTGAAAGGAATAACATAAAGAGAGTTGAAATTATTTTGGGCAAAAAAAAAAAATGTTTGGGGAAGTACTAACAGAGGTCGGATATAAGCCAACATCCAAGATTGATTTGATTTTTTATAGATTTGTGTATGTTATATATTTTAAATTATGTTACAGATTTTGTATTATATATCAACAATTTACTAGTTGAATTTGTATATATATAAGTTATTATTAATTCTATTAAAGTAAGTTTTGATATTTTAATTATTCTACAAATATATAATTAGAAATTTTACATTAATGGAATAATTAAAATTAAATATTAAATATAAATTTGGTTGGAAAATCACATATCATTCAATTTAAATTTATTTTGCAACAAAATTTCAGTAGCAAAATTATTATATTTTTAAGTACTAAAGTTGTATTTGTTACCAATTTTAAAGAGATTTGCAACCAAAATGTAGTAGCAAAAAAGTTTTAGTTGTCTTTCAAAGTAATTATTTCGCTACTAGATTTGACTTTTTTTGCTACAAAAATATTAGTAGCAAATTTGCTACAAATTGTCTTGGTAGCAAAAAACTTTCACCAACGGAGTATTAGCTACGAAGTAGCCACCAAAAAAAGTTAGTAGCAAAAAGTTTAATAGCTACTAAATAGGCATTATTTGCTACCAATTTTTTTGTAGCTGAATATCCTTTTTTTTTTGTAGTGTACTGATATTGACTTGGAAAGATATGTATAACGGTAAGTTTGTAATATCTTAACTTAGTTGCAATATCGGTCCAGTCCAATGTATACTTCATACATTCGAAACTAGTATACTTTACTAATGTCCTGCAAAGAACATAACACTTACTCCAAGTGTAAGTACACATCATTGCTGATTATCACATTAGTGTAAATCCAATAACACTGATGAAACAGGGACCAAAACTTTTGATTCATATGATTACAATCACATTCCACTGTGTTGACGATACTGTAATTGTGAATAAACATATGATCTGGATTTAACTGATTTTGTGTGTATGAATGTAATAAACATATCAAACATATTAAACCATTAGCATGTAAAATTCATGCAAACATCAATCACTTCAAATTTCTTATATTGATAACTAATCAGATTGTAAAGAGTTTTATTTAGGGCATAAAACCCAACAAAACGCCCGATCCTTGAAGACTATGATTCTGATTTTGATGCTCCACTGCCCAAGCGTGGGAGACCCCATTCTTCGAAGAAAACGAAGCTCAACGTGGAGGACCACACGGTTCCACAAATTTCTGGGAAAAAATCTCTTGCCTCTGCTGAAGATCAAACTCAGGTTGGTTTTAAGTTTCATTATCGTTTCCCCCTTTTCCAACATTTACACTTTCCCCAGATTTTGGTGTTTTTTTGTTCATTATGCTTTGTGTAATTTTATTGTTTCATTTGCACATTTTGTTTTATGTTTTTTAATTTTTTAGTTATTTATTGTTGGTTTTGAACAATTTATTTGGTTCTTCTCTGGGTGTGGTTTTTAAATTTGATTTTGTTTTCTTTATTTTCAGTGTTTTTTTGTGCTTCTAGGTTCTGTGTTTTGTTTTCATTTTTAGTGTGTACAATCAGTCGTATGTAGTTTCTTATTAGTTTTTTTATAGTTTAATAATGGTATGTTTGATGTATTTTCGATTTTCATTAGGTTTAGTTGTTTTCTGTTAGATTTTAGGTTTCAAAACGATTTTCAGATCTTTGCTCTTTATTTTTGTATAGTTGTATCTGTTTTGTAGTTTGTTTGTTGTTTGTATATAGTTTTATTGTAGTTTTCCTACTGTATTATTCACTATTAATAATTTTTTGTGTTGTTATGTTTGATGTGTTTTTCGATTTTCTTTAGGGTTAGTTGTTTGCTGTTATTTTTTAGGTTTCAAAACGATTTCAGGTCTTTGCTGTTTATTTTTGTGTAGTTGAATCTGATTGGTAGTTTGTTGTAGTTTGTTTATAGTTTTATTACAGTTTTCATACTGTTTTACTCACGATTAATAATTTATTGTGGCCATTTTTGTTATGTTGCAGGTTTGGGACTACAAATTTAGTCTTTCTGATTTTTATAGATCTAAGTGTGTATGCACTAGTGTTTTTTCCGTGATAGATAATATTAAGAACACTTTATCTGTTAATTTACTTTCTATGTTTCGTCAAACTCAGTTTGGGCATTTTCTAGATATGCCTGAGTTTGTTTTTCATCCGCAAGTCGTACATAGTTTATTACTAAGGGAAGTTTTCCAGCCCAATCCTAAAGAGTTTTGGGCTAAGGTTGCTGGCCGTTGCATACGGTTTAGTGCCGAGGAATTTTACTTGATTTCTGGATTAGATTGTTTCGGTGATTGCAACAAGTTGTTGTTTTCACAGGAAACAAATCAATTGGTAGAAACCTGTTTCCGTGGTGTAAAAACTATTGACCACAAAGCCATCGAGGATGCTTTTTTGGGTAGTCGGTGGGGTTTGGATGAGTCTCTTGGTTTGAAAATGGTTGTTTTGTATTTCATTCAGTGTTTTCTTCTTAGCAATACTCCTGATAAAGAAGTATCTAGGTTTGATCTAGATGTTGTGGATAGCGGTCGGTAGGACGAGTATTGTTGGGGTAGGGAATCATTTGAATTGACAATTGATTCATTCAAAGGTAGGATCCAGCATGGGATTATTATAGGAAGGCAGAGAAGGGAGGCCAGTATGATGGCTGGTATAGGGCTTTGGGATGTCCTTGGGTTTTCACGGTTTGGTTTTATGAATGCTGTCCTGCAATGGTGAACTCTTTCTGTAAGAGAGTTTCATCTTCTATTCCAAGGATTCTGAACTGGAGCAACACCATTGTCACCAAAAATCCAACTCTTCGAGACTTGAAGGGCAAGATTTTTGATTTGCCTTTGGACAAGGTAATTTACAGTTTCTTTACTGTTTCTTTTCAGTTTTACTTATGTTGTTAATTTTTTAGTTTTTTCAATTGTTTTAATATTTTTCATATTATGTTTGATTATGCTGTTCAGTTGAAGATCAAAAACATGCGTCCTACTGATGAAGAGAGGCAGAAGCTTCAACTTGACGGTTTATTTCTCGATGAGTCTATTGATGACCGTGGTGTAGCGAAGCAATCCTTTGAGAGTGGGTCATCTTCAAAGAAGTCTGATTCAGCGGATATTGATTTGATAAAATCTATGTTGGAGATGGTCATTTCGAATCAATCATCATTGGTCGAGGACTTCATATCCTTGAGGTGTTTTGTTGATCTTAATTTCAAGTCTGTAATGACTGTAATTAAGGATATCCAGGAGAAAGTTAATGCCATTCATCGTCGTCCTTCTGATGAGGTATTTATTCAAATTTTATTGTTTAGGTTTTTTCATATTTTTTTTAAGTTTCTTTACTGTTTCATTTAAGTTTCATTTATGTTGTTTGATGCAGGGAAAGTCATCGGATGAATTAGTAACTCAATATTCTGATGATGATGCTAATGATGATGATGATGATGATGCTGAGGATGATGAGAAGCAACTGCCTGATCCATAAAATATTGATTCCGACTCCGACGATGGTGGTGAGTTAGTTAAAGTTTGTGGCGATGTTGATGATGCTGACAAGGTTGTTACTGATGTTCCCCCTGCTGATGTGAATCCATCTGAGGCTGTTGGAGGGAGTGATAAAAATGCTAAGGATATTGAGAAGCCAAAGGGCGATGAGTCTTGATTGAAGGGGGACGATTTCTTTGATGGGTTAAGCCAGCTTGAAATAGATGATGATCAAGTTGTGTTGGATGGCTTGGAGGCTGTTGGTAAAATCTATGTAAGTGTATTTTTAATTGTTTGCAAGAAAATTAGGTTTCTTTTTGGTTACTCAATAGTTTCTAGTTTGTTTTGCAACTGTTCTAATGCATTCTTTCTTTTTTAGGTCCCCGCACCCAATCCAGATGTTGTTGGTCAAAAGTCAGATGCCCTTCATACTGATGAAGAAACTGAGGACACTGTCTCTGATACACCTTTGTTGGATAAGAGGAAGCGTGCTCCGGCCTTGAAATCTCCTTTTGTTGATTTCGGGTCTGCTGATGTGGGGAGCACTCCAATGGAGCTTATGTCCTCAGGTTCTCAATCAGCTGAGGATGATAGGGATTTTAAAATGGTGACTTATGTGAAGGGTCTTTATGCTCTTAATGATGCGTTTGCTGATCCCGTATCTCCTGAGATTGAGGCAAAATTTGACGCTTGGATTGGTGAAGGATTGCTTAAACATCCTAGGTGACTGTTTTTATTAAATCTGTTTTTGTATTATGTTTTATTTTTCAGTTTTATTCTGGTTTTAATGCTATGTCTTTGTTGGATAAGAGGAAGCGTGCTCCGGCCTTGAAATCTCCTTTTGTTGATTTCGGGTCTGCTGATGTGGGGAGCACTCCAATGGAGCTTATGTCCTCATGTTCTCAATCAGTTGGGGATGATAGGGATTTTAAAATGGTGACTTATGTGAAGGGCCTTTATGCTCTTAATGATGCGTTTGCTGATCCCGTATCTCGCGAGATTGAGGCAAAATTTGACGCTTGGATTGGTGAAGGATTGCTTAAACATCCTAGGTGATTGTTTTTATTAAATCTGTTTTTGTATTATGTTTTATTTTTTCAGTTTTATTCTAGTTTTAATGCTATGTTTTTGTTGTTTCTTTGTTGTTTTAGGCATTACAATTGTTATGAAGATGGCGCAAAGAAATTTACCCCGGGTTTTAGGCTACGTGTTGATTATGTTGAGGATAAAACTTGGTTTTATCATTTGGCTACATGCGACATGTTTATAAACGACTCGGTAAAGTTTCCAATTTCTATTGTAGTTATGATAGTTTGTTTTCAGTTGCTTTATAAATGTTTTTAAGTTTTGATACTGTATTACAGTTTTTTAACAATTGTTCAACCTTTTTATTTGTGTTTCTCTGTTATTTTTTTTTTTAGCATATGAACACCATATTCTATTACCTTCGGAAAAAAGGTAAATATTCTTCCGCTGTGACGTTAAATTTTGCAACTACTGATTGTCTCTTTGATGATTCCATCCAAGCTTTGTACCACAAATATAACAAGGCCAAGTCAATGAAGACTAAGATGTCACACATTCACGCTGCCCACCCAATAGCGCATTACATCTGAGGTATGCGCATTCCCTGTTCCAAGCCTTGGTATGAAGCCGATCATGTGTTATTCATCATCAATCTAAGAAGGGAAAGTCATTGGGTGTTTGGTCGTCTTGACTTGAATGAAGGGATTCTGTTTCTATATAATTCTTTGAGGACTGCGAAAAATGAATGTTGCAGCTAGGAATGCCATGAAGGCTTATTCTGTGTTGTTGCCTTTGTTTTTCGATTTACTTGGTTTCTGGAAGAATAGGTCACATGCTCCTGCTTCAGGTTCTAACCCTACAGCTCCCTTAAGAATCGTGGAGATTAGTGGTCTGCCGTCTCAGCAGAAAAAGTTAGTGTTTCTTTTAAGTTTATTTTATGTTGTTTTTTAGTTTCTAAACTGTTTATTTTTCTTCTGTTTTTATAGTGATTGCGGAGCATATGTTGCTGGATTCGCCGAGTTCTTTATCCACGGAAAGGATGTCCCTGAAGACTTTGATATCGAAGTTTATCGTACCCGGCTTGTTGCACTTTTCTTCTCATATGGCCAAAGGAAAATTGATGAAAGCATTGATAGCGAGGATGAGAAGCAAAGCAAGTGTTATAAGGCATCTAAATTGAAAAAATAGGATCTTTTATATTGGTGACTATTTTGTGTTATTGGTTGAATCTATTATCAGACAATAGTTAGTGTTATTGGTTGAATGTAGGTATTATATTTGATTTTATACTCTGTACTTGGTTTAAAACTTTTAGGATATTTGACATTTACTCCTTATAATATGTTTATTGTATAGGTTTGTATTTCCTAAAGTTGTTTGTTTTTTTAATTGTTCAAGTTTTTATATACGGTCGCACAACTATGAAGAAACTATTAACCAACTAAATACAAACAATGTTTTTATATTTCTAAATTGTGCTATGAATGTATTTTTATTCTTTGTTTTTCCATTACTCATTTTTCCTTTATTTTAGTTATGTTTTGTCAATTCTTACCTGACTGCTTTTAAAACTGTAAAGAAGAAGTCATTCTGGTACTTAATATTTACCAAGTGTCACAACTGTAACAAAACGATTTTGCAACTATTAAAAAACTGTTTCAAATTTCATAAAAATGAAATCCCATGTATTTAGAACATCACAGATCAACATGTTTGAATTTGCACACAGAATTAAACAATTCAAATATTTCATATGTATCTATTTTATTGCTTGATTGTTGCATGTCTTTCGATTGTGTCCGTGTTGACCACATTTGCTGCACCTGTTATGTTTTTTTGTATCCCATTCAGATAAAAACCTTCGTTTCCTTGGTCTTCCAGATCTTATTTTTTGGTTTGGTGGCAGAACAATGATATCTTTTATGTTTTGTGGCACATCCCATGTTGTGTGATTGTGTACCGGATATGTTGAGCCGCTGTATGTTTCAAGCCATGTTCTTGTGGTGTAATAACCTGAACAGTAGTTCTAAACATTCATGTTCATCTCTTTTATAACAGCAAGCGCATGAGCACACGGTAACTCGTCAAGTTGGAATCTGTTGCAACTGCATGTTTTCTCCTTGAGGTTGATGACCCATGATCTGGTTAGTTCAACGACTTTGAACATGGTCTCGTTTATTGGTTTTACCTGCAGATTAAGTAAATTTATAAAATTTATTATGTATAACAACGGCAACCAAACTATTAAGAAACTATAATGCAACTAAAATATTAAACATTTCATTACATTTTCTGTCAATGAGTCCACAAAGTTGTCGACTAATTTCTTCTCTGCTGTAGGTGTTAAAAATGTTGTTGTTTTCTGTGCTTTTTTCTTGTTTGTGTATGTCCATTGTTGTATCAATGCTCTCAATGACTCCATCAGTGTTGTGATTGGTAGCTCTCTAGCTGCCAAATTTGCTGCATTTAGAGATTCAGCAATGTTTGAAGTCATAGTTGAATACCTGTTGTTTTTGCAGTGGTATCTTGACCATTTGTGGTATCCAACTTGTTGTAAATATTGTCTTACACGGATGTCCAAGTTGTCCAACTCGCTCATATGGTATTCAAATTTCCTCTCTGTGTATGCTCTGGCTGCAGCGAAGAATGGTTTATCCAGCTTGCTTGCATTCTTCTTGAAGGTTGCTTTTAGGTTGCTTAATAGGTGGTATACACAATAGCAATGTGTGATTTCTGGAAATACTTGACAAGCTGCCTTACTTATGCTCTCATGTCTATCTGAGATCAAGCACTGTTCCTCTCTAAGCCCATATGTTTCTCTTACTTTTGTGAAAAACCATTGCCATGAGTTGTTGTTTTCTGAATCCACAACAGAAAAAGCTAGTGGAAAAATATGCCCATTTGCATCTTGTGTACAAGCAGAGAGGAATGTACCTCCATATGTTGATTTAAGGAAAGTTCTGTCAACAACTATTATAGGTTTGCATTTCTTCCATCCTTTTATTGATGCATCCAGTGCGACAAACAAGTACTTGAAGCTGTTGTCATCCTCTGTTTGCATGTGCACTATTGTTCCGGGATTAGTTTTTTGCAACATGTGCAAAAAACCTGGCAGCAGCTTGTATGATTCGTTGGCTTTTCCTCGTAATTCTTCTTGCGCGTGCTCTTTGCTTCTCCATGCTTTCATGTAGTTCATTCTCACCCCATACTTGTGTTTCATTTCTCCTCTGATGTCTTGTGGCGTTTGAGTTGTTTTTATGTTGGTAAACCGCGGCTTGATGTAGTTTCCAATCAATTTCGTTGTAGCTTGTCTCTTGTCGGCAAATCTTATGTTTAGATCACAAGTGTGTATCACCTTTCTGTCGTACTTTCGAATGATGAATGACTTTGTTGGCCCGTTTCTGGATGCTGTTAGTGCCCACTTGCATTTTAGATCCAAACAAAAAATCTTGTATGTTCTTGCACATGATTTTTTAACTCTGAATTGGAAGTTGTTCCTAATTGCATAGAAACCAAGAACACTCTGCAGTGTTTCTTTGTCTTTGTATATTTGTGCTTCTTCTATTTCAGGATGTTGCGGATCTGTGATTAGTAGTTCGTCATAATCTGTGATTTCTGGTTCCTTTTTTTTGTTGTTTTCCAGTTGCTCAACCATCTCCTCTGCCACAAGTTTTGCATAGTCCATGAAGTCAAAACTTTCTCCCCCAAATTCCGGTACTGTAGCTTCAATTGTATGTTGTTGATTTGTTGAGTCTTCTGTTGTTGCTGCATTGTATTCGATTGGTTGGAAGGCGCTTGTATGTGTAATTAATGAATTGTCATTTCCCAAGAATGATGCATCGATGGTTGTTGTTGGGTTGTGGATGACATTCACACACAATGGGTATGTTGTGAAGTCGGGGTCCTTCAGTTTGAGTTGTATGTAGAAATGGAGGCTTTGATCATCCTTTATCCTCAATGGTTTGTATCCTTCCGTCACTTGATATTTCAGTTGCAAAACAGTGTTTTCTTGGTTGCACTCCAGGACATCTTTGAGTTTCTGTTGCAAATCTTCATAGTTACAATTGGCTGAAATGTAATGTCCACTGGCTTCATAATTTTCATAATTCATTCGATCATCGAATTGTCCATTGTAGAAGACTAGGAATGGAATGTCTTTCCTTTCCTGTGTTTTTGCAATGGTTATTAGTCTGAGGCAACGAATTTTAAAACTGGTTTGATTCTGTTATGAAATAGAGTACAAACATACTTCTATCTCTGTCCCTTTGTTCAAGCATTGTATTTCCGGTCCTGATTCCTCCTTTTGCCATTTTTTTGTTGTAAAACTACAAAAAAACGAGAATAAAACTATTAAGAAACTTCATTAAAATTTTGGGAAACTAACCATTTCTCAAACCGTTTTGTCCTCTATCTTTTCCAAAATAAATTCCTGCAAAAAACGTAATGAAACTATTATTAAATGATTATGCAACTGTAAATCAACTTAAAAACCACAATTCTTTCCTCAAAATTACATAGTTCTTACTCATTGTCATTTTTCATCATGTTTATTCGAATCAGATCAATTTCCAACTATTATAAAACTAATTTGCTACCATTTACATAAATCGTACCTTGTATATATGCTAGCTCTTGGTACTCGTCAATTGACACTTCTTCATGATTTCTAAACCATTTTAAAACGATAATGCAACTGTAAGGCAACGCAAAAAATTAAAAAAAAACCTTATTAGTATCAAGTGGTTCCTTAATTAGAATCAGTTCTTGTTTTTTTGTTTTTTACAATCTGAATTTCCTGTTGTACACCAGTGAATCAACCAGAATGCAACTGTAAATGACGTGTATCATTGTTGAAAAAAATTTCATTTCATACCTTTTTTTGGATTTGAGGGGGAGCTCTAGATCTGTTCAATAGAGATTTACATTGCTTCAATCTGGATTTTTGACGCTCGTTTGAGTGATATTGCACGATAAAAAACCGAAATCAAATTTTAAATTTCAGTTTCTCCACGGTTTTTTGGTCTTTTTTTTTAAAAAAATTTCTGTTCAGATCCTTGGATTTGTTCGTTTCCTATCGAAATTCGCCGGAATTTATGGTTGTTCTACGCTCGATCTGGTTTCATTCTGGTTGCGTAGCCGACTGCATCGATGGAGGTTCCTTCATCGTCTCCGTTTGTGACGTGCGGCTGAAGGTAAGGTCAAGTGGTATTTTTGTAATATATTCAATGTGGGCTGTACAAATGTTGATTGGGCTGGCCCACAGTATTTTTGTAATATTTTACCATTTTTAGAATTTTCCTGTTTTTTTTCCCTAAAAAATAATTATTAGTTAATTATGATACTTAAAATGTAAAGTAAGTAGGAAGTTACCTTTTCACACACAACACAAAAAATGATTCATTTATTTATAAATATGAACTTCTTTATCAGGAAAAAAAATAACAATAATTGTTTACGATGTCAATACCAATGAGTAAACTAAAGCAATACCAATGAGTTAATTGTTTAAAATATTTATATTTTGATAATTATATATGGTTGAAATGTAACTAATGAGTATATAATTGATATGGTAAATAACTTACTTTTTAGAGAAATGTAAGTAAATGGCTCTATTTTTAACTCTATAGATAGTTAATGTCCATTTTTTAAAATAATAAAGCAAATGTCCTTTTTTACTTTTTAATACCTAAACTACCCTTCATTATATAAAAGGTATTATATGTTTTATTCCTTTAATAGAAATTATGAAAAACAATAAATCAAAACCTCTCTACTAAATTTTTGTCAACTATTTTTTCATTATATAAAAGGTATTATATATTTTATTCTTTTACCTTTTGCTGCTGTTGTTGTTGTCTAATATGTTATTTAGCCATATAATTAATTTTTTTATTAATATATCGTATGATATACAAACAATATACCTTAAACCAATATACATATATCACAAACTTAAACTAATATACTATTAAATAAATTGTTTTCCACAATATACAGTAGCATACAAAAATTATATATCACAATCATAAGCAGATATACCATAGTCAAAAATTAATATACCACCAGCATAGTGAAAAAAAAAATTATACAAAAAACTTAATTTAATATTCCACAAGTTTTTCTTTTCTTGTTCTTTCCTTCATGAAATACCAATGAACATAAAATCAATGTACCTCAGTCAAATATAACTATACCTCATACTTGAATTAATATTTAATAGTTTTTTTTCTTTATATCCTTCAGGATATACATATCACATACAAACGATATACCATAGACCAATATAAATATACCATAAACTTAAACTAATATACTATTAAATAATATTTTTTCACGATATATAATAGCATATAAAAACTATATTCTACAATCATAAACAGAAATACTATAGTGAAAAATTAATATACCACCAATATAGTAGAAAATATATATATACTAAAAACTTAATTTAATATTCCATATCTTTTTCTTTCCTTCATGATATATTAATGAACATAAAGATAATATTTCCTAGTGAAATATAATATACTATAGCACATTAAAATAATATACTACAATCTTAAACTAATATACTACCTTTCAGTTATTTCAAAATATATATATATACTACCTTTCAGTTTTTTTTAATATATTATTGCACATAAAAACGATATACTATTGTGCAAAATAACTATACCAAACACTTAATTATTCAAGGTTATAATTGTAATTTTATCATCAAATTTTTAACTAAAATGACATTTTGTTAATTTTTTTTTAAAAATGGATATTTATTAACTTAATTGTTAGATTTATGGTCATTTTGCATCTTGGCCCTACTTTTTAACTATCTCTATATAATTGTTTAATATAATTATACGACCAACCTTCAAATGAAAAAGAAAATACAAAAGAAATAGAAAGTAACCGTAAATTTGTCAATAAAAAACCATACAATAATATTAATAACGGTATAAAACATATAAAATAAAATTGCTCCGTTATTCTTAGTAATAAGATGCAATTTACCATTGTAGATGTAAATTCCCCTTTTTAATTTTGCTCAAGGCCCCAAGATATTTGGGCCGACCGTATGAGCTCCCAATTTTCAAAAATGCTATTATTTAACATAACAAAGGCTCTCATTATTTTATATAAAAAGTTATAAAATTAAAATATTTATATTGGAGCTTAGCCATATAATCAAGGCCAAACCCTGAATAACATCTCAAAAAAAGAAAAAACATACTTGCCACATGAATATATTTGATTACCAAAACAAACATAACATTTATTCAAACATAACATAACTTTTATTCAATGATCAAAACCTTCCAATATATCCAAATTATTATAAAAATAATTCAAATACTCAATTACTCAAATGACGACGTAAAGTAAATTTTAATATTCTAACTAATTATAATTATCCTCCATTATGCATAGATTTTGTAGTACCGGACTACATAATATATTAATATGTACTGTACAATATCTCTAGTTTTTCCAATTTTAAAATGTGATGACACAATACATATATTCACTCACATATATGTATAGCAAGTCAACTACTTAATGATCTATCTAGTTGGCTTTGGAATTGCTCTTGTCAAATTGAGAGGTTTCATTGGTTGTCTCCCTTAATCTTTTGTCCCCATTCGTGCAAGTTGCAAAAGGAAAATAATACTCACAATCAATAAATACACACCCCTTATTATTGGTATACTTCAATATATAACTCATCAAAAGCAACCTGACATAAAACAGAACACGACCCTTTTGTTTTATTTCTTAATTATATATATATAATGAATGCTTCATATCTCTCTACCCGTTTACCGCGCGCTAATTAATCATGAATGTATCATGTTCATATATTTTATATCATACAATCATATCATAATGAAAAATTAATTAGTATTGAATAAGAATAAGAGATTCCTTTTAAGCCCTTTCATTAATATTACAAACTGCAGGGGGCAAATGGAACAAGATAATACTTAGTTTGAAATATAAATTGTATGTATAAATCTATAAACATATATGTACGAATTTATAATAGTGTTACATGAAATTGGGGGGGCAATATTGAAGCCTCGGGTGTCACTTTCTCATATTTGGCCACCAATTAATTAGAGCTAGGCTAGCTAGCTCATCATAAATGAGGTATAAGTATATCTAGAGTGCGGCCAAGGATTATCAAGATATATATAGCTGCTAGCTAGGGCACCAGTTGATCCATTGAGCGATTGCTGTTGGTGAGTGGTGACCGTGACTTTTGCCCTCAAACCCATGCAATGCATCATTTCCTTTAGTTTTCACTTGGCAGATTCTATAAATATGTTCATATATATTCTCGAATATACTATAAGAAAATGCATTTTTATTATGTGTGACTTTATTATTTAATATTAATAGTTAATTAATTTCTTTTATATTATTTTTATTTATTTTTTTTTTAATAAATTAATGACCCCTAATAAGAAAACTTAGCTAATATTCAATATTGTGGATCCTTAAACCTCATTTACTAAAAAATCTTCAAATAAAGTTTTATATGCATTTTTTTTTATTGAAACACTTATGCAATATTTTTGTTTTGATATATAGTAAAATTTAGATATTAAATATTATAAACACATTGGACATATAAAACTAAATTTTAAATATAGTTGATTGTACAATTAATTAATCAAATAATACTAATTTTTTTTACCACATTCGTGTGACTCTATTAGTATGGCTTTCAATAAATATTAGCAACTTTCCTTATTAGGGGTTACTAAATTATTCAAAAAAAAAAAAGAAATAAAAAGAATAAAAGAATTAATTAATTATTAGTATAAAATAATAGTTTCACACATATTAAAAAAAATATCTGTATATACAGACGTTTTTTATGACTCTACTTAAGCATTATCCTATATTATTATGGTCCACACAATAATGTATCAATTCTGTAATGAATAAAATAGGCTTTTTATGGCTGAATTTGTGATACCTATAGAATTTTGCTTTTGAAATATTCTTTTCATTTTTTTAAAAAAAAAAAATCCCTCGAATTATGAAAATAATTGTTAATTTCCCCTTCGATTGCATTTTCTTTTGTAAAGATTTTTTTTTCATATAAAACTGATCCAGTTGATCTATACTGTAATTCAAGTTTTAGTGAAAATAATTACATAAACTCTACTACATATAACAATATAATTTAGGATTGCGTATCAATAAATTTTGAATTGTGTATGGTCCAGCTACTTTAACATAGTTATTTTGTGTTGTAATTATGTGTGGCTTGCGGTCGGATCAATAAATTATCTTAAAAAAAAAAAACACAATCAAAATTGAGGAAATTTGTTATTGTGGCCATATATAATAAATTTGACTAGAAATTTTTACAAAAATAAATAAATAGATAATAATTCAAGGGTGACACTAAGCTCAATGAGTGTCAAAATTCGGAGGTAAAAAGTCTATTTATTCTTTCATAATTATTTATATATATATATATATGATATATGCTACCATTAATAATATTCACTACTACAAGAAATGTAACTTTTACCCGCACATTTTTGTGTTGGCAAAAGTTGGTATTGGGCTGGTAAAATAGAATTTACTTGTAATGTGTTGGCGAAAGGAATTTGGCAAATAAATGTTAGTATTAGAACTTTTGTCAGCATTAAATGAAAAGCGTTGCCAAAAATGACTTTTCCCCGCGCGTAAATGTACTGGTAAAAGTTAAATTTTAGCCACTGCAAATGTACGCTGGTAAAACTTTGACTTTTTTGCCAGTGCAGTTTGCGGAATATGCTGGTAAAAATGACATTTATGTGACTGTTACACAATGACCATGTAGTAGCTATTACTATGTACGTATTTCTTAATTGCTTTTTACAAAACTGAGGCCACAAAAAACATCACATTCTCACCCATAATATATAAATACATATATATATAATGTCATTACGATGTATATGTATATTATATTGATGAATTAAACGCGTCATGATCGAAATACTATATACTCATTAGTGTGTGGCAAATATTATATATATATATATATAATTGATTTATTAATATACACACACTAATAGGCATGTTACTAATAAAGCGCGCGAGAAAACATAATAAATAAAGATTCCAGCTAATTAATTTGATGGGTTATGTAAAGCAAATCTGAGTGGGGTTAAAGAAAGCAAAGATGGATAATAATAAAATGTAGATATTTGATAAAAAGATCCAAGAGTCCAAACTATATTATAATTAATATAATGATGGAATCGTGATCTTCGATCGAGTACCACTACTAACCCCATTATTTTTTTTCCAAGCTCGTTGTATCACTTTCATTGTAGTTAGCTGAGTATATATAATATCGATCCTAGCCTCTAGATCATATACATTTAAATCGTTTTTCACATTATTGTTTACATATGGCCAAGTCGAAGATACTGTTAATTAGCTAGAATCTTCATTTATTTTTGGAGGAGTCGATGGATCTTAATAATTATAACATATTAGCTAAAGGCATATAAATATATATTTCCTGCATGTGAAGAAACGTACGAAAGATAAGCTTGCAGTAAGCACCTTCACCACAATGGCATATACAAATTATTAATATATGTATATACATTATTGTACGTGCATAAATAGAGAAAAGGGAAAGGATCGATAATTATATAGATGAAGGTTGATAAACAAACCGGCCTAGTTCTACCTATATATCTTCAAAGATTCCTAAAAGATAGATCAGCATCCAACATCCATGGAGATCATCATATACAAAATGCTTTGATCAGTCCTTGTCACTTAAGGACTGTATACATAAAATGCTGTATCACTTACACAAAGTGGGAAGGCATACGTACAACATGCATGTTACATGTTAATATATAAATATTATTTATGTGGTCCAATATATATATATATATATATATATATATATATTATATATCTTAAGTACTTATTATAACACTATTCAAGTTGTACAAACCTCTAGGTTGGGATGATAAATACATACAGCCCAAAAAGATCCACCAAGAGAAAATGTTTTCAATAAAAATAAGAATAAATTACTTCTGAATCTTTTCTTATATCTTTTAAATTTAACTTAGTTCATAATGATCGATTATTTGTACCACCAAATAATTAATATCCTATTGAATAAAACAAGGTTCTTTTCAACCAGCAATAGCTATAGCTAGATGTCCTACCATTTAGGGCATCATGTAACAATAGACTACCTAGCCATGCCAACACACACAAATATTATATATATATATATATATAAAAAAAATTAATAAAGTATGGAACTTATTATATGATCATCCCTCCTCATGTTCCATATATTCTATCCTTATCATTTCCTAAATAGTTTTACTAAACTACGACGTCTGAGTAAACATAATACGTTAATATAGGTTTTAGATTTTGGTGATCATCGATCACATTTGAATAATTTTAATGATAAAAGCTATCATATGAATATGAGTACTTCCATATACATGATATGATATGGGTTAAAAAATATCATCCTCTTTTGTTTGAAAAAAAGTAAAAATATATTTCGTGATGATTTTATGTTAAAAGATTTTATTTTCTTTCGATCGTTACTGGCAAACTTATTAATTGTTGAACAATGTGAATTTGAAATATTTTTACAATTATTAGATAGTCCCATATTACATAGACTATTCTACTCATTGCTACTTGCTAGCTAGCTAATAGATTTTAAAATAGAAGAAAAAAAAGTTGAAAATGGATATCGGATCGATCATCAATATGTGATTAAAAAATTTATCATGATATAATTATGTAATAATAAAAATTAGATATTCTTTATGGAAAAATTATAATTATTCTCAAAATTATATATATTTTCAATTATATATATCTTTAGTGACAATATATTATAGACATTGATATTATTATAATATATATTTAAAAAAAAGTTTTAGCTCAAAGTATATTAATACAACTTGTGATTATGCATGTATTAAATTAAATAAATAAATATATTGTGACTAATGGTGAAACTTTTTTAGTGCTACTTTATGTAACTTATATTTTTGTTCTTTAATTTATAAAAAGACTTGGAGAACAAATAGAATGTATTATGAGGGCATGAGAAAAAGACATAGAATAGTTTTTCCTAATTAAGTAAAATATGGAGTGATATATATCGAGATAATATTTCTTTAACTAATTAATCATATACATTTCAATTGTGATAATCTTTAATATGTTTGTTTGGCCAAAAAAATATTGGCAATGGAGATAGAGAATGGTTTGAGAGATTATACCCTTTGTTTTGCAAAGGTGCTGTTAGGATATATTTATTTGGCTCCTTGGAATACAATTCTCTAATTTAAAAAAAAAAATTAGAAAAAAAATATAAATTTATTATACAGAAGCTACTATCTGATTTAGGGAGCTAAAAATACAATTTTTTGAGAGTATAATAAAATGATTAAAAGAGAAATTATTGTTAGGAATGTCAAATATGTTATACACAATAAGCTAATTAAATTTCTTATTGTTGCAAAGGGTATTCATACTACACCACCAGTGCTACGGTCTGGAAGTGTAGTAAGGAACCTAACTAATTCCTTTGAGAATTCAAAAAAGCAAAGTCAGGTCAAGATACTCTAGACGATATTGAAGAGGAAACCTCCTTTTGGAACTCGTCACTGGTATGCTATATTGGAGCAAACCCTCCATTGAATGTACTAGATGGTTTTGTGAGGAGGCTCTGGAAGGATAAGATTGATAAGGTAGGATTACTTTCTTATGGTATTTTCCTGATAAGATTTCATGAGATTGATGATAGAGACTCTGTTCTTAATGGAGGATACATTTTTTTTAACAAACGACCTGTCATAATGAAAGCTTGGGATCCAAATGTGGATTTCAAGAAGGAGGATGTGAGTAGGGTCCCGATTTAGATTACTATGGATGATCTAGAGTTGACATACTGAAGTGAAAAGTCCCTATTCAAAATTATAGGGCAGATTGGAGAGCCGATAATAACGGATGCAGTGACAAAGGAAAGGGATAAACTTAGCTACCCTAGAGTGCTCATTGAAGTGCTCATTGAGGCCATCAAAACACTCAGTGACTCGTTACCCTAAGCCTGGTCTTACAACAACACTAAGAAAGCTTAAAACAATGGTGATGGGATGGCCAGACATGTATTCACCATAAATTAAAATTGCAGATGATGTGTTCGGAGTTGAAAATGATAGTACTTGGATAATGAAGGAGGACATCCTTGATTTTTGCGACCTGGATTAGATTGGGGCTACAGTTATGTCTCTCTGGTCCAGGTATAATATCAAAACTTAATATGTATACTATAGTTTGTTATTAATTGTCTATTGTTTAAGAGCTATTTGCAGACCCGATTTCTCAATCATTCTGGACTAAACAAGGTCTATGCATTTCTTAACCCATCTTGGGTAGGCAACAAAGCTGGGTCATATGCAAAACGTGTGACCAATTTATGTCAACGGTTGAGCGACATAGACCCTGATCAGTTTCTAGTTAGTCCGTGGATTGATAGGTATGTAGGTTTATAGTTTTAGTATGTCTAACTATTTGGATATATATTTATATATTACTGAATTTGATTTTGTAGGTTTGATAATGTGTGTAGCAAGCACTGGATGGTTATTCTTATCCAGCCGTCCTCACAAAGGGTGGCATTTTTGGATCCACTCGATGGTCTAATGCCTGGAGACATCGAGAAAGTTGTCAAAGAGTAAGTGTGTTATAAGTTCTTAACTTAGTAGGTTAGCAATAAATTAATTATTGAATTGTGTTAATTAATTAATTTTGTTTTATTATAGAGCATTGCTGAAATACAACGTTCAGAATAGTAAAAAGGCAAATAGTAGACCGAATATCACTTACCACAAGTGTCGGCTTCAGCCCGATATTGTTCAATGTGGATATTACTGCATGAAGTTTATTCAAGAGCTCATGACTGTGCCAAATCCAACACGTCACTTGGGCACTAAGGTATATACAATTATTTGGTAACTTGTTATTTTAAGTACTTTTTATTAATTTATAATTAACTTATAGAATTCTTCTCTTTCTTTTATAGTATCACATTGATACCCCGTACACACTTGACGAAATCAATATACTTCGGGATGAATGGGTGGAATTCCTTCAGTTCGAGCTCACTAAACCAACGCAACATTGAAGCTTTGGAACTTTTTTGTGTAGGCCATACTTTTGTCATTGTAATTAGTTAGTATAAACATAGTACTTTGTTATACTAACTGATTTAAGTATAAGTACTCTGTGAAGTTGATATTTTTATGGTATAAGTATTTTATTATTTAATTTTTGTTGATATTTTTTCTTAATTTTGAAATCTTACAATATAGATGGGGAATTTGACAAATAATAGTAATTTACACCCTGTTAATAATATTGTGTCGTTTTAAAACCGACACTAAAAAACTTGGGAAGTCATAAATAAGTTTTTTGGTGTCATTTTATAACTTACACTAAAGAATCTTTAAGTGTCGGTTATAAAATGAGACCCAAACTCAATGGTGTCAGTTTAAAACCGGCACTAAAAGATAAAACATAAAAGTATACTTTAAGTGTCAGTTATAAAACGAGACCAATACTCAATGGTGTCCGACACCAATAATTTACTTTTTGTCACTGTAGTATAGGTGTCAGTTTTATGAACCAACACTAAAAGTATAAGTCTCAGTTTAAAACCGACACCAAAAGTGTGTTTTGTAGTAGTGACTATTTATTTTGAAAATACTACTACAAAAAGTATAATTTCCGTCGGTTTTTAAGTGTCATTTAAAGAATTTACGTCGGTTTAAAAAAACGACGTATATATCGTAGTCGCAAATAGTTTTTTATTAACGTCGTTTTTGAAATGACGCAAAAAATATTTATCTTCATTTACAAACCGACGCAAAAAATGCACTTTTCTTTTTTATTTTTTGCGTCGGTTAAAAATGACGCAAAATTGTTTGTGGCATTTCCAAACCGTCACAAAAAACTTATTACGTCGGTTCAAAAATGAGACATAAATTGTTGAAATAGTTTTCTCTTTCACCTATTGCGTCGTTTATAAAATGAAGCATAAATGTAGTTAAGGAAAAATTGTAAATTTTCATGTAATTTTCCCCACCATCATTATCAAATTTTAGAATAATTTTATATAATAGTAAAAACATAATATAAAAAAATTAAAATAACATTTATAAAACATATAAATTATTATAGTTAATCGATTCTATTAACTAATGAAATAATATCAAATTGTTAATAGAAATAATTCTAAAACATGCCATGAAATAAAAAATTATTATAGTTAAACTAATCAAGCATTATGCTAACCAGATGAATAATTCCTGTTTCCTCAGTTGTAGACTATCTGAAATTGAGTTGGTCCTCAATAGTTTGGATATGATATAACTGAAGGACAAGGATTGGTACAACTGAAGGACAAGGATCAGAACATTTCTTTTTCTATAATTTAAGTTGCTCTATAAGTGAAACCCAAGGAACTAACTAAAGCAAAAATGATCGTGAAAATTGCACTCTAAAACCATACCCTCTTTCTTGTAATTTCCATTAGTCCATGCTTCGACAATTTTAAGACCTTAACCATTGAGTTGTCTCTTTCAACAGCTTTCTTAACCTCATCATAGATCAATTTTTTATTTGCTGAAAAGAAGATAGTAAAGAGAGAAGAAGTAAATGAAAAGAGATGGTAGTATGAAAGAAAAATTAAATGGATAAAGTGTTGGGTTTTATGTCCTAAATAAAACTCATTTCATATAATCAGATTTACTTATTAATAAAGATCAGAAATAACATTTTATGTTGCATGGTTCACATGATTTATTTCATGATTATATGTATATAATGTATGAATTCTTTTTAAGTCCAGAACATATGAGTTGGTTAAAGATTATAGTGTTGTCAGCACAGTGGAATATAATCTTTATTATATGTTCAAAAGTAGATTCCCTGATTTGTCAGAACACTGGATTTAGACTGACATGGTATAATCAGCGATAGGTATTCTTACACCTTGGAAAAGTGTTATGTCCTTTCCAGGACATTGGCAAAGTTTACCAGTATCGGATGCATGGAGTATGCATTGGAATGGACCGATATTGAATTTTGAATTAGATTTTGAAACTTACCGTAATATCTATTCAATTCAATATCAACTGTTGATCCTAGATCACATGATCGAAATCCTGATATGGTTAGGCTCAATTTCAAGAGTGTTACTCGTGTTCTATGATTTGTTAGTTAAGCCCAGTTTTGTATCAGGGTGATACGTACATTTTGGGAACACGGTAATGCAATTGAGTGGGGGAGCGCTAACATAAATATGGAATCTATAGCTTCTATTTGGCAAATAGAAGTAAAGGATGATTTCCTTCGAGCTTAACCAAACGAAGATAAATGGTGGAGATCTCATTTCACTTAGGTGAAATATCATTTATACAGGGTTAAGTGTTTTAAGGATAAAATACATTGTAGGGTGTTACGGTAATTTAATCCTGTACAGTGTAAATCATCTATATAGAGGATCATTGATCACATTAGGGTTATAACAATGGATAACTAATGACGTGTCTATATCGTGGAACATATAGAGCATTTCTATATGACTGAGAGTGCAATTCCAAGTTCTAAGTGTGGATTCAATGAGGAATTAATAAGTTAGGGAATTTACTTGGTAAATTCGGTTCGACTTATTGGAAGCTCGATTATATAGACCCATGGTCCCCATACTAGTTGAGACCATACTGCTTGTAAGACTCAGTTAATTGATTTTAATTAATCAATTATAATTCTAAAAGTTAGACTATGTCTACTTTATGAATTCTCACAGTTTAAGGATGAAATCGTAAAGAAAAGGGTTTCTAGGTTTAATTATTAATTAAGAGACTTTGTTTGTCTAATTAATAATTATTTTAAATGACAATATTATTTAATAATCTATTTTAGTTATTAAATAATTAGTTTTGGCATTTAAATGATTAGAATTGGAAAAATGACATTTTTGGAGAAATAGAAATAAAATTGAGAAAACTGCAAAATCCAAGTGAGGCCCATTTCCCTCTATGGCCGAGCACTCCCTTTGTGTTTCCCAATTATTATTTTTATTTTTTAATTGCCATATAATTGCTAATCAAAGCCTAGCAAAAATAGGAAAGTGGTGGATCACACTAAATAAGGCAGTTGATTGATTACACAGTAATTAAGGAAACTGTTTTATTTGGAAAGTTGTGCTCTCCCTTTTCCCTATATAAAGCAACCTTGCTCTCTTCTCTTGCATGGATGATCAGCCACGAAATTAAGAGAGAAAAGAGAGAGAATTATCGATATCCTTGTGAGATGAGTAGTGCCTACACACATCAAGTGGTATCTCAATCATAGTATGGAAGACTATGGAATTTCTGCATCAAAGAAGGAGAAAAGAAGATCCAGGTTCAGATCTTGGTGATGCTCTGCTACAGAAAGGAATCAAGGGCTAGAGATCTGAACGGAAGGAGTCATATTATTCCGCTGCACCCACTGTAAGGTTTTCTAACTTTATATGTGTTTATTTTCATTGTTTTAGAATTCATATTAGGTTGTTAATCCAACATACTTGTTAGTAAATCTAGATCCTGGTAAAATAATTTCCAACATAAAGTCAGTTCAGTTGAACTTAAATACAAAAGCAACTATTAGCAGCTGTGTAACACCCTAACTAGCATAGGTGTATTACGTGATTTTTAAACATACTGTGCAGCTCGTTGCTAATCAACGAGGTTTATGGAAAACGTGATTAATTAAAATTTTTGCTTTTTAATTAAACTTATAAATATTTATACAAAATACTCGGGATCCCGATTACAAAACCATTTACAAAAGTGTACTGTCTGTACAAAATACTTGTCGCCAAGCGACTAATTACAAAAATAGCCTTGCTGTCCCGACGATCGTACGCTCCAGGCCTAACCGCCCTGACATGTACAATCTTCACCGGCTCGCTCTCACGGTCCATCAGCCTTAGCCTTGCCCTTACCTACACATAAACATAGAACTGTGAGTCGACAGACTCAGTAAGAAAAGCATAATAATAATCATACATAAATCCCGAGTCATGATCAGACGCCCATACCCCTGACCATAACCCTAACTGCCGTGTCCAACACGATACTGAGTCCTAAACGTTCATAGGGACAGTACTATTGACAAGTAACAGCCTATACTCGGTTGAACTGGTCATACTCCAGCTGCTAGTCGTACTCTAGCCTGTACCGATGTGTTACAGTATCAGCCTATACTCGGTGGAACTGCTCATACTCCAGCTGCTAGTCATACTCTAGCCTGTACCGATGTGATACGCCAAATAGTACGGAACCACCAACCTAAGTATCAGCCTATACTCGGCACACTAGTCATACTCCAGCTGCTAGTCATACTCTAGCCTATGCCGATGTGATAGAGTGTCAGCCTATACTCGGTCGAACTGGTCATACTCCAGCTGCTAGTCATACTCTAGCCTGTACCGATGTGACACAGTCGGATGGTTCGAAGCCAACATACATATCTTGTTGGGAATTATTTTACCAGGATCTTAGATCTACTCACAAGTATGTTTATTAACACCCTAAATATGAACTTTCTAAAACGATAAAATAAACACATATAAAGTTAAGAAAACCTTACATTGATGCAGCGGAATAAATGTCTCCTTCCACTCAGATCTCTAACCCTTGATTCCTTTCTGTAGCAGAGTATAATCAAGATCTGAGCCCGAATGTCCTTCTTCTTCAAGTTTTGATCCTTCACAGTCTTCCAATCTATGATTGAGTTACTGCTTGCTGTGTGTGGGCACTTACTCTTTCACTAGGGTCACGAAAAAGATGAAGGGAAAAGAGAGAGAGGTATTTCGGCCAAGGTAGAGAGTGAGGAAGGCTCAGTTTTCTGAAGAGAGAAATTTCTGTCAGAAAGATGATCTGAAAACTTGTGTTTTGACTGAGCCATCACTTTCTATTTATAGGCAACAACTAGGTTTAGGTTAGGATTTATTTGGCATTAAAATAATGAAAATATTAATTTGAAAAAGCCTTTTAAGTGGCCGGCCATATGGTGTTAATGGGCCTCACTTAATTTTGTAATTTTATCAAATTTTATCTCTATTTTTTCAAAAATGCCAATTTTCCAATTCTAACCTTTTAAATGCCAAAACTAATTATTTAATAATTAAAATACATTATTAAATAATATTTTCATTTAATTTAATTATTAATTAGACATATAAAGTCTATTAATAAATAAATAAACCTAGAAAACTCTTTTCCTTACAATTTCACCCCTGCTTAGTGAAAATTCATAAAATTAGACATAGTCTAACTTTAGAATTATAATTGACCAATCACGAATCAATTAATGAGTCTTACAAGCAGAATGTTCTCAACTAGAATGGGGACCATGGATCTATATGCTGAGCTTCCAATAAGTGAACCAAATTTACCAAGTAAATTCCTACTTATTAATTCTTCGTTGAATCCACTCTTAGAACTTAGAATTGCACTCTCAGACTTATATAGAGCATATTGTATGTTTCACGATACCAATATACTATCTCATTTAACCATTGTTATAATCTTATTGTGATTTAAAGATCCTTTATATAGATGATTTACATCGAGATGGGATTTCTTTACCGTTCTCACCCCTCAATGTATTTTGCCCCTTAAAACACTTAGCTACCTGTAAATGGTGTTTAGTGATCTAACAATTAGTCAGTTAAACAAGAGCTCATCCATTTACTTCTATTTGCTAAGCTCGAAGGGAATCATCACTTAACTTCTATACACCAGTAGAAGCTATAGATTCCATATTTATGTTCAGCACTCCCACTCAATCATACTATCATGTTCCCAAAATATACGTATCACCCTGACTCAAAAGTAGGCTTAACTAATAAATCAAAGAACATGAATAGCACTCCTGAGTTGAGCCCAAGCATATCAGGATTTAGATTCTTTTTAATCTTAACATCAACTACTGATATTGACTTGGAAAGATATGTATAACGGTAAGTTTGTAATATCTTAACTTAGTTACAATATCGGTCCAGTCCAATGTATACTCCATACATTCGAAACTAGTATACTTTACTAATGTCCTGGAAAGAACATAACACTTACTCCAAGTGTAAGTACACATCATCGCTGATTATCACATTAGTGTAAATCCAATAACACTGATGAAACAGGGACCAAAACTTTTGATTCATATGATCACAATCACATTCCACTGTGTTGACGATACTGTAATTGTGAATAAACATATGATCTGGATTTAACTGTTTTTGTGTGTATGAATGTAATAAACATATTAAACATATTAAACCATTAGCATGTAAAATTCATGCAAACAACAATCACTTCAAATTTCTTATATTGATATAACTAATCAGATTGTAAAGAGTTTTATTTAGGGCATAAAACCCAACAAACTCCCACTTGCACTAATATAAAACAAACTGTGCAAATAGGTCAATCTGATGTCTTGATCTTCAGATCAAGTGTAGTATATTTGAATCCACCCAAACTTCTGGAAACTAGTTCATAAATACTCTTATGAAACATCCTTTACTATATGCTTTACTCATCAAGGGATACGGAAATCTTTACTGTTTTAAAAGTACATCTGAATTAACAGAAGACATATCTCTCATATTTTAAAATATGTAATTGAGATAATACAGTGTAGACTTTTCTTCAGTGATATAACTTTCTGGTATTTTCGAATAGACCAAGTTATAGTTCTTCTCTGGTAGAGCTTGAATTATTATACAATAATTCCTCCACCCCCAAAGTAAGCACCATCTCATATAAATCGAAATTAGATGGTGAGATACAAAGACAACTGATACACAGTTCCTTAATATCTGACATATAGATCACTTTCATAAATCCTTCTTGAATATCTTCTAATGTTCCCTATTTGATTACATCTCAGATAGCTCCCACTCAATAGCAGATGTCTGGTTAAATAATACTTTTAACCTCTGATTGTTTAGAGAGTTACCTAGTTGTGACTTTTGTATTAGTCTGAAACTTTAAGTCAAGACTAAGTCATCAACATAGCAGACTAGTATTTGAAGTGAAAAATACATGCTAGAGTTTAAAGTAATCAAAATTAAGATACCATCAAATTTTATGAGGATTAAGAATTCTTGGTTCAAGTCATTCGAATGGACTGAACTAGAGTTCTTTATCTTATTCTCATAATTCTGATAAGCTATACCTATCCATGTGAATGGTTAGATTTGCTTTTCAGTAGTGTTCTTAAGTACCTATCACAATTATCAACCTAATGAAGATGGGTATAAAATTTTAAAATTCTCCCACTCAATTAAGGTAGTGTGAAACTTTAACAAAGAACTTTCAAAGGTATCAAACTTTTACTTACAACAGTAAAATCGAAATGGAACATACAATCAAGATCAAGAATTTATATTGACAATAGCTGACTCATTATATTACTTCTATGTTTAAACAAGATATGTGTAACATAGGGAATTGTGGAATATACTCCACCCCTAAGAATATACATATAGGGTACTATCGATAACCTCCACCCCTAAGTATATAGAGATTATGATCCACCCCTAAAGGTTGTAAAGATCATGATTCTCTTAGTGTGATAGAGTTTATGTGGAGTTGAATACTATCCAGAGTTCATTAGATATAAAAGATCATTGAACTGCATAGTTTTCTTAACTTTTCTCCACCCCTATCAGATCATAAGATCCTTTTATTAAACAAATTCTTAATAATTGTATGAGAATTAACAATTATTGATAAACATAGAAATAATTTCTAGTGTTTATATAATATAACTCTATGAAGAGTTAAAAATATTATATAATTTGCATCAATAATAAAAACACTTACACATACAAACATACAAATATAATGTGGTAATAATTGATGAAGATAAATTAAATGAAGCTCAATCTCATAAGTTGCAATGGTGATTTCGAAAATAAGAAACTTTATTAATAAAAAAATGTATTGCAACAATATGAGAGAAACAAGGATAAATATCCCTAACTAAAATTTGAAATCCAAATTGTCTTTAAACTAAAACAATTAATTCAAAAATTGAAGAGCTTCATCTTCATCTGGACGATTTCACCCTTGGCCTAGAAGAAGAAAACAAATAAACAAAGTTTAGTCCAGAATTATAAATCCAATTGGATAATAATTCACTAAAACTCTTAAAGTTTATAAATGGAAATACCTTGTTTCTTTGCAAGAAGTTTAGGACACTGGGGTTTCCAATGACCTTTCTCATTGCAGTAGAAACACTTTCCTTTAAGTGTAGCATCACCGGAAGGAGCAGCCTTTTTGTTGGCTTTTGTTCGCTTCTTGGTGTTGTGCCACTTCCTCTTCGATTTGGGTTTTGAAGCAGAGGCAACATTTGCTTCAGGTTTTATCGTCCCATTACCATTACCAGGATTATGAGGTTTACTCCCTTTCTTCTTGGGTCCTCCAATCAAATTTTCATAAGTTTGAAGGTCATTGACTAATTCATGAAAGTCAATTTCCTTCTTATTCATGACATAATTTGATGTATATGGTAGAAATGCTGGAGTCAGGCTATTCAAGATAAGACTTACTTGAGTAGCACTGTCCATTTCAGCACCATGATCCTGGGCTTCTTGGAAATAACTGGACATGAGGAGAACATGATCACACACGTTTTGATGAGGTTCCATCCGTGCGTTAATGTACTTCTTAGTCGCGTCAAAGCGTGACTGAAGCGATGCCTTACCGAATAGCTCATTTAACTTCGTCATAACTTCAAAGAAATTTTCTCGGTTTTAGAAAACCGAGTTTTGAGGGTGTCAACCATGCTAGAAAGCATAAAGTATAGAGCTTTGTCATTTGCTTTCTGCCAACGCTCATACTTTTCTTTCACAGCTTTGGATGCATTATCCCCAGGCACTTCAGGTGACGGCTCAGTTAAAACAAACAAGGCACTTTCTCCTATGAGAGCAATATTAATGTTCTCATTCCATTTATTAAAGTTAGATCTATTCAGCTTATTTTCAGTCAACAGTGATAACATGGGATTCATTTTGGTAAACAGAATACTACAAAATAATAGAAATCAACAAATATAAATTAAATAATG
Organism: Cannabis sativa; assembly: GCF_029168945.1. Lineage (NCBI taxonomy): Eukaryota > Viridiplantae > Streptophyta > Magnoliopsida > Rosales > Cannabaceae > Cannabis > Cannabis sativa. The sequence goes on from NC_083601.1 coordinate 59,165,952, forward strand.
GTTTAACACAAAATCTATTCAGAAATTATAAGCACATAGCAAGTAGGAATGATATGAGAAAATACTTAAAAATTCAATCCTAAATAATTTCCAAGGTTTTCAACAAACTGATATCAGTGTCCCGTTTAGGCGAGAGTCAAAGCTACCATCCATTGAATAGAGTTGTCAGCTCATCTAAAATGTTAAACATTCTAGCAACCTTTTATTCGATCAAGATCAGAATCCAGCGTTGTCCCGTTTAGGCGAGAGTCAAGGCTATTCTATCTCATGAGCTTCTACCATTGTTTCGCAATTTGCAAGTCAAATATGGTCGCCACCATTAGGGTGATCTATACCATATAAAACACTTACAAACCACTTATCATGCGAGATTAAACTGTGCGAAATTGCTAATGAACGTTCCTCCATTAGGGAGGATTACTCACTAAAACAAACGCGGTGTAAAACCCACAATGGAGATCGAATATCTTAATAATAATAAAGCTCATTATTTAAAATGTATTTTCTTTATTATTCTAATAAATAAATCTCATTAAATTCTAAATTAAGAATTAAAATTCAAAAATAAGAATTTAATATAATATTTATAAAATTATACTTAGATGGTGATTGAAATAAAATAAATTATTTCCATCTTAGTAATAATCTTAAATATAAATATTAAGGAAATTAATTTAAGTTGAATTAAATAAATAATTAGCAACTTAAAAATTTCCTTTGAGAATATATTTATTGGGTTCGAAAATTTAAAGTATATAAAAATACAATTTTCGAAAATTAATAAAAAATAGAAAAGAAATACTTCAAGCAAAAATATCACCTATCTAGATATTCTTGACTAGTTAATTCAATTTCTAATAATATATATATATTTTAAATTCATTTATTTTAAATTAATCAATTAAATGAAAAAACATTGATTGTAGTTGGTCCAAGAATTAATTAAAATAAATAATTAATTTACAACTCAATCTATTTTTCAAAAAGAATTCGAAAAAATTGCATAATTAAAATGCAAATTTCGAAATTGATTAATAAAATAAAGAAAAATATATATATTGAAAATTATTTAAATTTAAGTTGAAAAATTAAATTTCAACCTAAAAATAATTTTCTATTTAATTAAGTGTCATGAAAAATCAATAAATATTTAAGTATCATGATGAAAATCAACTTAGATATATAGATTCTTCAAGTTAATTAAATGTATTAAATTCAAGAAATAAATAATTAAGTGTAGAGAAGGCTTAATTATTAATTTCTATTTAATACTAGGAAAAATATACTTAAATAATTAATTTCACAAAGTATAATTTTCCTATTTAAATATTAGAAATAATAAGTAGTCTAGAAATTACTATCTAGAAAATATCTTATTTGACTAAGTATCTTTTCAAAAAAAATTTGAAAAATATCTAATTTAAGTTATATAGAAAAAATCTAAAACTTAAATAATTTCAAATCTAGATTTAATTAAATATCACAAATTAAGTTGTAACCACTTAATTTGAAGATATCTTTTTAAAGTTAATATTTGAAAGATATTAACCAAAAAATATCTAAAATATTCCATTTTAAGTTAATATTTGAAAAGATATTAACTTAAAAAATATCTTAAGAATCTTTAATAACTAATGCCTAGGATTCCTCAACTTGATTTAAAATTTAAATAAAATATTCAAATTTAAGTTAGATAAGAAAAATCAGTTGATACAACTAATTTATAACTTAAATAGGAATATTTAATTAAATAAGCTCCAGAAAGAATCTTAGTTAGTTAAAATTCTATATTTAATTAAATACAAGAAAAATACAAATAGTTTGTCTAGAATAATATCTAAACTAAAAGTGTTTTTCTTAAAATTAACTTTAAAATATTAAAATGAAAATAAATTTCATATATTTTAAAAGTTAATTATGTTGCTAATTCAATTTTATTAGGTCAAACTAATATAATTAACCTAGTACAGTTATTCAAATCAGGCAAATGGGCCTTCACAATTGGGGTAGTTCATGTGAGGGGGTGCTGGGTTCAGTATGTCGTACCCACTTCTATGGCTCCCAACTCTCACACAAGGCCCAAAAGAGAGGAATTTAACCTTAAAATGAATAACTGTTATTAATTGAATAGGTCCAATAACTAAATGGACCTAAATAAAATCTATCAAGGTGTGACATTTTATTTAGCAACAACCTATATACATCTATATAATAAAATAAACATATATGCTCACACAGGCACACTTTGGATGGATCCTATCATGTTGCTAGGTCATACACAGATGAAAGAAGATTGTAAAATTTACCTGTTACAAATTATTAACTTGACCAAGGGAGCCATCAGATCATTGGCAAAAGGTAACCATGGCTATTTGCAATCAAGTAATAATAGGTTTTGAAAAACTTATACACAAGTTTAAACCATATACTCCTGCAACAAGGTTAGCTGGATAGTTGGAAGTAGGATTTATTTAATTTTAAATAAATAATTTCGAAATAAAAAATTAAATTAAAAAAAATTTAATTTTCGAAAAATAAAATTTAAATTTCGAAATTTAAAAAAAATATTTAAAAATTAAACCTACTTTTTGAAAAATTAGGTTTCAACCAACCTAAATATCATTTCAAAATTTGCTAACTACTTTTAAAAATTAAATGTTATTTTAAAAATAAAAATTAGAAAAGATAAATAAAATATCATTTCAGATTTTAAATTTAATTTAAATAAATAAAATAACAAAATTTAAAAGTTAGCAAAATATCTTACATCTATTTAAAATTACATGATTATAAATATCTTATTTTAGATTTAAATAAGGTCAAAATATCTAAAAAGATTTAATTTTAAAAAAATCTTAAAAGATAAGATATTTTAAAAATATCTTAAAAGATATTAAAAATATCTCATAAAATCTGACCTTAAAAAAATAAGATATAATCAAATTTAAAAATAAGATAGATTTTTAAGCAAGAAGATAGATACTAATTCTATTCGAATTCAAATTACACTAATATCTTGAATTAAATTAAAAAAAAATATTAAATTAATTCAAAAGGATAATTAGAATTGAATTAGGAATAGTAATAGTATATATACAAAACCATACAAAAAATTGGAAGTTAATTCCATGAAAAAAGTATGAAAAATTGAAGAAAAAAGAAAAAATTCGAAACTGTACGGACAGTTCTGCGATCGCAGGAAAATATCAGCACAGCCCCAATTTTGTCAAATGTTCAAAAAATCATAACTAATTCAAATAAAATCCAAATTGAGTTCTGTAAAAGGCTAACTTGCTTAATTTTTTCCATACTATCCAATAAAAATAATTCCAGAAACGAAATCACAATTATTTTTCACGAAAATTTCACAAACATCAATCAATCATCAAATAACACTCAATACAACATGATACCATCCAAAGAACATACAAACAATCGTTTTAAAGTCCAAATTACATGTAAGTAAATCAATTACCATGGCTCTGAGGCCAGTTGTTGGGAATTATTTTACCAGGATCTTAGATCTACTCACAAGTATGTTTATTAACACCCTAAATATGAACTTTCTAAAACGATAAAATAAACACATATAAAGTTAAGAAAACCTTACATTGATGCAGCGGAATAAATGTCTCCTTCCACTCAGATCTCTAACCCTTGATTCCTTTCTGTAGCAGAGTATAATCAAGATCTGAGCCCGAATGTCCTTCTTCTTCAAGTTTTGATCCTTCACAGTCTTCCAATCTATGATTGAGTTACTGCTTGCTGTGTGTGGGCACTTAATCTTTCACTAGGGTCACGAAAAAGATGAAGGGAAAAGAAAGAGAGGTATTTCGGCCAAGGTAGAGAGTGAGGAAGGCTCAGTTTTCTGAAGAGAGAAATTTCTGTCAGAAAGATGATCTGAAAACTTGTGTTTTGACTGAGCCATCACTTTCTATTTATAGGCAACTACTAGGTTTAGGTTAGGATTTATTTGGCATTAAAATAATGAAAATATTAATTTGAAAAAGCCTTTTAAGTGGCCGGCCATATGGTGTTAATGGGCCTCACTTAATTTTGTAATTTTATCAAATTTTATCTCTATTTTCTCAAAAATGCCAATTTTCCAATTCTAACCTTTTAAATGCCAAAACTAATTATTTAATAATTAAAATACATTATTAAATAATATTGTCATTTAATTTAATTATTAATTAGACATATAAAGTCTATTAATAAATAAATGAACCTAGAAAACTCTTTTCCTTACAATTTCACCCCTGCTTAGTGAAAATTCATAAAATTAGACATAGTCTAACTTTAGAATTATAATTGACCAATCACGAATCAATTAATGAGTCTTACAAGCAGAATGTTCTCAACTAGAATGGGGACCATGGATCTATATGCTGAGCTTCCAATAAGTGAACCAAATTTACCAAGTAAATTCCTACTTATTAATTCTTCGTTGAATCCACTCTTAGAACTTAGAATTGCACTCTCAGACTTATATAGAGCATATTGTATGTTTCACGATACCAATATACTATCTCATTTAACCATTGTTATAATCTTATTGTGATTTAAAGATCCTCTATATAGATGATTTACATCGAGATGGGATTTCTTTACCGTTCTCACCCCTCAATGTATTTTGCCCCTTAAAACACTTAGCTACCTGTAAATGGTGTTTAGTGATCTAATAATTAGTCAGTTAAACAAGAGCTCATCCATTTACTTCTATTTGCTAAGCTCGAAGGGAATCATCACTTAACTTCTATACACCAGTAGAAGCTATAGATTCCATATTTATGTTCAGCACTCCCACTCAATCATACTATCATGTTCCCAAAATATACGTATCACCCTGACCCAAAAGTAGGCTTAACTAATAAATCAAAGAACATGAATAGCACTCCTGAGTTGAGCCCAAGCATATCAGGATTTAGATTCTTTTTAATCTTAAGATCAACTACTAATATTGACTTGGAAAGATATGTATAACGGTAAGTTTGTAATATCTTAACTTAGTTGCAATATCGGTCCAGTCCAATGTATACTCCATACATTCGAAACTAGTATACTTTACTAATGTCCTGGAAAGAACATAACACTTACTCCAAGTGTAAGTACACATCATCGCCGATTATCACATTAGTGTAAATCCAATAACACTGATGAAACAGGGACCAAAACTTTTGATTCATATGATCACAATCACATTCCACTGTGTTGACGATACTGTAATTGTGAATAAACATATGATCTGGATTTAACTGATTTTGTGTGTATGAATGTAATAAACATATTAAACATATTAAACCATTAGCATGTAAAATTCATGCAAACAACAATCACTTCAAATTTCTTATATTGATAACTAATCAGATTGTAAAGAGTTTTATTTAGGGCATAAAACCCAACATATCTAATGTAATCTAACAGGCTTCCTAACATGCACGCTAAACATGTAATCTATATATGCATACTGTTATACTAATCTTACCTCAATTCCGAATTCAGGTGTGCCGGTCAACCTGATTGGAACTAACTGGGCGGCGGATTACAGGCTCCTAAACTATAAAAATCACAACACTATAAGTGACACGCTAAATCACTTCCCGGGGACTTAAACTAGGAACTAAAAGTTTCCCTATCGATACAAAGCATGGCAATACCCCAAATAACATAAAAACGAGGAAAACTAGGGTTTCTGAAAGTCACCCAACCGGTAGACCGGTTGTCCAACTGGAATTCCGGTTCTGGAAATTTTCAAAACCCATCCGGAATTCCGGATGCACAACCGGAATTTCGGTTCCTCGCAGGAATTTTTCAAAAATTCACACAATGCTCAAATCCAATCCAAACAATACCAAAACATCCAGACCTGTTCTAAATGACCCAAATAACATTTCTAAAGCAACAAAACAGCCCAGAAAGCACAGAATCAAAAAGTACCATGTGAGCTCCAAGCTTTGACTTTCAAACTCAAACTTGGCTAAAGCTCACCTACAAGCATCAAACCATAATTAAAACTACATAATCATGCATAAAATCACAGCAGAAAACAAACCCTAACTCATGCAATAACTACAGCCACCGAATTCTCAATTTTCACTTTGAAAACTCAAGCTTTTGCATAGAAAAACCATAACTCTAATCAACCTAACTATCATGCATCACAAGTAGCTTAATTAACCTCAAATATACATACTTTAATCTCAGAAAATAACAACAAAATCACAACAGCAACAACATCAAATTATCAAGCATGCAACTACCATTTCTCTTCAAAAATTCAAGAAAACATAGAGGAAAGATGTAGAAAACATACCAACAACTTATGAACACTAAATCTTGCTAAGGAGAGCTTGAATCACCAAAGAAATTCGCTGGTTTCTTGCTGCTCAAGAGGGCCGAAAAGAGAGAGGAAAAGAGAGAGTGTTTTTTCCAATTTTTTGTAATTTTTCTAAGTTTTGAAAAAAATGAAAGAAATGCCACTTAATCCTTTTACTTCAGCCAACAAAAAAGCATTATTAAACATATAATTAACCAAATAAAGTCCACTAAAGGACAAACTAATAATGGGGCAAAATAACCATTTTGCCCCTTCACACTAAAATCACATAATTAACACTAAAGGGGGGGGGGGTATTTTGGGAATTTCTAAATTTCCGGCCATTCCCGACATTCCCAATGTCTAATAAACCGTCCCAAACTACTAACATACTAAGTTGTGATTTTACTGAGCCAAACACCGAGTTCCATGTTACCGGGCACCGAAAATGCAAACTTATGAAAACTACTAAATGACATAAAATGCATTTCAGAATTCAACAATAACAGTATAAATAATTATTTAAATAGCTACAAATAATTTTATAATTAAACATGATTAACTGCTAATTTCCAAATTAAACTAAGCGGTCTTTACAAGCTGAGCATATATGTAATCACGATTTCATTATCTACCATATATACCTACAGGAAGAAAATGAAACATCTTCAATTTCATACTTCAGCAAGCCTATTTAAAGTGACTTTGTAACAATAAGAATGTTTGAAATTCAATACTTCATTTTTATAGTAATATAATTGAATTCACCGCACCATTAACACATTGATGAGCCACCTGGTTTGGTTTGTTGTATTAGCTTTTTGGTAAGGACTCCAAAAATAATCAAAGACCAGTCGACAATTAATTCAGCTGATAAGACTTTATCATGGACTTTTTGTTCCTGTATTAACATAACTAATTTTTCTTTTTTGAAGAACACGATTAAATAGTTATCCTTAAAAATTAGCCAAGAACTTCCTTTCAATCACATATACATACCTTGAAATAACCATTTCAGTATTTACATAAAGTATACATACTTGAACATATATTTAGTGCCTCTCATAACGATTATATGTAATATATTATAGAGATGAAATTAAACACAATTGGAAAAGACTAATTAAGTTCATTAATTCTTTCTTTCATTAAATGCATATATATACAGCAAATCCTAGCTACAAGACAAGATCGTTAATCATCATCCAGTTCTAGTACTAAAAAATAGAAATATACATATATAATTGTAATTATATTAAATTTAAATTAAGTTATAGGGTTGGGGAATATGGTATAAAATTATACTCCTAGATTGAAAAGTTTATATATGCACACATATATATAAAAGTTAAAAGTATTAGACATTTCATTCACAACATTCCACAATGTATATATATTTAAAAAAATATTGTATTCACCTTCAACTCCTGTGATGAATATGGTCTTGGGGCATCGACGGCAGCAGCAACTTTGGGGTCTCATGCCACAATGCCATAAGTCTCATTATAACACAACTTGTCATTTTCTTATTATTAGAACATAATAGAGAATTATATAATCTGAAGATACATTTGAATCAGATAGAAAAAATAAAGCAAAAATAATCATCAGTATATAAGTATATTGCTCTCAAATAATCTCAAAGGAGCACAAACACAAATGCTAAATTCAGTTATAAAAAAATTAATAACCTGTAATTGTGCTCATTGATCTAACATATATCGATGCACCCTCCAAGAGCAGCTTTCCCATTGCCACTTCCTTCACAGATCCCATGGTTGTGAAGAGCATTGAGCTCAAACTCATCCTCTATCCATTTCACAGAAACTCATCCTCAACAATGTCTTAACAAATTTCAGCTAAAAAAGTAAATCTTATTTCCTATATACATTAGTAATATCAAGTCTTAGCTAATTTCATTGTGTTGGGAAAGAAAGTAGTTAATAAATTAATTCATCTATAAATTAAAAAGCTGTAACAATCAATAATTTTTATTTACAGTTTTTAAGAATAATGATGATGGAAGATCTAGTAAATTAAAGCAACTTCAGTAGCAAAAACCCAAGAAAATGGTGGTAAAATATATGAGATGATGGGAATGGCCCTTTCTGGAAAATGGTCAACAACTGCAAATGTTCAACATCCCATAGTCAACCAGAGGAAGACAGAAACCTTGGAGGCAAATGTGTACTACCGAAATACAATCCAACAATTTTCATAATTCAATGATTAAAATCATATTTATTCTAACAATAATATAACATCATAAACAACAGAAATTGAGTCTAAAAATGAGTGCTCCATTTCATCAAACACCTTGCAAACAATCTTCAATACCAAACTAACTCAAATACCCATTAACCCAAAAACACATATAAAGTTTAGGAAACCTTACATTGGGTCCAGCGGAATATAATGACTCCTTCCGTTCAGATATCTAGCCCTTGATTCCTTTCTGTAGCAGAGCATTATCAATATCTGAACCTGGATCTCTTTCTCTGAATCTTTGATGCTGAAACTCCTTTGCTGATGATCTTTCTTCACGATCTTACTCACTATGATTGAGGTATCACTTGCTGTGTGTGGGCACTACTCATACACTAAGGATTTCGAAATTCAAGAGGGAAGAGAAAGAAGAAGTGGCAGCTAAAGATAGGGAGAGAGAAAGGCTCAGGTTTTTCTCTGAAGGAAAAATAGAAAATTTAAGTGTAAATTTCCTGAAGCCTTCACTATCTATTTATAGCATTCCACTAGGGTTAGGTTTGAATTATTTGGCATTAAAATAATGAAAAAATCAGTTTAAATTCCTACAAAAGTGGCTGGCCCTATACAAGTGGATTTGGGCCTCACTTTTTGCAATTTTGCAGTTTTATCTTTTCTGCATCTGATTTTCTCAAAAATGCCAATTTTCTAATTCAACCATTTAAATGCCAATTCTAACTATTTAATAACTATAAATAATTATTAAATAATATTGTCATTTATCATATTTATTAATTGAACCATACAAAGTATCATAATTAACAAATATGCCCCTATAAACTCTTTCTTTACAATTTCGCCCTTACTTAGTGAAAATTTCACAAATAGACATAGTCTAACTTGTGAATTATAATTGATTAATCAAAACCAATTACATGAGTCTTACAAGCAATATTATCTCAACTAGTGGGGGGACCATGGGTCTATATAACCGAGCTTCCAATAAGTAGATCAAGAATTTAGCACTAAAATTCACTAACTTATTAATTCTTCGTTGAATCCACGCATAGAACTTAGAATTGCACTCTCAGTATATAGAATGCTCTATATGTTCCACCATATAGACACATCATTAGTTATCCACTGTTATAATCCTAATTTGATCAATTATCCTCTATATGAATGATCTACACAGTAAAGGGATTAAATTACCGTAACACCCTACTATGTATTTTATCCTTAAAACACTTGACCCCGTATAAATGATATTTCAGCTTATGTGAAATGAGATCTCCACCATTTATTTTCGTTTGGTCAAGCTCGAAGGAGATCATCCTTTGCTTACTATTTGCCAGATAGAAGCTATAGATTCCATGTTTATGCTAGCGCTCCCACTCAATTGCACTGTCGTGTTCCCAAAATTTACGTATCACCCTGACCTAAAACTAGGCTTAACTAACAAATCAAAGAACACGAATAGCCTTTCAAGATTGAGCCTAATCATAACAGGATTAAGATCATTTGATCTAGGATCAACTTGGCGATATTGACTTGAATAGAATTTACGGTAAGTTTAATTAAATCTAAGTAAAAGTTCAATATCGGTCCCTTCCGATGCATATTCCATGCATCCAACCTGAGCTTTACTTTAACTAATGTTCTGGAAAGAACATAGAATTTCTCCAAATACAAGTAAACTCTTGTTGTAGATTATCATATCAGTAAAACCCTGTGTCTGATAAATCTAGGAAACTTTATTCACATAGTCATGTTTACTTTCCAATGTGTTGACAGCACAATAAACAGGATCAAGTATGTGAAAAGGGTTTCAGATTAATTTATACATTATGTACATATAATCATGAAATAAATCATGTGAACCATGCAACATTAAATGTTATTTCTGATCTATATTAATAAGTAAATCTGATTATATTGAAATGAGTTTTATTTAGGGCATAAAACCCAACAAACTCCCACTTGCACTAATATAAAACAAAAAGTGCGTTTCAAATAATCTCAACACCTTGATATACAAATCAAGTGTAGTAGTAGTAAACTCCTCGTAATAGGATCTGAAAGGTTGAATTAACCACAACCTTTTCTCCACTATTACTCTTCCTTTAATCACAAAATCATTGATAATGTGAAATTCCTCTCTATATGTCTACTCTCTTGGGATACTAGATTCTATATCTTTGGCAACTACTTTTGGTTAATCAGGAAATTAACACTAGTAGTTTAAGGCAATTTGGAATGATGCCAAAAATGTATAGAACTTTCCTTAGACTGAATAAGTACCTTTCCTGCAACCTTAACATTCAGTCCCTCTCTGGTAGACCTAGAGACTTCAGATAGGTTTTTACACTTCTCCAAAATCACTATTCCACCCCCAGAGTAATCACCATCTTATCAGAAAGATTTTCTAGCACAAAGGCAAATTTCGAGATCTGATATGGTGTAGTCTAAGAGTTTTAAACACACCCTTATAGACTAACATATAGTTCCTCTTCTTAATCTTAAAATTTACTTGATTCTCTTCCAATGTTCTTCTCCTGGATTAATCTGATACCTACTCATTACTCCCACTCAACAGCAGGTGTCTGGTCTAAGGCATACAAAAGCATATCTAAGACCTCTCACTGTTGATATAAGAAATTCTTTCATGGCTTTATCTTTTCTGGAATAGTTAAGACTTTTCCTTAGATAAATAAAATCTATACCTAAGAAGTTGTGAAGCTTCTATAGATTGCCATTAGAAAGAAAATGCTTCAGCATCTTACTAAAGTAAGTTGCTTGCATTAGAGTAAGTAATTACCAGGTATACCACAAGCCATAGGTTTAGATAAACTCAAACCTATAATACTAGGAACAAGAAGTTTTGTTAAGTCCATAGAATAGACTTATTAGCTAAAATTTCCTTTTATGTCCTTGTAATAGAAAACATAAGGTTACTTCATGTGAATGGATTACACCATAGTTCTATTGGCTTTCTTCTTAGTTTCTTATCTTGACAATCCATTACTTGTTTAAACTCACAATGGATTTTAATCACTAGCGTCTCCCAAGTCATAAGAAGGTGAGTTCCTAGAAACTCTCCCACTACGACAAGGTACCGTGAATTATGTCTAAGAAAATGGTATTGACCTCTTCGGTTGTGACAAGACAACAGAGGCAGTGGGATCATCATATGTTATATAAGATGATAGAACACTTTTGGAATCAAGAAAAATGTCTCCTTTATTTTCTACTTGTTTTCAGACTTAGTCATTATCTTAGAAAAGTAGTATTTGTTTGAACAAACACTTTCTTATCTATTGACAATGGGATGGTCCACCCCTAATCACTTAGAATAGCTAAGAAACCATGGTTAACAGTTCTAGCTTTTCTTAAGATTTTGATTAGGTCATCCATGAATCTAGTAATGATTTACATTAAGTATACAACCATTACATCATTCTGAAATTGTATTACCATAGAAGGAATTAGGCAACGTCTAGTAACTAATCATCAACATGTAACTCGAAATTTCTGGGGAGGTAAGTTTGGATATAATTCAAAAATCAATTTAATGATCTTTGAACTGCATATCTACTAATTATTTCTCCACCCCTATCAGTTCGCAAGATCTTTAACCACTTACCTTAATGGTTTTAACCATTGCTAGAAATTAATGAAATTTTTCAAACATTTCAAATTTCTTTGCTAAAAGGTATAATCTAGAGTTATCGTTTTAAGAATACAACGAAAAACTCATATCCACCCCTGAATGTACATCCATCTGCGAATGAGATGAACTACTTTCAGTGGAAATAGGCATATTAACTATTTGCAGAGATTGATCTTGTCAAATCCACTATGAACAAGATACAAATGCCATAGATTAAAAAAAATGGTAGTGTCTATTGATGACATAGGTTTAGTTACATCAAAGAGTTCTTAGAATACTGCAAGTGGATCCTGGTCACAGAATACCTAACTCATATTCCATACAGTTTTAATCCATTAATAGAAGATAGATATTAAACACTTGAGAAAGTGTAACTGTATTGTATTCTGGAATTAGAAATATAAGAAAATTTCTGTTTGGATTCTAAAATTAAAGTCAAAGACTTAAATTCAACCAAATATAATGAGTAATTCTTTCTTGGACCACCACTACTAATACAAACTCTAAGTCTTATTTGCCCATACAAGTAGGAGATTTCTAAGATTGAGGATTTATATCAATTGGGAATAGAATTTCGGGATTATAATCATATGCGTCATTTAATTTCTTAAGAGAAAATATAATGACATGAAATGATTTATAGACCATTCATCCAATGATATGTTTTTAAAGCTAATTCGAAATGAATAAGCTAAGAGGAATTAGGATAATTTCGTTTATAAATAAGAATCCAACGATGCTTCGATTAGCGAAAGACAAAGTAATCTTATTTATGTAATCTTCTTGTTTCATATTGTAAAAATACTAGTCTAAGGTGTCATCAATTGATGAACAGCTAGATGTTGCATATACAATATTTATCTTTCGAGATCTAACACTATTATGTATGTCTAATGGTGAAAATCCACTAGGGATTTATCTCATTAGAAAAAACAAACATGTTAGACCAACAATGAAGATTCGAAATTAAACTACAACTTAATAACAGAAAATAACATGGTTCAATATAAATTCATACACAATTCAGAAATTATAAACATATAGCAAGTAGGAATGACTAGTGAAAATACTAAAACATACAATCCTAAATAATTTCCAAGGTTTTCAACAAACTGATACAGTGTCCCGGTAGGCGAGAGTCAAAGTATCATTTATTGAATAGAGTTGTCAGCTCATCTAAAATAGAAACCATTCTAGCAACCTTTTATTCGATCAAAATAAGAATCCAACGTTGTCCCGGTAGGCGAGAGTCAAGGTTATTCTTATTTATGAGCTTCCACCATTGTTTCATGTTTTATGAGTTTATCTCTAAGTAGTCACCGTAGGGGAGAGTCTAAATAGAGACGAAAACTCACAAAACACTTATCAAATGAAATCTTACGGTGTTAAATGCGTTCAACGAATAACCATCCATAGGGGGACGAAGTCTAGCGTCTCGAGGTTATATTGAAAACATTTAACTTTTGTAAGATCAACAATGGAGATCGAATATCTTAATAATAATCAAGCTCATTATTTAAAGTGAGTTGTATTTTCTTTGATTCTCTTTATTTAATTTATTTATTTTAAATATATATTTATTTAAAATTTCCAATTTAGAATGAAAAATTCTAAATATAAATTTTAATTTAATATTTATAAATTTTACTTAGATGGATATGAAAATAACATGTATTTCTTCCATCTTAGTAATAATTTCCAATAAATATTTAGAAAAATATTCAATTTAAGTTGTTACAAAATTAATATAAATTAATTTACAACTCAAATTTAATTTTCTATAAATATATATTGCATTTCGAAAAATTAAAGTATTTAAAAATACAATTTTCGAAAATGCATATTAAAATAAAAAATAAATCCTGGAAAAATTATTCTAATTTAATGTTGGCCCAAAATTAATTAATAAAATTAATTTACAACAAAAAATATAATTTTCCTATTTAATTAAATATATAAGAAAAATTTCAAATATTTAAGTATGATGATGAAAATCCACTTAAATATTAATTTTCTATTTAATTAAATACACTAGAAAAATACTTCAAGCAAAAATATCATCTATCTAGATTTTCCTTTGACTAATTAATTCAATTTCTAATAATATATTTTAATTCAATTTATTTTAAATTAATCAATAAATGAAAAAATCATTGATTTAAGTTGATCCAAGAATTAATTAAAATAAATAATTAATTTACAACTTAGTCTATTTTTGAAGATAAAATTCGAAATTCTAGCATTTAAGAAATGCAATTTCGAAAATTGATTAATAAAATAAAGAAAAAATATATTTTGAAAATTATTTAAATTTAGTTGAAAAAAAAAATTCAACTAAAAATAATTTTCTATTAAATTAAATGTCATGAAAAAGAAATATTTAAGTATCATGATGAAAATCAACTTAGATATTTAATTTTCAAATTAATTAAATGTATTAAATTCAAGAAATAAATAATTAAGTGTAGAGAAGGCTTAATTATTAATCTCTAGTTTAATACTAGGAAAAATTATCCTTAAAATAAATTGTACCAAAATTAATTATTTAAATAATTAATTTCACAATGTATAATATTTTCCTATTTAATATTAGAAATAATAAGTAGTCTAGAAATAACTATCTAGAAAATATCTTATTTGACTAAGTATCTTTTCCACAAAATTTGAAAAAAAAAAATATCTAATTTAAGTTGTATTAGAAAAAATCTCGAACTTAAATATTTTTCAAATTTAAATTTAATTAAATATCAAAAATTAAGTTGTAACCACTTGATTTGAAAATATTCCATTTTAAGTTAATATTCGAAAAGATATTAACTTAAAAATATCTAAAGAATCTTAATAACCAATGCCTAAAATTCCTCAACTTAATTTTGAAATTTGAAATTCAAAAGATATTCAGATTTAAGTTGGTTAGTTGTAGATAACTAAATATCAACTTAAATAGGAATATTTAATGAAAAATTTAAATTAAGCTTCAGAAAGAATCTAGATGGTTATAATTCTATATTTAATTAAATACAAGAAAATACATATAGTTTTGCTTAGAATAAAGAATTCTTTAAACTATAATTTTCTTAAATTAATTTCAAAATAAATGAAATTAATTATGTTGCTAATCAATTTTATTAGGTTAAACTAGTGTAATTAACCTAGTACAGTTGTTCAAATCAGGCAAATGGGCCTTCACAATTGGGATGGTTCATGTGAAGGGGTGCTGGGTTCAGTATGTCGTACCCACTTCTATGGCTCCCAACTCTCACACAAGGCCCAAAAGAGAGGAATTTAACCTTAATAAGAATAACTGTTATTAATTGAATAGGCCCAATAACTAAATGGGCCTAAATAAATTCTATCAAGAACTATGATAATTTATTTTAGCAACAACAACCTATATGTATCTATAATCAAATTAAACACATAGGCTCACACAGGCACACTTTGGATGGGTCCTATCATGTTGCTAGGTCATACACAGATGAAAGAAGATTGTAAATATACCTGTTACAAATTATTATCTTGACCAAGGGAGCCATCAGATCATTAGATCTGGCAAAAAGTAACCATGGCTATTTGCAATCAAGTAATAATAGGTTTTGAAAACTTACAAACAAGCTAAAACACATACTCCTGCAACAAGGTTAGCTGGATAGTTGGATGTAGGATTTATTTAATTTTAAATTAAATATTTAATTTCGAAAATAATTAATTAAATAATAAAAAAAAATCGAAAATTTAAAAAAAAAATTGAAAAATTCGAAAAATTTAAATAAAAATTTAAAATTAAACCTACAATTTTTGAAAAATTAGGTTTCAACCAACCTAAATATCATTTCAAAAATTTGCTAACTACTTTTAAATTTTAAATGTTATTTTATAAATAAAAATTAAATTAAAAATTAGAAAAGATAAATAAATATCTTTTTCAAATTTTTAAATGTAATTTAAATAAATAAAATAACAAAATTTAAAAAAAAATTAGCAAAATATCTTATATCTATTTAAAATTACATGATTATAAATATCTTATTTTAAATTTAAATATGGTCAAAATATCTAAAAAGATTTAATTAAAAAATCTTAAAAGATAAGATATTTTTAAAATATCTTAAAAGATTTTATAAATATCTTATAAAATCTGACCTTAAATTTAAAAAAAAATAAGATATAATCAAATTTAAAAATAAGATAGATTTTTAAGCAAGAAGATAGATACTAATTCTATTCAAATTCAAATTACACTAATATCTTGAATTAAATTTAAAAAATATTAAATTAATTCAAAATGATAATTAGAATTGAATTAGGAATAGTGATAGTATAAATACAAAACTATACAAAAAATTGGAAGTTAATTCCATGAAAAAGCATGAAAAATCGAAGAAAAACGAAAAAATTCGAAACTGTACGGACAGATTTGCGATCGCAGGAAAATATCAGCACAGCCCCGATTTTTTCAAATCTTCAAAAAATCATAACTAATTCAAATAAAATCCAAATTAAGTTCTGTAAAAGGCTAACTTGCTTAATTTTTTCCATACTATCCAATAAAAATAATTCCAGAGATAAAATCGCAATTATTTTTCACGAAAATTTCACAAACATCAATCAATCATCAAATAACACTCAATACAACATGATACCATCCAAAGAACATACAAACAATCGTTTTAAAGTCCAAATTTCTTGCAAGTAAATCAATTACCATGGCTCTGAGGCCAGTTGTTGGAAATTTATTTTACCAGGATCTTAGATCTACTCACAATTATGTTTATTAACACCCTAAATATGAACTTTCTAAAACGATAAATTAAACACATATAAAGTTTAGGAAACCTTACATTGGGTGCAGCGGAATAATATGACTCCTTCCGTTCAGATATCTAGCCCTTGATTCCTTTCTGTAGCAGAGCATTATCAATATCTGAACCTGGATCTCTTTCTCTGAATCTTTGATGCTGAAACTCCTTTGCTGATGATCTTTCTTCACGATCTTCCTCACTATGATTGAGGTATCACTTGCTGTGTGTGGGCACTACTCATACACTAAGGATTTCGAAATTCAAGAGGGAAGAGAAAGAAGAAGTGGCAGCTAAAGATAGGGAGAGAGAAAGGCTCAGGTTTTTCTCTGAAGGAAAAATAGAAAATTTAAGTGTAAATTTCCTGAAGCCTTCACTATCTATTTATAGCATTCCACTAGGGTTAGGTTTGAATTATTTGGCATTAAAATAATGAAAAAAATCAGTTTAAATTCCTACAAAAGTGGCTGGCCCTATACAAGTGGATTTGGGCCTCACTTTTTGCAATTTTGCAGTTTTATCTTTTCTGCATCTGATTTTCTCAAAAATGCCAATTTTCTAATTCAACCATTTAAATGCCAATTCTAACTATTTAATAACTATAAATAATTATTAAATAATATTGTCATTTATCATATTTATTAATTGAACCATACAAAGTATCATAATTAACAAATATGCCCCTATAAACTCTTTCTTTACAATTTCGCCCTTACTTAGTGAAAATTTCACAAATAGACATAGTCTAACTTGTGAATTATAATTGATTAATCAAAACCAATTACATGAGTCTTACAAGCAATATTATCTCAACTAGTGGGGGGACCATGGGTCTATATAACCGAGCTTCCAATAAGTAGATCAAGAATTTAGCACTAAAATTCACTAACTTATTAATTCTTCGTTGAATCCACGCATAGAACTTAAAATTGCACTCTCAGTATATAGAATGCTCTATATGTTCCACCATATAGACACATCATTAGTTATCCATTGTTATAATCCTAATTTGATCAATTATCCTCTATATGAATGATCTACACAGTAAAGGGATTAAATTACCGTAACACCCTACTATGTATTTTATCCTTAAAACACTTGACCCCGTATAAATGATATTTCAGCTTATGTGAAATGAGATCTCCACCATTTATTTTCGTTTGGTCAAGCTCGAAGGAGATCATCCTTTGCTTACTATTTGCCAGATAGAAGCTATAGATTCCATGTTTATGCTAGCACTCCCACTCAATTGCACTGCCGTATTCCCAAAATGTACGTATCACCCTGACCTAAAAGTAGGCTTAACTAACAAATCAAAGAACACGAATAGCCTTTCAAGATTGAGCCTAATCATAACAGGATTAAGATCATTTGATCTAGGATCAACTTGGCGATATTGACTTGAATAGATTTTACAGTAAGTTTAATTAAATCTAAGTAAAAGTTCAATATCGGTCCCTTCCGATGCATACTCCATGCATCCAACCTGAGCTTTACTTTAACTAATGTTCTGGAAAGAACATAGTATTTCTCCAAATACAAGTAAACTCTTGTTGTAGATTATCATATCAGTAAAACCCTGTGTCTGATAAATCTAGGAAACTTTATTCACATAGTCATGTTTACTTTCCAATGTGTTGACAGCACAATAAACAGGATCAAGTATGTGAAAAGAGTTTCAGATGAATTTATACATTATGTACATATAATCATGAAATAAATCATGTGAACCATGCAACATTAAATGTTATTTCTGATCTATATTAATAAGTAAATCTGATTATATTGAAATGAGTTTTATTTAGGGCATAAAACCCAACAATGCACACTTAAGATTTACTAGAATTCTTACTCATCAGTTCAACATGTAAATAAAGTAAACAAAATAAGTATGAGAAGCTTATCCACAAAGTAAAAACCAGAAAATAAGAAGACCACTAACCATTTTTTATTTCCCAATTTTGCATCAAAATGCCATCTTCTTCCTACCTCAATATTCTAACTTTGGCTATAATAAGAGTAGAAAAAGCATATTGAACTGATTTGGGATTAAAAAAAACTTACAAATAATAAAACTCACAAATAAACCTTGGTTTTAGTTTTGATGCGGACATCAAGAGAGTAGACCCTTGTAGATAGAACGACGGTGAGGCATTCTCCAGTGAAAGGGTAGAAGAAGTGGAGACCTTGCTCGGTCAACCTCTCGAAACGACCTGTTATTCCAACCAATAACTGGTGAAAGGGTTCTATCTCTCCATGACGCCTATGCTCGCCTAGCTGACGCGCGTAATAGAACAGTTTCTAATCTCTCTATCAGAGATTCTCTCTCTCTAAAAGAAGAAGACGAAGAAGAACGAGCAATGGATAAGGTTTTGGTTTTGAAGAGGACGGAGGAGCCGACTCTGAATTCGCCAGAGAAATTCGAAGAGTTGAGGGTAAGGATGAGAAAATTCACGCCTAAACAGTAGGCACATAATTAGGTTTTAAGAATTTTACTTTTTGTTGCGTCGGTTACTATCTCTCACTATTGTATTTTGCGTCGTTTTTAAAACCTCGCTAAACACAATACTCGAGTGTTAATAACAGACGCAAAATGAGAAGTAATTTTTAAATTTTTTATTTTATTCCCGTCGGTTTATGTTTTAACGTCATTTAATAAAAGACGCAAATAACATACTATTAGTGTAATTTTTAAAGAGACGAGTCAATTATTTGAGTACTATTCACGTCGTTCAACGCTATGAATAGTAGCGTTGACCGACATAAATAGTGTAAATTGTAGTAGTGAAATGATCACATGGAGTAAATGTGTTGGTTACAGTCTCTCATGATTGGAAACGAATTCTTTGCAGGAATTGTAAAGGAATGGGCCATGAGACAATTGATTGAGAAAGAAAGAAGGGAGACCGCAAGAATGGGTGATCAAAAGAGATGTAAGGAAACTAGCTGAGGCTGCTAAAATTGGCAAAGAGAAAATAGAGGATTTCCAGCCAGTCATCAAAGGTTGGAAAGTCAAGGAAAAGGCTCCACCAAAGCAGACCGTGATAGTTAATTCTTTCAAGGCACTTGAGCAAGTAGGAGAAGGACAGGAGGACAAGGCAGCAGAAGGAAGCACAACAGATGGAATGCAAGAGATTAATACAAGAGAGGGGCGGAGGACCCTCTCTTACAAATGGATAGAATCATTTGCTGGAACGTCCAGGGAATCAACAACCAACAAAAATAAGTGACTGTTAAGAAATTTATTGCAATTCAAAAAGCTGGTCTTGTTGATCTTCTCGAGATGAGGGTTAAGCCTCCAAAACTTGGAGACTTATACCAAAGAATGTTCTTAGGGTGGTGTTGCACATCAAAATCAGCTTGGCATAAAGGACGGAGAATAATCATTGCTTGGAATCCGCTTCTTTTCAACATTAGTATCATCATGTGTACTAGTCAGTTGATACATCTTCATGTTGAAATGGTAAATAAAAGGTATAAGTTTTTTACCACTTTTGTTTATGGTTTCAATGATGAAAATGGGAGGAAAATTCTATGGAATGATTTACGTAGCATTGCTAGTCAGGAGCCGTGTGTAGTATTTGGTGATTTTAATGATATACTTTACAAAGAAGAGAGAATTGGGGATAGAGCAAAGGTTGGCACATCTACAACTTTCTTAGAGTGTGTTAATGATTGTCGATTATTAGATGTAAAGAGTAGTGGCTGTTTTTTTTTACTTGGAGTAATAAACAGCAAACAAGAGATAGAATTTATTCAAAGATTGATCGAGTCTTGGCTAATCGATCTTGGATGGATTTGTTTGCAAGGGCTGAAGCTTTGTTTCTTACAGAGGGAACTTTTGATCATACTCCGGCAGTCCTCAATATTTACCTTGAGTTTCCAAGTGGCAAAAAACCTTTTACATACTTTCGTATGTGGACTTCTCATCCAAGTTATCATATGGAAGTCAAGAGGATTTGGGAACAAAAGGTGGTAGGAACTAAAATGTTTCAAGTTGTTTTGAAGCTTAAATCATTGAAAGTTTTCTTTAGAGAACTGAACAAAGAGCACTACTCAGATATTCAGGTAGCAGAAAGGAAGGCAAGGCAAGATCTAGAAGTTGTGCAAGGCCAGCTACATTAGCAACCGTTAGATATGGAATTGCAAGCAAAAGAACAAGATGCGATGGAGCTATTTGTTAAGATTCACAAAGACTATTGTTCTTTTTGGCACAAAAGTCTAGATTAAATTGGCTCAAAGATGGTGATGAAACTCAGCATTATTTCACTCAAGCATCCGAGAGAGAAGGTACCATAACAGCATCTTCTCCATATCAGATGTTGCTGGCACTAGAGATGAAGACCCGAAGGGCATCACTAAAGCTTTCTTAGATTTCTATCAAGACTTGTTGGGATCTAAGATAATGAGTAGAAGGCCAGTTGAAAGCAATCTAATCAGAAAAGGGGCGTGTATAACTGAGCAGCATACTCAGATTCTTACTGCTGCATACGCAATGGAGGAAGTAAAAGATGCAGTCTTTAGCATACCAGCAGTAAAGGCTCCGGGCCGGATGGGTACAACAACTCCTTCTATCAAGATAACTGGGAATTTGTCAAGCAAGATGTGTTTGAAGCTATCACTTCCTTTCGCCACACAGGCCACTTGCTAAAGGAATTAAATTCAACAATTATCAATCTTGTGCCAAAAAGTAAGTGCCCGAATGTTGTAAGTGACTATAGACCTATAGCATGTTGTAATGTTCTTTACAAAGTTGCAACTAAAATGGGTTGTAGTAGATTGAAGCTTATCCTGCCAGATACTATAGCTTAAAACCAGGGAGGGTTCATAAAAGGAAGGTTCATTGCCCACAATATCATGATTTTCCAAGATTTGATAAGGCACTAGGGGAGGAAAAATGCTAAGGTAAATTGTATGATTACACTTGATCTACAAAAGGCATATGACACAATAGAATGGATTTTTTTAGAAGAAATGCTACATGCCTTTCAATTCCCAAGTTCATTCATCAAACTGATTATGACTTGCATCACCACTCCTAGATTATCTCTTCTATTTAATGGATCATTACATGGGTTCTTTGAAGCCAAGAGAGGACTTAGGCAAAGTGATCCAATGTCACCTCTTCTTTTTGTTCTAGGAATGGAATATCTTAGCAGGATAATGAAGAAAATAGGTGATAAAGAAAACTTTCTTTTTCATGAAAGATGTGGGGGATTAAAGATAAACTATTTGAGCTTTGCAGATGATGTTCTTTTATTTTGCAGGGGTGACTTTAAAAGTGTCTATCTGATGCTAAAGGGCCTTAAGCTATTCTCAATGACCTCAGGTCTACACCCTAACAAAAGGAAGACTGCAATTTATTGTAGTGGGATGAATGAGAATATGAAATAAGAAGGATTGTGGATGCTTCTAGATTATAGAGAAGTAATATCCCTCTAAAATATCTTGGTGTTCCTATTTGTGCCAACATAATTCCATCAACTTAATGTTCAATTCTAATTGAGAAGATGACAGCAAGAATCAAAGTGTGGAGCTCAAAGAATAATTCTTTTGCTTGTAGAACTGTGTTAATTATCTCAATTTTACTAACAATACGTGCTTATAGGAGCCAAATCCTTATTCTTCCAAAGAAAATAATAAAAGAGATTGAGAGTATCTGTAGAAGCTTTCTCTGGACAGGGAGAAGTAATATGAATGGTCCAGGCAACATTGCTTGGGAGCATCTATGCAAATCTAAAAAGGCTAGAGGGATTTGTTTCCAAGATATTGCAAAGTGGAATCAAGCTGCTATTGCAAAACATGTTTAGGCAATTGCTACTAAGATGGATAGCCTATGGGTGAAGTGGGTGCATAGTGAGTATATTGAAAATGATAATTGGTGGGGGTATAAGGCCCCCAATTATAGCAGCTTGTATTGGAGAAGAGTAGTGAGCACAAAGGACTTGGTGATATAGATCATTCCCCCTGATCAGTTTGTTACATCAGATTTCAAAATTGCTACTTTACACAAGTTGTTAAAGCAAGAACACAGGGATTTTCATGTCAGCCAACAAGTTTGGAGCAGACTTAATGTTCCAAAACACAACTTTGTTGTATGGATTGTTGTTCAAAACAAAATGAGAACAAGAGATCGAGTTCAGCAATTCCATATCACAGATGAGGTAAACTATGTGTTGTGTAATAATGCAGTAGAAAGTGTGTGTCACCTGTTTTTTGATTGTATGTTTTCTCAGCCATGCTTGCAGGATTTGAAAATTGGCTGGGATGGAGATCAAAAGCTAACTCACTACAGGGTGTACTGAGATGGATTAACAGAGCAAAGCAGAGTAAATTCAAGAAGAGTTGTTATACAGCTTGTATAGCTGCAGTAGTTTACAAACTCTGGCAGGCAAGAAATAAACAATACTGGTGTAAAGAAAGCACTGATCCGAAGCTACTAGTGCAAGAAATCAAATGGATAGTGAAAAATAGAATTACTTGTGTAATGCCTCAATGTATAGATCAATAGGATATAGATTGGTTTAGAGAATTATAAGTGATTGTTTCAAAAGTATTACATGTATAGA
Source organism: Cannabis sativa (assembly GCF_029168945.1). Lineage (NCBI taxonomy): Eukaryota > Viridiplantae > Streptophyta > Magnoliopsida > Rosales > Cannabaceae > Cannabis > Cannabis sativa. The sequence continues at coordinate 59,189,508 of NC_083601.1, forward strand.
TTTATTTTGCTCATTAGGGATCCACAGCTTGTAATCAAATTTATTAATAGTGCAATGAATTTACTGATTCATCAAAACAATAAGCTAATTAAAGTTATTCCCATTAAAATTAAAAATATAGATATTAATTGATTTTGAGTTTTGAACCATTTGGAGCTTTTTTGGTGGCTGCCTTTAGTTGCATTTGGCAAGTTTGGTGGGATTTTGTCCTTATTTTGTATAATTTTGCTTTACTTGCTTACTATTTTTTTTTTGAATATGCACATAATAATTCAATTCGTTAATATATTTGTGTATACTAGGTAAATTGTGATCACTAGTTTTTTTTTTAATATATCCTACACGGAATCCTGTTCTATGTTTTAATATGGTGAATAATTTTTGGAGTAATTAGTATTTTTACCCCTTGAACTTTCGACGCCACCTGATTTTGTCCCCCACAATATACAGTTTGTTAAAAATTCTCTCTAAAATATAACAGTTACATAATTATACCCTTCTGTTAAGTTTCGTTTCTTTTACCGTTAAAAAATAATATTTTTACCTCCTAAACTTTGACAAATACAAAATTTTGCTCCCTCTTATTTTAATTTTAAAAATTACAATGTTCTATCATTTTTCAAGCAATTATAATATTCTATTAATTCAAAAAATAATAATAAAAATAGATAAAAATATTAAATTGATTAGAAAATATTAATTTTACTTAAAAAAAATATTTTTTAAAATTTTATTTTATTTATCAGCACGTATCTTAAAAAATCAAACCAAAATTATTAAGAATCTAATAAATCATTTAAATGAATTAAGATTTTTTGAAGAAAAAATCAAACTTATTTATATTTATAACCTCATACATTAACTGTTTACCTAAATTTTAACAACGATGACGTGTCAAGAGTAGCAAAACGTGGCACAAAAATACCAGGAGTAAATTAATGAAGAATATGTAAAGTCATGACTGTTAATCATGAAGGGTGGTCTGACCGTTAGAATGAAAGTCAGACAGTCACCCTTACCCCTACCTTGAGTAAGGTGGGCGTGTCTAAGAAGGAAAAATAATGGAGTAACACCTTCGTAAGCGAAATGAACAATCACCACGCACCCACGTCCCAAGTTAGTCTAGGGGATATACACTACGACCCCTTACCCCCGAAAGGGTTGGTCTAGGGGTATACCCTCACCCCCTACACCCTCATGATACCAGTCATGCATTTTATCATAGATATAATGACATTCTCAAATGTATATGGGGACATCCACATTACACCTAACTACTGACAACGGGCAAGTTGAGTCCCAGGGGGTCACCCAACAATTGTGGTTGTCACCCCCCCCCCCCAAGTTCGATATCAGGGGGTCACCCAACGATGGTGGTTGTCACCTCGAAGTTGGGTCTTGGGGGGTCACCCAACGATGGTGGTTGTCACCTCCCCAAGTTGGGTCTCGAGGGTCACCCAACGATGGGTTGGAATTATTTTACCAGGATCTAGATTTACTACCATGTATGTTATTTAACATCCTAAATATGAATTTCTATAACAATGTAATTTAAACACATAAAAGTTATGAGAAACCTTACAGTGGGTGCAGCAGAATTAAATGACTCCTTCCACTCCGATCTCTAACCCTTGTATCCTTTCTGTAGCAGAGTATCACCAAGATCTGAGCCCGAAACTCCTTCCTTGTGTTTGGATTCTTCACAGTCTTACATACTATGATTGAGGACCAACTTGATGTGTGTGGGCACTTACTCAATCACTAATGGCTGAATTTATTTTGTTAAGAAAGGCTTAGTGTTTCGAAAATTCAAGAGGAAGAAGACGAAGGAAGAGGTCTAATTAGAAAGATCGGTTTTTAGCTTTGGAGGCATTCGTTGGATGAAGAGACTGTTGGGTTTTATGCCCTAAATAAAACCCATTAGAATCTGATTAGTTATCAATTTAGAATTTTGAAGTGAATTATGATTACATGTATGTTACATGTTTATGGTTTAATATATATACTTTATATATGCACAAAATCAGTTAAATCCAGAACATATAGTTATTCACAATTACAGTATTGTCAATACAGTGGAATGTGATTGTGATTATATGATTCAAAAGATTTGGTCCATGTTCATCAGTGTTTTGGATTTACACTGATGTGATAATCAGCGATGAAGTATACTTACACTTGGAGTAAGTGTTATGTTCTTTTCAGAACATTAGCAAAGTATACTGGTTTCGAATGTATGGAGTATGCATTGGACTGGACCGATATTGAACTTGGTCAAAGATATTGTAAACTTACCGTTGTATCTTTCCAAGTCAATATCAGAAGTTGATCTTAGATTAAGAGAATCTAAATCCTGATATGCTTAGGCTCAATCTCAGGAGTGCTATTCTTGTTCTTTGATTTATTAGTTAAGCCTACCTTTGGGTCAGGATAATACATATATTTTGGGAACATGATAGCATAACTGAATGGGAGTGCTGAACATAAATATGGAAATCTATAGCTTCTACTAGTGTATAGAAGTAAAGTGATGATTCCTTTTGAGCTTAGTTAAATAGAAGTAAATGGATGAGACTCTTGTTTCAGTGACTGTATATCAGATCACAAAAACATCATTTACAGGTAACTAAGTGTTCAAAGGGGCAAAATACATTGAGGGGTGTAAACGGTAAATTGGTCCCATCTCGATGTAAATCATCTATATAGAGGATCTCTAAATTACATTAAGATTATAACAATGGTTAAATGAGATAGCATATTGATATTGTGAAACATATGATATGCTCTATATAAGTCTGAGAGGGCAATTCCAAGTTCTAAGAGTGGATTCAACGAGGGATTAATAAGTTAGGGATTTACTTGGTAAATCGGTTCAACTTATTGGAAGCTCAGCATATAGATCCATGGTCCCCATTCTAGTTGAGACTATACTGTTTGTAAGACTCTAGAATTGATTTATGATTAATCAATTATAATTCTAAAAGTTAGACTATGTCTAATTTGTGAATTCTCACAGTTTAAGGATGAAATTGTAAATAAAAGGGTTTCTAGGTTTAATTATTAATTATGAGACTTTGCATGTCTAAATTAATAATTATTTTAAATGGCAATATTATTTAATAATCTATTTTAGTTATTAAATAATTAGTTTTGGCATTTAAATGATTAGAATTGGAAAAATTGCGTTTTTGGAGAAATAGAAATAAAATTGAGGAAACTGCAAAATCCATGTGAGGCCCATACACACCATGGCCGGCCACATGCTTGCATGTTTCCCAATTATTTTTTTCAATTTAAATTGCCATATAATTGCTAATCAAACCCTAGCCTAAATAGGAAAGTGGTGGATCACACTAAATAAGGCAGTTATTCAATTACACAGTAAAAGAGGAAACTGTTTATTTGGAAAGTTGTGCTCTTCCCTTTTCCTATTTGAAGCCGCCCCTCTCTCTACTCTTGGGGTGCTTGAAAAAGTTTTGCTTTGCATTGTGTCACACGAAATCAAGAGAGAAAACAAGAGAGAAATTTCGAAATTCCTAGTGAGAGAGAAGTGCCCACACACATCACTCAGTACCTCATTATAGTTTGGAAGACTGTGAAGGATCACATCCAACTGAAGAACTTTCGGGCTCAGATCTTGATTATACTCTGCTACAGACAGGAATCAAGGGTTAGAGATCTGAGTGGAAGGAGACATTAATTCCGCTGTAATCACTGTAAGTTATTCTTAACTTTTATGTGTTTAGTTCATCGTTTTAGAAGTTCAATATTAGGTTGTTAAATCAACATACTTGTGAGTAGATCTAAGATCCTGGATAAATATAATTCCAACAACTGGCACCAGAGCCATGGTAATTGATTTGCTTGCAAGAAATTTGGACTTAAAATGATTTGCTTGTGATTTGGATGGTTTCATGATGTGTCATATTGATGTTTGATTGATGTTTGTGAATTCTGGGAAAAATAATTGATTGTCTGTATCTGGAATTATTTTTATTGGATAGTTTGGAAAATTCTAAGCAATTTATTTTTTTACAGAACTCGATTTCGATTTAATTTGAATTAGTTATGAATTTTTGAAAATCGGAAAAAATCGAGGTGGTGAGCACCTTCCCTACGCGCGCGGAAATCATGCGCAGGGGTGCTTGCGCCCAGTTTTCTGGGCTATGTCTCCCCTTCCACGCGCCCGGACAGCATGCTTTACATGCTGTCCGTACCACCTGCTATTTTCTTCGTTTTCTTCAATTTTTCATGCTATTCATGGAATTAAATTCCGTTTTTTTGTGTAGTTTTGTATGTTGATTTTTTGTTTTTCAAATTTCAAATCTAATTATCAGAAATAAATTAATTTTAATTTTAAAATTAATTTTAGATATTAGTGTAATTTGAATTTGAAAATAGGATAAAATCAAGTATTGCTTAACTTTTTTTCTTATTTCTTTTAAATTTTGATTATTTTATCTTATTTTTGAATAAAAGGTCAGAAATTTTTAAAATTTCTTTTGGTAAATTGACCTTATTTAGAATAAGATTACTATAATCATGGTATTTTAAAAGAGGAAATAAGATATTTTTGTTAACTTTTTTTTTAAAAAATTTTGTTATTTTACCTAAATTAGATTGTAAAATGAGAAAAGGGTATGTATTTACCATTTTCTATTTTATTGAATATTTAATTTATTAAATAACATGAAATTTAAAAGGGAAAGTTAGCAAGTTTATTTTGAAATGATATTTAGGTTACCCAAAACCTAATTTTTTTCAAAGATTGTAGGTTTAATTTTAATTTACTCTTTAAAACCGAATTTTTTTTAAAAAAAATTTCGAAATAAAGATTAATGTCTTAAAATTAAATAAATCCTACATCCAACTATCCAAATCTAACCTTGTTGCAGGAGTATGTGTTTTAGATTGTTTGTAAATTTTCTAAAACCTATTATTGCTTGATCTAAATTGCCAGGGTTAACTTGTTGACAGATCAAATGATCTGATTTTAACCCATGGTTCAATTGATGATAGATCAAGTAAATAATTTGTAACAGGTAATTTTTACAAACTTCTTTCATCTGTGTATGACCTAGTAACATGATAGGATCCATCCAAATCTGTGTGCCTGTGTGAGCCTATATGTTTAATTTCTATTATAGATACATATAGGTTGTTGTTGCTAAATAAAATGTCATAACCTGATAGATTTTATTTAGGCTCATTTAGTTAATGGGCCTATTTAATTAATAACAGTTGTTCATTTTAAGGTTAAATTCCTCTCTTTTGGGCCTTGTGTGAGAGTTGGGAGCCTTAGAAGTGGGTGCGACATACTGGACCCAGCCCCCCCTCACATGAACAACCCCAATTGTGAAGGCCCATTTGCCTGATTTGGATAACTATGCTAGGTTAATTATACTAGTTTGACCTAATAAAATTGAATAACAACATAATTAATTTCTTCGAAATTAATTTAAGAAAAACATAGTTTAATGAATTTCATTTCTAGATAAACTATTTGTATTTTTCTTGTATTTAATTAAATAAAGAATTTTAACTAACTAGATTCTTTCTGAAACTTACTTTTATTATTTCATTAAATATTCTTATTTAAGTTATGAATTAGTTATTACTAATTTTCCCTTTTAACTTAAATTTGAATATATTTTGATTATAATATTAAGCTGAGGAATTCTAGGAATTAGTTATTGAAGATTCTTAAAAGATATTATTTTAAGTTGGCTTTAAACTTAAAAAGGGGAATATCTTTAAATTATGTAGTTACCACCTAATTTTGATATTTAATTAAATTCTGTTTGGAAAAACTTTAAGTTTGAGAATTATAGATTCTTTCTATAATAACTTAAATCAGACATTTTCCAGATCTTGAAAAGATACTTGGTAGAATTGAGATATTTTCTAGATAGTTATTTCTATACTAATTATTATTTCTAATATAGGAAAATATCATTGATTGTGAAATTAATTGTTTAATAGTTAATTTTGGTCAATTCAATTAAGGATATTTTTCCTTGTATTAAATTGGAAATTAATGATTAAGCCTTCTCTATACTTAATTATTTATTTCCTGAATTTAATACATTTAATTAAATTGAAAATTAAATATCTAAGTTGATTTTCATAATGATACTTAGGTATTGAAATTTTCATGATATTTAATTAAATAAGAAAATTATTTTAAGTTGGATATTTCCATAACAACTTAAATTTGAATAATTTTTAAAATATATTTTATTTATTTTATTAATCATTTTTTTTAAAAATTGCATTTAATTATGCAAGATGATTTTGAATTTATCTTGAAAGATAGATTGAAGTTATAAATTAATTATTTTAATTAATTTTGAATCAACTTAAATCTATGATCTTTTCATTTAATGATTAATTTAAAATAAAGGAACTAAAATATATTATTAAAAATTGGATTAATTAGTCATGAAAATCTAGATAGATAATATTTTTGCTTGAAGTATTTTTTCTAAGTAAAGTTTGATTTATTTTAATGTATTTCGAAAATTGTATATTTTTGGAAATACAATATATATATTTATAGAAAATTTTAATTTGAGTTGCAAATTAATTTAAATTAATACAACTTAAATTAAGTAATTTTCTTAATATTTGTTGGAAAATTAATACTAAGATGGAAATAATTCATTTTATTTTCTTAACCATCTAAGTTTAATTTTACAGATATTAAATTAAATTTTATTTAGATTCTATTCTAAATTTAAAATTTAACAAATATATATATGGATTTAAAATAAATAAATAATAGAAGAAAATACAATTTTAAATAATGAGCTTTGTTATTTTAAGATATTCGATCTCCATTGTTGGTTTTACATAGCTATTGTTTTAGTGAGTAATCCTCCCTAATGGAGGAACGTTCATTAGCAAATTAGCGCCGTTTAATCTCGAAAGATAAGTATGTTTGTAAGTGTTTTATATTGGTATTGATCACCCTAATGGTGGCTACTGTATAAGACTTACAAACGTATAAAACAATGATAGAAGCTCATGAAATAAGAATGACCTTGACTCTCGCCTAAATGGGACAACGTTGGATTCTTTTTTCGATCGAATAAAAGGTTGCTAGGATATTTGCCATTTTAGATGAGCTGACAACTCTATTCAATGGATGATAGCTTTGACTCTCGCCTAAACGGGACACTGATATCAGTTTGTTGAAAACCTTGGAAATTATTTAGGATTGATTTTTTTTTGTATTTTCTCTAGTCATTCCTACTTGTTGTGTGCTAATAATTTCTAAATAAGATTTTGTGATAAACCATAATTGATATCTATGTGTTATCTTGTAGTATCCTGAATTGCAATGTCAAATCCCATGTTGTCACTCTTAACTGAAAATAAGCTAAATGGGTCTAACTTCCCAAAGTGGAGAGAGAACATTCATATTGCTCTCATAGGTGAAAGTGCCTCGTTTGTGTTGACTGAGCCGTCCCCTGAGCAGCCAGGTGACAATGCAACCAAAACTGTGAAAGAGAAGTTCGAGCGTTGGCAGAATGCTAACAATAAAGCTCGTTACTTCATGCTTTCCAGCATGGTTGACACCTTGAAAACAAGGTTTGCAAACACTGTCACGGCTGCAGAAATCATGACGCAGTTAACTGAGCTATTCGGTATGGCATCTATCCAGTCTCGTTTTGACGCGACTAAGAAATTCATCAATGCAAGGATGGGACCCCATCAGAATGTGCGTGATCACCTTCTCCAGATGGCTAGTTATTTCCAGGAAGCCCAGAATCATGGTGCTGAAATGGATCAGACTACTCAAGTGAGTCTCATCTTGAATAGTCTGACTCCAGATTTTCTGCCCTACACATCAAATTATGTCATGAATAAGAAGGAACAAGACTTTCATACTTTAGTCAATGACCTTCAGACATATGAAAATTTGATTGGAGGTCCCAAGAAAAGAGGGAATAAACCTCAGAATTCTGGAAATGGTAATAAGACGAGTAATCCTGAGGCACATGTTGCTTCTACTTCCAAATCCAATCATAAGAAGAAGTGGAAAAATGCCAAGAAGCGAGCTCAAGCTGCGAAAGCAGCTAAGAACAAAAATGCTGGAGCTTCTGGTGATACACTAAAAGGAAAGTGTTTCTACTGCAATGAGAAAGGCCATTGGAAATCCCAATGTCCTAAGTATCTCGCAAAGAAACAAGGTATTTTCTTTATAAACTGATGTGGTTTTAGTGAATTATTATCCTTTTGGATTATTAATTCTGGACTACTAACCTTGTTTATTATTCTTCTTATAGCTAAAGCTTCTTAAACTCGAGTGCTGTCTTAGCGAGTTGGATTAGAAAGCTGGATGGTGGATGGAGATCGTCTACAATAAAGAAGAAGCTCTTTTATTTGAATTAATTGTTTAGTTTTTCAAACAATTTGGATTTCAAGTTTTGGGATTTTATTCCCTGTTTGGTTCTCATAAAATTGCAAATAATTTTTTTTGGTTTATAATAAAGTATCTCTTTCAAATAAATTGCAATTTATGAGTTGAGCTTCAGTACTTTATCTTATCTATTACCAATTGTTATATTTATTATGTTTGCATGTGTATGAATTTTTATTATTGATACAAATTCTAAAGGTATTTAAACTCCTTACAGAGTTATTACTACATAAACACTAGAAATTATTTCTATGTTTATGAATAATTGTTAGTTCCAAAAATAATTATTTGAGAATTTGTTTAATAAAAGGATCTTTTGATCTGATAGGGGTGGAGAAAAGTTAAGAATAATATGCAGTTCAAACGATCTTTTATATCTAATGAACTCTGGATTATATTCAACTCCACAGACTCTCTATCACACTTAGAGATTTACAACCTTTAGGGGTGGATCATAATCTCTATAAACTTAGGGGTGGACTTTATTCTACAGTACCCTTTGTGACACATAATTTTAAACATGGAAATAATATAATAAATTAGCTATTATCAGAATAAATTCTTGATCTTGATTATATGTTCCAGTTTAGATTTATTGTTGTAATAGTTATTGATATCATTAAAGTTCTTTGATAATGTATCACATTACCTTGGTTGAGTGGGAGAATATTAAAATTCTTTACCCATCTTCGCTTGGTTGATAATTGTGATAGGAACTTAAGAACACCTCTGATAAAAACAAGTCTAACCATTCACATGGATAGAAATAACTTATCAGAATTATGAGAGTAAGATAGAAGAATTCTTGCATAGTCTATTCGAAAGACTTGATTCAAGATGTCTATTCCTCATAACATTTTATGGTATATTGATTTGATTGCTTAAATCTCTAGCAAGTATTTTACACTTCAAATACTAGACTGCTATGTTGTTGACCTAGTCTTAGAGAAACTTACAGTTTCAGTTAAAGATAATAAGTCACAATGAGATGTTCCCAGAAACAATAGTAAAAGGTTAAAAGTTTCTAACCAGACATCTGCTATTGAGTGGGAGCCATCTAAGATGTAATCAAATGGGGAACATTAGGGGATAATCAAGAAAGATTTATAAAAGTGACGTATATGTTATTAAGGAACTATGCATTAGTGATCCCTATATGCACACCGACTCATTAAAAATTGTGAGATGGTGGTTACTCTGGGGGTGGAGGAATCATTATAGAAGAGTGTTAAAACCCATCTATAATAATTCAAGCTTTATCAGAGAAGATATAACTTTGTAAATTCGAAATTACCAGAAAGTTATTTTACTGAAGAAAATTCTACACTGCATTATCTCAATTCCAAATTTTAAAATTTGAGAGATATGTCTTCTGGTTGTTCAGATATACTCAATGGGCAGTAAGGATTTCAGTATCCCTTGATGAGTAAAGCATAAGTTAAGGAGGTTTCATGAGTCTTATGAACCTGGTTCCAAATATATGGGTGGATTCAAATATACTACACTTGATCAGAGGATCAAGGCAAAATATTGATTGTAATGCACAACTTGTTTTATGTTAGTGCAAGTGGGAGTTTGTTGGGTTTTATGCCCTAAATAAAACCCATTATAATCTGATTAGTTATCAATTTAGAATTTTGAAATGAATTATGATTACATGTATGTTACATGTTTATGGTTTAATATATATACTTGATATATGCACAAAATCAGTTAAATCCAGAACATATAGTTATTCACAATTACAGTATTGTCAATACAGTGGAATGTGATTGTGATTATATGATTCAAAAGATTTGGTCCCTGTTCATCAGTGTTTTGGATTTACACTGATGTGATAATCAGCGATGAAGTATACTTACACTTGGAGTAAGTGTTATGTTCTTTCCAGAACATTAGCAAAGTATACTGGTTTCGAATGTATGGAGTATGCATTGGACTAGACCGATATTGAACTTGGTCAAAGATATTGTAAACTTACCGTTGTATCTTTCCAAGTCAATATCAGAAGTTGATCTTAGATTAAGAGAATCTAAATCCTGATATGCTTAGGCTCAATCTCAGGAGTGCTATTCTTGTTCTTTGATTTATTAGTTAAGCCTACCTTTGGGTCAGAATAATACATATATTTTGGGAACATGATAGCATAACTAAATGGGATTGCTGAACATAAATATGGAAATCTATAGCTTCTACTGGTGTATAGAAGTAAAGTGATGATTCCTTTTGAGCTTAGTTAAATAGAAGTAAATGGATGAGCTCTTGTTTCAAAGGATCGTATATCGTATCACAAAAACATCATTTACAGGTAACTAAGTGTTCAAAGGGGCAAAATACATTGAGGGGTGTAAACGGTAAATTGGTCCCATCTCGATGTAAATCATCTATATAGAGGATCTCTAAATCACATTAAGATTATAACAATGGTTAAATGAGATAGCATATTGATATCGTGAAACATATGATATGCTCTATATAAGTCTGAGAGTGCAATTCCAAGTTCTAAGAGTGGATTCAAAGAGGGATTAATAAGTTAGGGATTTACTTGGTAAATCGGTTCAACTTATTGGAAGCTCAGCATATAGATCCATGGTCCCCATTCTAGTTGAGACTATACTGTTTGTAAGACTCTATAATTGATTTATGATTAATCAATTATAATTCTAAAAGTTAGACTATGTCTAATTTGTGAATTCTCACAGTTTAAGGATGAAATTGTAAATAAAAGGGTTTCTAGATTTAATTATTAATTATGAGACTTTGCATGTCTAAATTAATAATTTTTTTAAATGGCAATATTATTTAATAATCTATTTTCGTTATTAAATAATTAGTTTTGGCATTTAAATGATTAGAATTGGAAAAATGGCATTTTTGGAGAAATAGAAATAAAATTGAGGAAACTGCAAAATCCATGTGAGGCCCATACACACCATGGCCGGCCACATGCTTGCATGTTTCCCAATTATTTTTTTCAATTTAAATTGCCATATAATTGCTAATCAAACCCTAGCCTAAATAGGAAAGTGGTGGATCACACTAAATAAGGCAGTTATTCAATTACACAGTAAAAGAGGAAACTGTTTATTTGGAAAGTTGTGCTCTTCCCTTTTCCTATTTATAGCCGCCCCTCTCTCTACTCTTGGGGTGCTTGAAAAAGTTTTGCTTTGCATTGTGTCACACGAAATCAAGGGAGAAAACAAGAGAGAAATTTCGAAATTCCTAGTGAGAGAGAAGTGCCCACATACATCACTCAGTACCTCATTATAGTTTGGAAGACTGTGAAGGATCACATCCAACTGAAGAACTTTCGGGCTCAGATCTTGATTATACTCTGCTACAGAGAGGAATCAAGGGTTAGAGATCTGAGTGGAAGGAGACATTAATTCCGCTGCAATCACTGTAAGTTATTCTTAACTTTTATGTGTTTAGTTCATCGTTTTAGAAGTTCAATATTAGGTTGTTAAATCAACATACTTGTGAGTAGATCTAAGATCCTGGATAAATATAATTCCAACAGAGACCATAGCCTTCCTTTTATACTATCTTCAATAGGGTTAGGGTTGAAATATTTGGAATAAAAAATTGATAAAATTAGAGTAAAATTCACCCCCAATGGCCGGCGACATAGTGGGCCCTACATTAGTTTAAGCTTTATCATTTTTCTCAACTATTTTATCTATTTTTCACAAATACCATTTTCTACACTTTCAACACTATAAATGCCAAAACTATTTATTTAATAATTAAAATAATTATCAAATAAAATTGTCATTTATAATATTTATTAATTAGACTCCATAAAGTCTCTTAATTAACAAATAAACCCCAAAATACTATTTTTTCACAATCAAGCCATAACATAGTGAAAAAATTCATAAACTAGACATAGTCTAATTTTAGAATTATAATTGATTAATTAAAATCAATTAATTGAGTCTTACAATCAGTTTGTCTCAACTAGTATGGGGACCATGAGCCTATATAACCGAGCTTCCAATAAGCAGATCTAGAATTTACCAAGTAAATTCACTAACTTATTAATTCCTCATTGCATCCACCATAGAACTTGGAATTGCACTCTCAGTTACATAGAACGTTCTATATGTTCCACGATATAGATACGATATTAATTATCCATTATTATAATCACAATAATCAATGATCCTCTATAGATGATCTACATTGCATAGGGATAAAATTACCGTTACACCCTTTTAATGTAATTTATCCTTAAAACACTTGGCCACCTATAAATGATATTTTAGTGAAATAATATAATCACTAAAATGAGATCTCAGTCATTTATCTCTATTCAGCCAAGCTTGAAGGAAATCATCGTTTCACTTCTAAATACATATAGAAGCTATAGATTCCATATCTATGTTTAGCGCTCCCACTCAATTGTACTATCATGTTCCCAAAATGTACGTATCACCCTTACCAAAAAGTAGGCTTTACTAACAAATCAAAGAACACGAATAACACTCTTGAGATCGAACCTAATCATGTCAGGATTAAGATCATTTGATCTAGGATCAACTAGGTGATATTGAATTGAATATATATTACGGTAAATTTATCATATCTAATCCAAGTTCAATATCAGTCCCTTCCAATGTATACTCCATACATCCGATACTGGTAAACTTTATCAATGCCCTAGAAAGGACACAACACTTATCCAAGGTGTAAGTATACCTATCGCTGATTATCATGCAAGTCTAAATCCAGTGAACTGATAAATCAGGGAATTAAAATTTTGAACATATAATCATGATTATATTCCACTGTGTTGACAACACTATAATCATGAACAAATACATATGTTCTGGACTTAATAGAATTTATACATTAAATATAATTATGAAATAAATCATGTGAACCATGCAACATAAAATGACTTCTGATCTTTATTAATTAGTAAATCTGATTATATTAAAAATGGGTTTTATTTAGGGCACAAAACCCAACACGATGGTGGTTGTCACCCCCTAAGTTGGGTCTCGGGGGGTCACCCAACGATGGTGGTTGTCACCCCCCTCAAGTTGGATGTCTAGGGGTCAGCTAGCGATGGTGGTTGTCACCCCCCTCAAGTTGGGTACCAGGGGGTCACCCAACAATGGTGGTTGTCACCCCCAACTTGTTGGGTCTTGGGGGGGTCACCCAACGATGGTGGTTGTCACCCCTAACTTCTCGGGTATAGGGGGTCCCCCAACGATGGTGTTTGTCACCTCCTTTTCAAGTTGGATGTTGGGGGAGTCACCCAACGAGGATGGTTGTCACCCTTGTCAACAAGGGTCCTGGGGTTGTTGCCCCTAAGTATGGGCTTCATCCCCAGAGGTGGTTAACGACCATGCCACACCCATAAGGGACCCTCATCATGAGTAGCTCCTTGAAATGTTCAAATCCCATGAAAGGCTCAAAGACAGTTGTCAATTCACGAAAATAGTGGGATATTATGATAAAAATTAGACTCCAACTACCTCCGAAAATCAAGGAGACGGTTGAGATAGCTTCGCGTTGGTCGCGTATCATGAAGCGAGAAGCACCGACCCCCTCCCCTATATAAAGGGTCACCCATGACCTGGAGGGGGATCCGCAATCTCAAACACTTCTCCTTCTTTACAATCAAGAGTCTGTTCTTGACTTTTGCAAATTAGACAATAAAACTCAAGGGGAGTAGGCTATTACCGACACCCGGGGCAAAACCTCTTTAAATTCTGGTGTTTTTTTTATTTACATTTATTGCAAATTCTGATTTTATTAACTGCATTTATTATTGTGATTTTGGTTTAAATATCATTTATTACGACTCCGCGTCGGTAGGCTAAAAATCCAGTCAACATTAACAAATTAAAAAATAATTAAAAATTCAATAAAGATATAAAATTATTTTTAAAAAAAGTTACAAATTAAACAAAAAAATGTTATGTTTACTTAAACAAATCTACATTTTTCGATAAAAACAAAATATATTCAAGTTTGTTCTTGAAAAATTTAATTTTTAGTATATTTTTACAAATTAAATTTTTAATATCTAAATAAATTTTCTTATAATAAATAAATAATTTTTTATATCGCGTAATTAATTTTAAAATTTTAATTTATTTTTTAATTTTCTTAATCATTCAAAATAATTTTTCTTAAGATCTAAGTTAATTTTTTAAGATTTACTAAAAAAAAAATGTTGAATTTTTCTCATTTTAATTTTGAGGCGGTACATTTTGATAGTTGTAAAAGTTTAGGGGGCACATTTTTAATTGATAAAGATACGTCATCATTTAAACAGAATAATGGGATAGAACCTAACAAAAGGACTAAGTTTCTATAAATGTAATAGTTCAGGGAGGATTCTTAACAAGTCATATATTTTAGGTGCTAAAATTAATATTGTCGAAAGTTCTGGGAAAAAAATTACTAATTATTCTAATTATTATTTAATTTTTATTTTATAAAATATATATTAGCTGTAATCAAAACACCAAATACAACCTTCCCCATGTAATTTATATCATATAAGCATGTTTAGCTAACATAGTAGCTAGCTAGCTACTATACGAGCTAAGCATGCATATGTGATCTTTAATTTTTTATATATTTTTTTTTAAATGTGAATGTGTCCTTTTTTATGTATATTATATTAGTAGCAAGTTGATATTATATATATATTTTATTCTTGTGTAAATTATATTGCTCAACAAATATCATTAACATCATATGCATGCGCATCACCATAAAAAATAAGGCCTGCTTTAATTCTATTACAAATTAGCAAACCCTTCACTATCTATTAATTATAATTTTTTTAAGGTACCACCTCTCACTCTATATTTTACATCTTGTTTCATTCTGTTTGTTAGAATCATTATTGTAAAATCATTTGATACCATAATGATTCTGTAAGGGTCATTATTTTGATAGATTATATTAATAGTGAGTCCAGTCATATCTGTGGTTTTAATCAGTTATAACTGCATACCAGCTTTCTGTTAAAATTTATGTGAGTCTGATATGTTTTAACTGTTGGTATTAATTGTTCTTAGGTAGGTTGAACTATTGTCTATATATAGCTAATTTCATTCTGTAAATGAGTTAGCTAGCTAATTGATATTTTGGTTAGTTCAGATATATCGTGTGAGTTTGTGTGTGGTATCTTGTATTGTTCGTTGTTGTCTTTCAAGTCTGATTGCATAGCTTGGAGATGGAGATCCATAGCAGAAGGGTCAGAGCCTGGTGTTATTGAGTTCACACTGAAGAGAGTTCAGTGTCATCTTTGTCATTAGATCTGAAGGGATTTAGACTGAAGAAAAGTGTCGAAGACGAACTTAGCTGCTACATAAGGGATCTTGTGCAAACAATCAAGATTCTTGGTGGTTATTGGTAATTCATTACTAATTGCTGTAAAGATTGTATTAAATTCTAAATTGTGAACTGGAGATTGTAATACGAATCTTTTGGATTTAGTGGATGTTATTACTCTGGTTCGAGAAACCCAAGCACTAGTCGGCTCAAATTTGTTCTCAGTGCAGACAAAGCTTGTAAATCATTGTGTGCTTTACTGTATCTTCAATCCGAATCTTGAATGCATAAGTTGAAATTAACAAATATAATCTTGAACAACTCAGTAACTTAAATCATGAAATTTGGATAAGTTGTTCTTTCAATTGGTATGAGAGCTTGAAATTTTCTAAAATTTTGTGTTAGATCCTAGACTTGTCTGATTCTTGATTCTGAAAAAGTCAGTTGATATGTGTTCAAGATTTGATCAGTTGATCTTGTTGCCAATAACCTTCTCTGAGTTCCTTCTCAGAGAACTATAGTACAAGAGTCTTTTTTTTCCTTCTCTACAGAATGGAAATGTTTATGGAAGGTGGATCAACCTCGAAACCTCCAATGTTGGAGGGGGCTAACTACCCATACTGGAAGACTAAGATGCGTGCATTCTTGAGAGCTATTGATGAAAGAGTCTGGATGTCCATAGAGGAAGGATGGTTTAGACCTACAATGATGGAGAATGAAATGGTTATTCCGAAACCCATGAGCCAGTGGATCTCTGACGAAATGGAAAGGGCTAACTTTAACTCAAAGGCCTTACATGCACTGTTTAATGCTGTCTCCACAAACCAGCTAAAGGTCATTGCTAACTGAGAAATTACAAAGGAAGCATGGGAGAAGCTGAAAATAAAAAATGAGGGAACAAATGCTGTAAAGAAGTCAAGGTTGCGTGCTTTGGCTAAGGCACTTGAGAATCTGACCATGGAGGAAGATGAGACAGTACCTGAAATTTATGCAAAGTTGTGCGATATCTCCAATGAGTCCTATGCCTTGGGAAAAACCTACTCAAATTCAAAACTGGTTCGAAAAGTACTTGGAGTTCTCCCAAGAAGATTCATGTCTAAAGTGACCTCCATTGAAGAAATAAGAAACATTGAGGAACTTGATCTTGATGAGCTCATTGGGTCCTTGCAGAATTATGAGCTGTCACTGTCCAGATGGAAGAAAATAAAGAAACAGAAGGATGCGGTCAAGGATAAATCTGATGTGAGTATAGCTCTCATTCATTAAGAAAACATTAAACCGACAATAGAGGAATTTAATGGCATTACTGATGAGACTGTTGCCCTGTTAACGAGAAATTATGCCAAGTTCTTGAAAAAGAACTACAAGAAGAATTGTCCTGCTGATAAAGAAAATGCCCTCAAGAAGAATAAAGGTGGAAACTTTAAACAAGGACAACCATTTACTGATCAAAAGAATCGAGGAATCAAGTGCAGAGAGTGTGACAGATATGGCCATATCCAGGCCGAGTGCACAAACAAACTCAAAAAGAAGAAGGCCTTTGCAGCAACATGGAGTGACAATGAAGAAGAAAAGAACTCAACTGCCAGTGAAAGCACGGAAGAGGATAAACAAGTGTTAGCATTCATGGCCCAAAGCTGTCACACAGTTGAGTCTGAAGATGATGCAGTCTCCATTACATTAAAAGTAGACAGCGTAGGTAGACAAAAAACTTATGAGGAAATGTTTGCCCAATGGGAGTACATGACTAAACAGATCAGAGGCCTAAAGAGCTCCTTAGAGCAAGTGGAGACAAAAAAAGGCAAGTTAGAGGATACGGTCAAGAACCTCAACATACTTCTTGATGAGAAGGATAATGAGATTTATAAGCTCACTGCTGATCTGATTAAAACTAAGCAAGCACTGTAATTCATTCCCCCAAGCATAGTTTCCATCAATCAGACCCTACAACTTCAGAAACCGTATGGTGGTCGAACCTCCTTAGGTTATAAGATTTTGTATAAACAACGCAATGATCTGTATGTTGAGAATCCACTCACCTCAACTGTAGATCTGACCAAAAAAGGAAGATGAGGTACCAGACATCCTTACCACTGTTAACGAATCAGATCCCTCTGAGAAGAGACAAGTTCCATCTGGACCCACTAAACTGAAGTTTGAAGGGAAAAGGATTGGTATAGGAAATCTGGCTCAAAATGACAAATTCATTCCAACATGTCATTTCTGCAATAGGAAAGGTCACATTCGCCCCAAGTGCTATAAATTGTAGAACTACTTGAAAGCAATGATTAATCGACCAAATAGTTTTCCTCAACCAAACAAACATCGAGGGCGTGAACCTCGTCGAGAATGGAAAGTAAAATATAACATAAGTTCAAATGTTGGATTGGTGGCTAACCTGTCTCTGTCAGCCTTTGTTGAGGGGCAGTGGTATTTTGACAGTGGATGTTCTCGACACATGACTGGAAATAAAAAACTACTGGTTAATTACAAAGAGGAAAAGGAGGGGGTCGTGACATTTGGTGATGGGAACAAAAGGGAGATTGTTGGCAAAGGTGATGTAAACCTGAATAGAGTGGCCTAGTTAACAGATGTCATGCATGTAAAAGGCTCAAAAGCCAACCTGATCAGCATTGGTCAACTGTGTGACAACAACTTCAACAAAGGGAGACTTGTGCTTGAGATTGGGGGTAGGTGTTCTGTTAATGAGGTAGGTGGATGTGTTAACACACTCTCCCCAATAAGGTAAATGAATATGAGATTGAAAAAGCAATGCTCTAACCACATTCAACAAATGTTGATGTTTCCTCTCAACAACAAAATTTTATTAAGGTGTTTGAACACATGAATGGTGATGTATAATGCCAAGGGAAGTAAACAAATCAGGAAATTAGAGTTCCTTGGCATAGTCAAATATAATTCCTTTAATATTGGCATTGTATTAGGTTTTGACAAGTTGAATAAAGGCTGGTATGACATGTTGTGCGTGAGACTTATTTTTAATAAGATGAATCTAAGTATACCTAGAGCAATCATCCACAAAGGTGATAAAATATATAAAACCCTCAACGGTAGACACATGATAAGGACCCCAAATGTCTATATGAATCAAATCAAAACAAGCCTTAGCAATGTTATGATTAGACACAAAAGACAATTTTTTTTGTTTAGCAAAATGGCAAATTGAACAATGAAATTCAAAAGAGCCAAAATATTAAAAATGAAGTTCTTTATTCAATGAATGAGTTTTTACACAAGAGGCATGTCCAAGTCTATAATGCCATATAGTATCATCATTAATTTTGGAATCTAAAATTGAAAAAACAATAGCTAATGCATTATGTTTCAAGACGTAGAGTTGCCCAACACGTTCACCCATCCTAATCACTTGATTCTTGGAAATATCATGAATCACACATTTTTTTGGAAGGAAAAGAAAAGAACAGTTAGAGGAGTTGGAAAAAGATGTAACACATAGCAAGTTACAATAGAATTTAGGAGCATAAAGAACATTAGTGAGAATAAAATTAGACAAGTGTATGGTTCCAACAAAAGAAACTGCTGCATTACTACTATGTGTGGCACCGATGTCAATTATCCAACATTAGTGATTTTAGGATTATTTTGAACAGTATGAAACAAGGAGGGATCACAACAAACATGGTGTGTGGCACCGATGTCAATTATCCAAGTAGATTTAGGAACACAAAAAATTATTACCAGAAATGTTTGAAACAATAGGTTGATCATTAGGCTGAGCTAGGATACTGGTTTCTTGGACTTTCTGTGCCAGCATAGCTATAAGTTTCTGACATTTAGAAGAGAAATCATGGTCTCTAGGAGGTCTAGCATGATTGTCAACATGTCTTGAAAAATTGGCTGAGGGTTGATCATGTTGATGATTCTGCTGGTTACTTGGCTTATTAGGAAGATGTCTAGGCACCTTCCATGTAAACGATGCCAAGGAGGGTACCCATGAAGTCTGTAGTACTTTGGTGTTGTATGTCCAGAAATTCCACAATGAGAGCCTCTTGGTTTTCCATTGGTCTGACTACTTCCCCCACGATTTGCTTGAACATTTCCAGGAAACTAGCCTGCATTATCATTAGTAGATTTAGAAATCTCATATTGGTGATTAGTGATACCTCTTTGTTTTTCTTCTTGGATAGCCGAGGCATAGGCTTTGTTAACATTAGGGAGAGGATCTTGAAGGAGAATTTGGGATCTTGCACTGGAATAAGACTCATTCAGTTTAATGAGGAACTCAAGAACTTTATCTTCATCTTGATATCCCTGAATAATCTTCATAGCACCACATGAAC
Source organism: Cannabis sativa (assembly GCF_029168945.1). Lineage (NCBI taxonomy): Eukaryota > Viridiplantae > Streptophyta > Magnoliopsida > Rosales > Cannabaceae > Cannabis > Cannabis sativa. The sequence continues at coordinate 59,209,557 of NC_083601.1, forward strand.
AAACAGGTTGTGATCTATATTCTTGCAAAAGATCCTAAATACCTTTGAGACGAGTATAGTAAGAAGTGACATCATTAGATCCTTGAGCTAACATCTACATCATCCTTCTGACCACATAGATTCTTGGAGCATTCTTTTGCTCAAAGCTTTCCTACAATTCATACCAAATGCAAGAAGCATCTTCCATGTACATTATACATTCTATAATGGAACTCGAAACAGAGTGCAAGATCCACAAAATCACTATGCTGTTACTGTAACACCCTAACTATCTTAGGCGTATTACGTGATTTTTAAACGTACTGTGCGGCTCGTTGCTAATCAACGAGGTTTATGGAAAAACGTGATTAATTAAAATTTTGCTTTTTCATTAAACTTATAATCCATTTTATAAAAAGTCTCGGGATCCCGATTTATAAAAATATTTACAATCGTTTTTACTGTTCAACTTTTACATCAAAATAGAGTCGTCTAACGACAGTTACAAAATCTCAGCCCTGCTGTCCCGAGGATCGTACGCTCCAGGCCTAACCGCCCCGACATGTACAATCTCATATGCTCGGTCACGGTCCATCAGCTACAGCCTTGCCTTTACCTACACATGAACATAAAGCGCGGGTCGACAGACTCAGTAAGAAAAGCATAATAATATCATACATAAAACTGACTGCCGTGTCCAACACGATGCGAGTCCCGCTACGCCATGTCCAACATGGTGCGAGCACTACTTGCCATGTCCAACATGGTGCGGGTTTTGAACGTTCGGGGGACGGTACTATTGACAAGTATCCTCCCGATCGGTCGAGCCGGTCATACTCCGCCTGGTCATACTCCACTGTCTGCAGACGGGATAGGTCGGTAACGCGAACCACCAACCAAGTGTCGGCTGATCGGTCGAGCCGGTCATACTCCGTCTGGTCATACTCCGGCCGACGTGACGGGGTTGGGTGGTTCGAAGCCTAAATACATATCTAATGTAATCTAACAGGCTTCCTACATGCACGCTAAACATGTAATCTACATATGCATACCGTTATACTAATCTTACCCGGATTAGATTTCGGGTGTGCGGTCAACCCGACCGGAACTGAAGGCCCGAACGGCGGATTGCGGCTCCTAAACCATAAAAATCACAACGCTATAAGTGACACGCTAAATCACTTCCCGGGGACTAAAACTCGAAACTAAAAGTTTCCCTATCGATAAAAAGCATGGCAATACCCCTAAAAACCCAAAAACGAGGAAAACTAGGGTTCTGAAAAATCCTCAACCGGCAGACCGGTTGCCCAACCGGAATTCCGAATCTGGGAAAATTCAGGACCCCATCCGGAATTCCGGATGCTCAACCGGAATTCCGGTTCCTCGCAGGCAGCCAACTAAAAATCTCCTAACTTGACCAATTCGAACCCAATTGATCCCAAACTTTCCAGACCTGCTCTATAGGTCCCAAATAACAATTCTAGAGCATCAAACCTACCCAGAAATCACACATGCAAAATTCACCATTGGAGCTCAAGCTTTGAGTTCCAAACTCAAGCTTGAGCAAAACCAACTAAACAAGCAATCCACTAGCTTAATTCAACATAACTAAGCATAAAATAACCTCTGCAAACTAACAAGAACAACAACAACAACACAGAAACAAAACATCACATTTTCTTTCAAAATTCATAACTTTTGCAAAGAAAACTCAAGGCTTTAACAATCTAACCTACATGCTTCTAACATAGCTTAAACAACAACAATAATCATGCTTTAAACAACTTAAATCAACAACAAAACACAGCAGAAACATCTCTCAAAAATCACATGCATTATCATCCATTTTCATCATTTTCTTCAAGGAATTTAAAGAGAAAAGAACTATAAAACACATACCACAACAAGAGATCAATAGGTTGCAAATTAGGGCTTGAATCACCAAAGAAAATCCAGCCTTTTGAACCCCCAAGTCTCAGCCGAAAATGAGAGAGAGAAAAAGAGTGTTTTCTTGAATTTTTCTTTCTTTTCCACACTTAATGATTTTTGATAAAAAGGGAAAAATAACATTTAACATATACACTTAATCATTTCAGCCAAATAATCACTTAAACAATTATTTATTTTCCATTTAATAAATCATATAAGACAAAACACTAATGGGGCAAAAAGACCATTTTGCCCCTCCACCATAAAATCACTAAAATCATACTAAAGGGGTATTTTTGGGACATTCTAAATTCCCGGCCATTCCCGACATTCCCAATGTCTAAAACCCGTCCCCAAAATACTAACATGCTAAGTTGTGATTTCTACTGAGCCAAACGCCGCGTTCCAAAATACCGGACACCGGAAATACGAAATATAAAAACTGTTGATGACATAATTATGCATATCTGAATTCCATAAATAACAATGATAAATTATTTAAATAGCTATAAATAATTTCCTGATTAACATAAATAACTGCTAATTTCCAAATTAACTAAGCGGGCTTTACAACTATCCCCCCCTTAAAAGGATTTCGTCCCCGAAATCTAACACAATAACTCTGGATATTGAGCTCGCATATCTGATTCTAGCTCCCAGGTGGCTTCTTCCACCTTACTGTTTCTCCAGAGAACCTTGACCAACGCTATGGTCTTATTCCGAAGGACTTTATCCTTTCTATCCAGGATCTGCACTGGCTGTTCCTCGTAAGACATATCTGACTGAAGCTGAAGGCTCTCATAACTGAGTATATGAGAGGGGTCTGAAACGTATTTTCTCAACATTGAGACATGAAATACGTTGTGCACTGCTGATAATGCTGGAGGCAATGCTAACCGATATGCCACTTGACCTATCTTCTCGAGAATCTCGAAAGGTCCTGTAAACCTAGGGCATAACTTGCCTCTTTTCCCGAAACGTTTAATCCCCTTCATCGGAGATACTCGCAAAAACACATGGTCCCCTACTCGGAACTCAACATCCCTACGTTTCGGATATGCGTAACTCTTCTGTCTGCTCTGTGAGGCAAGCATTCTAGCTTTTATCTTCTCTATTGCCTCATTGGTCCGCTGAACTGACTCTGGACCTAGGTATTTCCTCTCCCCTGTCTCATCCCAGTGGATAGGGGATCTACATTTCCTACCGTACAACAGTTCATAGGGTGCCATCCCTATCGTACTCTGATAACTGTTGTTATACGAGAACTCTATTAACGGTAAGTATTTATTCCATGAACCCTCAAAGTCCATAACACAGGCTCTCAGCATGTCCTCCAATATCTGAATTGTCCTTTCGGACTGACCATCTGTCTGAGGATGAAATGCTGTACTGAATTTTAGCTTCGTACCCATTGCCCGTTGCAAACCTTGCCAAAATTTGGAGGTGAATTTCGGATCCCTGTCCGAAACTATAGACTTTGGTACCCCGTGAAGTCTCACTATCTCCCTGACATATAACTCTGCCAACTGATCCACTGTAAACGTTGTTCTAACCGGCAGAAAATGAGCAGATTTCGTAAATCGATCCACCACTACCCAGATGGAGTCATACATACCCGTGGTCCTAGGTAACCCGACCACAAAATCCATCGTAATGTCCTCCCATTTCCATTCTGGTAGGGTTAGAGGCTGCAACAACCCTGCTGGTCTCTGATGTTCAGCCTTGATCTGCTGGCACGTGAGGCATCTCGAAACGAATTCTACCAAATTCTTCTTCATACCGCTCCACCAGAAGTACGGTTTCAAATCTTGGTACATCTTGGTGGTGCCGGGATGTAGAGAATATGGAGTAGAATGAGCCTCCTCAAAGATCTCGTTCCTCAAGTCCACACTGTTCGGGACACAAACCCTGGCTTTATACAAAAGCACTCCACTAGCTGACACTGAAAAGTCCTTGGCTTGACCAGCCAATACCTCATCTCGGATCTTCACTAACTCCGGATCTGACGTCTGAGCAACCTTTATTCTTTCCAACAGATCAGATTGCAGCGTTAAGTTGTGAAGCTGACCTACCACAAACTCAATGCTGGATCTAACCATATCCTCTGCTGGCTGAGGTGAGATCTGAACCATGCTAGCTACCTGCCCGGGACCCTTTCTGCTCAGGGCATCGGCCACAACATTGGCTTTCCCGGGATGGTAAAGGATCTCACAATCATAGTCCTTCACTAACTCCAACCAACGCCTTTGTCTCATGTTCAAATCTTTCTGAGTAAAGAAATACTTGAGACTCTTGTGGTCGGTATAGATCTCGCACTTCTCCCCATACAAGTAATGCCGCCAAATCTTCAGTGCAAAAACCACTGCGGCCAATTCTAAATCATGAGTCGGGTATCGCTGTTCATAATCCTTTAACTGACGGGAGGCGTAAGCGATAACCCGATCGGCTTGCATCAATACGCACCCCAAACCCTGTTTGGATGCGTCACAATAGACCACGAACTTCTCCTTGTCCGAAGGCAAAGCTAGTACCGGAGCAGTAATCAACCTCTGTTTCAGCTCCTGAAAACTAGCTTCGCATTTATCTGACCAGATAAATCGCTGATTCTTCTTTGTAAGCTCGGTTAGGGGCATTGAAATTTTGGAGAACCCCTCCACGAACCTACGGTAGTACCCAGCTAATCCCAAGAAGCTTCGATCTCATCCTTGTCTTCGGTCTCGGCCAATCCCTGACGGATTCAATCTTCCCGGGATCCACCTTGATCCCATCTTTACTCACAATGTGCCCTAGGAAGGACACCTGAGACAACCAGAACTCACATTTCTTGAACTTGGCGTAGAGTCTATGTTCTCGAAGTCGTTGCAGTACCATCTGAAGATGTAACTCATGCTCCTCTTCGGCGAGAGTACACGAGGATGTCGTCGATAAACACAATCACACGGATATCGAGGAAATCCTTGAATACTCTATTCATCGGGTCCATGAATGCGCGGGAGCATTGGTTAGTCCGAATGACATAACCAGGAACTCGTAGTGTCCATACCTAGTGCGGAAAGCCGTCTTTGGAATGTCCTCCTCTCGGATCCTCAACTGATGATAACCCGAACGGAGATCAATCTTAGAAAAGACCGTCTTCCCCTGAAGCTGATCGAACAAGTCATCGATCCTAGGTAATGGATATTTGTTCTTCACCGTCAGCTTGTTCAACTCTCTGTAGTCGATGCACATCCTCATAGATCCATCCTTCTTCTTCACGAACAAAACCGGGGCTCCCCAAGGTGACACACTGGGCCGAATGAACCCTATGTCAAGCAACCCCTGGAGCTGAATCTTCAATTCCTTAAGTTCAGCTGGAGCCATCCTATACGGGGCTTTGGAAACCGGATCCACCCCTGGTGCCAAGTCAATCACGAAGTCAATCTCCCGATGAGGTGGTAACCCTGGAAGTTCTTCGGGAAAAACGTCCAAAAATTCCCGAACCACACTGATGTCCTCTGGCCGAATGGTGTCTGGCCGAGTGGTGTCCACCACCACGGCCAGAAACCCTAAGCACCCACCGTGCAATAATTCTCTCGCTGACATAGCCGAGATCACCGGGATCCGAGATCCCTGAACCGAACCCACAAATACGAACGGTTCTTCACTTTCCGGTTGGAAGACCACCATCTTCCTCTTGCAATCAATGCTCGCCGAATATTTAGATAGGAAATCCATTCCTAAAATAATATCAAATTCGACTAAGCTCATCTCTATCAGATCAGCGCTTAACTCCCTACCATCTATCCTGATCGGCATAGACCTAATCCACCTATTGGAGATAACCAATTCTCCGCCAGGTAACAGGGTTCCAAACCCTGACTCATATCTATCAAAGGGTCTACCCAACTTACTAAAAACTCTGGCCGCCACATAAGAACGTGTAGCCCCAGAATCAAACAGCACTGAATAAAGCGAGTCGTTAATAAAAATCTGACCTGTAACAACTGATGGGCTGGCATCTGCATCAGCCTGCGTGATCGCGAATACCCTGGCTGGAGTGGGTATCGCTGGAGCTCTCGGTGCCTCTGGCGGGCCCGGGGACATTCCCTCTTGAAGTGCCCGGGCATGCCACAATGAAAGCATCCCTGCCCCTTGCACTCTCCCCGATGGTGCCTCTTGCAGCTAGGGCACTCGGGATAGGAGAAGCGAGTCTCATTACCACCAGGACGACTCCCTCTGTTCTGGTTCCCCCGGAACCTCTTGTTCTGACTCGAGCCGCCGGAAGCAGTGGGTGCCCTCTTCCTCTGATCAATGGCCGAACCACTACTCCCCCTGCTAAATCCTGATGCAGGAGGGGTAGGAGCTCCGCCACCAACCGGAGTACTGGCTGAATCTGACATACACCCCACTGCGCCCTCAGCTCGCAGTGCCTTCTCCACCATCTGAGCGTAGGTGGTGCTGTCGTCAGTGGTAATCATCAGGTCATGCCTGATCTTGGGATTCAACCCGTCCAGATACTTCTCCTTCCTGCTGAAGTCGGTCGGCACAATTCCCGAGGCTAACCTCGCCAACCGGTCAAACTGAGTAGTATACTCAGTGACACTCATGTTCTCCCGCTGGGTCAGGTGAACGAACTCTTTCCTCTTGGCGCTTCTAACCGCCTCATTGTAGTACTTCGCGTTGAAAAGTTCTTGGAACCTCTCCCAAGTCATGGTGGTGACATCGTGAATCTGAGACACCATGTCCCACCATACCAGGGCATCCTCCTGGAACTGAAATGTGGCGCACACCACTCTGTCGTTGCCGGTGACACCCATGAAGTTCAAGATTCTGGTGATCACCGTAAGCCACTGCTCGGCTTTCGACACATCTGGACCTCCCAGGAATACCGGAGGTGCTTGCTTCCGGAACCGCTCATACAAAGGCTCCAATCTATGGGCCGCCACTACCATCTCGGCACAGGCGGCGGGCGGGTGCCACCGGAACTGCGGCACCGGCTGCAGGAGCACCCTGCTGTCTCAACCTCTGAATCTCGAGGTCTTGCTCTTCGATCCTGGCTTGCATTTCCGCAAACCGCAACTCCCAGTTCGGGGCTCCCTGATCGGCTGGGGGAGCCTGGGCAGCCTGTGGCGGGTTCTCATCACCCCGACCACGAGCCCTGCCTCGGGGACCTCTACCTCGGCCCCTAGCAGGTGGGGGAAACCGAGCTCCCTCTCCCTGATTCGACCCCACGGAGTTGCCTCGACTCCTGGTAGTCCGCCTGGCGTCCATCTAGTTAGAACCGCCTGCGAAACCAAGAGTTGGCATATCAGGTCGTATTCAAGGCGAGCTTACTAATGCCGCTTAATTTGGAAATTAGAAATGAAACATGCGCCTATTCTACTATCAGGCTACTAACATGCTTCCTAACAGGCTTTTCTCTTTTTTTTTTTTATAACTGAATAAAATAAACTACTAAAGCAATAAAGGCTTACTGAACCGTGAACAGGAGCTAGCTGGCGATGATGATTGTACATGTCGTGACGATCTTCGGAAGACAACCTGGCGGCTCTGATACCAAATTGTAACACCCTAACTATCTTAGGCGTATTACGTGATTTTTAAACGTACTGTGCAGCTCGTTGCTAATCAACGAGGTTTATGGAAAAACGTGATTAATTAAAATTTTGCTTTTTCATTAAACTTATAATCCATTTTATAAAAAGTCTCGGGATCCCGATTTATAAAAATATTTACAATCGTTTTTACTGTTCAACTTTTACATCAAAATAGAGTCGTCTAACGACAGTTACAAAATCTCAGCCCTGCTGTCCCGAGGATCGTACGCTCCAGGCCTAACCGCCCCGACATGTACAATCTCATATGCTCGGTCACGGTCCATCAGCTACAGCCTTGCCTTTACCTACACATGAACATAAACTGTGAGTCGACAGACTCAGTAAGAAAAGCATAATAATATCATACATAAAACTGACTGCCGTGTCCAACACGATACTGAGTCCCGCTACTGCCATGTCGAACATGGTACTGAGCACTACTGCCATGTCCAACATGGTACTGAGTTTTGAACGTTCAGGGGACGGTACTATTGACAAGTATCCTCCTGATTGGTCGAACCGGTCATACTCCGGCTGCTGGTCATACTCCAGCCTGTCTGCAGACGGGATAGGTCAATAAGCCGAACCACCAACCAAGTGTCGGCTGATCGGTCGAGCCGGTCATACTCCGAGCTGCGGTCATACTCCGGCCTGTACCGACGTGACGGGGGTTGGGTGGTTCGAAGCCTAAATACATATCTAATGTAATCTAACGGGCTTCACTACATGCACGCTAAACATGTAATCTACATATGCATACCGTTATACTAATCTTACGGATTAGATTTCAGGTGTGCCGGTCAACCTGACTGGAACTGAAGCTGAACGGCGGATTACTGGCTCCTAAACCATAAAAATCACAACGCTATAAGTGACACGCTAAATCACTTCCCGGGGACTAAAACTCGAAACTAAAAGTTTCCCTATCGATAAAAAGCATGGCAATACCCCTAAAAACCCAAAAACGAGGAAAACTAGGGTTCTGAAAAATCCCCAACCGGCAGACCGGTTGCCCAACCGGAATTCCGGTTCTGGGAAAATTCAGGACCCCATCCGGAATTCCGGATGCTCAACCGGAATTCCGGTTCCTCGCAGGCAGCAAACTAAAAATCTCCTAACTTGACCAATTCGAACCCAATTGATCCCAAACTTTCCAGACCTCCTCTATAGGTCCCAAATAACAATTCTAGAGCATCAAACCTACCCAGAAATCACACATGCAAAATTAACCATTGGAGCTCAAGCTTTGAGTTCCAAACTCAAGCTTGAGCAAAACCAACTAAACAAGCAATCCACTAGCTTAATTCAACATAACTAAGCATAAAATAACCTCTGCAAACTAACAAGAACAACAACAACAACACAGAAACAAAACATCACATTTTCTTTCAAAATTCATAACTTTTGCAAAGAAAACTCAAGGCTTTAACAATCTAACCTACATGCTTCTAACATAGCTTAAACAACAACAATAATCATGCTTTAAACAACTTAAATCAACAACAAAACACAGCAGAAACATCTCTCAAAAATCACATGCATTATCATCCATTTTCATCATTTTCTTCAAGGAATTTAAAGAGAAAAGAACTATAAAACACATACCACAACAAGAGATCAATAGGTTGCAAATTAGGGCTTGAATCACCAAAGAAAATCCAGCCTTTTGAACCCCCAAGTCTCAGCCGAAAATGAGAGAGAGAAAAAGAGTGTTTTCTTGAATTTTTCTTTCTTTTCCACACTTAATGATTTTTGATAAAAAGGGAAAAATAACATTTAACATATACACTTAATCATTTCAGCCAAATAATCACTTAAACAATTATTTATTTTCCATTTAATAAATCATATAAGACAAAACACTAATGGGGCAAAAAGACCATTTTGCCCCTCCACCATAAAATCACTAAAATCATACTAAAGGGGTATTTTTGGGACATTCTAAATTCCCGGCCATTCCCGACATTCCCAATGTCTAAAACCCGTCCCCAAAATACTAACATACTAAGTTGTGATTTCTACTGAGCCAAACGCCGCGTTCCAAAATACCGGACACCGGAAATACGAAATATAAAAACTGCTGATGACATAATTATGCATATCTGAATTCCATAAATAACAATGATAAATTATTTAAATAGCTATAAATAATTTCCTGATTAACATAAATAACTGCTAATTTCCAAATTAACTAAGCGGGCTTTACAGTTACATCTTGTCCAAGCTTCATAATCTTCATCCTCTTCTTCTGGTGCAGAAAGTTTTCCATCAATGAGTTTCACTTTATTCTTGGCCGATAGAGCTACCATCATGGAATGACGCCAAGAACTATAATTTTCAGCTCCCAGTAAGAATCTTTGGAACAAGATTGACACACGGATTATCTCCATGGGTTAAGAAGTAAGGACTTCGAGGATCATCAGGAGCTTCGAACACTCTGATTAAGAACAGAAAAATGATTCGAATCACCATTGTTGGTGGTACTACGAGTTTGAGTTCCACCTCCCCTGGCCATGATCGAAAAACAAGAAACGAGCGGAAGAAGAGAAGAGCACACTTAATCTAGCGGCTCTGATACCATTTTAGTAACAAGAGAGGGAAGAAAATGTAAATTTTGATTAATTGATAAAATTGGTACAATATTGTGTATATATACACAAGGCAGTAGAGAAGGAAAAAACATAGTCGGTTAAGACTCTAACTAACTCAGCTAATATATACTCACACTTAACTAACTTAGTACAACAAACTCAAGCTAACAACATATACACACAACACCTTACAATCTAATATTTTTTAAACAAAAATTCAGCCTATTTGAGTGTTATGTTTTAGTTTTAATACTTCTTTTAATTTTTAAAAATATATTTATGCATGTCCATTAGTTAAACAATGAGAGTTGAGTTCAAAAAAATTAAAACTGGGAGTTTTATCCACTTCAATATGATTAGAAGAGAGAGTTTATAGTAATATTCCCAAAAACGGCAATTTAATTTCTTAGTAGCCATACATAATACTCTCGAGAGAAAAGTATGTTAGAAGTTCTTTTCTTTTGAATAAATAAAAAATAAATAACGAAAAGCCCCATCAATATAAATGGGTTTAAATGAATCTAAAGAGTCGAATGTAGTGAATTTTATGGAAATAATATAAATGTGTTGTCATTTTGATAAGGACAAAATTATATGTGCATGGCGTGTAGGTAGGTGGTGACAGCAACAAGGGGAGGGTATATCGGTCACTTTAAAGAAAATTTAATGTATCAGCCGTAGTAGTGCGGTCGGTAAGGCTGTTGTATTCATGGAATCATATATATATATATATATATATAAAAATATTCTGTTAAACTAAGAAATGTCGTTATAGACATTTTAATATATAAAGATATATATTTATACACTTTCGGTTGATAAACCTTACCTGTCTAGCCGGTCACTCTCTCCAGTCTCCAGTCTCCACTATCACACACCACACATATATATCACATATATTCACACAACAGTTTATATATATATATATATATATATATATATTTAATAAATTATATTGAAACAATTGGAATCAAACATATAATTATGGTGGTGGCGGATTTAAAGACTGGAATAGTACTAGTGTATTACCAACCAAAGAAAATAAATAAATAAAAGAAAACAAAAACAAATAACTCGCTAGCTATATGTATATATGTGTATAAATTATATATCTACACTTTAAAAGTTTGAAATGCTTGAATTTTTGGTGGGGTGGGGAGCAAATACTATTATTCAAGCCAATCTTAGTGCTTCTTATCTCCACAAAGTTCGTTCTCACCCAAATTGAATTGTCTCCTACTATAATTTGGCTGCTCATACATTTTTAGAATGTATGTCTATGGACACCTTATAATGGATGAAATTACAAATTATTAGAAGCAATTCTTTTAGCAATATGCAATATAGTATTTCTAAGATGAAACTATGTTATATCAAAAACTTGTACATACATATAAAATGAGTGATATGATGTGTTTAATTAGGTGGATGGATATGAGCCTAAATAAGGCACTAAAACTCCATAGCTTAGATTTAGTGACCTAAAAACGTGTTTCCCATTTTTCTCATGGAAGTGACTTGTTTTTCTATAATACTACTTGGCATTATTTACGTTATCTGACAACAAAATAATGAAAACAAGAACCAGAAAATCACATAGAAAAGACTAGTATTGGTGAGAAACCATTTACCCTAAGTAATAATTCTGAGGTCTATAGAATCGATATTTATAGATCGATAAAGAAATTGGCACTTTAATAGATCTACCCCTAATATATAAGAACAAAATTAGTCACTTGATTACGTAGAGATAGATCATCATGATCATGATAAACACATATCTATATATATATCTTTGGAACCACAAAGACTTTTTTGGAGCAAACATGAAAGACATATCCACTTTAAGTGGCCCTTAAATTCTAAGGTTCATTTCATTGTGCGCATATTAACGTACATACGTGTATACAAAGATCATTATACAATTGGTATACCTTCTAGGCCTTTTCCCAAAATTCATCGTGGGTTCCTGGTGGTGATTCACAGACATATATATATAAAATATATATATATATAATGTAACCCTTTTTCAATATTTTTTAATTATGTATTTAGTTTGCGAATAAAAATTAGGATAAACTATTATTATTAATATTATATAAAATCGCAATTATTAAATTAAAATATATAAAAAATACTTAATTATACCCGGTATGAGATCTCTGGGTGTACAAAACAGGTCTATTTGTTGTCTAAGTCACCTCAAGAGTCCAGGGGATCAAGCATACGTGGAGGGTGAACCTGCTCTATGACTATCAAAGTCTTCAACTTTATTAAGTGTAACATTTCTATTATATATATATATATATATAGTCACTTTTTTCTTTTACAGTTTAATATTGTAATTTTATTTTTATTTTCTCAACTTTTATTATTATTATTAAAAAAAGTTTAGCAATAAGCTAATATGCATTAAGGTCTCCGATAGGTATATTCATGGAATTGACTAGTCAGTGTTGCCAATAATATTTCCACCGTCTTTTTGACTCTTTTCTTTTCAAGAATAGCAGTAATAAGAGTTCTGCTTATCTTTTGGCCACATATATACAACATATTGTATATATAGAGAGAGAGATATGAGCATTACTTCGTATCACTAAGAAGAAGCATATGTAGCTTCCTAACTCATTCATCATATTCTTGTTATTCTCTATAGACTCACTTAAAAGTCCCTCATGGAAGCCAAAGGGTATACTCAAGATGGTACTGTTGATCTTCGTGGACGCCCTGTTCTTGCTTCTAAAACTGGGAAATGGAGAGCTTGTGCTTTCCTTGTCGGTAAGCATCCCTAATATATATATTATATAGATAATAGATATAGACATAGATATGTTTATACTCTTTTGTCTTATTGGTACAAAAAGCAAGGAAAATTAAGCTGACATTCTGTGTTGTTTGGTCCTTTTGAATATTGCTCATAACATATCTATGTCTCCCAAACCAATAAGGAAGACCTTAAACATAACGACTTAACAGGCTTAATTGGCAGTAATCCATCTGAGCTTGATGCTTGTTGACTGGATAGTATAGAAAATGGAATTAGCTGATGAGACTGATTTTCTTCTATTATTCAGGCTATGAAGCATTTGAGAGGATGGCCTTTTATGGCGTGGCTTCAAATTTGGTGAATTACTTAACAACACAGCTTCATGAAGACACAGTATCTTCGGTGAGGAATGTGAATAACTGGTCAGGTGCTGTGTGGATGACACCAATTCTTGGAGCTTACATAGCAGATTCCTACATTGGTCGTTTTTGGACATTCACTGTTTCATCACTCTTTTATGTCATGGTAAAATTATTATTATATAGAACATCCACTAGCTAATTACTTTAATCATCTTTAATTAATATATTATTTTAATCTCGAGATAAGGCATGCTGTTTTTTATTTATTTTTACTTTTATCATGGTCATTAACTTAATTATATGATCAGAATATTCCAAGTACTTATAATTAAGATCATTACAGCCACTACATTTTTATCTTCCAAGTTCACTTTCCCACTTCACCACCTGTGTGGACAAAGTTATATTGTTATGATTGCGTAAAAATCTCAACCACCAATAGACAGTATTAAAATTTGCCAGTGGGACCAATTAGTGGGTTAATGGTTTGATAAATAAAAAGAAAAAAAGAATGTTTAATAATTTGTTTTGTTATCTGGCTACCTGCACGAGTGAAAAACTTATGCCTTTTTAGTGCTATTTAATAACTAGGACCATTATCTTGCATATGTGTTCACATACATATATATAGTAGTTATGCTGTCCATATTACCGTAAATATGAATGTGTTCCGTTTTAATGCTCACATTCATAGAAAATGAACTTCAACTGATTCGAAAATGACAGAAAATTTTGTATTCATCCATAAAAACATTAATTATTGAGAATCATGAAGCAAAACTCTTTGAAATAAAACATAAAGGAAATCATCAAAATGTAATGACTGATTCTTAAACCAGATCAATAGAACTGTATGGTTTGTCTCTGCCACGTGATGTGTCCCACATGCACTATGCACAATGGTTGGTAGATATGTGTTTCAATTTTTTTTTTTTTTCATTAATAGTCAAAGGTTACAACCATCTCTTCTCTGTTTTTCTCTTTCCCAAATTAATGTATACGAACATGTTTACGAAGAAAACTTAACCAAGTCTACTTCTGAACAGGGAATGATGCTATTGACTTTAGCAGTTTCACTAAAAACCTTAAAACCAACTTGTACAAATGGGATCTGTAACAAGGCCTCTGGTTCACAAATAGCATTTTTCTATGTGGCTCTCTACACTGTAGCAATTGGAGCAGGTGGAACTAAACCCAACATATCGACCTTTGGAGCAGACCAGTTTGATGACTATGACCCTGAAGAGAAGAGGCTCAAGGTTTCATTTTTCAACTGGTGGATGTTCAGCTCTTTCTTGGGTGCTCTAATTGCCACTCTGGGACTTGTTTACATTCAAGAGAACTTGGGATGGGGTTTAGGATATGGGATTCCAACAGTTGGTATCCTATTGTCTTTATGTATTTTCTACTTGGGGACCCCAATTTACAGGCACAAAGTTAGGAAATCTAAAAGCCCGGCTAAAGACTTAATTCATGTCCCAGTTACTGCCTTCAAAAATAGAAAGCTTCAGCTCCCTGACCACCCCTCTGAACTTCATGAGTATGAGATGCAGCATTACACCAATAGCGGAAAAAGAAAAATTCATCACACCCTAATGTTCAGGTATATCTCTACGTATTTAATACATGGCTGTTTAAATGAAGCTTTTGTATTAGAAAAGCTTTACTTAATAAACATTAAGTGTAATAGTACTGCTGAATCACATAGTTAATAAACCATACAGGTATGGATGACACTGCTGAATAACGAGTATAATAGTAGTAATGGGTGGTGTTACTGTAAATTAAACTACTTTTTGTTGTAGTTAGGATTGTACGGGTGTTGGTAAGAAATGATGGCTTTCCATGTAGCATGGAATATTCCAAAAGAATAGTCAATATATAGAAAGATTCGTCTAGTAAGATGGGGGAATTGGTAGCCTTTCACTCATGTGCATAACTAGGAAGTCTACTATGCAAAAGGAAAAGGTGGGGGTGTCTAAGGACCACATCAGGTTCAGTAGTTAGCCACTTATTACAATTAAAAAAAAAAAACCATATTCACTGTTCACTGTTCAACCCTGTTTGCATCTTTAATGAGTGCTGGGAATCTTTATATAGCCAAGTTTCTGATAGAGGAGGTATCACCATAGATGACCTGACATTCATACCCCACCACTGTCTCAGATCCAAACAAAATTGCATATCAAACACTACATATCGTTAGTGGGCAACCTCCACTATGTCACTAGTCATTGAATGAAAACAAGCTTCAGTATTAAGGAAAGTGAGTTCCCATTCTCCGCAGAAGTTAGATTATTGTAAATAGTTCTGTCAAGGAAAGAAGGACTTGATGATTGACTAATTATATGAAGGTGAATCAAACCGTGTCATTAACTGATTTCAGGTTCTTGGACAAGGCTGCAATAAAGGAGGGCACTGCAGAAAACTCAAGGCCACCATGTACAGTAACTCGAGTAGAAGGAGTCAAACTCGTTCTTGGGATGATCCTAATATGGCTTGTGACCTTAGTTCCAAACACCATTTGGGCCCAAATCAACACTCTCTTTGTCAAACAAGGCACCACTTTAGACAGACGCATAAACTCAAGGTTCAGCATCCCAGCAGCCTCACTTGGGAGCTTTGTCACACTCTCCATGCTCATCTCGGTGCCAATGTACGACCGCTACTTTGTGCCATTCATGCGCAAGAAAACAGGCAATCCGAGAGGAATCACACTCCTCCAACGCCTTGGAATCGGATTTGTGATCCAAGTGGCCGCCATTGGCATAGCTTATGCAGTTGAAGTCCGGAGAATGCATGTCATAAGACTACATCACATTGCGGGGCCTAAAGAAGTTGTCCCCATGAGCATATTTTGGCTTCTCCCTCAGTATGTTCTTCTAGGAATAGCTGATGTGTTCAATGCCATTGGATTGTTAGAGTTTTTCTATGATCAGTCCCCTGAAGATATGCAAAGCCTTGGTACAACATTTTTCACTAGTGGGATTGGAGTTGGGAATTTCTTGAACAGTATGCTGGTGACAATGGTTGATAAGATCACAGGCAGCAAAGGGTCAACCGGTTGGATTGGAAATAACTTGAATAACTGTCACTTGGATTTATACTATGGTTTCCTCTTGGTAATATCAATACTCAACATTGGGGCTTTTCTTTGGGCTTCAAGTAAGTATATTTACAAGAAAGAGTTGACTGAAGATCAGAATTGTATTCAGATTGATCAGCTAAAGCTCAAAGCTAAGCCCTTTGACACACCTCCTTTGGGTTTACAAGTATGAAAATCGTTGTTTTAGGTTTAAACTAGAAAGGTTTAGTTGATGGGCCGGGTTACATATACTGCTGTATAATATAAGCTATTTGTTTCTCTCTCCTTTTCTTTAGTAGGTATAATTTTACTATGTCCTCTGCTAGAATATATTTATAATAAGTTGGTTTGATTTAATTCCTGTTCTTTAACTTGAAATTCACTAATTAATTAGAGAGCCTTAATAATAATAATAAAAGGAATCCTATAATACCAAGGAAATTTTAGTTATTAAAAATGGTTTATTTTCCCCATTCTAAATAATCTTTGTGAGCATGAGAGTTGTGGATTCTATCAACAATGCTAAAACTTAAAATTGGGAATTCCATCCCTGATATGCCTAATGAATCTTGATTACAACACACAGTAAGAGAACACGCCACCTCATTGTACCCGTGGCAAATGACCTCACCGCGTGGTAGCGTGTGGAGCTGATGGCTTAGTGGGCTGGGCTTCAATTTGAGCTTTTGGACTTTCAAAAATATCAACTTTTCATGTATTAGGATGTACTCAATTTTTCCATTCGAATATCCCACAAATACTATTTTTCCTACAAAATTAATTTAGTACTACAATATTTTTAAATATATATTACATTGTTGGCGATGAGAACTCGACAACTAAAACTTACTTAAAAAATCAAATGTAAAGAGTACAATACTCTTGTATTGAATATGAGAACTCTATTGCAAGTAATGATTATCCAAATCCTTTACAAGTGTTCAAATGCGGCTTTATACTCGAGTTCTAATTGCTCTGAAATACAAGTGGTCCCAAAAATAAGGGAACAAAGTTGTGATTGTACCATGAGGGTCAGAGTGTCAGATGGGTAGTGGAGGAGTGTTGGTGGAATGTTAGCTTGCATCTAAAGTGAGACAAATAGTGTCTCTACTACTTGTACTTATTGTATCTTTTGTACAACCACTTCCTCTCTTCACGCATTGTTGGAGACATACTAGCTTTGATGGACTTGCCCTTAGTCGTACATCCTTTCGGTATCCTTTCCATTACAACCTACACTTATAATGAGGGAGCCACACTAGGAAATTTGGCTAGGTGTTGGGAGAGAGAGCAACACTTGGTATTTTGACTAAGTGTCGAGAGAGGGAGCAACACTTGGTAATTTTGCTAAGAATTGGAAAAGAGAGCAACACATGGTATTTTTACTAAGTGTTGGGAGAGTGAAGGGGATGGGGAGCGAAGGAGTTGAGGAGAGATTACGAGATAAAGAGAGCGGGGAGAGGAAAGTGGAGCAGGCAGTGTTGGAATTTTATGCCCTAAATAAAATCCAATTTCATTGTAATCTTATTTACTTTCAATAAAGATCAAAAATCATATATTGACCTTGTCGTATGCTTTGTTCGCATGTTTTATACGTGATTATATATTTAATTTATAATTTCTATTAAATCTCGAACATATAGTTATTCACAATTATAATGATGTCATGACAGTGAAAATAATTGTGATTATATGCTTCAAATTTATTTAGTCTCACAATTTATCAGTGCACTGAATTTACACTAATGTAATCATCAACGATAAGGTTTCCTTACACTTGAATAAGTGGAATATCTTTTCAAGTGCACTATTAAAGTAAACCATGATCGGATGTATTGGCTATACATCAATACATCGAATTGGACCATTATTAAATGTGGAAAAGATATTATAAACTTACCATTATATATTTTCTAAGTCAATATTACTTAGTTGATCATAGATAATTGGATCTCAATCCAGAGATGGTTAAGCTCTAGCTTAATTGTATTGCACAGGTTCTTTGACTTGTTCGTTACCAGCTTACAGGTAGGACTAGTCCATACTTACATCTTGGAAATTCGGTAGTAAAATTGAGTGAGAGTGTTAATCATAGATATGGACATCTATAACTTCTATGTCTATTAGAAGTGAAAGGATGATTTCCTTTTAGGTTGGCTAAAGGCAATAAATGATAGAGACGTCATTTCGAAAATTATATTAGTATCTCGAAATATTATGTACAAGTAGCTAAGTATTTTAACAATAAAATACATTAAAGGGTAAAGTGATAATTTTATCCCTACCCAATCTAAATCGTCTATAGAAGATCAATGATTGCTGTGATTGAAATAATAGATAATACATAACGTATCTATATTTGGTATATAGAGTGTTCTATGTAATCAAGAGTGCAATTCTAAATCAATAGTGGAGTTAGAAGGAGTTAATAAGTTAGGAAATTTACTTAGTAAATTGATTTATTTAATAAATTATAATTCAAAAGTAACCATGTCAAATTTTGAATTTTCACTAAGATGGGCGAAATTGAGAAGATAAGTGAGATATAGGCTTATTTGTTAATTATGACAATTTGGTGTCAAATTAATTAATTATTATAGTTATGTTTTAATTTATAATTATTTAACTTGAATAAAGGTTTAAATATAATATATAAGGTTTAATTAATTAGGATTATCATTATAATTAATATTATCTCAATTTTTGCCCACGTGACCTGGCATGTCCACATAGGTAAGTTTGATGCCACATGGAGTAGTACAGCCTGTCAATAAGAGGACAAGTCACCATGCACAACGTACCAGTTGATGAAGAGTCTAAATACTCAAGCAGGACCAAGAGACAATAAAATGGCCAATTAGGATGGTTTGGTCAGACTTCCTGTGGCCGGCCATATTGAAGTAAGGGCCGACCAGCCTCCAACCAAATGTAGGCTGACCAGCCTCCAAAAAAATGTAGGCCGACCAACTTTCTGATGGGTTTTATGCCCTAAATAAAACTCCATTTCAATGTAATATATTTTATTCAACATCAATAAAGAAACAGAAGTATTTTTCATTCATTTGTATATGTTTTAGTTCACCTTATCAATTGCTTGTCTATTTGATTTATAAATTCATTTGAAACTCTTTTCACATACTTGATCCTATTTATTGTGTTGTCAACACTTTGGAAAGTAAACATGACTATGTGAATAAAGTTTCCTAGATTTATCAGACAGAGAGTTTTACTGATATGATAATCTACAACAAGAGTTTACTTGCATTTGGAGAAATGCTATGTTCTTTTCAGAACATTGGTTAAAGTAAAGCTTAGGTTTGATGCATGGAGTATGCATCGGAAGGGACCGATATTGAACTTTGATTTAGATTTATTAAACTTACCTTAAAATCTATTTAAGTCAATATCGCCTAGTTGATCCTAGATCAAATGATCTTAATCCTGTTATGATTAGGCTCAATCTTAAGAGGCTATTCGTGTTCTTTGATTTGTTAGTTAAGCCTACTTTTAGGTCAGGGTGATACGTACATTTTGGGAACACGGTAGTGCAATTGAGTGGGAGCGATAACATAAAATGGACCTATAGCTTCTATCTGGCGAATAGTAAGCAAAGGATGATCTCCTTCGAGCTTGACCAAACGAAAATAAATGGTGGAGTACTCATTTCACATAAGCTGAAATATCATTTATACGAGGTCAAGTGTTTTAAGGATAAAATACATAGTAGGGTGTAACGGTAATCTAATCCCTTTACAGTGTAGATCATTCATATAGAGGATCATTGATCAAATTAGGATTATAACAATGGATAACTAATGATGTGTCTATATGGTGGAACATATAGAGCATTCTATATACTGAAAGTGCAATTCTAAGTTCTATACGTGGATTCAACAAAGAATTAATAAGTCAGTGAATTTAAGTAATAAATTCTTGATCTGCTTATTGGAAGCTCGATTATATAGACCCATGGTCCCCCCACTAGTTGAGATAATATTACTTGTAAGACTCATATAATTGGTTTTGATTAATCAATTATAATTCTCAAATTAGACTATGTCTATTTGTGATTTTTCACTAAGTAAGGACGAAATTGTAAAGAAAGAGTTTTAGGGGCATATTTGTTAATTATGATACTTGTATGGTTCAATTAATAAATATGATAAATGACAATATTATTTAATAATTATTTATAGTTATGAAATAGTTAGAATTGGCATTTAAATTGTTGAATTAGAAAATTGGCGTTTTTGAGAAAATCAGATGCAAAAGTGATAAAACTGGAAAATTGCAAAAAGTGAGGCCCAAATCCATACTGCCTTGGCCGACCACTTTTATAGGGATTATCCTCTGATATTTTCATTAGTTTAATGCCAAATAATTCAAACCTAACCTTAGTGGAATGCTATAAATAGATAGTGAAGGCTTCGGGAAAATTACACTTTTCATTTAGAAAAACCTGAGCCTCTCTCTCTCTATCTGGCCATCCACTCCCTCTCTCTCTTCTTCCTTAAGATTTCAAAATAATTAGTGATTAGAGTAGTGCCCACACACAGCAAGTGATACCTCAATCATAGTGAGGAAGATCGTGAAGAAAGACTTTCAGCAAGAAGGAGTTTCAGCACTAAAGAATCAGAGAAAGAGATCCAGGTTCAGATCTTGATAATACTCTGCGACAGAAAGGATACAAGGGTTAGAGATCTAAACGGAAGGAGTCATATTATTCCGTTGCACCCAATGTAAGGTTTACTAAACTTTATATGTGTTTATTTCATCGTTTTAGAAAGTTCATATTTAGGGTGTTAATCAACATACTTGTGAGTAGATCTAAGATCCTGGTAAAATAATTTCCAACACTTCCTTCCTGGAAGACACAATAGGTGTGTCTGTAACCTCCTTACAGGAAAACACAATTGGTGTTTCTGTATCTTTGACCCTAGACAAATAATGGTTCACTCTTAGCTTTGAATCCACTCTAACAACCCACGAAAGTAGGGGTTCAACTTCAGATATTTACCTATTCTTAAAGAATAATTAATAGGTTATTTTCTTATATATTTAATGTGTAAAAAAGAGTTGATAGCTCCTCATTTTAAGTGATATAAATCGACTTTGGCTTAGAACTTCTGTAAGCTCTCTCCTATATAAAGAGCACTAGGTTAAACCAAAAAGTTCTAAGTTCTCACTCTTAAGTTCTTGAGTTCAAGCACTCAAACCATATCAATTCTCTCCTATACGCCACGTACAGTGTGTGAGAGACTAGTCTTCCTTATCTCACTTACTTGAGATCTACTCTACATTCTCCCTATTGTAATTTAGAGAAAGCCACTCTAGAACTTGTAACACTTGTGATTTGAGTTGTATGGTCTCTCATATCAATACAACTAAAATGGGAGTATGTCATTACCCGTTAAACAAGGGGGCCAAACCTCTACAAAATTATTGTATCTATTTTGTTTGCTTGTTCTAATTGTTTACACGTGGTGATTTTGATCGTGAATAAGACTCTGCTCTTAGTTGACCAAATCTATGGTGTAAAGACCGCTTAGTTTAATTTGGAAATTAGTAGTTAATTAAGATTTAGTTATGAAAATTATTTATAGATATTTAAATAATTATTTATGTTGCTATATTTGAATTCAGACTGCATTTTTATGTCATATAGTGAAATTTCATAATTTTACATTTTCGGTGCCCGACAACATGGAACGCGGTGTATGGCTCAGTAGAATCACAGTGTACCAAAATACTCCTTAGTACCCTTTTATGTTATTTTAGTGTGGAGGGGCAAAATGGTCATTTTGCCCCATTTGTATTTTTGTCCTTTAGTGGACTTAGTGATATGGAAACATATGATTTATTGATTTATGTTAGCTGAAATAAAAAAGAGTTATGCATTTTGTCTTTTATTCAAAATTGGAAAAAAAAAATAGAAAAGAAGCAAAACCCAAAATTTTCTCTCAACTCTCTCTCTCTCTTTCGGCCCTTTTTGAGCAGCAAGAAAAGTGGTGTTTTCCTTGGTAATTCAAGCTGGTTCTAGCATAGATTTTGATCTCAAGTTGTTGGTAAGACTCTTGTAGCTTTTTCTTTTAGTTTCTTTTAGTTTAAGGAAGTAGAAAATGGTTGCATGCTTGGTTTTTGATGTTGATAGCTGCTGTTAATTGTTGTTGTTGTTTTCAGAAGTTTAAACATGTTTAATTGAGTAGAATAGAGCTGGTTGTGATGCATGCTAGTTACCTTTGTTCAAATTTGAAGTTTTGGCTCAAATTAAAACTATGATTTTCAAAGTGAAATGAGGAATTACTTGCTGTAGTGGTTGTTTGTGCGTGGGTTTGATTTCTGCAGTTATATTATGCTTGTTTGAGTAGATTAAATCAAGTTTTGATGCATGTTTATTAGATTTAACCAAGTTTGAGTTTTGAACTCAAAGCTAGGAGCTTTAATGGCGGATTTTGATTTTGTGCGTGTAGGGTTGTTTTGTTGCTTTAGAAATGTTTATTAGGGTCTAATTAGCAGGTCTGGAAAGTTTGGTTGAGTTTGGAAACGTTTCGGTTAGGGGTTTGAGCTTTGTGGGTTTTCTGGGTAAAACCGACTAACCGGTTTTACACTGCCTGTAAAATCGGTTACCCAGATTTCGCAGCAGGGGGTGAAAACCGGTTTTTCTCAGCTTGTCATTTTGTGCTACTTTCAGGTTTTCAGGCAGTTTGTTCCCTGCTAGTTTGGGGTATTTTTGTATTAAGTTGTAGTAGGTTAAGAATGGTTTTAAAACCTTTGTCCCGGTTGTGATTTAGCGTTTCACTTATCAGTGTTGTGATTGTTACGGTTTAGGAGCCTGTAACTCGCCGAGCAGATCGTTCCACTCAGGTTGACCGGCACACCTGAATTTAGAATTGGGATAAGATTAGTATAAAAGTATGCATATGTATTTACATGTTTAGCGTGCATGTTAGGAAGCCTGTTGGATTACATTAGATATGTATGTTGGCTTCGTACCATCCGACAGTATCACATCGGTAAAGTTAGAGTATGACTAGCAGCTGGGGTATGACCAGTGTACCGAGTATAGGCTGATATTATGGTCGATGGTACTGTACTGTTTGACTGTATCACATCGGTAAGGCTAGAGTATGACTAGCAGCTAGAGTATGACTAGTGTACTGAGTATAGGCTAATACTGTAACACATCGGTAAGGCTAGAGTATGACTAGCAGCTAGAGTATGACCAGTGTACCGAGTATAGGCTGTTACTCTGTCAAAAGTACCGTCGTACGAACGTTCGAGACTCAGTACCGTGTGGGGAATGGGGATTAGGGTTGTGGTCAGGGCTATGGGCGTCTGACCATAACCCAGGATTTATGTATGTTTTATGATTTATGCTTTTCAAACTGAGTCTGTCGACTCACAGTGCTATGTTTATGTGTAGGTAAGGGCAAGGCCAAGGCTGAGGAACCGTGAGGACGAGCCGATGAAGATTGTACATGTCGAGGCGGTTAGGCCTGGAGCGTACTATCCTCGGGACAGCAGCGCTTTTGTAGTTAGTCGCTGGGCGACAAATATTTTGTAAAGAATTAATTAACTTTTGTAAAGTATTTTGTAATCGGGATCCCGAGTATTTTGTATGAAATATTATAAGTTTTAATTAAAAAGCAAAATTTTAATTAATCAAAATTTCCATAAACCTCGTCGATTAGCAACGAGCTGCACAGTACGTTTAAAAATAACGTAACACGCCTAGTCTAGTTAGGGTGTTACATATGGTCAACATTTTGGAGCTTTCATTGAGTGCGTTGTTTATCAATCTGATCAATCATCATAGCTATAACAAGGAGAACTCTAGCTACAACTTTTACTTCATTGAATATTCCTTAAGACCCGATGACTATTGATCTTAATGTTTGTATTCCAGCAATAGTTGGAGTTTCTACGAACCCAATGGATGTAGCCAATCTAGCCAACCACACTTAGCCAGACAGGCCCAACAAACTTGACTAACACAACTGGTCTGGTTGACCCTGCTAGCCCGATTGATCCCAATGAACAACCTTTTCTGCCCACGGTAGCTACGCCATTGGCATCTTCCACAGAGGGTTTTGTCAATGTGGAGCATCCCCCATGCACCATGACTGACTCTTTTCCCCAGTAATGTGTTGGGGAAATAGGGCCAGAGAATTGGCGAACCAACAATTGGTGAGCCTCATGTGGACTTGGGAGAAGACATTGAATTAGCCAGACTCAGAGAGTTGGTTGTATGCCATGTCAGCCAAACTAAAGAACCACGCACTATTGGTTGCTATTGTTGGGTTTTTATGCCCTAAATAAAACTCATTTCAATATAATCAGATTTACTTATTAATATAGATCAGAAATAACATTTAATGTTGCATGGTTCACATGATTTATTTCATGATTATATGTACATAATGTATAAATTCTATTTAAGTCCAGAACATATCAATTTGTTAATGATTATAGTGTTGTCAACACAGTGGAATATAGTCTTAATTATATGTTCGAAAGTTTATTCCCTGATTTGTCAGAGCAGTGGATTTAGACTGACATGGTATAATCAGCGATAGGTATTCTTACACCTTGGATAAGTGTTACGTCCTTTCCAGGACATTGGCAAAGTTTACCAGCATCGGATGTATGGAGTATACATAGGAAGGGAACGATATTGAACTTTGATTAGATATATTAGAATTTACCGTAATATCTATTCAATTCAATATCACCTGTTGATCCTAGATCAAATGATCTTAATCCTGATATGATTAGGTTCAATCTCAAGAGTGTTATTCGTGTTCTTTGATTTGTTAGTTAAGCCTACTTTTGGGTCAGGGTGATACGTACATTTTGGGAACAAGGTAGTGCAATTGAGTGGGAGCGCTAACATAAATATAGAATCTATAGCTTCTATCTGGCGAATAGAAAGTAAAGGATGATTTCCTTCGAGCTTAACCAAACGAAATTAAATGGTGGAGATCTCATTTCACTTAGCTAAAATATCATTTATACAGGGTTAAGTGTTTTAAGGATAAAATACATTGTACGGTGTTACAGTAATTTAATCCCTTTACAGTGTAAATCATCTATATAGAGGATCATTGATCACATTAGGGTTATAACAATGGATAACTAATGACGTGTCTATATCGTGGAACATATAGAGCGTTCTATATACTAAGAGTGCAATTTTAAGTTCTATGCGTGGATTCAACGAAGAATTAATAAGTCAGTGAATTTAAGATATAAATTCTTGATCTGCTTATTGGAAGCTCGGATATATAGACCCATGGTCCCCATACTAGTTGAGACCATACTGCTTGTAAGACTCAGTGAATTGATTTTGATTAATCAATTATAATTCTAAAGTTAGACTATGTCTAGTTTATGAATTTTCATTAAGCAAGGGCGAAATTGTAAAGAAAAGAGAATTCTAGGTTTATTTATTAATTAAGAGACTTTATATGTCTAATTAATAAATATATTAAATGACAATATTATTTAATAATTAATTTTTAGTTATTAAATAATTAGAATTGGCATTTAAATGGTTGAATTTGAAAATTGGCGTTCTTGAGAAAATGAGATGCAGAAATGATATAACAGCAAAATTGCATAAGTGAGGCCCATTATCCAAGGCCCATGGCCGGCCACACTTAATGGATTTTATCATTTATTTTTTCATTATTTTAATGCGAAATAATTCTAACCTAAACCTAGGTGGTTGGCTCTCATTCACACTTAACTTTGCCAGATGAAATTGAGCCTCCTATTCTCTATAGCCGAAACTACCCTTCTCTTCTTCTCTTCTTTACTTTTCGAAATCCTTGAGTGAATGAGTGAGTGCCCACACACATCAAGTGGTATCTCAATCATAGTGTGTAAGACTGTGGAAAACCATCCACCAAGAAGGAGAATCAACATCAAAGGAGGAAAAGAAAGAGATCCAGGTTCAGATATTGATAATGCTCTGCTTTAGAAAGGAATCAAGGGCTAGATATCTGAACGGAAGGAGTCATTATATTCTGCTGCACCCAATGTAAGGTTTCCTAAACTTTATATGTGTTTATTTCATTGTTTTAGAATTAATATTAGGATGTTAATGAAACATACTTGTTAGTAAATCTAGATCCTGGTAAAATACTTCCAACAACTGGCCTCAGAGCCATGGTAATGATTTACTTTCATGAAATATGAATTAAAACGATGTTATGTGTTGATTTGGATGGTTTCATGTGGTTTATGTGCTTATTTGATGATAGTTTAGAAATCACAATATATGTTACTGAAATATTTTTTATTTCGATCTGAAATTATTTTTTCTGGAAAGTAGACAAAAAATTGATAAATTTAGGCTTTTACAGAACCTATTTTGGATTTTTTTATGAATTAGTTATGATTTTTTGAAGTTGAACGAAAATATCAGGATTTGAATGTACACGCGCGCGCGGACGCTCAGAAAGCATCTTGTCTGAAGGGCAGCTCGCGCCCAAGATGCTGGGTCAAATGAGGCTGCTTGCAACCTCTTTCCTGGGCGTTTTCCTTGCAATGCATACCCCTGTGCCCTCAAACTTGTTGTCGTCATAACATTTGATTCAAAAATCGTTTTTCATTGAAACAAAAGCCAATTTTTGGTAGAATTTTGTGTAGAATCTAAATTTTCAATTAAAAATCTAATTGTCAGAATAAAATTAATTTTTATTAATTTTTTAATTAATTAAAATTAGTTTCTGATATTAGTAGGCTTTGAATTTTGAAAATTTGATTTCTCACAAAGGAGCCTTATGGTTAATTTTGAAACTTTAGATTATTTTATTTATTTTAATTATAAGATCAGATATTATTTTTAATTAAATTTTAAATGATCTTACTTTGATATTAAAATATTATTTATTTTTTTAAAATAATCTTGTTCAAATTTCAAAATTTGCTAACCATATCATATCTTTTTCAAATTCGTTATTTTCAAAATATATTTTATTAATTAAAATTATAAGACTAGGAATATGTTAGGTTTAACATTTTATCTTATTAGATATTTTTTTAATAAAATTATATTTTGGCAAAAATAACATGAAGATTTGAAAAATTGGTTAGTTTAGTTTGAATAGATATTTTAGGTTTTGAAACAATAAATTTTTCAAACTTATTATTATTTTTTTTTAAATATTCTAACCATATAAAATATCTTATTTTTTAATTAGTTTATTTATGTAATATTTAAATTTATTAAATTATAAGACTCAGAATATAATAAAATATCTAAATTTAAAATTCAAGATATTATATTATATTATCTTATTAGAAATTTTAAATAAATTAAAATTTTGAATAAACTTGATATTTGAAAAATTGGTTAGATATTTTTTGATTCTTTGTTAGAATTTAAGAAATTTAGGAGCTTGTTGAATTTTGAATTTTTTCAAATACTCTCTAACAACCTACATTTGAATTCTAGTTAAGATATTTATTTTAAAATTTATTTTTTTTTAAATTTTAAAATTGAGATATTTTAACTTACTTTCGTGATATTCCAGATCAGTTATTTGTTTGTATTGTTTGATTATATTATTATGTATTCAATTTTTTTTTACAAACTTATTATTTATTTGATCTTAATTGCTATGATTAACTTGTTGACAGATCCAATGATCTAATTTTAATCATAGTCCAATTATCAATAGATCTTATAAATAATTTGTAACAGGTAAATTTTGCAATTTCTTTCATCTGTGTAAACCTAGTAACATTATAGGGCCCATCCAAATCTTTTGACCTGTGTGAGCCTATATGTTTGCTATTGGGCTTAGATGCATATAGGAAGCCCATTTAAGTTTTACTAAGTAAATGGACTAGGTTGCTAAAATAAATTTTGACATAAGTAAATTTATTTAGGCCCAATTAGATTTGGGCTTATTCATTGAATAACAATTGTTTATTTAAAGGTTAAATTCTTCTCTTTTGGGCCTTGCGTGAGAGTTGGGGGCCAATAGAAGTGGGTACGACATACTGAACCCAGCTCCCCCTCACATGAACTACCCCAATTGTGAAGGCCCATTTGCCTTATTTAAATAATTGTATTAGGTTAATTATATTAGTCTAACCTAATTAAAATGGAATTAGCAACATAATTAACTTTTAAAATATATAAAATTTAATTTTTCATTTAATATTTTAAAGTTAATTTTAGAAAAACACTTAATAAATGAAATTATTCTAGATAGTTATTTCTAGAACTAGTTATTTTTTCTAATATTTAATTAGGAAAATATCATAGATTGTGAAATTAATTGTTTAATAATTAATTTTGGTACAATCTAAGTTAAGTATATTTTTCCTATTATTAAATTAGAATTAATAATTAAGTCTTCTCTATACTTAATTATTTATTTCTTGAATTTAATACATTTAATTAAATTAAAAATTTAAATATTTAAGTTGATTTTCATCATGATACTTAAATATTATTATTTTCATGTTATTTAATTAAAATTGAAAATTATTTTAAGTTTGAAATCTTATTTCATATAACTTAAATTTGAATAATTTTCAAAATATATTTTATTTTATTTTATTAATCTTTTTCCACAATTTCGAAATTGCATTTCTTAAATGCATTAATTTCGAATTTTATTTGAAAAATAGAATAAAGTTGTAAATTATTTATTTTAATTTTGGACCAACTTAAATCAATGATTTTTTCATTCAATGATTAATTAAAATGAATGAAGTAAAATATATTTAATTAGAAAATGAGTTAATTAGTCCATGAAAATCTAGATAGATATTATATGTTTTTGCTTGAAGTATTTTTCTAGTGTATTAAATTAAATAGAAAATTAATATTTAAGTTGATTTTTATCATCATACTTAAATATTTGAAATTTTTCTTATATATATAATTAAATAGGAAAATTATATTTTTTGTTGTAAATTAATTTTATTAATTTTGGGCCAACATTAAATTAGAATAATTTTTCCATGATTTATTTTTATTTTATTTTAACAAGCAATTTCGAAAATTGTATTATTAAATACTTCAATTTTTCGAAATGCAATATATATTTATAGAAAGTTAAATTTGAGTTGTAAATTAATTTAAATTAATTTTGTAACAACTTAAATTGAATATTTTTCTAAATATTTATTGGAAATTATTACTAAGATGGAAATAATTCATGTTATTTTCATATCCATCTAAGTAAAATTTATAAATATTAAATTAAAATTTATATTTAGAATTTTTCATTCTAAATTGAAAATTTTAATTAAATAAATATATATTTAAAATAAATTGATTAAAATAAATATTAGAAGAAAATACACTTTAAATAATGAGCTTTATTATTAGGACATTCGATCTCCATTGTTGGTTTTACATAGCTTTTGTTTTAGTGAGTAATCCTCCCTAATGGAGGAACGTTCATTAGAAAGTTAGCACCGTTTAATCTCGAAAGATAAGTAGCTTTGTAAGTGTTTTATATGGTATGGATCACCCTAATGGTGGCGACTGTATTTGACTTACAAAATATGAAACAATGGTGGAAGCTCATAAGATAGAATAGCCTTGACTCTCGCCTAAACGGGACAACGCTGTATTCCAATCTTGATCGAATAAAAGTTTGCTAGAATATTTATTATTTTAGATGAGCTGACAACTCTATTCAATGGATGGTAGCTTTGACTCTCGCCTAAACGGGACACTGATATCAGTTTGTTTCACTTGTATGTTTTAGTATTTTCACTTGTTATTCCTACTTGCTATATGTTTAATAATTTCTGAATTGTGTATGAATTTATATTGAACCATGTTATTTTCTGTTATTAAATTGTAGTTTAATTTTGAATCTTCATTGTTGGTCTAACTTGGTTTGTTTATCTAATGAGATAAATCCCTAATGGATTTTCACCATTAGACATACATAATAGTGTTAGATCTCGAAAGATAAATATTGTATATGCAACATCTAGCTGTTCATCAATTGATGACACCTTAGACTAGTATTTTTACAATATGAAACAAGAAGATTGTATAAATAAGATTACTTTGACTCTCGCTAATCGAAGCATCGTTGGATTCTTATTTATAAACGAAATTATCCTAATTCCTCTTAGCTTATTCATTTCAAATTAGCTCAATAACATATCATTGGATGAATGGTCTATATGTCATTTCATGTCATTTTTTCTCTTCAGAAATTAAATGACACATATGATTGTAATCTCGAAATTCTATCCCAAAATGATATAAATCCTCAATCTTAGAAATCTCCTACTTGTATGGGCAAATCTGACTTAGAGTTACAATTAGTAGTGGTGGTCCAAGAAAGAATTACTCATTATATTTGGTATAAATTTAAGTCTTTGACTTTAATTTTAGATTCCAAACAGAAATTTTCTTATATTTCTAATTCCAGAATATAATACAGTTACACTTTCACAAGTGATTAATAACAATTTTCTATCAATGGATTCAAACTGTATGGAATATGAGTTTAGTATTCTGTGACCAGGATCCACTTACACTATTCTAAGAACTCTTTAATGTAACTAAACCTAAGTCATTAAAAAGACACAACCACACATTTTAATCTATGGCATTTGTATCTTGATCATAGTGGTATTGACAAGATCAATCTCTGCAAAGAGTTAATATGCCTATATCCACTGAAAGTAGTTCATCTCATTCGCAGATGGATGTACATTCAGGGGTGGATATGAGTTTTTCGTTGTACTCTTAAAACGATCACTCTAGATTTACCTTATGCAAAGAAATTATTAATTTCTAGCAATGGTGGAAAACCATTAAGGTAAGTGGTTAAAGATCTTGCGAACTGATAAGGGTGGAGAAATAGTTAGTAGATATGCAGTTCAAAGATCATTAATTTCATTTTTCAATTATATCCAAACTTACCTCCCCAGAAATTTCGATTTACAAATTGATGATTAGTTACTAGTTGTTGCCTAAGACCTTCAATGGTAATACAATTTCAGAATGATGTAATGGTTGTATACTTAATGTAAATCATTACTAGATTCATGGATGACCTAATCAAAATCTTAAGAAAAGCTAGAACTGTTAACCATGGTTTGTTAGCTATTCTAAGTGATTAGGGGTGGACCATGCCATAGTCAATAGATAAGAAAGTGTTTGTTTAAACAAATACTACTTTTCTAAGAAAATGACTAAGTCTGAAAAGTAGCAAATAAAGGAGATATTTTTTCTTGATTCCATAAGTGTTCTATCATCTTACTTGACATATGATGATCCCACTGCCTCTGTTGTCTTGTCACAACCGAAGAGGTCAATACCATTTAGTTTTCTTAGACATAATTCACGGTACCTTGTTGTAGTGGGAGAGTTTCAAGGAACTTCACTTCTTATGACTTGGAAGACACTAGTGATTAAAATCCATTGTAAGTTTAAACAAGTAATGGATTGTCAAGATAAGAAACTAAGAAGAAAAGCCAATAGAACTATGGTTTAATCCATTCACATGGAGTAACCTAAACTTTCTATTACAAGGACATAAAAGGAAATTTTCGTTAATAAGTCTATTTAATGGACTTAACAAAACTTCCTGTTCCTAGTATTATAGGTTTGAGTTTATCTAAACCTATGGCTTGTGGTATACCTGGTAATTACTTACTCTAATGCAAGTAACTTACTTTAGTAAGATGCTGAAGCATTTTCCTTCTAATGGCAATCTATAGAAGCTTCTCGACTTCTATGCATAGATTTTATTTATCTAAGGAAAAGTCTCAACTATTCCAGAAAAGATAAAGCCATGAAAGAATTTCTTATATCAACAGTGAGAGGTCTCAGATATGCTTTAGTATGCCTTAGACCAGACACCTGCTGTTGAGTGGGAGTAATGAGTAAGTATCAGATTAATCCAGGAGAGGAACATTGGAAGACAATCAAGTAAATCTTAAGATTAAGAAGAGGAACTATATGTTAGTCAATAAGAGTGTATTTAAAACTCTTAGACTACACCACATCAGATTTCAAGACTTGCCTTTGTGTTAGAAAGTCTGTTGATAAGATGGTGATTACTCTAGGGGTGGAATAGTGATTTTGGAGAAGTGTAAAAACCTATCTGAAGTCTCTAGGTCTACAAGAAAGGGTCTGAATGTTAAAGTTGCAGGAAAGGTACTTATTCAGTCTAACGAAAGTTCTATACATTTGTTGCACCGTTCCAAATTGCCTTAACTACTAGTGTTACTTCCTGAATAACCAAGAAAAAGTTCCCAAAAGTATAGAATTGTAACACCCTAACTAGCATAGGCGTATTACATGATTTTTAAACGTACTGTGCAGCTCGTTGCTAATCAACGAGGTTTATGGAAATCGTGATTAATTAAAAAAAAATTTGCTTTTTAATTAAACTTATAAAATATTTCATACAAAAAAACTTTGGGATCCCATTTACAAAATGCTTTACAAAAAGTTTACTGTCTAATACAAAATACTTGTCGCCTAGCGACTAAATACAAAAGCACTGTTGTCCCAAGGAACATACGCTCCAGGCCTAACCGCCCCGACATGTACAATCTTCACCGGCTCGTACTCACGGTTCCTCAGCCTTGCCCTTGCCCTTACCTACACATAAACATAGTACTGTGAGTCGACAGACTCAGTAAGAAAAACATATATCATAAAACATACATAAATCCCAGGTTATGATCAAACGCCCATACCCCTGACCATAACCCTAACTGTCGTGTCCCACATGATACTGAGTCCCGAACGTTCATAAGACGGTACTATTGACAAGTAACAGCCTATACTCGGTACACTGGTCATACTCCAGCTGCTAGTCCTACTCTAGCCTGTACTGATGTGTTACAGTATCAGCCTATACTCGGTTCACTGGTCATACTCCAGCTACTAGTCATACTCTAGCCTAACCGATGTGATACGGTCAAATAGCACAGTACCACCAACCCTAGAATCAGCCTATACTCGGTATACTGGTCATACTCCAGTTGCTAGTCATACTCTAGCCTAACCGATGTGATATGGTCGGATGGTACGAAGCCAACATACATATCTAATGTAATCTAACAGGCTTCCTAACATGCACGCTAAACATGTAATATATATGCATATTGTTATACTAATCTTACCTCAATTCCGAATTCAGGTGTGCCGGTCAACCTGAGTGGAACGATCAGCTCGGCGGATTACAGGCTCCTAAACCGTAACAATCACAACACTGGTAAGTGACACGCTAAATCACAGCTGGGACAAAGGTTTTAAACCAAACTTAACCTACTGTAACTTAATATAAAAATACCCCAAACTAGCAGGGAACAAACTGCCCAAAAACCCGAAACTAGCACGAAACGACAAGTTGAGAAAAACTGATTTCACACCATACTGCAAAATCCGGGTAACCAGTTTGACAGGCAGTACCGGTTTTACCCAGAAAACCAACAAAGATCAAATCCCCAACCAAAACGTTTCCAAACTCAACCAAACTTTCCAGACCTGCTAATTAGACCCCAATAAACATATTTCAAGAAACAAAACAAAGCTTCATGCATAAAATCAAAATCCACCATTAAAGCTCCAAGCTTTGAGTTCAAAACTCAAACTTGGTTAAATCTAACAAACATGCATCCAAACCAGCTCAAATCTACCTAGATATGCATAAAATAACTTCTGAAAACAACACCAAGCAACAACAACAAGTGCAGCAACAGATTCCATTATTTCTTTAAAAACCATAGTTTTGAGTTAAAATTTCATAAATTGATAAAACCAACTAATCACCAACACAATAATGCTTGAATCAACATTTTAAAATCATGCTCTAACTACAGAAATCAACATCAACGTACAGCAGCAAGTACAACAACAAAACTAAGCATGCAACCAATTCTTACTTGATTTTTCAAGAAACTAAAGAGGAGAAGAGTAAGAGCTATACCCAGAGCTTGAATTGCACACAAAAATCTGCTTGAAAACCAAAGAATCACCAAGATTCTTCTTTGCTCAAAGAAGAGTAGAAATAGAGAGAGAGTTGAGAGATAAAAGTGTTTGCTTTCTTTTCTAATTTTCTAATTTTTGAATAAATGAGTTATAAAATTCACTTTTTCCTTATTTGTTTCGGCCAAAGAAAAATAGAAAATCAAGTTACTAATATATTCTAAAAGTCAATAAAAAGACAAATTCATAAAGGCAAAATGACAATTTTTCCCTTCCACAATAAAATGACATAAAAGGGTACTAAGGGGTATTTTGGGAAAACTCTAAATTCCCGACCATTCCCGACATTCCCAATGTCTAAATAACCATCCCACAATACTAACATACTAAGCTGTGATTTTACTGAGCCAAACACTGAGTTCCATGTTACCGGCCACCGGAAATGCAAAATTATGAAATTCACTATATGACATAAAATGCATTTCAGAATTCAATAATAACAGCATAAATAATTATTTAAATATCTATAAATAATTTTCATAATTAAATATAATTAACTGCTAATTTCCAAATTAAACTAAGCGGTCTTTACAACTATTCCCCCCTTAAAAGGATTTCGTCCCCGAAATCTAACCTGAACAACTCTGGATATTGAGCTCTCATATCTGACTCTAGCTCCCAGGTGGCCTCCTCCACCTTGGTGTTTCTCCAGAGTACCTTGACCAAAGCTATGGTCTTATTCCGAAGGACTTTATCCTTTCTATCCAGGATCTGCACTTGTTGTTCTTCGTATGTCATATCTGGCTGCAGTTCAAGGCTCTCATAACTGAGTATATGAGAAGGATCTGAAACGTATTTTCTCAACATGGAGACATGGAATACGTTGTAAACTACCAATAGAGCTGGAGGCAATGCTAACCGGTATGCCACTTGACCTACCTTCTCGAGAATCTCAAAAGGTCCTGTAAACCTTGGGCATAACTTGCCTCTTTTCCCGAAATGTTTGATCCCCTTCATTGGAGATACCCGTAAAAACACATGGTCCCCTACTCGGAACTCAACATCTCTACGTTTCAGATCTGCGTAACTTTTCTGTCTACTCTGTGAGGCAAGCATTCTAGCTTTTATTTTCTCAATTGCCTCATTGGTCCGCTGCACCGACTCCGGACCTAAGTATTTCCACTCCCCTGTCTCATCCCAGTGAATGGTAGATCTACACTTCCTACCGTATAATAGTTCATAGGGAGCCATCCCTATCGTACTCTGATAACTGTTATTGTAAGAAAATTCTATCAATGGTAGATATTTACTCCAAGAGCCTTCAAAATCCATAACACAGGCTCGTAACATGTCCTCCAATATCTAAATTGTCCTTTCGGTATCCATCCGTACGAGGATGGAATGCTGTACTGAACTTCAGTTTTGCACCCATTGCTCGTTGCAAACTCTGCCAAAACTTGGAGGTGAACTTCGGATCTCTATCCGAAACTATAGACTTCGGCACCCCGTGAAGTCTTACAATTTCTTTAACGTACAATTCTACCAACTGATCCACTGAATAAGTTGTTCTAACAGGCGAAAAATGAGCAGACTTTGTGAATCGATCAACCACAACCCAGATGGAATCGAATAAACCCGTGGTTCTAGGTAACCCAACCACGAAGTCCATCGTGATATCCTCCCACTTCCATTCAGGTAGGGTTAAAGGCTGCAACAACACTGCTGGTCTTTGATGTTCAGCCTTAATCTGTTGACAGGTGAGGCACCTCGATACGAATTCTACCAAATTCTTCTTCATACCGCTCCACCAGAAGTACGGTTTAAGATCCTGGTACATCTTGGTGGTGCCAGGATGCAGAGAATAAGGGGTAGAATGAGCCTCTTCAAAGATCTCATTCCTGAGTTCCACACTACTCGGAACACAAACCCTAGCTTTATATAGAAGCATCCCGTTGTCTGACACTGAAAAAAATCCCTGGCTTGACCAGCCAAAACCTCATCTCTGATTTTTACTATCTCTCGATCAGTCATCTGAGCGGCTTTAATTCTTTCAAACAGATCAGATTGCAGCGTCAAGTTGTGAAGCTGGCCTACCACAAACTCAATGCTGGATTTAATCATGTCCTCTGCTAACTGAGGTGAGATCTGAATCATGCTAGCTACCTGTCCGGGACCCTTCCTACTCAGGGCATCGGCCACTACATTGGCCTTCCCAGGGTGATAGAGAATTTCACAATCGTAATCTTTCCCTAACTCCAACGAATGTCTCTGTCTCATATTCAAATCTTTCTGAGTAAAGAAATATTTGAGACTTTTAGGGTCGATATAGATTTCACACCTTTCTTCGTAAAGGTAATGCCGCCAGATCTTCAATGCAAAAACTACCGCGGCCAACTCTAGGTCATGAGTCGGGTATCACTGTTCATAATCTTTTAATTGACGAGAGGCATAAGCGATGACACGATCAGCTTGCATCAACACACACCCCAGACCCTGTCTGGATGCATCGCAATAAACTAAAAATTTCTCTTTGTCCGAAGGCAAAGCTAGTACTGGAGCTGTAATCAACCTCTGTTTGAGCTCTTGAAAACTAGCTTCGCACTTATCTGACGAGACAAACCGCTGATTCTTCTTCGTAAGTTCGGTTAAGGGTGTTGAAATCTTAGAAAACCCTTCCACGAACCTACGATAATGTCCGGCTAAACCTAAAAAGCTTCTAATTTCCGTCACTGTCTTCGGTCTTGGCCAATCCCTGACAGATTCTATTTTCCCGGGATCCACCTTGATCCCATCTTTGCTAACAATGTGCCCTAAGAAAGACACCTGACACAACCAAAATTCACATTTCTCGAATTTGGCATAAAGCTTGTGTTCCCGAAGCCGTTGCAAAACCATCTGAAGATGTAACTCATGCTCCTCTTCTGATTGAGAGTACACAAGGATGTCATTGATAAACACAATTACACAGATATCGAGGAAATCCT
Organism: Cannabis sativa; assembly: GCF_029168945.1. Classification (NCBI taxonomy): domain Eukaryota; kingdom Viridiplantae; phylum Streptophyta; class Magnoliopsida; order Rosales; family Cannabaceae; genus Cannabis; species Cannabis sativa. The sequence continues at coordinate 59,246,768 of NC_083601.1, forward strand.
TGAATACTCTATTCATCAAATTCATAAATGCTGCAGGAGCATTAGTTAGTCCAAACGACATAACCAAGAATTCGTAATGTCCATAACTAGTACGAAAAGCCGTCTTCGGAATTTCCTCCTCTCGGATCTTCAATTGATGATAACCCGATCGGAGACCAATCTTGGAAAAGACCGTCTTCCCCTGAAGTTGATCAAAAAGATCCTCGATCCTATGTAATGGATATTTATTCTTTACTGTTAGCTTGTTTAATTCCCGATAATCGATGCACATTCTCATAGTTCCATCTTTCTTCTTGACGAATAAAACCAGAGCTCCCCATGGTGACAAACTAGGCCGAATAAACCTTATGTAAAGCAACCCCTGAAGCTGAATCTTTAATTCCTTAAGCTCAGCTGGAGCCATTCTATACAGAGCCTTGGAAACCGGTTCCACTCTGGGTGCTAAATCTATAACAAAATCAATCTCCCGCTGAGGTGGTAAACTTGGAAGTTCTTCGGGAAATACATCTAGAAATTCCCGAACCACCTTGATGTCCTCTGGCCGAATGGTATCTGGCCGAGTGGTGTTCATCACCACGGCCAGAAACCCTAAACAACCCCCATGCAGTAGCTCCCTAGCTGGCATGGCCGAAATCACCGGGATCCGAGATCCCCGAACCAAACCAATAAACACAAATGGTTTCTCACTTTCCGGTTGGAAGATCACCATCTTCCTCTTGCAATCAATACTAGCTGAGTATTTAGATAGGAAATCCATCCCTAAAATAATATCGAAATCTACTAGGCTCATCTCTATTAAGTCAGCACTTAACTCTCTACCATCTATTCTGATCGGCATAGACCTAATCCACCTTTTGGAGATAACTAACTCTCCGCCAGGTAATAGGGTTCCAAACCTGATTCATAACTATCACACGGTCTATCCAATTTACTAAAGATTCTGGCTGCCACATAAGAATGTGTGGCCCCAGAATCAAACAGCACTGAGTAAAATGAGTTATCAACTGAGAGCTGACCTGTTACAACTGAGGGGCTGGCTTCTGCATCAGCCTGAGTAATGGGGAACACCCTAGCTAGAGTGGGTCTCGCCGGAGCCCTTGGTGTCTCTGTTCTGAGCTGGGGACAATCCATCTTATAGTGTCCAGGCATGCCACACTGAAAGCATCCCTGACCTATGCACTCACTCAGATGGTGCCTTTTACAACTGGGGCACTCCGTGTAAGAAAATTGGGTCTCCGCACCACCCTGACGGCTGCCTCTACTCTGGTTCCCTCGGAACCTCTTGTTCTGCCCCGAGCCACCGGATGCAGTGGATGTTTTCCTCTTCTGGTCCATGGCCGAACCACTACCTGCCTTGCTGAAGCCTGATGCAGGAGGGGTAGGAGCCCCGCCACTCATTGGAGTCCTAACCGACTCCAACATACATCCAACTGCGCCCTCAGCTCGCAGTGCCTTCTCCACCATCTCAACATAGGCGGTCTTGTCGTCTGTAGTGATCATAAGGTCATGCTTGATCTTCACATTTAATCCATCCAGATATTTTTCCTTCTTACTGAAATCGACTGGCACAATTCCCGAGGCCAACCTCGCCAACCGATCAAACTGTGTAGTGTAATCAGTCACACTCATATTCTCCTTCTGCGTCAGGTGGGTGAACTATTTCCTCTTGGCACTTCTAACGACCTCATTATAGTACTTTGCGTTGAAGAGTTCCTGGAACATTTCCCAGGTTATGGTTGTGACGTCGTGAATCTGGGACACCATGTCCCACCAGACTAGAGCGTCTTCTTGGAACTGAAAGGTGGCACACACCACCCTGTCATTCTCAGTGACACCCATATAGTTCAGTATTCTTGTGATCACCGTTAGCCACTATTCGGCTTTCATGACATCCGGACCTCCCAGAAAAATCGGAGGTGGCTGCTTCCGGAACCTTTCGTACAAGGGTTCCATTCTGTTTCCCGCTACCACTATCTCGACCTGAGCAACAGGGGCAGGTGCCACAGGAACTTCCGGCACCGGCACCGCAGGAGCACCCTGCTGCCTCAATCTTTGAATCTCAAGATCTTGCTCCTCTATTCTGGCTTGCATTTCAGCAAACCTAGTTTCCCAATACTGGGCTTCCTGATTGGCTTGAGCAGCCTTGGCAGCCTGTGGCGGGTTATCATCACCCCGACCAAGGGCCCTGCCCCTGGGACCTCTACCACGGCCCCTAGCATGCGGGCGAAACTAAGCTCCTTGACCCTGATTTGACCTTACTGAGTTGCCCTGACTCCTGGTGTTTCGCCTGGCATCCATCTAGTCTGAACAGCCTGCGAAAGCAAGAGTTGGCACATTAGGTCATAATCAACGAGAGCTTACTAATGCCGCTTAATTTGGAAATTAAAAACATGCGCCTAATCTACTATCACGCTACTAACATGCTTCCTATCAGGCTTTTCTTCTTTCAAAATAATTAAATAAACTACTAAAGCAATAAAAGCTTACTGAACCGTAGAACGAGCTAACTGTTGATGATGATTGTACATGTCGTGACGATCTTCGGAAGACAACCTAGCGGCTCTGATACCAAATTGTAACACCCTAACTAGCATAGGCGTATTACGTGATTTTTAAACGAACTGTGCAGCTTGTTGCTAATCAACGAGGTTTATAGAAATCGTGATTAATTAAAAAAAAATTTGCTTTTTAATTAAACTTATAAAATATTTCATACAAAATACTTTGGGATCCCATTTACAAAATGCTTTACAAAAAGTTTACTGTCTAATACAAAAAACTTGTCGCCTAGCGACTAAATACAAAAGCACTGTTGTCCCGAGGATCGTACGCTCCAGGCCTAACCGCCCCGACATGTACAATCTTCACCGACTCGTACTCACAGTTCCTCAGCCTTGGCCTTGCCCTTACCTACACATAAACATAGCACTGTGAGTCGACAGACTCAGTAAGAAAAGCATATATCATAAAACATACATAAATCCCAGGTTATGATCAGACGCCCATACCCCTGACCATAACCCTAACTGTCGTGTCCCACACGATACTGAGTCCCGAACGTTCATAAGACGGTACTATTGACAAGTAACAATCTATACTCAATACACTAGTCATACTCCAGCTGCTAGTCTTACTCTAGCCTGTACCGATGTGTTATAGTATCAGCCTATACTCGGTTCACTGGTCATATGTTGGAATTTATTTTACCAGGATCTTAGATCTACTCACAAGTATGTTTATTAACACTCTAAATATGAACTTTCTAAAACGATGAAATAAACACATATAAAGTTTAGGAAACCTTACATTTGGTGCAGCGGAATATAATTACTCCTTCCGTTCAGATATCTAGCCCTTGATTCCTTTCTGTAGCAGAGCATTATCAATATCTGAACCTGGATCTCTGAATCTTTGATGCTGAAACTCCTTTTGCTGAATGTCTTTCTTCACGATCTTCCTCACTATGATTGAGGTATCACTTTCTGTGTGTGGGCACTACTCATACACTAAGAATTTCAAAATTGAACAGAGAAGGAGAAAGAGAGGGGTCGGCCAAAGATAGGGAGAGAGAAGGCTCAGGTTTTTCTGAATCAGAAGTGTCAGAAGAAAAGTGTGTTTTTCCTGAAGCCTTCACTATCTATTTATAGCATTCCACTAGGGTTAGATTTGAATTGTTTGGCATTAAAATAATAAAAATATCAGAGGGAAAAACCCTACAAAAGTGGCCGGTCATGCAAGGTGGAATTGGGCCTCACTTTTTGCAATTTTGCAGTTTTATCTTTTCTGCATCTGATTTTCTCAAAAACGCCAATTTTCTAATTCAACCATTTAAATGCCAATTCTAAGTATTTAATAACTATAAATAATTATTAAATAATATTGTCATTTATCATATTTATTAATTGAACCATACAAAGTATCATAATTAACAAATATGCCCCTATAAACTCTTTCATTACAATTTCGCCCTTACTTAGTGAAAAATTCACAAAAAGACATAGTCTAATTTGAGAATTATAATTGATTAATCAAAACCAATTACATGAGTCTTACAAGCAATATTATCTCAACTTGTGGGGGGACCATGGGTCTATATAACCGAGCTTCCAATAAGTAGATCAAGAATTTAGCACTAAAATTCACTAACTTATTAATTCTTCGTTGAATCCACGCATAGAACTTAGAATTGCACTCTCAGTATATAGACTGCTCTATATGTTCCACCATATAGACACATCATTAGTTATCCATTGTTATAATCCTAATGTGATCAATAATCCTCTATATGAATGATCTACACTGTAAAGGGATTAAATTACCGTTACACCCTACAATGTATTTATTCCTTAAAACACTTGACCCCGTATAAATGATATTTCAGCTTATGTGAAATGAGTACTCCACCATTTATGTTCGTTTGGTCAAGCTCGAAGGAGATCATCCTTTGCTTACTATTCGCCAGATAGAAGCTATAGATTCCATGTTTATGCTAGCGCTCCCACTCAATTGCACTACCGTGTTCCCAAAATGTACGTTTCACCCTGACCTAAAAGTAGGCTTAACTAACAAATCAAAGAACACGAATAGCCTTTCAAGATTGAGCCTAATCATAACAGGATTAAGAACATTTGATCTAGGATCAACTTGGCGATATTGACTTGAATAGATTTTACGGTAAATTTAATTAAATCTAAGTCAAAGTTCAATATCGGTCCCTTCCGATGCATACTCCATGCATCCAACCTGAGCTTTACTTTAACCAATGCTCTGGAAAGAACATAGCACTTCTCCAAATGCAAGTAAACTCTGTTGTAGATTATCATATCAGTAAAACCCTATGTCTGATAAATCTAGGAAACTTTATTCACATAGTCATGTTTACTTTCCAATGTGTTGACGGCACAATAAACATGATCAAGTATGTGAAAAGGGTTTCAGATGAATTTATACATTATGTACATATAATCATGAAATAAATCATGTGAACCATGCAACATTAAATGTTATTTCTGATCTATATTAATAAGTAAATCTGATTATATTGAAATGAGTTTTATTTAGGGCATAAAACCCAACATCATACTCCAGCTGCTAGTCATACTCTAGCCTAACCGATGTGATACGGTCAAATAGCACAGTACCACCAACCCTAGAATCAGCGTATACTCGGTATACTGGTCATACTCCAGTTGCTAGTCATACTCTAGCCTAACCGATGTGATATGGTCGGATGGTACGAAGCCAACATACATATCTAATGTAATCTAACAGGCTTCTTAACATGCACGCTAAACATGTAATATATATGCATACTGTTATACTAATCTTACCTCAATTCCGAATTCAGGTGTGCCGGTCAACCTGAGTGGAACGATCAGCTCGGAGGAATACAGGCTCCTAAACCGTAACAATCACAACACCGGTAAGTGACACGCTAAATCACAACCGGGACAAAGGTTTTAAACCAAACTTAACCTATTGTAACTTAATACAAAAATACCCCAAACTAGCAGGGAACAAACAGCGCGAAAACCCAAAACTAGCACAAAACGACAAGTTGAGAAAAACCGGTTTCACACCCTACTGCAAAATCCGGGTAACCGGTTTTACAGGCAGTGTAAAACCGGTTAGTCGGTTTTACCCAGAAAACCAACAAAGATCAAATCCCCAACCAAAACGTTTCCAAACTAAAACAAATTTTCCAGACCTGCTAATTAGACCCCAATAAACATATTTCAAGCAACAAAACAAAGCTTCATGCATAAAATCAAAATCCACCATTAAAGCTCCAAGCTTTGAGTTCAAAACTCAAACTTGGTTAAATCTAACAAACATGCATCCAAACCAGCTCAAATCTACCTAGATATGCATAAAATAACTTCTGAAAACAACAGCAAGCATCAACAACAAGTGCAGCAACAGATTCCATTATTTCTTTAAAAACAATAGCTTTGAGTTAAATTCTATAAATTGATAAAGCCAACTAATCACCAACACAATCATGCTTGAATCAACATTTTAAAATCATGCTCTAACTACAGAAATCAACAACAACATACAGCAGCAAGTACAACAACAAAACTAAGCATGCAACCAATTCTTACTTGATTTTTCAAGAAACTAAAGAGGAGAAGAGTAAGAGCTATACCTAGAGCTTGAATTGCACACAAAAATCTGCTTGAAAACCAAAGAATCACCAAGATTCTTGCTGCTCAAAGAAGGGCCGAAATAGAGAGGGAGATGAGAGAAAAAAGTGTTTGCTTTCTTTTCTAATTTTCTAATTTTTGAATAAATGAGTTATAAAATTCACTTTTTCCTTATTTGTTTCAGCCAAAGAAAAATAGAAAATCAAGTTACTAACATATTATAAAAATCCATAAAAAGACAAATTCATAAAGGCAAAATGACAATTTTGCCCTTCCACAATAAAATGACATAAAAGGGTACTAAGGGGTATTTTGGGAAAACTGTAAATTCCCGACCACTCCCGACATTCCCAATGTCTAAATAACCGTCCCACAATACTAACATACTAAGTTGTGATTTTACTAAGCCAAACACCAAGTTCCATATTACCGGCCACCGGAAATGCAAAATTATGAAATTCACTATATGACATAAAATGCATTTCAGAATTTAATAATAATAGCATAAATAATTATTTAAATATCTATAAATAATTTTCATAATGAAACATAATTAACTGCTAATTTCCAAATTAAACTAAGCGGTCTTTACAAGAATCCAGTATCCCAAAAGAGTAGACATATAGAGAGGAATTTCACATTATTAATGATTTTGTGATTAAGGAAGAGTAATGGTGGATAAAAGGTTGTGTTTAATTCAACCTTTCAGATCCTATTACGAGGAGTTTACTACTACTACACTTGATTTGTATATCAAAGTGTTGAGATTATTTGAAATGCACATTTTGTTTTATATTAGTGCAAGTGGGAGTTTGTTGGGTTTTATGCCCTAAATAAAACTCATTTCAATATAATCAGATTTACTTATTAATATAGATCAGAAATAACATTTAATGTTGCATGGTTCACATGACTTATTTCATGATTATATGTAAATAATGTATCAATTCTATTTAAGTCCAGAACATATCAATTTGTTAATGATTATAGTGTTGTCAACACAGTGGAATATAATCTTAATTATATGTTCGAAAGTTTATTCCCTGATTTGTCAAAACACTGGATTTAGACTGACATGGTATAATCAGCGATAGGTATTCTTACACCTTGGATAAGTGTTATGTCCTTTCCAAGACATTGGCAAAGTTTACCAGCATCAGATGTATGGAGTATACATCGGAAGGGACCGATATTGAACTTTGATTAGATGTATTAGAATTTACCGTAATATCTATTCAATTCAATATCACCTGTTGATCCTAGATCAAATGATCTTAATCCTGATATGATTAGGTTCAATCTCAAGAGTGTTATTCGTGTTCTTTGATTTGTTAGTTAAGCCTACTTTTGGGTCAGGGTGATACGTACATTTTGGGAACATGGTAGTGTAATTGAGGGGGAGCGCTAACATAAATATGGAATCTATAGCTTCTATCTGGCGAATAGAAAGTAAAGGATGATTTCCTTCGAGCTTAACCAAACGAAAAATAAATGGTGGAGATCTCATTTCACTTAGCTGAAATATCATTTATACAGGGTTAAGTGTTTTAAGGATAAAATACGTTGTAGGGTGTTACGGTAAATTAATCCCTTTACAGTGTAAATCATCTATATAGAGGATCATTGATCACATAAGGGTTATAACAGTGTATAACTAATGACGTGTCTATATCGTGGAACATATAGAGCATTCTATATACTAAGAGTGCAATTCTAAGTTCTATGCATGGATTCAATGAAGAATTAATAAGTTAGTGAATTTAAGATATAAATTCTTGATCTGCTTATTGGAAGCTCGGATATATAGACCCATGGTCCCCATACTAGTTGAGACCATAGTGCTTGTAAGACTCAGTTAATTGATTTTGATTAATCAATTATAATTCTAAAGTTAGACTATGTCTAGTTTATGAATTTTCACTAAGCAAGGGCGAAATTGTAAAGAAAAGAGAATTCTAGGTTTATTTATTAATTAAGAGACTTTATATGTCTAATTAATAAATATATTAAATGATAATATTATTTAATAATTAATTTTTAGTTATTAAATAATTAGAATTGACATTTAAATGGTTGAATTTGAAAATTGGCGTTTTTGAGAAAATGAGATGCAGAAATGATAAAACAGCAAAATTGCATAAGTGAGGCCCATTATCCAAGGCCCATGGCCGGCCACACTTAATGGATTTTATCATTTATTTTTTCATTATTTTAATGCCAAATAATTCTAACCTAAACCTAGGTGGTTACCTATAAATAGATAGTGATGGCTCTCATTCACACTTAACTTTGTCAAATGAAATTGAGCCTCCTATTCTCTATAGCCGAAACCACCCTTCTCTTCTTCTCTTCTTTACTTTTCGAAATCCTTGAGTGAATGAGTGAGTGCCCACACACATCAAGTTGTATCTCAATCATAGTGTGTAAGACTGTGGAAAACCATCCAACAAGAAGGAGAATCAGCATCAAAGGAAGGAGAGAAAGAGATCCAGGTTTAGATATTGATAATGCTCTACTACAGAAAGGAATCAAAGGCTAGATATCCGAACGGAAGGAGTCATTATATTTCGCTGCACCCAATGTAAGATTTCCTAAACTTTATATGTGTTTATTTCATTGTTTTAGAATTCATATTAGGATGTTAATGAAACATACTTGTTAGTAAATCTAGATCCTGGTAAAATACTTCCAACAGCTATGTGTTCGCCCAATAGAGATACAAATTCCTAAGATAGATGGATGACCAAGAGTACATCCTTTGAGCTCATCAAGAGGAGCTAGACCGCCTTAATAGGTAAGCTAATGACCTGATAAGGTGGTTCAATAAGAGAATTGTCAAGAGAGGACATGATCTAATTATAAATCTTCTCCAAGGAAGACTCATTGACATATCGGGTAGGGTCTACAAGCAAACAGTCCAACCAAGTTTTTCGAGAATGAGGACGGACTTCCCCTTGCCCAAACACGAACAAGTCTTGCCAAACAGATCCAGTGGCAGGAGCAGCCAGACTCTAGCACCTAGTGGCATGGATGGTTGGCCAAGTATCTCTAGCACATTAACACCCCTGCTTGGCCAACCAGTTTCTGGCCTACAGAGCAAAATTCTTCTCTAAAACATTTGGAAACAAGTAGTTCTAAGGCTTATCTTTGACCAGCTAGGTTCGAGAATGGGTAGAAACACTTAAGATAACATTAACTCAAGGAGTGAGAATCTATGTGATTTTGTTCCACCATTGAACAATCACTTCAGAAAGTTTGATCCACTAAACCCAACCAATTGGTGTGATCAACCCCCTATCAACACATAGGCTGCACCAACCAATTAGGGGAGAACAAGTGGCCAGACACTGCCCAGCATAGAGTTGACCGACCATGAACAATTACCCATTGTAGGGCTGGCCATCATGGCTAATTGCCTGACCCAGGGCTTGTTGGCCAAAGTTAGATGCCCAACTTAGGGTTAGCCGGCCATGGACACACCCTCTCCCAAGTTATGGCCAGCTAGAGTCTAATCAACCCAGGGCTACAGCCCAACCAAGAAAGTGTTGGTATTATATTTATCCAGGTTCTTAGATCTACTCACAAGTATGTTGATTTAACAACCTAATATTGAACTTCTAAAACGATGAACTAAACACATAAAAGTTAAGAATAACTTACAGTGATTGCAGCAGAATTAATGTCTCCTTCCACTCAGATCTCTAACCCTTGATTCCTGTTTGTAGCAGAGTATAATCAAGATCTGAGCCCGAAAGTTCTTCAGTTGGATGTGATCCTTCACAGTCTTCCAAACTATAATGAGGTACTGAATGATGTGAGTGGGCACTTCTCTCTCACTAGGAATTTCAAAATTTCTCTCTTATTTTCTCTCTTGATTTCGTGTGACACACAATGCAAAGCAAAGTTTTCTCATTTACAAGAAGAGTAGAGAGGGGCGGCTATAAATAGGAAAAGGGAAGACCACAACTTTCCAAATAAACAGTTTCCTCTTTTACTGTGTAATTGAATAACTGCCTTATTTAGTGTGATTCACTACTTTCCTATTTAGGCTAGGCTTTGATTAGCAATTATATGGAAAATTAAATTGAAAATAATAATTGGGAAACATGCAATCATGTGGCCGGCCATGGTGTGTATGTGCCTCACATGGATTTTGCAGTTTCCTCAATTTTATTTCTATTTCTCCAAAAATGCCATTTTTCCAATTCTAATCATTTAAATGCCAAAACTAATTATTTAATAACTAAAATAGATTATTAAATAATATTGCCATTTAAAATAATTATTAATTTAGACATGCAAAGTCTCATAATTAATAATTAAACCTAGAAACCCTTTTATTTACAATTTCATCCCTAAACTGTGAGAATTCACAAATTAGACATAGTCTAACTTTTAGAATTATAATTGATTAATCATAAATCAATTATAGAGTCTTACAAACAGTATAGTCTCAACTAGAATGGGGACCATGGATCTCAAGAGTGTTATTTGTGTACTTTGATTTGTTAGTTAAGCCTACTTTTTTGTCTGGGTGATACGTACATTTTGGGAACATGATAGTACAATTGAGTGGGAGCGCTAATCATAGATATGGAGTCTATAGCTTCTATAGGTATTTAGAAGTGAAACGATGATTTCCTTCGAGCTTGGCTGAATAGAGATAAATTATTCAGGCCTCATTTCAGTAATTATGTTAGTTTACTGAAGTATCATTTATAGGTAGCTAAGTGTTTTAAAGATAAAATACATTGAAGGGTAGAACGGTAAATTTGTCCCTATTCAGTGTAGATCATCTACAGAGGATCCTTGACTATTAGGATTGTAACAATGGATAATCATAATGTATCTATATCGTGGTACATATAGAGCGTTCCATATAACTGAGAGTATATTCAATTCCAAGTTCTATAGTGGTTCATTGAGGAATTAATATATTTTAATGAATTTAATTAAATAGAAAATTATATTTAAGTTGGAAATTTTTAAATTTCAGATCAACTTAAATTAGAATAATTCTAAGAATATATTTTATTTTATTTTAATGATTATTTTGCCACCTAATTTTGAATTGCATTTATTTATTTTAATTGCAGATATTTCAAAATTTTTCAATTTTGAAAATTAGATTAAAGTTGAAAATTAATTAATAAATTAATTTTAGATCAACTTAAATCAAGTAATTTTCAATAATGATTTTATTTAAAATAAATATACTAAAATATATTATTTTAATTAGAAAATTAGTAATTAGTTTATGAATTATCTAGATAGATATTTTCTAGGTAGACTTTTTGGTATTTTTATAGATATATTTAATTAAATAAGAAAATTAATATTTAAGTTGATTATGTTCTAGACACTTAAATATTTGATATTTTTCTTAAGAGATTTAATTAAATAAGAAAAATATATATATGTTGAAAATTAATTAATTAATTCTAGACCAACATAAATTAGAATAATTTTTTCAAGTTTTATTTTATTTTACTTTATATGAATTTCGAAATGTAGTTTTTTTTAATACATTAGATTTTGAAATTCAGTTATATATATTTATAGAAAATTAAATTTGAGTTGAATTTTTTTTTTTAATTTTGGACCAACTGAAATTAAGTAATTTTCATAATATTTATTGGAAAATTAATACTAAGATGGAAAATAATTTATTTTTATTTCTCAGATCTTCCTAAGGTATACTTTTATAAATATTAAATTAAAATATATATTTAGAGTTATCTAAATTAGTAATTTTAATTAAATAAATATAAATAGATTAAAATAAGTATCAAAAGAAAATACAACTCTTTAAAATAATGAGCTTTAGTCATAAGGATATTCGATCTCCATTGTTGGTCCTACATAGTTAATTTTTTTTTCAATATAACCTCGACACGCTAGACTTCGTCCCTCTAATGGATGGTTATTCGTTGAAGTATTTAACACCGTAACGATCTCTTATGATAAGTATTTTGTAAGTTTTCGTCTCTATTAGACTCTCCCCTACGGTGACTACTTAGAGATAAATTTACGAAGTATGAAACAATGGTGGGAGCTCATAAAATAAGAATAACCTTGACTCTCGCCTACCGGGACAACGTTGGATTCTTATTTTGATCGAATAAAAGGTTGTTAGAACTATGTCCATTTTAGATGAGCTGACAACTCTGTTCAATGAATGATACTTTGACTCTCGCCTATCAGGACACTGTATCAGTTTCTTGGAAATCTTGGAAATTATTTAAGATGTGCTTGTTTTGTATTTTCACATCTCTTTGTTATTTGCTAAATGCTTAATAATTTCTGAATTGTGCGTGAATTTATATTGAACCATGTTATTTTCTGTTATTAATTGTAGTTGTAAATTTCGTGTAAAAATAAGAATAACTTTGACTCTTGCCTACCAGGACATCGTTGGATTCTTATTGTGTGTCATCCAGGACTCTTTTCGCTCCTTCTCTTGTTTATATTTGTCAGGAAGGCCCTGAATGAGTTGGTCCTTTTGTTGGATATCCCTTGGGAGAGAGTTGATCTCCCAAATTTGGGTGGATATCATTTCAGACTGAAGAACCACCCTAGTCTCGGCTCTGTCCTTTTCCTCCGTAGCCTTATCCAAGTTCTCTTGAAGAGAACGCATGGTCTCCTCAACCTTTCTCTCGACTTAGGTCTTATGTTTTAAGTATAGTTCACGGTATTTGGCGTCTAAATTCTTCTCTTCAACCGCCAGTTTGGCCTTGCAGTCCTCCTGAGTCTTTTTTATGTTGGAGTTAGCCTGAGTTTTGACCTGCTCCACTTTTCGGCAAGGCCTCATTTTTTATTGACAAGGATTGAACTTTAGCATGAAGTTGGCTAAGTTCAATAGTCATGTTACCCACTTCTTTAGTGGTCCTCTCTGCGAACAATGCCATCTAGGGAAAGGAAAATAATAGGAAACGGTTATACACACTTTGGTAATAAAAATTTCATCGAAAGGGAGAATGGTTCAAGAAATTAAGACCTACCCGTACTCCCTATTGCTTAGCAGCCACCGATAATGTGTATGGATCAACACCGCTGCTCACATACCATTTCTCAGATGTATGCTCACTCCCACTAAGGCTCATGTTATCCAACATCTTTACAACATATGTGGCAATGGCTCTGCCCACTGTAGGTACCAAATTATGGCTTACTATAGCAAGATGCAACAATGGGCCGGAGGAAGAAGGCTGACGAATTCCCTCTGCAATCTCAGCTGTCTTGATAGAAGACAACTGGGTAGCCCGCTTCTGAAGATTTAATTATTCTCACTCATGGTCCCTTTTCAAAATGGCAGTGGACACGCCTACCTTTTTAGGATAGTCATTGCCAAGAGCAGGTGGCCTTATGGGGAAGGAGAAACCCAATGAAGGAATCCTACCCCCAATGGTGTGCTGAGATTGATTAGCAGAGGCAGGCCTAGGAGTTGTGTGCCCTGGAAGATGTTGAAGTGTAGCAGACTGAGATGGGTGTGGGGCAGACTGAGACGACACATTCTGCAATTGATGAGGGGATAGAGTCTGATGTTGCTGCAGTAGTTGAACTCTTTTCGGTTGTTGATGTTGTTGTTGTTGTTATTCTTGTTGTTGTTGCGGTACTTATTGTTGTTATTGTTGTTGTGGTCGTTGTTGTTGTGCCTATTGTTGTTGTGGCTATTGTTGTTGTTGCTGCTACTGTTACAATGGCGGGCTAGTCAACAGTACATCGAATGCCCCTAGGTCTGGGATTAAAGATTTGACCCTCTTTGTGATGGGACCTGGAGAAGTCTTTGACCCTTGCGCTTAGACTTAACAGGAGTCCCTTTTGGGGGAAAGACAAGTCTGCCTAAGCTGTCATCAGAACCCCCCGTGTTTGATGTAGTATCTGGGATCGTTCTTTTTAGAGGGGGAATGTACTGTGGGGCCTGCTCTCCCGGAGTGGAGAGAGCCTCAGAAGCCTTGCGAGAGGTGTCAGAGTCCTTCTCCCCACCAGCCAAAGTAGAAAGGCCTGAAGTTGTTGGTCCAGTCTTTGTGGGAGGAGCGATCTCCTAGACATCTGATGATGAGGAAGTTAAGGGGGTGCGGTTTTCGAGTCCTCTTAATTTTCCCCTTACCTTTTTCTTGGGATTCCCTGGCTTTGTCCATAACCGCTGAGATCTGGTTACTCCAAGACTTCAACATCATGGACTCTGGTGTATCTGCACTTGAAATAGTAATAAGAGTGAATAAGAGGAACAATTATAGGTCATACAATTATAAGGAAAATAGAAACGGCAAGAAGAGGAATCTAATAAAGAAACTTGTACATGGGTGCAACGATTTAGTGAAGTGCTATAGGGCTGCCCGCGAGCAAAAGCTAAAATGCTCTTATGACCAACGATGCAACACCCAATCAAAGTTTAGGGCATCATCATTGTTGGCTGCATTAATGATTATAATTGCCAAGTCAGTGGTAATCTTCTCCTTCACTTTCCTAGGGGTTTGGCGCTGTCCTCGAAGGCTGACTATATCAATACTATAGAATTTTGTAATCAAGCCAAACCTACGGAGGAGTTTAGTTGTCACCAGATCCCCAACCTTTGATTGCTCTTCCCAAAAGGCCCTATTTAGGGCTTCTTTCTTGACTGTCTCCTCAATCCTAATACTCTGAGGGGGAAGCTCTACTCCAAATCAAGTATGTTAGTGGGAGTACAGAAATTAGTAGAGTTTAAAAAGTAGGCAAAACTCAAGGTAAATCATTAGAATACCTGGAAGTTAAAAGCTTAACTAACGAGATGGTACCCTGCTAGTAGGAAATTCGAAAGATAAGAACCAATATTCCTAGAGGTCGTGGGTGCGATCCGTTTGACATACGGGGCAGTAAGAATCCGAGCACTTATCTAGTCGGAAGAACCCCAGCTTTGTCCTATCTATCCTCATTGGATTAGCCTTGACACTGTAGAAGTAACGGATCTCCTTTGGAGAGGGGACCTCTAGCTTGTTTATGTTGGAAATTATTTTACCAGGATCAAGATTTACTAACAAGTATGTTGGATTAACAACCTAATATGAATTCTAAAAAACTGAAAATAAACACATATAAAGTTAGAAAACCTTACAGTGGGTGCAGCGGAATAATATGACTCCTTCCGTTCAGATCTCTAGCCCTTGATTCCTTTCTGTAGCAGAGCATCACCAAGATCTGAACCTGGATCTTCTTTTCTCCTTCTTTGATGCAGAAATTCCATAGTCTTCCATACTATGATTGAGATACCACTTGATGTGTGTGGGCACTACTCATTCACTCAAGGGAATTCGAAAAACAAAGAAGAAAGAAAGAGAGAGAGAGAGTGGCGGTTTCATAGTGTTTGAGAGAATAAACTGTAAAGTGTGTGTCTGAAAAACCTGAAACCTTTACCTTCTATTTATAGAATACCACATGGGGTTAAATTTGAATTATTTGGCATTTAAAAATAAAAAATAAAATGAGAAATAGAAGCATTAAGTGGTCGGCCATTCATTGAGGAAAACAAATCCTTCCACTTTTCAAACTTTCCTATTTCATCATTTCTAGTTTCCCATTTTCTCAAAATTACCTATTCTCTCTTTCAACTTCATAAATGTCAAATCTAATTATTTAATAACTATAATTAATTATTAAATAATATATTGTCATTTATTTTATTTATTAATAAAAACTAATCAAAGTTTCCCAATTAATAAATATACCCTTTAAACTCTCTATTTACTGTTTTACCCTTGCTTAGTGAAAATTCATAAAGTAGACATAGTCTAACTTTTAGAATTATAATTGATTAATTAAAATCAATTAGCTGAGTCTTACAAGCAGTATGGCCTCAACAAGTATGGGGACCATGGGTCTATATAACCGAGCTTCCAATAAGTCGAACCGAATTTACCAAGTAAATTCCCTAACTTATTAATTCCTCATTGAATCCACACTTAGAACTTGGAATTACACTCTCAGTCATATAGAAATGCTCTATATGTTCCACGATATAGACACGTCATTAGTTATCCATTGTTATAACCCTAATGTGATCAATGATCCTCTATATAGATGATTTACACTGTACAGGGATTAAATTACCGTAACACCCTACAATGTATTTTATCCTTAAAACACTTAACCCTGTATAAATGATATTTCACCTAAGTGAAATGAGATCTCCACCATTTATCTTCGTTTGGTTAAGCTCGAAGGAAATCATCCTTTACTTCTATTTGCCAAATAGAAGCTATAGATTCCGTATTTATGTTAGCGCTCCCACTCAATTTCATTACCGTGTTCCCAAAATGTACGTATCACCCTGATACAAAACTAGGCTTGACTAACAAATCAAAGAACACGAGTAACACTCTTGAAATTGAGCCTAACCATATCAGGATTTCGATCATGTGATCTAGGATCAACAGGTGATATTGAATTGAATAGATATTACGGTAAATTTTAACATATCTAATCAAAGTTCAATATCGGTCCCTTCCGATGTATACTCCATACATCCGATACTGGTAAACTTTGCCAATGTCCTGGAAAGGACATAACACTTTTCCAAGGTGTAAGAATACCTATCGCTGATTATAACATCTCAGTCTAAATCCAGTGTTCTGACAAATCAGGGAATAAACTTTTGAACATATAATAATGATTATATTCCACTGTGTTGACAACACTATAATCTTTAACCAACTCATATGTTCTGGACTTAAAAAGAATTCATACATTATATACACATATAATCATGAAATAAATCATGTGAACCATGCAACATAAAATGTTATTTCTGATCTTTATTAATAAGTAAATCTGATTATATGAAATGAGTTTTATTTAGGGCATAAAACCCAACAAACTCCCACTTGCACTAATATAAAACAAAAGGTGCATTTCAAATAATCATTAACACCTTGATATACCAATCAAGTGTAATAGTAGTAAACTCCTCGTAATGGGATCTGACAGGTTGAATTAAACACAACCTCTTCTCCACCATTACTCTTCCTTAATCACAAAATCCTTGATAATGTGAAATTCCTCTCTATATGTCTACTCTTTTGGGATACTGGATTCTATACTTTTGGGCAACTACTCTTTCATTATTCAGGAAGTAACCCTAGTAGTTAAGGCAAGTTGGAACACTGCCACAAATGTATAGAACTTTCCTTAGACTGAATAAGTATCTTTCCTGCAACTTTTAACATTCAGTCTGTAAAGCCCGCTTAGTTAATTTGGAAATTAGCAGTTGTTTATGATTAATTATGAAATTATTTATAGCTATTTAAATAATTTATTATACTGTTATTTATGTTATTCAGTAGCTTGCATATTTTGCATTTCCGGTGTCCGGTATTTTGGAACTCGGCGTTTGGCTCAGTAGAAATCACAACTCAGCATGTTATTAGTTTGGGACGGGTTTTAGACATTGGGAATGTCGGGAATGGCCGGAAATTTAGAATTTCCCAAAAATACCCCTTTAGTATGATTTATGTGATTTTATGGTGGAGGGGCAAAATGGTCTTTTTGCCCCATTAGTGTTTTGTCTTATGTGATTTATTAAATGGATTAAATGTTTATTTTAAATGATTATCTTGGCTGAAATGAATAGTGCTTGGTTAGTTTATTTCATTTTCATTTTCACAAAATACTAAGTTTAGAAAAAGAAAGAAAATTTCAAAGGAAAACACTCTCTTTTCTCTCTCTCTTTTTCGGCTGAAACTTGGGGTTCAAGAGCTGGAATTTTTGTGGTGATTCAAGCTTGGGTTGCAAGCTCTAGTAATCCTTTGTTGAGGTATTTCTTTATGTGATTTCTCTACCTTGTTTTCTTGAGTTTGTTTGATGAAAAAGTTGAGAAAATGCATGATTATTTGAGTATGTTGTTGCTGTGTTTAATTGTTGTTTGCAGAGGCTTGATTAGGTTTTAATTGAGTGGATTATGTAGGTTTTAATGCATGCTAGTTGTGTGGTTCAAAGTTTGGAATTTTTAAGCTTAAAAATGTGATTTTGAAGAAAATGAGAAAATTGGTTGCTGTGGTTGTGGTGATTGTTTTCTATTGTTTGCAGAAGCTTATTCATGCTAGTTTAAGTAGAATTAATCAAGTTTTATTGCATGTTGGTGGGATTTGCTCAAGTTTGAGTTTAGAACTCAAAGCTTGAGCTTTAATGGTGTTTTGTGATTCTGTGAGTTCTGGGTGTTTTTGTTGCCTTTGAATGGTTATTTGGGGCATATAGAACAGGTCTGGAAGATCTTGCATGATTTGGGTTAGAATTGATCGAGTTAGGAATTTTTGAAAAATTCCTGCGAGGAACCGGAATTCCGGTTGTGCAACCAGAATTCCGGATGGGTGTCCAGTAATTCCCAGAACCGGAATTCCGGTTGGGCAACCGGTCTACCGGTTGGGGAATTTTCAGAAACCCTAGTTTTCCTCGTTTTTATGTTTTTAGGGGTATTGCCATGCTTTTTATCGATAGGGAAACTTTTAGTTCCTAGTTTTAGTCCCCGGGAAGTGATTTAGCGTGTCACTTATAGCGTTGTGATTTTTATGGTTTAGGAGCCAGTAATCCGCCACTCAGCTTCAGTTCCAGTCAGGTTGACCGGCACACCTGAAATCGGAATCCAGGTAAGATTAGTATAACAGTATGCATATGTAGATTACATGTTGAGCGTGCATGTAGGAAGCCTGCTAGATTACATTAGTTATGTATATAGGCTTCGAACCATCCAACCCTGTCACGTCGGTACAGGCTGGAGTATGACCCGACGGCGGAGTATGGCCGGTTCGGCCGATCAGTGACATTTGGTTGGTGGTTCAGTGCTATTGACCTATCCCGTCGGTACAGGCTGGAGTATGACCAGCAGCCGGAGTATGACCGGTTCGACCGATCAGGAGGATACTTGTCAATAGTACCGTCCCTGTGAACGTTCAGAACTCAGTACCATGTTGGACATGGCAGTAGTGGCTCAGTACCATGTTGGACATGGCAGTAGCGGGACTCAGTATCGTGTTGGACACGGCAGTTAGAATTATGTATGATATTATTATGCTTTTCTTGCGAGTACGTCGACTCACGGTTTATGTTCATGTGTAGGTAAAGGCAAGGCTATAGGTGATGGACCGTGAGCGAGCTTATGAGATTGTACATGTCGGGGCGGTTAGGCTGGAGCGTACGATCCTCGGGACTGCAAGCCCGAATTTTATGTAATCGGTCGTTAGACGACTTTTATTTTTATGTAATGGTTAAACAGTTAAATCTTTTGTAAATGATTTTATATCGGGATCCCGAGTCTTTTGTAATATTGTTTTATAAGTTTAATTAAAAAAGCAAAATTTTAATTAATCACGTTTTTCCATAAACCTCGTTGATTAGCAACGAGCTACACAGTACGTTTAAAAATCACGTAATACGCCTAAGGTAGTTAGGGTGTTACAATTTGGTATCAGAGCCGCCGAGTTGTCTTAGAAGATCGTCACGACATGTACAATCATCATCAGCAGTTAGCTCGGTTCACGGTTCAGTAAGCCTTTATTGCTTTAGTAGTTTATTTTATTCAGTTATAAAAAAAAAAGAAAAGAAAAGCCTGTTAGGAAGCATGTTAGTAGCCTGATAGTAGAATAGGCGCATGTTTCGTTTCTAATTTCCAAATTAAGCGGCATTAGTAAGCTCGCCTTGAATACGACCTGATATGCCAACTCTTGGTTTCGCAGGCGGTTCTAATCAGATGGACGCCAGGCGGACTACCAGGAGTCAGGGCAACTCCGTGGGGTCGAATCAAGGACAGGGAGCTCAGTTTCCCCCACCTGCCAGGGGCCGAGGTAGAGGTCCCCGTGGCAGGGCTCGTGGCCGGGGTGATGAGAACCCGCCACAGGCTGCCCAGGCTCCCCCAGCCGATCAGGGAGCCCCGAACTGGGAGTTGCGGTTTGCGGAAATGCAAGCCCGGATCGAAGAACAAGACCTCGAGATTCAGAGGTTGAGACAGCAGGGTGCTCCTGCAGTTCCTGTGCCCATAGTTCCAGTGGCACCTGCCCCTGCTGCCCAGGCCGAGTTAGTGGTGGCGGCCCATAGATTGGAACCTTTGTATGAGCGGTTCCGGAAGCAAGCACCTCCGGTATTCCTGGGAGGTCCGGATGTAATGAAAGCCGAGCAATGGCTGACGGTGATCACCAAGATACTGAATTTCATGGGTGTCACCGGTAACGACAGAGTGGTGTGCGCCACGTTTCAGTTCCAGGAGGACGCGTTGGTATGGTGGGACATGGTGTCTCAGATCCATGACGTCACCACCATGACCTGGGAAAGGTTCCAGGAACTCTTCAACGCAAAGTATTACAATGAGGCGGTCAGAAGCGCCAAGAGGAAAGAGTTCGTTCACCTGACCCAGCGGGAGAACATGAGCGTCACTGAGTATACTACTCAGTTTGATCGGTTGGCGAGGTTAGCCTCGGGAATTGTGCCGACCGACTTCAGCAAGAAGGAGAAGTATCTGGACGGGTTGAACCCCAAGATCAGGCATGACCTGATGATCACCACAGACGACAGCACCACCTATGCTCAGATGGTGGAGAAGGCACTGCGAGCTGAGGGCGCAGTGGGGTGCATGTCAGAATCAGCGAGTACTCCGGTTAGTGGCGGGGCTCCTACCCCTCCTGCATCAGGCTATAGCAGGGGGAGTAGTGGTTCGGCCATTGATCAGAGGAAGAGGGCACCCACTGCTTCCGGTGGCTCGAGTCAGAACAAGAGGTTCCGGGGGAACCAGAACAGAGGGAGTCGTCCTGGTGGTACTGAGACCCGATTCTCCTATCCCGAGTGCCCTAGCTGCAAGAGGCACCATCGGGGTGAGTGCAAAGGTCAGGGATGCTTTCATTGTGGCATGCCCGGACACTTCAAGAGGGAATGTCCCCAGCTACGACTAGAGGCACCGCGAGCTCCAGCGATACCCACTCCAGCCAGGGTGTTCGCTATCACGCAGGCTGATGCAGATGCCAGCCCATCAGTAGTCACAGGTCAGCTTTCTATTAACAACTCGCTATATTCAGTGCTGTTTGATTCTGGGGCTACACATTCTTATGTGGCGGCCAGAGTCTTTAGTAAATTGGGTAGACCCTATGATAGATATGAATCAGGGTTTGGAACCCTGTTACCTGGCGGAGAATTGGTTATCTCCAATAGGTGGATTAGGTCTATGCCGATCAGGATAGATGGTAGAGAGTTAAGCGCTGATCTGATAGAGATGAGTTTAGTCGAATTCGATATTATTTTAGGAATGGATTTCCTATCTAAATATTCGGCGAGCATTGATTGTAAAAGGAAGATGGTGGTCTTCCAACCGGAGAGTGAAGAACCGTTTGTATTTGTGGGTTCAGTTCAGGGATCTCGGATCCCGGTGATCTCGGCTATGTCAGCGAGAGAATTGTTGCACGGCGGTTGCTTAGGGTTTCTGGCCGTGGTGGTGGACACCACACGGCCAGATACCATTCGGCCAGAGGACATCAGAGTGGTTCGGGAATTTTTGGACGTTTTTCCCGAAGAACTTCCAGGGTTACCACCTCAGCAGGAGATTGACTTCGTGATTGACTTGGCA
Source organism: Cannabis sativa (assembly GCF_029168945.1). NCBI lineage: Eukaryota > Viridiplantae > Streptophyta > Magnoliopsida > Rosales > Cannabaceae > Cannabis > Cannabis sativa. Next base: position 59,268,491 of record NC_083601.1, read on the forward strand.
CCAGGGGTGGATCCGGTTTCCAAAGCCCCGTATAGGATGGCTCCAGCTGAACTTAAGGAATTAAAGATTCAGCCCCAAGGGTTGCTTGACATAGGGTTCATTAGGCCCAGTGTGTCACCCTGGGGAGCCCCGGTTTTGTTCGTCAAGAAGAAGGATGGATCTATGAGGATGTGCATCGACTACAAGGAGTTGAACAAGCTAACGGTAAAGAATAAATATCCATTACCTAGGATCGATGACTTGTTCGATCAGCTTCAGGGGAAGACGGTCTTTTCTAAGATTGATCTCCGTTCGGGTTATCATCAGTTGAGAATCCGAGAGGAGGACATTCCGAAGACGGCTTTCCACACTAGGTATGGACACTACGAGTTTCTAGTTATGTCATTCGGACTAACCAATGCTCCTGCAGCATTCATGGACCTGATGAATAGAGTATTCAAGGATTTCCTCCATATCTGTGTGATTGTGTTTATCGACGACATCCTCGTGTACTCTCAATCAGAAGAGGAGCATGAATTACATCTTCAAATGGTACTGCAACGACTTCGAGAACATAAGCTTTACGCCAAGTTCAAGAAATGTGAGTTCTGGTTATCTCAGGTGTCCTTCCTAGGGCATATTGTGAGCAAAGATGGGATCAAGGTGGATCCCGGAAAGATTGAATCCGTCAGGGATTGGCCGACACCGAAGACAGTGACAGAGATCAGAAGCTTCTTGGGTTTAGCTGGATACTACCGTAGGTTTGTGGAGGGGTTCTCCAAAATTTCAATGCCCCTAACCGAGCTTACAAAGAAGAATCAGCGGTTTATCTGGTCAGATAAATGCGAAGCTAGTTTTCGGGAGCTGAAACAGAGGTTGATTACCGCTCCAGTGCTAGCTTTGCCTACGGACAAAGAGAAGTTCGTAGTTTATTGCGATGCATCCAAACAGGGTTTGGGGTGTGTACTGATGCAAGCCGATCGGGTCATCGCTTATGCCTCCCGTCAGTTAAAGGATTATGAACAGCGATACCCGACTCATGATCTAGAATTGGCCGCAGTGGTTTTTGCACTGAAGATCTGGCGGCATTACCTTTACGGGGAGAAGTGTGAGATCTATACCGACCATAAGAGTCTCAAGTATTTCTTTACTCAGAAAGATTTGAACATGAGACAAAGGCGTTGGTTGGAATTAGTGAAGGATTACGATTGCGAGATCCTCTATCATCCCGGAAAAGCCAATGTAGTGGCCGATGCCCTGAGCAGAAAGGGTCCCGGGCAAGTAGCTAGTATGGTTCAGATCTCACCTCAGCTAGCAGAAGATATGGTTAGATCCAGCATTGAGTTTGTGGTAGGTCAGCTTCACAACTTGACGCTGCAATCTGATCTGTTGGAAAGAATAAAAGTCGCTCAGATGTCAGATCCGGAGTTAGTGAAAATCCGAGATGAGGTGTTGGCTGGTCAAGCCAAGGACTTTTCAGTGTCAGGTAGTGGGATGCTTTTGTATAAAGCCAGAGTTTGTGTTCCGAACAGTGTGGAACTTAGAAATGAGATCTTTGAGGAGGCTCATTCTACCCCGTATTCTCTGCATCCCGGCACCACCAAGATGTACCAAGATTTGAAGTCGTACTTCTGGTGGAGCGGTATGAAGAAGAATTTGGTAGAATTCGTATCGAGATGCCTCACGTGTCAGCAGATTAAGGCTGAACATCAGAGACCAGCAGGGTTGTTGCAGCCTCTAACCCTACCAGAATGGAAATGGGAGGATATTACGATGGATTTTGTGGTCGGGTTACCTAGGACCACGGGTTTATTTGATTCCATCTGGGTAGTGGTGGATCGATTTACGAAATCTGCTCATTTTCTGCCGGTTAGAACAACATTTTCAGTGGATCAGTTGGCAGAACTGTACGTCAGAGAGATAGTGAGACTTCACGGGGTACCGAAGTCTATAGTTTCGGACAGGGATCCGAAATTCACCTCCAAATTTTGGCAAAGTTTGCAACGGGCAATGGGTACAAAGCTAAAATTTAGTACAGCATTCCATCCTCAGACAGATGGTCAGTCCGAAAGGACAATTCAGATATTGGAGGATATGTTGAGAGCCTGTGTTATGGACTTTGAAGGCTCATGGAGTAAATATCTACCGTTGATAGAATTCTCTTACAACAACAGTTATCAGAGTACGATAGGGATGGCTCCCTATGAACTGTTGTACGGGAGGAAATGTAGATCCCCTATCCACTGGGATGAGACAGGGGAGAGGAAATACCTAGGTCCAGAGTCAGTTCAGCGGACCAATGAGGCGATAGAGAAGATAAAAGCTAGAATGCTTGCCTCACAGAGCAGACAGAAGAGTTACGCAGATCCGAAACGCAGGGATGTTGAGTTCCAAGTAGGGGAACATGTGTTTTTACGGGTATCTCCGATGAAGGGGATTAAACGTTTCGGGAAAAGAGGCAAGTTATGCCCTAGATTTACAGGACCTTTCGAGATTCTCGAGAAGATAGGTCAAGTGGCATATCGGTTAGCATTGCCTCCAGCCTTATCAGCAGTGCATAACGTATTCCATGTCTCGATGTTGAGAAAATACGTTTCAGACCCCTCTCATATACTCAGTTATGAGAGCCTTCAACTACAGCCAGATATGACATATGAGGAGCAACCAGTGCAGATCCTGGATAGAAAGGATAAAGTCCTTCGGAATAAGACCATAGCATTGGTCAAAGTTCTCTGGAGAAACAGTAAGGTGGAAGAAGCCACCTGGGAGCTAGAGTCAGATATGAGAGCTCAATATCCAGAGTTATTCAGGTTAGATTTCGGGGACGAAATCCTTTTAAGGGGGGGGATAGTTGTAAAGCCCGCTTAGTTAATTTGGAAATTAGCAGTTGTTTATGATTAATTATGAAATTATTTATAGCTATTTAAATAATTTATTATACTGTTATTTATGTTATTCAGTAGCTTGCATATTTTGCATTTCCGGTGTCCGGTATTTTGGAACTCGGCGTTTGGCTCAGTAGAATTCACAACTCAGCATGTTATTAGTTTGGGACGGGTTTTAGACATTGGGAATGTCGGGAATGGCCGGGAATTTAGAATTTCCCAAAAATACCCCTTTAGTATGATTTATGTGATTTTAAGGTGGAGGGGCAAAATGGTCTTTTTGCCCCATTAGTGTTTTGTCTTATGTGATTTATTAAATGGATTAAATGTTTATTTTAAATGATTATCTTGGCTGAAATGAATAGTGCTTGGTTAGTTTATTTCATTTTCATTTTCACAAAATACTAAGTTTAGAAAAAGAAAGAAAATTTCAAAGGAAAACACTCTCTTTTCTCTCTCTCTTTTTCGGCTGAAACTTGGGGTTCAAGAGCTGGAATTTTTGTGGTGATTCAAGCTTGGGTTGCAAGCTCTAGTAATCCTTTGTTGAGGTATTTCTTTATGTGATTTCTCTACCTTGTTTTCTTGAGTTTGTTTGATGAAAAAGTTGAGAAAATGCATGATTATTTGAGTATGTTGTTGCTGTGTTTAATTGTTGTTTGCAGAGGCTTGATTACGTTTTAATTGAGTGGATTATGAAGGTTTTAATGCATGCTAGTTGTGTGGTTCAAAGTTTGGAATTTTTAAGCTTAAAAATGTGATTTTGAAGAAAATGAGAAAATTGGTTGCTGTGGTTGTGGTGATTGTTTTCTATTGTTTGCAGAAGCTTATTCATGCTAGTTTAAGTAGAATTAATCAAGTTTTATTGCATGTTTGTGGGATTTGCTCAAGTTTGAGTTTAGAACTCAAAGCTTGAGCTTTAATGGTGTTTTGTGATTCTGTGAGTTCTGGGTGTTTTTGTTGCCTTTGAATGGTTATTTGGGGCATATAGAACAGGTCTGGAAGATCTTGCATGATTTGGGTTAGAATTGATCGAGTTAGGAATTTTTGAAAAATTCCTGCGAGGAACCGGAATTCCGGATGGGTGTCCAGTAATTCCCAGAACCGGAATTCCGGTTGGGCAACCGGTCTACCGGTTGGGGAATTTTCAGAAACCCTAGTTTTCCTCGTTTTTATGTTTTTAGGGGTATTGCCATGCTTTTTATCGATAGGGAAACTTTTAGTTCCTAGTTTTAGTCCCCGGGAAGTGATTTAGCGTGTCACTTATAGCGTTGTGATTTTTATGGTTTAGGAGCCAGTAATCCGCCACTCAGCTTCAGTTCCAGTCAGGTTGACCGGCACACCTGAAATCGGAATCCAGGTAAGATTAGTATAACAGTATGCATATGTAGATTACATGTTTAGCGTGCATGTAGGAAGCCTGCTAGATTACATTAGTTATGTATATAGGCTTCGAACCATCCAACCCTGTCACGTCGGTACAGGCTGGAGTATGACCAGCAGCCGGAGTATGACCGGTTCGACCGATTAGGCTGACATTTGGTTGGTGGTTCAGTGCTATTGACCTATCCCGTCGGTACAGGCTGGAGTATGACCAGCAGCCGGAGTATGACCGGTTCGACCGATCAGGAGGATACTTGTCAATAGTACCGTCCCTGTGAACGTTCAGAACTCAGTACCATGTTGGACATGGCAGTAGTGGCTCAGTACCATGTTGGACATGGCAGTAGCGGGACTCAGTATCGTGTTGGACACGGCAGTTAGAATTATATATGATATTATTATGCTTTTCTTACTGAGTCTGTCGACTCACAGTTTATGTTCATGTGTAGGTAAAGGCAAGGCTATAGCTGATGGACCGTGAGCGAGCTTATGAGATTGTACATGTCGGGGCGGTTAGGCCTGGAGCGTACGATCCTCGGGACAGCAAGGCTGAATTTTTGTAACTGGTCGTTAGACGACTTTTATTTTTATGTAATGGTTAAACAGTTAAATCTTTTGTAAATGATTTTATATCGGGATCCCGAGTCTTTTGTAATATTGTTTTATAAGTTTAATTAAAAAAGCAAAATTTTAATTAAGCACGTTTTTCCATAAACCTCGTTGATTAGCAACGAGCTGCACAGTACGTTTAAAAATCACGTAATACGCCTAAGGTAGTTAGGGTGTTACACAGTCTCTCTCTGGTAGACGAAGAGATTTCAGATAGGTTTTTACACTTCTCCAAAATCGCTACTCCACCCCCAAAGTAATCACCATCTCATCAGCAGACTTTCTAGCACAAAGGCAAGTCTTGAAATCTGATGTTGTGTAGTCTAAGAGTTTTAAACAAACACCCTTATTGACTAACATATAGTTCCTCTTCTTAATCTTAAGATTTACTTGATTGTCTTCCAATGTTCTTCTCCTGGATTAATTTGATACCTACTCATTACTCCCACTCAACAGCAGGCGTCTGGTCTAAGGCATACTAAAGCATATCTGAGACCTCTCACTGTTGATTTAAGAAATTCTTTCATGGCTTTATCTTCTCTGGAATAGTTGATACTTTTCCTTAGATAAATAAAATCTATGTCTAAGAAGTTGTGAAGCTTCTATAGATTGCCATTGGAAAGAAAATGCATGAGCATCTCATGCTTGCATTAGAGTAAGTAATTACCAGGTATACCAGAAGCCATAGGTTTAGATAAACTCAAACCTATAATACTAGGAACAGGAAGTTTTGTTAAGTCCATTGAATAGACTTATGAACGAAAATTTCCTTTCATGTCCTTGTAACAGAAAACTTTAGGTTACTCCATGTGAATGGATCAAACCATAGTTCTATTGGCTTTCTTCTTAGTTTCTTATCTTGACAATCCATTACTTGTTTAAACTCACAATGGATTTTAATCACTAGTGTCTTCCATGTTATAAGAAGGTGAGTTCCTAGAAACTCTCCCACTACAACAAGGTACCGTGAATTATGTCTAAGAAAACTAAATGGTATAGACCTCTTCGGTTGTGTTAAGACAACAGAGGCAGTGGAATCATCTTGTAAAATAAGATGATAGAACACTTTTGGAATCAAGAAAAAAATATCTCCTTTATTTGCTACTTTATTTTCAGACTTAGTCATTTTCTTAGAAAAGTAGTATTTGTTTAAACAAACACTTTCTTATCTAATGAGTATGGGATGCTCCACCCCTAATCACTTAGAATAGCTAACAAACATGCAAACCAGGGTTAGCAGTTCTAGCTTTTCTTAAGATTTCGATTAGGTCATCCATGAATCTAGTAATGATTTACATTTAGTATACAACCATTACATCATTCTGAAATTTTATTTCCATAGAAGGATTTAGGCAACGACTAGTAACTAATCATCAATATGCAACTCAAATTTCTGGGGAGGTAAGTTTGGATATAATTCAAAATCAAATTAATGATCTTTGAACTGCATATCTACTAACTTTTTCTCCACCCCTATCAGTTCGCAAGATCTTTAACCACTTACCATTGCTAGAAATTCATGAAATTTTTCAAACATTTCAAATTTCTTTTGCATAAGGTAAAATCTAGAGTGATCGTTTTAAGAATACAACGAAAACTCATATACACCCCTGAACGTACATCCATCTGCGAATGAGATGAAATTACTTTCAGTGGATATAGGCATATTAACTCTTTGCAGAGAATGATCTTGTCAAAACCACTATGAACAAGATACAAATGCCATAGATTTATGAAATATGTGGTTGTATCTTTTGATGACTAACTTTAGTTACATCAAAGAGTTCTTAGAATAGTGCAAGTGGATTGTGGTCACAGAATACTAAACTCATACAGTTTGAATCCATTGAAAGAAAATGGTTATGAAACACTTGTGAAAGTGTAACTGTATAATTAGTAACTCTTTCTTGGACCACCACTACTAGTCTAACTCTATGATTTGCCTATACAAGTAGGAGATATCTAAGATTGAGGATTTATATCATTTAGGGACAGAATTCCGGGAATATAATCATATGCGTCATCTAATTTCTTAAGAGAAAATAAGACTTTATATGTTTTATAGACCATTCATCCAATGATATGTCATTAAGCTAATTCGAAATGAATAAGCTAAGAGGAATTAGGATAATTTCGTTCTAAATAAGAATCCAACGATGCTCCGATTAGCGAGAGTCAAAGTAATCTTATTTATACAATCTTCTTGTTTCATATTGTAAAATACTAGTTTAAGGTGTCATCAATTGATGAACAACTAGATATTGCATATACAATATTTATCTTTTGAGATCTAACACTATTATGTTAGTCTAATGGTGAAAATCCATTAGGGATTTATCTCATTAGAAAAACAAATCAAGTTAGACCAACAATGAAGATTCGAAATTAAACTACAATTTAATAACAGAAAATAACATGGTTCAATACAAATTCATACACAATTCAGAAATTATGAAGCACATAGCAAGTAGGAATGACAAGTGAAAATACTAAAACATACAATCCTAGATAATTTCCAAGGTTTTCAACAAATTGATTTCAGTGTCCCGTTTAGGCGAGAGTCAAAGCTATCATCCATTGAATAGAGTTATCAGCTCATCTAAAATGATCAACATTCTAGCAACCTTTTATTCGATCAAGATTTGAATCCGCGTTGTCCCGTTTAGACGAGAGTCAAGGCTATTCTATCTTATGAGCTTCCACCATTGTTTCATATTCTTGCAAGTCTTATACAGTCGCCACCATTAGGGTGGGCATAAACTATATAAAAAACTTACAAGATTACTTATCTTTCGAGATTAAACGGTGCTAACTTGCTAATGAACGTTCCTCCATTAGGGAGGATTACTCACTAAAACAATAGCTATGTAAAACCAACAATGGAGATCGAATATCCTCATAATAATAAAGCTCATTATTTAATGAAGGGTTGTATTTTCTTCTAATATTTATTTTAATCCATTTATTTTAAATATATATTTATTTAATTAAAATTTCCAATTTAGAATGAAAAATTCTAAATATAAATTTTAATTTAATATTTATAAATTATACTTAGATAGATATGAAAATAACGTGAATTATTTCCATCTCAGTAATAATTTCCATAAATATTTAGAAAATTATTCAATTTAAGTTGTTTCAAAATTAATTTGAATTAATTTACAACTCAAATTTTATTTTCTATAAATATATATTGCATTTTCGAAAATACTTTTAAAATAAAATAAAAATAAATCCTGGAAAATTACTCTAATTTTATGTTGGCCCAAAATTAATAAAAATTAATTTTCAACAAAAAATATAATTTCCCTATTTAATTAAATATCTAAGAAAAATTTCAAATATTTAAGTATCATGATTAAAAAATCAACTTATATATTAACTTTCTATTTAATTAAATACGCTAGAAAAATACTTCAAGCAAAACAGATAATATCTATCTAGACTTTCATGGACTAATTAATCCAATTTCTAATTATAATATATTTTAGTTCATTTATTTTAATTAACCATTAAATGAAAAAGTCATTGATTTAAGTTGGTCCAAAATTAAATAAATAATTTTCAACTTTAATCTATTTTTCAAATAAAATTCGAAATTTCTACATTAAAGAAATGTAATTTCGAAATTTTGGGAAATGATTAATAAAATAAAATAAAATATATTCTGAAAATTATTCAAACTTAAGTTATTCTGAAATAAGATTCCAAACTTAAAATAATTTTCAACTTTAATTAAATAACATGAAAATAACAATATTAAAGTATCATGATGAAAATCAACTTAGATATTGAAATTTTCAATTTAATTAAATGTATTAAATTCAAGAAATAAATAATTAAGTAAAGATGAAACTTAATTATTAATTCTAGTTTAATACTAGGAAAATATTTTAAACTTAGATTGTACCAAAATTAATTATGAGACAATTAATTTCACAATCAATGATATTTTCCTATTTAATATTAGAAATAATAACTAGTACTAGAAATAGCTATCTAGAATATATCATTGACTAAGTGTTTTTCTAAAATTAACTTTAAAATATTACAATGAAAAATAAATTTCATATATTTTAAAAGTTAATTATGTTGCTAATTCAATTTTAATTAGGTTAGACTAATATAATTAACCTAATACAATTATTTAAATAAGGCAAATGGGCCTTCACAATTGGGGTAGTTCATGTGAGGGGGAGTTGGGTTCAATATGTCGTACCCACTTCTATGGCCCCCAACTCTCACACAAGGCACAAAAGAGAGGAATTTAACCTTTAAATAAATAATTGTTATTCATTGAATAAGCCCAAATCTAATTGGACCTAAATAAATTTTCTTATGTCAAAATTTATTTTAGCAACCTAGTCCATTTACTTAGTAAAAACTTAAATGGGCTTCCTATATGTATCTAAGCCCAAAAGCAAACATATAGGCTCACACAGGTCAAATGATTTGGATGGACCCTATCATGTTACTAGGTTTACACAGATGAAAGAAGTACAAAATTTACCTGTTACAAATTATTTATAAGATATATCGTCAATTGGACTATGATTAAAATCAGATCATTGGACCATGATCTGTCAACAAGTTAATCATAGCAATTTAGATCAGATAAATAATAGGTTTGTTAAAAAAATTTGAATAAACAATATAAATAAACAAACATTGTCCATGTAACAGATGTGAATAAAGATATTAATATAATTAAATTATTATTCTTAAACTAACCAAATAAAGGAAACTAATTTTAAAATATCTAGGTTTATTTGAATCAAATTAAATTAAATATCTAATAAGATCAATGATTTATAAGGAAAGAATCTTCAATATCACTTTCAGATCTTATAATTTAATAAAATAAACCAATTTTAAAATAGATTTGGTTAAATAATAATTACCATAATTATATGTCAAAATATCTCAAATTAAGCAATATTCAAATCTATACAAAAATATCTATGTTATTGAAATATTTAAGATATGATTTATAAATTTCTATTAAGGGAAAAATGATATATATATAGATATATAGAAAAAATATCATTTTTAAACTTATAATTTATAAATAATTAAATATTTAACAAAATAACAAATTTTGAATTTGAAAAACATTATGGTAAGTATATCTATAAAAATATCTATGTTAATTTCAAATTTATTAATTATTTAATTTGTCATATAAGATAATTTTAATATAATATTTTAAATAAAAAGACAAAGTTATCTTTTAATTTAAAATATCTTAAATATCAAAATATCTAATCTTATAATTAAATAATAAATAAATATTAAAGAAGTTAACAAATTTTTAAATCTGACCATAATAGGAAATATTTAAAATTGGAAACATTCCAAAATAGAAAATATTTAAAATTGGAAAGAATTCCAAATTGAAAATATTTAAAATTGGAAACATTTCAATTTAGAAATATTTAAAATAGGAAAAATGAATTTTGGGAAACAATCCCATGAAAAAAAAATGGATTTTTGGGGAAAAACCCAAAAAATCGCACTTTTGGGGAACACAGCCCAGGAGGCTGCACGTGCAGCCCAGGAAGGCTGCACGCAGCCTCCTACCCGCGCGGACAAAGGGAGCTGCAGGGTGGGACGCCGAGTTTTCTCGGCAGGTGCAGCATCTCCTCGGGCGGATGTGCAGGGTGCACACGGGCGTGAGGCTCTTCACACGCGCGCGCAAGGGGGGCTGATCCGAGTGCCTGGTGCTCACGATTGAGCACCCATGCATTCCCGAAATCCCGATTTTCCAAAATTCATAACTTTTTCAATTTTTATCGGAATCGAGTTCCGTAAAAAACAAAATTGCTTAATTTTTCACAAGGAATCCAAATAAAATATTTTCAAAAAATGAAAAAATATTTTTCATGGAAAACGAAACTGTACAACATCAACATTCATCAACTAACACATAAACCAACATGAAACCATCCAAATCAACACAGAAACATGCAATCATCGTTTTAATTCATATTACATGAAAGTAAATCATTACCATGGCTCTGGTGCCAGTTGTTGGAAATTATTTTACCAGGATCTAGATTTACTAACAAGTATGTTGGATTAACAACCTAATATGAATTCTAAAACAATAAAAATAAACACATATAAAGTTAGAAAACCTTACAGTGGGTGCAGCGGAATAATATGACTCCTTCCATTCAGATCTCTAGCCCTTGATTCCTTTCTGTAGCAGAGCATCACCAAGATCTGAACCTGGATCTTCTTTTCTCCTTCTTTGATGCAGAAATTCCATAGTCTTCCATACTATGATTGAGATACCACTTGATGTGTGTGGGCACTACTCATTCACTCAAGGGAATTCGAAAAACAGAGAAGAAAGAAAGAGAGAGAGAGAGAGAGAGAGAGAGAGAGAGAGAGAGAGAGTGGCGGTTTCATAGTGTTTGGGAGAATAAACTGTAAAGTGTGTGTCTGAAAAACCTGAAACCTTTACCTTCTACTTATAGAATACCACATGGGGTTAAAGTTGAATTATTTGGCATTTAAAAATAAAAAATAAAATGAGAAATAGAAGCATTAAGTGGCCGGCCATTCATTGAGGAAAACAAATCCTTCCACTTTTCAAACTTTCCTATTTCATCATTTCTAGTTTCCCATTTTCTCAAAATTGCCAATTCTCTCTTTGAACTTCATAAATGTCAAATCTAATTATTTAATAACTATAATTAATTATTAAATAATATATTGTCATTTATTTTATTTATTAATAAAAACTAATCAAAGTTTCCCAATTAATAAATATACCCTTTAAACTCTCTATTTACTGTTTTACCCTTGCTTAGTGAAAATTCATAAAGTAGACATAGTCTAACTTTTAGAATTATAATTGATTAATTAAAATCAATTAACTGAGTCTTACAAGCAGTATGGCCTCAACTAGTATGGGGACCAATAAGTCGAACCGAATTTACCAAGTAAATTCCCTAACTTATTAATTCCTCATTGAATCCACACTTAGAACTTGGAATTGCACTCTCAGTCATATAGAAATGCTCTATATGTTCCACGATATAGACACGTCATTAGTTATCCATTGTTATAACCCTAATGTGATCAATGATCCTCTATATAGATGATTTACACTGTACAGGGATTAAATTACCGTAACACCCTACAATGTATTTTATCCTTAAAACACTTAACCCTGTATAAATGATATTTCACCTAAGTGAAATGAGATCTCCACCATTTATCTTCGTTTGGTTAAGCTCGAAGGAAATCATCCTTTACTTCTATTTTCCAAATAGAAGCTATAGATTCCATATTTATGTTAGCGCTCCCACTCAATTGCATTACCGTGTTCCCAAAATGTACGTATCACCCTGATACAAAACTAGGCTTAACTAACAAATCAAAGAACACGAGTAACACTCTTGAAATTGAGCCTAACCATATCAGGATTTCGATCATGTGATCTAGGATCAACAGGTGCTATTGAATTGAATAGATATTACGGTAAATTTTAACATATCTAATCAAAGTTCAATATCGGTCCCTTCCGATGTATACTCCATACATCCGATACCGGTAAACTTTGCCAATGTCCTGGAAAGGACCTAAAACTTTTCCAAGGTGTAAGAATACCTATCGCTGATTATACCATGTCAGTCTAAATCCAGTGTTCTGACAAATCAGGGAATAAACTTTTGAACATATAATAAAGATTATATTCCACTGTGTTGACAACACTATAATTTTTAACCAACTCATATGTTCAAGACTTAAAAAGAATTGATACATTATATACACATATAATCACGAAATAAATCATGTGAACCATGCAACATAAAATGTTATTTCTGATCTTTATTAATAAGTAAATCTGATTATATGAAATGAGTTTTATTTAGGGCATAAAACCCAACAGTTTATTTTATAGAACACACCCATCCAAGAGCCTATATGATGAAGGGATTAGCATAAAAGGGGCATTCCCAATTTTTGCAATTAGATTTGTAAAATAAGTTCTCAAGGGGAGATGAGCACCACTTGAAATGTGGGACCAACTCCGTGCACTAAACCCTTCTACACTAACAGATGCAGATTTCCCCATGATGGAAAGTCTTTGCCACATTAGTCCAGGGACATTGTAGAGGTCAGCAACTTCAGAATAAGCTTGCAACATCCCATAAGATTGAAAGCAGTTGGCTTTCTAATCCATTTCCCAAATGTACTCATTATGGGCCTACGCGGGCAGAGGAGTTTTGACCCCTTCACTTCTTCTAATCTCCACAGGAAGGTCTCTCTCAGCGGTGGGTTCATTTTCTAGAATCGTGTCCAAGGCCTCCTTAGGTTGAAATGTTACCACACGAGTCTCAGTTTAATCTCGTCTCACCAAAGATCTTTCGACATACAAGATAGATTTGCCTTCGATAGATATGGTCGTGCTTGCAAGAAGGTTTTCATTGAAGTCCATTGCTACGAAGGAAAAAGCAAACATTTTGAAAGGCCTGACGGTTGCAAGGATGGGGTTTCTTTCGTTCACGCTATCCTGTTATTCAACACGCGAACAACCCTAGCCCTACCCTAAGCAAAAACCTTTTGCTCTAAATGTTAAATACAAAAATTCAGATAGGGGTGAGTGCACTTTTCTAATCATGAGGGATAAGTGGTGTGTTAAGAAAGCCTGCCTGAAAGCCCCGAAGGCAATTGATGCAACGGTTGTAGTTAACCTAAAAATGAAACATCTCCCCTAAGGAAGAACTTCCCTGGTCCAATCGAAGGGGTGCGATGTTTGGAAAAAGTTTTGTTCAGATAACGAGTAATCACTGGATCAAATCCTCTAACACTTCTTGCATGCAAGAGATTGCTGAAAAAGAAAAAGAGGTTGCAGAAAAAATATGCAGGTTCAAGTAAATAAAGTAAAAAGGATGCCACCAAAGACAATTTATATTTTAAAAAGAAAAAAGGCCTATGAAAGATCAACGGTTCAAATTCTTTCAATAGATCCAATGGCTAAGGAGATGAGAAATCATGTACAATCAGCCGAGGGCCCAAAAAAATGTAACGCCCTAATGCTAAGGCACGCTACAGTGCTTTTTCAATTATTGTGCAATCTTTGCTAATCAAAGAAGTTTCTCGAAAAACGTGTCAAATAAAAACTTTTGCATTAAATATTAAACTTTGTAATATAATAAAATATTTACAAGTGCCGGGATCCCGATTTTAAACTTTGTAAAATTAACTTTTCAAAATATACATTTATTACAGGTCGCACAGCGACTACCAAAATAAAAATCCCCAGATGTCCCGAGACCGAACACTCCAGGTCGCGCTGCTTTGACTTGTACAATCTCACCCGAGCTCAGGTTCACTCCTGTTCAGCCTTCGCCTTTCCTTTACCTACACATGAAAGTAGAACTGTGAGTCGACAGACTCAGTAAGAAAAGCATATAACATATCACATAAATTCCGACCTGTAAATAGGCGCCCATACACCTATCTACAGGGCTTAACAGATGAGCAAGAACGTTCTAACTGCTTGTGCTACTGACCATGATATCACTCCTACTAGCACTATAATCGTGTTGTAGGACCGGCACTATGTTCGTGCCGCTATGATAGCATCAATAGCATCCAAAAGTATGATTGGCCATGATATCACTCTTAACCAGTACGCTGCCTGTACTGCTGAACCGACACAATGGTTGTGTCGCTATGATAGTACCAAAACATACTTTCCAGGGTGAATAACACTCTTAACCAGTACGATGCCTGTACTGCTGAACCGACACAATGATTGTGTCGCTATGATATCACCCAAACACATACAAGGATACACACAGCATGCATATATATATCATACATATACATACACCCAGATATTTATATCACACGTTATATTCAGTTCTTACCTGTTTTCCGAATTCAAACGTGCTGGCCGACCTGAACGGAAATCTCGTGCTAGATGGATGCCCTAATCACATTTTGAGACCGGGTAAGTTACATAATTCAAAACCCTAATCTCGGGAAATCCAAAACCAAAACCCTAGGTTCTGCTATGCTCTTAATGGGTTATTCTAACTCTGGAAACGGGGAAACACCCATCCGGGGCATCGAAATGGCAAAAATTGAGAAAATGAAAGGCCCGGAACCTGCTTGCCAAAACCGGCTAGCCGGTTTTTGTGGCCCTGCAAACCGGCTAGCCGGTTTGCACCAGTTTCCCCAAAGCATTTCATTCCATGCTCAATCTTCCACCAAATGCCATGAAACCTTCCAGAGTACCTAATTAGGGCATAAGCAACAAAATCCAGGCAGTATTTCACAGAACAAACCATTCAAAATCAATTTGCCATTAAAGCTCTAAGCTTTGAACTCCATGTTCAAAGTGATATCAAACCAACCAAATAAACTCAAAACCAGCTGCTATAGGCTAAATTCAACTCAACCTAACCCTAGAATTTGAACCCAACTAACAACCAACTCTAACAGCTCCTCTAACACAATTTCACCATTTCAAGATAAGCAAAAACTTACAAACTAAAGAGGGGTTCACTAGGGCTTACCTTAACTTGAATCTCCCAAGGTTTCCTTGCTGCAATCACCAAAAATCAGCAGTCCCTTCCCTTGTTCTTGCTGCCTTCGAAGAGAGAGAGAGAGAAGAAAGAGCTTCTCCTTTGAATTCTTATTTTCCTTCTAATTTTCTAAATGGGATAAATGATAAATTCATTTAGGGAAAATCCATTTCCCTTGGCTGAAAACAAGTGGCCACGTGCCACACTTTTAGGCAGCCACACAACCCCAAACAAATTACCAATTTGCCCTTTAGGTTAATAACTTAGGTGTTTTCAAAAGCTAGGGGTAAAATGGTCAAATTCCATAACCCCGCTCAAACCCGATAATTTATTTTCTCTAAGATATTTTCCACTAAGAAATAAGGTTCTAAACTTACCCATGTGATCAATCTAGCCATCCATCGCATTTTCCGTTGTCGCCGAACAAAAATTATAAAAATATTATATTCCACATATAAACTAAATAATACCCCTAGAGTCTAATAAAATCTCCGGAATTGAGAAATTATAACTCTAATATTTATTTCTAAATATTGGGGTCCACAATTAAATAAATTCACAAATAATAATAAATTAATAAAAATTAGTGCTAATTGCCTTTACTAATCCAAATTACTAAAGCGGTCATTACAATTATCCCCCCGTTAATAGGATTTCGTCCTCAAAATCTAATCTGAATAGCTCTGGATGCTGAGTCCTCATATCCGTCTCCAATTCCCAGGTGGCTTCTTCCACCTTACTGTTCCTCCAGAGCACCTTAAACCAGTTCAATAGTCTTGTTCCGAAGAACTTTTTCTTTTTTTTTTATCCAAAATTTGTACAGGTTGCTCCTCATAGAATAAATCTGGTTACAGTTCAAGGGCTTCATAACTCAAGACATGAGTCGGGTCTGATACGTATTTCCTCAACATAGATATGTGAAATACGTCATGAACAGCCAATAACACTGCTAGCCGATATGCTACCTGCCCGACCTCGAGTATCTGAATTGGCCCAATGAACCTAGGGTTTAACTTACCCTTCTTCCCGAAGCGCCTAATACCCTTCATTGGTGAAATCCGCAGGAAAACATGTTCCCCTGCCTGAAATGTAACATCTCTGTGCTTCGGATCAGCATAACTTTTCTGCCTGCTTTGAGCAGCAAGCATCCGAGCCTTGATCTTATCAATAGCTTCATTGGCCCTCTGCACTAACTCTGGACCCAAGTATTTCCTTTCTCCTGTCTCGTCCCAATGAATAGGAGAACGACATTTTCTACCATATAACATCTCATAGGGAGCCATCCCTATTCTACTCTGGTAGCTATTGTTGTGGGAGAATTCAATTAAAGGCAAGTACTTACTCTAAAAACCCTCAAAGTTCATAACACAGGCTCGTAGTAAGTCTTCCAAAATTGAATAATTCTTTCTGATTGACCATCAGTCTGAGGGTGATAGGCTGTACTGAATCTTAATTTGGTACCCATAGCCTTCTGAAGACTCACCCAAAACTTCGATGTAAACTTTGGATCCCTATCTGAGACAATAGATTTAGGGGCTCCATGGAGACAAACTATCTCCTTCACATACAATCGGTGTACAGGTCCACTGAATATGTAACTTTCACTGGTAGAAAGTGAGCTGACTTTGTGAATCTGTCCACGATGACCCATACTGAATCATACATCCCTGTAGTTCTAGGTAAACAAGTTACAAAATTCATTGCAATGTCCTTCCACTTCCTTTCAGGAAGGGCTAAAGGTTGCTGTAAAGCCCGCTTAGTTAATTTGGAAATTAGCAGTTGTTTATGTTAATCATGAAATTATTTATAGCTATTTAAATAATTTATTACTGTTATTTATGGAATTCAGATATGCATGATTATGTCATCAGTAGTTTTTATATTTCGCATTTTCGGTGTCCGGTATTTTGGAACTCGGCGTTTGGCTCAGTAGAAATCACAACTTAGTATGTTAGTAGTTTGGGGACGGGTTTTAGACATTGGGAATGTCGGGAATGGCCGGGAATTTAGAATTTCCCAAAAATACCCCTTTAGTGATTATTATGTGGTTTTAGTATGGAGGGGCAAAATGGTCTTTTTGCCCCAATGATATTTTGTCTTTTAGTGACTTTTTATTTGAAAATTAATTGTTTATTTTAATTATTTGTTGGCTGAAATAAAGTGGGATAAGTGGGTAAATATGTTTAATTCTTTCATTTTCACAAAATTAGGCTAAGTGTTGAAAATAGAATTTTTCCAAAGCAAAAACACTCTCTTTTCTTTCTCTCTTTTCGGCTGGGAACTTGGGGTGCAAAGGTTGGGATTTTTCTTCAAAATTCAAGCTTGATTCATCTTATAATTGTGAACTCTTGTTGTGGTATGTGGTCTCTAACTTCCTCTCTTTAAATTATTGGAAAAAAATTGATGAAAGTGATGATGCATGCATGTTTTTGTGGCTGTTATTATGGCTGTGTTTAGTTGTTATTTTCTGAGGTTCAAAGCATGATTAATTGATGATATTTGAGTTGTTTGAAAGCATGTTAGCTAGGTTGTTCAAGCTTTGAGTTTTCTATGCAAATATGTGATTTTTGAGAGAAAATATTATATTTTGTTTCTGTGAATTGCTGGATGTTCTTGTATGTTTTCAGAGGTGATTTTATGCTAGTTTAAGTAGAATTAAGCTAGTGGAATGCATGTTTAGGTGGTTTTGCTCAAGCTTGAGTTTGGAACTCAAAGCTTGAGCTCCAATGGCAAATTTTGTATTTGTGGTTTCTGGGTAGGTTTGATGCCTTGGATTTGTTCTTTAGGGTGTTTAGGGCAGGTCTGGAAAGTTTGGGACCAATTGGGGTTGAATTGGTCGATTTATGGGATTTTTAGTTGGTCGCTCGCGAGGAACCGGAATTCCGGTTGTGCATCCGGAATTCCGGATGGGGGTTCAGTAATTCCCAGAACCGGAATTCCGGTTGGGCAACCGGTCTGCCGGTTGGGGAATTTTTCCGAACCCTAGTTTTCCTCGTTTTTGGGTTTTTAGGGGTATTGCCATGCTTTTTATCGATAGGGAAACTTTTAGTTTCGAGTTTTAGTCCCCGGGAAGTGATTTAGCGTGTCACTTATAGTGTTGTGATTTTTATGGTTTAGGAGCCAGTAATCCGCCGTTCAGCTTCAGTTCCAGTCAGGTTGACCGGCACACCTGAAATCGGAATCCAGGTAAGATTAGTATAACAGTATGGATATGTAGATTACATGTTTAGCGTGCATGTAGGAAGCCTGCTAGATTACATTAGATATGTATTTAGGCTTCGAACCATCCAACCCTGTCACGTCGGTACAGGCTGGAGTATGACCAGCAGGCGGAGTATGACCGGTTCGACCGATCAGGCTGACACTTGGTTGGTGGTTCAGTGCTATTGACCTATCCCGTCGGTACAGGCTGGAGTATGACCAGCAGCCGGAGTATGACCGGTTCGACCGATCAGGAGGATACTTGTCAATAGTACCGTCCCCTGAACGTTCAAAACTCAGTACCATGTTGGACATGGCAAGAAGGCTCGCACCATGTTGGACATGGCAATGGCGGGACTCGGCATCGTGTTGGACACGGCAATCGGTTTTATGTATGATATTATTATGCTTTTCTTGCGAGTCCGTCGACTCACGCTTATGTTCATGTGTAGGTAAAGGCAAGGCTGTAGCTGATGGACCGTGAGCGAGCTTATGAGATTGTACATGTCGGGGCGGTTAGGCCTGGAGCGTACGATCCTCGGGACAGCAAGGCTGAGATTTTTGTAACTGTCGTTAGACGACTTTTATTTTGATGTAATAGTTAAACGATAAAAACGTTTGTAAATGATTTTATAAATCGGGATCCCGAGACTTTTGTAAAATGGTTTATAAGTTTAATGAAAAAGCAAAATTTTAATTAATCACATTTTTCCATAAACCTCGTTGATTAGCAACGAGCTGCACAGTACGTTTAAAAATTCACGTAATACGCCTAAGATAGTTAGGGTGTTACAATTTGGTATCGTAGCCGCCGTGTTGTCTTCCGAAGATCGTCACGACATGTACAATCATCATCAGCAGTTAGCTCGGTTCACGGTTCAGTAAGCCTTTATTGCTTTAGTAGTTTATTTTATTCAGTTATGAAAAAGAAAAGCCTGTTAGGAAGCATGTTAGTAGCCTGATAGTAGAATAGGCGCATGTTTCATTTCTAGTTTCCAAATTAAGCGGCATTAGTAAGCTCGCCTTGAATACGACCTGATATGCCAACTCTTGGTTTCGCAGGCGGTTCTAACTAGATGGACGCCAGGCGGACTACCAGGAGTCAGGGCAACTCCGTAGGGTCGAATCAGGGACAGGGAGCTCAGTTTCCCCCACCTGCTAGGGGCCGAGGTAGAGGTCCCCGAGGCGGTGGCTCCCGGCCGGGTGATGAGAACCCGCCACGGGCTGCCTGAGCTCCCCCGGCCGATCGGGGAGCCCGGGTGGGAGTTGCGGTTTGCGGAGATGCAAGCCCGGATCGAAGAACAAGACCTCGAGATCTCGCAGGTTGAGACAGCAGGGTGCTCCCGCAGCCTCGTGCCCGTAGTTCCAGTGGCACCTGCCCCTGCTGCCCAGGCCGAGATAGTGGTGGCGGCCCATAGATTGGAACCATTGTATGAGCGGTTCCGGAAGCAAGCACCTCCGGTATTCCTGGGAGGTCCAGATGTATCGAAAGCCGAGCAGTGGCTGACGGTGATTACCAGAATTCTGAATTTCATGGGTGTCACCGGTAATGACAGAGTGGTGTGCGCCACATTTCAGTTCCAGGAGGACGCCCTGGTATGGTGGGACATGGTGTCTCAGATCCATGACGTCACCACCATGACTTGGGAAAGGTTCCAAGAACTCTTCAACGCGAAATACTATAATGAGGCGGTCAGAAGCGCCAAGAGGAAAGAGTTCGTTCACCTGACCCAGCGGGAGAACATGAGCGTCACTGAGTATACTACTCAGTTTGACCGGTTGGCGAGGTTAGCCTCGGGAATTGTGCCGACCGACTTCAGCAGGAAGGAGAAGTATCTGGACGGGTTGAATCCCAAGATCAGGCATGACCTGATGATTACCACCGACGACAGCACCACCTATGCTCAGATGGTGGAGAAGGCACTGCGAGCTGAGGGCGCAGTGGGGTGCATGTCAGATTCAGTCAGTACTCCGGTTGGTGGCGGGGCTCCTACCCCTCCTGCATCAGGCTATAGCAGGGGGAGTAGTGGTTCGGCCATTGATCAGAGGAAGAGGGCACCCACTGCCCGGCGGCTCGGGTCGAACAAGAGGTTCGGGGGAACCGCAACGAGAGGAGTCGTCCCGGTGGTACCGAGACCCGATTCTCCTATCCCGAGTGCCCTAGCCGCAAGAGGCATCATCGGGGTGAGTGCAAGGGGCGGTGGATGCTTTCATTGTGGCATGCCCGGACACTTCAAGAGGGAATGTCCCCGGCTCCGCCGCAGGCACCGAGAGCTCCAGCGATACCCACTCCGGCCTGTGGTGTTCGCTATCACGCAGCCGATGCGGATGCCGGCCCATCGGTTGTTACAGGTCAGATTTTTATTAACAACTCGCTTTATTCAATGCTGTTTGATTCTGGGGCTACACACTCTTATGTGGCGGCCAGAGTCTTTAGTAAGTTGGGTAGACCCTATGATAGATATGAATCAGGGTTTGGAACCCTGTTACCTGGCAGAGAATTGGTTATCTCCAATAGGTGGATTAGGTCTATGCCGATCAGGATAGATGGTAGAGAGTTAAGCGGCCGATCCGATAGAGATGAGCTTAGTCGAATTCGATATTATTTTAGGAATGGATTTCCTATCTAAATATTCGGCGAGCATTGATCCGTAAGAGGAAGATGGTGGTCTTCCAACCGAAAAGTGAAGAACCGTTCGTGTTTGTGGGTTCGGTTCAGGGATCTCGGATCCCGTGATCTCGGCTATGTCGGCGAGAGAATTATTGCACGGTGGGTGCTTAGGGTTTTTGGCCGTGGTGGTGGACACCACTCGGCCAGACACCATTCGGCCAGAGGACATCAGAGTGGTTCGGGAGTTTTTGGACGTTTTTCCCGAAGAACTTCCGGTGGTTACCACCTCAGCGGGAGATTGACTTCGTGATTGACTTGGCACCAGGGGTGGATCCGGTTTCCAAAGCCCCGTATAGGATGGCTCCAGCTGAACTTAAGGAATTAAAGATTCAGCTCCAAGGGTTGCTTGACATAGGGTTCATTCGGCCCAGTGTATCACCCTGGGGAGCCCCGGTTTTGTTCGTGAAGAAGAAGGATGGATCTATGAGGATGTGCATCGACTACGTAGAGTTGAACAAGCTGACGGTGAAGAATAAATATCCATTACCTAGGATCGATGACTTGTTCGATCAGCTTCAAGGGAAGACGGTCTTTTCTAAGATTGATCTCCGTTCGGGTTATCATCAGTTGAGAATTCGAGAGGAGGACATTCCAAAGACGGCTTTCCGCACTAGGTATGGACACTACGAGTTCCTGGTTATGTCATTCGGACTAACCAATGCTCCTGCAGCATTCATGGACCTGATGAATAGAGTATTCAAGGATTTCCTCGATATACGTGTGATTGTGTTTATCGACGACATCCTCGTGTACTCTCGGTCGGAAAGAGGAGCATGAGTTACATCTTCGGATGGTACTGCAACGACTTCGAGAACATAAGCTCTACGCTAAGTTCAAGAAATGTGAGTTCTGGTTGTCTCAGGTGTCCTTCCTAGGGCACATTGTGAGTAAAGATGGGATCAAGGTGGATCCCGGGAAGATTGAATCCGTCAGGGATTGGCCGAGACCGAAGACAGTGACAGAGATCAGAAGCTTCTTGGGATTAGCTGGGTACTACCGTAGGTTCGTGGAGGGGTTCTCCAAAATTTCAATGCCCCTAACCGAGCTTACAAAGAAGAATCAGCGATTTATCTGGTCAGATAAATGTGAAGCTAGCTTTCAGGAGCCGGCGGCAGACCGATTACCGCTCCGGTGCTAGCTTTGCCTTCGGACAAGGAGAAGTTCGTAGTTCATCGTGACGCATCCAAACAGGGTTTGGGGTGCGTATTGATGCAAGCCGATCGGGTTATCGCTTATGCCTCCCGTCAGTTAAAGGATTATGAACAGCGATACCCGACTCATGATTTAGAATTGGCCGCAGTGGTTTTTGCGCTGAAGATTTGGCGGCATTACCTGTATGGGGAGAAGTGCGAGATCTATACCGACCATAAAAGTCTCAAGTATTTCTTTACTCAGAAAGATTTGAACATGAGACAAAGGCGTTGGTTGGAATTAGTGAAGGATTACGATTGCGAGATCCTCTATCATCCCGGAAAAGCCAATGTAGTGGCCGATGCCCTGAGCAGAAAGGGTCCCGGGCAAGTAGCTAGCATGGTTCAGATCTCACCTCAGCTAGCAGAGGATATGGTTAGATCCAAAGATTGAGTTTGTGGTAGGTCGGCTTCACAATTTAACGCCGCAATCCGATCCGTTAGAAAGAATAAAGGTTGCTCGGACGACGGTATCCGCAGTTAGTGAATATCCGAGATGAGGTATTGGCTGGTCAAGCCAAAGACTTTTCAGTGTCAGATAGTGGGATGCTTTTGTATAAAGCCAGGGTTTGTGTCCCGAACAGTGTGGACTTGAGAAACGAGATCTTTGAGGAGGCTCATTCTACCCCGTATTCTCTGCATCCCGGCACCACCAAGATGTACCAAGATTTGAAACCGTACTTCTGGTGGAGCGGTATGAAGAAGAATTTGGTAGAATTCGTATCGAGATGCCTCACTTGTCAGCAGATCAAGGCTGAACATCAGAGACCAAAGACGGTTGTTGCAGCCTCTAACCCTACCGTAATGGAAATGGGAGGATATTACGATGGATTTTGTGGTCGGGTTACCTAGGACCACGGGTTTGCATGATTCCATCGGGTAGTGGTGGACCGATTTACGAAATCGCTCATTTTTTGCCTACGTAACAACATTTTCAGTGGATCAGTTGGCAGAACTGTACGTCAGGGAAATAGTGAGACTTCACGGGGTACCGAAGTCTATAGTTTCGGACAGGGATCCGAAATTCACCTCCAAATTTTGGCAAAGTTTGCAACGGGCAATGGGTACGAAGCTGAAATTCAGTACAGCATTCCATCCTCAGACAGATGGTCAGTCCGAAAGGACAATTCAGATATTGGAGGATATGTTGAGAGCCTGTGTTATGGACTTTGAGGGTTCATGGAGCAAATATCTACCGTTGATAGAGTTCTCTTACAACAACAGTTATCAGAGTACGATAGGGATGGCTCCCTATGAACTGTTGTACGGTAGGAAGTGCAGATCCCCTATCCACTGGGATGAGACAGGGGAGAGGAAGTATTTAGGTCCAGAGTCAGTTCAGCGGACCAATGAGGCAATAGAAAAGATAAAAGCTAGAATGCTTGCCTCACAGAGCAGACAGAAGAGTTACGCAGATCCGAAACGTAGAGATGTTGAGTTCCGAATAGGGGACCATGTGTTTTTGCGGGTATCTCCGATGAAGGGGATTAAACGTTTCGGGAAAAGAGGCAAGTTATGCCCTAGGTTTACAGGACCTTTCGAGATTCTCGAGAAGATAGGTCAAGTGGCATATCGGTTAGCATTGCCTCCAGCCTTATCAGCAGTGCACAACGTATTCCATGTCTCAATGTTGAGAAAATACGTTTCAGACCCCTCTCATATACTCAGTTATGAGAGTCTTCAGCTTCTGCCAGACATGTCATATGAAGAACAACCAGTGCAGATCCTGGATAGAAAGGATAAAGTCCTTCGGAATAAGACCATAGCATTGGTCAAGGTTCTCTGGAGAAACAGCAAGGTGGAGGAAGCCACCTGGGAGCTAGAGTCAGATATGAGAGCTCAATATCCAGAGTTATTCAGGTTAGATTTCGGGGACGAAATCCTTTTAAGGGGGGGATAGTTGTAAAGCCCGCTTAGTTAATTTGGAAATTAGCAGTTGTTTATGTTAATCATGAAATTATTTATAGCTATTTAAATAATTTATTACTGTTATTTATGGAATTCAGATATGCATGATTATGTCATCAGTAGTTTTTATATTTCGCATTTCCGGTGTCCTGTATTTTGGAACTCGGCGTTTGGCTCAGTAGAAATCACAACTTAGTATGTTAGTAGTTTGGGGACGGGTTTTAGACATTGGGAATGTCGGGAATGGCCGGGAATTTAGAATTTCCCAAAAATACCCCTTTAGTGATTATTATGTGGTTTTAGTATGGAGGGGCAAAATGGTCTTTTTGCCCCAATGATATTTTGTCTTTTAGTGACTTTTTATTTGAAAATTAATTGTTTATTTTAATTATTTGTTGGCTGAAATAAAGTGGGATAAGTGGGTAAATATGTTTAATTCTTTCATTTTCACAAAATTAGGCTAAGTGTTGAAAATAGAATTTTTCCAAAGCAAAAACACTCTCTTTTCTTTCTCTCTTTTCGGCTGGGAACTTGGGGTGCAAAGGTTGGGATTTTTCTTCAAAATTCAAGCTTGATTCATCTTATAATTGTGAACTCTTGTTGTGGTATGTGGTCTCTAACTTCCTCTCTTTAAATTATTGGAAAAAAATTGATGAAAGTGATGATGCATGCATGTTTTTGTGGCTGTTATTATGGCTGTGTTTAGTTGTTATTTTCTGAGGTTCAAAGCATGATTAATTGATGATATTTGAGTTGTTTGAAAGCATGTTAGCTAGGTTGTTCAAGCTTTGAGTTTTCTATGCAAATATGTGATTTTTGTGAGAAAATATTATATTTTGTTTCTGTGAATTGCTGGATGTTCTTGTATGTTTTCAGAGGTGATTTTATGCTAGTTTAAGTAGAATTAAGCTAGTGGAATGCATGTTTAGGTGGTTTTGCTCAAGCTTGAGTTTGGAACTCAAAGCTTGAGCTCCAATGGCAAATTTTGTATTTGTGGTTTCTGGGTAGGTTTGATGCCTTGGATTTGTTCTTTAGGGTGTTTAGGGCAGGTCTGGAAAGTTTGGGACCAATTGGGGTTGAATTGGTCGATTTATGGGATTTTTAGTTGGCTGCCTGCGAGGAACCGGAATTCCGGTTGTGCATCCGGAATTCCGGATGGGGGTTCAGTAATTCCCAGAACCGGAATTCCGGTTGGGCAACCGGTCTGCCGGTTGGGGAATTTTTCCGAACCCTAGTTTTCCTCGTTTTTGGGTTTTTAGGGGTATTGCCATGCTTTTTATCGATAGGGAAACTTTTAGTTTCGAGTTTTAGTCCCCGGGAAGTGATTTAGCGTGTCACTTATAGCGTTGTGATTTTTATGGTTTAGGAGCCGATGTCCGCCGTTCGGCTTCGGTTCCAGTCGGAGTTGACCGGCACACCTGAAATCGGAATCCAGGTAAGATTAGTATAACAGTATGCATATGTAGATTACATGTTTAGCGTGCATGTAGGAAGCCTGCTAGATTACATTAGATATGTATTTAGGCTTCGAACCATCCAACCCTGTCACGTCGGTACAGGCTGGAGTATGACCAGCAGCCGGAGTATGACCGGTTCGACCGATCAGGCTGACACTTGGTTGGTGGTTCAGTGCTATTGACCTATCCCGTCGGTACAGGCTGGAGTATGACCAGCAGCCGGAGTATGACCGGTTCGACCGATCAGGAGGATACTTGTCAATAGTACCGTCCCCTGAACGTTCAAAACTCAGTACCATGTTGGACATGGCAGTAGTGCTCAGTACCATGTTGGACATGGCAGTAGCGGGACTCGGCATCGTGTTGGACACGGCAGCCGGTTTTATGTATGATATTATTATGCTTTTCTTGCGAGTCTGTCGACTCACAGTTTATGTTCATGTGTAGGTAAAGGCAAGGCTGTAGCTGATGGACCGTGAGCGAGCTTATGAGATTGTACATGTCGGGGCGGTTAGGCCTGGAGCGTACGATCCTCGGGACAGCAAGGCTGAGATTTTTGTAACTGTCGTTAGACGACTTTTATTTTGATGTAATAGTTAAACGATAAAAACGTTTGTAAATGATTTTATAAATCGGGATCCCGAGACTTTTGTAAAATGGTTTATAAGTTTAATGAAAAAGCAAAATTTTAATTAATCACGTTTTTCCATAAACCTCGTTGATTAGCAACGAGCTGCACAGTACGTTTAAAAATTCACGTAATACGCCTAAGATAGTTAGGGTGTTACAGTTGCAGTAACCTTGCCGGCCTCTGATGTTCAGCTTTAATCTGCTGGCAGGTTAAACACTTGGTCACGTAGTCCATCACATCTCTTTTCATTCCATACCACCAAAGGTAGGGTTTCAAATCCTGATACATTTTGGTGGTTCCCGAATGCAATGAATAAGGTGTGGTGTGAGCTTCATCAAGTATCTCTTTCTTAAGCTCATCAACACTAGGAACACAAACTCGAGCTTTATATAACATTCCACCGCTCGAGACTGAAAAGCCTGTAGGCCGACCAGCCAATACTTCGTCTTGAACTTTAACTAGCTCGGGATCTTCCAGTTGTGCCTTTCTGATTCTCTCCAACAGATCAGATTGGAGTGTTACATTATGTAATTTCCTGATCACGAACTCAATTCCTGCATTATCTGTTTCAGAGGCTAGTTAAGGGGGCTATCAAAACTGTGGTACAAATTCGCCGGGACCTTTTCTGCTTAGAGCATCGGCTACAACATTGGCTTTCCCGGGGTGACACAAAATTTCACAATCGTAGTCCTTAACCAGTTCCAACCACCTTCTCTGCCTCATATTCAAATCTTTCTGAGTGAAAAGGTATTTGAGACTTTTATGATCAGTATAAATCTCACACTTTTCACCGTAAAGATAATGTCGCCGTATCTTCAAAGCAAAAACCACAGCAGCGAGCTCTAAATCAAGAGTTGGATAGCGCTGCTCATAATCCTTCAGTTGACGAGAGGCATAGGCTATAACTCTGTCAGCTTACATCAGAACACATCCCAGACCCTGTCTAGACGCATCACAATAACCACAAATTCCTCTTGATCTGATGGCAAAGTTAACACCGGAGCTGTTATCAAACGTTGCTTCAACTCCTAAAAGCTTGTTTCACACTTATCTGACCACACAATTTCTGATTTTTCTTGATCAATTCGGTTAGGGGCATAAAAAGTTTAGAAAATCCTTCGACGAAACGTCAATAATACCCTGCTAACCTGAGAAAACTTCGAATTTCCGTCACAGACTTGGGCCTCGGCCAATTCTTGACTGATTCTACCTTATTTGGATCAACCATAATTCCATTTTTTTTTTCAACAATATGACCCAGAAAAGACACCTCAGACAATCAGAATTTGCACTTTTAAACTTTGCATACAGCTTATAATTTTTAAGTCGCTGCAATACCATTCTGAGATGATGCTCGTGCTCCTCTTCTGATCAAGAGTATACAAGGATGTCATCGACAAACACTATAACGCAATTATCGAGGAAATCCTTGAATACCCTATTCAAGAGTTCCATAAAAGCCGCAGGAGCATTAGTCAATCATAATGACATTACTAGAAACTCATAATGCCCATATCTGGTTCTAAAAGCAGTCTTCGATATGTCCTTCTCTCGAATTCTAATTTGTTGATAACCAGATCGTAAATCAATCCTTGAAAACTCTGTCTTTCCCTGAAGCTGATCAAACAGATCGCCGATTCAGGGCAACGGGTACTTGTGCTTAATTGTCAGCTTGTTTTGTTCTCGATAATCAATACTCATTCTGAGGGAACCATCTTTCTTTTTTTCACAAAAAGAACCGGAGCTCCCCAGGGCGACACACTAGGTCGAATAAACCCAAAGTCAAGCATCCCTTGATGTTGTAACTTAAGCTCCTTGAGTTCTACTGGAGCCATCCTATATGGAAACTTTAGAAACAAGTTCGACTCCAGATGTCAGATCAATTACAAGATCAATCTGTCGCTGTGGCGGCAATCCCGGTAACTCCTCGGGACGCCGAGAAAATCTTTTACCACTCTAACTTCCCCAGGCCCAAATGTTTCAGGTCTGCTGGAGTCAAAAACCGCCGCTAGAAATCCTACACAGCCATTGCATAGTAAATCCCTAGCCCTTAATACAGATATAACCGGGATCCAAAACCCCTGGATTAATCCAACATAACCAAATGGATCTTCACCTTCCGGATGAAAAATCACCATTTTCTGCCTACAACCTATACTGGCCGAATACTTGGACAAAAATCCATTCCCAGTATAATGTCAAACTCAGTTAATTCCAGTTCTATACGATCAACGCTCAACTCCCTATCTTCGATCCTAATTGGCATAGACCTAATACGCCTATTAGAGACCACCAACTCCCCACTAGGCACTAGGGTTCCAAACCCTTTTTTTTTAAAATATCTCAAGGCCTACCCAAAAATGAATTACTCTTATAATTACATATAAGCGTGTAGCTCCCGAATTAAACATCACAATATAAAAGAAGTCGCTTACAGAGAACTAACCTGCCACTACAGAAGGGCTTGCTGCATCATCAGCTTGAGCATTAGCATTCACCGGGGTAGGAACAAATACCGCTTTCTGCTCTTGTTCTTCTTTCTCCATCTGTGGGCAATCTTTCTTAAAATGCCCAACCTTGCCACATAGAAAACATACCTTTCGGTTGCATTCTCCGGGATGGTGTTTCATGCAACGTGAGCATTCAGGGTAAGAATAACCCTGGCGTCCTCCCTTGCCTTGAAACCTTCGGAACCGCTTGTTCTGTCTCAAACCCACCACTGATGACGTAGGTTCCCTCTTTTGCTCAATCATGGAGCTCCTGCCACTTTCACCAAAATTTGAATTCAGGCAAGTAATATTCTGACCCTCTACCATAATTTCGTGAGGTCTCATAATAATTTCCTCAGGGCTTCCAACCCAAGAAGCATTCTTCATATTTGAACCTCCCTGAAAGTCTGAAGGTTCTTGGATCCAAATCTTTCCATGTAATGGTTCCACTTGAGTACCAGCCATTCCATGCTTCGCTGGTAATACCGAATCAAAAATGATTGGCATATGTGGTAAAGATACTACAGGAGACCTCTGCTGTTT
This sequence comes from Cannabis sativa, assembly GCF_029168945.1. Lineage (NCBI taxonomy): Eukaryota > Viridiplantae > Streptophyta > Magnoliopsida > Rosales > Cannabaceae > Cannabis > Cannabis sativa. The sequence continues at coordinate 59,297,987 of NC_083601.1, forward strand.
CAACCTCTGAATCTCTTCTTCATGTCGTTCAATCACAGCTTCCATTTTCGCAAACCTTTGCTCCAAATCCAACGGAGCCTGTGACGGATAACCATCACTCCCGTCGGACGCCCTCCAAGGGATTTCACCTTGGTTACGGGGACAATTTGGACTCCATTCTCTCCAACCGTTACTAGCCCTGGCCACTTTACTCTGACCCTCCATATAGCACCAGGTGTCCATTTTATAAGACTAACCTGTCAGTTAGTAAGTCAGTCTGGTCAGGCAACGGCCTATTTACATACTTACTACCGCACTTACGGATTTTAAGGCAATGCACTTAACACAAACAGTTATAATCTAATATGCATCCTAACATGCTTTCACATTCGTAACTTTTAAAAAGAAAATACTAAACAAGTACGGGCTTACTGAACCGTGAACCGAGCTTTCTCTGATGAAGATTGTACATATCTTAGCAAGCTTCGGTAGACAAATCTGGCGGCTCTGATACCAAAATTGTAACGCCCTAATGCTAAGGCACGCTACAGTGCTTTTTCAATTATTGTGCAATCTTTGCTAATCAAAGAAGTTTCTCGAAAAACGTGTCAAATAAAAACTTTTGCATTAAATATTAAACTTTGTAATATAATAAAATATTTACAAGTGCCGGGATCCCGATTTTAAACTTTGTAAAATTAACTTTTCAAAATATACATTTATTACAGGTCGCACAGCGACTACCAAAATAAAAATCCCCAGATGTCCCGAGACCGAACACTCCAGGTCGCGCTGCTTTGACATGTACAATCTCACCCGAGCTCAGGTTCACTCCTGTTCAGCCTTCGCCTTTCCTTTACCTACACATGAAAGTAGAACTGTGAGTCGACAGACTCAGTAAGAAATGCATATAACATATCACATAAATTCCGACCTGTAAATAGGCGCCCATACACCTATCTACAGGGCTTAACAGATGAGCAAGAACGTTCTAACTGCTTGTGCTACTGACCATGATATCACTCCTACTAGCACTATAATCGTGTTGTAGGACCGGCACTATGTTCGTGCCGCTATGATAGCATCAATAGCATCCAAAAGTATGATTGGCCATGATATCACTCTTAACCAGTACGCTGCCTGTACTGCTGAACCGACACAATGGTTGTGTCGCTATGATAGTACCAAAACATACTTTCCAGGGTGAATAACACTCTTAACCAGTACGATGCCTGTACTGCTGAACCGACACAATGATTGTGTCGCTATGATATCACCCAAACACATACAAGGATACACACAGCATGCATATATATATCATACATATACATACACCCAGATATTTATATCACACGTTATATTCAGTTCTTACCTGTTTTCCGAATTCAAACGTGCTGGCCGACCTGAACGGAAATCTCGTGCTAGATGGATGCCCTAATCACATTTTGAGACCGGGTAAGTTACATAATTCAAAACCCTAATCTCGGGAAATCCAAAACCAAAACCCTAGGTTCTGCTATGCTCTTAATGGGTTATTCTAACTCTGGAAACGGGAAAACACCCATCCGGGGCATCGAAATGGCAAAAATTGAGAAAATGAAAGGCCCGGGGAACCCTGCCAAAACCGGCTAGCCGGTTTTTGTGGCCCTGCAAACCGGCTAGCCGGTTTGCACCAGTTTCCCCAAAGCATTTCATTCCATGCTCAATCTTCCACCAAATGCCATGAAACCTTCCAGAGTACCTAATTAGGGCATAAGCAACAAAATCCAGGCAGTATTTCACAGAACAAACCATTCAAAATCAATTTGCCATTAAAGCTCTAAGCTTTGAACTCCATGTTCAAAGTGATATCAAACCAACCAAATAAACTCAAAACCAGCTTCTATAGGCTAAATTCCACTCAACCTAACCCTAGAATTTGAACCCAACTAACAACCAACTCTAACAGCTCCTCTAACACAATTTCACCATTTCAAGATAAGCAAAAACTTACAAACTAAAGAGGGGTTCACTAGGGCTTACCTTAACTTGAATCTCCCAAGGTTTCCTTGCTGAAATCACCAAAAATCAGCAGCCCCTTCCCTTGTTCTTGCTGCCTTCGAAGAGAGAGAGAGAGAAGAAAGAGCTTCTCCTTTGAATTCTTATTTTCCTTCTAATTTTCTAAATGGGATAAATGATAAATTCATTTAGGGAAAATCCATTTCCCTTGGCTGAAAACAAGTGGCCACGTGCCACACTTTTAGGCAGCCACACAACCCCAAACAAATTACCAATTTGCCCTTTAGGTTAATAACTTAGGTGTTTTCAAAAGCTAGGGGTAAAATGGTCAAATTCCATAACCCCGCTCAAACCCGATAATTTATTTTCTCTAAGATATTTTCCACTAAGAAATAAGGTTCTAAACTTACCCATGTGATCAATCTAGCCATCCATCGCATTTTCCGTTGTCGCCGAACAAAAATTATAAAAATATTATATTCCACATATAAACTAAATAATACCCCTAGAGTCTAATAAAATCTCCGGAATTGAGAAATTATAACTCTAATATTTATTTCTAAATATTGGGGTCCACAATTAAATAAATTCACAAATAATAATAAATTAATAAAAATTCGTGCTAATTGCCTTTACTAATCCAAATTACTAAAGCGGTCATTACAAAAAATGTCAAGGTCCTTTTTTGCACGTCATTCAGCCGCCAATTGCACTGCACTATTTTTTGCTAAACGCATCTTGCTACGTGCAAAAAGGGGCAAGAAATACTTCTTGAAATGTCATGTGATTACCACGCAAGAGGAAGCAAATATCGTATGTATCCACAGTAGAATACAACTCATGTGGGGGTGTATTCGCGACCTGAATCTTCAGCATGTGTCAACGGTCAATACCGGGAACAAAGTAAGCTCCCATGATCCAAAGAATCTCGAAAGCTTGGGGATAAATGTTATCGAAGTTTTCATTAACAATCGGAGGGAAGAATGTAGCTACGGTAAGAATTATTCGAGGTAACAAAGAAAAGGAATGTCTCCCAGACTTAGGAGGTAACGAGAGACGACGACCTTCGGGAGTAACTTCCTTTAGTAAAGGACTCAAAGCGCAATAAAGGTTTGTAGACAATGGCCACGTCAGCGTCTTGTAAAAATCACTCCATGGACGGTTACACCTTTTTCTGGCACGGGATCAATTTTTGTCCCTCGTGCCAGAACATGGTAGTGCGCGTACGCACCCTCAAATATGCTTTTTACCCAACATCCTGGTTAGAGAGTAATATGCAAAGGAGAGACTTTTGCGCGATGCGTATCCTGGATCGTACAAGCAGCTTTACACCACACAATGAAGAAGGTTCTTACCAGCCAATGGTCAGATTGTTCTCTAGCAGTACTCACCTTAGTGGCATATGTGTTGGGTTTTATGCCCTAAATAAAACTCTTTACAATCTGATTAGTTATCAATATAAGAAATTAGAAGTGATTGATGTTTGCATGAATTTTACATGCTAATGGTTTAATATGTTTGATATGTTTATTACATTCATACACACAAAATCAGTTAAATACAGATCATATGTTTATTCACAATTACAGTATCGTCAACACAGTGGAATGTGATTGTGATCATATGAATCAAAAGACTTGGTCCCTGTTTCATTAGTGTTATTGGATTTACACTAATGTGGTAATCAGCGATGATGTGTACTTACACTTGGAGTAAGTGTTATGTTCTTTCTAGGACATTAGTAAAGTATACTAGTTTCGAATGTATGGAGTATACATTGGACTGGAGCGATATTGCAACTAAGTTAAGATATTACAAACTTACCGTTATACATATCTTTCCAAGTCAATATCAGTAGTTGATCTTAAGATTAACAGAATCTAAATCCTGATATGCTTAGGCTCAACTCAAGAGTGCTATTGATGTTCTTTGATTTATTAGTTAAGCCTACTTTTGGGTCAGGGTGATACGTATATTTTGGGAACATGATAGTATGATTGAGTGGGAGTGCTGAACATAAATATGGAATCTATAGCTTCTACTGGTGTATAGAAGTCAAGTGATGATTCCCTTCGAGCTTAGCAAATAGAAGTAAATGGATGAGCTCTTGTTTAACTAACTAATTATTAGATCACTAAACACCATTTACAGGTAGCTAAGTGTTTTAAGGGGCAAAATACATTGAGGGGTGAGAACGGTAAAGAAATCCCATCTCGATGTAGATCATCTATATAGAGGATCTTTAAATCACAATAAGATTATAACAATGGTTAAATGAGATAGCATATTGATATCATGGAACATACAATATGCTCTATATAAGTCTGAGAGTGCAATTCTAAGTTCTAAGAGTGGATTCAACGAAGAATTAATAAGTAGAAATTTGCTTGGTAAATTTGGTTCACTTATTGGAAGCTCAGCATATAGATCCATGGTCCCCATTCTAGTTGAGAACATTCTGCTTGTAAGACTCATTAATTGATTCGTGATTGATCAATTATAATTCTAAAGTTAGACTATGTCTAATTTTATGAATTTTCACTAAGCAGGGGTGAAATTGTAAAGAAAAGAGTTTCTAGGTTTATTTATTTATTAATGGACTTTATATGTCTAATTAATAATTAAATTAAATGACAATATTATTTAATAATCTATTTTAGTTATTAAATAATTAGTTTTGGCATTTAAAATGTTAGAATTGGAAAATTGGCGTTTTTGAGAAAATAGAGATAAAATTTGATAAAACTGCAAAATCAAGTGAGGCCCATTATAACACCATGGTCGGCCACTTATTGTGGATTTTCAAATTAATATTTTCATTATTTTAATGCCAAATAATTCCTAACCTAAACCTAGTAGTTGCCTATAAATAGAAAGTGATGGCTCAGTCAAAACACAAGTTTTCAATAACCTTTTCTGACAGAAATTTCTCTCTTCAGAAAAACTGAGCCTTCCCCACTTTCTATACCTGGCCGAAACCCTCTCTCCTCTTTTCTCCTTCATCTATTTCGACCCTAGTGAAAGAGTGAGTGCCCACACACAGCAAGCAGTAACTCAATCATAGATTGGAAGACTGTGAAGGATCAAACTTGAAGAAGAAGGACATTCGGGCTCAGATCTTGATTATACTCTGCTACAGAAAGGATTCAAGGGTTAGAGATCTGAGTGGAAGGAGACATTAATTCCGCTGCATCAATGTAAGTTTTTCTTAACTTTATATGTGTTTAATTTATCGTTTTAGAAAGTTCATATTTAGGGTGTTTAAACAACATACTTGTGAGTAGATCTAAGATCCTGGTAAAATAAATATCCAACAACTGGCCTCAAAGTCATGGTAATTGATTTACTTACATGAAATTTGGACTTTAAAACGATTGTTTGTTTGTTTTTGGATGGTATCATATTGTATTGAGTGTTATTTGATGATTGATTGATGTTTGTAAATTTTCGTGAAAAATAATTGCGATTCTTTTTCTGGAATTATTTTTATTGGATAGTATGGAAAAAAATTAAGCAAGTTACTTTTTTACAGAACTCAATTTCGATTTAATTTGAATTAGTTATGATTTTTTGAAGATTCGACAAAATCGAAGTTGTGCTGAAATTTTCATGCGATAGCGAAAACTGTCCGTACAACTCACAATTTTTTCGTTTTTCTTCAATTTTTCATGCTTTTTCATGGAATTAACTTCCGATTTTTTGTGTAGTTTTGTATTTATATATTTACTATTCCTAATTCAATTCTAATTATCATTATGAATTAATTTAATATTTTTTAAATTTAATTCAAGATATTAGTGTAATTTGAATTTTAAATTAGTAAATATCTATCTTATTGCTTAATTATCTATCTTATTTTTAAATTTGATTATATCTTATCTTATTTTTAAATTTAAGGTCAGATTTTATATATATTTTTTTTATTAAATCTTTTTTTAAATATTTTGACCTTATTTAAATTTAAAATAAGATAATTATAATCATGTAATTTTAAATAGATGTAAGATATTTTGCTAACTTTTAAATTTTGTTATTTTATTTATTTAAATTAAATTTAAAATCTGAAAAAGATATTTAATTTATCTTTTCTAATTTTTTATTTAATTTTTATTTATAAAATAACATTTAAATTTTTTAAAAGTAGTTAGCAAATTTTGAAATGATATTTAGGTTGGTTGAAACCTAATTTTTCAAAATTGTAGGTTTAATTTTAAATTTTTTTTAAAATAATTTCGAAATTTAAATTTATATTTTTTTTTAATTTCGAAAATAAATATTTTTTTTTTATTTTCGAAAATTAAATTTTTTTTTTAAAATTAAATATTTTTTTATTTAATTATTAATTTCGAAATTTATTTATTTAAAATTAAAAAAATCCTACTTGCAACTATCCAGCTAACCTTGTTGCAGGAGTATGTGGTTTTAACTTGTGTGTAAGTTTTCAAAACCTATTATTACTTGATTGCAAATAGCCATGGTTACTTTTTGCCAGATCTAATGATCTGATGGCTCCCTTGGTCAAGTTAATAATTTGTAACAGGTATATTTTACAATCTTCTTTCATCTGTGTATGACCTAGCAACATGATAGGACCCATCCAAAGTGTGCCTGTGTGAGCCTATGTGTTTAATTTTATAATAAATGCATATAGGTTGTTGTTGCTAAAATAAATTATCATAGATCTTGATAGAATTTATTTAGGCCCATTTAGTAATTGGGCCTATTCAATTAATAACAGTTATTTATTTTAAGGTTAAATTTCTCTCTTTTGGGCCTTGTGTGAGAGTTGGGAGCCATAGAAGTGGGTACGACATACTAAACCCAACACCCCCTCACATGAACTACCCCAATTGTGAAGGCCCATTTGCCTGATTTAAATAACTGTACTAGGTTAATTATATTAGTTTGACCTAATAAAATTGAATTAGCAACATAATTAACTGTTAAAATATATGAAAATTTATTTTCATTTTAATATTTTAAAGTTAAGTTTAAGAAAAACACTTTTAGTTTAGATATTATTTCTAGACAAACTATTTGTATTTTTCTTGTATTTAATTAAATATAGAATTTTAACTAACTAAGATTCTTTCTGGAGCTTATTTAATTAAATATTCCTATTTAAGTTATAAATTAGTTATATCAACTGATTATTCTTATCTAACTTAAATTTGAATATTTGATTTAAATTTTAAATCAAGTTGAGGAATCCTAGGCATTAGTTAATAAAGATTCTTAAGATATTTTTTTAAGTTAATATCTTTTCGAATATTAACTTAAAATGGAATATTTTAGATATTTTTTAGGTTAATATCTTTTCGAATATTAACTTAAAAAGATATCTTCAAATTAAGTGGTTACAACTTAATTTTTGATATTTAATTAAATCTAAATTTGAAATTATTTAAGTTTTAGATTTTTTCTATATAACTTAAATTAGATATTTTTCAAATTTTTGAAAAGATACTTAGTCAAATAAGATATTTTCTAGATAGTAATTTCTAGACTACTTATTATTTCTAATATTTAAATAGGAAAATATTATACTTTGTGAAATTAATTATTTAAATAATTAATTTTGGTACAATTTTATTAAGTATATTTTTCCTAGTATTAAACTAGAAATAACTAATTAAGCCTTCTCTACACTTAATTATTATTTCTTGAATTTAATACATTTAATTAACTTGAAAAATCTAAATATCTAAGTTGATTTTCATCATGATACTTAAATATTTATTGATTTTTCATGACACTTAATTAAATAGAAAATTATTTTTAGGTTGAAATTTAATTTTTCAACTTAAATTTAAATAATTTTCAATATATATATTTTTTCTATATTTTCTTAATCAATTTCGAAAATTGCATTTTATTTATGCAATATTTTTTCGAATTTTTTAATTTTGAAAAAATAGATTGAGTTGTAAATTAATTATTTATTTTAATTAATTCTTGGACCAACTACAATCAATGATTTTTTCATTTAATTGATTAATTTAAAATAAATGAATTTAAAATATATATATATATAATATTAGAAATTGAATTAATTAGTCAAAAGAAAATCTAGATAGGTGATATTTTTGCTTGAAGTATTTCTTTTCTATTTTTATTATTTTCGAAAATTGTATTTTTATATACTTTAAATTTTTGAACTCAATAAATATATTCTCAAAGGAAATTTTTAAGTTGCTAATTATTTAATTTAATTCAACTTAAATTAATTTCCTTAATATTTATATTTAAGATTATTACTAAGATGGAAATAATTAATTTTATTTCAATCACCATCTAAGTATAATTTTATAAATATTATATTAAATTCTTATTTTTGAATTTTAATTCTTAATTTTGAATTTAATCAGAATTTATTTATTAGAATAATAAAGAAAATACATTTTAAAGAATGAGCTTTATTATTATTAAGATATTCGATCTCCATTGTGGGTTTTACACCGCGTTTGTTTTAGTGAGTAATCCTCCCTAATGGAGGAACGTTCATTAGCAATTTCGCACCGTTTAATCTCGCATGATAAGTGGTTTGTAAGTGTTTTATATGGTATAGATCACCCTAATGGTGGGGACCATATTTGACTTGCAAATTGTGAAACAATGGTAGAAGCTCATGAGATAGAATAGCCTTGACTCTCGCCTAAACGGGACAACGCTGGATTCCAATCTTGATCGAATAAAAGGTTGCTAGAATGTTTAACATTTTAGATGAGCTGACAACTCTATTCAATGGATGGTAGCTTTGACTCTCGCCTAAACGGGACACTGATATCAGTTTGTTGAAAAACCTTGGAAATTATTTAGGATTGAATTTTTTAAGTATTTTCTCATATCATTCCTATTTGCTATGTGCTTATAATTTCTGAATTGATTTTGTGTTAAACCATTATTAATTTCTATTTGTTGATTTCTATTATTTTGTAGTATCCTGTATTATCAAAATGAATCCCATGTTATCACTGTTGACTGAAAACAAGTTGAATGGATCTAACTTTAATAAGTGGAATGAGAACATTAATATTGCTCTCATAGGAGAAAGTGCCTTGTTTATTTTAACTGAGCCGTCACCTGAAGTGCCTGGGGATAATGCTTCCAAAGCTGTGAAAGAAAAGTATGAGCGTTGGTAGAAAGCAAATGACAAAGCTCTATACTTTATGCTTTCTAGAATGGTTGACACCCTCAAAACTCAGTTTTCTAAAACTGAAAAGGCTGCTGAAGTTATGACGAAGTTAAATGAGCTATTCGGTAAGGCATCACTTCAGTCACGCTTTGACGCGATTAAGAAGTACATTAATGCACGGATGGAACCTCATCAAAACGTGCGTGACCATGTTCTCCTCATGTCAAGTTATTTCCAAGAAGCCCAGGATCATGGTGCTGAAATGGACAGTGCTACTCAAGTAAGTCTTATCTTGAATAGCCTGACTCCAGCATTTCTACCATACACATCAAATTATGTCATGAATAAGAAGGAAATTGACTTCCATGAATTAGTCAATGACCTTCAAACTTATGAAAATTTGATTGGAGGACCCAAGAAGAAAGGGAGTAAACCTCATAATCCTGGAAATGGTAATGGGACGATGAAACCTGAAGCAAATGTTGCCTCTGCTTCAAAGCCCGAATCGAAGAGGAAGTGGAACAACACCAAGAAGCGAACTAAAGCCATGAAGAATAAAAAGGCTGCTCCTTCTAGTGATGGTACACTTAAAGGAAAGTGTTTCTACTGCAATGAGAAAGGTCATTGGAAACCCAAGTGTCCTAAACTTCTTGCAAAGAAACAAGGTATTTCCATTTATAAACTTTAAGAGTTTTAGTGAATTATTATCCAATTGGATTTATGATTCTGGACTAAACTTTGTTTATTTATTTTCTTCTTCTTATAGGCCAAGCTACTTGAACTCAGATGAGTTGGATCAGAAAGCTAGGCCAAAGGGTGAAATCGTCCAGATGAAGATGAAGCTCTTCAATTATTTTTGAATTAATTGTTTTAGTTTAAAGACAATTTGGATTTCAAATTTTAGTTTAGGGATATTTATCCCTGTTTTTCTCATATTGTTGCAATTTTTTTTAATATTAATAAAGTTTCTTTTATTTTCGAAATCAATATTGCAATTTATGAGAATGAGCTTCATTTATTTTATCTTCATCAACTATTACCACATTATATTTGTATGTTTGTATGTGTAAGTGTTTTTATTATTGATGCAAATTTTATAATATTTACAACTCTTCATAGAGTTATATTAAATAAACACTAGAAATTATTTCTATGTTTATCAATAATTGTTAATTCTCATACAATTATTAAGAATTTGTTTAATAAAATGATCTTTTGATCTGATAGGGGTGGAGAAAAGTTAAGAAAACTATGCAGTTCAACAATCTTTTATATCTAATGAACTCTGGATAGTATTCAACTCCACATAAACTCTATCACACTAAGAGAATCATGATCTTTACAACCTTTAGGGGTGGATCATAATCTCTATATACTTAGGGGTGGAGGTTATCCATAGTACCCTATATGTATATTCTTAGGGGTGGAGTCTATTCCACAATTCCCTATGTAACACATATCTTATTTAAACATCGAAGTAATATAATGAGTTAGCTGTTATCAATATAAATTCTTGATCTTGATTGTATGTTCCATTTCGATTTTACTGTTGTAAGTAAAAGTATGATACCTTTGAAAGTTCTTTGATAAAGTTTCACACTACCTTAATTGAGTGGAAGAATTTTAAAGTTCTATACCCATCTTCATTAGGTTGATAATTGTGATAGGTACTTAAGAACACTACTGAAAAGCAAATCTAACCATTCACATGGATAGGTATAGCTTATCAGAATTATGAGAATAAGATAAAGAACTCTAGTTCAGTCCATTCGAATGACTTGAACCTAGAATTCTTAATCCTCATAAAATTTTATGGTATCTTAATTTTGATTACTTTATCTCTGGCATGTATTTTTCACTTCAAATACTAGTCTGCTATGTTGATGACTTAGTCTTAACTTAAAGTTTCAAACTAATTCAAAAGTCACAACTAGGTAACTCTCCAAACAATCAGAGGTTAAAAGTATTATTTAACCAGACATCTGCTATTGAGTGGGAGCTATCTGAGATGTAATCAAATAGGGAACATTAGAAGATATTCAAGAAAGGTTTATGAAAGTGATCTATATGTTAGATATTAAGGAACTGTGTATCAGTTATCCTTGTATCTCACCATCTAATTTCGATTTCTATGAGATGGTGCTTACTTTGGGAGTGGAGGAATTATTGAATAATAATTCAAGCTCTACCAGAGAAGAATTGTAACTTGGTCTATTCGAAAATACCAGAAAGTTATATCACTGAAGATAAATCTACACTGTATTATCTCAATTACATATTTTAAAATATGAGAGATATGTCTTCTGTTTATCCAGATGTACTTTTAAAACAGTAAAGATTTCAGTATCCCTTGATGAGTAAAGCATATAGTAAAGGATGTTTCATAAGTGTATTTATGAACTAGTTTCGAGAAGTTTGGGTGGATTCAAATATACTACACTTGATCTGAAGATCAAGACATCAGATTGACCTATTTGCACAGTTTGTTTTATATTAGTGCAAGTGGGAGTTTGTTGGGTTTTATGCCCTAAATAAAACTCTTTACAATCTGATTAGTTATCAATATAAGAAATTAGAAGTGATTGATGTTTGCCTGAATTTTACATGCTAATGGTTTAATATGTTTGATATGTTTATTACATTCATACACACAAAATCAGTTAAATCCAGATCATATGTTTATTCACAATTACAGTATCGTCAACACAGTGGAATGTGATTGTGATCATATGAATCAAAAGACTTGGTCCCTGTTTCATCAGTGTTATTGGATTTACACTAATGTGATAATCAGCGATGATGTGTACTTACACTTGGAGTAAGTGTTATGTTCTTTCCAGGACATTAGTAAAGTATACTAGTTTCGAATGTATGGAGTATACATTGGACTGGACCGATATTGCAACTAAGTTAAGATATTACAAACTTACCGTTATACATATCTTTCCAAGTCAATATCAGTAGTTGATCTTAAGATTAAAAGAATCTAAATCCTGATATGCTTAGGCTCAACTCAAGAGTGCTATTCATGTTCTTTGATTTATTAGTTAAGCCTACTTTTGGGTCAGGGTGATACGTATATTTTGGGAACATGATAGTATGATTGAGTGGGAGTGCTGAACATAAATATGGAATCTATAGCTTCTACTGGTGTATAGAAGTCAAGTGATGATTCCCTTCGAGCTTAGCAAATAGAAGTAAATGGATGAGCTCTTGTTTAACTGACTAATTATTAGATCACTAAACACCAATTACAGGTAGCTAAGTGTTTTAAGGGGCAAAATACATTGAGGCGTGAGAACGGTAAAGAAATCCCATCTCGATGTAGATCATCTATATAGAGGATCTTTAAATCACAATAAGATTATAACAATGGTTAAATGAGATAGCATATTGATATCGTGGAACGTGTCTGGGATACCCATTAGTTGTGCAGCAATCTGATCGAATTGGTTTTTGAACTCCATCACCGAATTTGTATAGGGAAATTTGAATTTTCATACTTACAATACCCTAAAATTATTTCCCTAAATGCATAGTTATTAAAATTGGTCATATATGACCACATTGTTAATTTCCCAAAAATACCCTTCACATTTGAAAACCCTAAACTCAAGCATCTCTCTTCCTCTCTGCCGACCACGAAAGCACCACACCCACATCCCACCATCACCCAAAACCCCCATCGGAGCAACCCCAGTCCGACCCCAACCCCTCCGACCCAACCCGAAACCCCACACCCACCGTCATCAACGCATATCCTTCATCCTCGAACCACCCACGCACGGCGTTCACCACGCACGCCGATCACCACGCACGCCGATCCACCACGCACGGTGAACCACAAAAACCGGCCGAACACCACTGGAGATCCACGCCAAATCGAACCACCATGTCAAAGGTAGATCCACGCCGAACCGAACCGCCCCCTCTCACTCTCTTCGTCTCTCTTTCTCGGACCGAACTGACAAAAAAAAAAAAAACATATGGTCCGATGGTCGGACCACATGGTCCGATGGGTCCGACCAATCAGACCCATCGGACCATGTGGTCCGACCATCGAACCATATGCCTTTTTTTCTTTTTTTTTTTTTGTTTCAATTTGAGGAAAACGAAGAGAGAGATGGACATGGTCCGATGGCTCGGACTACATGGTCCGATGGGTCCGATTGGTCGGACCCCATCGGACCATGTGGTCCGACCATCGGACCATATGTTTTTTTTTTTTTTTTTGTTCGGTCCGAGAGAGAGAGACAAAGTAGATAGAGGGGGGTATTTTTGGAGTTTTGAAAAAAGAGTCATATTTTTCATAGTGTAAAATGTATTGGTTCAAAAAAAAAAATTGAACATTTTAAGTATAGAAAATCAAATTTCCCTTTGTATATCGGAGAACCATCAACTGATCGAATGGATCGTTCTCGGTTTTACCGCAACAGTTGAACAGAGTGATTCGAAACTCCAACCAATGCTTGATGGGATCTTGCTCTTCTACCATCTGAAACCATAGTCGAGCAACACCCACTAGACATTTTTCAGCAACTACTATTTTTTCTTTCTCAGGGATCTGACTAGCCCGAAAATAGTGTTCTATGCGATGGACCCAACCAAATGGATCCTCACCTTCAAATAACGGCAACATCGGCACTGTCGTGGAGAACCAGAATCGTTGCTCTGATACCAATTGATAAGACCCGAGAACTCCAACTCAAGAACACAATAAAACAGTAACAATAATAGGAGTAGAACAGTAGCAAACAATAGGAAATGTATATTGAATGTATGACAAACCCAATTACAAAGGATAGGAGCCCTTAGGCCCCTTTGGTGAAAATAGAGATTTACTCAAACATTGCCTAGCTTCTCTACTATCTTACTCACCTATATATACTATTGTATTCTCCCCTAAACACTACCCTAAAAACAAAGACTCAAATACCCTTTTATTTAATATAAGCTAGCCCACCATACTAATCCCAAGGCCTAACAATGTGTCAGAATGGAAATCCTAATACATAGGGTATGCACATTTGAAAGTATATGCTTGAAATATAAGTACTTATGATAGTTCAATACAGGAGTTGAAAAAAATGAAGAGGTTAATGCAGTGTTATCTGTAGATTTTGTATGAACATAACATAACTTATACTTTTTGCTAAAAATTATTTCCTTCATATATTCCAAACTGATATGGAGAGTTTGCTGCAACAAGTTGATGAGATAAAAGAAGGCCCTATTGGAAAGGCAAGTACTATTAATTATATGACTGATTTGATGCTGTAACTTAGAGTAGTCGACCTCTTACATATTTTTAATTTGTTAACTCTTTCATTATACGGTCAATATAAACTTGCTTTAGTTCTTGATAATGATCTAAATCACCCTAATATTTACTGCCAAATTCTCGCTGCATATGGAAATACTAATTTTGCACTAGAACCTTATGATGCAAGTCTCTTTCTTTTAACATTTTCCATACAATATATTTACTTACTATGTTATTGTGTTATATGTATATTATATTTTTCTTAAACTCATATTTGGATTTTATGAGGATTTTCAAAAATTAAGTTAGATTAATATAGATTGGAAAACAATGAATGAATTATATCTTCAGTCAATATTTCAAATGACTGATAAATTTCTATTATTCATTGCAATGACCAATAATAGAGCCAGATTTATAAATGTAAGCGCAATATTATGAAAGCACTTGAAAAAACTCAACAATAGTTTGATAAGATGTGTGCTACTACAAAAAATATCTTGATCAGTGTAGTATAGTTTAAAAACACGCAGTGCCATGTAGAAATGAAAGAGAAGCATTTGAAGTGGGAACTTCAAATCCTTTTGATGTTAAAAGGAAAAAAATAAAAAAAGTTAGTTTGATATAGCAATTCATTAAGTTACTCTTTGGGCCTTTTTCTTATTTATCTTTAATAATTACTACTACGATGTTACATTGTATTATAATTCTTTTTATTCTTTTTGTACTTCACATAATTTAAGTTGTCCTTATTTATCATGAAACTTGTATTGTCCTTGTGCTGCAATTGCTACTTTATTTAATTTAAATGCCTTATGTTTTTTCTTTGACAATGATTGCCTTTTTCATTTTATAGTAGAGTGGACTCTGTTTCGGCATAGTTAAACTTGTAAGTTTGTAGGGGATGATGACAGGTAGTTCTTATTTTGAAGTTAGAGTGTATAGTGCTGGGGTTAATCTCATTTTTTGCATTGAAACTGCTAGCCAAATTTTATTTTGTTAATGCTTTTAAAGAGAAGACAAATTCTCTGCTTTGGATATCTGTCTAACCCTTTCTCTATATGTATGTATATATGAGTGTGCGTATATGTATCATAACAAAAGCATGATGGAAAAGAGATTAATATTATTGTTGGTAATAGAGTCACTCACACATTTTTTTTATTGATCAACATAATGTGATTAATCTAGAATAATGGCTTCAGTTGTGTTTAATCTAGAATAATGGCTTTTAAAGAGAAGACAAATTCTCTGATTTGAATATCTGTCTAACCCTTTCTTTTGTTGTTAATTAACTAGGAAGCGGCGGAGCTTCTTACAATTGTGGCGATTTTGGCCATATTGCTAGGGATTGTAGTAGCGCTAGCGGTGGTGGCCGTGGTGGAGGTTCTGGTGCTTGCTATAACTGTGGAGAAGTCGGTCATTTGGCTAGGGATTGCAGCAGTGCTAGCGGTGGCCGTGGAGGCGGTGGTGGTGGAAGGTTTTGTAGCGGTGATGCTGGTGGTGGCAGCGGCGGTTGTTACAGTTGTGGAAAACCTGGGCATTTCGCAAGGGAGTGCACTGAGGCAGTTTCATTTCTCACAATGAAGAAGAAAAGGAAGCACAGAAGAAAGAAAGAAGAGAGTAATTAGTAAATATTCTCCTCCTTTCTATTTTCCAATTTCATCTTTTGGTTTTTATTTTGTTCATTCTAAGCTGTGGTGGGTTTATACATAGGAAGATGTTTTTTTCTTTCTTAATGGGGTTTTGATTTTTGAGTTGTTTCTAAGGATGATGATATATGATGATGATGAAAAAAAATAAATAACTATGTTAGTCATATTGTATTTACATAATCACAGTACCATATTTTATTATATGAATGTATTTACATAATCACAGTACCATATTTTATTATATGAATAGTACATTATTTTTTATGTGATTTGATTAATAAATTTGGGTAGTTATCCTGCATATTGTTTTTATTTTTGGTTGGAATTATTTGGTTTTAGATTTTTTTTTTTTTTTAAATGGTTTTGCTTCAATTCATAACTGAAGCAAAAAACAATTAGCGTCATTGCATTGGTTTTTTGCTTCGGTTATGAACCGAAGCAATAACTTTTTTTTTGCTTCGGTTCATAACCGAGACAAAAAAACATTTGGCGTCCGTTCTAAACTAAAGCAAAAAATATGACTATTTGCGTCTGTGGTTATTACGTCGGTTACCCTAACCGAAGCAAAATGTCATTTTTGTAGTAGTGTTACTTACAGGCACTCTGCCAAAAATTCTAAGAAGCTCCCTCTCAAAGTATAAGAAGATATCTAGAATAATCTTTACTGTAATGACCTTGTAATCTCAAAAATAAATTGCCCAAAGAGGCCAATACAATGGACCCGTAGACTAACGATCATTAATGCCTAAACCCTGTAAGAACCTGTCTGTTTATTAATTATTATTCGTATTTCTTTAAGCTCTAAATATATTTAGTTTCCAAAAAACTCAATAAATAGATTGGATCACTCCTTTATATAGAAAGCAAGTGATCATTCAATTTACATAATCGATTAGTCTGGATTATTACAATGTTAATTATATTCAATTAACGTAAAAAAAAAGGTCTATAAAATAAATAACAGTTTTGACTATTCTTATTTAATATTTAAATGAATGTTGACATCGCACATCGACTATCCTTATTCTGAGCAACTGTCATACTCACGAGTTCCCTGATGTTGTTCGCATATGAGGTCTTTATACCGTTTAGAAACGCATAAAAAGCCTCTTGGAGTGTATCGATGCACAAACATTTAGGGGTTCCTTATAAAATAGAATAGCTGCGACTATATGATAACTCTACAAAATAAAATTATTTCTCATCATTAATCTTTTAGATTTGTGTTAGTTTAGAGTCTTTTGGGTTTATTTTCTTATGTTATTTTATTCATTTTGCTTAGTTTTAGTATTAATTTGTTATTGTGGTATATATGGTAGGAAAATTTTGCAAGAAAGATAAAGCAGAAATTATAATTTAAAATTTAACTATGTTCTAATCCTATTTTGATAAAAGTCAAAACATAAAACTTTAAGATGTCTTTTTCATCTTTCAGAAGAAGTTTTTGGCACCATTTTCGGTGACTGAAAATTTATCAATGTCAAAATAGTTAATTTTATTTTTAATTTATTTTTTTAGTTTAATTTTTCTATCTAGTTTATTGTATATGTTTGTGCTACAAGGTCCATGAAAAATGATACCTCAAGCACTATAAGAAAATTGCACTTTCCATTGATATTCTAACTTTTATTTCTTTAAATTAATAACATTTATTTTAAAAAAATAATAATCAAATTCAAAATATTATGCTCTCAAAAATTCGACAACATAACATCTTAAAATTGATCCTTCCTAAATTTTTAATATCTGCATGTGAGGTTGTGTTGAATTATAGTGTGAATATCAAGATTGGTTTATAAAGTTTCTAAGCTTATGGTACATGAGCTTAAATGACTATACTATCTACTGTTATCTAAGCCTTTCATTATAAACCTAAAAACACCTTTTGATTCTTAATCATGCATTGGTTTATATTAGTGGAAAATATATAGCGAGTAGTACAACCATATGGAATGAATTTTGTTGATAGTTTGATGGTTGTACTGACATGTATAAATTGTTTCAATTGTTGGTTGAATCTTATTATGATTTTATGAGCTGAAAGAAAGAATTGAGTTAATGGATGTAATTGAGCTAAAATTATTAATTAGAGCATATGATTTGAATTTTCTAAAAACAATGTTGCATGTCTTTTTTTGTCAAATTAAGGCTTATTTGTATTTTGATTGACTTGAATGAGTTGCGTTGTGTCTTGTTAAGTTGTCTAGTCTAGGGTTAAGTTCTTTACTTGAGGGCGAGTAAATGATAAATTTGGAAGTATGATAACTGTACAAAATAGAGTTGTTTTTCATCATTATTCTTTTGGATTTGTGTTATTTTAAAGTCTTTTAGATTCATTTTCTTATGCTTAGTTTCTTTTATTCATTTTGTGTAGTTTTAGTATTAGTTTGTTATTTTTGTGTTTTTGGTAGGAAAACGTTACAAGAAAATTAAAGGTGAAACTTTAAGCCTAAATTTGATCATATTATAATCAGATTTTAGTGAAAATTAGAACATAAAAGTTTTAGATTTCTTTCTCATCTTTCAAGAGCATCTTGCATTAGCGCATTTAGAATTTTTTTGTGAATGTTATGTGCATTTTGTTGAGAGAGGTCGAAGTAGAAAAATACATAGATAAACCAATCTGCGAGCACCGGTCTTTTACATGCAAATGCAAGTTTGTGTGGACTAGACCTTTTATTTACGAATTTAGAGTAATTAGGTCAAATTTGAGAGGGTTTTGAAGGAACAAACGATAGAGCACATTGGAGATCCACTACTACAAAATTCACTATTCAAGTCCGTCAACACAACTGTTCATCACGTTGACCGACCTGAATAGTGCCAGATTAAATAGATTCGTCGTTTTTAAAATGACACAAATAAGTAATGGTTTGCGTCGGTTCTCTCTCCCTCGCTAATTACAAAACCGACGATAAAAGGCAGAAATTAAAAGAAAAATTATATAGAATTTGCGTCAGTTTTATAGCCTTGCAAACCTATTTTGTGACTTTTTAAAACTGACATTTTTGAATTTTGCATCAGTTTTAAAGCCTCACAAACCCATTCTACAAACCTTAAAACAAAACCCTACACTTAAATATATCTTATTCTCTTTCTCTTTCTTCTATTACAACTACATCTCTCTTTCTTCTTCTTCTTCATTCTTTTTTTTTTTTTGAAAGAAATAATCTTTCTCTTTTTCCTTCTCTCTTTCTCAGTTCTCTTTCCCACCACAGCCCCCAACAACCATCCAATCGCGATGGACGCCCAGCCCCGATGACCCACCCCTGTGCGCTCTGACCGTTAGCCTCCTTGCCTCCCTTTGCCACTGTCGAACTCACGCTGCACCAAAGGTATAGTTCTATCTCTCTCTAGATCTCTCTCTATCACTCTCTCGGGATCTCTCTTTTTTAGATCTGGAAATTTTTTATTTCTTTTGCAGGTTTCATCGCTGGTAGTTGAGAGCCCCAGCGATGTTCGAGCATTTTTTCAAATCTGTTTTTTTTTTTGTAAGAACTGTGTTTTGGTTTCGTAATCGATATTTGGGTTGGAGCATATTTTGGATCTAATTTTGGTTAATTAATCGATATTTGGTTCAAACAGTATCTCAAATGGTTGTATTTTTTTATTTACTATTTTTAAGTTTCTGTCGGTACAAAACCGATGGAAAAAAGTATAAAATATGATTTTTATACTTTTCTAGTCAGTTATAAAGCAATGCGATATTTTGATATCGATTGTTTAATACTGACCCAGAAAAATACCATTTTGCGTCTGCTGTATATACGTCGGTTATGGGAACCGATAGGATTAGCATAAATGTTAGTTAAAAACCGACGAAAATTAGCCTTTTAGTAATTGGAGCAACACAACTCTAGTCTAGTTTTTTTTTTTTCTTTCTTTCCTCTTTTAATTTCTAATTGAATATGTCTTTTAGAGATATTATAATGATTATGTTACTTTTTATTTTTAACTAAATTCTATTTAGCATTTTTAATTTAATTTCTTTAAACTTTATTATAAATTAATACAAATTTTCTATTTCATCTTCATATAAGATCTATTGAGTTTGTGATGATTGTGTATGTGAATGACTGCACACCTTCTTAGATTCTCTTTATGAATTCAAAAATTGAATATACATAGATTTTAATTTAGAATGAGAGTATCAAATTAGTCAATGTGATTTAGGGCTCAGTTCATTGCTTCTTATAATTTAAATTTCTCATAGAAATATTGAAAGAAAATTATTAGGTCAAGTTTTATATTTCTTAACCCAAATGTTAAACACTTTTCATGTTTTTCATCTAACTAAGAAAATTATCATTATAATTTCATTAATGAATACTAAAGTGGATACTAGAGAAGATTAGAATTCCTAATTTCTCTCATTTATATATTTGAACCAAGTTTATTGTTATTCTTTTTCTTGGTTTAATTTTCTATTTATTATTTTCAACAATTCTAATTTCAGTTGCCAAATAAAAAATAAAATAAACTATTGATACTTGATAATCAGTCATCGTAAAAATAATATCGGGTCCTACCGTATTAAACTACAAAAGCGATTATGTATACTTGCATAGCTTGTATTGAAAAATATGAATAAAAAAATCTATAATAATATAAATAAAAAATATTAATTTTTTGGGGACAAAATCTAAAATATTGAAAAATATGTACATAAAAATATAATTAACAAAAAGTTAAATGACCCCGCATGCCCTCTTAACTTCACCCTTCCATATATCTTATAAGATTTTAATATTGAGTTTTTTTTTTTTTTTTTTTTTTTTTTTTTTTTTGAAGGAAATATTGAGTTTTAATTATTTTATTTTAATAATAATTATAAAAAGACCCATACCGGTACTATCTATTGATAGCGCTATAGGCACTAATAAATTATAATGTCTTTGGACTTCTTCAATCACTGATTATTTGGTGGTTCCAAAGTCAACATGATGTGACAGAAGAACCTTGTCAATTAGTTAAATACAGTCAATTTAAAAGGCCATGCATGCAATGTAATTCATGAGATCATTAATTATTTACTTGAAATGTTAAACTTATTAGTTACCGCTACCTGCTCTCAATTTAACTGATTCTCTCATTCAAGAAGCTACGGATTGCTTATTAGTTTTGGAATTAGTAATTCGCTGAAAGCATTGGTTTGGGATAATTTAAAGTAATCCTGAAACAGAACACGTTAAAAGGAATTACATTTATTTGGAGTATTAGTAACTATGTGCTTCAATATAAAATTCTAGTTATAATTTTTCTTATATTTTAAGACTGTAATATTACAATGTAGTTAACTGAACTTTTATCAGTAATATAACTAGTATAATTGATCCCTCTTTCATGCCAAACAACTTAATATATGTAATGATCAAGAGCTCTATTACTTTTAAATTTAATATAATTGCGCATTTTATTAAAAACAATATAAGGGTGTTGATGAAAAAGTTATATAATATTGCAGTGAAATGTCTCCGCGGGTAGCTTACCTGCTATAGTTATAGTTATCCAGATTTAATTGATTGTATACGCCCATTAATTCTGACTTAAGTATAGCCCGCTTGCTTTTCTCAAACAAATAATAAAAAAAAAACGAGCACTTGATGACTAAAATATTACAAATTATACACATTTGATCACGAATTGACTTAAAGAAATTAGGAAACGAAACCGCGTGCGAGTAGAAAACTTTTAAATTATATTTATTTAAAAAATTATATATATTCGACAATTCTTAGTTTAACGTTTTATTTTGTTTTCTGTAAAATTTAACGACACTTATAAATCTCCCGTTAACTCAAAAAAAAAAATAATAAATAAAGAAAAATATCTATAAAAAATAAAACTTGACGATCGTGATGAAACTAATTCCCTTTAAATTACGATTCCATTCATTAGATCTATATTTCCATTCGGAGACCTTGGACATATCTCGTACCCATCATAGCAGAGAATCTAGCCATGGCGGCAATGAAGCTGGTTTTCCAGTACCAGAAACTCCGTAGAGTAAGTAGCTTCGTTTCCAAACGTGACCTAATTTGTGGTAATATTGTTTGATTTTTGTCTTCAATTCTGCATCTACAACGATGGTTTCAAAATTAGCCGGCGGGTACGTGAAAGGAATTGATCTCCACAGTTTGTTTTCTCGCGACAGATTCAGGTGAAGCTTTATCTTCTTCTTCCTATGTCCAATTTCATCTGAAACTTATAGAATGTGCTTGAAATACTGATGAAATACTCTTTTCTTGTCGTTTTTCTTGATTTTGAGAACGAAATTCCATTAGTGTTAGATTTCTGATTGGTCTAACAAACTCTAGCACCGAGGAAAGTATCACAAATCGATTGGGTGGCGTCGAGGTAAAAGAAGATGTCGTTTGATTTGGAACCTGAGAAGAGGTTGGTAGAGTTAGAATCTTCAACAGAAGGAAGAGAATCCAGGTACATTGATATCTTCAGGTATTCCTTTTAATTATATCAATCTTGTGGCTTGTAATTAATTATTGAGCAAACAGTCTGATCCTTCCCTCAGTTGTGTAAAATTATAATTTTTCAATACTCTCAACACTTAATTTTTCTATTTTGCCTAGTTGATGTGATTTTTTTATGCAGTATCTGAAGAAAAGGGTAGCCAAAATGATAAAGATGAAAAGAAGAAGAATGAGCGAGAAGTCTTAAATAGTCGGTTATTTGGTTGTTGTTAGTTTAATCTTGTCAGTTAGTTTCATTCCATAAAAATTTTCTGTTATGATGTGTTATGTTACAACAACTCATTCCCTCTTGTATATATACTATTACTTTCATTAATAAAATCACTTTTACGTCTTTTACTAATATGGTATCAGATGCTTAAGAATATTTTTTTCTCTTTTCATCTTCTTCATCTTCTTCATCGTCTACACCATATTCTGCCTGTTGACTGAGGTTTTCGGCAACCAATAAAATATTATGAGATTCGAGAACTGTAAGAAAATTAGAGAAGGATTTTTACGTGGTTGGGGCGTTAATGAGCCTTAGTCCACGAGTCTGTGTTATTTATGGATGTGTTTAATACAGAGAATGTTCTTGGTGAGTATTTACTCTTATAAATACAGAGAATGTTCTGGGTGAGTATTTACTCTTCTTGCTCTTATGCAACCCCAAATTCTCGACCCCATTTAATGAGCTTTTAGGGGGTATTTATAGTGTTTTTGGTGGGGTAATCCCCAGTATTATTGTACATGTGTATCTGTAAAATCCATAAAGATGGGTATTCCCAATGAATATACCATGAGTAATGCATGGTCAAGTCCCTAGGTGCAGTAGGGATTTTATGTGGAATGTCCTTATTGTCTTTCGACTGATGTGACCCTTCACAGTGTAGCCGTCAATAGACTTAAATGATCATTACTTCGCAGCTGCAGATTGGGGGTTGTGCCGTCAGACTTTATTGCGTGTAGCAGTCCCAACACGCTTCCTCCCATGCGGCATTAAATGCGAATTGACTGCTTAGGGGAAGCCTGACACCTCGCGGAGATGCCTTAGTATTACTTGGGCATTCAGGAGTGTATGGGGCTCAGCATGCCTTCTCCGGGAGGCATGTCTCGGATGCTGTCTTATATCACAAAGACTTAGCAAATAATTCAAGCATTAAGACGTTTTGATCCACGTGTCCCTGTCCGGTTGGTCCACGTATATTGGGAAAAATCAGGGGCAACATTTACCCCCCAAGCCTTGTTTATTTGAAAAAGAAAACAAGGCTTGTTCAAGTGCCTCCGGTTGACCCCTCGGTTTCCTGGCACGAGCTTTGAGCGCGTGAAGGTGCATTTAATGATCGCCTTTAATGCAGCGATTCACTTTTTGCAGATGTCGATTTGTTTCATGCCCATTGATTGATACGGCGCATTAATGGTGTCAGACGGATACTCAAGCGTTTCCACCGCCTTAATTACGAATCAATCCAACCGTTGATTCTTGGGAATTCGAATCGTGCGCCTCCCCAGCCGTTCGATTGGTAGGTGGTAGTGCCTGTTCCTCATGCACTTTGGCCTATAAAAGCCACCATCTTTCCTTCATTTGGTTACTTTCCATTTCTTGCCAACTTTGTTCGAGTTTTTCAGAGCAAAATCCCCAGACCAAGAAAAAACCTTCGAACACTCTACAAATTTCCCTGCTATCCTTCATTCACCACTGTCAGCCTATATTTCCTTTGTTTGATCGACAACAGAACCCCCAGTTTCAACACTTCACTGTAAGTTTCTCGCATCCCTTGCTTTACTGTTCGTGTTTATGGCATGCTTTACTTATCTGTTTGTTTTTCTGGGTTTGGTATTTGAAGTTTCTGGGAATGTATTCTTTTGAGTTTTTCACGTAACAGGTCTAGATTCACCTTCTCTGGTGTTAGGGTTACTCTTGTCCCGTACTTGTTGTTATTTTTTGCAAAGGACCATACACTCTTCGTGTACTGGCCTTCAAGGGCATAGAGAAGACTTCGTTTTTCTCGATTTTCTGCCATTTCTTTTCCTTTTACGCGCAATGTCGCCTTCTGTGAGTTCTTTGCACCCGACTTTTGTCCAGGAAATCCTTCTAAGGTTTTTTGGTTGACAGATGTCCGGAGGGGGCCTCTTTCCAGCGGTTAGGGGACCCCCATTCCATTTTTTTATTTAGGGTTTGGTATGGGGCCTAATTGCTGGAATCTTAACTCTTTTTTCAGAATCAAAACATGTCTGCGTCCGGCTCAAAATCGTCCAAGAAGAGTGGTAAGCGTCTGGCTACCCTTGAAGACGTCACGCTGGGTCCCGTTGCCCAGGAGGGGTATAAACCTCGGGCCACAGGATGGGAGGCGGCTGAGCTTCATTCCACCCTAACCTGCCCCCACCAGCTGGAGAACATCGTGGAGGTGGCTGGAATTAAACCCTCGACATCTGGGACGTATCACCAGCCGCCCCGAGATGCGGAGACGCCCAACCATAACTATGGCGGCTTCGTGGCTTGGAGCCAGACTCACCTGATGGCCGGGGCCATGCTTCCTCTTCAAGACTATTTTATTAATTTTTTAGTATTTTTCGGCCTTGCGCCATACCAACTGATTCCCTAAGCTTACCGCCTGCTTTCAGGCTTGTTTATTTTTTACTCCGCCGGGGATGGGGCTCTCCTAGTTCGGCGGAGATTTTGTATTTTTATGAACTTGTTTCCGTCCCCAAAAAGGGGGACAAACTTAAAGACGGTTTTTACGGATTCCGGGCCCACCCTTCAAATGATGGGGTGGTCCCTTATAATCGGCAAACTCATGTTAAGGAGTATCGCCACCGCTTCTTCTTCTCCTCCGGGTTCCGAGCTGTGGAGCACCCGGAGCTTCTCACAGAGTGGGTCAGGATTCCCCCCTACGAGCGGACCGCGCCTACTGAGGTCTTTCTCCGGAGGGCCCAGGTCTTTGCGACTTACGACCGGGCGGATCTTGACGTCGGGGGCTTAGTCACGACGGAGAACTGCCGGAAGGCCAAGCTGATCCTGCCGCACAAATCAGTGGAGGACTCTAACCTTTCTAAGGTTATCTGTCCAAATGTGAGGGTGCCTGCCGTGGAGAAGACCTTCCGGGATGAACTCATCGGCACCGCAGAGAAGACGTACCAGGAGTATCTCTACCGGAAGGGCCAGGAGAAGGCTTATTCCAAGGCCCAGGCAGCTTTCGGGAGGCCCCTTCGCGTGGGGAGACCGGTCGAGAGGAGAAGCCAGGCGATTGCTGGGAGGTCCATTCGCATTGGGAGCCCGGCTGAGAGGAGGGCTCCCAGGCCAAAGCCTTCGGTTCAGGTGCCAAACACCGGGGCTCCTGATGCCAGTACTTCCGGCTCCGGTAAGTCTCCTTTAGCAATACATTACATTCCTTCCGTTAGCGAATATGCCAGCCTTAGGCCTGTAGGGTTCGATGAGCGTCTCCATAGGTTTAGGATGCCCTCGACCCGGTGGGGAGACCATATGAAGGATTATTATTTTTCCAACTTAGGAGATTTCCTAGGTCGGTCCCGGATGGGTTCTGGTCCTCCGGAGCCCGTTCCCTTGGACCCTTCGGCCTACATTTCTTCCAGCTGGTTCCGGCCTTCGGACTGCTATCTCGGGGATGATGCAACCAGCGTTAAGATTCAGAACTTTGCTAGGGCCGAATTAGAGAGTCAGGGTAGGACTAGCTTGATTGCTTTATTCGAGTGTTTACTGTTTCCATGGATATTCTAACACTTGCCTCTTTTCTTTTGTTGTAGCAGGTAATTCCATGGATGCCATTTTGGCCGCACTTGCCAGAGCTCCCACTCCTGACGCTCCCCTTCCTTTAACTTCCTCCCAGGTGGTTACTCCCTTGAAACCTTCTTCCAGTGCCCCTCCAGACACTATTGACTTAGTGGATGAGGAGGAGGCGCTTCCTGAGGAAGCTAAAGAAGGTCAAGAAGAGCAATGGGCTCTTCCTGAGGAAGTTGAAGAAGGTGAAGAAGAGCAAGAAGTTGCTCTAATTCGCAAGCGCAAGGGTAAGATGGTTGCCGAGGAGGTGCCCAAACGGTAGCAGAGAGCTGATACTCCGGCCCCTAGCCCTGATTCCGGGATCTCTCCCGAGGCGGAGGAATACACAGTGCCTCCCAACATAGTGCTGACTCCGGTTCCTGGGGATGAGGCGAGGCAGGAACTCCGGATAGCCAAACACAACTACGCCATGGACGAGTACTCCCGGGGGCATGCTAACGTGGAGGCTTTGAGGAGGGTTTTGCGGATTGAAATGCAAAATACCCTCAACGATCAGAACTATCAAAATCCGTGGGATCTAAATTTGGACCCCCTGTCGGATTGGTTGAATCGTTTCCTCGGTCCTACCTTGGCTCCCTTTGTCGCGGAGATGACCGGCGAGTTTGTGTCTCAGCTCACCCGGTGTGCACCCAAGCGGTTCGCTGCTTGTGCATCCTTGAACTCCATCTATCAAGTCCAGGATCTCAGCCACTCCCTGACTGTGGTAAGTATTTCGTAGTTTACCTTTTTTCCTCATTATTTTCTCTTAAGGACTTTTACTCATACTTGTATCCTTTTCCAGCTCGCTGCCGAGGCCGGCCGCCTTTCCAAGAACCTAATTAACCATGGCTTCGTCTTGTCTGAATTTGGGGGCATGGACGAAGTCATGAAGATCCTTTAGGATTTGACTGCTGAAAGGCGGACGTACCAGGAGGATGCTGAGCGCCGGGAGGCCCTTGCCAAGGCCAAGCTCGAGGAAGAGGCCAGGCGGAGGGAGGCACAAGCGGAGGCGATGATCCGGGATGAGGCCCTTCGGAGGGATAGGCTGGAGGCCAAGCACCAGGAGGCCGGGGGCGGAGGGCGAGGCTACTGCCAAGGCCAAACGTGAGCTTCGGGAGGCTAGGGAAGCCTTGGATGAAATGGCTGCCAAGGTGAAGTCCCTAGAGGAAGTTCACCAGGCATACTTGGAGTCTAGGGCCAACCTGGCCGTGGAGCTGAAGTAGCTCAAGGACTTCAAAGATCAAGCCTTGAAGAAGGCTAAGAAAGATGAGCTCCTTTCTCCCGTCTCCTGCAGCTGGTGCGTCAAGCGTTTCGACGATGGCGTCTACATGGCCTAGTCTACAAATGGCCAGAACATCAAGCTCGACTTCTACCCCGAACCCGCGGAGATGATTGCTAAACTCCGGGAGAAGAAGAAGAAACTTGATGCCATGCTGGAGGCGCGCATTGGTCCTCGCCTTCCTCCGCGAATTGACTAGGTCGTTGTGAATTTGACCCAGATTTTTCTTATTACTTTTTTTTTTATTTACAGCCAATTCTCTTACATTTAAGACAATTTTATTTATATAGCTATTTTTTATTTAAGGGGAGACAATAGTTAAGGCCTGTCTCCGGATCCTTTGTATATATTTTTTGACCTGCCCTTAGGGCTAGGATTTTTTATATATATATATGATCTTATTCGATGCACATATCTCTCTTTTGAACCTGCCCTGTGGGTCAGGATGTTTATATATGCTTCTTTTTTGTGCATACTCTTTTTTTTTTACCTGCCCTTTGGGTCAGGTATTTTACTTAGTCTGTTTTTTGTCTGTCCGTATGGTATACCTTAGTACCCCCCTGAGTGGCATAGAAACTTTGTTTTTAAGGCACTCAATTTTATTTAACATGCGGAGGCTGTATACACTTAGACGGTACAAACTCTTTAAACAAAGCCTAAGTTAGATTTTTGGACTATTGGTAATATTTTCTGAGGTGATCGGCGTTCCAGGCCCTTGGCACAATGGTTCCATCCATCCTTTTTAGCTTATAAGTGCTTGAACCGATTTCGTCCTCGATTTCATATGGTCCTTCCCAATTTGGCCCAAGTACCCCCACTCTAGGCTCCTGGGTGGCTGGGAAGACTCTTCTTAGGACCATATCCCTAATAGCAAATTTTTTATTTTTAACTTTGGAGTTAAAATATTTGGTCACCTTCTTTTGATAAGCTGCCATTCGTATTTGAGACTCGTCCCGGAGCTCTTCAACTTGATCCAGAGCTTCTTGAGGTAGAGCTTGATTCGTGGCCGGATCGTAAGTTGTTCTCCTGTGGGACGGGAATAACGTTTCTACCGGGACCATTGCTTCACAACCGTACGCCATTGAAAAAGGCGAGTGGCCGGTCGTGGTTCTGGGGGTCGTCCGCTAGGCCCATAACACTCTTGGCAACTCTTCGGGCCAGTTGTTTTTGCAGGCCAGCAGCTTTTTCTTTAGGGTAACCTTTAGGATCTTATTGACTGCTTCTGCTTGTCCGTTTGTTTGCGGCCTTGCCACCGCGGAGAAGCTTTTTACTACTCCGTGTTGGTTGCAGAAGTCAATAAATTCTTCGCAATCAAATTGCTTTCCATTGTCAGAGACTATTTTGTGAGGCAGGCCATATCGACACACTATGTTTTTGATAACAAAGTCTAGTGCTTTTTTAGCAGTTATAGTCTTCATGGGCTCAGCCTCCGTCCATTTGGTGAAGTAGTCTACTGCTACTATTGCATACTTTACTCCTCCCTTTCCTGTTGGCAGGGACCCAATAAGATATATTCCCCAAACCGCGAAGGGCCAGGGACTAGTCATCAGGGTAATTTCATTGGGAGGAGCTCTCGGTATGTTCACGAACCTTTGGCACGAATCACACTTTTGGACGTAGTCTATACAATCTTTTTTCATTGTTGGCCAGAAGTATCCCTATCTCAATATTTTCTTTGAGAGACTGGGTCCTCCTGTATGATCTCCACAGAACCCTTCGTGGACCTCTAGCATGATTTGTCTAGCTTCAGGGTCCGATACACACCTTAAATAAGGCATGCTGAGTCCTATTCGGTAGAGAATTTGATCCATCATTACATAACGGTGAGCCTGATACTGAATCTTTCGAGACAGTGCCCTTTCCTGGGGCAACTCACCTTTTGTTATGTATTCTATGATGGGGACCATCCACCTGGGTTCTTGCCCAACCGTTATTATGGCCTCTTTTACTTTGATGCTTGGCTTTGCCAAGCGTTCCACTGGTACTACCCTAGCCCCTCGATTTCACTATCTGAAGCTAACTTAGCCAGACAGTCCGCGTGAGCGTTCTTTTCCCGGGGATTGTTTCTACTTTGTAGTCCGTGAACTCGTGGAGCAGCTCCCGGACTATTGTTACATACGCGACCATTCGCTCGCCACGCGTTTCTTACTCTCCCGATATCTGATTTACGACAAGCTGAGAGTCACTGTAGACTTCCACTCTTTTGGCCCCTACGGCCTTCGCTAGCCTCAGCCCTGCTATCAAGGCCTCGTATTCGGCCTCGTTGTTTGAAGCTGAGAAGTCGAACTGCAGGACTGCCTAGAGTTGAAGTCCGGTCGGGGATATCATTACCACCCCCGCTCCGGATCCATTTTCATTGGAGGCTCCGTCCACAAACACTCTCTAGGTGGGGATTGATTGTGTTGGCGTATTCGCGGTTGCCTCGGCTTCATTGCATTCGGTAATGAAGTCTGCCAAGGCTTGGCCTTTTATGGAGATTCGGGGAACGTAGTGTAAGTCGAACTGACTTAACTCCATTGCCCACTTGAGGAGCCTACCGGATGCTTCTGGTTTTTGTAGGACTTGCCGGAGTGAGTGATTGGTCAGTACCTTGATCGGGTGTGCTTGGAAATATGGCCTTAGTTTTCTGGAGGCCATTAAGAGGCAGAAAACCAGTTTTTCGATGATGGGGTACCGCGTCTCCGCTCCTATCATGCGTTTGCTAACATAGTACACGGGATGTTGAGTTTTCTCTTCTTCCCGGACTAGGGCAGCGCTGACCGCGTGCTCAGAGACAACCAAATATAGGAATAGGTCCTCTCCGAGAACGGGTTTTGATAGGATGGGGGCTTGGCCATATGTTCTTTCAATTTTTTGAATGCCTCCTCGCACTCGTCCGACCATTCAAACTTTTGACACTTCTTCAATATGTTGAAGAAGGGGATGCACTTGTCTGTAGACCGGGAGATGAAACGGCTAAGGGCAGCAACCTTTCCGGTTAGGCTCTGCACATCTTTATGCTTCTTGGGAGATGGCATGTTCAGGAGAGATTGGATTTTTTCTGGGTTTGCCTCAATCCCCCTCTGGCTGACGATGAAGCCCAGGAGTTTTCCTGATTTGACCCCAAAGGTGCATTTCTTTGGGTTGAGCTTCATGCTGTATCTCCGGACTACCTCAAAACACTCTTCTAAGTCGCCCGCATGGCTATTGCATGCTTTACACTTGACGAGCATATCGTCCACGTATACCTCCATGTTTCGCCCCAGGAGGCCCTTGAACATCCGGTTGACCATTCTCTGGTAGGTCGCTCCAGCGTTCTTCAGTCAGAAAGGCATGACCAGGTAGCAATATACCCCCTGATCGGTCCTGAAGCTAGTGCACTCTTGGTCCGCCGTGTGCATCTTTATTTGGTTATACCCGGCGTAGGCGTCCATGAAGGATAGTAATTTGAATCCGGAAGTGGCATCTACCATTTGGTCGGTCCTGGGCAGCGGGAAGCAGTCCTTCAGACAAGCTTTGCTTAGATCGGTGAAATCTATACAAACTCGCCAAGTTCCGTTCGGCTTGGGCACCAGGACCGGATTGGCTAGCCATTCCGGATAGTATACGTCGCGGATCATGCTGTTCATCAGAAGCTTGTCCACCTCTTTCTCTAAGGCCTCGGCCTTTACCGAGTCGAGGGGGCGTCGCTTTTGTTGGACTGGTGGTATGTCCGGGTTGACGTTGAGGACGTGGGTGATGACATGGGGACTTATGCCGGTCATGTCCTCTTGGCGCCATGCAAAAACGTCGATGGCGCCCTTCAGTGTTTTTATTATTCTTTCTTTTTCCTCCGGATCTAGGCTTTTTCCCAGCCGGAGTACTTTTGTGGAGTCGAGGTCGCACACTGATATTTCCTCGACATCCTCCATTGCTTCCACAATTTTTTCGGACCCCACCCGGGGGTCCAACTCATCTTCTTCAGCCATTCCTGGCTCGATGGTTTCCCGGACCATCAGTACGGGCAGGTGGGTTGCAACATTGTAACAATACTTTTTGCAATTTAAAGAGAATAATTCAAAAAATTAAAAAGAATATACTGTTGGGTTTTATGCCCTAAATAAAACTCCATTTCAATGTAATCTATTTTATTCAACATCAATAAAGAAACAGAAGTATTTTTCATTCATTTGTGTATGTTTTGGTTCACTCTATTAATTGTCTATTTGATTTATAAATTCCTCTTAAACACTTTTCACATACTTGATCCTGTTTATTGTGTTGTCACCACTTTGGAAAGTAAACATGACTATTTGAATAAAGTTTCCTAAATTTATCAGACACAGGGTTTTACTGATATGATAATCTACAACAAGAGTTTAATTGCATTTGGAGAAATGCTATGTTCTTTCCAGAACATTGGTTAAAGTAAAGCTCAGGTTGGATGCATGGAGTATGCATCGGAAGGGACCGATATTGAACGTTGACTTAGATTTAATTAAACTTACCGTAAAATCTATTCAAGTCAATATCGCCTAGTTGATCCTAGATCAAATGTTCTTAATCCTGTTATGATTAGGCTCAATCTTGAAAGGCTATTCGTGTTCTTTGATTTGTTAGTTAAGCCTACTTTTAGGTCAGGGTGATACGTACATTTTGGGAACACGATAGTGCAATTGAGTGGGAGCGCTAACATAAACATGGATCTATAGCTTCTATCTGGCGAATAGTAAGCAAAGGATGATCTCCTTCGAGCTTGACCAAACGAACATAAATGGTGGAGTACTCATTTCACATAAGCTGAAATATCATTTATACGGGGTCAAGTGTTTTAAGGATAAAATACATAGTAGGGTGTAACGGTTCTAATCCCTTTACAGTGTAGATCATTCATATAGAGCATCATTGATCAAATTAGGATTATAACAATGGATAACTAATGATGCGTCTATATGGTGGAACATATAGAGCATTCTATATACTGAGAGTGCAATTCTAAGTTCTATGCGTGGATTCAACGAAGAATTAATAAGTTAGTGAATTTTAGTGATAAATTCTTGATCTACTTCTTGGAAGCTCGGTTATATAGACCCATGGTCCCCGCACTAGTTGAGATAATATTGTTTGTAAGACTCATGTAATTGGTTTTGATTAATCAATTATAATTCTCAAATTAGACTATGTCTATTTGTGAAATTTTCACTAAGTAAGGGCGAAATTGTAAAGAAAGAGTTATTAGGGGCATATTTGTCAATTATGATACTTTGTATGGTTTAATTAATAAATATGATAAATGAAAATATTATTTAATAATTATTTATAGTTATTAAATAGTTAGAATTGGCATTTAAATGGTTGAATTAGAAAATTGGCATTTTTGAGAAAATCAGATACAAAAGTGATAAAACTGCAAAATTGTAAAAAGTTAGGCCCAAATCCATAAAGCCTTGGCCAGCCACTTTTATAGGAATATCTATTTTTGGAATTATTTTTATTGGATAGTATGGAAAAAATTAAGCAAGTTACGTTTTTACAGAACTCAATTTCGATTTAATTTGAATTAGTTATGATTTTTTGAAGTTTTGAAAATATTAGGGTTGAGCAGCACACCTCATGCGCGCGCGGATTTCATACAAATCCTGCTGCCGCCGAGGTTGCACGCGCATGACACCCCAGCACGCGCGCGCGGACGGGTATGCACAGCGTCCCGTCCGTACAACTTGCAATTTTTTCGTTTTTCTTCGTTTTTTCATGCTTTTTCATGGAATTAACTTTCGAGTTTTTGTGTAGTTCTGTATTTATACATTTACTATTCCTAATTCAATTCTAATGATCATAATTAATTTAATTAATATTTTTTAAATTTAATTCATGATATTAGTGTAATTTTAATTTAAAAATAGTTAGTATCTATCTATTTTGCTTAATTATCTATCTTATTTTTAAATTTGATTATATCTTATCTTATTTTTAAATTTAAAGTCAGATTTTAAATTTTTAAATTAATTTTTTTTTAAATAATTTGACCTTATTTAAATTTAAAATAAGATAACTATAATCATGTAATTTTAAATAGATGTAAGATATTTTGCAAACTTTTAAATTTTGTTATTTTATTTATTTAAATTACATTTAAAATCTGAAAAAGATATTCATTTATCTTTTTTAATTTTTTATTTAATTTTTATTTATAAAATAACATTAAAATTTTAAAAAGTAGTTAGCAAATTTTGAAATGATATTTAGGTTGGTTGAAACATAATTTTTTAAAATTGTAGGTTTAATTTTAAATTTAATTTTTTTTTTAAATTTCGATTTTTTTTTCATTTTTTTTTAAATTTTTGAAAATAAATATTTTATTTATTTAATTAATTATTTTTTCAAAATTATTTATTTAAAATTAAATAAATCCTACATCCAACTATCCACCTAACCTTGTTGCAGTAGTATGTGTTTTAGCTTGTTTGTAAGTTTTCAAAACCTATTATTACTTGATTACAAATAGCCATGGTTATTTTTTGCCAGATCTAATGATCTGATGGCTCCCTTGGTCAAGTAAATAATTTGTAACAGGTATATTTACAATCTTCTTTCATCTATGTATGACCTAGCAACATGATAGGACCCATCCAAAGTGTGCCTGTGTGAGCCTATGTGTTTAATTTCATTATAGATGCATATAGGTTATCGTTGCTAAATAAAATGTCATAGTTCTTGATAAATTTTATTTAGGCCCATTTAGTTTTTGGGCCTATTCAATTAATAACAGTTGTTCATTTTAAGGTTAAATTCCTCTCTTTTGGGCCTTGTGTGAGAATTGGGAGCCATAGAAGTGGGTTCGACATACTGAACCCAGCACCCCCTCACATGAACCACCCCAATTGTGAAGGCCCATTTGCCTGATTTGAATAACTGTACTAGGTTAATGAAATTAGTTTAACCTAATAAAATTGATTAGCAACATAATTAATATCATTTATTTTGAAATTAATTTAAGAAAATCATAGTTTAAAGAATTTTATATTCTAAGCTAAACTATATGTATTTTCTTGTATTTAATTAAATATAGAATTATAACCATCTAGATTCTTTCTGAAGCTTAATTTAAATTTTTCATTAAATATTCCTATTTAAGTTGATATTTAGTTATCTATAACTAACCAACTTAAATCTGAATATCTTTTGGATTTAAAATTTCAAAATTAAGTTGAGGAATTTTAGGCATTGGTTATTAAGATTCTTTAGATATTTTTTAAGTTAATATCTTTTCGAATATTAACTTAAAATGGAATATTTTCAAATTAAGTGTTTATAACTTAATTTTAATTTAATTAAATCTGATTTGAAAGATATTTAAGTTGATTTTTTAGATTCTGCTAAAACAACTTAAACAAGATATTTTCAAATTTGTTCCATTTATTATTCGAATTTATTTTTCGAATTAAATAATAATTGAAATTTAATTAAAGTTGATTTTTTATTTAAACCAACTTTGATTTGTAATTTTTCATTATTATAATATGGAACTTGTTCGATATTTATTCGAATTTATTTTTCGAATTAAATAATAATTCAAAATTAATTAAAGTTGATTTTTTATTTGAACCAACTTTAGTTTGTAATTTTTCATTATTATAATATCGAATAAAATGATTATACAAAATACATAGATTTTCTTTAAATAATGAGCTTTTAAGCAAGAGACATTCGATCTCCATTGTTGGTTTTACATCGCGTTTGTTTTAGTGAGTAATCCTCCCTAATGGAGGAACGTTCATTAGCGATTTCGCACCGTTTAATCTCGAAAGATAAGTAGTTTGTAAGTGTTTTGTATGGTATAGATCACCCTAATGGTGGCGACCATACTTGATTTGCAAATTATGAAACAATGGTGGATGCTCATAAGATAGAATTGCCTTGACTCTCGCCTAAACGGGACAACGCTGAATTCCAATCTTGATCGAATAAAAGGTTGCTAGAATGGTTATCATTTTAGATGAGTTGAAAACTCTATTCAATGGATGATGCTTTGACTCTCGCCTAAACGGGACACTGTATCAGTTTGTTAAAAGATCTTGGAAAATAAACTATGTTAGATTTAGTATTTCTATAACATATGTCATTATTTGTTATTTTCTGAACTGTGTGTGAATTTATGAGCCAAAACCTTACTTCTGTTTTATTGATGTGTTGTAGTGTCATTATGAATAACCCTCACCCCGATCCTCTCCTAGTTAATATATGTTAGCAAAAGAACTCTATAGTGTGAAAATGCATCCTGGTAGTTGCATAAACTCGCACCTGTTGATGATGAATCTGAAGTTCCAAAAGGCAAATCTACTAGGAATTGATTTATCAAGAGAACAATGGGTCCAACTCTTCGTTAATAGTCTTCCTCCGGAGTATAATGAATTTATTATTTCTTATATGATCAACAATTTCAACTCCTCCGACATGGACAAGCTCGAAGCAGAATTACGAGCCCATGAACGTAATCTGATTGCAATAGGTCCCCCTGGGTTTGCAATTCATAATCAGAGGAAAAGGACTAGGTATGAAGGATCTAGCAAAGCTGCTTCTTCAAGTACAATTATCAGACATAATCTTCTATGTTCGAATTGTAATGAAAAGGGACATCAAGAAGAACGATGTCCCAGGCTTCTAAACAATTCAAACGAAGGTAATGCTTTTGTCTTTGAATCATGTGTTTTAGAGAACGACAAATCCGTCTGGATTGTTGATTCTGTTGGGTTTTATGCCCTAAATAAAAACTCATTTCAATATAATCAGATTTACTTATTAATATAGATCAGAAATAACATTTAATATTGCATGGTTCACATGATTTATTTCATGATTATATGTACATAATGTATAAATTCATCTGAAACCCTTTTCACATACTTGATCCTGTTTATTGTGCCGTCAACACATTAGAAAGTAAACATGACTATGTGAATAAAGTTTCCTAGATTTATCAGACATAGGGTTTTACTGATATGATAATCTACAACAGAGTTTACTTGCATTTGGAGAAGTGCTATGTTCTTTCCAGAACATTGGTTAAAGTAAAGCTCAGGTTGGATGCATGGAGTATGCATCGGAAGGGACCGATATTGAACTTTAACTTAGATTTAATTAAATTTACCGTAAAATCTATTCAAGTCAATATCGCCAAGTTGATCCTAGATCAAATGTTCTTAATCCTGTTATGATTAGGCTCAATCTTGAAAGGCTATTCGTGTTCTTTGATTTTTTAGTTAAGCCTACTTTTAGGTCAGGGTGATACGTACATTTTGGGAACACGGTAGTGCAATTGAGTGGGAGCGCTAGCATAAACATGGAATCTATAGCTTCTATCTGGCGAATAGTAAGCAAAGGAAGATCTCCTTCGAGCTTGACCAAACGAACATAAATGGTGGAGTACTCATTTCACATAAGCTGAAATATCATTTATACGGGGTCAAGTGTTTTAAGGAATAAATACATTGTAGGGTGTAACGGTAATTTAATTCCTTTACAGTGTAGATCATTCATATAGAGGATCATTGATCAAATTAGGATTATAACAATGGATAACTAATGATGCGTCTATATGGTGGAACATATAGAGCATTCTATATACTGAGAGTGCAATTCTAAGTTCTATGCGTAGATTCAACGAAGAATTAATAAGTTAGTGAATTTTAGTAATAAATTCTTGATCTACTTATTGGAAGCTCGGTTATATAGACCCATGGTCCCCGCACTAGTTGAGATAATATTGTTTGTAAGACTCATGTAATTGGTTTTGATTAATCAATTATAATTCTCAAATTAGACTATGTCTATTTGTGAAATTTTCACTAAGTAAGGGCGAAATTGTAAAGAAAGAGTTATTAGGGGCATATTTGTCAATTATGATACGTTGTATGGTTCAATTAATAAATATGATAAATGACAATATTATTTAATAATTATTTATAGTTATTAAATAGTTAGAATTGGCATTTAAATGGTTGAATTAGAAAATTGGCATTTTTGAGAAAATCAGATACAAAAGTGATAAAATTGCAAAATTGTAAAAAGTTAGGCCCAAATCCAATAAGCCATGGCCGGCCACTTTTATAGGAGTTGTACCTGTGATATTTTCATTATTTTAATGCCAAATAATTCAAACCTAACCCTAGTGGAATACTATAAATAGGTAGTGAAGGCTTCAGGAAAATTACACACTTTTCATTCAGAAAAACCTGAGCCTCTCTGTCTACCTTGGCCGCCACTCTCTCTCTCTCTTCTTCCTTGAATATTTCGAAACCCCTTAGTGATTAGAGTAGTTCCCACACACAGCAAGCAATACCTCAATCATAGTGAGGAAGATCGTGAAGAAAGATTTTCAGCAAAAGGAGTTTCAGCAATAAAGATTCAGAGAAAGAGATCCAGGTTCAGATCTTGATAATACTCTGCGACTGAAAGGATACAAGGGTTAGAGATCTGAACGGAAGGAGTCATTTAATTCCGCTGCACCCAAAGTAAGGTTTCCTAAACTTTATATGTGTTTATTTCATCGTTTTAGAAAGTTCATATTTAGGGTGTTAATCAACATACTTGTGAGTAGATCTAAGATCCTGGTAAAATAATTTCCAACAACTGTCCTCAGAGCCATGGTAATTGATATGCTTACAAGAAATTTGGACTTTAAAACGATTGTTTGATGTTTTGGATGGTATCATGTTGTATTGAGTGTTATTTGATAATTGATTGATGTTTATGAATTTTCGTGAACAACAATTGAATATCTGTTTTTGGAATTATTTTTATTGGATAGTATGGAAAAAATTAAGCAAGTTACGTTTTTACAGAACTCAATTTCGATTTAATTTGAATTAGTTATGATTTTTTGAAGTTTTGAAACAATTAGGGTTGAGCAGCACACCTCATGCGCGCGCGAATTTCATGCAAATCCTGCTGCCGCCGAGGTTGCACGCGCATGACACCCCAGCACGCGCGCGCGAACGGGTATGCACAGCGTCCCGTCCGTACAACTTGCAATTTTTTCGTTTTTCTTCGTTTTTTCATGCTTTTTCATGGAATTAACTTTCGAGTTTTTGTGTAGTTCTGTATTTATACATTTACTATTCCTAATTCAATTCTAATTATCATAATTAATTTAATTAATATTTTTTAAATTTAATTCATGATATTAGTGT
Source organism: Cannabis sativa (assembly GCF_029168945.1). Taxonomy (NCBI): domain Eukaryota; kingdom Viridiplantae; phylum Streptophyta; class Magnoliopsida; order Rosales; family Cannabaceae; genus Cannabis; species Cannabis sativa. The sequence goes on from NC_083601.1 coordinate 59,336,688, forward strand.
AATTTTAATTTAAAAATAGTTAGTATCTATCTTTTTTGCTTAATTATCTATCTTATTTTTAAATTTTATTATATCTTATCTTATTTTTAAATTTAAAGTCAGATTTTAAATTTTTAAATTATTTTTTTTTTAAATAATTTGGCCTTATTTAAATTTAAAATAAGATAACTATAATCATGTAATTTTAAATAGATGTAAGATATTTTGCAAACTTTTAAATTTTGTTATTTTATTTATTTAAATTACATTTAGAATCTGAAAAAGATATTCATTTATCTTTTTTAATTTTTTATTTAATTTTTATTTATAAAATAACATTAAACTCTTAAAAAGTAGTTAGCAAATTTTGAAATGATATTTAGGTTGGTTGAAACCTAATTTTTCAAAATTGTAGGTTTAATTTTAAATTTATTTATTTTTTTTTAAATTTCGATTTTTTTTTAATTTTTTTTTTTAAATTTTTGAAAATAAATATTTTATTTATTTAATTAATTATTTTTTCAAAATTATTTATTTAAAATTAAATAAATCCTACATCCAACTATCCACCTAACCTTGTTGCAGTAGTATGTGTTTAGCTTGTTTGTAAGTTTTCAAAACCTATTATTACTTGATTGCAAATAGCCATGGTTACTTTTTGCCAGATCTAATGATCTGATGGCTCCCTTGGTCAAGTAAATAATTTGTAACAGGTATATTTACAATCTTCTTTCATCTGTGTATGACCTAGCAACATGATAGGACCCATCCAAAGTGTGCCTGTGTGAGCCTATGTGTTTAATTTCATTATAGATGCATATAGGTTGTTATTGCTAAATAAAATGTCATAGTTCTAGATAGATTTTATTTAGGCCCATTTAGTTTTTGGGCCTATTCAATTAATAACAGTTGTTCATTTTAAGGTTAAATTCCTCTCTTTTGGTCCTTGTGTGAGAATTGGGAGCCATAGAAGTGGGTTCGACATACTGAACCCAGCACCCCCTCACATGAACCACCCCGATTGTGAAGGCCCATTTGCCTGATTTGAATAACTGTACTAGGTTAATTAAATTAGTTTAACCTAATAAAATTGATTAGCAACATAATTAATTTCATTTATTTTGAAATTAATTTAAGAAAATCATAGTTTAAAGAATTTTATATTCTAAGCTAAACTATATGTATTTTCTTGTATTTAATTAAATATAGAATTATGACCATCTAGATTCTTTCTGAAGCTTAATTTAAATTTTTCATTAAATATTCCTATTTAAGTTGATATTTAGTTATCTATGACTAACCAACTTAAATCTGAATATCTTTTGGATTTAAAATTTCAAAATTAAGTTGAGGAATTTTAGGCATTGGTTATTAAGATTCTTTAGATATTTTTTAAGTTAATATCTTTTCGAATATTAACTTAAAATGGAATATTTTCAAATTAAGTGTTTATAACTTAATTTTAATTTAATTAAATCTGATTTGAAAGATATTTAAGTTGATTTTTTGGATTCTTCTAAAACAACTTAAACAAGATATTTTCAAATTTGTTCCATTTATTATTCGAATTTATTTTTCGAATTAAATAATAATTGAAATTTAATTAAAGTTGATTTTTTTATTTAAACCAACTTTGATTTGTAATTTTTCATTATTATAATATGGAACTTGTTCGATATTTATTCGAATTTATTTTTCAAATTAAATAATAATTCAAAATTAATTAAAGTTGATTTTTTATTTAAACCAACTTTAGTTTTTAATTTTTCATTATTATAATATCGAATAAAATGATTATACAAAATACATATATTTTCTTTAAATAATGAGCATTTAATCAAGAGACATTCGATCTCCATTGTTGGTTTTACATCGCGTTTGTTTTAGTGAGTAATCCTCCCTAATGGAGGAACGTTCATTAGCGATTTCGCACCGTTTAATCTCGAAAGATAAGTAGTTTGTAAGTGTTTTGTATGGTATAGATCACCCTAATGGTGGCGACCATACTTGATTTGCAAATTATGAAACAATGGTAGAAGCTCATAAGATAGAATTGCCTTGACTCTCGCCTAAACGGGACAACGCTGAATTCCAATCTTGATCGAATAAAAGGTTGCTAGAATGGTTATCATTTTAGATGAGTTGACAACTCTATTCAATGGATGATGCTTTGACTCTCGCCTAAACGGGACACTGTATCAGTTTGTTGAAAGATCTTGGAAAATAAACTATGTTAGATTTAGTATTTCTATAACATATGTCATTATTTGTTATTTTCTGAACTGTGTGTGAATTTATGAGCCAAAACCTTACTTCTGTTTTATTGATGTGTTGTAGTGTCATTATGAATAACCCTCACCCCGATCCTCTCCTAGTTACTATATTTTAGCAAAAGAACTCTATAGTGTGAAAATGCATCCTGGTAGTTGCATAAACTCGCACCTGTTGATGATGAATCTGAAGTTCCAAAAGGCAAATCTACTAGGAATTGATTTATCAAGAGAACAATGGGTCCAACTCATCCTCAATAGTCTTCCTCCAGAGTATAATGAATTTATTATTTCTTATATGATCAACAATTTCAACTCCTCCGACATGGACAAGCTCGAAGCAGAATTACGAGCCCATGAACGTAATCTGATTGCAATAGGTCCCCCTGGGTTTGCAATTCATAATCAGAGGAAAAGGACTAGGTATAAAGGATCTAGCAAAGCTGCTTCTTCAAGTACAATTATCAGACATAATCTTCTATGTTCGAATTGTAATGAAAAGGGACATCAAGAAGAACGATGTCCCAGGCTTCTAAACAATTCAAACGAAGGTAATGCTTTTGTCTTTGAATCATGTGTTTTAGAGAACGACAAATCCGTCTGGATTGTTGATTCTGTTGGGTTTTATGCCCTAAATAAAACTCATTTCAATATAATCAGATTTACTTATTAATATAGATCAGAAATAACATTTAATGTTGCATGGTTCACATGATTTATTTCATGATTATATGTACATAATGTATAAATTCATCTGAAACCCTTTTCACATACTTGATCCTGTTTATTGTTCCGTCAACACATTGGAAAGTAAACATGACTATGTGAATAAAGTTTCCTAGATTTATCAGACATAGGGTTTTACTGATATGATAATGTACAACAGAGTTTACTTACATTTGGAGAGTGCTATGTTCTTTCCAGAACATTGGTTAAAGTAAAGCTGAGGTTGGATGCATGGAGTATGCATCGGAAGGGACCGATATTGAACTTTAACTTAGATTTAATTAAATTTACAGTAAAATCTATTCAAGTTAATATCGCCAAGTTGATCCTAGATCAAATGTTCTTAATCCTGTTATGATTAGGCTCAATCTTGAATGGCTATTCGCGTTCTTTGATTTTTTAGTTAAGCCTACTTTTAGGTCAGGGTGATACGTACATTTTGGGAACACGGTAGTGCAATTGAGTGGGAGCGCTAGCATAAACATGGAATCTATAGCTTCTATCTGGCGAATAGTAAGCAAAGGATGATCTCCTTCGAGCTTCACCAAACGAACATAAATGGTGGAGTACTCATTTCACATAAGCTGAAATATCATTTATACGGGGTCAAGTGTTTTAAGGAATAAATACATTGTAGGGTGTAACGGTAATTTAATTCCTTTACAGTGTAGATCATTCATATAGAGGATCAATGATCAAATTAGGATTATAACAATGGATAACTAATGTTGTGTCTATATGGTGGAACATATAGAGCATTCTATATAACTGAGAGTGTAATTCTAAGTTCTATGCGTGGATTCAACGAAGAATTAATAAGTTAGTGAATTTTAGTAATAAATTCTTGATCTACTTATTGGAAGCTCGGTTATATAGACCCATGGTCCCCTCACTAGTTGAGATAATATTGCTTGTAAGACTCATATAATTGGTTTTGATTAATCAATTGTAATTCTCAAAGTAGACTATGTCTATTTGTGAAATTTTCACTAAGTAATGGCGAAATTGTAAAGAAAGAGTTTTAGGGGCATATTTGTTAAGTATGATACTTTGTATGGTTCAATTAATAAATATGATAAATGACAATATTATTTAATAATTATTTATAGTTATTGTAAAGCCCGCTTAGTTTAATTTGGAAATTAGCAGTTAATTATGATTAATTATGAAAATTATTTATAGCTATTTAAATAATTTATTATACTGTTATTTATTGAATTCAGTGATGCATTTAATGTCATTCAGTAGTTTTCATATTTTGCATTTCCGGTGCCCGATATTTTTGGAACCCGGCGTTTGGCTCAGTAGAAATCACAACTTAGTATGTTAGTAGTTTGGGACGGTTTATTAGACATTGGGAATGTCGGGAATGGCCGGGAATTTAGAATTTCCCAAAATACCCTTTTAGTGTTTATTATGTGGTTTTAGTGTGGAGGGGCAAATTGGTCTTTTGCCCCAATGATATTTTTGTCTTTTAGTGATTTTTATTATTTGAAAATAAATGTTTATTTTATTGTTTATTTGGCTGAAATGGAGTTGATTTATGTTATTTAGCTTTTTATTCATTGGATCAAAAAAATCACAAGTTAGAAAAGTTAGAAAATTTTCACTCAAAGCTCTCTCTCTCTCTCTCTCTCTCTCTCTCTCTCTCTCTCGGCTTGGTGTGAGCTGCTAGGGCTGGGAGTTTTTCTTAGCAATTCAAACACTTTTCAACCATTCTAAGTGTAGTTCTATTGTTGGTAAGGTTCTTGAACTTGTCCTTCTTTGTTTTCTTGGAATTTTTGATGAAAAGATGAGTAAATGCATGTTGATTTGGAGTTTGTTGTCATTCGTAATTTTAAGTTGTTTTCTATGATTTTCTATGCTTGAATTGAGGGGATTTAAGTAGGTTTCATGCATGCTAGTTGCTTGATTTAAGTTTGTGAAATTTTGTACAAAACTATGATTTTTGGAGAAGTATGTGAATCTGTAAATTGTTTGCTGTAGTTAATAGATTTCATTTTCAGAGAGTTATTCTATGCTTGATTAAGTAGAATTAAGCTGGTTTGAATGCATGTTGTTTAGATTTGCTCAAGTTTGAGTTTAGAACTCAAAGCTTGAGCTCCAATGGTGATTTTTGTTTCTGTGTATTCTGGGTAGGTTTGATGCTTTTGAAATGTTCTAGGGGAGGTATAGAACTGGTCTGGAAGGTTTGAATACATTTGGAGTTGAATTGGTTGAGATATAAATTTTTGAAATTCTGTCTGCGAGGAACCGGAATTCCGATTGTGCATCCGGAATTCCGGATGGGCTTCGAAAATTCCCAGAACCGGAATTCCGGTTGGGCAACCGGTCTGCCGATTGGGGAAATTTCGAAAACCCGTGTTTTCCTCATTTTTATGTTTTAGGGGGTATTGCCATGCTCTTTATCGATAGGGAAACTTTTAGTTCCTAGTTTAAGTCCCCGGAAAGTGATTTAGCGTGTCACTTATAGTGTTGTGATTTTTATGGTTTAGGAGCACATGTCCGCCGCTCGGCTAAAGTTCCGGTCGAGGTTGACGGCACACCGAATTCGGAATCCGGAGTAAGATTAGTATAACAGTATGCATAAGTAGATTACATGTTTAGCGTGCATGTAGGAAGCCTGTTAGATTACATTAGTTGTATGTTGGCTTCGAACCATCCAACCCTGTCACGTCGGTACGAGCCGGAGTATGACCAGCCGGAGTATGACCGGGTTCGACCGATCAGTGACACTTGGTTGGTGGTTCCGTACTATTGACGTATCCCGTCGGTACAGCCGGAGTATGACCAAGACGGAGTATGACCGGTTCGACCGATCGGGAGGATATAGTAACACGTCGGTACAGTGGAGTATGACCAAGAATGCGGAGTATGACCGGCTCGGCCGATCGGGTTGTTACGTGTCAATAGTACCGTCCCTATGAACGTTCAGAACTCAGTACCATGTTGGACATGGCAGTAGTGGCTCAGTACCGTGTTGGACACGGCAGTAGCGGGACTCAGTATCGTGTTGGACATGGCAGTTAGGGTTATGATCAGGGGTATGGGCGTCTGATCATGACCGGGATTTATGTATGAGTATTATTATGCTTTTCTTACTGAGTCTGTCGACTCATAGTTCTACGTTTATGTGTAGGTAAAGGCAAGGCTAGAGCTGATAGACCGTGAGCGAGCTTGTGAAGATTGTACATGTCGGGGCGGTTAGGCCTGGAGCGTACGATCATCGGGACAGCGAGGCTGATTTTGTAACTGGTCGCTAGGCGACATTTATTTTGTGTATCAGTTAAACAGTTAAACCTTTTTGTAAATTATTTTATAATCGGGATCCCAAATTAGATATGTTTTTTCAAATTTTGTGGAAAAGATACTTAGTCAAATAAGATATTTTCTAGATAGTTATTTCTAGACTACTTATTATTTCTAATATTAAATAGGAAAATATTATATATTGTGAAATTAATTATTTTAGATAATTAATTTTGGTACAATTTATTTTTTCCTAGTATTAAACTAGAGATTAATAATTAAGCCTTCTCTACACTTAGATATTTATTTCTTGAATTTAATACATTTAATTAATTTGAAAATGAAATATCTAAGTTGATTTTCATCATGATACTTAAATATTTCTTTTTGATGAAACTTAATTAAATAGAAAATTATTTTTTGGTTGAAATTTATTTTTTCAACTAAATTTAAATAATTTTCAAAATATATTTTTCTTTATTTTATTAATCAAATTTCAAAATTGCATTTCTTAAATGCTGGAATTTCGAATTTTATTTGAAAAATAGATTAAAGTTGTAAATTATTTATTTTAATTTTGGACCAACTTAAATCAATGATTTTTTCATTTAATGATTAATTAAAATAAATGAAGTAAAATATATTTTTCTTTATTTTATTAATCAATTTTCGAAATTGCAGTTCTTAAATGCTGGAATTTCAAATTTTATCTTGAAAAATAGATTAAGTTGTAAATTAATTATTTATTAATTTTTGGACCAACTTAAATCAATGATTTTTTCATTTATTGATTAATTTAAAATAAATTGAATTAAAGTATATTATTAGAAATTGAATTAATTAGTCAAAGGAAAATCTAGATAGGTGATATTTTTTTGCTTGAAGTATTTTTCTAGTGTATTTAATTAAATAGAAAATTAATATTTAAGTTGATTTTCATCATCATACTTAAATATTTGAAATTTTTATTATATATTTAATTAAATAGGAAAATTATATTTTTTGTTGTAAATTAATTTTATTAATTAATTTTGGGCCAACATTAAATTAGAATAATTTTTCCAGGATTAATTTTTTATTTTAACATGCATTTTCGAAGATTGTATCCTTGAATACTTCAATTTTTCGAAATGCAATATATATTTATAGAAAATTAAATTTGAGCTGTAAATTAATTTAAATTAATTTTGTAACAACTTAAATTGAATATTTTTCTAAATATTTATTGGAAATTATTACTAAGATGGAAATAATTCATGTTATTTTCTTATCCATCTAAGTAAAATTTATAAATATTAAATTAAAATTTATATTTAGAATTTTTTATTCTAAATTGGAAATTTTAATTAAATAAATATATATTTAAAATAAATAGATTAAATAAAAATCAAAGAAAATACAACTCTCTTTAAATAATGAGCTTTATTATTAAGATATTCGATCACCATTGTGGGTTTTACACCGCGTTTGTTTTAGTGAGTAATCCTCCCTAATGGAGGAACGTTCATTAGCAATTTCGCACCGTACACCTCGCATGATAAGTAGTTTGTAAGTGTTTTGTATGGTATGGATCACCCTAATGGTGGCGACCATACTTGACTTGCAAATTATGAAACAATGGTGGAAGCTCATAAGATAGAATTGCCTTGACTCTCGCCTAAACGGGACAATGCTGAATTCCAATCTTGATCGAATAAAAGGTTGCTAGAATGTTTAACATTTTAGACGAGCTGACAACTCTATTCAATGAATGGTAGCTTTGACTCTCGCCTAAACGGGACACTAATATCAGTTTGTTGAAAACCTTGGAAATTATTTAGGATTGTATGTTTTAGTATTTTCACTTGTCATTCCAACTTGCTATATGCTTATAATTTCTGAATTGTGTATGAATTTATATTGAACCATGTTATTTTCTGTTATTAAGTTGTAGTTTAATTTCGAATCTTCATTGTTGGTCTAACTTGGCTTGTTTATCTAATGAGATAAATCCCTAGTGGATTTTCACCATTAGACATACATAATAGTGTTAGATCTCGAAAGATAAATATTGTATATGCGACATCTAGCTGTTCATCAATTGATGACACCTTAGACTAGTATTTTTACGATATGAAACAAGAAGATTGTATAAATAAGATTATTTTGACTTTCGCTAATCGAAGCATCGTTGGATTCTTATTTATAAACGAAATTATCCTAATTCCTCTTAGCTTATTCATTTTGAATTAACTTCAAAACATATCATTGGATGAATGGTCTATAAATCATTTCATGTCATTCTATATTTTCTCTTAAGGAATTAAATGACACTTATGATTATAATCCCGAAATTCTATTCCCAATTGATATAAATCCTCAATCTTAGAAATCTCATACTTGTATGGGCAAATCAGACTTAGAATTAAATTGTAGTGGTGGTCCAAGATAGAATTACTCATTATATTTGGTATAAATTTTAAGTCTTTGACTTTAATTTTAGATTCCAAATAGAAATTTTCTTATTCCAGATACAATACAGTTACACTTTCTCAAGTGTTTAATATCCATCTTTTATTAATGGATTCAAACTGTATGGAATATGAGTTAGGTATTCTGTGACCAGGATCCACTTGCACTATTCTAAGAATTCTTTGAGGTAACTAAACCTAAGTCATCAAAAGACACTACCACATGTTTTTTAATCTATGGCATTTGTATCTTGTTCATAGTGGATTTGACAAGATCAATCTCTGCAAAGAGTTAATATGCCTATATCCACTGAAAGTAGTTCATCTCATTCGCAGATGGATGTACATTCAGGGGTGGATATGAGTTTTTCGTTGTATTCTTAAAACGATAACTCTAGATTATCCCTTTTAGCAAGAAATTTGAAATGTTTGAAAAATTTCATTAGTTTCTAGCAATGGTTAAAACCATTAAGGTAAGTGGTTAAAGATCTTGCGAACTGATAGGGGTGGAGAACTAGTTAGTAGATATGCAGTTCAAAGATCATTAAATTGATTTTTGAATTATATCCAAACTTACCTCCCCAGAAATTTCGAGTTGCATGTTGATGATTAGTTACTAGTCGTTGCCTAATTCCTTCTATGGTAATACAATTTCAGAATGATGCAATGGTTGTATACTTAATGTAAATCATTACTAGATTCATGGATGACCTAATCAAAATCTTAAGAAAAGCTAGAACTGTTAACCATGGTTTGTTAGCTATTCTAAATGATTAGGGGTGGACCATCCCATAGTCAATAGTGAGAAAGTGTTTGTTCAAACAAATACTACTTTTCTAAGAAAATGACTAAGTCTGAAAATAAAGTAGCAAATAAAGGAGATATTTAATTCTTGATTCCAAAAGTGTTCTATCATCTTATTTGACATATGATGATCCCACTGCCTCTGTTGTCTTGTCACAACCGAAGAGATCAATACCATTTAGTTTTCTTCGACATAATTCCCGGTACCTTGTCGTAGTGGGAGAGTTTCTAGGAACTCACCTTCTTATGACTTGGGAGACACTAGTGATTAAAATCCATTGTGAGTTTAAACAAGTAATGGATTGTCAAGATAAGAAACTAAGAAGAAAGCCAAAAAGAACTATGGTTTAATCCAGTCACATGGAATAACCTAAAGTTTTCTATTACAAGGACATAAAAGGAAATTTTCGTTTATAAGTCTATTCAATGGACTTAACAAACTTCCTGTTCCTAGTATTATAGGTTTGAGTTTATCTAAACCTATTGCTTGTGGTATACCTGGTAATTACTTACTCTAATGCAAGCAACTTACTTTAGTAAGATGCTAAAGCATTTTCTTTCTAATGGCAATCTATAGAAGCTTCACAACTTCTTAGACATAGATTTTATTTATTTAAGGAAAAGTCTCAACTATTCCAGAAAAGATAAAGCCATGAAAGAATTTCTTAAATCAACAGTGAGAGGTCTTAGATATGCTTTTGTATGCCTTAGACCAGACACCTGCTGTTGAGTGGGAGTAATGAGTAGGTATCAGATTAATCCAGGAGAAGAACATTGGAAGACAATCAAGTATATCCTAAGATTAAGAAGAGGAACTATATGTTAGTCTATAAGGGTGTGTTTAAAACTCTTAGACTACACCATATCAGATTTCAAAATTTGCCTTTGTGCTAGTAAATCATTCTGATAAGATGGTGATTACTCTGGGGGTGGAATAGTGATTTTGGAGAAGTGTAAAAACCTATCTGAAGTCTCTAGCTGTACCAGATAGGGATTAAATGTTAAAGTTGCAGGAAACGTTCTTATTCAGTCTAAGGAAAGTTCTATACATTTTTGGCACCATTCCAAATTGCCTTTACTACTTGTGTTACTTCCTGAATAACCAAGAAGTAGTTGCCAAAGGTATAAAATCCACTATCCCAAGAAGAGTAGACATATAGAGAGGAATTTCACATTATCAATGATTTTGTGATTAAAGGAAGAGTAATAGTGGAGGAAAGGTTGTGGTTAATTCAACCTTTCAGATCCTATTACGAGGAGTTTACTACTACTACACTTGATTTGCATATCAAGGTGTTGAGATTATTTGAAACGCACTTTTTGTTTTATATTAGTGCAAGTGGGAGTTTGTTGCGTTTTATGCCCTAAATAAAACTCATTTCAATATAATCAGATTTACTTATTTATATAGATCAGAAATAACATTTAATGTTGCATGGTTCACATGATTTATTTCATGATTATATGTACATAATGTATAAATTCATCTGAAACCCTTTTCACATACTTGATCCTGTTTATTGTGCCGTCAACACATTGGAAAGTAAACATGACTATGTGAATAAAGTTTCCTAGATTTATCAGACATAGGGTTTTACTGATATGATAATCTACAACAGAGTTTACTTGCATTTGGAGAAGTGCTATGTTCTTTCCAGAACATTGGTTAAAGTAAAGCTAAGGTTGGATGCATGGAGTATGCATCGGAAGGGACCGATATTGAACTTTAACTTAGATTTAATTAAATTTACCGTAAAATCTATTCAAGTTAATATCGCCAAGTTGATCCTAGATCAAATGTTCTTAATCCTGTTACGATTAGGTTCAATCTTGAAAGGCTATTCGTGTTCTTTGATTTGTTAGTTAAGCCTACTTTTAGGTCAGGGTGATACGTACATTTTGGGAACACGGTAGTGCAATTGAGTGGGAGCGCTAGCATAAACATGGAATCTATAGCTTCTATCTGGCGAATAGTAAGCAAAGGATGATCTCCTTCGAGCTTGACCAAACGAACATAAATGGTGGAGTACTCATTTCACATAAGCTGAAATATCATTTATACGGGGTCAAGTGTTTTAAGGAATAAATACATTGTAGGGTGTAACGGTAATTTAATCCCTTTACAATGTAGATCATTCATATAGAGGATCAGTGATCAAATTAGGATTATAACAATGGATAACTAATGATGTGTCTATATGGTGGAACATATAGAGCATTCTATATAACTGTGAGTGCAATTCTAAGTTCTATGCGTGGATTCAACGAAGAATTAATAAGTTAGTGAATTTTAGTAATAAATTCTTGATCTACTTATTGGAAGCTCGGTTATATAGACCCATGGTCCCCCCAATAGTTGAGATAATATTGCTTGTAAGACTCATATAATTGGTTTTGATTAATCAATTGTAATTCTCAAATTAGACTATGTCTATTTGTGAAATTTTCACTAAGTAAGGGCAAAATTGTAAAGAAAGAGTTTTAGGGGCATAATTGTTAATTATGATACTTTGTATGGTTCAATTAATAAATATGATAAATGACAATGTTATATAATAATTATTTATAGTTATTAAATAGTTAGAATTAGCATTTAAATGGTTAAATTTGAAAATTGGCGTTTTTGAGAAAATCAGATGCAGAAAAGATAAAACTGCAAAATTGTAAAAAGTGAGGCCCAAATCCACATATATAGGGCCGGCCACTCTTATAGGAATTTACCTGTGATATTTTCATTATTTTAATGCCAAATAATTCAAACCTAACCCTAGTGGAATGCTATAAATAGATAGTGAAGGCTTCAGGGAATTTACACACTTTTCTTCTGACACTTCTGATTCAGAAAAACCTGAGCCTTCTCTCTCTTTATCTGGCCGACCACTCCTTTCTCTCTTTCTTCTCTCTTAAATTTCGAAATCCTTAGTGTATGAGTAGTGCCCACACACAGCAAGTGATACCTCAATCATAGTGAGGAAGATCGTGAAGAAAGACTTTCAGCAAAAAGGAGTTTCAGCATCAAAGATTCAGAGAAAGAGATCTAGGTTCAGATATTGATAATGCTCTGCTACAGAAAGGAATCAAGGGCTAGATATCTGAACGGAAGAAGTCATATTATTCCGCTGCACCCAATGTAAGGTTTCTTAAACTTTATATGTGTTTAATTTATCGTTTTAGAAAGTTCTTATTTAGGATATTAATAAACATACTTGTGAGTAGATCTAAGATCCTGGTAAAATAAATTCCAACAGATTCTGGGTCTACTAACCATGTATGTTCTTCACTGCAGTTGCTTGAAACTTGGGAAAATCTGCTTCCAGGAGAGTTAAAGCTTAAAGTTTGCAATGGCGAGTTAGTGTCGGTCAAAGCTAGAGGAAAAGACCGCATCAAGTTTCAACAAAGATTTTTCATTTTAGAAAATGTTTTATTTATTCAAAACTTTAGTAGAAACTTGATTAGTGTCTCATGTTTGCAAACACAATCTTATATATTTAATTTTTCGAGTACAAACTGTACAATTTCTCGTAATGGATTTCAAATATGTGTTGCTACAATGGAACAAGGGCTTTATGTTTTAAGACCGAATACTCAAATCTCACTAAGTAGTGAACTTTTCAAGGTAGCTAAACCTAGAAACCTCAAAAGAAAAGAGATTGATAATGATGATCAAACTTATCTATGGCATTTACGTTTAGGTCATATAGGCTTTGATAGACTCAATAGGCTAACCAAAGGCGGTCCATTGAAAAATGTCATCTTAGGTGAACTGCCAGTATGCGAGTCCTGCCTAGAAGGAAAAATGACTAAACGTTCTTTCTCTGCAAAGGGAGAGCATGCCAAAATGCCCCTAGGGTTAGTGCATTCCGATGTCTGCGGACCTTTGAATGTCAAAGCCCGAGGTGGTTATGAGTATTTTGTCACTTTCATTGACGATTTCTCTAGATATAGTTTTCTTTACCTAATGCAAAAGAAATCTGAAACGTTTGAAAAGTTTCAAGAATTTAATGCTTTGGCCCAAAACCAATTAGGTAAATCATTAAAGATCTTGCGAACTGATAGGGGTGGAGAATATATGGATATTTAGTTCAACGATCATTTAATTGAACTTGGAATTGAATCCCAATACACTGCCCCAGGCACTCCACAACAAAATGGAGTTGTAGAAAGAAGAAATCGCAGTCTTTTGGAAATGGTTAGGTCTATGCTGAGTTATTCAACTCTGTCTACGTCCTTCTAGGGATATGCTATTCAGATGGCAAATGACATTTTAAATGTTGTTCCATCTAAAGCAGTCCCTAAGACACCCGTTGAACTTTGGAATTGTCGTACACCTAGTTTACGCCATTACAGAATTTGGGGGTGCCCTGCTCATGTCTTAAGAAAGAAAGAAGGCAAACTTGAATCACGTACCGAAGTATGCATGTTTGTCGGAAATTCTAAAGAGACTAGGGGTGGACTATTTTATAGTCACAAGGATAACAAAGTGTTTGTTTCTACAAATGCTACTTTCCTTGAAGAGAACTATATTAAAGACAACAAACCGAAAAGTAAAGTTGTTCTAGAGGAATTGCTATCAGATTTAAGTCATTCCAATGTTCCGTCCTCCTCCACACGTGAAGAGGATAATCCTACTCCCTCAGTTGAACAAACTGAGAAATCTACTACTAAAGTTTCTGTTCAGAAGATCACCGCACCTCGTCGTAGTGGGAGGGTTTCAACAAAAACAGCTCGTTATTGCTTGGATGGTGAAATCAATATGGTCGTAAGTGACGGTATTGATGACGATCCATTAACCTATAAACAGGCAATGGCTAGTCCGCAACGGAAACGATGGTCGGCCGGCATGGATTCAGAAATGGATTCCATGAAAAAGAACATAGTCTGGGAATATGTAGACACACCTGACGACTATCATCCGATAGGATGCAAGTGGGTTTACAAGAAGAAAAGAGGAGCTGGAGGCGAAGTCGAAACTTTTAAAGCTAGACTTGTAGCCAAGGGTTATACCCAAAGAGAAGGCGTGGACTATGAGGAAACTTTTAGTCCTGTTGCCATGCTCAAATCCATCCGAATTCTTCTCTCCATTGCTGCTGCTTTCGATTATGAAATCTGGCAAATGGATGTCAAGACTGCCTTCCTTAATGGGGTACTTGAAGAAACCATATATATGGAGCAACCAGAGGTTATGTTCTTCCTGGGCAGGAAAAGAAAGTTTGCAAATTAAATAGGTCTATCTATTTACTTAAGCAAGCTTCTCGCTCATGGAACAAAAGGTTTGATGAAATCATTAAGACCTACGGCTTTCTTCAGAATGAAGATGAACATTGTGTTTACCAACTCAAGGAAGACCAAATAGTAGTATTCCTGGTGCTTTATGTTGATGACATTTTGATTATTGGAAACAATGTCAAGAAAATGACTCACATCAAAGAATGGCTCAACACTCAATTCGATATGAAAGATTTGGGTGAAGCAGCCTACGTTCTTGGTATTCAGATTATCAGAAACCGGAAGAACAGATCTCTTGCTCTCTCTCAAACAACCTACATAGACAAAGTCTTAGAGAGATTCTCCATGAATAACACCAATGGCGCAAACATGCCTTCTAGATATGGTATTCGTCTATCTAAGGTACAGTCTCCGACTGATCCTCAAGAGATAAAGGACATGGCAAAAATTCCCTATGCCTCTGCAGTTGGAAGTCTAATGTATGCAATGTTATGCACTAGACCTGACATCTGTTATGCAATGGGAATCGTGAGCAGGTATCAGTCTAATCCAGGACATGAACATTGGAATGCAGTTAAGTATATTCTGAAATACTTAAAGAGTACAAGGAATCTTGTGTTAGTCTACAAGGGTGGTGCATAAATCCCATAGGCTACACTGATTCAGATTTCCAAGCAAGTCTTGAAGACAGGAAATCTAAATCTGGGATGGTGTTTACTCTTGGGGGTGGAGCAGTGGTTTGGAGAAGTGCAAAACAAACCACGATATCGGACTCAACTATGGAAGCTGAATACATAGATGCAGCTGAAGCTGCTAAAGAACTTGTCTGGCTAAGAAAGTTCTTCACCAGTATAGGTGTCGTTCCTGGAATGGAAAAGCCTCTGGTCCTACTTTGTGATAACAATGGAGCAATAGCAAACAGTAAAGAACCTCGAAGCCACAAGAGAAGCAAACCCATTGAAAGGAAGTATCACATTATCAGAGAATACGTGGCAAGAGGGGATGTACTAGTTGAGAAAGTTGACACAGAGGACAACCTAGCTGATCCATTCACCAAAGTCTTGGCCGTGACAGCCTTTGAAAAGCACCGTCAGAATTTAGGATTAATTGATATGTACTGATTAGTTTTATATTAGTGCAAGTGGGAGTTTGTTGGGTTTTATGCCCTAAATAAAACTCCATTTCAATGTAATCTATTTTATTCAACATCAATAAAGAAACAGAAGTATTTTTCATTCATTTGTGTATGTTTTGGTTCATTCTATCAATTGCTTGTCTATGTGATTTATAAATTCATCTTAAACCCTTTTCACATACTTGATCCTGTTTATTGTGTTGTCATCACTTTGGAAAGTAAACATGACTATGTGAATAAAGTTTCCTAGATTTATTAGACACAGGGTTTTACTGATATGATAATCTTCAACAAGAGTTTACTTGCATTTGGAGAATTGCTATGTTCTTTCCAGAACATTGGTTAAAGTAAAGCTCAGGTTGGATGCATGGAGTATGCATCGGAAGGGACCGATATAGAACTTTGACTTAGATTTAATTAAACTTACCGTAAAATCTATTCAAGTCAATATCGCCTAGTTGATCCTAGATCAAATGCTCTTAATCCTGTTATGATTAGGCTCAATCTTGAAAGGCTATTCGTTTTCTTTGATTTGTTAGTTAAGCCTACTTTTAGGTCAGGGTGATACGTACATTTTGGGAACACGGTAGTGCAATTGAGTGGGAGCGCTAACATAAACATGGAATCTATAGCTTCTATCTGGCAAATAGTAAGCAAAGGATGATCTCCTTCGAGCTTGACCAAACGAACATAAATGGTGGAGTACTCATTTCACATAAGCTGAAATATCATTTATACGGGGTAAAGTGTTTTAAGGATAAAATACATAGTAGGGTGTAATGTTAATCTAATCCCTTTGTAGTGTAGATCATTCATTTAGAGGATCATTGATCAAATTAGGATTATAACAATGGATGACTAATGATGCGTCTATATGGTGGAACATATAGAGCATTCTATATACTGAGAGTGCAATTCTAAGTTCTATGCGTGGATTTAACGAAGAATTAATAAGTTAGTGAATTTTAGTGATAAATTCTTGATCTCCTAATTGGAAGCTCGGTTATATAGACCCATGGTCCCCGCACTAGTTGAGATAATTTTGTTTGTAAGACTCATGTAATTGGTTTTGATTAATCAATTATAATTCTCAAGTAAGGGCGAAATTGTAAAGAAAGAGTTTATAGGGGCATATTTGTTAATTATGATACTTTGTATGGTTCAATTAATAAATATGATAAATGACAATATTATTTAATAATTCTTTATAGTTATTAAATAGTTAGAATTGGCATTTAAATGGTTGAATTAGAAAATTGGCGTTTTTGAGAAAATCAGATACAAAAGTGATAAAACTGCAAAATTGCAAAAGTGAGGCCCAAATCCAATAAGCCATGGCTGACCACTTTTATAGGAGTTTCACCTCTGATATTTTCATTATTTTAATGCCAAATAATTCAAACCTAACCCTAGTGGAATGCTATAAATAGGTAGTGAAGGCTTCAGGAAAATTACACACTTTTCATTCAGAAAAACCTGAGCCTCTCTCTCTACCTTGGCCGCCACTCTCTCTCTCTCTCTTCTTCCTTGAATATTTCGAAACCCCTTAGTGATTAGAGTAGTGCCCACACACAGCAAGCAATACCTCAATCATAGTGAGGAAGATCGTGAAGAAAGATTTTCTGCAAAAGGAGTTTCAGCAATAAAGATTCAGAGAAAGAGATCCAGGTTCAGATCTTGATAATACTCTGCGACAGAAAGGATACAAGGGTTAGAGATCTGAACGGAAGGAGTCATTTAATTCCGCTGCACCCAATGTAAGGTTTCCTAAATTTTATGTGTTTATTTCATCGTTTTAGAAAGTTCATATTTAGGGTGTTAATCAACGTACTTGTGAGTAGATCTAAGATCCTGGTAAAATAATTTCCAACATATACGAAGATTAATCAAGATGAGAGATTAGGGAGGTGAATCCTGTTAATAAGTTACCAATGTTAATACCTAATTGCTATCCTTATCTTAATACGAATGACAGATTATGAATTAACCTAACTCTTTTCAGATCTTTTAGGTTCTAAATCTCATGTTCTCTAATTAACTTCTTAATGAAATCAACATCAAATCAGCATTAAGCAATAATCTAATTGTCACTAAGTCTATGTAAATACTTTCATTTTAGATCAAAACCTAGATTATCCAATTTTAGCATTCTCAATTCTCACTTTTTCAGATTTCGAATTGAGATCATTAAACATGTAAAAGGTGATCAAACTTGCACATGGAATTAAACACAAATATAGATAGTATTCACAAACAAGATGGAGGAATGGCAATTATTTATTAACTAGGCATAAACTTAAACAACATTCATCATCACCCCTTAATGGGAAATTTAGCTCATAAAAATAATGAAAACATCCATGATTAAATCTGAAACAAAACTAAACATAAAAGAAAGAAATAAGGGTAAAAGAAAGAAACTAGAAAGTGATATCGCTCCGGGTCTTCAAGATAGCTTCCTCTCCACCTTCATCCACTTTTTAGGTCTTTTTCTGCTTAGGTTGACCTTCTGAGTCGTATTCCTTATATAGGGATGAGAGGTGTGCCTCCAATTGAAAGAAAAATCAAAATTAGGTCAAAACTGCGTTTTCCGTACGTAGTCGCGACTACAGGCAAACCTCGAAAATTCACGGTCCCGCCAAAATCTCGAAGTCGCGACCAGAGTCGCGACCATGAAAAAGGGTCGCGACTACTGATGCTTCTCGAGCAAAATTTTCCAATTTTTTGCCAAATTGTCCCGTCTTTTCACCATTTGACTGAATTTGAAGTTTGACACCCCAGGAACCTGAAACAATGAAAATCAAGCGTAAAACTGCTCCAAAAGACACCAATGGACGAGAAAATGCTTACTTTACAGACCCAAAACATAGGCTAAATATAACCTAACAAAATTCCCCCAAACTAGATTCTTACTCGCCCCCGAGTAAGGTAAAAAAAACTAACTACGCTATCAGATAATCACTACACTGCTGACTCATGCTCTGCTTTCTTCTTCGCATAAACTAGAATTTCGATCTTACTAACTCTAACAATTAACTCAGATGCTCACTTCATAACACTATGTATAACCACAAAATTTATCCCTATGTGAAACATTGTTATAAAAGTTTTACTCTTTCCAACAGTTTCACAGCCCGATAACTCATAAGCTTGCATGCTTACCTTTCTCCACTAATGTTGACACTATCCTTTGGAATCATTAGGTCTTTTCAATGTTTAGGAATTATGGCTCAGATATTCAGAAATAGACAAAAGACAGTTTTGGCTCAAGATATCATAAGCACACAAACAGAACCCACAAGCTTCTTACTTTTCTCCTTTTTTTTTTTCAAACCCCATAATGTTCCCGCATTTACCAAGATTGAGAGAAGATATCTCTATTATTTTTTTCAACATCACTGAATTTTTTATTTCAAACACATTCTTACTTTTTATTGTGGTTTTTTTTTCATCATTCATATTTCATTTTTTTTCCAGTGACAGTGAATTATACATTCTTTCTTTTCTCAATCTTGCAAGTTCTTCTCCCTCTCACTATTTTCTCACACTAAATATTTCTCCTCCCCCAAACTAATTATTAAGCTTATGATATCATGGATAAAATGGTGAAGAAAAATTAATAGTGTGGTTATAATTTTTCGAGTCAATGGGTGAAAAACATAACGGGTTTAGGCTCAAAAGGTTAACTAGGGATACACATTATTCCGGTAGGCTTGAAAGGCTCAAACTATCCAACAAATGCCTAAGTCATATTCCAATTGAACACTATCAAGGATTTCGTCTCAAAAGAATAAACATGCAAGTTCTAAGCTATCCTGTCAATCTTACCACAAACCATATTATAACAATTATAACAATTTTCACAGATTGAGTAATTGTAAATATACACAGGTTTCTATGCATCCAAACTAATCCAAAGAGTTAACAGAATCAAGCACACAGTTATTTTACAATTTCAGATCACATTACACTAATCAGCAGTATACAACTATCCTCTAGCTTATTGCCATTCCTTAACTAAAACAAAAACTAAAACAGAAAATTAAAGTGCAGAAAATTAAAATGCAGAAAATAAAATTTTTAAATCTCTCCCCCCAAACTAAATATGACATTGTCCTCATGTTGCTAAAATTTATTAATTACTACGCAAGTGCACGCAATCAAGTAGTATACTCACGCAAGTGAGGTCGAACCACTGGGAATTGGATTAATTACTACTAAACTATACTTATAATTCTATTTGGCAAATCGAAAGTATTTATGATTTAAAAAGAATGAAAGTAATTTAGAAAACTTAAATAACACAATTAAAAGTTGAGCAAGATGAGATAATAGGGAGGAGAATCCTGTTGTTGTTTATCCAAATCGTTGAGGCCTAATTGCTATCCTATTCTTGAAGTGAATGACAGATTATAAAGTAACCTAGCTCTTTTCAGATCTTCTAGGTTCTAAATCACATGTTATCTAATTAATTCCTTAATTAAACTAACATGAAATCAGCATTAGGTAATAATCTACTTGTCACATAAGTCATGTGAATACTCTCGTTTCACATAGAACATCGATTATCCAATTTTAGCATTCTCAATTCTCACTTTTCAGATTTTGAATTGAGATCATAGAACATGCACAAGGTGATCAATCTTAAAAATGAAATTAAACACAAATTAAGATAATTTCACAAACAAGAATGGAGGAATGGCAATTAAACATTAACTAGGCAAAACATTAAACAACAATCATCATCCTCCCTAAATGGGAAATTTAGTTCAGAAATAAATCCATAACCATTCCTATGACAATATTCAACATAAATAAATTAAAGAGGAATAGAGAAAGAAACTGTTGGTGGATGAATTCTGGATCTTCACTTTGATTTCCTCTGCTCTTCCTGCCGCTCTCTGCTGTGTTTTAGGGTTCCAAATCGCTTCCCCTGACTTCCAATCCCAGTTTTCTATTTATATCTAATTTTTAGGGTTCGTCGGACAAAAATACCCCTAACCGTACGGACGCTCGCCGCGGCCAAAAGTGCATCAAAAAACCACGTTTCTGCCAAGACTTTCTAGCCGCGGCCATGGAAATCTCGCCGCGGCGAGATGGAATTTTCTGCTTTGATCTGTTTTAGTAAAATGAGCATAACTTTCTCATCCAAACTCCAAATAAGCTGATTCAAGATGCGTTAGAAAGATAAAAAAGAGAGCTAAAACTTTTATGTTTTGACTTTTTTCCAAAATATGATCAAAACATAGTCGAATTTAGGCTTGAAGTTTTCAGCTTTATTCTCTTTCAAAATTTTCTCTATTTTATAGATCACTGTTTTCCGAAATTTGTCCAATTTATACATTCCAAGTGTAGAAACCTGAAATCATAGAAAACAAGCGTAATTCTATTCCAAAAACAATAATAAAGAAGAAAAACAACTATAAAATGTGACCCAAAACTTAGGCTAAAAATAGTCTAACACCTCTATGTATACAATAAAATGCAGAGAGAAGAGACTTACCTGAGACCTTCTCAGAAAGGGTTGGGTGGCGACGGCTGATCATATGGGTAGAACCGAGGAGGTTGCACCAAATAATTTGGGTCATCAATCCCGATGTTCATTCTATTGATGAGAGAGTTAAGTTGTTGAACTTGTCCCTCATTATGGATAATCCTCTGCACCATGTAGTTTTGCATGTGGTTATTCTACTGAATTATATAACTCAGCTGTGCATGAGTGTATTGCATCGTTGGATCGATAGGCCCAAGCAATTGCAGGGGCTGCTCCTCTTCTTCTTCAACACTAGGCTCTCGTTGCCTCCTGCGTCCTTGCGGTGCATCAGGTGGAGGCTGGCCATAAGGATGTGGATCTTTTAGCCTATTGACAAATGTGATGTCCATCTTGCGAAGTGGCAACACCGTGTTGTCATACTCCAATTGGGGAACTTCATATGCCCCGTAGAGTTCTGTTATAACACCCGCCAAACCAAAACTATCTCCCGTGGCTCCTTGTACAATTCGGTCAATGCTATGTCGGATGACTTGTCCAATATTTATGTTGTACCCCTTCATAATGGCGTACACATATTTTAGGTGATTCATTTGGACATCGGAGAAGTGCTTATTTGGCACCAACCGAGCACTTACGAAGTACAACCATGTCTTCGCCACTAGGTTTAATTCACACCGATAAAGGATGTTTGGCGACCCCTCTTGGCCATCGTTGTCGTGGAACCTCAACCCTGGAAATCTCATTGTCTCAGCCACATCCACCATATCAGACTGCTCTTCCTCCTCAATAATTCGGAGGCGTTGCTCTTCCCTAGAATAATCTTGGACCAAAAACATAACATTAAAAGCATCAGCAGTAGCGGGAACCTTCTTTCCTCGCACCTTTACCTCCCCATTTCGGCGCTCGAGGCAATTGGCAAGAAATTCACAGGCCATAGTCACATTAGCCTGGCCCCGAGCATCCACAAAGCTCCCCCACTTCATCCTCTCAATTTGGGCTCAAATTGTCTCGAACCGTGGTTGACGTCTCAAAGGATTTTCAGGGAATTCAATACCCCGGTCATCAATGTATGCCCTATTTTTCAGCCTCATAAAACGATTCTAGGCCTCCTCATTAACAAACCGGGCTCTATCAAAACCCGTAGTTGGTGGGTTTGATGACGAACCCTCCTCAACATGCCTAGTTCTCTTAGGTGCCATTTTCCCTCTTTCTAACAATAATAGAATACGTTTTTTTCTTTTCTTTTTTTACTTCTCATTTTTTTTCTGATTTTTTTTTTCTAAATAATGCTAAGAAAAAAAAAATGGGCAGCACCTCTCCTTAATTTTCTACTTTTCCAAAAATTCACAACCACTTAATAACTATGCAAATTATATCCCCAATAACTCAACACCACAATACAATACCAACAAACCCGATATCAACAATAATTCTATCACAATAGCACTATTACCACCCAAAATCTATAAAAGAATAAATGAAATTCCTTAAAGATTGTAGGAAGTGATACTTACAAACCCAAAGACGCTTTACTCCACCTCCATTGTTGAATGTCCTTGAAAGCTTAAGGTTGAAGATGAAGACAATGGTATTTTCGGATTTGGGGTATTATTGGTGATTTTTGGGATGGTTTTTGATGGAAAGTGAGGATTGATGAGTGAAAGTGGGTTTTAGGATGGATTGGAATTGAGAATTTGAAGAAAAGATTAGAAAGTTGAAGATTGGTGATGAAAATTTGAATTTTTGGAAGGGAGAATGGCTTGGGCGGCTTAGAGGTTATTTTGAATGTGTGTACGGTTGAATGGGGGGGAAAATAGGGCTTTTATAGAATTTCGAAAGCTGGTCGCGACTTGCCCAAAGGCTGGTCGCAACTAGCTTAAATTCAACAATAAGGGGGTTTCTGGAAAAGTGGCTAGTCGCGACTTGGAAAAAGGGTTGCGACTTCCAAAGGCCCAAGTCGCGACTTCTAGAACTTAAAATTTTCTTCGTTTCTGTAAAACCCGAAGTCGCGACCACGGTCGCGACTGCCAAAAAAGGTCGCGACCCAAGAACCTGATGTTCGCGACCACTCGGTTCCCAGTCCCGAAAAATATATATATATAATTTTTTTTCACGTTTTTCACGATTCAACTGAAAAAAATAATATCTGGTACTTAGCTAAAAATTGAAAATACTAAAAATACTAACACATAAACTAAAAACATAATCAAAAAGTCTGAAAAAAATTAAAGAGAACACTTGGGTTGCCTCCCAAGAGCGCTGTCTTTATCGTCATATAGCCGAACGCTGAGCTGTCTCTAGAGAGGCGCCAGAATAATGGCGGACTTGGCTTGGTCAAATTGACCTCCCAAGTAGAGCTTTAAACGATGTCCATTAACTTTGAAAGTTGCTGGACCTTCACCTTTTAACTCCACAGGTCCATAGGGAAATACCTTGACTATTGTAAATTGTCCTGACCACCTTGACTTCAACTTTCCAGGAAACAACTTCAACCTTGAATTGAATAGTAACACTTGCTGCACAGGTTGAAACTCCTTCCTTACTAAACCTTGGTCATAACAGTAATATTCTTGCCCCGCCAATCTGTCTAGCATTTGATCAATAAAGGGCAAGGGGAAGTGATCTTTTCGGGTTGCTTTGTTGAGTCTCCTATAGTCGATAAAAATCCTCCAACCAGTGACTGTTCTTGTGGGAATCAACTCATTCTTTTCATTCTGGATCACGGTCATTCCACCTTTCTTTGGAACCACTTGCACCGGGCTAACCCACTTACTATCTGAGATGGGATAGGCCACTCCAGCATCCAACCACTTGACTACTTCTTTTCTGACAACTTCCTTCATAGGTGGATTGAGTCTACGTTGTGCGTCGATTGTTGGTTTGGCATTGTCTTCCATCAAGATTCGGTGCATCACAGTTGAAGGACTGATTCCTTTGACATAATCCAGTGTCCAAGCAATGGCCTTGTTGTGAGCTCGTAGTACCCTAAGTAGTCTATCAGTTTCCACATCAGAAAGAGAGGCTGACACAATAACTGGCAACTTTTTGTCTTTACCCAAAAACTCATACCTCAAGTGACTAAGAAGCACCTTCAGTTCAAGTTCTGGAGGTTTTTCTGTAGATGGCATCAGCTCTTTTGGAACTACTCCCAACTCCTCATAATACCTTCTGTTCAAGGGCCCACAGGAGTCAAGCCATTTCACATAACCCATGACATCTTGCCCCTCTTGCTCCGTCAATTCATCTTCAGTTAGGCTCAGTTCAAGAAGATCATCTAGCAGCTTTTTCTCACTCAAAATTGTATCAATCAAATCAATGAAGAGATAGTTATCACTTGCCTTTGGGTATGTCACAGCCTTTAACACATTAAAGACCACTTCTTCTCCTTGGACTCTCAACTTTAATTCACCCTTCTGGACATCGATCAAGGCTTGGCCAGTTGCCCAGAATGGTCTCCCAAGAATGATTGGGACATTTCTATC
This sequence comes from Cannabis sativa, assembly GCF_029168945.1. NCBI lineage: Eukaryota > Viridiplantae > Streptophyta > Magnoliopsida > Rosales > Cannabaceae > Cannabis > Cannabis sativa. Next base: position 59,361,503 of record NC_083601.1, read on the forward strand.
GTCTTCCATATCCAGAACAATGAAGTCAGCTGGAGAGATGAACTTGTCAACTTTAACTAACACATCCTCAATGACTCCTCTAGGATGAGCTAGTGATCGATCGACCAATTGGAGAGTTACCGTGGTTTGCTTTGCTTCTCCCAACTACAATCTTTTAAACACTGACAGAGGCATCAAGTTAATGCTGGCTCCCAAGCCGCATAGTGCATTTATTCCTTCAATTCTCCCAATGGTACAAGGAATAGTGAAACTCCCTGGATCTCTTAGTTTGGGAGGGAGTTTCTTCTATAGAATGGCACTGCACTCTTCAGTTAGAGCCACTGTCTCGTAATCCTCCATCTTTCTCTTCTTTGACAGAATCTCCTTCATGAACTTCATATAACTCGGCATCTGTTCTAAAGCTTCAGCAAAGGTAAGGTTAATGTGTAGTCTTTTGGAAACCTCTAGAAATTTGGTGAACTGCTTGTCTAGATTGGTTTTTCGGAGTCTCTGAGGATAGGGTATTTTCACATGATCATCAATACTGATTATTGGAGACTGTTGTGGTGGTGCTGGGCTATCAGTAACCTTCTCTACTGTTGGTGTTGGGGTTGGCACTTGTTGAACTTTAATGTCCTCATCTAATGGTTGTGTCAATTCAGGCCCATCATATTTCTTACCGCTCCTCAGGGTAATTGGCTTGCAGTATTCTTCGGGATTGACTTCAATTGTGCTAGGCAAATTTCCTTGAGGACTATCTGAGTTGCTAGTTGGCCCATTTGAGTCTGCAAGTCTTTGATGGAAGATCTAGTTTCAGTCATGAATTGTAGCAATAAATCTGTTTGCAGACTAGTATTTCCACAGAGGCTTGTTGCTGAGTGTACTGTTGGTTCTGTGTCTGGTTCTGATTTCGTTGCTGATAGAACCCACTGTTTCTTCGGTTACCTCCTTGGTTGAACCCATAATTGTTGTTGTTGTTCTGCGAATAATTTCCAATGGCTTTTGCTTCATCAATTGGCAAATCATCCACATATACTTGACACTCTGAAAAGTGATGATTTCCTCCACATATCTCACAGACAACTTGGGCTTGTTTAGCTTGCGCAGCGATTAGCTTTGTCAAGGCCTCAACCTGAGCTGTCAACTTTGTAATGGCATCAACCTCTAGCACACCAGCTACTTTTTTAGTTTGACTCCTTTCAGTTGGCCACTGCTGATTGTTTAGAGCCATCTCCTCCAATAGATCGTAAGCCTCATTCGCACTCTTTCTCATAAAATCTCCACCAGCTGCTGCATCTATAAGAGTTCTAGTGTTACCAACCAACCCGTTGTAGAAATTGTGAACCGACATCCAGTTCTCTATACCATGATGAGGGCACTTTCTGATTAGATCTTTAAACCTCTCCCAAAACTCATGGAGAGATTCATTATCTTGTTGGCAGAAGTTGTTGATTTCTCCTCGTAGCTTGGCAAACTTTGCTGGAGGGAAGAACTTTGATAAAAATTTCGTTGCCAGATCATTCCAAGTGGCAATAGAGTTGGGTGGCAAGGAGTTTAACCAGCTCTTGGCTTGTTCTCTGAGTGAGAATGGAAACAGTCTCAGACGAATGGCATCATCACTAACTCCATTAACTTTAAAAGTCTCACAAAGTTGCATGAAGTTAGAGAAATGCAGATTAGGATCTTACGAAGGGAGGCCACCAAACTGAACTGAGGACTGCACCATTTGAAGTATGGCAGGTTTGATCTCAAAGTTCTTAGCATCCACTGCCGGTGGCCTGATACATGACTGCACTCCTGTTACAGTAGGGAGAATGTAATCTCTCAAGCTACGACCATTAGCTTGATCTTCAACGGCACCACCATTATTACTGTTATTTGCAGCATTCGCATTCACATTAGCAGCCATGATTTCTGATGTTTCAGCAGTTTCTGAAACTCTTTCTTGCCTCTTGTTCCTTCGGTTTCTCCTACAAGTTTTCTCAATTTCAGGGTCAGCTGGTAATATAACTGCTTGCCCTTGGCGGCGCATGCACTCAAAAATCCCTGAAATAGATAATAACAGTTTTGCAAGAGAAATGTTAGAAATTCAGCAAGAGAAAATATACCAAAGTATAAGTTAGTATAATTTTGTGTAATATTAATCTTTAAAAAATTCCCCGGCAACGGCGCCAAAAACTTGTTACGAATTTTATAATTACTATGCAAGTATACGCGCAAGTGAGGTCGAACCACAGGGAATTGGATTAAGTACTACTAAACTATACTTATGATTCTATCTGATAAAACAATACTTTTTGCAATTTAAAGAAAATAATTCAGAAAATTAAAAAGAATATACGAAGATTAATCAAGATGAGAGATTAGGGAGGTGAATCATGTTGATAAGTTACCAATGTTAATACCTAATTGCTATCCTTATCTTAATGTGAATGACAGATTATGTATTAACCTAACTCATTTCAGATCTTTTAGGCTCTAAATCTCATGTTCTCTAATTAACTTCTTAATTAAATCAACATCAAATCAGCATTATGCAATAATCTAATTGTCACTAAGGCTATGTAAATACTTTCGTTTCACATCAAAACCTAGACTATCCAATTTTAGCATTCTCAATTCTCACTTTTCAGATTTCAAATTGAGATCATTAAACATGTAAAAGGTGATCAAACTTGCACATGGAATTAAACACAAATATAGATAGTATTCACAAACAAGATGGAGGAATGTCAATTATTTATTAACTAGGCATAAACTTAAACAACATTCATCATCCTCCCTTAATGGGAAATTTAGCTCATAAAAACAATAAAAACATCCATGATTAAATCTGAAACAAAACTAAACATAAAAGAAAGAAATAATGGTAAAAGAAAGAAACTAGAAGGTGATATCGCTCCGGGTCTTCAAGATAGCTTCCTCTCCACCTTCATCCACTTTTTAGGTTTTTTTCTGCTTAGGTTGACCTTCTGAGTCGTATTCCTTATATAGGGATGAGAGGTGTGCCTCCAATTGAGTGAAAAATCAAAATTAGGTCAAAACTGCGTTTTTCGTACCTAGTCGCGACAAGCCTTTGAGCTGGTCGCGACTACAGGCAAACCTCAAAAATCCACGGTTCTGCCAAAATCTCAAAGTCGAGACTAGAGTCGCGACCATGAAAAAGGGTCGCGACCTGGCTCATTGGTGGTCGCGACTACTGATGCTTCTCGAGGAGATTTTTCCAATTTTTCGCCAAATTGTCCCGTCTTTTCACCATTTGACTGAATTTGAACTTTGACACCCCGGGAACCTGAAACAATGAAAATGAAGCGTAAAACCGCTCCAAAAGACACCAATAGACGAGAAAATGCTTACTTTACAGACCCGAAACATAGGCTAAATATAACCTAACAATTATTTTACCAGGATCTTAGATCTACTCACAAGTATGTTGATTAACACCCTAAATATGAACTTCTAAAATGATTATAAAATTAAACACATATAAAGTGTGAGAAACCTTAAATTGGGTGCAGTGGAATATAATGTCTCCTTCCACTCAGATCTCTAACCCTTGTATCCTTTCTGTCCCAGAGTATTATCAAGATCTGAGCCTGAATGTCCTTCGTGTTGAATGTCTTTCTTCACGATCTTCCTCACTATGATTGAGGTATCACTTGCTGTGTGTGGGAACTACTCTATCACTAAGAGGTTCGAAATTATTCAAGGAAGAAGAAGAGGGTGAAGGTGGCGGCTAGGTTTTGAGAGAGAAGGCTCAGGTTTTTCTCTGAAGGAAACAAGATGTGAAAGTGTATATTTCCTGAAGCCTTTACTTTCAATTTATAGCATACCACATAGGGTTAGGCTTGAATTATTTGGCATTAAAATAATGAAAATATAAGATGATATTTCCTATAAAAGTGGCTGGCCAAGGCTTTATGGATTTGGGCCTCACTTTTGCAAATTTTGCAATTTTATCAATTCTGCATCTTACTTTCTCAAAAATGCCAATTTTCAAATTCAACCATTTAAATGCCAATTCTAACTATTTAATAACTATAAATAATTATTAAATAATATTGTCATTTATAATATTTATTAATTGAACCATACAAAGTATCTTAATTAACAAATATGCCCTAAAAACTCTTTCTTTACAATTTTGCCCTTACTTAGTGAAAAATTCACAAATAGACATAGTCTAATTTGAGAATTATAATTGATTAATCAAAACCAATTAAATGAGTCTTACAAGTAATATTGTCTCAACTAGTGGGGGGACCATGGGTCTATATAACCGAGCTTCCAATAAGCAGATCAAGAATTTATAACCTAAATTCAATGACTTATTAATTCTTCGTTGAATCCACGCCTAGAACTTAGAATTGCACTCTCAGTATATAGAACGCTCTATATGTTCCACCACATAGACACGTCATTAGTTATCCATTGTTATAATCCTAATTTGATCAATGATCCTCTATATGAATGATCTACACTGTAAAGGGATTAGATTACCGTAACACCCTACAATGTATTTAATCTTAAAAAACACTTAACCCCGTATAAATGATATTTCAGCTAAGTGAAATGAGTACTCCACCATTTATTTTCGTTTGGTCAAGCTCGAAGGAAATCATCCTATACTTTCTATTCGCCAGATAGAAGCTATAGATTCCATATTTATGTTAGCGCTTCCACTCAATTGCACTACCGTGTTCCAAAAATGTACGTATCACCCTGACCCAAAAGTAGGCTTAACTAACAAATCAAAGAACACGAATAACACTCTTGAGATTGAACCTAATCATATCAGGATTAAGATCATTTCATTTAGGATCAACTAGGCGATATTGGCTTGAATAGATATTACGATAAGTTTAATTAATTCTATGTCAAAGTTTAATATCGGTCCCTTCCGATGCATACTCCATGCACCCAACCTGAGCTTTACTTTAACCAATGCTCTGGAAAGTGTTGGGTTTTATGCCCTAAATAAAACTCATTTCAATATAATCAGATTTACTTATTAATATAGATCAGAAATAACATTTAATGTTGCATGGTTCACATGACTTATTTCATGATTATATGTACATAATGTATGAATTCATCTGAAACCTTTTTCACATACTTGATCCTGTTTATTGTGCCGTCAACACATTGGAAAGTAAACATGACTATGTGAATAAAGTTTCCTAGATTTATCAGACATAGGGTTTTACTGATATAATAATCTACAACAGAGTTTACTTGCATTTGGAGAAGTGCTATGTTCTTTCCAGAGCATTGGTTAAAGTAAAGCTCAGGTTGGATGCATGGAGTATGCATCGGAAGGGACCGATATTGAACTTTGACTTAGATTTAATTAAACTTACCCTAAAATCTATTCAAGTCAATATCGCCAAGTTGATCCTAGATCAAATGTTCTTAATCCTGTTATGATTAGGCTCAATCTTGAAATGCTATTCGTGTTCTTTGATTTGTTAGTTAAGCCTACTTTTAGGTCAGGGTGATACGCACATTTTGGGAACACGGTAGTGCAATTGAGTGGGAGCGCTAGCATAAACATGGAATCTATAACTTCTATCTGGCGAATAGTAAGCAAAGGATGATCTCCTTTGAGCTTGACCAAACGAACATAAATGGTGGAGTACTCATTTCACATAAGCTGAAATATCATTTATACGGGGTCAAGTGTTTTAAGGAATAAATACAATGTAGGGTGTAACGGTAATTTAATCCCTTTACAGTGTAGATCATTCATATAGAGGATCATTGATCACATTAGCATTATAACAATGGATAACTAATGATGTGTCTATATGGTGGAACATATAGAGCATTCTATATACTGAGAGTGCAATTCTAAGTTCTATGCGTGGATTCAACGAAGAATTAATAAGTTAGTAAATTTTAGTGCTAAATTCTTGATCTACTTATTGGAAGCTCGGTTATATAGACCCATGGTCCCCCCACTAGTTGAGATAATATTGCTTGTAAGACTCATGTAATTGGTTTTGATTAATCAATTATAATTCTCAAATTAGACTATGTCTATTTGTGAATTTTTCACTAAGTAAGGGCGAAATTGTAAAGAAAGAGTTTTAGGGGCATAGTTGTTAATTATGATACTTTGTATGGTTCAATCAATAAATATGATAAATGACAATATTATTTAATAATTATTTATAGTTATTAAATAGTTAGAATTGGCATTTAAATGTTTGAATTAGGAAATTGGCATTTTTGAGAAAATCAGATACAAAAGGTGTTAAAATTGCAAAATTGCAAAAAGCAAGGCCCAATCCATTAGTGTATGGCCGGCCACCTATTGTAGTATTTTAAGTTGATTTTTTCATTATTTTAATGCCATATAATTCAAATCTAACCCTAATGGAATGCTATAAATAGATAGTGAAGGCTTCAGGAAAAACACTTCTTCTGATTCAGAAAAACTGAGCCTCTCTCTCTCCCTATCCTTAGCTACCACTTCTTCTTTCTCTTCCTTTGAATTTCGAACTATCTTAGTGTATGAGTAGTGCCCACACACATCAAGTGATACCTCAATCATAGTGAGGAAGATCGTGAAGAAAGATCATCAGCAAAGGAGTTTCAGCATCAAAGATTCAGAGAAAGAGATCCAGGTTCAGATATTGATAATGCTCTGCTACAGAAAGGAATCAAGGGCTAGATATCTGAATGGAAGGAGTCATTTAATTCCGCTGCACCCAATGTAAGGTTTCCTAAACTTTATATGTGTTTATTTCATCGTTTTAGAAAGTTCATATTTAGGGTGTTAATAAACATACTTGTGAGTAGATCTAAGATCCTGGTAAAATAAATTCCAACAGAAAGAACATAGCACTTCTCCAAATCGAAGTAAACTCTGTTGTAGATTGTCATATCAATAAAACCCCGTGTTCTGATAAATCTAGGAATCTTTATTCACATAGTCATGTTTACTTTCCAATGTGTTGACAACACAATAAACAGGATCAACTATGTGAAAAGGGTTTTAGATGAATTTATAAATCAAATAGACAAGCAATTGATAAGATGAACTAAAACATACACAAATGAATGAAAAATACTCCTGTTTCTTTATTAATGTTGAATAAAATGGATTACATTGAAATGGAGTTTTATTTAGGGCATAAAATTCAACAGTATCATGTTTCTTGATACTTCAGCTGAGATGTGGATTGAACTTAATTCTCATTTTGACCAAGGTAATGGCCCCATAATTTTTTGAGCTTCGAGAAACACTTATCACTCTTCGTCAAGGTGATGATTCGGTTAGTTCAAACTTTACAAAACTTAAATGCATGTGGGATGAAATTGAGGAATTAAGACCACGGATTCCTTGTACTTGTGCTGCCTCTATTGACAATTTGGTCTTCTTGAATCAAGAACAAGTTCACCAATTTCTTACAGGGTTAAGTGAATCTTATTTCCCTATTCGAGCATATATCTGTTGGAAATATTTTACAAGGATCTAGATTTACTAGCAAGTATGTTTTATTTACATCCTAATATGAATTCTAAAACAATGAAATAAACACATATAAAGTTCAAGAAACCTTACATTGGGTGCAGCGGGATATAATGAATGTTAGGTTTTATGCCCTAAATAAAACTCCATTTCAATGTAATCTATTTTATTCAACATCAATAAAGAAACAGAAGTATTTTTCATTCATTTGTGTATGTTTTGGCTCACTTTATCAATTGCTTGTCTAATTGATTTATAAATTCATCTTAAACCCTTTTCACATACTTGATCATGTTTATTGTGCTGTCATCACATTGGAAAGTAAACATGACTATGTGAATAAAGTTTCCTAGATTTATCAGACACAGGGTTTTACTGATATGATAATCTACAACAAGAGTTTACTTGTATTTGGAGAAATACTATGTTCTTTCCAGAACATTGGTTAAAGTAAAGCTCAGGTTGGATGCATGGAGTATGCATCGGAAGGGACCGATATTGAACTTTGACTTAGATTTAATTAAACTTACCCTAAAATCTATTCAAGTCAATATCGCCAAGTTGATCCTAGATCAAATGTTCTTAATCCTGTTATGATTAGGCTCAATCTTGAAAGGCTATTCGTGTTCTTTGATTTGTTAGTTAAGCCTACTTTTAGGTCAGGGTGATACGCACATTTTGGGAACACGGTAGTGCAATTGAGTGGGAGCGCTAGCATAAACATGGAATCTATAGCTTCTATCTGGCGAATAGTAAGCAAAGGATGATCTCCTTCGAGCTTGACCAAACGAACATAAATGGTGGAGTACTCATTTCACATAAGCTGAAATATCATTTATACAGGGTCAAGTGTTTTAAGGAATAAATACAATGTAGGGTGTAACGGTAATTTAATCCCTTTACAGTGTAGATCATTCATATAGAGGATCATTGATCACATTAGCATTATAACAATGGATAACTAATGATGTGTCTATATGGTGGAACATATAGAGCATTCTATATACTGAGAGTGCAATTCTAAGTTCTATGCGTGGATTCAACGAAGAATTAATAAGTTAGTAAATTTTAGTGCTAAATTCTTGATCTACTTATTGGAAACTCGGTTATATAGACCCATGGTCCCCCCACTAGTTGAGATAATATTGCTTGTAAGACTCATATAATTGGTTTTGATTAATCAATTATAATTCTCAAATTAGACTATGTCTATTTGTGAATTTTTCACTAAGTAAGGGCGAAATTGTAAAGAAAGAGTTTTAGGGGCATAGTTGTTAATTATGATACTTTGTATGGTTCAATCAATAAATATGATAAATGACAATATTATTTAATAATTATTTATAGTTATTAAATAGTTAGAATTGGCATTTAAATGTTTGAATTAGGAAATTGGCATTTTTGAGAAAATCAGATACAAAAGGTGTTAAAATTGCAAAATTGCAAAAAGCAAGGCCCAATCCATTAAAGTATGGCCGGCCACCTATTGTAGTATTTTAAGTTGATTTTTTCATTATTTTAATGCCATATAATTCAAATCTAACCCTAATGGAATGCTATAAATAGATAGTGAAGGCTTCAGGAAAAACACTTCTTCTGATTCAGAAAAACTGAGCCTCTCTCTCTCCCTATCCTTAGCTACCACTTCTTCTTTCTCTTCCTTTGAATTTCGAACTATCTTAGTGTATGAGTAGTGCCCACACACATCAAGTGATACCTCAATCATAGTGAGGAAGATCGTGAAGAAAGATCATCAGCAAAGGAGTTTCAGCATCAAAGATTCAGAGAAAGAGATCCAGGTTCAGATATTGATAATGCTCTGCTACAGAAAGGAATCAAGGGCTAGATATCTGAATGGAAGGAGTCATTTAATTCCGCTGCACCCAATGTAAGGTTTCCTAAACTTTATATGTGTTTATTTCATCGTTTTAGAAAGTTCATATTTAGGGTGTTAATAAACATACTTGTGAGTAGATCTAAGATCCTGGTAAAATAAATTCCAACCAAAAGAACATAGCACTTCTCCAAATCGAAGTAAACTCTGTTGTAGATTGTCATATCAATAAAACCCCGTGTTCTGATAAATCTAGGAATCTTTATTCACATAGTCATGTTTACTTTGCAATGTGTTGACAACACAATAAACAGGATCAACTATGTGAAAAGGGTTTTAGATGAATTTATAAATCAAATAGACAAGAAATTGATAAGATGAACCAAAACATACACAAATGAATGAAAAATACTCCTGTTTCTTTATTAATGTTGAATAAAATGGATTACATTGAAATGGAGTTTTATTTAGGGCATAAAATTCAACAGTATCATGTTTCTTGATACTTCAGCTGAGATGTGGATTGAACTTAATTCTCATTTTGACCAAGGTAATGGCCCCATAATTTTTTGAGCTTCGAGAAACACTTATCACTCTTCGTCAAGGTGATGATTCGGTTAGTTCAAACTTTACAAAACTTAAATGCATGTGGGATGAAATTGAGGAATTAAGACCACGGATTCCTTGTACTTGTGCTGCCTCTATTGACAATTTGGTCTTCTTGAATCAAGAACAAGTTCACCAATTTCTTACAGGGTTAAATGAATCTTATTTCCCTATTCGAGCATATATCTGTTGGAAATATTTTACAAGGATCTAGATTTACTAGCAAGTATGTTTTATTTACATCCTAATATGAATTCTAAAACAATGAAATAAACACATATAAAGTTCAAGAAACCTTACATTGGGTGCAGCGGGATATAATGAATGTTAGGTTTTATGCCCTAAATAAAACTCCATTTCAATGTAATCTATTTTATTCAACATCAATAAAGAAACAGAAGTATTTTTCATTCATTTGTGTATGTTTTGGCTCACTTTATCAATTGCTTGTCTAATTGATTTATAAATTCATCTTAAACCCTTTTCACATACTTGATCATGTTTATTGTGCTGTCATCACATTGGAAAGTAAACATGACTATGTGAATAAAGTTTCCTAGATTTATCAGACACGGTGGTTTTGCGATATGATAATCTACAACAAGAGTTTACTTGTATTTGGAGAAATACTATGTTCTTTCCAGAACATTGGTTAAAGTAAAGCTCAGGTTGGATGCATGGAGTATGCATCGGAAGGGACCGATATTGAACTTTGACTTAGATTTAATTAAACTTACCCTAAAATCTATTCAAGTCAATATCGCCAAGTTGATCCTAGATCAAATGTTCTTAATCCTGTTATGATTAGGCTCAATCTTGAAAGGCTATTCGTGTTCTTTGATTTGTTAGTTAAGCCTACTTTTAGGTCAGGGTGATACGCACATTTTGGGAACACGGTAGTGCAATTGAGTGGGAGCGCTAGCATAAACATGGAATCTATAGCTTCTATGTGGCGAATAGTAAGCAAAGGATGATCTCCTTCGAGCTTGACCAAACGAACATAAATGGTGGAGTACTCATTTCACATAAGCTGAAATATCATTTATACAGGGTCAAGTGTTTTAAGGAATAAATACAATGTAGGGTGTAACGGTAATTTAATCCCTTTACAGTGTAGATCATTCATATAGAGGATCATTGATCACATTAGCATTATAACAATGGATAACTAATGATGTGTCTATATGGTGGAACATATAGAGCATTCTATATACTGAGAGTGCAATTCTAAGTTCTATGCGTGGATTCAACGAAGAATTAATAAGTTAGTAAATTTTAGTGCTAAATTCTTGATCTACTTATTGGAAGCTCGGTTATATAGACCCATGGTCCCCCCACTAGTTGAGATAATATTGCTTGTAAGACTCATGTAATTGGTTTTGATTAATCAATTATAATTCTCAAATTAGACTATGTCTATTTGTGAATTTTTCACTAAGTAAGGGCGAAATTGTAAAGAAAGAGTTTTAGGGGCATAGTTGTTAATTATGATACTTTGTATGGTTCAATCAATAAATATGATAAATGACAATATTATTTAATAATTATTTATAGTTATTAAATAGTTAGAATTGGCATTTAAATGTTTGAATTAGGAAATTGGCATTTTTGAGAAAATCAGATACAAAAGGTGTTAAAATTGCAAAATTGCAAAAAGCAAGGCCCAATCCATTAGTGTATGGCCGGCCACCTATTGTAGTATTTTAAGTTGATTTTTTCATTATTTTAATGCCATATAATTCAAATCTAACCCTAATGGAATGCTATAAATAGATAGTGAAGGCTTCAGGAAAAACACTTCTTCTGATTCAGAAAAACTGAGCCTCTCTCTCTCCCTATCCTTAGCTACCACTTCTTCTTTCTCTTCCTTTGAATTTCGAACTATCTTAGTGTATGAGTAGTGCCCACACACATCAAGTGATACCTCAATCATAGTGAGGAAGATCGTGAAGAAAGATCATCAGCAAAGGAGTTTCAGCATCAAAGATTCAGAGAAAGAGATCCAGGTTCAGATATTGATAATGCTCTGCTACAGAAAGGAATCAAGGGCTAGATATCTGAATGGAAGGAGTCATTTAATTCCGCTGCACCCAATGTAAGGTTTCCTAAACTTTATATGTGTTTATTTCATCGTTTTAGAAAGTTCATATTTAGGGTGTTAATAAACATACTTGTGAGTAGATCTAAGATCCTGGTAAAATAAATTCCAACAGAAAGAACATAGCACTTCTCCAAATCGAAGTAAACTCTGTTGTAGATTGTCATATCAATAAAACCCCGTGTTCTGATAAATCTAGGAATCTTTATTCACATAGTCATGTTTACTTTCCAATGTGTTGACAACACAATAAACAGGATCAACTATGTGAAAAGGGTTTTAGATGAATTTATAAATCAAATAGACAAGCAATTGATAAGATGAACCAAAACATACACAAATGAATGAAAAATACTCCTGTTTCTTTATTAATGTTGAATAAAATGGATTACATTGAAATGGAGTTTTATTTAGGGCATAAAATTCAACAGTATCATGTTTCTTGATACTTCAGCTGAGATGTGGATTGAACTTAATTCTCATTTTGACCAAGGTAATGGCCCCATAATTTTTTGAGCTTCGAGAAACACTTATCACTCTTCGTCAAGGTGATGATTCGGTTAGTTCAAACTTTACAAAACTTAAATGCATGTGGGATGAAATTGAGGAATTAAGACCACGGATTCCTTGTACTTGTGCTGCCTCTATTGACAATTTGGTCTTCTTGAATCAAGAACAAGTTCACCAATTTCTTACAGGGTTAAATGAATCTTATTTCCCTATTCGAGCATATATCTGTTGGAAATATTTTACCAGGATCTAGATTTACTAGCAAGTATGTTTTATTTACATCCTAATATGAATTCTAAAAGAATGAAATAAACACATATAAAGTTCAAGAAACCTTACATTGGGTGCAGCGGGATATAATGAATGTTAGGTTTTATGCCCTAAATAAAACTCCATTTCAATGTAATCTATTTTATTCAACATCAATAAAGAAACAGAAGTATTTTTCATTCATTTGTGTATGTTTTGGCTCACTTTATCAATTGCTTGTCTAATTGATTTATAAATTCATCTTAAACCCTTTTCACATACTTGATCATGTTTATTGTGCTGTCATCACATTGGAAAGTAAACATGACTATGTGAATAAAGTTTCCTAGATTTATCAGACACAGGGTTTTACTGATATGATAATCTACAACAAGAGTTTACTTGTATTTGGAGAAATACTATGTTCTTTCCAGAACATTGGTTAAAGTAAAGCTCAGGTTGGATGCATGGAGTATGCATCGGAAGGGACCGATATTGAACTTTGATTTAGATTTAATTAAACTTACCGTAAAATCTATTCAAGTCAATATCGCCAAGTTGATCCTAGATCAAATGATCTTAATCCTGTTATGATTAGGCTCAATCTTGAAAGGCTATTCGTGTTCTTTGATTTGTTAGTTAAGCCTACTTTTAGGTCAGGGTGATACGTACATTTTGGGAACACAATTGAGTGGGGGCGCTAGCATAAACATGGAATCTATAGCTTCTATCTGGCGAATAGTAAGCAAAGGATGATCTCCTTCGAGCTTGACCAAACGAAAATAAATGGTGGAGATCTCATTTCACATAAGCTGAAATATCATTTATACGGGGTCAAGTGTTTTAAGGATAAAATACATGGTAGGGTGTTACGGTAATTTAATCCCTTTACTGTGTAGATCATTCATATAGAGGATCATTAATCACATTAGGATTATAACAATGGATAACTAATGATGTGTCTATATGGTGGAACATATAGAGCATTCTATATACTGAGAGTGCAATTCTAAGTTCTATGCGTGGATTCAACGAAGAATTAATAAGTTAGTGAATTTTAGTGCTAAATTCTTGATCTACTTATTGGAAGCTCGGTTATATAGACCCATGGTCCCCCCACTAGTTGAGATAATATTGTTTGTAAGACTCATGTAATTGGTTTTGATTAATCAATTATAATTCACGAATTAGACTATGTCTATTTGTGAAATTTTCACTAAGTAAGGGCGAAATTGTAAATAAAGAGTTAATAGGGGCATATTTGTTAATTATGATACTTTGTATGGTTCAATTAATAAATATGATAAATGACAATATTATTTAATAATTATTTATAGTTATTAAATAGTTAGAATTGGCATTTAAATGATTGAATTAGGAAATTGGCATTTTTGAGAAAATCAGATACAAAAGGTGTTAAAATTGCAAAATTGCAAAAAGCAAGGCCCAGTCCACTAAAGCCATGGCCGGCCACCTTTATAGGTATTTTAAGTTGATTTTTTCATTATTTTAATGCCATATAATTCAAATCTAACCCTAGTGGAATGCTATAAATAGATAGTGAAGGCTTCAGGAAAATTACACTTTCTGAATCAGAAAAACCTAAGCCTCCACTCTCTCTTCTCTAGCCGCCACTCTCTCTCTTGCTTCTTCCTTTGGATTTCGAAATTACCTTAGTGATTAGAGTAGTGCCCACACTCATCAAGCAATACCTCAATCATAGTGAGGAAGATCGTGAAGAAAGATCATCAGAAAAGGAGATTCAGCATCAAGGATTCAGAGAAAGAGATCCAGGTTCAGATCTTGATAATACTCTGCTACAGAAAGGATTCAAGGGTTAGAGATCTGAACGGAAGGAGTCATTTAATTCCGCTGCACCCAATGTAAGGTTTCTTGAACTTTATATGTGTTTAATTTATCGTTTTAGAAAGTTCTTATTTAGGATGTTAATAAACATACTTGTGAGTAGATCTAAGATCCTGGTAAAATAATTTCCAACAACTGGCCTCAGAGCCATGGTAATTGATTTACTTGCAAGAAATTTGGACTTTAAAACAATTGTTTGTATGTTCTTTGGATGGTATCATGTTGTATTGAGTGTTATTTGATGATTGATTGATGTTTGTAAAATTTTCGTGAAAAATAATTGCGATTTTATCTCTGGAATTATTTTTATTGGATAGTATGAAAAAAATTAAGCAAGTTAGCCTTTTACAGAACTTAATTTGGATTTTATTTGAATTAGTTATGATTTTTTGAAGATTTGAAAAAATCGGGGCTGTGCTGATATTTTCTTGCGATCGCAAATCTGTCCGTACAGTTCACAATTTTTTCGTTTTTCTTCGATTTTTCATGCTTTTTCATGGAATTAACTTCCAATTTTTTGTATAGTTTTGTATTTATACTATTACTATTCCTAATTCAATTCTAATTATCATTTTGAATTAATTTAATATTTTTTAAATTTAATTCAAGATATTAGTGTAATTTGAATTTGAATAGAATTAGTATCTATCTTCTTGCTTAAAAAAAAAATCTATCTTATTTTAAAATTTGATTATATCTTATCTTATTTTAAATTTAAAAATAAGATATTTATAATCTTGTAATTTTTAAATGATATAAGATATTTTGCTAATTTTTTAAATTTTATTATTTTATTTATTTAAATTACATTTAAAATTTGAAAAAGATATTTATTTATCTTTTCTAATTTTTTATTTAATTTTTATTTATAAAATAACATTTAAAATTTAAAAGTATTAGCAAATTTTTGAAATGATATTTAGGTTGGTTGAAACCTAATTTTTCAAAAATTGTAGGTTTAATTTTAAATTTTTATTTAAAATTTCGATTTTTTTTTTCAATTTTTTTAAAAATTTTCGAATTTTTTTTTATTTTAATTTATTTAATTAATTATTTTCGAAATTAAATATTTAATTTAAAATTAAATAAATCCTACAGCCAACTATCCAACTAACCTTGTTGCAGGAGTATGTGTTTTAACTTGTGTGTAAGTTTTCAAAACCTATTATTACTTGATTGCAAATAGCCATGGTTACCTTTTGCCAGATCTAATGATCTGATGGCTCTCTTGGTCACGATAATAATTTGTAACAGGTATATTTACAATCTTCTTTCATCTGTGTATGACCTAGCAACATGATAGGACCCATCCAAAGTGTGCCTGTGTGAGCCTATGTGTTTAATTTTATTATAGATGCATATAGGTTAATGTTGCTAAAATAAATTATCATAGTTCTTAATAGAATTTATTTAGGCCCATTTAGTTTTTGGGCCTATTCAATTAATAACAGTTGTTCTTATTAAGGTTAAATTCCTCTCTTCTGGGCCTTGTGTGAGAGTTGGGAGCCATAGAAGTGGGTACGACATACTGAACCCAGCACCCCCTCACACAAACCACCCCAATTGTGAAGGCCCATTTGCCTGATTTGAATGACTGTACTAGGTTAATTACACTAGTTTAACCTAATTAAAATTGATTAGAAACATAATTAATTTCATTTATTTTGAAATTAATTTAGAAAATCATAGTTTAAAGAATTTTATATTCTAAGCTAAACTATATGTATTTTCTTGTATTTAATTAAATATAGAATAATAACCATCTAGATTCTTTCTGGAACTTTATTTAAATTTTTCATTAAATATTCCTATTTAAGTTGATATTTAGTTATCTACAACTAACCAACTTAAATCTGAATATCTTTTGAATTCAAAATTTCAAAATTAAGTTGAGGAATTTTAGGCATTGGTAATTAAGATTCTTTAGATATTTTTTAGGTTAATATCTTTTCGAATATTAACTTAAAATGGAATATCTTCAAAATTAAGTGGTTACAACTTAATTTTAAATTTAATTAAATCTGATTTGAAAGATATTTAAGTTGATTTTTTAGATTCTTCTAAAACAACTTAAACAAGATATTTTCAAATTTGTTCCATTATTATTCAAATTTATTTTTTGAATTTAATTAATAATTGAAAATTAATTAAAGTTGATTTTTTATTTAAATCAATTTTGATTTGTAATTTTTCATTATTATATTATGGAACTTGTTCGATATTTATTTGAATTTATTTTTCAATTTAAATAATAATTGAAAATTAATTAAAGTTGATTTTTTTATTTAAACCAACTTTAGTTTGTAATTTTTCATTATTATAATATCGAATTTAAATGATTATACAAAATACATATATTATTTTTAAATAATGAGCTTTTATTCAAGAGACATTCGATCTCCATTGTGGGTTTTACACCACATTTGTTTTAGTGAGTAATCCTCCCTAATGGAGGAACGTTCATTAGCAATTTCGCACCGTTTAACCTCGCATGATAAGTAATTTGTAAGTGTTTTGTATGGTATAGATCACCCTAATGGTGGCGACCATACTTGACTTGCAAGTTATGAAACAATGGTGGAAGCTCATAAGATAGAATTGCCTTGACTCTCGCCTAAACGGGACAATGCTGAATTCCAATCTTGATCGAATAAAAGGTTGCTAGAATGGTTATCATTTTAGATGAGCTGACAACTCTATTCAATGGATGATGCTTTGACTCTCGCCTAAACGGGACACTGTATCAGTTTGTTGAAATACCTTGGAAAATAAACTATGTTAGATTTAGTATTTCTATAACATATGTCATTACTTGTTATTTTCTAAATTGTGTATGAATTTATGAGCCAAAACCTTACTTCTGTTTTATTGATGTGTTGTAGTGTCATTATGAATAACCCTCACCCTGATCCTCTCTTAGTTACTATCTTAGCAAAAGAACTCTATAGTGTGAAAATGCATCCTGGTATTTGCATTAACTCGCACCTGTTGATGATGAATCTGAAGTTCCAAAAGGCAAATCTACTAGGAATTGATTTATCAAGAGAACAATGGGTCCAACTTATCCTTAATAGTCTTCCTCCGGAGTATAATGAATTTGTTATCTCTTACATGATCAACAATTCTAACTCCTCCGACATGGACAAGCTCGAAGCAGAATTACGAGCCCATGAACGGAACTTGATTGCAATGGGTCCCCATGGGTTTGCAATCAATAATCGAAGGAAAAGGACTAGGTATGAAGGATCTAGCAAAACTGCTTCTTCAAGTACAATTATCAGACATAATCTTCTATGTTCGAATTGTAATGGAAAGGGTCATCATGAAGAACGATGTCCCAGGCTTCTAAGCAATTCAAACGAAGGTAATGCTTTTGTCTTTGAATCATGTGTTTTAGAGAACGACAAATCCATCTGGATTGTTGATTCTGGGTCTACTAACCATGTATGTTCTTCACTGCAGTTGCTTGAAACTTGGGAAAATCTCCTTCCAGGAGAGTTACAGCTTAAAGTTGGCAATGGCGAATTAGTATCGGTCAAAGCTAGAGGAAAAGCCCCCATCAAGTTTCAACAAAGATTTTTAATTTTAGAAAATGTTTTATTTATTCCAAACTTTAGTAAAAACTTGATTAGTGTCTCATATTTGCAAACACAATCTTATATATTGAATTTTTTGAGTACAAATTGTTCAATTTCTCGTAATGGATTTCAAATATGTGTTGCTATAATGGAACAAGGGCTTTATGTTTTAAGACCGAGTACTCAAATCTCACTAAATAGTGAACTTTTCAGTGTAGCTAGACCTAGAAACCTAAAAAGAAAAGAGATTGATAATGATGATCAAACTTATCTATGACATTTACGTTTAGGTCATATAGGCTTTGATAGACTCAATAGGCTCACCAAAGACGGTCCATTGAAAAATGTGAACTGCCAGTATGCGAGTCCTGCCTAGAAGGAAAAATGACTAAACGTTCTTTCTCTGCAAAGGGAGAGCGTGCCAAAATCCCTCTAGGGTTAGTGCATTTCGATGTCTGCGGACCTTTGAATGTCAAAGCCCGAGGTGGTTATGAGTATTTTGTCACTTTCATTGACGATTTCTCTAGATATAGTTTTCTTTACCTAATGCAAAAGAAATCTGAAACTTTTGAAAAGTTTCAGGAGTTTCATGCTTTGGCCCAAAACCAATTAGGTAAATCATTAAAGATCTTGCGAACTGATAGGGGTGGCGAATATATGGATATGCAGTTCAAAGATCATTTAATTGAACTTGGAATTGAATCCCAATACACTGCCCCAGCCACTCAACAACAAAATGGAGTTGCAGAAAGAAGAAATCGCACTCTTTTGGAAATTGTTAGGTCTATGCTGAGTTATTCAACTCTGTCTACGTCCTTCTGGGGATATGCTATACAGATGGCAAATGACATTCTAAATGTTGTTCCATCTAAAGCAGTCCCTAAGACACCCGTCGAACTTTGGAATGGTCGAACACCTAGTTTACGCCATTACAGAATTTGGGGGTGCCCTGCTCATGTCTTAAGAAGAAAGAAGGCAAACTTGAATCACGTACCGAAGTATGCATGTTTGTTGGAAATTCTAAAGAGACTAGGGGTGGACTATTTTATAGTCACAAGCATAATAAAGTGTTTGTTTCTACAAATGCTACTTTCCTTGAAGAGAACTATATTAAAGACTACAAACCGAAAAGTAAAGTTGTTCTAGAGGAATTGCTATCAGATATAAGTCCTTCCAATGTTCCGTCCTCTTCCACTCGTGAAGAAGACGATCCCACTCCCTCAGTTGAACAAACTGAGAAATCTACTACTAAAGTTTCTGTTCAGAAGACAACCGTACCTCGTCGTAGTGGGAGGGTTTCAACAAAACCTGCTCGTTATGGCTTGGATGGTGAAATCAATATGGTCGTAGGTGACGGTATTGATGACGATCCATTAACCTATAAACAGGCAATGGCTAGTCCGCAACGGAAACGATGGTCGGCGGCATGGATTCGAAATGGATTCCATGAAAAAGAACAAAGTACGGGAATATGTAGACGCACTCGACGACTATCATCCGATAGGATGCAAGTGGGTTTACAAGAAGAAAAGAGGAGCTGGAGGCGAAGTCGAAACTTTTAAAGCTAGACTTGTAGCCAAGGGTTATACCCAAAGAGAAGGCGTGGACTATGAGGAAACTTTTAGTCCTGTTGCCATGCTCAAATCCATCCGAATTCTTCTCTCCATAGCTGCTGCTTTCGATTATGAAATCTGGCAAATGGATGTCAAGACTGCCTTCCTTAATGGGGTACTTGAAGAAACCATCTATATGGAGTAACCAGAAGGTTATGTTCTTCACCGGCGGGGAAAAGAAAGTTTGCAAGTTAAACGGAGTCTATCTATGGACTTAAGCAAGCTTCTCGCTCATGGAACAAGAGGTTTGATGAAATCATCAAGACCTACGGCTTTCTTCAGAATGAAGATGAACCTTGTGTTTACCAACTCAAGGAAGACCAAATAGTAGTATTCCTGGTCATTTATGTTGATGACATTTTGATCATTGGAAACAATGTCAAGAAAATGACTCACATTAAGGAATGGCTCAACACTCAATTCGATATGAAAGATTTGGGTGAAGCAGCCTATGTTCTTGGTATTCAGATTATCAGAAACCGGAAGAACAGATCTCTTGCTCTCTCTCAAACAACCTACATAGACAAAGTCTTAGAGAGATTCTCCATGAACAACACCAATGGGGCAAATATGCCTTCTAGATATGGTATTCGTCTATCTAAGGAACGATCCACCGACTCGATCCTCAAGAGATAGAGGACATGGAGAAAATTCCCTATGCCTCTGAGTTGGAAGTCTAATGTATGCAATGTTATGCACTAGACACGACATACGTTATGCTTGTTGGAATCGTGAGCGAGGTATCGGTCTAATCCGGGACAAGAACATTGGAATGCGGTTAAGTATATTCCGAAATACTTAAAGAGTACAAGGAATCTTGTGTTAGTCTACAAGGGTGGTGCTTTAAATCCCATAGGCTACACCGATTCGGATTTCCGAGCAAGTCTTGAAGACAAGAAATCAACATCTGGGATGGTGTTTACTCTTGGGGGTGGAGCAGTGGTTTGGAGAAGTGCTAAACAAACCGCGATATCGGACTCAACTATGGAAGCTGAATACATAGCAGCAGCCGAAGCTGCTAAAGAACTTGTCTGGCTAAGAAAGTTCTTCACCAACATAGGTGTTGTTCCTGGAATGGAAAAGCCTCTGGTACTACTCTGCGATAACAATGGAGCAATAGCAAACAGTAAAGAACCTCGAAGCCACAAGAGAAGCAAACACATTGAAAGGAAGTATCACATTATCAGAGAATACGTGGGAAAAGGGGATGTACTAGTTGAGAAAGTTGACACAGAGGACAACCTAGCTGATCCATTTACCAAAGTCCTGGCCGTGACAGCCTTTGAAAAGCACAGTCAGAATTTAGGATTAATTGATATGTACTAATTAGTTTTATATTAGTGCAAGTGGGAGTTTGTTAGGTTTTATGCCCTAAATAAAACTCCATTTCAATGTAATCTATTTTATTCAACATCAATAAAGAAACAGAAGTATTTTTCATTCATTTGTGTATGTTTTGGCTCACTTTATCAATTGCTTGTCTAATTGATTTATAAATTCATCTTAAACCCTTTTCACATACTTGATCATGTTTATTGTGCTGTCATCACATTGGAAAGTAAACATGACTATGTGAATAAAGTTTCCTAGATTTATCAGACACAGGGTTTTACTGATATGACTATGTTCTTTCCAGAACATTGGTTAAAGTAAAGCTCAGGTTGGATGCATGGAGTATGCATCGGAAGGGACCGATATTGAACTTTCATTTAGATTTAATTAAACTTACCGTAAAATCTATTCAAGTCAATATCGCCAAGTTGATCCTAGATCAAATGATCTTAATCCTGTTATGATTAGGCTCAATCTTGAAAGGCTATTCGTGTTCTTTGATTTTTTAATTAAGCCTACTTTTAGGTCAGGGTGATACGTACATTTTGGGAACACGGTAGTGCAATTGAGTGGGAGCGCTAGCATAAACATGGAATCTATAGCTTCTATCTGGCGAATAGTAAGCAAAGGATGATCTCCTTCGAGCTTGACCAAACGAAAATAAATGGTGGAGATCTCATTTCGCATAAGCTAAAATATCATTTATACGAGGTCAAGTGTTTTAAGGATAAAATACATGGTAGGGTGTTACGGTAATTTAATCCCTTTACTGTGTAGATCATTCATATAGAGGATCATTAATCACATTAGGATTATAACAATGGATAACTAATGATGTGTCTATATGGTGGAACATATAGAGCATTCTATATACTGAGAGTGCAATTCTAAGTTCTATGCGTGGATTCAACGAAGAATTAATAAGTTAGTGAATTTTAGTGCTAAATTCTTGATCTACTTATTGGAAGCTCAGTTATATAGACCCATGGTCCCCCCACTAGTTGAGATAATATTGTTTGTAAGACTCATGTAATTGGTTTTGATTAATCAATTATAATTCACGAATTAGACTTTGTCTATTTGTGAAATTTTCACTAAGTGAGGGCGAAATTGTAAAGAAAGAGTTAATAGGGGCATATTTGTTAATTATGATACTTTGTATGGTTCAATTAATAAATATGATAAATGACAATATTATTTAATAATTATTTATAGTTATTAAATAGTTAGAATTGGCATTTAAATGATTGAATTAGGAAATTGGCATTTTTGAGAAAATCATATACAAAAGGTGTTAAAATTGCAAAATTGCAAAAAGCAAGGCCCAGTCCACTAAAGCCATGGCCGACCACCTTTATATGTATTTTAAGTTGATTTTTTCATTATTTTAATGCCATATAATTCAAATCTAACCCTAGTGGAATGCTATAAATAGATAGTGGAGGCTTCAGGAAAATTACACTTTCTGAATCAGAAAAACCTAAGCCTCCACTCTCTCTTCTCTAGCCGCCACTCTCTCTCTTGCTTCTACCTTTGGATTTCGAAATTACCTTAGTGATTAGAGTAGTGCCCACACAAATGAAGCAATACCTCAATCATAGTGAGGAAGATCGTGAAGAAAGATCATCAGCAAAGGAGATTCAGCAACAAAGATTCAGAGAAAGAGATCCAGGTTCAGATCTTGATAATACTCTGCTACAGAAAGGATTCAAGGGTTAGAGATCTGAACGGAAGGAGTCATTTAATTCCGCTGCACCCAATGTAAGGTTTCTTGAACTTTATATGTGTTTAATTTATCGTTTTAGAAAGTTCTTATTTAGGATGTTAATAAACATACTTGTGAGTAGATATAAGATCCTGGTAAAATAATTTCCAACAATGAATCCTTCCATTCAGATCTCTAGCCCTTGATTCCTTTCTCTAGCAGAGCATTATAAAGATCTGAATCTGGATCTCTTTCTCTCCTTCCTTCGATGTTGATTCTCCTTCTTGTTGTTTGGATTGTCCTACAGTCTTACACACTATGATTGAGATACAACTTGATGTGTGTGGGCACTACTCATTCACTCAAGGATTTCGAAATTGAAGAAAGGAAAAGAGAGAGAGGGGCGGCAAAGGCTTTTCTGAAGGAAACAAATGTGCAAGTCATGAGTTTCCTGAAGCCAATACTTTCTATTTACAGAATGCCTTCTAGGTTTAGGTTAGAATTGTATGGCAATAATGGAAAAATAAAATGGCAAACCCTTAGCATAGTGGGCCATATAAGGAAATTGGGCCTCACTTTGCAACTTTCCCATTTTGTTATTTTTCATTCCCATTTTCTCAAAAATGCACATTTTCCAATTTTAACCATTTAAATGCCAATTCTAATTATTTAATAGCTTAAAAATAATTAATAAATAATATTGTCATTTAATATATTTATTAATTTAGACATATAAAGTATCTTAATTAATAAATAAACCTAGAATCTCTTTTCTTTACAATTTTGCCCTTGCTTAGTGGAAATTCATAAACTAGACATAGTCTAACTTTAGAATTATAATTGATTAATTAAAATCAATTAACTGAGTCTTACAAGCACTATGGTCTCAACTAGTACGGGGACCATGGGCCTATATTTCCGAGCTTCTAATAAGTCGAACCGAATTTACCAAGTAAATTCCTAACTTATTAATTCCTTATTGAATCTACACTTAGAACTTGGAATTGCATTCTCTGTCATATAAAACGCTCTATATGTTCCACGATATAGATACGTCATTAGTTATCCATTTTTATAATACTAATTTGATCAATGACCCTCTAATAGATGATCTACATTGAATAGGCACTAAGTTACCGTTACACCTTCAATGTATTTTATCCTTAAAACACTTAGCTCTGTATAACTCATATTTCAGCGAAGTGAAACGAGATCTCCACCATTTATCTCTGTTTAGCCAAGCTCAAAGGATATAATCGTTTCACTTCTAAATTCCTATATAAGTTATAGACTCCATATTTATGTTAACGCTCCAACTCGATTATATTATCATGTTTCCAAAATGTACGTATCACCCTGACGCAAAAGTAGGCTTAACTAACAAATCAAAGAACATGTATAGTACTCTTGAGATCGAACCTAATCATATCAGCATTAAGATCATTTGATCTAGGATCAATGGGTGATATTGAATTGAATAGATATTACGGTAAATTATAATATATGTAATCAAAGTTCAATATCGGTCCCTTCCGATGTATACTCCATACATCCGATACTGGTAAACTTTGCCAATGCCATGGAAAGGACATAACACTTTTCCATGGTGTAAGAATACCTATCGGTGATTATCATGTCAGTCTAAATCCAATGAACTAACAAATCAGGGAATAAACTTTCGAACATATAATTAAGATTATATTCCACTGTGCTGACAACACTATAATCCTTAACAAATTCATATGTTATGGACTTAAATAGAATTCATACATTATATATATATAATCATGAAATAAATCATGTGAACCATGCAACATAAAATGTTATTTCTGATCTTTATTAATAAGTAAATCTGATTATATTGAAATGGGTTTTATTTAGGGCACAAAACCCAACAAACTCCCACTTGCACTAATATAAAACAAAATGGGCATTTTAAATAATCTGAACACCTTGATTTACAAATCAAGTGTAGTAGTAGTAAACTCCTCGTAATAGGATCTGACAGGTTTAATTAACCACAACCTTCTCTCCACCATTACACTTCCTTAATCACAAAATCCTTGATATTGTGAAATTCTTCTCTATATGTCTACTCTCTTGGGATGCTAGATTCTATACTTTTGGAAACTACTTTTTTGTTATTCAGGAAATAACACTAGTAGTTAAGACAAGTTGGAACGGTGCCACAAATGTATAGAACTTTCCTTAGACTGAATAAGTACCTTTCCTGCATCTTTAACATTCAGTCTCTCATGGAAGACCTAGAGACTTTAGATAGGTTTTTACACTTCTCCAAAATCACTACTCCACCCCAAGAGTAATCACCATCTTATCAGTAGACTTTCTAGCACAAAGGCAAGTCTCAAAATCTGATGTGGTGTAGTCTAAGGGTTTTAAACACACCCTTATCGACTAACATATAGTTCCTCTTCTTACTCTTAAGATTTAATTGATTGTCTTCCAATGTTGTTCTCCTAGATTAATCTGATACCTACTCATTTCTCCCACTCAACAGTAGGTGTCTGGTCTAAGGCATACTAAAGCATATCTGAGACGTCTCACTGTTGATTTAAGAAATTCTTTCATGGCTTTATCTTTTCTGGAATAGTTGAGACTTTTCCTTAGATAAATAAAATCTATGCCTAGAAGTCGAGAGGCTTCTATAGATTGCCATTAAAAAAAGAATGCTTCAGCATCTTGCTAAAGTAAGTTGCTTGCATTAGAGTAAGTAATTACCAGGTATACCAGAAGCCATAGGTTTAGATAAACTCAAACCTATAATACTAGGAACAGGAAGTTTTGTTAAGTCCATTGAATAGACTTATAAACTAAAATTTCTTTTCATGTCCTTGTAATAGAAAACTTTAGGTTACTCCATGTGAATGGATTAAACTATAGTTCTCTTGGCTTTTCTTCTTAGTTTCTTATCTTGACAATGCATTACTTGTTTAAACTCACAATGGATTTTAATCACTAGTGTCTTCCAAGTCATAACATGGTGAGTTTCTAGAAACCCTCCCATTACGACAAAGTACCGTTAATTGTGTCTAAGAAAACTAAATTGTATTATCCTCTTCAGTTGTGTGAAGACAACAGAGGCAGTGGGATCATCATGTAAAATAAGATGATAGAACACTTTTGGAATCAAGAAAAAGAATATCTCCTTTATTTGCTACTTTATTTTCAGACTTAGTCATTCTCTTAGAAAAGTAGTATTTGTTTAAACAAACACTTTCTTATCTAATGACTATGGGATGTTCCACCCCTAATCACTTAGAATAGCTAACAAACATGCAAACCGTGATTATCAGTTCTAGCTTTTCTTAAGATTTCGATTAGGTCATCCATGAATCTAGTAATGATTTACTTTAAGTATACAACCATTGCATCATTCTGAAATTGTATTACCATAGAAAAATTTAGGCAACCACTAGTAACTAATCATCAATATGCAAAACGAAATTTCTGGGGAGGTAAGTTTGGATATAATTCAAAAATCAAATTAATGATCTTTGAACTGCATATCTACTAACTTTTGCTCCACCCCTATCAGTTTGCAAGATCTTTAACCACTTTCCTTAATGATTTTCCACCATTGCTAGAAATTCATGAAATTTTTCAAACATTTCAAATTTCTTTGCATAAGGTGAAATCTAGAGTGATCGTTTTAAGAATACAACGAAAACTCATATCAACCCCTGAATGTACATCCATCTGCGAACAAGATGAACTACTTTCAGTGGATATAGGCATATTAACTCTTTCCAGAGAATGATCTTGTCAAAACCACTATGAACAAGATACAAATGCCATAGATTTATAAAATATGGTTGTGTCTTTTGATGACTCAGGTTTAGTTACATCAAAGAGTTCTTAGAATAGTGCAAGTGGATTCTGGTCACAGAATACTAAACTCATACAGTTTTAATCCATTGAAAGAAAATGGTTATTAAACACTTGTGAAAGTGTAACTGTATAATGAGTAATTTTTTCTTGGACCACCACTACTAATGTAACTCTAACTTGAATTGCCCATACAAGTAGGAGATTTTTAAGCTTGAGGATTTATATCATTTTGGGATAGAATTTCGGGAATATAATCATATGCGCCATTTAATATCTTAGGAGAAAATATAGAATGACGTGAAATGATTTATAGACCATTCATCCAATGATATGTTATTGAGCTAATTCGAAATGAATAAGCTAAGAGGAATTAAGATAATTTCGTATTTAAATAAGAATCCAACGATGCTTCGATTAGCGAGAGTCAAAGTAATCTTATTTATACAATCTTCTTGTTTCATATTGTTAATACTAGTCTAAGGTGTCATCAATTGATGAACAGCTAGATGTTGCATTTACAATATTTATCTTTCGAGATCTAACACTATTATGTTTGTCTAATGGTGACAATCCATTAGGGATTTATCCCATTAGAACAACAAACCAAGTTAGACAAACAATGAAGATTCGAAATTAAACTACAATTTAATAACAGAAAATAACATGGCTCAATATAAATTCATACACAATTCAGAAATTATTAAACATATAGCAAGTAGGAATGACAAGTGAAAATACTAAAACATACAATCCTAAATAATTTCCAAGGTCTTCAACAAACTGATTTCAGTGTCCCGTTTAGGCGAGAGTCAGTGATACCATCCATTGAATAGAGTTGTCAGCTCATCTAAAATGATAAACATTCTAGCAACCTTTTATTCAATCAAGATTGGAATCCAGCGTTGTCCCGTTTAGGGGAGAGTCAAGGCTATTCGATCTGATGAGCTTCCACCATTGTTTCATACTCTTGCAAGTCTTATATAGTCGCCACCATTAGGGTGATCAATACTATGTAAAAAACTTACAAGAATACTTATCTTTCGAGATTAAACGGCGCTAACTTGCTAATGAACGTTCCTCCATTAGGGAGGATTACTCACTAAAACAATAGCTATGTAAAACCAACAATGGAGATCGAATATCCTAATCATAAAGCTCATTATTTAACGTGTATTTTCTTCTAATATTTATTTTAAATATATACTTATTGAATTAAAATTTCCAATTTAGAATGAAAAATTCTAAATATAAATTTTAATTTAATATTTATAAATTATACTTAGATGGATATGAAAATAACGTGAATTATTTCCATCTTAGTAATAATTTTCAATAAATATTTAGAAAATTATTCATATTAAGTTGTTTCAAAATTAATTTAAATTAATTTACAGCTCAAATTTAATTTTCTATAAATATATATTGCATTTCGAAAAAATTGAAGTATATATAAGAATACAATTTTCCAAAAATGCTTGTTAAAATAAAATAAAAAATAAATCCTGGAAAAAATTATTCTAATTTTATGTTGGCCAAAAATTAATTAATAAAATTAATTTACAACAAAAAATATAATTTTCCTATTTAATTAAATATTAAAGAAAAGTTTCAAATATTTAAGTATCATGATTAAGAATCAACTTAAATATTAATTTTCTATTTAATTAAATACACTAGAAAAATACTTCAAGCAAAACAGATAATAACTATCTAGACTTTCATTAACTGATTAATTCAATTTCTAATTATATTATATTTTAGTTCATTTATTTTAATTAATCATTAAATGAAAAAATCATTGATCTAAGTTGGTCCAAAATTAAAAAAAATAATTTTCAACTTTAATCTATTTTTCAAATAAAATTCGAAATTTCTGCATTAAAGAAATGCAATTTCGAAATTGTGGGAAAAAGATTAATAAAATAAACTAAAATATATTTTGAATTTTTTTCAAATTTAAGCTATTCTGAAATAAGATTTCAAACTTAAAATAATTTTTTATTTAATTAAATATCATGAAAATAACAATATTTAAGTATCATGATTAAAATCAACTTAGATATTGAATTTTCAATTTAATTAAATGTATTAAATTCAAGAAATAAATGATTAAGTATAGATGAGTCTTAATTATTAATTCTAGTTTAATACTAGGAAAAATATACTTAACTTAGATTGTACCAAAATTAATTATTAAACAATTAATTTCACAATCTATGATATTTTCTTAATTTAATATTAGAAATAATAATTAGTATAAAAATAACTATCTAGAAAATATCTCAATTTAACTAAGCATCTTTTCAAGATTTGGAAAATATCTAATTTAGGTTGTTATAGAAAGAATCTATAATAACCAACTTAAAAAGTTTCATTATGAAATTTAATTAAATATCAAAATTAAGTGGCAACTACTTAATTTAAGAATATTCCATTTTAACTTCAAAATCAACTTAAAAAAATATTTTAAGAATCTTCAATAACCAATTCCTAGAATTCCACAACTTAATATTGAATTCAAAAGATATTCAAATTTAAGTTAATAAGAAAAATTAGTTAGAAATAACTAATTTATAACTAAAATAGGAATATTTAATGAAATCATTAAAGTAAGTTTTAGAAAGAATCTAGTTAGTTAAAATTCTTTATTTAATTAAATATAAGAAAAATACAAATAGTTTATCTAGCAATTAATTCATTAAACTAAGTGTGCTTTTCTTAAATTAATTTTTAAAAAAATGAAATTAGTTATGTTGCTAATCAATTTTATTAGGTTAAACTAATTTAATTAACCTAGTACAGTTATCCAAATCAGGCAAATGGACCTTCACAGTTGAGGTAGCTCATGTGAGGGGGAGCTGGGTTCAGTATGTCGTACCCACTTCTATTGGCCCCCAACTCTCACACAAGGCCCACAAGAGAGGAATTTAACCTTAAAATGAACAACTGTTATTAATTTAATAGGCCCAAAAACTAAATGGGCCTAAATAAAATCTATCATGGTGTGACATTTTATTTAGCAACAACCTATATGCATCTAAACATAAAGTAAACATATAGGCTCACACAGGTACACAGATTTGGATGGATCCTATGATGTTACTAGGTCATACACAGATGAAAGAAGAATGTAAAATTTACCGGTTACAAATTATTTACTTGACCTATTTGTTGGAATTTATTTTACCAGGATCTTAGATCTACTAACAACTATGTTGTTTAACACCCTAAATATGAACTTTCTAAAACGATAAATAAACACATATAAAGTTAAGAAAACCTTACATTAATGGCAGCGGAATAATGTCTCCTTCCACTCAGATCTCGAACCCTTGTATCCTTTCTGTCGCAGAGTATTATCAAGATCTGAGCCCGAATGTCTTTCTCTTTGTGTGTGATCCTTCACAGTCTTCCAATCTATGATTGAGGTACCACTTGCTGTGTGTGGGCACTACTCTATCACTAAGGGTTTCAAAATTTTTGAAGAAGAAAAGAGAGAGGGTTGATTTCGGCTATAGAGAGAAAAGGGAAGGCTCAGTTTTTCTGAAATGTTGATTTTCTGAAAAAGTAGTTGTTTTGACTAAGCCATCACTTTCTATTTATAGGCAAATACTAGGTTTAGGTTAGTAATTATTTGGCATTAAAATAATGAAAATATCAATTTGAAAACCATCCCAAGTGGCCGGCCATAGGTGTTAATGGGACTTACTTGGATTTTGCAGTTTTCACAAATTTTATTTCTATTTTCTCAAAAATGCCAATTTTCCAATTCTAACCATTTAAATGCCAAAACTAATTATTTAATAACTAAAATAGATTATTAAATAATATTGTCATTTAATTTAATTATAAATTAGACATATAAAGTCTATTAATAAATAAATAAACCTAGAATCTCTTTTCTTTACAATTTCGCCCCTACTTAGTGAAAATTCACAAATCAGACATAGTCTAACTTTAGAATTATAATTGATTAATCACAAATCAATTACTGAGTCTTACAAGAAGTATAGTCTCAACTAGAATGGGGACCATGGATCTATATGCTGAGCTTCCAATAAGTGAACCGAATTTACTAAGTAAATCCCTACTTATTAATTCTTCGTTGAATCCACTCTTAGAACTTAGAATTGCACTCTCAGACTTATATAGAGCATATTATATGTTCCACGATATAGATATGCTATCTCATTTAACCATTGTTATAATCTTATTGTGATCAAAGATCCTCTATATAGATGATTTACATCGAGATGGGATAATTTGACCGTTCTCACCCCTCAATGTATTTTGTCCCTTAAAACACTTAGCAACCTTTAAATGATGTTTAGTGATCTAAGAAGTAGTCACTTAAACAAGAGCTCATCCATTCACTTCTATTTAGCTAAGCTCGAGGGGAATCATCACTTGACTTCTATACACCAGTAGAAGCTATAGATTCCATATTTATGTTCAGCACTCCCACTCAATCATACTATCATGTTCCCAAATTATACGTATCACCCTGACCCAAAAGTAGGCTTAACTAATAAATCAAAGAACATGAATAGTACTCCTGAGTTGAGCCTAAGCATATCAGGATTTAGATTCTTTTAATCTTAAGATCAACTACTGATATTGACTTGAAAAGATATAACGGTAAGTTTCTAATATCTTAACTAAGTTGCAATATCGGTCAAGTCCAATGTATACTCCATACATTCGAAACTAGTATACTTTACCAATGTCCTGGAAAGAACATAACACTTACTCCAAGTGTAAGTACACATCTCATAATTCGAATGAGTTGGGGTAGATACTAGGATAACTGATATACAGTTCCTTAATATCTAACACATAGATCACTTTCATAAATCTTTCTTGAATATCTTCTAATGTTCCTTATTTGATTACATCTCAGATAGCTCCCACTCAATAGCAGATGTCTGGTTAAATAATTCTTTTAACCTCTTTATTGTTTGGAGAGTTATCTAGTTGTGACTTATTGTATTAGTCCGAAAGTTTAAGTTTCTTTTAATACTAAATCATCAACATAGCAGACTAGTATTTGAAGTGAAAAATACTTGCTAGAGATTAAGTAATCAAAATTAAGACACCATAAAATGTTATGAGAATTAAGAATTCTTGGTTCAAGTCATTCGAATAGACTGAACTATAATTCCCTTATCTTATTATCATAATTCTGATAAGTTATATTTATCCACATGAATGGTTAGATTTGCTTTTCAGTAGTGTTCTTAAGTTCCTATCACAAGTGTCAACCAAATGAAGATGGGTAAAGAATTTTAAAATTCTCCCACTCAAATAAGGTAATGTGAAACATTATCAAAGAACTTTTATAGGTATCATTTTTACTACAACAGTAAAACTAAATTGGAACATACAATCAAGATCAAGGATTTATATTGAGATTGGATAATTTTACCGTTCTCACCCCTCAATGTATTTTGTCCCTTAAAATACTTAGCAACCTTTAAATGATGTTTAGTGATCTAAGAAGTAGTCACTTAAACAAGAGCTCATCCATTCACTTCTATTTAGCTAAGCTCGAAGGGAATCATCACTTGACTTCTATACACCAGTAGAAGCTATAGATTCCATATTTATGTTCAGCACTCCCACTCAATCATACTATCATGTTCCCAAATTATACGTATCACCCTGACCCAAAAGTAGGCTTAACTAATAAATCAAAGAACATGAATAGTACTCCTGAGTTGAGCCTAAGCATATCAGGATTTAGATTCTTTTAATCTTAAGATCAACTACTGATATTGACTTGAAAAGATATAACGGTAAGTTTCTAATATCTGAACTAAGTTGCAATATCGGTCAAGTCCAATGTATACTCCATACATTCGAAACTAGTATACTTTACCAATGTCCTGGAAAGAACATAACACTCACTCCAAGTGTAAGTACACATCATCGTTGATTATCACATTAGTGTAAATCCAAAACATTGATGAAACAGGGACTTAGTCTTTTGATTCATATGATCACAATCACATTCCACTGTAATGACGAAATTGTAATTGTGAATAAACATATGATCTAGACTTAACAGATTTTGTGTATAAATGTAATAAACATATTAAACCATTAGCATGTAAAATTCAGGCAAACATAACTCACTTCAAATTTTTTATATTGATAACTAATCAGATTGTAAAGGGTTTTATTTAAGGCACAAAACCCAACACTATTGACAATTGAACCATGGGTTAAAATAAGATCATTGGATCTGTCAACAAGTTAACCATGGCAATTTAGATCAAGCAATAATAGGTTTTAGAAAAACTTACAAACAATCTAAAACACATACTCCTGCAACAAGTTAGATTGGATAGTTGGATGTAGGATTTGTTTAATTTAAAATATTAATTTCGAAAAATAATATATAAATAAAAAGAAATTCATTTTTAAGTAAAATAAAATAATATTTAAAATTAAACCTACAATTTTTGAAAAATTGGGTTTCTACTAACCTAAATATAATTTCCAAAAATTGCTAAACACCTTTTAAATTTTCATGTTATTTTATAAATTAAATATTCAATAAAATAAAGTGATAAATACATACCTTTTTCTCATTTTATAATTTAATTTAAGTAAAAACAACAAAATTTAAAAGTTAGCAAAAATATCTTATTTCCTTTTAAAATACCATGATTATAGTAATCTTATTATAAATCTAAATAAGGTGAAATTACTTAAAATAAAATATTTTTAATAAAAGGAATTTAATATCTTACCTTAGATTTAAAAAAAAAATAATAAAATTTTAAAAAATAAGAAAAGAAGTAAGCGAAAATAGATTTTTACCTATTTTCAAATTCTAATTACACTAATTTCTAAAATATATTTTTTAAAAAAATTAATTTATTTATGATAATTAGATTTGAAATATGAAAAGTAAAAATCAAAATACAAAACTACACAAAAAATCGGAAGTTAATTCCATGAAATAGCATGAAAAATCGAAGAAAAACGAAAAAATGGTGAGCTGTACAGATGGTTGCAAAGCACACCATCCATGTGCACATTCTTGGGCGCAAGGGGCTGCTTGGGCGCACAAAGGGTTCTACCAACAGCCAGCCACGCGCACAAGGGTGTGTCACCACTCCCGATTTTTTCAAAACTTCAAAAAATCATAACTAATTCAAATAAAATCAAAATTGAGTCTTGTATAAAAGGAAATTGCTTAATTTTTTTCCAAACTATCCAATAAAAATAATTCCAGATACGAAAAATCAATTATTTTTTATAAAATTTTACAAGCATCAATCAATCATCATATAACACACAGATCAACATGAAACCATCCAAATCAATACATATCATCGTTTTAATTCATATTTCATGAAAGTAAATCATTACCATGGCTCAGGTGCCAGTTGTTGAAAATATTTTACCAGGATCTAGATTTACTACCAAGTATGTTTTATTAACATCCTAATATGAATTCTAAAACAATGAAATAAACACATATAAAGTTCAAGAAACCTTACATTAGGTGCAGTGGAATATAATGACTCCTTCCATTCAGATCTCTAGCCCTTGATTCCTTTCTGTAGCAGAGCATTATCAAGATCTGAATCTGGATCTCTTTCTCTCCTTCCTTTGATGCTGATTCTCCTTCTTGTTGTTTGGATTCTCCTACAGTCTTACACACTATGATTGAGACACCACTTGATGTGTATGGGCACTACTCATTTACTCAAGGATTTTGAAATTGAAGAAAGGAAAAGAGAGAGAGGGGCGGCAAAGGCTTTTCTGAAGGAAACAAACGTGCAAGTCATGAGTTTGCTGAAGCCAATACTTTATATTTATAGAATGCCTTCTAGGTTTAGGTTAGAATTGTATGGCAATAATGGAAAAATAAAATGGTAAACCCTTTGCATAGTGGGCGGCCATATAATGAAATTGGGCCTCACTTTGTAACTTTCCCATTTTGTTATTTTTCATTCCCATTTTCTCAAAAATACCAATTTTTCAATTTTAACCATTTAAATGCCAATTCTAATTATTTAATAACTTAAAAATAATTATTAAATAATATTGTCATTTAATATATTTATTAATTTAGACATATAAAGTATGTTAATTAATAAATAAACCTAGAATCTCTTTTCTTTACAATTTCGCCCTTGCTTATTAATTCCTTATTGAATCCACACTTACAACTTGAAATTGCACTCTTAGTCATATAGAACGCTCTATATGTTCCACGATATAGATACGTCATTAGTTATCCATTGTTATAATCCTAATTTGATCAATGTCCCTCTAATAGATGACCCCTTCAATGTATTTTATCCTTAAAACACTTAGCTCCGTATAACTGATATTTTGGCGAAGTGAAATGAGATCTCCACCATTTATCTATGTTTAGCCAAGCTCGAAGGATATCATCGTTTCACTTTTAAATTCCTATAGAAGTTATAGACTCCATATTTATGTTAGCGCTCCCACTCAATTATATGATCATGTTCCCAAAATGTACGTATCACCCTCACCCAAAAGTAGGCTTAACTAACAAATCAAAGAACATGTATAGTGCTCTTGAGATCGAACCTAATCATATCAAGATTAAGATCACTTGATCTAGGATCAACGGGTGATATTGAATGGAATATATTTTACGGTAAATTTTAATATATCTAATCAAAGTTCAATATCGGTCCCTTCCGATGTATACTCCATACATCTGATACTGGTAAACTTTGCCAATGCCCTGGAAAGGACATAATGCTTTTCCATGGTGTAAGAATACCTATCGGTGATTATCATGTCAGTCTAAATCCAGTGAACTGACAAATTAGGGAATAAACTTTCGAACATATAATTAAGATTATATTCCACTGTGTTGACAACACTATAATCTTTAACAAATTCATATGTTCTGGACTTAAATAGAATTCATACATTATATATATAATGATGAAATAAATCATGTGAACCATGCAACATAAAATGTTATTTCTGATCTTTATTAATAAGTAAATCTGATTATATTGAAATGGGTTTTATTTAGGGCACAAAACCCAACAATATCCTCCTCATTTATCTGTTTCCATCTTTGTCTAAAGTCTTCTCTATGGTTGTCCATGATGAAAGACAAAGAAAACTTAAAAATCCCCAACTCCCACTTCTCACTTTTGTTCAAGATTCCAGTCAACAACCTGCTGCCCTTGCTCAGAATCCTTCAACTTCTGCAGCATCCACCAATCTTCGACCCAATAAAAAGATGAGATCCTACTGTTGTAACTGTCCCAAACCAGAGCAGTTATAAGAAAAATGCTACTTCTTGATTGGATTTCCCCTAGTTATGGCGACAAGAAGAAAATTGTTCACCCTTCATTCCATAATTCATCCACTTCTGTTGATCAGTATGGTGTTCTTGCCAACCTTACAAAGCAAGAAGGCATTCAGGCCATAATTTTACTCCTAACACAGAAGTTGCAGCCCACTCCTACTACAACAGATGCTTTTGCATCCCATGTCTCTAGTAAAAACTCTAAAAACCACTTATGGGTTGTTGATAGTGGTCCTTCACAATACATATGTTGTGACTTTTGTCTTCTTTCTAATGTGCATAAGAATAATATCGTTAATATTGTTACTGTAATACCCTAGAATAAAGAAATGGATTAGCAAAGACCTAATTAGATAATTATGAATAAAATGAGGAACTATATTGTTATGTAGTTCAGTATATGTGAATTAATATGAATTTTAACATGTTAAGACCCTATTGGTGAGCCAGGGGCATTTTAGTAATTATGACCCGGGAAGGGTAAAATGATAAAACTAATTTAATTACGTGCTTAATGGAACTATATTATATAGTATACTTGTGTTTTCTTTTCAGGTGTGTTCTGACAGGTTGGCGCGGTATAGTCACAACTGGGTATTTCAGGCCGAACTGGGTTCGGGCTCGAAATGCAAATTGGATTTGTTTATTTGGCATTTTATTTGATATGTGATAATTTGAATTTTTAATGAAAATATTTGGGTATGAAATGACATGTTTACCCTTGTATGTGGTAATTTGTCGTAGGGGCATTTTGGTCTTTTGACCTTAATTAATTACATTTGATAAAATTGATTTAGAGGGGAATGGAAAGAAAATTTTGGTGTTTATCCCTCCGTCTCACCTGATCTCTCTCTCTCTCACTCAAACCCTCTTTGCATTCAATCTTGATTTTTTAAACAAAAGCTTGATCTTGGCTTGTTTTGAAGCTTAGTTGTTGTTGAATCTTGAGCTTGCTTTTGAACTGGGAATTTGAGATAATTTTCTTTGATTTAAACTTTGAATCCTTGCTGAATTTTATGGTTGTAAAAGCATGGAAAAGAGGTTTTGATATTGTAAATGCATGTTTGTCTTCTTGAGTTGATTTGAGCATGTTATTGTATAAATCTTTATTTGTATGATGCTTAGGATTTTAATTAAGCTTTAGCAGGGATTTTGGAAGTGGTTTTTAGCTTCAACCAATGTGTTTTTAAGGTTGTTTCTGTTGGAATTGTTTAAATTGAGTGAGTTGAAGCTCAAGTTCATGAGCTTGAAGGTTGCTTTGTTAAAACATGATTATGTGAAATATATGCAATCTGGTTTTGGGGGTTTTATGTTGGAATTGGTGCATGAGATGTGTTTAATTGAGTATCTATTAATTGCTAGCAACTCTATTTGTTAATTTGTGGATTTGATCAAGATTTGGGATGAATTGAAAGTTTTTAGGTTGCTGAATTTGGTGAAATTCGTGGCTGGTTTCGGAGTTTTCAACCGAGGTGCCGCCGCATGCTCTGAGCATGCCGCGGCCCGCCCCTTGCTGGTGGAACCTGGGTTTTGTCCCAGATGCCGCGGCATGACTTGGGCATGCCGCGAGCCGCCCTCGTGGTTTTGGGCAATTTTGTGTCGAACTTTGAAAATTCATAACTTTTGATTCCGAGCTCTGATTTGGGTGTTCTTTATATTGTTGGAAAGCTCATTCCAAGCTCTGTATAATTATCTGAATTTTAAATGCCATGATTGAATTTATGAGTACAGAATCAGGGGTTAACCCTAGTTGTGAAAGTTCTAGATTTGTGTGACTAGGATTACCGGCACCTGATCAGGAGCACCCACGAATTCGGAATCTCTATCAGTTTTGAGACAACAGGTAAGATAGTGATTAGCACGTAGAGTATGTGCAGTGGCTCTTATATTTAAATGCTATGTATGATTGTTTAATAACCAGGATTAGGGTTATTACCCTAATAGGAACGGTATAATTGCCTAGGGTTATTACCCTTGTGATATATGTGTGAAAATGCCATGTCATGTTATATGTAATGAAATTCAAGGGTTATGCGCTTAAGGCATAATCAGGTTGGACTCGGTAACCATAACCGAGATGAACCAATTCTAAGGCATTATTGTATACAGACGTGTGAGAGCAACACGTAGGTCTACGCCACATAGATATAAATAGATGTGTGAGCGCAACACATAGGTCTACGCCACGTAGACATAAATAGGCATGTGAGTATAACATGCAGGTGTGTGACACGCAGACATATATGAATGACATTACTGATTAAATAGTGTGATGAGCATATTAATATTGTTATGTTTTATACTATCTTGTTGGGCTTAGCTCACGGGTGCTCTACTGTGCAAGAAAGGGTAAGGCATTAGCTGATCAGCCATGAGTTTAGGAGCTGGGCAAAGAATGTACATGTCCGAGCCATATCAGACCAAGCGGGTTAAGGGTCTACCAGCGAAGTATTTTGAAACTCTATTTTGCCGCTTAGGCCGGCTGAAAGAAAAAGCCTTGTAATAAAGTTTGTAAATATTTTTGGGATCCCAAATGTTAAAAAAGTTTAAATTATTACAAGTTTTATTTCCATTCCATTTATTAAAAAAGCTTAAATTTCGCGCTATGGTTATTAGTAATCCCGCTTAGGGGATTAGGATTTCATAAAGGTTTTGGATAGTGTGCCTAATTATTTAGGGCGTTCCAATTTGCTATCAGAGTGCCAATGTTTTTAAACCTCCTATAGACTGGCCGAACATGTACATCCTCGTCAGAGACAAGCTCGACTCATGGTGCAGTAAGTATTGATAGTAAATACTTTACTGTTTGTGTGATCATTTATTTACTGCTTTCCATTTTAGGTAGTATGCAACATCTAGATTATATATGTGTTATGTGATGCCATGCTTTAAATGCTAATTGATCAAGTGAATATTTATATGGGGTAAATAGGTGAGTTAGGGTTTAAGGCAATATGTTCGTAAGTGTGATATTAACGCTTAACTCGCTGGGGTTGTTGATTACAGGGGTGCTAATTATGGACCCTCCGCAATCATCTAGACCACAGCGCGAGCAAGTAGAGCCCGGGGTTGCCTAAACTGATCCACCGGCACCGCCTCCACCTCTGCAGAATTCGGGGGATTTGCGGGGGCTGGCAATTCTAATCCTCCTGCTGATTGGCAGCAGATGTTCCAAGGAATGCAAAGTATCATACTTTGTCAAGAAGAAGAGTTGCAACATTTAAGGCATCCGGCTGCCCCAGTTGATCAAGGGTTACCACCAGCACCTGTGCCAGTGGTGGGTAACCAAGGGTATATTATGCTGCACCGGGACTCTATGTACGAGCGGTTTGTGAAGCTGCAACCTCCGACTTTTCTGGGAGGTATTGATATAATTAAGGCTGACTAGTGGATGAGCACTGTTACCCGTATCCTTGATAATATGGGGGTGACTGGAACTGAGAGGGTGAATTGTGCGGCCTTCATGTTTCAAGAGCATGCCCGCGTCTTGTTGGACATAGTTTGTCAGACTCGTGATGTCAGTGTAATGACATGGGAAGAATTTAAGAAACTTTTTGAAGAAAAGTTTTACAATGTTGCTGTGAGGACTTCACATCAGGAAGATTTTGTGAAGTTGACTCAGGGAAAGATGTCTGTGGCCGAGTATACTCTGGAGTTTGATCGGTTGTCAAAATTTGCTGGTGATCTGGTGGCTACAAATTTAACCAGGAAATAGAAGTATGTTCGAGGACTTAATTCTACAATCAGTCTGGACTTGAAAATTACCACATCACATGACACTTTGTATAAGAGAGTCGTAGACTTGTCCTTAATTGATGAGGAGGCCGAGCATCAAGTAATTAAAGAGCAGGCTGCAAGGGATGCCGTCACGATATCAAATCCTCTTCCTAGTGGTAATATCAGTAAGGGGACCAACAGTGGCAACCCTGAGCAAAAACGGAAGGCTGAGGCTTCTGGAGCATCAGGGGGAAATAGAAAGTTTTGGGGCAATAAAGGTGGTCGTTAGGGTCGCGGGTCCTCCATCCGATCATATCCCGAGTGTCCTAAATGCAAGAAGCACCATCCTGGTGAATGTCGAGCCAAAGCATGCTTTCAGTGTGGTGTAGTGGGCCACTTTATCAGGGATTTTCCTCAGGCTAAGAAAGAGGAGCCTAAAAGGAATACTATGCAGAACCTAGGGCGACTTTTCACCATGACTCAGGCTGACACTAACGCTAGTCCGTCAGTTGTGACATGTCAGTTGTCTATTAATGGTTGTTCTTATACTGTATTGTTCGGGAGCTACTCACTCTTATGTGTCAAGTAGAGTGATTAAAAGTTTTCACAAGCCATGTGATATTTATTCTTCGGGGTTTGGAACCCTATTACCCTTGGGAGACCTTATACTATCACTAGGTGGATTCGGTCCTTGTCTTTTTGGATTGACGGTTGTGAGTTGATCGCCAATCTAATTGACTTACAATTGTCTGACTTTGATATAATCCTGGGAATGGATTTTCTGCCTAAATATGGAGCGATAATTGACTGCAAGCGGAAGATGGTGGTATTTGAGCCTGATAGTGTTAACCCAGCGTTGTTCGTGGGTAATATTCAGGGGGCACGCGTATCGAGAATAACATTGTTGAAAGCTAAGGACCTGATGGGCAGAGGTTGTCTGGGGGTTCATAGTCACTACAGTGGACACCAGCCAACCTGTGACATCAGGGTTTGAGAATACAAGATTGGTATGCGAGTTCCTCGATATCTTTCCAGAAGACTTGCCAGGATTGCCACTTACTCGGGAAATTGAATTTGTTATTGAATTGGTTCCGGTAGTGGATCTAGTATCTAAGGCCCCGTACCGCATGGCTCCAGCTGAGTTGAAAGAATTAAAGTTACAATTGCAGGAGTTACTGAATCTGGGATTCATCAGACCGAGCTACTCACCTTGGGGTGCTCTGGTACTTTTGTGAAGAAGAAAGATGGGACCCTGCGAATGTGTATTGATTATCGGGAGTTGAATAAACTTACCATCAAGAATAAATGTGAAGACCGCTTAGTTAACTTGGAAATTAGCAGTTAATCTTGATTAATTATGAAATTATTTATAGCTATTTAAATAATTTATTATGCTGTTATTTATTGAATTCAGTGATGCATTTTATGTCATTTAGTAGCTTTCATATTTTGCATTTCCGGTGCCCGGTACTTTGGAACTCGGTGTTTGGCTGAGTAGAAATCACAACTTAGTATGTTAGTAGTTTGGGGCGGTTTATTAGACATTGGGAATGTCGGGAATGGCCGGGAATTTAGAATTTCCCAAAAATACCCCTTTAGTATGATTTATGTGATTTTAGTATGGAGGGGCAAAATGGTCTTTTTACCCCAATGATATTTTGTCTTTTAGTGATTTTATTATTTGAAAATAAATGTTTAATTATTTGTTATTTGGCTGAAAGTAAGGGTAATATGCTTTAAAAGCCTTTTTCTTTTCACATTTTCTACACTTAGTCAAAAAAATAGAAAAACTTCAAAATCACACACTCTCTCTTTTCCTCTCTCTCTCGGCTGGTTGTGGGAGTGCAAAGGCTGGATTTTTCTTTGGTGATTCAAGCCCTAAATTGCAACTCTAGTGATCTCTTGTTGTGGTATGTGTTTCCTAGTTCCCTTCCTTTGTTTTCTTGGAAAAATATGTTGAAAATAGTTGATGCATGCATGATTGTGGAATGTTGTTGCTGCTGTGAAATTGTTCTTACTTTCAGAGGTTTAAAGCTTGTTAGATTAAGGTTATTTAGGTTGTTTTGAAGCATGATAGTTAGGTTGAGTAAAGCTTTGGTTTTTCTATGTAAAATATGTGATTTTTGAAAGAAATGGTTATGTTTTATTGCTGGAATGTTGTTGATGTTTGTTATTGTTTTCTGAGGTTATTCTATGCTTGATTAAGTAGAATTAAGCTGTTTTGAATGCATGTTGTTTAGATTTGC
The DNA here is from genome assembly GCF_029168945.1 of Cannabis sativa. NCBI lineage: Eukaryota > Viridiplantae > Streptophyta > Magnoliopsida > Rosales > Cannabaceae > Cannabis > Cannabis sativa. Next base: position 59,403,481 of record NC_083601.1, read on the forward strand.
TCAAGTTTGAGTTTAGAACTCAAAGCTTGAGCTCCAATGGTGTTTTTCATTTCTGTGCATTCTGGGTAGATTTGATGCTTTAGAAATGTTATTTGGGTTATTTGGAGTAGGTTTGGAAAGTTTGAATCAATTTGGAGTTGATTTGGTTGAGTTATGAAAATTTGAGTTGGCTGTCTGCAAGGAACCGGAATTCCGATTGTGCATCCGGAATTCCGGATGGGGGTTCTGAATTTTCCCAGAACCGGAATTCCGGTTGGGCAACCGGTCTACAGGTTGGGGAAAATTCAGGGATCCTAGTTTTCCTCATTTTTATGTTTTAGGGGGTATTGCCATGCTTTTTATCGATAGGGAAACTTTTAGTTCCTAGTTCAAGTCCCCGGGAAGTGATTTAGCGTGTCACTTATAGTGTTGTGATTTTCATGGTTTAGGAGCCTGTAATCCGCCGCTCAGCTAAAGTTCCAGTCAGGTTGACCGGCACACCTGAATTCGGAATCAAGGTAAGATTAGTATAACAGTATGCATATGTAGATTACATGTTTAGCGTGCATGTAGGAAGCCTGTTAGATTACATTAGTTATGTATGTTGGCTTCGAACCATCCAACCTTGTCACGTCGGTACAGGCTGGAGTATGACCAGCAGCCGGAGTATGACCGGTTCGACCGATCAGGCTGACACTTGGTTGGTGGTTCCGTACTATTGACGTATCCCGTCGGTACAGGCTGGAGTATGACCAGCAGCCGGAGTATGACCGGTTCGACCGATCAGGTGGATATAGTAACACGTCGGTACAGGCTGGAGTATGACCAGCAGCCGGAGTATGACCGGTTCGACCGATCAGGCTGTTACGTGTCAATAGTACCGTCCCTATGAACGTTCAGAACTCAGTACCGTGTTGGACACGACAGTAGTGGCTCAGTACCGTGTTGGACACGGCAGTAGCGGGACTCAGTATCGTGTTGGACACGGCAGTTAGGGTTATGATCAGGGGTATGGGCGTCGGATCATGACCGGGATTATGTATGAGTATTATTATGCTTTTCTTACTGAGTCTGTCGACTCACAGTTCTACGTTTATGTGTAGGTAAAGGCAAGGCTAAAGCTGATGGACCGTGAGCGAGCTTATGAAGGTTGTACATGTCGGGGCGGTTAGGCCTGGAGAGTACGATCCTCGGGACAGCGAGGCTGATTTTGTAACTAGTCGCTAGGCGACATTATTTTGTATAAACAGTTAAATCTTTTTGTAAATGATTTTGTAATCGGGATCCCAAGTCTTTTGTAATATTATTTTCTAAGTTTAATTAAAAAGCAAAAATTTTAATTAATCACGTTTTTCCATAAACCTCGTTGATTAGCAACGAGCTGCACAACATGTTTAAAAATCACGTAATACGCCTATGTTAGTTAGGGTGTTACAATAAATATCCTTTACCTTGAATGGATGATTTGTTTTATCAACTGAAGGGGAAGACGGTCTTCTCTAAGATCGGTCTTCGCTCAGGCTATCATCAGCTGAGAATTCGAGAGGAAGATATCCCGAAAACTGCGTTCTGTACTCGGTATGGACACTATGAATTCCTGGTGATGTCTTTTTGACTCACTAATGCCCCGGCGGCATTCATGGATTTAATGAATTGGGTGTTCAAGGACTACCTGGATAGGTGTGTGATTGTGTTTATTGATGACATCATGGTGTACTCCGAGTCAGAAGAGGAGCATGAGTTGCATCTCAGAGCTGTTTTACAATGGTGACGAGATCATAAGCTCTATGCTAAATTCAAGAAGTGTGAATTCTGGTTATCTCGTGTCTCATTTTTCGGACACATAGTAGATAAAGATGGGATCATGCTGGATCCAGCCAAAATTGAAGCTGTTCGGGATAGGCCAACACCAAAATCAGCTACTGAAGTCAGAAGTTTTCTGGGTTTAGCGGGGTATTATCGTCGGTTTGTTGAGGGTTTTTCAAAGATAGTTGTACCCTTAACAGAGCTGACCCAAATGAAGTAGAAGTTTGTTCGGACTGATCGGTGTGAGAAAAGTTTTTTGGAGTTAAAGCAACGCTTGATTACTGTTCCAGTACTAACTCTTCCTTCAGATAAAGAAAAGTTTGTGGTTTATTGTGATGCCTCGAGACAGGGTCTCGGCTGTGTGCTTATGTAGGCTTGAAATGTAATAGTTGTTGGAAATATTTTACATGGATCTAGATTTACTACCAAGTATGTTTCATTAACATCCTAATATGAATTCTAAAACAATGAAATAAACACATATAAAGTTCAAGAAACCTTACATTGGGTGCAGCGGAATATAATGACTCCTTCCATTAGATCTCTAGCCCTTGATTCCTTTCTGTAGCAGAGCATTATCAAGTTCTGAATCTGGATCTCTTTCTCTCCTTCCTTTGATGTTGATTCTCCTTCTTGTTGTTTGGATTCTCCTACAGTCTTACACACTATGATTGAGATACCACTTGATGTGTGTGGGCACTACTCTATCACTCAAGGAATTTCGAAATTGAAGAGAAGAAAAGAGAGAGAAGGTGGCGCATGGCTTTTTCTGAGGAACAATATGCAAAGTCATGAGTTTCCTGAAGCAATACTTTCTATTTATACAATGCCATCTAGGTTTAGGTTAGAATTGTATGGCATTAAAATAATGGAAAAATAAATGGTAAAAGCTTGTGCATAGTGGGCGGCCATACAAGGAAATGGGCCTCACTTTGCAACTTTCCCATTTTGTTATTTTTCATTCCCATTTTCTCAAAACTGCCAATTTTCCAATTTAACCATTTAAATGCCAATTCTAATTTTTTAATAACTTAAAAATAATTATTAAATAATATTGTCATTTAATATATTTATTAATTTAGACATATAAAGTATCTTAATTAATAAATAAACTTAGAATCTCTTTTCTTTACAATTTCGGCCTTGCTTAGTGAAAATTCATAAAGTAGACATAGTCTAACTTTAGAATTATAATTGATTAATCAAAATCAATTAACTCAGTCTTACAAGCAGTATGAATACGTATCGTTGATTATCCCATGTCAGTCTAAATCCAGTGTTCTGATAAATCAGGGAATAAACTTTCGAACATATAATTAAGATTATATTCCACTGTGCTGACAACACTATAATCATTAACAAATTCATATGTTCTGGACTTAAATAGAATTCATATATTATATATATAATCATGAAATAAATCATGTGAACCATGCAACATAAAATGTTATTTATGATCTTTATTAATAAGCAAATCTGATTATATTGAAATGGGTTTTTTTAGGGCACAAAACCAAACAAACTCCCACTTGCCCTAATATAAAACAAAATGTGCACTTCAAATAATCTCAACACCTTGATATACAAATTAAGTGTAGTAGTAGTAAACTCCTCGTAATAGGATCTGGCAGGTTGAATTAACAACAACCTTTTCTCCACCATTACTTTCCCTTAATCACGAAATCCTTGATATTGTGAAATTCCTCTCTATATGTCTACTCTTTTCGGATACTTGATTCTATACTTTTGGCAACTACTTTTGGTTAATCAGGAAATTAACACTAGTAGTTAAGACAAGTGTGAACGGTGCCACAAATGTATAGAACTTTCCTTAGACTGAATAAGTACCTTTCCTACAACTTTAACATTCAGTCTCTCTCTGGTAGACCCAGAGACTTCAGATAGGTTTTTACACTTCTCCAAAATCACTACTCCACCCCAGAGTTATCACCATCTTATCAGCAGACTTTCTTTCACAAAGGCAAGTCTCGAAATTTGATGTGGTGTAGTCTAAGAGTTTAAAACACACCCTTATTGACTAACATATAGATCCTCTTCTTAATACTTGATTGTCTTCCAATGTTTTTCTCCTGGATTAATCTAATACCTACTCATTACTCCCACTCAACAGCAGGTGTCTGGTCTAAGGCATACTAAAGCAAAACTGAGACCTCTCACTGTTGATTTAAGAAATTCTTTCATGGCTTTATCTTTTCTGGAATAGTTGAGACTTTTCCTTAGTTAATTAAAATATATGTCTAGAAGTTGTGAAGCTTCTATAGATAGCCATTGGAAAGAAAATGCTTCAGCATCTTATTAAAGTAAGTTGCTTGCATTAGAGTAAGTAATTACCAGGTATACCACAAGCCACAGGTTTAGATAAACTCAAACCTATAATACTAGGAACAGGAAGTTTTGTTAACTCCATTGAATAGACTTATTAACGAAAATTTCCTTTTATATCCTTGTAATAGAAAACTTTAGGTTACTCCATGTGAATGGATCAAACCATAGTTCTCTTGGCTTTTCTTCTTAGTTTCCTATCTTGACAATCCATTACTTGTTTAAACTCACAATGGATTTTAATCACTAGTGTCTTCCAAGTCATAAGAAGGTGAGTTCCTAGAAACCCTCCCACTACGACAAGGTACCGTGAATTGTGTCTAAGAAAACTAAATGGTACCGACCTCTTCGGTTGTGTCCAGACAACAAAGGCAGTGGGATCATCATATGTCAAATAAGATGATAGAACACTTTTGGAATCAAGGAAAAATTATCTCCTTTATTTGCTACTTTATTTTCAGACTTAGTCATTTTCTTAGAAAATTAGTATTTGTTTAAACAAACACTTTCTTATCTATTGACTATGGGATGTTCCACCCCTAATCACTTAGAATAGCTAACAAACATGCAAACCAAGGTTAACAGTTCTAGCTTTCTTAAGATTTCGATTAGGTCATCCATGAATCTAGTAATGATTTACATTAAGTATACAATTATTGCATCATTCTGAAATTGTATTACCATAAAAGGATTTAGGCAACGACTAGTAACTAATCATCAATATGCAAATCAAATTTCTGGGGAGGTAAGTTTGGATATAATTCAAAATCAATTTAATGATCTTTGAACTGCATATCTACTAACTATTTCTCCACCCCTATCAGTTCGTAAGATCTTTAACCACTTACTTTAATAGTTTTTCACCATTGCTAGAAATTCATGAAATTTTTCAAACATTTCAAATTTCTTTTGCTTATGGTCAAATCTAGAGTGATCGTTTTAAGAATACAACGAAAACTCATATCCACCCCTGAATGTACATCCATCTACGAATGAGATGATTATACTTTCAGTGGATATAGCCATATTAACTCTTTGCAGAGAATGATCTTGTCAAAACCACTATGAACAAGATACAAATGCCATAGATTTAAAATATGTGGTTGTATCATTTGATGACTTAGGTTTAGTTACATCAAACAGTTCTTAGAATAGTGCAAGTGGATTTTGGTCATAGAATACTAAACTCATATTCCTTACTAACCTACAGTTTGAATCCATTGATAGAAAACGATTATTAAACACTTGTGGAAGTGTAAATGTATAATGAGTAATTCTCTCTTGGACCACCACTACTAATCTAACTCTAAGTTTGATTTTCCCATACAAGTAGGAGATTTCTAAGATTGAGGATTTATATCATTTTGGGATAGAATTTTGGGAATATAATCATATGCATCATTTAATATCTTAAGAGAAAATATAAAATGACATGAAATGATTTATTGACCATTCATCCAATGATATGTTATAAAGCTAATTTGAAATGAATAAGCTAAGAGGAATTAGGATAATTTCATTTTTAAATAACACTCCAACGATGCTTCGAGAGTCAAAGTAATCTTATTTATACAATCTTCTTGTTTCATATTGTAAATACTAGTCTAAGGTGTCATCAATTGATGAACAGCTAGATGTTGCATTTACAATATTTATCTTTCGAGATCTAACACTATTATGTTTGTCTAATGTTGACAATCCGTTAGGGATTTGTCCCATTAGAACAACAAACCAAGTTAGACCAACAATGAAGATTCAAAATTAAACTACAATTTAATAATAGAAAATAACATGGTTCAATATAAATTCATACACAATTCAGAAATTATTAAACATATAGCAAGTAGGAATGACAATTCAAGACCTGAAAGCCATGTTCTGCTGGCCAGGCATGAAGAATGACATTGCTAAGTATGTTGCAAGGTGCCCTACTTGTCAGCAAGTTAAAGCTGAATATCAGCGACCTGCAGGGTGGCTGCATCCACTAAATATACAATAGTTGAAATGGGAAGATATTGATATGGACTTCGTGGTAGGTATGCTTAGAACCACGGGACAGTTTGACTCTGTGTGGGTCAAAGTGGACAGGTGTACAAAGTCTGCTCACTTTTGACATGTTCAGACGAATTTCTCCATTGATCAGTATGCTGAGTTATATGTCAAAGAAATTGTTCGTCTTCATGGTGTCCCAAAGTCCATTGTTTCGGATAGAGATCCAAAGTTTACATCAAGATTATGGGAGAGTGTGCATCGAGCAATGAGTACTTAGTTAAAGTTCAACACGACATTTCATCCTCAGATGGACGGGCAATCCGAGAGGATGATATAGATTCTAGAAGACATGTTGCGGGCATGTGTGCTTGACTTCGACGAATCATGGGTAAAGTACCTTCCCCTGATCGAGTTCTCTTATAATAACAGCTATTAGGCAACAATCGGGATGGCCCCTTATGAACTTTTATATGGAAGAAAGTGTAGATCGCCCATTCACTGGGATGAAGTGGGTGAAAGAAAGTTCTTGGGTCCCGAAGCTGTTCAGAGAACAAGTGAGGCAGTTGATAATATTAGAGCGCAAATGCTCGCGGCTTAGAGTAGACAGAAAAGTTATGCTGATCCAAAGCCCCAGGATATTGATTTTTAGGTCGGGGAAAAGGTATTTCTCTGAATATCTCCGATGAAAGGTATTAAACGCTTTGAAAAGAAAGGAAAACTTAGCCCAAGGTTCATTGGACCTTTTGAAATCCTTGAGAGGATAGGGCAAGTAGCGTACAGGTTGGCTATGCCCCCAGTGCTTGGAGCTGTACATGATGTGTTTCATGTTTCAATTCTTTGGAAATATGTCTCAGACTCGTCCCATGTTTTGAGTTATGAAGCATTGGAACTTCAACCAGACTTGTCATACGAGGAACATGTTGGGTTTTATGCCCTAAATAAAACTCATTTCAATATAATCAGATTTGTTTATTAATATAGATCAGAAATAACATTTAATGTTGCATGGTTCACATGATTTATTTCATGATTATATGTACATAATGTATAAATTCATCTGAAACCCTTTTCACATACTTGATCCTGTTTATTGTGCCGTCAACACATTGGAAAGTAAACATGACTATGTGAATAAAGTTTCCTAGATTTGTCAGACACAGGGTTTTACTGATATGATAATCTACAACAAGAGTTTACTTGTATTTGGAGAAATACTATGTTCTTTCCAGAACATTGGTTAAAGTAAAGCTCAGGTTGGATGCGTGGAGTATGCATCGGAAGGGACCGATATTGAACTTTGACTTAGATTTATTAAACTTACCGTAATATCTATTCAAGTCAATATCGCCTAGTTGATCCTAGATCAAATGATCTTAATCCTGATATGATTAGGCTCAATCTTGAAAGGCTATTCGTGTTCTTTGATTTGTTAGTTAAGCCTACTTTTAGGTCAGGGTGATACGTACATTTTGGGAACACGGTAGTGCAATTGAGTGGGAGCGCTATCATAAACATGGAATCTATAGCTTCTATCTGGCGAGTAGTAAACAAAGGATGATCTCCTTCGAGCTTGACCAAAAGAACATAAATGGTGGAGTACTCATTTCACATTAGCTGAAATATCATTTATACGGGGTCAAGTGTTTTAAGGAATAAATACATTGTAGGGTGTAACGGTAATTTAATCCCTTTACAGTGTAGATCATTCATATAGAGGATCATTGATCACATTAGGATTATAACAATGGATAACTAATGATGTGTCTATATGGTGGAACATATAGAGCATTCTATATACTGAGAGTGCAATTCTAAGTTCTATGCGTGGATTCAACGAAGAATTAATAAGTTAGTGAATTTTAGTGCTAAATTCTTGATCTACTTATTGGAAGCTCGGTTATATAGACCCATGGTGTAAAGCCCGCTTAGTTAATTTGGAAATTAGCAGTTATTTATGTTAATCATGAAATTATTTATAGCTATTTAAATAATTTATTATTGTTATTTATGGAATTCAGATATGCATGAGTATGTTATCAGTAGCTTTTATATTTCGCATTTCCGGTGTCCGGTATTTTGGAACGCGGCGTTAGGCTCAGTAGAAATCACAACTTAGTATGTTAGTATTTTGGGGACGGGTTTTAGACATTGGGAATGTCGGGAATGGCCGGGAATTTAGAATGTCCCAAAAATACCCCTTTAGTATGATTTTCATGATTTTATGGTGGAGGGGCAAAATGGTCTTTTTGCCCCATTAGTGTTTTGTCTTTTGTGGCTTTATGAGATGGAAAATTAAATGTTTATTTTCATTATACATGGCTGAAATAAATGAGAAATGTGATTTATATTATTCTTTTCTTAAAAATCAACACTTAGTCAAATTTTAAAAGAAATTACAAAACACTCAAAGCTCTCTCTTCCTCCCTCTTTTCGGCTTGGTGTTGGCTGCTAGGGCAGGGATTTTCTCCTCAATTTCTTGTGATTTTCTTCTCCTCTAAGTGTAATTCAAGTGTAGGTAAGATCCTTGAAATTGTCCTTCTTTATTTTCTTGAATTTTAAGTGAAAATGGAAGATAATGCATGTGAGTTTGGGAGATGTTGCTGCTGTGTTTTTATTGTTGATTTGTGAAGATTAAAGCATGATTATTGTTGTTGATTGAGCTGTGTTGAAAGCATGTTGGATTGATTGTTTAAAGTTTGAGTTTTATATGCAAAAATGTGGTTTTTGGAGTAAAATAGTGTGATTATGTTTCTGTGATTTGCTGGGTGTTCTTGTATGTTTTCAGAGATGATTATATGCTTATTTGAGTAGAATTAAATAGGTTAAGATGCATGTTAGATGGTTTTGCTCAAGCTTGAGTTTGGAACTCAAAGCTTGAGCTCCAATGGTGAATTTTGCATGTGTGATTTCTGGGTAGGTTTGATGCTCTAGAATTGTTATTTGGGGCATATAGAACAGGTCTGGAAAGTTTGGGATCAATTGGGGTTAAATTGGTCGAGTTATGAGATTTTATGGTTGCTGCCTGCGAGGAACCGGAATTCCGGTTGAGCATCCGGAATTCCGGATGGGGGTTCAGAATTTCCCAGAACCGGAATTCCGGTTGGGCAACCGGTCTGCCGGTTGGGGGATTTTTCAGAACCCTAGTTTTCCTCGTTTTTGGGTTTTTAGGGGTATTGCCATGCTTTTTATCGATAGGGAAACTTTTAGTTTCGAGTTTTAGTCCCCGGGAAGTGATTTAGCGTGTCACTTATAGCGTTGTGATTTTTATGGTTTAGGAGCCAGTAATCCGCCGTTCAGCTTCAGTTCCAGTCAGGTTGACCGGCACACCTGAAATCGGAATCCAGGTAAGATTAGTATAACAGTATGCATATGTAGATTACATGTTTAGCGAGCATGTAGGAAGCCTATTAGATTACGGTAGTTGTATGTTGGCTTCGAACCATCCAACCCCGTCACGTCCGTACAGCCGGAGTATGACCGACAGCCGGAGTATGATCGGTTTGACCGATCAGTGACACTTGGTTGGTGGTTCCGTGCTATTGACGTATCCCGTCGGTACAGCTGGAGTATGACCAGCGGCGGAGTATGACCGGTTCGACCGATCGGGAGGATATAGTAACACGTCGGTACAGCCGGAGTATGACCGGCCAGCCGGAGTATGACCGGTTCGACCGATCAGGTTGTTACGTGTCAATAGTACCGTCCCTATGAACGTTCAGAACTCAGTACCATGTTGGACATGGCAGTAGTGGCTCAGTACCATGTTGGACATGGCAGTAGCGGGACTCAGTATCGTGTTGGACACGGCAGTTAGTATCATGTATGAGTATTATTATGCTTTTCTTGCGAGTACGTCGACTCACAGTTTATGTTCATGTGTAGGTAAAGGCAAGGCTGTTGCTGATGGACCGTGAGCGAGCATATGAGATTGTACATGTCGGGGCGGTTAGGCCTGGAGCGTACGATCCTCGGGACAGCAGGGCTGAGATTTTTGTAACTTTCGTTAGACGACTTTCATTTTGATGTAAAAGTTAAACAGTTAAAACGTTTGTAAATATTTTTATAAATCGGGATCCCGAGACTTTTGTAAAATGGTTTATAAGTTTAATGAAAAAGCAAAATTTTAATTAATCACGTTTTTCCATAAACCTCGTTGATTAGCAACGAGCTGCACAGTACGTTTAAAAATCACGTAATACGCCTAAGATAGTTAGGGTGTTACAATTTGGTATCGTAGCCGCGGGTTGTCTTAGAAGATCGTCACGACATGTACAATCATCATCGGCGAGTTAGCTCGGTTCACGGTTCAGTAAGCCTTTATTGCTTTAGTAGTTTATTTTATTCAGTTATGAAAAAGAAAAGCCTGTTAGGAAGCATGTTAGTAGCCTGATAGTAGAATAGGCGCATGTTTCGTTTTTAATTTCCAAATTAAGCGGCATTAGTAAGCTCTCGATGATCGTGACCTGAGTGCCAACTCGGGATTTCGAGGCGGTTCAGACTAGATGGACGCCAGACGAAATGTTAGGAGTCAGGGCATCTCAGTCGGGTCAGATCAAGGTCGAGGAGCTCAGTTCCCCTCAAGTGTTATGGGCCGAGGTAGAGGTCCCGGGGGCAGGGTTCGCGGTTGGAGTGATGTTAACTCGCCGCAGGCTGCCCAAGTCGATCAGGGAGCCCCGAATTGGGAGTTGCGGTTTGCGGAGATGCAAGCCCGGATCGAAGAACAAGACCTCGAGATTCAGAGGTTGAGACAGCAGGGTGCTCTTGCAGTTCCAGTGCCCGTAGTTCCAGTGGCACCTGCCCCTGCTGCCCAGGCCGAGATAGTGGTAGCGGCCATTAGATTGGAACCCTGGTGCGAGCGGTTCCGGAAGTAGGCACCTCCGGTTTTCCTGGGAGGTCCGGACGTGATGAAAGCCGAGCAGTGGCTGACGGTGATCACCAAGATCTTGAACTTTATGGATGTCACCGGGAACGACAGAGTGGTGAGTGCCACTTTTCAGTTTTAAGAAGACGCTCTGGTCTGGTGGGACATGGTGTCTTAGATCCATGACGTTATCACTATGACCTGGGAAAGGTTTTAGGAACTCTTCAGCGTTAAATGTTATAACGAGGCGGTCAGAAGCGCCAAGAGGAAAGAGTTCGCCCACCTGACCCAGCGAGAGAATAGGAGCATGACGGAATATATTACTCAGTTCTGCCGGTTGGCGAGGTTAGCCTCGGGATTTGCGCCAACCGATTTCAGTAAGAAAGAAAATATCTCGATGGACTTAAGGTGAAGATCAAGTATGACCTTATGATCACTACCGACGATAAGACCATCTATGTTGAGATGGCGAAGAAAGCATGGTGAGCTGAGGGCGCAACTAGATGTATGTGGAATCAGTTAGGACTTCGGAATGTGGCGGGGCTCCTACCCCTTCTGCGTCAGGTTTCAGCAGGGGAGGTAGTGGTTCGGCCATGGACTGGAGGAGGAAATCATCCACTGCATCCGGTGGCTCGAGGCAGAACAAGAGGTTCCGAGGGAACCAGAATCAAGACGATCGTCAGGGTAGTGTTAAGACCCGTTATTCCTAATGGAGTGTCTCATTAGTAAGAGGCATCCTCCGGGTGAGTGTTTAGGTCAAGAATGTCTTATGTGGCAACCAAAGTCTTTAGAAAATTGGAAAGACTGTATGATAGATATGAATCAGGGTTTGGAACCCTGTTACCTGGCGGAGAATTGGTTATCTCCAATAGGTGGATTAGGTCTATGCCGATCAGGATAGATGGTAGGGAGTTAAGCGCTGATCTGATAGAGATGAGCTTAGTCGAATTCGGTATTATTTTAGGAATGGATTTCCTATCTAAATATTCGGCGAGCATTGACTGTAAAAGGAAGATGGTGGTCTTCCAACCGGAAAGTGAAGAACCATTTGTAATTGTTGGTTCAGTTCAGGGATCTCGGATCCCGGTGATCTCGGCTATGTCAGCGAGAGAATTGTTGCACGGCGGTTGCTTAGGGTTTCTGGCCGTGGTGGTGGACACCACTCGGCCAGATACCATTCGGCCAGAGAACATCAGAGTGGTTCGGGAATTTTTGGACGTTTTTCCCGAAGAACTTCCAGGGTTACCACCTCAGCGGGAGATTGACTTCGTGATTGACTTGGCACCAGGGGTGGATCCGGTTTCCAAAGCCCCGTATAGGATGGCTCCAGCTGAACTTAAGGAGTTAAAGATTCAGCTCCAAGGGTTGCTTGACTTAGGGTTCATTCGGCCCAGTGTGTCACCTTGGGGAGCCCCGGTTTTGTTCGTGAAGAAGAAGGATGGATCTATGAGGATGTGCATCGACTACAGAGAGTTGAACAAGCTGACGGTGAGGAATAAATATCCATTACCTAGGATCGATGACTTGTTCGATCAGCTTCAGGGGAAGACGGTCTTTTCTAAGATTGATCTCCGTTCGGGTTATCATCAGTTGAGGATCCGAGAGGAGGACATTCCAAAGACGGCTTTCCGCACTAGGTATGGACGCTACGAGTTTCTGGTTATGTCATTCGGACTAACCAATGCTCCTGCAGCATTCATGGACCTGATGAATAGAGTATTCAAGGATTTCCTCGATATCTGTGTGATTGTGTTTATCGACGACATCCTCGTGTACTCTCAGTCAGAAGAGGAGCATGAGTTACATCTTCAGATGGTGCTACAACGACTTCGAGAACACAAGCTCTACGCCAAGTTCAAGAAATGTGAGTTCTGGTTGTCTCAGGTGTCCTTCCTAGGGCACATTGTGGGTGAAGACGGGATCAAGGTGGATCCCGGGAAGATTGAATCCGTCGTGTGATTGGCCGAGACCGAAGACAAGGACAACGATCGAAGCTTTTGGGATTAGCTGGGTACTACCGTAGGTTCGTGGAGGGGTTCTCCAAAATTTCTATGCCCCTAACCGAGCTTACAAAGAAGAATCAGCGATTTATCGGTCGGATAAATGCGAAGCTGGTTTCGGAAGGGTTTGAAACAGAGGTTGATTACTGCTCCGGTACTAGCTTTGCCTTCGGACGAGGAGAAGTTCGTGGTCTTTTGTGACGCATTCAAACAGGGTTTGGGGTGCGTATTGATGCAAGCCGATCGGGTTATCGCTTACGCCTCCCGTCAGTTAAAGGATTATGAACAGCGATACCCGACTCATGATTTAGAATTGGCCGCAGTGGTTTTTGCACTGAAGATTTGGCGGCATTACTTGTATGGTGAGAAGTGCGAGATCTATACCGACCATAAAAGTCTCAAGTATTTCTTTACTCAGAAAGATTTGAACATGAGACAAAGGCGTTGGTTGGAATTAGTGAAGGATTATGATTGTGAGATCCTTTACCATCCCGGGAAAGCCAATGTAGTGGCCGATGCCCTGAGCAGAAAGGGTCCCGGGCAGGTAGCTAGCATAGTTCAGATCTCACCTCAGCTAGCAGAGGATATGGTTAGATCCAGCATTGAGTTTGTGGTAGGTCAGCTTCACAACTTAACGCTGCAATCTGATCTGTTAGAAAGAATAAAGGTTGCTCAGACGACAGATCCGGAGTTAGTGAAGATCCGAGATGAGGTATTGGCTGGTCAAGCCAAAGACTTTTCAGTGACAGATAGTGGGATGCTTTTGTATAAAGCCAGGGTTTGTGTCCCGAGCAGTGTGGACTTGAGAAACGAGATCTTTGAGGAGGCTCATTCTACCCCGTATTCTCTGCATCCCGGCACCACCAAGATGTACCAAGACTTGAAACCGTACTTTTGGTGGAGCGGTATGAAGAAGAATTTGGTAGAATTCGTATCGAGATGCCTCACGTGTCAGCAGATCAAGGCTGAACATCAGAGACCGACGGGGGTTGTTGCAGCCTCTAACCCTACCAGAATGGAAATGGGAGGATATTACGATGGATTTTGTGGTCGGGTTACCTAGGACCACGGGTATGTATGACTCCATCTGGGTAGTGGTGGATCGATTTACGAAATCTGCTCATTTTCTGCCGGTTAGAACAACGTTTACAGTGGATCAGTTGGCAGAGTTATATGTCAGGGAGATAGTGAGACTTCACGGGGTACCGAAGTCTATAGTTTCGGACAGGGATCCGAAATTCACCTCCAAATTTTGGCAAAGTTTGCAACGGGCAATGGGTACGAAGCTAAAATTCAGTACAGCATTTCATCCTCAGACAGATGGTCAGTCCGAAAGGACAATTCAGATATTGGAGGATATGCTGAGAGCCTGTGTTATGGACTTTGAGGGTTCATGGAGTAAATATCTACCGTTGATAGAGTTCTCTTACAACAACAGTTACCAGAGTACGATAGGGATGGCACCTTATGAACTGTTGTACAGTAGGAAATGTAGACCCCCTATCCACTGGGATGAGACAGGGGAGAGGAAATACCTAGGTCCAGAGTCAGTTCAGCGGACCAATGAGGCAATAGAGAAGATAAAAGCTAGAATGCTTGCCTCACGGAAAGCGGACGAAGAGTTACGCAGATCCGAAACGTAGGGATGTTGAGTTCCGAGTAGGGGACCATGTGTTTTTGCGAGTATCTCCGATGAAGGGGATTAAACGTTTCGGGAAAAGAGGCAAGTTATGCCCTAGGTTTACAGGACCTTTCGAGATTCTCGAGAAGATAGGTCAAGTGGCATATCGGTTAGCATTGCCTCCAGCTTTATCAGCAGTGCACAACGTATTTCATGTCTCAATGTTGAGAAAATACGTTTCAGACCCCTCTCATATACTCAGTTATGAGAGCCTTCAGCTTCAGTCAGATATGTCTTATGAGGAACAGCCAGTGCAGATCCTGGATAGAAAGGATAAAGTCCTTCGGAATAAGACCATAGCGTTGGTCAAGGTTCTCTGGAGAAACAGTAAGGTGGAAGAAGCCACCTGGGAGCTTGAGTCAGATATGCGAGCTCAATATCCAGAGTTATTCAGGTTAGATTTCGGGGACGAAATCCTTTTAACGGGGGGATAGTTGTAAAGCCCGCTTAGTTAATTTGGAAATTAGCAGTTATTTATGTTAATCAGGAAATTATTTATAGCTATTTAAATAATTTATTATTGTTATTTATGGAATTCAGATATGCATGAGTATGTTATCAGTAGCTTTTATATTTCGCATTTCCGGTGTCCGGTATTTTGGAACGCGGCGTTAGGCTCAGTAGAAATCACAACTTAGTATGTTAGTATTTTGGGGACGGGTTTTAGACATTGGGAATGTCGGGAATGGCCGGGAATTTAGAATGTCCCAAAAATACCCCTTTAGTATGATTTTCATGATTTTATGGTGGAGGGGCAAAATGGTCTTTTTGCCCCATTAGTGTTTTGTCTTTTGTGGCTTTATGAGATGGAAAATTAAATGTTTATTTTCATTATACATGGCTTAAATAAATGAGAAATGTGATTTATATTATTCTTTTCTTAAAAATCAACACTTAGTCAAATTTTAAAAGAAATTACAAAACACTCAAAGCTCTCTCTTCCTCCCTCTTTTCGGCTTGGTGTTGGCTGCTAGGGCAGGGATTTTCTCCTCAATTTCTTGTGATTTTCTTCTCCTCTAAGTGTAATTCAAGTGTAGGTAAGATCCTTGAAATTGTCCTTCTTTATTTTCTTGAATTTTAAGTGAAAATGGAAGATAATGCATGTGAGTTTGGGAGATGTTGCTGCTGTGTTTTTATTGTTGATTTGTGAAGATTAAAGCATGATTATTGTTGTTGATTGAGCTGTGTTGAAAGCATGTTGGATTGATTGTTTAAAGTTTGAGTTTTATATGCAAAAATGTGGTTTTTGGAGTAAAATAGTGTGATTATGTTTCTGTGATTTGCTGGGTGTTCTTGTATGTTTTCAGAGATGATTATATGCTTATTTGAGTAGAATTAAATAGGTTAAGATGCATGTTAGATGGTTTTGCTCAAGCTTGAGTTTGGAACTCAAAGCTTGAGCTCCAATGGTGAATTTTGCATGTGTGATTTCTGGGTAGGTTTGATGCTCTAGAATTGTTATTTGGGGCATATAGAACAGGTCTGGAAAGTTTGGGATCAATTGGGGTTAAATTGGTCGAGTTATGAGATTTTATGGTTGCTGCCTGCGAGGAACCGGAATTCCGGTTGAGCATCCGGAATTCCGGATGGGGGTTCAGAATTTCCCAGAACCGAGATTCCGGTTGGGCAAACCGTCTATTGGGGGATTTTTCAGAACCCTAGTTTTCCTCGTTTTTGGGTTTTTAGGGGTATTGCCATGCTTTTTATCGATAGGGAAACTTTTAGTTTCGAGTTTTAGTCCCCGGGAAGTGATTTAGCGTGTCACTTATAGCGTTGTGATTTTTATGGTTTAGGAGCCGATGTCCGTTCGGCTTCGGTTTCGGTCGGGTTGACGGCACACGAAATCGGAATCCGTGTAAGATTAGTATAACAGTATGCATATGTAGATTACATGTTTAGCGAGCATGTAGGAAGCCTATTAGATTACAGGAGTTGTATGTTGGCTGCGAACCATCCAACCCTGTCACGTCGGTACGATTTGGAGTATGACCAATGACGGAGTATGACCGGTTTGACCGATCAGTGACACTTGGTTGGTGGTTCCGTGCTATTGACGTATCCCGTCGATACAGCTGGAGTATGACCAGCGGGGAGTATGACCGGTTCGACCGATCAGGAGGATATAGTAACACGTCGGTACAGTGGAGTATGACCAAGCCGGAGTATGACCGGTTCGACCGATCGGGTTGTTACGTGTCAATAGTACCGTCCCTATGAACGTTCGTAACTCGGTACCATGTTGGACATGGCGGTAGTGGCTCGTACCATGTTGGACATGGCGATAGCGGGACTCGTATCGTGTTGGACACGGCGATTAGTATCATGTATGAGTATTATTATGCTTTTCTTGCGAGTCCGTCGACTCACGGTTTATGTTCATGTGTAGGTAAAGGCAAGGCATTCTTGATGGACCGTGAGCGAGCATATGAGATTGTACATGTCGGGGCGGTTAGGCCTGGAGCGTACGATCCTCGGGACAGCAGGGCTGAGATTTTTGTAACTGTCGTTAGACGACTTTCATTTTGATGTAAAAGTTAAACAGTTAAAACGTTTGTAAATATTTTTATAAATCGGGATCCCGAGACTTTTGTAAAATGGTTTATAAGTTTAATGAAAAAGCAAAATTTTAATTAATCACGTTTTTCCATAAACCTCGTTGATTAGCAACGAGCTGCATAGTACGTTTAAAAATCACGTAATACGCCTAAGATAGTTAGGGTGTTACACATGGTCCCCCCACTAGTTGAGATAATATTGCTTGTAAGACTCATGTAATTGGTTTTGATTAATCAATTATAATTCTCAAATTAGACTATGTCTATTTGTGAATTTTTCACTAAGTAAGGGCGAAATTGTAAAGAAAGAGTTTATAGGGGCATATTTGTTAATTATGATACTTTGTATGGTTCAATTAATAAATATGATAAATGACAATATTATTTAATAATTATTTATAGTTATTAAATAGTTAGAATTGGCATTTAAATGGTTGAATTAGAAAATTGGCGTTTTTGAGAAAATCAGATGCAGAAAAGATAAAACTGCAAAATTGCAAAAAGTGAGGCCCAAATCCACTAGTATAGGGCCAGCCACTTTTGTAGGAAATTTAAACTGATTTTTTCATTATTTTAATGCCATATAATTCAAATCTAACCCTAGTGGAATGCTATAAATAGATAGTGAAGGCTTCAGAAAAATTACACTTTTCTTCTGACTTTTTCTATTCAGAAAAACTGAGCCTTCTCTCTCCCTATCTTTAGCTGACCACTCTCTCTCTTCTTCCTTGATAATTTCGAAATCCTTAGTGTATGAGTAGTGCCCACACACATCAAGTGATACCTCAATCATAGTGAGGAAGATCGTGAAGAAAGATCATCAGCAAAGGAGATTCAGAGAAAGAGATCCAGGTTCAGATATTGATAATGCTCTGCTACAGAAAGGAATCAAGGGCTAGATATCTGAACGGAAGGAGTCATTATATTCCGCTGCACCCAATGTAAGGTTTCCTAAACTTTATATGTGTTTAATTTATCGTTTTAGAAAGTTCATATTTAGGATGTTAATAAACATACTTGTGAGTAGATCTAAGATCCTGGTAAAATAATTTCCAACAACTGGCCTCAGAGCCATGGTAATTGATTTACTTACATGTAATTTGGACTTTAAAACGATTGTTTGTATGTTCTTTGGATGGTATCATGTTGTATTGAGTGTTATTTGATGATTGATTGATGATTGTGAAATTTTCGTGAAAAATAATTGTTATTTCGGTTCTGGCATTATTTTTATTGGATAGTATGGAAAAAATTAAGCAAGTTAGCCTTTTACAGAACTCAATTTGGATTTTATTTGAATTAGTTATGATTTTTTGAAGATTTGACAAAATCGGGGCTGTGCTGATAGTTTCCTGCGATCGCAGAACTGTCCGTACAGTTTCGATTTTTTTCAATTTTCTTCAATTTTTCATACTTTTTCATGGAATTAACTTCCAATTTTTTGTATGGTTTTGTATATATACTATCACTATTCCTAATTCAATTCTAATTATCATTTTGAATTAATTTAAATTTTTTTTAATTTAATTCAAGATATTAGTGTAATTTGAATTTGAATAGAATTAGTATTTATCTTTTTGCTTAAAAATCTATCTTATTTTTAAATTTGATTATATTTTTTTTAAATTTAAGGTCAGATATTTTAAGATATTTATAATATCTTTTAAGATATTTATAATATCTTTTAAGATATTTAAAAATATCTTATCTTTTAAGATATTTATAATATCTTTTAAAGATATTTATAATATCTTTTAAGATATTTTAAAAAATATCTTATCTTTTAAGATTTTTTAATTAAATCTTTTTAGATATTTTGACCATATTTAAATTTAAAATAAGATATTTATAATCATGTAATTTTAAATAGATATAAGATATTTTGCTAATTTTTTTTTTAATTTTGTTATTTTATTTATTTAAATTACATTTAAAAATTTGAAAAAGATATTTATTTATCTTTTCTAATTTTTTATTTAATTTTTATTTATAAAATAACATTTAAAATTTAAAAATAGTTAGCAAATTTTTGAAATGATATTTAGGTTGGTTGAAACCTAATTTTTCAAAAATTGTAGGTTTAATGTTAATTTTTTTTTAAATTTCGAATTTTTTTTAAATTTTTTAAAAAAAAATTTCGAATTTTTTTTATTTTTTTATTTAATTAATTATTTTCGAAATTAAATATTTATTTAAAATTAAATAAATCCTACATCCAACTATCCAGCTAACCTTGTTGCAGGAGTATGTGGTTTTAGCTTGTTTGTAAGTTTTCAAAACCTATTATTACTTGATTGCAAATAGCCATGGTTACCTTTTGCCAGATCTAATGATCTGATGGCTCCCTTGGTCAAGATAATAATTTGTAACAGGTATATTTACAATCTTCTTTCATCTGTGTATGACCTAGCAACATGATAAGACCCATCCAAAGTGTGCCTGTGTGAGCCTATGTGTTTAATTTTATTATAGATGCATATAGGTTAATGTTGCTAAAATAAATTATCATAGTTTTTGATAGAATTTATTTAGGCCCATTTAGTTTTTGGGCCTATTCAATTAATAACAGTTGTTCTTATTAAGGTTAAATTCCTCTCTTTTGGGCCTTGTGTGAGAGTTGGGAGCCATAGAAGTGGGTACGACATACTGAACCCAGCACCCCCTCACACAAACCACCCCAATTGTGAAGGCCCATTTGCCTGATTTGAATAACTGTACTAGGTTAATTACACTAGTTTAACCTAATAAAAATTGATTAGCAACATAATTAATTTCATTTATTTTGA
Organism: Cannabis sativa; assembly: GCF_029168945.1. Taxonomy (NCBI): domain Eukaryota; kingdom Viridiplantae; phylum Streptophyta; class Magnoliopsida; order Rosales; family Cannabaceae; genus Cannabis; species Cannabis sativa. Next base: position 59,423,484 of record NC_083601.1, read on the forward strand.
AATTAATTTAAGAAAAATATAGTTTAAAGAATTTTTTTTATTCTAAGCTAAACTATATGTATTTTCTTGTATTTAATTAAATATAGAATTATAACCATCTAGATTCTTTCTGGAGCTTAATTTAAATTTTTCATTAAATATTCCTATTTAAGTTGATATTTAGTTATCTACAACTAACCAACTTAAATCTGAATATCTTTTGAATTTCAAATTTCAAAATTAAGTTGAGGAATTTTAGGCATTGGTTATTAAGATTCTTTAGATATTTTTTAAGTTAATATCTTTTCAAATATTAACTTAACATGGAATATTTTCAAATTAAGTGGTTACAACTTAATTTTTGATATTTAATTAAATTTAAATTTGAAAAATATTTAAGTTCTAGATTTTTTCTAATACAACTTAAATTAGATATTTTTTCAAATTTTGTGGAAAAGATACTTAGTCAAATAAGATATTTTCTAGATAGTTATTTCTAGACTACTTATTATTTCTAATATTAAATAGGAAAATATTATACATTGTGAAATTAATTATTTAAATAATTAATTTTGGTACAATTTATTTTAAGTATATTTTTTCCTAGTATTAAACTAGAGATTAATAATTAAGCCTCTCTACACTTAATTATTTATTTCTTGAATTTAATACATTTAATTAATTTGAAAATTAAATATCTAAGTTGATTTTATCATCATACTTAAATATTTCTTTTTCATGACATTTAATTAAATAGAAAATTATTTTTAGTTGAAATTTAATTTTTCAACTAAATTTAAATAATTTTCAAAATATATTTTTTCTTTATTTTATTAATCAATTTTCGAAATTGCATTTCTTAAATGCTAGAATTTCGAATTTTATCTTGAAAAATAGATTAAGTCAAATTAATTATTTTAATTAATTCTTGGATCAACTTAAATCAATGATTTTTTCATTTATTGATTAATTTAAAATAAATTGAATTAAAGTATATTATTAGAAATTGAATTAATTAGTCAAAGGAAAATCTAGATAGATGATATTTTTGCTTGAAGTATTTTTCTAGTGTATTTAATTACATAGAAAATTAATATTTAAGTTGATTTTCATCATCATACTTAAATATTTGAAATTTTTCTTATATATTTAATTAAATAGGAAAATTATATTTTTTGTTGTAAATTAATTTTATTAATTAATTTTGGGCCAACATTAAATTAGAATAATTTTTCCATGATTAATTTTTTATTTTAACATGCATTTTCGAAAATTGTATTCTTAAATACTTTAATTTTTCGAAATGCAATATATATTTAAAGAAAATTAAATTTGAGTTGTAAATTAATTTATATTAATTTTGTAACAGCTTAAATTGAATATTTTTCTAAATATTTATTGGAAATTATTACTAAGATGGAAATAATTCATCTAAGTAAAATTTATAAATATTAAATTAAAATTTATATTTAGAATTTTTCATTCTAAATTGGAAATTTTAAATAAATATATATTTAAAATAAATAAATTAAATAAAGAGAATCAAAGAAAATACAACTCACTTTAAATAATGAGCTTGATTATTATTAAGATATTCGATCTCCATTGTTGGTCTTACAAAAGTTAAATGTTTTCAATATAACCTCGAGACGCTAGACTTCGTCCCCCTATGGATGGTTATTCGTTGAACGCATTTAACACCGTAAGATTTCATTTGATAAGTGTTTTGTAAGTTTTCGTCTCTATTAGACTCTCCCCTACGGTGACTACTTAGAGATAAACTTATGAAACATGAAACAATGGTGGAAGCTCATAAAATGAGAATAACCTTGACTCTCGCCTACCGGGACAACGTTGGATTCTTATTTTGATCGAATAAAAGGTTGCTAGAATGGTTTCTATTTTAGATGAGCTGACAACTCTATTCAATAAATGATGCTTTGACTCTCGCCTACCGGGACACTGTATCAGTTTGTTGAAAACCTTGGAAATTATTTAGGATTGTATGTTTTAGTATTTTCACTAGTCATTCCTACTTGCTATATGCTTATAATTTCTGAATTGTGTATGAATTTATATTGAACCATGTTATTTTCTGTTATTAAGTTGTAGTTTAATTTCGAATCTTCATTGTTGGTCTAACTTGGCTTGTTTATCTAATGAGATAAATCCCTAGTGGATTTTCACCATTAGACATACATAATAGTGTTAGATTTCGAAAGATAAATATTGTACATGCGACATCTAGCTGTTCATCAATTGATGACACCTTAGACTAGTATTTTTACGATATGAAACAAGAAGATTATATAAATAAGATTACTTTGACTTTCGCTAATCGAAGCATCGTTGGATTCTTATTTTAAACGAAATTATCCTAATTCCTCTTAGCTTATTCATTTCGAATTAGCTTTCAAAACATATCATTGGATGAATGGTCTATAAATCATTTCATGTCATTTTATATGACGCATATCATTATAATCCCGAAATTCTATTCCCAATTGATATAAATCCTCAATCTTAGAAATTTCCTACTTGTATGGGCAAATCTGACTTAGAGTTTGTATTAGTAGTGCTGGTCCAAGATAGAATTACTCATTATATTTGGTATAAATTTAAGTCTTTGACTTTAATTTTAGATTCCAAATAGAAATTTTCTTAAATTTCTAATTCCGAATACAATACAGTTACACTTTCTCAAGTGTTTAATATCCATCTTTTATTAATGGATTAAAACTGTATGGAATGTGAGTTAGGTGATTCGTGACCAGGATCCACTTGAAGTATTCTAAGAACTCTTTGATGTAACTAAACCTATGTCATCATAGACACTACCACATTTTCTTAATCTATGGCATTTGTATCTTGTTCATAGTGGATTTGACAAGATCAATCTCTGCAAAGAGTTAATATGCCTATATCCACTGAAAGTAGTTCATCTCATTCGCAGATGAATGTACATTCAGGGGTGGATATGAGTTTTTCGTTGTATTCTTAAAACGATAACTCTAGATTATACCTTATGCAAAGAAATTTGAAATGTTTGAAAAATTTCATTAATTTCTAGCAATGGTTAAACACCATTAAGGTAAGTGGTTAAAGATCTTGCGAACTGATAGGGGTGGAGAAATAGTTAGTAGATATGCAGTTCAAAGATCATTAAATTGATTTTTGAATTATATCCAAACTTACCTCCCCAGAAATTTCGAGTTGCATGTTGATGATTAGTTACTAGTCGTTGCTTAAATCCTTCTATGGTAATACAATTTCAGAATGATGTAATGGTTGTATACTTAATGTAAATCATTACTAGATTCATGGATGACCTAATCAAAATCTTAAGAAAAGCTAGAACTGTTAACCATGGTTTCTTAGCTATTCTAAGTGATTAGGGGTGGACCATCCCATTGTCAATAGATAAGAAAGTGTTTGTTCAAACAAATACTACTTTTCTAAGAAAATGACTAAGTCTGAAAAACAAGTAGCAAATAAAGGAGATATTTAATTCTTGATTCCAAAAGTGTTCTATCATCTTATATGACATATGATGATCCCACTGCCTCTGTTGTCTTGTCACAACCAAAGAGGTTAATACCATTTAGTTTTCTTCGACATAATTCGCGATATCTTGTCGTAGTGGGAGAGTTTCTAGGAACTCACCTTCTTATGACTTGGGAGACACTGGTGATTAAAATCCATTGTGAGTTTAAACAAGTAATGGATTGTCAAGATAAGAAACTAAGAAGAAAGCCTATAGAACTATGGTTTAATCCATTCACATGGAATAACCTAAAGTTTTCTATTACAAGGACATAAAAGGAAATTTTCGTTTATAAGTCTATTCAATGGACTTAACAAAACTTCCTGTTCCTAGTATTACAGGTTTGAGTTTATCTAAACCTATGGCTTGTGGTATACCTGGTAATTACTTACTCTAATGCAAGCAACTTACTTTAGTAAAATGCTGAAGCATTTTCTTTCTAATGGCAATCTATAGAAGCTTCACAACTTCTTAGGTATAGATTTTATTTATCTAAGGAAAAGTCTCAACTATTCCAGAAAAGATAAAGCCATGAAAGAATTTCTTATATCAACAGTGAGAGGTCTTAGACATGCTTTTGTATGCCTTAGACCAGACACCTGCTGTTGAGTGGGAGTAATGAGTAGGTATCAGATTAATCCAGGAGAAGAACATTGGAAGACAATCAAGTAAATCCTAAGATTAAGAAGAGGAACTATATGTTAGTCAATAAGGGTGTGTTTAAAACTCTTAGACTACACCATATCAGATTTCGAAATTTGCCTATGTGCTAGTAAATATTTCTGATAAGATGGTGGTTACTCTGGGGGTGGAATAGTGATTTTGGAGAAGTGTAAAAACCTATCTGAAGTCTCTAGGTCTACCAGAGAGAGACTGAATGTTAAAGCTGCAGGAAAGGTACTTATTCAGTCTAAGGAAAGTTCTATACATCTTTGGCACCATTCCAAATTGCCTTAAACTACTAGTGTTAATTTCCTGATTAACCAAAAGTAGTTGCCAAAGATATAGAATCCAGTATCCCAAGAGAGTAAACATATAGAGAGGAATTTCACATTATCAATGATTTTGTGATTAAGGAAGAGTAATAGTGGAGAAAAGGTTGTGGTTAATTCAACCTTTCAGATCCTATTACGAGGAGTTTACTACTACTACACTTGATTTGCATATCAAGGTGTTGAGATTATTTGAAACGCACTTTTTGTTTTATATTAGTGCAAGTGGGAGTTTGTTGGGTTTTATGCCCTAAATAAAACTCATTTCAATATAATCAGATTTGTTTATTAATATAGATCAGAAATAACATTTAATGTTGCATGGTTCACATGATTTATTTCATGATTATATGTACATAATGTATAAATTCATCTGAAACCCTTTTCACATACTTGATCCTGTTTATTGTGCCGTCAACACATTGGAAAGTAAACATGACTATGTGAATAAAGTTTCCTAGATTTATCAGACACAGGGTTTTGCGATATGATAATCTACAACAAGAGTTTACTTGTATTTGGAGAAATACTATGTTCTTTCCAGAACATTGGTTAAAGTAAAGCTCAGGTTGGATGCGTGGAGTATGCATCGGAAGGGACCGATATTGAACTTTGACTTAGATTTATTAAACTTACCGTAATATCTATTCAAGTCAATATCGCCTAGTTGATCCTAGATCAAATGATCTTAATCCTGATATGATTAGGCTCAATCTTGAAAGGCTATTCGTGTTCTTTGATTTGTTAGTTAAGCCTACTTTTAGGTCAGGGTCATACGTACATTTTGGGAACACGGTAGTGCAATTGAGTGGGAGCGCTATCATAAACATGGAATCTATAGCTTCTATCTGGCGAGTAGTAAGCAAAGGATGATCTCCTTCGAGCTTGACCAAAAGAACATAAATGGTGGAGTACTCATTTCACATTAGCTGAAATATCATTTATACGGGGTCAAGTGTTTTAAGGAATAAATACATTGTAGGGTGTAATGGTAATTTAATCCCTTTACAGTGTAGATCATTCATATAGAGGATCATTGATCACATTAGGATTACAACAATGGATAACTAATGATGTGTCTATATGGTGGAACATATAGAGCATTCTATATACTGAGAGTGCAATTCTAAGTTCTATGCGTGGATTCAACGAAGAATTAATAAGTTAGTGAATTTTAGTGCTAAATTCTTGATCTACTTATTGGAAGCTCGGTTATATAGACCCATGGTCCCCCCACTAGTTGAGATAATATTGCTTGTAAGACTCATGTAATTGGTTTTGATTAATCAATTATAATTCTCAAATTAGACTATGTCTATTTGTGAATTTTTCACTAAGTAAGGGCGAAATTGTAAAGAAAGAGTTTATAGGGGCATATTTGTTAATTATGATACTTTGTATGGTTCAATTAATAAATATGATAAATGACAATATTATTTAATAATTATTTATAGTTATTAAATAGTTAGAATTGGCATTTAAATGGTTGAATTAGAAAATTGGCGTTTTTGAGAAAATCAGATGCAGAAAAGATAAAACTGCAAAATTGCAAAAAGTGAGGCCCAAATCCACTAGTATAGGGGCAGCCACTTTTGTAGGAAATTTAAACTGATTTTTTCATTATTTTAATGCCATATAATTCAAATCTAACCCTAGTGGAATGCTATAAATAGATAGTGAAGGCTTCAGAAAAATTACACTTTTCTTCTGACTTTTTCTATTCAGAAAAACTGAGCCTTCTCTCTCCCTATCTTTAGCTGACCACTCTCTCTCTTCTTCCTTGATAATTTCGAAATCCTTAGTGTATGAGTAGTGCCCACACACATCAAGTGATACCTCAATCATAGTGAGGAAGATCGTGAAGAAAGATCATCAGCAAAGGAGATTCAGAGAAAGAGATCCAGGTTCAGATATTGATAATGCTCTGCTACAGAAAGGAATCAAGGGCTAGATATCTGAACGGAAGGAGTCATTATATTCCGCTGCACCCAATGTAAGGTTTCCTAAACTTTATATGTGTTTAATTTATCGTTTTAGAAAGTTCATATTTAGGATGTTAATAAACATACTTGTGAGTAGATCTAAGATCCTGGTAAAATAATTTCCAACAGAACAACCGGTGCAGATACTCGATAGAAAAGAGAAGGTATTGAGAAGCAAGACAGTGGCACTGGTGAAAGTACTGTGGAGAAACAGTAAAGTAGAAGAGGCAACTTGGGAACTCGAGACAGATATGCAGCAGAAATATCCGGAGTTGTTCAGGTAAATTTCTGGACGAAATTTCTATAAGGAGGGGGTAATTGTAATACCCTAGAATTAAGAAATGGATTAGCAAAACCCTAATTAGATAATTATGAATAAATTCAGGAGCTATATTATTCTATAGTTCAGTATAAGTGAATTAATATGAATTTTAACATGTTAAGACCCTGTTGGTGAGCTAGGGGCATTTTAGTAATTGTGACCCGAGAAGGGTAAAATGATGAAATTAATTTAATTATGTGCTTAATGGAACTATAATATTATATAGTATACCTGTGTTGTCTTTTCAGGTGTGTTCTGACTGGTTGGCGCAGTATAGTCACAACCGGGTATTTCGGGCCGAACCGGGTTCGGGCTCGAAATGCAAATTTTATTTGTTTATTTGGCATTTTATTTGATATAGGATAATTTGAATATTTAATGAAAATATTTGGGTATGAAATGACATGTTTACCCTTGTATGTGGGATTATGTGGGAATTGGCCCTAAGGGGCATTTTGGTCTTTTGACCTTAATTAATTACATTTGATAAAATTGATTTTGAGGGGAATGGAAAGAAAATTCTGGTGTTTATCCCTCCCTCTCACCTGATCTCTCTCTCTCACTCAAACCCTCTTTGCATTCAATCTTTATTTTTGAAAGAAAAGCTTGATCTTGGCTTACTTTGAAGCTTAGTTGTTGTTGAATCTTGAGCTTGCTTTTGAATTGGGAATTTGAGGTAATTTTCTTTGATTTAAACTTTGAATCCTTGCTGAATTTTAAGGTTGTAAAAGCATGGAAAAGTTGTTTTGATCTTGTAAATGCATGTTTGTGTTCTTGAGTTGATTTGAGCATGTTATTGTATAAATCTTTATTTGTATGATGCTTAGGATTTTAATTAAGCTTTAGCAGGGATTTTGGAAGTGGTTTTTAGCTTGAACCAATGTGTTTTTAAGGTTCTTGCTGTTGGAATTGTTTGAATTGAGTGAGTTGAAGCTCAAGTTCATGAGCTTGAAGGTTGCTTTGTTAAAACATGATTTTGTGATATATATGCAATCTGGTTTTGGGGGTTTTATGTTGGAATTGATGCATGAGATGTGTTTAATTGAGTATCTATTAATTGCTAGCATCTCTATTTGTGAATTTGTGGATTTGATCAAGATTTGGGATGAATTGAAAGTGTTTAGGTTGCTGAATTTGATGAAATTCGTGGCTGGTTTCTGGGTTTTCCACCGAGGTGCCACGCCATGCTCTGAGCATGCCGAAGCTCGCCCCTTGCTTGTGGAACTTGGGTTTTCTCTTGGCTGCCGCGGCATGACTTGGGCATGCCGCGGCCCGCCCTCGTGGTTTTGGGCAGTTTTGTGTTGAACTTTGAAAATTCATTACTTTTGATTTCGAACTCCGATTTTGGAGTTCTTTATATCGTTGGAAAGCTCATTCCGAGCTCTGTATGATTAGCTGAATTTTAAATGCTATTATTGAATTTTATGAGTATGGAATCAGGGGTTAACCCGAGTTGTGAAAATTCTTGATTTTTGTGACTAGTATTACCGGCACCTGATCAGGAGCACCCGGGGATTCGGAATCTCTGTTAGTTTCATGACAACAGGTTAGACAATGATTGGCACGTAGAGTATGCACAGTGGTGCTTATATTGAAATGATATGTATGATTTTTTAATAACCGGGATTAGGGTTATTAGCCTAATAAGAATATTATATTTGCCTAGGGTTATTACCCTAGTGATATATGTGTGAAAATGCCATGTCATGTTATATGTAATGAGATTCAAGGGTTATGCGCTTAAGGCATAATCAGGTTGGACTCGGTAACCATAACTGAGATGAACCAATTCTAAGGCCTTATTATTTTCAGACGTGTGAGAGTAACACGTAGGTGTACGCCACGTAGATATAAATAGATGTGTGAGCGCAACACATAGGTCTATGCCACGTAGATATAAATAGGCATGTGAGTGTAACATGCAGGTCTGTGACACACAAACATATATGAATGGCATTACTGATTAAATAGTATGATGAGCATATTAATATTGTTATCTTTTATACTGTGTTGCTGGGCTTGGCTCACGGGTGCTCTATTATGCAGGAAAGGGTAAGCATTAGTTGATCAGCCATAAGTTTAGGAGCTGGGTGAAGAATGTGTTGGAAATATTTTATCAGGATCTAGATTTACTACCAAGTATGTTTTATTAACATCCTAATATGAATTCTAAAACAATGAAATAAACACATATAAAGTTTAGAAAACCTTACATTGGGTGCAGTTGAATATAATGACTCCTTCCGTTCAGATCTCTAGCCCTTGATTCCTTTCTGTAGCAGAGCATCACCAAGATCTGAACCTGGATCTCTTTCTCTCCTTCCTTTGATGCTGATTCTCCTTCTTGTTGTTTGGATTCTCCTACAGTCTTACACACTATGATTGAGGTACCACTTGATATGTGTAGGCACTTACTCATTCACTCAAGGTTTTTGAAATTCAAAGAGAAGAAAAGAGAGAGGAAAGTGGCGCTTGGCTTTCTCTGAAAGGAACAATATGCAAAGTCATAAGTTTCCTGAAGCCAACACTTTCTATTTATAGAATGCCATCTAGGTTTAGGTTAGAATTGTATGGCATTAAAATAATGGAAAAATAAAATTGTAAAAGGCTTTGCATAGTGGGCGGCCATATAAGGAAATTGGGCCTCACTTTGCACTTTTCCCATTTTGTTATTTTTCATTCCCATTTTCTCAAAAATGCCAATTTTCCAATTTAACCATTTAAATCCCAATGCTAACTATTTAATAACTTAAAAAATAATTATTAAATAATATTGTCCTTTAATATATTTATTAATTTAGACATGTAAAGTCTCTTAATTAATAAATTAACCTAGAATCTCTTTTCTTTACAATTTTGCCCTTGCTTAGTGAAAATTCATAAAGAAGACATAGTCTAACTTTAGAATTATAATTGATTAATTAAAATCAATTAACAGAGTCTTACAAGCAGTATGGTCTCAACTAGTATGGGGACCATGGGCCTATATTTCCGAGCTTCCAATAAGTCGAACCGAATTTACCAAGTAAATTCCTACCTTATTAATTCCTTAGTCAATCCACACTTATAACTTGGAATCGCACTCTCAGTCATATAGAAGGCTCTATATGTTCCACGATATAGATACGTCATTAGTTATCCATTGTCATAATCCTAATTTGACCAATGACCCTCTAATAGATGATTTACATTTAATAGGCACTAAGTTACCGTTACACCTTCAATGTATTTTATCCTTAAAACACTTCGCTCCGTATAAATGATATTTCAGCAAAGTGAAATGAGATCTCCACCATTTATCTCTGTTTGGCCAAGCTCGAAGGATATCATCGTTTCACTTCTAAATTCCTATAGAAGTTATAGACTCCATATTTCTGTTACCGCTCCCACTCAATTATACTATCATGTTCCCAAAATGTACGTATCACCCTGACAAAAAAGTAGGCTTAACTTACAAATCAAAGAATACGTATAGTACTCTAGAGATCGAACCTAAACATATCAGGATTAAGATCATTTGATCTAGGATCAACGAGTGATATTGAATTGAATAGATATTACGGTAAATTTTAATATATCTAATAAAAGTTCAATATCGGTCCCTTCCGATGTATACTCCTGTAACACCCTAACTAACATAGGCGTATTACGTGACTTTTAAACATGCTGTGCAGCTCGTTGCTAATCAACGAGGTTTATGGAAAACGTGATTAATTAAAATTTTTGCTTTTTAATTAAACTTATAAAATAATATTACAAAAGACTCGGGATCCCGATTATAAAATCATTTACAAAAGTTTACTGTTCATACAAAATAATTGTCGCCTAGCGACTAGTTACAAAAATCAGCCTTGCTGTCCCGAGGATCGTACGCTCCAGGCCTAACCGCCCCGACATGTACAATCTTCATAAGCTCGCTCGCGGTCCATCAGCTTTAGCCTTGCCTTTACCTACACATAAACGTAGAACTGTGAGTCGACAGACTCAGTAAGAAAAGCATAATAATATTCATACATAATCCCGGTCATGATCAGACGCCCATACCCCTGATCATAACCCTAACTGCCGTGTCCAACACGATACTGAGTCCCACTACTGCCGTGTCCAACACGGTACTGAGTCACTACTGCCGTGTCCAACACGGTACTGAGTTCTGAACGTTCATAGGGACGGTACTATTGACACGTAACAGCCTGATCGGTCGAACCGGTCATACTCCGGCTGCTGGTCATACTCCAGCCTGTACCGACGTGTTACTATATCCACCTGATCGGTCGAACCGGTCATACTCCGACTGCTGGTCGTACTCCAGCCTGTACCGACGGGATACGTCAATAGTACAGAACCACCAACCTAAGTGTCAGCCTGATCGGTCGAACCGGTCATACTCCAGCTGCTGGTCATACTCCAGCTGCTGGTCATACTCCAGCCTGTACCGATGTGACAGGGTTGGATGGTTCGAAGCCAACATACATAACTAATGTAATCTAACAGGCTTCCTACATGCACGCTAAACATGTAATCTACATATGCATACTGTTATACTAATCTTACCTGGATTCCGAATTCAGGTGTGCCGGTCAACCTGACTGGAACTTTAACTGCGCGGCGGATTACAGGCTCCTAAACCATAAAAATCACAACACTATAAGTGACACGCTAAATCACTTCCCGGGGACTTAAACTAGGAACTAAAAGTTTCCCTATCGATAAAAAGCATGGCAATACCCCCTAAAACATAAAATCGAGGAAATCTAGGGTTTCAGAATTTTCCCCAACCGGCAGACCGGTTGCCCAACCGGAATTCCGGTTCTGGGAAAATTCAGAACCCCATCCGGAATTCCGGATGCACAACCGGAATTCCGGTTCCTCGCAGGCAGCAACATCAAAAATTCATATCTTGCACAAATCGACTCCAAATCAAATGAAACCTTCTAGACCTGCTCTATTTATCCCCTAGAACATTTCTAAAGCTTCAAAACCACCCAGAAAGCACAATAGCAAAAATCACCATTAAAGCTCAAGCTTTGAGTTCTAAACTCAAACTTGAGTAAAATAACCTAACATGCATTCAATCTATGCTTCAAACTCATAATCAAGCTAATAACAACTTCAGAAACTAGAATCTAACTCATGCAAACACAACAACCACCAAAACCTCCATTTTTCTTTGAAAACCCAAGCTTTTTACATAAAAATCTATCCAACTAGAACAAGGAATTCAAGCATGCAATTCAATCTAATTAAACCTACTTAACTCAACATTTTAATCAAGGAAAGAACAACCACAATTACAGCAGCAACATCATGCATAACTCATTATTTTCATCATTTTTTTCCAAGAAACAAAGGAGAAAAAACTAGAAATCACATACCACAACAAGAGATCACAATTTAGGGTGAAGCTATCTTGAAAATCAAAGGAAGAATCTGTTGGGTTTTATGCCCTAAATAAAACTCTTTACAATCTGATTAGTTATCAATAAAAGAAATTAGAAGTGATTGATGTTTGCATGAATTTTACATGCTAATGGTTTAACATGTTTAATATGTTTATTACATTCATACACACAAAATCAGTTAAATCCAGATCATATGTTTATTCACAATTACAGTATCGTCAACACAGTGGAATGTGATTGTGATCATATGAATCAAAAGTTTTGGTCCCTGTTTCATCAGTGTTATTGGATTTACACTAATGTGATAATCAGCGATGATGTGTACTTACACTTGGAGTAAGTGTTATGTTCTTTCCAGGACATTAGTAAAGTATACTAGTTTCGAATGTATGGAGTATACATTGGACTGGACCGATATTGCAACTAAGTTAAGATATTACAAACTTACCGTTATACATATCTTTCCAAGTCAATATCAGTAGTTGATCTTAAGATTAAAAGAATCTAAATCCTGATATGCTTGGGCTCAACTCAGGAGTGCTATTCATGTTCTTTGATTTATTAGTTAAGCCTACTTTTGGGTCAGGGTGATACGTATATTTTGGGAACATGATAGTATGATTGAGTGGGAGTGCTGAACATAAATATGGAATCTATAGCTTCTACTGGTGTATAGAAGTCAAGTGATGATTCCCTTCGAGCTTAGCAAATAGAAGTAAATGGATGAGCTCTTGTTTAACTGACTAATTATTAGATCACTAAACACCATTTACAGGTAGCTAAGTGTTTTAAGGGGCAAAATACATTGAGGGGTGAGAACGGTAAAGAAATCCCATCTCGATGTAAATCATCTATATAGAGGATCTTTAAATCACAATAAGATTATAACAATGGTTAAATGAGATAGTATATTGGTATCGTGAAACATACAATATGCTCTATATAAGTCTGAGAGTGCAATTCTAAGTTCTAAGAGTGTATTCAACGAAGAATTAATAAGTAGGAATTTACTTGGTAAATTTGGTTCACTTATTGGAAGCTCAGCATATAGATCCATGGTCCCCATTCTAGTTGAGAACATTCTGCTTGTAAGACTCATTAATTGATTCGTGATTGATCAATTATAATTCTAAAGTTAGACTATGTCTAATTTTATGAATTTTCACTGTTCAGGGGTGAAATTGTAAGGAAAAGAGTTTTCTAGGTTTATTTATTTATTAATAGACTTTATATGTCTAATTAATAATTAAATTAAATGACAATATTATTTAATAATCTATTTTAGTTATTAAATAATTAGTTTTGGCATTTAAAAGGTTAGAATTGGAAAATTGGCATTTTTGAGAAAATAGAGATAAAATTTGATAAAATTGCAAAATTAAGTGAGGCCCATTACAACACCTAGGCCGGCCACTTAATTAGATTTTTCAAATTATTATTTTCATTATTTTAATGCCAAATAATTCTAAACCTAAACCTAGTAGTTGCCTATAAATAGAAAGTGATGGCTCATTCACAACACATGCTTTCATTAGCTTTCTGACAGAAATTTCTCTCTTCAGAAAAACTGAGCCTTCCTCACTCTCTACCTTGGCCGAAATACCTCTCTCTCTTTTCCCTTCATCTTTTTCGTGACCCTAGTGAAAGAGTAAGTGCCCACACACAGCAAGCAGTAACTCAATCATAGATTGGAAGACTGTGAAGGATCAAAGCTTGAAGAAGAAGGAGATTCGGGCTCAGATCTTGATTATACTCTGCTACAGAAAGGAATCAAGGGTTAGAGATCTGAGTGGAAGGAGACATTTATTCCGCTGCATCAATGTAAGGTTTTCTTAACTTTATATGTGTTTATTTTATCGTTTTAGAAAGTTCACATTTAGGATGTTTAAACAACATACTTGTGAGTAGATCTAAGATCCTGGTAAAATAATTCCAACAACTGGCCTCAGAGCCATGGTAATTGATTTACTTACATGTAATTTGGATTTTAAAACGATTGTTTGTATGTTCTTTGGATGGTATCATGTTGTATTGAGTGTTATTTGATGATTGATTGATGTTTGTGAAATTTTCGTGAAACATAATTGTGATTTCGTTTCTGGAATTATTTTTATTTGATAGTATGGAAAAAATTAAGCAAGTTAGCCTTTTACAGAACTTAATTTGGATTTTATTTGAATTAGTTATGATTTTTTGAAGATTTGACAAAATCGGGGAAATTTTGTCTTGATAGTTTCCTGCGATCGCAGAACTGTCCGTACAGTTTCGAATTTTTCCTTTTTTCTTCAATTTTTCATACTTTTTCATGGAATTAGCTTCCAATTTTTTGTATGGTTTTGTATATATACTATTACTATTCCTAATTCAATTCTAATTATCATTTTGAATTAATTTAATTTTTTTTTAATTTAATTCAAGATATTAGTGTAATTTGAATTTGAATAGAATTAGTATTTATCTTTTTGCTTAAAAATCTATCTTATTTTTAAATTTGATTATATTTTTTTAAATTTAAGGTCAGATTTTATAAGATATTTATAATATCTTTTAAGATATTTATAATATCTTTTAAGATATTTTAAAATATCTTATCTTTTAAGATATTTTTTTAATAATATCTTATCTTTTAAGATTTTTTTTAAATCAAATCTTTTTAGATATTTTGACCTTATTTAAATTTAAATAAGATATTTATAATCATGTAATTTTAAATAGATATAAGATATTTTGCTAACTTATATCTTTTCTTTTTTTTTTTATTTAATTTTATTTTTAAAATAACATTTAATTTTTTAAAAATAGTTAGCAAATTTTTTTTTGAAATGATATTTAGGTTGGTTGAAACCTAATTTTTCAAAAAGTAGGTTTAATTTTAAATATTTATTTTAAAATAATTTCGAAATTTAAATTTATTTTTTATTTTATTTTCGAAAATTAATTAAATTTTTTTTCGAAATTAATTAAAATATTTTTTTTCATTATTTATTTTTCGAAATTATTTATTTAAAATTAAATAAATCCTACTTCCAACTATCCAGCTAACCTTGTTGCAGGAGTATGTGGTTTTAACTTGTATGTAAGTTTTTTAAAACCTATTATTACTTGATTGCAAATAGCCATGGTTACCTTTTGCCAGATCTAATGATCTGATGGCTCCCTTGGTCAAGTTAATAATTTGTAACAGGTAAATTTTACAATCTTCTTTCATCTGTGTATGACCTAGCAACATGATAGGATCCATCCAAAGTGTGCCTGTGTGAGCCTATATGTTTATTTTGTTTTAATATAGATACATATAGGTTGTTGCTAAATAAAATGTCACACCATGATAGATTTTATTTAGGTCCAATTAGTTTTTGGACCTATTCAATTAATAACAGTTATTCATTTTAAGGTTAAATTCCTCTCTTTTGGGCCTCGTGTGAGAGTTGGGAGCCATAGAAGTGGGTACGACATACTGAACCCAGCACCCCCTCACATGAACTACCCCAATTGTGAAGGCCCATTTGCCTGATTTGAATAGCTGTACTAGGTTAATTATATTAGTTTGACCTAATAAAAATTGAATTAGCAACATAATTAACTTTTAAAATATATGAAAATTTATTTTCATTTTAATATTTTAAAGTTAATTTTAAGAAAAACACTTTTAGTTTTAGATATTATTTCTAGACAAACTATTTGTATTTTTCTTGTATTTAATTAAATATAGAATTTTAACTAACTAAGATTCTTTCTGGAGCTTATTTAATTAAATATTCCTATTTAAGTTATAAATTAGTTGTATCAACTGATTTTTCTTAACTAACTTAAATTTGAATATTTGATTTAAATTTTAAATCAAGTTGAGGAATCTTAGGCATTAGTTATTAAAGATTCTTAAGATATTTTTTAAGTTAATATCTTTTCAAATATTAACTTGAAATGGAATATCTTAGATATTTTTTTTGGTTAATATCTTTTCAAATATTAACTTAAAAAGATATCTTCAAATTAAGTGGTTACAACTTAATTTGTGATATTTAATTAAATCTAGATTTGAAATTATTTAAGTTTTAGATTTTTTCTATATAACTTAAATTAGATATTTTTCAAATTTTGAAAAGATACTTAGTCAAATAAGATATTTTCTAGATAGTAATTTCTAGATTACTTATTATTTCTAATATTTAAATAGGAAAATCGTACTTTGTGAAATTAATTATTTAAATAATTAATTTTGGTACAATTTTATTAACTATATTTTTCCTAGTATTAAATAGAAATTAATAATTAAGCCTTCTCTACACTTAATTATTATTTCTTGAATTTAATACATTTAATTAACTTGAAAAATCTAAATATCTAAGTTGATTTTCATCATGATACTTAAATATTTATTGATTCTTCATGACACTTAATTAAATAGAAAATTATTTTTAGGTTGAAATTTAATTTTTCAACTTAAATTTAAATAATTTTCAAAATATATATTTTTCTTTATTTTATTAATCAATTTCGAAAATTGCATTTTATTTATGCAATATTTTCGAATTTTTTATTTTGAAAAATAGATTGAGTTGTAAATTAATTATTTATTTTAATTAATTCTTGGACCAACTACAATCAATGATTTTTTCATCTAATTGATTAATTTAAAATAAATGAATTTAAAATATATATATATATATACTATTAGAAATTGAATTAACTAGTCAAAAGAAAATCTAGATAGGTGATCTTTTTGCTTGAAGTATTTCTTTTCTATTTTTATTATTTTTCGAAAATTGTATATTTTATATACTTTCGAACCCAATAAATATATTCTCAAAGGAAATTTTTAAGTTGCTAATTATTTATTTAATTCAACTTAAATTAATTTCCTTAATATTTATATTTAAGATTATTACTAAGATGGAAATAATTTATTTTATTTCAATCACCATCTAAGTATAATTTTATAAATATTATATTAAATTCTTAATTTTGAATTTTAATTCTTAAATAGAATTTAATGAGATTTATTTATTAAAATAATAAAGAAAATACATTTTAAATAATGAGCTTTATTATTATTAAGATATTCGATCTCCATTGTGGGTTTTACACCGCGTTTGTTTTAGTGAGTAATCCTCCCTAATGGAGGAACGTTCATTAGCAATTTCGCACCGTTTAATCTCCCATGATAAGTGGTTTGTAAGTGTTTTATATGGTATAGATCACCCTAATGGTGGCGACCATATTTGACTTGCAAATTGCGAAACAATGGTAGAAGCTCATAAGATAGAATAGCCTTGACTCTCGCCTAAACGGGACAACGCTGGATTCTGATCTTGATCGAATAAAAGGTTGCTAGAATGTTTAACATTTTAGATGAGCTGACAACTCTATTTAATGGATGGTAGCTTTGACTCTCGCCTAAACGGGACACTGATATCAGTTTGTTGAAAACCTTGGAAATTATTTAGGATTGAATTTTTTAAGTATTTTCTCATATCATTCCTACTTGCTATGTGCTTATAATTTCTGAATTGATTTTGTGTGTTAAACCATTATTAATTTCTATTTGTTGATTTCTATTATTTTGTAGTATCCTGTTTTGTCAAAATGAATCCCATGTTATCACTGTTGACTGAAAATAAGCTGAATGGATCTAACTTTAATAAATGGAATGAGAACATTAATATTGCTCTCATAGGAGAAAGTGCCTTGTTTGTTTTAACTGAGCCGTCACCTGAAGTGCCTGGGGACAATGCATCCAAAGCTGTGAAAGAAAAGTATGAGCGTTGGCAGAAAGCAAATGACAAAGCTCTATACTTTATGCTTTCTAGCATGGTTGACACCCTCAAAACTCGGTTTTCTAAAACCGAGAAGGCTACTGAAGTTATGACGAAGTTAAATGAGCTATTCGGTAAGGCATCACTTCAGTCCCGCTTTGACGCGACTAAGAAGTACATTAACGCACGGATGGAACCTCATCAAAACGTGCGTGATCATGTTCTCCTCATGTCCAGTTATTTCCAAGAAGCCCAGGATCATGGTGCTGAAATGGACAGTGCTACTCAAGTTAGTCTTATCTTGAATAGCCTGACTCTAGCATTTCTACCATACACATCAAATTATGTCATGAATAAGAAGGAAATTGACTTTCATGAATTAGTCAATGACCTTCAAACTTATGAAAATTTGATTGGAGGACCCAAGAAGAAAGGGAGTAAACCTCACAATCCTGGGAATGGTAATGGGACGATAAAACCTGAAGCAAATGTCGCCTCTGCTTCAAAGCCCAAATCGAAGAGGAAGTGGCACAACACCAAGAAGCGAACAAAAGCCAATAAAAGGGTTGCTCCTTCCGGTGATGCTACACTTAAAGGAAAGTGTTTCTACTGCAATGAGAAAGGTCATTGGAAACCCCAGTGTCCTAAACTTCTTGCAAAGAAACAAGGTATTTCCATTAATAAACTTTAAGAGTTTAGTGAATTATTATCCAATTGGATTTATGATTCTGGACTAAACTTTGTTTATTTGTTTTCTTCTTCTTATAGGCCAAGCTACTTGAACTCAATTGAGTTGAATCAGCTGGACCAAGGGTGAAATCGTCCAGATGAAGATGAAGCTCTTCAAATTTTTGAATTAATTGTTTTAGTTTAAAGACAATTTGGATTTCAAATTTTAGTTAGGGATAATAATCCCTATTTCTCTCATATTGTTGCAATGCATTTTTTTTATTAATAAAGTTTTATTTTCGAAATTCACTATTGCAATTTATGAGATTGAGCTTCATTTAATTTTATCTTCATCAATTATTACCACATTATATTTATATGTTTGTATGTGTAAGTGTTTTTATTATTGATACAAATTCTATAATATTTCAAACTCTTCATCGAGTTATATTAAATAAACACTAGAAACTATTTCTATGTTTATCAATAATTGTTAATTCTAATACAATTATTAAGAATTTGTTTAATAAAAGGATCTTATGATCTGATAGGGTGGAGAAAAGTTAAGAAAACTATGCAGTTCAACGATCTTTTACATCTAATGAACTCTGGATAGTATTCAACTCCACACAAACTCTATCACACTAAGAGAATCATGATCTTTACAACCTTTAGGGGTGGATCATAATCTCTATATACTTAGGGGTGGAGGTTACCTGTAGTACCCTATATGTATATTCTTAGGGGTGGAGTCTATTCCACAATTCCCTATGAAACACATATCTTGTTTAAACATAGAAGTAATATAATGAGTCAGCTATTGTCAATATAAATTCTTGATCTTGATTGTATGTTCCATTTCGATTTTACTGTTGTAAGTAAAAGTTTGATACCTTTGAAAGTTCTTTGTTAAAGTTTCACACTACCTTAATTGAGTGGGAGAATTTTAAAGTTCTATACCCATCTTCATTAGGTTGATAATTGTGATAGGTACTTAAGAACACTACTGGAAAGCAAATCTAAGCATTCACATGGATAGGTATAGCTTATCAGAATTATGCGAATAAGAAAAAGAACTCTAGTTCAGTCCATTCGAATGACTTGAACCAAGAATTCTTAATCCTCATAAAATTTTGATGGTATCTTAATTTTGATTACTTTATCTCTGGCATGTATTTTTCACTTCAAATACTAGTCTGCTATGTTGATGACTTAGTCTTGACTTAAAGTTTCAGACTAATACAAAAGTCACAACTAGGTAACTCTCTAAACAATCAGAGGTTAAAAGTATTATTTAACCAGACATCTGCTATTGAGTGGGAGCTATCTGAGATGTAATCAAATAGGGAACATTAGAAGATATTCAAGAAGGATTTGTGTAAGTGATCTATATGTCAGATATTAAGGACCTGTGTATCAGTTGTCTTTGTATCTCACCATCTAATTTCGAAATTCTATAAGATGGTGCTTACTTTGGGGGTGGAGGAATTATTGTATAATAATTCAAGCTCTACCAGAGAAGAATTATAACTTGGTCTATTCGAAAATACCAGAAAGTTATATCACTGAAGAAAAGTCTACACTGTATTATCTCAATTACATATTTTAAAATATGAGAGATATGTCTTCTGTTAATTCAGATGTACATTTAAAACAGTAAAAATTTCAGTATCCCTTGATAAGTAAAGCATATAGTAAAGGATGTTTCATAAGTGTATTTATGAACTAGTTTCCAGAAGTTTGGGTGGATTCAAATATACTACACTTGATCTGAAGATCAAGACATCAGATTGACCTATTTGCACAGTTTGTTTTATATTAGTGCAAGTGGGAGTTTGTTGGGTTTTATGCCCTAAATAAAACTCTTTACAATCTGATTAGTTATCAATAAAAGAAATTAGAAGTGATTGATGTTTGCATGAATTTTACATGCTAATGGTTTAACATGTTTAATATGTTTATTACATTCATACACACAAAATCAGTTAAATCCAGATCATATGTTTATTCACAATTACAGTATCGTCAACACAATGGAATGTGATTGTGATCATATGAATCAAAAGTTTTGGTCCCCGTTTCATCAGTGTTATTGGATTTACACTAATGTGATAATCAGCGATGATGTGTACTTACACTTGGAGTAAGTGTTATGTTCTTTCCAGGACATTAGTAAAGTATACTAGTTTCGAATGTATGGAGTATACATTGGACTGGACCGATATTGCAACTAAGTTAAGATATTACAAACTTACCGTTATACATATCTTTCCAAGTCAATATCAGTAGTTGATCTTAAGAATAAAAGAATCTAAATCCTGATATGCTTGGGCTCAACTCAGGAGTGCTATTCATGTTCTTTGATTTATTAGTTAAGCCTACTTTTGGGTCAGGGTGATACGTATATTTTGGGAACATGATAGTATGATTGAGTGGGAGTGCTGAACATAAATATGGAATCTATAGCTTCTACTGGTGTATAGAAGTCAAGTGATGATTCCCTTCGAGCTTAGCAAATAGAAGTAAATGGATGAGCTCTTGTTTAACTGACTAATTATTAGATCACTAAACACCATTTACAGGTAGCTAAGTGTTTTAAGGGGCAAAATACATTGAGGGGTGAGAACGGTAAAGAAATCCCATCTCGATGTAAATCATCTATATAGAGGATCTTTAAATCACAATAAGATTATAACAATGGTTAAATGATATAGCATATTGGTATCGTGAAACATACAATATGCTCTATATAAGTCTGAGAGTGCAATTCTAAGTTCCAAGAGTGGATTCAACGAAGAATTAATAAGTAGGAATTTACTTGGTAAATTTAGTTCACTTATTGGAAGCTCAGCATATAGATCCATGGTCCCCATTCTAGTTGAGAACATTCTTCTTGTAAGACTCATTAATTAATTCGTGATTGATCAATTATAATTCTAAAGTTAGACTATGTCTAATTTTATGAATTTTCACTGTTCAGGGTTGAAATTGTAAGGAAAAGAGTTTTCTAGGTTTATTTATTTATTAATAGACTTTATATGTCTAATTAATAATTAAATTAAATGACAATATTATTTAATTATCTATTTTAGTTATTAAATAATTAGTTTTGGCATTTAAAAGGTTAGAATTGGAAAATTGACATTTTTAAGAAAATAGAGATAAAATTTGATAAAATTGCAAAATTAAGTGAGGCCCATTACAACACCTAGGCCGACCACTTAATTAGATTTTTCAAATTATTATTTTCATTATTTTAATGCCAAATAATTCTAAACCTAAACCTAGTAGTTGCCTATAAATAGAAAGTGATGGCTCATTCACAACACATGCTTTCATTAGCTTTCTGACAGAAATTTCTCTCTTCAGAAAACTGAGCCTTCCTCACTCTCTACCTTGGCCGAAATACCTCTCTCTCTTTTCCCTTCATCTTTTTCGTGACCCTAGTGAAAGAGTAAGTGCCCACACACAGCAAGCAGTAACTCAATCATAGATTGGAAGACTGTGAAGGATCAAAGCTTGAAGAAGAAGGAGATTCGGGCTCAGATCTTGATTATACTCGCTACGTAAAGGAATCAAGGGTTAGAGATCTGAGTGGAAGGAGACATTTATTCCGCTGCATCAATGTAAGGTTTTCTTAACTTTATATGTGTTTATTTTATCGTTTTAGAAAGTTCATATTTAGGATGTTTAAACAACATACTTGTGAGTAGATCTAAGATCCTGGTAAAATAGTTCCAACAGAATCCAGCCCTAGAATTCCAAGCCTTGGCCGAAAAGAGAGAGAGAGCTTGAGAGAGTTTTGTTTTGAAATTTTTCTTTAATTTTTCTAAGTGTTGATTTTTGAAAAAAAAAAGGAATAAAAGCCACATAGCATATATCACTCATTTCAGCCAAATAAACAAATAAAATAACATTTATTTTCAATTAATAAAATCACTAAAGACAAAATATCATTGGGGCAAAAAGACCATTTTGCCCCTCCACACCTGAACCACATAATTAACACTAAAGGGGTATTTTTGGAAAATTCTAAATTCCCGGCCATTCCCGACATTCCCAATGTCTAATAAACCGTCCCAACTACTAACATACTAAGTTGTGATTTCTACTGAGCCAAACACCGAGTTCTAGAATACCGGGTACCGGAATGCAAAATTATGCAAACTACTACATGACATAAAAATGCATCTCTGAATTCAATAAATAACAGTATAATAAATTATTTAAATAGCTATAAATAATTTTCATAATTAATCATAATTAACTGCTAATTTCCAAATTAAACTAAGCGGGCTTTACAACTATCCCCCCCTTAAAAGGATTTCGTCCCCGAAATCTAACCTGAATAACTCTGGATATTGAGCTCTCATATCTGACTCTAGCTCCCAGGTGGCTTCCTCCACCTTGCTGTTTCTAAAGAGAACCTTGACCAATGCTATGGTCTTATTCCGAAGGACTTTATCCTTTCTATCCAGGATCTGCACTGGCTGTTCTTCGTAAGACATGTCTGACTGCAGCTCAAGGCTCCCATAACTGAGTATATGAGAGGGATCTGAAACGTATTTTCTCAACATCGAGACATGGAATACATTGTCAACTGCTGATAATGCTGAAGGCAATGCTAACCGGTATGCCACTTGACCTATCTTCTCGAGAATCTCGAAAGGTCCTGTAAATCTAGGGCATAACTTGCCTCTTTTCCCGAAACGTTTGATCCCTTTCATCGGAGATACCCGCAAAAACACATGGTCCCCTACTTGGAACTCAACATCTCTGCGTTTCGGATCTGCGTAACTCTTCTGTCTGCTCTGTGAGGCAAGCATTCTAGCTTTTATCTTCTCTATTGCCTCATTGGTCCGCTGCACTGACTCTGGACCTAAGTATTTCCTCTCCCCTGTCTCATCCCAGTGAATGGGAGATCTACATTTCCTACCGTATAACAGTTCATAGGGAGCCATCCCTATCGTACTCTGGTAACTGTTGTTGTAAGAAAATTCTATCAACGGTAGATACTTAATCCATGAGCCTTCGAAATCCATAACACATGCTCGCAACATGTCCTCCAATATCTGAATTGTCCTTTCGGACTGCCCATCTTTCTGAGGATGGAATGCTTTACTAAATTTCAGCTTTGTACCCATTGCTCGTTGCAAACTCTACCAAAATTTGGAGGTGAACTTCGGATCTCTATCCGAAACTATAGACTTCGGTACCCCGTGAAGTCTTACTATCTCTCTGACATACAACTCTGCCAACTGATCCACTGAAAATATTGTTCTAACCGGCAGAAAATGAGCAGATTTCGTGAATCGATCCACCACTACCCAGATGGAATCATACAAACCCGTGGTCCTAGGTAACCCGACCACAAAATCCATCATGATATCCTCCCACTTCCATTCTGGTAGGGTTAGAGGCTGCAACAACCCTGCTGGTCTCTGATGTTCAGCCTTAATTTGCTGACAGGTGAGGCATCTCGATACGAATTCTACCAAATTCTTCTTCATACTGCTCCACCAGAAGTACGGTTTCAAATCTTGGTACATCCTAGTGGTGCCCGGATGCAGAGAATACAGGGTAGAATGAGCCTCCTCAAAGATTTCGTTCCTGAGTTCCACACTATTCGGAACACAAACCCTAGCTTTATACAAAAGCATCCCGCTGTCTGACACTGAAAAGTCCTTGGCTTGACCAGCCAACACCTCATCTCTGATCTTCACTAACTCTGGATCTGTCATCTGAGCGACTTTTATTCTTTCCAACAGATCAGATTGCAGTGATAAGTTGTAAAGCTGACCTACCACAAACTCCATGCAAGATCTCACCATATCCTCTGCTAGCTGAGGTGAGATCTGAACCATACTAGCTACTTGCCCGGGACCCTTTCTGCTCAGGGCATCGGCCACTACATTGGCCTTTCCGGGGTGATAGAGGACCTCGCAATCGTAATCTTTCACTAATTCCAACCAACGCCTTTGTCTCATATTTAAATCCTTCTGAGTAAAGAAATACTTGAGACTTTTATGGTCGGTATAGATTTCACACTTTTCTCCGTAAAGGTAATGCCGCCAAATCTTCAATGCAAAAACCACTGCGGCCAACTCTAGATCATGAGTCGGGTATCGCTGTTCATAATCCTTTAACTGACGGGAGGCAGAAGCGATAACCCGATCGGCTTGCATCAATACACACCCCAAACCCTGTTTGGATGCGTCACAATAAACTACGAACTTCTCCTTATCTGAAGGCAAAGCTAGCACTGGAGCGGTAATCAACCTCTGCTTTAGCTCCTGAAAACTAGCTTCGCACTTGTCTGACCAAATAAATCGCTGATTCTTCTTTGTAAGCTCGGTTAGGGGCATTGAAATTTTTGAAAACCCTTCCACGAACCTACAGTAGTACCCAGCTAAACCCAAGAAGCTTCTGATCTCTGTCACAGTCTTCGGTCTCGGCCAATCCCTGACGGATTCAATCTTCCCGGGATCCACCTTGATCCCATCTTTGCTCACAATGTGCCCTAGGAAGGACACCTGAGATAGCCAGAATTCACATTTCTTGAACTTGGCATAAGGCTTGTGTTCTCGAAGCCGTTGCAGTACCATCTGAAGATGCAACTCATGCTCCTCTTCTGATTGAGAGTACACGAGGATGTTGTCGATAAACACAATCACACAGATATCGAGGAAATCCTTGAATACTCTATTCATCAAGTCCATGAAAGCTGCAGGACCATTGGTTAGTCCAAACGACATAACTAGGAATTCGTAATGTCCATACCTAGTGCGGAAAGCCGTCTTCGGAATGTCCTCCTCTCGGATTCTCAACTGATGATAACCCTAACGGAGATCAATCTTAGAAAAGACTGTCTTCCCCTGAAGCTGATCGAACAAATCATCGATCCTAGGTAATGTATATTTATTCTTCACCGTCAGCTTGTTCAGTTCTCTGTAGTCGATGCACATCCTCATAGATCCATCTTTCTTCTTGACGAATAAAACCAGGGCTCCCCAGGGTGACACACTGGGCCGAATAAACCCTATGTCAAGCAATCCTTGGAGCTGAATCTTTAATTCCTTAAGTTCAGCTGGAGTAATTCTATACGGGGCTTTGGAAACCGGTTCCACCCCTGGTGCCAAATCTATCACGAAGTCAATCTCCCGCTGAGGTGGTAACCCTGGAAGTTCTTCGGGAAAAACATCCAAAAATTCCCGAACCACCTTGATGTCCTCTGGCCGAATGGTATCTGGCCGAGTGGTGTCCACAACCACGGCCAGAAACCCTAAACAACCGCCATGCAACAATTCTCTAGCTGACATGGCCGAAATCACCGAGATCCGAGATCCCTGAACTGAACCAACAAACACAAATGGTTCTTCACTTTCCGGTTGGAAGATCACCATCTTCCTTTTACAATCAATGCTCGCCGAATATTTAGATAGGAAATCCATTCCTAAAATAATGTCAAACTCAACTAGACTCATCTCTATCAAGTCAGCACTTAACTCTCTACCATCTATCCTGATCGGCATAGACCTAATCCACCTGTTGGAGATAACCAACTCTCCGTCAGGTAATAGGGTTCCAAACCCTGATTCATATCTATCGTACGGTCTATCCAATTTACTAAAGACTCTGGCCGCCACATAAGAATGTGTAGCCCCAGAATCAAACAGCACTGAGTAAAGCGAGTTATTAACAGAAAGCTGACCTGTGACAACTGATGGGCTGGCATCTGCATCAGCCTGAGTGATGGCGAACACCCTGGCTGGAGTGGGTATCGCCGGAGCTCTCGGTGCCTCTGATCGGAGCTGGGGACAGTCCTTCTTGAAGTGTCCGGGCATGCCACAGTGAAAGCATCCCTGACCCTTGAACTCACCCCGATGGTGCCTTTTGCAGCTAGGGCACTCGGGATAGGAGAATCGGGTCTCAATACCACCAGGACGACTCCCTCTATTCTAGTTCCCCCGGAACATCTTGTTCTGACTCGAGCCACCGGATGCAGTGGGTGCTCTCTTCCTCTGATCAATGGCCGAACCACTACTCCCCCTGCTAAAGCCTGATGCAGGAGGGGTAGGAGCCCCGCCACTCACCGGAGTACTAGCTGACTCCGACATACACCCAACTGCGCCCTCAGCTCGCAGTGCCTTCTCCACCATCTGAGCATAGGTGGTATTGTCGTCCGTGGTGATCATCAAATCATGTTTGATCTTCGCATTCAACCCATCCAGGTACTTCTCTTTCTTGCTGAAATTGGTCGGCACAATTCCCGAGGCTAACCTCGCCAACCGGTCAAACTGAGTAGTATATTCGGTGACGCTCATATTCTCACGCTGGGTCAGGTGAGCGAACTCTTTCCTCTTGGCGCTTCTGAGCGCCTCATTATAGTACTTGGCGTTGAAGAGTTCCTGAAACTTTTCCCAGGTCATGGTGGTGACATCGTGAATCTGAGACACCATGTCCCACCAGACCAGAGCGTCCTCCTAGAACTGGAAAGTGGCACACACCACTCTGTCATTACCGGTGACACCCATGAAGTTCAGGATCTTGGTAATCACCGTCAGCCACTGCTCGGCTTTCATCACGTCCGGACCTCCCAGGAAAACCGGAGGTGCTTGCTTCCGGAACCGTTCATACAGAGGTTCCAATCTATTGGCCGCCACCACTATCTCGGCCTGGGCAGCAGGGGCAGGTGCCACTGGAACTACGGGCACTGGAACTGCAGGAGCACCCTGCTGTCTCAACCTCTGAATCTCGAGGTCTTGCTCTTCAATCCGGGCTTGCATTTCCGCAAACCGAACCTCCCAGATCTGGGCTCCCTGATCGGCTGGGGGAGCCTGGGCAGCCTGTGGCGGGTTCTCATCACCCTGACCACGAGCCCTGCCTCGGGGACCACTACCTCGGCCCCTAACTGGCGGGGGAAACTGAGCTCCCTGACCTAGATTCGACCCCACTGAGTTGCCCTGACTCCTGGTAGTCCGCCTGGCGTCCATCTTGTCAGAACCGCCTGCGAAACCAAGAGTTGGCATATCAGGTCGTATTCAAGGAGAGCTTATTAATGCCGCTTAATTTGGAAATTAAAAACGAAACATGCGCCTATTCTACTATCAGGCTTTTCTCTTTTTATAAATAAATAAATAAACTACTAAAGTAATAAAGGCTTACTGAACCGTGAAACGAGCTAACTGTTGATGATGAATATACATGTCGTGACGATCTTCGGAAGACAACCTGGCGGCTCTGATACCAAATTCTAACACCCTAACTAACATAGGCGTATTACGTGATTTTTAAACATGCTGTGCAGCTCGTTGCTAATCAACGAGGTTTATGGAAAACATGATTAATTAAAATTTTTGTTTTTTAATTAAACTTATAAAATAATATTACAAAAGACTCAGGATCCCGATTATAAAATCATTTACAAAAGTTTACTGTTCATACAAAATAATTGTCGCCTAGCGACTAGTTACAAAAATCAGCCTTGCTGTCCCGAGGATCGTACGCTCCAGGCCTAACCGCCCCAACATGTACAATCTTCATAAGCTCGCTCACGGTCCATCAGCTTTAGCCTTGCCTTTACATACACATAAACGTAGAACTGTGAGTGAACAGACTCAGTAAGAAAAGCATAATAATATTCATACATAATCCCGGTCATGATCAGACGCCCATACCCCTGATCATAACCCTAACTGCCGTGTCCAACACGATACTGAGTCCCACTACTGCCGTGTACCGACGGGATACGTCAATAGTACGGAACCACCAACCTAAGTGTCAGCCTGATCGGTCGAACCGGTCATTCTCCGGCTGCTGGTCATACTCCAGCCTGTACCGATGTGACAGGGTTGGATGGTTCGAAGCCAACATACATAACTAATGTAATCTAACAGGCTTCCTACATGCACGCTAAACATGTAATCTACATATGCATACTGTTATACTAATCTTACCTGGATTCCGAATTCAGGTGTGCCGGTCCACCTGACTGGAACTTTAACTGCGCGGCGGATTACAGGCTCCTAAACCATAAAAATCACAACACTATAAGTGACACGCTAAATAACTTCCCGGGGACTTAAACTAGGAACTAAAAGTTTCCCTATCGATAAAAAGCATGGCAATACCCCCTAAAACATAAAATCGAGGAAATCTAGGGTTTCAGAATTTTCCCCAACCGGCAGACCGGTTGCCCACCCGGAATTCGGTTCGGGGAAATTCGAACCCCATCCGACCCGGATGCACAATCGGAATTCCGGTTCCTCGCAGGCAGCAACATCAAAAATTCATATCTTGCACAAATCGACTCCAAATCAAATGAAACCTTCCAGACCTGCTCTATATATCCCCTAGAACATTTCTAAAGCTTCAAAACCACCCAGAAAGCACAATAGCAAAAATCACCATTAAAGCTCAAGCTTTGAGTTCTAAACTCAAACTTGAGTAAAATCACCTAACATGCATTCAATCTACGCTTCAAACTCATAATCAAGCTAATAACAACTTCAGAAACTAGAATCTAACTCATGCAAACACAACAGCCACCAAAACCTCCATTTTTCTTTGAAAACCCAAGCTTTTTACATAAAAATCTATCCAACTAGAACAAGGAATTCAAGCATGCAATTCAATCTAATTAAACCTACTTAACTCAACATTTTAATCAAGGAAAGAACAACCACAATTACAGCAGCAACATCATGCATAACTCATATTATTTTCATCATTTTTTTCCAAGAAACAAAGGAGAGAAAACTAGAAATCACATACCACAACAAGAGATCACAATTTAGGGTGAAGCTATCTTGAAAATCAAAGGAAGAATCCAGCCCTAGAATTCCAAGCCTTGGCCGAAAAGAGAGAGAGAGCTTGAGAGAGTTTTGTTTTGAAATTTTTCTTTAATTTTTCTAAGTGTTGATTTTTGAAAAAAAAAGAAATAAAAGCCATATAGCATATATCACTCATTTCAGCCAAATAAACAAATAAAATAACATTTATTTTCAATTAATAAAATCACTAAAGACAAAATATCAGTGGGGAAAAAAGACCATTTTGCCCCTCCACACCTGAACCACATAATTAACACTAAAGGGGTATTTTTGGGAAATTCTAAATTCCCGGCCATTCCCGACATTCCCAATGTCTAATAAACCATCCCAACTACTAACATACTAAGTTGTGATTTCTACTGAGCAAAACACCGAGTTCCAGAATACCGGGTACCGGAATGCAAAATTATGCAAACTACTACATGACATAAAAATGCATCTCTGAATTCAATAAATAACAGTATAATAAATTATTTAAATAGCTATAAATAATTTTCATAATTAATCATAATTAACTGCTAATTTCTAAATTAAACTAAGCGGGCTTTACAACTCCATACATCCGATACTGGTAAACTTTGCCAATGTCATGGAAAGGACATAACACTTTTCCAAGGTGTAAGAATACCTAACGCTGATTATACCATGTCAGTCTAAATCCAGTGTTCTAAGAAATCGGGGAATAAACTTTCGAACATATAACTAAGATTACATTCCACTGTGCTGACAACACTATAATCATTAACAAATTCATATGTTCTGGACTTAAATAGAATTCATACATTATATATATAATCATGAAATAAATCATGTGAACCATGCAACATAAAATGTTATTTCTGATCTTTATCAATAAGTAAATCTGATTATATTGAAATGGGTTTTATTTAGGGCACAAAACCCAACAAACTCCCACTTGCACTAATATAAAACAAAATGTGCATTTCAAATAATCTCAACACCTTGATATACAAATCAAGTGTAGTAGTAGTAAACTCCTCGTAATAGGATTTGACAGGTTGAATTAACAACAACCTTTTCTCCACCATTACTTTCCCTTAATCACAAAATCCTTGATAATGTGAAATTCCTCTCTATATGTCTACTCTCTTGGGATACTGGATTCTATACTTTTGGCAACTACTTTTGGTGAATCAGGAAAATAAGACTTGTCGTTTAGATAAGTTGGAATGGTGCCACTATCAGTGTACTCAGCCTCAATCCCACGATCCTTGCATTCAGCATTAATCCCACGATCTTTCTGTTTATGCGAATCGTAACGAGAGTGGAAATTCTTCCTCCTCAAGTTTCCGAGCCTTATAAATAGTGATACATGTTGACTAGGCAAAAAGGACCGAGAGATTGAAAGTCGATACGCAATTAAGCTAAGACTATTATTATCTAAGAATTATATATCCAGAGATACTTTTGTAAGAGCTATAAGAAAATGAATCTTCTTCCTTGTTCTTAAGTCAATACAAATAACGAGGATTAGGCTATTGCGGAACTGCTCGGAGCTGAACCTCTATAAAATTCCTGTGTCTTATTATTAATTTATTATATATTCGTTACTACATATCGTTTTATCGCTTATAAAATAGACTCATTGTCGTTGGCTAAAAGCGAAGTCAACAACAAGCACAAATGATACAGAGGCAACAAAGTTTAAAGCATTCCTGAACTTCAAATTTCAGCTAAAGGATCTTGGCCATTTATAGTTTTTTCTTGGTCTCGAAATTGCTCGATCCAAAGCTGGGATCTCTGTTTCTCAGAGACCTTTCACTTTCCAACATTTCAATGACACAGGCTTCTTTGGTTCAAAGGCTGTTTCCACACCAATGGATGCTAATCTTTCTCTCAATAAAGTTGTTGGCCCTCCTGTCAGCGATGCTACTTCTTATCACAGCCTTATTGGAAAGCTTTGTTTTTAACCATCACATGGCCTGATATTATTTATTATGTCAATGGACTAAGTCAGTACATTAGTGACCCTCGACAACCACACCTCAAACCAGCTTATCGAATTATCCAATACCTTAAAGATACTCAAGGCCAGGGACTTATGTTCCACTCCAACTCTCAGCATCAACTCCTACAGACCGTTTATTCCACCTTCGAGCCTTCTTTGATGCAGACTGGGGCACCTATCCTGATACACGGCGGTCCATTACTTGTTTCTGCATATTCCTAGGCCAGTCCCTCAGTTCTTGGAACTCCAAGAAGCAATCAATGATTTCCAAGTCATCTGCTGAAAATAAATACCGTTCACTTGCCAATACTACTTGTGAAATTCTATGGCTGCATAACATCCTAACTGATTTTGGCATATCTTCACCATAACCAATAACTGTTCACTGTGACAATCAAGCTGCAATACATATATCTGAGAACGCTGTCTTCCATGAACGTAGCAAACACGTCGACATCGACTGTCATATAGTACGAGAATAAATCAATAAAAACAAAATAAAATTGTCCTATGTTCCTTCTCGGCACAATATTGCAAATGTCATGAGTAAGGCCCTATTTCCTACTCAATTCAGATCATTATTGTCCAAGATGAGTGTATCCCTTTTCTACACGCAATCTTTAGGGGGAGTCTTAAATATAGTCGGTGATTTGGTTGTTGTTAGTTTAGTCTTGTCAGTTAGTTTCATTCCATAACAGTTTTCTGTTATGATCTGTTATGTTACAACAACTCATTCCCTCTTGTATATATACTGTTACTTTCATTAATAAAATCACTTAACTGCTTTTACTAATAAGAAGCGGCTCATACCGAGGACATATTAATTATATTCTTTCCTCGATTTGTTGAATTCGTATCCATTGCAAAGAATCGTAATGTCAAAATCATAGAACTCCATCACTGCTCTGAAGATCATCATAGCCATACGATTTTGTCTACTGATTCTTTGTGGTCGTTAATTTTTGTTTGCAAATCGCTCGATGTTTTGTCTATGAAATCCTTTTAATTATCGCTTGAGATAGCATTACCATTATTCTCTTCTGTGAAGAAGCTTGTGTTGAGTGTTATAGGAATGGATAACAGTAGCCTTAGGTATCTGATATCTTGTCTCCCATTATTAGAAATACTGACTAAAATGATTTCAAACCTCACTATCTAGCATTCATTTTTCTTGATCCCAAAATTTTAACTTTTATTTTTATGAATGAGTATCAAAATTCTTAATAGATTATGTTACTGTCACAGGTGGAATTGGGGGAAAATATGAGTTATATTACAAGAGAATTGTTGGATGCTATATATTGAATTTCTATAAACGCAGAGTTGCTCTGTTGCTACGAGCAATGTATATACATCATGATTATCTTCATTAAATATACTTCATGCGTGCTGTGTAACTTTCTTTGGAGCATTCGTGCGGTTAATTGAAGTCCACCCATCTTTTTACTATAAAGTTTGAACATATTTTTTAGAGTTATTTGCGGCATAACCTCCTTAAGTGGCCAGGTTTTTGCAACTAACCCCTAATTCTAAAATTTTGGTGGTAAAACCCCTTAAACTCGTGTTTTGTTAGCAGTGTAACATTTCTATCAATTTTTAGCTTTTAACTGCCATGGTGGAATGTCTATGTGAACACAGTGTACACGTGGCACAATTTTATTAGTCCACGTAAATAAATATTTAAAAAAAATAACAATTTTCTTTTTCTTTAAAAATTAAAAAAACAATTTTAAGAATATAAAAATTAAAAAAAAGCCTACTTCCCTATCCCATTCTTCTTCTTCTTCTTCTATCTTTTTCTCTGCTAAGACAAACAAACCTTCCGAGATCCTAACAATGGCGAAAACAACGATAACATCAGCAAGCCCCATGCCTCCTCGCCTTTTATCTTTGTCACGTCCGTCTTAAGCCCACTCGACCCGAAGTAGAGCGACAGCAACAACCCCGACACGAAATCCTCTCCCTACAAACTCTCCTTCTTTCGAAATTGTCAGACTGAAAACGAATGCCCCAAAAATCGAATGGATTCAGATCAAGTCCATCAAGAAACTTGACGCCATCACTCCTCCTAATGTCAGGGACATATACACTTTGTCCCCAAATACCTGCTAGTGGCCGGACGAGCATTGTTTGGACACCCATCTCATCACGGGTCGAACCATAAGCCTTATGAAAGCCACGAAAGCTACGCCTCATAGCAGATGCCAGATCGACACAAAGGAGCTGCTGCTGGTTTGTGGGGTTGATTACTTTGGGTAGTGTTTGGTTGGATTTTTTGTAGTGTTTGGATGGGTGGCTGTGCGATAATGAACAGAGGGAGAGAGAGATGTGTTAGGTTTAGGTTAGGGTTTTTTGAGCAGAGAAGAAGAAGAAGAAGGGAATGGGATAGGGAATTAGGGTTTTTTTTTTAATTTTAATTTTTCTTAAATTATTTTTTTAATTTTAAATATTTTATTTTTTAAAGAAAAAGAATTTTTTTTATTTTTTTATTTTTTATTTTTTAAATATTTATTTACATGGAGTGGACCAATAAAATTGTGCCACGTGTACACTGTGTCCATGTAGACATTCCACCATGGCAGTTAAAACTAAAAATGGATGGAAATATTAAACTGCTAACAGAACACGAGTTTAGGGGATTTTACCACCAAAATTTTAATATTGGGAATTAGTTGTAAAAACCTGGCCACTTAAGGAGGTTATGCCGCAAATAACTCTTTTGGTTTTATCATTAACATTTCCATCCACACATGTTTTTGTTTGATGTTGTTGCCCTTTTTACGGTTCTTATCTTCTGAAAACCTTTGTGAACAACTTGTTAATTTAAATGTGTTCTGAGTTTGAAATATTTACTTTCTTTTCTTTTATATATAAATAAATAAAAGAATTATTATATCATCTTCTTGATTAGGTATGTTGTTTTTTTCTTTGAGTTGTAGCCACATCTAAAGTATATGTTGTAAGTCAAAAAGTATTAAATATATTGTAAATATATTTGTCAGAATAGATATGATTCTTCATTTATTGCCTTCCGTTAAGCAATATTTTGTAAAGAATCTCAAGCGGAGACTTGTTTCCAAACAATTGACTCGAAAGCACATTAAGAAGATAGGTTGCCATTTGGAGAGCATGATGCCAAAATGATGGAGGAAGAGATGCATGAGCAAGTAGAGTACGAGAGATATTGTTTATAGTCCGAATTTTGCGTTCGGCTTTCCCATTTTGAGAAGAAGTGTGAGGGCAAGAAAGACGGAATGACATGCCGTGATTTTTACAGAAATCCCAAAAAGAGTTATTATCAAACTCCCTACCATTATCACATTGCACAGTTTTGATATTACGCTCAAATTGAGTAGAAATATGGGCTTTAAAGGCCAAGAAAATGCCATACACATCAGATTTCCGACCCATAGGAAAAGTCCATAAATACTTCGAAAAATCATTAAGAAATAAAATGTAATATCTATGTCCCGAAGAACTCAAAACGGGAGAGGTCCACAGATCACTATGTAAAATATCAAATGGCATAGTAGTACTGGAAGATGAAGAAACAAATGGCAACTTAATATGTTTACCAGGAACACATGAACCACAAATACTAGAACTCGAAAGTTGATTACAATCAATGCTTTTATTATTCCTAAGCACATCTAAGATATGAGACCCTGGATGACCCAAACGATCATGCCAAAGCTTAGGAGAGATGGCAGCAAAGGTAGAAAAGGAAGCTTGATTGTTGAGAGAATAGGAAATGGGATAAAGGTCGCCTCGCCTATCACATCTCATTATTGGCATCCCCGTCTGATAATCCTTCACAGAAAACCCAAATGGATCAAACTCAATAGACACAGAATTATTGTAACACCCTAACTAACATAGGCGTATTACGTGATTTTTTAAACATGCTGTGCAGCTCGTTGCTAATCAATGAGGTTTATGGCAAAACTTGATTAATTAAAATTTTTGCTTTTTAATTAAACTTATAAAATATTTATACAAAAGACTCGGGATCCCGATTACAAAATCATTTACAAAAGTTTACTGTTCATACAAAATATTTGTCGCCTAGCGACTAGTTACAAAAATAGCCTCGCTGTCCCGATGATCGTACGCTCTAGGCCTAACCGCCCCGACATGTACAATCTTCATAGGCTCGTTCACGGTCCATCAGCTCTAGGGTTCCAAACCCTGATTCATATCTATCGTACGGTCTATCCAATTTACTAAAGACTCTGGCTGCCACATAAGAATGTGTAGCCCCAGAATCAAACAGTACTGACTAAAGCGAGTTATTAACAGAAAGCTGACCTGTTACAATTGATGGGCTGGCATCTGTATCAGCCTGAGTGATGGCGAACACCCTAGCTGGAGTGGGTATCGCCGGAGCCCTCGGTGCCTCTGAGCGGAGCTGGGGACAATTCCTCTTGAAGTGTTCGGGCATGCCACAGTGAAAGCAACCCTGACCTTTGCACTCACCCCGATGGTGCCTTTTGCAGCTAGGGCACTCGGGATAGGAGAATCGGGTCTTAGTACCATTGGAACGACTACCTCTATTCTGGTTCCCCCGGAACCTCTTGTTCTGACTCGAGCCACCGGATGCAGTGGATGCTCTCTTCCTCTAATCCATGGTCGAACCACTACTCCGCCTGCTAAAGCCTGATGCAGGAGGGGTAGGAGCCCCGCCACTCGCCGGAGTACTGGCCGACTCCGATATACATCCAACTGCGCCCTCAGCTCGTAGTGCCTTCTCCACCATCTGAGCATAGGTGGTATTGTCGTCCGTGGTGATCATTAAATCATGTTTAATCTTTGCATTTAACCCATCCAGGTACTTCTCTCTCTTGCTGAAGTCGGTTCGCACAATTCCTGAGCCTAACCTCGCCAACCGGTCAAACTGAGTAGTATACTCTGTCACGCTCATATTTTCCCGCTGGGTCAGGTGGGTGAACTCTTTCCTCTTGGCGCTTCTGACAGCCTCATTATAATACTTGGCGTTGAAGAGTTCCTGAAACCTTTCCCAGGTCATGGTAGTGACGTCGTGAATCTGAGACACCATGTCCCACCAGACCAGAGCGTCCTCCTGGAACTGGAAAGTGGCACATACCACTCTGTCATTATCGGTGACACCCATAAAGTTCAGAATTTTGGTGATGACCGTTAGCCACTGTTCGGCCTTCATCACATCTGGACCTCCCAGAAAGACCGGAGGTGCTTGCTTCCGGAACCGTTCATACAAAGGTTCCATTCTATTGGCCGCCACAACAATTTCGGCCTGAGCAGCAGGGGTAGGTGCCACTGGAATTACTGGCACAGGAACTGCAGGAGCACCCTGCTATCTCAACCTCTGAATCTCAAGGTCTTGCTCTTCTATTCTCACTTGCATTTCCGCAAACCTAACCTCCCAATTCTGGGCTTCCTGATTGACCCGGGCAGCCTGTGGCGAGTTGACATCACCCTGACCACGAGCCCTGCCCCTGGGACCTCTACCTCGGCCCATAACACTTGGGGAAAACTGAGCTCCTTGACCTTGATCTGACCCAACTGAGATGCCCTGACTCCTAATATTTCGTCTGGCGTCCATCTAGTCTGAACAGCCTCGAAACCCCAAGTTGGCATTTTAGGTCACGATCAACGAGAGCTTACTAATGCCGCTTAATTTGGAAATTAAAAACGAAACATGCGCCTATTCTACTATCAGGCTACTAACATGCTTCCTATCAGGCTTTTCTTATATTAAAATAAATAAATAAACTCCTAAAGCAATAAAGGCTTACTGAACCGTGGAACGAGCTAACTGCTGATGATGATTGTACATGTCGTGACGATCTTCGGAAGATAACCTGGCGGCTGTGATACCAAATTGTAACACCCTAACTAACATAGGCGTATTACGTGATTTTTTAAACATGTTGTGCAACTCGTTGCTAATCAACGAGGTTTATACAAAAGACTCGTGATTCCGATTACAAAATCATTTACAAAAGTTTACTGTTCATACAAAATATTTGTCGCCTAGCGACTAGTTACAAAAATAGCCTCGCTGTCCCGATGATCGTACGCTCCAGGCCTAACCGCCCCGACATGTACAATCTTCATAGGCTCGTTCACGGTCCATCAGCTCTAGCCTTGCCTTTACCTACACATAAACATAGCACTGTGTGTCGACAGACTCAGTAAGAAAAGCATAATAATACTCATACATAAATCCCGGTCATGATCAGACGCCCATACCCCTGACCATAACCCTAACTGCCGCGTCCAACACGATACTGAGTCCCCCTAACTGCCATGTCCAACACGGTACTGAGTTCTGAACGTTCATAGGGACGGTACTATTGACAAGCAACAGCCTGATCGGTCGAACCGGTCATACTCCGGCTGCTGGTCATACTCCAGCCTGTACCGACGTGTTACAGTATCAGCCTGATCGGTCGAACCGGTCATACTCCGGCTGCTGGTCGTACTCCAGCCTGTACCGACGTGATACGTCAAATAGTACGGAACCACCAACCTAAGTATTAGCCTGATCGGTCGAACCGGTCATACTCCAGCCTGTACCGACGTGATACAGTGTCAGCCTAATCGGTCGAACCGGTCATACTTCGGCTGCTGGTCATACTCCAGCCTGTACCGACGTGACACAGTTGGATGGTTCGAAGCCAACATACATATCTAATGTAATCTAACAGGCTTCCTACATGCACGCTAAACATGTAATCTACATATGCATACTATTATACTAATCTTACCTGGATTCCGAATTCAGGTGTGCCGGTAAACCTGACTGGAACTATCTACGCGGCGGATTACAGGCTCCTAAACCATAAAAATCACAACACTATAAGTGATACGCTAAATCACTTCCCGGGGACTTAAACTAGGAACTAAAAGTTTCCCTATCGATAAAAAGCATGGCAATACCCCAAAAACATAAAATCGAGGAAAACTAGGGTTCCTGAATTTTCCCCAACCGGTAGACCGGTTGCCCAACCGGAATTCCGGTTCTGGGAAATTTCAGAACCCTATCCGGAATTCTGGATGTACAACCGGAATTCCGGTTCCTCGCAGGCAGCAATTCAAAATTTCACACTTTGCTCAAATCAACACCAAACCATACCAAAACTTCCAGACCTGTTCTAAACATCCCCTAGAACATTTCTAAAGCATCAAATCCACCGAGAACGCACATAAACAAAAATCACCATTAAAGCTCAAGCTTTGAGTTCCAAACTCAAACTTGGTTAAACCTAGCTAACATGCATTCAATTCAGCTCAAATCAACTTAATCATGCATAAAATAACCTTAGAAAATAAAAGCAACCATCTACAGCAAGCAATTAACAGATTCAACACATTTCTTTAAAAATTATATTTTTGAGCTAAAAATTCCAAGCTTGAAACAAAGCAAATATCATGCATTACTAACAGCTTAAATAACTTCAAATTATCATTCTTACATATCTGAAAATATCAACAAAATACAGCAGCAACAACATCCAAAATATCAAGCATGCAACACACTAAATTCATCAAAATTCAACAAATTTTTAAGAAGAAGAGATGAGGAGCTAACCTAGCTTAGATTGAACACAAAAGAGGATGAAATCACAAGAAAAAATCCAATTCCTTTGCTGCACCAAGAGGCCGAAAGAGAGAGGAAAAGAGAGAGAGAGAGAGTTTTCCAAATTTTTCTATTTTCTCTAACTTTGAAATTTTGAAAAGTAAAATGAAATAAAATATGGGATTCTAACTATCCTTTTCAGCCAACAAATAATTAAAATAAACACATAAAATTCATTTACTAAGTCCACTAAAGGACAAATTATCATTGGGGGAAAAAGACCATTTTGCCCCTCCTCATTAAAATAACATAAATAACACTAAAGGGGTATTTTTGGAAAATTCTAAATTCCCGGCCATTCCCGATATTCCCAATGTCTAATAAACCGTCCCAAACTACTAACATACTAAGTTGTGATTTTACTGAGCCAAACACCGAGTTCCATGTTATTGGGCACCGGAAATGCAAAAATATGAAAACTACTAAATGACATAAAAATGCACCTCTGAATTCAATAATAACAGTATAATAAATTATTTAAATAGCTATAAATAATTTCATAATTAAACGTGATTATCAGCTAATTTCCAAATTAAACTAAGCGGTCTTTACAATTATCCTTGGTAAACTTTCTAACAGAAATGAGATTTTTAATTAGTTTAGGAGCATCAAGAACATGGTTAAGAGAGAGGGATTGACACGGGGAAGATAAATTCGTGTGACCATAGCCAAAAATTGGGATAGTGTGACCATTACGAACAATAATTTTATTATGAGGATGATTGCTCAAATTAAAATAGGACGTGAGATTACCGGTAGAGGAAGTCATGTGAGATGTAGCACCGGTATCCATGTACCATGACGGGTCGGGTTGGTGAAGAGACATGGTGTGCATTGCCGCTTCGATATCCGTAGGAGCATATGAACCGGACTGCTCAAGAGGATGAGGCGATGCTACTTGACGCACATAGGCATGCTGAGGTGGTCTTGGGCCGAGCAAACCTCCCTGGCGTTGCTGAGGAGTATTGGGCCTGGCCTATCCTTGATTTTGGAATGGACAAGGAGGAATAGGCCAGGTCGGATTATACCATCCCCATGGAAATGGGTGGGGCTGCTGCCATGGCGGAGTACGAGTGGTTCCACCCTGGCTACTCGAAGACTGCCCCCGGCCACTGCCTTTACCGCCGGTCGAGTTCCGGCCACCACCGGAACCTGCATTCTTCTGACCACCTCCGGTTTTGCGCCGTCCACCACCAGAATTTTGCGCACCATTTTTTCCCTTCGATTGGTTGGAACCATCATCAATCGAAGAAGTTATCATAGCAGACTCAGTGGCTGCGTCCTTAGCCATCCCGGCCTCCTCAAGAGTGAGCATGGAGCGAGCCTTGTAAAAAGGAGGAAGGGGGTTGCTTTGACGGATCAACGTACCCACTCCATGGTACGGTTGTGTAAGACCCCCAACCAATTGCAATACCAGTCTACTAGCGGACACCGGAGCCCCAACGTTCTTCAATTGATCCGCTAGAGATTTGAGACGTTGACAATAAGATGAAACATTTGGGAAATTCTCCATAGTAGTGGTCGAGAATTCTCGTTCCAAGGCAACGGCACGAGAATGTTGATTATCTTGGAATATATGCACGCAATCTATCCCAAGCCTCCATAGTCGTTGAGTCGAGCTCAATAATGGTGTGCAATAAGTCATTAGAAATGGTAGCATAAATCCACGAAAGAACCGTGGCATCCAAAGTTGACCATAGCTCCTTCTCTTCCTCAGTAGAAGGAACCGTCTCCTTGCCGTTGGCCGGAGGAATGATATGATCAATCACCTTGGTTGATCGTGCGTGAATCTTGAAGAGTTCTGCCCATGTCGAATATTGAACGTTTTCCATTTCAAGAACAATGGGAACATGATTTTTGATGTTCGATACGGCAAGAGCCGGATGAAAAGAGGTTTTGTTTGAAGCCATTGAGAGAAGAAAAACAAAGAGAAGAAAGGGAGATGAAGATAGTGGGCAAGAACACAAAGCTAGGGCAAGCGGAAGACAGAGAACAAAGACCCTGTGCAAGCTGATACCATGTAAGATTATGAAATGTCTCCGTGCCATTCTCATTCATCTTCTCATAATATATACAAGTATATGCCTAATAAAAGGCTTGACTCTAGGCTACAAACTAGGAAGCAATATCACTTGATTCTAGGCTACAAACTAGGAAGCAATATTCTGAATATATGTTTAACGGAAGGCAATAAATGAAGAATCATATCTATTCTGACAAATATATTTACAATATATTTAACAGCAAGGACAATGATGATAATTGATGAGGCGGCTCTTGAAGCTTGTAAATTTTGTTAATGTAGCAAAATCTGGACAATAACTTCTTCATTGAATCTTACCAAGTAGCTCGTTGCTGAGCTTACTTAATAGCTCTGCATATTGTGATTGTGAAGCTCAATTGCCCTGAGAAAACTTAAAACATAAAGGGTACCTGCTCCATCTAATTACAATAAAAGTACAATTGACAATATTTTTATTGATCAATCATTTCTCCATTGGAGCTTTAGAATTCTTTTGTTATATAAACTTGTCACCATTTATATGTACTATTACCATTTATCAAATATGATTTATGTTGAATGATGATGAGTTAGTTTGTCGAGTCTACATGTGTTTCGGAGTATTTATCATTGAATTATTTCTCCTTAATTATTTGAGAGATTGATTAAATGTTGCAGGAGAATGAGTCTATACCACATGAACAAGTTGGAGCTCTTTATTTTTACTTTTGACTGCTGGGAATTAATTAGAAGTTTAGCTCCAGTATTACACTTTTTAATTTTAAATTACAAATGAATATAATTTTTACACTAATTTGGTCAATATATATATAAGGTCAAGATTCTATATTATTGGAACTTTAGGTTATTGCAATTTTTATGTATCCATGTCATATTTTATATATTGTTTTATTATATGACATTGTTATTTATTCGGATAATACCATCATATTTAAATTAATATGAAATTAGAAATTATAATAAAAACAAATCAATAAAACATCCAAATAATAAACTAACCATAAGTGCAATGCATGTAACTTTTATCTAGTATATATATATATATATATATATATATATATGAGTTCACTCTTAATTCTTAATGTATATTACATATGAATGGGTAAATTAGAAAAATTTAATTTTTTATGTTTAATTTTTCTATCTAATTAGAAAAATATATTATTTTTACATCCCATGAGATTGTTCTATCGGTTGAAAAAGAAAAAATTAAAAAAAAAATATTTTAACATGGATGTATTTTTTACATATTGTAAAAAGAGATATTTTTTGATATTTTTTTAATTAAGTAGTTAAACTAAGAATAAAAATTCAAATTTCTCTTTTATTATTCGTCATTAGATTAAAATTTTATGATTTAATATTTCTAAAATTTATATGGGAATATACTCATTTAGTACCTTATGTTTTTATGAAAAACATATTTGGTACCCTATATTTTCAATAATACTTAATTAATTGGTACCTCATATTTTTAAATTGTACATATTTGGTACCTTAAAGTAAAATTTAATCAATACAATTTTATTAATTTAACCAAACAATTCTCAGTTATATGTAATCAAATAAATAAATTAGAATTTAGAATTCATAAAATTTTAGACGATTGATAGTATTGATTAAATTTTATTAAAAAAATTTGAATTTAGGGTACCAAATAAGTATAATTTTAAAATACAGGGTACCAAACTTGTATTTAGATAAAACACAGGGTACTAAATGTGTAGACACCCAATTTATATTTATAATTATATTTGTTTAGTAACTATTTATGAATAATACCTATTGAGATGTGTTTCATATATATATATATATATTTGAATATTACATATTTGTTTATTAAAGTGCTTGAGAAAAATAAAATAAAATAATTTTTATTCTTTTTACTTTAGCACTTAATAAACAAAAAGAATGTATATTTATTGAATAAAGTTTGACATAAAAAAAATAAAAGTTCGTCTTATATAATAAGGGTGTAAGTTTCAAATTTTCAGTTATTATCATAATAAAAAAGCATGATAAAATATTTTTAAAATATATATCTATTATTTTATACAATTGACCACATGAAATATATTTTTACACAGCTCATTTCACATTGAGTGTACCACTAATTCTCATAATTTTTTTGTTAAGGTTAGAATTTAATAAAGTTAAAACCAAATTAAAATGATACATAAACTAGTTAATGGTACAAAAACTATATAGATTGCACATGATTTATAAGTTGTAAGTTGCAATTGTGAAGTTTATACTTTTATCTTCTTATGGAATGGTGTGGACAGTTAAATTTTACAAAATATTTGTGTACAATATATGTATATTTAAACTTCTCAAATCATGATTTAAAAATTTGATATTTTGATGATTATGTTTAATTTATAAGTGTAAAAAAATTAGATGGGATGATTGAATTTTGATTAATTAATAATTACACTTATTATTATTAATATTGTAAAAATTGAAACATAATTATTACAGAGAACATATTTTCTGTTATTTCTGTTATTTAGCCAGTTGTATATTGTTCGCTCTTTTCTGTTTCTTGTAACAGATTTATGTTACTTAGTTCATGTATATAAACCATTCTTTACTCAATAATAAAGTTTAAGATTCATTTCACTAATATGGTATCAGACGTTTCCTCTAATTCTCTCTGATTCACTTTGTTTTCTTCTCCCCCTTCCATGGCGAGAACTCAAGCTACTGGTTCCCGAAGCTCCGGCCAAACTCCATTGCCACACACCTCTTCGACAATACCAGATGCTCCACAAAATCCTTCGATCATTCCTCCAGCTTCGAATCTCACTGGAGAACATACTGCTCAACAGCCTCTTGTTCATGTTCGTCCTGTTCATGAAGACAGCTCAAGCCCTTACTTCTTGAACTCTGGAGATCACCCTGGCCTGATCCTTGTGTCTCCTCCTCTTTCAGACAAGAACTTTCAACCATGGCGCCGCAATTTCGAGTTATCTGTTGGTGCCCGAAACAAGACAAGTTTCCTCAAAGGAACTTTGGCTCAACCACCAGCTGATGATCCACTCCACGATCATTGGAACCGCTGCAATCAAATGGTCATGTCCTGGATATTACACTCCGTTTCACCAGACATCAAGAGCAGCATCATGTTCTTGGACACTGCTGCAGAAATGTGGAAAGAACTCCGCTCCCGATATGATCAAGGGAATGGACCTCGAATATTCGAACTCCGAGAGACTCTAATCACTTTACACCAAGGTGATGACACTGTAAGTTCCTATTTCACTAAACTCAAATGCATGTGGGATGAAATTCAAGAACTTCGTCCAAGAATTCCTTGTACTTGTGCTGCCTCCATTGATAATCTTGCTTTCTTGAACCAAGAACAAGTCTTACAATTTCTAACAGGTCTAAATGAGTCTTTTTTTCCTGTCAGAGCACAAATTTTACTCATTGAACCATTCCCTTCTCTGTCCAAAGTCTTTTCCATGGTTATCCATGAAGAAAGACAGAGAAAACTCAAAAACCCCCAAATTACATCTCTCATTGCCACTGCACATGATCCCTCTACTTCAGCTGTTGCACAGAATCCATCTGCATCAGCTGCTGCAAATCAAGGGCGCAATAAACGCATGAGACCCTACTGTACTAACTGCCACAAGCCTGGACACCTCAAAGAAAAATGTTTTTTCTTGATTGGTTTT
This sequence comes from Cannabis sativa, assembly GCF_029168945.1. Taxonomy (NCBI): domain Eukaryota; kingdom Viridiplantae; phylum Streptophyta; class Magnoliopsida; order Rosales; family Cannabaceae; genus Cannabis; species Cannabis sativa. The sequence goes on from NC_083601.1 coordinate 59,468,258, forward strand.
CCACCAGGCTATGGAGACAAAAAGAAAACTGAGAACAAACCTTCTGCCAACCAAGCCTCTGCCTCAACAGATTCCATATCTCTCTTGGCAAATCTGACTAAACAAGAGGATATACATGTAGGATATTATTTTACCAGGATCTTAGATCTACTCACAAGTATGTTTATTAGCATCCTAAATATGAACTTTCTAAAACGATAAATTAAACACATATAAAGTTTAGGAAACCTTACATTGGGTGCAGCGGAATTATAATGACTCCTTCCATTCAGATCTCTAACCCTTGATTCCTTTCTGTAGCAGAGTATTATCAAGATCTGAACCTAGATCTTCTTCTCTGAATCCTTGATGTTGAATCTCCTTTGCTGTTGATCTTTCTTCACAATCTTCCTCACTATGATTGAGGTATTGCTTGATGTGTGTGGGCACTACTCTAATCACTAAGAGAGGTTCGAAATATTGAGAAAGAAAAGAGAGAGAGAGTGGCGGCTAGAGAAGAGAGTGGAGGCTCAGTTTTTTCTGATTCAGAAAGTGTAATTTTCCTGAAGCCTTCACTATCTATTTATAGCATTCCTCTAGGGTTTGATTTGAATTATATGGCATTAAAATAATGAAAAAATCATTTAAAAAAAGATAACATAAGTGGCCGGCCCTAGGCTAGGTGGACTGGGCCTTGATTTTTGCAATTTTGCAATTTTACCACTTTTGTATCTGATTTTCTCAAAAATGCCAATTTCCTAATTCAATCATTTAAATGCCAATTCTAACTATTTAATAACTATAAATAATTATTAAATAATATTGTCATTTATCATATTTATTAATTGAACCATACAAAGTATCATAATTAACAAATATGCCCCTATAAACTCTTTCTTTACAATTTCGCCCTTACTTAGTGAAAAATTCACAAATAGACATAGTCTAATTTGAGAATTATAATTGATTAATCAAAACCAATTACATGAGTCTTACAAGCAATATTATCTCAACTAGTGGGGGGACCATGGGTCTATATAACCGAGCTTCCAATAAGTAGATCAAGAATTTAGCACTAAAATTCACTAACTTATTAATTCTTCGTTGAATCCACGCATAGAACTTAGAATTGCACTCTCAGTATATAGAATGCTCTATATGTTCCACCATATAGACACATCATTAGTTATCCATTGTTATAATCCTAATGTGATCAATGATCCTCTATATGAATGATCTACACTGTAAAGGGATTAAATTACCGTTACACCCTACAATGTATTTATTCCTTAAAACACTTGACCCCGTATAAATGATATTTCAGCTTATGTGAAATGAGTACTCCACCATTTATGTTCGTTTGGTCAAGCTCGAAGGAGATCATCCTTTGCTTACTATTCGCCAGATAGAAGCTATAGATTCCATGTTTATGATAGCGCTCCCACTCAATTGCACTACCGTGTTCCCAAAATGTACGTATCACCCTGACCTAAAAGTAGGCTTAACTAACAAATCAAAGAACACGAATAGCCTTTCAAGATTGAGCCTAATCATATCAGGATTAAGATCATTTGATCTAGGATCAACTAGGCGATATTGACTTGAATAGATATTACGGTAAGTTTAATAAATCTAAGTCAAAGTTCAATATCGGTCCCTTAAGATGGATACTCCATGCATCCAACACGAGCTTTACTTTAACCAATGTTCTGGAAAGAACATAGTATTTCTCCAAATACAAGTAAACTCTTGTTGTAGATTATCATATCAGTAAAACCCTGTGTCTGATAAATCTAGGAAACTTTATTCACATAGTCATGTTTACTTTCCAATGTGTTGACGGCACAATAAACAGGATCAAGTATGTGAAAAGGGTTTCAGATGAATTTATACATTATGTACATATAATCATGAAATAAATCATGTGAACCATGCAACATTAAATGTTATTTCTGATCTATATTAATAAGTAAATCTGATTATATTGAAATGAGTTTTATTTAGGGCATAAAACCCAACAAACTCCCACTTGCACTAATATAAAACAAAAAGTGCGTTTCAAATAATCTCAACACCTTGATATACAAATCAAGTGTAGTAGTAGTAAACTCCTCGTAATAGGATCTGAAAGGTTGAATTAACCACAACCTTTTCTCCATCATTACTCTTCCTTTAATCACAAAATCATTGATAATGTGAAATTCCTCTCTATATGTCTACTCTCTTGGGATACTGGATTCTATACCTTTGGCAACTACTTTTGGTTAATCAGGAAATTAACACTAGTAGTTTAAGGCAGTTTGGAATGATGCCAAAATGTATAGAACTTTCCTTAGACTGAATAAGTACCTTTCCTGCAGCTTTAACATTCAGTCTCTCTCTGGTAGACCTAGAGACTTCAGATAGGTTTTTACACTTCTCCAAAATCACTATTCCACCCCCAGAGTAACCACCATCTTATCAGAAAAATTTACTAGCACAAAGGCAAATTTTTTTTGTAATCTGATATGGTGTAGTCTAAGAGTTTTAAACACACCCTTATAGACTAACATATAGTTCCACTTCTTAATCTTAGAATTTACTTGATTGTCTTCCAATGTTCTTCTCCTGGATTAATCTGATACCTACTCATTACTCCCACTCAACAGCAGGTGTCTGGTCTAAGGCATACAAAAGCATATCTAAGACCTCTCACTGTTGATGTAAGAAATTCTTTCATGGCTTTATCTTTTCTGGAATAGTTGAAACTTTTCCTTAGATAAAATCGATGCCTAAGAAGTTGTGAAGCTTCTATAGATTGCCATTAGAAAGAAAATGCTTCAGCATCTTAGTAAAGTAAGTTGCTTGCATTAGAGTAAGTAATTACCAGGTATACCACAAGCCATAGGTTTAGATAAACTCAAACCTATAATACTAGGAACAGGAAGTTTTGTTAAGTCCATTGAATGGACTTATAAACGAAAATTTCCTTTTATGTCCTTGTAATAGAAAACTTTAAGTTACTCCATGTGAATGGATTAAACCATAGTTCTATTGGCTTTCTTCTTAGTTTCTTATCTTGACAATCCATTACTTGTTTAAACTCACAATGGATTTTAATCACTAGTATCTCCCAAGTCATAAGAAGGTGAGTTCCTAGAAACTCTCCCACTACGACAAGGTACCGTGAATTATGTCGAAGAAAACTAAATGGTATTAACCTCTTTGGTTGTGACAAGACAACAGAGGCAGTGGGATCATCATATATTATATAAGATGATAGAACACTTTTGGAATCAAGAATTAAATATCTCCTTTATTTGCTACTTGTTTTCAGACTTAGTCATTTTCTTAGAAAAGTAGTATTTGTTTGAACAAACATTTTCTTATCTATTGACAATGGGATGGTCCACCCCTAATCATTTAGAATAGCTAACAAACCATGGTTAACAGTTCTAGCTTTTCTTAAGATTTTGATTAGGTCATCCATGAATCTGGTAATGATTTACGTTAAGTATACAACCATTACATCATTCTGAAATTGTATTACCATAGAAGGAATTAGGCAACGACTAGTAACTAATCATCAATATGCAACTCGAAATTTCTGGGGAGGTAAGTTTGGATATAATTCAAAAATCAATTTAATGATCTTTGAACTGCATATCTACTAACTATTTCTCCACCCCTATCAGTTCGCAAGATCTTTAACCACTTATTTTAATGGTTTTAACCATTGCTAGAAATTTAAGAAATTTTTAATACATTTCAAATTTCTTTGCATAAGGTATAATCTAGAGTGATCGTTTTAAGAATACAACGAAAAACTCATATCCACCCCTGAATGTACATCCATCTGCGAATGAGATGAACTACTTTCAGTGGATATAGGCATATTAACTCTTTGCAGAGATTGATCTTGTCAAATCCATTATGAACAAGATACAAATGCCATAGATTAAAAAAAATGTGGAAGTGTCTATTGATGACATAGGTTTAGTTACATCAAAGAGTTCTTAGAATACTGCAAGTGGATCCTGGTCACAGAATACCTAACTCATATTCCATACAGTTTTAATCCAATAATAGAAGATGGATATTAAACACTTGAGAAAGTGTAACTGTATTGTATTCTGGAATTAGAAATATAAGAAAATTTCTGTTTGGATTCTAAAATTAAAGTCAAAGACTTAAATTCAACCAAATATAATGAGTAATTCTTTCTTGGACCACCACTACTAATATAACTCTAAGTCTGATTTGCCCATACAAGTAGGAGATTTCTAAGATTGAGGATTTATATCAATTGGGAATAGAATTTCGGGATTATAATCATAAGCGTCATTTAATTTCTTAAGAGAAAATATAGAATGACATGAAATGATTTATAGACCATTCATCCAATGATATGTTTTGAAGCTAATTCAAAATGAATAAGCTAAGAGGAATTAGGATAATTTCGTTTATAAATAAGAATCCAACGATGCTTCGATTAGCGAAAGTCAAAGTAATCTTATTTATACAATCTTCTTGTTTCATATCGTAAAAATACTAGTCTAAGGTGTCATCAATTGATGAACAGCTAGATGTCGCATATACAATATTTATCTTTCGAGATCTAACACTATTATGAATGTCTAATGGTGAAAATCCACTAGGGATTTATCTCATTAGATAAACAAGCCAAGTTAGACCAACAATGAAGATTCGAAATTAAACTACAACTTAATAACAGAAAATAACATGGTTCAATATAAATTCATACACAATTCAGAAATTATAAACATATAGCAATTAGGAATGACAAGTGAAAATACTAAAACTTACAATCCTAAATAATTTCCAAGGTTTTCAACAAACTGATATCAGTGTCCCGTTTAGGCGAGAGTCAAAGCTACCATTCATTGAATAGAGTTGTCAGCTCGTCTAAAATGTTAAACATTCTAGCAACCTTTTATTCGATCAAGATTGGAACTCAGCGTTGTCCCGTTTAGGCGAGAGTCAAGGCAATTCTATCTTATGAGCTTCCACACCATTGTTTCATAATTTGCAAGTCAAGTATGGTCGCCACCATTAGGGTGATCCATACCATACAAAACACTTACAAACTACTTATCATGCGAGGTTAAACGGTGCGAAATTGCTAATGAACGTTCCTCCATTAGGGAGGATTACTCACTAAAACAAACGCGGTGTAAAACCCACAATGGAGATCGAATGTCTTAATAATAAAGCTCATTATTTAATAAGAGTTGTATTTTCCTTTATTCTCTTTATTTATTCTATTTATTTTAAATATATATATTTATTTAATTAAAATTTCCAATTTAGAATGAAAAATTCTAAATATAAATTTTAATTTAATATTTATAAATTTTACTTAGATGGATATGAAAATAACATGAATTATTTCCATCTTAGTAATAATTTCCAATAAATATTTAGAAAAAATATTTAAGTTGTTACAAAATTAATTTAAATTAATTTACAACTCAAATTTAATTTTCTATAAATATATATTGCATTTCGAAAAATTAAAGTATATAAGAATACAATTTTCGAAAAATGCATTTTAAAATAAAAAATAAATCCTGGAAAAATTATTCTAATTTAATGTTGGCCCAAAATTAATTAATAAAATTAATTTACAACAAAAAATATAAATTTCCTATTTAATTAAATATATAAGAAAAATGTCAAATATTTAAGTATGATGATGAAAATCAACTTAAATATTAATTTTCTATTTAATTAAATACACTAGAAAAATACTTCAAGCAAAAATATCACCTATCTAGATTTTCCTTTGACTAATTAATTCAATTTCTAATAATATACTTTAATTCAATTTATTTTAAATTAATCAATAAATGAAAAATCATTGATTTAAGTTGATCCAAGAATTAATTAAAATAAATAATTAATTTACAACTTAATCTATTTTTCAAGATAAAATTCGAAATTCTAGCATTTAAGAAATGCAATTTCGAAAATTGATTAATAAAATAAAGAAAAAATATATTTTGAAAATTATTTAAATTTAGTTGAAAAATTAAAATTTCAACTAAAAATAATTTTCTATTTAATTAAATGTCATGAAAAAGAAATATTTAAGTATGATGATAAAAATCAACTTAGATATTTAATTTTCAAATTAATTAAATGTATTAAATTCAAGAAATAAATAATTAAGTGTAGAGAAGGCTTAATTATTAATTTCTAGTTTAATACTAGGAAAAATATACTTAAAATAAATTGTACCAAAATTAATTATATAAATAATTAATTTCACAATTTATAATATTTTCCTATTTAATATTAGAAATAATAAGTAGTCTAGAAATAACTATCTAGAAAATATCTTATTTGACTAAGTATCTTTTCCACAAAATTTGAAAAAATATCTAATTTAGGTTGTTTTAGAAAAAATCTAGAACCTAAATATTTTTCAAATTTAAATTTAATTAAATATCAAAAATTAAGTTGTAACCACTTAATTTGAAAATATTCCATTTTAAGTTAATATTCGAAAAGATATTAACTTAAAAAAATATCTAAAGAATCTTAATAACCAATGCCTAAAATTCCTCAACTTAATTTTGAAATTTGAAATTCAAAAGATATTCAGATTTAAGTTGGTTAGTTGTAGATAACTAAATATCAACTTAAATAGGAATATTTAATGAAAAATTTAAATTAAGTTCCAGAAAGAATCTAGATGGTTATAATTCTATATTTAATTAAATAGAAGAAAATACATATAGTTTAGCTTAGAATATAAAATTCCTTAAACTATATTAATTTCAAAATAAATGAAATTAATTATGTTGCTAATCAATTTTATTAGGTGAAACTAGTTTAATTAACCTAGTACAGTCATTCAAATCAGGCAAATGGGCCTTCACAATTGGGGTGGTTTGTGTGAGGGGGTGCTGGGTTCAGTATGTCGTACCCACTTCTATGGCTCCCAACTCTCACACAAGGCCCAAAAGAGAGGAATTTAACCTTAATAAGAACAACTGTTATTAATTGAATAAGCCCAATAACTAAATGGGCCTAAATAAATTCTATCAATAACTATGATAATTTATTTTAGCAACATTAACCTATATGCATCTATAATAAAATTAAACACATAGGCTCACACAGGCACACTTTGGATGGGTCCTATCATGTTGCTAGGTCATACACAGATGAAAGAAGATTGTAAATATACCTGTTACAAATTATTATCTTGACCAAGGGAGCCATCAGATCATTAGATCTGGCAAAAAATAACCATGGCTATTTGCAATCAAGTAATAATAGGTTTTAAAAACTTACACATAAGCTAAAACACATACTCCTGCAACAAGGTTAGCTGGATAGTTGGATGTAGGATTTATTTAATTTTAAATAAATATTTAATTTCGAAAATGATTAATTAAATAAATAAAAAAAATAAAAAAATTTCGAAAATTTTTAAAAAATTAAAAAAAAAATTCGAAATTTAAAAAAAATCTAAAATTAAACCTACAATTTTTGAAAAATTAGGTTTCAACCAACCTAAATATCATTTCAAAAATTTGCTAACTACTTTTAAATTTTAAATGTTATTTTATAAATAAAAATTAAATTAAAAATTAGAAAAGATAAATAAATATCTTTTTCAAATTTTTAAATGTAATTTAAATAAATAAAATAACAAAATTTAAAAAAAAATTAGCAAAATATCTTATATCTATTTAAAATTACATGATTATAAATATCTTATTTTAAATTTAAATATGGTCAAAATATCTAAAAAGATTTAATTAAAAAATCTTAAAAGATAAGATATTTTTAAAATATCTTAAAAGATATTATAAATATCTTAAAATATCTGACCTTAAATTTAAAAAAAATATAATCAAATTTAAAAATAAGATAGATTTTTAAGCAAAAAGATAAATACTAATTCTATTCAAATTCAAATTACACTAATATCTTGAATTAAATTAAAAAAAATTTAAATTAATTCAAAATGATAATTAGAATTGAATTAGGAATAGTAATAGTATATATACAAAACCATACAAAAAATTGGAAGTTAATTCCATGAAAAAGTATGAAAAATTGAAGAAAATTGAAAAAATTCGAAACTGTACGGACAGTTCTGCGATCGCAGGAAACTATCAGCACAGCACCGATTTTGTCAAATCTTCAAAAAATCATAACTAATTCAAATAAAATCCAAATTGAGTTCTGTAAAAGGCTAACTTGCTTAATTTTTTCCATACTATCCAATAAAAATAATGCCAGAACCGAAATAACAATTATTTTTCACGAAAATTTCACAATCATCAATCAATCATCAAATAACACTCAATACAACATGATACCATCCAAAGAACATACAAACAATCGTTTTAAAGTCCAAATTACATGTAAGTAAATCAATTACCATGGCTCTGAGGCCAGTTGTAGGATATTATTTTACCAGGATCTTAGATCTACTCACAAGTATGTTTATTAGCATCCTAAATATGAACTTTCTAAAACGATAAATTAAACACATATAAAGTTTAGGAAACCTTACATTGGGTGCAGCGGAATTATAATGACTCCTTCCGTTCAGATCTCTAACCCTTGATTCCTTTCTGTAGCAGAGTATTATCAAGATCTGAACCTGGATCTTCTTCTCTGAATCCTTGATGTTGAATCTCCTTTGCTGTTGATCTTTCTTCACAATCTTCCTCACTATGATTGAGGTATTGCTTGATGTGTGTGGGCACTACTCTAATCACTAAGAGAGGTTCGAAATATTGAGAAAGAAAAGAGAGAGAGAGTGGCGGCTAGAGAAGAGAGTGGAGGCTCAGTTTTTTCTGATTCAGAAAGTGTAATTTTCCTGAAGCCTTCACTATCTATTTATAGCATTCCTCTAGGGTTTGATTTGAATTATATGGCATTAAAATAATGAAAAAATCATTTAAAAAAAGATAACATAAGTGGCCGGCCCTAGGCTAGGTGGACTGGGCCTTGATTTTTTCAATTTTGCAATTTTACCACTTTTGTATCTGATTTTCTCAAAAATACCAATTTCCTAATTCAATCATTTAAATGCCAATTCTAACTATTTAATAACTATAAATAATTATTAAATAATATTGTCATTTATCATATTTATTAATTGAACCATACAAAGTATCATAATTAACAAATATGCCCCTATAAACTCTTTCTTTACAATTTCGCCCTTACTTAGTGAAAAATTCACAAATAGACATAGTCTAATTTGAGAATTATAATTGATTAATCAAAACCAATTACATGAGTCTTACAAGCAATATTATCTCAACTAGTGGGGGGACCATGGGTCTATATAACCGAGCTTCCAATAAGTAGATCAAGAATTTAGCACTAAAATTCACTAACTTATTAATTCTTCGTTGAATCCACGCATAGAACTTAGAATTGCACTCTCAGTATATAGAATGCTCTATATGTTCCACCATATAGACACATCATTAGTTATCCATTGTTATAATCCTAATGTGATCAATGATCCTCTATATGAATGATCTACACTGTAAAGGGATTAAATTACCGTTACACCCTACAATGTATTTATTCCTTAAAACACTTGACCCCGTATAAATGATATTTCAGCTTATGTGAAATGAGTACTCCACCATTTATGTTCGTTTGGTCAAGCTCGAAGGAGATCATCCTTTGCTTACTATTCGCCAGATAGAAGCTATAGATTCCATGTTTATGATAGCGCTCCCACTCAATTGCACTACCGTGTTCCCAAAATGTACGTATCACCCTGACCTAAAAGTAGGCTTAACTAACAAATCAAAGAACACGAATAGCCTTTCAAGATTGAGCCTAATCATATCAGGATTAAGATCATTTGATCTAGGATCAACTAGGCGATATTGACTTGAATAGATATTACGGTAAGTTTAATAAATCTAAGTCAAAGTTCAATATCGGTCCCTTCCGATGCATACTCCATGCATCCAACCTGAGCTTTACTTTAACCAATGTTCTGGAAAGAACATAGTATTTCTCCAAATACAAGTAAACTCTTGTTGTAGATTATCATATCAGTAAAACCCTGTGTCTGATAAATCTAGGAAACTTTATTCACATAGTCATGTTTACTTTCCAATGTGTTGACGGCACAATAAACAGGATCAAGTATGTGAAAAGGGTTTCAGATGAATTTATACATTATGTACATATAATCATGAAATAAATCATGTGAACCATGCAACATTAAATGTTATTTCTGATCTATATTAATAAGTAAATCTGATTATATTGAAATGAGTTTTATTTAGGGCATAAAACCCAACAATACAAGCCTTAATCTCATTGTTAAGCCAGAAACTTCAACCTACTATTCCCAATACTGAGGCATCTCAAGCCTTTGCATCCAACATTTCTGGTAAGAATTCCTTATCTAAATCTTTATGGGTTGTGGACAGTGGTGCCACACATCATATTTGTTGCAATTTAGATTTTTTTTACCATATTCATAACAATCCTATTGCTACATCTATTAAATTACCCACTGGAATGCAAACCGAAATTTCCCAATCGGGTAGCATCAGGTTTTCTGCATCTCTGGTTCTGCACAATGTCTTATTTGTGCCTGATTTTCAATTCAATTTGTTCAGTGTCCCTACATTTCTAAATGATGAATCAAACAGTGCTTTCTTTACAAAAACTTGCTGTCTTCTCCAGGGTTCCTAGAACAAGAAGATTGGGATTGCTAAACGGGTTGGACATCTCTATTTTCTGCTGCAACAACCTGTTCTACCCCTTCATACTTTTTCCAAATCTGAATGTAATAAATCATGTCTTAGTGTTCATTCTTGGCATGCTAGACTTGGACACCCTTCTATGTCTACTACATCTTTTATCAATAAAATGCTTCATGTTAAAGCTCCCAATAATTATTCACCATGCAACATTTGTCATATGGCTAAACAAAAAAGGCTGCCTTTTATTTCTAACAATCATTTTGCTGCCTCCAGTTTTGATATTATCCATCTAGACATTTGGGGCCCCTTTCATGTACATAGCATAGAAGGATTTCGATATTTTTTGACAATAGTAGATGACCATAGCCGTTTCTGTTGGGTATACATGTTAAGATCCAAATCTGAAGCTCAACAAGTCATACCAGATTTTTACAAATTCATACAAACACAATTTTCCACTAATATTAAAGCTATTAGATGTGACAATGTAAAAGAACTCAATATGACTTCCTTTTTTGCTCAAAAAGGGATTCAAACTAACAACTCATGTGTGGAAACACCTCAACAAAACTCAGTAGTTGAGCGCAAACACCAACACATTCTAAATGTTGCCAGAGCACTAGCATTCCAGTCATCTCTTGCACTGGTTTATTGGCCATACTTCATACACACTGCTGTGTATCTAATTAATAGAACCCCTACTCCAAACACACAACACAAAACACCTCATGAATTACTTTATCATAAGCCTCCTGCATATGATCACTTACGAACTTTTGGTTGCTTAGCTTATGCTTCAACTTTACCAAGCAAAAGACATAAATTTTCCCCTCGGGCCAATGCTTCCATTTTCATTGGATATCCCCAAGGGATGAAAGCTTATACACTTCTTGATATAGCAACTAAAACCATATTTCACTCACGAGATGTAATTTTTTATGAAAATATTTTTCCCCTTAAGGGTTCTACCACTCATAACCTGGACCATTTCTTCCATCTCAGCACTACAAACATTTCTCCAATACAACCACCTGCTGCAACAACACCATCTGCAGCAGATTCTGTTTTGAATGCCTCTCCTACACCACAGCCCTCTGATGCACACATTCCACCACCTGCTGCCACCAGTAACTCTCCCATCAAAACCAAAATTGGCAGACAAATTCAACAACCACAACATTTAAGAGATTATGTGTGTCAACATTCTACTGCACACCCTCTTGAGAAATATATGTCATTTCACAAACTTCATAAAAACTTTAGAAATGCCATCCTTCAAGCATACATAGAACTTGAACCAACCTCATACAGTCAAGCCAAAACTTTCTCTCAATGGCTCAAGGCTATGGAAAATGAGTTCTATGCTTTATAAAAGAACAATACATGGATAGTCGTTTCCCTCCCTCCTGGCTGCCATGTCATTGGAAATAAATGGGTATACAAAATCAAATATAACTCTAAAGGAGAAATTGAAAGACTCAAAGCTCGTTTAGTAGCAAAAGGTTATAACCAACAACATGGCATTGACTACTTCGAAACTTTTGCCCCCGTGGCCAAGTTCAATACTCTGAAATTATTCTTTGCTCTCAGTGCAATAAACAATTGGGATTTACACCAAATGGACATTAACAATGCCTTCTTACATGGAGACCTAAATGAAGATGTGTACATGTCACTTCCAAAGGGCTATATTCATGATGGTGAACTTCCCCCAAATGCCGTTTGTAAACTCAATAAAAGCCTCTATGGATTAAAACAATCTTCTCGGCAATGGTTTGCCAAACTCAGCTCTACTCTCCTAAGCATTGGCTTTACTCAATCTCCCAATGATCACTCCTTGTTCATTCAAACATCCCCTACAACCTTCCTTGCACTCCTTGTTTATGTCGATCACATAATCATTGCGAGCAATAATGCCCAAGATGCTTCTGAATTCAAGTCCTTTCTCCACTCAAAGTTTCATCTCAAAGACCTCGGCTATCCTAGGTTTTTTCTTGGATTAGAAATAGCCCGATCCAAGGCTGGAATTTCTGTCTCCCAAAGGCCTTTCACCCTTCAAATTCTCACAGATTCTGGCTCCATTGGAAAAACGGCCGTTTCCACTCCTATGGATGCCAATACATCCCTTAGCAAAGACACTGGACCACCTATTTCTGACCCTACTTCATACAGAAGCTTAATCGGGAAGTTGCTATATTTTACCATAACTAGGCCTGACATCACCTATGCCGTCAATCGCCTAAGCCAGTTCCTCAGTGATCCTCGACAACCCCACATGAAGGCTGCTAACAGAATCCTTCAATATCTTAAATGTACACCAGAGCAAGGTCTCTTATTCAGCTCAAGCATCCCTGCCAATTCGAATAAATACCAACTCCATGCCTTCACCGATGCCGACTGGGGCACATGTCCTGACACTAGACGCTCTATTACTGGCTATTGCATCTTCTTAGGTATCTCCCTCATCTCCTGGAAGTCCAAGAAACAAGCTACCGTGTCCAAATCCTCTGCAGAAGCAGAATATCGTTCTCTAGCAAACACAACATGCGAACTTCTCTGGCTATTCAACATCCTCAAAGACTTTGGCATTACTCACTCCACACCAGCAACAGTTTACTGTGATAATCAAGCTGCCTTACACATCTCCGAGAATGCTATTTTCCACGAGAGAACAAAACACATAGACATAGAGTCCCATATTGTGCGAGACCAAGTCAACAAAAATTGACTCAAGCTCATTCACGTTCCCTCTCGGCACAACCTCGCAGATATAATGACCAAAGCTCTCTTTCCCACTCAACATAACTTTCTCTTGAGCAAGATAAGCATCATCAACATATATAGCTCATCTTGAGGGGGCGTATTACAGAGAACATACTTTCTGTTATTTCTGTTATTTAGCCAGTTGTATATTGTTTGCTCTTTTCTGTTTCTTGTAACAGATTTCTGTTACTTAGTTCATGTATATAAACCATTCTTTACTCAATAATAAAGTTTAAGATTCATTTCACTAATAATAATAAAATAAATTGTTATTAATATAAAATGAATATTAATATATAAATTGAAATATATCAAAATGTAATAAAGAAAAATGGAACGATGAATATCGCATTTTTTACTCAAAATATTATTTGATTTTTTATTTATAACTTCAATTATTTTAATGCACTAAACTGTAGAATAATTTATAAATCATTATTAAACACCTAAGTTACATACTTTGAAAATTTTAAAAATTATTTTTCTGTAACTAATTTCTTATACAAATATTATTTATTCTACAAATTAATTTTGTTATAACTCACTTCATAAATACCTTATTATAAATTATACTATACCATTACATACTATTATAAATAAATAATCAAAATTATTAACAATAATAAATTATAATTAATAATTAATTATAACTACGCACAATTTATATATATATATACATTTAAATATATATTATTTGTAATGGCTATATAGCCATAAAAATATAACTATAATTATCATTACAAATATATATTAATAAAAAAATTAATATAGATTATTTTACATGTTATATACTGTTACACCCAAAATTCGACTGTACTTCCAAAAGTGACACGTGAAAATTTTTTGGAGTATGAACCAACAGATATAACAACGATTATATCATTAAATACAAAATGGAATAACTTATTAAATATAGAATTAATAGAGTATATTCATAACTCACTGACTGTATAGTTGTAGGCGAGACAAGGATACACAAACTATAAATTCCTTTATTAACGAGAGACCATCTTGCCTTGGAAGGCATAATCCCAAGGAAACTACGTGTAATGTATAGCGAGACATACACCTCGCTAAATATAAGAAAATATCGGTGAGACGAATCATCCCTTCAAACACTTAGCGTATAATCCACACAATAATAACTAAGTGTAAGAACTTAAAAATGTGCAGGACATGATTGTCCAATCTGCGAGGCCTTATCTTAAGTTTGCTCAGTACACTTGAGCGCATGCCATTGTTGGAAGGCTTATAATTAAACCAAGTTATTATTTGTTGCTCATCTATATGCAACGCGAGGTGGTCTACCCACGTCAACGTTAACCACCTTGAAGATAGGAATGACAAGCTGTTGTCCAGTTATCAATTGTTATCCACAACTTTTCAAATAGAACCTGATTAAAGGCCACGTTTTATGAAAAACGGTTACGTAATTCAAATTAAATGTAAATAACTACCAACCTATATTCTTAAAAATAGGGGCATAGTCTACAGAAAAAGGGACGGAAGATCTTTGGGAGAAAAGATCACTAATTGTAATATTGTATAAAGTATCCAGAAATATCTTAAATAAGATTGACTCGTGGAGTATGCAGATTTTACTGCAAAACCACGTAAAATACTTGGTGTCATTATTACTATTATTATTCTTCTCAGTTTTCTTATATATCTGTGTTTAATTTATTACAGAAAAAAGCTCATTATTTATTTGTTAACGAAAAACTATGTTAATAGTTTGGTGCTTTCATTGAGAGCCTACGTGATAAAACTCAAAAAATCCCTCCTAACCAACAAAATTTTTTTCCATGGATGATGACAACCAAAACGATAATAGTCGTCCTGAAGAGACTAATCGTAGGCCTGGGAAAGAGCCAATGGGTTCACAGAGGCGACCCACTTTAGCAACAACGCGTTTAAGAAGAAGCCAAGGTGGTCATGATCAAAACCCACAAAGAGGGATTGATAAAACCAATTCTAATACTGATTATGTACCTAGAAGTGAGGATGCCTATCATCCCACTAGGTATGTACCATTAGTAGAATTGGAAAGTCAACAACTCCGGCAATGTCTGGTCGAGTCTAACCAACGTAATGCTGAGTTGGAAAGAGAGGCAGCTATAGCCAGGGTGACTGAAGGAAACAATGCACAAAACTAACCTGATCCTGGAGGAAGAAGGCCATCAGGTTCAAGAACCAGGAGGCAGAAGATAAATCAAGAAAATTGCTAGAACACTCATGAGGAGCAACCTGCGGAAACTGGGGATGTTCTAGAAGACAAACAACAGAATAATCAAGCACCTCGTCGAGGAGTAACGAAAAGATCGCAGTGATTTACGAATCACAGGAATGAAAACAATGACGTGCCAGAATCTTCTCATAGAAACGAGAACATAAGGCAACCCAGAACTAGAGAACAAGAGATCCCTCGTAATAACGAGAGAAATCCTGGGATACAGCCTAGACAGTGGGTTACCATCGAGACAACCCTAGCGTTCTTCTCGAACTGATAGGGAGGAGGCATACACATACCCCAGCAGAGGCATGTATCAAACCTTTCCTGAAGGAGAAGGCATGTTCAGGACGAGGCAAGTTCTAGCTCGGGACATTCAAGATCTCGAGAGCACAATCGATCTGGAAGGCATACGCCAGGAGGAGATAGACCTCGCCATAATGATGATCGAGAAAGTAGGAGTAATGCGAGGGGCTATCAATCTAAGAGTTACTCAAACAGAAGGTCTGTGAGCAACCATGAACGAAGACAGCCAGATATTTGTGAGCATTTGAATCGAAGACAACTCGATTTACACGAGCGCTTAAATCAGAATGCACCTGATTTACGCCAACAACTCAATGCTAATCGAAAACAAGAGGATCCAATCCAATTGCAAATCATTGAGTTGGAAGAGAAATTATGCAGATACCAAGATGGGGAATATGGGAAAGTGTCGGTTTATGACTCAGAGGAAGAACCCAAGCCTTTCCATCTAGACATTATGAATTGTAATTCCCCCAAGGATTTGAACACCCTCACGTTTTGCAATAAGATGGGACTTCGGACCCCGTTGCTCACCTTAAAAATTTCAATACCATAATGCGAGCCAGCAATGTCTCGACTAATTTACGTTGTATTTTATTCCCTACCTCATTGACTAGAGTAGCGAGTAGCTGGTTCAATAAGTTTACCCATCATTCAATATCTTCTTTGGAGCAGTTGTCCAATGATGTTAAGAAATAATTTCAGGTAGCAAGAGACAGGCGACCTGAAGCATCCTCCCTTACTAACATAAAACAGTAA
The DNA here is from genome assembly GCF_029168945.1 of Cannabis sativa. Lineage (NCBI taxonomy): Eukaryota > Viridiplantae > Streptophyta > Magnoliopsida > Rosales > Cannabaceae > Cannabis > Cannabis sativa. Next base: position 59,485,007 of record NC_083601.1, read on the forward strand.
CCAGGTGAGACACTCAAGGCTTACCTGAGTCGATTTAGTATTGCAACTGCTAAAGTTAGACACTTGAACGGTAGTATACAACTTATTGCTCTTCAAATAGGGATTACGACTAACCTCTCAACAGCTAGGGGCGAGTTGTAGGATGACTGACAAGGTCGTCCGGTGAGGAATATCAATGAATTCAATGAGAAAACGCAAATGTTTGTGCGCAAAGAGGAAGCAAGGAACTAGATGAAATTGTTAAAGACTTGATCGGGAAGTAAACCCAGCACTGCCACAATAAGCATTGTCTCGACAAAGGCTGACAATCCAAGTGCCTCTAACACTAAGAGAAAAGATGTCTCTAGGGAATGAACCAAAAATAATAAGAAATAGAAAAAGCATGATAAATATGAGCCAATTTACACTGTTTATACCGAGCTTAATGAAACTCGGGAAAACATCTTTCTTGCAAATGAGCCAATAAGACATGCGAGACACAAAAGAAATTCAACAAAATTCTGCTAATTTCATAAGGATAGAGGGCATACAGCGGAAGAATGTCGTCAGTTGAAAGACGAGATAGAGAGCCTTTTCTAGTGCGGTTATTTTCAACAGTATGTAAGACGACAAGGTAATGGACAAAACTAGCCAAATCTGTCAAATAACCAAGGAAACCAAAGATTACAACCTCTTCTTGTAGAAGGAGAGGAGATATTGGTCATCTCGAGAGGGCCGCATCTCGTTGCAGAAAGCAGTAATGCCCAAAAGAGATATGTCAATAAAATAAAAAATGAGTGATCAGTTTTCTTCGAAATCATCTAATAAAGTCAAGACTGATGAACCTCCAATTGTATTTTTGGAGGAAGACGCAAAGCACATGAGGTTTCCACATGTCGATCCTCTCGTGATTACAATTTCGCTTGCCAACAAAAGAGTAAAAAGGGTATTAGTGGATAATGGAAGCTCAGTAAATATCCTTTACAAGGATAAACTAAGGAATATGGGATTGCAAAATGCAAAATTAAAACCTTGCATGGTGAACTTGTGCGGATTTACTAGAGATAGTGTTGCCAGTCAAGGCATTATTGAACTCCCATTAACCATAGGCGAACCACCATTAAACACAACATTGATGCGAGATTTTCTAGTTGTTGACTTACCATCCGTCTATAACATACTAATGGGGCGCACTGCACTGATTGGACAAGGAGTAATTAGTTTAATCAAAAACCTCTCTTTAAAGTTTCAAACACCGGCAAGTGTAGGTGTAGTGCGAGGTGACCAACTCTTGGTTCGCAAATGCTATCGTGTAAAACTGCAGAATAGAAGGGCCAACCATCAGTTAATGGTGGTCATAACAGAGGAAGGTGAGAAGCAAGAAGAAGATCTAGATCCTCGGATTCAAGACAAAAAAAAATAATTGAAACCAATCGAGGAACTAGAAGAAGTTGTTTTAGATCAAAAAAATCCCACTAAATGTGTGCTTATTGGGAAAAATCTAAATGAAAAACTAAAATAGTAGTTAATGAACTTTTCGAAGGCAAACCAGGATCAATTTGCCTGGAACAATTCAGATATGGTAGGGATTGACCCTAAATTGATTTGCCACCATTTGAATATCGACCCTAATTACCTAGCTAAAAGACAAAAAAGGCGACCCTTGGATTTTGAAAGACAAGGGGCACTTAAGGAAGAAGTGGACAAGTTATTAACCAACAATATTATACGCGAGGCGTTCTACTCCTCGTGGATATCAAATCCTATTTTTGTCCTGAAGCCAAACGGTACTTGGCAAACTTGTATTCACCTTTCAGACTAAAACAAATCATGTCAAAAAGATTGCGTTCCATTACCAAGGATCGACCAGTTGGTGGATGCAACTGCTGGACACGAGCTAATATGTTCATGGATGCATATTCTGGATATAACCAGATCAAGATGCATGTTCCTGATCAAGAGCATACAAGTTTCGTAACCAACATGTGACTTTATTGTTATAAAGTCATGCCTTTTGGCTTGAAGAATGCTGGGGCAACATATCAACAACTAGTAAATGGAATGTTCAAAAAATAAATAGGGACGAACATGGAAGTCTATGTCGATGATATGTTAGTAAAGTCGGTAAAGTGTGAAGATCATACAAAAGATCTCGCAGAGTGCTTTGAAATACTCAAAAAGTACAACATGAAACTCAACCCAAAAAAGTGTTTCGTTGGTGTCTCCTTGGGGAAGTTTTAAGGTTTCATAGTTAACACGAGGGGTATTGAAGCGAATCCTAAAAATATCAAGGCTTTGATAGAGATTCCCTCGCCCACAAAGCCAAAGGAATTTCAAGCGTTGATAGGAAGAATGGGAGCACTAAACAGGTTCATCTCAAAATCAACTCATAATTTCTTACCATTCTTTAATGTGTTGCGAGGCAACAAAAAGTTTAAATGCACGGACGAGTGCTAGGAAGCCTTTAGGAGCATAAAGAAACATTTATCAACACCTCCAGTTCTGGCCAAACCAATAACTAGAGAGACTTTATACCCTCTACTTGGTTGTCTCGGATATGCAATTAGTGCAGCATTAGTGCGAGAAGAGGGAAAGCACCAGCAACCTATGTTAGTAAAAGGTTACTAGGGGCAGAATCGATATATCCCCCTCTTGAAAAACTTCCCCTATGCATGATCCATGCATCTCGCAAACTAAGGCCCTACTTCCAAGAACATCCTATAAAGGTGTTAACCGATCAACCATTAAGGCAAGTTTTGTCAAAACCAGATGCTTCTAGAAGGTTGATAAAATGGTCTATCGAACTGGGGCAGTTCGATGTAACCTATCACCCGAGAGCATCCATCAAAGGTCAGGCTTTGGCTGATTTCCTAATAGAAGGAATAGTTCTAGATGAAAATCCACTTTCCAGCGAAACTCAGAAACTTGGAAATTATATGTGGATAGAGCATCTAATGAAAATTGCTTGGGTGCAGGAGTGATACTGCTCTCGCCAGATAACTTTAAATTTCACTACGCACTAAGATTCAAATTTGATTCTCTTAACAATGAGGCTAATTAAAAAAGCTTTGTTGGATGGTTTGAGAATGGCCAAAACGTTAAAAGTCAAAAATCTTATATGCTATCGTGATTCACAATTGATTGTGAATTAAATTCTAGGTGAATATCAGGCCAAAGGTTTAAAGATGGAAAAATATTTGGAGAAATTTTTAAAAACTTGGAGAAGTTCGATTATTTTAAATTTGAACAAATTCCAAGAGAAAACAACTCAAATGCTGATGCACTAGCCAAATTGGCCTCGCAAAATGAACTTGATGACCTAAAATTTGGTACCGATGCAAATGTTGAGCGACCCTAGTATATGTGAAAAGGAAGAAGTTGTGTTGGTTGAGGCCTGGCCGACATGGATTACCCACATTGTTAGCTATCTACTCAACAAACAACTTCCTACAAACAAAAATGAAGCGCCCAAACACTTGTATTCCGTGCCTTGCTATACCATAGTCAGGGACGGAGGGACTTTAGCCCATGTGTGGGCTAAAGCCCTCACTCAAATATATACATCAAATTTTTTATATGTAGATATATACATATATTAATTCACTTTGCTCAATTTATTAAAGTCCAATTCACAAAAGCCCTCACTCAATATCTTAATCATGATTCATGAGCCTACTCTTATTCTAATCAAGCCCATTTTAAAAGTAGTCCAATACAAATAATAAAAAAAATAATACTTTATTAAAAAATAAAATAATACCATTGACAATATTTTATTTTATTTTTGTCAACAATATTATTTTATTTTGTTGAAGATGAAAATTTGAAAGATACATTTATCATTATTTTTATTAGTTTTGACTTAATATTTATTCAAGCCCTCACTCAACTAAATTTCTGGCTTCGTCACTGACCATAGTAGAAGGCAAATTATATAGAAGTGGTTATTCAATGCCTCTTCTACGATGTGTACTCCCCTCAGAAGCAAGAGAGATAAACAAAGAAATTCACGAAGGTTTTTGTGGGGATCATGCGGGTTGGCAAAGCTTGTCAAAGAAGATAATCCGGCAAGGATACCATTGGCCAACAATAAATAAAGACACACATGAATTTGTCAAGAGGTGCGATAAGTGTCAAAGATTTTCACATATACCTTGCGTACCACCAATAGAATTGAGAATGATGACCTAACCATACCCATTTGCAATATGGGGAATCAACTTGATTGTGGCATTACCCACAGGGCGAGGAAGGGCAAAGTACGCAGTAGTGGCATTCGACTTCTTCACAATATGGACAGAGGTTGAACCTCTAGTTTCCATAACTTGCAAAAAGGTTCTCGATTTTGTCGTTAAGAACATAATTTGTAGATTTGGAATACCCATTAAAATAGTATCTGACAATGGAACTCAGTTTGATGGCGAATTATTTACTGAGTTCTGTGAAAGGGATAAAATCATTAAGAGCTTCTCATCAGCTTCAAGACCCCAAGCAAATGGTCAAGTAGAAGCTATTAATAAAACCTTAAAGGATACTATTAAGAAAAAGTTGGATGTTGCAAAAGGAAGATGGGTAGATGAACTACCACAAGTACTGTGGGCTCACAGAATGACAGAGAAAATAGCAACAGGGCACACTCCATTCACGTTGGCATTTGGGTCGGAAGCAATCATGCCAGTGGAAGTTAATATTACGACTTACAGGCGAGATTTCTATAATCAAGAGGAAAACCAAGAACTCCTTAAATTTTCCTTAGATCTACTGGAAGAAAGGCGTATAGAATTGTAAATTACTAATGCAACATATCAACATCGAATTACGAGATACTTCAACAAGAGAGTGAAGAAAAGGCTTTTTAATGTCGGAGATTTGGTGTTTAGACGGGTATTTGCAAACACGAGAGATGCATTTGCTGGTGCGTTTAACCCAAAATGGGAGGGTCCCTATGTTTTCGAGGTAATGGTTAGAACCAGGATTTATAAATTTACTCGGCTAAACGGCTTGCTAATAAAAAACCACTGGAATGTTGAACATTTGCGACCGTACTACCATTAAACTTATGTAATTCTTATTTTTTCTCTTTGTGATGTAATATTTAATTATTAATAAAGTTTAAGTATTATTATTCAAGTAATTACAAAGTTTTATTCTTTAAAATTACTTGAGGGCATATATATGTGTATGATCAACTGGAATTTATGTACAAATACATGATATATTAAAAACCCACAGTCAAAAATTGGACCTTTCTCTTTAGAAAGGAAAATCGAAGTAGCAGTTGTAAATGACATTAACACGTAAAAATAACACTATGCTACATGTGAAGCTGAATACTTAACGGCTCACATTTGCTAGGCATGTTTTTAAATAAGGCATAGAGATTCCTTGAAAAAAGAATGCTTAACCTAAAGAAATATTAATAGAAGGCCTAACTATTCATATAGCAATCTGAAAATGTACAAAGTAATTCATAAAGTGAATTATTCAAAGTCTGTTGAAGTTTTCTTATTAAATTAAAAATGGCAGATTATAACTACTCGCGTGAAGTAGAACTGATAAGAACTGCTCGAGAATAGAAAGCAAAGTAGATTAATAATTACTTAAGCAATCTCAGAGGAAGAAAATGAGGTCAATGGAAACGTTGTTAACCTCGCTTTTAGCCAATGACAGTGAGTCAATTAATAAGCGATTAGAAATATAATAAAAATAGAGCCAAAGTCAATAAGCAATAAAGAACACCGGGTTTTAAAGACGTTCAACCCCTTTAGTTCAGCATAAGCCTACTCCCCTTAGATTGTATTGACTTAAGAACAAAGAACATGGTGTTTCCTCTCTAAAAGCTCTCACAATGAATCTCTGAGTGTTTTTTCTTAGATCTCTCTCTAAAGCAATTCTTTTGATCCCTTTACAGTGAAGCTAGATCACTATTTATAGGGCTTAATGCATGAGGGAACGTTTCCCTTTTGCGTACATGAAATGAGGTATTGAGATAGCCTACCATATCCTTCTGATACAATCCGATGATTGTAGGGATTGCTTTCATGCTTGGGCTTCACGATGCTATTCTGAAATAGTCAAGTCTTGGTACACAGCTCGAAGATCTAACTTCATGCTTTGCTGGGATAGTCTGCCCTTTGCTCTACTCAGACAAGCAGACAATGTGCGTGCAGATATGTTGCTTGAAGTCTGTTTGGAATATTTCTCTTCCTAAGTACAAGGAATGATGGATATGTGTCACTCATACATGCTGCCACGTCTGCACAGGACTTCTGAAGTCACACGTGGACCTCACTCGGTCAGGATCCTTGTTTGAATGGGTGGCACGTGTTTGATGCATCTGTTGGTGATCCAACATGATTATGACCAAAAGTCTCTTCGATATTCAGCTCATTAATGCTGACTGATCTATACCTTGAATTACTCAAAAAATTTGCACGCTTTTATGGTTGCTCTTCAAGTACTTGAATGCCTAACGTTTACTTTTGGGGGGAAACTGAGGCATTTAAAATTTGAAATGATTATAATTCCCCACTAATTAGCTTATAAATATGGTAGAAATCCCTAATAAACCACTTTTATTATTTTTCCTTCTTGATGATTTCAGAGCAACAACCCTTTTTCCCCTTAAATTCTTCGAAGAATTCCCAGGAAGTGCCGATCAATGTCATCTGAACAACTCTAAAGCTTCAAATAGTGAGTAAGTTCTTCATCACTTTCCTGTTTTATGTTTAAATATTTGATTTTCTGGGTTTCCACTACAGAAAATTTGATAGTTCTTGAGCTTGTTCTAGGAAAATTGTAGAAAATCTAGGTTTAGGAATATGAGATTTTGATTATGTTCATCCATGTGACTTGACTGTAATTGCATTCTAATTTTGATTCCACAATCTTTTGTTTCACTTGCCCATTCAGGGTTTAGGGAAAATTAACCCTCAATTCAAAGTTTTGAAATTTTGGGTTATAAACCTAATATTGTGCAAAATCTTCTTTTCTAACCCTTCGATTGGACCTGGTCGGTATATTCAATTTGTTTTTGCTCAATACCTCGGCCAAATACTCATCTTGTGTCCTACATTTTGTAGATAAACCCTGGTGAGTTTTGGGGAGGAGAACATCAAATCGACCAGAACCTTCTTCAACTTCTGTACAAAGATCATCCTCGTCTTTGTGCCAGTCCGTCCTCATCATGTGACGGTCTTTCCAACTCGAGCTTTGAGGATTGGGAGATAAGTAGCGAACATGCGCCTTCTCCAAAACGTGAGGTGCAACACCATTTTTATCTTAGCGAGATCGTTGAGCTATGGACATTTTATCTGGGAGCTTAAGAAGGGGTTGAGGCAATACTTTCCATCTAATTGGACGTATATTTTCCGACTAGATACAATTGATACCATTCCCATAGGCCGTCCAAACCCTGCTGCTGTAGGTACGTCCATAACTGTGTTTGCTGTTACCATTGCCAAACATACCGATCAAACTCCGTCTAAGAATAGGATGATGGCACGCACCAAGCAGATAGTGCGCAGATCTTCTCTGACTGACCCTCATGTTTCTCGGATTTCCTCAATGTCGAGCGTTGAACAGGCCCGACCTGCTGCCTAGGAGGAAGACAATGAGGGGGACGCCGAAGTCCAAAAGCTAGAGGATCAGGGCGAGGTCCGTCTTGTTACTCCATCTGAAGCTGAGGAGGAAGGAGTTGCTCAGGGATTTCCCTTTAGGGGTTTTAACGAGGTAGGGGAATCCATGTCCGAGACTAATGAAGTCATGGTAGAGGGTGAAGACTATGTTATCGAGGAATACACCGAAGTTGTTCCTCAAAGAAGATAAGGTGCCTTAGGAGCTCAGTGGGTTTCACCTCAATCCATAGTAACCCAGGCCAAGATGAAGAATTTGGAGAAGCACAACTACTTGGGAAATTTCGAATGCTTCTTCCCCTCTCCAAATCACAGGGCAACTAGCCGAAGACATGGGTTTTGTGCCTGGTCGGGCGCTCATACCAAGCAAGGTGTAATGCGGCCTTTGCTTATGTACTTCAAGAGGATTGTATACTACTACAACCTTTGCTTGACCCAGTTCAGTCTGAAGGGCATCAAATATTTATCCACCCTGTTCATCTTTTACGCCTCACAAAGATGGGGTGAGCCATCCCCGCACGACACCAACTGGCTTTTCGATCTGAAGTTAACTCCCAAGAAGAGTAGGTCGGGGTATTTCTACTTCTCTCAATTGGATGAGAAGTGGCTGAAGGGCACTGTAGACACCGATGTCAGCAAAGTAGGACATTTTTTGGACGAGTACTACTTTTTTCAGGGCATGGATACTGTCTACACTCAATTCCAGTAGATTCCCTCGTACTGCCATCCCTGTTTCACATAAGGGTTCAGGGGGATGGAACAAAAAATTCTTCAATTGCCAGAAGCTTCTCTAAACATCACTTTCTTGGCCAGTGAGACCAACTATGTCATGTAAAAACTCTTCCCATAGGACTTTGTACCGAGGCCCGTGAAAGAGAATAAGAAAAAGGCAAAGCCAAGCCGGGCTGGTTGGACCAAGCACGAGAAAGAGCTCATTCAACTCAAGCGTGAGGCTAAGCTGAAGGGAGACAACAGAGCCAAGCAGTATGCTCAAGAATATTAAGAGCATGAAACAGCTGAGAAAGAAGAAGAAAAAGGTTCTCCCAACTGACCAAGCAATAGTAGAACACGCTATCAGGATTAGGGAACCTGATATGCCTACTCGACCATCCACCCTTACGGAGGCAAAAGGGAAAGCCGTCTTGGTGGAGCAGGAGGAAGAATCTTAAGACAATGGTGTCCTGTCTATGCTTATTCAGAAAAATGCTCATACCCACCTGCAGGGTATTTTTAACTTGCACTTACTTCTTCTATACTATGCTTTTACTTCATATTTACTTCAACGTCATTTTGTTTGTGTAGAAATGTCTCAAAATGTACTCCAAGCATTGAAGAAAAGAGTGGGGGACAACTCGGGCCATTCTCCTTCGCCCAAAAGAACTAAAGGCGGTGAGACACTGTCCAAAGAGAAGGGGCCAGTTGAAGAGGTCATTGACCTTTCTGAGGAACGGCCTGTTGTGGACCCTCCAGTCTAGAAGGTCTTGAAGTCAAAGAGTTCCAGAAGGGGGAGCTCAGATGGGTCTGATCATACTAGGACCCCTTCATGTTGGAATTAATTTTACCAGGATCTTAGATCTACTCAACAGTATGTTGATTAACAACCTAAATATGAACTTCTAAAATGATAATAAGCAAACACATATAAAGTATGAGAAACCTTATAGTGGGTGCAGCGGAATAATATGTCTCCTTCCACTCAGATCTCCAACCTTTGATTCCTTTCTGTTGCAGAGTATAATCAAGATCTGAGTCCGAATGTCCTTCTCTTGGATTTGATCCTTCACAGTCTTCCAAATCTATGATTGAGGTACTGTTTGCTGTGTGTGGGCACTACTCTCTCACTAAGTATTTCGAAATTGTATCTTTCTTGTATTGTGATGATTTTATCAAAGGAGAAGAAGAGATGGGCGGCTATATATAGAGAGAAAGGGAAGGATCAACTTTCTGAAAGAAGCAGTTTCCTGAATTACTGAGTAATTGCATAACTGCCTTATTTGGTGTGAGCCATCACTTTCCATTTATATATAACTGCTAGGTTTAGGTTAGTAATTAATTTGGCATTAAAATTGAAAATAATAATTGGAAAATACACACACAAGTGCCCGGCCATGGGTGTGATGGGCCTCACTTGGATTTTGCAGTTTCCACAATTTTATTTCTATTTTCCCAAAAATGCCAATTTTCCAATTCTAACCATTTAAATTCCAAAACTAATTATTTAATAACTAAAATATATTATTAAATAATATTGTCACTTAACATAATTATTAATTAGACATATAGAGTCTCTTCATTAATAAATAAACCTAGAATCTCTTTTCTTTACAATTTCACCCCTGCTTAGTGAAAATTCACAAATTAGACATAGTCTAACTTTTAGAATTATAATTGATTAATCATAAATCAATTATTGAGTCTTACAAACAGTATGGTCTCAACTAGAATGGGGACCATGGATCTATATTGTTGAGCTTCCAATAAGTGGAACCGAATTTACCAAGTAAATTCCCTAACTTATTAATTCCTTGTTGAATCCACTCTTAGAACTTGGAATGGCACTCTCAGACTTATAAAGAGCATTCTATATGTTTCACGATATAGATATGCTATCTCATTTAACCATTGTTATAATCTTAATGTGATCAAAGATCCTCTATATAGATGATTTACATCGAGATGGGATAAAATTTACCATTTTCACCCCTCAATGTATTTGGCCCCTTAAAACACTTAGCTACCGGTAAATGATGTTTTAGTGATCTAATATATAGTCACTGAAACAAGAGCTCATCCATTTAATTCTATTTAGCTAAGCTCGAAGGGAAACATCACTTGACTTCTATACACCAGTAGAAGCTATAGATTCCATATTTATGTTCAGCGCTCCCACTCAGTCATACTATCATGTTCCCAAAATATACGTATCACCCTGACCCAAAAGTAGGCTTAACTAATAAATCAAAAAACATGAATAACACTCCCGAGATTGAGCCAAAGCATATCAGGATTTAGATTCTTTTAATCTAAGATCAACTAGTGATATTGACTTCTAAAGATACAACGGTAAGTTTATAATATCTTGACCAAGTTCAATATCAGTCTAGTCCAATGTATACTCCATACATTCGAAACTAGTATACTTTACCAATGTCCTGGAAAGAACATAACACTTACTGCAAGTGTAAGTATACTTCATCGCTGATTATCACATCAGTGTAAATCCAAAAAACTGATGAAGCAGGGACTTAGTCTTTTGAATCATATAATCATAATCACATTCCACTGTGTTGACAATACTGTAATTGTGAATAAATATATGTTCTGGACTTAACTGATTTTGTGCATATATTAAATATATATAAAACCATAAACATGAAAAATACATGTTAACATAAACCACTTCTAATCTCTTAAATTGATAACTAATCAGATTGTAATGGGTTTTATTTAGGGCACAAAACCAAACACTTCAATGATCATGGCGCTGAGCACGCAGGCAAGGAGGGGCAAGGACATGCTCTAGTATTATCTAAACCGATCACTTCCTAAACTGTGTGATCAACTGTCCAGGGCGGACAAGTAGCTGTATTTGGAACTGGTCTTAGGAGGAGTCCTGAAGGTAGGTACACAGGTAAATATTTCCTTCTTTGTTTTATTCTCTTTTTTGTAGCTTAGATTTGAACACTTTTTGTGCAGGTCAATCTGAAGATGGCTTACGCTTACTCCCGAGCCAAATCCACTGCTGCCAAGAACCTTGACACAACCAACACATTTACAAAGGTAGGTGGATGTAGCTAAAAAGGAGGTTCAAGACGTGAGGAAGGAGCTCTGGGAGGTGAACAAAAAACATCCTTGCTATTGAAAACCGGGTTAGTGAGCTAATGAAGGAATTGCAAGAAATGCCCTCTACTGCCCAGCTTGAGGCAGGTAACGAGGCTCACACCAAGGATGTCAATGCTCTCAAAGACGAGAGGGAGAGTCTCCGTACTCTCCTTATAAACCTGCAAGAGGATGTCTTGACTAGGCAGAACAGGGAGAAGGAGCTAGAGAAGGAGGTGGAAAGCCTAGAAATGTCTGCCCTTGAGGTCTTCTACGAATTCTGGAAGGCTAACCCCACAGGAAAATTTGATTACCTTGGCGATTCTAAAGGGATGTATCTTGATTTCTGTGCGAGTTAGGTGACCAAAGAACACCCTGAGGCAACCACTTCTACAATTTAGGCCTACCAAAGCACCGACACTCATGCTACTCAGAACATTGAGTCTCTAGCCCACACAGAGTAGACTAATCCATACAGAGAGCCCGACACCCCTACTGTCTAAAAATTTTTTTTTATATTTTTTTATTTGTATCTGTTCGGCCCATACGCCTTTTTTTACAGACAAAGATGACCAACCAAGCAGTTTTTAAACTTGGGTTTATGTTTTTGCATTTTAAGACAATTGGCTGACTAGGGGGCTTTTAATCTCGGGTTTACAGTACTTTGTGATCTTTTTAAATGAATATTGTCCTTTGTTTTGATAATCATCAGTTCAAGTGTGTTGTTTTTTTTTTTTTGAGCTTGTTATTTATTTTTACCAACGCTTTGTACAGGTATAGTTGCCCCCCAAGTGACCGAGCAGACTTTTGACTCTTGGTCACTTGTATTTCACAAGTACAATTTTTGTATGTTTGCTTCTTTGGATTCGAGCAGGCCTTTGTATGCATTTAACAGTAAATTTATACCTTGCTAATAGATATGACACAATCAGAATTTAGATAGACATCTTTACTCATTCATTGGTCGAAAGAGTTTTGTTACTGTAGTAACTTACATAAAGCTATTACATGATCTAATCAGATCCTTAGCTAAATTTAAACAAAAAAAATTGCACTTAAAGGGAAATTGTACATTCAAAGGTGGTCATCCGACCTGAGTACTTAATCACTTCATCCGAACCTTTGGGCGGGATCCGTAGTTTTGCACATAAAGTGGTCATCCGATCTTGTACTTTTACTGAAAGTAATTTTTTAAATGTTACCCATTCCAATACCTTGGCACTAGAACAAGTTCCATATTTTTGTCATACCACCAAAGTTTTATGCTCCTAATTCTAGAACTTCAACCACCTGATATGGTCCTTCCCAGTTTGGTCGGAGCAGACCAGTCATGCTGTCTTTTATGTTTACAAATACTCTTATGAGGACCATATCTCCCACCAAAAAATTTTCGTGCCTTCACTTGCTTGTTGAAGTACCGAGCCACCTTTTGTTGATGGGCTACAAACTTTATGTTTGTTGAGCCTCGTTTTTCTTCAATTTCGTCAAGTGATTCTGCTAGGGGGGCATGATTAGAATATTGATCATAGGTCAACCTTCTGTGGGACAAAGGTTCTATTTCTACTGGAAACATAGCTTCATAGCCGTAGGCCATAGCAAACAGAGTCTATCCAGTTGCTCGTTTTGCAATTGAGTAGTATGACCATAGTACTTCTAGTAAGTCCCCCGGCCGGTACCCCTTAGCTTCTTCAAGTCGTTTTCTCAAAGTATCTTTAAGTGTCTTATTGAATGCTTCGACATGACCATTTGCTTAAGGATGTGCCACTTAGAGAAATTTTTTACGATTCCATGATTTGTGCAGAAATTAGTGAACAATTGGCTGTCAAACTGTGTGCCATTATCCGAGACTATTTTGTACCTGAGTCAAAACTGACATATTATGTTTTTCATCACGAATTCTAATACTTTGGTAGATGTAATTGTTGCCAATGGCTCAGCTTCTATCCACTTTGTAAAATAATCCACTATGACCACTTCATATTGTACTCCCCCTTTACCTTTAGGAAATTGTCCAATTAGGTCAATTTCCCAAATAGCAAAAGGCCAAGGACTTTGCATCTGAGTTAGCTCATTGGGCGGTGCACGTGGTATCTTTAAACATCTTTGGCATTTTTCACATTTCTTAACATAGGCCTTTGAATCTTCCATCATGGTCTGCCAAAAATATCCTTGCCTTTGTATTTTCTTTGATAGGCTTTGCCTGGATGCGTAGTTGCCACAAAATCCATCATGTACTTCGGACAAAAGTCGTGCAACTTCTTCTTCTGTAACACATCTAAGTAGTGGCATGGAGAATCCCCTTCTATACATGACTCCTTCTACGATGATATGCCGTCCAGCCTTCCTTCTCATCTTCTGAGCTTCATTTCTATCATTTTGAAGTTCTCCAATGTTGAGGTAAGCTGCTATTGGTGTCATCTAGTTTGGAATTGTGTCAATCATTTCAATTTCTTCTGCACAGGTGATGCTGGGTTCTTCAAGGAATGAATTGGGATTAAATTAGCTTTTTCAGTTATGTTGTTGCTCGCAAGTCAGGCTAAGGCATCAACAATTGTGATTTCTTCTCTTGGAATTTTCTCGAGAGCATAACTCTTGAAATGTGCGAGTAGATCGTGTATTTTGCTTAAATAGGCTATCATTTTCTCGTCCCAGACCTCATACTCTTCTGACACATGATTCATTACTAATTGGGAGTCACTACAGATCTCGATGTGTTCAGCGTCCAGTTCTCGAGCAAGTTTTAAACCAGCAATGAGGGCATCATACTCTGCTTCACTATTGGAAGCTTTGAATCCAAATTTGAGTGCCCCATGCAGGTGTTGCCCCCTAGGTGTGACAAGGGAGATCCCTGCACGAGACAGTTGATCTATAGTTGACCCGTCCACATGTAATTTCTAGGTAGGTCTATCTTCATTGTTGTTTGCCTGGGACTCTTGTACTGGCTCTGGGTTGTTCTTTGAACTGCTCTCTTCTTTGCCTATGCATTCAAATGCAAATTCTGCCAAGGCGTGTCCTTTGATAGTTGTTTTGGGTTAAAAGATTATTTCGTATTGACCCAAGTCCAATGCCCATTTGTGTAACCGTCCAGAAGCACCGGGTTTTTGCAATACTATGCGTAATGGTTGGTCAGTGTATACCCTAACAGGATGAGCCTGAAAATATGGCCTTAACTTCCTTGTTGCTAAGATTAGGTAGTAAGTAAGCTTTTCTATCAATGGGTATTGTCCTTCAGCTTCAACAAGTCTTTTACTGATATAATAGACTAGATGTTGGACGTTGTTTTCTTCTCTGATTAGCACGACACTCACAGCATATTCTGTAACAGCTAATGTTATACCTGAAAATCGGCTACCATTTAGAGGGGGACACGTGTAAAACGGGGAAGAATGTGAATTAACCATGTAATGGTAATTATATTTGAAAGTGGAATAACTCATTAATACAGGCATAATAGAGTATATTTACAAGTTGCTTACTAAAAGGTCTTATGCGAGATAAAGATATACAAATTATTGTCTCGCACGTTAACGAGAAACCATAAGACATTATATGAGTAAAATGAGGCATCAACCTCATTACGATGTAGAGACATAAGCGAGATATAATGACTGCTAAGATAATTAGCGTATAATACACATTATACAATCTAAGTATAACAGTCGGGTAAACCCATACAACTGATAGCGAGGCGTCAATCTCATTATAAGAAGGCACGCTCGTGGTACCTTCACTAATCAGCACCAAACATCTTTCAATGTGATTCACAGCTCCGTCTAGTTAGTTCTCTCGGATAGAAACTGGCATTCAAATGATGTTGGCTATTGAAGTTCACCTTGTCGCCAAGAACTGAGATTTTTAGATGGAGCATTATGTCTTCAAGCATAGGAACGTCCAAGCTTACATCATCAACCTTGGAAAAACATGGGAAAAGCTCCAGCTCGCTAGCAAGGTTATTGATGTTGTCTTCCCATCGAGACATCCCAGAACGTTACGATTTATAACGTATTTAATACACATTTATATTGACCCGGTAAAAGCGGACTCATTATAGCTGTGTGATTTTCAAATGTTAACCACATTTATTTTACGTTGTATGAAATCAAACCCGACAATTTCAGGAGATAACTGTTGCAAGATATCAGTCAGCTATATAATTAACTGCCCTATGATATAATTATACATAGAGGCAAGTTATATTAAAAAGGGGACAAAAAATTCATGAGAGAAAACAGTCGTAGAGCTGTATCAAAAATCTAATAAGATTGACTAGTGGACTATGGAGAATTTTAACCGCAAGCCACGTAAAAACCTTTGTGTTCATATCTTTGTTTTTTTTTTTTGTATTATTTTCTGTGCAATCTATCAGTGTCTAGGCTTAAATACAGTTAACAAAAATTGGCGCTAATAGTTTGGTGCTTTTATTAAGAGCCTTTGTGAAAATAACTCAGAAAAAACCCTCCTTACATTCAAAAAAAAATATACAATTTTCTTCATGGCTAAAAATGGAGAGAACGTTGACGCACCACATGAAGAAACCCCTCACTGTCCTAGAAAAGAGCCAATGGGCTGTAGAAGTCCTTCTAACTCACAATCCGAACGGACCACTCGCTCTAGGAGAACCCAACCTTAAGGTGGCCCAAGCACTCAGACCACTCGTTCAAGGAGGACCCAACTTGAGGGTGGCCCACGCATTCGTACTACTCGCCCTAGGAGGACTCAACCTGAGGGCGGCCTGAATACACAATCCAAACGTTCAAGGAGCACTGAGTAATGAAATGGACAAAACACTGGAGTACGGGACGAGGAACCAAATCTTGGAGGTGCTCAGCCCATGGATGACAGTGCTTATGATCCTACAGGTACATGCCCATCATTGAATTAGAAAACTGCCATCTCGGGTGCTGTCTTGGGGAGGCAAACTGACAGAATATAGAATTAGAGCGTGAGGCAGCCGCAGCCAGGGCGGCACAAGGGAATAACAATCAAAATCAACCTGACCCTGGAGTGAAAAGACCACGAGGTAGGCCTTGCGGCTCACGAACCAAGAGGCAAGAAATTGCTTAGGAGAACCCTCAGAATGCTCAGGAAGAACGACTTGGGGAAACTGAGGGACCCACTAAAACGAGCAACTTGGGGAAATTGCGCTTCCCCCTGAAAACCCAAATGATTAGCCAGAACCATCTCATAGAAATGAGAATAGGAGGCGACCCAAAACTGGGGAACAGGAAATTCCACGTGGAAACGAGGAAAATCCTGGGACACAACCTGGGGGATGTAGGTCACTAGCGAGGATCCACTAGTGTTCTTCCTATACCCATAGGGAAGGGGCTCGTACAAATTCTAGTAGGTGGAACACGACGAACCACGCCTAAGGGGGAAGAACGGTGCGTGAAGAAGCGAGTGTAACCTCAGGCCGCACAAGAACCCACAGTCAGTCAACGCAAGGAGGAGAAGGTACTCATCGCAACAATGATTGAGAAAGTACAAGTAAGATCGTAAGTCAGTCAAGGATGAGGTCCATGAGTAGGACGAGGTCCTTGAGCAGGACGAGGTCCGTAAGTAGGACACAGTCCGTGAGTAGAATGAGGTCCGCTAGTAACTATAACCAACCGGATTTGCGAGAGCACTTGAATAAGAAAAAACCTGATCTTTGCCAATAACTCAGTCTAAAGTAAGAGGATCCAATCTAATTGCGAATAGATGAGTTGGAGGATAATTTCAGAAGGTATCAAGTGGGGGAGCTAGGAAAACAATCTGGATTGACTTAGATGAGGAACTCGAGCCATACCATCCAGATATCCTGGATACTCCTTTTCCCCAGGGATTTAAAAACCCTCACGTCTCGTTGTATGATGGGACCACCGATCCGGTCTCGGATTTGAATAACTTCAACACTACCATAAGAGCAAGAAACGTTACAAACAATTTACGTTGTATTTTCTTTCCCACCTCACTAGTTGGAGCAGCAAGCAACTGGTTCAATAAATTTACTCATCATTCCATTACTTCTTGGAAACAGCTGTCTATGGACTTCAAAAAGCAGTTCCTGGCCGCAAGGGACAAGTGACCCGAAGCTTGGCGAGATGCTTAAGGCGTACTTAAGTCGTTTTGGCACGGCTACTGCAAGAGTAACAAATTTGGATGATAGTACACAACTTACTGCCCTTAAATCGGGGATCACTACTGATCTCTCTACCGCTGGGGGAAAATCCTGGGACGACTTACAGGGTCGTCCAGTGAAGAACATCACCAAGTTCAACGAGAGGGCTCAAGTGTTTGTACAAGAGGAAGAAGCTCAAAAAGAGATGAACTTGTTAAAAACACTATTGGGAGGCAAACCTAGCACTATTTAAAAAAGCACTGTCTCCACTAAATTTGATAACTCAGGGGCCTCTGGCTCAAAGAGGAAAGACAACTCTAAGGGGTCGTCCAAAGATAAGAAGAAATAAAAGAAGCACAACAAGTACATGCCAGTTTATACTATTTATACCGAGCTTAATGAAACTCGGGAAAATATTTACCTCGTGCATGAGCACAAGGGTGCCTTCAGTAAACCTGAGCCCATGAGGCACGTGAGGCATAAAAGAGATCCGACCAGGTAACACTTTGGGTACACAATAGAAGAGTGTCGTCAGTTGAAAGATGAGTTAGAAAGTCTCATCGCGTGAGGCCATTTCAAGCAATATGTGAAGAGACAGGGCAATGGACATAACCAGCCCAATCTGCCCAACAACCGAAGCAACTAGGAATTACAACCTTCTCCTGTTGAAGGAGAGGATATCCTTGTTATCTCGGGGGGGGGGGTGCGCATATTGCAGGAGAGAGCATCAATGTAATACCCTAAGAATACGAATATGGATTAGCAAATGTTAGCTAGTTAAATGTGTATTATTATGGAATTATGTTATTATATAATTTATTTTATGTGAATTAATCTTGTATATGAAATGTTATAGTGTACTTTTGGGCAGTGAATTTAATTTAATTACGTACTTTTGGAGTATATTATTATACAATGTACTTGTTGTTTCCTTTCTCAGGTGTTTTCTGACAAGTCGGCGTGGTATAGTCACAGTTAGGAATTTTGCGCCGAACCGGGTTCAGGGCTGAAATTCATTTTCGGGATTATTTATTGGCATTTTATTAATGTGTGATATATCTGAAAATTAATTGAATTGGGTGTTATGTGAGAATGACATTTTTACCCTTGCTTGATGCTTATGCTTTATTATGGCCCTAGGGGCATTATTGTCTTTTTGACCATTTATTTTATCTACAACAAAAAGAAAATTTTAAATAAAGTAAATGCATTTTTTTCAGTTTGTTTCTCAGCCCCAAAACCGATTCCCCTCTCTCTCTTTCTCCATCTTTATCAACTTGTGAATTTGTTGAGAAATAGCTTGGGTTCAACTTGATTTGTGCGAATTCTTTAGAGCTTGAATTGTGGAAGATTTGGAGGTAGTTTTCTTACAGTTTTAATTTGAAATTGTTGCTGAAATTGAAGTGGATAAATAGGTCTTTGAGCTTTGAAAGTTCTTGAGATGCATGCATGTTTATATTAGTGTAATTTATTAATACTTTATGCTTGATTGTGTTAAAGATTTATGTAAGATGCTTTATGTTGTGTTTTGAGTGGAATTTTGAGTTTAGATTGGTTCTCTAATTAATTTCCGCAGCTTCGAATTTATAGTTGAGTTTCGTTCTTGTGTTTAAGCTCTTGAAGTTGGGATTTTTGTGAAACATGCTCAATGTTTGGAGCCTAGTTTTTGTGTTGTTAAATCTGAATTTAGAGGGTCTATTTTGTTGGATTTTGATGCATGAAATTCGTAGGTTAACTCTCTGTTACGTTGATAATTATTGTGGCAAATGATTTTGGGATATATGCATGTTTGGGGTGAGTTTAAGTGAGTTTTGATGCATTTTTTGAAGCTGAAAATTGGGTTTTATGGGTTTTTAAACCCAGTGGTCGCGACAATCATAGGTCATGTTGAGACCTTGATTATGGCAATTTATTATTTTTTTTGCTTTTGTTTTTGCCATAAGTTTTGACTCGGGACTCCGTTTGGGACGTTCTTTATTTCGTTGGAAAGCTCATATCTAGCTCTATGTGATTATCTACAATCTGAATGCCAATTTTTTATGTTGTGGAAATGGATTTAGGGATGAACCCTATACTTGTGAATCCCAAAAATTAGGACTAGGATTACCGACACTTGGTCAGGAGCACCCAAGAATCTGGAATCTCCACGTTTGTGGGACATGAGGTATGACAGTAGTTAGCACATAGAGTATGCATGGTGGCACCTATATTAAAAATGATATGTGTTGATAACTGAGAACCGAGAATAGGGTTATCACCCTAACATGAGGGGTTTAATGGTCTAGGGTTATTACTCTAGTGATTATTAATGTGAATGTGCTATGACATGTTATATATAAGTGTATATTGAGGTTTAGGGTTATGCGTTTAAGGCATAATCAGGTTGGACTCAGTAACTAGAACCGAGATGAACTGTTCTAAGGCCTTATTGTAAATAGACGTGTGAGCGTAACACGTAAGTCTATGCCACATAGACATAAATATGCGTGTGAGTGTAACACGCGGGTCTGTGTCATACAGACAAATGTGAAATTGCATTAATATATATGTTATATGTTAATTATGATTATTGATAATTATACTGTCTTGCGGGGCTTAGCTCACAGGTGCTCTACTGTGTAGGAAAGGGTAAATTTGTCTCTGATCAGCCATGAGTGCGAGAGCTGGGAAATGTATGTACATGTTCGGGCCACAGAAGACTAAGAGCGTTGGTATTTACCAGTGATGTGCTTTTCTAACTCTGATTTTGTAAATATTTTTAGGATCTCTAAAAATGAAATTTTTATTGTAAAGTTAAAGTTATTACAAGTTTTATTTTCTTCATTGTGTTTTCGTTTAATGTTCAAATTTTCCCGCAATTATCTTACTAGTAATCTCGTTTAGGGATTAGGCTTTCTTAATCACCTCGAGTAGCGTGCTAGTTTGGTACTAGAGCGCCATGGTTTTTAAACTTCTTGTAGAACGACCAAACATGTACAATTATCGCCAGAGACAAGCTCAACTCGTGGTGCTGTAAGTGTTGAGAGTAGATGCTTTACTGCTTATATGATTATTTATTTACCGCTTTCCATTTTAAGCAGTATGTGAGCATCTAGAGTATTTATGTGATATATGATGCCATGCTTAGAATGTTATAGGATAAATGTTTAATTAATTGGAATGAATAGTTGAGTTAGGGTTTAAGGCTATAAGTGCATAAGTGTTGTATTTGTGCTTAACTCGTTGGGATTGTTGATTACAGGGGTACTTGTAAAAATGGACCCTCCGCAATCATCTAGACCCCAGGGCGAGCAAGTAGAGCCTGGTGTAGACCAAACCAATCCACTGGCATTGCCTGCGCCTCCACAGAATCTGAAGGATAATGCAGGGGTTAGCAATGCTAATTCACCTGCTGACTGGTAGCAAATGTTTCAAGAAATGCGAGGTATCATACTTCGTCAAGAGGAAGAGTTGCGTCTGTTAAGGCAACCGACATTGGCTGCCCCTGTTGAGCAAGTGTTACCATCAGCACCTGTGCCAGTGGTGGGTAACAAGGGGTTCATGTTGCCACATGAGACTCCGTGTTTGAACAGTTTGTGAAGCTGCAACCTCAAACTTTCCTGGGAGGTACTGATATAATTAAAGCTGAGCAGTGGATGAGTACAATCACCCATATCCTAGACAATATGGGGGTGATAGGAACAGAGAGAGTTAATGGTGCAACTTTCATGTGACAAGATCATGTCCGCATCTGGTGGGATATTCTAGAACGGGAGTCGTGATGTCAGTGTGATGACTTGGGAAGAATTCAAGAGTTTGTTTAAGGAAAAATTCTATAACATTGCTGTGAGGACTTCAGATATGGAACATTTTGTGAAGCTAACTCAAGGGAAAATGTCTGTGGCCGAATACACTCTGGAGTTTAATCGGCTGTCCAAATTTGCTGGTGATCTAGTGCCTATAGTTTTTACCAGGAAAAAGAAATATGTGAGAGGACTGAATGCCACGAATCAGTCGGGACTTGAAAATTACCAAAACTGATGAAACTTTATACAAGAAAGTTGTAGAGCTAGCCCTAATTGCTGAGGAGGCTGAGCAACATGTAATAAAAGAGCAGACTGCAAAGGATGCCGCCACGACATCCAACCCTCCTTCTAGTGGTAATATCTGTAAGGAGACCGACGGTGGTAACCCTGATCACAAACGGAAGGCTGATGCTTTCGGAACATCAGGGGGTAATAAAAAGTTTTGGGGAAGCAGAGGTGGTCGTCAGGGCGGTAGATCTTCATTCTAATCTTATCTTGAGTGTCTAAAATGCAAGAAACACCATCAGGGTGAATGTCGGGCCAACAGTTGATTCCAGTGTGGCATAGTGGGCCACTTCATCAAAGATTTTCCTCAGGCCAGGAAAGAGGAGTCAAAAAAGAATACTACTCAGTTTCCGAGACGACTTTTTACTATGACTCAGGCTGATGCAGATGCTAGTCTGTTAGTGGTGACAGGTCAGTTATCTATAAATGGCTATTCCTGTACTATACTGTTTGATTTAGGAGCTACTCATTCTTATGTATCGAGTAGAGTAATTGAAGGTGTGATACCCAAAATTTGGCGAGCACCATATCGAATGGCTCCAGCAAAATTGAAGGTGTTATACTCGAAATTTGGCGAGCACATTAGAGGAAGACACGTGCGAGGCTAGGAAGAATAAAGAGCTTAAACACGTAATAATAATTACACTTGCAATGGAATAACTCATTAAAGGCATAATTAACAGAGTATGTTTACAACTCAGCTCACTGAAAAGTTTTATGCGATATAAAAACGTACAAACTATTGCCTTGTGCTTCGATGAGAAACCGTGTAACTTTAGGTGTACAAGACGAGTCACTAACCTCGTTACGTGGAGGAGATATGACTGTTGGGTTTTATGCCCTAAATAAAACTCCATTTCAATGTAATCCATTTTATTCAACATCAATAAAAAAACAGAAGTATTCTTCATTCATTTGTGTATGTTTTGGTTCACTTTATCAATTGCTTGTCTATTTGATTTATAAATTCATCTGAAACCCTTATCACATACTTGATCCTGTTTATTGTGTTGTCAACACATTGGAAAGTAAACATGACTATGTGAATAAAGTTTTCTAGATTTATCAAACACAGGGTTTTACTGATATGATAGTCGACAACAGAGTTTACTTGCATTTGGAGAAATGCTATGTTCTTTCCAGAGCATTGGTTAAAGTAAAGCTCAGGTTGGGTGCATGGAGTATGCATCGGAAGGGACTGATATTGAACTTTGACTTAGATTTATTAAACTTACCGTAATATCTATTCAAGTCAATATCGCCTAGTTGATCCTAGATCAAATGATCTTAATCCTGTTATGATTAGGCTCAATCTCAAGAGGCTATTCCTGTTCTTTGATTTGTTAGTTAAGCCTACTTTTAGGTCAGGGTGATACGTACATTTTGGGAACACAGTAGTGCAATTGAGTGGGAGCGCTAACATAAACGTGGAATGTATAGCTTCTATCTGGCGAATAGTAAGTAAAGGATGATCTCCTTCGAGCTTGACCAAACGAAAAATAAATGGTGGAGTACTCATTTCACATAAGCTGAAATATCATTTATACGGGGTTAAGTGTTTTAAGGATAAAATACATTGTAGGGTGTAATGGTAATCTAATCCCTTTACAGTGTAGATCATTCATATAGAGGATCATTGATGAAATTAGGATTATAACAATGGATAACTAATGATGTGTCTATATGGTGGAACATATAGAGCATTCTATATACTGAGAGTGCAATTCTAAGTTCTATGCGTGGATTCAACGAAGAATTAATAAGTCAGTGAATTTAGGTTATAAATTCTTGATCTGCTTATTGGAAGCTCGGTGATACAGACCCATGGTCCCCCCACTAGTCTAGATAATATTGCTTGTAAGACTCTTATATTGGTTTTGATTAATCAATTATAATTCTCAAATTAGACAATGTCTATACGTGAATTTTTCACTAAATAGGGCAAAATTGTAAAGAGTTTTTAGGGCATATTTGTTAATTATGATACTTTGTATGGTTCAATTAATAAATATGATAAATGACAATAATTATTTAATAATTATTTATAGTTATTAAATAGTTATAATTGGCATTTAAATGGTTGAATTTGAAAATTGGCGTTTTTAAGAAAATGAGATGCAGAAATGATAAAACTCCAAAATTGCAAAAAGTGAGGTCCAAATCCATATAGCCATGGCCGGCCACTTTTATAGGGTTTTTTCATCTGATATTTTCATTATTTTAATGCCAAATAATTCAAACCTAACCCTAGTGGAATGCTATAAATAGATAGTGAAGGCTTCAGGAAAATTACACTTTCATTCAGAGAAAAACCTGAGCCTTCTCTTTCTAAACACTAGCCGCCACTTCTTACTCTTCTTCTTCCTTCGTAATTTCGAACCACTTAGTTATTAGAGTAGTGCCCACACACACCAAGTGATACCTCAATCATAGTGAGGAAGATCGTGAAAAAAGACATTCAACAAGAAGGAGTTTCAGCACTAAAGAAGAAGAGAAAGAGATCCAAGTTCAGATCATGATAATACTCTGCAACAGAAAGGATACAAGGGTTAGAGATCTGAACGGAAGGAGACATTTAATTCCGCTGCACCCAATGTAAGGTTTCTAATACTTTATATGTGTTTATTTCATAATCGTTTTAGAAGTTCATATTTAGGGTGTTAATCAACATACTTGTGAGTAGATTTAAGGATAAAATACATTGTAGGGTGTAACTGTAATCTAATCCCTTTATAGTGTAGATCATTCATATAGAGGATCATTGATCAAATTAGGATTATAACAATGGATAACTAATGATGTGTCTATATGGTGGAACATATAGAGCATTCTATATATTGTGAGTGCAATTCTAAGTTCTATGCGTGGATTCAACGAAGAATTAATTAGTTAGTGAATTTAGGTTATAAAGTCTTGATCTGCTTATTGGAAGCTCAGTTATATAGACCCATGGTCCCCGCACTAGTTGAGATAATATTGCTTGTAAGACTCATATAATTGGTTTTTATTAATCAATTATAATTCTCAAATTAGACAATGTCTATTTGTGAATTTTTCACTAAGTAAGGGCGAAATTGTAAAGAAAGAGTTTTTAGGGCATATTTGTTAATTATGATACTTTGTATGGTTCAATTAATAAATATGATAAATGAAAATATTATTTAATAATTATTTATAGTTATTTAATAGTTAGAATTGGCATTTAAATGGTTCTATTTGAAAATTGGCATTTTTGAGAAAATGAGATGCAGAAATGATAAAACTGCAAAATTGTAAAAAGTGAGGTCCAAATCCATATAGCCATGGCCGGCCACTTTTATAGGGTTTTTCATCTGATATTTTCATTATTTTAATGCCAAATAATTCAAACCTAACCCTAGTGGAATGCTATAAATAGATAGTGAAGGCTTCAGGAAAATTACACTTTCATTAAGAGAAAAACCTGAGCCTTCTCTTTCTAAACCCAAGCCGCCACTTCTTACTCTTCTTCTTCCTTCGTAATTTCGAACCACTTAGTTATTAGAGTAGTGCCCACACACAACAAGTGATACCTCAATCATAGTGAGGAAGATCGTGAAGAAAGACATTCAACAAGAAGGAGTTTCAGCACTAAAGAAGGAGAGAAAGAGATCCAGGTTCAGATCTTGATAATACTCTATGACAGAAAGGATACGAGGGTTAGAGATCTGAACGGAAGGAGACATTTAATTCCGCTGCACCCAATGTAAGGTTTCTAATATTTTATACGTGTTTATTTCATAATCGTTTTAGAAGTTCATATTTAGGGTGTTAATCAACATACTTGTGAGTATATCTAAGATCCTGGTAAAATAATTTCCAATAACTGGCCTCAGAGCCAGGGGAATTGATTTTCTTGCAAGAAATTTGGACTTAAAACGATTTGTTTGTGTTTTGGATGGTATCATGTTGTTTTGAGTGTTGTTTGATGATTGATTGATTTTTGTGAATTTTCGTAAAAATAATTGAATATCTGTTTCTGGAATTATTTTTATTGGATAGTATGGAAAAAATTAAGCAATTTACTTTTTTACAGAACTCAATTTCGATTTAATTTGAATTAGTTATGATTTTTGGAAGTTTCGAAAAATATCAGGGTGACAACACTCAGACACGCGCGCGCGGATGGCCTATTTCCTCTGCCAGACGAGTGTTAGGACAAGTTTTGTTCGAAGAACACGCGCATGGGGTGTCTCAAACCCCATTCCGCGCGCGGAAATCCTGCTGGACTCCTCTAGCGCCGAGCTTGCTCGGCCGTGCACCCTTCTATGCGCGCGCAGACAGTATGCACAGCATATTGTCCGTACAGCTCGCATTTTTTCGTTTTTCTTTGATTTTTTATGCTATTTCATGGATTTAACTTCCGATTTTTTGTGTAGTTTTGTATTTAGACATTTACTATTTCTATTTCAATTCCAAATATCATAATTAAATTAATTAATTTTTTTAAAATTAATTCATGATATTAGTGTAATTTGAATTTGAAAATAGTAAATATTTATCTTTTTGCTTAATTATCTATTTTTTTTTTCTGAATTTGATTATATCTTATCTTATTTTTAAATTTAAGGTCAGATATTAAATTTTTAAATCATATATATATATTTTTTAAATAATTTGACCTTATTTAAATTTTTAATAAGATTATTATAATCGAGTAATTTTAAATAGAAGTAAGATATTTTGCTAATTTTTTAAATTTTGTTATTTTATTTAAATTAAATTATAAATCTGAAAAATATTTTTTTATTTTATATTTAATTTATAAAATAACTTTAAAAATTTAAAAGGTAGTTAGCAATTATTTTTGAAATGATATTTAGGTTAGTTGAAACCTAATTTTTCAAAAATTGTAGGTTTAATTTTAAAATTTTTTTATTATTTTATTTTTAAAAACCGAAATATTTTTTTATTTTATTTAAATATTTTCGAAAATAATTATTTAAAATTAAATAATTCCTACATCTAACTATCCAATTCATCTTGTTGCAGGAGTATGTGTTTTAGCTTGTATGTAAGTTTTTAAAACCTATTATTGCTTCATTGCAAATAGCCATGGTTAACTTTTTGACAGATCCAATGATCTGATTTTAACACATGGTTCAATTGGTCAAGTAAATAATTTGTAACAGGTAAATTTTATAATCTTCTTTCATCTGTGTATGACCTAGCAACATGATAGGATCCATCCAAATGTGTGCCTGTGTGAGCCTATATGTTTAATTGTATTATAGATGCATATAGCTTGTTGTTGCTAAATAAAATATCATAGTTTTTGATAGATTTTATTTAGGCCCATTTAGTTTTTGGGCATATTCAATTAATAACAGTTGTTCATTTTAAGGTTAAATTCCTCTCTTTTGGGCCTTGTGTGAGAATTGGGAGCCATAGTAGTGGGTACGACATACTGAACCCAGCCCCCCCTCACATGAACTACCCCAATTGTGAAGGCCCATTTGCCTGATTTGAATAACTGTACTAGGTTAATTAAATTAGTTTAACCTAATAAAATTGGTAGCAACATAATTAATTTCATTTATTTTGAAATTAATTTAAGAAAACCATAGTTTAGAGAATTTTATATTCTAAGCTAAACTATATGTATTTTCTTGTATTTAATTAATTATAGAATTATAACCAACTAGATTCTTTCCAGAGCTTAATTTAAATTTTTCATTAAATATTCCTATTTAAGTTGAAAATTAGTTATTTCTAACTAATCAACTTAAATCTGAATATCTTTTGAATTTCAAATTTCAAAATTAAGTTGAGGAATTTTAGAAATTGGTTATTAAGATTCTTTAGATATTTTTTAAGTTGATATTTTTTCAAATATTAACTTAAAATGGAATATTTTCAAATTAAGTGGTTACAACTTAATTTTATATTTAATTGAATCTAATTTGAAGGATATTTAAGTTGATTTTTTTTTAGATTCTTCTAAACAACTTAAACAAGATATTTTCAAATTTGTTCCATTATGTTCGAATTTATTTTTCGAATTTAAATAATAATTGAAATTTAATTAAAGTTGATTTTTTATTTAAACCAACTTTTATTTGTAATTTTTCATTATTAAAATATGGAACAGATGATTAAGTAAAATACATATATTTTTTAAATAATGAGCTTTAATCAAAAAGATATTCGATCTCCATTGTTGGTCTTACAAAAGTTAAATTTTTTCAATATAACCTCGAGACGCTAGACTTCGTCCCCATATGGATGGTTATTCGTTGAAAACTTTTAAAACCGTAAGATTTCATTTGATAAGTGCTTTGTGAGTTTTCGTCTCTATTAGACTCTCCCCTACGGTGACTACTTAGAGATAAACTCATAAAACATGAAACAATGGTGGAAGCTCATAAAATGAGAATAACCTTGACTCTCTCGCCTACCAGGACAACGTTGGATTCTAATTTTGATTGAATGAAAGGTTGCTAAAATTGTTTTATTTTAGATGAGCTGACTACTCTATTCAACTAATGTTATCTTTGACTCTCGCCCACCGGGACACTGTATTTCATTATGTTGGAAACCTTGGAAAATAAACTATGTTAGATTTAGTATTATTATAACATATATGATGATTTGTTATTTCCTAAACTTGTGTATGAATTTGAACCAAAACCTTACTTTTGTTTTATTGATGTGTTGTAGTGCCAATAACCCTCATCCCATTCCACTCCTAGTTAATATCTTAGCAATTGAACTTGAAGTTATAAACTCCTTGTCAGAGTAATTCTTCACATATGTTCATGATGGACATTAAATTCCAGAAAGCATGTAAGCTGGGAATTGTTCACTCTGAAGAGCAAATAGTTCATAACTCCATAAATCCTACTACTTCAAGCTTAGTTGAGAAGATAAGAGAAAGTGATTCCACTTCCTCAAGTTATACTTCACAACAAAATGAACCAAATAAGAACAACAATTACCAAACGAATAAGCAGTGATGCTTTAGTCTTCGAATCATGTGTGTTAGAGAATGATAAATCCATTTGGATTCTTGATTCTGGGTCTACAAACCATGTAAGTTGTTCATTGCAATTGCTTGAGAATTGGAATTATTTGAAATCCGGAGAGTTAAAACTTAAGGTTCGTAATGGCGAAATGGTTTCGGTTAGAGCTAGAGGAAAAGCCAAACTCAAGTTTCAAAACAGAATTTTGGAATTAGACAATGTCTTATACATTCCAAATTTCAGTAGAAACTTGGTTTCTGTTTCATGCTTACAATTGCAACAATACAAATTAGATTTTTCGAGTTCTGGTTCTACCATTTCTCGAAATGACATTCATATTTGTGTTGCATCCATGGAACAGGGGCTTTATGTTCTTAGACCAGAAACACCATTTGCCCTACACAACGAACTTTTTAAAGTAGCTAAACCTAGAAACCATAAAAAGCAAAAGATCGATGATGATAAAGAAACATATCTATGGCATTTACGTTTGGGTCACATAGGCTATGACAGGCTAACCAAAGACGGACAATTGAAAAATGTCGTCTTAGTTGAATTACCTGTTTGTGAGTCTTGCCTAGAAGGAAAGATGACCAAACGTTCTTTCTCTGCAAAGGGAGAGCGTGCCAAACAACCCCTAGGGTTAGTGCATTCAGATGTGTGCGGAACTTTGAATGTAAAAGCCCGAGGTGGTTATGAGTACTTTGTCACTTTCATTGACGATTACTCTAGATATGGACATATTTACCTTATGCGTAAGAAATCTGAAACATTTAAAAAGTTTCAGGAATTTCACGCATTGGCTCAAAACCAATTGGGTAAAACATTAAAGATCTTGCGAACTGATAGGGGTGGAGAATATATGGATATGCAGTTCAAAGATCATTTAATTGAACTTGGAATTGAATCCCAATTAACCGCCCCTAGCACTCCACAGCAAAATGGAGTTGCAGAAAGACGGAATCGCACGCTTTTGGAAATGGTTAGGTCCATGCTTATTTACTCAACTCTACCTACGTCCTTCTGGGGATATGCAATTCAGATGGCAACCGACATTCTAAATGTTGTTCCATCTAAATCAATCCCTAAGACACCTTTAGAACTATGGAATGGTCGTACACCTAGTTTATACCATTACAGAATCTGGGGGTGCCCTGCTCATGTCTTAAGAAAGAAAGACGGCAAACTTGAGTCACGAACTGAAGTTTGCATGTTTGTCGGAAATTCTAAAGAGACTAGGAGTGGACTATTTTATAGTTGCAAGGATGATAAAGTGTTTGTTTCCACAAACGCCACTTTCCTTGAAGATGACTATATTAAGAATTTCAAACCACAAAGTAAAGTAGTGTTGGAGGAAATGCTTTCAGATATAAGTCCTTCCAATGTTCCGTCCTCTTCCACTAGAGAAGAGGAAAATCCCACTCCCTCAGTCGAACCAACTGAGAAAACTACTGCTAAAGTTTCAACAAAACCAGCTCGTTATGGCTTGGATGGTGAAATCAATAAGGTCGTTGGTGACGGTATTGAAGACGAACCATTAACCTATAAACAGGCAATGGCTAGTCCGCAACGGAAACGATGGTCAGCCGGCATGGATTCAGAAATGGATTCCATGAAAAAGAACAAAGTCTGGGAATATGTAGACGCACCTGATGACTATCATCTGATAGGATGCAAGTGGGTTTACAAGAAGAAAAGAGGAGCTGGAGGAAAAGTTGAAACTTTTAAAGATAGACTTGTAGCCAAGGGTTATACCCAAAGAGAAGGCGTGGACTATGAGGAAACTTTTAGTCCTGTTGCCATGCTCAAATCCATCTGAATTCTTCTCTCCATAGCTGCTGCTTTCGATTATGAAATCTGGCAAATGGATGTCAGGACTGCCTTCCTTAATGGGGTACTCGAAGAAACCATCTATATGGAGCAACTAGAAGGCTATGTTCTTCCAGGGCAGGAAAAGAAAGTTTGCAAATTAAATAGGTCTATCTATGGACTTAAGCAAGCTTCTCGCTCATGGAACAAAAGGTTTGATGAAATCATCAAGACCTACGGCTTTCTTCAAAATGAAGATGAACCTTGTGTTTACCCACTCAAGGAAGACCAAGTAGTAGTATTCCTGGTCGTTTATGTTGACAACATTTTGATTATTGGAAACAATATCAAGAAAATGACTCACATCAAGGAATGGCTTAACACTCAATTCGATATGAAAGATTTGGGTGAAGCATCCTATGTTCTTGGTATTCAGATTATCAAAAATCGGAAGAACAGATCTCTTGCTCTCTCTCAAACAACCTATATTGACAAAGTTTTAGAGAGATTCTCCATGAACAACACCAATGGGGCGAATATGCCTTCTAGATATGGTATTCGTCTATCTAAGGAACAGTCTCCTACTGATCCTGAAGAGATAGAGGACATGGCGAAAATTCCTTATGCTTCTGCAGTTGGAAGTCTAATGTATGCAATGTTATGCACTAGACCTGACATCTGCTATGCAGTTTGAATCGTGAGCAGGTCTCAGTCAAATTTAGGACAACAACATTGGAATGCAGTTAAGTATATTCTGAAATACTTAAAGAGTACAAGAGATCTAGTATTAGTCTACAAGGGTGGTGCTTTAAATCCCATAGGCTATACTGATTCAGATTTCCAGGCATGTCTTGAAGACAGCAAATCTACATCTGGGATGGTGTTTACTCTTAGGGGTGGAGCAGTGGTTTGGAGAAGTGCTAAACAAACCGCGATATCGGACTCGACGGTGGAAGCTAAATACATAGCTGCAGCAGAAGCTGCTAAAGAGCTAGTCTGGCTAAGAAAGTTCTTCACCAGTATCGGTGTCGTGCCTGGAATGGAAAAGCCTCTAGTCCTACTTTGTGATAGTAATGGAAAAATAGCCAACAATAAGGAACCTCGAACCCACAAGAGAAGCAAACACATAGAAAGAAAGTATCACATCATCAGAGAATACATGGCAAGAGGGGATGTAATAGTTGAGAAAGTGGACACAGAAGACAACTTAGCTGATGCATTCACCAAAGTCTTGGCCGTGACTGCATTTGAAAAGCACCGTCAGAATTTAGGATTAATTGATATGTACTGATTAGTTTTATATTAGTGCAAGTGGGAGTTTGTTGGGTTTTATGCCCTAAATAAAACTCCATTTCAATGTAATCCATTTTATTCAACATCAATAAAGAAATAGAAGTATTTTTCATTCATTTGTGTATGTTTTGGTTCACCTTATCAATTGCTTGTCTATTTGATTTATAAATTCATCTGAAACCCTTTTCACATACTTGATCCTGTTTATTGTGTTGTCAACATATTGGAATGTAAACATGACTATCTGAATAAAGTTTCCTAGATTTATCAGACACAAGGTGTTACTGATATGATAATCTACAACAGAGTTTACTTGCATTTGGAGAAATGCTATGTTCTTTCCATAGCATTGGTTAAAGTAAAGCTCAGGTTGGGTGCATGGAGTATGCATCGGAAGGGACCGATATTGAACTTTGACTTAGATTTATTAAACTTACCGTAATATCTATTCAAGTCAATATCGCCTAGTTGATCCTAGACCAAATGATCTTAATCCTGTTATGTTTAGGCTCAATCTCAAGAGGTTATTAGTGTTCTTTGATTTGTTAGTTAAGCCTACTTTTAGGTCAGGGTGATACGTACATTTTGGGAACACGGTAGTGCAATTGAGTGGGAGCGCTAACATAAACATGGAATCTATAGCTTCTATCTGACGAATAGTAAGTAAAGGATGATCTCTTTCAAGCTTGACCAAACAAAAATAAATGCTGCAGTACTCATTTCACATAAGCTGAAATATCATTTATACGGGGTTAAGTGTTTTAAGGATAAAATACATTGTAGGGTGTAACTGTAATCTAATCCCTTTATAGTGTAGATCATTCATATAGAGGATCATTGATCAAATTAGGATTATAACAATGGATAACTAATGATGTGTCTATATGGTGGAACATATAGAGCATTCTATATATTGTGAGTGCAATTCTAAGTTCTATGCGTGGATTCAACGAAGAATTAATTAGTTAGTGAATTTAGGTTATAAAGTCTTGATCTGCTTATTGGAAGCTCAGTTATATAGACCCATGGTCCCCCCACTAGTTGAGATAATATTGCTTGTAAGACTCATATAATTGGTTTTTATTAATCAATTATAATTCTCAAATTAGACAATGTCTATTTGTGAATTTTTCACTAAGTAAGGGCGAAATTGTAAAGAAAGAGTTTTTAGGGCATATTTGTTAATTATGATACTTTGTATGGTTCAATTAATAAATATGATAAATGAAAATATTATTTAATAATTATTTATAGTTATTTAATAGTTAGAATTGGCATTTAAATGGTTCTATTTGAAAATTGGCATTTTTGAGAAAATGAGATGCAGAAATGATAAAACTGCAAAATTGTAAAAAGTGAGGTCCAAATCCATATAGCCATGGCCGGCCACTTTTATAGGGTTTTTCATCTGATATTTTCATTATTTTAATGCCAAATAATTCAAACCTAACCCTAGTGGAATGCTATAAATAGATAGTGAAGGCTTCAGGAAAATTACACTTTCATTAAGAGAAAAACCTGAGCCTTCTCTTTCTAAACCCAAGCCGCCACTTCTTACTCTTCTTCTTCCTTCGTAATTTCGAACCACTTAGTTATTAGAGTAGTGCCCACACACAACAAGTGATACCTCAATCATAGTGAGGAAGATCGTGAAGAAAGACATTCAACAAGAAGGAGTTTCAGCACTAAAGAAGGAGAGAAAGAGATCCAGGTTCAGATCTTGATAATACTCTATGACAGAAAGGATACGAGGGTTAGAGATCTGAACGGAAGGAGACATTTAATTCCGCTGCACCCAATGTAAGGTTTCTAATATTTTATATGTGTTTATTTCATAATCGTTTTAGAAGTTCATATTTAGGGTGTTAATCAACATACTTGTGAGTATATCTAAGATCCTGGTAAAATAATTTCCAATAATGACGACAATGGAAATACCTAGCGATAAAGTACGGTATACAAACTAAGTATAACAAATGAGTGAACCAAAGAGAGAGGTAAGTGAGACGTCCACCTCGCCGTTAGAGGGCATGCACGCGAAAAAGATCATCACGTCACCAGAAACTGTAATTGTCAGAATTAAAGTAAAAGCAATATCAACCTTGGGAAGACATATGACGAGCTCTAACTCGCCATCAAGGTTAACTCAGCTCCATTCCCAGGGAGGCATTCCAATAAGATAAGGCTTACATTGTATCTTTAATACGCGTTAATTTTGGCCCAGTAAAAACGGGATATTCACAACTGTGTGAAATTAAAAAAAAAAAAAAACTACATTTACTTTGCGTGATATGTAATCATATTTGATGATTTCAAGGGATAATCATTGCAAAGATTACAGTCAACTTTATAATTAACTGCATACTATGTGACTATAAATAGTGGCAAATAAGATCAAAAAGGAGAAAAAAAATCTTACAAAAAAGGCCTTGAGAAAACTATCAGATATCTAAATAAAATTAACTCATGGACTGTGCAGAATTTCAACTACAAAACCACGTAAAAAATCTTGTGTGTTCACAATTTTTATTTTATAGCTTTTATTTTTTCTGTGTGAGATTGTCACTGTTACGCTCAAATTTGGTTAATGAAAATAAGCGTTAACGGTTTGGTGCTTTCATTGAGAGCCTTCATGAAAAAAAAAAACTTTGAAAAAGCCTCCTGACATAAAGGTAATGGATGACAACAAAGAAGATACTCCTCATGAAGAAATCAATCATCGTCCTACAAAAGAGCCTCTAAGTCCTCAGGGATCTTTTAATTCATCACTTGAACCGACCACTTGCTCCAGGAAGACCCAACATTGGGGACTCAGACTCGAAGGGCCTTGGATAAACAATGGTCGGTCTCTTCCAAATCAGGTTTACGAGGATGGCGCCTACGACCCAACCAGGTACATACCTATTGTTGAGTTAGAAAACTCCCATCTTAGACGTTGATTGGAGGAAGCAAATCAGTGTAATGCCGAACTAGAGCGTGAAATATCTATAATCAGGGCGGCACAAGAGAGTAGTTCCCAAAATCAACCTGACCTTGGAAAACAGAGATTCACGAGGCAAACCTCGCAACTTGGAAACCAAGGGGCAAGTGACAACCCAAAGATATTCCTAGAACTGTCAGGAGAAGCAACCTGAGAAACTGAGGAAAGTCTTGGGGCACGGCCTAGGACATGTGGAACCCCGGTCGGAGATCGCCAGCCCTCTCTCTAAGTTCATAAGAAAGGAGCTCGCGCAAACCCCTATAGGGAGAACGAGGTGAATCAAACCTTAAGAAAAATCACAAAACGAGAGGAGGTGAGGAATATTATGAGGCATATAGTATCTCATAATCGATCAATGTGAGGAGGAGAGAACCCTCATCGTAGCGATGATAAAAAAGGCCTAATGCACCATATAGGAAGAGCAAGGTCCTACAGGTGTCACGACCGCTGTGACCTACGAGAACATTTGAACTTGAGAAAGCCTAATGTTCATCAACGACTTGGTCCAAAACAAAGAAATTTACTCTGTTTGCGAATGGACGAGTTGGAGAATAAGTGCAGAAGGCACAAAGCCAGGGAACCCAGAAGACAGTCGTGGTATGATTCCGTTGATGAATTCGAGTCAGAAGCCTCATGATCAAAGAGGAAAGACGATTCCAAAAGGCTACCCAAGTATAAGAAACAGAAGAAACACATCAAATATATACCCCTTTATGTTGAATATATAAAGCTTAATGAAACTCGGGAAAATATCTACCTCGCACATACCACAGAAGAGTGTCGTCAGTTGAAAGATGAGATAGAAGGTCTCATAGCGCGAGGACACTTCCAACAATATGCAAAGGGGCAGGACAATGCCCATGATCAGCCTTATATGCCCAGTAACTCAAGTGACAAAGGATAATAACCTTCCTCTGAAGGAGGAAGGCATACCTCGGTTATCTTGAGGGCAAACGTCTCACCAGAAGACAAGGGGCAGTTAATTCGGCAAAGCAATTACATAAAATTATTGCGAAGTAAGTAAATATCGACTCACTATGGTCGTCAACCAGAAGCATTTAAAGACAAACTGATAAAACAAGGAGTAGTTTACCTGGAACCCTGGGATATGACAGGGTATAACCGTAGATATTGGAACAATTTGGGGAGTATGTCAGGGATTGACCCATTCTATCAAAACCAGATGCTTCTGGAAGATTGATCAAATAAATAATTGAACTTGGGAAGTTATTATGAGATTAATGATTATATATCACCTCGCTGATGTAATATTTTGAGCTTCAGTTTTGAATAAAATAATCATTTCTTTCAACAAGTAATTATAATGTGTAAATCCTTTAAATTACTTGAGGGGCATATATGTATGATCAACCAGAATTAATCTAGAAATACATAGTACTATGCAAACCCATCACTTCAAAAATAATTTTTTTTTTGAAAACTTTTTAAAAGGTCCTCGACTAAAGCTTTTTGACTAAAGAGGGGTCGAATTGTTATAACTTCCCGACCAAACCTTTTTGACAAGATACGGGTCGAATCGTTATAACGCCTTGATCAAACCTTTTTGACACGAAAGGGATCAAACAACTATAATTTTTTTTTACAACCTATCTGACGAGAAAGGAAAATCAAAAGTTATAAATGAGATATAACTCATAACTCGTGCATAAAGCTGAATACTAACGGCTCGCGCTGAAGGAAAGTATTAAACGAGACATCAAAGTATCTTGAAAAAAATACTTAAACCTAACACGTGGGTAGAAGATCTAACTACCCATATAAGCAATAAAGATATACACAAAGTGACAAAGTGATTAAAAATATATTTGAGTTTGCTTGAAATAAGATCATCGCGAGGCAGAATCAATGATTGCTCACAAATCAAGGTGTAACACCCTAACTAACATAGGCGTATTACGTGATTTTTGCACATGCTGTGCAGCTCGTTGCTAATCAACGAGGTTTATGGAAAACGTGATTAATTAAAATTTTTGCTTTTTAATTAAACTTATAAAATAATATTACAAAAGACTCGGGATCCCGATTATAAAATCATTTACAAAAAGATTTAACTGTTTAATTGATACACAAAATAAAAGTCGCCTAGCGACCAGTTACAAAATCAGCCTCGCTGTCCCGATGATCGTACGCTCCAGGCCTAACTGCCCCGACATGTACAATCTTCACAAGCTCGTTCACGGTCCATCAGCTTTAGCCTTGCCTTTACCTACACATAAACGTAGAACTGTGAGTCGACAGACTCAGTAAGAAAAGCATAATAATATTCATACATAATCCCGGTCATGATCAGACGCCCATACCCCTGATCATAACCCTAACTGCCGTGTCCAACACGATACTGAGTCCCGCTACTGCCGTGTCCAACACGGTACTGAGCCACTACTGCCATGTCCAACATGGTACCGAGTTCTGAACGTTCATAGGGACGGTACTATTGACACGTAACAGCCTGATCGGTCGAACCGGTCATACTCCGCCGCCCGGGTCATACTCCAGCCTGTACCGACGTGTTACTATATCCTCCTGATTGGTCGAACCGGTCATACTCCGGCTGCTGGTCATACTCCAGCCTGTACCGACGGGATACGTCAATAGTACGGAACCACCAACCAAGTGTCAGCCTGATCGGTCGAACTGGTCATACTCTGGCTGCTGGTCATACTCCAGCCTGTACCGACGTGACAGGGTTGGATGGTTCGAAGCCAACATACATAACTAATGTAATTTAACAGGCTTCCTACATGCACGCTAAACATGTAGGCTACATATGCATACTATTATACTAATCTTACCTGGATTCCGAATTCAGGTGTGCCGGTCAACCTGACTGGAACTTTAGCTGAGCGGCGGATTACAGGCTCCTAAACCATAAAAATCACAACACTATAAGTGACACGCTAAATCACTTCCCGGGGACTTAAACTAGGAACTAAAAGTTTCCCTATCGATAAAAAGCATGGCAATACCCCCTAAAACATAAAAACGAGGAAAACTAGGGTCCTTGAATTTTCCCCAACCGGTAGACCGGTTGCCCAACCGGAATTCCGGTTCTGGAAAATTCAGAACCCTCATCCGGAATTCCGGATGCACAACCGGAATTCCGGTTCCTCGCAGGCAGCAAACCCAAATTTCCATAACTTGCACAAATAAACCCCAAATCACATGAAACCTTCCAGACTAGTTCTATACCTCCCCTAGAACATCTCCAAAGTATTAAAACAACCCAGAAATCACAGATACGAAAAATGCCATTGGAGCTCAAGCTTTGAGTTCTAAACTCAAACTTGAGCAAAACCACCTAACAATCATTCAAACTAGCTTGAATCTACTTAAACAACCATAACTAAGCCTCTGAAAACAATTAAAAACATTAATAACAACGCAGCAACAGATTCACAATATTTTCTTCAAAAATCACATTTTTGAGCTAGAATTTCCAAACTTGAAACAAGGTAATTTACATGCATTTCAAACAGCTTAATTAACCTCAAATTAACATGCTTACATCACAGAAATTAACAATAAAACACAGCAGTAACTACAGCCACAAATTCATGCATGCATCATACCATCCTTTCTTAAAACACAAGAAAACACAAAGAGAAGTTATGAGAGATCAAACCTTGATTTGGATTACACAAAGAGGAGATTAAAATCACAAGAATTTGAGCAAAAACACCCAGCCCTAGCAGCCCAAGACTTGGCCGAAAATAGAGAGAGAATGAGAGTTTTTTTTTTGAAAATTTTCTTCTTTTCTTTACTTTGTGATTTTTTGATAAAATGGAATAATGAAATAAAATCCACCTATTAACATTTCATTTCAGCCAAATAAATAATAAAATAAACTCACTAAAAGACAAAACAACAATGGGGCAAAAAGACCGATTTGCCCCTCCACACCAAAACCACATAATAATCACTAAAGGGGTATTTTTGGGAAATTCTAAATTCCCGGCCATTCCCGACATTCCCAATGTCTAATAAAAACCCCCCCAAACTACTAACATACTAAGTTGTGATTTCTACTGAGCCAAACACCGAGTTCCAAAATACCGGGCACCGGAAATGCAAAATATGAAAACTACTGAATGACATAAAAATGCATTTCTGAATTCCATAAATAACAGTATAATAAATTATTTAAATAGCTATAAATAATTTTCATAATTAATCCAGATTAACTACTAATTTCCAAATTAAACTAAGGGGGCTTTACAACTATCCCCCCCTTAAAAGGATTTCGTCCCCGAAATCTAACCTGAATAACTCTGGATATTGAGCTCTCATATCTGACTCTAGCTCCCAGGTGGCTTCCTCCACCTTGCTGTTTCTCCAGAGAACTTTGACCAATGCTATGGTCTTATTTCGAAGGACTTTATCCTTTCTATCCAAGATCTGCACTGGCTATTCCTCATAAGTCATGTCTGGCTGTAGCTCAAGGCTCTCATAACTGAGTATATGAGAGGGATCTGAAACGTATTTTCTCAACATCGAGACATGGAATACGTTGTGAACTGCTGATAAGGCTGGAGGCAATGCTAACCGATATGCCACTTGACCTATTTTCTCGAGAATCTCGAAAGGTCCTGTAAATCT
Organism: Cannabis sativa; assembly: GCF_029168945.1. NCBI lineage: Eukaryota > Viridiplantae > Streptophyta > Magnoliopsida > Rosales > Cannabaceae > Cannabis > Cannabis sativa. Next base: position 59,524,288 of record NC_083601.1, read on the forward strand.
AGGGCATAACTTGCCTCTTTTCCCGAAACGTTTAATCCCCTTCATCGGAGATACCCGTAAAAACACATGGTCCCCTACTTGGAACTCAACATCTCTGCGTTTCGGATCTGCGTAACTCTTCTGTCTGCTCTGTGAGGCAAGCATTCTAGCTTTTATCTTTTCTATTGCCTCATTGGTCCGCTGCACTGACTCTGGACCTAGGTATTTTCTCTCCCCTGTCTCATCCCAATGGATGGGAGATCTACATTTCCTACCGTATAACAGTTCATAGGGAGCCATCCCTATCGTACTCTGATAACTGTTGTTGTAAGAAAATTCTATCAACGGTAGATACTTATTCCATGAGCCTTCAAAGTCCATAACACAGGCTCTGAACATGTCCTCCAATATCTGAATTGTCCTTTCGGACTGACAATCTGTCTGAGGATGGAATGCTGTACTGAATTTCAGCTTTGTACCCATTGCTCGTTGCAAACTTTGCCAAAAATTTGGAGGTGAACTTCGGATCCCTGTCCGAAACTATAGACTTCGATACCCCGTGAAGTCTTACTATCTCTCTGACATACAACTCTGCCAACTGATCCACTGTAAATGTCGTTCTAACCGGCAGAAAATGAGCAGATTTCGTAAATCGATCCACCACTACCCAGATGGAATCATACAAACCCGTGGTCCTAGGTAACCCGACCACAAAATCCATCGTGATATCTTCCCATTTCCATTCTTGTAGGGTTAGAGGCTGCAACAACCCTGCTGGTCTCTGATGTTCAGCCTTAATCTGCTGACAAGTGAGGCATCTCGATACGAATTCTACCAAATTCTTCTTCATACCGCTCCACCAGAAGTACGGTTTCAAATCTTGGTACATCTTAGTGGTGTCGGGATGCAGAGAATACGGGGTAGAATGAGCCTCCTCAAAGATCTCACTCCTAAGTTCCACACTATTCGGAACACAAACCTTGGCTTTATACAAAAGCATCCCGCTATCTGACACTGAAAAGTCCTTGGCTTGACCAGCCAACACCTCATCTCGGATCTTCACTAACTCTGGATCCGTCATCTGAGTGACTTTTATTCTTTCCAACAGGTCGAATTGCAGCGTTAAGTTGTGAAGTTGACCTACCACAAACTCAATGTTGGATCTAACCATATCCTCTGCTAGCTGAGGTGAGATCTGAACCATACTAGCTACTTGCCCGGGACCCTTTCTGCTCAAGGCATCGGCCACTACGTTGGCCTTTCCGGGGTGATAGAGGATCTCACAATCGTAATCTTTCACTAATTCCAACCAACGTCTTTGTCTCATGTTCAAATCCTTCTGAGTAAAGAAATACTTGAGACTTTTATGGTCGGTATAGATCTCACACTTTTCCCCGTAAAGATAATGCCGCCAAATCTTCAATGCGAAAACCACCGCGGCCAACTCTAGGTCATGAGTCGGGTATCGCTGTTCATAATCCTTTAACTAACGGGAGGTATAAGCGATGACCCGATCGGCTTCAATCAATACACACCCCAAACCCTGTTTGGATGCGTCACAATAAACTACGAACTTCTCGCTGTCTGAAGGCAAAGCTAGCACTGGAGCGGTAATCAACCTCTGTTTTAGCTTCTGAAAACTAGCTTCGCACTTATCTGACCAAATAAACCGCTGATTTTTCTTTGTAAGTTCGGTTAGGGGCATTTAAATTTTTGAAAACCCTTCCACGAACCTACGGTAGTACCCAGCTAAACCCAAGAAGCTTCTGATCTCTGTCACTGTCTTCGGTCTCGGCCAATCCCTGACGGATGCAATCTTCCCGGGATCCACCTTGATCCCATCTTTGCTCACAATGTGCCCTAGGAAGGACACCTTGTTGGGTTTTATGCCCTAAATAAAACTCATTTCATATAATCAGATTTACTTATTAATAAAGATCAGAAATAACATTTTATGTTCCACGGTTCACATGATTTATTTCATGATTATATGTGTATATAATGTATGAATTCTTTTTAAGTCCAGAACATATGAGTTGGTTAAAGATTATAGTGTTGTCAGCACAGTGGAATATAATCTTTATTATATGTTCAAAAGTAGATTCCCTGATTTGTCAGAACACTGGATTTAGACTGACATGGTATAATCAGCGATAGGTATTCTTACACCTTGGAAAAGTGTTATGTCCTTTCTAGGACATTGGCAAAGTTTCTTAGTATCGGATGTATGGAGTATACATCGGAAGGGACCGATATTGAACTTTGATTAGATATGTTAAAACTTACCGTAATATCTATTCAATTCAATATCAACTGTTGATCCTAGATCACTTGATCGAAGTCCTGATATGGTTAGGCTCAATTTCAAGAGTGTTACTCGTGTTCTTTGATTTGTTAGTTAAGCCTAGTTTTGTATCAGGGTGATACGTACATTTTGGGAACACGGTAATACAATTGAGTGGGGGAGCGCTAACATAAATATGGAATCTGTAGCTTCTATTTGGCAAATAGAAGTAAAGGATGATTTCCTTCGAGCTTAACCAAACGAAGATAAATGGTGGAGATCTCATTTCACTTAGGTGAAATATCATTTATACAGGGTTAAGTGTTTTAAGGATAAAATACATTGTAGGGTGTTACGGTAATTTAATCCTGTACAGTGTAAATCATCTATATAGAGGATCATTGATCACATTAGGGTTATAACAATGGATAACTAATGACGTGTCTATATCGTGGAACATATAGAGCGTTTCTATATGACTGAGAGTGCAATTCCAAGTTCTAAGTGTGGATTCAATGAGGAATTAATAAGTTAGGGAATTTACTTGGTAAATTCGGTTCGACTTATTGGAAGCTCGGTTATATAGACCCATGGTCCCCATACTAGTTGAGGCCATACTGCTTGTAAGACTCAGTTAATTCATTTTAATTAATCAATTATAATTCTAAAAGTTAGACTATGTCTACTTTATGAATTCTCACAGTTTAAGGATGAAATCGTAAAGAAAAGGGTTTCTAGGTTTAATTATTAATTAAGAGACTTTGTATGTCTAATTAATAATTATTTTAAATGACAATATTATTTAATAATCTAATTTAGTTATTAAATAATTAGTTTTGGCATTTAAATGATTAGAATTGGAAAAATGGCATTTTTGGAGAAATAGAAATAAAATTGAGGAAACTGCAAAATCCAAGTGAGGCCCATATTCCCTCTATGGCCGAGCACTCCCTTTGTGTTTCCCAATTATTATTTTTATCTTTTAATTGTCATGTAATTGCTAATCAAAGCCTAGCTATAATAGGAAAGTGGTGGATTGCACTAAATAAGGCAGTTAATTGATTACACAGTAATTAAGGAAACTGTTTTGTTTGGAAAGTTGTTCTCTCCCTTCTCCCTATATAAAGCAACCTTGTTCTCTTCTCTTGCATACACTAAAAGCCACGAAATTAAGAGAGAAAAATAGAGAGAAATTTCGAAATCCTTGTGAGATGAGTAGTGCCCACACACATCAAGTGGTATCTCAATCATAGTATGGAAGACTATGGAATTTCTGCATCAAAGAAGGAGAAAAGAAGATCCAGGTTCAGATCTTGGTGATGCTCTGCTACAGAAAGGAATCAAGGGCTAGAGATCTGAACGGAAGGACTCATATTATTCCGCTGCACCCACTGTAAGGTTTTCTAACTTTATATGTGTTTATTTTCATTGTTCTAGAATTCATATTAGGTTGTTAATCCAACATACTTGTTAGTAAATCTAGATCCTGGTAAAATAATTTCCCACAACTTGCACCAGAGCCATGGTAATGATTTACTTTCATGTAATATGAATTAAAACAATGATTGCATGTTTCTGTGTTGATTTGGATGGTTTCATGTTGGTTTATGTGCTTATGTGATGAATGTTTATGTTGTACGAAATTTCTCCATGAAAAATATTTTTTCAATTTTTGAAAATATTTTATTTGGATTCCTTGTGAAAAATTAAGCAATTTTGTTTTTTACGGAACTCGATTCCGATAAAAATTGAGAAAGATATGAATTTTGGAAAACCGGGATTCAAGGCTGTCAAGGGTGGTGCTCATGCGCACCAGACCCTCGGATCAGCCTTCCCATCCGCGCGCGTAAGTCTGGGTGTGCACCCTGCATCCGCCCCATGATGACCCTGCAAACGCCGACGTTCCTCGGCGCCTTGGTCCCTGTCCGCGCGCGTAGGAGGCTGCGTGCAGCCTTCATGGGCTGCACGTGCAGCCTCCTGGGCAGTTTCCCAAAAATTGCAATTTTTTGAGGTTTTTTTCCCCAAAAATCCAATTTTTTCATGGGATTGTTTCCCAAAATTCATTTTTCCTATTTTAAATATTTCTAAATTGAAATGTTTCCAATTTTAAATATTTTTAATTTGGAATTCTTTCCAATTTTAAATATTTCTATTTTGGATTGTTTCCAATTTTTAAATATTTCCTATTATGGTCAGATTTAAAAATTTGTTAATTCTTTAATATTTATTTGTTATTTAATTATAAGATTAGATATTTTGATATTTAAGATATTTTAAATTAAAAGATAACTTTGTCTTTTTATTTAAAATATTATATTAAAATTATCTTATATGTCAAATTAAATAATTAATAAATTTGAAATTAACATAGATATTTTTATAGATATACTTACCATAATGTTTTTCAAATTCAAAAATTTGTTATTTTGTTAAATATTTAATTATTTATAAATTATAAGTATAAAAATGATATTTTTTCTATATATATCATTTTTTCCTTATTAGAAATTTATAAATCATATCTTAAATATTTAAATAACATAGATATTTTTGTAGAGATTTGAATATTGCTTAATTTGAGATATTTTGACATATAATTATGGTAATTATTATTCATTTATTATTTTATTCCTAAAATAATAATTATCTAACCAAATCTATTTTAAAAATTGGTTTATTTTATTAAATTATAAGATCTGAAAATGATATTGAAGATTCTTTCCTTTCAAATCATTGATCTTATTAGATATTTAATTTAATTTGATTCAAATAAACCTAGATATTTTAAAATTAGTTTCCTTTATTTGGTTAGTTTAAGAATAATAATTTAATTATATTAATATCTTATTTTCACATCTGTTACATAGACAATGTTTGTTTATATTGTTTATTCAAAACTCCTTTTAACAAACCTATTATTTATCTGATCTAAATTGCTATGATTAACTTGGTGACAGATCCAATATTTTGATTTTAATCATAGTCCAATTGACGATAGATCTTATAAATAATTTGTAACAGGTAAATTTTGTACTTCTTTCATCTGTGTAAACCTAGAAACATGATAGGGCCCATCCAAATCATTTGACCTGTGTGAGCCTATATGTTTGCTTTTGGGCTTAGATACATATAGGGAGCCCATTTAAGTTTTTACTAAGTAAATGGACTAGGTTGCTAAAATAAATTTTGACATAAGGAAATTTATTTAGGCCCAATTAGATTTGGGCTTATTCAATGAATAACAATTGTTTATTTTAAGGTTAAATTCCTCTCTTTTGGGCCTTGTGTGAGAGTTGGGCGCCATAGAAGTGGGTACGACATACTGAACCCAGCTCCCCCTCACATGAACTACCCCAATTGTGAAGGCCCATTTGCCTTATTTAAATAATTGTATTAGGTTAATTATATTAGTCTAACCTAATTAAAATTGAATTAGCAACATAATTAACTTTTAAAATATATGAAGTTTATTTTTTATTGTAATATTTTAAAGTTAATTTTAGAAAAACACTTAGTCAATGATATATTCTAGATAGTTATTTCTAGTACTAGTTATTATTTCTAATATCAAATAGGAAAATATCATTGATTGTGAAATTAATTGTTTCCTAATTAATTTTGGTACAATCTAAGTTTAGAATATTTTCCTAGTATTAAATTAGAATTAATAATTAAGTTTTCTCTTTACTTAATTATTTATTTCTTGAATTTAATACATTTAATTAAATTGAAAATTCAATATCTAAGTTGATTTTCATCATGATACTGTAATATTGTTATTTTCATGTTATTTAATTAAAGTTGAAAATTATTTTAAGTTTGGAATCTTATTTCAGAATAACTTAAGTTTGAATAATTTTCAGAATATATTTTATTTTATTTTATTAATCATTTCCCAAAATTTTGAAATTGCATTTCTTTAATGCAGAAATTTCGAATTTTATTTGAAAAATAGATTAAAGTTGAAAATTATTTATTTAATTTTGGACAAACTTAAATCATTGATTTTTTCATTTAATGATTAATTAAAATAAATGAACTAAAATATATTATAATTAGAAATTGGATTAATTAGTCTATGAAAGTCTAGATAGATATTATCTGTTTTGCTTGAAGTATTTTTCTAGTGTATTTAATTAAATAGAAAAATTAATATTTAAGTTGATTTTTTAATCATGATACTTAAATATTTGAAATTTTTCTTAGATATTTAATTAAATAGGGAAATTATATTTTTTGTTGAAAATTAATTTTTATTAATTTTGGGCCAACATAAAATTAGAGTAATTTTCCAGGATTTATTTTATTTTATTTTTAAAGCATTTTTCGAAAATGCAATATATATTTATAGAAAATTAAATTTGAGTTGTAAATTAATTTAAATTAATTTTGAAAAAACTAAATTGAATAATTTTCTAAATATTTATGGAAATTATCACTAAGATGGAAATAATTCACGTTATTTTCATATCCATCTAAGTATAATTTATAAATATTAAATTAAAATTTCTATTTGGAATTTTTCATTCTAAATTGGAAATTTTAATTAAATAAATATATATTTAAAATAAATGGATTAAAATAAATATTAGAAGAAAATACAACCCTTCATTAAATAATGAGCTTTATTATTATAAGGATATTCGATCTCCATTGTTGGTTTTACATAGCTATTGTTTTAGTGAGTAATCCTCCCTAATGGAGGAACGTTCATTAGCAAGTTAGCACCGTTTAATCTCGAAAGATAAGTAATCTTGTAAGTTTTTTATATAGTTTATGACCACCCTAATGGTGGCGACTGTATAAGACTTGCAAGAATATGAAACAATGGTGGAAGCTCATAAGATAGAATAGCCTTGACTCTCGCCTAAACGGGACAACGCGGATTCAAATCTTGATCGAATAAAAGGTTGCTAGAATGTTTGATATTTTAGATGAGCTGACAACTCTATTCAATGGATGATAGCTTTGACTCTCGCCTAAACGGGACACTGATATCAGTTTGTTGAAAACCTTGGAAATTATTTAGGATTGTATGTTTTAGTATTTTCACTTGTCATTCCTACTTGCTATGTGCTTCATAATTTCTGAATTGTGTATGAATTTGTATTGAACCATGTTATTTTCTGTTATTAAATTGTAGTTTAATTTCGAATCTTCATTGTTGGTCTAACTTGATTTGTTTTTCTAATGAGATAAATCCCTAATGGATTTTCACCATTAGACTAACATAATAGTGTTAGATCTCGAAAGATAAATATTGTATATGCAACATCTAGCTGTTCATCAATTGACGACACCTTAGACTAGTGTTTTACAATATGAAACAAGAAGATTGTATAAATAAGATTACTTTGACTCTCACTAATCGGAGCATCGTTGGATTCTTATTTAAAACAAAATTATCCTAATTCCTCTTAGCTTATTCATTTCGAATTAGCTTAATGACATATCATTGGATGAATGGTCTATAAATCATATAAAGTCTTATTTTCTCTTAAGAAATTGGATGACGCATATGATTATATTCCCGGAATTCTATCCCAAAATGATATAAATCCTCAATCTTAGATATCTCCTACTTGTATAGGCAAATCATAGAGTTAGATTAGTAGTGGTGGTCCAAGAAAGAGTTACTAATTATACAGTTACACTTTCACAAGTGTTTCATAACCATTTTCTTTCAATGGATTTAAACTGTATGAATTTAGTATTCTGTGACCAGAATCCACTTGCACTATTCTAAGAATTCTTTGATGTAACTAACTTAAGTCATCAAAAGATACAACCACATATTTTATAAATCTAAGGCATTTGTATCTTGTTCATAGGGGTTTTAACAAGATCATTCTCTGCAAAGAGTTAATATTCCTATATCCACTGAAAGTAATTTCATCTCATTCGCAGATGGATGTACATTCAGGGGTGGATATGAGTTTTCGTTGTATTCTTAAAACGATCACTCTAGATTTTACCTTATGCAAAAGAAATTTGAAATATTTGAAAAATTTCATGAATTTCTAGCAATGGTGAAGGTAAGTGGTTAAAGATCTTGCGAACTGATAGGAGTGGAGAAAAAGTTAGTAGATATGCAGTTCAAAGATCATTAATTTGATTTTGAATAATATCCAAACTTACCTCCCCAGAAATTCGAGTTGCATATCGATGATTAGTTACTAGTTGTTGCCTAAATCCTTCTATGGAAATAAAATTTCAGAATGATGCAATGGTTGTATACTTAATATAAATCATTACTAGATTCATGGATGACCTAATCGAAATCTTAAGAAAAGCTAGAACTGCTAACCCTGGTTTGCATGTTTGTTAGCTATTCTAAGTGATTAGGGGTGGAGCATCCCATAGTCATTAGATAAGAAAGTGTTTGTTTAAACAAATACTGCTTTTCTAAGAAAATGACTAAGTCTGAAAATAAAGTAGCAAATAAAGGAGATATTTTTTTCTTGATTCCAAAAGTGTTCTATCATCTTATTTTACAAGATGATCCCACTGCCTCTGTTGTCTTAACACAACTGAGAGGTCAATACCATTTAGTTTTCTTAGACATAGTTCACGGTACCTTGTTGTAGTGGGAGAGTTTCTAGGAACTCACCTTCTTATAACTTGGAAGACACTAGTGATTAAAATCCATTGTGAGTTTAAACAAGTAATGGATTGTCAAGATAAGAAACTAAGAAGAAAGCCAATAGAACTATGGTTTGATCCATTCACATGGAGTAACGTAAAGTTTTCTATTACAAGGACATGAAAGGAAATTTTCGTTCATAAGTCTATTCAATGGACTTAACAAAAATTCCTGTTCCGAGTATTGTAGGTTTGAGTTTATCTAAACCTATGGCTTGTGGTATACCTGGTAATTACTTACTTTAATGCAAGCAACTTACTTTAGTAAGATGCTGAAGCATTTTCTTTCCAATGGCAATCTATAGAAGCTTCACAACTTCTTAGAGATAGATTTTATTTATCTAAGGAAAAGTCTCAACTATTCCAGAGAAGATAAAGCCATGAAAGAATTCTTAAATCAACAGTGAGAGGTCTCAGATATGCTTTTGTATGCCTTAGACCAGACACCTGCTGTTGAGTGGGAGTAATGAGTAAGTATCAGATTAATCCAGGAGAAGAACATTGGAAGAAAATCAAGTAAATCTTAAGATTAAGAAGAGGAACTATATGTTAGTCAATAAGGGTGTTTGTTTGAAACTCTTAGACTACACCACATCAGATTTCGAGACTTGCCTGTGTGTTAGAAAGTCTGCTGATGAGATGGTGATTACTTCGGGGGTGGAGTAGTGATTTTGGAGAAGTGTAAAAACCTATCGGAAATCTCTTGGTCTACCAGAAAGAGACTGAATGTTCAAAGTTGCAGGAAAGATACTTTTTCAGTCTAAGGAAAGTTCTATACATTTGTGGCAGTGTTCCAACTTGCCTTAACTACTAGGGTTACTTCCTGAATAACAAAAGAGTAGTTGCCCAAAAGTATAGAATCCAGTATCCCAAAAGAGTAGACATATAGAGAGGAATTTCACATTATCAAGGATTTTGTGATTAAGGAAGAGTAATGGTGGAGAAGAGGTTGTGTTTAATTCAACCTGTCAGATCCCATTACGAGGAGTTTACTACTATTACACTTGATTGGTACATCAAGGTGTTAATGATTATTTGAAATGCACTTTTTGTTTTATATTAGTGCAAGTGGGAGTTTGTTGGGTTTTATGCCCTAAATAAAACTCATTTCATATAATCAGATTTACTTATTAATAAAGATCAGAAATAACATTTTATGTTGCATGGTTCACATGATTTATTTCATGATTATATGTGTATATAATGTATGAATTCTTTTTAAGTCCAGAACATATGAGTTGGTTAAAGATTATAGTGTTGTCAGCACAGTGGAATATAATCTTTATTATATGTTCAAAAGTAGATTCCCTGATTTGTCAGAACACTGGATTTAGACTGACATGGTATAATCAGCGATAGGTATTCTTACACCTTGGAAAAGTGTTATGTCCTTTCCAGGACATTGGCAAAGTTTACCAGTATCGGATGTATGGAGTATACATCGGAAGGGACCGATATTGAACTTTGATTAGATATGTTAAAACTTACCGTAATATCTATTCAATTCAATATCAACTGTTGATCCTAGATCACATGATCGAAATCCTGATATGGTTAGGCTCAATTTCAAGAGTGTTCCTCGTGTTCTTTGATTTGTTAGTTAAGCCTAGTTTTGTATCAGGGTGATACGTACATTTTGGGAACACGGTAATACAATTGAGTGGGGGAGCGCTAACATAAATATGGAATCTGTAGCTTCTATTTGGCAAATAGAAGTAAAGGATGATTTCCTTCGAGCTTAACCAAACGAAGATAAATGGTGGAGATCTCATTTCACTTAGGTGAAATATCATTTATACAAGGTTAAGTGTTTTAAGGATAAAATACATTGTAGGGTGTTACGGTAATTTAATCCTGTACAGTGTAAATCATCTATATAGAGGATCATTGATCACATTAGGGTTATAACAATGGATAACTAATGACGTGTCTATATCGTGGAACATATAGAGCGTTTCTATATGACTGAGAGTGCAATTCCAAGTTCTAAGTGTGGATTCAATGAGGAATTAATAAGTTAGGGAATTTACTTGGTAAATTCGGTTCGACTTATTGGAAGCTCGGTTATATAGACCCATGGTCCCCATACTAGTTGAGGCCATACTGCTTGTAAGACTCAGTTAATTCATTTTAATTAATCAATTATAATTCTAAAAGTTAGACTATGTCTACTTTATGAATTCTCACAGTTTAAGGATGAAATCGTAAAGAAAAGGGTTTCTAGGTTTAATTATTAATTAAGAGACTTTGTATGTCTAATTAATAATTATTTTAAATGACAATATTATTTAATAATCTATTTTAGTTATTAAATAATTAGTTTTGGCATTTAAATGATTAGAATTGGAAAAATGGCATTTTTGGAGAAATAGAAATAAAATTGAGGAAACTGCAAAATCCAAGTGAGGCCCATATTCCCTCTATGGCCGAGCACTCCCTTTGTGTTTCCCAATTATTATTTTTATTTTTTAATTGTCATGTAATTGCTAATCAAAGCCTAGCTATAATAGGAAAGTGGTGGATCACACTAAATAAGGCAGTTAATTGATTACACAGTAATTAAGGAAACTATTTTGTTTGGAAAGTTGTGCTCTCCCTTCTCCCTATATAAAGCAACCTTGTTCTCTTCTCTTGCATACACTAAAAGCCACGAAATTAAGAGAGAAAAATAAAGAGAAATTTCGAAATCCTTGTGAGATGAGTAGTGCCCACACACATCAAGTGGTATCTCAATCATAGTATGGAAGACTATGGAATTTCTGCATCAAAGAAGGAGAAAAGAAGATCCAGGTTCAGATCTTGGTGATGCTCTGCTACAAAAAGGAATCAAGGGCTAGAGATCTGAACGGAAGGACTCATATTATTCCGCTGCACCCACTGTAAGGTTTTCTAACTTTATATGTGTTTATTTTCATTGTTCTAGAATTCATATTAGGTTGTTAATCCAACATACTTGTTAGTAAATCTAGATCCTGGTAAAATAATTTCCAACACACCTGAGATAGCCAGAACTCACATTTCTTGAACTTGGCATAAAGCTTATGTTCCCGAAGCCGTTGTGGTACCATATGAAGATGTAATTCATGCTCCTCTTCTGATTGAGAGGACACGAGGATGTCGTCGATAAACACAATCACACATATATCGAGGAAATCCTTGAATACTCTATTCATCAAGTCCATGAATGCTGCAGGAGCATTGGTTAGTCCGAATGACATAACCAGAAATTCATAATGTCCATACCTAGTGCGGAAAGCCGTCTTCGGAATGTCCTCCTCTCGGATTCTCAACTGATGATAACCCGAACGGAGATCAATCTTAGAAAAGACCGTCTTCCCCTGAAGCTGATCGAACAAATCATCGATCCTAGGTAATGGATATTTATTCTTCACCGTCAGCTTGTTCAATTCCCTGTAGTCGATGCACATCCTCATAGATCCATCCTTCTTCTTGACGAATAAAACCGGGGCTCCCCAGGGTGACACACTGGGCCGAATGAACCCTATGTCAAGCAACCCTTGGAGCTGAATCTTTAATTCCTTAAGTTCAGCTGGAGCCATTCTATATGGGGCTTTGGAAACCGGTTCCACCCTTGGTGCCAAATCTATCACGAAGTCGATCTCCCGCTGAGGTGGTAACCCTGGAAGTTCTTCGGGAAAAACATCCAAAAATTCCCGAACCACCTTGATGTCCTCTGGCCGAATGGTATCTGGCCGAGTGGTGTCCACCACCACGGCCAGAAACCCTAAACAACCGCCGTGCAACAATTCTCTAGCTGACATAGCCGAGATCACCGGGATCCGGGATCCCTGAACTGAACCGACAAACACAAATGGTTCTTCACTTTCCGGTTGGAAGATCACCATCTTTCTTTTACAATCAATACTCGCCGAATATTTAGATAGGAAATCCATTCCTAAAATAATATCGAATTCGACTAAACTCATCTCTATCAGATCAGCACTTCACTCTCTACCATCTATCCTGATCGGCATAGACCTAATCCACCTATTGGAGATAACCAATTCTCCGCCAGGTAATAGGGTTCCAAACCCTGATTCATATCTATCGTACGGTCTATCCAATTTACTAAAGACTCTGGCCGCCACATAAGAATGTGTAGCCCCAGAATCAAACAGCACTGAATATAGCGAGTTATTAATAGAAAGCTGACCTGTGACAACTGATGGGCTGGCATCTGCATCAGCCTGAGTGATGGCGAACACCCTGGCTGGAGTGGGTATCGCCGGAGCTCTCGGTGCCTCTGATCGGAGCTGGGGACAGTCCCTCTTGAAGTGTCCGGGCATGCCACAGTGAAAGCATCCCTGACCTTTGCACTCACCCCGATGGTGCCTCTTACAGCTAGGGCACTCGGGATAGGAGAATCGGGTCTCAGTACCACCAGGACGACTCCCTCTGTTCTGGTTCCCCCGGAACCTCTTGTTCTGACTCGAGCCACCGGAAGCAGTGGGTACTCTCTTCCTCTGATCAATGGTCGAACCACTACTCCCCCTGCTAAAGCCTGATGCAGGAGGGGTAGGAGCCCCGCCACTCGCCGGAGTACTAGCTGACTCCGACATACACCCAACTGCGCCCTCAGCTCGCAGTGCCTTCTCCACCATTTGAGCATAGGTGGTGTTGTCGTCCGTGGTGATCATCAAATCATGTTTGATCTTCGCATTCAACCCGTCCAGGTACTTCTCTCTCTTGCTGAAGTCGATCGGCACGATTCCCGAGGCTAACCTCGCCAACTGATCAAACTGAGTAGTATACTCAGTGACGCTCATATTCTCACGCTGGGTCAGGTGAGCGAACTCTTTCCTCTAGGCGCTTCTGACCGCCTCATTGTAGTACTTCGCGTTGAAGAGTTCCTGGAACCTTTCCCAGGTCATGGTGGTGACGTCATGGATCTGAGACACCATGTCCCACCAGACCAGAGTGTCCTCCTGGAACTGGAAAGTGGCGCACACCACTCTGTCATTATCGGTGACACCCATGAAGTTCAGGATCTTGGTAATCACCGTCAGCCACTGCTCGGCTTTCATCACGTCCGGAACTCCAAGGAAAACCGGAGGTGCTTGCTTCCGGAACCATTCGTACAGAGGTTCCAATCTATGGGCCGCCACCACTATCTCGGCCTGGGCAGTAGGGGCAGGTGCCACTGGAACTACGGGCACTGGAACTGCAGGAGCACCCTGCTGTCTCAACCTCTGAATCTCGAGGTCTTGTTCTTCTATCCGGGCTTGCATTTCTGCAAACTGAACCTCCCAGTTCTTGGCTTCCTGATCGGCTGGGGGAGCCTGGGCAGCCTGTGGCGGGTTCTCATCACCCCGACCACGGGCCCTGCCTCGAGGACCTCTACCTCGGCCCCTAACAGGTGGGGGAAACTGAGCTCCCTGTCCTTGGTTCGACCCCACTGAGTTGCCCTGACTCCTGGTAGTCCGCCTGGCGTCCATCTGATTAGAACCGCCTGCGAAACCAAGAGTTGGCATATCAGGTCGTATTCAAGGAGAGCTTACTAATGCCGCTTAATTTGGAAATTAAAAACGAAACATGCGCCTATTCTACTATCAGGCTACTAACATGCTTCCTAACATGCTTTTCTTTTTCATAACTGAATAAAATAAACTACTAAAGCAATAAAGGCTTACTGAACCGTGAAACGAGCTAACTGCTGATGATGATTGTACATGTCGTGACGATCTTCGGAAGACAACCTGGCGGCTCTGATACCAAATTGTAACAGCCTAACTAACATAGGCGTATTACGTGATTTTTGCACATGCTGTGCAGCTCGTTGCTAATCAATGAGGTTTATGGAAAACGTGATTAATTAAAATTTTTGCTTTTTAATTAAACTTATAAAATAATATTTCAAAAGACTCGGGATCCCGATTATAAAATCATTTACAAAAAGATTTAACTGTTTAACTGATACACAAAATAAAAGTCGCCTAGCGACCAGTTACAAAATCAGCCTCGCTGTCCCGATGATCGTACGCTCCAGGCCTAACCGCCCCGACATGTACAATCTTTACAAGCTCGTTCACGGTCCATCAGCTTTAGCCTTGCCTTTACCTACACATAAACGTAGAACTGTGAGTCGACAGACTCAGTAAGAAAAGCATAATAATATTCATACATAATCCCGGTCATGATCAGACACCCATACCCCTGATCATAACCCTAACTGCCGTGTCCAACACGATACTGAGTCCCGCTACTGCCGTGTCCAACACGGTACTGAGCCACTACTGCCATGTCCAACATGGTACTGAGTTCTGAACGTTCATAGGGACGGTACTATTGACATGTAACAACCTGATCGGTCAAACCGGTCATACTCCGGCTGCTGGTCATACTCCAGCCTATACCGACGTGTTACTATATCCTCTTGATCGGTCGAACCGGTCATACTCCGGCTGCTGGTCATACTCCAGCCTGTACCGACGGGATACGTCAACAGTACGGAACCACAAACCAAGTGTCAGCCTGATCGGTCGAACTGGTCATACTCCGGCTGCTGGTCATACTCCAGCCTGTACCGACGTGAAAGGGTTGGATGGTTCGAAGCCAACATACATAACTAATGTAATCTAACAGGCTTCCTACAAGCATGCTAAACATGTAATCTACATATGCATACTGTTATACTAATCTTACCTGGATTCTGAATTCAGGTGTGCCGGTCAACATGATTGGAACTTTAGCTGAGCGGCGGATTACAGGCTCCTAAACCATAAAAATCGCAACACTATAAGTGACACGCTAAATCACTTCCCGAGGACTTAAACTAGGAACTAAAAGTTTCCCTATCGATAAAAAGCATGGCAATACCCCCTAAAACATAAAAACGAGGAAAACTAGGGTCCCTGAATTTTTCCCCAACCGGTAGACCGGTTGCCCAACCGGAATTCCGGTTCTGGAAAATTCAGAACTCTCATCCGGAATTCCGGATGCACAACCGGAATTCCGGTTCCTCGCAGGCAGCAAACCCAAATTTCCATAACTTGCACAAATAAACCCCAAATCACATGAAACCTTCCAGACCAGTTCTATACCTCCCTAGAACATTTCCAAAGCATTAAAACAACCCAAAAATCACAGATACGAAAAATGCCATTGGAGCTCAAGCTTTGAGTTCTAAACTCAAACTTGAGCAAAACCACCTAACAATCATTCAAACTAGCTTGAATCTACTTAAACAAGCATAACTAAGCCTCTGAAAACAATTAAAAACATTAATAACAACACAGCAACAGATTCACAACATTTTCTTCAAAAATCACATTTTTGAGCTAGAATTTCCAAACTTGAAACAAGGTAATTTACATGCATTTCTAACAGCTTAATTAACCTCAAATTAACATGCTTACATCACAGAAATTAACAATAAAACACAGCAGTAACTACAGCCACAAATTCATGCATGCATCATACCATCCTTTCTTAAAACACAAGAAAACACAAAGAGAAGTTATAAGAGATCAAACCTTGATTTGGATTACACAAAGAGGAGATGAAAATCACAAGAATTTGAGCAAAAACACTCAGCCCTAGCAGCCCAAGACTTGGCCGAAAATAGAGAGAGAATGAGAGTTTTTTTTTTTTTTTGAAAATTTTCTTCTTTTCTTTACTTTGTGATTTTTGGATAAAATGGAATAATGAAATAAAAGCCACCTATGAACATTTCATTTCAGCCAAATAAACAATAAAATAAACTCACTAAAAGACAAAACAACAATGGGGCAAAAAGACCGATTTGCCCCTCCACACCAAAACCACATAATAATCACTAAAGGGGTATTTTTGGGAAATTCTAAATTCCCGGCCATTCCCGACATTCCCAATGTCTAATAAAAACCGCCCCAAACTACTAACATACTAAGTTGTGATTTCTACTGAGCCAAACACCGAGTTCCAAAATACCGGGTACCGGAAATGCAAAATATGAAAACTACTGAATGACATAAAAATGCATTTCTGAATTCTATAAATAACAGTATAATAAATTATTTAAATAGCTATAAATAATTTTCATAATTAATCCAGATTAACTGCTAATTTCCAAATTAAACTAAGCGGGCTTTACACAAGGGTAGGGCAGATAAGTTGCTCACACGTAAAGAAGGTTATTAACTACTTAGGTTCAGAAATAAATAAGAGAGATGGAAACTTCTAGTAAACTTTATGCATATGATTGTTTAAATTGTGAATGAAACGCAAGCAAACATCCACATGTTAACGTTTAAACTTTAAAGTATGAGGCATTAAAAAAGCAAAGTTGGTCATCCAACTTCGCAAATTTATCTTTACAAAAAAGTGCCTTAAGGGGCAAACCATTGTCTCGGCCAAAAGGCCATTTAAAAAAAAGGAGATAAATAAAAACCAAGTCTACATGGAGGGTGACTTGGATGGATCTTCTTCTTCTTCTCTTCATCAGCCTCTTCCTCCTTTGCCTTGGACTTCTCACAAAGGCCAGAGTCTTCTCTTCCTTCTCCTCCAGGAAGCTTGTGTCCATGTAAGGATTCGCCATCCAGGCCCCATACAAAGTACGAAATCCAACTTTGTTGCATCGTTCTGCGGTCTTGACCTCTTTCTGAGCAAGCTTCTTCTCAAAGTCATCAACTTGGGCTTTGATGGTCTTCTCTACTTCTTCCTTTCCCTTCTCAGCTTCTTGTTTAAGGCAGGTGATTTTGCTGGGTGTTATCCCATTGCTTAGTCACAACCCTCCATTGGGATAATAGTTTCTGGACCTTGACCTCCACGTATTTGATCCGCTCCGAGAGTTATCGATTAGAAACAAAGGAGATGAGAGAAGCCTGGAGAATTACGAATATATGAATATAAGAAAGGAGAGAAAAAATAGTAATAATAATAAGGCCACTTACCATGAAGTGTTCGGTTTTATGCCCCAAATAAAACTTCATTTCAATGTAATCCATTTTATTCAACATCAATAAAGAAACAGAAGTATTTTTTGGTTCATCTTATCAATTACTTGTCTATTTGATTTATAAATTCATCTAAAACCCTTTTCACATACTTGATCCTGTTTATTGTGTTTTCAACACATTGGAAAGTAAACATGAGTATGTGAATAAAGTTTCCTAGATTTATCAGACACAGGGTTTTACTGATATGATAGTCTACAACAGAGTTTACTTGCATTTGGAGAAATGCTATGTTCTTTCCAGAGCATTGGTTAAAGTAAAGCTCAGGTTAGGTGCATGGAGCATGCATCGGAAGGGACCGATATTAAACTTTGACTTAGATTTATTAAACTTACCGTAATATCTATTCAAGTCAATATCGCCTAGTTGATCCTAGATCAAATGATCTTAATCCTATTATGATTAGGCTCAATCTCAAGAGGCTATTCGTGTTCTTTGATTTGTTAGTTAAGCCAACATTTAGGTCAGGGTGATACGTACATTTTGGGAACATGGTAGTGCAATTGAGTGGGAGCGCTAACATAAACGTGGAATCTATAGCTTCTATCTGGCGAATAGTAAGTAAAGGATCATCTCCTTCGAGCTTGACGAAACAAAAATAAATGCTGGAGTGCTCATTTCACATAAGCTGAAACATCATTTATACGGGGTTAAGTGTTTTAAGGATAAAATACATTGTAGGGTGTAACGGTAATCTAATCCCTTTACAGTGTAGATCATTCATATAGAGGATCATTTATGAAATTAGGATTATAACAATGGATAACTAATGATGTGTCTATATGGTGGAACATATAGAGCATTCTATATACTGAGAGGGCAATTCTAAGTTCTATGCGTGGATTCAACGAAACATTAATAAGTCAGTGAATTTAGGTTATAAATTCTTGATCTGCTTATTGGAAGCTCGGTTATATAGACCCATGGTCCCCCCACTAGTTGAGATAATATTGCTTGTAAGACTCATATAATTGGTTTTGATTAATCAATTATAATTCTCAAATTAGACTATGTGTATATGTTAATTTTTCACTAAGTAAGGGCAAAATTGTAAAGAAAGAGTTTTAGGGGCATATTTGTTAATTATGATACTTTTATGGTTCAATTAATAAATATGATAAATGACAATATTATTTAATAATTATTTATAGTTCTTAAATAGTTGGAATTGGCATTTAAATGGTTGAATTTGAAAATTGGCGTTTTTGAGAAAATGAGATGCAGAAATGATAAAACTGCAAAATTGCAAAAAGTGAGGTCCAAATCCATATTACTTAGGGTTAGCCACTTTTATAGGGTTTTTCATCTGATATTTTCATTATTTTAATGCCAAATAATTCAAACCTAACCCTAGTGGAATGCTATCAATAGATAGTGAAGGCTTCAGGAAATTTACACTTAATTTTCTGATTTCCTTCAGAGAAAAATCTGAGCCTTCTCTCTATATATCTAGCTGCCACCTTCTTCTCTTTCTTCTTCCTTGATATTTCGAAATCTCTTAGTGATTAGAGTAAGTGCCCACACACAGCAAGTGATACCTCAATCATAGTGCGGAAGATCGTGAAGAAAGACATTCAACATGAAGGAGTTTCAGCACTAAAGAATGAGAGAAAGAGATCCAGGTTCAGATATTGATAATGCTCTGCTATAGAAAGGAATCAAGGGCTAGATATCTGAACGGAAGGAGTCATATTATTCCGCTGCACCCAATGTAAGGTTTCTAATACTTTATATGTGTTTATTTCATAATCGTTTTAGAAGTTCATATTTAGGGTGTTAATCAACATACTGGTGAGTAGATCTAAGATCCTGGTAAAATAATTTCCAACAACTGGCCTCAGAGCCATGGTAATTGATTTGCTTGCAAGAAATTTGGACTTAAAACGATTTGTTTGTGTTTTGGATGGTATCATGTTGTTTTGAGTGTTGTTTGATGATTGATTGATGTTTGTAAATTTTCGTAAAATATAACTGAATATCTATTTCTGGAATTATTTTTATTGGATAGTATGGAAAAAATTAAGCAATTTACTGTTTTACAGAACTCAATTTCGATTTAATTTGAATTAGTTATGATTTTTTGAAGTTTCGAAAAATATGGTGATGGTGTCACTGCACCACGCGCGCGCGGAAGTGATGCAGCACCTTTGTTGCGCCGTGTTTCCTCGCCCAAGCACTCCCATTCGCGCCCATGGACAGTATGCAATGCATACTGTCCGTACAACTCGCAATTTTTTCGTTTTCCTTCGATTTTTTATGCTATTTCATGGATTTAACTTCCGATTTTTTGTGTAGTTTTGTATTTAGACATTTACTATTCCTAATTCAATTCTAAATATCATAATTAAATTAATTATTTTTTTTTAAAATTAATTCATGATATTATTGTAATTTGAATTTGAAAATAGTAAATATCTATCTTTTTTGCTTAATTAACTATCTTATTTTTAAATTTGATTATATCTTATCTTATTTCTAAGTTTAAGGTCAGATTTTAAATTTTAAATTAAATATTTTTTTAAATAATTTGACCTTATTTAAATTTAAAATAAGATAACTATAATCATGTAGTTTTAAATTGAAGTAAGATATTTTGCTAACTATTAAATTTTGTTATTTTATTTATTTAAATTAAATCATAAAATCTGAAAAAGATATTTATTTATCTTTTTTTTTTATTTTTATTGAATATTTAATTTATAAAATAACATTAAATTTTTAAAAGTAGTTAGCAAATTTTGAAATGATATTTAGGTTAGTTGAAACGTAATTTTTCAAAATTGTCGGTTTAATTTTAAATATTATTTTTATTAATTTCGAAAATATATAAATTTTAGTTTATTTTATTATTTTTTTCGAAAATAAATTTCTATATTTTATTTAATTATTTTTCGAAATTTAATTATTTAAAATTAAATAAATCCTACATCCAACTATCCAGCTAACCATGTTGCAGGAGTATGTGTTTGTTAGCTTGTTTGTAAGTTTTTAAAACCTATTATTGCTTGATTGCAAATAGCCATGGTTAACTTGTTGACAGATCCAATGATCTGATTTTAACTCATGGCTCCCTTGGTAAAGTAAATAATTTGTAATAGGTAATTTTCACAATCTTCTTTCATTTGTGTATGACCTAGCAACATGATAGGATCCATCCAAATTGTGTGCCTGTGTGAGCCTATATGTTTAATTTTGTTATAGATGCATATAGGTTGTTGTTGCTAAATAAAATATCATAGTTTTTGATAGATTTTATTTAGGCCCATTTAGTTTTGGGCCTATTCAATTAATAACAGTTTTTCATTTTAAGGTTAAATTCCTCTCTTTTGGGCCTTGTGTGAGAGTTCGAAGCCATAGTCGTGGGTACGACATACTGAACCCAGCCCCCCCTCACATGAACTACCCCGATTGTGAAGGCCCATTTGCCTGATTTGAATAACTGTACTAGGTTAATTAAATTAGTTTAACCTAATAAAATTGATTAGCAACATATTTAATTTCATTTATTTTGAAATTAATTTAAGAAAACCATAGTTTAAAGAATTTTATTCTAAGCTAAACTATATGTATTTTCTTGTATTTAATTAAATATAGAATTATAACCAACTAGATTCTTTCTGAAGCTTAATTTAAATTTTTCATTAAATATTCCTATTTAAGTTGAAAATTAGATATCTCTAACTAATCAACTTAAATCTGAATATCTTTTGAATTTCAAATTTCAAAATTAAGTTGAGAAATTTTAGGAATTGGTTATTAAGATTCTTTAGATATTTTTTTTAAGTTGATATTTTTCAAATATTAACTTAAAATGGAATATTTTCAAATTAAGTGGTTACAACTTAATTTTTGATATTTAGTTAAATTTAAATTTGAAAATATTTAAGTTCTACATTTTTTTCTAATACAACTTAAATTAGATATTTTTTCAAATTTTGTGGAAAAGATACTTAATCAAATAAGATATTTTCTAGATAGTTATTTTTAGACTACTTATTATTTCTAATATTAAATACGAAAATATTATACATTGTGAAATAAATTATTTAAATAATTAATTTTGGTACAATTTATTTTAAGTATATTTTTTCCTAGTATTAAACTAATGATTAATAATTAAGGCTTCTCTACACTTAATTATTTATTTCTTGAATTTAATAAATTTAATTAAATTGAAAATTAAATATCTAAGTTGATTTTCATCATTATACTTAAATATTTCTTTTTCATGTCACTTAATTCAACAGAAAATTATTTTTAGTCGATATTTATTTTTTCAACTTAAATTTAAATAATTTTCAATATATATTTTTTCTTTAATTTATAAATCAATTTTCGAAATTACATTTCATAATTCAAGATGATTTTGAATTTATCTTGAAAAATAGATTAAGTTGTAAATTAAATATTTATTTGAATTAATTCTTGGACCAACTTAAATCTATGATTTTTTCATTTATTGATTAATTTAAAATAAATGAATTAAAGTATATTATTAGAAATTGCATTAATTAGTCAAAGGAAAATCTGGATAGGTGATATTTTTGCTTGAAGTATTTTTCTAAGTAATTATTATTTAAGTATTTCGTAAATATAAAGTTTTTATGCTTTCTTTTTCAAAATACAATAAATATATTCTCATGAAATTTATTTTGAGTTGCAAATTAATTTAAATTAATACAACTTAATTAATTTTCTTAATATTTTATATCAAAATTACTACTGAGATGGAAATAATTCAAGTTATTTCAATCACCATCTAAGTATAATTTTATAAATATTAAATTAAATTCTAATTTAGAATTTTAATTCTAAATTCGATATTTAATGAATATATTTTATTATGAATAATAATGAAAATACATTTTAAAAAATGAGCTTTATTATTAAGATATTCGATCTCCATTGTTGGTTTTACATAGCGTTTGTTTTAGTGAGTAATCTTCCCTAATGGAGGAACGTTCATTAGCAAGTTCGCACCGTTTAATTTGAAAGATAAGTAGCTTTGTAAGTGTTTTATATGGTATAGATCACCCTAATGGTGGCGACCATATTTGACTTGCAAAATATGAAACAATGGTAGAAGCTCATAAGATAGAATTGCCTTGACTCTCGCCTAAACGGGACAACGCTGAATTCTAATCTTGATCGAATAAAAGGTTGCTAGAATGTTTAACATTTTAGATGAGCTGACAACTCTATCCAATGGATGGTAGCTTTGACTCTCGCCTAAACGAACACTGATATCAGTTCGTTGAAAACCTTTGAAATTATTTAGGATTGTATGTTTTAGTATTTTCACTTGTCATTCCTACTTGCTATATGTTTATAATTTCTGAATTGTGTATGAATTTATATTGAACCATGTTATTTTCTGTTATTAAGTTGTAGTTTAATTTCGAATCTTCATTGTTGGTCTAACTTGGCTTGTTTATCTAATGAGATAAATCCCTAATGGATTTTCACCATTAGACATACATAATAGTGTTAGATCTCGTAAGATAAATATTGTATATGCAACATCTAGCTGTTAATCAATTGATGACACCTTAGACTAGTATTTTTACAATATGAAACAAGAAGATTGTATAAATAAGATTACTTTGACTCTCGCTAATCGGAGCATCGTTCGATTCTTATTTAAACAACGAAATTATCCTAATTCCTCTTAGCTTATTCATTTCGAATTAGCTCCATAACATATCATTGGATGAATGGTCTATAAATCATTTAATGTCATTCTATTTTTTCCTCAGAAAATAAATGACGCATATGATTATAAACCCGAAATTCTATTCCACAATGATATAAGTCCTTAATCTTATAAATCTCCTACTTGTATGGGCAAATCTAACTTCAAGTTAAATTAGTATTGGTGGTCCAAGATAGAATTACTCTTTATATTTGGTATAAATTTAAGTCTTTGACTTTAATTTTAGATTCCAAACAGAAATTTTCTTATATTTCTAATTCTAGAATACTATTCAATTACACTTTCACAAGTGTTTAATACCATTTTCTATCAATGGATTCAAACTGTATGGAATTTGAGTTTAATATTCTGTGACCAGGATCGACTTGCACTATTCTATGAACTCATTGAAGTAACTAAACCTAAGTCATCAAAAGACACAACCACAATTTTATTAATCTATGGTATTTGTATCTTGTTCATAGTGGTTTTGACAAGATCAATCTCTGCAAAGAGTTAATATGCCTATATCCACTGAAAGTAGTTCATCTCATTCGCAGATGGATGTACATTCAGGGGTGGATATGAGTTTTTCGTTGTATTCTTAAAACGATCACTCTAGATTATACCTTATGCAAAGAAATTTGAAATGTTTGAAAATTTCATAAATTTCTAGCAATGGTTAAAACCATTAAGGTAAGTGGTTAAAGATCTTGCAAACTGATAGGGGTGGAGAAATAGTTAGTAGATATGCAGTTCAAAGATCATTAATTTGATTTTTGAATTATATCCAAACTTACCTCCTCAGAAATTTCGATTTGCATATTGATGATTAGTTACTAGTCGTTGCCTAAATCCTTCTATGGTAATACATTTTTAGAATGATGTAATGGTTGTATACTTAATGTGAATCATTACTAGATTCATTGATGACCTAATCAAATCTGAAGAAAAGCTAGAACTGTTAACCATGGTTTGTTAGCGATTCTAAGTGATTAGGGGTGGACCATCCCATAGTCAATAGATAAGAAAGTGTTTGTTTAAATAAATACTACTTTTCTAAGATAATGACTAAGTCTGAAAATAAATAGCAAATAAAGGAGATATTTTTTTCTTGATTCCATAAGTGTTCGATCATCTTATTTGACATATGATGATCCCACTGCCTCTGTTGTCTTGTCACAACAGAAGAGGTCAATACCATTTAGTTTTCTTAAACATAATTCGCGGTACCTTGTCGTAGTGGGAGAGTTTCTAGGAACTCACCTTCTTATGACTTGGAAGACACTAGTGATTAAAATCCATTGTGAGTTTAAACAAGTAATGGATTGTCAAGATAAGAAACTAAGAAGAAAAGCCAATAGAACTATGGTTTAATCCATTCACATGGAGTAACCTAAAGTCTATTCAATGGACTTGACAAAACGTCCTGTTCCGAGTATTATAGTTTTGAGTTTATCTAAACCTATGGCTTGTGGTATACCTGGTAATTACTTACTCTAATGCAAGCAACTTACTTTAGTAAGATGCTGAAGCATTTTCTTTCTAATGGCCATCTATAGAAGCTTCTCGACTTCTAGGTATAGATTCTATTTATCTAAGGAAAAGTCTAAACTATTCCAGAAAAGATAAAGTCATGAAAGAATTTCTTAAATCAACAGTGAGAGGTCTTAGATATGCTTTAGTATGCCTTAGACCAGACACCTGCTGTTGAGTGGGAGTAATGAGTAGGTATTAGATTAATCCAGGAGAAGAACATTGGAAGACAATCAAGTAAATCTTAAGATTAAGAAGAGGAACTATATGTTAGTCAATAAGGGTGTATTTAAAACTCTTAGACTACACCACATCAGATTTCGAGATTCGCCTTTGTGCTAGAAAATCTTTCTGATAAGATGGTGATTACTCTGGGGGTGGAATAGAGATTTTGAAGAAGTGTCAAAATCTATCTAAAGTCTCTAGGTCTACCAGAAAGGGACTGAATGTTAAAGTTGCAGGAAAGGTACTTATTCAGTCTAAGGAAAGTTCTATACATTTTTGGCACCATTCCCAATTGCCTTAACTACTAGTGTTAATTTCCTGATTAACCAAAAGTAGTTGCCAAATGTTTAGAATCCAGTATCCCAAAAAGAGTAGACATATAGAGAGGAATTTCACATTATCAATGATTTTGTGATTAAGGAAGAGTAATGGTGGAGAAAAGGTTGTGTTTAATTCAACTTTTCAGATCCTATTACGAGGAGTTTACTACTACTATACTTGATTTGTATATCAAGGTGTTGAGATTATTTGAAATGCACTTTTTGTTTTATATTAGTGCAAGTGGGAGTTTGTTGGGTTTTATGCCCTAAATAAAACTTCATTTCAATGTAATCCATTTTATTCAACATCAATAAAGAAACAGAAGTATGTTTTGGTTCATCTTATCAATTGCTTGTCTATTTGATTTATAAATTCATCTGAAACCCTTTTCACATACTTTATCCTGTTTATTGTGTTGTCAACACATTGGAAAGTAAACATGACTATGTGAATAAACTTTCCTAGATTTATCAGACACAGGGTTTTACTGATATGATAATCTACAAAAGAGTTTACTTGCATTTGGAGAAATGCTATGTTCTTTCCAGAGCATTGGTTAAAGTAAAGCTCTTGTTGGGTGCATGGAGTATGCATCGGAAGGGACCGATATTGAACTTTGACTTAGATTTATTAAACTTACCGTAATATCTATTCAAGTCAATATCCCCTAGTTGATCCTAGATCAAATGATCTTAATCCTGTTATGATTAGGCTCAATCTCAAGAGGTTATTCGTGTTCTTTGATTTAGTTAAGCCTACTTTTTGGTCAGGGTGATACGTACATTTTGGGAACCTGGTAGTGCAATTGAGTGGGAGCGCTAAGATAAACGTGGAATCTATAGCTTCTATCTGGCGAATAGTAAGTAAAGGATGATCTCCTTCGAGCTTGAACAAACGAAAAATAAATGGTGGAGTGCTCATTTCACATAAGCTGAAATATCATTTATACGGGGTTAAGTGTTTAAAGGATAAAATACATTGTAGGGTGTAATGGTAATCTAATCCCTTTACAGTTTACATCATTCATATTGAGGATCATTGATCAAATTAGGATTATAACAATGGATAACTAATGATGCGTCTATATGGTGGAACATATAGAGCATTCTATATACTGAGAGTGCAATTCTAAGTTCTATGCATGGATTCAACGAAGAATTAATAAGTCATTGAATTTAGGTTATAAATTCTTGATCTGCTTATTGGAAGCTCGGTTATATAGACCCTTGGTCCCCCCACTAGTTGAGATAATATTGCTTGTAAGACTCATATAATTGGTTTTGATTAATCAATTATAATTCTCAAATTAGACTATGTCTATTTGTGAATTTTTCACTAAGTAAGGGCGAAATTGTAAAGAAAGAGTTTTAGGGGCATATTTGTTAATTATGATACTTTGTATGGTTCAATTAATAAATATGATAAATGACAATATTATTTAATAATTATTTATAGTTATTAAATAGTTAGAATTGGCATTTAAATGGTTGAATTTGAAAATTGGCGTTTTTGAGAAAATGGGATGCAGAAATGATACAACGACAAAATTGCAAAAAGTGAAGCCCAAATCCATATTACTTAGGGCCGGCCACGTTTATAGGGTTTTTCATCTGATATTTTCATTATTTTAATGCCAAATAATTCAAACCTACCCTAGTAGAATGCTATAAATAGATAGTGAAGGCTTCAGGAAATTTACACTTAACTTTCTGATTTCCTTCAGAGAAAAACCTGAGCCTTCTCTCTATATACCTAGCCGCCACCTTCTT
This sequence comes from Cannabis sativa, assembly GCF_029168945.1. NCBI lineage: Eukaryota > Viridiplantae > Streptophyta > Magnoliopsida > Rosales > Cannabaceae > Cannabis > Cannabis sativa. The sequence goes on from NC_083601.1 coordinate 59,551,690, forward strand.
CGCTTTCTTCTTCCTTGATATTTCGAAATCTCTTAGTGATAAGAGTAAGTGCCCACACACAGCAAGTGATACCTCAATCATAGTGAGGAAGATCGTGAAGAAAGACATTCAACAAGAAGGAGTTTCAGCACTAAAGAAGGAGAGAAAGAGATCCATGTTCAGATATTGATAATGCTTTGCTACAGAAAGGAATCAAGGGCTAGATATCTGAACGGAAGGAGTCATATTATTCCGCTGCACCCAATGTAAGGTTTCTAATACTTTATATGTGTTTATTTCATTAATCGTTTTAGAAGTTCATATTTAGGGTGTTAATCAACATACTTGTGAGTAGATCTAAGATCCTGGTAAAATAATTTCCAACATGAAGTTCTAGTCAAAGCTCTTTGAAAGCATCTCTTCTAGACTCCCAAGATTGATTAAATCCCAATCAGGAGGGAGAAGAGCCTGAAGGTTATGCCAGTAAGCAACCCCGTACGCTTGAACGAATTCAGATCAAGCCTCCTCCACTGCGGCCGATAAGGACTCAATGACCCGGCTCGAGGAGGCAGAAGCACGAACTGTCTCAGGAGGGGGAGCATTGGTGTTAGGGACAACTGGAGGAGGGACTTGTTCTTGAGTCTCGGTATCAAAGACCTCGAGATCAATAGGTTAAGACAAGGACTTCTTTTTGTGGGCACTGGTTTTCCTGTGCCTTTTAGGAGGTACCACCTTGGCAGTTGTAGGGACCCCTGTGTTGGATACCTTCTTCTTCCCATTTCGGTCCATGATAACTTCAAAACCACCCATGTCTCCAAAACAAAATAAAGAGTTACAATTATTAGAAAGGCAGATGAAAAAGGGGGGACAACAATTTCTTACCTAAGGGATTTACGAAGGTCACTAGAGGGCAAGCTATCACTAGAAGAAGGGGTAGAAGGAATGTAATAAACACTAAAATCCCCACAGCCTGTAATCTTGAATATGTCAAAGGGCTCGATGTTTACTTTAACCAATGCTCTGGAAAGAACATAGCATTTCTGCAAATGCAAGTAAACTCTGTTGTAGACTATCATATCAGTAAAACCCTATGTCTGATAAATCTAGGAAACTTTATTCACATAGTCATGTTTACTTTCCAATGTGTTGACGGCACAATAAACAGGATCAAGTATGTGAAAAGGGTTTCAGATGAATTTATACATTATGTACATATAATCATGAAATAAATCATGTGAACCATGCAACATTAAATGTTATTTCTGATCTATATTAATAAGTAAATCTGATTATATTGAAATGAGTTATATTTAGGGCATAAAACCCAACAAACTCCCACTTGCACTAATATAAAACAAAATGTGCATTTCAAATAATCTCAACACCTTGATATACAAATCAAGTGTAGTAGTAGTAAACTCCTCGTAATAGGATCTGAAAGGTTGAATTAAACAGAACCTTTTCTCCACCATTACTCTTCCTTAATCACAAAATCATTAATAATGTGAAATTCCTCTCTATGTGTCTACTCTCTTGGGATACTGGATTCTATACCTTTGGCAACTACTTCTTGGTTATTCAGGAAGTAACACTAGTAGTTAAGGCAATTTGGAATGGTGCCAAAGATGTATAGAACTTTCCTTAGACTGAATAAGTACCTTTCCTGCAACTTTAACATTCAGTCCCTTCCTGGTAGACTTAGAGACTTCAGATAGGTTTTTACACTTCTCCAAAATCACTATTCCTCCCCCAGAGTAACCACCATCTTATCAGAAAGATTTTCTAGCAGAAAGGCAAATTTCGAAATCTGATGTGGTGTAGTCTAAGAGTTTTAAACACACTCTTATAGACTAACATATAGTTCCTCTTCTTATTCTTAGGATTTACTTGATTGTCTTCCAATCTTCTTCTCCTTGATTAATCTGATACCTACTTATTACTCCCACTCCACAGCATGTGTCTGGTCTAAGGCATACAAAAGCATATCTAAGACCTCTCACTGTTGATTTAAGAAATTCTTTCATGGCTTTATCTTTTTTGGAATAGTCGAGACTTTTCCTTAGATAAATAAAATCTATGCCGAAGAAGTTGTGAAGCTTCTATAGATTGCCATTAGAAAGAAAATGCTTCAGCATCTTACTAAAGTAAGTTGCTTGCATTAGAGTAAGTAATTACTAGGTATACCACAAGCCATAGGTTTAGATAAACTCAAACCTATAATAGTAGGAACAGGAAGTTTTGTTAAGTCCATTCAAAAGACTTATAAACGAAAATTTCCTTTTATGTCCTCGTATTAGAAAACTTTAGGTTATTCCATGTGAATGGATTAAACCATAGTTCTATTGGCTTTCTTCTTAGTTTCTTATCTTGACAATCCATTACTTGTTTAAACTCACAATGGATTTTAATCACTAGTGTCTCCCAAGTCATAAGAAGGTGAGTTCCTAGAAACTCTCCCACTACGACAAGGTACCGTGAATTATGTCTAAGAAAAACTAAATGGTGTTGACCTCTTTGGTTGTGACAAGACAACAGAGGCAGTGGGATCATCATATGTCAAATAAGATGATAGAACACTTTTGGAATCAAGAAAAAATATCTCCTTTATTTGCTACTTTATTTTCAGACTTAGTCATTTTCTTAGGAAAGTAGTATTTGTTTAAACAAACACTTTCTTATCAATTGACTATGGGATGGTCCACCCCTAATCACTTAGAATAGCTAACAAACCATGGTTAACAGTTCTAGCTTTTCTTAAGATTTTGATTAGGTCATCCTTGAATCTAGTAATGATTTACATTAAGTAGACAACCAGTACATCATTCTGAAATTGTATTACCATAGATGGAATTAGACAACGACTGGTAACTAATCATCAATATGCAAATCAAAATTTTTGGGGAGGTAAGTTTGGATATAATTCAAAAATCAATTTAATAATCTTTGAACTGCATATCTACTAACTATTTCTCCACCCCTATCACGCAACATCTTTAACCACTTACATTAATGGATGTAACCATTGCTAGAAATTTAAGAAATTTTTTAAACATTTCAAATTTCTTTGGTAAAAGGTATAATCTAGAGTTATCGTTTTAAGAATACAACGAAACACTCATATCCACCCCTGAATGTACATCCATCTGCGAATGAGATGAACTTACTTTCAGTGGATATAGGCATATTAACTCTTTGCAGAGATTGATCTTGTCAAATCCACTATGAACAAGATACAAATGCCATAGATTAAAAAAAAATGTGGTAGTGTCTTTTGATGACTTAGGTTTAGTTACATCAAATAATTCTTAGAATAGTGCAAGTGGATCCTGGTCACAGAATACCTAACTCATATTCCATACAGTTTGAATCCATTAATAGAAGATGGTTATTAAACACTTGAAAGTGTAACTGTATTGCTTCCTGGAAATAGAAATATAAGAAAATTTCTGTTTGGATTCTAAAATTCAAGTCAAAGACTTAAATTCAACCAAATATAATGAGTAATTCTTTCTTGGACCACCACTACTAATTTAAACTCTAAGTCAGATTTGCCCATACAAGTAGGAGATTTCTAAGATTGAGGTTTTATATCAATTGACAATAGCATTTCGGGATTATAATCATATGCGTCATTTAATTTCTTAAGAGAAAATATAGAATGACATGAAATGATTTATATACCATTCATCCAATGATATGTTATTGAGCTAATTCGAAATGAACAAGCTAAGAGGAATTAGGATAATTTCGTTTATTAAATAAGAATCCAACGATGCTTCGATTAGCGAAAGTCAAAGTAATCTTATTTATACAATCTTCTTGTTTCAGATCGTAAAAATACTAGTCTAAGGTGTCATCAATTGATGAACAGCTAGATGTCGCATATACAATATTTATCTTTCAAGATCTAACACTATTATGTATGTCTAATGGTGAAAATCCAATAGGGATTTATCTCATTAGATAAATAAGCCAAGTTAGACCAACAATGAAGATTCGAAATTAAACTACAACTTAATAACAGAAAATAACATGGTTCAATATAAATTCATACACAATTCAAAAATTATTAAACATATAGCAAGTAGGAATGACAAGTGAAAATACTAAAACATACAATCCTAAATAATTTCCAAGGTTTTCAACAAACTGATACAGTGTCTCGGTAGGCGAGAGTCAAAGTATCATTCATTGAATAGAGTTGTCAGCTCATCTAAAATAGAAACCATTCTAGCAACATTTTATTCGATCAAAATAAGAATCCAACATTTTCCCGGTAGGCGAGAGTCAAGGTTATTCTCATTTTATGAGCTTCCACCATTATTTCATGTTTTATAAGTTTATCTCTAAGTAGTCACCGTAGGGGAGAGTCTAATAGAGACGAAAACTTACAAAACACTTATCAAATGAGATCTTACGGTGTTAAATGCGTTCAAGGAATAACCATCCATAGGGGGACGAAGTCTAGCGTCTCGTGGTTATATTGAAAACATTTAACAATTGTAAGACCAACAATGGAGATCGAATATCTTAATAATAATAAAGCTCATTATTTAAAGAGAGTTGTATTTTCTTTGATTCTCTTTATTTAATCTATTTATTTTAAATATATATTTATTTAATTAAAATTTCTAATTTAGAATGAAAAATTCTAAATATAAATTTTAATTTAATATTTATAAATTTTACTTAGATGGATATGAAAATAATATGAATTATTTCCATCTTAGTAATAATTTCCAATAAATATTTAGAAAAATATTCAATTTATGTTGTTACAAAATTAATTTAAATTAATTTACAACTCAAATATAATTTTCTATAAATATATATTACATTTCGAAAAATTAAAGTATTCAAGGATACAATTTTCGAAAATGCATGTTAAAATAAAAAATTAATCCTGGAAAAATTATTCTAATTTAATGTTGGCCCAAAATTAATTAATAAAATTAATTTACAACAAAAAATATAATTTTCCTCTTTAACTAAATATATATAAGAAAAATTTCAAATTTAAGTATGATGATGAAAATCAACTTAAATATTAATTTTCTGTTTAATTAAATACACTATAAAAATACTTCAAGCAAAAATATCACCTATCTAGATTTTCCTTTGACTAATTAATTCAATTTCTAATAATATATTTTAATTCATTTATTTTAAATTAATCAATTAATGAAAAAATCATTAATTTAAGTTGGTCCAAAATTAAAATAAATAATTTACAACTTTAATCTATTTTTCAAATAAAATTTGAAATTCCAGCATTTAAGAAATGCAATTTTAAAATTTGATTAATAAAATAAAGAAAAAATATATTTTGAAAATTATTTAAATTTAGTTGAAAAAATAAATTTCAATTAAAAATAATTTTCTATTTAATTAAGTGTCATGAAAAAGAAATATTTAAGTATCATGATGAAAATCAACTTAGATATTTAATTTTCAAATTAATTAAATGTATTAAATTCAATAAATAAATAATTAAGTGTAGAGAAGGCTTAATTATTAACCTCTAGTTTAATACTAGGAAAAATATACTTAAAATAAATTGTACCAAAATTAATTATTTAAATAATTAATTTCACAATGTATAATATTTTCCTATTTAATATTAGAAATAATAAGTAGTCTAGAAATAACTATCTAGAAAATATCTTATTTGACTAAGTATCTTTTCCACAAAATTTGAAAAAGTATCTAACTTAGGTTGTATTAGAAAAAATCTAGAACCTAAATATTTTTAAAATTTAAATTTAATTAAATATCAAAAATTAAGTTGTAACCACTTAATTTAAAAATATGCCATTTTAAGTTAATATTCGAAAAGATATTAACTTAAAAAATATCTAAAATATTCCATTTTAAGTTAATATTCGAAAAGATATTAACTTAAAAAATATCTAAAGAATCTTAATAACCAATGCCTAAAATTCCTCAACTTAATTTTGAAATTTTAAATCCAAAAGATATTCAGATTTAAGCTGGTTAGTTATAGATAACTAAATGTCAACTTAAATAGGAATTTTTAATGAAAAATTTAAATTAAGCTTTAGAAAGAATCTAGATGGTTATAATTCTATATTTAATTAAATACAAGAAAATACATATAGTTTAGCTTAGAATAAAAAATTCTTTAAACTATAATTTTCTTAAATTAATTTAAAGTAAATGAAATTAATTATGTTGCTAATCAATTTTATTAGGTTAAACTAGTTCAATTAACCTAGTACAGTTATTCAAATCAGGCAAATGGACCTTCACAATTTGGGTGGTTCATGTGAGGTGGTGCTGGGTTCAGTATGTCGTACCCACTACTATGGCTCCCAACTCTCACACGAGGCCCAAAAGAGAGGAATTTAACATTAAAATGAACAATTGTTATTAATTGAATAGGCCCAAAAACTAAATGGGCCTAAATAAAATCTATCAAGAACTGTGATATTTTATTTAGCAACAACAACCTATATGCATCTATAATGAAATTAAACACATAGGCTCACACAGGTACACTATTTGGATGGATCCTATCATGTTGCTAGGTCATACACAGATGAAAGAAGATTGTAAATATACCTGTTACAAATTATTTACTTGACGAATGGAGCCATGAGTTAAAATCAGATCATTGGATCTGTAAACAAGTTTACCATGGCTATTTGCAATCAAGCAATAATAGGTTTTAAAATCTTACAAACAAGCTAAAACACATACTCCTGCAACAAGGTTAGCTGGATAGTTGGATGTAGGATTTATTTAATTTTAAATAAATAATTTCGAAAAATTAATTAAATAAAAAAAATTTATGTTCGAAAAATAATAAAATAAAATAAAATTTAAATATTTTCGAAATTAATAAAATAATATTTAAAATTAAACCTACAATTTTGACAAATTAGGTTTCAACCAACCTAAATATCATTTCAAAATTTGCTAACTACTTTTAAATATTTAATGTTATTTTATAAATAAAAATTAAATAAAAAATTAAAAAAGATAAATAAATATCTTTTTCAGATTTTAAATGTAATTTAAATAAATATAATAACAAAATTTAAAAGTTAACAAAATATCTTACATCTATTTAAAATTACATGATTATAGTTATCTTATTTTAAATTTAAATAAGGTCAAATTATTTAAAAAAAAATTAATTTAAAAAATTTAATATCTGACCTTAAATTTAAAAATAAGATAAGATATAATCAAATTTAAAAATAAGATAGATAATTTAACAAAAAAGATAGATATTTACTATTTTTCAAATTCAAATTACACTAATATCATGAATTAAATTTAAAAAATATTAATTAAATTAATTATGATAATGAGAATTGAATTAGGAATAGTAAATGTATAAATACAGAACTACACAAAAAATCCGAAGTTAAATCCATGAAATAGCATGAAAAAACGAAGAAAAACGAAAAAAATGCGAGCTGTACGGACAGTATGCATTCATACTGCCCATGGGCGCGCATGGGGGGTATTTGGGCGTGAAACCTCGGCGCAGGGGCAGGCTGCATGATTTCCGCGCGCGCGTGGTGCAGCAACACCCCCGATATTTTTGAAACTTCAAAAAATCATAACTAATTCAAATTAAATCGAAATTGAGTTCTGTAAAAAGGGAAATTGCTTAATTTTTTCCATACTATCCAATAAAAATAATTCCAGAAACAGATTCAATTATTGTTCACAAAAATTCACAAACATCAATCAATCATCAAATAACACTCAATACAACATGATACCATCCAAAACATCAAACAATCGTTTTAAAGTCCAAATTTCTTGCAAGCAAATCAATTACCATGGCTCTGAGGCCAGTTGTTGTAAATTATTTTACTAGGATCTTAGATCTACTCACAAGTATGTTGATTAACACCCTATATATGAACTTTCTAAAACGATGAAATAAACACATATAAAGTTTACTAAACCTTACATTGGGTGCAGCGGAATATAATGACTCCTTCCGTTCAGATATCTAGCCCTTGATTCCTTTCTGTAGCAGAGCATTATCAATATCTGAACCTGGATCTCTTTCTCTGATTCTTTAGTGCTGAAACTCCTTCTTGCTGAAAGTCTTTCTTCACGATCTTCCTCACTATGATTGAGGTATCACTTGCTGTGTGTGGGCACTATTCTCACACTAAGAATTTCGAAATTCAAGAGGGAAGAGAGAGAAGAAGTGGCATCTAAAGATAGGGAGAGAGAAAGGCTCAGTTTTTTTTTTTCTGAATGAAAAAGTAGAAAATTTAAGTGTAATTTTCCTGAATCCTTCACTATCTATTTATAGCATTCCACTAGGGTTAGGTTTGAATTATTTGGCATTAAAATAATGAAAATATCATTTTAAATTCCCTACAAAAGTGGCCGGCCCTATACAAGTGGATTTGGGCCTCACTTTTTGCAATTTTGCAGTTTTATCTTTTCTGCATATGATTTTCTCAAAAACGCCAATTTTCAAATTCAACCATTTAAATGCCAATTCTAACTATTTAATAACTATAAATAATTACTAAATAATATTGTCATTTATCATATTTATTAATTGAACCATACAAAGTATCATAATTAACAAATATGCCCCTAAAACTCTTTCTTTACAATTTCTCCCTTACTTAGTGATAAATTCACAAATAGACATAGTCTAATTTGAGAATTATAATTGATTAATAAAAACCAATTACATGAGTCTTACAAGCAATATTATCTCAACTAGTGCGGGGACCATGGGTCTATATAACCGAGCTTCCAATAAGCAGATCAAGAATTTATAACCTAAATTCACTGACTTATTAATTCTTCGTTGAATCCACGCATAGAACTTAGAATTGTACTCTCAGTATATAGAATGCTCTATATGTTCCACCATATAGACACATCATTAGTTATCCATTGTTATAATCCTAATTTGATCGATGATCCTCTATATGAATGATCTACACTGTAAAGGGATTAGATTACCGTTACACCCTACAATGTATTTAATCCTTAAAACACTTAACCCCGTATAAATGATATTTCAGCTTACGTGAAATGAGATCTCCACCATTTATTTTCGTTTGGTCAAGCTCGAAGGAGATCATCCTTTACTTACTATTCGCTAGATAGAAGCTACAGATTCCATGTTTATGTTAGCACTCCCACTCAGTTGAACTACCGTGTTCCCGAAATGTACGTATCACCCTGACCTAAAAGTAGGCTTAACTAACAAATCAAAGAACACGAATAGCCTCCTGAGATTGAGCCTAATCATAACAGGATTAAGATCATTTGATCTAGGATCAACTAGGCGATATTGACTTGAATAGATGTTACGGTAAGTTTAATAAATCTAAGTCAAAGTTCAATATCGGTCCCTTCCGATGCATACTCCATGCATCCAACCTGAGCTTTACTTTAACCAATGCTTTGGAAAGAACATAGCATTTCTCCAAATGCAAGTAAACTCTGTTGTAGATTATCATATCAGTATAACCCTATGTCTGATAAATCTAGGAAACTTTATTCACATAGTCATGTTTACTTTCCAATGTGTTGACGGCACAATAAACAGGATCAAGTATGTGAAAAGGGTTTTAGATGAATTATACATTATGTACATATAATCATGAAATAAATCATGTGAACCATGCAACATTAAATGTTATTTCTGATCTATATTAATAAGTAAATCTGATTATATTGAAATGAGTTTTATTTAGGGCATAAAACCCAACAGGATTGCCTGGGACAACTGGACAATATGACTCTGTGTGGGTCATAGTTGACAGGTTTACAAAGTCAACACACTTCATACCCATTCGGACGGACTTCTCCATTGATCAGTATGCTGAATTATAAGTTAGAGAAATTGTTCGTCTTCATGGTGTCTCAAAGTCCATTGTTTTGGATAGAGATCCAAAATTCACATCAAGATTCTGGGAGACTCTTCATTGAGCCATGGGTACTCAGTTGAAGTTCAGCATAGCATTTCATCCTCAGACGAATAGACGGTCAGAGAGGACTATTTAGATCTTAAAAGACATGTTGCGGGCATGTGTGCTTTACTTTGAAGGATCATGGGTAAAGTACCTTCCCCTGATCGAGTTCTTGTACAATAACAACTATCAGGCAACTATCGGGATGGCCCCTTATGAAATTTTGTATGGAAGAAAGTGTAGATCACCTATTCATTGGGATGAAGTGGGTGAAAGGAAGTTCTTAGGTCCCGAGGTTGTTCAGAGAACAAGTGAGGCAGTTGATAAAATCCGAGTGCGAATGCTAGCGGCTCAAAGCAGACCTAAGAGTTATGGAGATCCAAAGTGACGAGATATTGAATTTTAGGTCGGGGACATGGTATTTCTCTGAATATCACCGATGAAAGGCACTAAACGTTTTGGTAAGAAAGGGAAAACTTAGCCCGAGGTTCTTTAGACCTTTTGAAATCCATCAAAGGTTAGGGCAAGTAGCGTACAGGTCGGCTATGCCCCCAGTGCTGGTAGCTGTACATGATGTGTTCCATGTTTCAATGCCTCAGATGTAAGTTTTAGATTCGTCCCATATTCTGAGTTATGAAGCATACGAACTTCAGCCAGATTTATCATACCAGGAACAACCGGTGCAAGTACTTGACAGAAGGAACAAGGTCTTCAGAACAAGAAAATTTCACTGGTAAAGGTATTATGGAGGAACAGGAAAGTTGAAGAGGCAACCTTGGAACTCGAGACGGATATGAAGCAGAAATATCCGGAGTTGTTCAAGTAAATTTCGGGACGAAATTTCTATAAGGAGGGGGTAATTGTAATACCCTAATAATAAGAAAATTAATTAGCAAACCCTAACTAGTTAAATGTGTATTATTGTTGAATTATATTATTATATATTTTATTATATGTGAATTAATATGGTGTATGACAAGTTAAGATCCCGTTGGTGAGCCATGGGCGTTTTTGTAATTTTTACCCAGGAAGGGTAAAACAGTGAATTTAATTAAATGACGTGCTATTGGACTATATTATTATATAGTGTACTTTTTGTGTCCTTTTTTAGGTGTTTTTTGACAAGTCGACGCGGTATAGTCACAATTAGGAATTTTGCGCCGAACCGGGTTCGGGGCCAAAATTAATTTTCGAGATTATTTATTGGCATTTTATTAATGTGTGATAAATCTAAAAATTAATTGAATTGGGTGTTATGTCAGAATGATATTTTTACCCTTGCTTGCTGCCTATGCTTTATTATGGCCCCATAGGCATTATTGTCTTTTTGACCCTTTATTTTATCTACAACAAAAAAGAAATTTTAAATAAAGTAAATGCATTTTTTTCAGTTTGTTTCTCAGCCCCCAAACCGATTCGCGTCTCTCTCTTTATCCATCTTTATCAACTTGTGAATTTGTGGAGAAATAGCTTGTGTTCAACTTGATTTTGTGACTTCTTTGGAGCTTGAATAGTTGAAGATTTGGAGGTAGTTTTCTTACTATTTTAATTTGAAATTGTTGCTAAAATGGAAGTGGATAAATAGGTCTTTGAGCTTTGAATGTTCTTGAGATGCATGTATGTTGATATTAGTGTAATTTGTAATACTTAATGCTTGATTGCGTTAAAGATTTATGTAAGATGCTTTATGCTGTGTTTTGAGAGGAATTTTGAGTTTAGATTGGTTCTCTTTTTAATTTGTGCAGCTCTGAATTTATAGTTGAGTTTTGTTCTTGTGTTTAAGCTCTTGAAGATGGGATTTGGTGAATTTTGCTCAATGTTTGGAGCCTAGTTTTTGTGTTGTTAAATCTGAATTTAGATGGTCTATATTGTTGGATTTTGATGCATGAAATTTGTAGGTTAACTCTCTATTATGTTGATAATTATTTTTGGAAATGATTTTGGGATTTATGCATGTTTGGGGTGAATTTCAGTGAGTTTTGATGCATTTTTCGAAGCTGAAAACTGGGTTTTCTGGGTTTTTAAACCCAATGGTCGCGACTATCATAGGTCTGGTTGTGACCATGATAATGGCAATTTATTATTATTTTTTTTTGCTTTCGCCAAACCTTTTGACTCGGGACTACGTTTGAGACGTTCTTTATATTGTTGGGAAGCTCGTTCCGAGCTCTATGTGATTATCTGTAATTTGAATGCCAAATTTATAAGTTGTGGAAATGGATTCAGGGATTAATCCTATACTTACAAATCCCAAAAATTATGACTAAGATTAGCGGCACTTTGTCAGGAGCACCCAGGGATTTGGAATCTCCATGTTTGCGGGACATCAGGTATGATAGTAGTTAGCACGTAAAGAATGCAAGGTGGCGCCTATATTGAAAATTATATATGTTGATATTTGGAAACTAGGATTAGGCTTATCACCCTAACATGAGCGGTTTAATGGTCTAGGATTATTTCCCTAGTGATTATTAATGTGAATGTGCTATGCCATGTTATATATATGCGTTCAAGGCATAACCAGGTTGGACTCGGTAACTAGAACTGAGATGAACCATTCTAAGGCCTTATTGTAAATAGACGTGTGAGCGTAACACGTAGGTTTATGCCACATAGAGATAAATAGGCGTGTGAGTGTAACACGCGGGTCTGTGTCATACAGACAGATATGAAATGGCATTAATATTTATGTGATGTGTTAATGATGATTATTGATAATTATATTGTCTTGCTGGTCTTGACTCACGGGTGCTCTACTGTGCAGGATAGGATAAATCTGTCTCTCATCAGCCATAAGTGCTAAAGCTGGGCGATGTATGTACATGTTCGGGCCACACGAGACCAAGCGGGTTGCGGTCTACCAGTGATGTGCTTTTGTAACTCTGATTTTGTCGCTTAGGTCGACTAGTGGAAAGGACAGGTAATATTTTATAAAATATTTTGGGATCCCAAAACATGTCATTTTGGTTGTAAAGTTAAAGTTATTACAAGTTTTATTTTCATTCTGTTTTCGTTTAATGTTTAAATTTTCCCGCGGTTATCTTACTAGTAATTCCGTTTAAAGGATTAACATTTCTTAATCACTTCGGGTAGCATGCCTAATTGTTAGGGCGTTACAGTTATGCCCAAAAGAGGTACGTGAAGGAAATGAAAAACGTGCAGTCAGTATTTGCTCCAGAACCTTCCATGAAGGTAAAAACTAAAGAACCTCCAATTATATCTTCGGAGGAAGATGAGAAGAACATGAGGTACCCTCACGTCGATCCATTAGTGATTACTATCCAACTCGCCAATAAAAGGATAAAGAGGGTGTTGATAGATAACGGGTGTTCAGTGAAACAGGGAAACATTGATGAAGATGCGGCTCGAAAAGGCCAAATTGAGGCCTTGCATGGTAAATCTATGCAGATTCACTGGCGAAAGTATCGCCTGTCAAGGTATAATTGAACTCGCATTGACCTTGGGTGAGGCACCTCTATCCGCCACAATTATGCAAGATTTTCTGGTTGTCGACCTGCCATCAACTTACAATATATTACTGGGTCATGCAGCATTGATCGTACTAGGGGAAGTTAGTTCGATCAAGCATTTATCCCTAAAATTTCAAAGTCTAGAGGGTGTGGGAGTAGTGCGAGGCAATCAGATGTTAGCTCGCGATTGCTATCGCATAGAGCTACAACACAGAAAAGATGGTCATAGTTAATGGCAGTCTTGATAGAGAAGAGCAAAAAGAAGTATGAAGATCTTGATCCTCGAATTCAAGATGAAAGAAACTTATTTGAACCAATTAAAGAATTGGAATAAGTTTTTATTCCCAAAATTCAGCTACTATTTCAGAGGAGGACACGTGTCAAACTAGGAAGAATGTGAATCAATAAAATGTAATGGTAATTATATTTGAAAATGGAATAACTCATTAATACAGGATTGACAGAGTATATTTACAACTTGCTGACTGAAAGGTCTTACGTGAGATAAAGATAAACAAACTGTTGTCTTGCGCATTAATGAGAAACCATATGACATGAGATGAGCAAAATGAGGCATCAACCTCGTTACGCATGAAGAGACGTAAGCAAGATATAATGACTGCTAAGACACTTAGCGTATAATACACAGTATACAAACTAAGTATAACAGTCGGGTAAACCCAAACAATTGATAAAGAGGCGTCCATCTCATTATATGAAGGCACGCTCGTGGTACCTTCACTAATCAGCTCCAGACATCTTTCAATGGGATTCACAGCTCTGTCAAGTCAGTTCTCTCGGATAGAAGCTGACATTCAAATGATGTTGGCTATTGAAGTTCACCTTGTTGCCAAGAACTGCAATTTTCATATGGAGCATTATGTCTTCAAGCACAGGAACGACGAGGCTTACATCATCAACCCTTCAAAAACATGTGAAAAGCTCCAGCTCACTACCAAGGTTACTGATGCTATGTTCCCATCAAGACATCCCAGAATGTTACGATTTATTACGTATTTAATACACATTTATATTGACCTGGTATAAGCGGACCCATCATAGCTGTGTGATTTTCAAATGTTAACCACATTTATTTTACTTGGTATGATATCAAACCCCACAATTTCTGGGGATAATTATTATAAGATATCAGTCAACTATTTAATTAACTGCCCTATGATATAATTATAAATAGAGGCATGTTGTATTGAAAAGGGGGCGAATATTTCATAAGAGAAAACAGTCCTAGAGCTATACTAGAAATCTAATAAGATTGACTCGTGGACTATGAAGAATTTTAACTGTAAAACCACGTAAAAACCTTTGTGTTCATATCTTTCTTTTTCTGCTATTATTTTTTGTGAAAATCTATCACTGTCTAGGCTCAAATACAGTGAACAAAAATTGGCATTAACAGCTAAGTATATTTCTAACTCTTCTCTGTCTTGGGGTTTTGAGAGTACAGGAGGTTTTGCAAGTTGTCTTTTTATTTCTTGAAAGGCATTCTCGCATTCCTCTGTCGATTCAAATTTCTTATTACGTTGAAGGATGTTGAAGAAAGGAACACACTTATTTGTTAACTTTGAAACAAATCTATTGAGTGGGGCTATCCGACCATTTAAGCTTTGGACTTCTTTAGTTTTTGTTGGTGATTTCATATCGAGAAGGGCTTGAATTTTCTTAGGATTGGCTTCAATACCTCGGGCATTAACAATATAACCAAAACACTTACCCGAGCTGACTCCAAAGGAGCACTTTGAAGGGATTGAGTTTCATGTTGTATTTTCTGATGATTTTTAAGCATTCTCCATGTCATATATATGCTCTTGAGCCTTCCTAGATTTGATGAGCATGTCATCGACGTTTACTTCCATGTTTTGTCCAATTTGGTCTTTAAAAATTTAATTCACAAACCTTTGATAGGTAGCACAAGAATTCTTCAGACAAAACAACATGGCTTTATAACAATACAGACCCATATCTATTCAGAAACGTGTATGTTCTTGCTCTGGTGGATGCATTCTAGTTTGACTATACCCCGAATAGGCATCCATAAAGCTTAGGATTTCGTGCCTGGTTGTTGCATCCACAAGTTGATCTATTCTTGGAAGTAGAAAACAATCTTTGGGGCACGCCTTGTTGAGATTAGTAAAATTAACACATACTTGCCATTTTTTGTTGGGCTTAGGTACCAGTAAGGGGTTAGCTACCGAAGCTTGATAGAAAGCTTCAATCATGAACTTGTTATTGCGTAGTTTTTCTACCTCTTCTTTTAATGTTTGTGCCCGTTCTTTGTCTAATAATCTTGTTTTTTGTTGAACGAGATAGAAGTAAGGATCAATGTTTAGGATGTGAGATATTATAGAAGGATTTGTTAGGTTTTATGCCCTAAATAAAACTCTTTACAATCTGATTAGTTATCAATATAAGAAATTTGAAGTGATTGATGTTTGCATGAATTTTACATGCTAATGGTTTAATATGTTTAATATGTTTATTACATTCATACACACAAAATCAGTTAAATCCAGATCATATGTTTATTCACAATTACAGTATCGTCAACACAGTGGAATGTGATTGTGATCATATGAATCAAAAGTTTTGGTCCCTGTTTCATCAGTGTTATTGGATTTACACTAATGTGATAATCAGCGATGATGTGTACTTACACTTGGAGTAAGTGTTATGTTCTTTCCAGGACATTAGTAAAGTATACTAGTTTCGAATGTATGGAGTATACATTGGACTGGACCGATATTGCAACTAAGTTAAGATATTACAAACTTACCGTTATACATATCTTTCCAAGTCAATATCAGTAGTTGATCTTAAGATTGAAAAGAATCTAAATCCTGATATGCTTGGGCTCAACTCAGGAGTGCTATTCATGTTCTTTGATTTATTAGTTAAGCCTACTTTTGGGTCAGGGTGATACGTATATTTTGGGAACATGATAGTATGATTGAGTGGGAGTGCTGAACATAAATATGGAATCTATAGCTTCTACTGGTGTATAGAAGTTAAGTGATGATTCCCTTCGAGCTTAGCAAATAGAAGTAAATGGATGAGCTCTTGTTTAACTGACTAATTATTAGATCACTAAACACCATTTACAGGTAGCTAAGTGTTTTAAGGGGCAAAATACATTGAGGGTTGAGAACGGTAAAGAAATCCCATCTCGATGTAAATCATCTATATAGAGGATCTTTAAATCACAATAAGATTATAACAATGGTTAAATGAGATAGTATATTGGTATCGTGAAACATACAATATGCTCTATATAAGTCTGAGAGTGCAATTCTAAGTTCTAAGAGTGGATTCAACGAAGAATTAATAAGTAGGAATTTACTTGGTAAATTTGGTTCACTTATTGGAAGCTCAGCATATAGATCCATGGTCCCCATTCTAGTTGAGAACATTCTGCTTGTAAGACTCATTAATTGATTCGTGATTGATCAATTATAATTCTAAAGTTAGACTATGTCTAATTTTATGAATTTTCACTAAGCATGGGTGAAATTGTAAGGAAAAGAGTTTTCTAGGTTTATTTATTTATTAATAGACTTTATATGTCTAATTAATAATTAAATTAAATGACAATATTATTTAATAATGTATTTTAATTATTAAATAATTAGTTTTGGCATTTAAAAGGTTAGAATTGGAAAATTGGCATTTTTGAGAAAATAGAGATAAAATTTGATAAAATTGCAAAATTAAGTGGGGCCCATTACAACACCTATGGCCGGCCACTTATAAGGCTTTTTCAAATTATTATTTTCATTATTTTAATTCCAAATAATTCTAAACTTAAACCTAGTAAGTTGCCTATAAATAGAAAGTGATGGCTCAGTCAAAACAAAAGTTTTCAATAAGCCTTTCTGACAGAAATTTCTCTCTTCAGAAAACTGAGCCTTCCTCACTCTCTACCTTGGCCGAAACCTCTCTCCCTCTTTTCCTTCATCTTTTTCGTGACCCTAGTGAAAGAGTAAGTGCCCACACACAGCAAGCAGTAACTCAATCATAGATTGGAAGACTGTGAAGGATCAAAGCTTGAAGAAGAAGGAGATTCGGGCTCAGATCTTGATTATACTCTGCTACAGAAAGGAATCAAGGGTTAGAGATCTGAGTGGAAGGAGACATTTATTCCGCTGCATCAATGTAAGGTTTTCTTAACTTTATATGTGTTTATTTTATCGTTTTAGAAAGTTCATATTTAGGATGTTAATAAACATACTTGTGAGTAGATCTAAGATCCTGGTAAAATAATTCCCAACAACTGGCCTCAGAGCCATGGTAATTGATTTACTTGCATGTAATTTGGACTTTAAAACGATGGTTTGTATGTTCTTTGGATGGTATCATGTTGTATTGAGTGTTATTTGATGATTGATTGATGATTATGAAATTTTCGTGAAAAATAATTGTTATTTCGGTTCTGGAATTATTTTTATTGGATAGTATGGAAAAAATTAAGCAAGTTAGCCTTTTACAGAACTCAATTTGGATTTTATTTGAATTAGTTATTATTTTGAAGATTTGACAAAATCGGGGCTGTGCTGATAGTTTCCTGCGATCGCAGAATTGTCCGTACAGTTTCGAATTTTTTCAATTTTCTTCAATTTTTCATATTTTTTCATGGAATTAACTTCCAATTTTTTGTATGGTTTTATATATATACTATTACTATTCCTAACTCAATTCTAATTATCATTTTGAATTAATTTTTTTAATTTAATTCAAGATATTAGTGTAATTTGAATTTGAATAGAACTAGTATTTATCTTTTTGCTTAAAAATCTATCTTATTTTTAAATTTGATTATATTTTTTTTTAAATTTAAGGTCAGATCTTTTTAAGATATTTAAAATATCTTTTAAGATATTTATAATATCTTTTAAGATATTTAAAAATATCTTATCTTTTAAGATATTTTAAAAATATCCTATCTTTTAAGATTTTTTAAATCTTTTTAGATATTTTGACCTTATTTAAATTTAAAATAAGATATTTATAATCATGTAATTTTAAATAGATATAAGATATTTTGCTAATTTTTTAAATTTTGTTATTTTATTTATTTAAATTAAATTTAAAATTTGAAAACATATTTTATTTATCTTTTCTAATTTTTATTTAATTTTTATTTTTAAAATAACATTTAATTTTTAAAAGTAGTTAGCAAATTTTGAAATGATATTTAGGTTGGTTGAAACCTAATTTTTCAAATAGTAGGTTTAATTTTAAATATTTATTTTTTTTTAAAAAAAAAATAATAATAATAATTTCGAAATTTTAAATTTATTTTATTTTCGAAATTAATTAAATTTTTTTATTTTTCGAAATTAATTAAAATATTTTTTTTAATTATTTATTTTTTTTTCGAAATTATTTATTTAAAATTAAATAAATCCTACTTCCAACTATCCAGCTAACCTTGTTGCAGGAGTATGTGTTTTTAGCTTGTATGTAAGTTTTAAAAACCTATTATTACTTGATTGCAAATAGCCATGGTTACTTTGTGCCAGATCTAATGATCTGATGGCTCCCTTGATCAAGTAAATAATTTGTAACAGGTAAATTTTACAATCTTCTTTCATCTGTGTATGACCTAGCAACATGATAGGATCCATCCAAAGTGTGCCTGTGTGAGCCTATATGTTTATTTTGTTTTAATATAGATACATATAGGTTGGTGCTAAATAAAATATCACACCATGATAGATTTTATTTAAGGTCCATTTAGTTATTGGACCTATTCAATTAATAACAGTTATTCATTTTAAGGTTAAATTCCTCTCTTTTGGGCCTTGTGTGAGAGTTGGGTGCCATAGAAGTGGGTACGACATACTGAACCCAGCACCCCCTCACATGAACTACCCCAATTGTGAAGGCCCATTTGCACGATTTGAATAATCGTACTAGGTTAATTATATTAGTTTGACCTAATAAAATTGAATTAGCAACATAATTAACTTTTAAAATATATGAAAATTTATTTTCATTTTAATATTTTAAAGTTAATTTTAAGAAAAACACTTTTAGTTTAGATATTATTTCTAGACAAACTATTTGTATTTTTCTTGTATTTAATTAAATATAGAATTTTAACTAACTAAGATTCTTTCTGGAGCTTATTTAATTAAATATTCCTATTTACGTTATAAATTAGTTGTATCAACTGATTTTTCTTATCTAACTTAAATTTGAATATTTGATTTAAATTTTAAATCAAGTTGAGGAATCTTAGGCATTAGTTATTAAAGATTCTTAAGATATTTTTTAAGTTAATATCTTTTCAAATATTAACTTGAAATGGAATATCTTAGATATTTTTTTTGGTTAATATCTTTTCAAATATTAACTTTAAAAACATATCTTCAAATTAAGTGGTTACAACTTAATTTGTGATATTTAATTAAATCTAGATTTGAAATTATTTAAGTTTTAGATTTTTTCTATATAACTTAAATTAGATATTTTTCAAATTTTGAAAAGATACTTAGTCAAATAAGATATTTTCTAGATAGTAATTTCTAGACTACTTATTATTTCTAATATTTAAATAGGAAAATATTATACTTTTGTGAAATTAATTATTTAAATAATTAATTTTGGTACAATTTTATTAAGTATATTTTTCCTAGTATTAAATAGAAATTAATAATTAAGCCTTCTCTACACTTAATTATTTATTTCTTGAATTTAATACATTTAATTAACTTGAAAAATCTAAATATCTAAGTTGATTTTCATCATGATACTTAAATATTTATTGATTTTTCATGACACTTAATTAAATAGAAAATTATTTTTAGGTTGAAATTTAATTTTTCAACTTAAATTTAAATAATTTTCAATAGATATATTTTTCTTTATTTTATTAATCAATTTCGAAATTTGCATTTTAATTATGCAATATTTTCGAATTATTTTTGAAAAATAGATTGAGTTGTAAATTAATTATTTATTTTAATTAATTCTTGGACCAACTCAAGTCAATGATTTTTTCATTTAATTGATTAATTTAAAATAAGTGAATTTAAAATATATATATATTATTAGAAATTGAATTAACTAGTCAAAAAAAAAAAAAAATCTATATAGGTGATATTTTTGCTTGAAGTATTTCCTTTCTATTTTTTATTATTTTCGAAAATTGTATTTTTATATACTTTAATTTTTCGAAACCCAATAAATATATTCTCAAAGGAAATTTTTAAGTTGCTAATTATTTATTTAGTTCAACTTAAATTAATTTCCTTAATATTTATATTTAAGATTATTACTAAGATGGAAATAATTAATTTTATTTCAATCACCATCTAGTATAATTTTATAAATATTATATTAAATTCTTAATTTTGAATTTTAATTCTTAAATTTTGAATTTAATGAGATTTATTTATTAGAATAATAAAGAAAATACATTTTAAATAATGAGCTTTATTATTATTAAGATATTCGATCTCCATTGTGGGTTTTACACCGCGTTTGTTTTGGTGAGTAATCCTCCCTAATGGAGCAACGTTCATTAGCAATTTCGCACCGTTTAATCTCGCATGATAAGTGGTTTGTAAGTGTTTTATATGGTATAGATCACCCTAATGGTGGCGACCATATTTGACTTGCAAATTGCGAAACAATGGTAGAAGCTCATGAGATAGAATAGCCTTGACTCTCGCCTAAACGGGACAACGCTGGATTCTGATCTTGATCGAATAAAAGGTTGCTAGAATGTTTAACATTTTAGATGAGCTGACAACTCTATTCAATGGATGGTAGCTTTGACTCTCGCCTAAACGGGACACTGATATCAGTTTGTTGAAAACCTTGGAAATTATTTAGGATTGAATTTTTAAGTATTTTCTCATATCATTCCTACTTGCTATGTGCTTATAATTTCTGAATTGATTTTGTGTGTTAAACCATTATTAATTTCTATCTATTGATTTCTATTATTTTGTAGTATCCTGTTTTGTCAAAATGAATCCCATGTTATCACTGTTGACTGAAAATAAGCTGAATGGATCTAACTTTAATAAATGGAATGAGAACATTAATATTGCTCTCATAGGAGAAAGTGCCTTGTTTGTTTTAACTGAGCCGTCACCGAAGTGCACAGGGATAATGCATCCAAAGCTGTGAAAGAAAAGTATGAGCGTTGGCAGAAGGCAAATGACAAAGCTCTATACTTTATGCTTTCTAGCATGGTTGACACCCTCAAAACTCGGTTTTCTAAAACTGAGAAGGCTGCTGAAGTTATGACGAAGTTAAATGAGCTATTCGGTAAGGCATCACTTCAGTCACGCTTTGACGCGACTAAGAAGTACATTAACGCACGGATGGAACCTCATCAAAACGTGCGTGATCATGTCCTCCTCATGTCCAGTTATTTCCAAGAAGCCCAGGATCATGGTGCTGAAATGGACAGTGCTACTCAAGTTAGTCTTATCTTGAACAGCCTGACTCCAGCATTTCTACCATACACATCAAATTATGTCATGAATAAGAAGGAAATTGACTTTCATGAATTAGTCAATGACCTTCAAACTTATGAAAATTTGATTGGAGGTTCCAAGAAGAAAGGGAGTAAACCTCACAATCCTGGTAATGGTAATGGGACGATGAAACCTGAAGCAAATGTCGCCTCTGCTTCAAAGCCCAAATCGAAGAAGAAGTGGAAGAACACCAAGAAGCGAACAAAAGTCATGAAAAAGACTGCTCCTTCTGGTGATGCTACACTTAAAGGAAAGTGTTTCCACTGCAATGAAAAAGGTCATTGGAAACCCCAGTGTCCTAAACTTCTTGCAAAGAAACAAGGTATTTCCTTTCATAAACTTTAAGAGTTTTAGTGAATTATTATCCAATTGGATTTATGATTCTGGACTAACTTTGTTTATTTGTTTTCTTCTTCTTATAGGCCAAGCTACTTGAACTCAATTGAGTTGGATCAGCAAGCTGGACCAAGGGTGAAATCGTCCAGATGAAGATGAAGCTCTTCAATTTATTTTTGAATTAATTGTTTTAGTTTAAAGACAATTTGGATTTCAAATTTTAGTTAGGGATATTTATCCCTGTTTTTCTCATATTGTTGCAATACATTTTTTTTATTAATAAAGTTTTTTTTTCGAAATTCCCTATTGCAATTTATGAGATTGAGCTTCATTTAATTTATCTTCATCAATTATTACCACATTATATTTGTATGTTTGTATGTGTAAGTGTTTTTATTATTGATGCAAATTCTATAATATTTACAACTCTTCATAGAGTTATATTATATAAACACTAGAAATTATTTCTATGTTTATCAATAATTGTTAATTCTCATACAATTATTAAGAATTTGTTTAATAAAAAGATCTTATGATCTGATAGGGGTGGAGAAAAGTTAAGAAAACTATGCAGTTCAACGATCTTTTATATCTAATGAACTCTGGATAGTATTCAACTCTACATAAACTCTATCACACTAAGAGAATCATGATCTATACAACCTTTAGGGGTGGATCATAATCTCTATATACTTAGGGGTGGAGGTTATCCATAGTACCCTATATGTATATTCTTAGGGGTGGAGTCCATTCCACAATTCCCTATGAAACACATATCTTGTTTAAAACATAGAAGTAATATAATGAGTCAGCTATTGTCAATATAAATTCTTGATCTTGATTGTATGTTCCATTTTGATTTTACTGTTGTAAGTAAAAGTTTGATACCTCTGAAAGTTCTTTGTTAAAGTTTCACACTACCTTAATTGAGTGGGAGAATTTTAAAGTTCTATACCCATCTTCATTAGGTTGATAATTGTGATAGGTACTTAAGAACACTACTGAAAAGCAAATCTAACCATTCACATGGATAGGTATAGCTTATCAGAATTATGAGAATAAGATAAAGAACTCTAGTTCAGTCCATTCGAATGACTTGAACCAAGAATTCTTAATCCTCATAAAATTTTATGGTATCTTAATTTTGATTACTTTAATCTCTGGCATGTATTTTTCACTTCAAATACTAGTCTGCTAAGTTGATGACTTAGTCTTGACTTAAAGTTTCAGACTAATACAAAAGTCACAACTAGGTAACTCTCTAAACAATCAGAGGTTAAAAGTATTATTTAACCAGACATCTGCTATTGAGTGGGAGCTATCTGAGATGTAATCAAATAGGGAACATTAGAAGATATTCAAGAAGGATTTATGAAAGTGATCTATATGTCAGATATTAAGGAACTGTGTATCAGTTGTCTTTGTATCACACCATCTAATTTCGAAATTCTTAAGATGGTGCTTACTTTGGGGGTGGAGGAATTATTGTATAATAATTCAAGCTCTACCAGAGAACAACTATAACTTGGTCTATTCAAAAATACCAGAAAGTTATATCACTGAAGAAAAGTCTACACTGTATTATCTCAATTACATATTTTAAAATATGAGAGATATGTCCTCTGTTAATTCAGATGTACTTTTAAAACAGTAAAGATTTCAGTATCCCTTGATGAGTAAAGCATATAGTAAAGGATGTTTCATAAGAGTATTTATGAACTAGTTTCCAAAAGTTTGGGTGGATTCAAATATACTACACTTGATCTGAAGATCAAGACATCAGATTGACCTATTTGCACAGTTTGTTTTATATTAGTGCAAGTGGGAGTTTGTTAGGTTTTATGCCCTAAATAAAACTCTTTACAATCTGATTAGTTATCAATATAAGAAATTTGAAGTGATTGATGTTAGCATGAATTTTACATGCTAATGGTTTAATATGTTTAATATGTTTATTACATTCATACACACAAAATCAGTTAAATCCAGATCATATGTTTATTCACAATTACAGTATCGTCAACACAGTGGAATGTGATTGTGATCATATGAATCAAAAGTTTTGGTCCCTGTTTCATCAGTGTTATTGGATTTACACTAATGTGATAATCAGCGATGATGTGTACTTACACTTGGAGTAAGTGTTATGTTCTTTCCAGGACATTAGTAAAGTATACTAGTTTCGAATGTATGGAGTATACATTGGACTGGACCGATATTGCAACTAAGTTAAGATATTACAAACTTACCGTTATACATATCTTTCCAAGTCAATATCAGTAGTTGATCTTAAGATTGAAAAGAATCTAAATCCTGATATGCTTGGGCTCAACTCAGGAGTGCTATTCATGTTCTTTGATTTATTAGTTAAGCCTACTTTTGGGTCAGGGTGATACGTATATTTTGGGAACATGATAGTATGATTGAGTGGGAGTCCTGAACATAAATATGGAATCTATAGCTTCTACTGGTGTATAGAAGTTAAGTGATGATTCCCTTCGAGCTTAGCAAATAGAAGTAAATGGATGAGCTCTTGTTTAACTGACTAATTATTAGATCACTAAACACCATTTACAGGTAGCTAAGTGTTTTAAGGGGCAAAATACATTGAGGGGTGAGAACGGTAAAGAAATCCCATCTCGATGTAAATCATCTATATAGAGGATCTTTAAATCACAATAAGATTATAACAATGGTTAAATGAGATAGTATATTGGTATCGTGAAACATACAATATGCTCTATATAAGTCTGAGAGTGCAATTCTAAGTTCTAAGAGTGGATTCAACGAAGAATTAATAAGTAGGAATTTACTTGGTAAATTTGGTTCACTTATTGGAAGCTCAGCATATAGATCCATGGTCCCCATTCTAGTTGAGAACATTCTGCTTGTAAGACTCATTAATTGATTCGTGATTGATCAATTATAATTCTAAAGTTAGACTATGTCTAATTTTATGAATTTTCACTAAGCATGGGTGAAATTGTAAGGAAAAGAGTTTTCTAGGTTTATTTATTTATTAATAGACTTTATATGTCTAATTAATAATTAAATTAAATGACAATATTATTTAATAATGTATTTTAATTATTAAATAATTAGTTTTGGCATTTAAAAGGTTAGAATTGGAAAATTGGCATTTTTGAGAAAATAGAGATAAAATTTGATAAAATTGCAAAATTAAGTGGGGCCCATTACAACACCTATGGCCGGCCACTTATAAGGCTTTTTCAAATTATTATTTTCATTATTTTAATGCCAAATTATTCTAAACTTAAACCTAGTAAGTTGGCTATAAATAGAAAGTGATGGCTCAGTCAAAACAAAAGTTTTCAATAAGCCTTTCTGACAGAAATTTCTCTCTTCAGAAAACTGAGCCTTCCTCACTCTCTACCTTGGCTGAAACCTCTCTCCCTCTTTTCCTTCATCTTTTTCGTGACCCTAGTGAAAGAGTAAGGGCCCACACACAGCAAGCAGTAACTCAATCATAGATTGGAAGACTGTGAAGGATCAAAGCTTGAAGAAGAAGGAGATTCGGGCTCAGATCTTGATTATACTCTGCTACAGAAAGGAATCAAGGGTTAGAGATCTGAGTGGAAGGAGACATTTATTCCGCTGCATCAATGTAAGGTTTTCTTAACTTTATATGTGTTTATTTTATCGTTTTAGAAAGTTCATATTTAGGATGTTAATAAACATACTTGTGAGTAGATCTAAGATCCTGGTAAAATAATTCCCAACAGGATTGATACCGACCATGTCTTCGCGCGACCAGGCAAGGTTTGCTCTTAGAAATCTTATTAAAGCTTATTTTACTTCAAGCAACGAACCTTTGCCAATTTAAAGTTTCCTGGTCGGGACATTTGGGTCGATTTCTATCTCTTCCAATTCTTCTACTAGGCAAACATTTGTATTTGGTTCCCCAAGTTGGGGATCCACATCCTTGTCCCGGCCTTGAATGACTTCCTATTGGGCAATACTTTTCCCCTTGTCCGAACTCTGGCTGGAGGAATTTTCCTTTTTGGCCTTGGTCAGGGCAAGGTTATAGCACTCCCGTGCAATTTGTTGATTCCCTTTTAGGCACCCTACCCCATTATTTGTTAGGAACTTGATGCACGAATTGAAAATTGATTTGATAGCTTTCGGGTCATATAAGGCTTGTCGGCCTAAAATGACGTTTAAAGCTGATGGGACATCAATTATCAAAAATTATGCCATCACAGTTGTGCTCTTCAGAGCTTCTCTAATAGTGAGGGGTAGACAAATTTTCCCCAAATGTGCAACACTCTGGCCAGAGAAACCATACACCGGTTTGGCACAGGGGATTAGATCTTTGAGTTGGAGTCCCATCTTCTCATATGGTGTCTTGAACAGAATATTTGCAGAGGCTCCATTGTCTATCATGGTCCAGGCCACTGTTTTATTTTCTATCTGTACTTCCACGACCGAGGGATCGTTTTGTGGGAAGCGAATGTGGACAACATCTGCTTCAGTGAAAGTTATAGTGGGTTCCCCTACCAGTGGAATTTTTGGCTTTCTCTCCTCTACGACCAAAACTACTTCCTTTTGCTCATAGTGTAAGGTTCGGGCATACCTTTCTCGAGCTTTGCCCGAGTGTCTAGCTACATGTGGGCCCCCAATAATGACTTGTAAATGCCCGTCAACTGGTGGAGGCATTAGTAGATCTTGATTATTGTCTGCTTGGGCAGCTCATTGATTCTGATTTGCGTTGACGTACTTCTACAAGTGCAGGTTATTCTTTCTGATTATGAATTCAATTTCCTGCTTCAAGTTGTTGCACTCATTCGTTCTATGGCCGTAGTCTCCATGAAGACAACAAAACTTGGACGTGTCTCTCTTACTTATGTCCTTCTTCATGGGGGCAGGTTTTTTGTATGGGACCATAAACTGAGTTGCCGTGTAGATTGTCTCTATGTCGTCAGTTAGGACAGAGAAGGCAGTGAACCTGGAGGCATTTTCTCTAGGGGTGCGTTCTACTTTTCCTGTGAACTTTCCCTTCTTTCCGTTGCCTTGCCTGCCATTGTTATTGGATCTTTTTCCGCCTGGAGTTGAGCTACAAGGATATTGTGGGCTCTGAGCAGGTGCTCCCACCGAGGGGACATGTGGTTGGCCCTATTTAGGCTCCACATCTCCTCCCTAAATGGCCTCTTCAA
Organism: Cannabis sativa; assembly: GCF_029168945.1. Lineage (NCBI taxonomy): Eukaryota > Viridiplantae > Streptophyta > Magnoliopsida > Rosales > Cannabaceae > Cannabis > Cannabis sativa. The sequence continues at coordinate 59,579,088 of NC_083601.1, forward strand.
GCTTGATAAACTCATCTGCTCGGTCCAGAAACTCTGCCATAGACCCCACGCGGCCACATTTGTTAGTGTCCTTCTACAGTTCCCTGAGTACCTCGATGCCCCCCAGTATGGCGGCCAGCCTCCCCTCTTCAATTAATCCTGCTACTTTCATAACGTTTGTCATGAACGAGCTTATGTAGGCTCTGAGGGGCCCTCCTGGTCTTTGTTTTACTTCAACCAGGTCTTCTAGATGTAATGGGAGTTGACGAGAAGAGGAGAACTGCGCATGGAATTCTGAGGAAAAAGCTTTCCATGAATTAAATCTCCCTGTTGGTAGCTTGAAGTACCACTGGTGTACGACTTTCGAAAGGGTAGGAGGGAATACCCTACACCGCACATCACCCCGTACACCTTGCAGATCCATTTGCAGCTCAAAATATTTAAGATGTGTCAAGGGATCCTCTTTTCCAGTGTACATCTTCCAGGTCAACATCTTGAACTTTAGGGGTAGCTCAAGAACCTTGATCTCGGGGGTGAAAGGTGATACGCGTGCTCGGTCCAGCTCGAGAAAAGTGAGTTTTGGGCCAGTCAGGCCTTGAAACATATTTTTTAGTTCATCTAACTGTGCTTGCATAGATGGGTGAACCGGTTCAGCCTCTTAACCGACCTATGTCACGTCAGGATCTCTTAAAGCTGGGTCCTGGATGTGGATGCCTGGCTGAGTGGCTTTTTGAACGTATTTTTCATCCAGCCTCTTCTTCTGTTCAAATTATTCCTGAGATCATCGACTGCACCCAATCTATTGAACATTGATGCACTGGGTAGCCTCAGTTTTTGACTGATTTGGCCGGTGGGTTGGCCAGAACTGTCAATTTGGATGAAGTTATTAGGTATAACTCCACCTAAAGAATAGTCAGATAGGGTCTTGCCGTCTACCACTTGGCCCACAGGATGAACCTGTGACAAGGGATTGGACGACTTGTTGGATATTATTTTTACCAGGATCTAGATTTACTAACAAGTATGTTTCATTAACATCCTAATATGAATTCTAAAACAATGAAATAAACACATATAAAGTTTAAGAAACCTTACATTGGGTGCAGCGGAATATAATGACTCCTTCCGTTCAGATATCTAGCCCTTGATTCCTTTCTGTAGCAGAGCATTATCAATATCTGAACCTGGATCTCTTTCTGTCCTTCCTTTGATGCTGAATCTTCTTCTTGTTGGTTGATTTTCCACGGTCTTCCACACTATGATTGACATACCACTTGATGTGTGTGGGCACTCACTCATTCACTCAAGGAATTCGAAATTTAGAGAAGAAAAGAAGAGGGAACAGGTTCGGCCTATAAAGAAAAGATAGAGGCTCAGTTTTCATCTGACAGAAGTTCAAGTGTCAATGAAAGCCATCACTATCTATTTATAGGTAACCACCTAGGTTTAGGTTAGAATTATTTGGCATTAAAATAATGAAAAAATAAATGATAAAACCCATAAAGTATGGCCGGCCATGGGCTTGGATAATGGGCCTCACTTATGCAATTTTGCTATTTTATCATTCCTGCATCTGATTTTTCAAAAACGCCAATTTTCAAATTCAACCATTTAAATGCCAATTCTAATTATTTAATAACTAAAATTAATTATTAAATAATATTTTCATTTAATATATTTATTAATTATACATATAAAGTCTCTTAATTAATAAATAAACCTAGAATCTCTTTTCTTTACAATTTCGCCCTTGCTTAGTGAAAATTCATAAACTAGACATAGTCTTACTTTAGAATTATAATTGATTAATCAAAATCAATTAACTGAGTCTTACAAGCAGTATGGTCTCAACTAGTATGGGGACCATGGGCCTATATATCCGAGCTTCCAATAAGTAGATCAAGAATTTATATCTTAAATTCACAGAATTGCACTCTCAGTATATAGAACGCTCTATATGTTCCACGATATAGACACGTCATTAGTTATCCATTGTTATAACCCTAATGTGATCAATGATCTTCTATATAGATGATTTACACTGTAAAGGGATTAAATTACCGTAACACCCTACAATGTATTTTATCCTTAAAACACTTAACCCTGTATAAATGATATTTCAGCTAAGTGAAATGAGATCTCCGCCATTTATTTTCGTTTGGTTAAGCTCGAAGGAAATCATCCCTTACTTTCTATTCGCCAGATAGAAGCTATAGATTCCATATTTATGTTAGTGCTCCCACTCAATTGCACTATCGTATTCCCAAAATGTACGTATCACCCTGACCCAAAAGTAGGCTTAACTAACAAATCAAAGAACACGAATAACACTCTTGAGATTGAACCTAATCATATCAGGATTAAGATCATTTGATCTAGGATCAACAGGTGATAATTTATTGAATAGATATTACGGTAAATTCTAATATATCTAATCAAAGTTCAATATCGGTCCCTTCCGATGTATACTCCATACATCCGACACTGGTAAACTTTGCCAATGTCCTGGAAATGACATAACACTTATCCAAGGTGTAAGAATACCTATCGCTGATTATACCATGTCAGTCTAAATCCATTGTTCTGACAAATCAGGGAATAAACTTTCGAACATATAATTAAGATTATATTCCACTGTGTTGACAACACTATAATCATTAACAAATTGATATGTTCTGGACTTAAATAGAATTCATACATTATGGACATATAATCATGAAATAAATCATGTGAACCATGCAACATTAAATGTTATTTCTGATCTATATTAATAAGTAAATCTGATTATATTGAAATGAGTTTTATTTAGGGGATAAAACCCAACAAACTCCCACTTGCACTAATATAAAACAAAATGTGCATTTCAAATAATCTCAACACCTTGATATACAAATCAAGTGTAGTAATAGTAAACTCCTCGTAATAGGATCTGAAAGGTTGAATTAAACACAACGTTTTCTCCACCATTACTCTTCCTTAATCACAAAATCATTGATAATGTGAAATTCCTCTCTATATGTCTACTCTTTTGGGATACTGGATTCTATTCCTTTGGCAACTACTTCTTGGTTATTCAGCAAGTAACCCTAGTAGTTAAGGCAGGTTGGAACGGTGCCACAGTTGTATAGAACTTTCCTTAGACTGAATAAGTACCTTTCCTGCAACTTTAACATTCAGTCCCTTTCAGGTAGACCTAGAGACTTCAAATAGGTTCTTACACTTCTCCAAAATAACTATTCCACCCCCAGAGTAATCACCATCTTATCAGCAGACTTTCCAACAAAAAGGCAAGTCTTAAAATTTGATGTGGTGTAGTCTAAGAGTTTTGAACACACCCTTATCGACTAACCTATAGTTTCTCTTCTTAATCTTAAGATTTACTTGATTGTCTTCCAATGTTCTTCTCCTGGATTAATCTGATACCAACTCATTACTCCCACTCAACAGCAGGTGTCTGGTCTAAGGCATACAAAAACATATCTTAGACCTCTCATTGTTGATTTAAGAAATTCTTTCATGGCTTTAACTTTTCTGGAATAGTTGAGACTTTTCCTTAGATAAATATCTATGCCTAGAAGTCGAGAAGCTTCTATAGATTGCCATTTGAAAGAAAATGCTTCAGCATCTTACTAAAGTAAGTTACTTGCATTAGAGTAAGTAATTACCATGTATACCACAAGCCATAGGTTTAGATAAACTCAAACCTATAATACTAGGAATAGGAAGTTTTGTTAAGTCCATTGAATAGACTTATTAACGAAAGTTTCCTTTTATGTCCTTGTAATAAAAAAATTTAGGTTACTCCATGTGAATGGATTAAACCATAGTTCTCTTGGCTTTTCTTCTTAGTTTCTTATCTTGACAATCCATTACTTGTTTAAACTCACAATGGATTTTAATCACTAGTGTCTTCCAAGTCATAAGAAGGTGAGTTCCTAGAAACTCTCCCACTACGACAAGGTACCGTGAATTATGTCGAAGAAAACTAAATGGTATTGATCTCTTCGGTTGTGACAAGACAACAGAGGCAGTGGGATCATCATATGTCAAATAAGATGATAGAATACTTTTGGAATCAAGAAAAATATCTCCTATATTTTCTACTTTATTTTCAGACTTAGTCATTATCTTAGAAAAGTATTATTTGTTTAAACAAACACTTTCTTATCTATTGACTATGGGATGGTCCACCCCTAATCACTTAGAATAGCTAACAAACCATGGTTAACAGTTCTAGCTTTTCTTAATATTTTGATTAGGTCATCCATGAATCTAGTAATGATTTACATTAAGTATACAACAATTGCATCATTCTAAAATTGTATTACCATAGAAGGACTTAGGCAACGACTAGTAACTAATCATCAATATGCAAATCAAAATTTCTGGCGAGGTAAGTTTGGATATAATTCAAAAATCAATTTAATGATCTTTGAACTGCGTATCTACTAACTATTTATCCACCCCTATCAGTTCGCAAGATCTTTAACCACTTACCTTAATAGTTTTCACCATTGCTAGAAATCCATGAAATTTTTCAAACATTTCAAATTTCTTTGCATAAGGTATAATCTAGAGTTATCGTTTTAAGAATACAACAAAAAACTCATATCCACCCCTGAATGTACATCCATCTGCGAATGAGATGTACTACTTTCAGTGGATATAGACATATTAACTCTTTGTAGAGATTGATCTTGTCAAAACCAGTATGAACAAGATACGAATGCCATAGATTAATAAAAATGTGGTTGTGTCTTTTTGATGACTTAGATTTAGTTACAACAAAGAGTTCTTAGAATATTGCAAGTGGATCCTGGTCACAGAATACTAAACTCATATTCCATACAGTTTGAATCCATTGATAGAAAATGGTTATTAAACACCTGTGCAAGTGTAACTGTATTGTATCCTGGAATTAGAAATATATTAAAATTTCTGTTTGGAATCTAAAAAGACTTAAATTTATACCAAATATCATGAGTAATTCTTCCTTGGACCACCACTACTAATTTAACCTCTAAGTCAGATTTGCCCATACAAGTAGGAGATTTCTAAGATTGAGGATTTATATCATTTTGGAATAGAATTTCGGGATTATAATCATATGCGTCATTTAATTTCTGAAGAGAAAAAATAGAATTACACGAAATGATTTATAGACCATTGATACAATGATATGTTATTGAGCTAATTCGAAATGAATAAGCTAAGAGGAATTAGGATAATTTCGTTGTTTAAATAAGAATCCAACGATGCTTCGATTAGCGAAAGACAAAGTAATCTTATTTATACAATCTTCTTGTTTCATATTGTAAAAATACTAGTCTAAGGTGTCATCAATTGATGAACAGCTAGATGTTGCATATACAATATTTATCTTTTGAGATCTAACACTATTATGTATGTCTAATAGTGAAAATCCATTAGGGATTTATCTCATTAGATAAACAAACCAAGTTAGACCAATAATGAAGATTCAAAATTAAACTACAATTTAATAACATAAAATAACATGGTTCGATATACATTCATACACAATTCAGAAATTATTAAACATATATAGCAAGTAGGAATGACAAGTGAAAATACTAAAACATACAATCCTAAATAATTTCCAAGGTCTTCAACAAACTGATATCAGTGTCCCGTTTAGGCGAGAGTCAAAGCTACCATCCATTGAATAGAGTTGTTAGCTCATCTAAAATGTTAAACATTCTAGCAACCTTTTATTCGATCAAGATTGGAATCCAGCGTTGTCCCGTTTAGGCGAGAGTCAAGGCTATTCTATCTTATGAGCTTCCACCATTGTTTCATATTTTGTAAGTCAAATACAGTCGCCACCATTAGGGTGATCCATACCATATAAAACAATTACAAAGCTACTTATCTTTCGAGATTAAACGATGCTAACTTGCTAATGAACGTTCCTCCATTAGGGAGGATTACTCACTAAAACAAAAGCAATGTAAAACCAACAATGGAGATCGAATGTCCTAATAATAAAGCTCATTATTTAAAGTGTATTTTCTTCTAATATTTATTTTAATCAATTTATTTTAAATATATATTTATTTAATTAAAATTTCCAAGTTAGAATAAAAAATTCTAAATATAAGTTTTAATTTAATATTTATAAATTTTACTTAGATGGATATGAAAATAACATGAATTATTTCCATCTTAGTAATAATTTCCAATAAATATTTAGAAAAATATTCAATTTAACTTGTTACAAAATTAATTTAAATTCATTTACAACTCAAATTTAATTTTCTATAAATATACATTGCATTTCGAAAAATTGAAGTATTTAAGAATATTATTTTCGAAAAGAAAAAAAATACTTTAAAATAAAATAAAAATAAATTCTGGAAAATTATTCTAATTTAATGTTGGCCCAAAATTAATTAATAAAATTAATTTACAACAAAAAAATATAATTTTCCTATTTAATTAAATATATAAGAAAAATTTAAAATATTTAAGTATCATGATGAAAATCAACTTAAATATTAATTTTCTATTTAATTAAATACACTGGAAAAATACTTCAAGCACAAATATATAATATCTATCTAGATTTTTATTGACTAATTAATTCGTTTTCTAATTAAATATATTTTACTTCATTTATTTTAATTAATCATTAAATGAAAAAATTATTGATTTAAGTTGGTCCAAAATTAAAATAAATAACTTACAACTTTAATCTATTTTTCAAATAAAATTTGAAATTTCTGCATTTAAGAAATGCAATTTCAAAATTGTGGAAAAAGATTAATAAAATAAAATAAAATATATTTTGAAAATTATTCAAATTTAAGTTATATGAAATAAGATTTCAAACTCAAAATAATTTTCAATTTTAATTAATTAACATGAAAATAATTATATTTAAGTATCATGATGAAAATCAACTTAAATATTTAAATTTTCAATTTAATTAAATATATTAAATTCAAGAAATAAATAATTAAGTATAGAGAAGACTTAATTATTAATTCTAATTAATACTAGGAAAAATATACTTAACTTAGATTGTACCAAAATTAATTATTAAACAATTAATTTCACAATCTATGATGTTTTCCTAATTAAATATTAGAAAAAATAACTAGTTCTAGAAATAACTATCTAGAATAATTTCATTTACTAAGTGTTTTTCTAAAATTAACTTTAAAATATTAAATGAAAAATTAAATTTCATATATTTTAAAAGTTAATTATGTTGCTAATTCAATTTTAATTAGGTTAGACAAATATAATTAACCTAATACAATTATTTAAATAAGGCAAATGGGCCTTCACAATTGGGGTAGTTCATGTGAGGGGGAGCTGGGTTCAGTATGTCGTACCCACTTCTATTGGCCCCCAACTCTCACACAAGGCCCAAAAGAGAGTAATTTAACCTTTAAATAAACAATTGTTATTCATTGAATAAGCCCAAATCTAATTGGGCCTAAATAAATTTACTTATGTCAAAATTTATTTTAGCAACCTAGTCCATTTACTTAGTAAAACTTAAATGGGCTTCCTATATGCATCTAAGCCCAATAGCAAACATATAGGCTCACACAGGTCAAAAGATTTGGATGGGCCCTATCATGTTACTAGGTTTACACAGATGACAGAAATTGCAAAATTTACTTGTTACAAATTTTTTATAAGATCTATTGTTAATTGAACTATGATTAAAATCAGATCATTGGATCTGTCAACAAGTTAATCATAGCAATTTAGATCAAATAAATAATAGGTTTGTAAAAAAAATTTTGAATACATAATAATATAATCAAACAATACGAAAAAATAACTTATCTAGAATACCTGGAAAGTAAGCTAAAATATCTGAATTTTAAAATTTAAAATAAAATTAAATTTTAAAATAAATATCTTAACTAGAATTCAAATTTAGGTTGTTAGAGAATATTTGAAAAAAAAAATTCAAAATTCAACAAACTCCTAAATTTCTTAAATTCTAACAAAAAATCAAAAATATCTAACCAATTTTTCAAATATCAAGTTTATTCAAAATTTAAATTTATTTAAAATTTCTAATAATATAATATAATATAATATAATATCTTGAATTTTAAATTTAGATATTTTATTATATTCTGAGTCTTATAATTTAATAAATTTAAATATTACATAAATAAACTAATTGAAAAATAAGATATTTTATATGGTTAGAATATTTAAATAAAAAATAATAAAATAATAAGTTAAAAAAATTTATGGTTTGAAACCCTAAAATATCTATTCAAACTAAACTAACCAATTTTTCAAATTTCATGTTATTTTTGCAAAAATATAATTTTAATAAAAAAATATCTAATAAGATAAAATGTTAAACCTAACATATTCCTAATCTTATAATTTTAATTAATAAAATATATTTTGAAAATAACAAATTTGGAAAAGATATGATATGGTTAGGAAATTTCGAATTTGAACAAGATTATTTTTAAAAGATAATATTTAAATATCAAAGTAAGATCATTTAAAATTTAATTAAAAATAATATCTGATCTTATAATTATAATAAATAAAATAATCTAAAATTTCAAAAATAACCATAAGGCTTCTTTGTGAGAAATCAAATTTTCAAAATTCAAAGCCTACTAATATCAAAAACTAATTTTAATTAATTAAAAAATTAATAAAAATTAATTTATTTTGACAATTAGATTTTTAATTGAAAATTTAGATTCTACACAAAATTCTACCAAAATTTGGCTTTTGTTTCAATGAAAAACGATTTTTGAATCAAAAGTTATGACGAAAACAAGATTTGAGGCGCAGGGGTATGCAATGCATACCCCTACGCGCGCGGAAGGGGAGCTTGGCCGAGGAACGAGGCTGCGTGCAGCCACCAAGCCTGCTCGGACACGCATGTTGTCTGAAGCGTGTTTGTCCGAGCGAGCCCAGGAGCGTGCGCGCGGGTGTGTGCATTCAAATCCTGATATTTTCGTTCAACTTCAAAAAATCATAACTAATTCATAAAAAATCAAAATTAGGTTCTGTCAAAGCCTAAACTTATTAATATTTCGTCTAATTTCCAGAAAAATAATTCCAGATCGAAATAAGCACATAAACCACATGAAACAATCCAAATCAACATATAACATCGTTTTAATTCATATTTCATGAAAGTAAATCATTACCATGGCTCTGAGGCCAGTTGTTGGATATTATTTTTACCAGGATCTAGATTTACTAGAAGTATGTTTTATTAACATCCTAATATGAATTCTAAAACAATGAAATAAACACATATAAAGTTTAGGAAACCTTACATTGGGTGCAGGAGAATATAATGACTCCTTCCGTTAGAATATCTAGCCCTTGATTCCTTTCTGTAGCAGAGCATTATCAATATCTGAACCTGGATCTCTTTCTCTCCTTCCTTTGATGCTGAATCTCCTTCTTTTTGGTTGATTTTCTACAGTCTTACACACTATGATTGAGATACCACTTGATGTGTGTGGGCCCTCACTCATTCACTCAAGGAATTCCAAATTTAGAGAAGAAAAGAAGAGGGAAGAGGTTCGGCCTATAGAGAAAAGATAAAGGTTCAGTTTTCATATGACAGAAGTTCAAGTGTCAATGAGAGCCATCACTATCTATTTATAGATAACCACCTAGGTTTAGGTTAGAATTATTTGGCATTAAAATAATGAAAAAATAAATGACAAAACCCATAAAGTGTGGCCAGCCATGGGCTTGGATAATGGGCCTCACTTATGCAATTTTGCTGTTTTATCATTCCTGCATCTGATTTTCTTAAAAACGCTAATTTTCAAATTCAATCATTTAAATGCCAATTCTAATTATTTAATAACTAAAGTTAATTATTAAATAATATTGTCATTTAATATATTTATTAATTGGACATATAAAGTCTCTTAATTAATAAATAAACCTAGAATCTCTTTCTTTACAATTTTGCCCTTGCTTAGTCAAAATTCATAAACTAGACATAGCCTAACTTTAAAATTATAATTGATTAATCAAAATCAATTAACTGAGTCTTACAAGCAGTATGGTCTCAACTAGTATGGGGACCATGGGTCTATATATCCGAGCTTCCAATAAGTAGATCAAGAATTTATATCTTAAATTCACTGACCTATTAATTCTTCGTTGAATCCACGCATAGAACTTAGAATTGCACTCTAAGTATATAGAACGCTCAATATGTTCCACGATATAAACACGTCATTAGTTATCCATTGTTATAACCCTAATGTGATCAATGATCCTCTATATAGATGATTTGCACTGTAAAGGGATTAAATTACCTTAACACCCTACAATGTATTTTATCCTTAAATCACTTAACCCTGTATAAATGATATTTAAGCTAAGTGAAATGAGATCTCCACCATTTATTTTCGTTTGGTTAAGCTCGAAGGAAACCATCCTTTACTTTCTATTCGCCAGATAGAAGCTATAGATTCCATATTTATGTTAGCGCTCCCACTCAATCCCACTCAATCACACTACCGTGTTCCCAAAAGTAGGCTTAACTAACAAATCAAGGAACACGAATAACACTCTTGAGATTGAATCTAATCATATCAAGATTAAGATCATTTGATCTAGGATCAACAGGTGATATTGTATTGAATAGATATTAAGGTAAATTCTAATATATCTAATCAAAGTTCAATATCGTTCCCTTCCGATGTATACTCCATACATCCGATGCTGGTAAACTTTGCCAATGTCCTGGAAAGGACATAACACTTAACCAAGGTGTAAGAATACCTATCGCTGATTATACCATGTCAGTCTAAATCCAGTGTTCTGACAAATCTGGGAATAAACTTTCGAACATATAATTAAGATTATATTCCACTGTGTTGACAACACTATAATTATTAACAAATTGATATGTTCTGGACTTAAATAGAATTCATACATTATGTACATATAATCGTGAAATAAATCATGTGAACCATGCAACATTAAATGTTATTTCTGATCTATATTAATAAGTTAATCTGATTATATTGAAATGAGTTTTATTTAGGGCATAAAACCCAACACGACTGACAATTATGAGTCTAGGCGGTATGCCCAAGAGTAATTTCTTCTGTACCTCCTAGTGGGATACTAGACGCAGCAGCTGGTTGCTGATTAATAGCTTGATAGGCTCTCCGTATCAGTACGGTAGCCTGCCTTGTTTGCTCATCGATTGCTGCTTGCTGAGCCTTCATTGTTTCCATCTCCCTATCCCTCCACTAAATGAACTGGCATCGTTTTTCATCAAATGCAAGGTTTATTGTAGCACAGAGATGCTCCTTATCATGGTGCATGGTGTTAGTGCGACCATGCATGAGTCCAAGGGCATCACGGAGATTTTGAATCTCTTTGTCATCCCTTACCGTCCTCTGAGCATTGGTTGTGGAGTGGATTCCAATGTTGGGAGTGCTTTGATCGGCTGCAAAAGTGGTAGTCCCAATCTCTTGTACATTCGGTGTGATCCCAGCTAGAGGGGAAGTTACACCTTGGCCGAGAGTTTGTGGCTTTGTAATAGGATACTCGGGATTAGTTCTTGGTGCGACCCTTGTATTCCCTGGGGTTTGCATAGTATGATCTATCACCAGTGGGTCACTTTGATTAACCAAGCCTCTGCGAGTTTGCACCACCATTTTGTGTGCCTGTTGAAACTTAAGACAAAGAACGAACATGGATTTTTTCTCACAATGAAATCACTAAAATTTTTACCTCGCTTTGAGCCAACGATAGTGAGTCAATTAATAAGCGATTAGAAATATAATAAAAACAGAGCAAAAATCAATAAGCAATAAAGAACACCATGTTTTAAAGAGGTTTGACTCCTTTAGTTTGGTAATAGCGTACTCCCCTTAGATTTTATTTATTTGATAACAAAGAACACGATGTTTCCTCTGTCAAAGCTCTCACAATGAAATCTCCGAGTGTTTTCTCTTAGATCCCTCTTTAAAGCAATTTTTTCGATCCCTTTTACAGTGAAGGTAGATCACTTTTTATAGGGCTTAATGCATGACGGAAGGTTTCCCTTTTGCATACAATATCTATAATTGGTAAGAATATTTATTACATAATTTGAATACCTGAGATGAGGGACTGAGACAACCTGCCATATCCCTCTGATACAATCCCATGATTGTAGGAATTACCTTCATGCTTGGGCTTCACGATACTATTCTAAAGTAGTCAAGTCTTGGTACAGAGCTCGGAGAACTAACTTCATGCTTTGCTTGGATAGTCTGCCCTTTACTCTGCTCGGACAAGCAAACTATGTGCATGCAGATATGTTGCTTGAAGTCTGTTCGGAATATTTCTCTGCCCAAGTACAAGGAATGATGGACACGTATCACTCGTACATGCTGCCACTTCATACTGAAAAAAATGGGATAACAAATGCTTACTTAAAGCATCTTAAGTTTGATCACCATATAATTGTTCAAGTTATGATTAAAAACGCAAATGAACAAACATATTATGTTCAAATAGAAAGATATGAGGCAACAAACGAAAAAGAAATAAATAAAAAGTAAAGCTGACCATCCAACAATGCAAATCTGTCTTTACAAAATTATTTCCACAAGGGGCAAACCATTGTCTCGGCCAAAAAACCAATTTCCTAAATAATTAAAAGAAAAAATAGTTAAAAACCAAGCCTACATAGTAGGAGACTTGGACGGTTCTTTATCTGCTTCAGACTCAATTGCCTATTATTCTTCTTTTAAGGCTTTCTCGCAATAGGCTAAGACTTCTTCGACCCCCTCCCCCAAGAAACTTAAGTCCATCTCAGGATTTGCCATCCAAGCTCGGTAAATGGATTGTTGAGCAACATCATTGCACCGTTCTTTAGCATTGGCCTCAGCGCCCTCGAGCTTCATAGTGGCTGCATTAAGTTCTTGTTGGAGTGTATTACAAGACTCGGACTTGTCCTTTGCTTCTTTGTGGGTTTCCTCAGGTTCAGTCTTATGAGTCCTCTTCATCTCTTCAGCCTCCTTGGTCAGACGGAAAATCTGCTTTTGGTCATCGTTCATGTTATCCCATTTTTTGTACTCTGACGTGGCATCGCATAATGGTGACACGTGGAATCCACTTTGAGTATCTGCTAAGAGGGAACAGTACGAGCAGGATGCCTCGCTGGCATGCCCAGAGCTAAGCTTTCAGCAATCCACGTAGAACAACCAACACTTAGCGAATTCAGCTTCCGCATTGTGAGTCATCAACGAAATCCCTATAACTTGGGGATCAGATAATAGAGATATGGCATACCCAAGATCCCACGATCAGTGTATTCTGCATTTATCCCACGATCAATGTATTCCGCATATATCCAACGATCAATGTATACTGTAGGGATCGTGTAATCCTTCTTCTTATATCTATTGTAACGAGAGGGGAAACACTTCCTCTCCAAGTTCACAGCCCTATAAATAGTGATCCATGTTCACTGGGCAAAAGGTCGCAAACAGTTTAGTCGAGACTATACCCTAAAGATATTATCTAAGAATACATATTCAGAGATACTGTTGTAAGAGCTATAAGAAAATAAACCTTTCTCCTTGCTCTTAAGTCAATACAAGTAACGAGGATTAGGCTATTACGAAACGTCTCGGGGTTGAACCTCTATAAAATTCTTGTGTCTTTATATTGCTTTGTTATATATCGATTGCTATAAATCACTTATCTCTTACTAAATTAGACTCGTTGTCGTTGGCTAAAAGCGAGGTCAACATTTCTGTGCTTTCATTGAGAGCAGAATCAAGAATTGCTCTTTATTCAAAATCTAACCACAAATACGATAGTGTAGACTCGTAGAGGCCTGACTGATCGAGCAAATTCACAGACGGTGGATCCTGCATTGCAGAACCCAGGAAACACAAGGGTTCCCCCAACTGTTAATCCTGGACAGCAGGCAAACGTGGGTAATGGTGTAACAACTCCTTTAGATGAAATCACACTTGGTGTGCAAGGGACTGGGAATAACATTTGTGTACCCAACTAGGGCATTCATAACACAACTGTTCCGCCAGGAACAAACACTCAAGACGAACTCCATACTGCGATAAATCTCTCGTTCGAAGAATAAAGGCGTATGTTTACCAAGTGGAGAGATAGAGAGATGGAGGCGTTAAGGCCTCATCATGGAGAGATTAAAAATTGTAGTCAGCAAGTTACCGTGCTGATACGAAAAGCCTACCAAACTGTAGGTCAGCAACCTCCGAATGTCATTCCCCTGGGTTAGACGGATGAAGATCCAGCGATGAATACTTCCCACAGTACAAATGGTCAGCCGCCCAATCCCCAATCACGAGTTCCACTCGTGGGCCTAGCGGTAGGCGGGCAGACCTTGTCTAGTAATTCATCAGGAGAAGTCATACCTGATGGTTCCAACAAGATCAATGGTGCCATTCAACCTGTCAACCAAGCAAATCAATTGCTAAGGTAGCCAGGCACTTCTTTATTCGAAAGGTTGGGGGCGACCCATGAGCTAAGGAATGATCGGAACAGAAGGAGGGGAGTAGATGACTAGAATTTCACGACCATCGTGCAGCCCGGAACCCGTACTCAAATTCTTGCGCATAAAGATGCTGACGTAATTCAAATTGACCAGAATGCCGAGCAAGTTAGCCCAGCCGTACAGGGACAGCTAGATCAACTGAAAAACATGTTTCACGGCATGGCTGGACAAAGAAACAATCATCTTGAGCTGGATCGAGCACGAGAAACTCCTTTCTCACCTGAGATCAATCGCCTGGCGTTGCCCCACAAGTTTGAAATGCCAACATGGAAGATGTAAACAGGGAGAGAAGATCTCCTTTCCCATCTCAAGTACTTCAAAATGAAAATGGATTTGCAACGGGTACACAGAGATGTATGTTGCAGAATTTTCCCTGCTACGCTGTCGGAAGCCGCTCAACAATGGTATTTCAAGTTGGCTCCTGGAAAGTTTAGTTCATGGAAAACCTTCTCTTCGAAATTCCATGCACAATTCTCCTCCTCACGCCAACTTCCATTGCATCTAGGAGACTTGGTCGAAGTTAAGCAACGACCAGGCGAGCCTCTCCGGGCATATATCAACATATTCAGGACGTAGGCTAGCAAAGTTTCACGGGTAACTGAAGATGGAAAGTTAGCCGCGATACTGGGGGGCATTGAAGTCCTCTGTGAACTTTGAAAGGATATAAGGAAGAACACGCTGATAGACTCAATGAGTGATTTTCTTCATCGTGTCGAAGGCTTAATCAAGCTCGAAGAAGCTATTCAACGAGCGGAAGGTGAGGAAAAGCCTGGCAAGTTAAAGGCTCCTTCTACTGGAACATCCGTCCAACTTCTCCAATACCGAAATAATTCAAGCTCAAGTGGTAAATGTTCCAACAACAATCACAAGCAAGGGAATGGGAAGAAAGGAAAGTTCACTGGCAAATTCGAACAAGCTCCCCGGGAGAATCATACCAAATACACTGCATTCACTATCTTAACTGAAGATATTGAAAGTGTTTACATGGCAACTCAGTCTTTGGCCCCATATAAGAAGCCCGGGCCCATGAAGAAAGATGTCAACAAGAGGGACATGACAAAGTTTTGTCAGTTCCACGTAGACTACGGCCACGACTCTAATGAATGCAACAATTTGAAGCGGGAAATTGAATTCCTGATAAGGAATAACAATCCACACCTGCAGAAGTATGTTAAGACCGATCAGGGTCAGAGGAACGACAATAACAAAGATTTACTACCTCCACCGGTAGATGGGCATCTGCAAGTTATTGTTGGAGGCCCGCACATTGCTGGAGATTCGGGCAAAGCTCGAAGAGGTATGCCCGAACAGCACAGAACGAGCAAGAAGAAGTTCTCCTAGCCGTGGAAGAAAGGAAGCCCAAAGTTCCACGAGCAGGAGAGCCGACCATAACCTTCAACGATGAAGATGCTGTCAAAATTAAATTTCCACACAACGACCCGCTGATCGTGGAAGTCCAGATAGCCAATAAAATTGTGGCCAGAACCATGATCAATAATGGAGCCTCTTCCAATATCTTGTTCAAAACTGCTTATGAAAAGATGGGACTCCAACTCAAGGATCTAACCCCATGTCTCCAGCCTTTCTATGGTTTCTCCAGTCAAGGCGTTGCACCTCTAGGACAAATTTGCCTACCCCTCACTGTTGGACAAGCTCCGACGAGCATAACTGTCATGGCACAGTTCTTGATATTGGATGTTCCTTCAACTTTTAATGTAATGCTAGGCCGGCTGGCCTTGTATGACTTAAAGGCTGTCACATCAATATTTCACTCATGCCTAAAGTTTCCAACAAAGAATGGGGTAGGGTGCCTAAGAGGAAACCAACAGTCTGCTCGGGAATGTTACAACCTTGCAGTGGCCAAGGCTAAGAAGGAAATATCCTCCAGCTAGAGCATAGACAAGGGAAAAAACATTTCCAAGTAGGGAACGTCCCAAGACGGGGATGAAGATGTGGATCCTCGACTTCGGGACCCAAGCAGCAATGTTGGACTTGTGGAAGAATTAGAAGAGATTGAAATCAATCCAGATATCCCGACTAGAAAGCTAAAGATCAGAAAAGGTTTATTGCTCGAAGTAAAATCAGAATTGATAAAATTTATGAGAGCAAACCTAGATGTTTTTGCTTGGTCACATGCGGATATGGTTGGAAGTTGAAAAGCTACGCAACAACAACTTTATAATTGAAGCTTTCTACCAGGCTTGGGTCGTGAATCCCGTATTAGTACCCAAATCGAACAAGAAACGGTGAGTCAGTATTGATTTCACAGACCTCAGCAAAGCATGCCCTAAAGACTATTTTCCACTACCAAGGATCAATCAGCTCGTAGATGCAACAGCAGGGCATGAAATATTAAGCTTCATGGACGCTTACTCAGGCTACAATCCAATCAAAATGCATCTACCAGACCAAGAACATACAAGTTTTCGAACAGCTATGGGTCTACATTACTACAAAGTAATGTCGTTTAGTCTGAAAAATACTGGTGCTAAATACCAAAGATTGGTAAACAAAATGTTTAAAGACCAGATCGGGCAAAATATGGAAGTGTACGTGGATGATATTCTTGTCAAATCCCATAAGGCTGGGGGGCACATAGACGACCTGGACGAATACTTCAAAGTCCTCAGAAAGTACAATATGAAACTAAATCCCTTAAAGTGTTCCTTTGAAGTCAGCTCGGGCAAGTTTCTAGGCTTCATCGTCAATGCCCGAGGAATTGAAGCTAATCTAGAGAAGAGTCAAGCCCTCCTGGATATGAACTCGCCAACAAAAACCAAAGAAGTGCAAAGATTGACTGGTCGGATAGCCGCGCTCAATAAATTTGTTTCAAAATCAATAGATAAGTGTGTCCCATTCTTTAATATCCTGCGAGGAAACAAGCAGTTCGAGTGGACGGAGGAGTGTGAAAAGCTTTCCAAGAGCTAAAAGCACAACTTGCAAAACCTCCCGTACTCTCAAAACCTGTGGAAGGAGAAGAACCTGGAATATACTTAGCTGTCACGGAACATGCTGTAAGTGCCGTGCTAATCAGAGAAGAGAACAACGTACAACACCCAGTCTATTACATCATTAAAAGACTCATTGAGGCTGAGGGCCGATACCCGTTGATACAAAAACTCGCTTACTGCCTTATTCTAGCAACAAGAAAGTTAAGGCCTTATTTTCAAGCTCATCCTGCTCGGGTATACACTGACCAGCCATTATGCCAAATATTGCAAAAGCCAGATGCTTCTGGACGGCTACTTAAGTGGGCGGTAGAGTTGGGCCAATATAAAATTACTTTCCAACCCCGAACAGCAATTAAAGCCCAAGCCTTATCAAACTTTGTGGTAGAATGCACATGCAAGAAAGAAAGCATACCAGAATGCAACCCCAAGCTGGTACAAACACCTCAGCCAAGTAACAATGAAGATAAGCCGACCTGGAAACTACATGTAGATGGGTTAGCTACAGTTGAGCTATCTGGTGTAGGGATTGCACTTGTCACGCCTGGGGGGCAACACCTGCATGCTGCAGTCAAGTTTGGATTCAAAGCATCTAACAATGAAGTCGAGTATGAAGCTCTAATTGCTGGGCTAAAGCTAGCCCGGGAGATGAAGGCCGAACACATTGAGATCTGCAGCGATTCACAGCTGGTGGTAAATCATGTATATGGAGAATACGAGGCTTGGGAGAAAAGATGATAGCATATCTGACCAAAATACATGATCTGCTTGCACAATTCAAAAGCTACGGTCTCAGACAAATTCCAAGAGAAGAAAATACAACTGTAGACGCGTTAGCCCGATTGGCAAGCAGCAATGTAAGTGACAGGGCAAGCATGGTTCCTATCCAGTTCCTCGAAGAGCCTAGCATCACTAGCACGAAAGAAATCGAAATGATTGATAGTTCCCCAAACTGGATGTCACCAATAGCAGCCTACCTCGACTCTGAGAAACTCCTAGACAATCGGAATGAAGCTCGAAAAATGACAAGGAAAGCTGCACGGTATATCATAGTAGAGGGAATTATGTACAGAAGAGGATTCTCGATGCCATTGCTCAGATATGTTACTCAAGAAGAAGCGGCACGGTTCCTATCTGAAGTGCACGATGGATTCTATGGAATTCATGCCACCAAGCAAAGCATATCTAAGAAATCTCTAAGGCAAGGTTACTTCTGGCAAACGATGATTGAAGATTCAAAAGCCTATGTTAAGAAGTGTGACAAATGCTAGAGATTTTCAAAGATACCACGAGCTCCACCCAATGAGGTAACACAGATGTAAAGTGTTGGAAATATTTTATCAGGATCTAGATTTACTAACAAGTATGTTTCATTAACATCCTAATATGAATTCTAAAACAATGAAATAAACACATATAAAGTTTAGGAAACCTTACATTGGGTGCAGCGGAATACAATGACTCCTTCCGTTTAGATATCTAGCCCTTGATTCCTTTCTGTAGCAGAGCATTATCAATATCTGAACCTGGATCTCTTTCTCTCCTTCCTTTGATGTTGATTCTCCTTCTTGTTGGATGATTTTCCACAGTCTTACACACTATGACTGAGATACCACTTGATGTATGTGGGCACTCACTCATTCACTCAAGGAATTCAAAATTTAGAGAAGAAAAGAGAAGGGAAGAGGTTCGGCCTATAGAGAAAAGATAGAGGCTCAGTTTTCATCTGACAGAAGTTCACCAAGTTAAGTTTGAATGTGAGCCATCACTATCTATTTATAGGTAACCATCTAGGTTTAAGTTAGAATTATTTGGCATTAAAATAATGAAAAAATAAATGATAAAAGCCTATAAGTGTGGCCGGCCATGGGCCTTGGATAATGGGCCTCACTTATGCAATTTTGCTATTTTATCATTCCTGCATCTGCTTTTCTCAAAAACGCCAATTTTCAAATTCAACTATTTAAATGCCAATTCTAATTATTTAATAACTAAAATTAATTATTAAATAATATTGTCATTTAATATATTTATTAATTAGACATATAAAGTCTCTAAATTGATAAATAAACCTAGAATCTCTTTTCTTTACAATTTCGCCCTTGCTTAGTGAAAATTCATAAACTAGACATAGTCTAACTTTAGAATTATAATTGATTAATCAAAATCAATTAACTGAGTCTTACAAGCAGTATGGTCTCAACTAGTATGGGGACCATGGGTCTATATATCCGAGCTTCCAATAAGTAGATCAAGAATTTATATCTTAAATTCACCGACTTATTAATTCTTCGTTGAATCCACGCATAGAACTTAGAATTGCACTCTCAGTATATAGAACGCTCTATATGTTCCACGATATAGACACGTCATTAGTTATCCATTGTTATAACCCTAATGTGATCAATGATCCTCTATATAGATGATTTACACTGTAAATTGATTAAATTACCGTAACACCCTACAATGTATTTTATCCTTAAAACACTTAAACCTGTATAAATGATATTTTAGCTAAGTGAAATGAGATCTCCACCATTTATTTTCGTTTGGTTAAGCTCGAAGGAAATCATCCTTTACTTTCTATTCGCTAGATAGAAGCTACAGATTCCATATTTATGTTAGCGCTCCCACTCAATTGCACTACCGTGTTCCCAAAATGTACGTATCACCCTGACCCAAAAGTAGGCTTAACTAACAAATCAAAGACCACGAATAACACTCTTGAGATTGAACCTAATCATATCAGGATTAAGATCATTTGATCTAGCATCTGTTGGGTTTTATGCCCTAAATAAAACTCATTCCAATATAATCAGATTTACTTATTAATATAGATCAGAATTAACATTTAATGTTGCATGGTTCACATGATTTATTTCATGAGTATATGTACATAATGTATAAATTCATCTGAAACCCTTTTCACATACTTGATCCTTTTTATTGTGTCGTCAACACATTGGAAAGTAAACATGACTATGTGAATAAAGTTTCCTAGATTTATCAGACACAGGGTTTTACTGATATGATAATCTACAACAGAGTTTACTTGCATTTGGAGAAGTGCTATGTTCTTTCCAGAGCATTGGTTAAAGTAAAGCTCAGGTTGGATGCATGGAGTATGCATCGGAAGGGACTAATATTGAACTTTGACTTAGATTTAATTAAACTTACCGTAAAATCTATTCAAGTCAATATCGCCTTGTTGATCCTAGATCAAATGTTCTTAATCCTGTTATGATTATGCTCAATCTTGAAAGGCTATTCGTGTTCTTTGATTTTTTAGTTAAGCCTACTTTTAGGTCAGGGTGATACGTACATTGTGAGAACACGGTAGTGCAATTGAGTGGGAGTGCTAGCATAAACATGGAATCTATAGCTTCTATCTGGCGAATAGTAAGCAAAGGATGATCTCCTTCGAGCTTGACCAAACGAACATAAATGGTGGAGTACTCATTTCACATAAGTTGAAATATCATTTATACGGGGTCAAGTGTTTTAAGGATAAAATACATAGTAGGGTGTTACAGTAATCTAATCCCTTTACAGTGTAGATCATTCATATAGAGGATCATTGATCACATTAGGATTATAACAATGGATAACTAATGATGCGTCTATATGGTGGAACATATACAACATTCTATATACTGAGAGTGCAATTTTAAGTTCTATGCGTGGATTCAACGAAGAATTAATAAGTTAGTGAATTTTAGTGCTAAATTCTTGATCTACTTATTGGAAGCTCGGTTATATAGACCCATGGTCCCCGCACTAGACCCATGGTCCCCGCACTAAGTAAGGGCGAAATTGTAAAGAAAGAGTAAATAGGGGCATATTTGTTAATTATGATACTTTGTATGGTTCAATTAATAAATATGGTAAATGACAATATTATTTAATAATTATTTATAGTTATTAAATAGTTAGAATTGGCATTTAAATGGTTGAATTAAGAAATTGGTATTTTTGAGAAAATCAGATACAAAAGTGTTAAAATTGCAAAATTGCAAAAAGCAAGGCCCAAATCCATCAAGCCATGGCCGGCCACTTTTGTAGGCATTTTTAAACTGATATTTTCATTATTTTAATGCCAAATAATTCAAACCTAACCCTAGTGGAATGCTATAAAAAGATAGTGAATGCTTCACAAAAATTACACTTCTAAATCAGAAAACTTGAGCCTTTCTCTCTCTACCTTGGCTGCCACACTGTCTCTCTCTCTTCTTCCTTAGAATTTCGAAATTACCTTAGTGATTAGAGTAGTGCCCACACACAGCAATACCTCAATCATAGTGAGGAAGATCGTGAAGAAAGATCATCAACAAAGGAGTTTCAGCATCAAGGATTCAGAGAAAGGAATCCAGGTTCAGATCTTGATAATACTCTGCTACAGAAATGATACAAGGGTTAGAGATCTGAACGGAAGGAGTCATTTAATTCTGCTGCACCCAATGTAAGGTTTCTTTAACTTTATATGTGTTTATTTCATCGTTTTAGAAAGTTCATATTTAGGGTGTTAATAAACATACTTGTGAGTAGATCTAAGATCCTGGTAAAAAAATTCCAACAACTGGCCTCAGAGCCATGGTAATTGATTTACTTGCAAGAAATTTGGACTTTAAAATGATTGTTTGATGTTTTTGGATTGTATCATGTTGTATTGAGTGTTATTTGATGATTGATTGCTGTTTGTGAATGTTCGTGACAAATAATTGAATATATGTTTCTGGAATTATTTTTATTAGATAGTATGGAAATAGTTAAGCAAGTTACTTTTTTACAGAACTCAATTTCGATTTAATTTGAATTAGTTATGATTTTTTGAAGTTTCGAAAAAATCGGGTTGTGTCGCTGCACCACGTGCGCGCGCGGAGAGGCTGCTAGCAGCCCCCTGCACCGAGAAACTACGCCCACGCAGCCCCAAGTACAGCTCACAATTTTTTTTTGTTTTTCTTCGTTTTTTCATGCTTTTTCATAAAATTAACTTCCGATTTTTTGTGTAGTTCTGTATTTATACTATTACTATTCCTAATTCAACTCTAATTATCATAATGAATTAATTTAATATTTTTTAAATTTAATTCATGATATTAGTGTAATTTGAATTTAAAAATAGTTAGTATCTATCTTTTTTGCTTAATAATCTATCTTATTTTTAAATTTGATTATATCTTATCTTATTTTTAAATTTAAGGTCAGATTTTAAATATTTTAAATTAAATCTTTTTTTAAATAATTTGACCTTATTTAAATTTAAAATAAGATAATTATAATCATGTAATTTTAAAAAGATGTAAGATATTTTACTAACTTTTAAATTTTTTTATTTTATTTATTTAAATTACATTTAAAATCTGAAAAAGATATTCATTTATCTTTTTAATTTTTTATTTAATTTTTATTTATAAAATAACATTTAATTTTTAAAAGTAGTTAGCAAATTTTGAAATGATATTGAGGTTGGTTGAAACCTAATTTTTCAAAATTTTAGGTTTAATTTTAAATTTAAAATTTTTAATTTAATTTCGAATTTTTTCATTTTTTTTTTAAATTTTTGAAAATATTTTATTTAATTAATTATTTATTTTCGAAATTAATTATTTAATTTAAAATTAAATAAATCCTACATCCAATTATCCAGCTAACCTTGTTGCAGGAGTATGTGTTTTAGCTTATGTGTAAGTTTTCAAAACCTATTATTGCTTGATTGCAAGTATCCATGGTTAACTTGTTGACAGATCCAATGATCTGATTTTAACTCTTGGCTCCCTTGGTCAAGTTAATAATTTGTAACAGGTATATTTACAATCTTCTTTCATCTCTGTATGACCTAGCAACATGATAGGACCCATCCAAAGTGTGCCTGTGTGAGCCTATGTGTTTAATTTCATTATAGATGCATATAGGTTGTTGTTGCTAAATAAAATGTCATAGTTCTTGATAGATTTTATTTAGGCCCATTTAGTTTTTGGGCCTATTCAATTAATAACAGTTGTTCATTTTAAGGTTAAATTCCTCTCTTTTGGGCCTTGTGTGAGAGTTGGGAGCCATAGTAGTGGGTACGACATACTGAACGCAGCACCCCCTCACATGAACCACCCCAATTGTGAAGACCCATTTGCCTGATTTGAATAACTGTACTAGGTTAATTAAACTAGTTTAACCTAATAAAATTGATTAGCAACATAATTAATTTCATATATTTTGAAATTAATTTAAGAAAATTATAGTTTAAAGAATTTTTTATTCTAAGCTAAATTATATGTATTTTCTTGTATTTAACTAAATATAGAATTATAACCATCTAGATTCTTTCTGAAGCTTAATTTAATTTTTTCATTAAACATTCCTATTTAAGTTGATATTTAGTTATTTACAACTAACCAACTTAAATCTGAATATCTTTTAGATTTAAAATTTCAAAATTAAGTTGAGGAATTTTAGGCATTGGTTATTAAGATTCTTTAGATATTTTTTAAGTTAATATCTTTTCGAATATTAACTTAAAATGGAATATTTTAGATATTTTTTTTAAGTTAATATCTTTTCGAATATTAACTTTAAATGGAATATTTTCAAATTAAGTGGTTACAACTTAATTTTTGATATTTAATTAAATTTAAATTTGAAAATATTTAAGTTCTAGATTTTTTCTAATACAACTTAATTTAGATATTTTTTCAAATTTTGTGGAAAATATACTTAGTCCAATAAAATATTTTCTAGATAGTTATTTCTAGACTACTTATTATTTATAATATTAAATAGGAAAATATTATACATTGTGAAATTAATTATTTATATAATTAATTTTGGTACAATTTATTTTAAGTATATTTTTCCTAGTATTAAACTAGAGATTAATAATTAAGCCTTCTCTACACTTAATTATTTATTTCTTGAATTTAATACATTTAATTAATTTGAAAATTAAATATCTAAGTTGATTTTCATCATCATACATAAATATTTCTTTTTCGTGACACTTAATTAAGTAGAAAATTATTTTTAGTTGAAATTTATTTTTTTCAACTAAATTTAAATAATTTTCAAAATATATTTTTTCTTTATTTTATTAATCAAATTTCAAAATTACATTTCTTAAATGCTGGAATTTTGAATTTCATTTGAAAAATTGATTAAAGTTGTAAATTATTTATTTTAATTTTGGACCAACTTAAATCAATGATTTTTTCATTTATTGATTAAATTAAAATAAATGAAGTAAAATATATTTTATTAGAAATTTTAATTAATTAGTCAAAGGAAAATCTAGATAGATGATATTTTTGTTTGAAGTATTTTTCTAGTGTATTTAATTAAATAGAAAATTAATATGTAAGTTGATTTTCATCATCATACTTAAATATTTGAAATTTTTCTTATACATATTTAATTAAATAGGAAAATTATATTTTTTGTTGTAAATTAATTTTATTAATTAATTTTGGGCCAACATTAAATTAGAATAATTTTTCCAGGATTTTTTTTTATTTTAATATGCAATTTAGAAAATTATATTCTTAAATACTTTAATTTTTCGAAATGCAATATATATTTATAGAAAATTAAATTTGAGTTGTAAATTAATTTAAATTAATTTTGTAACAACTTAAATTGAATATTTTTCTAAATATTTATTGGAAATTATTACTAAGATGGAAATAATTCATATTATTTTCATATCCATCTAAGTAAAATTTATAAATATTAAATTAAAATTTATATTTAGAATTTTTCATTCTAAATTGAAAATTTTAATTAAATAAATAGATTAAATAAAGAGAATCAAAGAAAATACAACTCACTTTAAATAATGAGCTTTATTATTATTAAAATATCCGATCTCCATTGTTGGTCTTACAATAGTTAAATGTTTTCAATATAACCTCGAGACGCTAGACTTCGTCCCCCTATGGATGGTTATTCGTTGAACGCATTTAACACCGTAAGATCTCACTTGATAAGTGTTTTGTAAGTTTTCGTCTATATTAGACTCTCCCTTACGATGACTACTTAGAGATAAACTTATGAAACATGAAACAATGGTGGAAGCTCATAAAATGAGAATAACCTTGAGTCTCGCCTACCGGGACAACGTTGGATTCTTATTTTGATCGAATAAAAGGTTGCTAGAATGGTTTGCATTTTAGATGAGCTGACAACTCTATTCAATGAATGATACTTTGACTCTCGCCTACCGGGACACTGTATCAGTTTGTTGAAGACCTTGGAAATTATTTAGGATTGTATGTTTTAGTATTTTCAATTGTCATTCCTACTTGCTATATGTTTAATAATTTCTGAATTGTGTATGAATTTATATTGAACCATGTTATTTTCTGTTATTAAGTTGTAGTTTAATTTCGAATCTTCATTGTTGGTCTAACTTATTTTGTTTATCTAATGAGATAAATCCCTAATGGATTTTCACCATTACACATACATAATAGTGTTAGATCTCGAAAGATAAATACTGTATATGCGACATCTAGCTGTTCATCAATTGATGACACCTTAGACTAGTATTTTTACGATATGAAACAAGAAGATTGTATAAATAAGATTACTTTGACTTTCGCTATCGAAGCATCGTTGGATTGTTATTTAATAAACGAAATTATCCTAATTCCTCTTAGCTTATTAATTTCGAATTAGCTCAATAACATATCATTGGATGAATGGTCTATAAATCATTTCATGTCATTCTATATTTTCTCTTAAGAAATTAAATGACGCATATGATTATAATCCCGAAATTCTATTCCCAATTGATATAAATCCTCAATCTTAGAAATCTCCTACTTGTATGGGCAAATCAGACTTAGACTTAAATTAGTAGTGGTGGTCCAAGATATAATTACTCATAATATTTGGTATAAATTTAAGTCTCTGACTTTAATTTTAGATTCCAAACAGAAATTTACTTATATTTCTAATTCCAGGATGCAATACAGTTACACCTTCACAAAGGTTTAATATCCATCTTCTATTAATGGATTCAAACTGTATGGAATAAGAGTTAGGTATTCTGTGACCAGGATCCACTTGCACTATTCTAAGAATTCTTTCATGTAACTAAACCTAAGTCATCAAAAGACACTACCACAATTTTTTTTTTTTTAATCTATGGCATTTGTATCTTGTTCATAGTGGATTTGACAAGATCAATCTCTGCAAAGAGTCAATATGCCTATATCCACTTAAAGTAGTTTATCTCATTCGTAGATGGATGTACATTAAGGGGTGGATATGAGTTTTTCGTTGTATTCTTAAAACGATAACTCTAGATTATACCTTATGCAAAGAAATTTGAAATGTTTGAAAAATTTCATTAATTTCTAGCAATGGTTAAACACCATTAAGGTAAGTGGTTAAAGATCTTGCGAACTGATAGGGGTGGAGAAATAGTTAGTAGATATGCAGTTCAATGATCATTAAATTGATTTTTGAATTATATCCAAACTTACCTCCCCAGAAATTTCGAGTTGCATATTGATGATTAGTTACTAGTCGTTGCCTAATTCCTTCTAGGGTAATACAATTTCAGAATGATGTAATGGTTGTATACTTAATGTAAATCATTACTAGATTCATGGATGACCTAATCAAAATCTTAAGAAAAGCTAGAACTGTTAACCATGGTTTGTTAGCTATTCTAAGTGATTAGGGGTGGACCATCCCATAGTCAATAGATAAGAAAGTGTTTGTTCAAACAAATACTACTTTTCTAAGATAATGACTAAGTCTGAAAATAAAGTAGCAAATAAAGGAGATATTTAATTCTTGATTCCAAAAGTGTTCTATCATCTTATTTGACATATGATGATCCCACTGGCTCTGTTTTCTTGTCACAACCGAAGAGATCAATACCATTTAGTTTTCTTCGACATAATTCACGGTACCTTGTCGTAGTGGGAGAGTTTCTAGGAACTCCCCTTCTTATGACTTGGAAGACACTAGTGATTAAAATCTATTGTGAGTTTAAACAAGTAATGGATTGTCAAGATAAGAAACTAGGAAGAAAGCAAATAGAACTATGGTTTAATCCATTCACATGGAGTAACCTTAAGTTTTCTATTACAAGGACATAAAAGGAAATTTTTGTTTATAAGTCTATTGTATGGACTTAACAAAACATCCTGTTCCTAGTATTATAGGTTTGAGTTTATCTAAACCTATGGCTTGTGGTATACCTGGTAATTACTTACTCTAATTCAAGCAACTTACTTTAGTAAGATGCTGAAGCATTTTCTTTCTAATGGCAATCTATACAAGCTTCATAACTTCTTAGACATAGATTTTATTTATCTAAGGAAAAGTCTCAACTATTCCAGAAAAGATAAAGCCATGAAAGAATTTCTTATATCAACAGTGAGAGGTCTCAGATATGCTTTAGTATGCCTTAGACCAGACACCTGCTGTTGAGTGGGAGCAATGAGTAGGTATAAGATTAATCCAGGAGAAGAACATTGGAAGACAATCAAGTAAATCTTAAGATAAAGAAGAGGAACTATATGTTAGTCTATAAGGGTATGTTTAAAACTCTTAGACTACACCACATCAGATTTCGAAATTTGCCTTTGTGCTAGAAAATCTTTCTGATAAGATGGTGATTACTCTGGGGGTGGAATAGTGATTTTGGAGAAGTGTAAAAACCTATCTGAAGTCTCTAGGTCTACCAGAAAGGGACTGAATGTTAAAGTTGCAGGAAAGGTACTTATTCAGTCTAAGGAAAGTTCTATACATTTTTGGCAACATTCCAAATTGACTTTACTACTAGTGTTACTTCCTGAATAACCAAGAAGTAGTTGTCAAAGGTATAGAATCGAGTATCCCAAGAGAGTAGACATATAGAGAGGAATTTCACATTATCAAAGATTTTGTGATTAAGGAAGATTAATGGTGGAGAAAAGGTTGTGTTTTAATTCAACCTTTCAGATCCTATTACGAGGAGTTTACTACTACTACACTTGATTTGTATATCAAGGTGTTGAGATTATTTGAAACGCACTTTTTGTTTTATATTAGTGCAAGTGGGAGTTTTTTGGGTTTTATGCCCTAAATAAAACTCATTTCAATATAATCAGATTTACTTATTAATATAGATCAGAATTAACATTTAATGTTGCATGGTTCACATGATTTATTTCATGATTATATGTACATAATGTATAAATTCATCTGAAACCCTTTTCACATACTTGATCCTGTTTATTGTGCCGTCAACACATTGGAAAGTAAACATGACTATGTGAATAAAGTTTCCTAGATTTATCAGACACAGGGTTTTACTGATATGATAATCTACAACAGACTTTACTTGCATTTGGAGAAGTGCTATGTTCTTTCCAGAGCATTGGTTAAAGTAAAGTTCAGGTTGGATGCATGGAGTATGCATTGGAAGGGACCGATATTGAACTTTGACTTAGATTTAATTAAACTTACCGTAAAATCTATTCAAGTCAATATCGCCTAGTTGATCCTAGATCAAATGTTCTTAATCCTGTTATGATTAGGCTCAATCTTGAAAGGCTATTCGTGTTCTTTAATTTGTTAGTTAAGCCTACTTTTAGGTCAGGGTGATACGTACATTTTGGGAACACGGTAGTGCAATTGAGTGGGAGCGCTAGCATAAACATGGAATCTATAGCTTCTATCTGGCGAATAGTAAGCAAAGGATGATCTCCTTCGAGCTTGACCAAACGAACATAAATGGTGGAGTACTCATTTCACATAAGCTAAAATATCATTTATACAGGGTCAAGTGTTTTAAGGATAAAATACATAGTAGGGTGTTACGGTAATCTAATCCCTTTACAGTATAGATCATTCATATAGAGGATCATTGATCACATTAGGATTATAACAATGGATAACTAATGATGCGTCTATATGGTGGAACATATAGAGCATTCTATATACTGAGAGTGGAATTCTAAGTTCTATGCGTGGATTCAACGAAGAATTAATAAGTTAGTGAATTGTAGTGCTAAATTCTTGATCTACTTATTGGAAGCTCCATTATATAGACCCATGGTCCCCGCACTAGTTGAGATAATATTGTTTGTAAGACTCATGTAATTGGTTTTGATTAATCAATTATAATTCACAAATTATACTATGTCTATTTGTGAAATTTTTACTAAGTAAGGGCGAAATTGTAAAGAAAGAGTAAATAGGGGCATATTTATTAATTATGATACTTTGTCTGGTTCAATTAATAAATATGGTAAATGACAATATTATTTAATAATTATTTATAGTTATTAAATAGTTAGAATTGGCATTTAAATGGTTGAATTAAGAAATTGGTATTTTTGAGAAAATCAGATACAAAAGTGTTAAAATTGCAAAATTGTAAAAAGCAAGGCACAAATCCATCAAGCCATGGCCGACAACTTTTGTAGGCATTTTAAACTGATATTTTCATTATTTTAATGCCAAATAATTCAAACCTAACCCTAGTGGAATGCTATAAATAGACAGTGAAGGCTTCAGAAAAATTACACTTCTGAATCAGAAAACCTGAGCCTTTCTCTCTCTACCTTGGCCGCCACATTCTCTCTCTCTCTTCTTCCTTAGTATTTTGAAATTACCTTAGTGATTAGAGTAGTGCCCACACACAGCAATACCTCAATCATAGTGAGGAAGATCGTGAAGAAAGATCGTCAACAAAGGAGTTTCAGCATCAAGGATTCAGAGAAAAAAATCCAGGTTCAGATCTTGATAATACTCTGCTACAGAAAGGGTACAAGGGTTAGAGATCTGAACGGAAGGAGTCATTTAATTCCACTGCACCCAATGTAAGGTTTCTTTAACTTTATATGTGTTTATTTCATCGTTTTAGAAAGTTCATATTTAGGGTGTTAATAAACATACTTGTGAGTAGATCTAAGATCCTGGTAAAAAAATTCCAACAGGATCAACAGGTGATATTGAATTGAACAGATATTACGGTAAATTCTAATATATCTAATCAAAGTTCAATATCGGTCCCTTCCGATGTATACTCCATACATCCGATGCTGGTAAACTTTGCCAATGTCCTAGAAAGGACATAACACTTATCCAAGGTGTAAGAATACCTATCGCTGATTATACCATGTCAGTCTAAATCCAGTATTCTGACAAATCAGGGAATAAACTTTCGAACATATAATTAAGATTATATTCCACTTTGTTGACAACACTATAATCATTAACAAATTGATATGTTCTAGACTTAAATAGAATTCATACATTATGTACATATAATCATGAAATAAATCATGTGAACCATGCAACATTAAATGTTATTTCTGATCTATATTAATAAGTAAATCTGATTATATTGAAATGAGTTTTATTTAGGGCATAAAACCCAACGCAAAGTACGTGGCCCTTTGCTATTTGGGGGATTGACCTGATCGGACAATTACCCAAAGGTAAAGGAGGAGTGTAGTATGCAGTGGTAGCAGTTGATTACTTTACTAAGTGGACTAAAGCCGAACCACTCGTAACCATTACATCAAAGAAAGTTCAAGACTTCACTGTGAAGAACATAATCTGTTGGTTCAGACTACCGTACAAGATAGTTTTTGATAATGGCAAGCTGATCGACAGCCAATCCTTCATTGATTTTTGTTCGAACAATGGTATCATCAAAAGTTTCTCCGTAGTAGCGCATCCTCATGCGAATGGTCAAATTGAAGCAGTCAACAAGACCTTGAAGGATACACTGAAGAAAAAACTTGAAGATGCCAAAGGAAACTGGCCGGAAGAGCTTCCTGAAGTTCTATGGTCATATCGTACAACCGAAAAAATGGCGACCGGACAAACACCATTCGCAATGGCATACAGATATGAAGCTATGCTGCCTGTATAACTCGAGCCACCTTCCCACAGAAGATTGATGTACAATCAAGATACCAATCACATACTCCTAGCAGAATCACTTGATGAAATTGAAGAAAAACGAGCCACTGCAAACTTAAAATTGATGGCCCATCAACAAAAAGTAGCTCGATATTTCTACAAACAAGTGAAGGCTTCGAATTCTTTGTGGGAGATATGGTCCTGAGAAGGGTATTCCTAAACACCAAAGACAGTACAAAAGATGTGCTTGGACGTAAATGGGAAGGACAATATCAAGTGGTCGAAGTTCTCGACTCCGGAGCATACAAATTAGGTAAGTATGACGAAAAAATTCAACTTGTTCTAGTACCACGGTATTGGAATGGGGAACATTTAAGAAAATACTACCAATAAAGTACCAGGTCAGATGACCACATTAAGTACTGAATGAACATTTACGTTCAAGTGAATGGCCTGCTGGGTGGACTACGCTCAAAGGTTTCGATAAAAGAAAAAAAGTACTCAAGTCAAGTGCCCACCATTTAAAGTACAGTTTCTTATTTCTGCAATTTGTTTTATCTCTTGTTAAGCTAAAAGATCAGATTGGATCAAATAGCTCTGATGAAAGTTACTACGGTAAGAAATACACTTTTCGATCAATAAATGAATAAAGATAGTTATTTCAAACCCAAAATACCGAACAGATAAAAAATATATTTGTAAAAGACAAGTGACAAAGAGTCATACCTCTGCTCGGTCACTTGGGGGCACCTATACCTGTACAAAACATTTGGTAAAGATAAAAAATCACCATTGCACGATGATTATAAACAGAGAATGAAATTCATTAAAGATAACAAAAACATGTAATACCCGGAGTAAAAGCTGCGCGGTCAGCCTGTTGTCTAAAAAATGAAAAATAATTCCAAAATTAAAGACCGCTTGGCCGGTCATGATGTCTTAAAAAAGGCCCTATGGGAGGATCTATTGTTTGAACGGGAGGTACATCAGCAGAAGGAGAAGTGTTTAAACTGCTAGAGTCCCAGGCTCTTGGTTCGGGTCTTCTGGGCCTGTAAAAGCTGGAAGATCTGTTGTTTGAATGGGAGGTACATCAGCAGTTTGGCCGGAGGTAGAAGCAACCTCCTCAGTTTCACCATAGGCTACTTGGGAAGCGCAGAACTCGAGGTACATGTCCTTAGCACCGCCTAAGTAGTCAAAGTTGGCCTGAGGATTAGCCTTCCAAAAGTCATTGAAGAGCTCAAGACCAACTGTCTCCAGAGCATTAACCTTCTCATTCAGCCTCGCCACTTCGGCCGAAAGCTCCTCCTCCACCCGACGAAGAACCACTTGAAGAGAAGTCCTCTCATCCTGAAGACTGTTCACTTCAGCAGATATAGTCTCAATGGTCTTTTCAAGACGGTCAGAAACCTCGAGATCATTAGTCATCTCAGCTATCTTCTTCTGGGCAGTAAAGAGCTTCTTGTTGGCTTCACCTAGATCCATCCGAACAGCTCCAAGCTCTACCCTGGCATCGTCAGCGTCCTTCTTGGCCAAGTCCACCTCTGCCCTCAGGGTGTTGGACAGAGTCGTGTTCCAGGAAGCGGCAGACTTAGCCCGGGAGTATGTGTAGGCCAACTTCAGACCGACCTGCACAAAGAAAAAACTTTAGCATTTGAGCTAAGTACAGAATATTAAAGGGAAGTGTCAAGAAAGACTTACCCTAGTGAATTCCTTCAAATCTCCGCCCATCAGCAACTCTAAAGAAGAGTCATTGTCATCAACAGCCAGTTGCTCACTAACCTCAGGAACCAGCCGGTTCATATAGTGGGCGAGCATCCCTTTGCCCTTCTTTGCCTCTGGAAGCACCGGCAAAGGTGGAGTAGGGGCCCACACCTGTTTGGGTTCACTTCTGACAAGCTCAGACCCAGCCTTCAGTGGTTCAGACCTGTCCAAGCTTCCTCCCCGAGATTCCTTGGACTTAGCAGCTTTTGGGGTAGAGGGGTTTGCAGCCGTTAACTCCTCGGAAAGATCAATGACCTCCCCAACAGGCCTCTTTTCCTTACAAGAGGACCCCTCACCGCCTTTAGACTTCTTGGCCGGAGGAGAGGCGCTCGAGCTTCCGCCCATTCTTTTCCTCAAAGCATCAACCATCTGCCGATACATGTCTGTACGGAACAAAAAACAACATGGTTAGAGAAAACATACATCAGAAACATAAGGCATAATAGTCAAGAAGCTCAAAAATAAGACAAAGTGGCATGCAAAGTGTCTGCCCAAACAAGACTCAAAAGTCCATCATCACCTGACATCGCTCTTATTTCAGACGTAACAACTTTCCATTTTCTGAACACGGGAGGGGACGGCCGAGCAGATGAGATGGGCTCCCTTATGCGAATTACATGTTCAACAGGCCTGGGCAGGGCCAGAAGTTTCTTCTTCGTCTTGAGTGGAGTCACCTCCTCTTCCTTAGCCTCATCTTCAGGATTAAAGGGCTCCTGAGCATAATTGCTTGGCCCTTGCACCTCTCTTCTACTTAGCCTCACGCTTAAGTTGAATGAGTTCAGCCTCCTGATGAGCTCGTTCAGCCCGTCCAGTATCAGATTTCCTCTTCCTCCCCTTCACTAGTTTGGGAATGAAGTCCTTTGGATAGAGCCCGTACTTCACAAAGTTATCCTCGAAGGTCAATTGGATGATATTCCGATCTTCCCCCGGTGATTTGTCGGAATCTGCAGGAACCGAGTGCGACTGATGCCCGTGCCATCCACTATGAAGTACTCATCAACAAACGCCCAATCTTGCTGATGGCCGAATCATCGGTGCCCATCAACCACTTGAAGTCCTCCACATTCTTGAAGTATTGATGCAAAGGCATCAATGCCCCTTGCTTGGCATGGCCACCTGACCAGGCGCACATCCCCCTTTCAGGGTTTGTGGCACGATTGTTGTGGGCGGGAATGTAGCAATCCAATTCGCCCAGGTATCCGCCCTGGTCGAGAGTCCGATGGCCCGCCTCAGTAACCCTGGAAGGAGGGCATACCCACCTGGCGCCCAAAGCACCCTGCCTTCTGTGAGGAACCGCAGCAGTAAGCTCCTCACTGACACAGTCCACACCCTCAACCAGGATGTCTCCGTCAGCATTGACTTGCTCCCCAGCCTCATTGTACTCCCCATACTTTGGGGGTTCAACCTCTGCCTCCTCCTCCGCCTCGGAGGAACTGCTAGGACGTACGTTGTCCTGCTCCTCAATCTCCTAGACCTTAGCGTCCCCTTCATGATCCCCCTCCACCTGGATAGCTGGATCCTGCTCGGCGCTGGGCAAAGTCGCGTGCCGATCCACTTGGGGATCAGATGCATCAGCCAAACGAGTCGTTTTCTTTGTACGAGACATCATTCTATGGGTGGTTATAAGATTTGGAGAATGTCCTTCACTAGAGGAAGGAGGGCTAGAACAAAGACGAGGATGATCCTCGTGCAAAAGTTGAAGCAGGTCTTGGTCGATCCGATGTTCGTTCTCCTAAAACTCACCTGGGTTCATCTACAAAAGACAACACACAAGATGAGTGTTTGGTCAGAATATCGAACGATAAACAAGCAAATATGCCAACCAAGAGTACTCAACAGATTCAAGAACAAGAATGTTCAAAGGGAAGTCAAAACTCAAGAATTATCAAATTTTCTTGAGTCAGGGCAAAAAA
Source organism: Cannabis sativa (assembly GCF_029168945.1). NCBI lineage: Eukaryota > Viridiplantae > Streptophyta > Magnoliopsida > Rosales > Cannabaceae > Cannabis > Cannabis sativa. The sequence goes on from NC_083601.1 coordinate 59,614,088, forward strand.
TTTCATAAAGCTTAGAATAAGCAAGATGAAAGACAGACAATACGCAGTTCAGAAAACAAGCATTGTGAGCTGTAAAATCGCTTGAAGCCATGTCAAAGGAAAATTGCAGAGTTTCTGAACCTAAGGTTTCTTATATATTTTCGATAGCACAGTTGAAGGTACATTCAAAATGTAAACATGCAAAAATAAGCATAAAGGAAATCGAAAACTTACTCAAGAGTCAGATATCTGGGTTCAGGCAACGTCAATCCAACAAGCAGTTTTGATGAAGGCACTTCAGCAAACTTGAAGCTAAGAACCTCTCTTTTCGCTCTAAACTCACTTAGCAAAGAAGGATGGTGAAAATGAGTTTATGTGCCAATGCTGGTTCATATTTATAGGCAAGTCACGAAAAGATGTAATCATTTCAAAGGAACCTCAAACGCCTCAGTTTCCCTCCTTAAAAGCGAATATGGGAAATCAAAAATAATCAAGTGCAGCCGTCAGCCGTGGTGAGAGAAAATTAGATTTTAAAATATTAATTGTTAGAGCATTGTGACTCATCAACGAAATCCATATAACTTGGGGATCATACTATAGAGATGCACAGTCAGCCTCAGAGGGAACAATTCGAGCAGGATGCCTCGCTGGCATACCTAGAGCAAAGCTTTCAACAATCCGCATAGAGAAACCAACACTTAGCAAATTCAGATTTCGTATTTTGACTCATCAACGAAATCCCTATAACTTGGGGATCATATTATAGAGATATGGCATACCCACGATCCCACGATCACTGTATTCTGCATTTATCCCATGATCAATGTATTCTGCATATATCCCACCATCAATGTATACTGTAGGGATCGTTTAATCCTTCTTCTTATATCCATTGTAACGAGAGGGGAAACACTTCCTCTCCAAGTTCACAGCCCTATAAATAGTGATGCATGTTCCCTGGGCAAAAGGTCGCAAATAGTTTAGTTGAGACTATACCCTAAAGATATTATCTAAGAATACATATTCAGAGATACTGTTGTAAGAGCTATAAGAAAAGGAACATTTCTCCTTGTTCTTAATTAAATACAAGTAACGAGGATTAGGCTATTACCGAACTGCTCGGGGCTGAACCTCTATAAAATTGTTGTGTCTTTATATTGCTTTATTATATATTGATTGCTATAAATCACTTATCGCTGACTAACTCAGACTCGTTGTCATTGGCTAAAAGCGAGGTCAACAGTTCCATTCTTTAGCAACAGCGTCGCGTTGCTCAATGGTTTTATGAAGTTTAGCTTCCAATTGACTTACTTTATGGAGTACCCAAATTTGGGCGACATGCGATAAGAAGGTGGCTTACACAAAAAAAAAATGCACATGAATTCTTATGGGTTCTTGAAAGAAATGTTAAAAAATAAATAGAAAAAGAAGGAAACTAATCGAGAGATTAAAGGTAACACTCCTCTCAAGCATCTCTGTTGGGTTGCCCTTGTTGACCAAATCCCAGTCGCTAGACTAGAAATATCGAAAATGGGGTCAGTAGGACGCAGTAAATTGCGCACAATACTCTGAATCGGTGCCCCCAGCCTCCATGGAAAAAGTCTCAGGTTCCTTACTCGTAGAAGTTGTGGCCTGGTGAGTTTGTGGGACTGACTCCTAGACATGTGGAATGGCTGGAGTATGAACCTAAATTCAATTTAGGAGTCTCAACGTCTATAGTCTGCGAGGCACCTTTCTTATTTGTAGTGGTCTTCCTGGATCTCTTGAGGGGTTCCACATTAACATCTGAAGAAGATTCCAAGGCAGCACTCCTCTTTTTCCCTTTTTTACTCGAAGAGTGGAGGAGATTCTCTAAATCCATATCTGCAAGATAAAGATATGCATCAATACTTATTAAAAAAAAGATAAAGAGGAAAATGGGAAATAAATTCCCACTTAAGGGATGTTACCATAATCATCAAATGATGAAGAGGGAGGACTATAGTATTCACCAAACTCCCTAGATCTTGTGATCATGAATATATCATAGGGGTTAATTAGATCTAAATCCCAATCTGAAACTTGATGGCTCACTCTATACAAGTTAGTCCCATGCTGCTCGGCAATCCCATAGTAAGAACTAGTGTAACTAAGTTGAACATGGAATTGTGGATACCAACTATCAAACCTATGGGTAATACAATCTATAAGGAAGAGGTTCCAAATGTAAAAGTTATACCGACTATCGTTGAAAGTTACTAAAAAAGTATGTCTTGCCCTAAGAACAGTGGGGAACCATCCACTTTGATTACCTCGGGATGCATCTTTAAGCTTCCCAAGGAGCTACATTTTGGAGATAATGTACCTGAGCCACATAATCTTGACTCTCCTTGTCGGCTGGAAGTAGAACTATCTTTGATGAAGTATATTTAGGAAATTTGTAATAAGAAGTATACTTGTCTAAAGCGTGAAGACCAAAAGTCTTCAAATTGGCCTCATTCAAGAGAAACTCAACCGATCGCAGTCCGAACGGGAGACCCAGCAAGGCTTTACGCCGCTCGCCCATCTCAAGAGTGGGGACTGGTCTTTTCGAGACCTCTATCAAGAAAATAAATAAGATAAGTAAGCGAGGCCAAAGGTTACAAATATGAAATAACTTGAAACCTAGTTTTTAAGATAAAGTTTACTTACAAATAATGCAAAATGTTGTCGTGTTGATTGGGGAACGACTGGTTGTCTAGAACAAATCCTCCTTAAAAGCGGTCTTGTTTGGTAATCCTACAATGATCCTATGATCATTTGTATGAGTCCGAAGATAGTAAAAACCCCCTACACAACGCTTCCTCATAGGAGCTGCTTTAACAGAATAAAGATAAACAATCTCTTGGGGAGTGGGACACTCCCATCCTAAAATATGATACAGAATCTTTAGACTTTCAAGAATTTTGTAGGAAATATGAACCAATTGGAAAGGAGCAATTCCAAGATGGTTGATGAACTCTTTAAAATAATCTCTCAAGGGGAGAATTTCTCTAGCCCTGATATGCTCGAGGCTCCAAGCTCCTATTCCAACTGAGCTAGTAGTACTTGCTTCATCCCTGGCTTCACCACTAGCCTCCCTACGTTCCTCGCGTATAAGAATTTCTAGTGGATAACAACTGAATTCACCAGGTGCAATGAGTCTAACACAAAACACTCGCTTTTGGTTGATGCCACAAGTCCTTAATATACCACCAACATAGGCCCCTATGGCTTTTATTCTTGACTCAATGAGCTCAGCCTCGAAAGTGACATTAAGATCCTGGGGAGTCTTTTACTTACGGTGCTTGGATGACATAATTTTAAAATCCAGGTCACCTGCTGAAAAAATAATTGTGACTCTGGGTAAAAACAAGGGTTTAGCCAAAGGAATAGAAGATAACGACAAAGGTTCAGGCCAGGTTGCATCTCGCAAGTTACGACATTTACCCAAAGTTATTTGTTGTAAGAAACGCCTATAAGGCCTAGTAACTTCATCCTTATTGGATTTTATTAAATGGTCCCTAATTTTTACATCGTTTATCTCTATTTTGGACTGAGGTTTGAGAATTTTGGGTTTGTATGGGAGGGCTAATTCCTGAGGATATTCTTTTTCTAAGAATTTTGGAGAATAAACTTCATAACCAGATTGGGACATTTCTACAAAATGAGCAATCCCAATTACTGGAAGAAATTTATTATACAAGAAACTTATAAATATGATAACTCTAAATTTTTTACTCAATCTAACCCCTAAAAATTACCCAAAAAAATTAAATTAAAATTACAAAACCCAAATGGAACAACAAAAGATGCAACTAACAGAATAATGATCATAACCCAGGAAAATAGAGAAGACCAGAGAAAAGGGGATGAATCACTTACCGTTCGAAATTAAGTTTTTGTATGAAAAAATGCTCTGAAATTGAGTACGAGTTGAATGGCGCAAAGCCTTTTTTGAATTCCTGAGGTCGAACAGTATATTTGAATGGATGCGCAAGAAGTATTTCAATGACAATGAGGGCGTGCAAAGCCTTACGAAATCAAAATGGGGTTTTTTTGCAGGAAAGCTCGAAGTTTTTGTTTTGAATGTAAAAATGGTGGAAAAATGGTTCTTTTTTTGGTTTTATACCTTCAGTTTGATCACCGTCAGATTAAAAAAAATTGAGATCCAATAGATAGGAACAAGAGAGAATTGGAAAAGATGTGTCAATAAATGCTAATGATGTGCCTCGAAACCATGAACTGCCAAAATCAAAAGCATGAAATTTTTCAAATTAGGATAAGACGAATATAATCTTTGTAATAATTTAAAAAGTAATTTTTATGGGGAAATTGTTATACCAAAAATTTGGCTATACTTTAGAAAGTGACACGGGTCAATCTCGTGGAGTATGAACCAACAAATATAACAACGATTATATCATTAAATGCAAAAAGAAATAACTCATTAAATATAGAATTAATAGAGTATATTCATAACTCGCTGACTGTATAGTTCTAGGCACAAGGATACACAAACTATAAATTCCTATGTTGATGAGAGACCATCTTCCTTGGAAGGCATAATCCTGAGAAAACTGCGTGTAATCTATACCGAGACATACACCTCGCTACATATAAGGAAATATTGGTGAGAAAAATCAGCGCTTGAAACACTTAGCGTATAATCCACATAATAATAACTAAGTGTAACAACTTGGAAACATGAAGGACATGATTGTCCAGTCTGTGAGGCCTTATGGTCAAAGAGTTGTTCTTAAGTTTCCTCAGTACAATGGTGCTCATGCCATTTGTAGAAGGCATATAATTAAACTAAGCTATTATTTGGTGGTCATCTATATGCAATGCGAGATGGCTCAACTGACGTCAACGTTAACTGCCTTGAAGATAGAAATGATAAGCGGTTGTGTTGTTATCAATTGTTTTCTCCACGTGTTTAAATAGAACGAGATCAAAGTCCGTGTTTTTATGAAAAATAGTTATGTAATTCAAATTAAAATGTAAATAACTGCCAACCTATATTTCTATAAATAGGGACAAGAAAAGGGACGGAAGATCTTTGGGAGAAAAGATTACTAATTGTAATACTGTATTAAGTATCCAGAAATATCTTAGATAAGATAGAATCGTGGAGTATGCAAATTTAACTGCATAACCACGTAAAATACTTGGTGTCATTATAACTATTAATAATTTTTCTCAGTTTTCTTATCAAGGAGTATTCCTTGTGGCGTTCAATCGACTTATCAAACAGATTTCCACCACCATTTGTGGTGTCTTCCTTCATACCCGGGTTGATGCTTAACTAAGCATTGGGTCGCGGTTCCACATCAAAATTTTGAGAATTCTTAGAGGCTGCCATAATTGGTATCAGGTTTCATCACAACTGTTGGTGTGGTTCATATCATTTGGTATTACAGCTTAGGATCATCGGGTTTCGCCTATCTATCTTTTGTGTTTTTCTATTCAATTAATGTTCTATAATCTTGTTTAACTTTGTGTTCTATATTCCTGTCAATTTGTGTTCAAATTCTCTGTTTCTCTTTGTGAAATCTGAAACTGTTAGAACCACATTCTGATAATTTTCTTGTGTCAAACATCGTGTCTTTGCTGTCATCAGTTTCTCTTTTTTTTTTTTCTTTTCTTCTTCAAATCCATAATTTAAAAAAAAAAATTGAAAATTCAAGATTCTTGATGGTTTGGCTGATTTCTTGTTTCCAAATTTTTCTTTGTCATCAGTTTCCCTTTTTGTTATTGAAATTCAAAAATTAAAAAAAAAATCCAATTTTTTATTGTTGAATTCTAGTTTCCCTATTTGTGTCACAAAGTTGTTTTCTTATTTTTGATTGTCATTGGTTTCCCAAATTGTTTCACAAAGCTTGTCTCTTTGTTTTCCATTTTCTTTGTGTCATTAGTAAGCTAGACTTTCGAAATTCTTGAAAAAAAATAAAAAAAAAAAGAAAAGAAAAGAAAAGGAAACCAAGAGCAAAAAAAAAAACCTCTCTTCAACTTTTTTTGTGTTTTCTTAGTCTCCATAATCTAAAGGCTTGTTTCCTAAAATCCCACACGTGTTCCAAAAATCATCAATTTTTTTTTAGTCTTCATTGGTGTTCTTTTGGTTTGTTGGTTGGAATTGATTCTTGAGTCCTCTCTTGCACTGTTTGCTTAGTTTTTAAAATTATTAAAAAAGAATATGAGTGGAAAAGGCAGAGGTATGAGCTTATTTGAGCATAAAAGCCATTAAATTTGAGTGAAAACACGATTGAAATTAAGTGACAAATTATTTTGAGTGAAACACGTGAGGGAGTGTGGTGAGGTCTTTTTTTATCTGTTCTAACATTATTTTTGCAGAATTCAATCATGTCAAAAGTTCTAGAAGAAAATATCGGTAATGAAACTACACCATCCACTGTTCCAAATGTACAACTTCACACTTTTATAGGGGAGATGAGGAGGATGATGAGAGAGGAGTGTGAACAAATACATGCGAGGTTAGATAGGGTAGAAGAGGGAACCCAACAGATGCCCCACAAGAACAGAGTTCACCAAAGGGATGATAATGAAGTAGATGGGGAAGGGATAATTTTTGATGAAGAGTTTGATGGGATGTTAGTGGGTAACCATAGGAGGTGTGGTCGGGATATAGAAGCTAGGAATCAGCTAGATAATTATTTGGCAAATATAAAGATGAAAATTCCTGCTTTTCAAGCAAAGAGTGATCCTGAAGCATACTTGGAGTGGGAGAAGAAGATGGAATTGGTCTTTGATTGTCACAACTATTCTGAAACCAAAAAAAGGTAAAACTTGCTGCCATTGAATTTACTGACTATGCTATTCTTTGGTGGGATCAGTTGTGCATCAACACGAGGTAGAATGGAGAATGAGTGATTGACTCTCAGGAGGCTATGAAGAGGGTGATGAGGGGGAATTTTGTACCATCTCACTATTATCGAGACTTGTACCTCAAGTTGCAAGGTCTTCGTAAAGGATACAAAGTATTGATGAGTATTACAAGGAGATGGAGATGGCTATGATTAGAGCCAATGTGAAAGAGGTTCGAGAGGCAACAATGGTAGGGTTTTTGAATGGGCTAGATCGGGAGATTGCTAATACAGTTGAACTACACCATTATGTGGAACTGCAAGATTTGGTGCATATGGCAATCAAAATTGAAAGGCAGCTCAAGAAGGGTAGTTTGAGTTCATAACCAAGACTGAGTCTGCACAATCCAAATACAACACCTTGGAGGTCCAACTTCCCAAAGAAAGAAGACCAACCGTGCAACGCCCTAACAATTAGGCACGCTACCAAAAATAATTAAGAAACCCTAATCCCCTAAACGGGATTACTAACAAAATTAGCGTGGGAAATAAAGCTTTAAACAAAACAAAATAAAAATGAAATTGTAACAATTTTAACTTTACAACTAAAATTTAAATGCTTTGGGATGCCAAAACAAAATAATTCACAAAATATTACAGGTATTTTCCCCTTAGCCGACCTAAGCAGCAAAACAAAGCTACCAAAATTTCAACAGTAGTAGACCACAACCTACTTGATCTAGTGTGGCTCGAACATGTACATACATCGCCCAGCTCCTGCACTCATGGCTGATCAGAAATAGATTTACCCTTTCTTGCACAGTAGAGCACCCGTGAGCCAAGTCCAACAAGACAGTGTAATTTTCAATAATGATAAGTAACACATCTCATAAATATTAATGCCATTTCATATTTGTCTATATGATACAGACCTGGGTGTTACACTCACACACCTATTTATGTCTATATGGCATAGACCTACGTGTTACGCTCACACGTCTATATACAATAAAGCCTTAGAACTGTTCATCTCAGTTCTAGTTACCTAGTCAAACCCGATTATGCCTTGAACACATAACCCTTAATTTCAATATACATCTTTATACATCATGGCATAACAATTACATATTAACAATTTACTAGGGTAATAACCCTAAGCCAATAAACTGCTCATTTTTGAGTAATAACTCTAATCCCGGTTGCTAATTTCTCATACATATCATATTCCATATAAGAACCATTGCGCATATCTCTACGTGCTAACTACTGTCTTACTAAATGTCCCGTAAATATGGAGATTCGAAATCCTTGAGTGTTCCTGACCAATTACCGATAATCCTAGTCAGAATCTCGGGATACACAAGTATAGGGTTAATCCCTAAATGCATTTCCACAAATTATAAAATTGGCATTTCAATTACAGATATTCACATAGAGCTCAGAACAAGCTTTCCAAAGATTTAAAGAATGTCCCAAACGGAGTCCCGAGTCCAAAGTTATGACCAAAACAAAAAACCGAAAAGAATACAATAAGCTGCCATAAAATGGTCGCGGCTACTGGGTTTAAATACCCAAGAAATCCAATTTTCAGCCACAAAAATGCATGCAAAAACACCAATTTTTATGCTAAACCAGCCCACAATCATTGTAAACTTTCACCTAGCACAAATCAAATAAATAGAGAAGAATTACACCTAAGTCACTCTCCAACAACACAAAAAAATCAGCCCAAACACAGAACCATTTCAACCAAAACACTCAAACCATCAAATATGTTTTCAATAATTATACAGAGAGTTAGAATACAGTTTCATACATTAAAACCCAACAATATTAACCCTCAAAAATCACATTTAAACGTGCTCAACCACAAGCCCACTCAAGAGCAAAACTTCACAACATGCAAACTCAAAAACAAGAAAATCCCCCACATGTTTCACCATCAACTAACAACAACAATAAGGGATAAAAATCATATTTCACAACTTGGAAAAACAACCCTAAAACTTTCTAACAACATAAGTGCAAAATCCATAAATTAAGCAAGTTCAATTTACAAAGAACTCACCATAAGCTCCTCTTTTTAACCCTCATGCATTGAAAGCCCAAAAACATTACTCTCAATAAGTTTCAGCAAGAGAAATTAAATTTAAAACAGTAATAACTACCTCAAATTGTAGCAAAGAAAAATCCTTAACACCTCCAAGTTCCAAGCTCCAAAAGTTAGCAAAATTCAAGCTTGAATCCAAGCTATTTCAAGCAAAATCACAACTTGGGAAGATGAGTCTAAGGAGAGAAAGGGAGGGGTCGGTTGGTGGAGTAAAAACCAGAAAAATAATTCCAATTTTACTCAAAAATGTCTTTTGTTGAAAATAAACCAATTATGCAAAAATTACAAAATTGCCCCTAGGGCAACATAACACTCATTTAGGCATACAAGGGCAATTAGGTCAACTCCATCACATACCACATATTCAATTAATTTTTAGATTTATCACATATAAATAAAATGTCAATAATTCAATCCAAAATTGTATTTCGGGCCCGAACTCGGTTGGGCCCAAAATACCCTTCTGTGACTATACATCGCCAACTTGTCAGAACACACCTAAAAAAAGACAAAACAGGCATACTATATAATAATATATTCCATAAGCACGTATTAAATTAAATTCATAGTTTTACCCTTCTTGGGTCAAAATTACTAAAATGCCCCTAGCTTGCCGACGGGGTCTTAACGTATCATATTTCATATTAATTCACATAAAATAAATGATACAATAATATAATTCCATGATAATACACAGTTAACTAGTTAGGGTTTGCTAATCAATTTTCTTAATCCTAGGGTATTACAATTACCCCCTCCTTATAGAAATTTTGTCTCGAAATTTACCTAAACAACTTCGGATATTTCTGCTGCATATTCGTCTCGAGTTTCTAGGTTGCCTCTTCCTCTTTACTTTTACTCCATAATACTTTTACCAGTGCAATTTTCTTATTTCTCAAGCCTTTCTCCCTTCTATCTAGTATCTGCACCGGTTGTTCTTCATATGACAAATCTAGTTGTAGTTCCAATGCTTCATAACTTAGGATATGGGACGAATCTAAGACATACTTTCGAAACATGGAACACATCATGTATAGCTGCCAGTGCTGGGGGTATAGCCAACCTGTATGCTACTTGCCCTATCCTCTCAACGATTTCAAAAGGTCCAATGAACCCTGGGCTAAGTTTTCCTTTCCTACCAAAGCGTTTGACGCCTTTCGTAGGCGATACTCGGAGAAATACCATGTCCCCAATCTAAAAATTAATTTCTGACGCTTTGGATCAGCATAACTCTTCTGTCTGCTCTGAGCCGCGAGCATTTGCGTTTTCATTTTATCAACTGCCTCAATTGCTCTCTGAACAGCCTCAGGGCCCAAGAACTTTCTTTCACGCACTTCATCCCACTATATAGGTGATTTTCACTTTCTTCCATATAAGATTTCATTAGGAGCCATCCTGATTGTTGCGTGATAGCTGTTGTTGTACGAGAACTCGATTAGGGGAAGGTACTTTACCCATGATCCTTCAAAGTCAAGCAGACACGCTCGTAGCATTTCTTCTAAGATCTGAATAGTCCTCTCAGACTATCCATCTGTCTGAGGATAAAATGTTGTGCTAAACTTTAACTGAGTACCCATAGCTCTATGTAGACTCTCCAAAAATCTTGATGTAAATTTTGGATCTCTATCCGAAACAATGGACTTTGAGACTCCATGAAGACGAACAATTTCTCTAACATATAATTCAGCATACTGATCAATGGAGAAGTTTGTTCGAATATGCAAAAAGTGTGATGACTTTGTAAACCTGTCCACTATGACCCACAAAGAGTCGTATTGTCCTGTGGTTCTAGGCAATCCAACCACGAAGTCCATAGCAATATCTTCCCATTTCCACTCCGGGATATTCAATGGCTGCAGTAACCCTACAGGACTCTGATGTTGAGCTTTTACTTGCTGACAAGTAAGACACTTAACAACATACTCAACGATGTCATTCTTCATGCCTGGCCACCAGAACATGGCTTTGAGGTCTTGATACATCTTCGTTGACCCTAGATGAATTGAGTAGGGAGTTGTATGAGACTCATTCATAATCTCTCTTTTAATACCATCATCCATAAGCACACAAACACGATTCATAAATCCTAACATTCCCATTTCATCCACCGTAAAGTCACTAGTCTTCCCAGCCGAAACCCTATCTCGAGATTTCCCTAACTATGGATCTTTCATCTATGCTTCTATAATTCACTCTAAAAGTGTAGATTGTAGGATAATATTAGCCAACTGCCCTACAACCAACTCGATTTTAGCTCAGTTCATCTCATTTGCTAATTGCTCGGAGATTTGTTTCACCGTATTCATCTGACTCTGCCCCTTTCTACTAAAGTGATTGGCAACAACGTTGGCCTTTTATAGCACCCAAATGCCAAGGCACGCTACAGTGTTTTTTCAATTACACTGCTATCCTTGCTAATCAAATATCATTTTTCTCAAAAAACGTGTCAAATTAAAACTTTCATAATAAATATTAAACTTTATAATTTACAAAACTATGTACAAGTACAGCGACTACAAAAAATAATACTCCGAGATGTCCCGAGACCAAACACTCCAGGTCAAGCTGCCACGACATGTACAATCCCATCCTAGCCAGGCTCACTCCTGTTCAGCTTTTGCCTTTCCTTTACCTACACATGGAAGCAGAACTGTGAGTCGACAGACTAAGTAAGAAAAGCATATAACATATCACAAAATAATGACTTGTATCTAGGCGCCAGTACAACTATTTACTAGGCTTAACAGATTAGTAAGAACGTTCCATACTAGGGTAGAGCTACTATACCACATACACTGTATACCTTGCTGTACAAGTGTTGGTAGTGTTTGTTTCGTACCCTGAGTACCGCTGAGCGATATACCACAGACACCCTGTACTTTCCTGTACACGTGCTGGTATCACTGTAATGTACTCTTCAACCATATTCACTATACCAATGCACTCTGTACCATTCTATACAAGTGTTGGTAGTGCAATTAATATTAAAGCATGCATATACACTTAACACATATATACATTCAGATATTCATATCACACATTATATACAGTCCTTACCTTCTTTCAGATTCAAATGTGCCGGCTGACCTGAACGGAAAGTCTTATGAAAAATGGATGCCCTAATCACATAATGAAACTGGGTAAATCACATGATCAAAAACCAAATCTCGGGAAACCCGAACCTACAACTTTAGGTTCTGCTATACACCCTAGGGATTACACTAACTCAGGAAATAGGGAAACACCCAACTACGGCACTGAAATGGACGACAATTGAGGAAATAGAGCATTCAGGGACCCTGCAAAAACCGGCTTGCCAGTTTTACAGGTACTGGTATAACCGGCTAGCCGGTTTACACCAGTTCACCCCAAAAATTCCATTCCTTGCACAATCCTCCACCAAATGCAACCAAACCTTCGAGAGTACCTAATTAGGGTGTACACAATATTTTCCAACCAGTAATTCACAGAAAAACTCAATGAAACTCAACATGCCATTAGAGATCAAAGCTTAAACTTGCACAAAACCAACTCCAGACATCAAAATCAGCTGCTAGAAGCAAAATATAACTCAAATAAAACTTAAAATTTGAATTGTATCGCAACCTAACCCTAACAGCCCTTAAAACCTAAAATCATAACTCAAACCAAGTAAAAACTTATAGAATTCAATTAACAAAAGTTCTAGGGTTACCTTAGCTTCAAGAGTGCTTGATTCTCTATTTTTTGGTTTTTGTTCCAATTTCCTTATTTTTCTAAAATAAGACTGTTATCCCTATTTTTGTACTCTGACGTGGCATCACATGATGGTGACACATGGAATCAACTTCGAGTATCTACTCAGAGAGTACAATCCAAACAGGATGCCTCATATGCCTTCCTGGAGCAAAGCGATTAGAAATCCGTGCAGAGCGACCAACACTTAGTGAATTCAGCTTTCGCATCGTGTGTCATCAAAGAAATCCCTATAACTTGGGGATCAGACTGCAGAGATATGGCAAACTATCCAAATCCCACGATCACTATATTCTGCATTTATCATGCAATCTTTCTGCTTATATACATTGTAACGAGAAGGGAAATACTTCCCCTGCAAGCTCATAGCCCTATAAATAGTGATGCATGCTCACTGGGCAAAGGGTCGAGAGATTTTACCCTAGAGATATTATCTAAGAATTCATATTCAGAGATATTGTTGTGCGAGCTATAAGAAAAGGAACCTTTCTCCTTGTTCTTGAGTCAATACAAATAACGAGGATTAGGCTATTATCGAACTGCTCGGGGCTGAACCTCTATAGAATTCTTGTGTCTTTACATTGCTTTACTATATATCAATGGCTATAAATTACTTTTCGCTTAATAAATATGACTCACTATCGTTGGCTAAAAGCGAGGTCAACATTTTGGTGATTTCATTGAGAGCAGAATCAAGAATCGCTCTTCATTCAAAATCTAACCACAAGTACGATGGTGGTACATACTCGTAGGGGCCTGGTTGATCCAGAAAATCCACAAGCGGTGGATCCTGCATTGTAGAACCTAGGAAACGCAAGGGTTCTGCCAGCTGTTAATCCTGAGCAGGCGGCAAACGTTCGTCACGGTGTAACGACCCCTGTAGATGAAATCGCTCCTGGTGTGTAGGAGACTGGGAATAACAGTTCAGCACCCAACTAGGGCATTCATAACACAACCATTCCGCCTGCTACCAAAACTCAAACGACCATTGGAGATGATACTGAGTTACAAAACCTTCCTGCTGCTCTTGGACTTGTGCAGGGTCATGCCAATACCCTACATCATGATCAAGAAGAACTCTGGGCTGTGGTAAATCTCGCATTTGAGAAACAAAGACGTTCAGGGGAGAGACAAAAAGATGGAAGAGTTAAGGGCTCATCTTACAATGATCAAGAATCGTAGTGGGCAAGCTACTGTGTTGATACGAAAAGCCTACCAAACTGTAGGACAGCAACCTCCGAGTATCATCCCCCTAGGTGAGAGAGACAAAGATGCAGCGATGAATACTTCCCAGACTGCAAATGGTCAGCCGCCCAATCCCCGATCACGAGTTCCACTCATGGGCCTAGCAATAGGCGGGCAGACCTTCTCTAGTAATTCATCAGGAGAAGTCATACATGATGGTTCCAACCAGGTTAACGCTGCCATTTCACCTGTCAACCAAGCGAATCAATCTCTAAGATAGCCAAGCACTTCTGTATTTGATAGGTTGGGGACAACTCATGACCTGAGGAGTGATGTGAATAGAAGGAGAGAAGTAGACGATCAGATTGTCACGATAATCGTCCAGCCTGGAGCCCGTGCTCAAGTTCTCGCTCAAAAAGAGACTGATGTGATTCAAATCGACCAGAATGCCGAGCAGCTTAGCCCAGCTGTATAAGCTCAGCTAGAAGAATTGAAAAATTTGTTCCAAGGCATGGCTAGAAAGAAAAACAATGATCTCGAGCTGGACCGAGCACGTGGAACTCCATTCTCTCCCGAGATCAATATTATGGCATTGCCCCACAAGTTTAAAATGCCAACATGGAAAATGTACACAGGAAGAGAAGAACGTCTTTCCCACCTCAAGTATTTCGAGATGCAAATGGCTTTGCAAGGGATACGAGGGGACGTGTCTTGCAGAATCTTTCCTGCTACCCTTTTAGAAGCCGCCCAACAATGGTAATTCAAGTTGGCCCCCGGAAAGTTCAATTCATGGAAAGCCTTCTCTTCAGAATTCCATGCATAATTCTCCTCCTCTCACCAACTTCTGTTGCATCTGGGAGATCTTGTCGAAGTCAAGCAAAGACTAGGCAAACCTCTCCGAGCATACATCAGCAGATTCATGACGGAGGCGACCAAATTTGGAAAAATTTCCGCGATACTGTGGGGTATTGAAGTCCTCGATGAAATTTGGAAGGACATAAGGAAGAACGGCCCGGTAGACTCAATGAGTTAATTTCTTGACCGTGTTGAAGGCTTCATCAAGCTCAAAGAAGCCATTCAACGAGCGAAAGGTGAGCAAAATCCTGGCAAGTCGAAAGCTCCTCCGACTGGAACGTCCGCCCAACTCCCCCATTACCCAAATAATTCGAGCTCAATAGGTAAACGTTCCAACAACAACAGGCAAGGGAATGGAAGAAGGGAAAGTTCTCCAGCAAATTCGAGCAAGCTCCCCGGGAGAATCAAGCAAAGTACACTACATTCACTATCTTGACTGAAGACATAGAAAGTGTTTACACGGCTACTCAGTCGCTGGCCCCATATAAGAAGCCTGGGCCCATGAAGAAAGATGTCAGCAAGAGAGACATGACAAAGTTTTGTCCATTCCACGAAGACTACGACCACGACACAAATGAATGCAATAACTTGAAGCGGGAAATTGAATTCCTAATAAGGAAAAGCAATCCACACCTGCAGGAGTATGTCAAGACCGAGGGTCAAAGGAACGACAATAAACAAGATTTATTACCTCCACCGGTAGATGGACATCTGCAAGTCATCGTAGGAGGTCCGCATATTGATGGAGATTCAGGCAAAGCTTGGGAGAGGTATGCCCGGACAGCGCAGCAGAAGCAAGAGGAAGTTATCCTGGCCGTAGAAGAAAGGAAGCCCAAAATTCCACGAGCAAGAGGGCCTACCACAACCTTCAACGATGAAGACGCTGTCAAAATCACATTTCCGAACAACGACCCTCTGGTCGTGGAAGTCCAGATAGCCAATAAAATTGTGGCCAGAACCATGATTTATAATGGAGCCTCTTCCAATATCTTGTTCAAAACAGCTTATGAAAAGATGGGACTACAGCTCAAGGATCTAACCCCATGTCTCCTGCCTGTCTATGGTTTCTTCGGTCAAGGAGTCGCACCTCTAGGACAAATTCGTCTACCCCTCACTGTTGGACAAGCTCCGACAAGCATTACTATCATGGCACAGTTCCTGGTATTAGATGTTCCTTCAGCTTTTAGCATAATGCTAGGCCAACCGGCCTTGTATGGCTTAAAGGCTGTCACATCGATATTCCACTCGTGCCTCAAGTTTCCAACAAAGAATGTGGTAGGGTGTCTGAGAGGAAACCAGCAGACTGCTCGGGAATGTTATAACCTTGCAGTGGGCAAGGCTAAGAAGGAAGTATCCTCCAGCCAAAGCACAGACAACGGAAGAAACATTTCCAAGTAGGGAACTTCCAAAGGCGGGGATGAAGATGTAGATCCTCGACTTGGGGACCCAAGCAGCAATGTTGGGCCTGTGGAAGAGTTAGAAGAGATCGATATCGATCCAGATATCCTGACCAGAAAGCTAAAGATCGGAAAGGGTTTGTTGCTCAAAGTAAAATCAGAATTGGTAAAATTTCTGAGAGCAAACCTAGACATTTTTGCCTGGTAACATG
Source organism: Cannabis sativa (assembly GCF_029168945.1). Classification (NCBI taxonomy): domain Eukaryota; kingdom Viridiplantae; phylum Streptophyta; class Magnoliopsida; order Rosales; family Cannabaceae; genus Cannabis; species Cannabis sativa. The sequence goes on from NC_083601.1 coordinate 59,630,382, forward strand.
CGGATATGGTCGGAATTGATCCTTCTATCATTTCGCACGTTCTGAATATATATCCCAAATACCGGCCAGTACATCCAAAGCAAAAGCTACTAAACAAAGAACGAGCAGTAGTCCTAAAGGAAGAAGTAGAAAAGCTACGCAACAACAATTTTATAATTGAAGCTTTCTACCCAGCTTGGGTCACAAATCCCATATTTGTGCCCAAGCCAAACAAGAAATAGGGAGTTTGTATTGATTTCACAGACCTCAACAAAGCATGGCCCAAAGACTGTTTTCCACTTCCAAGGATTGATCAGCTCGTGGATGCATTAGAAGGGCATGAAATATTAAGCTTCATGGATGCTTATTTAGGCAACAATCAAATCAAAATGCATCCACCAGACAAAGAATATACAAGTTTATGAAAAGATATGGGTCTATATTGCTACAAAGTAATGTCGTTCGGTCTAAAAAAATGCTTGAGCTACATACCAATGATTGGTAAACAAAATGTTTAAAGACAAGATCGGACGAAATATTGAAGTGTATGTGGATGATATGCTCGTCAAATCCAGGAAGGCTGGGGAGCACATAGACGACCTGGACGAATGCTTCAAGGTGCTCAGAAAATATAATATGAAACTAAATCCCTCAAAGTGTTCCTTTTGGGTTAGCTCGGGAAAGTTTTTGGGCTTCATCGTCAATGCTCGAGGAATTGAAGCCAATCCATAGAAGATTCAAGCCCTCGTAGATATGAAGTCGCCAACTAAAACCAAGGGAGTGTAAAGTTTGACAGGTCGGATCGCAGCACTCATTAAATTTGTTTCAAAATCAACAGATAAGTGTGTCCCATTCTTCAATATCTTGCAAGGAAACAAGCATTTCGAGTGGACGGAAGAATGTTTAAAGCTTTCCCAAGAGCTAAAAACACAACTTGCAAAACCTCCCGTACTCTCAAAACCTCTGGACGGAGAAGAACTTGGGATATACTTAGCTGTCACGGAACATGCTGTAAGTGACATGCTAATCAAAGAAGAGAACAGCATACAGCACCCAGTCTATTACATCAGTAAAAGACTCATTGAGGCCCAAGGTCGATACCCATTGATAGAGAAACTCGCTTACTGCCTTATTCTAGCAACAAGAAAGTTAAGGCCTTATTTTCAAGCTCATCCTGTTCGGGTGTACACTGACCAACCATTACGCCAAATATTACAAAAGCGAGATGCCTCTGGACAGCTACTCAACTGGGCGGTGGAGTTGGGCCAATACGAAATTACTTTCCAACCCCGAACAGCTATCAAAGGCCAAGCCTTAGCAGACTTTGTGGTAGAATGCACAGGCAATAAAGAAAGCATACCAGAAAGCAACCCTGAGCCGGTAAAAACACCTCAGCCAAGCAACAGTGAATATAAGCCACCTGAAAACTACATGTAGACGTGTCAGCTACAGATCAACTATCTGGTGCAGGAATTACCCTTGTCACGCTTGGGGGCCAACCCCTGCACGCTATAGTCAAGTTTGGATTTAAAGCATCTAATAACGAAGCTGAGTATGAACCTCTAATTGCTGGCCTAAAACTATCGTGGAAGATGAAAGCCGAACACATTGAAATCTGCAGTGATTCACAGCTTGTGGTAAATCATGTAGCCGGAGAATACGAGGCTCGAGGAGAAAAGATGATAGCATATCTGAGAAAAATACATGATCTGCTCGCACAATTCAAAAGCTGCGGTCCTAGACAAATTCCAAGGGAAGAAAACACAACTGCAAACGCGTTAGCTCGATTGGCAAGCAGTAATGTAAGTGACAAGGCGAACTTGGCTCCTATTCAATTACTCGAAGAGCCTAGCATCACCGGCACAGAAGAAATCGAAATGATTGATACTTCCCCAAACTAGATGACACCAATAGCAGCCTACCTCGACACCGGAAACTCCCAGATAATCGGAATGAAGCTCAAAAAATGAGAAGGAATGCTGCACTGTATATCATAGTAGAAGGAATTATGTACCGAAGAGGATTCTCAGTGCCATTGCTAGAGTGTGTTACTCAAGAAGAAGCTGGACGACTCCTATCTGAGCTGGACGACGGATTCTATGGAAACCATGTCGCCAGGCAAAGTTTATCTTAGAAAATTCTAAGGCAAGGTTACTTATGGCCAACAATGATTGAAGATTCAAAAGCTTATGTTAAGAAATGTGAAAAAAGTCAGAGATTTTCAAAGATACCTCGAGCTCCTCCTAACGAGTTAACTCAGATGTACAGTCTGTGGCCCTTTGCCATTTGGGGAATTGACTTGATCCGACAATTACCAAAGGCAAAGGAGGAGTGCAGTACGCAGTGGTAGAAGTTGATTACATCACTAAGTGGACGGAAGCCGAACCACTCGCAACCATTACATCAAAGAAAGTTAAAGACTTTATTGTGAAGAACATTATCTGCTGGTTTAGACTGCCACACAAGATAGTTTCATGTAATGGCAAGCAGTTCTATAGCCAATCCTTCACTGAATTTTGTGCGAACCATGGTATCATCAAAAGTTTCTCCGCAGTAGCACATACTCAAGCGAATGGTCAAGTTGAAGCAGTCAACAAGACCTTGAAGGATACACTGAAGAAAAAACTTGAAGATACCAAAGGAAATTGGCTAGAAGAACTTCCTAAAGTTCAATGGTCATATTAGAAAACTGAGAAAACGGCTCGGACAGACACCATTTGTTATGGCATACGGTTATGAACCTATGCTGGTTGTAGAACTCAAGCCACCATCCCACACAAGATTGATGTACAATCAAGATACCAATCACCTATTCGTACCTGAATCACTTGATGAAATCGAAGAGAGACGAGCCACTGCAAATGTTATTCCAAGTTTTGCACTCTCACGTGGCATCACATGAATGGTGACACGTGGAATCCACTTGGAACACCTGCTCAGGAAGCATAGTCTGAGCAGGATGCCTCGCTGGCCTGCCCAGGGCAAAGTATTCAGCAATCCGCATAGAGCGACCAACACTTAGCGAATTCAGCTTTCGCATCGTGAGTCATCAGCACAATCCCTATAATTCATGGATCTATTTACGTGGATATGGCATACATACGATCCCACTATCAGTGTATTCAGCCTCAATCCCACGATCCTTGCATTCAGCATTGATCCCACAATCTTTCTATTTATATGCATTGTAACGAGAGGGGAAACTCTTCCTCCCCAACCTTAATAGTCGTATAAATAGTGATGCATATTCACTGGGCAAGGGATCGGTCGAAAAACAGTTGAGCTAAGACTATACCCTAAATATATTATCTAGGAATTATACATTCAGAGATACTGTTGTAAGAGCTATAAGAAAAGGAATCTTTCCCCTTGAGCTTAAGTCAATACAGGTAACGAGGATTAGGCTATTACCGAACTACTCGGGGCTGAACCTCTATAAAATTCCCATGTATTTATATTGCTTTATCATATATTTGTTATTATAAATTACTTATCGCTTATAAAATAGACTCGTTGTCGTTGGCTAAAAGCGAGGTCAACATTTTGGTGCTTTCATTGAGAGAAGGATCACGAATCGCTCTTTATTCAACATCCAATCACAAATACAATGGTGCAAACTCGAAGAGGCCTGACTGATTCAGCAAATTCACAGACGCTGGATCCTACATCGCAGAACCCAGGAAACACAAGTGTTTCGCCAGCTGTAAATCCTGGACAGTCGACGAATGTGGGGAATGGTGTGACAGTTCCTATAGATGAAATCGCGCCTGGTGTGCAAGAGACTGGGAATAACAGTTCCGCACCCAACCAGGGTATTCATAACACAACTGTTTCGCCTTGAACCAATGCCCAGACGACCATCGGAGATGCCATTGCATTACAAAATCTCCGTGACGCTCTCGGACTCATGCAGGGTCATAACAATACCCTACATCATGATTAGGACGAACTACGCACTGCAGTAAATCTCGTGTTCGACGAACAAAGGCATATGTTCGCCGAATGGAGAGATAGAGAGATGGAGGCATTACGGGCTCACCATGCAAAGATTGAAAATAGTAGTCGGCAGCCTACCGTGCTGATACGAAAAGCCTACCAAACTGTAGGCCAGCAACCGCCGAACATCATTCCCCTTGGTGAAATAGGCGAAGATCTAGCGATGAATTCTTCTCATACCGTAAATGTTTAGCCGCCCAATCCCCGGTCACGAGTTCCACTCGTGGGCCAAGCAATAGGCGGGTAGACCTTGTCTAGTAATTCATCGGGAGAAGTCAAACCTGATGGTTCCAACCAGATAAATGGTGTCATTCCACCTGTCAACCAAGCGAATCAATCGTTGAGGCAACCAGGCACCTATGTACTCAAAAGGCTGGGTGCAACCCATGACTTAAGAAATGATCTGAACAGAAGGAGGGGAGTAGACGATCAGAATTATACGACAATCTTGCATCCCAGAACCCGTACTCAATTGGATAACATTAATATTTCCCAAAAGTCACCTAATCAACAATTTATACAAGTATATCACATCTAAACTTTGAACTTTCTACAACTACCTTAAACTTTTTTTTTTTCTTTTTCATTCATTTAAGCTCCATAAGTTGGATTAGTGCACTCCTCTCCACTAATGTAGTCTAAACTTATCCCATTGATCAATAGGACTTTACTAGGCTTGTAATGTTAGGCTTGGGTTATGGTATGGTAAAGGATGTATTTTAGCTAGCTCAACACCTAACCAATTCACTTGTCAAAAACCGAGCCTCTTCCTAATGATTATTTTCTTCACTCACTTCCCTAATTCAATACTCACAAGTACTTGATATTAAAATTAACTTCTCTTGCTATGTTTATTCTCTCTTTTTTTGTTTTTTTTTTATTTAATTCAAATGGGTGAAACACCCCAAACTTAGTTGCAAGTATATATATATACTTATTTTTTTTTCTTTGCTGATTTTTTTTTTTTTTTATATGTTAGAAAGGAATTTAGTACTATATTATACTTATATATAGCAAGAGAAAGTTATTAAAAATGCATACTAATATACCTTGTGAGCTAATTCCCCCACCCCAAACTTACAACCCAACATTGTCCCCAATGTGGCTAAAAGTATAATCTTGAATTAGCTCGCCACAAATTACACTCACCGCACTCACCCCAAACTTAATGTGAAACTTGGCTCTTGACAAGTGAGCAATTAAGTTAGGACATATTTGGAAATGCCAATTAGGATTGACGTGATATGTATGATCGGGTTGCACAACAAGAATAGGATAAACGGCTCAAACTTGGGTGACTAGGGAAAAATTCATTTTATAGGGAAGGTTAGAAAGGCTCAAACGTCCAAGGATGGCCTAAATCATTTCTAAGGGACAAGTCTAACTAGGATTTCGCTTCAAGGAGATGCACAAACCAATTCTAGATGCTAAAATTACATGTGAAATAATTGTATGAGAAATGCAAAGCATGGTGGAAAAATAAAAGTATAAACTAGTGAGGAGAGACTAAAGAGAAACATCTATAATATCCAACAATTCAGCATGACAAGGCAACAAATAAGGAATGAGCGGAAAGTATCATCATCGAGTAGAACACTAGGCCACAGAAAAACTCAAAAATCTCTCAATGTCAAACTAACAACCACATAAACAACATAAGATAAAAGTTCCAAACACAAAAGACAACACACATTTAGCACAATACAACCTAAAAATGGCACACAACAGAAAAATAGAAATTAGTTTAGGTATTAGAAAACTCCCTCTACTCGGAGTCCTTGTGGGGCTCCTCCGAATTCGAAGCTGATGGCCTAGCCCACGGGTCTAGAACGTGCTGAGGGAAGTCCGGGAACTTCAGATCAAATCGTGGCGTCACCTCTTGAATGTTAGGCATTTTTCTTTTTTTTTTCTTTTTTTTTTTGAACTACCCCAACACAACAAATTCCCTCTCTTCTTTGTCTTCTTTACAACTGTCCAGCACCACACCCCTAATTCCAACAATACACTACTCTAGCATTACTTAAATCTTGCTAAAAAAAAAATCCCCTAATCTGACCCAATCGCACCAATTCACTTTCACAGCATTCACAATAAAATTCTTGCACTCTTCACCAAATCAGATTTAAGACATTACACACATTCCACGAATAAATTCGCCATGGTAAATTTTCCCTGTATAAGTTATTCACAATCCCATATATCCAAGACTCAACACTTTCCCCACTTCACCAACTCAAAATTCCAAGAATTTACACTAATAACTACCATCACAAACAGCCACGACAAAGAACCACACCATTATTCTAATATCACAGTAAAAATTTAAAAGTCCCACCACTAATTTCAAATTATTAATGTACCCAATTTAAATCTTTCCCACACATTATCCACTACTCAGCAGCCATAATGTGATTCAATTAAGAAAAATGAGAATTTTTTTACCCAATCACTCTTGACAATGCTTTTTGTGGCAACTTTGACTTCCTCTGAATTTCACTAGCAAAAATGAACTACAATGGTGGTCGTAATGGCAGCTGCTTGTGTTTGAAATGAAGTGAAGGTGAACAGTGAGATGGGTTGAGTGAAGAGCGAAGGGGACATGGTTGATTGAAGTTGGTTCGCATGGGTGATGGAGATGGTGATTTCCGAAGGTGGTGAGTTCGTGGTTGGGTCGAACGAATGTTCGACTAGAGTCTCGGCTTGGTGCAGTGGTTCGTGGTTGGGTCGCGTTGGTGAAGGCTGCGGCTGGGTGGTTCGGGTTGGTTCGCATTGGTGGTTGAACGAAGCTTTGGGTTGGTTTTCTTGGAGTCAGGCGGAGGTTCGACTGGAAGTGGTGGCTACGGGTTGGTAATGGATGGAGGTGAATGGAGGTTATGGTGGTGTTGGTGAAGAAGGCGGCTGGGTTGAGTGTGAAGGGAAATGAAGATAATGATGATGAATGTGGTAGGGTTGTAATTTTTGGGTTGACCAGCAAATGGGCTGTCACATAAAGGGCCCAGTTGACTAAAAATTAAAATTTAAGCCCCAATCTCTCTTAAATCAATCTCTTTTTTAAGTAACTAGTCAACTGAAATGTATCAGCCCAAATGATTGGACTGAACACACAAAAGAACATGTACCCAATGATTGCTTCATTCAACAAATTTTCAATCAAATGTTCTTATTGCTTTCAACCCAACACTCCTTTGATCAGCCCAGTATCAAAATACATTTGCTGTCAAATAAAATTGCTAAGCCATTGCTATAGCAACTGGGCATATCTCTTTCTACCCCAAACTTAGTTTCTTTGCCCAACTTTGAAATTTCATCACTTCCACAGCCTCCTTGACTTGATTTTCTGCACAAAGAAAAGAAATATTTTCTCAATTTCACCATGACATTTATTTAAACTAATTATAATATATCTATATATATATAATTTTTATTTATCTTTTTTTTTTCTTTTGCTTTTTTTTTTCTTGGGGTGCCTTTATTGAATTTTTTCTTCTCTTTTTTTTTTTTGCCCTTTTTTTTTTCTTTTGGCACCCCGAAACTACAAACATCAAGCATCCTTCAAGGAAATAGAGGCCTTTTCTCGGTTGACCTCTCCACTCCCAAACTTCACTCCTTGGCCTAAGAATTTTCTTCTTGAAAGTGCTTCACGAAGTTCCACCACCCCATCGGGGTATACTCTCACCACCAAGAAAGATCCATCACACCTTGAATCTAGTCGTCCATGAGTAGCCTTCGTTAAAGAGTTGGAAAAAATCACTTGTTGCCAAACTTCAAACATTTGAGACCGAAATTTTCTACTAAGCTTCTTTTTCTTTCTCTTCTTTTTGGGTGGTTTTTTAGAGTAAAATGATGATTTGTCTTTGCTCTCTTGTGCCTCGTGTTCCTTAGCAATTTATTTAAGCAGAATCTTCTTTCTCACCTTCTTACTAACTTTGAATTTGGACTCCTCAACCATGTTAGGATCCATATCTCCAATTGCTAAGCATTCTCCTATTGCATCCGGGGCACGTATGGGATGGAAAACCTTGAATGTGGCTTGCTCATCTTGAGCTCTCATGGTGAGCTGTCCTTTTTCAACATCTATCAAAGTCCTTCCCGTGGCAAGAAATGGCCTCCCTAAAATGATTGGAACTTCCCTATCTTCCTCATAGTCAAGAATAATGAAGTCCGCCGGAAAGATGAACTTATCTACTTGTACAAAAACATCTTCAATTTTTCCATCCGGATGAGCCATGGAACGATCCGCTAGTTGCAAAGTGACGGTGGTTGGCCTTGCTTCTCCAATTCCCAACTTCTTGAAAATAGACATGGGCATGAGATTAATACTAGCTCCCAAATCACAAAGAGCTCTTCCAACATCCCGTCCCCCAATAGAATTTGGAATTGTGAAGCTGCCCGGATCTTTCATTTTAGGTGGAATTTTGTTCTTCAACATAGCGCTACAGCCCTCGGTCAAAGCGACCGTTTCAAACTCGCCAAACCTCCTTTTCTTTGTCAAAATATCTTTTAAGAACTTGACATAATTTGGCATTTGCTCTAGTGCTTCTACCAAGGGAATATTGATATGGAGCTATTTCAACACATCCAAAAACTTCCTGAATTGCCCATCTTGCTGCTGTTTCCGAAATCTTTGAGGAAATGGAAGGGGTGGTTTAGTATTAGAACATACTGGTGCGGATTGCTGACTGTCAGGTTGCTGACCCGATGCTGTATCAACTCGGTGCAGTATCAGCAATTTCCTGGGCAGTTTTTTTACTCAATTTTTCGTCGTTTTGGATTGAAGTGGGCTCCCCACTACCCTTTATTTCCTCCTCAGAATTTTTCAGATTCTTGCCACTCCTTAGTTGAATGGCGTTGCATTGTTCCTTCCCATCCCTCCTTGGATTTTTCGTGTCGCTAGGCAAAGAACCTTGCAGCCTAGCTTTTAATTCATTGGCCAAATGTCCAAGTTGCAACTCTAAGTTTCGAAGAGAGGCAGCTTGACTTTGTATCACCGCATCATTTTTTGGCCATATAATCCCGCATTAGACTCTCCAAAGAACTTGGTTGGGAATTTTGAGCATGTTGTGGATGTCGCGGTTGTTGTGAAAAACCCGGTGGATATGCTTGTCTTCCTTGGGCTGGTGCGGTGCTTGAGCTTGCTCCTTGACCCCCCCAAGACAAATTAGGATGATTCTTCCATGCTTGATTGTAAGAATTTGAGAATGCCCCATTATTTCTATTAAAATTCTGATTACCCATGTAGCAAACGGACTCTGGATTAGATGGACACTTCTCAAACGCATGCCCTTCTCCACAAAACACACATGATACATCATCACTTTGAAGGGCAGCAGCTGGTTGAATATTTTTAGCGTTCCCAATACTCAAATTCTTCAAAACATTCGTCATGGAAGCCGTTTGAGCTGTCAAAGCTGTTATTGCATCTACCTCAAGGACTCCCGCCACTTTTCTACTTGTTGGAGCTCTTGTGTTGGACCATTGGTAGTTGTTACTTGCAATGGTCTCCAAAATCTCAAATGCTTCATTGTAAGACTTCGACAAAATAGCACCATTGGCCGATGCATCTAACACCATTCGAGAAGCTGCATTCAAGCCATTATAAAAAGTCTCCATCTGAATACAATGTGGAATGCCATGATGTGGACACTTTCGCAAAAGTTCCTTAAACCTCTCCCACGCATCATTTGTGGACTCATCTTCAAGTTACTGAAAAGACATGATCTCACTTCTGAATTTTGCATTTCTAGTAGGAGGAAAGTATTTCCTCAGAAACTTCTCAGCAAGGTCATTCCAATTGGTCACAGAATCAGGCGGCAAAGTGTTGAGCCATGATCTAGCTCGGTCCCGTAGTGAGAATGGGAATAGCTTCAACCTTAACACCTCTTCACTCACTCCTTGGATCTTGAAAGAATCGCTCACCTCCAAAAATGAACGGAGATGGAGGTGAGGATCTTCAGTTGGCATCCCACTGAATTGCCCCACGGTTTGGAGCATTTGAAACATCACTGGCTTGAGCTCAAACTGCGGTGCTTGTATTTCAGGCCTCACAATGCCTGGATTGAGCTCATTAAACATGGGGGTTGCATACTCTCGTATAGCCCTTGCTCGATCATCTGCCAATATGATGGGATTAACAATTTGTTGAGCAATCCCCTCATCATCAAAATTCTCAGCCATGATGTCTCGGCCCTTAGCCTTTTGAACCTTTCTTCTTCTTCGGAATGTACGTTCAATCTCGGGATCAATAGGAGCAAGTTCAAAGTCCTCTTGTTGGTTCATACACTATAGATACCTGAGATTTCAAAGACAAACCAGCAAGATTAAAAGCACAAAAATTCTTAGAATGTCAATTAGTTGATAAAACAAAATTTAGAACTTAAAGTCCCCGGCAACGGCGCCAAAAACTTGTTGTGAAAATTATATTGCTTTATAATTGCGCAAGTGTACACAATCACAAACAAGTAATACAATGATAAGTAATCAAAGTTCGTCTCCACAGGGACTTTTTACTAAATAATGTTAAATCCACTAAAAGTAATTCCAAGAATTTCAAATAAAACTAAAATAAAGTCACACATTAATGCACGAGAAAAATTTATAGCTTTGATTCTAAACTTGAGACTAACTTTTTAAGCTAAATAAACTAAAAAATGAGAAGCTAAAAGTGACTAAAGTGGTGGTAATTTCAGATTTGGAAATTAGACTTGGGTGATTAATTTCCACTTGTATGTCCCAGTTGATACAGCAATGACCCAGCAATGACTCAGCAATCCTGGCAGAGTTAACAAATTTCAAAAAAACCAGCAAGCTTTTTCCAAAACTTGCAATAAACCATTCATAATCTCACAATGCATTCCTACATCAGTTTAGATCACAAATAGCCCAATAAAGCATCAAATCCTTAGTTATACATGGTAGCAAAATATTCCTATTTCACTACTAATTAATACCTAAACGAAAAGGTAAAAATCATGCATCAATTAGAGGGGTTCAACTAGGTCTTACTTTTCCAAGTAAGATCTAGCTTGCTAAATGTTAAAAATGGCCAAGAATTAACATTCATTCAACATTTCATCACGACTAATTGAACTAAGTGAAGATTACTTCATCATTGCAAAATCAAAACACTAGTCCATACAAGGGTTCATAACCACCCAAATCTCAAAGAGTTTAGTTCATAGCTGAAATTAAAAACAACAAACCAGAAAATAAATTGTTCATGGAGTTAAAGAGAAAATTAGAGAGAAGAAAATGATACAAAATGAAGTGGAGAGCAAGAGAAATGAGTGGTGAGCTCAAATCCTTTCTTTGGAAGTTGCCTTCTTCTCCTTCTTCTCAATCTTCTTCTTCTCTTCTTTGTACTCTTTCTTTTTCTGTACTTAAATTTCTTTCTGCTGTTGTAATTTTTGTACCCTCATTCAAAGTGCAGCCACCATCCTCTAATATCCTCTTCTTTTCCTTTTTGCCCCCCAATTAGGGTACCAAAGTTTACCCTAATTGGAAATCCAAGTCACCACCCACTTGTCCTTCTTCCACATGTTTGTTGAGTCAATAGCCAAATTCCGCCACCTCAGCTCCTTTCTTTCTTCATTAAAGCCAGCTGGACTATCTGCCAAAATAAACTTACTGGGCTGACAAATTGCTACGCGATGATTGCTATAGCAATGCCAGTCAGCAATAAGCATTTTTCTGCTCCTTTTTCTCCTTGTCCCAAATATTTCCAAATACCTATTCTTGTATTTTTTTTCTGTTTAAAACACATAAAAACAATAACATAAGTCTATTTAACACTTACTAACACACACTTCCATTTATTACAAAGACACAACAAACTAAACACAATTACATAGGTTAGACACTAATTGCTCCACAATTCACATTAAATTCAAGCTTAAAGATATGAAAATAACTCTAAATCTTAGAGTTCTCAACAACTCTATTCAATGAATGGTAGCTTTGACTCTCGCCTAAACGGGACACTGATATCAGTTTGTTGAAAACCTTGGAAATTATTTAGGATTATAAGTTTTAGTATTTTCACTTGTCATTCCTACTTGCTATATGTTTATAATTTCTGAATTGTGTATGAATTTATATTGAACCATGTTATTTTCTGTTATTAAGTTGTAGTTTAATTTCGAATCTTCATTGTTGGTCTAACTTGGCTTGTTTATCTAATGAGATAAATCCCTAGTAGATTTTCACCATTAGACATACATAATAGTGTTAGATCTCGAAAGATAAATATTGTATATGCGACATCTAGCTGTTCATCAATTGATGACACCTTAGACTAGTATTTTTACGATAGGAAACAAGAAGATTGTATAAATAAGATTACTTTGACATTCGCTAATCGAAGCATCGTTGGATTCTTATTTATAAACGAAATTATCCTAATTCCTCTTAGCTTATTCATTTCGAATTAGCTTCAAAACATATCATTGGATGAATGGTCTATAAATCATTTCATGTCATTCTATATTTTCTCTTCAGAAATTAAATGACGCATATGATTATAATCCCGAAATTCTATTCCCAATTGATATAAATCCTCAATCTTAGAAATCTCCTACTTGTATGGGCAAATTTGACTTAGAGTTTAAATAGTAGTGGTGGTCCAAGAAAGAATTACTCATTATATTTGTTATAAATTTAAGTCTTTGAATTTAATTTTAGATTCCAAATAGAAATTTTCTTATATTTCTAATTCCAGAATACAATACAGTTACACTTCCTCAAGCGTTTAATATCCATCTTCTATTAATGGATTAAAACTGTATGGAATATGAGTTAGGTATTCTGTGACCAGGATCCACTTGCAGTATTCTAAGAACTCTTTGATGTAACTAAACCTATGTCATCAAAAGACACTACCACATTTTTTTTTAATCTATGGCATTCATATCTTGTTCATAGTGGATTTGACAAGATCAATCTCTGCAAAGAGTTAATATGCCTATATCCACTAAAAGTAGTTCATCTCATTCGCAGATGGATGTACATTCAGGGGTGGATATGAGTTTTTTGTTGTATTCTTCAAACGATAACTCTAGATTATACCTTTTAGCAAGAAATTTGAAATGTTTGAAAAATTTCATTAATTTCTAGCAATGGTTAAAACCATTAAGGTAAGTGGTTAAAGATCTTGTGAACTGATAGAGGTGGAGAAATAGTTAGTAGATATGCAGTTCAAAGATCATTAAATTGATTTTTGAATTATATCCAAACTTACCTCCCCAGAAATTTCGAGTTGCATGTTGATGATTAGTTACTAGTCATTGCCTAATTCCTTCTATGGTAATACAATTTCAGAATGATGTAATGGTTGTATACTTAATGTAAATCATTACTAGATTCATGGATGACCTAATCAAAATCTTAAGAAAAGCTAGAACTGTTAACCGTGGTTTGTTAGCTATTCTAAGTGATTAGGGGTGGACCATCCCATAGTCAATAGATAAGAAAGTGTTTGTTCAAACAAATACTACTTTTCTAAGAAAATGACTAAGTCTGAAAATATAGTAGCAAATAAAGGAGATATTTTTTCTTGATTCCAATAGTGTTCTATCATCTTATATGACATATGATGATCCCACTTCCTCTGTTGTCTTGTCACAACCAAAGAGATCAATACCATTTAGTTTTCTTAGACATAATTCACGGTACCTTCTCGTAGTGGGAGAGTTTCTAGGAACTCAACTTCTTATGGCTTGGGAGACACTAGTGATTAATATCCATTGTGAGTTTAAACAAGTAATGGATTGTCAAGATAAGAAACTAAAAGAAAAGCCAATAGAACTATGGTTTAATCCATTCACATGGAATAACCTAAAGTTTTCTATTACAAGGACATAAAAGGAAATTTTAGTTAATAAGTCTATTATATGGACTTAACAAAACCTCCTGTTCCTAATATTATAGGTTTGAGTTTATCTAAACCTATGGCTTGTGGTATACCTGGTAATTACTTACTCTAATGCAAGCAACTTACTTTAGTAAGATGCTGAAGCATTTTCTTTCTAATGGCAATCTATAGAAGCTTCACAACTTCTTAGATATAGATTTTATTTATCTAAGGAAAAGTCTTAACTATTCCAGAAAAGATAAAGCCATGAAAGAATTTCTTAAATCAACAACGAGAGGTTTTAGATATGCTTTTGTATGCCTTAGACCAGACACGTGCTGTTGAGTGGGAGTAATGAGTAGGTATCAGATTAATCTAGGAGAAGAACATTGGAAGACAATCAAGTAAATCTTAAGATAAAGAAGAGGAACTAGATGTTAGTCTATAAGGGTGTGTTTAAAACTCTTAGACTACACCATATGAGATTTTGAAATTTTCCTTTGTGCTAGTAAATCTTTCTGATAAGATGGTGATTACTCTTGGGGTGGAATAGTGATTTTGGAGAAGTGTAAAAACCTATATGAAGTCTCTAGGTCTACCAGAGAGGGACTGAATGTTAAGGTTGCAGGAAAGGTACTTATTCAGTCTAAGGAAAGATCTATACATTTTTGGCATCATTCCAAATTGCCTTAAACTACTAGTGTTAATTTCCTGATTAACCAAAAGTAGTTGCCAAAGATATAGAATCATGTATCCCAAGAGAGTAGACATATAGAGAGGAATTTCACATTATCAATGATTTTGTGATTAAAGGAAGAGTAATGGTGGAGAAAAGGTTGTGGTTAAATCAACCTTTCAGATCCTATTACGAGGAGTTTACTACTACTACACTTGATTTGTATATCAAGGTGTTGAGATTATTTGAAACGCACTTTTTGTTTTATATTAGTGCAAGTGGGAGTTTGTTGGGTTTTATGTCCTAAATAAAACTCATTTCAATATAATCAGATTTACTTATTAATATAGATGAGAAACAACATTTAATGTTCCATGGTTCACATGATTATATGTATATAATGTATGAATTCATCTGAAACCCTTTTCACATACTTGATCCTGTTCATTGTGCTGTCAACACATTGGAAAGTAAACATGACTATGTGAATAAAGTTTCCTAGATTTATCAGACACAGTATTTTACTGATATGATAATCTACAACAAGAGTTTACTTGCATTTGGAGAAATACTATGTTCTTTCGAGAGCATTGGTTAAAGTAAAGCTCAGGTTGGATGCATGAAGTATGCATCAGAAGGGACCGATATTGAACTTTGACTTAGATTTATTTAACTTAACGTAATATCTATTCAAGTCAATATCGCCTAGTTGATCCTAGATCAAATGATCTTAATCCTGATATGATTAGGCTCAATCTCGAGAGGCTATTCGTGTTCTTTGATTTGTTAGTTAATCCTACTTTTAGGTCAGGGTGAAACGTACATTTTGGGAACACGGTAGTGCAATTGAGTGGGAGCGCTATCATAAACATGATCTCCTTCGAGCTTGACCAAACGAACATAAATGGTGGAGTACTCATTTCACATAAGCTGAAATATCATTTATACAGGATCAAGTGTTTTAAGGAATAAATACATTGTAGGGTGTAACGGTAATTTAATCCCTTCACAGTGTAGATCATTCATATAGAGGATCATTGATCAAATTAGGATTATAACAATGGATAACTAATGATGTGTCTATATGACGGAACATATAGAGCATTCTATATAACTGAGAGTGCAATTCTAAGTTCTATGCGTGGATTTAACGAAGAATTAATAAGTGAGTGAATTTTAGTAATAAATTCTTGATCTACTTATTGGAAGCTCGGTTATATAGACCCGTGGTCCCCACACTAGTTGAGATAATATTGCTTGTAAGACTCATATAATTGGTTTTGATTAATCAATTATAATTCTCAAATTAGACTATGTCTATTTGTGAATTTTTTCACTAAGTAAGGGCGAAATTGTAAAGAAAGAGTTTTAGGGGCATATTTGTTAATTATGATACTTTGTATGGTTCAATTAATAAATATGATAAATGACAATATTATTTAATAATTATTTATAGTTATTAAATAGTTAGAATTGGCATTTAAATGGTTGAATTAGAAAATTGGCGTTTTTGAGAAAATCAGATGCAGAAAAGGTAAAACTGCAAAATTGCAAAAAGTGAGGCCCAAATCCACTAGTATAGGGCCGGCCACTTTTGTAGGAAATTTAAACTGATATTTTCATTATTTTAATGCCAAATAATTCAAACCTAACCCTAGTGGAATGCTATAAATAGATAGTGAAGGCTTCAGGAAATTTAGACACTTAAATTTCATATTTTTCCTTCAGAGAAAAACCTGAGCCTTCTCTGTCCCTATCTTTGGCCGAACCCACTCTCTCTCTCTTCCTCATTGAGATTTCGAAATTCTTAGTGTAAGAGTAGTGCCCACACACAGCAAGTGATACGTCAACCACAGTGAGGAAGATCGTGAAGAAAGACTTTCAGCAAGAAGGAGGTTTCAACATCAAAGATTCAGAGAAAGAGATCCAGGTTCAGATATTGATAATGCTCTGCTACAAAAAGGAATCAAGGGCTAGATATCTGAACAGAAGGAGTCATATTATTCCGCTGCACCCAATGTAAGGTTTCCTAAACTTTATATGTGTTTATTTCATCGTTTTAGAAAGTTCATATTTAGGGTGTTAATCAACATACTTGTGAGTAGATCTAAGATCCTGGTAAAATAAATTCCAACTAGATGTACACTGGGAGAGAAGATCCCCTTTCCCATCTCAAGTACTTCAAAATGCAAATGGATTTGTAAGGGGTACGAGGAGATGTATGCTGCAGAATCTTCCCTACCACTCTGTCGGAAGCCGCTCAATAATGGTATTTCAAGTTGGCTCCTGGAAAGTTTAGTTCATGGAAAACCTTCTCTTCTGAATTCCATGCGCAATTCTCCTCCTCGCGCCAACTCCCATTGCATTTGGGAGACTTGGCCGAAGTTAAGAACCGATCAGGCGAGCCACTCCGAGCATACATCAGTAGATTCAAGACGGAGGCAACCAAATTTTCACGGGTAACTGAGGATGGAAAGTTCTCCACAATACTGGGGGGCATCGAGCCGAAGGCTTCATCAAGCTCGAAGAAGCCATTCAACGAGCAGAAGGTGAGCAAAAGCCTGGCAAGTCAAAGGCTCCTTCCACTGGAACATCTGCCCAACTTCCCCACTGCCCAAACAATTCAAGCTCAAGTGGTAAGCGTTCCAACAACAACCACAAGCAAGGGAATGGGAAGAAAGGAAAGTTTACTGGCCAATCCGAACAAGCTCCCCTGAAGAATCATGCCAAATACACTGCATTCACTATTCTAACTGAAGATATAGAAAGTGTATATATGGCAACTCAGTCGCTGGCCCCGTATAAGAAGCCCGAGCCCATGAAGAAAGATTCCAACAAAAGGGACATGACAAAGTTTTGTCGGTTCCACGGAGACTACGACCACGACACTAATGAATGCTACAACTTGAAGGGGGAAATTGAATTCCTAATAAGGACTATCCACACCTGCAAAAGTATGTTAAGACCGACCAAGGTCAGAGGAATGACAACAACAATATTTGCTACCACCCCCAGTAGATGGACATCTGCAAGTCATTGTCGGAGGCCCTCACATTGCTGGAGATTCAAGGAAAGCTCGGGAGTGTTGGGTTTTGTGCCCTAAATAAAACCCATTTCAATATAATCAGATTTACTAGTTAATAAAGATCAGAAATAACATTTTATGTTGCATGGTTCACATGATTTATTTCATGATTGTTTAATGTATAAATTCTATTAAGTTGTTAATGATTATAGTGTTTTTAGCACAGTGGAATATAATCTTGAATATATGTTCGAAAGTTTAATTCCTTGATTTTCCAAGTTCACTGGATTTGGACTGGCATGATAATCAGCGATAGGTATGCCTACACCTTGGATAAGTGTTATGTCCTTTCCAGGGCATTGGCAAAGTTTACCAGGATCGGATGTATGGAGTATACATTGGAAGGGACCGATATTCAACTTTGATTAGATATGTTAAATTTACCGTAATACCTATTCAATTCAATATCACCTAGTTGATCCTATATCAAATGATCTTAATCCTGATATGGTTAGGTTTGATCTCAAGAGTATTATACATGTTCTTTAATTTGTTAGTTAAGCATACTATTGGGTCAGGGTGATACGTACATTTTGGGAACAAGGTAGTGCAATTGAGTGGGAGCGCTAAACATAGATATGGAATCTATAACTTCTATAGGTATTTAGAAGTTAAACAATGATTTTCTTCGAGCTTGCTAAATAGAGATAAATGATAGAACGTTCATTTTATTGATTATATTATTTCACTAAAATATCATTTATAGGTGGCAAGTATTTTAAGCATAAAATACATTGAAAGGGTGTAACGGTAATTTTATCCATATGCAATGTAAATCATCTATAGAGGATCATTGATTATTGGGATTATAACAATGAATAATTAATACTGTATCGATATTGTGGAACATATAGAGTGTTCTATATGACTGAGAGTTCGATTCCAAGTTCTATGCGTGGATGCAACAAGGAATTATTAAGTCAGTAAATTTACCTAGTAAGTTCTGGGTCTGATTATTGGAAACTCTGCTATATAGGCCCATAGTCCCCATACTAGTTGAGACCATACTGTTTGATAGACTCAGTTAATTGAATTTTATTAATCAATTATAATTCTAAAACTAAACTGTGTCTAGTTTATGAATTTTCACTAAGTAAGGGCAAAATTGTGAAGAAAAGAAATTCTAGGTTTTATTTATTAATTAAGAGAATTTATATGTCTAATTAATAAATATATTAAATGACGATATTATTTAATAATTAATTTTTAGTTATTAAATAATTTGAAATGGCATTTAAATGGTTAAATTGGAAAATTGGCATTTTTGAGAAATTGTGATGGAAAAATGATAAAATGCCAAAATTGCAAAGTGGGGCCCAATAACATCCTATGGTCGGCCACAATAAGGAATTTACCATTTATTTTTCTATTATTTTAACGCTAATTAATTCTAACCTAAACCTACGTTGTTACCTATAAATAGGTAGTGATGGCTTCAGGAAAAAGATTGATGCATCTCATTCTTTCAGAGAAAATTTCTAAGCCTTCTACCTATACCCTAGCCGCCACCCTCTTCCTCTACTTTCTTCTTCATATTATCCAGCCTTTAGTGATAGAGTGAGTACTGACACACATCAAGTCATATCTCAATCATAGTGTGGAAGGTTGTGAAGAATCCAATCAACAAGAAGGAGAATCAGACTCAAGAAGGAGAGATCCAGGTTTAGATCTTTATAATGCTCTACTACATAAAGGAATCAAGGGCTAGAGATCTAAACGGAAGGAGTCCTTATATTCCGCTGCACCCAATGTAAGGTTTCCTAAACTTTATACGTGTTTATTTCATTGTTTTAGAACTCATATTAGGATGTTAATGAAACATACTTGGTAGCAAATCTAGATCCTGGTAAAATATTTCCAATAACTGGCCTCATAGCCATTGTAATGATTTATGTTGACCGAGGTTTTCGGCAACCCATTAAGTAATATATAAGAAATCTTTAGGAAGTTTAATGCATGAGATTTTTACGTGGTTGGGGCATTAATGAGCCTTAGTCCACGAGTGTTTTTTATTTATGAGAGTATTTATTACAGAGAATGTTCTTGATAGTTTTTCCCTCTTTTGTTCTTATGAAACCCTAAATTCTCGACCGCCGTCTTAATGTGTTTGGGGGGTATTTATAGTGTTTTTGTGCGGTGATCCCTAGAACAGAGCTACATGTCTTTCTATATTTTTTCAGTAGGGGCACACATTCCCAAAAAATATAAACTGGGAAATACATAGTCTATACTCTAGGTATGTTAGGGGTTAGGAAGATATAACCCTTTATCCCTACTTGACTGATGTTATTCCTCATAAAGTAGCCGTCACTAGGCTTATTAATCATAGCGTAATAGCTGTAGAAGAGAGGTTACGCCGTCAGACTTAATACTTATGACAGTTCCAATACGCCTTCTCCCATGCGGGATTAAATGCGAGGTGACTGTTCAAATGGAGTCTGGGTCTTCCCGAAGGTGCTTTGCTATAGCTCTGCTCTCCGGGATTACGTGGACCCCTCATCTCTTCTCCGGGAGGTATTTTCTTTGTTCATACTCTTGATCTAAAATGACTTAGTTAAATTATCTCGAAACCATATTCCTCAAATCCACGTGTCGCGGTCGCATTGGCCCACGTATTTTGGGAAAAATTAAGGGCAACATTTACCCCCAAGCCTTGTTTGGTGGGAAGTAAATGAGGCTTGTTTAGGTGCCTCCAGTTGTCTTATTGACTACGTGGCTTGTGCTTTGGGAGGGTGGGGTGTATTTATGACCATCATCATTGCAGTTTTTAATTTTTGCAGGCAACGACTCGTTTCCTATCCATTAATGATCTAGCGCGTTTAATGGGTGTCAGTCAAGTACTCAAGCGTTTCCAACCACCTTGGTTAACGCTTGTCCCAACCGTTAGATCTATAGAATGCGAATTGATTACTATTCTCACCGTACGATGATGCTTGATCACAGCTGCTTCACACCCGTTCTGGCCTATAAAAGCCAGCCTTCTCATTTCATTTGGTTACTTTCGCTACTTAGCCAAATTTTTCTCAGAGCCTTTACAGGGAGAAAAAATTCCATACACCATAAATTATTTGCTACTCTTCCTTTGCCGTCGCCAGTCCTCATTGTATCGACGATCAACACCAACCTCGCTCTCAAACTTCATGTAAGTTTTCAGGATACTTTATACTTGTCTACTGTTTGTTTGTATAGCATGGTTAGAATGTCTGGGTTGAGTGATGAATTTCTTGGGAATAATCTTGACTGTATGTGCTGTGTAATGCGTAGAATCTCTCTTATTCGTGCCCTTGCTATTTTCCTTTATTGCTTTTTTCTGTTAGAGTTGTCTCTCTCGTCGAAATAACGCTTTTAGCGCATAGGGCAATTCTTGTTTCTACCCTTGGCGTTTTCTCCTCTTCTTTTTCCCTTTTTTTTTACTGTCACTGCCTTTGGGATTTTTTCACCCGATGCTTGTTAAGGGAAGTCCTTCGGAGTTTCCTTATTTGGCAAGCATCCGGAGGAGGCCTCTTTCCAGCGGTTAGGGGACCCCCATTCCCTTTTTTAACATTAGTGTTTGGTTTGGGCCTAACTGGTGGAGTTCTTACTTTTTTCAGAAAAAATGTCTGCTCCTACCACCGGAACGAAATCTTCTAAGAAGGGGGCGGCCACCTTGGCCACTCTGGAGGAAGTTATGAAGGGCCCTGTTGCCCAGGATAACTATACTTCTCGTAGCAACGGCTGGGAAGCGGATGAGCTCCGTTCCACGTTGGTCTGTGCTCATTAGCTCGAGGAGATTATGACCGTGGCAGGCATCAAGCCATCTGCGTCTCGGGTCTTTCACCGCTTCCCTCGAGACGAAGAGATGCCCAATCACAGCTATGGGGTCTTCGGAGCTTGGAGCCAAACCCACCTTATGTCAGGGGCCATGGTCCCTCTTCAAGACTACTATATCAATTTCCTTGTCTTTGTTGGCCTCGCGCCTTATCAATTAATTCCGCAAGCTTACCGCCTGCTCTCAGGCTTGTTTATTTTTTAGGTTGCTAGAGGCTAGGCTTCGCCTAGCCCGGCCGAAATTTTGTATTTTTACGAACTTGTTTCTGTCCCCAAGAAGGGGGACAAGTTTAAAGACGGATTTTTCACCCTCCGGGCCCATCCTTTAAATGAGGGCCCGGTCCCTTTTAATCTCCAAAAGAATGTAAAGGAGTACTGCCATCGCCTTTTCTTCTCTTCCGGCTTCCAAGCCGTGGATCGCCGGGAGCTTCTCCCAAAGTGGGTTAGGATTCCCCCTCTTCTCCGCACTGCTCCTACCCGACTGTTTCTCCAACACGCCAAGACCTTCTCCACTTACGACAAAAATGACCTCAACGTGGGAGACTTGGTTACGACGGAAACCTTCCAGATGGCCAAACTGATCTCCGGGAGCCAGTCGGTGGATGACTTCAATCGCTCAAAGGTTCTCTGTCCTAACATCTGCACCCCGGCCATAGAGAAAGTTCTCCGGGTGGGGATTATAGCCTCGACAGAGGACCGGTACCAGAAGTACCTCTTTAGGAGGGAATATGAGCTGGCTTATATCAATGCTCAGGCCCCCGCCGGGAGGACCCTTCGCTTGGAAGTAGGCACGGATCGGATGCCTTCCAAGCCTAAGTCTTTTCTCCTGGTTCCTAATACTGGGCCTCCCGATGCAAGCACATTCAGCTCCGGTAAGTCTCCTTTAACGGTCTATCATGCTCCTTCAGTCCAAGAGTATTCCCGGTATGGGCCTATAGGGTTCGATGAACGTCTTCTTAAGTTTAGGATGCCCCCCACTCGGTGGGGGGATCATGCCAAGGCCTTTTACTTGTCCCATTTAGGTCATTCTTAGGCCGGTCCCGGATGGGTTTCGGACCTCGTACTCCCATCCCTCTGGATCACTCCGCTTACTTGTCTTCTAGCTGGTTTCTCCCCTCGGACAGCTTTCTTGGTGATGACGAAGCTAGCATTATAGTTAAAGACTTTGCTAGGGCCTAGTTAGATAGTCAGGGTAGGACTAGCTTTATTGTTTTGTTTTCAGGCGCATGCTTTCTTATAGCCATTCTAACACTTTGTATGTTTCTTTTTGAAGCAGCTAGGCCAATGGAAGATCTCGTAGCAACCCTTGCTGAAACCTACAGCCCGAACTCTTCTCTTCCTCCGGCGCCTGCCCAAATGGTGAACCTGGGGAAGTCATCTTCCAGTGCCCCCTTACGCACAATCGTCTTGATCGACGAGGATGGGGAGGAGGAGGAAGGGGATATTGTGGCTCCCCTCGACCATAAGTGCAAGGGTAAAATGGTTGAGGCTGAGTCTTCTAAGAAGCCCAGTAGAAAGTAAACCCCGGACGTCAGCTCAGATTTAAGGATTCCTCCTGAAGTAGAGGAGTATGTCGTACCCCCCGGTATCATTTTTACTCTGGTTCCTGCCGATGAGGAGAGGCAGCAACTCCGCATTGCCAAACATAATTATGCCATGGATGAGTATAGCAGGGGGAATGCTTAGGTGGAAGCCTTAAAGAAGGTCTTGAGGGAGGCTCAACAATATTCTTTACGCGAGGAGACCTTCAAAAATGCCTGGGACCTGAACATGGACCCCCTGACGGACTGGTTCAATCGCTTCGTTGGCCCTGCTCTTGCTCCTTTTTCCTCCAAACTGACAAGCCAATTTGTTTCCCATCTGACCCAACTCCCGGCCAAAAGATATGCAATCTGCGCCTCTACGAACACGATTTATCAAGTTCAGGACATCAGCGCTGCCATGACCGCATTGAGTTTTCATTTCTCTCTTTTTTCTTGTGCTTTATCCTATGGCATTTCATCTCATACTTAACTTGTTTTCTTTTCCAGATCGCTGCAGAGACCGGTTGCCTCTCAAAGACCCTGATAGATCACGGGTACGTCATGTCCGAATTCCGGGGCATGGACGGGGCCATTAAGATTTTGAGAGACCTGGCGGCCGAGAGGAAGGCGTTCCGAGAGGAGCCCAATAGAAGGACGCACAAGCAGAGGAGAGGCACCGGGAGGAGCTGAAGGTTCAGGGCGAGGCTGTAGCCAAGGCCAAGCGTGAGCTGAGAGAAGTGAAAGAGGCTTTAGAGGAGCTGACTTCCAGGCTGAAGTTAATGGAGGAGCTACATCAGGCAGACTTGCGATCGACGGCCAATTTGACAGTTGAGGTGAAGGAGCTTAGGGACTTCAAAGATAAAGCCTTGAAGAAAGCTAAAGGAGATGAGCTCCTAGCCCCTATCGCCTGCAAGCACTGCACCAAGCGCTTTGATGACGCTGTTTTCTTGGCTTGGCAAACTAATGGCCAGAACATCAAACTTGATTTTTACCCCAAGCCTGAAGAAGTCCTTGTTCGCTTGTTGGAGAAGCAGAAGAGACTTGACGCCTTGCTCGAGGAGCGTAGGGGGCCTCGTCTTCCACCCTACATTCATTAAGCCAGCTATCATTTGTTACTGCTATAACTATCTTTTTTTTTCTTTTTTATATTTACAGTCTCTTTTCCATTTTTTCGGACAATCTTAATTTTTATCCTTAAGGGGAGACAATTTTAAGGCCCGTCCCCAGGCCCCTAGTATTTTTTAGAGTCTGTCATTGGGTCCGAACATCTTTACATTTATGCTTAAATACATATTTTGCTTTAACTTTGCTAAACTTTTGGCCTGTTTTACATTTGTCCAAGTGGTATGCCTTACTACCCCCTGAGTGGCATGAAAAGATTGTTTTTAAGGCACTCAGCTTTACACATAAATTTGGAGGTTGCATATACTTTTCTGGTACAAATTTTCTTTACAAAGCCTAAGTTTACATTTTCTAACTATTGGTAATACTTTCGGAGGTGATCAGTGTTCCAGGCCCTAGGCACCATGGTTCCGTCCATTCTTTTGAGCTTGTAGGTCTTGGAGCCGATTTCGTCCTCGATTTCATATGGTCCTTCCCAATTAGGCCCAAGTAACCCCACTCCGAGTTCTTGAGTGGATGGGAAGACTCGTCTTAGGACTAGATCACCAATAGCGAATTTTCTACTTTTAACTTTTGAGTTAAAGTACTTAGTCACTTTCTTTTGGTAAGCCGCCATTCCTATTTGAGACTCATCCCAAAGTTCGTCCATTTGATCCAACGCTTCTTGTAATAAAGCTTTGTTTGTTGTTGGATCATAAGTTGCTCTCCTGTGGGATGGGAATAACGTTTCCACTGGGACCATTGCTTCACAACCGTATGCCATGGAAAATGGCGAGTGGCCGGTTGTGGTTCTTGGGGTTGTCCGGTAGGCCCATAACACTCTTGGCAATTCTTTGGGCCAATTGTTTTTGCAGGCCAGCAACTTTTTCTTTAGAGTGACTTTTAGGATCTTATAGACCGCTTCTGCTTGTCCGTTTGTTTGTGGCCTTGCCACTACGGAGAAGCTTTTGATGACTCCTTGTTGGTTGCAGAAGTCGGTGAATTCTTCGCAGTCAAACTGCTTTCCATTGCAGAAGTCTAGTGCTTTTTCAGCCTCCGTCCACTTTGTGAAGTAGTCTACTGCTACTATGGCATACTTTACCCCTCCCTTTCTTATCGGTAGGGACCCAATAAGATCTATTCCCCAGGTCGCAAAGGGCCAGGGACTAGTCATCAGGGTAATCTCATTGGGAGAGGCTCTTGGTATGTTCGCGAATCTTTGCCATGAATCACATTTTTGGACGTAGTCTATACAATCTTTTTTCATGGTTGGCCAGAAATACCCTTGTCTTAGTATTTTCTTTGAGAGACTTGGGCCTCCTGTATGATCTCCAGATAGCCCCTCATGGACCACTAGCATAATTTTCTTAGCTTCAGGGTCCGATACACACCTTAGATACGGCATGCTTAGTCCTCTTCGATAGAGAATGTTATCCATCATCACATAACAGTGCACTTGGTACTGTATCCTTTTCGACTGTGCCTTTTCTTGGGGCAAGTCGCCTTTTGTTATGTATTCGATGATGGGGACCATCCAATTGAGCTCTTGTTCAACTGTTGTTGTGGTACTCTTCGCTTTAATGCTTGGTTCCGAGAGGCGTTCCACGAGCACCACCCCCAGTCTCTCAATTTCACTGTCTAAGGCTAACTTAGCCAAATAGTCTACGTGAGCGTTCTTTTCTCTAAGGATTCTTTTTACTTTGTAGTGCGTGAACTCGTGGAGAAACTCCCGGACTATTGCTATGTACGCATCCATCTTTTCTCCTCGAGTTTGATATTCCCCTGATACCTGGTTCACTACCAGTTATGAATCACTAAGACTTCTACTCTTTTAGCCCCCACGACTTTTGCTAATCTCAGCCCTGCTATCAAGGCTTCTTATTCGGCCTCATTGTTAGAGGCTCTGAATTCGAACCGTGGGGCTGCTTGGAGTCGAAGTCCATTTGGGGATACCATTGCTACCCCCTGCTCTGGATCCATTTTCGTTGGAAGCGCCATCCACAAATACTTTCCACGCTGGGACTTGCGTTGTGGGCATGCCCGCGTTTCTGATTGGGTGAGCCTGAAAAATAATGTCTTAGTTTTCTCGAGGCCATCAGGAGGCAAAAAACTAGTTTCTCAATCACCGGGTATCGTGTCTCTGCCCCTATCATGCGTTTGCTGACATAGTACACGGGATGCTGAGTTTTTTCCTCTTCTGTACTAAGGTTGCGCTGACCGCATTCTCGGAGACGGCCAAGTATAGGAACAAGTCTTCTCCGAGAACAGGTTTCGATAGGATCGGGGGTTTAGCCATGTGCTCTTTTAGTTTTTTGAATGCCCCCTCGCACTCGTCGGACCATTCAAATTTTTGGCATTTCTTCAGGATGTTGAAGAAAGGAATGCACTTTTCTGTAGATCGGGAGATAAACCGGCTCAGGGCAGCAACCTTTCCGGTTAAGCTCTGTACATATTTGTGCTTTTTGGGGAAAGGCATGCTCACTGGAGCTTGGATTTTCTCTGGGTTTGCCTCTATCCCTCGTTAGCTGACAATAAAGCCTAGAAACTTTCTTGAATTGACCCCAAAAGTGCATTTCTTCGGGTTAAGTTTCATCCCGTATCTCCGAACCACTTCAAAGCATTCTTGAGGTCGTCTGCATGGCTTGCATATGCCTTCGATTTGACCAACATGTTGTCCATGTACACTGCCATGTTTCGTCCCACAAGGCCTTTAAGCATCCGGTTCACCATTCGTTGATATGTCGCACCAGCGTTCTTTAATGCAAAAGGCATGACCAGGTAGCAGTATACCCCCTTATTGGTCTTGAAGCTAGTGCATTCTTGGTCTACAATGTGCATCTTGATCTGGTTGTAGTCGGCGTAAGCGTCCATGAAGGACAGCAACTTGAATCCACAGGTGGCATCCACCATTTGGTCGATCCGTGGCAGGGGGAAACAGTCTTTTGGGCAGGCCTTGTTTAGATTGGTAAAATCTATACATACCCGCCATGTCCCATTTTGTTTTGGCACCAGCACCGTATTAGCCAGCCATTCTGGATAATACACATCTCGGATCATGCCACTGGTCAGTAGTTTGTCCACCTCTTTCTCCAGGGCTTCTGCTTTCACTGGGTCGAGGGGCCGTCACTTCTGCGTAACCGGTGGCATGTCCGGGTTAACATTAAGGATGTGGGTTATGACGTGCGGACTTATGCCGGTCATGTCCCCTTGGCACCACGCGAAAACATCTGTTGCTGCCCTTAGTGCTTTAATTATTTTTTCTTTTTCCTCCGGCTCTAGACTTTTCCCCAGCCTGAGGACTTTGGCGGGGTCACATACTGATATTTCCTCGATGTCCTCCATTGGTTCTATGATTTTTTCGGATCCCACACGGGGATCCAACTCATCTTCATCCGCCATTCCTGGCTCAATAACTTCAAGGAAAATCAATATTGGTAGGTGGGCGGCAACATTATAACACTGTCTGGCCTCTCCTTGGTTTCCCCTCACGGTCCCTATCCCAGCTTCTTGAGTAGGGAACTTTAGACACAAGTGCCAGATCGACTTAACCACATCGAAGTCCATCAGGCCCGGTCGACTGAGGATTGCGTTGTAAGCTATCGGGCAGTCTACCACCACAAATGTGCAGTATTTAAAAGTGCTTTGGGGTGTGTCTGGGAATTAGGTGACTGGTAACCTCACTTTTCCCATTGGGATAAGTGTTGTCCCATTGAATCCCGTGAGCTGGGAGCCAGTTGGTGAGAGATCCCGGTCCGTGAGTCCTATTGTCGTGAAGGCTTCTTTAAATAACAAATTCACAGAACTCCCATTGTCAATTAGGATTCTAGCTACAATCTTGTTGGCGATGGGAGTCTCTATGACCAGAGGGTCACGGTGAGGAAAATGCATTGTCTTTGCGTCTTCTTCTATGAACGTAATAGGTTGATCCATGAGTTTGGGTCTTTGAGCTGGGAGCTGAGTAACTTCCCAAACCTCATTGTGTTTTACGGCCCCGGCATAACACTTCAATTCCTTTCGAGTGGTCCCTTCGATATGGGGTCCTCCAGAGATCATCGCTAATCTTCCATTGGGTCTCAGTGGCAGGCCAGGAATTTGCTGAGGTTCCCCGGGGGGAGCGACTAGTGCCAACGCCCCGGACGCACCCACCAGCGCTCCTTGGGGCAAAGGTCTTGCTGCCGGAACCGGGTTAAGATGAGGCAGCCGGTTCTTAATCCACTCATAGAGATGACCCAATCAAATCAAGTTTTCAATCTCATCTTTAAGGTTTTTGCATTCATTGGTGTTGTGTCCAATGTCGTTATGGTACTCGCATCTTTTGTTGGGGTCCCTTCGGGAGCTATCTCTCTATAGAGGAGGCGCTTTCTGGTAGTGCGTATTTTGCCTGGTGGCAAAATACACACGTTCCTGGGAGTCCGTCAGTTCTGTGTACTGCGTGTATTGTTGAGTGTACCCCCTTTTTTGTCGCTTGTCCTCCGTCCGGTTGCTACCTTTCGAGGACCTCTTGCTCCGAAAGCCTTGAGAAGGTCCTGCTAGGCTTGCAGCAGGAGCGGAGTGAGACGGGACTTGTCCACTCATCCTAGAAGAATTCCCATAATGAGAAGATGCGGGAGCCAATGCCTGTTGGAAATTTATTTTACCAGGATCTTAGATCTACTCACAAGTATGTTGATTAACACTCTAAATATGAACTTTCTAAAACGATGAAATAAACACATATAAAGTTTAGGAAACCTTACATTGGGTGCAGCGGAATATTATGACTCCTTCCGTTCAGATATCTAGCCCTTGATTCCTTTCTGTAGCAGAGCATTATCAATATCTGAACCTGGATCTCTTTCTCTGAATCTTTGATGTTGAAACTCCTTCTTGTTGAAAGTCTTTCTTCACGATCTTCCTCACTAGGATTGAGGTATCACTTGCTGTGTGTGGGCACTACTCATACACTAAGGTAATTTCGAAATTTTAGAGGAAGAGAGAGAGAGTGGGTTCGGCCAAAGATAGGGAGAGAGAAGGCTCAGTTTTTTTCTGAATCAGAAGTGTCAGAAAAAGTGTAGAAATTTTAGTGTAATTTTCCTGAAGCCTTCACTATCTATTTATAGCATTCCACTAGGGTTAGGTTTGAATTATTTGGCATTAAAATAATGAAAATATCATTTTAAATTTCCTACAAAAGTGGCAGGCCCTATACTAGTGGATTTGGGCCTCACTTTTTGCAATTTTGCAGTTTTATCTTTTCAGCATCTGATTTTCTCAAAAACGCTAATTTTCTAATTCAACCATTTAAATGCCAATTCTAACTATTTAATAACTATAAATAATTATTAAATAATATTGTCATTTATCATATTTATTAATTGAACCATACAAAGTATCATAATTAACAAATATGCCCCTAAAACTCTTTCTTTACAATTTCGCCCTTACTTAGTGAAAAATTCACAAATAGACATAGTCTAATTTGAGAATTATAATTGATTAATCAAAACCAATTATATGAGTCTTACAAGCAATATTATCTCAACTAGTGCGGGGACCATGGGTCTATATAACCGAGCTTCCAATAAGTAGATCAAGAATTTAGCACTAAAATTCACTAACTTATTAATTCTTCGTTGAATCCATGCATAGAACTTAGAATTGCACTCTCAGTATATAGAATGCTCTATATGTTCCACCATATAGACACATCATTAGTTATCCATTGTTATAATCCTAATTTGATCACTGATCCTCTATATAAATGATCTACACTGTAAAGGGATTAAATTACCGTTACACCCTACAATGTATTTATTCCTTAAAACAGTTGACCCCGTATAAATGATATTTCAGCTAATGTGAAATGAGTACTCCACCATTTATGTTCGTTTGGTCAAGCTCGAAGGAGATCATCCTTTGCTTACTATTCGCCAGATAGAAGCTATCGATTCCATGTTTATGCTAGCGCTCCCACTCAATTGCACTACCGTGTTCCCAAAATGTACGTATCACCCTGACCTAAAAGTAGGCTTAACTAACAAATCGAAGAACACGAATAGCCTTTCAAGATTGAGCCTAAACATAACAGGATTAAGATCATTTGATCTAGGATCAACTTGGCGATATTGACTTGAATAGATTCTACGGTAAGTTTAATTAAATCTAAGTCAAAGTTCAATATCGGTCCCTTCCGATGCATACTCCATGCATCCAACCTGAGCTTTACTTTAACCAATGTTCTGGAAAGAACATAGTATTTCTCCAAATACAAGTAAACTCTTGTTGTAGATTATCATATCAGTAAAACCCTGTGTCTGATAAATCTAGGAAACTTTATTCACATAGTCATGTTTACTTTCCATTGTGTTGACGGCACAATAAACAGGATCAAGTATGTGAAAAGGGTTTCAGATGAATTTAT
Source organism: Cannabis sativa (assembly GCF_029168945.1). Classification (NCBI taxonomy): domain Eukaryota; kingdom Viridiplantae; phylum Streptophyta; class Magnoliopsida; order Rosales; family Cannabaceae; genus Cannabis; species Cannabis sativa. Next base: position 59,660,793 of record NC_083601.1, read on the forward strand.
ACATTATGTACATATAATCATGAAATAAATCATGTGAACCATGCAACATTAAATGTTATTTCTGATCTATATTAATAAGTAAATCTGATTATATTGAAATGAGTTTTATTTAGGGCATAAAACCCAACAATGCCTGGCTCGGATTGTATCCTGGGTTAGCAGAGAACTGTATTCTGATCATTGTTGGAGTAGTCGATGGTAAGGTTCCTGGGAGCTGGACTCCGGGCAGATACCCTGCAACTCTGGTCGGATAATATCCCCCATAGGCCACTATTTGGGCCTCTTCTAAGTTGATGTACTTTTGGACTCTTTTCGGGAAATCTTGAAGGTTGGAGGCTCCTTCTTGCTGCAAGTCGTTCCACAATGGAGTCCGTGTACAGATCCTTGCTTGAAGAAGTGTAAGTTTTTGTCTGTCATCAACTTTCTTAGTCTTCGAGGCTTCGTCCTTAAACCTCTTTATGAAATTTTTCAATGTCTCTATGGGCAGCTGCTTGATGTTAGTCAGGGCGCTGACCTCCAGATTAACCTTTCTCGCGGCGACAAACTGTCTGCAGAAACTAACTTGCAGCTTGTTCCAGCAGTCCACTGATCCTAGTTCCAACTTCTTGAACCATTCCTCCGCGGACCTACTTAATGTTAGCGGGAAGCATAAACATTTGGCGTCATTGCTGACTCTCATGACTGTCATTACTCAGCCATGATTCCTTCGTTCAGCATTCCCGTGGAGACCGCTGGCGCATGTTTTTCATGGTCTAGGTGATCCCGAAGGTCACCATGTTTTCCGTTAATCTGATGCTTTAGGTCGACGGGAGGGTATCTTTGGCTCCTTCTTCCTCTCTCTCTGGGTTCTTGGTGCACAGAAATACTATTTCGGTCCTCTCGATCCTGAGGGCCAAGACTCCCTTTTTGGAGTTTGCCCCTCTGCGGACCTTTCCCTTTCGGGAAATCTGAGCGGACCTTTCGCGGATCCTACACCTTTTTCTTTTTCTCGGGGGTGGAAGTAGGATTTTTCCGCTGGTTCCCCTCAGAGGGATATCGTATAGGGTTGGGTTCCCTGGACTTATGCTTTTGGATGCTTGGAGAGGACTCTTCTGGGGTTGCTCCAACTCCTGCAGGGATGGCTTTAGGATGCACATGGATCCCTGCTGCGTCCATGGCTTTCTGCATGGCGAGCATCACCTCTTGCATCTTTTTGTTTTGCTCTTTTTGGGTTGTGATTTCAGCTTCATGATCAGCAGCCTTTTGTCTTAAGAGCACTAGTTCTGTATAACTACCTTCGTCATAGGCATCGTACTAGTCGAAGTTTCCTTCATATTCGTCGTTGTGGGTTTCTTCTCCTACCTCAGAGCCCACGTTGACCCTTGAAGCCACTTCCTCATCTTCAGGATCTTGGGCGTCTTGAGGAGGACGGGGTTGACGTGTGTTACGAGTCTCCACCATTGTTGTTTTTACGTATGAGGTTGTTGTCTATTTGCAGACGCTTCCTTTAGCTCTCAATGAAAGCACCAAAATGTTGACCGAGGTTTTCGGCAACCAATTAAATAATATATTAGAAAGCTTTAGGAAGTTTAATGCATGAGATTTTTACATGGTTGGGGCATTAATGAGCCTTAGTCCACGAGTCTTTTTTATTGATGAGATGATTTATTACAGAGAATGTTCTTTGTAGTTCTTCTCTCTTTTGTTCTTATGAAACCCAGAATTCTCGACCCCCGTCTCAATGTGTTTGGGGGGTATTTATAATGTTTTTGTGGGGTGATCCCTAGAACCGAGCTACATCTCTTTCTGTATTTTTTCAGTAGGGCCACACATTCCCAACAAATATAAACTGGGAAATACATAGTCTATACTCTAGGTATCTTATGGGTTAGGTGGATATAACCCTTTATCCCTACTTGACTGATGTGATTCCTCATAAAGTAGCCGTCACTAGGCTTATTAATCATAGCGTAATAGCTGCAGAAGAGGGGTTACGCCGTCAGACTTAATACTTATGGCAGTTCCAATACGCCTTCTCCCATGCGGCATTAAATGCGAGGTGACTGTTCAAATGGAGTTTGGGGCTTCCCAGAGGTGCTTTGCTATAGCTCTGCTCTCCGGGAGTACGTGGACCTCTCATCTCTTCTCTGGGAGGTATTTTCTTTGTTGATAATCTTGATCTAAAAAGACTTAGTTAAATTATCTCGAAACCATATTCCTCAAATCCACGTTTCGCGGTCGCATTGGCCCACGTATTTTGGGAAAAATGAAGGGCAACAATTTACTTTCATGAAATATGAATTAAAACAATGTTATTTGTTGATTTGGATGGTTTCATGTTGGTTTATGTTTTACTTGATGAATGTACGTGTTGGACGAAATTTATCCATGAAAAATATTTTTTCTGTTTCTGAAAATATTTTATTTGGATTGCTTGTGAAAAATTAAGCAATTTTCATTTTTACGGAACTCAATTCCAATAAAAATTGAAAAAGATATGAAGTTTTGAAAATTGGTTTGAGTTGGTGCATCGGGTGCACCAGGCGCTCGGACAAGACACCCTACACGCGCGCGCATCTTCAGACAAAATCTTGTCTGAAGCGTTGACACGTCTCTCGCTTGGCTGATGCACGCCCACGAAGACCCTGCAGGCACCGAGTTTTCTCGGCGGGACACCCTGCAAAGCTCCTTCGTCCGTGGGCGTAAGGGTTGTTGGCAGCCTCTCCTGCGCTGCAGGTGCAGCCCACTGGCAGCCAACCCACAATTTCAAATTTTGATGGGATTTTTTCCCAAATTCCGATTTTTTCCGATTTTCAAACCCCAAATTTAAAATAAAATATTATTTTTGAATATATTTGAACTTAAATATCATTTTTTAAATTAATAATATTTATTTCTCAATAGATTATTGTTAATTTTGATATTTTCAGGTTTAAATTTACAAATTTATTATTTTATTTTTTAAATTATGGTCATATTTAAAAATTTGTTAACTTTTTTAATATTTATATATTATTTAATTATAAGATCAAATATTTTGATATTTAACATATTTTAAATTAAAAGATAACTTTATTTTTTTTATTTGAAATATTATATTAAAATTTTCTTATATGACAAATTAAATTATTAATAAATTTGAAATTAACCTTGATATTTTTATAGATATTCTAACCATAATATTTTCAATTTCAAAAGTTTGTTATTTTGTTAAATATTTAATTATTTATAAATAATAAGTTTAAAAATGATATTTTACTATTTTATATCATTTTACTTATTAGATATTTATAAATTATCTTCTAAATATTTAAATAACTTAGATATTATTTTATAGAAATTTGAATAATGCTTAATTTGAGATATTTTGACATATGATTAGGATAATTATTATTTATATATTATTTTATTCTTAAAATAATAATTATCTAACCACATCTAGTTTAAAATTAGTTTATTTTATTATTTTAATTTTATTAAATTATAAGATTAGAAAATGATTTTGAAGATATTTTTTTCAAATCATTTATCTTATTTGACATTTAATTTAATTGTATAAAAATAATTCAAATAAACATAGATATTTTAAATTAGTTTTCATTTTTGAATTTTCAATTTTGAGATTTTTAAGGGTTGTTTTAACAACCCTTTTCAAAATTTTGTTGGTTAGTTTTAAAATAATAATTTAATTATATTAATATCTTATTTCACATTTGTTACATGGACATTAATTGTTTAATTATATTGTTTATTCAAAAATTTTTTTAACAAACTTATTATTTATTTGATCTAAATTGCTATGATTAAAATCCATTGTTAGTTTAAACAGTAATGGATTGTCAGAATAAGAAACTAAGAAGTAAAGCCAAGAGAACTATGGTTAAAACCATTCATATGGAACAACCAAAAGTTATCTATTACAAGGACAAGAAAGGAAATTTCGTTAATAAGTCTATTCAATGGACTTAACAAAACTTCCTATTCCTATTATTATAGGTTGGAGCTTATCTAAACCTATGGCTTGTGGTATATCTGGTTAATTACTTACTCTAGTGCTAGCAACTTACTTTAGTAAGATGCTAAAGAATTTTCTTTTCTAGTGGCTAAATCTATAGAAGCTTTTCGACTTCTGGACATAGATTTTATTTATCTAAGGAAAAATCTTAACTATTCTAGAAAAGATAAAGCCATGAAAGAATTCCATAAATAAACAATGAGTGGTCTCAGATATGCTTTAGTATGTCTTAGTCCAGACACCTGCTGTTGAGTGGGAGAAAGGAGTAGGTATCAGATTAATCCAGGTAAGGATCATTGGAAGACAATCAAGTAAATATTAAGATTAAGAAGAGGAACTATATGTTAGTTGATAAGGGTGTATTTAATACTCTTAGTCTACACCAAATCAGATTTCTAAACTTGCCTTAGTTCTAGAAAGTCTGTTGATGAGATGGTGATTACTCTGGGGGTGGACTAATGATTTTGGAGAAGTGTAAAAACCTATGTGAAGTCTCTAAGTCTACCAGAGAGAGACTGAACGTTAAAATTGCAGGAAAGATACTTATTCAGTCTAAGGAAAGTTCTATACATTTTTGGCATTGTTCCAACATTTATTAACTACTAGTGTTACTTCCTGATTAATGCAAAAGTAGTTGCCAAAAAGTAAAGAATCCAATATCCCAAGAGAGTAGACATATACAGAGGAATTTCACAATATCAAGAATTTTTGTGATTAAGGAAATGTAATGGTCGAGAAAAGGTTGCGTTGAATACAACCTGTCAGATCCTATTACGGAGAGCATAATACATACTACACTTGATTTGAACATCAAGGTGTTGAGATTATTTGAAATGCACTTTTTGTTTTATATTAGTGCAAGTGGGAGTTTGTTGGGTTTTGTGCCCAAAATAAAACCCATTTCAATATAATCTGATTTACTAGTTAATAAAGATGAGAAATAACATTTTATGTTACATGATTCACATGATTTATTCCATGATTGTTTGATGTATAAATTCTATTAAGTCCAGAACATATGTATTTGTTAATGATTATAGTGTTGTCAGCACATTGGAATATAATCTTAAATATTTGTTTGAAAGTTTAATTCTCTGATTTGTCAAGTTCATTGGATTTAGACTGGCATGATAATCAGCGATAGGTATGCTTACACCTTGGATAAGTGTTATGTCCTCTCCAGGGCATTGGCAAAGTTTACCAGTATCGGATGTATGGAGTATAAATTGGAAGGGAACGATATTGAACTTTGATTAGATATGTTAAATTTACCGTAATATCTATTCAATTCAATATAACCTAGTTGATCCTAGATCAAATGATCTTAATCCTGATATGGTTAGGTTCGATCTTAAGAGTATTATACGTGTTCTTTGATTTGTTAGTTAAGCCTACTTTTGGGTCAGGGTGATATGTACATTTTGGGAACATGGTAGTGCAATTGAGTGAGAGCGCTAAACATAGATATGGAATCTTTAGCTTTTATAGGTATTTAGAAGTTAAACGATGATTTCCTTGGAGCTTGCTAAATAGAGATAAATGATAGAACGTTCATTTTAGTGATTATATTATTTCACTAAAATATCATTTATAGGTGGCATGTGTTTTAAGGATAAAATACATTGAAAGGATGTAACGATAATTTTATCCCTAGGCAATGTAGATCATCTATAGAGGATCATTGATTATAGGGATTATAACAATGGATAATTAATAGCGTATCTATATCGTGGAACATATAGGGCGTTATATATGACTGAGAGTGCAATTCAAAGTTCTATGCGTGGATGCAACAAGGAATTAATAAGTCAGTGAATTTACCTGGTAAGTATTGGATCTACTAATTGGAAGCTCGGTTATAAAGACCCATGGTCCCCATACTAGTTGAGACCATAGTGCTTGTAAGACTCATTTAATTGATTTTAATTAATCAATTATAATTCTAAAATTAGACTATGTCTAGTTTATGAATTTTTACTAAGCAATGGCAAAATTGTGAAGAAAAGAGATTCTAGGTTTTATTTATTAATTAAGAGACTTTATATATCTAATTAATAAATATATTAAATGACAATATTATTTAATAATTAATTTTTAGTTATTTAATAATTGGAATTGGTATTTAAGTGGTTAAATTGGAAAATTGGCGTTTTTGAGAAAATAAGATGGAAAAATGACAAAATGGCAAAATTGCAAAGTGCGGTCCAATAACATCCTATGGCCGGCCACACTAAGGAATTTACCATATATTTTTCTATTATTTTAATGCTAATTAATTCTAACCTAAACCTACGTGGTTACCTATAAATAAGTAGTGATGGCTTCAGGAAAAAGGTTGATGCATCTCATTCCTTTAGAGAAAAATTCTAAGCCTTCTACCTATACCCTAGCCGCCACCTCTTCCTCTCTTTTCTTCTTCATATTATTCAACCTTTAGTGATAGAGGGAGTGCCCACACACATCAAGTGGTATCTCAATCATAGTGTGGAAGATTGTGAAGAATCCAATCAACAAGAAGGAGAATCAGACTCAAGAAGGAGAGAAAGAGATCCAAGTTCAGATCTTGATAATGCTCTGCTACAGAAAGGAATCAAGGGCTAGAGATCTGAACAGAAGGAGTCATTATATTCCGCTGCACCCAATGTAAGGTTTCCTAAACTTTATATGTGTTTATTTCATTGTTTTAGAATTCATATTAGGATATTAATGAAACATACTTGGTAGCAAATCTAGATCCTGGTAAAATATTTCCAAGAGGGAGAGGTATGCCCGAACAGCGCAGCACGAGCAAGAAGAAGTCATCCAGGTTGTGGAAGAAAGGAAGCCCAAAGTTCCACGAGCAGGAGAGCCGGCCATAATCTTCAACGTTGAAGACGCTGTCAAAATTAGATTTCTGCACAACGACCTGCTGGTCGTGGAAGTCCAGATAGCCAATAAAATGGTGGCCAGAACCATGATCGTTAGTGGATCCTCTTCAAAGATCTTGTTCAAAACTGCTTACGAAAAGATGGGACTCCAACTCAAGGATCTAAACCCATGTCTCTAGCCTTTCTATGGTTTCTCCGGTAAAGGAGTCTCACCTCTAGGACAAATTCGTCTACTTCTCACTGTTGGACAAGCTTCGACGAGCATGACTATCATGGCACAGTTCCTAATATTAGACGTCCCTTTAGCTTTTAACGTAATGCTAGGCCGGTCTGCCTTGTATGACTTAAAGGTTGTCACATCAATATTTCAATCGTGCCTGAAGTTCACAACAAAGAATGGGGTAGGGTGTCTAAGATGAAACGAGCAGTCTGCTCGGGAATGCTATAACCTTGTAGTGGCCAAGGCTAAGAAGGAAGTATCCTCCAGCCAGAGCACAAACAAGGGAAAAAAAATTCCCAAGTAGGGAACTTCCCAAGGCGGGGATGAATATGTGGAGCCTCGACTTGGGGACCCAAGCAGCAATGTTGGACATGTAGAAGAATTAGAAGACATCGAAATCGATCCAGATATCCCGACCAGAAAGCTAAAGATCGGAAAAGGTTTGTTGCTCTAAGTAAACTCAGAATTGATAAAATTTTTGAGAGCAAACCTAGACGTTTTTGCCTGGTCACATGCGGATATGGTCGGAATCGATCCTTCCATCATTTCACATGTTCTGAATATCGATCCCAACTTCCGACCAGTTCAACAAAAACGAAGGTTGTTGGACAAAGAACGAGCAGTAGCCTTGAAGGATGAAGTTGAAAAGCTGCGCAACAAAAACTTCATAATTAAAGCTTTCTATCCGGCTTGGATCGCGAATCGCGTACTAGTGCCCAAGCCGAACAAGAAATGGCGAGTCTGTATTGATTTCACAGACCACAACAAGGCATGCCCTGATGACTATTTTGCACTTCCAAGAATCGATCAGCTAGTAGATGCAACAGCAGGGCATGAAATATTAAGCTTCATGAATGCCTACCGAGGCTACAATCAAATCAAAATGCATCCACCAGACCAAGAACATACAAGTTTCTGAACAGAGATGGGTCTATATTGCTACAAAGTCATGCCGTTTGGTCTAAAAAACGTTGGGGCTACGTACCAAAGATTGGTAAACAAAATGTTTAAAGATCAGATCGGGCGAAATATGGAAGTATACGTGGATGATATGATCGTCAAATCCAGAAAGGCTGGGAGGCACATAGATGACCTAGACGAATGCTTCATAGTCCTCAGAAAATACAACATGAAACTAAATCCCTTAAAGTGTTCCTTTGGAGTCATCTTGGGAAAGTTTCTAGGCTTCATCGTCAATGCCCGAGGAATTGAAGCTAATCCAGAAAAGATTTAAGCCCTCCTGGATATGAACTCGCCAACAAAAACCAAAGAAATGCAAAGCTTAACTGGTCGGATCGCCGCGCTCAGTAGATTCGTTTCAAAATCAACAGACAAGTGTGTCCCATTCTTCAACATCCTGCGAGGAAACAAGCAATTTGAGTGGACGGAGGAGTGTGAAAAAGCTTTCCAAGAGCTAAAGGCACAACTTGTGAAACCTCCCATACTCTCGAAACCTGTGGACGGCGAAGAACTGGGAATATACTTAGCTATAACGGAACATGTCGTCACTGTCGTACTAATTAGCGAAGAGAATAATGTACAACACCCAGTGTATTACATCAGTAAAAGACTCATTGAGGCCGAGGGCCGATACCCGTTAATAGAAAAACTCGCCTACTGCCTCATTCTAGCAACAAGGAAGTTGAGGCCTTATTTTCAAGCTCATCTTGTTTGAGTATATACCGACCAACCACGACGCCAAATACTGCAAAAACCAGATGCTTCTGGATGGCTACTCAAATGGGCGGTAGAGTTGGGCCAGTACGAAATCACTTTCCAACCCCGAACAGCAATCAAAGGCCAAGCCTTGGCAGACTTTGTGGTAGAATGCACAGGCAAAAAAGAAAGCATACTAGAAAGCAACCCTGAGCCGGTACAAATATCTCAGCAAAGTCACAATGAGGATAAACCTACCTGGAAACTACATGTAGATGGGTCGGCTACTGATAAACTATATGGTGCAGGAATTTCCCTTGTCACGCGTGGGGGGCAAGACAGGCACGCTGAAGTGAAGTTCAGATTAAAAGCATCTAACAACAAAGCCGAGTACAAAGCTCTAATAGCTGGGCTAAGACTAGCCCAAGAGATGAAGGTCGAACACATCGAAATCTACTGTGATTCACAGCTGGTGGTAAATCATGTATCTAGAGAATACGAAGCTCGGGGAGAAAAGATGATAGCATATAAAAGCAAAATACATGATCTTCTCGCACAATTCAAAAGCTACGGTCTCAAAAAAATTCCAAGAGAAGAAAATGCAACTGCTGACGCGTTAGCTCGATTGGCAAGCAGCAATGTAAGTGACAAGGCAAAATTAGTTCCTATCCAGCTCCTCGAAGAGCCTAGCATCACTGGTGCAGAAGAAATCGAAATGATTGATACATCCCCATTCTAGATGACACCAATAGCGACCTACCTCGAGTCTGGGAAACTCCCAGATAACCAAAAGGAATCTCGGAAAATGAGAAGGAAAGCTAGACGGTATATCATAGTAGAGGGAGTCATAGTAGCGACCTATATGAAGTACACGACGGATTCTATGGAAATCATGCCACCGAACAAAGCTTATCCAAGAAAATTCTAAGGCAAGTTTACTTCTGGCCGACAGTGATTGAAGATTCAAAAGCCTATGTTAAGAAGTGTGACAAATGCCAAAGATTTTCAAAGATACCAAGGGCTCCACGCAACGAGCTAACACAGATGCAAAGTCCGTGGCCTTTTGCCATTTCGGGGATTGACCTGATCAGAAAATTACCCAAAGGTAAAGGTGGAGTGCAGTATGCAGTTGTAGCAGTTGATTACTTTACTAAGTGGACTGAAGCTGAACCACTCGCCACCATTACATCAAAGAAATTTCAAGACTTCCTTGTGAAGAACATAATATGCCAGTGCTGACTACTGTACAAAATAGTCTCAGATAATGGGAAGCAGTTCGACAGCCAATCCTTTACTGATTTCTTTGAGAACCATGGTATCATCAAAAGTTTCTCCGCAGTGGCGCATCCTCAGGCAAACGGTCAAGTTGAAGCAGTCAACAAAACCTTGAAGGATACACTGAAGAAAAAAACTTGAAGATGGCAAAGGAAACTGGCCAGAAGAACTTCCCGAAGTACTATGGTCATCCGTACAACTGAAAAAACGGCAACTAGACAGAGACCATTCGCAATGGCATACGGTTATGAAGCTATGCTGCCCGTCGAACTCGAGCCACCTTCCCACAGAAGATTGACTACGATCAAGGTACAACTCACATACTCCTAGCAGAATCACTTGATGAAATCGAAGAAAGACGAGCAACTGCAAACTTAAAGTTGATGGCCCATCAACAAAAAGTAGCTCAATATTTCAACAAACAAGTGAAGGGTCGGAAATTCTTCGTGGGAGATATGGTCTTGAGAAGGGTATTTCTAAACACCAAAGATAGTACGGCAGGTGGACTTGGACCGAACTGGGAAGGACCATATCAAGTGGTCGAAGTTCTTGACTCCGGAGCATACAAGTTAGGTAAGTGTGACGAAAAAATGAAACTCATTCTAGTACCACGGTATTGGAATGGAGAACATTTAAGAAAATCCTACCAATAAAGTACCAGGTCGAATGACCACTATAAGTACTAAATGAACATTTGCCTTTAAGTGAATGGCCTTCTGGGCGGACTACGCTCAAAGGTTTCGATAAAAGAAACGAAGTACTCAGGTCGGGTGACCACTTTAAAGTACAGTTTCTTATGTCTGCAATTTGTTTTATCTCATGTTAAGCTAAAAGATTAGATTAGATCAAATAGCTCTAATGTAAGTTACTATGGTAACAAATACACTTTTCAATCAATAAATGAATAAAGATAGTTATTTCAAAATTCAGATTGAGTCAAAATTATCAGCATGTTTCTAATTTACCATACAATGCGTACAAAAGGTTTGGTCAAACCCAAAACACCGAACAGATAAACAATATATTTGTAAAAGACAAGTGACCAAGAGTCATACGTTTGCTCGATCACTTGGGGGGCACCTATACATGTACAAAGCATTTGGTAAAAATAAAACAATCACAATTGCACGACAATTATAAACAGAGAATGAAATTCATTAAGGATAACAAAAGCACGTAATACCGGGATTAAAAGCTGCCCGGTCAGCCTGTTGTCCAAAAAATGAAAAATAATTCCATGTTTAAAGACCGCTCGGCCAGTCACGATGTCTTAGAAAAGGCCCTGAGGCCGAATAAGATATATAAAAAATGAAGAGATAAAAAGAGAAGTGTTTAAGCTGCTGGAGTCCCAGGCTCTTCGTTCTGTTCTTCTGGGCCAATCAGAGCAGGAGGATCTGTTGTTTGAACAGGAGGTACATCAGCAGTCTGACCGAAGGTTGAAGTAGCCACCTCAGTTTTTCCATAGGCCACTTGGGACGTGCAGAATCGAATGTACATGTCCTTAGCATCACCCAAGTAGTCAAAATTGGCCTGAGGATTAGCCTTCCAAAAATCAAAGAAGAGCTCAAGACCGACTGTCTCCAAGGCATTGACCTTCTCCTTCAACCTGGCCACCTCAGCCAAAAGCTCCTCCTCCTTGGCTTCTTTCTCCTCCTTCATCTGATGAAGAACTTCCCGAAGGGAAGTCCTCTCTTCCTGAAGACTGTTTACCTCAACAGATAAGGTCTCGATGGTCTCCTCAAAACGGCCAGCAACCTCGAGATCCTTAGTCAGCTCAGTGATCTTCTTTTGACCACCAAACAGCTTCTTGTTGGCTTCACCCAAATCCAAACGAACAGCTCCGACTTCTGCCCCGGCTTCCTCAACATCCTTCTTGGGCAAGTCCGCCTCCGCCCTCATGGTATCGGACAAAGCTGTGTTCCTAGAAGCAGAAGACTTAGCCTTGGAATAAGTGTAAGCCAACTTCAGACCGGCCTGCACAAGGAATTTTTTTTTGCATTTGAGGTAAGTATGGAAGATTAAAGGGAAGTATCAAGAAAGACTTACCCTGGTGAACTCCTTCGAGACTCCGCCCACCAGCAATTCAAAAGAAGAGTCATTGTCAACACCATCCAGTTGTTCACTGACCTCAGGAACCAGCCGGTTCATATAATGGGCCAGCATCTCCTTGCCCTTCTTGGCCTCCGAAAGCACCGACAAAGGTGGAGTAGGTGCCCGCACCCGTTCAGGATCACTCCTGACCATTTCAGACCCAATCTTCGGTGGTCGAGACTCCTTGGACTTAGTAGATTTAGGGGTAGAGGGGTTTGCAGTAGTCAGCTCCTCGGAATGATCAATGACCTCCCCAGTAGTCCTCTTTTCCTTAGAAGAGGACCCCTCCCCGCCCTTACAATTCTTGGCCGGAGGAGAGGCACTAGAGCTTCCGCCCCATCTCTTCCTCAAAGCATCAAGCATCTGCCGAGACATGTCTATACAGAATGAAAAATAACATGGTTAGAAAACAGACATCAGGAACATAAGGCATGAAAATCAAGAAGCTCAAAAACAAGACAATGTAATATGCAAGGTGACTACCCGAACAAGACTCAGACGGCCATCATCACCTGACATTGATCTTATTTTAGACATAACAGGTTTCCCTTTTCCGAACACGGGAGGGGATGGATGAACAGGTGAAATGGGCTCCCTTATGCGACTCGCATGTTCAGCAGGCCTGGGCATGCCGGGAGTTTCTTCTTCCTTTTCAGTGGAGTCACCTGCTCTTCGTCAGCCTCATCATTAGGATTCAACAGCTCGTGAGCATACTGCTTGGCCCTTGCAGCTCCATTCAACTTAGCTTTGCGCTTAAGTTGAATGAGTTCATTCTCCTAATGAGCTCATTCGGTCCGGCCAGCACCAGATTTCCTCTTCTTCCCCGTCATAGACTTAGGAGTAAAGTCCTTTGGATAGAGCCCGTACGTCAAAAAGTTATGCTCGGAGGTCAACTGGATAATATTCTTGTCTTCCCCCGAAAGCCGGGCAAGCTTTTGAGCTCCATCACTAAGACCGAGAGTGAGGGGAGGGCGGTGATAGGTCAGAATCTACTGGAACCGAGTGCGAGTGATGCCAGTGCCATCCACCATGAAGTACTCATTAGCAAAACGCCCAATCTTGCTAATGGTCGTATCGTCTGTGCTCGTCAACCACTTGATGCCTGGTTGAGAGAAGTAGAAGTACCCTGACCTGCCTTGCTTGGGGTGGACTTCAAATCAAAGAACCAAGCAACCTCGTGGGGAGAGGGCATACCCCATTTCTGGGAGGCATAGAGGAAGAAGAGGGCAGACAGATACTTTATGCCCTTAGGAGTGAACTGGGCCGGGCAGAGGCCGAAGAAGTCTGCCACATTTTTGAAGTATTGATTCAAAGGCATCAATGCCCCTTGCTGACCATGGGCACCCGACCAGGCGCACATCCCCCTTTCAAGGTTCGTGGCACGATTATTGTAGGTGGAAATGTAGCAGTCTAAGTCGCCTAGGTATCCATCCTGGTCGAGAGACCGAAGGCCCACCTCAGTAACCTTGATAGAGGGCTTACCCACCTAGCGCCCAAGGCACTTTGCCTTCTATGAGGAACCGCAGCAGCAAGTTCCTCACTGACATAATCCACGCCCTTAACCAGGACATCTCCGTTAGCATCAACTGGCTCCCCAGCCTCGTTGTACTCCCCATAATTTGGGGGTTCAACCTCTGCCTCTTCCTCCTCGGAGGAGGAACTGCCAGGACATACATCATCCTGCCCCTCAATCTCTTGGACCTCAGCGTCCCCTTCGTGATCCCCCTCCACCTGGGCAGCTGGATCCTATTCGGCGTTGGGCAAAGTGGCGTGCCGAGTCACTCGAGGATTAGATGTGTCAGCCAAATGCGTGGTTTTCTTTGTACGAGCCATCATTCTATGGCTGGGTACATGGTTTGAATTATGTCCTTTGCTAGAGGAAGGTGGGCTAGAACGAAGACAGGGATGATGCTCGTGCAGAAGTTGAAGCAGGGCCTGATCGATCTGATGTCTGTTCTCCCAAGACTCACTTGAGTTCATCTACAAAAGACAACACACAAGATGAGTGTTTGGTCAGAATATCGAATGCTAAACAAGCAAATATGCTGACCAGGAGTACTCAACAGATTAAAAAACGGTTATGTTTGAAGAAAACGCAAGTTAGGGCAAAAAACTTTCTCAAGTTAGGGCAAAAACGTTCATGAAGCTTAGAATAAGCAAGATGGAAGATAGACGTTACGCAATTTAGAAACAAGTATTATGACTGCAAAATCGCACGAAGACATGATAAAGAAGAATCGCAGAGGATTTTGGACCTAGGGTTTCCTAAACATTTTCTACAACAAAGTAGAAGGTGCATTTGACATATAAACATGCAAAGATAAGCATAAAGGAAACCAGAAACTTACTCGAGAGTCAGATGTCTAGGTTCAAGCAATGTCAATCCAACAAGCAGTTTGTATGAAGGCGCTTCGACAACTTTGAAGCCAAGAATCTCTCTTTTCGCTATGAAGCTTACTTAGCAAAGAAGGGTGATGAAAATGAGTCTATCTGCCAATGCTATTTGGTATTTATAGGCAAGTCACGAAAAGAGGTAATCATCTCATAGGAACCTCAGACGCCTCAGTTTCCCTCCTTAAAAGAGAATATGGGAAATATAAAATAATCAAGTGCAACCATCAACCGTGGAGAGAAAAAATTAGATTTCAAAATATTAATTGTCAGAGCATTTATTAGCCGAAAACCGAACGGATGCCCAGTCAGCCTCACATCGAGTCTCGGACAGTCGCACTCGACATGTGTCCCCATTCAAAGGCAGAAGCATCTCGGATAAAGTCTACACGCAACTTTGAAAGTCTCGTACAAACTTGGGGGACAAATGTTATCCCAATTTTTGCACTCTCACGTGGCATCACATGAATGGTGACACGTGGAATTCACTTGGAACACCTGCTCGGGAAGCATAGTCTGAGCAGGATGCCTTGCTAGCCTGCCCAGGGCAAAGTATTCAACAATCTGCACAGAGCGACCAACATTTAGCGAATTCAGCTTTCGCATCGTGAGTCATCAGCACAATCCCTATAATTCAGCGAGCAATTTACGTGGATAAGGCACACATACGATCCCACTATCAATGTATTCAGCCTCAATCCCATGATCCTTCCATTCAGCATTGATCCCACGATCTTTCTGTTTATACGCATTTTAACGAGAGGGGAAACTCTTCTTCCCCAAGCTTACTAGCCCTATAAATAGTGATGCATATTCACTTGGCAAAGGATCGGTCGAAAAACAGTTGAGCTAAGACTATACCCTAAATATATTATCTAAGAATTATACATTTAGAGATACTATTGTAAGAGCTATAAGAAAAGGAATCTTTCTCCTTGATCTTACGTCAATACAAGTAACGAGGATTAGGCTATTACTGAACTGCTCGGTGCTGAACCTTTATCAAATTCCTATATCTTTATATTGCTTTATCATATATTTGTTATTATAAATCACTTGTTGCTTATAAAATAGACTCATTGTCGTTGGCTAAAAGCGAGGTCAACAACAAACTTGAAATTGATGGCCCATCAACAAAAAGTAGATCGATATTTCAACAAACAAGTGAAGGCTCGGAAATTCTTCGTAGGAGATATGGTCCTAAGAAGGGTATTCTTGAACACCAAAGACAGTACGGCAGGTGTAGTTGGACCTAACTGGGAAGGACCGTATCAAGTGGTCAAGTTCTCGAATCCGGAGCATACAAATTAGGTAAGTATAATGAAAAAATGCAACTCATTCTAGTACCACGGTATTGGAATGGGGAACATTTAAGAAAATACTACCAATAAAGTACCAGGTCGGACGACCACACTAGGTACTGAGTGAACATTTACTCTTAAGTGAATGGCCTGCTGGGCGGACTACGCTCAAAGGTTTCAACAAAAGGAAAAAGTACTCAGGTCACATGACCACCATTTAAAGTACAATTTCTTATTTCTACAATTTGTTTTATTTCATGTTAAGCTTAAAGATCAGATTAGATCAAATAGCTCTGATGTAAGTTACTACGGTAACTAACACATTTTTCGATCAATTAATGAATAAAGATAGTTATTTCAAAATTCAAATTGAGTCGAAACTAGAAGCATATTTCTAATTTACTATCCAGTGCGTAGAAAAGGTTTAGTCGAACCTAAAGCACTGAATAGATAAAAAGTATACTTGTAAGAGACGAGTGACCAAGAGTCATAAGTTTGCTCGGTCACTTGGGAGGCACCTACACATGTACAAAGCATTTGGTAAAAATAAAACAGCCACAATTGCATGATGATTATCAATAGAGAATGAAATTCGTTAAAGATAACAAAAGCACGTAATACCTGGATTAAAAGCTTCCCGGTCAGCCCGTTGTCTGTAAAATGAAAAACAATTCCAAGATTAAAGACCGCTTGGCCGGTCATGATGTCTTAAAAAAAGGCCTTATGGCCGAATAAGATATATAAAAAATAAAAAGGATAAAAGAAGAAGTATTTAAACAACTCGAGTCCCAGGCTTTTGGTTCGGGTCTTCTGGGCCGATAAGAGCTGGAGGATCTGTTGTTTGAATGGGAGGTATATGAGCATTTTGGTCAGAGGTAGAAGCAGTCGCCTTAGTTTCACCATAAACCACTTGTGAAGCACAGAACTCGAGGTACATGTCCTTAGCTTCACCCAAGTAGTCAAAGTTTTCCTGAGGATTAGCCTTCTAAAAGTCATAGAAGAGCTCGAGACCAGCTGTCTCCAAGGCATCAAATTTCTCTCGTAGCCTCGTCACTTCAGCCGTGAGCTCCTTCTCCTATTCCGGCCGACGAAGGACCGCTCAAAGGGATGTCCTTTTATCTTGAAGGTTGTTCACGTCGGCATATAAGGTCTCGATGGTCTCTTCAAGTTGGTCAGAAGTGTTGACATCCTTAGTCAACTTATTTATTTTCTTCTGCCTGGTAAAAAGCTTCTTGTTGACTTCACCTTGCTCCATTCAAACAACTCTAAGTTCCACCCTGGCATCATCAGCATCCTTCCTGGCCAAGTCCACCTCCGCCCTCATTATATTGGATAGAGCCGCGTTCTTGGAAGCAGCAGACTTAGCCCGGGAGTATGTGTAAGCCAACTTCAGACTGGCCTGCTCAGAGAAAAAACTTTAGAATTTGAGCAAAGTAAAGAGGATTAAAGGAAATTGTCAAGAAAGACTTACCCTTGTGAATTCCTTCAAGACTCTACCCATCAGTAGCTCTAGAGAATAGTCGTTATCAACGCCGGCCAGTTGCTCACTAACCTTAGGAACCAACCGGTTCATATAGTGGACGAGCATCTCCTTGCCTTTCTTGGCCTCTGGAAGCACTGGCAAAGGTGGAGTAGGGGCCCGCATCTGCTTGGGTCCACTCTTGATCAGCTCAGACGCACCTTTCGGTTGTTCAAGCCTGTCCAAACTTCCTCCTCGAGGTTCCTTAGACTTAGCAACTTTTGGAGTAGAGGGTTTTCCAACAGTTAGCTCCTCAAAAAGGTCGATAACCTCCCCGGCAGGCATCTTTTCCTTAGAAGAGTTCCCCTCGCCGCCTCTAGATTTCTTGGCTGAAGGAGATGCGCTAGAACTTCCGCCAATCCTCTTCTTCAGAGCATGAAGCATCTTCTGAGACATGTCTGAACGAAACAAAAACAACATAGTTGAAGAAAACAGACATCAGAAACATAAAGCATAATAGTCAAGAAGCTTAAAAATAAGACAGAGTAGTATGCAAGATGATTGCCCGAGCAAGGCTCGAAAGTCCATCATCACCTGACAAGCCTCTTATTTCAGACATAACAACTTTCCCTTTTCCGAGCACGGGACAAAGGCGGCCAAGCAGGCGAACTAGGCTCTGTAATGCGAATTGCATGTTCAATAGGCCTGGGCTGGGCCGGAAGTTTCTTCCTCCTTTTGAGCGGAGTCACCTGCTCTTGCTCAGCCTCATCTTCAGGATTCAAGGGCTCCTAAGCATATTGCTTGGCCCTTGCACCTCCTTTCAACTTAGCCTCACGCTTAAGTTGGACAAGTTCATTCTCCAGATGAGCTTGTTCAGCCCGTCCAACACAAGATTTTCTCTTCCTCCCCCTCACTGGCATAGGAATGATATCCTTCGGATAGAGCCTGTACGTCACAAAGTTATTCTCAGAGGTCAACTGGATGATATTTCGGTCTTCCCCCGGCAGCTGAGCAAGCTTTTGAGCTCTATCCCTAAGAGTAAGAGTGAGGGGAGGGCGATGATATGTTGGAATCTACTAGAACCGAGTATGGGTAATGCTCGCGCCATCCACCATGAAGTACTCATCAACAAAACGCCCAATTTTGCAGATGGCCTTATCCCCAATGCCCGTCAACCACTTGAAGTCTGGTTGAGATAAATAGAAGTACCCCGATCTGCCTTGCTTAGGGGTGGACTTCAAGTAAAAGAACCAGCTAACCCTGTGGGGAGAAGGCATATCCCACTTCTGGGAGGCATAAAGGACGAAGAGGGCAGACAGATACTTAATGCCCTTGGGAGTGAACTGGGCCAGACAGAGGCCGAAGAAGTCTGCCACATTCTTAAAGTACTAGTGCAAAGGTAACAAGCGCACATCCTCCTTTCTGGGCACTAGCACCCAATCAAGCGCACATCCTCCTTTCAGGATTTGTGGCTCGATTATTGTGGGCCGGAATGTACCAGTCCAATTGGCCCAGGTAGCCACCATGGTTGAGAGTCCGCAGGCGCGCTTCAGTAACCCTGGACGGAGGGCTCCTCCACCTGGCACCCAAGACACCTTGCCTTCTGTGAGGAACCGCAGCAGTAAGCTCCTCACTAACGTAGTCCACGCCCTCAACCCAGACGTCTTCATCAACATCAATTGGTTCCCAAGCCTCATTGTATCCCTCGTAGTTTGGGGGTTCAGCCTCCTCCTCTTCCTCCACCTCGGAGGTACTGCTAGGACGTACGTTGTCCTGCTCCTCAATCTCTTGAACCTCAGCGTCCCCTTCTTGATCCCCTTCCTGCTGGACGGCTGGATCCTATTCGTTGCTAGGCAAAGTGGCGCGCCGAAACACTTGAGGGTCAGACGCGCCAGTCACACGAGTTGTCTTCTTAGTACGGGCCATCATTCTATGGCTAGACAAAAGATTTGAGGGATAATGTCTTTCACTGGAAGAAGGTGGGCTAGAACAGAGACGAGGATGGTCCTCTTGCAGGAGTTGAAGCAAGTCCTATTTGATTCGATGTTTGCTCTCCCTAAACTCACCTGGGTTCATCTATAAAAGACAACACACAAGATTAGTGTTTGGTCGGAATATCAAACGATAAAACAAGGAAATATGCTGACCTGCAGTACTGAATAGATTAAAGAATAAGAATGTTCAAAGAAAAGTCAAAACTCAAGAAGTTTGAAATTTTCTCGAGTTAGGGCAAAAATTTTTATTAAGCTTAGAATAAGCAAGATGCAAGACAGGCATCATGCATTTCAGAAAGCAAGAATTATGGACTATAAAATCGCATGAACCCATGAGAAAGAAGAATCGCAGAGTTTCTCAACCTAGGGTTTCCTACATATTTTCTACAACAAAGTCGAAGGTGCATTCAAAAAGTAAACATGCAAAAACAAACATAAATGAAATCGAGAACTTACTCAAGAATCAGATGTTTGGGTTCAAGTATCGTCAAACCAACGAGCAGTTTCGATGAAGGCACTTGAACAAACTTGAAGCCAAAAACCTCTCTTTTTGCTCTGAACTCACTTAGCAAAGAAGGATGGTGAAAATGAGTTTGTGTACCAATGCTTGTTGGTATTTATAGGCAAGTAACGAAAAGGGGTAATCATTTCAAAAGAACCTTAGATGCCTCGGTTCCCCCTTAAAAGTGAATATGGGAAATAAAAAATAATCAAGTGCAGTCATCAACCGTGGTGAGAGAAAATCGGATTTCAAAATATTAATTGTCAGAGCATTAATTAGCCAAAAACTGAAGGGACGCCCTTTCAGCCTCACATCGAGCCTCAAACAAACGCGCTCGAAACGTGTCCCCATCCAAAGGCAGAAGCAGCTCGGATGAAGTCTACACGCAACTTGGAAGTCTCGTACAGACTTGGGGGCGAATGTTATCTGAATTTTTGTACTATGATGTGGCATCACATGATGGTGACACGTGGAATCAACTTCGAGTGTCTGCTCGGAGAGGACAGTCCGAACAGGATGCCTCATAGGCATGCCTGGAGCAAAGCGATCAACAATCCGCATAGAGCAACCAACATTTAGTGAATTCAGATTTTGCATCGTGAGTCATTAAAGAAATCCCTATAACTTGGGGATCAGACTGTAGAGATATGGCAAGCTGTCCAAATCCCACGATCTGTGTATTCTGCATTTATCATGCAATCTTTATGCTTATATCCATTTGAACGAGAAGGGAAATACTTCCTCTCCAAGCTCATAGCCCTATAAATAATGATGCATGCTCACTGGGCAAAGGGTCTAGAGATTTTACCCTAGAAATATTATCTAAGAATTCATATTCAGAGATATTATTGTAAGAGCTATAAGAAAAGGAACGTTTCTCCTTGTTCTTGAGTCAATACAAATAATGAGGATTAGGCTATTACCGAACAGCTCGGGGCTGAAACTCTATATATCAATTGTTATAAATTACTTATCGCTTACTAAATAAGACTTACTGTCGTTGGGTGAAAGCGAGGTCAACAAAGACTTAAGGATAAATCAATTAATCCTTGCTGAATAATTAATAGGCCATGTGTTACTTCCTAGGGCAACCACCAAGCATTTCCCTTAAATGACTAAAATACCCTTTAAGCTTATAACTTAAGCATTTTCCAAAACTAGGGGTAAAATAGTCAAATTCCATAGCCCTGTTTAATCCCGGTATTATATTTTCTCTGAAATATTTCCCACTAAGAAATAAGGTTCTAAATTAACCCATGTGATCAAACTAGACATCCATCGCATTTTCTGTTGTCGCCGAGCAAAAAGAAAAAAAATAACATAATTCACATATAAATCAAATAATACCCCTAGAGTTTAATAAAATCTCCAGAATTGAGAAATTATAACTCGAATGCCCATTTTTAACAATGGGGGTCCACAAATAATTAATTTCATAAATAATTATAAAAATAACAGAAATTAGTGCTAATTGCCTTTACTAATCCAATTTACTAAAGCGGTCATTAAACCTTCCCAGGGTGATAAAGGATCTCACAATCATAATCCTTCACAAACTCCAGCCAGCGTCTCTGTCTCATGTTCAGGACTCTCTTGGTGAAGAAGTATTTCAGACTTTTATGATCAATGTATATATCATACTTCTCGCCATATAATTAATGCCGCCAAATCTTTAGCGCAAATACTGTTGCTGCAAGTTCTAAATCATGAGTAGAGTACCTCTGCTTGTACTCTTTTAACTAGCGAGAAGTATAGGCTATTACCTTTCCAGCTTGCATAAGAACATAGCTGAGACCTTGCCTCGAGGCATCACAATAAACAACAAACTTTTCCTTGTCTTAAGGAAGAGTTAGCACTGGAGCGGTAACTAAGCGCTGCTTTAACTCTAGAAAACTTTTCTCACACCGATTAGTCCAAACAAACTTCAAGTTCTTTTGGGTCAGCTCCATTAAGGGTACAACAATCTTTAAAAAACCCTCAACAAATCGACGATAATACCTAGCTAAGCCCATACAGCTTCTAACTTCAGTAGCCAATTTCGGTGTTGGCCAATCCAAAACAGCTTCAATCTTTGCCGGATCCACCATGATCCAATCTTTATCTACTATATGCCCCAAGAAAGAGACATGAGATAACCAAAATTCATACTTTTTGAATTTAACATACAACTTGTGGTCTCGTAACCGTTGCAATACAGATCTAAGATGCCACTCATGTTCCTCTTCTCATTCAGAATACAGCAAGATGTCATCGATAAACACGATCACATATCTATCTCGGTAATCCTTGAACACCCGATTCATAAGATCCATGAATTCCGCCAGGGCATTGGTGAGTCCTAAAGACATCACAAAGAATTCATAATGTCCACACTAAGTACGAAAAGCAGTTTTTGAGACATCTTCCTCTCGAATTCTCAGCTGATGATAGCCTGAGCGAAGATCGATCTTGGAAAAGACCATCTTCCCCTTCAGTTGATTAAAAAGATCATCTATTCGAGGTAAAGGATACTTGTTCTTGATGGTAAGCTTTTTCAACTCTCGGTAATCAATACAAATTCGCAGAGACCCATCTTTCTTCTTCACAAACAATACTGGATCACCCCAAGGTGAGTAGCCCGGTCTAATGAATTCCAAATTTGGTAACTCTTGCAGTTGTATCTTTAATTCTTTCAATTCAGTTAGAGCCATTCGATATGGTGCCTTTGATACTGGTTCCACTCCCAAAACCAACTCAATTACAAATTCAATCTCCCGGGTAGGTGGCAATCTCGACAAATCTTCTGGAAAGATGTCAAGGAACTCGCACACCAATCTTATATTTTTAGGTCCAGATGTCACAGGTTGACTGGTATCCACTGCAGTGACTATGAATCCCAGACAACCTCTGCTCATCTGGTCCTTAGCTTTCAAAAGTGTTATTCTTGGTATGCGTGTCCCCTGAATTTTACCCACAAATATTGCTGGGTTAGCACTATCGGGCTCAAACACCACCATCTTCAGTTTACAGTCGATCGTTGCCCCATACTTAGATAGAAAATTCATTCCCAGGATTATATCAAAATCAGATAGTTGCAATTCTATTTGATTGGCGGTTAATTCAAAACCACCAATCCAAAAGGATAAGGATCGAATCCACCTAATGGATACTATAAGGTCTCCCGAAGGTAGCAGGGTACGAAACCCCGATGCATAAATATCACATGGTTTATGGAAACATTCAATTACTCTACTCAACACATAAGAGTGAGTAGCTCCCGAGTCAAACAATACAGTATAAGAATAGCCATTTTTAGACAACTGACCTGTCACCACTGACGGACTAGCATCAGCGTCAGCCTGAGTCATGGTAAAAAGTCATCTTGGGTTTTGAGTAGTATTCTTCTTAGGCTCCACTTTCTTTGCTTGAGGACAATCCCTAACTCAACTATTTACTCCATATAAATAAACACTTAACATATAGCATTTTAAGCATTTCATCACATAACACATAAATACGCTAGATGCTTGCATACTGCCTAAAATGGAAAGGAGAATATAAATGATCACATAAGCAGTAAAGCATTTACTCTCAACACTTAGTGCACCATGAGTCGAGCTTGTCTTTGACAATGATTGTACATATCCAGCCAATCTATAGGAAGTTTAAAAATCTTGGTGCTCTAATACCATATTATAACACCCTAACAATTAGGCACGCTACCAAAAATGATTAAAAAAACCCTAATCCCCTAACCGGGATTACTAAAAAAATTAGCACTGGAAATTAAACTTTAAACAAAACGGAATAAAAATGAACTTGTAAAAATTTGAACTTTACAACCAAAATTTACATGCTTCGGTATCCCAAAAAAAAAAAAATCACAAAATATTACAAGTCTTTTCCCCTTAGCTGACCTAAGCGGCAAAACAGAGTTACAAAAATTTTAACACTAGTAGACCCCAACCCGGATGGTCTAGTGTTGCCCAAACATGTACATACATCCTCCTGCACTCATGGCTGATCAGAAACAGATTTACCCTTTCTTGCATAGTAGACCACCCGTGAGCCAAGCCCAGCAAGACAGTATAATTATCAATAATCATAAGTAACACATCTCATAATTATTAATGCCATTTCATATTTTTATGTATGACACAGACCCGCGTGTTACACTCACAGGCCTATTTATGTCTATATGGCATAAACCTACGTGTTACGCTCACACGTCTATTTACAATAAGGCCTTAGAACGGTTCATCTCGGTTCTAGTTATCGAGTCCAACCTGATTATGCCTTGAACACATAACCCTTAATTTCAATATACATCATGGCATAACAATTACATATTAAAAATTTACTAGGGTAATAACCCTAAGCCAATAAACCGCTCTATTTAGAGTAATAACTCTAATCCCGGTTGCTAGCTTCGCATATATATCATATTCCATATACGCGACATTGTGCATATCTCTACGTGCTAACTACAGTCTTACCTAATGTCCCGAAAATATGGAGATTCCAAATCACCGAGTTCTCCTGGCCAAGTATCGGTAATCGTAGTTACAATCCTGGGATACACAAGTATAGGGTTAATCCCTAAATCCATTTCTAAAATTATTAAATTAGCATTTAAATTATAGATATTCACATAGAGGTTGGAACAAGCTTTCCAACGATATAAAGAATGTCACAAACGGAGTCCCGAGTAAAAAGTTATGACTAAAACAAAAACCCAAAAAAAATAAAAATACAATAAGCTGCCATAAAATGGCCGCGGCTACTGGGTTTAAAAACTCAGAAAACCCAATTTCCAGCCACGAAAATGCATCCAAAAACACAATTTTTATGCTAAACCAGCTCACAATCATAGTAAAGTTTCACCTAGCATAAATCAAATAAATAGAAAAGAATTACACCTAATTCACTCTCCAACAACACCAAAAAATCAGCAACAAAAATCAGCCCAAACACACAACCATTTCAACCAAAACTCTCAAACCATCAAATAGGTTTTCAATAACTATACGGAGAGTAAGCATACAATTTCATACATTAAAACCCAACAATATTAACCCTCAAAAATCAGGTTTAAACATGCTCAGCCAGAAGCACACTCAAGAGCAAAACTTCACAACATGCAAACTCAAAAACTAAAAGTTTCCCACATGTTTTACCATCAATTAACAACAACAATTAGGGATAAAAATCATATTTCACAACTTGGAAAATCAACCCTAAAAATTTCTAACAACATAAGTGCAAAATCCATAAATTAAACAAGTTCAAGTTACAAAGCCCAAAAACATTACTCTCAATAAATTTTAGCAAGAGAAATTAAATTTAAAATAGTAATAAGTACCTCAAATTATAGCAAAGAACAATCCCCAACACCTCCAATTCCAAGCTCCAAAAGTTAGTAAAATTCAAGCTTGAATCCAAGCTATTTCAAGCAAAATCACAACTTTGGGAAGATGAGTTTAAGGAGAGAGAGGGAGGGGTCGGTTGGTGGAGTAAAAACTAGAAAAATAATTCCAATTTTACTCAAAAATGATTTTTGTTTCAAATAAACCAATTATGGAAAAATTACAAAAATGCCCCTAGGGCAACATAACACTCATTTAGGCATACAAGGGCAATTAGGTCAATTACATCACATACCACATATTCTATTAATTTTTAGATTTCTCACATATAAATAAAATGCCAATAATTCAATCCAAACTTGTATTTCGTGCCCAAATCTGGTTCGGCCCAAAATACCCCATTGTGACTATACCGCGCTAACTTGTCAGAACACACCTAAAAAAAGACAAAATAGCCATACTATAGAATAATATAGTCCATAAGCACATATTAAATTAAAATTACAGTTTTACCCTTCTCAAGTCAAAATTACTAAAATGTCCCTGGCTCACCTACGGGGTCTTAACATGTCATATTTCATATTAATTCACTTATAATAAATTATATAATAATATGATGCCATGATAATACACAATTAACTAGATAGGGTTTGCTAATCAATTTTCTTAATTTGATCTTTTTCCTGGATCGGGTCGGGGCCCCGACCCGATGGGGCAGTCCCGCCCCGAGACAATCGGGTCTCTATTCGGGTTTTCGCCCCGCCCCGCCCTGCCCCGGTTATGTTTATTTTTGCCTCGCCCCGCCCCGGTTATGTTTATTTTCGGGTCGGAACCGTCCCGATCCGATAATACAATTTTTTTTTTTTGACAAATGAACTTTCAGGATCCGATAATACATTAATAGTCTCCAAAGTACACAAATGAAACCAGTATGATCATCATCATGATCACCAAGTTAATTCGAGGTTGAAAACTACTTATTATTAGACCAACAAACTCCATCAAAAATATATATACATATGTTCTAACTTTTACGTACCCGAACGAAAGCTAGGATTCTTGATTATAATATGTATGAACGTATATAGGTTTAAATTACGCACGATGTAGAAAATGATGAGTAGGAGTAGTTATATTGTTTTCGAATGAATAATGAAGTGATTTGGTAGCTAGTATACAATGAAATGGGTATATATAGGAGAAGATGGAGAATGGGATTCAACAAAGTTGATCATCGATTTTTGACTTGGAAAGGATACTACTATTTACTTTGAATAGGTAGGGTGTGGCTATTTTTCTAGTATTTCATTTGAACATGATAAATAAATAAAAGGTGTTT
The DNA here is from genome assembly GCF_029168945.1 of Cannabis sativa. Classification (NCBI taxonomy): domain Eukaryota; kingdom Viridiplantae; phylum Streptophyta; class Magnoliopsida; order Rosales; family Cannabaceae; genus Cannabis; species Cannabis sativa. The sequence goes on from NC_083601.1 coordinate 59,687,227, forward strand.
CTGTCTGGCCGTATTTCATTTTGTTTTCTTTGTTTTTCTTTTAAAACTAAATAATTGTAAAATTTGGAATACAATAATTTTTTTTTTAAATTATGTATATAATTAAGTAATATGCTAATGTGGCTTCTCTTCTACTTCTTTTTTTTAAAAAAAATTTCTATTATATAATTTTTTCTGGGTAATGAAACTGTTATTGAGTGTTTGTAATAAAAAAAAAAAGTAGGGTCAAATACGATCCGGTTGGGTCGGGTCGGGTCAGACCCGATTAAACTTCTGAGATAATCGGGGCGGGTCGGGGCGGGGCAATGGCTTGTCGGGGCGGGACGAGTCAGTAGCGGGGCGGGGCAGACCCGCCCCATTTGCCATTCCTACTTAATCCTAGGGTATTACAAACCAAGTCTATCCTCTAAACCTAAACGAGCCACCAGAACTACAACTCCTCAAGGAGAAACAACCCCTATTTCATCTCGATCTAGTGAGATAAAGTATTTCAAACGTCAGGGGCGAGGATACATAGCTAGCTAATGTTCAAATAAGAGAGTTATGTTGATTTGTGAAAATGGCGAAGTAGATTCTGAAGATGAGAAGAGCTTGCAGATATGCCACCATTAGAAGATGAAGAGTATGTGCCAAAATACAATTACATGCTTGCACTAGTCACCAGACGGGCATTAAATTCGCAAGCAAAAGAAGAGGAAGAGGAGGTACAATGTGAGAATATTTTTCATACTTGTTGCCATGTGAAAGACAAGGTATGTAGTGTGGTCATTGATGGGAGTAGTTGTACTAACGTTGTAAGTTCATCCATGGTTGAGAACTTGGGACTTCCAATGGTTAAACATCCACGTCCTTACAAGTTTTAATGGTTGAATGATAGTGGTGAAGTGAGAGTTACCAAACAAGTTTTGGTATCCTTCCTAATTGGCAAATACGAGGATAAGGTATTGTGCGATGTTGTCCAAATGCAATCTGGACACCTTTTTCTGAGAAGACCTTGGCAATTTGATCAGTGTGTCCAACATGACGGCTTCACCAACAAGTACTCTTTCATGTTCGGTCAATGAACAGTAACTCTAGCTCCTTTTACACCAAAACAAGTTTATGAAGATCAAGTGAGATTGAAAAACTTGAGTGAGCAAAAGAATGAGAAAAAAGAGAGCCAAAGAGGGAAAACAGTCGAAACAAGTGAGAGAGAAAAGAAAGAGAAGAGTTCTATTAATGAGAAAATAATAGAGAGAAAATAAAATAATTTGTATGCAAAAAGAAAGTGAGATTACGCGAGCTTAGCATACAAAACAACAAATGCTTTTGTTCGTTTCCAAGGAGGTTCTTTTAAACACTAACCAACTTGATTCTTCGCTACCTAGTGTTGTTCTTTCTATTTTTCAAGATGTGAGAATGTGTTTCCCGAGGAGGTACCGCGTGGTGTGCCACCTATTCGAGGTATAGAACATCAAATTGATTTTATTCTAGGTGCTTCAATCCCAAACCGCCCATCATATAGAGCTAATCCTGATGAAACAAAGAAAAAAAAACGAAAGTTGAACGATTGATGACCAAAGGGCATGTGAGAGAAACCATGAGCCCTTGTACTGTTCTAGTCATTCTCATTCCTAAGAAGGATGGAACATGAAGGGTGTGTGTTGACTGTCGAGCCATCAACAACATAACGACAAAATATCGACATCCCATTCCTCGTTTAGATGATATGTTAGATGAGTTACATGGTTCTTGTCTGTTTTTTTAAGATTGATCTTAAGAGTGGGTATCATCAAATACGTATGAAAGAAGGAGATGAGTGGAAAACTGCATTTCAAACTAAACATGGATTGTATGAAGTGTTAGTCATGCCGGATTAACTAATGCACCTAGCACTTTCATGCAATTAATGAATCATATTTTGCAAGCATTCATTGGAAAATTTGTTGTCGTGTATTTTGATGTGATTCTAATATATAGTAAGAGTTTGCATGATCATGCTGTTGGAAGTTATTTTACCAGGATCTTAGATCTACTCATAAGTATGTTGATTTAACAACCTAAATATGAACCTTAAAACGATGGAAAATTAAATACATAAAAGTAAGAGAAATCTTACATTGGGTGCAGCGGAATATATGTCTCCTCCCACTCAGATCTCTAACCCTTGATTCCTTTCTGTCGCAGAGTATAATCAAGATCTGAGCCCGAATGTCCTTCTCTGTTGAATCTGAATTCTACACAGCCTTCCTCACTATGATTGAGGTATTACTTGATGTGTGTGGGCACTACTCTATCACTCATAGATTTTGAAACAGAGAAGGTAGAGTGAGAGAGAGAGAGGGTGGCGGCTTGGAGAGAGTTTTTGTGTGAGAAAATTCTGTCAAAATGTTTTACAAAAACTGAAGCCTTTACCTTCTATTTATAGAAGACCACCTAGGGCTTTGGTTTAATTAATCGACATTTAAAAATTGAAAAATCAATGTGAAAAGGTAAGTAAGGTGGCTGGCCTAGGCATTGTGGAAACAAGGCTTGCCACCTTTCCAACTTTCCTTTTCCTACATTGCTAGTTTCCTGTTTTGTCAAAAACTGCCAATTCCTTTATTCAACCACATAAATGTCAAATCTAATTATTTTATAATTAAAATTAATTATCAAATAATATATTGTCATTTATTTATTAATAATATAACTAATTAAAGTTTCCTAATTAATAAATATGCCCTTTAAATTCTCTATTTACTGTTTTGCCCTTAATAAGTGATAAATTCTCAAATAGACACAGTCTAACTTGAGAATTATAGTTGATTAATTAAAATCAATTAAATGAGTCTTAAAAGTAATATTATCTCAACTAGTGGGGGGACCATGGGTCTATATATCCGAGCTTCCAATAAGAAGATCAAGAATTTACTACTTAAATTCACTGACTTATTAATTCTTCGTTGAATCCACGCATAGAACTTAGAATTGCACTCTCAGTATATAGAATGCTCTATATGTTCCACCATATAGACACATCATTAGTTATCCATTGTTATAATCCTAATTTGATCAATGATCCTCTATATGATTGATCTACACTGTAAAGGGATTAGATTACCGTTCCACCCTACAATGTATTTAATCCTTAAAACACTTAACCCCGTATAAATGATATTTCAGCTTATGGTAAATGAGATCTCCACCATATATTTACGTTTGGTCAAGCTCGAAGGAGATCATCCTTTACTTATTATTCGCCAGATAGAAGCTATAGATTCAGTGTTTATGTTAGCGCTCCAACTCATTTGCACTACCGTGTTCCCAAAATGTACGTATCACCCTGACCTAAAAGTAGGCTTAACTAACAAATCAAAGAACACGAATAGCCTCTTGAGATTGAGCCTAATCATAACAGGATTAAGATCATTTGATCTAGGATCAACTAGGCGATATTGACTTGAATAGATATTACGGTAAGTTTAATAAATCTAAGTCAAAGTTCAATATCGGTCCCTTCCGATGCATACTCCATGCATCCAACCTGAGCTTTACTTTAACCAATGCTCTGGAAAGAACATAGCACTTCTCCAAATGCAAGTAAACTCTATTTTAGATTATCATATCAGTAAAACCCTATGTCTGATAAATCTAGGAAACTTTATTCACATAGTCATGTTTACTTTCCAATGTGTTGACGACACAATAAACAGGATCAAGTATGTGAAAAGGGTTTCAAATGAATTCATACATTATGTACATATAATCATGAAATAAATCATGTGAACCATGCAACATTAAATGTTATTTCTGATCTATATTAATAAGTAAATCTTATTATATTGAAATGAGTTTTATTTAGGGCATAAAACCCAACAAACTCCCACTTGCACTAATATAAAACAAAATGTGCATTTCAAATAATCTCAACACCTTGATATACAAATCAAGTGTAGTAGTAGTAAACTCCTCGTAATAGGATCTGAATGGTTGAATTAAACACAACCCTTTCTCCACTATTACTCTTCCTTAATCACAAAATCATTGATAATGTGAAATTCCTCTCTATATGTCTACTCTCTTGGGATACTGGATTCTCTACCTTTGGCAACTACTTTTGGTTAATCAGGAAATTAACACTAGTAGTTAAGGCAATTTGGAATGGTGCCAAAAATGTATAGAACTTTCCTTAGACTGAATAAGTACCTTTCCTGCAATTTTAACATTCAGTCCCTTTCTGGTAGACCTAGACACTTCAGATAGGTTTTTACACTTCTCCAAAATCACGATTCCACCCCCAGAGTAACCACCATCTTATCAGAAAGATTTTCTAGCACAAAGGCAAATTTTGAAATCTGATATGGTGTAGTCTAAGAGTTTTAAACACACCCTAATCGACTAACATATAGTTCCTCTTCTTAATCTTAAGATTTACTTGATTGTCTTCCAATGTTCTTCTCTTGGATTAATCTGATACCTACTCATTACTCCCACTCACAGCATGTGTCTAGTCTAAGGCATAAAAAAGCATATCTAAGACCTCTCATTGTTGATTTAAGAAATTCTTTCATGGCTTTATCTTTTCTGGAATAGTTGAGACTTTTCCTTAGATAAATAAAATCTATGTCTAAGAAGTTGTGAAGCTTCTATAGATTGCCATTAGAAAGAAAATGCTTCAGCATCTTACTAAAGTAAGTTGCTTGCATTAGAGTAAGTGGTTACTAGGTATACCACAAGCCATAGGTTTAGATAAACTCAAACCTATAATACTAGGAACTGGAAGTTTTGTTAAGTCCATAGAATAGACTTATTGACTAAAATTTCCTTTTATGTCCTTGTAATAGAAAACTTTAGGTTATTCCATGTGAATGGATTAAACCATAGTTCTATTGGCTTTTCTTCTTAGTTTCTTATCTTGACAATCCATTACTTGTTTAAACTCACAATGGATTTTAATCACTAGTGTCTCCCAAGTCATAATAAGGTGAGTTCCTAGAAACTCTCCCACTACGACAAGGTACCGTGAATTATGTCTAAGAAAACTAAATGGTATTAACCTCTTTGGTTGTGACAAGACAACAAAGGCAGTGGGATCATCATATGTCAAATAAGATGATAGACCACTTTTGGAATCAAGAAATAAAAATCTCCTTTATTTGCTACTTTATTTTCAGACTTAGTCATTATCTTAGAAAAGTAGTATTTGTTTGAACAAACACTTTCTTATCTATTGGCTATGGGATGGTCCACCCTTAATCACTTAGAATAGCTAACAAACCATGGTTAACAGTTCTAGCTTTTCTTAAGAATTTGATTAGGTCATCCATGAATCTAGTAATGATTTACATTAAGTATACAACCATTACATCATTCTAAAATTGTATTACCATAGAAGGTTTTAGGCAACGACTAGTAACTAATCATCAATATACAAATCCAAATTTCTGGGGAGGTAAGTTTGGATATAATTCAAAATCAATTTAATGATCTTTGAACTGCATATCTACTAACTATTTCTCCACCCCTATCAGTTCGCAAGATCTTTAACCACTTACCTTAATGGTTTATCACCATTGCTAGAAATTCAGAAATTTTTCAAACATTTCAAATTTCTTTGCATAAGGTATAATCTAGAGTGATCGTTTTAAGAATACAACGAAAAACTCATATCCACCCTTGAATGTACATCCATCTGCGAATGAGATGAACTAATTTCAGTGGATATAGGCATATTAACTCTTTGCAGAGACTGATCTTGTCAAAACCACTATGATAAAGATACAAATGCCATAGATTAATAAAAAAAATGTGGTAGTGTCTTTTGATGACTTAGGTTTAGTTACATCAAAGAGTTTTTAGAATAGTGCAAGTGGATCCTGGTCACAGAATACCAAACTCATATTCCATGCAGTTTGAATCCATTAATAGAAGATGGATATTAAACACTTGAGAAAGTGTAACTGTATTGTATTCTGGAATTAGAAATATAAGTAAATTTCTGTTTGGATTCTAAAATTAAAGTCAAAGACTTAATTTATACCAAATAAAATGAGTAATTCTATCTTGGACCAACACTACTAATTTAACTCTAAGTCTGATTTGCCCATACAAGTAAGAGATTTCTAAGATTGAGGATTTATATCAATTGGGAATAGAATATCGGGATTATAATCATATGGGTCATTTAATTTCGTAAGAGAAAATACAGAATGACATGAAATGACTTATAGACCATTCATCCAATGATATGTTATTGAGCTAATTCGAAATGAATAAGCTAAGAGGAATTAGGATAATTTCGTTGTTTAAATAAGAATCCAACGATGCTTCGATTAACGAAAGTTAAAGTAATCTTATTCATATAATCTTCTTGTTTCATATCGTAAAAATACTAGTCTAAGGTGTCATCAATTGATGAACAGGTAGATGTTGCATATACAATATTTATCTTTCGAGATCTAACACTATTATGTATGTCTAATGGTGAAAATCCACTAGGGATTTATCTCATTAGATAAACAAACCAAGTTCGACCAACAATGAAGATTCGAAATTAAACTACAACATAATAATAGAACATAACATGGTTCAATATAAATTCATACACAATTCAGAAATTATTAAACATATAGCAAGTAGGAATGACAAGTGAAAATACTAAAACATACAATCCTAAATAATTTCCAAGGTTTTCAACAAACTGATATCAGTGTCCCGTTTAGGCGAGAGTCAAAGCTACCATCCATTGAATAGAGTTGTCAGCTCATCTAAAATGTTAATCATTCTAGCAACCTTTTATTCGATCAAGATTGGAATTCAGCGTTGTCCCGTTTAGGCGAGAGTCAAGGCAATTCTATCTTATGAGCTTCCACCATTGTTTCATAATTTGCAAGTCAAATATGGTCGCCACCATTAGGGTGATCCATACCATATAAAACACTTACAAACTACTTATCTTTCGAGATTAAACTAAGATTTTAAATTGCTAATGAACGTTCCTCCATTAGGGAGGATTACTCACTAAAACAAACGCGATGTAAAACCAACAATGGAGATCGAATATCTTAATAATAAAGCTCATTATTTAAAGAGAGTTTATTTTCTTTGATTCTCTTTATTTAACCTATTTATTTCAAATATATATTTATTTAATTAAAATTTTCAATTTAGAATGAAAAATTCTAAATATAAATTTTAATTTAATATTTATAAATTTTACTTAGATGGATATGAAAATAACATGAATTATTTCCATCTTAGTAATAATTTCCAATAAATATTTAGAAAAATATTCAATTTAAGTTGTTACAAAATTAATTTAAATTAATTTACAACTCAAATTTAATTTTCTATAAATATATATTGCATTTCGAAAAATTAAAGTATTTAAGGGTACAATTTTCGAAAATGCATGTTAAAATAAAAAATAAATCCTGGAAAAATTATTCTAATTTTAATGTTGGCCCAAAATTAATTAATAAAATTAATTTACAACAAAAAATATAATGTTCTTATTTAATCAAATATATATAAGAAAAATTTCAAATATTTAAGTATGATGATGAAAATCAACTTAAATATTAATTTTCTATTTAATTAAATATACTAGAAAAATATTTCAAGCAAAAATATCACCTATCTATATTTTCCTTTGACTAATTAATTAAATTTCTAATAAAATATATTTTACTTCATTTATTTTAAATAATCATTAAATGAAAAAATCATTGATTTAAGTTGGTCCAAAATTAAAATAAATAATTTACAACTTTAATCTATTTTTCAAATAAAATTCGAAATTCCAGCATTTAAGAAATGCAATTTCAAAATTTGATTAATAAAATAAAGAAAAAATATATTTTGAAAATTATTTAAATTTAGTTGAAAAAATAAATTTCAAATAAAAATAATTTTCTATTTAATTAAGTGTCATGAAAAAGAAATATTTAAGTATCATGATGAAAATCCACTTAGATATTTAATTGTCAAATTAATTAAATGAATTAAATTCAAGAAATAAATAATTAAGTGTAGAGAAGGCTTAATTATTAATCTCTAGTCCATAAGCACGTATTAAATTAAAATTACAGTTTTACCCTTCTCGAGTCAAAATTACTAAAATGCCCCTGGCTCACCTACGGGGTCTTAACATGTCATATTTCATATTAATTCACATATAATAAATTATATAATAATATAATCCCATGATAATACACAATTAACTAGATAGGGTTTGCTAATCAATTTTCTTAATTGGATCTTTTTCGCGGATCGGGTCGGGGCCCCGACCCGATGGGGCAGTCCCGCCCTGAGACAATCGGGTCTCTATTCGGGTTTTCGCCCCGCCCCGCCCTGCCCCGGTTATGTTTATTTTTTCCTCGCCCCGCCCCGGTTATGTTTATTTTCAGGTCGGAACCGTCCCGATCCGATAATACAATTTTTTTTTTTTGACAAATGAAATTTCAAGATCCGATAATACATTAATAGTCTCCAAAGTACACAAATGAAACCAGTATGATCATCATCATGATCACCAAGTTAATTCGAGGTTGAAAACTACTTATTATTAGACCAACAAACTCCATCAAAAATATATATACATATGTTCTAACTTTTACGTACGCGAACGAAAGCTAGGATTCTTGATTATAATATGTATGAACGTATATAGGATGAAATTACGCACGATGTAGAAAATGATGAGTAGGAGTAGTTATATTGTTTTCGAATGAATAATGAAGTGATTTGGTAGCTAGTATACAATGAAATGGGTATATATAGGAGAAGATGGAGAATGGGATTAAACAAAGTTGATCATCGATTTTTGACTTGGAAAGGATACTACTATTTACTTTGAATAGGTAGGGTGTGGCTATTTTTCTAGTATTTCATTTGAACATGATAAATAAATAAAAGGTGTTTTTGTCTGGCCATATTTCATTTTGTTTTCTTTGTTTTTCTTTTAAAACTAAATAATTGTAAAATTTGGAATACAATAATTTTTTTTAAAAAAATTATATATATAATTAAGTAATATGCTAATGTGGCTTCTCTTCTACTTCTTTTTTTTTTTAAATTTTCTATTATATAATTTTTTCTGGGTAATGAAACTGTTATTGAGTGTTTGTAATAAAAAAAAAAGTCGGGTCAAATACGATCCGGTTGGGTGGGGTCGGGTCAGACCCGATTAAACTTCTGAGGTAATCGGGGCAGGTCGGGGCGGGGCGGGTCAGTAGCGGGGCGGGGCAGACCCGCCCCATTTGCCATTCCTACTTAATCCTAGGGTATTACAAACCAAGTGTATCCTCTACACCTAAACCAGCCACCAGAACTACAACTCCTTAAGGAAAAACAACCCCTATTTCATCTCGATCTAGTGAGATAAAGTATTTCAAACGTCAGGGGCGAGGACACATAGCTAGCTAATGTTCAAATAAGAGAGTTATGTTGATTTGTGAAAATGGCGAAGTAGATTCTGAAGATGAGAAGAGCTTGCAGATATGCCACCATTAGAAGATGAAGAGTATGTGCCAAAATACAATTACATGCTTGCACTAGTCACCAGACGGGCATTAAATTCGCAAGCAAAAGAAGAGGAAGAGGAGGTACAATGTGAGAATATTTTTCATACTTGTTGCCATGTGAAAGACAAGGTATGTAGTGTGATCATTGATGGGAGTAGTTGTACTAACGTTGTAACTTCATCCATCGTTGAGAACCTGGGACTTCCAATGCTTAAACATCCACGTCCTTACAAGTTTTAATGGTTGAATGATAGTGGTGAAGTGAGAGTTACCAAACAAGTTTTGGTATCCTTCCTAATTGGCAAATACGAGGATAAGGTATTGTGCGATGTTGTCCCAATGCAATCTGGACACCTTTTTCTAAGAAGACCTTGGCAATTTGATCAGTGTGTCCAACATGACGGCTTCACCAACAAGTACTCTTTCATGTTCGGTCAGCGAACAGTAACTCTAGCTCCTTTTACACCAAAACAAGTCTATGAAGATCAAGTGAGATTGAAAAACTTGAGTGAGCAAAAGAATGAGAAAAAAGAGAGCCAAAGAGGGAAAACAGTCGAAACAAGTGAGAGAGAAAAGAAAGAGAAGAGTTCTATTAATGAGAAAATAATAGAGAGAAAATAAAATAATTTGTATGCAAAAAGAAAGTGAGATTACGCGAGCTTAGCATACAAAACAACAAATGCTTTTGTTCGTTTACAAGGAGGCTCTTTTAAACACTAACCAACTTGATTCTTCGCTACCTAGTGTTGTTGTTTCTATTTTTCAAGATTTGAGAATGTGTTTCCCGAGGAGGTACCGCGTGGTGTGCCACCTATTCGAGGTGTAGAACATCAAATTGATTTTATTCTAGGTGCTTCAATCCCAAAACGCCCATCATATAGAGCTAATCTTGATGAAACAAAGAAAAACCAAACGAAAGTTGAACGATTGATGACCAAAGGGCATGTGAGAGAAACCATGAGCCCTTGTACTGTTCTAGTAATTCTCATTCCTAAGAAGGATGGAACATGAAGGGTGTGTGTTGACTGTCGAGCCATCAACAACATAACGACAAAATATCGACATCCCATTCCTCGTTTAGATGATATGTTAGATGAGTTACATGGTTCTTGTGTGTTTTTTTAAGATCGATCTTAAGAGTGGGTATCATCAAATACGTATGAAAGAAGGAGATGAGTGGAAAACTGCATTTCAAACTAAACATGGATTGTATGGAGTGTTAGTCATGCCTTTGGGATTAACTAATGCACCTAGAACTTTCATGCAATTAATGAATCATATTTTGCAAGCATTCATTGGAAAATTTGTTGTCTTGTATTTTGATGTGATTCTAATTTATAGTAAGAGTTTGCATGATCTTGCTGTTGGAAGTTATTTTACCAGGATCTTAGATCTACTGATAAGAATGTTGATTTAACAACCTTAATATGAACCTTAAAACGATGGAAAATTAAATACATAAAAGTAAGAGAAATCTTACATTGGGTGCAGCGGAATATATGTGTCCTCCCAGTCAGATCTCTAACCCTTGATTCCTTTATGTCGCAGAGTATAATCAAGATCTGAGCCCGAATGTCCTTCTCTGTTGAATCTGAATTCTACACAGCCTTCCTCACTTTGATTGAGGTATTACTTGATGTGTGTGGGCACTACTCTATCACTCATAGATTTCAAAACAGAGAAGGTAGAGAGAGAGAGAGAGAGGGTGGCGGCTTGGAGAGAGTTTTTGTGTGAGAAAATTCTGTCAAAATGTTGTACAAAAACTGAAGCCTTTACCTTCTATTTATAGAAGACCACCTAGGGCTTTGGTTGAATTAATCGGCATTTAAAAATTGAAAAATCAATGTGAAAGGTAAGTAAGGTGGCCGGCCTAGGCATTGTGGAAACAAGGCTTGCCACTTTTCCAACTTTCCTTTTCCTACATTGCTAATTTCCTGTTTTGTCAAAAACTGCCAATTCCTTTATTCAACCACATAAATGTCAAATCTAATTATTTTATAATTCAAATTAATTATCAAATAATATATTGTCATTTATTTATTAATAATATAACTAATTAAAGTTTCCTAATTAATAAATATGCCCTTTAAATTCTCTATTTACTGTTTTGCCCTTAATAAGTGATAAATTCTCAAATAGACACAGTCTAACTTGAGAATTATAGTTGATTAATTAAAATCAATTAAATGAGTCTTAAAAGTAATATTATCTCAACTAGTGGGGGGACCATGGGTCTACATATCCGAGCTTCCAATAAGCAGATCAAGAATTTACTACTTAAATTCACTGACTTATTAATTCTTCGTTGAATCCACGCATAGAACTTAGAATTGCACTCTCAGTATATAGAATGCTCTATATGTTCCACCATATATACACATCATTAGTTATCCATTGTTATAATCCTAATTTGATCAATGATCCTCTATATGATTGATCTACATTGTAAAGCGATTAGATTACCGTTCCACCCTACAATGTATTTAATCCTTAAAACACTTAACCCCGTATAAATGATATTTCAGCTTATGGGAAATGAGATCTCCACCATTTATTTACGTTTGGTCAAGCTCGAAGGAGATCATCCTTTACTTATTATTCGCCAGATAGAAGCTATAGATTCCATGTTTATGTTAGCGCTCCCACTCATTTGCACTACCGTGTTCCCAAAATGTACGTATCACCCTGACCTAAAAGTAGGCTTAACTAACAAATCAAAGAACACGAATAGCCTCTTGAGATTGAGCGTAATCATAACAGGATTAAGATCATTTGATCTAGGATCAACTAGGCGATATTGACTTGAATAGATATTACGGTAAGTTTAATAAATCTAAGTCAAAGTTCAATATCGGTCCCTTCCGATGCATACTCCATGCATCCATCCTGAGCTTTACTTTAACCAATGTTCTGGAAAGAACATAGCATTTCTCCAAATGCAAGTGAACTCTATTGTAAATTGTCATATCAGTAAAACCCAATGTTCTGATAAATCTAGGAATCCTTTATTCACATAGTCATGTTTACTTTCCACTGTGTTGACAACACAATAAACATGATCAAGTATGTGAAAGGGTTTTGGATGAATTTATAAATCAAATAGACAAACATTTGATAAAATGAACCAAAACATACACAAATGAATGAAAAATACTCCTGTTACTTTATTAATATTGAATAATCTGGATTACATTGAAATGGAGTTTTATTTAGGGCATAAAACGCAACACATGCTTCACATTTGCAATCAGTTTTGGATGGGCTTCGAAAACAGAAACTATATGCTAACATTAGTAAATGCACTTTTTGAACCGATAAGATTGGTTTCCTAGGATTTGTTTTGAGTGCTACAGGTATTGAGGTTGACGAAGAAAAGATCAAAGCCATCCAATAGTGGCCAACCCCCTCAACTATAGGTCATGTTCGAACTTTTCATAGCCTTGCTAGTTTTTACAGGAGGTTTGTGAAGGATTTCAGTACCATCACAGCACCGCTTGTAGAAGTTATCAAAAAGAATGTTGGTTTTGGATGGGGTGAAGCACAAGAGGAGACAATTCAACTGCTAAAATACAAGCTTACTCAAGCTCCAGTACTCACTTTACCTAATTTTTCAAACACATTTTTAAATTGAATGTGATGCTTCTGGTATAGGTATTGGCGCTGTTCTTATGCAGGAAGGGAGATCCCATGCCTACTTTTGCGAAAAGCTAGGTGGGGCTGCACTTAATTACCCCACCTATGATAAAGAGTTGTATGCCATGGTGAGAGCTTTACAAACATGGCAACACTATTTGTGGCCCAAAGAATTTGTGATTCACACAGATCATGAATCCCTTAAACATTTGAAGGGGCAACACAAGCTCAACAAGAGACATGCACGATGGGTTGAGTACATTGAGACATTCCATGTGTCATTCGGTATAAAAAAATGTAAGGAGAATGTGGTTGATGATGCCCTTTCTTGCAGGTATGGCTTAATCTCTACTCTTGATGCTAAATTACTTAGTTTTGAACATATTAAAGAACATTATCCTGATGACCATGATTTTGGGGAAATTTGTGGTGCTTGTGAAAACCTTAGGGGAACATTATCCCATGGAGGAGGGCTTATGGGACATTTTAAGTTGCTAAAACCTTAGTTATATTACAAGAACACATCTTTTGGCCCCATATGAAAAGAGATGTTGAGTGAATTTGTTGTAGATGTGTCACTTGTAAACAAGCTAAATCGAGGGTTTAGCCAAATGGTCTTTACACAGCCCTACCTATTCCTAGTTCACCATGGGTTGATATTTCAATGGATTTTGTGTTGGGTTTACCTAGGAGTAAACATGGGAGGGACTCAATTTTTGTGGTGGTAGACAGATTTTCTAAGGTGTCTCATTTTATCCCTTGTCATAAAATTGATGATGCTTCTAATGTTCCAGATTTATTTTTCAGGGAGATTGTGAGATTACATGGTATGCCTAGAATAATTGTATCCGATAGGGATGCTAAGTTGTTAAGTTACTTTTGGAAAAAATTATGGGGAATACTTGGGACAAAACTTTTATTTTCTACAACTTGTCATCCTCAAACTGATGGTCAAACAGAAGTAGTTAATTGAACATTATCCACTTTATTGAGGGCTATCATATGTAAAATTATTAAGACTTGGAAAGATTATTTACCACATGTTGAGTTTGCTTATAATCGTTTTATGCATTCTGCTACCAAATTTTCACCATTTGAAATTGTTTATGGTTTTAATCCTTTGACTCCTTTGGATGTATCACCTTTACCTGTTTCTGAGCATTTGAATTTAGATGGCTAAAAGAAAACAGAATTTGTGAAGAAAATTCATGAGAGGGCACGACTCAACATAGAGAGAAGAATCGAGCACTGCATAAAGCAAGCTAACAAGGGTCGTCACAAGCAGGTTTTTGATCCCACTGATTGGGTATGGTTACATTCCCAGCCAAAGACATTCCAAATTGCTACCTCGAGGAGATGTTCTGTTTTGAGTTCTTGAAAGGATCAATGACAATGCCTACCGACTCGATTTACCAGGAGAATATAATGTTAGTGCTACTTTTAATGTTTTTTATTTGAGCCCTTTTGATGCAAGTGAAGATTTGAGGACAAATCCTCTTCAAGAGGCGAGAATGATGAGAATACTAAGCCCAAAGAAATAAGTCAAGTTCCAGTTGGCCCGGTGATGAGGGTGTGAGCCAAGAGATTCAAAGAAGAACTCAACAACATAGTCAACAGAGTTTTAAAACTAGAGGAGACTACAGTCAACAGTGAAGGAGAACAAAGATTTGTGCTTCTTATCAAAGTAGACTCAATTTAGACCCAAATTGAGATTATCACGTTTTTTAAGGAATTTTGGCAGCTTTCATTTTTAATTTTGTTTCCTTTATTCTATCTTTGTTTTATTTGGAAAATTGTCTTTCTTTTAGTTTCCTTTTTTCTTGGTTGGAAGTTGGCTATATAAAGCCTTGTAAACACTTACAAAATCAGAATATTTTTGAATAAAATTTAAAGAGGTTTTCTTCTTGAGTTCTTTAGAGAACTATTCGAACTTATCAAGGAGTATTCGTTGTGAGGTTCAACTGACTCATCAAACGGATTTCCACCACTGTTTGTGCCGTCCTCCTTCATACCAAGGTTCATGCTTAACTAAGCATTGGGTCGCAGTTCCACATCTAAATTTTGAGAATTCTTAGAGGCTGCTATAATTGGTATCAGGTTTCATCACAATATTGGTGTGGTTCGTATCAAGAGTATAATGACAACCCACTCATAAAAGTGGGTATATTTTAATAAAATATAATATGAAGCTATTTTTAATTAATAGATACAAAAAAGATGTATTTCTCAATTAATCCCTCATTCTTATGATACATTCTAACATACATATTTTTATTTTTAAAATTATATATATATTTTTTATAACATATTTATTTATTTTTTCAATAAAAAAATTAAAACAATTAAGTCCATTAATGTGAAGACCGCTTAGTTTAATTTGGAAATTAGCAGTTAATCATGATTAATTATGAAAATTATTTATAACTATTTAAATAATTTATTATACTATTATTATTGAATTCAGAGACGCATTTTTATGTCATGTAGTAGTTTGCTTAATTTTGCATTCCGGTGCCCGGTATTTTGGAACTCGGTGTTTGGCTCAGTAGAAATCACAACTTAGTATGTTAGTAGTTGGGACGGTTTATTAGACATTAAGAATGTCGGGAATGGCCGGAAATTTAGAATTTCCCAAAAATACCCCTTTAGTGTTATTTATGTGATTTTAGTGTGGAGGGACAAAATGGTCTTTTTGCCCCAATGATGTTTTGTTTTTAGTGATTTTATTAATTGATGAATTAATGTTTATTTATGTTAGTATTGGCTGAAAGTAAGTGTGATATGCCTTAAAATTCTTTTTCTTTCACATTTTCAACACTTAGTCAAAAATAGAAAAAAAAATTAAAAAACACACACTCTCTCTTTTCCTCTCTCTCTCTCGGCTGGTTGTGGGTGTGCAAAGGGCTGGATTTTCTTTGGTGATTCAAGCTTTGTTTGCAAAACTCTAGTGATCTCTTGATTGTGGTATGTGATTTCTAGCTTTCTTCCTTTATTTTCTTAGAAAAAGTTTGAAAAGATGATGATGCATGCATGAATTTTTAGTTGTTGTTGCTGCTGTATGTTGTGGTTATTTTCAGGGGTTAAAGCATGTTTATTAGATGTTAATTAAGCTTCTTGTAGTGCTTGATTCTTAGGTTATATAAAGTTATGGTTTTTCTATGCAAAATATATGATTTTTGAAAGAAATGTCTATGTTCTGTTGCTGTGATGTTGTGGATGTTTGTAATTGTTTCCAGAGGCTTAGTTATGCATGTTTAAGTAGATTCAAGCTGGTTTGATTGCATGTTGGCTAGGTTTGCTCAAGTTTGAGTTTAGAACTCAAAGCTTGAGCTTTAATGGTGATTTTTGATTATGTGCAATCTGGGTGGTTTTGATGCCTTAGAAATGTTATTGGGGTTATATGGAGTAGGTCTGGAAGGTTTGAATTGATTTGGAGTTGATTTGACCAAGATATGAATTTTTTTTGATGTTGCTGCCTGCGAGGAACCGGAATTCCGGTTGTGCATCCGGAATTCCGGATGGGGTCGTGAAATTTCCCAGAACCGGAATTCCGGTTGGGCAACCGGTTTACCGGTTGGGGAAAATTCTGAAACCCTAGATTTCCTCGATTTTATGTTTTTGGGGGTATTGCCATGCTTTTTATCGATAGGGAAACTTTTAGTTCCTAGTTTAAGTCCCCGGGAAGTGATTTAGCGTGTCACTTATAGTGTTGTGATTTTTATGGTTTAGGAGCCTGTAATCCGCCGCGTAGATAAGTTCCAGTCAGGTTGACCGGCACACCTGAATTCGGAATCCAGGTAAGATTAGTATAACAGTATGCATATGTAGATTACATGTTTAGCGTGCATGTAGGAAGCCTGTTAGATTACATTAGTTATGTATGTTGGCTTCGAACCATCCAACCCTGTCACGTCGGTACAGGCTGGAGTATGACCAGCAGCCGGAGTATGACCGGTTCGACCGATCAGGTGGATACTGTAACACATCGGTACAGGCTAGAGTATGACCAGCAGCCGAAGTATGACCGGTTCGACCGATCAGGCTGTTACTTGTCAAAAGTATCGTCCCTCTGAACGTTCAGAACTCAGTACCGTTGTAACACCCTAACTACCTTAGGCGTATTACGTGATTTTTAAACGTACTGTGCAGCTCGTTGCTAATCAACGAGGTTTATGGAAAAACGTGATTAATTAAAATTTTGCTTTTTGATTAAACTTGCAAAACACATTACAAAAGATTCGGGATCCCGATTATAAAAATATTTTGAAAAAGTTTAACTGTTTAACTATTACATCAAAATAAAAGTCGTCTAACGACAGTTACAAAAATCTCAGCCCTGCTGTCCCGAGGATCGTACGCTCCAGGCCTAACCGCCCCGACATGTACAATCTCATAAGCTCGCTCACGGTCCATCAGCTATAGCCTTGCCTTTACCTACACATGAACATAAACTGTGAGTCAACAGACTCAGTAAGAAAAGCATAATAACATCATACATAAAACTAACTGCCGTGTCCAACACGATACTGAGTCCCGCTACTGCCATGTCCAACATGGTACTGAGCCACTACTGCCATGTCCAACATGGTACTGAGTTTTGAACGTTCATAGGGACGGTACTATTGACAAGTATCCTCCTGATCGGTCGAACCGGTCATACTCCGGCTGCTGGTCATACTCCAGCCTGTACCGACGGGATAGGTCAATAGCACTGAACCACCAACCAAATGTCAGCCTGATCGGTCGAACCGGTCATACTCCGGCTGCTGGTCATACTCCAGCCTGTACCGACGTGACAGGGTTGGATGGTTCGAAGCCTAAATACATAACTAATGTAATCTAGCAGGCTTCCTACATGCACGCTAAACATGTAATCTACATATGCATACTGTTATACTAATCTTACCTGGATTCCGAATTCAGGTGTGCCGGTCAACCTGACTGGAACTTAGCTGAGCGGCGGATTACAGGCTCCTAAACCGTAAAAATCACAACACCGATAAGTGATACGCTAAATCACAACGGGGACAAAGGTTTTAAAACCAAACCTAACTCACTGCAACTTAATACTAAAATACCCCCAAACTAGCAGAGAACAAACTGACTGAAAACCCGAAACTAGCACAAAACGGAAAGTTGAGAAAAACCGGTTTCTTCCCCCTACTGCAAAATCCGGGTAACCGGTTTTACATGCAGTGTAAAACCGGTTAGCCGGTTTTACCCAGAAAAACCACAAAAATCATTTCACCAACCAAAACGATTCCAAACTCAACCAAACTTTCCAGACCTGCTAATTAGACCCTAATAAACATTTTCCAAGTGATAAAACAAAGCTTCAAGCACAGAATCAAAATTTGCCATTAAAGCTCAAGCTTTGAGTTCTAAACTCAAGCTTGAGCAAAACCACCTAGCATGCATTCAAACCCACTCAAATCTACTAAGACAAACATAAAATCACCTCTGAAAACTATTAAAAACAATAGTAACATCACAGTAACAGATTCACAACATTTCTTCAAAAACCACATATTTTTCATAGAAAGTTCAAAGCTTAAACAAGGTACTAAACATGCATTTTTAACAGCTTAAATAACCTCAAAATAACATACATACATTCCAGAAATAAACCATAAAACCCAGCAGTAATTACAACTAAGAATCCATGCATGCATCACCAACTTTTCATCAAAACTCAACAAAACACAAGAAGAGGTTACAAGAGCTAACCTAGCTTGAAGTGAACCTTAAAATGAGATGAATTAGCAAGCAAACTTCAATGGAGAAATCAGCTCCTTGCTGCTCCAAGGCTTGGCCGAAAAGAGAGAGGCTTGAGAGAGAGAGTTTTTTGAAAAATCTATTTTCTATACTTAAGACTTTGAGTGAAATGAAAATAAAGGAAAAGAAGGCTTTAACTAAATCTATTTCAGCCAAATAATAAAATAATAACATTTATTTTTCAATTTAATTAAGTCACTAAAAGACAAAAGTCAATGGGGCAAAAAGACCATTTTGCCCCTCCACACTAAAATCACATAAAAATCACTAAAGGGGGGGTATTTTGGGAAATTCTAAATTCCCGGCCATTCCCGACATTCCCAATGTCTAATAAACCGACCCAAACTAGTAACATGCTAAGTTGTGATTTCTACTGAGCCAAACGCCGAGTTCCAAAATACCGGGCACCGGAAATGCAAAACATGAAAAACTACTGAATAACATAACCATGCATTTCTGAATTCCATAAATAACAGCATAATAAATTATTTAAATAGCTATAAATAATTTCATAAATAATCATGATTAACTGCTAATTTCCAAATTAACTAAGCGGGCTTTACAACCGTGTTGGACACGGCAGTAGTGGGACTCAGTATCGTGTTGGACACGGCAGTTAGGGTTATGATCAGGGGTATGGGCGTCTGATCATGACCGGGTTTTATGTATGAATATTATTATGCTTTTCTTACTGAGTCTGTCGACTCACAGGTCTACGTTTATGTGTAGGTTAAGGCAAGGCTAAAGCTGATGGACCGTGAGCGAGCTTATGAAGATTGTACATGTCGGGGCGGTTAGGCCTGGAGCGTACGATCCTCGGGACATCAAGGCTGATTTTGTAACTAGTCGCTAGGCGACATTTATTTTGTATAAACAGTTAACTTTTGTAAATGATTTTGTAATCGGGATCCTAAGTCTTTTGTAATTATATTTTACAAGTTTGATTAAAAAGCAAAAATTTTAATTAATCACGTTTTCCATAAACCTATGTTAGTTAGGGTGTTACAATTTGGTATCAGAGCCGCCAGGTTGTCTTCCGAAGATCGTCACGACATGTACAATCATCATCAACAGTTAGCTTGTTTCACGGTTCAGTAAGCCTTTATTGCTTTAGTAGTTTATTTATTTATTTATGAAAAAGAAAAGCCTGTTAGGAAGCATGTTAGTAGCCTGATAGTAGAATAGGCGCATGTTTCGTTTTTTAATTTCCAAATTAAGCGGCATTAGTAAGCTCTCCTTGAATACGACCTGATATGCCAACTCTTGGTTTCGCAGGCGGTTCTAACTAGATGGACGCCAGGCGGACTACCAGGAGTCAGGGCAACTCAGTGGGGTCGAATCAAGGTCAGGGAGCTCAGTTTCCCCCGCCAGTTAGGGGCGAGGTAGAGGTCCCCGAGGCAGGGCTCGTGGTCGGGGTGATGAGAACCCGCCACAGGCTGCCCAGGCTCCCCCAGCCGATCAGGGAGCCCAGAATTGGGAGGTTCGGTTTGCTGAGATGCAAGCCCGGATAGAAGAGCAAGACCTCGAGATTCAGAGGTTGAGACAGCAGGGTGCTCCTGCAGTTCCAGTGCCCGTAGTTCCAGTGGCACCTGCCCCTGCTGCCCAGGCCGAGATAGTGGTGGCGGCCAATAGATTGGAACCGTTGTATGAACGTTTCCGGAAACAAGCACCTCCGGTTTTCTCGGGAGGTCCAGACGTAATGAAGGCCGAGCAGTGGCTGACGGTGATTACCAAGATTCTGAACTTCATGGGTGTCACCGGTAATGACAGAGTGGTGTGTGCCACTTTCCAGTTCCAGGAGGACGCTCTGGTCTGGTGGGACATGGTGTCTCAGATTCATGACGTCACCACCATGACCTAGGAAAGGTTTCAGGAACTCTTCAATGCCAAGTATTACAATGAGGCGGTCAGAAGCGCCAAGAGGAAAGAGTTCGCTCACGTGACCCAGCGTGAGAATATGAGCGTAACTGAGTATACTACTCAGTTCGACCGGTTGGCGAGGTTAGCCTCGGGAATTGTGCCGACCGATTTCAGCAAGAAAGAGAAGTACCTGGATGGGTTGAATGCAAAGATCAAACATGATTTGATGATTACCACGGACGACAAATCTTCAGTGCAAAAACCACTGCGGCTAATTCTAAATCATGAGTCGGGTATCGCTGTTCATAATCCTTTAACTGACGGGAGGCATAAGCGATGACCCGATCGGCTTGCATCAATACGCACCCCAAACCTTGTTTGGATGCGTCACAGTAGACTACGAACTTCTCCTTGTCCGAAGGCAAAGCTAGCACCGGAGCAGTAATCAATCTCTGCTTCAGCTCCTGAAAACTAGCTTCGCATTTATCTGACTAGATAAACCGCTGATTCTTCTTTGTAAGCTCGGTTAGGGGCATTGAAATTTTGGAGAACCCCTCCACGAACCTACGGTAGTACCCAGCTAATCCCAAGAAGCTTCTGATCTCTGTCACTGTCTTCGGTCTCGGCCAATCCCTGACGGATTCAATCTTTCCGGGATCCACCTTGATCCCATCTTCACCCACAATGTGCCCTAGGAAGGACACCTGAGACAACCAGAACTCACATTTCTTGAACTTGGCGTAGAGCTTATGTTCTCGAAGTCGTTGCAGTACCATCTGAAGATGTAACTCATGCTCCTCTTTTGATTTCCCAAGTCATGGTGGTGACATCGTGAATCTGAGACACCATGTCCCACCATACCAGGGCGTCCTCCTGGAACTGAAACGTGGCGCACACCACTCTGTCGTTACCGGTGACACCCATGAAATTCAGGAGTCTGGTAATCACCGTCAGCCACTGTTCGGCTTTCATCACGTCCGGACCTCCCAGGAATACCGGAGGTGCTTGCTTCCGGAACCGCTCATACAGAGGTTCCAATCTATGGGCCGCCACCACTATCTCGGCCTGGGCAGCAGGGGCAGGTGCCACTGGAACTACGGGCACAGGAACTGCAGGAGCACAATGCTGTCTCAACCTCTGAATCTCGAGGTCTTGTTCTTCGATCCGGGCTTGCATCTCCGCAAATCGCAACTCCCAATTCGGGGCTCCCTGATCGGCTGGGGGAGCCTGGGCAGCCTGTGGCGGGTTCTCATCACCCCGGCCACGAGCCCTGCCTCGGGGACCTCTACCTCGGCCCCGAGCAGGTGGGGGAAACTGAGCTCCCTGTCCTTGGTTCGACCCTACGGAGTTGCCCTGACTCCTGGTAGTCCGCCTGGCGTCCATCTAGTTAGAACCGCCTGCGAAACCAAGAGTTGGCATATCAGGTCGTATTCAAGGAGAGCTTACTAATGCCGCTTAATTTGGAAATTAAAAACGAAACATGCGCCTATTCTACTATCAGGCTACTAACATGCTTCCTAACAGGCTTTTCTTTCTCATAACTGAATAAAATAAACTACTAAAGCAATAAAGGCTTACTGAACCGTGAACCGAGCTAACTGCTGATGATGATTGTACATGTCGTGACGATCTTCGGAAGACAACCTGGCGGCTCTGATACCAAATTGTAACACCCTAACCACCTTAGGCGTATTACGTGATTTTTAAACGTACTGTGCAGCTCGTTGCTAATCAACGAGGTTTATGGAAAAACGTGATTAATTAAAATTTTGCTTTTTGATTAAACTTGCAAAACACATTACAAAAGATTCGGGATCCCGATTATAAAAATATTTTCAAAAAGTTTAACTGTTTAACTATTACATCAAAATAAAAGTCGTCTAACGACAGTTACAAAAATCTCAGCCCTGCTGTCCCGAGGATCGTACGCTCCAGGCCTAACCGCCCCGACATGTACAATCTCATAAGCTCGCTCACGGTCCATCAGCTATAGCCTTGCCTTTACCTACACATGAACATAAACTGTGAGTCGACAGACTCAGTAAGAAAAGCATAATAACATCATACATAAAACTAACTGCCGTGTCCAACACGATACTGAGTCCCGCTACTGCCATGTCCAACATGGTACTGAGCCACTACTGCCATGTCCAACATGGTACTGAGTTTTGAACGTTCATAGGGACGGTACTATTGACAAGTATCCTCCTGATCGGTCGAACCGGTCATACTCCGCCGTCGGTCATACTCCAGCCTGTACTGACGGGATAGGTCAATAGCACTGAACCACCAACCAAATGTCAGCCAGATCGGTCGAACCGGTCATACTCCGGCTGCTGGTCATACTCCACTCGTACCGACGTGACAGGGTTGGATGGTTCGAAGCCTAAATACATAACTAATGTAATCTAGCAGGCTTCCTACATGCACGCTAAACATGTAATCTACATATGCATACTGTTATACTAATCTTACCTGGATTCCGAATTCAGGTGTGCCGGTCAACCTGACTGGAACTTAGCTGAGCGGCGGATTACAGGCTCCTAAACCGTAAAAATCACAACACCGATAAGTGATACGCTAAATCACAACGGGGACAAAGGTTTTAAAACCAAACCTAACTCACTGCAACTTAATACTAAAATACCCCCAAACTAGCAGAGAACAAACTGACTGAAAACCCGAAACTAGCACAAAACGGAAAGTTGAGAAAAACCGGTTTCTTCCCCCTACTGCAAAATCCGGGTAACCGGTTTTACATGCAGTGTAAAACCGGTTAGCCGGTTTTACCCAGAAAAACCACAAAAATCATTTCACCAACCAAAACGATTCCAAACTCAACCAAACTTTCCGGACACCGCTAATTAGACCCTAATAAACATTTTCCAAGTGATAAAACAAAGCTTCAAGCACAGAATCAAAATTTGCCATTAAAGCTCAAGCTTTGAGTTCTAAACTCAAGCTTGAGCAAAACCACCTAGCATGCATTCAAACCCACTCAAATCTACTAAGACAAACATAAAATCACCTCTGAAAACTATTAAAAACAATAGTAACATCACAGTAACAGATTCACAACATTTCTTCAAAAACCACATATTTTTCATAGAAAGTTCAAAGCTTAAACAAGGTACTAAACATGCATTTTTAACAGCTTAAATAACCTCAAAATAACATACATACATTCCAGAAATAAACCATAAAACCCAGCAGTAATTACAACTAAGAATCCATGCATGCATCACCAACTTTTCATCAAAACTCAACAAAACACAAGAAGAGGTTACAAGAGCTAACCTAGCTTGAAGTGAACCTTAAAATGAGATGAATTAGCAAGCAAACTTCAATGGAGAAATCAGCTCCTTGCTGCTCCAAGGCTTGGCCGAAAAGAGAGAGGCTTGAGAGAGAGAGTTTTTTGAAAAATCTATTTTCTATACTTAAGACTTTGAGTGAAATGAAAATAAAGGAAAAGAAGGCTTTAACTAAATCTATTTCAGCCAAATAATAAAATAATAACATTTATTTTTCAATTTAATTAAGTCACTAAAAGACAAAAGTCAATGGGGCAAAAAGACCATTTTGCCCCTCCACACTAAAATCACATAAAAATCACTAAAGGGGGGGTATTTTGGGAAATTCTAAATTCCCGGCCATTCCCGACATTCCCAATGTCTAATAAACCGACCCAAACTAATAACATGCTAAGTTGTGATTTCTACTGAGCCAAACGCCGAGTTCCAAAATACCGGGCACCGGAAATGCAAAACATGAAAAACTACTGAATAACATAACCATGCATTTCTGAATTCCATAAATAACAGCATAATAAATTATTTAAATAGCTATAAATAATTTCATAAATAATCATGATTAACTGCTAATTTCCAAATTAACTAAGCGGGCTTTACAACCGTGTTGGACACGGCGATGAGTGGGACTCAGTATCGTGTTGGACACGGCAGTTAGGGTTATGATCAGGGGTATGGGCGTCTGATCATGACCGGGTTTTATGTATGAATATTATTATGCTTTTCTTACTGAGTCTGTCGACTCACAGGTCTACGTTTATGTGTAGGTTAAGGCAAGGCTAAAGCTGATGGACCGTGAGCGAGCTTATGAAGATTGTACATGTCGGGGCGGTTAGGCCTGGAGCGTACGATCCTCGGGACATCAAGGCTGATTTTGTAACTAGTCGCTAGGCGACATTTATTTTGTATAAACAGTTAACTTTTGTAAATGATTTTGTAATCGGGATCCTAAGTCTTTTGTAATTATATTTTACAAGTTTGATTAAAAAGCAAAAATTTTAATTAATCACGTTTTCCATAAACCTATGTTAGTTAGGGTGTTACAATTTGGTATCAGAGCCGCCAGGTTGTCTTCCGAAGATCGTCACGACATGTACAATCATCATCAACAGTTAGCTTGTTTCACGGTTCAGTAAGCCTTTATTGCTTTAGTAGTTTATTTATTTATTTATGAAAAAGAAAAGCCTGTTAGGAAGCATGTTAGTAGCCTGATAGTAGAATAGGCGCATGTTTCGTTTTTTAATTTCCAAATTAAGCGGCATTAGTAAGCTCTCCTTGAATACGACCTGATATGCCAACTCTTGGTTTCGCAGGCGGTTCTAACTAGATGGACGCCAGGCGGACTACCAGGAGTCAGGGCAACTCAGTGGGGTCGAATCAAGGTCAGGGAGCTCAGTTTCCCCCGCCAGTTAGGGGCGAGGTAGAGGTCCCCGAGGCAGGGCTCGTGGTCGGGGTGATGAGAACCCGCCACAGGCTGCCCAGGCTCACCTAGCCAATCAGGGAGCCCAGAATTGGGAGGTTCGGTTTGCTGAGATGCAAGCCCGGATAGAAGAGCAAGACCTCGAGATTCATAGGTTGAGACAGCAGGGTGCTCCTGCAGTTCCAGTGCCCGTAGTTCCAGTGGCACACCCCCGCCGCCCCGGGCCGAGATAGTGGTGGCGGCCAATAGATTGGAACCGTTGTATGAACGTTTCCGGAAACAAGCACCTCCGGTTTTCTCGGGAGGTCCAGACGTAATGAAGGCCGAGCAGTGGCTGACGGTGATTACCAAGATTCTGAACTTCATGGGTGTCACCGGTAATGACAGAGTGGTGTGTGCCACTTTCCAGTTCCAGGAGGACGCTCTGGTCTGGTGGGACATGGTGTCTCAGATTCATGACGTCACCACCATGACCTAGGAAAGGTTTCAGGAACTCTTCAATGCCAAGTATTACAATGAGGCGGTCAGAAGCGCCAAGAGGAAAGAGTTCGCTCACGTGACCCAGCGTGAGAATATGAGCGTAACTGAGTATACTACTCAGTTCGACCGGTTGGCGAGGTTAGCCTCGGGAATTGTGCCGACCGATTTCAGCAAGAAAGAGAAGTACCTGGATGGGTTGAATGCAAAGATCAAACATGATTTGATGATTACCACGGACGACAACACCACCTATGCTCAGATGGTGGAGAAAGCACTGCGAGCTGAGGGCGCAGTTGGGTGTATGTCGGAGTCAGCTAGTACTCCGGCGAGTGGCGGGGCTCCAACCCCTCATGCATCAGGTTTTAGCAGGGGGAGTAGTGGTTCGGCCATTGATCAGAGGAAGAGAGCACCCACTGCATCTGGTGGCTCGAGTCAGAACAAGAGGTTCCGGGGGAACCAGAATAGAGGTAGTCGATCCGGTGGTACTGAGACCCGATTTTCCTATCCCGAGTGCCCTTGCTGCAAAAGGCATCATCACGGTGAGTGCAAAGGTCAGGGATGCTTTCACTGTGGCATGCCCGGACACTTCAAGAGGGACTGTCCCCAGCTCCGCTCAGAGGCACCGAGAGCTCCGGCGATACCCACCCCAGCCAGGGTGTTCGCCATCACTCAGGCTGATGCAGATGCCAGCCCATCAGTTGTGACAGGTCAGCTTTCTGTTAATAACTCGCTTTATTCAGTGCTGTTTGATCCTGGGGCTACACATTCTTATGTGGCAGCCAGAGTCTTTAGTAAATTGGATAGACCATTCGATAGTTATGAATCAGGGTTTGGAACCCTATTACCTGGCGCAGAATTGGTTATCTCCAACAGATGGATTAGGTCTATGCCGATCAGGATAGATGGTAGAGAGTTAAGTGCTGACTTGATAGAGATGAGTCTAGTAGAGGTTGATATTATTTTAGGAATGGATTTCCTATCAAAATATTCGGCGAGCATTGATTGCAAAAGGAAGATGGTGATCTTCCAACCGGAAAGTGAAGAACCATTCGTGTTTGTTGGGTCAGTTCGGGGATCTCGGATCCCGGTGATTTCTGCCATGTCAGCTAGAGATTTATTGCACGGCGGATGCTTAGGGTTTCTGGCCGTGGTGGTGGACACCACTCGGCCAGATACCATTCGGCCAGAGGACATCAAGGTGGTTCGGGAATTTTTGGATGTTTTTCCCGAAGAACTTCCAGGGTTACCACCTCAGCGGGAGATTGACTTCGTGATAGACTTGGCACCAGGGGTAGAACCGATTTCCAAAGCCTCGTATCGAATGGCTCCAGCTGAACTTAAGGAATTAAAAATTCAGCTCCAAGGGTTGCTTGACATAGGGTTTATTCGGCCCAGTGTGTCACCCTGGGGAGCCCCGGTTTTATTCGTCAAGAAGTAAGATGGATCTATGAGGATGTGCATCGACTACAGGGAATTGAACAAGCTGACGGTGAAGAATAAATATCCATTACCTAGGATCGATGATTTGTTCGATCAGCGTCAGGGGAAGACGGTCTTTTATAAGATTGATCTCCGTTCGGGTTATCATCAGTTGAGAATCCGAGAGGAGGACATTCCGAAGACGGCTTTCCGCACTAGGTATGGACATTACGAATTTTTGGTTATGTCGTTCGGACTAACCAATGCTCCTGCAGCATTCATGGACTTGATGAATAGAGTATTCAAGGATTTCCTCGATATCTGTGTGATTGTGGTTATCGACGACATCCTCGTGTACTCTCAATCAGAAGAGGAGCATGAATTACATCTTCAGATGGTACTGCAACGGCTTCGGGAACACAAGCTTTATGCCAAGTTCAAGAAATGTGAGTTCTGGCTATCTCAGGTGTCCTTCCTAGGGCACATTGTGAGCAAAGATGGGATCAAGGCGGATCCCGGGAAGATCGAATCCGTCAGGGATTGGCCGAGACCGAAGACAGTGACAGAGATCAGAAGCTTCTTGGGTTTAGCTGGGTATTACCGTAGGTTCGTGGAAGGGTTTTCAAAAAATTTCAATGCCCCTAACCGAACTTACAAAGAAGAATCAGCGATTTATTTGGTCAAACAAATGCGAAGCTAGTTTTCAGGAGTTGAAGCAGAGGTTGATTACCGCTCCAGTGCTAGCTTTGCCTTCGGACAATGAAAAGTTTGTAGTTTATTGTGATGCATCCAGACAGGGTCTGGGGTGTGTGTTGATGCAAGCCGACCGGGTCATCGCTTATGCCTCCCGTCAGTTAAAGGATTATGAACAGCGATACCCGACTCATGATCTAGAGTTGGCCGCTGTGGTTTTTGCATTGAAGATTTGGCGGCATTACCTTTACGGAGAAAGGTGTGAAATCTATACCGACCATAAAAGTCTCAAGTATTTCTTTACTCAGAAAGATTTGAACATGAGAAAGAGACGTTGGTTGGAATTAGTGAAAGATTACGACTGTGAGATCCTCTATCACCCTGGGAAGGCCAATGTTGTGGCCGATGCCCTGAGCAGAAAGGGTCCCGGGCAAGTGGCTAGTATGGTTCAGATCTCACCTCAGCTAGCGGAGGATATGATTAGATCCAGCATTGAGTTTGTGGTAGGTCAGCTTCACAACTTAACGCTGCAATCTGATCTGTTGGAAAGAATATAAGTCGCTCAGATGACGGATCCAGAGTTAGTGAAGATCAGAGATGAGGTGTTGGCTGGTCAAGCCAAGGACTTTTCAGTGTCAGACAGTGGGATGCTTCTGTATAAAGCTAGGGTTTGTGTTCCGAATAGTGTGGAACTTAGGAATGATATCTTTGAGGAGGCTCATTCTAGCCCGTATTCTCTGCATCCAGGCACGACTAAGATGTACCAAGATCTGAAACCGTACTTCTGGTGGAGCGGTATGAAGAAGAATTTGGTAGAATTCGTATCGAGATGCCTCACTTGTCAGCAGATTAAGGCTGAACATCAGAGACCAGCAGGGTTGTTGCAGCCTCTAACTGTAACGCCCTAATCTATAGGAACGCCACGTGTGTGAATTTATAAAACTAGTTTAATACTAATATAGTAATTAATTATTAAAAACTGTGAGGATAATAAAAACTTGACTAAAATAAAACACTAAAAACGGACATTATAACGGCAGTAAAAAGGAGTTCCGGAAATCCATGTTATAAAAGATTTATCCAAAAGACGATATACAGCAACAGTTCAAAATACAATTCAAAATACAGCAGACACAAGACACAGCCAGTCTAAAACAACTCCTGTCAACTCAACACGCAAGCTGGTGGGGTCAATATGTACATTGCTGGAGAAGACTGCCATCTCATGGTTGTTCTAACTTTGCCTTGCCCTTACCTGCGCCACAAAGCATCCGTGAGTCACATAGACTCAGCAAGAAAAGTAATAAAGAAGGATACATTAAATAGCTAATTATACATTTCATTATCACAAAATGATTAAACTATAACATTCAACAGTAGGTAATATAATCAATCACATGCATAGAAACAGATATGCTCAAATATTTGTATTGCCTAATCAAGCAAGCCCGTGTCATAATGCAATATCATATATAATATCATTGCATCACCTAATCAGGTGAGCCCGTGCCACAACTTGACGCTAATATATCGCATCGCCTAATCAGACGATCTCGTACCTACGCTCGGTACTCATCATATGCCACTGACGCCCGTACCTTTGCCTGGTACGTCGCCAGATGTATTGCATCACCTAATCAGGTGAGCCCATATATTGTGTCCATAGTATCATTACATTATCATTGCCTAATTAGACAATCGATAATTTCAGAACATGTCATGCCATGTGGTACATTATACTTTTCTTACCTCAAGTTCCGGATCAGGTATGTTGGCCGACCTGCTTGGAGAACGATCGATAATCTCGGGCCCTATGTCATAACTATAGTAAATCAATAAGTGTTTATCCCACTCATTACCTGGTTAACTCATAATATAAATATAAACCCTAATTATTAATTATTACGCTTATTGGGATATTACAACCATCCCCTCCTTATAAGAATTTCGTCCTCGAAATTTACCTGAATAACTCGGGATACAACTCCCGTATCTGTGACTCTAATTCCCAAGTCGCTTCCTCAACTTTACTATTCCTCCATAGGACTTTAACCAGAGGGATCGTTTTATTTCGAAGTACTTTCTCCTTTCTGTCTAAAATCTGGATAGGTTGTTCATTATAAGATAAGTCTGTCTGGAGCTCAATATCATCGTAACTCAAAACATGTGTCGGATCTGACACGTACTTTCTCAACATAGAGATATGGAAGACATTATGCACCCCGGATAACGCGGGTGGTAAAGCTAATCGATAGGCCACCTGTCCTATCCGCTCCAGTATCTCAAAAGGACCAATGTATCTAGGGCTCAACTTTCCTTTCTTTCCAAATCTACGCACCCCTTTTATAGGTGATATTCGAAGAAATACAGAGTCTCCCACTTGAAATTCGATATCTCTACGCTTTGGATCAGCGTAGCTTTTTTGTCTACTTTGCGAAGCAAGCATACGAGATCGAATCTTTTCAATGGCTTCATTGGTCCTTTGGACCAATTCAGGTCCAAGATAACGTCTCTCTCCAGCCTCATCCCACTGGATAGGCAATCGACATTTCCTACCATACAACATCTCGTAAGGTGCCATACCAATGGTACTCTGATAACTATTATTATATGAAAACTCAATCAAGGGTAGGAACTTGCTCCAAGATCCTTCAAAATCTATTACACATGCTCGCAACATGTCTTCTAATATCTGAATGGTTCTCTCAGACTGACCATCTGTTTGAGGGTGAAAAGTCAGATCGAATCTCAACTTGGTTCCCATAGCTTTCTGTAAACTCTCCCAGAACTTGGAAGTAAATTTGGGGTCACGATCTGAAACAATTGACTTTGGGGTTCCATGGAGTCTCACTATTTCCTTAATGTACAATTCAGCATACTGCTCCACAGTATAAGTCACTCGCACAGGTAAAAAGTGCGCTGACTTGGTGAATCTATCCACTATCACCCATATGGAATCATATAACCCAGTAGTCCTAGGCAACCCCACTACGAAGTCCATAGTTATATCTTCCCATTTCCATTCAGGTATTCTCAAGGGCTGAAGTAAACCTGCTGGCCTTTGATGTTCAGCCTTAACCTGCTGACAGGTTAAACACTTTGAAACGTATTCAACAATATCACTCTTCATTCCCGGCCACCAATATATTGCCTTGGTGTCATGATACATCTTTGTTGTCCCCGGGTGTAGGGAATACGGAGTAGTATGGAACTCATCAAGAATTTCTCTTCTGATCTGATCATCTGTCGGAACACAAATTCTACCCTTATATCTTAGTAGTCCACTTGGAGTCACAATGAAATCTTTTGTAGCACCAATCTCAACTTTTTTTCTGAGTTCAATAAATTCAGGATCATTTTGTTGGCCAATCTTTATTCTTTCCAGTAAATCAGACTGCAATGTAATATTTGCCAACTTCCCGACTACAAACTCAATCTCAGCCTTGGCCATATCCTCAGCCAATCTTGGAGAGATTTCCTTCAACTCATAAACCTGCCCTGGGCCTTTCCGGCTAAGTGCATCTGCCACTACGTTTGCTTTGCCGGGATGGTAGAGGATTTCACAGTCATAATCCTTGACTAACTCTAGCCATCGTCGTTGTCTCATATTCAAATCTTTTTGAGTGAAAAAGTATTTCAAACTTTTGTGGTCGGTGTAAATCTCACACTTTTCACCATATAAATAGTGACGCCAAACCTTCAGGGCAAAAACCACGGCTGCCAGTTCTAGATCATGAGTGGGGTAACGCTGTTCAAAATCCTTCAATTGCCTAGAGGCATAAGCAATAACCTTCCCTGATTGCATTAACACACAACCCAAACCTTGTCTTGAGGCATCACAGTATATCACAAACTTTTCGTCACTGACTGGCAGGCTTAGAACTGGTGCGGTAATCAATCTCTTCTTTAATTCTTGAAAGCTATTCTCGCATTTATCAGTCCACATAAACTTATAACTCTTTCGGGTCAGCTCGGTCAAAGGAGTAGCAATTTTGGCAAAACCTTCTACAAATCTTCTATAGTACCCTGCCAATCCTAAGAAACTTCTAACTTCAGTTGCTGTCTTAGGTCGTGGCCAATCTCGAACAGCTTCAATCTTCACTGGATCTACCAGAATCCCATCCTTACTTACCACGTGTCCTAAGAAACTCACTTGGGACAACCAGAATTCACACTTCTTGAACTTTGCATAAAGCTTGTGTTCTCGAAGACGCTGCAATACCATACGGAGGTGTTGTTCATGAGCTTCTTCCGATTCAGAATAGACTAGAATGTCATCAATAAACACAATCACAAAGTTATCTAGAAAGTCCTTAAATACCCGATTCATTAAGTCCATAAATGCTGCTGGTGCATTAGTCAAGCCGAAGGACATCACTAAAAACTCATAGTGCCCATATCGAGTACGAAAAGCAGTTTTGGGAATATTCTCTTCCCGAATCCTCAACTGGTGATAACCAGATCGAAGGTCAATTTTGGAGAAGATGGTCTTTCCCTGTAACTGATCAAACAAATCATCTATCCTTGGCAAAGGATATTTGTTCTTTATTGTCAACTTGTTCAATTCACGATAATCAATGCACATACGTAACGATCCATCCTTCTTCTTGACAAACAAAACTGGTGCACCCCAAGGAGAGGTACTCGGCCTCGTGAATCGTAGATCAAGTAGGTTCTGTAATTGGACTTTCAATTCTTTCAATTCTACCGGTGCCATTCTATATGGAGCCTTAGAAACTGGCTCAGCCCCAGGTACTAATTCAATTTCGAAGTCAATCTCTCTTTTTGGTGGTAATCGGTAACTCTTCCGGGAATACATCTGGAAATTCACATACTACTCGAACCTTTTCCGACCCCTCAGGTGTATCTTTTGTGGTATCCAACACACTAGCCAGGTATCCCATACATCCTTCTCGTAATAATTCCCTAGTCCTAAGTGCCGATATCAAAGGAATCCGAGATCCCTGTACCTTTCCCATAAAAACAAATGGAATCTCACCCTCTGGTTCAAAAGTCACCATTTTTCTCTTACAATCTATAGTAGCATTGTACTTAGTCAACCAATCCATTCCCAGGATTGCATCAATATCTTCTAAGTCTAATTCAATCAGATCCACCTAACACTGGGAGAGACCTTACCCACCTCCTGGAGATTACCATTTCTCCAGTAGGTAACAAGGTACCAAATCCACTAGACATGATATCACATGGCCTACTCAATTTCTCAATGATTCTACTAGAAATATATGAATGTGTGGCACCAGAATCAATCAAAATAGTAAACATAATACCACCAATAGATATCTCACCTGTAACAGTCAAAGGGCCAGCTTCAGCATCTGCTTGGGTCAAAGCAAACACCCTAGCAGGAACCACAGGACTTTCTTTCTTAGCCTCGTGCTTTTGTAGCTGTGGACAGTTGTTCTTGAAATGACCTGCTACTCCACATTGGTAGCAAACTCTAGACCGGCATTCACCCAAGTGATGTCTCTTGCATTTTGGGCATTCAGGGTAAGGCTGCCAAACCTCATTTCTGCCTCGACGAAAGCCCTGGTTACCTTGAAACTTTCTGTTTGGACCCACAACCAGTGGTCCATCTGGTTTCCTTTTTCGATCATTGGGGCTAAAGCTTTTACTCACTCCAGTACTAGATGAGGTTTTCCACACGTCCTTCCTCTGAGTACTCTTTTTACGAATCATGCTTTCAGCCCCCTCAGCAGTGAGAGCTAAGTCCACAATCTGAGGATAAGTCTTCACGATCCCTGATTGTTTGGCTGCCATAATCACATCTCTAGCAATATACTCTTCAAGACCTCTGATAAACTTAGCTTTTCTTGCAGCATCACTGGCCACTTCATCAGAAGCAAACTTGGCTAGCCTGTCAAACTTGGTAGCATATTCAGTCACAGTCATGCTACCTTGAACTAATCGTGCGAACTCTTCAGCTTGAGCGGCACGAATGGATTCATTATAATATTTCTCATAAAACAGTGCCCTGAATGCATCCCAAGTCATAGTATTCAGATTATGACCTTGGGAAACAATCTCCCACCATATCCGGGCATCATCTCGTAACATATAAATAGCACATCGTACCCGATCATTATTTTCTACCCGCATAAAATCAAAGATAGAAGCAATCATAGTCATCCACTGTTCTGCTTTCAGTGGGTCTGGGCCACCCTCAAACACAGGTGGGTTTTGTTTCCTGAACCGCTCATAAATTGGTTCCATACGATCCCCCACATTCGGTGGCACTACCTGAGGTGCCAGTATAGGTGCAGGACGAGCCTGTTGCTCTCTCAGGTCTCGAATCTGCTCCCCTTGCTGCCTAATCGTCTCTTGCATGGCAGCAAATAGTTGTTCCCAGTTTTGAGGGGGTGGAGGATGCTCTTCCCCACCACCTAACCCGAGCTCCAGCTCGCGGTTTAAACGGCCAGATCGCCGTTGCATAATCCAATATCCTGTAACCCAAAACCTTCAACGATTTAGAATTCAAACAATATCAACATCAATATGCATATGCTATTCACACACTACTTCTTCTCATCATACACTATACTTGTCTAAACAGGTAAGGCAATAGCAAATAACATAAACACTTACTATACCATGAGTCGACCTGTCCTCGCAGCAAATGTACATATTCGACCAGTCTTCAGGACCTTTAAAACCATGGCTGCTCTGATACCAAGTTGTAACGCCCTAATCTATAGGAACGCCACGTGTGTGAATTTATAAAACTAGTTTAATACTAATATAGTAATTAATTATTAAAAACTGTGAGGATAATAAAAACTTGACTAAAATAAAACACTAAAAACGGACATTATAACGGCAGTAAAAAGGAGTTCCGGAAATCCATGTTATAAAAGATTTATCCAAAAGACGATATACAGCAACAGTTCAAAATACAATTCAAAATACAGCAGACACAAGACACAGCCAGTCTAAAACAACTCCTGTCAACTCAACACGCAAGCTGGTGGGGTCAATATGTACATTGCTGGAGAAGACCGCCATCTCATGGTTGTTCTAACTTTGCCTTGCCCTTACCTGCGCCACAAAGCACCCGTGAGTCACATAGACTCAGCAAGAAAAGTAATAAAGAAGGATACATTAAATAGCTAATTATACATTTCATTATCACAAAATGATTAAACTATAACATTCAACAGTAGGTAATATAATCAATCACATGCATAGAAACAGATATGCTCAAATATTTGTATTGCCTAATCAAGCAAGCCCGTGTCATAATGCAATATCATATATAATATCATTGCATCACCTAATCAGGTGAGCCCGTGCCACAACTTGACGCTAATATATCGCATCGCCTAATCAGACGATCTCGTACCTACGCTCGGTACTCATCATATGCCACTGACGCCCGTACCTTTGCCTGGTACGTCGCCAGATGTATTGCATCACCTAATCAGGTGAGCCCATATATCGTGTCCATAGTATCATTACATTATCATTGCCTAATCAGACAATCGATAATTTCAGAACATGTCATGCCATGTGGTACATTATACTTTTCTTACCTCAAGTTCCGGATCAGGTATGTTGGCCGACCTGCTTGGAGAACGATCGATAATCTCGGGCCCTATGTCATAACTATAGTAAATCAATAAGTGTTTATCCCACTCATTACCTGGTTAACTCATAATATAAATATAAACCCTAATTATTAATTATTACGCTTATTGGGATATTACACTAACCCTACCAGAATGGAAGTGGGAGGATATTACGATGGATTTTATGGTCGGGTTACCTAGGACCACGGGTTTGTTTGATTCCATCTGGGTAGTGGTGGATCGATTTACGAAATCTGCTCATTTTCTGCCGGTTAGAACAACATTTACAGTGGATAAGTTGGCAGAGTTGTATGTCAGAGAGATAGAAAGACTTCATGGGGTACCGAAGTCTATAGTTTCGGATAGGGATCCGAAGTTCACCTCTAAATTTTGGCAGAGTTTGCAGCGCGCAATGGATACAAAGCTGAAATTCAGTACAGCAGTCCACCCTTAGACAGATGGTCAGTCCGAAAGGACAATTCAGGTATTGGAGGACATGTTACGAGCCTGTGTTATGGATTTTGAAGGCTCATGGAATAAATATCTACCGT
Source organism: Cannabis sativa (assembly GCF_029168945.1). Taxonomy (NCBI): domain Eukaryota; kingdom Viridiplantae; phylum Streptophyta; class Magnoliopsida; order Rosales; family Cannabaceae; genus Cannabis; species Cannabis sativa. The sequence goes on from NC_083601.1 coordinate 59,723,437, forward strand.
TGATAGAATTTTCTTACAACAACAGTTACCAGAGTCCGATAGGGATGGCTCCCTATGAACTGTTATACGGTAGAAAGTGTAGATCTCCCATTCACTGGGATGAGACAGGGGAGAGGAAATACCTAGGTCCAGAGTCAGTGCAGCGGACCAATGAGGCAATAGAGAAGATAAAAGCTAAAATGCTTGCCTCACAGAGTAGACAGAAGAGTTACGCAGATCCGAAACGCAGAGATGTTGAGTTCCAAGTAGGGGACCATGTGTTTTTACGGGTATCTCCGATGAAGGGGATCAAACGTTTCGGGAAAAGAGGCAAGTTATGCCCTAGATTTACAGGACCTTTCGAGATTCTCGAGAAGATAGGTCAAGTGGCATACCGGTTAGCGTTGCCTCCAGCTTTATCAACAGCTCACAACGTATTCCATGTCTCGATGTTGAGAAAATACGTTTCAGATCCCTCTCATATACTCAGTTATGAGAGCCTTGAGCTGCAGTCAGACATGACTTATGAAGAACAGCCAGTGCAGATCCTGGATAAAAAGGATAAAGTCCTTCGGAATAAGACCATAGCTTTGGTCAAAGTTCTCTGGAGAAACAGCAAGGTGGAGGAAGCCACCTGGGAGCTAGAGTCAGATATGAGAGCTCAATATCCAGAGTTATTCAAATCAGATTTCGGGGACGAAATCCTTTTAAGGGGGGATAGTTGTAAAGACCGCTTAGTTTAATTTGGAAATTAGCAGTTAATCATGATTAATTATGAAAATTATTTATAGCTATTTAAATAATTTATTATACTGTTATTATTGAATTCAGAGATGCATTTTTATGTCATGTAGTAGTTTGCTTAATTTTACATTCCGGTGCCCGGTATTTTGGAACTCGGTGTTTGGCTCAGTAGAAATCACAACTTAGTATGTTAGTAGTTGGGACGGTTTATGTAACGCCCTGTCCAACAGGGACGCCACGTGTGTGCACTTTATTTAAAATACCAATAATTATATAAGATGTAATTATACTAAAAGTGTGGGTAATTAAAATTTTGATAGTTAAAAACTCATCCTTTAGACTATTTAACAAAAGATAAGTAATACGATTTATGGGGTCCCCCTGTTTCCAAAATATTTACAAACTGGTTTCAAAGTATTTTACAACATAAACTTTATATTTTCCAAAATACAATCAAAATAGAGCATCCTGTAAACTGGGCTGCCTGTGGCTGGTATGTACATTAACTTCTTTGTGACCATAACTCATGGTTGTTCAACTTTAGCTTTTCCTTTACCTGCACCATAAAGCACCAGTGAGTCACAAAGACTCAGCAAGAAAGTGACAAGAACAATAATTGAAAGAAAAAGATTAACAACTTATTCTCATGCCATTATGTTTACTCACTATTCGATAATAACAGGCATTTTCTTAAACATCATACATTCCTGGTACTTAATAAAGTACCACTTTTACCACTCGTTACATACGAGCTGAATATGTCACTATCGTTGCCCGATAACGCAAACGATAAGTAAGAAACCTAACCGAGGTTTCAAGAGTAATTACTCATAACGGTAATAACCGTTTCCAACCCTAGGTAATAACCTAGGCTTAATAAACTTTAATCAATATCATGATAATAATCAAGATCACCTCCATTCATTCATTGATTTTTAACCACATATGGTGCTTACCACTTTTCTTACCTTAATTCAGAAGTCAAGAATATGGCCGACCTGGGTGGAAAAACAAGCTAGGCAATCCCGGTCCTATGTCACGACAATTGAGAAACACAATAAATACCTTAACATAATATTCCGGATTTAAAACCCTAATTTAGAAATCAAACGTAACCTAACTCCCAACAACCCTAATTTAGGTCAAGCATCCCATATTTAATTTAAAACAGATAGTACATAACTCCCCGGGTCAAAACTGAACATAAAACAAACCCGAAGAAAGTCTCCCCTGCAGGCAACCGGTCGACCGGTTCTGGTATACCAGAACCCATCCGGTCGACCGGTTCTGGCAGACCAGGAACAATAGTTCCTTTTCACCAAAAATCGATCCAAAACCTTTCCAAACCTATCCAAACTTTCCAGAACAGTTTATTAACATACATATGACATAACCTAAGCTGCAAAACACAATGGTTCAATCTCTAGCTTGAAATCACATACTCAAGTGAAGAAATCAAGTTTCTTTTAGCTTCCTCACTCTCCAATCAATCCCAACAGCCATGAATTCAATCCAAACATGCATTAACAAACCATATTTAACTTGGATAACAAACCTACACCCTCACTAAACCTACAGCTTTGAAAATTTTCAAAAAACTAACAAAACCTAGCTTGAAAACTTAAGAAAACACCAAGACTAGAAGGGTGAACTTACCTAGGGTGCAAGGTCAACTTGGAGATGGAGTTTAGCTCTGAAAATTGGTGTTGGCTGAAGCAAACCAATCCCTCTTGAGGCTGGTTCAGCTGCTCGAAGGAAAAAGGAGAAGAAGATGGAGAAAAAAAGGTTGCTTCACTTGGAAGGAAACTCCTTCTTCCTTTTAAAAAAAAACTTTTCTTTTCTTTTCTTTTTTTTTTTAAAAATTTCTTTCCTTTTAAATAAAAATGGGCAGCAGCAAAGAAAAGAGGGAAAGTCAAAAAAATATTTTCTTGAATTCCTAATTTACCCCTCTCACACTTTTTTTTTTAAAAGAAAACCCTAGGGGCATTTTGGTAATTTTACTAACTCCCCATTCCGACATTCTAATAAAATTCTAACTTAATCCGGGATATTCTCAAAATAATTCTTTCATTTAATGTCGTGACATTGCTAACCACATAGCTAAATTTCCACAATTACCGGGCCCAAAATAACATATTTACTTAAATAATTTCTCAAAAATTCATCTAAGTAAGATCATAATCCTACTTCATTTTCCAAGTAATTACATATTTAATAAAATATGTCCATTTAAATATTATTTATTTTCTGGGATATTACAACTATCCCCCACTTATAGGAATTTCGTCCTCGAAATTTACCTGAAAAGCTCGGGATACAACTCCCGCATCTGCGACTCTAATTCCCAAGTCGCTTCTTCAACTTTGCTGTTCCGCCACAACACTTTGACTAGTGAAATAGTCTTGTTTCGTAACACCTTTTCTTTCCTGTCTAAGATCTGTACTGGTTGTTCTTCATACGACAGGTCGGTTTGAAGCTCAATGTCTTCATAACTTAAGATATGAGTTGTATCAGATACATATTTTCGAAGCATCGAGACATGAAACACGTTATGAACCCCAGATAAGGCAGGAGGTAGAGCCAACCGATAAGCTACCTGACCTACTTTCTCAAGAATCTCAAATGGACCAATAAATCTGGGACTCAACTTTCCTTTCTTCCCGAACCTTCGAATTCCCTTCATTGGGGACACCCGAAGAAAAACAAAATCCCCAACTTGGAATTCAACATCTCTACGCTTTGGATCTGCGTAGCTTTTCTGTCTACTTTGGGAAGCAAGCATACGAGCTCGAATCTTCTCAATAGCCTCGCTCGTTCTTTGGACAGCTTCAGGTCCAAGATACCTACGTTCACCAGCCTCATCCCAGTGAATAGGTGATCGACATTTCCTTCCATAAAGCATCTCATACGGAGCCATGCCAACGGTACTCTGATAACTATTGTTATAAGAAAACTCAATCAGAGGTAGGTACTTGTTCCAAGAACCTTCAAAATCCATTATACATGCCCTCAACATATCCTCAAGTATCTGAATAGTTCTTTCAGATTGACCATCGGTTTGAGGATGAAAAGTCAGACCGAATTTCAACTTAGTACCCATTGCTTGCTGTAAACTTCCCCAGAACTTGGATGTAAATTTTGGATCTCGATCTGAAACTATCGACTTTGGGGCACCATGAAGTCGAACTATCTCCTTAATATACAAATCAGCATATTGATCCACTGTATACGTTGTCCTCACCGGGAGAAAGTGAGCAGACTTCGTATATCGATCCACTATCACCCAAATAGAATCATAATACCCTACTGTTCTGGGTAATCCCACCACAAAATCCATGGTGATGTCTTCCCATTTCCATTCAGGAATCTTTAGAGGCTGAAGCAAACCTGCCGGCCTTTGGTGTTCTGCTTTAATTTGTTGACAGGTTAAGCATTTTGACACATATTCAACAATATCCCTCTTCATACCCGGCCACCAATATAAAGCTTTCACATCATGATACATCTTGGTTGTTCCCGGGTGTAAGGAGTACGGTGTAGTATGAGATTCATCAAGAATCTCTTGTCTGATTTCTTCGTCAACCGGTACACGTATTCTCGTTTTTGTATCGCGGCAACTCCATCAGATAAGCATGAAAAGTCTCTTGCCAATCCAGCCTCTAACTTCTCCTTATGTCCCTGTAGCTCAAGGTCACCTTGTTGGGCTACTCTAATTCTTTCCAACAGATTAGATTGTATGGTGATATTAGCAAGTTTTCCAATTACAAATTCAATTCCCGCTCTCGTCATATCCTCAGCCAACTTGGCTGAGATTTGCTTTAGTTCACAAACTTGCCCTGGTCCTTTCCGACTTAGAGCATCCGCTACCACATTTGCTTTACCAGGGTGGTAGAGAATCTCGCAGTCATAATCTTTGACCAGTTCTAACCATCGTCGTTGCCTCATATTTAAATCCTTCTGAGTGAAAAAGTACTTGACGCTTTTGTGATCTGTATAAATTTCACACTTCTCACCGTACAGATAGTGACGCCAAACTTTTAGTGCAAAGACAACCGCTGCTAATTCAATATCATGGGTAGGATATCGTTGCTCATACTCCTTCAATTGCCTGGATGCATAAGCAATCACTTTCCCTGATTGCATAAGAACACAACCTAACCCTTGTTTGGACGCATCACAATAAATCACAAACTTTTCATCACCTTTTGGTAAGGTTAGCACAGGAGCGGTAATCAACCTTTGCTTCAATTCTTGGAAACTACCTTCACACTTGTCAGTCCAAACAAACTTACAATTCTTTCGGGTCAACTCAGTTAAAGGCGTAGAAATCTTTGCAAAGCCCTCAACAAATCTTCGGTAATACCCTGCTAACCCCAGGAAACTTCTAACTTCGATTGCCGACTTAGGTCGAGGCCAGTCACGCACTGCTTCAACCTTTACTGGATCCACTAAAATACCATCTTTACTCACCACATGCCCCAAGAAACTCACCTGAGGTAACCAAAATTCACATTTCTTAAATTTGGCATACAACTTATGCTCCCTGAGACGTTGTAATACCATTCGAAGATGTCTTTCGTGAGTCTCTTCCGAGTCTGAATAAATTAGAATATCATCGATAAAGACAATAACAAAATCATCCAGAAAATCTCTGAACACTCGGTTCATCAAGTCCATAAATGCTGCCGGGGCATTCGTCAATCCGAAGGACATTACCAAGAATTCATAATGACCATACCGGGTCCGAAAAGCTGTCTTGGGAATATCCTCCTCTCGAATCCTCGATTGGTGATAACCGGATCGAAGATCAATTTTAGAAAAGACAGCTTTTACCCTGCAACTGATCAAACAAATCATCTATCCTTGGCAGAGGGTACTTGTTCTTCACTGTTAATTTGTTTAACTCCCGATAATCTATACACATTCGTAATGTTCCATCTTTCTTTTTCACAAACAAAACTGGTGCACCCCAAGGTGAAGTACTAGGTCTAGTAAATTTCAAATCCATCATCCCCTGTAATTGAACTTTTAACTCTTTCGGCTCTGCAGTGCCATCCCGTAGGGAGCTTTCGACACAGGCTCAGCTCCTGGTATTAAATCAATCTCAAAATCAATTTCACGTTTTGGTGGCAACCCTGGTAACTCTTCTGGGAATACATCCAGAAATTCTCGAACTACTGGGACATGCTCCGGTCCCGCTAGTGGTTTCCTGGAAATATCCACAACACTTGCTAAGAAACCAATGCACCCTTCACACAACAAATCCCTTGCCTTAAGGGCTGAAATTAAGGGAATCCGAGATCCTTGCATCTTACCCACAAATACAAAAGGGTCCTCGCCCTCAGGCTGAAAAGTTACCATCTTTCTTTTACAATCAATGGTAGCGTTGTATTTAGCAAGCCAATCCATTCCCAAAATAACATCAAAATCCTCCAGATTTAATTCTATCAGATCAACTGATAACTCTCTTCCTTCCACAAACACTGGAAGGGATCGAACCCACCTGCTGGAGATAACCAACTCCCCAGTAGGCAACAAGGTTCCAAAACCTCTAGAAAGCACATCACTAGGTTTATTCAGCTGCTCAATTATTCTACTTGAAATATAAGAATGCGTCGCACCAGAATCAATTAATACAGTCAATAAAGTACCAGCAACAGAAAGCTGACCTGTCACAGTAGAAGGACCAGCATCAGCCTCAGCTTGAGTCAGGGCAAATACTCGAGCAGGAGCGGGTGTATCATCCTTCTTTTGCTCTAACCGTAGCAATTGTGGACAATTTCTCTTCATATGACCCACCATTCCACAGTGGAAACAGGCCCTAGCCTGACACTCGCCCAGGTGATGCCTTTTACACCTCGGACATTCAGGAAAAGTCCGCCAGTTTTCATTCCCACTACGACGAAAACCTTGGTTACCCTGGAATCTTTTGTTTGGGCCTGCTGCTGATGTTTCACTAGGTCTTTTTCTGCGGTCACCAAGATCAGTACCCCTACCCGAACCAGCACCTGCTGATTGTTTCCATGAATCTCTTCTGGCAATATTTTTCTTTCGTATCTGAGCCTCTGCACCCTCAGAAACTAAAGCCAACTCAACTATCTGAGCATAAGTTCGGGCAACCCCCGGTTGTTTAGAAGCAACAATCACATCCCGGGCGATGTGTTCATCCACTCCCGAATAAACTTGGCTTTTCTAAATAGCCTTCGCAGCCACCTCTATCCGAGGCCAACTTTGCCGCCGATCGAACTTAGTAGCATACTCTGTCACAGTCATACTACCCTGAGTTAACCGTATAAACTCTTCTGCCTTTGCTGCCTTAATAGACTCATTATAATACTTTTCAAAAAATAAGGCCCGAAAAGTTTCCCAGGTCATATTATTCAGATCATGGCCCTGAGATACAATCTCCCACCAAATACGGGCATCATCTCGTAACATATAGGTAGCACACCTGACCCGGTCATTATCTTCAACTCGCATAAAATCAAAAATGGATGTTATCATACTCATCCATTGCTCTGCTTTAAGTGGATCAGCACCACCCTCAAACACTGGCGGGTTCTGCTTCCTGAACCGTTCATATAATGGTTCCAAACGATTTCCTGCATCCGGTGGCACTACTAGAGGTGCCGGAGGATCAGGATTCAGATTTAGAGCAGGCTGAGCTCGCTGCTCTCTCAATTCTCTGATTTGTTCACCCTGCTGCCGAATAGTTTCTTGCATAGCAGCATATAACTGTTCCCAATTAGGTGGTGGTAAAGGGTTCTCACCCTCACCAGCAGCCCCGAGCCCAGCTAGCTCGCGGGCACCCCTACCAGTCCGCCTAGGGTGCATAACTATACACCTGCGATCACATTCCAAGTAATAACAATACTGATAAGTATTTCCATATATTATAATCCTTCCCACAACATTCTGATATCGACATAATTCAAATGACCAGATAATCAGAAAATTAACAAGCTATCTTTTAACTTAAAACTTACTAAACCATGAGTCAATCAGGTCCTTGCAGCCAATGTACATATCAAACCAGTCTTCAGGATCTAAAAACCTTGGCGCTCTGATACCATGTTGTAACGCCCTGTCCAACAGGGACGCCACGTGTGTGCACTTTATTTAAAATACCAATAATTATATAAGATGTAATTATACTAAAAGTGTGGGTAATTAAAATTTTGATAGTTAAAAACTCATCCTTTAGACTATTTAACAAAAGATAAGTAATACGATTTATGGGGTCCCCCTGTTTCCAAAATATTTACAAACTGGTTTCAAAGTATTTTACAACATAAACTTTATATTTTCCAAAATACAATCAAAATAGAGCATCCTGTAAACTGGGCTGCCTGTGGCTGGTATGTACATTGCTGCTGTGACCATAACTCATGGTTGTTCAACTTTAGCTTTTCCTTTACCTGCACCATAAAGCACCAGTGAGTCACAAAGACTCAGCAAGAAAGTGACAAGAACAATAATTGAAAGAAAAAGATTAACAACTTATTCTCATGCCATTATGTTTACTCACTATTCGATAATAACAGGCATTTTCTTAAACATCATACATTCCTGGTACTTAATAAAGTACCACTTTTACCACTCGTTACATACGAGCTGAATATGTCACTATCGTTGCCCGATAACGCAAACGATAAGTAAGAAACCTAACCGAGGTTTCAAGAGTAATTACTCATAACGGTAATAACCGTTTCCAACCCTAGGTAATAACCTAGGCTTAATAAACTTTAATCAATATCATGATAATAATCAAGATCACCTCCATTCATTCATTGATTTTTAACCACATATGGTGCTTACCACTTTTCTTACCTTAATTCAGAAGTCAAGAATATGGCCGACCTGGGTGGAAAAACAAGCTAGGCAATCCCGGTCCTATGTCACGACAATTGAGAAACACAATAAATACCTTAACATAATATTCCGGATTTAAAACCCTAATTTAGAAATCAAACGTAACCTAACTCCCAACAACCCTAATTTAGGTCAAGCATCCCATATTTAATTTAAAACAGATAGTACATAACTCCCCGGGTCAAAACTGAACATAAAACAAACCCGAAGAAAGTCTCCCCGCAGTAACCGGTCGACCAGGTTCGGTATACCGAACCCATCCGGTCGACCGGTTCTGGCAGACCAGGAACAATAGTTCCTTTTCACCAAAAATCGATCCAAAACCTTTCCAAACCTATCCAAACTTTCCAGAACAGTTTATTAACATACATATGACATAACCTAAGCTGCAAAACACAATGGTTCAATCTCTAGCTTGAAATCACATACTCAAGTGAAGAAATCAAGTTTCTTTTAGCTTCCTCACTCTCCAATCAATCCCAACAGCCATGAATTCAATCCAAACATGCATTAACAAACCATATTTAACTTGGATAACAAACCTACACCCTCACTAAACCTACAGCTTTGAAAATTTTCAAAAAACTAACAAAACCTAGCTTGAAAACTTAAGAAAACACCAAGACTAGAAGGGTGAACTTACCTAGGGTGCAAGGTCAACTTGGAGATGGAGTTTAGCTCTGAAAATTGGTGTTGGCTGAAGCAAACCAATCCCTCTTGAGGCTGGTTCAGCTGCTCGAAGGAAAAAGGAGAAGAAGATGGAGAAAAAAAGGTTGCTTCACTTGGAAGGAAACTCCTTCTTCCTTTTAAAAAAAAGCTTTTCTTTCTTTTCTTTTTTTTTTTTAAAATTTCTTTCCTTTTAAATAAAAATGGGCAGCAGCAAAGAAAAGAGGGAAAGTCAAAAAAATATTTTCTTGAATTCCTAATTTACCCCTCTCACACTTTTTTTTTAAAAGAAAACCCTAGGGGCATTTTGGTAATTTTACTAACTCCCCACTCCGACATTCTAATAAAATTCTAACTTAATCCGGGATATTCTCAAAATAATTCTTTCATTTAATGTCGTGACATTGCTAACCACATAGCTAAATTTCCACAATTACCGGGCCCAAAATAACATATTTACTTAAATAATTTCTCAAAAATTCATCTAAGTAAGATCATAATCCTACTTCATTTTCCAAGTAATTACATATTTAATAAAATATGTCCATTTAAATATTATTTATTTTCTGGGATATTACAGTTTATTAGACATTAAGAATGTCGGGAATGGCCGGAAATTTAGAATTTCCCAAAAATACCCCTTTAGTGTTATTTATGTGATTTTAGTGTGGAGGGGCAAAATGGTCTTTTTGCCCCAATGATGTTTTGTTTTTAGTGATTTTATTAATTGATGAATTAATGTTTATTTATGTTAGTATTGGCTGAAAGTAAGTGTGATATGCCTTAAAATTCTTTTTCTTTCACATTTTCAACACTTAGTCAAAAATAGAAAAAAATTTCAAAAACACACACTCTCTCTTTTCCTCTCTCTCTCTCTCTCGGCTGGTTGTGGGTGTGCAAAGGGCTGGATTTTCTTTGGTGATTCAAGCTTTGTTTGCAAAACTCTAGTGATCTCTTGATTGTGGTATGTGATTTCTAGCTTTCTTCCTTTATTTTCTTAGAAAAAGTTTGAAAAGATGATGATGCATGCATGAATTTTTAGTTGTTGTTGCTGCTGTATGTTGTGGTTATTTTCAGGGGTTAAAGCATGTTTATTAGATGTTAATTAAGCTTCTTGTAGTGCTTGATTCTTAGGTTATATAAAGTTATGGTTTTTCTATGCAAAATATATGATTTTTGAAAGAACTGTCTATGTCTAGTTGCTGTGATGTTGTGGATGTTTGTAATTGTTTCCAGAGGCTTAGTTATGCATGTTTAAGTAGATTCAAGCTGGTTTGATTGCATGTTAGCTAGGTTTGCTCAAGTTTGAGTTTAGAACTCAAAGCTTGAGCTTTAATGGTGATTTTTTATTATGTTCAATCTGGGTGGTTTTGATGCCTTAGAAATGTTATTTGGGTTATATGGAGTAGGTCTGGAAGGTTTGAATTGATTTGGAGTTTATTTGAGCAAGATATGAATTTTTTTTGATGTTGCTGCCTGCGAGGAACCGGAATTCCGGTTGTGCAACCGGTCTACCGGTTGGGGAAAATTTTGAAACCCTAGATTTCCTCGATTTTATGTTTTTGGGGGTATTGCCATGCTTTTTATCGATAGGGAAACTTTTAGTTCCTAGTTTAAGTCCCCGGGAAGTGATTTAGCGTGTCACTTATACTGTTGTGATTTTTATGGTTTAGGAGCCTCTAATCCGCCGCGCAGATAAGTTCCAGTCAGGTTGACCGGCACACCTAAATTTGGAATCCAAGTAAGATTAGTATAACAGTATGCATATGTAGATTACATGTTTAGGGTGCATGTAGGAAGCCTGTTAGATTACATTAGTTATGTATGTTGGCTTCGAACCATCCAACCCTGTCACGTTGGTACAGGCTGGAGTATGACCAGCAGCCGGAGTATGACCGGTTCGACCGATCAGGCTGACACTTAGGTTGGTGGTTCCGTACTATTGACGTATCCCGTCGGTACAGGCTGGAGTATGACCAGCAGCCGGAGTATGACCGGTTCGACCGATCCGGTGGATACTGTAACACGTAGGTACAGGCTGGAGTATGACCAAGAATGGGAGTATGACCGGTTCGACCGATCAGGCTGTTACTTGTCAATAGTATCGTCCCTATGAACGTTCAGAACTCAGTACCGTGTTGGACACGGCAGTAGTGGGACTCAGTATCGTGTTGGACACGGCAGTTAGGGTTATGATCAGGGGTATGGGCGTCTGATCATGACCGGGTTTTATGTATGAATATTATTATGCTTTTCTTACTGAGTCTGTCGACTCACAGTTCTACGTTTATGTGTAGGTTAAGGCAAGGCTAAAGCTGATGGACCGTGAGCGAGCTTATGAAGGTTGTACATGTCGGGGCGGTTAGGCCTGGAGCGTACGATCCTCGGGACAGCAAGGCTGATTTTGTAACTAGTCGCTAGGCGACTTTTATTTTGTATAAACATTTTGTAAATGATTTTGTAATCGGGATCCCGAGTCTTTTGTAATTATATTTTACAAGTTTAATTAAAAAGCAAACATTTTAATTAATCACGTTTTCCATAAACCTCGTTGATTAGCAACGAGCTGCACAACAAGTTTAAAAAAATCACGTAATAGGCCTATGTTAGTTAGGGTGTTACAATTAACTTTTAAAGTTAAAACAAAAGTTCATTAATAATGTATACATACACGCCACATATTAAATTTAGCAACTCTCTTTTCTTGTTTTTTTTTTAATTCTTTTAAGGGTAAATATCATTTTTGACCCTGTATTTTACAAAAGTTACTAATTGGACCTTCTGTTTTGTTAAATTATAAAATGGACCCTATATTGTTAAATTACAAAATGGACCATGTATTTTCTAAAACGGTACAAATAGGACCTTGAATTGAATTTTTGTCAAAATAAAATTTAATTATAATCCGATCAAAAAGCGTTCTGACAAAACTGTTTATATTTTTTGTATCTATTCGTATTAGGTATTATCTTCAAGTTGGTTATATTAAAAAAAAAAAGTTGACAAAAATTAAGCTTAGGGTCCTATTTTAATTATTTTGGAAAATACAGGGTCCATTTTGTCATTTAACAAAACACATGGTCCAATCAATTACTTTTGCAAAATACAAGGTGCCAAATGGTATTCACTTTTTTTAAAAAAAAAATCACTTTTTTCAACAAAAAAAAAAAAATTATAATTACATGTGTAGGTAAAATCATATAACCTTTATTTAACTTTAATTTTATTATAAAAAAAAAATAAACTACTCATATCACGAGGTACAAAGTAAAGGTACTATAATAGAATATTCTAAATATAATATTATATTAATTTTCTTTGACTTAAAGTTTAGATGACGATTACACATAATAATATAGATATATATATATAGTTTGCTGAAAGAATATATATCTTAACAACTTGAATTAGCATTAAAGTTTATTCCGTTTTTACTACTTTTTATAATGTTTTTGTGTTTGTTTTACGTGGAGAAAAGTCGTGAACATGTTTCTTCATGGGTAAAGTAAATTATATCTTAATCAGAAAGTGGCAACACACCTAATTTCTCTGACTTGCGACTCTTGGAAATGTCTTAAAGGTTGGACTACTACAACCATAAGAATATTAATTATGTGGTGAAAAGCCAATGTGAATCCAAAATCTAAAGAATATATATACCCTATATGTATATATGAATGATATGTGTATAAATTTATGCAACAAAGTAAAATATATTAATATATGGCGTTATTGTTTTGTAAAACATTAATTAGATATCTTTCATAAAAAACGTTTTTTTTTTTTATATTTGAAAATATTTGTTTTATATATTTTTATGATAATTTACATAAAAATCCACATAATAATAAATTAAGAAATTTAAATTATAACCAACATCTACATAACAATTCACATAAAAACTACAAGAATAAACTCCAAAACAATCCAAACTGTAAATTAAAAAAAAAAAAAAAAAAAAAACTTAACATAGGATTAAATTACCATAAAAAATATTAAAATTCCCTATATCTTTTTTTTTTAAAAAAAAAAATAAAACAAATGAAACTACAGTGATCGCTGGAGTTTGCTACTGGCGCCAGAAAAGTTGCCGGAGTAGATGTCGGCGCCAGGAGAGTCGCTTGAGTTGCTGCGTGTGCCGAAAAAGTCATCAGAAGGGGCATTGTCGACGGAAAAATCACTGGAAAAATAACTAAGAAAAAACACCAAGAAATTAGTTTCTTCATCAAGAAATTGGTTTCTTTAGGAAGAAACGAGTTTCTTGGTGATTTTTTTAATAATTTTCCAGTAACAATGCCAATTGCAATGACTTTTAGGAGTATGCTATCGTTTTCAGAAATGTCGCAGCAGTAGTTGCCGGTGTCGGAAAAATCATCGGAGCTGTTGTCGGCGCCAAAAAATTCGTCAGAATTGATATTGTCGTTGGAAAAATCACTGGAAAATTACCAAGCAACTGGTTTCTTCATCATGAAACCAGTTTCTTCATCAAGAAACTGCTTTCTTGGTGATTTTTCTGGTGGCATAGCCGCTGTAGAAGTTTCTTGATGAAGAAACCATTTTCTTGGTGATTTTTCCAGCGAAAATTCCAATTCTGATGACTTTTTTGACGTTGGGAGCAACTTCAACGACTTTTCCAATACCAGCAGCTACTCCTGTTATTTTTTTTGGCGCCAGCAGCAAACTCCGACAACTTTTTCGGCATTAGTGAAAAATAAAATTGCTTAAACAAATAAAAACATTAAATTTGGGACTTGAAAACTTAATTTACATATATATGCCATATCAAATACTATAAAAATACCTAAAATCAAAAAAAATATTATATAAATTGGTCAAACTTAAAATTGTCATATTTAAGTAAACAACTTTTAAAATCTCATAGTAAATGTAATTTTCTCAAATAAAAACGACATTAAAGAAAGAGAAAAGAAAAAACCGATCCAATATGACGAGAAAATTGAGCGAAGATAATTAAGTACATGAAATTAGTGGCATTTAATAAAGTAATAATTAAAGCATATATTATTTAATTATCTTAATTAGGAACTAGTCTAAGTCATAATGTCTATACACATAACTACTTTCTACCAATTAAGATATGTACATAAGATAATTGAATTTATTATTGGACCGTGATTATTGTATGAAAGAGTCCCTTTACAAGGTGTTCTTCTATTTTCACACACTCTTTTTTGTAATCTTTTAAAATATTTTAAATTTATGTCTAGAGAGAAGTAAATATGAGTAGACAAAGTTCACTATATAAAAATATAGTTCAATGAGACAAATAAATAAAAATGTGCTTATCCAGTCTTTTATAATAAAATGGAAGAAAATTGTAACATCAAACTTAACTAACGTCCAGTATAGTGATCAATCAACAAAAAATTGTGAATTATATAAGAATTTTAAACAAAATGATCATATGACAGTGTTAGAACTACATATGACTATGAGTAAATAGTAAATAATCTTCCAATAAAAATTAAAAATATATCAATTCTATTATTTAAATCATAAATAAGAGAAATAACTAGATCATGCCATGCTATGGTACTCAACACTACAGAAATTAAAAATGGCATCATTTTTTAAATGACATTTAATCTAATTACGTCGGTTTCCAAAACCGACATATATACTATAGATGCAAATACTAAATTATTTGGTTGGTTATGAATAGACGCATACAATTTTATGCATAAGTTCATAACCAACGTATGCGTCTGTTCATAACTGTTGTCTGCATGTTTATAAGCATGACACGTGGATTTTAATCAAAAAAGGTCAAGAAATCACTGGGCCGCCCAAGAACTTCATTGAGTATCCCGGGAAGATAAGGGCATTAACCTTGCGGGGAAAGCTTCTTTGAAGGAAGGTTCCCTAACTGCTGACCAAGAGATAAACTCTGGCGAACCATGGTCTTCCTCCGTTTCATGAGTCAAAGTCTCACCCATCCAGGAGCGGAGACTATTTGCTGCCGCGAGGGATGTGATCTACACGACTAGGCCATAGTGTTGCGCTAGTCCCAAGTACGTCTTTCGCTCTTGAGACCTTTATCCACGCGTGTCAGGCTACAAACCTAGGGACCAGGCTGTTTCGTGTACAATGTCAGAGGTTGTCCCCCACGACACGATATCCTACAGGCATTCGTGTCCTCGTGTACTGAGCTAAATAATCCAACGGCTAGGAGAAAGGAAAATTCGAACAAGAATTACCCTACGGTGAAACGCGTCTGAGGCCCAGCCAGTACGATCTAACACCCTTAAAAACTACATGGGAAACACACCACCTACCAATCCAACGGTGGGATTCCATCCCCGTGGTGACCTATCCAACAACGGCCCATGCAAGAGAATTGGCTTATAAATACCTCACAGATAAAAGAAGAGGGGGATCCTTTTTTTTGGACCTTCACCTTTAGATTGAAGACTTACTCTTCATCGAGAGAAAACTTGAATGTGACCCTATTATTAACTTTAGAATATTCCTACTAAGCTTCCTCTTATTCAAGAGGAACACAGTCGAAAGGAGTAAAAGTTTGTTGTATCCATATTCATGTAAACCATGATAGGCCAATGAGCCTAATAAAATGGACTCCTGGACTAAGGATGGTTAACGCCTGAACCACATAAAAATCTCTCATTTATTATTTCATTATTCGTGCCTTCATTACATTCTTAAGCTCTAAAAATATTCGGTTTTTGAAAAACTCGGTAAACATTTTTGAATTCTGGGTTTATTACTTGATGTTTTTGTGTGGATTCTCCTTATTATTGTGTAAATAGGTATTTTAGAAGTTATTGTGAGGTTTGGGAATGAAAGGAGGTGTGTAGTGTTGGAATTTATTTTACCAGGATCTTAGATCTACTCACAAGTATGTTGTTTAACACCCCAAATATGAACTTTCTAAAACGATAAATAAACACATACAAAGTTAAGAAAACCTTCCATTGATGGCAGCGGAATAATGTCTCCTTCCACTCAGATCTCTAACCCTTGTATCTTTTCTGTCGCAGAATATTATCAAGATCTGAGCCCGAATGTCCTTCTCTTTGTGTGTGATCCTTCACAGTCTTCCAATCTATGATTGAGGTACCACTTGCTGTGTGTGGGCACTACTCTATCACTGAGGGTTTCAAAATTATGAAGAGGAAAGAAGAGAGGGTTAAGTTCGACTATAGAGAGAGAGGGAAGGCTCAGTTTTTCTGAAAAATAGTTTTCTGACAAGAAGCATTGAAAAACTTGTGATTTGACTGAGCCATCACTTTCTATTTATAGGCAACTACTAGGTTTAGGTTAGTAATTATTTGGCATTAAAATAATGAAAATATCAATTTGAAAAACCATCCCAAGTGGCCGACCATAGGTGTTAACGGGCCTTACTTGGATTTTGTAGTTTTCACAAATTTTATTTTTATTTTCTCAAAAACGCCAATTTTCCAATTCTAACCATTTAAATGCCAAAACTAATTATTTAATAACTAAAATAGATTATTAAAGAATATTGTCATTTAATTTAATTATTAATTAGACATATAAAGTCTATTAATTAATAAATAAACCTATAATCTCTTTTCATTACAATTTCACCCTTCCTTAGTGAAAATTCACAAATCAGACATAGTCTAACTTTAGAATTATAATTGATTAATCACAAATCAATTATTGAGTCTTACAAGAAGTATAGTCTCAACTAGAATGGGGACCATGGATCTATATGCTGAGCTTCCAATAAGTGAACTGAATTTACTAAGTAAATTCCTACTTATTAATTCTTCGTTGAATCCACTCTTAGAACTTAGAATTGCACTCTCAGACTTATATAGAGCATATTATATGTTCCACGATATAGATATGCTATCTCCTTTAACCATTGTTATAATCTTATTGTGATCAAAGATCCTCTATATAGACTATTTACATAGAGATGGGATATATTTACCGTTCTCACCCCTCAACGTATTTTGACCCTTAAAACACTTAGCTACCTGTAAATGATGTTTAGTGATCTAAGAATTAGTTACTTAAACAAGAGCTCATCCATTTACTTCTATTTAGCTAAGCTCGAAGGGAATCATCACTTGACTTTTATACACCAGTAGAAGCTATAGATTCCATATTTATGTTCAGCACTCCCACTCAATCATACTATCATGTTCCCAAAATATACGTATCACCCTGACCCAAAAGTAGGCTTAACTAATAAATCAAAGAACATGAATAGTACTCCTGAGTTGAGCCTAAGCATATCAGGATTTAGATTCTTTTAATCTTAAGATCAACTATTGATATTGACTTGGAAAGATATGACGGTAAGTTTATAATATCTTAACTAATTTACAATATCGGTCCAGTCCAATTTATACTCCATACATTCGAAACTAGTATACTTTACCAATGTCCTGGAAAGAACATAACACTTACTCCAAGTGTAAGTACACATCATCGCTGATTATCACATCGGTGTAAATCCAAAACAATGATGAAACAAGGACTTAGTCTTTTGATTCATATGATCACAATCACATTCCACTGTGTTGACGATACTGTAATTGTGAATAAACATATGATCTGGACTGAACTGATTTTGTGTGTAAATGTAATAAACATATTAAACCATTAGCATGTAAAATTCATGCAAACATAAATCACTTCAAATTTCTTATATTGATAACTAATCAGATTGTAAAGGGTTTTATTTAGGGCACAAAACCCAACATGTAGGTGGTTTTGGGTGTTTCCCGTATTGAACAGGTCAACCGGTTCAGTGGGACCTGTAGGAACTGGAATTTAGCTTGGTCCCTAGGAACCCCCCTCGAACTGGTTTACTGGTTGGGGAACCGGTCTGCCGGTTGGGGCAATTTTGGGAACCCTTGTTTTTCCAATTTCTACAATTTTTAGGGTATTTCCATGTTATCCATCGATAGGAAAATTTTTCATTTCAATTTTATGTCCCTGAAAAGTGATTTAGTGTATGACTCATCAATTTTCCAAAAAATGTGATTTAGGGGCTTGTAAATCATCGAGCAGCTATTCCACTCAGGTTGGCCGACACACCTGAATGCAAAAGTGAGGTAAGATTTGAATAATGATATGCATGTGTTTACATGTTTATCGTACATGTTTGTTTGGCCTGTTAGATTACATTAGAATAGCAGTATCAGTATATTTAATATTATATTAGATATCAATTAATGTATGTTGGCTTAAGTACAATTTGACAGTATCACATCGGTACGACTAGAGTATGACTAACGCATCGAGTATAGGCTGATATTGTTGTCAATAGTACTATAATACTTGATAGTATCACATCGATACGACTAGAGTATGACTAGCGTACCGAGTATAGGCTAATATTTTGGCCAATAGTACTGCCATTTGAACGTTCTTGACTCAGTACCGTCTTGGACATGGGGATAGGGTTATGGTTAGGTGTATGGCACCTGATTATAATCCGAGTTATAGTTATATAATTGATTATGCTTTTCTTACTGAGTCTGTCGACTCACAGATATTGTTTTCATGTGTAGGTAAGGGCAAGGCTAAGGTTGAGCATCCGTGAGAGCGAGCAGATGAAGATTGTACATGTTGGGGCGATTAGACACGGAACATATGATCTTTGGGATAGTTGGTTATATTTTGTCTAGTTGCAAGGCGATAGCTTTTGTATTACACACTATGTAACATTTGTATATATTTTGTAAACACGATCCTAGTTATATATATGATATTTATTTTGGTATAAATAAATAATTAAATAAATTTTTAATTATTAAAGATTTTTAATAAACTCGTTGATTAGCAACGAGCTGCACAATTAAGTTAAAATGACGATAACACGCCTAAACTAGTAGGGTTTACACTTGAATTCTTTCCTCAGCCTTCCTTTCCAGAAGTCGAAGCTTGCTCCATAAAAATTCAACGTGACTCTCACATGCACGTTGTTTATCGTGCAAGAAAGATCACTGGGGGTACGATGCGTCTTCAACCCTCCTTCCAAAAATTGAAGGACTGCTTGAAATCTGTCCTACTCCCCGTGATACTTTCCCTTGAATCTTTTCAAGCGATGTCCAAGTTTGAATTTTTATGCAACTTCAACCTTCCTTCCCAAAAGCCAAAGCCCGCTCCATAAAAATTGAACGTGACTCTCGCATGCGCGTTGTTTTTTGTGAAGGAAAGATCATTGGAGGTATGATATTTCTTCAACCCTCCTTCCAAGAATGGAAGGACTGCTTGACATCTCTCCTACTCCCCGTGATGCTTTCCCTTTGATCTTTTCAAGTGAAGTCTAAGTTTGAATTTTTATGAAACTTTAGTCTTCTTTCCCGGAAGTACAAGCTTGCTCCATAAAAATTAAACGTGACTCTCGCATTCACGTTGTCTTTCTCGTGCAAGAAATATCATTGGGTGCATGATACGTCTTCAACCCTCCTTCTTGGTATGGAAGGACTGCTTAAATTCTGTCCTACTGCCTGTGATTCTTTCCTTTTGATCTTTTCAAGCGAAGTCTATGCTTAAATTTTTATGCAACTTCAGCCTTCCTTCCCAAAAGATAAAGCTTGCTCCATAAAAATTCAACGTGACTCTCACATGCACATTGTTTTTCTTGCAAGAAAGGTCACTGGGGTTACGATACGTCTTCAACCCTCCTTCTCGGAATGGAAGGACTGCTTGAAGTCTATCCTACTCCCTGTGATGCTTTCCCTTTGATCTTTTCAAGAGAAGTCTAAACTTGAATTTTTATGCAACTTCAACCTTGCTTCCTGGAAGACGAAGCTTGCTCCATAAAAATTTAACATGACTCTTGCATGCACATTGTCTTTCAAGTGTAAGAAAGATCACTGGGGTTACGATACATCTTCAACCATCCCTCCAAGAATGGAAGGATTGCTTGAAGTCTATTCTACTCCCTGTGATATTTTCCCATATTCCCTTTGGCGTTTGCAGGCAAGGTCAGTGTCTAAATTTCTTGTGCGTTTCTAGCCTTTCCTCGTGAAGGTCAAAAGTTTGCCTTCATAGGACTCAACATGAATTTTGGACCTTAGCATGAAAAGAGTTTCCCGTGTAGGGATACATTCCCAATTTTACCTCTTGAAAACCATAAGCCCCTACGCCATAAGAAACCCATGGCCTTCTCTCACGGAAGCATGGGAGTGGCCAGTGCACTACCAAGACACTCCCCTCCAAGTGATCATGTAAGGGAAGACAGTGTGCTTCCTGAATTAGGGCAAAACCACACTTTACTCTACTCCTCAAAAATTAAAAGAGGATAGAAGTTAGACTCCAAGAAAATGACTGAGAATTTGCCAAGATTCCTAGCTCATTTGGGGGGTATGTGTTGGAATTATTTTACCAAGATCGTAGATCTACTCACAAGTATGTTGATTAACAACCTAAATATGAACTTCTAAAACGATTATAAGTAAATACATATAAATTATGAGAAACATACATTGGGTGTAGCAGAATAATATGTCTCCTTCCAATCAGATCTCTAACCCTTGTATCCCTTAAAACACTTAGCTACCTGTAAATGATGTTTAGTGATCTAAGAATTAGTCACTTAAACAAGAGCTCATCCATTTACTTCTATTTAGCTAAGCTCGAAGGGAATCATCACTTGACTTTTATACACCAGTAGAAGCTATAGATTCCATATTTATGTTCAGCACTCCCACTCAATCATACTATCATGTTCCCAAAATATACGTATCACCCTGACCCAAAAGTAGGCTTAACTAATAAATCAAAGAACATGAATAGTACTCCTGAGTTGAGCCTAAGCATATCAGGATTTAGATTCTTTTAATCTTAAGATCAACTATTGATATTGACTTGGAAAGATATGACGGTAAGTTTATAATATCTTAACTAAGTTACAATATCGGTCCAGTCCAATTTATACTCCATACATTCGAAACTAGTATACTTTACCAATATCCTGGAAAGAACATAACACTTACTCCAAGTGTAAGTACACATCATCGCTGATTATCACATCGGTGTAAATCCAAAACAATGATGAAACAAGGACTTAGTCTTTTGATTCATATGATCACAATCACATTCCACTGTGTTGACGATACTGTAATTGTGAATAAACATATGATCTGGACTGAACTGATTTTGTGTGTAAATGTAATAAACATATTAAACCATTAGCATGTAAAATTCATGCAAACATAAATCACTTCAAATTTCTTATATTGATAACTAATCAGATTGTAAAGGGTTTTATTTAGGGCACAAAACCCAACATGTAGGTGGTTTTGGGTGTTTCCCGTATTGAACAGGTCAACCGGTTCAGTGGGACCTGTAGGAACTGGAATTTAGCTTGGTCCCTAGGAACCCCCCTCGAACTGGTTTACTGGTTGGGGAACCGGTCTGCCGGTTGGGGCAATTTTGGGAACCCTTGTTTTTCCAATTTCTACAATTTTTAGGGTATTTCCATGTTATCCATCGATAGGAAAATTTTTCATTTCAATTTTATGTCCCTGAAAAGTGATTTAGTGTATGACTCATCAATTTTCCAAAAAATGTGATTTAGGGGCTTGTAAATCATCGAGCAGCTATTCCACTCAGGTTGGCCGACACACCTGAATGCAAAAGTGAGGTAAGATTTGAATAATGATATGCATGTGTTTACATGTTTAGCGTACATGTTTGTTTGGCCTGTTAGATTACATTAGAATAGCAGTATCAGTATATTTAATATTATATTAGATATCAATTAATGTATGTTGGCTTAAGTACAATTTGACAGTATCACATCGGTACGACTAGAGTATGACTAACGTATCGAGTATAGGCTGATATTGTTGTCAATAGTACTATAATACTTGATAGTATCACATCGATACGACTAGAGTATGACTAGCGTACCGAGTATAGGCTAATATTTTGGCCAATAGTACTGCCATTTGAACGTTCTTGACTCAGTACCGTCTTGGACATGGGGATAGGGTTATGGTTAGGTGTATGGCACCTGATTATAATCCGAGTTATAGTTATATAATTGATTATGCTTTTCTTACTGAGTCTGTCGACTCACAGATATTGTTTTCATGTGTAGGTAAGGGCAAGGCTAAGGTTGAGCATCCGTGAGAGCGAGCAGATGAAGATTGTACATGTTGGGGCAGTTAGACCTGGAACATATGATCTTTGGGATAGTTGGTTATATTTTGTCTAGTTGCAAGGCGATAGCTTTTGTATTACACACTATGTAACATTTGTATATATTTTGTAAACACGATCCTAGTTATATATATGTTATTTATTTTGGTATAAATAAATAATTAAATAAATTTTTAATTATTAAAGATTTTTAATAAACTCGTTGATTAGCAACGAGCTGCACAATTAAGTTAAAATGACGATAACACGCCTAAACTAGTAGGGTTTACACTTGAATTCTTTCCTCAGCCTTCCTTTCCAGAAGTCGAAGCTTGCTCCATAAAAATTCAACGTGACTCTCACATGCACGTTGTTTATCGTGCAAGAAAGATCACTGGGGGTACGATGCGTCTTCAACCCTCCTTCCAAAAATTGAAGGACTGCTTGAAATCTGTCCTACTCCCCGTGATACTTTCCCTTGAATCTTTTCAAGCGATGTCCAAGTTTGAATTTTTATGCAACTTCAACCTTCCTTCCCAAAAGCCAAAGCCCGCTCCATAAAAATTGAACATGACTCTCGCATGCGCGTTGTTTTTTGTGAAGGAAAGATCATTGGAGGTATGATATTTCTTCAACCCTCCTTCCAAGAATGGAAGGACTGCTTGACATCTCTCCTACTCCCCGTGATGCTTTCCCTTTGATCTTTTCAAGTGAAGTCTAAGTTTGAATTTTTATGAAACTTTAGTCTTCTTTCCCGGAAGTACAAGCTTGCTCCATAAAAATTAAACGTGACTCTCGCATTCACGTTGTCTTTCTCGTGCAAGAAATATCATTGGGTGCATGATACGTCTTCAACCCTCCTTCTTGGTATGGAAGGACTGCTTAAATTCTGTCCTACTTCCTGTGATTCTTTCCTTTTGATCTTTTCAAGCGAAGTCTATGCTTAAATTTTTATGCAACTTCAGCCTTCCTTCCCAAAAGATAAAGCTTGCTCCATAAAAATTCAACGTGACTCTCACATGCACATTGTTTTTCTTGCAAGAAAGGTCACTGGGGTTACGATACGTCTTCAACCCTCCTTCTCGGAATGGAAGGACTGCTTGAAGTCTATCCTACTCCCTGTGATGCTTTCCCTTTGATCTTTTCAAGAGAAGTCTAAACTTGAATTTTTATGCAACTTCAACCTTGCTTCCTGGAAGACGAAGCTTGCTCCATAAAAATTTAACATGACTCTTGCATGCACATTGTCTTTCAAGTGTAAGAAAGATCACTGGGGTTACGATACATCTTCAACCATCCCTCCAAGAATGGAAGGATTGCTTGAAGTCTATTCTACTCCCTGTGATATTTTCCCATATTCCCTTTGGCGTTTGCAGGCAAGGTCAGTGTCTAAATTTCTTGTGCGTTTCTAGCCTTTCCTCGTGAAGGTCAAAAGTTTGCCTTCATAGGACTCAACATGAATTTTGGACCTTAGCATGAAAAGAGTTTCCCGTGTAGGGATACATTCCCAATTTTACCTCTTGAAAACTGTAACACCCTAACTATCTTAGGCGTATTACGTGATTTTTAAACGTACTGTGCAGCTCGTTGCTAATCAACGAGGTTTATGGAAAAAACGTGATTAATTAAAATTTTGCTTTTTAATTAAACTTATAAACCATATTAGAAAAGTCTCGGGATCCCGATTTATAAAATCATTTACAAACGTTTTAACTGCTTAACTTTTACATCAAAATGAAAGTCGTCTAACGACAGTTACAAAAATCTCAGCCGTGCTGTCCCGAGGATCGTACGCTCCAGGCCTAACCGCCCCGACATGTACAATCTCATAAGCTCGCTCACGGTCCATCAGCTACAGCCTTGCCTTTACCTACACATGAACATAAACTGTGAGTCGACAGACTCAGTAAGAAAAGCATAATAATATCATACATAAAACTGACTGTCGTGTCCAACACGATACTGAGTCCCGCTACTGCCATGTCCAACATGGTACTGAGCACTACTGCCATGTCCAACATGGTACTGAGTTTTGAACGTTCAGGGGACGGTACTATTGACAAGTATCCTCCTGATCGGTCGAACCGGTCATACTCCGCCGCCGGTCATACTCCACTGTACCGACGGATAGGTCAATAGCACCGAACCACCAACCAAGTGTCGGCTGATCGGTCGAACCGGTCATACTCCGCCGTCGGTCATACTCCAGCCTGTACCGACGTGACAGGGTTGGATGGTTCGAAGCCTAAATACATGACTAATGTAATCTAGCAGGCTTCCTACATGCACGCTAAACATGTAATCTACATATGCATACTGTTATACTAATCTTACCTGGATTCCGATTTCAGGTGTGCCGGTCAACCTGACTGGAACTGAAGCTGAGCGCGGACATCGGCTCCTAAACCATAAAAATCACAACGCTATAAGTGACACGCTAAATCACTTCCCGGGGACTAAAACTTGGAACTAAAAGTTTCCCTATCGATAAAAAGCATGGCAATACCCCTAAAAACCTAAAAACGAGGAAAACTAGGGTTCGGAAAAATTCCCCAACCGGTAGACCGGTTGCCCAACCGGAATTCCGGTTCTGGGAATTACTGGACACCCATCCGGAATTCCGGTTGCACAACCGGAATTCCGGTTCCTCGCAGGAAATTTTCAAAAATTCATAACTCGATCAAATCTAACCCAAATCATGCAAGACCTTCCAGACCTGATCTATATACCCCAAATAACCATTCAAAGGCAACAAATTCACCCAGAACTCACAGAATCACAAAATGCCATTAAAGACCAAGCTTTGAGTTCCAAAACTCAAACTTGATTAAAATCCTCTAACATGCATCCAAACCTATTTAATTCTACTCAAATAAGCATGAATAAGCTTCTGAAAACATATAAGAACAACAGCAACAACATAGTACAGATTACACACTATTTTCATCAAAATCACACATTTTGCATAGAAAATTTCCAAGCTTTGCACAACCTATCTAGCATGCATTCCAACCTAACTAAACATAATTAATCCAGTATTTGAACATAAAAATAACAACAATCACAAGCAGCAGCAACAACATTCAAAATTAACATGCATTTACTCATTTTCACCATTTTTTTCAAGAAAAACCAAGTAAGAACTAAAGCCAAGAAATACCTCAATTAAAATCACTTTGATCTTGCTAAAATGACTTGAAATCAACAAGGAAAATCCAGCCCTAGCTGCTCCCCAAGCTTGGCCGAACAAGAGAGGAAAAGAGAGAGCTTTGTGTGTGAGTTTTGAAAATTCTAATTTTTCTCTAAGTGTTGAAATTTGTGGAAAAAGGAATATAAAACACATTACTCATTTTATTTCAGCCAAGTAATAAATAAATAAACATTTATTTTTTCCATTTAATAAATCACATAAGACAAAACACTAATGGGGCAAAAAGACCATTTTGCCCCTCCACCATAAAACCATGAAAATCATACTAAAGGGGGTATTTTGGGAAATTCTAAATTCCCGGCCATTCCCGACATTCCCAATGTCTAAAACCCGTCCCCAAAATACTAACATACTAAGTTGTGATTTCTACTGAGCCAAACGCCGAGTTCCAAAACACCGGACACCGGAAATGCGAAATATAAAGCTACTGATGACATAATCATGCATTTCTGAATTCCGTAAATAACAGTAATAAATTATTTAAATAGCTATAAATAATTTCATAATTAAACATAAACAACTGCTAATTTCCAAATTAACTAAGCGGGCTTTACAACTATTCCCCCCTTAAAAGGATTTCGTCCCCGAAATCTAACCTGAATAACTCTGGATATTGAGCTCGCATATCTGACTCTAGCTCCCAGGTGGCTTCTTCCACCTTACTGTTTCTCCAGAGAACCTTGACCAATGCTATGGTCTTATTCCGAAGGACTTTATCCTTTCTATCCAGGATCTGCACTGGTTGTTCCTCATATGACATGTCTGGCTGAAGCTGAAGACTCTCATAACTGAGTATATGAGAGGGGTCTGAAACGTATTTTCTCAACATTGAGACATGAAATACGTTGTGCACTGCTGATAAGGCTGGAGGCAATGCTAACTGGTATGCCACTTGACCTATCTTCTCAAGAATCTCGAAAGGTCCTGTAAATCTAGGGCATAACTTGCCTCTTTTCCCGAAACGTTTAATCCCCTTCATCGGAGATACTCGTAAAAACACATGTTCCCCTACTTGGAACTTAACATCTCTGCGTTTCGGATCTGCGTAACTCTTTTGTCTGCTCTGCGAGGCAAGCATTCTAGCTTTTATTTTCTCTATTGCCTCATTGGTCCGCTGAACTGACTCTGGACCTAGGTATTTCCTCTCCCCTGTCTCATCCCAGTGGATAGGGGATCTACATTTCCTACCGTACAACAGTTCATAGGGTGCCATCCCTATCGTACTCTGATAACTGTTGTTGTATGAAAACTCTATTAACGGTAGGTATTTGCTCCATGAACCCTCAAAGTCCATAACACATGCTCTCAACATATCCTCCAATATCTGAATTGTCCTTTCGGACTGACCATCTGTCTGAGGATGGAATGCTGTACTGAATTTTAGCTTCGTACCCATTGCCCGTTGCAAACTTTGCCAAAATTTGGAGGTGAATTTCGGATCCCTGTCCGAAACTATGGACTTCGGTACCCCGTGAAGTCTCACTATCTCTCTGACGTACAGTTCTGCCAACTGATCCACTGAAAATGTTGTTCTAACCGGCAGAAAATGAGCAGATTTCATAAATCGGTCCACCACTACCCAGATGGAATCATACAAACCCGTGGTCCTAGGTAACCCGACCACAAAATCCATCGTAATATCCTCCCATTTCCATTCTGGTAGGGTTAGAGGCTGCAACAACCCTGCTGGTCTCTGATGTTCAGCCTTGATCTGCTGACAAGTGAGGCATCTCGATACGAATTCTACCAAATTCTTCTTCATACCGCTCCACCAGAAGTACGGTTTCAAATCTTGGTACATCTTGGTGGTGCCAGGATGCAGAGAATATGGAGTAGAATGAGCCTCCTCAAAGATCTCATTTCTCAATTCCACACTGTTCGGAACACAAACCCTGGCTTTATACAAAAGCATACCACTATCTGCCATCGAAAAGTCTTTGGCTTGACCAGCCAATACCTCATCTCGGATCTTTACTAACTCCGGATCTGTCATCTGAGCGACCTTTATTCTTTCCAACAGATCAGATTGCAGCGTTAAGTTGTGAAGCTGACCTACCACAAACTCAATGCTGGATCTAACCATATCTTCAGCTAGCAGGGGTGAGATCTGAACCATGCTATCTACTTGCCCGGGACCCTTTCTGCTCAGGGCATCGGCCACTACATTGGCTTTTCCGGGATGATAGAGGATCTCGCAATCATAATCCTTCACTAATTCCAACCAACGCCTTTGTCTCATGTTCAAATCTTTCTGAGTAAAGAAATACTTGAGACTTTTATGGTCGGTGTAGATCTCGCACTTCTCCCCATATAGGTAATGCCGCCAAATCTTCAGCGCAAAAACCACTGCGGCCAATTCTAAATCATGAGTCGGGTATCGCTGTTCATACTCCTTTAACTGACGGGAGGCATAAGCGATAACCCGATCGGCTTGCATCAATACGCACCCCAAACCCTGTTTGGATGCATCACAGTAGACTACGAACTTCTCCTTGTCCGAAGGCAAAGCTAGTACTGGTGCAGTAATCAATCTCTGCTTCAGTTCCTGAAAACTAGCTTCGCATTTATCTGACCAGATGAATCGCTGATTCTTCCTTGTAAGCTCGGTTAGGGGCATTGAAATTTTGGAGAACCCCTCCACGAACCTACGGTAGTACCCAGCTAATCCCAAGAAGCTTCTGATCTCTGTCACTGTCTTCGGTCTCGGCCAATCCCTGACGGATTCAATCTTCCCGGGATCCACCTTGATCCCATCTTTACTCACAATGTGCCCTAGGAAGGACACCTGAGACAACCAGAACTCACATTTCTTGAACTTGGCGTAGAGCTTATGTTCTCGAAGTCGTTGCAGTACCATTTGAAGATGTAACTCATGCTCCTCTTCTGATTGAGAGTACACGAGGATGTCGTCGATAAACACAATCACACAGATATCGAGGAAATCCTTGAACACTCTATTCATCAGGTCCATGAATGCTGCAGGAGCATTGGTTAGTCCGAATGACATAACCAGAAACTCGTAGTGTCCATACCTAGTGCGGAAAGCCGTCTTCGGAATGTCCTCCTCTCGGATTCTCAACTGATGATAACCCGAACGGAGATCAATCTTAGAAAAGACCGTCTTCCCCTGAAGCTGATCGAACAAGTCATCGATCCTAGGTAATGGATATTTATTCTTCACCGTCAACTTGTTCAACTCTCTGTAGTCGATGCACATCCTCATAAATCCATCCTTCTTCTTGACGAACAAAACCGGG
The DNA here is from genome assembly GCF_029168945.1 of Cannabis sativa. Classification (NCBI taxonomy): domain Eukaryota; kingdom Viridiplantae; phylum Streptophyta; class Magnoliopsida; order Rosales; family Cannabaceae; genus Cannabis; species Cannabis sativa. Next base: position 59,752,285 of record NC_083601.1, read on the forward strand.
GCTCCCCAGGGTGACACACTGGGCCGAATGAACCCTATGTCAAGCAACCCTTGGAGCTGAATCTTTAATTCCTTAAGTTCAGCTGGAGCCATCCTATACGGGGCTTTGGAAACCGGATCCACCCCTGGTGCCAAGTCAATCACGAAGTCAATCTCCCGCTGAGGTGGTAACCCTGGAAGTTCTTCGGGAAAAACGTCCAAAAATTCCCGAACCACTCTGATGTCCTCTGGCCGAATGGTGTCTGGCCGAGTGGTGTCCACCACCACGGCCAGAAACCCTAAGCACCCACCGTGCAATAATTCTCTCGCTGACATAGCCGAGATCACCGGGATCCGAGATCCCTGAACCGAACCCACAAATACAAATGGTTCTTCACTTTCCGGTTGGAAGACCACCATCTTCCTCTTACAGTCAATGCTTGCCGAATATTTAGATAGGAAATCCATTCATAAAATAATATCAAATTTGACTAAGCTCATCTCTATCAGATCAGCGCTTAACTCTCTACCATCTATCCTGATCGGCATAAACCTAATCCACCTATTGGAGATAACCAATTCTCCGCCAGGTAAGTTCCAAACCCTGATTCATATCTATCAAAGGGTCTACCCAACTTACTAAAGACTCTGGCCGCCACATAAGAATGTGTAGCCCGTAATCAAACAAAGACTGAATAAAGCGAGTTGTTAATAAAAAGCTGACATGTAACAACTGATGGGCTGGCATCTGCATCAGCCTGCGTGATAGCGAACACCCTGGCTGGAGTGGGTATCGCTGGAGCTCTCGGTGCCTCTGGCCGGAGCTGGGGACATTCCCTCTTGAAGTGTCCGGGCATGCCACAATGAAAGCATCCCTGCCCCTTGCACTCACCCCGATGATGCCTCTTGCAGCTAGGGCACTCGGGATAGGAGAATCGGGTCTCAGTACCACCAGGACGACTCCCTCTGTTCTGGTTCCCCCGGAACCTCTTGTTCTGACTCGAGCCGCCGGAAGCAGTGGGTGCCCTCTTCCTCTGATCAATGGCCGAACCACTACTCCCCCTGCTATAGCCTGATGCAGGAGGGGTAGGAGCCCCGCCACCAACCGGAGTACTGACTGAATCTGACATGCACCCCACTGCGCCCTCAGCTCGCAGTGCCTTCTCCACCATCTGAGCATAGGTGGTGCTGTCGTCGGTGGTAATCATCAGGTCATGCCTGATCTTGGGATTCAACCCGTCCAGATACTTCTCCTTCCTGCTGAAGTCGGTCGGCACAATTCCCGAGGCTAACCTCGCCAACCGGTCAAACTGAGTAGTATACTCAGTGACGCTCATGTTCTCCCGCTGGGTCAGGTGAACGAACTCTTTCCTCTTGGCGCTTCTGACCGCCTCATTATAGTATTTCGCGTTGAAGAGTTCTTGGAACCTCTCCCAAGTCATGGTGGTGACGTCATGGATCTGAGACACCATGTCCCACCATACCAGGGCGTCCTCCTGGAACTGAAATGTGGCGCACACCACTCTGTCATTACCGGTGACACCCATGAAATTCAGAATTCTGGTAATCACCGTCAGCCACTGCTCGGCTTTCGATACATCTGGACCTCCCAGGAATACCGGAGGTGCTTGCTTCCGGAACCGCTCATACAATGGTTCCAATCTATGGGCCGCCACCACTATCTCGGCCTGGGCAGCGGGCGGGTGCCACCGGAACTACGGCACCGGAACCGCAGAGTACCCCGCCGTCTCAACCTACGAATCTCGAGGTCTTGCTCTTCGATCCGAGCTTGCATCTCCGCAAACCGCAACTCCCAATTCGGGGCTCCCGATCGGCCGGGAGCCTGGGCAGCCTGTGGCGGGTTCTCATCACCCCGGCCACGAGCCCTGCCTCGGGGACCTCTACCTCGGCCCCTGGCAGGTGGGGGAAACTGGGCTCCCTGTCCCTGATTCGACCCTACGGAGTTGCCCTGACTCCTGGTAGTCCGCCTGGCGTCCATCTGATTAGAACCGCCTGCGAAACCAAGAGTTGGCATATCAGGTCGTATTCAAGGCGAGCTTACTAATGCCGCTTAATTTGGAAATTAGAAATGAAACATGCGCCTATTCTACTATCAGGCTACTAACATGCTTCCTAACAGGCTTTTCTTTTTCATGACTTAATAAAATAAACTACTAAAGCAATAAAGGCTTACTGAACCGTGAACCGAGCTAACTGCTGATGATGATTGTACATGTCGTGACGATCTTCGGAAGACAACCTGGCGGCTCTGATACCAAATTGTAACACCCTAACTATCTTAGGCGTATTACGTGATTTTTAAACGTACTGTGCAGCTCGTTGCTAATCAACGAGGTTTATGGAAAAAACGTGATTAATTAAAATTTTGCTTTTTAATTAAACTTATAAACCATATTAGAAAAGTCTCGGGATCCCGATTTATAAAATCATTTACAAACGTTTTAACTGCTTAACTTTTACATCAAAATGAAAGTCGTCTAACGACAGTTACAAAAATCTCAGCCGTGCTGTCCCGAGGATCGTACGCTCCAGGCCTAACCGCCCCGACATGTACAATCTCATAAGCTCGCTCACGGTCCATCAGCTACAGCCTTGCCTTTACCTACACATGAACATAAACTGTGAGTCGACAGACTCAGTAAGAAAAGCATAATAATATCATACATAAAACTGACTGTCGTGTCCAACACGATACTGAGTCCCGCTACTGCCATGTCCAACATGGTACTGAGCACTACTGCCATGTCCAACATGGTACTGAGTTTTGAACGTTCAGGGGACGGTACTATTGACAAGTATCCTCCTGATCGGTCGAACCGGTCATACTCCGCCGTCGGTCATACTCCAGCCTGTACCGACGGGATAGGTCAATAGCACTGAACCACCAACCAAGTGTCAGCCTGATCGGTCGAACCGGTCATACTCCGGCTGCTGGTCATACTCCAGCCTGTACCGACGTGACATGGTTGGATGGTTCGAAGCCTAAATACATGACTAATGTAATCTAACAGGCTTCCTACATGCACGCTAAACATGTAATCTACATATGCATACTGTTATACTAATCTTACCTGGATTCCGATTTCGTGTGTGCTTGGTCAACCTCGACCGGAATCGAAGCCGAGCTACGGACATCGGCTCCTAAACCATAAAAATCACAACGCTATAAGTGACACGCTAAATCACTTCCCGGGGACTAAAACTTGGAACTAAAAGTTTCCCTATCGATAAAAAGCATGGCAATACCCCTAAAAACCTAAAAACGAGGAAAACTAGGGTTCGGAAAAATTCCCCAACCGGTAGACCGGTTGCCCAACCGGAATTCCGGTTCTGGGAATTACTGGACACCCATCCGGAATTCTGGTTGCCCAACCGGAATTCCGGTTCCTCGCAGGAAATTTTCAAAAATTCATAACTCGATCAAATCTAACCCAAATCATGCAAGACCTTCCAGACCTGATCTATATACCCCAAATAACCATTCAAAGGCAACAAATTCACCCAGAACTCACAGAGTCACAAAATGCCATTAAAGACCAAGCTTTGAGTTCCAAAACTCAAACTTGATTAAAATCCTCTAACATGCATCCAAACCTATTTAATTCTACTCAAATAAGCATGAATAAGCTTCTGAAAACATATAAGAACAACAGCAACAACATAGTACAGATTACACACTATTTTCATCAAAATCACACATTTTGCATAGAAAATTTCCAAGCTTTGCACAACCTATCTAGCATGCATTCCAACCTAACTAAACATAATTAATCCAGTATTTGAACTTAAAAATAGCAACAATCACAAGCAGCAGCAACAACATTCAAAATTAACATGCATTTACTCATTTTCACCATTTTTTTCAAGAAAAACCAAGTAAGAACTAAAGCCAAGAAATACCTCAATTAAAATCACTTTGATCTTGCTAAAATGACTTGAAATCAACAAGGAAAATCCAGCCCTAGCTGCTCCCCAAGCTTGGCCGAACAAGAGAGGAAAAGAGAGAGCTTTGTGTGTGAGTTTTGAAAATTCTAATTTTTCTCTAAGTGTTGAAATTTGTGGAAAAAGGAATATAAAACACATTACTCATTTTATTTCAGCCAAGTAATAAATAAATAAACATTTATTTTTTCCATTTCATAAATCACATAAGACAAAACACTAATGGGGCAAAAAGACCATTTTGCCCCTCCACCATAAAACCATGAAAATCATACTAAAGGGGGTATTTTGGGAAATTCTAAATTCCCGGCCATTCCCGACATTCCCAATGTCTAAAACCCGTCCCCAAAATACTAACATAATAAGTTGTGATTTCTACTGAGCCAAACGCCGAGTTCCAAAACACCGGACACCGGAAATGCGAAATATAAAGCTACTGATGACATAATCATGCATTTCTGAATTCCGTAAATAACAGTAATAAATTATTTAAATAGCTATAAATAATTTCATAATTAAACATAAACAACTGCTAATTTCCAAATTAACTAAGCGGGCTTTACAAAAACCATAAGCCCCTACGCCATAAGAAACCCATGGCCTTCTCTCACGGAAGCATGGGAGTGGCCAGTGCACTACCAAGACACTCCCCTCCAAGTGATCATGTAAGGGAAGACAGTGTGCTTCCTGAATTAGGGCAAAACCACACTTTACTCTACTCCTCAAAAATTAAAAGAGGATAGAAGTTAGACTCCAAGAAAATGACTGAGAATTTGCCAAGATTCCTAGCTCATTTGGGGGGTATGTGTTGGAATTATTTTACCAAGATCGTAGATCTACTCACAAGTATGTTGATTAACAACCTAAATATGAACTTCTAAAACGATTATAAGTAAATACATATAAATTATGAGAAACATACATTGGGTGTAGCAGAATAATATGTCTCCTTCCAATCAGATCTCTAACCCTTGTATCCTTTCTGTCGCAGAGTATTATCAAGATCTGAGCCCGAATGTCCTTCTTTGTTGAATCTGGATTCTTCACAATCTTCTACACTATGATTGAGGTACTACTTGCTGTGTGTGGGCACTACTCTATCACTTAGGGATCTCAAAACAAAGAAGAAGAAAAAGAGAGAGAGGTGGCGGTTCAGGAATTTTCTATGAAAGGAATGAGATGCAATTATGTGTTACTTTCCTGAAGCCATTACTTTCTATTTATAGAATACCACATAGGGTTAGGGTTGAATTACTTGGCATTAAAATAATGAAAAATTAAATGATAAAACCTATGCATGTGGCCGGCCTTGGCTTGGGGAAAAAGGCCTCACTTTTGCAACTTTCCTGTTTTATCATTTCTGTATCGCACTTTCTCAAAACTGCCAATTTTCACATTCAACCATTTAAATGTCAATTTTAACTATTTAATAACTATAGTTAATTATTAAATAATATTTTCATTTATTATATTTATTAATTAGACTAACCAAAGTCTCTTAATTAATAACTATAAACTCTTTCTTTACAGTTTCGCCCTTAGTAAGTGATAAATTCACAAATAGACATAGTCTAACTTGAGAATTATAATTGATTAATTAAAACCAATTAAATGAGTCTTACAAGTAGTATTGTCTCAACTAGTGTGGGGACCATGGGCCTATAATTCTGAGCATCCAATAAGCAGATCAAGAATTTACCTCTAAAATTCACTCACTTATTAATTCTTCGTTGAATCCACGCATAGAACTTAAAATTGCACTCTCAGCTATATAGAACGCTCTATATGTTCCACCATATAGACACGCTATTAATTATCCATTGTTATAATCCTAGTTTGTTCAATGATCCTCTATATAGATGATTTACACTGTAAAGGGATCAAATTACTGTAACACCCTACAATGTATTTTATCCTTAAAACACTTAACCCCGTATAAATGATATTTCAGCTAAGTGAAATGAGTACTCCACCATTTATTTTCGTTTGGTTAAGCTCGAAGGAAATCATCCTTTACTTTATATTGGACAGATAGAAGCTATAGCTTCCATATTTATGTTAGCGCTCCCACTCAATTGCACTACCGTGTTCCCAAAATGTACGTATCACCCTGACCCAAAAGTAGGCTTAACTAACAAATCAAAGAACACGAATAACACTCTCGAGATTGAACCTAATCATATCAGGATTAAGATCATTTGATCTAGGATCAACTAGGTGATATTGAATTGAATAGAAATTACGGTAAGTTTAATAAATTTATGTCAAAGTTCAATATCGGTCCATTCCGATGCATACTCCATGCATCCAACCCAAGCTTTACTTTAACCAATGCTCTGGAAAGAACATAGCATTTCTCCAAATGCAAGTAAACTCTCTTGTAGATTGTCATATCAGTAAAACCTTAGTGTTCTGATAAATATAGGAATCTTTAATCACATAGTCATGTTTACTTTCCACTGTGCTGACAACACAATAAACATGATCAAGTATGTGAAAAGGGTTTGGATGAATTTATAAATCAAATAGACAAATAATTGATAAGACGAACCAAAACATACACAAATGAATGGAAAATACTTCTATTACATTATTGATATTGAATAATCCGGATTACATTGAAATGGAGTTTTATTTACGGCATAAAACCCAACAATATGGTGTGTCCAATTGTTGAAAATCGCAACTCCTTATGTCCAAAGTTGACGAGCCTCAGTGTGCAGATGCAACCAGTAAGAGGAAACATTTTCAACTATGTCTCCCCATGAGAAATGCCCTTGAATTCTTTCCTTAAAGGCTAAACCCAAGCACGAACCCAGAGATAATTATGCCAAAATTACTTCTTACACATCTCTGTGGACTTCGCATAAGTTTAGCTCATCAGATTCCATGATTAGATAAAACGTTAGGCTAGCAAGGACCAAAGAGGGAAAAATGCTTAACGCTAATGCAGTCCACAGAGATCACTCCCAGAACTTGACCTCGTGAATGAAACAAACCCTGAAAAGGATGTGTGGAAATTGAAAAAGATCTAATTTTGTAGAAAGGAGCCATCTGCGGGTAACTATAAATGAATAACTTTTTGAGTGGTGGGCTAAAAAAAGTGTCACAATCTCGTGAATGGAAAGATCAAGAGATACTTAAGACAAACGGGAAAAGGTTGAAACACTGGCCATTTAAACCACGTGCTCCAATAACATAACCAGCCCCTAAAAGTCAACCACACCAAATATCTAAGTAAGGAACAACAAAAAAAGGACTCTATTTACTATTATACTGCCCCACGGCCAGGGCAAAGTTTAATTGTCTTTGCCGCAAAAGAAGTATGGTTAAAGTGGAATATATATAAGAAAAAGAGAAAAAAAAAAGAAAAAGAAAGAACAATAATATTAATCTAGCAGGCCTGCCGGAGGTTCAAGGTTAGACACCGCCTGAGTGGGAGGGAGAGTTTGCACCGAACATCTGCCCCACTATCTTTGGGTAAAGATCATGAACAACTGTAAAGCCCGCTTAGTTAATTTGGAAATTAGCAGTTGTTTATGATTAATTATGAAATTATTTATAGCTATTTAAATAATTTATTATACTGTTATTTATGTTATTCAGTAGCTTGCATATTTCGTAATTCCGGTGCCCGGTATTTTGAAACTCGGCGTTTGGCTTAGTAGAAATCACAACTTAGTATGTTAGTAGTTTGGGGACGGGTTTTAGACATTGGGAATGTCGGGAATGGCCGGGAATTTAGAATGTCCCAAAAATACCCTTTTAGTATGATTTATATGATTTCATGGTGAAGGGGCAAAATGGTCTTTTTGCCCCATTAGTATTTTTGTCTTTTGTGATTTTGTGAAATGGAAAATAAGTGTTTATTTGATTAATTGTTGGCTGAAATGAGTATATGTTAAATGGCTTTATTCACTAATTTATTTTTCAAAACATTACACTTAGAAAAAATTTACAAAACTTTCAAACTCTCTCTCTCTTTTCCTCTCTCTCTCTCGGCTGTGCATGTGGGTGCAAAGGGGGGATTTTTGCTTTGATTTCCTAGTGGATTCTCATCCAAAGCCAAGCATTCTTCAAGCTAGGTTAGCTTCTTTGGTTTCTCTTGAATTTTATTGAAATTTTGATGAAAATATGATGATTCTTGCATGATTTATAGTTGCTGTTGCTGCTGTGGTTTTGTGTTAATTTATATGGTTTAAAGCATGTTAATTGAAGTTAAAATGAGCTGTGTTGAAGCATGTTCGATAGGTTATGCAAAGCTTTAAGTTTTCAATGTAAAAATATGTGATTTTTTAGAGAAAAGGTTATATTTGGTTGCTGTGATGTTGAGGATGTTTGCTTGAGTTTCCTGAGGTCATTCTAAGCTTGATTATGTAGAATTAAGTTGGTTTGATTGCTTGTTAGGTGGATTTGCTCAAGTTTGAGTTTAGAACTCAAAGCTTGAGCTCCAATGGTGATTTTTGATTCTGTGGTTTCTGGGTTAGTTTGAGGCCTTAGACATGTTCTAGGGAAGGTATAGAACAGGTCTGGAAAGTTTGGAACCATTTGGGGTTGAATTGGTCGAGTTATGAAAAATTTGGTTTGCTGCCTGCGAGGAACCGGAATTCCGATTGTGCATCCGGAATTCCGGATGAGGGTTCTGAATTTTCCAAAACCGGAATTTCGGTTGGGCATTCGGTCTACCGGTTGGGGAAAATTCAGGGACCCTAGTTTTCCTCATTTTTATGTTTTTAGGGGTATTGCCATGCTTTTTATCGATAAGGAAACTTTTAGTTCCTAGTTTAAGTCCCCGGGAAGTGATTTAGCGTGTCACTTATAGCGTTGTGATTTTTATGGTTTAGGAGCCAGTAATCCGCCGCTCAGCTTCAGTTCCAGTCAGGTTGACCGGCACACCTGAATTCGGAATCCAGGTAAGATTAGTATAACAGTATGCATATGTAGATTACAAGTTTAGCGAGCATGTAGGAAGCCTATTAGATTACATTAGTTGTATGTTGGCTTCGAACCATCCAACCCTGTCACGTCGGTACGGGCTGGAGTATGACCAGCAGCTGGAGTATGACCGGTTTCACCGATCAGGCTGACACTTGGTTGGTGGTTCCGTGCTATTGACGTATCCCGTCGGTACAGGCAGGAGTATGACCAGCAGCCGGAGTATGACCGGTTCGACCGATCAGGTGGATATAGTAACACGTCGGTACAGGCTGGAGTATGACCAGCAACCGGAGTATGACCGGTTCGACCGATCAGGTTGTTACGTGTCAATAGTACCGTCCCTATGAACGTTCAGAACTCAGTACCATGTTGGACATGGCAGTAGTGGCTCAGTACCATGTTGGACATGGCAGTAGCGGGACTCAGTATCGTGTTGGACACGGCAGGTAGAATTATGTATGATATTATTATGCTTTTCTTACTGAGTCTGTCGACTCACAGTTTACGTTCATGTGTAGGTAAAGGCAAGGCTATAGCTGATGGACCGTGAGCGAGCGTATGAGATTGTACATGTCGGGGCGGTTAGGCCTGGAGCGTACGATCCTCGGGACAGCAAGGCTGAATTGTTCTAACTGGTCGTTAGACGACTTTTATTTTTATGTAATGGTTAAACAGTTAAATCTTTTGTAAATGATTTTATAATCGGGATCCCGAGTCTTTTGTAATATTGTTTTATAAGTTTAATGAAAAAGCAAAATTTTAATTAATCACGTTTTTCCATAAACCTCGTTGATTAGCAACGAGCTGCACAGTACGTTTAAAAATCACGTAATACGCCTAAGGTAGTTAGGGTGTAACATTTTGGTATCAGAGCCGCCAGGTTGTCTTCCGAAGATCGTCACGACATGTACAATCATCATCAGCAGTTAGCTCGGTTCACGGTTCAGTAAGCCTTTATTGCTTTAGTAGTTTATTTTATTCAGTTATGAAAAAGAAAAGCCTGTTAGGAAGCATGTTAGTAGCCTGATAGTAGAATAGGCGCATGTTTCGTTTCTAATTTCCAAATTAAGCGGCATTAGTAAGCTCGCCTTGAATACGACCTGATATGCCAACTCTTGGTTTCGCAGGCGGTTCTAACTAGATGGACGCCAGGCGGACTACCAGGAGTCAGGGCAACTCCGTAGGGTCGAATCAAGGTCAGGGAGCTCAGTTTCCCCCACCTGCTAGGGGCCGAGGTAGAGGTCCCCGAGGCAGGGCTCGTGGTCGTGGTGATGAGAACCCGCCACAGGCTGCCCAGGCTCCCCCAGCCGATCAGGGAGCCCCGAATTGGGAGTTGCGGTTTGCGGAAATGCAAGCCCGGATCGAAGAACAAGACCTCGAGATTCAGAGGTTGAGACAGCAGGGTGCTCCTGCAGTTCCAGTGCCCATAGTTCCAGTGGCACCTGCCCCTGCTGCCCAGGCCGAGATAGTGGTGGCGGCCCATAGATTGGAACCATTGTATGAGCGGTTCCGGAAGCAAGCACCTCCAGTTTTCCTGGGAGGTCCGGATGTAATGAAAGCCGAGCAATGGCTGACGGTGATCACCAAGATACTGAATTTCATGGGTGTCACCGGTAACGACAGAGTGGTGTGCGCCACGTTTCAGTTCCAGGAGGACGCTGTGGTATGGTGGGACATGGTGTCTCAGATCCATGACGTCACCACCATGACCTGGGAAAGGGTCCAGGAACTCTTTAATGCGAAATACTACAATGAGGCGGTCAGAAGCGCCAAGAGGAAAGAGTTCGTTCACCTGACCCAGCGGGAGAACATGAGCGTCACTGAGTATACTACTCAGTTTGATCGGTTGGCGAGGTTAGCCTCGGGAATTGTGCCGACCGACTTCAGCAAGAAGGAGAAGTATCTGGACGGGTTGAACCCCAAGATCAGGCATGACCTGATGATCACCACAGACGACAGCACCACCTATGCTCAGATGGTGGAGAAGGCACTGCGAGCTGAGGGCGCAGTGGGGTGCATGTCAGAATCAGCGAGTACTCCGGTTAGTGGCGGGGCTCCTACCCCTCCTGCATCAGGCTATAGCAGGGGGAGTAGTGGTTCGGCCATTGATCAGAGGAAGAGAGCACCCACTGCTTCCGGTGGCTCGAGTCAGAACAAGAGGTTCCGGGGGAACCAGAACAGAGGGAGTCGTCCTGGTGGTACTGAGACCCGATTCTCCTATCCCGAGTGCCCTAGCTGCAAGAGGCACCATCGGGGTGAGTGCAAAGGTCAGGGATGCTTTCATTGTGGCATGCCCGGACACTTCAAGAGGGAATGTCCCCAGCTCCGACCAGAGGCGCCGCGAGCTCCAGCGATACCCACTCCAGCCAGGGTGTTCACTATCACGCAGGCTGATGCAGATGCCAGCCCATCAGTTGTCACAGGTCAGCTTTTTATTAACAACTCACTATTTTCAGTGCTGTTTGATTCTGGGGCTACACATTCCTATGTGGCGGCCAGAGTCTTTAGTAAATTGGGTAGACCCTATGATAGATATGAATCAGGGTTTGGAACCCTGTTACCTGGCGGAGAATTGGTTATCTCCAATAGGTGGATTAGGTCTATGCCGATCAGGATAGATGGTAGAGAGTTAAGCGCTGATCTGATAGAGATGAGTTTAGTCGAATTCGATATTATTTTAGGAATGGATTTCCTATCTAAATATTCGGCGAGCATTGATTGTAAAAGGAAGATGGTGGTCTTCCAACCGGAAAGTGAAGAACCGTTTGTATTTGTGGGTTCAGTTCAGGGATCTCGGATCCCGGTGATCTCGGCTATGTCAGCGAGAGAATTGTTGCACGGCGGTTGCTTAGGGTTTCTGGCCGTGGTGGTGGACACCACTCGGCCAGATACCATTCGGCCAGAGGACATCAGAGTGGTTCGGGAATTTTTGGACGTTTTTCCCGAAGAACTTCCAGGGTTACCACCTCAGCGGGAGATTGATTTCGTGATTGACTTGGCACCAGGGGTGGATCCGGTTTCCAAAGCCTCGTATAGGATGGCTTCAGCTGAACTTAAGGAATTAAAGATTCAGCTCCAAGGGTTGCTTGACATAGGGTTCATTCGGCCCAGTGTGTCACCCTAGGGAGCCCCGGTTTTGTTCGTCAAGAAGAAGGATGGATCTATGAGGATGTGCATCGACTACAGGGAGTTGAACAAGTTGACGGTGAAAATAAATATCCATTACCTAGGATCGATGACTTGTTCGATCAGCTTCAGGGGAAGACGGTTTTTTCTAAGATTGATCTCCGTTCGGGTTATCATCAGTTGAGAATCCGAGAGGAGGACATTCCGAAGACAGCTTTCCGCACTAGGTATGGACATTACGAGTTTCTGGTTATGTCATTCGGACTAACCAATGCTCCCGCAAAGATTCATGGACCTGATGAATAGAGTATTCAAGGATTTCCTCGATATCTGTGTGATTGTGTTTATCGACGACATCCTCGTGTACTCTCAATCAGAAGAGGAGCATGAGTTACATCTTCAAATGGTACTGCAACGACTTCGAGAACATAAGCTTTACGCCAAGTTCAAGAAATGTGAGTTCTGGTTGTCTCAGGTGTCCTTCCTAGGGCACATTGTAAGTAAAGAAGGGATCAAGGTGGATCCCGAGAAGATTGAATCCGTCAGGGATTGGCCGAGACCGAAGACAGTGACAGAGATCAGAAGCTTCTTGGGATTAGCTGGGTACTACTGTAGGTTCGTGGAGGGGTTCTCCAAAATCTCAATGCCCCTAACCGAACTTACAAAGAAGAATCAAAGATTTATTTGGTCAGATAAGTGCGAAGCTAGCTTTCAGGAGCTAAAACAGAGGTTGATTACTGCTCCGGTGCTAGCTTTGCCTTCGGACAAGGAGAAGTTCGTAGTCTACTGTGACGCATCCAAACAGGGTTTGGGGTGTGTATTGATGCAAGCCGACCGAGTTATCGCTTATGCCTCCCGTCAATTAAAGGATTATGAACAGCGATACCCGACTCATGATTTAGAATTGGCCGCAGTGGTTTTTGCACTGAAGATTTGGCGGCATTACCTTTATGGAGAGAAGTGTGAGATCTATACCGACCATAAAAGTCTCAAGTATTTCTTTACTCAGAAAGATTTGAACATGAGACAAAGGCGTTGGTTGGAATTAGTGAAGGATTACGATTGTGAGATCCTCTATCATCCCGGAAAAGCCAATGTAGTGGCTGATGCCCTGAGCAGAAAGGGTCCCGGGCAAGTAGCTTGTATGGTTCAGATCTCACCTCAGCTAGCAGAGGATATGGTTAGATCCAGCATTGAGTTTGTGGTAGGTCAGCTTCACAACTTGACGCTGCAATCTGATCTATTGGAAAGAATAAAAGTCGCTCAGATGACAGATCAGGAGTTAGTGAAGATCCGAGATGAGGTGTTGGCTGGTCAAGCCAAAGACTTTTCAGTGTCAGACAATGGGATGCTTTTGTATAAAGCCAGGGTTTGTGTTCCGAACAGTGTGGAACTTAGGAATGAGATCTTTGAGGAGGCTCATTCTACCCCGTATTCTCTGCATCCCGGCACCACCAAGATGTACCAAGATTTGAAACCGTACTTCTGGTGGAGCGGTATGAAGAAGAATTTGGTAGAATTCGTATCGAGATGCCTCACTTGTCAGCAGATTAAGGCTGAACATCAGAGACCAGCAAGGTTGTTGCAGCCTCTAACCCTACCAGAATGGAAATGGGAGGATATTACGATGGATTTTCTGGTCGGGTTACCTAGGACCACGGGTTTATTTGATTCCATCTGGGTAGTGGTGGACCGATTTACGAAATCTGCTCACTTTCTGCCGGTTAGAACAACATTTTCAGTGGATCAGTTGGAAAAACTGTACGTCAGAGAGATAGTAAGACTTCATGGGGTACCGAAGTCTATAGTTTCGGACAGGGATCCGAAGTTCACCTCCAAATTTTGGCAAAGTTTGCAACGGGCAATGGGTACAAAGCTAAAATTCAGTACAGCATTCCATCCTCAGACAGATGGTCAGTCCGAAAGGACAATTCAGATATTGGAGGATATGTTGAGAGCCTGTGTTATGGACTTTGAAGGCTCATGGAGTAAGTATCTACCGTTGATAGAATTTTCGTACAACAACAGTTATCAGAGTACGATAGGGATGGCTCCCTATGAACTGTTGTACGGTAGAAAGTGTAGATCCCCTATCCACTGGGATGAGACACGGGAGAGGAAATACTTAGGTCCAGAGTCAGTTCAGCGGACCAATGAGGCGATAGAGAAGATAAAAGCTAGAATGCTTGCCTCACAGAGCAGACAAAAGAATTACGCAGATCCGAAACGCAGAGATGTTGAGTTCCAAGTAGGGGAACATGTGTTTTTACGGGTATCTCCGATGAAGGGGATTAAACGTTTCGGGAAAAGAGGCAAGTTATGCCCTAGATTTACAGGACCTTTCGAGATTCTCGAGAAGATAGGTCAAGTGGCATATCGGTTAGCGTTGCCTCCAGCCTTATCAGCAGTTCACAACGTATTCCATGTCTCGATGTTGAGAAAATACGTTTCAGACCCCTCTCATATACTCAGTTATGAGAGTCTTCAGCTTCAGCCAGACATGACTTATGAGGAACAGCCAGTGCAGATCCTGGATAGAAAGGATAAAGTCCTTCGGAATAAGACCATAGCATTGGTCAAGGTTCTCTTGAGAAACAGCAAGGTGGAGGAAGCCACCTGGGAGCTAGAGTCAGATATGAGAGCTCAATATCCAGAGTTGTTCAGGTTAGATTTCGGGGACGAAATCCTTTTAAGGGGGGATAGTTGTAAAGCCCGCTTAGTTAATTTGGAAATTAGCAGTTGTTTATGATTAATTATGAAATTATTTATAGCTATTTAAATAATTTATTATACTGTTATTTATGTTATTCAGTAGCTTGCATATTTCGTAATTCCGGTGCCCGGTATTTTGGAACTCGGCGTTTGGCTTAGTAGAAATCACAACTTAGTATGTTAGTAGTTTGCGGACGGGTTTTAGACATTGGGAATGTCGTGAATGGCCGGGAATTTAGAATGTCCCAAAAATACCCCTTTAGTATGATTTATATGATTTCATGGTGAAGGGGCAAAATGGTCTTTTTGCCCCATTAGTATTTTTGTCTTTTGTGATTTTGTGAAATGGAAAATAAGAGTTTATTTGATTAATTGTTGGCTGAAATGAGTATATGTTAAATGGCTTTATTCACTTAATTATTTTTACAAAACATTACACTTAGAAAAAATTTACAAAAGTTTCAAACTCTCTCTCTCTCGGCTGTGCATGTGGGTGAAAAGGGGGGATTTTTGCTTTGATTTCCTAGTGGATTCTCATCCAAAGCCAAGCATTCTTCAAGCTAGGTTAGCTTCTTTGGTTTCTCTTGAATTTTATTGAAATTTTGATGAAAATATGATGATTCTTGCATGATTTATAGTTGCTGTTGCTGCTGTGGTTTTGTGTTAATTTATATGGTTTAAAGCATGTTAATTGAAGTTAAAATGAGCTGTGTTGAAGCATGTTCGATAGGTTATGCAAAGCTTTAAGTTTTCAATGTAAAAATATGTGATTTTTTAGAGAAAAGGTTATATTTGGTTGCTGTGATGTTGAGGATGTTTGCTTGAGTTTCCTGAGGTCATTCTAAGCTTGATTATGTAGAATTAAGTTGGTTTGATTGCTTGTTAGGTGGATTTGCTCAAGTTTGAGTTTAGAACTCAAAGCTTGAGCTCCAATGGTGATTTTTGATTCTGTGGTTTCTGGGTTAGTTTGAGGCCTTAGAAATGTTCTAGGGAAGGTATAGAACAGGTCTGGAAAGTTTGGAACCATTTGGGGTTGAATTGGTCGAGTTATGAAAAATTTGGTTTGCTGCCTGCGAGGAACCGGAATTCCGGTTGTGCATCCGGAATGCCGGATGAAGGTTCTGAATTTTCCAGAACCGGAATTCCGGTTGGGCAACCGGTCTACCAGTTGGGGAAAATTCAGGGACCTTAGTTTTCCTCGTTTTTATGTTTTTAGGGGTATTGCCATGCTTTTTATCGATAGGGAAACTTTTAGTTCCTAGTTTAAGTCCCCGGGAAGTGATTTAGCGTGTCACTTATAGCGTTGTGATTTTTATGGTTTAGGAGCCGATGTCCGTAGCTCGGCTTCGGATTCCAGTCAGGTTGACCGGCACACCTGAATTCGGAATCCAGGTAAGATTAGTATAACAGTATGCATATGTAGATTACATGTTTAGCGAGCATGTAGGAAGCCTATTAGATTACATTAGTTGTATGTTGGCTTCGAACCATCCAACCCTGTCACGTCGGTACAGGCTGGAGTATGACCAGCAGCCGGAGTATGACCGGTTTGACCGATCAGGCTGACACTTGGTTGGTGGTTCCGTGCTATTGACGTATCCCGTCGGTACAGGCTGGAGTATGACCAGCAACCGGAGTATGACCGGTTCGACCGATCAGGTGGATATAGTAACACGTCGGTACAGGCTGGAGTATGACCAACAGCCGGAGTATGACCGGTTCGACCGATCAGGTTGTTACGTGTCAATAGTACCGTCCCTATGAACGTTCAGAACTCAGTACCATGTTGGACATGGCAGTAGTGGCTCAGTACCATGTTGGACATGGCAGTAGCGGGACTCAGTATCGTGTTGGACACGGCAGTTAGAATTATGTATGATATTATTATGCTTTTCTTACTGAGTCTGTCGACTCACAGTTTACGTTCATGTGTAGGTAAAGGCAAGGCTATAGCTGATGGACCGTGAGCGAGCTTATGAGATTGTACATGTCGGGGCGGTTAGGCCTGGAGCGTACGATCCTCGGGACAGCAAGGCTGAATTTTTGTAACTGGTCGTTAGACGACTTTTATTTTTATGTAATGGTTAAACAGTTAAATCTTTTGTAAATGATTTTATAATCGGGATCCCGAGTCTTTTGTAATATTGTTTTATAAGTTTAATGAAAAAGCAAAATTTTAATTAATCACGTTTTTCCATAAACCTCGTTGATTAGCAACGAGCTGCAAAGTACGTTTAAAAATCACGTAATACGCCTAAGGTAGTTAGGGTGTAACAACAACCTTCATGCTCCGTATGAAGTGAGCCTAGTGGGCATTCTCCTCCTCTAGCTACTAGATCGCATAGTGAAAATCCCCAATCTAGAATTAGGCATTCGTAAGTTCACCCCAAAGTGTCTCATTGAAGGCACGCAAGTCACGGTTGGCTGCCTTGACTTGCTCTAACTCCGTCACTAGCATGCCAGCCTCCGTAGCAACCCTCTTCGTTAGTAGAGATGCTTGTCAAAACAAGCCAAGTTAAAAAAAGATTGAAGTCCCAAAAACAAAGCGCAGAGCAAACAAACCAAAACAAAGAGAAAAGTGGAGGCAATGTCTCGAGGCCTTACCCTAGCTGCATGCTGCTTGGCAGAATGGGCTAGCGCAAAAACGTCTATGCTACTGTAGGATGCCCAGGTCTCCATAGGATATTTAGAGGCACTCCCACCAACCTAGTGTAGGAGTTGGTGGCAAAAGGTGCAGCCTCTCTACCCACCTTGAATGCCACCCTCTTCTCCGAGGCCTCGACCTCCATAGTTAGCCCCGTAGAGGGTGGAGTATGCACGTCCTTCGAGATTTTAGCCTTACACACCACTGACAGCACAATTTCCCTCCTACAGACTTGTGGCCTTTTGGCCTCCAAGCACCCCTTCAACGCCCTGTTTGCCTCCCTCTACTTCTGCATATCGAGATGGTCGAAAGGAATCACCTGGATGGGGAAGATGAGCCCCACCAAAGGTACCCTTGATAGGGCCAAGGGGTAGGAAGACTAAGGTTAGCCCAGCCTCAATTAAGGATCGTGACATTGGGGGTAGACCCCCATCCCTGGGGTGGATACCAAAAGTTTTTGCCTCTTCTTGCCAGAACTATAACTCAAAACTTCAGAAGAACCCGTATCATCCATTACAGACTTACTGTACCTACCAGAAGTCGACACAACAACAACACAGGTCAGCGCACAGCGTGATCCTAAAACCTTTGAAGACCATCGATGTGGTACCAATGTTCTAAAATCAAAGGAATCTTAACAATCCCCTCAAAATTCTACAACAAATAAACAAAGAAGAAAATTTACCAGTTGACAAGAGAATCTGGGGGTTGACGGTTTTGGTGCAATGTCCACGGCAGAGGAGTCCGTGTCTGACTGTAATGTTGATGAAGTCTTCCGCAATAGGAGAAGATTTAAAACTCAAAGAGCTCTAGCTTGACAGGCAACGAAAGTGAAAAGTGGATCAGTTACTAAAGGTATTTATGGGGTACCTAGAAAAGGCACCTTCTACAATAGGTAGATGATTCAACTTGCTCGCCCAAGAGGTGTCTAACGGTTGGATGAACGAGAAGTTGAAGGGATATCACCCTTCCCAACAGTCATCTCCCATCATTGCATGCATTGTAAAAGGCACACAGTGAATGAGAAGGAAGCACAAATCCAATCACTGTAGTTTTGAGCATCCCACAGAATACGCACCCACCACACGCTCAAAATTCAAAAGTTAGCATTTAAGCCATTGACAAAAGAATAGAAGTAATCGTGCCTTTTGGGTAATGGTACTCTAGTTTGGCGGCTGATGATGTAGTGCATTAAAGATCCTGTCCAAAGTACCACGTGCAGAATTTATGTCTGAAGGAGATACAACAAGCTCCCGAACCATGGTATGTCCTGGAAGCTTCGGGGGTAAATGTTGTCCGCATTTTTGTAAGCATGACACGTGGAGTTTCATCAAAGAAGGTCAAGAAGTCACTAGGCCACCCAAGTAATTCATTGGGCATCCCAGGAAGATAAGGGCATTAACCTTGCAGGGAAATTAAGCTTCCCTAAAGGAAGGCTCCCTAACTGCTGACCAAGAGATAAACTCCCGCGAACCACGGTCTTCCACTATTCTGTGAGTCAAAGTCTCACCCATCTAGGAGGGGAAACTATTTGCCACCGCGAGGGATGTGGATCTACACGATCAGGCTATAGCGCTGCACAAGTCCATGGTACATCTTTGACTCATGAGACCTTTACCAATGCATGTGAGGCTATAGGCCTTGGGACCAGGCTGTTTCGTGAACAATGTCGAAGGTTGTCCCTCACGACACGCTATAGTTCAAGGCATGCGTGTCCTTGTGTACTGACCTAAGTAATCCAACATCTAGGAGAAAGAGAAATTCAAACAATAATGACCCTAGGGTTTCACGCGTCTGAGGCCGAGCCACTACAACCAGTACGATCTGACACCCTTAAAAACTACATGGGAAACATGCCACCTACCAATCCAATGGTGGGATTCCATCCTATCAGTGACCTAACCAACAACGGCCCATGCAAGAAAATAGGCTTATAAATACCTCACAGATAGTAGGAGGGGGCGATCTTTTTTTTTTGGACCTTCACCTTGAGATTGAAGACTTACTCTTCATGAAGAAAACACTTGAATGTAACCCTATTATTAACTGCATAATATTCCTACTAAGCTTCCTCTTCTTTAAGAGGAACACGGTAGAAAGGAGTAAAAGTCTATTGTATATGTATTCGTGTAAACCATGATCGACCAATGACCCTAGGAAATTGGACTCGTGGACTTAGGATAGTTAACGCCTGAACCACATAAAAATGTCTTCTTCATTATTTCAAGATTCAGGCCTTCATTACTTTCTCAAGCTCTAAAAATATTCGGTTGTCGAAAAACTCGGTAAATAATAATAGACAAAAAATAGCAATATATTTTATTTTACTTGTTAACGTCAATTTTGAAACGACGCAACAAAAAAAAAATAAAAAATGAAATAAATCTACGATAGTTATACCAAAAAAATCTAGGAAAATGTATATACATATTCGAGATCCAACAACAACAATGTATAATAAACTAAATGCTAGAACTGAGATATAAGCTACAAATTTATTTAGAAATCTAAATACTTAAAATTAATTTACAAATATATATCTAATTGAAGATATATCTCATATCTAAGAAAATAATACAACACTATCAAAAAATACTACTGCACCATTGATTTCTCATCACATAACAACACTAGCAAAAACAAAAAGAACAACAACAAGTCTCGTATCTGTTAGGACTTAATTAGTACAATTTTTAAGTAGGTTTTTAAAGTATTTTTACTTAGTTCTTAGTTGTATGTTGTGCAATTTTATGCTTTTAGTTGCAAATATTTTCAGGTTTGGTATTCGAGAAAAATAAAGAAAATTCGAGAAAAAAGTGCAAAAAAGATTGATTAAATGAAACTTTGTTGCTAGAGCACCAAAATAGAAATCCAAAAGATTCAGTGTGATTGGAGCTTCTACTATTAAAGAATTGGAAACAGTGGGGTAGCCCCTCAACATTAAAATTCCACGTCAGGGTGCTAAAAGGTAAAAATTTGGATGCAAGATCGTGTTTAGAAAGTTTAGAGGCGGGCCTCAACATTGGGATCCAATATTGAGGCATTGGAACCCTTAAATCCTCTTTGTCTGAAGTTGGGCTTCAAGTGCCACGACACTACTGCTCTATAAAAATCCTGACGATATATTTTATGTGGGTGAATGAGACTTGCCGTGACACTACAAGAGAATGTCATGGCCTGCCTCTTCTAAAGTGCAAAAATTTGTGTTTTCATCTTTTTAAAAGGCTATAGAAAGGATCATTTTTAGCACTTTTCAGCAGGCGACTTTGGGAGTACGAAAATTTGAAGTGAGAAGTGGCTCTAATGACTTTCAACATTTATTTTTCAAAGAGTTCTTCCTTTTCCTCTATTTTTCTTATGTTTTCAATAATTATGAGTAGCTAGACTTTTTATTAGGGCATTACTGGATATTGTTTGACACTTTATATTGGTGTAATATGATTTAGTTCTTTCCCAATTTTTAATGTGCATCTATTTTATTCGTACTTAATTACTTTTAATTTCTTAATCACTAATTATACTTTTTATGATTTCAATGCAAAATCTGAGAAGTGAGTGGTGATTATATTATAGTGAAATAGACACATATTTTGGTATAGGACGAGAGTACCGACATAGTTTGTGTTGCATTTAACATTTTTATGCTTAATACCTCCTATTTGTTAAATTTATCACGAGAGTAGAAAATTTACATATTGGTTGAGATTTATATGTCCAAACCTAAATATAAGTTTCTTTAGCAAATCCGCTATCACATGAAATTAGAATTTGAGAATTAAATTATATTAAACCATATAAAGTAGATTCAACCGAAATTTAATCACCCTAAGCTTTAATCATTATTAATTTTACTTTATTTATTTGTTTTTTCTTTGTCGATAGAATTTAAAATCGACTTTTCTTATTATTGTCACCATATAGAATTAAAAATTTAATTGCTTGGTACTTAACTATAGTCCTTGTGGGATCGGCCTCACTCTTGTGAGTCTATTACTTGTAAATGATACATATACTTGAAATTACTTGATTTTTTTTTTTTAAAAAAAACTTTTGCTTTTGCAGCTCTCTCTCAAGCTAGTGCCATGCCGAAAACAAGGGCAAAAGTTCAGACAAAGATTCAAGCTACTGCAAAGAAGAAGAAGAAACAAGGACCTAATTCTTGAGCTAATGTCAAGAAAACAAAAACAATGGAAGAAATATTAGGTGTGGAGCCGTTAGAATTCTCAGATGCTGATGCAAAATTGGATGATGATGATGCAAAATCGAATGAGGAAGATGCAAGATTAAAAGATGTCTTCATGCCTCCTCTGTCCCCGAAGTCTTCTCTGAGGTCAATTCAGAGACAAGATGAGATCAAGGAAGACTTTGCTATGTTCTTAGAAGCAAATCAAAGGTGTTCTTCTGCAATTTCTTAGGGTTCGAAGGTTATACCTCCTGTACTTAGGTCAGAAGGGATAATTCAAAACCTGGAATCAAGTTATTAAACTAAGCGCAAAGTGAAGATTACTGCAGATGACATTCAAGAGGTGATTGAATTCTAGAATTCTTCGATTGTTTGTTACATATTAGGAGCCAATCCTCCATTGGTAGTCCTGGAAGGTTTTGTAAGAAGAATTTAGAAGGATAAAATTGATAAAGTAGGTATGATCTCTTATAGCATTTTCCTTATTAGATTCTTTAATCTTGAGGATAGAAATTTAGTGCTTAATGAAGGTTATACTTTCGTTAACAAACGACCTGTTTATATGAAACCTTGAGATCCAAATGTGAATTTTAATAGAGAAGACATTCGTACAGTGCCTATTTGGATCCAACTAGAAGATCTAGAGCTTAAGTACTGGGGACAGAAGTCTTTATTCAAGATAGTAGGGCAGCTAGGGAGCCCCTTCATGGTGGATGAAGTAACAAAAGGAAGAGACAAGCTGAGTTATCCACGGGTTCTTATTGAGGTATCAATACAGTAGGACTTTCCTGATATAATTGAATTTGAAAATGAGCATGGCTTTAATGTAATAGTTGCTGTCAATTACGAGTGGAAGCCAATAACATGTGCACACTGTAAGGGGATGGGTCATAGAACCAATGATTGTAGGAAAAGGAAGGCAAGAAGCAGGAATGGGTTGTGAAAAATGATACCAGGAAGCAGAAAGAGAAGCAAACTGACCCTAAAGCTTTCCAAAAAGTTGTAAAAGGTTAAAAAGTTAAGCCCACAGAAAAAGTTGCAGCTCCAGCCACTTCAAATGCTTTTGATGCATTAGGATTTGTTGATATCTTTGAAATCATCTCTAAAGCTTCACACCAACAACTAAATTTGTGTAATCAAGTGGAATTGAAAGGAGGGGGGGAGAGCCTCCTCTTTCCAATGGATAAGATAATAATTTTAAACGTCTGAGGGCTCAATAACCAGCAAAAACAACATACTATCAAGCATATTATTTCTTCTCAGAAGGCTGGTTTAGTAGGTCTCCTTGAGACGATAGTCAAAGCTCCAAAACTTGGAGCTTTGTATGTTAATATGTTCTCAGGTTGGTGCTTTACGACTAGAATATCTTGGCATTTAGGTGGGTGTATTATAGATGCTTGGAATCCTCTAAGGTTTATTGTTAACATCCTTAGATATTCTACCCAACTAATCCACTTGTTTGTTACTGCTATAGACAAAAAAAAGAGCTTTTATGTGAATTTTGCTTATGGATTTAATAAAGATGAAGGGAGGAAAGAATTCTTGAATGATCTAAAGCTGCAAATGGCAAAAGTGTTGGAAATATTTTACCAGGATCTAGATTTACTACCATGTATGTTTCATTAACATCCTAATATGAATTCTAAAACAATGAAATTAAACACATATAAAGTTTAGGAAACCTTACATTGGGTGCAGCGGAATATAATGACTCCTTCCGTTCAGATCTCTAGCCCTTGATTCCTTTCTGTAGCAGAGCATCACCAAGATCAGAACCTGGACCTCTTTCTCTCCTTCCTTTGATGATGAATCTCCTTCTTGTTGTTTGGAATCTCCTACAGTCTTACACACTATGATTGAGATACCACTTGATGTGTGTGGGCACTACTCTATCACTCAAGGATTTCGAAATTTAGAGAAGAAAAGAGAAGGGAAGTGGTGGCTATAGAGAAATAATAGAAGGCTCAAATTTCATTTGACAAAGTTAAGTGTGAATGAGAGCCATCACTATCTATTTATAGGTAACCACCAAGGTTTAAGTTAGAATTATTTGGCATTAAAATAATGAAAAAATAAATGATAAAAGCCAATAAGAGTGGCCGGCCATGGGCTTTCGATAATGGGCCTCACTTATGCAATTTTGCTGTTTTATCATTTCTGCATCTCATTTTCTCAAAAACGCCAATTTTCAAATTCAACCCATTAAATGCCAATTCTAATTATTTAATAACTGAAAATTAATTATTAAATAATATTGTCATTTAATATATTTATTAATTAGACATATAAAGTCTCTTAATTAATAAATAAACTTAGAATCTATTTTCTTTACAATTTCACCCTTGCTTAGTTAAAATTCACAAAGTAGACATAGTCTAACTTTAGAAATTATAATTGATTAATTAAAATCAATTAACTGAGTCTTACAAGCATATGGTCCCAACTAGTATGGGGACCATGGGCCTATATTTCCGAGCTTCCAATAAGTCGAACCGAATTTACCAAGTAAATTTCCTAACTTATTAATTCCTTATTGAATCCACACTTAGAACTTGGAATTGCACTCTCAGTCATATAGAACGCTCTATATGTTCCACGATATAGATACGTCATTAGTTATCCATTGTTATAATCCTAATTTGATCAACAACCCTCCAATAGATGATCTACATTGAATAGGCACTAAATTGTCGTTACACCTTCAATGTATTTTATCCTTAAAACACTTAGCTCCGTATAAATGATATTTCAGCGAAGTGAAATGAGATCTCCACCATTTATCTCTGTTTAGCCAAGCTCGAAGGATATCATCGTTTAACTTCTAAATTCTTATAGAAGTTATAGACTCCATATTTATGTTAGGGCTCCCACTCAATTATACTATCATGTTCCCAAAATATACGTATCACCCTGACCCAAAAGTAGGCTAACTAACAAATCAAAGAACATGTATAATACTCTTGAGATCAAACCTAACCATATCAGGATTAAGATCATTTGATCTAGGATCAACGGGTGATATTGAATTGAATAGATATTACGGTAAATTTTAATATATCTAATCAAAGTTTAATATCGGTCCCTTCCGATGTATACTCCATACATCCGATACTGGTAAACTTTGCCAATGCCCTGGAAAGGACATAACACTTATCCAAGGTGTAAGAATACCTATCGCTGATTATACCATGCCAGTCTAAATCCAGTGTTCTGACAAATCAGGGAATAAACTTTCGAACATATAATCAAGATTATATTCCACTGTGCTGACAACACTATAATCATTAACAAATTCATATGTTCTGGACTTAAATAAAATTTATACATTATATATATAATCATGAAATAAATCATGTCAACCATGCAACATAAAATGTTATTTCTGGTCTTTATTAATAAGTAAATCTGATTATATTGAAATGAGCTTTGTTTAGGGCATAAAACCCAACAAACTCCGACTTGCACTAATATAAAACAAAATGTGCATTTCAAGGAAATTTTAACACCTTGATATACAAATCAAGTGTAGTAGTAGTGTACTCCTCGTAATAGGATCTGACAGGTTGAATTAAACACAACCTTCTCTCCACCATTACTCTTCCTTAATCACAAAATCCTTGATAATGTGAAATTCCTCTCTATATGTCTACTCTCTTGGGATACTGGATTCTATACTTTTGGCAACTACTATTTGGTTGATCAGGAAATAACACTAGTAGTTAAGACAAGTTGGAACGGTGCCACAAATGTATAGAACTTTCCTTCGACTGAATAAGTACCATTCTTGCAACTTTAACATTCAGTCTCTCTCTGGTAGACCAAGAGAGTTCAGATAGGTTTTTACACTTCTCTAAAATCACTACTCCACCCCGAGAGTAATTACCATCTTATCGGCAGACTTTCTAGCACAAAGGCAAGTCTCGAAATCTGATGTGGTGTAGTCTAAGAGTTTTAAATACTCCCTTATCGACTAACATATAGTTCCTCTTCTTAATCTTAAGATTTACTTGATTGTCTTCCAATGTTCCTCTCCTGGATTAATCTGATACCTACTCATTACTCCCACTGAACAGTAGGTGTCTGGTCTAAGGCATACTAAAGCATATCTGAGACCTCTCATTGTTGATTTATGGAATTATTTCATGGCTTTATCTTTTCTGGAATAGTTGAGACTTTTCCTTAGATAAATAAAATCTATGCCTAGAAGTCGAGAAGCTTCTATAGATTGCCATTAGAAAGAAAATGCTTCAGCATCTTACTAAAGTAAGTTGCTTGCATTAGAGTAAGTAATTACCAGGTATACCACAAGCCATAGGTTTAGATAAACTCAAACCTATAATACTAGGAACAAGAAGTTTTGTTAAGTCCATTGAATGGACTTATTAACGAAAATTTCCTTTTATGTCTTTGCAATAGAAAACTTTAGGTTATTCCATGTGAATGGATGAAACCATAGTTCTATTGGCTTTTCCTCTTTGTTTCTTATCTTGACAATCCATTTCTTGTATAAACTCACAATGGATTTTAATCACTAGTGTCTTCCAAGTCATAATAAAGTGAGTTCCTAGAAACCCTCCCACTACGACAAGGTACCGTGAATTATTTCTAAGGAAACTAAATGGTATTAACCTCTTCGGTTGTGTCAAGACAACAGAGGCAGTGGGATAATCTTGTATCGAATAAGATGATAGAACACTTATGGAATCAAAAAAAAAATATCTCCTTTATTTGCTACTTTATTTTCAAACTTATTCATTTTCTTAGAAAAGCAATATTTGTTTAAACAAAACACTTTCTTATCTATTGATTATGGGATGTTCCACCCCTAATCACTTAGAATAGCTAACAAACATGCAAACTAAGGTTAACAGTTCTAGCTTTTCTTAAGATTTCAATTAGGTCATCCATGAATCTAGTAATGGTTTTGTAACACCCTAACTAACATAGGCGTATTACGTGATTTTTAAACATGATGTGCAGCTCGTTGCTAATCAACGAGGTTTATGGAAAATGTGATTAATTAAAATTTTTGCTTTTTAATTAAACTTATAAAATAATATTACAAAAGACTCGGGATGCCGATTACAAAATTATTTACAAAAAGATTTAACTGTTTATACAAAATAATTGTCGCCTAGCGACTAGTTACAAAATCAGCCTTGCTGTCCCGAGGATCGTACTCTCCAGGCCTAACCGCCCCGACATGTACAATCTTCATAAGCTCGCTCACGATCCATCAGCTTTAGCCTTGCCTTTACCTACACATAAACGTAGAACTGTGAGTCGACAGACTCAGTAAGAAAAGCATAATAATATTCATACATAATCCCGGTCATGATCAGATGCCCATACCCCTCATCATAACCCTAACTGCTGTGTCCAACACGATACTGAGTCCCACTACTGTCGTGTCCAACACGGTACTGAGTCACTACTGCCGTGTCCAACACGGTACTGAGTTCTAAACGTTCATAGGGACGGTACTATTGACACGTGACAGCCTGATCGGTCGAACCGGTCATACTCCGGCTGCTGGTCATACTCCAGCCTGTACCGACGTGTTACTGTATCCACCTGATCGGTCGAACCGGTCATACTCCGGCTGCTGGTCATACTCCAGCCTGTACCGACGGGATACGTCAATAGTACGGAACCACCAACCTAAGTGTCAGCCTGATCGGTTGAACCGCTCATACTCCAGCTGCTGGTCATACTCCAGCCTGTACCGACGTGACAGGGTTGGATGGTTCGAAGCCAACATACATATCTAATATAATCTAACAGGCTTCCTACATGCACGCTAAACATGTCATCTACATATGCATACTGTTATACTAATCTTACCTGGATTCCGAATTCAGGTGTGCCGGTCAACCTGACTGGAACTTTAACTGCGCGGCGGATTACAGGCTCCTAAACCATAAAAATCACAACACTATAAGTGATACGCTAAATCACTTCCCGGGGACTTAAACTAGGAACTAAAAGCTTCCCTATCGATAAAAAGCATGGCAATATCCCCTAAAACATAAAATCGAGGAAATCTAGGGTTTCAGAATTTTCCCCAACCGGTAGACCGGTTGCCTAACTGGAATTCCGGTTCTGGGAAAATTTAGAACCCCCATCCGGAATTCCGGTTCCTCGCAGGCAGCAAACTCAAAAAATTCATAACTTGCTCAAATCAACCCCAAATCACATGAAACCTTTCAGACCTGTTCTAAACAACCCCTAGAACATTTCTAAAGCAACAAAACCACCCAGAAAGCACAGAAACGAAAAGTGCCATTAAAGCTCAAGCTTTGAGTTCTAAACTCAAAATTGAGAAAAATCACCTAACATGCATTCAAACCAACTCAAATCCTCTTAAACAAGCATAATATAGCCTCTGGAAACAATTAAAAACATCAACAATATCACAGCAACAGATTCAATTCATTTCTCTTTGAAAACCATATTTTTGAGTTAAAAATTCCCAACTTGAAGCAAAGCAATTAACATGCATTACTAACAACCTAAATAACTTCAAATTAACAAGCTTAAATCACAGAATCTTACAACAAAACACAGCAGCAACAACATCCAAATAATCCATGCATAACTCATATTTTCACCATTTTTATTCAAGAAAATAAAGGAAGAAGCTAGGAATCACATACCACAATCAAGAGATCACAAACTTAGGTTGAAGCTAGCTGAAAATCAATGAAAATCCCAGCCCTAGAATCCCATGCAACCAGCCGAAAAAGAGAGAGGAAAAAGAGAGTGTTTCTTTGAAAATTTTCTATCTTTTTTCTAACTTGTGATTTTTTTGATAAAAAAGAAATAAAAGCTATTAAACACAACACTCCATTACAGCCAACACTTATCATAAAAACACATTTATTTTTCATTAATAAACTCACAAGAAGACAAAATACTAATGGGGCAAAAAGACCATTTTGGCCCTCCACAAAACCACATAAATAACACTAGAGGGGTATTTTTGGGAAATTCTAAATTCCCCGCCATTCCCGACATTCCCAATGTCTAATAACCCGTCCCAAACTACTAACATACTAAGTTGTGATTTTTACTGAGCCAAACACCGAGTTCCAAAATACCGGGCACCGGAATGCAAAATTATGCAAATTACTACATGACATAAAAATGCATCTCTGAATTCAATAATAACAGTATAATAAATTATTTAAATAGCTATAAATAATTTCATAATTAAACGTGATTAACTACTAATTTCCAAATTAAACTAAGCGGTCTTTACAACTATCCCCCCCTTAAAAGGATTTCGTCCCCAAAATCTAACCTGAATAACTCTGGATATTGAGCTCTCATATCTGACTCTAGCTCCCAGGTGGCTTCCTCCACCTTGCTGTTTCTCCAAAGAACTTTGACCAACGCTATGGTCTTATTCCGAAGGACTTTGTCCTTCCTATCCAGGATCTGCACTGACTGTTCTTCATAAGTCATGTCTGGCTGCAGTTCTAGGCTCTCATAACTGAGTATATGAGAGGGATCTGAAACGTATTTTCTCAATATCGAGACATGGAATACGTTGTGAACTGCTGATAAAGCTGGAGGCAATGCTAACCGGTATGCCATTTGACCTATCTTCTCGAGAATCTCGAAAGGTCCTGTAAATCTAGGGCATAACTTGCCTCTTTTCACGAAATGTTTAATCCCCTTCATCGGAGATACCCATAAAAACACATGGTCCCCTACTTGGAACTCAATATCTCTGCGTTTCGGATCTGCGTAACTCTTCTGTCTACTCTGTGAGGCAAGCATTCTAGCTTTTATCTTCCCTATTGCCTCATTGGTCCGCTGCACTGACTCTGGACCTAGGTATTTCCTCTCCCCTGTCTCATCCCAGTGAATGGGAGATCTACACTTCCTACCGTATAACAGTTCATAGGGAGCCATCCCTATCGTACTCTGGTAACTGTTGTTGTAAGAAAATTCTATCAACGGTAGATACTTATTCCATGAGCCTTCAAAATCCATAACACAGGCTCGCAACATGTCCTCCAATATCTGAATTGTCCTTTCGGACTGACCATCTGTCTGAGGATGGAATGCTGTACTGAAATTAAGCTTTGTACCCATTGCTCGTTGCAAACTTTGCCAAAATTTGGAGGTGAACTTCGGATCCCTGTCCGAAACTATAGACTTTGGTACCCCGTGAAGTCTTACTATCTCTCTGACATACAGCTCTGCCAACTGATCCACTGTAAATGTTGTTCTAACCGGCAGAAAATGAGCAGATTTCGTAAATCGATCCACCACTACCCAGATGGAATCAAACAAACCCGTGGTCCTAGGTAATCCGACCACAAAATCCATCGTGATATCTTCCCACTTCCATTCTGGTAGGGTTAAAGGCTGCAACAACCCTGCTGGTCTCTGATGTTCAACCTTAATTTGCTAACAAGTGAGGCATCTCGATACGAATTCTACCAAATTCTTCTTCATACCGCTCCACCAGAAGTACGGTTTCAGATCTTGGTACATCTTAGTGGTGCCGGGATGCAGAGAATACGGGGTAGAATGAGCCTCCTCAAAGATCTCATTCCTGAGTTCCACACTATTCGGAACACAAACCCTAGCTTTATACAAAAGAATCCCGTTATCTGACACTGAAAAATCCTTGGCTTGACCAGCCAACACCTCATCTCTGATCTTCACTAACTCTGGATCCGTCATCTGAGCGACTTTTATTCTTTCCAACAGGTCAGATTGCAGCGTTAAGTTGTGAAGCTGACCTACCACAAACTCAATGCTGGATCTAACCATATCCTCTGCTAGCTGAGGTGAGATCTGAACCATGCTAGCCACTTGCCCGGGACCCTTTCTGCTCAGGGCATCGGCCACTACATTGGCCTTTCCGGGGTGATAGAGGATCTCACAATCGTAATCTTTCACTAATTCCAACCAACGCCTTTGTCTCATATTCAAATCCTTCTGAGTAAAGAAATACTTGAGACTTTTATGGTCGGTATAGATCTCACACTTTTCCCCGTAAAGGTAATGCCACCAAATCTTCAATGCGAAAACCACCGCGGCCAACTCTAGGTCATGAGTCGGGTATCGCTGTTCATAATCCTTTAACTGACAGGAGGCATAAGCGATAACCCGATCGGCTTGCATCAATACAAACCCCAGACCCTGTTTGGATGCGTCACAATAAACCACAAACTTCTCCTTGTATGAAGGCAAAGCTAGCACTGGAGCGGTAATCAATCTCTGCTTCAGCTCCTGAAAACTAGCTTCGCATTTGTCTGACCAAATAAATCGCTGATTCTTCTTTGTAAGCTCGGTTAGGGGCATTGAAATTTTTGAAAACCCTTCCACCAACCTACGGTAGTACCCAGCTAAACCCAAGAAGCTTCTGATCTCTGTCACTGTCTTCGGTCTCGGCCAATCCCTGACGGATTCGATCTTCCCGGGATCCACCTTGATCCCATGTTTGCTCACAATGTGCCCTAGAAAGGACACCTGAGATAGCCAGAACTCACATTTCTTGAACTTCGCATAAAGCTTATGTTCTCGAAGCCGTTGCAGTACCATCTGAAGATGTAACTCATGCTCCTCTTCTGATTGAGAGTACACGAGGATGTCGTCGATAAACACAATCACACAGATATCGAGGAAATCCTTGAATACTCTATTCATCAAGTCCATGAATGTTGCAGGAGCATTGGTTAGTCCCAACGACATAACCAGGAATTCGTAATGTCCATACCTAGTGCGGAAAGCCGTCTTCGGAATGTCCTCCTCTCGGATTCTCAACTGATGATAACCCGAACGGAGATCAATCTTAGAAAAGACCGTCTTCCCCTGAAGCTGATCGAACAAATCATCGATCCTAGGTAATGGATATTTATTCTTCACCGTTAGCTTGTTCAATTCTCTGTAGTCGATGCACATTCTCATAGATCCATCTTTCTTCTTGACAAATAAAACCGGGGCTCCCCAGGGTGACACACTGGGCCGAATAAAGCTTATGTCAAGCAACCCTTGGAGCTGAATCTTTAATTCCTTAAGTTCAGCTGGAGCCATTCTATACGGGGCTTTGGAAACCGGTTCCACCCCTGGTGCCAAATCTATCACAAAGTCAATCTCCCGCTGAGGTGGTAACCCTGGAAGTTCTTCGGGAAAAACATCCAAAAATTCCCGAACCACCTTGATGTCCTCTGGCCGAATGGTATCTGGCCGAGTGGTGTCCACCACCATGGCCAGAAACCCTAAACAACCGCCATGCAATAACTCTCTAGCTGACATGGCCGAAATCACCGGGATCCGGGATCTTTGAACTGAACCAACAAACACAAATGGCTCTTCACTTTCCGGTTGGAAGATCACCATCTTCCTTTTACAATCAATGCTCGTCGAATATTTAGATAGGAAATCCATTCCTAAAATAATATCGAACTCTACTAAACTCATCTCTATCAGATCAGCACTTAACTCCCTACCATCTATCCTGATCGGCATAGACCTAATCCACCTATTGGAGATAACCAACTCTCCGCCAGGTAATAGGGTTCCAAACCCTGATTCATATCTATCGTACGGTCTATCCAATTTACTAAAGACTTTGGCCGCCACATAAGAA
This sequence comes from Cannabis sativa, assembly GCF_029168945.1. NCBI lineage: Eukaryota > Viridiplantae > Streptophyta > Magnoliopsida > Rosales > Cannabaceae > Cannabis > Cannabis sativa. The sequence continues at coordinate 59,784,441 of NC_083601.1, forward strand.
TGTGTAGCCCCAGAATCAAACAGCACTGAGTAAAGCGAGTTATTAACAGAAAGCTGACCTGTGACAACTGATGGGCTGGCATCTGCATCAGCCTGAGTGATGGCGAACACCCTGGCTGGAGTGGGTATTGCCGGAGCTCTCGGTGCCTCAGATCGGAGCTAGGGACAGTCCCTCTTGAAGTGTCCGGGCATGCCACAGTGAAAGCATCCCTGACCTTTGCACTCACCATGATGGTGCCTTTTGCAGCTAGGGCACTCGGGATAGGAGAATCAGGTCTCAGTACCACCAAGACGACTCCCTCTGTTCTGGTTCCCCCGGAACCTCTTGTTCTGACTCGAGCCACCGGAAGCAGTGGGTGCTCTCTTCCTCTGATCAATGGCCGAACCACTACTCCCCCTGCTAAAGCCTTATGCAGGAGGGGTAGGAGCCCCGCCACTCGCCGGAGTACTAGCTGACTCCGAAATACACACAACTGCGCCCTCAGCTCGCAGTGCCTTCTCCACCATCTGAGCATAGGTGGTGTTGTCGTCCGTGGTGATCATCAAATCGTGTTTGATCTTCGCATTCAACCCATCCGGGTACTTCTCTTTCTTGCTGAAATCGGTCGGCACAATACCCGAGGCTAACCTCGCCAACTGGTCAAACTGAGTAGTATACTCGGTGACGCTCATATTCTCACGCTGGGTCAGGTGAGCGAACTCTTTCCTCTTGGCGCTTCTGACCGCCTCATTACAGTACTTCGCGTTGAAGAGTTCCTGGAACCTTTCCCAGGTCATGGTGGTGACATCGTGAATCTGAGACACCATGTCCCACCAGACCAGAGCGTCCTCCTGGAACTGGAAAGTGGCACACACCACTCTGTCATTACCGGTGACACCCATGAAGTTCAGGATCTTGGTAATCACCGTCAGCCACTGCTCGGCTTTCATTACGTCTGGACCTCCCAAGAAAACCGGAGGTGCTTGCTTCCGGAACCGTTCATACAGAGGTTCCAATCTATTGGCCGCCACCACTATCTCGGCCTGGGCAGCAGGGGCAGGTGCCACTGGAACTACGGGCACTGGAACTGTAGGAGCACCCTGCTGTCTTAACCTCTGAATCTCGAGGTCTTGCTCTTTAATCTGGGCTTGCATTTCTGCAAACCGTACCTCCCAATTCTAGGCTCCCTGATCGGCTGGGGGAGCCTGGGCAGCCTGTGGCGGGTTCTAATCACCCCGACCACGAGCCCTGCCTCGGGGACCTCTACCTCGGCCCCTAACAGGTGGGGGAAACTGAGCTCCCTGACCTTGATTCGACCCTACAGAGTTGCCCTGACTCCTGGTAGTCCGCCTGGCGTCCATCTGATTAGAACCGCCTGCGAAACCAAGAGTTGGCATATCAGGTCGTATTCAAGGAGAGCTTATTAATGCCGCTTAATTTGGAAATTAAAAACGAAACATGCGCCTATTCTACTATCAGGCTACTAACATGCTTCCTATCAGGCTTTTCTTTTCTCATAACTAAATAAAATAAACTACTAAGGCAATAAAGGCTTACTGAACCGTGTAACGAGCTAATTGCTGATGATGATTGTACATGTCGTGACGATCTTCGGAAGACAACCTGGCGGCTCTGATACGAAATTCTAACACCCTAACTAACATAGGCGTATTACGTGATTTTTAAACATGCTGTGTAGCTCGTTGCTAATCAACGAGGTTTATGGAAAATGTGATTAATTAAAATTTTTCGTTTTTAATTAAACTTCTAAAATAATATTACAAAAGACTCGGGATCCCGATTACAAAATCATTTACAAAAAGATTTAACTGTTTATACAAAATAATTGTCGCCTATCGACTAGTTACAAAATCAGCCTTGCTGTCCCGAGGATCGTACTCTCCAGGCCTAACCGCCCCGACATGTACAATCTTCATAAGCTCGCTCATGGTCCATCAGCTTTAGCCTTGCCTTTACCTACACATAAACGTAGAACTGTGAGTCGACAGACTTAGTAAGAAAGCATAATAATATTCATACATAATCCCGGTCATGATCAGACGCCCATACCCTTGATCATAACCCTAACTGCCGTGTCCAACACGATACTGAGTCCCACTACTGCCGTGTCCAACACGGTACCGAGTCACTACTGCCGTGTCCAACACGGTACTGAGTTCTGAACGTTCATAGGGACGGTACTATTGACACGTAACAGCCTGATCGGTCGAACCGGTCATACTCCGGCTGCTGGTCATACTCCAGCCTGTACCGACGTGTTACTGTATCGACCTGATCGGTCGAACCGGTCATACTCCGGCTGCTGGTCATACTCCAGCCTGTACCGACGGGATACGTCAATAGTACGGAACCACAAACCTAAGTGTCAGCCTGATCGGTCGAACCGGTCATACTCCGGCTGCTGGTCATACTCCAGCCTGTACCGACGTGAGAGGGTTGGATGGTTCGAAGCCAACATACATAACTAATGTAATCTAACAGGCTTCCTACATGCACGCTAAACATGTAATCTACATATGCATACTGTTATACTAATCTAACCTGGATTCCGAATTCAGGTGTGCCGGTCAACCTGACTGGAACTTTAACTGCGCGGCGGATTACAGGCTCCTAAACCATAAAAATCACAACACTATAAGTGCTACGCTAAATCACTTCCCGGGGACTTAAACTAGGAACTAAAAGCTTCCCTGTCGATAAAAAGCATGGCAACACCCCCTAAAACATAAAATCGAGGAAATCTAGTGTAAAGCCCGCTTAGTTAATTTGGAAATTAGCAGTTGATTATGATTAATTATGAAATTATTTATAGCTATTTAAATAATTTATTATACTGTTATTTATGGAATTCAGAAATGCATGGTTATGTTATTCAGTAGTTTTCATATTTTGCATTTTCGGTGCCCGGTATTTTTGAACTCGGCGTTTGGCTCAGTAGAAATCACAACTTAGTATGTTAGTAGTTTGGGGACGAGTTTTAGACATTGGGAATGTCGGGAATGGCCGGGAATTTAGAATTTCCCAAAATACCCCTTTAGTGATTTTTATGTGATTTTATGGTGGAGGGGCAAAATGGTCTTTTTGCCCCATTAATGTTTTGTCCTATGTGAGTTTATTAAATGAATTTAAATGGTTATTTTATTTTATTTAGTGGCTGAAATAAATGGTTTAAGTGGCATTATTCATTTATTTTTCTCATTTCAACACTTAGCAAAAATTAGAAAAAACTTTGAAAAAGAAATTTCTCTCAAGTCTTCTCTCTATTTCGGCTGAAGCATTAGGGTGCATGAAGCTGATTTTCTCTTTGATTTCCAAGCAAACTCTCATCTATTCTAAGCATTCTTCAAGCTAGGTTAGCTTCTCTTGATTTTCTTCTTTAAAATTATGAAAAAAATGGTGAAATATTGAGTAAATGCATGCTTCTTGTGGCTGTGGTTATTGCTGTGTTTTGTTGTCGATTTCTGAAGTGTAAAGCATGTCTAATTGAAGTTAATTAAGTGATTTTGAAAGCATGTTAGATAGGTTGTGCAAAGCTTTAAGTTTCTATGCAAAAGTTATGATTTTTGAAGAAATGTTGTGTAATCTGTTACTATGTTGTTGTTGTTGTTCTTGCTTGTTTTCAGAAGCTTATTCATGCTTATTTAAGTAGATTTAACCAGGTTTTATTGCATGTTGTGGGATTTGCTCAAGTTTGAGTTTAGAACTCAAAGCTTGAGCTTTAATGGCAATTTGTGTATCTGTGATTTCTGGGTTAGTTTGATGCCTTGGATTTGTTCTATGGGGTATTTAGAGCAGGTCTAGAAGGTTTGGATTAAATTGGGTTTGATTTGGTTGAGTTAGGAATTTTTGAAAAATTCGTGCGAGGAACCGAAATTCCGGTTGTGCAACCAGAATTCCGGATGAGGGTCCAGTAATTCCCAGAACCGGAATTCCGGTTGGGTAACCGGTCTGCCGGTTGGGGAATTTTCAGAACCCGTGTTTTTCCTCGTTTTTATGTTTTATGGGGTATTGCGATGCTTTTTAGCAATAGGGAAACTTTTAGTTCCTAGTTTAAGTCCCCGGGAAGTGATTTAGCGTGTCACTTATAGCGTTGTGATTTTTATGGTTTAGGAGCCAGTAATCCGCCGCTCAGCTTCAGTTCCAGTCAGGTTGACCGGCACACCTGAATTCGGAATCCAGGTAAGATTAGTATAACAGTATGCATATGTAGATTACGTGTTTAGCGTGCATGTAGGAAGCCTGCTAGATTACATTAGTTATGTATATAGGCTTCGAACCATCCAACCCTGTCACGTCGGTACAGGCTGGAGTATGACCAGCAGCCGGAGTATGACCGGTTCGACCGATCAGGCTGACATTTGGTTGGTGGTTCCGTGCTATTGACCTATCCCGTCGGTACAGGCTGGAGTATGACCGACAGCCGGAGTATGACCGGTTCGACCGATCAGGAGGATACTTGTCAATAGTACCGTCCCTGTGAACGTTCAAAACTCAGTACCATGTTGGACATGGCAGTAGTGGCTCAGTACCATGTTGGACATGGCAGTAGCGGGACTCAGTATCGTGTTGGACACGGCAGTTAGAATTATGTATGAGTATTATTATGCTTTTCTTACTGAGTCTGTCGACTCACAGTTTACGTTTATGTGTAGGTAAAGGCAAGGCTATAGCTGATGGACCGTGAGCGAGCTTATGAGATTGTACATGTCGGGGCGGTTAGGCCTGGAGCGTACGATCATCGGGACAGCGAGGCTGATTTTTGTAACTGGTCGTTAGACGACCTTTATTTTATGTAACAGTTAAACAGTTAAAACTTTTTGTAAATAATTTTATAATCGGGATCCCGAGTCTTTTGTAATATTGTTTTATAAGTTTAATTAAAAAGAAAAATTTTAATTAATCACGTTTTTCCATAAACCTCGTTGATTAGCAACGAGCTGCACAGTACGTTTAAAAATCACGTAATACGCCTAAGTTAGTTAGGGTGTTACAATTTGGTATCAGAGCCGCCAGGTTGTCTTCCGAAGATCGTCACGACATGTACAGTCATCATCAGCACTTAGCTCGTTTCACGGTTCAGTAAGCCTTTATTGCTTTAGTAGTTTATTTTATTCAGTTATGAAAAAGAAAAGCCTGTTAGGAAGCATGTTAGTAGCCTGATAGTAGAATAGGCGCATGTTTCGTTTTTAATTTCCAAATTAAGCGGCATTAGTAAGCTCTCCTTGAATACGACCTGATATGCCAACTCTTGGTTTCGCAGGCGGTTCTAACTAGATGGACGCCAGGCGGACTACCAGGAGTCAGGGCAATTCCGTGGGGTCGAACCAAGGACAGGGAGCTCAGTTTCCCCCACCTGCTAGGGGCCGAGGTAGAGGTCCCCGAGGCAGGGCTCGTGGCCGGGGTGATGAGAACCTGCCACAGGCTGCCCAGGCTTCCCCAGCCTATCAGGGAGCCCAGAACTGGGAGTTACGGTTTGCGGAGATGCAAGCCCGGATCGAAGAACAAGACCTCGAGATTCAGAGGTTGAGACAGCAGGGTGCTCCTGCAGTTCCAGTGCCCATAGTTCCAGTGGCACCTGCCCCTGCTGCCCAGGCCGAGATAGTGGTGGCGGCCCATAGATTGGAACCTCTGTATGAGCGGTTCCGGAAGCAAGCACCTCCGGTTTTCCTGGGAGGTCCGGACGTAATGAAAGCCGAGCAATGGCTGACGGTGATCACCAAAATTCTGAATTTCATGGGTGTCGCCGGTAACGACAGAGTGGTGTGCGCCACGTTTCAGTTCCAGGAGGACGCTTTAGTCTGGTGGGACATGGTGTCTCAGATCCATGACGTCACCACCATGACCTGGGAAAGGTTCCAGGAACTCTTTAATGCAAAATACTACAACGAGGCGGTCAGAAGCGCCAAGAGGAAAGAGTTCGCTCACCTGACCCAGCGTGAGAACATGAGCGTCACTGAGTATACTACTCAGTTTGATCGGTTGGCGAGGTTAGCCTCGGGAATTGTGCCGACCGACTTCAGCAAGAAGGAGAAGTATCTGGACGGGTTGAATGCCAGGATCAGGCATGACTTGATGATCACCACCGACGACAGCACCACCTATGCTCAGATGGTGGAGAAGGCACTGCGAGCTGAGGGCGCAGTAGGGTGTATGTCAGAATCAGCCAGTACTCCGGTGAGTGGCGGAGCTCCTACCCCTCCTGCATCAGGCTATAGCAGGGGGAGTAGTGGTTCGGCCATTGATCAGAGGAAGAGAGCACCCACTGCTTCCGGTGGCTCGAGTCAGAACAAGAGGTTCCGGGGGAACCAGAACAGAGGGAGTCGTCCTGGTGGTACTGAGACCCGATTCTCCTATCCCGAGTGCCCTAGCTGCAAGAGGCACCATCGGGGTGAGTGCAAAGGTCAGGGATGCTTTCATTGTGGCATGCCCGGACACTTCAAGAGGGACTGTCCCCAGCTCCGACCAGAGGCACCGCGAGCTCCAGCGATACCCACTCCAGCCAGGGTGTTCGCTATCACGCAGGCTGATGCAGATGCCAGCCCATCAGTTGTCACAGGTAAGCTTTTTATTAACAACTCGCTATATTCAGTGCTGTTTGTTTCTGGGGCTACACATTCTTATGTGGCGGCCAGAGTCTTTAGTAAATTGGGTAGACCCTTTGATAGATATGAATCAGGGTTTGGAACCCTGTTACCTGGCGGAGAATTGGTTATCTCCAATAGGTTGATTAGGTCTATGCCGATCAGGATAGATGGTAGAGAGTTAAGTGCTGATCTGATAGAGATGAGTTTAGTCGAATTCGATATTATTTTAGGAATGGATTTCCTATCTAAATATTCGGCGAGCATTGACTGTAAAAGGAAGATGGTGGTCTTCCAACCGGAAAGTGAAGAACCGTTTGTATTTGTTGGTTCAGTTCAGGGATCTCGGATCCCGGTGATCTCGGCTCTGTCAGCGAGAGAATTGTTACACGGCGGTTGCTTAGGGTTTCTGGCCGTGGTGGTGGACACCACTCGGCCAGATACCATTCGGCCAGAAGATATCAGGGTGGTTCGGGAATTTTTGGACGTTTTTCCCGAAGAACTTCCAGGGTTACCACCTCAGCGGGAGATTGATTTCGTGATTGACTTGGCACCAGGGGTAGAACCGGTTTCCAAAGCCCCGTATAGAATTGCTCCAGCTGAACTTAAGGAATTAAAGATTCAGCTTCAAGGGTTGCTTGACATAGGGTTCATTCGGCCCAGTGTGTCACCCTGGGGAGCCCCGGTTTTGTTCGTCAAGAAGAAGGATGAATCTATGAGGATGTGCATCGACTACAGGGAGTTGAACAAGCTGACGGTGAAGAATAAATATCCATTACCTAGGATCGATGATTTATTCGATCAGCTTCAGGGGAAGACGGTCTTTTCTAAGATTGATCTCCGTTCGGGTTATCATCAGTTGAGAATCTGAGAGGAGGACATTCCAAAGACGGCCTTCCGCACTAGGTATGGACATTACGAGTTTCTGGTTATGTCATTTGGACTAACCAATGCTCCTGCAACATTCATGGACCTGATGAATAGAGTATTCAAGGATTTCCTCGATATCTGTGTGATTGTGTTTATCGACGACATCCTCGTGTACTCTCAATCAGAAGAGGAGCATGAGTTACATCTTCAGATGGTACTGCAACGGCTTCGAGAACATAAGCTTTATGCCAAGTTCAAGAAATGTGAGTTCTGGCTATCTCAGGTGTCCTTCCTAGGGCACATTGTGAGCAAGGATGGGATCAAGGTGGATCCCGGGAAGATTGAATCCGTCAGGGATTGGCCGAGACCGAAGACAGTGACAGAGATCAGAAGCTTCTTGGGTTTAGCTGGGTACTACCGTAGGTTCGTGGAAGGGTTGTCCAAAATTTCAATGCCCCTAACCGAACTTACAAAGAAGAATCAGCGGTTTATCTGGTCAGATAAGTGTGAAGCTAGTTTTCAGGAGCTGAAACAGAGATTGATTACTGCTCCGGTGCTAGCTTTGCCTTCGGACAAGGAGAAGTTCGTAGTATATTGTGACGCATCCAAATAGGGTTTAGGGTGTGTGTTGATGCAAGCCGACCGGGTTATCGCTTATGCCTCTCGTCATTTAAAGGATTATGAACAGCGATACCCGACTCATGATTTAGAATTGGCCGCAGTGGTTTTTGCACTGAAGATTTGGCGGCATTACCTTTATGGGGAGAAGTGTGAGATCTATACCGACCATAAAAGTCTCAAGTATTTCTTTACTCAGAAAGATTTGAACATGAGACAAAGGCGTTGGTTGGAATTAGTGAAGGATTACGATTGCGAGATCCTCTATCATCCCGGAAAAGCCAATGTAGTGGCCGATGCCCTGAGCAGAAAGGGTCCCGGGCAAGTAGCTAGTCTGATTCAGATCTCACCTCAGCTAGCAGAGGATATGATTAGATCCAGCATTGAGTTTGTGGTAGGTCAGCTTCACAACTTGACGCTGCAATCTGATCTGTTGGAAATAATAAAAGTCGCTCAGATGACAGATCCGGAGTTAGTGAAAATCCGAGATGAGGTGTTGGCTGGTCAAGCCAAGGACTTTTCAGTGTCAGATAGTGGGATGCTTTTGTACAAAGCCAGAGTTTGTGTTCTGAGCAGTGTGGAACTTAGAAATGAGATCTTTGAGGAGGCTCATTCTACCCCGTATTCTCTGCATCCCGGCACCACCAAGATGTACCAAGATCTGAAACCGTACTTCTGGTGGAGCGGTATGAAGAAGAATTTGGTAGAATTCATATCGAGATGCCTCACTTGTCAGCAGATTAAGGCTGAACACCAGAGACCAGCAGGGTTGTTGCAGCCTCTAACCCTACCAGAATGGAAATGGGAAGATATTACGATGGATTTTGTGGTCGGGTTACCTAGGACCACGGGTTTATTTGATTCCATCTGGGTAGTGGTGGATCGATTTACGAAATCTGCTCATTTTCTGCCGGTTAGAACAACATTTACAGTGGATCACTTGGCAGAGTTATATGTCAGAGAGATAGTGAGACTTCACGGGGTACCGAAGTCTATAGTTTCGGACAGGGATCCGAAGTTCACCTCCAAATTTTGGAAAAGTTTGCAACGGGCAATGGGTACAAAGCTAAAATTCAGTACAGCATTCCATCCTCAGACAGATGGTCAGTCCGAAAGGACAATTCAGATATTGGAGGATATGTTGAGAGCCTGTGTTATGGACTTTGAAGGCTCATGAAATAAGTATCTACCGTTGATAGAATTCTCTTACAACAACAGTTATCAGAGTACAATAGGGATGGCTCCCTATGAACTGTTGTACGGTAGGAAATGTAGATCCCCTATCCACTGGGATGAGACAGGGGAGAGGAAATACCTAGGACCTGAGTCAGTTCAGCAGACCAATGAGGCGATAGAGAAGATAAAAGCTAGAATGCTTGCCTCTCAGAGCAGACAGAAGAGTTACGCAGATCCGAAACGCAGAGATGTTGAGTTCCAAGTAGGGGAACATGTGTTTTTAAGGGTATCTCCGATGAAGGGGATTAAACGTTTCGGGAAAAGAGGCAAGTTATGCCCTAGATTTACAGGACCTTTCGAGATTCTCGAGAAGATAGGTCAAGTGGCATATCGGTTAGCATTGCCTCCAACCTTATCAGCAGTTCACAACGTATTCCATGTCTCGATGTTGAGAAAATACGTTTCAGACCCCTCTCATATACTCAGTTATGAGAGTCTTGAGCTACAGCCAGACATGACCTATGAGGAACAGCCAGTGCAGATCCTGGATAGAAAGGATAAAGTCCTTCGGAATAAGACCATAGCATTGGTCAAGGTTCTCTGGAGAAACAGTAAGGTGGAAGAAGCCACCTGGGAGCTAGAGTCAGATATGAGAGCTCATTATCCAGAGTTATTCAGGTTAGATTTCGGGGACGAAATCCTTTTAAGGGGGGGATAGTTGTAAAGCCCGATTAGTTAATTTGGAAATTAGCAGTTGATTATGATTAATTATGAAATTATTTATAGCTATTTAAATAATTTATTATACTATTATTTATGGAATTCAGAAATGCATGGTTATGTTATTCAGTAGTTTTCATATTTTGCATTTCTGGTGCCCGGTATTTTGGAACTCGGCGTTTGGCTCAGTAGAAATCACAACTTAGTATGTTAGTAGTTTGGGGACGGGTTTTAGACATTGGGAATGTCGGGAATGGCCGGGAATTTAGAATTTCCCAAAATACCCCTTTAGTGATTTTTATGTGATTTTATGGTGGAGGGGCAAAATGGTCTTTTTGCCCCATTAATGTTTTGTCCTATGTGAGTTTATTAAATGAATTTAAATGCTTATTTTATTTTATTTAGTGGCTGAAATAAATGGTTTAAGTGGCATTATTCATTTATTTTTCTCATTTCAACACTTAGCAAAAATTAGAAAAAACTTTGAAAAAGAAATTTCTCTCAAGTCTTCTCTCTATTTCGGCTGAAGCATTAGGGTGCATGAAGCTGATTTTCTCTTTGATTTCCAAGCAAACTCTCATCTATTCTAAGCATTCTTCAAGCTAGGTTAGCTTCTCTTGATTTTCTTCTTTAAAATTATGAAAAAAATGGTGTAATATTGAGTAAATGCATGCTTCTTGTGGCTGTGGTTATTGCTGTGTTTTGTTGTTGATTTCTGAAGTGTAAAGCATGTCTAATTGAAGTTAATTAAGTGATTTTGAAAGCATGTTAGATAGGTTATGCAAAGCTTTAAGTTTCTAGGAAAAAGTTATGATTTTTGAAGAAATGTTGTGTAATCTGTTACTATGTTGTTGCTGTTGTTCTTGCTTGTTTTCAGAAGCTTATTCATGCTTATTTAAGTTGATTTAACCAGGTTTTATTGCATGTTGTGGGATTTGCTCAAGTTTGAGTTTAGAACTCAAAGCTTGAGCTTTAATGGCAATTTGTGTATCTGTGATTTCTGGGTTAGTTTGATGCCTTGGATTTGTTCTTTGGGGTATTTAGAGCAGGTCTGGAAGGTTTGGATTAAATTGGGTTTGATTTGGTTGAGTTAGGAATTTTTGAAAAATTCCTGCGAGGAACCGGAATTCCGGTTGTGCAACCGGAATTCCGGATGAGGGTCCAGTAATTCCCAGAACCGGAATTCCGGTTGGGCAACCGGTCTGCCGGTTGGGGAATTTTCAGAACCCGTGTTTTTCCTCGTTTTTATGTTTTATGGGGTATTGCCATGCTTTTTAGCAATAGGGAAACTTTTAGTTCCTAGTTTAAGTCCCCGGGAAGTGATTTAGCGTGTCACTTATAGCGTTGTGATTTTTATGGTTTAGGAGCCAGTAATCCGCCGCTCAGCTTCAGTTCCAGTCAGGTTGACCGGCACACCTGAATTCGGAATCCAGGTAAGATTAGTATAACAGTATGCATATGTAGATTACGTGTTTAGCGTGCATGTAGGAAGCCTGCTAGATTACATTAGTTATGTATATAGGCTTCGAACCATCCAACCCTGTCACGTCGGTACAGGCTGGAGTATGACCAGCAGCCGGAGTATGACCGGTTCGACCGATCAGGCTGACATTTGGTTGGTGGTTCCGTGCTATTGACCTATCCCGTCGGTACAGGCTGGAGTATGACCAGCAGCCGGAGTATGACCGGTTCGACCGATCAGGAAGATACTTGTCAATAGTACCGTCCCTGTGAACGTTCAAAACTCAGTACCATGTTGGACATGGCAGTAGTGGCTCAGTACCATGTTGGACATGGTAGTAGCGGGACTCAGTATCGTGTTGGACACGGCAGTTAGAATTATGTATGAGTATTATTATGCTTTTCTTACTGAGTTTGTCGACTCACAGTTTACGTTTATGTGTAGGTAAAGGCAAGGCTATAGCTGATGGACGGTGAGCGAGCTTATGAGATTGTACATGTCGGGGCGGTTAGGCCTGGAGCGTACGATCATCGGGACAGCGAGGCTGATTTTTGTAACTGGTCGTTAGACGACCTTTATTTTATGTAACAGTTAAACAGTTAAAACTTTTTGTAAATAATTTTATAATCGGGATCCCGAGTCAGCAAACTTAAAAAATTCATAACTTGCTCAAATGAACCCCAAATCACATGAAACCTTCCAGACCTGTTCTAAACAACCCCTAGAACATTTCTAAAGCAACAAAACCACCTAGAAAGCAAAGAAACGAAAAGTGCCATTGTAACACCCTAACTAGCATAGGCGTATTACGTCATTTTTAAACATGCTGTGCAGCTCGTTGCTAATCAACGAGGTTTATGGAAAAACGTGATTAATTAAAAATTTTCTTTTTAATTAAACTTATAAAACAATATTACAAAAGACTCGGGATCCCGATTATAAAATTATTTACAAAAGATTTAACTGTTTAACTGATATACAAAATAAAGGTTGTCTAACAACCAGTTACAAAAATTCAGCCTTGCTGTCCCGATGATCGTACGCTCCAGGCCTAACCGCCCCGACATGTACAATCTTCACAAGCTCGCTCACGGCCCATCAGCTTTAGCCTTGCCTTTACCTACACATAAACGTAAACTGTGAGTCGACAGACTCAGTAAGAAAAGCATAATAATACTCATACATAATTCTAACTGCCGTGTCCAACACGATACTGAGTCCCGCTACTGCCGTGTCCAACACGGTACTGAGCCACTACTGCCATGTCCAACATGGTACTGAGTTTTGAACGTTCACAGGGACGGTACTATTGACAAGTATCCTCCTGATCGGTCGAACCGGTCATACTCCAGCTGCTGGTCATACTCCAGCCTGTACCAACGGGATAGGTCAATAGCACGGAACCACCAACCAAAAGTTAGCCTGATCGGTCGAACCGGTCATACTCCGGCTGCTGGTCATACTCCAGCCTGTACCGACGTGACAGGGTTGGATGGTTCGAAGCCAATATACATAACTAATGTATTCTAACAGGCTTCCTACATGCACGCTAGACATGTAATCTACATATGCATACTGTTACACTAATCTTACCTGGATTCCGAATTCAGGTGTGCCGGTCAACCTGACTGGAACTTTAGCTGAGCGGCGGATTACTGGCTCCTAAACCATAAAAATCACAACGCTATAAGTGACACGCTAAATCACTTCCCGGGGACTTAAACTAGGAACTAAAAGTTTCCCTATTGATAAAAAGCATGGCAATACCCCTTAAAGCATAAAAACGAGGAACACGGGTTCTGAAAATTCCCCAACCGGCAGACCGGTTGCCCAACTGGAATTCCGGTTCTGGGAATTTTCGAAGCCCATCCGGAATTCCGGATGCACAACCGGAATTCCGGTTCCTCGCAAGCAGCAACAATCAAATTTTCATAACTCAACCAATTCAAACCCAAATTGATTCAAACTTTCCAGACCTGTTCTATACCTTCCCTAGAACATATCCAAGGCATCAAAACAACCCAGAAACCTCAAACACAAAAAATGCCATTGGAGCTCAAGCTTTGAGTTCTAAACTCAAACTTGAGCAAAACCACCTAATCATGCATTCCACTAGCTTAATTCTACTTAAACTAGCATAAAATCACCTCTGAAAACTATTAAAAACAACAGCAACATCACAGAAACAGATTCACTATATTTCTTCAAAAATCATAACTTTTTGCATAGAAAACTCAAAGCTTTACACAACCTATCTAACATGCTTCAAAACAGCTCAATTAACTTCAATTAAACATGCTTTAAACCTCAGAAATCAACAACAAAACACAGCAATAACAACAGCCACAAAAAGCATGCATTTACTCAATATTTCACCATTTTTTTTCAAGAAAACAAAGGAGAACAATTAGGAAATACATACCACAATCAAGAGTTCCCAAAGCTATGAAGAATCTAGCTAGAAATTTGAAGAAAATCCAGCCCTTACACCCACATGCACAGCCGAGAGAGAGAGAGAGGAAAAGAGAGAAAGAGAGTTTGAAAATTCTATTTTTCTTTACTTAGTAATTTTTTGTAAAAATTGGAATAATGAATAAACACTTAACATAAATCCATTTCAGCCAATTAAACACTCAAATAAATATTTATTTCCATTTAATCAACTCACTAAAAGACAAAAGTCATTGGGGCAAAAAGACCATTTTGCCCCTCCATACTAAAATCACATAAAAATCACTAAAGGGGTATTTTGGGACATTCTAAATTCCCGGCCATTCCCGACATTCCCAATGTCTAAAACCCGTCCCAAACTAATAACATGCTAAGTTGTGATTTCTACTGAGCCAAACGCCGAGTTCCAAAATACCGGGCACCAGAAATGCAAAATATGAAAACTACTGAATAACATAACCATGCATTTCTGAATTCCATAAATAACAGTATAATAAATTATTTAAATAGCTATAAATAATTTCATAATTAACTGATAATTTCCAAATTAACTAAGCTGGCTTTACAACTATCCCCCCCTCAAAAGGATTTCGTCCCCGAAATCTAACCTGAATAACTCTGGATATTGAGCTCTCATATCTGACTCTAGCTCCCAGGTGGCTTCCTCCACCTTGCTGTTTCTCCAGAGAATCTTGACCAATGCTATGGTCTTATTCCGAAGTACTTTATCCTTTCTATCTAGGATCTGCACTGGCTGTTCCTCATAAGTCATGTCTGGCTGTAACTCAAGGCTCTCATAACTGAGTATATGAGAGGGATCTGAAACGTATTTTCTCAACATCGAGACATGGAATACGTTGTGAACTGCTGATAAGGCTGGAGGCAATGCTAACCGATATGCCACTTGACCTATCTTCTCCAGAATCTCGAAAGGTCCTGTAAATCTAGGGCATAACTTGCCTCTTTTCCCGAAACGTTTAATCCCCTTTATCGGAGATACCCGTAAAAACACATGGTCCCCTACTTGGAACTCAACATCTCTGCGTTTCGGATCTGCATAACTCTTCTGTCTGCTCTGTGAGGCAAGCATTCTAGCTTTTATCTTTTCTATCGCCTCATTGGTCCGCTGTACTGACTCTGGACCTAGGTATTTCCTCTCCCCTGTCTCATCCCAGTGGATAGGGGATCTACATTTCCTACCGTACAACAGTTCATAGGGAGCCATCCCTATCGTACTCTGATAACTGTTGTTGTAAGAAAATTCTATCAACGGTAGATATTTATTCCATGAGCCTTCAAAGTCCATAACACAGGCTCTCAACTTGTCCTCCAATATCTGAATTGTCCTCTCGGACTGACCATCTGTCTGAGGATGGAATGCTGTACTGAATTTCAGCTTGGTACCCATTGCCCGTTGCAAACTTTGCCAAAATTTGGAGGTGAACTTCGGATCCCTGTCCGAAACTATCGACTTCGGTACCCCGTGAAGTCTCACTATCTCTCTGACATATAACTCTGCCAACTGATCCACTGTAAATGTTGTTCTAGCCGGCAGAAAATGAGCAGATTTCGTAAATCGATCCACCACTACCCACATGGATTCAAATAAACCCGTGGTCCTAGGTAACCCGACCACAAAATCCATCGTGATATCCTCCCATTTCCATTCTAGTAGGGTTAGAGGCTGCAACAACCCTGCTGGTCTCTGATGTTCAGCCTTAATCTGCTGACAAGTGAGGCATCTCGATACGAATTCTACCAAATTCTTCTTCATACCGTTCCACCAGAAGTACGGTTTCAAATCTTGGTACATCTTGGTGGTGCCGGGATGCAGAGAATACGGGGTAGAATGAGCCTCCTCAAAGATCTCATTTCTAAGCTCCACACTGTTCGGAACACAAACCCTGGCTTTATACAAAAGCATCCCACTATCTGACACTGAAAAGTCCTTGGCTTGACCAGCCAACACCTCATCTTGGATTTTCACTAACTCCGGATCTGTCATCTGAGCGACTTTTATTCTTTCCAACAGATCAGATTGCAGCGTTAAGTTGTGAAGCTGACCTACCACAAACTCAATGCTGGATCTAACCATATCCTTTGCTAGCTGAGGTGAGATCTGAATCATACTAGCTACTTGCCCGGGACCCTTTCTGCTCAGGGCATCTGCCACTACATTGGCTTTTCCGGGATGATAGAGGATCTCACAATCGTAATCCTTCACTAATTCCAACCAACGCCTTTGTCTCATGTTCAAATCTTTCTGAGTAAAGAAATACTTGAGACTTTTATGGTCGGTATAGATCTCACACTTCTCCCCGTAAAGGGAATGCCGCCAAATCTTCAATGCAAAAACTACTGCGGCCAAGTCTAAATCATTAGTCGGGTATCGCTGTTCATAATCCTTTAACTGACGGGAGGCATAAGCGATAACCCGATCGGCTTGCATCAATACACACCCCAAACCCTGTTTGGATGCGTCGCAATATACTACGAACTTCTCCTTGTCCGAAGGCAAAGCTAGCACTGGAGCGGTAATCAACCTCTGTTTTAGCTCCTGAAAACTAGCTTCGCACTTGTCTGACCAAATAAATCGCTGATTCTTCTTAGTAAGTTCGGTTAGGGGCATTGAAATTTTTGAGAACCCTTCAACGAACCTACGATAGTACCCATCTAAACCCAAGAAGCTTCTGACCTCTGTCACTGTCTTCGGTCTCGGCCAATCCCTGACGGATTCAATCTTCCCGGGATCCCCCTTGATCCCGTCTTTACTCACAATGTGCCCTAGAAAGGACACATGAGATAGCCAGAACTCACATTTCTTGAACTTGGCATAAAGCTTATGTTCTCGAAGCCGTTGCAGTACCATCTGAAGATGTAACTCATGCTCCTCTTCTGATTGAGAGTACACGAGGATATCGTCGATAAACATAATCACACAGATATCGAGGAAATCCTTGAATACTCGATTCATCAGGTCCATGAATGCTGCAGGAGCATTGGTTAGTCCGAATGACATAACCAGAAATTCATAATGTCCATACCTAGTGCGGAAGGCCGTCTTTGGAATGTCCTCCTCTCGGATTCTCAACTGATGATAACCCGAACGGAGATCAATCTTAGAAAAGACTGTCTTCCCCTGAAGCTGATCAAACAAGTCATCGATCCTAGGTAATGGATATTTATTCTTCACCGTCAGCTTGTTCAATTCCTGTAGTCAATGCCCATCCTCATAGATCCATCCTTCTTTTTGACGAATAAAACCGAGGCTCCCCAGGGTGACACACTGGGCCGAATGAACCCTATGTCAAGCAACCCTTGGAGCTGAATCTTTAATTCCTTAAGTTCAGCTGGAGCCATTCTATACGGGGCTTTGGAAACCGGTTCCACCCCTGGTGCCAAGTCAATCACGAAATCAATCTCCCGCTGAGGTGGTAACCCTGGAAGTTCTTCGGGAAAAACATCCAAAAATTCCCGAACCACTCTGATGTCTTCTGGCCGAATGGTATCTGGCCGAGTGGTGTCCACCACCACGGCCAGAAACCCTAAGCAACCGCCGTGCAACAGTTCTCTAGCTGACATAGCCGACATCACCGGGATCCGAGATCCCTGAACTGAACCAACAAATACAAACGGTTCTTCACTTTCCGGTTGGAAGATCACCATCTTCCTTTTACAATCAATGCTCGCCGAATATTTAGATAGGAAATCCATTCCTAAAATAATATCGAATTCGACTAAACTCATCTCTATCAGATCAGCACTTAACTCTCTACCATCTATCCTGATCGGCATAGACCTAATCCACCTATTGGAGATAACCAATTCTCCGCCAGGTAACAGGGTTCCAAACCCTGATTCATATCTATCATACGGTCTACCCAATTTACTAAAGACTCTGGCCGCCACATAAGAATGCGTAGCCCCAGAATCAAACAACACAGAATAAAGCGAGATGTTAATAAAAAGCTGACCTGTGACAACTGATGGGCTGGCATCTGCATCAGCCTGCGTGATAGCGAACACCCTGGCTGGAGTGGGTATCGCTGGAGCTCGCGGTGCCTCTGGTCGGACCTGGGGACAGTCCCTCTTGAAGTGTCTGGGCATGCCACAATGAAAGCATCATTGACCTTTGCACCCGCCCCGATGGTGCCTCTTGCAGCTAGGGCACTCGGGATAGGAGAAGCGGGTCTCAATACCACCAGGACGACTCCCTCTGTTCTGGTTCCCCCGGAACCTCTTGTTCTGACTCGAGCCACCGGAAGTAGTGGGTGCTCTCTTCCTCTGATCAATGGCCGAACCACTACTCCCCCTGCTATAGCCTGATGCAGGAGGGGTAGGAGCTCCGCCACTCACCGGAGTACTGGCTGACTCTGACATGCACCCAACTGCGCCCTCAGCACACAGTGCCTTCTCCACCATCTAAGCATAGGTGGTGCTGTCGTCTGTGGTGATCATCAAATCATGCCTCATCCTGGCATTCAACCCATCCAGATACTTCTCCTTCTTGCTGAAGTCGGTTGGCACAATTCCCGAGGCTAACCTCGCCAACCGATCGAACTGATTCGTATACTCAGTCACGCTCATGTTCTCACGCTGGGTCAGGTGAGCGAACTCTTTTCTCTTGGCGCTTCTGACTGCCTCGTTGTAGTATTTCGCGTTGAAGAGTTCCTGGAACCTTTCCCAGGTCATGGTGGTGACGTCATGGATCTGAGACACCATGTCCCACCAGACCAGAGCGTCCTCCTGGAACTGGAATGTGGCGCATACCACTCTGTCGTTACCGGTGACATCCATGAAGTTCAGTATCTTGGTGATCACCGTCAGCCACTGCTCGGCTTTCATCACGTCCGGACCTCCCAGGAAAACCGGAGGTGCTTGCTTCCGGAACCGCTCATACAGAGGTTCCAATCTATGGGCCGCCACCACTATCTCGGCCTGGGCAGCAGGGGCAGGTGCCACTGGAACTACGGGCACTGGAACTGCAGGAGCACCCTGCTGTCTCAACCTCTGAATCTCGAGGTCTTGTTCTTCTATCCGGGCTTGCATCTCCGCAAACCGTAACTCCCAATTCTGGGCTCCCTGATCGGCTGGGGGAGCCTGGGCAGCCTGTGGCGGGTTCTCATCACCCCGACCACGAGCCCTGCCTCGGGGACCTCTACCTCGGCCCCTAACAGGTGGGGGAAACTGAGCTCCCTGTCCTTGGTTCGACCCTACGGAGTTGCCCTGACTCCTGGTAGTCCGCCTGGCGTCCATCTGATTAGAACCGCCTGCGAAACTAAGAGTTGGCATATCAGGTCGTATTCAAGGAGAGCTTACTAATGCCGCTTAATTTGAAAATTAAAAACAAAACATGCGCCTATTCTACTATCAGGCTACTAACATGCTTCCTAACAGGCTTTTCTTTTTCATAACTGAATAAAATAAACTACTAAAGCAATAAAGGCTTACTGAACCGTGAAACGAGCTAACTGCTGATGATGATTGTACATGTCGTGACGATCTTCGGAAGACAACCTGGCGGCTCTGATACCAAATTGTAACACCCTAACTAGCATAGGCGTATTACGTGATTTTTAAACATGCTGTGCAGCTCGTTGCTAATCAACGAGGTTTATGGAAAAACGTGATTAATTAAAATTTTGCTTTTTAATTAAACTTATAAAACAATATTACAAAAGACTCGGGATCCCGATTATAAAATTATTTACAAAAGATTTAACTGTTTAACTGATATACAAAATAAAGGTTGTCTAACAACCAGTTACAAAAATTCAGCCTTGCTGTCCCGATGATCGTACGCTCCAGGCCTAACTGCCCCGACATGTACAATCTTCACAAGCTCGCTCACGGCCCATCTGCTTTAGCCTTGTCTTTACCTACACATAAACGTAAACTGTGAGCCGACAGACTCAGTAAGAAAAGCATAATAATACTCATACATAATTCTAACTGTCGTGTCCAACACGATACTGAGTCCCGCTACTGCCGTGTCCAACACGGTACTGAGCCACTACTGCCATGTCCAACATGGTACTGAGTTTTGAACGTTCACAGGGACGGTACTATTGACAAGTATCCTCCTGATCGGTCGAACCGGTCATACTCCGGCTGCTGGTCATACTCCAGCCTGTACCGACGGGATAGGTCAATAGCACGGAACCACCAACCAAAAGTCAGCCTGATCGGTCGAACCGGTCATACTCCGGCTGCTGGTCATACTCCAGCCTGTACCGACGTGACAGGGTTGGATGGTTCGAAGCCAATATACATAACTAATGTATTCTAACAGGCTTCCTACATGCACGCTAAACATGTAATCTACATATGCATACTGTTATACTAATCTTACCTGGATTCCGAATTCAGGTGTGCCGGTCAACCTGACTGGAACTTTAGCTGAGCGGCGGATTACTAGCTCCTAAACCATAAAAATCACAACGCTATAAGTGACACGCTAAATCACTTCCCGGGGACTTAAACTAGGAACTAAAAGTTTCCCTATCGATAAAAAGCATGGCAATACCCCTTAAAGCATAAAAACGAGGAAAAACACGGGTTCTGAAAATTCCCCAACCGGCAGATCGGTTTCCCAACCGGAATTCCGGTTCTGGGAATTTTCGAAGCCCATCCGGAATTCTGGATGCACAACCGAAATTCCGGTTCCTCGTAGGCAGCAACAATCAAATTTTCATAACTCAACCAATTCAACCCCAAATTGATTCAAACTTTCCAGACCTGTTCTATACCTTCCCTAGAACATATCCAAGGCATCAAAACAACCCAGAAACCTCAAACACGAAAAATGCCATTGGAGCTCAAGCTTTGAGTTCTAAACTCAAACTTGAGCAAAACCACCTAATCATGCATTCCACTAGCTTAATTCTACTTAAACTAGCATAAAATCACCTCTGAAAACTATTAAAAACAACAGCAACATCACAGAAACAGATTCACTATATTTCTTCAAAAATCATAACTTTTTGCATAGAAAACTCAAAGCTTTACACAACCTAGCTAACATGCTTCAAAACAGCTCAATTAACTTCAATTAAACATGCTTTAAACCTCAGAAATTAACAACAAAACACAGCAATAACAACAGCCACAAAAAGCATGCATTTACTCAATATTTCACCATTTTTTTCCAAGAAAACAAAGGAGAACAATTAGGAAATACATACCACAATCAAGAGTTCCCAAACCTATGAAGAATCTAGCTAGAAATTTGAAGAAAATCCAGCCCTTACACCCACATGCACAGCCGAGAGAGAGAGAGAGGAAAAGAGAGAAAGAGAGTTTGAAAATTCTATTTTTCTTTACTTAGTAATTTTTTGTAAAAATTGGAATAATGAATAAACACTTAACATAAATCCATTTCAGCCAATTAAACACTCAAATAAATATTTATTTCCATTTAATCAACTCACTAAAAGACAAAAGTCATTGGGGCAAAAAGACCATTTTGCCCCTCCATACTAAAATCACATAAAAATCACTAAAGGGGTATTTTTGGGACATTCTAAATTCCCGGCCATTCCCGACATTCCCAATGTCTAAAACCCGTCCCAAACTAATAACATGCTAATTTGTGATTTCTACTGAGCCAAACGCTGAGTTCCAAAATACCGGGCACCGGAAATGCAAAATATGAAAACTACTGAATAACATAACCATGCATTTCTGAATTCCATAAATAACAGTATAATAAATTATTTAAATAGCTATAAATAATTTAATAATTAACTGATAATTTCCAAATTAACTAAGCGGGCTTTACAGACATTAAAGCTCAAGCTTTGAGTTCTAAACTCAAACTTGAGTAAAATCACCTAACATGCATTCAAACCAACTCAAATCCTCTTAAACAAGCATAATATAGCCTCTGGAAACAATTAAAAACATCATCAATATCACAGCAACAGATTTAATTCATTTCTCTTTGAAAACCATATTTTTGAGTTAAAAATTCCCAACTTGAAGCAAAGCAATTAACATGCATTACTAACAACCTAAATAACTTCAAATTAACAAGCTTAAATCACAGAATCTTACAACAAAACACAGCAGCAAGAACATCCAAATAATTCGTGCATAACTCATATTTTCACCATTTTTATTCAAGAAAATAAAGGAAGAAGCTAGGAATCACATACCACAATCAAGAGATCACAAACTTAGGTTGAAGCTAGCTGAAAATCAATGAAAATCCCAGCCCTAGAATCCCATGCAACCAGCCGAAAAAGAGAGAGTTTCTTTGAAAATTTTCTATCTTTTTTCTAACTTGTGATTTTTTTGATAAAAAAGAAATAAAAGCTATTAAACACAACACTCCATTACAGCCAACACTTAGCATAAAAACACATTTATTTTTCATTAATAAACTCACTAGAAGACAAAATACTAATGGGGCAAAAAGACCATTTTGCCCCTCCACACTAAAACCACATAAATAACACTAAAGGGGTATTTTTGGGAAATTCTAAATTCCCGGCCATTCCCGACATTCCCAATGTCTAATAACCCGTCCCAAACTACTAACATACTAAGTTGTGATTTCTACTGAGCCAAACACCGAGTTCCAAAATACCGGGCACCGGAATGCAAAATTATGCAAATTACTACATGACATAAAAATGCATCTCTGAATTCAATAATAACAGTATAATAAATTATTTAAATAGCTATAAATAATTTCATAATTAAACGTGATTAACTGCTAATTTCCAAATTAAACTAAGCGGTCTTTACAGGTTTACACTAAGTACCCAACCATTGCATCATTCTGAAATTTTATTACCATAGAAGGACTTAGGCGACGACTAGTAACTAATCATCAATATGCAACTCAAATTTCTGGGGAGGTAAGTTTGGATATAATTCAAAATCAACTTAATGATCTTTGAACTGCATATCTACTAACTATTTCTCCACCCCTATCAGTTCGCAAGATCTTTAACAACTTACCTTAATGGTTTTTCACCATTGCTAGAAATTCATGAAATTTTCAAACATGTCTAATTTCTTTTGCATAAGGTAAAATCTAGAGTGATCGTATTAAGAATATAACAAAAAACACATATCCACCCCTGAATGTACATCCATCTGCGAAAGAGATGAACTTACTTTCATTGGATATATGCATAATGACTCTTTGAAGAGAATGATCTTGTCAAAACCACTATGAACAAGATACAAATGCCACAGATTTACAAAATATGTGGTTTCTTTCGATGACTTGGGTATAGCTACATTAAAGATTTCTTAGAATAGTCCAAGTGGATTCTGGTGACAGAATACTAAAATCATATCCATACTTTAACATACAGTTTTTGAATCCATTAATAGAAGATGGATATTAAACACTTGTGAAAGTGTAACTGTATTGTATTCTGAAAATAGAAATATAAGAAAATTCTGTTTGGAATCTAAAATTAAAGTCAAAGACTTAAATTTATACCAAATATAATGAGTAATTCTTTCTTGGACCACCACTACTAATTTAACTCTAAGTCTGATTTGCCCATACAAGTAGGAGATTTGTAAGATTGAGGATTTATATCATTTTGGGATAGAATTTCGGGAATATAATCATATGCGTCATTTTACTTTCTTAAGAGAAAATATGGAATGAGATGTAATGATTTATAGACCATTCATCCAATGATATGTTATTGAGCTAATTCGACATGAATAAGCTAAGAGAAATTAGGATAATTTCGTATTTAAATAAGAATCCAACGATGCTCCGATTAGCGAGAGTC
The DNA here is from genome assembly GCF_029168945.1 of Cannabis sativa. NCBI lineage: Eukaryota > Viridiplantae > Streptophyta > Magnoliopsida > Rosales > Cannabaceae > Cannabis > Cannabis sativa. The sequence goes on from NC_083601.1 coordinate 59,808,083, forward strand.
AAAGTAATCTTATTTATACAATCTTCTTGTTTCATATTGTAAATACTAGTCTAAGGTGTCATCAATTGATGAACAGCTAGATGTTGCATATACAATATTTATCTTTCGAGATCTAACACTATTATGTTTGTCTAATGGTTGACAATCCATTAGGGATTTTTCCCATTAGAACAACAAACCAAGTAAGACCAACAATGAAGATATGAAATTAAACTACAATTTAATAACAGAAAATAACATGGTTCAATATAAATTCATACACAATTCAGAAATTATTAAACACATAGCAAGTAGGAATGACAAGTGAAAATACTAAAACATACAATCCTAAATAATTTCCAAGGTCTTCAACAAACTGATACAGTGTCCCGGTAGGCGAGAGTCAAATTATCATTCATTGAATAGAGTTGTCAGCTCATCTAAAATGCCAACCATTCTAGCAACCTTTAATTCGATCAAAATAAGAATCCAACGTTGTCCCGGTAGGCGAGAGTCAAGGTTATCCTCATTTTATGAGCTTCCACCATTGTTTCATGTTTTATAAGTTTATCTCTAAGTAGTCACCTTAGGGGAGAGTCTAATAGAGACGAAAACTTACAAAACACTTATCAAATGAGATCTTACGGTGTTAAATGAGTTCAACGAATAACCATCCATAAGGGGGACGAAGTCTAGCATCTCGAGGTTATATTGAAAATATTTAACTATTGTAAGACCAACAATAGAGATCGAATGTCCTAATAATAATAAAGCTCATTATTTTAAAAAAAATGTATTTTCTTCTAATATTTATTTTAATCAATTTATTTTAAATATATATATATATTTATTTAATTAAAATTACCAATTTAGAATGAAAAATTCTAAATATAAATTTTAATTTAATATTTATAAATTATACTTAGATGGATATGAAAATAATATGAATTATTTCCAATAAATATTAAGAAAATTATTTAATTTAAGTTTTTTTAAAATTAATTTACAACTCAAATTCAATTTTCTATGAATATATATTGCATTTCAAAAAATTTAAGTATTTAAAAATAAAATTTTCGAAAAAATGCATTAAAATAAAATAAATAAATCATGGAAAAATTATTCTATTTTTATGCTGGCCCAAATTAATTAATAAAATTAATTTACAAAAAAATATAATTTTCCTATTTAATTAAATATTAAAGAAAAATTTCAAATATTTAAGTATCATGATGAAAATCAACTCAAATGTTAATTTTCTATTTAGTTCAATACACTAGAAAAATACTTCAAGCAAAACAGATAATAACTATCTAGACTTTCATTGAGTAATTAATTCAATTTTTATTTATAATATATTTTAGTTCATTTATTTTAATTAATCATTTAGTGAAAAACTCATTGATTTAAGTTGGTCAAAAATTAAAATAAATAATTTTCAACTTTAATCTATTTTTCAAATAACATTCGATATTTCTGCATTTAAGAAATGCAATTTCAAAATTATGGGAAAAAAGATTAATAAAATTAAATAAAATATATTTTGAAAATTATTCAAATTTAAGTTGTTATGAAATTTTAGAGAAAATTTCCAACTTAAAATAATTTTCTATTTAATTAAATATCATGAAAATAATAATATTTAAGTATCATGATGAAAATTAACTTAAATATTTAAATTTTCAATTTAATTAAATATATTAAATTCAAGAAATAAATAATTAAGTATAGAGAAGACTTAATTATTAATTCTAATTTAATACTAGGAAAAATATACTTAACTTAGATTGTACTAAATTAATTATTAAACAATTAATTTCACAATCTATGATATTTTCCTAATTAAATATTATAAATATAATTGGTACTAGAAATAACTATCTAGAATATATATCATTAACTAAGTATTTTTCTAAAATTAACTTTAAAATATTAAATGAAAAATAAATTTCATATATTTTAATAGTTAATTATGTTGCTAATTCAATTTTAATTAGGTTAGACTAATATAATTAACCTAATACAATTATTTAAATAAGGCAAATGAGCCTTCCCAATTGGGGTAGTTCATGTGAGGGGGAGCTGGGTTCAGTATGTCGTACCCACTTCTATTGGCCCCCAACTCTCACACAAGGCCCAAAAGAGAGGAATTTAACCTTTAAATAAAAAATTGTTATTTATTGAATAAGCCCAAATCTAATTGGGCCTAAATAAATTTACTTATGTCAAAATTTATTTTAGCAACCTAGTCCATTTACTTAGTAAAACTTAAATGGGCTTCCTATATGCAACTAAGCCCAAAAGCAAACATATAGGCTCACACAGGTCAAAATGATTTTGATGGGCCCTATCATGTTACTAGGTTTACGCAGATGAAAGAAATTGCAAAAATTTATCTGTTACAAATTATTTATAAGATCTATTGACAATTGGAATATGATTTAAATAAGATCATTGGATCTGTCAACAAGTTAATCATAGCAATTTAGATCAAATAAATAATAGGTTTGTAAAAAAAATTTGTATATTAATATATAAACAAACAATACAAACAAATAACTGATCTCGAATATCTGGAAAGTAAGCTAAAATATCTCAATTTTAAAATTTAAAAATAAATTAAATTTTATAATAAATATCTTAACTAGAATTCAAATTTAGGTTGTTAGAGAATATTTGAAAAAAAAAAATCAAAATTTAACAAACTCCTAAATTTCTTAAATTCTAACAAAAAATAAAAAATATCTAACCAATTTTTCAAATATCAAGTTTATTCAAATTTTAAATTTATTTAAAATTTCTAATAAGATAATATAATAAAATATCTTGAACTTTAAAATTTAGATATTTATATTATATTCTATGTCTTATAATTTAATAAATTTAAATAATACATAAATAAACTAATTGAAAAATAAGATATTTTATACTGTTTGAAACCCTAAAATATCTATTCAAACTAAACTAACCAATTTTTCAAATTTCATGTTATTTTTGCCAAAATATAATTTTCATAAAAAAAATGTCGAATAAGATAAGATGTTAAACCTAACATATTCCTTTTATAATTTTAATTAATAAAATATATTTCAAAAAATAACAAATTTGAAAAAAAAAATATGATATGGTTAGCAAACTTTGAAATTTGAACAAGATTATTTTAAAAGATAATATTTTATTATCAGAGTAAGATAATTCAAATTTAATAAAAAATAATATCTGATCTTATAATTAAAATAAATAAAATAATCTAAAATTTCAAAATTAACCATAGGGCTCCTTTGTGAGAAATCAAATTTTCAAAATTCAAAGCCTAGTAATATCAGAAACTAATTTTAATTAATTAAAAAATTAATAAAAATTAATTTTATTCTGACAATTAGATTTTTAATTAAAAATTTAGATTCTACACAAGATTCTACAATAAATCGGCTTTTGTTTCAATGAAAAACGATTTTTGAATCAAAAGATATGAAGAAAACAAGTTTGGTGCACAGGGGTATCCATTGCATGCGCGCGCGGAATGGCCCATTTGACCGAGACAAGACGCTGCATGCAGCCTCCATGACAGAGGGACATGGGCGGGACAGGGGCAAGCTTTGGACACGCCTGTTGTCTGAAGCGATTTTGTCCGAGCGAGCCTCACTTGTGCCCATGCGTGCGCGCGTGTGCATCCCGAAACTAAATATTTTCATTCAAATTCAAAAAATCATAACTAATTCATAAAAAAATGCAAATTAGGTTATGTAAAAGCCTAAATTTATTAATTTTTCGTCTACTTTCCAGAAAAAATAATTCCAGATCGAAATAAAAAATATTTCAGTAACATATATTGCGATTTCTAAACTATCATCAAATAAGCACATAAACCACATGAAACCAGCCAAATCAACATAAATCATCGTTTGAATTCATATTTCATGAAAGTAAATCATTACCATGGCTCTGAGGCCAGTTGTTGGAAATATTTTACAAAGATCTAGATTTACTACCATGTATGTTTCATTTACATCCTAATATGAATTCTAAAACAATGAAATTAAACACAAATAAAGTTTAAAAAACCTTACATTGGGTGCAGCGGAATATAATGACTCCTTCCGTTCAGATCTCGAGCCCTTGATTCCTTTCTGTAGCAGAGCATCACCAAGATCTGAACTTGGATCTCTTTCTCTCCTTCCTTTTATGCTGAATCTCCTTCCTGTTGTTTGCAATCTCCAACAGTCTTACACACTATAATTGAGATACCACTTGATGTGTGTGGGCACTACTCTATCACTCAAGGATTTCGAAATTTAGAGAAGAAAAGAGAAGGCAAGTGGCGGCTATAGAGAAAGAATAGAAGGCTCAAATTTCATCTCACAAAGTTAAGTGTGAATGAGAGTCATCACTATCTATTTATAGGTAACCACCTAGGTTTAAGTTAGAATTATTTGGCATTAAAATAATGAAAAAATAAATGATAAAAGCCTATAAGAGTGGCCGGCCATGGGCTTTGGATAATGGGCCTCACTTATGCAATTTTGCTATTTTATCATTTCTGCATCTCATTTTCTCAAAAATGCCAATTTTCAAATTCAACCCATTAAATGCCAATTCTAATTATTTAATAACTAAAAATTAATTATTAAATAATATTGTCATTTAATATATTTATTAATTAGACATATAAAGTCTCTTAATTAATAAATAAACCTAGAATCTCTTTTCTTTACAATTTCGCCCTTGCTTAGTGAAAATTCACAAAGTAGACATAGTCTAACTTTAGATTTATAATTGATTAATTAAAATCAATTAACTGAGTCTTACAAGCAGTATGGTCTCAACTAGTATGGGGACCATGGGCCTATATTTCCGAGCTTCCAATAAGTCGAACCGAATTTACGAAGTAAATTTCCTAACTTATTAATTCCTTATTGAATCCACAATTAGAACTTGGAATTGCACTCTCAGTCATATAGAACGCTCTATATGTTCCACGATATAGATACGTCATTAGATATCCATTGTTATAATCCTAATTTGATCAATGACCCTCTAATAGATGATCTACATTGAATAGGCACTAAATTACCGTTACACCTTCAATGTATTTTATCCTTAAAACACTTAGCTCCGTATAAATGATATTTCAGCGAAGTGAAATGAGATCTCCACCATTTATCTCTGTTTAGCCAAGCTCGAAGGATATCATCGTTTCACTTCTAAATTCTTATAGAAGTTATAGACTCCATATTTATGTTAGCGCTCCCACTCAATTATACTATCACGTTCCCAAAATGTACATATCACCCTGACCCAAAAGTAGGCTTAACTAACAAATCAAAGAACATGTATAATACTCTTGAGATCGAACCTAACCATATCAGGATTAAGATCCTTCGATCTAGGATCAACGAGTGATATTGAATTGAATAGATATTACGATAAATTTTAATATATCTAATCAAAGTTCAATATCGGTCCCTTTCGATGTATACTCCATACATTCGATACTGGTAAACTTTGCCAATGCCCTGGAAAGGACATAACACTTATCCAAGGTGTAAGAATACCTATCGCTGCTTATACCATGCCAGTCTAAATCTAGTGTTCTAAGAAATCAGGGAATAAACTTTTGAACATATAATCAAGATTATATTCCACTGTTCTGACACCACTATAATCATTAACAAATTTATATGTTCTGGACTTAAATAGAATTTATACATTATATATATAATCAAGAAATAAATCTTGTGAACCATGCAACATAAAATGTTATTTCTGATCTTTATTAATAAGTAAATCTGATTATATTGAAATGAGTTTTATTTAGGGCATAAAACCCAACAAAAAGATCCATTGCTAATCTCGGGGAACTTCAATGATATTCTAGAGAAGGAAGAAAGCATTGGTGATAGGTCGAGATATCTACCCTTCTAATTTCAGCAATGTGTGTCGTTTTTCCAAGTAGAGGATGTGAAGTATACGGATAATTACTATACTTGGAGTAACAAGCAACAAGGCGTAGATAGAATATGTTCTAAGACTGATAAAGTGATGGCTAACCGTGCTTGGACAGACTTATTTCAAAATGTCGAAGCATTGTTCCTAAATGAAGGGCTTTTTGATCATTCCCTTGACATTTTAAGTGTCTACCCGACACTTATTACTGGAAAAAGGCCTTTTAAATATTTTAAAATGTGGAGGCTGATCCACATTATAAGCAGCTAGTGGAAAAGGCTTGGAATCAACCTGTTAATGGTACTGAAATATTCAAGATTGTGACAAAATTAAAATCCCTTAAGCAGGTGTTTAGGAGCATTAATAGGGATGGATTTTCAAATATTCAAAGTGCTAATATGTTGGCTAAGAAGCAGTTTGAGGAGAGCCAAGATAATCTTCACAAGGATCCACTTAATCCAACCTTCCAGGAACAAGAATTGAATGCTAAAAATAAAGTCCTTGAAACTCAAAAAGCCTACTACTCTTTTATGCAGTAGAAAATTAAGCTCTAGGGGATCAAGGAGGGTGACTCAAACTCAGAGTTGTTTCACAAGGAACTCAAGCACAAAAGGAGCCAAAATAACATTTTCTCAATTACTAATAGGGAAGGTACAAGAGTAGATCAACCTAATGAGGTTAGTGTTACTTTTTTATCTTTCTAGCAAAACCTATTAGGCTCCAAGATGCAGAATAGGAGATATGTTAACAAAAAGCTTGTCCAACAAGGCCCATTACTTACTATAGAACATATACAATTGCTGGAGAGGAATTATTCTGGGGAGGAAGTTAAAGTAGCGGTTTTTAGAATCCCTGGTATCAAAGCCCCAAGTCCGGACAGATTTGGAAGCTCCTTCTGTCAAGATAATTTGGAATTGATTGGGGAAGACATCATTGCTGCAATTACTTCCTTTTTGGATTCTTGTACTTTGTTAAAGGAGACAAACTCTACTATGCTGACCCTCATCCCAAAATTGAAGTGTTCTAACAATGTGAGTGATTTTTGACCTATTGCATGGTGTAATGTTATTTACAAAATAGCAACTAAGACGATATGTGCTAGATTAAAAGAGATTATCCCTGATATTGTCTCACAAAATCAAGGAGGATTCGTTCAAGGGAGATATATTGCTCATAATATAATGATTTGTCAAGATTTAATTAGGTAATATGGAAGAAAAACAAACAAGCCTTGTTGTATGATTAAGCTCGATCTTCAAAAGGCGAATGATACTATGGAGTGGGATTTTCTCGAGGAAATGCTAGTTGCCTTTAATTTTCCAACTAAATGTTGGGAACATTTTACCAAGATCCAGATTTACTAACAATTATGTTGATTAACATCCTAAATATGAATTCTCTAAAACAATGAAATAAACACAAAAGGGTTTAAGAAAACCTTACATTGATTGCAGCGGAATATAATGACTCCTTCCGTTCAAGATCTCTAGCCCTTGATTCCTCCCTGTAGCAGAGCATTATCAAGATCTGAACCATGATCTCTTTCTCTCCTTCGGGTTTGGTTACCACCGTCTTACTCACTATGATTGAGTACTTGACTTGCTACATGTGGGCATGGCACTCATCACTAAGGGTTCGAATAGGTGAAGAACAATGAAGGAGGTTTAAGTCTCTGTAGAAGGAACTCTCTCATCTAGGTTTGGTTGAATTGTAACATAAATTGGATGAGTGAGAGTATCATGTTCCTTTTATAGTGTATCAACTAGGGCTTAGGGTTGAATTATATTGATTAAAAAAGAATAAAATATTGGGCAATAAATCTCACTTGGCCGAACACTTAAGTGAGCTAATCTCTAGTTAGATTTTTGCCACTTTATTTCAACTACTTATTCTTCTTTTCAATAATACCATATTTTCCAATTCAATCCTATAAATGCCAAAACTATTTATTTAATAATTATAATAAATTACTAAATAAAATTGCCATTTATGTAATTTATTAATTAGACCATACAAAGTCTGTTAATTAACAAATTCACCCCAAAACCTCTTTTCTTCACAATTAAGTCCTTGCTTAGTGAAAATTCTTAAATAAGACATAGTCCAATTTTAGAATTATAATTGGATAATTAAAATCAATTGACTTAGTCTGCAAGCAGTATTATCTCAATTAGTGAGGGGACCATGGGCCTATATAACCGAGCTTTAAATAAGTAGAACTAGAATTTACCAAGTAAATTCCCTAGCTTATAAATTCCTCATTGAACCACTATAGAACTTGGAATTGAATAAACTCTTAGTTATGTAGAACGCTCTATATGTACCACGATATAGATACGTTATAATTAACCATTGTGACAATCCTAATAGTCAAGGATCCTCTATAGATGATCTACACTAAATAGGGAAAAATTTACCGTTCTACCCTTAAATGTATTTTATCCTTAAAACACTTAGCTACCTATAAATGATATTTCAGTATACTAATATAATTACTGAAATGAGATCCCAATAATTTATCTCTATTTAGCCCAGCTCGAAGGAAATCATCGTTTCACTTCTAAAAACTTATAGAGGCTATAGATTCCATATCTATGTTTAGCGCTCCCACTCAATTGTACTATCATTTTCCCAAAATGTACGTATAACCCAGACCAAAAGATAGGCTTAACTAACAAATCAAAGAACACAAATAACACTCTTGAGATCAAACCTAACCATGTCAGAATTAAGATCCATAGACCTAAGATCAACCATTGATATTGACTTAGAAAGATATAACGGTAAGTTTATGATATCTTATCTAAGATCAATATCGGTCCCTTCCAATGTATATTCCATACATCCGATACTGGTAAGCTTTGGCAATGCCCTTGAAAGAACATAACACTTATCCAAGATGTAAGTATACCTATCGCTAGTTATCATGCCAGTCTAAATCCAGTAAACTGACAAATTAAGGAATTAAATTTTTGAACATATCATCATGATTATATTCCATTGTACTGACGACACTATAATCATGAACAAATACATATGCTCTCGATTTAATAGAATTTTTACATTAAAGATAATCATGAAATAAATCATGTGAACCATGGAACATAAAATGATTTTTGATCTTTATTAATTAGTTTGAAATGGGTTTTATTTAGGGCACAAAACCCAACACTAAATTCATTAAGCTTATTATGACTTGTATCTCCACTCCTCGGTTTTCCTTACTCTTTAATGGATTTCTCCATGATTTTTTTGAAGCTAAAAGAGGTCTTAGGCAGGCAGATCCTATGTCCCCATTGCTTTTTGTATTGGGTATGGAGTACTTAAGTCAGATTCTGGTTAAGGTTGAAAAAAAAGAACACTTTTTGTTTCATGACCGATGCAAGGATATGAAGTTGAATCATCTTAGCTTCGCTGACGATGTTTTAATCTTTTGTAGTGGTGATTACAAGAGTATATATTACATGCTTCAGGGCCTAAAAACATTCTCCCAATCCTTGGGTTTGAATTCAAATGTCCAAAAAACTGCTATCGATTGCAGTGGGATGCAAGAAAGAGAAATACTCAGAGTTCTAAATATCTCTAGCTTCACAAGACATCCAACTCCATTCAAATACCTTGGCATTCCAATATGTGCCAAAAGAATTTCAGTAGATGAATTCACGGGTTTAGTTCAGAAAATGGTTGCTAGAATTAAAGTTTGGAGCTCGAGGAACATCTCTTTTGCAGGTAGAGTTGTTCTAATGAACTCTGTCTTGCTGACAATACATACCTTCTTGCCAAAGAAGATCATATACGAAATAAAAAAGGTTTGTAGCAATTTTTTATGGAAGCAGGGCTTGATTGAGGGTCCTAACAGTGTGGCTTCGGGCAATGTGTGTAGGAAAAATGCTGTTGGAGGTCTAGGATTCGTGAACACTTCAGACTGGAATGAAGCAGTACTTTTCAAACATGTGTGGTCCATTGCCAATAAGAAAGACAATCATTGGATAAAATGGGTCCATAGTGTTTACATTAAAAATGAGGAGTGGTGGGAGCACAAAGCTCCTTTGAATAGTAGCTGGTATTGGCGAAAAATAGATGAGGCAAATTTTAAAATAGGAGCAGGATACAAGTTGTTGCAGCGTGCTTTTGAGCATCCTTTCTGGCACAAAGAGATCTCGAGGTTTGTGTTTCATGTGTGAGATACTGTTGTGAGATTATTTTAGTTTTGTGATAAAGATGCTGATGTGTCACATTAATACAAGAGCATTAAATTAATCAATGTAAATTATGTTATTTTTTTGAAACAAAGATGATAAAGATGCTGATGTGTCACATTAATACAAGAGCATTAAATTAATCAATGTAAATTATGTTATTTTTTTGAAACAAAGATTGCAGCTTTCATTAAAAAGCAAATCAGCTATTAAAATAGCATCCAAACCAGAAGGGACATCTCCCGTACTAGAAAGACAGTCAGGAAATGAACTAGAAGAACGAGCTAATGAATTAGTAGCTTGTTCCCAGACCGTTTAGCAAACTTAACAGAAATGTGAAACATAGAAACAGACTGTATGAGACTGATACAATCTAAAATTATAAGACCAAGTGGTGAGAGAATCTTCTTATTGATGTTAACCGATTGCACCAGCACGAGGCAATCCGATTCCATCACCACAGCACCAAGAACAAACTCTTCAAAAGAGGTTGCATCTCCCCAGGTACTTTTAACCCAACTCAATGCCTCTTTTAAAGATATTGCTTATGTCACAAGAGGATCAAGATCACCCTTTCTTTTAATAGCTGCAGAAGCAACAAACTCACCTTCATGATTTCTAGTGATCCATCATAGAAAGAGCAACATTGCAAGTAACCTTTAACTCACCAACATATGGTTTATGCCATGGCTCAGCACCAGTCAAAGACTGTCCAGAAGATGTTGAAGCATCTCCATTCTTAATCTGAGCAAAATTCTAGATTTCAAGGTAAGTAATGACAGCCAAAACTACTCTCTCCACAGAAGCATTCTTCTTAATCCAAAGTAAGTCATTACGAGCTCCCAAAAAATTCCAAAGAATCATAGCTAATTTATCAACGATGTCCCTGTTGGGCTTTATGCCCTAAATAAAACTGTATTTCAATGTAATCTTTTCTATTCATATCAAAAAAGGAATATATTTAATTTCATTACTTGTTTAATGCGTTATTTGGTTCACGTGATCAACTATTTACTTATTTGATTAATAAATTCATCCAAACCCTTTTCACACTGATATTCTTGTTTATTGTATTGTCAACACAGTGGAAAGTAAAGAAGATTGTGTGATTAAATGTATTCCTAGATATTGGGTGTTATGCCCTAAATAAAACTCATTTCAATATAATCAGATTTACTTATTAATATAGATCAGAAATAACATTTAATGTTGCATGGTTCACATGATTTATTTCATGATTATATGTACATAATGTATGAATTCTTCTAAAACCCTTTTCACATACTTGATCCTGTTTATTGTGCTGTCAACACATTGGAAAGTAAACATGACTATGTGAATAAAGTTTCCTAGATTTATCAGACATAGGGTTTTACTGATATGATAATCTACAACAAGAGTTTACTTTCATTTGGAGAAATGCTATGTTCTTTCCAGAGCATTGGTTAAAGTAAAGCTCTGGTTGGATGCATGGAGTATGCATCGGAAGGGACCGATATTGAACTTTGACTTAGATTTATTAAACTTACTGTAATATCTATTCAAGTCAATATCGCCTAGTTGATCCTAGATCAAATGATCTTAATCCTGTTATGATTAGGCTCAATCTTGAGAGGCTATTCGTGTTCTTTGATTTCTTAGTTAAGCCTACTTTTAGGTCAGGGTGATACGTACATTTTGGGAACACGGTAGTGCAATTAAGTGGGAGCGATAACATAAACATGGAATCTATAGCTTCTATCTGACGAATAGAAAGTAAAGGATGATCTCCTTTGAGCTTGACCAAACGAAAATAAATGGTTGAGATCTCATTTCACATAAGCGTAAATATCATTTATACGGTGTTAAGTGTTTTAAGGACTAAATAAATTGTAGGGTGTAACGGTAGTCTAATCCCTTTACAGTGTAGATCATTCATATAGAGGATCATTGATCACATTAGGATTATAACAATGGATAACTAATGATGTGTCTATATGGTGGAACATATAGAGCATTCTATATATTGAGAGTGCAATTCTAAGTTCTATGCGTGGATTCAACGAAGAATTAATAAGTTAGTGAATTTTCGTAAAGCCCGCTTAGTTTAATTTGGAAATTAGCAGTTAAGTATGATTAATTATGAAAATTATTTATAGCCATTTAAATAATTTATTATGCTGTTATTTATGGAATTCAGAAATGCATTGCTATGTCATTCAGTAGTTTTCATGTTTTGCATTTCCGGTGCCCGGTATTTTGGAACTCGGTGTTTGGCTCAGTAGAAATCACAACTTAGTATGTTAGTAGTTTGGGACGGTTTATTAGACTTTGGGAATGTCGGGAATGGCCGGGAATTTAGAATTTCCCAAAAATACCCCTTTAGTGTGGTTTGCGTGGTTTTAGTGTGGAGGGGCAAAATGGTCTTTTTTCCCCATTAGTATTTTGTCTTTTAGTGATTTTTATTAAATGAAAAATAAATGTTATTTATGTTTTATTTGGCTGAAAAGAATCCTTTTTACTTAATTTTACTCTTCATAGCCTCATTTCAACACTTAGAAAAAAATAAAGAAAATTTTCAAGGAAACACTCTCTCTCTTTTTCTCTCTATTTTCGGCTGGTTGCTTGGGGTTCAAGGGCTGGGTTTTTCTTCAATTTTCAAAGCTAGATTCAACCTATAATTGCGAACTCTTGATTGTGGTAGGTGATTTCTAACTTTCTCCCTTTAATTTGTTGAAAAAAATGATGAAAATGGTGATGCATGCATGAATTTGTAATATGATTGCTGCTGTGATTTTGTTGTTGATTTCTGTGAAGTAAGCATGTCAATTTGAGGGTAATTAAGCTGTTAGAAATGCATGTAAACTACCTAGTTTCAAGTTTGGATTTTCTAGCTCAAAAATGTGATTTTTGAAGAAGATGTTGTGAAAACTGGTGCTGTGTTGTTGTTGATGTTTTTATTTGTTTTCAGAGGTTATATTATGCTAGTTTAAGAGGATTTAAGTTGGTTTGAATGCATGTTAGGTGGTTTTGCTCAAGTTTGAGTTTAGAACTCAAAGCTTGAGCTTTAATGGCACTTTTTGTTTTGGTGCATTCTGGGTGGTTTTGGTGCCTTAGAAATGTTCTAGGGGTTATATGGAATAGGTCTGGAAGGTTTGAGTTGATTTTGAATTGATTTGAGCAAGTTATGAATTTTTGATTGTTGCTGCCTGCGAGGAACCGGAATTCCGGTTGTGCATTTGGAATTCCGGATGAGGGTTCTGAATTTTCCAGAACTGGAATTCCGGTTGGGCAACCGGTCTACCGGTTGGGGAAAATTCAGGGACCCTAGTTTTCCTCGTTTTTATGTTTTAGGGGGTATTGCCATGCTTTTTATCGATAGGGAAACTTTTAGTTCCTAGTTTAAGTCCCCGGGAAGTGATTTAGCGTGTCACTTATAGTGTTGTGATTTTCATGGTTTAGGAGCCTGTAATCCGCCGCTCAGCTAAAGTTCCACTCAGGTTGACCGGCACACCTGAATTTGGAATCCAGGTAAGATTAGTATAACAGTATGCATATGTAGATTACATGTTTAGCGAGCATGTAGGAAGCCTGTTCGATTACATTAGTTGTATGTTGGCTTCGAACCATCCAACCCTGTCACGTCGGTACAGGCTGGAGTATGACCAGCAGCCGGAGTATGACCGGTTTGACCGATCAGGCTGACACTTGGTTGGTGGTTCTGTACTATTGACGTATCCCGTCGGTACAGGCTGGAGTATGACCAGCAACCGGAGTATGACCGGTTCGACCGATCAGGTTGTTACGTGTTTAGCAACGAGCTGCACAGCATGTTTAAAAATCACGTAATCCGCCTATGTTAGTTAGGGTGTTACAATTTGGTATCAGAGCCGCCAGGTTGTCTTCCGAAGATCGTCACGACATGTACAATCATCATCAGCAGTTAGCTCGTTTCACAGTTCAGTAAGCCTTTATTGCTTTAGTAGTTTATTTTATTCAGTTATAAAAAAAAAAGCCTAATAGGAAGCATGTTAGTAGCCTGATAGTAGAATAGGCGCATGTTTCGTTTTTAATTCCCAAATTAAGCGGCATTAGTAAGCTCTCCTTGAATACGACCTGATATGCCAACTCTTGGTTTCGCAGGCGGTTCTAATCAGATGGACGCCAGGCGGACTACCAGGAGTCAGGGCAACTCAGTGGGGTCGAACCAAGGACAAGGAGCTCAGTTTCCCCCGCCAGCTAGGGGCCGAGGTAGAGGTCCCCGAGGCAGGGCTCGTGGCCGGGGTATTGAGAACCCGCCAAAGGCTGCCCAGGCTCCCCTAGCCGATCAGGGAGCCCAGAACTGGGAGGTTCAGTTTGCAGAAATGCAAGCCCGGATAGAAGAGCAAGACCTCGAGATTCAGAGGTTGAGACAGCAGGGTGCTCCTGCAGTTCCAGTGCCCATAGTTCCAGTGGCACCTGCCCCTGCTGCCCAGGCCGAGATAGTGGTGGCAGCCAATAGATTGGAACCTCTGTACGAGCGGTTCCGAAAGCAAGCACCTCCAATTTTCCTGGGAGGTCCGGACGTGATGAAAGTCGAGCAGTGGCTGACGGTGATTACCAAGATCCTGAACTTCATGGGTGTCACCGGTAACGACAGAGTGGTGTGTGCCACTTTCCAGTTTCAGGAGGACGCTCTGGTCTGGTGGGACATGGTGTCTCAGATCCATGATGTCACCACCATGACCTGGGAAAGGTTCCAGGAACTCTTCAACGCGAAGTACTACAATGAGGCGGTCAGAAGCGCCAAGAGGAAAGAGTTCGCTCACTTGACCCAGCGTGAGAATATGAGCGTCACTGAGTATACTACTCAGTTTGATCGGTTGGCAAGGTTGGCCTCGGGAATTATGCCGACCGACTTCAGCAAGAAAGAGAAGTATCTGGACGGGTTGAATGCCAAGATCAAGCATGATCTGATGATTACCACGGACGACAGCACCAACTATGCTCAGATGGTGGAGAAGGCACTGCGAGCTGAGGGCGCAGTTGGGTGTATGTCGGAGTCAGCTAGTACTTCGGCGAGTGGCGGGGCTCCTACCCCTCCTGCATCAGGCTTTAGCAGGGGGAGTAGCGGTTCGGCCATTGATCAGAGGAAGAGAGCACCCATTGCTTCCGGTGGCTCGAGTCAGAACAAGAGGTTCCGAGGGAACCAGAACAGAGGGAGTCGTCCTGGTGGTACTGAGACCCGATTCTCATATCCCGAGTGCCCTAGCTGCAAGAGGCACCATCGGGGTGAGTGCAAAGGTCAGGGATGCTTTCACTGTGGCATGCCCGGACACTTCAAGAGGGACTGTCCCAAGCTCCGATCAGAGGCACCGAGAGCTCCAGCGATACCCACTCCAGCCAGGGTGTTCGCTATCACTCAGGATGATGCAGATGCCAGCCCATCAGTTGTCACAGGTCAGCTTTCTATTAATAACTCACTATATTCAGTGCCGTTTGATTCTGGGGCTACACATTCTTATGTGGCGGCCAGAGTCTTTAGTAAATTGGGTAGACCATACTATAGATATGAATCAGGGTTTGGAACCCTATTACCTGGCGCAGAATTGGTTATCTCCAATAGGTGGATTAGGTCTATGCCGATCAGGATAGATGGTAGAGAGTTAAGTGCTGATCTGATAGAGATGAGTTTAGTCGAATTCGATATTATTTTAGGAATGGATTTCCTATCTAAATATTCGGCGAGCATTGATTGTAAAAGGAAGATGGTGATCTTCCAACCGGAAAGTGAAGAACCCTTTGTGTTTGTTGGTACAGTTCAGGGATCTCGGATCCCGGTGATTTTGGCCATGTCAGCTAGAGAATTGTTGCACAGCGGTTGCTTAGGGTTTCTGGCCGTGGTGGTGGACACCACTCGGCCAGATACCATTCGGCCAGAGGACATCAAGGTGGTTCGGGAATTTTTGGATGTTTTTCCCGAAGAACTTCCATGGTTACCACCTCAGCGGGAGATTGACTTCGTGATAGACTTGGCACCAGGGGTGGAACCGGTTTCCAAAGCCCCGTATAGAATGGCTCCAGCTGAACTTAAGGAATTAAAGATTCAGCTCCAAGGGTTGCTTGACATAGGGTTCATTCGGCCCAGTGTGTCACCCTGGGGAGCCCCGATTTTATTCGTCAAGAAGAAGGATGGATCTATGAGGATGTGCATCGACTACAGGGAATTGAACAAGCTGACGGTGAAGAATAAATATCCATTACCTAGGATCGACGATTTGTTCGATCAGCTTCAGGGGAAGACGGTCTTTTCTAAGATTGATCTCCTTTCGGGTTATCATCAGTTGAGAATCTGAGAGGAGGACATTCCGAAGACGGCTTTCCGCACTAGGAATGGACATTACGAATTTCTGGTTATGTCATTTGGACTAACCAATGCTCCTGCAGCATTCATGGACCTGATGAATATAGTATTCAAGGATTTCCTCGATATCTGTGTGATTGTGTTTATCGACGACATCCTCGTGTACTCTCAATCAGCAGAGGAGCATGAGGTACATCTTCAGATGGTACTGCAACGGCTTCGAGAACATAAGCTGTATGCCAAGTTCAAGAAATGTGAGTTCTGGCTATCTCAGGTGTCCTTCCTAGGGCACATTGTGAGCAAAGATGGGATTAAGGTGGATCCCAGGAAGATTGAATCCGTCAGGGATTGGCCGAGACCGAAGACAGTGACAAAGATCAAAAGCTTCTTAGGTTTAGCTGGGTACTACCGTAGGTTCGTGGATGGGTTTTCTAAAATTTCAATGCCCCTAACCGAGCTTACAAAGAAGAATCAGCGATTTATTTGGTCAGACAAGTGCGAAGCTAGTTTTCAGGAGCTAAAGCAGAGGTTGATTACCGCTCCAGTGCTAGCTTTGCCTTCGGACAGGGAGAAGTTCGTAGTTTATTGTGACGCATCCAAACAGGGTTTGGGATGTGTATTGATGCAAGCCGATCGGGTCATCGCTTATGCCTCCCGTCAGTTAAAGGATTATGAACAGCGATACCCGACTCATGACCTAGAGTTGGCCGCGGTGGTTTTCGCATTGAAGATTTGGCGGCATTATCTTTACGGGAAAAAGTGTGAGATCTATACCGACCATAAAAGTCTCAAGTATTTCTTTACTGAGAAGGATTTGAATATGAGACAAAGCCGTTGGTTGGAATTAGTGAAAGATTACGACTGTGAGATCCTCTATCACCCCGGAAAGGCCAATGTAGTGGTCGATGCCCTGAGCAGAAAGGGTCTCGGGCAAGTAGCTAGATCCAACATTGAGTTTGTGGTAGGTCAGCTTCACAACTTAACGCTACAATCTGACTTGTTGGAAATAATAAAAGTCGCTCAGATGACGGATCCAGAGTTAGTGAAGATCCGAGATGAGGTGTTGGCTGGTCAAGCCAAGGACTTTTCAGTGTCAGACAGTGGGATGCTTTTGTATAAAGCCAGGGTTTGTGTTCCGAATAGTGTGGAACTTAGGAATGAGATCTTTGAGGAGGCTCATTCTACCCCGTATTCTCTGCATCCCGGCACCACTAAGATGTACCAAGATTTGAAACCGTACTTCTGGTGGAGCGGTATGAAGAAGAATTTGGTAGAATTCGTATCAAGATGCCTCACTTGTCAGCAGATTAAGGCTGAACACCAGAGACCAGCAGGGTTGTTGCAGCCTCTAACCCTACCAGAATGGAAATGGGAAGATATCACGATGGATTTTGTGGTCGGGTTACCTAGGACCACGGGTTTATTTGATTCCATCTGGGTAGTGGTGGATCGATTTACGAAATCTGCTCATTTTCTGCCGGTTAGAACAACATTTACAGTGGATCAGTTGGCAGAGTTGTATGTCAGAGAGATAGTGAGACTTCACGGGGTACCGAAGTCTATAGTTTCGGACAGGGATCCGAAGTTCACCTCCAAATTTTGGCAAAGTTTGCAACGGGCAATGGGTACAAGGCTGAAATTCAGTACAGCATTCCATCCTCAGACAGATGGTCAGTCCGAAAGGACAATTCAGATATTGGAGGACATGTTGAGAGCCTGTGTTATGGACTTTGAAGGCTCATGGAATAAGTATCTACCGTTGATAGAATTTTCTTACAACAACAGTTACCAGAGTACGATAGGGATGGCTCCCTATGAACTGTTATACGGTAGGAAATGTAGATCTCCCATCCATTGGGATGAGACAGGGGAGAGAAAATACTTAGGTCCAGAGTCATTGCAACGGACCAATGAGGCGATAGAGAAGATAAAAGCTAGAATGCTTGCCTCACAAAGCAGACAGAAGAGTTACGCAGATCCGAAACGCAGAGATGTTGAGTTCCAAGTAGGGGAACATGTGTTTTTACGGGTATCTCCGATGAAGGGGATCAAACGTTTCGGGAAAAAAGGCAAGTTATGCCCTAGATTTACAGGACCTTTCGAGATTCTCGAGAAGATAGGTCAAGTGGCATATCGGTTAGCATTGCCTCCAGCTTTATCAGCAGTTCACAACGTATTCCATGTCTCGATGTTGAGAAAATACATTTCAGATCCCTCTCATATACTCAGTTATGAGAGTCTTGAGCTACAGCCAGACATGACTTATGAGGAACAGCCAGTGCAGATCCTGGATAGAAAGGATAAAGTCCTTCGGAATAAGACCATAGCATTGGTCAAGGTTCTCTGGAGAAACAGCAAGGTGGAGGAAGCCACCTGGGAGCTAGAGTCAGATATGAGAGCTCAATATCCAGAGTTATTCAGGTTAGATTTCGGGGACGAAATCCTTTTAAGGGGGGGATAGTTGTAAAGCCCGCTTAGTTTAATTTGGAAATTAGCAGTTAAGTATGATTAATTATGAAAATTATTTATAGCCATTTAAATAATTTATTATGCTGTTATTTATGGAATTCAGAAATGCATTGCTATGTCATTCAGTAGTTTTCATGTTTTGCATTTCTGGTGCCCGGTATTTTGGAACTCGGTGTTTGGCTCAGTAGAAATCACGACTTAGTATGTTAGTAGTTTGGGACGGTTTATTAGACATTGGGAATGTCGGGAATGGCCGGGAATTTAGAATTTCCCAAAAATACCCCTTTAGTGTAATTTGTGTGGTTTTAGTGTGGAGGGGC
The DNA here is from genome assembly GCF_029168945.1 of Cannabis sativa. Classification (NCBI taxonomy): domain Eukaryota; kingdom Viridiplantae; phylum Streptophyta; class Magnoliopsida; order Rosales; family Cannabaceae; genus Cannabis; species Cannabis sativa. The sequence continues at coordinate 59,827,318 of NC_083601.1, forward strand.
CAACTTGTCTTTTTGCCCCATTAGTATTTTGTCTTTTAGTGATTTTTATTAAATGAAAAATAAATGTTATTTATGTTTTATTTGGCTGAAAAGAATCCTTTTTACTTAATTTTACTCTTCATCATTTTCAAGGAAACACTCTCTCTCGTTTTCTCTCTATTTTCGGCTGGTTGCTTGGGGTTCAAGGGCTGGGTTTTTCTTCAATTTTCAAAGCTAGATTCAACCTATAATTGCGAACTCTTGATTGTGGTAGGTGATTTCTAACTTTCTCCCTTTAATTTGTTGAAAAAAATGATGAAAATGGTGATGCATGCATGAATTTGTAATATGGTTGCTGCTGTGATTTTGTTGTTGATTTCTGTGAAGTAAGCATGTCAATTTGAGGGTAATTAAGCTGTTAGAAATGCATGTAAACTACCTTGTTTCAAGTTTGGATTTTCTAGCTCAAAAATGTGATTTTTGAAGAAGATGTTGTGAAAACTGGTGCTGTGTTGTTGTTGATGTTTTTATTTGTTTTCAGAGGTTATATTATGCTAGTTTTCAGAGGATTTAAGTTGGTTTGAATGCATGTTAGGTGGTTTTGCTCAAGTTTGAGTTTAGAACTCAAAGCTTGAGCTTTAATGGCACTTTTTGTTTTGGTGCATTCTGGGTGGTTTTGGTGCCTTAGAAATGTTCTAGGGGTTATATGGAATAGGTCTAGAAGGTTTGAGTTGATTTGGAATTGATTTGAGCAAGTTATGAATTTTTGATTGTTGCTGCCTGCGAGGAACCGGAATTCCGGTTGTGCATCCGGAATTCCGGATTAGGGTTCTGAATTTTCCAGAACCGGAATTCCGGTTGGGCAACCGGTCTACCGGTTGGGGAAAATTCAGGGACCATAGTTTTCCTCGTTTTTATGTTTTAGGGGGTATTGCCATGCTTTTTATCGATAGGGAAACTTTTAGTTCCTAGTTTAAGTCCCCGGGAAGTGATTTAGCGTGTCACTTATAGTGTTGTGATTTTTATGGTTTAGGAGCCTGTAATTCACCGCTCAGCTAAAGTTTCAGTCAGGTTGACCGGCACACCTGAATTCAGAATCCAGGTAAGATTAGTATAACAGTATGCATATGGAGATTACATGTTTAGCGAGCATGTAGGAAGCCTGTTAGATTACATTAGTTGTATGTTGGCTTCGAACCATCAAACCCTATCACGTCAGTACAGGCTGGAGTATGACCAGCAGCCGGAGTATGACCGGTTCGACCGATCAGGCTGACACTTGGTTGGTGGTTCCGTACTATTGACGTATCCCGTCGGTACAGGCTGGAGTATGACCAGCAGCCGGAGTATGACCGGTTCGACCGATCAGGAGGATATAGTAACACGTCGATATAGGCTGGAGTATGACCAGCATCCGGAGTATGACCGGTTCGACCGATCAGGTTGTTACGTGTCAATAGTACCGTCCCTATGAACGTTCAGAACTCAGTACCATGTTGGACATGGCAGTAGTGGCTCAGTACCGTGTTGGACACGGCAATAGCGGGACTCAGTATCGTGTTGGACACGACAGTTAGGGTTGTGATCAGGGGTATGGGCGTCTGATCATAACCGGGATTATGTATGAATATTATTATGCTTTTCTTACTGAGTCTGTCGACTCACAGTTCTACGTTTATGTGTAGGTAAAGGCAAGGCTAAAGCTGATGGACCGTGAGCGAGCTTGTGAAGATTGTACATGTCGGGGCGGTTAGGCCTGGAGCGTACGATCATCGGGACAGCGAGGCTGATTTTGTAACTGGTCGCTAGGCGACATTTATTTTGTGTATCAGTTAAACAGTTAAATCTTTTTGTAAATGATTTTATAATCGGGATCCCGAGTCTTTTGTAATATTATTTTATAAGTTTAATTTAAAAAGCAAAAATTTTAATTAATCACGTTTTTCCATAAACCTCGTTGATTAGCAACGAGCTGCACAACATGTTTAAAAATCACGTAATACGCCTATGTTAGTTAGGGTGTTACAATTTTAGTAGTAAATTCTAGATCTACTTATTGGAAGCTCGGTTATATAGACCCGTGGTCCCCGCACTAGTTGAGATAATATTGCTTGTAAAACTCCTGTAATTGGTTTTGATTAATCAATTATAATTCTCAATTTAGACTATGTCTATTTGTGAATTTTTCACTAAGTAAGGGCGAAATTGTAAAGAAATAGTTTTAGGGGCATATTTGTTAATTATGATACTTTGTATGGTTCAATTAATAAATATGATAAATGACAATATTATTAATAATTATTTATAGTTATTAAATAGTTAGAATTGGCATTTAAATGGTTGAATTAGAAAATTAGCGTTTTTGAGAAAATCAGATGCAGAAAAGATAAAATTGCAAAATTGCAAAAAGTGAGGCACAAATCCACATTGTATGGCTGACCACTTTTGTAGGGTTTTCCCTCTGATATTTTCATTATTCTAATGCCAAATAATTCAAACCTAACCCTAGTGGAATGCTATAAATAGAGAGTGAAGGCTTTAGGAAATTTACACTTAAATTTTCTACTTTTTCATTCAGAAAAACTGAGCCTTTCTCTCTCCCTATCTTTGGCCGACCCTTTCTCTTTCTTCTTACTCTTCAATTTGGAAAATTACTTAGTGTTAGAGTAGTGCCCGCACACAGCAAGTGATACCTCAACCATAGTGAGGAAGATCGTGAAGAAAGACTTTCAGCAAGAAGGAGTTTCAGTAATAAAGAATCAGAGAAAGAGATCCAGGGTCAGATATTGATAATGCTCTGCTACAGAAAGGAATCAAGGGCTAGATATCATGAATGGAAGGAGTCATATTATTCCGCTGCACCCAATGTAAGGTTTACTAAACTTTATATGTGTTTATTTTATCGTTTTAGAAAGTTCATATTTAGGATGTTAATCAACATACTTGTGAGTAGATCTAAGATCGTGGTAAAATAATTTCCAACAACTGGCCTCAGAGCCATGGTAATTGATTTGCTTGCAAGAAATTTGGACTTTAAAACGATTGTTTAATGTTTTGGATGGTATCATGTTGTATTGAGTGTTATATGATGATTGATTGATGTTTGTGAATTTTCGTGAAAAATAATTGAATATCTGTTTCTGGAATTATTTTTATTGGATAGTATGGAAAAAATTAAGCAATTTAATTTTTTACAGAACTCTATTTCGATTTAATTTAAATTAGTTATTATTTTTTGAAGTTTCGAAAAATATCGGGATCGAGCAACAGGGACACGTGCGCGGAACAAGCTGCATGCAGCCTCCTGCGCCCACATCCCTCGCCCATGCAGCCCCTTGCGCGCCCATGGACAGTACGCAAATTTTTCGTTTTTCTTCGTTTTTTCATGCTATTTCATGGATTTAACTTCCGATTTTTTGTGTAGTTCTGTATTTATACATTTACTATTCCTAATTCAATTCTAATTATCAAAATTAATTTAATTAATATTTTTTAAATTTAATTCATGATATTACTGTAATTTGAATTTGAAAATCGTAAATATCTATCTTTTTTGCTTAATTATCTATCTTATTTTTAAATTTGATTATATCTTATCTTATTTTTAAATTTAAGGTGAGATATTAAATTTTTTAAATTTAATTTTTTTAAAATAATTTGACCTTATTTAAATTTAAAATAAGATAACTATAATCATGTAATTTTAAATAGATGTAAGATATTTTCCTAACTTTTAAATTTTGTTATTTTATTTATTTAAATTACATTTAAAATCTGAAAAAGATATTCATTTATCTTTTTTAGTTTTTTATTTAATTTTTATTTATAAAATAACATTAAAATTTTTAAAAGTAGTTAGCAAATTTTGAAACTATATTTAGGTTGGTTGAAACCTAATTTTTCAAAATTGTAGGTTTAATTTTAAATATTTTATATATTTTAATTTCGAATTTTTTTTTTTAAACTTTTAAAATTTTCAAAAATATTTTTTTTTATTTAATTAATTATTATTTTTTTCGAAAGTATTTATTTAAAATTAAATAAATCCTACATCCAGCTATCCAGCTAACCTTGTTGCAGGAGTATATGTTTTAGCTTTTTTGTAAGTTTTGAAAACCTATTATTGCTTGATTGCAAATAGCCATGGTTAACTTGTTGACAGATCCAATAATCTGATTTTAACTCATGGCTCCCTTGGTCAAGTAAATAATTTGTAACAGGTATATTTACAATCTTCTTTCATCTGTGTATGACCTAGAACCATGATAGGATCCATCCAAATTGTGTGCCTGTGTGAGCCTATGTGTTTAATTTCTTTATAGATGCATATAGGTTGTTGTTGCTAAATAAAATATCATAGGTCTTGATAGATTTTATTTAGGCCCATTTAGTTTTTGGGCCTATTCAATTAATAACAGTTGTTCATTTTAAGGTTAAATTCCTCTCTTTTGGGCCTTGTGTGAGAGTTGGGAGCCATAGTAGTGGGTACGACATACTGAACCCATCACCCCCTCACATGAAACACCCCAATTGTGAAGGCCCATTTGGTTGATTTGAATAACTGTACTAGGTTAATTAAACTAGTTTAACCTAATAAAATTGATTAGCAACATAATTAATGTCATTTATTTTTGAAATTAATTTTAGAAAATCATAGTTTAAAGAATTTTATTCTAAGCTAAACTATATGTATTTTCTTGTATCTAATTAAATATAGAATTATAACCATCTAGATTCTTTCTGAAGCTTAATTTAAATTTTTCATTAAATATTCCTATTTAAGTTGATATTTAGTTATCTCTAACTAATCAACTTAAATTTGAATATCTTTTGGATTTAAAATTTCAAAATTAAGTTGAGGAATTTTAGCATTTGGTTATTTAGATTCTTTAGATATTTTTTAAGTTGATATCTTTTCGAATATTAACTTAAAATGGAATATTTTCAAATTAAGTGGTTACAACTTAATTTTTGATCTTTAATTAAATTTAAATTTGAAAATATTTAAGTTCTAGATTTTTTCTAATAAACCTTAAATTAGATATTTTTTCAAATTTTGTGGAAAAGATACTTAATCAAAGTAGATATTTTCTAGATAGTTATTTCTAGACTACTTATTATTTCTAATATTAATTAGGAAAATATAATACATTGTGAAATTAGTTATTTATATAATTAATTTTGGTACAATTTATTTTAAGTATATTTTTCCTGGTATTAAACTAGAGATTAATAATTAAGCCTTCTCTACACTTAATTATTTATTTTTTGAATTTAATACATTTAATTAATTTGAAAATTAAATATCTAAGTTGATTTTCATCAAGATACTTAAATATTTCTTTTTCATGACACTTAATTAAATATAAAATTATTTTTAGTTGAAATTTATTTTTTCAACCAAATTTAAATAATTTTCAAAATATTTTTTTTTCTTTATTTTATTAATCAAAATTCGAAATTGCATTTCTTAAATGCTGGAATTTCAAATTTTATTTGAAAAATAGATTAAAGTTGTAAATTATTTATTTTAATTTTGGAACAAATTAAATAATTGATTTTTTCATTTAATGATTAATTAAAATAAATGAAGTAAAATATATTTTATAAGAAATTTAATTAATTAGTCAAAAGAAAATCTAGATAGGTGATATTTTTGCTTGAAGTATTTTTCTAGTGTATTTAATTAAATAGAAAATTGATATTTAAGTTGATTTTCATCATCATACTTAAATATTTGAAATTTTTCTTATATATATTTAATTAAATAGGAAAATTATATTTAAGTAAACATGACTATGTAAATAGGTAATATCTATTCAAGTCAATATCGAATAGTTGATCCTAGATCAAATGATCTTAATCCTGTTAGGATTATAACAATGGATAACTAATGATGTGTCTATATGGTGGAACATATAGAGCATTCTATATACTGAGAGTGCAATTCGAAGTTTTATGCGTGGATTCAACGAAGAATTAATAAGTTAGTGAATTTTAGTAATAAATTCTTGATCTACTTATTGGAAGCTTAGTTATATAGACCCGTGGTCCCCGCACTAGTTGAGATAATATTTCTTGTAAGACTCATGTAATTGTTTTTGATTAATCAATTATAATTCTCAAAGTAGACGATGTCTATTTGTGAATTTTTCACTAAGTAAGGGCGAAATTGTAAAGAAAGAGTTTTAGGGGCATATTTGTTAATTATGATACTTTGTATGGTTCAATTAATAAATATGATAAATGACAATATTATTTAATAATTATTTATAGTTATTAAATAGTTAGAATTGGCATTTAAATGGTTGAATTTGAAAATTGGCGTTTTTGAGAAAATTAGATGCAGAAAAGATAAAACTACAAAATTGCAAAAAGTGAGGCCCAAATCCACTTTGTATGGCCGACCACTTTTGTAGGGTTTTTCCTCTGATATTTTCATTATTTTAAAGCCAAATAATTCAAACCTAACCCTAGTGGAATGCTATAAATAGATAGTGAACGCTTCAGGAAAATTACACACTTTTCTTCTAACTTTTCATTCTGAAAAAACTGAGCCTCTCTCTCTCCCTATCTTTGGCCGACCACTCCTTCTCTCTCTTCTTCCTTGAAATTTTGAAATTCTTAGTGTTAGAGTAGTGCCCACACACAGCAAGTGATACCTCAATCATAGTGAGGAAGATCGTGAAGAAAGACTTTGAACAAGAAGGAGTTTCAGCACTAAAGAATCACAGAAAGAGATCCAGGTTCAGATATTGCTAATGCTCTGCTACAGAAAGTAATCAAGGGCTAGATATCTGAACGAAAGGAGTCATTTAATTCCGCTGCACCCAATGTAAGGTTTACTAAACTTTATATGTGTTTACTTCATCGTTTTAGAAAGTTCATATTTAGGGTGTTAATCAACATACTTGTGAGTAGATCTAAGATCCTTGTAAAATAATTTCCAACAACTGGCCTCAGAGCCATGGTAATTGATTTGCTTGCAAGAAATTTGGACTTTAAAACGATTGTTTGATGTTTTGGATGGTATCATGTGGTATTGAGTGTTATTTGATGATTGATTGATGTTTGTGAATTTTCGTTAAACATAATTGAATATCTGTTTCTGGAATTATTTTTATTGGATAGTATGGAAAAAATTAAGCAATTTACTTTTTTACTGAACTCAGTTTCGATTTAATTTGAATTAGTTATGTTTTTTTGAAGTTTCGAAAAAATCGGGGTTGAGCAGCACACCTCCTGCGCGCGCGGATTTCATGCAAATCCCCTTGCTGCCGAGGTTGCTCGCGCAAATCACCCCTATGCGCGTGGATGGGTCTGCAAAGTGTGGCATGCTGCCCCATGGCACACCCACAATAGGGCCATTTTGTAACATGAGCATGTCTTGGTGCTTGATCATTAGTCAAGTCTTGCACCAAGCACCTCATTGGGGTATTTTGTAACATGAGCAAGCCTTGGTTCTTGATTATTAGTCAAGTCTTGCACCAAGCACCTCATGGGGGTTGGGAACCTTTTGTTGTTCAGCTTTCTTTCTTTGTATTTCCTTCACATATGTCTACAGAGCTAAAATCATTTATGTTCCTGGAAATCCCTTAAAACCCCAATAAGCTCTTTAGGGGGGGTGACCAGGTGACTTAAGAAGCACCTTGTCACCAGCATGATAGGGGCCCAGCTGTGTACTCCCTTGCCCTATCAAGGCCATATATTAATAAAACGATGTTTGTCCATGCTTCTTGTGTATGCTTCTATATGGTCTTTGTGATGCCTGTTTGTTGCCTTTGTTGGGCCATTGCATGCCATCTGTCTATATGTTTGCTTGTGGGTTGTGTGAGATTGGTCCTTGGGGACGCTTTGTGTTTGCTTGCTCATGCTTCTTGTTTGTACTCAACATGTGCGAGACATGTATCGTGCCTAACCTTTGAACTTGTTTGCCTGCAGGCGCGTTTAGGCTGACTTGCTAGCTCGGTGTGCCAGCAAGTGCCGCACGTTCCACCTACTTGGGGTGTCCAAATAGTCGGCCCGTGACAGATGGTATCAGAGCCAAGAGAAAAGGGAAGCTTGGTAACACGACATAATGGTGAGCAACACCCAAAGGATTCAAGAGCTTGAGAAGCGCATAGGGGAATTAGATGGCCTGGACGAGAGGGTCAGGGATCTAGCCCCTAACAATCAGAACTCAGGGCCAACAATGACACAACAACAAGTTGCCTCGTTGGCTCAAGACTATGCTAACTTGTTGGCCAGGGTAGCTGCGATCGAGAGAAGAGATGCTGCTACCAGAACATCAGGTGCACCTCAAATGGAGGATCGCATCAAGGCATTAGAACAAGCAACAGTAGACATGCAGGCTGCTATCACTGTACTACAAAATGGGCAGGCGGCATTACAAGACTCCCTCAATGATACGATCGAGGATTGTAACGTGTCTGTCACAGCCATCCCGGAAGAATTAGCAGGGATGTCAACAAAGCTAAATCTTACCATGATAGCGACAGAGCGTGCAAATACCGGGGCACATGGAGGTATGGAGTATGGCTGACCGAGAGCACCTGAGCCCAAATGCTATGGAGGGGCGAGGGATGCCAAGGAGCTCCAAAACTTTCTGTTTGACATGGAGCAGTACTTTAGGGTCGTGTAGACCGACTCTGAAGAAGCAAAGGTAGTAACAGCTACCATGTATTTGTCCGGGGACGCCAAGTTGTGGTGGAGGACGAAATATGAAGACATTCAGAATGGTAAATGCACCATTGACACTTGGGAAGATCTCAAGAAAGAATTGAATGCCCAATTTCTGCCAGAGAATGTTGCCTACCTCGCTCGACGTCAGCTTAGAGAGTTAAAGCAAGTCGGGACAGTACGAGACTATGTAAAGAAGTTCTCTGGATTGATGCTCGACATCAAAGATATGAATGAATTCGACAGACTTTTCTACTTCCTTGAAGGACTCAAACCATGGGCTAAACAAGAGCTGCAAAGGCAGCGGGTGGCAGATCTCGCCACTGCTCAAGCTGCAGCCGAGCGACTGACTGACTACACCTCTGAGAATTCGCAGCCAAAGAAGATGAATCCTCAGACCAGCACCAACAATGCCGCGAGCAAGAAGTCAGGAAAGCAGTGGCTGAGTAAAAGTGGGGGAGGAGACAAGAGGACTCCTGAATCTAGCTCCTCCTCTAAAAGTGATGCTGCAACGGGGAAGAAGCCCCTAAGTGTTGGCTTTGCCAAGGCCCACATAGGGCGGCTGCTTGCCCCCACCAGTCCAAGTTGAGTGCCATAAAGGCATCCATTGCTCGAGAGGAGAAAGGATGTGGGGAAGATGATGAGGATGAAGACTGTCCGCACATGAGCGCCGTTCGATTAATGGTTGCTCTTAAGAAGCATGGCGTCGGAGGGAAGAAAGCCCTTGGGAAGGGATTGATGTTTGTGAAGGCCACTTTAAACGGTAAGCTGGCCAAGAGCGTACTGATTGACACCGGCGCAACACACAACTTCATCTCAGAAATTGAAGCTAAGAGGGTGGGCCTAAAACTGGAGAAAGATGCGGGTCGCATGAAGGCAGTCAATTCGAAGGGCATGGCCACAACTTGAGTGGCCAGAAAGGTGAATGTCAAGATTGACGGATGGGAGGGACAACTTGACCTCGTAGCGGTTCGCATGGATGACTTCGATGTGGTGTTGGGAATGGAGTTTCTAGTAGAGAAGGGGGTCATTCCAATTCCAGCAACAGGGAATCTCCTGATCATAGGTGAGAATCCTTCAACGGTGCCCGCTAAAGTGAGACAGCCCCCAGAAGTCAAGCTACTATCAGCCCTGCAACTGAAGAGGGGCCTGAAGAAGAAGAGGCCAACATTTATCATCCCTCCCACCGTGTACGACGAAAAAGTGGATGAGTCCACTCCAGCTATAATCGAGAAGGTGTTAGATGAATTCAAGGATGTGATGCCAGACGAGCTTCCAAAGAGACTGCCTCCCAGGAGGGCAGTTGATCACCAAATCGAGCTGGTGCCAGGTGCAAAGGCCCCAGCTAAAGCAGCATATCGAATGTCTCCTCCGAAACTTAAGGAGTTGAAGAATCAGCTAACGGAGATGCTGGAGGCAGAATTCATCAAACCCTCAAAGGCACCTTTTGGTGCCCCCGTGTTGTTTTAAAAGAAGAAGGACGAGACCTTGAGACTATGCATAGACTACTGCGCCCTCAACAAGGTGATTGTGCGCAACAGATACCCAATTCCCTTGATCGCGAATCTGTTTGACCAGCGAAGTGGAGTAAAATACTTCATGAAGTTGGACTTGAGATCAGGATACTATCAAGTTCGGATCGCAGAAGGGGATGAACCAAGGACTACTTGTGTTACTCGGTATGGGGCGTTTGAGTTTCGCGTCATGCCGTTTGGGTTGACAAATGCGCCAGCCAAATTCTGTACACTGATGAATGAAGTCTTCCATGATGTCTTAGACAAGTTCGTGGTGGTGTACTTGGATGATATCGTGGTCTACAGCGCCACTATAGAAGAGCATCAGGAACACTTGACAACGGTGTTTCAGAAGTTGAGGAAGGAACAGTTGTATGTAAAGCGAGAGAAGTGTTGTTTCGCTCAGAAAAGTATCAAGTTCCTTGGTCATGTTGTGGAACACGGGAAAATCCGTATGGACATGGAAAAGGTGCGGGCAATCCAAGAGTGGACGACCCCAACCAATGTGAAACAACTTCGCTCGTTTCTCGGTCTAGCCAATTAGTATAGAAGATTTGTGGAGGGCTATTCGAGAAGAGCGATACCGTTAACAGAGTTATTGAAGAAGGGTGTTACATGGACGTGGTCGGAGAAGTGCGAAGAAGCTTTTCGAAGTCTGAAGGAAGCCATGGTCGAAGATCCTGTATTAGCCTTGCCTGATGTATGCAAGCCCTTTGAGGTACAGACTGATGCATCAGATTATGCTTTAGGAGGGGTACTCGTGCAGGAGGGCCACCCCGTGGCATTTGAGAGCCGCAAGCTTTCCGAAGCAGAGAGGCGGTACACTGCGCAAGAGAAAGAGCTCTTGGAAGTTATTCATTGTTTACGGATGTGGAGGCATTACTTACTAGGGTCAAAGTTTGTTGTGAAGACGGACAATACGGCTGTTAGTCATTTCCTCACGCAGCCAAAACTGACTCCCAAGCAGGCCAGATTGCAGGAATTCTTGGCAGAATTCGACTTCTACTTCGAGCACAAGGCTGGACGTCTTAATCAGGCAGCTGATGCCCTCAGTCGTAAAGCTGAATTGGCGGCGCTAAAGGTGTTAGCGGGCATGTCAGCTAGCCAAGTGGGTACACCAATCAAAGAGCGCATCAAGGAGAACCTAGAGAAGGACCCAGTTGCAAAGACATCATGACTCTCGCAAGAAAGGGAAAGACAACTCAGTTTTGGGTACAGGATGACCTCTTGTGGGCCAAAGGTGGGCATATTTGTTTGTTCCGAAGGCAGGCGATCTAAGGAGGACGCTGCTGAGTGAGTGTCATGACACGTTATGGGCGGGTCATCAAGGGTGGCATAGGACACATGCCCTTTTGAAGCATGGGTACTACTGGCCGCAGATGCGGGAAGATGTGGTGGACTACACAAGGACCTGTCTCGTCTGCCAACAAGACAAAGTGGAGAGGCATAAGACGCTAGGGTTGTTAGAACCATTGTCGGTCCCAAGCAGACCATGGGAGAGTGTCTCGCTTGATTTCATTTCAGGTTTGCCGAAGACTGGAGACTTGAATGCAATCTTGGTGATCGTGGACAGATTTTCTAAGTATGCAACCTTCATCCTAGTGTCGAAGCAGTGTCCGGCAGAAGAGACAGCTCAACTTTTCTTCAAGCATATAGTAAAGTACTGGGGAGTACCCTAGAACATAGTAAGTGACCGAGATCGAAGATTCACAGGGACATTCTGGTCCGAATTATTTAAGCTTCTTGGGTCACAGATGAACATATCCTCGAGCTACCATCCACAGACAGATGGGCAGACAGAAAGATTCAATGGGGTGTTGGAGGAGTATTTGTGGCACTTTTTCAATGCCAACCAGAAGAATTAGCCGCAACTACTAGATGTAGCTCAATTCTGTTTCAATTCTCAGAAGAGTTCTTCATCAAACAAGAGCCCTTTTGAAGTTGTGAACGGACAGCAACCACTGTTACCCCCACACAGTGGATGAATACCACAGACGGAATCCGCGGGCCTTTAATTTTACAAAAGACAGGAAGAAGAACACAGAGATTGCCCAAGCATATTTAGAGAAAGCTTCACGAAGAATGAAGAAGTGGGCAGATCAGAAACGCCGACTGCTGGAGTTCAAGACAAGTGACTTAGTGTTGATCAAACTGCGGCCAGAACAATTGAGATTCCGAGGGGACAAGGACATCAGATTGGTACGCAAATACGAGGGCCCTGTTCCAGTCATCTCCAAAATTGGCCTAGCATCCTACAAATTCGAACTACCTTCATGGATGAAGATACACTCGGTCCTACACGTCAGCAACCTCAAGCCATATCATGAAGATCCAGAAGATCCAGCGCGCAACCAGTCTACCAGGGACGACATCAGCATTCAACGATGCAGCAGCAGAGAACCAGAAGAAATCCTTGCCGAAAGAACTGTTCGTGTGAAGAAAAAGAAGAGAAAAGAGTACCTGGTCAAATGGAAGGGCCTTGCTGATGACGAGATCAGCTGGGAAAAGGCGGAGGACTTGCAGCAGTTTATACAGAAGACTGAAGATCATGCAGCAGGTTCGTCGAGGATGCCGAACAATTAAGTGGGGGAGAATGTGGCGTGCTGCCCCATGGCACACCCACAATAGGGCCATTTTGTAACATGACCATGTCTTGGTGCTTGATCATTAGTCAAGTCTTGTACCAAGCACCTCATTGGGGTATTTCGTAACATGAGCATGCCTTGGTGCTTGATCATTAGTCAAGTCTTGCACCAAGCACCTCATGGGGGTTGGGAACCTTTTGTTGTTTAGCTTTCTTTCTTTGTATTTCCTTCACATATGTCTACAGAGCTAAAATCATCTATGTTCCTGGAAATCCCTTAAAACCCCAATAAACTCTTTAGGCGGGGGGTTGGTGACCAGGTGACTTATGAAGCACCTTGTCACCAGCATGATAGGGGCCCAGCTGTGTACTCCCTTGCCCTATCAAGGCCATATATTAATAAAAAGACGTTTATCCATGCTTCTTGTGTATGCTTCTATATGGTCTTTGTGATGCCTCTTTGTTGCCTTTGTTGGGCCATTGCGTGCCATCTGTCTATATGTTTGCTTGTGGGTTGTGTGAGATTGGTCCTTGGGGACGCTTTGTGTTTGCTTGCTCATGCTTCTTATTTGCACTCAACATGTGCGAGACATGTATTGTGCCTAACCTTTGAACTTGTTTGCCTGCAGGCGCGTTTAGGCTGACTTGCTCGCTCGGTGTGCCAGAAAGTGCCGCACGTTCCACCTACTTGGGGTGTCCAAATAGGCGGCCCGTGACACACAGCATCCCGTCCGTACAGCTCGTAATTTTTTCGTTTTTCTTTGATTTTTCATACTTTTTCATGGATTTAACTTTCGATTTTTTGTGTAGTTATGTATTTATACATTTACTATTCCTAATTCAATTCTAATTATCATCATTAAATTAATTAATATTTTTTAAATTTAATTCATGATATTAGTGTAATTTGAATTTGAAAATAGTAAATATCTATCTTTTTGCTTAATTATCTATCTTTTTTTTAAATTTGATTATATCTTATCTTATTTTTAAATTTAAGGTCAGATATTAAATTTTTTAAATTAATTTTTTTTTAAATAATTTGACCTTATTTAAATTTAAAATAAGATAATTATGATCATGTAATTTTAAATAGATGTAAGATATTTTGCTAACTGTTAAATTTTGTTATTTTATCTATTTAAATTACATTTAAAATCTGAAAAAGATATTCATTTATCTTTTTTAATTTTTTATTTAATTTTATTTATAAAATAACATTTAATTTTTAAAACTAGTTAGCAAATTTTGAAAAGATATTTAGGTTGGTTGAAACCTAATATTTCAAAATTGTAGGTTTAATTTTAAATTTTTTTTTTATTAATTTCGAATTTTAATTTTTTTTAAAACTTTTTAAATTTTCAAATTTTTTTTTTATTAATTATTTTTCGAAATTATTTATTTAAAATTAAATAAATCCTACATCAAACTATCTAGCTAACCTTGTTGCAGGAGTATATATTTTAGCTTGTTTGTAAGTTTTTAAAACCTATTATTGCTTGATTGCAAATAGCCATGGTTAACTTGTTGACAGATCCAATGATCTGATTTTAACTCATGGCTCCCTTGGTCAAGTAAATAATTTGTAACAGGTATATTTACAATCTTCTTTTATCTGTGTATGACCTAGCAACATGATAGGACCCATCCAAAGTGTGCCTGTGTGAGCCTATCTGTTTAATTTCATTATAGATTCATATAGGTTGTTATTGCTAAATAAAATATCATAGTTCTTGATAAATTTTATTTAGGCCCATTTAGTTTTTGGACCTATTCAATTAATAACAGTTGTTCATTTTAAGGTTAAATTCCTCTCTTTTGGGCCTTGTGTGAGAGTTGGGAGCCATAGTAGTGGGTACGACATACTAGCCCAGCACCCCCTCACATGAACCACCCCAATTGTGAAGGCCCATTTGCAGGATTTGAATAACTGTACTAGGTTAATTAAACTAGTTTAACCTAATAAAATTGATTAGCAACATAATTAATGTCATTTATTTTTGAAATTAATTTTAGAAAATCATAGTTAAAAGAATTTTATTCTAAGCTAAACTATATGTATTTTCTTGTATTTAATTAAATATAGAATTATAACCATCTAGATTCTTTCTGAAGCTTAATTTAAATTTTTCATTAAATATTCCTATTTAAGTTGATATTTAGTTATCTCTAACTAATCAACTTAAATCTGAATATCTTTTGGATTTAAAATTTCAAAATTAAGTTGAGGAAATTTAGGAATTGGTTATTAAGATTCTTTAGATATTTTTTTTTAAGTTGATATCTTTTCGAATATTAACTTAAAATGAAATATTTTCAAATTAAGTGGTTAGAACTTAATTTTTGATATTTAATTAAATTTAAATTTGAAAATATTTAAGTTCTAGATTTTTTCTAATACAACTTAAATTAGATATTTTTTCAAATTTTGTGGAAAAGATACTTAGTCAAATAAGATATTTTCTAGATAGTTATTTCTAGACTACTTATTATTTCTAATATTAAATAGGAAAATATTATACATTGTGAAATTAATTATTTAAATAATTAATTTTGGTAAAATTTATTTTAAGTATATTTTTCCTAGTATTAAACTAGAGATTAATAATTAAGCCTTCTCTATACTTAATTATTTATTTCTTGAATTTAATACATTTAATTAATTTGACAATTAAATATGTAAGTGGATTTTCATCATGATACTTAAATATTTCTTTTTCATGACACTTAATTAAATAGAAAATTATTTTTATTTGAAATTTATTTTTTCAACTAAATTTAAATAATTTTCAAAATATATTTTTTCTTTATTTTATTAATCAAATTTTGAAATTGCATTTCTTAAATGCTGGAATTTCGAATTTTATTTGAAAAATAGATTAAAGTTGTAAATTATTTATTTTAATTTTGGACCAACTTAAATGAATGATTTTTTCATTTAAGGATTAATTAAAATAAATAAAGTAGAATATATTTTATTAGAAATTTAATTAATTAGTCAAACGAAAATATAGATAGGTGATATTTTTGCTTGAAGTATTTTTCTAGTATATTTAATTAAATAGAAAATTAATATTTAAGTTGATTTTCATCATCATACTTAAATATTTGAAATTTTTCTTATATATATTTAATTAAATAGGAAAATTATATTTTTTGTTGTAAATTAATTTTGGGCCAACATTAAAATTAGAATAATTTTTCCAGGATTTATTTTTTATTTTAACATGCATTTTCGAAAATTGTACCCTTAAATACTTTAATTTTTCGAAATGCAATATATATTTATAGAAAATTAAATTTGAGTTGTAAATTAATTTAAATTAATTTTGTAACAACTTAAATTAAATATTTTTCTAAATATTTATTGGAAATTATTACTAAGATGGAAATAATTCATGTTATTTTCATATCCATCTAAGTAAAATTTATAAATATTAAATTAAAATTTATATTTAGAATATTTCATTCTAAATTGGAAATTTTAATTAAATAAATATATATTTAAAATAAATATGTTAAATAAAGAGAATCAAAGAAAATAAACTCTCTTTAAATAATGAGCTTTATTATTAAGATATTTGATCTCCATTGTTGGTTTTACATCGCGTTTGTTTTAGTGAGTAATCCTCCCTAATGGAGGAACATTCATTAGCAATTTCGTACCGTTTAATCTCGAAAGATAAGTAGTTTGTAAGTGTTTTATATGGTATGGATCACCCTAATGGTGGCGACCATATTTGACTTGCAAATTATGAAACAATGGGGGAAGCTCATAAGATAGAATTGCCTTGACTCTCGCCTAAACGGGACAACGCTGAATTCCAATCTTGATCGAATAAAAGGTTGCTAGAATGATTAACATTTTAGATGAGCTGACAACTCTATTCAATGGATGGTAGCTTTGACTCTCGTCTAAACGGGACACTGATATCAGTTTGTTGAAAACCTTGGAAATTATTTAGGATTGTATGTTTTAGTATTTTCACTTGTCATTCCTACTTGCTATATGTTTAATAATTTCTGAATTGTGTATGAATTTATATTGAACCATGTTATTTTCTATTGTTATGTTGTAGTTTAATTTCGAATCTTCATTGTTGGTCGAACTTGGTTTGTTTATCTAATGAGATAAATCCCTAGTGGATTTTAACCATTAGACATACATAATAGTGTTAGATCTCGAAAGATAAATATTGTATATGCAACATCTAGCTGTTCATCAATCGATGACACCTTAGACTAGTATTTTTACGATATGAAATAAGAAGATTATATAAATAAGATTACTTTGACTTTCGTTAATCGAAGCATCGTTGGATTCTTATTACACAACGAAATTATCCTAATTCCTCTTAGCTTATTCATTTTGAATTAGCTCAATAACATATCATTGGATGAATGGTCTATAAATCATTTCATGTCATTCTATATTTTCTCTTAAGAAATTAAATGACGCATGTGATTATAATCCCGATATTCTATTCCCAATTGATATAAATCCTCAATCTTAGAAATCTCCTACTTGTATGGGCAAATCAGACTTAGAGCTAAATTAGTAGTGTTGGTCCATGATAGAATTACTCATTTTATTTGGTATAAATTAAGTCTTTGACTTTAATTTTAGAATCCAAACAGAAATTTACTTACATTTCTAATTCCAGAATACAATACAGTTACACTTTCTCAAGTGTTTAATATCCATCTTCTATTAATGGATTCAAACTGCATGGAATATGAGTTTGGTATTCTGTGACCAGGATCCACTTGCACTATTCTAAGAACTCTTTGATGTAACTAAACCTAAGTCATCAAAAGACACTACCACATTTTTTATTAATCTATGGCATTTGTATCTTGATCATAGTGGTTTTGACAAGATCAATCTCTGCAAAGAGTTAATATGCCTATATCAACTGAAATTAGTTCATCTCATTCGCAGATGGATGTACATTCAGGGGTGGATATGAGTTTTTCGTTGTATTCTTAAAACGATCACTCTAGATTATACCTTATGCAAAGAAATTTGAAATGTTTGAAAAATTTCTGAATTTCTAGCAATGGTGATAAACCATTAAGGTAAGTGGTTAAAGATCTTGCAAACTGATAGGGGTGGAGAAATAGTTAGTAGATATGCAGTTCAAATATCATTAAATTGATTTTGAATTATATCCAAACTTACCTCCCCAGAA
Source organism: Cannabis sativa (assembly GCF_029168945.1). Lineage (NCBI taxonomy): Eukaryota > Viridiplantae > Streptophyta > Magnoliopsida > Rosales > Cannabaceae > Cannabis > Cannabis sativa. The sequence goes on from NC_083601.1 coordinate 59,845,266, forward strand.
ATTTGGATTTGTATATTGATGATTAATTACTAGTCGTTGCCTAAAACCTTCTATGGTAATACAATTTTAGAATGATGTAATGTGTAACGTCCCCGCTTCAAGCCTCCATTGGGTCCTTACACCCACAGAATGAATGGCTCTTATACACGAGTACGTCACTCTGGCTGCTTCATGGATTGATGACTGACCCTACAGACCAACACGAGTGTTTTCAGCGTGCTTTGTCCTCACTCACACGCATCCTGGGAAAACTTCCCAGGAGGTCACCCATCCTTGAAATTGCTCCAAGGCCAAGCACGCTTAACTGTGGAGTTCTTTCGAGATGGGCTACCGAAAAACAAGATTCACCTTGTTGATATAGGTAGTACCAATCAATCCATTTAAGCTCTATTCAACTGTGTAGTCCCATACCTAGACAGTCTCAGAATCATCCCACTTGACCTTCCCCAGGCGATGTGGGATTGCACAGCTTACCCGGTATTTCCCCTTACGGATCACGGGACTACTGACTGTCACAATCACCCCCCCTTACGGGGTCCGACGTCCTCGTCGACCACACTTCCGGCTGGGTCAAGGCTCTGATACCAAATTGTAACACCCTAACTACCTTAGGCGTATTACGTGATTTTTAAACGTACTGTGCAGCTCGTTGCTAATCAACGAGGTTTATGGAAAAACGTGATTAATTAAAATTTTGCTTTTTTAATTAAACATAAACCATATTATAAAAGTCTCGGGATCCCGATTTATAAAATCATTTACAAACGTTTTAACTGTTTAACTTTTACATCAAAATAAAGTCGTCTAACGACAGTTACAAAAATCTCAGCCTTGCTGTCCCGAGGATCGTACGCTCCAGGCCTAACCGCCCCGACATGTACAATCTCATAAGCTCGCTCACGGTCCATCAGCTACAGCCTTGCCTCTACCTACACATGAACATAAACTGTGAGTCGACAGACTCAGTAAGAAAAGCATAATAATATCATACATAACTAACTGCCGTGTCCAACACGATACTGAGTCCCGCTACTGCCATGTCCAACATGGTACTGAGCCACTACTGCCATGTCCAACATGGTACTGAGTTCTGAACGTTCATAGGGACGGTACTATTGACACGTAACAACCTGATCGGTCGAACCGGTCATACTCCGGCTGCTGGTCATACTCCAGCCTATACCGACGTGTTACTATATCCTCCTGATCGGTCGAACCGGTCATACTCCGGCTGCTGGTCATACTCCAGCCTGTACCGACGGGATACGTCAATAGCACGGAACCACCAACCAAGTGTCAGCCTGATCGGTCAAACCGGTCATACTCCGTCGGTCATACTCCAGCCTGTACCGACGTGACAGGGTTGGATGGTTCGAAGCCAACATACATCTAATGTAATCTAATAGGCTTCCTACATGCACGCTAAACATGTAATCTACATATGCATACTGTTATACTAATCTTAACTGGATTCCGATTTCAGGTGTGCCGGTCAACCTGACTGGAACTGAAGCTGAGCGGCGGATTACTGGCTCCTAAACCATAAAAATCACAACGCTATAAGTGACACGCTAAATCACTTCCCGGGGACTAAAACTAGGAACTAAAAGTTTCCCTATCGATAAAAAGCATGGCAATACCCCTAAAAACATAAAAACGAGGAAAACTAGGGTCCCTGAATTTTCCCCAACCGGTAGACCGGTTGTACATCCGGAATTCCGGTTGCATCTTGTTGATATAGGTAGTACCAATCAATCCATTTAAGGTCTATTCAACTGTGTAGTCCCATACCTACACAGTCTCAGAATCATCCCACTTGACCTTCCCCAGGCGATGTGGGATTGCACAGCTTACCCGGTATTTCCCCTTACGGATCACGGGACTACTGACTGTCACATAATGGTTGTATACTTAATGTAAATTATTACTAGATTCATGGATGACCTAATCAAAATCTTAAGAAAAGCTAGAACTGTTAACCATGGTTTGTTAGCTATTATAAGTGATTAAGGGTGGACCATCCCATAGTCAATAGATAAGAAAGTGTTTGTTCAAACAAATACTACTTTTCTAAGATAATGACAAAGTCTGAAAATAAAGTAGCAAATAAAGGAGATATTTATTTCTTGATTCCAAAAGTGTTCTATCATCTTATTTGACATATGATGATCCCACTGCCTTTGTTGTCTTGTCACAACCAAAGAGGCTAATACCATTTAGTTTTCTTAGACATAATTCACGGTACCTTGTCGTAGTAGGAGAGTTTCTAGGAACTCACTTTATTATGACTTGGGAGACACTAGTGATTAAAATCCATTGTGAGTTTAAACAAGTAATGGATTGTCAAGATAAGAAACTAAGAAGAAAAGCCAATAGAACTATGGTTTAATCCATTCACATGGAATAACCTAAAGTTTTCTATTACAAGGACATAAAAGGAAATTTTAGTTAATAAGTCTATTCTATGGACTTAACAAAACTTCCAGTTCCTAGTATTATAGGTTTGAGTTTATCTAAACCTATGGCTTGTTGTATACCTAGTAATCACTCACTCTAATGCAAGCAACTTACTTTAGTAAGATGCTGAAGCATTTTCTTTCTAATGGAAATCTATAGAAGCTTCACAACTTCTTAGATATAGATTTTATTTATCTAAGGAAAAGTCTCAACTATTCCAGAAAAGATAAAGCCATGAAAGAATTTCTTAAATCAACAGTGAGAGGTCTTAGATATGCTTTTTTATGCCTTAGACCAGACACCTGCTGTGAGTGGGAGTAATGAGTAGGTATCAGATTAATCCAAGAGAAGAACATTGGAAGACAATCAAGTAAATCTTAAGATTAAGAAGAGGAACTATATGTTAGTCGATTAGAGTGTGTTTAAAACTCTTAGACTACACCATATCAGATTTCGAAATTTTCCTTTGTGCTAGAAAATCTTTCTGATAAGATGGTGGTTACTCTGGGGGTGGAATACTGATTTTGGAGAAGTGTAAAACCCTATCTGAAGTCTCTAGGTCTACCAGAAAGGGACTGAATGTTAAAGTTGCAGGAAAGGTACTTATTCAGTCTAAGGAAAGTTCTATACATTTTTGGCACCATTCCAAATTGCCTTAACTACTAGTGTTAATTTCCTGATTAACCAAAAGTAGTTGCCAAAGGTAGAGAATCCAGTATCCCAAGAGAGTAGACATATAGAGAGGAATTTCACATTATCAATGATTTTGTGATTAAGGAAGAGTAATAGTGGAGGAAGGGTTGTGTTTAATTCAACCATTCAGATCCTATTACGAGGAGTTTACTACTACTACACTTGATTTGTATATCAAGCTGTTGAGATTATTTGAAATGCACATTTTGTTTTATATTAGTGCAAGTGGGAGTTTGTTGGGTTTTATGCCCTAAATAAAACTCATTTCAATATAATCAGATTTACTTATTAATATAGATCAGAAATAACATTTAATGTTGCATGGTTCACATGATTTATTTCATGATTATATGTACATAACGTATGAATTCATTTGAGACCCTTTTCACATACTTGATCCTGTTTATTGTGTCGTCAACACATTGGAAAGTAAACATGACTATCTGAATAAAGTTTCCTAGATTTATCAGACATAGGGTTTTACTGATATGATAATCTACAATAGAGTTTACTTGAATTTGGAGAAGTGCTATGTTCTTTCCAGAGCATTGGTTAAAGTAAAGCTCAGGTTGGATGCATGGAGTATGCATCGGAAGGGACAGATATTGAGCTTTGACTTAGATTTATTAAACTTACCGTAATATCTATTCAAGTTAATATCGCCTAGTTGATCCTAGATCAAATGATCTTAATCCTGTTATGATTAGGCTCAATCTCAAGAGGCTATTCGTGTTCATTGATTTGTTAGTTAAGCCTACTTTTAAGTCAGGGTGATACGTACATTTTGGGAACACGGTAGTGCAAATGAGTGGGAGCGCTAACATAAACATGGAATCTATAGCTTCTATCTGGCGAATAATAAGTAAAGGATGATCTCCTTCGAGCTTGACCAAACGTAAATAAATGGTGGAGATCTCATTTCCCATAAGCTGAAATAACATTTATACGGGGTTAAGTGTTTTAAGGATTAAATACAATGTAGGGTGGAACGGTAATCTAATCTCTTTACAGTGTAGATCAATCATATAGAGGATCATTGATCAAATTAGGATTATAACAATGGATAACTAATGATGTGTCTATATGGTGGAACATATAGAGCATTATATATACTGAGAGTGCAATTCTAAGTTCTATGCGTGGATTCAACGAAGAATTAATAAGTTAGTGAATTTTAGTAATAAATTCTTGATCTACTTATTGGAAGCTCGGTTATAAAGACCCATGGTCCCCGCAGTAGTTGAGATAATATTGCTTGTAAGACTTATGTAATTGGTTTTGATTAATCAATTATAATTCTCAAATTAGACTATGTCTATTTGTGAATTTTTCACTAAGTAAGGGCGAAATTGTAAAGAAAGAGTTTTAGGGCCATATTTGTTAATTATGATACTTTGTATGGTTCAATTAATAAATACGATAAATGACAATATTATTTGATAATTATTTATAGTTATTAAATAGTTAGAATTGGCATTTAAATGGTTGAATTTGAAAATTGGCATGTAACACCCTAACTAACATAGGCGTATTACGTGATTTTTAAACATGCCGTGCAGCTCGTTGCTAATCAACGAGGTTTATGGAAAACATGATTAATTAAAATTTTTGCTTTTTAATTAAACTTATAAAATAATATTACAAAAGACTCGGGATCCCGATTATAAAATCATTTACAAAAGTTTACAGTGCATACAAAATAATTGTCGCGTAGCGACTAGTTACAAAAATTAGCCTTGCTATCCCGAGGATCGTACGCTCCAGGCCTAACCGCCCCGACATGTACAATCTTCATAAGCTCGTTCACGGTCCATCAGCTTTAGCCTTGCCTTTACTTACACATAAACGTAGAACTGTGAGTCGACAGACTCAGTAAGAAAAGCATAATAATATTCATACATAAACCCGGTCATGATCAGACGCCCATACCCCTGATCATAACCCTAACTGCCGTGTCCAACACGATACTGAGTCCCCCTAAGTGTCGTGTCCAACACGGTACTGAGTTCTGAACGTTCATAGGGACGGTACTATTGACAAGTAACAGCCTGATCGGTCGAACCGGTCATACTCGGGCTGCTGGTCATGCTCCAGCCTGTACCGACATGTTACAGTATCCGCCTGATCGGTCAAACCGGTCATACTCCGGCTGCTGGTCATACTCCAGCCTGTACCGACGGGATACGTCAATAGTACGGAACCACCAACCTAAGTGTCAGCATGATCGGTCGAACCGGTCATACTCCGGCTGCTGGTCATACTCCAGCCTGTACCGACGTGACAGGGTTGGATGGTTCGAAGTCAACATACATAACTAATGTAATTTAACAAGCTTCCTACATGCACGCTAAACATGTAATCTACATATGCATACTGTTATACTAATCTTACCTGGATTCCGAATTCAGGTGTGCCGGTCAACCTGACTGTAACTTAACTGCGCGGCGGATTACGGGCTCCTAAACCATAAACATCACAACCCTATAAGTGACACGCTAAATCACTTCCCGGGGACTTAAACTAGGAACTAAAAGTTTCCCTATCGATAAAAAGCATGGCAATACCCCCAAAAACACAAAATCGAGGAAAACTAGGGTTTCAGAATTTTCCCCAACCGGTAGACCGGTTGCCAACCGGAATTCCGGTTCTGGGAAATTTCAGAACCCCATCTGGAATTCTGGATGCACAACCAGAATTCCGGTTCCTCGCAGGCAGCAAACTCAAAATTTCATATCTCAACCAAATCAACTCCAATTCACATGAAACCTTCCAGACGTGTTCTATATATCCCCTAGAACATTTCTAAAGCTTCAAAACCACCCAGATTGCACATAATCAAAAATCACCATTAAAGCTCAAGCTTTGAGTTCTAAACTCAAACTTGAGTAAACATAGCTAACATGCAATCAAACCAACATAAATCTACTTAATCATGCATAATTAAGCCTCTGAAAAACAACTATAAACTTCAATAACATCACAGCAACAGATTATAACCAACTCTCTTTGAAAACCATAATTTTAGCATAGGAAATTCATAACTTTGCTCAACCTAACTATCATGCTTCACAACATCTCAAATTAACTCAAATAAACAAACTTTAAACCTCAGAAATAAATAACAAAAACACAGCAGCAACAACCTCAAAAATCATGCATGCATCACCCAAACTTTCTTAAAACTCAAGAAAACACAAAGAGGAGTTACAAGTGATCAAACCTTGACTTGGATTACACAAAGAGATGCTGAAAAACACAAGAATTGAGCAAGAACACCCAGCCCTAGCAGCTCCAAGTCTTCGCCGAAAAGAGAGAGAGAGAAAGAGAGTGTTTTTTGAAAATTTTCTATCTTTTTTCTAAGTTGTGATTTTTGAAATGAGAAAATGAAATTAAAAGACACCTATTCCTATTTACTTCAGCCAACAATTAACTAGATAAACATTTATTTTTCAATTAATAAAATCAATAAAAGACAAAATATCATTGGGGCAAAAAGACCATTTTGCCCCTCCACTCAAAAATAACATAAATAACACTAAAGAGGTATTTTTGGGAAATTCTAAATTCCCGGCCATTCCCGACATTCCCTGTAACACCCTAACTAACATAGGCGTATTACGTGATTTTTAAACATGCTGTGCAGCTCGTTGCTAATCAACGAGGTTTATGGAACACGTGATTAATTAAAATTTTTGCTTTTTAATTTAACTTATAAAATAATATTACAAAAGACTCGGGATCCCGATTACAAAATCATCTACAAAAAAAATTTAACTGTTTATACAAAATAATGTCGCCTAGCGACTAGTTACAAAATCAGCCTCGCTGTCCCGAGGATCGTACTCTCCAGGCCTAACCGCCCCGACATGTACAACCTTCATAAGCTCGCTCACGGTCCATCAACTTTAGCCTTGCCTTTACCTACACATAAACGTAGAACTGTGAGTCGACAGACTCAGTAAGAAAAGCATAATAATACTCATACATAAATCCCGGTCATGATCAGATGCCCATACCCCTGATCACAACCCTAACTGCCGTGTCCAACACGATACTGAGTTCCACTACTGCTGTGTCCAACACGGTACTGAGCCACTACCGCCATGTCCAACATGGTACTGAGTTCTGAACGTTCATAGGAACGGTACTATTGACACGTAACAGCCTGATCGGTCGAACCGGTCATACTCCGGCTGCTGGTCATACTCCAGCCTGTACCGACGTGTTACTATATCCTCCTGATCGGTCGAACCAGTCATACTCCGGCTGCTGGTCATACTCCAGCCTGTACCGACAGGATACGTCAATAGTACGGAACCACCAACCAAGTGTCAGCCTGATCGGTCGAACCAGTCATACTCCGGCTGCTGGTCATACTCCAGCCTGTACCGACGTGACAGGGTTGGATGGTTCGAAGCCAACATACATAACTAATGTAATCTAACAGGCTTCCTACATGCACGCTAAACATGTAATCTACATATGCATACTGTTATACTAATCTTACCTGGATTCCGAATTCGGTGTGTGCCGTCAACCTGACTGGAACTTTAACTGCGCGGCGGATTACAGGCTCCTAAACCATAAAAATCACAACACTATAAGTGACACGCTAAATCACTTCCCGGGGACTTAAACTAGGAACTAAAAGTTTCCCTATCGATAAAAAGCATGGCAATACCCCCTAAAACATAAAATCGAGGAAATCTAGGGTTTCTGAAAATTCCCCAACCTAGACCTATTTCACGCAACCGAATTCCGGTTCTGGGAATCACTGGACCCTCATCCGGAATTCCGGTTGCACAACCGGAATTCCGGTTCCTCGCAGGAATTTTTTTTCAAAAATTCATAACTCATTCAAATCAAACCCAGTTCATACCAAACCTTCCAGACCTGTTCTAAATACCCCAAAGAACATTTTTAAAGCATTAAAACAACCCATGAATCACGGATACGAAAATTGCCATTAAAGCTCCAAGCTTTGAGTTCAAAACTCAAGCTTGGCTAAACTCCTCTGACATGCATTCAAACCTGTTTAAATCTACTTAAATATGCATGACTAAGCTTCTGAAAACAACTAAAAATATCAACAACATCACAGTAACAGAATCTAACCAACTCTCTTTGAAAACCATAGTTTTAACATAGAAAAATCATAACCTTACTCAACCTAACTATCATGCTTCAAAACAACTTAAATAACCCTAATCTAACAAGCTTTAAACCTCTGAAATTAAGCACAAATTCACAGCAGCAACAACAACTAACAAACATGCATGCATCAACCATTTTCATCATTTTTTTTTTCCAAGAAAGTAAAGGAATAAAATTAGGAACACATACCACAACAAGAGATCACCCAAAACTTGCTGAAAATTACAAGATTCACAAGGAAAAATCTCCTTTTCCTTGCTGCACAATGAAGCCGAAATGGAGAGGGAAAGAGAGAGAGTTTTGAATGCTTTTCTCTAATTTTTTCTAAGTGTAGAGTTTTGTGAAAATGAAATAACACCCACTTAACATAAAGCAATATTAATTCAGCCAAATAAATCACAAATAACATTTATTTTTCATTTAATGAAAATCACTAAAAGACAAAATATCATTGGGGCAAAAAGACCAATTTGCCCCTCCACACTAAAACCACATAAAATTCACTAAAGGGGTATTTTGGGAAATTCTAAATTCCCGGCCATTCCCGACATTCCCAATGTCTAACAAACCGTCCCAAACTACTAACATACTAAGTTGTGATTTCTACTGAGCCAAACGCCGGGTTCCAAAATACCGGGCACCGGAAATGCAAAATATGAAAACTACTGAATGACATAAAAATGCATTTCTGAATTCCATAAATAACAGTATAATAAATTATTTAAATAGCTATAAATAATTTCCATAATTAATCATAATTAACTGCTAATTTCCAAATTAAACTAAGCGGTCTTTACAACTATTCCCCCCTTAAAAGGATTTCGTCCCCGAAATCTAACCTGAATAACTCTGGATATTGAGCTCTCATATCTGACTCTAGCTCCCAGGTGGCTTCCTCCACCTTGCTGTTTCTCCAGAGAACTTTGACCAACGCTATGGTCTTATTCCGAAGGACTTTATCCTTTCTATCCAGGATCTGCACTGGCTGTTCCTCATAAGTCATGTCTGGCTGTAGCTCAAGACTCTCATAACTGAGTATATGAGAGGGATCTGAAACGTATTTTCTCAACATCGAGACATGGAATACGTTGTGAACTGCTGATAAGGCTGGAGGCAATGCTAACCGATATGCCACTTGACCTATCTTCTCGAGAATCTCGAAAGGTCCTGTAAATCTAGGGCATAACTTGCCTCTTGGAACTCAACATCTCTGCGTTTCGGATCTGCGTAACTCTTCTGTCTACTCTGTGAGGCAAGCATTCTAGCTTTTATCTTCTCTATTGCCTCATTGGTCCGCTGCACTGATTCTGGACCTAGGTATTTCCTCTCCCCTGTCTCATCCCAGTGAATGGGATATCTACACTTTCTACCGTATAACAGTTCATAGGGAGCCATCCCTATCGTACTCTGGTAACTGTTGTTGTAAGAAAATTCTATCAACGGTAGATACTTATTCCATGAGCCTTCAAAATCAATAACACAGGCTCGCAACATGTCCTCCAATATCTGAATTGTCCTTTCGGACTGACCATCTGTCTGAGGATGGAATGCTGTACTAAATTTCAGCTTTGTACCCATTGCTCGCTGCAAACTTTGCCAAAATTTGGAGGTGAACTTCGGATCCCTGTCCGAAACTATAGACTTCGGTACCCCGTGAAGTCTTACGATCTCTCTGACATACAACTCTGCCAACTGATCCACTGTAAATGTTGTTCTAACCCGCAGAAAATGAGCAGATTTCGTAAATCAATCCACCACTACCCAGATGGAATCAAATACACCCGTGGTCCTAGGTAACCCGACCACAAAATCCATCGTGATATCTTCCCACTTCCATTCTGGTAGGGTTAGAGGCTACAACAACCCTGCTGGTCTCTGATGTTCAACCTTAATCTGCTGACAAGTGAGGCATCTCGATACGAATTCTACCAAATTCTTCTTCATATCGCTCAACCAGAAGTACGGTTTCAGATCTTGGTACATCTTAGTGGTGCCGGGATGCAGAGAATACGGGGTAGAATGAGCCTCCTCAAAGATCTCATTCCTGAGTTCCATAGTATTCGGAACACAAACCCTAGCTTTATATAGAAGCATCCCGCTGTCTGACACTGAAAAGTCCTTGGCTTGACCAGCCAACACCTCATCTCTGATCTTCACTAACTCTGGGTCCTTCATCTGAGCGACTTTTATTCTTTCCAACAGATCAGATTGCAGCGTTAAGTTGTGAAGCTGACCTACCACAAACTCAATGCTGGATCTAACCATATCCTTCGCTAGCTGAGGTGAGATCTGAACCATACTAGCCACTTGCCTGGGACCCTTTCTGCTCAGGGCATCGGCCACTACATTGGCCTTTCCAGGGTGATAGAGGATCTCACAGTCGTAATCTTTCACTAATTCCAACCAACGCCTTTGTCTCATATTCAAATCCTTCTGAGTAAAGAAATACTTGAGACTTTTATGGTCGGTATAGATTTCACACCTTTCTCCATAAAGGTAATGCCGCCAAATCTTCAATGCAAAAACCACTGCGGCCAACTCTAGATCATGAGTCGGGTATCGCTGTTCATAATCCTTTAACTGATGGGAGGCATAAGCGATGACCCGATCGGCTTGCATCAACACACACCCCAAACCCTGTTTGGATGCGTCACAATAGACTACAAACTTCTCGCTGTCTGAAGGCAAAGCTAGCACTGGAGCAGTAATCAACCTCTGCTTCAGCTCCTAAAAACTAGCTTCGCACTTGTCTGACCAAATAAATCGCTGATTCTTCTTTGTAAGCTCGGTTAGGGGCATTGAAATTTTAGAGAACCCTTCCACGAACCTACGGTAGTACCCAGCTAAACCCAAGAAGCTTCTGATCTTTGTCACTGTCTTCGGTCTCGGCCAATCCCTGACGGATTCGATCTTCCCGGAATCTACCTTGATCCCATCTTTGCTCACAATGTGCCCTAGGAAGGACACCTGAGATATCCAAAATTCACATTTCTTGAACTTGGCATAAAGCTTGTGTTCCCGAAGCCGTTGCAGTACCATCTAAAGATGTAATTCATGCTCCTCTTTTGATTGAGAGTACACGAGGATGTCGTCGATAAACACAATCACACAGATATCGAGGAAATCCTTGAATACTCTATTCATCAAGTCCATAAATGCGGCAGGAGCATTAGTTAGTCCGAATGACATATCAAGAAATTCGTAATGTCCATACCTAGTGCGGAAAGCCGTCTTCGGAATGTCCTCCTCTCGGATTCTCAACTGATGATAACCCGAACGGAGATCAATCTTAGAAAAGACCGTCTTCCCCTGAAGCAGATCGAACAAATCATCGATCCTAGGTAATGGATATTTATTCTTCACCGTCAGCTTGTTCAATTCTCTATAGTCGATGCACATCCTCATAGATCCATCTTTCTTCTTGACGAATAGAACCGGGGCTCCCCAGGGTGACACACTAGGCCGAATAAACCCTATGTCAAGCAACCCTTGGAGCTGAATCTTTAATTCCTTCAGTTCATCTGGAGCCATTCTATATGGGGCTTTGGAAACCGGTTCCACCCTTGGTGCCAAGTCTATCACGTAGTCAATCTCCCGCTGAGGTGGTACCCTGGAAGTTCTTCGGGAAAAGCATCCAAAAATTCCCGAACCACCTTGATGTCCTCTGGCCGAATGGTATCTGGCCGAGTGGTGTCCACCACCACGGCCAGAAACCCTAAACAACCGCCATGCAATAAATCTCTAGCTGACATGGCCAAAATCACCGGGATCCGAGATCCCCGAACTGAACCAACAAAGACGAATGGTTCTTCACTTTCCGGTTGGAAGATCACCATCTTCCTTTTGCAATCAATGCTCGCCGAATATTTAGATAGGAAATCCATTCCTAAAATAATATCAAACTCTACTAAACTCATCTCTATCAATTCAGCACTTAACTCTCTACCATCTATCCTGATCGGCATAGACCTAATCCACCTGTTGGAGATAACCAACTCTCCGCCATGTAATAGGGTTCCAAACCCTGATTCATAACTATCGTACGGTCTATCCAATTTACTAAAGACTCTGGTTGCCACATAAGAATGTGTAGCCCCAGAATCAAACAGTACTGAGTAAAGCGAGTTATTAACAGAAAGCGGACCTGTCACAACTGATGGGCTGGCATCTGCATCAGCCTGAGTGATGGCGAACACCCTGGCTGGAGTGGGTATCGCCGGAGCTCTCGGTGCCTCTAAATGGAGCTGGGGATAGTACCTCTTGAAGTGTCCGGGCATGCCACAGTGAAAGCATCCCTGACCTTTGCACTCACCCTGATGGTGCCTTTTGCAGCTAGGGCACTCGGGATAGGAGAATCGGGTCTCGGTACCACCAGGACGACTACCTCTATTCTGGTTCCCCCGGAACCTCTCTTCCTCAGATCAATGGCCAAACCACTACTTCCCCTGCTAAAGCCTGACGTAGGAGGGGTAGGAGCCCCGCCACTCGCCGGAGTACTAGCTGACTCTGACATACACCCAACTGCGCCCTCAGCTCGCAGTGCCTTCTCCACCATCTCAGCATAGGTGGTGTTGTCATCCATGGTAATCATCAAATCGTGTTTGATCCTTGCATTTAAACCGTCCAGTACTTCTCTTTCTTGCTGAAGTCGGTTGGCACAATTCTCGAGGCTAACCTCGCCAACCGATCAAACTGAGTAGTATACTCGGTCACGCTCATGTTCTCACACTGGGTCAGGTGAGCGAACTCTTTCCTCTTGGCGCTTATGACCGCCTCATTGTAATACTTGGCGTTGAAGAGTTCCTGAAACCTTTCCCAGGTCATGGTGGTGACGTCGTGAATCTGAGACACCATGTCCCACCAGACCAGAGCGTCCTACTGGAACTGGAAAGTGGCACACACCACTCTATCATTACCGTTGACACCCATGAAGTTCAGAATCTTGGTGATCAGCGTCAGCCACTGTTCGGCCTTCATTACGTCTGGACCTCCCAGAAAGACCGGAGGTGCTTGCTTCCGGAACCATTCATACAAAGGTTCCAATCTATTGGCCGCCACCACTAATTCGGCCTGAGCAGCAGGGGCAGGTGCCACTGGAACCACGGGCACCGGAACTGCAGGAGCACCCTGCTGTCTCAACCTCTGAATCTCGAGGTCTTACTCTTCTATCCGGGCTTGCATCTCAGCAAACCGAACCTCCCAATTCTGGGCTCCCTGATCGGCTGGGGGAGCCTAGGCAGCCTGTGGCGGGTTCTCATCACCCCGACCACGAGCCCTGCCTCGGGGTCCTCTACCTCGGCCCCTAACTGGCGGGGGAAACTGAGCTCCCTGTCCTTGATTTGACCCCACTGAGTTGCCCTGACTCCTGGTAGTCCGCCTGGCGTCCATCTAGTTAGAACCGCCTGCGAAACCAAGAGTTGGCATATCAGGTCGTATTCAAGGAGAGCTTACTAATGCCGCTTAATTTGGAAATTAAAAAGGAAACATGCGCCTATTCTACTATCAGGCTACTATCATGCTTCCTAACAGGCTTCTCATATTCATAAATAAGTATATAAACTACTAAAGCAATAAAGGCTTACTGAACCGTGACACGAGCTAACTGCTGATGATGATTGTACATGTCGTGACGATCTTCGGAAGACAACCTGGCGGCTCTGATACCAAATTGTAACACCCTAACTAACATAGGCGTATTACGTGATTTTTAAACATGCTGTGCAGCTCGTTGCTAATCAACGAGGTTTATGGAAAACGTGATTAATTAAAATTTTTGCTTTTTAATTAAACTTATAAAATAATATTACAAAAGACTCGGGATCCCGATTACAAAATCATTTAAAAAAGTTTACAGTTCATACAAAATAATTGTCGCCTAGCGACTAGTTACAAAAATTAGCCTTGCTATCCCGAGGATCGTACGCTCCAGGCCTAACCGCCCCGACATGTACAATCTTTATAAGCTCGTTCACGGTCCATCAGCTTTAGCGTTGCCTTTACCTACACATAAACGTAGAACTGTGAGTTGACAGACTCAGTAAGAAAAGCATAATAATATTGATACATAAACCCGGTCATGATCAGACGCCCATACCCCTGATCATAACCCTAACTGCCGTGTCTAACACGATACTGAGTCCCCCTAAGTGCCGTGTCCAACACGGTACTGAGTTTTGAACGTTCATAGGGACGGTACTATTGACAAGTAACAGCCTGATCGGTCGAACCGGTCATACTCCGGCTGCTGGTCATGCTCTAGCCTGTACCGACGTGTTACAGTATCCGCCTGATCGGTCAAACCGGTCATACTCTGGCTGCTGGTCATACTCCAGCCTGTACCGAAGGGATACGTCAATAGTACGGAACCACCAACCTAAGTGTCAGCCTGATCGGTCGAACCGGTCATACTCCGGCTGCTGGTCATACTCCAGCCTGTACCGACGTGACAGGGTTGGATGGTTCGAAGCCAACATACATAACTAATGTAATTTAACAGGCTTCCTACATGCACGCTAAACATGTAATCTACATATGCATACTGTTATACTAATCTTACCTGGATTCCGAATTCAGGTGTGCCGGTCAACCTGACTGGAACTTAACTGCGCGGCGGATTACGGGCTCCTAAACCATAAACATCACAACACTATAAGTGACACGCTAAATCACTTCCCGGGGACTTAAACTAGGAACTAAAAGTTTCCCTATCGATAAAAATCATGGCAATACCACCAAAAACACAAAATCGAGGAAAACTAGGGTTTCAGAATTTTCCCCAACCTGTAGACCGGTTGCCTAACCGGAATTCCAGTTCTGGGAAAATTTAGAACCCCATCCGGAATTCCGGATGCACAACCGGAATTCCGGTTCCTCGCAGGCAGCAAACTCAAAATTTCATATCTCAACAAAATCAACTCCAATTCACATGAAACATTCCAGACCTGTTCTATATATCCCCTAGAACATTTCTAAAGCTTCAAAACCACCCAGATTGCACATAATCAAAAATCACCATTAAAGCTCAAGGTTTGAGTTCTAAACTCAAACTTGAGTAAACCTAGCTAACATGCAATCAAACCAACATAAATCTACTTAATCATGCATAATTAAGCCTCTGAAAACAACTATAAACTTCAATAACATCACAGCAACAAATTATAACCAACTTTCTTTGAAAACCATAATTTTCGCATAGAAAATTCATAACTTTGCTCAATATAACTATCATGCTTCACAACATCTCAAATTAACTCAAATAAACAAACTTTAAACCTTAGAAATCAACAATAAAAACACAGCAGCAACAACCTCAAAAATCATGCATGCATCACCCAAACTTTCTTAAAACTCAAGAAAACACAAAGAGGAGTTACAAGTGATCAAACCTTGACTTGGATTACACAAAGAGATGCTGAAAAACACAAGAATTGAGCAAGAACACCCAGCCCTAGCAGCTCCAAGTCTTGGCCGAAAAGAGAGAGAGAGAAAGAGAGTTTTTTTGAAAATTTTCTATCTTTTTCTAAGTTGTGATTTTTGAAATGAGAAAATGAAATTAAAAGACACCTATTCCTATTTACTTCAGCCAACAATTAACTAGATAAACATTTATTTTTCAATTAATAAAATCACTAAAAGACAAAATATCATTGGGGAAAAAAGACCATTTTGCCCCTCCACTCAAAAATAACATAAATAACACTGAAGGGGTATTTTTGGGAAATTCTAAATTCCCGGCCATTCCCGACATTCCCAATGTCTAATAAACTGTCCCAAACTACTAACATACTAAGTTGTTATTTTTTTATTGAGCCAAACACCGAGTTCCAAAAATACCGGGCACCGGAATGCAAAATTATGCAAACGACTACATGACATAAAAATGCATCTCTGAATCCAATAATAACAGTATAATAAATTATTTAAATAGCTATAAATAATTTCATAATTAAACGTGATTAACTGCTAATTTCCAAATTAAACAAAGCGGTCTTTACATGGCATTTTTGAGAAAATCAAATGCAGAAAAGATAAAACTGCAAAATTGCAAAAAGTGAGTCCCAAATCCACATTGTATGGCCGTCCACTTTTGTAGGGTTTTCCCTCTGATATTTTCATTATTTTAATGCCAAATAATTCAAACCTAACCCTAGTGGAATGCTATAAATAGATAGTGAAGGCTTCAGGAAATTTACACTTAAATTTTCAACTTTTTCATTCAGAAAAACTGAGCCTTTCTCTCTCCCTATCTTTGGCCGACCCTTTCTCTTTCTTCTTCCTCTTCAATTTCGAAAATTACTTAGTGTTAGAGTAGTGCCCACAAACAGCAAGTGATACCTCAACCATAGTGAGGAAGATCGTGAAGAAAGACTTTCAGCAAGAAGGAGTTTCAACACTAAAGAATCAGAGAAAGAGATCCAGGTTCAGATATTGATAATGCTCTGCCACAGAAAGGAATCAAGGGCTAGATATCTGAACGGAAGGAGTCATATTATTCCGCTGCACCCAATGTAAGGTTTACTAAACTTTATATGTGTTTATTTCATCGTTTTAGAAAGTTCATATTTAGGGTGTTAATCAACATACTTGTGAGTAGATGTAAGATCCTGGTAAAATAATTTCAAACACTAGATTTATCAGTACATAAGGTTTAACTGATATGATAATCTACAACGTAGTTTACTTGCACCTTGGATAAGTGCTATGTCCTCTCTAGGGCATTAATTAAAGTAATCTTGGGTTGGATGTATGGAGTATGCATCAGAAGGGACTGATATTGAATTTGAATTAGATATGATAATCTTACCCTAATATATATTGAATTCAATATCATCTAGTTGATCCTAGATCAAATGATCTCAATCCTTAGCTGGTTAGGTTCGATCTCAAGAGTATTATTTGTGTTTTTTGATTTGTTAGATAAGCCTACCTTTTGGTCCGGGTGATACTTACATTTTGGGAACATGGTAGTACAATTGAGTGGGAGCGCTAATCATAGATATGGAATCTATAGCTTCTATCTAGACATAGAAGTGAAACGATGATTTCCTTCGAGATTGGCTAAATAGAGATAAATGATAGAGCACTCATTTTACTGATTATATTAGTTCACTAAAATATCATTTATAGGTGGCTAAGTGTTTTAAGGATAAAATACATTGAAAGGGTGTAACGGTAATTTTGTCCCTATGCAATGTAAATCATCTATAAAGGATCATTGATTATTGGGATTATAACAATGGATAATTATTATCATATCTATATCGTGGAAAATATAGTGCGTTATATGTAACTGAGAGTGCAATTCCACGTTTTATAGTGGTTCAACGAGGAATTAATAAGCTAGTGAATTTACTTGGTAAATTGTAGATCTACTTATTGGAAGCTCAGTTATATAGGCCTATGGTCCCCATACTAGTTGAGACAAATCTGGCTACCCCTTTCTATTGGACAAGCTCCGACGAGCATAACTATCATGGCCAAGTTCCTAATATTGGATGTTCCTTCAGCTTTTAACGTAATGCTTGGCCGACCAGCCCTGTATGACTTAAAGACTGTCACATAAATATTTCACTCGTGCCTGAAGTTCCCAACAAAGAATGGGGTAGGGTGTCTAAGAGGAAACCAGCAGTCTGCTCGGGAATGTTACAACCTTGCAGTGGCCAAGGCTAAGATTGAAATATCCTCCAGCCACAGCCCAAACAAGGGAAAAAAATTCCCAAGTAAGGAACTTTCCAAGGCGAGGATGAAGATGTGGATCCTCGACTTGGGGACCCAAGCAGCAATGTTGGACCTGTGGAAGAATTAGAAAAGATCGAGATCAATCCAGCTATCCCGACTAGAAAACTAAAAATTGGAAAAGGTTTGTTGCTCAAAGTAAAATCAGAATTGATAAAATTTTTGAGAGCAAACCTAGACCTTTTTTCCTTGTCACATGCGGATATGGTCGGAATTGATCCTTGTATTATTTCACATGTTCTGAATATCGATCCCAACTTCTGACCAGTTTAACAAAAACGAAGGCTATTGCACAAAGAACGAGTAGTAGCCTTGAAGGATGAAGTTGAAAAGCTGCGTAACAACAACTTCATAATTGAAGCTTTTTACCTGGCTTGGGTCGCGAATCCCGTACTAGTGCCCAAGTCGAACAAGAAATGGCGAGTCTGTATTGATTTATAGACCTCAACAAAGCATGCCCTAAAGAATGTTTTCCACTTCCAAGAATCGATCAGCTCTTAGACGCAACAGCAGGGCACGAAATATTAAGCTTCATGGACGCTTACTCAGGCTACAATCAAATCAAAATGCATCCACCAGACCAAGAACATACAAGTTTCCGAACAGATATGGGTCTCTATTGCTACAAAGTCATGTCGTATGGTCTAAAAAATACTGGAGCTACGTACCAAAGATTGGTAAACAAAATGTTTAAAGACCAGATTGGGCGAAATATTGAAGTGTACGTGGATGATATGCTGGTCAAATCCAGAAAGGCTGGGGGGCACATCGATGACCTGGATGAATGCTTCAAAGTCCTTAGAAAATACAACATGAAGCTAAATCCCTTAAAGTGTTCCTTCAGAGTCAGCTCGGGAAAGTTTCTAGGCTTCATCGTTAATGCCTGAGGAATTGAAGCCAATCCAGAAAAGATTCAAGCCCTCCTTGATATGAACTCCCCAACAAAAACCAAAGAAGTACAAAGCTTAACTGGTCGGATCGCCGCACTAAGCAGATTCGTCTCAAAATCAACGGACAACTGTGTCCCATTCTTCAACATCGTACGAGGAAACAAACAGTTTGAGAGGACAGAAGAATGTGAAAGAGCTTTCCAAGAGCTAAAGGCATAACTTGCAAAACCTCTTGTACTTTCAAAACCTGTGGACAGTGAGGAGCTCTTAGCTGTCACGGAACATGCCGTCAGTGCCGTGCTGATCACAGAAGAGAACAGCGTACAACACCCAGTCTATTACATCAGTAAAAGGCTCATTGAGGCTGAGGGTCGGTATCCGTTGATAGAATAACTCGCCTACTGCCTCATTCTAGCAACAAGGAAGTTGAGGCCTTATTTCCAAGCTCATATTGTTCGGGTATATACCGACCAGCCACTACGATAAATACTGCAAAAGCCAGATGCTTTTCGATGGTTACTCAAGTGGGCAGTAGAGTTGTGTCAGTATGAAATAACTTTCCAACCCCGAACAACAATGAAAGGCCAAGCCTTGGTCGACTTTGTGGTAGAATGCACAGGCAAAAAAGAAAGCATACCAGAAAGTAACCCCAAGCAAGCACCTCAGCCAATTAACAATGAAGACAAACCGACCTGGAAACTACATGTGGATGGGTCAGCTACAGCTCAACTATCTGGTGCAGGGATTGCCCTCGTCACGTGTAAAGACCGCTTAGTTTAATTTGGAAATTAGCAGTTAATCACGTTTAATTATGAAATTATTTATAGCTATTTAAATAATTATTATACTGTTATTATTGAATTATGAGATGCATTTTATGTCATTTAGTAGTTTTCATAATTTTGCATTTCTGGTGCCCGGTAACATGGAACTCGGTGTTTGGCTCAGTAAAATCACAACTTAGTATGTTAGTAGTGTGGGACGGTTTATTAGACATTGGGAATGTCGGGAATGGCCGGGAATTTAGAATTTCCCAAAAATACCCCTTTAGTGTTATTTATGTGATTTTAGTGTGAAGGGGCAAAATGGTCATTTTGCCCCATTGTTAGTTTGTCTTTTTGTGGCTTAATAATTGAGTGATATGTGTTTTATTCTTTTATGTTTTGGCTGAAATAAGTGGGTTAGGTGGCATTTCTCTCATTTTTCAAAACATAGAAAAAATTACAAAATTTTCAAAGGAAAACTCTCTCTCTTTTCCACCCTCTTTCGGCCTCCTTGTGCAGCAAGGATTCTTGCCATTTTTCTTGGATTTCAAGCTCACTTTGTTCAAAATTGGTATTATCAAGTTGTTGGTATGTTTCCCTTGAGCTTTTCTTTAAGTTCTTGAAGTTTTGGTGAATGTATGATCATTGCATGCTTTGAGTTTTGTGGCTGTAGTGTTACTAAGTTTTGATTATGTTTTCAGAAGCTTAATTATGTCTAAAATGAATGGATTAACTAGGTTTTAATGCATGCTTGCTATCTTGTTTGAGTTGTGTGATTTTTAGCTCAAAAGTTTGGTTTTCAAAGAAAATTCTTGATTTTCGTTGCTAGGGTTGCTGTTATTGTTAGGTAGGGTTTTCTGGTGTTAAATGAGGTTGGAATATGTTGATTTATGCATGTTTTAGTGGCTGTTTGGAGGTTTAGTTAAGTTTTGAGTTTTTGAACTCAATCTTGAACCTCCAATGGTGAAATGTGTTTCTGTGCTTAAAGCTTGGTTTTGTTGCTTTAGAAATGTTCTAGGGGATATATAGAACAGGTCTGGAAGGTTTTGTGTGATTTGGAGTTGATTTGAATGAGTTGTGAAATTTTGATTTCTGCCTGCGAGGAACCGGAATTCCGGTTGTGCATTCGGAATTTCGGATGGGTTTTGAAAATTCCTAAAACCGGAATTCCGGTTGGGGAAATTTCAGAAACCCTAGTTTTCCTCGTTTTAATGTTATTTGGGGTATTTCCATGCTTTTTATCGATAGGGAACCTTTTAGTTCCTAGTTTAAGTCCCCGGGAAGTGATTTAGCGTTTCACTTATATTGTTGTGATTTTTATGGTTTAGGAGCCTGTAATCTGCCGCGCAGATAGTTCCTGTCAGGTTGACCGGCACACCTGAATTCAGAATCCAGGTAAGATTAGTATAACAGTATGCATATGTAGATTACATGTTTAGCGTGCATGTAGGATGCCTGTTAGATTACATTAGATATGTATGTTGGCTTCGAACCATCCGACTGTGTCACGTCGGTACAGGCTGGAGTATGACCAGCAGCCGGAGTATGACCGGTTCGACCGATTAGGCTGACACTATATCACGTCGCTACAGGCTGGAGTATGACTAGCAGCCGGAGTATGACCGGTTCGACCGATTAGGCTGATACTTAGGTCGGAGGTTCCATACTATTTGACGTATCACGTCGGTACAGGCTGGAGTATGACCAGCAGCCGGAGTATGACCGGTTCGACCGATTAGGCTGATACTGTAACACGTCGGTACAGGCTGGAGTATGACCAGTAGCCGGAGTATGACCGGTTCGACCGATTAGGCTATTACTTATCAATAGTACCGTCCATATGAACGTTCAGAACTCAGTACTGTGTTGGACACGGCAGTTAGGGGGACTCAGTATCGTGTTGGACACGGCAGTTCGGGTTAATGTCAGGGGTATGGGCGTCTGATCATGACCGGGATTTATGTATGAGTATTATTATGCTTTTCTTACTGAGTCAGTCGACTCACAGTGCTATGTTTATGTGTAGGTAAGGGCAAGGCTAGAGCTGATGGATCGTGAGCGAGCCGGTGAAGATTGTACATGTCGGGGCGGTTAGGCCTGGAGCGTACGATCATCGGGACAGCGAGGCTATTTTTGTAGTTAGTCGCTAGGCGACATATATTTTGTATAAACAGTTAACTTTTGTAAATGGTTTTGTAATCGGGATCCCGAGCCTTTTGTATAAATATTTTACAAGTTTAATTAAAAAGCAAAAATTTTAATTAATCACGTTTTCCATAAACCTCGTTGATTAGCAACGAGCTGCATAGTATGTTTAAAAATCACGTAATACGCCTATGCTAGTTAGGGTGTTACAATTTGGTATCAAAGCCGCCAGGTTGTCTTCCGAAGATCGTCACGACATGTACAATCATCATCAGCAGTTAGCTCGTTCCACGGTTCAGTAAGCCTTTATTTATTTAGTAGTTTATTTATTTATTTTATGAATAAGAAAACCTTGATAGGAAGCATGTTAGTAGCCTGATAGTGGAATAGGCGCATGTTTTGTTTTTAATTTCCAAATTAAGCGGCATTGGTAAGCTCTCCTTGAATACGACCTGATATGCCAACTCTTGGTTTCGCAGACGGTTCCGACTAGATGGACGCTAGGCGGACTACCCGGAGCCAGGGCAATTCGGTAGGGTCGAATCGAGGTCAGGGAGCTCAGTTTCCCCCGCCTGCTAGGGGCCGAGGTAGAGATCCCAGGGGCAGGGCTCGTGGTCGGGGTGATGTGAACCCGCCACAGGCTGCCCAGGCTCCCCAAGCCGATCAGGGAGCCCTGAATTGGGAGGTTAGGTTTGCTGAAATGCAAGCCAGAATTGAAGAGCAAGACCTCGAGATTCAGAGATTAAGGCAGCAGGGTGCTCCTGCAGTGCCTGTGCCAGTAGTTCCAGTGGCACCCGCCCCTGCTGCTCAGGCCGAAATTGTGGTGGCAGCCAACAGAATGGAACCTTTGTATGAACGGTTCCGGAAGCAAGCACCTCCGGTCTTTCTGGGAGGTCCAGACGTGATGAAGACCGAACAATGGCTAACGGTGATCACCAAAATTCTGAACTTTATGGGTGTCACCGGTAATGACAGAGTGGTGTGCGCCACTTTCCAGTTCCAGGAAGACGCTCTGGTCTGGTGGGACATGGTGTCTCAGATCCATGACGTCACCACCATGACCTGGGAAAGGTTCCAGGAACTCTTCAACGCCAAGTATTATAATGAGGCGGTCAGAAGCGCCAAGAGGAAAGAGTTCGCTCACTTGACCCAGCGAGAGAATATGAGCGTGACAGAGTATACTACTCAGTTCGACCGGTTGGCGAGGTTAGCCTCGGGAATAGTTCCAACCGACTTCAGTAAGAAAGAGAAATACATGGACGGGTTAAATGCAAAGATTAAACATGACTTGATGATCACCACTGACGATAAGACCACCTATGCTGAGATGGTGGAGAAGGCACTGCGAGCTGAGGCCGGAGTTGGATGTATGTCGGAGTCAGCTAGTACTCCGGCGAGTGGCGAGGCTCCTACCCCTTTTGCATCAGGCTTTAGCAGGGGGAGTAGTGGTTCGGCCATGGACCAGAAGAGGAGAGCATCCACTGCATCCGGAGGCTCGAGTCAGAATAAGAGGTTCTGGGGGAACCAAAATAGAGGTAGTCGTCCTAGTGGTGCAGAGACCCGGTTCTCCTATCCCGAGTGCCCCAGCTGCAAAAGGCACCATCGGGGTGAATGCAAAGGTCAGGGATTCTTTCATTGTGGCATGCCCAGACACTTCAAGAGGGATTGTCCCGAGCTCTGCTCAGAGGCACCGAGGGCTCCGGCCATACCCACTCCAGCTAGGGTGTTCGCCATCACTCAGGCTGATGCAGATGCCAGCCCATCAGTTGTAATAGGTAAGCTTTCTGTTAATAACTCGCTTTGCTCAGTGCTGTTTGATTCTGGGGCTACACATTCTTATGTGGCAGCCAGAGTCCTTAGTAAATTGGATAGACCGTATGATAGATATGAATCAGGGTTTGGAACCCTATTACCTGGCGGAGAGTTGGTTATCTCCAAAAGGTGGATTAGGTCTATGCCGATCAGGATATATGGTAGAGAGTTAAGTGCTGACTTGATAGAGATGAGCCTAGTAGATTCGACATTATTTTAGGAATGGATTTCCTATCTATATATTCGGCGAGTATTGATTGCAAAAGGAAGATGGTGATCTTCCAACCGGAAAGTGATGAACCTTTTGTGTTTGTTGGTTCGGTTCAGGGATCTCGGATCCCGGTGATTTCGGCCATGTCAGCTAGAGAATTATTGCATGGCGGTTATTTAGGGTTTCTGGCCGTGGTGGTGGACACCACTCAGCCAGATACCATTCGGCCAGAGGACATCAAGGTGGTTCCGGAATTTTTAGATGTTTTTCTGGAAGAACTTCCAGGGTTACCACCTCAGCGGGAGATTGACTTCGTGATAGATTTGGCACCAGGGGTGGAACCGGTTTCCAAGCCTCCATATAGAATGGCTCCAGCTGAACTTAAGGAGTTAAAGATTCAGCTATAGGGGTTGCTTGACATAGGGTTTATTAGGCCTAGTGTGTCACCCTGGGGAGCCCCGGTTTTATTCGTCAAGAAGAAAGATAGAACGATAAGGATGGGCATCGATTACAGAGAGTTGAACAAGCTGACAGTGAAGAATAAATATCCATTACCTAGGATCGATGATTTGTTCGATCAGCTTCAGGGGAAGACAGTCTTTTCTAAGATTGATCTCCGTTCGGGTTGTCATCAGTTGAAAATCCGAGAGGAGGACATTCCAAAGATGGCTTTCCGCACTAGGTATGGACATTATGAATTCCTGGTTATGTCGTTCGGACTAACCAATGCTCCTGCAACATTCATGGATTTGATGAATAGAGTATTCAAGGATTTCCTCGATATATGTGTGATTGTGTTTATCGACAACATCCTCGTGTACTCTCAATCAGAAGAGGAGCATGAGTTACATCTTCAGATGGTACTGCAACGGCTTCGGGAACACAAGCTTTATGCCAAGTTCAAGAAATGTGAATTCTGGCTATCTCAGGTGTCCTTCTTAGGGCACATCGTCAGCAAAGATGGGATCAAGGTGGATCCCGGGAAGATAGAATCCGTCAGGGATTGGCCGAGACCGAAGACAGTGACAGAGATCAGAAGCTTCTTGGGTTTAGCTGGGTATTACCGTAGGTTCGTGGAAGGGTTCTGAAAAATTTCAATGCCCTTAACCGAACTTACAAAGAAGAATCAGCGATTTTTCTGGTCAGACAAGTGCGAAGCTAGTTCTCAAGAGCTGAAGCAGAGGTTGATTACCGCTCCAGTACTAGCTTTGCCTTCGGACAACGAGAAGTTCGTAGTTTATTGTGATGCATCCAGACAGGGTCTGGGGTGTGTGTTGATGCAAGTCGATCGGGTTATCGCTTATGCCTCCCGTCAGTTAAAGGATTACGAACAGCGATACCCGACTCATGATCTAGAGTTGGCCGCAGTGGTTTTTGCATTGAAGATTTGGCAGCATTACCTTTACGGAGAAAGGTGTGAAATCTATACCGACCATAAAAGTCTCAAGTATTTCTTTACTCAGAAAGATTTGAACATGAGATAGAGACGTTGGTTGGAATTAGTGAAAGATTATGACTCCGAGATTCTTTATCACCCTGGGAAGGCCAATGTAGTGGCCGATGCCCTGAGTAGGAAGGGTCCCGAGCAAGTAGCTAGCATGGTTCAGATTTCACCTCAGCTAGTAGAGGATATGGTTAGATCCAGCATTGAGTTTGTGGTAGGCAGCTTCATAACTTAACGCTGCAATCTGATCTATTGGAAAGAATTAAAGCCGCTCAGATGACCGATCCAGAGTTAATGAAGATCAGAGATCAGGTTTTGGCTGGTCAAGCAAGGGATTTTTCAGTGTCAGACAACGGGATGCTTCTGTATAAAGCTAGGGTTTGTGTTCCGAATAGTGTGGAACTCAGGAATGAGATCTTTGAGGAGGCTCATTCTACCCCTTATTCTCTGCATCCCGGCACCACTAATGTGTACCAAGATCTTAAACCGTACTTCTGGTGGAGCGGTATGAAGAAGAATTTGGTAGAATTTGTATCGAGGTGCCTCACTTGTCAGCAGATTAAGGCTGAGCATCAGCGACCAGCAGGGTTGTTGCAGCCTCTAACCGTACCTGAATGGAAGTGGAAAGATATCACGATGGATTTCGTGGTCGGGTTACCTAGAACCACGGGTTTGTTTGATTCCATCTGGGTAGTGGTGGATGGATTCACAAAATCTACTCATTTTCTGCCTGTTAGAACAACATTTACAGTGGATCAGTTGGCAGAATTGTATGTTAGAGAGATTGTAAGACTCCACGGGGTACCAAAATCTATAGTTTCAGATAGGGATCTGAAGTTCACCTCCAAATTTTGGCAGAGTTTGCAACGAGCAATGGGTACAAAGCTGAAATTCAGTACAGCATTCCATCCTCAGACAGATGGACAGTCCGAAAGGACAATTCAGATATTGGAGGACATGTGTACGAGCCTGTGTTATGGATTTTGAAGGCTCTTGGAATAAATATTTACCGTTGATAGAATTTTCTTACAACAACAGTTATCAGAGTACGATAGGGATGGCCCCCTATGAACTGTTGTACGGTAGGAAGTGTAGATCTCCCATCCACTGGGATGAGACAGGGGAGAGAAAATACTTAGGTCCAGAGTCAGTGCAGCGGACCAATGAGGCAATAGAGAAGATAAAAGCTAGAATGCTTGCCTCACAGAGTAGACAGAAGAGTTACGCAGATCCGAAACGCAGAGATGTTGAGTTCCAAGTAGGGGACCATGTGTTTATACGAGTGTCTCCAATGAAGGGGATCAAACGTTTCGGGAAAAGAGGCAAGTTATGCCCTAGATTTACAGGACCTTTCGAGATTCTCGAGAAGATAGGTCAAGTGGCATACCGGTTAGCATTGCCTCCAGCTTTATCAGCAGTTCACAACGTATTCCATGTCTCGATGTTGAGAAAATATGTTTCATATCCCTCTCATATACTCAGTTATGAGAGCCTTGAACTGTAGCCAGATATGTCATATGAAGAACAGCCAGTGCAGATCCTGGATAGAAAGGATAAAGTCCTTCGGAATAAGACCATAGCATTGGTCAAAGTTCTCTGGAGAAACACTAAGGTGGAGGAAGCCACCTGGGAACTAGAATCAGATATGAGAGCTCAATATCCAGAGTTATTCAGGTTAGATTTCGGGGACGAAATCCTTGTAAGGGGGGGATAGTTGTAAAGACCGCTTAGTTTAATTTGGAAATTAGCAGTTAATCACGTTTAATTATGAAATTATTTATAGCTATCTAAATAATTATTATACTGTTATTATTGAATTCTGAGATGCATTTTATGTCATTTAGTAGTTTTCATAATTTTGCATTTCCGGTGCCCTGTAACATGGAACTCGGTGTTTGGCTCAGTAAAATCACAACTTAGTATGTTAGTAGTGTGGGACGGTTTATTAGACATTGGGAATGTCGGGAATGGCCGGGAATTTAGAATTTTCCAAAAATACCCCTTTAGTGTTATTTATGTGATTTTAGTGTGAAGGGGCAAAATGGTCATTTTGCCCCATTGTTAGTTTGTCTTTTTGTGGCTTAATAATTGAGTAATATGTGTTTTATTCTTTTAAGTTTTGGCTGAAATAAGTGGGTTAGGTGGCATTTCTCTCATTTTTTAAAACTTAGAATAAATTACAAAATTTTCAAAGGAAAACTCTCTCTCTTTTCCTCCCTCTTTCGGCCTCCTTGTGCAGCAAGGATTCTTGCCATTTTTCTTGGATTCCAAGCTCACTTTGTTCAGATTTGGTATTATCAAGTTGTTGGTATGTTTCTCTTAAGCTTTTCTTTAAGTTCTTGAAGTTTTGGTGAATGTATGATCATTGCATGCTTTGAGTTTTGTGGCTGTAGTGTTACTAAGTTTTGATTATGTTTTCAAAAGCTTAATTATGTCTAAAATGAATGGATTAACTAGGTTTTAATGCATGTTTGCTATCTTGTTTAAGTTGTGTGATTTTTAGCTCAAAAGTTTGGTTTTCAAAGCAAATTCTTGATTTTCGTTGCTAGGGTTGTTGTTATGGTTAGGTGGGGTTTTCTGGTGTTAAATGAGGTTGGAATATGTTGATTTATGCATGTTTTAGTGGTTGTT
This sequence comes from Cannabis sativa, assembly GCF_029168945.1. Classification (NCBI taxonomy): domain Eukaryota; kingdom Viridiplantae; phylum Streptophyta; class Magnoliopsida; order Rosales; family Cannabaceae; genus Cannabis; species Cannabis sativa. The sequence goes on from NC_083601.1 coordinate 59,873,202, forward strand.
GGAGGTTTAGTTAAGTTTTGAGTTTTTGAACTCAATCTTGAACCTCCAATGGTGAAATGTGTTTCTGTGCTTAAAGCTTGGTTTTGTTGCTTTAGAAATGTTCTAGGGGATATATAGAATAGGTCTGGAAGGTTTTGTGTGATTTGGAGTTGATTTGAATGAGTTGTGAAATTTTGATTTCTGCCTGCGAGGAACCGGAATTCCGGTTGTGCATCCAGAATTCCGGATGGGTTTTGAAAATTCCCAGAACCGGAATTCCGGTTGTGCATCCGGAATTCCGGATGGGTTTTGAAAATTCCCAGAACCGGAATTCCGGTTGGGCAACCGGTCTACCGGTTGGGGAAATTTCAGAAACCCTAGTTTTCCTCGATTTTATGTTATTTGGGGTATTGCCATGCTTTTTATCGATAGGGAAACTTTTAGTTCCTAGTTTATGTCCCCGGGAAGTGATTTAGCGTATCACTTATATTGTTGTGATTTTTATTGTTTAGGAGCCTGTAATCCGCCGCGCAGATAGTTCCAGTCAGGTTGACCGGCACACCTGAATTCAGAATCAAGGTAATATTAGTATAACAATATGTATATGTAGATTACATGTTTAGCGTGCATGTAGGAAGCCTGTTAGATTACATTAGATATGTATGTTGGCTTCGAACCATCTGACTGTGTCACGTCGGTACAGGCTGGAGTATGACCAGCAGCCGGAGTATGACCGGTTCGACCAATTAGGCTGACACTGTATCACGTCGGTACAGGCTGGAGTATGACCAGCAGCCGCAGTATGACCAGTTCGACCGATTAGGCTGATACTTAGGTCAGAGGTTCCGTACTATTTGACGTATCACGTTGGTACAGGCTGGAGTATGACCAGCAGCCGGAGTATGACCGGTTCGACCGATTAGGCTGATACTGTAACACGTCGGTACAGGCTGGAGTATGACCAGCAGCCGGAGTATGACCGGTTCGACCGATTAGGCTGTTACTTGTCAATAGTACCGTCCCTATGAACGTTCAGAACTCAGTACCGTGTTGGACACGGCAGTTAGGGAGACTCAGTATCGTGTTGGACACGGCAGTTAGGGTTATGGTCAGGGGTATGGGCGTCTGATCATGACCGGGATTTATGTATGAGTATTATTATGCTTTTCTTACTGAGTCTGTCGACTCACAGTGCTATGTTTATGTGTAGGTAAGGGCAAGGATAGAGTTGATGGACCATGAGCGAGCCGGTGAAGATTGTACATGTCGGGGCGGTTAGGCCTGGAGCGTACGATCATCGGGACAGCGAGGCTATTTTTGTAATTAGTCGCTAGGCGACATATATTTTGTATAAACAGTTAACTTTTGTAAATGGTTTTGTAATTGGGATCCCGAGTCTTTGGTATAAATATTTTACAAGTTTAATTAAAAAGAAAAAATTTTAATTAATCACGTTTTCCATAAACCTCGTTGATTAGCAACGAGCTGCACAGTATGTTTAAAAATCACGTAATACGCCTATGCTAGTTAGGGTGTTACATCACGCCTAGGGGCAACACCTACACGCTGCAGTCAAGCTCGGATTCAAAGCATCTAACAACGAAGCCGAGTACGAAGCTCTAATCGCTGGACTATTACTAGCCCGGGAAATGAAGGTCGAACACATTGAAATCTATAGTGATTCACAGCTGGTGATAAATCATGTATCCGGAGAATACGAGGCTCGGGGAGAAAAGATGATAGCATATCTGAGCAAAATACACGACCTGCTCGCACAATTCAAAAGCTACGGTCTCACACAAATTCTAAGAGAAGAAAATACGAAAGCAGACGTTTAGCTCGATTGGCAAGCAGCAATGTATGTGACAAGGCAAACTTGGTTCCTATCCAGTTCCTTGAAGAGCCTAGCATCACTGGCACGGAAGTAATAGAAATGATTGATACATCCCCAAACTGGATGACGCCAATAGCAGCCTACCTCAACTCTGCGGGAACTCCCAGATAACCGAAATGAAGCTCGGAAAATGAGAAGGAAGGCAGCACAGTATATCATAGTAGAGGGAGTCATGTACAAAGAGGATTCTCGATGCCATTACTCAGATGTGTCACTCAAGACGAAGCTGCAGGACTCCTATCTGAAGTTCACGACGGATTCTGTGGAAATCACGCCGCCGGACAGAGCTTATCAATGAAAATTCTAAGGCAAGGTTATTTTTTGCCAACGATGATTGAAGATTCGAGAGCCTATGTTAAGAAGTGCGACAAATCCTAGAGATTTTCAAAGATACTAAGAGCTCCGTTCAACGAGCTAACACAGATGCAAAGTCCATGGCCCTTTGCCATTTAGGGAATTGACCTGATCGGACAATTACCTAAAGGTAAAGGCGGAGTGCAGTACGCAGTGGTAGCAGTTGACTACTTTACTAAGTGGACTGAAGCCGAACCACTCGCAACCATTACATGAAAGACAGCTTGTGTGATTAAATGTATTCCTAGATTTATCAGTACAAAGGGTTTAACTGATATGATAATCTACAACGTAGTTTACTTGCACCGTGGATAAGTGCTATGTTCTTTCTAGGGCATTGGTTAAAGTAAGCTTGGGTTGGATGTATGGAGTATGCATCGGAAGGGACTGATATTCAATTTGAATTAGATATGATAATCTTACCGTAATATCTATTCAATTCAATATCACCTAGTTGATCCTCGATCAAATGATCTCAATCTTGAGATGGTTAGGTTCGATCTCAAGAGTATTATTTGTGTTCTTTCATTTGTTAGATAAGCCTACCTTTTGGTCCGGGTGATACGTACATTTTGGGAACACGGTAGTACAATTGAGTGGGAGCGCTAATCATAGATGTAGAATCTATAGCTTCTATCTGGACATAGAAGTGAAACGATCATTTCCTTCGAGCTTGGCTAAATAGAGATAAATCATAGAGGGCTCATTTAAGTGATTATATTAGTTCACTAAAATATCATTTATAGGTGGCTAAGTGTTTTAAGGACAAAATACATTGAAAGGGTGTAACGGTAATTTTGTCCCTATGCAATGTAAATCATCTATAGAGGATCATTGATTATTTGGATTATAACAATGGATAATTAGTAGCGTCTCTATATCGTGGAAAATATAGAGTGTTCTATGTAACTGAGAGTGCAATTCCAAGTTCTATAGTGGTTCAACGAGGAATTAATAAGTTAGTGAATTTACATGGTAAATTCTAGATCTGCTTATTGGAAGCTCAATTATATAGGCCGATGGTGCCCATACTAGTTGAGACAAACTGCTTGTAAGACTCAGTTAATTGATTTTAGTTAATCAATTTTAATTCTAAAATTAGACTACGTCTAGTTTATGAATTTTCACTATGTTATGGCTTAATTGTGAAGAATTGGTGTTTTAAGGTTAATTTATTAATTAAGAGACTTTGTGGAGTCTAATTAATAAATATTATAAATAAAAATTTTATTTGATAATTACTTTTATTATTAAATAAATAGTTTTGGCATTTATAGGGTTGAAGTTGCAAAAGTGGTATTTGTGAAAAATAGATAAAATAGTTGTGAAAAATGACAAAACACAAACCATTGTGGGGCCCATATAATGGCTAAAAACTTAAGGGTTTTATGCTCCATTTTTTGTCAATTTTTTATTCTAAATAAATCAATCCTAACCCTATAGAAATTAGTATAAAAGGATAGCTAAGGTCTCATCGTCCAGCTAATGCCTCTAAAGCTAAAAACCTAGTTGTAAAGCCCGCTTAGTTTAATTTGGAAATTAGCAGTTAATTATGATTAATTATGAAAATTATTTATAGCTATTTAAATAATTTATTATGCTGTTATTATTGAATTCAGAAATGCATTGCTATGTCATTCAGTAGTTTTCATATTTTGCATTTTCGGTGCCCGGTATTTTGGAACCCGGCGTTTGGCTCAGTAGAAATCACAACTTAGTATGATAGTAGTTTGGGACGGTTTTTTTTTAAACATTGGGAATGTCGGGAATGGCTGGGAATTTAGAATTTCCCAAAAATACCCCTTTAGTGATTATTATGTGGTTTTAGTGTGGAGGGGCAAAATGGTCTTTTTGCCCCAATGGTATTTTGTCTTTTCGTGATTTTATTATTTGAAAATAAATGTTTATTTTATATGTTTGTTGGCTGAAATGAAATGATATTGGTGGCTTTATTTCATTCTTTTCATTTTACAAAAAATCACAAGTTAGAAAAAGTTAGAAAATTATCAAAGAAAAGCTCTCAAGCTCTCTCTCTTTTCGGCTGGGTTTGTGGGTGCTTGAAGCTGGATTTTCCTTTGATTTTCAGCTAGTTTCAACCTAAATTCAAGTAATCTTTTGTTGTGGTATGTCTCTCTAGCTTTATTTCTTTGTTTCTTGGAAAAAAATGATGAATATAGTTGATGCATGCATGATTGTTAGTTGTTGTTGCTGCTGTGAATTAGTTCTTAATTTCAGATGTTTAAAGCTAACGATTAGGGTTATTTAAGTTGTTTTGAAGCATGATAGTTAGGTTGAGTAAAGCTTTGGTTTTTCTATGTAAAATATGTGATTTTTGAAGGAAATGGTTATGTTTTGTTGCTGGAATGTTGTTGATGTTTGTTATTGTTTTCTGAGGTTATTCTAAGCTTGATTAAGTAGAATTAAGCTAGTTTGACTGCATGTTGTTTAGATTTGCTCAAGTTTGAGTTTAGAACTCAAAGCTTGAGCTCCAATGGTGTTTTTCATTTCTGTGCATTCTGGGTAGGTTTGATGCTTTAGAAATGTTATTTGGGATATATGGAGTAGGTCTCGAAGGTTTGAATCAATTTGGAGTTGAATTGGTTGAGATATGAATTTTTGAAATTCTATCTGCGAGGAACCGAAATTCCAGTTGTGCATCCGGAATTACGGATGGGCTTCGAAAATTCCCAGAACCGGAATTCCGGTTGGGCAACCGGTCTGCCGGTTGGGGAAATTTCAGAAACCCGTGTTTTCCTCGTTTTTATGTTTTAGGGGGAATTGCCATGCTTTTTATCGATAGGGAAAATTTTAGTTCCTAGTTTAAGTCCCCGGGAAGTAATTAGCGTGTCACGTATAGTGTTGTGATTTTTATGGTTTAGGAGCCTGTAATCCGCCGCGCAGTTAAAGTTCCAGTCAGGTTGACCGGCACACCTGAATTCGGAATCCAGGTAAGATTAGTATAACAGTATGCATATGTAGATTACATGTTTAGCGTGCATGTAGGAAGCCTGTTAGATTACATTAGTTATGTATGTTGGCTTCGAACCATCCAACCTTGTCACGTCGGTACAGGCTGGAGTATGACCAGCAGCCGGAGTATGACCGGTTCGACCGATTAGGCTGACACTTGGTTGGTGGTTCCGTACTATTGACGTATCCCGTCGGTACAGGCTGGAGTATGACCAGCAGCCGGAGTATGACCGGTTCGATCGATCAGGTGGATATAGTAACACGTTGGTACAGGCTGGAGTATGACAAGCAGCTGGAGTATGACCGGTTCGACCGATCAGGCTATTACGTGTAAATAGTACCGTCGCTATGAACGTTCAGAACTCAGTACCGTGTTAGACACGGCAGTAGTGGCTCAGTACCGTGTTGGACACGGCAGTAGCGGGACTCAGTATCGTGTTGGACACGGCAGTTAGGGTTATGATCAAGGGTATGGGCGTCTGATCATAATCGGGTTTATGTATGAGTATTATTATGCTTTTCTTACTGAGTCTGTCGACTCACAGTTCTACGTTTTTGTGTAGGTAAAGGCAAGGCTAAAGCTGATGGACCGTCAGCGAGCTTATGAAGGTTGTACATGTCGGGGCGGTTAGGCCTGGAGAGTACGATCATCGGGACAGCGAGGCTGATTTTGTAACTAGTCGCTAGGCGACATTTATTTTGTATAAATAGTTAAATTTTGTAAATGATTTTGTAATCGGGATCCCGAGTCTTTTTGTAATTATATTTTTTACAAGTATAATTAAAAAGCAAAAATTTTAATTAATCACGTTTTCCATAAACCTCGTTGATTAGCAACGAGCTGCACAGCATGTTTAAAAATCACGTAATACGCCTATGTTAGTTAGGGTGTTACAATTTGGTATGAGAGCCGCCAGGTTGTCTTCCGAAGATCGTCACGACATGTACAATCATCATCAACAGTTAGCTCGTTTCACGGTTCAGTAAGCCTTTATTGCTCTATTAGTTTATTTTCTTCAGTTATGAAAAAGAAAAGCCTGTTAGGAAGCATGTTAGTAGCCTGATAGTAGAATAGGCCCATGTTTCGTTTTTAATTTCCAAATTAAGCGGCATTTGTAAGCTGTCCTTGAATACAACCTGATATGCCAACTCTTGGTTTCGCAGGCGGTTCTAATCAGATGGACGCCAGGTGGAGCACCAGGAGTTAGGGCAACTCAGTGGGGTCGAATCAAGGTCAGGGAGCTCAGTTTCCCCCGCCAGCTAGGGGCCGAGGTAGAGGTCCCCGAGGCAGGGCTCGTGGTCGGGGTGATGAGAACCCGCCACAGGCTGCCCAAGCTCCCCCAGCCGATGAGGGAGCCCAGAATTGGGAGGTTCGGTTTGCAGAAATGCAAGTCCGGATAGAAGAACAAGACCTCGAGATTCAGAGGTTGAGACAGCAGGGTGCTCCTGCGGTTCCAGTGCCCGTAGTTCCAGTGGCACCTGCCCCTGCTGCCCAGGCCGAGATTGTGGTGGCAGCCCATAGATTGGAACCTCTGTATGAACGGTTCCGGAAGCAAGCACCTCCGGTTTTCCTGCGAGGTCCGGACGTGATGAAAGCCGAGCAGTGGCTGACGGTGATTACCAAGATCCTGACTTCATGGGTGTCACCGGTAATGACAGAGTGGTGTGTGCCACTTTCCAGTTCCAGGAGGACGCTCTGGTCTGGTGGGACATGGTGTCTCAGATCCATGACGTCACCACCATGACCTGGGAAAGGTTCCAGGAAGTCTTCAACGCAAAGTACTACAACGAGGCGGTCAGAAGCGCCAAGAGGAAAGAGTTCGCTCACCTGACCCAGCGTGAGAATATGAGCGTCACTGAGTATACTACTCAGTTTGACCGGTTGGCGAGGTTAGCCTCGGGAATTGTGCCGACCGACTTAAGCAAGAAAGAGAAGTATCTTGATGGTTTGAATGCGAAGATCAAGCACGACTTGATGATCACCACGGACGACAGCACCACCTATGCAAAGATGGTGGAGAAGGCACTGCGAGCTGAGGGCGCAGTTGGGTGTATGTCGGAGTCAGCTAGTACTCCGGCGAGTGGCGGGGCTCCTACCCCTCCTGCATCAGGCTTTAGCAGGGGGAGTAGTGGTTCGGCCATTGATCAGAGGAAGAGAGCACCCACTGCTTCCGGTGGCTCGAGTCAGAACAAAAGGTTCCGGGGGAACCAGAACAGAGGGAGTCGTCCTGGTGGTACTGAGACCCGCTTCTCCTATCCCGAGTGCCCTAGCTGCAAAAGGCACCATCGGGGTGAGTGCAAAGGACAGGGATGCTTTCACTGTGGCATGCCCGAACATTTCAAGAGGGACTGTCCCCAGCTCCGATCAGAGGCACCGAGAGCTCCAGCAATACCCACTCCAGCCAGGGTGTTTGCTATCACTCAGGCTGATGCAGATGCCAGCCCATCAGTTGTCACAGGTCAGCTTTCTATTAATAACTCGCTATATTCAGTGCTGTTTGATTCTGGGGCTACACATTCTTATGTGGCGGCCAGAGTCTTTAGTAAATTGGGTAGACCGTATGATAGATATGAATCAGGGTTTGGAACCCTGTTACCTGGCGGAGAATTGGTTATCTTCAATAGGTGGATTAGGTCTATGCCGATCAGGATAGATGGTAGAGAGTTAAGTGCTGATCTGATAGAGATGAGTTTAGTCGAATTCGATATTATTTTAGGAATGGATTTCCTATCTAAATATTCGGCGAGCATTGATTGTAAAAGGAAGATGGTGATCTTCCAACCGGAAAGTGAGGAACCATTTGTGTTTGTTGGTTCAGTTCAGGGATCTCGGATCCCGGTGATCTCGGCTATGTCAGCTATAGTAAAATTGCACGGCGGTTGCTTAGGGTTTCTGGCCGTGGTGGTGGACACCACTCGGCCAGATACCATTCGGCCAGAGGACATCAGAGTGGTACGGGAATTTTTGGACGTTTTTCCCGAAGAACTTCCAGGGTTACCACCTCAGCGGGAGATTGATTTCGTGATAGACTTGGCACCAGGGGTGGAACCGGTTTCCAAAGCCCCATATAGAATGGCTCCAGCTGAACTTAAGGAATTAAAGATTCAGCTCCAAGGGTTGCTTGACATAGGGTTCATTCGGCCCAGTGTGTCACCCTGGGGAGCCCCGGTTTGATTCGTCAAGAAGAAAGATGGATCTATGAGGATGTGCATCGACTACAGGGAATTGAACAAGCTGACGGTGAAGAATAAATATCCATTACCTAGGATCGATGATTTGTTCGATCAGCTTCAAGGGAAGACGGTCTTTTCTAAGATTGATTATCATCAGTTGAGAATCCGAGAGGAGGACATTCCAAAGACGGCTTTCCGCACTAGGTATGGACATTATGAGTTCCTGGTTATGTCATTCGGACTAACCAATGCTCCTGCAGCATTCATGGACCTGATGAATAGAGTATTCAAGGATTTCCTCGATATCTATGTGATTGTGTTTATCGACGACATCCTCGTGTACTCTCAATCAGAAGAGGAGCATGAGTTACATCTTCAGATGGTACTGCAACGGCTTCGAGAACATAAGCTTTATGCCAAGTTAAAGAAATGTGAGTTCTGGTTATCTCAGGTGTCCTTCCTAGGGCACATTATGAGCAAAGATGGGATCAAGGTAGATCCCGGGAAGATTGAATCCGTCAGGGATTGGCCGAGACCGAAGACAGTGATAGAGATCAGAAGCTTCTTGGGTTTAGCTGGGTACTACCGTAGGTTCATCGAAGGGTTCTCTAAAATTTCAATGCCCCTAACCGAGCTTACAAAGAAGAATCAGCGATTTATTTGGTCAGACAAGTGCGAAGCTAGTTTTCAGGAGCTAAAGCAGAGGTTGATTATCGCTCCAGTACTAGCTTCACCTTCGGACAAGGAGAAGTTCGTAGTATATTGCGATGCATCCAAACAGGGTTTGGGGTGTGTATTGATGCAAGCCGATCGGGTCATCGCTTATGCCTCCCGTCAGTTAAAGGATTATGAACAGCGATACCCGACTCATGATCTAGAACTGGCCGCAGTGGTTTTTGCATTGAAGATTTGGCGACATTATCTTTACGGGGAAAAGTGTGAAATCTATACCGACCATAAAAGTCTCAAATATTTCTTTACTCAGAAGGATTTAAACATGAGACAAAGGAGTTGGTTGGAATTAGTGAAAGATTACGATTGTGAGATCCTCTATCACCCTGGAAAAGCCAATGTAGTGGCCAATGCCCTCAGCAGAAAGGGTCCCGGGCAAGTAGCTAGTATGGTTAAGATCTCACCTCAGCTAGCAGAGGATATGGTTAGATCCAGCATTGAGTTTGTGGTAGGTCAGCTTCACAACTTAACGCTGCAATCTGATCTGTTGGAAAGAATAAAAGTCGCTCAGATGACAGATCCGGAGTTAGTGAAGATCCGAGATGAGGTGTTGGCTGGTCAAGCCAAGGACTTTTCAGTGTCAGACAGTGGGATGCTTTTGTATAAAGCCAGGGTTCCGAATAGTGTGGAACTTAGGAATGAGATCTTTGAGGAGGCTCATTCTACTCCGTATTCTCTGCATCCTGGCACCACTAAGATGTACCAAGATTTGAAACCGTACTTCTGGTGGAGCGGTATGAAGAAGAATTTGGTAGAATTCGTATCAAGATGCCTCACTTGTCAGCAGATTAAGGCTGAACATCAGAGACCAGCAGGGTTGTTGCAGCCTCTAACCCTACCAGAATGGAAATGGGAGGATATTACGATGGATTTTGTGGTCGGGTTACTTAGGACCACGGGTTTATTTGGTTCCATCTGGGTAGTGGTGGATCGATTTACGAAATCTGCTCATTTTCTGCCGATTAGAACAACATTTTCAGTGGATCAGTTAGCAGAACTGTATGTCAGAGAGATAGGAAGACTTCACGGGGTACCGAAGTCTATAGTTTCGGACACGGATCCGAAGTTCACCTCCAAATTTTGGCAAAGTTTGCAAAGAGTAATGGGTACAAAACTGAAATTTAGTACAGCATTCCATCCTCAGACAGATGGTCAGTCCGAAAGGACAATTCAGATATTGGAGGACATGTTGAGAGCCTGTGTTATGGACTTTGAAAGCTCATGGAATAAATATCTACCGTTGATAGAATTTTCTTACAACAACAGTTATCAGAGTACGATAGGAATGGCTCCCTATGAACTGTTATACGGTAGGAAATGTAGATCCCCTATCCACTGGGATGAGACAGGGGAGAGGAAATACCTAGGTCCAGAGTCAGTGCAGCGGACCAATGAGGCAGTAGAGAAGATAAAAGCTAGAATGCTTACCTCACAGAGCAGACAGAAGAGTTACGCAGATCCGAAACGCAGAGATGTTGAGTTCCAAGTAGGGGAACATGTGTTTTTACGGGTATCTCCGATGAAGGGGATTAAACGTTTCGGGAAAAGAGGCAAGTTATGCCCTAGATTTACAGGACCTTTCGAGATTCTCGAGAAGATAGGTCAAGTGGCATATCGGTTAGCATTCGGGGACGAAATCACAACTTAGTATGATAGTAGTTTGGGACGGTTTTTTTTAGACATTGGGAATGTCGGGAATGGCCGGGAATTTAGAATTTCCCAAAAATACCCCTTTAGTGATTATTATGTGGTTTTAGTGTGGAGGGGCAAAATGGTCTTTTTCCCCAATGGTATTTTGTCTTTTCGTGATTTTATTATTTGAAAATAAATGTTTATTTTATATGTTTGTTGGCTGAAATGAAATGATATTGGTGGCTTTATTTCATTCTTTTCATTTTACAAAAAATCACAAGTTAGAAAAAGTTAGAAAATTTTCAAAGAAAAGCTCTCAAGCTCTCTCTCTTTTCGGCTGGGTTTGTGGGTGCTTGAAGCTGGATTTTCCTTTGATTTTCAGCTAGTTTCAACCTAAATTCAAGTAATCTTTTGTTGTGGTATGTCTCTCTAGCTTTATTTCTTTGTTTCTTGGAAAAAAATGATGAATATAGTTGATGCATGCATGATTGTTAGTTGTTGTTGCTGCTGTGAATTAGTTCTTAATTTCAGATGTTTAAAGCTTGTTAGATTAGGGTTATTTAAGTTGTTTTGAAGCATGATAGTTAGGTTGAGTAAAGCTTTGGTTTTTCTATGTAAAATATGTGATTTTTGAAGGAAATGGTTATGTTTTGTTGCTGGAATGTTGTTGATGTTTGTTATTGTTTTCTGAGGTTATTCTAAGCTTGATTAAGTAGAATTAAGCTAGTTTGATTGCATGTTGTTTAGATTTGCTCAAGTTTGAGTTTAGAACTCAAAGCTTGAGCTCCAATGGTGTTTTTCATTTCTGTGCATTCTGGGTAGGTTTGATGCTTTAGAAATGTTATTTGGGATATATGGAGTAGGTCTGGAAGGTTTGAATCAATTTGGAGTTGAATTGGTTGAGATATGAATTTTTGAAATTCTGTCTGCGAGGAACCGGAATTCCGGTTGTGCATCCGGAATTCCGGATGGGCTTCGAAAATTCCCAGAACCGGAATTCCGGTTGGGCAACCGGTCTGCCGGTTGGGGAAATTTCAGAAACCCGTGTTTTCCTCGTTTTTATGTTTTAGGGGGTATTGCCATGCTTTTTATCGATAGGGAAACTTTTAGTTCCTAGTTTAAGTCCCCGGGAAGTGATTTAGCGTGTCACTTATAGTGTTGTGATTTTTATGGTTTAGGAGCCTGTAATCCGCCGCGCAGTTAAAGTTCTAGTCAGGTTGACCGGCACACCTGAATTCGGAATCCAGGTAAGATTAGTATAACAGTATGCATATGTAGATTACATGTTTAGCGTGCATGTAGGAAGCCTGTTAGATTACATTAGTTATGTATGTTGGCTTCGAACCATCCAACCTTGTCACGTCGGTACAGGCTGGAGTATGACCAGCAGCCGGAGTATGACCGGTTCGACCGATCAGGCTGACACTTGGTTGGTGGTTCCGTACTATTGACGTATCGCGTCGGTACAGGCTGGAGTATGACCAGCAGCCGGAGTATGACCGGTTCGACCGATCAGGTGGATATAGTAACACGTCGGTACAGGCTGGAGTATGACCAGCAGCCAGAGTATGACCGGTTCGACCGATCAGGCTGTTACGTGTCAATAGTACCGTCCCTATGAACGTTCAAAACTCAGTACCGTGTTGGACACGGCAGTAGTGGCTCAGTACCGTGTTGGACACGGCAGTAGCGGGACTCAGTATCGTGGTGGACACGGCAGTTAGGGTTATGATCAAGGGTATGGGCGTCTGATCATAACCGGGTTTATGTATGAGTATTATTATGCTTTTCTTACTGAGTCTGTCGACTCACAGTTCTACGTTTATGTGTAGGTAAAGGCAAGGCTAAAGCTGATGGACCGTGAGCGAGCTTATGAAGGTTGTACATGTCGGGGCGGTTAGGCCTGGAGAGTACGATCATCGGGACAGCGAGGCTGCTTTTGTAACTAGTCGCTAGGCGACATTTATTTTGTATAAACAGTTAAATTTTGTAAATGATTTTGTAATCGGGATCCCGAGTCTTTTTGTAATTATATTTTTTACAAGTTTAATTAAAAAGCAAAAATTTTAATTAATCACGTTTTCCATAAACCTCGTTGATTAGCAACGAGCTGCACAGCATGTTTAAAAATCACGTAATACGCCTATGTTAGTTAGGGTGTTACACTAGTCTTCTCTCTAGGTTTGATGAGACCTATTCCTTCTTCTTCTTCCTCTTGAATTTTCGAAATACCATAGCCATTCTTCACAAATCAAAATTTAGCCATTATTGATTGATTGCATGCCCACACATATCAAGTGAGTCTCCAATCATTATATGTAAGACTGTGAAGAATCCAATCAACAAGAAGGAGAATCGGGCTCAGATCTTGGTGATACTCCGCTACAGAAAGGATACAAGGCTTAGAGATCTGAGTGGGAGGATTCATTTAATTCTGATGCAACCACTGTAAGGTTTCTCATACCTTTTATGTGTTTATTTTCATCGTTTTAAAAATTCATATTAGGATGTTAAAAGCATTCTACTTGTTAGTAAATCTAGATACTGGTAAAATATATTCCAGCAGTCCCCTGGATGAGAATTGCAGAAGCTCTCAAACCAGTAACCGAATTCCTCTCCCCCATCATTAAAATCAAACCCCAGTCCTCGATTCCTTTAAGCTTGGGTTAAAGGGCAGCCCACCATGATGTGAAAAATAGTCTCATGCTCTCCATTACAAAGACGGCAGATACTATACACATTAACCCTTTTAGATTGAAGAGACATCAAAGTAGGAAGACAGTTGGTGAGAGCCCTCCTAAGAAAGTTCTTAACTTTTGGAGGTAGTTTCAAATACAAAAATTTCTTCCGAAAGCCATAATTATCTTGCATATTCCATCTCCCATTACGTAGTTACAATGCTCGATACACACTCTTGACTGAGTAACCACCATAAGCGTCAAAATCCCAAAACCAGGTATCCACCTCAGGAGTCAAAGGCAGAGGAATGCTACGAATTAACTCCACATCTCTCAGAACAAACAGGTCCTCCAAAAGCTCTTCATCCCAGTTCAAACAATCAGTTTTAAGGAGGTTAAATACTCTACAGTCCTAAAGAGCCTCATGAGATGAAATCACATAAGGGTTTTCCTTGGTAGGAAGCCACGACAGGATAAGAATAGGAATGGAAATACCAGACCCAACTCTATATCTAGCACCAATTTTAACAGCATCTTGGGCTTAAAATACACTCCTCCAAGCATAGCTCAGATTAGAACCCAACTCAACATCAAGAAAAGTGCGTAGAGGATAATACATGGCTTGAAAAACTCGAGCAACAAGAGATGAAGGATTGGTCAGCAGACACCATCCTTGTTTGCCAAACATGGAGAGATTAAAATCACGCAAATTACGAAACCCTAACCCTCCTTTATGCTTATGTAGACACATCTTGTCCCAACTTTTCCAATGGATACCACTACCATTAGAAGACTTTATATGCCACCAGAATCTCCCCATAAGACGATCAATATTTTTGCAAATTTCCAAAGGGATTAAAAAGACACTCATAGTTGAAGAAGGCAAAGATTGGATGACAGATTTCAATAAAACTTCCTTGCCCGCTCTCAAAAGTAACTTACTATCTCAGTTCTTAATGCGCTTCCTAACTTTCTCCTTCAAAAAACCAAACGTCACATTCTTATTTCTTCCAATTACACTCGGAAAACCAAGATAAAAAATGTGATCATCTGCAACTCTCATGTGAAGAGTAGACAGAATTCTATGACAAACTCCCTCATCCGTATTCGAGCTAAAGAAAATAGAAAACTTACTCAAATTCACCTTTTGCCCTGAAGCCTTTTCAAGCTTATTAAGCAACTCTAGAACTCCCTGCGCCTCCTCCCTTGTAGCTTTAAAGTAGAGGAAACTATCATCTGCAAACAGCATATGAGAGAGAATAGGAGGCCTACGAGTTACCTAACACCCATGAATCCATTTCTTCTCTTCGTAAAGACAAATCAATGCCGAAAAACCTTCTGCACAAATTATAAAGAGATATGGCGAGATAGGATCCCCCTGACGAATTCCTCTAGAAGGAATAATAGGCTCATGAATTTCTCCTCCATGAACAATGTTATAAGATATAGTACGAAGACTTTCCATTATCATCATTACCTAGTCAATAGAAAAGCCCATGCGAAGCGGAATAGTTTGTAAGAAAGGGCATTCCATCCTATCATATGCCTTGCTCATATCCAATTTGAGAGCCATACAACTAGTGTTACCTTTCTATTTACGTCTTAGATAAAGAAGAATCTCAAAGGAAACAAGAACATTATCAGTGATAAGTCTGTTGGGTTTTATGCCCTAAATAAAACTCATTTCATATAATCAGATTTACTTATTAATAAAGATCAGAAATAACATTTTTATGTTGCATGGTTCACTTAATAAATTGCTTGTCTATTTGATTTATGAATTCATCCAAACCCCTTTTCACATACTTGATCATGTTTATTGTGTTGTCAGCACAGTGGAAAATCAACATGACTATGTGAATAAAGTATTCCAAGATTTATCAGAACACTGGGTTTTACTGATATGACAATCTACAACAGAGTTTAAAACTCTTAGACTACACCACATCAGATTTCAAGACTTGCCTTTGTGCTAGAAAGTCTGCTGATGAGATGGTGATTACTTTGGGGGTGGAGTAGCGATTTTGGAGAAGTGTAAAAACCTATCTGAAATCTCTTGGTCTACCAGAGAGAGACTGAATGTTAAAAGTTGCAGGAAAGATACTTATTCAGTCTAAGGAAAGTTCTATACATTTGTGGCAGTGTTCCAACTTGCCTTAACTACTAGGGTTACTTCCTGAATAACGAAAGAGTAGTTGCCCAAAAGTATAGAATCCAGTATCCCAAAAGAGTAGACATATACAGAGGAATTTCACATTATCAAGGATTTTGTGATTAAGGAAGAGTAATGGTGGAGAAGAGGTTGTGTTTAATTCAACCTGTCAGATCCCATTACGAGGAGTTTACTACTATTACACTTGATTGGTATATCAAGGTGTTAATGATTATTTGAAATGCACTTTTTGTTTTATATTAGTGCAAGTGGGAGTTTGTTGGGTTTTATGCCCTAAATAAAACTCATTTCATATAATCAGATTTACTTATTAATAAAGATCAGAAATAACATTTTTATGTTGCATGGTTCACTTAATCAATTGCTTGTCTATTTGATTTATAAATTCATCCAAACCCCTTTTCACATACTTGATCATGTTTATTGTGTTGTCAACACAGTGGAAAATAAACATGACTATGTGAATAACGTATTCCTAGATTTATCAGAACACTGGGTTTTACTGATATGACAATCTACAACAGAGTTTACTTACATTAGGAGAAATGTTATGTTCTTTCCAGAACATAGGTTAAAGTAAAGCTCAGGTTGGATGCATGGAGTATGCATTGGAATGGACCGATATTGAACTTTGAATTAGATTTTGAAACTTACCGTAAACATCTATTCAATTCAATATCATAAGTTGATCCTAGATCACATGATCGAAATCCTGATATGGTTAGGCTCAATTTCAAGAGTATTATTCGTGTTCTTTGATTTGTTAGTTAAGCCTAATCTTTAGTCTGGGCAATACGTACATTTTGGGAACACGGTAGTGCAATTGAGTGGGAGCGCTAACATAAATATGGAATCTATAGCTTCTATTTGGCAAATAGAAGTAAAGGATGATTTCCTTCGAGCTTAACCAAACGAAGATAAATGGTGGAGATCTCATTTCACTTAGGTGAAATATCATTTATACAGTGTTAAGTGTTTTAAGGATAAAATACATTGTAGGGTGTTACGGTAATTTAATCCCTGTACAGTGTAAATCATCTATATAGAGGATCATTGATCACATTAGGGTTATAATAATGGATAACTAATGACGTGTCTATATCGTGGAACATATAGAGCGTTTCTATATGACTAAGAGTGCAATTCCAAGTTCTAAGTGTGGATTCAATGAGGAATTAATAAGTTAGGAAATTTACTTGGTAAATTCGGTTCGACTTATTGGAAGCTCGGTTATATAGACCCATGGTCCCCATACTAGTTGAGACCATACTGCTTGTAAGACTCAGTTAATTGATTTTAATTAATCAATTATAATTCTAAAAGTTAGACTATGTCTACTTTATGAATTCTCACAGTTTAAGGATGAAATCGTAAATAAAAGGGTTTCTAGGTTTAATTATTAAGTAAGAGACTTTGTATGTCTAATTAATAATTATTTTAAATGACAATATTATTTAATAATCTATTTTAGTTATTAAATAATTAGTTTTGGCATTTAAATGATTAGAATTGGAAAAATGACATTTTTGGAGAAATTGAAATAAAATTGAGGAAACTGCAAAATCCAAGTGAGGCCCATATTTCCTCTATGGCCGAGCACTCCCTTTGTGTTTCCCAATTATTATTTTTATTTTTTAATTGCCATGTAATTGCTAATCAAAGCCTAGCAAAAATAGGAAAGTGGTGGATCACACTAAATAAGGCAGTTAATCAATTACACAGTAAAAGAGGAAACTGTTTATTTGGAAAGTTGTGCTCTCCCTTCTCCCTATATATAGCAGTCCTTGTTCTCTTCTCTTGATCATCATATGAAGCCTATAAGCCACGAAATTCAAGAGAGAAAAAGAGAGAAAATTTCGAAATCCTTGTGAGATGAGTAGTGCCCACACACATCAAGTGGTATCTCAATCATAGTATGGAAGACTATGGAAATTCTACATCAAAGAAGGAGAAAAGAAGATCCAGGTTCAGATCTTGGTGATGCTCTGCTACCGAAAGGAATCAAGGGCTAGAGATCTGAACGGAAGGAGTCATATTATTCCGCTGCACCCACTGTAAGGTTTTCTAACTTTATATGTGTTTATTTTCATTGTTTTAGAATTCATATTAGGTTGTTAATCCAAGATACTTGTTAGTAAATCTAGATTCTGGTAAAATAATTTCCAACAACTGGCACCAGAGCCATGGTAATGATTTACTTTCATGTAATATGAATTAAAACGATGATTGATATGTTCTTTGTTGATTTGGATGGTTTCATGTTGGTTTCTTTGTTGTTTGATGAATGTTGATGTTGTACAGTTTCGTTTTCCATGAAAAATATTTTTTCAATTTTTGAAAATATTTTATTTGGATTCCTTGTGAAAAATTAAGCAATTTTGTTTTTTGCGGAACTCGATTCCGATAAAAATTGAAAAAATTATGAATTTTGGAAAATCCAGATTTCGGGTATGCATGGATGCTCCATCGCACGCATCACGCGCGCGGGAGCACCCTGCTGTCTGCCCGTGAAAATCCTGCCAGCGCCCGTAAGCCTCGCCCATGCACCCTGCTGACGCCGAGAAACCTCGGCTGGGTGCCTTGTGTCCGCGCGCGTAGGAGGCTGTGTGCAGCCTTCTTGGGCTGCACGTGTAGCCTCCTGGGCAGTTTCCCAAAAAGTTGTGATTTTTGGGGTTTTTCCCCAAAAATCCAATTTTTTCATGGGATTGTTTCCCAAAATTTATGTTTCCAATTTTAAATATTTTCAATTTAGAATTTTTCCAATTTTAAATATTTCTATTTTGGATTGTTTCTAATTTTTAAATATTTCCTATTATGGTCAGATTTAAAAATTTGTTAAGTTCTTTAATATTTATTTATTATTTAATTATAAGATTAGATATTTTGATATTTAAGATATTTTAAATTAAAAGATAACTTTGTCTTTTTATTTAAAATATTATATTAAAATTATCTTATATGACAAATTAAATAATTAATAAATTTGAAATTAACATAGATATTTTTATAGATATACTTACCATAATGTTGTTCAAATTCAAAAATTTGTTATTTTGTTAAATATTTAATTATTTGTAAATGATAAGTTTAAAAATGATATTTTTTCTATATATATCATTTTTTTCTTATTAGAAATTTATAAATCATATCTTAAATATTTAAATAACATAGATATTTTTGTAGAGATTTGAATATTGCTTAATTTGAGATATTTTGACATATAATTATAGTAATTATTATTCAACCAAATCTATTTTAAAATTGGTTTATTTTATTAAATTATAAGATCTGAAAGTGATATTGATGATTCTTTCCTTTCAAATCATTGATCTTATTATATATTTAATTTTGATTCAAATAAACCTAGATATTTTAAAATTAGTTTCCTTTATTTGGTTAGTTTAAGAATAATAATTTAATTATATTAATATCTTGATTCACATCTGTTACATGGACAATGTTTGTTTATTTATATTGTTTATTCAAAACTTTTTAACAAACCTATTGTTTATCTGATCTAAATTGCTATGATTAACTTGTTGACAGATCATGATCCAATGATCTGATTTTAATCATAGTCCAATTGACGATAGATCTTATAAATAATTTGTAATAGGTAAATTTTGTACTTCTTTCATCTGTGTAAACCTAGTAACATGATAGGGTCCATCCAAATCATTTGACCTGTGTGAGCCTATATGTTTGCTTTTGGGCTTAGATGCATATAGGAAGCCCATTTAAGTTTTTACTAAGTAAATGGACTAGGTTGCTAAAATAAATTTTGACATAAGGAAATTTATTTAGGCCCAATTAGATTTGGGCTTATTCAATGAATAACATGTAATGACCGCTCTAGTAATATGGATTAGAAAAGGCAATTAGCACTAATTTTTATTATTTTCTTATTATTTGTGAATTAAATTTAAGTGTGGACCCCAATATTTAGAAATAAATATTAGAGTTATAATTTCTCAATTTCGGAGATTTTATTAAACTCTAGGGGTATTATCTAGCTTATATGGGTAATATGTTATTTTTGTAATTTTTGTTTGGCGACAACGGAAAATGCGATGGATGGCTAGATTGATCACATGGGTAAGTTTAGAACCTTATTTCATAGTGGGAAATATTTTAGAGAAAATATTTTATCGGGATTGAGCGGGGTTATGGAATTTGACCATTTTACCCCTAGTTTTGGTGAATACCCTAAGTTTGAGTTAAAAGGGCAATTTGGACATTTATTTAAGTTATAGATAGGTGGCTTTGTGGTTAGTTGACACCTAGCAAATTTTATTCAGCAAGGAAAAAGGATTTTCCCAACTTTAATTCATTTTTGGAGAAAATAGGAAAACTTAGAAATTCATCTCACCATTTCTCTCTCTCTCTTGCTTTCGGCTGGGGTTAATCAAAGGCAAAATCTGGGTTTTGCTTTCATTTCTTTGGATTTTCAGCAAGGTTTCAAGGGGGGAACTCAATCTAAGGTAAGCCCTAGTGGTTCTTTCTCTTCTTTTTCAAGTTTTGAAGTAGTTAAAATAGTGAAATGGTGTTTTAGGAGCTGTTAGAGTTTGTTGATGATTTGGTTTGAATTCTAGGGTTAGGTTGAGTAGAATTTAGGCCATAGCAGCTGGTTTTGATTGGTGTTAATGATTTTATGCAATTTTAAGTTTTGAATGCAAAGCTTTAAGCTTTAATGGCAAGTTGATATTTATTGTGTTTTTCTGTGAAATACTGGCTGGATTTTATTGAGTATGCCTTGATTAGGAGCTCTGGAGAGTTTGGTATCATTTGGTGGAAAATTGAGCAAAGAAGGAAGTGTTTTGGGAATACTGGTGCAAACCGGCAAACCGGTTTGCCATGCCCCAAAAACCGGTTTGCCGGTTTTGGCAGGATTCCCGAACACTTCGTTTTCTCAATTTTTGTCCATTTCAGTACCTCGGTTGGGTGTTTCCCCATTTCCAGAGTTAGAATAACCCCTTTAGAGTATAGCAGAACCTAGGGTTTTGGTTTTGGATTTCCCGGGATTAGGGTTTTAATCATGTGACTTAACCGGTTTCAAAATGTGATTAGGGCATCCATCTAGCACAGAAATTCTGTTCAGGTCGGCTAGCACACTTGAATTCGGAAAACAGGTAAGAACTGTGTATAATGTATGATGTGATTATCTGAATGTATGTATGTGTTAATATGTATACATGCTTATTTATTGTGATTCATACACTACCAACACTTGTACAGTTGTGGTACGGAGTGCATTGGTAAGGTGTGTGATGTTTGAAAGTACATCATAGTGTTACCAGCACTTGTACGGGAAGGTACAAGGTGTCTGTGGTACAACACTAGATAGTACTCAGGGTGCGGTCATACCTTACCTACACTAATACGAAGGTATTATGAGTGTATGTGGTACATGGTACATGGTCGTGTCCCTGTTAGAACGTTCATACTCATCTGTTAAGCTCTGTAAATAGGTGTATGGGCGCCTATTTACAGGTCGGAAATTATATGATATGTTATATGCATTTCTTACTGAGTCGGTTGACTCACAGTTTCTGCTTCCATGTGTAGGTAAAGGAAAGGCGAAAGCTGAACAGGAATGAACCTGAGCTCGGGTGAGATTGTACATGTCAAGCAGCGTGACCTGGAGTGTTCGGTCTCGGGACATCTGGGAGTTATATTTTGAAAGTTGCTGTGCGACCTGTAAATCTGTATATTTTGGGATGTATATTTAAAAAGTAAAGTTTGTAAAGTTTTAAAAATCGGGATCCCGGCACTTGTAAATATTTTATTAAATTACAAAGTTTAATGTTTAATGCAAAAGTTTTAATTTGACACGTTTTTCGAGAAATTTCTTTGATTAGCAAAGATTGCACAATTATTGAAAAAGCACTGTAGCGTGCCTTAGCATTAGGGCGTTACAATTTTGGTATCAGAGCCGCCAGGTTTGTCTACCGAAGCTTGCTATGACATGTACAATCTTCATCAGAGAAAGCTCGGTTCACGGTTCAGTAAGCCTGTACTTGTTTAGTATCTTAAATAAATGTGAATGTGAAAGCATGTTAGGTAGCATATTAGATTTAAATTAAATATATTTTCTTAAAAAGAAAAGAAAGTGTGTTGCCTTTAAGTTATTAAGAGCGGTGTTAATTTTGATCGCTGTCTAACCTGCCTGGCTTATGGATTCGCAGGCTAAGTCCTATTAAATGGACGCCCCGCGAAATACAAGAAGTCAGGGTGGCATGGTTGAGACCGGAGGCGGTCAGAGGAATCCTCAAAATCCTCGTGGTCGCGGCCGTGGCCGTGGCGAGCCTCGTGGTGGTCGCCCTGTAAATCCACCTCAAGCTCCTCCTGATTGGGAGCAAAGATTTGCGGAGATGCAAGATAGAATCCGCCAGCAAGATGAAGAGATCCAAAGGTTGAGGCAGCAGGGACCTCCTGCTGTGCCTCCTCAAGTGGTTCAGGCTGTTGCAGTTCCCGCGGTGCCAGCAGAACAACCTGCTGTTGGCAACCGTATGGAACCGTTGTACGAAAGATTTCGAAAGCAGGCACCTCCAGTGTTTCTGGGAGGCCCTGATGTGATGAAGGCCGAGCAGTGGCTTTCGGTAATAGAACGCATCCTCAATTTTATGGGAGTGGTTGGAAATGACCGGGTAACCTGTGCCACTTTCCAGTTTCAGGAAGACGCTCTCGTGTGGTGGGAGTTAATAACCCTCACCTGGGAAGAATTCAAGGAGTTGTTTAACTCCAAGTATTACAATGAAGCAGTCCGCAGTGCAAAGCGAAAAGAGTTCACCGAGTTGGTTCAAACTGACGGAATGTCAGTTACTGAATACACGACAAAGTTTGACCGGTTGGCCAAGTTGGCAGTGGGAATTGTGCCAACTGACTTTAGTAAGAAGGAGAAATACTTGGCGGGCTTGAGTGCAAAGATTAGACATGATCTGGTTATTACTACTACTGAGGCAACCACTTATGCGGAGATGGTTGAAAAGGCTTTGAGAGCCGAGGGTGCGGTAAAATTCCTTCAGGAGCCCCGGGTGACTCCGAGTGTTGGTGGAACCCCCACTATTCCTACTCCTGTTTATGGTAGGGATGGTGGTGACTCCACCACCGAGCAGAAAAGAAAAGTTGTTCCAGCTTCTGGTGGCTCGGGGCAAAGCAAGCGGTTCCGTGGGAACCAAGGCAGAGGGGGACGCCAGGGTTACTCTTATCCTGAGTGTCCAAGGTGCAAGAAACATCATCCGGGAGAGTGTAACCGGAAGACATGCTTCCTGTGTGGCATGGTGGGGCATTTCAAGAAAGATTGCCCCCAGGCAAAGAAAGAGGAGCCGAAAGCTGAGGTGAAACCGGTTCCTGCTCGTGTGTTTGCCATTACCCAAGCTGACGCTGCAGCCAGTCCTTCGTTGTGACAGTCAGCTTCCTGTCAACAACTTGTTATTTACAGTATTATTTGACTCGGGAGCTACACGTTCATATGTGGCTACAAGAGTGATTGATCTTTTGGGTAGGCCTTGTGAAATTTTAGAAAGAGGGTTCGGAACCCTAATGCCTAGCGGGGAATTGGTTATCTCTAATAGGCGCATTAGGTCTATGCCGATTAGGATCGAAGATAGGGAATTGAGTATTGATCTCATAGAATTGAAACTAACTGAGTTTGATATTATACTGGGAATGGATTTCTTATCCAAGTATTCGGCCAGTATAGATTGTAGGCGTAAAATGGTGACTTTTCAGCCGGAAGGTGAAGATCCATTTGTTTATGTTGGATCGGTTCAGGGGTCTCGGATCCCGGTTATTTCTGTGTTGAGAGCTAGGGATTTACTATGCAATGGTTGTGTAGGATTTCTAGCGGTAGTATTTGACTCCAGCAGACCTGAAACATTTGGGCCTGAGGTAGTTCGGGTAGTGAAAGATTTTCTTGATGTGTTTCCCGAGGAGTTGCCGGGATTGCCGCCACAACGAGAGATTGATTTTGTTATTGATTTGGCACCTGGAGTCGAACCTGTTTCTAAAGCTCCATATAGGATGGCTCCAGCAGAACTCAAGGAGCTTAAGTTGCAACTTCAGGGGATGCTGGATATTGGGTTTATTCGACCCAGTGTATCGCCCTGGGGAGCTCCGGTTCTCTTTGTGAAAAAGAAAGATGGTTCCCTCAGAATGTGTATTGATTATCGGGAACTTAACAAGCTGACGATTAAGAATAAGTACCCGTTGCCCAATCGACGATTTGTTCGATCGGCTTCAAGGAAAGACCGTGTTTTCAAAGATTGATTTACGGTCGGGTTATCACCAACTCGAATTCGGGAGGAGGACATACCGAAGACCGCTTTTAGAACCGTATATGGGCACTATGAGTTTCTGGTAATGTCATTCGGATTGACTAATGCTCCTGCGGCCTTTATGGATCTTATGAATAGAGTATTCAAGGATTTCCTCGATAACTGCGTTATAGTGTTTATCGATGACATTCTTGTATACTCTCGGTCAGATGAGGAGCACGAGCATCATCTTCGAATGGTGTTACAGCGACTTAGGGATCACAAGCTGTATGCCAAGTTCAAAAAGTGTGAATTCTGGTTGTCCGAGGTATCCTTTCTGGGTCATATTGTGGGGAAGAATGGAATTATGGTCGATCCAAACAAGGTGGAATCAGTGAAGAATTGGCCGAGGCCTAAGTCTGTGACGGAAATTCGAAGTTTTCTCAGGTTAGCAGGGTATTATCGACGTTTCGTCGAAGGATTTTCTAAACTTTCTATGCCCCTAACCGAATTGACAAAGAAAAATCAGAGATTTGTGTGGTCAGATAAGTGTGAATCAAGCTTTCAGGAGTTGAAGCAGCGTTTGATAACAGCTCCTGTGTTAGCTTTGCCATCAGATCAAGAGAAATTTGTTGTGTATTGTGATGCATCCAGACAGGGTCTGGGATGTGTTCTGATGCAAGCTGATAGAGTCATAGCCTATGCCTCTCGTCAACTGAAGGATTATGAGCAGCGTTACCCAACTCATGATTTAGAGCTCGCTGCTGTGGTTTTCGCTTTAAAGATATGGCGACATTATCTATACGGTGAAAAGTGTGAAATTTATACTGATCATAAAAGTCTTAAATACTTTTTCACCCAAAAAGATCTGAATATGAGGCAGAGAAGGTGGTTGGAGTTAGTTAAGGACTACGATTGTGAAATACTGTATCACCCCGGGAAAGCCAATGTCGTGGCTGATGCTCTAAGCAGAAAAGGTCCCGGTCAAGTGTGTACTACGGTTATGATAGCCCCTCAACTAGCCTCGGAAATGGTTAGTGCAGGAATTGAGTTCGTGGTCGGGAAACTAAATAATTTAACACTCCAATCTGATCTGTTGGAGAGAATCAGAAAGGCACAACTGGAAGATCCCGAGCTAGTTAAAGTTCGAGATGAAGTGGTAGCTGGTCGGCCTAAAGGTTTTACAGTCTCGAGCAGTGGAATGTTGTTATATAAAGCTCGAGTTTGTGTCCCTAATGTTGATGAGCTTAAGAAAGAGATACTTGATGAAGCTCACACCACACCTTATTCGTTGCATCCAGGAACCACCAAGATGTATCAGGATTTGAAACCCTACTTCTGGTGGTATGGGATGAAAAGAGATGTGGTGGACTATGTGTCCAAGTGTTTAACCTGCCAGCAGATTAAGGCTGAACATCAGAGGCCGGCAGGGTTATTGCAACCTTTAGTCCTTCCTGAATGGAAGTGGGAGGACATTGCAATGGACTTTGTAACTGGTTTGCCTAGAACTACAGGAATGTATGATTCTGTTTGGGTCATCGTGGACAGATTCACAAAGTCAGCTCACTTCTTACCAGTGAAAGTTACATATTCAGTGGATCAATATGCTGAACTGTATTTGAAGGAGATAGTTCGTCTCCATGGAGCCCCTAAATCTATTGTATCAGACAGGGATCCAAAGTTCACATCGAAGTTTTGGGTGAGTCTCCAGAAGGCTATGGGTACCAAGTTAAAGTTTAGTACAGCCTTTCACCCTCAGACTGATGGTCAGTCAGAAAGAACTATCCAGATTTTAGAAGACCTATTGCGAGCCTGTGTCATGGACTTTGAGGGTTCATGGAGTAAGTACTTGCCTTTAATCGAATTCTCCTACAACAATAGCTACCAAAGTACAATAGGGATGGCTCCCTATGAGATGTTATATGGTAGAAAATGTCGTTCTCCTATTCATTGGGACGAGACAGGAGTAAGGAAGTACCTGGGTCCAGAATTAGTACAGAGAACTAATGAAGCTATTGATAAGATCAAGGCTCGGATGCTTGCTTCTCAAAGCGAAAAGTAAAAGTTATGCTGATCCGAAGCGTAGAGATGTTACATTTCAGGCAGGAGAACATGTTTTCCTGCGGGTTTCACCAATGAAGGGTATTAGACGCTTCGGGAAGAAGGGTAAGTTAAGCCCTAGGTTCATTGGGCCATTTCAGATACTTGAGAAGGTCGGGCAGGTAGCGTATCGGCTAGCCTTACCACCAGCATTGTCAGCTGTTCATGACGTATTTCACATTTCTATGTTAAGGAAATACGTGTCAAACCCGACTCATGTCTTGAGTTATGAAGCCCTTGAACTTCAACCAGATTTATCCTATGAAGAGCAACCTGTTCAGATTTTGGATAGAAAAGAAAAAGTTCTTCGGAACAAAACTATTCCTCTGGTTAAGGTTCTCTGGAGGAATAGTAAGGTAGAAGAAGCCACCTGGGAGTTGGAGTCGGATATGAGGACTCAGCATCCAGAACTATTCAGGTTAGATT
Source organism: Cannabis sativa (assembly GCF_029168945.1). NCBI lineage: Eukaryota > Viridiplantae > Streptophyta > Magnoliopsida > Rosales > Cannabaceae > Cannabis > Cannabis sativa. Next base: position 59,899,569 of record NC_083601.1, read on the forward strand.
TCGGGGACGAAATCCTATTAACGGGGGGATAATTGTAATGACCGCTCTAGTAATATGGATTAGAAAAGGCAATTAGCACTAATTTTTATTATTTTATTATTATTTGTGAATTAAATTTAAGTGTGGACCCCAATATTTAGAAATAAATATTAGAGTTATAATTTCTCAATTTCGGAGATTTTATTAAACTCTAGGGGTATTATCTAGCTTATATGGGTAATATGTTATTTTTGTAATTTTTGTTTGGCGACAACGGAAAATGCGATGGATGGCTAGATTGATCACATGGGTAAGTTTAGAACCTTATTTTATAGTGGGAAATATTTTAGGGAAAATATTTTATCGGGATTGAGCGGGGTTATGGAATTTGACCATTTTACCCCTAGTTTTGGTGAATACCCTAAGTTTGAGTTAAAAGGGCAATTTGGACATTTATTTAAGTTATAGATAGGTGGCTTTGTGGTTAGTTGACACCTAGCAAATTTTATTCAGCAAGGAAAAAGGATTTTCCCAACTTTAATTCATTTTTGGAGAAAATAGGAAAACTTAGAAATTCATCTCACCATTTCTCTCTCTCTCTTGCTTTTGGCTGGGGTTAATCAAAGGCAAAATCTGGGTTTTGCTTTCATTTCTTTGGATTTTCAGCAAGGTTTCAAGGGGGGAACTCAATCTAAGGTAAGCCCTAGTGGTTCTTTCTCTTCTTTTTCAAGTTTTGAAGTAGTTAAAATAGTGAAATGGTGTTTTAGGAGCTGTTAGAGTTTGTTGATGATTTGGTTTGAATTCTAGGGTTAGGTTGAGTAGAATTTAGGCCATAGCAAATTTGGTTTTGATTGGTGTTAATGATTTTATGCAATTTTAAGTTTTGAATGCAAAGCTTTAAGCTTTAATGGCAAGTTGATATTTATTGTGTTTTTCTGTGAAATACTGGCTGGATTTTATTGAGTATGCCTTGATTAGGAGCTCTGGAGAGTTTGGTATCATTTGGTGGAAAATTGAGCAAAGAAGGAAGTGTTTTGGGAATACTGGTGCAAACCGGCAAACCGGTTTGCCATGCCCCAAAAACCGGTTTGCCGGTTTTGACAGGATTCCCGAACACTTCGTTTTCTCAATTTTTGTCCATTTCAGTACCTCGGTTGGGTGTTTCCCCATTTCCAGAGTTAGAATAACCCCTTTAGAGTATAGCAGAACCTAGGGTTTTGGTTTTGGATTTCCCGGGATTAGGGTTTTAATCATGTGACTTAACCGGTTTCAAAATGTGATTAGGGCATCCATCTAGCACAGAAATTCCGTTCAGGTCGGCTAGCACACTTGAATTCAGAAAACAGGTAAGAACTGTGTATAATGTATGATGTGATTATCTGAATGTATGTATGTGTTAATATGTATACATGCTTATTTATTGTGATTCATACACTACCAACACTTGTACAGTTGTGGTACGGAGTGCATTGGTAAGGTGTGTGATGTTTGAAAGTACATCATAGTTTTACCAGCACTTGTACGGGAAGGTACAAGGTGTCTGTGGTACAACACTAGATAGTACTCAGGGTGCGGTCATACCTTACCTACACTAATACGAAGGTATTATGAGTGTATGTGGTACATGGTACATGGTCGTGTCCCACTTAGAACGTTCATACTCATTTGTTAAGCTCTGTAAATAGGTGTATGGGCGCCTATTTACAGGTCGGAAATTATATGATATGTTATATGCATTTCTTACTGAGTCGGTTGACTCACAGTTTCTGCTTCCATGTGTAGGTAAAGGAAAGGCGAAAGCTGAACCGGAATGAACCTGAGCTCGGGTGAGATTGTACATGTCAAGCAGCGTGACCTGGAGTGTTCGGTCTCGGGACATCTGGGAGTTATATTTTGAAAGTCGCTGTGCGACCTGTAAATCTGTATATTTTGGGATGTATATTTAAAAAGTAAAGTTTGTAAAGTTTTAAAAATCGGGATCCCGGCACTTGTAAATATTTTATTAAATTGCATCACCTTGATGCAGAAATTTCGAATTTTATTTGAAAAATAGATTAAAGTTGAAAATTATTTATTTAATTTTGGACCAACTTAAATCATTGATTTTTTCATTTAATGATTAATTAAAATAAATGAACTAAAATATATTATAATTAGAAATTGGATTAATTAGTCTATGAAAGTCTAGATAGATATTATCTGTTTTGCTTGAAGTATTTTTCTAGTGTATTTAATTAAATAGAAAATTAATATTTAAGTTGATTTTTTAATCATGATACTTAAATATTTAAAATTTTTCTTAGATATTTAATTAAATAGGAAAATTATATTTTTTGTTGAAAATTAATTTTTATTAATTTTGGGCCAACATAAAATTAGAGTAATTTTCCAGGATTTATTTTATTTTATTTTAAAGCATTTTTGAAAATGCAATATATATTTATAGAAAATTAAATTTGAGTTGTAAATTAATTCAAATTAATTTTGAAACAACTTAAATTGAATAATTTTCTAAATATTTATGGAAATTATTACTAAGATGGAAATAATTCACGTTATTTTCATATCCATCTAAGTATAATTTATAAATATTAAATTAAAATTTATATTTGGAATTTTTCATTCTAAATTGGAAATTTTAATTAAATAAATATATATTTAAAATAAATGGATTAAAATAAATATTAGAAGAAAATACAACCCTTCATTAAATAATGAGCTTTATTATAAGGACATTCGATCTCCATTGTTGGTTTTACATAGCTATTGTTTTAGTGAGTAATCCTCCCTAATGGAGGAACGTTCATTAGCAAGTTAGCACCGTTTAATCTCGAAAGATAAGTAATCTTGTAAGTTTTTTATATAGTTTATGATCACCCTAATGGTGGCGACTGTATAAGACTTGCAAGAATATGAAACAATGGTGGAAGCTCATAAGATAGAATAGCCTTGACTCTCGCCTAAACGGGACAACGCGGATTTCAATCTTGATCGAATAAAAGGTTGCTAGAATGTTTGACATTTTAGATGAGCTGACAACTCTATTCAATGGATGATAGCTTTGACTCTCGCCTAAACGGGACACTGATATCAGTTTGTTGAAAACCTTGGAAATTATTTAGGATTGTATGTTTTAGTATTTTCACTTGTCATTCCTACTTGCTATATGCTTGATAATTTCTGAATTGTGTATGAATTTATATTGAACCATGTTATTTTCTGTTATTAAATTGTAGTTTAATTTCGAATCTTGATTGTTGGTCTAACTTAGCTTGTTTTTCTAATGAGGTAAATCCCTAATGGATTTTCACCATTAGACTAACATAGTAGTGTTAGATCTAGAAAGATAAATATTGTAAATGCAACATCTAGCTGTTCATCAATTGATGATACCTTAGACTAGTGTTTTACAATATGAAACAAGAAGATTGTATAAATAAGATTACTTTGACTCTCGCTAATCGGAGCATTGTTGGATTCTTATTTAAAACGAAATTATCCTAATTCCTCTTAGCTTATTCATTTCGAATTAGCTTAATGACATATCATTGGATGAATGGTCTATAAATCATATAAAGTCTTATTTTCTCTTAAGAAATTAGATGACGCATATGATTATATTCCCGGAATTCTATCCCAAAATGATATAAATCCTCAATCTTAGATATCTCCTACTTGTATAGGCAAATCATAGAGTTAGATTAGTAGTGGTGGTCCAAGAAAGAGTTACTAATTATACAGTTACACTTTCACAAGTGTTTCATAACCATTTTCTTTCAATGGATTTAAACTGTATGAGTTTAGTATTCTGTGACCAGAATCCACTTGCACTATTCTAAGAACTCTTTGATGTAACTAAACTTAAGTCATCAAAAGATACAACCACATATTTTATAAATCTAAGGCATTTGTATCTTGTTCATAGTGGTTTTGACAAGATCATTCTCTGCAAAGAGTTAATATGCCTATATCCACTGAAAGTAATTTCATCTCATTCGCAGATGGATGTACATTCAGGGGTGGATATGAGTTTTCGTTGTATTCTTAAAACGATCACTCTAGATTTTACCTTATGCAAAAGAAATTTGAAATGTTTGAAAATTTTCATGAATTTCTAGCAATGGTGAAGGTAAATGGTTAAAGATCTTGCGAACTGATAGGGGTGGAGAAAAAGTTAGTAGATATGCAGTTCAAAGATCATTAATTTGATTTTGAATAATATCCAAACTTACCTCCCCAGAAATTCGAGTTGCATATTGATGATTAGTTACTAGTCGTTGCCTAAATCCTTCTATGGAAATAAAATTTCAGAATGATGCAATGGTTGTATACTTTATGTAAATCATTACTAGATTCATGGATGACCTAATCGAAATCTTAAGAAAAGCTAGAACCCTGGTTTGCATGTTTGTTAGCTATTCTAAGTGATTAGGGGTGGAGCATCCCATAGTCATTAGATAAGAAAGTGTTTGTTTAAACAAATACTACTTTTCTAAGAAAATGACTAAGTCTGAAAATAAAGTAGCAAATAAAGGAGATATTTTTTCTTGATTCTAAAAGTGTTCTATCATCTTATTTTACAAGATGATCCCACTGCTTCTGTTGTCTTAACACAACTGAAGAGGTCTATACCATTTAGTTTTCTTTGCAATAATTCACGGTACCTTGTTGTAGTGGGAGAGTTTCTAGGAACTCACCTTGTTATAACTTGGAAGACACTAGTGATTAAAATCCATTGTGAGTTTAAACAAGTAATGGATTGTCAAGATAAGAAACTAAGAAGAAAGCCAAGAGAACTATGGTTTGATCCATTCACATGGAGTAACCTAAATTTTCTATTACAAGGACATGAAAGGAAATTTTCGTTAATAAGTCTATTCAATGGACTTAACAAAACTTCCTGTTCCTAGTATTGTAGGTTTGAGTTTATCTAAACCTATGGCTTGTGGTATACCTAGAAATTACTTACTCTAATGCAAGCATGAGATGCTGATGCATATTCTTTCCAATGGAAATCTATAGAAGCTTCACAACTTCTTAGATATAGATTTTATTTATCTAAGGAAAAGTTTCAACTATTCCAGAAAAGATAAAGCCATGAAAGAATTCTTAAATCAACAGTGAGAGGTCTCAGATATGCTTTTGTATGCCTTAGACCAGACACCTGCTGTTGAGTGGGAGTAATGAGTAAGTATCAGATTAATCCAGGAGAAGAACATTGGAAGACAATCAAGTAAATCTTAAGATTAAGAAGAGGAACTATATGTTAGTCAATAAGGGTGGTTTTGAAACTCTTAGACTACACCACATCAGATTTCAAGACTTGCCTTTGTGCTAGAAAGTCTGCTGATGAGATGGTGATTACTTTGGGGGTGGAGTAGCGATTTTGGAGAAGTGTAAAAACCTATCTGAAATCTCTTGGTCTACCAGAGAGAGACTGAATGTTAAAAGTTGCAGGAAAGATACTTATTCAGTCTAAGGAAAGTTCTATACATTTGTGGCAGTGTTCCAACTTGCCTTAACTACTAGGGTTACTTCCTGAATAACGAAAGAGTAGTTGCCCAAAAGTATAGAATCCAGTATCCCAAAAGAGTAGACATATAGAGAGGAATTTCACATTATCAAGGATTTTGTGATTAAGGAAGAGTAATGGTGGAGAAGAGGTTGTGTTTAATTCAACCTGTCAAATCCCATTACGAGGAGTTTACTACTATTACACTTGATTGGTATATCAAGGTGTTTATGATTATTTGAAATGCACTTTTTGTTTTATATTAGTACAAGTGGGAGTTTGTTGGGTTTTATGCCCTAAATAAAACTCATTTCATATAATCAGATTTACTTATTAATAAAGATCAGAAATAACATTTTTATGTTGCATGGTTCACTTAATCAATTGCTTGTCTATTTGATTTATAAATTCATCCAAACCCCTTTTCACATACTTGATCATGTTTATTGTGTTGTCAACACAGTGGAAAATAAACATGACTATGTGAATAAAGCATTCCTAGATTTATCAGAACACTGAGTTTTACTGATATGACAATCTACAACAGAGTTTACTTACATTTGGAGAAATGTTATGTTCTTTCCAGAACATAGGTTAAAGTAAAGCTCAGGTTGGATGCATGGAGTATGCATTGGAATGGACCGATATTGAACTTTGAATTAGATTTTGAAACTTACCGTAAACATCAATTCAATTCAATATCATAAGTTGATCCTAGATCACATGATCGAAATCCTGATATGGTTAGGCTCAATTTCAAGAGTATTATTCGTGTTCTTTGATTTGTTAGTTAAGCCTAATCTTTAGTCTGGGCAATACGTACATTTTGGGAACACGGTAGTGCAATTGAGTGGGAGCGCTAACATAAATATGGAATCTATAGCTTCTATTTGGCAAATAGAAGTAAAGGATTGTAACACCCTAACTACCATAGGCGTATTACGTGATTTTTAAACGTACTGTGCAGCTCGTTGCTAATCAACGAGGTTTATGGAAAAACGTGATTAATTAAAATTTTGCTTTTTTAATTAAACTTATAAAACAATATTACAAAAGACTCGGGATCCCGATTATAAAATTATTTACAAAAAGTTTTAACTGTTTAACTGTTACATAAAATAAAGATCGTCTAACGACCAGTTACAAAAATCAGCCTTGCTGTCCCGAGGATCGTACGCTCCAGGCCTAACCGCCCCGACATGTACAATCTCATGAGCTCGCTCACGGTCCATCAGCTATAGCCTTGCCTTTACCTACACATAAACGTAAACTGTGAGTCGACAGACTCAGTAAGAAAAGCATAATAATACTCATACATAATTCTAACTGCCGTGTCCAACACGATACTGAGTCCCGCTGCTGCCATGTCCAACATGGTACTGAGCCACTACTGCCATGTCCAACATGGTACTGAGTCCCGCTACTGCCATGTCCAACATGGTACTGAGCCACTACTGCCATGTCCAACATGGTACTGAGTTTTGAACGTTCATAGGGACGGTACTATTGACAAGAATCCTCCTGATCGGTCGAACCGATCATACTCCGGCTGCTGGTCATACTCCAGCCTGTACCGACGGGATATGTCAATAGCACGGAACCACCAACCAAATGTCAGCCTGATCGGTCGAACCGGTCATACTCCGGCTGCTGGTCATACTCCAGCCTGTACCGACGTGACAGGGTTGGATGGTTCGAAGCCTATATACATAACTAATGTAATCTAACAGGCTTCCTACATGCACGCTAAACATGTAATCTATATATGCATACTGTTATACTAATCTTACCTGGATTCCGATTTCAGTTGTCCTGGTCAACCTGACTAGAACTGAAGCTGAGTGGCGGATTACTGGCTCCTAAACCATAAAAATCACAACGCTATAAGTGACACGCTAAATCACTTCCCGGGGACTTAAACTAGGAACTAAAAGTTTCCCTATCGATAAAAAGCATGGCAATACCCCTTAAAACATAAAAAGGAGGAAAAACACGGGTTCTGAAAATTCCCCAACCGGTAGACCGGTTGCCCAACCGGAATTCCGGTTCTAGGAAATTCAGGACCCCCATCCGAAATTCCGGTTGCACAACCGGAATTCCGGTTCCTCGCAGGAATTTTTCAAAAATTCCTAACTCAACCAAATCAAGCCCAATTTATTCCAAACCTTCCAGACCTGCTCTAAATACCCCAAAGAACAAATTCAAGGCATCAAACTAACCCAGAATTCACAGATACACAAATTGCCATTAAAGCTCAAGCTTTGAGTTCTAAACTCAAACTTGAGCAATTCCCACAAACATGCATTCAAACAAGCTACAATCTACTAAAACAAGCATAAATAAGCCTCTGCAAACAACTAATAACATCCAGCAACTTCACAGCAACCAATTTCCTCATTTTCTTCAAAATCACATTTTTAAGCATAAAAATTTCAAACTTTGAACAACACAACTAGCATGCATTAAAACCTATACAATCCATTCAATTAGAACTTAATCAAGCTTCTGTAAACAACAATTAAACACAGCAACAACATACTCAAATAATCATGCATTTACTCAACATTTTTCATCAAAATCTCAAGAATTTAAAGAAGGAAGAAGATGAGCTAACCTAGCTTGCAAAGGACCTTAAGAGGAGATGAATTAACAAGCAAGAATCAAAGGAGAAAACCAGCTCCTTGCTGCTCAAATGCTTGGCCGAAAATAGAGGGGAAAGAAAGAGAGAGCGTTTTCTTTTTCAAAGTTTTTTTCTAATTTTGCTAAGTGATGAATTTTGTGAAAAAGGAATATAAATCACATAACTTATAATAAATCCATTTCAGCCAAATAACAATTAAAATAAACATTTAATTTTCAAATAAAAAGTCACTAAAAGACAAAACACTAATAGGGCAAAAAGACCATTTTGCCCTTCCACTAAAAAACCACATAAATCATACTAAAGGGGTATTTTTGGGACATTCTAAATTCCCGGCCATTCCCGACATTCCCAATGTCTAAAACCCGTCCCCAACTACTAACATACTAAGTTGTGATTTCTACTGAGCCAAACGCCGAGTTCCAATATACCGGGCACCGAAAATGCAAAATATGAAAACTACTGAATAACATAAACATGCATTTCTGGATTCCATAAATAACAGTAATAAATTATTTAAATAGCTATAAATAATTTCATAATTAATCATAATTAACTGATAATTTCCAAATTAACTAAGCGGGCTTTACAACTATCCCCCCCTTAAAAGGATTTCGTCCCCGAAATCTAACCTGAATAACTCTGGATATTGAGCTCTCATATCTGACTCTAGCTCCTAGGTGGCTTCTTCCACCTTACTGTTTCACCAGAGAACCTTGACCAATGCTATGGTCTTATTCCGAAGGACTTTATCCTTTCTATCCAGGATCAGCACTGGCTGTTCCTCATAAGTCATGTCTGGCTGAAGCTGAAGACTCTCATAACTGAGTATATGAGAGGGGTCTGAAACGTATTTTCTCAGCATTGAGACATGGAATACGTTGTGAACTGCTGATAAGGCTGGAGGCAATGCTAACTGATATGCCACTTGACCTATTTTCTCGAGAATCTCGAAAGGTCCTGTAAATCTAGGGCATAACTTGCCTCTTTTCCCGAAACGTTTAATCCCCTTCATCGGAGATACCCGTAAAAACACATGTTTCCCTACTTGGAACTCAACATCTCTGCGTTTCGGATCTGCGTAACTCTTCTCGTCCGCTTTCCGTGAGGCAAGCATTCTAGCTTTTATCTTCTCTATTGCCTCATTGGTCCGCTGCACTGACTCTGGACCTAGGTATTTCCTTTCCCCTGTCTCATCCCAGTGGATAGGGGATCTACATTTCCTACCGTACAACAGTTCATAGGGAGCCATCCCTATTGTACTCTGATAACTGTTGTTGTACGCAAATTCTATCAACGGTAGATATTTATTCCTTGAGCCTTCAAAGTCCATAACACAGGCTCTCAACATGTCCTCCAATATCTGAATTGTCCTTTCGGACTGACCATCTGTCTGAGGATGGAATGCTGTACTAAATTTCAGCTTTGTACAAATTGCCCGTTGCAAACTTTGCCAAAATTTGGAGGTGAACTTCGGATCCCTGTCCGAAACTATAGACTTCGGTACCCCGTGAAGTCTTACTATCTCTCTGACGTACAGTTCTGCCAACTGATCCACTGAAAATGTTGTTCTAACCGGCAGAAAATGAGCAGATTTTGTAAATCGATCCACCACTACCCAGATGGAATCAAATAAACCCGTGGTCCTAGGTAACCCGAACACAAAATCCATCGTAATATCCTCCCATTTCCATTCTGGTAGGGTTAGAGGCTGCAACAACCCTGCTGGTCTCTGATGTTCAGCCTTAATCTGCTGACAAGTGAGGCATCTCGATACGAATTCTACCAAATTCTTCTTCATACCGCTCCACCAGAAGTACGGTTTCAAATCTTGGTACATCTTGGTGGTGCCGGGATGCAGAGAATACGGGGTAGAATGAGCCTCCTCAAAGATCTCATTTCTAAGTTCCACACTGTTCGGAACACAAACCCTGGCTTTATACAAAAGCATCCCACTGTCTGACACTGAAAAGTCCTTGGCTTGACCAGCCAATACCTCATCTCGGATTTTCACTAACTCCGGATCTGTCATCTGAGCGACTTTTATTCTTTCCAACAGATCAGATTGTAGCGTTAAGTTGTGAAGCTGACCTACCACAAACTCAATGCTGGATCTAACCATGTCCTCTGCTAGCTGAGGTGAGATCTGAACCATACTAGCTATTTGCCCGGGACCCTTTCTGCTCAGGGCATCTGCCACTACATTGGCTTTTCCGGGATGATAGAGGATCTCACAATCGTAATCCTTCACTAATTCCAACCAACGCCTTTGTCTCATGTTCAAATCTTTCTGAGTAAAGAAATACTTGAGACTTTTATGGTCGGTATAGATCTCACACTTCTCCCCGTAAAGGTAATGCCGCCAAAACTTCAGTGCAAAAACCACTGCGGCCAATTCTAGATCATGAGTCGGGAATCGCTGTTCATAATCCTTTAACTGACGGGAGGCATAAGCGATAACCCGGTCGGCTTGCATCAATACACACCCCAAACCCTGTTTGGATGCGTCATAGTAGACTACGAACTTCTCTTTGTCCGAAGGCAAAGCTAGCACCGGAGCGGTAATCAACCTCTGTTTTAGCTCCTGAAAACTAGCTTCACATTTATCTGACCAGATAAACCGCTGATTCTTCTTTGTAAGTTCGGTTAGGGGCATTGAAATTTTAGAGAACCCTTCGACGAACCTACGGTAGTACCCAGCTAAACCCAAAAAGCTTCTGATCTCTGTCACTGTCTTCGGTCTCGGCCAATCCCTGACGGATTCAATCTTCCCGGGATCCACGTTGATCCCATCTTTACTCACAATGTGCCCTAGGAAGGACACCTGAGACAACCAGAACTCACATTTCTTGAACTTGGCATAAAGCTTATGTTCCCGAAGCCGTTGCAGTACCATCTGAAGATGTAACTCATGCTCCTCTTCTGACTGAGAGTACACGAGGATGTCGTCGATAAACACAATCACACAGATATCGAGGAAATCCTTGAATACTCTATTCATCAGGTCCATGAATGCTGCAGGAGCATTGGTTAGTCCGAATGACATAACCAGAAACTCGTAATGTCCATACCTAGTGCGGAAAGCCGTTTTTGGAATGTCCTCCTCTCGGATTCTCAACTGATGATAACCCGAACGGAGATCAATCTTAGAAAAGACCGTCTTCCCCTGAAGTTGATCGAACAAATCATCGATCCTAGGTAATGGATATTTATTCTTCACCGTCAGCTTGTTCAACTCCCTGTAGTCGATGCACATCCTCATAGATCCATCCTTCTTCTTGACGAATAAAACCGGGCTCCCTGTGGTGACACACTGGGCCGAATGAACCCTATGTCAAGCAACCCTTGGAGCTGAATCTTTAATTCCTTAAGTTCAGCTGGAGCCATCCTATACGGGGCTTTGGAAACCGGTTCCACCCCTGGTGCCAAGTCAATCACAAAATCAATTTCCCGCTGAGGTGGTAACCCTGGAAGTTCTTCGGGAAAAACATCCAAAAATTCCCGAACCACTCTGATGTCCTCTGGCCGAATGGTATCTGGCTGAGTGGTGTCCACCACCACGGCCAGAAATCCTAAGCAACCGCCGTGCAACAATTCTCTCGCTGACATAGCCGAGATCACCGGATCCGAGATCCCTGAACTGAACCCACAAACACAAACGGTTCTTCACTTTCCGGTTGGAAGACCACCATCTTCCTTTTACAGTCAATGCTCGCAGAATATTTAGATAGGAAATCCATTCCTAAAATAATATCGAATTCGACTAAACTCATCTCTATCAGATCAGCGCTTAACTCTCTACCATCTATCCTGATCGGCATAGACCTAATCCACCTATTGGAGATAACCAATTCTCCGCTGTGTAACAGGTTCCAAACCCTGATTCATATTTATCATAGGGTCTACCCAATTTACTAAAGACTCTGGCCGCCACATAGGAATGTGTAGCCCCAGAATCAAACAGCACTGAATATAGTGAGTTGTTAATAGAAAGTTGACCTGTGACAACTGATGGGCTGGCATCTGCATCAGCCTGCGTGATAGCGAACACCCTGGCTGGAGTGGGTATCGCTGGAGCTCGTGGTGCCTCTGGTCGGAGCTGGGGACAGTCCCTCTTGAAGTGTCTGGGCATGCCACAATGAGAGCATCCCTGAACTTTGCACTCACCCCGATGGTGCCTCTTGCAGCTAGGGCACTCGGGATAGGAGAATTGGGTCTCAGTACCACCAGGACGACTCCCTCTGTTTTGGTTCCCCCGGAACCTCTTGTTCTGACTCGAGCCACCGGAAGCAGTGGGTGCTCTCTTCCTCTGATCAATGGCCGAACCACTACTCCCCCTGCTATAGCCTGATGCAGGAGGGGTAGGAGCCCCGCCACTAACCGGAGTACCGGGCCGATTCCCGACATACACCCCACCGCGCCCCCGCCCGCAAAGTGCCTTCTCCACCATCTGAGCATAGGTGGTGCTGTCGTCGGTGATGATCATCAAGTCATGCCTGATCCTGGCATTCAACCCGTCCAGATACTTCTCCTTCTTGCTGAAGTCGGTCGGCACAATTCCCGAGGCTAACCTCGCCAACCGATCAAACTGAGTAGTATACTCAGTGACGCTCATGTTCTCACGCTGGGTCAGGTGAGCGAACTCTTTCCTCTTGGCGCTTCTGACCGCCTCATTGTAATACTTTGCATTGAAGAGTTCCTGGAACCTTTCCCAGGTCATGGTGGTGACGTCATGGATCTGAGACACCATGTCCCACCAGACCAACGCGTCCTCCTGGAACTGGAATGTGGCGCATACCACTCTATCGTTACCGGTGACACCCATGAAATTCAGAATTTTGGTGATCACCGTCAGCCATTGCTCGGCTTTCATTACGTCCGGACCTCCCAGGAAAACCGGAGGTGCTTGCTTCCGGAACCGCTCATACAGAGGTTCCAATCTATGGGCCGCCACCACTATCTCGGCCTGGGCAGCAGGGGCAGGTGCCACTGGAACTACGGGCACTGGAACTGCAGGAGCACCCTGCTGTCTCAACCTCTGAATCTCGAGGTCTTGTTCTTCTATCCGGGCTTGCATCTCCGCAAACCGTAACTCCCAGTTCTGGGCTCCCTGATCGGTTGGGGCAGCCTGGGTAGCCTGTGGCGGGTTCTCATCACCCCGACCACGAGCCCTGCCTCGGGGACCTCTACCTCGGCCCCTAGCAGGTGGGGGAAACTGAGCTCCCTGTCCTTGGTTCGACCCCACGGAGTTGCCCTGACTCCTGGTAGTCCGCCTGGCGTCCATCTAGTTAGAACCGCCTGCGAAACCAAGAGTTGGCATATCAGGTCGTATTCAAGGAGAGCTTACTAATGCCGCTTAATTTGGAAATTAAAAACGAAACATGCGCCTATTCTACTATCAGGCTACTAACATGCTTCCTAACAGGCTTTTCTTTTTCTTTTATAACTGAATAAAATAAACTACTAAAGCAATAAAGGCTTACTGAACCGTGAACCGAGCTAACTGCTGATGATGATTGTACATGTCGTGACGATCTTCGGAAGACAACCTGGCGGCTCTGATACTAAATTGTAACACCCTAACTACCATAGGCGTATTACGTGATTTTTAAACGTACTGTGCAGCTCGTTGCTAATCAACGAGGTTTATGGAAAAACGTGATTAATTAAAATTTTGGTTTTTTAATTAAACTTATAAAACAATATTACAAAAGACTCGGGATCCCGATTATAAAATTATTTACAAAAAGTTTTAACTGTTTAACTGTTACATAAAATAAAGATCGTGTAACGACCAGTTACAAAAATCAGCCTTGCTGTCCCGAGGATCGTACGCTGCAGGCCTAACCGCCCCGACACGTAAAATCTCATGAGCTCGCTCACGGTCCATCAGCTATAGCCTTGCCTTTACCTACACATAAGCGTAAACTATGAGTCGAAAGACTCAGTAAGAAAAGCATAATAATACTCATACATAATTCTAACTGCCGTGTCCAACACAATACTGAGTCCCGCTACTGCCATGTCCAACATGGTACTGAGCCACTACTGCCATGTCCAACATGGTACTGAGTCCCGCTACTGCCATGTCCAACATGGTACTGAGCCACTACTGCCATGTCCAACATGGTACTGAGTTTTGAACGTTCATAGGGACGGTACTATTGACAAGTATCCTCCTGATCGGTCGAACCTGTCATACTCCGCCGCCGGTCATACTCCACCTGTACCGACGGATAGGTCAATAGCACGGAACCACCAACCAAATGTCGGCTGATCGGTCGAACCGGTCATACTCGCCGCTCGGTCATACTCCGGACTCGTACCGACGTGACGGTGGTTGGATGGTTCGAAGCCTATATACATAACTAATGTAATCTAACAGGCTTCCTACATGCACGCTAAACATGTAATCTATATATGCATACCGTTATACTAATCTTACCCGGATTCCGATTTCGTGTGTGCCGTCAACCTGACTGGAACTGAAGCTGAGTGGCGGATTACTGGCTCCTAAACCATAAAAATCACAACGCTATAAGTGACACGCTAAATCACTTCCCGGGGACTTAAACTAGGAACTAAAAGTTTCCCTATCGATAAAAAGCATGGCAATACCCCTTAAAACATAAAAATGAGGAAAAACACGGGTTCTGAAAATTCCCCAACCGGTAGACCGGTTGCCCAACCGGAATTCCGGTTCTGGGAAATTCAGGACCCCCATCCGGAATTCCGGTTGCACAACCGGAATTCCGGTTCCTCGCAGGAATTTTTCAAAAATTCCTAACTCAACCAAATCAAGCCCAATTTATTCCAAACCTTCCAGACCTGCTCTAAATACCCCAAAGAACAAATCCAAGGCATCAAACTAACCCAGAATTCACAGATACACAAATTGCCATTAAAGCTCAAGCTTTGAGTTCTTAACTCAAACTTGAGCAATTCCCACAAACATGCATTCAAACAAGCTAGAATCTACTAAAACAAGCATAAATAAGCCTCTGCAAACAACTAATAACATCCAGCAACTTCACAGCAACCAATTTCCTCATTTTCTTCAAAATCACATTTTTAAGCATAAAAATTTCAAACTTTGAACAACACAACTAGCATGCATTAAAACCTATACAATCCATTCAATTAGAACTTAATCAAGCTTCTGTAAACAACAATTAAACACAGCAACAACATACTCAAATAATCATGCTTTTACTCAACATTTTTCATCAAAATCTCAAGAATTTAAAGAAGGAAGAAGATGAGCTAACCTAGCTTGCAAAGGACCTTAAGAGGAGATGAATTAACAAGCAAGAATCAAAGGAGAAAACCAGCTCCTTGCTGCTCAAATGCTTGGCCGAAAATAGAGGGGAAAGAAAGAGAGAGTATTTTCTCTTTTCTTTTTTTTCAAAGTTTTTTCTAATTTTGCTAAGTGTTGAATTTTGTGAAAAAGGAATATAAATCACATAACTTATAATAAATCCATTTCAGCCAAATAACAATTAAAAATAAACATTTAATTTTCAAATAAAAAGTCACTAAAAGACAAAACACTAATAGGACAAAAAGACCATTTTGCCCTTCCACTAAAAAACCACATAAATCATACTAAAGGGGTATTTATGGGACATTCTAAATTCCCAGCCATTCCCGACATTCCCAATGTCTAAAACCCGTCCCCAACTACTAACATACTAAGTTGTGATTTCTACTGAGCCAAACGCCGAGTTCCAAAATACCGGGCACCGAAAATGCAAAATATGAAAACTACTGAATAACATAAACATGCATTTCTGAATTCCATAAATAACAGTAATAAATTATTTAAATAGCTATAAATAATTTCATAATTAATCATAATTAACTGATAATTTCCAAATTAACTAAGCGGGCTTTACAAGGATGATTTCCTTCGAGCTTAACCAAACGAAGATAAATGGTGGAGATCTCATTTCACTTAGGTGAAATATCATTTATACAGGGTTAAGTGTTTTAAGGATAAAATACATTGTAGGGTGTTACGGTAATTTATTCCCTGTACAGTGTAAATCATCTATATAGATGATCATTAATCACATTAGGGTTATAACAATGGATAACTAATGACGTGTCTATATCGTGGAACATATAGAGCGTTTCTATATGACTGAGAGTGCAATTCTAAGTTCTAAGTGTGGATTCAATGAGGAATTAATAAGTTAGGGAATTTACTTGGTAAATTCGGTTCGACTTATTGGAAGCTCGGTTATATAGACCCATGATCCCCATACTAGTTGAGACCATACTGCTTGTAAGACTCAGTTAATTGATTTTAATTAATCAATTATAATTCTAAAAGTTAGACTATGTCTACTTTATGAATTCTCACAGTTTAAGGATGAAATCGTAAATAAAAGGGTTTCTAGGTTTAATTATTAATTAAGAGACTTTGTATGTCTAATTAATAATTATTTTAAATGACAATATTATTTAATAATCTATTTTAGTTATTAAATAATTAGTTTTGGCATTTAAATGATTAGAATTGGAAAAATGGCATTTTTGGAGAAATTGAAATAAAATTGAGGAAACTGCAAAATCCAAGTGAGGCCCATATTCCCTCTATGGCCGAGCACTCCCTTTGTGTTTCCCAATTATTATTTTTATTTTTTAATTTCCATGTAATTGCTAATCAAAGCCTAGCAAAAATAGGAAAGTGGTGGATCACACTAAATAAGGCAGTTAATCAATTACACAGTAAAAGAGGAAACTGTTTATTTGGAAAGTTGTGCTCTCCCTTCTCCCTATATATAGCAGTCCTTGTTCTCTTCTCTTGATCATCATATGAAGCCTATAAGCCACGAAATTCAAGAGAGAAAATTTCGAAATCCTTGTGAGATGAGTAGTGTCCACACACATCAAGTGGTATCTCAATCATAGTATGGAAGACTATGGAAAGTCTACATCAAAGAAGGAGAAAAGAAGATCCAGGTTCAGATCTTGGTGATGCTCTGCTACCGAAAGGAATCAAGGGCTAGAGATGCGAATCCGGAAGGGAGTCATATTATTCCGCTGCACCCACTGTAAGGTTTTCTAACTTTATATGTGTTTATTTTCATTGTTTTAGAATTCATATTAGGTTGTTAATCCAACATACTTGTTAGTAAATCTAGATCCTGGTAAAATAATTTCCAACAAAGTCGACCCAGAATGAAAGCACTTTGAAACTCAGAGATTACCTTTGACAATAAACCTTTAAGCATATTAGCCATAACCTTAGAAATAACCTTATAAAGTACGTTGCAAAGAGTAATGGGCCTCAAATCCCCCAAATAGAAGGAGACTTCTTTTTTGGAACCAGCATAAGATTAGTAGCATTAAGATCTTGAGGCATTACCTTAGACTGAAAAAAGTCCTGAACAAGCCTAACCACATCTTTACCAACAATGTGCCAACACTTCTGATATAACACAGGTGTCATGCCATCGGGTCCAAGATATTTATCTAGATGCATCTAAAAAACTGCCATACGAACCTCCTCTTCCAACACCGGCTGAATCAAAGCAACATTATCCTCTTGATTTATGGAGGGTTGAATCCTATCAAGAATATCATCACCATGTGACCTTAGGGAATGGAAAATTTTAATGAAATAATTAACCATTACCGTGGGTAAATCGGTTTCCCACTTAACCCAATCCCTTGCTTCATTCTTCAATTGGTGGATAAAATTATTTCTTCTCTGAGAGCTGGACGCAGCATAAAAATACTTAGTAGTGTGGTCTCCCTCCTTTAACAAAAATTACTTCGATCGTTGTGTCCAAAAAATTTCTTTTTGATGATAAATCTCTGTAAGCAGTTTTTTCGCCTCTTGGTAATGAGAAACCGATTCTAAATTAGTTCGGCCTTTAAAAAGGCCAATTCTTGTCTTACAACTTTGAATTTTCTCTTACAATTAAGAAGGTCCTGGAGAGCTACCAACTTATCAACAATGTTACAAGACCCACATGCTTCCCACTGCTTCTAAATAATTGAAAAACAAGAATCTTCTCTAAGCCAAGCATTCTTAAATCGAAACAATTTCATGGGAGTTAAAGGAAGCTGAAAAGTGGGGTCCAAAAATAAAGAGAAATGATCTCAGGTGGAGAAAACAAGATTAAATGATCGGGCATTCGGGAATAAACTCATCCAAGCCGAGTTGGCTAAGGCCTTATCCAACCGAACCTCAATCCAACTATCCGAGCCCCTCCCTTTTTCCTGAGTAAATTGGTGACCCACAAGCTCCGTATCCACAACATCATAATCTGAAACAACTTGCTGAAAACCAGCAATAAGCCAACTCGGATAAGGATTCCCACCTACTTTATTAGCTTTGTTGTCCAAATTTCTGCACTCTGACGTGGCATCACACGATGGTGACACGTGGAATCAACTCCAAGTATCTGCTCGCAAGATACAGTCCGAACAGGATACCTCATATGCATGCTCGAGATAAAGCAATTAGCAAGCTGCACAGAACGACAAACACTTAGCAAATTTAGCTTTCGCATTGTGAGTCATCAAGCGAATCACTATAACTTAGGGATCAGATTACAGAGATATGGCAAGCTGTCCAAATCTCACGATCAATGTATTCTGTATTTACTATGCAATCCCTTTTTCCTTGTTCTTGAGTTAATACAAATAACGAGGATTAGGCTATTATCGAATTGCTCGGGGCTGAGCCTCTATAAAATTCTTGTGTCTTTATATTGCTTTAATATATTTCCATCGTTATAAACTACTTGTCGCTTACTAAAACAGACTTTCTGTCGTTGGCTAAAAGTGGAGGTCAACATTTTGGTGCTTTCATTGAGAGCAGAATCAAGAATCGCTCTTCATTCCAAATTTAATCACAAGTACGATGGTGGTACAGACTCGTAGAGGCATGGTTAATCTGGCGAATCCACAGGCGGTGGATCCTGCATTGCGAAACCCGGGAAGCACAAGGGTTCCACCAGTTGTTAATCCTGAACAACCATCAAATACGGGTTACGGTGTGACAAATCCTGTGGATGAGATTGCGCTTGGTGTGCAAGAGACTGGGAATACCAGTTCAGTAGCCAACCAGGGTATTCATAACACAGTCGTTCTGCCCGCTACCAATGTTCAAACGACCATTGGAGACGACACTGAGATCCAAAACCTCCATGATGCTTGGACTCATACAAGGTCATACAAACACCTTACATCATGAGCAGGAGGAACTCCGTGCTGCGGTGAATCTTGCGTTTGAAGAGCAGAGGCGCATGTTTGCCGAATGGAGGGACAAAGAGATGGAAGCGTTAAGGGCTCTGTTGGGTTTTATGCCCTAAATAAAACTCTTTACAATCTGATTAGTTATCAATATAATAAATTTGAAGTGATTGATGTTTGCATGAATTTTACATGCTAATGGTTTAATATGTTTAATATGTTTATTACATTCATACACACAAAATCAGTTAAATCCAGATCATATGTTTATTCACAATTACAGTATCGTCAACACAGTGGAATGTGATTGTGATCATATGAATCAAAAGTTTTGGTCCCTGTTTCATCAGTGTTATTGGATTTACACTAATGTGATAATCAGCGATGATGTGTACTTACACTTGGAGTAAGTGTTATGTTCTTTCCAGGACATTAGTAAAGTATACTAGTTTCGAATGTATGGAGTATCCATTGGACTGGACCGATATTGCAACTAAGTTAAGATATTACAAACTTACCGTTATACATATCTTTCCAAGTCAATATCAGTAGTTGATCTTAAGATTAAAAGAATCTAAATCTTGATATGCTTGGGCTCAACTCAGGAGTGCTATTCATGTTCTTAGATTTATTAGTTAAGCCTACTTTCGGGTCAGGGTGATACATATATTTTGGGAACATGATAGTATGATTGAGTGGGAGTGCTGAACATAAATATGGAATCTATAGCTTCTACTGGTGTATAGAAGTCAAGTGATGATTCCCTTCGAGCTTAGCAAATAGAAGTAAATGGATGAGCTCTTGTTTAACTGACTAATTATTAGATCACTAAACACCATTTACTGGTAGCTCAGTGTTTTAAGGGGCAAAATACATTGAGGGGTGAGAACGGTAAAGAAATCCCATCTCGATGTAAATCATCTATATAGAGGATCTTTAAATCACAATAAGATTATAACAATGGTTAAATGAGATAGTATATTGGTATCGTGAAACATACAATATGCTCTATATAAGTCTGAGAGTGCAATTCTAAGTTCTAAGAGTGGATTCAACGAAGAATTAATAAGTAGGAATTTACTTGGTAAATTTGGTTCACTTATTGGAAGCTCAGCATATAGATCCATGGTCCCCATTCTAGTTGAGAACATTCTGCTTGTAAGACTCATTAATTGATTCGTGATTGATCAATTATAATTCTAAAGTTAGACTATGTCTAATTTTATGAATTTTCACTAAGCAGGGGTGAAATTGTAAAGAAAAGAGTTTTCTAGGTTTATTTATTTATTAATGGACTTTATATGTCTAATTAATAATTAAATTAAATGACAATATTAGTTTTGAGAAAATAGAGATAAAATTTGATAAAATTGCAAAATTAAGTGAGGACCATTACAACACCTAGGCCGACCACTTAATGTTGATTTTTCAAATTAATATTTTCATTATTTTAATGCCAAATAATTCAAAACCTAGACCTAGTAGTTGCCTATAAATAGAAAGTGATGGCTCAGTCAAATCAAAAGTTTTCAACAAGCCTTTCTGACAGAAATTTCTCTCTTCAGAAAACTGAGCCTTCCCACTTTCTATCCTTGGCCGAAATACCTCTCTCTCTTTTCCCTTCATCTTTTTCGTGACCCTAGTGAAAGAGTAAGTGCCCACACACAGCAAGCAGTAACTCAATCATAGATTGGAAGACTGTGAAGGATCAAACTTGAAGAAGAAGGACATTCGGGCTCAGATCTTGATTATACTCTGCTACAGAAAGGATTCAAGGGTTAGAGATCTGAGTGGAAGGAGACATTAATTCCGCTGCATCAATGTAACGCCCTGAACCTCAGGAACGCCACGTGTGTGTGCTTTTATAATCTTATTATCAATAATCTATTAGTTTAGGAAAAGTGTGGTTTAATTCAAAAAAAAAAATTATCTTTAATTAAATTTAAAAATAGAAACTTTAGTTCAAAATACTGTCGTAATATGGGGATCCCCTGCTAATAAAATTCTTTTATAACCAATTATAAAACCATTAATACAAGAGTAGGTTATACATCCAATCATAGAAAAAAGGGTGATCCTGCTTCCTGGAAGCCAAGACAACACGATTGATATGTACATTGCTGGGAGACCTCTGACTCGTGGCCAAAAAGAACCGCTAATCTTCTTACCTGCATCATGAAGCACACGTGAGTCATAATGGCTCAGCAAGAAAGCTATTAGACAAAAGAAAATTATGGAAAGTGATAGTAGATTTCTTTTCAACAGATTATTCATACCAGTAGATTGTACTCTTTCAACGTATATTTACAATTCAACGTCTATATGAGCAACTCATTACAAAATTAAGAGTATTTATAGCTATACATAATCAACAATCTCAGCATTTCCTAAAATACCTTAATCATGCATTATCATAAATATTCATTTTCAATTCTTCATAAAGCACCCTAGTTCACACATTAGCATATCCACACAATTTCAGTGCTTCATAAAGCACTCCAATCATACATCATTACAACCTGTTTTCTTACATCCCTAAGCCAGAGAGATTGTAAGAAAAATGACCAATTTCATAAGCAATTTAACATTTATTCAATCCTACCTTAACAAAAATGTATTCAATTACAACTCATCACATAATAACACTCTTGATCGTTCCACAACTTCATAACCACATAATTTAGGTACTTCATAAAGTACCCCTACCACTCGTTAACCACGAGCTGTATATGTCACTATCGTTGTCCGATACAACAAACGATAAGTAAGAAACCTATCCGCAGTTTCAGGAGTAATTACTCATAACGGTAATAATCGTTTCTTTTACTCAATCATAATCGAGCCAAACGATAATAATCGTTTCATAATACTTCCCTCGATCATAATCGAGTCAAACGATAATAATCGTTTCATAATATTTCCCTCAAACATAATCGAGTCAAACGATAATAATCGTTTCATAATACTTCCCTCGATCATAATCGAGTCAAACGATAATAATCGTTTCATAATATTTCCCTCGAACATAATCGAGACTATCAGAATTATAATTGTTAACTACAAACGGTATATAGTACTTTTCTTACCTCAAGTCCAAAGTCAAGTATGTGGGCCGACCTGAGTGGAATGATGCCCGACACTTTCGAGTCCTATGTCACGATAAAGGTAAATCAATAAGGGTCCATTCCAAAACACTGTCTAAAACCCGCATAAAATAACTTAGGGTTTTCTACCAAATCTTATGGTAAAAACACCCTAAAATAAAATACATCTTTTGGCTCTAATCTATGTCTCATACTGTAGAGCTCTTCATAAGCTTCGAAACGGTATATAGAATGTCTAAAACGGACACCCGAGTGAGAAGTTATGACTAAAATACGAAAATCGGCAATTTCAGAAAATTGACCATCCGGAATTCCGGTTGGCAGCCATGTTCCATCCGGAATTCCGGTTCACAACAGCAGAAACTCGAAAATTTCAGCTCTTCAAAGTCCCAAAACTTGCTCCAAACCTAACCAATTGATCCCAAACTTTACAGAGCAGTATAATAACCATAAGACAACATATTCCAAGCTTCAAAACACAACAATTCAATCTCTAACTCAAAATCACATGTTCAAGTGAAGAAAACTTAATTTCTAGCTTCATCCAATGCAACTCAATTCAACCAGCCATGGAAACCACCCAAATCAATTTTCAGCATACTCAAAAATCTAAACTAAACATAACCCTAACTTACTTTAACTCCTACAGCTACTGAAACACAAAACCTTACTCCAAAACCAATTGAATTCTTAGAACAAAGCATAGAACTTACCTTGATTGCTTCTAGGTTGTGCTTAGGTTCTACAAGCTACTTCAATTCAAGAGAAATGGTGAAGTTTTGATCCTTTGCTGGCTGGTTTTTGGTTCACACGAAGGGAAGAAGAAGGAGAAGAAGAAAAAGTTGTTTCTTGCCTTGGAAGCTTTTCCCTTAAATAGGGTTTCCTATTATTTTCTTTCTTTCTTTTTTTTTTTAAAAAAAAAATAGTGGGCAGCCCACAACGTCTAGAAAGTCAAAATACCTATTATACAAAATGACTAATTTACCCCCAAAGAAATTAAACTTTAAAATAACCTAGGGGCATTTTGGTAATTTTCTAACTTTCCCGATTTAACCTAGTTCTCAACATCTTAACCTAGTCCGGTATAATTTCAACAATCGTGACATTTCTGACCATTCTGTCGAGTTCCACAATTGCCAGGCCCGAAAATATTTTATTCGAATTATGGTATCTACGATACCCACATATTTCAATACAATCTCCGTAATTAATCAATTACGCTTTATTATTCATTTACTCATAATTTCCTAATCAACTCGTAATTAGTTTAAGTAGGATTATAATCCTACTCTAATACCCACTTAATCACATATTTAATAAAATATGTCCAATTAAAATATCAATATATTTTTCGGGATATTACAATCAATGTAAGGTTTTCTTAACTTTATATGTGTTTAATTTATCGTTTTAGAAAGTTCTTATTTAGGATGTTAATAAACATACTTGTGAATAGATCTAAGATCCTGGTAAAATAATTCCCAACAGGCTCATCATGCAGTCATTGACTATCTAGTCGGCAAGCCACTGAATTGATACGAAAAGCTTATCAATATGTCAGGCAGCAACCCCCGAATGTCATCCACTTGGGTGAAACAGACGAAGATCCAGCAATGAATACTTCTCAGACTATAAATGGTCAGCCGCCAAATCTCCAGTCAGAGGTTCCACCTGTGGGCCAAGGAGCAGGTGGGCAGACCTTGTCTTAATTCATCAGGAGAAGTCATACCCAACAATTCCAACGAGGTTAATGGTGCTAATCCACCTATTAGCCAAGCCAATCAATCACTGAGATAGCCAGGCGCTTCTGTATTCGACAAGTTGGGAACGAGTCATGATCTCAAAAACGATTCAAATAGGAGGAGAGGAGTAGACGATCAGCTTGACACGCCAAACATGCAGCCCAGAACCCATGCTCAAACTCTCGCTCAGAAAGATACTGACTTTACTCAGATCGGCCAAAATGCCGAACAAGTTAGTCCAACCGTGCAGGCATAGCTAGACGAACTAAAGATTATGTTCCAAGGCATGGGCGGTCAGAGAAACAATGATCTCGAGTTGGATCGAACACGTGGAACCCCTTTCTCCCCCGAGATCAATCTCCTGGCGTTACCCGACAAGTTTAAAATGTCAACTTGGAAGATGCACACTGGGAAAGAAGATCGTCTTTCCCACCTCAAGTATTTCGAGATGAAAATGGATTTGCAGGGAATACGAGGAGACGTTTGTTGCAGAATTTTTCCTACTAGCCTCTTGGAAGCCGCCCAGCAATGGTATTTCAAGCTGGCACCTGGAAAGTTCAACTCCTGGAAAGCTTTCTCCTAAGAATTCCATGCACAATTCTCCTCCTCTCGCCAACTTCCATTGCATCTCGGAGATCTGGTCGAAGTCAAGAAAAGACCAGGCGTGCCTCTTCGAGCCTATATCAGCAGATTCATGATGGAGGGGACCAAAGTCTCACGGATGACTGAAGGTGGAAAGTTGTCCGCAATACTGGGGGGATTGAAGTCCTTGGTGAGCTTTGGAAGGACATAAGGAAGAACGGTCTGGTAGACTCGTTGAGCAATTTTCTCGATCATGCTGAAGGCTTCATCAAACTTGAAGAGGCTATTCAGCGAGCAGAAGGTGAGCAAAAACCTGGCAAGCCTAAAGCTCCTTCCACTGTAACATCCGCCCAACTCCCCCATTACTAGAGCAATTCAAGTTCAAATTGTAAATGTTCCAGCAACAACAATAGACAAAGGAATTGGAAGAAGGGAAAGTTCACTTGCAAAACCGAACAAGCTCCCTGGGAGAATCAGGCCAAGTACACTGCATTTACCATCCTGACTGAGGATATAGAAAGTGTTTACGTGGCCACTCAGTCATTGCCGCCGTATAAGAAGCCTGCGCCCATGAAAAAAGATGTTAGCAAGAGAGACATGACCAAGTTTTGTCGATTTCATGGAGACTACGGCCACAACCCCAATGAATGCCACAATCTGAAGCAGGAAATTGAATTCCTTATAAGGAAGAATAACCTGCATTTACAAAATTATATCAAGGCCGATCAAAATGAAAGAGGTGATAATAACAAAGACTTTCTACCTCCACCGGTAGATGGACATCTGCAAGTCATCATTGGAGGCCCACAGATAGCTAGAGATTCGGGCAAAGCTCGGGAGAGGTATGCTCGGACAGCACAGCATGAGTAAGAAGAAGTGATCCTGGTCGTAGAGGAAAGGAAGTTTAAAATCCCACGGGCATGAGGGCCCACCATAACATTCAACGATGAAGATGTTGTCAAGATCAGGTTTCCCCGCAATGACCCTGTAACACCCTAACTACCTTAGGCGTATTACGTGATTTTTAAACGTACTGTGCAGCTCGTTGCTAATCAACGAGGTTTATGGAAAAACGTGATTAATTAAAATTTTGCTTTTTAATTAAACTTATAAACCATATTACAAAAGACTCGGGATCCCGATTTATAAAATCATTTACAAAAGTTTTAACTGTTTAACAATTACATAAAATTAAAAGTCGTCTAACGACCAGTTACAAAAATTCAGCCTTGCTGTCCCGAGGATCGTACGCTCCAGGCCTAACCGCCCCGACATGTACAATCTCATAAGCTCGCTCACGGTCCATCAGCTATAGCCTTGCCTTTACCTACACATGAACATAAACTGTGAGTCGACAGACTCAGTAAGAAAAGCATAAAAATATCATACGTAATTCTAACTGCCGTGTCCAACACGATACTGAGTCCCGCTACCGCCATGTCCAACATGGTACTGAGCCACTACTGCCATGTCCAACATGGTACTGAGTTTTGAACGTTCACAGGGACGGTACTATTGACAAGTATCCTCCTGATCGGTCGAACCGGTCACACTCCGGCTGTTGGTCATACTCCAGCCTGTACCGACGGGATAGGTCAATAGCACTGAACCACCAACCAAATGTCAGCCTGATCGGTCGAACCGGTCATACTCCGCCGCTCGGTCATACTCCACTCGTACCGACGTGACAGGGTTGGATGGATCGAAGCCTATATACATCACTAATGTAAACTAGCAGCTTCCTACATGCACGCTAAACATGTAATCTACATATGCATACCGTTATACTAATCTTACCCGGATTCCGATTTCGTGTGCCGGTCAACCCGACCGGAATCGAAGCCGAGCTACGGACATCGGCTCCTAAACCATAAAAATCACAACGCTATAAGTGACACGCTAAATCACTTCCCGGGGACTAAAACTTGGAACTAAAAGTTTCCCTATCGATAAAAAGCATGGCAATACCCCTAAATACATAAAAACGAGGAAAACTAGGGTTCGGAAAAATTCCCCAACCGGTAGACCGGTTGCCCAACCGGAATTCCGGTTCTGGGAATTACTGGACACCCATCCGGAATTCCGGTTGCACAACCGAATTCCGAGCCTCGCAGAATTTTTCAAAAATTCCTAACTTGATCAATTCTAACCCAAATCAATCCAAACCTTCCAGACCTGTTCTATATGCCCCAAATAACCATTCAAAGGCAACAAAATCACCCAGAACACTCAGAAACAAAAATCACCATTAAAGCTCAAGCTTTGAGTTCTAAACTCAAACTTGAGCAATTCCCACAATCATGCATTCAAACAAGCTAGAATCTACTAAATCATGCATAATTAAGCCTCTGAAAACAACTAAAAATATCCAACAACTTCACAGCAACCATTTGAACCATTTCATTCAAAAATTCATAACTTTTACACATAAACATCTAACCAACTAGAACAAGAACTTAAGCATGCAATTCAATCTCATCAAACCTACTGAATTCAACACTTTAAACACAGAAACAACAACAACAATAACCAGCAGCAGCAACATCAAAACATCAAGCATGCATCACCATTTTCATCATTTTTTTTCAAGAAATTACAACAAGAAAAGGTTAGAAACTTACCAAAGATTTGAAGAACACTTAGATTGGATGAAACTAGCTTGCAAATTGAAGAAAAATCAACCCTTGAACCCCAAGCTTTCAGCCGAAAAAAGAGAGAGAGAAAAGAGAGAAAAAGTTTCCAATTTTCTAATTTTTTCTAAACTTTGAAATTTTTGATAAAATGAATTAAACCCTCATTACATAACCCTTATTTCAGCCAAATAATACTAAAAATTAAACATTTAATTTTCAAATAAAAAGTCACTAAAAGACAAAACACTAATGGGGCAAAAAGACCATTTTGCCCCTCCACCATAAAATCATGAAAATCATACTAAAGGGGTATTTTTGGGACATTCTAAATTCCCGGCCATTCCCGACATTCCCAATGTCTAAAACCCGTCCCCAAATTACTAACATACTAAGTTGTGATTTCTACTGAGCCAAACGCCGAGTTCCAAAATACCGGACACCGGAAATGCAAAATATAAAAACTACTGATGACATAATTATGCATTTCTGAATTCCATAAATAACAGTAATAAATTATTTAAATAGCTATAAATAATTTCATAATTAAACATAAACAACTGCTAATTTCCAAATTAACTAAGCGGGCTTTACAGACCCCCTGGTCCTAGAAGTCCAGATAGCCAACAAGATGGTGGCTAGAACCATGATAGATAAAGGAGCCTCTTCTAACATCTTATTCAAAACTGCCTATGAAAAGATGGGGCTACAACTCAAGGATCTAGCCCCTTGTCTCCTGCCTGTATATGGTTTCTCTGGCCAAGGAGTCGCACCTCTAGGACAAATTCCCCCACCCCTCACTGTTGGACAAGCTTCCACAAACTTGACTATCATGACACAGTTTCTTATATTACATGTTCTGTCTGCCTTTAACGTCATGCTTGGTCGACCAGCTTTGTATGACTTATTGGTTGTCACATCGATACTCCACTCGTGCCTGAAGTTTCCAACGAAGAATGGGGTAGGGTGTCTGAGAGGAAACCAGCAAACTTCTTGGGAATGTTATAACCTTAAAGTGGCCAAGGCTAAGCAGGAAGTATACTCTAGCCAGAGAACAAACAAGGGAAAAAAATTTCAAGTAGGGAGTTTCCCAAGGCAGGGATGAAGATGTGGATCCTCGACTTGGGGACCCGAGCAGCAATGTTGGACCAGTGGAAGAATTAGAAGAGATTGAGATCCATCCAGATATCCCAGCCAGAAAGCTAAAAATCGAAAAAGGTTTGTTGCTCAAAGTAAAATCAACATTGATAAAATTCTTGAGAGCAAACCTGGACATTTTCGCCTGGTCACATGAGCATATGGTCGGAATTGATCCTTCTGTAATTTTGCACGTCGTAAATATTAATCCCAACTTCCGACCAGTTCCACAAAAGCGAAGGCTATTGGAAGAAGAGTGAGCACTAGCCCTAAAAGAACAAGTAGAGAAGCTACACAACAATAATTTCATAATTGAAGCTTTCTACCCAACATGGGTTGCAAATCCAATACTAGTACCCAAGCTGAACAAGAAATGGTGAGTGTGTATTAATTTGAGAGACCTCAACAAAGCAAGCCCAAAGACTGTTTTTCACTCCCAAGAATCAATCAGCTCGTGGATGTAACAACAGGGCATGAAATATTAAGCTTCATGGATGCTTAGTGCTTACTCAAGGTACAATCAAATCAAAATGCATCCACCAGACCAAGAACATACAAGTTTCCAAATAGATATGGGTATATATTGCTACAAAGTAATGTCGTTTGGTCTTAAAAATGCTGGAGCGACATACCAAATATTGGTAAACAAAATGTTTAAAGACCAGATCGGGCGAAATATTGAAGTATATGTGGATGACATGCTCGTCAAATCTAGGAAGGCTGGGGGGCACATAGATGACCTGGACGAATGCTTCAAAGTCCTCAGGAAATACAACATGAAACTAAATCCCCTAAAGTGCTCCTTTGGAGCCAGCTTGGGAAAGTTTATGGGCTTCATTGTCAACGCACGAGGAATTGAAGCCAATCGAGAGAAGATTCAAGCCGTCCTGGATATGAAGTCGCCAACAAGAACCAAGGAAGTGCGAAGGTTGACTGGTGGGATCGCCGCACTCAGTAGATTTGTTTCAAAATTAACAAACAAGTGTGTCCCATTCTTCAACATCCTGCGAGGAAATAAACAGTTCAAGTGGACGGAGGAATGTGAAAAAGCTTTTCAAGAGCTAAAAATGCAACTTGCAAAACCTCTGTACTCTCAAAACCCTTGGATGGAGAAGAACTTGGAATATACTTAGATGTTACGGAGTACGTTGTAAGTGTCATGCTGATCAGAGAATAAAACAACATACAACACCCGATCTATTACGTCAGTAAAAGACTCATTGAGGCTGAAGGCCGATACCCATTGATAGAGAAACTCGCTTACTGCCTAATTCTAGCAATAAGAAAGTTAAGGCCATATTTTCAAGCTCATCCTGTTCGGTTGTACACTAATCAACCGTTACGCCAAATATTGCAAAAGCCAGACGCTTCTGGACAGCTACTCAAGTGGGCAGTAGAGCTGGGTCAATACGAAATTACCTTCCAACCCCGAACAACAATCAAAGGCCAGGCCCTAGCGGACTTTGTGGTAGAATGCACAGGCAAAGAACAAAGCATACTAAAAAGCAACCCCAAGTCGGTACAAACACCTCAGCCAAGTAATATTAAAGACAAGTCGACTTGGAAACTACACGTGGATGGGTCGGCTATAGATTAGCTATCTGGTGCAGGAATCGCCCTTCTTACGCCTGGGGGCAACACCTGCACGCTGCAGTCAAGTTCGGATTCAAAGCATCCAATAACAAGGCCGAGTATGAAGCTTTAATCTTTGGCCTAAAACTAGCCCAGAAGATGAGAGCCGAACACATTCAAATCTATAGTGATTCACAACTGGTGGTAAATCATGTATCTAGAGAATACGAGGCTCGCAGAAAAAAGATGATTGCATATTTGAGCAAAATACATGACCTGCTCGCACAATTCAAAATCTACGGTCTTAGACAAATTCCAAGGGAAGAAAACACAACTACAGACGCCTTAGCTCAATTGGCAAGCAGTAATGTAAGTGATAAGGCAAACTTGGTTCCTATCCAGTTCCTCGAAGAGCCTAGCATTACTAGCACGGAAGAAATCGAAATGATTGATACTTCCCCAAACTGGATGACACCAATAGCCGCCTACCTCAACACTGGGGAACTCCCAAATAATCGAAATGAAGCTCGAAAGATGAGGAGGAAGGCAACACGATATATCATAGTAGAGGGAATTATGTACAAAAGAGGATTCTCCACGCCATTGCTCAGATGTGTCACTCAAGAAGAAGCTGCACGACTTCTGTCTGAGGTGCACGATGGATTCTGTGGAAATCATGCCGTTGGGCAGAGTTTATCTAACAAAATTCTAAGGCAGGGTTATTTTTGGCCGACAATGATTGAAGATTCAAAGGCCTATGTTAAGAAATGTGACAAATGCCAGAGATTTTCAAAGATACCTCGTGCTCCGACCAACGAGTTAACTCAGATACAAGGCCCGTGGCCTTTCGCCATCTGGGGAATTGAAACACCCTAACTATCTTAGGCGTATTACGTGATTTTTAAACGTACTGTGCAGCTCGTTGCTAATCAACGAGGTTTATGGAAAAACGTGATTAATTAAAATTTTGCTTTTTCATTAAACTTATAAACCGTTTTACAAAAGTCTCGGGATCCCGATTTATAAAATATTTACAAACGTTTTAACTGTTTAACTTTTACAACAAAAAGAAAGTCGTCTAA
The DNA here is from genome assembly GCF_029168945.1 of Cannabis sativa. Lineage (NCBI taxonomy): Eukaryota > Viridiplantae > Streptophyta > Magnoliopsida > Rosales > Cannabaceae > Cannabis > Cannabis sativa. Next base: position 59,930,761 of record NC_083601.1, read on the forward strand.
CGACAGTTACAAAAATCTCAGCCCTGCTGTCCCGAGGATCGTACGCTCCAGGCCTAACCGCCCCGACATGTACAATCTCATATGCTCGGTCACGGTCCATCGCCTACATGACCTTGCCTTTACCTACACATGAACGCAAACCGTGAGTCGACGTACTCGGCAAGAAAAGCATACTAATATCATACATAAAACTGACTGCCGTGTCCAACACGATACTGAGTCCCGCTACTGCCATGTCCAACATGGTACTGAGCACTACTGCCATGTCAAACATGGTACTCGCTGAACGTTCGGGGGACGGTACTATTGACAAGTATCCTCCGATCTGGTCGAACCGGTCATACTCCGCCGCTGGTCATACTCCACTCGTACCGACGGGATAGGTCAATAAAGCACCGAACCACCAACCAAGTGTCACTGATCGGTCGAACCTGGCCATACTCCGCCGTCGGGTCATACTCCAGCCTGTACCGACGTGACAGGGTTGGATGGTTCGAAGCCTAAATACATATCTAATGTAATCTAGCGGTGCTTCCTACATGCACGCTAAACATGTAATCTACATATGCATACCGTTATACTAATCTTACCCGGATTCCGATTTCGGTGTGCTGGTCAACCCGACTAGAACCGAAGCCGAACGGATTCGGCTCCTAAACCATAAAAATCACAACGCTATAAGTGACACGCTAAATCACTTCCCGGACTAAAAGTTGAAACTAAAAGTTTCCCTATCGATAAAAAGCATGGCAATACCCCTAAAAACCCAAAAACGAGGAAAACTAGGGTTCGAAAAATCCCCAACCTAGCAGACTTGGGTCTGCCCAACCTAATTCCTGGTTCGGGAAATTGAACCCCCATCCGAATTCCGGATGCTCAACCGAATTCCGGTTCCTCGCAGGCAGCAACCATAAAATCTCATAACTTGACCAATTCGACCCCAATTGGTCCCAAACTTTCCAGACCTGTTCTAAATACCCTAAAGAACAAATCCAAGGCAACAAACCTACCCAGAAACCACAAATACAAAATTTGCCATTGGAGCTCAAGCTTTGAGTTCCAAACTCAAGCTTGAGCAAACCACCTAAACAAGTATGCAAACCAACTTAATTCAACATAACTAAGCATAATATCACCTCTGCACACTAACAAGAACAAGAAGAATAAACACGTAACATAATCACAACATTTTCCTTCCAAAATTCATTCTTTTTCACATAAAAACTAAAAGCTTAACAATCTAACCTACATGCTTCAACATAGCTTAATTCCTATCAATTTAACATGCTTGAATCACACAAAATAATCACAAAACACAGCAGCCAACAACATCCAAAACTACATGCATTTTCATCCATTTTCATCATTTTTTTCAAGAAAAACAAGTAAGAGATTAAAGCCAAGAATTACCTTAAAGAAAATTCACTTTGATCTTGCTAAAATGACTTGAATTCACAACCAAAAATCCCAGCTTTGAACCCCCAAGCTCAGCCGAAAAGAGAGGAAAAGAGAGAGAGAGAGTTTTTTTTCTATTTTTGGAATTTTCTTTTCAAAATGACTAAGTGTTGGAAAAAAGAAAGAAATGAAGAATAATGCCATTTTATTAAACCCATTTCAGCCAAAAGCAATTAAATAAATAAACATTTATTTCATTTAATAAACTCATATAAGACAAAACACTAATGGGGCAAAAAGACCATTTTGCCCCTCCACCATAAAATCACAAAAATCATACTAAAGGGGTATTTTTGGGACATTCTAAATTCCCGGCCATTCCCGACATTCCCAATGTCTAAAACCCGTCCCCAAAATACTAACATACTAAGTTGTGATTTCTACTGAGCCAAACGCCGAGTTCCAAAAACCGGACACCGGAAATGCGAAATATAAAAACTGCTGATGACATAATTATGCATATCTAAATTCCATAAATATCAATAATAAATTATTTAAATAGCTATAAATAATTTCCTGATTAAACATAAACAACTGCTAATTTCCAAATTAACTAAGCGGGCTTTACAACTATCCCCCCCTTAAAAGGATTTCGTCCCCGAAATCTAACTCCGAATAACTCCTGGATATTGAGCTCGCATATCCGATTCTAGCTCCTGTGTGGCTTCTTCCACCTTACTGTTTCTCCAGAGAACCTTGACCAACGCTATGGTCTTATTCCGAAGGACTTTATCCTTTCTATCCAGGATCTGCACTGGCTGTTCCTCATAAGACATATCTGACTGAAGCTGAAGGCTCTCATAACTGAGTATATGAGAGGGGTCTGAAACGTATTTTCTCAACACTGAGACATGAAATACGTTGTGCACTGCTGATAAAGCTGGAGGCAATGCTAACCGATATGCCACTTGACCTATCTTCTCGAGAATCTCGAAAGGTCCTGTAAACCTAGGGCATAACTTGCCTCTTTTCCCGAAACGTTTAATCCCCTTCATCGGAGATACTCGCAAAAACACATGGTCCCCTACTCGGAACTCAACATCCCTACGTTTCGGATGCGTAACTCTTCTGTCTGCTCTGTGAGGCAAGCATTCTAGCTTTAATCTTTTCTATTGCCTCGTTGGTCCGCTGAACTGACTCTGGACCTAAGTATTTCCTCTCCCCTGTCTCATCCCAGTGGATAGGGGATCTACATTTCCTACCGTACAACAGTTCGTAGGGTGCCATCCCTATCGTACTCTGATAACTGTTGTTGTACGAGAACTCTATCAACGGTAGATATTTACTCCATGAACCCTCAAAGTCCATAACACAGGCTCTCAGCATATCTTCCAATATCTGAATTGTCCTTTCGGACTGACCATCTGTCTGAGGATGAAATGCTGTACTGAATTTTAGCTTCGTACCCATTGCCCGTTGCAAACTCTGCCAAAATTTGGAGGTGAATTTCGGATCCCTGTCCGAAACTATAGATTTCGGTACCCCGTGAAGTCTCACTATCTCCCTGACATATAACTCTGCCAACTGATCCACTGAAAATGTCGTTCTAACCGGCAGAAAATGAGCAGATTTCGTAAATCGATCCACCACTACCCAGATGGAATCATGCAAACCCGTGGTCCTAGGTAACCCGACCACAAAATCCATCGTAATATCCTCCCATTTCCATTCTGGTAGGGTTAGAGGCTGCAACAACCCTGCTGGTCTCTGATGTTCAGCCTTGATCTGCTGACATGTGAGGCATCTCGAAACGAATTCTACCAAATTCTTCTTCATACCGCTCCACCAGAAGTACGGTTTCAAATCTTGGTACATCTTGGTGGTGCCGGGATGCAGAGAATACGGGGTAGAATGAGCCTCTTCAAAGATCTCGTTTCTCAAGTCCACACTGTTCGGGACACAAACCCTGGCTTTATACAAAAGCATTCCACTAGCTGACACTGAAAAGTCTTTGGCCTGACCAGCCAATACCTCATCTCGGATCTTCACTAACTCCGGATCTGACGTCTGAGCAACCTTTATTCTTTCTAACAGATCAGATTGCAGCGTTAAGTTGTGAAGCTGACCTACCACAAACTCAATGCTGGATCTAACCATATCCTTTGCTAGCTGAGGTGAGATCTGAACCATGCTAGCTACCTGCCCGGGACCCTTTCTGCTCAGGGCATCGGCCACTACATTGGCTTTCCCGGGATGGTAAAGGATCTCACAATCATAATCCTTCACTAATTCCAACCAACGCCTTTGTCTCATGTTCAAATCTTTCTGAGTAAAGAAATACTTGAGACTCTTATGGTCGGTATAGATTTCACACTTCTCCCCATACAAGTAATGCCGCCAAATCTTCAGTGCAAAAACCACTGCGGCCAATTCTAAATCATGAGTCGGGTATCGCTGTTCATAATCCTTTAACTGACGGGAGGCGTAAGCGATAACCCGATCGGCTTGCATCAATACGCACCCCAAACCCTGTTTGGATGCGTCACAATAGACCACGAACTTCTCCTTGTCCGAAGGCAAAGCTAGCACCGGAGCAAAGAATCAACCTCTCGTTTCAGCCTCCCGAAAACTAGCTTCGCATTTATCCGACCGGATAAATCGCTGATTCTTCTTTGTAAGCTCGGTGAGTGGCATTGAAATTTTGGAGAACCCCTCCACGAACCTACGGTAGTACCCACTAATCCCAAAAGCTTCGATCTCCGTCACCGTCTTCGGTCTCGGCCAATCCTCGACGGATTCGATCTTCCGGGGATCCACCTTGATCCCGTCCTTACCCACAATGTGTCCTAGGAAGGACACCTGAGACAACCTGAACTCACATTTCTTGAACTTGGCGTAGAGTCTATGTTCTCGAAGTCGTTGCAGTACCATCTGAAGATGTAACTCATGCTCCTCTTCTGATTGAGAGTACACGAGGATGTCGTCGATAAACACAATCACACAGATATCGAGGAAATCCTTGAATACTCGTTCATCGTGTCCATGAATGCTGCAGGAGCGTTGGTTAGTCCGAATGACATAACCAGAAACTCGTAGTGTCCATACCTAGTGCGGAAAGCCGTCTTTGGAATGTCCTCCTCTCGGATCCTCAACTGATGATAACCCGAACGGAGATCAATCTTGGAAAAGACCGTCTTCCCCTGAAGCTGATCGAACAAGTCATCGATCCTAGGTAATGGATATTTATTCTTCACCGTCACCTTGTTCAACTCTCTCGTAGTCGATGCACATCCTCATAGATCCATCCTTCTTCTTCACGAACAAAACCGGGGCTCCCCAAGGTGACACACTGGGCCGAATAAACCCTATGTCAAGCAACCCCTGGAGCTGAATCTTCAATTCCTTAAGTTCAGCTGGAGCCATCCTATACGGGGCTTTGGAAACCGGATCCACCCCTGGTGCCAAGTCAATCACGAAGTCAATCTCCCGCTGAGGTGGTAACCCTGGAAGTTCTTTGGGAAAAACGTCCAAAAATTCCCGAACCACACTGATGTCCTCTGGCCGAATGGTGTCTGGCCGAGTGGTGTCCACCACCACGGCCAGAAACCCTAAGCACCCACCGTGCAATAATTCTCTCGCTGACATAGCCGAGATCACCGGGATCCGAGATCCCTGAACCGAACCCACAAACACGAACGGTTCTTCACTTTCCGGTTGGAAGACCACCATCTTCCTCTTACAGTCAATGCTCGCCGAATATTTAGATAGGAAATCCATTCCTAAAATAATATCAAATTCGACTAAGCTTATCTCTATCAGATCAGCGCTTAACTCTTTACCATCTATCCTGATCGGCATAGACCTAATCCACCTATTGGAGATAACCAATTCTCCGCTGTAACAGGTTCCAAACCCTGATTCATATCTATCAAAGGGTCTACCCAACTTACTAAAGACTCTGGCCGCCACATAAGAACGTGTAGCCCCAGAATCAAACAGCACTGAATAAAGCGAGTTGTTAATAAAAAGCTGACCTGTAACAACTGATGGGCTGGCATCTGCATCAGCCTGCGTGATGGCGAATACCCTGGCTGGAGTGGGTATCGCTGGAGCTCTCGGTGCCTCTGGCTGGAGCTGGGGACATTCCCTCTTGAAGTGCCCGGGCATGCCACAATGGAAGCATCCCTGCCCCTTGCACTCGCCCCGATGGTGCCTCTTGCGCCTGTGTGGCACTCGGGATAGGAGAATCGGGTCTCATTACCACCAGACGACTCCCTCTCGTTCGGTTCCCCCGAACCTCTTGTTCCGACTCGAGCCGCCGGAAGCGTGGGTGCCCTCTTCCTCCGATCAATGGCCGAACCACTACTCCCCCTGCTAAAGCCCGATGCGGTGAGGGGTAGGAGCTCCGCCACTAACCGAGTACCGGGCCGATTCTGACATACACCCCACTGCGCCCTCAGCTCGCAGTGCCTTCTCCACCATCTGAGCATAGGTGGTGCTGTCGTCTGTGGTAATCATCAGGTCATGCCTGATCTTGGGATTCAACCCGTCCAAATACTTCTCCTTCCCCGCCGAAGTCGGCCTAAGACAATTCCCGAGGCTAACCTCGCCAACCGGTCAAACTGAGTAGTATACTCAGTGACACTCATGTTCTCCCGCTGGGTCAGGTGAACGAACTCTTTCCTCTTGGCGCTTCTGACCGCCTCATTATAGTATTTTGCGTTGAAGAGTTCCTGGAACCTTTCCCAGGTCATGGTGGTGACATCGTGAATCTGAGACACCATGTCCCACCATACCAGGGCATCCTCCCCGGAACCGAAATGTGGCGCACACCACTGCGTCGTTACCGGTGACACCCATGAAGTTCAAGATTCCGGTGATCACCGTCGCCCACCTGTTCGGCTTTCGATACATCCGGACCTCCCAGAATACCGGAGGTGCTTGCTTCCGAACCGCTCATATAAAGGTTCCAATCCGTGGGCCGCCACCACTATCTCGGCACGGGCGGCAGGGGCAGGTGCCACCGGAACTACCGGCACGGAACCGCAGGAGCACCCCGCCGTCTCAACCTCTCGAATCTCGAGGTCTTGTTCTTCGATCCGGGCTTGCATCTCCGCAAACCGCAACTCCCAATTCGGGGCTCCCTGATCGGCTGGGGGAGCCTGGGCAGCCTGTGGCGGGTCCTCAACACCCCGACCACGAGCCCTGCCTCGGGGACCTCTACCTCGGCCCCTAGCAGGTGGGGGAAACCGAGCTCCCTCTCCCTGATTCGACCCCACGGAGTTGCCCCGACTCCTGGTAGTCCGCCTGGCGTCCATCGAATTAGAACCGCCTGCGAAACCAAGAGTTGGCATATCGTGTCGTATTCAAGGCGAGCTTACTAATGCCGCTTAATTTGGAAATTAGAAATGAAACATGCGCCTATTCTACTATCGGTGCTACTAACATGCTTCCTAACAGCTTTTCTTTTTCATAACCGAATAAAATAAACTACTAAAGCAATAAAGGCTTACCGAACCGTGAACCGAGCTAACTGGCCGATGATGATTGTACATGTCGTGACGATCTTCGAAGACAACACAGCGGCTCGATACCAAATTGAAACACCCTAACTATCTTAGGCGTATTACGTGATTTTTAAACGTACTGTGCAGCTCGTTGCTAATCAACGAGGTTTATGGAAAAACGTGATTAATTAAAATTTTGCTTTTTCATTAAACTTATAAACCGTTTTACAAAAGTCTCGGGATCCCGATTTATAAAATATTTACAAACGTTTTAACTGTTTAACTTTTACAACAAAAAGAAAGTCGTCTAACGACGCTTACAAAATCTCAGCCCCGTCGTCCCGAGGATCGTACGCTCCAGCCTAACCGCCCCGACATGTACAATCTCATATGCTCGGTCACGGTCCATCGCCCACAGCCTTGCCTTTACCTACACATGAACGCAAACCGTGAGTCGACGTACTCGCAAGAAAAGCATACTAATATCATACATAAAACTGACTGCCGTGTCCAACACGATACTGAGTCCCGCTACTTCCATGTCCAACATGGTACTGAGCACTACTGCCATGTCCAACATGGTACTGAGTTTTGAACGTTCAGGGGACGGTACTATTGACAAGTATCCTCCTGATCGGTCGAACCGGTCATACTCCGGCCGCCGGTCATACTCCAGCCCGTACCGACGGGATAGGTCAATAGCACCGAACCACCAACCAAGTGTCGGCCCCGATCGGTCGAGCCTGGCCATACTCCGCTGGCCGGTCATACTCCACCTGTACCGACGTGACAGGTTGGATGGTTCGAAGCCTAAATACATATCTAATGTAATCTAGCAGCTTCCTACATGCACGCTAAACATGTAATCTACATATGCATACCGTTATACTAATCTTACTCGGATTCCGATTTCGGGTGTGCCGGCCAACCCGACCGGAACCGAAGCCGAACGGCGGACATCGGCTCCTAAACCATAAAAATCACAACGCTATAAGTTGACACGCTAAATCACTTCCCGGACTAAAACTTGAAACTAAAAGTTTCCCTATCGATAAAAAGCATGGCAATACCCCTAAAAACCCAAAAACGAGGAAAACTAGGGTTCTGAAAAATCCCCAACCGGCAGACCGGTTGCCCAACCGGAATTCCGGTTCTGGGAAATTCTGAACCCCCATCCGGAATTCCGGATGCTCAACCGGAATTCCGGTTCCTCGCGAGCGGAACCATAAAATCTCATAACTTGACCAATTCGACCCCAATTGGTCCCAAACTTTCCAGACCTGTTCTAAATACCCTAAAGAACAAATCCAAGGCAACAAACCTACCCAGAAACCACAAATACAAAATTTGCCATTGGAGCTCAAGCTTTGAGTTCCAAACTCAAGCTTGAGCAAACCACCTAAACAAGCATGCAAACCAACTTAATTCAACATAACTAAGCATAATATCACCTCTGCAAACTAACAAGAACAAGAAGAAACAACACGTAACATAATCACAACATTTTCCTTCCAAAATTCATACTTTTTCACATAAAAACTAAAAGCTTAACAATCTAACCTACATGCTTCAACATAGCTTAATTCCTATCAATTTAACATGCTTGAATCACACAAAATAATCACAAAACACAGCAGCCAACAACATCCAAAACTACATGCATTTTCATCCATTTTCATCATTTTTTTCAAGAAAAACAAGTAAGAGATTAAAGCCAAGAATTACCTTAAAGAAAATTCACTTTGATCTTGCTAAAATGACTTGAATTCACAACCAAAAATCCCAGCTTTGAACCCCCAAGCTCAGCCGAAAAGAGAGGAAAAGAGAGAGAGAGAGTTTTTTTTCTATTTTTGGAATTTTCTTTTCAAAATGACTAAGTGTTGGAAAAAAGAAAGAAATGAAGAATAATGCCATTTTATTAAACCCATTTCAGCCAAAAGCAATTAAATAAATAAACATTTATTTCATTTAATAAACTCATATAAGACAAAACACTAATGGGGCAAAAAGACCATTTTGCCCCTCCACCATAAAATCACAAAAATCATACTAAAGGGGTATTTTTGGGACATTCTAAATTCCCGGCCATTCCCGACATTCCCAATGTCTAAAACCCGTCCCCAAAATACTAACATACTAAGTTGTGATTTCTACTGAGCCAAACGCCGAGTTCCAAAAACCGGACACCGGAAATGCGAAATATAAAAACTGCTGATGACATAATTATGCATATCTGAATTCCATAAATATCAATAATAAATTATTTAAATAGCTATAAATAATTTCCTGATTAAACATAAACAACTGCTAATTTCCAAATTAACTAAGCGGGCTTTACAGGAATGGACCTGATCAGACAATTACCCAAAGGCAAAGGAGGAGTGCAGTATGCAGTGGTAGCGGTTGATTACTAAGTGGACGAAACCCGAACCGCTCGCAACCATTACATCTAAGAAAGTTCAAGACTTTGTTGTGAAGAGCATAATCTGCTGATTCGGATTGTCGTACAAAATAGTTTCGGACAATGGTAAACAGTTTGACAGCCAGTCCTTCACTGATTTTTGTGCGAACCATGGCATCATCAAAAGCTTTTCTGCAGTCGCGCATCCCCAAGCAAATGGTTAAGTTGAAGCAGTGAACAAGACCTTCAAGGATACACTAAAGGAAAGACTCAAAGATGGTAAGGGAAACTGGCCGGAGGAACTTCCTGAAGTTCTATGGTCGTATTGAACAACTGAAAAAACAGCAACCAGATAGACTCCATTTGCCATGGCATATGGATATGAAGCTATGCTGCCCATAGAACTCGAGCCACCATTCCACAGAAGATCGGCGTACAATCAAGATACCAATCAGATACTCTTGGCCGAATCACTTGATGAAATCTAAGAGAAGCGAAGTACATCAAACTTAAAGTTGGTTGCCCATCAACAAAAAGTAGCTCAGTATTTCAACAAACAAGTGAAGGCTCGGAAATTTTTTGTGGGAGATATGGTCCTAAGAAGAGTATTTCTAAACACCAAAGACAGTACGACAGGTGTACCCGGACCTAACTGGGAAGGATCATATCAGGTAGTCGAAGTTCTCGAATCAGGAGCATACAAATTGGGTAAATATGATGAAAAAATGCAACATGTTCTAGTGCCACGGTATTGGAATGGAGAACATTTAAGAAAGTACTACCAATAAAGTATCAGGTCGGATGACCATATTAAGTACTGAAAGAACATTTACTTTTAAGTGAATGGCCTGCTGGGCGGATCACGCCCAAAGGTTCAGATAAAATGAAAAAGTACTCAGGTCAGATGACCACCATTAATTAAAGTACAATTTCTAATTTCTGCAATTATTTTTTATTTCATGTTAAGCTAAAAGATTAGATTAGATCAAATAGCTCTGATGTAAGTTACTACGGTAACAAGCACATTTTCGATCAATAAATGAATAAAGATGTTTGTTTCAAAATTCAAATGGAGTCAAAATTACAAACATGTTGCTAATTTACCATCCAATGCGTACAAAAGGTTTGGTTGAACCCCCAACCCCGAACAGATAAAAAAGTATACTTGTAAAAAAATAAGTGACCAAGAGTCATAAGTCTGCTCGGTCACTTGGGGGCACCTATACCTGTACAAAGCATTTGGTAAAGATAAAACAAACACAATTATACGATGATTATAAATAGAGAATAAAATTCATTAAAGATAGCAAAAGCACGTAATACCGGGATTAAAAGCTGCCCGGTCAGCTTGTTGTCTGTAAAATGAAAAATAATTCCAAGTTTAAAGACCGCTTGGAAAGTCACGATGTCTTAAAAAAAGGCCTTATTGCCGAATAAGATATATACAATATATTGCAGAACCTACTTCACTACAGATGAATATTTAAGATATTCAAACTCTACTAAGCATCCATAATTAATTTATAATAAAAGTTAGTAAATGTATACCTTGAGCTACCTAGAAATCGATCAACACAAAATAAGTCGAATCCTTGCAAATTGACCTCACAACCTACAACATAAAGAAATACTAACAAAATTACCAATTTGGATATTTCATTCATCTGCGTTGGCCCTCGTGTAGGTATTACTGTTGGACACTCTGCCTCTGGGCCTGAATCAGATCTTGAACCCGAGTTGGCCATATTTACACCATTAATAAACAAAATTTGAGAACCTTTCAAATATGAACTTTGACATTGATAATCATGCTACTAACACGAACATGTTTTGAGTCAAATATAAAGACCTAGTAAGTATAATAAATGCATGGACACATCAATTAGATTATACAAGACAAGTGCCTAAAGTAACAAACAAAACAAATGTCACCTAATTTCACGAACATCTTTTGAGTCAAATATAAAAACCTACTCAGTATAATAAATGCATGGACACATCAATTAGATTATACAAGACAAGTGCCTAAAGTAACAAACAAAACAAATGTCACCTAATTTCACGAACATGTTTTGAGTCAAATATAAAGACCTACTAACACGAACATGTTTCGAGTCAAATATGAATGTGTTATGTCACCTAATTTCTTACAACTAGGGAGTAATAACCTAGTTATTTATGTTATGTACTTTTCCTTTAACATTTATGTTTTTTATAATAAAATTTGATCCAAATTCTACCGAAATTTTGGCAGCATAACGGCTGTAATTGGACGTTCCCAAAAATTTTAAAAGTGCCTAAAGTAACAAACAAAACAAATATAACAATACAGAACAAAGAAACTAACATAAACAATACCAAATTTATCTACCCATCTGACCGCAGTACATGTATTCGCAGAACCTACTTCACTACAGATGAATATTTAAGATATTCAAACTGTTGCTATAATTTTAAACACTACGCAAGTATACGCAATCAAGTAGTAAATCTCACACAGGTGAGGTCGATCCCACAGGGAATTGGATTAAGTACCACTAAATTATACTTATGATTCTATTCGGTAAATCGAAAGCAAGTATGATTTAAAAACAGTAAAATATGAAAGAAATTCAGAAAACTTAATAACACAATTTAAGGTTGAGCAAGATGAGACAATAGGGAGGAGAATCCTGTTGTTGTTTACCCAAATTGTTAATGATTAATTACTATCCTATTCTTGGAGTGAATGATAGATTATGAAACAACCTAGCTCCTTTCAGATCTTCTAGATTCTAAATCACATGTTATCTAATTAATTCCTTAATTAAACTAACATGAAATCAGCATTAAGCAATAATCTACTCGTCACATAAGTCATGTAAATACTTTCGTTTCACATAGAACATCGATTATCTTAATTTTAGCATTCTCAATTCTCACTTTTCAGATTTTGAATTGAGATCATAGAACATGCACAAGGTGATCAATCTTAAACATGAAATTAGAAACAAATTAAGATAATTTCACACACAAGAATGGAGGAATGGTAATTAAACATTAACTAGGAAAACATTAAACAACAATCATCATCCTCCCTAAATGGGAAATTTAGTTCAGAAACAAATCCATAACCATTCCTATAGCAATATTCAACATAAATAAATTAAAGAGGAATAAAGAAAAGAACTGTTGGTGGATGAATTCTGGATCTTCACTTGAATCTCTATGCTCTTCCTGCCGCTCTCAGCTGTGTTTTAGGGTTCCAAATCGCTCTCTCTGACTTCCAATCGCAGTTTTCTATTTATACTTGAAATTTAGGGTTCGATGGACGAAAATACCCCTGGTCCGTACGGGATCTCGCCGCGGCCAAGCTTCCTCTCGCCGCGGCGAGAATTTGCCAATTTTAGGTGCTTTCTGTTTCTCGTAACTCGCCGCGGCGAGCCTCTTCATCGCCGCGGCCAGATATGGAAAAACTCAAAAATTAAGTTTTTCTTCTAAGCCAAAGACGTCTTTCAATGAATTTCGCACCCGAGACCTCTTTTACTCCAAAGAACCCGAAAACATAGAAAACAAGCGTAATTCCGTCCCAACACAAATACTAAAAATGCACATAAATTGGATCCAAAACATAGGCTAAAAATAGCCTAACAAACTCCCCCAAACTGACTCTTTACTCGTCCCCGAGTAAACTAAGACTAAACTAAAAAAACTGACAATGATAGCTGAACTTTCCAACAATTAAATTGTTACCACCACCTGCACAACTTCAATCCATCAATAACCAGAATTTCAACTTGCCAACTCTAAGAACTAAGTTGAATGTGCAGTTTACAAGTAAGTAATTCATACAAACATAAAGCATCGCAATTCCCATCAATATCACAACTGTTCTAACTTTCCAACATCCCACTAACACATGATCAATAAGTTTGAATGACATACCTCTCTCCACTAATGTTGACAAATTTCTATCTGGAATCAATAGGTCTTTTTCGGTTAAAATCACATGGCTTAGGTACATGGGTAGGTGAGAAGTCATTTAGGCTATACTATACCATAAGCACTATTAACCAAGCAAGCCTAGACATTTATTTTGCTTTCTTTCCATATATCCCAAAAACAGAAATAAGAGATTGTAATTTTTCTTGTGTGTGTACCTCATAATTTTCTTAACTTTTTTTTTTTCTTCAAGAAGACACATTTTTTTCTTTATATAGGCACAACACACAATATTATTCTTTTTTTTTCCTTTTTTTTTTCAATCTCCCATTCCTACACTTTATATTTTTTTTTTTCACTTACAGCACTTATTCCCCCCCAAACTTGCTTCAAGGCTCATGGCATAATAAGATATGTTCAGGGTGAAAAGAGTTGAAGATAACGAATTTAGCTCAGTTAAGTGGTGAAAAAAAATTTTTTCAAACAGGCTAAGGCTCAACTTTGGGTATACTATGGTAAAAAAAATTCATAGGCAGGCTTGAAAGGCTCAATCGTTCCAAAGAAAACTTGCCTAAATCACTTTCCAAACAAAAATCATCAAGGATTTCGCTTCAAGAGAGTATGTCAAACAAATTCTATTCCATGTTCAATCAATCATTCCACAATCCAAATAGAACAGAGGTGATATGTGAGAATAGCAAATGTTTTAGATCTACATGAATCACTTCCTAGCACACATCCAGTTTAATTCAAACAGTTGCAAGTCAAGCACACAGTTATGTTTCAATCCATTGCACAAGTGAATAACAACAATTCAATCCATTTTTCAATTTAGCTATCACGCAAGACTAAAAAAAACTAAACTAAAACAAATAAACGCGAAAAAATAAATTAAGTTTCCCCCCCCCAAACTAAAATGCACATTGTCCCCAATGTGTGAAAATAAACCAGGGTGAGAGAAACTTACCTGAGCCCCTTAAAAGGGGTTTGGCGGCGGTGGCTGGTCATAAGGGTTGAAACGGGGTGGCATGGGAAAATAGTTTGGATCATAGTCCACTGCCTCTGTAGGATTTGATCCCTAATAGATGCAAAAGCAGGGGGAATGTTGGCAGTTTGGCTTAGGTTGACAATGTCTATCCCTCTATCTTCAATGAATGCCCTATCTTTCAATTTCAAAGACCGCTCTTGAGCCTCCATGTTGGTAAACCTAACTCTATCTAGATTCGGGCGTCCCCTAGATGGGTTGGATGATGAAGCTCCCTCTTCATTAACCCTTGACCTCTTTGGACCCATAGCACCCAAATTTTTTTCTAACTTTCAAGATTTTTCAAAATTTTGGCAGCACTTCCCCTTAAAAATCGACTTCCCGGGATTTAACCCTTTCACAATCACATTCAATTGACTCACCACAATAATGTTCAACAATGTATGATCAACAATTCCAAAAATTTCAACACAAAGTCTAATATTCTCTAGCAATCCACAAATAATCCAATCAAACTTGTGTAGAGAAATTAAAATTTGTTACCTCAATGAAAATCACTCTTTAGTCAACCTCCATTGATGAGAACCTTGAAGCTTTAGGGAAGAAGAAGGTGAATAGTGATTTTTCTGAAATTTGGGTGAGATTTAGGGATTTTGGAATGGATTTTTAGAGGAAAAGAGTGTTAGATGAGAGAAATAAGGGATTATGATGATTTGGGATGAAAGTTTATGGGTAATTTTGAGGAAAATTGGTTTGAATGGGGTTAGATGAAGAAATTAGGGTGAAAAGGGTGGTTTTCGGCTGGAGAAGGTAGGGTTGGAATGTGGGGTTTTGATTTGAAATGTTAGGGATTTTGAGTTTAAAAAGGGTAATCTGACCATTCTCGCCGCGGCGACATGTAGCCTTGCCGCGGCGAGAATCCGTGAATTTAAGCCCCATTCTGTAAGTCTTATCTCGCCGCGGCGGTATATACCCTCGCCGCGGCTAGAATTCGCCAAAAACAAGGACTTTCTGTAAGTCCATTCTGGCCACGGCCAGACATTCCATGGCCGCGGCCACTGACCAAAAAAAAAAAAAAATTTTTTTTTTTTTTTTTTTCTTTTTTTTTTTCAGTAACGAAACAGAATGAACATCAAGAAAAATAACAGTAAACTTAAAAAGAGTTCAACTAAATCAAAAGAACACTTGGGTTGCCTCCCAATTAGCGCTAACTTTATCGTCGCTCAGCTAGACGTTGATCGAGATCTTTAAAGTGGCGCCAGAATCATGGCGGACTTGGTTTGATCAAATTGACCTCCCAAGTAGAGCTTTAATCGCTGTCCATTCACTTTGAAAGTATTAGGACTTTCACCTTTTAGTTCCACTGCTCCGTAGGGAAACACTTTGATCACCGTAAATGGCCCTGACCACCTTGATTTTAATTTACCAGGAAACAACTTTAGTCTTGAGTTAAAGAGTAGAACTTGTTGACCAGGTTGAAACTCCTTTCTGATTAGATTTCTGTCATGCCATCTCTTAGTTCTTTCCTTGTAAATCTTGGCGTTTTCATATGCTTCATTTCGAAATTCTTCCAACTCATCCAACTGTAGTAGTCTTTTCTGCCCAGCAGCTTTTAAGTCCATGTTCAAAGTTTTCATTGCCCAATACGCCTTGTGTTCTAGCTCCACCGGTAGATGACAAGCCTTTCCAAACACCAACCGATATGGTGACATCCCGATTGGCGTCTTGAACGCTGTTCTATAAGCCCACAATGCGTCATCCAACTTTCTTGACCAATCTTTCCTTGATCTCTGCACCGTTTTCTCCAGAATCATCTTTATTTCACGGTTAGAAATCTCAGCTTGGCCATTACTTTGCGGATGATAAGGTAGAGCTGTTCTATGACGAACACCATATCTCGAAAGGAGTGCTTCGAATTGTTTGTTGCAAAAGTGACTCCCTTCATCGCTTATGATTGCTCGGGGAGTTCCAAACCGAGTGAATATGTTCTTTTGAAGGAACCGAAGGACTGTTTTACCATCATTAGCTGGTGTGGCTGCAGCTTCCACCCATTTTGACACATAATCCACAGCTAATAGGATGTATAGATTGCTAAACGATGAAGGAAAAGGACCCATAAAATCTATCCCCCATACATCAAACAATTCAACTTCCAAGATTCCTGTCAAAGGCATTTCGTTTCTCCTTGAGATGTTTCCTGTACGCTGACAACGATCACATGCCTTCACAAAAGTACTAGCGTCTTTGAAAAGTGTTGGCCAAAAGAATCCACTTTGCAACACCTTGGCAGCTGTTCTAGTTCCACTGAAGTGTCCCCCACATGGTAAAGCATGACAGTGATTAAGAATAGAATACATCTCCTCTTCAGGCACACACCTTCTTATTATCTGATCTGCACAGTGCTTGTAGAGGATTGGCTCTTCCCAATAGTAATGTTTCACCTCAGAAAAGAACTTCTTTAGTTGTTGTCGAGATAGCTCAGGAGGAGTGATATTGGCAGCCAAGAAGTTAACATAATCAGCATACCATGGTACCATCAGACTTTCCCTCACACTAAAGAGTTGTTCATCGGGAAATTGTTCATTTATTTGTACCTCTTTTGTATTCTGACTTTCTTCCAGTTCTAGTCTTGACAAGTGATCTGCCACCAAGTTCTCTGTACCCTTCTTATCTTTTATGTCTAGATCAAATTCTTGCAAAAGAAGAACCCATCGAATCAGTCGTGGTTTGGCATCCTTCTTAGTCATCAAGTATTTGATTGCTGAATGATCTGTATACACTATCACTTTATTACCAATTAAGTAGGGTCGAAATTTGTCACATGCAAACACTATGGCCAGCATCTCTTTTTCTGTAGTAGCGTAGTTTAGTTGGGCATCATTCAAGGTTTTGCTTGCATAATAAATGGTTCTGAATACCTTGTCAACCCGTTGTCCCAAGACTGCTCCAATAGCATAATCACTTGCATCGCACATGATTTCAAAAGGTAATTCCCAGTTTGGTGTAGTCACAATCGGTGCTGAGATTAACTTCTCCTTGAGAATTTGGAATGCTTCAAGACAATCTTTCCCGAATTCAAAAGGTACTCCACTAGCAAGAAGATTGGATAGCGGTTTGGCCACTTTGGAAAAATCTTTGATAAATCTTCTATAAAACCCGGCATGACCCAAAAAGCTTCGAACTCCCTTAACTGAAATTGGAGGAGGCAAGTTCTCAATTGTAGATACTTTGGCTCTGTCAACCTCAATACCTTCTTTCGAGATTTTATGTCCCAGCACTATTCCTTCTGTAACCATGAAATGGCACTTTTCCCAGTTTAGCACCAAATTAGAGTCTTCACATCTTGCTAAAACCAACTCCAAGTTACTCAGACATTGGTCAAACGATGAGCCAAACACTGAAAAATCATCCATGAACACCTCGATGCACTTTTCTATTAAATCTGAAAATATAGCCATCATACACCTCTGAAATGTTGCTGGAGCATTACACAGCCCAAATGGCATTCGTCGAAAAGCAAAAGTACCATATGGACATGTGAATGTTGTTTTCTCTTGATCCTCCGGTGCTATAGCTATTTGGTGATACCCTGAGTACCCATCAAGGAAACAATAGTACTCTTGTCCTGCCAACTTGTCTAACATCTGATCAATGAATGGGAGTGGAAAGTGATCTTTTCTTGTGGCCTTGTTGAGTTTTCGGTAGTCAATGCAAATTCTCCATCCCGTGACAGTTCTGGTTGGGATGAGTTCATTCTTCTCATTCTTTACCACCGTCATCCCTCCTTTCTTTGGAACAACTTGGACTGGGCTCACCCATTTACTGTCTGAAATAGGATACGCTACCCCGGCATCTAACCACTTCAAGACTTCTTTTCTGACAACCTCCTTCATTGGTGGATTTAATCTACGTTGTGCATCAATGGTTGGTTTCACTCCTTCCTCCATTAAGATTCTATGCATTACAGTTGAAGGGCTGATCCCTTTAATATCTGCTAAAGTCCATCCAATGGCTTTTGAATGCTTCCTTAGAACCCGTAATAGCTTATCTGTCTCTACAGAAGATAGGGAAGAAGCCACAATAACAGGAAGTGTCTTATTTTCTCCCAAATATTCATACCTGAGATGCTCTGGTAGGACTTTCAACTCTAGTTGAGGAGGCTTTTCAGTAGATGGGGTAGGCTTTGTTGGTATGACTCCTAACTCTTCATAATATTTTCTATTCAGCGGTCCATAAGAATCGAGCCACATAGCATATTCATAAGCTTCCTTACCATCTTGTTCCACCACCTCTTCTTGTACCAAAGTCAGATTAAGAGGATCTTCAGCATGTGTCTTTGTCTCCACCAACTGGTCCACCACATCAATTGCAAAACAGTTGTCACTAGCTGTAGGATAGGTCATTGCTTTGAGCACATTAAATACAACTTCATCTCCTTGTACCCTTAGCTTCAACTCTCCTTTCTGAACATCTATTAGTGCTTTCCCTGTTGCCAAGAACGGTCTCCCCAGGATGATAGGAACATTACTGTCTTCTTCCATGTCCAGAACAATGAAATCAGCTGGGAAGATGAACTTGTCCACCTTTACTAACACATCCTCAATGACTCCTCTAGGGTGAGC
The DNA here is from genome assembly GCF_029168945.1 of Cannabis sativa. NCBI lineage: Eukaryota > Viridiplantae > Streptophyta > Magnoliopsida > Rosales > Cannabaceae > Cannabis > Cannabis sativa. The sequence goes on from NC_083601.1 coordinate 59,949,592, forward strand.
TAGCGATCGATCTGCCAATTGAAGAGTTACAGTAGTTGGCTTTGCTTCACCTAGCTGCAATCTTTTGAACACTGACAAGGGCATTAAGTTAATACTGGCTCCCAAATCACATAGTGCATTTATCCCTTCAATCTTACCAATAGTACAAGGAATAGTGAAACTCCCTGGATCTCTGAGTTTTGGAGGGAGTTTCTTCTGTAGAATAGCGCTACACTCTTCAGTTAGAGCCACTGTCTCATAGTCTTCCATCTTCCTCTTCTTTGACAAAATTTCCTTCATAAACTTCACATAACTTGGCATCTGCTCTAGAGCTTCAGCAAAAGGAATGTTAATGTGAAGTCTTTTGAAGACTTCTAGAAACTTGGTGAACTGCTTGTCTAAGCTTGACTTTCTCAGCCTCTGAGGATAGGGTATCTTTACATGATGATCAATACTAATCGGTGGAGACTGTTGCGGTGGTGCTGGGCTATCAGTAGCCTTCTCTGCTGTCGGTGTTGATGTCGGCACTGGTTGAGCATTTATTTCTACATCTACATCAACTGGTTGTGGTAACTCAGGCCCATCATACTTCTTACCGCTCCTCAGGGTAATTGCCTTGCAGTTTTCTTTAGGATTAACTTCAGTAGTGCTAGGCAAATTTCCTTGAGGGCGGGTTGCTACCTGAGTTGCTAGCTGGCCCATCTGAGTCTGCAGGTCTTTAATTGAAGATCTAGTTTCAGTCATGAATTGGAGCAGTAAATCTGTCTGCAAACTAGAACTTCCACCAGAGGCTTGTTGCTGATTAAACTGTTGGTTACGATTTCTTTGTTGATAGAACCCACTATTTCTTCGGTTGTTATTCTGGTTGAACCCATAATTGTTGTTGTTGTTGTTCTGTGAAAAATTCCCCATGGCCTTAGCTTCATCCATTGGCAAATCATCCACATCTGCTTGGCACTCCGAAAAGTGATGACTTCCTCCACATAACTCACAAACAATTTGGGCTTGCTTAGCTTGCCCTGCAATGATTTTAGTCAATGCCTCAACCTGAGCTGTTAACTTTGTGATGGCATCGACTTCTAACACACCAGCTACCTTCTTGGATTGACTCCTTTCAGTTGGCCACTGCTGGTTGTTTAGAGCCATCTCCTCCAATAGATCATATGCCTCATTAGCACTCTTTCTCATAAAAGCTCCGCCCGCTGCTGCATCTATTAGAGTTCTAGTATTACCAACCAACCCGTTGTAGAAGTTGTGAACCAGCATCCACTTCTCTATACCATGATGGGGACACCTCCTGATCAGATCTTTAAACCTCTCCCAAGCCTCATAGAGAGATTCATTATCTTGTTGGCAGAAATTGTTGATTTCTCCTCTTAGCTTTGCAGACTTAGCTGGAGGAAAGAACTTTGACAAGAATTTTGTTGCCAGATCATTCCATGTAGCAATAGAATTCGGTGGCAAAGAATTCAACCAACTCTTGGCTCGTTCTCTGAGCGAGAATGGAAACAACCTCAATCTAATGGCATCGTCGCTAACTCCATTAACTTTAAAAGTTTCACAAAGTTCCATGAAGTTAGAGAGATGCAAATTAGGATCTTCAGAAGGGAGACCACCAAACTGAACTGAAGACTGCACCATTTGAAGGATGGCAGGTTTGATCTCGAAGTTGTTTGCATCCACTGCCGGTGGCCTAATACATGACTGCACTCCCGTCAGAGTAGGGAGAATGTAATCTCTCAAGCTTCGGCCATTAGCTTGATCTTCCACAGCGCCTCCATTATTACCATTATTACGCCCATTGTTCCCAACATTATTATTCACATTGGCAGCCATGATTTCTGATGTTTCAGCAGTTGCTGAAACTCTTTCTTGCCTCTTGTTCTTTCGATTCTTCCTGCAAGTTTTCTCAATTTCAGGATCAACTGGTAATATGACTGATTGTCCTTGACGGCGCATGCACTTAGGATTCCTGAAATAAATAAAGAAAATATTGCAAGAAAAAGGTTAGAAAAATCAGCAAGAGAAAATATACCAAAGTAGAAGTTAGTATAATTTTATGTAATATTAATCTTTAACAATTCCCCGGCAACGGCGCCAAAAACTTGTTGCTATAATTTTAAACACTACGCAAGTATACGCAATCAAGTAGTAAATCTCACACAGGTGAGGTCGATCCCACAGGGAATTGGATTAAGTACCACTAAATTATACTTATGATTCTATTCGGTAAATCGAAAGCAAGTATGATTTAAAAACAGTAAAATATGAAAGAAATTCAGAAAACTTAATAACACAATTTAAGGTTGAGCAAGATGAGACAATAGGGAGGAGAATCCTGTTGTTGTTTACCCAAATTGTTAATGATTAATTACTATCCTATTCTTGGAGTGAATGACAGATTATGAAACAACCTAGCTCCTTTCAGATCTTCTAGATTCTAAATCACATGTTATCTAATTAATTCCTTAATTAAACTAACATGAAATCAGCATTAAGCAATAATCTACTCGTCACATAAGTCATGTAAATACTTTCGTTTCACATAGAACATCGATTATCTTAATTTTAGCATTCTCAATTCTCACTTTTCAGATTTTGAATTGAGATCATAGAACATGCACAAGGTGATCAATCTTAAACATGGAATTAGAAACAAATTAAGATAATTTCACACACAAGAATGGAGGAATGGTAATTAAACATTAACTAGGAAAACATTAAACAACAATCATCATCCTCCCTAAATGGGAAATTTAGTTCAGAAACAAATCCATAACCATTCCTATAGCAATATTCAACATAAATAAATTAAAGAGGAATAAAGAAAAGAACTGTTGGTGGATGAATTCTGGATCTTCACTTGAATCTCTATGCTCTTCCTGCCGCTCTCAGCTGTGTTTTAGGGTTCCAAATCGCTCTCTCTGACTTCCAATCGCAGTTTTCTATTTATACTTGAAATTTAGGGTTCGATGGACGAAAATACCCCTAGTCCGTACGGGATCTCGCCGCGGCCAAGCTTCCTCTCGCCGCGGCGAGAATTTGCCAATTTTAGGTGCTTTCTGTTTCTCGTAACTCGTCGCGGCGAGCCTCTTCATCGCCGCGGCCAGATATGGAAAAACTCAAAAATTAAGTTTTTCTTCGGCTCAGCACGTCTTTCAATGAATTTCTGCACCCGAGACCTCTTTTACTCCAAAGAACCTGAAAACATAGAAAACAAGCGTAATTCCGTCCCAACACAGCTAAAAATGCACATAAATTGGATCCAAAACATAGGCTAAAAATAGCCTAACACAAACTCAACTAAGCATGCATTGATAATTAATTATACTAACAAAAGGTTAGCGGATGGATATACCTATTGCAAATCCGATCAACACCGAAATATGTCGACCCTCAAATATTAGCACACAACCTTTAAAATAATGCAATATACAACCAAATTAAAAGTTTAATTATTAAATGACTTACGAGTTATTAAACAAAGTAGCAAGTTACTAGTTACTAATTTCCATAGTTAATTTTTTTAAAAATAACATATAAATATATACATATATAATCAATTATATATCACACTACCATTATTTTAAAAACTTTAACTCTAAACTAATTAAATTCCTACCACTTCTCATTCTCATTCACAACAAATATATATACAATACAAATACACAAAATACACAAAGAGTATATACAGAATATATATACACACACCATATATATAAACACATATTCAATAATAAAACACAAAATATATACATATATATTATATATCAAGTTAATAACTATTTACCTTATAAACGCAATCCAGCGATAAAATGCTACAAAAATCCGACCACCTCTAGAACACACACAATACAATATTAAAAAAATAAAAAAAAATCTAAAAAAAATTACAAAAACGAAATAATACCAATGTACATAAATAAAATGAATAGAAAGCATATTTATACTGTAATGGACGTTGAGACTCAACGTTTTCTCCGCTAAAATCAGTGGTCGGAGTTATACCACCACCTTTTTTTATAATAGGTTCGGTTTGGTATATAGAGGGGAAAAAACTAAACTTTTTTACAGCATAGGTTTAGGTACAGAAAAGAGAAGATTTTAAGACAAAAATGGGGTAAAATAGTTAAGAAATGAGGGAGAATGAGGTTGTTTTAGTACTGGTTGGTGAGGGTTTTTTCGTGGGTTTGGGGCTGCGGTGGGTGGCTATTCTTCGTGTTTAGCAAGGTGTGAAATGAGGAAGACGATGCCCAAGGGTCTGATATATAACCCTATGGTGTTGGTTATTGAGTAGTAACCCACGCCATAGGTGCCCCGTGTCGAATAAAGGTAGCACCTATGGCGTCGGTTAATACTCAATAACCGACGCCATAGGGTTATTAAAAAAACCCTAATTTTCCCCAACCCCCAACCGAAGGCATAGATATATATATATATATTCTATACCTATGGTTTTTACTAAAAAACCGCCTCTAAATGTCAATGCAGATATTTTCACACCCTTTAGATTCCCTTTTTATAAATTGGGTTGAAAAAAAGGAAGCTAAAGCCCTACATTGTAGTAGTGTTCACTCTTTAGTGACATTCTATATTTTTAGTGACCCACATTACAAGAGACTAACATTGAACTTTTAGAGTCTAATATTTGTGCATGTCACTAAAAATTACTCCCCACTCTTTAATGACACACACTTTTTTGTGAGTCACTATATTGTGTCACTAAAAGAGCAAATTGTAGTAGTGTTTGGATCCCATTGCGTACTGTGTTCTTCTGGGTGTTGCCTTCATAAATGTACCGTAAGGTTTAACAATGGTAGCAATTTGTTGAAGAAACAATCGGGAGCAGTATTGATCAGTATGGCCTATAATTCTACAGATAAAACAAAATGTAGGCACAAACTCAAATCGAAAATTAATCCAAAACCAGTCTCCTCCGATTTGCTACAACTTCATTATACGCTTTAACGGTTTCTCAATATCAATCTGGACACGTACCCGTAAATAATCTCTCCAAACTCCATTAAAGTTATTCTCATCAGACTTAATCAATCCCCCTATGTAATTCCCAGCATCCCGAACCACTCTTTAAGTCTTAAACCCCGATCGTATATCATGCAATTGCACCCAAATTTCCAGATGGTGTAGTCTCATGGCCCTAGGAACATCTCTTGGTTTCAGCCTCTCAAATATCAGAGGAGCGTTTTTGAAGGTCCATAGACTTCTTTCGATCACTCTTTGAACATCAATCTCATGGTAGATTTGAAAGTTAGATCTATTTCCCCCCAAATCCTTCGCATACATTCCCATTAATAAAAATTTCCCATAAATTTATTCTTAGAATTTTCCGTTCACATGTAGGTTAATAATGTACATTAAGGGCTCGTTTGGAACGCCGTATTAGGTCGTATTGTATTGTATTGTATTGTATTATATTGAATTGTATTTTATGCAATATTTTTATATAAAACTATATGTGGCATTAACTTTTATGGACACTTAAATATATAATATTTTAGTATAACTTAAAGTTTGACATAGTATTATATAAAAATATAATGTATAATCCAATTCAATATAATACAATACAATACAATACGACCTAATACGGCATTTCAAACGAGCCCTAAAACAATAGCGCTTAAAAAATGAATAGTATATTCAAGGAAGGCAATATCAATTAATTATAGAATATTTAGCATACTGAAAAAAGTTCAAAAGTAAAAGTACTATACACGGATAATAATTTAGAAAAAAGAAAAAGCTATTTATCCTTCCAAAAAAGTACTGTATAAACTTCTAAATCTAATTTTTACTAGGGGGGGTTGCTTTCTCTAATCTAATTTAGAGAAAGTGGAGGTTCGTCATACTGTTTTGATTTTTTTCTCAAAGACAAGATATTGGAAACTTCTGGCGTGCATTGCTTGGCAACTAAGTAATAACCATATATATAAATCCCTGCGTTGTAACTAAATTATATACTTTATTATATTAATTAATGTAACTTTGAAATCTATAAAAAGATGCATATATAATATACAACGTTTGCCTGCGGTGAAAGGATGACCAAAGGGTACATTTTAGTATTGCAGTATATAATATATTTTGATAATGAAGAAAGTCAAAAGTTGAACATTTTCCAATTTTTTGTTCTGTTCCTTAGACCATGGTACGTACTAGCCCGGCCAATCTGAAGATAAATCATCATATTTTTTTAAGACAAAGTTTGTTTAGTGGGACCCTACTTTTTGACAAATAGCTCACCTACTACTACTCGTCATTGACAAATGGTTTTACACCACACAGTCACATTGTACGCAGACACATTTATTTAACACAAAAAATAAAATAATGTGCTTCTCCAAACAAAATCACTTTATTACTCTTTTAATTAATAATTAGCTGTTAAGTAAACACACCAATCAAAAGTTTTTGCTACAGAAAGTTCAATTAACATATGCAGTATGTACCAATTATACAAAGCTACGTAGCTCTCTCACTAATTCTTGTTTAGTTATATTGTTTTTTATTCTTTTTTTTCTCTCTCTGTTTTTTTTTTTTTTTTATGATCATCGTGTGTGAATTCTACTAAAGCCATGCATATTTTGTCTACGTGTTAGGTGACCTGCCGACCCTAATTACCTTGAGAAGGTCCTCTATATAAACCTCACTTAGTCCTCCGATTAATTCATCAGCTCATCATCACAAAATAATATTTGCTAGCTAGTTAATACACCACCTATCTTAACTAACTAGTATACTATAATAACATGGCTTCTTCTTCTTTATTTATGACCCTATTGAGTTTGGGTCTCCTCATGCTCGTCATGGGGAATGCCAATGCTCAACTTTCAACTAATTTTTACTCAAAAACTTGCCCAAAACTCTTGCCCACAGTCAAATCCAAGGTGCACTCCGCTATTTCCAAAGAGAGCCGAATGGGTGCCTCTCTCCTCCGCTTGTTCTTCCACGATTGCTTTGTCAATGTACGTAATATGACTATATAGTACTTCTCTCTAGCTACTAGTTCTTCTAATTTTATAATACTTAGCTTGTCCTAAGTTGTCAAAAATCCCAAGCTCATCACTTAGGCTAGTCGTACGTAAGTCTAAATAAGTAATAAGGATATGTATCGCTAATAATATTTTATATATTTATCATCTACTTAATAGACATATCTTAATCTTTGCAAAGAAAAAGAAAAATAGACATGTTTTAATTAATTTTCTAGCTATGTTTGCTATATGTGCAATTTACAATATCATATGCGCCCTGATAGTACTATTTAATATGTAATAATATTAATATTTAGAGCGCATAACACGATTAACTAACAAGTGTACAATTTTTGTGTATCTCTAACTTTGTTCATGTGATAATTCTAAATTTCTTTTTAATCACGATATGATATTAGCGGAAAAACACGTAACTAGGTAGTGTTTTATACACATATCATTGCTACTTATATATTTATAGAATATTGATATTAGGCATGAGTATGTTATCTAGCTAGGATGACCTATATGTAAAACTTAATTTTAACATAACCAATATCGACATGAAATTTTTAAATTGGTGTTATATATTGTTGGGCCATTTTACAATCTCCTCTCATATTTATATTGAACACGTTTCTTTCTGAGGAAAGTTAAATAAATAAATAAAGGTGCTTTTTCTTGTGGGTATATGGACATGTCTCAAAGTAAATGGACCGACAAAATGTAAATAGTGACATATATATAATATCGTCTGATGACAATATTGTTTTATATTATATATAATCAACGTCGTTTTCTGTTAATTAAAACTAATTGATCGATCTCTGATATAGGGATGTGATGGATCAGTGCTTCTGGATGACACATCTAACTTCGTGGGTGAGAAAACTGCTAATGCTAATCGAAACTCAGCTCGAGGTTTCGATGTCGTTGACGATATCAAGTCTGCCGTGGAGAGTGTGTGTCCTGGTGTCGTTTCATGTGCTGACATATTGGCTATTACTGCAAGAGACTCTGTTACCATTGTGAGTTCATTTTATTACTTAATTAATTATTATTTCAAGTAATAACACAATATTTCTTTATTATATACATAATTAATTAATATGTTTCAAAATGTTGCTGATCCAGCTTGGGGGTCCAAATTGGGATGTAAAATTGGGAAGAAGGGATGCCAGAACTACTAGCAAAGCTGCCGCAAACAATGGTATTCCTCAACCAAGCTCTAACTTAAACAGGCTCAGCTCTAGATTCAGTGCTCTTGGCCTCTCCAACACTGACTTGGTTGCTCTATCAGGTTACCTCTTATCCCTTTCTTCTTTCCTTAAAGATAAACGTCCCCTCATAACATTGATGAAAAAAAAAAAAAATGAGACATTAATAACACAGACCCATTGTTTACTTACTTCATATATATATTATGGTTAGTAAAAGGAAATATTGGAATTATTGAAGTGTCTTTTTTCTTCCTTCATGAGTACGTATCAAATGAATATGTATTTATCCTAACTAATTGAAATGGTAAAATGATATGAAAATTACAAACAAACAGGAGCTCATACAATCGGACAAGCTAGATGCACATCGTTCAGGGCCCACATATACAACGATAGCAACATTGACAGTTCGTTTGCCCAAACAAGGAAATCCAAGTGTCCTAAGTCGAGTGGGTCAGGAGATAACAATTTGGCACCACTTGATATCCAAAGCCCCACAGCTTTTGACAACGGTTACTTCAAAAACCTTATCCAGAAGAAGGGACTACTCCACTCCGACCAAGAACTATTCAACGGTGGATCAACTGATTCCACTGTCAAGTCTTACAGCAACGCCCAGAACACTTTCTTTTCTGACTTTGCCTCTGCCATGGTCAAGATGGGAGATATCAGCCCTCTCACTGGTTCCAAGGGAGAGATTAGAAAGAATTGCAGAAGAGCCAATTAATAATTACAAAATTAATTGATATATATATATATGAGCTTATAATTGATGGCATGTGTGCTCTATATTTTGTGTGTGTGTTTTTTTTTTTTTTTTTGCTTTAAACCCAATAAACTATATTAATTATGATGTTTTTTTTTTTGAAAAAAAGAACATATTTTCTTTCTTTCTGAATTATTATTAATTATATGTTTGTAGGTTCTGTATTCACAATTTCACATATGACACATGACATGTAGTGTGTGTAATATTGATTTATGAAGCTATCATCTTTTGTTATATTTTTGTTGACTCACTTTCTTTTTATATAAATATTCTTCGAGGTTTATTGAAGTTATCGACTGAAAAGAAATATATGTTTAACTTGAGTAGTGGAAGGTTACTTCTAGTATTGTGCAACGTGCACTCCAACTATTTTATGTAAAACGAATTAGTCATCTTCAGGTTTAATATACACTATATTATAAGCACATGCACACACAGAGATATATCTGATTCGTTAAATTCAACACGTCTTTAAAATAAGCATATTTTATTTGATTCTTTTGTTCATTTCAAGAGCCAAAAAACGAGTCTAATATTACTGATTAATGCTAATGCAATGTTTATTGAAAAATAATCATTTATAATATTTTCGGCAATAACCTTTCTATTTTGCAGAATTTTTAATTATATACGTAATATTGTAATTATAAATAAATATACCGTTAATTATTTAATTGATGCAATTACCGTTACTTCTGTACGGAATATACAAACAAATGCAAGCAATTCTTTTTTATAGTCAATTATCACTGTTAGCTTCATCTTTTGAGTTTTCTTCTTCTCTTTATGCATGATTTTGTTGAATTTTTAATTATTAATTTCTTTTTTCCCTATTTGTTTTTCTTTTTACTACAATTTGAAAAGAAAATATCAACTACACTTAGCTATTTTATTTTAGAAAGTAGTATGTATATATATATATATATATATATATAAAGTACTATTTATTTTTTAAGTTGATTATATAGAAAATATATATTTCTACACTGTTACTAAGATGTTGAAGTCAAAAATAATAATCTTTTAATTTTTTTTATAATTATAAAAAAAAAAATTAAACACAAACAAAATTTAATATATATCATATACTAAAAGTATTTTTTATTGTATTAATTTATCAAAAAAAGTTTCATTTTATATTGAAGAGTTACTATATTATTGAAAAAAATAAAAGAACTAAGATACTATTTCACCTTTTTAATAAGCTATATTTTGAGATAATATTATCCCATATACATTTTTGTTACTTACTTTACTTTAGAACTATAATTTTATTTTACCAACTAATTAGTTGCTTTCAAACTATAGTTTAATTTTATTGTTAATCAAGATGCATTTGTGTTACTTTTTTTTTACGTTACCTTCAAACATATTTAAAATTGATAAATCATATTAAATTATAATAAATTATTATATAGCATATTGTTGAATAAATTCCACTTATAACCAGTCCAGTACACTTACAAATATCCACATAAGCAACATACAAACAAAAACAAGCAAATGGACTCGATCCTAGGTGGCTTCGCATCAAGATTTAGTAGTTAGTTACAACTGAAATTGTAACTAACTCCTAAGTCTTTGATCAACCGACTCTACAACATTATAAAAGCAGGAAATCAAAGCAAACAACCCAAGATCTACTACAGAAAAACAGATCAGAGAAGAGATCGAGAGAGAGAGAGAGAGAGAGAGAGAGAGAGAGAGAGAGAGAAGAAATAAACCCTAGATTGAGGCTTCTGCTCCAAGACCCAGAGATGAGAAACCAGTTCTCATGGTGAGGAGCTCAAAGGAGGAAGTACATGCACAAGAAAACAAAGAAGGGAGTTAGATCGAGATCAAATCAAGTGAAAATAACAAAAACATCAAGTGTAAATGAGAGAAATCGAGTTTACCTGATCGATTTCTGTGACAGGAAGCTCCAAACCTTGTAAATCGACATTGTGATAGTGGATATCAAGCTTCTATCTCTGAGATGAGCTTGACAGAGATGTAGCCCACTTTTGAGTAAACTCTGAAACAAATTTTGTTGGAAATTATTTTACCAGGATCTTAGATCTACTAACAAGTATGTTGATTAACACCCTAAATATGAACTTCTAAAACGATGAAATAAACACATATAAAGTATTAGAAACCTTACAGTGGGTGCAGCGGAATAATATGACTCCTTCCGTTCAGATATCTAGCCCTTGATTCCTTTCTGTAGCAGAGCATTATCAATATCTGAACCTGGATCTCTTTCCCTGATTCTTTAATGCTGAAACTCCTTCTTGTTGAATGTCTTTCTTCACGATCTTCCTCACTATGATTGAGGTATCACTTGTTGTGTGTGGGCACTACTCTAATCACTAAATGTTTCGAAATTTCAAGGAAGAAGAGAGAGAGGGAGTGGGCGGCCACATAGAGAGAGAGAGGCTCAGGTTTTTCTGAATGAAAAGTGTGAAAGTTAAGTGTAAATTTCTTGAAGCCTTCACTATCTATTTATAGCATTCCACTAGGGTCAGGTTTGAATTATTTGGCATTAAAATAATGAAAATATCAGATGAAAAACCCTATAAAAGTGGCCAGCCCTAAGCAATATGGATTTGGGTCTCACTTTTTGCAATTTTGCAGTTTTATCATTTCTGCATCTCATTTTCTCAAAAACGCCAATTTTTAAATTCAACCATTTAAATGCCAATTATAATTATTTAATAACTATAAATAATTATTAAATAATATTGTCATTTATCATATTTATTAATTGAACCATACAAAGTATCATAATTAACAAATATGCCCCTAACAACTCTTTCTTTACAATTTCGCCCTTACTTAGTGAAAATTTCACAAATAGACATAGTCTAATTTGAGAAATATAATTGATTAATCAAAACCAATTACATGAGTCTTACAAGCAATATTATCTCAACTAGTGGGGGACCATGGGTCTATATGACCGAGCTTCCAATAAGCAGATCAAGAATTTATAACCTAAATTCACTGACTTATTAATTCTTCGTTGAATCCACGCATAGAACTTAGAATTGCACTCTCAGTATATAGAATGCTCTATATGTTCCACCATATAGACACATCATTAGTTATCCATTGTTATAATCCTAATTTGATCAATGATCCTCTATATGAATGATCTACACTGTAAAGGGATTAGATTACCGTTACACCCTAGAATGTATTTTATCCTTAAAACACTTAACCCCGTATAAATGATATTTCAGCTTATGTGAAATGAGTACTCCACCATTTATTTTCGTTTGGTAAAGCTCGAAGGAAATCATCCTTTACTTACTATTCGCCAGATAGAAGCTATAGATTCCATGTTTATGTCAGCGCTCCCACTCAATTGCACTACCGTGTTCCCAAAATGTACGTATCACCCTGACCCAAAAGTAGGCTTAACTAACAAATCAAAGAACACGAATAGCCTCTTGAGATTGAGCCTAATCATAACAGGATTAAGATCATTTGATCTAGGATCAACTAGGCGATATTGACTTGAATAGATATTACGGTAAGTTTAATAAATCTAAGTCAAAGTTCAATATCGGTCCCTTGCGATGCATACTCCATGTATCCAACTTGAGCTTTACTATAACCAATGCTCTGGAAAGAACATAACATTTCTCCAAATGCAAGTAAACTCTGTTGTAGATTATCATATCAGTAAAACCCTATGTCTGATAAATCTAGGAAACTTTATTCACATAGTCATGTTTACTTTCTAATGTGTTGACAACACAATAAACAGGATCAAGTATGTGAAAAGGGTTTTAGATGAATTCATACATTATGTACATATAATCATGAAATAAATCATGTGAACCATGCAACATTAAATGTTATTTCTGATCTATATTAATAAGTAAATCTGATTATAATGAAATGAGTTTTATTTAGGGCATAAAACCCAACAAATTTTGCTGTTTTCTCTCCTTATTTTTCGTTTTTCACTCATTTAATCTAACTTGTGTTTATGTGTGGGTGTGGATCTGGGTTTCTAGCTCAGAATCGAGCAAGTTCTTGAAGAAAACCTTCTCTGCTAGGGTTTCGAGTTTTGGGAGGCTGAGTGTTGTGTTTGAGTGGCTAGGGTTTCTAGACTCTTCGATCAGATTCTTTAAACCAAAGGTTCAATATATCATCAAGTTTGGTGTCGTGGGGATTGAACGGTGCCGTATTGGTCTAAGGTTAAGTTAGACTTGTAAAGGTCAATTTTGACCTTGATACTGATATTAAGGTTCCTTGTTGGTGTAGGGTAAAAGGGTAAAAATCCTACAGTGGTATCAGAGCCTGGTTTGGCTAAGGGAGATCAACAAGATTCAAGGAAGATATCAGGAAGGAATTGGCAAGAAAATCTTGAAAGAAAGATTGACAATAAAGAACAACACTCAAAACAGCAAGAAGATCAAGTTCTGAATTAAATTCAGATTCAGAAACACAAAACTGAGAATTTCTAAAACCCTATCTATTTTTTTTCAATTTTATTAATATGAGTAACATAAAAGTTGATATTGATAAATTTGATGGTACAGGGGATTACAGAATCTGGAGAAGGAAAATTAGGTCTCTCCTAGCTCAACATAAATTACTAAGAGTGCTAGATGAACCTATTGAATGGCCAGAAGGAACTTCAAAGATTCAACAGGAAGAATACCTAGAAACTGCTACTGGAATTCTAATCTTCAACCTATCAGATGCAATTATCAGATTGGTAGATAAAGAAGAGACTCCATCAAAGATCTAGAAAAAGCTAGAAGAGCAATTTCAGCAGAAATCTTTGACAAACATGATTTATCTCAAGGAAAGGATTTTTGGGTTCAAGATGAACCAATCCAAATCCTTAGATCAAAATCTTGATGAATTCTTGAGAATGCACATTGAGCTTGCAAACTCAGGGGAGAATGAGGCTCTTAGTGATGAGAATCAAGTCATCATCATACTTAACTCATTGCCAGAAACTTACAGAGAAGTTAAAACAGTAATTAAGTATGGAAGAACCTCTATCACTCTTGATGAGGTTATCTCTGCCTTAAAATCTAAGGACTTAGAGATGAAGTCAGAAAGAAATGGTGGCTCTAATGGTGAACTAAATCTGAGTAGAGGCAGATCTACTCAGAAGAAACCTTGGCATGGAAAAGGGAGGAGTCAAAGCCATAGCAGGGGTCCAAACAGAGGATAGAATAAAAGAAGATCAAATTCTAAAGAGCCACAAGACACAGAAGGATGCTATAACTGTGGGAAACCTGGACACTTCAAGAAAGATTGCTATTTCTTGAACAAGAACAGAAAGAACAAATTCAATGGACAAAGAACTGACTACAACTCAGATCCTAGAAACCCTAAGAGTAAAACAGATCACCAAAATGCAAATTTTAGTGATTGTTATGAAAATGGGGAAGTTTATGTTGCAGGATCACCTTTTAAAGATGATTGGATACTTGACTCAGGTTGTACATTTCATATGACTAATAATAGATCTATTTTGATTGATTTCAGGGATTCTACTAAAGGAAAAGTGATCTTAGGGAATGACCAAAGTTGTGAAATTAAAGGGGCAGAAACAGTGGCATTTAAGATGCATGATGGGGTCACTAGATCACTAACTGGGGTAAGATTTGTGCCTGATTTATCTAGAAACCGTATTTCACTAAGTGTGCTTGATGATTTGAAAATAGAAAGCAAAATCAAAGATGGACAAATGAAAATTTGCAAAGGATCTATGACTATTATCAAAGGAGTCAAGAGAGAAGGCCTATACTACATGATAGAGGAAGCAACAACACTGTTGGACAGAGCAACATTTTGCAAAGTCCTGAAGACGCTAAAGCTATTCTTTGGCATAACTGACTTGGACACTTAGCAGAAAAGGGATTACAAATTGTAAATGAACAACAATTGCTAGGCAAAGACAAAATCAGCAAAGTGGAATTTTGTGAGCATTGCATACTTGGAAAACATCACAGGCTGAAGTTCAAAACAGGGACACATAAATCTAAAGGTATATTGGATTATATACACTCAGATTTATGGGGCCTTGAAAAGACACCAACCAATGGAGGTAATACCTACTTTATGTCTATAGTTGATGATTTTTCTAGAAAAGTATGGATTTTCTTACTTAAAAATAAAAATGATGCTTTTCAAAGGTTTAAACATTGGAAAACACTTTTTGAAAATCTTACTAACAGAAAGGTTAAAAACCTAAGGACAGACAATGGTCTGGAATTTTGCAACAATGAATTTGATATGTTTTGCAGAGAAACAGGTATTCAAAGGCACAGAACAGTTAGGCTAACACCACAACAAAATGGTGTTTCAGAAAGAATGAACAGAACCATTCTGAACAAAGCCAGATGTATGTTAATACAATCTGGTTTGTCCCTTGGTTTTTGGGGAGAGGTTGTGATGACATCTGCTTATTTAATAAATAGACATCCTTCAAGTGTTACTGAATTCAAAACACCTGAAGAAAGGTGGTCTGGTAAACCACCTGATCTCTCAAAGTTAAGAGTTTTTGGGTGTAGTGCTTTTATGCACCAAAGTATTGGTAAACTTCAACCTAGAGCTATTAAAGGAGTTTTTCTAGGCTATCATGAAGGATTTAAGGGATATAGAATTTGGCTAAGAGAAAAAGGTGGATTCAAAACTATTATTAGCAGAGATGTTATTTTTAAAGAAAATGAATTTCCTTGTTTGCTTAAGGCTAACCCTGCAGGTACAGTAGAAACTAACCATGCAGGTACAATACAATTTGATCCTACTCTATGGAGGCTAGATGACCAAGAAGAACCTGATATAAATCCGGTGGAACCAGCTGGAAATGAACCTGATCAGGATCAGGTGGAACATACAGAAAATTCTAACAGAGAAGAGATACAGAATGCAGAGCAACAGGGAGATGAAGCTGAGGTTGTTCAACCCACTGAAGCTCTAGATAACTACCAATTGACTAGAGACAGAGAGAAGAGGACACCTAAACCTAATCCTAAGTACAGTTTCAATATTTGGAATGAAGACATAGCCTATGCCTTCATGACAGCCATGCAATCTCTAAGTGTAGAGCCTCAAACTTATGAAGAAGCTATGACAGGGCCTAATGCTAAGAAGTGGTTTAAAGCTATGGATGCAGAGATGATTTCTTTAAAGAAAAACAAGACCTGGATAATGGTTCTAAGGCCTAAAGGGAAAAGAATAATAGCTTGCAAATGGGTTGGCAAGCATAAAGAGGGGATAATTGAAGGTGAACCTATAAGGTTTAAGGCTAGGTTAGTAGCCAAAGGATTCACACAGAAAGAGGGAGTTGACTACAATGAGATATTCTCACCAGTAGCCAAGTACAAGACCATAAGGATAACGCTATCAATAGCAAATCAATTTGACATGGAAATTGATCAAATGGATGTTACTACAGCTTTTTTACATGGAGACCTAGAAGAGGAGATCTATATGGAACAGCCTAAGGGATTTGAGATTAAGGGAAAAGAAAATATGGTCTGTAAGTTGGTTAAGTCCTTGTATGGACTCAAACAAGCTCCCAGACAATGGAATAGGAAATTCGATCGGTTTATGCTAAAGCATGGATTTAATAGGAGCTATCATGACACTTGTCTATACTACAAGGGTGACTCTACAAAAGATGTCATATACTTATTGCTTTATGTAGATGACATGCTTATTATAAGTCAAGAAAGGTCTAGGGTTGAAATGGTTAAGGCTCTGCTCAAGACAAAATTTGAAATGAAGGATCTTGGAAATGCTACCAAGATCCTTGGGATTTCTATATCCTAAGAGACAGGGATAAAGGAAAACTAATACTTAGACAGGAAGACTACATTGAAAAGAACATAGATAAGTTCTCTATGAGGGATGCTAAGGTTGTTAAGCAACCTATTACTAGTCAGTACACACTTTCTAAAGAACAAAGCCCTAAGACAGAAAAGGAGATTGAAGCTATGAAGGATGTACCCTACTCTAATGCAGTAGGGTCAGTGATGTACTTAATGGTAAGCACAAGACCTGACCTAGGTTATGCTATGAGTGTACTTAGGAAATACATGGCAAATCCAGGAAAAGTTCACTGGTTGGCCATGAAATGGGGATTTAGGTATTTACTTGGGACAACTAAAGTTGGATTAATCTACAATAGATAGAAGGCTAACACTATAATTGAAGGTTATAGTGATTCAGATTATGCTGGGGATAGGGATAATAGGAGATCTACATCTGCCTATTTCTTTCTAATTGGTGGCAATTGTGCTAGCTGGAAAGTGCAACTTCAACCTGTTGTGGCACTATCAACTACAGAAGCTGAGTATGTGGCCACAACTGAAGCTATAAAGGAAGCAATATGGCTAAAAGGGCTAATGAAGGAGCTGAATTTACTTAAAGGTGTGCCTACTGTGTATTCAGACAGCCAGAGCTGCATATTTCTATGTAAAAATCCTATGTTCCATGACAGAACAAAACACATAGAAATCAAGTATCACTTTATCAGAGATAAAGTGACTCAAGGTGAAATTGACATTGAGAAGGTGCCTACTGAAGATAACCCGGAAGACATGGGAACTAAAATTGTGACTCTTAACAAGTTCACACACTGTATGAACTTGTTAAGAATCAACTCAGGAGACTAAAAGTAGGACCTATCAAGCTAAGACTCTAAGAGATAAACACTCAGACATCAGAACTGGTTATAAGAGGAATTCAGGTGGAAATTGTTGAATAAATTCCACTTATAACCAGTCCAGTACACTTACAAATATCCACATAAGCAACATACAAACAAAAACAAGCAAATGGACTCGATCCTAGGTGGCTTCGCATCTAGTGGATCAAGATTTAGTAGTTAGTTACAACTGAAATAGTAACTAACTCCTAAGTCTTTGATCAACTTACTCTACAACATTATAAAAGCAGGAAATCAAAGAAAACAAACCAAGATCTACTACAAAAAAACAGATCAGAGAAGAGATAGAGAGAGAGAGAAGAAATAAACCCTAGATTGAGGCTTCTGCTCCAAGATCCAGAGATGAGAAACCAGTTCTCATGGTGAGGAGCTCGAAGGAGGAAGTACATGCACAAGAAAACAAAGAAGGGAGTTAGATCGAGATCAAATCAAGTGACAATAACAAAAACATAAAGTGTAAAAGAGAGAAATCGAGTTTACTTGATCGATTTCTGTGACAGGAAGCTCCAAACCTTGTAAATCGACATTGTGGTAGTGGATATCAAGCTTCTATCTCTGAGATGAGCTTGACGGAGCTGTAGCCCAGTTTTGGGTGAACTCTGAAATAAATTTCTGGTGTTTTCTCTCCTTATTTTTCGTTTTTCACTCATTTAATCTAACTTATGTTGTGTGTGGGTGTGGATCTGGGTTTCTAGCTCAGAATCGAGCAAGTTCTTTAAGAACTTGCTCTGTTAGGGTTTCGAGTTTTGGGAGGCTGAGTGTTGTGTTTGAGTGGCTAGGGTTTCTAGACTCTTCGATCACAGTCTTTAAACCAAAGGTTCAATATGACATCAAGTTTGGTGTCGTGGGGATTGAACGATGCCGTATTGGTCTAAGGTTAAGTTAGACTTGTAAATGTCGATTTTGACCTTGATACTGATATTAAGGTTTCTTGTTGGTATAGGGTAAGAGGGTAAAAATCCTACACATATTATTCAATATACTAGAAGTATATTTAAGATACTATCTTGTTTCTTTTTAAGTTATTTTTAAATTGTAATTTAGTTACTTTTTAATTTGAAATTATAAAATATATTTTTTTAGTAACATATGAAATTTGTTGACATATTTAATTTTATTTACACCCAAAGTTTGACATTGGAAATGTTACATATCATGTTTAGGATATTATTTTGTTTCCTTAAAAATATTTTATAAACTTATCAAAATTATCTTATAAAAAATAAGTTTATTTAAAATGTAATCTTGTAACATTTAAGATAAAATAAGAAAAATATTTTTTAAAAACTTATAAAATTGTGAACTTTCAGTTCTCTGAAAACAAAAAAAAAAAAACTAAAAAGTTGTTTAATTATTGATGTATTAAATTTTACTCAAGTTCAAGAAGTAGTTACTTATTGGATAACAAAATATAAAAGAAACTTAAACGTTATATTTAATATTGATTATCTTTTTTAGTAATGACAAAAATATATGCTTTCAACATGTTAAAATGAATATTTTAAAAAGTAAATTGTAAACTTTTGAGACTAAATAATTATTAGTATAGTCAAAAAGAAATATTTTTAAAATTTATAAAAATAAAGAAAGATAAATATTTTAATATAGAAAATATACATAGAAAAAAAATGATAATGTGTGGAAGGAGAAGAAGAGTAACTTGACTGGTGCAAAGTGAAAAGATAAAATCACACTAAATTATATGTGCAAAGTAATAATATTAGGGACGAGATAAATCTCCAATTGCATATATATAAAAAGTAGTTTCGGTATGTGATTGTTATTTCATATAATAAAACAAATGGGCATATTTTTGGAAATAATTTGATATTTACGTTGGAATGCGTAAATTTCTCTTCTATTTTTGCCTACAGTTGCCCAATTCGACTAAAAGTTTTCATTTGAAAATGCACCAATTACTATATTTTAACCTTGACTACGGTCATTTGTAACAAAGCTTGGAGGCTCTCTTTTGCTTTCTCTATAGCGTAATTTGCGGTCAAATTCCCTATACTTTTATGTTTGTTACGGTTTAACCTCTTTACTCGAAAAATTATGGCTATACTCCCTGGACTCGACAATCGTTTTGCTTCCGTCCCTTTTGGTCTGTTAAGTGTCAAAGTGACATTGTCACGTATACACATGACAAATTTTCATGGAATACCTAATATTAATAATTTATATACTAAAAAAATAGAAAAAAATAAAAAAAATTAAAATAATTAATATTTTTTTTCCTTTTTTCTTTTTCTTTTTCTTCTTCATCTTTCTTCTTCTTCTTCATTTTTTTCCCAGAAATGAAACCCCCCACCCCCACGAACCCCAACCAAAAATCGAATCCCAATCCAAAATTCGAACCACAAGCACCATACCACCACCATTATCACCTTCACACAACAATTAACAAATTTTATCAAATCTGAAAAAAAAAATATTATTTACCAAAAATAAGGCTAACACACCCCTAATCAAATCTTTGTTCTAAGCTTAACAAAAATATTTGAAAAAAATAAATAACTTTCCTAGATCTGAAAACCACAATGCCCACAACGCGGTGGATTAAACGATTCAAGGAGCAGAGTTTTTTGATCCTTCTTCTTCTCCTTGGCAATCTTCAATGGCACGGGGTGGTGTTGAGATTCAAGGTGAAAGAGGAGCGGAGTTGGTGTTGAAGGGAGTGAGGAGAAGAGGTTGTGACCATCGCCGTAGTTATGGAGAGCAAGAAAGAGGGTCTGGGCGGAGGCGTCTAGGCGAAGTGGTTCGTTTGGGCTACCATCGACATTTGCAGAGGAGAAAGGAGAAGATGTCGACGTTTACAGAGGAGAGACGAAGAAGAGTTCAGACGGTTGAGGTTGGACAGTCGGGGATGGGTGGCTTGGGCTGAATGATTGGGGTTCGATTTTTGGGGGGTTTGATTTCTGGGAAAAAACGAAGAAGAAGAAAGATGAAAAAAAATGAAAAAAAAAAGAAAAAATATTAACTATTTTAATTTTATTTTATTTTTGAAAATTTTAAACTATTTTTTTAATATATAAATTATTAATATTAGGTGGACTAATAAAAATTTGTCATGTGTACACTTGTGTATACCGTGGCAGTCCACTTTGGCACTTAACAAACCAAAATGGATGGAAGGACTAAAAAGCAAAACGATTGTCAAGTCCAGACAATATAACTATAACTTTTTGAGTTAGGGGTTAAACCGTAACAAACACAAAAGTATAGGAAGTCTAGCAGAAAATTACCCTTCTCTATATGTAATATTATTATATTAAAGTTTTTTAGTATAATATTTTTCTTTTCCAAAATAAATTATTAATAATTATCTATGGACCCCTAGATCCACAAAATAAAATTATGCCACATGTGACCTCAAGCTAATGCCAAGTAGCTAGGGCAATGCCCGATACTTTACTTTTAGAGTTCAATAGATGTATTAGTAAGGTAAATGTACGTATGTTTTCTTTTTTAAAATAGCAAAATCGCTAAATATAATAAAAATTAAAAAAAAAATTATCTAAAAAATAAAAATGGGCACTTTTATTATGTGCCCTTCATAGTTTGAGCAACTTTTTTACATTTAGTTTTTTTTTTTTTTTTTTTTTTTTTTTTTTTATTTACACAACTACTACTTCCACATACATTTTGCATGCATGTTTTCATTTGACAAGTTTTACACTCAATCAAGTTTTTCCTCTCTTTTCCTAATCTTTTTTCTTTTTATGTATTTTTATCTTCTCATTCCCACTTTTTGCTTGAAATTTTTTCCCACGATCAAAACCCTTTATTGATAAAAAAAAAAATTGATCTCTTCCATCATCTCCAACTTCTTTCCTCCATCAACTGCCCATCTTTTTTCCTTTTTTATCTTCTTCTTTGATCTGTTATATATATATATATTTATGTAAATGGCTATTACTCGATTTTCATCTTTTCCACCACCATTGCTGAAAAACATTCAAAATGGGTGTTGAATCACTTGCCAACAAAGCTAAAGAAAAATGTCACATTGTTAAAGACGGTGATTCGGACTTTGTTGCACCTGCTTTTAAATGCGATTGTCAAATTAAGAAGAAATCGAAGAGTAACGTGACTGAAAATATTTTCCTTCCTAAAATTAAGAAATGAAAGAACTAACAAGATGGAAGTCCGAAGGTTTGTTTTTTGTTTCATTTTTAGTGTTTCCTAACTTTAAAATTTTATTTTTGTTTTGTGTTCCCTTATGATTTTATTCTAGGGTTTAGATTGTTTAGTTGTTTTCATATTTTTGTAGTTTAATTTTTTCAATTTTGATGGCTAAAAATATTTCTCTCCATGAAATTAGCTTTGTTTTTTTGTGTGTTTGTTTCTAATTTTTTGTTTATTGTTTATATAAATTAGTTCATAATTGTCATTTATTTTGTTATTTTTTTTTTGTTTATGTATTTTTATGTTTATCACAGGTATTAGCTCAATTTGAAACCTATGTTGTTGGTTTGATATTTTGTGGTTCTTTTTTATAGTTTGTTAAATTCTCATTACTGTAAAGATCTGTTTTGACATCACCCTGTGATCATGACACTTTTTTGTTTGATTTCATGAATGGGAATGCAAACTCTCTGTGTCTAAACATTACATCTCAAGTTGTATTTGCTTGTAGTTTAGAAGTAATTAAGAAGCTTAATGACAACCTTTCGTTAAATGTCAAGGCCTTGTTCCGTTCTACCCAATTCAGTAAATTCTTACACATTTCTTCATTTAAATTCTACCCACAAATTGTTCATAAAATTGTGTTAAGAGAGTTGCAGTAATCAAATGTTAAGGAATTTTATGCTAATATTTATGATCGTTATGTTCGATTTAGTGTCAAGAAGAGTTCACATTGAATTTGGATTTGGATTGTATGGGGGATTACAACAAAAATAATTTTTCTTAGGATTCAAACCATATTATTGACACATATTTTTGGGTGCTAAACAGACTACTCATAAATCTGTTGAGATGTTATTTCTAGTTGTGTATGGGGAAATGATGATGCTTTAGGTTTCAAGGTTGTTGTATTTTATTTTATTTACTGTTTTCTTCTTAGTAACATAAAGAAAAAATAGATTAGTAGGCCAGAGATTGACATTATTGATAGGTGGAAGATGGGATGAGTATTTTCGGGGTCGAGAATCTTTTGACATTACACTGTTTTAAGGGTAATGTTGTGTTAGAAATTATTTTACCATGATCTAGATTCACTAACATGTATGTTGGATCATAATTTTATAATCTAACATTCTAAATATGAAATTTCTAAAAATGATAAATAAACACATAAGAGATTAAGAAATCCTTACAGTGATGGCAAGAAAATAATATGACTCCTTCCATTAAGATCTCTAGCCCATGCTTCCTATCTGTAGTAGAGCATTATCAAGATCTGAACTTGGATTCTCCTTCTCATGATAATTGAACTACATAGTCTTCCTCCCTATGCTGAGTATTACTTTGATATGTGTGGGCAAACACTCAACACCAAGGAGCACAAATTTTTTTGAAGAAATCCAAAAAAAAAATCAAATTAA
This sequence comes from Cannabis sativa, assembly GCF_029168945.1. Classification (NCBI taxonomy): domain Eukaryota; kingdom Viridiplantae; phylum Streptophyta; class Magnoliopsida; order Rosales; family Cannabaceae; genus Cannabis; species Cannabis sativa. The sequence continues at coordinate 59,972,793 of NC_083601.1, forward strand.
TTAATAGAATAAGAACAGCTTTCTTCTTTATTCCATTTTGTCAAATAAAGACAGAGTGATCTGTCTTGAACCAAAGTCCATTATGTTCTATTTATAATGGGATAATAGGGTGAGGTTTAGAAATAAAGAAGTTGATAAAAAATAAAATGACAATTATATAAGCCCCATGGCTGAAATCCCCTTTAAGGGCCCATTTGATTTTTATCATTATTTTGTTTCCTTAATAAAAAATATTTTCTATCTTCAAAAATGCAATTTTTTTTATTCTAGTTATTTAAATGCTAACTTTATCTATTTAATAATTATACATAATTATTAAATAAAATTATTATTTAAATATATTTATTAATTACCCTCTAAGGTCTCTTAATTAATAAATAAACTCTAAATTCTCTTTTCTTCTCAAATATGCCCTTTCTTAGTGTTGATTTTGCTTCTAGCCAACAACAGTGAGTCAAATAATAAAGCGATTATGTAATATAATTAAAAGAGAACAAAAATAATAAAGTGAACACAAGATTTTAAAGAGGTTAAACCCTATAAGTGTGGTAATAGCAGTTGGGTTTTGTGCCCTAAATAAAATCCATTTCAATATAATTAGATTTACTTATTAATAAAGATGAGAAATAACATTTTATGTTGCATGGTTCGCATGATTTATTTCATGATTATATATATATATAATGTATAAATTCTATTTAAGTCCAAAACATATGAATTTATTAATGATTATAGTGTTGTCAGCACAGTGGAATATAATCTTAATTATATGTTCGAAAGTTTATTCCCTGATTTGTCAGTTCACTGGATTTAGACTGGCCTGGTAATCAGCGATAGGTATTCTTACACCGATAAGTGTTATGTCCTTTCTAGGGCATTGGTAAAGTTTACCAGTATCGGATGTATGGAGTATACATCAAAAGGGACCGATATTGAACTTTGATTAGATTTGTTAAAATTTACTGTAATATCTATTCAATTCTTTATCACCTGTTGATCCTAGATCAAATGATCTTAATCCTAATATGGTTAGGTTCGATCTCAAGAGTATTATACATGTTCTTTGAGTTGTTAGTTAAGCCTACTTTTGACAGTCAGGGTGATACGTACATTTTGGGAACATGATAGTATAACTGAGTGGGAGCGCTAACATAAATATGGAATCTATAACTTCTATAGGAATTTAGAAGTGAAACGATGATATCCTTCGAGATCTCATTTTACTTCGCTGAAATATCATTTATACGGAGCTAAGTGTTTTAAAGATAAACTACATTGAAGGTGTAACGGTAATTTATTTCCTATTCAATGTAGATCATCTATTAAAGGGTCATTGATCAAATTAGGATTATAACAATGGATAATTAATAGCGTATCTATATTGTGGAACATATAGAGCGTTCTATATGACTGAGAGTGGAATTCGATGTTCTACGTGTGGATTCAATAAGGACTTAATAAGTTAGGAAATTGACTTGGTAAATTCGGTTCGGCTTATTGGAAGCTTGGTAATATAGGCCCATGGTCCCCATACTAGTTGAGACCATACTGCTTGTAAGACTCAGTTAATTGATTTCAATTAATCAATTATAATTCTAAAGTTAGACTATGTATACTTTATGAATTTTCACTAAGCAAGGGAAAAATTGTGAAGAAAAGAGATTCTCTCTTTTATTTATTAATTAAGGGACTTTATATGACCAATTAATAAAAATATTAAATGACCATACTATTTAATAATTAATTTTTTGTTATTAAATAATTAGAATTGGCATTTAATTGGTTGAATTGGAAAATTGGCGTTTTTGAGAAAATGACATGCAGAAATGATAAAATGGCAAAATTGCAAAGTGAGACCCATTATCCACACCATGGCAGGGCACTATGCAGGTATTTTACCATTTATATTTTCATTATTTTAAGGCCATATATTTCTAACCTAAACTTAGATGGCTTACTATAAATAGATAGTGATGGCTTAGGAAATAATGACATGCATCTTATTCCTTTTAGAGAAAAACCTGAGCCTCCTATTCTTTCTCTATAGTCGCCACCCTCTTCTTCTCTTTTCTTCTCTTCAATTTCGAAATACCCTAGTGATAGAGTAGTGCCCACACACATCAAGTGGTATCTCAATCATAGTGTGGAAGATTGTGAAGAATTCAATCAACAAGAAGGAGAATCAGCATCAAGGAAGGAGAGAAAGAGATCCAGGTTCAGATCTTGTTGATGCTCTGCTACAGAAAGGAATCAAGGGCTAGAGATCTGAACGGAATGAGTCATTATATTCCGTTGCACCCAATGTAAGGTTTCCTAAACTTTATATGTGTTTATTTCATTATTTTAGAATTCATATTAGGATGTTAATGAAACATACATGGTAGTAAATCTAGAAGATCTTGGTAAAATATTTCCAACAACTGGCACCAAAGCCATGGTAATGATTTACTTTCATGAAATATGAATTAAAACGATGATATGTGATGATTTGGATGGTTTCATGTTGATCTGTGTGTTATATGATGATTGATTGTTGCTTCTGGAATTATTTTTATTGGATAGTTTGGAAAAAATTAAGCAATTTCCTTTTTTACAGAACTCAATTTCGATGTTATTTGAATTAGTTATAATTTTTTGAAATTTTGAAAAAATCGGGGGTGGTGACACACCCTTGTGCGCGTGGCTCGCTGCTGGCAGCACCCTTTGTGCGCCCAAGCAGCACCCTTTGTGCGCCCAAGCAGCCCCTTGCGCCCAAGAATGTGCACCTGGATGGTGTGCTTTGCAGACCATCCGTACAGCTCACAATTTTTTCGTTTTTCTTTGATTTTTCATGCTATTTCATGGAATTAACTTCTAATTTTTTGTGTAGTTTTGTATTTTGATTTTTACTTTTCATGTTTCAAATCTAATTATCAGAAATAAATTAATGGAATTATTACATAGAAAATATAAATTGACATTTTATTTACAAAAATACATCCATAAGGTAAAGTCAACATTTATACCTTTTATGTAATTTTAATTACCAAAATATAACTTACACTATCATCCCTTACACAATCAGACGATGGTTGCAGAGTGGTTGCTGCGTGGTTGCGCGGTGGTTGCATCAGACGAAGGTTTCAATCAGACGATGGTTGCATGGTAGTTGCTAAGTGGTTGGTCGAAGGTTGCATCTGACGAAGGTTTCAATCAGACGAAAGTTTCTGGGTGGTTGCTAGGTAGTTGGTCGAAGGTTGCATCAAACGAAGGTTTCAATCAGACGAAATAATTGTTAGTAAAATGTTTATGCAACTGTAATGCAACTGTTGTGAAACATTAAAAATCAAAACTATGTTTTCACGTACATAACTCTATCTATATGTCTTTTTATAATTTAATATGAACAAATTCACCATTAGAAATTTGGAAAACAACAAAATACACCAGGATAAATATTTTACTATAGTATTGATGTATTTTTTTTTTTTTGGATTATACTTGAGTTGGATTGTTTGGGAACTCCAATTCAACTTTTTAAGATCTGTGTTTCATGGATCTAAAAATTGAAGTCAAGAAATTAGTTTTATGCAAATTAAAATAGATTTCCAATTGAATTTTAGTTTCGTAGTAGTTTTTCTACACTTTTTTTATGAATTTGAAACAACCTCTGTTTCGATTGATTCTGGTCGTCTTCTCAGGTGAAGTCGCCAGAATTAATGGTGGTTCTCTTTTTGATTGAATTTTCATTTCGGTTGCATTGGGTTGCTGCGTAGTTGCATGATGGTTGCGCGATGGTTGCGTGATAGTTGCTTAGGAAGCATAGATCCTGGGTTAAAGGTGTGTATAAGTGGTATTTGTGTAAATTTTTTTAGTTGGGATGTATATTTGTTTATTTGGCCAACAGGAAGTATTTTTGTAATATTGTTACTTTTTTTGGTTAAAACTGAAAAAATCCCTAAATTAATTTGATTTTTTAAATTCCTTTTATAAAATATTCTATTTTAAGTAATTTGACCTTATTTAGATTTAAAATAAGATTACAATAATCATTGTATTTTAAATAGAAATAAGATATTTTTGCTAACTTTTAAATTTTGTTATTTTTACTTAAATTAAATTATAAAATAAGAAAAAGGTATGTATTTATCATTTTATTTTATTGAATATTTAATTTATAAAATAACATGAAATTTAAAAGGTGGTTAGCCATTTTTTTTGAAATGATATTTAGGTTAGTTGAAACCTAATTTTTCAAAATTATAGGTTTAATTTTAAATTTTTTTTAACCGAAAATATTTTTTTATTTAATTTTTTTTTTCGAATTCTTTTTATTAATTAATTTAAAATTAAATAAATCCTACATGCAGCTATCAAAATTCAACTTGTTGCAGGAGTATGTGTTTTAGCTTGTTTGTAATTTTTCTAAAACCTATTATTGCTTGATCTAAATTGCCATGGTTAACTTGTTGACAGATCCAATGATTTGATTTTAACCCATGGTTCAAGTGTCAATAGGTCAAGTAAATAATTTGTAACAGGTAAATTTTACATTCTTCTTTCATCTGTGTATGACCTAGTAACATGATAGGATCCATCCAAATCTATGTGCTTGTATGAGCCTCTATGTTTACTTTATGTTTAGATCCATATAGGTTGTTGCTAAATAAAATGTCACACCCTGATAGATTTTATTTAGGGCCATTTAGTTTTTGGACCTATTCAATTAATAACATTTATTTATTTTAAGGTTAAATTCCTCTCTTTTGGGTCTTGTGTGAGAGATGGGGGCCAATAGAAGTGGGTACGACATACTGAACCCAGCTCCCCCTCACATGAACTGCCCAAATTGTGAAGGCCCATTTGCCTGATTTGGATAACTGTACTAGGTTAATTAAATTAGTTAAACCTAATAAAATTGATTAGCAACATAATTAATTTCAAAGTTTTTTTTTTTTTTTTGAAATTAATTTAAGAAAAACACACTTAGTTTAATAAATTAATTTCTAGATAAAGTTTTGTATTTTTCTTGTATTTAATTAAATAAAAAATTTTAACTAACTAGATTCTTTCTGAAGCTTATTTTAATTATTTCATTAAATATTCCTATTTAAGTTATAAATTAGTTATTACTAACTAATTTTTCTTATCAACTTAAATTTGAATATCTTTTGAATTTAAAATTAAGTTGAGGAATTCTAGGAGTTGGTTATTGAAGGTTCTACAGATATTTTTTAAGTTGTTAAACTTAAAAAGGAATTTTCTTAAATTAGGTGGTTACAATTTAATTTTGATATTTAATTAAATTTTATTTGGAAATTTTTAAGTTGGTTAATTTACATTCTTTCTATAACAACTTAAATTAGATACTTTCCACATTTTTGAAAAAATACTTAGTTAAATTGAGATATTTTCTAGATAGTTATTTCTATACTAGTTATCTTTTTTAATATTGAATTAGGAAAATATTTTAGATTAATTGTTTAATAATTAATTTTTGTACAATCTAAGTTAAGTATATTTTTCCTAGTATTAAACTAGAATTAATAATTATGCCTTCTCTATACCTAATTATTTATTTCTTGAATTTAATACATTTAATTAAATTGAAAATTCAATATCTAAGTTGATTTTCATCATGATACTTAAATATTTTTATTTTCATGATATTTAATTAAATAGAAAAATATTTTAAGTTTGATATCTTATTTCAGAATAACTTAAATTTAAATAATTTTGAAAATATATTTTATGTTATTAATCTTTTTCCCACAATTTCGAAATTGCATTTCTTTAATGCAGAAATTTCGAATTTTATTTGAAAAATAGACTAAAGTTGAAATTTTTTTATTTTAATTCTGGAAAAACTTAAATCAATGATTTTTTCATTTAATGATTAATTAAAATAAATGAACTAAAATATATTATAATAAGAAAATGAATTAATTAGTCAATGAAAGTCTAGATAGTTATTATCTGTTATGCTTGAAGTATTTTTCTAGTGATATTTAATTAAATAAACAATCAATAATTAAGTTGATTCTTAATCATGATACTTAAATATTTGAAATTTTTCTTAAATATTTAATTAAATAGGAAAATGATATTTTTGTTGTAAATTAATTTTATTAATTAATGTTGGGCCAACATAAAATTAGAATAATTTTTTCTAGGATTTATTTTTATTTTATTTTAACAAGCATTTTCGAAAATTGTATTCTTATATATACTTCAATTTTTCGAAATGCAATATATATTTATAGAAAATTAAATTAGAGTTGTAAATTAATTTAAATTAGTTTTGAAATAATTTAAATTGAATAATTTTCTAAATATTTATTGACAATTATTACTAAGATGGAAATAATTCACGTTATTTTCATATCCATCTAAGTATAATTTATAAATATATATTTAAAATAAAATAGATTAAAATAAATAATAGAAGAAAATACACTTTAAATAATGAGCTTTATTATTATTAGGATATTCGATCTCCATTGTTGGTTTTACATAGCTATTATTTTAGTGAGTAATCCTCCCTAATGGAGGAACGTTCATTAGCAAGTTAGCGCCGTTTAATCTCGAAGGATAAGTATTTTTGTAAGTTTTTTATATTAGTATTGATCACCCTAATGGTGGCAACTGTATAAGACTTACAAAAGTATGAAATAATGGTGGAAGCTCATAAGATAGAATAGCCTTGACTCTCGCCTAAACGGGACAACGCTGGATTCTAATCTTGATCGAATAAAAGGTTGCTAGAATGTTTATCATTTTAGATGAGCCGACAACTCTGTTCAACAGATGGTATCACTGACTCTCGCCTAAACGTGATACTGATATCAGTTTGTTGAAGACCTTGGAAATTATTTAGGATTGTATATTTTAGTATTTTCACTTGTCATTCCTACTTGCTATGTGTTTAATAATTTCTGAATTGCGTATGAATTTATATTGAACCATGTTATCTTCTATTATTAAATTGTAGTTTAATTTCGAATCTTCATTGTTGGTCTAACTTGGTTTGTTGTTCTAATGGGATAAATACCCAATGGATTGTCAACCATTAGACAAACATAATAGTGTTAGATCTGGAAAGATAAATATTATAAATGCAACATCTAGTTGTTCATCAATTGATGACACTTTAGACTAGTATTTACAATATGAAACAAGAAGATTATATAAATAAGATTACTTTGACTCTCGCTAATCGGTGCATTGTTGGATTCTTATTTAAAAACGAAATTATCCTAGTTCCTCTTAGCTTATTCGTTTCGAATTAGCTCAATAACATATCATTGGATGAATGGTCTATAAATCATTTAATGTCATTCTATTTTCTCTTAAGAAATTAAATGGCGAATATAATTATATTTTCGAAATTCTATCCCAAAATGATATAAATCATCAATCTTAAAAATCTCCTACTTGTATGGACAAATCAGACTTAGAGTTAAATTAGTAGTGGTGGTCCAAGAAAGAATTACTCATTATATTTGGTATAAATTTAAGTCTTTGACTTTAAGTTATAGATTCCAAATAATTTTTTTTAATACAATACAGTTTCACTTTCACAAGTGTTTAATAACCATTTTCTATCAATGGATTCAAACTGTATGGAATATGAGTTTAGTATTCTTTGACCAGGATCCACTTGCACTATTCTAAGAACTCTTTAATGTAACTAAACCTAACTCATCAAAAGACTACAACCACATTTTTTTTAAATCTATGGCATTTGTATCTTGTTCATAGTGGTTTTGACAAGATCAATCTCTGCAAAGAGTTAATATGCCTATATCCACGGAAAGTAAGTTCATCTCATTCGCTGATGGATGTACATTCACGGGTTGATATGAGTTTTTCGTTAAATTCTTAAAACGATCACTCTAGATTTTACCTTATGCAAAAGAAATTTGAAATGTTTGAAAAAATTCATGAATTTCTAGCAATGGTGAAAACCATTAAGGTAAGTGATTAAAGATCTTGCGAACTGATAGGGGTGGAGAAATAGTTAGCAGATATGCAGTTCAAAGATCATTAAGTTGATTTTTAATTATATCCAAACTTACCTCCCCAGAAATTCGAGTTACATATTGATGATTAGTTACTAATCGTTGCCTAAGTCCTTCTATGGTAATACAATTTCAGAATGATGCAATGGTTGGGTACTTAGTGTAAACCATTACTAGATTCATGGATGACCTAATCGAAATCTTATGAAAAGCTAGAACTGTTAACCATGGTTTGCATGTTTGTTAGCTATTCTAAGTGATTAGGGGTGGACCATCCCATAGTCATTAGATAAGAAAGTGTTTGTTTAAACAAAGACTACTTTTCTAAGAAAATGACTAAGTCTAAAAATAAAGTAGCAAATAAAGGAGATATTTTTTCTTGATTCCAAAAGTGTTCTATCATCTTATTCTACATATGATGATCCCACTGCCTTTGTTGTCTTGACACAACCGAAGAGGTCAATACCATTTAGTTTTACTTAGACATAATTCACGGTACCTTGTCGTAATGGGAGGGTTTCTAGGAACTCACATTTTTATGACTTGGAAGACACTAGTGATTAAAATCCATTGTGAGTTAAAACAAGTAATGGACTGTCAAAATAAGAAACTTAGAAGAAAAGCCAAGAGAACTATGGTTTAATCCATTCATATGGAGTAACCTAAAGTTTTCTATTAACAAGGACAGGAAAGGAAATTTTCGTGTATAAGTCTATTCAATGGACTTAACAAAACTTCATGTTCCTAGTATTATAGGTTTGATTTTATCTAAACCTATGGCTTATGGTATACCTGGTTAATTACTTACTCTAGTGCAAGCAGCTTACTTCGGTAAGATGATGAAGCATTTTCCTTTTTAATGGCAATCTATAGAAGCTTCACAACTTCTAGACATAGATTTTATTTATCTAAGGAAAATTCTCAACTATTCCAGAAAAGATAAAGCCGTGAAAGAATTTCTTAAATCAACAGTGAGAGGTCTCAGATATGCTTTAGTATGCCTTAGACCAGACACCTGCTGTTGAGTGGGAGTAATGAGTAGGTATCAAATTAATCCAGGAAAGGAACATTGGAAGACAATCAAGTAAATCTTAAGATTAAGAACAAGAACTATATGTTAGTCGATAAAGGTGTGTTTAAAACTCTTAGACTACACCACATCAGATTTCGAGACTTCCCTTTGTGGTAGAAAGTCTGTTGATGAGATGGTGGTTACTCAGGGGCTGGAGTAGTGATTTTGGAGAAGTGTAAAAACCTATCTGAAGTCTCTAGGTGTACCAGAGAGAGATTGAATGTTAAAGATGCGGGAAAGGTACTTATTCGGTCTAAGGAAAGTTTTATACATTTGTGGCACCGTTCCAACTTGTCTTAACTACTAGTGTTATTTCTTGATTAACCAAAAAGTAGTTGCCAAAAGTATAGAATCCAGTATCCCAAAAGAGTAGACATATAGAGAGGAATTTCACAATATCAAGGATTTTGTGATTAAGGAAGAGTAATGGTGGAGAAAAGGTTGTGTTTAATTCAACCTGTCAGATCCTATTACGAGAAGTATACTACTACTACACTTGTTTGTATATCAAGGTGTTGAGATTATTTGAAAAGCACTTTTTGTTTTATATTAGTGCAAGTGGGAGTTTGTTGGGTTTTGTGCCCTAAATAAAACCCATTTCAATATAATCAGATTTACTTATTAATAAAGATCAGATATAACATTTTATGTTGCATGGTTCACATGATTTATTTCATGATTATATATATAATGTATAAATTCTATTTAAGTCCAGAACATATGAATTTGTTAATTATTATAGTGTTGTCAGCACAGTGGAATATAATCTTAATTATATGTTCGAAAGTTTATTCCCTGATTTGTCAGTTCACTGGATTTAGACTGGCATGGTAATCAGTTATAGGTATTCTTACACCTTGGATAAGTGTTATGTCCTTTCCAGGGCATTAGCAAAGTTTACCAGTATCAGATGTATGGAGTATGCATCGGAAGGGACCGATATTGAACTTTGATTAGACTTGTTAAAATTTACCGTAATATCTATTAAATTCAATATCAGCTGTTGATCCTAGATTAAATGATCTTAATCCTGATATGGTTAGGTTCGATCTCAAGAGTATTATACATGTTCTTTGATTTATACAGAGCTAAGTGTTTTAAGGACAAAATACATTGAAGGTGTAACGGTAATTTAGTTCCTATTCAATGTAGATCATCTATTAGAGGGTCATTGATCAAATTAGGATTATAACAATGGATAATTAATATCATATCTATATCGTGGAACATACAGAGCGTTCTATATGACTGAGAGTGCAATTCCAAGTTCTAAGAGTGGATTCAATAAGGACTTAATAAGTTAGGGAATTTACTTGGTAAATTCAGTTCGGCTTATTGGAAGCTCGGTTATATAGGCCCATGGTCCCCATACTAGTTAAGACCATACTGCTTGTATGACTCAGTTAATTAATTTTAATTAATCAATTATAATTCTAAAGTTAGACTATGTCTACTTTATGAATTTTCACTAAGCAAGGGCAAAATTGTGAAGAAAAGAGATTCTAGGTTTTATTTATTAATTAGGGGACTTTATATGTCCAATTAATAAAAATATTAAATGACAATATTATTTAATAATTAATTTGAGTTATTAAATAATTACAATTGTCATTTAAATGGTTGAATTGGAAAATTGGCATTTTTGAGAAAGTGAGATGCAAAAATGACAAAATGGCAAAATTGCAAAGTGAGGCCCATTATCCATATCATGGCTGGCCACTATGCAAGTATTTTACCATTTATATTTTCATTATTTTAATGCCATATAATTCTAACCTAAACCTAGATGGCTTACTATAAATAGATAGTAATGGCTTAGGAAGTAATGGCATGCATCTTATTCCTTTCAGAGAAAAACCTGAGCCTGCTATTCTTTCTCTATAGCCGCCACCCTCTTCTTCTCTTTTCTTCTCTTTAATTTTGAAATACCCTAGTGATAGAGTAGTGCCCACACACATCAAGTGGTATCTCAATCATAGTGTTGAAGATTGTGAAGAATCCAATCAACAAGAAGGAGAATCAGCATCAAGGAAGGAGAGAAAGAGATCCAGGTTCAGATCTTGGTGATGCTCTGCTACAGAAAGGAATCAAGGGCTAGAGATCTGAACGGAAGGAGTCATTATATTCCGCTGCACCCAATGTAAGGTTTCCTAAACTTTATATGTGTTTATTTCATTGTTTTAGAATTCATATTAGGATGTTAATGAAACATAAATGGTAGTAAATCTAGATCCTGGTAAAATATTTCCAACAATAGCCTACTCCCCTTGTATTGTATTGACTTAAGAGAAGGAACAAAGTATTCTTCTTCTTGAAAGCTCTTACAACTGATCTCTGAGTGTGTTTCTCTCTTAGATCACTCTTTTCTCTCTAGAATATCTATCTGAGGCAATTCTTTCGATCGCTTTCATAGTGAGGCTAGGTAACTAATATAGGAACCTAAGCATGAGGGATGGTTTCCCTTTTGCTTACAATGACAAAATAAGAAATTACAATGATTCTATAATTACAATATATGAAATAGAAAACTAAAACAAGTTGCCATGTTGCTTTGACTCAATCCCATGAATATTGGGATCTTCTTCGTGTCTAGACACAACGAGATTATTCTCTGAAATTGCTATCTCTTGTAAGTCGCTCAGTGGAAAAATGCTTCTACCTGGTCGGATGTCTTCTCCACAGCCCTGCTCAGATAACCGACTGTTATAGATGCTGACTAGTCATGTGCGGGCTGCTAGGGACATTTTCCTCTGCCCAAGCATCAGACATATGAGACACGTGTCATGTGATCATATTACCACATCAAGGTGCAAAAATCTGGATAACATTTCCCTTGCAAGTCTGGACGGGATCCTCCTAATCGCACGTGGACTTAACTCAACCCAGAGTCTTGTCTTGATGGGTGACGTGTGTCCTAGGCGTCGAATGACGAACTGACGTGACCTTGACTAGGGCTCTCATCAATTGTAATTCATTTAATGTTGATTGACAGTCCTGCCTCAAATCATGACTCGATGTCTGCGCGTGCTAACGGTTATTCTGCCTATAAAAAGTACATAACATATTTTTAGGGGGGAATTCGAGGAGTTTAAATTTTTGAAATGACTACTTACCCTTTTTTAACTAATTTTAAATAGGATCGAGAACCTTCAAGGATCCTTTTATCCATTCTCATTCTTGATAAACCAGAGCGTAAAAGTTTTCAAGAAATTTTTTCTCTCAAATTCTTCAAAGGATTCCCAAGAAAACTCTCGACAACATCATCCGAGCAGAACAAGAAGCCTCAAGTTCTTTATTTCTTCCTTTTACATAGTTGCAATGAAATGCATGCTGAATTTTCTAGATGTTAGGCCATGAATTTTGCCTGTTCTTGAACTATTCTAAGGTAACCCTAAAAATCCTAGGTTCAAAGTTTAGGAATCTTGATTTTGCTTAACAATGGAATCTTGCACTTTCATTTTAACATTAAAATATCCATTTTCACTCATCCATTAGGGGTTTAGTGAAAATCAAACTACAATTCGAAGTTTTGAACTTCTGGGTGAAAATTCTATTTCTGAGTGAAATTTCTACTTTTGATTCCTCAAATGAACCTGGTCAGTACTTTCAAATTTTTTTTTTAATTCATTTCTCAAACCAATTCTCATTTTCTTGTTTCCTACCTTTTGTAGATGAACTGTGGTGAGTTTTGGGGAGGCAACCACTGCATTGACCAGGATTTGCTTAAACTTCTGTACGAGGATCATCCTCGTCTTCGTGCTAGCCAATCTTCATCTAGTGACAATCTTTCTAACTCTAGCTTTGAATACTAGGAAATAAGCATTGAGAAAACGCTTTCCTCAGAACCCGAGGTGCAACATCACTTTCTATCTTGACCAGATTCAATGTGAGGGATACGGTAGTTTCATTTGGGAACATACAAAAGGGTAGAAATGCTACCTTCCATCTAACTGGACGTACATAGTCCGCCCAGATGTAGTCGACACTATACTCGAGGGCTGCCCAAACCTACTGTTGCGGGTAAACCCGTTGCCACCTTTGTTGTGACTATTACTAGGCAAACGTATAATAAAAATTCGTCCAAGCATAATATGATGGCTGAGACTAAGAAAAGTGTACGGAAATCTTCACTAACCGGCCCACATTGCCCGCCTTACCACCTTGCCTAAGGCAGAACAGGCCCGACCTGCTACTGAAGAGGGGGATATTGTTGGGGACTTTGAAGTCCAAGAAGTAGAGGACCAGGGCAAGGTCTATCTTGCTACTCCTCTTGATGCTGAAGGAGATGAGAAAGAGGGAGTAGCTCGAGTCTTGCCGTTCGGTGGCTACAATGAAGAAAGAAAGCTTGTATTTGAGGCAGACAATGTTCTAAAGGCCAGCGAGGACTATGTTATTGAGGAATACACCAAGGCTATTCATTTGAGGAGGCTAAGGGCGCTATGAGATCGATGGATTTCTCCACCACCCATGGTGACCATGACGAACATTACAAATTTGCTCAATCATGGTCTCCTCGGGAATGTCGAATGCTTCCTTCCCTCCCCCGACAAGCTAGCTACTAACCCAGAAGAAGAATACTGTGATTGGTTAAGAACTCACACTAAGCAGGGTGCGATGTTTCCCTTACACCCCTATTTAAAGATGATTGTGGACTACTATCACATAAGTCTGACCCAGTTCACCTGCAAGGACTCAAGTATTTATCCGCCCTGTTTATACTCTATGCCTCACAAGGATAGGGTGAGCCGTCCCCCCACGATACAACTTGGGTTTTTGATCTAAATTCAAGCCCTAAGTAGAATAGGTCTGGGTGTTTCTACTTCTCTAAGATTGAGAAGTCATGGTTCACGGGCACGATGGCCACCGAGGTTATGAAGATAGGAGGCTTTGTCAACGAGTATTATTTTGTCAAGGGGATGGACACCAACCACACCAGCTTTCAGCATGTACCGTCCTACTTCCACCCTCCGTTCACACTGGAGCCTAGGAAGAGGGCTCAAAAGATTCTTCAACTTTATCCTGCTGAATGGAACATCTCTCTCTTGGCCGCTGAGGCTAATTTTGTCAAGTACAAGCTGTTTCCGGCCAATTTCATACCAAAGGTTGTGGCATCAGAAGAGATTAGGTCCGACCAGGAGGCCCTGAGCAAGAGGAAGAAGAAGAGGAATGCCTCTCCAAAAAACAAAGTACCTGTTGAGTGATCTATCCAGATCAGGTTAGACCCTGAAATAGTTTCTCGGTCATCTGCCCTAGTGGCAGGAAAGGGAAAGTCCGTCCTAGTTGAGCAAGAATAGGAGGATTCCTCAGATGATAATGCTCCTTCTCTCATTGTTCATGAAAATGCTCCTGCTTACATGCAGGGTACCTTACCTTGCATTTAATTTTCATTTGCAATTGCTTATATTGTATTCGCTTTTAACTTTCTTGTTTTATTCATATGAAGATATGTCTCAGAAGGTGTTTCAAGCCTTAAAAAAGAGGCCAAGTGATAGCTCCTACTAGGTAGATTTGGCCAAACGATCCAAGGTGGATGAGGTACCACCCAAGGAAAAGAGTTTGGTCGAGTCACCCAATAACCTTTCTGAGGAGGTAGTGTCAGAGGTGGACCCACCGGTGAAGAGCTCCAAGACCAAGAGTGCCAAGGGGGGAAGCATAGATGGGTCCGGTCCGCCCAAGTCTTCAAATAATTCTGTCGTTATGCTAAACCCTGAGACAAAGAAGGGGAAACATATGCTTCAATTTTACTAGGACCGATTACTCCCCGAGGTAAATGATTAGCTGGCCGGAGGAGACGAGATGTTTATGGAGCTACTGATGGGCGAGCTCTTGAAGGAGGCAACCCGAGTAAGTATTTGTCCTTTGGTCTTTTACCTCATTCTCTTATCCATGGAAGTTTTGACCTTTTCTATGTAGCTCAACTTGAAGATGGCGTACACTTACTCCCGAGCCAAGTCCACGGCCTTAAGAACCATAACCACCACCAACAACCTGCAGAAGGAGGTGGATGCAGCCAAAAAGGAGGTTGAGGGCACGAGGGTGGTGCTAGGCAAGGAGAATAAGCAACTTTTGGCCACAAACAAGAGAGTTGAGGAGTTGTAGAAGGAGATTGAGGATATGCCATCTACCGCCCTACTTCAAGCGGACGTCGAGGCTCTGTCTAGAGAGGTCAATGCTCTGAAGGACAAGAGGGAGGGTTTCTGAACTCTTCTCGCCACCTTAACCCAGAAGAAGACAAAGTTGGAAGAAGATTCAAATCCAAGCAGAAAGAGCGGGAAGTGCTTCAGATGGAGGTCGAAAATTTTGAGACGGCCACCTTGGAGGATTTCAATGAATTGTGGAAGGCCAACCCACAAGGAAACTTTAATTACCTCAATGAAACCGAGGAGGCATATCTCAGATTTTTGCGGCCCAAAAAGACAAGTAAGACCTTGATGCAGCCAACTCCACAGCTCTGATCGACCAAAGCACTGACGATCTGGCCACTGATGACCAAGCTAATCTGTAGAAAGAGCTAGAGACTCCGGCCGTGTGAAACCTTCTTTTTCTTTTTTTTTTTTGTTCAGTTCGGCCCGTGGGCCTTTTCCAATAAAATATGGTCAACCAAGCGGCCTTTAAACTTGGTTATGCTTCATTTTGTTTTAAGAGGTCGGGCAACCTTTAATCCTGAACTTATCGTGCTTTGTTATCTTCTTCAAATGAATATTTTCCCTTGTTTTAGTAATTTCACATGCAAACCGCTGTCTTTTTATTTTTTGAGCTTGTTGTTTACCTATGCCTTTTACGGGTATAATTACCTCCCAAGTGACCAAGAGTCATAGAGCATACTTATGACTGTTGGTCACTTGTATTACACAAGTTCAGGTTTTTTCTGTTCAGCTATTGGGTTCGAGCAGAGCTTTTGTACACATTTTAATGATAAATTCATAAATTTCTATAAAAAATGATTGACACAATTAGAATGATAATTAATATCTTTATTTATTTATTGGGTTGAATAATTTTGTTATCGTAGTAATTTACATTTATTGAATTATGAAAGCTATTACATGATCTAACTGATCTTTATCTAATTAAAATATAATCTAGACTATACTTTAGAGATGGTCATTTGACCTGAGTTCCAGTCATGTTATCCAAACCCTTAAGCAGGATCCGCTCAGAAGGCCATCTACTTAAGAGTAGATGTTTTGAGCATGCCAGTCGAGTTGTCTTTTATGTTAAGCAATACTCTTCTAAGGACCATATCTCCCACAAGGAATTTTCTTGTCCTCACTTGCTTTTTTAAGTACCGAGCTACCTTTTGCTGATGATCTACTAGCTTTAGGTTTGTTGAGGTTCATTCTTCTTCAATCTCGCCAAGTGAACCTGCTCGGAGGGCATGATTGGTTTCTTTATTATAGGTTAATCTCCTATGGGACGAAGGTTTTAACTCCATGGGAAACATTGCTTCATAACCATAAGCCATAACAAATGGTGTTTGCCCAGTTGTTGTTTTCTCCATTGTTCGGTATGACCACAATACTTCTGGTAGTTCCTCTGGCCAATTCCTTTTAGCTTTTTCAAGCCATTTTTTCATGGTGTCTTTGATTATCTTTTTGACTGCCTCGACCTGACCATTTGTTTGAGGGTGTGCCACCGTGGAGATACTTTTTATGATTCCATGTGTTGCACAGAAATTTGTAAATATTTGGCAATCAAACTGTTTGCCATTGTCCGAAACAATCTTGTGCAGAAGTCTAAACTGACATATTATGTTTATTGTAAAGTCCAAAACTTTTTTAGGTGTGATCGTTGCTAATGGCTTGGCTTCTGTCCATTTTATGAAATAATCCATTGCGACCACAACATATGTTGGGAATATTTTACCAGAATCTAGATTTACAAACAAGTATGTTGATTAACATCTGAAATATGAATATCTCTAAAACAATGAAATTAAACACATAAGAGTTTAGAAAACCTTACATTGGTTGCACCGGAATATAATGACTCCTTCCGCTCAGATCTTTAACCCTTTTTTATTTCTGTCGTAGAGTATTATCGAGATCTAAGCCTGGACCTCTTTGTATCCTTCGGGTTTGGTTACCACCGTCTTACTCACTATGATTGAGTACCTAACCTTCTATGTGTGGGCTGTTAGGTTTTATGCCCTAAATAAAACTCCATTTCAATGTAATCTATTTTATTCAACATCAATAAAGAAACAGAAGTATTTTTCATTCATTTGTGTATGTTTTGGTTCACTTTATCAATTGCTTGTCTATTTGATTTATAAATTCATCTTAAACCCTTTTCACATACTTGATCCTGTTTATTATGTTGTCATAACATTGGAAAGTAAACATGACTATGTGAATAAAGTTTCCTAGATTTATCAGACACAGGGTTTTACTGATATGATAATCTACAACAAGAGTTTACTTGTATTTGGAAAAATGCTATGTTCTTTCCAGAGCATTGGTTAAAGTAAAGCTCAGGTTGAATGCATGGAGTATGCATCGGAAGGGACCGATATTGAACTTTGACTTAGATTTAATTAAACTTACCGTAAAATCTATTCAAGTCAATATCGCCAAGTTGATCCTAGATCAAATGTTCTTAATCCTGTTATGATTAGGCTCAATCTTGAAAGGCTATTCTTGTTCTTTGATTTGTTAGTTAAGCCTACTTTTAGGTCAGGGTGATACGTACATTTTGGGAACACGGTAGTGTTGGGTTTTATGCCCTAAATAAAACTCATTTCAATATAATCAGATTTACTTATTAATATAGATCAGAAATAACATTTAATGTTGCATGGTTCACATGATTTATTTCATGATTATATGTACATAATGTATGAATTCATCTGAAACCCTTTTCACATACTTGATCATGTTTATTGTGCCGTCAACACATTGGAAAGTAAACATGACTATGTGAATAAAGTTTCCTAGATTTATCAGACACAGGGTTTTACTGATATGATAATCTACAACAGAGTTTACTTGCATTTGGAGAAGTGCTATGTTCTTTCCAGAGCATTGGTTAAAGTAAAGCTCAGGTTGGATGCATGGAGTATGCATCGGAAGGGACCGATATTGAACTTTGACTTAGATTTAATTAAACTTAACGTAAAATCTATTCAAGTCAATATCGCCAAGTTGATCCTAGATCAAATGTTCTTAATCCTGTTATGATTAGGCTCAATCTTGAAAGGCTATTCGTGTTCTTTGATTTGTTAGTTAAGCCTACTTTTAGGTAAGGGTGATACGTACATTTTGGGAACACGGTAGTGCAATTGAGTGGGAGCGCTATCATAAACATGGAATCTATAGCTTCTATCTGGCGAATAGTAAGCAAAGGATGATCTCCTTCGAGCTTGACCAAACGAACATAAATGGTGGAGTACTCATTTCACATAAGCTGAAATATCATTTATACGGGGTCAAGTGTTTTAAGGATAAAATACATTGTAGGGTGTAACGCTAATTTAATCCCTTTACAGTGTAGATCATTCATATAGAGGATCATTGATCAAATTAGGATTATAACAATGGATAACTAATGATGTGTCTATATGGTGGAACATATAGAGCATTCTATTTACTGAGAGTGCAATTCTAAGTTCTATGCGTGGATTCAACGAAGAATTAATAAGTTAGTGAATTTTAGTGCTAAATTCTTGATCTACTTATTGGAAGCTCGGTTATATAGACCCATGGTCCCCCCACTAGTTGAGATAATATTGCTTGTAAGACTCATGTAATTGGTTTTGATTAATCATTATAATTCTCAAATTAGACTATGTCTATTAGTGAATTGTTCACTAAGTAAGGGCGAAATTGTAAAGAAAGAGTTTATAGGGGCATATTTGTTAATTATGATACTTTGTATGGTTCAATTAATAAATATGATAAATGACAATATTATTTAATAATTATTTATAGTTATTAAATAGTTAGAATTTGCATTTAAATGGTTGAATTAGGAAATTGGCATTTTTGAGAAAATCAGATACAAAAGGTGTTAAAATTGCAAATTTGCAAAACCCAAGGCCCAATCCACTAAGGCATGGCCGGCCACCTGTTGTGTGTGGTTTAAATTGTTTTTTTTCATTATTTTAATGCCATATAATTCAAACCTAACCCTAGTGGAATGCTATAAATAGATAGTGAAGGCTTCAGAAAAATTAGACTTTTCTTCTGACACTTTCTGAATCAGAAAAACTGAGCCTTCTCTCTCCCTATCTTTAGCTACCACTTCTTCTTTCTTCTTCCTTTGAATTTCGAAATCCTTAGTGATTAGAGTAGTGCCCACACACATCAAGTGATACCTCAATCATAGTGAGGAAGATCGTGAAGAAAGATCATCAGCAAAGGAGTTTCAGCATCAAAGATTCAAAGAAAGAGATCCAGGTTCAGATATTGATAATGCTCTGCTACAGAAAGGAATCAAGGGCTAGATATCTGAACGAAAGGAGTCATATTATTCCGCTGCACCCAATGTAAGATTTCCTAAACTTTATATGTGTTTAATTTATCGTTTTAGAAAGTTCTTATTTAGGATGTTAATAAACATACTTGTGAGTAGATCTAAGATCCTGGTAAAATAATTCCAACAACTGGCCTCAGAGCCATGGTAATTGATTTACTTACAAGAAATTTGGACTTTAAAACGATTGTTTGTATGTTCTTTGGATGGTATCATGTTGTATTGAGTGTTATTTGATGATTGATTGATGTTTGTAAAATTTTCGTGAAAAATAATTGCGATTTTATCTCTGGAATTATTTTTATTGGATAGTATGGAAAAAATTAAGCAAGTTAGCCTTTTACAGAACTTAATTTGGATTTTATTTGAATTAGTTATGATTTTTTGAAGATTTAAGAAAATCGGGGCTGTGCTGATATTTTCCTGCGATCGCAAATCTGTCCGTACAGTTCACAATTTTTTTTGTTTTTCTTCGATTTTTCATGCTTTTTCATGGAATTAATTTCCGATTTTTGGTATAGTTTTGTATTTATACTATTACTATTCCTAATTCAATTCTAATTATCTTTTTGAATTAATTTAATATTTTTTAAATTTAATTCAAGATATTAGTGTAATTTGAATTTGAATAGAATTAGTATCTATCTTCTTGCTTAAAAATCTATCTTATTTTAAAATTTGATTATATCTCATCTTATTTTAAATTTAAAAATAAGATATTTATAATCATGTAATTTTTAAATGATATAAGATATTTTGCTAATTTTTTAAATTTTGTTATTTTATTTATTTAAATTACATTCAAAATTTGAAAAAGATATTTATTTATCTTTTCTAATTTTTTATTTAATTTTTATTTATAAAATAACATTTAAAATTTAAAAGTAGTTAGCAAATTTTTGAAATGATATTTAGGTTGGTTGAAACCTAATTTTTCAAAAATTGTAGGTTTAATTTTAATTTTTTTTTAATTTTCGAATTTTTCAATTTTTTTTAAATTTTTCAATGATAGCCATGGTTACCTTTTGCCAGATCTAACGATCTGATGGCTCCCTTGGTCAAGATAATAATTTGTAACAGGTATAATTTACAATCTTCTTTCATCTGTGTATGACCTAGCAACATGATAGGAGCCATCCAAAGTGTGCCTGTGTGAGCCTATATGTTTAATTTTATTATAGATGCATATAGGTTGTTGTTGCTAAAATAAATTATCATAGTTCTTGATAGAATTTATTTAGGCCCATTTAGTTTTTGGGCCTATTCAATTAATAACAGTTGTTCTTATTAAGGTTAAATTCCTCTCTTTTGGGCCTTGTGTGAGAGTTGGGAGCCATAGAAGTGGGTACGACATACTGAACCCAGCACCCCCTCACATGAACTGTTGGAATTTATTTTACCAGGATCTTAGATCTACTCACAAGTATGTTGATTAACATCCTAAATATGAACTTTCTAAAACGATGAAATAAACACATATAAAGTTTAAGAAACCTTACATTGGGTGCAGCGGAATAATATGACTCCTTCCGTTCAGATATCTAGCCCTTGATTCCTTTCTATAGCAGAGCATTATCAATATCTGAACCTGGATCTCTTTCTCTGAATCTTTGATGCTGAATCTCCTTTGCTGATGATCTTTCTTCACGATCTTCCTCACTATGATTGAGGTATCACTTGATGTGTGTGGGCACTACTCATACACTAAGGATTTCGAAATTCTAAGGAAGAAGAGAGAGAGTGGTCAGCTAAAGATAAGGAGAGAGAAGGCTCAGTTTTTTCTGATTCAGAAAGTCTGAAGAAAAGTGTAATTTTCCTGAAGCCTTCACAATCTATTTATAGCATTCCACTAGGGTTATATTTGAATTATATGGCATTAAAATAATGAAAAAATCAATTTAAAATGCTACAATAGGTGGCCCGCCATGCCTTTAATGGATTGGGCCTTGGGCTTTGCAATTTTGCAATTTTAACACCTTTTGTATCTGATTTTCTCAAAAATGCCAATTTCCTAATTCAATCATTTAAATGCCAATTCTAACTATTTAATAACTATAAATAATTATTAAATAATATTGTCATTTATCATATTTATTAATTGAACCATACAAAGTATCATAATTAACAAATATGCCCCTATAAACTCTTTCTTTACAATTTCGCCCTTACTTAGTGAAAAATTCACAAATAGACATAGTCTAATTTGAGAATTATAATTGATTAATCAAAACCAATTACATGAGTCTTACAAGCAATATTATCTCAACTAGTGGGGGGACCATGGGTCTATATAACCGAGCTTCCAATAAGTAGATCAAGAATTTAGCACTAAAATTCACTAACTTATTAATTCTTCGTTGAATCAACGCATAGAACTTAGAATTGCACTCTCAGTATATAGAATGCTCTATATGTTCCACCATATAGACACATCATTAGTTATCCATTGTTATAATCCTAATTTGATCAATGATCCTCTATATGAATGATCTACACTGTAAAGGGATTAGATTACCGTTACACCCTACAATGTATTTATTCCTTAAAACACTTGACCCCGTATAAATGATATTTCAGCTAATGTGAAATGAGTACTCCACCATTTATGTTCGTTTGGTCAAGCTCGAAGGAGATCATCCTTTGCTTACTATTCGCCAGATAGAAGCTATAGATTCCATGTTTATGATAGCGCTCCCACTCAATTGCACTACCGTGTTCCCAAAATGTACGTATCACCCTGACCTAAAAGTAGGCTTAACTAACAAATCAAAGAACACGAATAGCCTTTCAAGATTGAGCCTAATCATAACAGGATTAAGAACATTTGATCTAGGATCAACTTGGCGATATTGACTTGAATAGATATTACGGTAAGTTTAATAAATCTAAGTCAAAGTTCAATATCGGTCCCTTCCGATGCATACTCCATGCATCCAACCTGAGCTTTACTTTAACCAATGTTCTGGAAAGAACATAGTATTTCTCCAAATACAAGTAAACTCTTGTTGTAGATTATCATATCAGTAAAACCCTATGTCTGATCATTCTAGGAAACTTTATTCACATAGTCATGTTTACTTTCCAATGTGTTGACGGCACAATAAACAGGATCAAGTATGTGAAAAGGGTTTCAGATGAATTTATACATTATGTACATATAATCATGAAATAAATCATGTGAACCATGCAACATTAAATGTTATTTTTGATCTATATTAATAAGTAAATCTGATTATATTGAAATGAGTTTTATTTAGGGCATAAAACCCAACAAACTCCCACTTGCACTAATATAAAACAAAAAGTGCGTTTCAAATAATCTCAACACCTTGATATACAAATCAAGTGTAGTAGTAGTAAACTCCTCGTAATAGGATCTGAAAGGTTGAATTAACCACAACCTTTTCTCCACCATTACTCTTCCTTTAATCACAAAATCATTGATAATGTGAAATTCCTCTCTATATGTCTACTCTCTTGGGATACTGGATTCTATACCTTTGGCAACTACTTTTGGTTAATCAGGAAATTAACACTAGTAGTTTAAGGCAATTTGGAATGGTGCCAAAGATGTATAGAACTTTTCTTAGACTGAATAAGTACCTTTCCTGCAGCTTTAACATTCAGTCTCTCTCTGGTAGACCTAGAGACTTTAGATAGGTTTTTACACTTCTCCAAAATCACTATTCCACCCCCAGAGTAATCACCATCTTATCAGAAAGATTTTCTAGCACAAAGGCAAATTTCGAAATCTGATATGGTGTAGTCTAAGAGTTTTAAACACACCCTTATAGACTAACATATAGTTCCTCTTCTTAATCTTAAGATTTACTTGATTGTCTTCTAATGTTCTTCTCCTGGATTAATCTGACACCTACTCATTACTCCCACTCAACAGCAGGTGTCTGGTCTAAGGCATACAAAAGCATATCTAAGACCTCTCACTGTTGATATAAGAAATTTTTTCATGGCTTTATCTTTTCTGGAATAGTTAAGACTTTTCCTTAGATAAATAAAATCTATACCTAAGAAGTTGTGAAGCTTCTATAGATTGCCATTAGAAATAAAATGCTTCAGCATCTTACTAAAGTAAGTTGCTTGCATTAGAGTAAGTAATTACCAGGTATACCACAAGCCATAGGTTTAGATAAACTCAAACCTATAATACTAGGAACAAGAAGTTTGTTAAGTCCATAGAATAGACTTATTAACTAAAATTTCCTTTTATGTCCTTGTAATAGAAAACTTTAGGTTATTCCATGTGAATGGATTAAACCATAGTTCTATTGGCTTTTCTTCTAAGTTTCTTATCTTGACAATCCATTACTTGTTTAAACTCACAATGGATTTTAATCACTAGTGTCTCCGAAGTCATAAGAAGGTGAGTTCCTAGAAACTCTCCCACTACGACGAGGTACCGTGAATTATGTCGAAGAAAACTAAATGGTATTAACCTCTTTGGTTGTGACAAGACAACAGAGGCAGTGGGATCATCATATGTTATATAAGATGATAGAACACTTTTGGAATCAAGAAAAATATCTCCTTTATTTTCTACTTGTTTTCAGACTTAGTCATTATCTTAGAAAAGTAGTATTTGTTTGAACAAACACTTTCTTATCTATTGACAATGGGATGGTCCACCCCTAATCACTTAGAATAGCTAAGAAAACATGGTTAACAGTTCTAGCTTTTCTTAAGATTTTGATTAGGTCATCCATGAATCTAGTAATGATTTACATTAAGTATACAACCATTACATCATTCTGAAATTGTATTACCATAGAAGGAATTAGGCAACGACTAGTAACTAATCATCAACATGCAACTCGAAATTTCTAGGGAGGTAAGTTTGGATATAATTCAAAAATCAATTTAATGATCTTTGAACTGCATATCTACTAACTATTTCTCCACCCCTATCAGTTCGCAAGATCTTTAACCACTTACCTTAATGGATTAACCATTGCTAGAAATTAATGAAATTTTTCAAAAATTTCAAATTTCTTGCTAAAAGGTATAATCTAGAGTGATCGTTTTCAGAACACAACGAAAAACTCATATCCACCCCTGAATGTACATCCATCTGCGAATGAGATGAACTTACTTTCACTGGATATAGGCATATTAACTCTTTGCAGAGATGGATCTTGTCAAATCCATTATGAACAAGATACAAATGCCATAGATTAAAAAAAGTGTGGTACTGTCTTTTGATGACATAGGTTTATAAAAGAATTCTTAGAATAGTGCAAGTAGATCCTGGTCACAGAATACCTAACTCATATTCCATACAATTTGAATCCATAAATAAAAGATGGATATTAAACATTTGAGAAAGTGTAACTGTATTGTATCTGGAATTAGAAATATAAGAAAATTTCTGTTTGGATTCTAAAATTAAAGTTAAAGACTTAAATTCAACCAAATATAATGAGTAATTCTATCTTGGACGACCACTACTAATTTAATTCTAAGTCTGATTTACCCATACAAGTAGGAGATTTCTAAGATTGAGGATTTATATCAATTGGGAATAGAATTTCGGGATTATAATCATATGCGTCATTCAATTTCTTAAGAGAAAATATAGAATGACATGAAATGATTTATAGACCATTCATCCAATGATATGTTTTGAAGCTAATTCGAAATGAATAAGTTAAGAGGAATTAGGATAATTTCGTTTATAAATAAGAATCCAACGATGCTTCGATTAGCGAGAGTCAAAGTAATCTTATTTATATAATCTTCTTGTTTCATATCGTAAAAATACTAGTCTAAGGTGTCATCAATTGATGAACAGCTAGATGTCGCATATACAATATTTATCTTTCGAGATCTAACACTATTATGTATGTCTAATGGTGAAAATCCACTAGGGATTTATCTCATTAGATAAACAAGCCAAGTTAGACCAACAATGAAGATTCGAAATTAAACTACAACTTAATAACAGAAAATAACATGGTTCAATATAAATTCATACACAATTCAAAAATTATAAACATATAGCAAGTAGGAATGACAAGTGAAAATACTAAAACTTACAATCCTAAATAATTTCCAAGGTTTTCAACAAACTGATATCAGTGTCCCGTTTAGGCGAGAGTCAAAGCTACCATTCATTGAATAGAGTTGTCAGCTCATCTAAAATGTTAGACATTCTAGCAACCTTTTATTCGATCAAGATTGGAATTCAGCGTTGTCCCGTTTAGGCGAGAGTCAAGGCAATTCTATCTTATGAGCTTCCACCATTGTTTCATAATTTGCAAGTCAAGTATGGTCGCCACCATTAGGGTGATCCATACCATACAAAACACTTACAAACTACTTATCATGCGAGGTTAAACGGTGCGAAATTGCTAATGAACGTTCCTCCATTAGGGAGGATTACTCACTAAAACAAACGCGGTGTAAAACCCACAATGGAGATCGAATGTCTCTTGATAATAAAGCTCATTATTTAAAAAGAGTTGTATTTTCTTTGATTCTCTTTATTTATTCTATTTATTTTAAATATATATATTTATTTAATTAAAATTTCCAATTTAGAATGAAAAATTCTAAATATAAATTTTAATTTAATATTTATAAATTTTACTTAGATGGTTATGAAAATAACATGAATTATTTCCATCTTAGTAATAATTTCCAATAAATATTTAGAAAAATATTCAATTTAAGTTGTTACAAAATTAATTTAAATTAATTTACAACTCAAATTTAATTTTCTATAAATATATATTGCATTTCGAAAAATTAAAGTATATAAGAATACAATTTTCGAAAAATACATATTAAAATAAAAAATAAATCCTGGAAAAATTATTCTAATTTAATGTTGGCCCAAAATTAATTAATAAAATTAATTTACAACAAAAAATATAATTTTCCTATTTAATTAAATATATAAGAAAAATTTTAAATATTTAAGTATGATAATGAAAATCAACTTAAATATTAATTTTCTATTTAATTAAATACACTAGAAAAATACTTCAAGCAAAAATATCATCTATCTAGATTTTCCTTTGACTAATTAATTCAATTTCTAATAATATACTTTAATTCAATTTATTTTAAATTAATCAATAAATGAAAAAATCATTGATTTAAGTTGATCCAAGAATTAATTAAAATAAATAATTAATTTACAACTTAATCTATTTTTCAAGATAAAATTCGAAATTCCAGCATTTAAGAAATGCAATTTCGAAATTTGATTAATAAAATAAAGAAAAAAATATATTTTGAAAATTATTTAAATTTAGTTGAAAAAATAAATTTCAACTAAAAATAATTTTCTATTTAATTAAATGTCATGAAAAAGAAATATTTAAGTATGATGATAAAAATCAACTTAGATATTTGATTTTCAAATTAATTAAATGTATTAAATTCAAGAAATAAATAATTAAGTGTAGAGAATGCTTAATTATTAATTTCTAGTTTGATACTAGGAAAAAATATTTAATTAAATAGGAAAATTATATTTTTTGTTGTAAATTAATTTTATTAATTAATTTTGGGCCAACATTAAATTAGAATAATTTTTCCAGGATTTATTTTTTATTTTAACATGCATTTTCGAAAATTGTGTCCTTGAACACTTTAATTTTTCGAAATGCAATATATATTTATAGAAAATTAAATTTGAGTTGTAAATTAATTTAAATTAATTTTGTAACAACTTAAATTGAATATTTTTCTAAATATTTATTGGAAATTATTACTAAGATGGAAATAATTCATGTTATTTTCTTATCCATCTAAGTAAAATTTATAAATATTAAATTAAAATTTATATTTAGAATTTTTCATTCTAAATTGGAAATTTTAATTAAATAAATATATATTTAAAATAAATAGAATAAATAAAGAGACTCAAAGAAAATACAACTCTTATTAAATAATGAGCTTTATTATTAAGACATTCGATCTCCATTGTGGGTTTTACACCGCGTTTGTTTTAGTGAGTAATCCTCCCTAATGGAGGAACGTTCATTAGCAATTTCGCACCGTTTAACCTCGCATGATAAGTAGTTTGTAAGTGTTTTGTATGGTATGGATCACCCTAATGGTGGCGACCATACTTGACTTGCAAATTATGAAACAATGGTGGAAGCTCATAAGATAGAATTGCCTTGACTCTCGCCTAAACGGGACAGCGCTGAATTCCAATCTTGATCGAATAAAAGGTTGCTAGAATGGTTATCATTTTAGATGAGCTGACAACTCTATTCAATGGATGATGCTTTGACTCTCGCCTAAACGGGACACTGTATCAGTTTGTTGAAAAACCTTTGAAATTATTTAGGATTGTATGTTTTAGTATTTTCACTTGTCATTCCTACTTGCTATATGCTTATAATTTCTGAATTGTGTATGAATTTATATTGAACCATGTTATTTTCTGTTATTAAATTGTAGTTTAATTTCGAATCTTCATTGTTTGTCTAACTTGACTTCTTTATCTAATGAGATAAATCCCTAGTGGATTTTCACCATTAGACATTCATAATAGTGTTAGATCTCGAAAGATAAATATTGTATATGCGACATCCAGCTGTTCATCAATTGATGACACCTTAGACTAGTATTTTTACAATATGAAACAAGAAGATTACATAAATAAGATTACTTTGTCGTTCGCTAATCGAAGCATCGTTGGATTCTTATTTATAAACGAAATTATCCTAATTCCTCTTCGCTTATTCATTTCGAATTAGCTCAAAAACATATCATTGGATGAATGGTCTATAAATCATTTTATGTCATTCTATATTTTCTCTTAAGAAATTAAATGACGCTTATGATTATAATCCCGAAATTCTATTCCCAATTGATATAAATCCTCAATCTTAGAAATCTCCTACTTGTATGGGCAAATCTGACTTAGAATTTGTATTAGTAGTGGTGGTCCAAGATAGAATTACTCATTATATATGGTATAAATTTAAGTCTTTGACTTTAATTTTAGAATCCAAACAGAAATTTTCTTATATTTCTAATTCCAGAATACAATACAGTTACACTTTCTCAAGTGTTTAATATCTATCTTCTATTAATGGATTAAAACTGTATGGAATATGAGTTAGGTATTCTGTGACCAGGATCCACTTGCAGTATTCTAAGAACTCTTTGATGTAACTAAACCTATGTCATCAATAGACACTACCATTTTTTTTAATCTATGGCATTTGTATCTTGTTCATAGTGGATTTGACAAGATCAATCTCTGCAAAGAGTTAATATGCCTATATCCAGTGAAAGTAAGTTCATCTCATTCGCAGATGGATGTACATTCAGGGGTGGATATGAGTTTTTCATTGTATTCTTAAAACAATCACTCTAGATTATACCTTATGCAAAGAAATTTGAAATGTTTGAAAAATTTCATTAATTTCTAGCAATGGTTAAAACCATAAAGGTAAGTGGTTAAAGATCTTGCGAACTGATAGGGGTGGAGAAATAGTTAGTAGATATGCAGTTCAAAGATCATTAAATTGATTTTTGAATTATATCCAAACTTACCTCCCCAGAAATTTCGAGTTGCATGATGATGATTAGTTACTAGTCGTTGCCTAATTCCTTCTATGGTAATACAATTTCAGAATGATGTAATGGTTGTATACTTAATGTAAATCATTACTAGATTCATAGATGACCTAATCAAAATCTTAAGAAAAGCTAGAACTGTTAACCATGGTTTGTTAGCTATTCTAAGTGATTAGGGGTGGACCATCCCATTGTCAATAGATAAGAAAGTGTTTGTTCAAACAAATACTACTTTTCTAAGAAAATGACTAAGTCTGAAAACAAGTAGCAAATAAAGGAGATATTTAATTCTTGATTCCAAAAAGTGTTCTATCATCTTATATAACATATGATGATCCCACTGCCTCTGTTGTCTTGTCACAACCAAAGAGGTTAATACCATTTTCTTAGACATAATTCACGGTACCTTGTCGTAGTGGGAGAGTTTCTAGGAACTCACCTTCTTATGACTTGGGAGACACTAGTGATTAAAATCCATTGTGAGTTTAAACAAGTAATGGATTGTCAAGATAAGAAACTTAGAAGAAAAGCCAATAGAACTATGGTTTAATCCATTCACATGGAATAACCTAAACTTTTCTATTACAAGGACATAAAAGGAAATTTTCGTTTATAAGATTATTCAATGGACTTAACAAACTTCCTGTTCCTAGTATTATATGTTTGAGTTTATCTAAACCTATGGCTTGTGGTATACCTGGTAATTACTTACTCTAATGCAAGTAACTTACTTTAGTAAGATGCTGAAGCATTTTCTTTCTAATGGCAATCTATAGAAGCTTCACAACTTCTTAGACATAGATTTTATTTATCTTAGGAAAAGTCTCAACTATTCCAGAAAAGATAAAGCCATGAAATAATTTCTTATATCAACAGTGAGAGGTCTTAGATATGCTTTTGTATGCCTTAGACCAGACACCTGCTGTTGAGTGGGAGTAATGAGTAGGTATCAGATTAATCCAGGAGAAGAACATTGGAAGAAAATCAAGTAAATCCTAAGATTAAGAAGAGGAACTATATGTTAGTCTATAAGGGTGTGTTTAAAACTCTTAGACTACACCATATCAGATTTCGAAATTTGCCTTTGTGCTAGTAAATTTTTCTGATAAGATGGTGGTTACTCTGGGGGTGGAATAGTGATTTTGGAGAAGTGTAAAAACCTATCTAAAGTCTCCAGGTCTACCAGAGAGAGACTGAATGTTAAAGCTGCAGGAAAGGTACTTATTCAGTCTAAGGAAAGTTCTATACATTTTTGGCATCATTCCAAATTTCCTTAAACTACTAGTGTTGATTTTCTGATTAACCAAAAGTAGTTGCCAAAGATATAGAATCCAGTATCCCAAGAGAGTAGACATATAAAGAGGAATTTCACATTATCAATGATTTTGTGATTAAGGAAGAGTAATAGTGGAGGAAAGGTTGTGGTTAATTCAACCTTTCAGATCCTATTACGAGGCGTTTAATATTACTACACTTGATTTGTATATCAAGGTGTTGAGATTATTTGAAACGTACTTTTTGTTTTATATTAGTGCAAGTGGGAGTTTGTTGGGTTTTATGCCCTAAATAAAACTCATTTCAATATAATCAGATTTAATTATTAATATAGATCAGAAATAACATTTAATGTTGCATGGTTCACATGATTTATTTCATGATTATATGTACATAATGTATGAATTCATCTGAAACCCTTTTCACATACTTGATCCTGTTTACTATGCCGTCAACACATTGGAAAGTAAACATGACTATGTGAATAAAGTTTCCTAGATTTATCAGACACAGGGTTTTACTGATATGATAATCTACAACAGAGTTTTTTTGCATTTGGAGAAGTGCTATGTTCTTTCCAGAGCATTGGTTAAAGTAAAGCTCAGGTTGGATGCATGGAGTATGCATCGGAAGGGACCGATATTGAAATTTGACTTAGATTTAATAAAACTTACCGTAAAATCTACTCAAGTCAATATCGCCAAGTTGATCCTAGATCAAATGTTCTTAATCCTGTTATGATTAGGCTCAATCTTGAAAGGCTATTCATGTTCTTTGATTTGTTAGTTAAGCCTACTTTTAGGTCAGGGTGATACGTACATTTTGGGAACACGGTAGTGCAATTGAGTGGGAGCGCTATCATAAACATGGAATCTATAGCTTCTATCTGGCGAATAGTAAGCAAAGGATGATCTCCTTCGAGCTTGACCAAACGAACATAAATGGTGGAGTACTCATTTCACATTAGCTGAAATATCATTTATACGGGGTCAAGTGTTTTAAGGAATAAATACATTGTAGGGTGTAACGGTAATCTAATCCCTTTACAATGTAGATCATTCATATAGAGGATCATTGATCACATTAGGATTATAACAATGGATAACTAATGATGTGTCTATATGGTGGAACATATAGAGCATTCTATCTACTGAGAGTGCAATTCTAAGTTCTATGCGTGGATTCAACGAAGAATTAATAAGTTAGTGAATTTTAGTGCTAAATTCTTCATCTACTTATTGGAAGCTCGGTTATATAGACCCATGGTCCCCCGACTAGTTGAGATGATATTGCTTGTAAGACTCATGTAATTGGTTTTGATTAATCAATTATAATTCTCAAATTAGACTATGTCTATTTGTGAATTTTTCACTAAGTAAGGGCGAAATTGTAAAGAAAGAGTTTATAGGGGCATATTTTTTAATTATGATACTTTGTATGGTTCAATTAATAAATATGATAAATGACAATATTATTTAATAATTATTTATAGTTAGTAAATAGTTAGAATTGGCCTTTAAATGGTTGAATTAGGAAATTGGCATTTTTGAGAAAATCAGATACAAAAGGTGTTAAAATTGCAAATTTGCAAAACCCAAGGCCCAATCCACTAAGGCATGGCCGGCCACCTATTGTGTGTGTTTTAAATTGGTTTTTTTTCATTATTTTAATGCCATATAATTCAAACCTAACCCTAGTGGAATGCTATAAATAGATAGAGAATTCTTCAGAAAAATTAGACTTTTCTTCTCACACTTTCTAAATCAGAAAAACTGAGCCTTCTCTCTCCCTATCTTTAGCTACCACTTCTTCTTTCTTCTTCCTTTGAATTTCGAAATCCTTAGTGATTAGAGTAGTGCCCACACACATCAAGTGATACCTCAATCATAGTGAGGAAGATCGTGAAGAAAGATCATCAACAAAGGAGTTTCAGCATCAAAGATTCAGAGAAAGAGATCCAGGTTCAGATATTGATAATGCTCTGCTACAGAAAGGAATCAAGGGCTAGATATCTGAACGGAAGGAGTCATATTATTCCGCTGCACCCAATGTAAGGTTTCCTAAACTTTATATGTGTTTAATTTATCGTTTTATAAAGTTGTTATTTAGGATGTTAATAAACATACTTGTGAGTAGATCTAAGATCCTGGTAAAATAATTCCAACAGGTAGTGCAATTGAGTGGGAGCGCTATCATAAACATGGAATCTATAGCTTCTATCTGGAAAATAGTAAGCAAAGGATGATCTCCTTCGAGCTTGACCAAACGAACATAAATGGTGGAGTACTCATTTCACATAAGCTGAAATATCATTTATACGGGGTCAAGTGTTTTAAGGATAAAATACATAGTAGGGTGTTACGGTAATCTAATCCCTTTACAGTGTAGATCATTCATATAGAGGATCATTGATCACATTAGAAATATAACAATGGATAACTAATGATGCGTCTATATGGTGGAACATATAGAGCATTCTATATACTGAGAGTGCAATTCTAAGTTCTATGTGGATTCAATGAAGAATTAATAAGTTAGTAAATTGTAGTGCTAAATTCTTGATGTACTTATTGGAAGCTCGGTTATATAGACCCATGGTCCCCGCACTAGTTGAGATAATATTGTTTGTAAGACTCATGTAATTGGTTTTGATTAATCAATTATAATTCACAAATTAGACTATGTCTATTTGTGAAAATTTCAATAAGTAAGGGCGAAATTGTAAAGAAAGAGTTTTAGGGGCATATTTGTTAATTATGATACTTTGTATGGTTCAATTAATAAATATGATAAATGACAATATTATTTAATAATTATTTATAGTAATTAAATAGTTAGAATTGGCATTTAAATGGTTGAATTAGAAAATTGACATTTTTAAGAAAATCAGATATAAAAGTGTTAAAATTACAAAATTGCAAAAAGCAAGGCCCAAATCCATCAAGCCATGGCCGGCCACTTTTTTAGGCATTTTAAACTGATATTTTCATTATTTTAATGCCAAATAATTCAAACCTAACCCTAGTGGAATGCTATAAATAGATAGTGAAGGCTTTAGGAAAATTACACTTCTGAATCAGAAAAACCTGAGCCTTCTCTCTCTTCCTTGGCTGCCACTCTCTCTCTCTCTCTCTCTTCTTCCTTAGAATTTCGAAATTACCTTAGTGATTAGAGTAGTGCCCACACACAGCAAGCAATACCTCAATCATAGTGAGGAAGATCGTGAAGAAAGATCATCAGGTAAGGAGTTTCAGCATCAAGGATTTAGAGAATGAAATCTAGGTTCAGATCTTGATAATACTCTGCTACAGAAAGGATACAAGGGTTAGAGATCTGAACGGAAGGAGTCATTTAATTCCTCTGCACCCAATGTAAGGTTTCTTAAACTTTATACGTGTTTATTTCATCGTTTTAGAAAGTTCATTTTAGGGTGTCAATAAACATACTTGTGAGTAGATCTAAGATCTTGGTAAAATAAATTCCAAAAACTGGCCTCAGAGCCATGGTAATTGATTTACTTGCAAGAAATTTGGACTTTAAAACGATTGTCTGTTTTGTTTTGGATGGTATCATGTTGTATTGAGTGTTATTTGATGATTGATTGGTGTTTGTGAATTTTCGTGAAAAATAATTGAGTATCTGTTTCTGGAATTATTTTTATTGGATAGTATGGAAACAATTAAGCAAGTTACTTTTTTACAGAACTCAATTTCGATTTAATTTGAATTAGTTATGATTTTTTGAAGATTCGAAAAAATCGGAGTTGTGCTGAAACTTGCATGCGCGCGCGGAAATCATGCACGACATGATTCCGCTGCACAAACTCGCCCAAATCACCCTCCTGCGCGCGCGGACGGGTATGCACAGCATCCCGTCCGTACAACTAGCAATTTTTTCGTTTTTCTTCGTTTTTTCATGCTTTTTCATGGAATTAACTTCCGATTTTTTGTGTAGTTCTGTATTTATACTATTACTATTTCTAATTCAATTCTAATTATCATTATTAATTAATTTAATATTTTTTAAATTTAATTCAAGATATTAGTGTAATTTGAATTTAAAAATAGTTAGTATCCATCTTATTTGCTTAATAATCTATCTTATTTTTAAATTTGATTATATCTTATCTTATTTTTTAATTTAAGTTCAGATTTTAAATATTTTAAATTAATTTTCTTTTAATAATTTGACCTTATTTAAATTTAAAATAAGATAACTATAATCATGTAATTTTAAAAAGATGTAAGATATTTTGCTAACTTTTAAATTTTATTATTTTATTTATTTAAATTACATTTAAAATCTGAAAAAGATATTCATTAATCTTTTTTAATTTTTTATTTAATTTTTATTTATAAAATAACATTTAAATTTTAAAATTAGTTAGCAAATTTTGAAATGATATTTAGGTTGGTTGAAACCTAATTTTTCAAAATTGTAGGTTTAATTTTAAATTTAATTTTTTTTAAATTTCGAATTTTTCAAATTTTTTAATTTAAATTTTCGAAAATATTTTTTTAATTAATTATTTATTTCGAAATTAATTATTTAATTTAAAATTAAATAAATCCTACATCCAACTATCCAGCTAACCTTGTTGCAGGAGTATGTGTTTTAGCTTGTGTGTAAGTTTTCAAAACCTATTATTGCTTGATTGCAAATATCCACGGTTAACTTGTTCACAGATCCAATGATCTGATTTTAACTCATGGCTCCCTTGGTCAAGTTAATAATTTTTAACAGGTATATTTACAATCTTCTTTCATCTGTGTATGACCTAGCAGCATGATAGGACCCATCCAAAGTGTGCCTGTGTGAGCCTATGTGTTTAATTTCATTATAGATGCATATAGGTTAATGTTGCTAAATAAAATGTCATAGTTTTTGATAGATTTTATTTAGGCCCATTTAGTTTTTGGGCTTAGTCAATTAATAACAGTTGTTCATTTTAAGGTTAAATTCCTCTCTTTTGGGCCTTGTGTGAGAGTTGGGAGCCATAGAAGTGGGTACGACATACTGAACCCAGCACCCCCTCACATGAACCACCTCAATTGTGAAGGCCCATTTGCCTGATTTGAACAACTGTACTAGGTTAATTACACTAGTTTAACCTAATAAAATTGATTAGCAACATAATTAATTTCATTTATTTTGAAATTAATTTAAGAAAACCATAGTTTAAAGAATTTTATATTCTAAGCTAAACTATATGTATTTTCTTGTATTTAATTAAATATAGAATTATAACCATCTAGATTCTTTCTGAAGCTTAATTTAAATTTTTCATTAAATATTCCGATTTAAGTTGATATTTAGTTATCTACAACTAACCAACTTAAATCTGAATATCTTTTTGATTTAAAATTTCAAAATTAAGTTGAGGAATTTTAGGCATTGGTTATTAAGATTCTTTAGATATTTTTTAAGTTAATATCTTTTCGAATATTAACTTAAAATGGAATATTTTAGATATTTTTTAGGTTAATATCTTTTCGAATATTAACTTAAAATGGAATATCTTCAAATTAAGTGGTTACAACTTAATTTTAATTTAATTAAATCTGATTTGAAAGATATTTAAGTTGATTTTTTAGATTCTCCTAAAACAACTTAAACAAGATATTTTCAAATTTGTTCCATTTATTATTCGAATTTATTTTTCGAATTCAATTAATAGTTGAAAAATTAATTAAAGTTGATTTTTTATTTAAACCAACTTTGATTTGTAATTTTTCGTTATTATATTATGGAACTTGTTCGATATTTATTCGAATTTATTTTTCGAATTAAAAAAAAATAATTGAAAATTAATTAAAGTTGATTTTTTATTTAAACAAACTTTAATTTGTAATTTTTCATTATTATAATATCGAATGTTATGATTATACAAAATACATATATATTTTTTTAAATAATGAACTTTTAATCAAAAGATACTCGATCTCCATTGTTGGTCTTACAATAGTTAAATTTTTTCAATATAACCTCGAGATGCTAGACTTCGTCCCCCTATGGATGGTTATTCGTTGAACACTTTTAACACCGTAAGATTTCATTTGATAAGTGTTTTGTGAGTTTTCGTCTCTATTTAGACTCTCCCCTACGGTGACTACTTAGAG
The DNA here is from genome assembly GCF_029168945.1 of Cannabis sativa. NCBI lineage: Eukaryota > Viridiplantae > Streptophyta > Magnoliopsida > Rosales > Cannabaceae > Cannabis > Cannabis sativa. The sequence goes on from NC_083601.1 coordinate 60,009,293, forward strand.
ATAAACTCATCAAACATGAAACAATGGTGGAAGCTCATAAAATGAGAATAACCTTGACTCTCGCCTACCGGGACAACGTTGGATTCTCATTTTGATCGAATAAAAGGTTGCTAAAATGGTTTTATTTTAGATGAGCTGACAACTCTATTCAAGTAATGTTATCTTTGACTCTCGCCTACCGGGACACTGTATTTCATTATGTTGGAAACCTTGGAAAATAAACTATGTTAGATTTAGTATTTCTATAACATATGTTATTACTTGTTATTTTCTGAACTGTGTATGAATTTTGAACCAAAACCTTACTTCTGTTTTATTGATGTGTTGTAGTGTCTATAATCCTCTTCCCATTCCACTCCTAGTTAATATCTTAGCAATTGAACTTGAATTTATAAACTCCTTGTCACTGTAATACTTCACATATGCTCATGATGGACTTTAAATTCCAGAAAGCAGGTAAGCTGGGAATTGTTCACTCTGAAGAGCAAATAGTTCATAACTCTATAAATCCTACTACTTCAAGCTTAGTTGAGAAGATAAGGGAAAGTGATTCCACTTCCTCAAGTTATACTTCACGAAAAAATGAACCAGCAAAAACAACAATTAACAAACGAATAAGCAGTAATGCTTTAGTCTTCGAATCATGTGTGTTAGAGAATGATAAATCCATTTGGATTCTTGATTCTGGGTCTACAAACCATGTAAGTTGTTCATTGCAATTGCTTGAGAATTGGAATTATTTGAAATCCGGAGAGTTGAAACTTAAAGTTGGTAATGGCAAAATGGTTTCGGTGAGAGCTAGAGGAAAAGCCAAACTCAAGTTTCAAAACAGAATTTTGGAATTAGACAATGTCTTATACATTCCGAATTTCAGTAGACACTTGCTTTCTGTTTCATGCTTACAATTGCAACAATACAAGTTAGATTTTTCGAATTCTGGGTCTACCATTTCTCGAAATGACATTCAGATTTGTGTTGCATCCATGGAACTGGGGCTTTATGTTCTTAGACCAGAAACACCATTTGCCCTACATAACGAACTTTTTAAAGTAGCTAAACCTAGATACCACAAAAAGCAAAAGATCGTTGATGATAATGAAACATATCTGTGGCATTTACGTTTGGGTCACATTGGCTATGACAGACTAAACAGGCTAACCAAAGACAGTCCATTGAAAAATTTCGTCTTAGGTGAATTACTTGTTTGCGAATCTTGCCTAGAAGGAAAAATGACTAAACGTTCTTTCTCTGCAAAGGGAGAGTGTGCCAAAATCCCTCTAGGGTTAGTGCATTCCGATGTCTGCGAACCTTTGAATGTCAAATCCCGAGGTGGTTATGAGTATTTTGTCACTTTCATTGACGATTACTCTAGATATGGACATATTTACCTTATGCATAAGAAATCTGAAACATTTGCAAAGTTTCAAGAATTTCATGCTTTGGCCCAAAACCAATTAGGTAAATCATTAAAGATCTTGCGAACTGATAGGGGTGGAGAATATATGGATATGCAGTTCAAAGATCATTTAATTGAACTTGGAATTGAATCCCAATTAACCGCCCCTAGCACTCCACAGCAAAATGGAGTTGCAGAAAGACGGAATCGCACGCTTTTGGAAATGGTTAGGTCCATGCTTAGTTTTTCAACTCTACCTACGTCCTTCTGGGGATATGCAATTCAGATGGCAACCGAATTTTTAAATGTTGTTCCATCTAAATCAATCCCTAAGACACCCTTAGAACTCTGGATTGGTCGTACACCTTGTTTACGCCGTTACAGAATCTGGGGGTGCCCTGCTCATGTCTTAAGAAAGAAAGACGACAAACTTGAGTCACGAACTGAAGTCTGCATGTTTGTCGGTAATTCTAAAGATACAAGGGGTGGACTATTTTATACTCGCAAGGATGATAAAGTGTTTGTTTCTACAAACGCAACTTTCCTTGAAGATGACTATATTAAGAATTTCAAATCACAAAGTAAAGTAGTGTTGGAGGAAATGCTTTCAGATATAAGTCCTTCCAATGTTCCGTTCTCTTCCACACGTGAAGAGGACAATCCCACTCCCTCAGTTGAACCAACTGAGAAATCTACTACTAAAGTTTCTGTTCAGAAGACCACCGTACCTCGTCGTAGTGGGAGGGTTTCAACAAAACCAGCTCGTTATGGCTTGGATGGTGAAATCAATATGGTCGTAGGTGACGGTATTGATGACGATCCATTAACCTATAAACAGGCAATGGCTAGTCCGCAACGGAAACGATGGTCAGCCGGCATGGATTCAGAAATGGATTCCATGAAAAAGAACAAAGTCTGGGAATATGTAGATGCACCTGACGACTATCATCCGATAGGATGCAAGTGGGTTTACAAGAAGAAAAGAGGAGCTGGAGGCGAAGTTGAAACTTTTAAAGCTGGACTTGTAGCCAAGGGTTATACCCAAAGAGAAGGCATGGACTATGAGGAAACTTTTAGTCCTGTTGCCATGCTCAAATCCATCCGAATTCTTCTCTCCATAGCTGCTGCTTTCGATTATGAAATCTGGTAAATGGATGTCAAGACTGCCTTCCTTAATGGGGTACTTGAAGAAACTATCTATATGGAGCAACCAGAAGGTTATGTTCTTCCTGGGCATGAAATGAAAGTTTGCAAATTAAATAGGTCTATCTATGGACTTAAGAAAGTTTCTCGCTCATGGAACAAAAGGTTTGATGAAATCATCAAGACCTACGGCTTTCTTCAGAATGAAGATGAACCTTGTGTTTACCAACTCAAGGAAGACCAAGTAGTAGTATTCCTGGTCCTTTATGTTGATGGCATTTTGATTATTGGAAACAATGTCAAGAAAATGATTCACATCAAGGAATGGCTTAACACTCAATTCGATATGAAAGATTTGGTTGAAGAAGCCTATGTTCTTGGTATTCAGATTATCAGAAACCGGAAGAACAGATCTCTTGCTCTCTCTCAAACAACCTACATAGACAAAGTCTTAGAGAGATTCTCCATGAACAACACCAATGGGGCAAACATGCCTTCTAGATATGGTATTCGTCTATCTAAGGAACAGTCTCCGACTGATCCTCAAGAGATAGAGGACATGGCAAAAATTCCCTATGCCTCTGCAGTTGGAAGTCTAATGTATGCAATGTTATGCACTAGACCTGACATCTGTTATGCTGTTGGAATCGTGAGCAGGTATCAGTCTAATCCAGGACATGATCATTGAAATGCAGTTAAGTATATTCTGAAATACTTGAAGAGTACAAGGAATCTTGTGTTAGTCTATAAGGGTGGTGCTTTAAATCCCATAAGCTACACTGATTCAGATTTCCAGGCAAGTCTTGAAGACAGGAAATCTACATCTGGGATGGTGTTTACTCTTGGGGGTGGAGCAGTGGGTTGGAGAAGTGCTAAACAAACCGCGATATCGGACTCAACTATGGAAGCTGAATACATAGCTGCAGCCGAAGCTGCAAAAGAACTTGTCTGGCTAAGAAAAATCTTCACCAGTATAGGTGTCGTTCCTGGAATGGAAAAGCCTCTGGTCTTACTTTGTGATAACAATGGAGCAATAGCAAACAGTAAAGAACCTCGAAGCCACAAGAGAACCAAACACATTGAAAGGAAGTATCACATTATCAGACAATACGTGGCAAGAGGGGATGTACTAGTTGAGAAAGTTGACACAGAGGACAGCCTAGCTGATCCATTTACCAAAGTCCTGGCCGTAACAACCTTTGAAAAGCAACGTCAGAATTTAGGATTAATTGATATGTACTAATTAGTTTTATATTAGTGCAAGTGGGAGTTTGTTAGGTTATATGCCCTAAATAAAACTCCATTTCAATGTAATCTATTTTATTCAACATCAATAAAGAAACAGAAGTATTTTTCATTCATTTGTTTATGTTTTGGTTCACTTTATCAATTGCTTGTCTATTTGATTTATAAATTCATCTTAAACCCTTTTCACATACTTGATCCTGTTTATTGTGTTGTCATCACATTGGAAAGTAAACATGACTATGTGAATAAAGTTTCCTAGATTTATCAGACACAGGGTTTTACTGATATGATAATCTACAACAAGAGTTTACTTGCATTTGGAGAAATTTTATGTTCTTTCCAGAACATTGGTTAAAGTAAAGCTCAGGTTGGATGCATGGAGTATGCATCGGAAGGGACCGATATTGAACTTTGACTTAGATTTAATTAAATTTACCGTAAAATCTATTCAAGTCAATATCGCCAAGTTGATCCTAGATCAAATGTTCTTAATCCTGTTATGATTAGGCTCAATCTTGAAAGGCTATTCGTGTTCTTTGATTTGTTAGTTAAGCCTACTTTTAGGTCAGGGTGATACATACATTTTGGGAACACGGTAGCGCAATTGAGTGGGAGCGCTAACATAAACATGGAATCTATAGCTTCTATCTGGCAAATAGTAAGCAAAGGATGATCTCCTTCGAGCTTGACCAAACAAACATAAATGGTGGAGTACTCATTTCACATAAGCTGAAATATCATTTATACGGGGTCAAGTGTTTTAAGGATAAAATACATAGTAGGGTGTTACGGTAATCTAATCCCTTTACAGTGTAGATCATTCATATAGAGGATCATTGATCACATTAGGAATATAGCAATGGATAACTAATGATGCGTCTATATGGTGGAACATATAGAGCATTCTATATACTGAGAGTGCAATTCTAAGTTCTATGCGTGGATTCAACAAAGAATTAATAAGTTAGTGAATTTTAGTGCTAAATTCTTGATCTACTTATTGGAAGCTCGGTTATATAGACCCATGGTCCCCGAACTAGTTGAGATAATATTGTTTGTAAGACTCATGTAATTGGTTTTGATTAATCAATTATAATTCACAAATTAGACTAGGTCTATTTGTGAAATTTTCACTAAGTAAGGGAAAAATTGTAAAAAAAGAGTTAATATTGGCATATTTGTTAATTATGATACTTTGTATGGTTCAATTAATAAATATGATAAATGACAATATTATTTAATAATTATTTATAGTTATTAAATAGTTAGAATTGACATTTAAATGGTTGAATTAGAAAATTGGCATTTTTGAGAAAATTAGATACAAAAGTGTTAAAATTGCAAAATTGCAAAAAGCAAGGCCCAAATCCATCAAGCCATGGCCGGCCACTTTTGTAGGCATTTTAAACTGATATTTTCATTATTTTAATGCCAAATAATTCAAACCTAACCCTAGTGGAATGCTATAAATTGATAGTGAAGGCTTCATGAAAATTACACTTCTGAATCAGAAAAACCTGAGCCTTCTCTCTCTTCCTTGGCCACCACTCTCTCTCTCTCTTCTTCCTTAGAGTTTCGAAATTACCTTAGTGATTAGAGTAGTGCCCACACAGCAGGCAATACCTCAATCATAGTGAGGAAGATCGTGAAGAAAGATCATCAGGTAATGAGTTTCAGCATCAAGGATTCATAGAAAGAAATCTAGGTTCAGATCTTGATAATACTCTGCTACAAAAAGGATACAAGGGTTAGAGATCTGAACGGAAGGAGTCATTTAATTCCGCTACACCCAATGTAAGGTTTCTTAAATTTTATACGTGTTTATTTCATCGTTTTAGAAAGTTCATATTTGGGGTGTCAATAAACATACTTGTGAGTAGATCTAAGATCCTGGTAAAATAAATTCCAACATGGGCATGGAGCTCTTTTACTAAGCGTTCGAATATGATGAAGAACAATTAAGGAGGTTTGAAATCAATATGGAAGGTGTCTCTCATCTTCTAGTTTTCTGACAGAGAAAACTAGGTTTGATTTGGTTGAAGGCATTAAGTGGAAGAGTGAGCGCATCATGTTCCTTTTATAGTGTTTCAAATAGGGCTTAGGGCTGAATTATATGGATGAAAAAAGAATAATTAGCACTTAATTATGTTAAATTATGGAAAATTATTTATAGATATTTAAATAATTATTTATGCTGTTATTATGGAATTCTGAAATGCATTTTATGTCATTTAGTGATTTTCATAATTTTGCATTTCTGGTGCCCGGCAACATGGAACTCGGTGTTTGGCACAGTAAAATCACAACTTAGTATTTTAGTATTGTGGGACGGTTATTTAGACATTGGGAATGTCAGGAGTGGTCGGGAATTTAGAATTTCCCAAAATACCCCTTTAGTGCTCTTTATGTTATTTTAGTGTGAAGGGGCAAAATGGTCATTTTGCCTCATTTATGTTTTGTCCTTTAGTGGACTTAGAAATTGGAAATTTGATATTATGCTATGTTTCCTTTGGCTGAAATAAATGTTTATTATATGAATTTATTCTCATTTGGTTCAAAAGAAGAAAATTAGAAAATTTGGAAAATTGCTTTTCTCTCTTCACTCTCTTTCGGCCACTTCTTGAGCAGCAAGAATTGGAGTTTTTTCTTCTGCTTTTCCAGCAAGAATCATCTTGATTTTGAGGTGCTTAAACTTTAGGTAATTTCCTTGTAGCCTTTATTGGTGTTTTCTTGTGTTTTAAGAAAAAGTTAGTGAATTGCATGCTTGATTTTAGAGTGTTCTTGCTGCTGTATGTTGTTGTTGATTTCTGAAGTTTATTCATGAGTATTTGTGCAGATTAGAGCTACTTGTGTTGCATGTTGGTGGTGTTGTTTAAAGTTATGGAATTTCTATTCAAAAGCTATGGTTTCCAAAGAGAAAATGTGAAAATAGTTGCTGTAAAGTTTGGTTGTGCTTGAGTTCAGTTTCTGCAGTTTTTATATGCATGGATATGTAGTTTTATTCAGGTTTTGATGCTTGTAGGTGAGCTTTAGCCAAGTTTGAGTTTGAAATTCAAAGGTTGGAGCTCACATGGCATTTTTAGTATCTCTGTGTTCTGGGCTGTTTTGATGCTTTGGTTTTATTCTATGGGGTATTTAGAACAGGTCTAGAAGGTTTGATATCCTTTGGGTTTAAATTGAATGAGTTATGAATTTTTGAAAGTTTCCTGCGAGGAACCGGAATTCCGGTTGTGCATCTGGAATTCCGAATGGGGTTCAAGAATTCCCAGAACCGGAATTCCGGTTGCAGAACTGGTCTGCCGGTTGGGGGATTTTCAGGAACCCTAGATTTTCTCGTTTTTATGTTATTTGGGGTATTGCCACGCTTTTTATCGATAGGGAAACTTTTAGTTTCTAGTTTAAGTCCCGGGAAGTAATTTAGCGTATCACTTAATAATGTTGTTATTGTTATGGTTTAGGAGCCTGTAAAGCGCCGTGCAGTTCGTTCCAGTCAGGTTGACCGGCACACCTGAATTCAGAATTGAGGTACGATTAGTATAACAGTATGCATATGTATTACTTGTTTAGCGTGCATGTTAGGAAGCCTGTTAGATTACATTAGATATGTATGTTGGCTTCGTACCATCCAACCATATCTCATCGGTTAGGCTAGAGTATGACTAGCAACTGGAGTATGACCAGTATACCGAGTATAGGCTGATTGTAGGGTTGGTGGTACTGTGCTATTTGACCGTATCACATCGGTTAGGCTAGACTATGACTAGCAACTGGAGTATGACCAGTGAACCGAGTATAGGCTGATACTGTAACACATCGGTTAGGCTAGAGTATGACTAGCAGCTGGAGTATGACCAGTGAACCGAGTATAGACTGTTACTTGTCAATAGTACCATCTTATGAACGTTCGGGACTCAGTATCGTGTGGGACACGGCAGTTAGGGTTATGATCAGGGGTATGGGCGTCTGATCATAACCCGGGATTTATGTATGATTATGATTTATGCTTTTCTTATTGAGTCTGTCGACTCATAGTGCTATGTTTATGTATAGGTAAGGGCAACGCCAAGGCTGAGGAACCGTGAGAGCGAGTCGATGAAGGTTGTACATGTCGGGGCGGTTAGGCCTGGAGCGTACGATCCTCGGGACAACAGTGCTTTTGTAATTAGTTGCTAGGCGACAAGTATTTTGTATTAGGCAGTAACTTTTGTAAAGCTTGTTTGTAAATGGGATCCCGAGTATTTTTGTATAAATAGTATATAAGTTTAATTAAAAAGCAATAATTTTAATTAATCACGATTTCCATAAACCTCGGTGATTAGCATCGAGCTGCACAACACGTTTAAAAATCACGTAATACGCCTATGCTGGTTAGGGAGTTACAATTTGGTATCAAAGCCGCCAGGTTATCTTCCGAAGATCGGCACGACATGTACAATCATCATCAGCAATTAGCTCGTTCTACGGTTCAGTAAGCTTTTATTGCTTTAGTAGTTTATTTAATTATTATAAATAACAAAAGCTTGATAGGAAGCATGTTAGTAGCCTGATAGTAGAATAGGCGCATGTTTTCAATTTTCAAATTAACGGCATTAGTAAGCTCTCTTTGATCATGAGCTGATGTGCCAACTCTTGGTTTCGCAGGCTGTTCAGACTAGATGGACGCCAGGCGGAACACCATGAGTCAGAGTAACTCGGTAGGGTCAAATAAGGGTCAGGGAGCTCAGTTTCCCCCGCATGCTAGGGGCCATGGTAGAGGTCCCTAGGGCAGGGCCCGTGGTCGGGGTGACGATAACCCGCCACAGGCTGCTCAAGCCAATCAGGAAGCCCAGAATTGGGAAACTAGGTTTTCTGAAATGGAAGCCAGAATAGAGGAGCAAGATCAGGAGATTCAGAGATTGAGGTAGCAGGGTGCTCCTGCAGTGCCGGTGCCAGAAGCTCCTGTGGCACCTGCCCCTGTTGCCCAGGCCGAGATAGTGGTAGCAGCAAACAGAATGGAACCCTTGTATGAAAGGTTCCGGAAGCAGGCACCTCCAGTTTTTCTGGGAGGTCCAGACGTCATGAAGGCCGAGCAGTGGCTAACGGTGATTACTAAGATACTGAATTTCATGGGTGTCACCGAGAATGACAGAGTGGTGTGTGCCACCTTTCAGTTCCAAGAAGACGCTCTAGTTTGGTGGGACATGGTGTCCCAGATTCACGACGTCACAACCATGACCTGGGAAAGGTTCTAGGAACTCTTCAACGCAAAATACTATAATGAGGCTGTTAGAAGTGCCAAGAGGAAAGAGTTCACCCACCTGACCCAGAGGGAGAATATGAGTGTAACAGAGTACACTACCAAGTTTGATCGGTTGGCGAGGTTGGCCTCAGGAATTATTCCAACCGACTTCAATAAGAAGGAAAAATATCTTGATGGATTAAATGTGAAGATCAAGCATGACCTTATGATCACCACAGACGACAAGACCACCTATGCTGAGATGGTGGAGAAGGCACTGCGAGCTGAGGGCGCAGTTGGATGTATGTCGGAGTCAGTTAGTACTCCAGTGAGTGGCGGGGCTCCTACTCCTCCTACATCAGGCTTTAGCAGGGGAGGTAGTGGTTTGGCCATTGACAAGAAGAGGAGAACATCCACTGCATCCGGTGGCTCGGGGAAGAACAAGAGGTTCCGGGGGAACCAGAGTAGAGGCAGTCGTCAAGGTGGTGCTGAGACCCGGTTTTCTTACCTAGAGTGCCCCAGTTGTAAAAGGCACCATCTGGGTGAGTGCAGAGGTCAGGGATGCTTTCAGTGTGGCATGCCTGGACATTATAAGAGGGATTGTCCCCAGGTCAGATCAGAGGCACCTAGGGCTTCGGCAAGACCCACTCCAGCTAGGGTGTTCGCCATTACCCAGGCTGGCGCAGAAGCCAGCCCTTCAGTTGTAACAGGTCAGCTCTCAATTAATAACTCATTTTACTCAGTGTTGTTTGATTCTGGGGCCACACATTCTTATGTGGCAGCCAGAATCTTTAGTAAATTGGATAGGTCGTGTGATAGTTATGAATCAGGGTTTGGAACCCTATTACCTGGCGGAGAATTAGTTATCTCCAAAAGGTGGATTCAGTGTATGCCGATTAGAATAGATGGTAGAGAGTTAAGTGCTGACTTGATAGAGATGAGCCTAGTAGATTTTGATATTATTTTAGGAATGGATTTCCTATCTAAATACTCAGCCATTATTGATTGCAAGAGGAAGATGGTGATCTTCCAACCAGAAAGTGAAGAACCATTTGTAATTGTTGGTTCAGTTCGGGGATCTCAGATCCCGGTGATTTCAGCCATGTCAGCTAGGGAGTTACTACATGGCGGTCGTTTAGGGTTTCTGGCTGTGGTGATGGACACCACTCGGCGAGATACCAATCGGCCAGAGGACATCAGGGTGGTTCGGGAATTTTTGATGTTTTTCCTGAAGAACTTCCAAGTTTACCACCTCAGCGGGAGATTGATTTCGTTATAGATTTGGCGCCCAGAGTGGAACTGGTTTCCAAGGCTCCGTATAGAATGGCTCCAGATGAGCTTAAGGAATTAAAGATTCAGATTCAGGAGTTACTTCACATAGGGTTTATTCGGCCTAGTGTGTCACCCTGGGGAGCTCCAATTTTATTCGTCAAGAAGAAAGATGGAACTATGAGGATGTGCATCGATTATCGGGAGTTAAACAAGCTAACAGTGAAGAATAAATATCCACAACCTAGGATCGATGATCTGTTCGATCAACTTCAGGGGAAGACGATCTTTTCCAAGATTGATCTCCGATCGGGTTATCATCAGTTGAAAATCCGAGAGGAGGACATTCCGAAGACGGATTTCCCTACTAGGTATGGACATTACGAATTTTTGGTTATGTCGTTTGGACTAACCAATGCTTCTGCAGCACTTATGGATTTGATGAATAGAGTATTCAAGGATTTCCTCGATATCTGTGTGATTGTGTTTATCGACGACATCCTTGTGTACTCTCAATCAGAAGAGGAGCATGAGTTACATCTTTAGATGGTTTTGCAACGGCTTCGGGAACATAAGCTTTATGCCAAATTCAAGAAATGTGAATTTTGGCTATCTCAGGTGTCTTTCTTAGGGCACATAGTTAGCAAAGATGGGATCAAGGTGGATCAACGGAAAATAGAATCCGTCAGGGATTGGCCAAGACTGAAGACAGTGACAGAAATTAGAAGCTTCTTGGGTTTAGCCAGGTATTATCGTAGGTTCGTGGAAGGGTTTTCTAAATTTTCAACACCATTAACCGAACTTACGAAGAAGAATCAGCGGTTTTTTTGGTCAGATATGTGCGAAGCTAGTTTTCAGGAGCTGAAACAGAGGTTGATTACAGCTCCAGTGCTAGCTTTGCCCTTAGACAAAGATAAGTTCGTAGTTTATTGCGATGCATCCAGACAGGGTCTGGGGTGTGTGTTGATGCAAGACGATCGGGTTATCGCTTATGCCTCCCTTCAGTTAAAGGATTATGAACAGCGATACCCGACACATGATTTAGAGTTGGCCGCGGTGGTTTTTGCGTTGAAGATCTGGCGGCATTACCTTTACGGGAAAAGGTGTGAAATCTATACCGACCATAAAAGTCTCAAATATTTCTTTACTCAGAAAGATTTGAATATGAGACAGAGGCGTTAGTTGGAATTAGTGAAAGATTACGACTGTGAGATTCTCTATCACACTGGGAAGGCCAATGTAGTGGCTGATGCCTTGAGCAGGAAGGGTCTCGGGCAGGTAGCTAGCATGATTCAGATCTCACCTCAGTTAGCAGAGGACGTGGTTCGATCCAGCATTGAGTTTGTGGTAGGTCAGCTTCACAACTTGACGCTGCAATCTGATCTGTTGGAAAGAATTAAAACCGCTCAGAGGACTGATCCAGAGTTAGTGAAAATCAGACATGAGGTTTTGGCTGGTAAACCCAGGGATTTCTCAGTGTCAGACAACGGGATGATCTGTATAAAGCTAGGGTTTGTGTTCCTAGTAGTGTGGAACTCAGGAATGAGATCTTTGAAGAGGCTCATTCTACCCATTATTCTCTGCATCCTGGCACCACTAAGATGTAACAGGACCTTAAACCGTACTTCTGGTGGAGCGGTATGAAGAAGAATTTGGTAGAATTCGTATCGAGATCCCCACCTATCATCAGATTAAGGCTGAACATCAGAGACCAGTAGGGTTGTTTCAGCTTTTAACCCCACCTGAATGGATGTTGGAAGATATCACGATGGATTTTGTGGTTAGGTTACCTAGAACCACGGGCTTATTCAATTCCATCTGGGTAGTGGTGGACCGATTCACAAAATCTGTTCATTTTCTGCCTGTTAGAACAACCCTCACAGTGGATCAGTTAGCAAAATTGTATGTTAGAGAGATTGTAAGACTTCACGGGGTACCGAAGTCTATAGTTTCGGATAGAGATCTGAAGTTCACCTCCATGTTTTGGCAGAGTCTACAACGAGCAATGGGTACAAAACTTAAATTCAGTACAGCATTCCATCCTCAAACAGATGGGCAGTCCAAAAGGACAATTCAGATATTAGAGGACATGTTACGAGCCTGTGTTATGGATCTTGAAAGCTCTTGGAATAAATATCTACCGTTGATAGAATTTTCTTACAACAACAGTTATCAGAGTACAATAGGGATGACTCTCTATGAACTGTTATACGGTAGAAAGTGTAGATCTCCCATCCACTGGGATGAGACAGGGGAGAGGAAGTATCTAGGTCTGTAGTCAGTGCACCGGATCAATGAGGCAATTGAGAAAATAAAAGCTAGAATGCTTGCCTCACAGAGTAGACAGAAAAGTTACGCAGATCCGAAATGCAGGGATGTTGAGTTCCAAGTAGGGGACAATGTGTTTTTACGGCTGTCTCCAATGAAGGGGATCAAACGTTTCGGGAAAAGAGGCAAGTTATGCCATAGATTTACAGGACCTTTCGAGATTCTCGAGAAGATAGGTCAAGTGGCATACCGGTTAGCGTTGCCTCTAGCTTTATCAGCAGTTCACAACGTATTCCATGTCTCTATGTTGAGAAAATACGTTTCAGATCCTTCTCATATACTCAGTTATGAGAGCCTTGAACTGCAGCCAGATATGACTTACGAAGAACAGCCAGTGCAGATCCTGGATAGAAAGGATAAAGTCCTTCGGAATAAGACCATAGCATTGGTCAAAGTACTGTGGAGAAACAGCAAGGTGGAGGAAGCCACCTGGGAGCTAGAGTCAGATATAAGAGCTCAATATCCAGAGTTATTCAGGTTAGATTTCGTGGACGAAATCCTTATAAGGGGGAATAGTTGTAAAGACCGCTTAGTTTAATTTAGAAATTACCAGTTAATTATGTTTAATTATGGAAAATTATTTATAGATATTTAAATAATTATTTATGCTGTTATTATTGAATTCTGAAATGCATTTTATGTCACTTAGTGATTTTCATAATTTTGCATTTCTGGTGCCCGGCAACATGAAACTCGGTGTTTGGCTCAGTAAAATCACAACTTAGTATTTTAGTATTGTCGGACGGTTATTTAGACATTGGGAATGTCAGGAGTGGTCGGGAATTTAGAATTTCCCAAAATACCCCTTTAGTGCTCTTTATGTTATTTTAGTGTGAACGGGCAAAATGGTCATTTTGCCCCATTTATGTTTTGTCCTTTAGTGGACTTAGAAATTGGAAATTTGATATTATGCTATGTTTCTTTTGGCTGAAATAAATGTTTATTATATGAATTTATTCTCATTTGGTTCAAAGTAAGAAAATTAGAAAATTTGGAAAATTGCTTTTCTCTCTTCCTCTCTCTTTCGGCCACTTCTTGAGCAGCTGGAATTGGAGTTTTTTCTTCTGCTTTTCCAGCAAGAATCATCTTGATTTTGAGGTGCTTAAACTTTAGGTAATTTCCTTGTAGCCTTTCTTTGTGTTTTGTTGTGTTTTAAGAAAAAGTTAGTGAATTGCATGCTTGATTTTAGAGTGTTCTTGCTGCTGTATGTTGTGGTTGATTTCTGAAGTTTATTCATGAGTATTTGTGTAGATTAGAGCTACTTGTCTTGCATGTTGGTGGTGTTGTTTAAAGTTATGGAATTTCTATTCAAAAGCTATGGTTTTCAAAGAGAAAATGTGAAAATAGTTGCTGTAAAGTTTGGTTGTGCTTGAGTTCAGTTTCTGCAGTTTTTATATGCATGAATATGTAGTTTTATTCAGGTTTTGATGCTTATTGGTGAGCTTTAGCAGAGTTTGAGTTTGAAACTCAAAGCTTGGAGCTCACATGGCATTTTTAGTATATGTGTGTTCTGGGCTGTTTTGATGCTTTGGTTTTGTTCTATGGGGTATTTAGAACAGGTCTGGAAGGTTTGATATGCTTTGGGTTTGAATTGAATGAGTTATGAATTTTTGAAAGTTTCCTGCAAGGAACTGGAATTCCGGTTGTGCATCTAGAATTCCGGATGGGGTTCAGGAATTCCGGTTGCAAAACCGGTCTGCCGGTTGGGGGATTTTCAGGAACCCTAGATTTTCTCGTTATTATGTTATATGGGGTATTGCCATGCTTTTTATCGATAGGGAAACTTTTTAGTTTCTAGTTTAAGTCCCCGAGAAGTGCTTTAGCGTATCACTTAAGAGTGTTGTGATTGTTATGGTTTAGGAGCCTGTAAACCGTCGTGCAGTTCGTTCCAGTCAGGTTGACCGGCACACCTGAATTCGGAATTGAGGTAAGATTAGTATAACAGTATGCATATGTAGATTACATGTTTAGCGTGCATGTTAGGAAGCCTGTTAGATGACATTAGATATGTATGTTGGCTTCGTACCATCCGACCATATCACATCGGTTAGGCTAGAGTATGACTAGCAACTGGAGTATGACCAGTATACCGAGTATAGGCTGAGTCTAGGGTTGGTGGTACTGTGCTATTTGACCGTATCACATCGGTTAGGCTAGAGTATGACTAGCAGACCGTATCACCTCGGTTAGGCTAGAGTATGACTAGCAGACCGTATCACCTCGGTTAGGCTAGAGTATGACTAGCAGCAGGAGTATGACCAGTGAACCGAGTATAGGCTGATACTCTAACACATCGGTTAGGCTAGAGTATGACTAGCAGTTGGAGTATGACCAGTGAAACGAGTATAGGCTGATACTGTAACACATCGGTTAGGCTAGAGTATGACTAGCAGCTGGAGTATGACCAGTGAACCGAGTATAGGTTGTTACTTGTCAATAGTACCGTCTTATGAACGTTCGGGACTCAGTATCGTGTGGGACACGACAGTTAGGGTTATGGTCAGGGGTATGGGCGTCTGATAATAACCCAGGATTTATGTATGATTATGATTTATGCTTTTCTTACTAAGTCTGTCGACTCACAGTGCTATGTTTATGTGTAGGTAAGGGCAAGGCCAAGGCTGAGGAACCGTGAGAGCGAGCCGATGAAGGTTGTACATGTCGGGGCGGTTAGGCCTGGAGCGTACGATCCTCGGGTCAACAGTGCTTTTGTAAAGACCGCTTAGTTTAATTTGGAAATTATCAGTTAATCACGTTTAATTATCAAATTATTTATAGCTATTTAAATAATTATTATACTGTTATTTTCGAATTCTGAAATGCATTTTTATGTCAGTTAGTAGTTTTCATAATTTTGCATTTCTGGTGCCCGTTAACATGGAACTCGGTGTTTGGCTCAGTAAAATCACAACTTAGTATGTTAGTAGTTTGGGACAGTTTATTAGACATTGGGAATGTCGGGAATGGCCGGGAATTTAGAATTTCCCAAAAATACCCCTTTAGTGTTATTTATGTGATTTTAGTGCGAAGGGGCAAAATGGTCATTTTGCCCCATTATTAGTTTGTCCTTTAGTGGACTTAGAAAATAAGTTTTTATGTGTTTTATTATTTTTGTTGGCTGAAATGAATAAATGGGTTTCTTTACTTTCATTCTTCAAAGTTTCAAAAAATTAAAAAGTTAGAAAAAATTAAAAGGAAAGCAAGCTTTTTTCCTCTCAACCTCTCCCTCTTTTTCGGCGTCTTTGAAGCAGCAAGAACTTGGAATTTTTCTTTGATTTTCAAGCCCTTCTCCTTTCAATCTAAGTGTTCTTCAAGCTTTGGTAAGGTTCCTAACCTTTCCCTCTTGTAATTTATGAAAAAAAAATGTTTAAAAGATGATTGTTGCATGTGATTTGTTGTGATGCTTGCTGCTGTGTTTTGTTGTTGTTTTCAAAGGATTAATCTTGTTATTTTAAGTAGTTTAGAGCTAGTGAATGCATGATATTTGCTTTGATTCAAGCTTGGAAGTTTTTAGCTCAAAAATATGATTTTTTCAAAGAAATGTCTTGAATCTGTTGTTTACTTGCTGTTGATGTTTGCTGTTGTGTTCAAAGGTTATTTTATGCTTGATTAAGTAAATTTGGGCTGAATTGAATGCATGTTAGTGGGGTTTGATCAAGTTTGAGTTTAGAACTCAAAGCTTGATGCTTTAATGGTGGTTTTGGTTTGGTTGCATGAAGCTTGGTTTTTATGCTTTAGAATTGTTCCTTAGGGTCTAAATAGCAGGTGTGGAAGTTTTGGTATTGTTTGGATTGGATTTGTGCAATATGTGAAATTTTGAAAATCTGCCTGCGATGAACCGGAATTCCGGTTGTGCATCCGGAATTCCGGATGGGGTTCTGAAAATTCCTAGAACTGGAATTCCGGTTGGACAACCGGTCTACCGGTTGGGGAAATTTCAGGAACCCTAGATTTCCTCGTTTTTATGTTATTTGGGGTATTGCCATGCTTTTTATCGATAGGGAAACTTTTAGTTCCTAGTTTAAGTCCCCGGGAATGATTTAGCGTATAACTTATAGTGTTGTGATTTTTATGGTTTAGGAGCCTGTAATCCGCCGCGCAGATAGTTCCAGACAGGTTGACCGGCACACCTGAATTCGGAATCCAGGTAAGATTAGTATAACAGTATGCATATGTAGATTACATGTTTAGCGTGCATGTAGGAAGCGTGTTAGATTACATTAGATATGTATGTTGGCTTCCTACCATCCGACCATATCACATCGGTTAGGCTAGAGTATGACTAGCAACTGGAGTATGACCAGTATACCGAGTATAGGCTGAGTCTAGGGTTGGTGGTACTGTGCTATTTGACCGTATCACATCGGTTAGGCTAGAGTATGACTAGCAGCAGGAGTATGACCAGTGAACCGAGTATAGGCTAATACTGTAACACATCGGTTAGGCTAGAGTATGACTAGCAGTTGGAGTATGACCAGTGAAACGAGTATAGGCTGATACTGTAACACATCGGTTAGGCTAGAGTATGACTAGCAGCTGGAGTATGACCAGTGAACCGAGTATAGGTTGTTACTTGTCAATAGTACCGTCTTATGAACGTTCGGGACTCAGTATCGTGTGGGACACGACATTTAGGGTTATGGTCAGGGGTATGGGCGTCTGATAATAATCCAGGTTTTATGTATGATTATGATTTATGCTTTTCTTACTAAGTCTGTCAACTCACAGTGCTATGTTTATGTGTAGGTAAGGGCAAGGCCAAGGCTGAGGAACCGTGAGAGCGAGCCGATGAAGGTTGTACATGTCGGGGCGGTTAGGCCTGGAGCGTACGATCCTCGGGACAACAGTGCTTTTGTAAAGACCGCTTAGTTTAATTTGGAAATTATCAATTAATCACGTTTAATTATGAAATTATTTATAGCTATTTAAATAATTATTATACTGTTATTTTCGAATTCTGAAATGCATTTTTATGTCAGTTAGTAGTTTTCATAATTTTGCATTTCCGGTGCCCGGTAACATGGAACTCGGTGTTTGGCTCAGTAAAATCACAACTTAGTATGTTAGTAGTTTGGGACAGTTTATTAGACATTGGGAATGTCGGGAATGGCCGGGAATTTAGAATTTCCCAAAAATACCCCTTTAGTGTTATTTATGTGATTTTAGTGCGAAGGGGCAAAATGGTCATTTTGCCCCATTATTAGTTTGTCCTTTAGTGGACTTAGAAAATAAGTTTTTATGTGTTTTATTATTTTTGTTGGCTGAAATGAATAAATGGGTTTCTTTACTTTCATTCTTCAAAGTTTCAAAAAATTAAAAAGTTAGAAAAAATTAAAAGGAAAGCAAGCTTTTTTCCTCTCAACCTCTCCCTCTTTTTCGGCCTCTTTGAAGCAGCAAGAACTTGGAATTTTCCTTTGATTTTCAAGCCCTTTTCCTTTCAATCTAAGTGTTCTTCAAGCTTTGGTAAGGTTCCTAACCTTTCCCTCTTGTAATTTATGAAAAAAAAATGTTTAAAAGATGATTGTTGCATGTGATTTGTTGTGATGCTTGCTGCTGTGTTTTGTTGTTGTTTTCAAAGGATTAATCTTGTTATTTTAAGGAGCTTAGAGCTAGTGAATGCATGATATTTGCTTTGATTCAAGCTTGGAAGTTTTTAGCTCAAAAATATGATTTTTTCAAAGAAATGTCTTGAATCTGTTGTTTACTTGCTGTTGATGTTTGCTGCTGTGTTGAGAGGTTATTTTATGCTTGATTAAGTAAATTTGGGCTGAATTGAATGCATGTTATTGGGGTTTGATCAAGTTTGAGTTTAGAACTCAAAGCTTGATGCTTTCATGGTTGTTTTTGTTTGGTTGCATGAAGTTTGGTTTTTATGCTTTAGAATTGTTCCTTAGGGTCTAAATAGCAGGTGTGGAAGTTTTGGTATTGTTTGGATTGGATTTGTGCAATATGTGAATTTTTGAAAATCTGCCTGCGATGAACCGGAATTCGGGTTGCGCATCCGGAATTCGAGATGGGGTTCTGAAAATTCCCAGAACCGGAATTCCGGTTGGACAACCGGTCTACCGGTTGGGGAAATTTCAAGAACCCTAGATTTCCTCGTTTTTATGTTATTTGGGTTATTGCCATGCTTTTTATCGATAGGGAAACTTTTAGTTCCTAGTTTAAGTCCCCGGGGAGTGATTTAGCGTATCACTTATAGTGTTGTGATTTTTATGGTTTAGGAGCCTGTAATTCGCCGCGCAGATAGTTCCAGTCAGGTTGACCGGCACACCTGAATTCAGAATCCAGGTAAGATTAGTATAACAGTATGCATATGTAGATTACATGTTTAGCGTGCATGTAGGAAGCCTGTTAGATTACATTAGATATATATGTTGGCTTCGAACCATCCGACTGTGTCACGTCGGTACAGGCTGGAGTATGACCAGCAGCCGGAGTATGACGGGTTCGACCGATTAGGCTGACACTGTATCACGTCGGTACAGGCTGGAGTATGACCAGCAGCCGGAGTATGACCGGTTCGACCGATTAGGCTGATACTTAGGTTGGTGGTTCCGCACTATTTGACGTATCACGTCGGTACAGGCTGGAGTATGACCGGTTCGACCGATTTGGCTGATACTGTAACACGTCGGTACAGGCTGGAGTATGACCAGCAACCGGAGTATGACCGGTTCAACTGATTAGGCTGTTACTTGTCAATAGTACCGTCGCTATGAACGTTCAGAACTCAGTACCGTGTTGGACACGGAAGTTAGGGGGACTCAGTATCGTGTTGGACACGGCAATTAGGGTTATGGTCAGGGGTATGGGCGTCTGATCATGACCGGGATTTATGTATGAGTATTATTATGCTTTTCTTACTGAGCCTCTTGACTCACAGTGCTATGTTTATGTGTAGGTAAGGGCAAGGCTAGAGCTGATGGACCGTGAGCGAGCCGGTGAAGATTGTACATGTCGGGGCGGTTAGGCCTGGAGCGTACGATCATCGGGACAGCGAGGCTATTTTTGTAATTAGTCGCTAGGCGACATATATTTTGTATAAACAGTTAACTTTTGTAAATTGTTTTGTAATTGGGATCCCGAGTCTTTTGTATAATTATTTTACAAGTTTAATTAAAAAGCAAAATTTTTATTTAATCACGTTTTTCATAAACCTCGTTGATTAGCAACGAGCTGCAAAGTATGTGAAAAATCACGTAATACGCCTATGCTAGTTAGGGTGTTACAGCTTTTGTAATTAGTCGCTAGGCGACAAGTATTTTGTATTAGACAGTAACTTTTGTAAGGCTTTTTTGTAAATGGGATCCCGAGTATTTTTGTATAAATAGTTTATAAGTTTAATTAAAAAGCAAAAATTTTAGTTAATCGCGATTTCCATAAATCTCGGTGATTAGCATCGAGCTGCACAGTACGTTTAAAAATCACGTAATACGCCTATGTTAGTTAGGGTGTTACATAGTCTAATTTCAGAATTATAATTGAATAATGAAAATCAATTAATTGAGTCTGTAAGCAGTATTATCTCAAGTAGTAAGGGGATCATGGGCCTATATAATCGAGCTTTCGATAAGTAGATCTAGAAATCACCAAGTAAATTCTCTAACTTATTAATTCTGTCTTTGGTATTGAATGGCACTATCAATTATATAGAACGCTCTATATTTACCACAATATAGATACGTTATGATTATCTATTGTTACAATCCTAATAGCCAAAGATCCTCTTTAGATGATCTGCACTGAATAGGGACAAATTTACCATTCCACCATTCAATGTATTTTATCCTTGAAACACATAGCTACCCATAAATTATATTTCAGTAAACTAATATAATTACTGAAATGATATCTCAATCATTTATCTCTATTCAACCAAGCTTGAAGGAAATCATTGTATCACTTCTAAATACTTATAGCAACTATAGATTCCATATCTATGATCAACGCTCCCACTCAATTGAACTACCTGTTTGAATGTGATTGTGATCATATGAATCAAAAGACTAAGTCCCTGTTTCATCAGTGTTTTGGATTTACACTAATGTGATAATCAGCGATGATGTGTACTTACACTTGGAGTAAGTGTTATGTTCTTTCCAGGACATTAGTAAAGTATACTAGTTTCGAATGTATGGAGTATACATTGGACTGGACCGATATTGCAACTTAGTTAAGATATTACAAACTTACCGTTATATCTTTCCAAGTCAATATCAGTAGTTGATCTTAAGATTAAAAGAATCTAAATCCTAATATGCTTAGGCTCAACTCAGGAGTACTATTCGTGTTCTTTGATTTATTAGTTAAGCCTACTTTGGGGTCATGGTGATACGTATATTTTGGGAACATGATAGTTTGATTGAGTGGGAGTGCTAAACATAAATATGGAATCTATAGGTTCTACTGGTGTGTAGAAGTCAAGTGATGATTCCCTTCATGCTTAGCAAATAGAAGTAAATGGATGAGCTCTTGTTTAAGTGACTAATTCTTAGATCACAACATCATTTACAGGTAGCTAAGTGTTTTAAGGGGCAAAATACATTGAGGGGTGAGAACGGTAAAATTATCCCATCTCAATGTAAATCCTCTATATAGAGGATCTTTGATCACAATAAGATTATAACGATGGTTAAATGTGAGAGCATATCTATATCGTGGAACATATTATATGTTGTATATAAGTCTGAGAGTGCAATTCTAAGTTCTAAGAGTGGATTCAACGAAGAATTAATAAGTAGGAATTTACTTAGTAAATTCGGTTCACTTATTGGAAGCTTAGCATATAGATCCATGGTCCCCATTCTAGTTGAGAACATACTGCTTGTAAGACTCAATAATTTATTCGTGATTAATCAATTATCATTCTAAAGTTAGACTATGTCTAATTTGTGAATTTTCACTAAGTAAGGGCGAAATTGTAAAGAAAAGAGATTCTAGGTTTATTTATTTATTAATAGACTTTATATGTCTAATTAATAATTAAATTAAATGACAATATTATTTATTAAACAATGGTAGAAGCTCATAAGATAGAATAGCGTTGACTCTCGCCTAAACGGGACAACGCTTGATTCCGATCTTGATAAAATAAAAGGTTGCTAGAATGTTTAACATTTTAGATGAGCTGACAACTCTATTCAATAGATGGTAGCTTTGACTCTCGCCTGAACGGGACCCTGATATCAGTTTGTTGAAAAACCTTCGAAATTATTTAGGATTGTATTTTTTTTAGTATTTTCTCTTATCATTCCTACATGCTATGTGCTTATAATTTCTGAATTGTATTTTGTGTTAAACCGTTATTGATTTTTTTTTATTTAATTATTGATTTCTATTATTTTGTAGTATCCTGTATAATCATGATGAATTCCATGTTATCACTCTTGACTGAAAATAAGCTAAATGGATCTAACTTTCCAAAATGGAATGAGAACATTAATATTGCTCTCATAGGAGAAAGTGCCTTGTTTGTGTTAACTGAGCCGTCTCCTGAAGTGCCGGGGGATAATGCATCTAAAGCTGTGAAAGAAAAGTATGAGCGTTGGCAGAAAGCAAATGACAAAGCTCTATACTTTATGCCTTCCAGCATGGTTGACACCCTTAAAACTCGATTTTCTAAAACCGAAAAGGCTACTGAAGTAATGACGAAGTTAACTGAGCTATTCGGTAGGGCATCTCTTCAGTCTCACTTTGACGCGACTAAGAAGTATATCAATGCACGGATGGAACCCCATCGAAACGTGCGTGATCATGTTCTACTCATTGCAAGTTATTTCCAAGAAGCCCAGGATCATGGTGCTGAAATGGATCATACTACTCAAGTAAGCCTTATCTTGAATAGTCTGACTCCAGCATTTCTGCCCTATACATCAAATTATGTCATGAATAAGAAGGACATAGACTTTCATGAGTTAGTCAATGACCTTCAGACTTATGAAAATTTGATTGGAGGACCCAAGAAGAAAGGGAGTAAACCTCAAAATTCTGGGAATGGTAATGGGACGGTCAAACCTGAAGCAAATGTTGCCTCTGCTTCTAAACCCAAATCGAAGAAGAAGTGGAAAAACACCAAGAAGCGTGCAAAAGCCATGAAAAACAAAAAGGTTGCTGCTTTTGGTGATGCTACACTCAAAGGAAAGTGTTTCTACTGCAATGAGAAAGGTCATTGGAAACCCCAGTGTCCTAAACTTCTTGCAAAGAAACAAGGTATTTCTTTTTATAAACTTTAAGAGTTTTAGTGAATTATTATCCAATTGGATTTATGATTCTGGACTAACTTTGCTTATTTGTTTCTTCTTCTTATAGACCAAGCTACTTGAGCTCAGATGCTATCTTCATGAGTTGGATCGGAAAGCTGGACCAAGGGTGAAGTTCGTCCAAGATGAAGATGAAGCTCTTTTATTTATTTTTTGAATTAATTGTTTTAGTTTAAAGACAATTTGGATTTCGAATTTTACTTAGGGATTTTTATCCCTGTTTTTCTCATATTGTTGCAATACATTTTTTTATTTATTATTAATAAAGTTTATTTTATTTTCTTTTCAAACCAATTGCAATTAATGAGATTGAGCTTCATTTACTTTATCTTAATCAACAATTACCACAATATATTTATATGTTTGTCTGTGTAAGTGTTTTTTATTATTGATGCAAATTCTATAATATTTATAACTCTTCATAGAGTTATATTAAATAAACACTAGAAATTATTTCTATGTTTATTAATAATTGTTAATTCTAATACAATTATTAAGATTTTGTTTAATAAAAGGATCTTTTGATCTGATAGGGGTGGAGAAAACTTAAGAAAACTATGCAGTTCAACGATCTTTTATATCTAATGAACTCTAGTTTGTATTCAACTCCACATAAACTCTATTACACTTAGAGAATTATGATCTTTACAACCTTTAGGAGTGGATCATAATCTCTAGACACTTATGGGTGGAATCTTTCCACAACACCCTATGTAACACATATTTTCTTTAAACATGGAAGTAATATAATGACTTAGCTATTATCAATATAAATTCTTGATCTTGATTTTATGTTCCAATTTAGTTTCACTGTTGTAGTAAATACTGATACCAATAAAAGTTCTTTGATAATGTTTCACACTACCTTAATTGAGTGGGAGAAATTTAAAATTCTATACCCATCTTCATTAGGTTGGCACTTGTGATTGGAACTTAAGAACACTACTGAAAAGAAAATCTAACCATTCATGTGGATAGATATAACTTATCAGAATTATGAGAATAAGATAAAAGAACTCTAGTTCAGTCTATTCGAATGACTTGAACTAAGTATTCTTAATCCTCTTAAACTTTTATGGTATCTTAATTTTGATTACTTAATCTCTAGTAAGTATTTTTCACTTCAAATACTAGTCTGCTATGTCGATGACTTAGTCTTAACTTAAAGTTTCAGACAAATACAAAAGTCACAACTAGATGACTCTCCAAACAATAAAGAGGTTAAAAGTATTTAACCAGACATCTGGTATTGAGTGGGAGCTATCAGAGATGTAATCAAATAAGGAACATTAGAAGATATTCAAGAAAGATTTATGAAAGTGATCTATATGTTAGATATTAAGGAACTGTATATCAGTTATCATTGTATCTTCACCAACTCATTCGAAAATTATGAGATGGTGGTTACTTTGGGGGTGGAGGAGTTATTCTATAATAATTCAAGCTCTACCAGAGAATACTTATAACTTTGTAAATTCGAAATTACCAGAAAGTTATATTACTGAAGAAAAGTCTACACTGTATTATCTCAATTCCATATTTTAAAATATGAGAGATATGTCTTCTGTTTATTCAGATGTACTTTAAAACAGTGGGGATTTCAGTATCCCTTGATGAGTAAAGCATATAGTAAAGGATATTTCATAAATGTATTTATGAACTAGTTTCCAGAGGTTTGGGTGGATTCAAATATACTACACTTGATCTGAAGATCAAGACATCAGATTGACTTATTTGCACACTTTGTTTTATGTTAGTGCAAGTGGGAGTTTGTTGGGTTTTATGCCCTAAATAAAACTCTTTACAATCTGATTATTTATCAATATAAGAAATTTGAAGTGATTTATGTTTGCATGAATCTTACATGCTAATGGTTTAATATGTTTATTACATTTACACACAAAATCAGTTAAATCAAGATCATATGCTTATTCACAATTACAGTATCGTCAACACAGTGGAATGTGATTACGATCATATGAATCAAAAGACTAAGTCCCAATTTCATCAGTGTTTTGGATTTACACTAATGTGATAATCAACGATGATGTGTACTTACACTTGGAGTAAGTGTTATGTTCTTTCCAGGACATTAGTAAAGTATACTAGTTTCGAATGTATGGAGTATACATTGGACTGGACTGATATTGCAACTTAGTTAAGATATTACAAACTTACCGTTATATCTTTCCAAGTCAATATCAGTAGTTGATCTTAATATTAAAAGAATCTAAATCCTGATATGCTTAGGCTCAACTCAGGAGTACTATTCATGTTCTTTGATTTATTAGTTAAGCCTACTTTAGGGTCAGGGTGATACGTATATTTTGGGAACATGATAGTTTGATTGAGTGGGAGTGCTGATCATAAATATGGAATCTATAGCTTCTACTGGTGTGTAGAAGTGAAGTGATCATTCCCTTCGAGCTTAGCAAATAGAAGTAAATGGATGAGCTCTTGTTTAAGTGACTAATTCTTAGATCACTAAACATCATTTACAGGTAGCTAAGTGTTTTAAGGGGCAAAATACATTGAGAGGTGAGAACGGTAAAATTATCCCATCTCGATGTAAATCATCTATATAGAGGATCTTTGATCACAATAAGATTATAACAATGGTTAAATGAGATAGGATATCTATATCGTGGAACATATAATATGCTCTATATAAGTCTAAGAGTGCAATTCTAAGTTCTAAGAGTGGATTC
This sequence comes from Cannabis sativa, assembly GCF_029168945.1. Classification (NCBI taxonomy): domain Eukaryota; kingdom Viridiplantae; phylum Streptophyta; class Magnoliopsida; order Rosales; family Cannabaceae; genus Cannabis; species Cannabis sativa. Next base: position 60,034,865 of record NC_083601.1, read on the forward strand.
AACGAAGAATTAATAAGTAGGAATTTACTTAGTAAATTCGGTTCACTTATTGGAAGCTCAGCATATAGATCCATGGTCTCCATTCTAGTTGAGAACATATTGCTTGTAAGACTCAATAATTGATTCGTGATTAATCAATTATAATTCTAAAGTTAGCCTATGTCTAATTTGTGAATTTTCACTAAGCAGGGGCGAAATTGTAAAGAAAAGAGATTCTAGGTTTTTTTTTTTATTAATACACTTTATATGTCTAATTATTAATTAAATTAAATGAAAATATTATTTAATAATCTATTTTAGTTATTAAATAATTAGTTTTGGCATTTAAATGGTTAGAATTGGAAAATCGGCATTTTTGAGAAAATAGAAATAAAATTTGTGAAAACTGCTAAACAAAGTGGGGCCCATAACACACACCATGGCCGGCCACTTAAAGTGGTTTTTTCAAATTGATATTTTCATTATTTTAATGCCAAATAATTCCTAACCTAAACCTAGTAGTTGCCTATAAATAGAAAGTGATGGCCCAGTCAAATCACATGTTTTGAATAAGCTTTTCTGTCAGAAAATTTCTCTTCAGAAAAACTGAGCCTTCTCTTTTCTCTCTATAGCCGAAATCTTTCCCTTTCTTTTCTTCTTCATAAATTTTGAACCTTAGTTATAGAGTAAGTGCCCACACACAGCAAGTGGTAACTCAATCATAGATTGGAAGACTGTGAAGGATCACACACAAAGAGAAGGACATTCGGGCTCAGATCTTGATAATACTCTGCGACAGAAAGTATACAAGGGTTAGAGATCTGAGTGGAAGGAGACATTAATTCTGCTGCATCAATGTAAGGTTTTCTTAACTTTATATGTGTTTATTTTATCGTTTTAGAATGTTCATATTTAGGGTGTTAAACAACATACTTGTGAGTAGATCTAAGATCCTGGCAAAATAAATTCCAACACTACCATGTTCCCGAGATGTTAATATCCGCCAGAACCATAAGTTAGCATCCACGAAAAAACTTGAAGAACATAAATAATACAACTAAGTTGAACCTACCCATATCAGGATTAAGATCCATAGACCTAAGATCAACCATTCATAATGACTTAGAAAGATAACGGTAAGTTTATGATATCTTATCCAAGTTCAATATCGGTCCCTTCCAATGTATACTCCATACATCTGATACTAGTAAACTTTGCCAATGCCCTGGAAAAGACATAACACTTATCTAAGGTGTAAGTATACCTTATCGCCGATTATCATGTCAGTTTAAATCCAATGAACTGACAAATCATGGGAATTAAACTTTTGAACATATAATCATGATTATATTCCCATGTACTGACGACACAATAATCATGAAGAAATATATATTTATGTATGTTCTAGACTTAATAAAATTATCCATTATATGTAATAATGAATTAAATCATGTGAACTAGGCAACATAAAAGCGATTTCTGATCTTTATTAATTAGTAAATTTGATTATATTGAAATGGATTTTATTTAGGGCACAAAACCCAACAAACTCCCACTTGCACTAATATAAAACAAATAGTGCATTTCAATTAATCTCAACACCTTGATATCCGGATGAAGTGTAGTATGTAGTATTCTCTTTGTAATAGGATTTGGCAAGGTGTATTAATTACAACCTTTCTCTACCATTACATATCCTTAATCACAAAATCTTGATATTGTGAATTTCCTCTCTATATGTCTATTACTCAAGGATATTGGATTCTTTACTTTTTGGCAACTACTTTTGTGTTACTCAGGAAGTAACACTAGTAGTTAATAAATTATTGGTACAATGCCAAAAACTTTGTAGAACTTTCCACAGATTGAATAAGTATCTCTCCTATAACTTTAACATTCAGTCTCACTAGTAGAGTTAGAGACTCAGATAGATTTTTAAACTTCTCCAATATCACTACTCCAGCCCAAGAGTAATCACCATCTCATCAGTAGACTTTCTAGCATTAAGGCAAGTCTAAAAACTTGATTTGGTGTAGTCTAAGAGTATTAAAATACCACCCTTATCGACTAACATATAGTTCCTCTTTTTTTTTTATCATATGATTTACTTGATTATCTTCCAAAGTTCCTTTCCTAGATTAATATGATACAAACTCATTACTCCCACTCAACAGCATGTGTCTGGTCTAACACATAGCAAAGCATATTTGAGACCTCTCACTATTGATCTTAAGGAATTCTTTCTTTGGCCCTTATCTTTTTTGGAATAGTTAAAACTTTTCCATAGATAAATAAAATCTATGTCTAGAAGTCTAAAAGCTTCCTATAGATTGCCATTAGAAAAACAAATGCTTCAACATCTTACTAAAGTTAGTTGCTCGCACTAGAGTAATTAAACTACCTGGCATACCAGAACCCACAAGTTTAGATAATCTCAAACCTATATAATACTAGGATCAGGAAGTTTCGTTAAGTCCATTGAATATACATAATTTTCAAAATTTCCTTTCTTGTCCTTGTAATAGAAAACTTTTGGTTATTCCATATGAATAATGGTTTAAACCACAGTTCTCTTGGCTTTTCTTCTTAGTTCCTTATTTTGACTATCCATTACTTGTTTAAACTAAAAATGGATTTTCATCACAAGTGTCTTTGAAGTCATAACAGGGTGAGTTCCTTGAAACCCTCCCACTACGAAAAGGTACTGTGACTTTCCATCTAAGAACACTAATGGTATTGTCCTCATCGGTTATGTCAATACAATAGAGGCAATGGGACCATCTTATATAAAATAAGATGATAGAACACTTTGGAATAGAAAAAAATATCTCCTCTACTTTTCTACTTTCAGATTTAGTCATATTCTTAGAAAGTAGTATTTGTTAAAACAAACACTTTCTTAGCTTAATGACCATAGGATTGTCCACCCCTAATCACTTAAAATAGCTATCAAACATGTAAACCTAAGTTAATACTTCTAGCTTTTCTTAAGGTCACGATCAGGATATCCATGAATCTAGAAATGCATAACCATTCCATCATTTTGAAATTTTCCATTCGCTAGGGTACTCCGAAAACACTTAGGCAACTGTTAGTAACTAATCATAACCTTTCACTTTCATCAATATGCAATCCAAATTTCTAGGGAGGTAAGTTTGGATACAATTCAAAATTCAACTTAATGACCGTTGAACTGTATATCTAGCAAATATTTCTCCACCCCTATCAGTTCGTAAGATCTTTAGCCACTTACCTTAATAGTTTTTCACCATTGCTAGAAATTCATGAAATTTCTCAAACATTTCAAATTTCTTTGCCCAAGGTAAAGTCTAGAGTGGTCGTTTAAGGAATTTAATAATAACTCATACCCACCGCTGAATGTACATCCATATCTTCGAATATGAATGATCTTACTTTCAAGTGGATATAGGCGTATTGACTCGTTGCAGAGAATGATCTTATTAAGAAACACTATGAACGAGATAGGCATAATATAATGGTTTTGGTCTTTTGATGACTTAGGTCTAGTTACAATAAAGAGTTCTTAGAATAGTCCAAGTAGAACCTGGTCATAGAATACTAAACTCAAATTCCATGCATTAACATACAGTTTGAATCCATTGACAAAAAATGGATATTAATAACTTGTGAAAGTCATACTGTATTGATCAATGTATTCTGGAAACTGAAATTAAAAATTTCTATTTGGAATCTAAAATTTAAAGTCAAAAACTTAAATTTATACCAAATATACATGAGTAATTATCCTAGCTTGGACCTCCACTAATAATCTAACTCTAATTAGGTTGTCTTTAGTAAGTATATACAAGTAGGAGATTTCTAGATTGAGGATTTATATTATTTCGAGATAGAATGTCATGAATATAGTCATTTGCGCCATTCAATTTCATAGAAGAAAATAGAATGACATCATAAGTAGATGATTTATAAACTATTCCTCCAATGATATACTATCTAAGAAAATTCTAAATGAAAAGCTAAGAGGAAAAATAAAGGATAATTTTGATTAGAATAAGAATCTAACAATGTGATAGTAGGCGAGAGTCAAAGTTATTCTTATTTTATAAATATCTTCATTGTTTCATATTGTAAACACTAAGCTATGTTGTCATCTTTAGATGTAAAACTAGATGTTGCATTTACAAATACTTATCTGTTGAGATCTAACACTATTATGTTTGTCTAATTGATGACAATCCTTTGGGATTTGTCCCATTAAAACAACAAGTTAAGTTAGACCAACAATGAAGACTCAAAATTTATAACTAAAATTAATAACAAAAAAAACAACATGGTTCAATATAAATTCATACACATTAAGAAATTATCATACATTTAGCAAGTAAGAAATGTTGGAAATTATTTTACCAGGATCTTAGATCTACTCACAAGTATGTTTATTAACACCCTAAATATGAACTTTCTAAAACGATGAAATAAACACGTGTAAAGTTTAAGAAACCTTACATTGGGTGCAGCGGAATTAAATGACTCCTTCCGTTCAGATATCTAGCCCTTGATTCCTTTCTGTAGCAGAGCATTATCAATATCTGAACCTGGATCTCTTTCTCTGAATCTTTGATGTTGAAACTCCTTTTTGCTGAAAGTCTTTCTTCACGATCTTCCTCACTATGATTGAGGTATCACTTGCTGTGTGTGGGCACTACTCTTACACTAAGGATTTCGAAATTGAAGGAAGAAGAGAGAGAAAGTGGGTTCGGCCAAAGATAGGGAGAGAGAGAGGCTCAGTTTTTCTGAAACAGAAGTGTCAGAAGAAAAGTGTAAATTTCTTGAAGACTTCACTATCTATTTATAGCATTCCACTAGGGTTAGGTTTGAATTATTTGGCATTAAAATAATGAAAAAATCAGTTTAAATTTCCTACAAAAGTGGCCGGCCCAATACTAGTGGATTTGGGCCTCACTTTTTGCAATTTTGCAGTTTTACCTTTTCTACATCTGATTTTCTCAAAAACGCCAATTTTCTAATTCAACCATTTAAATGCCAATTCTAACTATTTAATAACTATAAGTAATTAATAAATAACATTGCCATTTATCATATTTATTGATTGAACCATACAAAGTATCATAATTAACAAATATGCCCCTAAAACTCTTTCTTTACCATTTCGCCCTTACTTAGTGAAAATTTCACAAATAGACATAGTCTAAATTAAGAATTATAATTGATTAATCAAAACCAATTATATGAGTCTTACAAGAAATATTATCTCAACTAGTGCGGGGACCATGGGTCTATATAACCGAGCTTCCAATAAGTAGATCTAGAATTTAGCACTAAAATTCACTAACTTATTAATTCTTCGTTGAATCCACGCATAGAACTTAGAATTGCACTCTCAGTAATATAGAATGCTCTATATGTTCCACCATATAGACACATCATTAGTTATCCATTGTTATAATCCTAATGTGATCAATGATCCTCTATTTGAATGATCTACACTGTAAAGGGATTAAATTACCGTTACACCCTACAATGTATTTATTCCTTAAAACACTTGACCCCGTATAAATGATATTTCAGCTTATGTGAAATGAGTACTCCACCATTTATGTTCGTTTGGTCAAGCTCGAAGGAGATCATCCTTTGTTTACTATTCGCAAGATAGAAGCTATAGATTCCATGTTTATGATAGCGCTCCCACTCAATTGCACTACCGTGTTCCCAAAATGTACGTATCACCCTGACCTAAAAGTAGGCCTAGCTAACAAATCAAAGAACACGAATAGCCTTTCAAGATTGAGCTTAATCATAACAGGATTAAGAACATTTGATCTAGGATCAACTAGGCGATATTGACTTGAATAGATATTACGGTAAGTTTAATAAATCTAAGTCAAAGTTCAATATCGTTCCCTTCCGATGCATACTCCATGCATCCAACCTGAGCTTTACTTTAACCAATGCTCTGGAAAGAACATAGCACTTCTCCAAATGCAAGTAAACTCTGTTGTAGATTATCATATTAGTAAAACCCTATGTCTGATAAATCTAGGAAACTTTATTCACATAGTCATGTTTACTTTCCAATGTGTTGACGGCACAATAAACAGGATCAAGTATGTGAAAAGGGTTTCAGATGAATTTATACATTATGTACATATAATCATGAAATAAATCATGTGAACCATGCAACATTAAATGTTATTTTTGATCTATATTAATGAGTAAATCAAATTATATTGAAATGAGTTTTATTTAGGGCATAAAATCCAACAAACTCCCACTTGCACTAATATAAAAAAAAAAGTGAATTTCAAATAATCTCAACACCTCGATATACAAATCAAGTGTAGTAGTAGTAAACTCCTCGTAATAGGATCTGAAAGGTTGAATTAAACACAACCTTTTCTCCACCATTACTCTTCCTTTAATCACAAAATCATTGATAATGTGAAATTCCTCTCTATATGTCTACTCTCTTGGGATACTAGATTCTATATCTTTGGCAACTACTTTTGGTTAATCAGCAAATTAACACTAGTAGTTTAGGCAATTTGGAATGGTGCCAAAAATGTATAGAACTTTCCTTAGACTGAATAAGTACCTTTCCTGCAACTTTAACATTCAGTCTCTCTCTGGTAGACCTAGAGACTTCAGATAGGTTTTTACACTTCTCCAAAATCACTATTCCACCCCCAAGAGTAACCACCATCTTATCAGAAAGATTTTCTAGCACAAAGGCAAATTTCGAAATCTTATATGGTGTAGTCTAAGAGTTTTAAACACACCCTTATAGACTAACATATAGTTCCTCTTCTTAATCTTAGGATTTACTTGATTGTCTTTCAATGTTCTTCTCCTGGATTAATCTGACACCTACTCATTACTCCCACTCAACAGCAGGTGTCTGGTCTAAAGCATATCTAAGACCTCTCATTGTTGATATAAGAAATTCTTTCATGGCTTTATCTTTTCTGGAATAGTTAAGACTTTTCCTTAGATAAATAAAATCTATACCTAAGAAGTTGTGAAGCTTCTATAGATTGCCATTAGAAAGAAAATTCTCTAGCATCTTACTAAAGTAAGTTGCTTGCATTAGAGTAAGTAATTAATTACCAGGTATACCTAAGAAGTTGTGAAGCTTCTATAGATTGCCACTACGACAAGGTACCGTGAATTATGTCGAAGAAAACTAAATGGTATTAACCTCTTTGGTTGTGACAAGACAACAGAGGCAGTGGGATGATCATATGTCAAATAAGATGATAGAACACTTTTGGAATCAAGAATTAAATATCTCCTTTATTTGCTACTTTATTTTCAGACTTAGTCATTTTCTTAGAAAAGTAGTATTTGTTTGAACAAACACTTTCTTATCTATTGACTATGGGATGGTCCACCCCTAATCACTTAGAATAGCTAACAAGCCATGGTTAACAGTTCTAGCTTTTCTTAAGATTTTGATTAGGTCATCCATGAATCTAGTAATGATTTACATTAAGTATACAACCATTACATCATTCTGAAATTGTATTACCATAGAAGGAATTAGGCAACGACTAGTAACTAATCATCAACATGCAACTCAAAATTTCTGGGGAGGTTAGTTTGGATATAATTCAAAAATCAAATTAATGATCTTTGAACTGCATATCTACTAACTATTTCTCTACCCCTATCAGTTCGCAAGATCTTTAACCACTTACCTTAATGGTTTTAACCATTGCTAGAAATTAATGAAATTTATCAAACATTTCAAATTTCTTGCTAAAAGGTATAATCTAGAGTTATCGTTTTAAGAATACAACGAAAAAACTCATATCCACCCCTGAATGTACATCTATCTGCGAATTAGATGAACTACTTTCAGTGGATATAGGCATATTAACTCTTTGCAGAGATTGATCAGTCAAATCCACTATGAACAAGATACAAATGCCATAGATTAAAAAAAATGGTAGTGTCTTTTGATGACATAGGTTTAGTTACATCAACGAGTTCTTAGAATACTGCAAGTGGATCCTGGTCACTGAATACCTAACTCATATTCCATACAGTTTTAATTTATTAATATAAGATGGATATTAAACACTTGAGAAAGTGTAACTGTATTGTATTCTGGAATTAGAAATATAAGAAAATTTCTATTGGTAATCTAAAATTAAAGTCAAAGACTTAAATTTATACCAAATATAATGAGTAATTCTATCTTGGACCAGCACTACTAATACAAACTCTAAGTCAGATTTGCCCATACAAGTAGGACATTTCTAAGATTGAGGATTTATATCAACTGGGAATAGAATTTCAGGATTATAATCATATGCGTCATTTAATTTCTTAAGAGAAAATATAATGACATGAAATGATTTATAGACCATTCATCCAATGATATATTATTGAGCTAATTCGAAATGAATAAGCTAAGAGGAATTAGGATAATTTCGTTTAAAATAAGAATCCAACGATGCTTCGATTAGCGAAAGTCAAAGTAATCTTATTTATACAATCTTCTTGTTTCATATCGTAAAAATACTAGTCTAAGGTGTCATCAATTGATGAACAGCTAGATGTCGCATATAGAATATTTATCTTTTGAGATGTAACGCTATTATGTATGTCTAATGGTGAAAATCCACTAGGGATTTATCTCATTAGATAAACAAGCGAAGTTAGACCAACAATGAAGATTCGAAATTAAACTACAACTTAATAACAGAAAATAACATGGTTCAATATAAATTCATACACAATTCAGAAATTATAAGAATATAGCAAGTAGGAATGACAAGTGAAAATACTAAAACATATAATCCCTATACTGGTGGATTTGGGCCTCACTTTTTGCAATTTTGCAGTTTTACCTTTTCTGCATTTGGTTTTCTCAAAAACGCCAATTTTCTAATTCAACCATTTAAATGCCAATTCTAACTATTTAATAACTATAAGTAATTATTAAATAATATTGTCATTTATCATATTTATTAATTGAACCATACAAAGTATCATAATTAACAAATATGCCCCTAAAACTCTTTCTTTACAATTTCTCCCTTACTTAGTGAAATTTCACAAATAGACATAGTCTTAATTGAGAATTATAATTGATTAATCAAAACCAATTATATGAGTCTTACAAGCAATATTATCTCAACTAGTGCGGGGACCATGGGTCTATATAACCGAGCTTCCAATAAGTAGATCAAGAATTTAGCACTAAAATTCACTAACTTATTAATTCTAATCAAGAATTTAGAACATAGAATTGGACTCTCAGTAATATAGAATGCTCTATATGTTCCTGTTGGGTTTTATGCCCTAAATAAAAATCTTTACAATCTGATTAGTTATCAATATAAGAAATTAGAAGTGATTGATGTTTGCATGAATTTTACATGCTAATGGTTTAATATGTTAAATATGTTTATTACATTCATACACACAAAATCAGTTAAATCCAGATCATATGTTTATTCACAATTACAGTATCGTCAACACAGTGGAATGTGATTGTGATCATATGAATCAAAAGTTTTGGCCCCTGTTTCATCAGTGTTATTGGATTTACAATAATGTGATAATCAGCGATAATGTGTACTTACACTTGGAGTAAGTGTTATGTTCTTTCCAGGACATTAGTAAAGTATACTAGTTTCGAATGTATGGAGTATACATTGGACTGGACCGATATTGCAACTAAGTTAAGATATTACAAACTTACCGTTATACATATCTTTCCAAGTCAATATCAGTAGTTGATCTTAAGATTAAAAGAATCTAAATCCTGATATGCTTGGGCTCAACTCAGGAGTGCTATTCATGTTCTTTGATTTATTAGTTAAGCCTACTTTCGGGTCAGGGTGATACGTATATTTTGGGAACATGATAGTATGATTGAGTGGGAGTGCTGAACATAAATATGGAATCTATAGCTTCTACTGGTGTATAGAAGTCAAGTGATGATTCCCTTTGAGCTTAGCAAATAGAAGTAAATGGATGAGCTCTTGTTTAGCTGACTAATGATTAGATCACTAAACACCATTTACAGGTAGCTAAGTGTTTTAAGGGGCAAAATACATTGAGGGGTGAGAACGGTAAAGAAATCCCATCTCGATGTAAATCATCTCTGTAGAGGATCTTTAAATTACAATAAGATTATAACAATGGTTAAATGAGATAGTATATTGATATCGTGGAACATACAATATGCTCTATATAAGTCTGAGAGTGCAATTCTAAGTTCTAAGAGTGGATTCAACGAAGAATTAATAAGTAGGAATTTACTTGGTAAATTTGGTTCACTTATTTGAAGCTCAGCATATAGATCCATGGTCCCCATTCTATATAAGAACATTCTGCTTGTAAGACTCATTAATTGATTCGTGATTGATCAATTATAATTCTAAAGTTAGACTATGTCTAATTTTATCAATTTTCACTAAGCAGGGGTGAAATTGTAAAGAAAATAGTTTCTAGGTTTATTTATTTATTAATGGACTTTTTATGTCTAATTAATAATTAAATTAAATGACAATATTATTTAATAATCTATTTTAGTTATTAAATAATTAGTTTTGGCATTTAAAAGGTTAGAATTGGAAAATTGGCGTTTTTGAGAAAATAGAAATAAAATTTGATAAAATTGCAAAATTAAGTGAGGCCCTTTACAACACCATGGCCGGCCAGTTAAGTTTATTTTTCAAATTAATATTTTCATTATTTTAATGCCAAATAATTCTAAACCTAAACCTAGTAGTTGCCTATAAATAGAAAGTGATGGCTCAGTCAAATACACATCTTTGAATAAGCCTTTCTGACAGAAATTTCTCTCTTCAGAAAACTGAGCCTTCCCCACTTTCTATACCTTGGCCGAAACCTCTCTCTCTTTTCTCCTTCATCTTTTTCGACCCTAGTGAAAGAGTGAGTGCCCACACACAGCAAGCAGTAACTCAATTTGAAGACTGTGAAGGATCAAAACTTGAAGAAGAAGGACATTCGGGCTCAGATCTTGATTATACTCTGCTACAGAAAGGAATCAAGGGTTAGAGATCTGAGTGGAAGGAGACATTAATTCCGCTGCATCAATGTAAGGTTTTCTTAACTTTATATGTGTTTATTTTATCGTTTTAGAAAGTTCATATTTAGGATGTTTAAACAACATACTTGTGAGTAGATCTAAGATCCTGGTAAAATAATTTCCAATAACTGGCCTCAGAGCCATGGTAATTGATTTACTTACATGAAATTTGGACTTTAACACGATTGTTTGTATGTTCTTTGGATGGTATCATGTTGTATTGAGTGTTATTTGATGATTGATTGATGTTTGTTAAATTTTCGTGAAAATTAATTGCGAATTTATCTCTGGAATTATTTGTATTGGATAGTATGGAAAAAATTAAGCAAGTTAGCCTTTTACAGAACTTAATTTGGATTTTATTTGAATTAGTTAAGATTTTTTGAAGATTTGGAAAAAATCGGGGTTGTGCTGATATTTTCCTGCGATCGCAAATCTGTCCGTACAATTTCGAATTTTTTCGTTTTTCTTCGATTTTTCATGCTTTTTCATGTAATTAACTTCCGATTTTTTGTATGGTTTTGAATATATACTATTACTATTCCTAATTTAATTCTAATTATCATTTTGAATTAATTTAATATTTTTTAAATTTAATTCAAGATATTAGTGTAATTTGAATTTGAATAGAATTAGTATCTATCTTCTTGCTTAAAAAAAATCTATCTTATTTTTTAAATTTGATTATATCTTATTTTTTTTTAAATTAAAGGTCAGATTTTATGAGACATTTATAAAATCTTTTAAGATATTTTAAAATATCTTATTTTTTAAGATATTTTTTTTAATAATATCTTATCTTTTAAGATTTTTTTTTAAATTAAATCTTTTTAGATATTTTGACCTTATTTAAATTTAAAATAAGATATTTATAATCATGTAATTTTAAATAGATATAAGATATTTTGCTAACTTTTAAATTTTGTTATTTTATTTATTTAAATTAAATTTAAAATCTGAAAAGATATTTCATTTATCTTTTCTAATTTTTTATTTAATTTTTATTTTTTAAAATAACATTTAATTTTTAAAAGTATTAGCAAATTTTGAAATGATATTTAGGTTGGTTGAAACCTAATTTTTCAAAAAGTAGGTTTAATTTTAATTTTTTTTTTTTAAAAAAAAAACAATTGAAATTTAAATTTTATTTCCGAATTTTTTTTTTTAAATTTTATTTTTCGAAAATTAAAATATTTTTTAATTATTTATTTTTCGAAATTATTTATTTAAAATTAAATAAATCCTACTTCCAACTATCCAGCTAACCTTGTTGCAGGAGTATGTGGTTTTAACTTGTGTGTAAGTTTTTAAAAACCTATTATTACTTGATTGCAAATAGCCATGGTTACTTTTTGCCAGATCTAATGATCTGATGGCTCCCTTGGTCAAGTTAATAATTTGTAACTGGTAAATTTTACAATCTTCTTTCATCTGTGTATGACCTAGCAACATGATAGGATCCATCCAAAGTGTGCCTATGTGAGCCTATATGTTTATTTTTGTTTTAATATAGATACATATAGGTTGTTGCTAAATAAAATGTCACACCATGATAGATTTTATTTAGGTCCATTTAGTTATTGGACCTATTCAATTAATAACAGTTATTTATTTTAAGGTTAAATTCCTCTCTTTTGGGCCTTGTGTGAGAGTTGGGAGCCATAGAAGTGGGTACGACATACTGAACCCAGCACCCCCTCACATGAACTACCCCAATTGTGAAGGCCCATTTGCCTGATTTGAATAACTGTACTAGGTTAATTATATTAGTTTAACCTAATAAAATTGAATTAGCAACATAATTAACTTTTAAAATATATGAAAATTTATTTTCATTTTAATATTTTAAAGTTAATTTTAAGAAAAACACTTTTAGTTTAGATATTAATTCTAGACAAACTATTTGTATTTTTCTTGTATTTAATTAAATATAGAATTTTAACTAACTAAGATTCTTTCTGGAGCTTATTTAATTAAATATTCCTATTTAAGTTATAAATTAGTTGTATCAACTGATTTTTCTTATCTAACTTAAATTTGAATATTTGATTTAAATTTTAAATCAAGTTGAGGAATCCTAGGCATTAGTTATTAAAGATTCTTAAGATATTTTTTAAGTTAATATCTTTTCAAATATTAACTTAAAATGGAATATTTTAGATATTTTTTTGGTACATATCTTTTCAAATATTAACATTAAAAAGATATCTTCAAATTAAGTGGTTACAACTTAATTTTTGATATTTAATTAAATCTAAATTTGAAATTATTTAAGTTTTAGATTTTTTCTATCTAACTTAAATTAGATATTTTTCAAATTTTTTGAAAAGATACTTAGTCAAATAAGATATTTTCTAGATAGTAATTTCTAGACTATTTATTATTTCTAATATTTAAATAGGAAAAATAATATACTTTGTGAAATTAATTATTTAAATAATTAATTTTGGTACAATTTTATTAAGTATATTTTTCCTAGTATTAAACTAGAAATAAATAATTAAGCCTTCTCTACACTTAATTATTATTTCTTGAATTTAATACATTTAATTAACTTGAAGAATCTAAATATCTAAGTTGATTTTCATCATGATACTTAAATATTTATTGATTTTTCATGACACTTAATTAAATAGAATATTATTTTTAGGTTGAAATTTAATTTTTCAACTTAAATTTAAATAATTTTCAATATATATATTTTTCTTTATTTTCTTAATCAATTTCGAAAATTGCATTTTAATTATGCAATATTTTCGAATTTCTATCTTGAAAAATAGATTGAGTTGTAAATTAATTATTTATTTTAATTAATTCTTGGACCAACTACAATCAATGATTTTTTCATTTAATTGATTAATTTAAAATAAATGAATTTAATATATATATATATTACTAGAAATTGAATTAACTAGTCAAAAGAATATCTAGATAGGTGATATTTTTGCTTGAAGTATTTCTTTTCTATTTTTATTATTTTTCGAAAATTGTATATTTTATATACTTTAAATTTTCGAACCCAATAAATATATTCTCAAAGGAAATTTTTAAGTTGCTAATTATTTATTTAATTCAACTTAAATTAATTTCCTTAATATTTATATTTAAGATTACCACTAAGATGGAAATAATTAATTTTATTTCAATCACCATCTAAGTATAATTTTATAAATATTATATTAAATTCTTATTTTTGAATTTTAATTCTAAATTTCGAATTTAATGAGAATTTATTTATTAGAATAATAAAGAAAATACATTTTAAATAATGAGCTTTATTATTATTAAGATATTCGATCTCCATTGTGGGTTTTACACCGCGTTTGTTTTAGTGAGTAGTCCTCCCTAATGGAGGAATGTTCATTAGCAATTTCGCACCGTTTAATCTCGCATGATAAGTGGTTTGTAAGTGTTATATATTGTATAGATCACCCTAATGGTGGCGACCATATTTGACTTGCAAATTGCGAAACAATGGTAGAAGCTCATGAGATAGAATAGCCTTGACTCTCGCCTAAACAGGACAACGCTAGATTCCAATCTTGATCGAATAAAAGGTTGCTAGAATGTTTAACATTGTAGATGAGCTGACAACTCTATTCAATGGATGGTAGCTTTGACTCTCGCCTAAACGGGACACTGATATCAGTTTGTTGAAAACCTTAGAAATTATTTAGGATTGAATTTTTTAAGTATTTTCTAATATCATTCCTACTTGCTATGTGCTTATAATTTCTGAATTGATTTTGTGTTAAACCATTATTAATTTCTATTTGTTGATTTATATTATTTTGTAGTATCCTGTTTTGTCAAAATGAATCCCATGTTATCACTGTTGACTGAAAACAAGCTGAATGGATCTAACTTTAATAAATGGAATGAGAACATTAATATTGCTCTCATAGGAGAAAGTGCCTTGTTTGTTTTAACTGAGCCGTCACCTGAAGTGCTTGGGGATAATGCATCCAAAGCTGTGAAAGAAAAGTATGAGCGTTGGCAGAAAGCAAATGACAAAGCTCTATACTTTATGCTTTCTAGCATGGTTGACACCCTCAAAACTCAGTTTTCTAAAACTGAGAAGGCTGCTGAAGTTATGACGAAGTTAAATGAGCTATTCGGTAAGGCATCACTTCAGTCACGCTTTGACGCGACTAAGAAGTACATCAATGCACGGATGGAACCTCATCAAAACGTGCGTGATCATGTTCTCCTCATGTCTAGTTATTTCCAAGAAGCCCAGGATCATGGTGCTGAAATGGACAGTGCTACTCAAGTTAGTCTTATCTTGAATAGCCTGACTCCAGCATTTCTACCATACACATCAAATTATGTCATGAATAAGAAGGAAATTGACTTTCATGAATTAGTCAATGACCTTCAAACTTATGAAAATTTGATTGGAGGACCCAAGAAGAAAGGGAGTAAACCTCACAATCCTGGTAATGGTAATGGGACGATGAAACCTGAAGCAAATGTTGCCTCTTCTTCAAAGCCCAAATCGAAGAAGAAGTGGAAGAACACCAAGAAGCGAACAAAAGTCATGAAAAAGGCTGCTCCTTCTGGTGATGCTACACTTAAAGGAAAGTGTTTCCACTGCAATGAAAAAGGTCATTGGAAACCCCAGTGTCCTAACTTTAAAAGTTTTAGTGAATTATTATCCAATTGGATTTATGATTCTGGACTAACTTTGTTTATTTGTTTTCTTCTTCTTATAGGCCAAGCTACTTGAACTCAATTGAGTTGGATCAGAAAGCTGGATCAAGGGTGAAATCGTCTAGATAAAGATGAAGCTCTTCAATTTTTGAATTAATTGTTTTAGTTTAAAGACAATTTGGATTTCAAATTTTAGTTAGGGATATTTATCCCTGTTTTTCCCATATTGTTGCAATACATTTTTTTTATTAATAAAGTTTTTTTTCGAAATACACTATTGCAATTTATGAGATTGAGCTTCATTTAATTTTATCTTCATCAATTATTACCACATTATATTTGTATGTTTGTATGTGTAAGTGTTTTTTATTATTGATGCAAATTCTATAATATTTACAACTCTTCATAGAGTTATATTAAATAAACACTAGAAATTATTTCTATGTTTATCAATAATTGTTAATTCTAATACAATTATTAAGAATTTGTTTAATAAAAGGATCTTATGATCTGATAGGGGTGGAGAAAAGTTAAGAAAACTATGCAGTTCAACGATCTTTTATATCTAATGAACTCTGGATAGTATTCAACTCCACATAAACTCTATCACACTAATGAGTCAGCTATTGTCAATATAAATTCTTGATCTTGATTGTATGTTCCATTTCGATTTTACTGTTGTAAGTAAAAGTTTGATACCTTTGAAAGTTCTTTGTTAAAGTTTCACACTACCTTAACTGAGTGGGAGAATTTTAAAGTTCTATACCCATCTTCATTAGGTTGATAATTGTGATAGGTACTTAAGAACAATACTGAAAAGCAAATCTAACCATTCACATGGATATGTATAGCTTATCAGAATTATGAGAATAAGATAAAGAACTCTAGTTCAGTCCATTCGAATGACTTGAACCAAGAATTCTTAATCCTCATAAAATTTGATGGTATCTTAATTTTGATTACTTTATCTCTGGCATGTATTTTTCACTTCAAGTACTAGTCTGCTATGTTGATGACTTAGTCTTTACTTAAAGTTTCAGACTAATACAAAAGTCACAACTAGGTAACTCTCCAAACAATCAGAGGTTAAAAGTATTATTTAACCAGACATCTGCTATTGAGTGGGAGCTATCTGAGATGTAATCAAATAGGGAACATTAGAAGATATTCAAGAAGGATTTATGAAAGTGATCTATATGTCAGATATTAAGGAACTGTGTATCAGTTGTCTTTGTATCTCACCATCTAATTTCGAAAAATAAATAAGATGGTGCTTACTTTGGGGGTGGAGGAATTATTGTATAATAATTCAAGCTCTACCAGAGAAGAACTATAACTTGGTCTATTCGAAAATACCAGAAAGTTATATCACTGAAGAAAAGTCTACACTGTATTATCTCAATTACATATTTTAAAATATGAGAGATATGTCCTCTGTTAATTCTGATGTACTTTTAAAACAGTAAAGATTTCAGTATCCCCTGATGAGTAAAGCATATAGTAAAGGATGTTTCATAAGTGTATTTATGAACTAGTTTCCAGAAGTTTGGGTGGATTCAAATATACTACACTTGATCTGAAGATCAAGACATCAGATTGACCTATTTGCACAGTTTGTTTTATATTAGTGCAAGTGGGAGTTTGTTGGGTTTTATGCCCTAAATAAAACTCTTTACAATCTGATTAGTTATCAATATAAGAAATTAGAAGTGATTGATGTTTGCATGAATTTTACATGCTAATGGTTTAATATGTTAAATATGATTATTACATTCATACACACAAAATCAGTTAAATCCAGATCATATGTTTATTCACAATTACAGTATCGTCAACACAGTGGAATGTGATTGTGATCATATGAATCAAAAGTTTTGGCCCCTGTTTCATCAGTGTTATTGGATTTACAATAATGTGATAATCAGCGATGATGTGTACTTACACTTGGAGTAAGTGTTATGTTCTTTCCAGGACATTAGTAAAGTATACTAGTTTCAAATGTATGGAGTATACATTGGACTGGACCGATATTGCAACTAAGTTAAGATATTACAAACTTACCGTTATACATATCTTTCCAAGTCAATATCAGTAGTTGATCTTAAGATTAAAAGAATCTAAATCCTGATATGCTTGGGCTCAACTAAGGAGTGCTATTCATGTTCTTTGATTTATTAGTTAAGCCTACTTTCGGGTCAGGGTGATACGTATATTTTGGGAACATGATAGTATGATTGAGTGAGAGTGCTGAACATAAATATGGAATCTATAGCTTCTACTGGTGTATAGAAGTCAAGTGATGATTCCCTTCGAGCTTAGCAAATAGAAGTAAATGGATGAGCTCTTGTTTAGCTGACTAACGATTAGATCACTAAACACCATTTACAGGTAGCTAAGTGTTTTAAGGGGCAAAATACATTGAGGGGTGAGAACGGTAAAGAAATCCCATCTCGATGTAAATCATCTATATAGAGGATCTTTAAATCACAATAAGATTATAACAATGGTTAAATGAGATAGTATATTGATATCATGGAACATACAATATGCTCTATATAAGTCTGAGAGTGCAATTCTAAGTTCTAAGAGTGGATTCAACGAAGAATTAATAAGTAGGAATTTACTTGGTAAAATTGGTTCACTTATTGGAAGCTCAGCATATAGATCCATGGTCCCCATTCTAGTTGAGAACATTCTGCTTGTAAGACTCATTAATTGATTCGTGATTGATCAATTATAATTCTAAAGTTAGACTATGTCTAATTTTATGAATTTTCACTAAGCAGGGGTGAAATTGTAAAGAAAAGAGTTTCTAGGTTTATTTATTTATTAATGGACTTTTTATGTCTAATTAATAATTAAATTAAATGACAATATTATTTAATAATCTATTTTAGTTATTAAATAATTAGTTTTGGCATTTAAAAGGTTAGAATTGGAAAATTGGCATTTTTGAGAAAATAGAGATAAAATTTGATAAAATTGCAAAATTAAGTGAGGCCTATTACAACACCATGGCCGGCCACTTAAGTTGATTTTTCAAATTAATATTTTCATTATTTTAATGCCAAATAATTCTAAACCTAAACCTAGTAGTTGCCTATAAATAGAAACTGATGGCTCAGTCAAATACACATCTTTGAATAAGCCTTTCTCACAGAAATTTCTCTCTTCATAAAACTGAGCCTTCCCCACTTTCTATACCTTGGCCGTAACCTCTCTCTCTTTTCTCCTTCATCTTTTTCGACCCTAGTGAAAGAGTGAGTGCCCACACACAGCAAGCAGTAACTCAATCATAGATTGGAAGACTGTGAAGGATCAAAACTTGAAGAAGAAGGACATTCGGGCTCAGATCTTGATTATACTCTGCTACAGAAAGGAATCAAGGGTTAGAGATCTGAGTGGAAGGAGACATTAATTCCGCTGCATCAATGTAAGGTTTTCTTAACTTTATATGTGTTTATTTTATCGTTTTAGAAAGTTCATATTTAGGATGTTAATAAACATACTTGTGAGTAGATCTAAGATCCTGGTAAAATAATTTCCAACAGTTCCACCATATAGACACATCATTAGTTATCCATTGTTATAATCTTAATGTGATCAATGATCCTCTATATGAATGATCTACACTGTAAAGGGATTAAATTACCCTTACACCCTACAATGTATTTATTCCTTAAAACACTTGACCACGTATAAATGATATTTCAACTTATGTGAAATGAGTACTCCACCATTTATGTTCGTTTCGTCAAGCTCGAAGGAGATCATCCTTTGCTTACTATTCGCTAGATAGAAGCTATAGATTCCATGGTTATGATAGCGCTCCCACTCAATTGCACTACCGTGTTCCCAAAATGTACGTATCACCCTGACCTAAAAGTAGGCTTAACTAACAAATCAAAGAACACGAATAGCCTTTCATGATTGAGCCTAATCATAACAGGATTAAGAACATTTGATCTAGGATCAACTAGGCGATATTGACTTGAATAGATATTACGGTAAGTTTAATAAATCTAAGTCAAAGTTCAATATCGGTCCCTTCCGATGCATACTCCATGCATCCAACCTGAGCTTTACTTTAACCAATGCTCTGGAAAGAACATAGCACTTCTCCAAATGCAAGTAAACTCTGTTGTAGATTATCATATTAGTAAAACCCTATGTCTGATAAATCTAGGAAACTTTATTCACATAGTCATGTTTACTTTCCAATGTGTTGACGACACAATAAACAGGATCAAGTATGTGAAAAGGGTTTCAGATGAATTTATACATTATGTACATATAATCATGAAATAAATCATGTGAACCATGCAACATTAAATGGTATTTCTGATCTATATTAATGAGTAAATCTGATTATATTGAAATGAGTTTTATTTAAGGCATAAAACCCAACAAGAAATACATGTGAAAATTCAAAACTATCATATCTTAAATAATTTCCAAGGTTTCCAACAAATTGATACAGTGTCCTGGTAGGCGAGAGTCAAAGTTATCATTCATTGAATAGATTAGTCAACTCATTGATCAGGGACATGCATTTCGATCTGGTTATATCTAGAATATGCGTACATGAATGTCATCAGCTCGTGCCCCGCAGTTGCATCCAGCTACTGGTCAATCCTCGGTAGTGGAAAGTAATCTTTCGGACACGCCTTGTTTAAATCTGAAAAGTCAATATAAGTTCTCCAAGTGTTGTTTGGCTTCGGGACAAGAACATGATTTTAAATCCATGATGGGTAGAAGGCCTCACATATGAAATCAGTTGTTAATAACTTGTCTACTTCTTCCTTAAGTGCCCATTGTCTCTTAGAATCTAAGGGTCATATTTGTTGTCTTTTTGCTGGGTAATTATGGTCGATATTCAAATGATGGCAAATCACTTTAGGGTCAATCCTTATCATATTTGAATGGCTCCAAGCAAATTGAACCTTGTTTGCCTTCAAAAAATTTGTTAACTACTATTTTAGTTTTTCATCTAGATTTTTCCCAATAAACACACATCTAGTGGAATTATCTAGATCTAAAATAACTTCTTCGAGTTCCTCAATTAGCTTTAACTGGTTTTTCTCGTCTTGGATTCTAGGGTCTAGATCCTCTTGTTTCTTCTTGCCTTCTTTTGTTATGACCACCATTAATTGATGGTTGGCTCTTCTATTTCAAAGTTCTAACGATAGCATTCACGAGCCAACAACGGTTACCTCACACTACACCTACTCCTGCTGGTGTTTGGAATTTTAAAGATAGGTGTTTCATTGAACTGACTACCCCTACTCAATTCAATGCAGAGCACCCCATCAATATGTTATAAAATGACGGTAGATAAACAACTAAGAAGTCTTGCATTAATGTTGTAGATAATGATGGCTCACCTATTGTTAATGAGAGTTCAATGATGCCTTAACTTGCAACACTATCACCGGTAAATATGCATAAGCTCACCATACAAGGTTCTAACTTTGCATTGTGTAGCCCCATTTTCTTTAGCGTATCTTTGTGTAGGATGTTTACTGAGCTTCGATTATCCACCAACACTCTTTTTACCCTCTTGTTGGCGAGTTGAACTATAATGACAAGAGGTTCGACGTGTGGATACCTCACTTGTTTCGTATCTTCCTCTGAGAATACAATTGGAGGTTCTCATGTTTTGGCTTTCTTTAGTGGTTATGGAGCAAACACCAATTGCTCATTCTTGATTTCATTGACCTATCTCTTGTAACACCCTAACTAATTTAGGCGTGTTAGCGTGATTTTTAACATACTGTGCAGCTCGTTCCTAATCAACGAGACTAATGAAAAATGTGATTAATTAAAATTTTCTTATTTCATTAGAAATATAAAGTAATACCTTTATAGAATCCCGGGATCCTATTACAATATACATTTACAAAAGTTTCCAATTCATAAACAAAAGTTTTGTCGCATAGCGACTACACAGCAAAAGGACTTGATGTCCCAAAGATCATACGCTCCAGGCCTAACCGCCCCGACATGTACAATCTTCATCTGCTCGTCCTCACGGCTGTTCAGCCTTAGCCTTGCCCTTACCTACACATGAAAATAACAGTGTTAGTTGACAGACTCAGTATGAAAAGCATAACATAAAACGTAATAATATCCCGGTCCTACTCTATCCCCGATCATAACCTGGCGTCCATACACCCGATCATAACCCTATCCCCGTGTCCCACTCAGTACTGAATCTAGAACGTCCGTACGAAAATACCATTGACCATAATGTCAGCCTATACTCAATATACCGGTCCTACTCTATCCATATTGATGTGACAACATCGATCAGTATTTCAGCCAATATACATTTATCAGTAATCAATACAACTTTACGTATATTATTACTCCTATCAATGTATTATAACAGACATAATCAACAAGTATGCTAAAGATGTAATAACATAAGCATGACATTATACTAATCTTACCTTGATATTGAATTCAAGTGTGTTGTCCAACCTGAGTGGAAGAACTGCTCGGCGAATTACAGGCTCCTAAATCACATCGATTACAACATAGATAAGTCACACGCTAAATCACTTTCCGGGGACTTAAAGTTGAAACTAAAAGTTTCCCTATCGATAAGTAACATGGACATACCCTAAATATCATAAAAATGGGAAAAATTAAGGTTCCCAAAACTGCCCCAACCGGAATTCCAGTTCTGTGGGGTTTCTTGGGGACCAACCGAAATTCTGGATCCTACAGGTCCCACTGAACTGTAATTCTGGTTCAGTGCAGAAAAACTTCAAAATTTCATAACTCCCTCAACCCCAAATCAAACAAAACCTTTCAGACCTGTTCTATACATCCCAAAGAACATATTCAAACCAATAAAACACCATATCATGCTCAGAATCGAAAACAACCATTTGAGAGAAAAGTTTGAGCACTTAAGCTCAAACTTTGAACAGACCTCACAACCAGCCATCAGCGCGTGCTTAAATCAACATATCTAACAATATTTAAACTTCAGAAACATACTTCAAACAACAACAGTAGCTACAGAACTGAAATACTCAAACTCATGCAAAACTCTTAACTTGAAACTTAAGAAAACCAAAGGGAAAGTTGGTATGAGCGTACCTTGGCTTGGACTCACTTAGAGCTGCTAGAAATCATAGGATTTGAAGAACAAAATTCAGAACCCTAGTTGGTTCTATAGGGTTCGAACAAGAGAGAGCTTCATTTCCAACTTTGCATTTTATATAAAATAATGAATTAAATGAAAATAGGTTGTTTTATTAAATAAATATCAGCTCAAAATCAAATTAAAAATCTAATTATTAAGTTAAAACAAAGTCCACTAAAGGACAAAACACAAATGGGCAAAAAGACCATTTTGCCCTTTCCACACTAAAAATCATAAAAGGTCACTTAGGGGTATTTTTGTCAACTCTAAAATCTCGACAAATTTTGACATTCCCAATGTCTAACTATACTGCCTCACTATATAAAATTACCAGGATGTGTTTTTAATAGCCAAACACCGTGTTCCAATGTTGTCAACCACAAAACATGCAAAATTATGAAATTCTATATATGACATGTAAAATGAATTCTGAATTCAAATAAATCATCGTAAATAAATATTTCAAAACTAATAAACAAGTTTCATAATTAAACCCTAATTATCTGTTAATTTCTAAATTAAAGCTAAGCGGTCTTTACAATTATCTGTTGGGTTTGGTGCCCTAAATAAAACCCATTTCAATATAATAAGATTTACTAATAAAGATCAGAAATAACATTTTATGTTGCATGGTTCACATGATTTATTTCATGATTATATATAATGTATAAATTCTATTAAGTCCAGAACGTATGTATTTGTTAATGATTATAGTGTTGTCAACACAGTGGAATATAATCTTGATTATATGTTCGAAAGTTTAATTCCCTAATTTGTCAGTTCACTGGATTTAGACTGGCATGATAATCAGCGATAGGTATGCTTACACCTTGGATGAGTTTTATGTCCTTTCCAAGGCATTGGCAAAGTTTACCAGTATCGAATGTATGGAGTATACATTGGAAGGGACCGATATTTAACTTTGATTAGATATCTTAAATTTACCGTAATATATATTCAATTCAATATCACCTAGTTGATCCTAGATAAAATGATCTTAATCCTGATATGATTAGGTTCGATCTAAAGAGTATTATACATGTTCTTTGATTCGTTAGTTAAGCCTACTTTTGGGTCAAGGTGATACGTACATTTTGGGAACATGATAGTATAATTGAGTGGGAGCGCTAAACATACATATGGAATCTATAACTTCTATAGGTATTTCGAAGTTAAACAATGATTTCCTTTGAGCTTGGCTAAACAGAGATAAAATGGTTGAGTTCTCATTTCACTTCGCTGAAATATTATTTATACAGAGCTAAGTGTTTTAAGGATAAAATACATTGAAGGGTGTAACAGTAATTTAGTCCCTATATAATGTGGATCATCTATTAGAGGATCATTGATTAAATTAGGATTATAACAATGGATAATTTATAGTGTATCTATATCGTAGAATATATAGAGCGTTCTATATGACTGAGAGTCCAATTCTAAGTTCTATGCGTGGATTCAACAAGGAATTAATAAGTTAGTGGATTGACTTGGTAAATTCTTGATCTGCTTATTGGAAGCTCGGTTATATAGGCCCACGGTCCCCATACTAGTTGAGACCATACTGCTTGTAAGACTCAGTTAATTGATTTTAATTAATCAAATATAATTCTAAAATTAGACTATGTCTAGTTTATGAAATTTCACTAAGCAAGGGCAAAATTGTGAAGAAAAAAGATTCTAGGTTTTATTTGTTAATTAAGAGACTTTATATGTCTAATTAATAAATATATTAAATGACCATATTATTTAATAATTAGTTTTTATGTAAAGCCCGCTTAGTTAATTTGGAAATTAGCAGTTGTTTATGTTTAATTATGAAATTATTTATAGCTATTTAAATAATTTATTACTGTTATTTATGGAATTCAGAAATGCATGATTATGTCATCAGTAGTTTTTATATTTTGCATTTCCGGTGTCCGGTATTTTGGAACTCGGCGTTTGGCTCAGTAGAAATCACAACTTAGTATGCTAGTAGTTTGGGGACGGGTTTTAGACATTGGGAATGTCGGGAATGGCCGGGAATTTAGAATTTCCCAAAAATACCCCTTTAGTATGATTTATGTGATTTTATGGTGGAGGGGCAAAATGGTCTTTTTGCCCCATTAGTATTTTGTCTTCTAGTGAAATTATTAATGAAAAAGAAATGTTTAATTGTTTATTTGTTGGCTGAATAAAATGGAATTATATGGCTTTTATTTCATTTTTCACACACTTAGCAAAAAAATAGAATTTTCAAAAAGAAACTCTCTCTTTCTTTCCCTTCCATTTTCGGCCAAGCTTTGAGCAGCAAGGAGTGGGTTTTCTCCTTTGATTTTGGATTGTTAATTCATCATCTCTTAAGGTCCATTGCAAGCTAGGTTGGTTCTTGTCTCTCCTTCTTTAATTTCTTGAAAAAATTGTGTAAAAAGTGATGGTTGCATGTGAATTGTTGTGATACTTGCTGTTGTGAATGGTTGTTATTTTCTATGGATTTACTTTGCTATTTTAAGTAGTTTAAAGTTAGTTTATGCATGATAATTACTTAGAATCAAGTTTTGAAGTCTTTTTAGTTCAAGAGCATGAATTTTGAAAATATATGTTGAATCTGTAAATTGCTTGCTGTGGTTGATTATTTTCGTTTTCAGAGGCTTAGTTATGCCTTTTTATGTAGGTTTGATCTAGCTTAATTGCATGTTAGTGGATTTAACCAAGTTTGAGTTTTGGAACTCAAAGCTTGGTCTTTAATGGTGATTTTTGTATATGTGTTTTCTGGGTGGTTTTGAGGCCTTAGATTTGTTCTTTGGGGTGTTTAGAACAGGTCTGGAAAGTTTGGTACCAATTGGGGTTGAATTGGTCGAGTTATGAAAATTTTAGTTGGCTGCCTGCGAGGAACCGGAATTCCGGTTGTGCATCCGGAATTCCGGATGAGGGTTCTGAATTTTCCAGAACCGGAATTCCGGTTGGGCAACCGGTCTACCGGTTGGGGAAAATTCAGGGACCCTAGTTTTCCTCGTTTTTATGTTTTTAGGGGTATTGCCATGCTTTTTATCGATAGGGAAACTTTTAGTTCCAAGTTTTAGTCCCTGGGAAGTGATTTAGCGTGTCACTTATAGCGTTGTGATTTTTATGGTTTAGGAGCCAGTAATCCGCCACTCAGCTTCAGTTCCAGTCAGGTTGACCGGCACACCTGAAATCGGAATCCAGGTAAGATTAGTATAACAGTATGCATATGTAGATTACATGTTTAGCGTGCATGTAGGAAGCCTGCTAGATTACATTAGTTATGTATATAGGCTTCGAACCATCCAACCCTGTCACGTCGGTACAGGCTGGAGTATGACCAGCAGCCGGAGTATGACCGGTTCGACCGATCAGGAGGATACTTGTCAATAGTACCGTCCCTATGAACGTTCAAAACTCAGTACCATGTTGGACATGGCAGTAGTGGCTCAGTACCATGTTGGACATGGCAGTAGCGGGACTCAGTATCGTGTTGGACACGGCAGTTAGTTTTATGTATGATATTATTATGCTTTTCTTACTGAGTCTGTCGACTCACAGTTTATGTTCATGTGTAGGTAAAGGCAAGGCTGTAGCTGATGCACCGTGAGCGAGCTTATGAGATTGTACATGTCGGGGCGGTTAGGCCTGGAGCGTACGATCCTCGGGACAGCAGGGCTGAATTTTTGTAACTGTCGTTAGACGACTTTTATTTTGATGTAATAGTTAAACAGTTAAACTTTTTGTAAATATTTTTACAATCGGGATCCCGAATCTTTTGTAATATGGTTTTATAAGTTTAATTAAAAAGCAAAATTTTAATTAATCACGTTTTTCCATAAACCTCGTTGATTAGCAACGAGCTGCACAGTACGTTTAAAAATCACGTAATACGCCTAAGTTAGTTAGGGTGTTACAATTTGGTATCAGAGCCGCCAGGTTGTCTTCCGAAGATCGTCACGACATGTACAATCATCATCAGCAGTTAGCTCTGCTCACTCGCTTCCGCAAGCCTTTATTGCTTTAGTAGTTTATTTTATTCAGTTATGAAAAAGAAAAGCCTGTTAGGAAGCATGATAGTAGCCTGATAGTAGAATAGGCGCATGTTTCATTTCTAATTTCCAAATTAAGCGGCATTAGTAAGCTCGCCTTGAATACGACCTGATATGCCAACTCTTGGTTTCGCAGGCGGTTCTAACTAGATGGACGCCAGGCGGACTACCAGGAGTCAGGGCAACTCCGTAGGGTCGAATCAGGGACAGGGAGCTCAGTTTCCCCCACCTGCTAGGGGCCGAGGCAGAGGTCCCCGAGGCAGGGCTCGTGGCCGGGGTGATGAGAATCTGCCACAGGCTGCCCAGGCTCCCCCAGCCGATCAGGGAGCCCCGAACTGGGAGTTGCGGTTTGCGGAGATGCAAGCCCGGATCGAAGAACAAGACCTCGAGATTCAGAGGTTGAGACAGCAGGGTGCTCCTGCAGTTCCAGTGCCTATAGTTCCAGTGGCACCTGCCCCTGCTGCCCAGGCCGAGATAGTGGTGGCGGCCCATAGATTGGAGCCATTGTATGAGCGGTTCCGGAAGCAAGCACCTCCGGTATTCCTGGGAGGTCCGGACGTGATGAAAGCCGAGCAGTGGCTGACGGTGATCACCAAGATACTGAATTTCATGGGTGTCACCGGTAACGACAGAGTGGTGTGCGCCACGTTTCAGCTCCAGGAGGACGCGCTGGTATGGTGAGACATGGTGTCTCAGATTCATGATGTCACCACCATGACCTGGGAAAGGTTCCAGGAACTCTTTAATGCGAAATACTACAATGAGGCGGTCAGAAGCGCCAAGAGGAAAGAGTTCGTTCACCTGACCCAGCGGGAGAACATGAGCGTCACTGAGTATACTACTCAGTTTGATCGGTTGGCGAGGTTAGCCTCGGGAATTGTGCCGACCGACTTCAGTAAGAAGGAGAAGTATCTGGACGGGTTGAATCCCAAGATCAGGCATGACCTGATGATCACCACCGACGACAGCACCACCTATGCTCAGATGGTGGAGAAGGCACTGCGAGCTGAGGGCGCAGTGGGGTGTATGTCAGAATCAGCCAGTACTCCGGTGAGTGGCGGAGCTCCTACCCCTCCTGCATCAGGCTATAGCAGGGGGAGTAGTGGTTCGGCCATTGATCAGAGGAAGAGGGCACCCACTGCTTCCGGCGGCTCGAGTCAGAACAAGAGGTTCCGGGGGAACCAGAACCGAGGGAGTCGTCCTGGTGGTAATGAGACCCGATTCTCCTATCCCGAGTGCCCTAGCTGCAAGAGGCACCATCGGGGCGAATGCAAAGGTCAGGGATGCTTTCATTGTGGCATGCCCGGACACTTCAAGAGGGAATGTCCCCAGCTCCGACCAGAGGCACCGAGAGCTCCAGCGATACCCACTCCAGCCAGGGTGTTCGCTATCACGCAGGCTGATGCAGATGCCAGCCCATCAGTTGTCACAGGTCAGCTTTTTATTAACAACTCGCTATATTCAGTGCTGTTTGATTCTGGGGCTACACATTCTTATGTGGCGGCCAGAGTCTTTAGTAAATTGGGTAGACCCTTTGATAGATATGAATCAGGGTTTGGAACCCTGTTACCTGGCGGAGAATCGGTTATCTCCAATAGGTGGATTAGGTCTATGCCGATCAGGATAGATGGTAGAGAGTTAAGCGTTGATCTGATAGAGATGAGCTTAGTCGAATTCGATATTATTTTAGGAATGGATTTCCTATCTAAATATTCGGCGAGCATTGACTGTAAAAGGAAGATGGTGGTCTTCCAACCGGAAAGTGAAGAACCGTTTGTATTTGTTGGTTCGGTTCAGGGATCTCGGATCCCGGTGATCTCGGCTATGTCAGCGAGAGAATTGTTGCACGGCGGGTGCTTAGGGTTTCTGGCCGTGGTGGTGGACACCACTCGGCCAGACACCATTCGGCCAGAGGACATCAGAGTGGTTCGGGAATTTTTGGACGTTTTTCCCGAAGAACTTCCAGGGTTACCACCTCAGCGGGAGATTGATTTCGTGATTGACTTGGCACCAGGGGTGGAACCGGTTTCCAAAGCCCCGTATAGGATGGCTCCAGCTGAACTTAAGGAATTAAAGATTCAGCTCCAAGGGTTGCTTGACATAGGGTTCATTCGGCCCAGTGTGTCACCCTGGGGAGCCCCGGTTTTGTTCGTCAAAAAGAAGGATGGATCTATGAGAATGTGCATCGACTACAGAGAGTTGAACAAGTTGACGGTGAAGAATAAATATCCATTACCTAGGATCGATGACTTGTTCGATCAGCTTCAGGGGAAGACGGTCTTTTCTAAGATTGATCTCCGTTCGGGTTATCATCAGTTGAGAATCCGAGAGGAGGACATTCCGAAGACGGCTTTCCGCACTAGGTATGGACACTACGAATTTCTGGTTATGTCATTCGGACTAACCAATGCTCCTGCAGAATTCATGGACCTGATGAATAGAGTATTCAAGGATTTCCTCGATATCTGTGTGATTGTGTTTATCGACGACATCCTCGTGTACTCTCAATCAGAAGAGGAGCACGAGTTACATCTTCAGATGGTACTACAACGGCTTCGCGAACATAGACTTTATGCCAAGTTCAAGAAATGTGAGTTCTGGTTATCTCAGGTGTCCTTCCTAGGGCACATTGTGAGTAAAGATGGGATCAAGGTGGATCCCGGGAAGATTGAATCCGTCAGGGATTGGCCGAGACCGAAGACAGTGACAGAGATCAGAAGCTTCTTGGGTTTAGCTGGGTACTACCGTAGGTTCGTGGAGGGGTTCTCCAAAATCTCAATGCCCCTAACCGAGCTTACAAAGAAGAATCAGCGATTTATCTGGTCAGATAAATGTGAAGCTAGCTTTCAGGAGCTGAAGCAGAGGTTGATTACTGCTCCGGTACTAGCTTTGCCTTCGGACAAGGAGAAGTTCGTAGTCTACTGTGACGCATCCAAACAGGGTTTGGGGTGTGTATTGATGCAAGCCGATCGGGTTATCGCTTATGCCTCCCGTCAGTTAAAGGATTATGAACAGCGATACCCGACTCATGATTTAGAATTGGCCGCAGTGGTTTTTCCACTGAAGATTTGGCGGCATTACCTGTACGGGGAGAAGTGTGAGATCTATACCGACCATAAAAGTCTCAAGTATTTCTTTACTCAGAAAGATTTGAACATGAGACAAAGGCGTTGGTTGGAATTAGTGAAGGATTATGATTGTGAGATCCTCTATCATCCCGGAAAAGCCAATGTAGTGGCCGATGCCCCGAGCGAGAAAGGGTCCCGGGCAAGTAGCTAGCATGGTTCAGATCTCACCTCAGCTAGCAGAGGATATGGTTAGATCCAGCATTGAGTTTGTGGTAGGTCAGCTTCACAACTTGACGCTGCAATCTGATCTATTAGAAAGAATAAAAGTCGCTCAGATGACAGATCCAGAGTTAGTGAAGATCCGAGATGAGGTGTTGGCTGGTCAAACCAAGGACTTTTCAGTGTCAGATAGTGGGATGCTTTTGTATAAAGCCAGGGTTTGTGTTCCGAACAATGCGGAACTTAGAATGAGATCTTTGAGGAGGCTCATTCTACTCCATATTCTCTGCATCCCGGCACCACCAAGATGTACCAAGATTTGAAACCGTACTTCTGGTGGAACGGTATGAAGAAGAATTTGGTAGAATTCGTATCGAGATGCCTCACTTGTCAGCAGATCAAGGCTGAACATCAGAGACCAGCAGGGTTGTTGCAGCCTCTAACCCTACCAGAATGGAAATGGGAGGATATTACGATGGATTTTGTGGTCGGGTTACCTAGGACCACGGGTATGTATGATTCCATCTGGGTAGTGGTGGACCGATTTACGAAATCTGCTCATTTTCTGCCGGTTAGAACAACGTTCACAGTGGATCAGTTGGCAGAACTGTACATCTGAGAGATAGTGAGACTTCACGGGGTACCGAAGTCTATAGTTTCGGAGAGGGATCCGAAATTCACCTCCAAATTTTGGCAAAGTTTGCAACGGGCAATGGGTACAAAGCTAAAATTCAGTACAGCATTCCATCCTCAGACAGATGGTCAGTCCGAAAGGACAATTCAGATATTGGAGGATATGTTGAGAGCCTGTGTTATGGACTTTGAGGGCTCATGGAGTAAGTATCTACCGTTGATAGAATTCTCTTACAACAACAGTTATCAGAGTACAATAGGGATGGCTCCCTATGAACTATTGTACGGTAGGAAATGTAGATCCCCTATCCACTAGGATGAGACAGGGGAGAGGAAATACCTAGGTCCAGAGTCAGTTCAGCGGACCAATGAGGCAATAGAAAAGATAAAAGCTAGAATGCTTGCCTCACAGAGCAGACAGAAGAGTTACGCAGATCCGAAACGCAGAGATGTTGAGTTCCAAGTAGGGGAACATGTGTTTTTACGGGTATCTCCGATGAAGGGGATTAAACGTTTCGGGAAAAGAGGCAAGTTATGCCCTAGATTTACTGGACCTTTCGAGATTCTCGAGAAGATAGGTCAAGTGGCATATCGGTTAGCATTGCCTCCAGCCTTATCAGCAGTGCACAACGTATTCCATGTCTCAATGTTGAGAAAATACGTTTCAGACCCCTCTCATATACTCAGTTATGAGAGTCTTCGGCTCGGCCGGACATGACCTATGAGGAACAGCCAGTGCAGATCCTGGATAGAAAGGATAAAGTCCTTCGGAATAAGACCATAGCATTGGTCAAGGTTCTCTGGAGAAACAGCAAGGTGGAGGAAGCCACCTGGGAGCTAGAGTCAGATATGAGAGTTCAATATCCAGAGTTATTCAGGTTAGATTTCGGGGACGAAATCCTTTTAAGGGGGGAATAGTTGTAAAGCCCGCTTAGTTAATTTGGAAATTAGCAGTTGTTTATGTTTAATTATGAAATTATTTATAGCTATTTAAATAATTTATTACTGTTATTTATGGAATTCAGAAATGCATGATTATGTCATCAGTAGTTTTTATATTTTGCATTTCCGGTGTCCGGTATTTTAGAACTCGGCGTTTGGCTCAGTAGAAATCACAACTTAGTATGCTAGTAGTTTGGGGACGGGTTTTAGACATTGGGAATGTCGGGAATGGCCGGGAATTTAGAATTTCCCAAAAATACCCCTTTAGTATGATTTATGTGATTTTATGGTGGAGGGGCAAAATGGTCTTTTTGCCCCATTAGTATTTTGTCTTCTAGTGAAATTATTAATGAAAAAGAAATGTTTAATTGTTTATTTGTTGGCTGAATAAAATGGAATTATATGGCTTTTATTTCATTTTTCACACACTTAGCAAAAAAAATAGAATTTTCAAAAAGAAACTCTCTCTTTCTTTCCCTTCCATTTTCGGCCAAGCTTTGAGCAGCAAGGAGTGGGTTTTCTCCTTTGATTTTGGCTTGTTAATTCATCATCTCTTAAGGTCCATTGCAAGCTAGGTTGGTTCTTGTCTCTCCTTCATTAATTTCTTGAAAAAATTGTGTAAAAAGTGATGGTTGCATGTGAATTGTTGTGATACTTGCTGTTGTGAATGGTTGTTATTTTCTATGGATTTACTTTGCTATTTTAAGTAGTTTAAAGTTAGTTTATGCATGATAATTACTTAGAATCAAGTTTTGAAGTCTTTTTAGTTCAAGAGCATGAATTTTGAAAATATATGTTGAATCTGTAAATTGCTTGCTGTGGTTGATTATTTTCGTTTTCAGAGGCTTAGTTATGCATTTTTATGTAGGTTTGATCTAGCTTAATTGCATGTTAGTGGATTTAACCAAGTTTGAGTTTTGGAACTCAAAGCTTGGTCTTTAATGGTGATTTTTGTATATGTGTTTTCTGGGTGGTTTTGAGGCCTTAGATTTGTTCTTTTGGGTGTTTAGAACAGGTCTGGAAAGTTTGGTACCAATTGGGGTTGAATTGGTCGAGTTATGAAAATTTTAGTTGGCTGCCTGCGAGGAACCGGAATTCCGGTTGTGCATCCGGAATTCCGGATGAGGGTTCTGAATTTTCCAGAACCGGAATTCCGGTTGGGCAACCGGTCTACCGGTTGGGGAAAATTCAGGGACCCTAGTTTTCCTCGTTTTTATGTTTTTAGGGGTATTGCCATGCTTTTTATCGATAGGGAAACTTTTAGTTCCAAGTTTTAGTCCCCGGGAAGTGATTTAGCGTGTCACTTATAGCGTTGTGATTTTTATGGTTTAGGAGCCAGTAATCCGCCACTCAGCTTCAGTTCCAGTCAGGTTGACCGGCACACCTGAAATCGAAATCCAGGTAAGATTAGTATAACAGTATGCATATGTAGATTACATGTTTAGCGTGCATGTTGGAAGCCTGCTAGATTACATTAGTTATGTATATAGGCTTCGAACCATCCAACCCTGTCACGTCGGTACAGGCTGGACTATGACGAGCAGCCGGAGTATGACCGGTTCGACCGATCAGGCTGACATTTGGTTGGTGGTTCCGTACTATTGACCTATCCCGTCGGTACAGGCTGGAGTATGACCAGCAGCCGGAGTATGACCGGTTCGACCGATCAGGAGGATACTTGTCAATAGTACCGTCCCTATGAACGTTCAAAACTCAGTACCATGTTGGACATGGCAGTAGTGGCTCAGTACCATGTTGGACATGGCAGTAGCGGGACTCAGTATCGTGTTGGACACGGTAGTTAGTTTTATGTATGATATTATTATGCTTTTCTTACTGAGTCTGTCGACTCACAGTTTATGTTCATGTGTAGGTAAAGGCAAGGCTGTAGCTGATGGACCGTGAGCGAGCTTATGAGATTGTACATGTCGGGGCGGTTAGGCCTGGAGCGTACGATCCTCGGGACAGCAGGGCTGAATTTTTGTAACTGTCGTTAGACGACTTTTATTTTGATGTAATAGTTAAACAGTTAAACTTTTTGTAAATATTTTTACAATCGGGATCCCGAGTCTTTTGTAATATGGTTTTATAAGTTTAATTAAAAAGCAAAATTTTAATTAATCACGTTTTTCCATAAACCTCGTTGATTAGCAACGAGCTGCACAGTACGTTTAAAAATCAGGTAATACGCCTAAGTTAGTTAGGGTGTTACATTTTAGTTATTAAATAGTTGGAATTGGGATTTAAATGGTTGAATTTGAAAATTGGCGTTTTTGAGAAAATGAGATGCAGAAATGATAAAACAGCAAAATTGCATAAGTGGGGCCCAATATCCAAAGCCCAGGCCGACCACTAGTGTAGGCTTTTATCATTTATTTTTTCATTATTTTAATGCCAAATAATTCTAACCTAAACCTAGGTGGTTACCTATAAATAGGTAGTGATGGCTTCAGGAAATTGATGATGCATCTCATTCCTTCAGAGAAAATTCTAAGTCGCCACTTCCCTCTCTTTTCTTCTTCTCAATTTTCGAACCTTGAGTGAATGTGTGAGTGCCCACACACATCTTGTATCTCAATCATAGTGTGGAAGATTGTGAAGAATCCAATCAACAAGAAGGAGAATCAAGCTCATGGAAGGAGAGAAAGAGATCCAGGTTCAGATCTTAGTGATGCTCTGCTACAGAAAGGAATCAAGGGCTAGAGATTTGAACGGAAGGAGTCATTATATTCCGCTGCACCCAATGTAAGGTTTCCTAAACTTTATATGTGTTTATTTCATTGTTTTAGAATTCATATTAGGATGTTAATGAAACATACTTGTTAGTAAATCTATATCATGGTAAAATATTTCCAGCAACTGGTATCAGAGCCATGGTAATGATTTACTTTCATGAAATATGAATTAAAACAATGATATGTGTTTATTTGGATGGTTTCATGTTGATCTGTGTGTCATATGATGATTGATTGATTCTTGTGAAATTTATGAAAAATAATTGAGTTTTCGTTTCTGGAATTATTTTTATTGGATAGATTGGAAAAAATTAAGCAATTTACTTTTTTACAGAACTTAATTTTGATTTTATTTTAATTAGTTATGAATTTTTGAAAATCAAAAAATATCAGGGGTGCATCACACACCCGAACGCGCACAGAACCCTTGCTTTCCTCGGACGCCTGCGACTTCAGACACGTTTTGTCTGAGTTTTCTCGGTCTGTAGGCGGACTATCAGAAGACGATTGGGATGCGCGCGCGGAGAGGCTGCATGCAGCCTCTTGCGCCGTGTCTTCTCGGTCAGCATGCCCCTCGTGTGCGTGTGGACAGTATGCATCCGTACCACTTACAATTTTTTTTCGTTTTCTTCGATTTTTCATGCTATTTCATGGAATTAACTTCAATTTTTTTGTGTAGTTTTGTATTTTGAGTAGGCAATTTTTTTTTTGAAATGATATTTAGGTTAGTTGATACCTAATTTTTCAAAAATTGTAGGTTTAATTTTAAATTTTTTTATTTATTTAATTTTTTTAAAAAAACCGAAAGTATTTTTTTATTATTATTTATTTATTTTTGAAATTTTATTTAATAAATTAATTAATTTAAAATTAAATAAATCCTACATGCAACTATCATATTCAACTTCTTGGAGGAGTATGCGTTTTAGCTTGTGTGTAAGTTTTATAAAACCTATTATTGCTTGATCTAAATTGCCATTGTTAACTTATTGATAGATCCAATGATCTGATTTTAACCCATGGTTCAATTGTTAATAGGTCAAGTAAATAATTTGTAACAAGTAAATTTTACATTCTTCTTTCATCTGTGTATGACCTAGTAACATGATAGGATCCATCCAAATCTGTTTGCTTGTGTGACCCTATATGTTTACTTTACGTTTAGATGCATATAGGTTGTTCATTTAGTATTTTAATTAAGATGAACTAGTTGCTAAATAAAATATCACACCATGATAGATTTTATTTAGGCCCATTTAGATTTTTGGGCCTATTCAATTAATAACAGTTCTTCATTTTAAGGTTACATTCCTCTCTTTTGGGCCTTGTGTGAGAGTTAGGGGGCCAATAGAAGTGGGTACGACATACTGAACCCAGCTCTCCCTCACATGAACAACCCCAACTTCGAAGGCCCATTTGCCTGATTTGGATAACTGTATTAGGTTAATTAAATTAGTTTAACCTAATAAAATTGATTTGCAACATAATTAATTTTAAAATAAATGGAATTATTTTTCATTCGTATATTTTGAAATTAATTTAAAAAAACACGCTTAGTTTAATGAAATTATTTCTAGATAAACTATATGTATTTTTCTTGTATTTAATTAAATATAGAATTATAACTAACTAGATTCTTTCTGAAGCTTATTTTAATTATTTCATTAAATATTCCTATTTAAGTTGTAAATTAGTTATTTCTAACTAATTTTATTTATCAACTTAAATTTGAATATCTTTTGAATTTCAAAATTAAGTTGAGGAATTATAGGAATTGGTTATTGAAGATTCTTAAAATATTTTTTAAGTTGTTTTTTTTTTTAAATATAGATCAACTTAAAATGGAATATTTTTCAAATTAGGTGGTTACAATTTTATTTTGATATTTAATTAAATTTATTTGAAAAACATTTAAGTTGGATATTTAAGATTTTTTCTATAACAACATAAATTAGAATTTTTTTCGAATTTTAGAAAAACACTTAGTTAATGATATATATTCTAGATAATTATTTCCAGTACTAATTATATTTTCTAATATTTAATTAGGAAAATATTTTAAGTTGTAAATTAATTATT
Organism: Cannabis sativa; assembly: GCF_029168945.1. Taxonomy (NCBI): domain Eukaryota; kingdom Viridiplantae; phylum Streptophyta; class Magnoliopsida; order Rosales; family Cannabaceae; genus Cannabis; species Cannabis sativa. Next base: position 60,071,431 of record NC_083601.1, read on the forward strand.
TATTTTAATTAATTTTGGACCAACTTAATGATAAAATATTTTCCTAGTATTAAAATATCTGAGTGACTTTTATTCTTTCTAATAGATCAGATTGCAGCGTCAAGTTGTGAAGCTGACCTACCACAAACTCAATGCTGGATCTAACCATATCCTCAGCTAGCTGAGGTGAGATCTGAACCATGCTAGCTACTTGCCCGGGACCCTTTCTGCTCAGGGCATCGGCCACTACATTGGCTTTTCCGGGATGATAGAGGATCTCACAATCGTAATCCTTCACTAATTCCAACCAACGCCTTTGTCTCATGTTCAAATCTTTCTGAGTAAAGAAATACTTGAGACTTTTATGGTCGGTATAGATCTCACACTTCTCCCCGTAAAGGTAATGCCGCCAAATCTTCAGTGCAAACACCACTGCGGCCAATTCTAAATCATGAGTCGGGTATCGCTGTTCATAATCCTTTAACTGACGGGAGGCATAAGCGATAACCCGATCGGCTTGCATCAATACACACCCCAAACCCTGTTTGGATGCGTCACAGTAGACTACGAACTTCTCCTCGTCCGAAGGCAAAGCTAATACCGGAGCAGTAATCAATCTCTGTTTCAGCTCCTGAAAACTAGCTTCACATTTATCTGACCAGATAAACCGCTGATTCTTCTTTGTAAGCTCGGTTAGGGGCATTGAGATTTTGGAGAACCCCTCCACGAACCTACGGTAGTACCCAGCTAATCCCAAGAAGCTTCTGATCTCTGTCACTGTCTTCGGTCTCGGCCAATCCCTGACGGATTCAATCTTCCCGGGATCCACCTTGATCCCATCTTTACTCACAATGTGCCCTAGGAAGGACACCTGAGACAACCAGAACTCACATTTCTTGAACTTGGCGTAGAGCTTATGTTCTCGAAGTCGTTGCAGTACCATCTGAAGATGTAACTCATGCTCCTCTTCTGATTGAGAGTACACGAGGATGTCGTCGATAAACACAATCACACAGATATCGAGGAAATCCTTGAATACTCTATTCATCAGGTCCATGAATGCTGCAGGAGCATTGGTTAGTCCGAATGACATAACCAGGAACTCGTAATGTCCATACCTAGTGCGGAAAGCCGTCTTTGGAATGTCCTCCTCTCGGATCCTCAACTGATGATAACCCGAACGGAGATCAATCTTAGAAAAGACTGTCTTCCCCTGAAGCTGATCGAACAAGTCATCGATCCTAGGTAATGGATATTTATTCTTCACCGTCAGCTTGTTCAATTCCCTGTAGTCGATGCACATCCTCATAGATCCATCCTTCTTCTTGACGAACAAAACCGGGGCTCCCCAGGGTGACACACTGGGCCGAATGAACCCTATGTCAAGCAACCCTTGGAGCTGAATCTTTAATTCCTTAAGTTCAGCTGGAGCCATTCTATATGGGGCTTTGGAAACCGGATCCACCCCTGGTGCCAAGTCAATCACAAAATCAATCTCCCGCTGAGGTGGTAACCCTGGAAGTTCTTCGGGAAATACGTCCAAAAATTCCCGAACCACTCTGATGTCCTCTGGCCGAATGGTGTCTGGCCGAGTGGTGTCTACCACCACGGCCAGAAACCCTAAGCACCCGCCGTGCAACAATTCTCTCGCTGACATAGCCGAGATCACCGGGATCCGAGATCCCTGAACTGAACCCACAAATACAAACGGTTCTTCACTTCCCGTTTGGAAGACCACCATCTTCCTTTTACAATCAATGCTCGCCGAATATTTAGATAGGAAATCCATTCCTAAAATAATATCAAATTCGACTAAGCTCATCTCTATCAGATCAGCGCTTAACTCTCTACCATCTATCCTGATCGGCATAGACCTAATCCACCTATTGGAGATAACCAATTCTCCGCCAGGTAACAGGGTTCCAAACCCTGATTCATATCTATCATAGGGTCTACCCAATTTACTAAAGACTCTGGCCGCCACATAAGAATGTGTAGCCCCAGAATCAAACAGCACTGAATATAGCGAGTTGTTAATAAAAAGCTGACCTGTGACAACTGATGGGCTGGCATCTGCATCAGCCTGCGTGATAGCGAACACCCTGGCTGGAGTGGGTATCGCTGGAGCTCTCGGTGCCTCTGGCCGGAGCTGGGGACATTCCCTCTTGAAGTGTCCGGGCATGCCACAATGAAAGCATCCCTGACCTTTGCACTCACCCCGATGATGCCTCTTGCAGCTAGGGCACTCGGGATAGGAGAATCTGGTCTCAGTACCACCAGGACGACTCCCTCTGTTCTGGTTCCCCCGGAACCTCTTGTTCTGACTCGAGCCGCCGGAAGCAGTGGGTGCCCTCTTCCTCTGATCAATGGCCGAACCACTACTCCCCCTGCTATAGCCTGATGCAGGAGGGGTAGGAGCCCCGCCACTAACCGGAGTACTGGCTGATTCTGACATGCACCCCACTGCGCCCTCAGCTCGCAGTGCCTTCTCCACCATCTGAGCATAGGTGGTGCTGTCGTCGGTGGTGATCATCAGGTCATGCCTGATCTTGGGATTCAACCCGTCCAGATACTTCTCCTTCTTGCTGAAGTCGGTCGGCACAATTCCCGAGGCTAACCTCGCCAACCGGTCAAACTGAGTAGTATACTCAGTGACGCTCATGTTCTCCCGCCCGGGTCGTGTGAACGAACTCTTTCCTCTTGGCGCTTCTGACCGCCTCATTGTAGTATTTCGCATTAAAGAGTTCCTGGAACCTTTCCCAGGTCATGGTGGCGACGTCATGGATCTGAGACACCATGTCCCACCATACCAGGGCGTCCTCCTGGAACTGAAACGTGGCGCACACCACTCTGTCGTTACCGGTGACACCCATGAAATTCGGGATTCGGTAATCACCGTCGCCCACCGCTCGGCTTTCATCACGTCGGGACCTCCCGGGAATACCGGAGGTGCTTGCTTCCGAACCGCTCATACAATGGTTCCAATCTATGGGCCGCCACCACTATCTCGGCACAGGCGGCAGGGCAGGTGCCACTGGAACTATGGGCACAGGAACTGCAGGAGCACCCTGCTGTCTCAACCTCTGAATCTCGAGGTCTTGTTCTTATATCCGGGCTTGCATCTCCGCAAACCGCAACTCCCAATTCGGGGCTCCCTGATCGGCTGGGGGAGCCTGGGCAGCCTGTGGCGGGTTTTCATCACCCCGGCCACGAGCCCTGCCTCGGGGACCTCTACCTCGGCCCCTAGCAGGTGGGGGAAACTGAGCTCCCTGTCCTTGGTTCGACCCTACGGAGTTGCCCTGACTCCTGGTAGTCCGCCTGGCGTCCATCTGATTAGAACCGCCTGCGAAACCAAGAGTTGGCATATCAGGTCGTATTCAAGGCGAGCTTACTAATGCCGCTTAATTTGGAAATTAGAAATGAAACATGCGCCTATTCTACTATCAGGCTACTAACATGCTTCCTAACAGGCTTTTCTTTTTCATAACTGAATAAAATAAACTACTAATACAATAAAGGCTTACTGAACCGTGAACCGAGCTAACTGCTGATGATGATTGTACATGTCGTGACGATCTTCGGAAGACAACCTGGCGGCTCTGATACCAAATTGTAACACCCTAACTACCTTAGGCGTATTACGTGAGTTTTAAACGTACTGTGCAGCTCGTTGCTAATCAACGAGGTTTATGGAAAAACGTGATTAATTAAAATTTTGCTTTTTAATTAAACTTATAAAACCATATTACAAAAGACTCGGGATCCCGATTTATAAAATCCTTTACAAAAGTTTTAACTGTTTAACTATTACATAAAAATAAAAGTCGTCTAACGACCAGTTACAAAATTCAGCCTTGCTGTCCCGAGGATCGTACGCTCCAGGCCTAACCGCCCCGACATGTACAATCTCATAAGCTCGCTCACGGTCCATCAGCTAAAGCCTTGCCTTTACCTACACATGAACATAAACTGTGAGTCGACAGACTCAGTAAGAAAAGCATAATAATATCATACATAATTCTAACTGTCGTGTCCAACACGATACTGAGTCCCGCTACTGCCATGTCCAACATGGTACTGAGCCACTACTGCCATGTCCAACATGGTACTGAGTTTTGAACGTTCATAGGGACGGTACTATTGACAGGTATCCTCCTGATCGGTCGAACCGATCATACTCCGGGTGCTGGTCATACTCCAGCCTGTACCGACGGGATAGCTCAATAGCACTGAACCACCAACCAAATGTCAGCCTGATCGGTCAAACCGGTCATACTCCGCCGTCGGTCATACTCCACCCGTACCGACGTGACAGGTTGGATGGTTCGAAGCCTATATACATAACTAATGTAATCTAGCAGGCTTCCTACATGCACGCTAAACATGTAATCTACATATGCATACCGTTATACTAATCTTACCGGATTCCGATTTCGGTGTGTGCCGTCAACCCGACCGGAACCGAAGCCGAGCGGCGGACATCGGCTCCTAAACCATAAAAATCACAACGCTATAAGTGACACGCTAAATCACTTCCCGGGGACTAAAACTTGGAACTAAAAGTTTCCCTATCGATAAAAAGCATGGCAATACCCCTAAAAACATAAAAACGAGGAAAACTAGGGTCCCTGAATTTTCCCCAACCGGTAGACCAGTTGCCCAACCGGAATTCCAGTTCTGGAAAATTCAGAACCCTCATCCGGAATTCCGGATGCACAACCGGAATTCCGGTTCCTCGCAGGCAGCCAACCTAAATTTTCATAACTCGACCAATTCAACCCCAATTGGTACCAAACTTTCCAGACCTGCTCTAAACACCCCAAAGAACAAATCTAAGGCCTCAAAACCACCCAGAAAACACATAAGCAAAAATCACCATTGGAGCTCAAGCTTTGAGTTCCAAACTCAAGCTTGAGCAAATCCACCTAAACATGCATTCCACTAGCTTAATTCTACTCAATCTAGCATAATAACACCTCTGAAAACACACAAGAACATCCAGCAACTTCACAGAACAAAATGAACCATTTCCTTCAAAAATTCATAACTTTTTCACATAAACATTTAACCAACTAGAACAAGAATTCAAGCATGCAATTCCATCACATTAAACCTACTGAATTCAACACTTTAATCACAGAAACAACAACAATAATAACCAGCAGCAACAACACCAAAACACCATGCATGCATCACCATTTTTCATCATTTTTTTCAAGAAATTACAACAAGAAAGGTTAGAGACTTTACCAAGGATTAGAAGCACACTTAGATTGGATGAAACTAGCTTGAAAATTGAAAGAAAACCAGCCCTTGAACCCCAAGCCTTCAGCCGAAAAAAGAGAGAGAGAAAAGAGAGTGTTTTCTTTTTAAATTTCTAATTTTCTAACTTAGCATATTTTTGTGAAAAATGAAAATGAAATAACTAACCAAGCATTATTCATATCAGCCAAAATAATCAATTAAAATAAACATTTAATCCATTCAATAAATCACATAAGACAAAACACTAATGGGGCAAAAAGACCATTTTGCCCCTCCACCATAAAATCATGAAAATCATACTAAAGGGGTATTTTTGGGACATTCTAAATTCCAGGCCATTCCCGACATTCCCAATGTCTAAAACCCGTCCCCAAATTACTAACATACTAAGTTGTGATTTCTACTGAGCCAAACGCCGAGTTCCAAAATACCGGACACCGGAAATGCAAAATATAAAAACTACTGATGACATAAACATGCATTTCTGAATTCCATAAATAACAGTAATAAATTATTTAAATAGCTATAAATAATTTCATAATTAAACATAAACAACTGCTAATTTCCAAATTAACTAAGCGGGCTTTACAAAATTCCTACTTATTAATTCTTCGTTGAATCCACTCTTAGAACTTAGAATTGCACTCTCAGACTTATATAGAGCATATTGTATGTTTCACGATACCAATATACTATCTCATTTAACCATTGTTATAATCTTATTGTGATTTAAAGATCCTCTATATAGATGATTTACATCGAGATGGGATTTCTTTACCGTTCTCACCCCTCAATGTATTTTGCCCCTTAAAACACTTAGCTACCTGTAAATGGTGTTTAGTGATCTAATAATTAGTCAGTTAAACAAGAGCTCATCCATTTACTTCTATTTGCTAAGCTCTAAGGGAATCATCACTTAACTTCTATACACCAGTAGAAGCTATAGATTCCATATTTATGTTCAGCACTCCCACTCAATCATACTATCATGTTCCCAAAATATACGTATCACCCTGACCCAAAAGTAGGCTTAACTAATAAATCAAAGAACATGAATAGCACTCCTGAGTTGAGCCCAAGCATATCAGGATTTAGATTCTTTTCAATCTTAAGATCAACTACTGATATTGACTTGGAAAGATATGTATAACGGTAAGTTTGTAATATCTTAACTTAGTTGCAATATCGGTCCAGTCCAATGTATACTCCATACATTCGAAACTAGTATACTTTACTAATGTCCTGGAAAGAACATAACACTTACTCCAAGTGTAAGTACACATCATCGCTGATTATCACATTAGTGTAAATCCAATAACACTGATGAAACAGGGACCAAAACTTTTGATTCATATGATCACAATCACATTCCACTGTGTTGACGATACTGTAATTGTGAATAAACATATGATCTGGATTTAACTGATTTTGTGTGTATGAATGTAATAAACATATTAAATATATTAAACCATTAGCATGTAAAATTCATGCAAACATCAATCACTTCAAATTTCTTATATTGATAACTAATCAGATTGTAAAGAGTTTTATTTAGGGCATAAAACCTAACAAACTCCCACTTGCACTAATATAAAACAAACTGTGCAAATAGGTCAATCTGATGTCTTGATCTTCGCATCAAGTGTAGTATATTTGAATCCACCCAAACTTTTGGAAACTAGTTCATAAATACTCTTATGAAACATCCTTTACTATATGCTTTACTCATCAAGGGATACTGAAATCTTTACTGTTTTAAAAGTACATCTGAATTAACAGAGGACATATCTCTCATATTTTAAAATATGTAATTGAGATAATACAGTGTAGACTTTTCTTCAGTGATATAACTTTCTGGTATTTTCGAATAGACCAAGTTATAGTTCTTCTCTGGTAGAGCTTGAATTATTATACAATAATTCCTCCACGCCCAAAGTAAGCACCATCTTAAGAATTTCGAAATTAGATGGTGTGATACAAAGACAACTGATACACAGTTCCTTAATATCTGACATATAGATCACTTTCATAAATCCTTCTTGAATATCTTCTAATGTTCCCTATTTGATTACATCTCAGATAGCTCCCACTCAATAGCGTATGTCCGGTTAAATAATACTTTTAACCTCTCGATTGTTTAGAGAGTTACCTAGTTGTGACTTTTGTATTAGTCTCGAAACTTTAAGTCAAGACTAAGTCATCAACTTAGCGTACTAGTATTTGAAGTGAAAAATACATGCCGTAGATTAAAGTAATCAAAATTAAGATACCATAAAATTTTATGAGGATTAAGAATTCTTGGTTCAAGTCATTCGAATGGACTGAACTAGAGTTCTTTATCTTATTCTCATAATTCTGATAAGCTATACCTATCCATGTGAATGGTTAGATTTGCTTTTCAGTAGTGTTCTTAAGTACCTATCACAATTATCAACCTATTGAAGATGGGTATAGAACTTGAAAATTCTCCCACTCAATTAAGGTAGTGTGAAACTTTAACAAAGAACTTTCAGAGGTATCAAACTTTTACTTACAACAGTAAAATCAAAATGGAACATACAATCAAGATCAAGAATTTATATTGACAATAGCTGACTCATTATATTACTTCTATGTTTTAAACAAGATATGTGTTTCATAGGGAATTGTGGAATGGACTCCACCCCTAAGAATATACATATAGGGTACTATGGATAACCTCCACCCCTAAGTATATAGAGATTATGATCCACCCCTAAAGGTTGTATAGATCATGATTCTCTTAGTGTGATAGAGTTTATGTGGAGTTGAATACTATCCAGAGTTCATTAGATATAAAAGATCGTTGAACTGCATAGTTTTCTTAACTTTTCTCCACCCCTATCAGATCATAAGATCTTTTTATTAAACAAATTCTTAATAATTGTATGAGCATTAACAATTATTGATAAACATAGAAATAATTTCTAGTGTTTATATAATATAACTCTATGAAGAGTTGTAAATATTATAGAATTTGCATCAATAATAAAAACACTTACACATACAAACATACAAATATAATGTGGTAATAATTGATGAAGATAAATTAAATGAAGCTCAATCTCATAAATTGCAATAGGGAATTTCAAAAAAAAACTTTATTAATAAAAAAAATGTATTGCAACAATATGAGAAAAACAGGGATAAATATCCCTAACTAAAATTTGAAATCCAAATTGTCTTTAAACTGAAACAATTAATTCAAAAATAAATTGAAGAGCTTCATCTTCATCTGGACGATTTCACCCTTGGTCCAAATTTTGCCGATCCAACTCAATTGAGTTCAAGTAGCTTGGCCTAGAAGAAGAAGAAAACAAATAAACAAAGTTAGTCAAGAATCATAAATCCAATTGGATAATAATTCACTAAAACTCTTAAAGTTTATGAAAGGAAATACCTTGTTTCTTTGCAAGAAGTTTAGGACACTGGGGTTTCCAATGACCTTTTTCATTGCAGTGGAAACACTTTCCTTTAAGTGTAGCATCATCAGAAGGAGCAGTCTTTTTCATGACTTTTGTTCGCTTCTTGGTGTTCTTCCACTTCTTCTTCGATTTGGGCTTTGAAGCAGAGGCGACATTTGCTTCAGGTTTCATCGTCCCATTACCATTACCAGGATTGTGAGGTTTACTCCCTTTCTTCTTGGGTCCTCCAATCAAATTTTCATAAGTTTGAAGGTCATTGACTAATTCATGAAAGTCAATTTCCTTCTTATTCATGACATAATTTGATGTGTATGGTAGAAATGCTGGAGTCGTCGTTCAAGATAAGACTAACTTGAGTAGCACTGTCCATTTCAGCACCATGATCCTGGGCTTCTTGGAAATAACTGGACATGAGGAGGACATGATCACGCACGTTTTGATGAGGTTCCATCCGTGCGTTAACGTACTTCTTAGTCGCGTCAAAGCGTGACTGAAGTGATGCCTTACCGAATAGCTCATTTAACTTCGTCATAACTTCAGCAGCCTTCTCGCCTTTAGAAAACCGAGTTTTGAGGGTGTCAACCATGCTAGAAAGCATAAAGTATAGAGCTTTGTCATTTGCCTTACGCCAACGCTCATACTTTTCTTTCACAAACTTTGGATGCATTATCCCCGTGCACTTCGGTGACGGCTCGGTTAAAACAAACAAGGCACTTTCTCCTATGAGAGCAATATTAATGTTCTCATTCCATTTATTAAAGTTAGATCCATTCAGCTTATTTTCAGTCAACAGTGATAACATGGGATTCATTTTGACAAAACAGGATACTACAAAATAATAGAAATCAATAGATAGAAATTAATAATGGTTTAACACACAAAATCAATTCAGAAATTATAAGCACATAGCAAGTAGGAATGATATGAGAAAATACTTAAAAATTCAATCCTAAATAATTTCCAAGGTTTTCAACAAACTGATATCAGTGTCCCGTTTAGGCGAGAGTCAAAGCTACCATCCATTGAATAGAGTTGTCAGCTCATCTAAAATGTTAAACATTCTAGCAACCTTTTATTCGATCAAGATCAGAATCCAGCGTTGTCCCGTTTAGGCGAGAGTCAAGGCTATTCTATCTCATGAGCTTCTACCATTGTTTCGCAATTTGCAAGTCAAATATGGTCGCCACCATTAGGGTGATCTATACCATATAAAACACTTACAAACCACTTATCATGCGAGATTAAACGGTGCGAAATTGCTAATGAACGTTCCTCCATTAGGGAGGATTACTCACTAAAACAAACGCGGTGTAAAACCCACAATGGAGATCGAATATCTTAATAATAATAAAGCTCATTATTTAAAATGTATTTTCTTTATTATTCTAATAAATAAATCTCATTAAATTCAAAATTTAAGAATTAAAATTCAAAATTAAGAATTTAATATAATATTTATAAAATTATACTAGATGGTGATTGAAATAAAATTAATTATTTCCATCTTAGTAATAATCTTAAATATAAATATTAAGGAAATTAATTTAAGTTGAATTAAATAAATAATTAGCAACTTAAAAATTTCCTTTGAGAATATATTTATTGGGTTTCGAAAAATTAAAGTATATAAAAATACAATTTTCGAAAATAATAAAAAATAGAAAAGAAATACTTCAAGCAAAAATATCACCTATCTAGATTTTCTTTTGACTAGTTAATTCAATTTCTAATAATATATATATATATTTTAAATTCACTTATTTTAAATTAATCAATTAAATGAAAAAATCATTGACTTGAGTTGGTCCAAGAATTAATTAAAATAAATAATTAATTTACAACTCAATCTATTTTTCAAAAATAATTCGAAAATATTGCATAATTAAAATGCAAATTTCGAAATTGATTAATAAAATAAAGAAAAATATATCTATTGAAAATTATTTAAATTTAAGTTGAAAAATTAAATTTCAACCTAAAAATAATTTTCTATTTAATTAAGTGTCATGAAAAATCAATAAATATTTAAGTATCATGATGAAAATCAACTTAGATATTTAGATTTTTCAAGTTAATTCAATGTATTAAATTCAAGAAATAAATAATTAAGTGTAGAGAAGGCTTAATTATTAATTTCTATTTAATACTAGGAAAAATATACTTAATAAAATTGTACCAAAATTAATTATTTAAATAATTAATTTCACAAAAGTATAATATTTTCCTATTTAAATATTAGAAATAATAAGTAGTCTAGAAATTACTATCTAGAAAATATCTTATTTGACTAAGTATCTTTTCAAAATTTGAAAAATATCTAATTTAAGTTATATAGAAAAAATCTAAAACTTAAATAATTTCAAATCTAGATTTAATTAAATATCACAAATTAAGTTGTAACCACTTAATTTGAAGGTATGTTTTTAAAGTTAATATTTGAAAAGATATTAACCAAAAAAAATATCTAAGATATTCCATTTCAAGTTAATATTTGAAAAGATATTAACTTAAAAAATATCTTAAGAATCTTTAATAACTAATGCTTAAGATTCCTCAACTTGATTTAAAATTTAAATCAAATATTCAAATTTAAGTTAGATAAGAAAAATCAGTTGATACAACTAATTTATAACTTAAATAGGAATATTTAATTAAATAAGCTCCAGAAAGAATCTTAGTTAGTTAAAATTCTATATTTAATTAAATACAAGAAAAATACAAATAGTTTGTCTAGAAATAATATCTAAACTAAAAGTGTTTTTCTTAAAATTAACTTTAAAATATTAAAATGAAAATAAATTTTCATATATTTTAAAAGTTAATTATGTTGCTAATTCAATTTTATTAGGTCAAACTAATATAATTAACCTAGTACAGTTATTCAAATCAGGCAAATGGGCCTTCACAATTGGGGTAGTTCATGTGAGGGGGTGCTGGGTTCAGTATGTCGTACCCACTTCTATGGCACCCAACTCTCACACAAGGCCCAAAAGAGAGGAATTTAACCTTAAAATGAATAACTGTTATTAATTGAATAGGTCCAATAACTAAATGGACCTTAAATAAAATCTATCATGGTGTGATATTTTATTTAGCAACAACCTATATGTATCTATATTAAAACAAAATAAACATATAGGCTCACACAGGCACACTTTGGATGGATCCTATCATGTTGCTAGGTCATACACAGATGAAAGAAGATTGTAAAATTTACTTGTTACAAATTATTTACTTGACCAAGGGAGCCATCAGATCATTAGATCTGGCAAAAAGTAACCATGGCTATTTGCAATCAAGTAATAATAGGTTTTTAAAACTTACACACAAGCTAAAAACACATACTCCTGCAACAAGGTTAGCTGGATAGTTGGAAGTAGGATTTATTTAATTTTAAATAAATAATTTCGAAAAAAAAAATAAATAAATAATTAAAAAAAATATTTTAATTAATTTCGAAAAAAAAAAATAAATATTTAAAATTAAACCTACTATTTGAAAAATTAGGTTTCAACCAACCTAAATATCATTTCAAAATTTGCTAACTACTTTTAAAAATTAAATGTTATTTTAAAAATAAAAATTAAATAAAAATTAGAAAAGATAAATAAAATATCTTTTCAGATTTTAAATTTAATTTAAATAAATAAAATAACAAAATTTAAAAAATTAGCAAAATATCTTATATCTATTTAAAATTACATGATTATAAATATCTTATTTTAAATTTAAATAAGGTCAAAATATCTAAAAGGATTTAAAAAATCTTAATAGATAAGATATTTTTAAAATATCTTAAAAGATAGGATATTTTTAAATATCTTAAAAGATATTATAAATATCTTTAAAAGATATTATAAATATCTTAAAAGATAAGATATTTTTAAATATCTTAAAAGATATTATAAATATCTTAAAAGATATTTTAAATATCTAAAAAAATCTGACCTTAAATTTAAAAAAATATAATCAAATTTAAAAATAAGATAGATTTTTAAGCAAAAAGATAAATACTAGTTCTATTCAAATTCAAATTACACTAATATCTTGAATTAAATTAAAAAAATTAAATTAATTCAAAATGATAATTAGAATTGAATTAGGAATAGTAATAGTATATATATAAAACCATACAAAAAATTAGAAGTTAATTCCATGAAAAAATATGAAAAATTGAAGAAAATTGAAAAAATTCGAAACTGTACGGACAGTTCTGCGATCGCAGGAAACTATCAAGACAAATTTCCGATTTTGTCAAATCTTCAAAAATCATAACTAATTCAAATAAAATCCAAATTGAGTTCTGTAAAAGGCTAACTTGCTTAATTTTTTCCATACTATCCAATAAAAATAATTCCAGAACCGAAATAACAATTATTTTTCACGAAAATTTCATAATCATCAATCAATCATCAAATAACACTCAATACAACATGATACCATCCAAAGAACATACAAACAATCGTTTTAAAGTCCAAATTACATGCAAGTAAATCAATTACCATGGCTCTGAGGCCAGTTGTTGGGAATTATTTTACCAGGATCTTAGATCTACTCACAAGTATGTTTATTAACATCCTAAATATGAACTTTCTAAAACGATAAAATAAACACATATAAAGTTAAGAAAACCTTACATTGATGCAGCGGAATAAATGTCTCCTTCCACTCGGCATCTCTAACCCTTGATTCCTTTCGTAGCGAGTATAATCAAGATCTGAGCCCGAATCTCCTTCTTCTTCAAGCTTTGATCCTTCACAGTCTTCCAATCTATGATTGAGTTACTGCTTGCTGTGTGTGGGCACTTACTCTTTCACTAGGGTCACGAAAAAGATGAAGGAAAAGAGGGAGAGAGGTTTCGGCCAAGGTAGAGAGTGAGGAAGGCTCAGTTTTCTGAAGAGAGAAATTTCTGTCAGAAAGGCTTATTGAAAACTTGTGTTTTGACTGAGCCATCACTTTCTATTTATAGGCAACTTACTAGGTTTAAGTTTAGAATTATTTGGCATTAAAATAATGAAAATAATAATTTGAAAAAGCCTTATAAGTGGCCGGCCATAGGTGTTGTAATGGGCCCCACTTAATTTTGCAATTTTATCAAATTTTATCTCTATTTTCTCAAAAATGCCAATTTTTCCAATTCTAACCTTTTAAATGCCAAAACTAATTATTTAATAATTAAAATACATTATTAAATAATATTGTCATTTAATTTAATTATTAATTAGACATATAAAGTCTATTTAATAAATAAATAAACCTAGAAAACTCTTTTCCTTACAATTTCACCCCTGCTTAGTGAAAATTCATAAAATCAGACATAGTCTAACTTTAGAATTATAATTGATCAATCACGAATCAATTAATGAGTCTTACAAGCAGAATGTTCTCAACTAGAATGGGGACCATGGATCTATATGCTGAGCTTCCAATAAGTGAACCAAATTTACCAAGTAAATTCCTACTTATTAATTCTTCGTTGAATCCACTCTTAGAACTTAGAATTGCACTCTCAGACTTATATAGAGCATATTGTATGTTTCACGATACCAATATACTATCTCATTTAACCATTGTTATAATCTTATTGTGATTTAAAGATCCTCTATATAGATGATTTACATCGAGATGTGATTTCTTTACCGTTCTCACCCCTCAATGTATTTTGCCCCTTAAAACACTTAGCTACCTGTAAATGGTGTTTAGTGATCTAATAATTAGTCAGTTAAACAAGAGCTCATCCATTTACTTCTATTTGCTAAGCTCGAAGGGAATCATCACTTAACTTCTATACACCAGTAGAAGCTATAGATTCCATATTTATGTTCAGCACTCCCACTCAATCATACTATCATGTTCCCAAAATATACGTATCACCCTGACCCAAAAGTAGGCTTAACTAATAAATCAAAGAACATGAATAGCACTCCTGAGTTGAGCCCAAGCATATCAGGATTTAGATTCTTTTCAATCTTAAGATCAACTACTGATATTGACTTGGAAAGATATGTATAACGGTAAGTTTGTAATATCTTAACTTAGTTGCAATATCGGTCCAGTCCAATGTATACTCCATACATTCGAAACTAGTATACTTTACTAATGTCCTGGAAAGAACATAACACTTACTCCAAGTGTAAGTACATATCATCGCTGATTATCACATTAGTGTAAATCCAATAACACTGATGAAACAGGGACCAAAACTTTTGATTCATATGATCACAATCACATTCCACTGTGTTGACGATACTGTAATTGTGAATAAATATATGATCTGGATTTAACTGATTTTGTGTGTATGAATGTAATAAACATATTAAACATATTAAACCATTAGCATGTAAAATTCATGCAAACATCAATCACTTCAAATTTCTTATATTGATAACTAATCAGATTGTAAAGAGTTTTATTTAGGGCATAAAACCTAACAAACTCCCACTTGCACTAATATAAAACAAACTGTGCAAATAGGTCAATCTGATGTCTTGATCTTCAGATCAAGTGTAGTATATTTGAATCCACCCAAACTTTTGGAAACTAGTTCATAAATACTCTTATGAAACATCCTTTACTATATGCTTTACTCATCAAGGGATACTGAAATCTTTACTGTTTTAAAAGTACATCTGAATTAACAGAGGACATATCTCTCATATTTTAAAATATGTAATTGAGATAATACAGTGTAGACTTTTCTTCAGTGATATAACTTTCTGGTATTTTCGAATAGACCAAGTTATAGTTCTTCTCTGGTAGAGCTTGAATTATTATGCAATATTTCTACTTATATCCATTGTAACGAGAAGGAAAATATTTCTTCCCCAAGCTCATAGCCCTATAAATAGTGATGCATACTCACTGGTCAAAGGGTCGAAAACGTTCTGGTAGAGAGATACTATCTAAGAATTCATATTCAAAGATACCTTTGTAAGAGCTATAAGAAAAGAAACCTTTCTCCTTGTTCTTGAGTCAATACAAATAACAAGGACTAGGCTAAAACCGAACTGTTCGGGGCTGAACCTCTATAAAATTCTTGTGTCTTTACATTGCTTTACTATATATCTATCACTATAAATTACTTATCGCTTATCAAATAAGACTCACTGTTGTTGGCTAAAAGCGAGGTCAACAAGTGGTATTCAGTTCAATTCCTTGTGGTTTGACCTCACCTGCGTGAGTTTACTATTACATGCACTTGCGTATCGTTCATAATTTTCGTAACAACTATTGGGAATTGAATAAACTAACAATCAAGAATAAGTATCCTTTACCTAGGATCGATGATCTCTTCGATCAACTTCAGGGGAAGACGGTCTTCTAAAAGATTGATCTCCAATCGGGCTATCATCAGTTGAGAATCCTAGAAGAGCACATTCCAAAGGCGGTTTCTGTACTAGGTATGGACATTATGAATTTTTGGTTATGTCTTTTGGACAAACAAAAAGGCCCCCAGCTTTTAAGGACATGAAGAATAGGGTATTCAAGGATTTCCTCGATATTTGTGTTGTTGTATTTATCGACTACATCCTTGTGTACTCTCAATCAGAAGAGGAGCATGAGCAACATCTCCGGATGGTTCTACAACGGCTTCGAGAATATAAGCTTTATGCCAAATTCAAGAAGTGCGAATTTAGGCTATCTCAGTTGTCCTTTCTTAGGCACATTGTTAGCAATAACGGGATCAAGGTGGATTCGAGAAAGATAGAATCCGTCAAGGATTGGCCAAGATTGAGAACAGTTACTGAAGTTAGAAGTTTCTTAGCTTTGGCTGGTTATTATCGTCGGTTCTTTGAAGGGTTCTCTAGAATTTCAACATCCTTAAGCGAGCTCACTAAAAAGAATCAGCGTTTTGTGTGGACGAATAAGTGTGAAGCAAGTTTTTAGGAGCTGAAACAGAAATTAATCACAGCACTAGTATTAGCCCTACCATCTAATAAAGAGAAGTTCATGGTTTGTTGTGATGCATCTAGACAGGGTCTGGGGTGTGTACTGATGCAGGTCGATCAGGTTATTCCCTATGCCTCCCGTTAGTTGAAATATTATGGGCAGTGGTACCTAACTCATGACCTGGAACTTGCCGCAGTAGTTTTTGCCTTGAAAATTTGGCAGCATTACCTCTACGGAGAGAGGTGTGAAATTTTTACTGACCATAAGAGCCTTAAATATTTCTTTACTCAGAAAGACTAGAATATGAGACAAAGGTGTTGGTTAGAGTTGGTTAAGGATTACGATTTTAGATTCTTTACCATCCAGGGAAGGCCAATGTAGTGGTCGATGCCCTGAGTAGGAAGGGTCGTGGGCAAGTGACTAGTATGGTTCAGATTTCACGTCACTTAGCAAAAGACATGGTTAGATCAAGCATCGAGTTTGTTGTAGGCAAACTTCATAACATGACGCTGCAATCTGATATGCTAGAACGAATTAAAGCTACACAGTTAACCGATCCAGAGTCAGTGAAGATTAGAGAAGAGGTTTTAGCTGGTCAAGCTAGAGATTTTACATTATCAGATACTGGGATGCTGTTATTCAAGACAAGGGTTTGGTGTTCCAAGTAGTGCAGAACTTAGAAATGAAATTCTTAAAGAGGCTCATACAACTCCATATTCCTTGCATCCCGACACAACCAACATGTATCAACATCTCAAACCCTACTTCTGGTGGAGCGGAATGAAGAAGAATGTGGTAGAATTCATATCGCGATGCCTAACCTGTCAGCAGATCAAGGCTGAACATCATAGACTGACTTGTTTGTTGCAGCCTTTAACACTACCTGAGTGGAATTGGGAAGACATCATATTGGACTTTGTGGTTGGGTAACCTACAACCACAGGTTTATTTGATTCTATTTGGGTGGTAGTAGATCGTTTCACGAAGTCTGCACATTTTCTACCAATTAAGACAACATTTTCAGTGGATAAGTATGCAGACTTATATGTCAACGATATTGTAAGATTACATGGTGTACCGAAATCTATAATTTCTGATAGGTATCCGAAGGTTACATCTAAATTCTGGCAGAGTTTGCAACGGGCTATGGGTACTAAACTGAAGTTCAGTACAACTTTCCATCCTTACATTGATGGACAGTCTGAATGGACAATTCAGATACTGGAAGATATGTTATGAGCCTGTGTTATGGATTTCGAGGGCTCCTAGAATAAGCACTTACCGTTGATAGAGTTCTCGTACAATAAAATTTATCAAAGTACAATAGAGATGGCTCCCTATGAATTGTTATATGGAAGAAAGTGTAAATCTCCCATCCACTTGGATGACACAGGGGAGAAGAAATACTTAGGTCCGGAGTCAGTTGTAACGCCCTTACTTACGTTAAATAGATGCCATAAATAAACTGGCATTAAGATACTAATGTTGCCTTTATTTAAAAAAAAAAATAACAACAATTTTCAAAACATGGGTACCCAGTTGAAAATAAAGTATTACTACTTAGGTAAAAGTAATAGAAAATTTAAACAACAACATCCTCGATAAGTTTAATAAATTTTAAAAAAAAAGACTTTCAGCGGAAGATGGCCAAGACCACACGTAGTTACATGATCTCACGAGATACACCCCATGCTGCCCAGACTCAACTTGTCACCGAAAGCTTACAGGCTTACTTATCTGAACATAGGGGGTAAATAAGGGGTGAGTTGCAAAGCCCAGTAAGGAAAAATAAAATACTATGCACCAGCTTTCACACATCATAGCACAAACATATACATCAAATATACAATAAACTAATCATAAGTATAAATAGAGGCAGCCACACCAATACTAAAATAACAAACACTCACACTCCAGCTTCCATACAAATCTGGAGTGTCTTACGTTCTTAACTAGAACGCAGTACCAATGACCAGTGCACCCTTATGTACACTGCCTCACTTACCACATCACCATACATGTGTGGTTTTCAACCACTTCCAAGTACCTGGAACATGATTAAACAGCCATATACAATCCATCGACAAAATACTATTTCACCGAAACTATCACATTCCACAGTTTCAATACAATTTATTCAACCAGTCATACTAGGTACTCAAACCATATAAAAAGCAAGTATAAAGTATAATTATTTTTCCTTACCTCAATTCCGCTGTAATTAACTCCTACGATACCTTCTAGGCCCTATAACATTTAACGAAACCCTTAGTCCACCGATAAACTCAATATATTTATTACTCTTACTGTAGAGCAAGTTTAGCCTAGAATTTGACTGATACAACGTTTGAATTAGAAGTCCTACTGTTCACAAAGTTTTTAGTTAATTGAAAGACCTTTTTAACGGTATAAATATCGTCAAAATTGAAGCTATAACCTAGGAGTTATGCATGTTTTCTCAAAACAGTTTCTTTAAAATCCTGGATCATGCCGATTTCTGAATACAGCCCTGAAATAAAAGTTTTAAAAATAGTTACACCCCGATCTAGACAATACTTTCTTCATAAAAAATGTAGCTATTGTCCTAAGCTTTAAAACGAGATAAAGAACTTTTAAAATGGATCAAAATTGAGAGAGAGATTGAATTTTTACTGAAGACACTTTTTCTGAAACAAAACTTAAAGCGAAATATCATAACCGAGTAAAGATACTAACTTTTGACTTCTAAGAACTCCGAATTAGGGAAAGGTTTCTTCAAAGAAAATATGGATTATTGAATTATCTTTCGAACAGTACAAGAATAACTAGAAAATAATAGATATCGATAGAGATATCACACTTTTACTAAGGCAATATCAGAAGGAAATTTAAAAAAACTGTAATTCGACAGTCAGTGTAAAACATCAATTTTTTGACATCGAAATAATCAGAATTGGGAAAGCATTTCTTCATGAAAAATGTAGAAATTAAATTATCTTTAAAACAGTACCTAGATCACCGACAACAGATATACGAGGAGAGAGATATGGTAGTTTTATGAAAGCCTATTTCTTTGAAAACGAAAATAAAACACACTACGAATTTTTACCTGAAGATTCCGAAGACACGGAACGATGATCGGTTGATTGCTGACCCCGAAGCTCTTAAGATTAAAACAATTGATTTGGTGCAATAGAGAGGATAAAAAAATTGAGAGATGGTGAGAATAAAGGAATACGATACTATCTGGCTGCTAGGGTTCTAGAGTATATACGTATATTACATATCGTATAATAGGTTTAAATTTAAAAAAATAAAAATCTAACTAATCAGATAAAATTATGCTGATATAATTTAAATTTTAAATTTTAAACTAACTAATCTAATGCTTCACTATCTATCTATCTCACTATTTAATATATACATATTATTTTTTCTCTTTTTTTTTTCCCACCCACACACACGCACAACAACAACAACAAAAAGATATTAATAATAATGATGATGATAATAATAATAATAATAATAATAATAATAATAATAATAATAATAATAATAGTAATAATAATAACAATATAATTGTATCACACTTAATTTACCAAATACCAATATATGTATATAAACTGGATATTACATCAGTACCACGGACTAATGAAGTAATTCAGAAAATTAAAGCCAGGATGCTTGCCTCTCAGAGGAGGCAAAAGAGTTATGCAAATCTAAAACGCAAAAATGTAGAGTTTTAAATAGGGGATCATGTGTTCCTGCGAGTGTCTCCAATGAAATGGATCAAGCATCTCGGGAAAAGAGGCAAGTTATGCCCTAGAATTACAGGACCTTTCGAGATTCTCCAGAAGGTTTGACAAGTGGCATATCGTTTAGATTTGCCTCCAGCTATTTCAGCAGTCCATAACGTATTCCATGTCTCTATGCTAAGGAAGTACGTTTTAGACCCTGCCCATGTTCTAGGTTATGAAAATCTTGAGCTGCAATCAGACTTATCATACGAAGAACAGCCAGTTCAGATCCTAGACGAAAAAGATAAGCTCCTTCGGAACAAGACCATAGCTTTGGTCAAAATACTTTGGAGAAACAGCAAGGTGGAGGAAGCCACCTGGGAGTTATAATCCGACATGAGAGCTCAATATCCAGAGTTGTTCAGGTTAGATCTAGAGGATGAAATCCTTTTAAGGGGAAGATAATGTTGGAAATATTTTACCAGGATCTAGATTTACTAATAAGTATGTTTCATTAACATCCTAATATGAATTCAAAAACAATGAAATAAACACATATAAAGTTTAGGAAACCTTACATTGGATGCAGCAGAATATAATGACTCCTTCTGTTCAGATCTCTAGCCCTTGATTCCTTTCTGTAGCAGAGCATCACCAAGATCTGAACCTGGATCTCTTTCTCTCCTTCCTTGAGCCTGATTCTCCTTCTTGTTGATTGGATTCTTCACAATATTCCACACTATGATTGAGATACCACTTGATGTGTGTGGGAACTCACTCATTCACTCAAGGTTCGAAAATTGAGAAGAAGAAAAGAGAGGGAAGTGGCAGCTTAGAATTTTCTCTGAAGGAATGAGATACATCATCAATTTCCTGAAGCCATCACTACCTATTTATAGGTAACCACCTAGGTTTAGGTTAGAATTATTTGACATTAAAATAATGAAAAAATAAATGATAAACGCATCACTAGTGGTCGGCTTGGGCTTTGGATATTGGGCCCCACTTATGAAATTTTGCTGTTTTACAATTTCTGCATCTCATTTTCTCAAAAACGCAAATCTTCAAATTAAACCATTTAAATGCCAATTCCAACTATTTAATAACTAAAAATTAATTATTAAATAATATTGTCATTTAATATATTTATTAATTAGACATATAAAGTCTCTTAATTAACAAATAAAACCTAGCATCTCTTTTCTTCACAATTTTGCCCTTGCTTAGTGAAAATTCATAAACTATACATAGTCTAATTTTAGAATTATAATTGATTAATTAAAATCAATTAACTGAGTCTTACAAGCAGTATGGTCTCAACTAGTATGGGGACCGTGGGCCTATATAACCGAGCTTCCAATAAGCAGATCAAGAATTTACTAAGTAAATCCACTAACTTATTAATTCCTTGTTGAATCCACGCATAGAACTTAGAATTGCACTCTCAGTCATTTAGAACGCTCTATATGTTCCACGATATAGATACGCTATAAATTATCCATTGTTATAATCCTAATTTGATCAATGATCCTCTAATAGATGATCTACATTGTATAGGGACTAAATTACCGTTACACCCTTCAATGTATTTTATCCTTAAAACACTTAGCTCCGTATAAATGATATTTCAGCGAAGTGAAATGAGTACTCAACCATTTATCTCTGTTTAGCCAAGCTCGAAGGAAATCATTGTTTCAATTCTAAATACCTATAGAAGTTATAGATTACATATCTATGTTTAGCGCTCCCACTCAATTATACTATCATGTTCCCAAAATGTACGTATCACCCAGACCCAAAAGTAGGCTTAACTAACAAATCAAAGAACATGTATAATACTCTTGAGATCGAACCTAATCATATCAGGATTAAGATCATTTCATCTAGGATCAACTAGGTGATATTGAATTGAATAGATATTACGGTAAATTTAACATATCTAATCAAAGTTCAATATCGGTCCCTTCCAATGTATACTCCATACATCCGATACTGGTAAACTTTGCCAATGCCCTCGAATGGAATAACACTTATACAAGGTGTAAGCATAACTATCACTGATTATCATGCCAGTCTAAATCCAGTGAATTGACAAATCAGGGAATTAAACTTTCAAACATATAATCAAGATTATATTCCACTGTGCTGACAACACTATAATCATTAACAAATACATATGTTCTGGACTTAATAGAATTTATACATTATATAAAATTATGAAATAAATCACGTGAACCATGCAACATAAAATTTTATTGCTGATCTTTATTAGTAAATCTGATTATATTGAAATGGGTTTTATTTAGGGCACAAAACCCAACAAACTCCCACTTGCACTAATATAAAACAAAAAGTGCATTTCAAATAATCTCAACACCTTGATATACAAATCAAGTGTAGTATGTAGTATACTCTTCGTAACAGGATCTGACAGGTTGAATAAACACAACCTTTTCTCCACCATTACATTTCCTTAATCACAAAAACTTTGATAATGTGAAATTCCTCTCTATATGTCAACTCTTCTAGGGATACTGGATTCTATTCTTTTGGCAACTACTTTTGCGTTAGTCCGGAAGTAACACTAGTAGTTAATTAAAAGTTTGAACAAATGCCAAAAATGTATAGAACTTTCCTTAGAATGAATAAGCATCTTTCCTGCAACTTTAACATTCAGTCTCTCTCTTGGAGACTCAGAGACTTCAGATAGGTTTTTACACTTCTCCAAAATCACTACTCCACCCCCACAGTAATCACCATCTCATCAACAGTCCTTCTAGCACTAAGGCAAGTCTAGAAATCTGATTTGGTGTAGTCTAAGAGTATTAAATACACCCTTTATTGACTAACATATAGTTCCTCTTATAGATCTTAAGATTCACACGATTGTCTTCCAATGCTCCTTTCCTGGATTAATCTGATACCTACTCATTACTCCCACTCAACAGCAGGTGTCCGGTCTAAGGCATACTAAAGCATATCTGAGACCTCTCACTGTTGATTCAAGGAATTCTTTCATGGCTTTATCTTTTCTAAAATAGTTGAGACTTTTCCTTAGATAAATAAAATCTATGTCTAGAAGTCGAAAAGCTTCTATAGATTGCCATTAGAAAAGAAAATGCTTCAGCATCTTACTAAAGTAAGTTGCTTGCACTAGAGTAAGTAAATTACCAGGTATACCACAAGCAATAGGTTTAGATAAACTCAAATCTATAATACTAGGAACAGGAAGTTTTGTTAAGTCCAATGAATAGACTTATTAACAAAATTTCCTTTCTTGTCCTTGTAATAGAAAACTTTTGGTTGTTCCATATGAATGGTTTTAACCATAGTTCTCTTGGCTTTCTTCTTAGTTTCTTATTTTGACAATCCATTACTTATTTAAACTCACAATTAGTTTTAATCACTAGGGTCTTCCAAGTCATAATAGGGTGAGTTCCTTAAAACCCTCCCACAACGACAAAGTACCGTGACTTTTGTCTAAGAATCTAAATGGTATTAACCTTTGAGGTTCTTTTGAAATGATTACCCCTTTTCGCTGCTTGCCTATAAGTACCGAGGTGTCTGAGGCGTCTGAGGTTCTTTTTATTTCCCATATTTGCTTTTAAGGGGGAACCGAGGCGTCTGAGGTTCTTTTGAAATGATTACCCCTTTTCGCTGCTTGCCTATAAATACAAACAGGCATTTGTACACAAGCTGATTTTGACCATCCTTCTTTGCTAAGTAATTTCAGAGCGAAAAGAGACGTTTTTTTGGCTTAAAGCTTGCTGAGGTGCCTTCATCAAAACTGCTCGCTTGGTTCGACGTTACCTGAATCCAGACATTTGATTTTTGAGTAAGTTCTCGATTTCCTTTATGTTGACTTTGCATGTTTACTTTTTGAATGCACCTTCGACTTGTTGGAAATTATTTTACCAAGATCTTAGATCTACTCACAAGTATGTTGATTAACACCCTAAATATGAACTTCTAAAACGATTATGAAATAAACACATATAAAGTATTAGAAACCTTACATTGGGTGCAGCGGAATATTATGACTCCTTCCGTTTAGATATCTAGCCCTTGATTCCTTTCTGTAGCAGAGCATTATCAATATCTGAACCTGGATCTCTTTCACTCCTTCTTTAGTGCTGAAACTCCTTCTTGTTGAAAGTCTTTCTCCACGATCTTCCTCACTATGATTGAGGTATCACTTGCTG
This sequence comes from Cannabis sativa, assembly GCF_029168945.1. Classification (NCBI taxonomy): domain Eukaryota; kingdom Viridiplantae; phylum Streptophyta; class Magnoliopsida; order Rosales; family Cannabaceae; genus Cannabis; species Cannabis sativa. The sequence goes on from NC_083601.1 coordinate 60,095,926, forward strand.
TGTGTGGGCACTACTCTAATCATTAAGTATTTCGAAATTTCAAGGAAGAAGAAAGAGGAGAAGGTGGCGGCTAGGAATAGAGAGAGAAGGCTCAGGTTTTTCTTTGAAGGAAAGTCAGAAGTAAAGTGTGTAAATTTCCTGAAGCCTTCACTATCTATTTATAGCATTCCACTAGGCTTAGGTTTGAACTATTTGGCATTAACATAATGAAAAAATCAGATGATAAATGCTATAAAAGTGGCCGACCCTAGCAATGTGGATTTGGGCCTCACTTTTTGCAATTTTGCAGTTTTATCATTTATGCATCTCATTTTCTCAAAAATGCCAATTTTCTAATTCAACCATTTAAATGCCAATTCTAACTATTTAATAACTATAAATAATTTTTAAACAATATTGTCATTTATCATATTTATTAATTGAAGCATACAAAGTATCATAATTAACAAATATGTCCCTAAAACTCTTTCTTTACAATTTCGCCCTTACTTAGTGAACAATTCACAAATAGACATAGTCTAATTTGAGAATTATAATTGATTAATCAAAACCAATTATACAAGTCTTACAAGCAATATCATCTCAACTAGTGGGGGGACCATGGGTCTATATAACCGAGCTTCCAATAAGCAGATCAAGAATTTATAACCTAAATTCACTGACTTATTAATTCTTCGTTGAATCCACGCATAGAACTTAGAATCGCACTCTCAGTATATAGAATGCTCTATATGTTCCACCATATAGACACATCATTAGTTATCCATTGTTATAATCCTAATTTGATCAATGATCCTCTATATGAATGATTTACACTATAAAGGAATTAGATTACCGTTACACCCTACAATGTATTTTATCCTTAAAACACTTAACCCCGTATAAATGATATTTCAGCTTATGTGAAATGAGTACTCCACCATTTATTTTTGTTTGGTCAAGCTCGAAGGAGATCATCCTTTACTTACTATTCGCTAGATAGAAGCTATAGATTCCATGTTTATGTTAGCGCTCCCACTCAATTGCACTACCGTGTTCCCAAAATGTACGTATCACCCTGACCCAAAAGTAGGCCTAACTAACAAATCAAAGAACACGAATAACCTCTTGAGATTGAGCCTACTCATAACAGGATTAAGATCATTTGATCTAGGATCAACTAGGCGATATTGACTTGAATAGATATTACGGTAAGTTTAATAAATCTAAGTCAAAGTTCAATATCGGTCCCTTCCGATGCATACTCCATGCATCCAACCTGAGCTTTACTTTAACCAATGCTCTGGAAAGAACATAGCATTTCTAAAAATGCAAGTAAACTCTGTTGTAGATTATCATATCAGTAAAACCTTGTGTCTGATAAATCTAGGAAACTTTATTCACATAGTCATGTTTACTTTCCAATATGTTGACAACACAATAAACAGGATCAAGTATGTGAAAAGGGTTTCAGATGAATTCATACATTATGTACATATAATCATGAAATAAATCATGTGAACCATGCAACATTAAATGTTATTTCTGATCTATATTAATAAGTAAATCTGATTATATTGAAATGAGTTTTATTTAGGGCATAAAACCCAATAAACTCTCACTTGCACTAATATAAAACAAAAAGTACATTTTAAATAATCTCAACACCTTGATATACAAATCAAGTGTAGTAGTAGTAAACTCCTCGTAATAGGATCTGAAAGGTTGAATTAAACACAACCTTTTCTCCACCATTACTCTTCCTTTAATCACAAAATCATTGATAATGTTAAATTCCTCTCTATATGTCTACTCTTTTAGATACTGGATTCTATATCTTTGGCAACTACTTTTGGTTAATCAGGAAATTAACACTAGTAGTTAGGGCAATTTGGAATGGTGACAAAAATGTATAGAACTTTCCTTAGACTTAATAAGTACCTTTCATGCAACTTTAACATTCAGTCCCTTTCTGGTAGACCTAGAGACTTGAGATAGGTTTTTACACCTCTCCAAAATTACTATTCAACCCCCAGAGTAATCACCATCTTATCAAAAAGATTTTTTAGCACAAAGGCAAATCCCGAAATCTGATGTGGTGTAGTCTAAGAGTTTTAAACACACTCTTATTGACTAACATATAGTTCCTCTTCTTAATCTTAAGATTTACTTGATTGTCTTCCAATGTTCTTCTCCTGGATTAATCTGATACCTACTCATTACTCCCACTCAATAGCAGGTGTCTGGTCTAAGGCATACTAAAGCATATCTTAGAGCTCTCACTGTTGATATAAGAAATTCTTTCATGGCTTTATCTTTTCTGGAATAGTTGAGACTTTTCCGTAGATAAATAAAATCTATGCCTAGGAAGCTGTGAGGCTTCTATAGATTGTCATTAGAAAGAAAATGCTTCAACATCTAAAGTAAGTTGCTTGCATTAGAGTAAGTAATTACCAGGTACACCATAAGCCATAGGTTTAGATAAACTCAAACCTATAATACTAGGAACAGAAAGTTTTGTTAAGTCCATTGAATAGACTTGTACACAAAATTTCCTTTTATGTCCTTGTAATAGAAAGTTTAGGTTACTACATGTGAATGGAGTAAACCATAGTTCTATTAGCTTTTCTTTTTAGTTTCTTATCTTGACAATCCATTACTTCTTTAAACTCACAATGGATTTTAATCACTAGTGTCTTCCAAGTCATAAGAAGTGAAGTTCCTAGAAACTCTCCCACTACAACAAGGTACCGTGAAATATGTCTAAGAAAACTAAATGGTATTAATCTCTTTAGTTGTGACAAGACAACAGAGGCAGTGGGATCATCATATGTCAAATAAGATGATAGAACACTTTTGGAATCAAGAAATAAAAATCTCCTTTATTTGCTACTTTATTTTCAGACTTAGTCATTTTCTTAGAAAAGTAGTATTTGTTTAAACAAACACTTTCTTATTTATTGACTATGGGATGGTCCACCCCTAATCACTTAGAATAGCTAATAAACGTGCAAACCATGGTTAACAGTTCTAGCTTTTCTTAAGATTTTTATTAGGTCATCCATGAATCTAGTAATGATTTACATTAAGTATACAACCATTACATCATTCTAAAATTGTATTACCATAGAAGGATTTAGGCAACGACCACTAACTAATCGTCAATATGCAAATCGAAATTTCTGGGCAGGTAAGTTTGGATATAATTAAAAAATCAAATTAATGATCTTTGAACTGTCTATCTACTAACTATTTCTCCACCCATATCAGTTCGCAAGATCTTTAACCACTTACCTTAATGGTGTTTCACCATTGCTAGAAATTAATGAAAATTTTCAAACATTTCAAATTTCTTTGCATAAGGTATAATCTAGAGTTATCGTTTTAAGACTACAATGAAAAACTCATATCCACCCCTGAATGTGCATCCATCTGCAAATGAGATGAACTTACTTTCAGTGGATATAGGCATATTTACTCTTTGCAGAGATTGATCTTTTCAAAACCACTATGAACAAGATACAAATGTCATAGATTAAAAAAAAATGTGGTTGTGTCTTTTGATGATTTAGGTTTAGTTACTTCAAAGAGTTACTAGAATAGTGCAAGTGGATCTTGGTCACAGAATACTAAACTCATATTGTATACAGTTTGAATCCATTGATAGAAAATGGTTATTAAACACTTGTGAAAGTGAAACTGTATTATTTTAAAAAAAAAATTATTTGGAATCTAAAATTTAAAGTCAAAGATTTTAATATACCAAATATAATGAGTAATTCTTTCTTGGACCACCACTACTAATTTAACTCTAAGTTTGATTTTCCATAAAAGTAGGAGATTTCTAAGATTGAGGATTTATATCATTTTGGGATAGCATTTCGGGACTACAATCAAAAGTGTCGTTTAATTTTTTAAAAGAACATAGAATGACATTAAATGATATATAGAGCTAATTCGTAATGAATAAGCTAAGAGGAATTAGGATAATTTCGTTTATAAATAAGAATCCAACGATGCTTCGATTAGTGAGAGTCAAAGTAATCTTATTTATACAATCTTCTTGTTTCATATTGTATAAATACTAGTCTAAGGTATCATCAATTGATGAACAGCTAGATGTTGCATATACAATATTTATCTTTCGAGATCTAACACTATTATGTATGTCTAATGGTGAAAATCCACTAGGGATTTATCTCATTAGATAAACAAACCAAGTTAGACCAACAATGAAGATTCGAAATTAAACTACAATTTAATAACATAAAATAACATGGTTCAATATAAATTCATACACAATTCAGAAATTATTAAACATATAACAAGTAGGAATGACAAGTGAAAATTCTAAAACATACAATCCTAAATAATTTCCAAGGTTTCCAACAAACTGATACAGTGTCCCGGTAGGCGAGAGTTAAAGTATCATTCATTGAATATAGTTGTCAGCTCATCTAAAGTGCAGACCATTCTAGCAACCTTTAATTCGATCAAAATAAGACTCCAACGTTGTCTCGGTAGGCGAGAGTCAAGGTTATTCTCATTTTATGAGCTTCCACCATTGTTTCATGTTTTATAAGTTTATCTGTAAGTAGTCACCGTAGGGGAGAGTCTAATAGAGACGAAAACTTACAAAACACTTATCAAATGAGATCTTACGGTGTTAAATGCGTTCAACGAATAACCATCCATAAAGGAGACGAAGTCTAGCGTCTCGAGGTTATATTGAAAACATTTAACTATTGTAAGACCAACAATGGAGATCGAATGTCCTAATAATAATAATGCTCATTCTTTAAAATGTATTTTCATTATTATTTATAATAAAATATATTCATTAAATATCGAATTTAGAATTAAAATTCTAAATTAGAATTTAATTTAATATTTATAAAATTATACTTAGATGGTGATTAAAATAAGTTGAATTATTTCCGTCTCAGTAGTAATTTTGATATATAAATATTAAGAAAATTATTTAAGTTGTATTAATTTAAATTAATTTGCAACTCAAAATATATTTTCATGAGAATATATTTATTGTATTTTGAAAAAGAAAGTATAAAAACTTTATATTTTTTCGAAATACTTAAATAATAATTACTTAGAAAAATACTTCAAGGAAAAATATTACCTATCTAGATTTTCCTTTGACTAATTAATTCAATTTCTAATAATATACTTTAATTCATTTATTTTAAATTAATCAATAAATGAAAAAAATCATTGATTTAAGGTTGGTCCAAGAATTATCTAAGATAAAAAATTAATTTATAACTTAATCTATTTTTCAAGATAAATTCAAAATCATCTTGTATTATGAAATACAATTTCGAAAATTGATTAATAAAAGAAAATATTTTGAAAATTATTTAAATTTAGTTGAAAAAAAAATAAATTTCAACCAAAAATAATTTTCTATTTAATTAAGTGTCATGAAAAAGAAATATTTAAGTATCATTATGAAAATCAACTTAAATATTTAATTTTCAATTTAATTTAATGTATTAAATTCAAGAAATAAATAATTAAGTGTAGAGAAGGCTTAATTATTAATCTCTAGTTTAATACTAGGAAAAAAATATACTTAAAATAAATTGTACCAAAATTAATTATTTAAATAATTAATTTCACAATGTATAATATTTTCCTATTTAATATTAGAAATAATAAGTAGTCTAGAAATAACTATCTAGAAAATATCTTATTTGACTAAGTATCTTTTCCACAAAATTTGAAAAAATATCTAATTTAAGTTGTATTAGAAAAAATCTAGAACTTAAATATTTTCAAATTTAAATTTAATTAAATATCAAAAATTAAGTTGTAACCACTTAATTTGAAAATATTCCATTTTAAGTTAATATTTGAAAAAATATCAACTTAAAAAGTATCTAAAGAATCTTAATAACCAATTCCTAAAATTCCTCAACTTAATTTTTGAAATTTTAAGTCCAAAAGATATTCAGATTTAAGCTGATTAGTTATAGATAACTAAATATCAATTTATAAAGGAATATTTAATGAAAAATTTAAATTAAGCTTCAGAAAGAATCTAGATGGTTATAATTCTATATTTAATTCAATACAAGAAAATACATATAGTTTAGCTTAGAATAAAATTGTTTAAACTATGGTTTTCTTAAATTAATTTCAAAATGAATGAAATTAATTATGTTGCTAATTAATTTTATTAGGTTAAACTAATTTAATTAACCTAGTACAGTTATCCAAATCAGACAAATGGGCCTTCACAATTGGGGTAGTTCATGTGAGGGGGTGGGTTCAGTATGTCGTACCCACTACTATGGCTCCCAACTCTCACACAAAAACCAAAAGAGAGGAATTTAACCTTAAAATGAACAACTTTTATTAATTGAATAGGCCCAAAAACTAAATGGGCCTAAACAAAATCTATCAAAAAACTATTATATTTTATTTAGCAACAACAACCTATATGCATCTATAATAAAATTAAACATATAGGCTCAAACAGGCACACAATTTGGATGGATCCTATCATGTTGCTAGGTCATACACAGATGAAAGAAGATTGTGAAAATTACCTGTTACAAATTATTTACTTGACCAAGGGAGCCATGAGTTAAAATCAGACATTGGATCTGTCAACAAGTTAACCATGGCTATTTGCAATCAAGCAATAATAGGTTTTAAAAACTTACAAACAAGCTAAAACACATACTCGTGCAACAAGGTTAGCTGGATAGTTGGAAGTAGGATTTATTTAATTTTAAATAATTAAAATTTCGAAAAATAATTAAAAAATAAAAAAAAATTATTTTCAAAAAAAATATTAAAATAATAAAATTATATATATTCGAAATTAATAAAATAATATTTAAAATTAAACCTACAATTTTGAAAAATTAGGTTTCAACTAACCTAAATATCATTTCAAAATTTGCTAACTACTTTTTAAAATTTAATGTTATTTTATAAATTAAATATTCAATAAAAACAAAAAAGGTAATTAAATATCTTTTTCAGATTTTATGATTTCATTTAAATAAATAAAATAACAAAATTTAAAAGTTAGAAAAATATCTTACTTCTATTTAAAATTACATGATTATAGTTATCTTATCTTAAATTTAAATAAGGTCAAATTATTTTAAAAAAATATTTAATTTAAAAATTTAAAATCTGAACTTAAATTTAAAAATAAGATAAGATATAATTAAATTTAAAAGTAAGATAGATAATTAAGCAATAAAGATAGATATTTACTATTTTCAAATTCAAATTACACTAATTTCATGAATCAATTTTAAAAAAAACTAAAATAATTTAATTATGATATTTAGAATTGAATTAGGAATAGTAAATGTCTAAATACAAAACTACACAAAAAATCGGAACTTAAATCCATGAAATAGCATGAAAAATCGAAGAAAAACGAAAAAAATGCGAGTTGTACGAACAGTATGCATTGCATACTATCCATGGGCGCGCAACAGGGTGCTAAACCAAGGGACGCCGGCGCAGAAGGCTGCATGCAGCCTATTCCGCACGCGGACGTGTGGTTTTCAGACAAAATCTTGTCTTCGCACGTGCTGTCGGAGGGATGCCCCTCATGCGTGCGCGTGGCTAGTTGCACCACCCTGATATTTTTTGAAACTTTAAAAAATCATAACTAATTCAAATTAAATCAAAATTTAGTTCTGTAAAAAAGTAACTTGCTTAATCTTTTCCATACTATCCAATAAAAATAATTCCAGAAACAGATAGTCAATTATTTTTCACGAAAATTCACAAATATTAATCAATCATCAAACAACACTCAAAACAACATGATACCATCCAAAACACAAACAAATCATTTTAAGTCCAAATTTCTTGCAAGCAAATCAATTACCATGGCTCTGAGGCCAGTTGTTGGAAATTATTTTACCAGGATCTTAGATCCACTCACAATTATGTTGATTAACACCCTAAATATGAACTTCTAAAACGATTACGAAATAAACACATATAAAGTATTAGAAACCTTACATTGGGTGCAGCGAAATATTATGACTCCTTCCGTTCAGATATCTAGCCCTTTATTCCTTTCTGTAGCAGAGCATTACCAATATCTGAACCTGAATCTCTTTCACTTCTTCTTTAGTGCTGAAACTCATTCTTGTTGAAAGTCTTTCTTCACGATCTTCCTCACTATGATTGAGGTATCACTTGCTGTGTGTGGGCACTACTCTAATCATTAAGTATTTCGAAATTTCAAGGAAGAAGAAAGAGGAGAAGGTGGCGGCTAGGAATAGAGAGAGAAGGCTCAAGTTTTTCTCTGAAGGAAAGTCAGAAGTAAAGTGTGTAAATTTCCTGAAGCCTTCACTATCTATTTATAGCATTCCACTAGGGTGAGGTTTGAATTATTTGGCATTAAAATAATGAAAATATCATATGATAAATGCTATAAAAGTGGCCGGCCCTAGCAATGTGGATTTGGGCCTCAGTTTTTGCAATTTTGCAGTTTTATCATTTCTGCATCTCATTTTCTCAAAAACGCCAATTTTCTAATTCAACCATTTGAATGTCAATTCTAACTATTTAATAACTATAAATAATTATTAAATAATATCTTCATTTATCATATTTATTAATTGAACCATACAAAATATCATAATTAACAAATATGCCCCTAAAACTCTTTCTTTACAATTTCTCCCTTACTTAGTGAAAAATTCACAAATAGACATAGTCTAATTTGAGAATTATAATTGATTAATCAAAACCAATTATATGAGTCTTACATGCAATATTATCTCAACTAGTGGGGGGACCATGGGTCTATATAGTCGAGCTTCCAATAAGCAGATCAAGAATTTATAACCTAAATTCACTGATTTATTAATTCTTCGTTGAATCCACGCATAGGACTTAGAATCGCTCTCTCAGTATATAGAATGCTCTATATGTTACACCATATAGACACATCATTAGTTATCCATTGTTATAATCCTAATTTGATCAATGATCCTCTATATGAATGATTTACACTGTAAAGGGATTAGATTACCGTTACACCCTACAATGTATTTTATCCTTAAAACACTTAACCCCGTATAAATGATATTTCAGCTTACGTGAAATGAGTACTCCACCATTTATTTTTGTTTGGTCAAGCTTGAAGGAGATCATCCTTTACTTACTATTCGTTAGATAGAAGCTATAGGATACATGTTTATGTTAGCGCTCCCACTCAATTGCACTACCGTGTTCCCAAAATGTACGTATCACCCTGACCAAAAAGTAGACTTAACTAACAAATCAAAGAACAGGAATAACCTCTTGAGATTGATCCTAATCATAATAGGATTAAGATCATTTGATCTAGGATCCACTAGGCGATATTGACTTGAATAGATATTACGGTAAGTTTAATAAATCTAAGTCAAAGTTCAATATCGATCCCTTTCGATGCATACTCCATGCATCCAACCTGAGCTTTACTTTAACCAATGCTCTGGAAAGAACATAGCATTTCTCCAAATGCAAGTAAACTGTGTTGTAGATTATCATATCAGTAAAATCCTGTGTCTGATAAATCTAGGAAACTTTATTCACATAGTCATGTTTACTTTCCAATATATTGACAACACAATAAACAGGGTCAAGTATGTGAAAAGGGTTTTAGATGAATTCATACATTATGTACATATAATCATGAAATAAATCATGTGAACCATGCAACATTAAATGTTATTTCTGATCTATATTAATAAGTAAATCTGATTATATTGAAATGAGTTTTATTTAGGGCATAAAACCCAACAGGACTTTGCTATAGAAGACATGTAGAAAACCCTGAGTTTAGAAACTCTGCCATTTTCCTTTGTCATGAGTGTTAAAGAAATTGATTCCAACAATATTCAATCATGAGCTGTCAGTGGAGAATGGTCGTACGAATGAGGGAATCCCAAGATTGATTTTGCAATCATTTTTGTAATCATTGTTTTGTAACAAACTTTCCCGTTGTACTTTTATTCTCTACACGTGTAATGCCTATATTGGCCCCTGTTTTTCCTCTGTATCTTTGCTACTGCTATTTAATGAAATGAATATCAACTCACTCCACTGAGCTGAGTTTTCCTCTCTTAAATTTCTCTCGTATATCATCACTATGAGTTCATGCGATTTCACAGTCCGTAATGTTTGCTTTCTGAACTGCATAATGTATATCTTTCATCCTACTTATTCTAAGCTTCATGAAATTTTTTGCCCTAACTCGAGAAAATTTCAAACTTTCTGAGTTTTGACTTTTCGCTGAACATTCTTATTCTTTAATCTGTTGAGTACTCCTAGTCGGCATCTTTGCTTGTTTTAACGTTCGATATTCCGACTAAACACTCATATTTTGTGTTGTGTTTTGTTAATGAACACAAGTGAGTTTTGGGAGAGCGAACATCGAGTCGACCAGGACTTGCTTCAATTCTTGCACGAGGACCATCCTCATCTCTGTTCTAGCCCACCTACTTCAAGTGAAGGACATTCTGCCTCGAATCTTTCATCCAGCCATAGGATGATGGCTCGCACTAAAAAGACAACTCGCATGGCTGATGCATCTGACCCTCAAGTGGCTCGGCACGCCACTTTGCCCAGCGCCGAACAAGATCCAACCGTCTAAGAGGAGGGGGATGATGAAGGGGACGCCGAGGTCCAGGAAATTGAGGAGTAGGACGACGTCCGTCCTGGCAGTCCCTCCAAGGTGGAGGAAGAGGAGGAGGTTGCACCCCCAAACTATGGGGGATATAATGAGGTTGGGGAGCCAGTCGATGCAGATGGAGACATCCTGGTTGAGGGTGTGGAGTACGTTAGTGAGGAACTTACAGCTGCGGTACCTCATAGAAGGCAAGGTACCTTGGGTGCCAGGTGGGTGAGCCCTCCGTCCAAGGTTACCGAGGCGCGCATGCGGCTGTCGACCAGGATGGCTACTTGGGCGAGTTAGACTGTTACATTCCCGCCAACAATAACCGAGCCACAAACCTTGAAAGGGGGATGTGCGCTTGGTCGGGTGCTCATGCCCAGCAAGGGGCATTGTTGCCGCTGCACCCATACTTCAAGAATGTGGCGGACTTCTTCCGCCTTTGCTTGACTCAGTTCACCCCCAAGGGCATTAAGTATTTGTCTGCCTTCTTCGTCCTTTACGCCTCCTAGAAATGGTATATGCCTTCTCCCCACGAGGTTAGCTGGTTCTTTGATTTGAAGTCCACCCCTAAGCAAGGAAGGTCGGGGTACTTCTATTTCTCTCAACCAGACTTCAAGTGGTTGACAAGTACCGAGGATAAGGCCATCAACAAAATTGGGCGTTTTGTTGATGAGTACATCATGTTGGATGGCGCGGGCATCACCCATACTCGGTTCCAGCAAATTCCAACATATCACTGCCCTCCCCTAACTCTTACTCTTAGGGATAGAGCTCAATAGCTGGCTCAGCTCCAAGGGAAGACCGGAATATCATCCAGTTGACCTCCGAGGATAACTTTTTGTAGTACGGGCTCTATCCGAAGGATTTCATGTTGGAAATTATTTTACCAGGATCTAGATTTACTAACAAGTATGTTGGATTAACAACCTAATATGAATTCTAAAACAATGAAAAGAAACACATATAAAGTTAGAAAACCTTACAGTGGGTGCATCGGAATAATATGACTCCTTCCGTTCAGACCTCTAGCCCTTGATTCCTTTCTGTAGCAGAGCATCACCAAGATCTGAACCTCGATCTTCTTTTCTCCTTCTTTGATGCAGAAATTCCATAGTCTTCCATACTATGATTGAGATACCACTTGATGTGTGTGGGCACTACTCATCTCACAAGGATTTCGAAATTTCTCTCTATTTTTCTCTCTTAATTTCGTGGCTTTTCATCCATATAATGATGTGCAAGAGAAGAGAGCAAGGTTCCTTTATATAGGGAAAAGGGAGAGCACAACTTTCCAAATAAAACAGTTCCTTAATTATTGTGTAATTGATTAATTGCCTTATTTAGTGTGATCCACCACTTTCCTATCATAGCTAGGCTTTGATTAGCAATTACATGGCAATTAAAAAATAAAATAATAATTGGGAAACACAAAGGGAGTGCTTCGGCCATAGAGGGAATATGGGCCTCACTTGGATTTTGCAGTTTCCTCAATTTTATTTCAATTTCTCCAAAAATGCCATTTTTCCAATTCTAATCATTTAAATGCCAAAACTAATTATTTAATAACTAAAATAGATTATTAAATAATATTGTCATTTAAAATAATTATTAATTAGACATATAAAGTCTCTTAATTAATAATTGAACCTAGAAACCCTTTTCTTTACGATTTCATCCTTAAACTGTGAGAATTCATAAAGTAGACATAGTCTAACTTTTAGAATTATAATTGATTAATTAAAATCAATTAACTGATTCTTACAAGCAGTATGGCCTCAACTAGTATGGGGACCATGGGTCTATATAACCGAGCTTCCAATAAGTCGAACCAAATTTACCAAGTAAATTCCCTAACTTATTAATTCCTCATTGAATCCACACTTAGAACTTGGAATTGCACTCTCAGTCATATAGAAACGCTCTATATGTTCCACGATATAGACACGTCATTAGTTATCCATTGTTATAACCCTAATGTGATCAATGATCCTCTATATAGATGATTTACACTGTACAGGATTAAATTACCGTAACACCCTACAATGTATTTTATCCTTAAAACACTTAACCCTGTATAAATGATATTTCACCTACGTGAAATGAGATCTCCACCATTTATCTTCGTTTGGTTAAGCTCGAAGGAAATCATCCTTTACTTCTATTTGCCAAATAGAAGCTATAGATTCCATATTTATGTTAGCGCTCCCCCACTCAATTGTATTACCGTGTTCCCAAAATGTACGTATTACCCTGATACAAAACTAGGCTTAACTAACAAATCAAAGAACACGAATAACACTCTTGAGATTGAGCCTAACCATATCAGGATTTCGATCATGTGATCTAGGATCAACTTATGATATTGAATTGAATAGATATTTACGGTAAGTTTCAAAATCTAATTCAAAGTTCAATATCGGTCCATTCCAATGCATACTCCATGCATCCGATACTGGTAAACTTTGCCAATGTCCTGGAAAGGACATAACACTTTTCCAAGGTGTAAGAATACCTATCGCTGATTATACCATGTCAGTCTAAATCCAGTGTTCTAACAAATCAGGGAATCAACTTTTGAACATATAATAAAGATTATATTCCACTGTGCTGACAACACTATAATCTTTAACCAACTCATATGTTCTGGACTTAAAAAGAATTCATACATTATATACATATAATCATGAAATAAATCATGTGAACCATGCAACATAAAATGTTATTTCTGATCTTTATTAATAAGTAAATCTGATTATATGAAATGAGTTTTATTTAGGGCTTAAAACCCAACAAACTCCCACTTGCACTAATATAAAACAAAAAGTGCATTTCAAATAATCATTAACACCTTGATATACCAATCAAGTGTAATAGTAGTAAACTCCTCGTAATGGGATCTGACAGGTTGAATTAAACACAACCTTTTCTCCACCATTACTCTTCCTTAATCACAAAATCCTTGATAATGTGAAATTCCTCTCTATATGTCTACTCTTTTGGGATACTGGATTCTATAGTTTTGGGCAACTACTCTTTTGTTATACAGGAAGTAACTCTAGTAGTTAAGGCAAGTTGGAACACTGCCACAAATGTATAGAACTTTCCTTAGACTGAAAAAGTATCTTAGCTGCAACTTTTAACATTCAGTCTCTTTCTGGTAGACCAACAGATTTCAGATAGGTTTTTACACTTCTCCAAAATCACTACTCCACCCCCAAAGTAATCACCATCTCATCAGCAGACTTTCTAGCACACAGGCAAGTCACGAAATCTGATGTGGTGTAGTCTAAGAGTTTCAAACATACTCTTATTGACTAACATATAGTTCCTCTGCTTAATCTTAAGATTTACTTGATTGTCTTCCAATGTTCCTCTCCTGGATTAATCTGAAACCTACTCATTTCTCCCACTCAACAACAGGTGTCTGGTCTAAGGCATACAAAACCTACTCATTAATCTGAAACCTACTCATTTCTCGTCAATTCTTTCATGGCTTTACCTTTTCTGGAAAAGTTATAACTCTTCCTTAGATAAATAAAATCTATATCTAAGAAGTTGTGAAGCTTCTATAGATTTACATTGGAAAGAAAATGCATCAGCATCTCATGCTTGCATTAGAGTAAGTAATTACCAGGTATACCACAAGCCATAGGTTTAGATAAACTCATACCTATAATACTAGGAACAAGAATTTTTGTTAAGTCCATTGAATAGACTCATTAACGAAAATTTCCTTTCATGTCCTTGTAATAGAAAACTTTAGGTTACTCCATGTGAATGGATCAAACCATAGTTCTATTGGCTTTCTTCTTAGTTTCTTATCTTGACAATCCATTACTTGTTTAAACTCACAATGGATTTTAATCACTAGTGTCTTCCAAGTTATAACAAGGTGAGTTCCTAGAAACTCTCCCACTACAACAAGGTACCGTGAACTATGTCAAACAAAACTAAAAGGTATAGACCTCTTCAGTTGTATTAAGACAACAGAGGCAGTGGGATCATCTTGTAACGAATAAGATGATAGAACACTTATGGAATCAAGAAAAAATATCTCCTTTATTTGCTACTTTCTTTTCAGACTTAGTCATTTTCTTAGAAAAGCAGTATTTGTATAAACAAACACTTTCTTATCTAATGACCATGGGATGCTCCACCCCGAATCACTTAGAATAGCTAACAAACATGCAAACCAGGGTTAGCAGTTCTAGCTTTTCTTTCGATTAGGTCATCCATGAATCTAGTAATGATTTACATTAAGTATTCAACCATTGCATCATTCTAAAATTTTATTACCATAGAAGGATTTAGGCAACGACTAGTAACTAATCATCAATATGCAACTCGAATTTGTGGGGAGGTAAGTTTGGATATAATTCAAAAATCAAATTAATGATCTTTGAACTGCATATCTACTACCTTTTTCTCCACCCCTATCAGTTCTCAAGATCTTTAACCACTTACCTTCACCACTGCTAGAAATTCATGAAATTTTTCAAACATTTCAAATTTCTTTTGCATAAGGTAAAATCTAGAGTGATCGTTTTAAGAATACAACAAAAACTCATATCCACCCCTGAATGTACATCCATCTGCGAATGAGATGAAATTACTTTCAGTGGATATAGGCATATTAACTCTTTGCAGAGAATGATCTTGTCAAAACCACTATGAACAAGATACAAATGCCTTAGATTTATAAAATATGTGGTTGTATCTTTTGATGACTTAGGTTACATCAACATCAAAGAGTTCTTAGAATAGTGCAAGTGGATTCTGGTCACAGAATACTAAACTCATACAGTTTGAATCCATTGAAAGAAAATGGTTATTAAACACTGGTGAAAGTGTAACTGTACAATTAGTAATTCTCTCTTGGACCACCACTACTAATCTAACTCTATGATTTGCCTATACAAGTAGGAGATATCTAAGATTGAGGATTTATATCATTTAGGGATAGAATTCCGGGAATATAATCATATGCGTCATCTAATTTCTTAAGAGAAAATAAGACTTTATATGATTTATAGACCATTCATCCAATGATATGTCATTAAGCTAATTCGAAATGAATAAGCTAAGAGGAATTAGGATAATTTCGTTTTAAATAAGAATCCAACGATGTTCCGATTAGCGAGAGTCAAAGTAATCTTATTTATATAATCTTCTTGTTTCATATTGTAAAACACTAGTCTAAAGTGTCATCAATTGATGAACAGCTAGATGTTGCATATACAATATTTATCTTTCGAGATCTAACACTATTATGTTAGTCTAATGGTGAAAATCCATTAGGGATTCATCTCATTAGAAAAACAAATCAAATTAGACCAACAATGAAGATTCAAAATTAAACTACAATTTAATAACAGAAAATAACATGGTTCAATACAAATTCACACACAATTCAGAAATTATCAAGCATATAGCAAGTAGGAATGACAAGTGAAAATACTAAAACATACAATCCTAAATAATTTCCAAGGTTTTCAACAAACTGATATTAGTGTCCCGTTTAGGCGAGAGTCAAAGCTACCATTCATTGAATAGAGTTGTCAGCTCATCTAAAATGTCAAACATTCTAGCAACCTTTTATTCGATCAAGATGTGAATCTGCGTTGTCCCGTTTAGGCGAGAGTCAAGGCTATTCTATCTTATGAGCTTCCACCATTGTTTCATATTCTTGTAAGTCTTATACAGTCGCCACCATTAGGGTTATCATAAACTATATAAAAAACTTACAAGATGACTTATCTTTCGAGATTAAACGGTGCTAACTTGCTAATGAACGTTCCTCCATTAGGGAGGATTACTCACTAAAACAATAGCTATGTAAAACCAACAATGGAGATCGAATATCCTTATAATTATAAAGCTCATTATTTAATGAAGGGTTGTATTTTCTTCTAATATTTATTTTAATCAATTTATTTTAAATATATATTTATTTAATTAAAATTTCTAATTTAGAATGAAAAATTCCAAATATAAATTTTAATTTAATATTTATAAATTATACTTAGATAGATAAATAACGTGAATTATTTCCATCTTAGTAATAATTTCCATAAATATTTAGAAAATTATTCAATTTAAGTTGTTTCAAAATTAATTTGAATTAATTTACAACTCAAATTTAATTTTCTATAAATATATATTGTATTTTCGAAAATGCTTTAAAATAAAATAAAATAAATCCTGGAAAATTACTCTAATTTTATGTTGGCCCAAAATTAATAAAAATTAATTTTCAACAAAAAATATAATTTTCCCTATTTAATTAAATATCTAAGAAAAATTTCAAATATTTAAGTATCATGATTAAAAAATCAACTTAAATATTAATTTTCTATTTAATTAAATACACTAGAAAAATACTTCAAGCAAAACAGATAATATCTATCTAGACTTTCATAGACTAATTAATCCAATTTCTAATTATAATATATTTTAGTTCATTTATTTTAATTAACCATTAAATGAAAAAATCAATGATTTAAGTTGGTCCAAAATTAAATAAATAATTTTCAACTTTAATCTATTTTTCAAATAAAATTTGAAATTTTTGCATTAAAGAAATGCAATTTCGAAATTTTGGGAAATGATTAATAAAATAAAATAAAATATATTCTGAAAATTATTCAAACTTAAGTTATTCTGAAATAAGATTCCAAACTTAAAATAATTTTCAACTTTAATTAAATAACATGAAAATAACAATATTAAAGTATCATGATGAAAATCAACTTAGATATTGAAATTTTCAATTTAATTAAATGTATTAAATTCAAGAAATAAATAATTAAGTAAAGAGGAAACTTAATTATTAATTCTAGTTTAATACTAGGAAAATATTCTAAACTTAGATTGTACCAAAATTAATTAGGAAACAATTAATTTCACAATCAATGATATTTTCCTATTTAATATTAGAAATAATAACTAGTACTAGAAATAACTATCTAGAATATATCATTGACTACGTGTTTTTCTAAAATTAACTTTAAAATATTACATGAAAAATAAATTTCATATATTTTAAAAGTTAATTATGTTGCTAATTCAATTTTAATTAGGTTAGACTAATATAATTAACCTAATACAATTATTTAAATAAGGCAAATGGGCCTTCACAATTGGGGTAGTTCATGTGAGGGGGAGCTGGGTTCAGTATGTCGTACCCACTTCTATGGCCCCCAACTCTCACACAAGGCCCAAAAGAGAGGAATTTAACTTTAAAATAAACAATTGTTATTCATTGAATAAGCCCAAATTTAATTGGCCTAAATAAATTTCCTTATGTCAAAATTTATTTTAGCAACCTAGTCCATTTACTTAGTAAAAACTTAAATGGGCTCCCTATATGTATCTAAGCCCAAAAGCAAACATATAGGCTCACACAGGTCAAATGATTTGGATGGACCCTATCATGTTACTAGGTTTACACAGATGAAAGAAGTACAAAATTTACCTGTTACAAATTATTTATAAGATCTATCGTCAATTGGACTATGATTAAAATCAGATCATTGGATCATGATCTGTCAACAAGTTAATCATAGAAATTTAGATCAGATAAATAATAGGTTTGTTAAAAAGTTTTGAATAATCAATATAAACAAACAAACATTTTCCATGTAACAGATGTGAATCAAGATATTAATATAATTAAATTATTATTCTTAAACTAACCAAATAAAGGAAACTAATTTTAACATATCTAGGTTTATTTGAATCAAATTAAATTAAATATCTAATAAGATCAATGATTTAAAAGAAAAGAATCTCCAATATCACTTTCAGATCTTATAATTTAATAAAATAAACCAATTTTAAAATAGATTTGGTTAAATAATAATTACCATAATTATATGTCAAAATATCTCAAATTAAGCAATATTCAAATCTCTACAAAAATATCTATGTTATTTAAATATTTAAGATATGATTTATAAATTTCTAATAAGGAAAAAATGATATATAGAAAAAATATCATTTTTATACTTATAATTTATAAATAATTAAATATTTAACAAAATAACAAATTTTTGAATTTGAAAACATTATGGTAAGTATATCTATAAAAATATCTATGTTAATTTCAAATTTATTAATTATTTAATTTGTCATATAAGATAATTTTAATATAATATTTTAAATAAAAAGACAAAGTTATCTTTTAATTTAAAATATCTTAAATATCAAAATATCTAATCTTATAATTAAATAATAAATAAATAATAAAGAACTTAACAAATTTTTAAATCTGACCATAATAGGAAATATTTAAAATTGGAAACATTCCAAAATAGAAATATTTAAAAATTGGAAAAATTCCAAATTGAAAATATTTAAAATTGGAAACATTTCAATTTAGAAATATTTAAGAAAGGAAAAATGAATTTTGGGAAACAATCCATGAAAAAATTGGATTTTTGGGGAAAAAACCTCAAAAATTCGCAATTTGGGAAACTGGCTGCATGCAGCAGCCCAGGAGGCTGCCAGCAGCCTCACACGCGCTCGGATGGGGTGCTCACTCCGAGGAAGCTCGGCGCCTGCAGGGTGCCTGACCGAGAAAACTCGGTCAGCTGCAGGGTGATCGACCGAGGGACGCGCGCGGATGGGAGTCAGATCCGAGTGCCTCGTGCTCACGATTGAGCACCCTTGCATACCCGAAATCCCGATTTTCCAAAATTCATAACTTTCTCAATTTTTATCAGAATCGAGTTCCGTAAAAAACAAAATTGCTTAATTTTTCACAAGGAATGCAAATAAAATATTTTCAAAAATTGAAAATATATATTTCATGGAAAAATTTCGTACAACATCAACATTCATCATAAAAATACATAAACCAACATCAAACCATCCAAATCAACACAGAAACATGCAATCATCGTTTTAATTCATATTACATGAAAGTAAATCATTACCATGGCTCTGGTGCCAGTTGTTGGAAATTATTTTACCAGGATCTAGATTTACTAACAAGTATGTTGGATTAACAACCTAATATGAATTCTAAAACAATGAAAATAAACACATATAAAGTTAGAAAACCTTACAGTGGGTGTAGCGGAATAATATGACTCCTTCCGTTCAGATCTCTAGCCCTTGATTCCTTTCTGTAGCAGAGCATCACCAAGATCTGAACCTGGATCTTCTTTTCTCCTTCTTTGATGCAGAAATTCCATAGTCTTCCATACTATGATTGAGATACCACTTGATGTGTGTGGGCACTACTCATCTCACAAGGATTTCGAAATTTCTCTCTATTTTTCTCTCTGAATTTCGTGTCTTTTCATCCATATAATGATGTGCAAGAGTAGAGAGCAAGGTTCCTTTATATAGGGAAAAGGGAGAGCACAACTTTCCAAATAAAACAGTTCCTTAATTACTGTGTAATTGATTAACTGCCTTATTTAGTGTGATCCACCACTTTCCTATCATAGCTAGGCTTTGATTAGCACTTACATGGCAATTAAAAAATAAAATAATAATTGGGAAACACAAAGGGAGTGCTTCGGCCATAGAGGGAATATGGGCCTCACTTGGATTTTGCAGTTTCCTCAATTTTATTTCAATTTCTCCAAAAATGCCATTTTTCCAATTCTAATCATTTAAATGCCAAAACTAATTATTTAATAACTAAAATAGATTATTAAATAATATTTTCATTTAAAATAATTATTTATTAGACATATAAAGTCTCTTAATTAATAATTGAACCTAGAAACCCTTTTCTTTACGATTTCATCCTTAAACTGTGAGAATTCATAAAGTAGACATAGTCTAACTTTTAGAATTATAATTGATTAATTAAAATCAATTAACTGAGTCTTACAAGCAGTATGACCTCAACTAGTATGGGGACCATGGGTCTATATAACCGAGCTTCCAATAAGTCGAACCGAATTTACCAAGTAAATTCCCTAACTTATTAATTCCTCATTGAATCCACACTTAGAACTTGGAATTGCACTCTCAGTCATATAGAAACGCTCTATATATTCCACGATATAGACACGTCATTAGTTATCCATTGTTATAACCCTAATGTGATCAATGATCCTCTATATAGATGATTTACACTGTACAGGATTAAATTACCGTAACACCCTACAATGTATTTTATCCTTAAAACACTTAACCCTGTATAAATGATATTTCACCTAAGTGAAATGTGATCTCCACCATTTATCTTCGTTTGGTTAAGCTCGAAGGAAATCATCCTTTACTTCTATTTGCCAAATAGAAGCTATAGATTCCATATTTATGTTAGCGCTCCCCCACTCAATTGTATTACCGTGTTCCCAAAATGTACGTATTACCCTGATACAAAACTAGGCTTAACTAACAAATCAAAGAACACGAATAACACTCTTGAGATTGAGCCTAACCATATCAGGATTTCGATCATGTGATCTAGGATCAACTTATGATATTGAATTGAATAGATATTTACGGTAAGTTTCAAAATCTAATTCAAAGTTCAATATCGGTCCATTCCAATGCATACTCCATGCATCCGATACTGGTAAACTTTGCCAATGTCCTGGAAAGGACATAACACTTTTCCAAGGTGTAAGAATACCTATCGCTGATTATACCATGTCAGTCTAAATCCAGTGTTCTGACAAATCAGGGAATCAACTTTTGAACATATAATAAAGATTATATTCCACTGTGCTGACAACACTATAATCTTTAACCAACTCATATGTTCTGGACTTAAAAAGAATTCATACATTATATACATATAATCATGAAACAAATCATGTGAACCATGCAACATAAAATATTATTTCTGATCTTTATTAATAAGTAAATCTGATTATATGAAATGAGTTTTATTTAGGGCATAAAACCCAACATTTCATTCCTAAGCCAGTGAAGGGGAGGAAGACGAAATTTGATGCTAGACGGGCTGAACGAGCTTATTCGGAGAATGAGCTAATTCAACTGAAGCGCGAGGCTAAGTTGAAAGGAGGTGCAGGGGTCAAGCAATATGCTCAGGAGCCCTTGAATCCTGAAGATGAAGCTGAGGAAGAGCAGGTGACTCCGCTGAAGAGGAGGAAGAAACTTCCAGCCCCGCCCAGGCCTATTCAACATGCAATTCGCATTACGGAGAGGTTATTGACCTTTCTGACGAACTAACTGTTGGAAACCCCTCTACTCCAAAAGTTGCTAAGTCCAAGGATTATTGAGGAGGAAGTTCAGACATGCCTGAGCAATCCAAAGGTAGATCCGAGGTGATGCGGGCTCCTACTCCTCCTTTGCCAGTGCCTCCACAGGCCAAGAAAGGCAAAGAGATGCTCGCCCACTACATGAACGGGTTGGTTCCTGAGTCTTGAAGGAATTCACCAGGGTAAGCTTTTCTTGACGGTTTCCTTTAATCCTCTTTACTTAGATCAGATTATAAAGTTTTTTCTCTGCATAGGTTGGTCTGAAGTTGGCTTACACATACTACCGGGTTAAGTCTGCTGCTTCCAAGAATGTGGCTCTGTCCAACACTATGAGGGCGGAGGTGGACTTGGCCAGGAAAGACGCTGATGATGCTAGGGTGGAACTTGGAGCTATTCCGATGGAGCTGGGTGAAGTCAACAAGAAGCTTTTTACTACTCAGAAGAAATAACCGAGTTGACTAAGGATCTCAAGGCTTCTAACCGACTTGAGGAGACCATCGAAACCTTATCTGCAGAGGTGAATAGCCTTCATGGTGAAAGGACATCTCTTCGAGTTGTCCTCCATCGGGTGGAAGAGGAGAAGAAGTCTAAGGAGGAGGAGCTTACAGGCGAGGTGGAGAGGCTGGGAGAAAAGGTCCATGCCTTAGAGACAGCCGGCCTTGAGCTCTTTTATGACTTTCGGAAGGCTAACTCTCAGGCAAACTTTGATTACTTGGGTGAAGCCAAAGGAATGTATCTCGAGTTCTGCGCTTCCCAAGTGGCTTATGGTGAGCCTGATGCGATTGCTTCTTCCTCCGGCCAAAATGCTGATGTACTTCCCGTTCAAACAATAGATCCTCTAGCTTCTACCAGCCCAGAAGATCTGAACCGAGAGCCTGGGATTCCAGCTATTTAAATACTTCTTCTTTTATCCTTCTGTTTTTTATATATCTTATTTGCCCACAAGGCCTTTTTTAACACATCATGACCGGCCAAGCGTTCTTTAATCTTGGTATTACGTGCTTTTGTTATCTTTAATGAATTTCATTCTCTGTTTATAATCATCGCGCAATTGTGGTTGTTTTATCTTTACAAAATGCTTTGTATAGGTATAGGTTCCCCCTAAGTGACCGAGCAGACTTATGACTCTTGGTCACTTGTTTATCACAAGTATGGTAACTTAGAAACATGATGATAATTTCGACTCAATTTGAATTTTGAAATAAACATCTTAATTAATTCATATATTGATCGAAAATGTGTTTGTTACCGTAGTAACTTACATCAGACGTATTTGATCTAATCTGATCTTTTAGCTTAACATGAAATAAAACAAATTGCAGAAATAAGAAATTGTACTTTAAACGGTGGTCATCTGATCTGAGTACTTTTTTTCTTTTGTGGAAACCTTTGAGCGTAGTCTGCCCAGCAGGCCATTCACTTAAAAGTAAATGTTCATTCAGTACTTAGTGTGGTCTTCCGACCTTGTACTTTATTGGTAGTATTTTCTTAAATGTTCCCCATTCCAATATCGTGGTACTAGAATGAGTTGCATTTTTTCATCATACTTATCTAATTTGTATGCTCCGGATTCGAGAACTTAGACCACTCGATATGGTCCCTCCAAGTTAGGTCCGAGTACACCTGTCGTACTGTCTTTGGTGTTTAGAAATACTCTTCTTAGGACCATATCTCCCACGAATAATTTCTGAGCCTTCACTTGTTTGTTGAAATATCGAGATACTTTTTGTTGATGGGCTATCACCTTTAAGTTTTCTGCGGCTCGTTTCTCTTCGATTTCATCAAGGTATTTGGCCAGGAGTACGTGATTGGTATCTTCGTTGTACGTCAAGCTTCTATGGGATGGTGGCTCCAGTTCTACAGGCAGCATAGCTTCATATCCATATGCCATAGCAAATGGAGTTTGTTCGGTTGCCGTCTTCTCAGTTGTCTGATATGACCATAGAACTTCAAGAAGATCTTCTGGCCAATTTCCTTTGGCATCTTCGAGTTTTTTCTTCAGTGTATCCTTTAAGGTCTTGTTGACTGCTTTAACTTGACCACTTGCTTGAGGATGTGCCACTGTGGAGAAAGTTTTGATGATACTGTGGTTCGCACAAAAGTCAGTGAAGGATTGGCTGTCGAACTGCTTGCCATTATCTAAAACTATTTTGTACGGCAGTCCAAATCGGCAGATTATGTTCTTCACAATGAAGTCTTGAACTTTCTTTGATGTAATGGTCGCGAGTGGTTCGGCTTCCGTCCACTTGGTGAAGTAAGCAACTGCTACCACTGCATACTGCACTCCTCCTTTGCCCTTGGGTAATTGTTCGATAAGGTCAATTTCCTAAATGGCAAAAGGCCATGGACTCTACATCTGAGTTAACTCGTTAGGCGGAGCTCGTGGTATCTTTGAAAATCTCTGGCATTTGTAACATTCTCAACATAGGCCTTTGAATCTTCAATCATCGTAGGCCAGTAATAACCTTGCCTTAGAATTTTCTTAGATAGACTGTGCCTGGCGGCATGATTTCCATAAAATCCGTCGTGCACCTCAGATAGGAGTCATGCAACTTCTTCTGAGTAACACATCTGAGCAATGGCATTGAGAATCCTCTTCTGTACATAATTCCCTCTACTATGATATACCGTGGAACCTTCTTTCTCATTTGTCGAGCTTCATTCTGATTATCTGGGAGTTTCCCAGTGTTAAGGTAGGCGGCTATTGGTGTCATCCAGTTTGTGGAAGTATCAATCATTTCGATTTCTTCCATGCCAGTGATGCTAGGCTCTTCGAGGAACTAGATAGGAACCAAGTTCGCTTTGTCACTTACATTACTGCTTGCCAATCGAGCTAACGTGCACGTCTGCAGTTGTGTTTTCTTCCCTTGGAATTTCTCTGAGACCGTAGCTTTTGAATTATGCGACCAAATCATGTATTTTGGTCAGATATTCTATCATTTTTTCTCCCTGAGCCTCGTATTCTCTAGATACTTGATTTACCACCAGCTGTGAATCACTGTAGATTTCAATGTGTTCGGCTTTCATGTCTCGGGCTAGTTTTAGGCCAGTAATTAGAGCTTCATACTCGACCTCGATATTAAATTCTTTAAACCCAAACTTGACTACAGCGTGTAGGTGTTCCCCCCTAGGCGTGATAAGGGAAATTCCTGCACCAGATAGATGATCTGTAGCTGACCTGTCCACATGTAGTTTCCAGGTCGACTTATCTTCACTATTACGTGGCTGAGGTGTTTGTACCGGCTCGGGGTTGCTTTCTGGTATGCTTTCTTCCTTTCCTGTGCATTCTACCACAAAGTCTGCTAAGGCATGACCTTTGATTGATGTTCATGGTTGGAAAGTAATTTCATATTGGCCCAACTCCACTACCCACTTGAGTAGCCGCCTAGAGGCGTATGGCTTTTGCAATATTTGGCGTAATGGTTGGTAGTGTACACCCGAACAGGATGAGCTTGAAAATAAGGCCTCAACTTTCTTGTTGCTAGAATAAGGCAATAAGCGAGTTTCTCTATCAATGGGTATCGGCCTTCTGTGACAGTCAGTAGTCCCGTGATCCGTAAGGGGAAACACCGGGTAAGCTGTGCAATCCCACACCGCCTGGGGAAGGTCAAGTGGGATGATTCTGGGACTGTGTAGGTATGGGACTACACAGTTGAATAGAGCTTAAATGGATTGATTGGTACTACCTATGTCAACAAGGTGCATCTTGTTTTTCGGTAGCCCATCTCGAAAGAACTCCACAGTTAAGCGTGCTTGGCCTGGAGCAATTTCAAGGATGGGTGACCTCCTGGGAAGTTTTCCCAGGATGCGTGTGAGTGAGGACAAAGCACGCTGGAAACACTCGTGTTGGTCTGTAGGGTCAGTGATCAATCCAGGAAGCAGCCAGAGTGACGTACTCGTGTATAAGAGCCATTATTCCGTGGGTGTAAGGACCCAATGGAGGCTTGAAATGGGGACGTTACAAATGGTATCAGAGCCTTGACCCAGCCGGAAGTGTGGTCGACGAGGACGTCGGACCCCGTAAGGGGGGGTGATTGTGACAGTCAGTAGTCCCGTGATCCGTAAGGGGAAACACCGGTAGCTGTGCAATCCCACACCGCACAGGGAAGGTCAAGTGGGATGATTCTGAGACTGTGTAGGTATGGGACTACACAGTTGAATAGAGCTTAAATGGATTGATTGGTACTACCTATGTCAACAAGGTGCATCTTGTTTTTTGGTAGCCCATCTCGAAAGAACTCCACAGTTAAGCGTGCTTGGCCTGGAGCAATTTCAAGGATGGGTGACCTCCTGGGAAGTTTTCCTAGGATGCGTGTGAGTGAGGACAAAGCACGCTGAAAACACTCGTGTTGGTCTGTAGGGCCAGTCATCAATCCAGGAAGCAGCTAGAGTGGCGTACTCGTGTATAAGAGCCATTCATTTTGTGGGTGTAAGGACCCAATGGCGCTTGAAGCGGGGACGTTACACCTTCGACCTCAATGAGTCGTTTACTGATGTAATAGACTGGGTGATGTATGCTATTCTCTTCTCTGATTAGCACGACACTCACAACATGCTCCGTGACAGCTAAGTATATTCCAAGCTCTTCTCCGTCCAGAGATTTTGAGAGTACGGGAGGTTTTGCAAGTTGTGCTTTTAGCTCTTGGAAAGCTTTTTCACATTCCTCCGTCCACTCGAATTGCTTGTTTCCTCGCAGGATACCCATATCGCCGTGACAATCTGATCGTCGACATCCTCTCATTCTGTTCAGATTGCTTCTTAGGTCATGAGTTGTCCCCAACCTATCAAATACGGAAGCGCTTGGCTGTCTCAGCGATTGATTTGCTTGGTTGACAGGTGGAATGGCACCGTTAACCTAGTTGGAACTATCAGGTATGACCTCTCCTGATGAATTACTAGACAAGGTCTGCCCGCCTACCGCTAGGCCCACAAGGCATTTGGCGGCTGACCATTTATAGTCTGGGAAGTATTCATCGCTGGATCTTTGTTCGTCTCACCCAGGGGATGACACTCGGAGGTTGCTGTCCTACAGTTTGGTAGGCTTTTCATATCAGTATAGTAGCTTGCCGACTACGATTTTCAATGTCAGTATGATGAGCCCTTAACGCTTCCATCTCTTTGTCTCTCCACTCAGCAAACATGCGTCTTTGTTCCTCAAACGCGAGATTTACTGCAGCGTGGAGTTCCTCCTGATCATGATGTAGGGTATTGGTATGACATTGCATGAGTCCAAGAGTAGCGCAGAGGTTTTATATCTCAGTATCATTTCCAATGGTCGCTCGAACGTTGGTACTAGGTGGGAGGACTGTGTTATGAATGCCCTAGCTGGGTGCTTAACTGGTATTCCCAGTCTCTTGCACACCAGGCGCAATTTCATCTACAGGAGTCGTCACACCATGACCTACGTTTGACGGCTTATCAAGATTAACAACTGGGGGAACCCTTGCATTTCTTGGGTTCTGTAATGCAGGATCCACTGCCTGTGGATTAGTTGAATCAACTAGTCCCCTACGAGTCTGTCCCACCATCGTTCTTGTGGTTAGATTTTGAACGAAGAGCGATTCTTGATCCATCTCTCAATGAAACACCAAAATGTTGACCTCGATTTTAGCCAACGACATGGAGTCTTATTTAGTAAGCGATAAGTAATTTATAGTGATAGAGATATAGTAAAGCAACGTAAATACACAAGAATTTTATAGAGGTTCAGCCCTAAATAGTTCCGTAATAGCCTAGTCCTCGTTATTTGTATTGACTCAAGAACAAGGAGAAAGTTTCCTTTTCTTATAGCTCTTACAAAGGTATCTCTGAATATGAATTCTTAGATAGTATCTCTCTACCAGAACGTTTTCGACCCTTTGCCCAGTGAGTATGCATCACTATTTATAAGGCTATGTGTTAGGTTTTATGCCCTAAATAAAACTCCATTTCAATGTAATCTATTTTATTCAACATCAATAAAGAAACGGAAGTATTTTTCATTCATTTGTATATGTTTTGGTTCACTTTATCAATTGCTTGTCTATTTGATTTATAAATTCATCTTAAACCCTTTTCACGTACTTGATCATGTTTATTGTGTTGTCATCACATTGAAAGTAAACTTGACTATGTGAATAAAATTTCCTAGATTTATCAGACACAGGGTTTTACTGATATGATAATCTACAACAAGAGTTTACTTGCATTTGGAGAAATGCTATGTTCTTTCCAGAACATTGGTTAAAGTAAAGCTCAGGTTGGATGTATGGAGTATGCATCGGAAGGGACCGATATTGAACTTTGACTTAGATTTAATTAAACTTACCGTAAAATCTATTCAAGTCAATATCGCCAAGTTGATCCTAGATCAAATGTTCTTAATCCTGTTATGATTAGGCTCAATCTTGAAACGCTATTCGTGTTCTTTGATTTGTTAGGTAAGCCTACTTTTAGGTCAGGGTGATACGTACATTTTTGGAACACGGTAGTGCAATTGAGTGGGAGCGCTAGCATAAACATGGAATCTAGAGCTTCTATCTGGCGAATAGTAAGCAAAGGATGATCTCCTTCGAGCTTGACCAAACGAACATAAATGGTGGAGTACTCATTTCACATAAGCTGAAATATCATTTATACGGGGTCAAGTGTTTTAAGGATAAAATACATAGTAGGGTGTTACGGTAATCTAATCCCTTTACAGTGTAGATCATTCATATAGAGGATCATTGATCACATTAGGATTATAACAATGGATAACTAATGATGCGTCTATATGGTGGAACATATAGAGAATTCTATATATTGAGAGTTCAATTCTAAGTTCTATGCCTGGATTCAACGAAGAATTAATAAGTTAGTGAATTTTAGTGCTAAATTCTTGATCTACTTATTGGAAGCTCGGTTATATAGACCCATGGTCCCCACACTAGTTGAGATAATATTGTTAGTAAGACTCATGTAATTGGTTTTGATTAATCAATTATAATTCACAAATTAGACTATGTCTATTTGTGAAATTTTCACTAAGCAAGGGCGAAATTGTAAAGAAAGAGTTAATAGGGGCATATTTGTTAATTATGATACTTTGTATGGTTCAATTAATAAATATGATAAATGATAATATTATTTAATAATTATTTATAGTTATTAAATAGTTAGAATTGGCATTTAAATGGTTGAATTAGGAAATTGGCATTTTTGAGAAAATCAGATACAAAAGTGTTAAAATTGCAAAATTGCAAAAAGCATGGCCCAAATTCATCAAGCCATGGTCGGCCACTTTTGTAGGCTTTTTAAACTGATATTTTCATTATTTTAATGCCAAATAATTCAAATCTAACCCTAGTGGAATGCTATAAATAGATAGTGAAGGCTTCAGCAAAATTACACTTCTGAATCAGAAAACCTGAGCCTTTCTCTCTCTACCTTGGCCGCCACTCTCTCTCTCTCTTCTTCCTTAGAATTTCGAAATTACCTTAGTGATTAGAGTAGTGCCCACATACAGCAAGCAATACCTCAATCATAGTGAGGAAGATCGTGAAGAAAGATCATCAGTAAAGGAGTTTCAACATCAAGGATTCAGAGAAAGAGATCCAGGTTCAGATCTTGATAATACTCTGCGACAGAAAGGATACAAGGGTTAGAGATCTAAACGGAAGGAGTCATTTAATTCCGCTGCACCCAATGTAAGGTTTCTTAAAGTTTATACGTGTTTATTTCATCGTTTTAGAAAGTTCATATTTAAGATGTTAATAAACATACTTGTGAGTAGATCTAAGATCCTAGTAAAATAAATTCCAACATTATGAGCTTGGGGAAGAAGTATTTCCCTTCTTGTTACAATAAATATAAGTAGAAATATTGCATAATAAATGCAGAATACATTAATCGTGGGATTTAGACAGCTTGCCATATCTCTACAATCTGATCCCCAAGTTATAGGGATTTCTTTGATGACTCACGATGCGAAAGCTGAATTCGCTAAGTGTTGGTCGCTCTGCGCGGATTGCTGATCGCTTTGCTTCAGGCATGCGTAGGAGGATCATGTTTGGACTGTATTCTCCGAGCAGATACTCGAAGTCGATTCCACGTGTCACCATCATGTGATGCCACGTCAGAGTGTAAAAATTGGGATAATACCACTAAATTAGACTTATGATTCTATCTGGTAGATAAATAATTTTGATAGATTATGAAATAAAGAAAAAAAAACTAGAAAATTAAAGAAAGCAATAAAGGTGTTTAATCAAGGATGAGAAATTAGGGAAAGGAATCTTGTTGATTAAATTACCCAATTTTTAATGCTAATTACTATTCCTCTTTCTTTATGTGAATGACAGATTATAAAATTAACCTAACTCTTTTCAGATCTTTTAGGTCCTAAATCACATGTTATCTAATCATCTCTGAGATAGATTAACATATAATTAGCATTAAGCAATAATCTAAATGTCACAAAGGCTATGCAAATTCTTTCGTTTCACATTAAAACCTAGTTTATCCAATTTTAGCATTCCCAATTCTCACTTTTTCAGATTCTGAATTGGGATCATAGAACATGTAGAAGGTGATCAATCTTAAACATGTAATTAAACAGGAATATGGATAAATTCACAATCGAGAAAGTAATTATCATTAACCAAAAGTAATTTCAATCAACATTCATCATCTCCCCAAATAGGAGTTTAGTTCATAAAATCCATAATAACATCCATAATCAAAACTAAAATAGAAATTAACATAGAAATCATGAGTTTAAGAAAGAACTAGTTGGTGATTGCATTCCGGATCGCCACCATTGCTTCCTCTACCTCCTTCTTTCACTTTTGGGTCCAATTTCTGTTGGAATTTATTTTACCAGGATCTTAGATCTACTCACAAGTATGTTGATTCACACCCTAAATATGAACTTTCTAAAACGATGAATTAAACACGTATAAAGTTTAAGAAACCTTGCATTGGGTGCAGCGGAATATAATGACTCCTTCCGTTCAGATATCTAGCTCTTGATTCCTTTCTGTAGCAGAGCATTATCAATATCTTAACCTGGATCTCTTTCTCTGAATCTTTGATGCTGAAACCTCCTTCTTGTTGAAAGTCTTTCTTCACGATCTTCCTCACTATGGTTGAGGTATCACTTGCTGTGTGTGGGCACTAATCATTCACTAAGAATTTCGAAATTTGAGAAGGAAGAAAGAAAGAGAAGGGTCGGCCAAAGATAGGGAGAGAGAAGGCTCAGGTTTTTCTGATTCAGAAGTGTCAGAAGAAAAGTGTAATTTTCCTGAAGCTTTCACTATCTATTTATAGCATTCCACTAGGGTTAGGTTTGAATTATTTGGCATTAAAATAATGAAAATATCAGAGGTAAATTCCTATAAAAGTGGCTGGCCCTATACTAGTTGATTTGGGCCTCACGTTTTGCAATTTTGCAGTTTTATCTTTTCTGCATCTGATTTTCTCAAAAACGCCAATTTTCTAATTCAATCATTTAAATGTCAATCATAACTATTTAATAACTATAAATAATTATTAAATGATATTGTCATTTATCATATTTATTAATTGAACCATACAAAGTATCATAATTAACAAATATGCCCCTAACAACTCTTTCTTTACAATTTCGCCCTTACTAAGTGAAAATTTCACAAATAGACATAGTCTAATTTGAGAAATATAATTGATTAATCAAAACCAATTACATGAGTTTTACAAGCAATATTATCTCAACTAGTGCGGGGACCATGGGTCTATATAACCGAGCTTCCAATAAGTAGATCAAGAATTTAGCACTAAAATTCACTAACTTATTAATTCTTCATTGAATCCACGCATAGAACTTAGAATTGCACTCTCAGTATATAGAATGCTCTATATGTTCCACCATATAGACACATCATTAGTTATCCATTGTTATAATCCTAATGTGATCAATGATCCTCTATATGAATGATCTACACTGTAAAGGGATTAGATTACCGATACACCCTACAATGTATTTATTCCTTAAAACACTTGACCCCGTATAAATGATATTTCAGCTTATGTGAAATGAGTACTCCACCATTTTATGTTCGTTTGGTCAAGCTCGAAGGAGATCATCCTTTGCTTACTATTCGCCAGATAGAAGCTATAGATTCCATGTTTATGCTAGCGCTCCCACTCAATTGCACTACCGTGTTCCCAAAATCTACGTATCACCCTGACCTCAAAGTAGGCTTAACTAACAAATCAAAGAACACGAATAGCCTCTCGAGATTGAGCCTAATAATATCAGGATTAAGATCATTTGATCTAGGATCAACTAGGCGATATTGACTTGAATACATATTACGGTAACTTTAATAAATCTAAGTCAAAGTTCAATATCGGTCCCTTCCCATGCATACTCCATGCATCCAACCTGAGCTTTACTTTAACCAATGCTCTGGAAAGAACATAGCACTTCTCCAAATGCAAGTAAACTCTGTTGTAGATTATCATATCAGTAAAACCCTATGTCTGCTAAATCTAGGAAACTTTATTCACATAGTCATGTTTACTTTCCAATGTGTTGACGACACAATTAACAGGATCAAGTATGTGAAAAGGGTTTCAGATGAATTTATACATTATATACATATAATCATGAAATAAATTATGTGAACCATGCAACATTAAATGTTATTTCTGATCTATATTAATAAGTAAATCTGATTATATTGAAATGAGTTTTATTTAGGGCATAAAACCCAACAATTTTTGCCTCCCTTCCTTCTAAAACACGAGCCCCTTAAATAGAAATTAGGGTTGCTACCTCTGAAAAAGTCAAAAACTGACCAAAAATCCCGTGTTTTGCCCCTGGTCATGACTACATAAAGCCTAGTCGCGACCATAAGCAAAATAGGAAAATAAACTTGCTGTCTGGCCTCCTAGTCGTGACCATGAAAATGGGTCGCGACCATGGAAAGTGGTGGTCGCGACTACTGATGCAAATTTGATAGCTTCAGCATCTTTCAGTAAAATGTCCATAACTTTCACATAGAAACTCTAAATGAGTTGATTCAAGATGCGTTGGAAAGAAGAAGAATAAATGTAAAACTTCTATGTTTTGATTTTTCCAAAAATCTGATCATATAATAGTCAAATTTAAGCTTGAAGTTTCAGCTTTATTTTCTTGCAGAATTTTCTCTATTCTATAGATTGTTGTTTTCCGAAATTTGATCAATTTATACATTCCAAGTGTGGAACCTGAAACTAAAGAAAAAAAGCGTAATTCTATTCCAAATATAATAATAAAGAAGGAAAAGAACTATAAAAAGTGAACCAAAACGTAGGCTAAAAATAGCCTATCAAATTCCCCCAAACTAGATTCTTACTAGCCCTCGAGTAAGACTAAGACTTACACTAAAACTTGATTAACTAAGCTATCAGATAATTATATTATTGCTAGCTCATTCAAAATTTCCTTCCATTAACTAAACTAGATTTTTAATTCTAAAAACTCTAACAATTAATTAGGATACTCATCTTATCACACAATGTACATATACAAACTAACTATAATATTGAAATAATGGCATAATTGTTTCACTCCATCAAATTAGTCCAAAAACTAATAGCCAATATGCTTGCATGCTTTCCTCTTTCAACTAATGTTGACAACATTCTTTTTGGAATTAAAAGGACTTTTTAAGGTTAGAATTTATGGCTTAGATATTCGGAAAATACAAGACATTTTTGGCTAAAGATATCATAAGCACAATAGAACCCACAAACTTCTCATAATTTAAAATTTCCCGAAGTATTTCCACAACTAACAATTATTGAGATTTTTCTGTTGTTTTTTTCAATCACCGTACATCACTAAATTTTTTCTTTATTTCTGATTTTTTTTCATTCTTTTTTTTAAGTGATGCCGAGTTATAA
This sequence comes from Cannabis sativa, assembly GCF_029168945.1. Lineage (NCBI taxonomy): Eukaryota > Viridiplantae > Streptophyta > Magnoliopsida > Rosales > Cannabaceae > Cannabis > Cannabis sativa. The sequence goes on from NC_083601.1 coordinate 60,129,649, forward strand.
TTCTTTCCTATTTTATTCACATGTTTCTCAATCACGCAAGATTTTTTTTCTATACTTCGACACACTATATATTTCACTCCCCCAAACTTATTGTAAGGCTTATGATACCATTCGAAATGTAATGAGGATAAAAACAACATTGTAGATACATCTTTTAGTTCAATGGGTGAAGAAACGAAACAGGTTTAGGCTCAAAAGGGTTCATTAAGGAGATTCATTTTATGGTGGGCTTAAAAGGCTCAAACTATCCAAACAAACTGCCTAAATCATGTTCCTAGTAAATGTTGTCAAGGATTTCGCCTAAAAGAATAAGACATGCAAGTTCTAAGCTATTCAATTAATCTTACAGCAAACCACAGTAAAACAATTATAACATATTTCACAGATCGTCAAATTGCATTCATACACAGGTTTCACAAGCATCCAAACTAATCCAAAGAGTTAAAAGAATTAAGCACACAGTTTCAAAATTTCAGGACATATCACAATTAACAGTAGCACACAACTATCTTTAGTTTATTTAATCAACTAACAACCAAATAAAAAGACTAAACTAAAGCAAAATAACTAAAAAGAGTAGAATAACTAAAACAATTATTTTTTTTTAATAAGTCCCCTCCCCCAAACTTAGAATACACATTATCCCCATTGTGTCATACAAAACTAGGTTAGGGAGACTTATCTGCACCCCCATCAGAAGGGGTTAAACCTTAATACTGTTTCAAATTGGATCAAGTCCACCCCTTGCATCCAATGGAGCCCTCGTACCGAATGAAGAAAATTGACCTCTAATGTTGCGAATTTTAGAGTTTTGCACAAGAGTAAATTCACCTTCAGAACTACCACACATCAATCTTTACCAACGATGCCGAATTGTTCGAAGTCGCTCTTTAGGCTTTACTCTCTTCTTATCAGCTATAACAAAAAAGCCCTTCACCATCTCAATCTTGCAACAGGTAGGAATGTCGGTTGGGGCAAAAACATTAAAATTTACCTCTTCATCTTGCACTCGCAACTTTAACTCCCCCTTTTGAACATCTATTAATGCTCTCCCCGTGGCTAAGAATGGTCTTTCCAAAATAATAGGAATAGTTGAATCTTCCTCCACATCAAGAATTAGGAAATCAGCAGGAAAGATAAACTTACCAACCTGTTGGAAATTATTTTACCAGGATCTTAGATCTACTCACAAGTATGTTTATTAACATCCTAAATATGAACCTTCTAAAACGATGAAATAAACACATATAAAGTTTAGGAAACCTTACATTGGGTGCAGCGGAATAATATGACTCCTTCCGTTCAGATATCTAGCCCTTGATTCCTTTCTGTAGCAGAGCATTATCAATATCTGAACCTGGATCTCTTTCTCTGAATCTTTGATGCTGAAACTCCTTTGCTGATGATCTTTCTTCACGATCTTCCTCACAATGATTGAGGTATTGCTTGATGTGTGTGGGCACTACTCTAATCACTAAGGATTTCGAAATATTGAAGAAGAAGAGAGGGAATGGTCAGCCAGATAGGGAGAGAGAAGGCTCAGGTTTTTCTGATTCAGAAAGTGTCAGGAAAAAGTCTGTAATTTTCCTGAAGCCTTCACTATCTATTTATAGCATTCCACTAGGGTTAGATTTGAATTATATGGCATTAAAATAATGAAAAAATCAACTTAAAATACCTTCAAAGGTGGCCGGCCATGCACTTAGTGGATTGGGCCTTGCTTTTTGCAATTTTGCAATTTTAACACCTTTTGTATCTGATTTTCTCAAAAATGCCAATTTCCTAATTCAACCATTTAAATGCCAATTCTAACTATTTAACAATTATAAATAATTATTAAATAATATTGTCATTTATCATATTTATTAATTGAACCATACAAAGTATCATAATTAACAAATATGCCCCTATAAACTCTTTCTTTACAATTTCGCCCTTACTTAGTGAAAATTTCACAAATAGACATAGTCTAATTTGAGAATTATAATTGATTAATCAAAACCAATTACATGAGTCTTACAAACAATATTATCTCAACTAGTGGGGGGACCATGGGTCTATATAACCGAGCTTCCAATAAGTAGATCAAGAATTTAGCACTAAAATTCACTAACTTATTAATTCTTCGTTGAATCCACGCATAGAACTTAGAATTGTACTCTCAGTATATAGAATGCTCTATATGTTCCACCATATAGACACATCATAAGTTATCCATTGTTATAATCCTAATGTGATCAATTATCCTCTATATGAATGATCTACACAGTAAAGGGATTAAATTACCGTAACACCCTACTATGTATTTTATCCTTAAAACACTTGACCCCGTATAAATGATATTTCAGCTTATGTGAAATGAGATCTCCACCATTTATTTTTGTTTGGTCAAGCTCAAAGGAGATCATCCTTTGCTTACTATTCGCCAGATAGAAGCTATAGATTCCATGTTTATGCTAGCGCTCCCACTCAATTGCACTACCGTGTTCCTAAAAAGTACGTATCAGCCTGACCTAAAAGTAGGTTTAACTAACAAATCAAAGAACACGAATAGCCTTTCAAGATTGAGCCTAATCATAACAGGATTAAGATCATTTGATCTAGGATCAACTAGGCGATATTGACTTGAATAGATTTTACGGTAAGTTTAATTAAATCTAAGTCAAAGTTCAATATCGGTCCCTTCCGATGCATACTCCATGCATCCAACCTGAGCTTTACTTTAACGAATATTCTGGAAAGAACATAGCACTTCCCCAAATGCAAGTAAACTCTGTTATAGATTATCATATCAGTAAAACCCTGTGTCTGATAAATCTAGGAAACTTTATTCACATAGTCATGTTTACTTTCCAATGTGTTGACGACACAATAAACAGGATCAAGTATGTGAAAAGGGTTTCAGATGAATTTATACATTATGTACATATAATCATGAAATAAATCATGTGAACCATGCAACATTAAATGTTATTTCTGATCTATATTAATAAGTAAATCTGATTATATTGAAATGAGTTTTATTTAGGGCATAAAACCCAACAAACTCCCACTTGCACTAATATAAAACAAAAAGTGCGTTTCAAATAATCTCAATACCTTGATATACAAATCAAGTGTAGTAGTAGTAAACTCCTCGTAATAGGATCTGAAAGGTTGAATTAACCACAACCTTTTCTCCACCATTACTCTTCCTTTAATCACAAAATCATTGATAATGTGAAATTCCTCTCTATATGTCTACTCTCTTGGGATACTGGATTCTATATCTTTGGCAACTACATTTGGTTAATCAGGAAATTAACACTAGTAGTTTAAGGCAATTTGGAATGATGCCAAAAATGTATAGAACTTTCCTTAGACTGAATAAGTACCTTTCCTGCAACCTTAACATTTAGTCCCTCTCTGGTAGACCTAGAGACTTCAGATAGGTTTTTACACTTCTCCAAAATCACTATTCCACCCCCAGAGTAACCACCATCTTATCAGAAAGATTTACTAGCACAAAGGCAAATTTCAAAATCTGATATGTTGTAGTCTAAGAGTTTTAAACATACCCTTATAGACTAACATATAGTTCCTCTTCTTAATCTTAAGATTTACTTGATTGTCTTCCAATGTTCTTCTCCTGGATTAATCTGATACCTACTCATTACTCCCACTCAACAGCAGGTGTCTGGTCTAAGGCATACAAAAGCATATCTAAGACCTCTCACTGTTGATTTAAGAAATTCTTTCATGGCTTTATCTTTTCTGGAATAGTTGAAACTTTTCCTTAGATAAATAAAATCTATACCTTAGAAGTTGTGAAGCTTCTATAGATTTCCATTAGAAAGAAAATGCTTCAGCATCTTACTAAAATAAGTTGCTTGCATTAGAGTAAGTAATTACCAGGTATACCACAAGCCATAGGTTTAGATAAACTCAAACCTATAATACTAGGAACAGGAAGTTTTGTTAAGTCCATTGAATGGACTTATAAACGAAAATTTCCTTTTCTGTCCTTGTAATAGAAAACTTTAGGTTACTCCATGTGAATGGATTAAACCATAGTTCTATTGGCTTTCTTCTTAGTTTCTTATCTTGACAATCCATTACTTGTTTAAACTCACAATGGATTTTAATCACTAGTGTCTCCCAAGTCATAAGAAGGTGAGTTCCTAGAAACTCTCCCACTACGACAAGGCACCGTGAATTATGTCTAAGAAAACTAAATGGTATTGATCTCTTCGGTTGTGACAAGACAACAGAGGCAGTGGGATCATCATATGTTATATAAGATGATAGAACACTTTTGGAATCAAGAATTAAATATCTCCTTTATTTGCTACTTGTTTTCAGACTTAGTCATTATCTTAGAAAAGTAGTATTTGTTTGAACAAACACTTTCTTATCTATTGACAATGGGATGGTCCACCCCTAATCACTTAGAAAAGCTAACAAACCATGGTTAACAATTCTAGCTTTTCTTAAGATTTTTGATTAGGTCATCCATGAATCTAGTAATGTTTTACATTAAGTATACAACCATTACATCATTCTGAAATTGTATTACCATAGAAGGAATTAGGCAACGACTAGTAACTAATCATCAACATGCAACTCGAAATTTCTGGGGAGGTAAGTTTGGATATAATTCAAAAATCAATTTAATGATCTTTGAACTGCATATCTACTAACTATTTCTCCACCCCTATCAGTTCGCAAGATCTTTAACCACTTACCTTAATGGTTTTAACCATTGCTAGAAATTAATGAAATTTTTCAAACATTTCAAATTTCTTGCTAAAAGGTATAATCTAGAGTTATCGTTTGAAGAATACAACGAAAAACTCATATCCACCCCTGAATGTACATTGATCTGCGAATGAGATGAACTACTTTCAGTGGATATAGGCATATTAACTCTTTGCAGAGATTGATCTTGTCAAATCCACTATGAACAAGATACAAATGCCATAGATTAAAAAAAATGTGGTAGTGTCTTTTGATGACATAGGTTTAGTTACATCAAAGAGTTCTTAGAATACTGCAAGTGGATCCTGGTCACAGAATACCTAACTCATATTCCATACAGTTTTAATCCATTAATAGAAGATGGATGTTGAACACTTGAGAAAGTGTAACTGTATTGTATTATGGAATTAGAAATATAAGAAAATTTATGTTTGGAATCTAAAATTAAACTCAAAGACTTAAATTTATACCAAATATAATGAGTAATTCTATCTTGGACCACCACTACTAATACAAACTCTAAGTCAGATTTGCCCATACAAGTAGGAGATTTCTAAGATTGAGAATTTATATCAATTGGGAATAGAATTTCGGGATTATAATCATATGCGTCATTTAATTTCTTAAGAGAAAATATAATGACATGAAATGATTTATAGACCATTCATCCAATGATATATTATGAAGCTAATTCGAAATGAATAAGCTAAGAGGAATTAGGATAATTTCGTTTATAAATAAAAATCCAACGATGCTTCGATTAGCGAAAGACAAAGTAATCTTATTTATGTAATCTTCTTGTTTCATATCGTAAAAATACTAGTCTAAGGTGTCATCAATTGATGAACAGCTAGATGTTGCATATACAATATTTATCTTTCGAGATCTAACACTATTATGTATGTCTAATGGTGAAAATCCATTAGGGATTTATATCATTAGAAAAACAAACATGTTAGACCAACAATGAAGATTCGAAATTAAACTACAACTTAATAACAGAAAATAACATGGTTCAATATAAATTCATACACAATTTAGAAATTATAAGCATATAGCAAGTAGGAATGACAAGTGAAAATACTAAAACATACAATCGTAAATAATTTCCAAGGTTTTTCAACAAACTGATACAGTGTCCCGTTTAGGCGAGAGTCAAAGCATCATCCATTGAATAGAGTTGTCAGCTCATCTAAAATGATAACGATTCTAGCAACCTTTTATTCGATCAAGATTGGAATTCAGCGTTGTCTCGTTTAGGCGAGAGTCAAGGCAATTCTATCTTATGAGCTTCCACCATTGTTTCATAATTTGCAAGTCATGTATGGTCGCCACCATTAGGGTGATCCATACCATACAAAACACTTACAAACTACTTATCATGCGAGGTTAAACGGTGCGAAATTGCTAATGAACGTTCCTCCATTAGGGAGGATTACTCACTAAAACAAACGCGGTGTAAAACCCACAATGGAGATCGAATATCTTAATAATAATCAAGCTCATTATTTAAAGTGAGTTGTATTTTCTTTGATTCTCTTTATTTATTCTATTTATTTTAAATATATATTTATTTAATTAAAATTTCCAATTTAGAATGAAAAATTCCAAATATAAATTTTAATTTAATATTTATAAATTTTACATAGATGGATATGAAAATAACATGAATTATTTCCATCTTAGTAATAATTTCCAATAAATATTTAGAAAAATATTCAATTTAAGTTGTTATAAAATTAATTTAAATTAATTTACAACTCAAATTTAATTTTCTATAAATATATATTGCATTTCGAAAAATTAAAGTATATAAGAATACAATTTTCGAAAAATGCATATTAAAATAAAAAATAAATCCTGGAAAAATTATTCTAATTTAATGTTGGCCCAAAATTAATTAATAAAATTAATTTACAACAAAAAATATAATTTTCCTATTTAATTAAATATATATAAGAAAAATTTCAAATATTTAAGTATGATGATGAAAATCAACTTAAATATTAATTTTCTATTTAATTAAATACACTAGAAAAATACTTTAAGCAAAAATATCATCTATCTAGATTTTTCTTTGACTAATTAATTCAATTTCTAATAATATACTTTAATTCAATTTATTTTAAATTAATCAATAAATGAAAAAATCATTGATTTAAGTTGATCCAAGAATTAATTAATTAATTTACAACTTAATCTATTTTTCAAGATAAAATTCGAAATTCTAGCATTTAAGAAATGCAATTTCAAAAATTGATTAATAAAATAAAGAAAAATATATTTTGAAAATTATTTAAATTTAGTTGAAAAAATAAATTTCAACAAAAAATATTTTTCTATTTAATTAAATATCATGAAAAAGAAATATTTAAGTATGATGATAAAAATCAACTTAGATATTTAATTTTCAAATTAATTAAATGTATTAAATTTAAGAAATAAATAATTAAGTGTAGAGAAGGCTTAATTATTAATCTCTAGTTTAATACTAGGAAAAAATAAACTTAAAATAAATTGTACCAAAATTAATTATTTAAATAATTAATTTCACAATGTATAATATTTTCCTATTTAATATTAGAAATAATAAGTAGCCTAGAAATAACTATCTAGAAAATATCTTATTTGACTAAGTATCTTTTTCACAAAATTTGAAAAAATATCTAATTTAAGTTGTACTAGAAAAAATCTAGAACTTAAATATTTTCAAATTTAAATTTAATTAAATATCAAAAATTAAGTTGTAACCACTTAATTCAAAAATATTCCATTTTAAGTTAATATTCGAAAAGATATTAACTTAAAAAATATCTAAAGAATCTTAATAACCAATGCCTAAAATTCCTCAACTTAATTTTGAAATTTGAAATTAAAAAGATATTCAGATTTAAGTTGGTTAGTTGTAGATAACTAAATATCAACTTAAATAAGAATATTTAATGAAAAATTTAAATTAAGTTCCAGAAAGAATCTAGATGGTTATAATTCTATATTTAATTAAATACAAGAAAATACATATAGTTTAGCTTAGAATAAAAATTCTTTAAACTATAATTTTTCTTAAATTAATTTCAAAATAAATGAAATTAATTATGTTGCTTATCAATTTTATTAGGTTAAACTAGTGTAATTAACCTAGTACAGTTGTTCAAATCAGGCAAATGGGCCTTCACAATTGGGGTGGTTCATGTGAGGGGGTGCTGGGTTCAGTATGTCGTACCCACTTCTATGGCTCCCAACTCTCACACAAGGCCCAAAAGAGAGGAATTTAACCTTAATAAGAACAACTGTTATTAATTGAATATGCCCAAAAACTAAATGGGCCTAAATAAATTCTATCAAGAACTATGATAATTTATTTTAGCAACAACAACCTATATGTATCTATAATCAAATTAAACACATAGGCTCACACAGGCACACTTTGGATGGGTCCTATCATGTTGCTAGGTCATACACAGATGAAAGAAGATTGTAAATATACCTGTTACAAATTATTAACTTGACCAAGGGAGCCATCAGATCATTAGATCTGGCAAAAAGTAACCATGGCTATTTGCAATCAAGTAATAATAGGTTTTGAAAACTTACAAACAAGCTAAAACACATATTCCTGCAACAAGGTTAGTTGGATAGTTGGATGTAGGATTTATTTAATTTTAAATTAAATATTTAATTTCGAAATAATTAATTAAATCATAAAAAAAAAATTCGAAAAATTCGAAATTTTTAAAAAATTTAAATTTAAAATTAAACCTACAATTTTTAAAAAATTAGGTTTTAACCAACCTAAATATCATTTCAAAAATTTGCTAACTACTTTTAAATTTTAAATGTTATTTTATAAATAAAAATTAAATAAAAAATTAGAAAAGATAAATAAATATCTTTTTCAAATTTTAAATGTAATTTAAATAAATAAAATAACAAAATTTAAAAAATTAGCAAAAATATCTTATATCATTTAAAAATTACATGATTATAATTATCTTATTTTTAAATTTAAAATAAGATAAGATATAATCAAATTTTAAAATAAGATAGGTTTTTAAGCAAGAAGATAGATACTAATTCTATTCAAATTCAAATTACACTAATATCTTGAATTAAATTTAAAAAATATTAAATTAATTCAAAAAGATAATTAGAATTGAATTAGGAATAGTAATAGTATAAATACAAAACTATTCAAAAAAATTGGAAGTTAATTCCATGAAAAAGCATGAAAAATCGAAGAAAAACGAAAAAATTGTGAACTGTACGGACAGATTTGCGATCGCAGGAAAATATCAGCACAGCCCCGATTTTTTCAAATCTTCAAAAAATCATAACTAATTCAAATAAAATCCAAATTAAGTTCTGTAAAAGGCTAACTTGCTTAATTTTTCCCATACTATCCAATAAAAATAATTCCAGAAACAAAATCACAATTATTTTTCACGAAAATTTACAAACATCAATCAATCATCAAATAACACTCAATACAACATGATACCATCCAAAGAACATACAAACAATCGTTTTAAAGTCCAAATTTCTTGCAAGTAAATCAATTACCATGGCTCTGAGGCCAGTTGTTGGAAATTATTTTACCAGGATCTTAGATCTACTCACAAGTATGTTTATTAACATCCTAAATATGAACCTTCTAAAACGATGAAATAAACACATATAAAGTTTAGGAAACCTTACATTGGGTGCAGCGGAATAATATGACTCCTTCCGTTCAGATATCTAGCCCTTGATTCCTTTCTGTAGCAGAGCATTATCAATATCTGAACCTGGATCTCTTTCTCTGAATCTTTGATGCTGAAACTCCTTTGCTGATGATCTTTCTTCACGATCTTCCTCACTATGATTGAGGTATTGCTTGATGTGTGTGGGCACTACTCTAATCACTAAGGATTTCGAAATATTGAAGAAGAAGAGAGGGAATGGTCAGCCAGATAGGGAGAGAGAAGGCTTAGGTTTTTCTGATTCAGAAAGTGTCAGGAAAAAGTCTGTAATTTTCCTGAAGCCTTCACTATCTATTTATAGCATTCCACTAGGGTTAGATTTGAATTATATGGCATTAAAATAATGAAAAAATCAACTTAAAATACCTACAAAGGTGGCCGGCCATGCACTTAGTGGATTGGGCCTTGCTTTTTGCAATTTTGCAATTTTAACACCTTTTGTATCTGATTTTCTCAAAAATGCCAATTTCCTAATTCAACCATTTCAATGCCAATTCTAACTATTTAACAATTATAAATAATTATTAAATAATATTGTCATTTATCATATTTATTAATTGAACCATACAAAGTATCATAATTAACAAATATGCCCCTATAAACTCTTTCTTTACAATTTCGCCCTTACTTAGTGAAAATTTCACAAATAGACATAGTCTAATTTGAGAATTATAATTGATTAATCAAAACCAATTACATGAGTCTTACAAACAATATTATCTCAACTAGTGGGGGGACCATGGGTCTATATAACCGAGCTTCCAATAAGTAGATCAAGAATTTAGCACTAAAATTCACTAACTTATTAATTCTTCGTTGAATCCACGCATAGAACTTAGAATTGTACTCTCAGTATATAGAATGCTCTATATGTTCCACCATATAGACACATCATAAGTTATCCATTGTTATAATCCTAATGTGATCAATTATCCTCTATATGAATGATCTACACAGTAAAGGGATTAAATTACCGTAACACCCTACTATGTATTTTATCCTTAAAACACTTGACCCCGTATAAATGATATTTCAGCTTATGTGAAATGAGATCTCCACCATTTATTTTCGTTTGGTCAAGCTCGAAGGAGATCATCCTTTGCTTACTATTCGCCAGATAGAAGCTATAAATTCCATGTTTATGCTAGCGCTCCCACTCAATTGCACTACCGTGTTCCTAAAAAGTACGTATCACCCTGACCTAAAAGTAGGTTTAACTAACAAATCAAAGAACACGAATAGCCTTTCAAGATTGAGCCTAATCATAACAGGATTAAGATCATTTGATATAGGATCAACTAGGCGATATTGACTTGAATAGATTTTACGGTAAGTTTAATTAAATCTAAGTCAAAGTTCAATATCGGTCCCTTCCGATGCATACTCCATGCATCCAACCTGAGGTTTACTTTAACGAATATTTTGGAAAGAACATAGCACTTCTCCAAATGCAAGTAAACTCTATTGTAGATTATCATATCAGTAAAACCCTGTGTCTAATAAATCTAGGAAACTTTATTCACATAGTCATGTTTACTTTCCAATGTGTTGACGGCACAATAAACAGGATCAAGTATGTGAAAAGGGTTTCAGATGAATTTATACATTATGTACATATAATCATGAAATAAATCATTTGAACCATGCAACATTAAATGTTATTTCTGATCTATATTAATAAGTAAATCTGATTATATTGAAATGAGTTTTATTTAGGGCATAAAACCCAACACAACCTTCACCAGTACATCTTCAATTATCCCACGAGGATGACTCAAAGAATGATCCCCGAGTTGTAAAGTTACAGTTGTGGGCTTTGCTTTTCCCAATCCTAGCCTTTTGAAGATAGATAAGGGAATTATATTAGTGCTTGCTCCTAGATCACATAGAGCTTTAGTTTCCACCGAACCCCCTATAGAGCATGGAATATTGAAACGGTACTCGTCAATGAGTGCCACTGTCTCGAATTCTTCCAACTTCCTTTTCTTAGCTAAAATTTCTTTCATGAACTTTAGGTAAGTTGGCATTTGCTCCAAGGACTCCGTAAATGGAATGTTAATGTGCAGTTTCCTGAATATTTCAAGAAATTTTGAAAACTACTTGTCGAGGTTGTTCTTGCGGAGTCTTTGAGGGTAACGAATTTTAATATGGTGATCTATGTTGATCGGAGGCGAAGCTTCTTTCGGTGCAAGACCCTCAATAGTGCTCTTTTCCTTTGGTGCCTGTGTCTGTGCCTGTTGATCCCTAACCCCATCTTCAACTAGTTGCTTGCCACTAGGTCCCTTATAACTCTTTCCACTACTTAAGAAAATTTCTTTACATTGCTCTTTTCCTTTTGCCTCAATAGTGCTAGGTGAATTTCCTTAAGCTTGTTTTGCCACCTGAGTAGCCAATTGTTTCATCTGAGTTTCTAGAGTTTTAATAGAGGCTTTAGTCTCCATCATGAATTGGACCAATAAGTCAGCTTGGATACTTAAGCCTCCACTAGGACTTTGTTGTTACAGTTGTTGTTGGTTTTGTTGGGGCTGATTTCTCTGCTGGTAGAACCCCTGTTGGTTGTACCCATAATTATAGTTTTGAGAATAGTTCCCAATGGCTTTCGCTTGATCCATTGGCAAAATGTTCACATCTACTGGGCATTCCTCATATGGGTGAGGGCCCCAAAAAAGCTCACAAACAACTTGAGCCTATTTTGCATGCACAACTATCAGTTTTGTCAGGGCCTCAACCTGGGTTGTCAGTTTGTTGATGGTATCTACCTCATGCTTACCAGCCACCTTCTTCGTTTGGCTTCTTTCAGTTGGCCATTGTTGGTTATTCATGACCATTTCTTTGACCAGCTGCGGCGTCTATAATTGTTTTGGTATTACCAATCAGCCCATTGTAGAAATTATGAACCAACATCCACTTTTCGATCCCATGATGTGGACATTTTCTGATGAGATCCTTGAACCTCTCCCAAGCGTCATAGAAAGATTCATTGTCCAGTTGACAAAATTATTAATTTCCCCTCGCAGCTTAACAAACTTTGCAGGAGGAAAGAACTTAGATAGAAACTTCATTGCCAAATTTGTCCATGTTGCTATAGAATTCGGTGGCAAGGAGATCAACCAACTCTTGGCTCGCTCTCTCAGTGAGAATGGAAAAACTCTCAAGCAGATGGCATCATCACTAACTCAATTGACCTTGAAAGTCTGATATAACTCCATGAAGTTTGACAAGTGCAAATTAGGGTCTTAAGAGGAAGTCCACCAAACTAGACTGAAGACTGCACCATTTGGAGTATTGCAGGCTTAATTTCGAAGTTGTTGGCATCTACGGCGGGCGGCATGATGCAAGACTTGTTGGTTTTTGTGCCCTAAATAAAACCCATTACAATCTGGTTAGTTATCAATTTAAGAAATTTGAAGTGATTTATGTTAACATGTATTTTTCATGCTTATGGTTTAATATATATATATTTAATATATGCACAAAATCAGTTAAGTCCCGAACATATATTTATTCACAATTACAGTATTGTCAACACAGTGGAATGTGATTGTGATTATATGATTCAAAAGACTAAGTCCATGTTTCATCAGTGTTTTGGATTTACACTAATGTGATAATCAGCGATGAAGTATACTTACACTTGGAGTAAGTGTTATGTTCTTTCCAGGACATTGGTAAAGTATACTAGTTTCAAATGTATGGAGTATACATTGGACTAGACCTATATTGAAATTAGTCAAGATGTTATAAACTTACCGTTGTGTCTTTCCAAGTCAATATCACTAGTTGATCTTAGATTAAAAGAATCTAAATCCTGATATGCATAGGCTCAATCTCAGGACTGTTATTCTTGTTCTTTGATTTATTAGTTAAGCCTACTTTTGGGTCAGGGTGATACGTATATTTTGGGAACATGATAGTATGACTGAGTGGGAGCGCTAACCATAAATATGGAATCTATAGCTTCTACTGGTGTATAGAAGTCAAGTGATGATTCCCTTCGAGCTTAGCTAAATAGAATTAAATGGATGAGCTCTTGTTTGAGTGACTATATCTTAGATCACTAAAACATCATTTGCAGGTAGCTAAGTGTTTTAAGGGGCCAAATACATTGAGGGGTGAAACCGTAAATTTATCCCTTCTCGGTGTAAATCATCTATATAAAGGATCTTTGATCAAATTAAGATGATAACGATGGTTAAATGAGATAGCGTATCTATATCGTGGAACATATAGAACACTCCATATAAGTCTGAGAGTGCAATTCCAAGTTCTATGAGTGGATTCAACAAGGAATTAATAAGTTAGGGAATTTACTTGGTAAATTCGGTTTGGCTTATTGGAAGCTCAGTAATATAGATCCATGGTCCCCATTCTAGTTGATGTTGGGTTTTATGCCCTAATTAAAACCCATTACAATCTGATTAGTTATCAATTTAGAATTTTTGAAGTGAATTATGATTATATGTATGTTACATGTTTATGGTTTAATATATATACTTGATATATGCACAAAATCAGTTAAATCCAGAACATATAGTTATTCACAATTACAGTATTGTCAATACAGTGGAATGTCATTGTGATTATATGATTCAAAAGATTTGGTCCCTGTTCATCAGTCTTTTAGATTTACACTGATGTGATAATCAGCGATGAAGTATACTTACACTTGGAGTAAGTGTTATGTTCTTTCCAGAACATTGGCAAAGTATACTGGTTTCGAATGTATGGAGTATGCATTGGACTGGACCGATATTGAACTTTGTCAAAGATATTGTTAACTTACCGTTGTATCTTTCCAAGTCAATGCAGAAGTTGATCTTAGATTAAGAGAATCTAAATCCTGATATGCTTAGGCTCAATCTCAGGAATGCTATTCTTGTTCTTTGATTTATTAGTTAAGCCTACCTTTGGGTCAGGATAATACATATATTTTGGGAACATGATAGCATAACTGAGTGGGAGTACTGAACATAAATATGGAAATCTATAGCTTCTACTGGTGTATAGAAGTAAAGTGATGATTCCTTTTGAGCTTAGTTAAATAGAAGTAAATGGATGAGCTCACATTTCAGTGACTGTATATCAGATCACTAAAACATCATTTACAGGTAACTAAGTGTTCAAAGGGGCAAAATACATTGAGGGGTGTAAACGGTAAATTGGTCCCACCTCGATGTAAATCATCTATATAGAGGATCTCTAAATCACATTAAGATTATTAATGGTTAAATGAGATAGCATATTGATATCGTGAAACATATGATAGGCTCTATATAAGTCTGAGAGTGCAATTCCAAGTTCTAAGAGTGGATTGAACGAGGAATTAATAAGTTAGGGATTTACTTGGTAAATCGGTTCAACTTATTGGAAGCTCAGCATATAGATCCATGGTCCCCATTCTAGTTGAGAATATACTGTTTGTAAGACTCTGTAATTGATTTATGATTAATCAATTATAATTCTAAAAGTTAGACTATGTCTAATTTGTGAATTCTCACAATTTAAGGATGAAATTGTAAATAGGAGGGTTTCTAGGTTTAATTATTAATTAAGAGACTTTGCATGTCTAATTAATAATTATTTTAAATGGTAATATTATTTAATAATCTATTTTAGTTATTAAATAATTAGTTTTGGCATTTAAAAGATTAGAATTGAAAAAAATGGCAATTTTGGAGAAATAGAAATAAAATTGAGGAAACAGCAAAATTCCAGTGAGGCCCATACACACCATGGTCGGCCACCCTTTGCATGTTTCCCAATTATTATTTTCAATTTAAATTGCCATATAATTGCTAATCAAACCCTAGCCTAAATAGGAAAGTGGTGGATCACACTAAATAAGGCAGTTATTCAATTACACAGTAAAAGAGAAAACTGTTTATTTGGAAAGTTGTGTTCTTCCCTTTTCCTATTTATAGCCGCCCCCTCTCTCTACTCTTGGTACGCTTGGAAAAGCTTTTGCTTTGCATTGTGTCACACGAAATCAAAAGAGAAAAACAAGAGAGAATTTCGAAATTCCTAGTGAGAGAGAAGTGCTCACACACAACACTCAGTACCTCATCATAGTTTGGAAGACTGTGAAGGATCACATCCAACTGAAGAACTTTCGGGCTCAGATCTTGATTATACTCTGCTACAGACAGGAATCAAGGGTTAGAGATCTGAGTGGAAGGAGACATTAATTCCGTTGCCATCACTGTAAGTTATTCTTAACTTTCATGTGTTGAGTTGCAAATTAATTTAAATTAATACAACTTAAATTAAGTAATTTTCTTAATATTTGTTGAAAAAATTAATACTAAGATGGAAATAATTCATTTTGTTTTCTTAACCATCTAAGTTTAATTTTACAAATATTAAATTAAATTTTATTTAGATTCTATTCTAAATTTAAAATTTAATAAATATATATAGATTTTAAATAAATAAATAATAGAAGAAAATACAATTTTAAATAATGAGCTTTATTATTTTAAGATATTCCATCTCCATTGTTAGTTTTACATAGCTATTGTTTTAGTGAGTAATCATCCCTAATGGAGGAACGTTCATTAGCAAGTTAGCACCGTTTAATCTCAAAAGATAAGTATGTTTGTAAGTTTTTTATATTTGTATTGATCACCCTAATGGTGGCTACTGTATAAGACTTACAAACGTATGAAACAATGGTAGAAGCTCATGAAATAGGAATTACCTTGACTCTCGCCTAAACGGGACAACGTCGGATTCTCTTTTCGATCGAATAAAAGGTTGCTAGAATGTTTGCCATTTTAGATGAGCTGACAACTCTATTCAATAGATGATAGCTTTGACTCTCGCCTAAACGGGACACTGATATCAGTTTGTTGAAAACCTTGGAAATTATTTAGGCTTGAATTTTTTTTGTATTTTCTCTAGTCATTCCTACCTGCTATGTGCTAATAATTTCTGAATAAGATTTTGTGTTAAACCATAATTCATATCTATGTGTTATCTTGTAGTATCCTGAATTGCAATGTCGAATCCCATGTTGTCACTCTTAACTGAAAATAAGCTAAATGGGTCTAACTTCCCAAAGTGGAGAGAGAACATTAACATTGCTCTCATAGGTGAAAGTGCCTCGTTTGTGTTGACTAAGCCGTCCCCTGAGCAGCCAGGTGACAATGCAACCAAAACTGTGAAAGAGAAGTTCGAGCGTTGGCAGAATGCTAACAATAAAGCTCGTTACTTCATGCTTTCCAGCATGGTTGACACCTTGAAAACAAGGTTTGCAAACAACGTTGTCACGAAATTTGCGAAATCATGACGCAGTTAACTGAGCTATTCGGTATGGCATCTATCCAGTCTCGTTTTGACGCGATTAAGAAATTCATCAACACACAGATGGAACCCCATCAGAATGTGCGTGATCACCTTCTCCAGATGGCTAGTTATTTCCAGGAAGCCCAGAATCATGGTGCTGAAATGGATCAGACTACTCAAGTGAGTCTCATCTTGAATAGTCTGACTCCAGATTTTCTGCCCTACACATCAAATTATGTCATGAATAAGAAGGAACAAGACTTTCATACTTTAGTCAATGACCTTCAGACATATGAAAATTTGATTGGAGGTCCCAAGAAAAGAGGGAATAAACCTCAGAATTCTGGAAATGGTAATAAGACGAGTAATCCTGAGGCACATGTTGCTTCTACTTCCAAATCTAATCATAAGAAGAAGTGGAAAAATGCCAAGAAGCGAGCTCAAGCTACGAAGGCAGCTAAGAACAAAAAGGCTGGAGCTTCTGGTGATACACTAAAAGGAAAGTGTTTCTGCTGCAATGAGAAAAGCCATTGGAAATCCCAATGTCCTAAGTATCTCGCAAAGAAACAAGGTATTTTCTTTATAAACTGATGTGTTTTTAGTGTATTATTATCCTTTTGGATTATTAATTCTGGACTACTAACCTTGTTTATTATTCTTCTTATAGCTCAAGCTTCTTAAACTCGGATGCTGTCTTAGCGAGTTGGATTAGAAAGCTGGATGGTGGATGGAGATCGTCTACGATAAAGAAGAAGCTCAATTTTTTGAATTAATTGTTTAGTTTTTCAAACAATTTGGAGTTCAAGTTTTGGGATCTTATTCCCTGTTTGGTTCTCATAATATTGCAAACAATTTTTTGGTTTATAATAAAGTATCTTTTTCAAATAAATTGCAATTTATGAGTTGAGCTTCAGTACTTTATCTTATCTATTACCAATTGTTATATTTATTATGTTTGTATGTGTATGTGTTTTTATTATTCATACAAATTCTAAAGGTATTTAAACTCCTTACAGAGTTATTACTACATAAACACTAGAAATTATTTCTATGTTTATGAATAATTGTTAGTTCCAAAACAATTATTTGAGAATTTGATTAATAAAAAGATCTTTTGATCTGATAGGGGTGGAGAAAAGTTAAGAATAATATGCAGTTCAAACGATCTTTTATATCAAATGAACTCTGGATTATATTCGACTCCATAGACTCTCTATCACACTTAGAGATTTACAACCTTTAGGGGTGGATCATAATCTCTATAAACTTAGGGGTGGACTTTATTCTACAGTACCCTTTGTGACACATAATTTTAAACATGGAAATAATATAATAAATTAGCTATTATCAGAATAAATCCTTGATCTTGATTATATGTTCCAGTTTAGATTTACTGTTGTAATAGTTATTGATACCATTAAAGTTCTTTGATAATGTATCACATTACCTTAGTTGAGTGGGAGAATATAAATTCTTTACCCATCTTCGTTTGGTTGATAATTGTGATAGGAACTTAAGAACACCTCTGATAAAAACAAGTCTAACCATTCACATGGATAGAAATAACTTATCAGAATTATGAGAGTAAGATAGAAGAATTCTTGCATAGTCTATTCAAAAGACTTGATTCAAGATGTCTATTCCTCATAACATTTTATGGTATCTTGATTTGATTGCTTAAATCTCTAGCAAGTAGTTTACACTTCAAATACTAGACTGCTATGTTGTTGACGTAGTCTTAGAGAAACTTACAGTTTCAGTTTAAGATAATAAGTCACAATGAGATGTTCCCAGAAACAATAGTAAAAGGTTAAAAGTTTCTAACCAGACATCTGCTATTGAGTGGGAGCCATCTGAGATGTAATCAAATGGGGAACATTAGGGGACAATCAAGAAAGATTTATAAAAGTGACCTATATGTTATTAAGGATCTATGCATTAGTGATCCCAATATCCACACCAACTCATCAAGAATTGTGAGATGGTGGTTACTCTGGGGGTGGAGGAATCATTATAGAAGAGTGTAAAAGCCCATCTATAATAATTCAAGCTTCATCAGAGAAGATATAACTTTGTAAATTTGAAATTACCAGAAAGTTATTTTACTGAAGAAAATTCTACACTGTATTATCTCAATTCCAAATTTTAAAATTTGAGAGATATGTCTTCTGTTTGTTCAGATGTACTTAATGGGCAATAAGGATTTCAGTATCCCTTGATGAGTAAAGCATATAGTTAAGGAGGTTTCATAAGTTTTATGAACCTGGTTCCAGATATATGGGTGGATTCAAATATACTACACTTGATCAGAGGATCGAGGCAAAAGATTGATTGTAATGCTCAACTTGTTTTATGTTAGTGCAAGTGGGAGTTTGTTGGGTTTTATGCCCTAATTAAAACCCATTACAATATGATTAGTTATCAATTTAGAATTTTTGAAGTGAATTATGATTACATGTATGTTACATGTTTATGGTTTAATATATATACTTGATATATGCACAAAATCAGTTAAATCCAGAACATATAGTTATTCACAATTACAGTATTGTCAATACAGTGGAATGTGATTGTGATTATATGATTCAAAAGATTTGGTCCCTGTCCATCATTGTTTTGGATTTACACTAATGTGATAATCAGCGATGAAGTATACTTACACTTGGAGTAAGTGTTATGTTCTTTCCAAAACATTGGCAAAGTATACTGGTTTCGAATGTATGGAGTATGCATTGGACTGGACCGATATTGAACTTGGTCAAAGATATTGTAAACTTACCGTTGTATCTTTCCAAGTCAATGTCAGAAGTTGATCTTAGATTAAGAGAATCTAAATCCTGATATGCTTAGGCTCAATCTCAGGAGTGCTATTCTTGTTCTTTGATTTATTAGTTAAGCCTACCTTTGGAACAGGATAATACATATATTTTGGGAACATGATAGCATAACTGAGTGAGAGTGCTGAACATAAATATGGAAATCTATAGCTTCTACTGGTGTATAGAAGTCAAGTGATGATTCCTTTTGAGCTTTGTTAAATAGAAGTAAATGGATGAGCTCTTGTTTCAGTGACTGTATATCTGATCACTAAAACATCATTTACAGGTAACTAAGTGTTCAAAGGGGCAAAATACATTGAGGGGTGTAAACGGTAAATTGGTCCCATCTCGTTGTAAATCATCTATATAGAGGATCTCTAAATCACATTAAGATTATAACAATGGTTAAATGAGATAGCATATTGATATCGTGAAACATATGATATGCTTTATATAAGTCTGAGAGTGCAATTCCAAGTTCTAAGAGTGGATTGAACGAGGAATTAATAAGTTAGGGATTTACTTGGTAAATCGGTTCAACTTATTGGAAGCTCAGCATATAGATCCGTGGTCTCCATTCTAGTTGAGACTATACTGTTTGTAAGACTCTGTAATTGATTTATGATTAATCAATTATAATTCTAAAGTTAGACTATGTCTAATTTGTGAATTCTCACAGTTTAAGGATGAAATTGTAAATAGGAGGGTTTCTAGGTTTAATTATTAATTAAGAGACTTTGCATGTCTAATTAATAATTATTTTAAATGGTAATATTATTTAATAATCAATTTTAGTTATTAAATAATTAGTTTTGGCATTTAAAAGGTTAGAATTGAAAAAAATGGCAATTTTGGAGAAATAGAAATAAAATTGAGGAAACTGCAAAATTCCAGTGAGGCCCATACACACCATGGCCGGCCACCCTTTGCATGTTTCCCAATTATTATTTTCAATTTAAATTGCCATATAATTGCTAATCAAAGCCTAGCCTAAATCGGAAAGTGGTGGATCACACTAAATAAGGCAGTTATTCAATTACACAGTAAAAGAGGAAAATGTTTATTTGGAAAGTTGTGTTCTTCCCTTTTCCTATTTATAGCCGCCCCCTCTCTCTACTCTTGGTATGCTTGGAAAAGCTTTTGCTTTGCATTGTGTCACACGAAATCAAGAGAGAAAAACAAGAGAGAATTTCAAAATTCCTAGTGAGAGAGAAGTGCTCACACACATCACTCAGTACCTCATCATAGTTTGGAAGACTGTGAAGGATCACATCCAACTGAAGAACATTCGGGCTCAGATCTTGATTATACTCTGCTACAGACAGGAATCAAGGGTTAGAGATCTGAGTGGAAGGAGACATTAATTCCGCTGCCATCACTGTAAGTTATTCTTAATTTTTATGTGTTTAGTTCATCGTTTTAGAAGTTCAATATTAGGTTGTTAAATCAACATACTTGTGAGTAGATCTAAGATCCTGGATAAATATAATTCCAACAGTTGAGACCATACAGCTTGTAAGACTAAATAATTGATTTATGTTTAATCAATTGTAATTCTAAACTTAGACTATGTCTAGTTTGTGAATTTTCACTAAGCAGGGGCGGAATTGTAAGGAAAAAAGATTCTAGGTTTATTTATTAATTAAGAGACTCTATATGTCTAATTAATAATTATGTTAAATGACAATATTATTTAATAATCTATTTTAGTTATTAAATAATTAGTTTCGGCATTTAAGTGGTTAGAATTGGAAAATTTGCGTTTTTCAGAAAATAGAAATAAAAATTGTGAAAACTGTAAAATCCAAGTGAGACCCATTAAGACCATGGTCGGCCACTTGAATAGCTTTTTCCTTTTTATTATTTTTATTATTTTAATGCCAATTAATTACTAACCTAAACCTAGTAGTTGCCTATAAATAGAAAGTGATGGCTCACACCAAAATAAGCAGCTATTCAGTAATTTAGGAAATTGCCTTTTTTCACAAAATTGAGCCATCTCCTTCTCTCTCTATAGCCAACCCTCTTCTTTCTCTTTTCCCCTTCACAATTTCGAATTACCCTAGTGAAAGAGTAGTGCCCACACACAGCTAGTGGTACCTCAATCATAGTCTGGAAGATCGTGAAGAATCCAAATTAAAGAGAAGGACATTCGAACTCAGATCTTGATAATACTCTGCAACAGAAAGGATACAAGGGTTAGAGATTTGAGTGGAAGGAGACATATTATTCCGCTGCAACCAATGTAAGGTTTCCTTAACTTTATATGTGTTTATTATCGTTTTAGAAAGTTCATATTTAGGATGTTAAATAACATATTTGTGAGTAGATCTAAGATCCTGGTAAAATAAATTCCAACAACTGGGATCAGAGCCGTGGTAATTGATTTTCTTGCAACAAATTTGGACTTAAATTAGTTTAACCTAATAAAAATTGATTAGCAACGTAATTAACTTTTAAAATATATGAAATTTGTTTTCATTTTAATATTTTAAAGTTATTTTTAAGAAAAACACTCTTAGTTTAGGATATTATTTCTAGATAAACTATTTGTATTTTTCTTGTATTTAATTAAATAAAGAATTTTAACTAACAAGATTGTTTCTGAAGCTTATTATTTCATTAAATATTCTTATTTAAGTTATAAATTAGTTATTTCTAACTAATTTTAATATCAACTTAAATTTGAATATCTTTTGAATTTAAAATTAAGTTGAGGAATTCTAGGAGTTGGTTATTGAAGATTCTAGAGATATTTTTTAAGTTGTTAAACTTAAAATGGAATATTCTTAAATTAGGTGGTTACAACTTAATTTTGATATTTCATTAAATTTATTTGGAAATTTTTAAGTTGGTTATTTTAGATTCTTTCTATAACAACATAAATTAGATATTTTTTTAAATTTTTGAAAAGATACTTAGTTAAATTGAGATATTTTCTAGATAGTTATTTCTATACCAGTTATTATTTCTAATATTATAATAGAAAAATATCAATGATTGTGAAATTAATTGTTTAATAATTAATTTTGGTACTATTCAAGTTAAGAATATTTTTCCTAGTATTAAACTAGAATTAATAATTAAGCCTTCACTATACTTCATTATTTATTTCTTGAATTTAATACATTTAATTAAATTGAAAATTAAATATCTAAGTTGATTTTCATCATGATACTTAAATATTGTTCTTTTCATGATATTTAATTAAATAGAAAATTATTTTAAGTTGGAAATTTTATAACAACTTAAATTTGAATAATTTTCAAAATATATTTTATTTATTTTATTAATCAATTTTCGAAATTGCATTTGATTATGCTAGAAGATTTTGAACTTATCTTGAAAAATAGATTAAAGTTGTAAATTAATTATTTTAATAAATTTTTGAACCAACTTAAATCAATGATTTTTTCATTTAATGATTAATTTAAAATAAATGAACTAAAATGTATTATTATTAGAAATTCGATTAATTGGTCAAAGAAAATCTAGATAGATAATATTTTTGCTTGAAGTATTTTTTCTAGTAAAGATTAATTTATTTTTTTAAGTATTTCGAAAATTGTATAATTTTATACTTTAATTTTTCGAAATACAATATATATTCTTATTGAAAATTTAAATTTGAGTTGCAAATTAATTTAAATTAATACAACTTAAATTAAATAATTTTCTTAATATTTATTGGAAAATTAATACTAAGATGGAAATAATTCATTTTATTTTCATAACCATCTAAGTATAATTTTATAAATATTAAATTAAATTTTATTTAGAATTTTATTCAAAATTTGAAATTTAAATTAAATAAATATATATTTAAAATAAATAAATAATTGAAGAAAATACATTTTAAATAATGAGCTTTATTATGATTAAGATATTCGATCTCCATTATTGGTTTTACATAGCTATTGTTTTATTGAGTAATCCTCCCTAATGGAGGAACGTTCATTAGCAAGTTAGCGCCGTAGAATCGAGAAAGATAAGTATTTTTGTAAGTTTTTTATATAAGTATTGATCACCCTAATGGTGACAACTGTATATGACTTACAAACGTATGAAACAATGGTGGAAGCTCATGAAATAGGAATGACCTTGACTCTCGCCTAAACGGGACAACGTCGGATTCTCTTTTCAATTGAATATAAGGTTGCTAGAATGGTTATTATTTTAGATGAGCTGACAACTCTATTCAATGGATGATAGCTTTGAGGCTCGCCTAAACAGGACACTGATATCAGTTTGTTGAAAACCTTGGAAATTATTTAGGATTGTTTGTTTTAGTATTTTCTCTTGTCATTCCTACTTGCTATGTGCTAATAATTTCTGAATAAGATTTTGTGTTAAACTATAATTGATTTCTATTTATCATTTTTGTAGTATCCTGTATAGCCATGTCCAATCCCATGTTATCACTGTTGACTGAAAATAAGCTAAGTGGATCAAACTTTCCTAAAGGGAAAGAGAACATTAATATTGCTCTCATAGGTGAAAGTGCCCTGTTTGTGTTCAGTGAGCCGTCTCCTGAATAGCCGGGTGACAATGCAACTAAAGCCGTTAAAGAGAAGTTCGAGCGTTGGCAGAATGCTAACAACAAAGCTCGATACCATGGTTGATCTTCAACGACACCTCCGTAAGAGTTGGGAGAATGTAATCTCTCAGACTTCGGCCATTTGCTTGATCTTCAACGACACCTCAATTATTACTGTTGTTACCTCCATTAATACCGCCATTAGCATTCTCAGCAATGATATCTTATGTTTCAGTAGTTGCTAAAACTCTTTCTTGCCTCTTGTTTCTTCTGTTTCTCCTGCAAGTCTTCTTGATTTGAGGATTAACTGGCAATATGACTCCTTGTCCTTGACGACGCATACATCTTGAATTCATGAAATAGACAAAGACAATATCGAAAGAAACAGGTTAGCAATTAGCAAGAAAAATAAACCAATGTAGAATTTAATACAATCTTATGTAATATCAATCTTTAAACAATTCCCCAGCAACGGCGCAAAAAACTTGTTACAAAAATTATGAACAACACGCAAGTGCACATAATCAAGTAATAAATTCACGCAGGTGAGGTCGAACCACAGGGAATTGATTTGAATACCACTAAATTAGACTTATGATTCTATTTGGTAGATAAATAATTTTAATAGATTTTGAAATAAAAAAAAAAAACTAGAACATTAAAGAAAGCAATAAAGGTGTTTCATCAAGGATGAGAAATTAGGGAAAAGAATCCTGTTAATTTAATTACCCAAATGTTAATGCTAATTAATATTCCTCTTTCTTTCTGTGAATGACAGATTATAAAATTAA
This sequence comes from Cannabis sativa, assembly GCF_029168945.1. Taxonomy (NCBI): domain Eukaryota; kingdom Viridiplantae; phylum Streptophyta; class Magnoliopsida; order Rosales; family Cannabaceae; genus Cannabis; species Cannabis sativa. The sequence continues at coordinate 60,154,556 of NC_083601.1, forward strand.
CCTAACTCTTTTCAGATCTTTTAGGTGCTAAATCACATGTTATCTATGTTGGAATTTATTTTACCAGGATCTTAGATCTACTCACAAGTATGTTCATTAACACCCTAAATATGAACTATCTAAAACGATGAAATAAACACGTATAAAGTTTAAGAAACCTTACATTGGGTGCAGCGGAATTAAATGAATCCTTCCGTTCAGATCTCTAACCCTTGTATCCTTTCTGTAGCAGAGTATTATCAAGATCTGAACCTGGATTTATTTCTCTGAATCATTGATGCTGAAACTCCTTTGCTGATGATCTTTCTTCACGATCTTCCTAACTATGATTGAGGTATTGCTTGTTGTGTGTGGGCACTACTCTAATAACTAAGGTAATTTCGAAATATGAAGGAAGAAGAGAGAGAGAGGGTGGTGGCCAAGGTAGAGAGAGAAAGGCTCAGGTTTTCTGATTTAGAAGTGTAATTTTCCCGAAGCCTTCACTATGTATTTATAGCATTCCACTAGGGTTAGGTTTGAATTATTTGTCATTAAAATGATGAAAATATCAGTTTAAAATGCCTACAAAAGTGGCCGGCCATGGCTTGATGGATTTGGGCCTTGCTTTTTGCAATTTTGCAATTTTAACACTTTTGTATCTGATTTTCTCAAAAATGCCAATTTTCCAATTCCACCATTTAAATGCCAATTCTAACTATTTAATAACTATAAATAATTATTAAATAATATTGTCATTTATCATATTTATTAATTGAACCATACAAAGTATCATAATTAACAAATATGCCCCTAACAACTCTTTCTTTACAATTTCGCCCTTACTTAGTGAAAATTTCACAAATAGACATAGTCTAATTTGAGAATTATAATTGATTAATCAAAACCAATTACATGAGTCTTACAAGCAATATTATCTCAACTAGTGCGGGGACCATGGGTCTATATAACCGAGCTTCCAATAAGTAGATCAAGAATTTAGCACTAAAATTCACTAACTTATTAATTCTTCGTTGAATCCACGCATAGAACTTAGAATTGCACTCTCAGTATATAGAATGCTCTATATGTTCCACCATATAGACGCATCATTAGTTATCCATTGTTATAATCCTAATGTGATCAATGATCCTCTATATGAATGAACTACACTGTAAAGGGATTATATTACCGAAACACCCTACTGTGTATTTTATCCTTAAAACACTTGACCCCGTATAAATGATATTTCAGCTTATGTGAAATGAGTACTCCACCATTTATGTTCGTTTGGTCAAGCTCGAAGGAGATCATCCTTTACTTACTATTCGCCAGATAGAAATAATAGATTCCATGTTTATGCTAGCGCTCCCACTCAATTGCACTACCGTGTTCCCAAAATGTACGTATCACCCTGACCTAAAAGTAGGCTTAACTAACAAATCAAAGAGCACGAATAGCCTTTCAAGATTGAGCCTAATCATAACAGGATTAAGAACATTTGATCTAGGATCAACTTGGCGATATTGACTTGAATAGATTTTACGGTAAGTTTAATTAAATCTAAGTCAAAGTTCAATATAGGTCCCTTCCGATGCATACTCCATGCATCCAACCTGAGCTTTACTTTAACCAATGTTCTGGAAAGAACATAGCATTTCTCCAAATGCAAGTAAACTCTTGTTGTAGATTATCATATCAGTAAAACCCTGTGTTTGATAAATCTAGGAAACTTTATTCACATAGTCATGTTTACTTTCCAATGTGATGACAACACAATAAACAGGATCAAGTATGTGAAAAGGGTTTAAGATGAATTTATAAATCATATAGACAAGCAAGTGATAAAGTGAACCAAAACATACACAAATGAATGAAAAATACTTCTCTTTCTTTATTGATGTTGAATAAAATAGATTACATTGAAATGGAGTTTTATTTAGGGCGTAAAACCTAACATACTCCCACTTGCACTAATATAAAACTAATTAGTACATATCAATTAGTCCTAAATTCTGACGGTGCTTTTCAAAGGCTGTCACGGCCAGGACTTTGGTAAATGGATCAGCTAGGTTGTCCTTTGTGTCAACTTTCTCAACTAGTACATCCCTTCTTGCCACGTATTCTCTGATAATGTGATAATTCCTTTCAATTTGTTTGCTTCTCTTGTTGCTTCGAGGCTCTTTACTGTTTGCTATTGCTCCATTGTTATCACAAAGTAAGACCAGAGGCTTTTCCATTCCAGGAACAACACCTATACTGGTGAAGAACTTTCTTAGCCAAACAAGTTCTTTAGCAGCTTCGGCTGCAACTATGTATTCAACTTCCATAGTTGAGTCCGATATCGCGGTTTGTTTAACACTTCTCGAAACCACTGCTCCACCCCCAAGAGTAAACACCATCCCAGATGTAGATTTCCTGTCTTCAAGACTTTCCTGGAAATCTGAATCAGTGTAGCCTATGGGATTTAAAGCACCACCCTTGTAGACTAACACAAGATTCCTTGTACTCTTCAAGTATTTCAGAATACACTTAACTGCATTCCAATGTTCATGTCCTGGATTAGACTGATACCTGCTCGCGATTCCAACAGCATAACAGATGTCAGGTCTAGTGCATAACATTGCATACATTAGACTTCCAACTGCAGAGGCATAGGGAATTTTCGCCATGTCCTCTATCTCTTGAGGATCAGTCGGAGACTGTTCCTTAGATAGACGAATACCATATCTAGAAGGCATGTTTGCCCCATTGGTGTTGTTCATGGAGAATCTCTCTAAGACTTTGTCTATATAGGTTGTTTGAGAGAGAGCAAGAGATCTGTTCTTCCGGTTTCTAATAATCTGAATACCAAGAACATAGGCTGCTTCACCCAAATCTTTCATATCGAATTGAGTGTTGAGCCATTCCTTGATGTGAGTCATTTTCTTGACATTGTTACCAATAATCAAAATGTCATCAACATAAAGGACTAGGAATACTACTATTTGGTCTTCCTTGAGTTGGTAAACACAAGGTTCATCTTCATTCTGAAGAAAGCCGTAGGTCTTGATGATTTCATCAAACCTTTTGTTCCATGAGCGAGAAGCTTGCTTAAGTCCATAGATAGACCTATTTAATTTGCAAACTTTCTTTTCATGCCCAGGAAGAACATAACCTTCTGGTTGCTCCATATAGATGGTTTCTTCAAGTACCCCATTAAGGAAGGCAGTCTTGACATCCATTTGCCAGATTTCATAATCAAAAGCAGATGCTATGGAGAGAAGAATTCGGATGGATTTGAGCATGGCAACAGGACTAAAAGTTTCCTCATAGTCCACGCCTTCTCTTTGGGTATAACCCTTGGCTAGAAGTCTAGCTTTAAAAGTTTCGACTTCGCCTCCAGCTCCTCTTTTCTTCTTGTAAACCCACTTGCATCCTATCAGATGATAGTCGTCAGGTGCGTCTACATATTCCCAGACTTTGTTCTTTTTCATGGAATCCATTTCTGAATCCATGTCGGCTGACCATCATTTCCGTTGCGGACTAGCCATTGCCTGTTTATAGGTTAATGGATCTTCATCAATACCATCACCTACGACCATATTCATTTCACCATCCAAGCCATAACGAGCAGGTTTTGTTGAAACCCTCCCACTACGACGAGGTACGGTGGTCTTCTGAACAGAAACTTTAGTAGTAGATTTCTTAGTTTGTTCAACTGAGGGAGTGGGATTGTCTTCTTCACGAGTGGAAGAGGACGGAACATTGGAAGGACTTATATCTGATAGCAATTCCTCTAGAACAACTTTACTTCTCGGTTTGTAGTCTTTAATATAGTTCTCTTCAAGGAAAGTAGCATTCGTAGAAACAAACACTTTGTTATCCTTGTGACTATAAATACTCCACCCCTAGTCTCTTTAGAATTTCCGACAAACATGCATACTTCGGTACGTGATTCAAGTTTGCCTTCTTTCTTTCTTAAGACATGAGCAGGGAACCCCCAAATTCTGTAATGGCGTAAACTAGGTGTTCGACCATTCCAAAGTTCGACGGGTGTCTCAGGGACTGCTTTAGATGGAACAACATTTAAAATGTCATTTGCCATCTGTATAGCATATATCCAGAAGGACGTAGACAGAGTTTAATAACTCATCATAGATCTAACCATTTCCAAAAGAGTGCGATTTCTTCTTTCTGCAACTCCATTTTGTTGTGGAGTGCTTGGGGTAGTGTATTGGGATTCAATTCCAAGTTCAATTAAATGATCTTTGAACTGCATATCCATATATTCTCCACCCCTATCAGTTCGCAAGATCTTTAATGATTTACCTAATTGGTTTTGGCCCAAAGCATGAAACTCCTGAAACTTTTCAAACGTTTCAGATTTCTTTTGCATTAGGTAAAGAAAACTGTATCTAGAGAAATCGTCAATGAAAGTGACAAAATACTCATAACCACCTCGGGCTTTGACATTCAAAGGTCCGCAGACATCAGAATGCACTAACCCTAGAGGGATTTTGGCACGCTCTCCCTTTGCAGAGAAAGAACGTTTAGTCATTTTTCCTTCTAGGCAGGACTCGCATACTGGCAGTTCACCTAACACGACATTTTTCAATGGACCGTCTTTGGTGAGCCTCTTGAGTCTATCAAAGCCTATATGACCTAAACGTAAATGCCATAGATAATTTTGATCATCATTATCAATCTCTTTTCTTTTGAGGTTTCTAGGTCTAGCTACACTGAAAAGTTCACTATTTAGTGCGATTTGAGTACTCGGTCTTAAAACATAAATCCCTTTTTCCATTATAGCAACACATATTTGAAATCCATTACGAGAAATTGTACAATTCGTACTCAAAAAATTTAATATATAAGATTGTGTTTGCAAACATAAGACACTAATCAAGTTTCTACTAAAGTTTGGAATAAATAAAACATTTTCTAAAATTAAAAATCTTTGTTGAAACTTGATGCGGGCTTTTCCTCTAGCTTTGACCGACACTAATTCGCCATTGCCAACTTTAAGCTTTAACTCTCACAAGCGATTTTCCCAAGTTTCAAGCAAGCTGAGTGAAGAACATACATGGTTAGTAGACCCAGAATCAACAATCCAGATGGATTTGTCGTTCTCTAAAACACATGATTCAAAGACAAAAGCATTACCTTCGTTTGAATTGTTTAGAAGCCTGGGACATCGTTCTTCACGATGTGCCTTTTCATTACAATTCGAACATAGAAGATCATGTCTGATAATTGTACTTGAAGAAGCAGCTTTGCTAGATCCTTCATACCTAGTCCTTTTCCTTCGATTATGGATTGCAAACACAGGGGAACCCATTGCAATCAAATTCCGTTCATGGGCTCGTAATTCTGCTTCGAGCTTGTCCATGTCGGAGGAGTTAGAATTGTTGAACATGTAAGAGATAACAAATTCATTATACTCCGGAGGACGACTATTAAGGATGAGTTGGACCCATTGTTCTCTTGATAAATCAATTCCTAGTAGATTTGTGTAACGTCCCCGCTTCAAGCCTCAATTGGGTCCTTACACCCACGGAATCATGGCTCTTATACACGAGTACGCCACTCTGGCTGCTTCATGGAATGACGACTGACCCTACAGACCAACACGAGTGTTTCCAGCGTGCTTTGTCCTCACTCGCACGCTTCCTGGGAAAATTTCCCAGGAGGTCACCCATCCTAAAATTGCTCCAAGTCAAGCACGCTTAACTCTGGAGTTCTTTCGTGATGGGCTACCGAAAAACAAGATGCACCTTGTTGACATAGGTAGTACCAATCAATCCATTTAAGCTCTCTTCAACTGTGTAGTCCCATACCTACACAGTCTCAGAATCATCCCACTTGACCTTTCCCAGGCGGTGTAGGATTGCACAACTTACCCAGTGTTTCCCCTTACGGATCACGGGACTACTGACTTTCACAATCACCCCCCTTACGGGGTCCGACGTCCTCGTCGACCACACTTCCGACTAGGTCAAGGCTCTGATACAATTTGTAACGTCCCCGCTTCAGGCCTCCATTGGGTCCTTACACCCACGGAATCATGGCTCTTATACACGAGTACGCCACTCTGGCTGCTTCATGGAATGACGACTGACCCTACAGACCAACACGAGTGTTTCTAGCTTGCTTTGTCCTCACTCGCACGCTTCCTGGGAAAACTTCCCAGGCGGTCACCCATCTTAAAATTGTTCCAAGTCAAGCACGCTTAACTGTGGAGTTCTTTCGTGATGGGCTACCGAAAAACAAGATGCACCTTGTTGACATAAGTAGTACCAATCAATCCATTTAAGCTCTCTTCAACTGTGTAGTCCCATACCTACACAGTCTAAGAATCATCCCACTTGACCTTCCCCAGGCGGTGTGGGATTGCACAGCTTACCCGGTGTTTCCCCTTACGGATCACGGGACTACTGACTGTCACAATTTGCCTTTTGGAACTTCGGATTCATCATCAACAGGTGCGAGTTAATGCAACTACCAGGATGCATTTTCACACTATAAAGTTCTTTTGCTAAGATATTAACTAGGAGAGGATCGGGGTGAGAGTTATTCATAATGACACTACAACACATCAATAAAACAGAAGTAAGGTTTTGGCTCATAAATTCATACACAGTTCAGAAAATAACAAGTAATGACATATGTTATAGAAATACTAAATCTAACATAGTTTATTTTCCAAGGTATTTCAACAAACTTATACAGTGTCCCGTTTAGGCGAGAGTCAAAGCATCATCCATTGAATAGAGTTGTCAGCTCATCTAAAATGATAACCATTCTAGCAACCTTTTATTCGATCAAGATTGGAATTCAGCGTTGTAACGCCCTGTCCAACAGGGACGCCACGTGTGTGCACTTTAATAAAATAATGATATTTATATAATATGTAATTATACTAAAAGTGTGGGTAATTAAATTTTGACAATTAAAATTCGAATTTTAAACTGTTTAACAAAAGATAAGTAATATGGACTACGGGGTTCCCCTGTTTTCAAAATATTCACAAACTGGTTTCAAAGTATTTTACAACATAAACTTTATACTTCCAAAATACAATCAAAATAGAGCATCCTGTTTACTGGGCCGTGACACTGCGGCTGGTATGTACATTGCTGCTGCGACCACAAACTCATGGTTGCTCAACTTTTGCCTTTCCTTTACCTGCACCATAAAGCACCCGTGAGTCACAGAGACTCAGCAAGAAAAGTAACCAAAACGTTAACTGAAAATGATTATCAATTTAATCTCATATCAATATGTTGACTCATTATACAATATCATAAAGTATTCCTTTACACATTACACAATCTTGGTACTTTATAAAGTACCCCTTTTACCACTCGTTAACCACGAGCTGAATATGTCACTATCGTTGCCCGATAAAGCAGACGATAAGTAAGAAACCTAACCGCGGTTTCAAGAGTAATTACTCGTAACGGTAATAACCGTTTCCAACCCTAGGTCATAACCTAGGCTTACTAAATATTTAATCAAAGTCTTGATAATAATCAAGGCCACTTCCATTCAACCATTAATCTTTAACCACATACGGTGCTTACCACTTTTCTTACCTTGGTTCAGAAATCAAGAGTACGGGCCGACTTGAGTGGAAAACAAGCTAAGCAATTCCGGTCCTATGTCACGACAATCAAAACTCAATAAAAACCTTAATCAAATTTCTGATAATCAACTCTAATTCTCACAATCTAACACACCCTACTTTCCCCCAGATCAAACTAGCTTAACCATCTCTAAAACACCCTGAATTCCACTCCGAAAGACACCCCGAATCAGATCGGACTTGAGGAGAAAAACCCAAAATCTCCCATTCCTGGGAAAAACGGTCGGCCATTTTTCAGACACCCAGAAAAACGACCTGCCTTTTTTTCTTGGCAGCCATGGTGATTTCTGGTTTTTCACCCCAAAAACCAATCAAACCTCCACCAAACCTAACCAAACTTTCCAGAACAGTATATTATGGCAATTATAACATAACCAAACAACCATTTCAATGCAATATATCAATTTGCTCAAAATCACACTTCAAAGTGAAGAAAAACACAATTCTATCCCTATGTAGCTTAATCAATTCAACCAGCCCCTAACTCCAATCAAACTAAACTTAAACAAGTTTCAAACACCCTCAAAAACTATCCTAGAATCATATTCTATCACCAAAAAACTTGCAGCCCCCTTGAAAAACCAAAACCCCAACCAAAACTAACTTAAAACCAAAAGAATTTAGGGAAAACATGCAACAAAGACTTACCTCAAGGCTTCTAAGTTGAGCTTGGGAGTAAATTCAGCTAGAAACTAAAAGAATTTGAGGAAGAACTCCCTTGGTTCAGCTAGCTCCTAGGTTGCACGAGAGAGAGAAGAAGAAAAGAGTTGGTTTCTTGTCTTGGAAGTTAATTCCTTAAAATAGGTTTTTTTCTTTCTTTTTTTTTTTTTTTTTTTATAATAATAGGCAGCCCTAAAAGTAAAAAGGCAAAAGACTAATTTACGCCTAATGAAAAAATATAAACTTTAAAATAACCTAGGACATTTTTGTAATTTTTCTAATTCTATTAAACCGACATTCTAAAATTTCTAACCTAGTCCAGAATATTCTCAAAATAATTCTTCCATAAATGTCGTGACATTTCTAACCAAAATTGCCGGGCCCAAAAAAAAAATGTTTTATTTCGAAATTGATATCCTCGGTACTCACATATCCCAAAATAATCTCCGTAATTAATAAATTACAATTTTTATTTCATTGAGTAAATTCTCAATAGTTACCCTAAGTAAGATCATAATCTTACTTCATGACCAACATAATTACATATTTAATAAAATATGCCTATTTAAATATTATTTATTTTCCAGGATATTACAACTATCCCCTCTTTATAGGAATTTCGTCCTCGAAATTTACCTGAAAAGCTCGGGATACAACTCCCGCATCTGCGACTCTAACTCCCAAGTCGCTTCTTCAACTTTGCTGTTCCGCCACAGCACTTTAACTAGCGGAATAGTCTTGTTCCGCAGCACCTTTTCTTTCCTGTCTAAGATCTGTACTGGTTGTTCTTCATATGACAGGTCGGTTTGAAGCTCAATGTCTTCATAACTTAAGATATGAGTTGTATCAGATACATATTTCCGAAGCATCGAGACATGAAACACGTTATGAACCCCAGATAAAGCAGGAGGTAGAGCCAACCGATAAGCTACCTGACCTACTTTCTCAAGAATCTCAAATGGACCAATAAATCTGGGACTCAACTTTCCTTTCTTCCCGAACCTTCGAATTCCTTTCATTGGGGATACCCGAAGAAAAACAAAATCCCCAACTTGGAATTCAACATCTCTACGCTTTGGATCTGCGTAGCTTTTCTGTCTACTCTGGGAAGCAAGCATACGAGCTCGAATCTTTTCAATAGCCTCGCTCGTTCTTTGGACAGCTTCAGGTCCAAGGTACCTACGTTCACCAGCCTCATCCCAGTGAATAGGTGATCGACATTTCCTTCCATAAAGCATCTCATACGGAGCCATGCCAATGGTACTCTGATAACTATTGTTATAAGAAAACTCAATCAGAGGTAGGTACTTGTTCCAAGAACCTTCAAAATCCATTACACATGCCCTCAACATATCCTCAAGTATCTGGATAGTCCTTTCAGATTGACCATCGGTTTGAGGATGAAAAGCTGTACTGAATTTCAACTTAGTACCCATTGCTTGCTGTAAACTTTCCCAAAATTTGGATGTAAATTTTGGATCTCGATCCGAAACTATCGACTTTGGGGCACCATGAAGTCGAACTATCTCCTTGATATACAAATCAGCATATTGATCCACTGTATACGTTGTCCTCACCGGGAGAAAGTGAGCAGACTTCGTATATCGATCCACTATCACCCAAATAGAATCATAATACCCTACTGTTCTGGGCAATCCCACTACAAAATCCATGGTGATGTCTTCCCATTTCCATTCAGGAATCTTTAAAGGTTGAAGCAAACCTGCTGGCCTTTGATGTTCTGCTTTAACTTGTTGACAGGTTAAGCATTTTGACACATATTCAAGAATATCCCTCTTCATACCCGGCCACCAGTATAAAGCTTTCACATCATGATACATCCTTGTTGTTCCCGGGTGTAAGGAGTACGGTGTAGTATGAGATTCATCAAGAATCTCTTGTCTGATTTCTTTATCAACCGGCACACAGATTCTGTTCTTGTATCGTAACAACCCATCAGATAAACATGAAAAGTCTTTTGCCAATCCGGCCTCTAACTTCTCCTTATGCCCCCGTAGCTCAAGATCTTCTTGTTGAGCTACTCTAATCCTTTCCAATAAATCAGACTGTATGGTGATATTAGCAAGTTTTCCAATTACAAATTCAATTCCCGCTCTCGTCATATCCTGAGCCAGCTTTGCTGAGATTTCCTTTAGTTGATAAACTTGCCATGGTCCTTTCCGACTTAGAGCATCCGCTACCACATTTGCTTTACGAGGGTGGTAGAGAATCTCGCAGTCATAATCTTTGACCAGTTCTAACCATCGTCGTTGCCTCATATTTAAATCCTTCTGAGTGAAAAAGTACTTGAGGCTTTTGTGATCTGTATAAATTTCACACTTCTCACCGTACAGATAGTGACGCCAAACTTTTAGTGCAAAGACAACTGCTGCCAATTCAATATCATGGGTAGGATATCGTTTCTCATACTCCTTCAATTGCCTGGATGCATAAGCAATCACTTTCCCTGACTGCATAAGAACACAACCTAACCCTTGTTTGGATGCATCACAATAAATCACAAACTTTTCATCACTTTTTGGTAAAGTTAACACAAGAGCGGTAATCAACCTTTGCTTCAATTCCTGGAAACTACATTCACACTTGTCAGTCCAAACAAACTTACAATTCTTTCGGGTCAATTCAGTTAAAGGCGTAGAAATCTTTGCAAAGCCTTCAACGAATCTTCGATAATACCCTGATAACCCCAGGAAACTTCTAACTTCGGTTGCTGACTTAGGTCGAGGCCAGTCACGTACTGCTTCGATCTTTAATGGGTCCACTAAAATACCATTTTTACTCACCACATGGCCCAAGAAACTCACCTGAGGTAACCAAAATTCACATTTCTTAAACTTGGCATACAACTTATGTTCCCTGAGACGTTGTAATACCATTCGAAGATGTCTTTCGTGAGTCTCTTCTGAGTCTGAATAAATTAGAATGTCATCAATAAAGACAATAACAAAATCATCCAGAAAGTCTTTGAACACTCGGTTCATCAGGTCCATAAATGCTGCTGGGGCATTTGTTAATCCGAAGAACATTACCAGGAATTCGTAATGGCCATACCGGGTCCGGAAAGCTGTCTTGGGAATATCCTCCTCCCGAATCCTCAGTTGGTAATAACCAGACCGAAGATCAATCTTGGAAAAGACAGTCTTTCCCTGCAGCTGATCAAATAAATCATCTATTCTTGGCAAAGGATACTTATTCTTCACTGTCAACTTGTTTAACTCCCGATAATCTATGCACATTCGCAAAGTTCCATCTTTCTTTTTCACGAACAAAACTGGTGCACCCCAAGGTGAAGTGCTAGGTCTAGTAAATTTTAAATCCATCATCCCCTGTAATTGAACTTTTAACTCTTTCAGCTCCGCAGGTGCCATTCTGTAGGGAGCTTTCGATACAGGTTCAGCTCCTGGTATTAGATCAATCTCAAAATCAATTTCACGTTTTGGCGGTAACCCCGGTAACTCTTCTGGAAAAACATCCAGAAATTCTCGAACCATTGGGACATGCTCCGGTCCCGCTTGTGGTTTCCAGGTAGTATCCACTACACTTGCTAAGAAACCAATGCACCCCTCACACAACAAATCCCTTGCCTTAAGTGCTGAAATTAAAGGAATCCGAGATCCCTGCATCTTACCCACAAATACAAAAGGATCCTCACCCTCAGGTTGAAAAGTTACCATTTTTCTCTTACAATCAATGGTGGCGTTGTATTTAGCAAGCCAATCCATTCCCAAAATAACATCAAAATCCTCCAGGTTCAATGCTATCAGATCAACTGATAACTCTCTTCCTTCCACAAATACTTGAAGGGATCGAACCCACCTGCTGGAGATAACCAACTCCTCAGTAGGCAACAAGGTTCTAAAACCTCTAGAAAGCACATCACTAGGTTTATTCAGCTTCTCAATTATTCTACTTGAAATATAAGAATGCGTCGCACCAGAATCAATTAGAACAGTCAATAAAGTAGCAGCAACCGAAAGCTGACCTGTCACAGTAGAAGGACCAGCATCAGCCTCAGCTTGAGTCAGGGCAAACACTCGTGCAGGAGTGGGTGTATCATCCTTCTTTTGCTCTAGTCGTAGCAATTGTGGACAATTTCTCTTCATGTGACCAACCATTCCACAGTGGAAATAGGCCCTGGCCTGACACTCGCCCAGGTGATGCCTTTTACATCTCAAACATTCAGGAAAAGTCCGCCAGTTTTCGTTTCCACCACGACGGAAACCTTGGTTACCCTGGAATCTTTTGTTTGGGCCACCTGCTGATGATTCACTAGGTCTTTTCTTACGGTCACCGGGATCAGTACCCCTACCCGAACCAGCACCTGCTGTTTGCTTCCATGAATCTCTTCTGGCAATATTTTTCTTTCGTATCTGAGCTTCTGCACCCTCAGAAACTAAGGCCAACTCAACTATTTGAGCATAAGTACGGGCAACCCCCGGTTGTTTAGAAGCAACAATCACATCCCGGGCGATGTGTTCATCTAGCCCTCGAATGAACTTTGCTTTCCTAGCAGCTTCAGTAGCCACCTCATCTGAGGCAAACTTTGCCAGTCGATCAAACTTAGTGGCATACTCTGTCACAGTCATACTACCCTGAGTTAACCGTATAAACTCTTCTGCCTTTGCTGCCCGAATAGACTCATTATAATACTTCTCATAAAATAAGGCCCAAAAGGCTTCCCAGGTCATGTTATTCAGATCATGGCCCTGAGATACAATCTCCCACCAAATACGGGCATCATCTCGTAGCATATAAGTAGCACACCTGACGCGGTCATTATCTTTAACTCGCATAAAATCAAAAATGGATGTTATCATACTCATCAATTGCTCCGCCTTGAGTGGATCAGCACCACCCTCAAACACTGGCGGGTTCTGCTTCCTGAACCGCTCATATAATGGTTCCAAACGATTCCCTGCATCCGGTGGCACTACCAGAGGTGCCGGAGGATCAGGATTAAGGTTTAGAGCAGGCTGAGCTCGCTGCTCTCTTAATTCTCTGATTTGCTCACCCTGCTGCCGAATAGTTTCTTGCATTGCAGCATATAACTCTTCCCAGTTAGGTGGTGGTGGAGGGTTCTCACCCTCACCGGCAGCCCCGAGCCCAGCTAGCTGACGGGTACCCCTACCAGTCCGCCTCGGGTGCATAACTATACACCTGCGATCACATTCCATGTAATAGCAATACTGATAAGTATTTCCATATATTATAATTCTACCCACACCATTACGATATCAACATAATTCAAATAATCAGGTAATCAGAAAATTAACAAACTATCTTTTAACTTAAAACTTACTAAACCATGAGTCGATCAGGTCCTTGCAGCCAATGTACATATCAAACCAGTCTTCAGGATCTAAAAACCTTGGCGCTCTGATACCATGCTGTAACGCCCTGTCCAACAGGGACGCCACGTGTGTGCAATTTAATAAAATACTGATATTTATATAATATGTAATTATACTAAAAGTGTGGGTAATTAAATTTTGATAATTAAAATTCGACTTTTAAACTGTTTAACAAAAGATAAGTAATATGGACTACGGGGTTCCCCTGTTTTCAAAATATTCACAAACTGGTTTCAAAGTATTTTACAACATAAACTTTATACTTCCAAAATACAATCAAAATAGAGCATCCTGTTTACTGGGCCGTGACACTGCGGCTGGTATGTACATTGCTGCTGCGACCACAAACTCATGGTTGCTCAACTTTTGCCTTTCCTTTACCTGCACCATAAAGCACCCGTGAGTCACAGAGACTCAGCAAGAAAAGTAACCAAAACGTTAACTGAAAATGATTATCAATTTAATCTCATATCAATATGTTTACTCATTATACAATATCATAAAGTATTCCTTTACACATTACACAATCTTGGTACTTTATAAAGTACCCCTTTTACCACTCGTTAACCACGAGCTGAATATGTCACTATCGTTGCCCGATAAAGCAGGCGATAAGTAAGAAACCTAACCGCGGTTTCAAGAGTAATTACTCGTAACGGTAATAACTGTTTCCAACCCTAGGTCATAACCTAGGCTTACTAAATATTTAATCAAAGTCTTGATAATAATCAAGGCCACTTCCATTCAACCATTAATCTTTAACCACATACGGTGCTTACCACTTTTCTTACCTTGGTTCAGAAATCAAGAGTACGGGCCGACTTGAGTGGAAAACAAGCTAAGCAATTCCGGTCCTATGTCACGACAATCAAAACTCAATAAAAACCTTAATCAAATTTCTGATAATCAACTCTAATTCTCACAATCGAACACACCCTACTTTCCCCCAGATCAAACTAGCTTAACCATCTCTAAAACACCCTGAATTCCACTCTGAAAGACACCCCGAATCAGATCGGACTTGAGGAGAAAAACCCAAAATCTCCCATTCCTGGGAAAAACGGTCGGCCGTTTTTCAGACACCCAGAAAAACGGCCTGGCTTTTTTTCTTGGCAGCCATGGTGATTTCTGGTTTTTCACCCCAAAAACCAATCAAACCTCCACCAAACCTAACCAAACTTTCCAGAACAGTATATTATGGCAATTATAACATAACCAAACAACCATTTCAATGCAATATATCAATTTGCTCAAAATCACACTTCAAAGTGAAGAAAAACACAATTCTATCCCTATGTAGCTTAATCAATTCAACCAGCCCCTAACTCCAATCAAATTAAACTTAAACAAGTTTCAAACACCCTCAAAAACTATCCTAGAATCATATTCTATCACCAAACAACTTGCAGCCCCCTTGAAAAACCAAAACCCCAACCAAAACTAACTTAAAACCAAAAGAATTTAGGGAAAACATGCAACAAAGACTTACCTCAAGGCTTCTAAGTTGAGCTTGGGAGTAAATTCAGCTAGAAACTAAAAGAATTTGAGGAAGAACTCCCTTGGTTCAGCTAGCTTCTAGGTTGCACGAGAGAGAGAAGAAGAAAAGAGTTGGTTTCTTGTCTTGGAAGTTAATTCCTTAAAATAGGTTTTTTTCTTTCTTTTTTTTTTTTTAATAATAGGCAGCCCTAAAAGTAAAAAGGCAAAAGACTAATTTACCCCTAATGAAAAAATATAAACTTTAAAATAACCTAGGACATTTTTGTAATTTTTCTAATTCTATTAAACCGACATTCTAAAATTTCTAACCTAGTCCAGAATATTCTCAAAATAATTCTTCCATAAATATCGTGACATTTCTAACCAAAATTGCCGGGCCTAAAAAAAAATGTTTTATTTCGAAATTGATATCCTCGGTACTCACATATCCCAAAATAATCTCCGTAATTAATAAATTACGCTTTTTGTTTCATTGAGTAAATTCTCAATAGTTACCCTAAGTAAGATCATAATCTTACTTCATTACCAACATAATTACATATTTAATAAAATATGCCTATTTAAATATTATTTATTTTCCAGGATATTACAAGCGTTGTCCCGTTTAGGCGAGAGTCAAGGCAGTTCTATCTTATGAGCTTCCACCATTGTTTCATAATTTGCAAGTCAAGTATGGTCGCCACCATTAGGGTGATCCATACCATACAAAACACTTACAAACTACTTATCATGCGAGGTTAAATGGTGCGAAATTGCTAATGAACGTTCCTCCATTAGGGAGGATTACTCACTAAAACAAACGCGGTGCAAAACCCACAATGGAGATCGAATGTCTCTTGATTAAAAGCTAATTATTTAAAAAATATTATATGTATTTTGTATAATCATTTTAATTCGATATTATAATAATGAAAAATTACAAACTAAAGTTGGTTTAAATAAAAAATAAACTTTAATTAATTTTCAATTATTATTTAATTTGAAAAATAAATTTAAATAAATATCGAACAAGTTCCATAATATAATAATGAAAAATTACAAATCAAAGTTGGTTTAAATAAAAAATCAACTTTGATTAATTTTCCATTATTAATTAAATTTGAAAAATAAATTCAAATATTAAATGGAACAAATTTAAAAATATCTTGTTTAACTTGTTTTAGAAGAATCTAAAAAATCAACTTAAATATCTTTCAAATCAGATTTAATTAAATTAAAATTAAGTTTTCACCACTTAATTTGAAAATATTCCATTTTAAGTTAATATTCAAAAATATATTAACCTAAAAAATATCTAAAATGTTCCATTTTAAGTTAATATTCGAAAAGATATTAACTTAAAAAAAAATATCTAAAGAATCTTAATAACCAATGCTTAAAATTCCTTAACTTAATTTTGAAATTTTAAATCCAAAAGATATTCAGATTTAAGTTGGTTAGTTGTAGATAACTAAATATCAACTTAAATAGGAATATTTAATGACAAATTTAAATTATGCTTCAGAAAGAATCTAGATGGTTATAATTCTATATTTAATTAAATACAAGAAAATACATATAGTTTAGCTTAGAATATAAAATTCTTTAAACTATGGTTTTCTTAAATTAATTTCAAAATAAATGAAATTAATTATGTTGCTAATCAATTTTATTAGGTTAAACTAGTGTAATTAACCTAGTACAATTATTCAAATCAAGCAAATGGGCCTTCACAATTGGGGTGGTTCATGTGAGGGGGTGTTGGGTTCAGTATCTCGTACCCACTTCTATGGCTCCCAACTCTCACACAAGGCCCAAAAGAGAGGAATTTAACCTTAAAATGAACAACTGTTATTAATTGACTAAGCCCAAAAACTAAATGGGCCTAAATAAAATCTACCAAGAACTATGACATTTTATTTAGCAACAGCAACCTATATGCATCTATAATGAAATTAAACACATAGGCTCACACAGGCACACTTTGGATGGGTCCTATCATGTTGCTAGGTCATACACAGATGAAAGAAGATTGTAAATATACCTGTTACAAATTATTAACTTGACCAAGGGAGCCATCAGATCATTAGATCTGGCAAAAAAGTAACCATGGCTATTTGCAATCAAGTAATAATAGGTTTTGAAAACTTACACACAAGCTAAAACACATACTCCTGCAACAAGGTTAGATGGATAGTTGGATGTAGGATTTATTTAATTTTAAATTAAATAATTAATTTCGAAATAAATAATTAATTAAAAAAAAATAATTTTCGAAAATTTAAAAAAAAAAATTGAAATAAAAAAAAATTCGAAATTAAATTAAAATTTAAATTTAAAATTTAACCTACAATTTGAAAAATTAGGTTTCAACCAACCTAAATATCATTTCAAAATTTGCTAACTACTTTTAAAATTTAAATATTATTTTATAAATAAAAATTAAATAAAAAATTAAAAAAGACAAATGAATATCTTTTTCAGATTTTAAATGTAATTTAAATAAATAAAATAACAAAATTTAAAAGTTAGCAAAATATCTTACATCTTTTTAAAATTACATGATTATAGTTATCTTATTTTAAATTTAAATAAGGTCAAATAATTTAAAGATTTAATATAATATATTTATAATCTGACCTTAAATTTAAAAATAAGATAAGATATAATCAAATTTAAAAATAAGATAGATTATTAAGCAAATAAGATAGAAACTAACTATTTTTAAATTCAAATTACACTAATATCTTGAATTAAATTTAAAAAAATACTAAATTAATTCATAATGATAATTAAAATTGAATTAGGAATAGTAATAGTATAAATACAGAACTACACAAAAAACCGGAAGTTAATTCCATGAAAAAGCATGAAAAAACGAAGAAAAACGAAAAAATTGCGAGCTGTACGGACGGGATGCTGTGCATACCCATCCGCGCGCGTATGGGTGTGTCATGGGCGAGTTTGTGCGGCGGAATCATTTCGTGCATGATTTCCGCGCGCGCATGCAAGTTTCAGCACAACTCTGATTTTTTCGAATCTTCAAAAAATCATAAGTAATTCAAATTAAATCGAAATTGAGTTCTGTAAAAAAGTAACTTGCTTAATTTTTTCCATAATATCCAATAAAAATAATTCCAGAAACAGGTATTCAATTATTTTTAACGAAAATTCACAAACAACAATCAATCATCAAATAACACTCAATACAACATGATACCATCCAAAAACAAACAAACAATCGTTTTAAAGTCCAAATTGCTTGCAAGTAAATCAATTACCATGGCTCTGAGGAAATTTGTTGGAATTTATTTTACCAGGATCTTAGATCTACTCACAAGTATGTTTATTAACACCCTAAATATGAACTTTCTAAAACGATGAAATAAACACGTATAAAGTTTAAGAAACCTTACATTGGGTGCAGCGGAATTAAATGACTCCTTCCGTTCAGATCTCTAACCCTTGTATCCTTTATGTAGCAGAGTATTATCAAGATCTGAACCTGGCTTTCTTTCTCTGAATCCTTGATGCTGAAACTCCTTTGCAAATTAATTTAAATTAATACAACTTAAATTAAATAATTTTCTTAATATTTATTGGAAAATTAATACTAAGATGGAAGTAATTCATTTTATTTTCATAACCATATAAGTATAATTTTATAAATATTAAATTAAATTTTATTTAGAATTTTATTCAAAATTTGAAATTTAAATTAAATAAATATATATTTAAAATAAATAAATAATAGAAGAAAATACATTTTAAATAATGAGCTTTATTATGATTAAGATATTCGATCTCCATTGCTGGTTTTACATGGCTATTGTTTTAGTGAGTAATCCTCCCTAATGGAGGAATGTTCATTAGCAAGTTAGCGCCGTAGAATCTAGAAAGATAAGTATATTTGTAAGTTTTTTATATAAGTATTGATCACCCTAATGGTGACAACTGTATATGACTTACAAACGTATGAAACAATGGTGGAAGCTCATTAAATAGGAATGACCTTGACTCTCGCCTAAACGGGACAACGTCAGATTCTCTTTTCAATCGAATAAAAGGTTGCTAGAATAGTTATTATTTTAGATGAGCTGACAATTCTATTCAATGGATGATAGCTTTGACGCTCGCCTAAACGGGACACTGATATCAGTTTGTTGAAAACCTTGGAAATTATTTAGGATTGTATGTTTTAGTATTTTCTCTTGTCATTCCTACTTGCTATGTGCTAATAATTTATGAATAAGATTTTGTGTTAAACCATAATTGATTTCTATTTATCATTTTTGTAGTATCCTGTATAGCCATGTCCAATCCCATGTGATCATTGTTGACTAAAAATAAGCTAACTGGATCAAACTTTCCTAAAGGGAAAGAGAACATTAATATTGCTCTCATAGGTGAAAGTGCCCTGTTTGTGTTCAGTGAGCCGTCTCCTGAATAGTCAGGTGACAATGCAACTAAAGCTGTTAAAGAGAAGTTCGAGCGTTGGCAGAATGCTAACAACAAAGCTCGATACTTCATGATTTCAAGCATGGTTGATCTTCAACGACACCTCCGTAAGAGTTGGGAGAATGTAATCCCTCAGACTTCGGCCATTTGCTTGATCTTCAACGACACCTCAATTATTACTGTTGTTACCTCCATTGTTACCGCCATTAGCATTCTTAGCCATGATTTCTTGTGTTTCAGTAGTTGCTAAAACTGTTTCTGGCCTCTTGTTTCTTCTGTTTCTCCTGCAAGTCTTCTTGATTTGAGGATCAACTGGCAATATGAGTCCTTGTCCTTGACGACGCATACACCTTGAATTCATGAAATAGACAAAGACAATATTGAAAGAAACAGGTTAGCAATTAGCAAGAAAAATAAACCAAAGTAGAATTTAATATAATCTTATGTAATATAAATCTTTAAACAATTTCCCAGCAACGGCGCAAAAAACTTGTTACAAAAATTATGAACAACACGAAAGTGCACATAATCAAGTAGTAAATTCATGCAGGTGAGGTCGAGCCACAGGGAATTGATTTGAATACCAGTAAATTAGACTTATGATTCTATTTGGTAGATAAATAATTTTAATAGATTTTGAAATAAATAAAAAAAACTAGAAAATTAAAGAAAGCAATAAAGGTGTTTAATCAAGGATGAGAAATTAGGGAAAAGAATCCTGTTGATTTAATTACCCAAATGTTAATGCTAATTAATATTCCTCTTTCTTTATGTGAATGACAGATTATAAAATTAACCTAACTCTTTTCAGATCTTTTAGGTGCTAAATCACATGTTATCTATGTTGGAATTTATTTTACAAGGATCTTAGATCTACTCACAAGTATGTTTATTAACACCCTAAATATGAACTTTCTAAAACAGTGAAATAAACACGTATAAAGTTTAAGAAACCTTACATTGGATGCATCAAAATTAAATGACTCCTTCCGTTCAGATCTCTAACCCTTGTATCCTTTTTGTAGCAAAGTATTATCAAGATCTGAACCTGGATTTATTTCTCTGAATCCTTGATGCTGAAACTCCTTTGCTGATGATCTTTCTTCACGATCTTCCTCACTATGATTGAGGTATTGCTTGCTGTGTGTGGGCACTACTCTAATCACTAAGGTAATTTCGAAATATGAAGGAAGAAGAGAGAGAGAGAGTGGTGGCCAAGGTAGAGAGAGAAAGGCTCAGGTTTTCTGATTCACAAGTGTAATTTTTCCTGAAGCCTTCACTGTCTATTTATAGCATTCCACTAAGGTTAGGTTTGAATTATTTGGCATTAAAATAATTAAAATATCAGTTTAAAATGCCTACAAAAGTGGCCGACCATGGCTTGATGGATTTGGGCCTTGCTTTTTGCTATTTTGCAATTTTAACACTTTTGTATCTGATTTTCTCAAAAATGCCAATTTTCCAATTCAACCATTTAAATGCCAATTCTAACTATTGAATAACTATAAATAATTATTAAATAATATTGTCATTTATCATATTTATTAATTGAACCATACAATGTATCATAATTAACAAATATGCCCCTAACAACTCTTTCTTTACAATTTCGCCCTTACTTAGGGAAAATTTCACAAATAGACATAGTCTAATTTGTGAATTATAATTGATTAATCAAAACCAATTACATGAGTCTTACAAACAATATTATCTCAACTAGTGCGGGGACTATGGGTCTATATAACCGAGCTTCCAATAAGTAGATCAAGAATTTAGCACTAAAATTCACTAACTTATTAATTCTTCGTTGAATCCACGCATAGAACTTAGAATTGCACTCTCAGTATATAAAATGCTCTATATGGTCCACCATATAGACGCATCATTAGTTATCCAATGTTATAATCCTAATGTGATCAATGATCCTCTATATGAATGATCTACACTGTAAAGGGATTAGATTACCGTAACACCCTACTCTGTATTTTATCCTTAAAACACTTGACCCCGTATAAATGATATTTCAGCTTATGTGAAATGAGTACTCCACCATTTATGTTCGTTTGGTCAAGCTCGAAGGAGATCATCCTTTGCTTACTATTCGCCAGATAGAAGCTATAGATTCCATGTTTATGATAGCGCTCCCACTCAATTGCACTACTGTGTTCCCAAAATATACGTATCACCTTGACCAAAAAATTATGATAGCGCTTACTGTAAAGACCGCTTAGTTTAATTTGGAAATTAGCAGTTAATCATGTTTAATTATGGAAAATTATTTATAGATATTTAAATAATTATTTATACTGTTATTGTTGAATTCTGAAATGCATTTTATGTCATTTAGTGATTTTCATAATTTTGCATTTCCGGTGCCCAGTAACATGGAACTTGGTGTTTGGCTCAGTTAAATCACATCGTAGTATGTTAGTATTTTGGGGACAGTTATTTAGACATTGGGAATGTCGGGATTGGTCGGGAATTTAGAATTTCCCAAAATACCCCTTTAGTGCTCTTTATTCTATTTTAGTGGAGGGGCAAATTGGTCATTTTGCCCCATTGTTATGTTGTCCTTTAGTGGACTTAGTCATTGGAAAATATGTGTTTTATTACGTTAATTGTTGGCTGAAATAACTGCTATGTTTGCATGCTTTCTCTCATTATTCAAGATTTCAAAACTTAGAAAAAAATTTGAAATTTACAAAGCTCTTTTCCTCTCTCTCTCTCTTGGCTGGTATGGTGTGCTAGGGCTGAGATTCCTTTGATTTTCAAGCTCTTTTTCTTTCAATCTAAGTGTTCTTCAAGTGCTTGGTAAGACCCTTGTATCTTACTCTTTAAGTTTCTTGAATTTTGATGAAAAAGATGATGTTTTGCATGCTTAGTTGAGTTGATATTGCTGCTGTGTTTTTGATGTTGTTTCTGAAGTTTAAAGCATGATTATTTGAGTTGAATTGAGCTGCTGGTAGTGCATGATAGTTAGGTTGTTTAAAGTTATGAATTTTCTATTCAAAAGCTTAAGTTTCAAAGAGAAATTTTCGAAATTGGTGGCTGTAGTTGTTGCATGAGTTAGAGATTGTTTTTTGCAGCTTTGTTATGCATGAATATGTAATTTTAGTCAGTGTTTGATGCTTGTAGGTGAGCTTTAGCCAAGTTTGAGTTTGAAACTCAAAGCTTGGAGCTCACATGGCATTTTTAGTATCTGTGTGTTCTGGGCTGTTTTAGTTGTAACACCCTAACTAACTTAGGCGTATTACGTGATTTTTAAACGTACTGTGCAGCTCGTTGCTAATGAACGAGGATTATGGAAAAACGTGATTAATTAAAATTTTGCTTTTTAATTAAACTTATAAAACAATATTACAAAAGACTCGGGATCCCGATTATAAAATTATTTACAAAAGTTTTAACTGTTTAACTATTACATAAAATAAAGGTCGTCTAACGACCAATTACAAAAATTCAGCCTTGCTGTCCCGAGGATCGTACGCTCCAGGCCTAACCGCCCCGACATGTACAATCTCATAAGCTCGCTCACGGTCCATCAGCTACAGCCTTGCCTTTACCTACACATAAACGTAAACTGTGAGTCGACAGACTCAGTAAGAAAAGCATAATAATACTCATACATAATTCTAACTGCCGTGTCCAACACGATACTGAGTCCCGCTACTGCCATGTCCAACATGGTACTGAGCCACTACCGCCATGTCCAACATGGTGCGAGTTTTGAACGTTCACGGGGACGGTACTATTGACAAGTATCCTCTGATCGGTCGAACCGGTCATACTCATTCTTGGTCATACTCCGGCTGTCACAGACGGGATAGGTCAATAGCACGGAACCACCAACCAAATGTCGGCTGATCGGTCGAGCCGGTCATACTCCGGCTTGGTCATACTCCGGCTGTCGTACCGACGTGACAGGGTTGGATGGTTTGAAGCCTATATACATAACTAATGTAAACTAGCAGGCTTCCTACATGCACGCTAAACATGTAATCTACATATGCATACTGTTATACTAATCTTACCTGGATTCCGAATTCAGGTGTGTCGGTCAACCTGACTGGAACTGAAGCTGAGCGGCGGATTACTGGCTCCTAAACCATAAAAATCACAACGCTATAAGTGACACGCTAAATCACTTCCCGGGGACTTAAACTAGGAACTAAAAGATTCCCTATCGATAAAAAGCATGGCAATACCCCTTAAAACATAAAAACGAGGAAAACTAGGGTTTTTGAAAATTCCCCAACCGGTAGACCGGTTGCCCAACCGGAATTCCGGTTCTGGGAATTACTGGACCCTCATCCGGAATTCCGGTTGCACAACCGGAATTCCGGTTCCTCGCAAGAATTTTTCAAAAATTCCTAACTCAACCAAATCAAACCCAATTGGTTCCAAACCTTCCAGACCTGCTTTAAATACCCCAAAGAACAAATCTATGGCATCAAACTAACCCAGAATTCACAGATACACAATTTGCCATTAAAGCTCAAGCTTTGAGTTCTAAACTCAAACTTGAGCAATTCCCACAAACATGCATTCAAACTAGCTTTGTAATATCCCAGAAAATAAATAATATTTAAATGGACATATTTTATTAAATATGTAATTTCTTGAGAAATGAAGTAGGATTATGATCTTACTTAGGTAATTGTTGAGAAATTAATTAATGAAATACGTTATTTTTGGGCCCGGCAATTGTGGAATTTTAGCTATGTGGTTAGCAATGTCACGACATTAAATGAAAGAATTATTTTGAGAATATCCTGGATTAAGTTAGAATTTTATTAGAATGTCGGATTGGGGAATTAGTAAAATTACCAAAATGCCCCTAGGTTATAATTTTAGTTTAAGTTTTTTTTTAAAAGGGTAAAATAGTCATTTTTTTTATGTTTGACTTTTTGATCTTTGATTCTTAGTGGCTGATTGTTTTTTTTTTTTTAAAAAAAAAAAAGAAAGGAAACCCTTATTTAAAGAGCTTCCTTCCAATACAAGAAACCATTTTTTCAAAAAAAAAATCACAACATCAAGCTTCCTTCTCTTCTTCCTCTCTTGCCGATCCTTGAAGCAGCTGGAAACTAGGGGGAAAACTCATTTCTTTTCTTCAATTTCTTGAGATAATCCTAACCCTAGAAGCTAGCTAAGTGGAGGTATGATCCTTCTACTCTTCCCTTAATTAATTTCTTTGAATTTAGTTAGGTTTTGGTAAGGTTTTCATTTAATCCTGAGCTGGGGTATAAACTGAGGTTAGGGTAGGTTCTTAGGGTTGATTTGAAACTTGTTTGAATGAAGATTAAGTGAGATTAATGGCTGTTTAGTTTGAATGCATTTGATTAAGCAATTTGAGCTTGATTTTCATGTGAGATGGTGATTTTGAGTTAAGTGGTGAATTGAGATTAAATGATGTGTTGAATATGTTATATTTGGTATATTAAACTGTTCTGGAAGTGCAAATTAGGTCTGAAATGGTTTTGGTTCGAGTTGGGGGAGAAAAACCAGAAATTTTCTGATGCAGCAACCTGGTCGGCCAGGTTGGTTCTGCTGTATCAGAACCGGTCGACCGGTTACAGCAGGGGAAAATTTCTCGGGTTTTTTTCTCTGAGCCGTGTTTAGCTCGGGGTTGAACCTAGTACCTGCCTTTGAATAATTTTGAGTTATTTGAATTATTATATAGGTAGTGAAGCCTAAGTCTAATCGATTTTAAATTAGGGTTTTAATCCGGAATATTATGTTAAGGTATTTATTGTTTCAATTGTCGTGACATAGGACCGGGATTGCCTAGCTTGTTTTTCCACCCAGGTCGGCCATATTCTTGACTTCTGAATTAAGGTAAGAAAAGTTGTAAGCACCGTATGTGGTTAAAAATCAATGAATGAAAGGAGGTGACCTTAATTATTATCATGATGTTGATTAAAGCTTATTAAGCCTAGGTTATGACCTAGGGTTGGAAACGGTTATTACCGTTATGAGTAATTACTCTTGAAACCGCGGTTAGGTTTCTTATTTATCGTTTGCTTTATCGGGCAACGATAGTGACATATTCAGCTCATATGTGACGAGTGGTAAAAAGTGGTACTTTATTAAGTACCAGGAATGTGAGATGTTTAAGGGAATGTTTATTATTATCGAATAATGAGTAAGCATAATGGTATAAGATTAAATTGATTATCATTTTCTTTCAATTATTGCTTTGATAACTTTCTTGCTGAGTCTCTGTGACTCACTGGTGCTTTATGGTGCAGGTAAAGGAAAGGCTAAAGTCGAGCAACCATGAGTTTATGGTCGCAGCAGCAATGTACATACCAGCCGTAGGCAGCCCACTTTACAGGATGCTCTATTTTGATTGTATTTTGGAAAATATAAAGCTTATATTGTAAAATACTTTGAAACCAGTTTGTAAATATTTTGAAAACAGGGGGACCCCATAAATCATGTTACTTATCTTTTGTTAAACAGTTTAAAGGTTGAGTTTTAACTATCAAAAATTTAATTATCCACATTTTTAGTATAATTACATCTTATATAATTATTGGTATTTTAAATAAAGTGCACACACGTGGCGTCCCTGTTGGACAGGGCGTTACAAGCTTAATTCTACTTAAATAAGCATGAACAAGCTTCTGAAAACAAGCAAGAACAACAGCAACAACATAGTAACAGATTACACAACATTTCTTCAAAAATCATAACTTTTGCATAGAAACTTAAAGCTTTGTACAACCTATCTAACATGCTTTCAAAATCACTTAAACAACCCTAATCTAACAAGCTTAAACTCAGAAACAACTACCAGATTTCAGCAGCAACAACAACAAATAATCAAGCATGCATTTCATCAATTTTCAATAAAAATCTCAAGAAAACAAACTAGAAAAGTTAGACAAGAATTACCTCAATTAAGAACACACTAACTAGCTGAAAATCACTTGAAGATGAAGAGGAAAAATCACCATTCTTGCTGCCTCAAATGGCCGAAAAGAGAGAGAGAGTTTTCTTTGAGAAAATGCAATTTTTCTAAGTTTGGGAAAAGATGAAATAAAAGCCATATAATCCCATTTTATTCAGCCAACAATTAACAAATAACCTTTATTTTTCAAATAAACAAGTCACTAAAAGACAAAAAGTCATTGGGGCAAAAAGACCATTTTGCCCCTCCATACTAAAATCACATAAAAATCACTAAAGGGGTATTTTTGGGACATTCCAAATTCCCGGCCAATCCCGACATTCCCAATGTCTAAAACCCGTCCCCAAACTACTAACATACTAAGTTGTGATTTCTACTGAGCCAAACGCCGAGTTCCAAAATACCGGGCACCGGAAATGCAAAATACGAAAACTACTAAATAACATAAATATGCATTTCTGAATTCCATAAATAATAGTAATAAATTATTTAAATAGCTATAAATAATTTCATAATTAACTGATAATTTCCAAATTAACTAAGCGGGCTTTACAACTATCCCCCCCTTAAAAGGATTTCGTCCCCGAAATCTAACCTGAATAACTCTGGATATTGAGCTCTCATATCTGACTCTAGCTCCCAGGTGGCTTCCTCCACCTTGCTGTTTCTCCAGAGAACCTTGACCAATGCTATGGTCTTATTCCGAAGGACTTTATCCTTTCTATCCAGGATCTGCACTGGCTGTTCCTCATAAGTCATGTCTGGTTGAAGCTGAAGACTCTCATAACTGAGTATATGAGAGGGGTCTGAAACGTATTTTCTCAACATCGAGACATGGAATACGTTGTGAACTGCTGATAAGGCTGGAGGCAATGCTAACCGATATGCCACTTGACGTATCTTCTCGAGAATCTCGAAAGGTCCTGTAAATCTAGGGCATAATTTGCCTCTTTTCCCGAAACGTTTAATCCCCTTCATCGGAGATACCCGTAAAAACACATGTTCCCCTACTTGGAACTCAACATCTCTGCGTTTCGGATCTGCGTTACTCTTCTGTCTGCTCTGTGAGGCAAGCATTCTAGCTTTTATCTTCTCTATCGCCTCATTGGTCCGCTGAACTGACTCTGGACCTAGGTATTTCCTCTCCCCTGTCTCATCCCAGTGGATAGGGGATCTACACTTTCTACCGTACAACAGTTCATAGGGAGCCATCCCTATCGTACTCTGATAACTGTTGTTGTAAGAAAATTCTATCAACGGTAGATACTTATTCCATGAGCCTTCAAAGTCCATAACACAGGCTCTCAACATGTCCTCCAATATCTGAATTGTCCTTTCGGACTGACCATCTGTCTGAGGATGGAATGCTGTACTGAATTTTAGCTTTGTACCCATTGCCCGTTGCAAACTTTGCCAAAATTTGGAGGTAAACTTCGGATCCCTGTCCGAAACTATAGACTTCGGTACCCCGTGAAGTCTCACTATCTCTCTGACATATAACTCTGCCAACTGATCCACTGTAAATGTTGTTCTAACCGGCAGAAAATGAGCAGATTTCGTAAATCGATCCACCACTACCCAGATGGAATCAAATAAACCCGTGGTCCTAGGTAACCCGACCACAAAATCCATCGTAATATCCTCCCATTTCCATTCTGGTAGGGTTAGAGGCTGCAACAACCCTGCTGGTCTCTGATGTTCAGCCTTAATCTGCTGACAAGTAAGGCATCTCGATACGAATTCTACAAAATTCTTCTTCATACCGCTCCACCAGAAGTACGGTTTCAAATCTTGGTACATCTTAGTGGTGCCGGGATGCAGAGAATATGGGGTAGAATGAGCCTCCTCAAAGATCTCATTTCTAAGTTCCACACTGTTCGGAACACAAACCCTGGCTTTATATAAAAGCATCCCACTGTCTGACACTGAAAAGTCCTTGGCTTGACCAGCCAACACCTCATCTCGGATTTTCACTAACTCCGGATCTGTCATCTGAGCGATTTTTATTCTTTCCAACAGATCAGATTGCAGCGTTAAGTTGTGAAGCTGACCTACCACAAACTCAATGCTGGATCTAACCATATCCTCTGCTAGCTGAGGTGAGATCTGAACCATACTAGCTATTTGCCCGGGATCCTTTCTGCTCAGGGCATCGGCCACTACATTGGCTTTTCCGGGATGATAGAGGATCTCACAATCGTAATCCTTCACTAATTCCAACCAACGCCTTTGTCTCATATTCAAATCCTTCTGAGTAAAGAAATATTTGAGACTTTTATGGTCGGTATAGATCTCACACTTCTCCCCGTAAAGGTAATGCCGCCAAATCTTCAGTGCAAAAACCACTGCGGCCAATTCTAGATCATGAGTCGGGTATCGCTGTTCATAATCCTTTAACTGACGGGAGGCATAAGCGATAACCCGGTCGGCTTGCATCAACACACACCCCAAACCCTGTTTGGATGCGTCACAGTAGACTACGAACTTCTCCTTGTCCGAAGGCAAAGCTAGCACCGGAGCGGTAATCAACCTCTGCTTTAGCTCCTGAAAGCTAGCTTCGCACTTATCTGACCAAATAAATCTTTGATTCTTCTTTGTAAGTTCGGTTAGGGGCGTTGAAATTTTAGAGAACCCTTCGACGAACCTACGGTAGTACCCAGCTAAACCCAAGAAGCTTCTGATCTCTGTCACTGTCTTCGGTCTCGGCCAATCCCTGACGGATTCAGTCTTCCCGGGATCCACCTTGATCCCGTCTTTGCTCACAATGTACCCTAGGAAGGACACCTGAGATAGCCAGAACTCACATTTCTTGAACTTGGCATAAAGCTTATGTTCTCGAAGCCGTTGCAGTACCATCTGAAGATGTAACTCATGCTCCTCTTCTGATTGAGAGTACACAAGGATGTTGTCGATAAACACAATCACACAGATATCGAGGAAATCCTTGAATACTCTATTCATCAGGTCCATGAATGCTGCAGGAGCATTGGTTAGTCCGAATGACATAACCAGAAATTCGTAATGTCCATACCTAGTGCGGAAAGCCGTCCTTGGAATGTCCTCCTCTCGGATTCTCAACTGATGATAACCCGAAAGGAGATCAATCTTAGAAAAGACCGTCTTCCCCTGAAGCTGATCGAACAAGTCATCAATCCTAGGTAATGGATATTTATTCTTCACCGTTAGCTTGTTCAACTCCCTGTAGTCGATGCACATCCTCATAGATCCATCCTTCTTCTTGACGAACAAAACTGGGGCTCCCCAGGGTGACACACTGGGCCGAATGAACCCTATGTCAAGCAACCCTTGGAGCTGAATCTTTAATTCCTTAAGTTCAGCTGGAGCCATTTTATATGGGGCTTTGGAAACCGGTTCCACCCCAGGTGCCAAGTCAATCACGAAATCAATCTCCCGCTGAGGTGGTAACCCTGGAAGTTCTTCGGGAAAAACATCCAAAAATTCCCGAACCACCCTGATGTCCTCTGGCCGAATGGTATCTGGCCGAGTGGTGTCCACCACCACGGCCAGAAACCCTAAGCAACCGCCGTGCAACAATTCTCTCGCTGACATAGCCGAGATCACCGGGATCCGAGATCCCTGAACTGAACCAACAAATACAAACGGTTCTTCACTTTTCGGTTGGAAGACCACCATCTTCCTTTTACAATCAACGCTCGCCGAATATTTAGATAGGAAATCCATTCCTAAAATAATATCGAATTCGACTAAACTCATCTCTATCAGATCAGCGCTTAATCCCATTTTATTCCTAAAAATGAAATAAAAGCCATATAATCCCATTTTATTCAGCCAACAATTAACATATAACCTTTATTTTTCAAATAAACAAGTCACTAAAAGACAAAAAGTCATTGGGGCAAAAAGACCATTTTGCCCCTCCATACTAAAATCACATAAAAATCACTAAAGGGGTATTTTTGGGACATTCTAAATTCCCGGCCAATCCCGACATTCCCAATGTCTAAAACCCGTCCCCAAACTACTAACATACTAAGTTGTGATTTCTACTAAGCCAAACGCTGAGTTCCAAAATACCGGGCACCGGAAATGCAAAATACGAAAACTACTAAATAACATAAATATGCATTTCTGAATTCCAAATTAACTAAGCGGGCTTTACATTAGTGCTTTGGATTTGTTCTTTAGGGTATTTAGAACAGGTCTGGAAGTTTTTGTATGGTTTGGAATTGATTTGAGAAATGTATGAGTTTTTGATTGTTTTCTGCGAGGAACCGGAATTCTGGTTGTGCATCCAGAATTCCGGATGGGGTTCAGAAAATTCACAGAACTTGAATTCCGGTTGGGCAACCGGTCTGCCGGTTGGGTGATTTTCAGGAACCCTAGATTTCCTCATTTTTATGTTATTTGGGGTATTGCCATGCTTTTTATCGATAGGGAAACTTTTAGTTCCTAGTTTAAGTCCCCGGCTAGTGATTTAGCGTATCACTTATAGTGTTGTGATTGTTATGGTTTAGGAGCCTGTAAACCGACGCGCAGTTCGTTCCAGTCAGGTTGACCGGCACACCTGAATTCGGAATTGAAGTAAGATTAGTATAGCAGTATGCATATGTATTACATATTTAGCGTGCATGTAGGAAGCCTGTTAGATTACATTAGATATGTATGTTGGCTTCGTACCATCCGACTGTGTCACATCGGTACAGGCTAGAGTATGATTAGCAGCTGGAGTATGACAAGTGGACCGAGTATAGGCTGACACTATATCACATCGGTACAGGCTAGAGTAGGACTAGCAACTGGAGTATGACCAGTGTACCGAGTATAGGCTGATACTTGGGTTGGTGGTTCTGTACTATTTGACGTATCACATCGGCACAGGCTAGAGTATGACTAGCAACTGGAGTATGACCAGTGTGCCGAGTATAGGCTGATACTGTAACACATCAGTACAGGCTAGAGTATGACTAGCAGCTGGAGTATGACCAGTGTACCGAGTATAAGCTGTTACTTGTCAATAGTACCGTCTTATGAACGTTCAGGACTCAGTATCGTGTGGGACACGTCAGTTAGGGTTATGGTCAGGGGTATGGGCGTCTGATCATAACTCGGGATTTATGTATGTTATTTGATTAAGCTTTTCATACTGAGTGTGTCGACTCACAGTACTATGTTTATGTGTAGGTAAGGGCAAGGCTAAGGCTAAAGGACCGTGAGAGCGAGCCGGTGAAGATTGTACATGTCGGGGCGGTTAGGCCTGGAGCGTACGATCCTCGGGATAGCAAGGCTATTTTTGTAATTAGTCGCTAGGCGACAAGTATTTTGTATAGTCAGTGAACTTTTGTAAAATGGTTTGTAATCGGGATCCCGAGTATTTTTGTATAAATATTTTATAAGTTTAATTAAAAAGCAAAAATTTTAATTAATCACGATTTCCATAAACCTCGTGGATTAGCAATGAGTTGCACAGTATGTTTAAAAATCACGTAATACGCCTATGCTAGTAAGGGTGTTACACTTACTATTCGCCAGATAGAAGCTATAGATTCCATGTTTATGCTAGCGCTCCCACTCAATTGCACTACCGTGTTCCCAAAATGTACGTATCACCCTGACCTAAAAGTAGGCTTAACTAACAAATCAAAGAACACGAATAGCCTTTCAAGATTGAGCCTAATCATAACAGGATTAAGAACATTTGATCTAGGATCAACTTGGTGATATTGTCTTGAATAGATTTTACGGTAAGTTTAATTAAATCTAAGTCAAAGTGCAATATCGGTCCCTTCCGATGCATACTCCATGCATCCAACCTGAGCTTTACTTTAACCAATGTTCTGGAAAGAACATAGCATTTCTCCAAATGCAAGTAAACTCTTGTTGTAGATATTCATATCAGTAAAACCCTGTGTCTGATAAATCTAGGAAACTTTATTCACATAGTCATGTTTACTTTCCAATGTGATGACAACACGATAAACAGGATCAAGTATGTGAAAAGGGTTTAAGATGAATTTATAAATCAAATAGACAAGCAATTGATAAAGTGAACCAAAACATACACAAATGAATGAAAAATACTTCTGTTTCTTTATTGATCTTGAATAAAATAGATTACATTGAAATGGAGTTTTATTTAGGGCATAAAACCTAACAATCTAATCATCTTTGAGATAGATTAACATATAATCAGCATGAAGCAATAATCTAAATGTCACAAAGGCTATGCAAATACTTTCGTTTCACATCAAAATCTAGTTTATCCAATTTTAGCATTCCCAATTCCCACTTTTCAGATTTTGAATTGGGATCACAGAGCATGTAGAAGGTGAGCAATCTTAAACATGCACTACTAAAAAATTGAGTTTTAGTGACACACATTGAGTAACTCTAAAAGTGTATAGTGACACTTCAATGCGCGTCACTAATGAGGGTGACTGGAAAGACTATTTTTAGTTACACTTCACACGTGTCACTGAAACCTTTTGCATTCACTTTCTGCGTGTCACTATAGGCGTATAGAGTTAGGTTTTGTCAGACTGAAAAGGTAACAACCACACACATGAAGTGTCACTGTATCCTTTTTTTTTTCTTTTTGATTAATAATTTTAGAGATATGACACACAATAAGTGTCACTATATTAACTATTTTTTTTAAAAAAAAAATAATATTCAATTTAATTTCATACAAATCTGTATTAAAAATTTAAATGAGTATAATTATCAATTTAAATTACAAATTATATAAATACATACAGATTTTATTAAAATAATATAAATACATCTAAATTAATATCCAAAAAAATACACAAAAATAATTATATTAAAATTAATAGCAGTAACACAAAATAAGTTATTAAAAAAAATACAAGTATAATTTAAATAAAATACATAAACAAAATACAATAACAGTAAAAAAAAATATGACTACAAACTTAGAAATTGGTATGAACAATACAACAAAAAAAAAACAAACAAAATTCTCAAATCCAATGGCTCTTCAATCTCGGCCAGAACCACCTTAAATCACCACCATCACTGTCAGTTTGCAAAGAAAAATATGAGTTAATCACAATGGGTATAAATATAAATTTTAACCGAAAAAAAAAAAAAACAAACAAACACAAACAAACACAAAATGAGAAGAAGAAAGGAAGATGATCAAGATGATAACTTATTCGGATAAGTTTACCTATGCTTGATCATTCCCTAAAAACATTCATTTTTAAGTCACTTAAAAAAAATCCCTAAATCAAAGACTCGCTTAGATGTTTGAAAAAAAAAATTTGTAGTTTAACAATCTCCTACAATCTTAATGAATCTAACATTTAATAAAATTAGGCATTTATTGGCATAATACACTTCAAGCAGAATATATGCAACAACTTAAACACTAGATCCTAGCAAGCCAGAAGCACTAAGCCCAATAATCAGCTAAGAAAAGCTTCAAACCTTAAAACCATAACAATACCTTCTTTTTCTGCTTGCCTCCCCCTGACTTAGCGGGTTTCGATGACGGTGGACCAGTCTTTTCCTTCTTCGGCGCCTGCAATTGCAAATCAAAAATGAAACAAAAAGATGAAATCATAAATTTCTGGAGAATAATGAAAGATATTAGATTTTTTTGAAGCAAAAGAAAACGGCAAAGAAACTTACCATTGCAATGTCCGGCAAAGATTAATCGCTACATGAGAGCGAAAAGCAGAGAACGAAACTATATATTTGGTTTTCGTCGTTCGGCGTTTTCCATTCGTCGTTCACCGTTCAACTGGGGTCAATAGAGGCGCAGAAGGAGAAGACGAAAGAGAAGACGAAGAGATAGAGGGAGAGGAAGGAACGACCGTTCACGTTGAGAGCTGAGATATTTTCAGAGAGAGAAAGGAGGCAGTAAGAGAGGGTGAGAGAGAATGAGATGTTTAGGGTTTCATATCTTAATCTTATTTATTTATTATTTATTATATTATGTTTGATTTAATTATATTATTTATATAATAACAAAACCCATAAAAATAACCACCGACCCTAAAACTAAAATTATTATTTTTTTATTTTTATTTTCTTTCCCTTTAATTTAATATAAATGAATAAATAAATATTATTTTAAAAATATAAATAAATTGCCATTGTACCAGTGTGAAGTGGCTTACGCGCAATGCGTGTTGGTACATATTTTGCCAATCTCTCTT
Organism: Cannabis sativa; assembly: GCF_029168945.1. Taxonomy (NCBI): domain Eukaryota; kingdom Viridiplantae; phylum Streptophyta; class Magnoliopsida; order Rosales; family Cannabaceae; genus Cannabis; species Cannabis sativa. The sequence goes on from NC_083601.1 coordinate 60,189,203, forward strand.
GGAGTGACTCTATTGATGAATATTTTTAATAAAAAAATTCATAAAATTAATAATGGGTATTAGTCTTTAGTGATACTTCGCATTTTTAGTGACCCAAATTATAAGACACTAACATCGAATTTTAGAGACTAACTGTGCATGTCACTAAAAATTACTCCTAACCTTTTAGTGACTCGCGCGAATGAGGGTGTCACTAAAGAGTGTCACTGAAAGCCAATTTTTTATTAGTGATGTAATTAAACAGGAATATGCATAAATTCACAATCAAGAAAGGAGAAATAACAATTATCATTAACCAAAAGTAATTTCAATCAAAATTCATCATCTCCCCAAATAGGAGTCTAGTTCATAAAATCCATAATAACATCCATAATCAAAACTAAAACGGAAATTAACATAGAAATCAAGAGTTTAAGAAAGAACTAGTTGGTGATTGCATTCCGGATCACCACCATTGCTTTCTTTGCCTCCTTCTTTCACTTTGTTCTAAAACACGAGCCCCTTAAATAGAAATTAGGGTTGCTACCTCTAAAAAAGTCAAAAACTGGCCAAAAATCCCGTGTTTCGCCCCTGGTCGCGACTACATAAAACCAAGTCGCAACCATAGGCAAAATACAAAAATAAACTTGTTGTCTGGCCTCCTAGTCGCGACCTTGAAAAAGGGTCGCGACCATGGAAAGTGGTGGTCGCAACTACTGAAGCAAATTTGACAACTTCAGCATCTTTCAATAAAATGTACATAACTTTCACATAGAAACTCCAAATGTGTTGATTCAAGATGCGTTGGAAAGAAGAAAAAGAAATCTAAAGCTTCCATGTTTTGAGTTTTCCCAAAATTTGAACAGATTTTAGTCAAATTTAAGCTTGAAGTTTCAGCTTTATCTAGAAATTCCCGAACCACCTTGATATCTTCTGACCGAATAGAGTCAGGCCGAGTGGTATCCAATACCACGGCCAGAAACCCTAGACATCCCTCTTGTATCAATTTCTTGGCTATTAGTACTGAATTTATTGGGATCTAAGTCACCACTCAACTCCCTATCCTCAATTCTCATCGGCATAGACCTAATCCACCTTTTGGAGACAACTAATTCTTTACCAGGCAGTAGGGTTCCAAACCCTGATTCATACATATCGTGGGGTCTACCCAATTTACTAAAAATTTTGGCTGCCACATAAGAATGAGTGGCCCCAGAGTGAAACAATACAGAGAAATAAGAGTTGTTGAACGAGAGCCGACTTGTTACCACAGAAGGGCTAACTTTAGCATCAACCTAGGTTATCGCAAACACCCTTGCTGGAGTGCGTTTCACCGCAGTCTTCGATGCTTCAATCTTGAGTTGGGGTCAATCCATCTTGTAATGACCTGACATACAACACTAAAAGCACCCCTGCCCGCTACACTCCCCTAGATGATGCTTTTTACAACTAGGGCACTCTAGGTAAGTGTATCGGGTTTCGGAGCCACCTTGATGGTTGCCTCGACCCTGGTTCCCCCAAAACCTCTTATTCTGACCTGAGTCGCTGGATGCAGTAGGTGCCTTTCTTTTCTGATCAGTGGGCGAGCCACTACCTCCCCTACTAAAACCTCAAGTAGGAGGAGTAGGAGCCCCACCAACAACTGGAGTCCCTCGAGACTCTAGGGTGCACTCCAGTGCGCCCTCAGCTCGTAGTGTCTTACCCACCATATCCACATAGGTTGTGCTATCATCAGTAATGATCATTAAGTCATGTTTGATCTTCGCATTCAGTTGGCACGATTGTCGAGGCCAATCTCACCAAACAGTCAAATTGAGTCGTGTATTCAGTAACACTCATGTTTTCTTTCTGGGTGACTTGAGTGAATTCTAACTGCCTCATTATAATACTTCGTGTTAAACAGTTCATAGAACTTTTCCCAGGTCATCGTAGTAACATCCTGAGTCAGGGACACCATGTCCCACCATACCAGAGCGTCCTCTTGAAATTGGAATGTGGCACAGGCTACTCTATCATTGCTAGTGACGCCCATAAAGTTTAAGATTCTGGCACAGACCACACTGGACGTTCTTGCTTACGGAACCTTTCATACAAGGGTTCCATTCGGTTCACTGTAACTACAGGTTCTGCCTGCACAACAAGGGTAGGAGCTATTGGTATTTCTGGAGCAGGGAATGCAAGAGCACCCTGCTGTCTTAACTACCGAATCTCTTCATCTTGTTCATTAATCATGGCTTGAATTTTTGTAAACCTATTTTCCCAATCTTGGGAAGCTTGGGCAGCCTGTGGCGGGTTAGCATCACCCCAGCCACGTGCCTTACCCCAATCTTGGGAATCTAAGCACCCTGACTACCACTGGATCTAAGCGAATTTCCCTAGCTCTAGGTGTTTCGCCTGGCGTCCATACTAATTATAACGGCCTACGTAACCAAGAGCTAGTCTGGTCAGATCGTGATTAAGTAAAAACTTGCCGGTTATTTGGAAATTAAAACATGCACCTATTCTACTTTCAAGCTATTGACATGCTTCCTAACTGGCTTTTCTTAAATCATACTATTAAAACAATAAAAGCTTATTGAGCTGTGAAACGAACTGATCGCTGATGATGATTGTACATGTCATGACGATCTTTAAAAGAAAACCTGGCGGCTCTGATACCAAATGGGATTAGCGGGATTTTTAACATACTGTGTAGCTCGTTGTTAATCAATGAGATTAATAAAAAAAATGGGATTAATTAAAATTTGCTTATTTAATTAGAAATATAAAGTTATATTAATAAAATCTCGAGATCCTGTTACAAAATACATTTACAAAAGTTTGCTATTCATATACAAAAGTTTTGCTGCCTAGCGACTACATAGCAAAAGGCCTTGATGTCCCAAAGATTGTACGCTCCAGGCCTAACCGCCCCGACATGTACAATCTTCATCTGCTTGTCCTCACATCTGTTCAGCCTTAGCCTTGCCCTTACCTACACATGAAAATAGCACTGTGATTCGACAGACTCAGTAAGAAAAGCATAACATAAAACATAATCATATCTCAGGTTATAACCTGGCACCCATACACCCGATCATAACCCTATCCCCGTGTCTCACACGATACAGAGTCTAGAACGTTTGTAACACCCTAACTACCTTAGGCGTATTACGTGATTTTTAAACGTACTGTGCAGCTCGTTGCTAATCAACGAGGTTTATGGAAAAACGTGATTAATTAAATTTTTGCTTTTTGATTAAACTTGTAAAACATATTATAAAAGTCTCGGGATCCCGATTTATAAAATCATTTACAAACGTTTTAACTGTTTAACTTTTACATCAAAATGAAAGTCGTCTAACGACAGTTACAAAAATCTCAGCCTTGCTGTCCCGAGGATCGTACGCTCCAGGCCTAACCGCCCCGACATGTACAATCTCATAAGCTCGCTCACGGTCCATCAGCTATAGCCTTGCCTTTACCTACACATGAACATAAACTGTGAGTCGACAGACTCAGTAAGAAAAGCATAAAAATATCATACATAATTCTAACTGCCGTGTCCAACACGATACTGAGTCCCGCTACTGCCATGTCCAACATGGTACTGAGCCACTACTGCCATGTCCAACATGGTACTGAGTTTTGAACGTTCAGGGGACGGTACTATTGACAAGTATCCTCCTGATCGGTCGAACCGGTCATACTCCGGCTGCTGGTCATACTCCAGCCTGTACCGACGGGATAGGTCAATAGCACTGAACCACCAACCAAGTGTCAGCCTGATCGGTCGAACCGGTCATACTCCGGCTGCTGGTCATACTCCAGCCTGTACCGACGTGACAGGGTTGGATGGTTCGAAGCCTAAATACATATCTAATGTAATCTAGCAGGCTTCCTACATGCACGCTAAACATGTAATCTACATATGCATACTGTTATACTAATCTTACCTGGATTCCGAATTCAGGTGTGCCGGTCAACCTGACTGGAACTTAGCTGAGCGGCGGATTACAGGCTCCTAAACCGTAAAAATCACAACACCGATAAGTGACACGCTAAATCACAACGGGGACAAAGGTTTTAAAACCAAACCTAACTCACTGCAACTTAATACTAAAATACCCCCAAACTAGCAGAGAACAAACTGTCTGAAAACCCGAAACTAGCACAAAACGGAAAGTTGAGAAAAACCGGTTTCTCACCCTACTGCAAAATCCGGGTAACCGGTTTTACACGCAGTGTAAAACCGGTTAGCCGGTTTTACCCAGAAAAACCACAAAAATCATTTCACCAACCAAAACGATTCCAAATTCAACCAAACTTTCCAGACCTGCTAATTAGACCCTAATAAACATTTTCCAAGTGATAAAACAAAGCTTCAAGCACAGAATCAAAAAATGCCATTAAAGACCAAGCTTTGAGTTCCAAAACTCAAACTTGATTAAAATCCACTAACATGCAATCAAGCTAGATCAAACCTACATAAATATGCATAACTAAGCCTCTGAAAACGAAAATGATCAACCACAGCCAGTAATTTACAGATTCACATACATTTTCAAAAATCATGCTCTTGAACTAAAAACTCCCAAAACATAATTCCAAGTAATCAACATGCATACACTAGCTCTAAATTACTTAAAAATAGCAAGATAAACTTTAGAAAACAACAACAATTCACAGCAGCAAGAACTTCAAATAAACAAGCATTTACTCAACTTTTCCATCATTTTTTTTTCATAATTTCAAGGAGAATTCAAGAGAGCTAACCTAGCTTGGAAAAATGCTTAGATTTAGGATGAAATTTCACTTGAAAGATTGAACAAAATCCAGCCCTTTGAATCCCATGCACCAGCCGAAAATGAGAGGAAAAGAGAGAGAGTTTTCTTGAAAATTTCTATTTTTTTGACTAAGTGTTGAAAAATGAAGGAAATTAAAAGAGTAAAGCCACTTAACCCAAAACCATTTCAGCCAACAATTAACAATTAAAATAAACATTTAACATTTATTTTCCATTAATAATTTCACTAGAAGACAAAATACTAATGGGGCAAAAAGACCATTTTGCCCCTCCACCATAAAACCACATAAATCATACTACAAGGGTATTTTTGGAAAACTCTAAATTCCCGGCCATTCCCGACATTCCCAATGTCTAAAACCCGTCCCCAAATTACTAACATACTAAGTTGTGATTTCTACTGAGCCAAACGCCGAGTTCCAAAATACCGGACACCGGAAATGCGAAATATAAAAACTACTGATGACATAATCATGCATTTCTGAATTCCATAAATAACAGTAATAAATTATTTAAATAGCTATAAATAATTTCATAATTAAACATAAACAACTGCTAATTTCCAAATTAACTAAGCGGGCTTTACAACGTTCGTACAACAATACCATTGACCATAATGTCAGCCTATACTCAATATACCGGTCCTACTCCAACCATATTGATGTGACAACATCTATTAGTATTCAGCCAATATACATTTATCAGTAATCAATACAACTCTACGTATATTATTACTGTTATCAATGTATTCTAACAGGCATAATCAACATGTATTAACATATGCATGACATTATACTAATCTTACCTTGATTTTGAAATTTAGTGTGCCTGCCAACCTGAGTGGAATAACTACTCGGCGAATTACAGGCTCCTAAATCACATCGAATACAACATAGATAAGTGACACGCTAAATCACTTTTCGGGGACTGAAACTTGAAACTAAAAGTTTCCCTATCGATAAGTAACATGACAATACCCTAAATATCATAAAAATGGGAAAAACTAAGATTCCCAAAACTGCCCCAACCGGTAGACCAGTTCCCCAACTAGAATTCCGGTTCTATGGGGTTTGTGGGGGACCAACCGGAATTCTGGTTCTTACACGTCCCTCAAATCAACCCCAAATCAAACCAAACCTTCCAGACCTGTTCTATACATCCCAAAGAATATATTCCAAGCAATAATAAAACACCATATCATGCTCAGAATGAAAAACCACCATGTGAGAGCAAAGTTTGAGCTCTTAAGCTCAAACTTTGAACAAACCTCACAACCAGCCATCAAAGCATGCTTAAATCAACATATCTAACCATATTTAAACTTCAAAAACATACTTCAAACAACAACAGTAGCTACAGAACTGAAATACCCAAAATCATGCAAAACTGTTAACTTGAAACTCAGGAAAACCAAAGGGAAAGTTGCTAGGAGCTTACCTTGGCTTGGACTCACTTAGATCTGCTAGAAATCATAGGATTTGAAGAACAAAATTCAGAACCCTAGATGGTTCTATAGGGTTCAAACAAAGAGAGAGTTTTGAGAGACAGAGAGAGCTTCATTTCCAACTTTGCATTTTTTTGTAAAACAATGAATTAAATGAAAATAGGTTGTTTTATTAAATAAATGTCAGCTTAGAATCAAATTTTAAATTTGATTATTAAGTTAAAACAAAGTCCACTAAAGGACAAAACACAAATGGATAAAAAGACCATTTTTCCCTTTCAACACTAAAAATCATAAAAGGTCACTTAAGAGTATTTTTGTCAACTCTAAAATCTCGACTAATCTCGACATTCCCAATGTCTAACTATACTGCCCCGCTATACTAAAAATACCAGAATGTGATTCTAATAGCCAAACACCGCGTTCCAATGTTGTCAGGCGCAAAACATGCAAAATTATGAAATTCTATATATGGCATATAAAATGCTTTTTGAATTCAAATAAATCATCGTTAATAAGTAATTCAAAACTAATAAACAAGTTTCATAATTAAACCCTAATTATCTTCTAATTTTTAAATTAAAGCTAGGCGGTCTTTACATCTCCTCTGGTTATTACTACTTTCTCTAGCAAGATGCGGCCCTCCCAAGAAGGCCAATATATCCTCACCCTCAACAGGGGAGGTTGCATTCTTTGGTTATCTGGGTTGTTGGGCTGAACAAGTCGGTTTTGTTCATTTCCTTGATGCTTCACATATTTTCTAAAATACCCACGTGAGATCAGGCTTTCTATCTTGTCCTTTAGTTGCCGACACTCTTCAGTTGTATGCCCTATGTCCTTATGAAATCAACAAAACCTTGTTGGGTCTCGTTTGTGTTTCGCATGTCTCATTGGCCCAGGTTTGGAGAATGCAACTGTGTGTTCATTTGCGAGCATGATGTTTTCTCGAGTTTCATTAAGCTCGGTCTAAACAGTGTAAATTAGCACATATTTATCGTGCTTTTTTTGCTTCTTCTTTTTTTTTTAGATAATTCTCTTGAGTAATCTTTTCTTTGGGTGATCAAACTAGTTGGATGGTCAGCCTTTTTCGAGACGGTGTTTGTTGTGTCAGTACTTGTGCTGGGTTTGTTTCCCAAGCTAGTCTTCAGCAAGTTCATCGCATTTCTTGCTTCCTCTTTGCGCACAAACACTTGCGCTCTTTCGTTAAATTCATTAATATTTCTCACGGGACGACCTTACAGGTCATGCCATAGCTCGCCTCCAGCTGTTGAAGGGTCAGTCGTTATCCCTGCTTAAAGAGCAATAAGTTGAATATTGTCATTCAAGTTTCTAACTTTAGCAGCGGTAGTACTAAAGCGACTCAGGTTAGCCTTAAGTGACTCACCCTACTGCTGCTTTATGTTAGTTATGGATGTTGCTTCAAGTCGCATATCTCTAGCAGCCTAAGATTGTTTCTTAAAATCCTTGGACAACTGTTCCAAAGAAGTTATAGAATGGTGAGTGAATTTATCAAACCATCTACTTGCTGTCACAGTTAACGAGGTTGGGAATAAAATGTATTGTAGATTATTTGAGACGTTGCTGGCTCGCATTAAGGTATTAAAATTATTCAAATGAGTGACTGGCTCTGTAGTCCCATCATATTGCCAGATGTGAGGGTTTTTGAATCCTTGAGAAAATTCAGAGTTCATAATATTAGGATGGAATGGCTCGGGCTCCTCATCTGAGTCATAGCCAGGTAACATCCCATATTCCCCATCTTAGTATCTCGTGAACTTATCCACCAACTCAATGATTTGTAATTGGATGGATCCTCTTGCTTTCGGTTAGCATTAAGCTGATGACGTAAGTCATGTGCATTCTGATTTAGTCACTCGCGTAGATCGGGTTGCCTTTGGTTCAAATTTTCACAAAGACCACGTTGTCTTCATTCATAATTGCTCACGGATCTTGTATCTGAGTAACTCTCAAATTGATTACTTCTCGTATTGCTCATGCTTTCTTGATAAGCATAACGCCGAGGTCTATTTCCTTCTCGCGTTTGCCTTCCTAATCGACTGTGCCCTAAGGATCTTGAATGTCCTGAGCTAGAACTTACCTCGTCTTCTACATGCCTTCTGCTTCAAAAAAGGTTAGATCCACGTCCTCTATTTAAGTATGTGTATACCTCCTCCCTCTCGAATCGAGAAGGACAGTGGGGGTGTCTCGGTGGCAATCCATTTGCCCTCGGTTGAGTCGCAGGATTTCTCTCATTATTACGGGGTATTTCTTGTTCCCTAGTTCGTGGTTATCTTATGCCCTCAATTCTGCGAGAAGCCTTTGGAACATCATAATGTTCATTCCCCTGGTTCATAAATCCTTGGGGTCTTTAAGATACTTCGCGACGATGTTCTTGGTTATCCTGTTCATCAGTTGGAACATCCCTAGTTCCTCCAGGTTGCTCCTCCTAGGTGTTCTAGGGATCTCCTTGGTTTGTTTCCTGCCTCTTGGTTCTTGAACCTCGAGGTCTACCTCATGGCCTCCTTACTTCAGGTTCAGGTTGATTTTGTGTATTATTTCCTTGAGTCATCCTTGCCGTTGTAAAACTCTCTCTCTGTGTCTCTTACTTAGCATTTCATTAGTTAGATTCTTCCAAGTGTTGCTGAAGTTGTCGATTTTCCAATTTCACTAATGGTACATACCTAGTGGGATCATATGCCTCCTCACTTCTGGGTACATAACTTTTAGTAGTATTGGTTTCTTAGTTCCTTCCTTCTGGGTTTTGATTATTACCACCATGGTTCCTTCTTGAACGTGGTTTTCTAAAAGTGGGTGGTCTTTGAGAATCCATTGGTTCTTTCCCAGGATGATGTAAGGTCTCATCAGGATGACTTCCATCATTTTGAGTGTCAACAGCCATAGATAGATTGTTTGTATATAAGGAGGGATTTATTCTGAGTTTTATCACGTAGGCTCTCAATGAAAGTACCAAATTATTAACCCATATTTTTGTAAACCAATAATTAGCCTTTTTCGTAATAAATTTAACACATGAATTATATGAAATTAATAAAGTATAATAAGTATAATAAGAACACTCGATATTTTTACGTGGTTTTACAGTTAAATCTGCATACTCCCCGAGTCCATCTTATTCAAGATATTTCTGACTATTTAATACAATATACAATTGATAGTATTTCTGTATTTCTTTCAAAGATTTTTTGTCCCCTTCTTTGTGGGATTCTATCCCTATTTAAAGGATTATAGGTTGGCAATTATTTTACATTTAAATTCAAATAGTAACCATTTAATGAAACATGGTAACCCACGTTTCATTTTGACCACGTGGGGGATAACAATAAGTAAATGCATAACCGTGGCTATTCTTATCCTTTAGGATGGTCAATGCTGATCTCAGTAGCCTCTCGCTTAACCTATAAATGGTTAAAGTTGATTTAGACAATTACATGCCTTCCAGCAATGGCATGAGCACCAGTGTACTGAGCAACCTTAAGAACTGCTCTTTGACCATAAGGCCTTGCAAATTGGACAATCACATCTTGCATATTTACTAGTTGTTATCCTTAGCTATTGTAATGTGGAAAATATGCTAAGTGTTGATTCGCTTCGTCAAGTTTCTCATGAATAGCGAGGTGGACATCTCACTATATGTAGCCCGAGGTTGCTTTGCATAACTTCATTTATTCCTTCAACATAAATGAATCACCTCCTTCGATTTGTATTCTTCGACACCAACTTGTGTACTTCGAGGAAAGCTTCTACCTCGTCAATATAGGTTTTAATAGTTTTGTATCATTGTCTCGCTTAAGACTATACAGTCAGCGAGTTAAGAATATTTTCTATTAATCCTTTATTTAATGAGTTATAACTTTCCTTACATAGTATAAATTTATTATACCAGGTGGTTCAAATTACACTACTTGAGACGTGTCATCCTCTAAAGTGTAGCTAAATTTTGGGTATGACACTTTATAGTAGAAAAATAGAGTTTACCCAAAAATCCCTATTAGTTAAGTTTGAATATCTTATATATTCATTCATAGTGAAGTAGGTTCTGTGAAAAATATACTGTGGTCCGATGCGTGACAAAAATTAATATTTAAACTGTTTTGGTATTGTGTCTCTGATTTTTGTGTAGGTTTTAAACATTTGGGAATGATCAATGTTACGCTGTTAAATTTTTGGTAGCATAACATTTTCAATTTGATTATTATTCACTTTAAATTTATATTAAAATTAAATTTTGTTATAAAAAAATAGTTTGAATATCACTAATATTATATGTATCATAATAAGTTAAATTTAAAAAATGTAAATGTTATCCCAAGTTTGGCACTCTGACGTGGCATCACGAGAATGGTGACACGTGGACTCCACTTGGAGCATCTGCACGGAACGATAGGCCGAGCAGGACGCCTCGCTGGCACATCCAGAATGAAATATCCAACGAGCCGTGCAGGGTGATCAACACTTGGCGAATTCAGCTTTCAAGTCATGAGTCATCAGCTCAATCCCTACAACTCAGGGATCAACTTATGTGGATGTCGCATACACACGATCCCACTATCAGTGTATTCAGCCTCAATCCCATGATTCTTGCATTAAGCATTGATCTCACGATCTTTCTGTTTATGCGCATGGTAACGAGAGAGGAAACTCTTCCTCCTCAAGTTTCCCAGCCCTATAAATAGTGAGGAATGTTCACTGGGCAAGGGACCCGAAAATTATAAGCCGATACGCAGTTAAGCTAAGGCTATGCTATCTAAGAATTATATATTCAGAGATACTGTTGTAAGAGCTATAAGAAAAGGAAACTTCTTCCTTGTTCTTAAGTCAATACAAATAATGACGATTAGGCTATTACCGAACTGCTCGGGGCTGAACCTCTATAAAATTCTTATGTCTTATTATTGCTTTCTTATATATATTCTCAATACGACATATCATTTTGTTGGGTTTTGTGCCCTAAATAAAACTCATTTCAATATAATCAGATTTGCTTATTAATAAAGATTAGAAATAACATTTTATGTTGCATGGTTCACATGATTTATTTCATGATTATATATATATAATGTATGAATTCTATTTAAGTCCAGAACATATGAATTTGTTAAAGATTGTAGTGTTGTCAGCACAATGGAATATAATCTTAATTATTTATTTGATCTAAATTGCTATGATTAACCTGTTGACAGATCCAATGATCTGATTTTAATCATAGTCCAATTGTCAATAGATATTATAAATAATTTGTAACAGGTAAATTTTGTACTTTTTTCATCTGTGTAAACCTAGTAACATGATAGGGCCCATCCAAACCATTTGACCTGTGTGAGCCTATATGTTTGCTATTGGGCTTAGATGCATATAGGAAGCTCATTTAAGTTTTTACTAAGTAAATGGACTAGGTTGCTAAAATAAAATTTGATCTAAGTAATTTTATTTAGGCCCAATTAGATTTGGGCTTATTCAATGAATAATAATTTTTTATTTTAAGGTTAAATTCCTCTCTTCCGGGCCTTGTGTGAGAGTTGGAGGCCAATAGAAGTGTGTACGACATACTGAACCCAACTCTCCCTCACATGAACTACCCAAATTGTGAAGGCCCATTTGCCTTATTTAAATAATTGTATTAGGTTAATTATATTAGTCTAGCCTAATTAAAATTGAATTAGCAACATAATTAACTTTTAACTTATATAAAATTTATTTTTCATTTTAATATTTTAAAGTTAATTTTAGAAAAACACTTAGTTAATGATATATATTCTAGATAGTTATTTCTAGTACTAATTATTTTCTAATATTTAATTAGGAAAATATCATTGATTGTGAAATTATTTGTTTAATAATTAATTTTGTTACAATCTAAGTTTAGTATGTTTTCCTAGTATTAAAGTAGAATTAATAATTAAGTTTCCTCTATACTTAATTATTTATTTCTTGAATTTAATACATTTAATTAAATTGAAAATTTCAATATCTAAGTTTATTTTCATCATGATACTTAAATATTGTTATTTTCATGTTATTTAATTAAAGTTCAAAATTATCTAAAGTTTGGAATCTTATTTCATAATAACTTAAATCTGAATAATTTTCAAAATATATTTTATTTTATTTTATTAATCTTTTTCCCACAATTTCGAAATTGCATTTCTTTAATGCAGAAATTTCAAATTTTATTTGAAAAATAGATTAATGTTGAAAATTATTTATTTAATTTTGGACCAACTTAAATCAATGATTTTTTTCATTTGATTAATTAAAAAAAAAATGAACTAAAATATATCATTATTAGAAATTGAATTAATTAGTCAATGAAAGTCAAGATAGTTATTATCTGTTTTGCTTGAAGTATTTTTCTAGTGATATTTAATTAAATAGAAAATTAATATTTAAGATGATTCTTAATAATGAAACTTAAATATTTGAAATTTTTCTTAAATATTTTATTAATTAGGAAACTTATATTTTTGTTGTAAATTAATTTTATTAATTAATTTTGGGCCAACATAAAATTAAGATAATTTTTCCAAGATTTATTTTTATTTTATTTTAAAGCATTTTCGAAAGTAGTATTCTTATACACTTCATTTTTTGAAATGCAATATATATTTATAGAAAATTAAATTTGAGTTGTAAATTAATTTAAATTAATTTTGAAACAACTTAAATTGAATAATTTTCTAAATATTTATTGGAAATTATTACTAAGATTGAAATAATTCACGTTATTTTCATATCCATCTAAGTATAATTTATAAATATTAAATTAAAATTTATATTTAGAATTTTTTATTCTAAATTGGAAATTTTAATTAAATAAATATATATTTAAAATAAATTGATTAAAATAAATATTAGAAGAAAATACAACTTTCATTAAATAATGAGCTTTATTATTATTAGGATATTCGATCTCCATTGTTGGTTTTACATAGCTATTGTTTTAGTGAGTAATCCTCCCTAATGGAGGAACGTTCATTCGCAAGTTAGCACCGTTTAATCTCGAAAGATAAGTAATTTTGTAAGTTTTTTATATAGTATTGATCACCGTAATGGTGGCGACTGTATAAGACTTGCAAGAGTATGAAACAATGGTGGAAGCTCATAAGATAGAATAGCTTTGACTCTCGCCTAAACGGGATAACGCTGGATTCCAATCTTGGTCGAGTAAAAGGTTACTAGAATGTTTATCATTTTAGATGAGCTGACAACTCTATTCAATGGATGGTATCACTGACTCTCGCCAAAACGGGACACTGATATCAGTTTGTTGATGACCTTGGAAATTATTTAGGATTGTATGTTTTAGTATTTTCACTTGTCATTCCTACTTGCTTTATGTTTGATAATTTCTGAATGGTGTATGAATTTATATTGAACCATGTTATTTTCTGTTATTAAATTGTAGTTTAATTTCGAATCTTCATTGTTGGTCTAACTTGGTTTGTTCTTCTAATGAGATAAATCCCTAATGGATTTTCACCATTAGACAAACATAATAGTGTTAGATCTCGAAAGATAAATATTGTAAATGCGACATCTAGTTGTTCATCAATTGATGACACCTTAGACTAGTATTTAAAATATGAAACAACAAGATTGTATAAATAAGATTACTTTGACTCTAGAAGCATCGTTAGATTCTTATTTAAAAACAAAATTATCCTAATTCCTCTTAGCTAATTCATTTCGAATTAGCTCTATAACATATCATTAGATGAATGGTCTATAAATCATTTCATGTCATTCTGTTTTCTCTTAAGAAATTAAATGACGCATTTGATTATATTCCCAAAATTCTATCACGAATTGATATAAATCCTCAATCTTAGAAATCTCCTACTTGTATGGGCAAATCAATCATAGAGTTAAATTAGTAGTGGTGGTCCAAGAAAGAATTACTCATTATACAGTTACACTTTCACAAGTGTTAATAACCATTTTCTTTCAATGGATTCAAACTGTATGAGTTTAGTATTCTGTGACCAGAATCCACTTGCACAATTCTAAGAACTCTTTGATATAACTAAACCTAAGTCATCAAAAGAGTACAACCATTTTTATAAATCTATGGCATTTGTATCTTGTTCATAGTGGTTTTGACAAGATCATTCTCTGCAAAGAGTTAATATGCCGATATCCACTGAAATTAAGTTTATCTGATTCGCAGATGGATGTACATTCAGGGGTGGATATGAGTTTTCATTGTATTCTTAAAACGATTACTCTAGATTTTACCTTATGCAAAAGAAATTTGAAATGTTTGAAAAATTTTATGAATTTCTAGCAATGGTGAAAAACCATCAAGGTAAGTGGTTAAAGATCTTGCGAACTGATAGGGGTGGAGAAATAGTTAGTAGATATGCAGTTCAAAGATCATTAAATTGCTTTTTTGAATTATATCCAAACTTACCTCTACAGAAATTCGATTTGCATATTGATGATTAGTTACTAGTTGCTGCCTAAATCCTTCTATTGTAATATAATTTCAGAATGATGCAATGGTTGTATACTAAATGTAAATCATTACTAGATTCATGGATGACCTAATCGAAATCTTAAGAAAAGCTAGAACTGTTAACCATGGTTTGCATGTTTGTTAGCTATTCTAAGTGATTAGGGGTGGACCATCTCATAGTCAATAGATAAGAAAGTGTTTGTTTAAACAAATACTACTTTTCTAAGAAAATGACTAAGTCTGAAAATAAAGTAGCAAATAAAGGAGATAATTTTTTTTTTGATTCCAAAAGTGTTCTATCATCCTATTCTACATATGATGATCCCACTGCCTCAGTTGTCTTGACACAACCGAAGAGGTTAATACCATTTAGTTTTCTTAGACATAATTCACAGTACCTTGTCGTAGTGGGAGGGTTTCTAAGAACTCACCTTCTTATGACTTGGAAGACACTAGTGATTAAAATCCATTGTAAGTTTAAACAAGTAATGGATTGTCAAGATAAGAAACTAAGAAGAAAAGCCAAGAGAACTATGATTTAATCCATTCACATGGAGTAACCTAAAGTTTTCTATTACATGGACATAAAAGGAAATTTTCGTTAATAAGTCTATTCAATGGACTTAGCAAAACTTTAGGTTCCTAGTATTATAGGTTTAAGTTTATCTAAACCTATGGCTCATGGTATACCTGGTACTTACTTACTCTAATGCAAGCAATTTACTTTAGTAAGATGCTGAAGTATTTTCTTTCCAATGGCAATCTATAGAAGCTTCACAACTTCTAGGCATAGATTTTATTTATCTAAGGAAAAGTCTCAACTATTCCAGAAAAGATAAAGCCATAAAAGAATTTCTTAAATCAATAGTGAAAGGTCTCAAATATGCTTTAGTATGCCTTAGACCAGACACCTGCTGTTGAGTGGGAGTAATGAGTAGGTATCAGATTAATCCAGGAGAAGAACATTGGAAGATAATCAACTAAATCTTAAGATTAAGGAGAGGAACTATATGTTAGTCAATAAGAGTGTGTTTAAAACTCTTAGACTACACCACATCAGATTTCTAGACTTGCCCTTGTGCTAGAAAGTCTGCTGCTAAGATGGTGATTACTCTGGGGTGGAGTAGTGATTTTGGAGAAGTGTAAAAACCTATCTGAAGTCTCTAAGTCTACCAGAGAGAGATTGAATGTTAAAGTTGTAGGAAAGGTACTTATTCAGTCTAAGGAAAGTTCTATACATTTGTGGCACCGTTCCAACTTGTCTTAACTACTAGTGTTATTTTCCTGATTAACCAAAAGATGTTGCCAAAAGTATAGAATCTATTATCCCAAGAGAGTAGACATATAGAGAGGATTTTCACATTATCAAGGATTTTGTGATTAAGTAAGAGTAATGGTGTAGAAGAGGTTGTGTTTAATTCAACCTGTCAGATCCTATTACGAGGAGTTTACTACTACTACACTTGATTTGTATATCAAGGTGTTGAGATTATTTGAAATGCACATTTTGTTTTATATTAGTGCAAGTGGGAGTTTGTTGGGTTTTGTGCCCTAAATAAAACCCATTTCAATATAATCAGATTTTCTTATTAATAAAGATCAAAAATAATATTTTATGTTGCATGGTTCACATGATTTATTTCATGATTATATATATATATTGTATGAATTCTATTTAAGTCCAGAACATATGAATTTGTTAAAGATTATAGTGTTGTCAGCACAGTGGAATATAATCTTAATTATATGTTCGAAAGTTTATTCCCTAATTTGTCAGAACACATGATTTAGACTGACATGGTATAATCAACGATAGGTATTCTTACACCTTGGAAAAGTGTTATGTCCTTTCAAGGACATTGGCAAAGTTTACCAGTATCGGATGTATGGAGTATACATCGGAAGGGACCGATATTGAACTTTGATTAGATATATTAAAATTTACCGTAATATCTATTCAATTCAATATCACCCGTTGATCCTAGATCAAATGATCTTAATCCTGATATGATTAGGCTCGATCTCAAGAGTACTATACATGTTCTTTGATTTGTTAGTAAAGCCTACTTTTGGGTCAGGGTGATACGTACATTTTGGGAACATGATAGTATAATTGAGTGGGAGCGCTAACATAAATATGGAGTCTATAACTTCTATAGGAATTTAGAAGTGAAACGATGATATCCTTCGAGCTTGGCTAAACAGAGATAAATGGTGGAGATCTCATTTCACTTCGCTGAAATATCATTTATACGGAGCTAAGTGTTTTAAGGATAAAATACATTGAAGGTGTAACGGTAACTTAGTGCCTATTCAATGTAGATCATCTATTAGAGGGTCATATATCGAATTACGATTATAACAACGGATAACTAATGACGTATCTATATCGTGGAACATATAGAGCCTTCTATATGACTGAGAGTGCAATTCGAAGTTCTAAGTGTGGATTTACTTGGTAAATTCGGTTCGACTTATTGGAAGCTCGGAAATATAGGCCCATGGTCCCCATACTAGTTGAGACCATACTGCTTGTAAGACTCAGTTAATTGATTTTAATTTATCAATTATAATTCTAAAGTTAGACTATGTCTACTTTATGCATTTTCACTAAGCAAGGGCGAAATTGTAAAGAAAAGAGATTCTAGGTTTATTTATTAATTAAGATACTTTATATGTCTAAATTAATAAATATATTAAATGACAATATTATTTAATTATTATTTTTAAGTTATTAAATAATTAGAATTGGCATTTAAATGGTTAAATTGGAAAATTGGCATTTTTGAGAAAATGGGAATGAAAAATAACAAAATGGGAAAGTTGCAAAGTGAGGCCCAATTTCCTTATATGGCCGCCCACTATGCACTAGCTTTTACCATTTATTTTTCTATTATTTTAATGCCATACAACTGTAACCTAAACCTAGATGGCATTCTATAAAGAGAAAGTATTGGCTTTAGGAAACTCATGACTTTGCACATTTGTTTCTTTCAGAAAAAGCAATGCCCCACTTTCCTCTCTCTTTTCTTCTCTTTGAATTTCGAAATCCTTGAGTGATAGAGTAGTGCCCACACACATCAAGTGGTATCTCAATCATAGTGTGTAAGACTGTAGGAGAATCCAAACAACAAGAAGGAGATTCAGCATCAAAGGAAGGAGAGAAAGAAATCCAGATTCAGATCTTGATAATGCTCTGCTACAGAAAGGAATCAAGGGCTAGAGATCGGAATGGAAGGATTCATTATATTCCGCTGCACCAAATGTAAGGTTTACTAAATTTTATATGTGTTTATTTCATTGTTTTAGATTTCATATTAGGATGTTAACGAAACATACTTGGTAGTAAATCTAGATCCTGGTAAAATATTTCAAACACGTTTATCGCTTATTAAAAAGACTCATTGTCGTTGGCTAAAAGGGACGTCAACATTTTGCTGCTTTCATTGAGTGTAGAATAGCAGATCGCTCTTTTCGACATTCGACAAGATGGTGGAAACTCGTAGAGGCCTGTTTGACCCAGCAAACTCACTGACGGGAAGCATGGTGAATGGTGGGACAACTCCTGTTACTGAAACTGCGCCTGGTGTGCAAGAGACTGGGAATAACAGTTCCGCACACAGCCAGGGCATTCACAACATGACTATTCCACCAGGCATCAACGCCCAAACGACCATCGGAGACGCAACCGAATTGCAAAATCTCTTTGCTGCTCGGACTCATACAGGGTCATAGCAATATTCTGCATCATGATCAGGAGGAACTGCGTGCCGCAGTAAATCTCGCGTTTGATGAACAGAGGCGTATGTTCGCTGAATGGAGAGACAAAGAGATGTAGGCATTAAGGGCTCACCATGCAGAGATCAAAGATCGTAGTCGGCAAGCTACTGTGCTGATATGAAGAGCCTACCAAATTGTAGGCCAACAAACGTCGAGCGTCATTCCCCTGGGAGAAACGGAGGATGACCTGACGATGAATGCCTCCCAGACAACCAATGGTCAGCCGCCCAATCCCTGGTCACGAGTTTCCCTCGTTGGCCAAGAGGTAGGCGGGCAGAGCTTGTTCGGGAATTCATCAGGAGGAGCCATACTTGATGGATCCAATCAGAATAATGGAACCATTCCGCCTTTCAACCAAGCGAATCAATTGCTAAGGCATCCAGGCTCTTCTGTGTTCAATAGGCTGGGAACAACCCAGGACTTTAGGAATGATGTAAAGAGAAGAAGGGGAATAAACGAGCAGAATACTACAACAATCGTGGAGCCCGGAGCCCATACTCAAATCCCCGCTCAAAAAGACGCTGACGTAATCCAAACCGACCAGAACGCCAATCAAGTCAGCCCTACCGTACAGGCCCAGCTTGACGAGTTGAAGAATATGTTTCATGGCATGGCCTGACAGCGTAACAATGATCTTGAGTTAGACCGTGCTCGCGAAACTCCCTTCTCACCAGAGATCAATCTCCTGCCACTGCCCCACAAGTTCAAAATGCCAACATGGAAGATGTATACTGGGAGAGAAGATCCTCTCTCCCATCTCAAGTATTTTGAGATGAAAATGGATTTACAGGGAGTGAGAGGGCACATATGTTGTAGAATATTCCCTGCCACTTGGTCGGAAGCCGCACAGCAATGGTATTTCAAGTTGGCTCCTGGAAAGTTTAGTTCACGGAAAACCTTCTCTTCGGAATTCCATGGACAATTCTCTTCCTCACGTCAACTCCCATTGCATCTGGGAGATTTGGTCGAAGTAAAACAGCGACCAGGCGAACCACTCCGGGCATACATCAACAGATTCATGACGGAAGCGACCAAGGTGTCGCGGGTAAACGAGGATGGAAAGTTATCCACGATACTCGAGGGCATTGAACTCCTTGGCAAACTATGGAAGGATATAAGGAAAAACATATCGGTCGACTCAATGAGTGATTTCCTTGACCAAGCCGTAGGCTTCATCAACCTCAAGGAAGCCATTCAACGAGCACAAGGTGAGCAAAAGTCGGGCAAAACGAAGGCTCCTTCCACTGGAAAATCTGTCCAACTTCCCAATTATTCTAGCAATTCAAGTGGCAAGCGTTCAAGCAACAACCACAAGCAAGGAAACGGGAAGAAAGGAAAATACACCAAAAAGTCCAGACAGACTCCCTGTGATCATGCCAAACACACTGCATTCACTATCCTAACTGAAGATATAGAGAGTGTGTACATGGCAACTCAGTCGTTAATTCCGTAGAAGAAGCCTGGGCCCATGAAGAAAGATACCAACAATAGGGACATGACAAAATTTTGTCGGTTCCACGGACACTACGGCCACGACACCAACGAATGCTACAACCTGAAGTGGGAAATAGAATATCTGATCAAGAAAAACAACCCGCACTTACAAAAAGATGTCAAGGCCAACCAAGGTCAGAACAACCAAGATCTATTACCCGCACCGATAGATGGACACTTGCAAGTCATTATCGGAGGCGCACACATCGCTGGAGATACGGGTAAAGCTCGAGAGAGATATGCCCGAACAGCTCAGTACAAGAAAGAAGAAGTCATCCTGGCCGTGGAAGAGAGGAAGTACAAAGTTCCACGCGCAGGAGAGCCAACCATAACTTTCAATGATAAAGATGTTGTCCTGATCAGATTCCCGCACAACAACCCACTGGTCGTGGAAGTCCAGATATCAAACAAAATGGTGGCTAGAACCATGATCTATAATGGAGCTTCTTCAAACATTTTGTTCAAGACTGCTTACGAGAAAATGGGGCTCTAGCTCAAGGATCTAACTCCATGCCTCCAGCCTGTTTATGGTTTCTCCGGTCAAGCAGTTGCACCTCTAGGACAAATCCAGCTACCCCTCACAGTTGGAAAAGCTCCGATGAGAATAACTATCATGGCGCAGTTCCTAATATTGGATGTTCTTTCAGCCTTTAACGTAATGCTTGGCCGACCAGTCTTGTATGACTTAAAAGCTGTCACATCAATATTTTAGTCGTCCCTGAAGTTCCCAACAAAAAATGGGGTAGGGTGTCTTAGAGAGAATCAGCAATCTGCTCTAAGAAGGAAATATCCTCCAGCTAGAGCCCAGACAAGGGAAAAAACATTCCCAAGTTCCCAAGGCGAGGATGAAGATGTTGTTGGGTTTTGTGCCCTAAATAAAACCCTTTACAATCTGATTAGTTATCAACATAAGAAATTTGAAGTGATTTATGTTTGCATGAATTTTACATGCTAATGGTTTAATATGTTTATTACATTTACACACAAAATCTGTTAAGTCCAGATCATATGTTTATTCACAATTACAGTATCGTCAACACAGTGGAATGTGATTGTGATTATATGAATCAAAAGACTAAGTCCCTGTTTCATAAGTGTTTTGGATTTACACTAATGTGATAATCAGCGATGATGTGTACTTACACTTGGAGTAAGTGTTATGTTCTTTTCAGGACATTAGTAAAGTATACTAGTTTCGAATGTATGGAGTATACATTGGACTGGACCGATATTTAACTTAGTTAAGATATTATAAACTTACCGTTATATCTTTCCAAGTCAATATCAGTAGTTGATCTTAAGATTAAAAGAATCTAAATCCTGATATGCTCAGGCTCAACTCTGGAGTGCTATTCATGTTCTTTGATTTATTAGTTAAGCCTACTTTTGGGTCAGGGTGATACGTATATTTTGGGAACATGATAGTATGATTGAGTGGGAGTGCTGAACATAAATATGGAATCTATAGCTTCTACTGGTGTATAGAAGTTAAGTGATGATTCTCTTCGAGCTTAGCTAAATAGAAGTAAATGGATGAGCTCTTGTTTAAGTGACTAATTCTTAGATCACTAAACATCATTTACAGGTAGCTAAGTGTTTTAAGGGGCAAAATACGTTGAGGGGTGAGAACGGTATAATTATCCCATCTCTATGTAAATCATCTATATAGAGGATCTTTGATCACAATAAGATTATAACAATGGTTAAATGAGATAGCATATCTATATCGTGGAACATATAATATGCTCTATATAAGTCTGAGAGTGCAATTTGAATTTCTAAGAGTGGATTCAACGAAGAATTAATAAGTAGGGATTTACTTAGTAAATTTGGTTCACTTATTGGAAGCTCAGCATATAGATCCATGGTCCCCATTCTAGTTGAGACTATACTGCTTGTAAGACTCAATAATTGATTTGTGATTAATCAATTATCATTTTAAAGTTAGACTATGTCTAATTTCTCAATTTTCACTAAGCAGGGGGGAAATTGTAATGAAAAGAGATTCTAGGTTTATTTATTTATTAATAGACTTTATATGTCTAATTAATAATTAAATTAAATGACAATATTATTTAATAAACTATTTTAGTTATTAAATAATTAGTTTTGGCATTTAAAGGGTTAGAATTGGAAAATTGGCATTTTTGAGAAAATTGAAATAAAAAATTGTGAAAACTGCAAAATCCAAGTAAGGCCCATTAACACCTATGGCCGACCACTTGGATAGCTTTTTCCAATTAATATTTTCATTATTTTAATGGCAAATAATTACTAACCTAAACCTAGTAGTTTCCTATAAATAGAAAGTGATGGCTCAGTCAAATAACAAGTTTTAACAAGTTTTCAAGCATTCTGTCAGAAAAATTACTGTTTCAGAAAACTTAGCCTTCCCTCTCTCTCTATAGCCGAACCAACCTCTCTCTCTTTTCCTCTTCTAAATTTCGACCCTTAGTGATAGAGTAGTGCCCACACACAGCAAGTGGTACCTCAATCATAGACTGGAAGACTGTGAAGGATCACACACAAAGAGGAGGTCATTCAGGCTCAGATCTTGATAATACTCTGCGACAGAAAGGATACAAGGGTTAGAGATCTGAGTGGAAGGAGACATTATTCTGCTACAACCAATGTAAGATTTTCTTAACTTGATATGTGTTTATTTATCGTTTTAGAAAGTTCATATTTAGAGTGTTAAACAACATACTTGTGAGCAGATCTAAGATCCTGGTAAAATAAATTCCAACAGATGTGGATCCTCGACTTGGGGACCCAAGCAGCAATGTTGGACATGTGGAAGAGTTAGAAGAGATCGTGATCGATCCAGCTATCCCGGCTAGAAAGCTAAAAATTGGAAAGGGTTTGTTGCTCGAAGTAAAATCAGAGTTGATAAAATTTCTGAGAGCAAAACTAGATGTTTTTTCCTAGTCACATGCAGATATGGTCGGAATCGATCCTTTCATTATTTCACACGTCCTGAATATTAATCCTAACATTCGGCTAGTTCAGCAAAAATGAAGATTGTTGGATAAAGAACGAGCAGTAGCCTTGAAAGATGAAGTTGAAAAGCTGCGCAACAACAACTTCATCATTGAAGCTTTTTACCCGGCTTGGATCGCGAACCCCGTACTCGTACCTAAGTGGAACAAGAAATGGCGAGTCTGTATTGATTTCACAGACATCAAGAAAGCATGCCCGAAAGACTGTTTTCCACTTCCAAGAATTGATCAGCTCGTCGATCCAACAGCTGGGCACGAAATATTAAGCTTCATGGATGCTTATTCGGGCTACAACCAAATCAAAATGCATCCGCCAGGCCAAGAACATACAAGTTTCCAGACAGACATGGGTCTCTACTGCTACAAAGTCATGCTGTTTGGTCTTAAAAACGCCGGAGCTATATACCAAAGATTGGTCAACAAGATGTTTAAAGATTAAATCGGTAGAAACATGGAAGTGTACGTGGATGATATGCTCGTCAAATCCTGAAAGGTTGGGGGGCACATAGACGACCTGGACGAATGTTTTAAAGTCCTCAGGAAATACAACATGAAACTAAATCCCTTAAAATGCTCCTTTAGAGTCAGCTCGGGAAAGTTTCTAGGCTTCATCGTCAATGCTAGAGGAATTGAAGCCAATCCAGAAAAAATTGAAGCCCTCCTGGATATGAACTCACCAACAAAAACCAAAGAGGTGCAAAGCCTAACTAGTCGAATCGCCGCACTTAGCAGATTCGTGTCAAAATCAACGGATAAATGTGTTCCATTCTTTAACATCATGCAAGGAAACAAAAGTTTGAGTGGATAGAAGAATGTGAAAGAGCTTTTTAAGATCTAAAGGCACAGCTCGCAAAACCTCCCGTCCTTTCTAAACCTCTGGATGGTGAGGAACTTGGGATATACCTAGCAGTAACGGAGCATGCCGTGAGTGCCGTACTGATCAGAGAAGAGGACAGCGTGCAACATCCAGTCTATTACATCAGTAAAAGACTCGTCGAGGCCGAAGGCCGATATCCATTGATTGAAAAGCTCACCTGCTGCCTCATTCTAGCAACAAGAAAGCTGACGCTTTACTTTCAAGCTCATCTTGTTCGGGTGTATTCCGACCAATCACTACGACAAATACTACAGAAGCCAGATGCCTCTGGACGATTAGTCAGGTGGGCGGTAGAATGGGGTCAGTACGAAATCAATTTCCAACCCCGAACAGCTATCAAAGGCCAAGCGTTGGCCAACTTTATGGTGAAATGAACAGGCAAAATAGAAAGCATACCAGAAAGCGATCTCAAGCCAATACCACAGCCAAGTAATATTGGAGACAAACCGACCTTGAAGCTACATGTGGATGGGTCGGCAGCAAATCAACTATCTGGTGCAGGAATTTCCCTTGTCACACCTGGGGGGCAACACCTGCACGGAGCAGTCAAATTCGGATTCAAAGCCTCTAACAACGAAGCTGAATATGAAGCCCTAATCGATGGACTTAAACTAGCGAAGGAAATGAAGGCCGAACACATTGAGATCTGCAATGATTCATAGCTGGTGGTAAATCATGTATCCAGCGAAGACGAGGCTCGGGGAGAAAAAATGATAGCATATCTAAGAAAAATACATGATCTGCTCGCACAATTCAAAAGCTACATCCTCACACAAATTCCAAGAGAAGTACATACAATGGAAGATGCGTTAGCTCCATTGGGGAGCAGCAATATAAGTGACAAGGCAAACCTGGTCCCTATCCAGTTCCTTGAAGAGCCTAGCATCACTGGCACAGAAGAAATCGAAATGATCGACACATCTCCAAACTGGATGACGCCAATAGCAGACTATCTCAACTCTGGGGAACTCCTAGATAACCGAAATGAAGCTCGGAAAATGAGAAGAAAGGCAGCACGGTACATCATAGTCGAAGGGGTCATGTACAGAAGAGGATTCTCAATGCCATTACTCAGATGTGTCACACCAGATGAAGCTGCATGACTTCTATTTGAAGTTCACGACGGATTTTGTGGAAATCATGGAGCCGGACAGAGCTTATCAAAGAAAATTTTAAGGCAAGGCTACTTCTGGCCAACGATGATTGAAGATTCGAGAGCCTATGTCAAGAAGTGCGACAAATGCCAGAGATTTTCAAAAATGCCAAGAGCTTCGCCCAACGAGCTGACACAGATGCAAAGTCCATGGCCCTTTGCCATCTGGGGAATTGACCTAATCGGATAGTTACCTAAAGGTAAAAGCGGGGTGCAGTACGCAGTTGGAGCAGTCGACTACTTTACTAAGTGGACTGAAGCCGAACCACTCGCAACCATCACATCAAAGAAGGTTCAAAACTTTATAGTGAAGAACATCATATGCCGGTTCGGACTACCGTACAAAATAGGCTCAGACAATGGCAAGCAGTTCAACAGCCAATCTTTCACTCATTTCTGTGCGAACCATGGTATCATCAAAAGTTTCTCCGCAGTGGCACATCGTCAAGCAAACAGTCAAGTTGAAGCAGTCAACAAAACCTTGAAGGATACACTAAAAAAGAAACTCGAAGATGCCAAAGGAAACTGGCCAGAAGAACTCCCCGAAGTTCTATGGTCATACCGTACAACGAAAAAAACAGCAACCGGTCAGACACCATTTGCAATGGCGTACAGTTATGAAGCTATGCTGCCCCTCGAACTCGAGCCACCTTCCCACAGAAGATTGACGTACGATCAAGGTACTAATCGCAT
This sequence comes from Cannabis sativa, assembly GCF_029168945.1. Lineage (NCBI taxonomy): Eukaryota > Viridiplantae > Streptophyta > Magnoliopsida > Rosales > Cannabaceae > Cannabis > Cannabis sativa. The sequence goes on from NC_083601.1 coordinate 60,214,881, forward strand.
ACTCCTTGCAAAATCAATTGATGAAATCGAACAAAAACGAGCAACTTCAAACTTAAAGTTGGTAGCTCATCAACAAAAAGTAGTTTGGTATTTCAACAGACAAGTGAAAGCTCGGAAATTCTTCATGGGAGATATGGTCCTAAGAAGGGTATTCCTGTTGGGTTTTATGCCCTAAATAAAACTCATTTCATATAATCACATTTACTTATTAATAAAGACCAGAAATAACATTTTATGTTGCATGGTTCACATGATTTATTTCATGATTATATGTGTATATAATGTATGAATTCTTTTTAAGTCCAGAACATATGAGTTGGTTAAAGATTATAGTGTTGTCAGCACAGTGGAATATAATCTTTATTGTATGTTCAAAAGTAGATTCCCTGATTTGTCAGAACACTGGATTTAGACTGACATGGTATAATCAGCGATAGGTATTCTTACACCTTGGAAAAGTGTTATGTCCTTTCCAGGACATTGGCAAAGTTTACCAGTATCGGATGCATGGAGTATGCATTGGAATGGACCGATATTGAACTTTGAATTAGATTTTGAAACTTACCGTAAATATCTATTCAATTCAATATCATAAGTTGATCCTAGATCACATGATCGAAATCCTGATATGGTTAGGCTCAATTTCAAGAGTATTACTTGTGTTCTTTGATTTGTTAGTTAAGCCCAGTTTTGTATCAGGGTAATACGTACATTTTGGGAACACGGTAATACAATTGAGTGGGGGAGCACTAACATAAATATGGAATCTATAGCTTCTATTTGGCAAACAGAAGTAAAGGATGATTTCCTTCGAGCTTAACCAAACGAAGATAAATCGTGTAGATCTCATTTCACTTAGGTGAAATATCATTTATACAGGGTTAAGTGTTTTAAGGATAAAATACATTGTAGGGTGTTAAGGTAATTTAATCCTGTACAGTGTAAATCATCTATATAAAGCATCATTGATCACATTAGGGTTATAACAATGGATAATTAATGACGTGTCTATATCGTGGAACATATAGAGCGTTTCTATATGACTGAGAGTGCAATTCCAAGTTCTAAGTGTGGATTCAATGAGGAATTAATAAGTTAGGGAATTTACTTGGTAAATTCGGTTTGACTTATTGGAAGCTCGGTTATATAGACCCATGGTCCCCATACTAGTTGAGGCCATACTGCTTGTAAGACTCAGTTAATTGATTTTAATTAATCAATTATAATTCTAAAAGTTAGACTATGTCTACTTTATGAATTCTCATAGTTTAAGGATGAAATCGTAAAGAAAACGGTTTCTAGGTTTAATTATTAATTAAGAGACTTTGTATGTCTAATTAATAATTATTTTAAATGACAATATTATTTAATAATCTATTTTAGTTATTAAATAATTAGTTTTGGCATTTAAATGATTAGAATTGGAAAAATGGCATTTTTGGAGAAATAGAAATAAAATTGAGGAAACTGCAAAATCCAAGTGAGGCCCATTTCCCTCTATGGCCGAGCACTCCTTTGTATTTCCCAATTATTATTTTTATTTTTTAATTTCCATGTAATTTCTAATCAAAGCCTAGCTATAATAGGAAAGTGGTGGATCACACTAAATAAGGCAGTTAATTGATTACACAGTAATTAAGGAAACTGTTTTATTTGGAAAGTTGTGCTCTCCTTTTTCCCTATATAAAGGAACCTTGCTCTCTTCTCTTGGATGAAAAAAAAGCCACGAAATTGAGAGAGAAAAGAGAGAGAATTTTCGAAATCCTTGTGAGATGAGTAGTGCCCACACACATCAAGTGGTATCTCAATCATAGTATGGAAGACTATGGAATTTCTGCATCAAAGAAGGAGAAAAGAAGATCCAGGTTCAGATCTTGGTGATGCTCTGCTACAGAAAGGAATCAAGGGCTAGAGATCTGAACGGACGGAGTCATATTATTCCGCTGCACCCACTGTAAGGTTTTCTAACTTTATATGTGTTTATTTTCATTGTTTTAGAATTCATATTAGGTTGTTAATCCAACATACTTGTTAGTAAATCTAGATCCTGGTAAAATAATTTCCAACAATTCCTAAACACCAAAGACAACACGTCATGTGTACTAGGACCTAACTGGGAAGGACCATACCAGGATGTCGAAGTTCTCGATTCCGGACCATACAAATTGGGTAAGTATGACAAAAAAATGCAACTCATTCTAGTACCACGGTACTAGAATGGAGAACATTTAAGGAAATACTACCAATAAAGTACTTAGATCGGCTACACCCCTTCAAAGTACTCAGGTCCGCTAGACCACTTCAAAGTACTCAGATCGGGTAGACCACTTTAAAGTACTAAATGAACATTCGCTTCTAAGGGAATGGCCTTCTGGGCGGACTACGCGCAAAGGTTTCAGAAACAAAGTACTCAGGTCGGCAAGACCACTTTAAAGTACAGTTTCTTATTTATTTTATGTCATGTTAAGCTAAAAGATCAGATTAGATCACTAGCTCTGATGTAAGTTACTACGGTAACAAATACATTTTCGATCAATAAATGAATAAAGATAGTATTTCCAATTCTATTGAGTCGAAAAAATCAGCATGATTATAATTTACCTAAAGTGCGTACAAAAGGTTTATTCAAACCCAAAACACCGAACAGATAAGCAATATATTTGCAAAAGACAAGTGACCAAGAGTCATACGTCTGCTCGATCACTTGGGGGGCACCTATACCTGTACAAAACATTTGGTAAAAATAAAATAATCACAATTGCACAGCAATTATAAACAGAGAATGAAATTCATTAAGGATGGTAATGGCACGTAGTACTGGGATTAAAAGTTGCCCGGTCAGCCCGTTGTCCGAAAAATGAAAAATAATTCCAAGTTTAAAGACCGCTTGGTCGGTCATGATGTCTTAAAAAAGGCCTTGAGACCGCATATAATATATATATAAAAAGGGACATAAAAAGAAGTGTTTAAACAGCTGGAGTCCCAAGCTCTTGGTTCGGTTCTTCTGAGCCAACTGGAGCAGGAGGATATGTTAATTGAACATGAGAAGCATCAGCAGCCTGGCCAGAGGCTTGGCCGGAGGTTGAAGCAGCCGCCTCATTCCCACCATAAGCAACTTGGGCCGCGCAGTATTCACGGTACATTTCCTTAGCCTCGCCCAAGTAGTCAAAATTGGCCTGGGGATTAGCCTTACAGAAATCGAAGAAGAGCTTGAGGCCGGCTTTCTCCAAGGCATTGACCTTCTCCTTCAACCTGTCCGCCTCGGCCACCTTGGCGTCCTTCTCCTCCTTCATCCGAAGAAGAACTTGCCGTAGAGAAGTCCTCTCATCCTGAAGACTGTTAACTTCAGCAGATAAGATCTCGATGGTCTCCTCAAAGCGATCAGCAGCTTCGAGATCCTTTGTCAGCACAGAGATCTTCTTCTCAGCAGCAAACAACTTCTTCTTGGCTTCTCCCAACTCCAGCCGAACAGCTCCAGTTTCTGCCCTGGCCTCCTCGGCTTCCTTTTTGGCCAAGTCTGCCTCCGCCCTCAAGGTGTCGGACAGAGCCGCACTCTTGGAAGTAACAGATTTAGCACGGGAGTAAGTGTAAGCCAACTTCAAACCGGCCTGTACAAAGGAAAAAAGTCAGCATATGGAGCTAAGTGTGGAAAATTAAAGGGAAGTATCAAAAAAGACTTACCCTGGTGAGCTCCTTCAGGACTCCACCCACCAACACATCTAGAGATGAGTCACTATCAGCACCAACCAGTTGCTCACTGACCTCAGGAACGAGCCGGTTCATATAGTGGGCCAGCATCTCCTTGCCCTTTTTGGCATCTAGCAGCACGGGCAAAGGTGGAGTTGGTGCCTGCACCCGCTCAAGAACATTCCTGACCAGTTCAGACCCAGCCGTTTGTGGTCCAGACTCCCCGGACTTAGCAGATTTGGGGGTAGAAGGGTTTGCAGCAGTCAGCTCCTCAGAAAGGTCAATGACCTCTCCAGAAGGTCTCTTCTCTGAGGACCCCTGACCACCCTTAGATTTTTTAGCCGGAGGAGTGGCGCTAGAGCTTCCGCCCATTCTCTTCCTTAGAGCATCGAGCATCTGCCGAGACATGTCTGCACAGAATAAAAATAGTGTGGTTAGAAAACAGCCATCAGAAAACACAAGGCATGAAAGTCAAGAAGCTCAAAAATAAAGAAAAATGCAAAGTGACCGCCCACAAAGAGAATCAGAAGTCCATCATCACTTGACATCGATTTTATTTCAGACACGACAGCCTTCCCTTTTCAAGCAAAGCGGTGAGATGGCCGAACAGGTGAAATGGGCTCCCTTATGCGAATTGCATGTTCAACAGGCCTGGGCGTGGCCGGGAGTTTCTTCATCCTCTTCAATGGGGTCACCTGCTCAGCCTCAGCCTCAGCCTCATCCTCAAAATCCAAAGGCTCATGAGTCTACTGCTTGGCCCTGACACCTCCCTTCAACTTAGCCTCTCGCTTAAGTTGAATGAGCTCATCCTCTTGATGATCTTGTTCAGGTCGGCCAGCACCGGACTTCCTTGTAAAGCCCGCTTAGTTAATTTGCAAATTAGCAGTTGTTTATGTTTAATTATGAAATTATTTATAGCTATTTAAATAATTTATTACTGTTATTTATGGAATTCAGAAATGCATGATTATGTTATCAGTAGTTTTTCATATTTTGCATTTCCGGTGCCCGGTATTTTGGAACTCGGCGTTTGGCTCAGTAGAAATCACAACTTAGTATGTTAGTAGTTTGGGGACGGGTTTTAGACATTGGGAATGTCGGGAATGGCCGGGAATTTAGAATTTCCCAAAAATACCCCTTTAGTATGATTTATGTGGTTTTATGGTGGAGGGGCAAAATGGTCTTTTTGCCCCATTAGTATTTTGTCTTATGTGATTTATTAAATGGATTAAATGTTTATTTTAAATAATTATCTTGGCTGAAATGAGGTGTTATATGCATGAAAAATTTATTTTCTCTCAAATTTTACACTTAGCATTTTTTTAGAAAAACTTTGAGAAAGGAAAGAACTCTCCATTCTCTCTCTATTTTCGGCTGAGGCTTTTGGGTGCATGAAGCTGATTTTCCTCTTTGATTTCCAAGCAACTCTCATCCTTTCAAAGCATTCTTCAAGCTAGGTTGGCTTCTCTTGATTTTTCTTCTTTGAAATTATGAAAAAAATGGTGAAAAGTGAGTAAAATGCATGCTTTTGTGGCTGTTATTATTGCTGTGTTTGGTTGTTATTTTCTGAGGTTCAAAGCATGTTTAATTGATGTTAATTGAGTTGTTTGAAGCATGTTAGTTAGGTTGTTCAAAGCTTTGAGTTTTCTATGCAAAAATGTGGTTTTTGGAAGGAAAATATTGTGAATCTGTTCTGTGATGTTGCTGTTGTTTCTAATAGTTTTCAGAGGTGATATTATGCTAGATTGAGTAGAATTAAGCTAGTGGAATGCATGTTTAGGTGGATTTGCTCAAGCTTGAGTTTGGAACTCAAAGCTTGAGCTCCAATGGTGATTTTTGCTTATGTGCTTTCTGGGTGGTTTTGAGGCCTTAGATTTGTTCTTTACGGTGTTTAGAGCAGGTCTGGAAAGTTTGGTACCAATTGGGGTTGAATTGGTCGAGTTATGAAAATTTTGGTTGGCTGCCTGCGAGGAACCGGAATTCCGGTTGTGCATCCGGAATTCCGGATGAGGGTTCTGAATTTTCCAGAACCGGAATTCCGGTTGGGCAACCGGTCTACCGGTTGGGGAAAATTCAGGGACCCTAGTTTTCCTCGTTTTTATGTTTTTAGGGGTATTGCCATGCTTTTTATCGATAGGGAAACTTTTAGTCCCGAGTTTTAGTCCCCGGGAAGTGATTTAGCGTGTCACTTATAGCGTTGTGATTTTTATGGTTTAGGAGCCAGTAATCCGCCGCTCAGCTTCAGTTCCAGTCAGGTTGACCGGCACACCTGAAATCGGAATCCAGGTAAGATTAGTATAACAGTATGCATATGTAGATTACATGTTTAGCGTGCATGTAGGAAGCCTGCTAGATTACATTAGTTATGTATTTAGGCTTCGAACCATCCAACCCTGTCACGTCGGTACGAGTGGAGTATGACCAGCCCAGCCCGGAGTATGACCGGTTCGGCCGTCAGGCCGACATTTGGTTGGTGGTTCGGTGCTATTGACCTATCCCGTCGGTACGAGTGGAGTATGACCAGCAGCCGGAGTATGACCGGTTCGACCGATCAGGAGGATACTTGTCAATAGTACCGTCCCTGTGAACGTTCAAAACTCAGTACCATGTTGGACATGGCAGTAGTGGCTCAGTACCATGTTGGACATGGCAGTAGCGGGACTCAGTATCGTGTTGGACACGGCAGTTAGTTTTATGTATGATATTATTATGCTTTTCTTGCTGAGTCTGTCGACTCACAGTTTATGTTCATGTGTAGGTAAAGGCAAGGCTATAGCTGATGGACCGTGAGCGAGCTTATGAGATTGTACATGTCGGGGCGGTTAGGCCTGGAGCGTACGATCCTCGGGACAGCAAGGCTGAATTTTTGTAACTGGTCGTTAGACGACTTTTATTTTGATGTAATAGTTAAACAGTGAAACTTTTTGTAAATATTTTTATAATCGGGATCCCGAGTCTTTTGTAATATGGTTTATAAGTCTAATTAAAAAGCAAATTTTTAATTAATCACGTTTTTCCGTAAACCTCGTTGATTAGCAACGAGCTGCACAGTACGTTTAAAAATCACGTAATACGCCTAAGGTAGTTAGGGTGTTTCAATTTGGTATCAGAGCCGCCAGGTTGTCTTCCGAAGATCGTCACGACATGTACAATCATCATCAGCAGTTAGCTCGGTTCACGGTTCAGTAAGCCTCTATTGCTTTAGTAGTTTATTTTATTCAGTTATGAAAAAGAAAAGCATGTTAGGAAGCATGTTAGTAGCCTGATAGTAGAATAGGCGCATGTTTCGTTTTTAATTTCCAAATTAAGCGGCATTAGTAAGCTCTCCTTGAATACGACCTGATATGCCAACTCTTGGTTTCGCAGGCGGTTCTAACTAGATGGACGCCAGGCGGACTACCAGGAGTCAGGGCAACTCCGTAGGGTCGAACCAAGGACAGGGAGCTCAGTTTCCCCCACCTGCTAGGGGCCGAGGCAGAGGTCCCCGAGGCAGGGCTCGTGGCCGGGGTGATGAGAACCCGCCACAGGCTGCCCAGGCTCCCCCAGCCGATCAGGGAGCCCCGAACTGGGAGTTACGGTTTGCGGAGATGCAAGCCCGGATCGAAGAACAAGACCTTGAGATTCAGAGGTTGAGACAGCAGGGTGCTCTGCCGGTTCACTCGTGCCCATAGTTCCAGTGGCACCTGCCCCTGCTGCCCAGGCCGAGATAGTGGTGACGGCCCATAGATTGGAACCATTGTATGAGCGGTTCCGGAAGCAAGCACCTCTGGTATTCTTGGGAGGTCCGGATGTAATGAAAGTCGAGCAGTGGCTGACGGTGATCACCAAGATACTGAATTTCATGGGTGTCACCGGTAACGACAGAGTGGTGTGCGCCACGTTTCAGTTCCAGGAGGACGCCCTGGTATGGTGGGACATGGTGTCTCAGATCCATGACGTCACCACCATGACCTGGGAAAGGTTTCAGGAACTCTTTAATGCAAAGTACTACAAAGAGGCGGTCAGAAGCGCCAAGAGGAAAGAGTTCGTTCACCTGACCCAGCGGGAGAACATGAGCGTCACTGAGTATACTACTCAGTTTGATCGGTTGGCGAGGTTAGCCTCGGGAATTGTGCCGACCGACTTCAGCAAGAAGGAGAAGTATCTGGACGGGTTGAATCCCAAGATCAGGCATGATCTGATGATTACCACCGACGACAGCACCACCTATGCTCAGATGGTGGAGAAGGCACTGCGAGCTGAGGGCGCAGTGGGGTGTATGTCAGAATCAGCCCGGTACTCGGTGAGTGGCGGAGCTCCTACCCCTCCTGCATCAGGCTATAGCAGGGGGAGTAGTGGTTCGGCCATTGATCAGAGGAAGAGGGCACCCACTGCTTCCGGTGGCTCGAGTCAGAACAAGAGGTTCCGGGGGAACCAGAATAGAGGGAGTCGTCCTGGTGGTACTAAGACCCGATTCTCCTATCCCGAGTGCCCTAGCTGCAAGAGGCACCATCGGGGTGAGTGCAAAGGTCAGGGATGCTTTCATTGTGGCATGCCCGGACACTTCAAGAGGGAATGTCCCCAGCTCCGACCAGAGGCACCGAGAGCTCCAGCGATACCCACTCCGGCCCGGGGTGTTCGCTATCACGCGAGGCGATGCGGATGCCGGCCCGTACGGTTGTCACGGGTCGGCTTTTTATTAACAACTCGCTTTATTCGATGTCTTTGTTTGATTCTGGGGCTACACATTCTTATGTGGCGGCCAGAGTCTTTAGTAAATTGGGTAGACCCTTTGATAGATATGAATCAGGGTTTGGAACCCTGTTACCTGGCGGAGAATTGGTTATCTCCAATAGGTGGATTAGGTCTATGCCGATCAGGATAGATGGTAGAGAGTTAAGCGCTGATCTGATAGAGATGAGCTTAGTCGAATTCGATATTATTTTAGGAATGGATTTCCTATCTAAATATTCGGCGAGCATTGACTGTAAAAGGAAGATGGTGGTCTTCCAACCAGAAAGCGAAGAACCGTTCGTATTTGTTGGTTCGGTTCAGGGATCTCGGATCCCGGTGATCTCGGCTATGTCAGCGAGAGAATTGTTGCACGGCGGTTGCTTAGGGTTTCTGGCCGTGGTGGTGGACACCACTCGGCCAGATACCATTCGGCCAGAGGACATCGGAGTGGTTCGGGAATTTTTGGACGTCTTTCCCGAAGAACTTCCAGGGTTACCACCTCAGCGGGAGATTGATTTCGTGATTGACTTGGCACCAGGGGTGGATCCGGTTTCCAAAGCCCCGTATAGGATGGCTCTAGCTGAACTTAAGGAATTAAAGATTCAGCTTCAAGGGTTGCTTTACATAGGGTTCATTCGGCCCAGTGTATCACCCTGGGGAGCCCCGGTTTTGTTCGTCAAGAAGAAGGATGGATCTATGAGGATGTGCATCGACTACAGGGAGTTGAACAAGCTGACGGTGAAGAATAAATATCCATTACCTAGGATCGATGACCTGTTCGATCAGCTTCAGGGGAAGACGGTCTTTTCTAAGATTGATCTCCGTTCGGGTTATCATCAGTTGAGAATCCGAGAGGAGGACATTCCAAAGACGGCTTTCCGCACTAGGTATGGACATTACGAGTTTCTGGTTATGTCATTCGGACTAACCAATGCTCCTGCAGCATTCATGGACCTGATGAATAGAGTATTCAAGGATTTCCTCGATATCTGTGTGATTGTGTTTATCGACGACATCCTCGTGTACTCTCAATCAGAAGAGGAGCATGAGTTACATCTTCAGATTGTACTGCAACGGCTTCGAGAACATAAGCTCTACGCCAAGTTCAAGAAATGTGAGTTCTGGTTGTCTCAGGTGTCCTTCCTAGGGCACATTGTGAGTAAAGATGGGATCAAGGTGGATCCCGGGAAGATTGAATCCGTCAGGGATTGGCCGAGACCGAAGACAGTGACAGAGATCAGAAGCTTCTTGGGATTAGCTGGGTACTACCGTAGGTTCGTGGAGGGGTTCTCAAAAATTTCAATGCCCCTAACCGAGCTTACAAAGAAGAATCAGCGGTTTATCTGGTCAGATAAATGCGAAGCTAGTTTTCAGGAGCTGAAACAGAGGTTGATTACTGCTCCGGTACTAGCTTTGCCTTCGGACAAGGAGAAGTTCGTAGTCTACTGTGACGCATCCAAACAGGGTTTGGGGTGTGTATTGATGCAAGCCGATCGGGTTATCACTTATGCCTCCCGTCAGTTAAAGGATTATGAACAGCGATACCCGACTCATGATTTAGAATTGGCCGCAGTGGTTTTTGCACTGAAGATTTGGCGGCATTACCTTTATGGGGAGAGGTGTGAGATCTATACCGACCATAAAAGTCTCAAGTATTTCTTTACTCAGAAAGATTTGAACATGAGACAAAGGCGTTGGTTGGAATTAGTGAAGGATTACGATTGTGAGATCCTCTATCATCCCGAAAAAGCCAATGTAGTGGCTGATGCCCTGAGCAGAAAGGGTCCCGGGCAAGTAGCTAGCATGGTTCAGATCTCACCTCAGCTAGCAGAGGATATGGTTAGATCCAGCATTGAGTTTGTGATAGGTCAGCTTCACAACTTGACGCTGCAATCTGATCTGTTGGAAATAATAAAGGTCGCTCAGATGACAGATCCGGAGTTAGTGAAGATCCGAGATGAGGTATTGGCTGGTCAAGCCAAAGACTTTTCAGTGTCAGACAGTGGGATGCTTTTGTATAAAGCCAGGGTTTGTGTTCCGAACAGTGCGGAATTTAGAAATGAGATCTTTGAGGAGGCTCATTCTACTCCATATTCTCTGCATCCCGGCACCACCAAGATGTACCAAGATCTGAAACCGTACTTCTGGTGGAGCGGTATGAAGAAGAATTTGGTAGAATTTGTATCGAGATGCCTCACGTGTCAGCAGATTAAGGCTGAACATCAGAGACCAGCAGGGTTGTTGCAGCCTCTAACCCTACCAGAATGGAAATGGGAGGATATTAGGATGGATTTTGTGGTCGGGTTACCTAGGACCACGGGTTTGTATGATTCCATCTGGGTAGTGGTGGACCGATTTACGAAATCTGCTCATTTTCTGCCGGTTAGAACAACATTTTCAGTGGATCAGTTGGCAGAACTGTACGTCAGAGAGATAGTGAGACTTCACGGGGTACCGAAGTCTATAGTTTCGGACAGGGATCCGAAATTCACCTACAAATTTTGGCAAAGTTTGCAACGGGCAATGGGTACGAAGCTAAAATTCAGTACAGCATTCCATCCTCAGACAGATGGTCAGTCCGAAAGGACAATTCAGATATTGGAGGATATGTTGAGAGCCTGTGTTATGGACTTTGAGGGTTCATGGAGTAAATATCTACCGTTGATAGAATTTTCGTACAACAACAGTTATCAGAGTACGATAGGGATGGCTCCCTATGAACTGTTGTACGGTAGGAAATGTAGATCCCCTATCCACTGGGATGAGACAGGGGAGAGGAAATACCTAGGTCCGAGTCGGTTCGAGGCGGACCAATGAGGCGATAGAGAAGATAAAAGCTAGAATGCTTGCCTCACAGAGCAGACAGAAGAGTTACGCAGATCCGAAGCGCAGGGATGTTGAGTTCCAAGTAGGGGAACATGTGTTTTTACGGGTATCTCCGATGAAGGGGATTAAACGTTTCGGGAAAAGAGGCAAGTTATGCCCTAGATTTACAGGACCTTTCGAGATTCTCAAGAAGATAGGTCAAGTGGCATATCGGTTAGCATTGCCTCCAGCCTTGTCAGCAGTGCACAACGTATTCCATGTCTCTATGTTGAGAAAATACGTTTCAGACCCCTCTCATATACTCAGTTATGAGAGTCTTCAGCTTCAGCCAGACATGTCATATGAGGAACAACCAGTGCAGATCCTGGATAGAAAGGATAAAGTCCTTCGGAATAAGACCATAGCATTGGTCAAGGTTCTCTGGAGAAACGATGGTGGAAGAAGCCACACAGGAGCTAGAGTCAGATATGAGAGCTCAATATCCAGAGTTATTCAGGTTAGATTTCGGGGACGAAATCCTTTTAAGGGGGGAATAGTTGTAAAGCCCGCTTAGTTAATTTGGAAATTAGCAGTTGTTTATGTTTAATTATGAAATTATTTATAGCTATTTAAATAATTTATTACTGTTATTTATGGAATTCAGAAATGCATGATTATGTTATCAGTAGTTTTTCATATTTTGCATTTCCGGTGCCCGGTATTTTGGAACTCGGCGTTTGGCTCAGTAGAAATCACAACTTAGTATGTTAGTAGTTTGGGGACGGGTTTTAGACATTGGGAATGTCGGGAATGGCCGGGAATTTAGAATTTCCCAAAAATACCCCTTTAGTATGATTTATGTGGTTTTATGGTGGAGGGGCAAAATGGTCTTTTTGCCCCATTAGTATTTTGTCTTATGTGATTTATTAAATGGATTAAATGTTTATTTTAAATAATTATCTCGGCTGAAATGAGGTGTTATATGCATGAAAACTTTATTTTCTCTCAAATTTTACACTTAGCATTTTTTTAGAAAAACTTTGAAAAAGGAAAGAACTCTCCATTCTCTCTCTATTTTCGGCTGAGGCTTTTGGGTGCATGAAGCTGATTTTCCTCTTTGATTTCCAAGCAACTCTCATCCTTTCAAAGCATTCTTCAAGCTAGGTTGGCTTCTCTTGATTTTTCTTCTTTGAAATTATGAAAAAAATGGTGAAAAGTGAGTAAAATGCATGCTTTTGTGGCTGTTATTATTGCTGTGTTTGGTTGTTATTTTCTGAGGTTCAAAGCATGTTTAATTGATGTTAATTGAGTTGTTTGAAGCATGTTAGTTAGGTTGTTCAAAGCTTTGAGTTTTCTATGCAAAAATGTGGTTTTTGGAAGGAAAATATTGTGAATCGGTTCTGTGATGTTGCTGTTGTTTCTAATAGTTTTCAGAGGTGATATTATGCTAGATTGAGTAGAATTAAGCTAGTGGAATGCATGTTTAGGTGGATTTGCTCAAGCTTGAGTTTGGAACTCAAAGCTTGAGCTCCAATGGTGATTTTTGCTTATGTGCTTTCTGGGTGGTTTTGAGGCCTTAGATTTGTTCTTTAGGGTGTTTAGAGCAGGTCTGGAAAGTTTGGTACCAATTGGGGTTGAATTGGTCGAGTTATGAAAATTTTGGTTGGCTGCCTGCGAGGAACCGGAATTCCGGTTGTGCATCCGAAATTCCGGATGAGGGTTCTGAATTTTCCAGAACCGGAATTCCGGTTGGGCAACCGGTCTACCGGTTGGGGAAAATTCAGGGACCCTAGTTTTCCTCGTTTTTATGTTTTTAGGGGTATTGCCATGCTTTTTATCGATAGGGAAACTTTTAGTCCCAAGTTTTAGTCCTCGGGAAGTGATTTAGCGTGTCACTTATAGCGTTGTGATTTTTATGGTTTAGGAGCCAGTAATCCGCCGCTCAGCTTCAGTTCCAGTCAGGTTGACCGGCACACCTGAAATCGGAATCCAGGTAAGATTAGTATAACAGTATGCATATGTAGATTACATGTTTAGCGTGCATGTAGGAAGCCTGCTAGATTACATTAGTTATGTATTTAGGCTTCGAACCATCCAACCCTGTCACGTCGGTACAGGCTGGAGTATGACCGGTTCGACCGATCAGGCTGACATTTGGTTGGTGGTTCAGTGCTATTGACCTATCCCGTCGGTACAGGCTGGAGTATGACCAGCAGCCGGAGTATGACCGGTTCGACCGATCAGGAGGATACTTGTCAATAGTACCGTCCCTGTGAACGTTCAAAACTCAGTACCATGTTGGTCATGGCAGTAGTGGCTCAGTACCATGTTGGACATGGCAGTAGCGGGACTCAGTATCGTGTTGGAGACGGCAGTTAGTTTTATGTATGATATTATTATGCTTTTCTTGCTGAGTCTGTCGACTCACAGTTTATGTTCATGTGTAGGTAAAGGCAAGGCTATAGCTGATGGACCATGAGCGAGCTTATGAGATTGTACATGTCGGGGCGGTTAGGCCTGGAGCGTACGATCCTCGGGACAGCAAGGCTGAATTTTTGTAACTGGTCGTTAGACGACTTTTATTTTGATGTAATAGTTAAACAGTGAAACTTTTTGTAAATATTTTTATAATCGGGATCCCGAGTCTTTTGTAATATGGTTTATAAGTCTAATTAAAAAGCAAATTTTTAATTAATCACGTTTTTCTATAAACCTCGTTGATTAGCAACGAGCTGCACAGTACGTTTAAAAATCACGTAATACGCCTAAGGTAGTTAGGGTGTTTCATTCCTCTTCTTCCCCGCCACGGACTTAGGATAAAAGTCCTCAGGGTAAAGCCCATACTTCACCAAATTATCATCGAAGGTCAACTGCATGATACTCCTGTCTTCCTCCGGCAACGGGGCAAGTTTTTGAGCTCTATCCCTAAGAGCAAGGGTGAGGGGAGGATCGTGATATGTCAGAATCTACTGAAACTGAATCTGGGTGATACTCGGATCCTTCACCATGAAGTACTCATCAACAAAATGCCCTATTTTGCTGATGGCCTTGTCATTCGTGCCGCTCAACCACTTGAAGCCTGGCTGAGAGAAGTAGAAGTAACCCGACCTGCCTTGCTTGGGGGTAGAGTTCAGGTCGAAGAACCAGGAAACCTCGTGGGGGAAGGAGCATCCCATCTTTGGGAAACGTAGACGACGAAGAGAGTGGACAAATACTTAATGCCCTTTGGAGTAATTTTGGTCAGGCAGAGGCCAAAGAAGTCTGCCACATTCCTGAAGTACTTGTGCAACCGGATTAGCGCCCCTTGCTGTTGGTTTTTGGGCCCTAAATAAAACCCATTTCAATATAATCAGATATACTTATTAATAAAGATCAGAAATAACATTTCATGTTGCATGGTTCACATGATTTATTTCATTATTATATACATATAATGTATTAATTCTATTTAAGTCCAGAACATATGAATTCGTTAATGATTATAGTGTTGTCAGCACAGTGGAATATAATCTTAATTATATGTTCGAAAGTTTTTTCCTTGATTTGTCAGTTCACTGGATTTAGACTGACATGATAATTAGCGATAGGTATTCTTACACCTTGGATAAGTGTTATGTCCTTTCCAGGGCATTGGCAAAGTTTACCAGTATCGGATGTATGGAGTATACATCGGAAGGGACTGATATTGAGCTTTGATTAGATATATTAAAATTTACCATAATATCTATTCAATTCAATATCACCCGTTGATCCTAGAACAAATGATCTTCTTCCTGATATGGTTAGGTTTGATCTCAAGAGTAATATAAATGTTCTTTGATTTGTTAGCTAAGCCTACTTTTGGGTCAGGGTGATACGTACATTTTGGGAACATGATAGTATAATTGAGTGGGAGCGCTAACATAAATATGGAGTCTATAACTTCTATAGGAATTTAGATGTGAAACGATGATATCCTTCGAGCTTGGATAAACGGAGATAAATGGTGGAGATCTCATTTCACCTCGCTAAAATATGATTTATACGGAGCTAAGTGTTTTAAAGATAAAATACATTGAAGGTGTAAAGGTAATTTAGTGCCTATTCAATGTAGATCATCTATTAGAGGGTCATTGATCAAATCAGGATTATAACAACGGATAACTAATAGCGTATCTATATAGCGAAACATATAGAGCATTCTATATGACTGAGAGTGCAATTCCAAGTTCTAAGTGTGGATTCAATAAGGAATTAATAAGTTAGGGAATTTACTTGGTAAATTTGGTTCGACTTATTGGAAGCTTTTATATAGGCCCATGGTCCCCATACTAGTTGAGACCATACTGCTTGTAAGACTCAGTTAATTGATTTTAATTAATCAATTATAATTCTAAAGTTAGAGTATGTCTAGTTTGTGAATTTTCACTAAGCAAGGGCGAAATTGTAAAGAAAAGAGATTCTAGGTTTTATTTATTAATTAAGAGACTTTATATGTCTAATTAATAAATATATTAAATGACAATATTATTTAATGATTAATTTTTAGTTATTAAATAATTAGAATTGGCATTTAAATGGTTAAATTAGAAAATTGGCATTTTTGAGAAAATGGGATTGAAAAATGACAAAATGAGAAAGTTGCAAAGTGACGCCCATTTCCCTTATATGCCCCCCACTTTGTATAACATTTTACCATTTATATTTTTCATTATTTTAATGTCATACAATTCTAACCTAAACCTAGATGGCATTCTATAAATAGAAAGTGTTGGCTTCAGGATACTATGACTTGCATATTGTTCCTTTCAAAGAAAAGCCAAAGCTCCCCCTTTCAATTTCGAAATACCTTGAGTGATAGAGTAGTTCCCACACACATCAAGTGGTATCTCAATCATAGTGTGTAAGACTGTGAAGAATCCTAACAGCAAGAAGGAGAATCAGCATCAAAGGAAGGAGAGAAAGAGATCCAGATTCAGATCTTGATTATGCTCTGCTACAAAAAGGAATCAAGGGCTAGAGATTTGAATGGAAGGAGTTAATATATTCCGCTGCACCCAATGTAAGGTTTACTAAACTTTATATGTGTTTATTTCATTGTTTTAGAATTCATATAAGGTTGTTAATAAAACATACATGGTAGTAAATCTAAATCCTGGTAAAATATTTCCAACAACTGGCACCAGAGCCATGGTAATGATCTACTTTCATGAAATATGAATTAAAACAATTTTTTTTGTTGATTTGGATGGTTTCATGTGGTTTATGTGTTAATTGATGAATGTATGTGTTGTACAGAATCTTTTACCATGAAAAATATTTTTTCTGTTTTTGAAAACATTTTATTTAGATTCCTTGTGAAAAATTAAGCAATTTTTTTACGGAACTCTATTCCGATAAAAATTGAAAGAGTTATAAATTTTGCAAAAATCGAGTGCACATGCCTCAATCGCACGCACACCAGCCCTTCAGACATGGTGATACGCGCGCGAATGTGTGGAAAATCGTCTCTGAAGCTCCGAGCATCCTGTAGATCTGCCCACGAGCACCCTGCTGATGCCGAGAAACCTCGGCTGGGTGCTCTCTATCCGCGCGAGCCCGAGGCTCCTCGCAGCCTTCCTGGGCTGCACGTGCAGCCTCCTGGGCAGACTGCACCCAAATTACGATTTTTGTGGGTTTTTCACCAAAAATCCGATTTTTTATGGGATTGTTTCCCAAAATTTGATTTTTCCAATTTGAAATATTTCCAATTATGGTCAGATTTAAAAATTTGTTAATTTCTTTTATTTATATATTATTTAATTATAAGATTAGATATTTTGATATTTAACATATTTTAAATTAAAAGATAACTTTATCTTTTTATTTAAAATATGATATTAAAATTATCTTATATGACAAATTAAACAATTAATAAATTTGAAATTAACCTAGATATTTTAACCATAATATTTTCAAATTCAAAAGTTTGTTATTTTGTTAAATATTTAATTATTTATAAATTATAAGTTTAAAAATGATATTTTTCTATATATATCATTTTTTTATTGGAAATTTATGAATTAAATATTTAAATAACTTAGATATTTTTGTAGAAATTTGAATATTGCTTAATTTGAGATATTTTGACATATAATTATGGTAATTATTATTTATTTATTATTTTGTTCCTAAAATAATAACTATCTAACCATATCTATTATAAAATTGGTTTATTTTAATTAAATTGTAAGATTTGAAAGTGATATTGAAGATTATTTCTTTCAAATCATTGATCTTATTTGATATTTAATTTAATTTGATTCAAATAAACCTAGATATTTTAAAATTAGTTTCTAATTTTTGAGATTTTTGAGGTTTGTTTTTAACAATCCTAAATTCTTCAAAATTTAGTTGGTTAGTTTAAGAATAATAATTTAATTATATTAATATCTTATCTCACATCTGTTACATGGACAATGTTTGTTTATTTATTTATATTGTTTATTCAAAACATTTTTTTAACAAACCTAATATTTATTTGATCTAACTTGCTATGATTAACTTGTTGACAGATCCAATGATCTGATTTCAATCATAGTCCAATTGTCAAGAGATCTTATAAATTATTTGTAATAGGTAAATTTTGTACTTCTTTGATCTGTATAAACCTAGTAACATGATAGGGCCCATCCAAATCATTTGACCTGTGTGAGCCTATATGTTTGCTATTGGGCTTAGATGCATATAGGAAGCCCATTTAAGTTTTTACTAATTAAATGGACTAGGTTGCTAAAATAAAATTTTACATAAGTAATTTTACTTAGGCCCAATTCGATTTGGGCTTATTCAATGAATAACAATTATTTATTTAAAGGTTAAAGTCCTCTCTTTTCGACCTTGTGTGAGAGTTAGGGGCCAATAGAAGTGGGTACGACATGCTGAACCCAACTCCCCCTCACATGAACTACCCCAATTGTGAAGGCCCATTTCCCTTATTTAAATAATTGTATTAGGTTAATTATATTAGTCTAACCTAATTAAAATTGAATTAGCAACATAATTAACTTTTAAAATATATGAAACTTATTTTTCATTTTAATATTTTAAAGTTAATTTTTGTAAAACACTTAGTTAATGATATATATATTCTAGATAGTTATTTCTATACTAGTTATTATTTCTAATATTATATAGGAAAATATCATTGATTGTGAAATTAATTGTTTAATAATTAATTTTGGTACAATTCAAGTTAAGAATATTTTTCTAGTATTAAACTAGAAATTAATAATTAAGCCTTCTCTATACTTAATTATTTATTTCTTCAATGCAATACAATTATTTAAATTGAAATTTAATATCTAAGCTGATTTTCATCATGATACTTATATATTATTATTTTCATGTTATTTAATTAAATAGAAAATTATTTTAAGTTTGAAATCTCATTTCTGAATAACTGAAATTTGAATAATTTTTCAAAATATATTTTATTTTATTATCTTTTTCCCACAATTTCAAAATTGCGTTTCTTTAATGCAGAAATTTCGAATTTTATTTGAAAATAGATTAAAGTGGAAAATTATTTATTTTAATTTTGGACCAACTTAAATCAATGTTTTTTTCATTTAATGATTAATTAAAATAAATGAACTAAAATATATTATAATTAGAAATTGAATTAATTAGTCAATGAAAGTCTAGATAGATATTATCTATTTTGCTTGAAGTATTTTTCTAGTGATATTTAATTAAATAGAAAATTAATATTTAAGTTGATTCTTAATCATGATACTTAAATATTTGAAATTTTTCTTAATTATTTACTTAAATACGAAAATTATATTTTTGTTGTAAATTAATTTTTATTAATTTTGGGCCAACATAAAATTAGAATAATTTTTCCAGGATTTATTTTTATTTTATTTTAAAGCATTTTTCGAAAGTAGTATTCTTATATACTTCAATTTTTCGAAATTCAATATGTATTTATAGAAAATTAAATTTGAATTGTAAATTAATTTAAATTAATTTTGAAACAACTTAAATTGAATAATTTTCTAAATATTTATTGGAAATTATTACTAAGATGGAAATAATTCACGTTATTTTCATATCCATCTAAGTATAATTTATAAATATTACATTAAAAATTATATTTAGATTTTTTCATCCTAAATAAGAAATTTTAATTAAATAAATATATATTTAAAATAAATAGATTAAAATAAGTTTCAAAGAAAATACATCTTTCTTTAAATAAAGAGCTTTATTATTATTAGGACATTCGATCTCCATTGTTAGTTCTACATAGTTCTTGTTTTAGGGAGTAATCCTCCCTAATGGACGAATGTTCATTAGCAATTTAACGCCGTAGAATCTCGAAAGATAATATTATTTGTAAGTGTTTTATATAGTATTGATCACCCTAATGGTGGCGACTGTATTTGACTTACAAAAGTATGAAACAATGGTGAAAGCTCATAAGATAGAATAGCCTTGACTCTCAACTAAACCTAAATCATCAAAAGACTACAACCATATTTTATAAATCTATGGCATTTGTATCTTGTTCATAGTGGTTTTGACAAGATCATTCTTTGCAAAGAGTTAATATGCCCATATCCACTGAAAATAAGTTCATCTCATTCGCAGATGGATGTACATTCAACGATGGATATGAGTTTTTCGTTATATTCTTAAAACGATCACTCTAGATTTTACATTATGCAAAGAAATTTGAAATGTTTGAAAAATTTCATGAATTTCTTGCAATGGTGATAAACCATTAAGGTAAGTTGTTAAAGATCTTGCGAACTGATAGGGGTGGAGAAATAGTTAGTAGATATGCAGTTCAAAGATCATGAAGTTGATTTTTGAATTGTATCCAAACTTACCTCCCCAGAAATTTCGATTTGCATATTGATGATTAGTTACTAGTTGTTGCCTAAATCCTTCTATGGTAATACAATTTCAGAATGATGCAATGGTTGTATACTTAATGTAAATCATTACTAGATTCATGAATGACCTAATCGAAATCTTAAGAAAAGCTAGAACTGTTAACCCTGGTTTGCATGTTTGTTAGCTATTCTAAGTGATTAGGGGTGGAACATCCCATTGTCAATAGATAAGAAAGTGTTTGTTTAAAAAAATACTAATTTTTTAAGAAAATTACTAAGTCAGAAAATAAAGTAGCAAATAAAGGAGATATTTTTTTTCTTGATTCCAAAAGTGTTCTATCATCTTATTTGGCATATGATGATCACACTGCCTCTGTTGTCTTGACACAACGAAAGAGGTCAATACCATTTAGTTTTCTTAGACACAAGTCACGGTACCTTGTCATAGTGGGAGGGTTTCTAGGAACTCACCTTCTTAGGACTTGGAAGACACTAGTGATTAAAATCCACTGTGAGTTTAAACAAGTAATGGATTGTAAAGATAAGAAACTAAGAAGAAAAGCCAAGAGAACTATGGTTTAATCCATTCACATGGAGTAACCTAAAAGTTTTCTATTACAAGGACTTGAAAGGAAATTTTCGTTAATAAGTCTATTCAATGGACTTAACTAAACTTCCTATTCCTAGTATTGTAGTTTTGAGTTTATCTAAACCTATGGCTCATGGTATACCTGGTAATTACTTACTCTAATGCAAGCAACTTACTTTAGTAAGATGATGAAGCATTTTCTTTCCAATGGCGATCTATAGAAGCTTCACAACTTCTAGACATAGATTTTATTTATCTAAGGAAAAGTCTCGACTATTCTAGAAAAGATAAAGCCATCAAAGAATTTCTTAAATCAATAGTGAGAGGTCTCAGATATGCTTTAGTATGCCTTAGACCAGACACCTATTGTTGAGTGGGAGTAATGAGTAGGTATCAGATTAATCGAGGAGAGGAACATTGGAAGACAATCAAGTAAATCTTAAGATTAAGAAGAGGAACTATATGTTAGGCAATAAAGGTGAGTTTAAAACTCTTAGACTACACCACATCAGATTTCGAGACTTGCCTTTATGCTAGAAGGTCTGCTGATAAGATGGTGATTACTCTGGGGGTGGACTAGTGATTTTGGAGAAGTGTAAAAAACCTATCTGAAGTCTCTAGGTCTACCAGAGAGAAACTTAATGTTAAAGATGCAGGAAAGGTACTTATTCAGTTGAAGGAGATTTCTATACATTTGTGGCACTGTTCCAACTTGTCTGAACTACTAGTGTTATTTCCTGATTAACCAAAAAGTAGTTGCCAAAAGTATAGAATCCAGTATCCTAAGAGAGTAGACATATAGAGAGGAATTTCACAATATCAAGGATTTTGTGATTAAGGAAGAGTAATGGTGGAGAAAAGTTTGTGGTTAATTCAACCTGTCAGATCCTATTACGAGGAGTATACTACTACTACACTTGATTTGTATATCAAGATGTTTAGATTATTTGAAATGCACATTTTGTTTTATATTAGTGCAAGTGGGAGTCTGTTGGGTTTTGTGCCCTAAATAAAACACATTTCAATATAATCAGATTTACTTATTAATAAAGATCAGACATAACATTTTATGTTGCATGGTTCACATGATTTATTTCATGATTATATACATATAATGTATGAATTCTATTTAAGTCCAGAACATATGAATTTGTTAATGATTATAGTGTTGTCAGCACAATCGAATATAATCTTAATTATATGTTCGAAAGTTTATTCCTTGATTTGTCAGTTTAGTGGATTTAGACTAACATGATAATCGGGGATAGGTATTCTCACACCTTGGATAAGTGTTATGTCCTTTCCAGGGCATTGGCAAAGTTTACCAGTATCGGATGTATGGAGTATACATCGGAAGGGACCGATATTGAACTTTGATTAGATATATCAAAATTTACCGTAATATCTATTCAATTCAATATCACCCGTTGATCCTAGATCAAATGATCTTAATCCTGATATGGTTAGGTTCGATCTCAAGAGTATTATACATGTTCTTTGATTTGTTAGTTAAGCCTACTTTTGGGTCAGGGTGATATGTACATTTTGGGAACATGATAGTATAATTGAGTGGGAGCGCTAACATAAACATGGAGTCTATAACTTCTATAGGAATTTAGAAGTGAAACGATGATATCCTTCGAGCTTGGCTAAACAGAGATAAATTGTGGAGATCTCATTTCACTTCGCTGAAATATCATTTATACGGAGCTAAGTGTTTTAAGGATAAAATACATATTGAAGGTGTAACGATAATTTAGTGTCTATTCAATGTAGATCATCTATTAGAGGGTCATTGATCAAATTCGGATTATAACAATGAATAACTAATAGCGTATCTATATCGTGGAACATATAGAGCGTTCTATATGACTAAGAGTGTGATTCCAAGTTCTAAGTGTGGATTCAATAAGGAATTAATAAGTTAGGGAATTTACTTGGTAAATTCGGTTCGAATTATTGGAAGCTCGGTTTATATAGGCCCATGCTGTTGGAAATTATTTTACCAGGATCTTAGATCTACTCACAAGTATGTTTATTAACACCATAAATATGAACTTTCTAAAACGATGAAATAAACACATATAAAGTTTAGGAAACCTTACATTGGGTGCAGCGGAATATAATGACTCCTTCCGTTCAGATATCTAGCCCTTGATTGCTTTCGGTAGCAGAGCATTATCAATATCTGAACCTGGATCTCTTTCTCTGAATCTTTGATGCTGAAACTCCTTCTTGCTGAAAGTCTTTCTTCACGATCTTCCTCACTATGGTTGAGGTATCACTTGCTGTGTGTGGGCACTACTCATACACTAAGAATTTCGAAATTTGAGAGGGAAGAAAGAGAGAGGGAGCGGTGGGCCAGATAGGGAGAGAGAAGGCTCAGGTTTTTCTGAATCAGAAGTGTCAGAAGAAAAGTGTAATTTTCCTCAAGCCTTCACTATCTATTTATAGCATTCCACTAGGATTAGGTTTGAATTATTTGGCATTAAAATAATGAAAATATCAGTTTAAATTGCCTACAAAAGTGGCCGGCCATGCATAGTGGATTTGGGCCTCACTTTTTGCAATTTTGCAGTTTTATCTTTTCTGCATCTGATTTTCTCAAAAACGCCAATTTTCTAATTCAACCATTTAAATGCCAATTCTAACTATTTAATAACTATAAATAATTATTAAATAATATTGTCATTTATCATATTTATTAATTGAACCATAAAAAGTATCATAATTAACAAATATGCCCCTAAAACTCTTTCTTTACAATTTCGCCCTTACTTAGTGAAAAATTCACAAATAGACATAGTCTAATTTGAGAATTATAATTGATTAATCAAAACCAATTACATGAGTCTTACAAGCAATATTATCTCAACTAGTGCGGGGATCATGGGTCTATATAACTGAGCTTCCAATAAGTAGATCAATTAAGAATTTATTACTAAAATTCACTAACTTATTAATTCTTCGTTGAATCCACGCATAGAACTTAGAATTGCACTCTCAGTATATAGAATGCTCTATATGTTCCACCATATAGACACATCATTAGTTATCCATTGTTATAATCCTAATTTGATCAATGATCCTCCATATGAATGATCTACACTGTAAAGGGATTAGATTACCGTTACACCCTACAATGTATTTATTCCTTAAAACACTTAACCCCGTATAAATGATATTGCAGCTTATGTGAAATGAGTACTCCACCATTTATATTCGTTTGGTCAAGCTCGAAGGAGATCATCCTTTGCTTACTATTCGCCAAATAGAAGCGATAGATTCCATGTTTATGCTAGCGCTCCCACTCAATTGCACTACCGTGTTCCCAAAATGTACGTATCACCCTGACCTAAAAGTAGGCTTAACTAACAAATCAAAGAACACGAATAGCCTTTCAAGATTGAGTCTAATCATAACAGGATTAAGAACATTTAATCTAGGATCAACTAGGCGATATTGACTTGAATAGATATTACGGTAAGTTTAATAAATCTAAGTCAAAGTTCAATATCGGTCCCTTCCGATGCATACTACATGCATCCAACCTGAGCTTTACTTTAACCAATGCTCTGGAAAGAACATAGCACTTCTCCAAATGGAAGTAAACTCTGTTGTAGATTATCATATCAGTAAAACCCTATGTCTGATAAATCTAGGAAACTTTATTCACATAGTCATGTTTACTTTCCAATGTGTTGACGGCACAATAAACAGGATGAAGTATGTGAAAAGGGTTTCAGATGAATTTATACATTATATACATATAATCATGAAATAAATCATGTGAACCATGCAACATTAAATGTTATTTGTGATCTATATTAATAAGTAAATCTGATTATATTGAAATGAGTTTTATTTAGGGCATAAAACCCAACACATGGTCCCCATACTAGTTGAGACCATACTGCTTGTAAGACTCAATTAATTGATTTTAATTAATCAAATATAATTCTAAAGTTAGACTATGTCTAGTTTATGAATTTTCACTAAGCAAGGGAGAAATTGTAAAGAAAAGAGATTCTGGGTTTTATTTATTAATTAAGAGACATTATATGTCTAATTAATAAATATATTAAATGACAATATTATTTAATAATTAATTTTTAGTTATTAAATAATTAGAATTTGCATTTAAATGGTTAAATTAAAAAATTGGCATTATTGAGAAAATGAGATTGAAAAATAACAAAATGGGAAAGTTACAAAGTGAGGCCCATTTCCCTTATATGGCCGGCCACTTTGTATCGCATTTTACCATTTATATTTTTCATTATTTTAATGCCATACAATTCTAACCTAAACCTAGATGGCATTCTATAAATAGAAAGTGTTGCCTTCAAGAAACTATGACTTGCATATTGTTCCTTTCAGAGAAAAGTCATAGTCGCCCCTCTCTTCTTTTTCTTCTCTTCAATTTCAAAATACCTTGAGTGATAGAGTAGTGCCCACACACATCAAGTGGTATCTCAATTATAGTGTGTAAGACTGTGAAGAATCTTAACAACAAGAAGGAGAATGAACATCAAAGGAAGGAGAGAAAGAGATCCAGATTCAGATCTTGATTATGCTTAGCTACAGAAAGGAATCAAGGGCTAGAGATCTGAATGGAAGGAGTCATTATATTCCGCTGCACCAAATGTAAGGCTTACTAAACTTTATATGTGTTTATTTCATTGTTTTAGAATTCATATTAGGTTGTTAATAAAACATACATGATAGTAAATCTAGATCCTGGTAAAATATTTCCAACACTTGTCCAGCTCCTCAACCTCTTGGACCTCAGTGTCCCCGTCACGGTCCTCCTCCATCGGGACGGCCGAATCCTGTTCGGCGTCGGGCAGAGTGGCAAGCCGAGCCACTTGAGGATCAGAAGCGTCGGCCAGACGCGTGGTTTTCTTCGTACGAGCCATCATCCTATGGCTTGGTACGAGGTCAGAAGAGTTTCCTTCGCTAGAAGGAGGACTAGCACGAAGACGAGGATGAAGCTCGTGCAGAAGTTGAAGCAAATCCTGGTCGATCTGATGCCCGAGTTCGCAAGACTCACCTAGGTTCATCTACAAAAGACAACACACAAGATGAGTGTTGGACGGAGTATCAAATGAAAAACAAGCAAATATGCCGACCAAGAGTACTCTACAGATTAAAGAACGACTATGTTTAAAGAAAAGTCAAAACTCAAGAAGTCAGAAAGTTTTCTTGAGTTAGGGCAAAAATGTTCATGAAGCTTAGAATAAGCAAGATGGAAGATAGACACAATGCGGTTCAAAAATAAGCTCTACGGCTGAAAGCCCACATGAAGACATGGTAAAGAAGAGTCGCAGAAGTTTCTAACCCTAGGGTTTCCTAAGCATTCTTTCTACAGCATAGTTGCATTCAAAGCGTGAACATGCAAAGAAAAGCATAAAGGGAATCAGAAACTTACTCAAAGATTTGAATGTTTGAGTTCAAGCAAACCAGCAATCGTCTGAAGGCACTTCGACAACTTTGAAGCCAGAAAACTCTCTTTTCGCTTTGGAGTTTACTTAACAACGAAGGGTGATAAAATGGGTTATGTGCTAGTACGATGAGTATTTATAGGCAAAGGAGGAACTGTATCGAAAGGAACCTTAGACGCCTCGACTTCCGGCCTCAAAAGAGAATATCGGAAATCAAAAGTAATCAAGTGCAACCGTCAACCGTCAGAGCATTAATTAGCCGAAAATCGAAAGGACGCCCAGTCAGCTTCACATCGAGTCTCGAACGATCATGCTCGACACGTGTCCCCATCCAAAGGCAGAGCTAGCTTAGAATAAGTCTACACGCAACCTCAGAGGTCTCGTACAGACTTGAGGGTCAAATGTTATCCCAAATTTGGCACTCTGATGTAGCATCACGAGAATGGTGACACGTGGACTCCACTTGGAGCATTTGCTCAGAACGATAGGCCGAGCAGGCATTGATCACACGATCTTTCTGTTTATGCGCATTGTAACGAGAGAGGAAACTCTTCCTCCTCAAGTTTCCCAGTACTATAAATAGTGAGGAATGTTCACTGGGCAAGGGACCGAAAAATTATAAGCCGATACGCAGTTAAGCTAAGGCTATATTATCTAAGAATTATACATTCAGAGATACTGTTGTAAGAGCTATAAGAAAAGGAAACTTCTTCCTTGTTCTTAAGTCAATACAAATAACAAGGATTAGGCTATTACCGAACTGCTCGGGGCTGAACCTCTATAAAATTCATATGTCTTATTATTGCTTTCTTATATATATTCTCAATACGACATATCGTTTATCGCTTATTAAAAAGACTCATTGTCGTTGGCTAAAAGCGAAGTCAGCAGTAAATATTATAATTATTTAATTTTTATATTAATTAAATTTAATTTAAAATATTGATAAGTAAATTATTTTATATTTTAATTAAAAAAATTATTTAAATAAGTTGGTAACATTAGAATGTGAAAAATAAATTTATTGATTTTAAATAATTAGAAACTTTAAAATGATAAAAAAAAAAATTAAATTCAACAAATTGAAAAATGAAAATGATATTTTATAAAAAATAGTTACCATATCACTAATAGAGAAATTTATTAAGTTAAAAAATTATAATTTAAAAGTTCATCATTTAATTAAAAGAATTGGATTCAAAATAATAGTCAAACTTTAACAAATTTGAAATTTTAAAATTAGAAAATAAGTGTTAATTTTAATAAAATATAAATTAAACATTAAAAAAATTAAATTATTAATTTAAACTAATTGCAAAATTAAAAATTAGCAATAAAAGTTTATAGGTGGTACATAAAATAGCATAAGACATTATAAGATAGCATAAGACATTATAAGATTGAATAAGATATTGTAAGATAGCAAAAAATCAAATTCTTATCTTTATTTGATCTCTTTGGTTATAAACCAAAGATAGGATAGAACATTTGTGTTTGTATTATCACCAAGTAATAATTTTCTTTCACGTGTATATTTTTCCTTAGACCCGTTTGGAGAGGCTGAGTCAGCAAGGACTCTTAAATACGCTTCTCCAAATTATCCTGGACTTTTTATGTCTGCATGGATAGTTTGGGCTTGTTGTATACCTATAGTGTGATCTATTACTCATTTGATTTGTTCTTTGTTAAAGATTTTGATACGTCGTCTCGTTGCACGTTCTTTTAAGTCGGAAGACTTGTTAATAATTTGCTTACTAATCAGAACTGTGGACAGGTGCTGCAAAAATTTTTAGAAAAAGAAGCAATCTTAAGAGAATAGATTGCACTATATGTATAATACAAACCTGAATGGGAGCCGTTCACATAACCAGCTATAGAAATAGTAGACAACGATGAGGAAGAAATTGCGAATGTGATGGTTGATATTTTAAGAGAAGATCCTAGTTTTTACAATACAAGTTCTACCACTACTTCCTTCAGCGAGTCCCCTCTGAATGGTGCTGGTAAGTACGACGATTTGTTCAATGATATGGAAACTGAATTGTACCCGAGTTGCAAAAAAATTAGCGCTTAATGCTTTGGTGAAGCTAATGCACTGGAAAGTTCTCAATAAGCCGAGTAACCATTCTTTTGATATGATACTCTCAAAATTGATTGAGTTATTTCCAGAGGGTACAAAATTACCCCAAGTCCCATTATGAGTCAAATATGAAATTGTTTAACATTAGTTTAGGTTAAGAATCCATTGATGTATACAAGTATCACTATACCTTATTTTGGAAAGAGAATGAGAAAAAAGATTTTTCGCGAGAGTCGTTAGAAAAAGAAAAAGGGAGACGGGAAAATGTTGCTCGAAAATTTTTGCGGTACTTTCCCTTAACTCTAAGACTGAAGAGGTTATACAGTTCAAGACACTCGGCTGAGGACATGCGATGAAACTACTCTAAGAGACCCAAAGAGGATGGCATGCTTAGGCACTCTGCAGATGCAGAAGAGTGGAAGCAGTTTGACAAACGCCATCCATCCTTCGCACTTGAACCCAAAAATGTGAGGTTTGGTTTTGCCACTGACGGGGTAGAGCCATTTGGTAACATGAGTAACTCTTACAGTATGTGGCATGTTATCTTAGTCTCGTATAACTTACCCCCTTGGAACTGCATTAAAGCTGAGTCGTTGATGTTATCTCTATTGATTCAAGGGTACACTGCCCCTGAAAAAGACATGGATGTTTACATGAGACCGTTGATTGAAGAGTTGAAAGAGTTGTGGGATTCAGGTGTCCAAGCTCGAGATAATTACAATGGGACTGTGTTTACAATGCATGCTGCTATTTTGTGGACCATTAATGACTTCCCAGTGTATGCAATGATGTCTGGTTGGAGCACCAATGGGTACAAGGCGTGCCCCACCTATAATGAACACACATTTTCCATTGGATTGCGCAACAAGATTGGTTATGTTGGGCATAGACAGTTTCTTGAAATGGACAATCCAAGGCGGAGAAGTAAAAAATATGATGGAAAAATTAAGAAAAGACCACGTCCTCCAGAATTGTCGTGGGACGATGTTTTAGCTCAGCTGGAGCAGATACAATATCATTTGCCTAGAAAACACAAGCAATTGGCAGAGTCAAACGTAAACGTTCTGTAGCTGAGTTAAATTAGTCAGAGAAGAGTATATTTTTTGAGCTAGGGTATTGGAAGGAGCTGTCTCTCAGATATAATCTCGACGTAATACATATCGAGAAAAATGTGTGAGATAGTGTACTTGGAACTCTTTTAAGTATAAAAGGCATGTCCAAGGATACAGACAAAGCAAGATTTGATTTGGAGGATCTTAAAATACATCGTGATTTGTGTTTGTTTGAATACCGTAACAGGAATTGGAGGAAATCGCCTGCTAATTATATGCTTGTCTTCCTGAATGCTATGAATTTTGCAAATTTATTAAGTCTGTGCAGTTCCTATTGTGATATTTTTCACACGCAAGTGCACGTTGTTGGAAATATTTTACCAGGATCTAGATTTACTAACAAGTATGTTTCATTAACATCCTAATATGAATTCCAAAACAATGAAATAAACACATAAGGGCTTAAGAAAACCTTAAATTGGGTGTAGCGGAATATAATGACTCCTTCCATTCAGATCTCTAGCCCTTGATTCCTTTATGTAGCAGAGCATTATCAAGATCTAAACTTGGATCTCTTTCTCTCCTTCTTGAGTCCGATTCTCCTTCTTGTTGATTGGATTCTTCACAGTCTTACACACTATGATTGAGATACCACTTGATGTGTGTGGGCACTCACTCTATCACTCAAGGCTAAAAAAAATTTGAAGAAGAAAAGAGAGGGAAGGTGGTTTCGGCCTAAAGAGAAAGAAGGCTTAGGAAAATTTCTGAAAGTTAAATTTCATCAAACTTTAACTGTGAGCCATCACTATCTATTTATCGGTAACTACCTAGGTTTAGGTTAGAATTATTTTGCATTAAAATAATAGAAAAATAAATGGTCAAATTCACACTAACTGGCCGGCCATAGGATGTGGATTGGGCCCCACTTTGCAATTTTGTCATTTTGTCATTTTTCCATCTCATTTTCTCAAAAACGCCAATTTTCAATTTAACCACTTAATAAATGCCAATTCCAATTATTTAATAACTAAAAGTTAATTATTAAATAATATTGTCATTTAATATATTTATTAATTAGACCTAATAAATAAGACCTAGAATCTCTTTTCTTCACAATTTTGCCCTTGCTTAGTGAAAAAATCATAAGCTAGACATAGTCTAATTTTAGAATTATAATTGATTACGTAAAATCAATTAACTGAGTCTTACAAGTAGTATGGTCTCAACTAGTATGGGGACCATGGGCCTATATAACCGAGCTTCCAATAAGCAGACCTAGAATTTACCAAGTAAATCCACTAACTTATTAATTCCTTGTTGCATCCACGCATAGAACTTAGAATTGCACTCTCAGTCATATAGAACGCTCTATATGTTCCACGATATAGATACGCTATAAATTATCCATTGTTATAATCCCAATAATCAATGATCCTCTACAGATAATCTACATTGCATAGGGATAAAATTACCGTTACACCCTTTCAATGTATTTTATCCTTAAAACACTTGCCACCTATAAATGACATTTTAGTGAACTAATATTGTCACTAAAATGAACGTTCTATCATTTATCTCTATTTAGCAAGCTCGAAGGAAATCATCGTTTCAATTGTAAACACCTATAGAAGCTATAGATTCCATATCTATGATTAGCGCTCCCACTCAATTGCACTACCATGTTCCCAAAATGTGCGTATCACCCTGACCCAAAAGTAGGCTTAACTAACAAATCAAAGAACATGTATAATACTCTTGATATCGAACCTAACCATATCAGGATTAAGATCATTTGATCTAGGATCAACTAGGTGATATTGAATTGAATAGATATTACGGTAACTTTAACATATCTAATCAAAGTTCAATATCGGTCCCTTCTGATGTATACTCCATACATCCGATACTGGTAAACTTTGCCAATGCCCTAGAAAGGACATAACACTTATCCAAGGTGTAATCTTACCTATCAGTGATTATCATGCCAGTTTAACTCCAGTGAACTGACAAATCAGGGAATTAAACTTTCGAACATATATGCAAAATTATATTCCACTGTGCTGACAAAACTATCATCATTAACAAATACATATGTTATGGAGTTAATAGAATTTATAATCATGAAATAAATCATGTGAACCATGCAACATAAAATGTTATTTCTGATGATTATTAACTAGTAAACCTGATTATATTGAAATGGGTTTTATTTATAGCACAAAACCCAACAAACTCCCACTTGCACTAATATAAAACAAAAAGTTCATTTCAAATAATCTCAACACCTTGATATACAAATCAAGTGTATTATGTAGTATACTCTCTGTAATAGGATCTGACAGGTCGTATTAATACAACCTTTTCTCCACGATTACTTCCTTAATCACAAAATACTTGATATTGTGAAATTCCTCTCTATATGTCTACTCCTCTAGGGATACTTGATTCTTTACTTTTGGCAACTACCTTTGCGTTAATCAGAAAGTAATACTAGTAGTTAATAAATGTTGGAGGAATGCCAAAAATGTATAGAACTTTCCTTTGACTGAATAAGTATCTTTCCTGAAACTTTAACATTCAGTCTCTCTCTGGTAGACTTAGAGAGTTCAGATAGGTTTTTACACTTCTCCAAAAATCACTAGTCCACCCCCAGAGTAATAACCATCTCATCAGCAGACTTTCTAGCACTAAGGCAAGTCTAGAAATCTTATTTGGTGTAGTCTAAGAGTATTAAATACACCCTTATCGACTAACATATAGTTCCTCTTCTAAATCTTAAGATTCACTTGACTGTTTTCCAGTGTTCCTTTCCTGGATTAATCTGATACCTACTCATTACTCCCACTCAACAACAGGTGTCTGGTCAAAGGCATACTAAAGCATATCTGAAACCTCTCACTGTTGATTTAAGAAATTCCTTTATGGGTTTATCTTTTCTGGAATAGTAGAAACTTTTCCTTAGATAAATAAAATCTATGTCTACAAGTCGAGAAGCTTCTATAGATTGCCATATTGGAAATTATTTTACCAGGATCTTAGATCTACTCACAAGTATGTTTATTAACATCCTAAATAAGAACTTTCTAAAACGATAAATTAAACACAGATAAAGTTTAAGAAACCTTACATTGGGTGCAGCGGAATATAATGACTCCTTCCGTTCAGATATCTAGCCCTTGATTCCTTTCTGTAGCAGAGCATTATCAATATCTGAACCTGGATCTCTTTCTCTGAATCTTCGATGCTGAAACTCCTTTGCTGATGATCTTTCTTCACGATCTTCCTCACTATGATTGAGGTATTGCTTGATGTGTGTGGGCACTACTCTAATCACTAAGGATTTCGAAATATTGAAGAAGAAGAGAGGGAGTGGTCAGCCAGATAGGGAGAGAGAAGGCTCAGTTTTTTTGAATCAGAAGTGTAGAAAATTTAGTGTAATTTTCCTGAAGCCTTCACTATCTATTTATAGCATTCCACTAGGGTTAGGTTTGAATTATTTGGCATTAAAATAATGAAAATATCAGTTTAAATTTCCTACAAAAGTGGCAGGCCCTATACTAGTGGATTTGGGCCTCATCTTTTGCAATTTTGCAGTTTAACCTTTTCTGCACCTGATTTTCTCAAAAACGCCAATTTTCAAATTCAACTATTTAAATGCCAATTCTAACTATTTAATAACTATAAATAATTATTAAATAATATTGTCATTTATCATATTTATTAATTGAACCATACAAAGTATCATAATTAACAAATATGACCCTATAAACTCTTTCTTTACAATTTCGCCCTTACTTAGTGAAAAATTCACAAATAGACATAGTCTAATTTGAGAATTATAATTGATTAATCAAAACCAATTACATGAGTCTTACAAGCAATATTATCTCAACTAGTGGGGGGACCATGGGTCTATATAACCGAGCTTCCAATAAGTAGATCAAGAATTTAGCACTAAAATTCACTAACTTATTAATTCTTCGTTGAATCCACGCATAGAACTTAGAATTGCACTCTCAGTATATAGAATGCTCTATATGTTCCACCATATAGACACATCATTAGTTATCCATTGTTATAATCCTAATGTGATCAATTATTTTCTATATGAATGATCTACACAGTAAAGGGATTAAATTACCGTAACACCCTACTATGTATTTTAGCCTTAAAACACTTGACCCCGTATAAATAATATTTCTGCTTATGTGAAATGAGATCTCCACCATTTATTTTCGTTTGGTCAAGCTCGAAGGAGATCATCCTTTGCTTACTATTCGCCAGATAGAAGCTATAGATTCCATGTTTATGCTAGCGCTCCCACTCAATTGCACTACCGTGTTCCCAAAATGTACATATCACCCTGACCTAAAAGTAGGCTTAACTAACAAATCAAAGAACACGAATAGCCTTTCAAGATTGAGCCTAATCATAACAGGATTAAGATCATTTGATCTAGGATCAACTAGGCGATATTGACTTGAATAGATATTACGGTAAGTTTAATAAATCTAAGTCAAAGTTCAATATCGGTCCCTTCCGATGCATACTCCATGCATCCAACCTGAGCTTTACTTTAACCAATGCTCTTGAAAGAACACAGCACTTCTCCAAATGCAAGTAAACTCTGTTGTAGATTATCATATCAGTAAAACCCTGTGTCTGATAAATCTAGGAAACTTTATTCACATAGTCATGTTTACTTTGCAATGTGTTGACGACACAATAAACAGGATCAAGTATGTGAAAAGGGTTTCAGATGAATTTATACATTATGTACATATAATCATGAAATAAATCATGTGAACCATGCAACATTAAATGTTATTTCTGATCTATATTAATAAGTAAATCTGATTATATTGAAATGAGTTTTATTTAGGGCATAAAACCCAACAAACTCCCACTTGCACTAATATAAAACAAAAAGTGCGTTTCAAATAATCTCAACACCTTGATATACAAATCAAGTGTAGTAGTAGTAGTAAACTCCTCGTAATAGGATCTGAAAGGTTGAATTAACCACAACCTTTTCTCCACCATTACTCTTCCTTAATCACAAAATCATTGATAATGTGAAATTCCTCTCTATATGTCTACTCTCTTGGGATACTGGATTCTATATCTTTGGCAACTACTTTTGGTTAATCAGGAAATTAACACTAGTAGTTTAAGGCAATTTGGAATGATGCCAAAAATGTATAGAACTTTCCTTAGACTGAATAAGTACCTTTCCTGCAACCTTAACATTCAGTCCCTCTCTGGTAGACCTAGAGACTTCAGATAGGTTTTTTTACACTTCTCCAAAATCACTATTCCACCCCCAGAGTAATCACCATCTTATCAGAAAGATTTACTAGCACATAGGCAAATTTCGAAATCTGATATGGTGTAGTCCAAGAGTTTTAAAGACACTCTTATAGACTAACATATAGTTCCTCTTCTTAATCTTAAGATTTACTTGATTGTCTTCCAATGTTCTTCTCCTGGATTAATCTGATACCTACTCATTACTCCCACTCAACAGCAGGTGTCTGGTGTAAGGCATACAAAAGCATATCTAAGACCTCTCACTGTTGATATAAGAAATTCTTTCATGGCTTTATCTTTTCTGGAATAGTTGAGACTTTTCCTTAGATAAATAAAATCTATGTCTAAGAAGTTGTGAAGCTTCTATAGATTGCCATTAGAAAGAAAATGCTTCAGCATC
The DNA here is from genome assembly GCF_029168945.1 of Cannabis sativa. Classification (NCBI taxonomy): domain Eukaryota; kingdom Viridiplantae; phylum Streptophyta; class Magnoliopsida; order Rosales; family Cannabaceae; genus Cannabis; species Cannabis sativa. Next base: position 60,249,825 of record NC_083601.1, read on the forward strand.
TTACTAAAGTAAGTTGCTTGCATTAGAGTAAGTAATTACCAGGTATTCCACAAGCCATAGGTTTAGATAAACTCAAACCTATAAGACTAGGAACAGGAAGTTTTGTTAAGTCCATAGAATAGACTTATTAACTAAAATTTCCTTTTATGTCCTTGTAATAGAAAACTTTAGGTTATTCCATGTGAATGGATTAAACCATAGTTCTATTGGCTTTCTTCTTAGTTTCTTATCTTGACAATCCATTACTTGTTTAAACTCACAATGGATTTTAATCACTAGTGTCTCCCAAGTCATAAGAAGGTGAGTTCCTAGAAACTCTCCCACTACGACAAGGTACCGTAAATTATGTCTAAGAAAACTACATGGTATTAACCTCTTTGGTTGTGACAAGACAACAGAGGCAGTGGGATCATCATATGTTATATAAGATGATAGAACACTTTTGGAATCAAGAAAAATATCTCCTTTATTTGCTACTTGTTTTTCAGACTTAGTCATTTTCTTAGAAAAGTAGTATTTGTTTGAACAAACACTTTCTTATCTATTGACAATGGGATGGTCCACCCCTAATCACTTAGAATAGCTAACAAACCATGGTTAACAGTTCTAGCTTTTCTTAAGATTTTGATTAGGTCATCCATGAATCTAGTAATGATTTACATTAAGTATACAACCATTACATCATTCTGAAATTGTATTACCATAGAAGGAATTAGGCAACGACTAGTAACTATTCGTCAACATGCAACTCGAAATTTCTGGGGAGGTAAGTTTGGATATAATTCAAAAATCAATTTAATGATCTTTGAACTGCATATCTACTAACTATTTCTCCACCCCTATCAGTTCGCAAGATCTTTAACCACTTACCTTAATGGTTTTAACCATTGCTAGAAATTAATGAAATTTTTCAAACATTTCAAATTTCTTTGCTAAAAGGTATAATCTAGAGTTATCGTTTTAAGAATACAACGAAAAACTCATATCCACCCCTGAATGTACATCCATCTGGGAATGAGATGAACTACTTTAAGTGGATATAGGCATATGAAGTCTTTGCAGAGATTGATCTTGTCAAATCCACTATGAACAAGATACAAATGCCATAGATTAAAAAAAATGTGGTAGTGTCTATGGATGACATAGGTTTAGTTTCATCAAAGAGTTCTTAGAATACTGCAAGTGGATCCTGGTCACAGAATACCTAACTCATATTCCATACAGTTTTAATCCTTTAATAGAAGATAGATATTAAACACTTGAGAAAGTGTAACTGTATTGTATTCTGGAATTAGAAATATAAGAAAATTTCTGTTTGGATTCTAAAATTAAAGTCAAAGACTTAAATTCAACCAAATATAATGAGTAATTCTTTCTTGGACCACCACTACTAATACAAACTCTAAGTCAGATTTGCCCATACAAGTAGGAGATTTCTAAGATTGAGGATTTATATCAATTGGGAATAGAATTTCGGGATTATAATCATATGCATCATTTAATTTCTTAAGAGAAAATATAATGACATGAAATGATTTATAGACCATTCATCCAATGATATATTATTGAGCTAATTCGAAATGAATAAGCTAAGAGGAATTAGGATAATTTCGTTTATAAATAAGAATCCAACGATGCTTCAATTAGCGAAAGACAAAGTAATCTTATTTATGTAATCTTCTTGTTTCATATCGTAAAAATACTAGTCTTAGGTGTCATCAATTGATGAACAGCTAGATGTCGCATATACAATATTTATCTTTCGAGATCTAACACTATTATGTATGTCTAATGGTGAAAATCCATTAGGGATTTATCTCATTAGAAAAACAAACATGTTAGACCAACAATGAAGATTCGAAATTAAACTACAACTTAATAACAGAAAATAACATGGTTCAATATAAATTCATACACAATTCAGAAATTATAAGCATATAGCAAGTAGGAATGACAAGTGAAAATACTAAAACGTACAACCCTAAATAATTTCCAAGGTTTTCAACAAACTGATACAGTGTCCCGGTAGGCGAGAGTCAAAGTATCATTTATTGAATAGAGTTGTCAGCTCATCTAAAATAGAAACCATTCTAGCAACCTTTTATTCGATCAAAATAAGAATCCAACGTTGTCCCGGTAGGCGAGAGTCAAGGTTATTCTCATTTTATGAGCTTCCACCATTGTTTCTTGTTTCATAAGTTTATCTCTAAGTAGTCACCGTAGGGGAGAGTCTAATAGAGACGAAAACTTACAAAACACTTATCAAATGAAATCTTACGGTGTTAAATGCGTTCAACGAATAACCATCCATAGGGGGACGAAGTCTAGCGTCTCGAGGTTATATTGAAAACATTTAACTTTTGTAAGACCAACAATGGAGATCGAATATCTTAATAATAATCAAGCTCATTATTTAAAGTGAGTTGTATTTTCTTTGATTCTCTTTATTTAATTTATTTATTTTTAAATCTATATTTATTTAAAATTTTCAATTTAGAATGAAAAATTCTAAATATAAATTTTAATTTAATATTTATAAATTATACTTAGATGGATATGAAAATAACATGAATTATTTCCATCTTAGTAATAATTTCCAATAAATATTTAGAAAAATATTCAATTTAAGTTGTTACAAAATTAATATAAATTAATTTAGAACTCAAATTTAATTTTCTATAAATATATATTGCATTTCGAAAAATTAAAGTATTTAAGAATACAATTTTCGAAAATGCATGTTAAAATAAAAAATTAATCCTGGAAAAATTATTCTAATTTAATGTTTGCCCAAAATTAATTAATAAAATTAATTTACAACAAAAAATATAATTTTCCTATTTAATTAAATATATAAGAAAAATTTCAAATATTTAAGTATGATGATGAAAATCAACTTAAATATTAATTTTCTATTTAATTAAATACACTATAAAAATACTTCAAGCAAAAATATCATCTATCTAGATTTTCCTTTGACTAATTAATTCAATTTCTAATAATATACTTTAATTCAATTTATTTTAAATTAATCAATAAATGAAAAAATCATTGATTTAAGTTGATCCAAGAATTAATTAAAATAAATAATTAATTTACAACTTAATCTATTTTTCAAGATAAAATTCGAAATTCTAGCATTTAAGAAATGCAATTTCGAAAATTGATTAATAAAATAAAGAAAAAATATATTTTGAAAATTATTTAAATTTAGTTGAAAAAATAAATTTCAACTAAAAATAATTTTCTATTTAATTAAATGTCATGAAAAAGAAATATTTAAGTATGATGATAAAAATCAACTTAGATATTCAATTTTCAAATTAATTAAATGTATTAAATTCAAGAAATAAATAATTAAGTGTAGAGAAGGCTTAATTATTAGTCTCTAGTTTAATACTAGGAAAAATATACTTAAAATAAATTGTACCAAAATTAATTATATAAATAATTAATTTCACAATGTATAATATTTTCCTTTTAAATATTAGAAATAATAAGTAGTCTAGAAATAACTATCTAGAAAATATCTTATTTGACTAAGTATCTTTTCCACAAAATTTGAGAAAAAATATCTAATTTAAGTTGTACTAGAAAAAATCTAGAACTTAAATATTTTCAAATTTAAATTTAATTAAATATCAAAAATTAAGTTGTAACCACTTAATTTGAAAATATTCCATTTTAAGTTAATATTTGAAAAGATATTAACTTAAAAAATATCTAAAGAATCTTAATAACCAATGCCTAAAATTCCTCAACTTAATTTTGAAATTTAAAATTCAAAAGATATTCAGATTTAAGTTGGTTAGTTGTAGATAACTAAATATCAACTTAAATAAGAATATTTAATGAAAAATTTAAATTAAGTTCCAGAAAGAATCTAGATGGTTATAATTCTATATTTAATTAAATACAAGAAAATACATATAGTTTAGCTTAGAATAAGGAATTCTTTAAACTATAATTTTCTTAAATTAATTTCAAAATAAATGAAATTAATTATGTTGCTAATCAATTTTATTAGGTTAAACTAGTGTAATTAACCTAGTACAGTTGTTCAAATCAGGCAAATGGGTCTTTACAATTGGGGTGGGTCGTGTGAGGGGGTGCTGGGTTCAGTATGTCGTACCCACTTCTATGGCTCCCAACTCTCACACAAGGCCTAAAAGAGAAGAATTTAACCTTAATAAGAACAACTGTTATTAATTGAATAAGCCCAATAACTAAATGGGCCTAAATAAATTCTATCAAGAACTATGATAATTTATTTTAGCAACAACAACCTATATGTATCTATAATCAAATTAAACACATAGGCTCACACAGGCACACTTTGGATGGGTCCTATCATGTTGCTAGGTCATACACAGATGAAAGAAGATTGTAAATATACCTGTTACAAATTATTAACTTGACCAAGGGAGCCATCAGATCATTAGATCTGGCAAAAAGTAACCATGACTATTTGCAATCAAGTAATAATAGGTTTTGAAAACTTACACATAAGCTAAAACACGTACTCCTGCAACAAGGTTAGTTGGATAGTTGGAGGTAGGATTTATTTAATTTTAAATTAAATATGTAATTTTGAAAATAATTAATTAAATAATAAAAAAATTTCGAAAATTTAAAAAAAAAAATTTGAAAAAATTCGAAATTTTAAAAAAAAAAATAAATTTAAAATTAAACCTACAATTTTCTAAAAAATTAGGTTTCAACCAACCTAAATATCATTTCAAAAATTTGCTAAATACTTTTAAATTTTAAATGTTATTTTATAAATAAAAATTAAATAAAAAGTTAGAAAAGATAAATAAATATCTTTTTCAAATTTTAAATGTAATTTAAATAAATAAAATAACAAAATTTAAAAAAAAATAGCAAAATATCTTATATCATTTAAAAATTACATGATTATAAATATCTTATTTTTAAATTTAAAATAAGATAAGATATAATCAAATTTTAAAATAAGATAGATTTTTAAGCAAGAAGATAGATACTAATTCTATTAAAATTCAAATTACACTAATATCTTGAATTAAATTTAAAAAATATTAAATTAATTCAAAAAGATAATCAGAATTGAATTAGGAATAGTAATAGTATAAATACAAAACTATAAGAAAAATCGGAAGTTAATTCCATGAAAAACCATGAAAAATCGAAGAAAAACGAAAAAATTGTGAACTGTACGGACAGATTTGCGATCGCAGGAAAATTTCAGCACAACTCCGATTTTTTTCGAATCTTCAAAAATTCATAACTAATTCAAATAAAATCGAAATTGAGTTCTGTAAAAGGCTAACTTGCTTACTTTTTCCCATACTATCCAATAAAAATAATTCCAGAAACAAAATCGCAATTATTTTTCACGAAAATTTTCAAACATCAATCAATCATCAAATAACACTCAATACAACATGATACCATCCAAAGAACATACAAACAATCGTTTTAAAGTCCAAATTTCTTGCAAGTAAATCAATTACTATGGCTCTGATACCAGTTATTGGAAATTATTTTACCAGGATCTTAGATCTACTCACAAGTATGTTTATTAACATCCTAAATAAGAACTTTCTAAAACGATAAATTAAACACAGATAAAGTTTAAGAAACCTTACATTGGGTGCAGCGGAATATAATGACTCCTTCCGTTCAGATATATAGCCCTTGATTCCTTTCTGTAGCAGAGCATTATCAATATCTGAACCTGGATCTCTTTCTCTGAATCTTTGATGCTGAAACTCCTTTGCTGATGATCTTTCTTCACGATCTTCCTCACTATGATTGAGGTATTGCTTGATGTGTGTGGGCACTACTCTAATCACTAAGGATTTTGAAATATTGAAGAAGAAGAGAGGGAGTGGTCAGCCAGATAGGGAGAGAGAAGGCTCAGTTTTTCTGAATCAGAAGTGTAGAAAATTTAGTGTAATTTTCCTGAAGCCTTCACTATCTATTTATAGCATTCCACTAGGGTTAGGTTTGAATTATTTGGCATTAAAATAATGAAAATATCAGTTTAAATTTCCTACAAAAGTGGCAGGCCCTATACTAGTGGATTTGGGCCTCACTTTTTGCAATTTTGCAGTTTTACCTTTTCTGCACCTGATTTTCTCAAAAATGCCAATTTTCAAATTCAACCATTTAAATGCCAATTCTAACTATTTAATAACTATAAATAATTATTAAATAATATTGTCATTTATCATATTTATTAATTGAACCATACAAAGTATCATAATTAACAAATATGTCCCTATAAACTCTTTCTTTAGAATTTCGCCCTTACTTAGTGAAAAATTCACAAATAGACATAGTCTAATTTGAGAATTATAATTGATTAATCAAAACCAATTACATGAGTCTTACAAGCAATATTATCTCAATTAGTGGGGAGACCATGGGTCTATATAACCGAGCTTCCAATAAGTAGATCAAGAATTTAGCACTAAAATTCACTAACTTATTAATTCTTCGTTGAATCCACGCATAGAACTTAGAATTGCACTCTCAGTATATAGAATGCTCTATATGTTCCACCATATAGACACATCATTAGTTATCCATTGTTATAATCCTAATGTGATCAATTATCCTCTATATGAAGGATCTACACAGTAAAGGGATTAAATTACCGTAACACCCTACTATGTATTTTATCCTTAAAACACTTGATCCCGTATAAATGATATTTCAGCTTATGTTAAATGAGATCTCCACCATTTATTTTTCGTTTGGTCAAGCTCGAAGGAGATCATCCTTTGCTTACTATTCGCCAGATAGAAGCTATAGATTCCATGTTTATGCTAGCGCTCCCACTCAATTGCACTACCGTGTTCCCAAAATGTACGTATCACCCTGACCTAAAAGTAGGCTTAACTAACAAATCAAAGAACACGAATAGCCTTTCAAGATTGAGCCTAATCATAACAGGATTAAGATCATTTGATCTAGGATCAACTAGGCGATATTGACTTGAATAGATATTACGGTAAGTTTAATAAATCTAAGTCAAAGTTCAATATCGGTCCCTTCCGATGCATACTCCATGCATCCAACCTGAGCTTTACTTTAACCAATGCTCTGGAAAGAACATAGCACTTCTCCAAATGCAAGTAAACTCTGTTGTAGATTATCATATCAGTAAAACCCTGTGTCTGATAAATCTAGGAAACTTTATTCACATAGTCATGTTTACTTTCCAATGTGTTGACGGCACAATAAACAGGATCAAGTATGTGAAAAGGGTTTCAGATGAATTTATACATTAGGTACATATAATCATGAAATAAATCATGTGAACCATGCAACATTAAATGTTATTTCTGATCTATATAAATAAGTAAATCTGATTATATTGAAATGAGTTTTATTTAGGGCATAAAACCCAACATGCCATTAGAAAAGAAAATTCTTCAGCATCTTACTAAAGTAAGTTGCTTGCACTAGAGTAATAAATTACCAGGCATACCACAAGCCATAAGTTTAGATCATCTCAAACATATCATAGTAGGAATAGGAAGTTGTGTTAAGTCCATTGAATAGACTTACTAACTAAAATTTCCTTTCTTGTCCTTGTAATAGAAAACTTTTGGTTGTTCCGCATGAATGATTTTAACCATAGTTCTCTTGGCTTTTCTTCTTAGTTTCTTATTCTGACAATCCATTACTTGTTTAAACTAACAATGGATTTTCATCACAAGTGTCTTCCAAGTCATAACAGGGTGAGTTCCTTGAAACCCTCGCACTACGATAAAGTACCGTGATTTTTGTCTAAGAATCCAAATGGTATTGTCCTCTTCAGTTGTGTCAACACAGCGGAGGCAGTGGGATCATCTTATGCAAAATAAGATGACAGAACACTTTGGAATCAAGAAAATTATCTCCTTTACTTTGCTACTTTGTTTTCAGACTTAGTCATTTTCTTGGAAAAGTACTATTTGTTGAAACAACCACTTTCTTATCTAATGACTATGGGATTGTCCACCCCTAATCACTTAGAATAGCTAACAAACATGCAAACCTTGGTTAACAGTTCTAGCTTTTCTTAAGATTACAATTAGGTCATCCATGAATCTAGTAATGGTTTATACTAAGTACACAACCATTCCATCATTTTGAAATTTTCCTTTCATTAGGGTATTTCGTTAGAAGGATTTAGGCAACGACTAGTATCTAATCATCAATATGCAAATTGAATTTCTGGGGAAGTAAGTTTGGATATAATTCAAAAAATCAACTTAATGAACTTTGAACTGCATATGTACCAAATATTTCTCCACCCCTATCAGTTCGCAAGATCTTTAACCACTTACCTTAATGGTTTTTCACCATTGCTATTAATTAATGAAAATTTTCAAACATTTCAAATTTCTATGCTTAAGGTAAAATCTAGACTGATCTTCTTAAGAATATAACGAAAACTCATATCCAACCCTGAATGTACATCCATTTGCGAATGAGATGATTATACTTTTAGTGGATATAGGCATATTGACTCTTTGCAGAGAATGATCTTGTCAAAACTACTATGAACAAGATACAAATGCCATAGATATATATAAAATATGTGGTTGTGGTCTTTTGATGACTTAGGTTTAGTTACATTAAAGATTTCTTAGAATAGTGTAAGTGGATCCTGGTCACAGAATACTAAACTCATATTCCATACTAACATACAGTTTGAATCCATTGATAGAAAATGGTATTAATAACTTGTGAAAGTTGAACTTTACTGTATTATGGAAATAGAAATATAAAATTTCTATTTGGAATCTAAAATTCAAAGTCAAAGACTTAAATTTATACCAAATATACATGAGTATTCTTCTTTCTTGGACCACCACTACTAATCTAAATCTAAGTCTGATTTGTCTAAAGTAAGCATATACAAGTAGGAGATTCTAAGATTGAGAATTTATATCATTTCGGGATAGAATGTCGGGAATATAATCATATGCGTTATTCAATTTCTTAAGAGAAAATAGAATGACTTTATATGATTAATAAAGCATTCATCCAATGATATATTATTTAAGGTAATTCGAAATGAATAAGCTAAGAGGAATAAAGGATAATTTCAAATTTAAAATAAGAATCCAACGATGCTCCGATTAGCGAGAGTCAAAGTTATTCTTACTTTTATAAAATTCTTGTTTCATATTGTAAATACTTGTCTAAGGTGTCATCTATTGATGAACAGCTAGATGTTGCATTTACAATATTTATCTATCGAGATCTAACACTATTATTGTAAAGCCCGCTTAGCTTAATTTGGAAATTAGCAGCTAATTTTGATTAATTATGAAAATTATTTATAGCTATTTAAATAATTTATTACTGTTATTTATGGAATTCAGAAATACATGGTTATGTTATTCAGTAGTTTTCATAGTTTGCATTTTCGGTGACAGTGGGATGCTTTTGTATAAAGCCAGGGTTTGCGTTCCGAGTAGTGTGGAACTTAGAAACGAGATCTTTGAGGAGGCTCATTCTACCCCGTATTCTCTACATCCCGGCACCACTAAGATGTACCAAGATTTGAAACCGTACTTCTGGTGGAGCGGTATGAAGAAGAATTTGGTAGAATTCGTATCGAGATGCCTCACTTGTCAGCAGATTAAGGCTGAACATCAGAGACCAGCAGGGTTGTTGCAGCCTCTAACCCTACCAGAATGGAAATGGGAAGATATCACGATGGATTTTGTGGTCGGGTTACCTAGGACCACGGGTTTATTTGATTCCATCTGGGTAGTGGTGGATCGATTTACGAAATCTGCTCATTTTCTGCCGGTTAGAACAACATTTACAGTGGATCAGTTGGCAGACTTGTATGTTAGAGAGATCGTAAGACTTCACGGGGTACCGAAGTCTATAGTTTCCAACAGGGATCCGAAGTTCACCTCCAAATTTTGGCAAAGTTTGCAACGGGCAATGGGTACAAAGCTGAAATTTAGTACAGCATTCCATCCTCGGACAGATGGTCAGTCTGAAAGGACAATTCAGATATTGAAGGACATGTTGCGAGCCTGTGTTATGGATTTTGAAGGCTCATGGAATAAGTATCTACCGTTGATAGAATTTTCTTACAACAACAGTTATCAGAGTACGATAGGGATGACTCCCTATGAACTGTTATACGGTAGGAAATGTAGATCTCCTATCCACTGGGATGAGACAGGGGAGAGAAAATACTTAGGTCCAGAGTCAGTGCAGCGGACCAATGAGGCGATAGAGAAAATAAAAGCTAGAATGCTTGCCTCACGGAAGCGGACGAAGAGTTACGCAGATCCGAAACGCAGAGATGTTGAGTTCCAAGTAGGGGACCATGTGTTTTTACGGGTATCTCCGATGAAAGGGATTAAACGTTTCGGAAAAAGAGGCAAGTTATGCCCTAGATTTACAGGACCTTTCGAGATTCTCGAGAAGATAGGTCAAGTGGCATATCTGTTAGCATTGCCTCCAGCCTTATCAGCAGTTCACAACGTATTCCATGTCTCGATGTTGAGAAAATACGTTTCAGATCCCTCTCATATACTCAGTTATGAGAGTCTTGAGCTACAGCCAGACATGACTTGTGAGGAACAGCCAGTGCAGATCCTGGATAAAAAGGATAAAGTCCTTCGGAATAAGACCATAGCGTTGGTCAAAGTTCTCTGGAGAAACAGCAAGGTGGAGGAAGCCACCTGGGAGCTAGAGTTAGATATGAGAGCTCATTATCCAGAGTTGTTCAGGTTAAATTTCGGCGACGAAATCCTTTTAAGGGGGGGATAGTTGTAAAGCCCGCTTAGCTTAATTTGGAAATTAGCAGCTAATTTTGATTAATTATGAAAATTATTTATAGCTATTTAAATAATTTATTACTGTTATTTATGGAATTCAGAAATACATGGTTATGTTATTCAGTAGTTTTCATATTTTGCATTTTCGGTGCCCAGTATTTTGGAACTCGGCGTTTGGCTCAGTAGAAATCACAACTTAGTATGTTTGTAGTTTGGGACGAGTTATTAGACATTGGGAATGTCGGGAATGGCCGGGAATTTAGAATTTCCCAAAAAATACCCATTTAGTGATTATTATGTGGTTTTAGTGTGGAGGGGCAAAATGGTCTTTTTGCCCCATTAGTATTTTGTCTTCTAGTGTATTTATTATTGAAAAATAAATGTTTATTTGATTATTTGTTGGCTGAAATAAGTTGATAAGTGGCTTTTATTTTCATTTCTTCATTTTACAAAAAATATCACAAGTTAGAAAATAGAAAACTCTCTCAAGTTCTCTCTCTATTTCGGCTGGGTGCATGGGATTCAAAGGCTGGGTTTTTCTTCAATTTTCAAGCTAGATTCATCATAACTTTGGGAACTCTTGATTGTGGTATGTATCTTCTAATTTTTCTTTCTTTGTTTTCTTGAGAAAAATGGTGAAAAGTTGAGTAAATGCATGCTTCTTGAGGTGTTGTTGCTGCTGTGTTTGTGAGTTAAATTCAGAGGTTTATTTTTGTTTTAAAATGTTGATTCATTCATGTTAGGGCTGTTGATTTCTTGAGTTTATTAAGTTATGAAATTTTAGCTCAAAACTATGATTTTTGAAAGAAATTGTGTAATCTGTTGCTGGGTTGTTGCTTGATGTTTTAGTTGTTTTCAGAAGCTGTAATATGCTTGTTTTAGTAGATTTAATCAGGTTTGAATGCATGTTTGAGGGATTTGCTCAAGTTTGAGTTTAGAACTCAAAGCTTGAGCTTTAATGGCAAATTTCGTATCTGTGATTTCTGGGTTATTTTTATGCTTTGATAATGTTCTTTGGGGTATTTAGAACAGGTCTGGAAGGTTTGGTATGAATTGGGTTTGATTTGAGTGAGTTAGGAATTTTTGAAAAATTCCTGCGAGGAACCGGAATTCCGGTTGTGCAACCGGAATTCCGGATGAGGGTCCAAGATTCCCAGAACCGGAATTCCGGTTGCAGAACCGGTCTACCGGTTGGGGAATTTTCAGAACCCGTGTTTTTCCTCGTTTTTATGTTTTAGGGGGTATTGCCATGCTTTTTATCGATAGGGAAACTTTTAGTCCCAAGTTTTAGTCCCCGGGAAGTGATTTAGCGTGTCACTTATAGCGTTGTGATTTTTATGGTTTAGGAGCACATGTCCGCCGCTCGGCTTCGGTTCCAATCAAGTTGACCGCACACCCGAAATCGGAATCCGTAAGATTAGTATAACGGTATGCATATGTAGATTACATGTTTAGCGTGCATGTAGGAAGCCCGCTAGATTACATTAGTTATGTATTTAGGCTTCGAACCATCCAACCCCGTCACGTCGGTACGTGGCGGAGTATGACCAGCAGCCGGAGTATGACCGGATTCGACCGATTAGGCCGACATTTGGTTGGTGGTTCGGTTGCCATTGACCTATCCCGTCGGTACAGTGGAGTATGACCAAGGCGGAGTATGACCGGTTCGACCGATCGGAGGATACTTGTCAATAGTACCGTCCCCGTGAACGTTCAAAACTCGGTACCATGTTGGACATGGCAAGAGTGGCTCGGCACCATGTTGGACACGGCAGCAGCGGGACTCGCATCGTGTTGGACACGGCGAGCTTAGGGTTATGATCAGGGGTATGGGCGTCTGATCATAACCGGGATTATGTATGAGTATTATTATGCTTTTCTTACTGAGTCTGTCGACTCACAGTTTTACGTTTATGTGTAGGTAAAGGCAAAGCTAAGGCTGATGGACTGTGAGCGAGCTTGTGAAGATTGTACATGTCGGGGCGGTTAGGCCTGGAGCGTACGATCATCGGGACAGCAAGGCTGATTTTTTGTAACTGGTCGTTAGACGACATTTATTTTATGTATCAGTTAAACAGTTAAATCTTTTTCTAAATGATTTTATAATCGGGATCCCGAGTCTTTTGTAATATTATTTTATAAGTTTAATTAAAAAGCAAAATTTTAATTAATCACGTTTTTCCATAAACCTCATTGATTAGCAACGAGCTGCACAGCATGTTTAAAAATCACGTAATACGCCTATGTTAGTTAGGGTGTTACAATTTGGTATCGTAGCCGCTGTGTTGTCTTCCGAAGATCGTCACGACATGTACAATCATCATCAGCAGTTAGCTCGTTTCACGGTTAAGTAAGCCTTTATTGCTTTAGTAGTTTATTTTATTCAGTTATGAAAAAGAAAAGCCTGTTAGGAAGCATGTTAGTAGCCTGATAGTAGAATAGGCGCATGTTTCGTTTTTAAATTTCCAAATTAAGCGGCATTAGTAAGCTCTCCTTGAATACGACCTGATATGCCAACTCTTGGTTTCGCTGGCGGTTCTAATCAGATGGACACCAGGCGGACTACCAGGAGTGAGGGCAACTCCGTAGGGTCGAACCAAGGACAGGGAGCACAGTTTCCCCCACCTGTTCGGGGCCGAGGTAGAGGTCCCCGAGGCAGGGCTCGTGGTCGGGGTGATGAGAACCCACCACAGGCTGCCCAGGCTCCCCCAGCCGATCAGGGAGCCCAGAATTGGGAGTTGCGGTTTGCGGAAATGCAAGCCCGGATAGAAGAGCAAGACCTCGAGATTCAGAGGTTGAGACAGCAGGGTGCTCCTGCAGCCCAAAGGCTCCGTAGTTCCAAAGGGCACTCGCCCCCGCCGCCCCTGTGCCGAGATAGTGCTGGCGGCCCATAGATTGGAACCTTCGTACGAACGGTTCCAGAGGCAAGCGCCTCCGGTTTTCCTTGGAGGTCCGGACGTAATGAAAGCCGAGCAGTGGCTAACGGTGATTACCAAGATCCTGAACTTTATGGGGGTCACCGGTAACGACAGAGTGGTGTGTGCCACTTTCTAGTTCCAGGAGGACGCTCTGGTCTGGTGGGACATGGTGTCTCAGATCCATGACGTCACCACCATGACCTGGGAAAGGTTCTAGGAACTCTTCAACGCAAAATACTACAACGAGGCGGTCAGAAGCGCCAAGAGGAAAGAGTTCGCTCACCTGACCCAGCGTGAGAATATGAGCGTCACCGAGTATACGACTCAGTTTGATCGGTTGGCGAGGTTAGCCTCGGGAATTGTGCCGACCGACTTCAGCAAGAAGGAGAAGTATCTGGACGGGTTGAATGCCAGGATCAGGGATGATTTGATGATCACCACAGACGACAGCACCACCTATGCTCAGATGGTGGAGAAGGCACTACGAGCTGAGGGCGCAGTTGGGTGTATGTCGGAGTCAGCCAGTACTCCGGTGAGTGGCGGGGCTCCTACCCCTCCTGCATCAGGCTTTAGCCGGGGGAGTAGCGGTTCGGCCATTGACCAGAGGAAGAGAGTACCCACTGCTTCCGGTGGCTCGAGTCAGAACAAGAGGTTCCGGGGGAACCAGAACAGAGGGAGTCGTCCTGGTGGTACTGAGACCCGATTCTCCTATCCCGAGTGCCCTAGCTGCAAGAGGCACCATCGGGGAGAGTGCAAAGGTTAGGGATGCTTTCACTGTGGCATGCCCGGACACTTCAAGAGGGACTGTCCCCATCTCCGATCAGAGGCACCGAGAGCTCCAGCGATACCCACTCCAGCCAGGGTATTCGCTATCACTCAGGCTGATGCAGATGCCAGCCCATCAGTTGTCACAGGTCAGCTTTCTATTAACAACTCGCTATATTCAGTGCTGTTTTATTCTGGGGCTACACATTCTTATGTGGCGGCCAGAGTCTTTAGTAAATTGGGTAGACCGTATGATATATATGAATCAGGGTTTGGAACCCTATTACCTGGCGGAGAATTGGTTATCTCCAATAAGTGGATTAGGTCTATGCCAATCAGGATAGATGGTAGAGAGTTAAGTGCTGATCTGATAGAGATGAGTCTAGTCGAATTCGATATTATTTTAGGAATGGATTTCCTATCTAAATATTCGGCGAGCATTGATTCTAAAAGGAAGATGGTGATCTTCCAACCGGAAAGCGAGGAACCATTTGTGTTTGTTGGTTCAGTTCAGGGATCTCGGATCCCGGTGATCTCAGCTATGTCAGCTAGAGAATTGTTGCACGGCGGTTGCTTAGGGTTTCTGGCCGTGGTGGTGGACACCACTCGGCCAAATACCATTCGGCCAGAGGACATCAGGGTGGTTCGAGAATTTTTAGATGTTTTTCCCGAAGAACATCCAGGGTTACCACCTCAGCGGGAGATTGACTTCGTGATAGATTTGGCACCAGGGGTGGAACCGGTTTCCAAAGCCCCGTATAGAATGGCTCCAGCTGAACTTAAGGAATTAAAGATTCAGCTCCAAGGATTGCTTGACATAGGGTTCATTCGGCCCAGTGTGTCACCCTGGGGAGCCCCGGTTTTATTCGTCAAGAAGAAGGATGGATCTATGAGGATGTGCATCGACTACAGGGAATTGAACAAGCTGACGGTGAAGAATAAATATCCCTTACCTAGGATCGATGACTTGTTCGATCAGCTTCAGGGGAAGACGGTCTTTTCTAAGATTGATCTCCGTTCGAGTTATCATTAGTTGAGAATCCGAGAGGAGGACATTCCGAAGACGGCTTTCTGCACTAGGTACGGACATTACGAATTTCTGGTTATGTCATTCGGACTAACCAATGCTCCTACAGCATTCATGGACCTGATGAATAGAGTATTCAAGGATTTCCTCGATATCTGTGTGATTGTGTTTATCGACGACATCCTCGTGTACTCTCAATCAGAAGAGGAGCATGAGTTACATCTTCAGATGGTACTGCAACGACTTCGAGAACATAAGCTTTATGCTAAGTTCAAGAAATGTGAGTTCTGGCTATCTCAGGTGTCCTTCCTAGGGCACATTGTGAGCAAAGATGGGATCAAGGTGGATCCCGGGAAGATCGAATCCGTCAGGGATTGGCCGAGACCGAAGACAGTGACAGAGATCAGAAGCTTTTTGGGTTTAGCTGGGTACTACCGTAGGTTCGTCGAAAGGTTCTCTAAAATTTCAATGCCCCTAACCGAGCTTACAAAGAAGAATCAGCGATTTATTTGGTCAAACAAGTGCGAAGCTAGCTTTCAGGAGCTAAAACAGAGGTTGATTACTGCTCCAGTACTAGCTTTGCCTTCGGACAAGGAGAAGTTCGTAGTATATTGCGACGCATCCAAACAGGGTTTGGGGTGTGTATTGATGCAAGCCGATCGGGTCATCGCTTATGCCTCCCGTCAGTTAAAGGATTATGAACAGCGATACCCGACTCATGATCTAGAGTTGGCCGCAGTGGTTTTTGCATTGAAGATTTGGCGGCATTACCTTTTCGGGGAGAAGTGTGAGATCTATACCGACCATAAAAGTCTCAAGTATTTCTTTACTCAGAAGGATTTGAATATGAGACAAAGGCGTTGGTTGGAATTAGTGAAGGATTACGATTGTGAGATCCTCTATCACCCCGGAAAAGCCAATGTAGTGGCCGATGCCCTGAGCAGAAAGGGTCCCGGGCAAGTAGCTAGTATGGTTCAGATCTCGCCTCAGCTAGCAGAGGATATGGTTAGATCCAGCATTGAGTTTGTGGTAGGTCAGCTTCACAACTTAACGCTGCAATCTGATCTATTGGAAAGAATAAAAGTCGCTCAGATGACAGATCCGGAGTTAGTAAAGATCCGAGATGAGGTGTTGGCTGGTCAAGCCAAGGACTTTTCAGTGTCAGACAGTGGGATGCTTTTGTATAAAGCCAAGGTTTGCGTTCCGAATAGTGTGGAACTTAGAAACGAGATCTTTGAGGAGGCTCATTCTACCCCGTATTCTCTACATCCCGGCACCACTAAGATGTACCAAGATTTGAAACCGTACTTCTGGTGGAGCGGTATGAAGAAGAATTTGGTAGAATTCGTATCGAGATGCCTCACTTGTCAGCAGATTAAGGCTGAACATCAGAGACCAGCAGGGTTGTTGCAGCCTCTAACCCTACCAGAATGGAAATGGGAAGATATCACGATGGATTTTGTGGTCGGGTTACCTAGGACCACGGGTTTATTTGATTCCATCTGGGTAGTGGTGGATCGATTTACGAAATCTGCTCATTTTCTGCCGGTTAGAACAACATTTACAGTGGATCAGTTGGCAGACTTGTATGTTAGAGAGATCGTAAGACTTCACGGGGTACCGAAGTCTATAGTTTCGGACAGGGATCTGAAGTTCACCTCCAAATTTTGGCAAAGTTTGCAACGGGCAATGGGTACAAAGCTGAAATTTAGTACAGCATTCCATCCTCAGACAGATGGTCAGTCTGAAAGGACAATTCAGATATTGGAGGACATGTTGCGAGCCTGTGTTATGGATTTTGAAGGCTCATGGAATAAGTATCTACCGTTGATAGAATTTTCTTACAACAACAGTTATCAGAGTACGATAGGGATGGCTCCCTATGAACTGTTATACGGTAGGAAATGTAGATCTCCTATCCACTGGGATGAGACAGGGGAGAGAAAATACTTAGGTCCAGAGTCAGTGCAGCGGACCAATGAGGCAATAGAGAAAATAAAAGCTAGAATGCTTGCCTCACAGAGCAGACAGAAGAGTTACGCAGATCCGAAACGCAGAGATGTTGAGTTCCAAGTAGGGGACCATGTGTTTTTACGGGTATCTCCGATGAAAGGGATTAAACGTTTCGGAAAAAGAGGCAAGTTATGCCCTAGATTTACAGGACCTTTCGAGATTCTCGAGAAGATAGGTCAAGTGGCATATCGGTTAGCATTGCCTCCAGCCTTATCAGCAGTTCACAACGTATTCCATGTCTCGATGTTGAGAAAATACGTTTCAGATCCCTCCCATATACTCAGTTATGAGAGTCTTGAGCTACAGCCAGACATGACTTGTGAGGAACAGCCAGTGCAGATCCTGGATAAAAAGGATAAAGTCCTTCGGAATAAGACCATAGCGTTGGTCAAAGTTCTCTGGAGAAACAACAAGGTGGAGGAAGCCACCTGGGAGCTAGAGTTAGATATGAGAGCTCAATATCCAGAGTTGTTCAGGTTAGATTTCGGGGACGAAATCCTTTTAAGGGGGGGATAGTTGTAAAGCCCGCTTAGCTTAATTTGGAAATTAGCAGCTAATTTTGATTAATTATGAAAATTATTTATAGCTATTTAAATAATTTATTACTGTTATTTATGGAATTCAGAAATGCATGGTTATGTTATTCAGTAGTTTTCATATTTTGCATTTTCGGTGCCCGGTATTTTGGAACTCGGCGTTTGGCTCAGTAGAAATCACAACTTAGTATGTTTGTAGTTTGGGACGAGTTATTAGACATTGGGAATGTCGGGAATGGCCGGGAATTTAGAATTTCCCAAAAAATACCCCTTTAGTGATTATTATGTGGTTTTAGTGTGGAGTGGCAAAATGGTTTTTTTGCCCCATTAGTATTTTGTCTTCTAGTGTATTTATTATTGAAAAATAAATGTTTATTTGATTATTTGTTGGCTGAAATAAGTTGATAAGTGGCTTTTATTTTCATTTCTTCATTTTACTAAAAATATCACAAGTTAGAAAATAGAAAACTCTCTCAAGTTCTCTCTCTATTTCGGCTGGGTGCATGGGATTCAAAGGCTGGGTTTTTCTTCAATTTTCAAGCTAGATTCATCATAACTTTGGGAACTCTTGATTGTGGTATGTATCTTCTAATTTTTCTTTCTTTGTTTTCTTGAGAAAAATGGTGAAAAGTTGAGTAAATGCATTCTTCTTGAGGTGTTGTTGCTGCTGTGTTTGTGAGTTAAATTCAGAGGTTTATTTTTGTTTTAAAATGTTGATTCATGCATGTTAGGGCTGTTGATTTCTTGAGTTTATTAAGTTATGAAATTTTAGCTCAAAACTATGATTTTTGAAAGAAATTGTGTAATCTGTTGCTGGGTTGTTGCTTGATGTTTTAGTTGTTTTCAGAAGCTGTAATATGCTTGTTTTAGTAGATTTAATCAGGTTTGAATGCATGTTTGAGGGATTTGCTCAAGTTTGAGTTTAGAACTCAAAGCTTGAGCTTTAATGGCAAATTTCGTATCTGTGATTTCTGGGTTATTTTTATGCTTTGATAATGTTCTTTGGGGTATTTAGAACAGGTCTGGAAGGTTTGGTATGAATTGGGTTTGATTTGAGTGAGTTAGGAATTTTTGAAAAATTCCTGCGAGGAACCGGAATTCCGGTTGTGCAACCGGAATTCCGGATGAGGGTCCAGTAATTCCCAGAACCGGAATTCCGGTTGCAGAACCGGTCTACCGGTTGGGGAATTTTCAGAACCCGTGTTTTTCCTCGTTTTTATGTTTTAGGGGGTATTGCCATGCTTTTTATCGATAGGGAAACTTTTAGTTCCTAGTTTAAGTCCCCGGGAAGTGATTTAGCGTGTCACTCATAGTGTTGTGATTTTTATGGTTTAGGAGCCTGTAATCCACCGCTCAGCTAAAGTTCCAGTCAGGTTGACCGGCACACCTGAATTCAGAATCCAGGTAAGATTAGTATAACAGTATGCATATGTAGAATACATGTTTAGCGTGCATGTAGGAAGCCTGTTAGATTACATTAGTTATGTATGTTGGCTTCGAACCATCCAACCCTGTCACGTCGGTACAGGCTGGAGTATGACCGACGCCGGAGTATGACCGGTTCGACCGATCAGGCTGACATTTGGTTGGTGGTTCCGTACTATTGACCTATCCCGTCGGTACAGGCTGGAGTATGACCAGCAGCCGGAGTATGACCGGTTCGACCGATCAGGAGGATACTTGTCAATAGTACCGTCCCTGTGAACGTTCAAAACTCAGTACCATGTTGGACATGGCAGTAGTGGCTCAGTACCGTGTTGGACACGGCAGTAGCGGGACTCAGTATCGTGTTGGACACGGCAGTTAGGGTTATGATCAGGGGTATGGGCGTCTGATCATAACCGGGATTATGTATGAGTATTATTATGCTTTTCTTACTGAGTCTGTCCACTCACAGTTTTACGTTTATGTGTAGGTAAAGGCAAAGCTAAGGCTGATGGACTGTGAGCGAGCTTGTGAAGATTGTACATGTCGGGGCGGTTAGGCCTGGAGCGTACGATCATCGGGACAGCAAGGCTGATTTTTTGTAACTGGTCGTTAGACGACATTTATTTTATGTATCAGTTAAACAGTTAAATCTTTTTGTAAATGATTTTATAATCGCGATCCCGAGTCTTTTGTAATATTATTTTATAAGTTTAATTAAAAAGCAAAATTTTAATTAATCACGTTTTTCCATAAACCTCGTTGATTAGCAACGAGCTGCACAACATGTTTAAAAATCACGTAATACGCCTATGTTAGTTAGGGTGTTACAATTATGTTTGTCTAATGGATGACAATCTATTAGGGATTTGTCCCATTAAAACAAGAAGCTAAGTTAGACCAACAATGAAGATTCAAAATTTAAACTACATTAATAACAGAAAATAACATGGTTCAATATAAATTCATACACAATGCAAAAATTATTAAACATATAGCAAGTAGGAATGACAAGCGAAAATACTAAAACATACAATCCTAAATAATTTCGAAGGTCTTCAACAAACTGATATTAGTGTCCCGTTTAGGCGAGAGTCAAAGATACCATCCATTGAATAGATTTGTCAGCTCATCTAAAATGATAAATATTCTAGCAACCTTTTATTCGATCAAGATCAGAATCCAGCGTTGTCCCGTTTAGGCGAGAGTCAAGGCGATTCGATCTTATGAGCTTCCACCATTGTTTCATACTTTTGTAAGCCCTATTAAAGTCTCCACCATTAGGGTGATCCATACTAAAATAAACACTTACAAATAGTACTTATCTTTCGAGATTCTACGGCGTTAAATTGCTAATAAATGTTCCTCCATTAGGGAGGATTACTAACTAAAACAAGAACTATGTAGAACCAACAATAGAGATCGAATAGCCTAATAGTAATAAAGCTCATTATCTAAAATGTATTTTCTTCTAATATTTATTTTTAATCAATTTATTTTAAATATATATTTATTTAATTAAAATCTGTAATTTAGAATGAAAAGTTCTAAATATAAAAATTAATTTAATATTTATTAAATTATACTTAGATGGATATGAAAATAAAATGAATTATTTCAATCTTAGTAATAATTTCCAATAAATATTTAGAAAATTATTCAATTTTAGTTGATTGAAAATTAATTTAAATTAATTTACAACTCAAATTTAATTTTCTATGAATATATATTGCATTTCGAAAAATTAAAGTATATAAGAAGACAATTTTCGAAATTGCTCTAAAATAAAATAAAAAATAAAACTTGAAAATTTATTCTAATTTGATGTTGGTCCAAAATTAATTATCCACATAAATATAATTTTCCTATTTAATTAAATATTAAGAAAAATTTCAAATATTTAAGTATCATGATGAAAATCAACTTAAATATTTATTTTCTATTTAATTAAATATCACTAGAAAATACTTCAAGCAAAACAGATAATATCTATCTAGACTTTCATTGACTAATTAATTCATTTTCTAATTATAATATATTTAAGTTCATTTATTTTAATTAATCATTAAATGAAAAAATTATTGATTTAAGTTGGTCCAAAATTAAAATAAATAATTTTCAACTTTAATCTACTTTTCAAATAAAATTCGAAATTTTCTGCATTTAAGAAATGCAATTTCGAAATATATAAAAAATGATTAATAAAATAAAATAAAATATATTTTTAAAATTATTCAAATTTGAGTTGTCCGAAATAAGATTTCACACTTAAAGTAATTTTCTATTTAATTAAATATCATGAAAATAATACCATTTAAGTATCAACAATGAAATCAACTTAAACATTTAATTTCCAGTTTAATAAAATATATTAAATACAAGAATAAAATAATCAAGTATAAAAGAAACTTAATTATTAATTCTAATTCAATACTAGGAAAAATATTCTATAATTAAGTTGGTCTAAAATTAATTAAAATAAATAATTAATTTTCAACATAAAATATTTTTCTAATTAAATATTAGAAAATATAACTAGTACTAGAAATAACTATCTAGAATATATATCATTAACTAAGTGTTTTTCTAAAATTAACTTTAAAATATTAAAGGAAAAATAAATTTCACATATTTTAAAAGTTAGTTATGTTGCTAATTCAATTTTAATTAGGTTAGACTAATATAATTAACCTAATACAATTATTTAAATAAGGCAAATGGGCCTTCACAATTGGAGTTGTTCATGTGAGGGAGAGTTGGGTTCAGTATGTGGTACCCACTGCTTTTTGCCCCCTAGCTCTCACACAAGGCCCAAAGAAGAGGAATTTAACCTTTAAATAAACAATTTTTATTCATTGAATAAGCCCAATTCTAATTGGGCCTAAATAAAATTACTTGTGTCAAATTTTATTTTAGCAACCTAGTCCATTTACTTAGTAAAACTTAAATGGGCTTCCTATATGCATCTAAGCCCAATAACAAACAATAGGCTCACACAGGTCAAATGATTTGGATGGGCCCTATCATGTTACTAGGTTTACACAGATGGAAGAAGTACAAAATTTACCTGTTACAAATTATTTATAAGATCTATTGATAATTGGACTATGATTAAAATCAAATCATTGGATCTGTCAACAAGTTAATCATAGAAATTTAGATAAAATAAATAATAGGTTTGTTAAAAAAAGTTTGAATAAATAATATAAAATTAAACAAACAATGTCCATGTAACAAATTGTGAAAATAAGGTTATTAATATAATTAAATTATTATTCTTAAACTAACCAACTAAATTTTGAAAATTTAGGGTTGTTAAAAACCAACCCTTAAAAATGTCATCAAAATTTAAAATTCAAAATTGAAAACTAATTTAAAATATCAAGGTTTATTTGAATTATTTTTATCAAATTAAATTAAATATCAAATAAGATAAATGATTTGAAAAAAATATCTTCAATATCATCTTCTAATGTTATAATTTAATAAAATTAAAATAATAAAATAAACCACTTTTAAAATAGATGTGGTTAGATAATTATTCTTTTAAGAATAAAATAATAAATAAATAATAGTTATCCTAATTATATGTCAAAATATCTTAAATTAAGCATAATTCAAATTTCTACAAAAATATCCAAGTTATTTAAATATTTTAAATATAATTTATAAATTAATAATAAGTAAAATGATATAAAATAGTAATATATCAATTTTAAACTTATATTTTATAAACAATTAAATATTTAACAAAATAACAAATGTTTGAATTTGAAAATATTATAGTTAGAATATCTATAAAAATATCTAGGTTAATTTCAAATTTATTAATTATTCAATTTGTCATGTAAGATAATTTTAATATAATCTTTTAAATAAAAAAGATAAAGTTATCTTTTAAAATATGTTGAATATCAAAATATCTGATCTTATAATTAAATAATATATAAATACTAAAGAAATTACAAATTTTAAATCTTACCATAATTTAAAAAATAAAATAATCAATTTTTAAATTTAAACCTCAAAATGTCAAAATTAATAATAATCTATTGAAAAAGAAATATTATTAATTTAAAAAATGATATTTAAGTTCAAATATATTCAAAAATAATATTTTATTTTAAATTTGGGGTTTGAAAATTGTAAAAATCAAAATTGGGGAAAAAATCTTACAAAAATCGCAAAATAGAGGTGGCTGTTAGCAGGGTTGCACGTGCAGCCCTTGATGCGCGCGCATGAAGGGTGACGCCGAGGAAAGTCGTCATCTGCAGCATCCTTGACCAGGAAATCTCGGTCAGCTGCAGGGTGACACACGCCTTCAGACAGGCATCGCCTCCATTGTCCGCGCGCGTCAGGCTTCCTTCTCTGAAGCCTGGTGCGTGCGATTGAGCACCATGCAACCCGAAACTTCCAAAATTCATAACTTTTGCAATTTTTATGGGAATCGAGTTCCGTAAAAAAAATTGCTTAATTTTTCACAAGAAATCCAAATAAAATATTTTCAGAAATAGAAAAAATATTTTTCATGGAAAAAATTTTGTACAGCACATACATTCATCAAATAACACATAAACCACATGAAACCATCCAAATCAACACAAATCATCGTTTTAATTCATATTTCATGAAAGTAAATCATTACAATGGGTCTGAGGCCAGTTGTTGGAAATATGTTACTAGGATCCAGATTTACTAACAAGTATGTTTCATTAACATCCTAATATGAATTCTAAAACAATGAAATAAACACATAAGGGTTTAAGAAAACCTTACATTGGGTGCAACGAAATATAATGACTCCTTCGGTTCAGATCTCTAGCCCTTTGATTCCTTTCTGTAGCAGAGCATTATCAAGATCTGAACCTAGATCTCTTTCTCTCCTTCTTGAGTCCGATTCTCTTTCTCATTGATTGGATTCTTCACAGTCTTACACACTATGATTGAGATACCACTTGATGTGTGTGGGCACTCACTCTATCACTCAAGGCTGAAAAAAATTTGAAGAAGAAAAGAGAGGGAAGGTGGTTTCGGCCTATAGAGAAAGAAGGCTTAGGAAAATTTCTGAAAGTTAAATTTCATCAAACTTTAAGTGTGAGCCATCACTATCTATTTATAGGTAACCACCTAGGTTTAGGTTAGAATTATTTGGCACTAAAATAATAGAAAAATAAATGGTAAAATTCACACTAAGTGGCTGTCCATAGGATGTGGATTGGGCTCCACTTTGCTATTTTGCCATTTTGTCATTTTTCCATCTCATTTTCTCAAAAACGCCAATTTTCCAATTTAACCACTTAAATGCCAATTCCAATTATTTAATAACTAAAAAATAATTATTAAATAATATTGTCATTTAATATATTTATTAATTAGACTTAATAAATAAGACCTAGAATCTCTTTTCTTCACAATTTTGCCCTTGCTTAGTGAAAAATTCATAAACTAGAGATAGTCTAATTTTAGAATTATAATTGATTAATTGAAATCAATTAACTGAGTCTTAGAAGCAGTATGGTCTCAACTAGTATGGGGACCATGAGCCTATATAATCGAGCTTCCAATAAGCAGACCCAAAATTTACCAAGTAAATCCACTGATTTATTAATTCCTTGTTGCATCCACGCATAGAACTTGGAATTGCACTCTCAGTCATATAGAACGCTCTATATGTTCCACGATATAAATACGCTATAAATTATCTACTGTTAATCCCAATAATCAATGATCCTCTATAGATGATCTACATTGCATAGGGATAAAATTACCCTTACACCCTTTCAATGTATTTTATCCTTAAAACACTTGCCACCTATAAATGATATTTTAGTAAACTAATATTGTCACTAAAATGAACGTTCTATCATTTATCTTTATTTAGCAAGCTCGAAGGAAATAATCGTTTCAATTCTAAATACCTATAGAAGCTATAGATTCCATATCTATGATTAGCGCTCCCACTCAATTGCACTACCATGTTCCCAAAATGTACGTATCACCCTCACCCAAAAGTAGGCTTAACTAACAAATCAAAGAACATGTATAATACTCTTGTAACACCCTAACTATCTTAGGCGTATTACGTGATTTTTAAACGTACTGTGCAGCTCGTTGCTAATCAACGAGGTTTATGGAAAAACGTGATTAATTAAAATTTTGCTTTTTCATTAAACTTATAAACCGTTTTACAAAAGTCTCGGGATCCCGATTTATAAAATATTTACAAACGTTTTAACTGTTTAACTTTTACAACAAAAAGAAAGTCGTCTAACGACAGTTACAAAAATCTCAGCCCTGCTGTCCCGAGGATCGTACGCTCCAGGCCTAACCGCCCCGACATGTACAATCTCATATGCTCGGTCACGGTCCATCAGCTACAGCCTTGCCTTTACCTACACATGAACGCAAACTGTGAGTCGACAGACTCAGTAAGAAAAGCATACTAATATCATACATAAAACTGACTGCCGTGTCCAACACGATACTGAGTCCCGCTACTGCCATGTCCAACATGGTACTGAGCACTACTGCCATGTCCAACATGGTACTGAGTTTTGAACGTTCAGGGGACGGTACTATTGACAAGTATCCTCCTGATCGGTCGAACCGGTCATACTCCGGCTGCTGGTCATACTCCAGCCTGTACCGACGGGATAGGTCAATAGCACTGAACCACCAACCAAGTGTCAGCCTGATCGGTCGAACCGGTCATACTCCGGCTGCTGGTCATACTCCAGCCTGTACCGACGTGACAGGGTTGGATGGTTCGAAGCCTAAATACATATCTAATGTAATCTAGCAGGCTTCCTACATGCACGCTAAACATGTAATCTACATATGCATACTGTTATACTAATCTTACCTGGATTCCGATTTCAGGTGTGCCGGTCAACCTGACTGGAACTGAAGCTGAACGGCGGATTACTGGCTCCTAAACCATAAAAATCACAACGCTATAAGTGACACGCTAAATCACTTCCCGGGGACTAAAACTTGAAACTAAAAGTTTCCCTATCGATAAAAAGCATGGCAATACCCCTAAAAACCCAAAAACGAGGAAAACTAGGGTTCTGAAAAATCCCCAACCGGCAGACCGGTTGCCCAACCGGAATTCCGGTTCTGGGAAATTCTGAACCCCCATCCGGAATTCCGGATGCTCAACCGGAATTCCGGTTCCTCGCAGGCAGCAACCATAAAATCTCATAACTTGACCAATTCGACCCCAATTGGTCCCAAACTTTCCAGACCTGTTCTAAATACCCTAAAGAACAAATCCAAGGCAACAAACCTACCCAGAAACCACAAATACAAAATTTGCCATTGGAGCTCAAGCTTTGAGTTCCAAACTCAAGCTTGAGCAAACCACCTAAACAAGCATGCAAACCAACTTAATTCAACATAACTAAGCATAATATCACCTCTGCAAACTAACAAGAACAGCAGCAACAACACAGAACATAATCACAACATTTTCCTTCCAAAATTCATACTTTTTCACATAAAAACTAAAAGCTTAACAATCTAACCTACATGCTTCAACATAGCTTAATTCCTATCAATTTAACATGCTTGAATCACACAAAATAATCACAAAACACAGCAGCCAACAACATCCAAAACTACATGCATTTTCATCCATTTTCATCATTTTTTTCAAGAAAAACAAGTAAGAGATTAAAGCCAAGAATTACCTTAAAGAAAATTCACTTTGATCTTGCTAAAATGACTTGAATTCACAACCAAAAATCCCAGCTTTGAAGAATAATGCCATTTTATTAAACCCATTTCAGCCAAAAGCAATTAAATAAATAAACATTTATTTCATTTAATAAACTCATATAAGACAAAACACTAATGGGGCAAAAAGACCATTTTGCCCCTCCACCATAAAATCACAAAAATCATACTAAAGGGGTATTTTTGGGACATTCTAAATTCCCGGCCATTCCCGACATTCCCAATGTCTAAAACCCGTCCCCAAAATACTAACATACTAAGTTGTGATTTCTACTGAGCCAAACGCCGAGTTCCAAAAACCGGACACCGGAAATGCGAAATATAAAAACTGCTGATGACATAATTATGCATATCTGAATTCCATAAATATCAATAATAAATTATTTAAATAGCTATAAATAATTTCCTGATTAAACATAAACAACTGCTAATTTCCAAATTAACTAAGCGGGCTTTACAACTATCCCCCCCTTAAAAGGATTTCGTCCCCGAAATCTAACCTGAATAACTCTGGATATTGAGCTCGCATATCTGATTCTAGCTCCCAGGTGGCTTCTTCCACCTTACTGTTTCTCCAGAGAACCTTGACCAACGCTATGGTCTTATTCCGAAGGACTTTATCCTTTCTATCCAGGATCTGCACTGGCTGTTCCTCATAAGACATATCTGACTGAAGCTGAAGGCTCTCATAACTGAGTATATGAGAGGGGTCTGAAACGTATTTTCTCAACATTGAGACATGAAATACGTTGTGCACTGCTGATAAAGCTGGAGGCAATGCTAACCGATATGCCACTTGACCTATCTTCTCGAGAATCTCGAAAGGTCCTGTAAACCTAGGGCATAACTTGCCTCTTTTCCCGAAACGTTTAATCCCCTTCATCGGAGATACTCGCAAAAACACATGGTCCCCTACTCGGAACTCAACATCCCTACGTTTCGGATCTGCGTAACTCTTCTGTCTGCTCTGTGAGGCAAGCATTCTAGCTTTAATCTTTTCTATTGCCTCGTTGGTCCGCTGAACTGACTCTGGACCTAGGTATTTCCTCTCCCCTGTCTCATCCCAGTGGATAGGGGATCTACATTTCCTACCGTACAACAGTTCGTAGGGTGCCATCCCTATCGTACTCTGATAACTGTTGTTGTACGAGAACTCTATCAACGGTAGATATTTACTCCATGAACCCTCAAAGTCCATAACACAGGCTCTCAGCATATCTTCCAATATCTGAATTGTCCTTTCGGACTGACCATCTGTCTGAGGATGAAATGCTGTACTGAATTTTAGCTTCGTACCCATTGCCCGTTGCAAACTCTGCCAAAATTTGGAGGTGAATTTCGGATCCCTGTCCGAAACTATAGATTTCGGTACCCCGTGAAGTCTCACTATCTCCCTGACATATAACTCTGCCAACTGATCCACTGAAAATGTCGTTCTAACCGGCAGAAAATGAGCAGATTT
Organism: Cannabis sativa; assembly: GCF_029168945.1. Lineage (NCBI taxonomy): Eukaryota > Viridiplantae > Streptophyta > Magnoliopsida > Rosales > Cannabaceae > Cannabis > Cannabis sativa. Next base: position 60,278,498 of record NC_083601.1, read on the forward strand.
CGTAAATCGATCCACCACTACCCAGATGGAATCATGCAAACCCGTGGTCCTAGGTAACCCGACCACAAAATCCATTGTAATATCCTCCCATTTCCATTCTGGTAGGGTTAGAGGCTGCAACAACCCCCGTCGGGTCTCTGATGTTCAGCCTTGATCTGCTGACATGTGAGGCATCTCGAAACGAATTCTACCAAATTCTTCTTCATACCGCTCCACCAGAAGTACGGTTTCAAATCTTGGTACATCTTGGTGGTGCCGGGATGCAGAGAATACGGGGTAGAATGAGCCTCTTCAAAGATCTCGTTTCTCAAGTCCACACTGTTCGGGACACAAACCCTGGCTTTATACAAAAGCATTCCACTAGCTGACACTGAAAAGTCTTTGGCCTGACCAGCCAATACCTCATCTCGGATCTTCACTAACTCCGGATCTGACGTCTGAGCAACCTTTATTCTTTCTAACAGATCAGATTGCAGCGTTAAGTTGTGAAGCTGACCTACCACAAACTCAATGCTGGATCTAACCATATCCTCTGCTAGCTGAGGTGAGATCTGAACCATGCTAGCTACCTGCCCGGGACCCTTTCTGCTCAGGGCATCGGCCACTACATTGGCTTTCCCGGGATGGTAAAGGATCTCACAATCATAATCCTTCACTAATTCCAACCAACGCCTTTGTCTCATGTTCAAATCTTTCTGAGTAAAGAAATACTTGAGACTCTTATGGTCGGTATAGATTTCACACTTCTCCCCATACAAGTAATGCCGCCAAATCTTCAGTGCAAAAACCACTGCGGCCAATTCTAAATCATGAGTCGGGTATCGCTGTTCATAATCCTTTAACTGACGGGAGGCGTAAGCGATAACCCGATCGGCTTGCATCAATACGCACCCCAAACCCTGTTTGGATGCGTCACAATAGACCACGAACTTCTCCTTGTCCGAAGGCAAAGCTAGCACCGAGCGATAATCAACCTCTCGTTTCAGCCTCGAAAACTAGCTTCGCATTTATCTGACCAGATAAATCGCTGATTCTTCTTTGTAAGCTCGGTTAGGGGCATTGAAATTTTGGAGAACCCCTCCACGAACCTACGGTAGTACCCAGCTAATCCCAAAAAGCTTCTGATCTCTGTCACTGTCTTCGGTCTCGGCCAATCCCTGACGGATTCGATCTTCCCGGGATCCACCTTGATCCCGTCCTTACCCACAATGTGTCCTAGGAAGGACACCTGAGACAACCAGAACTCACATTTCTTGAACTTGGCGTAGAGTCTATGTTCTCGAAGTCGTTGCAGTACCATCTGAAGATGTAACTCATGCTCCTCTTCTGATTGAGAGTACACGAGGATGTCGTCGATAAACACAATCACACAGATATCGAGGAAATCCTTGAATACTCTGTTCATCAGGTCCATGAATGCTGCAGGAGCGTTGGTTAGTCCGAATGACATAACCAGAAAGTCGTAGTGTCCATACCTAGTGCGGAAAGCCGTCTTTGGAATGTCCTCCTCTCGGATCCTCAACTGATGATAACCCAAACGGAGATCAATCTTGGAAAAGACCGTCTTCCCCTGAAGCTGATCGAACAAGTCATCGATCCTAGGTAATGGATATTTATTCTTCACCGTCAGCTTGTTCAACTCTCTGTAGTCGATGCACATCCTCATAGATCCATCCTTCTTCTTCACGAACAAAACCGGGGCTCCCCAAGGTGACACACTGGGCCGAATAAACCCTATGTCAAGCAACCCCTGGAGCTGAATCTTCAATTCCTTAAGTTCAGCTGGAGCCATCCTATACGGGGCTTTGGAAACTGGATCCACCCCTGGTGCCAAGTCAATCACGAAGTCAATCTCCCGCTGAGGTGGTAACCCTGGATGTTCTTCGGGAAAAACGTCCAAAAATTCCCGAACCACACTGATGTCCTCTGGCCGAATGGTGTCTGGCCGAGTGGTGTCCACCACCACGGCCAGAAACCCTAAGCACCCACCGTGCAATAATTCTCTCGCTAACATAGCCGAGATCACCGGGATCCGAGATCCCTGAACCGAACCCACAAACACGAACGGTTCTTCACTTTCCGGTTGGAAGACCACCATCTTCCTCTTACAGTCAATGCTCGCCGAATATTTAGATAGGAAATCCATTCCTAAAATAATATCAAATTCGACTAAGCTTATCTCTATCAGATCAGCGCTTAACTCTCTACCATCTATCCTGATCGGCATAGACCTAATCCACCTATTGGAGATAACCAATTCTCCGCCAGGTAACAGGGTTCCAAACCCTGATTCATATCTATCAAAGGGTCTACCCAACTTACTAAAGACTCTGGCCGCCACATAAGAACGTGTAGCCCCAGAATCAAACAGCACTGAATAAAGCGAGTTGTTAATAAAAAGCTGACCTGTAACAACTGATGGGCTGGCATCTGCATCAGCCTGCGTGATGGCGAATACCCTGGCTGGAGTGGGTATCGCTGGAGCTCTCGGTGCCTCTGGCCGGAGCTGGGGACATTCCCTCTTGAAGTGCCCGGGCATGCCACAATGGAAGCATCCCTGCCCCTTGCACTCGCCCCGATGGTGCCTCTTGCAGCTAGGGCACTCGGGATAGGAGAATCGGGTCTCATTACCACCAGGACGACTCCCTCTGTTCTGGTTCCCCCGGAACCTCTTGTTCTGACTCGAGCCGCCGGAAGCAGTGGGTGCCCTCTTCCTCTGATCAATGGCCGAACCACTACTCCCCCTGCTAAAGCCTGATGCAGGAGGGGTAGGAGCTCCGCCACTAACCGGAGTACTGGCTGATTCTGACATACACCCCACTGCGCCCTCAGCTCGCAGTGCCTTCTCCACCATCTGAGCATAGGTGGTGCTGTCGTCTGTGGTAATCATCAGGTCATGCCTGATCTTGGGATTCAACCCGTCCAAATACTTCTCCTTCCTGCTGAAGTCGGTCGGCACAATTCCCGAGGCTAACCTCGCCAACCGGTCAAACTGAGTAGTATACTCAGTGACACTCATGTTCTCCCGCTGGGTCAGGTGAACGAACTCTTTCCTCTTGGCGCTTCTGACCGCCTCATTATAGTATTTTGCGTTGAAGAGTTCCTGGAACCTTTCCCAGGTCATGGTGGTGACATCGTGAATCTGAGACACCATGTCCCACCATACCAGGGCATCCTCCTGGAACTGAAATGTGGCGCACACCACTCTGTCGTTACCGGTGACACCCATGAAGTTCAAGATTCTGGTGATCACCGTCAGCCACTGTTCGGCTTTCGATACATCTGGACCTCCCAGGAATACCGGAGGTGCTTGCTTCCGGAACCGCTCATATAAAGGTTCCAATCTGTGGGCCGCCACCACTATCTCGGCCTGGGCAGCAGGGGCAGGTGCCACTGGAACTACTGGCACTGGAACTGCAGGAGCACCCTGCTGTCTCAACCTCTGAATCTCGAGGTCTTGTTCTTCGATCCTGGCTTGCATCTCCGCAAACCGCAACTCCCAATTCGGGGCTCCCTGATCGGCTGGGGGAGCACAGGCAGCCTGTGGCGGGTCCTCAACACCCCGACCACGAGCCCTGCCTCGGGGACCTCTACCTCGGCCCCTAGCAGGTGGGGGAAACCGAGCTCCCTCTCCCTGATTCGACCCCACGGAGTTGCCCCGACTCCTGGTAGTCCGCCTGGCGTCCATCTAATTAGAACCGCCTGCGAAACCAAGAGTTGGCATATCAGGTCGTATTCAAGGCGAGCTTACTAATGCCGCTTAATTTGGAAATTAGAAATGAAACATGCGCCTATTCTACTATCAGGCTACTAACATGCTTCCTAACAGGCTTTTCTTTTTCATAACTGAATAAAATAAACTACTAAAGCAATAAAGGCTTACTGAACCGTGAACCGAGCTAACTGCTGATGATGATTGTACATGTCGTGACGATCTTCGGAAGACAACCTGGCGGCTCTGATACCAAATTGTAACACCCTAACTATCTTAGGCGTATTACGTGATTTTTAAACGTACTGTGCAGCTCGTTGCTAATCAACGAGGTTTATGGAAAAACGTGATTAATTAAAATTTTGCTTTTTCATTAAACTTATAAACCGTTTTACAAAAGTCTCGGGATCCCGATTTATAAAATATTTACAAACGTTTTAACTGTTTAACTTTTACAACAAAAAGAAAGTCGTCTAACGACAGTTACAAAAATCTCAGCCCTGCTGTCCCGAGGATCGTACGCTCCAGGCCTAACCGCCCCGACATGTACAATCTCATATGCTCGGTCACGGTCCATCAGCTACAGCCTTGCCTTTACCTACACATGAACGCAAACTGTGAGTCGACGTACTCGGCAAGAAAAGCATACTAATATCATACATAAAACCGATCGCCGTGTCCAACACGATACCGAGTCCCGCTATCGCCATGTCCAACATGGTACCGAGCACTACCGCCATGTCCAACATGGTACCGAGTTTTGAACGTTCGGGGACGGTACTATTGACAAGTATCCTCCGATCGGTCGAACCGGTCATACTCCGGCCGCCGGTCATACTCCACTCGTACCGACGGATAGGTCAATAGCACCGAACCACCAACCAAGTGTCGACTGATCGGTCGAACCGGTCATACTCCGGCTGCTGGTCATACTCCAGCCGGTACCGACGTGACAGGGTTGGATGGTTCGAAGCCTAAATACATATCTAATGTAATCTAGCAGGCTTCCTACATGCACGCTAAACATGTAATCTACATATGCATACTGTTATACTAATCTTACTCCGGATTCCGATTTCGAGTGTGTGCCGTCAACCCGACCGGAACCGAAGCCGAACGGCGGACATCGGCTCCTAAACCATAAAAATCACAACGCTATAAGTGACACGCTAAATCACTTCCCGGGGACTAAAACTTGAAACTAAAAGTTTCCCTATCGATAAAAAGCATGGCAATACCCCTAAAACCCAAAAACGAGGAAAACTAGGGTTCGAAAAATCCCCAACCGACAGACCGGTTGCCCAACCGAATTCCGGTTACGGGAAATTTGAACCCCCATCCGGAATTCCGGATGCTCAACCGAATTCCGGTTCCTCGCAGCAGAACCATAAAATCTCATAACTTGACCAATTCGACCCCAATTGGTCCCAAACTTTCCGGACACCGTTCTAAATACCCTAAAGAACAAATCCAAGGCAACAAACCTACCCAGAAACCACAAATACAAAATTTGCCATTGGAGCTCAAGCTTTGAGTTCCAAACTCAAGCTTGAGCGAACCACCTAAACAAGCATGCAAACCAACTTAATTCAACATAACTAAGCATAATATCACCTCTGCAAACTAACAAGAACAGCAGCAACAACACAGAACATAATCACAACATTTTCCTTCCAAAATTCATACTTTTTCACATAAAAACTAAAAGCTTAACAATCTAACCTACATGCTTCAACATAGCTTAATTCCTATCAATTTAACATGCTTGAATCACACAAAATAATCACAAAACATTGCAGCCAACAACATCCAAAACTACATGCATTTTCATCCATTTTCATCATTTTTTTCAAGAAAAACAAGTAAGAGATTAAAGCCAAGAATTACCTTAAAGAAAATTCACTTTGATCTTGCTAAAATGACTTGAATTCACAACCAAAAATCCCAGCTTTGAACCCCCAAGCTCAGCCGAAAAGAGAGGAAAAGAGAGAGAGAGAGTTTTTTTTCTATTTTTGGAATTTTCTTTTCAAAATGACTAAGTGTTGGAAAAAAAGAAAGAAATGAAGAATAATGCCATTTTATTAAACCCATTTCAGCCAAAAGCAATTAAATAAATAAACATTTATTTCATTTAATAAACTCATATAAGACAAAACACTAATGGGGCAAAAAGACCATTTTGCCCCTCCACCATAAAATCACAAAAATCATACTAAAGGGGTATTTTTGGGACATTCTAAATTCCCGGCCATTCCCGACATTCCCAATGTCTAAAACCCGTCCCCAAAATACTAACATACTAAGTTGTGATTTCTACTGAGCCAAACGCCGAGTTCCAAAAACCGGACACCGGAAATGCGAAATATAAAAACTGCTGATGACATAATTATGCATATCTGAATTCCATAAATATCAATAATAAATTATTTAAATAGCTATAAATAATTTCCTGATTAAACATAAACAACTGCTAATTTCCAATTTTATCTATTAAATATGGCTTAATATGATTATCTTCCTATTATCAATTTCTATGTAATAGCAGGTTTACTAAGGTAATTTATAGTTTTCTCAGATATATAAATCTCATTTACATGCAAACTTTCTACTCTCGTGATAAATTTAACATGCAACAATCATTAAACATAGAAACCCTATAAGCTATCTAAAAAATATAGGTACTCTCGTCCTATATCGAAATTCAGTTCTATTTCACTATAGCATAATTGACCCTCACTTCTCAGATCTCGCATCGAAATCATAAAACAGTTAATTGATGGCCAAGCAAGAAAAAGAAATTAGGCACAAACGAAATAGAATACATAGAAATTAGGGGGAAAATAAATCATATTAAAACCATCAAATAATTTCAAACAACATCCATCTAGACCCTAATCAAGTGTTTAGCTACACATGTTAATGGAATCAAAATCACACATATCAACTTTAAGAAAGAGAAGAAATAGAGAATAAAATAATGTTGAAAACCCTCTACAGAATGCCTCCATCATTGACTTCTGTCTCTGAAATTTGTACTCCTTTATCCCTCTAAATTTTCTCCCTAAAATCAACTATAGTTCACCCTTTATATAGGCTTTCCGGGACTAAAAAGATGTTAAAATGCACATGTTAAAAGTGCATATTCGAATTAAGAAACCACCAAAGCCCACATGAGAGAAAAATATTATTTTTGTACAGTTTAGGGGCGCGGCCGCGGCCCCACAAGGGCTGGGTCGTTGCCCGTGTTGGAGTTTCACTACATGGCTTCGTTTCGACGGTGATTTTTCTACTTTGTTGACTGATAGTATTTTGGCAATAACTCTCTTGATATTGCTTGGAATTGGACGATTCAAGATGTTTCGGAAAGATAAAAGAGAGATATAAAACTTTTATGCTTTGACTTTTTCCAAAATCTAACCAGAAAATAATCGAATTCATGCTTGAATTTCAGCATTATTTTCTTGTACAATTTTATCTATTTTATATATCATCTTTTTGTGAGATTTTTTTATCTTTTTTTTTATCTTATTCCTTTAATATTTTCTAATCTTCTTCTATTTGAAATCTGCAAAAATAAAAGATAAAAAAGCGTGAAAATGCTCCAAACATGATTAAAACTAAATTCAAAATATACTAAACTTAATCTAAAATTAATACTAAAAATAACCTAACAAATTCTCCCAAACTAAGCTATTACTCGTCCTCGAGTAAAATACAAATAAATAATAAAAAAGTCAATATCCTGAACATGAGTAATTTCAAGAAGCTGCAATAACATGATTGAAAAATTTCACTTATGCATATAATCCAGAATTTCAGATCAATTACACCCGTGACAGATTTCAATTTATTTTCATTTAGCTCATGAAATCATAAAATGCAATTAACTAACAATTAAACCATTTTATGCATGCCAACTACAATCATCAATCTACTAACCCAAAATTCCATATGCTTGCAATACTTACTATTCAACACTAATATAAATAAATGCACAACTAAGAATCAGAAGATCTTTCTAGGCTTGTAGTGTTAGGTTTAGGTAAGAGTACATTACATGGTCATTTAGGCTTGTCTATACCATAAGTTTCTCCAATCATGTCACCCCAAAATATTTTCACACAATCCCAAGACCCTTTTTTCTAGTTACATGAGAGATATTTATTTTTTCAATAAGATTGCAACAATTTTATATTTATTTTTTCTGAATTTGACACTGGTTGTCAGATTTTTCTTTCTTTACTTTTTTTTCTTTTTTTTTTTCAAGTTGCTGTCAATCTAAATGTTTTTCATATTCTCTCAATTTCACACTTATTCCCACACACATAGAACAACTTCCCATCCATATTCCCGCAAACTAAAGATCTATTTATGGTATAATTAGGGTTAAATCATTAAATTGCCATGGGTTTATCTTTTGTTAGGCTCAATATGTGTAGAAACAAAAAATAGGTTAAGGCTCAAAAAGGGTAACTAGGATAAAATTACAGGGATGGCTTGAAAGACACAATCGATCCAAAAAATACCTAAATTACTTTCCTAATCATACATAATTTATTATTTCGCCTCAAATAGCAAGCAAGCAAGTACTAGAACTTTTTTCAAACAACTTTCCACATGTCCTAATTAGCATACATAAACCAATTCAATTAAATTTAGAAATTAGCAGATAATTATGGTTTAATTATGAAAATTATTTATTAATTCTAAATTATTAATTTATGATGATTTATTTGAATTCAAAATGCATTTTATATGTCATATATGGAAATTTTATAATTTTGCATGTTTTGTGCCCAGTAACACTGGAACGCGGTGGAATTAGGCGTGTGAAACCCTCAGTTTCCTCTCATGGCGAAGAAGAAACGGACGGTTTCGAAGCCGACTAAGAGCACGGCGATAGTCAAGACGGAGGCTGGTGACCTCCCTTAAATCCAACCTGAAGGGGATGAACCACCTGCGAATGAGGTTTTCCTACACACTTGCGAAAACTTAGAAGGAGATGCAATTGAAGAGGGACCGACTGAGTTACTTGCTTCCCCCAAACCAGTGAGTTGGGTTGAAAAAGTCAAGAAAGAGGATTTTAGTGCCCAAGCTAAGGACGTCTGGAGCAAGTTCAAGTCCAATCAGGTTTTTACTCCATCCACACGTCTTGAATTCACTAAACCTATGAAAATAGGGGACTAATTTGTTTTTAAATTGGACTTAGATGAGGTTGAATGTGAAGCTTCATTCTGGGAAAACTCTATTGTCTGTATTGTTCTAGGAGTGTACCCGCTATTCAAGGTTTTTGAGGGGTTTATCCAAAGAGTTTGGGGGAACCTGGGTATTGAAAGGATTGCGAGAATCAACTCTGGATTTACTTTAATGAGTTTCAGGGATGAGGAGACTAGGAATCTGATTATGGAAACAGGGGTTATTCATTTTGATAAGAAACCTGTTGTGCTTAGACCCTGGACAATGGACATGGATTCAGTAAGAATGGTGAAATCTATCCCAATTTGGGTTCGGCTAAATGGTCTTGGGTTGCAATATTGGGGGAAGAACAATCTTAGTGCGCTTGTGAGTACCATAGGAAAACCTATAATGGCTGACAAGGTTACGCAGAGCAGAACTATGATCAAATATGCTACTTGGTGGATATGGAGAATTCTAATCATCCACCAAAAACTATAGCATATATAAATGAAATGAAACAATTGGTTAAACAGAGTGTGGAATACGAATGGCTTCCATAAAAGTTTGGAGCTTGTGACTTACTTGGACATACAATAGGGAACTGTAACGAAGAGAAGGGTGCTGTTTGGAAGAAGAAGGGAAATGCAGAGCAGAGAAGTAAGGCTACGGTTGCTGAAAAAACTGATACTGTGAAGGTAGGATCTGAAATAGGAGGTGAGTCAGTGGGAGAAGGAGGCCGGCTGCGAGAGAAGACTCACTAAGCAAGTGGAGAAAATAAACAGCAGATTAGTGATGACACTAGTTCCAAAGAGGTTTGGCTTACTCCTCGTAAGAGAGGATCAAAACAGGTTGCTATGAATGATGAGAAGGCTACAACAAGCAATGGATATGAGGTTCTTTCTGAACAGGTTGTTGAGGACTTGGTTACTTCCACTACTGTCAATCCATGGAAGTCTGCAACATAATGGGTTGGAATGTCAGAGGCTTGAATAAAAGGGATAAGCAGAGATCGGTGTTAGAAATTTGTAGAGAAAATAAGGTTGGGCTTGGAGCCCTTCTTGAAACAAAAATAAATCATGATAAGGTGGGAGATATGATAGCTATGAGTTTTCTTAATGGGTAATTTTTTTCGAGCATTGCTAGTAGTAAAAGAATAATTTTGATTTGGCAAGCGAAGTTTGTGCATGTTGAGGTGTTGTTGGATAATGAGCAATTTATTCACTGCAAAGTGAAGATAGTTGGTTTGATAGAGGAGTTCTATTTCACTGCGGTTTATGGTAGCAGTTGCCCCGCCGAGAGGAAGTTGTTATTTGAGAAGTTGGCTGCGTTGGGTATGTTAAATAGGCCTTTGTTAATTCTTGGAGATTTTAATGCGATATTTAATTTCCAAGATAGGAATGGTGGTAAGCAAATCATGACCAAAGACGTTGAGGATGCTCAAAATTGGCTTTCTTTAGGCCAAGTGGAAGAAATTTGTTGCTCCGGGGCCGTCTACACTTGGACTAACAAGCATGATATGGGAACCAGAATCTTCTCCAAATTGGACCATGTCCTTATTAATGAAGATTGGTTAGATCAATTCCCCAACCCCGAAGCCTGCTTCAAGTGGGATTGTATCTCGGATCATAGTTATTGCATCGTCAAGAGTAATAGAATTGGCAATGTGGGCATTAAACCCTTGAGGTATTGTAACCATTGGTCCTTCCATAGTTGCTTTCGTGAGAGGGTGTTATGTTGCTAGAATAGATTTTCTGATGCTAATACAGTTGCTGACTTAGAGAAGAAGCTGCTGAGAGTGAAACATGTTTTAAAGAAGTTTAACAGGAACGAGGTAGGAGATGTAGTGAATCTCGATAATCGGTGCAAAGCTGATTTCATTACAGCTCAAGAGAATTTGGCCAGCGATCCTAATAACAGCCACTTGCTTCAGGAAGAGAATAGGCTAGGCCAAGAGTATGCTGCTGCGTTGGAACAATACTCTTGTTTCCTTCGACAACAAAGTAAAGTTTCTTGGCTGTAGAATGGGGAAGATAACACCAAGTATTTCCATTCTTTAATGAAAAAAAGGAAACTGGAAAATCGGATTACAATGTCTGAGTCAAATGGTAAAATTGTTGATGACTACTCTGAAGTAGTGGAACATTTTCTTAACCATTTCAGGAACTTTATGGGCAAGAAAAGTTCAGCTACTAGGAGGTTGGATCAGGATTGTCTCCAACAAAGGCCAACTCTGAATTTAGAACAACAAGCCAAACTCATCAGACCCTTTAATGAAAAAGATGTCAAGAAGGCTATGTTCGGAATCCATTCTACCAAGAGCCTGGCTTAGATGGTTTTGGTTTGGGGTTTTTCAAGAGCCTCTGGAAAGAGATTAGGGCGGATGTTTCTAAGGCCATTCTCAACTTCTTTGAAGAGGGTTCAATGCCAATATCTTTGAAGGATGCTATCATTACTCTAATCCCGAAGACTCAAGATCCTAAGGATGCCAGTAATTATCGTCTGATAGCCTGCTGCAACACTGTGTATAAGTGCATATCGAAGATGATTTGCTCTAGACTGGCAGAGGTTCTTTATTGTTTGGTGAGCGACAACCAGGGGGCTTTGTTAAAAACAGACTCCTTGCTCATAACATCATGATCTTCCAAGACCTCTTCAAAGGATACAATAGAAGAAATGTTTCTGCAAGATGCATAATGAAGATTGATTTGAGCAAGGCTTATGACACGGTGGACTGGCACTTTGTGGAAGAAATATTAAACATGTTGGGTTTTATGCCCTAAATAAAACTCATTTCAATATAATCACATTTACTTATTAATATAGATCAGAAATAACATTTAATGTTGCATGGTTCACATGATTTATTTCATGATTATATGTACATAATGTATGAATTCATCTGAAACCCTTTTCACATACCTGATCCTGTTTATTGTGCCGTCAACACATTGGAAAGTAAACATGACTATGTGAATAAAGTTTCCTAGATTTATCAGACATAGGGTTTTATTGATATGATAATCTACAACAGAGTTTACTTGCATTTGGAGAAGTGCTATGTTCTTTCAAAAGCATTGGTTAAAGTAAAGCTCAGGTTGGATGCATGGAGTATGCATCGGAAGGGACCGATATTAAACTTTAACTTAGATTTATTAAACTTACCGTAATATCTATTCAAGTCAATATCGCCTAGTTGATCCTAGATCAAATGATCTTAATCCTGATATGATTAGGCTCAATCTTGAGAAGCTATTCGTGTTCTTTGATTTGTTAGTTAAGCCTACTTTTTGGTCAAGGTGATACGTATATTTTGGGAACACAGTAGTGCAATTGAGTGGGAGCGCTATCATAAACATGGAATCTATAGCTTCTATCTGGCGAATAGTAAGCAAAGGATGATCTCCTTCGAGCTTGACCAAACGAACATAAATGGTGGTGTACTCATTTCACATAAGCTGAAATATCATTTATACGGGGTCAAGTGTTTTAAGGAATAAATACATTGTAGGGTGTAACGGTAATTTAATCCCTTTACAGTGTAGATAATTCATATAGAGGATCAGTGATCAAATTAGGATTATAACAATGGATAACTAATGATGTGTCTATATGGTGGAACATATAGAGCATTCTATATACTGAGAGTGCAATTCTAAGTTCTATGCGTTTATTCAACGAAGAATTAATAAGTTAGTGAATTTTAGTGCTAAATTCTTGATCTACTTATTGGAAGCTCGGTTATATAGACCCATGGTCCCTGCACTAGTTGAGATAATATTGTTTGTAAGACTCATGTAATTGGTTTTTAGTAATCAATTATAATTCACAAGTTAGACTATGTCTATTTGTGAAATTTTCACTAAGTAAGGGCGAAATTGTAAAGAAAGAGTTAATAGGGGCATATTTGTTAATTATGATACTTTGTATGGTTCAATTAATAAATATGATAAATGACAATATTATTTAATAATTATTTATAGTTAATAAATAGTTAGAATTGGCATTTAAATGGTTGAATTGGGAAATTGGCATTTTTGAGAAAATCAGATACAAGAGTGTTAAAATTGCAAAATTGCAAAAAGCAAGGCCCAATCCACTAAGCCATGGCCGGCCACCTTTGTAGGTTTTTTAAGTTGATATTTTCATTATTTTAATGCCAAATAATTCAAACCTAACCCTAGTGGAATGCTATAAATAGATAGTGAAGGCTTCAGGAAAATTACACTTTCTGAATCAGAAAAACCTGAGCCTCCTCTCTCTTCCTTAGCCGCCACTCTCTCTCTCTCTTCTTCCTTCATATTTCGAACTTACCCTAGTGATTAGAGTAGTGCCCACACACAGCAAGCAATACCTCAATCATAGTGAGGAAGATCGTGAAGAAAGATCATCAGCAAAGGAGACTCAGCATCAAGGATTCAGAGAAAGAGATCCAGGTTCAGATCTTGATAATACTCTGCTACAGAAAGGATACAAGGGTTAGAGATCTGAACAGAAGGAGTCATTTAATTCCGCTGCACCCAATGTAAGGTTTCTTAAACTTTATATTTGTTTAATTTATCGTTTTAGAAAGTTTTTATTTAGGATGTTAATAAACATACTTGTGAGTAGATCTAACATCCTGGTAAAATAAATTCCAACGAAACAGCCTTTGCTTCCCTTCGAGATTTATTCATTGGCTGCTTGTTTGCTTGAGAGGTACGAATTACTTCCTTTTACTCAATGGTCGGATTCAAGGTTCCTTTAATGGAGAAAAAGGTCTTCGCCAAGTAGACCCCTTATCTCCTCTGTTGTTTGTGTTGATAATGGAATACATGTCGAGGCTTTTATCTCAGGTTTCGAACAAAAAAGGGTTTGGCTTCCACCCCCTTTGTAAGAATCTTAGATTAACCAACCTCTATTTTGCTGATGATGTCATTATCTTCTGTAAAGGGAACATGAAGTCTGTGGAGTAAGTTAATGATGCTTTTCAGGAATTTTGCCAAGCGATTGGTCTTTCAGCAAATAAGAAGAAATCCGATGTTTATTTTGGAGGGGTTAAGGAAACCGAAATCAATATCTTGGCTCTAACTCAAATGGAAGAGGGATCGTTTCCCCTCAAATATTTGGGTGTAAAGCTAAGACCAACTAAATGGAAGCCTTTTGATTGTGGTGTGATTTTAGATAAGCTCAGCTTGAAGTTAAAAGGTTGGGCAAGTAGGAACCTCTCCTTTGCTGGCCGTGCTCAGTTAATTCAATCTGTGCTTCTTGGCATTCGTACTTTTTGGATGAGCCTTTTCATCTTACCCCAAAAAATAGTTGCAGCCATTGATAAGAAATGTAGAGACTTTCTTTGGGGAATGAATGGAAACAGGAGCAAACTCCACACCCCCTCTTGGGGAAAAGTTTGCCTTCCCAAACATTCTAGTGGTATTGGGTTTAGAGAAGGGAAATTAGGGAATGTGGCTTTGATAGCTAAACACTTGTGGGCTCTATCCAACAAGCAAGACAACCTTTGGGTGAAATGGATCAACTCAATTTATTTAAAGGGACAGGATGTTTGGTCTTATCTTGTGAAACCTGATGTAAGTTGGTATTTTAAGAAGCTTCTAAAGATTCGAAACACAACGAATGTAAGGTAATTGAATCTTACTTCTCCCGGTTGTAAATTCAAATTGCAGAGATTCTATGATGAAATGATAGGGGCTGCTAAGGTCCCCTATGCAACTAATGTCTGGCACAAACTCGTTGTTCCTAAGCATAGGTTCATTTATTGGCAAATTATAAATGAACATTTGCTCACTCGAGACATTCTAAGCAGGTTCCTTCCTATTGCTTCTGGTTTATGTGTGGTTTGTGATATGGCTCTTGAGTCCCATAATCACATATTCATTGATTGTATCTTTGCAAAAAAGCTGATTAATAGTGTTGAAGGTTGGTCTGGTGTTCTGAACTGGCCGAGCTATTTAAGTGATTTTCACCAAATCAAACCTGCAAAAACTGATCTTGCTGCAGCAGTCCTAAATGCTGTCATCTCTACCGTGCTCTACATGTTTTGGAAGAATAGGAATGATTGCCTTTTTAACGATGTTTGTAACAATGTTTCTTCCCTTAGTAAGGAAATCAAGTGTATTGTTAAGGCTAGAGTTGTTGGGGCTCATTGTAAGAACCAAAAGAAGAAAGATCAATATGTGTTGAGTGTTGTAAATAGCTGGTAATAGCTCAGTATCTGGTGTGGTTTTTTTTTTTTGTGGTAGTTGGTTTGTTCCTCCTGCCTAGCCTTTGTATTTGTTTTGTCCTTTTTGAATAAAAAGTTCCTTTTGTTAAAAAAAAAAACATTGGAACGCTGTGTTTGGCTATTAGAATCACATCTTAGTACTTTTGGTATAGCGGGACAATAGTTTAGACATTGGGAATGTCAGAATTAGTCGGGATTCTAGAATTTCCCAAAATACCCCTTAGTGTCATTTTATTACTTTTACTGTGGGAGGGGAAAAATGGTCATTTTACCCCATTTGTCTTTTGTATTTTGTGGATTTAATTTAAGTTAATAACTGATTATCAGTTTATGCTTAGGCTGAATGTAAGCAAACAAAACCTTTTCTTTTTATTCATTTTTCATTAAAAGATTAAATTAGACAAAAAGCAAACATTTTCTCTCAAGCTCTCTCTCTCTTTTCGAACACTAGAGAACCATTTAGGGTTTTGGATTTTCTCTCCAAATTCAAGTGATTTTCAGCAAGGTTTAAGTGGTTTCAAGCTTTAGGTAAGCTCCTTCTAACTCCTTCTTGGTTTTCTTGAGTTTTACGTTAGAGATTTTTGCATGAAATGGTGTTTTTGCTGCTGTGGTTGCTGTAGTTGTCAGTTGTTGAATTCTGTAGTTAAAATATGATTTATTATGTTGAGTTAAGCATGAATAAGTAGTTGTTTGAAGGTTTAAACAAGTTTTGAGTTTTAGAATTCAAACTTGGAGCTTTCATGGCATTTCTTGTTTCTGAGTTTGGGTACTAGTTTTGTTGCTTGGAAAATGATCTTTAGGATGCTTAGAACAGGTCTGGAAGGTTTCATGTGAATTGGGATTGATTTGGTTGAGATATGGATTTTTTTTGATGATTCCTGCACTGAACCAGAATTGGGACCTGCAGGAACCGGAATTCCAGTTGGTCCCGAGGAAACCCCACAGAACTGGAATTCCGATTGGGGAACCGGTCTACCGATTGGGGCAGTTTTGGGAACCCTAGTTTTTCCCATTTTTGTGTTGTTTAGGGTATTGCTATGCTATTCATCGATAGGGAAAATTTTAGTTTCGAGTTTAAGTCCCTAAAAAGTGATTTAGCGTGTCACTTATCTTTGTTATGATTGATGTTATTTAGGAGCCTGAAACTGGCCGAGCAGTTGTTCCACTCAGGTTGGGAGGCACACCAGAATTCGGAATCAAGGTAAGATTAGTATAATATCATGCATATGCCTGTTAGATTACATTGATAGCGGTAATAGTATACATAGAGTTGTACGGATTACTGATAAATGTATGTTGGCTAAAATACTAATCGATGCTGTCACATCAATTTGGTTAGAGTATGACTAGCATATTGAGTATAGGCTGACATTATGGTTGATAGTATTGTCTTATGAATGTTCTAGACTCAGTACCGTGTGGGACACGGGGATTAGGGTTATGATCGGGTGTATGGGCCCCATGTTATAACCCGAGTTATTTGTATGTTATATGTTATGCTATTCTTACTCAGTCTCTCGACTCACATTACTATCTTTATGTGTAGGTATGGGAAAGGCTAAAGTTGAGGTGTCGTGAGTACGAGCAGGTGAAGATTGTACATGTCAGGGAGGTTAGGCCTGGAGCGTACGATCTTTGGGACATCGAGGCTTTTGCTGTATAGTCTCTAGGTGACAAACTTTTGATTATATGTATAGCAACTTTTGTAAATTTTTTTTTGTAAACGGGATCCTGAAATGTTATATATGTAATACTTTAAATTTTTAATTAAATAAGCAAATTTTAATTATTCACGATTTTCAATAACCTCGTTGATTAGCAACGATCTGCACAGTATGTTTAAAATTATAATAACACGGCTATGCTAGTTAAGGTGTTACAATTTGGTATCAGAGCCGCCAGGTTGTCTTCCGAAGATCGTCACGACATTTACAATCACCATCAACAGATAGCTCGATTTTATTGCTTAGTACGTTATTTAGTAGTATGATTTAAGAAAAGCCTTTTAGGGAGCATGTTAGTAGCCTGATAGTAGATTAAGCGCATGCTTTTAATTTCCAAATAAATGGCATTAGTAAGTTTTTCTTTGATCACGATCTGACCAGACTAGCTCTTGGTTACGTAGGCTGTTCAGATTAGTATGGATGTCAGGCGAAACACAAGGAGCTAGGGCAACTCGGTTGGGTCAAATGAAGGTCAGGGAGATGAGATTCCCCCAAATGTCTGTGGCCAAGGTAGAGGTCGTAGGGGCAAGGCACGTGGTCGGGTTGATGTTAACCCGCCACAGGTTGCCCAAGCTGCTCAGGATGCCCAAAATTGATAAAACAAGTTTGCAGAAATGCAAACTAGAATTAATGAACAAGAGGAAGTGATTCGGTAGTTGAGACATCAGGGTGCTCCTGCAGTGCCTGCTCCGAAAATTCCAGTGGCACCTGCCCCTGCTGTCCTGGCCGAACCAGTTGTGGCAATGAATCAGATGGAACTTCTGTATGAAAGGTTCCGCAAGCAAGGACCTCCAATTTTTCTAGGAGGCCCGGATGTCATGAAAGTCGAGCAATGGCTAGCAGTGACTACAAGAATCCTGAACTTTATGGGCATCACCGGTAACGATAGGGTGGTCTGTGCCACCTTTCAATTTCAAGAAGATGCACTGGTCTGGTGGGACATGGTGTCCATGATTCACACTGTTAAGACAATGACTTGGGAAAAGTTCCAAGAACTTTTCAATCCTAAGTATTACAATGAAGCAGTTAGAAGTGCCAAGCGAAAAGAATTCACTCATTTGACTGAAAAACAAAATATGAGTGTTACTGAGGATACTACGCAATTTGACCATTTGGCGAGGTTGGCCTCGGGAATTTTGCCAACTGACTTCAGTAAGAAAGAAAAATACATGGATGGGTTAAATGCAAAGATTAGGCACGATCTAATGATTACTACTGACGACAAAACCACTTATGCTGAAATGGTTGATAAAGCATTGCGGGCTGAGGGTGCGGTGGGATGTATGATTGAGTCTGGTGGAACTCCAGCTGTTGGCGGGGCTCCTACCCCTCCTGCAAAGAAAGGCATCCACTGCAACTAGTAGCTCAGGTTAGAACAAGAGGTTCCGGGGGAACTTGGGTCAAGGCAATCGCCAGAGTGGCACTGAAACCCGATACACTTACCCAGAGTGCCCTAGTTGTAAAAAGTACCATCTGGGGGAGTGTAAAGGGCAGCGGTGCTTTCAGTGTGGCATGCTAGGGCATTACAAGAGGGACTGTCCCCACCTCAGGACCGAAACACCAAAGACTGCAGCGAAACCCACTCCAGCCAGGGTGTTCGCAATAACTCATGTTGATGCAGAAGCCAGCCCTTCTGTGGTAACAGGTCAGCTCTCGGTTAACAACTCTTATTTCTCTGTGTTGTTTGACTCTGGGCCCACTCATTCTTATGTGGCGACCAGAACTTTTAGTAAATTGGATGGACCGCATGATAGTTATGAAACAGGGCTCGGAACCTTACTGCCTAGCAAAG
Organism: Cannabis sativa; assembly: GCF_029168945.1. NCBI lineage: Eukaryota > Viridiplantae > Streptophyta > Magnoliopsida > Rosales > Cannabaceae > Cannabis > Cannabis sativa. Next base: position 60,297,118 of record NC_083601.1, read on the forward strand.
AGTTAGTTATCTCCAAAAGGTAGATTAGGTATATGCCGATAAGAATAGAAGATAGAGAGTTGAGTGCTGATTTGAGAGAGATGAGTTTAGTGGATTTGGATATTATACTGGGAATGGATTTCTTGTCCAAGGACTCAACTAGTATTGACTGTAAAAGGAAGATGGTAATCTTCCAACCAGAAGGTGAAGAACCATTTGTTTTTGTCGGTTCGGTTCAGGGATCTCGGATCTCGGTAATTTCTGTACTAATAGCTAAAGAACTGTTACGTGATGGATGTCTAGGTTTTTGGCCGTGGTATTAGATACCACTCGGCCTGACTCTGTTTGGCAAGAAGACATCAAGGTGGTTCGGGAATTTCTAGATGTTTTTCCAGATGAAATTCCGGGTTTACCACCTCATAGAGAAATTGATTTTGTCATTGATTTGGCACCTGGAGTAGAACCCGTTTCTAAGGCTCCTTAGAAAATGGCTCCAGCAGAATTTAAAGAATTGAAAATTCAACTCCAGGGGTTGCTTGACATAGGGTTTACGCGACCTACTGTGTCACCCTGGGGAACTCCGGTACTGTTTGTTAAAAAGAAAGATGGGCCTCTGCGAATGTGCATTGACTACCGGGAATTGAATAAGCTAACAATCAAGAATAAATATCCTTTACCTAGGATCGATGATCTTTTTGATCAACTTCTGGGGAAGACAGTCTTTTCAAAGATTGATCTCTGATCGGGCTATCATTAGTTGAGAATCTGAGAGGAAGACACCCCAAAGATGGCTTTTCGTACTAGGTATGGACATTATGAATTTTTGGTTATGTCGTTTGGACTAACAAATGCTCTCGTAGCTTTCATGGATCTGATGAATAGGGTATTCAAGGATTTCCTCGATATCTGTGTTATTGTGTTTATCGACGACATCCTTGTGTATTCTCAATCAAAAGAGGAGCATGAGTAACATCTCCGAATGGTTCTACAACGACTTCAAGAACATAAGTTATATGCCAAATTCAAGAACTGTGAATTTTGGCTATCTCAGGTGTCCTTCCTGGGGCACATTGTTAGCAAAGATGGGATCAAGGTAGATCCAGGAAAGATAGAATCCGTGAGGGATTGGCCAAGATCCAAAACAGTGACTAAAGTTAGAAGCTTCTTAGGTCTGGCTGGTTATTATCGTCGGTTTGTAGAAGGATTTTCTAAAATTTCAACTATTGGAATTAATTTGACCAGGATTTGAGATCTACTCACAAGTATGTTATTTAACATCCTAAATATGAACTTTCTAAAACGATAATAAACACATATAAAGTTAAGAAAACCTTACATTGGTTGCAGCGGAATAATATGTCTCCTTCCACTCAGATCTCTAACCCTTGTATCCTTTCTGTCGCAGAGTATTATCAAGATCTGAGTTTGAAAGTCCTTCTCTTTGATTTCGATTCTTCACGATCTTCCAAACTATGATTGAGGTACAACTTGTTGTGTGTGGGCACTACTCTTTCACTAGAGTAATTCGAAATTGGAAGAGGAAAAGAGAAATAAGAAGGGTCGGCTATCGAGAGAAAAAGATGGCTCAGTTTTTCAGAAAGAGGCAGTTTCCTGAATTACTGAATAACTGCTTAATTGCTTAATTTGGTGTGAGCCATCACTTTCTATTTATAGGCAACTGCTAGGTTTAGGTTAGTAATTAATTGGCATTAAAATAATGAAAATAATAATTGGAAAAAGCTTGAGCAAGTGGTCGACCATCGTGTTAATGTGCCTCACTTGGATTTTGCAGTGTTCACAATTTTTATTTCTATTTTCTCAAAAACGCAAATTTTCAAATTCTAACAATTTAAATGCCAAAACTAATTATTTTAATAACTAAAACAGATTATTAAATAATATTGTTATTTAACATAATTATTGATTAGACATATAGAGTCTCTTAATTAATAAATAAACCTAGAATCTCCTTTCTTTACAATTTCACTCCTGCTTAGTGGAAAATTCACAAACTAGACATAGTCTAAGTTTAGAATTATAATTGATTAAACATAAATCAATTATCGAGTCTTACAAGCAGTATGGCCTCAACTAGAATGGGGACCATGGATCTATATTACTGAGCTTCCAATAAGCCGAACCGAATTTACCAAGTAAATTCCCTAACTTATTAATTCCTTGTTGAATCCACTCTTAGAACTTGGAATTGCACTCTCAGACTTATATAAAGCATTCTATATGTTCCACGATATAGATACACTATCTCATTTAACCATCTTTATAATCTTAATTTGATCAAAGATCCTCTATATAGATGATTTACACAGAGAAGGGGTAAATTTACCGTTTCACCCCTCAATGTATTTGGCCCCTTAAAACACTTAGCTACCTGTAAATGATATTTTAGTGATCTAAGATATAGTCACTGAAACAAGAGCTCATCCATTTACTTCTATTTAGCTAAGCTCGAAGGGAATCATCACTTGACTTCTATACACCAGTAAAAGCTATAGATTCCATATTTATGTTCAGCGCTCCCACTCAGTCATATTATCATGTTCCCAAAATATACGTATCACCCTGACCTAAAAGTAGGCTTAACTAATAGATCAAAGAACATGAATAGCACTCATGAGATTGAGCCTAAGCATATCAGGATTTAGATTCTTTTAATCTAAGATCAACTAGTGATATTGACTTAGAAAGATACAACGGTAAGTTTATAATATCTTGACTAAGTTCAATATCGGTCCAGTCCAATGTATACTCCATACATTCGAAACTAGTATACTTTACCATAAGCAGGAAAAATACATGTTAACATAAATCACTTCAGATCTCTTAAATTGATAACTAATCAGATTGTCACGGGTTTTATTTAGGGCACAAAACCCAACAAACTCCCACTTTCACTAACATAAAACAAGTTGTGCATTCCAATCAATCTGCTGTCTTGATCTTCAGATCAAGTGTAGTATATTTGACTCCACCCAAATTTCTGGAATCAGGTTCATAAAACATTATGAAACATCCTTAACTAAATGCTTTACTCATCAAGGGATACTGAAATCCTTACTGCTTATTAAGTACATATGTACAAACAGAAGACATATATCTCATACTTTAAAATTTGGAACTGAGATAATACAGTATAGATTTTTCATCAGTAGAATAACTTTCTGGTAATTTCGAATTTACAAAGTTATATATATCTTCTCTGGTGGAGCTTGAATTATTATAGAAAGGTTTTTACACTCTTCTAGAATAACTCCTCCACCCCAGAGTAACCACCATCTCAAATTTTTAATGAGTTGGTGTGGATATAAAGATAACTAATATACAGTTCCTTAATATCTAACATATAGGTCACTTTCATAAATCTTTCTTGAGTATCTCCTAATGTTCCTTATTTGATTACATCTCAGATGGCTCCCACTCAATAGTAGTTGTCTGGTTAAATAATACTTTTAACCTCTTACTATTGTTTTGAGGGATATCTCGTTGTGACTTATTGTCTTAGTCTGAAACTGTAAGTTTCTTTAAGACTAAGTTATCAACATAGCAGTCTAGTATTTGAAGTGTAAAATACTTGCTCGAGATTAAGCAATCAAATTAAAATACAATAAAATGTTATGAGGATTAGAAATCTTGACTCAAGTCATTCGAATGGACTATGTAAGAATTCTTCTATCTTATTCTCATAATTCTTATCAGTTATTTCTATCCACATGAATGGTTAGATTTGCTTTATCAGTAGTGTTCTTAAGTTCCTATCACAAGTGTCAACCAAATGAAGATCGGTAAATAATTTTAAAATTCTCCCACTCAATTAAGGTAGTGTGATACATTATCAAAGAACTTTATTGGTATCATTATCTATTACAACAGTAAATATAGACTGGAACATATAATCAAGATCAAGGATTTATTCTGATAATAGCTAATTGTAAAGATCGCATATGATTAATACCTTGGATTATTAAATAATTAGGGTTTATGTATGAGATTTTGTTATTATTAATAGAAATACAGATTATTGGAATTTATTTGAGTTCGTACATGTTTATTATGCTATTTATGTAAATTTCTCAATTTCTGTGATTGTGTTCGAAAGCTGTGGAAAGCGACATTGGGCCTTTATAGAGTCGTATTTTATATAATCTAGAGTTATATCGGGATTTGAAATGACCAAATTGTCCTTAGGTTGTTTAATCTTTGGTTTTAATTGAATGGGCAAAGGTCATTTTACAAGGTATATTTTGGCTTTTAGTGGGTATTAGAAGCTGCCTTTTATTAAGCTTATCCTTAGTTAATATTAATAATATTAGAAGAAGAAGGAAAGAAAGGAAAAAAAAGGATAGATTGAAGTAACTTAGAAGCATCTCTCTCTTCCTCTCTCTTTCGTGCAACCCAAAGAACCAGCAAGGGAAGGGATTTTGTTGTTGAAATTGTAGTGTTGTAACCTGTTTAAGGAGATTCAATCTAAGGTATTAACTCCTAGCCTTTTCTATTTGATTTTAGTAAGAAAAAATTAGGTTTAAAGCTTAATTTTGGGAATTTTTGTGTTGTGAGTATAATTGTCATTCTAATTGAAGTTCTGAACCTTATTGGTAATAGATTAAGTTGTTTGCAGCTATCTTTGTGGATTGTTTTAAGGTTTTTGGCAAGGATTGAGTTTGATAACTCAAACCTAGCTCTCTAATGGTATTTTAAAAATTGGTGTGAATTGTTGAGTTCTGTTGGTTGGATTGAGTTTATTTGGGTATATACAGGTACTCTAGAGAAAATTATGAAGTTTGGGATTGAATTGAGGTGTGGGGGAAGGATTTTTGGTTACCGATTCGAAGCTGAATTCCTGCCTCTGAGTTCGTGGCAACCTGGCCGACCGGTTGGTGCCCGGAACCGGACTTCCGGTTGGGAATCGGTCTGCCGGTTGGGGCTTCTTCCCTCGCCCTAGTTTTTCCCGTTTTTAAGTAATTTAGAGTATTAGCATCCTATTTATCGATATGGTTATTCTTAGTTTCAATTTTAAATCCCTGATAAGTGTTTTAGCGTGTCTCTCATTGAATTCTGAATATTATGGTTTAGGGCCCTGTAAAGCGTCAAGCTGTGTTTCCACTCAGGCTGACCGACACACTTGAACACGGAAGGAGGTAAGAATAGCATAGAACATATTATATAAGCATGTTGTATTTATGGTTGTATACATTTTGGGTGATATCATAGCGACACAACCATTGTGTCGGTTCGGCAGTACAGGCATTGTACTAGTTAAGAGTGATATTCACCCCAGAGGGTATTAATTGGCGCTATCATAGCGACACAAACATTGTGTCAGTTCAGCAGTACGGGCACAGTACTGGTTAAGAGTGATATCATGGCCAATTATACGCTTGGGTGTTATTGATGCTATCATAGCGGTACGAACATAGTGCCGGTCCCACAGTGCGATCATAGTGCTGGTAGTGGGTGATATCATGGTCCATAGCGCCAACCTTTATGAACGTTCTTATCCATTTGGTGAGCTTGATTACTGAGCTCAGGGTGGCTTAATAACAAAGCCGGCATCGCATTACTTATATATATGTTTTGCATATCTTACTGAGTCTGTTGACTCATCAGTTTGCTACCTTGTGTAGGTAAGGGAAAAGCAAAGCTGGAGGAACAGTGAGATGGAGCTCGGCAGTGATTGTACATATCGCGGCAGTGCAACCTAGAGGGTTTCGGTCTTTTATTATTTTGAGTCTGTATTTTGAAGTTGCATGTTCGCGAGTTTAAAAAAAAATATTATATGTATATATTAGTAAAATACTTTTATATCGTGTTTTAATACTCGGGATCCCGACCCATATAAGTATAAAGTTACAATATAATCAAGTTATCTTTTAGATTTAAAAATATTTAAATACGGGCGTTACAGTTTGGTCTCAGAGCCACCAGGTTATTCACTGAAGACCGTCAAGATATGTACAATCAAGGCCAGTGTCGAGCTTAACTCACGGTTCCATAAGCTTTATTTCTTTTTGCAAACTGTCTTAAGATATGTTGCATATATGATTAAATGGATGTTATAAAACCCTAATTGCGGTCTTGAAAATATTTTGACCACTGTCTGACCTACGTGCCTTGTGGGTTCGCAGGCTAAGTCCTAACTAATGGACGCCCAGCAAAATGTTAGAAGGCAGGGTGGGTTGGTTGATACCGGAGGTGGTCGGGGTGATAGAAATCCCCAAAACCCCCGTGGACGCGGTAGAGGGCGCGGTCGTGCCCCGAGAGGTGGTCAGGAGAACCTACCTCAGGCTCCGGTTGACTGGGAGCAAAGGTTTGCTGAAATGCAAGCTAGCATTGAACAACAAGACGATGAGATTCGAAGACGTAGGCAGAAGGATGCTACTGTTGAGCTTCCCCCGCATCCGCCTGCTGCGGTTCCTGCAGCCCCTGCGGTGCCAGCTGAGCAATATGTTGCTGGTAACCGCATGGAGCCTTTATATGAGAGATTCCGGAAGTAAGCACCTCCAGTGTTTCTGGGAGGTCCTAATGTTCTTAAGGCTCAACAATGGTTGCCTGTTATTGAAAGAATACTGAACTTTATGGGTGTGATCGGGAATGATAGGATGGCATGTGCCACATTTCAATTTCAAGAGGATGCCTTGATTTGGTGGGAAATGATATCCCTCACCAAGGATGTTGCCAGAATGACCTGGGAGGAATTCCGGGAATTGTTTAATGCTAAATATTATAATGAGGCGGTCCGCAGTGCAAAGCGGAAAGAATTTGTTGAGTTGGTACAAGGCGAGGGTATGTCAGTGACTGAATACACAACCAAGTTTGATCGCTTGGCTAAGTTAGCCTCTGGAATTGTACCAACGGATTTTAGTAAGAAGGAGAAGTACTTGGCTGGACTAAACGCCAAGATTAAGCATGACCTGGTTATTACAACGAATGATACTACAACCTATGGAGAAATGGTTGATAAGGCTCTTCGAGCTGAAGGAGCAGTAAAATTTTTGCATGAAACCCGAGAGCTTTCTAATGCTGGCGGGGTCACTACTACCCCTGTTTCTGGCCCTGGAAAAGAAAGTGGAGATTCCACTTTTGAGCAAAAGAAAAGAACTTTTCCATCCTCGGGAAGTTCAGGGCAAGGTAAAAGGTTCCGAGGACATCAGAGTAAAGGAGTGTTGGGTTTTATGCCCTAAATTAAACTCAATTTCAATGTAATCTATTTTATTCAACATCAATAAAGAAACATAAGTATTTTTCATTCATTTATGTATGTTTTGGTTCACCTTATCAATTGCTTGTCTATTTGATTTAATAAATTCATCTGAAACCCTTTTCACATACTTGATCCTGTTTATTGTGTTGTCAACACTTTGGAAAGTAAACATGACTATGTGAATAAAGTTTCCTAGATTTATCAGACACAGGGTTTTACTGATATGATAATCTACAACAAGAGTTTACTTGCATTTGGAGAAATGTTATGTTCTTTCCAGAACATTGGTTAAAGTAAAGCTCAGGTTGGATGCATGGAGTATGCATCGGAAGGGACCGATATTGAACTTTGACTTAGATTTATTAAACTTACCGTAATATCTTTTCAAGTCAATATCGCCTAGTTGATCCTAGATCAAATGATCTTAATCCTGTTATGATTAGGCTCAATCTCAGGAGGCTATTCGTGTTCTTTGATTTGTTAGTTAAGCATACTTTTAGGTCAGGGTGATACGTACATTTTGGGAACACGGTAGTGCAATTGAGTGGGAGCGCTAACATAAACATGGAATCTATACGGTAGTGCAATAGTACGCAAAGGATGATCTCCTTCGAGCTTGACCAAACAAAAAAAAAGGTGGAGTACTCATTTCACATAAGCTGGAATATCATTTATACGGGGTCAAGTGTTTTAAGGATAAAATACATAGTAGGGTGTAACGGTAATCTAATTCCTTTACAGTGTAGATCATTCATATAGAGGATCATTGATCAAATTAGGGTTATAAGAATGGATAACTAATGATGTGTCTATATGGTGGAACATATAGAGCATTCTATATACTGAGAGTGTAATTCTAAGTTCTATGCGTGGATTCAACGAAGAATTAATAAGTCAGTAAATTTAGGTAATAAATTCTTGATCTGCTTATTGGAAGCTCGGTTATATAGACCCGTGGTCCCCCCACTAGTTGACATAATATTGCTTGTAAGACTCATATAATTGGTTTTGATTAATCAATTATAATTCTCAAATTAGACTATGTCTATTTGTGAATTTTTCACTAAGTAAGGGCGAAATGGTAAAGAAAGAGTTTTAGGGGCATATTTGTTAATTATGATACTTTGTATGGTTCAATTAATAAATATGATGAATAAAAATATTATTTAATAATTATTTATAGTTATTAAATAGTTAGAATTGGCATTTAAATGGTTGAATTAGAAAATTGGCGTTTTTGAGAAAATCAGATGCAAAAGTGATAAAACTGAAAAATTGCAAAAGGTGAGGCCCAAATCCATACTGCCATCGTCGGCCACTTTTATAGGAATTATCCTCTGATATTTTCATTATATTAATGCCAAATAATTCAAACCTAACCCTAGTGGAATGCTATAAATAGATAGTGAAGGCTTCAGGAAAATTACACTTTTCATTCAGAAAAACCTGAGCCTCTCTCTCTCTATCTGGCCGCCCACTCTCTCTCTCTCTCTTCTTCCTTAAAATTTCGAAACACTTAGTGATTAGAGTAGTGCCCACACACAGCAAGTGATACCTCAATCATAGTGATGAAGATCGTGAAGAAAGACTTTCAGCAAGAAGGAGTTTCAGCACTAAAGAATCAGAGAAAGAGATCCAGGTTCAGATCTTGATAATACTCTGGGACAGAAAGGATACAAGGGTTAGATATCTGAACGGAAGGAGTCATATTATTTCGCTACACCCAATGTAAGGTTTACTAAACTTTATATGTGTTTATTTCATCGTTTTAGAAAGTTCATATTTAGGGTGTTAATCAACATACTTGGGAGTAGATCTAAGATTCTGGTAAAATAATTTCCAACAACTGTCCTCAGAGACATGGTAATTGATTTGCTTCCGAGAAATTTGGACTTAAAACGATTGTTTGATGTTTTGGATGGTATCATGTTGTATTGAGTGTTATTTGATGATTGATTGATGTTTGTGAATTTTCGTGAAAAATAATTGAATATCTATTTCTCAAATTATTTTTATTGGATATTATGAAAAAAATTAAGCAATTTACTTTTTTACAGAACTCAATTTCGATTTAATATGAATTAGTTATGATTTTTTGAAGTTTCGAAAAAAAATTAGTAATCGTGCAACCAGCTTCCGCGCGCGGAAATCATGCTAGTACCCCCTGCACCGAGAAACCTCGGCTGTGCACTTCCCTGCGCGCGCGGACGTGTATGCACAACATACCGCCCGTACAGCTCGCAATTTCTTCGTTTTTCTTCAATTTTTCATGCTATTTCATGGATTTAACTTCTGATTTTTTGTGTAGTTCTGTATTTATACATTTACTATTCCTAATTCAATTCTAATTATCATAATTAAATTAATTAATATTTTTTTTTAATTTAATTCATGATATTAGTGTAATTTGAATTTGAAAATAGTAAATATCTATCTTTTTGCTTAATTATCTATCTTATTTTTAAATTTAAGGTCAGATATTAAATTTTTTAAATTAATTTTTTTTTAAATAATTTGACCTTATTTAAATTTAAAATAAGATAACTATAATCATGTAATTTTAAATAGATGTAAGATATTTTGCTAACTTTTAAATTTTGTTATTTTATTTATTTAAATTAAATTATAAAATCTGAAAAAGATATTTATTTATCTTTTTTAATTTTTATTTAATTTTTATTTATAAAATAACATTAAATTTTTAAAAAGTAGTTAGCAAATTTTGAAATTATATTTAGGTTGGTTGAAACCTAATTTTTCAAAATTGTAGGTTTAATTTTAAATATTATTATATTAATTTCGAAAATTTTTAAATTTTATTTTATTTTATTATTTTCGAAAATAAATTTTTTTATTTAATTAATTTTTTTGAAATTATTTATTTAAAATTAAATAAATCCTACATCCAACTATCCAGCTAACCTTGTTGCAAGAGTATGTGTTTTAGCTTGTTTGTAAGTTTTTAAAACCTATTATTGCTTGATTGCAAATAGCCATGGTTAACTTGTTGACAGATCCAATGATCTAATTTTAACTCATGGCTCCCTTGGTCAAGTAAATAATTTGTAACAGGTATATTTACAATCATCTTTCATCGTGTATGACCTAGCAACATGATAGGATCCATCCAAATTGTGTGCCTGTGTGAGCCTATGTGTTTAATTTTATTATAGATGCATATAGGTTGTTGTTGCTAAATAAGATATCATAGTTCTTGATAGATTTTATTTAGGCCCATTTAGTTTTGGGCCTATTCAATTAATAACAGTTGTTCATTTTAAGGTTAAATTCCTCTCTTTTGGGCCTTGTGTGAGAGTTGGGAGCCATAGAAGTGGGTACGACATACTGAACCCAGCACCCCCTCACATGAACCACCCCAATTGTAAAGGCCCATTTGCCTGATTTGAATAACTGTACTAGGTTAATTAAATTAGTTTAACCTAATAAAATTGATTAGCAACATAATTAATTTCATTTATTTTGAAATTAATTTAAGAAAACAATAGTTTAAAGAATTTTATATTCTAAGCTAAACTATATGTATTTTCTTGTATTTAATTAAATATAGAATTATAACCATCTAGATTCTTTCTGAAGCTTAATTTAAATTTTTCATTAAATATTCCTATTTAAGTTGATATTTAGTTATCTATAACTAACCAGCTTAAATCTGAATATCTTTTGGATTTAAAATTTCAAAATTAAGTTGAGGAATTTTAGGCATTGGTTATTAAGATTCTTTAGATATTTTTTTTAAGTTGATGTTTTTTCAAATATCAACTTAAAATGGAATATTTTCAAGTTAAGTGGTCACAACTTAATTTTAATTTAATTAAGTCTAATTTGAAAGATATTTAAGTTGATCTTTTAGATTCTTCAAAAACAACTTAAACAAGATATTTTCAAATTTGTTCGATATTTATTCGAATTTATTTTTTGAATTTAAATAATAATTGAAAATTAATCAAAGTTGATTTTTTATTTAAACCAACATTAATTTGTAATTTTTCATTATTATAATATGGAATAAAAGATTATACAAAATACATATTTTAAAATAATGAGCTTTTAATCAAGAGACATTCGATCTCCATTGTTGGTTTTACATCGCGTTGGTTTTAGTGAGTAATCCTCCCTAATGGAGGAACGTTCATTAGTAATGTCACACCGTTCAATCTCGAAAGATAAGTAGTTTGTAAGTGTTTTATATGGTATGGATCACCCTAATGGTGGCGACCATATTTGACTTGCAAATTATGAAACAATGGTGGAAGCTCATGAGATAGAATTGCCTTGACTCTCGCCTAAACGGGACAACGCTGAATTCCAATCTTGATCGAATAAAAGGTTGCTAGAATGATTATCATTTTAGATGAGTTGACAACTCTATTCAATGGATGATGCTTTGACTCTCACCTAAACGGGACATTGTATCAGTTTGTTGAAAAACCTTGGAAAATAAACTATGTTGGATTTAGTATTTTTATAACATATGTGATTATTTTATATTTTCTGAACATGTGTGTGAATTTGTGAACCAAAACCTTACTTCTGTTTTATTGATGCGTTGTAGTGCCAAAATGAATAACCCTCACCCCGATCCTCTCCTAGTTAATATCTTAGCAAAAGAACTCTATAGTGTGAAAATGCATCCTGGTAGTTGCATAAACTCGCACCTGTTGATGATGAATCTGAAGTTCCAAAAGGAAAATCTACTAGGAATTGATTTATCAAGAGAACAATGGGTCCAATTCATTCTTAATAGTCTTCCTCCGGAGTACAATGAATTTGTTGTTTCTTACATGATCAACAATTTCAACTCCTCCGATATGGATAAGCTCGAAGTAGAATTACGAGCCCATTAACGGAATCTGATTGCAATGGGTCCCCCTGGGTTTGCAATTCATAATTAGAGGAAAAGGATTAAGCATGAGGGCTCTAGCAAAGCTGCTTCTTCAAGTACAATTATCAGACATAATCTTCTATGTTCGAATGGTAATGAAGAGGGACATGAAGAAGAACGATGTCCCGTCTTCTAAACAATTCAAACGAAGGTAATGCTTTTGTCTTTGAATCATGTGTTTTAGAGAACGACAAATCCGTTTGGATTGTTGATTCTGGGTCTACTAACCATGTATGTTCTTCACTGCAGCTGCTTGAAAGTTGGGAAAATCTGCTTCCAGGAGAGTTAAAGCTTCAAGTTGGTAATGGCGAGTTAGTGTCGGTCAAAGCTAGAGGAAAAGCCCGCATCAAGTTTCAACAAAGATTTTTAATTTTAGAAACTGTTTTATTTATTCCAAACTTTAGCAGAAACTTGATTAGTGTCTCATGTTTGCAAACACAATCTTATATATTGAATTTTTCGAGTACAAATTGTTCAATTTCTCGTAATGGATTTTAAATATGTGTTGCTACCATGGAACAAGGGCTTTATGTTTTAAGACCGAATACACAAATCTCACTTAACAGTGAACTTTTCAATGTAGCTAAACCTAGAAACCTCAAAAGAAAAGAGATTGATAATGATGATCAAACTTATCTATGGCATTTACGTTTAGGTCATATAGGCTTTGATAGACTCAATAGGCTAACCAAAGGCGGTCCATTGAAAAATGTCATCCTAGGTGAATTGCCAGTATGCGAGTCCTGCCTGGAAGGAAAAATGACTTAAGTGTTCTTTCTCTGCAAAGGGAGAGCGTGCCAAATACCCCGTAGGGTTAGTGCATTCTGATGTTTGCGGACCTCTAAATGTAAAAGCCCGAGGAGGTTATGAGTATTTTGTCACTTTCATTGACGATTACTCTAGATATAGTTTTCTTTACCTAATGCAAAAGAAATCTGAAACGTTTGAAAAGTTTCAGGAGTTTCATGCTTTGGCTCAAAACCAATTAGGTAAATCATTAAAGATCTTGCGAACTGATAGGGGTGGAGAATATATGGATATGCAGTTCAAAGATCATTTAATTGAACTTGGAATTGAATTCCAATACACTGCCCCAGGCACTCCACAACAAAATGGAGTTGCAGAAAGAAGAAATCTTACACTTTTGGAAATGGTTAGGTCTATGCTGAGTTATTCAACTCTGTCTACGTCCTTCTTGGGATATGCTATACAGATGGCTAATGACATTTTAAATGTTATTCCATCTAAAGCAGTCCCTCAGACACCCTTCGAAGTTTTGAATGGTCGTACACCTAGTTTACGCCACTACAGAATTTGGGGGTGCCCTGCTCATGTCTTAAGAAAGAAAGAAGGCAAACTTGAATCACGTATCGAAGTATGCATGTTTTTCGGAAATTCTAAAGAGACTAGGGGTGGACTATTTTATAGTCACAAGGATAACAAAGTGTTTGTTTCTACAAATGCTACTTTTCTTGAAGAGGACTATATTAAAGACAACAAACCGAAAAGTAAAGTTGTTGTAGAGGAATTGCTTTCAGATATAACTCCTTCCAATGTTTCTTCCTCTTCCACTCAAGAAGAAGACAATCCCACTCCCTCAGTCGAACCAACTGAGAAATCTACTACCAAAGTTTCTGTTCAGAAGATCACCGCTCCTCATCGTAGTGGGAGGGTTTCAACAAAACCAGCTCGCTATGGCTTGGATGGTGAAATCAGTATGGTCGTTGGTGATGGTATTGAAGACGATCCATTAAGCTATAAACAGGCAATGGCTAGTCCGCAACGGAAACGATGGTCGGTCGGCATGGATTCAGAAATGGATTCCATGAAAAATAACAAAGTCTGGGAATATGTAGACGCACCTGACGTCTATCATCCGATAGGATGCAAGTGGGTTTATAAGAAGAAAAGAGGAGCTGGAGGCGAAGTCGAAACTTTTAAAGCTAGACTTGTAGCCAAGGGTTATACCCAAACAGAAGGCGTGGACTATGAGGAAACTTTTAGTCCTGTTGCCATGCTCAAATCCATCTGAATTCTTCTCTCCATAGTTGCTGCTTTCGATTATGAAATCTGGCAAATGGATGTCAAGACTGCCTTCCTTAATGGGGTACTTGAAGAAACCATCTATATGGAGCAACCAGAGGGCTATGTTCTTCCAGGGCAGGAAAAGAAAGTTTGCAAATTGAATAGGTCTCTCTATGGACTTAAGCAAGCTTCTCGCTCATGGAACAATAGGTTTGATGAAATCATCAAGACCTACGAATTTCTTCAAAATGAAGATGAACCTTGTGTTTACCAACTCAAGGAAGACCAAGTAGTAGTATTCCTGGTCCTTTATGTTGATGACATTTTGATTATTGGAAACATTATCAAGAAAATGACTCACATCAAGGAATGGCTCAACACTCAATTCGATATGAAAGATTTGGGTGAAGCAGCCTATGTTCTTGGTATTCAGATTATCAGAAACCGGAAGAACAGATCTCTTGCTCTCTCTCAAACAACCTACATTGACAAAGTCTTAGAGAGATTCTCCATGAACAACACCAATGGGGCAAACATGCCTTCTAGATATGGTATTCATCTATCTAAGGAATAGTCTCCTACTGATCCTCAAGAGATAGAGGACATGGCGAAAATTCCCTATGCTTCTGCAGTTGGAAGTCTAATGTATGCAATGTTATGCACTAGACCTGACATCTGCTATGCAGTGGGAGTCGTGAGCAGGTATCAGTCTAATCCAGGACAGGAGCATTGGAATGCAGTTAACTATATTCTGAAATACTTAAAGAGTACAAGGAATCTTGTGTTAGTCTACAAGTGTGGTACTTTAAATCCCATAGGCTACACTGATTCAGATTTCCAAGCAAGTCTTGAAGACAGGAAATCTACATCTGGGATGGTGTTTACTCTTGGGGGTGCAACAGTGGTTTGGAGAAGTGCAAAAAAAACCGTGATATCAGACTCGACTATGGAAGCTTAATACATAGCTGCAGCTGAAGCTGCAAAAGAACTTGTCTGGCTAAGAAAGTTCTTCACCAGCATCGCTGTCGTGCCTGGAATGGAAAAGCCTCTGGTCCTACTTTGTAATAATAATAGAGCGATAGCTAACAGTAAGGTGTTGGGAATTATTTTACCAGGATCTTAGATCTACTCACAAGTATGTTTATTAACATCCTAAATATGAACTTTCTAAAACGATAAATTAAACACATATAAAGTTAAGAAAACCTTACATTGATGCAGCGGAATTAATGTCTCCTTCCACTCAGATCTCTAACCCTTGATTCCTTTCTGTAGCAGAGTATAATCAAGATCTGAGCCCGAATCTCCTTCTTCTTCAAGCTTTGATAATTCACAGTATTCCAATCTATGATTGAGTTACTGCTTGCTGTGTGTGGGCACTTACTCTTTCACTAGGGTCACGAAAAAGATGAAGGGAAAAGAGAGAGAGAGAGAGATTTCGGCCAAGGTAGAGAGTGAGGAAGGCTCAGTTTTCTGAAGAGAGAAATTTCTGTCAGAAAGGCTTGTTGAAAACTTGTGATTTGACTGAGCCATCACTTTCTATTTATAGGCAACTACTAGGTCTAGGTTTAGAATTATTTGGCATTAACATAATGAAAATAATAATTTGAAAAATCATCATTAAGTGGTCGGCCATGGTGTTGTAATGGGTCTCACTTAATTTTGCAATTTTATCAAATTTTATCTCTATTTTCTCAAAAATGCCAATTTTCCAATTCTAACCTTTTAAATGCCAAAACTAATTATTTAATAACTAAATAGATTATTAAATAATATTGTCATTTAATTTAATTATTAATTAGACATATAAAGTCCATTAATAAATAAATAAACCTAGAAAACTCTTTTCCTTACAATTTCACCCCTGAACAGTGAAAATTCATAAAATTAGACATAGTCTAACTTTAGAATTATAATTGATCAATCACGAATCAATTAATGAATCTTACAAGCAGAATGTTTTCAACTAGAATGGGGACCATGGATCTATATGCTGAGCTTCCAATAAGTGAACCAAATTTACCAAGTAAATTCCTACTTATTAATTCTTCGTTGAATCCACTCTTAGAACTTAGAATTGCACTCTCAGACTTATATAGAGCATATTGTATGTTCCACGATATCAATATGCTATCTCATTTAACCATTGTTATAATCTTATTGTGATTTAGAGATCCTCTATATAGATGATCTACATCGAGATGGGATTTCTTTACCGTTCTCACCCCTCAATGTATTTTGCCCCTTAAAACACTTAGCTACCTGTAAATGGTGTTTAGTGATCTAATAATTAGTCAGTTAAACAAGAGCTCATCCATTTACTTCTATTTGCTAAGCTCGAAGGGAATCATCACTTGACTTCTATACACCAGTAGAAGCTATAGATTCCATATTTATGTTCAGCACTCCCACTCAATCATACTATCATGTTACCAAAATATACGTTTCACCCTGACCCAAAAGTAGGCTTAACTAATAAATCAAAGAACATGAATAGCACTCCTGAGTTGAGCCTAAGCATATCAGGATTTAGATTCTTTTAATCTTAAGATCAACTACTGATATTGACTTGGAAAGATATGTATAACGGTAAGTTTGTAATATCTTAACTTAGTTGCAATATCGGTCCAGTCCAATGTATACTCCATACATTCGAAACTAGTATACTTTACTAATGTCCTGGAAAGAACATAACACTTACTCCAAGTGTAAGTACACATCATCGCTGATTATCACATTAGTGTAAATCCAATAACACTGATGAAACAGGGACCAAAACTTTTGATTCATATGATCACAATCACATTCCACTGTGTTGACGATACTGTAATTGTGAATAAACATATGATCTGGATTTAACTGATTTTGTGTGTATGAATGTAATAAACATATCAAACATATTAAACCATTAGCATGTAGAATTCATGCAAACATCAATCACTTCAAATTTCTTATATTGATAACTAATCAGATTGTAAAGAGTTTTATTTAGGGCATAAAACCCAACAAACTCCCACTTGCACTAATATAAAACAAACTGTGCAAATAGGTCAATCTGA
Source organism: Cannabis sativa (assembly GCF_029168945.1). Lineage (NCBI taxonomy): Eukaryota > Viridiplantae > Streptophyta > Magnoliopsida > Rosales > Cannabaceae > Cannabis > Cannabis sativa. Next base: position 60,314,300 of record NC_083601.1, read on the forward strand.
TGTCTTGATCTTCAGATCAAGTGTAGTATATTTGAATCCACCCAAACTTCTGGAAACTAGTTCATAAATACACTTATGAAACATCCTTTACTGTATGCTTTACTCATCAAGGGATACTGAAATCTTTACTTTTTTAAATGTACATCTGAATTAACAGAAGACATATCTCTCATATTTTAAAATATGTAATTGAGATAATACAGTGTAGACTTTTCTTCAGTGATATAACTTCCTGGTATTTTCGAATAGACCAAGTTATAGTTCTTCTCTGGTAGAGCTTGAATTATTATACAATAATTCCTCCACCCCCAAAGTAAGCACCATCTCATATAAATCGAAATTAGATGGTGAGATACAAAGACAACTGATACACAGTTCCTTAATATCTGACATATAGATCACTTTCATAAATCCTTCTTGAATATCTTCTAATGTTCCCTATTTGATTACATCTCAGATAGCTCCCACTCAATAGCAGATGTCTGGTTAAATAATACTTTTAACCTCTGATTGTTTAGAGAGTTACCTAGTTGTGACTTTTGTATTAGTCTGAAACTTTAAGTCAAGACTAAGTCATCAACATAGCAGACTAGTATTTGAAGTGAAAAATACATGCCAGAGATAAAGTAATCAAAATTAAGATACCATCAAATTTTATGAGGATTAAGAATTCTTGGTTCAAGTCATTCGAATGGACTAAACTAGAGTTCTTTATCTTAGTCTCATAATTCTGATAAGCTATACCTATCCATGTGAATGGTTAGATTTGCTTTTCAGTAGTGTTCTTAAGTACCTATCACAATTATCAACCTAATGAAGATGGGTATAGAACTTTAAAATTCTCCCACTCAATTAAGGTAGTGTGAAACTTTAACAAAGAACTTTCAAAGGTATCAAACTTTTACTTACAACAGTAAAATCGAAATGGAACATACAATCAAGATCAAGAATTTATATTGACAATAGCTGACTCATTATATTACTTCTATGTTTAAACAAGATATGTGTTTCATAGGGAATTGTGGATTAGACTCCACCCCTAAGAATATACATATAGGGTACTATGGATAACCTCCACCCCTAAGTATATAGAGATTATGATCCACCCCTAAAGGTTGTAAAGATCATGATTCTCTAAGTGTGATAGAGTTTATGTGGAGTTGAATACTATCCAGAGTTCATTAGATATAAAAGATCGTTGAACTGCATAGTTTTCTTAACTTTTCTCCACCTCTATCAGATCATAAGATCCTTTTATTAAACAAATTCTTAATAATTGTATGAGAATTAACAATTATTGATAAACATAGAAATAATTTCTAGTGTTTATATAATATAACTCTATGAAGAGTTGTAAATATTATAGAATTTGCATCAATAATAAAAACACTTACACATACAAACATACAAATATAATGTGATAATAATTGATGAAGATAAAATTAAATGAAGCTCAATCTCATAAATTGCAATAGTGAATTTCGAAAAAATAATACTTTATTAATAAAAAAAAATGTATTACAACAATATGAGAAAAACAGGGATAAATATCCCTAAAATTTGAAATCCAAATTGTCTTTAAACTAAAACAATTAATTCAAAAATTGAAGAGCTTCATCTTCATCTCGACGATTTCACTCTTGGTCCAGCTTGGTGATCCAACTCAATTGAGTTCAAGTAGCTTGGCCTATAAGAAGAAGAAAACAAATAAACAAAGTTAGTCCGGAATCATAAATCCAATTGGATAATAATTCACTAAAACTCTTAAAGTTTATAAAAGGAAATACCTTGTTTCTTTGCAAGAAGTTTAGGACACTGGGGTTTCCAATGACCTTTTTCATTGCAGTGGAAACACTTTCCTTTAAGTGTAGCATCACCAGAAGGAGCAGCCTTTTTCATGACTTTTGTTCGCTTCTTCGTGTTCTTCCACTTCTTCTTCGATTTGGGCTTTGAAGCAGAGGCAACATTTGCTTCAGGTTTCATCGTCCCATTACCATTACCAGGATTATGAGGTTTACTCCCTTTCTTCTTGGGTCCTCCAATCAAATTTTCATAAGTTTGAAGGTCATTGACTAATTCATGAAAGTCAATTTCCTTCTTATTCATGACATAATTTGATGTATATGGTAGAAATCTTTGAGTCGAGGCTATTCAAGATAAGACTTACTTGAGCAAAGATCGTCCATTTCAGCACCATGATCCTGGGCTTCTTGGAAATAACTGGACATGAGGAGAACATGGTCACGCACGTTTTGATGAGGTTCCATCCGTGCATTAATGTACTTCTTAGTCGCGTCAAAGCGTGACTGAAGTGATGCCTTACCGAATAGCTCATTTAACTTCGTCATAACTTCAGCAGCCTTCTCGGTTTTAGAAAACCAAGTTTTGAGGGTGTCAACCATGCTAGAAAGCATAAAGTATAGAGCTTTGTCATTTGCCTTCTGCCAACGCTCATACTTTTCTTTCACAGCTTTGGATGCATTATCCCCAGGCACTTCAGGTGACGACTCAGTTAAAACAAACAAGGCACTTTCTCCTATGAGAGCAATATTAATGTTCTTATTCCATTTATTAAAGTTAGATCCATTCAGCTTGTTTTCAGTCAACAGTGATAACATGGGATTCATTTTGACAAAACAGGATACTACAAAATAATAGAAATCAACAAATACAAATTAAATAATGGTTTAACACACAAAAACAATTCAGAAATTATAAGCATATAGCAAGTAGGAATGATATGAGAAAATACTTAAAAAATTCAATCCTAAATAATTTCCAAGGTTTTCAACAAACTGATATCAGTGTCCCGTTTAGGCGAGAGTCAAAGCTACCATCCATTGAATAGAGTTGTCAGCTCATCTAAAATGTTAAACATTCTAGCAACCTTTTATTCGATCAAGATCAGAATCCAGCGTTGTCCCGTTTAGGCGAGAGTCAAGGCTATTCTATCTCATGAGCTTCTACCATTGTTTCGCAATTTGCAAGTCAAATATGGTCGCCACCATTAGGGTGATCTATACCATATAAAACACTTACAAACCACTTATCATGCGAGATTAAACGGTGCGAAATTGCTAATGAACGTTCCTCCATTAGGGAGGATTACTCACTAAAACAAACGCGGTGTAAAACCCACAATGGAGATCGAATATCTTAATAATAATAAAGCTCATTATTTAAAATGTATTTTCTTTATTATTCTAATAAATAAATCTCATTAAATTCTAAATGAAGAATTAAAATTCAAAATAAGAATTTAATATAATATTTATAAAATTATACTTAGATGGTGATTGAAATAAAATTAATTATTTCCATCTTAGTAGTAATCTTAAATATAAATATTAAGGAAATTAATTTAAGTTGAATTAAATAAATAATTAGCAACTTAAAAATTTCCTTTGAGAATATATTTATTGAGTTCTAAAATTAAGTATAAAAACTATACAATTTTCGAAAATAATAAAAATAGAGAAGAAATACTTCAAGCAAAAATATCACCTATCTAGACTTTCTTTTGACTAGTTAATTCAATTTCTAATAATATATATATTTTAAATTCATTTATTTTAAATTAATCAATTAAATGAAAAAATCATTGACTTGAGTTGGTCCAAGAATTAATTAAAATAAATAATTAATTTACAACTCAATCTATTTTTCAAAAAAAAATTCGAAAATATTGCATAATTAAAATGCAAATTTCGAAATTGATTAATAAAATAAAGAAAAATATATATATTGAAAATTATTTAAATTTAAGTTGAAAAGTTAAATTTCAACCTAAAAAATAATTTTCTATTTAATTAAGTGTCATGAAAGATCAATAAATATTTAAGTATCATGATGAAAATCAACTTAGATATTTAGATTTTTCAACTTAATTAAATGTATTAAATTCAAGAAATAATAATTAAGTGTAGAGAAGGCTTAATTATTAATTTCTATTTAATACTAGGAAAAATATACTTAATAAAATTGTACCAAAATTAATTATTTAAATAATTAATTTCACAAAAGTATAATATTTTCCTATTTAAATATTAGAAATAATAAGTAGTCTAGAAATTACTATCTAGAAAATATCTTATTTGACTAAGTATCTTTTCAAAATTTGAAAAATATCTAATTTAAGTTATATAGAAAAAATCTAAAACTTAAATAATTTCAAATCTAGATTTAATTAAATATCACAAATTAAGTTGTAACCACTTAATTTGAAGATATCTTTTTAAAGTTAATATTTGAAAAGATATTAACAAAAAAAAATATCTAAGATATTCTATTTCAAGTTAATATTTGAAAAGATATTAACTTAAAAAATATCTTAAGAATCTTTAATAACTAATGCCTAAGATTCCTCAACTTGATTTAAAATTTAAATCAAATATTCAAATTTAAGTTAGATAAGAAAAATCAGTTGATACAACTAATTTATAACTTAAATAGGAATATTTAATTAAATAAGCTCCAGAAAGAATCTTAGTTAGTTAAAATTCTATATTTAATTAAATACAAGAAAAATACAAATAGTTTGTCTAGAATTAATATCTAAACTAAAAGTGTTTTTTTTTAAAATTAACTTTAAAATATTAAAATGAAAATAAATTTTCATATATTTTAAAAGTTAATTATGTTGCTAATTCAATTTTTATTAGGTCAAACTAATATAATTAACCTAGTACAGTTATTCAAATCAGGCAAATGAGCCTTCACAATAGGGGTAGTTCATGTGAGGGGGTGCTGGGTTCAGTATGTCGTACCCACTTCTATGGCTCCCAACTCTCACACGAGGCCCAAAAGAGAGGAATTTAACCTTAAAATGAATAACTGTTATCAATTGAATAGGTCCAATAACTAAATGGACCTAAATAAAATCTATCATGGTGTGACATTTTATTTAGCAACAACCTATATGCATCTATATAATAAAATAAACATATAGGCTCACACAGGCACACTTTGGATGGAACCTATCATGTTGCTAGGTCATACACAGATGAAAGAAGATTGTAAAATTTACCTGTTACAAATTATTAACTTGACCAAGGGAGCCATCAGATCATTAGATCTGGCAAAAAGTAACCATGGCTATTTGCAATCAAGTAATAATAGGTTTTAAAAAACTTACACACAATTTTAAACCACATACTCCTGCAACAAGGTTAGCTGAATAGTTGGAAGTAGGATTTATTTAATTTTAAATAAATAATTTTGAAAAATAAATAATTAAAAAATATATTTTAATTAATTTCGAAAAAAAATAAAAAATAAAAAATTTAATTAATTTTCGAAAATAAAATAAAAAATAAATTTAAATTTCGAAATTATTTTAAAATAAATATTTAAAATTAAACCTACATTTTGAAAAATTAGGTTTCAACCAACCTAAATATCATTTCAAAAAAAAAATTTGCTAACTACTTTTAAAAATTAAATGTTATTTTAAAAATAAAATTAAATAAAAAATAGAAAAGATAAATGAAATATCTTTTCAGATTTTTAAATTTAATTTAAATAAATAAAATAACAAAATTTAAAAGTTAGCAAAATATCTTATATTTATTTAAAATTACATGATTATAAATATCTTATTTAAATTTAAATAAGGTCAAAATATCTAAAAAGATTTGATTTAAAAAAAAAAAATCTTAAAAGATAAGATATTATTAAAAAAAAATATATCTTAAAAGATAAGATATTTTAAAATATCTTAAAAGATATTATAAATATCTTAAAAAATATTATAAATATCTTATAAAATCTGACCTTAAATTTAAAAAAAATATAATCAAATTTAAAAATAAGATAGATTTTTAAGCAAAAAGATAAATACTAATTCTATTCAAATTCAAATTACACTAATATCTTGAATTAAATTAAAAAAAATTAAATTAATTCAAAATGATAATTAGAATTGAATTAGGAATAGTAATAGTATATATACAAAACCATACAAAAAAAAATTGGAAGCTAATTCCATGAAAAAGTATGAAAAATTGAAGAGAAAAAGGAAAAATTCGAAACTGTACGGACAGTTCTGCGATCGCAGGAAACTATCAGTAGAGCCCCGATTTTGTCAAATCTTCAAAAAATCATAACTAATTCAAATAAAATCCAAATTGAGTTCTGTAAAAGGCTAACTTGCTTAATTTTTTCCATACTATCCAATAAAAATAATTACACGAAAATTATTTTACACAAAAATCACAATTATTTTACACGAAAATTTCACAAACATCAATCAATCATCAAATAACACTCAATACAACATGATACCATCCAAAGAACATACAAACAATCGTTTTAAAGTCCAAATTACATGTAAGTAAATCAATTACCATGGCTCTGAGGCCAGTTGTTGGGAATTATTTTACCAGGATCTTAGATCTACTCACAAGTATGTTTATTAACATCCTAAATATGAACTTTCTAAAACGATAAATTAAACACATATAAAGTTAAGAAAACCTTACATTGATGCAGCGGAATTAATGTCTCCTTCCACTCATATCTCTAACCCTTGATTCCTTTCTGTAGCAGAGTATAATCAAGATCTGAGCCCGAATCTCCTTCTTCTTCAAGCTTTGATCCTTCACAGTCTTCCAATCTATGATTGAGTTACTGCTTGCTGTGTGTGGGCACTTACTCTTTCACTAGGGTCACAAAAAAGATGAAGGGAAAAGAGAGAGAGAGATTTCGGCCAAGGTAGAGAGTGAGGAAGGCTCAGTTTTCTGAAGAGAGAAATTTCTGTCAGAAAGGCTTGTTGAAAACTTGTGATTTGACTGAGCCATCACTTTCTATTTATAGGCAACTACAAGGTCTAGGTTTAGAATTATTTGGCATTAAAATAATGAAAATAATAATTTGAAAAATCATCATTAAGTGGACGGCCATGGTGTTGTAATGGGCCTCACTTAATTTTGTAATTTTATCTAATTTTATCTCTATTTTCTCAAAAATGCCAATTTTCCAATTCTAACCTTTTAAATGCCAAAACTAATTATTTAATAACTAAAATAGATTATTAAATAATATTGTCATTTAATTAAATTATTAATTAGACATATAAAGTCCATTAATAAATAAATAAACCTAGAAAACTCTTTTCCTTACAATTTCACCCCTGAACAGTGAACATTCATAAAATTAGACATAGTCTAACTTTAGAATTATAATTGATCAATCACGAATCAATTAATGAGTCTTACAAGCAGAAGGTTCTCAACTAGAATGGGGACCATGGATCTATATGCTGAGCTTCCAATAAGTGAACCAAATTTACCAAGTAAATTTCTACTTATTAATTCTTCGTTGAATCCACTCTTAGAACTTAGAATTGCACTCTCAGACTTATATAGAGCATATTGTATGTTTCACGATACCAATATACTATCTCATTTAACCATTGTTATAATCTTATTGTGATTTAAAGATCCTCTATATAGATGATTTACATCGAGATGGGATTTCTTTACCGTTCTCACACCTCAATGTATTTTGCCCCTTAAAACACTTAGCTACCTATAAATGGTGTTTAGTGATCTAATAATTAGTCAGTTAAACAAGAGCTCGTCCATTTACTTCTATTTGCTAAGCTCGAAGGGAATCATCACTTAACTTCTATACACCAGTAGAAGCTATAGATTCCATATTTATGTTCAGCACTCCCACTCAATCATACTATCATATTCTCGAAATATACGTATCACCCTGACCCGAAAGTAAGCTTAACTAATAAATCTATGAACATGAATAGCACTCCTGCGTTGAGCCTAAGCATATCAGGATTTAGATTCTTTTAATCTTAAGATCAACTACTGATATTGACTTGGAAAGATATGTATAACGGTAAGTTTGTAATATCTTAACTTAGTTGCAATATCGGTCCAGTCCAATGTATACTCCATACATTCGAAACTAGTATACTTTACTAATGTCCTGGAAAGAACATAACACTTACTCCAAGTGTAAGTACACATCATCTCTGATTATCACATTAGTGTAAATCCAATAACACTGATGAAACAGGGACCAAAACTTTTGATTCATATGATCACAATCACATTCCACTATGTTGACGATACTGTAATTGTGAATAAACATATGATCTGGATTTAACTGATTTTGTGTGTATGAATGTAATAAACATATCAAACATATTAAACCATTAGCATGTAGAATTCATGCAAACATCAATCACTTCAAATTTCTTATATTGATAACTAATCAGATTGTAAAGAGTTTTATTTAGGGCATAAAACACAACATAAGGAACCTCGAAGCCACAAGAGAAGCAAACACATTCAGAGAAAGTGGACACAGAGGATAACTTAGCTGATCCATTCACCAAAGTCTTGGTCGTGACTGCATTTGAAAAGCACCGTCAGAATTTAGGATTAATTGATATGTACTGATTAGTTTTATATTAGTGCAAGTGGGAGTTAGTTGGGTTTTATGCCCTAAATAAAACTCCATTTCAATGTAATCTATTTTATTCAACATCAATAAAGAAACAGAAGTATTTTTCATATTCATTTGTGTATGTTTTGGTTCACCTTATCAATTGCTTGTCTATTTGATTTAATAAATTCATCTGAAACCCTTTTCACATACTTGATCCTATTTATTGTGTTGTCAACACTTTGGAAGGTAAACATGACTATGTGAATAAAGTTTCCTAGATTTATCAGACACAGGGTTTTACTGATATGATAATCTACAATAAGAGTTTACTTGCATTTGGAGAAATGCTATGTTCTTTCCAGAACATTGGTTAAAGTAAAGCTCAGGTTGGATGGATGGAGTATGCATCGGAAGGGACCGATATTGAACTTTGACTTAGATTAATTAAACTTACCGTAATATCTATTCAAGTCAATATCGCCTAGTTGATCCTACATCAAATGATCTTAATCTTGTTATGATTAGGCTCAATCTCAGGAGGCTATTCGTGTTCTTGGATTTGTTAGTTAAGCCTACTTTTCGGTCAGGGTGATACGTACATTTTGGGAACACGGTAGTGCAATTGAGTTGGAGCGCTAACATAATCATGGAATCTATAGCTTCTATCTGTCGAATAGTAAGCAAAGGATGATCTCCTTCGAGCTTGACCAAACAAAAATAAATGCTGGAGTACTCATTTCACATAAGCTGAAATATCATTTATACGGGGTCAAGTGTTTTAAGGATAAAATACATAGTAGGGTGTAACGGTAATCTAATCCCTTTACAGTGTAGATCATTCATATAGAGGATCATTGATCAAATTAGGATTATAACCATGGATAACTAATGATGTGTCTATATGCTGGAACATATAGAGCATTCTATATACTGAGCGTGCAATTCTAGGTTCTATGCGTGGATTCAACGAAGAATTAATAAGTCTGTGAATTTAGGTAATAAATTCTTGATCTGCTTATTGGAAGCTCGGTTATATAGACCCATGGTCCCCCCACTAGTTGAGATAATATTGCTTGTAAGACTCATATAATTGGTTTTGATTAATCAATTATAATTCTCAAATTAGACTATGTCTATTTGTGAATTTTTCACTAAGGGCGAAATTGTAAAGAAAGAGTTTTAGGGGCATATTTGTTAATTATGATACTTTGTATGGTTCAATTAATAAATATGATAAATGACAATATTATTTAATAATTATTTATAGTTATTAAATAGTTAGAATTGGCATTTAAATGGTTGAATTAGAAAATTGGCGTTTTTGAGAAAATCAGATGCAAAAGTGATAAATTTGCAAAATTGCAAAAACTGAGGCCCAAATCCATACTTCCATGGCCGGCCACTTTTATAGGAATTATCCTCTGATATTTTCAATTTTAATGCCAAATAATTCAAACCTAACCCTAGTGGAATGCTATAAATAGATAGTGAAGGCTTCAGGAAAATTACACTTTTCATTCAGAAAAACCTGAGCCTCTCTCTCTCTCTATCTGGCCGCCCACTCCTTCTCTCTCTTCTTCCTTAAGATTTCGAAACACTTAGTGATTAGAGTAGTGCCCACACACAGCAAGTGATACCTCAATCATAGTGAGGAAGATCGTGAAGAAAGACTTTCAGCAAGAAGGAGTTTCAGCACTAAAGAAAAAGAGATGCAGGTCCAGATCTTGATAATACTCTGCGACAGAAAGGATACAAGGGTTAGAGATCTCAACGGAAGGAGTCATATTATTCCGCTGCACCCAATGTAAAGTTCATATTTAGGGTGTTAATCAACATACTTGTGAGTAGATCTAAGATCCTGGTAAAATAATTTCCAACAAGGAGGACGTCAGACTTACTCATATCCTAAGTGCCCATGTTGCAAGAACCATCACCCCGGGACTTGTAACCGGAGAGCTTGTTTCCAGTGTGGTTCAGTGGGACATCTTAAGAAAGATTGTCCTCAATTGAAGAAAGAGGAAGCAAAGCCTGAGGCCAAACCTGCTCCTGCACGAGTATTTGCTATTACTCAGGCTGATGCTGCTGCCAACCCTTCAGTAGTTACTGGTCAGCTTCTAATCAACGGTTTTGTCTATACTGTTTTATTTGATTCGGGTGCTACTTGATCTTATGTGTTATCGAGAGTTCTTAATCAACTTGATAGACCTAGTGATATTTTTGAAATGGGATTTGGAACCCTGTTGCCTAATGGCGAATTAATTATTTCAAGAAAGTGGGTTAGATTAGTGTTAATTAGAATTGAAGATAGAGAATTGAGCGCTGATCTTGTGGAGTTACCATTGGCCGAGTTCGACATTATACTTGGTATGGACTTTTTATCCAAATACTTTGCTAGTATTGATTGTAAACGAAAAATGGTAACTTTTGAACTGGAGAATAAGGAACAATTTGTCTTTGGTTGTTCGGTTCAAGGTTCTCGTGTTCTAAGAATCTCAGCATTGAAAGCTAGGGATTTGTTATGCAGTGGATGTATAGGATACCTAACAGTTGTAATGGATTCCAATAAACCTGTGTTACTTGGACCTGAAGAGGTTAAAGTGGTTAAGGAATTCATGGATATATTTCCAGAGGAATTACCTGGGTTACCACCTCAGCGGGAGATAGATTTTGTTATTGATTTAATTGCTGGAGCAGAACCTGTTTCAAAAGCACCTTATCGAATGGCACCTGCCGAATTAAAAGAACTGAAGATACAACTCTAAGGGATGTTGGATCAAGGGTTCACTCGGCCTAGTGTGTCACATTGGGGAGCTCCAGTTCTATTTGTAAAGAAGAAGGATGGAACTCTTCGGATGTGTATTGACTATCGGGAGCTGAATAAGTTAACCATTAAGAATAAATACCCTTTGCCTAGAATTCACGATCTCTTTGATCAACTTCAGGGCAAGACGGTATTTTCTAAGATTGACTTGACGTCTGGATATCATCAGCTGAGAATTCAAGTAGAGGATATTCTGAAAATAGCCTTCCGAACCAGATATGGTCATTACGAGTTCTTGGTTATGTCGTTCGGATTAACAAATGCACCGGCAGCCTTTATGGATCTCATGAATAGGGTATTCAAGGATTTCCTCGATAATTTTGTAATTGTATTTATCGACGATATCCTTGTGTACAATAAGTCAGAAGCAGAACATGAGCAACATCTTCGAATGGTTTTGCAGCGACTCAGAGATCATAAACTTTATGCGAAGTTTAAAAAGTGTGAGTTTTGGCTGTCACAAGTGTCTTTTCTAAGGCATATTGTTGGGAAAGACGGGATTATGGTTGATCCAAGGAAGATTGAGGCAGTAAAGAATTGCCCTAGACCCAAAGCATCCTTTGAAGTTTGAAGTTTTCTCGGTTTAGCGGGTTATTATCGACGTTTTGTGGAAGGTTTTTCCAAGATTGCAATGCTGTTATCCGAGTTAACTAGGAAGAACAAGCGATTTATATGGTCAGATAAGTGTGAGAAAAGTTTCCAAGAGCTGAAGCAACGATTGATTACAACTTCTGTTCTAGCCTTGCCGTCTGATCAAGAGAAGTTCGCGGTGTATTGTGATGCATCAAGGCAAGGTTTGGGCTGTGTGCTAATGCGGGCAGATAAATTCATAGCTTACGCTTCTCGACTATTGAAAGATTATGAGCAGCGATACCTAACCCACGATCTGGAACTTGCAGCAGTGGTGTTTGCCTTGAAAATTTGGCGACATTACTTATATGGTGAAAGGTGTGAGATCTATACTGACCACAAGAGTCTCAAGTACTTTTTCACTCAAAAGGATCTGAACATGAGACAAAGAAGGTGGTTGGAGTTAGTGAAAGACTATGACTGCGAAATTTTGTATCATCCTGGAAAGGAAAATGTTGTGGCAGATGCCTTAAGCCGAAAGGGACCTGATCAGATACTTAATATGACCATGATTTTTCCTCAGTTAGCCTCAGAAATGTCTAGGGCAAACATTGAGTTGGTGACTGAGAGATTGTATAATCTGACACTTCGGTTAGACTTGTTGGAAAGAATCAAAGTGACTCAATTAGAAGATTCTAAATTGGTTAAGATTCGAGAAGATGTCTTAGCGGGCAAAGCTAAGGACTTTTCGATTTCCGACAGTGGAATGTTGTTGTTCAAAGCACGAGTATGTGTCCCTAATAACATTGAGCTTAAGAAGGAAATTCTAGATGAAGCTCATACTACCCCTTACTCATTACATCCAGGAACCACCAAAATGTATCATGATTTGAAGCCATATTTCTGGTGGTATGGGATGAAGAGGGATGTGGTAGATTATGTCACTAAATGCTTAACTTGTCAACAAATTAAAGCAGAACATCAGCGACCTGCAGGATTATTACAGCAACTAACACTTCCAGAATGGAAGTGGGAAGACATTGCGATGGATTTTGTGGTTGGTTTGCCCTGAACCATGGGAATGTACGACTCAGTTCGGGTCGTGGTGGACCGCTTTACAAAATCGACACATTTCTTACCTGTTAAGGTAATTTATGCAGTGGATCACTATGTTGATCTGTATGTGAAGGAAATTGTTCGTCTTCATGGGGTACCAAAGTCTATCGTTTCAGATAGAGACCCTAAATTTACATCAAAGTTTTGGCTGAGTTTGCAGAAGGCTATGGGAACTAATCTGAAATTTAGCACGGCCTTTCATCCTCAAACAGATGGGCAATCTGAGCAAACTATTCAGATACTTAAAGATTTGTTACGAGCTTCTGTCATGGACTTTGGAGGGTCATGGAGCAAGTATTTGCCTCTGATTGAATTCTCCTATAATAACAGTTATCAAAGTATCATAGGAATGGCTCCTTATGAGCTACTCTATGTTAGAAAGTGCCGATCCGCAATCCATTGGGATGAAACTGGAGAACGAAAATACCTAGGCCCTGAGTTGGTCCAGAAAACAAATGAGGCAATAGACAAGAGTAAAGCTCGAATGCTTGCTTCTCAAAGCAGGCAGAAAAGTTATGCAGATCCCAAGCGACGGGATGTTATGTTCCAACCTGGAGACCATGTCTTTCTACGAGTGTCCCCAATGAAGGGAATCAGGCGTTTTGGAAAGAAAGGAGAACTAAGTCCTTGATTTATTAGACCTTTTGAAATACTTGAAAAGGTGGGGCAAGTGGCTTATTGGTTAGCTTTACCCCCATCTCTGTCAACTGTGCATAATGTATTTCATGTTTCCATGCTTAGAAAGTACGTGTCTGAGCCAATGCAAGTTCTGAGTTATGACACATTGGAATTGCAACCTGACCTATCATATGATGAACAACCAGTGCAAATTTTAGATAGGAAGGAAAAGGTTCTTCCAACCAAAACCATAGCGTTGGTTAAAGTACTCTGGAGGAATAGTAAAGTGGAAGAAGACACTTGGGAACTTGAGACTGATATGAGGGTTCAACATCCAGAGTTCGTCAGGTAGGTTTCAGGGGCGAAATCTTTTTAATGAGGGGATAATTGTAAAGACTGCATATGATTAATACCTTGGATTGTTAAATAATTAGGGTTTATGTATGAGATTTTGTTATTATTAATAAAAATACATATTATGGGAATTTATTTGACTTCGTATATGTTTATTATGTTATTTATGTAAATTTCTCAATTTCTGTGATTGTGTTCGGAAGCTGTGGAAAGCGATGTTGGGCCTTTAGAGAGTCGTATTTCATATAATCTAGAGTTATATCGGGATTTGAAATGACCAAATTGTCCTTAGGTTGTTTAATCTTTGGTTTTAATTGAATGGGTAAATTGGTTATTTTACCAAGTATTCTTTTGGCTTTTAGTGGGTATTAGAAGCTGCCTTTTATTAAGCTTATCCTTAGTTAATATTAATAATATTAGAAGAAGAAGGAAAGAAAGGAAAAAAGGATAGATTGAAGTAACTTAGAAGCATCTCTCTCTTCCTCTCTCTTTCGTGCAACCCAAAGAACCAGCAAGGGAACGGATTTTGTTGCTGAAATTGTAGTGTTGTAACCTGTTTAAGGAGATTCCATCTAAGGTATTAACTCCTAGCCTTTCCTATTTGATTTTAGCACGCAAAAGTTAGGTTTAAAGCTTGATTTTGGGAATTTTGGTGTTGTGAGTATAATTGTCATTCTAATTGAAGTTCTGAACCTTATTGGTAATAGATTAAGTTGTTTGCAGCTATCTTTGTGGATTGTTTTAAGGTTTTTGGCAAGGATTGAGTTTGATAACTCAAACCTAGCTCTCTAATGGTGTTTTAAAAATTGGTGTGAATTGTTGAGTTCTGTTGGTTGGGTTGAGTTTATTTGGGTATATACAGGTAGTCTAAAGAAAATTATGAAGTTTGGGATTGAATTGAGGTGTGGGGGACGGATTTTTGGTTCCTAGTTCAAAACCGGAATTCCGGTTCCTAGGAGCCTGTGGCAACCGGTCGACCGGTTGGTGCCAGGAACCGAACTTCCGGTTGGGGCTTTTTCCCTCGCCCTAGTTTTTTCCGTTTTTACGTAATTTAGAGTATTAGCATCCTATTTATCGATAGGGTTATTCTTAGTTTCGATTTTCAATCACCGATAACTGTTTTAGCGTGTCTCTCATCGAATTCTGAATATTATGGTTTAGGGCCCTATAAAGTGTCGAGCTGTGTTTCCACTCAGGCTGACCGGCACACTTGAACACGGGACGAGGTAAGAATAGCATTGAACATATTATATAAGCATGCTGTATTTATGGTTGTATACATTTTGGGTGATATCATAGCGGCACAACCATTGTGTCTGTTCGGCAGTACAGGCATCGTACTGGTTAAGAGTGATATTCACCCCAGAGGGTATTAATTGGCGCTATCATAGGGGCACAACCATTGTGCCGGTTCGGCAGTACGAGCATAGTACTGGTTAAGAGTGATATCATGGCCAACTATACACTTGGGTGCTATTGATGCTATCATAGCGGTACGAACATAGTGCCGGTCCCGCAGTGCGATCATAGTGCTGGTAGTGGGTGATATCATGGTTAATAGCACCAACCTTTAAGAACGTTCTTATCCATTTGGTGAGGTTGATTACTGAGCTCAGGGCGGCTTAGTCACAAAGCCGGCATCGCATTACTTATATATATGTTTTGCATATCTTACTGAGTCTGTTGACTCATCAGTTTGCTACCTTGTATAGGTAAGGGAAAAGCAAAGCTGGAGGAACAGTGAGATGGAGCTCGGCAGTGATTGTACATATCGCGGCAGTGCAACTTGGAGGGTTTCGGTCTTTTATTATTTTGAGTCTGTATTTTGAAGTTGCATGTTCGAGAGTTTAAAAAAAATATTGTATGTATATATTAGTAAAATACTTTTATATCGTGTTTTAATACTCGGGATCCCGACCCATATAAGTATAAAGTTACAATATAATCAAGTTATCTTTTGGATTTAAAAATATTTAAATAAGGGTGTTACACTAATACATTATATTACTTCCATGTTTAAAATTATGTGTCACAAAGAGCATGTGGAACATAGTTCACCCCTAAGTATCTAGAGATTATGATCTACCCCTAAAGGTTATAGTGATCATGATTCTCTAAGTGTTATAGAGATTATGTGGAGTTTCGAATATAATCCAGAGTTCATTAGATATAAAAAATTGTTGAACTGCATATTATTCTTAACTTTTTCTCCACCCCTATTAGATCAAAAGATCTTTTTATTAAACAAATTCTTAATAATTATTTTTAGAATTAACAATTATTCATAAACATAAAAATAATTTCTAGTGTTTATGTAGTAATAACTCTATAAAGAGTTTAAGGAACTATAGAATTTGTATCAATAATAAAAACACATACACATACAAACATATAAATATAATAATTGGTAATTGTTATATAAGATAAAGTAATGAAGCTCAACTCATAGATTGTAATTTATTTGTAAATAAAAACTTAATTATAAAATCATATAAAAAATTGTTTGCAACATAATTAGAAAAGAATAGGGAATAAAATCCCAAACTAATAATTGAAATCCAAATTGTTCTGAAACTGAAACAATCAATTCAAAATAAATAAACGAGCTTCATCTTTATCTTGGACGAACTCCACCCCTTTGTCCAGCTTTCCGATTCAACTCGCTAAGATAGCACCCGAGTTCAAGCAGCTTGGGCTGTAAGAAGAAAAACAAATAAACAAGGTTAGTAGTCCAGAATTAATAATCCAAATGGATAATAATTCACTAAAACTCATCAGTTTATAAAAAGAAATACCTTGTTTCTTTGCAAGAAGCTTAGGACATTGGGGTTTTCAATGGCCTTTCTCATTGCAACAGAAACACTTTCCTTTTAGTGTATCACCAGGAGCAGCAACCTTTTTGTTCTTAGCTGTTTTCACAGCTTGAGCTCGCTTCTTGGTATTTTTCCACTTCTTCTTTGTCTTGGGTTTGGAAGTAGAGGCAATGTGTGCCTCAGGTTTAATCGTCCCATTACCATTTCAAGAATTCTGAGGTTTACTCCCTTTCTTCTTGGGTCCTCCAATCAAATTTTCATATGTCTGAAGGTCATTGACTAACGTGTGAAAGTCTTGTCCCTTCTTATTCATGACATAATTTGATGTATAGGGCAAAAAAGCTGGAGTCAGACTATTCAAGATAAGACTCACTTGAGTTGTCTGATCCATTTCAGCACCATGATTCTGGGCTTCCTAGAAATAACTTGCCATTTGGAGAAGGTGATCACGCACATTGTAATGGGGTTCCATCCGTGCATTGATGAATTTCTTAGTCGCGTCAAAGTGAGACTGGATAGATGCCATTCTGAATAGCTCAGTTAACTACGTCATTATTTCGGCAGTCGTGACAGTGTTTGCAAACCTTATTTTCAAGGTGTCAACCATGCCGGAAAGCATGAAGTATCGAGCTTTGTTGTTAGCATTCTGCCAACGCTCGAACTTCTCTTTAATAGCTTTAGTTGCATTGTCACCCGGCTGTTCAGGAGACGGCTAAGTCAACACAAACAGGGCACTTTCACCTATGAGAGCAATATTAATGTTCTCTTTCCATTTCGAGAAGTTAGATCCACTTAGCTTATTTTCAGTCAACAGTGATAACATGGGATTTGACATGCCAATACAGGATACTACAAAATAATAAATAGAAATCAATTATGGTTTAACACAAAATCTTATTCAAAATTTATTAGCACATAGCAAGTAGGATGACAAGAGAAAACACTAAAACATACAATCCTAAATAATTTCCAAGGTTTTCAACAAACTGATATCAGTGTCCCGTTTAGGCGAGAGTCAAAGCTACAATCCATTGAATAGAGTTGTCAGCTCATCTAAAATAATAACCATTCTAGCAACCTTTTATTCGATCGAAAAGAGAATCTAACGTTGTCCCGTTTAAGCGAGAGTCAAGGTCATTCGTATTTCATGAGCTTCCACCATTGTTTCATACGTTTGTAAGTCTTATACAGTCACCACCATTAGGGTGATCAATACTAATATAAAATACTTACAGATATACTTATCTTTCGAGATTCTACGGCGCTAACTTGCTAATGAACGTTCCTCCATTAGGGAGGATTACTCACTAAAACAATAGCTATGTAAAACCAACAATAAAGATCCAATATCTTAATAATAATAAAGCTTATTATTTAAAATGTATTTTTTTCTATTATCTATTTATTTTAAATATATATTTATTTAATTAAATTTTAAATTTAGAATAAAATTCTAAATAAAATATATTTTACTATTTGTAAAATTATACTTAGATGGTTATGAGAATAAAATGAATTATTTCCATCTTAGTATTAATTTTCCAATAAATATAAAGAAAATTATTTAATTTAAGTTCTATTAATTTAAATTAAATTTGAAACTCAAATTAAAATTTTCTATAAGAATATATATTGTATTTCGAAAAATTAAAGTATAAAATTATACAATTTTCGAGATACTTAAAAAATAAATTAATCTTTACCAAAAAAAAAATACTTCAAACAAAAATATTATCTAACTAGATTTTTCTTTGACTAATTAATTCAATTTCTAATAATAACATATTTTAGTTCATTTATTTTAAATTAATCATTTAAATGAAAAAAATCATTTATTTAAGTTGGTTCAAAAATTAATTAAAATAAATAATTAATTTACAACTTTAATCTATTTTTCAAGATAAATTCAAAATCATCTTGCATAATCAAATGCAATTTCGAAAATTGATTAATAAAATAAATAAAATATATTTCGAAAATTAATTAAATTTTAGTTGTTATAAAAAATATCCAACTTAAAATAATTTTCTATTTAATTAAATGTCATGAAAATAACAATATTTTAAGTATCATGATGAAAATCAACTTAGATATTTAATTTTCAATTTAATTAAAAGTATTAAATTCAAGAAATAAATAATTAAGTATAGAGAAAGCTTAATTATTTAATTCTAGTTTAATACTAGGAAAAACATTCTTTACTTGAATTGTACCAAAATTAATTATTAAACAATTAATTTAACAATTAATGATATTTTTCTATTTTAATATTAGAAATAATAACTAGTATAGAAATAACTATCTAGAAAATATCTCAATTTAACTAAGTATGTTTTCAAATATTTGAAAAATATCTAATTTAAGTTGTTATAGAAAGAATCTAAAATAACCAACTTAAAAATTTCCAAATAAAATTTAATTAAATATTAAAATTAAGTTGTAACCACCTAATTTAAGAATATTCCATTTTAAGTTTAACAACTTAAAAAATATCTCTAGAATCTTTAATAAACAGCTCCTAGAATTCCTCAACTTAATTTTAAATTCAAAAGATATTCAAATTTAAGTTGATCAGAAAAATTAGTTAGAAATAACTAATTTATAACTTAAATAGGAATATTTAATGAAATAATTAAAATAAGCTTCAGAAAGAATCTAGTTAGTTAAAATTCTTTATTTAATTAAATACAAGAAAAATAGAAATAGTTTATCTAGAAATAATATCTTAAACTAAGAGTATTTTTCTTAAAATTAACTTTAAAATATTAAAATGAAAATAAATTTCATGTATTTTAAAAGTTAATTATGTTGCTAATCAATTTTATTAGGTTAAACTAATTTAATTAACCTAGTACATTTATTCTAATCAGGCAAATGGGCCTTTACAATTGGGGTAGTTCATGTGAGGGGGAGCTGGGTCCAGTATGTCGTACCCACCTCTATTTGCCCCCATCTCTCACACAAGGCCCAAAAGAGAGGAATTTAACCTTAAAATAAATAACTGTTATTAATTGAATAGGTCCAAAAAACTAAATGGACATAAATAAAATCTATCAGGGTGTGACATTTTATTTAGCAACAACCTATATGCATCTATAATAAAATAAACATATAGGCTCACACAGGCACACAGATTCGGATCGACCCTATCATGTTACTAGGTCATACACAGATGAAAGAAGAATGTAAAATTTACCTGTTACAAATTATTTACTTGACCTATTGACAATTGAACCATGGGTTAAAATCAGATCATTGGATCAGTCAACAAGTTAACCATGGCAATTTAGATCAAGTAATAATAGGTTTTATAAAACTTACACATAAGCTAAACTACAAACTCCTGCAACAGCTTGAATTGGATAGTTGGAAGTAGGATTTATTTAATTTTAAATAATAAACTAAATTTCGAAAATAATTAATAAAAAAATTTCGAATTTTTAAATGAAATAAAATAATATTTAAAATTAAACCTACAATTTTGAAAAATTAGGTTTCAACTAACCTAAATATCATTTCAAAAAAAATTTGCTAACGACCTTTTAAATTTCATATTATATTATAAATTAAATATTCAATAAAATACAAAAATGATAAATAAATATCCTTTTCTGATTTTATAATTTAATTTAAATAAAAAATAACAAAATTTCAAATTTAGCAAAAATACCATATTTCTATTCAAAATATCATGAATATTTTAATCTTATTTTAAATTTAAATAAGGTCAAATCATTTTTAAAAAAATTAATAAAAAAAAAATTAATATCTGACCTTAAATTTAAAAAAATAAGATTAAATAATCAAATTTAAAAATAAGATTAAAAATTAAGCAAAAAGATAGATTTTTACCTATTTTCAAATTCAAATTACACTAATATCTAAAATTAATTTTTTAAAAAAATTAATTTATTTCTGATAATTAGATTTTAAATATGAAAAGTAAAAAATAAAAATACAAAATTACACAAAAGATCGGAAGTTAATTCCATGAAATAACATGAAAAAAAATGGCAAGTGGTACGGACAGTACACTGTCCGCGCGCGCTCACTAGGTGATCTGCCAAAAAATCTCGGCGCAAGGCTCCCATTGCATGATTTCCGCGCGCTATAAGAAAAGAAAACTTCTTCCTTGTTCTATTACCGAACTGCTCGGGGCTGAACTGTTGGAATTTATTTTACCAGGATCTTAGATCTACTCACAAGTATGTTATTTAACATCCAAAATATGAACTTTCTAAAAAGATAATAAACACATATAAAGTTAAGAAAACCTTACATTTGTTGCAGCAGAATCATATGTCTCCTTCCACTCAGATCTCTAACCCTTGTATCCTTTCTGTCGCAGAGTATTATAAAGATCTGAGTCCGAAAGTCCTTCTCTTTGATTTGGATTCTTCACGATCTTCCATACTATGATTGAGGTACCACTTGCTGTGTGTGAGCACTACTCTTACACTAGGGTAATTCGAAATTGGAAGAGGAAAAGAGAAAGAAGAAGGGTTGGCTATTAGAGAGAAAAAGATGGCTCAGTTTTTCTGAAAGAGGCAGTTTCCTGAATTACTGAATAACTGCTTAACTGCTTAATTTGGTGTGAGGCATCACTTTCTATTTATAGGCAACTGCTAGGTTTAGGTTAGTAATTAATTGGCATTAAAATAATGAAAATAATAATTGGAAAAAGCTTGAGCAAGTGGCCGGCCATGGTGTTAATGGGCCTCACTTGGATTTTGCAGTTTTCACAATTTTTAATTCTATTTTCTCAAAAACGCCAATTTTCTAATTCTAACCATTTAAATGACAAAACTAATTATTTAATAACTAAAACAGATTATTAAATAATATTGTCATTTAACATATTTATTAATTAGACATATAGAGTCTCTTAATTAATAAATAAACCTAGAATCTCTTTTCTTTACAATTTCACCCCTGCTTAGTGAAAAATTCACAAACTAGACATAGTCTAAGTTTAGAATTATAATTGATTAAACATAAATAAATTATTGAGTCTTATAAGAAGTATGGTCTCAACTAGAATGGGGACCATGGATCTATATTACTGAGCTTCCAATAAGCCGAACCGAATTTACCAAGTAAATTCCCTAACTTATTAATTCCTTGTTGAATCCACTCTTAGAACTTGGAATGGCACTCTCAGACTTATATAGAGAGTTCTATATGTTCCACGATATAGATACACTATCTCATTTAACCATCGTTAGAATCTTAATTTGGTGAAAGATCCTCTATATAGATGATTTACACCGAGAAGTGATAAATTTACCGTTTCACCCCTCAATGTATTTGGCCCCTTAAAACACTTAGCTACCTGTAAATGATGTTTGAGTTATCTAAGATATAGTCACTGAAACAAGAGCTCATCCATTAACTTCTACTTAACTAAGCTCGAAGGGAATCGTCACTTGACTTCTATACACCAGTAGAAGCTATAAATTCCATATTTATGTTCAGCGCTCTCACTCAGTCATACTATCATGTTCCCAAAATATACGTATCACCCTGACACAAAAGTAGGCTTAACTAATAGATCAAAGAACATGAAGAGCACTCCTGAGATTGAGCCTAAGCATATCACGATTTAGATTCTTTTAATCTAAGATCAACTAGTGATATTGACTTGGTAAGATTCAACAGTAAGTTTATAATATCTTGACTAAGTTCAATATCGGTCCAGTCCTATGTATACTCCATACATTCGAAACTAGTATACTTTACCAATGTCCTGGAAAGAACATAACACTTACTCCAAGTGTAAGTATACTTCATCGCTAATTATCACATTAGTGTAAATCCAAAACACTGATGAAACAGGGACTTAGTAATTTGAATCATATAATCACAATCACATTCCACTGTGTTGACAATACTATAATTGTGAATAAATATATGTTCTGGACTTAACTGATCTTGTGCATATATTAAATATATATATATTAAACCATAAGCATGAAAAATACATGTTAACATAAATCACTTCAAATCTCTTAAATTAATAACTAATCAGATTGTAATGGGTTTTATTTAGGGCACAAAACCCAGCATCAACACCCTTAACCAACCTTACTAAGAAGAATCAACGTTTTGTGTGGTCAGATAAGTGTGAGGCTAGCTTCCAAGAGCTGAAGCAGAGATTAATTACAGCTCCAGTGTTAGCTCTGCCTTCTGACAAAGAGAATTTCGTAGTTTATTGTGATGCATCTAGACAGGGTCTAGGGTGTGTGCTGATGCAGGCTGATCAGGTTATTGGCTATGCTTCTCGTCAGTTGAAAGATTATGAGCAGCGGTACCCGACTCATGACCTGGAACTTGTCACAGTAGTATTTGCTTTGAAGATTTGGCGGTGTTATCTCTACGGAGAGAGATGTGAAACTTATACTAACCATAAAAGTCTCAAATATTTATTTACTCAGAAAGATTTGAATATGAGACAGAGGCGTTGGTTGGAGTTAGTTAAGGATTACGACTGTGAGATCCTTTATCGTCCCGGGAAGGCCAATGTAGTGGCCGATGCCCTGAGCAGGAAGGGTCCCAGGCAGGTACCTAGCATGATTCAAATTTCACGTCAGTTAGTAGAAGACATGGTCAGATCTAGCATCGAGTTTGTTGTAGGCAAGCTTCATAGCTTGACGCTGCAATCTGATCTGTTAGAACGAATTAACGTCGCTCAGTTAACTGATCCAGAGTTAGTAAAGATCAGGAAAGAGGTATCAGTTGGTCAAGCCAGAGATTTTACAGTGTCAGATAGTGGAATGTTGTTGTTCAAAACCAGGGTTTGTGTTCCTAGTAACGCGGAACTCAGAAATGAAATTCTCGAAGAAGCTCATACCACTCCATATTCCCTGCATCCCGGTACCACTAAAATGTATTAGGATCTTAAATCTTACTGTTGGTGGAGCAGAATGAAGAAGAATGTGGTAGAATTCGTATTGAGATGCTTAACCTGTCAGCAGATTAAGGCTGAACATCACAGACCAGCAGGGTTATCGCAGCCTTTAACTCTCCCTGAGTGGAAGTGGGAAGATATCGCAATGGACTTTGTGGTTGGGTTACCTAGAACCACATGTTTATTAGATTCTATTTAGGTTGTGGTAGACAGATTCACGAAGTTTACCTCAATTTTCTACCAGTTAAAACAACATTTTTTTGTGGATCAGTACGCAGATTTGTACGCCAAAGAAATAGTAAGACTGCATGGTGTACAAAAGTCCATAATTTCATATAGAGATCCAAAGTTTACCTCCATGTTTTGGTAGAGTTTGCAACGGGCTATGGGTACGAAACTGAAGTTCAGTACAGCTTTCCATCCTCAGACAGATGGACAGTTCGAAAGGACAATTCAGATACTGGAGGATATGTTACGAGCCTGCATTATGGATATCGAAGGCTCCTGGAGTAAGTACCTACCGTTGATAGAATTCTCATACAATAACAGTTATCAGAGTACTATAGGGATGGCTCCCTATGAACTATTATATGGTCGAAAATGTAGATCTCCCATCCATTGGGATGAGATAGGGGAGAGGAAATACCTAGGTCTAGAATCAGTACAGCGGACCAATAAGGCAATTGAGAAGATTAAAGCTAGAATGCTAGCCTCTCAAAGTAGGAAAAAGAGTTATGCAGATCGGAAATGCAAAAATGTTGAGTTCCAAGTAGGAGATCACGTGTTTTTACGAGTATCTCCAATGAAAGGGATCAAGCGTTTCAGGAAAAGAGGCAAGTTATGCCCTAGATTTACTAGACCTTTTGAGATTCTCAAGAAGGTTTGACAAGTGGCATATCGATTAGCTTTGCCTCCAGCTCTTTCAGCAGTTCAGAACATATTCCATGTCTCGATGTTGAGAAATTATGTTTCAGATTCTACTCATGTACTTAGTTATGAAAGTCTTGAGCTGCAGCTAGATATGTCATATGAGGAACAGGCAGTACAGATCCTTGACAGAAAGGATAAAGTCCTTCGGAATAAGATCTTAGCTTTGGTGAAAGTACTCTGGAGAAACAACAAGGTGGAGGAAGCCACCTGGGAGCTAGAATCAGACATGAGAGCCCAATATTCAGAGTTATTCAGGTTAGATTTCGAGGACAAAATCCTTTTAAGGGGAGGATAGTTCTTGTTGACTTCGCTTTAAGCCAATGACAATGAGTCTTTTGATAAGCGATAAACGATATGTCGTAATAAGAATACGTACTAAAGCAAATAATAATAATAAGAAGACACAGAAATTTTATAGAGGTTCAGCCCCCAGCATTGACTTAAGAATAAGGAAGAAGATTCCTTTTCTTATAGCTCTTACAATAATATCTCTGAATATATAATTCTTAGATAGCCTTAGCTTATAGCGTTTTGGCGTATGATATCTGTTTACAGTTTTTCGATCGATCCCCCTTGCCCAGTGAACATTCCTCACTATTTATAGGGCAGGAAACTTGAGGAGGAAGAGTTTCCACTCTCGTTACAAAGCGCATAAACACAAAGATTGTGTGATCATTGCTGAATGCTTGGATCGTGGGATTGAGGCTGTATACACCGATAGTGGAATCGTGTGTATGCCACATCCATGCAAGTTGATCCCTGAGTTATAGGGATTGAACTGGTGACTCACGAAGTGCTTGGTTTAATTCGCTAAGTGTTGCTCATTTTGCACGGCTCGTTGAGTATTCCATTATGGACATGCCAGCGAGGCATCCTGCTCGGCATGTCGATCCGACCAGGTGCTCTAAGTAGATACCACGTGTCACAATTCTTGTGATGCCACGTTAGAGTGCCAATTTTGGGATAACATTTGCCCCCCAAGTTTGTGCGGGACCTCCGAGGTTGCGGATAGACTTATTCCGAGCTGGCTCTGCCTTTGAAAGGGGACATGTGTCGAGCATGACCGTTCGAGACTCGATGTGAAGCTGACTGGGCGTCCCTTCGGTTTTCGGCTAATTAATTCTCTGACAATTAGTATTTTAAAAATCCAAATTTCTCACTCCACTGCTGACGGTTGCACTGGATTATTTTGATTTCCCATATTTGCTTTCAAGGCGGGAAGTCGAGGTGTCTAAGTTCCTTTACATACAGTTACCCTTTTGCCTATAAATACTTGGAGTACTGGCACATTACCTCATTTCATCACCCTTCGCTGTTAAGCAAATTTCAGAGCAAAAAGATAGAGTTTTCAGGCTTCCAAGTTGCTGAAGAGTTTACAGACGATTTCAGGCTTGCTTGAATCCCGACACTTGAATATCTGAGTAAGTTTCTGATTCCCTTTATGTTTTTCCTTTGCATGCTTGTGCTTTGAATGTAACTTTGCTGTAGAAAGAACACTGTAGGAAACCCTAGGGTTTGAAACTTCTGCGACTCTTCTTTTCCCTGTCCTTGCATGAGCTTTCAGCCGTAAGGCTTATTTTAGAACTGCATTGCGTTTGTTTTCCATTCTGCTTTCTTCAAGCGTCATGAACTTTTTTGCGCTAACTCAAGAAAAACTTTTTGACTTCTTGAGTTTAGACTTTTCTTCGAACATGATCGTTTTTTAATCTGTTGGGTACTCCTGGTCGGCATATTTGCTTGTTTTTTCGCTTGATACTCCGTCCAACACTCATCTTGCGTATTGTCTTTTGTAAATGAACCCAGGTGAGTCTTGGGAGCCCGAGGATCAAATCGACCAAACTTCTGCACGAAGTCCACCCTCTGTACCCAGCGATAGAATGATGGCTTGTACGAAGAAAACTACGCGTCTGGCTGACGCTTCTGATCCCCAGGTGGCCCGGCTTGCCAATCTGCCCGACGCCGAACAGGATTGGGCTAAACCAATGGAGGAGGACCGTGAGGGGGACGCTGAAGTCCAGGAGATTGAGGAGCTGGACGAGGCGCGTCCGGGCAGCCCTCCCGCTGCTGAGGGAGAGGAAGAGATTGAACCCCCTAACTATGGGGAGTACAATGAGGCTGGGCAACCAGTTGATGCTGACGGGGACGTCCTGGTTGCGAGCGTTGATTATGTCACCGAGGAGCTTGCTGAGGCGGTTCCTCATACGAGGCAGGGTGCCTTGGGCGCCAGATTGGTGAGTCCTCCGTCTAAGATTTCGGAGGCACGCCTCCGCACTCTCGACAAGGAAGGATACCTGGGCGAGCTGGACTGCTACATTCCTGCCCACGATAATCGCGCCTCAAACCCTGATAAAGGGATGTGCACCTGGTCGGGGGCTCATGGCCAGCAAGGGGCGCTGATGCCCTTGCACAAGTACTTCTGGGATGTGGCAGAGTTCTTCGACCTCTGCTCCACCCAGATTACTCCCAAGGGCATTAAGTATTTATCCGCTCTCTTCGTCCTCTGCGCTTCCCAGGGCTAGGGCACTCCTTCTCCCCACGAGGTCGCTTGGTTCTTTGACCTAAAGTCTACCCCCAAGCAATGCAGGTCAGGGTATTTTTACTTCTCTCAGCCAGGCTTCAAGTGGTTGAGCAGGACGGACCACAAGGCCATCAGCAAAATAGGGCGTTTTGTGGATGAGTACTTCATGGTGAAGGATCCGAACATCACCCGGACACAGTTTCAGTAGATTTTGACATATCACCGTCCTCCCCTCACCCTTACTCTTAGGGATAGGGCTTAGAAGCTTGCCCGGTTGCCGGCGGAAGACAGGGATATCATCCAGTTGACCTCCGATGCAAATCTGGTGCAGTACGGGCTTTACCCTGAGGACTTTTCTTCTAAGTCTGTGACGAGGAAGAAGGGGAAATCTGCTGCTGCTCGGCCTGAACGAGTTGATAAGGAGGATGAGCTCATTCAACTTAAGCGAGAGGCTAAGTTGAAGGGAGGTGCTCGGGCAAAGCAATATGCTCAGGAGCCTATGAATCCTGAAGATGAGGCCGAGGCTGAGGCTGGGGCTGAGCAGGTGACTCATTTGAGGAGGAAGAAGAAACTCTCGGCCACGCCCAGGCCCGTTGAACATGCCATTCGCATAAGGGAGCCCATTTCACCTGTTCGGCCATCCCATCCTTATGCTGGAATAGGGAAGGTTGTTATGGCTGAGATAAAGTCGATGTCAGGTGATGATGGACATCTGACTTTCTGGGCGGGCAGTCACTCTACACTTTACTCCTTTTTCAGCTTCTTGGCTTTCATACTTTGTATTTTTTGTTGGTTTTTGCTAACCACGTTGTTTTTGCTCTGTGCAGACATGTCTTGGTAGATGATGGATGCCTAAAGGAAGAGGATGAGTGGAAGCTCTAGCGCCTCCCCTCCGGCCAAGAAGTCTAAGGACGGAGAGGGGTCTTCATAGAAGAGGCCTTCTTGAGAGGTCATTGATCTTTCTGAGGGGCTGACTACTACAAATACTTCAACTCCCATATCTGCCAAGTCTAAGGACTCTGGGCCACCAACATCTGGGTCCGAACTGGTCAGGAGGATTCCTGAGCGGGTGCAAGCACCAACTCCAACCATGCCCGTGCTGCCTGAGGTCAAGAAGGGCAGGGAGGTGATGGCTCATCACATGACCGGCTGGTTCCCGAGGTCGGTGAGCAGCTGGCTGGTGCTGACGACTCATCTCTGGATGTGTTGGCGGGTGGAGTCTTGAAGGAGCTTACCAGGCTTAGTCTTTTCTTTTCGACACTTCCCTTTTAGCTTTTCATCGTTAGCTTCATATGCTGACCTTTTCCTTTATGCAGGCCGGTTTGAAGTTAGCTTATACCTATTCCCGGGCTAAGTCTACTACTTCCAAGAGTACGGCTCTGTCCGACACCTTGAGGGCAGAAGTGAACTTGGCCAAGAAGGAAGCTGAGGAGGCCAGGGCGGAGACTGCAGCTGTTTGCCATGAGTTGGGTGAGGCCAACAAGAAGCTGTTTGCCGCTGAGAAGAAGATCACTATGCTGACCAGGACCTCGAGGCTGCTGATCTCTTTGAGGAAACCATCGAGACCTTATCTGCTGAGGTTGATCGTCTTCAGGATGAGAGGACTTCTCTGCGGCAGGTCCTTCTTCGACTGAAGGAAGATAAGGACGCTCAGGCGGCCGAGGCGGACCGCTTGAAGGAGAAAGTCGATGGTTTGGAGACTGCCAGCCTCGAGCTCTTCTTTGATTTTTGGAAGGCTAATCCCCAGGCCAACTTCGACTACTTGGGCGACGCCAAGGACATGTACCTCGAGTAGTGCGCGGCCCAAGTTGCCTATGGTGGGAAAGAGGTGGCTGCTTCAACTTCCAACCAAGCTTCTGACCAGGCTGCTGATGCTTCTCCTGCTCGAACAATAGATCCTCCTGCTCCAGTCGGCTCGGAAGAACCAAACTCAGAGCCCAGGACTCCAGCTATTTGAACATTGATCTTTTTATCTCTCCTGTTTATATATATATATATTATATACGGCCGAAAGGCCTTTAAGACATCATGACCGGCCAAGCGGTCTTTAAACTTGGAATTATTTTTCATTTTTTGGACAACGGGCTGATCGGGCAGCTTTTAATACCGGTACTTTATGCCCTTGTTATCCTTAATGAATTTCATTCTCTGTTTATAATTGTAGTGTAATTGTAATTGTTTAGTGTTTACCAGATCCTTTGTACAGGTATAGGTGCCTCTCAAGTGACCGAGCAGACGTATGACTCTTGGTCACTTGTCTTTCACAAATATATTGCTTTTCTGTTCGGTGTTTTGGGTTCGACTGAACCTTTTGTATGCACTCTAGGTAAATTACAATCATGCTGATTTTTTCGACTCAATAGAATTGGAAATACTATCTTTATTCTTTTATTGATCGAAAATGTATTTGCAACCGTAGTAACTTACATCAGAGCTAGTGATCCAATGGATCTTCTTAGCTTAGCATGACATAAAACAAATAAGAAACTATACTTTAAAGTGGTCTACCCGACCTGAGTACTTTTGTTTCTAAAGCCTTTGCGCGGAGTCTGCCCAAGAGGCCATTCACTTATGGCGAATGTTCAATAGTACTTTAATGTGGTCTACCCGACCTGAGTACTTTGAAATGGTCTATTTGACCCGAGTACTTTGAAGTGGTCTACCCGACCTGAGTATTCATTGGTAGTATTTCCTTAAATGTTCTCCATTCCAGTATCGTGGTACTAAAATGAGTTGCATTTTTTCGTCATACTTACCAAGTTTGTATGCTTCGGAGTCGAGAACTTCGACCACCTGATAGGGTCCTTCCCAGTTGGGTCCTAGTACGCCTAACGTGCTGTCTTTGGTGTTTAGGAATACCCTTCTTAGGACCATATCTCCCACAAAGAATTTCCAAGCTGTCACTTGTTTGTTGAAATACCGAGCTACTTTATATTGATGAGCTACCAACTTTAAGTTTGTAGTTGCTCGTTTTTCTTCGATTTCATCAAGTGATTCTGCAAGGAGTATATGATTGGTACCTTGATTGTACGTCAACCTTCTGTGGGATGGTGGTTCGAGTTCGACGGGCAGTATAGCTTCATAACTGTACGCCATTGAGAATGGTGTCTAACTGGGTGCTATTTTTTCCGTTGTACGGTATGACCATAGAACTTTGGGGAGTTCTTCCGGCCAATTTCCTTTGGCGTCTTCAAGCTTCTTCTTTAGTGTGTCCTTCAGGGTCTTCTTGACTGCTTCAACTTGACCATTTGCTTGTGGATGTGCCACTGCGACGAAGCTTTTGATGATGCCATGGTTCGCGCAGAAATCAGTGAAAGATTGACTGTCGAACTGCTTGCCGTTGTTCGAAACTATTTTGTACAGTAGTCCGAACCGGCATATGATGTTCTTCACTATAAAGTCTTGAACCTTCTTTGATGTGATAGTTGCGAGTGGTTCGGCTTCAGTCCACTTTGTAAAGTAGTCGACTGCTACCACCGCGTACTGCACTCTGCCTTTACCTTTAGGTAATTGTCCGATTAGGTCAATTCCCCAGATGGCAAAGGGCCACGGACTTTGCATTTCTGTCAGTTCGTTGGGCGGAGCTCTTAGTATCTTTGAAAATCTCTGGCATTTGTTGCACTTCTTGATGTAAGCTTTCGAATCTTCAATCATCGTCGGCCAGAAGTAGCCTTGCCTTAGAATTTTCTTTTATAAGCTCTGTCCGGCTATATGATTTCTG
Source organism: Cannabis sativa (assembly GCF_029168945.1). Classification (NCBI taxonomy): domain Eukaryota; kingdom Viridiplantae; phylum Streptophyta; class Magnoliopsida; order Rosales; family Cannabaceae; genus Cannabis; species Cannabis sativa. Next base: position 60,345,077 of record NC_083601.1, read on the forward strand.
CAGAATCCGTCGTGAACTTCATATAGAAGCCGTGCAGCTTCATTTGATGTGACGCATCTGAGTAATGGCATTGAGAATCCTCTTCTGTACATGATCCCGTCCACGATGATGTACCGTTCTGCCTTTCTTCTCAAATTATAGAGCTTCATTTCGGTTATCTGGGAGTTCCCCTGAGTTGAGATAGGCTGCTCTTGGCGTCATCCAGTTCAGAGACGTGTCTATCATTTCGATTTATTCCGTGCCAGTGATGCTAGGCTCTTCAAGAAACTGGATCGAGACCAGGTTCGCCTTGTCACTTATATTTTTGCTCGCCAAACGTGCTAGCGCATCTGCAGTTGTCTTTTCCTCCCTTGGAATCTGCTTGAGGCTATAACTTTTCAATTGTGCGAGCAGATCATGTATTTTGCTTAGATATGCAATCATTTTTTCTCATTCAGCCTCGTATTCGCCAGATACATGATTAACCACTAGTTGTGAGTCACTGCAGATCTCGATGTGCTCGGCTTTCATTTCCTTCGCTAGTTTGACTCCAGCGATTAGGGCTTCGTATTCGGCCTCATTGTTGGAGGCTTTGAATCTGAATTTGACCGCTGCATGCAGGTGTTGCCCCCCAGGTGTGACAAGGGCAATTCCTGCGCCGGATAGCTGATCTGTGGCCGATCCATCCACGTGAAGCTTCCAGGTCGGCTTGCTTTCAGTGCTGGTCGGCTGTGGTGTTGGCTCGGGATCGCCTTCTGGGATGCCTTTAGTTTTTCCTGTGCATTCCACCACAAAGTCGGCCAAGGCTTAGCCTTTGATGGCTGTTCGGGGTTGGAAATTGATTTCGTACTGCCCCAATTTCACTGCCCACTTGAGTAATCGCCCAGAGGCATCTGGCTTTTGCAGTATTTGCCGTAGTGGTTGGTCGGTGTACACCCGAACAAAATGAGCTTGAAAATAAGGTCTTAACTTTCTTGTGGCTAAGATGAGGCAGTAGGCGAGCTTTTCTATCAACGGATATCAACCTTCGGCCTCGATGAGTCTTTTACTGATGTAATAGACTGGATGCTGCACGCCATCTTCTTCTCTGATTAGTACGACGCTTATGGCATGCTCCGTTACTGCCAGGTATATCCCTAGTTCCTCACCGTCCAAAGGTTTAGAGAGGACGGGAGGTTTTGCGAGCTGTGCCTTTAGATCTTGAAAAGCTCTTTCACATTCTTCTGTCCATTCAAACTTTTTGTTTCCTCGCAGGATGTTGAAGAATGCGACACATTTATCCGTTGATTTCGACACGAATCTACTGAGTGTGGCGATTCGACCAGTTAGGCTTTGTACCTCTTTGGTTTTTGTTGGCGAGTTCATATCCAAGAGGGCTTGGATTTTTTCCGGATTGGCTTCAATTCCTCGAGCGTTGACGATGAAGCCTAGAAACTTTCCCGAGCTGACTCCGAAGAAGCATTTTAGGGGATTCTGTTTCATGTTGTATTTTCTGAGGACTTTGAAACATTCGTCCAGGTCGTCTATGTGCCCCCCAACCTTTCTGGATTTGACGAGCATATCATCCACGTACACTTCCATATTTCTGCCGATCTGATCTTTAAACATTTTGTTGACCAGTCTTTGGTATGTAGCTTCGGCATTTTTAAGACCAAATGGCATGACTTTGTAGAAGTAGAGACCCATATCTGTCCGGAAACTTGTATGTTCTTAGTCTGGCGGATGCATCTTGATTTGTTTGTAGCCCGAGTAAGCATCCATGAAGCTTAATATTTCGTGCCCGGTTGTTGCATCGACGAGCTGATCGATTCTTGGAAGTGGGAAACAGTCTTTAGGGCACGCTTTGTTGAGGTCTGTGAAGTCAATACAGACTCGCCATTTCTTGTTTGGCTTAGGCACGAGTACGGGAATTGTGACCCAAGCCGGGTAGAAAGCTTCAATGATGAAGTCATTGTTGAGCAGGTTTTCAACTTCGTCTTTCAGGGCTATTGCTCGTTCTTTATCCAGCAATCTTCGTTTTTGCTGAACTGGCCGTATATTAGGATCGATATTCAGGATGTGCGAAATAATAGAAGGATCGATTCCAAACATATCCGCATGTGACCAGGCGAAAACATCTAGGTTTGCTCTCACAAATTTTATCAATTCCAATTTTACTTCGAGTAACAAACCCTTTCCGATTTTCAGCTTTCTGGCCGGGATAGCTGGATCGACCTCGATCTCTTCTAGTTCTTCCACAGGTCCAACATTGCTGCTTGGGTTCCCAAGTCGAGGATCCACATCTTCATCCTTGCCTTGGGCGGTTTCCTACTTGGGAATATTTATTCCCTTGTCCGGGCTCTGGCTGGAGGATACTTCCTTCTTAGCCTTGGCCACTACAAAGTTGTATCATTCCCGAGCAGATTTCTTGTTCCCTCTAAGACACCCTAACCCGTTTTTTGTTGGAAACTTCAGGCACGAGTGGAATATTGATGTGACAGCTTTTAAGTCGTACAAGGCTGGTTGGCCTAGCATTACGTTAAAGGCTGAAGGAACATCCAATATCAGGAATTGTGCCATGATAGTTATGCTCGTTGGAGCTTGTCCAACTGTGAGGGGTAAGCGGATATGTCCCAGAGGCGCAACTCCTTGACTAGAGAAACCATAGACGGGCTAAAGTCATGGAGTTAAATCCTTGAGCTGGAGCCCCATCTTCTCGTAAGCAGTCTTGAACAAAATATTTGAAGAAGCCCCATTATCGATCATGGTTCTGGACACCATTTTGTTTGCTATATGGACTTTCACGACTAGCAAGTCATTGTGCAGAACTCTTATCTGGACAGCATCTTCGTCATTGAATGTTATGGCTGGCTCTCCTGCTCGTGGAACTTCGGGCTTCCTTTCTTCCACGGCCAGGATGACTTCTTCTTGCTCGTATTGAGCTGTGCGGGCATATTGTTCCCGAGCTTTGCCCGTGTCTCCAGGGATGCGCGGGCCTCCAATGATGACTTGCAAGTGTCCATCTATTGGCGGAGGCATTAGATCCTGGTTATTCTGACCTTGATTGGCCTTGACATAATTCTGTAAGTGAGGGTTGTTCTTCTTGATCAGAAGTTCTATTTCCCGCTTCAAGTTGTAGCATTCGTTGGTGTCGTTGTCGTAGTCTCCATGGAACCGACAAAATTTTTTCATGTCCCTTTTGCTGGTATCTTTCTTCAGGGCATCTTGAAATATTTGAGATGAGAGAGAGGATCTTCTCTCCCAATGTACGTCTTCCACGTTGGCATCTTGAACTTGTGAGGTAGTGGCAGGAGGTTGATTTCCGGGGGGAAGGGAGTTCCGCGTGCACGGTCTAACTCCACATCATTGTTACGCTGCCCGGCCATTCCATGAAACATATTCTTCAGTTCGTCAAGCTGAGCCTGTATGGCTGGACTGACTTGATTGGCGTTCTGGTCGGGTTGGGCTACGTCAGCGTCTTTCTGAGCGGGGATTTGAGTATGAGCTCCGGACTGCACATTCATTGTAGTATTCTGCTCGTCTGTTCCTCTTCTTCTGTTTAGGTCATCCCTTAGGTCACGGGGTGTTCCCAACCTTTCGAACACAGAAGAACCTGGCTGCCTTAGCGATTGGTCTGCTTGGTTGGCAGGTGGAATGGCTCAATTATTTTGTGTGGATCCAGCGAGCATGACTCCTCCTGATGAATTCCCACACAAGGTCTGTCCGCCTACCTCTTGGCCCGCGAGTGGAACTCGCGACCGGGGATTGGACAACTGACCGTTGGCTGTTTGGAAAGCATTCACCGTTGGGTCATCCTCGGTTTCTCCAAGGGGAATGACGCTCGGCGCCTACTGGCCTACAGTCTGATAGGCTCTTTGTATCAGCACAGTGTCTTGCTGACTACGATCTTCGATTTCTGTATGGTGAGCCCTTAATGCCTCCATCTCTTTATCCCTCCACTCGGCGAACATACGCCTCTGTTCGTCAAACGCGAGGTTTACTACGGCACGTAATTCCTCCTGATTGTGATGCAGGGTATTGTTGTGACCCTGCATGAGTCCAAGCACAGCACGGAGGTTTTGCAATTCAGTTGCATCTCCGATGGTCGTCTGGGCATTGATGCCTGGTGGAACAGTCATGTTATGAACGTCCTGGCTGTGTGCGGAACCGTTGTTTCCGGTCTCTTGCACACCAGGCGCAGTTTCAGTAACAGGAGTTGTTCCATCATTCACCACGCTTCCCGTCTGTCCAGGATTGACAGCGGGTGGAACCCTCAAACTCCCTGGGTCCTGCAACATCGGATCCAGCGTCTGTGAGTTTACTGGGTCGGATAGGCCTCTACGAGTTTGCACCATTGTGTCGAAAGAGCGATCTGTGATTCTTCTCTCAATGAAAGCACCAAAATGTTGACTTCGCTTTTAGCCAACGACAATGAGTGTTTTGATAAGCGATAAACGATATGTCATAATAAGAATACGTAATAAAGCAAATAATCATAAGAAGAAGACACAAAAATTTTATATAGGTTCAGCCCCGAGCAGTTCGGTAATAGCCTAATCCTCGTTAGTTGTATTGACTTAAGAATAAGGAAGAAGATTCCTTTTCTTATAGCTCTTACAATAATATCTCTGAATATATAATTCTTAGATAGCCTTAGCTTATAGAATTTTGGCGTATGATCTCTGTTTACAATTTTTCGATCGATCCCCCTTGCCCAGTGAACATTCCTCACTATTTATAGGGCAGGAAACTTGAGGAGGAAGAGTTTCCTCTCTCGTTACAAAGCACATCAACACAAAGATCGTGTGATCATTGTTGAATGCCAGGATCGTGGGTATGCCACATCCACGCAAGTTGATCCCTGAGTTATAGGGACTGAGCTGGTGACTCACAAAGTGCTTGGTTGAATTCGCTAAGTGTTGCTTATTTTGCACGGCTCGTTGAGTATTCCATTATGGACATGCCAGTGAGGCATCCTGCTCGGCATGTTGATCCGACCAGGTGCTCTAAGTAGATGCCACGTGTCACCATTCTTGTGATGCCACGTCAGAGTGCCAATTTTGGGATAACAGTCGTAAAGACCGCTTAGCTTAAATTTGGAAATTAGTAGATAATTAGGGTTTAATTATGAAAATTATTTATTAAGTCTAAATTATTAATTTATGATGATTTATTTGAATTCAGAATGCATTTTATATGTCATATATGGAAATTTCATAATTTTGTATGTTTTGTGCCCGGCAACATTGGAACGCGATGTTTGGCTATTAGAATCACATCTTAGTATTTTTGGTATAGCGGGACAATAGTTTAGACATTGGAAATGTCGGAAGTAGTCGGGATTCTAGAATTTCCCAAAATATCCCTTAGTGTAATTTTATGACTTTTAGTGTGGGAGGGGCAAAATGGTCATTTTTCCCCATTTGTCTTTTGTCTTTTGTGGATTTAATTTAAGTTAATAATTGATTATCAAGTTATGCTTATGTTGAATGTAAATAAACAGAACCTTCTCTTTTTATTCATTTTTCATTAAAAGATTAAATTAGACAAAAAGCAAACATTTTCTCTCAAGCTCTCTCTCTCTTTTCGAACACTAGAGAACCATTCAGGGTTCTGGATTTTCTCTCCAAATTCAAGTGATTTTCAGCAAGGTTTCAGTGGTTTCAAGCTTTAGGTAAGCTCCTTCTAACTCCTTCTTGGTTTTCTTGAATTTTAAGTTCGAGATTTTTGCATGAAATTGTGTTTTTGCTATTGTGGTTGCTGTAGTTGTTAGTTGTTGAATTCTGTAGTTAAAATATGATTTATTTATTTTGAGTTAAGCATGAATAAGTAGTTTTTTGAAGGTTTAACCAAGTTTTGAGTTTTAGAACTCAAACTTGGAGCTTGAATGGCATTTCTTGTTTCTGAGTTTGGGTACTAGTTTTGTTGCTTGGAAAATGATCTTTAGGATGTTTAAAACAGGTCTGGAAGGTTTCATGTTAATTGGGATTGATTTGGTTGAGATATGGGTTTTTTTGGTGATTCCTGCACTAAATCGGAATTTCGGTTCAGTGGTACCTGTATGAACCGAAATTCTGGTTGGTCCCTAGGAAACCCCACAGAACCGGAATTTCGGTTGGGGAACCGGTCTACCGGTTGGGGCAGTTTTGGGAACCATAGTTTTTCCCATTTTTGTGTTGTTTAGGGTATTGCTATGCTATTCATCGATAGGGAACTTTTATTTCAAGTTTAAGTCCCCGGAAAGTTATTTAGCGTGTCACTTATCTTTGTTATGATTGATGTGATTTAGGAGCCTGTAACTCGCCGAACAGTTGTACCACTTAGGTTGGCCGGTACACCTGAATTCGAAAACAAGGTAAGATTAGTATAATACCATGCATATGTTATTACATGTTTAGCGTATATGTTGTTTATGCGTGTTAGATTACATTGATAGCGGTAATAGTATACATAGAGTTGTACTGATTACTGATAAATGTATGTTGGCTAAAAAATACTGATCGATGTTGTCACATCAATATGGGTAGAGTATGACTAGCATATTGAGTATAGGCTGACATTATGGTCGATAGTATTGTCTTATGAACGTTCTAGACTCAGTACCATGTGGGACATGGGGATTAGAGTTATGATCGGGTGTATGGGCGCCAGGTTATAACCCGGGTTATTTGTCTGTTATACGTTATGCTTTTCTTACTGAGTCTGTCGACTCATAGTGCTATCTTTATGTGTAGGTAAGGGCAAGGCTAAAGTTGAGGAGTCGTGAGTACGAGTAAGTGAAGATTGTACATGTCAGGGCGGTTAGGCCTGGAGCGTACGATCTTAGGGACATCGAGGGTTTTGCTGTATATTAGCTAGGCGACAAACTTTTGATTATATGTACAACAACTTTTGTAAAGTATTTTTTGTAAACGGGATCCCAAAATGTTATATATGTAATACTTTAAATTTTTAATTAAATAAGCAAATTTTTATTATTCACGATTTTCAATAACCTCGTTGATTAGCAACGAGCTGCACAGTACGTTTAAAATCACGATATCACACCTTTGCTAGTTAAGGTGTTAAACAAAATATCTTTGCTGATGTGGACTAACACTAACACTATGAATCCCAGATGCAACTGGACATAATTTGTCACTACGAAAAATACTGGTTCTTACAATCTCCCCCTTGAAAAATTATGGTCAATGACAACAATACCATTGCAAAACAAAGTGCAACCATCGAAATATAGCAGAGTCTAAAGAAAAAGAAAAACAAACACTTTAAACAACCAAACAAAGAATTTCTCCCCCTTCATTAAGCATAATCCATGCCAAAAATGATATGGTCTGAAACCAAATGCTCCCCCTAAGAAAATTCAAAGTGTATCAAAGACCTCCCCCTGAATGGCGACATAAAATGCAACATAGACTCCTCATTGCGAAGAAATGCCAAAATATCTATTACAACATCAAAGAAGAAAGTCAAACCATCTCACAACATGACCTAAAACATATGGATATAGATATAAACAAATGAGAGATTGACCAAGCAAAACAATTAAATCACCACGATATTACAATAGATGCTTCAAATGAGATTTATTTTTATTTCAATCAAAAACATGCCAAATGATATATCTCAATAGTTAACATATTCAACTTGTAAAGAGGAAACACAATGAGTGGCCTAATCAATTAACAAGTGAGCAATGATCATTTGAGCAAAGAACCAATTCATTCAGCTTAACAATGAGCCATACTTAATAAAAAGATAAGACAACTTCTTTCAATCCACATATTCACACACACATGAGAAAGACAATAAACAAGAAATTTTTAACAAGATTTTGAACCAAGATTTTCTTTGGTGTGTGCTAGTGACCTCATATGAGAACATTGGCTCACTCTCCCAAATTTTTTTTATTAAGCAGCTCATTTTTTTTTTTTTGCCTTTTCTATCTTCAGTCACTCCGACTCCCTCTTTTCCAACCGGTTCCGACTTTCACTCTCCCTCAGAGATGTAGCCTTCCTCTTTTAATCAAAAATACTAATGTAGAACGAGCATACTTCTTATTAGTAAATGGACTAAAAGAGAGCTCTTCCCATTGCATCTAAACGAGGTAGCCTTTTTAGCTAGGAAAAATAAAGGTTCAAAAGATCCTGAAAAATTCACATAGTTAGAGCTTCCTCGATAGAACTGGAGAACTTGTAGATGGGACATGAAGTGCCTCATTGTAAAAAAATTAAAGCATTTAAGGCTTAGCTGAACAAACTGAGAAAGATAATGATCATATACCACAACAAATTAATCAGATCGAACATTAAAAAAAACTTCCGAAGTTGCACACATTAATACGAGAATTCAAGGCTTTAGTAAACAAAACTCCAAGAGAGCATCAAGAATAATATGCGATTATCCAATGTATTTTTACTCAACCAATTCTGTAAAAAATTATATCTATTATCTATATATTTTTAGTCAACATGCATTTTGAGGAATGTTTGTGGAACTTTCATTATCACAAATGATGACACATAAACAAGCAATGAGGATCACTAAACAACATATCATGTGTATATCATATTTCTTTTGAAACAAGGGAGTACGATGTACAACATGATAAAAACCAGCAATCACTAGGACAAAAACATCATCCTTTCTTTATTTAAACCCAAGATTTAACAATATAAGCTTTAAAAGACCAGACCATCGAACTAATAATAGTGAATGAGCTCTTGAAAGACAAGATGATGATTTAATGCTCTTATTGATTTTGGTTAAAACTTTTGGAATAGCAGTAAAATCCCCAATATCTTATTTATCCAATGATGCATATTACATAGGACAACATTGTGGAATAAACAACTACCACCACTAGATCTCTTCCATGTTAAGGCTGGGCACCCATCATATGAAACTAAACAATGAGTTTTAGAAAAACTTACAGTGTAATTTGCATCACAAAGTTGACTCAAGCTTATCATGTTTGCCTTGAGCCTTTTCACATACAGTACTTCAGTAAGAGGTGTAGCTCTACTCATCACCAAGTCTCCTTTCCCAACAATCTGGCCCTTATTTCCATCACTAAAAGTGACAGCTCCCTCCTTTTTCTTCTTTGTAATTGACTAAGAATTTCTTGTTGCCAGTCATGTGTCGAGAGCAACCACTATCCAAGTACCACTATCCTTCCAGAAATGGAGATAGTGAAACTTAAGCTACCAACCCAACATTTGATTCACGATCAGACCTCAATCTCCACTCACTTTGAGATCCTTCCCCTTGAGTTTTATTAGGATTTTGAAAACTCTTAGGTCGATTAATCACAGCTTTCAAGTAGTTATATAGCTTATAGCATCTAGGTCGAATATGACCCCTCCTGTTACAAAAGTGGGACACAAGGATGAATCTCTCCATCTGAGATATATTTTTGGGGAAATTATTCTTCCTTCTAACTTCACGTTGGTAGGTCCAGATGGAACAGGGAATTCACCAGTGGGGTCTGAGGACTCAGGTGTCGAGGGAAGTGATGATTTCTTGTCAGCCTTTTGGTCCAAGTTGATCACTGGTGTAGTGGACTCTTCTACCCCCAAGTTATCTCTTTGTTTATACAACATCTTATATCCGATAGAGGTTCGATCACCATAAGGCTTTTGAAGTTGAAGAGTTTGATTGATGGCAGTCATTCTTGGATGGATAAACTCTAAAGCTTGCTTAGCTCTTATGAGTTTAGATGAAAGCTTGTAGATCTCATTGTCCTTCTCATCAAGAAGTTTGTTGAGATTCTTAACAGTGTCCTCCAACTTGACTTTTTCAGACTCTATCTGCTCCTTGGCACTATTCAGACCTCTAATCTTCTTGGTCATATATTCCCACTGGGCAAACATCTTTTCATATGCATTTTGTCTTCCATTAATGTCAGCTTCGGAAACAGTGGAAACCCGACCATGAAAGCCCCTACCTGTTTATCCTCATCAGAACTTTTTCATGCAACATAATCTTTTTCTTCGCCACTATTGCTCTAGGTGGCAACAATGGCTTTTTTCTTTTTGAGAGTGTTGGCACACTCAGCCTGAATGTGTCCGAACCCATCACATTCTCTACACTGAATGCCCATGCTCTTACTTTAACTGGGTTGTTGACCATGCCTGAAGTTCCCAAGAGGATTTCTTTCAGGGACATTTTCCTTACCCTTGAAAAAAAAATTCTTGTACTTCTTTTTCAAGAATTTTTCATAGTTCCTGGTCAACAAATCTACAGCATCATCTGAGAAACCAGCAGACACATCTCTGATAGACTTCTTTTCTTCTTTTTGAATAAACGCAATACTGTTGTCCCTTTTTTTCTTGTTCACATCCTTCTTCTTTTTTTCTTTCTTCCACCTTGTTAAGGAAATTTCATAATTCTGTAAGGATCCAATCAGTTCATCAAGATCCAGTTCCTCCACATTTCTCATTTCTTCAATGGAGGTTACTTTAGACATAAATCTCGTATGTAGAACTCCATGAACTTTGCGAACCAGCTTTGAATTTGAATAAGTCTTTCCCAAAGCATAAGACTCATTTGATATGTCACACAATTTAGCATGGAACTCAACCACCGTTTCTTCTTCCTCCATTGAAAAATCTTCAAATGCTTTTGCCAAAGCACAAAGATGAGATTTCTTTACTGCCTACGTTCCTTCATTTTTAATTCGTAGTATTTCCCAAGCCTCTTTGGCCATCTCATAGTTTGCAATGACCTTCAATTGATTTGTGGACACATCATTGAACAAAGCGTGCATGGCCTTCGAATTAAAATTGGCCCACTCCATCTCATCTAGAGTCCACAAACTCATAGGTTTTGGTTTGGTGACACCATTATCCATCTCCATTGGGCATGTCCAATAGTCTTCTATGGTCATCCAAACTCTTTCATTCACCGCCATTAAGAATGCTCGAATTTGGGTTTTCCAGTATGGGTAATTGTCACCTTCCAGCATTGGGGGTCGTGATGTGGACCCTCCTTCTCTGAACATCTCCATTCCTGTACGAAGAAGGAAAAACAAAATAAAGATAGAGAGCAGTATACTCCTGGAGTCGTGTCTGGATAGCGGGTTAGTTCCAACTGAGTGTTGTAGACAGACAAAAAATGCAGAAAAAACAAGAATTGCAGCAACAATGAATTTCAGTACAACATATCTTGCAAGAACCCTAAGGATCAATAGTTCTAATAGAAATAGCCCGCTCTGATACAAATTGTTAAACCAAAGTTCTTCTCTAACCTATATCTTTCATATTTAGATTGATTTTATCATGATTTAAGCTTGCATAAAAAAATAAAATCAAAGATTCAACACCAGAATTTTACAAGCTTCCCTTGTCTTAGAAACTCATTCTAGGCGGCTAGTGCTTGGGTTCCCCGAACCAGGATAATAACATTCACTATATTCAAATATGTATCTTACAAAAACCAACAATATTGTAAACAATACACTCTTTTACAAAATACAGTGAATTTATACCCATACAAACCAAGACCCTTGATTGGAGACACAAGATATCCTTGTGTTAATGATGAGCTCTCTTCAACACTTTTCTTCAATCTGAACTCCCTTCAAATTTGGTGATGAAGATGATATTCAAATCCCTTCAGTCTGAACTCAACATCTTCAAGCTCTGATCTGCAACTTTGGATTAATACCACCAAGCTCAAAGATCACCTGCCATGGAACATAAAGACGAAACAAGAAGAAAGAAACATAATTCCTAATTTCCGATCAAAAAGGTTCATCAACATAATGTTGGGTTTTATGCCCTAAATAAAACTCTTTACAATCTGATTAGTTGTCAATATAAGAAATTTGAAGTGATTGATGTTTGCATGAATTTTACATGCTAATGGTTTAATATGTTTAACATGTTTAATATGTTTATTACATTCATACCCACAAAATCAGTTAAATCCAGATCATATGTTTATTCACAATTACAGTATCGTCAACACAGTGGAATGTGATTGTGATCATATGAATCAAAAGTTTTGGTCCCTATTTCATCAGTGTTATTGGATTTACACTAATGTGATAATCAGCGATGATGTGTACTTACACTTGGAGTAAGTGTTATGTTCTTTCCAGGACATTAGTAAAGTATACTAGTTTCGAATGTATGGAGTATACATTGGACTGGACCGATATTGCAACTAAGTTAAGATATTACAAACTTACCGTTATACATATCTTTCCAAGTCAATATCATTAGTTGATCTTAAGATGAAAAGAATCTAAATCCTGATATGCTTAGGCTCAACTCACGAGTGCTATTCATGTTCTTAGATTTATTAGTTAAGCCTACTTTAGGGTCAGGGTGATACGTATATTTTGGGAACATGATAGTATGATTGAGTGGGAGTGCTGAACATAAATATGGAATCTATAGCTTCTACTGGTGTATAGAAGTCAAGTGATGATTCCCTTCGAGCTCAGCAAATAGAAGTAAATGGATGAGCTCTTGTTTAACTGACTAATTATTAGATCACTAAACACCATTTACAGGTAGCTAAGTGTTTTAAGGGGCAAAATACATTGAGGGGTGAGAACGGTAAAGAAATCCCATCTCGATGTAAATCATCTATATAGAGGATCTTTAAATCACAATAAGATTATAACAATGGTTAAATGAGATAGTATATTGATATCGTGAAACATACAATATGCTCTATATAAGTCTGAGAGTGCAATTCTAAGTTCTAAGAGTGGATTCAACGAAGAATTAATAAGTAGGAATTTACTTGGTAAATTTGGTTCACTTATTGGAAGCTCAGCATATAGATCCATGGTCCCCATTCTAGTTGAGAACACTCTGCTTGTAAGACTCATTAATTGATTCGTGATTGGTCAATTATAATTCTAAAGTTAGACTATGTCTAATTTTATGAATTTTCACTAAGCAGGGGTGAAATTGTAAAGAAAAGAGTTTTCTAAGTTTATTTATTTATTAATGGACTTTATATGTCTAATTAATAATTAAATTAAATGACAATATTATTTAATAATCTATTTTAGTTATTAAATAATTAGTTTTGGCATTTAAAATGTTAGAATTGGAAAATTGGCGTTTTTGAGAAAATAGAGATAAAATTTGATAAAATTGCAAAATTAAGTGAGGCCCATTACAACACCTAGGCCGGCCACTTAATGTTGATTTTTCAAATTAATATTTTCATTATTTTAATGCCAAATAATTCTAAACCTAGACCTAGTAGTTGCCTATAAATAGAAAGTGATGGCTCAGTCACAACACATGCTTTCATTAGTTTTCTGACAGAAATTTCTCTCTTCAGAAAAACTGGGCCTTCCTCACTTTCTATACCTTGGCTGAAATACCTCTCTCTCTTTTCCCTTCATCTTTTTCCTGACCCTAGTGAAAGAGTAAGTGCCCACACACAGCAAGCAGTAACTCAATCATAGATTGGAAGACTGTGAAGGATCAAACTTGAAGAAGAAGGACATTCGGGCTCAGATCTTGATTATACTCTACTACAGAAAGGATTCAAGGGTTAGAGATCTGAGTGGAAGGAGACATTAATTCCGCTGCATCAATGTAAGGTTTTCTTAACTTTATATGTGTTTAATTTATCGTTTTAGAAAGTTCATATTTAGGATGTTTAAACAACATACTTGTGAGTAGATCTAAGATCCTGGTAAAATAATTCCCAACAACTGGCCTCAGAGCCATGGTAATTGATTTACTTGCATGAAATTTGGACTTTAAAACGATTGTTTGTATGTTCTTTGGATGGTATCATGTTGTATTGAGTGTTATTTGATGATTGGTTGATGTTTGTTAAATTTTCGTGACAAATAATTGCGATTTTATCTCTGGAATTATTTTTATTGGATAGTATGGAAAAAGTTAAGCAAGTTAGCCTTTTACAGAACTTAATTTGGATTTTATTTGAATTAGTTATCACTTTTTGAAGATTTGAAAAAATCGGCGCTGTGCTGACTTTTTCCTGCGATCGCAAATCTGTCCGTACAGTTTCGAATTTTTTCGTTTTTCTTCGATTTTTCATGCTTTTTCATGTAATTAACTTCCGATTTTTTGTATGGTTTTGTATATATACTATTACTATTCCTAATTCAATTCTAATTATTATTTTGAATTAATTTAATATTTTTTAAATTTAATTCAAGATATTAGTGTAATTTGAATTTGAATAGAATTAGTATCTATCTTCTTGCTTAAAAATCTATCTTATTTTTAAATTTGATTATATCTTATTTTTTTTTTTAAATTTAAGGTGAGATTTTATGAGATATTTATAAAATTTTTTAAGATATTTTAAAATATCTTATCTTTTAAGATATTTTTTAATAATATCTTATCTTTTAAGATTTTTTTTAAAATTAAATCTTTTTAGATATTTTGACCTTATTTAAATTTAAAATAAGATATTTATAATCATGTAATTTTAAATAGATGTAAGATATTTTGCTAACTTTTAAATTTTGTTATTTTATTTATTTAAATTAAATTTAAAATCTGAAAAAGATATTTCATTTATCTTTTCTAATTTTTATTTAATTTTTATTTTTAAAATAACATTTAATTTTTAAAAGTAGTTAGCAAATTTTGAAATGATATTTAGGTCGGTTGAAACCTAATTTTTCAAAATAGTAGGTTTAATTTTAAATATTTTTTAAAATTTCGAAATTTAATTTTTTTTTCCGAAATTAAATATTTTTTTTTTAACTTTATTTTCGAAATTAATTAAATATTTTTTTTAATTATTTATTTTTCGAAAATATTTATTTAAAATTAAATAAATCCTACTTCCAACTATCCAGCTAACCTTGTTGCAGGAGTATATGGTTTAAACTTGTGTGTAAGTTTTTTAAAACCTATTATTACTTGATTGCAAATAGCCATGGTTACTTTTTGCCAGATCTAATGATCTGATGGCTCCCTTGGTCAAGTTAATAATTTGTAACAAGTAAATTTTACAATCTTCTTTCATCTGTGTATGACCTAGCAACATGATAGGATCCATCCAAAGTGTGCCTGTGTGAGCCTATATGTTTATTTTGTTTTAATATAGATACATATAGGTTGTTGCTAAATAAAATGTCACACCATGATAGATTTTATTTAGGTCCATTTAGTTATTGGACCTATTTAATTAATAACAGTTATTCATTTTAAGGTTAAATTCCTCTCTTTTGGGCCTTGTGTGAGAGTTGGGAGCCATAGAAGTGGGTACGACATACTGAACCCAGCACCCCCTCACATAAACTACCCCAATTGTGAAGGCCCATTTGCCTGATTTGAATAACTGTACTAGGTTAATTATATTAGTTTGACCTAATAAAATTGAATTAGCAACATAATTAACTTTTAAAATATATGAAATTTATTTTCATTTTAATATTTTAAAGTTAATTTTAAGAAAAACACTTTTAGTTTAGATATTATTTCTAGACAAACTATTTGTATTTTTCTTGTATTTAATTAAATATAGAATTTTAACTAACTAAGATTCTTTCTGGAGCTTATTTAATTAAATATTCCTATTTAAGTTATAAATTAGTTGTATCAACTGATTTTTCTTATCTAACTTAAATTTGAATATTTGATTTAAATTTTAAATCAAGTTGAGGAATCCTAAGCATTAGTTATTAAAGATTCTTAAGATATTTTTTAAGTTAATATCTTTTCAAATATTAACTTAAAATGGAATATTTTAGATATTTTTTGGTTAATATTTTTTCAAATATTAATTTTAAAAAGATATCTTCAAATTAAGTGGTTACAACTTAATTTTTGATATTTAATTAAATCTAAATTTGAAATTATTTAAGTTATAGATTTTTTCTTTATAACTTAAATTAGATATTTTTCAAATTTTTGAAAAGATACTTAGTCAAATAAGATATTTTCTAGATAGTAATTTCTAGACTACTTATTATTTCTAATATTTAAATAGGAAAATTATACTTTGTGAAATTAATTATTTAAATAATTAATTTTGGTACAATTTTATTAAGTATATTTTTCCTAGTATTAAATAGAAATTAATAATTAAGCCTTCTCTACACTTAATTATTATTTCTTGAATTTAATACATTTAATTAACTTGAAGAATCTAAATATCTAAGTTGATTTTCATCATGATACTTAAATATTTATTGATTTTTTCATAACACTTAATTAAATAGAAAATTATTTTGAGGTTGAAATTTAATTTTTCAACTTAAATTTAAATAATTTTCAATATATATATATATATTTTTCTTTATTTTATTAATCAATTTCGAAATTTGCATTTTATTTATGCAATATTTTCGAATTTTTTATTTTGAAAAATAAATTGGGTTGTAAATTAATTATTTATTTTAATTAATTCTTGGACCAACTCAAGTCAATGATTTTTTCATTTAATTGATTAATTTAAAATAAATGAATCTAAAATATATATATATATTATTAGAAATTGAATTAACTAGTCAAAAGAAAATCTAGATAGGTGATATTTTTGCTTGAAGTATTTCTTTTCTATTTTTTATTATTTTTCGAAAATTGTATATTTTATATACTTTAAATTTTCGAACCCAATAAATATATTCTCAAAGGAAATTTTTAAGTTGCTAAATTATTTAATTTAATTCAACTTAAATTAATTTCCTTAATATTTATATTTAAAATTATTACTAAGATGGAAATAATTAATTTTATTTCAATCACCATCTAAGTATAATTTTATAAATATTATATTAAATTCTTATTTTTGAATTTTAATTCTTAAATAGAATTTAATGAGATTTATTTATTAGAATAATAAAGAAAATACATTTTAAACAATGAGCTTTATTATTATTAAGATATTCGATCTCCATTGTGGGTTTTACACCGCGTTTGTTTTAGTGAGTAATCCTCCCTAATGGAGGAACGTTCATTAGCAATTTCGCACCGTTTAATCTCGCATGATAAGTGGTTTGTAAGTGTTTTATATGGTATAGATCACCCTAATGGTGGCGACCATATTTGACTTGCGAATTGCGAAACAATGGTAGAAGCTCATGAGATAGAATAGCCTTGACTCTCGCCTAAACGGGACAACGCTGGATTCTGATCTTGATCGAATAAAAGGTTGCTAGAATGTTTAACATTTTAGATGAGCTGACAACTCTATTCAATGGATGGTAGCTTTGACTCTTGCCTAAACGGGACACTGATATCAGTTTGTTGAAAACCTTGGAAATTATTTAGGATTGAATTTTTTTTTTAAGTATTTTCTCATATCATTCCTACTTGCTATGTGCTTATAATTTCTGAATTGATTTTGTGTTAAACCATTATTAATTTCTATTTGTTGATTTCTATTATTTTGTAGTATCCTGTTTACCAAAATGAATCCCATGTTATCACTGTTGACTGAAAACAAGCTGAATGGATCTAACTTTAATAAATGGAATGAGAACATTAATATTGCTCTCATAGGAGAAAGTGCCTTGTTTGTTTTAACTGAGCCGTCACCTGAAGTGCCTGGGGACAATGCTTCCAAAGCTGTGAAAGAAAAGTATGAGCGTTGGCAGAAAGCAAATGACAAAGCTCTATACTTTATGCTTTCTAGCATGGTTGACACCCTCAAAACTCGGTTTTCTAAAACTGAAAAGGCTGCTGAAGTTATGACGAAGTTAAATGAGCTATTCGGTAAGGCATCGCTTCAGTCACGCTTTGACGCGACTAAGAAGTACATTAATGCACAGATGGAACCTCATCAAAACGTGCGTGATCATGTTCTCCTCATGTCCAGTTATTTCCAAGAAGCCCAGGATCATGGTGCTCAAATGGGCAGTGCTACTCAAGTTAGTCTTATCTTGAATAGCCTGACTCCAGCATTTCTAACATATACATCAAATTATGTCATGAATAAGAAGGAAATTGACTTTCATGAATTAGTCAATGACCTTCAAACTTATGAAAATTTGATTGAAGGACCCAAGAAGAAAGGGAGTAAACCTCATAATCCTGGTAATGGTAATGGGACGATAAAACCTGAAGCAAATATTGCCTCTGCTTCAAAGCCCAAATCGAAGAAGAAGTGGAAGAACACCAAGAAGCGAACAAAAGCCATGAAAAAGGCTGCTTCTTCTGGTGATGCTACACTTAAAGGAAAATGTTTCCACTGCAATGAGAAAGGTCATTGGAAACCCCAGTGTCCTAAACTTCTTGCAAAGAAACAAGGTATTTCCATTTATAAACTTTAAGAGTTTTAGTGAATTATTATCCAATTGGATTTATGATTCTGGACTAACTTTGTTTATTTGTTTTCTTCTTCTTATAGGCCAAGCTACTTGAACTCAATTGAGTTGGATCAGAAAGCTGGACCAAGGGTGAAATCGTTCAGATGAAGATGAAGCTCTTCAATTTTTGAATTAATTGTTTTAGTTTATAGACAATTTGGATTTCAAATTTTAGTTAGGGATATTTATCCCTGTTTCTCTCATATTGTTGCAATACATTTTTTTTAATAAAGTTTTATTTTCTATATTCCCTATTGCAATTTATGAGATTGAGCTTCATTTAATTTTATCTTCATCAATTATTACCACATTATATTTATATGTTTGTATGTGTAAGTGTTTTTATTATTGATGCAAATTCTATAATATTTACAACTCTTCATAGAGTTATATTATATAAACACTAGAAATTATTTCTATGTTTATCAATAATTGTTAATTCTCATACAATTATTAAGAATTTGTTTAATAAAAGGATCTTATGATCTGATAGGGGTTGAGAAAAGTTAAGAAAACTATGCAGTTCAACGATCTTTTATATCTAATGAACTCTGGATAGTATTCAACTCCACATAAACTCTATCACACTAAGAGAATCATGATCTTTACAACCTTTAGGGGTGGATCATAATCTCTATATACTTAGGGGTGGAGGTTATCCATAGTACCCTATATGTATATTCTTAGGGGTGGAGTCTATTCCACAATTCCCTATGAAACACATATCTTGTTTAAACAAGGAAGTAATATAATGAGTCAGCTATTGTCAATATAAATTCTTGATCTTGATTGTGTGTTCCATTTCGATTTTACTATTGTAAGTAAAAGTTTGATACCTTTGAAAGTTCTTTGTTAAAGTTTCACACTACCTTAATTGAGTGGGAGAATTTTAAAGTTCTATACCCATCTTCATTAGGTTGATAATTGTGATAGGTACTTAAGAACACTATTGAAAAGCAAATCTAACCATTCACATGGATAGGTATAGCTTATCAGAATTATGAGAATAAGATAAAGAACTCTAGTTCAGTCCATTCGAATGACTTGAACCAAGAATTCTTAATCCTCAAAAAAAATTGATGGTATCTTAATTTTGATTACTTTATCTCTGGCATGTATTTTTCACTTCAAAATACTAGTCTGCTATGTTGATGACTTAGTCTTGACTTAAAGTTTCAGAGTAATACAAAAGTCACAACTAAGTAACTCTCCAAACAATCAGAGGTTAAAAGTATTATTTAACCAGACATCTGCTATTGAGTGGGAGCTATCTTAGATGTAATCAAATAGGGAACATTAGAAGATATTCAAGAAGGATTTATGAAAGTGATCTATATGTCAGATATTAAGGAACTGTGTATCAGTTGTCTTTGTATCTCACCATCTAATTTCGATTTCTATAAGATGGTGCTTACTTTGGGGGTGGAGGAATTATTGAATAATAATTCAAGCTCTACCAGAGAAGAATTGTAACTTGGTCTATTCGAAAATACCAGAAATTTATATCACTGAAGAAAAGTCTACACTGTATTATCTCAATTACATATTTTAAAATATGAGAGATAAGTCTTCTGTTTATTCAGATGTACTTTTAAAACAGTAAAGATTTCAGTCTCCCTTGATGAGTAAAGCATATAGTAAAGGATGTTTCATAAGAGTTTTTTATGAACTAGTTTCTAGATGTTTGGGTGGATTCAAATATACTACACTTGATCTGAAGATCAAGACATCAGATTGACCTATTTGCACAGTTTGTTTTATATTAGTGCAAGTGGGAGTTTGTTGGGTTTTATGCCCTAAATAAAACTCTTTACAATTTGATTAGTTGTCAATATAAGAAATTTGAAGTGATTGATGTTTGCATGAATTTTACATGCTAATGGTTTAATATGTTTAACATGTTTAATATGTTTATTACATTCATACACACAAAATAAGTTAAATCCAGATCATATGTTTATTCACTATTATAGTATCGTCAACACAGTGGAATGTGATTGTGATCATATGAATCAAAAGTTTTGGTCCCTGTTTCATCAGTGTTATTGGATTTACACTAATGTGATAATCAGCGATGATGTGTACTTACACTTGGAGTAAGTGTTATGTTCTTTCCAGGACATTAGTAAAGTATACTAGTTTCGAATGTATGGAGTATACATTGGACTGGACCGATATTGCAACTAAGTTAAGATATTACAAACTTACCGTTATACATATCTTTCCAAGTCAATATCAGTAGTTGATCTTAAGATTAAAAGAATCTAAATCCTGATATGCTTAGGCTCAACTCACGAGTGCTATTCATGTTCATAGATTTATTAGTTAAGCCTACTTTCGGGTCAGGGTGATACGTATATTTTGGGAACATGATAGTATGATTGAGTGGGAGTGCTGAACATAAATATGGAATCTATAGCTTCTACTGGTGTATAGAAGTCAAGTGATGATTCCCTTCGAGCTTAGCAAATAGAAGTAAATGGATGAGCTCTTGTTTAACTGACTAATTATTAGATCACTACACACCATTTACAGGTAGCTAAGTGTTTTAAGGGGCAAAATACATTGAGGGGTGAGAACGGTAAAGAAATCCCATCTCGATGTAAATCATCTATATAGAGGATCTTTAAATCACAATAAGATTATAACAATGGTTAAATGAGATAGTATATTGATATCGTGAAACATACAATATGCTCTATATAAGTCTGAGAGTGCAATTCTAAGTTCTAAGAGTGGATTCAACGAAGAATTAATAAGTAGGAATTTACTTGGTAAATTTTGTTCACTTATTGGAAGCTCAGCATATAGATCCATGGTCCCCATTCTAGTTGAGAACATTCTGCTTGTAAGACTCATTAATTGATTCGTGATTGGTCAATTATTATTCTAAAGTTAGACTATATCTAATTTTATGAATTTTCACTAAGCAGGGGTGAAATTGTAAAGAAAAGAGTTTTCTAGGTTTATTTATTTATTAATGGACTTTATATGTCTAATTAATAATTAAATTAAATGACAATATTATTTAATAATCTATTTTAGTTATTAAATAATTAGTTTTGGCATTTAAAAGGTTAGAATTGGAAAATTGGCGTTTTTGAGAAAATAGAGATAAAATTTGATAAAATTGCAAAATTCAGTGAGCCCATTACAACACCTAGGCCGGCCACTTAATGTTGATTTTTCAAATTAATATTTTCATTATTTTAATGCCAAATAATTCTAAACCTAGACCTAGTAGTTGCCTATAAATAGAAAGTGATGGCTCAGTCACAACACATGCTTTCATTAGTTTTCTGACAGAAATTTCTCTCTTCAGAAAAACTGAGCCTTCCCCACTTTCTATACCTTGGCCGAAATACCTCTCTCTCTTTTCCCTTCATCTTTTTCGTGACCCTAGTGAAAGAGTAAGTGCCCACACACAGCAAGCAGTAACTCAATCATAGATTGGAAGACTGTGAAGGATCAAACTTGAAGAAGAAGGACATTCGGGCTCAGATCTTGATTATACTCTACTACAGAAAGGATTCAAGGGTTAGAGATCTGAGTTGAAGGAGACATTAATTCCGCTGCATCAATGTAAGGTTTTCTTAACTTTATATGTGTTTAATTTATCGTTTTAGAAAGTTCATATTTAGGATGTTTAAACAATATACTTGTGAGTAGATCTAAGATCCTGGTAAAATAATTCCCAACACATAATACCAAGGAGTTGTATTTATACCCAGCTAAACAAAGAATCTCGAAATAGAAAGTTGTTACCATCTGAACAATTAAAACCAAAAATATCTTTGCTGACGTGGACTAACAGTAACAATACGAACTTCAGACAAAACACTACGAATCCGAGATGCAACTGGACATAATTTGTCACTACAGAAAATACTGGTTTTTACAGATCCATTGGTGGTTTATTAGTCAATATCATTGATGAGTCGAATCAATGATGTCACGTGCTTCCTCATCCTCCAATGTCACAGTATCTACACTTTCACCTAACAACCCTTCTTCTTGTTGCTCACTCTCCACTTGGTTATCCATATTTTTACTTGTAATTTCATATTCAATGAGTTCCTCTTCAAAAGAATCTTGATCTTCAATCGTAGGCTCATTATCTTCCTTGTATTCAGCTAATGAGCCTTCTTCATTGTACCAATAACTCTCATAACTTTCATTATTAGAGTTATTACATTCTGAATTATGAGCGATTAAATTATCACATAAGGATCTCACCATGTCCACTAAGCGATTAATCTCTCCTCGAAGTGGTTGTAGAAGTGCTAGTAGTTGCTCCTCTTTTTTAGTTGGTTGGGGTGAGTTTGGGCAATAAGGTGGGTATTGGTGACTCCAACCCTGAAGTGATGGAACCCAATGCCAATCTAAATCAAAATCTGTCATATCATTCAACAGATTTATTACATCATAGCCTCTCATTAATAGAGGCGCTCCAGTGACCTCTGCTCCATAATCAACCTAGCTTCTTGTTTCATCATTAAGTCCGTTATATATAAAAGAGCCACGTAAAACATCCACTTAAGAAAGTGGGATAACATCTCTCTCCAAGCTCTTTAAATCTCCTCCAAGCAGAATAGAATGGCTTATTGTGTTGTTGAACAAAATCCTCAAGGTATAACATCTGGATTTACCTTACAGGTCAAGCTCATCAATAAAATATTAGTAAAATTAAAAAAAAAAAAAAGTAAATTAGTACTAAAAAGATAAAAAATTTAAACAACAAAGTTAATACTAAATCTGGGAAGAAAAACAAAATTAGAATAAAATTTAATTTTCAATAATATTAACTATCAATCCCCGGCAATGGCGCCAAAAATTTGTTGTTATATTTTGCACACGCAAGTGCACGTATCGTTTACAAGTAATAGACTCACCAAGAGTGAGGTCGATCCCACATGGATTGTAGTAAAGTACATTAAAATTAAACTTTTACTTCTATTTGGTTAAATAAAAATTAAGAATAGGTTAAAACTAGAAAATAATACAAATAGTAAAAGGAGAAACAATTTAAGGAAATTAATAGTTAATAAAAACTAGGGCTTCGATTTCAATTGTATCTATTAATTATGGCTTAATATGATTATCTTCCTATTATCAATTTCTATGCAATAGCAGGTTTACTAAGGTAATTTTTAGTCTTCTCAGATATATAAATCTCAATCACATGCAAACTTTCTACTCTCGTGATAAATTTAAGATGCAACAGACAATAAACATATAAACCCTATCAGCTATCTAAACCATACAGGTACTCTCAGCCTATATCAAAATTCAGTTCTATTTATAGCATAATCGATACTCACTTGTTAAATCTCGCATCGAAATCATTAAACAGTTAATTAATAGTCAGGCAATTAAAAGTAATTAGGCACGAATAAAATAGAATACATAGAAATTAGGGGGGAAATAAATTATATTGAATCCATAAAATAATGCCAAACAACATCCATCTAGACCATAATCAATTGTTTAGCTACACATGTTCATAGAAGCAAAATCACACATATTAACTTTAAGAAAGAGAAGAAGATAGAGAATAAAATAATGCTGAAAACCCTCTGCAGAATGCCTACAGTATTGACTTCGGTCTCTGAAATTCGTACTTCTTTTTCCCTCTAAATTGCCTCCCTAAAATCAACTCCAGTTCACCCTTTATATGGGTTTTCCGGGACTAAAATGATATAAAAACGCACATGTTAAATGCCTATTTGAATTAGGAAAATACCAAAGCCCACGTGAGAGAAAAAGATGATTTTTGTGCAGTTTAGGGGGTCGGCCGCGGCCCGTGTTGGAGTTTCACTACATGGCTTCGTTTCGACTGTGATTTTTCTGCTGCGTTGACTGATAGTATTTTGGCCATAACTCTCTCGATATTACTCCAAATTGGATGATTCAAGATGTTCCGAAAAGATAAGAGAGAGATTTAGAACTATTATAGTTTGACTTTTTACAAAATCTAATCAAAAGATAGTCGAATTTAGGCTTGAAGTTTTTTCTTTATTTTCTTGTACAATTTCTTCTATTTTATATGTCATATTTTTGTGAGATTTTTTTATCATTTTTTTCATCTTATTCCTTTAATATTTTCTATTCATCTTCTATTTTAAATCTGTAATAATAAAAGATAAAAAGCATGAAAATGCTCCAAACATGATGAAAACTAAATTAAAAATATACTAAACATAATCTACAATTAATACTAGAAATAACCGAACAGTTCCCAGACGAATTTACTTCAAATTTAGAGGAGAATGTTAATGAGACTGAAGACAAGATTTTTGGCCTAAAGTCTCACGATTTCCATGTGTTGTTTCAACGCTTGATAACAGGGGGCATGAGAAAGTTTTTCAAGAAAGAAGGCTAGGATACAATAATTGAACTGTGCGTATTTTTCCAAAAATTGTGCTCTAAAACATTGAATGTTCAAGACTTGCAAATCATGCAAAAAAATATTCTAGACATTCTTTGTAAATTAGAAACCATTTGCCACTAGCATTTTTGAAATAATGGTTCACTTTGTGATGCAATTACTAAAAGAAGTGATACTTGGGGGACCAGTGCACTTCAAGTGTATGTATGTAATTGAACAAGCCATGTCTGTGTACAAACAGTATGTCGAAAATTGATCTCAACCAGAAGGATCTATTTGTGAAGCTTATGCAGTTAACGAAGTGTTAAGCTTTTATGAAATGTACTTTCGAGAAGTAGTTAACCCAATTTAACCGACAAGATCGAAATAGTGATGTACTCCCAAATAAGCCTGAAAGGGAATTCTCTGTATTTAAGCACGTTGGGCGACCAATTGGTAAGAGGACCATCGTTCTTTACCAATGCAAGATAAAATTAAGGAAGAGTGGTACATTCTAAACAATTGTAATGAAGTGGAGAAGTAGATCAATTAAGATACTTTTTGCATACTTAATATAGTTATCTTCACTGACGACATTCTCTAACATGATAATATTTATGTGTAGTGAGCATACGAGCTACAACTTAGGGGTGATCAAAATCTTGACAAAATTCAAGAGAATTAGTTTCCTAGTTGGTTCAAGTCTCGAGTAGGTATTGCTTTCTACTAATTTTGTCATTCAAATACGGTTTATTATTCTAGTATTGATTACATTGTTTACTCAATGATAGATCAATCAACTCTGAGCAGATAATCCTGCAGAAGTATCAGATGAGTTGTACGCCATTGCATATTCCTCTAATCCAACATGTTATTGTTATCCGTGATGTATTGTTAACGGTATTAAATTCTAAGTTGAGGATCGGGATGAAAATCGTAACACCCAAAACAGTGGTATTTTGGTGCCTGGAAAGGATGATAACAATGTTTATAGTGTACTCAAACAAGTGTACGAGTTCACTTACTTGAAGGATTGTAGGGTTGTTATTTTTAGGTGCAAGTGGTGGGACAAAAACGGTAACAGGACAGAAAGTGATGATTTTTTTCACTAGTGTCTGTGTTTCCCGTGAATGGTACCAAAATGAATCATTCATACTTGTATCCCAAGCAAATTTAATATCTTACATTACTGACCTGAAGAATGGAGTTGATTGGAATCTTGTCAATGTTTACACCCCTCTCAATGTCTGGGATTTCTCATATGAGGATGATGATGAGACAACGACTATACAAGAATAAAACTCTTCAGGAATCCCGTTAGTCATTCAACTTGCACAATTGGACGATGTCGAATATATCTGTGATGATGTTGACCCAATTGAAGTGACTAACAGGGATCGTGAGCAGCCTAATCGTGAAGATTTAGATTGTTTCAATGTTTTTAGTGATGATGAAGACACTAGTGATAGTGATAATGAAAATCATGTACCTGTTAATGATGATGATGATGATTATGATGACTTGTAGACTTTAAAGTATTGTAATATTTAAACCGACCATTAAGTAATACAAATACAAGTCTCTTTTGTTAATAGTTTGATTAATTAATTATTTGTAGCTTGTATGTGTAGAATTGTTGATGCAGGTGCAAGTGGAAGTCAGAAAAAGAGAGTTAGGAGAAAGTAGAAGGGAAAAAATATTGAACAAGAACTAGCCAAGCAGCCTGCAGGTCAAAAATTGAAATTTAGATTTCATATGGAGACTGGGGCCCCAGTAGATGACTATGGCAACAAGTTTAATAATTATATCAAGTTTCATGTTCGCAATACAATTCCTATGAACCAGTTTGAGTTCGAGGACGTTAAGGATACGCTCATTCAGACTATATGGGATAGAATAGCAGTAACATTCTAATTTTTATTATAATAGATCAAACAAAATCATTATAAAAAGTTAAATATATATGACTTTAATTAATGTTTTTTCTAGACCAAGTTTGAGTTGCCAACTAATAATCATATGTTCGCGGATTACGTCACCAAATTGATGTCAAAAGGATTACGTGACTATAGAGCAGATACGAAGAAGGCTTGGAAAAAGAATATTTAAAAATATGGGGAGGAAGAAGCAACCAGGAGATCACGTCCAGATATGGTGACACCACAGGAATGGGCAGAGATTATTGCATACTAGAAAAACCCAAAATAGCAGGTATGTATTGAAAGTTGTAATATTTAATTTTTATTAACTTACGATTTTTTTCTCAATTTGTTAACAATAATTTAACTTTAAATTACAGAGAAGAGCTGAACAAAATGCAAAAAACTGATGACAGATGAAGATTCAAGGTGGATGAGGATCTGAGACCATTGTTGGTCACATTGTGAGCGGGGTTTATATTTTCAACATAGTAATATTTTGTTAATAATGTTTTTCAAATTTTTTTTATTGTTTAAAAATAGGCTGATATTCAGACGGGGGAACTTCCCAGTGCTGTGGATACTTTTGCAAAGTTCCACTGCAAGGACAACAAATGGTGCGATGATCACACACAACAACTGCATGTAATTAAGTAATTTTATATTTTTAATAAATTTGTTGTATATTTTAATTTCTATTTAACTTTAATAGTTTCATAAAAAATTTTGAAGGCCAAAATGGTTGAGATTCGTGAAACTCAACCAGCATCAACTAATGTCCCGCGCCAGCACAATGTCGACCCTATCCAATTTCATGACACAGTTATTGGGTGAACGGTCATGCAACTTGAGAGGACTGGGCCAGTTGCCGAGACTTAAGACGGGGGCAAAAAGAGCAACTCCCAGGGCAAGTCCCTCCAGGCAGCCCACTATCACTCAAGAGGAATATGAGGTACTTAAGCAAAGGGTGGAAGAGCAAGAAGCATGGAACGAGTGGCAACAATAAATGATGATGACACGGAATCAAATCATGAGTGCATTCCAACAAAAAATGATCCAATTGGCCAATGTCTTTTTAGGATTTAACATGCCTGCGATGCCTCTGATTCTACAGGTTCCACCATTTCAACCTCTTAGCTATGCTACTGGGTCCTCCTCACAGACTGCCCATCCCGGTGATGAAAACGATACTGCTGTGGATGTGTAATTTTTTAGTTTTCAGTGTACATAATATTACTATTTATGAACTAAAAATATTTTTATTTAGTTTACGATGTTTTATGTAGTTTTGTAATTACAATATAAATTTTGATTTTATAATATATTTGTTATTATATTTATTCTTTATAATTTCAATTTATGTTTACTTTTAGTTTTAAATTTAATTATATATTATAAATATTTAAATTAAAAAATACTTTTGCCGGCGTACATTAACTCGCTTGCAAAAGTGTATAATATTTTAATATTATTTATTTTGCCTGCGCATTAACTCGCTAGAAAAACTATTTATTTTTTTATTATTAAATAATTTTGCCAACGACTTAATGCGTTGGCAAAACATACGCAGTAAATTGGATAACTGGCGCCAAATTCGCGCTAAAAGTTTTGCCAGCGCATTAACCCTCTGGCAAAATGTCGACAAGGACACCTCATCCGACACCAAATTGCCAGCGATGAACTTATGCCGGCAATTTAATTCGCTTGTGTAAACACTTTTGTCGGCGTAGCTACTAATGTCGCCGGCAAATGTTGATATGCCAACGAACCATTGCTGGCATCATTTACCAGCGAAAAAAGTCACTGACAAAGCTATGTCGGCGATTTCCTCTCACTTTTACTGGCAAACTTAGTCGCTGGCAAAAGTACATTTTCTTGTTGTGAGATTAGGGATGTCTACAACAACTAGTCTTCCCTTATTTTATAAGTTCCCTTGAACATTATTAACTGTCCACCGATTTAACTGCTCATCATCGATGTATTTGATTCTAAATAAGCCTTAATTTTTCATCTTGTCACTGGCGTTGCTTAACTTGTTAAAATAGTAGCACTAGCCACTGCGTTAGATCATACTCTACCATAACAGTATATTTTGCATGTCCCGTTATAAATGGCCCCATGTCTATAATTTATACACAAATATATATGCATTCGTATTTTTGTTTCCCATAAAATACACCTTGTTCTATTTTAGTAGATATATATTTATATATATATCTTTTAAGGTTCATTTGTTTGAACGTACTGGGAGTCTGAAATTAGTTCATTCAGTACATAGAGCCATTAAGAACATTTATATATATAGTTTTGTTATAAAATAATATAATGTAGATGAGAAGAAAGAAGAAGAAGATGAAGAGAAAGAGAAAGTGAATGAGAATTTTTGAGTTGTTTATTCAAATGGGGTGAACTCCTATCTATACAAATACAAGAGTCAAATATTAAGAAACTAAGAAAAAGAAAAACTAAGAAAAGAGGAATATTGATTACAGTTAATGGTGGTAATAAATAAAAGATTTAGACATCCACATAATTATTAATATTTATAACACTCCCCCTTGGATGTCCATAATAACTGTCTTATTAAAAATCTTGCTGAAAACTTGATCAAAAGAAAAATAGTATAGTGTAAACTAACTCTCCATCTTTTAGGCATTTGCTGAGATCTTCTAATCGACGAATTTCGATCTTGTCTGCCGTCTTCTCAAATGTTGATGTTGGTAATAACTTTAAAAATAAGTTTGCAAGATTGACACTTGATTGAATTTGTTGAACACCAATATGCATTTTCTTGAAACGTATAAAGAAGAATTTGGTGAAATGTGTTCTAATTCTATCTCCTTCAATGCACTCTCCTTTCAGTTGAATGATGTAAACAGTATTATCTTCATAGAGAACTGCTTGTGTTGATCCTTCTTAATTGAGTGCAATCCATATATTTCCCGAATATGCTATGTCAATGATCTCACTCCCACACATTCTCTACTTGCTTCTTAAAATGCAAGTATGTTAACATGATTTATAGTTGCCTCGTTAAAAATCTTGTCAGAAAAACCCAGTGGGACGAAATCTAAAAGAGTACAATATATATTTCATATTCATAATTATTTGCAAGTTGCCTCGTTAAAAACCTTGCCAGGAAAATCCAGTGGGACAAAACCCGAGCTAAGGGAAAAATAGTGCAACATGAATATGTCTCCCCCTCATGCACATATGATCCATAATTCTTTTGGTGATAATATATCTCATAAGATTATTGTTATCACTTTTAAATTATCACCATATACAATCTTTGATCATATATTTTCTATAACTCTTCCAGAGTATGTATGGACTTCTAAATTATAGATGAGGGGTTCGTAGAAAATTAATCTTTATCCAACTAATTGTATCATTCATGTTTGTATACAATCTTGTTCATACTAAAATTTAACATTTCAAGTAGATATGAACATAACACATTAATGATAATATAAATTTTCATTTGTGACAATGATGGTACACCAAGACCATATATTTGTTCCATCTTTTTGTATGATCTTAATTTCCATATCAAATGATCATATATCTATAATTCTTTATTCATATGAAGTACTTCAGGACTTCTCTACTAATGAACAAACTTTATACATTTAATATTTCTCAATATACAAAAGAAATAAAAGTTTGTTCATCAATTAATCAAAAACTCTTCAAGAGTCTATCACAACGTATAATTTACGAATTTATACTGCATAGACAACCATACGTATTTTTCAAACAATAATTTACTTACATGTCTTTATTTCATACAAAGATCTTTGTCATATAGTGCGCGCGACTTTGAATTTATATCACTTAAGACATGTATTAAATTCTCTTCTTGAATTTTTAGATAAGACTTATTTCAAATTCTCACTATATTAGGAGCTCCAAATAAATAACCTTTTGTTGTAAAATTTTTGTGACGCTTATAAATTCTCATAAAATATATTCCAGGCTATAATCAAATCATGATTATATTTTTTCAATATTTAAGCCTTACCTCAATCAATCTCATGTCTATGCAAACTTTGTACAACAAATCATTATGTACAAATACATATATGCAAATTTCTCATTAGAAATATTTATTTGCACACCCTACAGGTCTTACTTTACTTTATGCAAGTAAACTTTCCTGGAACGCGTCATAATATTTTGGCCAAAAATCAAAATTTTTGTCGATAATTCTCGACAAATCTAATACCATGATCCTTGCTATCTCATGTTAGTTTATTGCATATGCAAACATTCAACATCTATTGTCGACAAAAATTTCATTATATGATAGTTTCCTCCCATATTGACATAACTTATAGAGATCTCTTTAAATTACATATTTTTTAATTATGTTTATCATTTATAGGTACCTATATAGAACCACTTCAGGGATTCAATTATAATCAAATGTGTCATGTCTAACTTCTCTTGGGAGTCTCTTCTAGAGTACTGTTTCCATCACGGTTATCATTTTTATCAATACTTTATAACATTAACGTATCTCCATGAGTACCTCTAGATTTAACAACTTCAGGATAAATCAAATAAACAGTTATTAATAATTTCTACATTGTTCATTTACGCTTCAGGCGTTTTCAACTCATTCTATCTCAACTTTGAACAATATTGATTTGTAGTTGGTATATATCATTTTGAACTATATCGTTCTTATATACTTTGTGCAAGGATCATTTTTCAAAAATTATCATCGATCCCAACTGCTTCTCTCCCCCTGATCGAGAGAATGTTTTAAAATTGTGATATCTGATAATATTAATACACCTGTAGGGATTTCAATATATCACAATAAATCAATATCTATTTAAACTCATATACACTATATGACATTGAACTTCAGGTTCAATAAACTTCAGCTTCAAGTTCAATACTTAAGAACTTAATTCATTTCTAAGAATGAGTCATACATATATAATTAGAAATACATAAATTTACACATTTTGTAAATGCATGATCATATAATCTTATCACATTGATAAGAAACTATGCAATAAAAATCTAACAACGGCTGAAGATTCTTAAAGAAATATAATTTAAATATTTTCTATGTGCAAATATATGCACATTCTTCTTTTGAGCCTTATAAATTAACAATGAGAATAATCTTCTGGCTCTTCAATAAAATTTAGTCAAATTCTTTGACAATTTATTGCATATGATTGATCATGTCAAATTAATTCAATTCATGAATTCAGGTTCACTATAATTTGTATTTCAATGAAACTTTCAAAAAGTAATGTATATTCATTACAACGTAATCATTACAAGTTTTACTTTTATATACACGAATAATATAATTATATTATTCTCCAAAATATATACACTCTTCAGGAGTCACTATTATGTTTATCAAACTTTATATTTCTTCAGGAATCACTATCATCAATTCAATGATGTGTATAATTTAAAAGATACATGACAACTTCATCATGTTATTGTAATGGTCAAATAGATATAACTATAATATATCATTCATTTTTCTTGGTATCTTTTTAACAGGTCGTCTAATTTATTAATAGACTATTCATTAGTCTAATTATCATGACTTAATATATTATATATTTAAATTTACAACCAGTACATATAATAAGTTATTTCTTATCACTTTCATAACTAGATAAAACTTATATATCTAGGTACATACAAAGATATTTAACTACTTCAAGTAGCAATTGTATGTAAGACTTCTTCAGGAAGCTTTTCAAATAATCATTTTGTGATTCTTTATCACTTTAATTATATGGGATTACTAACAAATATTAGTAAATTATATATCCACTTCTGGGAATATGCAAACTTGAAATTAAATAGTAACTATATATATACATATCGTGTACCAACAATAGTTTGAAACTATTGATTTCAAGAAATAATAAAATATGTATGTATTAATTTGCTTTTGGCATTACCAATATATATGAAATCTATATTCTTTGGAATAAAATTTCATGTCTATTCATTCTCTTCAGGGAATGATATTTAAATATTCTAAATATACAATAAATTTGTACAATTCACATTCTATTCAATAATCAAATGTACTTTTATCTTGATTATAAGTGTGTCCGTACTATAGGTACGCGACTACTATTATTCAATTCCACACATGATATATAGATTTCATGCACTTTGATTGTGTGTGGTATCTCATCTTTTGGTTGTTTCCACTTTCTTCTGTAAATATATGATAGTAAACAATATTGCATTCACTTCAGGGAATGACCTTGAACAAGTAGAACATTATTATAAATTTCTTAAAAATTTATTACTGGTTCATCCATAAAAATATATGAAATTATTCAAGCAATTTCTTTTACGATATTTCAAAGAATATATGAATGCAGTTTTTGCATAGTCTCCAAGATGTATGCAAAATTTGATCTTTAATATATGTCACATGCAATAATTTATAATATAAATATTGCAAGTAATAACAATGTATAATAACATGACTAATTTATAGAATACGAACAATTTTTAAAGTAATTGAATTCAATTCGTATCATTCCCTGAATGATGAACAATAAATACATGCCTCATGTATTTAAATAACATTAGTCATGCTCATTATTATTCTTATACTTTGATGTTTCAATGCAATTTTCTTAGCATTCTTTTTGGGTATTCAAAACACACTATAAAATTTCATCAATAATAATCATTTTTAATGATTCTTTAGTTGTATTCACATAAATACAATCATTTTTTTTCGACAAATATAAAACATTTACTTCCGGAAATGTTTGTCAAAATCTATATATCGATATTAGATTACTTTTCATTGTCCTCAAAGGATACAAAAATATATACATAAATATGTATTCATCTCTTTCATAATATATCTGTCAACTATATGATGAATATTCCGTTTGCATAATTTTCAGGATATATGCAAGATTTTATTGAGGACGCATAATCTTTAGGATATATGCAAGATTTTAGTGAGGATGCATAATCATCGGGATATATGCAATATTTTATTGAGGATACATAATCTTCAGGATATATGTATAATTTATATAGATTTTCTTTACTATATCATATACCCACATATATTGTAAATATTATAAATGATAAGAACATAATATATATATATGAAAACAATAATAAACATATAAATATATATATATATATATATGTATATACATATATAATATATAGATATATAGATAAAAAGGAAAAAGAAAAACAAAGGATTCTTGAAATTATTTCAGTCAGATAAGTATATATATAATAATATATTTAGTGTATCGTGACCTTGAAATAATTTAAGAACTTTAACAAAATACTTACATTGAGGCTTAGGTAGAGACTCATGCTTGAAGCTTGGGCAGAGACTCATGCTTGAAGTTTGGGCAGAGACTCGTGCTTGAAGCTTGGGCAAACACTCAGACTGATAACGTGTTATAAAATAATATACATTATATTGCTTAATACTAAAAAAACGTGTGTCGTCATGATATTATACATTATATTGCTTAATATTGTGTTTATATTAGTATAGTGTAAGCATACCACTAAAAACAAATACAAAATTACTATATTATTTATATTTTTTTATTAATTTACGTTTACTTTTATAAGTAAGATAAATATTATTGCACAACAAACTAGATAAAAAACAGAGCCTACAAAAAAGCAATTACAAAGCTCTATCTGCCAAAACTTGGCAGAACCAAACTCTAGACAACATCATTTTTTTTTTCTTTTCTCAATCTATCTACAACAGCCTTTTTAACGCTATTAACAACTTTAGAGATCATAAACACATTATGATTCCATAAGACTTTATTCCTGGCAGCCCAAATATGATACACAACAACTTTTACCACTGCTACATACACACGTCTTCTAAATCTGGTGTGCGTATCTCTTTATCCATTAATTAAAATACCATCAAGTCTAAGCTGATGAGATCCAAGACCAATCCATGCAAATCAAACAAGAGTCATTCTAGGTGACTCCAAATCTGAAAATCCTCTCCTTCGTTTGAAGACGACCATCAGCATTAATTTCTCGTTATTTTTTTTTCTGAGAAAAATGTATTTTTTTTTTCAGATTTAAAATTTTACAAAATATTTTTGTAATTAAAATCTTTAAGTTGTAATATTGTAAATAAAATATAAAAAAATTATATTTTTGAAAGTTCGTCTTAATTTTAATAGCTTGCATTGATCATAATCTGTATTTAATTATTTAATTATAAGTGTTAGGTTTTTGTTGGTATAAGTCAGAAAAGACATACATATAAGTTAGAATTCACGAACATATTCATGATAACAGTTAACCACGTAAATTTAAAGTAGGATTATATATTAAGCGAATCTCTTGAATAAGAGCTTTTTAAATTCTAGGTCTCCTCTACGTGTCTATGTATATTTCTATGTAGATATATTTGATTGGTAGTTTAAAATAATATATAATACATTATTATTAATTAATTATTGGACAAGTATAAAGTTGTTTAGGCTGCAACAACATGATTTAAGTCAGTTATGACGAGTTCTTATAGGTATCCTTGTAAACTAATTATTGCTATTATTAACACGGTTAAAGAAAGTATATTTTTATTCTACTTTTTTCTAAAAAAAAAAATTAAAATACCTGTGAACTTTTTAGGTGATTAATATATTTTGTTGAACTAGATTGTTCGATTCAAAAATTTCTATCAAATTCTATTTAATTTAAGTATACTAACGTAACGATTGTTTATGTACTAAATCATGTTCTCCAAACTTTAATATGTATTAAATCATACATATGAACTTTGACAAGTATAATTAAATTATGTCCTTTAAACTTCATCGACATTAAATATATATCTGCTATCAAGTAAAATTGAACAAAGTTTTTTAATCTAATATTCTCAATGAAGGAAAATTTTTAACTTTATAAAAAACTCTGAAAAAAAGATTAAGTACATATTAAAGTTTGGAAGAAATATATTTTTGTTTTTAGGGAGGAAAAAATCTCTTAATTAGGGAAAAATATTAAAAGCTTCTGGCGTGCATTACATGCAAAGTTACTGTATATAAAATTTTACAACCCGCGTGATGAATTAAATATATATTCTCTTTTATTAGGTAATATATGCTTCTTCTTTTGAGTAAAAGGTAACTTTGAAACATAAGTATTACCAATAATTAAAAAAAATATAAATAAAGTTATTATACCTGCTATGGCTCTCTCTCTCGTTTTACTTAGCACTACGGCTAATTAATTAAGAAAAAAGTCAAAAGTTTAACATTTTCATATTGGTCTCATTAATTTAACCATGTACTTGTCCCAATATTTCGAAGAGATCATATTATAAGACAAGTTTCTTCAGCGGGACCCTACTTTTGAAAAATAGTTCACCAGCTACTAAAGTTATGATATGACGACAAATGGCTGTGCACCACATTATGACGTTCACTATTATTTTAACATAAGAACAATATGCTTTTCCAAACATAATTTTGCCTTCTTACTCTTTAAGCAAGCAATCCAATCAAAACACTATATTTACTCTTTTTTTGGTATAATTTATGTTAGTTAATCTATTGTTTTTTGAACGTGTGAATTCTAGCTTGTAAAAAAATATCCATATATATTCGTCTGTGTGTTAGGTGACCTGCCGTGTGCAAAGCCCCAATCACCTTGAGAAGGCCATCTATATATAAACCTCACTAAGCTCTTCGAAATTATTCATTAGCTAATTATTTACTTGATATATATAAGTATAAATATAGTAATATTTCATATATATATATATATATATATCTAAATGGCTTCTCTCACCTCATCACTATTCATGGCCATACTGTGTTTGGCTCTTGTAATACTCTTCATTGGGAGTAGCAGAGCTGAACTTTCATCCCCTGATTTTTACTCAAAAACTTGCCCTAAACTCTTCCCCACAGTAAAATCCAAGGTGCAGTCGGCTATTGCCAAGGAGACCCGGATGGGTGCCTCTCTCCTCCGCTTGTTCTTCCACGATTGCTTTGTCAATGTAATAATAGCTTCTCCTGTTCTCCATGCATATATATATAAATATATTCAACATTGTTATTTAATTAACCTACCTATGACTACACTAAGATATCGATATATACAAGTTATTATAAAAAAATTGTACTTATAGCTTTGGCGGTATTTGACACTATTAGTGTTTTAGAACTCTCGTAGTGGTAACTTATAAATATATGTATGTGAGGTGTCAAAGGTGGCACATTTATTTGTGTTTTCTCTTTATTTTATGCACACATCGTTCACTTCTATAGTAATTGATAATTCTGTAAAGATATATAATAGTATGATCAATTAAATATTTAATTTAATTTAATTAAATATTAAGTATCAATTAAATATATAATAGTATTTATATAAAGACTGTTTGCTCTTAAAAGAAAAACTGTAACTTGTGTGCATGTCTCATACATATGTGATTGATACGTGTAAATTGTAATATTATATGTCGTTTTCACAATTCTTATGTCGTTTTTATTCGTATACATATCTAACAGGGATGTGATGGATCAGTGCTTCTGGACGACACATCTAATTTCGTGGGCGAGAAAACTGCTAATGCTAATCGAAACTCAGCAAGAGGTTTTGATGTCGTTGATGACATCAAATCCGCAGTGGAGAGTGTGTGTCCTGGTGTCGTTTCATGTGCTGATATATTGGCCATTACTGCTAGAGACTCCGTTACAATTGTAAGTTAATTATTAATAATAATAGCAATCTAATGATCTTTCTTACTGTAGCTCGAAAAAATAAAGTTAAGAAAAAGTGTATAGGATAATGGTTTATATATATCGATATAATTATTGGGATAGTGAACTCACACCATATATTGTTAAATCATGCATCTAGCTATACTATTAATTTGTTAAGTCAAGTCACGTCAGGATATACAGTATAAATGATGTAATACCTATAATTTAGATGGTAAATTAAAAATATGAATGATTTTATTTGATTGTATATAAAATAAATATAAACATCCAGCTGGGGGGTCCAAATTGGGAAGTGAAATTAGGAAGAAGGGACGCGAAACCACTAGCAGAGCAGCTGCAAACAATGGCATTCCACAGCAATCTTTCAACTTAAACAGGCTGCTCTCTAGATTCAATGCTCTTGGCCTTTCCAACACTGACTTGGTTGCTCTATCTGGTAAGCTATATACATCCCTTTTAACCTTTCTTCAACACATGATAATAATATATAATCAAATATAATTTATAATAGCTCTCTTTTTTCTAATTGCATTGGTCTATTGATTATTAAATACTGTAACAGGAATATTACACACTTGTAAGTTGTTGGATAAAAGTCTTCCCTTTGGTAACACTTTCTTAATAATTAGTTTTATGTTTTTAAAATTAAAAAAGTGAAAACATTTTTTAAAAACATGTTTTACAAAACTGTTTTTACTTTTTAATTTTTTAATTGAGAATTAAAATTTTAAAAACAAAAAAAAAGTCACTTTCAATATTTTTTTTAAACAATTTTTTTTCTTAACTAATATTTTGGACTTCGATCAGACTCGAACCTAAATCCCCTACGGCCCTAGCGCTGAACTCGACCTCTGACTTGAACCCGAACCCGACCCCGAACCTAGACCCAACGTAAATAAAATCAAAAAATAAAAATAAAAATGACTTTTACAAAACACACTTTTAATGTTTTCTGCTTTTAAAATTTAAAAACAAAAACTGTTACAGAACGTATTTTTATTTTTTAAAGATAAAATTTTTAAAAACAAAAACTTTATTTTCATTGTATGATTTAAAAATTAAAAAACAAAAGTGTTACCAAACGCCATAGCTATAATTCACAATAATTCTCATGTATCTTTTATTGTGATAATAACGATATGGATTTTCTACAACAATAATTGACAGCGTACATTAAGAAATATTTGATCAGATTCCAAGAAACTTCACATTAAAGTTGTGTATTATTAAGCTGTACTAATAACCAGATATAATTTTATATTTTGAATTTTGTTATAAAGACGACCCAACGATGGCACTTACACCTACGAAGTAGTTTTTAAGAATATAAACCTAAGTTGAGTAGAGAGAATTTGCTGTATCAATGTGTTATTTAAAAAAGAAAAATTGAGAATATACGCGCGCCAGGCCCCACCGATTTTAAGCCAGGGTTAAAATGTCATTAATTATTTATTTTTATTTTTTTGAAAAATGCGTTTATTATTAATTAATTAATTCAGATGTATACAATCTCCAACTAGAGATGTACACATTGTGGTATATATTTGGTACAAACACTAATTTAAGCTATTTTGTATCAATTTTTAATATTTCTTTTAGGAGTACACATGGATTGGATTAGTTGGATTAGAGCTAATTTAATGAGAAATGCAAGTAAATGATACTATTTTTAAATTTATAGATAGTTAGTGTCACTTTTTTAAAATAATACAGCAAATGTCCTTTTTGACTTTGAAATACTTAAAATACCCTTCATTATAGGGGGTGTTTGGAATGGGTTAATACTAACAAGGGAATGGTAATGTGAAACATTACCTTGTTTGTTTTGAGTGTTTAGCCTTAAAATATTATTCCCTTAGTAATATAACTACCCTTAAAGAGGTTAATGTTGATACTTTAAAAAAGGGTAGGATTGAATCATTACCTTATATTATATTAATTTGAATAGCATTTTTGAATTAATAAATAAATTTAAATACCAATAATATTATCATTTATTATAAATAAAATATTACGATATATATTTAGTTTGTGAGATCGATTTTTTTAACTGAATTATTTTTATATGATTAGCAATAATATATGTATATTCATTATATATAAATTTTATGCGGATGGTGTATACATAAATGACATAGCAAATAAAAATAAATAATATAGTGATAAAATATATAGAAATATTGATTTTAATTAATAAAAAATACAATAAAATTTAATAGGGGCTTTTTCATTTTTACACTTCAAAACAATTTTTTTGTATTTTTACGAAATTCGACATAGAAACTCCTATTGCAACTAACGCTGCAACCTAAATTGCAACAAAAAATTGTAAAGAAACTCATATTGCAATTAACGCTACAACCACTTTAGAAACCCAAACCATAAATTTGAAAAAAAAAAAAAAATTAAAAACAGTATATGGGGTAATTCCCCAATTTAATATTTACTAATTAATAAATAAATTTCTTTAATAAATAATTATTTTATTTTTAAATATAATTAACATTAAATAAATATATAAAAAATATTTTTATTTTAATTTTTTAAAATAATATATAAGATTCCTGTACTTAACCAAACAGTCTAATTTAATTAATAGGAATATGATTTCATATTACCCTACACAACTAAACACAGTTTACACATTTCCCTATAATCATATTCTCCTTCATAATATTCCCTATAATCAAATTATTTTGAACACCTCGTACCAAACGCTCTATTTCTATTCTTTTAATAGAAATTATGAAAAACAATAGATCAAAACCTCCCTACTGAATTTTTGTCAACTAATGTTTCATTATATAAAAGGTATTGTATGTTTTATTCTTTTAGATTTTGTTGTTGTTGTTGCTGTCTAATATGTTATTTAAGCATATAATTAGTTTTTTATTAATATATCGTATGATATACATACAATATACCTTACGCCAATATACATATATCACCAATTTAAACTAATATACTATTAAATGAATTGTTTTCTACAATATACAGTAGCATACAAAAACTTATACCACAATCATAAGCAGATATACCATAGTCAAAAATTAATATACCACCAGCATAGTGAAAAAAAATTATACAAAAAACTTAATTTAATATTCCACAAATTTTTTTTTCTTGTTCTTTCCTTCATAAAATACCAATGAATATAAAATCAATATAACTCAGTCAAATATAACTATACCTCATACTTAAATTAATATTTAATAATTTTTTTCCTTTCTATCCTTGACGATATATATATCACATACAAACGATTTACCTTAGACCAATATAAATATACCATAAACTTAAACTAATATACTATTAAATGATTTTTTTTCCACGATATACAATAGCATATAAAAATTATATTCTGCAATCATAAGCATAAATACTGTAGTGAAAAATTAATATACCACCAGTATAGTGAAAAATATATGTATATATATATATACCAAAAACTTAATTTAATATTTCACGTTTTTTTTTTCTTTTTCTTTCCTTCATGATATACTAATGAATATAAAGACAATATTTCCTAGTGAAATATAACTATACCTCAAACTTAAACTAATATTCCACATTTTTTAATTTCCGTCTTTCGTTCATTATATACTATAGCACATTAAAATAATATACTACAATCTTAAACTAATATACTACCTTTCAGCTATTTAAATAAAAAATGTATATATATACTACCTTTCAGTTTTTTTTATTATATTATTGCACATAAAAACGATATATTATTATGTAAAATAACTATACAAAACTTTTTTTAAACTTTTAACAGAATGGACATTTTGTTAATTTTTTTAAAAATAGACATTTATTAACTTAATTGTTGGATTTAGGGCCATTTTGCATCTTGGCCTCTAATTTAATAGGTCAATTCAATAATTATGGTTTGGGTAAGTTATAAACTCTTTAATGTTTTTTAGTGTACAACCCAATCCTACTTAGTACAATAATATAGGGGATGGATTGGGTTGAATTCATTGTGTTAATATGAATATTTTAGGCTTTAATATTGATATTACAAACATAATAAAATTATTTTAGCCTAGTGCATAAAAAAAAAAAGATACATATAAATAAATGTGTATGTAAATATAGGGTTTAAAAAAAATTAAGGTGGTAATATTATCATTGTGTGGGTAGTAAAATTAATATAGTTATTGATTCTCATATTAGACTTGTTGGTAGAAATAATAGAGTAATTATTGAACTATGCGTTAATAATATATTTTGGTTAATTTACTTTCTAAGTTTATCACAATTAATTTATAAAAATATATAATGAATATTTGTATGTATAATTTTGTCAAGAAATGGGTTCGGTTATAGAAAGTTAAATGTGTTAAACCTATAACCAACTCATAATCATATAGCTTATCACTTGTTAGCTCAATAAATCATGATACCTAACATAATTATCTACTACAAAAAATAAATTGGATTGGCCGGGTTGAATGATTTAGCCCATATTTTGTGCACCCCTAATTCTTTTAATGTATAATTAATTACAAAATTTAATATTGATTAATATTTTTATTAAAAATGGAAAAAAATATATATAATTACTTTATGATTAATTTATTATGTAAAATAATAATAAATAATTGTAAAAGATTTATAATTTAATGCAATAATTTAATATAATAATATAAATATATATATATATATAGAAATTAGTTTAATTTTTTTCTTCTATTAAATTTAGCAAAATATATTTTATGTATTTGTGTGTGCCAAATTTACATAAATTTTTGACACACAATTGGAACATATTTTTTGTTAGATAAATGTTAAAGGGTACAAGTGGTGCCTAACACCTTCCTATGTGTTAATATTGTTATTGATTTAATTAAGTATCGAGTATCATATAGATTAATATAATAACTTTCAGGGAATATCACTAACTAATGGTAAAGGGATATGTCTAAAGATGTTAGGCACTACTGATACCCAATAACAATGTTCTTTTTGTTATACATGATAGTTACATTTTAGTTTTACATCACTGGCGACTGAAGAGTAAATATCATGAACACAAATTAATTAATAGTATAAGAATTTAACTTTTGTTAAGTTATATATATATATATATAAAAACAGTTTAATCCATGTAATAAAAGTAAAAAAACTTAAATCATTTTATGATTTTTATTATTATTTTTACAGTTTAATTGTATATTTATAATATTGCCTTGTAATCATAAATGGTATTTTCATAAAAATGATGTGAAATTATTGTAATTTAAAGAAAATTCCCTTGTTCTAGCTAGGCCTTTCTTATTGGGTATTGTTTTTTCTTGGATTATTACACTACAGGAGCCCATACAATTGGGTTAGCAAGATGCACATCATTCAGGGCTCACATATACAACGAGAGCAACATCGATGGTTCATTCGCAAGAACAAGGCAAGCCAATTGCCCAAGAACCACTGGCACTGGTGACAACAATTTGGCCCCACTCGATCTCCAAACCCCGAAAGCCTTCGATAACAAGTATTTCCAAAACCTCATTCAGAAGAAAGGACTACTCCACTCTGACCAAGAGCTATTCAATAGTGGATCAGCTGACTCCATTGTCAGATCCTATGT
Organism: Cannabis sativa; assembly: GCF_029168945.1. Lineage (NCBI taxonomy): Eukaryota > Viridiplantae > Streptophyta > Magnoliopsida > Rosales > Cannabaceae > Cannabis > Cannabis sativa. The sequence continues at coordinate 60,387,948 of NC_083601.1, forward strand.
CAATAGCCAGACCAGCTTCTTCTCTGATTTTGCCTCAGCCATGGTTAAGATGGGTGACATCAGCCCCCTCACTGGATCCAATGGAGAGATAAGAAAAAATTGCAGAAGAGCTAATTAATAAGATAAACAACTCAATAATTAATAAGCTTTCCTATGTACGTGTACGTTGTGTGTTTATTAATTTTCCATATTAAAGGGTTCTGATGGTAGGTTATGGGTTTGGTTTCATATAGATATGATTATTAATTCTCTATGTAATTCTTCAAACTTCACAGTGTTGGATTTTGTGCTCTAAATAAAACTCATTTCACTATAATCAGATTTACTAATTAATAAAGATCAAATATTATTTTATAATGCATGGTTCACATGATTTATTTCATGATTATATTTAATATATAAATTCTATTAAGTCCAGAACATATGTATTTGTTCATGATTATAGTACTGTCAGCACAGTGGAATATAATCATGATTATATGTTCAAAAATTTAATTCCCTGATTTGTCAGTTCACTGGATTTAGACTGGCATGATAATCAGCGATATGTATGCTTACACCATGGATAAGTGTTATGTCCTTTCCAAGGTGTTGACTTCGCTTTTAGCCAACGAAAATGAGTCTTTTTAATAAGCGATAAACGATATGTCGTAATGAGAATATATATAAGAAAGGAATAATAAGACGTAAGAATTTTATAGAGGTTCAGCCCCGAGCAGTTCGTTAATAACCTAATCCTCGTTATTTGTATTGACTTAAGAATAAGGAAGAAGTTTCCTTTTCTTATAGATCTTACAACAGTATCTCTGAATATATAATTCTTAGATAATAATTTAGCCTTAGCTTAACTGCGTATAGGCTTATAATTTTCCCGGTCCTTTGTCCAGTGAACATTCCTCACTATTTATAGGGCTGGGAAACTTGAGGAGGAAGAGTTTTTTCTCTCGTTACAATGCGCATAAACAGAAAGATCGTGTGATCAATGCTGAATGCAAAGATCGTGGGATTGAGGTTGAATACACTGATAGTGGGATCGTGTGTATGCCACATCCACGTAAGTTGATCCCTGAGTTGTAGGGATTGAGCTGATGACTCACGATGCGAAAGCTGAATTCGCTAAGTGTTGATCGCCTTGCACGACTTATTGAATATTTCATTCTGGATGTGCCAGCGAGGCGTCCTGCTTGACCTATCGTTTCGAGCAGATGCTCCAAGTGGACTCCACGTGTCACCATTCTCGTGATGCCACGTGATGTCGCCCAATTAGTTACACTGCGGTCGCGGTAGTAAACAGGCTATATGTCGTATCCACAGGGAGGAAAAATACACTCAAAAGGACAGTTAGTAATTTTACGAGAATAAAATAAGAACCTTGAATGTGATATGAGAATATTGAGAAAATGATTTTTAATAAGTAAACAAGTAATTAAAATGAGAAGTGATCAGAAAATTATTATGGAAGACACAAGCTTTGTACATGCAATTATATTTTCCTAATAAAATTGATTCTTTAACCGCAACTATAATTCTACACCATTAATTATAGTTAGAAAATGTGTATAATTAAGCCCACTAGAAAAATATGTTCTCTAATTAAATTAATACTACTTCTAAAAATACTATCATATTATATAATTTAAATCGACAAAATACCACCAGCAGAATGCAGTAAAAATCATATAATATAATAAACACCCTAATAATTAATAGCCTAAATTACATAAGAAGAGCATGACTGAACTTATATAAAAGGTACTATTAAATTTAAAGTGCAATTTAGAAGAAGAGAAATTTAATATAATAAATGTGGAAATGAAGAACAAAGAGAATCAATATATTAGAAAAATAAAAATTACATGAACTTACACTTGAGCCTTGCCAAAGAAATTAGCCTAGAAAAGGCATTGTCTTTACACCAAAATTAATAAAGTAAAATAAAGAAGAAGGAAAGAAAAAGATAAAATTATGGTATAATAACACTACTAAAATCTGATGTCTTCACTGCTCAAGATAGTTCTATTTATAGAGCCAAATTTAATCCCATAACTAATCAAACGTGTAAAGAATAATGGAAAAATGGGAGCAGGTGGCAGACGTGGCTTTGATGGAGTAACCATGAAGCTATGTATATTGAAGATGGGCCACTACGTCTATAGAAAGAACATGGAATCTGACCACATGTTGCACCCGTTAGTGAAGTACTAACACTTCAATCGTGGGTCCACTTCCTCCTCAATTGTAAGAGATCAAGGTGACATGCTAATTTTTTTCCACTTCAATTAGACTTGTCTCAGGTAGAGTCCAAAAGAAGAATAGCATGATATGAGTTACAATTCACATTTGATGGGCTTGTACGATTGGGCTCTAGTTTTATTTACACTACTTTCTTGCTCAAAATCTATAAAAATGACACAAAATTAAAGTGAATTAAATATTTCCAACTAATATAAATTTATTTTTAAAATTAAGAAATATTTAATTTATATAAATTATATGTGCACAAATAAAGCCTTAAAATGAATCAATTCGAGCAATTATCACAACGTCAGAGTGCCAAATTTGGGATAACATTTGCCCCCCAAGTCTGTACGGGACCTCTAAGGTTGCGTGTAGACTTATTCTGAGCTGGCTCTGCCTTTGGATGGGGACACGTGTCGAGCATGACCGTTCGAGACTCGATGTGAAGCTGACTGGGCGTCCTTTCGGTTTTTGGCTAATTAATGCTCTGACAATTAATATTTTGAAAATCCAAATTTCTCTCTCTATGGCTGACGGTTGCACTTGATTACTTTTGATTTCCCATATTCGCTTTTGAGGCGGGAAGTCGAGGCGTCTAAGGTTCCTTTGGATACAGTTACCCCTTTGCCTATAAATACTCATCGTACTGGCACATAACCCCCTTTATCACCCTTCGTTGTTAAGTAAACTCAAGAGCGAAAAGAGTTTTCTGGCTTCAAAGTTGCCGAAGTGCCTTCAGACGATTGCCGGTTTGCTTGAACTCAGACATTCAAATCTTTGAGTAAGTTTCTGATTCCCTTTATGCTTTTCTTTGCATGTTTACGCTTTCAATGCAACTATGCTGTAGAAAGAATGTTTAGGAAACCCTAGCATTAGAAACTTCTGCGACTCTTCTTTACCATGTCTTCATGTCGGCTTTCAGCCGTAGGGCTTATTTTTGAACCGCATTGTGTCTGTCTACCATCTTGCTTATTCTAAGCTTCATGAACTTTTTTGCCCTAACTCAAGAAAACTTTCTGACATCTTTAGTTTTGACTTTTCTTTAAACATAGTCGTTCTTTAATCTATTGAGTACTCCTGGTCGGCATATTTGCTTGTTTTTCGTTTAATACTCCGTCCAACACTCATCTTGTGTGTTGTCTTCTGTAGATGAACCCAGGTGAGTCTTGGGAACTCGGGCATCAGATCGACTAGGATTTTCTTCAACTTCTGCACGAGGTTCATCCTCGTCTTCGTGCTAATCCTCCTTCTAGCGAAGGAAACTCTTCTAACCTCGTACCCATCCATAGGATGATGGCTCGTACAAAGAAAACCACGCGTCTGGCTGACGCTTCTGATCCTCAAGGGGCTTGGCTTGCCACTCTGCCCGACGCCGAACAGGATTCGGCCGTCCCGATGCAGGAGGACCGTGAGGGGGATGCTGAGGTCCAGGAGGTTGAGGAGCTGGACGAGGTGCGTCCGGGCAATCCTTCTGAGGCGGAGGGAGAGGAAGAGGTTGAACCCCCTAACTTTGGGGAGTACAACGAGGCTGGGCAGCCAGTCGATGCTGACAGAGACGTACTGGTTGAGGGCGTGGACTACGTCAGTGAGGAGCTTGCTGAGGCAGTTCCTCATAGGAGGCAGGGTGCCTTGGGCTCCACGTGGGTAAGTCCTCCGTCCAAGATTTTGGATGCACGCCTTTGAACTCTCGACCAAGACGGGTACCTGGGCCGCCCACGACAATCGTGCCACAAATCCTGATAAGGGAATGTGCGCCTGATCGGGGGGCTCACAGCCAGCAAGGGGCGCTGATGCCCTTGCACAAGTACTTCAGGGATGTGGCAGACTTCTTTGGCCTTTGCCCGACCCAAATTACTCCAAAGGGCATTAAGTATTTGTCTGCTCTCTTCGTCCTCTACGCTTCCGAAGGATGGGATGCTCCTTCCCCCCACGAGTTCGCTTGGTTCTTTGACCTAAAGTCTACCCCCAAGCAAGGCAGGTCGGGGTACTTCTACTTCTCTCAGCCGAGCTTCAAGTGGTTGAGCGGCACGGATGACAAGGCCACCAGCAAAATAGGGCATTTTGTTGATGAGTACTTCATGGTGAAGGATTCGAGTATCACCCGGACTCGGTTTCAGTAGATTCTGACATGTCACCGTCCTCTCCTCACCCTTGCTCTTAGGGATAGAGCTCAAAAATTTTCCCGGTTGCCTGAGGAAGACAGGAATATCATCCAGTTGACCTCCGATGATAATCTGGTGAAGTATGGGCTTTACCCTGAGGACTTTTCTCCTAAGTAGAGGAAGTTTGGTGCTGGCCGGTCTGAACGAGATCATTAGGAGGATGAGCTCATTCAACTTAAGCGTGAGGCTAAGTTGAAAGGAGGTGTCAGGGCCAAGCAGTACGCTCATGAGCCTTTGGATCCTGAGGATGAGGCTGAGGCTGAGGCTGAGCAGGTGACCCCATTGAAGAAGAAGAAGAAACTTCCGGCCACGCCCAGGCCTGTTGAACATGCAATTCGCATAAGGGAGCCCATTTCACCTGTTCGGCCATCTCACCCCTTTGCTAGAAAAGGGAAGGCTGTCATGTCTAAAATAAAATCGATGTCAGGTGATGATGGACTTCTGAATCTCTGTGCGGGCGGTCACCTTGCATTTTTCTTTACTTTTGAGCTTCTTGACTTTCATGCCTTGTGTTTTCTAATGGCTGTTTTCTAACAACACTGTTTTTGTTCTGTGCAGACATGTCTTGGCAGATGCTCGATTCTCTAAGGACGAGAATGGGTGGAAGCTCTAGCGCCTCTCCTCCGGCCAGAAAGTCTAAGGGCGGTGAGGGGTCCTCGGAGAAGAGACCTTCTTGAGAGGTCGTTGACCTTTTCGAGGAGCTGACTGCTGCAAACCCTTCTACCCCCAAATCTGCCAAGTCCATGGAGTCTAGACCACCAACGGCTAGGTCTGAACTGGTCAGGAGTGTTCCTGAGTAGGTGCAAGCAGCAACTCCACCTTTGCTCGTGCTGGCCCACTATATGAACCAGATGGTTCCTGAGGTCAGTGAGCAACTGGTTGGTGCTGATAGTGACTCATCTCTAGATGTGTTGGTGGGCGGACTCCTGAAGGAGCTCACCAGGGTAAGTCTTTTTTGATACTTCCCTTTAACTTTCCACACTTAGCTCCATATGCTGACTTTTTTCCTTTGTGCAGGCCGGTTTGAAGTTGGCTTACACTTACTCCCGGGCTAAATCTGTTACTTCCAAGAGTGAGGCTCTGTCCGACACCTTGAGGGCGGAGGCAGACTTGGCCAAAAAGGAAGCCGATGAGGCCAGGGCGGAAACTGGAGCTGTTCGGCTGGAGTTGGGCAAAGCCAACAAGAAGCTGTTTGCTGCCAAGAAGAAGATCTCCGTGCTGACAAAGGATCTTGAAGCTACTGATCGCTTTGAGTAGACCATCGAGATCTTATCTGCTGAAGTTAACAGTCTTCAAGATGAGAGGACTTCTCTGCGGCAAGTTCTTCTTCGGATGAAGGAGGAGAAGGATGCCAAGGTGGCCGAGGCGGACAGGTTGAAGGAGAAGGTCAATGCCTTGGAGACAACCGGTCTCGAGCTCTTCTTTGACTTTTGGAAGGCTAATCCCCACGCTCATTTTGACTACTTGGGCGAGGCTACGGACATGTACCTTAAGTACTGAGTGGCCCAAGTTGCTTATGGTGGGAACGAGGCGGCTGCTTCAACCTCCGGCCAAGCTGCTTCAACCTCTGTCCAAGCTGCTGATGCGTCTCCTATTCGAACAACAGATCCTCCTGCTCTAGTTGGCCCAAGAGAACTGAACCAAGAGCCTGGGACTCCAGCTGTTTAAACACTTCTCCTTTTAATCTCCTTTTTACATATATATCTTATTCGGCCTCAAGGCCCTTTTTAAGAAATCATGACCGACCAAGCGGTCTTTAAACTTGGAATTATTTTTCATTTTTTGGACAACGGGCTGACCGGGCAGCTTTTATTCCCGGTACAACGTGCTTTTGTCATCCTTAATGAATTTCATCCTCTGTTTGTAATTGCCGTGTAATTGTGATTGTTTTATTTTTACCAAATGCTTTGTACAGGTATAGGTGCCCCCCAAGTGACCGAGCAGACGTATGACTCTTGGTCACTTGTCTTTCACAAATATATTGCTTATCTGTTCAGTGTTTTGGGTTCCACTAAACCTTTTGTACGCATTTTAGGTAATTTATAATCATTCTAATTTTTTCGACTCAATAGAATTGGAAATACTATCTTTATTCATTTATTGATCGAAAATGTATTTGTTACCGTAGTAACTTACATCAGAGCTAGTGATCTAATCTGATCTTTTAGCTTAACATGACATAAAACAAATAAGAAACTGTACTTTAAAGTGGTCTTGCCGACCCGAGTACTTTTGTTTCTAAAACCTTTGCGCGTAATTCGCCCAGAAGGCCATTCACTTAGAAGCGAATGTTCATTTAGTACTTTAAAGTGGTCTAGCCGACCTGAGTACTTTGAAGTGGTCTAGCCAACCTGAGTACTTTATTGGTAGTATTTCCTTAAATGTTCTCCATTCCAGTACCGTGGCACTAGAATGAGTTGCATTTTTTCGTCATACTTACCCAATTTGTATGCTCCGGAGTCGAGAACTTCGACCACCTGGTATGGTCTTCCCAGTTAGGTCCTAGTAAACCTGACATGCTGTCTTTGGTGTTTAGGAATAGCCTTCTTAGGACCATATCTTCTACAAAGAATTTCCGAGCTTTCACTTGTTTGTTGAAATACCGAGCTACTTTTTGTTGATGAGCTACCAACTTTAAGTTTGCAGTTGCTCGTTTTTCTTCGATTTCATCAAGTGATTCTGCAAGGAGTGTGTGATTGGTACCTTGATCGTACGTCAATCTTTTGTGGGAAGGTGGCTCGAGTTCGACGGGCAGCATAGCTTCATAACCGTACGCCATTGCAAATGGTGTCTGACCGGTTGCTATTTTTTCATTGTACGGTTTGACCATTCGGGGAGTTCTTCTGGCCATTTTCCTTTGGCATCTTTGAGTTTCTTTTTTAGTGTATCCTTCAAGGTTTTGTTGACTGCTTCAACTTGACTGTTTGCTTGAGAATGTGCCACTGCGGAGAAACTTTTGATGATACCATGGTTTGCACAGAAATCAGTGAAAGATTGGCTGTTGAACTGCTTGTCGGTGTCCGAGACTAGTTTGTAGGGTAGTCCGAACCGGCATATGATGTTCTTCACTATAAAGTCTTGAACCTTCTTTGATGTGATGGTTGCGAGTGGTTCGGCTTCAGTCCACTTTGTAAAGTAGTCGACTGCTACCACTGTGTACTGCACCCCGCCTTTACCTTTAGGTAACTGTCCGATTAGGTCAATTCCCCAGATGGCAAAAGGCCACGGACTTTGCATCTGTGTCAGCTCGTTGGGCAGAGCTCTTGGTATCTTTGAAAATCTCTGGCATTTGTCGCACTTCTTGACATAGGCTCTTGAATCTTCAACCATCGTTGGCCAGAAGTAGCTCTGCCTTAGAATTTTCTTTAATAAGCTCTGTCCGGCTGCATGATTTCCACAAAATCCATCGTGAACTTCAAATAGAAGTCGTGCAGCTTCATCTGGTGTGACACATCTGAGTAATGGCATCGAGAATCCTCTTCTGTACATGACCCCTTATACTATGATATACCGTACTTCCTTTCTTCTCATTTTCTGAGCTTCATTTCAGTTATCTGGGAGTAACCTAGAGTTGAGATAGGCTGCTATTAGCGTCATCCAGTTTGGAGATGTGTCGATCATTTCGATTTCTTCCGTGCCAGTGATGCTAGGCTCTTCAAGGAACTGGATAGGGACCAGGTTTGCCTTGTTACTTATATTGCTGCTTGCCAATCAAGCTAATGCATCTGCGTTGTATTTTCTTCCCTTGAAATTTGTCTGAGGCTGTAGCTTTTGAATTGTGCGAGCAGATCATGTATTTTGCTCAAATTTGCTATCATTTTTTCTCCCCGAGCCTCGTATTTGCCGGATAGATGATTTACCACCAGTTGTGAATCACTGCAGATCTCAATGTGTTCGGCCTTCATTTCCTTTGCTAGTTTAAGTCCAGCGATTAGGGCTTCGTATTCGGCTTCGTTGTTAGAGGCTTTGAATCCGAATTTGATCACTGCGTGCATGTGTTGCCACCTAGGTGTGACAAGGGCAATTCCAGGTCGGTTTGTCTTCAATATTACTTGGCTGTGGTATTGGCTCGAGATCGCTTTCTGGTATGCTTTCTGTTTTGCCTGTGCAAGGCTTGGCCTTTGATAGCTGTTCGGGGTTGGAAATTGATTTCGTACTGACCCAATTCTACCGCCAACTTGAGAAACCGTCCAAAGGCATCTAGCTTCTGCAGTATTTGTCGTAGTGGTTGGTCGGTATACACTCGAACAAGACGAGCTTGAAAGTAAGGCCTCAGCTTTCTTGTTGCTAGAATGAGGCAGTAGGCGAGCTTTTCTATCAACGGTTATCGGCCTTCGGCCTCGATGAGTCTTTTACTGATGTAATAGACTGGATGTTGCACGCTGTCCTCTTCTCTGATCAGTACGACACTCACGGCATGCTCCGTTACTGCTAGGTATATCCCCAATTCCTCAGCGTCCAGAGGTTTAGAAAGGACAGGAGGTTTTGGGAGCTGTGCCATTAGATCTTGAAAAGCTCTTTCACATTCTTCTATCCACTCGAACTTTTTGTTTCCCCGCAGGATGTTGAAGAATGGAACACATTTATCCGTTGATTTTGACACGAATCTGCTAAGTGCGGCGATTCGACCAGTTAGGCTTTGCACCTCTTTGGTTTTTGTTGGCAAGTTCATATCCAGGAGGGCTTGGATTTTTTCTGAATTGGCTTCAATTCCTCGAGCAGTGATGATGAAGCCTAGAAACTTTCCCGAGCTAACTCCAAAGGAGCATTTTAAGGGATTTAGTTTCATGTTGTATTTCCTGAGGACTTTAAAACATTCGTCCAAGTCGTCTATGTGCCCCCCAGCCTTTCTGGATTTGAGGATCATATCATCTATGTACAGTTCCATATTTCGACTGATCTGGTCTTTAAACATCTTGTTGACCAATCTTTGGTATGTAGCTCCGGCATTTTTAAGACCAAACAGCATGACTTTGTAGCAGTAGAGACCCATGTCCGTCCAGAAACTTGTATGTTCTTGTCTGGCAGATGCATTTTGATTTGATTATAGCCCAAATAAGCATCCATGAAGCTTAATATTTCGTGGCCAGCTGTTGCATCGACGAGCTGATTGATTCTTGGAAGTGGGAAATGGTCTTTAGGGCATGCTTTGTTGAGGTTTGTGAAATCAATACAGACTCGCCATTTCTTGTTTGGCTTAGGCACGAGTATGGGGTTCGCGACCCAAGCCGGGTAAAAAGCTTCAATGATGAAGTTGTTGTTGCGCAGCTTTTCAACTTCATCTTACAAGGCTACTGCTCGTTCTTTATCCAGCAATCTTCATTTTTGCTGAACTGGCCAGATGTTAGCATAGATATTCAGGACGCGTGAAATAATAGAAGGATCGATTCCGACCATATCCGCATGTGACCAGGCAAAAACATCTAGGTTTGCTCTCAGAAATTTTATCAACTCTGATTTTACTTCGAGCAACAAACCCTTTCCAATTTTTAGCTTTCTGGCCGGGATAGCTGGATCGATCTCGATCTCTTCTAACTCTTCCACAGGTCCAACATTGCTGCTTGGGTCCCCAAGTCGAGGATCCACATCTTCATCCTCGCCTTGGGAAGTTTCCTACTTGGGAATGTTTTTTCCCTTGTCTAGGCTCTGGCTGGAGGATATTTCTTTCTTAGCCTTGGCCACTGAAAGGTTGTAACATTCCCGAGCAGATTGTTGATTCCCTCTAAGACACCCTACCCTATTTTTGGTTGGGAACTTCAGGCACGAGTGAAATATTGATGTGATAGCTTTTAAGTCATACAAGGCTGGTCGGCCAAGCATTACATTAAAATCTGAAGGAACATCCAATATTAGGAACTGTGCCATGATAGTTATGCTCGTCGGAGCTTTTCCAACTGTGAGGGGTAGCCAGATTTTTCCTAGAGGTGCAACTCCTTGACTACAGAAACCATAGGCAGGCTGGAAGCATGGAGTTAGATCCTTGAGCCGGAGCCCCATCTTCTCGTAAGCAGTCTTGAACAAAATGTTTGAAGAAGCTCCATTATCGATCATGGTTCTAGCCACCATTTTGTTTGCTATTTGGACTTCCACGACCAGCGGGTCATTGTGCGGGAATCTGATCTGGACAACATCTTCATCGTTGAAAGTTATGGTTGGCTCTCCTGCGCGTGGAACTTTGGGCTTCCTCTCTTCCACGGGCAGGATGACTTCTTCTTGCTCATACTAAGCTGTTCAGGCATATCTCTCTCGAGCTTTGCCCATGTCCCCAACGATGTGTGGGCCTCCAACAATGACGTGAAAGTGTCTATCTATCGGTGAAGGTAACAGATCCTGGTTGTTCTGACCTTGGTTGGCCTTGACATACTTTTTTAAGTGCGGGTTGTTTTTCTTGATCAGATATTCTATTTCCTGCTTCAGGTTGTAGCATTTGTTGGTGTCGTGGCCGTAATCTCCGTGGAACCGAAAAAATTTCGTCATGTCCCTTTTGTTGGTATCTTTCTTCATGGGCCCGGGCTTCTTGTACGAAATTAACGACTGAGTTGCCATATACACACTCTCTATATCTTCAGTTAGAATAGTGAATGCAGTGTGTTTGGCATGATCAGGGGGAGTCTGTCCGGATTTCTCGGTGATTTTCATTTCTTCCCGTTTCCTTGCTTGTGGTTGTTGCCTAAACGCTTGCCACTTGAATTGGTGAAATAATTGGGAAGTTGGGTGGATGTTCCAGTGGAAGGAGCCTTCGTTTTGCCCGACTTTTGCTCACCTTCTGCTCGTTGAATGGCTTCTTCGAGCTTGATGAAGCCTTCGGCTTGGTCAAGGAAATCACTCATTGAGTCGACCGGTCTGTTTTTCCTTACATCCTTCCATAGTTCGCCAAGGACATCAATGCCCCCCAGTATCGCGGATAACTTTCCATCCTCGGTAACCCGCGACACCTTGGTCGCTTCTGTCATGAATCTTCTTATGTATGCCCGGAGTGGCTCGCATGGTCGTTGTTTTACTTTGACCGAATCTACCAGATGCAATGGGAGCTGAAGTGAGGAAGAGAATTGTGCATGGAATTCCGAAGAGAAGGTTTTCCATGACCTAAACTTTACAGGAGCCAACTTCAAATACCATTGTTGTGCAGCTTCCAACATAGTGGCAAGGAAGATTCTGCAACATACGTCCCCTCGCACTCCTTGTAAATCCATTTGCATCTCAAAATACTTGAGATGGGAGACAGGATCTTCTCTCCCAGTATACATCTTCCATGTTGGCATTTTGAACTTGTGAGGCAGTGACAGGAGATTGATCTCTGGTGAGAAGGGAGTTTCGCGAGCACGATCTAACTCAAGATCATTGTTACGCTGTTCGGCCATGCCAGGAAACATATTCTTCAATTCATCAAGCTGGGCCTGTACGGCTGGGCTGACTTGATTGGCGTTTTGGTAGTTTTGAATTACGTCAGCGTCTTTCTGAGCGGGAATTGGAGTATGGGCTCCGAGATGCACGATCGTTGTAGTATTCTGCTCGTCTATCCCCTTCTTCTGTTTAGATCGTCCCTTAGGTCATGGGTCGTTCCCAGCCTATCGAACACAGAAGAGCCTGGTTGCCTTAGCGATTGATTCGCTTGGTTTACAGGCGGAATGGCTCCATTATTCTGATTGGATCTGTCAGGTATGGCTCCTCCAGATGAATTCCCGGACAAGGTCTGCCTGCCTACCTCTTGGCCCACGAGTGGAACTCGTGACCGGGGATTGGACGGCTGACCATTGGTTGTCTAGGAGGCCTTCATGGTTGGGTCATCCTTCGTTTCTCCCAGGGGAATGATGCTCGACGTTTGTTGGCCTACAGTCTGGTATGCTCTTCGTATCAGCACCGTAGCTTGCTGACTACGATCTTCGATCTCTGCATGGTGAGCCCTTAATGCCTCCATCTCTTTGTCTCTCCATTCAACGAACATACGCCTCTATTCATCAAACACGAGATTTACTGTGGCACGCAGTTCCTCCTGATCATGATGCAGAGTATTGCTATGACCCTGCATGAGTCCAAGCGCAGCACAGAGATTTTGCAATTCAGTTTCGTCTCCGATGGTCGTTTGGGCATTGATTCCTGGTGGAATAGTCGTGTTATGAATGCCCTAGCTGTATGCAGAACTGTTATTCCCAGTCTCTTGCACACCAGGCGCAGTTTCAGTAACAGGAGTTGTCCCACCATTCACCATGCTTCCCGTCTGTGAAGGATTGATATCTGGTGGAACCCTTGAACTACTTGGGTCCTGCAATGTCGGATCCCGCATCTGTGAGTTTGCTGGGTCAGACAGGCCTATAAGAGTTTGCACCATCATGTCGAATGTCGAAAAGAGCGATCTGCGATTCTGCTCTCAATGAAAGCACCAAAATGTTGACTTCACTTTTAGCCAACGACAATGAGTCTTTTTAATAAGCGATAAATGATATGTCGTAATGAGAATATATATAAGAAAGCAATAATAAGACGCAAGAATTTTATAGAGGTTCAACTCTAACAGTTCGGTAATAGCCTAATCCTCGTTATTTGTATTGACTTAAGAACAAGGAAGAAGTTTCCTTTTCTTATAGCTCTTACAACAGTATCTCTGAATATATAATTCTTAGATAATAATATAGCCTTAGCTTAACTGCGTATCAGCTTATAATTTTCCCAATCCTTTGCCCAATGAACATTCCTCACTATTTATAGGACTGGGAAACTTGAGGAGGAAGAGTTTCCTCTCTCGTTACAATGCGCATAAACAGAAAGATCGTGTGATCAATGCAGAATGCAAGAAGCGTGGGATTGATGGTGAATACACTGATAGTGGGATCGTGTGTATGCCACATCCACGTAAGTTTATCCCTGAGTTGTAGGGATTGAGCTATCGTTCTGAGTAGGTGCTCCAAGTGGACTCCACGTGTCACCATTCTCGTGATGCCACGTCAGAATACCAAATTTTGCGATAACACAAGGCATTGGTAAAGTTTACCAGTATCAGATGTATGGAGTATACATTGGAAGGGACTGATATTGAACTTGGATTAGATATGATAAATTTACCGTAATATCTATTCAATTCAATATCACCTAGTTGATCCTAGATCAAATGATCTTAATCCTGACATTATTAGGTTTGATCTCAAGAGTGTTATTTGTGTTCTTTGATTTGTTAGTTAAGCCTACGTTTTGGTCAGGGTGATACATACATTTTGGGAACATGATAGTACAATTGAGTGGGAGTGCTAATCATAGATATGGAATCTATAGCTTCTATCTGGACATAGAAGTGAAACGATGATTTCCTTCAAGCTTGCTAAATAGAGATAAATGATAGAGCACTCATTTTAGTGATTACATTAGTTCACTAAAATATCATTTATAGGTGGCCAAGTGTTTTAAGGATAAGATACATTGAAAGGGTGTAACGGTAATTTTGTCCCTATGCAATGTAGATCATCTATAAAGGATCATTAATTATTGGGATTATAATAATGGATAATTAATAGTGTATCTATATCGTGGAAGATATAGATCGTTCTATGTAACTGAGAGTGCAATTCCAAGTTCTATGGTGGATGCAATGAGGAATTAATAAGTAAGTGAATTTACTTGGTAAATTCTAGATCTGCTTATTGGAAGCTCAGTTTTATAGGCCCATGGTCCCCACACTAGTTGAGACAAACTGCTTGTAAGACTCAGTTAATTGATTTTAGTTAATCAATTATAATTCTAAAATTAGACTATGTCTAGTTTATGAATTTTTCGCTAAGATATGGCTTGATTGTGAAGAAATAGTGTTTTGGGGTTTATTTGTTAATTAAGAGACTTTATGGAGTCTAATTAATAAATATTATAAATGACAATTTTATTTGATAATTATTTTAATTATTAAATAAATAGTTTTGGCATTTATAGGGTTGAAAGTGCAAAAAGTGGTATTTGTGAAAAATAGATAAAATAGTTGAGAAAAATGACAAAGCCCAAACTAAAGTAGGGCCCATCATATGGCCGGCCATTAGGTGAGATTTTTACTCTAATTTTATCAATTTTTTATTCCTAATAATTCAACCCTAACCCTATTGAAGAATAGTATAAAAGGAAGGCTATGATCCCATTATTCAACTAATGCCTCCAAAGCTAAAAACCTAGCTTTTTGATGAGACATCTTCCTTCTTCTTCCGCTTCAATTTCAAAACTCTATAGCCTATCTTCACAAAATATCTTCAAGCCTTAGTGATTGAGTAAGTGCCCACACACATCAAGTTGGTCCTCAATCATAGTGTGTAAGACTGTGAAGAATCCAAATTCAAGGAAGGAGTTTCGGGCTCAGATCTTTGTGATACTCTGCTACAGAAAGGATACAAGGTTAGAGATCTGAGTGGAAGGAGTCATTTAATTCTGCTGCAATCACTGTAGGGTTTATCAAACTTTATATGTGTTTATTTACATTGTTTTAGAAATTCATATTTAGGATGCTAAACAGCATAGATGGTAGTAAATCTAGATCCAGGTAAAATATAATCCAACAACTAGCCTCAGAGTCATGGTAATGATGTACTTTCATGAAATATGAATTAAAACGATGTTTGTGTTGATTTGGATAGTTTCATGATGGTTTATGTTTGATGATTGTTTGGAAATCGCAATATATGTTGTAAAAATATTTTTTATTTCGTTTTGGAAATATTTTTACTCGAAAGTAGACGAAAAATTAATGAATTTAGGCTTTTACAGAACTCAATTTGGATTTTTTATTAGTTATGATTTTTTGAATTTGGGTGAAAATATTTGAAACCGAGCACACACATGCACGCGCGGATAGGGATGCTCGCTCGGACAAGAGGCCTTCAGACAAGGCACTGTCCGAATTTTTCCCCTCTTGACTGAGGTTTGGCCCCCATACAGGCTGCTTGCAGCCTCTCCCTCGCCCATGTGCAGCCTCATGTGCGCACGGGGCGTATCCAATCCATACTCCCCCTAGTGCAATCTTGTTTTTGTGATATCTTTTGATTCAAAAATCGTTTTTCATTGAAACAAAATTCAAATTTTGGTAGAATTTTGTGTAGAATCTGAATTTTAATTAAAAATCTAATGATCAGAATAAAATTAATTTTTCAATTAATTAAAATTAGTTTTAGAAGTTAGTAGGTTTTGATTTTAAAAATTTGATTTTTCACAAAAATAGCCTTATGGTTAATTTTTGAAATTTTGATTATTTTTTATTTATTTTAATTATAACATTAGATATTACTTATTTTATTATTAAATTTGAATGATCTTATTTTGACATTAAAATATTTTTTTAAAAAAATAATCTAGTTTAAATTTTAAAATTTTGCTAACCATATAATTTTTTTTTCAAATTTGTTATTTTTTGAAATATATTTTATTAAATTAAAATTATAAGATTGGATAAATGTTGGTTTTAACATTTTATCTTATTAGATATTTTTTTAATTAAAATTAATTTTGGCAAAAATAACATGAAAATTTGAAAAATTAGTTAGTTTAGGTTTGAATAGAAATTTTAGGGTTTGTTACCATAAAATTTTTCAAACTTATTTTATTTTTATTTTTTTAATAAAATTGGTTATATTCTAACCATAATTATCTTATTTTTTAAATTGGTTATAAGATTAATAATATAATATTAGATATATCTAATTTTTTAAAATTCAAGACATATATATATATTATCCCAATTTTTGCACTCTGACGTGGCATCACATGATGGTGACATTGCTGGAAATTATTTTACCAGGATCTTAGATCAACTCACAAGTATGTTGTTTAACACCCTAAATATGAACTTTCTAAAACGATAAATAAACACATATAAAGTTAAGAAAACCTTACATTGGTTGCAGCGGAATAATGTCTCCTTCCACTCAGATCTCTAACCCTTGTATCCTTTCTGTCGCAGAGTATTATCAAGATCTGAGCCCGAATGTTCTTCTCTTTGTGTGTGATCCTTCACAGTCTTCCAATCTATGATTGAGGTACCACTTGTTGTGTGTGGGCACTACTCTATCACTGAGGGTTTCGAAATTATGAAGAGGAAAAGAGAGAGGGATAGGGTCGGCTATAGAGAGAGAAGTGGAAGGCTCAGTTTTTCTGAAAAAGCAATCTTTGATTTTCTAAGAAAAAGATTGAAAAACTTGTTAAAAACTTGTTATTTGACTGAGCCATCACTTTCTATTTATAGGCAACTACTAGGTTTAGGTTGGTAATTATTTGGCATTAAAATAATGAAAATATTAATTGTAAAAACTATCCCAATTGGTCGGCCATAGGTGTTAATGTGCCTTACTTGGATTTTGCAGTTTTCACAATTTTTATTTCTATTTTCTTAAAAACGCCAATTTTCTAATTCTAACCATTTAAATGCCAAAACTAATTATTTAATAACTAAAATAGATTATGAAATAATATTGTCATTTAATTTAATTATTAATTAGACATATAAAGTCTATTAATTAATAAATAAACCTAGAATCTCTTTTCTTTACAATTTCACCCCTGCTTAGTGAAAATTCACAAATCAGACATAGTCTAACTTTAGAATTATAATTGATTAATCACAAATCAATTATTGAGTCTTACAAGCAGTATAGTCTCAACTAGAATGGGGACCATGGATCTATATGCTGAGCTTCCAATAAGTGAACTGAATTTACTAAGTAAATCCCTACTTATTAATTCCTCGTTGAATCCACTCTTAGAACTTAGAATTTCACTTTCAGACTTATATAGAGCATATTATATGTTCCACGATATAGATATGCTATCTCATTTTACCATTGTTATAATCTTATTGTGATCAAAGATCCTCTATATAGATGATTTACATCGAGATGGGATAATTTTACCATTCTCACCCCTCAACGTATTTTGCCCCTTAAAACACTTAGCTACCTGTAAATGATGTTTAGTGATCTAAGAATTAGTCACTTAAACAAGAGCTCATCCATTTACTTCTATTTAGCTAAGCTCGAAGGGAATCATCACTTGACTTCTATACACCAGTAGAAGCTATAGA
Source organism: Cannabis sativa (assembly GCF_029168945.1). Taxonomy (NCBI): domain Eukaryota; kingdom Viridiplantae; phylum Streptophyta; class Magnoliopsida; order Rosales; family Cannabaceae; genus Cannabis; species Cannabis sativa. The sequence goes on from NC_083601.1 coordinate 60,405,387, forward strand.
TTCCATATTTATGTTCAGCACTCCCACTCAATCATACTATCATGTTCCCAAAATATACGTATCACCCTGACCCAAAAGTAGGCTTAACTAATAAATCAAAGAACATGAATAGCACTCCTGAGTTGAGCCTAAGCATATCAGGATTTAGATTCTTTTAATCTTAAGATCAACTACTGATATTGACTTGGAAAGATACAACGGTAAGTTTATAATATCTTAACTAAGTTCAATATCGGTCCAGTCCAATGTATACTCCATACATTCGAAACTAGTATACTTTACCAATGTCCTGGAAAGAACATAACACTTACTCCAAGTGTAAGTACACATCATCGCTGATTATCACATTAGTGTAAATCCAAAACACTGATGAAATAGGGACTTAGTCTTTTGATTCATATAATCACAATCACATTCCACTGTGTTGACAATACTGTAATTGTGAATAAACATATGATCTGGACTTAACAGATTTTGTGTGTAAATATAATAAACATATTAAACCATTAGCATGTAAAATTCATGCAAACATAAATCACTTCAAAATTCTTATATTGATAACTAATCAGATTGTAAAGGGTTTTGTTTTGGGCACAAAACCCAACAAACTCCCACTTGCACTAACATAAAACAAACTGTGCAAATAAATCAATCTGTTGTCTTGATCTTCAGATCAAGTGTAGTATATTTGAATCCAACCAAACTTCTGGAAACTAGTTCATAAAATATATTTATGAAACATCCTTTACTATATGCTTTACTCATCAAGGGATACTGAAATCCTTACTGCTTAAAGTACATCTGAATAAACAGAAGACATATCTCTCATATTTTAAAATATGGAATTGAGATAATACAGCGTAGACTTTTCTTCAGTAAAATAACTTTCTGGTAATTTCAAATTTACAAAGTTATAAATCTTCTCTGGTAGAGCTTGAATTATTATAGAATAACTCCTCCACCCCCAGAATAACCACCATCTCAAAATTTGAATGAGTTGGGGTAGATACAAGGATAACTAATATACAGTTCCTTAATATCTAACATATAGATCACTTTCATAAATCTTTTTTGAATATCTTCTAACGTTCCTTATTTGATTACATCTCCGATAGCTCCCACTCAATAGCAGATGTCTGGTTAAATAATACTTTTAACCTCTTATTGTTTGGAGAGTTATCTAGTTGTGACTTATTGTATTAGTCAGAAACTATATGTTTCTTTTAATACTAAATCATCAACATAGCAGACTAGTATTTGAAGTGAAAAATACTTGCCAGAGATTAAGTAATCAAAATTAAGATACCATAAAATGTTATGAGGATTAAGAAATCTTGGCTCAAGTCATTCGAATAGACTGAACTAGAATTCTTTTATCTTATTCTCATAATTCTGATAAGTTATATCTATCCACAGGAATGGTTAGATTTGCTTTTCAGTAGTGTTCTTAAGTTCCTATCACAAGTGTCAACCTAATGAAGATGGGTAAAGAATTTTAAAATTCTCCCACTCAATTAAGGTAGTGTGATACATTATCAAAGAACTTTTATAGGTATAATTTTTACTACAACAGTAAAACTAAATTGGAACATACAATCAAGATCAAGCATTTATAGTGATAATAGCTAATTCATTATATTACTTCCATGTTTAAAGAAAATATGTGTTACATAGGGTATTGTGGATAAATTCCACCCCTAAGTATATAGGGATTATCATCCACCCCTAAAGGTTATAAAGATCATGATTCTCTAAGTGTTATAGAGATTATGTGGAGTTGAATACAATCCAGAGTTCATTAGATATAAAAGATCGTTGAACTGCCTAGTTTTCTTAACTTTTCTCCACACCTATCAGATCCAAAGATCTTTTTATTAAATAAATTCTCAATAATTGTATTAAAATTAACAATTATTAATAAACATAGAAATGATTTCTAGTGTTTATTTAATATAACTCTATGAAGAGTTGTAAATATTATAGAATTTGTATCAATAATAAAAATACTAACACATACAAACATATAAATATAATGTGGTAATTGTGGTTTAAGATAAAGTAAATGAGGTTCAATCTCATAAATTACAATTTGTTTGAGTAGAAAATAATATTTTCAATAATAATAAAAATGTATTGCAACATTATGAGAAAACCGGGATAAAAATCCTAAACTAAAATTCGAAATCCAAATTGTCTTTAAACTAAAACAATTAATTCAAAAATAGATAAATGAGCTTCATCTTCATCTTGGACGATCTTCACCCTTTTGTCCAGCTTTCCGATCCAACTCACTAAGATAGCATCTGAGTTCAAGTAGCTTGGCCTATAAGAAGAAGAAACAAATAAACAAAGTTAGTCCAGAATCAATAATCCAATTGGATAATAATTCACTAAAACTCTTAAAGTTTATAGAGAGAAATACCTTGTTTCTTTGCAAGAAGTTTAGGACATTGGGGTTTCCAATGACCTTTCTCATTGTAGTAGTAACACTTTCCTTTTAGTGCATCACCAGAAGCAGCAGCCTTTTTGTTTTTCATGGCTTTGGCACGCTTCTTGGTGTTTCTCCACTTCTTCTTAGATTTGGGTTTTGAAGTAGAGGCAACATTTGCCTCAGGTTTGACCGTTCCATTACCATTGTCAGAATTTTGAGGTTTACCCCCTTTTTCCTTGGGGCCTCCAATCAAATTTTTGTTGGAAATTATTTTACCAGGATCTAGATTTTCTAACAACTATGTTGATTAACAACATAATATGAATTCTAAAACAATGAAAATAAACACATATAAAGTTAGAAAACCTTACAGTGGGTGCAGCGGAATAATATGACTCCTTCCGTTCAGATCTCTAGCCCTTGATTCCTTTCTGTAGCAGAGCATCACCAAGATCTGAACCTGGATCTTCTTTTCTCCTTCTTTGATGCAGAAATTTCATAGTCTTCCATACTATGATTGAGATACCACTTGATGTGTGTGGGCACTACTCATCTCACAAGGATTTCGAAATTTTCTCTCTTTTTCTCTCTTGAATTTCGTGGCTTATGGCTTCATGCAAGAGAAGAGAACAAGGTTGTTTTATATAGGGAAAAGGGAGAGCACAACTTTCCAAATAAACAGTTTCCTCTTTTACTGTGTAATTGATTAACTGCCTTATTTAGTGTGATCCACCACTTTCCTATTATAGCTAGGCTTTGATTAGCAATTACATGGCAATTAAAATTGAAAATAATAATTGGGAAACAAGCAAAGAGGTGCCGGCCATAGGGTGATATGGGCTTCACTTGGATTTTGCAGTTTCCTCAATTTTATGTCAATTTCTCCAAAAATGCCATTTTTCCAATTTTAATCATTTAAATGCCAAAACTAATTATTTAATAACTAAAATAGATTATTAAATAATATTGTCATTTAAAATAATTATTAATTAGACATACAAAGTCTCTTAATTAATAATTAAACCTAGAAACCCTTTTCTTTACGATTTCATCCTTAAACTGTGAGAATTCATAAAGTAGACATAGTCTAACTTTTAGAATTATAATTGATTAATTAAAATCAATTAACTGAGTCTTACAAGCAGTATGGTCTCAACTAGTATGGGGACCATGGGTCTATATAACCGAGCTTCCAATAAGTCGAACTGAATTTACCAAGTAAATTTCCTAACTTATTAATTCCTCATTGAATCCACACTTAGAACTTGGAATTGCACTCTCAGTCATATAGAAATGCTCTATATGTTCCACGATATAGACACGTCATTAGTTATCCATTGTTATAACCCTAATGTGATCAATGATCCTCTATATAGATGATTTACACTGTACAGGGATTAAATTACCGTAACACCCTACAATGTATTTTATCCTTAAAACACTTAACCCTGTATAAATGATATTTCACCTAAGTGAAATGAGATCTCCACCATTTATCTTCGTTTGGTTAATCTCGAAGGAAATCATCCTTTACTTCTATTTGCCAAATAGAAGCTATAGATTCCATATTTATGTTAGCGCTCCCACTCAATTGCACTACCGTGTTCCTAAAATGTATGTATTGCCCTGACGATAAATTAGGCTTAACTAACAAATCAAAGAACACGAATAACACTCTTGAGATTGAGCCTAACCATATCAGGATTTTGATCATGTGATCTAGGATCAACAAGTGATATTGAATTGAATAGATATTACGGTAAATTTTAACATATCTAATCAAAGTTCAATATCGGTCCCTTCCGATGTATACTCCATACATCCGATACTGGTAAACTTTGCCAATGCCCTGGAAAGGACATAACACTTTTCCAAGGTGTAAGAATACCTATCGCTGATTATACCATGTCAGTCTAAATCCAGTGTTCTGACAAATCAGGGAATAAACTTTTGAACATACAATAAAGATTATATTCCACTGTGCTGACAACACTATAATCTTTAACCAACTCATATGTTCTGGACTTAAAAAGAATTCATACATTATATACATATAATCATGAAATAAATCATGTGAACCATGCAACATAAAATGTTATTTCAGATCTTTATTAATAAGTAAATCTGATTATATGAAATGAGTTTTATTTAGGGCATAAAACCCAACAATTTTCATATGTCTGAAGGTCATTCACTAACTCATGGAAGTCTATGTCCTTTTTATTCATGACATAATTTGATGTATAGGGCAGAAATGATGGAGTCAGACTATTCAAGATAAGGCTTACTTGAGTAGTGTGATCCATTTCAGCACCATGATCCTTGGCTTCTTGGAAATAACTTGCCATTAGGAGAACATGATCACGCACATTCTGATGGGGTTCCATTCGTGCATTGATGTATTTCTTAGTCGCGTCAAAGGGAGACTGAAGAGATGCCCTACCGAATAGCTCAGTTAACTTCGTCATAACTTTAGTAGCCTTTTTGGTTTTAGAAAACCGAGTTTTAAGGGTGTCAACCATGCTGGAAAGCATGAAGTATAGAGCTTTGTCGTTAGCTTTCTGCCAACGCTCATACTTTTCTTTAACAGCTTTGGTTGCATTTGTTGGAAATTATTTTATCAGGATCTTAGATCTACTCACAAGTATGTTTATTAACATCCTAAATATGAACTTTCTAAAACGATAAATTAAACACATATAAAGTTTAAGAAGCCTTACATTGGGTGCAGCGAAATATAATGACTCCTTCCGTTCAGATATCTAGCCCTTGATTCCTTTCTGTAGCAGAGCATTATCAATATCTGAACCTGGATCTCTTTCTCTGAATCTTTGACGCTGAAACTCCTTTACTGATGATCTTTCTTCACGATCTTCCTCACTATGATTGAGGTATTGCTTGATGTGTGTGGGCACTACTCTCACACTAAGATTTTCGAAATATTGAAGAAGAAGAGAGGGAGTGGTCAGCCAGATAGGGAGAGAGAAGGCTCAGTTTTTCTGATTCAGAAAGTGTCAGGAAAAAGTCTGAAGAAAAGTCTAATTTTCCTGAAGCCTTCACTATCTATTTATAGCATTCCACTAGGGTTAGATTTGAATTATATGGCATTAAAATAATGAAAAAATCAACTTAAAATACCTACTAAGGTGGCCGGTCATACACTTAGTGGACTGGGCCTTGATTTTTGCAATTTTGCAATTTTAACACCTTTTGTATCTGATTTTCTCAAAAATGACAATTTCCTAATTCAACCATTTAAATGCCAATTCCAACTATTTAATAACTATAAATAATTATTAAATAATATTGTCATTTATCATATTTATTAATTGAACCATACAAAGTATCATAATTAACAAATATGCCCCTATAAACTCTTTCTTTACAATTTCGCCCTTACTTAGTGAAAATTTCACAAATAGACATAGTCTAATTTGTGATTTATAATTGATTAATCAAAATCAATTACATGAGTCTTACAAGCAATATTATCTCAACTAGTGGGGGGACCATGGGTCTATATAACCGAGCTTCCAATAAGTAGATCAAGAATTTAGCACTAAAATTCACTAACTTATTAATTCTTCGTTGAATCCACGCATAGAACTTAGAATTGCACTCTCAGTATATAGAATGCTCTATATGTTCCACCATATAGACACATCATTAGTTATCCATTGTTATAATCCTAATGTGATCAATAATCCTCTATATGAATGATCTACACTGTAAAGGGATTAAATTACCGTTACACCCTACAATGTATTTATTCCTTAAAACACTTGACCCCGTATAAATGATATTTCAGCTTATGTGAAATGAGATCTCCACCATTTATTTTCGTTTGCTCAAGCTCGAATGAGATCATCCTTTGCTTACTATTCGCCAGATAGAAGCTATAGATTCCATGTTTATGCTAGCGCTCCCACTCAATTGCACTACCGTGTTCCCAAAAAGTACGTATCACCCTGACCTAAAAGTAGGCTTAACTAACAATTCAAGGAACACGAATAGCCTTTCAAGATTGACCCTAATCATAACAGGATTAAGATCATTTGATCTAGGATCAACTAGGCGATATTGACTTGAATAGATTTTACGGTAAGTTTAATTAAATCTAAGTCAAAGTTCAATATCGGTCCCTTCCGATGCATACTCCATGCATCCAACCTGAGCTTTACTTTAACCAATGTTCTGGAAAGAACATAGTATTTCTCCAAATACAAGTAAACTCTTGTTGTAGATTATCATATCAGTAAAACCCTGTGTCTGATAAATCTAGGAAACTTTATTCACATAGTCATGTTTACTTTCCAATGTGTTGACGGCACAATAAACAGGATCAAGTATGTGAAAAGGGTTTCAGATGAATTTATACATTATGTACATATAATCATGAAATAAATCATGTGAACCATGCAACATTAAATGTTATTTCTGATCTATATTAATAAGTAAATCTGATTATATTGAAATGAGTTTTATTTAGCGCATAAAACCCAACAAACTCCCACTTGCACTAATATAAAACAAAAAGTGTGTTTCAAATAATCTCAACACCTTGATATACAAATCAAGTGTAGTAGTAGTAAACTCCTCGTAATACGATCTGAAAGGTTGAATTAACCACAACCTTTTCTCCACTATTACTCTTCCTTAATCACAAAATCATTGATAATGTGAAATTCCTCTCTATATGTCTACTCTCTTGGGATACTGGATTCTATATCTTTGGCAACTACTTTTGGTTAATCAGGAAATTAACACTAGTAGTTTAAGGCAATTTGGAATGATGCCAAAAATGTATAGAACTTTCCTTAGACTGAATAAGTACCTTTCCTGCAACCTTAACATTCAGTCCCTCTCTGGTAGACCTAGAGACTTCAGATAGGTTTTTACACTTCTCCAAAATCACTATTCCACCCCCAGAGTAATCACCATCTTATCAGAAAGATTTACTAGCACAAAGGCAAATTTCGAAATCTGATATGGTGTAGTCTAAGAGTTTTAAACAAACCCTTATAGACTAACATATAGTTCCTCTTCTTTATCTTAAGATTTACTTGATTGTCTTCCAATGTTCTTCTCCTGGATTAATCTGATACCTACTCATTACTCCCACTCAACAGCAGGTGTCTGGTCTAAGGCATACAAAAGCATATCTAAGACCTCTCACTGTTGATATAAGAAATTCTTTCATGGCTTTATCTTTTCTGGAATAGTTAAGACTTTTCCTTAGATAAATAAAATCTATACCTAAGAAGTTGTGAAGCTTCTATAGATTGCCATTAGAAAGAAAATGCTTCAGCATCTTACTAAAGTAAGTTGCTTGCATTAGAGTAAGTAATTACCAGGTATATCACAAGCCATAGGTTTAGATAAACTCAAACCAATAATACTAGGAACAGGAAGTTTTGTTAAGTCCATTGAATGGACATATAAACGAAAATTTCCTTTTATGTCCTCGTAGTAGAAAACTTTAGGTTATTCCATGTGAATGGATTAAACCATAGTTCTATTGGCTTTCTTCTTAGTTTCTTATCTTGACAATCCATTACTTGTTTAAACTCACAATGGATTTTAATCACTAGTGTCTCCCAAGTCATAAGAAGGTGAGTTCCTAGAAACTCTCCCACTGCGACAAGGTACCGTGAATTATGTCGAAGAAAACTAAATGGTATTAACCTCTTTGGTTGTGACAAGACAACAGAGGCAGTGGGATCATCATATGTAAGATGATAGAACACTTTTGGAATCAAGAAAAAAAATATCTCCTTTATTTGCTACTTGTTTTTCAGACTTAGTCATTTTCTTAGAAAAGTAGTATTTGTTTGAACAAACACTTTCTTATCTATTGACAATGGGATGGTCCACCCCTAATCACTTAGAATAGCTAACAAACCATGGTTAACAGTTCTAGCTTTTCTTAAGATTTTGATTAGGTCATCCATGAATCTAGTAATGATTTACATTAAGTATACAACCATTACATCATTCTGAAATTGTATTACCATAGAAGGAATTAGGCAATGACTACTAACTAATCATCAACATGCAACTCGAAATTTCCGGGGAGGTAAGTTTGGATATAATTCAAAAATCAATTTAATGATCTTTGAACTGCATATCTACTAACTATTTCTCCACCCCTATCAGTTCGCAAGATCTTTAACCACTTACCTTAATGGTTTTAACCATTGCTAGAAATTAATGAAATTTTTCAAACATTTCAAATTTCTTGCTAAAAGGTATAATCTAGAGTTATCGTTTGAAGAATACAACGAAAAACTCATATCCACCCTTGAATGTATATTCATCTGCGAATGAGATGAACTACTTTCAGTGGATATAGGCATATTAACTCTTTGCAGAGATTGATCTTGTCAAATCCACTATGAACAAGATACAAATGCCATAGATTAAAAAAAGATGTGGTAGTGTCTTTTGATGACATAGGTTTAGTTACATCAAAGAGTTTTTAGAATACTTCAAGTGGATCCTGGTCACAGAATACCTAACTCATATTTCATACAGTTTTAATCCATTAATAGAAGATGGATATTAAACACTTGAGAAAGTGTAACTGTTTTGTATTCTGGAATTAGAAATATAAGAAAATTTCTATTTGGAATCTAAAATTAAAGTCAAAGACTTAAATTTATACCAAATATTATGACTAATTCTATCTTGGACCAGCACTACTAATACAAACTCTAAGTCAGATTTGCCCATACAAGTAGGAGATTTCTAAGATTGAGGATTTATATCAATTGGGAATAGAATTTCGGGATTATAATCATAAGCGTCATTTAATTTCTTAAGAGAAAATATAATGACATGAAATGATTTATAGACCATTCATCCAATGATATATTATGGAGCTAATTCGAAATGAATAAGCTAAGAGGAATTAGGATAATTTCGTTTATAAATAAGAATCCAACGATGCTTCGATTACCGAAAGACAAAGTAATCTTATTTATGTAATCTTCTTGTTTCATATTGTAAAAATACTAGTCTAAGGTGTCATCAATTGATGAACAGCTAGATGTTGTATATACAATATTTATCTTTCGAGATCTTACACTATTATGTATGTCTAATGGTGAAAATCCATTAGGGATTTATCTCATTAGAAAAACAAACATGTTAGACCAACAATGAAGATTCAAAATTAAACTACAACTTAAGAACAGAAAATAACATGGTTCAATATAAATTCATACACGATTCAGAAATTATAAACATATAGCAAGTAGGAATGACACGTGAAAATACTAAAACTTACAATCCTAAATAATTTCCAAGGTTTTTCAACAAACTGATACAGGGTCCCGTTTAGGCGAGAGTCAAAGCATCATCCATTGAATAGAGTTGTCAGCTCATCTAAAATGATAACCATTCTAGCAACCTTTTATTCGATCAAGATTGGAATTCAGCGTTGTCCCGTTTAGGCGAGAGTCAAGGAAATTCTATCTTATGAGCTTCCACCATTGTTTCATAATTTGCAAGTCAAGTATGGTCGCCACCATTAGGGTGATCCATACCATACAAAACACTTACAAACTACTTATCATGCGAGGTTAAACGGTGCGAAATTGCTAATAAACGTTCCTCCATTAGGGAGGATTACTCACTAAAACAAACGCGGTGTAAAACCCACAATGGAGATCGAATGTCTTAATAATAAAGCTCATTATTTAAAGAGAGTTGTATTTTCTTTGATTCTCTTTATTTCTTCATTTATTTTAAATATATATTTATTTAATTAAAATTTCTAATTTAGAATGAAAAATTCCAAATATAAATTTTAATTTAATATTTATAAATTTTACTTAGATGGATATGAAAATAACATGAATTATTTCCAACTTAGTAATAATTTCCAATAAATATTTAGAAAAATATTCAATTTAAGTTGTTACAAAATTAATTTAAATTAATTTACAACTCAAATTTAATTTTCTATAAATATATATTGCATTTCGAAAAATTAAAGTATATAAGAATACAATTTTCGAAAAATGCATATTAAAATAAAAAATTAATCCTGGAAAAATTATTCTAATTTAATGTTGGCCCAAAATTAATTAATAAAATTAATTTACAACCAAAAAATATAATTTTCCTATTTAATTAAATATATAAGAAAAATTTCAAATATTTAAGTATGATGATGAAAATCAACTTAAATATTAATTTTCTATTTAATTAAATACACTAGAAAAATACTTCAAGCAAAAAATATCATCTATCTAGATTTTTCTTTGACTAATTAATTCAATTTCTAATAATATACTTTAATTCAATTTATTTTAAATTAATCAATAAATGAAAAAATCATTGATTTAAGTTGATCCAAGAATTAATTAAAATAAATAATTAATTTACAACTTAATCTATTTTTCAAGATAAAATTCGAAATTCTAGCATTTAAGAAATGCAATTTCGAAAATTGATTAATAAAATAAAGAAAAAACATATTTTGAAAATTATTTAAATTTAGTTGAAAAAATAAATTTCAACTAAAAATAATTTTCTATTTAATTAAATGTCATGAAAAAGAAATATTTAAGTATCATTATGAAAATCAACTTAGATATTTAATTTTCAAATTAATTAAATGTATTAAATTCAAGAAATAAATAATTAAGTGTAGAGAAGACTTAATTATTAATTTCTAGTTTAATACTAGGAAAAATATACTTAAAATAAATTGTACCAAAATTAATTATTTAAATAATTAATTTCACAATTTATAATATTTTCCTATTTAATATTAGAAATAATAAGTAGTCTAGAAATAACTATCTAGAAAATATCTTATTTGACTAAGTATCTTTTCCACAAAATTTTAAAAAATATCTAATTTAAGTTGTATTAGAAAAAATCTAGAACTTAAATATTTTCAAATTTAAATTTAATTAACTATCAAAAATTAAGTTGTAACCACTTAATTTGAAAATATTCCATTTTAAGTTAATATTTGAAAAAGATATTAACTTAAAAACTATCTAAAGAATCTTAATAACCAATGCCTAAAATTCCTCAACTTAATTTAGTTGTAGATAACTAAATATCAACTTAAATAAGAATATTTAATGAAAAATTTAAATTAAGTTCCAGAAAGAATCTAGATGGTTATAATTCTATATTTAATTAAATACAAGAAAATACATATAGTTTAGCTTAGAATAAAAAATTCTTTAAACTATAATTTTCTTAAATTAATTTCAAAATAAATGAAATTAATTATGTTGCTAATCAATTTTATTAGGTTAAACTAGTGTAATTAACCTAGTACAGTTGTTCAAATCAGGCAAATGGGCCTTCACAATTGGGGTGGTTCATGTGAGGGGGTGCTGGGTTCAGTATGTCATACCCACTTCTATGGCTCCCAACTCTCACACAAGGCCCAAAAGAGAGGAATTTAACCTTAATAAGAACAACTGTTATTAATTGAATAAGCCCAATAACTAAATGGGCCTAAATAAATTCTATCAAGAACTATGATAATTTATTTTAGCAACAACAACCTATATGCATCTATAATAAAATTAAACACATAGGCTCACACAGGCACACTTTGGATGGGTCCTATCATGTTGCTAGGTCATACACAGATGAAAGAAGATTGTAAATATACCTGTTACAAATTATTATCTTGACCAAGGGAGCCATCAGATCATTAGATCTGGCAAAAAGTAACCATGGCTATTTGCAATCAAGTAATAATAGGTTTTGAAAACTTACACATAAGCTAAAACACATACTCCTGCAACAAGGTTAGTTGGATAGTTGGATGTAGGATTTATTTAATTTTAAATTAAATATTTAATTTCGAAAATAATTAATTAAATAATAAAAAAAATTGAAAATTTAAAAAAAATTTAAAAAATTCGAAATTTTTTTAAAAAAATTTAAATTTAAAATTAAACCTACAATTTTTGAAAAATTAGGTTTCAACCAACCTAAATATCATTTCAAAAATTTGCTAACTACTTTTAAATTTTAAATGTTATTTTATAAATAAAAATTAAATAAAAAATTAGAAAAGATAAATAAATATCTTTTTCAAATTTTAAATGTAATTTAAATAAATAAAATAACAAAATTTAAAAAATTAGCAAAATATCTTATATCATTTAAAAATTACATGATTATAAATATCTTATTTTTAAATTTAAAATAAGATAAGAATCTTAATAACCAATGCCTAAAATTCCTCAACTTAATTTTGAAATTTAAAATTCAAAAGATATTCAGATTTAAGTTGGTTAGTTGTAGATAACTAAATATCAACTTAAATAGGAATATTTAATGAAAAATTTAAATTAAGCTCCAGAAAGAATCTAGATGGTTATAATTCTATATTTAATTAAATACAAGAAAATACATATAGTTTAGCTTAGAATAAAGAATTCTTTAAACTATAATTTTCTTAAATTAATTTCAAAATAAATGAAATTAATTATGTTGCTAATCAATTTTATTAGGTTAAACTAGTTTAATTAACCTAGTACAGTTATTCAAATCAGGCAAATGGGCCTTCACAATTGGGGTGGTTCATGTGAGGGGGTGCTGGGTTCAGTATGTCGTACCCACTTCTATGGCTCCCAACTCTCACACAAGGCCCAAAAGAGAGGAATTTAACCTTAATAAGAACAACTGTTATTAATTGAATAGGCCCAAAAACTAAATGGGCCTAAATAAATTCTATCAAAAACTATGATAATTTATTTTAGCAACATTAACCTATATGCATCTATAATAAAATTAAACACATAGGCTCACACAGGCACACTTTGGATGGGTCCTATCATGTTGCTAGGTCATACACAGATGAAAGAAGATTGTAAATATACCTGTTACAAATTATTATCTTGACCAAGGGAGCCATCAGATCATTAGATCTGGCAAAAGGTAACCATGACTATTTGCAATCAAGTAATAATAGGTTTTAAAAACTTACATACAAGCTAAAACCACATACTCCTGCAACAAGGTTAGTTAGATAGTTGGAAGTAGGATTTATTTAATTTTAAATAAATTATTTCGAAAAAATAAATAATTAAAAAATATTTTAATATTCGAAAAATAAAATAAAATTTTAAAAAAAAATTAATTTCGAAAATTAAAAAAAAAAAATTTAAAATTAAACCTACTTTTTGAAAAATTAGGTTTCAACCAACCTAAATATCATTTCAAAATTTGCTAACTACTTTTAAAAAAAATAAATGTTATTTTAAAAATAAAAATTAAATAAAAATTAGAAAAGATAAATGAAATATCTTTTCAGATTTTAAATTTAATTTAAATAAATAAAATAACAAAATTTAAAAGTTAGCAAAATATCTTACATCTATTTAAATTATAAATATCTTATTTTAAATTTAAATAAGGACAAAATATCTAAAAAGATTTAATTTTTAAAAAAAATATCTTAAAAGATAAGATATAATTAAAAATATCTTAAAAGATAAGATATCTTAAAAATATCTTAAAAGATTTTATAAATATCTTATAAAATCTGACCTTAAATTTAAAAAAAAATAAGATATAATCAAATTTAAAAATAAGATAGATTTTTAAGCAAGAAGATAGATACTAATTCTATTCAAATTCAAATTACACTAATATCTTGAATTAAATTTAAAAAATATTAAATTAATTCAAAAAGATAATTAGAATTGAATTAGGAATAGTAATAGTATAAATACAAAACTATACCAAAAATCGGAAGTTAATTCCATGAAAAAGCATGAAAAATCGAAGAAAAACAAAAAAATTGTGAACTGTACGGACAGATTTGCGATCGCAGGAAAATTTCAGCACAGCCCCAATTTTTTCAAATCTTCAAAAATTCATAACTAATTCAAATAAAATCGAAATTGAGTTCTGTAAAAGGCTAACTTGCTTAATTTTTCCCATACTATCCAATAAAAATAATTCCAGAAACAAAATCGCAATTATTTTTCACGAAAATTTACAAACATCAATCAATCATCAAATAACACTCAATACAACATGATACCATCAAAAGAACATACAAACAATCGTTTTAAAGTCCAAATTTCTTGCAAGTAAATCAATTACCATGGCTCTGAGGCCAGTTGTTGGAAATTATTTTACCAGGATCTTAGATCTACTCATAAGTATGTTTATTAACATCCTAAATATGAACTTTCTAAAACGATAAATTAAACACATATAAAGTTTAAGAAACCTTACATTGGGTGCAGCGGAATATAATGACCCCTTCCGTTCAGATATCTAGCCCTTGATTCCTTTCTGTAGCAGAGCATTATCAATATCTGAACCTTGATCTCTTTCTCTGAATCTTTGATGCTGAAACTCCTTTGCTGATGATCTTTCTTCACGATCTTCCTCACTATGATTGAGGTATTGCTTGATGTGTGTGGGCACTACTCTCACACTAAGATTTTCGAAATATTGAAGAAGAAGAGAGGGAGTGGTCAGCCAGATAGGGAGAGAGAAGGCTCAGTTTTTCTGATTCAGAAAGTGTCAGGAAAAAGTCTAAAGAAAAGTCTAATTTTTCTGAAGCCTTCACTATCTATTTATAGCATTCCACTAGGGTTAGATTTGAATTATATGGCATTAAAATAATGAAAAAATCAACTTAAAATACCTACTAAGGTGGCCGGCCATACACTTAGTGGACTGGGCCTTGATTTTTGCAATTTTGCAATTTTAACACCTTTTGTATCTGATTTTCTCAAAAATGCCAATTTCCTAATTCAACCATTTAAATGCCAATTCCAACTATTTAATAACTATAAATAATTATTAAATAATATTGTCATTTATCATATTTATTAATTGAACCATACAAAGTATCATAATTAACAAATATGCCCCTATAAACTCTTTCTTTACAATTTCGCCCTTACTTAGTGAAAATTTCACAAATAGACATAGTCTAATTTGTGAATTATAATTGATTAATCAAAATCAATTACATGAGTCTTACAAGCAATATTATCTCAACTAGTGGGGGGACCATGGGTCTATATAACCGAGCTTCCAATAAGTAGATCAAGAATTTAGCACTAAAATTCACTAACTTATTAATTCTTCGTTGAATCCACGCATAGAACTTAGAATTGCACTCTCAGTATATAGAATGCTCTATATGTTCCACCATATAGACACATCATTAGTTATCCATTGTTATAATCCTAATGTGATCAATAATCCTCTATATGAATGATCTACACTGTAAAGGGATTAAATTACCGTTACACCCTACAATGTATTTATTCCTTAAAACACTTGACCCCGTATAAATGATATTTCAGCTTATGTGAAATGAGATCTCCACCATTTATTTTCGTTTGGTCAAGCTCGAAGGAGATCATCCTTTGCTTACTATTCGCCAGATAGAAGCTATAGATTCCATGTTTATGCTAGCGCTCCCACTCAATTGCACTACCGTGTTCCCAAAAAGTACGTATCACCCTGACCTAAAAGTAGACTTAACTAACAATTCAAGGAACACGAATAGCCTTTCAAGATTGACCCTAATCATAACAGGATTAAGATCATTTGATCTAGGATCAACTAGGCGATATTGACTTGAATAGATTTTACGATAAGTTTAATTAAATCTAAGTCAAAGTTCAATATCGGTCCCTTCCGATGCATACTCCATGCATCCAACCTGAGCTTTACTTTAACCAATGTTCTGGAAAGAACATAGTATTTCTCCAAATACAAGTAAACTCTTGTTGTAGATTATCATATTAGTAAAACCCTGTGTCTGATAAATCTAGGAAACTTTATTCACATAGTCATGTTTACTTTCCAATGTGTTGACGGCACAATAAACACGATCAAGTATGTGAAAAGGGTTTCAGATGAATTTATACCTTATGTACATATAATCATGAAATAAATGATGTACCATGCAACATTAAATGTTATTTCTGATCTATATTAATAAGTAAATCTGATTATATTGAAATGAGTTTTATTTAGCGCATAAAACCCAACAGCATTGTCCCCCGGCACTTCAGGAGACGGCTCAGTTAACACAAACAAGGCACTTTCTCCTATGAGAGCAATATTAATGTTCTCATTCCATTTAGCTTATTTTCGCTCAAGAGTGATAACATGGGATTCATCATGGTTATACTGGATACTACAAAATAATAAATAGAAATCAATAATGGTTTAAACATAAAATCCAATTCAGAAATTATAAGCACATAGCATGTAGGAATGATAAGAGAAAATACTAAAAAAAAATACAATCCTAAATAATTTCTATGGTTTTCAACAAACTGATATCAGTGTCCCGTTTAGGCGAGAGTCAAAGCTACCAACCATTGAATAGAGTTGTCAGCTCATCTAAAATGTTAAACATTCTAGCAACCTTTTATTCGATCAAGATTGGAATCCAGCGTTGTCCCGTTTAGGCGAGAGTCAAGGCTATTCTATCTTATGAGCTTCTACCATTGTTTCATATTTTGTAAGTCAAATACAGTCGCCACCATTAGGGTGATCATCCATACCATATAAAACACTTACAAAGCTACTTATCTTTCGAGATTAAATGGTGCTAACTTGCTAATGAACGTTCCTCCATTAGGGAGGATTACTCACTAAAACAAAAGCTATGTAAAACCAACAATGGAGATCGAATATCTTAATAATAATAATAAAGCTCATTCTTTAAAATGTATTTTCTTTATTATTTATAATAAAATATATTCATTAAATACGAATTTAGAATTAAAATTCTAAATTAGAATTTAATTTAATATTTATAAAATTATACTTAGATGGTGATTGAAATAAATTGAATTATTTCTATCTTAGTAGTAATTTTTATATATAAATATTAAGAAAATTATTTAAGTTGTATTAATTTAAATTAATTTGCAACTCAAATTAAATTTTCATGAGAATATATTTATTGTATTTTGAAAAAGAAAGTATAAAACTTTATATTTTCGAAATACTTAAATAATAATTACTTAGAAAAAATACTTCAAGCAAAAATATCACCTATTTAGATTTTCCTTTGACTAATTAATTAATTTCTAATAATATATTTTAATTCATTTATTTTAAATTAATCAATAAATGAAAAAATCATTGATTTAAGTTGGTCCAAGAATTAATTAAAATAAATAATTAATTTACAACTTAATCTTATTCTTAAGATAAATTCAAAATCATCTTGCATAATTAAATGCAATTTCGAGATTGATTAATAAAATAAAGAAAATATATTTTGAAAATTATTTAAATTTAAGTTGAAAAATTAAACTTCAACTAAAAATAATTTTCTATTTAATTAAGTGTCATGAAAAGGAAATATTTAAGTATCATGATGAAAATCAACTTAGGTATTTAATTTTCAATTTAATTAAATGTATTAAATTCAAGAAATAAATAATTAAGTGTAGAGAAGGCTTAATTATTATTCTCTAGTTTAATACTGGGAAAAAATATACTTTAATTAAATTGTACCAAAATTAATTATTTAAATAATTAATTTCACAATGTAATATTTTCCTATTTAATATTAAAAATAATAAGTAGTCTAGAAATAACTATCTATAAAATATCTTATTTGACTAAGTATCTTTTTCACAAAATTTGAAAAAATATCTAATTTAAGTTGTTATAGAAAAAATCTAGAACTTAAATATTTTCAAATTTAAATTTAACTAAATATCAAAAATTAAGTTGTAACAACTTAATTTGAAAAATATTCCATTTTAAGTTTAAAACTAACTTAAAAAATATCTTAAGAATCTTTAATAACTAATGCCTAGAATTCCACAACTTAATTTTAAATTTAAATAAAATATTCAAATTTAAGTTAGATATGAAAAATCAGTTAAAGTAACTAATTTATAACTTAAATAGGAATATTTAATTAAATAAGCTTCAGAAAGAATCTAGTTAGTTAAAATTCTTTATTTAATTAAATACAAGAAAAATACAAATAGTTTGTCTAGAAATAATATCTAAAACTAAGAGTGTTTTTCTTAAAATTAACTTTAAAATATTAAAATGAAAATAAATTTCATATATTTTAAAAGTTAATTATGTTGCTAATCAATTTTATTAGGTTAAACTAATTTAATTAACCTAGCACAGTTATTCAAATTAGGCAAATGGGCCTTCACAATTGGGGTAGTTCATGTGAGGGGGAGCTGGGTTCAGTATGTCGTACCCACTTCTAATGGCCCCCAACTCTCACACAAGGCCCAAAAGAGAGGAATTTAACCTTAAAATAAATAACTGTTATTAATTGAATAGGTCCAAAAACTAAATGGACCTAAATAAAATCTATCATGGTGTGACATTTTATTTAGCAACAACCTATATGTATCTATATAATAAAATAAACATATAGGCTCACACAGGCACACATTTGGATGGATCCTATCGTGTTGCTAGGTCATACACAGATGAAAGAAGATTGTAAAATTTACCTGTTACAACTTATTTACTTTACCTATCGTCAATTGAACCATGTGTTAAAATCAGATCATTGGATCTGTCAACAAGTTAACCATGGCAATTTAGATCAAGCAATAATAGGTTTTATAAAACTTACAAACAAGCTAAAACACATACTTCTGCAACAAGGTTAACTGGATAGTTGGAAGTAGGATTTATTTAATTTTAAATAATTAAATTTCGGAAACATAATTAAGTAAAAAAAATATAAATTTTTGAAATTAATAAAATAATATTTAAAATTAAACCTACAATTTTGAAAAATTAGGTTTCAACTAACCTAAAATCATTTCAAAAATTTGCTAACTACTTTTTTAAAAATTAATGTTATTTTATAAATTAAATATTCAATAAAATCTAAAAAAAATAAATAAAGATCTTTTTCAGATTTTATGATTTAATTTAAAAAAAGTTAGCAAAATATCTTATTTCTGTTCAAAATATCAATCATTATAGTTATCTTATTTTAAATAAGGTCAAATTAAAAAAAAAAATATTTTAAAAAAAAAATTTAATATCTGACCATAAATTTAAAAATAAGATAAGATATAATCAAATTTAAAAAATAAGATAAAAAATCAACCAAAAAGATAGATTTTTACTTATTTTTCAAATTCAAATTACACTAATATCTAAGATTAATTTTAAAAAATTCAAATTAATTTATTTCTGATATTAGATTTGAAAATTGAAAAATAAAAAATCTAAATACAAAACTACACAAAAAATCGGAAGTTAAATCCATGAGATAGCATGAAAAATTGAAGAAAAACGAAAAAAAATGTGAGCTGTACGGACAGTATGCTGTGCATACTGCCCGTGCGCGCAAGGGGGGTGCATGGCCGAGGTCCCTCGGCGCAGGAGGCTGCACGCAGCCTGTTCCGCGCGCACAGGGACGAGTTTCAGAGAAAAACTCGGTCGAGTAGCTGTCTGAACGCGTGTTGTCCGAGGGTATCATGTTGGGTTTTGTGCCCTAAATAAAACTCATTACAATCTGATTAGTTATCAATTTAGAATTTTGAAGTGAATTATGATTACATGTATGTTACATGTTTATGGTTTAATATATATATACTTGATATATGCACAAAATCATTTAAATACAGAACATATAGTTATTCACAATTACAGTATTGTCAATACAGTGGAATGTGATTGTGATTATATGATTCAAAAGATTTGGTCCCTGTTCATCAGTGTTTTGGATTTACACTGATGTGATAATCAGCGATGAAGTATACTTACACTTGGAGTAAGTGTTATGTTCTTTCCAGAATATTGGCAAAGTATACTAGTTTCGAATGTATGGAGTATACATTGGACTGGACCGATATTGAACTTGGTCAAAGATATTGTAAACTTACCGTTGTATCTTTCCAAGTCAATGTCAGAAGTTGATCTTAGATTAAGAGAATCTAAATCCTGATATGATTAGGCTCAATCTCAGGAGTGCCATTCATGTTCTTTGATTTATTAGTTAAGCCTACCTTTGGGTCAGGATAATACATATATTTTGGGAACATGATAGCATAACTGAGTGGGAGTGCTGAACATAAATATGGAAATCTATAGCTTCTACTAGTGTATAGAAGTAAAGTGATGATTCCTTTTGAGCTTAGTTAAATAGAAGTAAATGGATGAGCACTTGTTTCAGTGACTGTATATTAGATCAATAAAACATCATTTACAGGTAACTAAGTGTTCAAAGGGGCAAAATACATTGAGGGGTGTAAACGGTAAATTGGTCCCATCTCGATGTAAATCATCTATATAGAAAATCTCTAAATCACATTAAGATTATAACAATAGTTAAATGAGATAGCATATTGATATCGTGAAACATATGATATGCTCTATATAAGTCTGAGAGTGCAATTACAAGTTCTAAGAGTGGATTCAACAAGGAATTAATAAGTTAGGAATTTACTTGATAAATCGGTTCAACTTATTGGAAGCTCGGCATATAGATCCATGGTCCCCATTCTAGTTGAGACTATACTGTTTGTAAGACTCTATAATTGATTTATCAATTATAATTCTAAAAGTTAGACTATGTCTAATTTGTGAATTCTCACAGTTTAAGGATGAAATTGTAAATAAAAGGGTTTCTAGGTTTAATTATTAATTAAGAGACTTTGCATGTCTAATTAATAATTATTTTTTTAAATGGCAATATTATTTAATAATCTATTTTAGTTATTAAATAATTAGTTTTGGTATTTAAATGATTAGAATTGGAAAAATGGCATTTTTGGAGAAATAGAAATAAAATTGAGGAAACTGCAAAATTCCAGTGAGGCCCATACACACCATGGCCGGCCACCCTTTGGATGTTTCCCAATTATTATTTTCAATTTAAATTGTCATGCAATTGCTAATCAAAGCCTAGCAAAAATAGGAAAGTGGTGGATCACACTATATAAGGCAGTTAATCAATTACACAGTAAAAGAGGAAACTGCTTATTTGGAAAGTTGTGCTCTTCCCTTTTCCTATATATAGTAGCCCTTTGCTCTCTTCTCTTGCATGCATTGTGTCACACGAATTCAAGAGAGAAAAACAAGAGAGAATTTCGAAAATCCTAGTGAGAGAGAAGTGCCCACACACATCACTCAGTTACTCAATCATAGTTTGGAAGACTGTGAAGGATCACATTCAACTGAAGAACTTTCGGGCTCAGATCTTGAGTATACCCTGCTACAGACAGGAATCAAGGGTTAGAGATCTGAGTGGAAGGAGACACTTAATTCCGCTGCCATCACTGTAAGTTATTCTTAACTTTTATGTGTTTAGTTCATCGTTTTAGAAGTTCAATATTAGGTTGTTAAATCAACATACTTGTGAGTAGATCTAAGTTCCTGGTAAAATATATTTCCAACATATCACCCTCATCCGCGCGCGTGAGTGGGTTGCACGACCCTGATATTTTTTTGAAACTTCAAAAAATCATAACTAATTCAAATTAAATCGAAATTGAGTTCTGTAAAAAATTAAATTGCTTAATTTTTTCCGTACTATCCAACAAAAATAATTCCAGAAACAGAATTTTAATTATTTTTCACGAAAATTTACAAACATCAATCAATCATCATAAAACACAAAACACTACATGAAACCATCCAAAACACAAACAATCGTTTTAAAGTCCAAATTTCTTTCAAGAAAATCAATTACCATGGCTCTGAGGCCAGTTGTTGGAATATTATTTTTCCAGGATCTTAGATCTACTCACAAGTATTTTGTTTAACACCCTAAATATGAACTTTCTAAAACAATAAATAAACACATATAAATTTAAGAAAACCTTACATTTGTTGCAGCGGAATAATATCTCCTTCCACTCAGATCTCTAACCCTTGTATCCTTTCTGTCGCAGAGTATTATCAAGATCTGAGCCCGAATGTCCTTCTCTTTGTGTGTGATTAACTTGTTTAGTTTGTATTGTTGATTATTTATTTATTTATTTATTCAATTTTTTTACAAACCTATTATTTATTTGATCTAAATTGTTATGATTAACTTGTTGACAGATCCAATGATCTGATTTTAATCATAGTTCAATTGTCAATAGATCTTATAAATAATTTGTAACAGGTAAATTTTGCAATTTCTTTCATCTGTGTAAACCTAGTAACATGATAGGGCCCATCCAAATCATTTGACCTGTGTGAGCCTATATGTTTGCTTTTGGGCTTAGATGCATATAGGAAGCCCATTTAAGTTTTATTAATTAAATGGACTAGGTTGCTAAAATAAAATTTCACTTAAGTAATTTTATTTAGGCCCAATTAGAATTGGGCTTACTCAATTAATAATAATTATTTATTTAATGGTTAAATTCCTCTCCTTTGGGCCTTCTGTGAGAGTTAGAGAGCCTTTGTAGTGGGTCCTTGTACGACATATTGAACCCAACCCTCCCTCACATGAACCACCCCAATTGTGAAGGCCCATTTGCCTTATTTAAATAATTGTATTAGGTTAATTATCTTAGTCTAACCTAATTAAAATTGAATTAGCAATATAATTAGCTTTAAAATATATGAAATTTATTTTTTATTGAATATTTTAAAATTAATTTTAGAAAAACACTTAGTAAATGAGCTATAGTCTAGATAGTTATTTCTAGTAACTAATTATATTTTCTAATATTTGAAAACGAAAATATTTTAAGTTGAAAATTAATTATTTATTAATTAATTCTTGACCAACTTAAATTAGAATATTTTTCATAGTATTAAATTAGGATTAATAATTAAGTTGATTTTATACTTGATTATTTAATTCTTGTATTTAATACAGTTAATTAAATTAAAAATTAAATATTTAAGTTAATTTCATTCTTGATACTTAAATATTAGTTATTTTAAGAATTTTTAATTAAATAAAAAATTATTTTAAGTTGGAAATTTTAATTTCTGAAAACTTAAGTTTGAATAATTTTCAAAATATATTTTATTTTATTAATCATTATTTCCAAAAATTTCGAAATTGGATTATTTAAATGGAGATAATTTTGATTTTTTTTTCGAAAAATATATTAAATTTTGAAAATTAAGTTTTAATTAATTTTAGAACAACTTAAATCAATTAGATTTTTCATTCCTGATCAATTAAAATAAATAGATTAAAATATATAATATTTTAATTAGAAAATAAAGAGATTATTTAGTGAAAATCTAGATAGTTATTTTCTGTTTGCTTGAAGTATTTTTCTAGTTATATTTAATTAAATAAAAAATTAATATTTAAGTGGATTTTATTCATGAAACTTAAATATTTAATAATTTTCTTAATATTTAATTAAATAGGAAAATTATATTTATGTTGAAAATTAATTTATTATGTGTCATATTGATGTTTGATTGATGTTTGTAAATTCTGGGAAAAATAATTGATTATCTGTATCTGGAATTATTTTTATTGGATAGTTTTGAAAATTCTAAGCAATTTACTTTTTTACAGAACTCGATTTCGATTTAATTTGAATTAGTTATGAATTTTTGAAAATTGGAAAAATCTGGGTGGTGATCACCCTACCCACGCACGCGGAAGGGCTGCTGGCAGCCTCCCAGCGCCGAGGAAACTCGGCAGATCACCTCCCTTGCGCGCGCGGATGGTATGCAACGCATACCATCCGTACAATGTGCTATTTTTCTTCGTTTTCTTTGATATTTCATGGAATTGACTTCCGATTTTTTGTGTAGTTTTGTAATTTGATTTTTGTTTTTCAATTTCAAATCTAATTATCAGAATTAAATTAATTTTATTTTAAAATTAATTTTAGATATTAGTATAATTTGAATTTGAAAATAGGATAAAATCAAGTATTGCTTACCTCTTTTCTTATTTCTTTTAAATTTTGATTATTCTATCTTATTTTGAATAAAAGGTCAGATTTTTTGTTAAATTTTTTTTTTTGGTAAATTGACCTTATTTAGAATAAGATTACTATAATCATTGTATTTTAAAAGAGGAAATAAGATATTTTTGTTAACTCTTTTAAATTTTGTTATTTTACCTAAATTTGATTTTAAAATCAGAAAATGGTATGTATTTACCATTTTCTATTTTATTGAATATTTAATTTATTAAATAACATGAAATTTAAAAAGGGAAAGTTAGCAAATTTATTTTGAAATAATATTTAGGTTACCCAAAACCTAATTTTTTAAAATTGTAGGTTAATTTTAAATATTATTTTATTTATTCTTTAAAAACCGAATTTTTTTTTAATTAAATTTCGAAATAAAATTTAATATTTTAAAATTAAATAAATCCTACTTTCAACTATCCAAATCTAACCTTGTTGCAGGAGTATGTGTTTTAGATTGTTTGTAAGTTTTCTAAAACCTATTATTGCTTGATCTAAATTGCCATGGTTAACTTGTTGACAGATTAAATGATCTGATTTTAACCCATGGTTCAATTGATGATAGATCAAGTGAATAATTTGTAACAGGTAAATTTTACATTCTTCTTTCATCTGTATATGACGTAGTAACATGATAGGATCCATCCAAATCTGTGTGCCTGTGTGAGCCTTTATGTTTAATTTCTGTTATAGATACATATAGGTTGTTGTTGCTAAATAAAATGTCATAACCTGATAGATTTTATTTAGGCTCATTTAGTTAATGGGCCTATTCAATTAATAACAGTTGTTCATTTTAATGTTAAATTCCTCTCTTTTGGGCCTTGTGTGAGAGTTGGGAGCCTTAGAAGTAGGTACGACATAATGGACCCAGCCCCCCCTCACATGAACAACCCTAATTGTGAAGGCCCATTTGCCTGATTTGGATAACTGTGCTAGGTTAATTATAATAGTTTGGCCTAATAAAATTGAATAGCAACATAATTAATTTCTTCGAAATTAATTTAAGAAAAACATAGTTTAATGAATTTCATTTCTAGATAAACTATTTGTATTTTTCTTGTATTTAATTAAACAAAGAATCTTAACTAACTAGATTCTTTCTGAAACTTACTTTTATTATTTCATTAAATATTCCTATTTAAGTTATGAATTAGTTATTACTAATTTTTCCTTCAACTTAAATTTGAATATATTTTGAATATAATATTAAGTTGAGGAATTCTAGGAATTAGTTATTGAAGATTCTTGAAAGATATTATTTAAGTTGGTTTTAAACTTAAAAAAGAATATCTTTAAATTAGGTACTTACCACCTAATTTTGATATTTAATTAAATTTTGTTTAGAAAATTTTAAGTTTGTAAATTATAGATTCTTTCTATAATAACTTAAATCAGATATTTTCCAAATCTTGAAAAGATACTTAGTTAAATTGAGATATTTTCTAGATAGTTATTCCTATACTAATTATTATTTCTAATATAGGAAAATATCATTGATTGTGAAATGAATTGTTTAATAGTTAATTTTGGTACAATTCAATTTAGGATATTTTTCCTTATATTAAATTGGAAATTAATGATTAAGCCTTCTCTATACTTAATTATTTATTTCCTTAATTTAATACATTTAATTAAATTGAAAATTAAATATCTAAGTTGATTTTCATAATGATACTTAGGTATTGTTATTTTCATGACATTTAATTAAATAAGAAAATTATTTTAAGTTGGGTATTTCAATGACAACTTAAATTTGAATAATTTTCAAAATATATTTTATTTATTTTATTAATCATTTTCTTCAAAATTGCATTTAATTATGCAAGATGATTTTGAATTTACCTTAAAAGATAGATTGAAGTTGTAAATTAATTATTTTAATTAATTTTGAATCAACTTAAATCAATGATCTTTTCATTTAATGATTAATTTAAAATAAAGGAACTGAAATATATTATTAGAAATTGGATTAATTAGTCAAGAAAATCTAGATAGATAATATTTTTGCTTGAAGTATTTTTCTAAGTAAAGTTTGATTTATTTTAATGTATTTCGAAAATTGTATATTTTTTAGAAATACAATATATATATATTTGTAGAAAATTTTAATTTGAGTTGCAAATTAATTTAAATTAATACAACTTAAATTAAGTAATTTTCTTAATATTTGTTGGAAAGTTAATACTAAGATGGAAATAATTCATTTTATTTTCTTAACCATCTAAGTTTAATTTTACAGATATTAAATTTAATTTTATTTAGATTCTATTCTAAATTTAAAATTTAATAAATATATATATATATATAGATTTAAAAGAAATAAATAATAGAAGAAAATACATTTAAATAATGAGCTTTATTATTTTAAGATATTTGATCTCCATTGTTGGTTTTACATAGCTATTGTTTTAGTGAGTAATCCTCCCTAATGGAGGAACGTTCATTAGCAAGTTAGCGCCGTTTAATCTCGAAAGATAAGTATGTTTGTAAGTGTTTTATATTGGTATTGACCACCCTAATGGTGGCTACTGTATAAGACTTACAAACGTGTGAAACAATGGTAGAAGCTCATGAAATAGGAATGACCTTGACTCTCGCCTAAACGGGACAACGTCGGATTCTCTTTTCGATCGAATAAAAGGTTGCTAGAATGTTTGTCATTTTAGATGAGCTGACAACTCTATTCAATAGATGATAGCTTTGACTCTCGCCTAAACGGGACACTAATATCAGTTTGTTGAAAACCTTGGAAATTATTTAGGATTGAATTTTTTTTTTTTTTGTATTTTCTCTAGTCATTCCTACTTGCTATATGCTAATAATTTATGAATAAGATTTTGTGTTAAACCATAATTGATATCTATGTGTTGTCTTATAGTATCCTGAATTGCAATGTCGAATCCCATGTTGTCACTGTTAACTGAGAATAAGCTAAATGGGTCTAACTTCCCAAAATGGAGAGAGAGCATTAACATTGCTCTCATAGGTGAAAGTGCCTCGTTTGTGTTGACTGAGCCGTCCCCTGAGGAGCCAGGTGACAATGCAACCAAAACTGTGAAAGAAAAGTTTGAGCGTTGGCAGAATGCTAACAATAAAGCTCGTTACTTCATGCTTTCCAGCATGGTTGACACCTTGAAAACAAGGTTTGCAAACACTATCACGGCTGCAGAAATCATGACGCAGTTAACTGAGCTATTCGATATGGCATCTATCCAGTCTCGTTTTGACGCGACTAAGAAATTCATCAACGCACGAATGGAACCCCATCAGAATGTGCGTGATCACCTTCTCCAGATGGCTAGTTATTTCCAGGAAGCCCAGGATCATGGTGCTGAAATGGATCAGACTACTCAAGTGAGTCTCATTTTGAATAGTCTGACTCCAGATTTTCTGCCCTATACATCAAATTATGTCATGAATAAGAAGGAACAAGACTTTTATACTTTAGTCAATGACCTTCAGACATATGAAAATTTGATTGGAGGTCCCAAGAAAAGAGGGAATAAACCTCAAAATTCTGGAAATGGTAGTAAGACGAGTAATCCTAAGGCACATGTTGCTTCTACTTCCAAATCCAATCATAAGAAGAAGTGGAAAAATGCCAAGAAGCGAGCTCAAGCTGCGAAAGCAGCTAAGAACAAAAAGGCTGGAGCTTCTGGTGATACACCAAAAGGAGAGTGTTTCTACAGCAATGAGAAAGGTCATTGGAAATCCCAATGTCCTAAGTTTCTCGCAAAGAAACAAAGTATTTTCTTTATAAACTGATGTGTTTTAGTGAATTATTATCCTTTTGGATTATTAATTCTGGACTACTAACCTTGTTTATTACTCTTCTTATAGCTCAAGCTTCTTCAACTCGGATGCTGTCTTAGCGAGTTGGATTAGAAAGCTGGATGGTGGATGGAGATCGTCTACGATAAAGAAGAAGCTCATTTTTTTTGAATTAATTGTTTAGTTTTTCAAACAATTTGGATTTCAAGTTTTGGGATTTTATTCCCTGTTTGGTTCTCATAATATTGCAAACAATTTTTGGTTTATAATAAAGTATCTTTTTCAAATAAATTGCAATTTATGAGTTGAGCTTCAGTACTTTATCATATCTATTACCAATTGTTATATTTATTATGTTTGTATGTGTATGTGTTTTTATTATTGATACAAATTCTAAAGGTATTTAAACTCCTTACAGAGTTATTACTACATAAACACTAGAAATTATTTCTATGTTTATGAATAATTGTTAGTTCTAAAACAATTATTTGAGAATTTGTTTAATAAAAGGATCTTTTGATCTGATAGGGGTGGAGAAAAGTTAAGAATAATATGCAGTTCAAATGATCTTTTATATCTAATGAACTCTGGATTATATTCAACTCCACAGACTCTCTATCACACTTAGAGATTTACAACCTTTAAGGGTGGATCATAATCTCTATAAACTTAGGGGTGGACTTTATTCTACAGTACCCATTGTGACACATAATGTTAAACGTGGAAATAATATAATAAATTAGCTATTATCAGAATAAATCCCTGATCTTGATTATATGTTCCAGTTTAGATTTACTGTTGTAATAGTTAATGATACCAGTAAAGTTCTTGGATAATGTATCACATTACCTTAGTTGAGTGGGAGAATATTAAAATTCTTTACCCATCTTCGTTTGGTTGATAATTGTTATAGGAACTTAAGAACACCTCTGATAAAAACAAGTCTAACCATTCACATGGATAGAAATAACTTATCAGAATTATGAGAATAAGATAGAAGAATTCTTGCATAGTCTATTCGAAAGACTTGATTAAAGATTTCTAATCCTCATAATATTTTATGGTATCTTGATTTGATTGCTTAAATCTCTAGCAAGTATTTTACACTTCAAATACTAGACTGCTATTTTGTTCACCTAGTCTTAGAGAAACTTATAGTTTCAGATTAAGATAATAAGTCACAATGAGATGTTCCCATAAAAAATAGTAAAAGGTTAAAAGTTTCTAACCAGACATCTGCTATTGAGTGGGAGCCATCTGAGATGTAATCAAATGGGAAACATTAGGGGACAATCAAGAAAGATTTATAAAAGTGACCTATATGTTATTAAGGAACTATGCATTACTGATCCCAATATCCACACCGACTCATTAAGAATTATGAGATGGTGGTTACTCTGGGGGTGGAGGAATCATTATAGAAGTGTAAAAACCCATCTATAATAATTCAAGCTTCATCAGAGAAGACATAACTTTGTAAATTCGAAATTACCAGAAAGTTATTTTATTGAAGAAAATTCTACACTGCATTATCTCAATTCAAAATTTTAAAATTTGAGAGATATGTCTTCTGTTTGTTCAGATGTACTTAATGGGCAGTAAGGATTTCAGTATCCCTTGATGAGTAAATCATATAGTTAAGGAGGTTTCATAAGTTTTATGAACCTGGTTCCAGATATATGGGTGGATTCAAATATACTACACTTGATCAGAGGATCGAGGCAAAAGATTGATTGTAATGCACAACTTGTTTTATGTTAGTGCAAGTGGGAGTTTGTTGGGGTTTGTGCCCTAAATAAAACTCATTACAATCTGATTAGTTATCAATTTAGAATTATGAAGTGAATTATGATTACATGTATGTTACATGTTTATGGTTTAATATATATATACTTGATATATGCACAAAATTAGTTAAATACAGAACATATAGTTATTCACAATTACAGTATTGTCAATACAGTGGAATGTGATTGTGATTATATGATTCAAAAGATTTGGTCCCTGTTCATCAGTGTTTTGGATTTACACTGATGTGATAATCAGCGATGAAGTATACTTACACTTGGAGTAAGTGTTATGTTCTTTCCAGAATATTGGCAAAGTATACTAGTTTCGAATGTATGGAGTATACATTGGACTGGACCGATATTGAACTTGGTCAAAGGTATTGTAAACTTACCGTTGTATCTTTCCAAGTCAATGTCAGAAATTGGTCTTAGATTAAGAGAATCTAAATCCTGATATGATTAGGCTCAATCTCAGGAGTGCCATTCATGTTCTTTGATTTATTAGTTAAGCCTACCTTTCGGTCAGGATAATACATATATTTTGGGAACATGATAGCATAACTGAGTGGGAGTGCTGAACATAAATATGGAAATCTATAGCTTCTACTAGTGTATAGAAGTAAAGTGATGATTCCTTTTGAGCTTAGTTACATAGAAGTAAATGGATGAGCTCTTGTTTCAGTGACTGTATATTAGATCACTAAAACATCATTTACAGGTAACTAAGTGTTCAAAGGGGCAAAATACATTGAGGGGTGTAAACGGTAAATTGGTCCCATCTCGATGTAAATCATCTATATAGAGGATCTCTAAATCACATTAAGATTATAACAATGGTTAAATGAGATAGCATATCGATATCGTGAAACATATGATATGCTCTATATAAGTCTGAGAGTGCAATTCCAAGTTCTAAGAGTGGATTCAACAAGGAATTAATAAGTTAGGGATTTACTTGGTAAATCGGTTCAACTTATTGGAAGCTCAGCATATAGATCCATGGTCCCCATTCTAGTTGAGACCATACTGTTTGTAAGACTCTATAATTGATTTATCAATTATAATTCTAAAAGTTAGACTATGTCTAATTTGTGAATTCTCACAGTTTAAGGATGAAATTGTAAATAACAGGGTTTCTAGGTTTAATTATTAATTAAGAGACTTTGCATGTCTAATTAATAATTATTTTTTTAAATGGCAATATTATTTAATAATCTATTTTAGTTATTAAATAATTAGTTTTGGCATTTAAATGATTAGAATTGGAAAAATGGCATTTTTGGAGAAATAGAAATAAAATTGAGGAAACTGCAAAATTCCAGTGAGGCCCATAAACACCATGGCCGGCCACCCTTTGCATGTTTCCCAATTATTATTTTCAATTTAAATTGTCATGCAATTGCTAATCAAAGCCTAGCAAAAATAGGAAAGTGGTGGATCACATTAAATAAGGCAGTTAATCAATTACACAGTAAAAGAGAAAACTGCTTATTTGGAAAGTTGTGCTCTTCCCTTTTCCTATATATAGTAGCCCTTTGCTCTCTTCTCTTGCATGCATTGTGTCACACGAATTCAAGAGAGAAAAACAAGAGAGAATTTCGAAAATCCTAGTGAGAGAGAAGTGCCCACACACATCCCTCAGTTACTCAATCATAGTTTGGAAGACTGTGAAGGATCACATCCAACTGGAGAACTTTCGGGCTCAGATCTTGATTATACTCTGCTACAGACAGGAATTAAGGGTTAGAGATCTGAGTGGAAGGAGACACTTAATTCTGCTGCCATCACTGTAAGTTATTCTTAACTTTTATGTGTTTAGTTCATCGTTTTAGAAGTTCAATATTAGGTTGTTAAATCAACATACTTGTGAGTAGATCTAAGTTACTGGTAAAATATATTTCCAACATATCACCCTCATCCGCGCGCGTGAGTGGGTTGCACGACCCTGATATTTTTTCGAAACTTCAAAAAATCATAACTAATTCAAATTAAATCGAAATTGAGTTCTGTAAAAAATTAAATTGCTTAATTTTTTCCGTACTATCCAACAAAAATAATTCCAGAAACGGAATTTTAATTATTTTTCACGAAAATTTACAAACATCAATCAATCATCATAAAACACACAACACAACATGAAACCATACAAAATACAAACAATCGTTTTAAAGTCCAAATTTCTTGCAAGCAAATCAATTACCATGGCTTTGAGGCCAGTTGTTGGAATATTATTTTACCAGGATCTTAGATCTACTCACAAGTATGTTGTTTAACACCCTAAATATGAACTTTCTAAAACGATAAATAAACACATATAAAGTTAAGAAAACCTTACATTGGTTGCAGCGGAATAATGTCTCCTTCCACTCAGATCTCTAACCCTTGTATCCTTTCTGTCGCAGAGTATTATCAAGATCTGAGCCCGAATGTCCTTCTCTTTGTGTGTGATTAACTTGTTTAGTTTGTATTGTTGATTATTTATTTATTATTTTATTCAATTTTTTTACAAACCTATTATTTATTTGATCTAAATTGTTATGATTAACTTGTTGACAGATCCAATGATCTGATTGTAATCATAGTTCAATTGTCAATAGATCTTATAAATAATTTGTAACAGGTAAATTTTGCAATTTCTTTCATCTGTGTAAACCTAGTAACATGATAGGGCCCATCCAAATCATTTGACCTATGTGAGCCTATATGTTTGCTTTTGGGCTTAGATGCATATAGGAAGCCCATTTAAGTTTTATTAATTAAATGGACTAGGTTGCTAAAATAAAATATCACTTAACTAATTTTATTTAGGCCCAATTAGAATTGGGCTTACTCAATTAATAATAATTATTTATTTAATGGTTAGATGCCTCTCCTTTGGCCCTTGTGTGAGAGTTAGAGAGCCTTTGTAGTGGGTCCTTGTACGACATACTGAACCCAACCCTCCCTCACATGAACCACCCCAATTGTGAAGGCCCATTTGCCTTATTTAAATAATTGTATTAGGTTAATTATATTAGTCTAACCTAATTAAAATTGAATTAACAGTATAGTTAGCTTTAAAATATATGAAATTTATTTTTTATTGAATATTTTAAAATTAATTTTAGAAAAACACTTAGTAAATGAGATATAGTCTAGATAGTTATTTCTAGTAACTAATTATATTTTCTAATATTTGAAAAGGAAAATATTTTAAGTTGAAAATAAATTATTTATTAATTAATTCTTGACCAACTTAAATTAGAATATTTTTCCTAGTATAAAATTAGGATTAATAATTAAGTTGATTTTATACTTGATTATTTAATTCTTGTATTTAATACAGTTAATTAAATTAAAAATTAAATATTTAAGTTAATTTCATTCTTGATACTTAAATATTAGTTATTTTCAGAATATTTAATTAAATAGAAACTTATTTTAAGTTGGAAATTTTAATTTCTGAAAAACTTAAGTTTGAATAATTTTCAAAATATATTTTATTTGATTAATCATTATTTCCAAAAATTTCGAAATTGGATTATTTAAATGGAGATAATTTTGAATTTTTTTTCGAAAAATATATTAAATTTTGAAATTAAGTTTTAATTAATTTTAGAACAACTTAAATCAATTAGATTTTTCATTAGTGATCAATTAAAATAAATAAATTAAAATATATAATATTTTAGTTAGAAAATAAAGAGATTATTTAGTAAAAATCTAGATAGTTATTTTCTGTTTGCTTGAAGTATTTTTCTAGTTATATTTAATTAAATAGAAAATTAATATTTAAGAGAATTTTATTCATGAAACTTAAATATTTAATAATTTTCTTAATATTTAATTAAATAGGAAAATTATATTTATGTTAAAAATTAATTTATTAATTAATTTTGGAGCAACATAAATTAGAATATTTTTTTATGATTTATTTTATTTTATTTTAAGAAATTTCGAAAATGTATGTATTTTAGGGCTCTTTTCACTTTGGCATTTTTAATGAACTTTTTTTTTTCAAAAATACGTTTATATTGAGAATTAACCACAATTAGATTATATTTTGCAAAAATACGTATTTAGGCTTTCATCTCTACCTTCAACCTTCAACGTATATCTTATACTTAACCAGAGGCCGGAGAAAACCTCCATTAACGCTGAATTTGGAGCTGCGCCGGTCGATCCACCCGCCCCCAAATCATCGCCTATCCTAAAGAAAAAAAAGAAAACGAAACAGAGCTCCGTTGCAATCATGCCAAAGTTGTCGGAGCTTAGCTCTCCGATCCGTCCCCAAATCATTGCAATGTGAGTTTCAATCACTCAAATCTCTCCCGTCAAATCCAAATTAAGGTAAGAATTTCAATTACATAAGACTTTTGTTTCCTTCATTTCCCTATGTTTATCTGCAATCTCCATTCTGCAATCTCCATATTCTTCATAAATATAACATTCATTTTTTTTTATTTAAAATGACCTCCATCTTATCTATCATAAATCTCAAATCAAAATTCCAAATTAAAAATGGTCTTTGTTAGGATTATTAAAAAATTAATTTGATTTGATTTGAGTCTTTTATTGGTTTGAATGGGATTGTGATTGTTCGGCTTACAATAAAATTGAAAGAATAAACCTGAACAATAATTGGGAGAGAGTGTTATAATAATGGGGATGTTTGCGAAGGTGTGTATTAAAAGGGTAAATAGCTCCTGAATTGCTTGGATGTTTTTCTTTTTCAGTCATAACATTTCTTTTCAGCTACTACCATTGGAAAAACCTTTGTTCTTGGATCTTGAAAACCTAAGGTAATCCTAATATTTATCCCTATTTTTTATTCAATTATCACAGCTGGTTTAACATTTCTGTTATATTGTATGTCCAAATCCTCATGCTATGTTCAAATTCTTCAAGGAATTTCCTTTGTTATGTGCTTCTCCAGTTTCATCATCAACTAACCCTCTTTGAACCTTAATTTATAGTATATGTAATTAATAATCGGTATTACTATTTGTTATCACAAAATTGATACTCTGACGTGGCATCACGAGAATGGTGACACGTGGACTCCACTTGGAGCATCTGTTCGGAACGATATGCCGAGCAGGATGCCTCGCTGGCACATCCAGAATGGAATACTCAACGAGCCGTGCCGAATGATCAACACTTAGCAAGTTCAGCTTAACGCATCATGAATCACCAGCTCAATCCCTATAACTCAGGGATCAACTTACGTGGATGTGGCACACACACGATCCCATTATCGGTGTATTCAGCCACAATCCCACCATCCTTGATCACACGATCTTTCTGTTTATGTGCATTGTAACGAGAGAGGAAACTCTTCCTCCTCAAGTTTCCAGCCCTATAAATAGTGAGGAATGTTCACTGGGCAAAGGGACCGAGAAATTATAAGCCGAAACGCAGTAAGCTAAGGCTATCTAAGAATTATATATTCAGAGATACTATTGTAAGAGCTATAAGAAAAGGAAAGTTCTTCCTTGTTCTTAAGTCAATACAAATAACGAGGATTAGGCTATTACCGAACTGCTCGGGGCTGAACCTCTATAAAATTTATGTGTCTTGTTATTGCTTTATTATATATTCTTATCGCTTATAAAAAAGACTCATTGTCGTTGGCTAAAAGCGAAGTCAACGTTTTGGTGCTTTCATTGAGAGGAGAATCACAGATCGCTCTTTTTAATATTCGACACGATGGTACAAACTCGTAGAGGCCTTTCTGACCCAGCAAGCTCACAGACGCTGGATCCGACATTGCAGGACCCAGGGAGTTCAAGGGTTCCACCAGCAGTCAATCTTGGACAGACGGGAAGCGTGGTGAATGGTGGGACAACTCCTGTTACTGAAACTGCGCTTGGTGTGCAAGAGACTGGGAATAACGGTTCCGCACACAGCCAGGACATTCATAACACGACTATTCCACCAGGCATCAACGCCGAAACGACCATCGGAGACGCAACCGAATTGCAAAATCTCCGCGCTGCGCTCGAACTCATGCAGGGGCACAGCAATACTCTGCATCATGATCAGGAGGAATTACGTGTCGCAGTAAACCTCACGTTTGATGAACAGATGCGTATGTTCGCCGAATGGAGGGAGAAAGAGATGGAGGTATTAAGGGCTCACCATGCAGAAATTGAAGATCGTAGTCGGTAAGCTACTGTGCTAATACGATGAGCCTATCAGATTGTAGGCCAACAAACGCCGAGCGTCGTTCCCTTGGGAGAAACGAAGGATGACCCGATGATGAATGCCTTCCAGACAACCAACGGTCAGCCGTCCAGTCCCGGGTCACGAGTTCCACTCCTGGGCCAAGAGGTAGGCGGGCAGACCTTGTCCGGGAATTCATCAGGAGGAGCCATGCCCGACGGATCCACGCAGAATAATGGAGCCATTCCGCCTGTCAACCAAGCGAACCAATGGCTAAGGCAGCCAGGTTCTTTTGTGTTCGATAGGCTGGGAACAACCCATGACCTAAGGGACGATTTAAACAGAAGAAGGGGAACAGACGAGCAGAATACTACAACGATCGTGCAGCCCGAAGCCCATACTCAAATCCCCGCTCAGAAAGACGCTAATGTAATCCAACTCGACCAAAACATCAATCAAGTCAGCCCAGCCGTACATGTGCCCAAATTCGACGAATTGAAGAATATGTTTTATGGCATGGCCGGACAGCGTAACAATGATCTTGAGTTAGACTGTGCACGCGGAACTCCCTTCTCACTAGAGATCAATCTCCTACCACTACCCCACAAGTTCAAGATGCCAACGCGAAAGATGTACACTGGGAGAGAAGATCCTCTCTCCCATCTCAAGTATTTTGAGATGCAAATGGATTTACAAGGAGTGCGAGGGGACGTATGTTGTAGAATCTTCCCTGTCACTCTGTCGGAAGCCGCACAGCAATGGTATTTCAAGTTGGCTCCTGGAAAGTTTAGTTCATGGAAAACCTTCTCTTCGGAATTCCATGCACAATTCTCTTCCTCACGCCAGCTCCCATTGCATTTGGGAGATTTAGTTGAAGTAAAACAACGACCAGGGGAGCCACTCCGGGCATACATCAACAGATTCATGACAGAAGCGACCAAGGTGTCGCGGGTAACCGAGGATGGAAAGTTATCCGCGATACTGGGGGGCATTGAAGTCCTTGGCGAACTGTGGAAGGATATAAGGAAAAACGGCTCGGTCGACTCAATGAGTTATTTCCTTGACCGGGCCAAAGGTTTCATTAAGCTCGAGGAAGCCATTCAGAGAGTAGAAGGTGAGCAAAAGCCGAGCAAAACGAAGGTTCCTTCCACTGGAACGTCCGCCCAACTTCCCCATTATTCCAGCAGTTCAAGTGGCAAGCGTTCAGGCAACAACCACAAGCAAGGAAACGGGAAGAAAGGAAAGTTCACGCCAAACACACTGCATTCACTATCTTAACTGAAGATATAGAGAGTGTATACATAGCAACTCAGTCGTTAATTCCGTACAAGAAGCCCGGGCCCATGAAGATAGATGCCAGCAAAAGGGACATGAAGAAATTTTTTCGGTTCCATGGAGACTACGACCACGACAACAACGAATGTTACAGCTTGAAGCGGGAAATAGAACTTCTGATCAAGAAAAACAAGCTGCACTGACAAAAGTATGTCAAGGCCAACCAAGGTCAGAACAACCAGGATTTGATGCCTCCGCCAATAGATGGACACTTGGAAGTCATTATTGGATGCCCGCACATCGCTGGAGACACGGGAAAAGCTCGAGAGAGATATGCCCGAATAGCTCAGTACGAGCAACAAGAAGTCATCCTGGCCGTGGAAGAGAGGAAGCCCAAAGTGTTGGGTTTTGTGCCCTAAATAAAACCCATTTCAAATAATCAGATTTACTTATTAATAAAGATCAGAAATAACATTTAATGTTGCATGGTTCACATGATTTATTTCATGATTATATATACATAATGTATGAATTCTATTTAAGTCCAGAACATATGAATTTGTTAATGATTATAGTATTGTCAACACAGTGGAATATAATCTTGATTATATGTTCGAAAGTTTATTCCCTTATTAGTCAGAACACTGGATTTAGACTGACAGGGTATAATCAGCGATAGGTATTCTTACACCTTGGATAAGTGGTATGTCCTTTCCAGGGCATTGGCAAAGTTTACCAGTATCGGATGTATGGAGTATACATCGGAAGGGACCGATAATGAACTTTGATTAGATATATTAAAATTTACCGTAATATCTATTCAATTCAATATCACCCGTTGATCCTAAATCAGATGCTCTTAATCCTGATATGTTTAGGTTCGATCTCAAGAATATTATACATGTTCTTTGATTTGTTAGTTAAGCCTACTTTTGGGTCAGGGTGATACGTACATTTTGGGAATATGATAGTATAATTGAGTGGGAGCGCTAACATAAATATGGAGTCTATAACTTCTATAGGAATTGAGAAGTGAAACGATGATATCCTTCGAGCTTGGCTAAACAGAGATAAATGGTGGAGATCTCATTTCACTTCGCTGAAATATCATTTATACGGAGCTAAGTGTTTTAAGGATAAGATACATTGAAGGTGTAACGGTAACTTAGTGCCTATTCAATGTAGATCATCTATTAGAGGGTCATTGATCAAATTAGGATTATAACAATGGATAACTAATGATGTATCTATATCGTGGAACATATAGAGCGTTCTATATGACTGAGAGTGCAATTCCAAGTTCTAAGTGTGGATTCAATAAAGAATTAATAAGTTAGGGAATTTACTTCGTAAATTCGGTTCGACTTATTGGAAGCTCGGTTAATAAGGCCCATGGTCCCCACACTAGTTGAGACCATATTGCTTGTAAGAATCAGTTAATTGATTTTGATTAATCAATTATAATTCTAAAGTTATATTATGTCTACTTTGTGGATTTTCACTAAGCAAGGGCGAAATTGTAAAGAAAAGAGATTCTAGGTTTATTTATTAATTAAGAGACTTTATATGTCTAATTAATAAATATATTAAATGACAATATTATTTAATACTTAATTTTAGTTATTAAATAATTAGAATTGGCATTTAAATGGTTGAATTTGAAAATTAGCGTTTTTGAGAAAATGAGATGGAGAAATGATAAAACAGCAAAATTGCATATGTGAGGCCCATTATGCAAAGCCCATGGCCGACCACTCTTATAGGATTTTATCATTTATTTTTTCATTATTTTAATGCCAAATAATTCTAATTTAAACCTAGGTGGTTACCTATAAATAGGTAGTGATGGCTTCAGGAAGAAGATGATGCATCTCATTCCTTCAGAGAAAATCTTCTAGCTGCCACCTTCTCTCTTCTTTTCTTCTTCAATTTCAAAATCCTTGAGTGATAGAGTACTGGCCACACACATCAAGTGGTATCTCAATCATAGTGTGTAAGACTGGAGGAGATTCCAATCAACAAGAAGAAGATTCAGCATCAAAGGAAGGAGAGAAAGAGATCCAGGTTCAGATCTTGATTATGTTCTGCTACAGAAAGGAATCGAGGGCTAGAGATCTGAATGGAAGGATTCATTATATTCTGCTGCAACCAATGTTAGGTTTCCTTAAACCCTTATGTGTTTATTTCATTGTTTTAGAATACATATTAGGATGCTAATGAAACATACTTGTTAGTAAATCTAGATCCTGGTAAAATATTTACAACAACTGGCACCAGAGCCATGGTAATGATTTACTTTCATGAAATATGAATTAAAACGATGATTTGCATTGATTTGGATAGTTTCATGTGGTTTATGTTCTTATTTGATGATAGTTTAGAAATCTCAATATATGTTACTGAAATATTTTTTATTTCGATATGGAATTATTTTTTCTGGAAAGTACACAAAGAAATAATAAATTTAGGCTTTTACAGAACCTGATTTCGATTTTTTATGAATTAGTTATGATTTTTTGAAGTTGAACAAAAATGACAGGGTTTGAAAGCACACTCGCGCGCGCATGTGACAAAATCCCTTCAGACAAAGCCTTGTCCGAAGCATACCCTTGTCCCGCCCGTGTCCCTTGGTCAGATAGGCTGCATGCAGCCTTGATGCTCGGTCAGACACCCCAATCCGCGTGCACAGGGGTATGCATTGCATACCCCTATGCCTCAAACTTGTTTTCGTCATAACTTTTGATTCAAAAATCGTTCTTTATTGAAACAAAAGCCAATTTTTGGTAGAATTTTGTGTAGAATTTGAATTTTAAATCAAAAATCTAATTGTCAGAATAAAATAAT
This sequence comes from Cannabis sativa, assembly GCF_029168945.1. Taxonomy (NCBI): domain Eukaryota; kingdom Viridiplantae; phylum Streptophyta; class Magnoliopsida; order Rosales; family Cannabaceae; genus Cannabis; species Cannabis sativa. Next base: position 60,445,514 of record NC_083601.1, read on the forward strand.
TTTTTTAATTTTTTAATTAATTAAAATTAGTTTCAGATATTTGTAGGCTTTGAATTTTGAAAATTTGATTTCTCACAAAGGAGCCTTATCGTTAATTTTGAAATTTAAGATTATTTTATTTATTTTAATTATAAGATCAGATATTATTTTTTATTAAATTTGAATGATCTTACTTTGATATTAAAATATTATCTTTTAAAATAAAATTATTCAAATTTCAAAGTTTGCTAACCATATTTTTTTCAAAGTTGTTATTTTTTGAAATATATTTATTAATTAAAATTATAAGATTAGGAATATGTTAGGTTTAATATTTTATCTTATTAGACATTTTTTTTATTAAAATTATATTTTGGCAAAAATAACATGAAGATTTGAAAAATTAGTTAGTTTAGTTTGATTAGATATTTTACAATTTCAAACCATAAATTTTTCAAACTTATTATTATTATTATTTTTTACAATATTCTAACCATATAAAATATCTTATTTTTTCAACTAGTTTATTTATGTAATATTTAAATTTATTAAATTATAAGACTTAGAATATAATAATGAAATATCTAAATTTAAAATTCAAGATATTTTATTATATTATCTTATTAGAAATTTTAAATAAATTTAAATTTTGAATAAACTTGATATTTGAAAAATTGATTAGATATTTTTTTGATTTTAATCATAGTCCAATTGTTAATAGATCTTATAAATAATTTGTAACAGGTAAATTTTTGCAATTTTTTTCATCTGTGTAAACCTAGTAACATGATAGGGCCCATCCAAATCATTTTGACCTGTGTGAGCCTATATGTTTGCTATTAGGCTTAGATGCATATAGAAAGCCCATTTAAGTTTTACTAAGTAAATGGACTAGGTTGCTAAAATAAATTTTGACATAAGTAAATTTATTTAGGCCCAATTAGATTTGGACTTATTCAATGACTAACAATTGTTTATTTAAAGGTTAAATTCCTCTCTTTTGGGCCTTGTGTGAGAGTTGGGGGCCAATAGAAGTGGGTACGACATACTGAACCTAGCTCCCCCTCACATGAACTACCCCAATTATGAAGGCCCATTTGCCTTATTTAAATAATTGTATTAGGTTAATTATATTAGTCTAACCTAATTAAAATTGAATTAGCAACATAATTAACTTTTAAAATATATGAAACTTATTTTTCATTTAATATTTTAAAGTTAATTTTAGAAAAACACTTAGTTAATGATATATATATTCTAGATAGTTATTTCTAGTTCTAATTATATATTCTAATATTTAATTAGGAAAATATCATAGATTGTGAAATTAATTTTTTTTTAATTAATTTTGGTACAATCTAAGTTAAGTATATTTTTCCTAGTATTAAACTAGAATTAATAATTAAGTCTCCTCTATACTTAATTATTTATTTTTTGAATTAAATACATTTAATTAAATTGAAAATTTAAATATCTAAGTTGATTTTCATCATGATACTTATATATTATTATTTTCATGTTATTTAATTAAATAGAAAATTATTTTAAGTTTGAAATCTCATTTCTCAATAACTTAAATTTGAATAATTTTTCAAAATATATTTTATTTTATTTTATTAATCTTTTTCCCACAAATGTCGAAATTGCATTTATTTAATGCAGTAATTTTGAATTTTATTTGAAAAATAGATTAAAGTAGAAAATTATTTATTTTAATTTTGGACCAACTTAAATCCATGATTTTTTAATTTAATGATTAATTAAAATAAATAAATTAAAATATATTATAATTAGAAAATGAATTAATTAGTCAATGAAAGTCTAGATAGATATTATCTGTTTTGCTTGAAGTATTTTTCTACTGATATTTAATTAAATAGAAAATTAATATTTAAGTTGATTCTTAATCATGATACTTAAATATTTGAAATTTTTCTCAAATATTTAATTAAATTGGAAAATTATATTTTTTGTTGTAATTTAGCTTTATTAATTAATTTTTGGCCAACATAAAATTAGAATAATTTTTTCCAAGATTTATTTTTATTTTATTTTAACAAGCAATTTCGAAAATTGTATTCTTAAATACTTCAATTTTTCGAAATGCAATTTACATTTATAGAAAATTAAATTTGAGTTGTAAATTAATTTTGAAACAACTTAAATTGAATAATTTTCTAAATATTTATTGGAAATTATTACTAAGATGGAAATAATTCATTTTATTTTCATATCCATCTAAGTATAATTTATAAATATTAAATTAAAAGTTATATTTAGAATTTTTCATTCTAAATTGGAAATTTTAATTAAATTAATATATATTTCAAATAAATATTAGAAGAAAATACTACTCTTTAAAATAATGAGCTTTTAGTTATAAGAATATTCGATCTCTATTGTTGGTCTTACAATAGTTAAATGTTTTCAATATAACCTCGAGACGCTAGACTTCGTCCCTCTTATGGATGGTTATTCGTTGAACGCATTTAACACCGTAAGATCTCATTTGATAAGTGCTTTGTAAGTTTTCGTCTCTATTAGACTCTCCCCTACGGTGACTACTTAGAGATAAACTTATAAAACATGAAACAATGGTGGAAGCTCATAAAATGAGAATAACCTTGACTCTCGCCTACCGAGACAACGTTGGATTCTTCTTTTGATCGAATAAAAGGTTGCTAGAATGGTTTGCATTTTAGATGAGTTGACAACTCTATTCAATGAATGATACTTTGACTCTCGCCTACCGGGACACTGTATTAGTTTTTTGGAGACCTTTGAAATTATTTAGATTGTATGTTTTAGTATTTTCACTTGCCTTTCCTACTTGCTATGTGTTTAATAATTTCTGAATTGTGTATGAATTTATATTGAACCATGTTATTTTCTGTTATTAAATTGTAGTTTAATTTCGAATCTTCATTGTTGGTCTAACATTGTTTGTTGTTCTAATGGGACAAATCCCTAATTGATTGTCAACATTAGACAAACATAATAGTGTTAGATCTCGAAAGATAAATATTGTAAATGCAACATCTAGCTGTTCATCAATTGATGACACCTTAGACCATTATTTACAATATGAAACAAGAAGATTGTATAAATAAGATTACTTTGTCTCTCGCTAATCGAAGCATTGTTGGATTCTTATTTACATACGAAATTATCCTAATTCCTCTTAGCTTATTCATTTCGAATTAGCTCAATAACATATCATTGGATGAATGGTCTATAAATCATTTCATGTCATTCTATATTTTCTCTTAAGAAATTAAATGACGCATATGATTATATTCCCAAAATTCTATCCCGAAATGACATAAATCCTCAATCTTAGAAATCTCTTACTTGTATCGGCAAATCAGACTTAGAGTTAAATTAGTAGTGGTGGTCCAAGAAACAATTACTCATTATACAGTTACACTTTCACAAGTGTTTAATAACTATTTTCTATCAATGGATTCAAACTGTATGCTAGTATTCTGTGACAAGGATCCACTTGCACTATTCTAAGAACTCTTTAATGTAACTAAACCTAAGTCATCAAAAGACTACAACCACATTTTCTAAATCTATGGCATTTGTATCTTGTTCATTGTGGTTTTGACAAGATCAATCTCTGCAAAGAGTTAATATGCCTATATCCACTGAAAGTATGTTCATCTCATTCGCAAATGAATGTACATTCAAGGGTGGATATTAGTTTTTCGTTGTATTCTTAAAACGATTACTCTAGATATTACCTTATGCAAAGAAATTTGAAATGTTTGAAAAATTTCATGAATTTCTAGCAATGGTGAAAAACCATTAAGGTAAGTAGTTAAAGATCTTGTGAACTGATAGGGGTGGAGAAATAGTTAGTAGGTATGTAGTTCAAAGATCATTAAGTTAATTTTTTAATTATATCTAGACTTACCTCCACAGAAATTTTAATTTGCATATTGATGATTAGTTACTAGTCGTTTGCATGTTTGTTAGCTATTCTAAGTGATTAGGGGTGGAACATCCCATAGTCAATAGATAAGAAAGTGTTTGTTTAAACAAATACTAATTTTCTAAGAAAATGACTAAGTCTGAATATAAAGTACCAAATAAAGGAGATATTTTTTTGATTCCATAAGTGTTCTATCATCTTTTTCGATACAAGATGATCCCACTGCCTCTGTTGTCTTGAGATAACCGAAGAGGTTAATACCATTTAGTTTTCTTAGACATAATTCAAGGTACCTTGTCGTAGTGGGAGGGTTTCTAGGAACTCACCTTCTTATGACTTGGAAGACACTAGTGATTAAAATCCATTGTGAGTTTAAACAAGTAATGGATAGTCAAGATAAGAAACTAAGAAGAAAAGCCAAGAGAACTATGGTTTAATCCATTCACATGGAGTAACCTAAATTTTTCTATTACAAGGACATAAAAGGAAACTTTCGTTTATAAGTCTATTCAATGGACTTAACAAGACTTCCTATTCCTAGTATTATTGGTTTGAGTTTATCGAAAACTATGGCTCATGGTATACCTGGTAATTACTTAATCTAATGCAAGCAACTTACTTTAGTAAGATGCTGAAGCATTTTCTTTCTAATGGCAATCTATAGAAGCTTCTCGACTTCTAGGCATAGATTTTATTTATCTAAGGAAAAGTCTCAACTATTCCAGAAAAGATAAAGCCATGAAAGAATTTCTTTAAATCAACAGTGAGAGGTCTCAGATATGCTTAAGTATGCCTTAGACCAAACACCTGCTGTTGAGTGGGAGTAATGAGTAGGTATCAGATTAATCCAGGATAGGAACATTGGAAGACAATCAAGTAAATCTGAAGATTAAGAAGAGGAACTATATGTTAGTCGATAAAGGTGTATTTAAAACTCTTAGACTACACCACATCAGATTTCGAGACTTGCCTTTGTGCTAGAAAGTCTGCTGATAAGATGGTGATTACTCTAGGGGTGGAGTAGTGATTTTGGAGAAGTGTAAAAACCTATCTGAAGTCTCTTGGTCTACCACAGAGAGACTAAATGTTAAAGATGCAGGAAAGGTACTTATTTAGTCTAAGGAAAGTTCTATACATTTGTGGCACCGTTCCAACTTATCTTAACTACTAGTGTTACTTCCTGAATAACCAAAAAGTAGTTGCCAAAAGTATAGAATCTGGTATCCCAAGAGAGTACACATATATAGAGGAATTTCACAATATCAAGGATTTTGTGATTAAGGAAGAGTAATGGTGGAGAAAAGGTTGTGTTGAATTCAACCTGTCAGATCCTATTACGAGGAGTAAACTACTACTACACTTGATTTGTATATCAAGGTGTTGAGATTATTTGAAATGCACATTTTGTTTTATATTAGTGCAAATGGGAGTTTGTTGGGTTTTGTGCCCTAAATAAAACCCATTTGAATATCATAAGATTTATTTATTAATAAAGATCAAAAATAACATTTAATGTTGCATGGTTCACATGATTTATTTCATGATTATATATACATAATGTATGAATTCTGTTTAAGTCCAGAACATATGAATTTGTTAATGATTATAGTGTTGTCAACACAGTGGAATATAATCTTGATTATATGTTCGAAAGTTTATTCCCTTATTAGTCAGAACACTGGATTTAGACTGACATGGTATAATCAGCGATAGGTATTCTTACACCTTGGATAAGTGATATGTCCTTTCCAGGGCATTGGCAAAGTTTACCAGTATCGGATGTTTGGAGTATACATCGGAAGGGACCGATAATGAACTTTGAATAGATATATTAAAATTTACCGTAATATCTATTCAATTCAATATCACCCGTTGATCCTAGATCAAATGATCTTAATCCTGATATGTTTAGGTTCGATCTCAAGAGTATTATACATGTTCTTTGATTTGTTAGTTAAGCCTACTTTTGGGTCAGGGTGATACGTACATTTTGGGAACATGATAGTATAATTGAGTGGGAGTGCTAACATAAATATCGAGTCTATAACTTCTATATGAATTTAGAAGTGAAACAATGATATCCTTCGAGCTTGGCTAAACAGAGATAAATGGTGGAGATCTCATTTCACTTCACTTAAATATCATTTATACGGAGCTAAGTGTTTTAAGGATAAAATACATTGAAGGTGTAACGGTGACTTAGTGCCTATTCAATGTAGATCATCTATTAGAGGGTCATTGATCAAATTAGGATTATAACAATGGATAACTAATGACGTATCTATATCGTGGAACATATAGAGCGTTCTATATGACTGAGAGTGCAATTCCAAGTTCTAAGTGTGGATTCAATAAGGAATTAATAAGTTAGGGAATTTACTTCGTAAATTCGGTTCGACTTATTAGAAGCTCAGTTAATATAGGCCCACGGTCCCCATACGAGTTGAGACCATACTACTTGTAAGACTCAGTTAATTGATTTTGATTAATCAATTATAATTCTAAAGTTAGACTATGTCTACTTTTGTAATTTACACTAAGCAAGGGCGAAATTGTAAAGCGAAGAGATTCTAGGTTTATTTATTAATTAAGAAACTTTATATGTCTAATTAATAAATATATTAAATGAAAATATTGTTTAATAATTAATTTTAGTTATTAAATAATTAGAATTGGCATTTAAATGGTTGAATTTGAAAATTGGCGTTTTTGAGAAAATGAGATGCATAAATGATAAAACAGCAAAATTGCATAAGTGAGGCCCATTATCCAAAGCCCATGGCCGGCCACTCTTATAGGCTTTTATCATTTATTTTTTCATTATTTTAATGCCAAATAATTCAAACTTAAACGTAGGGGGTTACCTATAAATAGATAGTGATGGCTTCAGGAAAAAGCTGATGCATCTCATTCCTTTAGAGAAAATCTTCTAACCGCGACCTTCTCTCTTCTTTTCTTTTTCAATTTCAAAATCCTTGAGTGATAGAGTAGTGCCCACACACATCAAGTGGTATCTCAATCATAGTGTGTATCACTGTAGGAGACTCCAATCAATAAAAAGGAGATTCAGCATCAAAGGAAGGAGAAAAAGAGATCCAGGTACAGAAAGGAATCAAGGGCTAGAGATCTGAACGGAAGGAGTCATTATATTCCGCTGCAACCAATGTAAGGTTTCCTTAAACCCTTATGTGTTTATTTCATTGTTTTAGAATTCATATTAGGATGTTAATGAAACATACTTGTTAGTAAATCTAGATCCTGGTAAAATATTTCCAACACAAAGTTCCACGCGCAGAAGAGCCAACTATAACTTTCAACGATGAAGACGCTGTCCAGGTAAGATTTTCGCACAACTACCCGCTGGTCGTGGAAGTCCAGATAGCAAACAAAACGATGGCTAAAACCATGACCGATAATGGGGCTTCTTCAAACATTTTGTTCAGAGTGCTTACGAGAAGATGGGGCTCCAGCTCAAGGATTTAACTCCATGCCTTCAGCCTGTCTATGGTTTCTCCGGTCAAGGAGTTCCACCTCTAGGACAAATCCGGCTACCCTTCACAGTTGGACAAGCTCCGACGAGCATAACTATCATGGCACAATTCCTAATATTGGATGTTCCTTCAGCCTTTAACATAATGCTAGGCTGACCAGCCTTGTATGACTTAAAAGCTGTCACATCAATATTTCACTCGTGCCTGAAGTTCCCAACCAAAAACGTGGTAGGGTGTCTTAGAGGGAATCAGTAATCTGCTCGGGAATGTTACAACCTTGCAGTGGCCAAGGCTAAGCAGGAAATATCCTCCAGCCAGTGCCCAGACAAGGGAATAAACATTCCCAAGTAGGAAACTTCCCAAGGCGAGGATGAAGATGTGGATCCTCGACTTGGGGACCCAAGCAGCAATGTTGGACCTGTGGAAGAATTAGAAGAGATCGAGATCGATCCAGCTATCCCGGCCAGAAAGCTAAAAATTGGAAAGGGTTTGTTGCTCGAAGTAAAATTAGAATTGATAAAATTTCTGAGAGCAAACCTGGATTTTTTTTTTCCTGGTAACATGCGGATATGGTCGGAATCGATCCTTCTATTATTTCGCACGTCCTGAATATCGATTCTAACATCTGGCCAGTTCTGTAGAAACGAAGATTGCTGGGTAAAGAACGAGCAGTAGCACTGAAAGATGAAGTTCAAAAGCTGCGCAACAACAACTTCATTATTGAAGCCTTTTACCCGGCTTGGGTCGCGAACCCCATACTCATGCCTAAGCCGAACAAGAAATGGCGGGTCTGTATTGACTTCACAGACCTCAAGAAAGCATGCCCTAAAGACTGTTTCCCACTTCCAAGAATCGATCAGCTCGTCGATGCAACAACTGGGCACAAATATTAAGCTTCATGGATGCTTATTCGGGCTACAATCAAATCAAAATGCATCCACCAGACCAAGAACATACAAGTTTTCGAACAGATATGGGTCTCTACTGCTACAAAGTCATGCTGTTTGGTCTTAAAAATGCCGGAGCTACATACGAAAGATTGGTCAACAAGATGTTTAAAGACCAGATCGGCAGAAATATGGAAGTTTACGTGGATGATATGCTCATCAAATCCAGAAAGGCTGGGGGGCACATAGACGACCTGGATGAATGTTTCAAAGTCCTTAGGAAATACAACATGAAACTAAATCCCTTAAAATGCTCCTTTGGCGTCAGCTCGGGAAAGTTTCTAGGCTTCATCGTCAATGCTCGAGAAATTGAAGCCAATCTGGAAAAAATCCAAGCCCTCCTAGATATGAACTCGCCAACAAAAACCAAAGAGGTGCAAAGCCTAACTGGTCGAATCGCTGCACTTAGCAGATTCGTGTCAAAATCAACGGATAAATGTGTCCCATTCTTCAACATCCTGCGAGGAAACAAAAAGTTCGAATGGATGGAAGAATGTGAAAGAGCTTTTCAAGATCTAAAAGCATAGCTCGCAAAATCTCCCGTCCTTTCTAAACCTCTGGACGGTGAGGAACTAGGGATATACCTAGCAGTAATGGAGCATGCCGTGAGTGCCGTACTGATCAGAGAAGAAGATGGCGTGCAACATGCAGTCTATTACATCATTAAAAGACTTGTCGAGCCCGAAGGCTGATATCCATTGATAGAATAGCTCGCCTACTGCCTCATTCTAGCAACAAGAAAGTAGAGACCTTACTTTCAAGCTCATCCTGTTCGGGTGTACACCGACCAACAACTACCACAAATACTACAAAAGCTAGATGACTCTGGACGGTTACTCAAGTGGGCGGTAGAATTGGGTCAGTACGAAATCAACTTCCAGCCCCGAACAGCTATCAAAGGCCAAGCCTTGGCCGAATTTGTGGTGGAATGAACAGGAAAAACTGAAAGCATACCAGAAAGCGATCTCGAGTCAATACCACAACCGAGTAATACTGAAAACAAATCGACCTGGAAGCGACATGTGGATGGGTTGGCAACAGATCAATTATCCGGAGCAGGAATTGCCCTTGTCACACCTGGGGGCAACACCTGCATGCAGCGGTCAAATTCGGATTCAAAGCCTCTAACAACGAGGGCGAATACGAAGCCCTAATCGCTGGACTTAAACTAGCGAAGGAGATGAAGGCCGAGCTCATTGAGATCTGAAGTGATTCACAGCTAGTGGTAAATCATGTATCTGGCAAATACGAGGCTCGGGGAGAAAAAAAGATAGCATATCTGAGCAAAATACATGATCTGCTCGCACAATTCAAAAGCTACAGCCTCAGACAAATTCGAAGAGAAGAAAATACAACGGCAGATGCGTTAGCCTGATTGGCGAGCCACAATATAAATGTCAAGGCAAACGTAGTCCCAATCCAATTTCTTGAAGAGCCTAGCATCACTGGCACGGAAGAAATCAAAATGATTGACACATCTCAAAACTGGATGATGCCAATAGCAGCCTATCTCAACTCTGGGGAACTCCCAGATAACCGAAATGAAGCTCGGAAAATGAGAAGAAAGGCAACACGATACATCATAGTAGAAGGGATCATGTATAGAAGAGGATTCTCAATGCCACTACTCAGATGCGTAACACCAAATGAAGCTGCACGGCTTCTATATGAAGTTCACGACGGATTCTGTGAAATTCATGCAGCCGGACAGAGCTTATCAAAGAAAATCCTAAGGCAAGGCTACTTCTGGCCGACGATGATTGAAGATTTGAAAGCTTATGTCAAGAAGTGCGACAAATGCCAGAGATTTTCAAAGAGACCAAGAGCTCCGCCCAACGAGCTGACACAAATGCAAAGTCCGTGGCCCTTTGCCATTTGGGGAATTGACTTAGTCGGACAGTTACCTAAAGGTAAAGGCAGAGTGCAGTACGTAGTGGTAGTGATTGACTACTTTACTAAGTTAACTGAAGCTGAACCACTCGCAACTATCACATAAAAGAAGGTTCAAGACTTTATAGTGAAGAACATCATATGCCGGTTCGGACTACCGTACAAAATAGTTTCGGACAACGGCAAACAGTTCGACAGTCAATCTTTCACTGATTTCTGTGCGAACCATGGTATCATCAAAAGTTTCTCCGCAGTGGCACATTCTCAAGCAAACGGTCAAGTTGAAGCAGTCAACAAAACCTTAAAGGATACACTAAAGAAGAAACTTGAAGATGCCAAAGGGAATTTGCCAGAAGAACTCCCCAAAGTTCTATGGTCATACCGTACAACGGAAAAAACAGCAACTGGTGAGACACCATTTGCAATGGTGTACGGCTATGAAGCTATGCCGCCCGTCGAACTCGAGCCACCGTCCCACAGAAGATTGATGTACGATTAAGGTACAAATCACATACTCCTTGCAGAATAACTTGATGAAATCGAAGAAAAACGAGCAACTGCATACTTAAAGTTGGTAGCTCATCAACAAAAAGTAGCTAGGTAGTTCAACAAACAAGTGAAAGCTCGAAAATTCTTGGTGGGAGATGTGGTCTAAGAAGGGTATTCCTAAACACCAAAGACAGCACGTCAGCTGTACTAGGACCTAATTGTGAAGGACCATACCAGGTGGTCAAAGTTCTCGACTCCGGAGCATACAAACTGGGTAAGTATGACGAAAAATTGCAACTCATTCGAGTACCACGGTACTGGAATGGAGAACATTTAAGGAAATACTACCAATAAAGTACTCAGGTCGGGTAGACCACTTCAAAGTACTCAGGTTGGATAGACCACTTCAAAGTACTCAGGTCGGGTAGACCACATTAAAGTACTATTGAACATTCCCTTCTAAGTGAATGGCCTCTTGGGCGGACTACGTGCAAAGGCTTCAGAAACAAAGTACTCAGGTCGGGTAGACCACTTTAAAGTACACTTTCTTATTTTTTTTTATGTCATGTTAAGCTAAAAGTTCAGATTAGATCACTAGCTCTGATGTAAGTTACTACGGTAACAAATACATTTTCGATCAATAAATGAATAAAGATAGTATTTCCAATTCTATTGAGTCAAAAAAATCAGCATGATTATAATTTACCTAAAGTGCGTACAAAAGGCTTAGTCGAACCCAAAACACCAAACAAAAAAGTAATATATTTGCGAAAGACAAGTGACCAAGACTCATACGTTTGCTGGGTCACTTGGGGGCACCTATACCTGTACAAAGGATTTGGTAAACATAAAACAATCACAATTGCACGACAATTATAAACAGAGAATGAAATTCATTAAGGGTGACAAAAGCACGTAGTACCGGGATTAAAAGTCAGCCTTGGCCACCGTATGTCTAAAAAATGAAAAATAATTCCAAGTTTAAAGACCGCTTGGTCGGTCACGATGTCTTAAAGGCCTTGAGGCCACATATAATATATATATATATAAACAAGAGATAAAAAGAGAAGTGTTTAAACAGCTGGAGTCCCAGGCTCTTGGTTCGGTTCTTCTAAGTCAACTGGAGCAGAAGGATCTGTTGTTCGAGCAGGAGAAGCATCAGCAGCCTGTTGGGATTTACGCCCTAAATAAAACTCATTTCAATATAATCAGATTTACATATTAATATAGATCAGAAATAACATTTAATGTTGCATTGTTCACATGATTTATTTCATGATTATATGTACATAATGTATGAATTCATCTGAAACCCTTTTCACATACTTGATCCTATTTATTGTGTTGTCAACACATTGGAAAGTAAATATGACTATGATAATCTACAACAGAGTTTACTTGCATTTGCAGAAATGCTATGTTCTTTCCAGAGCATTGGTTAAAGTAAAGCTCAGGTTGGATGCATGGAGTATGCATCAGAAGGGACTGATATTGAACTTTGACTTAGATTTATTAAACTTACCGTAATATCTATTCAAGTCAATATCGCCTAGTTGATCCTAGATCAAATGATCTTAATTCTGTTATGATTAGGCTCAATCTCAGGAGGCTATTCGTGTTCTTTGATTTGTTAGTTAAGCCTACTTTTGGGTCAGGGTGATACGTACATTTTGGGAACACGGTAGTGCAATTGAGTGGGAGCGCTAACATAAACATGGAATCTATAGCTTCTATCTGGCGAATAGTATCGAGCTTAACCAAACGAAAATAAATGGTGGAGTACTCATTTTACATAAGCTAAAATATCATTTATACGGGGTTAAGTGTTTTAAGGATTAAATACATTGTAGGGTGTAACGGTAATCTAATCCCTTTACAGTGCAGATCATTCATATAGAGGATCATTGATCAAATTAGGATTATAACAATGGATAACTAATGATGTGTCTATATGGTGGAACATATGGAGCATTCTATATACTGAGTGTGCAATTCTAAGTTCTATGCGTGGATTCAACGAAGAATTAATAAGTCAGTGAATTTAGGTAATAAATTCTTGATCTACTTATTGGAAGCTCGGTAATATAGACCCATGGTCCCCCCACTAGTTAAGATAATATTGCTTGTAAGACTCATATAATTTGTTTTGATTAATCAATTATAATTCTCAAATTAGACTATGTCTATTTGTGAATTTTTCACTAAGTAAGGGCGAAATTGTAAAGAAAGAGTTTTAGGAGCATAATTGTTAATTATGATACTTTGTATGGTTCAATGAATAAATATGATAAATGACAATGTTATTTAATAATTATTTATTGTTATTAAATAGTTAGAATTGGCATTTAAATGGTTGAATTAGAAAATTGACGTTTTTGAGAAAATCAGATGCAAAAAAGATAAAACTACAAAATTGCAAAAAGTGAGTCCCAAATCCACATTGCATGGCCGGCCACTTTTGTAGGAATTATCCTCTGATATTTTCATTATTTTAATGCCAAATATTTCAAACCTAACCCTAGTGGAATGCTATAAATAGATAGTGAAGGCTTTAGGAAAATTACACTTTTCATTCAGAAAAACTTGAGCCTCTCTCTCTCTATCTGGCCGCCCACTCCCTCTCTCTCTTCTTCCTTAAGATTTCAAAATACTTAGTGATTAGAGTAGTGCCCACACACAGCAAGTGATACCTCAATCATAGTGAGGAAGATCGTGAAGAAAGACTTTCAACAAGAAGGAGTTTCAACACTAAAGAATCAGAGAAAGAGATCCAGGTTCAGATCTTGATTATACTCTGCGACAGAAAGGATACAAGGGTTAGAGATATGAATGGAAGGAGTCATATTATTCCGCTGCACCCAATGTAAGGTTTCTAATACTTTATAAGTGTTTATTTCATCGTTTTAGAAAGTTCATATTTAGGGTGTTAATCAACATACTTGTGAGTAGATGTAAGATCCTGGTAAAATAATTTCCAACAACTGGTATCAGAGCCAAGGTAATTGATTTGCTTGCAAGAAATTTGGACTTTAAAACGATTGTTTGATGTTTTGGATGGTATCATGTTGTATTGAGTGTTATATGATGATTGATTGATGTTTGTGAATTTTCGTAAAAAATAAATAATTATCTATTTCTGGAATTATTTTTATTGGATAGCATGGAGAAAATTAAGCAAGTTACATTTTTAGAGAACTCAATTTCGATTTAATTTGAATTAGTTAAGATTTTTTGAAGTTTCGAAAAAAATAGGAATCGGGCAACCAGCTTCCTCGCGCGGAGATCTTGCTGGTGACCCCCCCGCGCCAAGAAATCTCGGCTGTGCACTCCTCTGCGCGCGCGGACGTGTATGCACAGCATATTGTCCGTACGACTCGCAATTTTTTTCGTTTTTCTTCGATTTTTCATGCTATTTCATGGGTTTAACTTCCGATTTTTTGTGTAGTTCTGTATTTATACATTTACTATTCCTATTTCAATTCTAATTATCATAATTAAATTAATTAATCTTTTGTTCATTTAATTCATGATATTAGTATAATTTGAATTTAAAAATAGTAAATATCTATCTTTTTGCTTAATTATCTATCTTATTTTTAAATTTGATTATATCTTATTTTTTTTTTTGAATTTAAGGTTAGATATTAAATTTTTTAAATTAATTTTTTTTTAAATAATTTGACCTTATTTAAATTTAAAATAAGATAACTATAATCATGTAATTTTAAATAGATGTAAAATATTTTGCTAACTTTTAAATTTTGTTATTTTATTTATTTAAATTAAATCATAAAATCTGAAAAAGATATTTATTTATCTTTTTTAATTTTTATTTATAAAATAACATTAAATTTTTAAAAGGTAGTTAGCAAATTTTGAAATGATATTTAGGTTGGTTGAAACCTAATTTTTTCAAAATTGTAGGTTTTATTTTAAATATTATTTTATTAATTTCGAAAATATTTAAATTTTATTTTATTTTATTATTTTTTTTTCGAAAATAATTTTTTTTATTTAATTTTTTTTTCGAAATTTAATTATTTCAAATTAAATAAATCCTACATCCAACTATCCAGCTAACCTTGTTGCAGGAGTATGTGTTTTAGCTTGCTTGTAAGTTTTTAAAACCTATTATTGCTTGATTGCAAATAGCTATGGTTAACTTGTTGACAGATCCAATGATCTGATTTTAACTCATGGCTCCCTTGGTCAAGTAAATAATTTGTAACAGGTAATTTTCACAATCTTCTTTCATCTATGTATGACCTAGCAACATGATAGGATCCATCCAAATTGTGTGCCTGTGTGAGCCTATATGTTTAATTTTGTTATAGATGCATATAGGTTGTTGTTGCTAAATAAAATATCATAGTTTTTGATAGATTTTATTTAGGCCCATTTAATTTTGGGCCTATTCAATTAATAACAATTGTTCATTTTAAGGTTAAATTCCTCTCTTTTGGGCCTTGTGTGAGAGTTGGGAGCCATAGTAGTGGGTACGACATACTGAACCCAGCCCCCCCTCACATGAGCTACCCCAATTGTGAAGGCCCATTTGCCTGATTTGAATAACTGTACTAGGTTAATTAAATTAGTTTAACCTAATAAAATTGAATAGCAACCTAATTAATTTCATTTATTTTGAAATTAATTTAAGAAAAACATAGTTTAAAGAATTTTTTTATTCTAAGCTAAACTATATGTATTTTCTTGTATTTAATTAAATATAGAATTATAACCAACTAGATTCTTTCTGAAGCTTAATTTGAATTTTTTCATTAAATATTCCTATTTAAGTTGAAAATTAGTTATCACTAACTAATCAACTTAAATCTGAACATCTTTTGAATTTCAAATTTCAAAATAAGTTGATGAATTTTAGGAATTGGTTATTAAGATTCTTTAGATATTTTTTAAGTTGTTATTTTTTCAAATATTAACTTAAAATGGAATATTTTCAAATTAAGTGGTTGTAACTTAATTTTAAATTTAATTAAATCTAATTTGAAAGATATTTAAGTTGATTTTTTTTTTATTCTTCTAAAACAACTTAAACAAGATATTTTTACAAATTTTGTGGAAAGGATACTTAGTCAAATAAGATATTTTCTAGATAGTTATTTCTAGACTACTTATTATTCTAATATTAAATAGGAAAATATTATACATTGTGAAATTAATTATTTAAATAATTAATTTTGGTACAATTTATTTTTAAGTATATTTTTTCCTAGTATTAAACTAGAGATTAATAATTAAGCCTTCTCTACACTTAATTATTTATTTCTTGTATTTAATACATTTAATTAAATTGAAAATTAAATATCTAAGTTGATTTTCATCATGATACTTAAATATTTCTTTTTCATGACACTTAATTAAATAGAAAATTATTTTTAGTTGAAATTTATTTTTTCAACTAAATTCAAATAATTTTCAGAATATATATTTTTTTCTTTATTTTATTAATCAATTTTCGAAATTCCATTTCATAATGCAAGATGATTTTGATTTTATCTTGAAAAATAGATTAAGTTGTAAATTAATTATTTATTTTAATTAATTCTTGGACCAACTTAAATCAATGATTTTTTTCATTTATTGATTAATTTAAAATAAATGAATTAAATTATATTATTAGAAATTGAATTAATTAGTCAAAGGAAAATCTAGATTAGTGATATTTTTGCTTTAAGTATTTTTCTAAGTAATTATTATTTAAGTATTTCGAAAATATAAAGTTTTTATACTTTCTTTTTCAAAATACAATAAATATATTCTCATGAAAATTTATTTTGAATTGCAAATTAATTTAAATTAATACAACTTAAATAATTTTCTTAATATTTATATATCAAAATTACTACTAAGATGGAAATAATTCAACTTATTTTAATCACCATCTAAGTATAATTTTATAAATATTAAATTAAATTTTAATTTAGAATTTTAATTCTAAATTCGATATTTAATGAATATATTGTTGGAAATTATTTTACCAGGATCTTAGATCTACTCACAAGTATGTTTATTAACACCCTAAATATGAACTTTCTAAAACGATGAAATAAACACATATAAAGTTTAGGAAACCTTACATTGGGTGCAGTGGAACATAATGACTCCTTCCGTTCAGATATCTAGCCCTTGATTCCTTTCTGTAGCAGAGCATTATCAATATCTGAACCTGGATCTCTTTCTCTGAATCTTTGATGCTGAAACTCCTTCTTGCTGAAAGTCTTTCTTCACGATCTTCCTCACTATGATTGAGGTATCACTTGCTGTGTGTGGGCACTACTCATACACTAAGAATTTCAAAATTCAAGAGGGAAGAGAAAGAAGAAGTGGCAGCTAAAGATAGGGAGAGAGAAAGGCTCAGGTTTTTCTCTGAAGGAAAAATAGAAAATTTAAGTGTAATTTTCCTGAAGCCTTCACTATCTATTTATAGCATTCCACTAGGGTTAGGTTTGAATTATTTGGCATTAAAATAATGAAAATATCAGAGGGAAAACCCTACAAAAGTGGCCGGCCATGCAAGGTGGAATTGGGCCTCACTTTTTGCAATTTTGCAGTTTTATCTTTTCTGCATCTGATTTTCTCAAAAACGCAAATTTTCTAATTCAACCATTTAAATGCCAATTCTAACTATTTAATAACTATAAATAATTATTAAATAATATTGTCATTTATCATATTTATTAATTGAACCATACAAAGTATCATAATTAACAAATATGCCCCTATAAACTCTTTCTTTACAATTTCGCCCTTACTTAGTGAAAAATTCACAAATAGACATAGTCTAATTTGAGAATTATAATTGATTAATCAAAACCAATTACATGAGTCTTACAAGCAATATTATCTCAACTAGTGGGGGGACCATGGGTCTATATAACCGAGCTTCCAATAAGTAGATCAAGAATTTAGCACTAAAATTCACTAACTTATTAATTCTTCGTTGAATCCACGCATAGAACTTAGAATTGCACTCTCAGTATATAGAATGCTCTATATGTTCCACCATATAGACACATCATTAGTTATCCATTGTTATAATCCTAATTTGATCAATGATGCTCTATATGAATGATCTACACTGTAAAGGGATTAAATTACCGTTACACCCTACAATGTATTTATTCCTTAAAACACTTGACCCAGTATAAATGATATTTTAGCTTATGTGAAATGAGTACTCCATCATTTATGTTCTTTTGGTCAAGCTCGAAGGAGATCATCCTTTGCTTACTATTCGCCAGATAGAAGCTATAAACTCCATGTTTATGATAGCGCTCCCACTCAATTGCACTACCGTGCTCCGAAAATGTACGTATCACCCTGACCTAAAAGTAGGCTTAACTAACAAATCAAAGAACACGAATAGCCTTTCAAGATTGAGCCTAATCATAACAGGATTAAGATCATTTGATCTAGGATCAACTAGGCGATATTGACTTGAATAGATATTACGGTAAGTTTAATAAATCTAAGTTTAACCAATGCTCTTGAAAGAACATAGCACTTCTCCAAAGGCAAGTAAACTCTGTTGTAGATTATCATATCAGTAAAACCCTATGTCTGATAAATCTAGGAAACTTTATCCACATAGTCATGTCTACTTTCCAATGTGTTGACGGCACAATAAACATGATCAAGTATGTGAAAAGGGTTTCAGATGAATTTATACATTATGTACATATAATTATGAAATAAATCATGTGAACCATGCAACATTAAATGTTATTTCTGATCTATATTAATAAGTAAATCTAATTATATTGAAATGAGTTTTATTTAGGGCATAAAACCCAACAAACTCCCACTTGCACTAATATAAAACAAAAAGTGCGTTTCAAATAATCTCAACACCTTGATATACAAATCAAGTGTAGTAGTAGTAAACTCCTCGTAATAGGACCTGAAAGGTTGAATTAAACACAACCTTTTCTCCACCATTACTCTTCCTTTAATCACAAAATCATTGATAATGTGAAATTCCTCTCTATATGTCTACTCTCTTGGGATACTGGATTCTATATCTTTGGCAACTACTTTTGGTTAATCAGGAAATTAACACTAGTAGTTTAAGGCAATTTGGAATGGTGCCAAACATGTATAGAACTATCCTTAGACTGAATAAGTACCTTTCCTGCAGCTTTAACATTCAGTCTCTCTCTGGTAGACCTAGAGACTTCAGATAGGTTTTTACACTTCTCTAAAATCACTATTACACCCCCATAGTAACCACCATCTTATCAGAAAGATTTACTAGCACAAAGGCAAATTTCGAAATCTGATATGGTGCAGTCTAAGAGTTTTAAACACACCCTTATAGACTAACATATAGTTCCTCTTCTTAATCTTAGGATTTACTTGATTGTCTTCCAATGTTCTTTTCCTGGATTAATCTGATACCAACTCATTACTCCCACTCAACAGCAGGTGTCTGGTCTAAGGCATACAAAAGCATATCTAAGACCTCTCACTGTTGATTTAAGAAATTCTTTCATGGCTTTATCTTTTCTGGAATAGTTGAGACTTTTCCTTAGATAAATAAAATCTATGCCTAGAAGTCAAGAAGCTTCTATAGATTGCCATTAGAAAGAAAATGCTTCAGCATCTTACTAAAGTAAGTTGCTTGCATTAGAGTAAGTAATTACCAAGTATACCATAAGCCATAGGTTTAGATAAACTCAAACCTATAATACTAGGAACAGGAAGTTTGTTAAGTCCATTGAATAGACTTATAAACGAAAATTTCCTTTTATGTCCTTGTAATAGAAAACTTTAGGTTATACCATGTGAATGGATTAAACCATAGTTCTATTGGCTTTTCTTCTTAGTTTCTTATCTTGACAATCCATTACTTGTTTAAACTCACAATGGATTTTAATCACTAGTGTCTCCCAAGTCATAAGAAGGTGAGTTCAAAGAAACTCTCCCACTACGACAAGGTACCGTGAATTATGTCTAAGAAAATAAATGGTTGTGACAAGACAACAGAGGCAGTGGGATCATCATATGTTATATAACATGATAGAACACTTTTGGAATCAAGAAAAATATCTCCTTTATTTGCTACTTGTTTTCAGACTTAGTCATTATCTTAGAAAAGTAGTATTTGTTTGAACAAACACTTTCTTATCTCTTGACAATGGGATAGTCCACCCCTAATCACTTAGAATAGCTAACAAACCATGGTTAACAGTTCTAGCTTTTTTTAAGATTTTGATTAGGTCATCCATGAATCTAGTAATGATTTAAATTAAGTATACAACCATTACATCATTCTGAAATTGTATTACCATAGAAGGAATTAGGCAACGACTAGTAACTAATCATCAACATGCAACTCGAAATTTCTGGGGAGGTAAGTTTGGATTTAATTCAAAAATCAATTTAATGATCTTTGAACTGCATATCTACTAACTATTTCTCCACCCCTATCAGTTCGCAAGATCTTTAACCACTTACCTTAATGGTTTTAACCATTGCTAGAAATTAATGAAAATTTTCAAACATTTCAAATTTCTTTGTATAAGGTATAATCTAGAGTGATCGTTTTCAGAATACAACGAAAAACTCATATCCACCCCTGAATGTACATCCATCTGCGAATGAGATGAACTACTTTCAGTGGATATAGGCATATTAACTCTTTGCAGAGATTTATCTTGTCAAATCCACTATGAACAAGATACAAATGCCATAGATTAAAAAAAAATGTGGTAGTGTCTTTTGATGACTTAGGTTTATAAAAGAATCTTAGAATAGTGCAAGTGGATCCTGGTCACAGAATACCTAACTCATATTCCATACAGTTTGAATCCATTAATAAAAGATGGATATTAAACACTTGAGAAAGTGTAACTGTATTGTATCTGGAATTAGAAATATAAGAAAATTTCTGTTTGGATTCTAAAATTAAAGTCAAAGACTTAAATTCAACCAAATATAATGAGTAATTCTTTCTTAGACCACAACTACTATTTAAACTCTAAGTCAGATTTGCCCATACAAGTAGGAGATTTCTAAGATTGAGGGTTTATATCAATTGGGAATAGAATTTCGGGATTATAATCATATGCGTCATTTAATTTCTTAAGAGAAAATATAGAATGACATGAAATGATTTATAGACCAATCATCCAATGATATATTATTGAGCTAATTCGAAATGAATAAGCTAAGAGGAATTAGGATAATTTCGTTTATAAATAAGAATCCAACGATGCTTCGATTACCGAAAGTCAAAGTAATCTTATTTATATAATCTGCTTGTTTCATATCGTAAAAATACTAGTCTAAGGTGTCATCAATTGATGAACAGCTAGATGTCGCATATACAATATTTATCTTTCGAGATTTAACGCTATTATGTATGTCTAATGGTGAAAATCCACTAGGGATTTATCTCATTAGATAAACAAGCCAAGTTAGACCAACAATGAAGATTCGAAATTAAACTACAACTTAATAACAGAAAATAACATGGTTCAATATAAATTCATACACAATTCAGAAATTATAAACATATAGCAAGTAGGAATGACAAGTGAAAATACTAAAACTTACAATCCTAAATAATTTCCAAGGTTTTCAACAAACTGATATCAGTGTCCCGTTTAGGCGAGAGTCAAAGCTACCATTCATTGAATAGAGTTGTCAGCTCGTCTAAAATGTTAAACATTCTAGCAACCTTTTATTCGATCAAGATTGGAATTCAGCGTTGTCCCGTTTAGGCGAGAGTCAAGGCAATTCTATCTTATGAGCTTCCACCATTGTTTCATAATTTGCAAGTCAAGTATGGTCGCCACCATTAGGGTGATCCATACCATACAAAACACTTACAAACTACTTATCATGCGAGGTTAAACGGTGCGAAATTGCTAATGAACGTTCTTCCATTAGGGAGGATTACTCACTAAAACAAACGGGGTGTAAAACCCACAATGGAGATCGAATATCTTAATAATAAAGCTCATTATTTAAAGAGAGTTGTATTTTCTTTGATTCTCTTTATTTAATCTATTTATTTAATTAAAATTTCCAATTTAGAATGAAAAATTCTAAATATAAATTTTAATTTAATATTTATAAATTTTACTTAGATGGATATGAAATAACATGAATTATTTCCATCATAGTAATAATTTCCAATAAATATTTAGAAAAATATTTAAGTTGTTACAAAATTAATTTAAATTAATTTACAACTCAAATTTAATTTTCTATAAATATATATTGCATTTCGAAAAATTAAAGTATTTAAGAATACAATTTTCGAAAAAAAATGCATATTAAAATAAATCCTGAAAAAATTATTCTAATTTAATGTTGGCCCAAAATTAATTAATAAAATTAAGTTACAACAAAAAATATAATTTTCCTATTTAATTAAATATATAAGAAAAATTTCAAATATTTAAGTATGATGATGAAAATTAACTTAAATATTAATTTTCTATTTAATTAAATACACTAGAAAAATACTTCAAGCAAAAATATCACCTATCTAGATTTTTCTTTGACTAATTAATTCAATTTCTAATAATATATTTTAATTCAATTTATTTTAAATTAATCAATAAATGAAAAAATCATTGATTTAAGTTGATCCAAGAATTAATTAAAATAAATAATTAATTTACAACTTAATCTATTTTTCAAGATAAAATTCGAAATTCCAGCATTTAAGAAATGCAATTTCGAAATTTGATTTATAAAATAAAGAAAAAATATATTTTGAAAATTATTTAAATTTAGTTGAAAAAATAAATTTCAACCAAAAATAATTTTCTACTTAATTAAATGTCATGAAAAAGAAATATTTAAGTATGATGATAAAAATCAACATAGATATTTAATTTTCAAATTAATTAAATGTATTAAATTCAAGAAATAAATAATTAAGTGTAGAGAAGGCTTAATTATTAATCTCTAGTTTAATACTAGGAAACAATATACTTAAAATAAATTGTACCAAAATTAATTATATAAATAATTAATTTCACAATGTATAATATTTTCCTATTTAATATTAGAAATAATAAGTAGTCTAGAAATAACTATCTAGAAAATATCTTATTTGACTAAGTATATTTTCCACAAAATTTGAAAAAAATATCTAATTTAAGTTGTATTAGAAAAAATCTAGAACTTAAATATTTTCAAATTTAAATTTAATTAAATATCAAAAATTAAGTTGTAACCACTTAATTTAAAAATATTCCATTTTAAGTTAATATTCAAAAAGATATTAACTTAAAAAATATCTAAAGAATCTTAATAACCAATGCCTAAAATTCCTCAACTTAATTTTGAAATTTGAAATTCAAAAGATATTCAGATTTAAGTTGGTTAGTTGTAGATAACTAAATATCAACTTAAATAGGAATATTTAATGAAAATTTTAAATTAAGCTTCAGAAAGAATCTAGATGGTTATAATTCTATATTTAATTAAATACAAGAAAATACATATAGTTTAGCTTAGAATAAAAATTCTTTAAACTATAATTTTTCTTAAATTAATTTCAAAATAAATGAAATTAATTATGTTGCTAATCAATTTTATTAGGTTAAACTTGTTTAATTAACCTAGTACAGTTATTCAAATCAGGAAAATGGGTCTTCACAATTGGGGTGGTTCATGTGAGGGGGTGCTGGGTTCAGTATGTCGTACCCACTACTATGGCTCCCAACTCTCACACAAGGCCCAAAAGAGAGGAATTTAACCTTAATAAGAACAACTGTTATTAATTGAATAGGCCCCAAAACTAAATGGGCCTAAATAAATTCTATCAAGAACTATGATAATTTATTTTAGCAACAGCAACCTATATGCATCTATAATAAAATTAAACACATAGGCTCACACAGGCACACTTTGGATGGGTCCTATCATGTTGCTAGGTCATACACAGATGAAAGAAGATTGTAAATATACCTGTTACAAATTATTAACTTGACCAAGGGAGCCATCAGATCATTAGATCTAGCAAAAAGTAACCATGGCTATTTGCAATCAAGTAATAATAGGTTTTGAAAACTTACAAACAAGCTAAAACACATACTCCTGCAACAAGGTTAGCTGGATAGTTGGATGTAGGATTTATTTAATTTTAAATTAAATAATTAATTTCGAAATAATTAATTAATTAAAAAATAATTTTTCGAAAATTTAAAAAAAAAATTTGAATCATTCGAAATTTTTTTAAAAAAAATTAAATTTAAAATTAAACCTACAATTTTGAAAAATTAGGTTTCAACCAACCTAAATATCATTTCAAAATTTGCGAACTACTTTTAAAATTTAAATGTTATTTTATAAATAAAAATTAAATAAAAATTAGAAAAGATAAGTTAAATATATTTTTTCAGATTTTAAATTTAATTTAAATAAATATAATAACAAAATTTAAAAGTTAGCAAAATATCTTACATCTATTTAAAATTACATGATTATAATTATCTTATTTTAAATTTAAATAAGGTCAAAATATCTAAAAAAGATTTAATTTAAAAATATATATAAAATCTGACCTTAAATTTAAAAATAAGATAAGATATAATCAAATTTAAAAATAAGATAGATTTTTAAGCAAGAAGATAGATACTAATTCTATTCAAATTCAAATTACACTAATATCTTGAATTAAATTTAAAAGATATTAAATTAATTCAAAATGATAATTAGAATTGAATTAGGAATAGTAATAGTATCTATACATAACTATACAAAAAATCGGAAGTTAATTCCATGAAAAAGCATGAAAAATCGAAGAAAAACGAAAAAATTGTGAGTTGTACGGACAGTTTTCGCGATCCCAGGAAAATTTCAGCACAGCTCCGATTTTTTTTTCGAATATTCAAAAAATCATAACTAATTCAAATAAAATCGAAATTGAGTTCTGTAAAAGGCTAACTTGCTTAATTTTTTCCATACTATCCAATAAAAATAATTCCAGAAACAGAATCGCAATTATTTTTCACGAAAATTTACAAACATCAATCAATCATCAAATAACACTCAATACAACATGATACCATCCAAAAACAAACAAATAGTCGTTTTAAAGTCCAAATTTCTAGCAAGTAAATCAATTACCATGGCTCTGAGGCCAGTTGTTGGAAATTATTTTACCAGGATCTTAGATCTACTCACAAGTATGTTTATTAACACCCTAAATATGAACTTTCTAAAACGATGAAATAAACACATATAAAGTTTAGGAAACCTTACATTGGGTGCAGTGGAACATAATGACTCCTTCCGTTCAGATATCTAGCCCATGATTCCTTTCTGTAGCAGAGCATTATCAATATCTGAACCTGGATCTCTTTCTCTGAATCTTTGATGCTGAAACTCCTTCTTGCTGAAAGTCTTTCTTCACGATCTTCCTCACTATGATTGAGGTATCACTTGCTGTGTGTGGGCACTACTCATACACTAAGAATTTCAAAATTCAAGAGGGAAGAGAAAGAAGAAGTGGCAGCTAAAGATAGGGAGAGAGAAAGGCTCAGGTTTTTCTCTGAAGGAAAAATAGAAAATTTAAGTGTAATTTTCCTGAAGCCTTCACTATCTATTTATAGCATTCCACTAGGGTTAGGTTTGAATAATTTGGCATTAAAATAATGAAAATATCAGAGGGAAAACCCTACAAAAGTGGCCGACCATGCAAGGTGGAATTGGGCCTCACTTTTTGCAATTTTGCAGTTTTATCTTTTCTGCATCTGATTTTCTCAAAAACGCCAATTTTCTAATTCAACCATTTAAATGCCAATTCTAACTATTTAATAACTATAAATAATTATTAAATAATATTGTCATTTATCATATTTATTAATTGAACCATACAAAGTATCATAATTAACAAATATGCCCCTATAAACTCTTTCTTTACAATTTCGCCCTTACTTAGTGAAAAATTCACAAATAGACATAGTCTAATTTGAGAATTATAATTGATTAATCAAAACCAATTACATGAGTCTTACAAGCAATATTATCTCAACTAGTGGGGGGACCATGGGTCTATATAACCAAGCTTCCAATAAGTAGATCAAGAATTTAGCACTAAAATTCACTAACTTATTAATTCTTCGTTGAATCCACGCATAGAACTTAGAATTGCACTCTCAGTATATAGAATGCTCTATATGTTTCACCATATAGACACATCATTAGTTATCCATTGTTATAATCCTAATTTGATCAATGATGCTCTATATGAATGATCTACACTGTAAAGGGATTAAATTACCGTTACACCCTATAATGTATTTATTCCTTAAAACACTTGACCCGGTATAAATGATATTTTAGCTTATGTGAAATGAGTACTCCACCATTTATGTTCGTTTGGTCAAGCTCGAAGGAGATCATCCTTTGGTTACTATTCGCCAGATAGAAGCTATAGATTCCATGTTTATGATAGCGCTCCCACTCAATTGCACTACCGTGTTCCCAAAATGTACGTATCACCCTGACCTAAAAGTAGGCTTAACTAACGAATCAAAGAACACGAATAGCCTTTCATGATTGAGCCTAATCATTACAGGATTAAGATCATTTGATCTAGGATCAACTAGGCGATATTGACTTGAATAGATATTACGGTAAGTTTAATAAATCTAAGTCAAAGTTCAATATCGGTCCCTTCTGATGCATACTCCATGCATCCCACCTGAGCTTTACTTTAACCAATGCTCTGGAAAGAACATAGCACTTCTCCAAATGCAAGTAAACTCTGTTGTAGATTATCATATCAGTAAAACCCTATGTCTGATAAATCTAGGAAACTTTATTCACATAGTCATGTTTACTTTCCAATGTGTTGACGGCACAATAAACAGGATCAAGTATGTGAAAAGGGTTTCAGATGAATTTATACATTATGTACATATAATTATGAAATAAATCATGTGAACCATGCAACATTAAATGTTATTTCTGATCTATATTAATAAGTAAATCTAATTATATTGAAATGAGTTTTATTTAGGGCATAAAACCCAACATATATTTTATTATAAATAATAATGAATATAAATTTTAAATAATGAGCTTTATTATTAGGATATTCGATCTCCATTGTTGGTTTTACATCGCGTTTGTTTTAGTGAGTAATCCTCCCTAATGGAGGAACGTTCTATAGCAATTTCACACCGTTTAATCTCAAAAGATAATTAGTTTGTAAGTATTTTATATGGTATGGATCACCCTAATAGTGGCGACCATATTTGACTTACAAATTATGAAACAATGGTGGAAGCTCATATGATAGAATTGCCTTGACTCTCGCCTAAACGGTACAATGCTGAATTCCAATCTTGATCGAATAAAAGGTTGCTAGAATGTTTAACATTTTAGATGAGCTGACAACTCTATTCAATGGATGGTAGCTTTGACTCTCGCCTAAACGGGACAATGATATCAGTTTGTGGAAAATCTTGGAAATTATTTAGGATTGTATGTTTTAGTATTTTCACTTGTCATTCCTACTTGCTATATGTTTAATAATTTCTGAATTGTGTATGAATTTATATTGAACCATGTTATTTTCTGTTATTAAGTTGTAGTTTAATTTCGAATCTTCATTGTTGGTCTAACTTGGTTTGTTTATCTAATGAGATAAATCCCTAGTGGATTTTCACCATTAGACATACATAATAGTGTTAGATCTCAAAAGATAAATATTGTATATGCAAAATCTAGTTGTTCATCAATTGATGACACCTTAGACTAATATTTTACGATATGAAACAAGAAATTGTATAAATAAGATTACTTTGACTTTCGCTAATCGAAGTATCGTTGGATTCTTATTTAAACAACGAAATTATCCTAATTCCTCCTAGCTTATTCATTTCGAATTAGCTCAATAACATATCATTGGATGAATGGTCTATATATCATTTCATGTCATTATATTTTTTTTCTCTTAAGAAATTGAATGACATTTTTGATTATTTTCCCGAAATTCTATCCTACAATGATATAAGTCCTCAATCTTAGAAGTCTCCTACTTTTATGGGCAATCTAACTTAGAATTAGTAGTGGTGGTCCAAGAAGAATTACTCGATATATTTGGTATAAATTTAAGTCTTTGACTTTAATTTTAGATTCCAAACAAAAATTTTCTTATATTTCTAATTCCAGGATACAATACAGTTACACTTTCACAAGTGTTTAATAACCATTTTCTATCATTAGTTTCAAACTGTATCGAATTTGAGTTTAATATTCTGTGAGCAGGATCCACTTGCACTATTCTAATAACTCTTTGATGTAACTAAACCTAAGTCATCAAAAGACACAACCACACATTTTAATCTATGGCATTTGTATCTTGTTCATAGTGGTTTTGACAAGATCAATCTATGCAAAGAGTTAATATGCCTATATCCACTGAAAGTAAGTTCATCTCATTCGCAGATGGATGTACATTCAGGGGTGGATATGAGTTTTTCGTTGTATTCTTAAAACGATCACTCTAGATTATACCTTATGCAAAGAAATTTGAAATGTTTGAAAAATTTCATAAATTTCTAGCAATGGTTAAAACTATTAAGGTAAGTGGTTAAAGATCTTGCGAACTGATAGGGGTGGAGAAATAGTTAGTAGATATGCAGTTCAAAGATCATTAAATTGATTTTTGAATTATATGCAAACTTACCTCCCCAGAAATTTTGAGTTGCATATTGATGATTAGTTACTAGTCGTTGCCTAATTCCTTCTATGGTAATACAATTTCAGAATGATGTAATGGTTGTATACTTAATGTAAATCATTACTAGATTCATGGATGACCTAATCAAAATCTTAAGAAAAGCTAGAAATGTTAACCATGGTTTGTTAGCTATTCTAAATGATTAGGGGTGGACCATCCCATAGTCAATAGATAAGAAAGTGGTTGTTTAAACAAATACTACTTTTCTAAGAAAAAGACTAAGTCTGAAAATAAAGTAGCAAATAAAGGAGATATTTATTTCTTGATTCTAAAAGTGTTCTATCATCTTATTTGACATATGATGATCCCACTGCCTCTGTTGTCTTGTCACAACCGAAGAGGTCAATACACTTTAGTTTTTTAGACATAATTCACGGTACCTTGTCGTAGTGGGAGAGTTTCTAGGAACTCACCTTCTTATGACTTGGAAGACACTAGTGATTAAAATCCGTTTAAACAGGTAATGGATTGTCAAGATAAGAAACTAAGAAGAAAAGCCAATAGAACTATTGTTTAATACATTCACATGGAATAACCTAAAGTATTTTTTACAAGGACATAAAAGGAAATTTTCGTTTATAAGTCTATTTAATGGACTTAACAAAACTTCCTGTTCCTAGTATTATAGGTTTGAGTTTATCTAAACCTATGGCTTATGGTATACCTGGTAATTACTTACTCTAATGCAAGCAACTTACTTTAGTAAGATGCTGAAGCATTTTCTTTCTAATGGCAATCTATAGAAGCTTCTCGACTTCGAGGCATATATTTTATTTATCTAAGGAAAAGTCTCAACTATTCAAGAAAAGATAAAGCCATGAAAGAATTTCTTATATCAATAGTGAGAGGTCTCATATATGATTTAGTATGCCTTAGACCAGACACCTGCTATTGAGTGGGAGTAATGAGTAGGTATCAGATTAAGAACATTGGAAGACAATCAAGTAAATCTTAAGATTAAGAAGAGGAACTATATGTTAGTCAATAAGGGTGTATTTAAAACTCTTAGACTACACCACATCAGATTTCGAGATTTGCCTTTGTGCTAGAAAATCTTTCTGATAAGATGGTGATTACTCTGGGGGTGGAATAGTGATTTTGGAGAAGTGTAAAAACCTATCTGAAGTCTCTAGGTCTACCTGAAAGGGACTGAATGTTAAAGTTGCAGGAAAGGTACTAATTCAGTCTAAGGAAAGTTTTATACATTTTTGGCACCATTCCAAATTGCCTAAACTACTAGTGTTATTTCCTGATTAACCAAAAGTAGTTGCCAAAAGGTATAGAATCCAGTATCCCAAAGGAGTAGACATATAGAGAGGAATTTCACATTATCAATGATTTTGTGATTAAGGAAGAGTAATGGTGGAGAAAAGGTTGTGTTTAATTCAACCTTTCAGATCCTATTACGAGGAGTTTACTACTACTACACTTGATTTGTATATCAAGGTGTTGAGATTATTTGAAATGCACTTTTTGTTTTATATTAGTGCAAGTGGGAGTTTGTTGGGTTTTATGCTCTAAATAAAACTCATTTCAATATAATCAATTTTACTTATTAATATAGATCAGAAAAAACATTTAATGTTGCATGGTTCACATGATTTATTTCATGATTATATGTACATAATGTATGAATTCATCTGAAACCCTTTTCACATACTTGATCCTGTTTATTGTGTTGTCAACACATTGGAAAGTAAACATGACTATGTGAATAAAGTTTCCTAGATTTATCAGACATAGTGTTTTACTGATATGATAATCTACAAAAGAGTTTACTTGCATTTGGAGAAATGCTATGTTCTTTCCAGAGCATTGGTGAAAGTAAAGCTCAGGTTGGATGCATGGAGTATGCATCGGAAGGGAGCGATATTGAACTTTGACTTAGATTTATTAAACTTACCGTAATATCTATTCAAGTCAATATGGCCTAGTTGATCCTATATCAAATGATCTTAATCCTGTTGTGATTAGGCTCAATCTCAGGAGGCTATTCGTGTTCTTTGATTTGTTAGTTAAGCCTACTTTTGGGTCAGGGTGATACGTACATTTTGGGAACACGGTAGTGGAATTGAGTGGGAGCGCCAACATAAACATGGAATCTATAGCTTCTATCTGGCGAATAGGAAGTAAAGGATGATCTCCTTCGAGCTTGACCAAACGAAAATAAATGGTGGAGTACTCATTTCACATAAGCTGAAATATCATTTATACGGGGTTAAGTGTTTTAAGGATTAAATACATTGTAGGGTGTAACGGTAATCTAATCCCTTTACAGTGTAGATCATTCATATAGAGGATCATTGATCAAATTAGGATTATAACAATGGATAAATAATCACGTGTCTATATGGTGGAACATATAGAGCATTCAATATACTGAGAGTGCAATTCTAAGTTCTATGCGTGGATTCAACGAAGAATTAATAAGTTAGTGAATTTAAGTAATAAATTCTTGATCTGCCTATTGGAAGCTCGGTTATATAGACCCATGGTCCCCCCAGTAGTTGAGATAATATTGCTTGTAAGACTCATATAATTTGTTTTGATTAATCAATTATAATTCTCAAATTAGACTATGTCTATTTGTGAATTTTTCACTAAGTAAGGGCGAAATTGTAAAGAAAGAGTTTTAGGGGCATATTTGTTAATTATGATACTTTGTATGGTTCAATGAATAAATATGATAAATGACAATATTATTTAATAATTATTTATAGTTATTAAATAGTTAGAATTGGCATTTTAAATGGTTGAATTAGAAAATTGGCGTTTTTGAGAAAATCAGATGCAGAAAAGATAAAACTGTAAAATTGCAAAAAGTGAGGCCCAAATCCACATTGCATGGCCGGCCACTTTTGTAGGAATTATCCTCTGATATTTTCATTATTTTAATGTCAAATAATTCAAACCTAACCCTATTGGAATGCTATAAATAGATAGTGAAGGCTTCAGGAAAATTACACTTTTCATTCAGAAAAACTATCTGGCCGCCCACTCCCTCTCTCTCTTCTTCCTTAAGATTTCGAAATACTTAGTGATTAGAGTAGTGCCCACACACAGCAAGTGATACCTCAATCATAGTGAGGAAGATCGTGAAGAAAGACTTTCAACAAGAAGGAGTTTCAACACTAAAGAATCAGAGAAAGAGATCCAGGTTCAGATCTTGATAATACTCTGCGACAGAAAGGATACAAGGGTTAGAGATCTGAACGGAAGGAGTCATATTATTCCACTGCACCCAATGTAAGGTTTCTAATACTTTATATGTGTTTATTTCATCGTTTTAGAAAGTTCATATTTACGGTGTTAATCAACATACTTGTGAGTATATCTAAGATCCTAGTAAAATAATTTCCAACACAGACTAGTAAGAAGCTTGGCCGGAAGTTGAAGCAGCCGCCTCTTTCCCATCATAAGAAACTTGGGCCGCGCAGTACTCAAGGTACATGTCCTTAGCATCGCCCAAGTAGTCGAAATTGGCCTGGGGATTAGTCTTCCATAAATCGAAGAAGAGCTCGAGGCCAGCAGTCTCCATAGCATTGACCTTCTCCTTCAATTGGTCCGCCTCGGCACCTTGGCGTCCCTCTCCTCCTTTAGCCAAAGAAGAACTTGCCGCAGAGAACTCCTCTCATCCTGAAGACTATTAACTTCAGCAGATAAGATCTCGATGGTCTCCTCAAAGCGATCAGCAACCTCGAGGTCCTTTGTTAGCACGAAGATCTTCTTCTCGGCAGCAAACAGCTTCTTATTGGCTTTGCCAAGCTCATGCCGAACAGGTCCAGTTTCCGCCCTGGCCTGCTCAACTTCCTTCTTAGCCAAGTCCGCCTCCGCCCTCAAGGTGTCGGACAGAGCCGTACTCTTGGAAGTAACAGATTTAGCTCGGGAGTAAGTGTAAGCAAACTTCAAACCGGCCTGCACAAGGGAAAAAGTTAACATATGGAGCTAAGTGTGAAAAGTTAAAAGGGAAGTATCAAAAAAGACTAACCCTTGTGAGCTCCCGACCAGGCGCATATTCCGTTATCAGGATTTGTTGCGCGGTTGTCGTGGGCGGGAATATAGCAGTCCAGCTCAGCCAGGTACCCATCCTGGTCGAGAGTTTAGAGGAGTGCCTCTGAATCTTGGACGAAGGACTTACCCACCTGGCGCCCAAGGCACCCTGCCTCCTATGAGGAACCACCTCATTTAGCTCCTCACTGACGTAGTCCACGCCCTCAACCAGGACGTCTCCGTCAGCATCGACTGGCTGCCCAGCCTCATTATACTCCCCGAAGTTAGGGGGTCCAACCTCTTCCTCTCCTTCCGCAGCGGGAGGACTGCCCGGACGCGCCTCGTCCAGCTCCTCAACCTCTTGGACTTCAGCGTCCCCCTCACGGTCCTCCTCCATCGGAACCGCCAAATCCTGTTCGGCGTAGGGCAGAGTGGCGAGCCGAGCCACTTGAGCATCAGAAGCGTCGACCAGACGCGTGGTTTTCTTCGTAAGAGCGATCATCCTAAGGCTGGGTACAGGGTCAGAAGAATTTCCTTCACTAGAAGGAGGACTAACACGAAGACGAGGGTGAACCTCGTGGGGAAGTTGAAGCAAATCCTGGTCGATCTGATGCTCGAGCTCCCAAGACTCACCTGGGTTCATCTACAAAAAGACAACACACAAGATGAGTGTTGGACGGAGTATCAAACGAAAAACAAGCAAATATGCCGACCAGGAGTACTCAACAGATTAAAGAACCACCATGTTCGAAGAAAAGTCAAAACTCAAGAAGTCAGAAAGCTTTCTTGAGTTAGGGCAAAAAAGTTCATTAAACTTAGAATAAGCCACATGGAAGACAGACGCAATGCAGTTCAAAAATAAGCTCTACGGCTGAAAGCCAACATAAGGACTTGGAAAAGAAGAGTCGCAGAAGTTTCTAACCCTAGGGTTTCCTAAGCATTCTTTCTACAACATAGCTTCATTTGAAGCGTAAACATGCAAAGGAAAGCGTAAAGGAAATCAAAAACTTACTCAAAGATTCGAATGTCCGAGTTCAAGCAAGCCAACAATCGTCTGTAGGCACTTCGACAGCTTTGAAGCCAGAAAACTCTCTCTTTTCGCTCTGGAGTTTACTTAACAATGAAGGGTGATAAAATGAGTAACTGCATACAAAAGAACCTTAGACGCCTCGACTTCCTGCCTCAAAAGTGAATATGGGAAATCAAAAGTAATCGACTGCAACCGTCAACCATGGAGTGAGAAACTCGGATTTTCAAAATATTAATTGTCAGAGCATTCATTAGCCGAAAACTGAAGGGATGCCCAGTCAGCTTCACATCGAGTCTCAAACGGTCATGCTCGACACGTGTCCCCATCCAATGGTAGAGCCAGCTCGGAATAAGTCTACACGCAACCTCGGAGGTCCCGTACAGACTTGGGGGCAAATGTTATCCCAAAATTGACACTCTGACGTGGCATCACGAGAATGGTGACACGTGGACTCCACTTGGAGCATCTGTTCGGAACGATATGCCAAGCAGGATGCCTCGCTGGCACATCCAGAATGGAGTACTCAACGAGCCGTGCCGAATGATCCACTTAGGGAGTTCAGCTTAACACATCATGAATCACCAGCTCAATCCCTACAACTCAGGGATCAACTTACGTGGATGTGGCACACACACGATCCCACTATCGGTGCATTTAGCCTCAATCCCACGATCCTTGCATTCAGTATTGATCACACGATCTTTCTGTTTATGTGCATTGTAACGAGAGAGGAAACTCTTCCTCCTAGAGTTTCCAGCCCTATAAATAGTGAGGAATGTTCATTGGGCAAAGGGACCGAGAAATTATAAGCCGAAACGCAAGAGCTAAGGCTATCTAAGAATTATATATTCAGAGATACTATTGTAAGAGCTATAAGAAAAGGAAACTTCTTCCTTGTTCTTAAGTCAATA
The DNA here is from genome assembly GCF_029168945.1 of Cannabis sativa. Taxonomy (NCBI): domain Eukaryota; kingdom Viridiplantae; phylum Streptophyta; class Magnoliopsida; order Rosales; family Cannabaceae; genus Cannabis; species Cannabis sativa. The sequence goes on from NC_083601.1 coordinate 60,479,915, forward strand.
CAAATAACGAGGATTAGGCTATTACCAACCGCTTCTCGGGGCTGAACCTCTATAAATTTTTTGTGTCTTGTTATTGCTTTATTATATATTCTCATTACGACATATCGTTGATCGCTTATCAAAAAGACTCATTGTCGTTGGCTAATAGCGAAGTCAACACTGTTGATATTAAATAATTAAATATCATGTCAAAATAGTATCATTCAACTACTCGGACAGATTAATTTGTCCACATGTTTTCTACTGACAAGTCTAGGAAGTTAGTAATTGCATCTTAAAGTTAGTTTTTTTTGTACATGTTTTCTTTTGTTAGCCCGAGTACTATACATAGAAGCCTATAACTAACCACTATTAATTTTTGTACTGAACTTAAAAATGTAATATGAGAGAGTTGGAGGAGTGTTAAAGAGTGTACTCTCTGTATTTGATCAATGCCTCTCATGTGAGTTGAATTGTAATGGCGCAAGGCTAATCTCTATTGTCTCAGATTGTAAAATCACTTTGGAGATTCAATATAGAAACCAGCCATTGTTGAAGGCTGCTTTATCATATCAATCTCTCTCTCTCTCTCTCTCTCTCTCTCTCTCTCTCTCTATTTTATTTTAGTTTCATTGTTTAGTTTGATTCTCATTCACTTGAGTGTATTGATTGAATTCTTCAAGGCTGAGTTCATTGACTCATTCTTCTGTGTAGTTCTCATTCCACCACTAAAATGACCCCTTTCACTATAACTTTTTATGCACCACTCACTTCCATGTAGATCATATTCGTCCATTAGATTTTTCATTATAACTTTTTACGCAGTAGTCACAATCGTTGTCTTATCACTTACTTTAGGTGCATGACATGATTACTTTCCTATACACACACCATATATACCCAAAAACAAAGGAAAAATGCTCTTTGATGATACAATCATACTGAAAGCAAAAAAAGAAAAATGATAGTAATTATCCTTTTGATTCAATCATATACAGTTATAGTAGTGCAATATCAGAATTACCATACAAGATACAACATGGTGAATCTAGTTGAGCTTATTTTCTGTTTTCTACATCTTCTGATATTACGTAGACTTTTATTTCATCTTTAATATATATGAACTGAGATGGTTGACTTGCTTAAGTTTCTTCATTGTTTATTATCTCTTATGATTAGTTCTTCTAATGGAATTACTAAATGTGTGTTCAAATAACTACTTTGTTTAGCTTGTTGGGAATCTGGAAGTGGCCTTGCTACCAAAGCAAAAGAGCTCCAAAGGATCGTGGATTTATTCTTGTTCCATGGCTGCCTTCATTTTCAATAGGTATGAATCTTTTTATCATTGGGTATTTAGAATATGTTGCGTATTGAAGGTTTTTCGGTTGCTGGGGGTGTTATGTTTATTTGTTATTCTCAATGACTATAGTTGTTGCTTTGAGATATGTTTTGTATTGTATAAGTTGTCTGCAAACTAATTATGTTTTGTATTATGTTTTGGGTGCTATATATTTAGTTCACTTTAGTTATGGTTTGAGAAAATAATTTACTAAGTTTCATGTTATAACTCTTAAGCTATATTATGGGGTCATGAATATAAATTGTCTGCCTACCCTCCTTTGGCTAATGGTATTGGTTCATGTGTTGGAAATTATTTTACCAGGATCTTAGATCTACTCACAAGTATGTTTATTAACATCCTAAATAAGAACTTTCTAAAACGATAAATTAAACACATATAAAGTTTAAGAAACCTTACATTGGGTGCAGCGGAATATAATGACTCCTTCCGTTCAGATATCTAGCCCTTGATTCCTTTCTGTAGCAGAGCATTATCAATATCTGAACCTGGATCTCTTTCTCTGAATCCTTGATGCTGAAACTCCTTTGCTGATGATCTTTCTTCACGATCTTCCTCACTATGATTGAGGTATCACTTGCTGTGTGTGGGCACTACTCATACACTAAGATTTCGAAATTTAAGGAAGAAGAAAGAGAGAGTGGGTTCTGCCAAAGATAGGGAGAGAGAAGGCTCAGGTTTTTCTGATTCAGAAAGTGTCAGAAGAAAAGTGTGATTTTCCTGAAGCCTTCACTATCTATTTATAGCATTCCACTAGGGTTAGGTTTGAATTATTTGGCATTAAAATAATGAAAATATCAGTTTAAATTTCCTACAAAAGTGGCTGGCCCTATACTAGTGGATTTGGGCCTCACTTTTTGCAATATTGCAGTTTTATCTTTTCTGCATCTGATTTTCTCAAAAACGCCAATTTTCTAATTCAACCATTTAAATGCCAATTCTAACTATTTAATAACTATAAATAATTATTAAATAATATTGTCATTTATCATATTTATTAATTGAACCATACAAAGTATCATAATTAACAAATATGCCTCTATAAACTCTTTCTTTACAATTTCGCCCTTACTTAGTGAAAAATTCACAAATAGACATAGTCTAATTTGAGAATTATAATTGATTAATAAAAACCAATTACATGAGTCTTACAAGCAATATTATCTCAACTAGTGGGGGGACCATGGGTCTATATAACCGAGCTTCTAATAAGTAGATCAAGAATTTAGCACTAAAATTCACTAACTTATTAATTCTTCGTTGAATCCACGCATAGAACTTAGAATTGCACTCTCAGTATATAGAATGCTCTATATGTTCCACCATATAGACACATCATTAGTTATCCATTGTTATAATCCTAATGTGATCAATGATCCTCTATATGAATGATCTACACTGTAAAGGGATTAAATTACCGTTATACCCTACAATGTATTTATTCCTTAAAACACTTGACCCCGTATAAATGATATTTCAGCTTATGTGAAATGAGTACTCCACCATTTATGTTCGTTTGGTCAAGCTCGAAGGAGATCATCCTTTGCTTACTATTCGCCAGATAGAAGCTATAGATTCCATGTTTATGATAGCGCTCCCACTCAATTGCACTACCGTGTTCCCAAAAAGTACGTATCACCCTGACCAAAAGGTAGGCTTAACTAACAATTCAAGGAACACGAATAGCCTTTCAAGATTGAGCCTAATCATAACAGGATTAAGATCATTTGATCTAGGATCAACTAGGCGATATTGACTTGAATAGATTTTACGGTAAGTTTAATTAAATCTAAGTCAAAATTCAATATCGGTCCCTTCCAATGCATACTCCATGCATCCAACCTGAGCTTTACTTTAACCAATGCTCTGGAAAGAACATAGCACTTCTCCAAATGCAAGTAAACTCTTGTTGTAGATTATCATATCAGTAAAACCCTGTGTCTGATAAATCTAGGAAACTTTATTCACATAGTCATGTTTACTTTCCAATGTGTTGACGGCACAATAAACAGGATCAAGTATGTGAAAAGGGTTTCAGATGAATTTATACATTATGTACATATAATCATGAAATAAATCATGTGAACCATGCAACATTAAATGTTATTTGTGATCTATATTAATAAGTAAATCTGATTATATTGAAATGAGTTTTATTTAGGGCATAAAACCCAACAAACTCCCACTTGCACTAATATAAAACAAAAAGTGCGTTTCAAATAATCTCAACACCTTGATATACAAATCAAGTGTAGTAGTAGTAAACTCCTCGTAATAGGATCTGAAAGGTTGAATTAACCACAACCTTTTCTCCACCATTACTCTTCCTTAATCACAAAATCATTGATAATGTGAAATTCCTCTCTATATGTCTACTCTCTTGGGATACTGGATTCTATATCTTTGGCAACTACATTTTGGTAAATCAGGAAATTAACACTAGTAGTTTAAGGCAATTTGGAATGGTGCCAAAGATGTATAGAACTTTCCTTAGACTGAATAAGTACCTTTCTTGCAGCTTTAACATTCAGTCTCTCTCTGGTAGACCTAGAGACTTCAGATAGGTTTTTACACTTCTCTAAAATCACTATTCCACCCCCAGAGTAACCACCATCTTATCATAAATATTTACTAGCACATAGGCAAATTTCGAAATCTGATATGGTGCAGTCTAAGAGTTTTAAACACACCCTTATAGACTAACATATAGTTCCTCTTCTTAATCTTAAAATTTACTTGATTGTCTTCCAATGTTCTTCTCCTGGATTAATCTGATACCTACTCATTACTCCCACTCAACAGCAAGTGTCTGGTCTAAGGCATACAAAAGCATATCTAAGACCTCTCACTGTTGATGTAAGAAATTCTTTCATGGCTTTATCTTTTCTGGAATAGTTAAGACTTTTCCTTAGATAAATAAAATCTATACCTAAGAAGTTGTGAAGCTTCTATAGATTGCCATTAGAAAGAAAATTCTTCAGCATCTTACTAAAGTAAGTTGCTTGCATTAGAGTAAGTAATTACCAGGTATACCACAAGCCATAGGTTTAGATAAACTCAAACCTATAATACTAGGAACAGGAAGTTTTGTTAAGTCCATTGAATGGACTTATAAACGAAAATTTCCTTTTATGTCCTTGTAATAGAACACTTTAGGTTACTCCATGTGAATGGATTAAACCATAGTTCTATTGGCTTTCTTCTTATTTTCTTATCTTGACAATCCATTACTTGTTTAAACTCACAATGGATTTTAATCACTAGTGTCTCCCAAGTCATAAGAAGGTGAGTTCCTAGAAACTCTCCCACTACGACAAGGTACCGTGAATTAGGTCGAAGAAAACTAAATGGTATTAACCTCTTTGGTTGTGACAAGACAACAGAGGCAGTGGGATAATCATATGTTATATAAGATGATAGAACACTTTTGGAATCAAGAATTAAATATCTCCTTTATTTGCTACTTGTTTTTCAGACTTAGTCATTTTCTTAGAAAAGTAGTATTTGTTTGAACAAACACTTTCTTATCTATTGACATTGGGATGGTCCACCCCTAATCACTTAGAATAGCTAACAAACCATGGTTAACAGTTCTAGCTTTTCTTAAGATTTTGATTAGGTCATCCATGAATCTAGTAATGATTTACATTAAGTATACAACCATTACATCATTCTGAAATTGTATTACCATAAAAGGAATTAGGCAACGACTAGTAACTAATCATCAACATGCAACTCGAAATTTCTGGGGAGGTAAGTTTGGATATAATTCAAAAATCAAATTAATGATCTTTGAACTGCATATCAACTAACTATTTCTCCACCCCTATCAGTTCGCAAGATCTTTAACCACTTACCTTAATGGTTTTAACCATTGCTAGAAATTAATGAAATTTTTCAAACATTTCAAATTTCTTTGCTAAAAGGTATAATCTAGAGTTATCGTTTGAAGAATACAACGAAAAACTCATATCCACCCCTGAATTTACATCCATCTGCGAATGAGATGAACTACTTTCAGTGGATATAGGCATATTAACTCTTTGCAGAGATTGATCTTGTCAAATCCACTATGAACAAGATACAAGTGCCATAGATTAAAAAAAATGTGGTAGTGTCTATGATGACATAGGTTTAGTTACATCAAAGAGTTCTTAGAATACTGCAAGTGGATCCTGGTCACAGAATACCTAACTCATATTCCATACAGTTTGAATCTATTAATAGAAGATGGATATTAAACACTTGAAAAAGTGTAACTGTATTGTATTCTGGAATTAGAAATATAAGAAAATTTCTGTTTATATTCTAAAATTAAAGTCAAAGAATTAAATTCAACCAAATATAATGAGTAATTCTTTCTTGGACCACCACTATTAATACAAACTCTAAGTCAGATTTGCCCATACAAGTAGGAGATTTCTAAGATTGAGGATTTATATCAATTGGGAATAGAATTTCGGGATTATAATCATAAGCGTCATTTAATTTCTTAAGAGAAAATATAATGACATGAAATGATTTATAGACCATTCATCCAATGATATATTATGGAGCTAATTCGAAATGAATAAGCTAAGAGGAATTTGGATAATTTCGTTTATAAATAAGAATCCAACAATGCTTCGATTAGCGAAAGACAAAGTAATCTTATTTATGTAATCTTCTTGTTTCATATTGTAAAAATACTAGTCTAAGGTGTCATCAATTGATGAACAGCTAGATGTTGCATATACAATATTTATCTTTCGAGATCTAACACTATTATGTATGTCTAATGGTGAAAATCCATTAGGGATTTATCTCATTAGAAAAACAAACATGTTAGACCAACAATGAAGATTCGAAATTAAACTACAACTTAATAACAGAAAATAACATGGTTCAATATAAATTCATACACAATTCAGAAATTATAAGCATATAGCAAGTAGGAATGATAAGTGAAAATACTAAAACATACAATCCTATATAATTTCCAAGGTTTTTCAACAAACTGATACAGTGTCCCGTTTAGGCGAGAGTCAAAGTATCATCCATTGAATAGAGTTGTCAGCTCATCTAAAATGTTAAACATTCTAGCAACCTTTTATTCGATCAAGATTGGAATTCAGCGTTGTCCCGTTTAGGCGAGAGTCAAGGCAATTCTATCTTATGAGCTTCCACCATTGTTTCGCAATTTGCAAGTCAAGTATGGTCGCCACCATTAGGGTGATCCATACCATACAAAACACTTACAAACTACTTATCATGCGAGGTTAAACGGTGCGAAATTGCTAATGAACGTTCCTCCATTAGGGAGGATTACTCACTAAAACAAACGCGGTGTAAAACACACAATGGAGATCGAATATCTTAATAATAAAGCTCATTATTTAAAATGAGGTGTATTTTCTTTGATTCTCTTTATTTAATTTATTTATTTTAAATATATATTTATTTAAAATTTCCGATTTAGAATGAAAAATTCTAAATATAAATTTTAATTTAATATTTATAAATTTTACTTAGATGGATATGAAAATAACATGAATTATTTCCATCTTAGTAATAATTTCCAATAAATATTTAGAAAAATATTCAATTTAAGTTGTTACAAAATTAATATAAATTAATTTACAACTCAAATTTAATTTTCTATAAATATATATTGCATTTCGAAAAATTAAAGTATTTAAGAATACAATTTTCGAAAATGCATGTTAAAATAAAAAATTAATCCTGGAAAAATTATTCTAATTTAATGTTGGCCCAAAATTAATAAAATTAATTTACAACAAAAAATATAATTTTCCTATTTAATTAAATATATAAGAAAAATTTCAAATATTTAAGTATGATGATGAAAATCAACTTAAATATTAATTTTCTATTTAATTAAATACACTAGAAAAATACTTTAAGCAAAAATATCATCTATCTAGATTTTCCTTTGACTAATTAATTCAATTTCTAATAATATACTTTAATTTAATTTATTTTAAATTAATCAATAAATGAAAAAATCATTGATTTAAGTTGATCCAAGAATTAATTAAAATAAATAATTAATTTACAACTTAATCTATTTTTCAAGATAAAATTCGAAATTCTAGCATTTAAGAAATGCAATTTCGAAAATTGATTAATAAAATAAAAAAAATATATTTTGAAAATTATTTAAATTTAGTTGAAAAAATAAATTTCAACTAAAAATAATTTTCTATTTAATTAAATGTCATGAAAAAGAAATATTTAAGTATGATGATAAAAATCAACTTAGATATTTAATTTTCAAATTAATTAAATGTATTAAATTCAAGAAATAAATAATTAAGTGTAGAGAAGGCTTAATTATTAATTTCTAGTTTAATTCTAGGAAAAATATACTTAAAATAAATTGTACCTAAATTAATTATAAATAATTAATTTCACAATGTATAATATTTCCTATTTAATATTAGAAATAATAAGTAGTCTAGAAATAACTATCTAGAAAATATCTTATTTAACTAAGTATCATTTCCACAAAATTTGAAAAAATATCTAATTTAAATTGTATTAGAAAAAATCTAGAACTTAAATATTTTCAAATTTAAATTTAATTAAATATCAAAAATTAAGTTGTAACCACTTAATTTGAAAATATTCCATTTTAAGTTAATATTCGAAAAGATATTCACTTAAAAAATATCTAAAGAATCTTAATAACCAATGCCTAAAATTCCTCAACTTAATTTTGAAATTTTGAATTCAAAAGATATTCAGATTTAAGTTGGTTAGTTGTAGATAACTAAATATCAACTTAAATAGGAATATTTAATGAAAAATTTAAATTAAGTTCCAGAAAGAATCTAGATGGTTATAATTCTATATTTAATTAAATACAAGAAAATACATATAGTTTAGCTTAGAATAAAAAAAATTCTTTAAACTATAATTTTCTTAAATTAATTTCAAAATAAATAAAATTAATTATGTTGCTAATCAATTTTATTAGGTTAAACTAGTGTAATTAACCTAGTACAGTTGTTCAAATCAGGCAAATGGGCCTTCACAATTGGGGTAGTTTGTGTGAGGGGGTGCTGGGTTCAGTATGTCGTACCCACTTCTATGGCTCCCAACTCTCACACAAGGCCCAAAAGAGAGGAATTTAACCTTAATAAGAACAACTGTTATTAATTGAATAGGCCCAAAAATTAAATGGGCCTAAATAAATTCTATCAATAGCTATGATAATTTATTTAGCAACAGCAACCTATATGCATCTATAATCAAATTAAACACATAGGCTCACACAGGCACACTTTGGATGGGTCCTATCATGTTGCTAGGTCATACACAGATGAAAGAAGATTTTAAATATACCTGTTACAAATTATTATCTTGACCAAGGGAGCCATCAGATCATTAGATCTGGCAAAAAGTAACCATGGCTATTTGCAATCAAGTAATAATAGGTTTTAAAAACTTACAAACAAGCTAAAACACATACTCCTGCAATAGGGTTAGCTGGATAGTTGGATGTAGGATTTATTTAATTTTAAATTAAATATTTAATTTCGAAAATAATTAATTAAATAAATAAAAATAAAAAATTTCGAAAATTTTAAAAAATTTGAAAAAATTCGAAATTTTAAATAAAAATTTAAAATTAAACCTACAATTTTTGAAAAAAATTAGGTTTCAACCAACCTAAATATCATTTCAAAAATTTGCTAACTACTTTTAAATTTTAAATGTTATTTTATAAATAAAAATTAAATAAAAAATTAGAAAAGATAAATAAATATCTTTTTCAAATTTTAAATGTAATTTAAATAAATAAAATAACAAAATTTAAAAGTTAGCAAAATATCTTATATCTATTTAAAATTACATGATTATAAATATCTTATTTTAAATTTAAATATGGTCAAAATATCTAAAAAAATTTAATTAAAAAATCTTAAAAGATAAGATATTTTTAAAATATCTTAAAAGATAAGATATTTTAAAATATCTTAAAAGATATTATAAATATCTTAAAAGATATTATAAATATCTTATAAAATCTGACCTTAAATTTTAAAAAAATATATATAATCAAATTTAAAAATAAGATAGATTTTTAAGCAAAAAGATTAATACTAATTCTATTCAAATTCAAATTACACTAATATCTTGAATTAAATTAAAAAAAAATTAAATTAATTCAAAATGATAATTATAATTGAATTAGGAATAGTAATAGTATATATACAAAACCATACAAAAAATTGGAAGTTAATTCTATGAAAAAGTATGAAAAATTGAAGAAAAAAGAAAAAATTCGAAACTGTACGGACAGTTCTACGATCGCAGGAAAATATCAGCACAGCCCCGATTTTGTCAAATCTTCAAAAAATCATAACTAATTCAAATAAAATCCAAATTGAGTTCTGTAAAAGGCTAAATTGCTTAATTTTTTCCATACTATCGAATAAAAATAATTCCAGAAACGAAATCACAATTATTTTCACGAAAATTTCACAAACATCAATCAATCATCAAATAACACTCAATACAACATGATACCATCCAAAGAACATACAAACAATCGTTTTAAAGTCCAAATTTCTTGCAAGTAAATCAATTACCATGGCTCTGAGGCCAGTTGTTCGAAATTATTTTACCAGGATCTTAGATCTACTCACAAGTATGTTTATTAACATCCTAAATAAGAACTTTCTAAAACGATAAATTAAACACATATAAAGTTTAAGAAACCTTACCTTGGGTGCAGCGGAATATAATGACTCCTTCCGTTCAGATATCTAGCCCTTGATTCCTTTCTGTAGCAGAGCATTATCAATATCTGAACCTGGATCTCTTTCTCTGAAGCCTTGATGCTGAAACTCCTTTGCTGATGATCTTTCTTCACGATCTTCCTCACTATGATTGAGGTATCACTTGCTGTGTGTGGGCACTACTCATACACTAAGATTTCGAAATTTAAGGAAGAAGAAAGAGAGAGTGGGTTCTGCCAAAGATAGGGAGAGAGAAGGCTCAGGTTTTTCTGATTCAGAAAGTGTCAGAAGAAAAGTGTGATTTTCCTGAAGCCTTCACTATCTATTTATAGCATTCCACTAGGGTTAGGTTTGAATTATTTGGCATTAAAATAATGAAAATATCAGTTTAAATTTCCTACAAAAGTGGCTGGCCCTATACTAGTGGATTTGGGCCTCACTTTTTGCAATATTGCAGTTTTATCTTTTCTGCATCTGATTTTCTCAAAAACGCCAATTTTCTAATTCAACCATTTAAATGCCAATTCTAACTATTTAATAACTGTAAATAATTATTAAATAATATTGTCATTTATCATATTTATTAATTGAACCATACAAAGTATCATAATTAACAAATATGCCTCTATAAACTCTTTCTTTACAATTTCGCCCTTACTTAGTGAAAAATTCACAAATAGACATAGTCTAATTTGAGAATTATAATTGATTAATAAAAACCAATTACATGAGTCTTACAAGCAATATTATCTCAACTAGTGGGGGGACCATGGGTCTATATAACCGAGCTTCTAATAAGTAGATCAAGAATTTAGCACTAAAATTCACTAACTTATTAATTCTTCGTTGAATCCACGCATAGAACTTAGAATTGCACTCTCAGTATATAGAATGCTCTATATGTTCCACCATATAGACACATCATTAGTTATCCATTGTTATAATCCTAATGTGATCAATGATCCTCTATATGAATGATCTACACTGTAAAGGGATTAAATTACCGTTACACCCTACAATGTATTTATTCCTTAAAACACTTGACCCCGTATAAATGATATTTCAGCTTATGTGAAATGAGTACTCCACCATTTATGTTCGTTTGGTCAAGCTCGAAGGAGATCATCCTTTGCTTACTATTCGCCAGATAGAAGCTATAGATTCCATGTTTATGATAGCGCTCCCACTCAATTGCACTACCGTGTTCCCAAAAAGTACGTATCACCCTGACCAAAAGGTAGGCTTAACTAACAATTCAAGGAACACGAATAGCCTTTCAAGATTGAGCCTAATCCTAACAGGATTAAGATCATTTGATCTAGGATCAACTAGGCGATATTGACTTGAATAGATTTTACGGTAAGTTTAATTAAATCTAAGTCAAAGTTCAATATCGGTCCCTTCCGATGCATACTCCATGCATCCAACCTGAGCTTTACTTTAACCAATTCTCTGGAAAGAACATAGCACTTCTCCAAATGCAAGTAAACTCTTGTTGTAGATTATCATATCAGTAAAACCCTGTGTCTGATAAATCTAGGAAACTTTATTCACATAGTCATGTTTACTTTCCAATGTGTTGACGGCACAATAAACAGGATCAAGTATGTGAAAAGGGTTTCAGATGAATTTATACATTATGTACATATAATCATGAAATAAATCATGTGAACCATGCAACATTAAATGTTATTTCTGATCTATATTAATAAGTAAATCTGATTATATTGAAATGAGTTTTATTTAGGGCATAAAATCCAACATCATGGTATGTAAGCTATTTTTTTAATGGAAATAAGACAATGCCATCAATATATTTTTGTTGCTGCAGCTCTACTCAGTGTGAAGTTACAAAAGAAGACTGAAAAAGAGCAAAAATCTTGTCCAATTTCAACTGTTGGACTTCACTATGGTACATACTAATATTGATTTCCTCCATTTGCAACAAAATTCAAATATTAAACAAATAAAATGTTGACTGCATAATTTCACATTATATTTCTGATATTTTTTTTTATGAGCAAAAAAGTACATCAACTTTTTACTGTAATATTAACATACTGTCTTTTCTGGATGCAGGATATGGATAAAATTTTTATTGTAATCCAACATAATGGTAATTGGGATGAAAATTAAAATTACATCAACTTTCAAGTTCGCGGAATGGTCATTCCCAATAATTGCAACTACAACACCTTTGTTGGAATGATATGTAATGAGTTGAAGATAGATCTTCGATCAACAACCCTAAAAATAGAGTACCAAGGAAAAGACAATTACCCTCCATTCCACATAAAAGATGACTCCAGTTATACTTCTACAAGGAGTTGAAGAAAAAAGATTCAGATTTCATAAAGTACCCGTTGTGCCTTACAATGGAGAATAACCATATTGAGTCGACTGTTTTTCCAACAAGAAGTACATCAATAGAGATTAACCATATTGAGCCGACTTTTTTTTCAACCAGAAGTACATCAACTCATAACGAATTGGGTATAGAATTGGGACAAGCTGAAGAAGGAACATCAAATTCAGATGAAGAAGCAACTGTTGACATGGATGCAGATGAGAGTGAAAATTTTATCTCCTATGCAAGGCTGGTTGCCAAGCAAATAATAGAAATGGGAAATGAAGCAAACAGCGATGCAGAAGAGATTTAAATAGATGAAGATTCAGTAATCAACAACAAATACCATCAAGAAATAGCTCCGTCTCAGATTTACAAAGATAAAAAGACCTTGAAGACTGCGTTGAACCACTATCCAATTAGAAAACATTTTCAGTACCGCGTGAAAAAATCTTTCAAAAGACAGTTCCTAGCGGAGTGCTTTGACAAAAATTGCAGCTGGAAGTTAAGGGCATCAAGGAATGGAAACACAAGGCAATTTATAATTAGGACTTTTGAGGACAATCATAGCTGCGATATGAAGATAAGATTAAAAAATCAACGTCAAGCAACCTCAACCATCATTGCAGACATGATCAAGTACAAATTCACAAACATCAAGACAAAAACCACGGTTGCTGATGTTATAAATGAGTTGAAAATTCATGGATTGAGAGTCAAATACAACAAAGCTTGGAGATCGATACAGAAGGGAAAAGAAAAAGTGAGAGGAAATGTAGTTAAGTCTTACTCTAAGATAGCCAAGTATCTTTACTTGTTGCATCATACAAATCCATGCTCTTTTGTGGAGCTCAAAACAGAGGAAGATGGCAAATTCTTATTCCTTTTTGTAGCATTGAATGCTTCAAGAAAAGGATGGTTGCATTGTATTCCTGTGGTGATAGTTGATGGGACATTCTTAAAGTCTACATATCGAGGTATATTCCTGGTTGCAGCGACTCAAGATGCGGAAGGTCATATTTTCCAGCTAGCTTTTAGTGTGGTTTATTCAGAGAACGATAATTCTTGGGAGTGGTTCTTTGAAAAGTTTAGGGAGTGTTATGGTTCAAGAGAATACATGGTCATTATCTCTGACCGTCACGAAAGCATAAAAAAGGCAACCATCAAAGTGTACCCAGAAGTACCTCATGGAGCTTGCACCTTTCACCTGCTAAAGAACATTAAAAGAAAATTCAAAAGTTGTAATTCCCTAATTTGTCAAGTTCACTGGATTTAGACTGGCATGATAATCAGCGATAGGTATAGATTTATGGAGTATACATTGGAAGGGACCGAAGTTGATCTTGGTATAGATATTATAATACTTACCGTTGTATCTTTCTAAGTCAATATCACTGGTTGATCTTAGATCAAAAAATCTTAATCCTTACATGCTTAGGTTCAATCTCAGGAGTGCTATTCATGTTCTTTGATTTGTTAGTTAAGCCTACTTTTTGTCAAGGTGATACGTACATTTTGGGAACATGGTAGTATAATTGAGTGGGAGCGCTAAACATAGATATGGAATCTATAGCTTCTATCAGGACATAGAAGTGAAACAATGATTTCCTTTTAGCTTGGCTTAATAGAGGTAAATGGAAGAGCTCTTTTTCAGTGATTATATTTTAGTTCAATGAAATTTCATTTACAGGAAGCTAAGTGTTTTAAGGATAAAATACTTTGAGGGGTGAAACGGTAAATTTATCCCTACTTAGTGTAAATGATCTATAAAGGATCTTTGATTATTGAGATTAGAATGATGGTTAAATATTTATAGCGTATCTATATCGTGCAACATATAGAGCGTTCTATATGACTGAGAGTGCAATTCCAAGTTCTATGAGTGGATGCAATAATGAATTAATAAGTTAGGGAATTTACTTGGTAGATTCTAGTTCTACTTATTGGAAGCTCAGTTGTATAGGCCCATGGTCCCCATACTAGTTGAGACCATACTGCTTGTAAGACTAAGATAATTGATTTTAATTAATCAATTATAATTCTAAAATAAGACTATGTCTAGTTTATGAATTTTCACTAAGCAATGGCTTAACTGTTAAGAAAAGAGATTCGAGGTTTTATTTATTAATTGAAAGACATTATTAAGTCTAATTAATAATTATATTAAATGACAATTTAATTTGATAATTAATTTTAATTATTAAATAATTAGTTTTGGCATTTAAATGGTTAGAATTGGAAAAATGGCATTTTTGAGAAAATAAAGGAAAAATTGTCAAAAGTGGAAAATTTCAAAAGTGGGGCCCATTAGTATGGCTGGCCACTTGATTGGTAATTTACACATAATTTTTCTATTATTTTAATGCCTAATAAATCCTAACCTAAACCTAGGTGGTTGCCTATAAATAGATAGTGATAGCTCACATTTAAAGATAAAAATTTTTCACCTTTAGTAAAATTTTCATGAGCCTTCTATTCTATTAATTTCAAACAAGCCACTTCTCTTTCCTTCTTCATAATTTCATACCTTGGTGATACTCTGCGACAGAAAGGATACAAAGGTTAGAGATCTGAGTGGAAAGAGCCATTAATATTCTGTTGCACCCACTGTAAGGTTTCCTAAACTTTATATGCGTTTATTTACATTGTTTTAGATATTCATGTTTAGGATGTTAATTAACATACATGGTAGTAAATTTAGATCCTGGTAAAACATATTCCAACACTATTATTGTGTCTCCTATATTTTTTGAAAAAATCCACAAACACCGAGTGAAAGTAATCGTTTCATTATTACATGACAGTCATGGGACTTCAACCCCAATATATTGTCGTCATTCTCACTTACCTTCTTCTTCAAGTTAGAACAAAAGCCATCTGGGAACTTTGCCCCTTTTATAAATTGACAAAACCGTTTTCTTTCTTCAGTATTTAGCACTTAAGGAGCATGTGGCTTCATTATTGTTTTGTTCTCATCTTCATAAATCCACAACCACTCTCTAATTCCCATCTTCTTAAGATCATGTGTAGCATTAACAGTATCTCTAGACTTTTCATTATCTAAGACGGTGTCGAGGAGGCTATCACGCACATTCTTCTCAATATCTAGGTTATGTTTTAGCTTGAGTGTACTCCAGTACTCAAGTTCATAAAAAAATTCTTTTTTTTCTCCAATTACTTTCACTCGCATTTCTTTTTGGTTTCAATCCTCCAAAACTTTCATGTTTTCCTAGGATTTGAGGTGGTAGAGCATTTACTTGCTCTAAAATCTGCTTGCACGTAAACTTTCTTAGGGCATGTCTTTCCTCAACTTTACCGTCAAAGTCCAAGTCCCGCCTCATCTCATGATTATGGGGCAAAAATCGTCTATGACCAACATAAGATGTCTTTTGAATAACACGGATGGAAGATGTATCTTCATTGCACGTAGGACAAGCTTTATACCCCTGACCACTCCATCCAGACAAACTACTACGAGCAGAAAAATCGTTCACTGTCCACAGAAGGACAGCTCTCATGTTGAACATAGTATCTGTTTTACCATCTCTTGTTTGAACCCCATTACTCCACAACTCTTTCAACTCGTCTACCAATGGCCTAAGAAGTACATCGCTGTCCTTACCTTGTGATCTTGACCCAGGAATAAGAATAGTCAATTTGAAATTATTATCTTTCATACAAAGCCATTGGGGGGAGATTGTAGTTCACTAGCACAACAGGCCATATGCTGTACAATTGATTCAAATTTCCAAAAGGATTAATTCCATTGGAAGCCAATCCTAAACGTACATTTCTAGGCTCTCTCGCAAAATTAGGACAACTAACGTCAAACTCTTTCCATGCAGACCCATCCATAGGGTGACGCATAACCCCAACTTCTTTCGATCGACCAGTATTATGCCATATCATCTCTTTTGTTGTATGCCTTGAACTGTACATTCTTTTTAAATGAGGAGTCAATGGAAAATAACGCATCACCTTACGCGGGACCTTTTATCCTTGAGAATCGGGATTAGCCCATCTGCTAGTTCCACACGGACATAAATTTTTTAAAGCATGCTCTTTGTAAACCAAATAGCAATCATGATAACACAAATGGATGGACTGATATCCTAAACCCAATTTGCTGAGCTTTTTTTTAGCTTCATAGTGGGTTTCAGGATTCGTATTCCCTTTTGGAAATGCAAATTTCAACAAACTCAGTAGTTGATCAAAAATGTTGTTCGATATTCCACCAACAATTTTCAAATGCATCAACTTAGCTAAGAAGTATTGGAAATTATTTTACCAGGATCTTAGATCTACTCACAAGTATGTTGATTAACACCCTAAATATGAACTTTCTAAAACGATGAAATAAACACGTATAAATTTTAGGAAACCTTACACTGGGTGCAGCGGAATTAAATGACTCCTTTCGTTCAGATCTCTAATCCTTGTATCCTTTTTGTAGCAGAGTATTATCAAGATCTGAACCTGGATCTCTTTCTCTGAATCTTTGATGCTGAAACTCCTTTGCTGATGATCTTTCTTCACGATCTTCCTCACTATGATTGAGGTATTGCTTGCTGTGTGTGGGCACTACTCTAATCACTAAGGGGTTTCGAAATTATCAAGGAAGAAGATAGAGAGAGGGTGGCGGCCAAGGTAGAGAGAGAAAGGCTCAGGTTTTCTGAATCAGAAGTGTAATTTTCCTGAAGCCTTCACTACCTATTTATAACATTCCACTAGGGTTAGGTTTGAATTATTTGGCATTAAAATAATGAAAATATCAGTTTAAATTGCCTACAAAAGTGGCCGGCCATGGCTTATTGGGTTTGGGCCTTACTTTTTGCAATTTTGCAGTTTTCACACTTTTGTATCTGATTTTCTCAAAAATGCCAATTTTCTAATCCAACCATTTAAATGCCAATTCTAATTATTTAATAACTATAAATAATTATTAAATAATATTTTCATTTATCATATTTATTAATTGAACCATACAATGTATCATAATTAACAAATATGCCCCTAATAACTCTTTCTTTACAATTTCGCCCTTACTTAGTGAAAATTTCACAAAAAGACATAGTCTAATTTGAGAATTATAATTGATTAATCAAAACCAATTAAATGAGTCTTACAAACAATATTATCTCAACAAGTGCGGGGACCATGGGTCTATATAACCGAGCTTCCAATAAGTAGATCAAGAATTTAGCACTAAAATTCACTAACTTATTAATTCTTCGTTGAATCCACGCATAGAACTTAGAATTGCACTCTCAGTATATAGAATGCTCTATATGTTCCACCATATAGACGCATCAATAGTTATCCATTGTTATAATCCTAATTTGATCAATGATCCTCTATATGAATGATCTACACTGTAAAGGGATTAGATTACCGTAACACCCTACTATGTATTTTATCCTTAAAACACTTGACCCCGTATAAGTGATATTTCAGCTTATGTGAAATGAGTACTCCACCATTTATGTTCGTTTGGTCAAGCTCGAAGGAGATCATCCTTTGCTTACTATTCGCCAGATAGAATCTATAGATTCCATGTTTATGCTAGCGCTCCCACTCAATTGTACTACCGTGTTCCCAAAATGTACGTATCACCCTGACCTAAAAGTAGGCATAACTAACAAATCAAAGAACACGAATTGCCTTTCAAGACCGAGCTTAATCATAACAGGATTAAGAACATTTGATCTGGGATCAACTTGGCGATATTGACTTGAATAGATTTTACGGTAAGTTTAATTAAATCTAAGTCAAAGTTCAATATCGGTCCCTTCCGATGCATACTCCATGCATCCAACCTGAGTTTTACTTTAACCAATGTTCTGGAAAGAACATAGCATTTCTCCAAATGCAAGTAAAATCTTGTTGTAGATTATCATATCAGTAAAACCCTGTGTTTGATAAATCTAGGAAACTTTATTCACATAGTCATGTTTACTTTCCAATGTGATGACAACACAATAAACAGGATCAAGTATGTGAAAAGGGTTTAAGATGAATTTGTAAATCAAATAGTCAAGCAATTGATAAAGTGAACCAAAACATACACAAATGAATGAAAAATACTTCTGTTTCTTTATTGATGTTGAATAAAATAGATTACATTGAAATGGAGTTTTATTTAGCGCATCAATCCCAATAAACTCCCACTTGCACTAATATAAAACTAATCAGTACATATCAATTAATCCTAAATTCTGACGGTGCTTTTCAAAGGCTGTCACGGCCAAGACTTTGGTAAATGGATCAGCTAGGTTGTCCTCTGTGTCAACTTTCTCAATTAGTATGTAAAGACCGCTTAGTTTAATTTGGAAATTAGAAGTTAATCATGTTTAATTATGAAAATTATTTATAGCTATTTAAATAATTATTTATTCTGTTATTATTGAATTCTGAGATGCATTTTATGTCATTTAGTAGTTTTCATAATTTTGCATTTCCGGTGCCCGGTAACATGGAACTCGGTGTTTGGCTCAGTAAAATCACAACTTAGTATGTTAGTAGATTGGGACAGTTTAGTAGACATTGGGAATATCGGGATTGGCTGGGAATTTAAATTTTCCCAAAATACCCCTTTAATGTTATTTTTGTTATTTTAGCATGGAGGGGCAAATTGGTCATTTTTCCCCATTGTTAGTTTGTCTTTTAGTGGATTTTAAATGGTGGAATTATGTGGTTTATTAAGGTATATGTTGGCTGAAATGAATAAGTGGAAGTCTTTATTTTTTTTTTCATTTTTACAAAGTTAGAAAAAATTAGAAAGTTAGAAAATTCAAGGCTCTCTTTTCTTCTCTCTATTTCGGTTTGGAGCAGCTGGGTTTGGGGGGGGGGGGGGATTCTCTTGGATTTCAAGATGGTTTTAGCATAGATTTTGACCTCAAGTTGTTGCTAAGATCCTTGTAGCTCTCCCTTTTAGTTTCTTGAAGAATTTTGTTGAAATGATGATGCTTGCATGCATAGTTTAAGTTGTTATTGTTGCTGTGATTTTATAGTTGTTTGCAGAGGTTTAAGCATGATAATTGAGGTTATTTAAGCTGCTTGTGATGCTTGATCATTAGGTTGCTTAAAGTTATGGTTTTTCTATTCAAAAGCTTAAGGTTTTCAAAGAGAAAATTGGAATTTTGGTGGCTGTAGTGGTTGCATGAGTTAGGGTTTGGTTTCTGCTGTTTTAGTGAGCATGTTTAGGTAATTTTGGGCTGAATTGGATGCGTGATATGTTGCTTAGTCAAGTTTTGATTTTTAGAACTCAATCTTTGACCTTTAATGGTGAATTGAGTTTCTGTGGTTGAAGCTCGGTTTTGTTGCTTTAGAAATGCTCTATGGGATGTTTAGAACAGGTCTGGAAGGTTTTGTGTGATTTGGATTTGAATTGAAAGAGTTATGAATTTTTGAGTTCTGCCTGCGAGGAACTGGAATTCCGGTTGTGCATCCGGAATTCCGGATGAGGGTTCAGGAATTCCCAGAACCGGAATTCCGGTTGCAGAACCGGCCTACCAGTTGGGGAATTTTCAGGAACCCTAGATTTCCTCATTTTTATGTTATTTGGGGTATTTCCATGCTTTTTATCGATAGGGAAACTTTTAGTTCATAATTTAAGTCCCCGGGAAGTGATTTAGCGTATCACTTATAGTGTTGTGATTTTTATGGTTTAGGAGCCTGTAATCCGCCGCGCAGATAGTTCCAGTCAGGTTGACCGGCACACCTGAATTCTGAATTGAGGTAAGATTAGTATAACAATATGCATATATAGATTACATGTTTAGCGTGCATGTTAGGAAGCCCGTTAGATTACATTCGATATGTATGTTGGCTTCGAACCATCCGACTGTGTCACATCGGTATAGGCTAGAGTATGACTAGCAGCTGGAGTATGACCAGTATGACCGACTATAGGCTGACACTGTATCACATCGGCACATGCTAGAGTATGACTAGCAGCTGGAGTATGACCAGTGTGCCGAGTATAGGCTGATACTTAGGTTGGTAGTTCCGTACTATTTGACGTATCACATCGGTACAGGCTAGAGTATGACTAGCAGCTGGAGTATGACCAGTTCGACCGAGTATAGGCTGATACTGTAACACATCGGCACAGGCTGGAGTATGACCAGTTCGACCGAGTATAGGATGTTACTTGTCAATAGTACCGTCCCTATGAACGTTCAGGACTCAGTATCGTGTTGGACACGGCAGTTAGGGTTATGGTCAGGGGTATGGGCGTCTGATCATGACCGGGATTTATGTATGTTTATTATTATGCTTTTCTTACTGAGTCTGTCGACTCACAGTGCTATGTTTATGTGTAGGTAAGGGCAAGACTAAGTTGTGGAACCGTGAGGACGAGCCTATGAAGATTGTACATGTCGGGGCGGTTAGGCCTGGAGCGTACGACCCTCGGGACAGCAAGGCTATTTTGGTAATTAGTCGATAGGCGACAAGTATTTTGTACAGACAGTAAACTTTTGTAAATGATTTTGTAATCGGGATCCCGAGTATTTTGTATAAATATTTATAAGTTTAATTAAAAAGTAAAAATTTTTAATTAATCACGTTTTCCATAAACCTCGTTGATTAGCAACGAGTTGCACAGTATGTTTAAAAATCACGTAATACGCCTATGCTAGTTAGGGTGTTACAATTTGGTATCAGAGCCGCCAGGTTGTCTTCTGAAGATCGTCACGACATGTATAATCATCATCAGCAGTTAGCTCGTTCTACGATTCAGTAAGCTTTTATTGCTGTTTGCGTTCCGAGTAGTGTGGAACTCAGGAATGAGATCTTTGAGGAGGCTCATTCTACCCCTTATTCTCTACATCCCGGCACCACTAAGATGTACCAAGATCATAAACCGTACTTCTGGTGGAGCGGTATGAAGAAGAATTTGGTAGAATTCGTATCGAGATGCCTCACTTGTCAGCAGATTAAGGCTGAACATCAGAGACCACCAGGGTTATTGCAGCCTCTAACCCTACCTGAATGGAAGTGGGAAGATATCACGATGGATTTCGTGGTCGGGTTACCTAGAACCACGGGTTTGTTTGATTCCATCTGGGTAGTGGTGGATCGATTCACGAAATCTGCTCATTTTCCGCCTGTTAGTAACAACATTTTCAGTGGATCAGTTGGCAGAATTGTATGTTAGAGAGATTGTAAGACTTCACGGGGTACCGAAGTCTATAGTTTCGGATAGGGATCCGAAGTTCACCTCCAAGTTTTGGCAGAGTTTGCAACAAGCAATGGGTACAAAACTGAAATTCAGTACAGCATTCCATCCTCAGACAGATGGTCAGTCCGAAAGGACAATTCAGATATTGGAGGACATGTTACGAGCCTATGTCATGGATTTTGAAGGCTCTTGGAATAAATACCTGCCGTTGATAGAATTTCTTACAACAACAGTTATCAGAGTATGATAGGATGGCCCCCTATGAACTGTTATACGGTAGGAAGTGTAGATCTCCCATCCACTGGGATGAGACAGGGGAGAGGAAATACTTAGGTCCGGAGTCAGTACAGCGGACCAATGAGGCAATCGAAAAAATAAAAGCCAGAATGCTTGCCTCGCAGAGTAGACAGAAAAGTTATGCAGATCCAAAACGCGGAGATGTTGAGTTCCAAGTAGGGGACCATGTGTTTTTACGAGTGTCTCTAATGAAGGGGATCAAACGTTTTTGGGAAAAGAGGCAAGTTATGCCCTAGATTTACAGGACCTTTCGAGATTCACGAGAAGATAGGTTAAGTGGCATACCGGTTAGCATTGCCTCCAGCTTTATCAGCAGTTCACAACGTATTCCATGTCTCGACATTGAGAAAATACGTTTCAGATCCCTCTCATATACTCAGTTATGAGAGCCTTGAACTGCAGCCAGATATGTTTTACGAAGAACAGCCAGTGCAGATCCTGGATAGAAAGGATAAAGTCCTTCAGAATAAGACCATTTCATTGGTCAAAGTTCTCGGGAGAAATAGGTGTTGGGTTTTGTGCCCTAAATAAAACTCATTTCATATAATCAGATTTACTTATTAATAAAGATAAGAAATAACATTTTATGTTGCATGGTTCAAATGATTTATTTCATGATTATATGTATATAATGTATGAATTCTTTTTAAGTCCAGAACATATGAGTTGGTTAAAGATTATAGTGTTGTCAGCACAGTGGAATATAATCTTAATCATATGTTCAAAAGTTTATTCCCTGATTTGTCAGAACACTGGATTTAGACTGACATGGTATAATCAGCGATAGGTATTCTTACACCTTGGAAAAGTGTTATGTCCTTTCCAGGACATTGGCAAAGTTTACCAGTATCGGATGTATGGAGTATACATTGGAAGGGACCGATATTGAACTTTCATTAGATATGTTAAAACTTACCGTAATATCTATTCAATTCAATATCACCTGTTGACCCTAGATCAAATGATCGAAATCCTGATATGGTTAGGCTCAATCTCAAGAGTGTTATTCGTGTTCTTTGATTTGTTAAGTTAAGCCTACTTTTGGGTTAGGGTGATACTTACATTTTGGGAACACGGTAATGCAGTTGAGTGGGAGCGCTAACATAAATATGGAATCTACAGCTTCTATTTGGCAAATAGAAGTAAAGGATGATTTCCTTCGAGCTTAACCAAACGAAGATAATTGGTGGAGATCTCATTTCACTTAGGTGAAATATCATTTATACAGGGTTAAGTGTTTTAAGGATAAAATACATTGTAGGGTGTTACGGTAATTTAATCCTTGTACAGTGTAAATCATCTATATAGAGGATCATTGATCACATTAGGGTTATAACAATGGATAACTAATGGCGTGTCTATATCGTGGAACACATAGAGCGTTTCTATATAACTGAGAGTGCAATTCCAAGTTCTAAGTGTGGATTCAATGAGGAATTAATAAGTTAGGGAATCTACTTGGTAAATTCGGTTCAACTTATTGGAAGCTCGGTTATATAGACCCATGGTCCCCATACTAGTTGAGACCATACTGCTTGTAAGACTCAGTTAATTGATTTTAATTAATCAATTATAATTCTAAAAGTTAGACTATGTCTACTTTATGAATTCTCACAGTTTAAGGATGAAATCGTAAAGAAAAGGGTTTCTAGGTTTAATTATTAATTAAGAGACTTTGTATGTCTAATTAATAATTATTTTAAATGACAATATTATTTAATAATCTATTTTAGTTATTAAATAATTAGTTTTGGCATTTAAATGATTAGAATTGGAAAAATGGCATTTTTGGAGAAATTGAAATAAAATTGAGGAAACTGCAAAATCCAAGTGAGGCCCATATCACCCTATGGCCGGCACCTCTTTGTCTGTTTCCCAATTATTATTTTCAATTTTAATTTCCATGTAATTGCTAATCAAAGCCTAGCAAAAATAGCAAAGTGGTTGATCACACTAAATAAGGCAGTTAATTGATTACACAGTAATTAAGGAAACTGTTTTATTTGGAAAGTTGTGCTCTCCCTTCTCCCTATATAAAGCAACCTTTGTTCTCTTCTCTTGTAAGCCATAAGCCACGAAATTCAAGAGAGAAAAAGAGAGAAAATTTCGAAATCCTTGTGAGATGAGTAGTGCCCACACACATCAAGTGGTATCTCAATCATAGTATGTAAGACTATGGAATTTCTGCATCAAAGAAGGAGAAAAGAAGATCCAGGTTCAGATCTTGGTGATGCTCTATTACAGAAAGGAATCAAGGGCTAGAGATCTGAACGGAAGGAGTCATATTATTCCGCTGCACCCACTGTAAGGTTTTCTAACTTTATATGTGTTTATTTTCATTGTTTTAGAATTCATATTAGGTTGTTAATCCAACATACTTGTTAGTAAATCTAGATCCTGGTAAAATATTTTCCAACAATAGGAAGGTGGAGGAAGCCACCTGGGAGCTAGAGTCTCATATGAGAGCTCAATATCCAGAGTTATTCAGGTTAGATTTTGGGGACGAAATGCTTTTAAGGGGGGAATAGTTGTAAAGACCGCTTAGTTTAATTTGGAAATTAGCAGTTAATCATGTTTAATTATGAAAATTATTTATAGCTATTTAAATAATTATTTATACTGTTATTATTGAATTCTGAGATGCATTTTATGTCATTTAGTAGTTTTCATAATTTTGCATTTCCGGTGCCCGGTAACATGGAACTCGGTGTTTGGCTCAGTAAAATCACAACTTAGTATGTTAGTAGATTGGGACGGTTTAGTAGACATTGGGAATGTCGGGATTGGCTGGCAATTTAGATTTTCCCAAAATACCCCTTCAATGTTATTTTTGTTATTTTAGCATGGAGGGGCAAATTGGTCATTTTGCCCATTGTTAGTTTGTCTTTTAGTGGATTTTAAATGGTGGAATTATGTGGTTTATTAAGGTATATGTTGGCTGAAATGAATAAGTGGAAGTCTTTATTTTTTTTCATTTTTACAAAGTTAGAAAAAATTTCAAAGTTAGAAAATCCAAGGCTCTCTTTTCTTCTCTCTATTTCGGTTTGGAGCAGCTGGGTTTGGGGGGGATTCTCTTGGATTTCAAGCTGGTTTTAGCATAGATTTTGACCTCAAGTTGCTGGTAAGATCCTTGTAGCTCTCCCTTTTAGTTTCTTGAAGATTTTTGATGAAATGATGATGTTTGCACGCATAGTTTAAGTTGTTATTGTTGCTGTGATTTTATAGTTGTTTGCAGAGGTTTAAGCATGATAATTGAGGTTATTTAAGCTGCTTGTGATGCTTGATAATTAGGTTGCTTAAAATTATGGTTTTTCTATTCAAAAGCTTAAGGTTTTCAAAGAGAAAATTGGAATTTTGGTGGCTGTAGTGGTTGCATGAGTTAGGGTTTGGTTTCTGCTATTTTAGTGAGCATGTTTAGGTAATTTTGGGCTGAATTGGATGCGTGATATGTTGCTTAGTCAAGTTTTGAGTTTTAGAACTCAATCTTTGACCTTTAATGGTGAATTGAGTTTCTGTGGTTGAAGCTCAGTTTTGTTGCTTTAGAAATGCTCTATGGGATGTTTAGAACAGGTCTGGAAGGTTTTGTGTGATTTGGATTTGAATTGAAAGAGTTATGAATTTTTGAGTTCTGCCTGCGAGGAACCGGAATTCCGGTTGTGCATCCAGAATTCCGGATGAGGGTTCAGGAATTCCCAGAACCAGAATTCCGGTTGCAGAACCGGTCTACCGGTTGGGGAACTTTCAGGAACCCTATATTTCCTCGTTTTTATGTTATTTGGGGTATTGCCATGCTTTTTATTGATAGGGAAACTTTTAGTTCCTAGTTTAAGTCCCCGGGAAGTGATTTAGCGTATCACTTATAGTGTTGTGATTTTTATGGTTTAGGAGCCTGTAATCCGCCAGGCAGATAGTTCCAGTCAGGTTGACCGGCACACCTGAATTCGGAATTGAGGTAAGATTAGTATAACAGTATGCATATATAGATTACATGTTTAGCGTGCATGTTAGGAAGCCTGTTAGATTACATTAGATATGTATGTTGGCTTCAAACCATCCGACTGTGTCACATCGGTATAGGCTAGAGTATGACTAGCAGCTGGAGTATGACCAGTATGACTGACTATAGGCTGACACTGTATCACATCGGCACAGGCTAGTGTATGACTAGCAGCTAGAGTATGACCAGTGTGCCGAGTATAGGCTGATACTGTAACACATCGGTATAGGCTAAAGTATGTCCAGCAGCTGGAGTATGACCAGTTCGACCGAGTATAGGCTGTTACTTGTAAATAGTACCATCCCTATGAACGTTCAGGACTCAGTATCGTGTTGGACACGGCAGTTAGGGTTATGGTCAGGGGTATGGGCGTCTGATCATGACCGGGAGTTATGTATGTTTATTACTATGCTTTTCTTACTGAGTCTGTCTACTCACAGTGCTATGTTTATGTGTAGGTAAGGGCAAGACTAAGCTGTGGAACCGTGAGGACGAGCCTATGAAGATTGTACATGTCGGAGCGGTTAGGCCTGGAGCGTACGATCCTCGCGACAGCTAGGCTATTTTTCTAATTAGTCGCTAGGCGACAAGTATTTTGTACAGACAGCAAACTTTTGTAAATGATTTTGTAATCGGGATCCCGAGTATTTTGTATAAATATTTATAAGTTTCATTAAAAAGCAAAAATTTTTAATTAATCAGGTTTTCCATAAACCTCGTTGATTAGCAACGAGCTGCACAGTATGTTTAAAAATCACGTAATACGCCTATGCTAGTTAGGGTGTTACATAGTACATCCCCTCTTGCCACGTATTCTCTGATAATGTGATACTTCCTTTCAATGTGTTTGCTTCTCTTGTGGCTTCGAGGTTCTTTACTGTTTGCTATTGCTCCATTGTTATCACAAAGTAGGACCAGAGGCTTTTCCATTCCAGGAACAACACCTATAAAGAACTTTCTTAGCCAGACAAGTTCTTTAGCAGCTTCGGCTGCTGCTATGTATTCAGCTTCCAAAGTTGAGTCCGATATCGCGGTTTGTTTAGTACTTCTCCAAACCACTGCTCCATCCCCAAGAGTAAACACCATCCCAGATGTTGATTTCCTGTCTTCAAGACTTGCCTGGAAATCTGAATCAGTGTATCCTATGGGATTTAAAGCACCACCCTTGTAGACTAACACAAGATTCCTTGTACTCTTTAAGTATTTCAGAATATACTTAACTGCATTCCAATGTTCATGTCCTGGATTAGACTGATACCTGCTCACGATTCCCACTGCATAGCAGATGTCAGGTCTAGTGCATAACATTGCATACATTAGACTTCCAACTGCAGAGGCATAGGGAATTTTCGCCATGTCCTCTATCTCTTGAGGATCAGTCGGAGACTGTTCCTTAGATAGACGAACACCATATCTAGAAGGCATGTTTGCCCCATGGGTGTTGTTCATGGAGAATCTCTCTAAGACTTTGTCTATGTAGATTTTTTGAGAAAGAGCAAGAGATCTCTTCTTCCGATTTCTAATAATTTGAATACCAGGAACATAGGCTGCTTCACCCAAATCTTTCATATCGAATTGAGTGTTGAGCCATTCCTTGATGTGAGTCATTTTCTTGACATTGTTTCCAATAATCAAAATGTCATCAACATAAAGGACCAGGAATACTACTATTTGGTCTTCCTTGAGTTGGTAAACACAAGGTTCATCTTCATTCTGAAGAAAGCCGTAGGTCTTGATGATTTCATCAAACCTTTTGTTCCATGAGCGAGAAGCTTGCTTAAGTCCATAGATAGACCTATTTAATTTGCAAACTTTCTTTTGCTGCCCAGGAAGATCATAACCTTCTGGTTGCTCCATATAGATGGTTTCTTCAAGTACCCCATTAAGGAAGGCAGTCTTGACATCCATTTGCCAGATTTCATAATCGAAAGCAGCAGCTATGGAGAGAAGAATTCGGATGGATTTGAGCATGGCAACAGGACTAAAAGTTTCCTCATAGTCCACGCCTTCTCTTTGGGTATAACCCTTGGCTACAAGTATAGCTTTAAAAGTTTTGACTTCGCCTCCATCTCCTCTTTTCTTCTTGTAAACCCACTTGCATCCTATCGGATGATAGTCGTCAGGTGCGTCTACATATTCCCAGACTTTGTTCTTTTTCATGGAATCCATTTCTGAATCTATGCCGGCCGACCATCGTTTCCGTTGCAGACTAGCCATTGCCTGTTTATAGGTTAATGGATCGTCATCAATACCGTCACCTACGACCATATTGATTTCACCATCCAAGCCATAACGAGCTGGTTTTGTTGAAACCCTCCCACTACGACGAGGTGCGGTGATCTTCTGAACAGAAACTTTAGTAGTAGATTTCTCAGTTGGTTGAATTGAGGTAGTCGGATTGTCCTCTTCACGTGTGGAGGAGGATGGAACATTGGAAGGACTTAAATCTGATAGCAATTCCTCTAGAACAACTTTACTTTTCGGTTTGTAGTCTTTAATATAGTTCTCTTCAAGGAAAGTAGCATTTGTAGAAACAAACACTTTGTTATCCTTGTGACCATAAAATAGTCCACCCCTAGTCTCTTTAGAATTTCTGACAAACATGCATACTTCGGTACGTGATTCAAGTTTGCCTTCTTTCTTTCTTAAGACATGAGCAAGGCACCCCCAAATTCTGTAATGGCGTAAACTAGGTGTACGACCATTCCAAAGTTCGACGGGTGTCTTATGGACTACTTTAGATGGAACAACATTTAAAATGTCATTTTTCATCTGTATAGCATATCCCCAGAAGGACGTAGACAGAGTTGAATAACTCAGCATAGAC
This sequence comes from Cannabis sativa, assembly GCF_029168945.1. Lineage (NCBI taxonomy): Eukaryota > Viridiplantae > Streptophyta > Magnoliopsida > Rosales > Cannabaceae > Cannabis > Cannabis sativa. The sequence continues at coordinate 60,508,653 of NC_083601.1, forward strand.
CTAACCATTTCCAAAAGAGTGCGATTTCTTCTTTCTGCAACTCCATTTTGTTGTGGAGTACTTGGGGCAGTGTATTGGGATTCAATTCCAAGTTCAATTAAATGATCTTTGAACTGCATATCCATATATTCTCCACCCCTATCAGTTCTCAAGATCTTTAATGATTTACCTAATTGGTTTTGGGCCAAAGCATGAAATTCTTGAAACTTTTCAAACGTTTCAGATTTCTTTTGCATTAGGTAAAGAAAACTGTATCTAGAGAAATCGTCAATGAAAGTGACGAAATACTCATAACCACCTCGGGCTTTGACATTGAAAGGTCCGTAGACATCGGAATGCACTAACCCTAGAGGGATTTTGGCACGCTCTCCCTTTGCAGAGAAAGAACGTTTATTCATTTTTCCTTCTAGGCAGGACTCGCATACTGGCAGTTCACCTAAGACGACATTTTTCAATGGACCGCCCTTGGTTAGCCTATTGAGTCTATCAAAGCCTATATGACCTAAACGTAAATGCCATAGATAAGTTTGATCATCATTATCAATCATTTTTCTTTTGAGGTTTCTAGGTCTAGCTACATTGAAAAGTTCACTCTTTAATGAGATTTGAGTATTCGGTCTTAAAACATAAAGCCCTTGTTCCATGGTAGCAACACATATTTGAAATCCATTACGAGAAATTGAACAATTTGTACTCGAAAAATTCAATATATAAGATTGTGTTTGCAAACATGAGACACTAATCAAGTTTCTACTAAAGTTTGGAATAAATAAAACATTTTCTAAAATTAAAAATCATTGTTGAAACTTGATGCGGGCTTTTTCCTCTAGCTTTGACCGATACTAATTCGCCATTGCCAACTTTAAGCTTTAACTCTCATGGAAGCAGATTTTCCCAAGTTTCAAGCAACTGCAGTGAAGAACATACATGGTTAGTAGACCCAGAATCAACAATCCAGACGGATTTGTCGTTCTCTAAAACACATGATTCAAAGACAAAAGTATTACCTTCGTGTAAAGACCGCTTAGTTTAATTTGGAAATTAGCAGTTAATTACGTTTAATTATGAAATTATTTATAGCTATTTAAATAATTTATTATACTGTTATTATTGAATTAAGAGATGCATTTTTATGTCATGTAGTAGTTTTCATATTTTTGCATTTTCGGTGCCCGGTATTTTGGAACTCGGTGTTTGGCTCAGTAGAAATCACAACTTAGTATGTTAGTAGTTTGGGGCGGTTTATTAGACATTGGGAATGTCGGAAATGGCCGGAAATTTAGAATTTCCCAAAAATACCTCTTTAGTATTATTTATGTGGTTTTAGTGTGGAGGGGCAAAATGGTCTTTTTGCCCCAATGATATTTTGTCTTTTTGTGACTTATTAATTGAAAAATAAATGTTATTTGATTTTAAATATTGGCTGAAATAAAGAGTAAGATGTTGCATGTAATTCATTTTCATTTCAAAATTCTAAGTTTAGAAAATAGAAATTTCAAAACCCTCTCAAGCTCTCTCTTTTCCTCTCTCTCTCTCGGCTGGTTGCATGGAATTCTAGGGCTGGTTTTCATTGATTTTCAAGCTAGCTTCAACCTAAATTTGTGAACTCTTGTTGTGGTATGTTCTCTCTAGCTTTTCTCCTTTTGTTTTCTTCAAAAAAATGGTGAAAATATGAGTTATGCATGGATTATTTGGGTGTTGTTGCTGCTGTGTTTTGTTGTTAAATTCTGCAATTTAAGCATGTTTAATTGAAGTTAAATGAGCTGTTTGTGAAGCATGATAGTTAGGTTAAGTAAAGCTAAAGTTTTCTTATGCAAAAGTTTGGTTTTCAACATGAAAATTGTATGTTCTGTTGCTGTGATGTTGTTGATGTTTGTAGTTGTTTCCAGAGCCTATATTATGCTTGTTTAAGTAGGTTTGGACTAGTTTGATTGCATGTTAGCTAGGTTTACTCAAGTTTGAGTTTAGAACTCAAAGCTTGAGCATTAATGGTGATTTTTGATTATGTGCAATCTGGGTGGTTTTAAAGCTTTAGAAATGTTCTAGGGGATATATAGAACAGGTCTGGAAGGTTTCATGTGAATTGGAGTTGATTTGAGCAAGATATGAAATTTTGATGTTGATGCCTGCGAGGAACCGGAATTCCGGTTGTACATCCGAAATTCCGGATGGGGTTCTGAAATTTCCCAGAACCGAAATTCCGGTTGGGCAACTGGTCTACCGGTTGGGGAAAATTCAGGAACCCTAGTTTTCCTCGATTTTATGTTTTTGGGGGTATTGCCATGCTTTTTATCGATAGGGAAACTTTTAGTTCCTAGTTTATGTCCCCGAGAAGTGATTTAGTGTGTCACTTATAGTGTTGTGATTTTTATGGTTTAGGAGCCTGTTAGATTACATTAGTTATGTATGTTGGCTTCGAACCATCCAACCGTGTCACGTCGGTACAGGCTAGAGTATGACCAGCAGCCGGAGTATGACCGGTTCGACCGATCAGGCTAACACTTAGGTTGGTGGTTTCGTACTATTGACGTATCCCATCGGTACACGCTGGAGTATGACCAGCAGCCGGAGTATGACCGGTTCGACCGATCAGGCGGATACTGTAACACGCATGTACAGGCTGGAGTATGACCAGCAGCCGGAGTATGACCGGTTCGACCGATAAGGCTGTTACTTGCCAATAGTACCGTCCCTATGAACGTTCAGAACTCAGTCCCGTGTTGGACACGGCAGTTATGGGGACTCAGTATCGTGTTTTACACGGCAGTTAGGGTTATGATCAGGGGTATGGGCGTCTAATCATGACCGGGTTTAGGTATGAATATTATTATGCTTTTCTTACTGAGTCTGTGACTTACATTTCTACATTTATGTGTAGGTAAAGGCAAGGCTAAAGCTGATGGACCGTGAACGAGCTTATGAAGATTGTACATGTCGGGGCGGTTAGGCCTGGAGGGTACGATCCTCGGGACAGCAAGGCTAATTTTTGTAACTAGTCCCTAGGCGACAATTATTTTGTATGAACAGTAAACTTTTGTAAATGATTTTGTAATCGGGATCCCGAGTCTTTTGTATAAATATTTATAAGTTTAATTAACAAGCAAAAATTTTAATTAATCACGTTTTCCATAAACCTCGTTGATTAGCAACGAGCTGCACAGCATGTTTAAAAATCACCTAATACGCCTATGTTAGTTAGGGTGTTACAATTTGGTATCAGAGCCGCCAGGTTGTCTTCCAAAGATCGTCACGACATGTACAATCATCATCAGCAGTTAGCTCGTTTCACGGTTCAGTAAGCCTTTATTGCTTAAGTAGTTTATTTATTTATTTACGAATAAGAAAAGTCTGTTAGGAAGCATGTTAGTAGCCTGATAGTAGAATAGGCGCATGTTTCGTTTTTAATTTCCAAATTAAGCGGCATTAGTAAGCTCTCCTTGAATACGACCTGATATGCCAACTCTTGGTTTCGCAGGCGGTTCTAACTAGATGGACGCCAGGCGGACTACCAGGAGTCAGGGCAACTCAGTGGGGTCGAATCAAGGTCAAGGAGCTCAGTTTCCCCCGCCAGTTAGGGGTCGAGGCTGCCCAGGCTCCCGCAGCCGATCAGGGAGCCCAGAATTGGGAGGTTCGGTGTGCTGAAATGCAAGCCCGGATAGAAGAGCAAGACCTCGAGATTCAGAGGTTGAGACAGCAGGGTGCTCCTGTAGTTCCGGTGCCCGTAGTTCCAGTGGCACCTGCCCCTACTGCTTAGGCCGAATTAGTGGTGGCGGCCAATAGATTGGAACCTTTGTATGAACGGTTCCAGAAGCAAGCACCTCCGGTTTCCTTGGGAGGTCCAGACGTGATGAAGGCCGAACAGTGGCTGACGGTGATTACCAAGATCCTGAACTTCATGGGTGTCACCGGTAATGATAGAGTGGTGTGTGCCACTTTCCAATTCCAGGAGGACGCTCTGGTCTGGTGGGACATGGTGTCTCAGATTCTTGACGTCACCACCATGACCTGGGAAAGGTTCTAGGAACTCTTCAACGCCAAATACTATAATGAGGCAGTCAGAAGCGCCAAGAGGAAAGAGTTCGCTCACCTGACCCAGCGTGAGAACATGAGCGTGACCGAGTATGCTACTCAGTTCGATCGATTGGCGAGGTTAGCCTCGGGAATTGTGCCAACCGACTTCAGCAAGAAAGAGAAGTATCTGGATGGGTTGAATGCAAGGATCAAACATGATTTGATGATCACCACGGACGACAAGACCACCTATGCTGAGATGGTGGAGAAGGCGCTGCGAGCTGAGGGCGCAGTTGGGTGTATGTCGGAGTCAGCTAGTACTCCGGCGAGTGGCGGGGCTCCTACCCCTCCTGCATCAGTCTTTAGCAGGGGGAGTAGTTGTTCGGCCATTGATTAGAGGAAGAGAGCACCCACTGCATCCGGTGGCTCAAGTCAGAACAAGAGGTTCCGGGGGAACCAGAATAGAGGTAGTCGTTCCGGTGGTACTGAGACCCGATTTTCCTATCTCGAGTGCCCTAGCTGCAAAAGGCACCATAGGGGTGAGTGCAAAGGTCAGGGATGCTTTCACTGTGGCATGCCCGGACACTTCAAGAGGGACTATCCCCAGCTCCGATCAGAGGCACCGAGAGCTCCGGCGATACCCACTCTAGCAAGGGTATTCGCCATCACTCAGGCTGATGCAGATGCCAGCCCATCAGTTGTAACAGGTCAGCTTTCTATTAATAACTCGCTTTACTCAGTGCTGTTTGATTCTGGGGCTACACATTCTTATGTGGCAGCCAGAGTCTTTAGTAAATTGGATAGACCGTACGATAGATATGAATCAGGGTTTGGAACCCTATTACCTGACGGAGAGTTGGTTATCTCCAACAGGTGGATTAGGTCTATGCCGATCAGGATAGATGGTAGAGAGTTAAGTGCTGACTTGATAGATATGAGTTTAGTAGAGTTTGATATTATTTTAGGAATGGATTTCCTATCTAAATATTCGGCGAGCATTGATTGCAAAAGGAAGATGGTGATCTTCCAACCGGAAAGTGAAGAAACATTCGTGTTTGTTGGTTCAGTTCGAGGATCTCGGATCCCGGTTATTTCGGCCATGTCAGCTAGAGATTTATTGCATGGCGGTTGTTTAGGGTTTCTGGCCGTGGTGGTGGACACCACTCGGCCAAATACCATTCCGCCAGAGGACATCAAGGTGGTTCGGGAATTTTTGGATGTTTTTCCTGAAGAACTTCCAAGGTTACCACCTCAGCGGGAGATTGACTTCGTGATAGATTTGGCACCAAAGGTGGAACCGGTTTCCAAAGGCCCATATAGAATGGCTCCAGCTGAACTTAAGGAATTAAATATTCAGCTCCAAGGGTTGCTTGACATAGGGTTTATCCGGCCCAGTGTGTCACCCTGGGGAGCCCCGGTTTTATTCGTCAAGAAGAAAGATGGATCTATGAGGATGTGCATCGACTACAGAGAATTGAACAAGCTGACGGTGAAGAATAAATATCCATTACCTAGGATTGATGATTTATTCGATCAGCTTCAGGGAAAGACGGTCTTTTCTAAGATTGATCTCCGTTCGGGTTATCATCAGTTGAGAATCCGAGAGGAGGACATTCCGAAGACGGCTTTTGCACTAGGTATGGACATTACGAATTTCTGGTTATGTCGTTCGGACTAACCAATGCTCCTGCAGCATTTATGGACTTGATGAATAGAGTATTCAAGGATTTCCTCGATATCTGTGTGATTGTGTTTATCGACGACATCTTCGTGTACTCTCAATCAGAAGAGGAGCATGAATTACATCTTCAGATGGTACTGCAACGGCTTCGAGAACACAAGCTTTATGCCAAGTTTAAGAAATGTGAATTTTGGTTATCTCAGGTGTCCTTCCTAGGGCACATTGTGAGCAAAGATGGGACCAAGGTAGATCCCGGGAAGATCGAATCCGTCAGGGATTGGCCGAGACCGAAGACAGTGACAGAGATCAGAAGCTTCTTGGGTTTAGCTGGGTACCACCGTAGGTTCGTGGAAGGGTTCTCTAAAATTTCAATGCCCCTAACCGAACTTACAAAGAAGAATGAGCGATTTATCTGGTCAGACAAGTGCGAAGCTAGTTTTCAGGAGTTGAAACAGAGGTTGATTACCGCTCCAGTGCTAGCTTTGCCTTCGGACAATGAGAAGTTTGTAGTTTATTGTGACGCATCCAAACAGGGTTTGGGGTGTGTGTTGATGCAAGCCGATCGGGTTATTGCTTATGCCTCCCGTCAGTTAAAGGATTATGAACAGCGATACCTGACTCATGATCTAGAGTTGGCCGCAGTGGTTTTCTCATTGAAGATTTGGTGGCATTACCTTTATGGAGAAAAGTGTGAAATCTATACCGACCATAAAAGTCTCAAGTATTTCTTTACTCAGAAGGATTTGAATATGAGACAAAGGCGTTGGTTGGAATTAGTGAAAGATTACGACTGTGAGATCCTCTATCACCCTGGAAAGGCCAATGTAGTGGCCGATGCCCTGAGCAGAAAGTGTCCCGGCCAAGTGGCTAGTATGGTTCAGATCTCACCTCAGCTAGCGGAGGATATGGTTAGATCCAGCATTGAGTTTGTGGTAGGTCAGCTTCACAACTTAACACTGCACTCTGATCTGTTGGAAAGAATAAAAGTCCCTCAGATGACGGATCCGGAATTAGTGAAGATCAGAGATGAGGTGTTGGCTGGTCAAGCCAATGACTTTTCAGTGTCAGACAGCGGGATGCTTCATTATAAAGCTAGGGTTTGGTTTCCGAATAGTATGGAACTCAGGAATGAGATCTTTGAGGAGGCTCATTCTACCCCGTATTTTCTGCATCCCGGCACCACTAAGATGTACCAAGATCTGAAACCGTACTTCTGGTGGAGCGGTATAAAGAAGAATTTGGTAGAATTCGTATCGAGATGCCTCACTTGTCAGCAGATTAAGGCTGAACATCAGAGACCAGCAGGGTTGTTGCAGCCTCTAACCCTACCAAAATGGAAGTGGGAAGATATCACGATGGATTTTGTGGTCGGGTTACCTAGGACCACGGGTTTATTTGATTCCATCTGGGTAGTGGTGGATCGATTTACGAAATCTGCTCATTTTCTGCCGGTTAGAACAACATTTACAGTGGATCAGTTGGTAGAGTTCTATGTCAGAGAGATCGTAAGACTTCACGGGGTACCGAAGTCTATAGTTTCGGACAGGGATCCGAAGTTCACCTCCAAATTTTGGCAGAGTTTGCAGCGAGCAATGGGTACAAAGCTGAAATTTAGTACAGCATTCCATCCTCAGACAGATGGTCAGTCCGAAAGGACAATTCAAATATTGGAGGACATGTTGCGAGCCTATGTTATGGATTTTGAAGGCCCATGGAATAAATATCTACCGTTGATAGAATTTTCTTACAACAACAGTTACCAGAGTACGATAGGGATGGCTTCCTATGAACTGTTATACGGTAGAAAGTGTAGATCTCCCAGAGTCAGTGCAGCGGACCAATGAGGCAATAGAGAAGATAAAAGCTAGAATGCTTGCCTCCCAGAGTAGACAGAAGAGTTACGCAGATCCGAAACGCAGAGATGTTGAGTTCCAAGTAGGGGACCATGTGTTTTTACAGGTATCTCCGATGAAGGGGATCAAACGTTTCGGGAAAAGAGGCAAGTACAGGACCTTTCGAGATTCTCGAGAAGATAGGTCAAGTGGCATACCGGTTAGCGTTGCCTCCAACTTTATCAGCAGTTCACAACGTATTCCATGTCTCGATGTTGAGAAAATACGTTTCTGATCCCTCTCATATACTCAGTTATGAGAGCCTAGAACTGCAGCCAGACATGACTTATGAAGAACAGCCAGTGCAGATCCTGGATAAAAAGGATAAAGTCCTTCGGAATAAGACCATAGCATTGGTCAAAGTTCTCTGGAGAAACAGCAAGGTGGAGGAAGCCACCTGGGAGCTAGAGTCAGATATGAGAGCTCAATATCCAGAGTTATTCAGGTTAGATTTCGGGGACGAAATCCTTTTAAGGGGGGAATAGCTGTAAAGACCGCTTAGTTTAATTTGGAAATTAGCAGTTAATTACGTTTAATTATGAAATTATTTATAGCTATTTAAATAATTTATTATACTGTTATTAATGAATTCAGAGATGCATTTTTATGTCATGTAGTAGTTTTCATATTTTTGCATTTCCGGTGCACGATATTTTGGAACTCGGTGTTTGGCTCAGTAGAAAACACAACTTAGTATGTTAGGAGTTTGGGGCGGTTTATTAGACATTGGGAATGTCGGGAATGGCCGGGAATTTAGAATTTCCCAAAAATACCCCTTTAGTATTATTTATGTGGTTTTAGTGTGGAGGGGCAAAATGGTCTTTTTGCCCCAATGATATTTTACCTTTTTGTGACTTATTAATTGAAAAATAAATGTTATTTGATTTTAAATATTGGCTGAAATAAAGAGTAAGATGTTGCATGTAATTCATTTTCATTTCAAAATTCTAAGTTTAGAAAATAGAAATTTCAAAACCCTCTCAAGCTCTCTCTTTTCCTCTCTCTCTCTCTCTCTCTCGACTGGTTGCATGGAATTCTAGGGCTGGTTTTCATTGATTTTCAAGCTAGCTTCAACATAAATTTGTGAACTCTTGTTGTGTTATGTTCTCTCTAGCTTTTCTCCTTTTGTTTTCTTGAAAAAAATGGTGAAAATATGAGTTACGCATGGATTATTTGGGTGTTGTTGCTGCTGTGTTTTGTTGTTAAATTCTGTAATTTAAGCATATTTAATTGAAGTTAAATGAGCTGTTTGTGAATCATGATAGTTAAGTTAAGTAAAGCTAAAGTTTTCTTATGCAAAAGTTTGGTTTTCAACATGAAAATTGTATGTTCTGTTGCTGTGATGTTGTTGATGTTTGTAGTTGTTTCCAGAGCCTATATTATGCTTGTTTAAGTAGGTTTGGACTGGTTTGATTGCATGTTAGCTAGGTTTACTCAAGTTTGAGTTTAGAACTCAAAGCTTGAGCTTTAATGGTGATTTTTGATTATGTGCAATCTGGGTGGTTTTGAAGCTTTAGAAATGTTCTAGGGGATATATAGAAAAGGTCTGAAAGGTTTCATGTGAATTGGAGTTGATTTGAGCAAGATATGAAATTTTGATGTTGCTGCCTACGAGGAACCGGAATTCCGGTGTTACATCGGGAATTCCGGATGGGGTTCTGAAATTTTCGAAAACCGGAATTCCGGTTGGGCAACCGGTCTACCGGTTGGGGAAAATTCAGGAACCCTAGTTTTCCACGATTTTATGTTTTTGGGGGTATTGCCATGCTTTTTATCGATAGGGAAACTTTTAGTTCCTAGTTTAAGTCCCCGGGAAGTGATTTAGCGTGTCACTTATAGTGTTGTGATTTTTATAGTTTAGGAGCCTGTAATCCGCCGGGCAGTTAAGTTCCAGTCAGGTTGACCGGCACACCTGAATTCGGAATCCAGGTAAGATTAGTATAACAGTATGCATATGTAGATTACATGTTTAGCGTGCATGTAGGAAGCCTGTTAGATTACATTAGTTATGTATGTTGGCTTCGAACCATCCAACCCTGTCACGTCGGTACAGGCTGGAGTATGACCGGTTCGACCGAGCAGGCTGACACTTAGGTTGGTGGTTTCGTACTATTGACGTATCCCGTCGGTACAGGCTGGAGTATGACCAGCAGCCGGAGTATGACCGGTTCGACCGATCAGGCGGATACTGTAACACGCCGGTACAGGCTGGAGTATGACCAGCAGCCGGAGTATGACCGGTTCGACCGATCAGGCGGATACTGTAACACGCTGGTACACGCTGGAGTATGACCGGTTCGACCGATCAGGCTGTTACTTGTCAATAGTAACGTCCCTATGAACGTTCAGAACTCAGTACCGTGTTGGACACGACAGTTAGGGGGACTCAGTATCGTGTTGGACACGGCAGTTAGGGTTATGATCAGGGGTATGGGCGTCTGATCATGACCAGGTTTATGTATGAATATTATTATGCTTTTCTTACTGAGTCTGTCGACTCACAGTTCTACGTTTATGTGTAGGTAAAGGCAAGGCTAAAGCTGATGGACCGTGAACGAGCTTATGAAGATTGTACATGTCGGGGCGGTTAGGCCTGGAGCGTACGATCCTGGGGACAGCAAGGCTAATTTTTGTAACTAGTCGCTTGGCGACAATTATTTTGTATGAACAGTAAACTTTTGTAAATGATTTTGTAATCGGGATCCCGAGTCTTTTGTATAAATATTTATAAGTTTAATTAACAAGCAAAAATTTTAATTAATCACGTTTTCCATAAACCTCGTTGATTAGCAACGAGCTGCACAGCATGTTTAAAAATCACGTAATACGCCTATGTTAGTTAAGGTGTTACACTTCGTTTGAATTGTTTAGAAGCCTAGGACATCGTTCTTCTTGATGTCCCTTTTCATTACAATTCGAACATAAAAGATTATGTCTGATAATTGTACTTGAAGAACAAGCTTTTCTAGATCCTTTATACCTAGTTCTTTTCCTCTGATTATTAATTGCAAACCCAGGGGGACCTATTGTAATCAGATTCCGTTCATGGGCTCGTAATTCTGCTTCGAGCTTGTCCATGTCGGAGGAGTTGGAATTGTTGATCATGTAAGAGATAACAAATTCATTATACTCCGGAGGAAGACTACTAAGGATGAACTTGTCCTAGTAGAATTTGTTGGAAGTTATTTTACCAGGATCTTAGATCTACTCACAAGTATGTTGATTTAACAACCTAAATATGAACTTCTAAAACGATATGAAATTAAACACATAAGAGTATCAGAAATCTTACAGTGATTGCAGCGGAATATATGTCTCCTCCCACTCAGATCTCTAACCCTTGATTCCTTTCTGTAGCAGAGTATAATCAAGATCAGAGCCCGATAGTCCTTCTTTGTTGTTTCTAAATTCTACACAGCCTTCCTCACTATGATTGAGGTATTACTTGATGTGTGTGGGCACTACTCTAGCACTTATACATTTCGAAACAGTGAAGGAATAGAGAGAGAGAGGGTGGCGGCTCAGAGAGAATTTTCTGAGAGAAAATTCTTTCAGAATAATGCTGTGAAAAGGTTGTACAGTTGTATGCAACTCTGAATCCTTTGCCTTCTATTTATAGAAGACCACCAAGGGCTACGATTGACATTTGGAATTGAAAAAATCAAAGAGAAAAGGAAGCTAAGTGGCCGGCCTAGGCATTGTGGAAACAAGGCTTGCCACTTTTCCAACTTTCCTTTTCCTACACTGATAGTTTCCTGTTTTGTGAAAAACTGCCAATTCCATTGTTCAATCACATTAATGAAAAATCTAATTATTTAATAATTAAAATTAATTATCAAATAATATATTATCATTTATTTTATTAATAATGAAACTAATTAAAGTTTCCTAATATGCCCTTCAAAATCTCTATTTACTGTTTTGCCCTTAATAAGTGATAAATTCTCAAATAGACAAGTCTATCTTGAGAATTTTTAATTGATTAATTAAAATCAATTAAATGAGTCTTACAAGTAATATCATCTCAACTAGTGAGGGGACCATGGGTCTATATATCCGAGCTTCCAATAAGCAGATCTAGAATTTACCACTTAAATTCACTGACTTATTAATTCTTCGTTGAATCCACACATAGAACTCAGAATTGCACTCTCAGTATATAGAATGCTCTATATGTTCCACCATATAGACACATTATTAGTTATCCATTGTTATAATCCTAATGTGATCAATGATCCTCTATATGGATGATTTACACTGTAAAGGGACTTAAATTACCGTAACACCCTACAATGTATTTTATCCTTAAAACACTTAACCCTGTATAAATGATATTTCAACTAAGTGAAATGAGTACTCAATCATTTATCTCGTTTGGTTAAGCTCGAAGGAAATCACCCTTTGCTTACTATTCGCCAGATAGAAGCTATAGATTCCATATTTATGTTAGCGCTCCCACTCAATCGCACTACCGTGTTCCCAAAATGTATGTATTGCCCAGACTAAAGATTAGGCTTAACTAACAAATCAAAGAACACGAATAATCCTCTTGAAATTAAGCCTAACCATATCAGGATTTCGATCATGTGATCTAGGATCAACTTATGATACTGAATTGAATAGATGTTTACGGTAAGTTTCAAAATCTAATTCAAAGTTCAATATCGGTCCATTCCAATGCATACTCCATGCATTCAACCTGAGCTTTACTTTAACCTATGTTCTGGAAAGAACATAACATTTCTCCAAATGTAAGTAAACTCTGTTGTAGATTGTCATATCAGTGAAACCCAGTGTTCTGATAAATCTAGGAATACTTTATTCACATAGTCATGTTTATTTTCCACTGTGTTGACAACACAATAAACATGATCAAGTATGTGAAAAGGGTTTGGATGAATTTATAAATCAAATAGACAAGAAATTGATTAAGTGAACCAAAACATACACAAGTGAATGAAAAATTACTTGTGTTACTTTATTGATATTGAATAATCTGGATTACATTGAAACAGAGTTTTATTTAGGGCATAAAACCCAACAAACTCCCACTTGCGCTAATATAAAACAAATCAGTACATTTCAATTAATCCTAAATTCTGACGGTGCTTTTTGAATGAAGTTACTACCAAGACTTTGGTGAATGGATCAGCCAAGTTATCCTGCGTATCCACTTTCTCCACCAGTACATCCCCTCTTGCCACATATTCTCTGATAATATGATACTTTCTTTCTATGTGCTTACTTCTCTTGTGGCTCCGAGGTTCCTTACTGTTGGCTATAGCTCCAGTGTTATCACAAAGCAGACTAGAGGCCTTTCCATTCCGGGAACTACACCAAGACCGGGTGAAGAACTTCCTAAGCCAGACAACCTCTTTAGCTGCTTCAGCCGCAGCTATGTATTCTGCCTCCATGGTAGAATCTGAAATCGCAGTTTGTTTAGCACTTCTCCAAACCACTGCTCCACCCCCAAGAGTAAACACCATCCCAGATGTAGATTTCCTGTCTTCAAGACATCCCTAGAAATCTGAGTCTGTATAGCCAAAGGGATTTAAAGCACCATCCTTGTAGACTAATACATAATCTCTTGTACACTTTAAGTATTTCAAAATATACCTAACAGCATTCCAATGTACCCTTCCTGGATTTGACTGATACCTGCTCACGATTCCAACTGCATAGCAGATGTCAGGTCTAGTGCATAGCATAGCATGCATTAGACTTCCAACTGCAGAAGCATAAGGAATTTTTGCCATGTCTTCTATCTCTTGAGGATCAGTAGGACACTGTTCCTTAGATAGACGGATACCATGTCTAGAGGGCATGTTTGCCCCTTTGGTATTGGTCATGGAAAATCTCTCTAGAACTTTGTCAATGTAAGTTGTTTGAGAGAGAGCAAGGGATCTGTTCTTCCGGTTTCTGACAATCTGAATACCAAGAACATAGGCTGCCTCACCCAAGTCTTTCATGTCGAATTGAGTGTCAAGCCATTCCTTGATGTGAGTCATTTTCTTGACATTGTTTCCAATGATCAAAATGTCATCAACATAAAGCACCAGGAATACTACTATTTGGTTTTCCTTGAGTTGGTAAACACAAGGTTCATCTTCATTCTGATGAAAGCCGTAGGTCTTGATGATCTCATCAAACCTTTTGTTCCATGAGCGAGAGACTTGCTTAAGCTCATATATGGACCTATTTAATTTGCAAACTTTATTCTCCTGCCCAGGAAGAACATAACCTTCTGGTTGCTCCATATAGATGGTTTCTTCAAGAAGCCCATTAAGAAAGGCTGTCTTGACATCCATTTGCTAAATTTCATAATCTAAAGCGGCAGCTATGGAGAGAAGAATTCGGATGGATTTCAGCATGGCAACAGGACTAAAAGTTTCCTCATAGTCCACACCTTCTCTTTGGGTATAACCCTTGGCGACCAGTCTAGCTTTGAAAGTTTCGACTTCGCCTCCAGCACCTCTTTTCTTCTTGTAGACCCATTTACATCCAATTGGACGAAAATCTTCAGGTGGTTCTACATATTCCCAGACTTTGTTCTTTTTCATGGAATCCATTTCTGAATCCATACCGGCTGACCATCGCTTCCGTTGTGGACTTGCCATTGCCTGTTTATAGGTCAATGGGTCGTCATCAATACCGTCACCAACGACCATATTGATTTCACCATCCAAGCCATAACGAGATGGTTTTGTAGAAACCCTCCCACTACGACGAGGAGCGGTGACTTTCTGAACAGGAGCTTTAGTAGTAGTTTTCTCAGTTGCTACAACTGAGGGAGTGGGATGTTCCTCTTCTTGAGTAGAAGAAGATGGTACATTTGAAGGAACAGTATCTGTGAGCATTTCCTCTAATACAATTTCACTTTTTGGTTTGTTGTCTTTCATATAGTTTTCTTCAAGGAAAGTAGCATTTGTAGAAACAAATACATTGTTATCCTTGTGACTATAGAATAGTCCACCCCTAGTCTCTTTAGAATTTCCGACAAACATGCAAACCTCAGTTCGCGATTCCAGTTTGCCTTCTTTCTTTCTTAAGACGTGAGCAGGGCACCCCCAAATCCTATAATGGCGCAAACTAGGTGTGCCACCATTCCATAGTTTGATGGGTGTCTTAGGGACTGCTTTAGATGGAACAACATTTAAAATGTCGTTTGCCATTTGAATAGCATATCCCCAGAAGGACGTAGACAGAGTTGAATAACTCAGCATAGACCTAACCATTTCTAAGAGAGTGCGATTTCTTCTTTCTGCAACTCCATTCTGCTGTGGAGTGCTTGGGGCAGTATATTGGGATCCAATTCCAAGTTCATTAAATGATCTTTGAACTGCATATCCATATATTCTCCACCCTATCAGTTCGCAAGATCTTTAATGTTTTACCTAATTGGTTTTGAGCCAACGCATGAAATTCCTGAAACTTTTCAAATGTTTCAGATTTCTTTTGCATTAGGTAAAGAAAGCTATATCTAGAGAAATCGTCAATGAAAGTGACGAAATACTCATAACCTCCTCTGGCTTTTACATTCAGCGGTCCGCAAACATCTGAATGTACTAACCCTAGGGGTTCTTTGGCACGCTCTCCCTTTGCAGAGAAAGAACGTTTGGTCATTTTTCCTTCTAGGCAAGACTCGCAGACTGGCAATTCTCCTAAGACGACATTTTTCAATGGACCGTCTTTGGTTAGCCTATTGAGTCTATCAAAACCTATATGACCTAAACGTAAATGCCATAGATAAGTTTGATCATCATTATCAATCTCTTTTCTCTTAAGGATTCTAGGTTTAGCTACATTGAAAAGTTCAGTATTTAGTGAGATTTGAGTATCAGGTCTTAAAACATAAAGCCCTCGTTCCATGTTTGCAACACATATATGAAATCCATTACGAGAAATTGAACAATTTGAACTCGAAAAATTCAATATATAAAAAAGTGTCTGTAAACATGAAACACTAATCAAGTTTCTACTAAAATTAGGAATATATAAAACATTCTCTAAAAGTAAAAACTTCTTAGAATTAAACTTGATTCGGGTTGTTCCTCTTGCTTTAACTGATACCAACTCGCCATTTCCAACTTTAAGCTTTAACTCATCTGGGTGAAGATTCTCCCAAGTTTCAAGCGGCTGCAATGAAGAACATACATGGTTAGTAGATCCAGAATCAACAATCCAGGAGGATTTGTCGTTCTCTAAAACACATGATTCAAATACAAAAGCATCACCTTCGTTTGAATTGTCTAGAAGCCTGGGACATTGTTCTTCTTTATGTCCCTTTCCATTACAATTCGCACATAGAACATGATGTCTGATAATTGTATTTGAAGAAGCAGCTGTGTTAGAGCCCTCATGCTTAATCTTCTTCCTCTGATTAAAGCTTGTAATGCTAGGAGGTCTCATTGCAATCAGATCCCGCTCATGGGCCCTCAACTCAGACTCGAGTTTGTCCATGTCGGAGGAGTTAGGATTGTTCAATAAATAATATAGAACAAAACTGTTATACTCCTGAGGAAGACTATAAAGTATGAGTTTTACCCATTGTTCCTTTGATAAATCAATTCCTAGTAGATTTGCCTTTTGGAATTTCATATTCATCAACAATAGGTGCGAGTTAATGCAACTACCAGGATGCATTTTCACACTATTGAGTTCTTTTGCAAAGATACTAACTAGGAGTGGATCGGGATGAGGGTTATTCATATTGGCACTACAACATATCAATAAACAGAAGTAAGGTTTTGGTTCTATAAATTCATACACAGGTTCAGAAAACAAATAATCACTTATGTTATAAAAATACTAAATCTAACATAGTTTATTTTCCAAGGTTTCCAACGAACTGATACAGTGTCCCGTTTAGGCGAGAGTCAAAGCATCATCCATTGAATAGAGTTGTCAATTCATCTAAAATGTCAAACATTCTAGCAATCTTTTATTCGATCAAGATTGGAATTCAGCGTTGTCCCGTTTAGGCGAGAGTCAAGGCAATTCTATCTTATGAGCTTCTACCATTGTTTCGCATTCTTATAAGTCTTACATAGTCGCCACCATTAGGGTGGTCATGAACCATATAAATAAACCTATAAGAATACTTATCTTTTGAGATTAAACGGCGCTAACTTGCTAATGAACGTTCCTCCATTAGGGAGGATTACTCACTAAAACAATAGCTATGTAAAACCAACAATGGAGATCGAATTTCTCTTAATTAAAGCTCATTATTTAAACATGTATTTTGTTTAATCATTTATATTCCATATCTCAATAATGAAATATTACAAATTAAAGTAAAAACTTTAATTAAATTTCAAAAATGGAATAATTTTGAAAAATATCTTATTTAAGTTGTTTAGAAAATCTAAATACCCAACTTAAAATATTCTTCAAACAATGACTTAATTAAATATTACCAATTAAGTAGTAACCACTTAATTTAGAAGATATTCCATTTTAAGTTCCCATATTTAGAAAATATCAACTTAAAAAATATCTAAAGAATCTTAATAACCAATTCCCAAAATTCCTCAACTTAATTTATAATAGGAAATTCAAAAATATTCAAATCTAAGTTGATTTGATAGATTTAACTAAATCTCAATTTAAATAGGAATATTTAATGAAATTATAAAATTAAGATTCAGAAAGAATTTATATGGTTATAATTCCATATTTAATTAAAAACAAGAAAAATACATATAGCTTTCCAGAATATAACTATTCAAACTATGTTTTTCTTAAATTAATTTCAAGGAAGAATGAAATTAATTATGTTGCTAATCAATTTTTTATTAGGTCAAACTAATATAATTAAGCTAGCACAATTATCCAAATTATGCAAATGGGCCTTCACAATTGGGGTTGTTCATGTGAGGGGGGCTGGGTCCAGTATGTCGCACCCACTTCTAAGGCTCCCAACTCTCACACAAGGCCCAAAAGAGAGGAATTTAACCTTAAAATGAATAACTGTTATTAATTGAATAGGCTCACCACTAAATGAGCCTAAATAAAATCTATCAGTTATGATATTTTATTTAGCAACAACCACCTATATGTATCTATAATAGAAATTAAACATATAGGCTCACACAGGCATACACATTTGGATGGATCCTATCATGCTGCTAGGTCATACACAGATGAAAGAAGTTTGTAAAAATTACCTGTTACAAATTATTTACTTGATCTATCGTCAATTGAACCTTTGGTTAAAATTAGATCATCGGATCTATCATCAAGTTAACCAAGGCAATTTAGATCAAGCAATAATAGGTTTTAGAAAATTTACAAACAATCTAAAACACATACTCCTGCAACAAGGTTAGATTTGGATAGTTGGATGTAGGATTTATTTAATTTTAAACATTTATTTCGAAAATAAAATTAAAATTAAACCTACCATTTTGAAAAATTAGGTTGTGGGTAACCTAAATGTCATTTCAAAATAAATTGCTAACTTTCCTTTTAAATTTCATGTTATTTAATAAATTAAATAATAAAATAGAAAATGGTAAATACATACCCTTTTCTTGTTTTACAATTTAATTTAATTAAAAAATAACAAAATTTAAAATTTAACAAAAATACCTTATTTCCTCTTTTAAAATTATCATGATTATTATGATCTTATTTTAATTAAGGTCAAGTTACCAAAAAAAAATTAATATCTGACGTTAAAAAAAATAAAATAATCAAATTTTAAAGGAAATAAGAAAAAGGGTAAGCAAAACTTGATTTTTCCTATTTTCAAAATCAAATTACACTAATATCTAAAATTAATTTTAAAAAATAAAATTAATTTATTTCTGATAATTAGATTTGAAATTTGAAAAACAAAAATCAACATACAAAACTACACAAAAAATCAGAATTTAATTCCATGAAATAGCATGAAAAATCGAAAAAATTGGAAAATTGGATGAACTGTACGGATGGCATGCAGTGCATGGCCATCCGCGCGCGTATCTGGGTGCTTGACCGAGAAATCACGGCGCAGGAAGGCTGCAAGCAGCCATTCCGCGCGCGTGATGAGTTGCTTGTCACCCCGATTTTTCCAATTTTCAAAAATTCATAACTAATTCAAATTAAATCGAAATCGAGTTCTGTAAAAAAGTAAATGGCTTAGAATTTTCCAAACTATCCAACAAAAATAATTACAGAATAAGAAAAGTAACCATTTTTTTCCAGAATTCACAAACAACAATCAAACATCAATATGACACTCAAAGCAACATGATACCATCCAAAAAACAAGCAAATCGTTTTAAGTCCAAATTTCTTGCAAGCAAATCAATTACCATGGCTCTGATACCAGTTGTTGGAAGTTATTTTACCAGGATTTTAGATCTACTCACAAGTATGTTGATTTAACAACCTAAATATGAACTTCTAAAACGATATGAAATTAAACACATAAGAGTATTAGAAATCTTACAGTGATTGCAGCGGAATATATGTCTTCTCCCACTCAGATCTCTAACCCTTGATTCCTTTCTGTAGCAGAGTATAATCAAGATCTGAGCCCGATAGTCCTTCTTTGTTGTTTCTAAATTCTACACAGCCTTCCTCACTATGATTGAGGTATTACTTGATGTGTGTGGGCACTACTCTAGCACTTATACATTTCGAAACAGTGAAGGAATAGAGAGAGAGAGGGTGGCGGCTCAGAGAGAATTTTTTGAGAGAAAATTCTTTCAGAATAATGCTGTGAAAAGGTTGTACAGTTGTATGCAACTCTGAAGCCTTTGCCTTCTATTTGTAGAAGACCACCAAGAGCTATGATTGACATTTAGAATTGAAAAAAGCAAAGAGAAAAGGAAGCAAAGTGGCCGGCCTAGGCATTGTGGAAACAAGGCTTGCCACTTTTCCAACTTTCCTTTTCCTACATTGATAGTTTCCTGTTTTGTGAAAAACTGCCAATTCCATTGTTCAATCACATTAATGACAAATCTAATTATTTAATAATTAAAATTAATTATCAAATAATATATTATCATTTATTTTATTAATAATGAAACTAAATAAAGTTTCCTAATATGCCCTTCAAAATCTCTATTTACTGTTTTGCCCTTAATAAGTGATAAATTCTCAAATAGACAAGTCTATCTTGAGAATTTTTAATTGATTAATTAAAATCAATTAAATGAGTCTTACAAGTAATATCATCTCAACTAGTGAGGGGACCATGGGTCTATATATCCGAGCTTCCAATAAGCAGATCTAGAATTTACCACTTAAATTCACTAACTTATTAATTCTTCGTTGAATCCACACATAGAACTCAGAATTGCACTCTCAGTATATAGAATGCTCTATATGTTCCACCATATAGACACATTATTAGTTATCCATTGTTATAATCCTAATGTGATCAATGATCCTCTATATGGATGATTTACACTGTAAAGGGACTTAAATTACCGTAATACCCTACAATGTATTTTATCCTTAAAACACTTAACCCTGTATAAATGATATTTCAACTAAGTGAAATGAGTACTCAATCATTTATCTCGTTTGGTTAAGCTCGAAGGAAATCACCCTTTGCTTACTATTCGCCAGATAGAAGCTATAGATTCCATATTTATGTTAGCGCTCCCACTCAATCGCACTACCGTGTTCCCAAAATGTATGTATTGCCCAGACTAAAGATTAGGCTTAACTAACAAATCAAAGAACACGAATAATACTCTTGAAATTAAGCCTAACCATATCAGGATTTCGATCATGTGATCTAGGATCAACTTATGATATTGAATTGAATAGATGTTTATGGTAAGTTTCAAAATCTAATTCAAAGTTCAATATCGGTCCATTCCAATGCATACTCCATGCATTCAACCTGAGCTTTACTTTAACCTATGTTCTGGAAAGAACATAACATTTCTCCAAATGTAAGTAAACTCTGTTGTAGATTGTCATATCAGTGAAACCCAGTGTTCTGATAAATCTAGGAATACTTTATCCACATAGTCATGTTTATTTTCCACTGTGTTGACAACATAATAAACATGATCAAGTATGTGAAAAGGGTTTGGATGAATTTATAAATCAAATAGACAAGCAATTGATTAAGTGAACCAAAACATACACAAGTGAATGAAAAATTACTTCTGTTACTTTATTGATATTGAATAATCTGGATTACATTGAAACAAAGTTTTATTTAGGGCATAAAACCCAACAGAATTGCCTTTTGGAACTTCAGATTCATCATCAACAGGTGCGAGTTTATGCAACTACCAGGATGCATTTTCACACTATAGAGTTCTTTTGCTAAGATATTAACTAGGAGAGGATCGTGGTGAGGGTTATTCATAATGACACTACAACACATCAATAAAATAGAAGTAAGGTTTTGGCTCATAAATTCATACACAGTTCAGAAAATAACAAGTAATGACATATGTTATAGAAATACTAAATCTAACATAGTTTATTTTCCAAGGTCTTTCAACAAACTGATATAGTGTCCCGTTTAGGTGAGAGTCAAAGCATCATCCATTGAATAGAGTTGTCAACTCATCTAAAATGATAACCATTCTAGCAACCTTTTATTCGATCAAGATTGGAATTCAGAGTTGTCCTGTTTAGGCGAGAGTCAAGGCAAATCTATCTTATGAGCTTCCACCATTGTTTCATAATTTGCAAGTCAAGTATGGTCACCACCATTAGGGTGGTCTATACCATACAAAACACTTACAAACTACTTATCTTTCGAGATTAAACGGTGCAAAATTGCTAATGAACGTTCCTCCATTAGGGAGGATTACTCACTAAAACAAACGCGATGTAAAACCAACAATGGAGATCGAATGTCTCTTGATTAAAAGCTTATTATTTAAAAATATTATATGTATTTTGTATAATCATTTTATTCGTTATTATAACAATGAAAAATTACAAACTAAAGTTGGTTTAAATAAAAAATAAACTTTAATTAATTTTCAATTATTATTTAATTCGAAAAATAAATTCGAATAAATATCGAACAAGTCCCATATTATAATAATGAAAAATTACAAACCAAAGTTGGTTTAAATAAAAAATCGACTTTAATTAAATTTCAATTATTATTTAAATTCGAAAAATAAATTCGAATAATAAATGGAAAAAATTTAAAAAAATATCTTGTTAAAGTTGTTTTTAGAAGAATCTAAAAAAAAAACTTAAATATCTTTCAAATCAGATTTAATTAAATTAAAATTAAGTTGTAACCACTTAATTTGAAGATATTCCATTTTAAGTTAATATTCGAAAAGATATTAACCTAAAAAATATCTAAAATATTCTATTTTAAGTTAATATTGGAAAAGATATTAACTTAAAAAATATGTGAAGAATCTTAATAACTAATGTCTAAAATTCCTCAACTTAATTTTGAAATTTTAAATCCAAAAGATATTCAGGTTTAAGTTGGTTAGTTGTAGATAACTAAATATCAACTTAAATAGGAATATTTAATGAAAAATTTAAATTAAGCTTCAGAAAGAATCTAGATGGTTATAATTCTATATTTAATTAAATACAAGAAAATACATATAGTTTAGCTTAGAATAAAAAATTCTTTAAACTATAATTTTCATAAATTAATTTCAAAATAAATGAAATTAATTATGTTTCTAATCAATTTTATTAGGTTAAACTAGTTTAATTAACCTAGTACAGTTATTCAAATCAGGCAAATGGGCCTTCACAATTGGGGTGGTTCATGTGAGGGGGTGCTGGGTTCAGTATGTCGTACCCACTTCTATGGCTCCCAACTCTCACACAAGGCCCAAAAGAGAGGAATTTAACCTTAAAATGAACAACTGTTATTAATTGAATAGGCCCAAAAACTAAATGGGCCTAAATAAAATCTATCAAGAACTATGATAATTTATTTAGCAACAACAACCTATATGCATCTATAATGAAATTAAACACATAGGCTCACACAGGGACACTGTGGATGGGTCCTATCATGTTGCTAGGTCATACACAGATGAAAGAAGATTGTAAATATACCTGTTACAAATTATTTACTTGACCAAGGGAGCCATCAGATCATTAGATCTGGCAAAAAGTAACCATGGCTATTTGCAATCAAGTAATAATAGGTTTCAAAATTTGCTAACTACTTTTTAAAAATTAAATGTTATTTTATAAATAAAAATTAAATAAAAAATTAAAAAAGATAATGAATATCTTTTTCAGATTTTAAATGTAATTTAAATAAATAAAATAACAAAATTTAAAAGTTAGCAAAATATCTTACTTCATTTAAAATTACATGATTATAGTTATCTTATTTTAAATTTAAATAAGGTCAAATTATTTTAAAAAGAATTAATTTAAAAATTTAAAATCTGACCTTAAATTTAAAAATAAGATAAGATATAATCAAATTTAAAAATAAGATAGATTATTAAGCAAAAAAGATAGATACTAACTATTTTTAAATTCAAATTACACTAATATCATGAATTAAATTTAAAAAATATTAAATTAATTCATTATGATAATTAGAGTTGAATTAGGAGTAGTAGATATATAAATACAGAACTACACCAAAAATCGGAAGTTAACTCCATGAAAAAGCATGAAAAAACGAAGAAAAACGAAAAAATTGCAAGCTGTACGGACGGGATGCTGTGCATACTCGTCCGCGTACGCGTGCTGGGTGCTGGGCCAAGTTTTCTCGGCAGAATGCGTGTCACGCATGATTTCCGCGTGCGCAGGTGGAAATCTAGCAACCCTATCTTTTTTCGAATCTTCAAAACATCATAACTAATTCAAATTAAATCGAAATTGAGTTCTGTAAAAAAGTAACTTGCTTAATTTTTTCCATACTATCCAATAAAAATAATTCCAGAAACAGATATTCAATTAATTTTCACGAAAATTCACAAATATCAGTCAATCATCAAATAACACTCAATACAACATGATACCATCCAAAACATCAAACAATCGTTTTAAAGTCCAAATTTCTTGCAAGCAAATCAATTACCATGGCTCTGATACCAGTTATTGGAAATTATTTTACCAGGATCTCAGATCTACTCACAAGTATGTTGATTAACACCCTAAATATGAACAATTTGAAACGATGAAATAAACACGTATAAAGTTTAGGAAACCTTACATTGGGTGCAGCCGAATTAAATGACTCCTTCCGTTCAGATCTCTAACCCTTGTATCCTTTCTGTAGCAGAGTATTATCAAGATCTGAACTTGGATCTCTTTCTCTGAATCTTTGATGCTGAAACTCCTTTGCTGATGATCTTTCTTCACGATATTCCTCAATATGATTGAGGTATTTCTTGCTATGTGTGGGAACTACTCTAATCACTAAGGGGTTTCGAAATTATCAAGGAAGAAGAGAGAGAGACGGTGGCGGCCAAGGTAGAGAGAGAAAGGCTTAGGTTTTCTGAATCAGAAGTGTAATTTTCTTGAAGCCTTCACTACCTATTTATAGCATTCCACTAGGGTTAGGTTTGAATTATTTGGCATTAAAATAATGAAAATATCAGTTTAAATTGCCTACAAAAGTGGCCGGCCATGGCTTATTGGGTCTGGGCCTTGTTTTTTGCAATTTTGCAGTTTTAACACTTTTGTATCTGATTTTCTCAAAAACGCCAATTTTCTAATTCAACCATTTAAATGCCAATTCTAATTATTTAATAACTATAAATAATTATTAAATAAAATTGTCATTTATCATATTTATTAATTGAACCATACAAAGTATCATAATGAACAAATATGCCCCTAAAACTCTTTCTTTACAATTTCCCAAGGACCATGGGTCTATATAACCGAGCTTCCAATAAGTAGATCAAGAATTTAGCACTAAAATTCACTAACTTATTAATTCTTCGTTGAATCCACGCGTAGAACTTAGAATTGCACTCTCAGTATATAGAATGCTCTATATGTTCCACCATATAGACGCATCATTAGTTATCCATTGTTATAATCCTAATTTGATCAATGATCCTCTATATGAATGATCTACACTGTAAAGGGATTAGATTACCGTAACACCCTACTATGTATTTTATCCTTAAAACACTTGACCCCGTATAAATGATATTTCAGCTTATCTGAAATGAGTACTCCACCATTTATTTTCGTTTGGTCATGCTCGAAGGAGATCATCCTTAGCGCTCCCACTAAATTGCACTACTGTGTTCCCAAAATGTACGTATCACCCTGACCTAAAAGTAGGCTTAACTAACAAATCAAAGAACACGAATAGCCTTTCAAGATTGAACTTAATCATAACAGGATTAAGAACATTTGATCTAGGATCAACTTGGCGATATTGACTTGAATACATTTTACTGTAACTTAAATTAAATCTAAATCAAAGTTCAATATCGGTCCCTTCCGATGCATACTCCATGCATCCAACCTGAGCTTTACTTTAACCAATGTTCTGGAAAGAACATAGCTGTAACACCCTAACTAGCATAGGCGTATTACGTGATTTTTAAACGTACTGTGCAGCTCGTTGCTAATCAACGAGGTTTATGAAAATCGTGATTGATTAAAATTTTTACTTTTTAATCAAACTTATAAAATATTTATACAAAAATACTCGGGATCCCGATTACAAAACCCTTTACAAAAGTTTGCTGACTAGACAAAATACTTGTCGCCTAGCGACTAATTACAAAATAGCACTGCTGTCCCGAGGATCGTACGCTCCAGGCCTAATCGCCCCGACATGTACAATCTTCACCAGCTCACTCTCACGGTTCTTCTGCTTTAGCCTTGCCCTTACCTACACATAAACATAGCACTGTGAGTCGACAGACTGAGTAAGAAAAGCATAAATCATAAAGATAAATAAATCCCGGGTTATGATCAGACGCCCATACCCCTGACCATAACCATAACTGCTGTGTCCCACACGATACTGAGTCCCGAACGTTCATAAGACGGTACTATTGACAAGTAACAGCCTATACTCGGTATACTGGTCATACTCCAGTTGCTAGTCCTACTCTAGCCCGTACCGATGTGTTACAGTATCAGCCTATACTCAGTACACTTGTCATACTCCTGCTGCTAGTCATACTCTAGCCTGTACTGATTTGATACATCAAATAGTACAGAACCACCAACCCTAGTATCAGCCTATACTCAGTACACTGGTCATACTCCAGCTGCTAGTCATACTCTAGCCTGTACCGATGTGATACAGTGTCAGCCTATACTCGGTACACTGGTCATACTCCAGCCGCTAGTCATACTCTACTGATGTGACACAATCGGATGGCTCGAAGCCAACATACATATCTAATGTAATCTAACAGGCTTCCTACATGCACGTGAAACATGTAATACATATGCATACTGTTATACTAATCTTACCTCAATTCTGAATTCAGGTGTGCCGGTCAACCTGACTGGAACGAACTGCACGGCGGTTTGAAGGCTCTTAAACCATAACAATCACAACACTATTAAGTGATACGCTAAATCACTTCTCGGGGACTTAGACTAGAAACTAAAAGTTTCCCTATCGATAAAAAGCATGGCAATACCCCAAATAACATAAAAGCGAGAAAATCTAGGGTTCCTGAAAATTTCCCAACCGGCAGACCGGTTGCACAACCGGAATTCCGGTTCTGGAAATTTCTGAACCCCATCCGGAATTCCGAATGCACAACCGGAATTCCGGTTCCTCGCAGGAAACTTTCAAAATTCATAATTTGCTCAAATCAATTCCAAAACACACAAAAACTTCCAGACATGCTCTAAATACCCCAAAGAACATTTATAAAGCATCTACACAGCCCAGAAAACACAGATACAAAAAATGCCCTTAAAGCTCCAAGCTTTGAGTTCAAAACTCAAACTTCGTTAAATCTAACTAACATGCATTAAATCTTGAATAAAATTACGTAATCAAGCCTATAGAAACTGCAGAAACCAACAGCAAGCATCAACAAAAGCAACAGCAATAGATTCTTCATTTTTTCTTTGAAAACTATCTTTTTGAGTAAAAACATCCAAGCTTGAAACAAAGCTACAATCATGCATCAAACCCAGCTCTACTCTACTCAATTAATCATGCTTTAAACTTCAGAAACAACATCAAAAACACAGTAGCAACACCAACTCAAAACCATACATGCATTACTCATTTTTTTATAATTTAACAAACTTAAAGAGAGAGAGATTAGGCGCTAACATAACTTGATTAGAACACCAAAAAGGAGATGAATTCACAAGAAAAATTAAAAGATCCTTGCTGCTCAAGGAGGCCGAAAATAGAGAGAGAAAGTTGAGAGAAAAAGCTTTTCCTTTGAAATTTCTAATTTTTTCTAACTTTCCAATTTTTATAAAATGAGAGAAATCGCATGTAATAAAATTTACTTCAGGCAACAAAACTCACATAAATCACATTTAATTCCACTTACTAAGTCCACTAAAGGACAAAACATCATGGGGGCAAAATGACCATTTTGCCCCTCCACACTAAAACAACATAAAGGGCACTAAAGGGGTATTTTGGGAAATTCTAAATTCCCGGCCAATCCCGACATTCCCAATGTCTAATAAACCGTCCCACTCTACTACCATACTAAGTTGTGATTTTACTGAGCCAAACACCGAGTTCCATGATACCGGGCACCGTAAATGCAAAATTATGAAAATCACTAAATGACATAAAATGCATTTCAGAAATCAATAATAACAGCATAATAATTATTTAAATAGCTATAAATAATTTTCCATAATTAAACATGATTAACTGCTAATTTCCAAATTAAACTAAGCCGTCTTTACAACTATTCCCCCCTTAAAAGGATTTCGTCCCCGAAATCTAACCTGAATAACTCTGGATATTGAGCTCTCATATCTGACTCTAGCTCCCAGGTGGCTTCCTCCACCTTGCTATTTCTCCAGAGTACTTTAACCAATGCTATGCTCTTATTCTGAAGGACTTTATCCTTTCTATCCAAGATCTGCACTGGCTGTTCTTCGTAAGTCATATCTGGCTGCAGTTCAAGGCTCTCATAACTGAGTATATGAGAGGGATCTGAAACGTATTTTCTCAACATAGAGACATGGAATACGTTGTGAACTACTGATAAAGCTGGAGGCAATGCTAACTGGTATGACACTTGACCTATCTTCTCGAGAATCTCGAAAGGTCCTATAAATCTAGGGCATAACTTGCCTCTGTTCCCAAAACGTTTGATCCCCTTCATCAGAGATACCCGTAAAAACACATGGTCCCCTACTCGGAACTCAACATCTCTGCGTTTCGGATCTACATAACTTTTTTGTCTACTCTGTGAGGCAAGCATTCTAGCTTTTATTTTCTCAATTGCCTCATTGGTCCGCTGCACTGACTCCGGACCTAAGTATTTCCTCTCCCCTGTATCATCTTAGTGAATGGGAGATCTACACTTCCTACCGTATAACAGTTCATAGGAAACCATCCCTATCGTACTCTGATACCTGTTGTTGTAAGAAAATTCTATCAACGGTAGGTATTTATTCCAAGAGCCTTCAAAATCCATAACACAGGCTCGTAACATGTCCTCCAATATCTGAATTATCCTTTCGGACTGACCATCTGTCTAAGGATGGAATGCTGTACTGAATTTTAGTTTTGTACCCATTGCTCGTTGCAAACTCTGCCAAAACTTGGAGGTGAACTTCAGATCTCTATCCGAAACTATAGACTTCGGTACCCCGTGAAGTCTAACAATCTCTCTCACATACAATTCTGCCAACTGATCCACTGAAAAGGTTGTTCTAACAGGCAGAAAATGAGAAGATTTCGTGAATCGACCCACCACAACCCAGATGGAATCGAACAAACCCGTGGTTCTAGGTAACCCGACCACGAAATCCATCGTGATATCTTCCCACTTCCACTCAGGTAGGGTTAAAGGCTGCAACAACCCTGCTAGTCTCTGATGTTCAGCCTTAATCTGTTGACAAGTGAGGCATCTCGATACGAATTCTACCAAATTCTTCTTCATACCGCTCCACCAGAAGTATGGTTTAAGGTCCTGGTACATCTTAGTGGTGTCGGGATGTAGAGAATAAGGGGTAGAATGAGCGTCTTCAAAGATCTCATTCCTGAGTTCCACAATACTCGGAACGCAAACCCTAGCTTTATACAGAATCATCCCGTTGTCTGACACTGAGAAATCCCTGGCTTGACTAGCCGAAACTTCACCTCTGATTTTCACTAACTCTGGATCAGTCATCTGTACGGCTTTAATTCTTTCCAACAGATCAGATTGCAGCGTCAAGTTGTGAAGCTCACCTACCACAAACTCGATGCTGGATCTAACTATGTCCTCTGCTAACTGGGGTGAGATCTGAATCATGCTAGCTACCTGCCCTGGACCCTTCCTGCTCAGGGCATCGGCCACAACATTGGCCTTCCCAGGATGATAGAGAATCTCACAGTCATAATCTTTCACTAATTCCAACCAACGTCTCTGTCTCATATTCAAATCTTTATGAGTAAAGAAATACTTGAGACTTTTATGGTCGGTATAGATTTCACACCTTTCTCCGTAAAGGTAAAGCCGCCAGATCTTCAATGCAAAAACCACCGTGGCTAACTCTAGATCATGAGTCGGGTATCGCTGTTCATAATCCTTTAGCTGATAGAAGGCATAAGCGATAATCCGATCGGCTTGCATCAGCACACACCCCAGACCCTGTCTGGATGCATCGCAATAAACTACAAATTTCTCGTTGTCTGAAGGCAACACTAGCACTGGAGCGGTAATCAATCTCTGTTTCACCTCCTGAAAACTAGCTTCGCACTTGTCTGACTAGACAAACCGCTGATTCTTCTTTGTAAGTTCGGTTAAGGGTGTTGAAATCTTACAAAACCCTTCCACGAACCTGCGATAATACCCGGCTAAACCCAAGAAGCTTCTAATTTCTGTCACTGTCTTCGGTCTCGGCCAATCCCTGACGGATTCTATCTTTCTGGGATCCACCTTGATCCCATCTTTGCTAACAATGTGCCCTAAGAAGGACACCTGAGATAGCCAGAATTCACATTTCTTGAATTTGGCATAAAGCTTGTGTTCCCGAAGCCGTTGCAATACCATCTGAAGATGTAACTCATGCTCCTCTTCTGACTGAGAGTACACAAGGATGTAATCGATAAACACGATAACACAGATATCGAGGAAATCCTTGAATACCCTATTCATCAAATCCATAAATGCTGCAGGAGCATTGGTTAGTCCAAACGACATAACCAAGAATTCGTAATGTCCATACCTAGTACGGAAAGCTGTCTTCGGAATGTCCTCCTCTCGGATTTTCAACTGATGATAACCCGATCGGAGATCAATCTTGGAAAAGACCGTCTTCCCCTGAAGTTGATCGAACAGATCATCGATCCTAGGTAGTGGATATTTATTCTTCACTGTTAGCTTGTTTAACTCCCGGTAATTGATGCACATCCTCTTAGTACCATCCTTCTTCTTAACGAACAAAACCGGGGCTCCCCAGGGTGACACACTAGGCCGAATAAACCCTATGTCAAGCAACCCCTGAAGCTGAATCTTTAATTCCTTAAGTTCAGTTGGAGCCATTCTATACGGAACCTTGGAAACCAGTTCCACTCCTGGTGCCAAATCTATAATGAAATCAATCTCCCGCTGAGGTGGTAACCCTGGAAGTTCTTCGGGAAAAACATCTAGAAATTCCCGAACCACCTTGATGTCCTCTGGCCGAATGGTATCTGGCCGAGTGGTGTCCATCACCACAGCCAGAAACCCTAAACAACCTCCATGCAGTAATTCTTTATCTGACATGGCTGAAATCACCGGGATCCGAGATCCCCGAAATGAACCAACAAACACATATGGTTCTTCACTTTCTGGTTGAAAGATCACCATCTTCGTCTTGCAATCAATACTGGCTGAGTATTTAGATAGGAAATCCATTCCTAAAATAATATCGAACTCTACTAGGCTCATCTCTATCAAGTCAGCACTTAACTCTCTACCATCTATTCTAATCGGCATAGACCTAATCCACCTTTTGGAGATAACTAACTCTCCGCCAGGTAATAGGGTTCCAAACCCTGATTAATAACTATCAAACGGTCTACCCAACTTACTAAAGATTCTGGCTGCCACATAAAAATGTGTGGCCCCAAAATCAAACAGCACTGAGTAATATGAGTTATTAACTAAGAGCTGACCTGTTACAACTGAGGGGCTGGCATCTGCATCAGCCTGCGTGATGGCAAACACCCTAGCTGGAGTGGGTCTCGTCGGAGCCCTCGATGCCTCTGATCGGAGCTGGGGACAATCCCTCTTGTAGTGTTCGGGCATGCCACACTGAAAGCATCCCTGACCTCTGCACTCACCCTGATGGTGCCTTTTGCAACTGGGACACTCAAGATAAGAGAACCGGGTCTCTGCACCACCCTGACGGCTACCTCTACTCTGGTTCCCTCGGAACCGCTTATTCTGACTCGAGCCACCGAATGCAGTGGATGTTCTCCTCTTCTGATCCATGGCCGAACCACTCCCTCCCCTGCTAAAGCCTGATGCAGGAGGGGTATGAGCCCCGCCACTCACTGGGGTACTAGCCGACTCCGACATACATCCAACTGCGCCCTCAGCTCGCAGTGCCTTCTCCACCATCTCAACATAGGTGGTCTTGTCCTCGGTGGTGATCATAAGGTCATGTTTGATCTTCACATTTAATCCGTCAAGATACTTTTCCTTCTTACTAAAATCGGTTGGCACAATTCCCGAGGCCAACCTCGCCAATCGATCTAACTCGGTGGTATACTCAGTCACGCTCATATTTTCCCGCTGGGTCAGGTGGGTGAACTCTTTCCTCTTGGCACTTCTGACTGCCTCATTATAATACTTCGCGTTGAAGAGTTTCTGGAACCTTTCCCAGGTCATGGTGGTGACATCATGAATCTGAGACACCACGTCCCACAAGACTAGAGCGTCTTCTTGGAATTGGAAGGTGGCACACACCATCCTGTCGTTTCCGGTGACACCCATAAAGTTCAGTATCTTGGTTATCACTGTTAGCCACTGCTCAGCTTTCATGACATCTGGACCTCCCAGAAAAACTGGAGGTGCTTGCTTCCGGAACCTTTCATACAAGGGTTCCATTCTGTTTTCCGCTACTACTATTTCGGCCTGAGCAGCAGGGGCGGGTGCCACTGGAACTTCTGGCACAGGCACTGCAGGAGCACCCTGGTGCCTCAATCTCTGAATCTCCTGATCTTGCTCCTCTATCCTGGCTTGCATTTCAGCAAACCTAGTCTCCCAATTCTGAGCTTCTTGCTCAGCTTGGGTAGCTTGGGCAGCCTGGGCAGCCTGTGGTGGGTTATCGTCACCCCAACCACGAGCCCTGCCCCTGGGACCTCTACCACGAACCCTAGTCTCCCAATTCTGAGCTTCTTGCTCGCTTGCATTTGACCCTACTGAGTTGCCCTGGCTCCTGGTATTCCGCCTGGCGTCCATCTAGTCTGAACAGCCTGCGAAACCAAGAGTTGGCACATCAGGTCATGATCAAGGAGAGCTTACTAATGCCGCTTAATTTGGAAATTAAAAACAAAACATGCGCCTATTCTACTATCAGGCTACTAACATGCTTCCTATCAGGCTTTTCTTATTTCATAATAAATAATAAACTACTAAAGCAATAAAAGCTTACTGAACCGTAGAACGAGCTAACTGTTGATGATGATTGTACATGTCGTGACGATCTTCGGAAGACAACCTGGCAGCTCTGATACCAAATTGTAACACCCTAACTAGAATAGGCGTATTACGTGATTTTTAAACGTACTGTGCAGCTCGTTGCTAATCAACGAGGTTTATGAAAATCGCGATTGATTAAAATTTTTGCTTTTTAATTAAACTTATAAAATATTTATACAAAAATACTTGGGATCACGATTACAAAACCCTTTACAAAAGTTTGCTGGCTAAACAAAATACTTGTCGCCTAGCGACTAATTACAAAATAGCACTGCTGTCCCGAGGATCGTACGCTCCAGGCCTAACCGCCCCGACATGTACAATCTGTTGGAAATTATTTTACCAGTATCTAGATTTACTAACAAGTATGTTGGATTAACAACCTAATATGAATTCTAAAACAATAAAAATAAACACATATAAAGTTAGAAAACCTTACAGTGGGTGCAGCGGAATAATATGACTCCTTTCGTTCAGATCTCTGGCCCTTGATTCCTTTTTGTAGCAGAGCATCACCAAGATCTGAACCTCGATCTTCTTTTCTCCTTCTTTGATGCAGAAATTCCATAGTCTTACATACTATGATTGAGATACCACTTGATGTGTGTGGGCGCTACTCATCTCACAAGGATTTCGAAATTTTTCTCTCTTTTTCTCTCTTGAATTTCGTGACTTATTATGCTTACATAGACATGCAAGAGAAGAGAACAAGGGTTGCTTTATATAGGGAAAAGGGAGAGCACAAGTTTCCAAATAAACAGTTTCCTCTTTTACTGTGTAATTGATTAACTGCCTTATTTAGTGTGATCCACCACTTTCCTATTATTGCTAGGCTTTGATTAGCAATTACATGGCAATTAAAATTGAAAATAATAATTGGGAAAAATACAAAAAGGTGGCCGGCCATAGGGTGATATGGGCCTCACTTAGATTTTGCAGTTTCCTCAACTTTATTTCTATTTCTTCAAAAATGCCATTTTTCCAATTCTAATCATTTAAATGCCAAAACTAATTATTTAATAACTAAAATAGATTATTAAATAATATTGTCATTTAAAATAATTATTAATTAGACATACAAAGTCTCTTAATTAATAATTAAACCTACAAACCCTTTTATTTACGATTTCATCCTTACTTAGTGAGAATTCATAAAGTAGACATAGTCTAACTTTTAGAACTATAATTGATTAATCAAAATCAATTAACTGAGTCTTACAAGCAGTATGCTCTCAACTAGTATGGGGACCATGGGTCTATATCACCGAGCTTCCAATAAGCCGAACCGAATTTACCAAGTAAATTCCCTAACTTATTAATTCCTCATTGAATCCACACTTAGAACTTGGAATTGCACTCTCAGTCATATAGAACGCTCTATATGTTCCACGATATAGACACATCATTAGTTATCCATTGTTATAACCCTAATGCGATCAATGATCCTCTATATAGATGATCTACATTGAAAAGGCACTACTGTTACCGCTACACCTTCAATGTATTTTATCCTTAAAACACTTAACCCTGTATAAATGATATTTCAGCTAATTGAAATGAGATCTCCACCATTTATCTTCGTTTCGTTAAGCTCGAAGGAAATCATCTTTTACTTCTACTTGCCAAATAGAAGCTATAGATTCCATATTTATGTTAGCGCTCCCACTCAATTGCATTACCGTGTTCCCAAAATGTAAGTATCACCCTGACCCAAAAGTAGGCTTAACTAACAAATCAAAGAACACGAGTAACACTCTTGAGATTGAACCTAACCATATCAGGATTAAGATCATTTGATCTAGGATCAACAGGTGATATGGAATTGAATAGATATTACGGTAAATTTTAATGTCTAATCAAAGTTCAATATCAGTCCCTTCCGATGTATACTCCATACATCCGATACTGGTAAACTTTGCCAATGTCCTAG
Organism: Cannabis sativa; assembly: GCF_029168945.1. Taxonomy (NCBI): domain Eukaryota; kingdom Viridiplantae; phylum Streptophyta; class Magnoliopsida; order Rosales; family Cannabaceae; genus Cannabis; species Cannabis sativa. The sequence continues at coordinate 60,542,898 of NC_083601.1, forward strand.
AAAGGACATAACACTTTTCCAAGGTGTAAGAACACTTATCGCTGATTATACCATGTCAGTCTAAATCCAGTGTTCTGACAAATTAGGGAATAAACATTTGAACATATAATAAAGATTATATTTCACTGTGCTGACAACACTATAATCTTTAACCAACTCATATGTTCTGGACTTAAAAAGAATTCATACATTATATCCATATAATCATGAAATAAATCATGTGAACCATGCAACATAAAATGTTATTTCTGATCTTTATTAATAAGTAAATCTGATTATATGAAATGATTTTTATTTAGGGCATAAAACCCAACACAATCTTCACTGCCTCGGTCTCACAGTTCTTCAGCGTTAGCCTTGCCCTTACCTACACGTAAACATAGCACTGTGAGTCGACAGACTCAGTAAGAAAAGCATAAATCATAAACATACATAAATCTCGGGTTATGATCAGACGCCCATACCCCTGATCATAACCCTAACTGTCGTGTCCCACACGATACTGAGTCCCGAACGTTCATAAGACGGTACTATTGACAAGTAACAGCCTATACTCGGTACACTGGTCATACTCCAGTTGCTAGTCCTACTCTAGCCCGTACCGATGTGTTACAGTATCAGCCTATACTCAGTACACTGGTCATACTCTAGCTGCTAGTCATACTCTAGCCTGTACTGATGTGATACGTCAAATAGTACAGAACCACCAACCCTAGTATCAACCTATACTCAGTACACTGGTCATACTCCAGCTGCTAGTCATTCTCTAGCTTGTACCGATGTGATACAGTGTCAGCCTATACTCGTTACACTGGTCATACTCCAGCCGCTAGTCATACTCTAGCCTGTACCGATGTGACACAGTTGGATGGTTCGAAGCCAACATACATATCTAATGTAATCTAACAGGCTTCCTACATGCACGCTAAACATGTAATACATATGCATACTTTTATACTAATCTTACCTCAATTCCGAATTCAGGTGTGCCGGTCAACCTGACTGGAACGAACTGCACGGCGGTTTACAGGCTCCTAAACCATAACAATCACAACACTATTAAGTGATACGCTAAATCACTTCCTGGAGATTTAAACTAGAAACTAAAAGTTTCCCTATCGATAAAAAGCATGGAAATACCCCAAATAACATAAAACCGAGAAAATCTAGGGTTCCTGAAAATTTCCCAACCGGCAGACCGGTTGCACAACCGGAATTCCGGTTTTGGAAATTTCTGAACCCCATCCCGAAATCCGGATGCACAACCGGAATTCTGGTTCCTCGTAAGAAACTTTCAAAAATTCATACTTTGCTCAAATCAATTCCAAACCACACCAAAACTTCCAGACCTGCTCTAAATACCCCAAAGAACATTTCTAATGCATCTACACAGCCCAGAAAACACAGATACCAAAAATTCCATTAAAGCTCCAAGTTTGAGTTCAAAACTCAAACTTGGTTAAATCTAACTAACATGCATTAAATCTTGAATAAAATTACATAATCAAGCCTATAGAAACTACAGAAACCAACAGCAAGCATCAACAAAAGCAACAACAACAGATTCTTCATTTTTTCTTTGTAAACTATCTTTTTGAGTAAAAACTTCCAAGCTTGAAACAAAGCTACAATCATGCATCAAACCCAGCTCTACTCTACTCCATTAATCATGCTTTAAACTTCAGAAACAACATAAAAAACACAGCAGCAACACAACCTCAAAACCATACATGCATTACTCATTTTTTTATAACTTTCAACAAACTTAAAGAGAGAGAGAGATTAGGAGCTAACCTAGCTTGATTAGGACACCAAAAACGAGATGAATTCACAAGAAAAATTCAAAGATCCTTGCTGCTCAAGGAAGCCAAAAATAGAAAGAGAAAGTTGAGAGAAAAAGCTTTTCCTTTGAAATTTTTAATTTTTTCTAACTTTCTAATTTTTATAAAATGAGAGAAATTGCATGTAATAACATTTACTTCAGCCAACAAAACTAACATAAATCACATTTAATTCCACTTACTAAGTCCACTAAAGGACAAAACATCATTGGGGCAAAATGACCATTTTGCCCCTCCACACTAAAACAACATAAAGGGCACTAAAGGGGTATTTTGGGAAATTCTAAATTCCCGGCCAATCCCGACATTCCCAATGTCTAATAAACCGTCCAACTCTACTAACATACTAAGTTATGATTTTACTGAGCCAAACACCGACTTCCATGATACCAGGCACCGTAAATGCAAAATTATGAAAATCACTAAATGACATAAAATGCATTTTAGAATTCAATAATAACAGCATAATAATTATTTAAATAGCTATAAATAATTTTCCATAATTAAACATGATTAACTGCTAATTTCCAAATTAAACTAAGCGGTCTTTACAATAGCATTTCTCCAAATGCAAGTAAACTCTTGTTGTAGATTATCATATCAGTAAAACCCTGTGTTTGATAAATCTAGGAAACTTTATTCACATAGTCATGTTTACTTTCCAATGTGATGACAACACAATAAAACGGATCAAGTATGTGAAAAGGGTTTAACATGAATTTATAAATCAAATAGACAAGCAATTGATAAAGTGAACCAAAACATACACAAATGAATGAAAAATACTTCTGTTTCTTTATTGATGTTGAATAAAATAGATTACATTGAAATGGAGTTTTATTTAGGGCATAAAACCCAACAAGAAGTTGAGAGAGAAGATATCCAATTGCAACATGGATACAACTCTGCTTCAATATCTTTAAATAACTCATCGTAATACTAGCCCATACGGTTTCCGTCAACGCCAGGTGTATTGTCATCACATGCCGCAGTAAAGACATCATCGATGACATCACACATCTCATCTACATTATTATCATCAACTACCACATTATCTACATTAGCATCCTCCTCTCCGCGCAAAAATCACTGCTCGTAACTAGTTTGAAAACCCCAACGCAATATGTGTCCACGCACATCCACTGGAGTGTGTCGTTTGTTGTTGATGCATTTCACACACGGACATCTGATTTTACTGTCAGAGTGTTGGGTTTTATGACCTAAATAAAACTCCATTTCAATGTAATCCATTTTATTCAACATCAATTAAGAAACAGAAGTATTTTTCATTCATTTGTGTATGTTTTGGTTCACCTTATCAATTGCTTGTCTATTTGATTTATAAATTCATCTGAAACCCTTTTCACATACTTGATCCTGTTTATTGTGTTTTCAACACTTTGGAAAGTAAACATGACTATGTGAATAAAGTTTCCTAGATTTATCAGACACAGGGTTTTATTGATATGATAATCTACAACAAAGTTTACTTGCATTTGGAGAAATGCTATGTTCTTTCCAGAGCATTGGTTAAAGTAAAGCTCAGGTTGGGTGCATGGAGTATGCATCGGAATGGACCGATATTGAACTTTGACTTAGATCTATTAAACTTACTGTAATATCTATTCAAGTGAATATCGCCTAGTTGATCCTAGATCAAATGATCTTAATCCTGTTATGATTAGGCTCAATCTCAAGAGATTATTCGTGTTCTTTGATTTGTTAGTTAAGCCTACTTTTGGGTCAGGGTGATAAGTACATTTTGGGAACACGGTAGAGCAATTGAGTGGGAGCGCTAACATAAACATGGAATCTATAGCTTCTATCTGACGAATAGTAAGTAAAGGATGATCTCCTTCGAGCTTGACCAAACGAAAAATAAATGGTGGAGTACTCATTTCACATAAGCTAAAATATCATTTATACGGGGTTAAGTGTTTTAAGGATAAAATACATTATAGGGTGTAACGGTAATCTAATCCCTTTACAGTGTAGATCATTCATATAGAGGATCATTGATCAAATTAAGATTATAACAATGGATGACTAATGATGTGTCTATATGGTGGAACATTAAGATCATGTTATATACTGAGAGTGCAATTCTAAGTTCTATGCGTGGATTCAACGAAGAATTAATAAGTCAGTGAATTTAGGTTATAAATTCTTGATCTGCTTATTGGAAGCTCGGTTATATAGACCCATGGTCCCCCACTAGTTGAGATAATATTGCTTGTAAGACTCATATAATTTGTTTTGATTAATCAATTATAATTCTCAAATTAGACTATGTCTATTTGTGAATTTTTCACTAAGTAAGGGCGAAATTGTAAAGAAAGAGTTTTAGGGGCATATTTGTTAATTATGATACTTTGTATGGTTCAATTAATAAATATGATAAATGACAATATTATCTAATAATTATTTATAGTTATTAAATAATTAGAATTGGCATTTAAATGGTTGAATTTGAAAATTGGCGTTTTTGAGAAAATGAGATGCAGAAATGATGAAACTGCAAAATTGCAAAAACTGAGGCCCAAATCCATATTGCCTAGGCCGGCCACTTTTCTAGGATTTATCATCTGATATTTTCATTATTTAATGCCAAATAATTCAAACCTAACCCTAGTGGAATGCTATAAATAGATAGTGAAGGCTTCAGGAAATTTACACTTAACTTTCACACTTTCCTTCAGAGAAAAACCTGAGCCTTCTCTTTCTAAACCCTAGCCGCCACTTCTTCTCTTTCTTCTTCCTTGAAATTTCGAAACCACTTAGTGATTAGAGTAGTCCCCACACACAGCAAGTGATACCTCAATCATAGTGAGGAAGATCGTGAAGAAAGACATTCAACAAGAAGGAGTTTCAGCACTACAGAAGGAGAGAAAGAGATCCAGGTTCAGATCTTGATAATACTATGCGACAGAAAGGATACAAGGGTTAGAGATCTGAATGGAAGGAGTCATATTATTCCGCTGCACCCAATGTAAGGTTTCTCATACCTTATATGTGTTTATTTCATAACCATTTTAGAAGTTCATATTTAGGGTGTTAATCAACATACTTGTGAGTAGATCTAAGATCTTGGTAAAATAATTTCCAGCACAGAGCCCTTGTGTTGTTCAGCCACTTCTGAAAAGGCTAAGATACCTCTCTAGTAAGCAGGATCAGTGCGATCCCGTAAAAAATACCCAACTCTTATCGATCGTCATCTATGTTAAAATATCAACATAGTTAATTTTATTGTCTTATTTTTAAAAAATAAAATTTGAATGTACGTATTACGAAAATATTATTATGAAAAGCGTTAGAAAACAAAATATTTCACATTGTATACTTCATTATTTTTTGATTGATTAATTAGTCTAACAATATATTTAATAATTATTTAATTTTTAAAAATATAAATTTTACTATTCTACTTTAAAAATTAAACACTTATTACATAGATTATTTATTTAATTTATAAAAAAACATTTTAATTAATTAATTAAAATATTCAATTATTAATTTTTTAAATTATTTTTCATTTCAATTTCTAACTTTAAATTTTTTTATATTTTTATTTTTTAAAAAAATATAAATGTTATTACTCTATTTATAAAAAAATTAGTTTCACTTAATTTCTTATTGTATTATTTTTATCAAAATTTCAACAGCATAACAGCTTAAAAAATCATAAACCCAAAATTTTATAACCTACAAAAACATTAAGAAATCAGTGCAAAATAATATGTGCATAAAAAAATAATCCACCCATCGTACTACAAATGAATATTTAAGATATTCAAACTCTTCTATATGATGATACATATATTAAACTACTATGTGTTTTCTAATATAAGAAATATAAAAATAATTACAAACCTTTGAATTGCAAAAAGATTATTATAGAAATTCTAGTGGGCAGCAGCGATCCGATGCAGTAAAAGAATGAATTTGGAAAAAAAAAAAACAAAGTCAGTAAAAGAACATCTACTTGTATATACAAATGCATATAAAGTTATCTTATTTAAATATATATATATACATACAAACTTATATTCATATATATAATAATATATTTATTTTTAAAAAATAAAATAATATTAATATTTTAAAAATTTAATAGTTTTTATTTTAATTATTACTATTATTTTCTAAAATTAATGTAAATTTTTATATAGATATTTATTTTCAAAAATTTTTCTAATGTAGGATCACTTGAATGATTTTAGATGATCTTTAATTGGTACCGTACTAATTTACTTCTCCTAAACTAATTTTTTTGGCAAGGAAATTAATATCTAACCCACTTAATTTTTATTTTTTTTTATAAGTGGCATCTTAAAAGTGCAGCCAAACAACAACAAGATAAAAACCAGAACACTAAACAAAACAGTCAATAACACCAAAACTACGCACAACCTAAAAGCAAAACAAAGAAAATACTAGATGTAAACATTAAAAAAAAAAAGAACAACATTAAATTATGGAAAGCCAAAAAATGAGAAGCCAACACAATTAAGTTTAGGAGAAGCAATTATATTTTGAAAATAAATACAAATTTAAAAATAATTCAAATTAACTTTACAAAAATAATAATAATTCAAAATAAAAATTAATAAAATTTTTAATTAGTAATATTATTTTATTTTCTTGAAAAAATAAATATCATTAAATATTATTATAATATGTAGAAAGTTTTAATTGTATACAAGCAGCCCTATCGTAAGAGTATACACCTTACATCATAATAAATACATGATCTAAAATCAATGGTGAAAAAAAGTTCCCTACTGGTAGGGAACTTTTACTAGGTCTTACCATAATCTTGCTCATATACTAACACACACTATATACATATTCATATGTACTAGATTGATGTTACGTACCAAGTCACGTATGTTAATTTTATTTTAGTTTTTAGTTTTTGTTAATATTATAATTTTACAATTAATAATATTCAATGTCGTGATAATTATGGAAATTTGAAAGCGTAATAGTGACTTAAATAAAGACACAAAAATTACTACTATATTTTGTAACAATAATTAAAAAAAATTATTATTCGTCCTAAATTTATCTACGGAATTAATGAAAATGTTCATCTGGTTAAACTATCAAAACATTAAAATTTAAAATAATATTTAAAATTTAACTAATTCTAAATATCAAAATTTGAAAATAATTTTTCATAAAAAAATAAACAATATGAACAAATTTATTATTAATTGCAACACTTTAGGTGGATTAATTATATTTAGGTTTAACTAACTACATGGATGCTGGCGTGGCAACATCCAATAATTTGTTATTTTTTTTTATTTTAAAAAAAAGTCACCCAATAATTTCTCATAAACCAAGAATTCTGTTATATAACTACATTTTATATACACAATATATACACACAAAAATATATATAAATATACATAAAATACATAAATATATATACGCAAATATATATTTATATACATAAAAATAAATATTAATCAATTTCAGAGAAGAAATTAACAAAAAAAAAATACACACACAAATTTAAATCTAATCTAACTATTAATTCTTTTTTTTTTTTAAATGGACTAATTTTGATAATTATAATAACCTAAATTTACATATAAATTAATTAAAAATACTTTTCTTTTGCAAAAACTGTATAAATAATCATATATATTCTCTTTATCTTATAAATATATATGACTAAAAAATAATTAAAAAAATACCTATTGTTGCTCTGGTCGACGATGATGGTGGGATTCTGGTCGGAGGTGCTGCGGTGCGGGGTGGTCGTTGATCGGAGGTGCGCCATGCGGTGTGGTTGGTGATCGGAGGTGCACCGTGCGGGGGTTACGCTTAACATTAGGGAAATTTCTTTTTGAACCCCTTTTTTATGTATGAAAGAAACATAATGGTTTTTTTTTTTTTTTTGATGAAAGAAGAAGAAGGTTTAGGGAAGAAGAAGAAGAAATGGTTGGGAAAGAGGAAGTGTGTGACTCTTAATGTGCACAACATTAGAGGCGACACTTGGGGCGACATTATCACCCCTAGTGCCTTGACCATGTCAGGTGGCAGGGCATTAGGGGCGACAGGTGTTGCCCCTAATAATGTGAGCGGGAAAATTCCCGTCTAATAATAACAGGTGGATTTTCAACTTATTATGGGCAACATGTGTCGCCCCTAATAAGTTGTTTGTCGCTTCAAAATGTATTAGGGGCGACACATGTCGCCTCTAAAGGTCTTCAATTTTTTTTTAAAAAAAAACTTTTTCTTTAGGAGCGACAATAATTTGTCGCTCCTAATAGCCTTACTATTACTTTTTATCTTCTCAAAAATTGTCGCCCCTAATAAATGAATTTGTTGTAGTAGGAAAATGACCACTGAAATAGCAGAAATGAAAATAATATGGTCTAAGACTAGATAGATGGAGAAATTACTGTTATATAAATTAACAATTAACCCAAGATCTATTTGTATATAACATAGAACACAATAATAAGATATAATAATTAGGTATGTGTACCTGATTGATCCATAGCAATTATCTCTGATTGATCCACAGCAGTTACTCCAATTTGATAGTGCAATACTATCAACTAAGTCTTCCTCCCTAGATCTCTAAATCAGAAGCAGTTTATTTTCTCTGATTATCAAAAGGTATACAATTGTGATGAGACAATATGTATTTATAGAGTTAGGGAGGGGACTTAGCTACAAAACCCTAGTTGGGCTGGGCCTGCTCATCAAAGGCTTCAGTCAACTAGAAAAGCCCACACTTCTGCTTCACCTAGACTTTACTCACAGATGCTAAGCCCATTAACAATTGATCACCAACAACATGGGCTAACACAGCAAAGAACTATCCAATCAACCCAAGTTTTAATAAAACCAATAAAATTTAATGTAAGCCCAAATAAAAGTCTAACATTCTCCCACTTGGGCTACATTGATTTTAATACATATATATTATATATCAAAATAATTTTGTTTGAAAACGACTCATGGGTTGAACAACAAGAAAACATTTGTGGCCACTTTAAAAACTGATAGTTCTCTGATAGCATCTCAACATACCGGTCCAATTTAACCTTTGATAATGAACTATGACAGTCATATTATTTTTTTAGCTCAACAAAAGACATTCATAATCACAAATACCAAAGTATTAAATCGACATGGTCAATAAGTCTAGTAGTGTGGTAAGGAATTATGTTCAACATGTGATCAATTTAAAATAACATAATATCCTTATCAGTCCTCAATTTCACTGATACCGTGATGCTTAATAAATAAGCCAGTGAAATTAAACATACACCACTTAAAATAAGTAAGTGTCACTAAACTTGCTTAAAGAATTAAGCCAACAACATATCATTGTCAATAAGCAAATAAATTTAAAAGACAATGATCACAACAATATGAACCACATGCTTTCAATTCAATCATTCTCGAGAATATAACAAAACATAATTGAAAACATATCCATTCAATAATAAAATATTGAAACATAAAATGTAGTTCATAACTTTATTCAGAAAATTATAAATAATAATTTCTAAAAACAAACAGAAAACAAAACTCCCACTAACCCAAAAGATCAAAAGATTCTAAAATGCCCATATTAACAACATGTTTATTAAACAGCACGGCACTTAACCCTTTGGTTAGAGGATCAGCTAACATCGACTCGGTCTTGCAATTTTCAATGACAATGTCTCCTTTCTTGACCAAGTCTCTGACAGTGAGATATTTTATTTCCATATGTTTAGAAGCACTACTAATCTTGTTATTCTTTGAAAAGAAAACAGCAGCATTATTATCACAATAGATTAGCATAGGTGTGGAAATAGAATCAACCACTCGTATCTCCGAAATAAAATTTTTCAGCCACAAAGCTTGCAAAGATGCCCCATAACATGCAACAAACTCAGCATACATAGTAGATGACGTGATCAAAGTCTGTTTGACACTCTTCCAAGAAATAGCAGCACACTGCCAAGGTGAAAATATAGCCAGAAGTTGACTTTAAATCATCTACACAACCACCAAAATCTGAATCTGAATAACCAACAACTCGAAGATTGTCAACATGCTTATACACAAGCATAAAACTCTTCGTTCTTTGCAAATATCTCAAAAGTTTCTTGGCTGCAACCCAATGATCAAGGCCAGGATCAGATAAATATCTCCCAAGAACATTGACTACGAAAGCTATGTCAGGTCGAGTGCAAACCTGAGCATACATCAAACTCCCTACTACACTTGCATAAGGGATGTTCTTCATTGCTCCTCTTTCCAAGTCGTTCTTAGGACATTGCTGCTTAGTGAACTTGTCCCCTTTCGTAATAGGAACAGAACCAGCTTTACATAAATCCATGTTGAACCTTTTGAGCACACGATTAATGTAAGCTTCTTGAGATAAGCCAAGAACTTTTCGATTCCTGTCACGATGGATCTCAATCCCCAAAACATAGGATGCCTCTCCAAGATCTTTCATATCAAAATTGGAAGACAGAAAATTTTTGGTCTCATTTAGTAGTGACAAATCACTCGGCAAGTAAAATGTCATCTACATAAAGAACAAGAAAAATATAACGACTCCCACTGATCTTCATATAAATACACTGATCAAACTTGTTCTCTACGAAACCAAACGATGTCACAACCTTGTCAAACTTCAAGTACCACTGGCGAGATGCCTGTTTGAGACCATAAATGGATCGTTTCAACTTGCAAACCAAGTGTTCTTTTCCATTCTCCTTGTAGCCTTCAGGTTGATACATATAGACTTCCTCATTCAATTCTCCATTCAGAAAAGCAGTTTTAACATCCATTTGATGCAACTCTAAATCAAAATGCGCAACTAAGGCCATAATAATTCTGAATGAATCTTTAGTGGAAACATTTGAGAAAGTTTCAGTGTAATCAATACCTTCTCTTTGAGTAAAGCCTTTAGCCACTAAACGCGCTTTAAACCTTTCAATCTGTCCCTTTTTATCCCTTTTAGCCTTTAAAATCCACTTACAACCTATTGGTTTGAAACCATCAGGTAATAAAACTAGCTCCCATACACCATTTTTCTTCATGGAGTCGATCTCATCATCCGTAGCTGTTAACCATTTTGAAGATTGTGGACTATTAAGTGCTTCACTAAAAGTGACAGGATCCACAAAATGATCAATATCATATTCTCCTTCTCCAAGATAAACAAAATTATCATGACACTTTGTTGACTTCTTTTGTCTCTGAGATCTTCTTAGAGGAGGTACTTCTGGAATAACTTCTCTTTGTTGATCATTGTTTTGAATAACATCTTCCACAACTGGAATTTCTTCAATAACAGGATTCTCATTAACAATAGGAGCTTCATCATTAATAGGCCCTTCATCAATAATAGGACCTTCATCATCTTCGATATCGGGAGCAATGTATTCATCAACAATGGGAGCATTACCAACTGGAGTAGGATGGAGACTACTATTATCATCTCTTGAAAATGACATAGGAATACAAATTCCTTTAGAGGACTCCCCCATTTCAAGAGATGTTGAAGGAATTTTTTCAGCAACATCAAATTCCAGAAATTTAGCAGTCTGAGATTCAACAATTCGCGTACCACGAGTAGGACAGTAAAAGCGATAGCCTTTTGAGCGCATTGGATAACCAATGAAATAACAGCGATTTGTTCTCGGATCTAACTTTTTCAAATTAGGATCATAAATCTTTACTTCAGCTGGACAACCCCATACTCGAAGATGATTCAGACTAGGCTTCCGCCCAGTCCACAACTCGAAAGGGGTTTTGGGAACACGATTTAAAATATAAGTTGCAGTCATAAGTGCTTCGCCTCATAAAAACTCTGGAATATTTGTTCTACTCCTCATACTTCTAACCATATCCATGAGAGTGCGATTTCTCCTTTCAGCAACGCCATTTTGCTCAGGTGAACAGGCATAGTGTATTGAGCAACTATACCATTTTCTTGTAAGTACTCTGCAAAAGGCCCCATGTGTTGTCCGCATTCTCGTATAACGACCATAATATTCTCCTCCACGATCAGAATGAACAACTTTGATGACTCTTCCTAATTGTTTCTCAACCTCATTTCGAAAAATTTTGAGTTTATCAAGGGCGTCAGATTTTTCTTTAATTAAATAGGTGAATCCATAACGAGAAAAATCATCGATAAAAGTGATAAAATACTTATTTATGCACAACGTGGTGGAATAAGGACCACTGATGTCCGTGTGGATAATTTCCAATAAAGATTGACTGCGATTTGCAGTCTTCTTTCTTGTTTTAGTCAGTTTTCCACGAGTACAATCAACACAAGTATCCCAATCAGAAGCATCAAGAGGAGGAAGTATTTCAGATTTAATTAAACGATCAACCCTTTCTCTGGAAATATGACCCAATCTTTTGTGCCATAACAATAAGGATGTTTCCTTAATATGAGGTCTTTTACCCACAGTATTCACAACATTAAAAGAGGAATCTAAAGGAGCCAATGACAACTTGTAAAGACCATCAGAATAAAAGCAATTTCCAATAATTCGAGAGTCAAGCATAATGTCAACATTATCATTTGCAAAATGAAAAGAATATCCTTGTTTAACCAAAAGCGGAAGCGAAACTAAATTCCTTTTAAAAGTAGGAACATAAAAAGTATTGTTCAGAATAATCTTATCACGAGACTGTAATTCAAGAATAAATGTTCCAACATAGATAACGTCAACTCCAACATCATTGCCAACTTTAAGCTTGGACTCCCTCTCACTTGGCTTCCTGAGATCCCTTAGCCCCTGTAAGGAAGCAGAAACATGAACAGTAGCACCACTGTCTAACCACCAAGAATCAATAGGAACATCAACTAGATTAGATTCAAAACAAACACATGCCAATGGATTACCTGATTGTGCTTGCTTCTTTTCTAACCAAGTCTTAAATTTGTGACAGTCCGTTCTCCGATGCCCCAATTTTTCACAAAAGTAACACTTCACATTAGAGTATTTGGACTTTCCATTGTTATTCTTCTGTTTATTCTTATGCTCCTTACCATTACCATTCTGTTTAGTAGCACCATCATTTTTATTCTTGAATTTTCCTTTTCCTTTGTTGGGCTTGAGGTGAGAAACATAGTTAGCAGATTCATTCTTCTCCCTTTTAAGCTTGCTTTCTTCAGCTACACACTGAGAAATTAGGTCGCTGATAGTCCATGTTTGATTGTAAGTGTTGTAGGCTGTCTTGATTAGGCTGAAAGAGGCAGGAAGAGCATGAAGAGCTCGATGAATAATGAAAGAGTCAGGAAGAGGAATATTATGATCTTTTAACTTGGACTGAACATTCACCAATTTCAGAATAAAATCTCGCACTCCTTTTAATTCATCATACTTAATGGTTGTCATTTCATCCATAAGATGTCCAGCTTCAGCGTTTTCACCAGTGTCGTATAATTTTTCTACAGCATTGAAAAACTCTTTGGCATTTGTAGTGTCTGGCAAACCACTCAATAGATGTTCAGGAATGGATCTTTTCATAGTAAGAAGACTGAGACGACTTGACTTTTCCCATTGTGCATGATGAGTTCTCTCGGCAGCTGTACTGGAGTCAGTAAGTTCAGCAGGTTTTTCTTCTCGTAGGCACAAGTCCATATCCATTATGCCTAATGTAAATTCCACATCTCGTTTCCATGTCTTGTAGTTGGAAGCATTCAAAATATGAATGGAAGCATTATTGTTGTTCACAGAAAAGGAGACTGAAAAAGTCAAAAATTAAAACTTGAATAAGCAATATGAGCAATGTATTAGAAAATATTGTAGAATCAACTGGTCATTATAAACTCCCCTTTGGGGTGAGAATATAACACACACATGATTTACCTTCATGAAGTTAACAACAAAGAAAAAATACATATCATTTAAGAATTTTATTACCTTTGGGCAAATAAATTTCTTAAAAATATGTATTAATTCAAGCAAAAAATAATAATAAATTTATATATTTAAATTATTACCTTTGGGCAAATAATTAAAATATATACATTTAATATTAACTCACTTCATGGAATGTGAACTAATATATGTAAATACTACCTTTGGGCAAGTAATTACACATATAGTCAACCAAAAGATATAATAATTTCTTCAACATGTGAAATTTGGTGATAAAACAATCATTGAAAATTAATAATTTTCAACCAAATTTCCAAAAGAGATATATAATTGCTTTTATTATATTGATAATAAAAAAAATAAAGTGTCCACCATAACACATTATTTTTATATCAAATAATCAAGTTTTATAACTTTAGAACAACAATTAATGGAAAAATGTGAAATAAAGAATATTGGTGGAGACTACATAGTCAAGATAAATTAAACAAGAGAGTGACTATGTCATATGGGACGAGAAGAAACTCAAAAAATTTTCTATGATTTACGGATTTTGAAAAATCATCAAAAATTATTTTTAATAATTTTTTAACTACATAATTATCATTAAAATAATAATAATTATTAAACGGAGTCAAAAAATTAATTAAAAATCATAGAAAAATCAGAAATTGAATTTTAAGCACGCTGGAAAAAAGAACGTCGAAAACCGATGCCCCACGTGGCCGCACGCGCCCCCACGCGCCACCTGCGCGAGTGGGCTTCGCGGCTGGCTGCTTCTTCTTCTTCCTGGGGCGGGTTCCAGTCGGGTCACGCGACCCGGTTCGGCCTCCAGTCGGGTCTGCTTGTTTTTCCGGCCAAAAACTGACGAAAAGATGGGGATTTTGGATGGGTTTTGCTCGGGATTCAATTTCTAGTTGATTTACACTATTAATTTCGTGTATTAAAAAATAAATGGGTAGATCTATTCTAAAATCACTCCCAAAATTGAAGAACACAAAAGAAAAAAATTGTAATGCTAACCTTAGTTAAATCCGAAATTAATTATGTAGGAACATTGATAAACAATTAATTATGAGAAATCTATTATCAATTGTAAATCAAAAACAATAAAATCAAAATACACAAAATATAATTTCATATTATAATCATATAAACCCTAAAACTTTAAATTTAAAATTCTCTTAATATACACAATGATTTCATGCATATAATATATCAATAGAACGAGAATTTAATAATAAACAAAACCCCTAAAGTTTTAAGATTTAAAAACAAAAAATTCAACATAAAATAATAACGAAATTAATATGAAATTATGAATAATTAATATATACAAATTAATTATACTATTTATAGGTTCTAAATCATATACAATAGGCAATCTGATACCACATGCTATATAAATTAACAATTAACCCAAGATCTATTTGTATATAACATAGAACACAATAATAAGATATAATAATTAGGTATGTGTACCTGATTGATCCATAGCAATTATCTCTGATTGATCCACAGCAGTTACTCCAATTTGATAGTGCAATACTATCAACTAAGTCTTCCTCCCTAGATCTCTAAATCAGAAGCAGTTTATTTTCTCTGATTATCAAAAGGTATACAATTGTGATGAGACAATATGTATTTATAGAGTTAGGGAGGGGACTTAGCTACAAAACCCTAGTTGGGCTGGGCCTGCTCATCAAAGGCTTCAGTCAACTAGAAAAGCCCACACTTCTGCTTCACCTAGACTTTACTCACAGATGCTAAGCCCATTAACAATTGATCACCAACAACATGGGCTAACACAGCAAAGAACTATCCAATCAACCCAAGTTTTAATAAAACCAATAAAATTTAATGTAAGCCCAAATAAAAGTCTAACAATTACACCATTCACAAGGACAAATTGTATGTTTTCTTTTTCAACTTAATTATATATTGTTTTCCCAAAACGTCTACACATAAGTTATTAGATAGAGACAGATATATTATTTGTCATTTTGAAAACAATAAAATTTGAAACATTTCAATAAGATTTTTAACTTGAGGACAAACTTCCACTTAGTGAACTAAATTATAAATATATGATCATCATTCTCATCACATCAATACCTTCAAAATGTTAGAAATGTCCGTTGAGTGTGCTCTAAGTAATTAACTATATGCTCATGGGCATGACTATATAGATTAGACCTTGGGATTATTAATTTCTCAATTCACGTGTATTGATGGCTTCAAGAATTCAACCCAGGTATGGTTTTTCAAGTTATTGCAAACTAATGGTGGTCAACACTTTCTATGCTATAGGTGGTACCTTAGGAGATTTCGATATTTTCAAAAAATTATTTTATTAAGTTATATGATACTTATTATTTAATTATACTAATAAAAATATGATACTAAAAAAAATTACTAAGTATCGCTTTTAACAATTTTCTTTTTCAAGTAATACATTGAAATTAAAGTTTGTCTTTTTATGTATCTACATGAAACAAAAAGTGGTAATGCATCATATTATTTAATCGATCTGAGATATTTTTATTTTTTTCGTACTTGAAAATGTTATTATAATTAGGGTAAATAGCGGCATAAGTACCCAAAGTTTTATGTTTGTAAGCGGCATAAACTCAATGTTTATTCTTAACGGCATAAGTACTCAATGTTTGTAAAACTGTAATTTTCTTCTAATTTTGTAAGTATAGACTCTGTTTTGAATTTATTAAAAGAACATTTAGAAGTAACTGATACTATATATTTCTATCTAGACCCGATGATCAAAAATTTAGGCCTTATATGTGCCCTGTTTAAGACAATATCAGAGTCTGTACTGACAAAATTAGAGAAAAATTACAGTTTTACAAACATTGAGTACTTATGCCACTAAAAATTAACATTGAGTTTATGCCGCTTACAAACATAAAATTTTGAGTACTTATCCCACTACTTATCCTTATAATTATTATTATTATATGACAACATATATTTCAATTATAGTATGCATTTTACAGGTTTTCAACAAATTTCAAATAATCTGTAGTGCGAGAAATATGATTCGAAAAAATCAATCGCACATTGTACGTATACTTATTTCTCATATACGTATGTCACTAATTATTGTGAACGTCTCTATTATTAATACCATAAATTTTATTAGAGTTTTGATGCAAAAGAAAAATTCATGCATGCATGGGACCCTAAAAAGCTCCTTTAACCGTGTATAAACGCTAAATCTTAATATATATTGGAAAAATTGTTAAGTTCATATATATCATACAATTAGGAGCGATAAAATGAGTCACACACAATAAATATTCCGCTTAAATAAACTATGCCAGAGCATTGTTGGATACTAGTGGTCATTTTCATAAATATGTTTGGGTCACATTCTCATTGACAGAGCATTGTTATTGGACACCAATGATGGTCAATAGTACATTCTATAAATAGCATTTTATGATTGGTTAGTTTTAGAATCAGCTTTGGATTAGTTAGTTAGGGTAGTTTTGTTAGTTAGATATGGTTCTTACAGTTGTACTCTTTCTGTTACAAATTGGTTAGTTTTAACCAACAAATTCTTGATGCAAGCCGAGCTATGTAAGCTCTCTCTTCCAATTGTAAAATAAATTGAGTATCAATAATACCAGAAGCTCTAATTTTCCTCTGTTTCTTTCTCTCTTTTCTCATATGGTATCAGACGAACTCTGGGCCACAGCTTCCATGCCCAGGCCCTCGACTCGTTCTCAAGATGGCACTACACCATCGGCGATTGACAATCACGCAGTAGAGGTCACTTCCGACCTAATCCCTGCTCCAAATTCCTCAGCTATTCCCCCTCAAATTCCACCAGTGCGACTTCAATTTCAGACTGCAGATCCCATTCTCCAGGACCACTCCACCATCGTTGATGAACTCCGGCATTCAACTTGTGATTGGTTGCTGACGATCATTCCAGCCCATTCTTTCTCAACACCGGTTATCACCTCGGTCTCGTGCTCGTGCCCACTGTCCTCAACAACAACAATTATCAACCATGGAAACGAGGGATCACGATGGCCTTGAATGCCAAGAACAAGATCCCATTTATCAGCGGATCTCTCCCTCGTCCAGAACCTGGTAATCCTACTCTCAACTCTTGGTTAAGGTGCAACAACATAATAATGTCTTGGTTGATTAATTCTGTTTCATCTGAGATTGCACAAAGCATAATGTACTATGAATTAGCTACTAAAACGTGGAACGATCTTCCTGAGCGTTTCAATGAAGGCAATGGCCCTTGGATTTTCCAATTGCAGACTCAACTCACTCGGCTTCAGCAGGGTGATTATTCTGTTTCTGCATATTTTACAAAGATGAAATCCCTATGGGATGAGTTGAAAGAATTTCAACCAATAACAACTTGCACTTGTGGTGCAATGAAAATTTTCTTGGATTATTTCAACCAAAATCAAGTACTTCAATTCTTGACTGGTTTGAATGAATCCTATGCATCAGTTCGTGCTCAAATTTTGCTTAATGAACCAATACCCAATCTGTCCCGTGTGTTTGCCATGATTGTTCAAGGAGAACATCAAAGATCCCTCGGATCTTCTAATGCAATCCCCCTGGCTGTGGCTTCAAGTTCCACCAATCCTCCAAGAGCCTAGAAACCCTGGCCATCATGTTCAAACTGTGGAAAACTAGGTCATTTAATTGACAAATGTTATTTCCTTCAGGGATTTGCTCCACAATCTGTCAATGCTGATCTTTCTTCTGAATGCCAACATTTAATCTCACTTCTCAGTCAGCAACTCAGCCACAATAGCCATGCTGAACCCACTGCCATGAATCCTGCTGCCTAAAAATCTGACAGGTAATAATTCTGCTTCTTATGCAACATCTTCGATAGTCGATAGTGGTGCTACACACCACATGTGTTCCAACTTTGCTTGCTTCTCTTCATTTACTAATGTTCCATTTCCGAAGTATGTCACCTTACCAAATGGACAAGAAATACCTGTCCAAAATGTTGGCACTATCAAGATTAACTCTAAAATTACTCTACACAATGTGCTATACATACCACAGTTCAGGATTAACCTCTTTTCGATATCTGATTTTATGCTTAACACTCCTAATTCAATCTTGTTTCATCATAATTCTTGTGTAATTCAGGATCCTACTCTGAATGTGGTGATTGGGACAGCTGAAAGATGTGGCAAATTGTACTTGCTTCAACAAGACAACTCCTCTACTACAACTGCTACTACATCTCTTTTTTCTTTCAATAAAACCAATGTAAACCAATGGCACAATCGCCTTGGATATCCCTCGATGTGTATTTCCAATTTCTTCAATAAAGAAAACAATATTTCACATCACAATTTTAATCTACATTGTCATATATGCCATTTGGCTAAGCAAAAACGTTTACCCTTTATTTCCAATCACAATTTTTCAAAGAATGTATTTGATTTGGTTCACATGCATATTTGGGGTCCCTTAAACATAACAAGTGTGGAAGGTAACAAATACTTCCTCACTATAGTTGATGACAAATCTAGATTCACTTTGCTTTACTTGCTCAAGAACAGAATGTCCAACATGTAATCCCTACATTCTTTAACATGATTTGCACTCAATTCTTAACATCTCTTAAAACAATCAGATCAGATAATGAAAAAGAGTTAAATTTATAATCTTTTTTTGCTTCTAAAGGCATCATCAAATACCATTCTTGTGTGGAAAGACCACAACAAAATTTGGTTGTTAAAAGAAAATACCACCACATACTAAATGTAGCTCGTGCACTAGGATTCCAATCAAACTTACCATTGGTTTATTGGTCATACCTAGTCCAAACTGCTACTTATCTCATAAATAGAACCCCCTCCAAGTTGTTCAAAGGTATGACTCTAGGAATGTCAATCTGGGCTATTTTCGCGGGCTGAGCCGGGCCCCCGGCCCCCGACCCGAAGGGCCGACTGTGGCCCGAATTATTTGGGCTCTTATCGGGCTTCTGGATCGGCCCGACCCGATTTTAAATATTAAACAAAAAACCTAAATCCCTAAAAAAAATCTCAAATTCTAAACCCAAATCTCAGTTTCGACTTCTCTCTCTCCGACGACAGAGCCCAAGCTGCCTAACCCAACCCAGTCATCGCTCTCTTTCTTGGCCTCCCACGCTGGTCTAGTTCGTGCTCGGTGGAAGGGAGGAGTGTTGTGTTGGGTTCTCATACTGGGTCTAGAAAGACTCTGGCTTATATGTTGCCTCTTGTTGAGGTACCTTCTTTTCATTACTTTCTATGTTTGTTAATGGAATTTTGGAATTGGGTGTCATTTAACATCTAGGCTTATTTTGTGTTTGAGTTTAGAGTATGATTTGACTATATTATGTGGTCTTCAAGCACTGCCTCTTCGTCCAATTGTCTAAATTTGCTTAAGATTATGTCAGCTGACTTATTTTAAATAGTTGAATATTATATATATAACCCTACTGACTTATGACTATAAGCAAATCACATGAAGCTTTTTTCTAGTAATCACTACAAGAATAAATCACAGCACATCTTCTTCAGCTTTAGATTATATATTAATTAATTTTGGCTATAATTAGTAGCGGGCATGTGTTTCTGACTTGAGATTTTTTATCTTTCAGTTAGATCCCTATCATAATTATTCAATTATCCAATCACTATATTATGTGTTTGTGTTTGTTAATTCTTTTCCTTTTTTCGTTTTTATTGGTAGCATAGACAATAGAATAACATGTGTGTCTTCTAATTAATTTCATTGGCTAGTAGCAATAGTAGTAGTCACATGGCTTATCTCAAACCAACACAATAAGCACTTGGCCCCATCAAGTATCACTACTACAAAAACACCCTTTAGAGGCGGTTTTTAAGCCCTTTAGGCGTCGGTTTTCGCGAAATTCGCTACCGACGCCTATCAGGGCGACGCTCAAGGGTTTATATGAACCGACGCCATAGGGGTATATATGGCGTCGGTTCCTAGCCAATAACCGACGCCATAGGGGTTGTAGGAACCGACGCCAAAAGTGAGCAGATTTCAGTTTTTTTCATTTTTTTTAATTTAATTATATAATTTTAATTTTATATTTATTAATTTATATATTATTATATTTAATTTAAATTACATATTTATTTAAATTTTAAATTACATATTTATTTAATTTAATTATATATTAATTACATTTTAAATTAAATAGTAATTAAATTTGGGTAAAAATATAATTTGATTTCATAAAAATAATTAAATATTACACAAACATGTAAAATTAGTTAAAAATATTAATAAGTTAATAAATCTAATTACAAGTTAATCTATAAAAATTACATAATGAAGAAAAATTCTTCGACCTTTGAACCTCAATCGTCACCGTGAATCACCGCCATCAATTGTTCGATCCACTTTCGCTGTAGTGGTAACAATTCTGTTTTTGGACACTGTCACCATTGTCCCTTTGCCCCTTAATCCTCTATCAACATCATCTGGGTCAGTTCTTGGTTTGCTAATTCCTATTGCCTCAACTCCAGCCATGTACTCTGAACAAAATTCCACAGCCTCTTCAGATATGTAGCACTCAACCATACATGCTTCTGGCCGATAGTGGTTACGCACATAACTTTTAAGTACCTTCATATTTCTTTCAAATGGATACATCCATCTCGCCCACACCGGCCCACACAGCCTTGCTTCTCTCACTAGATGAACCATTAAATGGATCATGATGTCGAAAAAAGATGGCGGAAAAAACTTTTCCAGGTTGCACAATGTTTTGACTACATGTTCATGTAATGCATCTAACTTATCCAATTCTAATTCCTTCCCGCACAGCCTATTAAAGAAAATGCAAACATGTGTCAAACACTCTCGAACATTTTTTGGCAAGACTGATCTAATGGCAATTGGAAGTAGATGTTGCATTAACGCATGACAATCATGTGATTTCAGACCCATTAGTTTCAATTCAGTCTCATTCACCAAGTTTTTGATGTTAGACGAGTAACCATCGGGTACTTTCATATTTGCAAGTGATTTGCAAACTGTTTGTTTCTCTTTTTTGGATAAAGTGAAACAAGCAGGAGGCAAATATAAACGTTCACCTTTCTTCTCGAGTGCCGGTAGATTGTCGTATACCCATTTCAACGAGATCTAAACGACTATTTAGACCGTCCTTAGTTTTTCCGGGAATATCAAGTAAGGTACCAATAATACTCTCACACACATTTTTTTCAATATGCATGACATCCAAACAATGTCGAACTAGTAGACTTTTCCAATATGGAAGACGAAAGAAGATTGACTTTCTTTGAAAACAACCATTAGTTTTTTTATTTTTTTGCGTCTTTCCATACTTAAAATCTACAAGTTGAACTTGTTGGAGAATTTGTTCCCCAGACAGTGGCAAAGGAGCCATATCACCCTCTTCGCACCATCGAATGCTTTCTTCTTCCGTCTATCGGGATGATTTGCGAGGCAAGTACCGTCCGTGACCCATATAACACATCTTGTGTCCATTTGCCAAGCGACGAGCCGATGTGTTAGTGCAACAAATCGGACAACCTTCGTAACCTTTTGTGCTTAAGCCTGATAAATTACTATAAGCTGGGAAATCACTGACAAGTCCACAACAACACGGCTTTCACATTAAAAAATTCTTTTTTAAAACCATCATAGACCTGAACCCCGTTCTCATACAATTCTATTAAATCGTCAATCAATGGTTCCAAATATACATCGATATTATGTCCAGGTTGTTGCGGGCCTGATATCATTAAAGAAAGCATGTTAAATTTCCTCTTCATCACTAACCAGGGAGGAAGATTGTACATAACTAGGAAGACAGGCCATGAACTATGACGACTACTTAGAGATCTATGTGGATTTACTCCATTCGCAGACAGACCGAGACGAATGTGTCTTGGTTCAGATTTGAATTCAGGATTTATGTAGTTCACTTTTTTCCAAGCTTAGAAATCTGCAGGATGTCTAAGTTTTCCATCTTTCACTCTCTTGGTCTCATGCCAAATCAAATTTTCAGAATGTTCTGCACTACGATATAATCGTTTCAGTCGCGGAATCAAAGGCATGTACCACATCACTTTTTGGGGGATAAGTTTCCTATTCTCCTTACTCTTGTTTACTTTATGGCGGGATAAACCGCAAGTCGGGCAATAATTCATGTCTGCATATTCCTTACGATATAAAATGCAATCGTTCGGACATGCATGAATTTTTTCATACTTCAATCCTATAGAATTTAACGTTTTTTTCACTTCATAAGTAGATTCCGAAAGCGCTTGGCAAATGGTAAGATATCTTTAAAAGCAGCTAAAAATTGAGTAAAACATTTATCGCTCACTCCATTTTCTGCTTTTATGTTGTAAAACTTTACCATTGTTGGTAATCTTAGTTTTTTACAACCATCGAACAGAGGTTTATCAGCATCACTAAGAAAATTATCAAATTTCTCAGGATCATTAAGAAATTCCTCCTGTGCTTCGTTAAGCAAGTCCAATGGATAATCATCGAAATCATTACCCTCGATATCATCTACCCCCCGCTTTCCTAATGGATATGGATCATTAGGTAAATGTTCGCCATGGTAATACCAATTAGTATAACTTCTATTGAAACCTCGTAAATACACATGGTCCTTAATCATTGTAATATTCCCTTTAGATACATTACAACAATCTACACACGGACAATGAATACGATCGTGATTTGTAGAATTCTTTAAGGCAAACTCTAAAAATGCATCGAACCCTACTTGAAATCGCAGTGTGTCTCTCTCCTCACGCATCCATGATTTATCCATAACAAAAATCCTATCCAAAAAAATTCAGTATTTAGTAACTACTTATAGCTAGTTACTAATTACACAATGTAACTAACTAAGTTTCTCACAATTTATTCATATTAATTTATAAATTACTTAAATTCTCGTTTTAGATTAGTTCATATTATTAGGTTGTTTTGTTGATTAGAATGTTATTAAAATGTTAAATATTTTTAATAAATAAAATTGAGGGGAAAAATTTTTGGTAAAGCAATAAAGGTATTAACTAATATTTTCCCCTTTTAATTAACTTTTGCTCTTTATTTTCTTTGAAAAATAAAAATCCACATTGAACCTCTCAAATGAAAGAAAAGAAAATAAAAAAAGAAGGATTTTATATGTTTATTTTGTTAATTTATTTAGTAACTAATTATATCTAGTTACTAATTACACAATGTAACTAACTAAGTCTCTCACACAATTTATTCATATTAATCTAAAAATTACTCAAATTTTCGTTTTACATTAGTTCATGTTATTAGGTTGTTTAGTTGATTAGAATGTTGGTAAAATTAAAAAGTTTTCATAAATGTGAATATTATTATTTTTTATGTGACCTAACTTCTTATTACTATGTTATAATTAACTATATTATGAATGGTTTTAGTAAGATTTATCCTAATTCTACCGAAATTTCGGCAGCATAACGGCTGTAATTGGACGTTCCAAAAAATTTTACAAGTGCCTAAAATAACAAACAAAACAGATAAACAATACAAAATTAATCCACCCATCCGACCGCAGTACATGTATTCGCAGAACCTACTTCACTACGGATGAATATTTAAGATATTCAAACTCAACTAACATGCATTGATAATTTATTATATAATAAGAAAAAGTTAGTTAAAGTATATACCTATAATTGCAAGCTCAAATACGCTACACACAAAATTATGCCGAACCTACAATATAAAGAAATACAACGATATTGCAAAATTAATTATTTCATTACTTATAACTAGTTATTAAAATTAGTAACAAGTTAATTAGTTACTAAATTATACATACATATATATATAATCAATTATATCTCACACTATTATCTCAAAAAAAAAAATTATATCCCACACTAATTCAATTTTAAAATTTTTATTTCTAAACTATACACACACTAATATATACACACAATATATACACACATTTTATACACACATATTCAATAAAATATAAAAATACATATATATACTATATATTGAGGTTTAAATTTTTACCTAATAATCGCAATCCGATGAGCAATTCCGTCAAAACTCCGGGCACTATACACATACAACACAACATTAATATTACTAACAAAATTAAAAAACCCAAAAAATAATTTACAAAAACCAAAAATAAAACAATGTACATTATAAAAATGAATTGAAACTACATTTATACCTTAAAGGAGGATGAGATACAATTTTTTCTCAACAAAAAATGGTGGCCGGAGTTATATATACCCACTATTTTTGTATAGGTTCGGATGACAGTTATATAGGGAAAAAAATCAAAACTTTTTGGGTGTATAGGATTAAGTATCGAAAATAGAAGATTTTGCAACAGAAATGGGCTAAAATGGTTGAGATATGGAGGAGAAAATGGCTGGCGGAGGGGTGGTTGGCGAGGGTTTTCTCTTCTCTCTGTGGTGGCTGAGCTCTCTGGTTTTCGCGTGAGGGGAAATGAGGAAGACGAACATAGGGTTTGTTTATATAACCCTATGCCGTCGGTTATTATAGAATAACCGACGGCATAGGGTACACGTGTCAAATTTCACGTGTACCCTATGCCGTCGGTTATTATATACCAACCGACGGCATAGGGTTATTTAATCAAACCCTATGTCGTTTATTTCCAAACCGCCTCTAAATGTGATACCCCAATTTTATACCTACGGTTTTTATAAAAAAACCGCCTCTAAAGGTAAATTTTCAATAGGCGGGTATTTTCAGACCCTTTAGCTTCCCTTTTTATAAAATGGGTTCAAAAAAGGGAAGCTAAAGCCTTGTTTTGCAGTAGTGTATAACAATTCCTGTTGAAGATTCCTTCATAGACAATGATACCTTTTGATGGAATTTTATTTGGGTTTTGAGGAAATGTCAATGCATTTTTTCTTTTCAGTCTTCAAGTCCTTCTACACGAAAAAGCTTTTGAGGGGAACACACTTTGGGTCAAGTCTCCAGTCATTACTTTTGAAGCTTTGCCCTGGTCTTTTACTTCTATAAGTTTGTGCGTTCTGTTCCACTAGTTACTAGAAATCAAATTACTTACATTAGAGTTTTATTAACTGTTTTGAATGGATACCATTATTTGCATGAAACTTTGGGTTTGAAATTCCCGAACATAAATACATTGGTTTCTGGTTTGACCGAGTTTATTATCAAAACTTCATAGACCAACATAATCAATCGCCCATGTTTGAGCTTAATTAATTAATTAGTATTAAAAATCTCTCCAATCACTCTTGTGCTCATCTTTTTGTCATTTGTGTTCAAACATCAATTATTGGCTCCATTTGATTTACTCTATTTTATATTTTTTGATAGGCTTTGGCGTTTTGCAAGTGTTTGAAAATAATTTGAGTCAAGTGGAAATTTCAATCTCGATTCATCGAAGGTATATATTTTTTTATAATTGCTTTATTATAGTACATATAATTTTATAGAAGAGTATGAATATCTTATATATTCATCCATACTGAAGTAGGTTTTGCAAAATTTGTGTGCTGCAGTGATATAAGGATGATAAATTGTGTGTTATCTGATTATTTATAGTTAAAATTGACAGATGGTTAGGTTAATAAAATAGGGAAAATGCTGCCCGATTTTTTGTAGATATGTTTATCATATTTTTAAAGCAATTGCATGGATAAATTGATAGATATGAGAATATGGTGTTAATGTAGGTTAAAATAGAATGTCTTGTCAAATCGATTCTAATTTTGAGGATGATGTTGATTTTGTGCCATCAACTACAAATGAAGTACAATCTGTTAGTAATACAGTAGATGAAACTCAGAATCAGAGAGAAAGAACTTCTCGTGCATGGGATCATTTCACACGGCAAAAAATTGATGGAAAAATTAAAGCAGTTTGCAAGTATTGCGAGCGTAAGTTGGTGGGAGAAAGTTCTAGTGGGACTAGGCATTTAAGTTCTCACGTGAAAACGTGTCCTATAAGAAAGGCCCAACTTGCCACCAATCCTAGTGCAACTGCAAGCCCTTTAGTTTCTTTTAATTTTGATCCTGATTTAGCAGGGATCAAATTGGCTCAAATGATCGTTAAGCACGAATATCCCTTGTCTATGGTTGAGCATAGCGGGTTTATAGAATATTCAAGCACTTTATGTCCCATGTTTCAAATGGTGTCAAAGAATACAATTAGGTCAGACATTATGAAAATGTATAAAACTGAGAAAGAAAAGTGCAGGAAAAATTTGGAAAAAAGTAGGAGCTAAATAGCCATAACCAGTGACATGTGGACTGCAAATCATCAGAAGAGGATATATGGTTGTAACAGCTCATTTTATTGATGATTCTTGGAGCTTACACAGTCAGATATTGAGTTTTAAGTATGTTCTGTGTCCTCACGATGCTCCAGCACTACTTGAGGCCCTAACATCTTGTCTTAATGATTGGAAAATAGAAGACAAGATCAGTACAATGACTCTCGATAACTGTACTGCCAATGATTCCATGATTGATCTTTTGAAAGGACAATTTGAGCCTGACAGTTTTATTTTGAAGGGAAAGTTGCTACATGTGCGTTGTTGTGCACATATTTTAAATCTAATTGTCAAAGAAGGCTTATCTGTCATTGGTGATAGTGTTGACAAAATTCGAGACAGTGTTGCTTATTGGTCGGGCACACCAAAAAGACATGAAAAATTTGAAGACACTGCTCGTCAACTTGGAGTACCATACACCAAAAAAATATCACTTGATTGTGTAACGAGGTGGAATTCAACTTTTCTAATGCTTAGCACAGCTTTATCCTAGAAGACAGTATTTGAACGTGCAAGGCTGCGGGAGTTGCGTTTGAGGTGTGCCCCTTCGGAAATTGATTGGAAAAATGCTTAACAATTGTGTGATAAGTTAGAGTTGTTTCATGAAGTAACATAATTAATTTCTGGAACAAAGTACCCTACCGCCAATATTTTTTTTCCAAAAATATGTGAAATTAAGATAAACATTGAATCATGGATGTTATCAGAGGTGCCTTTTATTAAGGACATGGCAACTCAAATGATGTCCAAGTTCCAGAAATATTGGCGAGAGATTCACGGGCTTATGTGTGTGGCGGTTTTTTTGTTCGAATATTATTTCCCTGTAATATATGGAGATGAGCAATATGTAACTGAAATTGCGAAGGTTCGTGAGCTTTGTTACGAGATACTAGAGGAGTATGGGTCTAAGTTTCCTCATTTGAGAGAAAGAAGGGTTCAAGAAGAAAATGTATCAACATCGTCTAACTTTGACAGATTTGTTAGAGCTTCCTATCGAGTAGAGAATATGAAGTCTGAACTGGATTTATATTTAGAGGAGAACTTGATACCTAGGACTGAAGAGTCATTTGATATATGCAACTATTGGAAGGTGACGGGCCTCAAATACCCTTTGTTGAGTATGATTGCCAAGGATGTATTTGATGTGCCTATTAGCACTGTTGCTTCAGAATCTACATTCAACACTGGTGGTAGGCACGTGAGTTCACATTGATCGAGACTTCATCCTTCTACATTAGAAGCATTAGTATGCACACAAAATTGGTTGAAGACTGACAAAAAAGGTAGATATTATTTTAAAAATTGTAAATATATATTTATATACATTTTTTCATTTCTTAATTAGAATTAATATTTATTTTATTTTTTTTTAACAGCAACAATGAATGATGAAGATAATGATGTTGATCCAACAATGGTAATTAGTTAAGTTTTTGTAATTTATCAAGTAAATTATTTATTTTTATTATTAGTACTTTTTTCTGTTTTTATTTTTTTGTAGGAGACTTACGTAGTTGATCTTGATGATTAGAAAGTACAGTGTTCTTTTTAGTATATGAGTGAGGACATGCATGAGAACAAATTGTAGTGTTTAGTACTTATGGTTGCTAGTTATTATATTTGAGTTTATGGTTGGTAGTTATTATTGATGTATTAAATATTGCTAGGAACAAAAGTACAATCTCATACTTTCCTCTAGTATGCATAATTGAATCACTCATTTATTCATTATAACAAAAATTCAATTATTCATTGAAAACCTTAGTTTCCAACCTTATCTATTATTAAAGTAAAATTGAAAGAAAAAAAATTACCATCACAATATTGATTTTAAAACGTAATCAAACAACATAATATTTCTCTCATTACCCATGACTCAAAACATGACAAAACCAAAGAAAAAAGAAATCCCTTTTAATAAGGCATGTCATATTATAATAGTATAATAGTTATAACTAACCACCTCCTAATAATAATAATAATAATAATAATTTTTAGAAAGAAAATAAAAAGAAAAGTGGGAAAATAATAATAATAATCAATGGTGGGTTTTGATGCATTATCTATTTTCGCATCAAATTTTCTCTCTCTGTAAAATAACATAATAAATAAAAAAGTGTCTATAATGAATTGTCTCAACCACCACCAAAATTAAATACCATTCACTTTACCAAATGAAACAAAACAAAGTAATAAGTATTCTAACTAAAAAAAAATTAAAAAAAAAAACCCGGTCGGGCCTAACCCGGCCCGATTATCCCGGGTCGGGCTTGACCCGCTAGACCAAAAGGAGTCGGGCCGGGCCGGGCCCGGCCCAACTGACATTCCTATATGACTCTATACCAAATTTTACATGGTACAACTCCCAAATATGATCACCTAAGAAGTTTTGGATGTGTAGCCTATGGCTCTACTCTCCCTTTTAAAAGGCATAAATTTACACCTAGGAGTAGAGCCTCTATTTTTATTGGCTACCCCCAAGGCATGAAAGCGTACATACTTATGTTATACTTTTTTATTTGGGCTTACATTAACTTTTATTGGTTTTATTAAAATTTGGGTTGATTGGATAGTTCTTTGCTGTTAGCCCATATTGTTGGTGATCAATTGCTAATGGGCTTAGCATCTGTGTGTAAAGTCTAGGTGAAGCAGAAGTGTGGGCTTTTCTAGTTAACTGAAGCCTTTGATGAGCAGGCACAGTCCAACTAGGTTTACGTAGCTAAGTCCCCTCCCTAACTCTATAAGTACATATTGTCTCATGACAACTGTATACCTTTTGATAATTAGATAAATAAACTGCTTCTGATTTAGAGATCTAGGGAGGAAGACTTAGTTGATAGTATTGCACTATCGAATTGAGGTAATTGCTATGGATTGAATTGAGGTAATTGCTATAGATCAATCAGTTACGCATACCTAATTATTATATATTATTATTGTGTTTTATGTTATATACAAAATGATCTTGGGTTTATTATTAATTTTCAAACATGTTATATCTGATTGCCAATTGTATATAATTTAGAACCTATAATTTATATAATTAATATGTATATGTTAATTTTTTACAATTACATATTAATTTATTATTATTTTTTGTTAAATTTTCCGTTGTTTAATCTTAAAAGTTTAAGGGTTTTACTCATTATAAAATTCTCTTTCTATTGGTATCGGATATGACTAAAATCGTTCAATAAATTAGGAGAATTTTAAGATAAAAGTTTTAGGGTTTATGTATTTTCTTTATGAAATTAAATATGGGTTTTTTGATTATATTAATTATTGAATAAAATTGATTATGCAAACCTTATTAGACCTGACATTGCTTTCATAGTCGATGTTCTTAGGAGATATTTATTTGGTTCTAGGCATGATCATTGGGTTGCAGCCAAGAAAGTTTCGAGATATTTGCATAGAACGAAGAGTTTTACGCTTGTGTATAAGCATGTCGACAATTTTCAAGCTGTTAGTTATTCACATTAAGATTTGGTGGTTATGTAGATGATTTAAAGTCAACTTCTAGCTATATTTTCACTTTTGTTGGTGCTGCTATTTCTAAAAAAAAATTTAAATAGACTTTAATCACATCATCTACTATAGATGTTGAGTTTGCGTATATTATGGGACATCTTTGCAAGCTTTATGATTAAAGAATTTGATTTTAGAGATAGGACTAGTTGGTTCTATTCCTCTCCTATACTAATCTATTGTGATAATAATATTGTTTTTTTCTTTTCAAAGAATAATGAGATTAGTAGTGGTTCCAAACATATGGAAATAAAGTATCTCACTATTAGAAACTTGGTTAAGAAATGAGACATTGTGATAGAATATTGAAAGATCGAGTTGATATTTGCAGATCCTCTAACCAAAGGATTAAGTGTCATATTGTTTGATAAACATGTTGTTGATATGAGCATTTTATAATCTTTTGTTTCTTTGGGTTGGTGGGAGTTTCTTGTTTTATCTTTTGAGATTACATTTATATGAAATTTACTTGTTAATGTTATGAACTACTTTGTGGGCCAATACTTTTATGATTATTGGATGTGTATGTTTTCAATTAGGCTTTGTTATATTCTCGAGAATAATTGAATTGAAAGCATGTAGTTCATATCTTGTTGTAATCATTGTATTTTAAGTATATTTGCTTAATGACAATGATATTTTGTTGGCTTAATTTTTTAAGCAAGTTTAGTGACACTGACTTATTTATTAAGTAGTGTATGGTTAATTTCACTGGCTTATTTATTAAGCATCATGGTATCAGTGAAATTCAGGACTGATAAGGATATTATGTTATTTTAAATTGATCACATGTTGAACATAATTCCTTACCACACTACTAGACTTGTAACGCCCTAATGCTAAGGCACGCTACAGTGCTTTTTCAATTATTGTGCAATCTTTGCTAATCAAAGAAATTTCTCGAAAAACGTGTCAATTAAAACTTTTGCTTTAAATATTAAACTTTGTAATATAATATAATATTTACAAATTCCGGGATCCCGATTTCAAACTTTGTAAAATTTACTGTTCAAACTTTACATTTCAAAATACATAATTTTCAGGTCGCACAGCGACTTTCAAAATACATCTCCCAGATGTCCCGAGACCGAACACTCCAGGTCGCGCTGCTTGACATGTACAATCTCACCCGAGCTCAGGTTCATTCTTGTTCAGCCTTCGCCTTTCCTTTACCTACACATGGAAGCAGAAACTGTGAGTCAACAGACTCAGTAAGTAATGCATATAACATACCATATAATTTTCGACCTGTAAATAGGCGCCCATACACCTATTTACAGAGCTTAACAGATGAGTATGAACGTTCAATACCAGGGTACAACCACTATACCACATACACATCATACCTCACTGTACGAGTGTTGGTAGGGTTTACCCCGATCACTGACTAACAATGAGTGATGTACCACACACCTTAGCATTTCCCCGTGCCCGTGTTGGTATCACTGTGTCGTACTCACAATGACAAAAATCACTATACCAATGCACTCTATAACTTATTCATACAAGTGTTGGTAGTGCATAACATAATTCAAGCATGCATATACAATCACATATACACACATTCAGATTATCACATCATACATTATACACAGTTCTTACCTGTTTTCCGAATTCAAGTGTGCTGGCCGACCTGAACGGAATTCACGTGCTAGATGGATGCCCTAATCACAATAATAGCAACACAGATGAGTGACTCGCTAAATCACTTTCCGGGACTTAAACTTGAAACTAAGAGTTTCCCTATCGATAAACCTCATGGCAATACCCTAAATATCTCAAAATTGGCCAAAACTAGGGTTCTGGAATTTCCCCCAACAGGCAGACCGGTTCCCAACCGGCCATCCGGTTCTGGGTCACCAACCGGTCGACCGGTTGCCGCTGGTCCCCCAGAACCGGTCGACCGGTTCTGTGTTGGGAACACAAAAATCCATCACCTTAACTCAATTTCATCCCAAACCTTACCAAACTCTCCAGTACACCTATACAATGCATAAACAATAGAATCCAAGCAGTAATTCACATAACAAACCAATAAATCCAATTATGCCATTAAAGCTCAAAGCTTGAGTTTCAAAACTCAAGCTTGCTTAGAACTAAAATCAAGCATCAAAACCAGTAGCTAGGGACTCAAATCAGCTCAAACTAACCCTTGAATTCGAACCCTAAGTAATTCAAACCTTAACAGCTCCTATTACCCCAAAACACCATTTCAACCTAACTTAAAAAAACTTGAAACTAAGAAGGGTTCATTGGAACTTACCTTAGATTGATTATCTCCTATGAAATCCTTGCTGAAATCCAACAATCAACAACAAACTCCCTTGGTTTGTCTCAGCCGAAAGCAAGAGAGAGAGAGAGGTTCAAGAGAAAACTTCAAAATTCAATATTTTCTTTTTCCTTGATTTTTCTTCAAATGAGACAAAAGGATTAAGTTAATCCCTTGCTGAAAATTAAATTGTTAGGTGTCAACTACTTGGGCAGCCACCTCACTCACCCTTAAACAAAAGACTAAAATGCCATTTAGACTTAAAACTAGGGTATTTCTAAAGCTAGGGGTAAAATGGTCAATTTCCATAACCCCGCTCAATCCCGATAATTTATTTTCTCTAAACTATTTCCCACTATGAAATAGGGTTCTAAACTTACCCACGTGATCAATCTAGCCATCCATCGCATTTTCCGTTGTCGCCGAGCAAAAATTACAAAATTAACATATTTCACATATAAGCTAAATAATACCCCTAGAGTTTAATAAAATCTCCGAAATTGAGAAATTATAACTCTAACATTTATTTCTAAATATTGGGGTCCACATTTAAAATTAATTCACAAATAATAATAAAATAATAAAAATTAGTGCTAATTGCCTTTACTAATCCACATTACTAGAGCGGTCATTACAAGACTTATTGACCATGTCGATTTAATACTTTGGTATTTGTGATTATGAATGTATTTTGTTGAGTTAAAAACAATATCATTGTCATAGTTCATTATCAAAAGTTAAATTGGACCGGTATGTTGAGATGCTATCAGAGAACTATCATTTTTAAAGTGGCCACAAATGTTTTCCTATTGTTCAACCCATGAGTCGTTTTCAAACAAAATTATTTTGATATATAATATATATGTATTAAAATTAATGTAGCCCAAGTTGGAGAATGTTAGACTTTTTATTTGGGCTTACATTAACTTTTATTGGTTTTATTAAAACTTGGGTTGATTGGATAATTCTTTGCTGTGTTAGCCCATATTGTTGGTGATCAATAGTTAATGGGCTTAGCATCTGTGTGTAAAGTGTTGGAAATTATTTTACCAGGATCTTAGATCTACTGACAAGTATGTTGATTAACACCCTAAATATGAACTTCTAAAACGATTATGAAATATACACATATAAAGTATTAGAAACCTCACATTGGGTGCAGCGAAATTAAATGTCTCCTTCCGTTCAGATCTCTAACCCTTGTATCCTTTCTATCGCACAGTATTATCAAGATCTGTACCTGGATCTCTTTCTCTCATTCTTTAGTGCTGAAACTCCTTCTTGTTGAATGTCTATCTTCACAGTCTTCCTCACTATGATTGAGGTATCACTTGCTGTGTGTGGGCACTACTCTAATCACTAAGAGGTTTCGAAATTTCAAGGAAGAAGAAAGATAAGAAGGTGGCGGCTAGGTATAGAGAGAGAAGGCTCAGGTTTTTCTCTAAATGAAATCAGAAGTAAGTGTAATTTTTTCTGAAGCCTTCACTATCAATTTATAGCATTCCACTAGGGTTAGGTTTGAATTATTTGGTATTAAAATAATGAAAATATTAGATGATAAACACTATAAAAGTGGCCGACCTAGGCAATATGGATTTGGGCCTCACTTTTTGTAATTTTGCAGTTTTATCATTTCTGCATCTCATTTTCTCAAAAATGCCAATTTTCAAATTCAACCATTTAAATGCCAATTCTAACTATTTAATAACTATAAATAATTATTAAATAATATTGTCATTTATCATATTTATTAATTGATCCATACAAAGTATCATAATTAACAAATATTCCCCTAAAACTCTTTCTTTACAATTTCGCCCTTACTTAGTGAAAAATTCACAAATAGACGTAGTCTAATTTGAGAATTATAATTGATTAATCAAAACCAATTATATGAGTCTTACAAGCAATATTATCTCAACTAGTGGGGGGACCATGGGTCTATATAACTGAGCTTCCAATAAGTAGATCAAGAATTTATAACCTAAATTCACTGACTTATTAATTCTTCCAATTCCCAGGTGGCTTCTTCCACCTTACTATTCCTCCAGAGCAGCTTAACCAGTGCAATAGTCTTGTTTCGAAGAACTTTTTCTTTTCTATCCAAAATCTGAACAGGTTGCTCTTCATAGGATAAGTCTGGTTGTAGTTCAAGGGCTTCATAACTCAAGACATGAGTCGGGTCCGACACGTATTTCCTCAGCATAGAAATGTGAAATACGTCATGAACAGCCGATAATGCTGGTGGCAAGGCTAGCCGATATGCTACCTGCCCGACCTTCTCGAGTATCCGAAATGGCCCAATGAACCTAGGGCTTAACTTACCCTTCTTCCCGAAGCGCCTAATACCCTTCATTGGTGAAACCCGTAGGAAAACTTGTTCCCCTGCCTGAAATGTAACATCTCTGCGCTTCAGATCAGCATAACTTTTCTACCTACTTTGAGAAGCGAGCATCTGAGCCTTGATCTTATCAATAGCTTCATTGGTCCTCTGTACTAATTCTGGACCCAAGTACTTCCTTTCTCCTGTCTCGTCCCAATGAATAGGAGAACGACATTTTCTACCATATAACATCTCATAGGGAGCCATCCCTATTGTACTTTGGTAGCTGTTGTTGTAGGAGAATTCAATTAAAGGCAAGTACTTACTCCATGAACCCTCAAAGTCCATGACACAGGCTCGCAGTAAGTCTTCTAAAATCTGGATAGTTCTTTCTGACTGACCATCAGTCTGAGGGTGAAAGGCTGTGCTAAACTTTAACTTGTTACCCATAGCCTTCTGAAGACTCACCCAAAACTTCGATGTGAACTTTGGATCCCTATCTGACACAATAGATTTAGGGGCTCCGTGGAGACGAACTATCTCCTTCACATACAATTCAGCATACTGATCCACTAAATATGTAACTTTCACTGGTAGAAAGTGAGCCGATTTTGTGAATCTTTCCACGATGACCCATACAGAATCATACATCCCCATAGTTCTAGGCAAACCAGTTACGTAGTCCATTGCAATGTCCTCCCACTTCCATTCTGGAAGGACTAAAGGTTGCAATAACCCTGCAGGCCTCTGATTTTCAGCTTTAATCTGCTGGCAGGTTAAGCACTTGGACACATAATCCACCACATCTCTTTTCATCCCATACCACCAGAAGTAGGGTTTCAAATCCTGATACATCTTGGTGGTTCCCGGATGCAACGAATAAGGCGTGGTGTGAGCTTCATCAAGTATTTCTTTCTTAAGCTCACCAACATTAGGAACACAAACTCGAGCTTTTATATAATAACATTCCACTGCTCGAGACTGAAAAGCCTCTAGGCCGACCAGCCACTACTTCGTCTCGAACTTTAACTAGCTCGGGATCTTCCAGTTTTGCCTTTCTGATTCTCTCCAACAGATCAGATTGGAGTGTTAAATTATGTAATTTCCCGACCACGAATTAAATTCCTGCACTAACCATTTCCGAGGCTAGTTGAGGGGCTATCATAATCGTAGTACACACTTGACCGGGACCTTTTCTGCTTAAAGCATCGGCCACAACATTGGCTTTCCCGGGGCGATACAAAATTTCACAATCGTAGTCCTTAACTATTTCCAACCACCTTCTCTGCCTCATATTTAAATCTTTTTGGGTGAAAAAGTATTTAAGACTTTTATGATCAGTATAAATTTCACACTTTTCACCGTAAAGATAATGTCGCCTTATCTTTAAAGCAAATACTACAGCAGCGAGCTCTAAATCATGAGTTGGGTAACGATGCTCATAATCCTTCAATTGACGAGAGGCGTAGGCTATGACTCTGTCAGCTTGCATCAGAACACATCCCAAACCCTGTCTGGATGCATCACAATAAACAACAAATTTTTCTTGATCTGATGGCAAAGCTAACACCGGAGCTGTTATCAAACGTTGCTTCAACTCCTGAAAGCTTGTTTCACACTTATCTAACCACACAAATCTCTGATTTTTCTTAGTCAATTCGGTTAGGGGCATAGAAAGTTTAGAAAATCCTTCGACGAAACGTCGATAATACCCTGCTAACCCGAGAAAACTTCGAACTTCCGTCACAGACTTGGGCCTCGGCCAATTATTCACTGATTCTATCTTATTTGGATCAACCATAATTCCATTCTTCCCAACAATATGACCTAGAAAGGACACCTCAGACAACCAGAATTTGCACTTTTTAAACTTGGCATACAGCTTGTGATCCCTAAGTCGCTGTAATACCATTCGAAGATGATGCTCGTGCTCCTCTTCTGATTGAGAGTATACAAGAATGTCATCGATAAACACTATAACGCAGTTATCGAGGAAATCCTTGAATACCCTATTCATGAGATCCATAAAGGTTGCAGGAGCATTAGTCAATCCGAACGACATTACCAGAAACTCATAGTGCCCATATCTGGTTCTAAAAGCAGTCTTAGGTCTGTCCTCCTCCCGAATTCTGAGTTGATGATAACCAGACCGTAAATCAATCTTCGAAAACACTGTCTTTCCCTGAAGCTGATCGAACAGATCATCGATCCTGGGCAACGGGTACTTTTTCTTAATCGTCAGCTTGTTTAGTTCTCGGTAATCAATACACATTCTGAGGGAACCATCTTTCTTTTTCACAAAAAGAACCGGAGCTCCCCAGGGAGACACACTGGGTCGAATAAACCCAATGTCAAGCATCCCCTGAAGTTGTAACTTAAGCTCCTTGAGTTCTGCTAGAGCCATCCTATATGGAGCTTTAGAAACAGGTTCGACTCCAGGTGCCAAATCAATTACAAATTCAATCTCTCGCTGTGGTGGCAATCTCGGCAACTCCTCGGGAAACACATCAAGAAAATCTTTCGCCACCCGGACTACCTCAGGCCCAAATGTTTCAGGTCTGCTGGAGTCAAACACCACCGCTAGAAATCCTACACAACCATTGCATAGTAAATCCCTAGCCCTCAGCACAGAAATAACCGGGATCCGAGACCCCTGAACTGATCCAACATAAACAAATGGATCTTCACCTTCCCGCTGAAAAGTCACCATTTTACGCCTACAATCTATACTGGCTGAATACTTGGATAGGAAATCCATTCCCAGTATAATATCAAACTCAGTTAATTTCAATTCTATGAGGTTAGTACTCAATTCCCTATCTTCGATTCTAATCGGCATAGACCTAATGCGCCTATTAGAGATAACCAATTCCCCGCTAGGCATTAGGGTTCCAAACCCTCTTTCTAAAATATCACAAGGCCTACCTAAAAGATCAATTACTCTTGTAGCCACATATGAACCTGTAGCTCCCGAGTCAAATAATAATGCAAATAACAAGTTGTTGACGGGAAGCTGACCTGTCACAACAGATGGACTGGCTGCAGCATCAGCTTGGGTAATGGCAAACACACGAGCAAGCACCGGTTTCACCTCAGCTTTCGGCTCCTCTTTCTTTGCCTGGGGGCAATCTTTCTTGAAATGCCCCACCATGCCACACAGAAAGCATGTCTTCCGGTTACACTCTCCCGGATGATGTTTCTTGCACAGTGGACACTCAGAGTAAGAGTAACCCTGGCGTCCTCCTCTGCCTTGGTTCCCACGGAACCGCTTGCCTTGCCCCGAACCACTAGAAGCCGGATTAATTTTTCTTTTCTGCTCAGTGGTGGAGTCACCACCATCCCTACCATAAACAGAAGTAGGAACAGTGGGGGTTCCACCAACACTCGGAGTCACCCGGGGCTCCTGAAGAAATTTCACTGCACCCTCGGCTCTCAAAGCCTTCTCAACCATCTCCGCATATGTGGTTGCTTCAGTAGTAGTAATAACCAGATCACGCCGAATCTTTGCACTCAAACCCGCTAAATATTTTTCTTTCTTGCTAAAATCAGTCGGCACAATTCCCGCCGCCAACTTAGCCAACCGATCAAACTTTGTCGTATATTCAGTGACTGACATTCCCTCAGTTTGAACTAAATCAGTGAACTCTTTCCGCTTTGCACTGCGGACTGCTTCATTGTAATAGTTGGAGTTAAATAACTCCTTGAATTCTTCCCAAGTCATCAGCGTGACGTCTCGAGTGAGGGTTATCAACTCCCACCACACGAGAGCGTCTTCCTGAAATTGGAAAGTAGCGCAGGTCACCCGATCATTTCCAACCACTCCCATAAAATTGAGGATGGGTTCAATCACTGAAAGCCATTGCTCGGCCTTCATCACATCAGGACCTCCCAGAAACAGTGGAGGTGCCTGTTTCCGGAACCTTTCATACAATGGCTCCATACGGTTGCCAACAACAGGTTGTTCTGCTGGCACCGCAGGAACTGCAACGGCCTGAACTACTTGAGGAGGCACGGGAGGAGGACCCTGCTGCCCCAATCTTTGGATCTCTTCATCTTGCTGGCGGATTCTATCTTGCATCTCAGCAAATCTTTGCTCCCAATCAGGAGGAGCTTGAGGTGGATTTACAGGGCGACCACCCTGAGCTCTGCCACGGCCACGACCGCGACCACGAGGATTTTGAGGATTCCCCTGACCGCCTCCGGTGTCGACCATGCCACCCTGACTTCTTGTATTTCGCGGGGCGTCCATTTAATAGGACTTAGCTTGCGAATCCATAAGCCAGGCAGGTTAGACAGCGATCAAAACTTAACACCGCTCTTTAAAGACTTAAAAGGCAACACACTTTTTTATAATTAATTAATTAAAATCTAATATGCTTCCTAACATGCTTTCACATTCACATTTATTAAACTACTAAACAAGTACGGGCTTACTGAACCGTGAACCGAGCTTTCTCTGATGAAGATTGTACATGTCTTGGCAAGCTTCGGTAGACAAACCTGGCGGCTCTGATACCAAAATTGTAACGCCCTAATGCTAAGGCACGCTACAGTGCTTTTTCAATTATCGTGCAATCTTTGCTAATCAAAGAAATTTCTCGAAAAACGCGTCAAATTAAAACTTTTGCTTTAAATATTAAACTTTGTAATATCATATAATATTTACAAATTCCGGGATCCCGATTTCAAACTTTGTAAAATTTACTGTTCAAACTTTACATTTCAAAATACATAATTTTTAAGTCGCACAGCGACTTTCAAAATACATCTCCCAGATGTCCCGAGACCGAACACTTCAGGTCGCGCTGCTTAACATGTACAATCTCACCCGAGCTCAGGTTCATTCTTGTTCAGCCTTCGCCTTTCCTTTACCGACACACGGAAGCAGAAACTGTGAGTCAACAGACTCAGTAAGAAATGCATATAACATACCATATAATTTCCGACCTGTAAATAGGCGCCCATACACCTATTTACAGAGCTTAACAGATGAGTATGAACGTTCAATACCAGGGTACAACCACTATACCACATACACATCATACCTCACTGTACGAGTGTTGGTAGGGTTTACCCCGATCACTGGGTAACACTGAGTGATGTACCACACACCTTAGCATTTCCCCGTGCCCGTGTTGGTATCACTGTGTCGTACTCACAATGACAAAAATCACTATACCAATGCACTCTATAACTTATTCATACAAGTGTTGGTAGTGCATAACATAATTCAAGCATGCATATACAATCACATATACACACATTCAGATTATCACATCATACATTATACACAGTTCTTACCTGTTTTCTGAATTCAAGTGTGCTGGCCGACCTGAACGGAATTCACGTGCTAGATGGATGCCTAATCACAATAATAGCAACACAGATGAGTGACTCGCTAAATCACTTTCCGGGACATAAACTTGAAACTAAAAGTTTCCCTATCGATAAACCTCATGGCAATACCCTAAATATCTCAAAATTGGCCAAAACTAGGGTTCTGGAATTTCCCCCAACAGGCAGACCGGTTCCCAACCGGCAATCCGGTTCTGGGTGACCAATCGGTCGACCGGTTGCCACTGGTCCCCCAGAACCGGTCGACCGGTTCTGTGCTGGGAACACAAAAATCCATCCCGTTAACTCAATTTCATCCAAAACCTTACCAAACTCTCCAGTACACCTATACAATGCATAAACAATAGAATCCAAGCAGTAATTCACAGAACAAACCAATAAATCCAATTATGCCATTAAAGCTCAAAGCTTGAGTTTCAAAACTTAAGCTTGCTTAGAACTAAAATCAAGCATCAAAACCAGTAGCTAGGGACTCAAATCAACTCAAACTAACCCTTGAATTCTAACCCTAAG
Organism: Cannabis sativa; assembly: GCF_029168945.1. Taxonomy (NCBI): domain Eukaryota; kingdom Viridiplantae; phylum Streptophyta; class Magnoliopsida; order Rosales; family Cannabaceae; genus Cannabis; species Cannabis sativa. The sequence goes on from NC_083601.1 coordinate 60,583,924, forward strand.
CAATTCAAACCTTAACAGCTCCTATTACCCCAAAACACCATTTCAACCTAACTTAAAAAAACTTGAAAACTAAGAAGGGTTCATTGGAACTTACCTTAGATTGATTATCTCCTATGAAATCCTTGCTGAAATCCAACAATCAACAACAAACTCCCTTGGTTTGTCTCAACCAAAAGCAAGAGAGAGAGAGAGAGGTTCAAGAGAAAACTCCAAAATTCAATCTTTTCTTTTTCCTTGATTTTTCTTCAAATGAGACAAAAGGATTAAGTTAATCCCTTGCTGAAAATTAAATTGCTAGGTGTCAACTACTTGGGCAGCGACCTCACTCACCCTTAAACAAAAGACTAAAATGCCCTTTAGACTTAAAACTAGGGTATTTCTAAAGCTAGGGGTAAAATGGTCAATTTCCATAACCCCGCTCATTCCCGATAATTTATTTTCTCTAAACTATTTCCCACTATGAAATAGGGTTCTAAACTTACCCATGTGATCAATCTAGCCATCCATCGCATTTTCCGTTGTCGCCGAGCAAAAATTACAAAATTAACATATTTCACATATAAGCTAAATAATACCCCTAGAGTTTAATAAAATCTCCGAAATTGAGAAATTATAAATCTAACATTTATTTCTAAATATTGGAGTCCACATTTAAAATTAATTCACAAATAATAATAAAATAATAAAAATTAGTGCTAATTGCCTTTACTAATCCACATTACTAGAGCGGTCATTACAAGACTTATTGACCATGTCGATTTAATACTTTGGTATTTGTGATTATGAATGTCTTTTGTTGAGTTGAAAACAATATGACTGTCATAGTTCATTATCAAAAGTTAAATTGGACCGGTATGTTGAGATGCTATCAGAGAACTATCATTTTTAAAGTGGCCACAAATGTTTTCCTATTGTTCAACCCATGAGTCATTTTCAAACAAAATTATTTTTATATATAATATATATGTATTAAAATTAATGTAGCCCAAGTTGGAGAATGTTAGACTTTTTATTTGGGCTTACATTAACTTTTATTGGTTTTATTAAAACTTGGGTTGATTGGATAGTTCTTTGCTGTGTTAGCCCATATTGTTGGTGATCAATAGTTAATGGGCTTAGCATCTGTGTGTAAAGTGTTAGAAATTATTTTACCAGGATCTTAGATCTACTCACAAGTATGTTGATTAACACCCTAAATATGAACTTCTAAAACGATTATGAAATAAACACATATAAAGTATTAGAAACCTCACATTGGGTGCAGCGGAATTAAATGTCTCCTTCCGTTCAGATCTCTAACCCTTGTATCCTTTCTATCGCAGAGTATTATCAAGATCTGTACCTGGATCTCTTTCTCTCATTCTTTAGTGTTGAAACTCCTTCTTGTTGAATGTCTTTCTTCATGATCTTCTTCACTATGATTGAGGTATCACTTGCTGTGTGTCGGCACTACTCTAATCACTAAGAGGTTTCGAAATTTCAAGGAAGAAGAAAGAGAAGAAGGTGGCAGCTAGGTATAGAGAGAGAAGGCTCAGGCCTTTCTCTGAATGAAATCAGAAGTAAGTGTAATTTTTTCTGAAGCCTTCACTATCAATTTATAGCATTCCACTAGGGTTAGGTTTGAATTATTTGGTATTAAAATAATGAAAATATTAGATGATAAACACTATAAAAGTGGCCGGCCTAGGCAATATGGATTTGGGCCTCACTTTTTGCAATTTTGCAGTTTTATCATTTCTGCATCTCATTTTCTCAAAAATGCCAATTTTCAAATTCAACCATTTAAATGCCAATTCTATCTATTTAATAACTATAAATAATTATTAAATAATATTGTCATTTATCATATTTATTAATTGATCCATACAAAGTATCATAATTAACAAATATTCCCCTAAAACACTTTCTTTACAATGTCGCCCTTACTTAGTGAAAAATTCACAAATAGACATAGTCTAATTTGAGAATTATAATTGATTAATCAAAACCAATTATATGAGTCTTACAAGCAATATTATCTCAACTAGTGGGGGGGACCATGGGTCTATATAACTGAGCTTCCAATAAGCAGATCAAGAATTTATAACCTAAATTCACTGACTTATTAATTCTTCGTTGAATCCACGCATAGAACTTAGAATTCCACTCTCAGTATATAGAATGTCCTATATGTTCCACCATATAGACACATCATTAGTTATCCCTTGTTATAATCCTAATTTGATCAATGATCCTCTATATGAATGATGTACACTGTAAAGGGATTAGATTACCGTTACACCCTACAATGTATTTTATCCTTAAAACACTTCACCCCGTATAAATGATATTTCAGCTTATGTGAAATGAGTACTCCACCATTTATTTTCGTTTGGTCAAGCTCGAAGGAGATCATCCTTTACATACTAATCGCTAGATAGAAGCTATAGATTCCATGTTTATGTTAGCGCTCCCACTCAATTGCACTACCGTGTTCCCAACATGTACGTATCACCCTGACCCAAAAGTAGGCTTAACTAACAAATCAAAGAACACGAATAGCCTTTTGAGATTGAGCCTAATCATAACAGGATTAAGATCATTTGATCTAGGATCAACTAGGCGATATTGACTTGAATAGATATTACGGTAAGTTTAATAAATCTAAGTCAAAGTTTAATATCGGTCCTTTCCGATAGATACTCCATGCATCCAACCTGAAATTTACTTTAACCAATGCTCTGGAAAGAACATGGTATTTCTCCAAATGCAAGTAAACTTTGTTGTAGATTATCATATCAGTAAAACCATATGTCTGATAAATCTAGGAAACTTTATTCACATAGTCATGTTTACTTTCCAATATGTTGACAACACAATAAACAGGATCAAGTATGTGAAAAGGGTTTCACATGAATTTATAAATCAAATAGACAAGCAATTGATAAGGTGAACCAAAACATATACAAATGAATGAAAAATACTTCTGTTTCTTTATTGATGTTGAATAAAATGGATTACATTGAAATGGAGTTTTTTTAGGGCATAAAACCCAACAAACTCCCAGTTGCACTAATATCTAACAAAAAGTGCATTTCAAATAATCTCAACACCTTGATATACAAATGAAGTGTAGTAGTAGTAAACTCCTCGTAATAGGATCTGAAAAGTTGATTTAAACACAACCTTTTCTCCACCATTACTCTTCCTTAATCACAAAATCATTGATAATGTGAAATTCCTCTCTATATGTCTACTCTTTTGGGATACTGGATTCTATACCTTTGGCAACTACTTTTGGTTAATCAGGAAATTAACACTAGCAGTTAAGGCTGGTTAGAACTGTGCCACAGCTGTATAGAACTTTCCTTAGAGTGAATAAGTACCTTTCTTACAACTTTAACATTCAGTCCTTCTCTGGTAGACCTAGAGACTTCAGTGTTAGGTTTTATGCCCTAAATAAAACTCCATTTCAATGTAATCTATTTTATTCAACATTAATAAAGAAACAGAAGTATTTTTTCATTCATTTGTGTATGTTTTGGTTCACTTTATCAATTGCTTGTCTATTTGATTTATAAATTCATCTTAAACCCTTTTCACATACTTGATCATGTTTATTGTGTTGTCATCACATTGGAAAGTAAACATGACTATGTAACACCCTAACTACCTTAGGCGTATTACGTGATTTTTAAACGTACTGTGCAGCTCGTTGCTAATCAACGAGGTTTATGGAAAAACGTGATTTAATTAAAATTTTTCTTTTTGATTAAACTTGTAAAACATATTACAAAAGACTCGGGATCCCGATTATAAAAATATTTACAAAAAGTTTAACTGTTTAACTATTACATCAAAATAAAAGTCGTCTAACGACAGTTACAAAAATCTCAGCCTTGCTGTCCCGAGGATCGTACGCTCCAGGCCTAACCGCCCCGACATGTACAATCTCATAAGCTCGCTCACGGTCCATCAGCTATAGCCTTGCCTTTACCTACACATGAACATAAACTGTGAGTCGACAGACTCAGTAAGAAAAGCATAATAATACTCATACATGATACTAACTGCCGTGTCCAACACGATACTGAGTCCCGCTACTGCCATGTCCAACATGGTACTGAGTCCCGCTACTGCCATGTCCAACATGGTACTGAGCCACTACTGCCATGTCCAACATGGTACTGAGTTCTGAACGTTCATAGGGACGGTACTATTGACACGTAACAACCTGATCGGTCGAACCGGTCATACTCCGGCTGCTGGTCATACTCCGGCCTGTACCGAGCGTGTTACTATATCCTCCTGATCGGTCGAACCGGTCATACTCCGGCTGCTGGTCATACTCCAGCCTGTACCGACGGGATACGTCAATAGCACGGAACCACCAACCAAGTGTCGACTGATCGGTCAACCCAGGTCATACTCAGAAGCTAGCTGGTCATACTCCCGGCTGTCTGCACGACGTGACAGGGTTGGATGGTTCGAAGCCAACATACAACTAATGTAATCTAATAGGCTTCCTACATGCTCGCTAAACATGTAATCTACATATGCATACTGTTATACTAATCTTACCTGGATTCCGAATTCAGGTGTGCCGGTCAACCTGACTGGAACTGAAGCTGAGCGGCGGATTACTGGCTCCTAAACCATAAAAATCACAACGCTATAAGTGACACGCTAAATCACTTCCCGGGGACTAAAACTAGGAACTAAAAGTTTCCCTATCGATAAAAAGCATGGCAATACCCCCTAAAACATAAAAACGAGGAAAACTAGGGTTTCTGAAAATTCCCCAACCGGTAGACCGGTTGCCCAACCGGAATTCCGGTTCTGGGAAATTCAGGACACCCATCCGGAATTCCGGATGCACAACCGGAATTCCGGTTCCTCGCAGGCAGCAACATCAAATAATCATATCTTGCACAATTCAACCCCAAATCACCTCAAACTTTCCAGACCTGTTCTATACCTTCCCTAGAACATATCCAAGGCATCAAAACAACCCAGAAACCTCAAACATGAAAAATGCCATTGGAGCTCAAGCTTTGAGTTCTAAACTCAAACTTGAGCAAAACCACCTAATCATGCATTTCACTAGCTTAATTCTACTTGATCAAGCTTAACTAAGCCTCTGAAAAACAATTAAAAACAACAGCAACATCACAGAACAGATTCACAATAATTCATGTTGAAAATCAAACTTTTGCATAATAAACCTCTAGCATGCTCAACCTAGGAATCATACTTCACAAGAGCTTAATTACCAATTAAAAAATCATGCTTTAAACCACAGGAAACATCAATAAAACACAGCAGCAACAACCTCAATTAATCATGCATGCATCCTCATTTTCATCATTTTTTTCCAACAAATTAAAGAGAAAAGTTAGAGATTACATACCACAAACAAGGATTCACAAATATAGGTTGAATCAAGCTTGAAAAACCCAGCCTTTGATCCCAAAACCCAGCCGAAAATGAGAAGGAAAAAGAGAGGTTTTGAAGGCTTTCTTTGAAATTTTTCTTTCTTTTCTTTACTTAATGATTTTTTTGATAAAAAGAGAAAATAACATATAACACATACACTTATTCATTTCAGCCAAATAAACACTTAAATAATTATTTATTTTTCATTTCATAAAGTCATAAAAGACAAAATACTAATGGGGCAAAAAGACCATTTTGCCCCTCCACCATAAAATCACATAAATCAAACTAAAGGGGTATTTTTGGGACATTCTAAATCCCCGGCCATTCCCGACATTCCCAATGTCTACAACCCGTCCCCAAACTACTAGCATACTAAGTTGTGGTTTCTACTGAGCCAAACGCCGAGTTCCAAAATACCGGGCACCGGAATTACAAAATAGGCAAGCTACTGAATACATAAATAACAGTAATAAATTATTTAAATAGCTATAAATAATTTCATAATTAATCACATTCAACTGATAATTTCCAAATTAACTAAGGGGGCTTTACAACTATCCCCCCCTTAACAGGATTTCGTCCCCGAAATCTAATCTGAATAACTCTGGATATCGAGCTCTCATATCTGACTCTAGCTCCCAGGTGGCTTCCTCCACCATGCTGTTTCTCCAGAGTACCTTGACCAATGCTATGGTCTTATTTCGAAGGACTTTATCCTTTCTGTCCAGGATCTACACTGGTTGTTCCTCATATGTCATGACTGGCTGAAGCTGAAGACTCTCATAACTGAGTATATGAGAGGGGTCTGAAACGTATTTTCTCAACATTGAGACATGGAATACGTTGTGCACTGCTGATAAGGCTGGAGGCAATGCTTACCGATATGCCACTTGACCTATCTTCTCAAGAATCTCGAAAGGTCCTGAAAATCTAGGGCATAACTTGCCTCTTTTCCCGAAACGTTTAATCCCCTTCGTCGGAGATACCCATAAAAACACATGTTCCCCTACTTGGAACTCAACATTCCTGCGTTTCGGATCTGCGTAACTCTTCTGTCTGCTCTGTGAGGCAAGCATTCTAGCTTTTATCTTTTCTATCGCCTCATTGGTCCACTGAACTGACTCTGGACCTAGGTATTTCCTCTCCCCTGTCTCATCCCAGTGGATAGGGGATCTACATCTTCTACCGTACAACAATTCATAGGGTGCCATCCCTATCGTACTCTGATAACTGTTGTTGTAAGAGAACTCTATCAACGGTAGATACTTATTCCATGAGCCTTTAAAGTCCATAACACAGGCTCTCAACATATTCTCCAATATCTGAATTGTCATTTCGGACTGACCATCTGTCTGAGGATGGAATGCTGTACTAAATTTCAGCTTTGTACCCATTGCCCATTGCAAACTTTGCCAAAATTTGGAGGTGAACTTCGGATCCCTGTCCGAAACTATAGACTTCGGTACCCCGTGAAGTCTCACTATCTCTCTGACATATAACTCTGCCAACTGATCCACTGAAAATGTTGTTCTAACCGGCAGAAAATGAGCAGATTTCGTAAATCGATCCACCACTACCCAAATGGAATCAAATAAACCCGTGGTCCTAGGTAACCCGACCACAAAATCCATCGTAATATCCTCCCATTTCCATTCTGGTAGGGTTAGAGGCTGCAACAACCCTGCTGGTCTCTGATGTTCAGCCTTAATCTGCTGACAAGTGAGGCATCTCGATACGAATTCTACCAAATTCTTCTTCATACCGCTCCACCAGAAGTACGGTTTCTAATCTTGGTACATCTTAGTGGTGCCGGGATGCAGAGAATATGGGGTAGAATGAGCCTCCTCAAAGATCTCATTTCTAAGTTCCACACTGTTCGGAACACAAACCCTGGCTTTATACAAAAGCATCCCACTGTCTGACACTGAAAAGTCCTTGGCTTGACCAGCCAATACCTCATCTCGGATTTTCACTAACTCCGGATCTGTCATCTGAGCGACTTTTATTCTTTCCAACAGATCAGATTGCAGCGTTAAGTTGTGAAGCTGACCTACCACAAACTCAATGCTGGATCTAACCATATCCTCTGCTAGCTGAGGCGAGATCTGAATCATACTAGCTACTTGCCCGGGACCCTTTCTGCTCAGGGCATCGGCCACTACATTGGCTTTTCCGGGATGATAGAGGATCTCGCAATCGTAATCCTTCATTAATTCCAACCAACGCCTTTGTCTCATGTTCAAATCTTTCTGAGTAAAGAAATACTTGAGACTTTTATGGTCGGTATAGATCTCACACTTCTCCCCATAAAGGTAATGTCGCCATATCTTCAGTGTAAAAACCACTGCGGCCAATTCTAGATCATGAGTCGGGTATCGCTGTTCATAATCCTTTAACTGACGGGAGGCATAAGCGATGACCCGATCGGCTTGCATCAATACACACCCCAAACCCTGTTTGGATGCGTCACAGTAGACTACGAACTTCTCCTTGTCCGAAGGCAAAGCTAGCACCGGAGCAGTAATCAACCTCTGCTTTAGCTCCTGAAAGCTAGCTTCGCACTTATCTGACCAAATAAATCTCTGATTTTTCTTTGTAAGCTCGGTTAGGGGCATTGAAATTTTGGAGAACCCCTCCACGAACCTACGGTAGTACCCAGTTAATCCCAAGAAGCTTCTGATCTCTGTCACTATCTTCGGTCTCGGCCAATCCCTGACGGATTCAATCTTCTCGGGATCCACCTTGATCCCATCTTTACTCACAATGTGCCCTAGGAAGGACACCTGAGTCAACCAGAACTCACATTTCTTGAACTTGGTGTAAAGCTTATGTTCTCGAAGTCGTTGCAGTACCATTTGAAGATGTAACTCATGCTCCTCTTCTGATTGAGAGTACACGAGGATGTCGTCGATAAACACAATCACACTGATATCGAGGAAATCCTTGAATACTCTATTCATCAGGTCCATGAATGCTGCAGGAGCATTGGTTAGTCCGAATGGCATAACCAGAAACTCGTAATGTCCATACCTAGTGCGGAAAGCCGTCTTTGGAATGTCCTCCTCTCGGATTCCCAACTGATGATAACCCGAACGGAGATCAATCTTTGAAAAGACCGTCTTCCCCTGAAGCTGATCGAACAAGTCATCGATCCTAGGTAATGGATATTTATTCTTCACCGTCAGCTTGTTCAACTCTCTGTAGTCCATGCACATCCTCATAGATCCGTCCTTCTTCTTGACGAACAAAACCGGGGCTCCCCAGGGTGACACACTGGGCCGAATGAACCCTATGTCAAGCAACCCTTGGAGCTGAATCTTTAATTCCTTAAGTTTAGCTGGAGCCATCCTATACGGGGCTTTGGAAACCGGTTCCACCCCTGGTGCCAAATCAATCACGAAATCAATCTCCCGCTGAGGTGGTAACCCTGGAAGTTCTTCGGGAAAAACGTCCAAAAATTCCCGAACCACTCTGATGTCCTCTGGCCGAATGGTGTCTGGCCGAGTGGTGTCCACCACCACGGCCAGAAACCCTAAGCACCCGCCGTGCAATAATTCTCTCGCTGACATAGCCGAGATCACCGGGATCCGAGATCCCTGAACCGAACCCACAAATACAAACGGTTCTTCACTTTCCGGTTGGAAGACCACCATCTTCCTCTTACAGTCAATGCTCGCCGAATATTTAGATAGGAAATCCATTCCTAAAATAATATCAAATTCGACTAAGCTCATCTCTATCAGATCAGCGCTTAACTCTCTACCATCTATCCTGATCGGCATAGACCTAATCCACCTATTGGAGATAACCAATTCTCCGCCAGGTAACAGGGTTCCAAACCCTGATTCATATCTGTCACCCGGTCTATCCAATTTACTAGAGATTCTAGCAGCCACACAAAACAACCTTGACCCAAGCACTCACCCGGAGAATGCCTCTTACTAATAAGACACTCCAGTAGGAATAACGGGTCTTAACACTACCCTGACGATCGTCTTGATTCTGGTTCCCTCGGAACCTCTTGTTCTGCCTCGAGCCACCAGATGCCGTGGATGATTCCTCCTCCAGTCCATGGCCGAACCACTACCTCCCCTGCTGAAACCTGACGCAGAAGGGGTAGGAGCCCCGCCACATTCCGGAGTCCTAACTGATTCCACATACATCTAGCTGCGCCCTCAGCTCACCATGCTTTCTTCGCCATCTCAGCTTAGATGGTCTTATCGTCGGTAGTGATCATAAGGTCATACTTGATCTTCACATTAAGTCCATCGAGATGTTTTCTTTCTTACTGAAATCGGTTGGCGCAAATCCCGAGGCTAACCTCGCCAACCGGCTGAATCGAGTAATATATTCCGTCATGCTCATATTCTCTCGCTGGGTCAGGTGGGCGAACTCTTTCCTCTTGGCGCTTCTGACCGCCTCGTTATAACATTTAACGCTGAAGAGTTCCTAAAACCTTTCCCAGGTCATAGAGATGACGTCATGGATCTGAGACACCATGTCCCACCAGACCAGAGCGTCTTCTTAAAACTGAAAAGTGGCACTCACCACTCTGTCGTTCCCGGTGACACCCATAAAATTCAGAATCTTGGTGATCACCGTCAGCCATTGCTCGGCTTCACTACATCCGGACCTCCCAGGAAAACCGGAGTTGCCTGCTTCCGGAACCGTTCGTACAAAGGTTCCGATCTATTGGCCGCCACCACTATCTCGGCCTGGGCAGCAGGGGCAGGTGCCACTGGAACTACGGGCACTGGAACTGCAAGAGCACCCTGCTGTCTCAACCTCTGAATCTCGAGATCTTGCTCTTCTATCCGGGTTTGCATTTCCGCAAACCGTAACTTCCCAATTCTGGGCTTCCTGATTGACTTGGGCAGCCTGCGGCGAGTTAACATCACTCCAACCGCGAACCCTGCCCCTGGGACCTCTACCTCGGCCCAAAACACTTGAGGGGAACTGAGCTCCTCGACCTTGATCTGACCCGACCGAGATGCCCTGACTCCTAATATTTCACCTGGCGTCCATCTAGTCTGAACCGCCTCAAAATCCTGAGTTGGCACTTCAGGTCACGATCATCGAGAGCTTACTAATGCCGCTTAATTTGGAAATTAAAAACGAAACATGCGCCTATTCTACTATCAGGCTACTAACATGTTTCCTAACAGGCTTTTCTTTTTTTTCATAACTGAATAAAATAAACTACTAAAGCAATAAAGGCTTACTGAACCGTGAACCGAGCTAACTGCTGATGATGATTGTACATGTCGTGACGATCTTCGGAAGACAACCTGGCGGCTCTGATACCAAATTGTAACACCCTAACTACCTTAGGCGTATTACGTGATTTTTAAACGTACTGTGCAGCTCGTTGCTAATCAACGAGGTTTATGGAAAAACGTGATTTAATTAAAATTTTGCTTTTTGATTAAACTTGTAAAACATATTACAAAAGACTCGGGATCCCGATTATAAAAATATTTACAAAAAGTTTAACTGTTTAACTATTACATCAAAATAAAAGTCGTCTAACGACAGTTACAAAAATCTCAGCCTTGCTGTCCCGAGGATCGTACGCTCCAAGCCTAACCGCCCCGACATGTACAATCTCATAAGCTCGCTCATGGTCCATCAGCTATAGCCTTGCCTTTACCTACACATGAACATAAACTGTGAGTCGACAGACTCAGTAAGAAAAGCATAATAATACTCATACATGATACTAACTGCCGTGTCCAACACGATCCTGAGTCCCGCTACTGCCATGTCCAACATGGTACTGAGTCCCGCTACTGCCATGTCCAACATGGTACTGAGCCACTACTGCCATGTCCAACATGGTACTGAGTTCTGAACGTTCATAGGGACGGTACTATTGACACGTAACAACCTGATCGGTCGAACCGGTCATACTCCGACTGCTGGTCATACTCCAGCCTGTACCGACGTGTTACTATATCCTCCTGATCGGTCGAACCGGTCATACTCCGGCTGCTGGTCATACTCCAGCCTGTACCGACGGGATACGTCAATAGCACGGAACCACCAACCAAGTGTCAGCCTGATCGGTCAAACCGGTCATACTCCGGCTGCTGGTCATACTCCACTCGTCACCGACGTGACAGGGTTGGATGGTTCGAAGCCAACATACAACTAATGTAATCTAATAGGCTTCCTACATGCTCGCTAAACATGTAATCTACATATGCATACGGTTATACTAATCTTACCCGGATTCCGAATTCAGTGTGCCGTCAACCTGACCGGAACCGAAGCCGAGCGGCGGATTACGGCTCCTAAACCATAAAAATCACAACGCTATAAGTGACACGCTAAATCACTTCCCGGGGACTAAAACTAGGAACTAAAAGTTTCCCTATCGATAAAAAGCATGGCAATACCCCCTAAAACATAAAAACGAGGAAAACTAGGGTTTCTGAAAATTCCCCAACCGGTAGACCGGTTGCCCAACCGGAATTCCGGTTCTGGGAAATTCAGGACACCCATCCGGAATTCCGGATGCACAACCGGAATTCCGTTCCTCGCAGCAAGAACATCAAATAATCATATCTTGCACAATTCAACCCCAAATCACCTCAAACTTTCCAGACCTGTTCTATACCTTCCCTAGAACATATCCAAGGCATCAAAACAACCCAGAAACCTCAAACATGAAAAATGCCATTGGAGCTCAAGCTTTGAGTTCTAAACTCAAACTTGAGCAAAACCACCTAATCATGCATTTCACTAGCTTAATTCTACTTGATCAAGCTTAACTAAGCCTCTGAAAAACAATTAAAAACAACAGCAACATCACAGAACAGATTCACAATAATTCATGTTGAAAATCAAACTTTTGCATAATAAACCTCTAGCATGCTCAACCTAGGAATCATACTTCACAAGAGCTTAATTACCAATTAAAAAATCATGCTTTAAACCACAGGAAACATCAATAAAACACAGCAGCAACAACCTCAATTAATCATGCATGCATCCTCATTTTCATCATTTTTTTCCAACAAATTAAAGAGAAAAGTTAGAGATTACATACCACAAACAAGGATTCACAAATATAGGTTGAATCAAGCTTGAAAAACCCAGCCTTTGAATCCCAAAACCCAGCCGAAAATGAGAAGGAAAAAGAGAGGTTTTGAAGGCTTTCTTTGAAATTTTTCTTTCTTTTCTTTACTTAATGATTTTTTTGATAAAAAGAGAAAATAACATATAACACATACACTTATTCATTTCAGCCAAATAAACACTTAAATAATTATTTATTTTTCATTTCATAAAGTCATAAAAGACAAAATACTAATGGGGCAAAAAGACCATTTTGCCCCTCCACCATAAAATCACATAAATCAAACTAAAGGGGTATTTTTGGGACATTCTAAATCCCCGGCCATTCCCGACATTCCCAATGTCTACAACCCGTCCCCAAACTACTAGCATACTAAGTTGTGGTTTCTACTGAGCCAAACGCCGAGTTCCAAAATACCGGGCACCGGAATTACAAAATAGGCAAGCTACTGAATACATAAATAACAGTAATAAATTATTTAAATAGCTATAAATAATTTCATAATTAATCACATTCAACTGATAATTTCCAAATTAACTAAGCGGGCTTTACAGACTATGTGAATAAAGTTTCCTAGATTTATCAGACATAGGGTTTTACTGATATGATAATCTACAACAAGAGTTTACTTACATTTGGAGAAATGCTATGTTCTTTCCAGAACATTGGTTAAAGTAAAGCTCAGGTTGGATGCATGGAGTATGCATCGGAAGAGACCGATATTGAACTTCGACTTAGATTTAATTAAACTTACTGTAAAATCTATTCAAGTCAATATCGCCAAGTTGATCCTAGATCAAATGTTCTTAATCCTGTTATGATTAGGCTCAATCTTGAAAGGCTATTCGTGTTCTTTGGTTTGTTAGTTAAGCCTACTTTTAGGTCAGGGTGATACATACATTTTGGGAACACGGTAGTGCAATTGAGTGGGAGCGCTAGCATAAACATGGAATCTATAGCTTCTATCTGGCGAATAGTAAGCAAAGGAGGATCTCCTTCGAGCTTGACTAAACGAACATAAATGGTGGAGTACTCATTTCACATAAGCTGAAATATCATTTATACGGGGTCAAATGTTTTAAGGATAAAATACATAGTAGGGTGTTACGGTAATCAAATCCCTTTACAGTGTAGATCATTCATATAGAGGATCAATGATCACATTAGGATTATAACAATGAATAACTAATGATGCTTCTATATGGTGGAACATATAGAGCATTCAATATACTGAGAGTGCAATTCTAAGTTCTATGCGTGGATTCAACGAAGAATTAATAAGTTAGTGAATTTTAGTGCTAAATTCTTGATCTACTTATTGGAAGCTCGGTTATATAGACCCATGGTCCCCACACTAGTTGAGATAATATTGTTTGTAAGGGTTAATTTGTAAAGAAAGAGTTAATAGGGGCATATTTGTTAATTATGATACTTTGTATGGTTCAATTAATAAATATGATAAATGATAATATTATTTAATAATTATTTATAGTTATTAAATAGTTAGAATTGGCATTTAAATGGTTGAATTAGAAAATTGGCAAATCAGATACAAAAGTGTTAAAATTGCAAAATTACAAAAAGCAAGGCCCAAATCCACCAAGCCATGGCCGGCCACTTTTGTAGGCATTTTCAACTGATATTTTTATTATTTTAATGCCAAATAATTCAAACCTAACCCTAGTGGAATGCTATAAATAGATAGTGAAGGCTTCAGGAAAATTACACTTCTGAATCAGAAAAACCTGAGCCTTGTCTCTCTTCCTTGGCCGCCACCCTCTCTCTCTCTTCTTCCTTCATATTTCGAACTTACCTTAGTGATTAGACTAGTGCCCACACACAGCAAGCAATACCTCAATCATAGTGAGGAAGATCGTGAAGAAAGATCATCAACAAAGGAGTTTCAACATCAAGGATTCATAGAAAGAGATCCAGGTTCAGATCTTGATAATACTCTACTACAGAAAGGATACAAGGGTTAGAAATCTGAACGGAAGGAGTCATTTAATTCCGCTGCACCCAATGTCAGGTTTCTTAAACTTTATACGTGTTTATTTCATCGTTTTACAAAGTTCATATTTAGGGTGTTAATAAACATACTTGTGAGTAGATCTAAGATCCTGGTAAAATAAATTCTAACAACTGGCCTCAGAGCCATGGTAATTGATTTACTTGCAAGAAATTTGGACTTTAAAACGATTGTTTGTTTGTTTTTGGATGGTATCATGTTGTATTGAGTGTTATTTGATGATTGATTGGTGTTTGGGAATTTTCGTTAAAAATAATTGAATATCTGTTTCTGGAATTATTTTTATTGGATATTATGGAAAAAATTAGAAATTTTTACATGAAAAATCACTTTTGCACAATTTATTACCAAAATACTCCTACACGCCTATATAAACTTTTTTACTTACAATGTTGGTTTTATTACACAAATACCACTTAGTCATCATTCCATGCACATACACGTGTGCTTTCCCCATCCATCATCAATCAAATCCTACTCTCTTCCCTCTCTTTTTTCATTTTCTTTTCATTTCATTTTCGATTTTTCATTTCTGTTTTCTAACTTCATTTGAATACAAGTAACCTCCCTTCATAAGATTAACCACCCATTATTGATCACGTTTTTCCCTCTTCTTTTTTGTTCATCCACGAATTTTCAACTTCCTCTTAGCCCACGATTTATCAACTGTTTTTCCCTTTCTGTTTCAGTTTTTTTCAATTTTATTTATAAGATGGCAATCACTCGTTCATCATCATCCCCTTCTCCAGTTCTCAAACAAAAATCAAAAATGGGCAAGAAATCTTTGGCCATCAAATCCATGGGTAAACGCCCGATCATTGAAGATTATGATTCTGATTTTGAAGCTTCAATGCCCAAGCGTGGGAGACCCCATTCTTCGAAGAAAACGAAGCTCAACTTGGAGGAGCACACGGTTCCAGAAATTTCTGGGAAAAAAACTCTTGCATCTGCTGAAGATCAAACTCAGGTTGGTTTTCAGTTTCATTATCGTTTCCCCCTTTTCCTTCATTTACACTTTTCCCAGATTTTGGCATTTTTATGTTCATTCTGCTTTGTGTAATTTTAGGGTTTCATGTGCACATTTCGTTTCATGTTTTTAAATTTTTTAGTTATTTATTGTTGGTTTTGAACGTTTCATTTGGTTCTTCTCTGGGTGTTGTTCTTTAATTTGGTTTTGTTTTCTTTATTTTCAGTGTTTTTTTGTGCTTACAGGTTATGTGTTTTGTTTTCGTTTTTAGTGTTTTCAATCAGTCGTTTGTAGTTTCTTATAAGTTTTTTAATAGTTTGATAATGGTATGTTTTTATGTGTTTTCGATTTTCATTAGGTTTAGTTGTTTGCTGTTATATTTTGGGTTTCAAAACGATTTTCAAATCTTTGCTCTATATTTTTCTATAGTTGTATCTGTTTTGTAGTTTGTTTATTGTTTTTATATAGTTTTATTGTTCTTTTCATACTGTATTTTTGGATTTCCTTTAGGGTTAGTTGTTTACTGTTTTTTTTATGTTTCAAAACGATTCCAGGTCTTTACTGTTTTTTTCTGTGTAGTTGTACGTTATTGATAGTTTGTTTGTAGTTTGTTTGTAGTTTGTTTATAGTTGTATTACAGTTTTCATACTGTTTTATTTAGGATTTATAATTTATTGTGGCCATTTTCGTTATGTTGTAGGTTTGGGACTACAAATTTAGTCCTTCTGATTTTTACAGATCTAAGTGTGTATGCACTAGTGTTTATTCCGTGATAGATAATATTAAGAACACTTTATCTGTTAATTTGCTTTCTTTGTTTCGTCAAACTCAGTTTGGGCATTTTCTGGATATGCCTGAGTTTGTTTTTCATTCGCAAGTCGTACATAGTTTATTACTAAGGGAAGTTTTCCAGCCCAATCCTAAAGAGTTTTGGGCTAAGGTTGCTGGCCGTTGCATACGGTTTAGTGCCGAAGAATTTTACCTGATATCTGGATTAGATTGTTTCGGTGATTGCAACAAGTTGTTGTTTTCACAGGAAACAAATCAATTGGTAGAAACATGTTTCCGTGGTGTAAAAACTATTGACCACAAAGCCATCGAGGATGCTTTTTTGGGTATTCGGTGGGGTTTGGATGAGTATATTGGTTTGAAAATGGTTGTTTTGTATTTCATTCAGTGTTTTCTTCTTAGCAATACTCCTGACAAAGAAGTGTCTAGGTTTGATCTAGATGTAGTGGATAGCGGTCGGTGGGACGAGTATTGTTGGGGTAGGGAATCATTTGAATTGACAATTGACTCATTCAAAGGTAGGATCCAGCATGGGATCATTATGAAAAATAGGAAGGCAGAGAAGGGAGGCCAATATGATGGCTGGTATAGGGCATTGGGATGTCCTTGGGTTTTCACGGTTTGGTTTTATGAATGCTGTCCTGCAATGGTGAACTCTTTCTGTAAGAGAGTTTCATCTTCTATACCAAGGATTCTGAACTGGAGCAACACCATCGTCACCAAAAATCCAACTCTTCGAGACTTGAAGGGCAAGATTTTTGATTTACCTTTGGACAAGGTAATTTACAGTATCTTTACAGTTTCTTTTCAGTTTTATTTATGTTGGTAATTTTTGGTTTTTCCAATAGTTTTAATTTTTTTCATATTATGTTTGATTATGTTGTTAAGTTGAAGATAAAAAACATGCGTCCTACTGATGAAGAGAGGCAGCAGCTTCAACTTGACGGTTTATTTCTCGATGAATCTATTGATGACCGTGGTGTAGCGAAGCAATCCTTTGAGGGTGGCTCATCTTCAAAGAAGTCTGATTCAACAGATATTGATTGGATGAAATCTAAGTTGGAGATGGTGATTTCGAATCAATCATCATTGGCCGAGGATTTCATTTCATTGAGGTGCTTTGTTGATTTTAATTTCAAGTCCGTAATGACTGTAATTAAGGATATCCAGGAGAAGGTTAATGCCATTCATCGTCGTCCTTCTGATGAGGTATTTATTCATATTTTATTGTTTAGGTTTTTTCATATTTTTTTTTAAGTTTCTTTACTGTTTTATTTAAGTTTCATTTATGTTGGTTGATAAAGGGAAAGTCATTGGATGAATTAGTAACTCAAGATTCTGATGATGATGCTGATGATGATGATGATGATGATGCCGAGGATGATGAGAAGCAATTGCCTGATCTAGAAAATATTGATTCCGACTCCGACGATGGTGGTGAGTGTGTTAAAGTTGGTGGGGATGCTGATGATGCTGAGAAGGTTGTTACTGCTGTTCCCGTTGCTGATGTGAATCCATCTGAGGCTGTTGGAGGGAGTGATAAAAATGTTAAGGATGTTGAGAAGCCGAAGGGCGATGAGTCTCGATTGAAGGGGGACGATTTCTTTGATGGGTTGAGCCAGCTTGAAATAGATGATGATCAAGTTGTGTTGGCTGGCTTGGAGGCTTTGGTAAAATCCATGTAAGTTTATTTTTAATTGTTTTCAAGAAAACTAGGTTTTTTTTTGGTTGCTCAATAATTTCTAGTCTGTTTTGCAACTGTTTTAATGCATTCTTTCTTTTTTAGGTCCCCGCACCCAATCCAGATGTTGTTGGTCAAAAGTCAGATGCCCTTCATACTGATGAAGAAACTGAGGACACTGTCTTTGATACACCTCTGTTGGATAAGAGGAAGCGTGCTCCGGCCTTGAAATCTCCATTTTGTTGATTTCGGGTCTGCTGATGTCGGGAGCACTCCAATGGAGCTTATGTCCTTAGGTTCTCAATCAGCTGAGGATGATAGGGATTTCAAAATGGTGACTTATGTGAAGGGCCTTTATGCTCTTAATGATGCGTTTGCTGATCCCGTATCTACCGAGATTGAGGCAAAATTTGACGCTTGGATTGGTGAAGGATTGCTTAAACATCCAAGGTGACTGTTTTTATTAAATCTGTTTTTGTATTATGTTTTATTTTTCAGTTTTATTCCTGTTTTAATGCTATTTTTTTGCTGTTTTTTTGTTGTTGTAGGCATTATAATTGTTATGAAGATGGCGCAAAGAAATTTACCCCGGGTTTTAGGCTAGGTGTTGATTATGTTGAGGATAAAACTTGGTTTTATCATTTGGCTACATGCGACATGTTTATGAACGACTCGGTAAAGTTTCCAATTTATATTGTAGTTATGATAGTTTGTTTTCAGTTGCTTTATAAATGTTTTTAAGTTTTGGTACTGCATTTCAGTGTTTTTACAGTTGTTCAACCTTTTCATTTGTATTTCTGTGTTGTTTTTTTTCTCAGCATATGAACACCATATTCTATTACCTTCGGAAAAAAGGTAAATATTCTTCCGCTGTGACGTTGAATTTTGCAACTACTGATTGTCTCTTTGATGATTCCATCCAAGCTTTGTACCACAAATATAACAAGGCCAAGTCAATGAAGACTAAGATGTCACACATTCACGCTGCCCACCCAATAGCGCATTACATCTGAGGTATGCGCATTCCCTGTTCCAAGCCTTGGTATGAAGCCGATCATGTGTTATTCATCATCAATTTAAGAATGGAAAGTCATGGGGTTTTTGGGCGTCTTGACTTGAACGAAGGGATGTTGTTTCTGTACAATTCTTTGAGGACCGCGAAGAGAATGCCGCAGCTAGGAATGCGATGAAGGCTTATTCCGTGTTGCTGCCTTTGTTTTTCGATTTACTTGGGTTCTGGAAGAATAGGGCACAAGCTCCTGCCTCAGGTTCTGACCCTACAGCTCCCTTCAGAATCGTGGAGCTTAGTGGTCTTCCGTCTCAGCAGAAGAAGTGAGTGTTTCTTTTAAGTTTCTTTTATGTTGTTTTTTAGTTTCTAAACTGTTTACTTTTTCTTCTGTTTTTTATAGTGATTGCGGGGCATATGTTGCTGCCTTTGCTGAATTCTTTATCCACGGAAAGGATGTCCCTGCAGACTTTGACATCGAAGTTTATCGTACCCGACTTGCTTCACTTTTCTTCTCGTACGACCAAAGGAAAATTGACGAAAGCATTGACAGCGAGGATGAGAAGCAAACCAAGTCTTCTAAGGCATCTAAATTGAAGAAATAGGATCTTTTAATTTGGTGACTCTTTTCTGTTATTTGTTGAATCTATTACCAGACAATTTTTAGTGTTATTGGTTGAATGTAGGTATTATATTTGATTTTATACTATGTACCTGGTTTAAAACTTTTAGGATATTTGACATTTACTCCTTATAATATCTTTATTGTATAGGTTTGTATTTCCCAAAGTTGTTTGTTTTTTTTAATTGTTCAAGTTCTTATATACGGTCGCACAACTATGGAGAAACTATTAACCAACTGAATACAAACAATGTTTTTATTTTTTCTAAATTGTGCTATGAATGTATTTTTATTCTTCGTATTCCATTAATCCTTTTCCCTTTATTTTAGTTATGTTTTATCAATTCTTGACTGACTGCCTTTAAAACTGTAAAGAAGAAGTCATTCCGGTACTTAATATTTACAAAGGGTCACAACTGTAACAAAACGATTTTGAAACTATTAAAAAACTGTTTCAAATTTCATAAAAATGAAATCCCATGTATTTAGAACATCACAGATCAACCTGTTTGAATTTGCACACAAAATTAAACAATTCAAATATTTCATATGTATCTATTTTATTGCTTGATTGTTGCATGTCTTTCGATTGTGTCCGTGTTGTCCACATTTGCTGCACCTGTTATGTTTTTTTGTATCCCATTCAGATAAAAACCTTCGTTTCCTTGGTCTTCCAGATCTTATTTTTTGGTTTGGTGGCAGAACAATGATATCTTTTATGCTTTGTGGCACATCCCAAGTTGTGTGATTGTGTACCGGATATGTTGAGCCGCTGTATGTTTCAAGCCATGTTCGCGTGGTGTAATAACCTGAACAGTAGTTGTAAACATTCAAGTTCATCTCTTTTATAACAGCAAGCGCATGAGCACACGGTAACTCATCAAGTTGGAATCTGTTGCAACTGCATGTTTTCTCCTTGAGGTTGATGACCCATGATCTGGTTAGTTCAACGACTTCGAACATGGTCTCGTTTATTGGTTTTACCTGCGGATTAAGTGTAAAACTGTTAATATGTATAACAACGACAAACAAACTATTAAGAAACTATAATGCAACTAAAATATTAAACATTTCATTACATTTTCTGTCAATGAGTCCACAGAGTTGTCGACTAATTTCTTCTCTGCTGTAGGTGTTAAAAATGTTGTTGTTTTCTGTGCTTTTTTCCTGTTTGTGTATGTCCATTGTTGTGATTGGTAGCTCTCTAGCTGCCAAGTTTGCTGCATTTAGAGATTCAGCAATGTTTGAAGTCATAGTTGAATACCTGTTGTTTTTGCAGTGGTATCTTGACCATTTGTGGTATCCAACTTGTTGTAAATATGGTCTTACACGGATGTCCAAGCTGTCCAACTCGCTCATATGGTATTCAAATTTCCTCTCTGTGTATGCTCTGGCTGCAGCGAAGAATGGTTTATCCAGCTTGCTTGCATTCTTCTTGAAGGTTGCTTTTAGGTTGCTTAACAGGTGGTATACACAATAGCAATGTGTGATTTCTGGAAATACTTGACAAGCTGCCTTACTTATGCTCTCATGTCTATCTGAGATCAAGCACTGTTCCTCTCTAATCCCATATGTTTCTCTCACTTTTGTTAAAAACCATTGCCATGAGTGGTTGTTTTCTGAATTCACAACAGAAAAAGGTAGTGGAAAAATGTGCCCATTTGCATCTTGTGTACAAGCAGAGAGCAATATACCTCCATATGTTGATTTAAGGAAAGTTCCGTCAACAACTAGTATAGGTTTGCATTTCTTCCATCCTTTTATTGATGCATCCAGTGCGACAAACAAGTACTTGAAGCTGTTGTCATCCTCTGTTTCCATGTGCACTATTGTTCCGGGATTAGTTTTTTGCAACATGTGCAAAAAACCAGGCAGCAACCTGTATGATTCGTTGGCTTTTCCTCGTAATTCTTCTTGCGCGTGCTCTTTGCTTCTCCATGCTTTCATGTAGTTCATTCTCACCCCATACTTGTGTTTCATTTCTCCTCTGATGTCTTGTGGCGTTTGAGTTGTTTTTATGTTGGTGAACCGTGGCTTGATGTAGTTTCCAATCAATTTCGTTGTAGCTTGTCTCTTGTCGGCAAATCTGATGTTTAGATCACAAGTGTGTATCACCTTTCTGTCGTACTTTCGAATGATGAATGACTTTGTTGGCCCGTTTCTGGATGCTGTTAGTGCCCACTTGCATTTTGGATCCAAACAACAAATCTTGTATGTTCTTGCACATGATTTTTTAACTCTGAATTGGAAGTTGTTCCTAATTGCATAGAAACCAAGCACACTCTACAGTGTTTCTTTGTCTTTGTATATTTGTGCTTCTTCTATTTCAGGATGATGCGGATCTGTGATTAGTAGTTCGTCATAATCTGTGATTTCTGGTTCCTTTTTTCTAGTTGTTTTCCAGTTGCTCAACCATCTCCTCTGCCACAAGTTTTGCATAGTCCATGAAGTCAAAACTTTCTCCCCCAAATTCCGGTACTGTAGCTTCAATTATATGTTGTTGATTTGTTGAGTCTTCTGTTGTTGCTGCATTGTATTCGATTGGTTGGAAGGCGCTTGTATGTGTAATTAATGAATTGTCATTTCCCAAGAATGATGCATCGATGGTTGTTGTTGGGTTGTTGATGAGATTCACACACATTGGGTATGTTGTGAAGTCGGGGTCTTTCAGTTTGAGTTGTATATAGAAATGCAGGCTTTGATCATCCTTTATCCTCATTGGTTGGTATCCTTCCTTCACTTGATATTTCAGTTGCAAAACAGTGTTTTCTTGGTTGCACTCCAGGACATCTTTGAGTTTCTGTTGCAAATCTTCATAGTTACAATTGGCTGAAATGTAATGTCCACTGGCTTCATAATTTTCATAATTCCTTCGATCATCGAATTGTCCATAGTAGAAGACTAGGAATGGAATGTCTTTCCTTTCCTGTGTTTTTGCAATGGTTATTAGTCCGAGGCAACGAATTTTAAAACTGGTTTGATTCTGTTATGAAATAGATTACAAACTTACTTCTATCTCTGTCCCTTTGTTCAAGCATTGTATTTCCTGTCCTAATTCCTGATTTTGCAATTTTTTTGTTGTTAATAAACTACAAAGAAACGAGAATAAAACTATTAAGAAACTTCATTTTAATTTTGCGAAACTAACCATTTCTCAAACTGTTCTGTCCTCTATCTTTTCCAAAGTAAATTCCTGCAAAAAAACGTAACGAAACTATTATTAAATGATTATGCAACTGTAAACCAACTTAAAAACCACAATTCTATCCCCAAAATTACGTAGTTCTTACTCATTGTCATTTTTCATCATGTTTATTCGAATCAGATCGATTTACAACTATTATAAAACTAATTTGCTACCATTAACATAAATCTTACCTTGTATATATGCTAGCTCTTTGTACTTGTCATTTGACCCTTCTTCATGATTACTAAACCATTTTAAAATAATAATGCAACTATAAGCCAACGCAAAAAAATTAAAATACCTTATTAGTATCCCGTGGTTCCTTAATCAGAATCAGTTCTTGTTTATTGTTTTTACCATATGAATTTCCTGTTGTACACCAGTGAATCAACTAGAATGCAACTAAAAATGACGTGTATCATTGTTGAAAAAAAATTCAGTTCATACCCTTTTTTTTGGATTTGAGGGGGACCTCCAGATCTCTTAAATACAGATTTACATTGCTTCAATCTGAATTTTCGACGCTCGTTTGAGTGATATTGCACTATAAAAACCGAAATCAAATGTTGAATTTCAGTTTCTCCACGGTTTTCCTGGTCTTTTTTTTTTAAATTTCTGTTTAGCTCGTTGGATTTGTTCGTTTCCTATTGAAATTCGACGGTATTTACAGTTGTTTTACGTTCGATCTGGTTTCATTCTGGTTGCGTAGCCGACTGCATCGATGGAGGTTCATTCATCCTCTCCGTTTGTGACGTGCGGCTGAAGGTAAGGGCAAGTGGTATTTTTGTAATATTTTCATTTTAGGCTGTACGAATGTTCATTGGGCCGGCCCACAGTATTGTTGTAATATTTTTCCCTTTTTAGAATATTCCTGTTTTTTTCCCAAAAAATTAAGCAAGTTACTTTTTTACAGAACTCAATTTCGATTTAATTTGAATTAGTTATGATTTTTTGAAGATTCGAAAAAATCGGAGTTGTGCTGAAACTTGCATGCGCGCGCGGAAATCATGCACGACATGATTCCGCCGCACAAACTCGCCCAGATCACACCCTTGCGCGCGCGGACGGGTATGCACATCATCCCGTCCGTACAGCTCGCATTTTTTTTCGTTTTTCTTCGTTTTTTCATGCTTTTTCATGGAATTAACTTCCAATTTTTTGTGTAGTTCTGTATTTATACTATTACTATTCCTAATTCAATTCTAATTATCATTATGAATTAGTTTAATATTTTTTAAATTTAATTCAAGATATTAGTGTAATTTGAATTTGAAAATAGTTAGTATTTATCTTTTTTGCTTAATAATCTATCTTATTTTTAAATTTAATTATATCTTATCTTATTTTTAAATTTAAAGTCAGATTTTAAATATTTTAAATTAATTTTTTTTAAATAATTTGAGCTTATTTAAATTTAAAATAAGATAACTATAATCATGTAATTTTAAAAAAGATGTAAGATATTTTGCTAACTTTTAAATTTTGTTATTTTATTTATTTAAATTACATTTAAAATCTGAAAAAGATATTCATTTATCTTTTTTAATTTTTTATTTAATTTTTATTTATAAAATAACATTTAAATTTTAAAAGTAGTTAGCAAATTTTAAAATGATATTTAGGTTGGTTGAAACCTAATTTTTCAAAAATTGTAGGTTTAATTTTAATTTAATTTCAAAATTTTTTATTTCAACTTTTTTTTAAATTTTCGAAAATTATTTTTTTTTTAATTAATTATTTAATTTCGAAATTAATTATTTAATTTAAAATTAAATAAATCCTACATCCAACTATCCAGCTAACCTTCTTGCAGGAGTATGTGTTATAGCTTGTGTGTAAGTTTACAAAACCTATTATTACTTGATTGCAAATAGCCATGGTTACTTTTTGCCAGATCTAATGATCTGATGGCTCCCCTGGTCAAGTTAATAATTTGTAACAGGTAAATTTACAATCTTCTTTCATCTGTGTATGACCTAGCAACATGATAGGACCCATCCAAAGTGTGCCTGTGTGAGCCTATGTGTTTAATTTTATTATAGATGCATATAGGTTGTTGTTGCTAAAAAAAATTATCATAGTTCTTGATAGAATTTATTTAGGCCCATTTAGTTTTTGGGCCTATTCAATTAATAACATTTCTTCATTTTAAGGTTAAATTCCTCTCTTTTGGGCCTTGTGTGAGAGTTGGGAGCCATAGAAGTGGGTACGACATACTGAACCCAGCACCACCTCACATGAACCACCCTAATTGTGAAAGCCCATTTGCCTGATTTGAATAAACTGTACTAGGTTAATTACACTAGTTTAACCTAATAAAATTGATTAGCAACATAATTAATTTCATTTATTTTGAAATTAATTTAAGAAAACCATAGTTTAAAGAATTTTATATTCTAAGCTAAACTATATGTATTTTCTTGTATTTAATTAAATATAGAATTATAACCATCTAGATTCTTTCTGAAGCTTAATTTAAATTTTTCATTAAGTATTCCTATTTAAGTTGATAATTAGTTATCTACAACTAACCAACTTTAATCTGAATATCTTTTGGATTTAAAATTTCAAAATTAAGTTGAGGAATTTTAGGCATTGGTTATTAAGATTCTTTAAATATTTTTTTTAAGTTAATATCTTTTCGAATATTAACTTAAAATGGAATATCTTCAAAATTAAGTGGTTACAACTTAATTTTAAATTTAATTAAATCTGATTTGAAAGTATTTAAGTTGATTTTCTTTAGATTCTTCTAAAACAACTTAAACAAGATATTTTCAAATTTGTTCCATTTATTTTTCGAATTTAAATAATAATTGAAAATTAATTAAAGTTGATTTTTTATTTAAACCAACTTTGATTTGTAATTTTTCATTATTACATTATGGAACTTTTTCGATATTTATTTGAATTTATTTTTCAAATTTAAATAATAATTGAAAATTAATTAAAGTTGATTTTTTATTTAAACCAACTTTAGTTTGTAATTTTTCATTATTATAATATCGAATTAAAATGATTATACAAAATACAGATATATATATTTTAAATAATGAGCTTTTAAACAAGAGACATTCGATCTCCATTGTGGGTTTTACACCGCGTTTGTTTTAGTGAGTAATCCTCCCTAATGGAGGAACGTTCATTAGCAATTTCGCACCGTTTAACCTTGCATGATAAGTAGTTTGTAAGTGTTTTGTATGGTATAGATCACCCTAATGGTGGCAACCATACTTGACTTGCAAATTATGAAACAATGGTGGAAGCTCATAAGATAGAATTGCCTTGACTCTCACCTAAACGGGACAACGCTGAATTCCAATCTTGATCGAATAAAAGGTTGCTAGAATGGTTATCATTTTAGATGAGCTGACAACTCTATTCAATGGATGATGCTTTGACTCTCGCCTAAATGGGACACTGTATCAGTTTGTTGAAATACCTTGGAAAATAAACTATGTTAGATTTAGTATTTCTATAACATATGTCATTAGTTGTTATTTTCTGAACAGTGTATGAATTTATGAGCCAAAACCTTACTTCTGTTTTATTGATGTGCTGTAGTGTCATTATGAATAACCCTCACCCCGATCCTCTCCTATTTACTATCTTAGCAAAAGAACTCTATAGTGTGAAAATGCATCCTGGTAGTTGCATTAACTCGCACCTGTTGATGATGAATCTGAAGTTCCAAAAGGCAAATCTACTAGGAATTGATTTATCAAGAGAACAATGGGTCCAACTCATCCTTAATATTCTTCCTCCGGAGTATAATGAATTTGTTATCTCTTACATGATCAACAATTCTAACTCCTCCGACATGGACAAACTCGAAGCAGAATTACGAGCCCATGAACAGAATTTGATTGCAATGGGTCCCCCTCGGTTTGCAATCCATAATCGAAGGAAAAGGACTAGGTATGAAGGATCTAGCAAAACTGCTTCTTCAAGTACAATTATCAGACATGATCTTCTATGTTCGAATTGTAATGAAAAGGGACATCATGAAGAACGATGTCCTAGGCTTCTAAACAATTCAAACGAAGGTAATGCTTTTGTCTTTGAATCATGTGTTTTAGAGAACGACCAATCCATCTGGATTGTTGATTATGGGTCTACTAACCATGTATGTTCTTCACTGCAGTTGCTTAAAACTTGGGAAAATCTGCTTCCAGCAGAGTTAAAGCTTAAAGTTGGCAATGGCGAATTAGTATCGGTCAAAGCTAGAGGAAAAGCCCGCATCAAGTTTCAACAAAGATTTTTAATTTTAGAAAATGTTTTATTTATTCCAAACTTTAGTAGAAACTTGATTAGTGTCTCATGTTTGCAAACACAATCTTATATATTGAATTTTTCGAGTACAAATTGTACAATTTCTCGTAATGGATTTCAAATATGTGTTGCTATAATGGAACAAGGGCTTTATGTTTTAAGACCGAGTACTCAAATCTCACTAAATAGTGAACTTTTCAGTGTAGCTAGACCTAGAAACCTCAAAAGAAAAGAGATTGATAATGATGATCAAACTTATCTATGGCATTTACGTTTAGGTCATATAGGCTTTGATAGACTCAATAGGCTCACCAAAGACGGTCCATTGAAAAATGTCGTCTTAGGTGAACTGCCAGTATGCGAGTCCTGCCTAGAAGGAAAAATGACTAAACGTTCTTTCTCTGCAAAGGGAAAGCGTGCCAAAATCCCTCTAGGGTTAGTGCATTCTGATGTCTGCGGACCTTTGAATGTCAAAGCCTGAGGTGGTTATGAGTATTTTGTCACTTTCATTGACGATTTCTCTAGATATAGTTTTCTTTACCTAATGCAAAAGAAATCTGAAACGTTTGAAAAGTTTTAGGAGTGTCATGCTTTGGCCCAAAACCAATTAGGTAAATCATTAAAGATCTTGCGAACTAATAGGGGTGGAGAATATATGGATATGCAGTTCAAAGATCATTTAATTGAACTTGGAATTGAATCCCAATACACTGCCCCAAGCACTCCACAACAAAATCGAGTTGCACAAAGAAGAAATCGCACTCTTTTGGAAATGGTTAGGTCTATGCTGAGTTATTCAACTCTATCTACGTCCTTCTGGGGATATGCTATACAGATGGCAAATGACATTCTAAATGTTGTTCCATCTAAAGCAGTCCCTAAGACACCCGTCGAACTTTGGAATGGTCGTACACCTAGTTTACGCCATTACAGAATTTGGGGGTGCCCTGCTCATGTCTTAAGAAAGAAAGAAGGCAAACTTGAATCACATACCGAAGTATGCATGTTTGTCGGAAATTCTAGAGAGACTAGGGGTGGACTGTTTTATAGTCACAAGGATAACAAAGTGTTTGTTTCTACAAATGCTACTTTCCTTGAAAAGAACTATATTAAAGACTACAAACCGAAAAGTAAAGTTATTCTAGAGGAATTGCTATCAGATATAAGTCCTTCCAATGTTCCGTCCTCTTCCATTCGTGAAGAAGACAATCCCACTCCCTCAGTTGAACAAACTGAGAAATCTACTACTAAAGTTTTTGTTCAGAAGACAACCGTACCTCGTCGTAGTGGGAGGGTTTCAACAAAACCTGCTCGTTATGGCTTGGATGGTGAAATCAATATGGTCGTAGGTGACAGTATTGATGACGATCCATTAACCTATAAACAGGCAATGGCTAGTCCGCAACGGAAACGATGGTCGGCCGGCATGGATTTAGAAATGGATTCTATGAAAAAGAACAAAGTCTGGGAAAATGTAGACGCACTTGACGACTATCATCCGATAGGATGCAAGTGGGTTTACAAGAAGAAAAGAGGAGCTGGAGGCGAAGTCGAAACTTTTAAAGCTAAACTTGTAGCCAAGGATTATACCCAAAGAGAAGGCGTGGACTATGAGGAAACTTTTAGTCCTGTTGCCATGCTCAAATCCATCTGAATTCTTCTCTCCATAGCTGCTGCTTTCGATTATGAAATCTGGCAAATGGATGTCAAGATTGCCTTCCTTAATGGGGTACTTGAAGAAACCATCTATATGGAGCAACCAGAAGGTTATGTTCTTCCTGGGCAGGAAAAGAAAGTTTGCAAATTAAACAGGTCTATCTATGGACTTAAGCAAGCTTCTCGCTCATAGAACAAAAGGTTTGATGAAATCATCAAGACCTACGGCTTTCTTCAGAATGAAGATGAACCTTGTGTTTACCAACTCAAGGAAGACCAAATAGTAGTATTCCTGGTCCTTTATGTTGATGACATTTTGATTATTGGAAACAATGTCAAGAAAATGACTCACATCAAGGAATGGCTCAACACTCAATTCGATATGAAAGATTTGGGTGAAGCAGCCTATGTTCTTGGTATTCAGATTATTAGAAACCGGAAGAACAGATCTCTTGCTCTCTCTCAAACAACTTACATAGACAAAGTCTTAGAGAGATTCTCCATGAACAACACCAATGGGGCAAACATGCCTTCTAGATATGGTATTCGCCTATCTAAGGAACAGTCACCGACTGATCCTCAAGAGATAGAGGACATGGCGAAAATTCCCTATGCCTCTGCAGTTGGAAGTCTAATGTATGCAATGTTATGCACTAGACCTGACATCTGTTATGCTGTTGGAAACGTGAGCAGGTATCAGTCTAATCCAGGACATGAACATTGGAATGCAGTTAAGTATATTCTGAAATACTTGAAGAGTACAAGGAATCTTGTGTTAGTCTACAAGGGTGATGCTTTAAATCCCATAGGCTACACTGATTCAGATTTCCAGGCAAGTCTTGAAGACAAGAATCTACATCCGGGATGGTGTTTACTCTTGGGGGTGGAGCAAAGGTTTGGAGAAGTGCTAAAAAACCGTGATATCATACTCAACTATGGAAGCCGAATACATAGCAAGAAAGCCGAAGTCGCTAAAGAACTTGTCCGGGTTGAGAAAGTTCTTCACCAGTATAGGTGTTGTTCCTGGAATGGAAAAGCCTCTGGTCTTACTTTGTGATAACAATGGAGCAATAGCAAACAGTAAAGAACCTCGAGGCCACAAGAGAAGCAAACACATTGAAAGGAAGTATCACATTATCAGAGAATACGTGGCAAGAGGGGATGTACTAGTTGAGAAAGTTGACACAGAGGATAACCTAGCTGATCCATTTACCAAAGTCCTTGCCGTGACAGCCTTTGAAAAGCACCGTCAGAATTTAGGATGAATTTATATGTACTAATTAGTTTTATATTAGTGCAAGTGGGATTTTGTTAGGTTTTATGCCCTAAATAAAACTCCATTTCAATGTAATCTATTTTATTCAACATCAATAAAGAAACAGAAGTATTTTTTCATTCATTTGTGTATGTTTTCGTTCACTTTATCAATTGCTTGTCTATTTGATTTATAAATTCATCTTAAACCCTTTCCACATACTTGATCATGTTTATTGTGCTGTCATCACATTGGAAAGTAAACATGACTATGTGAATAAACTTTCCTAGATTTATCAGACAGAGGGTTTTACTAATATGATAATCTACAACAAGAGTATACTTGCATTTGGAGAAATGCTATGTTCTTTCCAGAACATTGGTTAAAGTAAAGCTCAGGTTGGATGCATGGAGTATGCATTGGAAGGGACCGATATTGAACTTTGACTTAGATTTAATTAAATTTACCGTAAAATCTATTCAAGTCAATATCGCCAAGTTGATCCTAGATCAAATGTTCTTAATCCTGTTATGATTAGGCTCAATCTTGAAAGGCTATTCGTGTTCTTTGATTTGTTAGTTAAGCCTACTTTTAGGTCAGGGTGATACGTACATTTTGGGAACACGGTAGTGCAATTGAGTGGGAGCGCTAGCATAAACATGGAATCTATAGCTTCTATCTGGCGAATAGTAAGCAAAGGATGATCTCCTTCGAGCTTGACCAAATGAACATAAATGGTGGAGTACTCATTTCACATAAGCTGAAATATCATTTATACGGGGTCAAGTGTTTTAAGGATAAAATACATAGTAGGGTGTTACGGTAATCTAATCCCTTTACAGTGTAGATCATTCATATAGAGGATCATTGATCACATTAGGATTATAACAATGGATAACTAATGATGCGTATATATGGTGGAACATATAGAGCATTCTATATACTGAGAGTGTAATTCTAAGTTCTATGCGTGGATTCAACGAAGAATTAATAAGTTAGTGAATTTTAGTGCTAAATTATTGATCTACTTATTGGAAGCTCGGTTATATAGACCCATGGTGCCCGCACTAGTTGAGATAATATTGTTTGTAAGACTCGTGTAATTGGTTTTGATTAATCAATTATAATTCACAAATTAGACTATGTCTATTTGTGAAATTTTCACTAAGTAAGGGCGAATTTGTAAAGAAAGAGGTAATAGGGGCATACTTGTTAATTATGATACTTTGTATGGTTCAATTAATAAATATGATAAATGACAATATTATTTAATAATTATTTATAGTTATTAAATAGTTAGAATTGGCATTTAAATGGTTGAATTAGAAAATTGGCAATTTTGAGAAAATCAGATACAAAAGTGTTTAAATTGCAAAATTGCAAAAAGCAAGGCCCAAATCCACCAAGCCATGGCCGGCCACTTTTGTAGGCATTTTAAACTGATCTTTTCATTATTTTAATGCCAAATAATTCAAACCTAACCCTATTAGAATGCTATAAATAGATAGTGAAGGCTTCAGGAAAATTACACTTCTGAATTAGAAAAACCTGAGCCTTCTCTCTCTTCCTTGGCCGCCACCCTCTCTCTCTCTTCTTCCTTCATATTTCGAACTTACCTTAGTGATTAGACTAGTGCCCACACACAGCAAGCAATACCTCAATCATAGTGAGGAAGATCGTGAAGAAAGATCATCAACAAAGGATACAAGGGTTAGAGATCTGAACGGAAGGAGTCATTTAATTCCGCTGCATCCAATGTAAGGTTTCTTAAACTTTATACGTGTTTATTTCATCGTTTTAGAAGGTTCATATTTAGGGTGTTAATAAACATACTTGTGAGTAGATCTAAGATCCTGGTAAAATAAATTCTAACATTCAGATAGGTTTTTTTACACTTCTCCAAAATCATTATTCCACCCCCAGAGTAATCACCATCTTATCATAAATATTTTCTAGCACAAAGGCAAATCTCGAAATCTGATGTGGTGTAGTCTAAGAGTTTTAAATACACCCTTATAGACTAACATATAGTTCCTCTTCTTAATCTTAAGATTTACTTGATTGTCTTCCAATGTTCTTCTCCTGGATTAATCTTATACCTACTCATTACTCCCACTCAACAGCAGGTGTCTGGTCTAAGGCATACTGAAGCATATCTGAGACCTCTCACTGTTGATTTAAGAAATTTTTTCATGACTTTGTCTTTTCTGGAATAGTTGAGACTTTTCCTTAGATAAATAAAATCTATGCCTAGAAGTCGAGAAGCTCCTATAGATTGCCATTAGAAAGAAAATGCTTCAGCATCTTACTAAAGTAAGTTGCTTGCATTAGAGTAAGTAATTACCATGTATACCACAAGCCATAGGTTTAGATAAACTCAAACCTATAGTACTAGGAAGAGGAAGTTTTGTTAAGTCCATTGAATAGACTTATTCACAAAAATTTCCTTTTATGTCCTTGTAATAGAAAACTTTAGGTTACTCCATGTGAATGGATCAAACTATAGTTCTCTTGGCTTTCTTCTTAGTTTCTTATCTTGACAATCCATAACTTGTTTAAACTCACAATGGATTTTAATCACTAGTGTCTTCCAAGTCATAAGAAGGTGAGTTCCTAGAAACTCTCCCACTACGACAAGGTATCGTGAATTATGTCTAAGAAAACTAAATGGTATTAACCTCTTTGGTTGTGACAAGACAACAGAGGCAGTGGGATCATCATATGTCCAATAAGATGATAGAACACTTTTGGAATCAAGAAATAAATATGTCCTTTATGTACTACTTTATTTTCAGACTTAGTCATTTTCTTAGAAAAGTAGTATTTGTTTAAACAAACACTTTCTTATCTATTGACTATGGGATTGTCCACCCCTAATCACTTAGAATAGCTAACAAACCATGGTTAATAGTTCTAGCTTTTCTTAAGATTTTGATTAGGTCATTAATGAATCTAGTAATGATTTACATTAAGTATACAACCATTACATCATTCTGAAATTGTGTTACCGTAGAAGGATTTAGGCAACGACTAGTAACTAATCATCAATACGCAAATCGAAATTTCTGGGGAGGTAAGTTTGGATATAATTCAAAAATAAATTTAATGATCTTTGAATTGCATATCTACTAACTATTTCTCCACCCCTATAAGTTCACAAGATCTTTAAACACTTACCTTAATGGTTTTAACCATTGTTAGAAATTTATGAAATTTTTCAAACATTTCAAATTTCTTTGCATAAGGTATAATCTAGAGTGATCGTTTTAAGAATACGAAGAAAAACTCATATCCACCCCTGAATGTACATCCATCTACGAATGAGATGAACAACTTTCAGTGGATATAGGCATATTAACTCTTTGCAGAGGTTGATCTTGTCAAAATCACTATGAACAAGATACAAATGCCATAGATTAATAAAAATGTGGTTGTGTCTTTTTGATGACTTAGGTTTAGTTACTTCACTGAGTTCATAGAATAGTGCAAGTGGATCCTGGTCACAGAATATTAAACTCATATTCCATACTTTAATATACAGTTTTGAGTCCATTGATAGAAAATGGTTATTAAACTCTTGTGAAAGTGTAACTGTATTATATTCTGGAATTAGAAATATAAGAAAATTTCTGTTTCGAATCTAAAATTAAAGTCAAAGACTTAAATTTATACCAAATATAATGAGTAATTGACCACCACTACTAATTTAAACTCTAAGTCAAATTTGCCCATACAAGTAGGAGATTTCTAAGATTGAGGACTTATATCATTTTGGAATAGAATTTCGAGATTATAATCATATGCGTCATTTAATTTTTTTAAGAGAAAATAGAATGACATGAAATGATTTATAAACCATTCATCCAATGATATGTTATTAAGCTAATTCGAAATGAATAAGCTAAGAGGAATTAGGATAATTTCGTTTATAAATAAGAATCCAACGATGCTTCGATTAGCGAGAGTCAAAGTAATCTTATTTATACAATCTTCTTGTTTCATATTGTAAAAATACTAGTCTAAGGTGTCATCTATTGATGAACAGCTAGATGTTACATATACAATATTTATCTTTCGAGGTCTAACACTATTATGTATGTCTAATGGTGAAAATCCATCAGGGATTTATCTCATTAGAAAAACAAACCAAGTTAGACCAACAATGAAGATTCGAAATTAAACTACAATTTAATAACAGAAAATAACATGGTTCAATATAAATTCATACACAATTCAGAAATTATTAAACATATAGCAAGTACGAATGACAAGTGAAAATACTACAACATACAATCCTAAATAATTTCCAAGGTTTTCAACAAACTGATATCACTGTCCCGTTTAGGCGAGAGTCAAAGCTACCATCCATTGAATAGAGTTGTCAGCTCATCTAAAATGTTAAACATTCTAGCAACCTTTTATTCGATCAAGATTGGAATCCAGCGTTGTCCCGTTCAGGCGAGAGTGAAGGCTATTCTATCTTATGAGCTTCTACCATTGTTTCATATTTTGCAAGTCAAATACAGTCGCCATCATTAGGGTGATCCATACCATATAAAACACTTACAAAGCTACTTATCTTTCGAGATTAAACGGTGCAAACTTGCTAATGAACGTTCCTCCATTAGGGAGGATTACTCACTAAAACAAACGCTGTGTAAAACCAACAATGGAGATCGAATATCTTAATAATAAATTTAAAGCTCATTCTTTAAAATGTATTTTCATTATTATTTATAATAAAATATATTCATTAAATATCGAATTTAGAATTAAAATTCTAAATTAGAATTTAATTTAATATTTATAATATTATACTTAGATGGTGATTGAAATAAATTTAATTATTCCCATCTCAGTAGTAATTTTGATATATAAATATCAAGAAAATTTTTTAAGTTGTATTAATTAAAATTAATTTGCAACTCAAAATAAATTTTCATGAGAATATATTTATTGTATTTTGAAAAAGAAAGTATAAAAGCTTTATATTTTCGAAATACTTAAATAATAATTACTTCGAAAAATACTTCAAGCAAAAATATCACCTATCTAGATTTTCCTTTAACTAATTCATTCAATTTCTAATAATATACTTTAATTCATTTATTTTAAATTAATCAATAAATGAAAAAAATCATTGATTTAAGTTGGTCCAAGAATTAATTAAAATAAATAATTAATTTAGAACTTAATCTATTTTTCAAGATAAATTCAAAATCATCTTGCATTATGAAATGCAATTTCGAAAATTGATTAATAAAATAAAGAAAAAAAAATATATTTTGAAAATTATTTAAATTTAGTTTAAAAAATAAATTTCAACTAAAAATTTTCTATTTAATTAAGTGTCATGAAAAAGAAATATTTAAGTATCATGATGAAAATCAACTTAGATATTTAATTTTCAATTTAATTAAATGTATTAAATTCAAGAAATAAATAATTAAGTGTAGAGAAGGCTTAATTATTAATCTCTAGTTTAATACTAAAAAAAATATACTTAAAATAAACTGTACCAAAATTAATTATTTAAATAATTAATTTCACAATGTATAATATTTTCCTATTTAATATTAGAAATAATAAGTAGTCTAGAAATAACTATCTAGAAAATATCTTATTTGACTAAGTATCTTTTCCACAAAATTTGAAAAAATATCTAATTTAAGTTGTATTAGAAAAAATCTAGAACTTAAATATTTTCAAATTTAAATTTAACTAAATATCAAAAATTAAGTTGTAACAACTTAATTTGAAAATATTCCATTTTAAGTTAATATTTAAAAAAATATCAACTTAAAAAAAAAATATCTAAAGAATCTTAATAACCAATTCCTATAATTCCTCAACTTAATTTTGAAATTTGAAATTCAAAAGATATTCAGATTTAAGTTGATTAGTTAGAGATAATTAATTTTCAACTTAAATAGGAATATTTAATGAAAAATTTTAATTAAGCTTCAGAAAGAATCTAGTTGGTTATAATTCTATATTTAATTAAATACAAGAAAATACATATAGTTTAGCTTAGAATAAAATTCTTTAAACTATGGTTTTCTTAAATTAATTTCAAAATAAATGAAATTAATTATGTTGTTAATCAATTTTATTAGGTTAAACTAATTTAATTAACCTAGTACAGTTATTCAAATCAGGCAAATGGGCCTTCACAATTGGGGTAGTTCATGTGAGGAGGGGTTGGGTTCAATATGTCGTACCCACTACTATGGCTCCCAACTCTCACAGAAGGCCCAAAAGAGAGGAATTTAACCTTAAAATGAACAACTGTTATTAATTGAATATACCCAAAAACTAAATGGGCCTAAATAAAATCTATCAAAAACTATGATATTTTATTTAGCAACAACAACCTATATGCATCTATAACAAAATTAAACATATAGGCTCACACAGACACACATTTGGATGGATCCTATCATGTTGCTAGGTCATACACAGATGAAAGAAGATTGTAAAATTTACGTGTTACAAATTATTTACTTGACCAATGGAACCATGAGTTAAATTCAGATCATTGGATCTGTCAACAAGTTAACCATGGCTATTTGCAATCAAGCAATAATAGGTTTTATAAAACTTACAAACAAGCTAAAACACATACTCCTGCAACAAGGCTATCTGGATAGTTGGATGTAGGATTTATTTAATTTTAAATAATTAAATTTTGAAAAATAATTAAATAAAAAAATAATTATTTTCGAAAAAAATAATATAATAAAATATATATATTTTCGAAATTAATAAAATAATATTTAAAATTAAACCTACAATTTTGAAAAATTAGGTTTTAACTAACCTAAATATCATTTCAAAATTTGCTAACTACTTTTAAAAATTTAATGTTATTTTATAAATTAAATATTCAATAAAAATAAAAAAGATAAATAAATATCTTTTTCAGATTTTATGATTTAATTTAAATAAATAAAATACAAAATTTAAAAGTTAGGAAAATATCTTATTTCTATTTAACATTACATGATTATAGTTATCTTATTTTAAATAAGGTCAAATTATTTAAAAAATAATATTTCATTTAAAATTTAAAATCTGACCTTAAATTTAAAAATAAGATAAGATATAATCAAATTTAAAAATAAGATAGATAATTAAGCAAAAAAGATAGATATTTACTATTTTCAAATTCAAATTACACTAATATCATGAATTAATTAAAAAAAAATTAATTAATTTAATTATGATATTTAGAATTGAATTAGGAATAGTAAATGTCTAAATACAAAACTACACAAAAAATCGGAAGTTAAATCCACGAAATAGCATGAAAAATCGAAGAAAAACGAAAAAATTGCGAGCTGTAGGGACAGTATGCATTGCATACTGTCCGCGCTCGCGCATCAGCATGCATGACCGAGAAACCTCAACGCAGGAGGCTGTTAGCAGCCTCCCCGCATTCGCGAGGCTCGGTTTCAAACAAGAATCCTGTCTGTGAGCGTGTTGTCCGAAGGTTGCCCCTCGTCCGCGCGCGCGTGTGATGATGCACGATTCCTGATATTTTTCGAAACTTCAAAAAATCATAACTAATTCAAATTAAATCGAAATTGAATTCTATAAAAAAGTAAATTGCTTAATTTTTTCCATACTATCCAATAAAAATACTTCCAGAAACAGATATTCAATTATTTTTCACGAAAATGCACAAACATCAATCAATCATCAAACAACACTCAAAACAACATGATACCATCCAAAACACAAACAAATCGTTTTAAGTCCAAATTTCTTGCAAGCAAATCAATTACCATGGATTTGAGGATAGTTGTTGTTAATTATTTTACCAGGATCTTAGATCTACTCACAAGTATGTTGATTAACACCCTAAATATGAACTTCTAAAACGATTATGAAATAAACACATATAAAGTATTAGATACCTTACATTGGGTGCAGCGGAATTAAATGTCTCCTTCCATTAAGATCTCTAACCCTTGTATCCTTTTTATCGCAGAGTATTATCAAGATCTGAACCTGGATCTCTTTCTCTCCTTCTTTAGTGCTGAAACTCCTTCTTGTTGAATGTCTTTCTTCATGATCTTCCTCACTATAATTGAGGTATCACTTGCTGTGTGTGAGCACTACTCTAATCACTAAGAGGTTTCAAAATTTCAAGGAAGAAGAAAGAGAAGAAGGTGGCGGCTACGTATAGAGAGAGAAGGCTCAGGTTTTTCTCTGAAGGAAATCAGAAGTAAAAGTGTAATTTTTTCTGAAGCCTTCACTATCTATTTATATCATTCCACTAGGGTTAGGTTTGAATTATTTGGTATTAAAATAATAAAAATATTAGATGATAAACCCTATAAAAGTGGCCGGCCTAGGCAATATGGATTTGGGCCTCACTTTTTGCAATTTTGCAGTTTTATCATTTCTGCATCTCATTTTCTCAAAAACGCCAATTTTCAAATTCAACCATTTAAAGGCCAATTCTAATTATTTAATAACTATAAATAATTATTCAATAATATTTTCATTTATCATATTTATTAATTGATCCATACAAAGTATCATAATTAACAAATATGCTCCTAAAACTCTTTCTTTACAATTTCGCCCTTACTTAGTGAAAAATTCACAAATAGACATAGTCTAATTTGAGAATTATAATTGATTAATCAAAACCAATTATATGAGTCTTACAAGCAATATTATCTCAACTAGTGGGGGGACCATGGGTCTATATAACTGAGCTTCGAATAAGCAGATCAAGAATTTATAACCTAAATTCACTGACTTATTTATTCTTCGTTGAATCCACGCATAGAACTTAGAATTGCACTCTCAGTATATAGAATGCTCTATATGTTCCACCATATTGACACATCATTAGTTATCCATTGTTATAATCCTAATTTGATCAATGATCCTCTATATGAATGATGTACACTGTAAAGGGATTAGATTACCGTTACACCATACAATGTATTTTATCCTTAAAACACTTAACCCCGTATAAATGATATTTCAGCTTATGTGAAATGAGTACTCCACCATTTATTTTTTATTTGGTCAAGCTTGAAGGAGATCATCCTTTACTTACTATTCGCCAGATAGAAGCTATAGATTCCATGTTTATGTTAGCGCTCCTACTCAATTACACTACCGTGTTCCCAAAGTGTAGTTATCACCCTGACCCAAAAGTAGGCTTAACTAACAAATCAAAGAACACGAATAGCCTTTTGAGATTGAGCCTAATCATAACAGGATAAAGATCATTTGATCTAGGATCAACTAGGCGATATCGACTTGAGTAGATATTACAGTAAGTTTAATAAATCTAAGATAAAGTTCAATATCGGTCCCTTCCGATGCATACTCCATGCATCCAACCTTAGCTTTACTTTAACCAATGCTCTAGAAAGAACACAGCATTTCTCCAAATGCAAGTAAACTTTATTGTAGATTATCATATCAGTAAAACCCTGTGTCTGATAAATCTAGGAAACTTTATTCACATAGTCATGTTTACTTTCCAATATGTTGACAACACAATATACAGGATCAAGTATGTGAAAAGGGTTTCAGATGAATTTATAAATCAAATAGACAAGCAATTGATAAGGTGAACCAAAACATACACAAATGAATGAAAAATACTTCTGTTTCCTTATTGATGTTGAATAAAATGGATTACATTGAAATGGAGTTTTATTTAGGGCATAAAACCCAACATAAAGTCTACGTGAAGTAGAAGTGTGGGCTTTTCTAGTTAACTGAAGCCTTTGATGAGCAGGCCCAACTAGGGTTATGTAGCTAAGTCCCCTCCCTAACTTTATCAATACATATTGTCTCATCACAATTATATACATTTTGATAATCAGATAAATAAACTGCTTCTGATTTAGAGATCTAGGGAGGAAGGCTTAGTTTGAAGTATTGCACTATTGAATTAAGGTAATTGCTATGGATTGAATTGAGGTAATTTCTATGGATCAATCAGGTACGCATACCTAATTATTATTGTGTTCTATGTTGTATACAAATTGATCTTTGGTTTATTATTAGTTTTCTAACAACTTCTTGATATTGAAACTAAACAAGTTTATATTTCAAGAGATGTTGTCTTCTATGAAAATATTTTCCCCTTATTTTCAACATCTCCTCCATCTGAAATAAGTCACTTGTTACCTGACATTGTTCTTCCTACAAACAAGGTTTTACAACAAGAGAATCATGCTCACAAAACCTTGCATATCTCACAAGCACCGTCTGGTTTACCACCAGCAACAACCTCACACCACTACACACCTGCTGCATCAAAGAACAAACAACATAAACCAACTTCCATTGGTTCTGGTACACTAGATCCCATACCAGCAGCCTCCACACCAGGAAAAACTAATCTAGTTTTACAAATCCTGGTACAACACCAGCACCACAAAAAGTTGTTTCTCCTCATTCTGGCACTTCAGCGTCCAAACCAGAAGCCTCTAAACAAGAAAATAACAACTTGGATGTGACTACAGTAGCTCCCACAACAACAAACATCACCCCAACCATAAGAACTGGTATAGTTTTGAACAAACCAAAGCACCTAACAGACTACATCTATTATCATCCATCTTACAGTGCTCATCCAATTAAGACATTCCTTTCCTACAACAGATTACACCCTCAATTTAGAGCAGATGTCCTTGCAGCCTAATCTAAAGTTGAACCTCAAAGTTATGCTGAGGCATCTCAGTTTCGACATTGGCTTCTTCCAATAGATAAAGAAACTGATGCCTTCAAAAGAAACAATACTTGGATTGTCACTAAGCTCCCACCTGGCCACAAAGCCATTGGTTACAAATGGGTGTAAAAAGTTAAATATGATGAGAGTAGGGTTGTTGAAAGCTTCAAAGCTCGCCTAGTAGCCAAAGGCTACACTCAAAGGCATGTCATTGATTACTCCCAAACATATGCCCCTGTGGCAAAGTTTAACACCCTCAAAAAAATTTTAGCTCTTCCAGCCATGTACAATTAGAATGTACACCAATTAGACATCAACATTGAATTTTTTCATGGGGATCTCCATGAAGAAGTATAGATGAAAATTCCCCCAAGATATAAAGCACCTCTTAACACGGTGTGCAAACTAAATAAAAGCATTTATGGTCTTAAACAGGCTTCGAGGCAATGTTTTAGTAAGCTTAGTCACACCCTCATTTCAGATGGCTTCTCTCAGTCTCTCTCTGACAATTCTTTGCTCATCAAAAGAATAACACCATCTTTTTAGCTATTCTAATATATGTAGATGACATAATTGTTGCTAGCAACAATGACTATTGTTATCCCAATTTTTGCACTTTGACGTGGCATCGCATAATGGTGACACGTGGAATCCACTTGGAGTATCTGCTCGGAGGGTGCAGTCCGAGCACGATGCCTCCCCGGCATGCCTAGAGCAAAGCATTCAGCAATCAGCGCAGAGCAACCAACAATTAGCGAATTCAGCTTTCGCATTGTGAGTCATCAACGAAATTCCTATTACTTGGGGATCAGATTACAGAGATATGGCATACCCACGATCCCACGATCAGTGTATTCTGCATTTATCCCACGATCAATGTATTCCGCATTTATCCCACCATCAGTGTATACTTTATGGATCGTGTAATCTTTCTGCTTATATCCACTGTAACGAGAGGGGAAGGACTTCCTCTCCAAGTTCACAGCCCTATAAATAGTGATGCATGTTCACTGGGCAAAAGGTCGCAAACAGTTTAGTCGAGACTATACCCTAAAGATATTATCTAAGAATACATATTCAGAGATATTGTTGTACGAGCTATAAGAAAAGGAACATTTCTCCTTGTTCTTAAGTCAATACAAGTAACGAGG
The DNA here is from genome assembly GCF_029168945.1 of Cannabis sativa. Taxonomy (NCBI): domain Eukaryota; kingdom Viridiplantae; phylum Streptophyta; class Magnoliopsida; order Rosales; family Cannabaceae; genus Cannabis; species Cannabis sativa. The sequence goes on from NC_083601.1 coordinate 60,625,749, forward strand.
ATTAGACTATTACCGAACTGCTCGGGGCTGAACCTGCATAAAATTCTTTTGTCTTTATATTGCTTTATTATATATAGATTGCTATAAATCACTTATTTCTTACTAAATCAGACTCGTTGTCGTTGGCTAAAAGCGAGGTCAACATTTTGGTGCGTTCATTGAGAGAAGAATCAAGAATTGTTATTTATTCAAAATCTAACCATAAATACAATGGTGCAGACTCGTAGTGGCCTGACTGATCCAACAAATTCATAGACGGTGGATCCTGCATTGCAGCACCCAGGAAACACAAGGGTCCCGCCAGCTGTCAATCCTGGACAGCCGACAAACGTGGATAACTGTGTAACTCCTATAGATGAAATCGTGCATGGTGTGCAAGAGACTGGGAATAACAGTTCCGCACCCAACCAGGGCATTCATAACACAACTATTCCGCATGGAACCAACACCCAGACGACCATCGGAGATGCTAATGAGGTACAAAATCTCCATGACGCTCTTGGACTCATGCAGGGTCATAACAATACCCTACATCATGATTAGGACGAACTCCACACTGCGGTAAATCTTGCATTCGAAGAACAAAGGCGTATGTTTACCGAGTGGAGAGATAGAGAGATGGAGGCATTAAGGGCTCATCATACAGAGATTGAAAATCGTAGTCGGCAAGTTACCGTGTTGATACGAAAAGCCTATCAAACTATAGGTCAACAACCTCTGAATGTCATCCCCCTGGGTGAGACGGACAAAGATCCAGCGATGAATACTTCCCAGACTACAAATCGTCAGCCGCCCAATCCCTGGTCACGAGTTCCACTCGTGGGCCTAGCGGTAGGTGGCAAACCTTGTCTAATAATTCATCAGGAGAAGTCATACCTAATGGTTCCAACCAGATCAATGGTGCCATTCCACCCGTCAACCAAGCAAATCAATCGGTGAGGCAGTCAGGCGCTTTTGTATTCGAAAGGTTGGGGGTGACCCATGACCTAAGGAATGATCTGAATAGAAGGAGGGGAGTAGACGATCAGAATGTCACGACGATCGTGCAGCCCGGAGCCCGTACTTAAATTCCCGATAAGAAAGATGCTGACGAATTCAAATTTACCAGAAGCCCAGCAGGTTAGGCCAGCCGTACAGGCACAACTAGACGAATTGAAAGATATGTTTCACAGCATGGCTAAACAAAGAAACAATGATCTTGAGCTGGACTGAACATGTGTAACTCCTTTCTCACCTGAGATCAATCTCCTGGCATTGCCTCACAAGTTTAAAATGCCAACATGGAAGATGTACACAGGGAGAGAAGATCCCCTTTCCTATCTCAAGGACATCGAAATGCAAATGGATTTGCAAGGGGTACGAGGAGATGTATATGTTGGGTTTTATGCCCTAAATAAAACTCTGTTTCAATGTAATCCAGATTATTCTATATCAATAAAGTAACAGAAGTAATTTTTCATTCACTTGTGTATGTTTTGGTTCACTTAATGAAATGCTTGTCTATTTGATTTATAAATTCATCCAAACCCTTTTCACATACTTGATCATGTTTATTGTGTTGTCAACACAGTGGAAAATAAACATGACTATGTGAATAAAGTATTCCTAGATTTATCAGAACACTGGGTTTCACTGATATGACAATCTACAACAGAGTTTACTTACATTTGGAGAAATGTTATGTTCTTTCCAGAACATAGGTTAAAGTAAAGCTCAGGTTGGATGCATGGAGTATGCATTGGAATGGACCGATATTGAACTTTGAATTAGATTTTGAAACTTACCGTAAACATCTATTCAATTCAATATCATAAGTTGATCCTAGATCACATGATCTAAATCCTGATATGGTTAGGCTTAATTTCAAGAGTGTTATTCGTGTTCTTTGATTTGTTAGTTAAGCCTAAAACTTTAGTCTGGGCAATACATACATTTTGGGAACACGGTAGTGCGATTGAGTTGGAGCGCTAACATAAATATGGAATCTATAGCTTCTATCTGGCGAATAGTAAGCAAAGGGTGATTTCCTTCGAGCTTAACCAAACGAGATAAATGATTGAGTACTCATTTCACTTAGTTGAAATATCATTTATACAGGGTTAAGTGTTTTAAGGATAAAATACATTGTAGGGTGTTACGGTAATTTAAGTCCCTTTACAGTGTAGATCATCCATATAGAGGATCATTGATCACATTAGGATTATAACAATGGATAACTAATAATGTGTCTATATGGTGGAACATATAGAGCATTCTATATACTGAGAGTGCAATTCTGAGTTCTATGTGTGGATTCAACGAAGAATTAATAAGTCAGTGAATTTAAGTGGTAAATTCTAGATCTGCTTATTGGAAGCTCGGATATATAGACCCATGGTCCCCTCACTAGTTGAGATGATATTACTTGTAAGACTCATTTAATTGATTTTAATTGATCAATTAAAAATTCTTAAGATGGACTTGTCAGTTTGAGAATTTAGCACTTATTAAGGGCAAAACAGTAAATAGAGATTTTGAAGGGCATATTTATTAATTAGGAAACTTTAATTAGTTTCATTATTAATAAAATAAATGATAATATATTATTTGATAATTATTTTTAATTATTAAATAATTAGATTTATCATTAATATGGTTGAACAATGGAATTGGCAATTTTTCACAAAAAGGGAAACTATCAAGTGTAGGAAAAGGAAAGTTGGAAAAGTGGCAAGGCTTGTTTCCACATTGCCTAGGCCGGCCACTTACCTTCCTTTTCCCTTTGATTTTCTCAGTTCAAAATGTCAATCATAGCCCTTGGTGGTCTTCTATAAATAGAAGGCAAAGGCTTCAGAGTTTCACATATCTGTATAACTGAAAAAGCTTTTCTCAGCATTATTCTGAAAGAATTTTCTCTCAGAAAATTCTCTCTGAGCCGCCACCTCTGTCTCTCTATTCCTTCACTGTTTCGAAATGTATGAGTGCTAGAGTAGTGCCCACACACATCAAGTAATACCTCAATCATAGTGAGGAAGGCTGTGTAGATTTCGTAGACAACAAAGAAGGACTTTCGGCTCGGATCTTGATTATACTCGCTACGTAAAGGAATCAAGGGTTAGAGATCCGAGTGGGAGGAGACATATATATTCCGCCGCAATCACCGTAAGATTTCGATACTCTTATGTGTTTAATTTCATATCGTTTTAGAAGTTCATATTTAGGTTGTTAAATCAACATACTTGTGAGTAGATCTAAGTTCCTGGTAAAATAACTTCCAACAACCGGCACCGCAGCCATGGTAATTGATTTGCTTGCAAGAAATTTGGACTTAAAACGATTTGCTTGTTTTTTGGATGGTATCATGTTGCTTTGAGTGTCATATTGATGTTTGAATGTTGTTTGTGAATTCTGGAAAAAATGGTTACTGTTTTTATTCTGTAATTATTTTTGTTGGATAGTTTGGAAAATTCTAAGCAATTTACTTTTTTACAGAACTCGATTTCGATTTAATTTGAATTAGTTATGATTTTTTGAAAATTGAAAAATCGGGGTTACGAGCAACTCATCACGCGCGCGGAATGGCTGCTTGCAGCCTCCCTGCGCCGTGATCTCTCGGTCATGCACCTTGGATCCGCGCGCGGATGGCCATGCACAGCATGCCATCCGTACAGTTCATCCAATTTTCCAATTTTTTCGATTTTTCATCCTATTTCATGGAATTAAATTCCGATTTTTTGTGTAGTTTTGTATGTTGATTTTTGTTTTTCAAATTTCAAATCTAATTATCAGAAATAAATTAATTTTAATTTTTAAAATTAATTTTAGATATTAATGTAATTTGATTTTGAAAATAGGAAAAAATCAAGTTTTGCTTACGTTTTTCTTATTTCCTTTAAAATTTGATTATTTTATTTTTTTTAAGGTCAGATATTAATTTTTTTTGGTAACTTGACCTTAATTAAAATAAGATCACAATAATCATGATAATTTTATAAGAGGAAATAAGGTATTTTTGTTAACTTTTAAATTTTGTTATTTTTTAATTAAATTAAATTGTAAAACAAGAAAAGGGTATGTATTTACCATTTTCTATTTTATTACTTAATTTATTAAATAACATGAAATTTAAAAGGAAAGTTAGCAATTTATTTTGAAATGACATTTAGGTTACCCAAAACCTAATTTTTCAAAATGGCAGGTTTAATTTTATTTTATTTTTCGAAATAAATGATTAAAATTAAATAAATCCTACATCCAACTATCCAAATCTAACCTAGTTGCAGGAGTATGTGTTTTAGATTGTTTGTAAGTTTTCTAAAACCTATTATTGCTTGATCTAAATTGCCTTGGTTAACTTGATGATAGATCAGTTGATCTAATTTTAACCAAAGGTTCAATTGACGATAGATCAAGTAAATAATTTGTAACAGGTAATTTTTACAAACTTCTTTCATCTGTGTATGACCTAGCAACATGATAGGATCCATCCAAATGTGTATGCCTGTGTGAGCCTATATGTTTAATTTCTATTATAGATACATATAGGTGGTTGTTGCTAAATAAAATATCATAACTGATAGATTTTATTTAGGCTCATTTAGTTGTGAGCCTATTCAATTAATAACAGTTATTCATTGTAAGGTTAAATTCCTCTCTTTTGGGCCTTGTGTGAGAGTTGGGAGCCTTAGAAGTGGGTGCGACATACTGGACCCAGCCCCCCTCACATGAACAACCCCAATTGTGAAGGCCCATTTGCCTGATTTGGATAACTGTGCTAGGTTAATTATATTAGTTTGACCTAATAAAAGATTGATTAGCAACATAATTAATTTCATTCTTCCTTGAAATTAATTTAAGAAAAACATAGTTTGAATAGTCATATTCTGGAAAGCTATATGTATTTTTCTTGTTTGAATTATAACCATATAAATTCTTTCTGAATCTTAATTTTATAATTTCATTAAATATTCCTATTTAAGTTGAGATTTAGTTAATTCTATCAAATCAACTTGGATTTGAATATTTTTGAATTTCCTATTATAAATTAAGTTGAGGAATTTTGGTAATTGGTTATTAAGATTCTTTAGATATTTTTTAAGTTGATATTTTCTAAATATGGGAACTTAAAATGGAATATCTTCTAAATTAAGTGGTTACTACTTAATTGGTAATATTTAATTAAGTCATTGTTTGAAGAATATTTTAAGTTGGGTATTTAGATTTTCTAAACAACTTAAATAAGATATTTTTCAAAATTATTCCATTTTTGAAATTTAATTAAAGTTTTTACTTTAATTTGTAATATTTCATTATTGAGATATGGAATATGAATGATTAAACAAAATACATGTTTAAATAATGAGCTTTAATCAAAGAGAAATTCGATCTCCATTGTTGGTTTTATATAGCTATTGTTTTAGTGAGTAATCCTCCCTAATGGAGGAACGTTCATTAGCAAGTTAGCGCCGTTTAATCTCGAAAGATAAGTACTCTTATAGGTTTACTTATATGGTTCATGACCACCCTAATGGTGGCGACTATGTAAGACTTATAAGAATACGAAACAATGGTAGAAGCTCATAAGATAGAACTGCCTTGACTCTCGCCTAAACGGGACAACGCTGAATTCCAATCTTGATCGAATAAAAGGTTGCTAGAATGTTTGACATTTTAGATGAATTGACAACTCTATTCAATGGATGATGCTTTGACTCTCGCCTAAACGGGACACTGTATCAGTTCGTTGGAAACCTTGGAAAATAAACTATGTTAGATTTAGTATTTTTATAACATAAGTGATTATTTATTTTCTGAACCTGTGTATGAATTTGTAGAACCAAAACCTTACTTCTGTTTATTGATATGTTGTAGTGCCAATATGAATAACCCTCATCCCGATCCACTCCTAGTTAGTATCTTTGCGAAAGAACTCAATAGTGTGAAAATGCATCCTGGTAGTTGCATTAACTCGCACCTATTGTTGATGAATCTGAAATTCCAAAAGGCAAATCTACTAGGAATTGATTTATCAAAGGAACAATGGGTAAAACTCATACTTTATAGTCTTCCTCAGGAGTATAACAGTTTTGTTCTATATTATTTATTGAACAATCCTAACTCCTCCGACATGGACAAACTCGAATCTGAGTTGAGGGCCCATGAACGGGATCTGATTGCAATGAGACCTCCTAGCATTGCAAGCTTTAATCAGAGGAAGAAGATTAAGCATGAGGGCTCTAACAAAGCTGCTTCTTCAAGTACAAATATCAGACATCATGTTCTATGTGCGAATTGTAATGGAAAGGGACATAAAGAAGAACAATGTCCCAGGCTTCTAGACAATTCAAACGAAGGTGATGCTTTTGTATTTGAATCATGTGTTTTAGAGAACGACAAATCCTCCTAGATTGTTGATTCTGGATCTACTAACCATGTATGTTCTTCATTGCAGCTGCTTAAAACTTGGGAGAATCTTCACCCTGATGAGTTAAAGCTTAAAGTTGGAAATGGCGAGTTGGTATCAGTTAAAGCAAGAGGAACAGCCCGAATCAAGTTTAATTCTAAGAAGTTTTTACTTTTAGAGAATGTTTTATATATTCCTAATTTTAGTAGAAACTTGATTAGTGTTTCATGTTTACAGACACAATTTTATATATTGAATTTTTTCGAGTTCAAATTGTTCAATTTCTCGTAATGGATTTCATATATGTGTTGCAAACATGGAACGAGGGCTTTATGTTTTAAGACCTGATACTCAAATCTCACTAAATACTGAACTTTTCAATGTAGCTAAACCTAGAAGCCTTAAGAGAAAAGAGATTGATAATGATGATCAAACTTATCTATGGCATTTACGTTTAGGTCATATAGGTTTTGATAGACTCAATAGGCTAACCAAAGCCGGTCCATTGAAAAATGTCGTCTTAGGAGAACTGCCAGTCTGCGAGTCTTGCCTAGAAGGAAAAATGACCAAACGTTCTTTCTCTGCAAAGGGAGAGCGTGCCAAAGAATACCTAGGGTTAGTACATTCAGATTTTTGCGGACCGCTGAATGTAAAAGCCAGAGGAGGTTATGAGTATTTCGTCACTTTCATTGACGATTTCTCTAGATATAGTTTTCTTTACCTAATGCAAAAGAAATCTGAAACGTTTGAAAAGTTTCAGGAATTTCATGCTTTGGCTCAAAACCAATTAGGTAAAACATTAAAGATCTTGCGAACTGATAGGGGTGGAGAATATATGGATATGCAGTTCAAAGATCATTTAATTGAACTTGGAATTGAATCCCAATATACTGCCCCTAGCACTCCACAGCAGAATGGAGTTGCAGAAAGAAGAAATCGCACTCTCTTAGAAATGGTTAGGTCTATGCTGAGTTACTCAACTCTGTCTACGTCCTTCTAGGGATATGCTATTCAAATGGCAAACGACATTTTAAATGTTGTTCCATCTAAAGCAATCCCTAAGACACCCGTCGAACTATGGAATGGTCGCACACCTAGTTTGCGCCATTATAGGATTTGGGGGTGCCCTGCTCACGTCTTAAGAAAGAAAGAAGGCAAACTGGAATCGCGAACTGAGGTTTGCATGTTTGTCGGAAATTCTAAAGAGACTAGGGGTGGACTATTCTATAGTCGCAAGGATAACAAAGTGTTTGTCTCTACAAATGCTACTTTCCTTGAAGACAACTATATGAAAGACAACAAACCGAAAAGTGAAATTGTATTAGAGGAAATGCTCACAGATACTGTTCCTTCAAATGTACCATCTTCTTCTACTCAAGAAGAGGAACATCCCACTCCCTCAGTTGTAGCAACTGAGAAAACTACTACTAAAGCTCCTGTTCAGAAGGTCACCGCTCCTCGTCGTAGTGGGAGGGTTTCTACGAAACCATCTCGTTATGGCTTGGATGGTGAAATCAATATGGTCGTTGGTGACGGTATTGATGACGACCCATTGACCTATAAACAGGTAATGGCAAGTCCGCAACGGAAGCGATGGTCAGCCGGTATGGATTCAGAAATGGATTCCATGAAAAAGAACAAAGTCTGGGAATATGTAGAACCACCTAAAGATTTTTGTCCAATTGGATGTAAATGGGTCTACAAGAAGAAAAGAGGTGCTGGAGGCGAAGTCGAAACTTTCGAAGCTAGACTGGTCGCCAAGGGTTATACCCAAAGAGAAGGTGTGGACTATGAGGAAACTTTTAGTCCTGTTGCCATGCTCAAATCCATCCGAATTCTTCTCTCCATAGCTGCCGCTTTAGATTATGAAATCTGGCAAATGGATGTCAAGACAGCCTTTCTTAATGGGCTTTTTGAAGAAACCATCTATATGGAGCAACCAGAAGGTTATGTTCTTCCTGGGCAGGAGAATAAAGTTTGCAAATTAAATAGGTCAATATATGGGCTTAAGCAAGCTTCTCGCTCATGGAACAAAAGGTTTGATGAGATCATCAAGACCTACGGCTTTCATCAGAATGAAGATGAACCTTGTGTTTACCAACTCAAGAAAAACCAAGTAGTAGTATTCCTGGTCCTTTATGTTGATGACATTTTGATCATTGGAAACAATGTCAAGAAAATGACTCACATCAAGGAATGGCTTGACACTCAATTCGACATGAAAGACTTGGGTGAGGCAGCCTATGTTCTTGGTATTCAGATTGTCAGAAACTGGAAGAACAGATCCCTTGCTATCTCTCAAACAGCCTACATTGACAAAGTTCTTGAGAGATTTTCCATGACCAATACCAAAGGGGCAAACATGCCCTCTAGACATGGTATTCGTCTATCTAAGGAACAGTGTCCTACTGATCCTCAAGAGATAGAAGACATGGCAAAAATTCTTTATGCTTCTACAGTTGGAAGTCTAATGTATGCTATGCTATGCACTAGACCTGACATTTGCTATGCAGTTGGAATCGTGAGCAGGTATCAGTCAAATCCAGGAAGGGTACATTGGAATGCTGTTAAGTATATTTTGAAATACTTAAAGAGTACGAGAGATTATGTATTAGTCTACAAGGGTGGTGCTTTGAATCCCTTAGGCTATACAGACTCAGATTTCCAGGGATGTCTTGAAGACAGGAAATCTACATCTTGGATGGTGTTTACTCTTGGGGGTGGAGCAGTGGTTTGGAGAAGTGCTAAACAAACTGCGATTTCAGATTCTACCATGGAGGCAGAATACATAGCTGCGGCTGAAGCAGCTAAAGAGGTTGTCTGGCTAAGGAAGTTCTTCACCAGTCTTGGTGTAGTTCCTGGAATGGAAAGGCCTCTAGTCCTACTTTGTGATAACACTGGAGCTATAGCCAACAGTAAGGAACCTCGGAGCCACAAGAGAAGTAAGCACATAGAAAGAAAGTATCATATTATCAGAGAATATGTGGCAAGAGGGGATGTACTGGTGGAGAAAGTGGATACGCAGGATAACTTGGCTGATCCATTCACCAAAGTCTTGGCAGTAACTTCATTCGAAAAGCACCGTCAGAATTTAGGATTAATTGAAATGTACTGATTTGTTTTATATTAGTGCAAGTGGGAGTTTGTTGGGTTTTATGCCCTAAATAAAACTCTGTTTCAATGTAATCCAGATTATTCTATATCAATAAAGTAACAGAAGTAATTTTTCATTCACTTGTGTATGTTTTGGTTCACTTAATCAAATGCTTGTCTATTTGATTTATAAATTCATCCAAACCCTTTTCACATACTTGATCATGTTTATTGTGTTGTCAACACAGTGGAAAATAAACATGACTATGTGAATAAAGTATTCCTAGATTTATCAGAACACTGGGTTTCACTGATATGACAATCTACAACAGAGTTTACTTACATTTGGAGAAATGTTATGTTCTTTCCAGAACATAGGTTAAAGTAAAGCTCAGGTTGGATGCATGGAGTATGCATTGGAATGGACCGATATTGAACTTTGAATTAGATTTTGAAACTTACCGTAAACATCTATTCAATTCAATATCATAAGTTGATCCTAGATCACATGATCTAAATCCTGATATGGTTAGGCTTAATTTCAAGAGTGTTATTCGTGTTCTTTGATTTGTTAGTTAAGCCTAAAACTTTAGTCTGGGCAATACATACATTTTGGGAACACGGTAGTGCGATTGAGTGGGAGCGCTAACATAAATATGGAATCTATAGCTTCTATCTGGCGAATAGTAAGCAAAGGGTGATTTCCTTCGAGCTTAACCAAACGAGATAAATGATTGAGTACTCATTTCACTTAGTTGAAATATCATTTATACAGGGTTAAGAGTTTTAAGGATAAAATACGTTGTAGGGTGTTACGGTAATTTAAGTCCCTTTACAGTGTAGATCATCCATATAGAGGATCATTGATCACATTAGGATTATAACAATGGATAACTAATAATGTGTCTATATTGTGGAACATATAGAGCATTCTATATACTGAGAGTGCAATTCTGAGTTCTATGTGTGGATTCAACGAAGAATTAATAAGTCAGTGAATTTAAGTGGTAAATTCTAGATCTGCTTATTGGAAGCTCGGATATATAGACCCATGGTCCCCTCACTAGTTGAGATGATATTACTTGTAAGACTCATTTAATTGATTTTAATTAATCAATTAAAAATTCTCAAGATGGACTTGTCAGTTTGAGAATTTAGCACTTATTAAGGGCAAAACAGTAAATAGAGATTTTGAAGGGCATATTTATTAATTAGGAAACTTTAATTAGTTTCATTATTAATAAAATAAATGATAATATATTATTTGATAATTATTTTTAATTATTAAATAATTAGATTTATCATTAATATGGTTGAACAATGGAATTGGCAATTTTTCACAAAAAGGGAAACTATCAAGTGTAGGAAAAGGAAAGTTGGAAAAGTGGCAAGGCTTGTTTCCACATTGCCTAGGCCGGCCACTTACCTTCCTTTTCCCTTTGATTTTCTCAGTTCAAAATGTCAATCATAGCCCTTGGTGGTCTTCTATAAATAGAAGGCAAAGGCTTCAGAGTTTCACATATCTGTATAACTGAAAAAGCTTTTCTCAGCATTATTCTGAAAGAATTTTCTCTCAGAAAATTCTCTCTGAGCCGCCACCCTCTCTCTCTCTATTCCTTCACTGTTTTGAAATGTATGAGTGCTAGAGTAGTGCCCACACACATCAAGTAATACCTCAATCATAGTGAGGAAGGCTGTGTAGATTTCAGAGACAACAAAGAAGGACTTTCGGGCTCAGATCTTGATTGTACTCTGCTACAGAAAGGAATCAAGGGTTAGAGATCTGAGTGGGAGGAGACATATATATTCCACTGCAATCACTGTAAGATTTCTGATACTCTTATGTGTTTAATTTCATATCGTTTTAGAAGTTCATATTTAGGTTGTTAAATCAACATACTTGTGAGTAGATCTAAGTTCCTGGTAAAATAACTTCCAACAGAGATGTATATTGCAGAATTTTCCTCGCTACCCTGTCGGAAGCCGCTCAGCAATGGTATTTTAAGTTAGCTCCTGGAAAGTTTAGTTCATGGAAAACCTTCTCTTAAGAATTCCATGCACAATTCGCCTCCTCACGCCAACTTCCATTGCATCTAAGAGACTTGGTCGAAGTTAACAAAGACAAGACCAGCCTCTCCAGGCGTATATCAGCAGATTCATGACAGAGGCGACCAAAGATTCACGAGTAACTGAAGATGGAAAGTTATCCGCAATACTGGGGGGCATTGAAGTCCTCGGCGAACTTTGGAAGGATATAAGGAAGAATGGGCCGGTAGACTCAATGAGTGATTTTCTTCACCATGCCGAATGCTTCATCAAGCTCGAAGAAGTCATTCAATGAGTGGAAGGTGAGCAAAAGCCTGGCAAGTCAAAGGCTCCTTCTACTGGAACATCCGCCCAACTTCCCCATTACCCAAATAATTCAAGTTCAAATGGTAAACTTTCCAACAATAACCATAGGCAAGGGAATGGGAAGAAAGGAAAGTTCACTGGCAAATCTGAACAAGCTCCCTGGGAAAATCAAGCCAAGTACACTGCATTCACTATTTTGACTGAAGATATAGAAACTGTGTACATGGCAACTCAGTTGCTGGCCCCATATAAGAAGCCCGTACCCATGAAGAAAGATGTCAACAAGAGGGGCATGACATAGTTTTGTCGGTTCCATGGAGACTACGGCCACGACACTAATGAATGCAACAACTTGATGTAGGAAATTGAATTCCTGATAAGGAAAAACAACCCACACCTGCAGAAGTATGTCAAGACCGATCAGGGTCAGAGGAACGACAATAACCAGGATTTGCTACCTCCACCGGTAGATGGGCATCTACAAGTTATTGTTGCAGGCCCGCACATTGCTGGAGATTCGGGCAAAGCTCTGGAGAGGTATGCCCGAATAGCACATCACGAGCAAGAAGAAGTTATCTTGGTCATGGAAGAAAGGAAGCCCAAAGTTCCACGAGCAGAAGAGCCAAACATAACCTTCAACGAGGAAGACGTTGTCAAAATTAAATTTCCGCAGAACAACCCATTGGTCGTGGAAGTCTAGATAGCCAATAAAATGGTGGCCAGAACCAGGATCGATAATGGAGCCTCTTCCGATATCTTATTCAAAATTGCTTATGAAAAGATGGGACTCCAACTCAAGGATTTAACCGCATGCGTCCAGCTTGTCTATGGTTTCTCCGGTCAAGGAGTTGCACTTCTAGGACAAATTTGTCTACCCCTCACTGTTGGACAAGCTCCGACGAGCATGACTGTCATGGCACAGTTGCTGATATTAAATGTTCCTTCAGATTTTAATGTAATGCTAGGCCGGCCGGCCTTGTATGACTTAAAGGCTATCATATCAATATTTCACTCATGCCTGAAATTTCCAACAAAGAATGGGGTAGTGTGTCTAAGAGGAAACCAGCAGTTTTCTCGGGAATGTTACAACCTTGCAGTGACCAAGGCTAAGAAGGAAATATCCTCCGGCCAGAGCACAGACAAGGGAAAAAACATTTCCAAGTAGGGAACTGTTGGATTTATTTTACCAGGATCTTAGATCTACTCACAAGTATGTTGATAGACATCCTAAATATGAACTTTCTAAAACGATAATAAACACATATAAAGTTAAGAAAATCTTACATTGGGTGCAGCGGAATAATATGTCTCCTTCCACTCAGATCTCTAACCCTTGTATCCTTTCTGTTCCAGAGTATTATCAAGATCTGAGTCCGAATGTCCTTCTCTTTGATTTTGATCCTTCACAATCTTCCAAACTATTATTGAGGTACTACTTGCTGTGTGTGGGTACAACTCTTTCACTAGGGTCATTCAAAATTGGAAGAGTAAGAGAAGAGAAAAGGGGTTCTATTTATAGAGAGAAAAGGGAAGGCTCAAATTTCGGTTTCCTGATTGCTTAATTGCTTGTTTTGGTGTGAGCCTTCACTTTCTATTTATACACAACTGCTAGGTTTAGGTTAGTGATTAATTGGCATTAAAATAACAAAAATAATAATTGGAAAATGCATGCACAAGTTGCCGGCCATGTTGTTATTGGGCCTCACTTGGATTTTGTAGTTTCCACAATTTTATTTCTATTTTCTAAAAAATGCCAACTTTCTAATTTTAACCATTTAAATGCCAAAACTAATTATTTAATAACTAAAATAGATTATTAAATAATATTATCATTTAATATAATTATTAATTAGACATATAGAGTCTCTTAATTAATAAATAAACCTAGAATCTTACAAGCAGTATGGTCTCAACTAGAGTGGGGACCATGGATCTATATTACTGAGCTTCCAATAAGTCAAACCGAATTTACAAAGTAAATTCCATAACTTATTAATTCCTTGTTGAATCCACTCTTAGAACTTTGAATTGCACTCTCAGACTTATATAGAGCATTCTATATGTTCCACGATATAGATATGTTATCTCATTTAACCATCGTTATAATCTTAATGTGATCAAAGATTCTCTATATAGATAATTTACATCGAGATGGGATAAATTTACCGTTTTTACCCGTCAATGTATTTGGCCCCTTAAAACACTTAGCTACCTGTAAATGATGTTTTAGTGATCTAAGATATAGTCACTGAAACAAGAGCTCATCCATTTACTTCTATTTAGCTAAGCTCGAAGGGAATCATCACTTGACTTCTATACACAAGTAGAAGCTATAGATTCCATATTTATGTTCAGCGCTCCCACTCAGTCATACTATCATGTTCCCAAAATATACGTATCACCCTGACCCAAAAGTAGGCTTAACTAATAAATCAAAGAACATGAATAGCACTCCTGAGATTGAGCCTAAGCATATCAGGATTTAGATTCTTTTAATCTAAGATCAACTAGTGATATTGACTTGGAAAGATACAACGGTAAATTTATAATATCTTGACTAAGTTCAATATCGGTCCAGTCCAATGTATACTCCATACATTCGAAACTAGTATACTTTACCAATGTCCTCGAAAGAACGTAACACTTACTCCAAGTGTAAGTATACTTCATCGCTGATTATCACATTAGTGTAAATCCAAAACACTGATGAAACAGGGACTTAGTCTTTTGAATCATATAATCACAATCACATTCCACTGTGTTGACAATACTATAATTATGAATAAATATATGTTCTGGACTTAACTGATTTTGTGTATATATTAAATATATATATTAAACCATAAGCATGTAAAATACATGTTAACATAATCACTTCAAATCTCTTAAATTGATAACTAATCAGATTGTAATGGGTTTTATTTAGGGCACAAAATCCAACAGGAACTTCTTAAGGCGGGGATGAAGATGTGGATCCTCAACTTGGGGACCCAAGCAGCAATGTTGGACCTGTAGAAGAATTAGAGGAGATCGAGATCGATCCAGATATCCTGACCAGAAAGCTGAAGATTGGAAAAGGTGTGTTGCTCCAAGTAAAATCAGAATTGATAAAATTTCTGAGAGCAAACCTAGACGTTTTTGCCTGGTCACATTCGGATATGGTTGGAATTGATCCTTCTATTATTTCACGCGTTCTGAATATCGATCCCAACTTCCAGCCAGTTCAACAAAAACGAAGGTTGCTGGACAAAGAACGAGCAGTAGCCCTAAAGGAAGAAGTTGAAAAGCTACGCAACAACAACTTTATAATTGAAGCTTTCTACCCGGCTTGGGTTGCAAATCCTGTATTAGTGCCCAACCGAACAAGAATTGGCGAGTCTGTATTGATTTCACAGACATCAACAAAGCATGCCCCAAAGACTGTTTTCCACTACCAAGGATTGATCAGCTCGTAGATGCAATAGCAGGGCATGAAATATTAAGCTTCATGGATGCTTACTGTAACACCCTAACTATCTTAGGCGTATTACGTGATTTTTAAACGTACTGTGCAGCTCGTTGCTAATCAACGAGGTTTATGGAAAAACGTGATTAATTAAAATTTTGCTTTTTAATTAAACTTATAAACCATATTATAAAAGTCTCGGGATCCCGATTTATAAAATCATTTACAAACGTTTTAACTGTTTAACTTTTACATCAAAATGAAAGTCGTCTAACGACAGTTACAAAAATCTCAGCCGTGCTGTCCCGAGGATCGTACGCTCCAGGCCTAACCGCCCCGACATGTACAATCTCATAAGCTCGCTCACGGTCCATCAGCTACAGCCTTGCCTTTACCTACACATGAACATAAACTGTGAGTCGACAGACTCAGTAAGAAAAGCATAATAATATCATACATAAAACTGACTACCGTGTCCAACACGATACTGAGTCCCGCTACTGCCATGTCCAACATGGTACTGAGCCACTACTGCCATGTCCAACATGGTACTGAGTTTTGAACGTTCAGGGGACGGTACTATTGACAAGTATCCTCCTGATCGGTCGAACCGGTCATACTCCGGCTGCTGGTCATACTCCAGCCTGTACCGACGGGATAGGTCAATAGCAATGAACCACCAACCAAGTGTCAGCCTGATCGGTCGAACCCGTCATACTCCGGCTGCTGGTCATACTCCAGCCTGTACCGACATGACAGGGTTGAATGGTTCGAAGCCTAAATACATATCTAATGTAATCTAGCAGGCTTCCTACATGCATGCTAAACATGTAATCTACATATGCATACTGTTATACTAATCTTACCTGGATTCTGATTTCAGGTGTGCCGGTCAACCTGACTGGAACTGAAGCTGAACGGCGGACATCGGCTCCTAAACCATAAAAATCACAACGCTATAAGTGACACGCTAAATCACTTCCCGGGGACTAAAACTTGGAACTAAAAGTTTCCCTATCGATAAAAAGCATGGAAATACCCCTAAAAACCCAAAAACGAGGAAAACTAGTGGTTCGAAAAATCCCCCAACCGTAGACCGGTTGCCCAACCGAATTCCGGTTCTGGGAAATTCAGGACCCCCATCCGGAATTCCGGATGCACAACCGGAATTCCGGTTCCTCGCAGGCAGCAACTTCAAAAATTCATAACTCGACCAATTCAACCCCAATTGGTCCCAAACTTTCCAGACCTACTCCATACATCCCAAATAACATATCCAAGGCATCAAACCTACCCAGAAACCACAAATACAAAATTTGCCATTGGAGCTCAAGCTTGAGTTCTGAACTCAAACTTGAGCAAAAACACCTAAACATGCAATCAAACCCACTTAATTCTACATAATCAAGCATAATATCACCTCTGAAAACTAACAGAAATTACAGCAACAACACAGAAACATAATCACACTATTTTCCTCCAAAAACCACATTTTTTCAAAGAAAACTCAAACTTTAAACAATCTATCCAACATGCTTTCAACACAGCTCAATCAACATCAATAATCATGCTTTGAATCACACAAATTAACCACAAAAACACAGCAGCAAAATCAACTAAAAAATCATGCAAGAATCAACATATTTCATCAAAATTCAAGAGAAAACTAAAGGAGCTAACCTAGCTTGAAGATTGCTTGGCTTTGGATGAGAATCCACTAAGAAATCAAAGCAAAAATCCCCCCTTTGCACCCACATGCACAGCCGAGAGAGAGAGAGTTTGAGTGAAATTTTTTTGGAAATTTTCTTTCTTTTTCTAACTTGGAGATTTTTTTGCTAAAAAGAGAAAAAGAATGACTAAAAGCAATATACATTTCAGCCAAGAATACAATTAAAATAACATTTAATTTTTTTTATAAAAAGTCACTAAAAGACAAAACACTAATGGGGCAAAAAGACCATTTTGCCCCTCCACCATAAAATCACATAAATCAAACTAAAGGGGTATTTTTGGGACATTCTAAATTCCCGGCCATTCCCGACATTCCTAATGTCTAAAACCCGTCCCCAAAATACTAACATACTAAGTTGTGATTTCTACTGAGCCAAATGCCGAGTTCCAAAATACCGGACACCGGAAATGCGAAATATAAAGGCTACTGATAACATAATCATGCATTTCTGAATTCCATAAATAACAGCAATAAATTATTTAAATAGCTATAAATAATTTCATGATTAAACATAAACAACTGCTAATTTCCAAATTAACTAAGCGGGCTTTACAACTATTCCCCCCTTAAAAGGATTTCGTCCCCGAAATCTAACCTGAATAACTCTGGATATTGAGCTCGCATATCTGATTCTAGCTCCCAGGTGGCTTCTTCCACCTTACTGTTTCTCCAGAGAACCTTGACCAATACTATGGTCTTATTCCGAAGGACTTTATCCTTTTTATCCAGGATCTGCACTGGTTTTTCCTCATATGACATGTCTGGCTGAAGCTGAAGACTCTCATAACTGAGTATATGAGAGGGGTCTGAAACGTATTTTCTCAACATAGAGACATGGAATGCGTTGTGCACTGCTGATAAGGCTGGAGGCAATGCTAACCGATATGCCACTTGACCTATCTTCTCGAGAATCTCGAAAGGTCCTGTAAATCTAGGGCATAACTTGCCTCTTTTCCCGAAACGTTTAATCCCCTTCATCGGAGATACTCGTAAAAACACATGTTCCCCTACTTGGAACTCAACATCTCTGCGTTTCGGATCTGCGTAACTCTTCTGTCTGCTCTGTGAGGCATGTTGGGTGTTATGCCCTAAATAAAACTCATTTCAATATAATCAGATTTACTTATTAATATAGGTCAGAAATAATATTTAATGTTGCATGGTTCACATGATTTATTTCATGATTATATGTACATAATGTATAAATTCATCTGAAACCCTTTTCACATACTTGATCCTGTTTATTGTGCCGTCAACACATTGGAAAGTAAACATGACTATGTGAATAAAGTTTCCTAGATTTATCAGACATAGGGTTTTACTGATATGATAATCTACAACAGAGTTTACTTGCATTTGGAGAAATGCTATGTTCTTTCCAGAACATTGGTTAAAGTAAAGCTCAGGTTGGATGCATGGAGTATGCATCGGAAGGGACCGATATTGAACTTTGGCTTAGATTTATTAAACTTACCGTAAAATCTATTCAAGTCAATATCGCCTAGTTGATCCTAGATCAAATGTTCTTAATCCTGTTATGATTAGGCTCAATCTTGAAAGGCTATACGTGTTCTTTGATTTGTTAGTTAAGCCTACTTTTAGGTCAGGGTGATACGTACATTTTGGGAACATGGTAGTGCAATTGAGTGGGAGCGCTATCATAAACATGGAATCTATAGCTTCTATCTGGCGAATAGTAAGCAAAGGATGATCTCCTTCGAGCTTGACCAAACGAACATAAATGGTGGAGTACTCATTTCACATAAGCTGAAATATCATTTATACGGGGTCAAGTGTTTTAAGGAATAAATACATTGTAGGGTGTAACGGTAATTTAATCCCTTTACAGTGTAGATCATTCATATAGAGGATCATTGATCACATAAGGATTATAACAATGGATAACTAATGATGTGTCTATATGGTGGAACATATAGAGCATTCTATATACTGAGAGTGCAATTCTAAGTTCTATGCGTGGATTCAACGAAGAATTAATAAGTTAGTGAATTTTAGTGTTAAATTCTTGATCTACTTATTGGAAGCTCGGTTATATAGACCCATGGTCCCCCCACTAGTTGAGATAATATTGCTTGTAAGACTCATGTAATTGGTTTTGATTAATCAATTATAATTCTCAAATTAGACTATGTCTATTTGTGAATTTTTCACTAAGTAAGGGCGAAATTGTAAAGAAAGAGTTTACAGGGGCATATTTGTTAATTATGATACTTTGTATGGTTCAATTAATAAATATGATAAATGACAATATTATTTAATAATTATTTATAGTTATTAAATAGTTAGAATTGGCATTTAAATGGTTGAATTAGGAAATTGGCATTTTTGAGAAAATCAGATACAAAAGGTGTTAAAATTGCAAAATTGCAAAAAGCAAGGCCCAATCCACTAAGTTTAGGGCCAGCCACTTTTGTAGGAAATTTAAACTGATTTTTTCATTATTTTAATGCCATATAATTCAAATCTAACCCTAGTAGGAATGCTATAAATAGATAGTGAAGGCTTCAGGAAAATTACACTTTTCTTCTGACTTTTTCTATTCAGAAAAACTGAGCCTTCTCTCTCCCTATCTTTAGCTGACCACTCTCTCTCTTCTTCCTTAGAATTTCGAAATCCTTAGTGATTTGAGTAGTGCCCACACACATCAAGTGATACCTCAATCATAGTGAGGAAGATCGTGAAGAAAGATCATCAGCAAAGGAGTTTCAAAGATAAAAGATTCGTAGAAAGAGATCCGGGTTCGAGATATTGATAATGCTCGCTACGTAAAGGAATCAAGGGCTAGATATCTGAACGGAAGGAGTCATTATATTCCGCTGCACCCAATGTAAGGTTTCTTAAACTTTATATGTGTTTATTTCATCGTTTTAGAAAGTTCATATTTAGGATGTTAATAAACATACTTGTGAGTAGATCTAAGATCCTGGTAAAATAAATTCCAACAACTGGCCTCAGAGCCATGGTAATTGATTTACTTACATGTAATTTGGACTTTAAAACGATTGTTTGTATGTTCTTTGGATGGTATCATGTTGTATTGAGTGTTATTTGATGATTGATTGATGATTGTGAAATTTTCGTGAAAAATAATTGCGATTTTATCTCTGGAATTATTTTTATTGGATAGTATGGAAAAAATTAAGCAAGTTAGCCTTTTACAGAACTTAATTTGGATTTTATTTGAATTAGTTATGATTTTTTGAAGATTTGAAAAAATCGGGGCTGTGCTGATATTTTCCTGCGATCGCAAATCTGTCCGTACAGTTTCGAATTTTTTTGTTTTTCTTCGATTTTTCATGCTTTTTCATGGAATTAACTTCCAATTTTTTGTATAGTTTTGTATTTATACTATTACTATTCCTAATTCAATTCTAATTATCCTTTTGAATTAATTTAATATTTTTTAAATTTAATTCAAGATATTAGTGTAATTTGAATTTGAATAGAATTAGTATCTATCTTCTTGCTTAAAAATCTATCTTATTTTAAAATTTGATCATATCTTATCTTATTTTAAATTTAAAAATAAGATATTTATAATCATGTAATTTTTAAATATAAGATATTTTGCTAATTTTTTAAATTTTGTTATTTTATTTATTTAAATTACATTTAAAATTTGAAAAAGATATTTATTTATCTTTTCTAATTTTTTATTTAATTTTTATTTATAAAATAACATTTAAAATTTAAAATAGTTAGCAAATTTTTGAAATGATATTTAGGTTGGTTGAAACCTAATTTTTCAAAAAAAAAAAAAATTGTAGGTTTAATTTTAAATTTAAATTTTTTAAAATTTCGAATTTTTCAAATTTTTTTTTAAAATTTTCGAATTTTTTTTTATTATTTAATTAATTATTTTCGAAATTAAATATTTAATTTAAAATTAAATAAATCCTACATCCTACATCCAACTATCCAACTAACCTTGTTGCAGGAGTATGTGTTTTAGCTTATGTGTAAGTTTTTAAAACCTATTATTACTTGATTGCAAATAGCCATGGTTACTTTTTGCCAGATCTAATGATCTGATGGCTCCCTTGGTCAAGATAATAATTTGTAACAGGTATATTTACAATCTTCTTTCATCTGTGTATGACCTAGCAACATGATAGGACCCATCCAAAGTGTGCCTGTGTGAGCCTATGTGTTTAATTTTATTATAGATGCATATAGGTTAATGTTGCTAAATAAAATGTCATAGTCATTGATAGATTTTATTTAGGCCCATTTAGTTTTGGGCTTATTCAATTAATAATAGTTGTTCTTATTAAGGTTAAATTCCTCTCTTTTGGGCCTTGTGTGAGAGTTGGGAGCCATAGAAGTGGGTACGACATACTGAACCCAGCACCCCCTCACACAAACCACCCCAATTGTGAAGGCCCATTTGCCTGATTTGAACAACTGTACTAGGTTAGTTACACTAGTTTAACCTAATAAAATTGATTAGCAACATAATTAATTTCATTTATTTTGAAATTAATTTAAGAAAATTATAGTTCATAGAATTCTTTATTCTAAGCTAAACTATATGTATTTTCTTGTATTTAATTAAATATAGAATTATAACCATCTAGATTCTTTCTGGAACTTAATTTAAATTTTTCATTAAATATTCCTATTTAAGTTGATATTTAGTTATCTTCAACTTACCAACTTAAATCTGAATATCTTTTGAATTTCAAATTTTAAAATTAAGTTGAGGAATTTTAGGCATTGGTTATTAAGATTCTTTAGATATTTTTTTGAGTTGATATCTTTTCGAATATTAACTTAAAATAGAATATTTTCAAATTAAGTGGTTACAACTTAATTTTTGATATTTAATTAAATTTAAATTTGAAAATATTTAAGTTCTAGATTTTTCTAGTACAACTTAAGTTAGATATTTTTTTCAAATTTTGTGGAAAAGATACTTAGTCAAATAAGATATTTTCTAGATAGTTATTTCTAGACTACTTATTATTTCTAATATTAAATAAGAAAATATTATAAATTGTGAAATTAATTATTTATATAATTAATTTTGGTACAATTTATTTTAAGTATATTTTTCATAGTATTAAACTAGAGATTAATAATTAAGCCTTCTCTACACTTAATTATTTATTTCTTGAATTTAATACATTTAATTAATTTGAAAATAAAATATCTAAGTTGATTTAATCATCATACTTAAATATTTCTTTTTCATGACATTTAATTATAAAGAAAATTATTTTTAGTTGAAATTTAATTTTTCAACTAAATTTAAATAATTTTCAAAATATATTTTTTCTTTATTTTATTAATCAATTTTTCGAAATTGCATTTCTTAAATGCTAGAATTTCGAATTTTATCTTGAAAAATAGATTAAGTTGTAAATTAATTATTTATTTTAATTAATTCTTGGATCAACTTAAATCAATGATTTTTTCATTTATTGATTAATTTAAAATAAATTGAATTAAAGTATATTATTAGAAATAGAATTAATTAGTCAAAGGAAAATCTAGATAGGTGATATTTTTGCTTGAAGTATTTTTCTAGTGTATTTAATTAAATAGAAAATTAATATTTAAGTTGATTTTCATCATCATACTTAAATATTTGTAATTTTTCTTATATATTTAATTAAATAGGAAAATTATATTTTTTGTTGTAAATTAATTTTATTAATTAATTTTGGGCCAACATTAAATTAGAATAATTTTTCCAGGATTTATTTTTTATTTTAATATGCATTTTTCGAAAATTGTATTCTTATATACTTTAATTTTTCGAAATGCAATATATATTTATAGAAAATTAAATTTGAGTTGTAAATTAATTTAAATTAATTTTGTAACAACTTAAATATTTTTTTCTAAATATTTATTGGAAATTATTACTAAGATGGAAATAATTCATGTTATTTTCATATCCATCTAAGTAAAATTTATAAATATTAAATTAAAATTTATATTTAGAATTTTTCATTCTAAATTGAAGATTTTAATTAAATAAATATATATTTAAAATAAATAGAATAAATAAAGAGAATAAAAGAAAATACAACTCTTTTCAAATAATGAGCTTTATTATAAGATATTCGATCTCCATTGTTGGTCTTACAAAAGTTAAATTTTTTCAATATAACCTCGAGACGCTAGACTTCGTCCCCCTATGGATGGTTATTCGTTGAACGCATTTAACACCGTAAGATTTCATTTGATAAGTGTTTTGTAAGTTTTCGTCTCTATTAGACTCTCCCCTACGGTGACTACTTAGAGATAAACTTATGAAACATGAAACAATGGTGGAAGCTCATAAAATGAGAATAACCTTGACTCTCGCCTACCGGGACAACGTTGGATTCTTATTTTGATCGAATAAAAGGTTGCTAGAATGGTTTCTATTTTAGATGAGCTGACAACTCTATTCAATAAATGATGCTTTGACTCTCGCCTACCGGGACACTGTATCAGTTTATTGAAAACCTTGGAAATTATTTAGGATTGTATGTTTTAGTATTTTCACTAGTCATTCCTACTTGCTATATGTTTATAATTTCTGAACCTGTGTATGAATTTATATTGAACCATGTTATTTTCTGTTATTAAGTTGTAGTTTAATTTCGAATCTTCATTGTTGGTCTAACTTGGCTTGTTTATCTAATGAGATAAATCCCTAGTGGATTTTCACCATTAGACATACATAATAGTGTTAGATTTCGAAAGATAAATATTGTACATGCGACATCTAGCTGTTCATCAATTGATGACACCTTAGACTAGTATTTTTACGATATGAAACAAGAAGATTATATAAATAAGATTACTTTGACTTTCGCTAATCGAAGCATCGTTGGATTCTTATTTTAAACGAAATTATCCTAATTCCTCTTAGCTTATTCATTTCGAATTAGCTTTCAAAACATATCATTGGATGAATGGTCTATAAATCATTTCATGTCATTTTATATGACGCATATGATTATAATCCCGAAATTCTATTCCCAATTGATATAAATCCTCAATCTTAGAAATCTCCTACTTGTAATGGGCAAATCGACTTAGAGTTTGTATTAGTAGTGTTTGGTCCAAGATAGAATTACTCATTATATTTGGTATAAATTTAAGTCTTTGACTTTAATTTTAGATTCCAAATAGAAATTTTCTTAAATTTCTAATTCCATAATACAATACAGTTACACTTTCTCAAGTGTTTAATATCCATCTTTTATTAATGGATTAAAACTGTATGGAATGTGAGTTAGGTATTCTGTGACCAGGATCCACTTGAAGTATTCTAAGAACTCTTTGATGTAACTAAACCTATATCATCCAAAGACACTACCACATTTTTTTTAATCTATGGCATTTGTATCTTGTTCATAGTGGTTTTGACAAGATCAATCTCTCGCAAAGAGTTAATATGCATATATCCACCGAAAGTAGTTCATCTCATTCGCATGGATGTACATTCGGGGGTGGATATGAGTTTTTCGTTGTATTCTTAAAACGATAACTCTAGATTATACCTTATGCAAAGAAATTTGAAATGTTTGAAAAATTTCATCAATTTCTAGCAATGGTTAAACACCATTAAGGTATGTGGTTAAAGATCTTGCGAACTGATAGGGGTGGAGAAATAGTTAGTAGATATGCAGTTCAAAGATCATTACATTGATTTTTGAATTATATCCAAACTTACCTCCCCAGAAATTTCGAGTTGCATGTTGATGATTAGTTACTAGTCGTTGCCTAATTCCTTCTATGGTAATACAATTTCAGAATGATGTAATGGTTGTATACTTAATGTAAATCATTACTAGATTCATGGATGACCTAATCAAAATCTTAAGAAAAGCTAGAACCATTAACCATGGTTTGTTAGCTATTCTAAGTGATTAGGGGTGGACCATCCCATTGTCAATAGATAAGAAAGTTTTTGTTCAAACAAATACTACTTTTCTAAGATAATGACTAAGTCTGAAAACAAGTAGCAAATAAAGGAGATATTTAATTCTTGATTCCAAAAGTGTTCTATCATCTTATATAACATATGATGATCCCACTGCCTCTGTTGTCTTGTCACAACCGAAGAGATCAATACCATTTAGTTTTCTTAGACATAATTCACGGTGCCTTGTCGTAGTGGGAGAGTTTCTAGGAACTCACCTTCTTATGACTTGGGAGACACTAGTGATTAAAATCCATTGTGAGTTTAAACAAGTAATGGATTGTCAAGATAAGAAACTAAGAAGAAAGCCAATAGAACTATGGTTCAATCCATTCACATGGAGTAACCTAAAGTTTTCTATTACAAGGACATAAAAGGAAATTTTCGTTAATAAGTCTATTCTATGGACTGAACAAAACT
The DNA here is from genome assembly GCF_029168945.1 of Cannabis sativa. NCBI lineage: Eukaryota > Viridiplantae > Streptophyta > Magnoliopsida > Rosales > Cannabaceae > Cannabis > Cannabis sativa. Next base: position 60,651,118 of record NC_083601.1, read on the forward strand.
TCCTGTTCCTAGTATTATAGGTTTGAGTTTATCTAAACCTATGACTTGTGGTATACCTGGTAATTACTTACTCTAATGCAAGCAACTTAAGTAAGATGCTGAAGCATTTTCTTTCTAATGGCAATCTATAGAAGCTTCACAACTTCTTAGGCATAGATTTTATTTATCTAAGGAAAAGTCTTAACTATTCCAGAAAAGATAAAGCCATGAAAGAATTTCTTACATCAACAGTGAGAGGTCTTAGATATGCTTTTGTATGCCTTAGACCAGACACCTGCTGTTGAGTGGGAGTAATGAGTAGGTATCAGATTAATCCAGGAGAAGAACATTGGAAGACAATCAAGTAAATCCTAAGATAAAGAAGAGGAACTATATGTTAGTCTATAAGGGTGTGTTTAAAACTCTTAGACTACACCATATCAGATTTCGAAATTTGCCTATGTGCTAGTAAATATTTCTGATAAGATGGTGATTACTCTGGGGGTGGAATAGTGATTTTGGAGAAGTGTAAAAACCTATCTGAAGTCTCTAGGTCTACCAGAGAGAGACTGAATGTTAAAGCTGCAGGAAAGGTACTTATTCAGTCTAAGGAAAGTTCTATACATCTTTGGCACCATTCCAAATTGCCTTAAACTACTAGTGTTAATTTCCTGATTAACCAAAAGTAGTTGCCAAAGATATAGAATCCAGTATCCCAAGAGAGTAAACATATAGAGAGGAATTTCACATTATCAATGATTTTGTGATTAAGGAAGAGTAATAGTAGAGAAAAGGTTGTGGTTAATTCAACCTTTCAGATCCTATTACGAGGAGTTTACTACTACTATACTTGATTTGTATATCAAGGTGTTGAGATTATTTGAAACGCACTTTTTGTTTTATATTAGTGCAAGTGGGAGTTTGTTGGGTGTTATGCCCTAAATAAAACTCATTTCAATATAATCAGATTTACTTATTAATATAGGTCAGAAATAATATTTAATGTTGCATGGTTCACATGATTTATTTCATGATTATATGTACATAATGTATAAATTCATCTGAAACCCTTTTCACATACTTGATCCTGTTTATTGTGCCGTCAACACATTGGAAAGTAAACATGACTATGTGAATAAAGTTTCCTAGATTTATCAGACATAGGGTTTTACTGATATGATAATCTACAACAGAGTTTACTTGCATTTGGAGAAATGCTATGTTCTTTCCAGAACATTGGTTAAAGTAAAGCTCAGGTTGGATGCATGGAGTATGCATCGGAAGGGACCGATATTGAACTTTGGCTTAGATTTATTAAACTTACCGTAAAATCTATTCAAGTCAATATCGCCTAGTTGATCCTAGATCAAATGTTCTTAATCCTGTTATGATTAGGCTCAATCTTGAAAGGCTATACGTGTTCTTTGATTTGTTAGTTAAGCCTACTTTTAGGTCAGGGTGATACGTACATTTTGGGAACATGGTAGTGCAATTGAGTGGGAGCGCTATCATAAACATGGAATCTATAGCTTCTATCTGGCGAATAGTAAGCAAAGGATGATCTCCTTCGAGCTTGACCAAACGAACATAAATGGTGGAGTACTCATTTCACATAAGCTGAAATATCATTTATACGGGGTCAAGTGTTTTAAGGAATAAATACATTGTAGGGTGTAACGGTAATTTAATCCCTTTACAGTGTAGATCATTCATATAGAGGATCATTGATCACATAAGGATTATAACAATGGATAACTAATGATGTGTCTATATGGTGGAACATATAGAGCATTCTATATACTGAGAGTGCAATTCTAAGTTCTATGCGTGGATTCAACGAAGAATTAATAAGTTAGTGAATTTTAGTGTTAAATTCTTGATCTACTTATTGGAAGCTCGGTTATATAGACCCATGGTCCCCCCACTAGTTGAGATAATATTGCTTGTAAGACTCATGTAATTGGTTTTGATTAATCAATTATAATTCTCAAATTAGACTATGTCTATTTGTGAATTTTTCACTAAGTAAGGGCGAAATTGTAAAGAAAGAGTTTACAGGGGCATATTTGTTAATTATGATACTTTGTATGGTTCAATTAATAAATATGATAAATGACAATATTATTTAATAATTATTTATAGTTATTAAATAGTTAGAATTGGCATTTAAATGGTTGAATTAGGAAATTGGCATTTTTGAGAAAATCAGATACAAAAGGTGTTAAAATTGCAAAATTGCAAAAAGCAAGGCCCAATCCACTAAGTTTAGGGCCAGCCACTTTTGTAGGAAATTTAAACTGATTTTTTCATTATTTTAATGCCATATAATTCAAATCTAACCCTAGTAGGAATGCTATAAATAGATAGTGAAGGCTTCAGGAAAATTACACTTTTCTTCTGACTTTTTCTATTCAGAAAAACTGAGCCTTCTCTCTCCCTATCTTTAGCTGACCACTCTCTCTCTTCTTCCTTAGAATTTCGAAATCCTTAGTGATTTGAGTAGTGCCCACACACATCAAGTGATACCTCAATCATAGTGAGGAAGATCGTGAAGAAAGATCATCAGCAAAGGAGTTTCAGCATAAAAGATTCAGAGAAAGAGATCCAGGTTCAGATATTGATAATGCTCTGCTACAGAAAGGAATCAAGGGCTAGATATCTGAACGGAAGGAGTCATTATATTCCGCTGCACCCAATGTAAGGTTTCTTAAACTTTATATGTGTTTATTTCATCGTTTTAGAAAGTTCATATTTAGGATGTTAATAAACATACTTGTGAGTAGATCTAAGATCCTGGTAAAATAAATTCCAACAAGGCAAGCATCCTAGCTTTTATCTTTTCTATCGCCTCATTGGTCCGCTGAACTGACTCTGGACCCAGATATTTCCTCTCCCCTGTCTCATCCCAGTGGATAGGGGATCTACATTTTGTACCGTACAACAGTTCATAGGGTGCCATCCCTATCGTACTCTGATAACTGTTGTTGTAAGAGAATTCTATCAACGGTAGATACTTACTCCATGAGCCTTCAAAGTCCATAACACAGGCTCTCAACATATCCTCCAATATTTGAATCGTCCTTTCGGACTGACCATCTGTCTGCGGATGGAATGTTGTACTGAATTTTAGCTTTGTACCCATTGCCCGTTGCAAACTTTGCCAAAATTTGGAGGTGAATTTCGGATCCCTGTCCGAAACTATAGACTTCGGTACCCCGTGAAGTCTCACTATCTCCCTGACATACAGTTCTGCCAACTGATCCACTGTAAATGTTGTTCTGACCGGCAGAAAATGAGCAGATTTCGTAAATCGGTCCACCACTACCCAGATGGAGTCATACATACCCGTGGTCCTAGGTAACCCGACCACAAAATCCATCGTAATATCCTCCCATTTCCATTCTGGTAGGGTTAGAGGCTGCAACAACCCTGCTGGTCTCTGATGTTCAGCCTTGATTTGCTGACACGTGAGGCATCTCGATACGAATTCTACCAAATTCTTCTTCATACCGCTCCACCAGAAGTACGGTTTCAAATCTTGGTACATCTTAGTGGTGCCGGGATGCAGAGAATATGGGGTAGAATGAGCCTCCTCAAAGATCTCGTCTCTAAGTTCCGCACTGCTCGGAACACAAACCCTGGCTTTATACAAAAGCATCCCACTATCTGACATCGAAAAGTCTTTGGCTTGACCAGCCAATACCTCATCTCGGATCTTCACTAACTCCGGATCTGACATCTGAGCAACCTTTATTCTTTCTAACAGATCAGATTGCAGCGTTAAGTTGTGAAGCTGACCTACCACAAACTCAATGCTGGATCTAACCATATCCTCAGCTAGCTGGGGTGAGATCTGAACCATGCTAGCTACTTGCCCGGGACCCTTTCTGCTCAGGGCATCGGCCACTACATTGGCTTTTCCAGGATGATAGAGGATCTCGCAATCGTAGTCCTTCACTAATTCCAACCAACGCCTTTGTCTCATGTTCAAATCTTTCTGAGTAAAGAAATACTTGAGAATCTTATGGTCGGTATAGATCTCACACTTCTCCCCGTAAAGGTAATGCCGCCAAATCTTCAGTGCAAAAACTACTGCGGCCAATTCTAAATCATGAGTCTGGTATCGCTGTTCATAATCCTTTAACTGGCGGGAGGCATAAGCGATAACCCGATCGGCTTGCATCAATACGCACCCCAAACCCTGTTTGGATGCGTCACAGTAGACTACGAACTTCTCCTTGTCCGAAGGCAAAGCTAGTACCGGTGCAGTAATCAACCTCTGTTTCAGCTCCTGAAAACTAGCTTCGCATTTATCTGACCAGATAAATCGCTGGTTCTTCTTTGTAAGCTCGGTTAGGGGCATTGAAATTTTGGAGAACCCCTCCACGAACCTACGGTAGTACCCAGCTAATCCCAAGAAGCTTCTGATCTCTGTCACTGTCTTCGGTCTCGGCCAATCCCTGACGGATTCAATCTTCCCGGGATCCACCTTGATCCCATCTTTACTCACAATGTGCCCTAGGAAGGACACCTGAGACAACCAGAACTCACATTTCTTGAACTTGGCGTAGAGCTTATGTTCTCGAAGTCGTTGCAGTACCATCTGAAGATGTAACTCATGCTCCTCTTCTGACTGAGAGTACACGAGGATGTCGTCGATAAACACAATCACACAGATATCGAGGAAATCCTTGAATACTCTATTCATCAGGTCCATGAATGCTGCAGGAGCATTGGTTAGTCCGAATGACATAACCAGGAACTCGTAGTGTCCATACCTAGTGCGGAAAGCCGTCTTCGGAATGTCCTCCTCTCGGATTCTCAACTGATGATAACCCGAACGGAGATCAATCTTAGAAAAGACCGTCTTCCCCTGAAGCTGATCGAACAAGTCATCGATCCTAGGTAATGGATATTTATTCTTCACCGTCAGCTTGTTCAACTCTCTGTAGTCGATGCACATCCTCATAGATCCATCCTTCTTCTTGACGAACAAAACCGGGGCTCCCCAGGGTGACACACTGGGCCGAATGAACCCTATGTCAAGCAACCCTTGGAGCTGAATCTTTAATTCCTTAAGTTCAGCTGGAGCCATCCTATACGGAGCTTTGGAAACCGGATCCACCCCTGGTGCCAAGTCAATCACGAAATCGATCTCCCGCTGAGGTGGTAACCCTGGAATTTCTTCGAGAAATACGTCCAAAAATTCCCGAACCACTCTGATGTCCTCTGGCCGAATGGTATCTGGCCGAGTGGTGTCCACCACCACGGCCAGAAACCCTAAGCACCCACCGTGCAATAATTCTCTCGCTGACATAGCCGAGATCACCGGGATCCGAGATCCCTGAACCGAACCCACAAATATAAACGGTTCTTCACTTTCCGGTTGGAAGACTACCATCTTCCTCTTACAATCAATGCTCGCCGAATATTTAGATAGGAAATCCATTCCTAAAATAATATCGAATTCGACTAAGCTCATCTCTATCAGATCAGCGCTTAACTCTCTACCATTCATCCTGATCGGCATAGACCTAATCCACCTATTGGAGATAACCAATTCTCCGCCAGGTAACAGGGTTCCAAACCCTGATTCATATCTATCAAAGGGTCTACCCAACTTACCAAAGACTCTGGCCGCCACATAAGAATGTGTAGCCCCAGAATCAAACAGCACTGAATAAAGCAAGTTGTTAATAAAAAGCTGACCTGTAACAACTGATGGGCTGGCATCTGCATCAGCCTGCGTGATGGCGAATACCCTGGCTGGAGTGGGTATCGCTGGAGCTCTCGGTGCCTCTGGTCGGAGCTGGGGACATTCCCTCTTGAAGTGTCCGGGCATGCCACAATGAAAGCATCCCTGACCTTTGCATTCGCCCCGATGGTGCCTCTTGCAGCTAGGGCACTCGGGATAGGAGAATCGGGTCTCATTACCACCAGGACGACTCCCTCTGTTCTGGTTCCCCCGGAACCTCTTGTTCTGACTCGAGCCGCCGGAAGCAGTGGGTGCCCTCTTCCTCTGATCAATGGCCGAACCACTACTCCCCCTGCTATAGCCTGATGCAGGAGGGGTAGGAGCTCCGCCACTAATCGGAGTACTAGCTGACTCTGACATGCACCCCACTGCGCCCTCAGCTCGCAGTGCCTTCTCCACCATCTGAGCATAGGTGGTGCTGTCGTCCGTGGTGATCATCAGGTCATGCCTGATCTTGGGATTCAACCCGTCCAGATACTTCTCCTTCTTGCTGAAGTCGGTTGGCACAATTCCCGAGGCTAACCTCGCCAACCGATCAAACTGAGTAGTATACGAACTCTTTCCTCTTGGCGCTTCTGACCGCCTCATTGTAATATTTTGCGTTGAAGAGTTCCTGGAACCTTTCCCAGGTCATGGTGGTGACATCGTGAATCTGAGACACCATGTCCCACCATACCAGGGCGTCCTCCTGGAACTGAAACGTGGCGCACACCACTCTGTCATTACCGGTGACACCCATGAAATTCAGGATTCTGGTAATCACCGTCAGCCACTGTTCGGCTTTCATCACGTCCGGACCTCCCAGAAATACCGGAGGTGCCTGCTTCCGAAACCGCTCATACAGGGGTTCCAATCTATGGGCCGCCACCACTATCTCGGCCTGGGCAGCAGGGGCAGGTGCCACTGGAACTATAGGCACTGGAACTGCAGGAGCACCCTGCTGTCTCAACCTCTGGATCTCGAGGTCTTGTTCTTCGATCCGGGCTTGCATCTCCGCAAACCGCAACTCCCACCCGGGCTCCCCGATCGGGCGGGGAGCCTGGGCATCCTGTGGCGGGTTCTCATCACCCCGGCCACGAGCCCTGCCTCGGGGACCTCTACCTCGGCCCCTGGCAGGTGGGGGAAACTGAGCTCCCTGTCCCTGATTCGACCCTACGGAGTTGCCCTGACTCCTGGTAGTCCGCCTGGCGTCCATCTAATTAGAACCGCCTGCGAAACCAAGAGTTGGCATATCAGGTCGTATTCAAGGCGAGCTTACTAATGCCGCTTAATTTGGAAATTAGAAATGAAACATGCGCCTATTCTACTATCAGGCTACTAACATGTTTCCTAACAGGCTTTTCTTTTTCATAACTGAATAAAATAAACAACTAAAGCAATAAAGGCTTACTGAACCGTGAACCGAGCTAACTGCTGATGATGATTGTACATGTCGTGACGATCTTCGGAAGACAACCTGGCGGCTCTGATACCAAATTGTAACACCCTAACTATCTTAGGCGTATTACGTGATTTTTAAACGTACTGTGCAGCTCGTTGCTAATCAACGAGGTTTATGGAAAAACGTGATTAATTAAAATTTTGCTTTTTAATTAAACTTATAAACCATATTATAAAAGTCTCGGGATCCCGATTTATAAAATCATTTACAAACGTTTTAACTGTTTAACTTTTACATCAAAATGAAAGTCGTCTAACGACCAATTACAAAATCTCAGCCGTGCCGTCCCGAGGATCGTACGCTCCGTGCCTAACCGCCCCGACATGTACAATCTCATAAGCTCGCTCACGGTCCATCGCCCATGCCTTGCCTTTACCTACACATGAACATAAACTGTGAGTCGACAGACTCAGTAAGAAAAGCATAATAATATCATACATAAAACTGACTGCCGTGTCCAACACGATACTGAGTCCCGCTACTGCCATGTCCAACATGGTACTGAGCCACTACTACCATGTCCAACATGGTACTGAGTTTTGAACGTTCAGGGGACGGTACTATTGACAAGTATCCTCCTGATCGGTCGAACCGGTCATACTCCGGCTGCTGGTCATACTCCAGCCTGTACCGACGGGATAGGTCAATAGCACTGAACCACCAACCAAGTGTCAGCCTGATCGGTCGAACCGGTCATACTCCGGCTGCTGGTCATACTCCAGCCTGTACCGACGTGACAGGGTTGAATGGTTCGAAGCCTAAATACATATCTAATGTAATCTAGCAGGCTTCCTACATGCATGCTAAACATGTAATCTACATATGCATACTGTTATACTAATCTTACCTGGATTCCGATTTCAGGTGTGCCGGTCAACCTGACTGGAACTGAAGCTGAACGGCGGATTACTGGCTCCTAAACCATAAAAATCACAACGCTATAAGTGACACGCTAAATCACTTCCCGGGGACTAAAACTTGGAACTAAAAATTTCCCTATCGATAAAAAGCATGGAAATACCCCTAAAAACCCAAAAACGAGGAAAACTAGGGTTCTGAAAAATCCCCCAACCGGTAGACCGGTTGCCCAACCGGAATTCCGGTTCTGGGAAATTCAGGACCCCCATCCGGAATTCCGGATGCACAACCGGAATTCCGGTTCCTCGCAGGCAGCAACTTCAAAAATTCATAACTCGACCAATTCAACACCAATTGGTCCCAAACTTTCCAGACCTACTCCATACATCCCAAATAACATATCCAAGGCATCAAACCTACCCAGAAACAACAAATACAAAATTTGCCATTGGAGCTCAAGCTTGAGTTCTAAACTCAAACTTGAGCAAAAACACCTAAACATGCAATCAAACCCACTTAATTCTACATAATCAAGCATAATATCACCTCTGAAAACTAACAGAAATTACAGCAACAACACAGAAACATAATCACACTATTTTCCTCCAAAAACCACATTTTTTCAAAGAAAACTCAAACTTTAAACAATCTATCCAACATGCTTTCAACACAGCTCAATCAACATCAATAATCATGCTTTGAATCACACAAATTAACCACAAAAACACAGCAGCAAAATCAACTAAAAAATCATGCAAGAATCAACATATTTCATCAAAATTCAAGAGAAAACTAAAGGAGCTAACCTAGCTTGAAGATTGCTTGGCTTTGGATGAGAATCCACTAAGAAATCAAAGCAAAAATCCCCCCTTTGCACCCACATGCACAGCCGAGAGAGAGAGAGGAAAAGAGAGAGAGTTTGAGTGAAATTTTTTTGGAAATTTTCTTTCTTTTTCTAACTTGGAGATTTTTTTGCTAAAAAGAGAAAAAGAATGACTAAAGGCAATATACATTTCAGCCAAGAATACAATTAAAATAACATTTAATTTTTTTTATAAAAAGTCACTAAAAGACAAAACACTAATGGGGCAAAAAGACCATTTTGCCCCTCCACCATAAAATCACATAAATCAAACTAAAGGGGTATTTTTGGGACATTCTAAATTCCCGGCCATTCCCGACATTCCCAATGTCTAAAACCCGTCCCCAAAATACTAACATACTAAGTTGTGATTTCTACTGAGCCAAACGCCGAGTTCCAAAATACCAGACACCGGAAATGCGAAATATAAAGGCTACTGATAACATAATCATGCATTTCTGAATTCCATAAATAACAGCAATAAATTATTTAAATAGCTATAAATAATTTCATGATGAAACATAAACAACTGCTAATTTCCAAATTAACTAAGCGGGCTTTACACTTACTCAGGCTACAATCAAATCAAAATGCATCCACCAGACCAAGAACATACAAGTTTTTAAACAGATATGGGTCTATATTGCTACAAAGTAATGTCGTTTGGTCTGGAAAATGCTTGAGCTACATACCAAAGATTAGTAAACAAAATGTTTAAAGACCAGATCAGGCAAAATATGGAAGTGTACGTGGATGATATGCTCGTCGAATCCAGAAAGGCTGGGGGCACATAGACAACCTGGACAAATGCTTCAATGTCCTCAAAGAGTACAATATGAAACTAAATCCCTTAAAGTGTTCCTTTGGAATAAGCTCGGGAAAGTTTCTAGGCTTCATGGTCAATGCCCGAAAAATTGAAGCTAATCTAGAGAAGATTCAAGCCCTCCTGGATATGAACTCGCCAATAAAAACCAAAGAAGTGCAAAGCTTGACTGGTTGGATCGCCGCGCTCAGTAGAATTGTTTCAAAATCAACAGATAAGTGTGTCCCATTCTTCAATATCCTATGAGGAAGCAAGCAGTTCGAGTGGACGGAGGAATGTGAAAAAGCTTTCCAAGAGCTAAAAGCACAACTTGTAAAACCTCCCGTACTCTCAAAACCTCTGGACGGAGAAGAACTGGGAATATACTTAGCTGTCACAAAACATGCCGTGAGTGCTGTGCTAATCAGATAAGAGAACAACGTAGAACAGCCAGTCTACAACATCAGTAAAAGACTCATTGAGGCCGAGGGCTGATGCCCATTGATGGAAAAACTCGCTTACTACCTTATTCTAGCAACAAGAAAGTTAACGCCTTATTTCCAAGCTCATCCTGTTCGGGTATAGACTGACCAACGATTACGCCAAATATTCCAAAAGCCAGATGCTTCTGGACGGCTACTCAAGTGGGCAGTAGAGTTAGGCCAGTATGAAATCACTTTCCAACCCCGAACAGCAATTAAAGGCCAAGCCTTAGCAGACTTTGTGGTAGAATGCATAGGCAAGAAAGAAAGCATACCAGAAAGCAACCCCGAGCTAGTACAAACACCTCAGCCAAGTAACAATGAAGATAAGCCGACCTGTAAACTACATGTAGATGGGTCAGCTACAGATCAGCTATCTGGTGCAGGAATTCCCCTTGTCACGCCTGGGGGCAACACCTGCACGCTGGAGTCAAGTTCGGATTCAAAGCATCTAACAAGAAAGTTGAGTACAAGCTCTAATTGCTAGGTTAAGGCTAGCCCAGGAGATGAAGGCCTAACACATTGAAATCTGCAGTGATTTACAGCTGGTGGTAAATCATGTATTCGGAGAATACGAGGCTCGGGGAGAAAAGATAATAGCATATCTGAGCAAAATACATGATCTGCTCACACAATTCAAAAGCTACGGTCTCAGAAAAATTCCAAGGGAAGAAAATACAACTGCAGACGCATTAGCTCAATTAGCAAGCAGCAATGTAAGTGACAAGGCGAATTTGGTTCCTATCCAGTTCCTTGAAGAGCCTAGCATCACTGGCATGGAAGAAATCGAAATGATTGATACTTCCCCAAACTGGATGACACCAATAGAAGCCTACCTCGACTCTGGGAAACTCCCAGATAATCGGAATGAAGCTTGAAAAATGAGAAGGAAAGCTGCACGATATATCATAGTAGAGGGACCATATCAAGTGGTCAAAGTTCTCGACTCCTGAGCATACAAATTAGGTAAGTATGATGAAAAAATGCAACTCGTTCTAGTACCACGGTATGCAACTCGTTCTAGTACTCAGGTCAGGTTACCACCATTTAAAGTACAGTTTCTTATTTCTGCAATTTGTTTTATCTCATGTTAAGCTGAAAGATCAGATTGGATCAAATAGCTCTGATGTAAGTTACTACGGTAACAAATACATTTTTCGATCAATAAATGAATAAAGATAGTTATTTCAAAATTCAAATTGAGTCGAAATTATCAGCATGTTTCTAATTTACCATCCAGTGCGTACAAAAGGTTTGGTCAAACCCAAAACACCGAATAGAAAAAAAAAAAGAGATAAGTGACCAAGAGTCATACGTCTACTCGGTCACATGAGGGGCACCCATACCTGTACAAACCATTTAGTAAAACAATCACAATTGCACGAAGATTATAAACAGAGAATGAAATTCATTAAAGATAACAAAAGCATATAATACCGGGATTAAAAGCTGCCCGATCAGCCTGTTGTCTAAAAAATGAAAAATAATTCCAAGTTTAAAGACCGCTTGGCCGGTCATGATGTCTTAGAAAAGGCCTTATGGCCGAATAAGATATATAAAAATAAAAAGATAAAAGGAGAAGTGTTTAAACAGCTGGAGTCCCAGGCTCTTGGTTTGGGTCTTCTGTGCCAGTAGGAGCTGGAGGATCTGTTGTTTGAACGAGAGGTACATCATCAGCTTGGCCGGAGGTAGAAGCAGCCACCTCAGTTTCACCATAAACCACTTGGGAAGCGCAAACCTCAAGGTACATGTCCTTAGCGTCACTCAAGTAGTCAAAGTTGGCCTGAGGATTAGCCTTCCAAAAGTCATAGAAGAGCTCAAGATCGGCTGTCTCTAGAGCATTAACCTTCTCTTTCAGCCTCACCCCCTCGGCTCCTCCTCCTTAGACTTCTTCTCCTCCTCCACCCAACGAAGAACTGCTCGAAGAGAAGTCCTCTCATCCTGAAGACTATTCACTTTAGCAGGTAAGGTTTCGATGGTCTCTTCAAGACAGTCAGAAACCTCGAGATCCTTAGTCAGCTCAGCTATCTTCTTTTGGGCGGGAAATAGCTTCTTGTTGGCTTATCCCAGCTCCATCCGAAAAGCTCCAAGTTCTACCCTGGCGTCGTCAGCGTCCTTCTTGGCCAAGTCCACCTCCGCCCTCATAGTGTTGGACAGAGCCGTGTTCCTGGAAGCGGCAGACTTAGCCCGGGAGTAACTTTAGGCCAACTTCAAACCGAGCATTTGAGCTAAGTAAAGAAGATTAAAGGGAAGTGTCAAGAAAGACTTACCCTGGTGAATTCCTTCAAAACTCCGCCCATCAGCAGCTCCAAAGAAGAGTCATTGCCAGCACCAGCCAGTTGCTCACTAACCTCAGGAACCACTGGCGTTTATATAGTGGGCAAGCATATCTTTGCCCTTCTTGGACTGTGGAAGCATCGACAAAGGTGGAGTAGGGGCCCCCAGCTGTTCGGGTTCACTTCTGACCAGCTCAGACCCTGTTGGGATTTATGCCCTAAATAAAACCCATTTCAATATAATCAGATTTACTAATTAATAAAGATTAGAAATAATATTTTATGCTGCATGGTTCACATGATTTAATTCATGATTATATTTAACGTATAAATTCTATTAAGTCCAAAACATATTTATTTGTTAATGATTATAGTGTCGTCAGCACAGTGGAATATAATCATGTTTATATGTTCGAAAGTTTTAATTCCATGATTTGTCAGTTCACTAGATTTAGACTAACATGATAATCAGCGATAGGTATTCTTACACCTTGGATAAGTGTTATGTCCTTTCCAGGGCATTGGCAAAGTTTACCAGTATCGGATGTATGGAGTATACATTGGATGGGACCCATATTGAACTTTGATTAGATATGTTAAATTTACCGTAATATCTATTCAATTAAATATCACCTAGTTGAGCATAGATCAAATGATCTTAATCCTGACCTGATTAGGTTCGATCTCAAGAGTGTTATTCATGTTCTTTGATTTGTTAGTGAAGCCTACTTTCGGGTCAGGGTGATACGTACATTTTGGAACATGATAGTACAATTGAGTGGGAGCGCTAATCATAGATATGGAATCTATAGCTTCTATAGGTATTTAGAAGTGAACAATGATTTCCTTCGAGCTTGCTAAATAGAGATAAATGATTGAGATCTCATTTTAGTGATTATATTATTTCACTAAAATATCATTTATAGGTGGCAAGTGTTTTAAGGATAAAATACATTGAAAGGGTGTAACGGTAATTTTCTCCCTATGCAATGTAAATCATCTATAGAGGATCATTGATTATTGGGATTATAACAATGGATAATTTATAGCGTATCTATATCGTGGAACATATAGAGCGTTCTATATGACTGAGAGTGCAATTCTAAGTTCCAAGAGTGGATGCAACAAGGAATTAATAAGCTAGTGGATTTACTTGGTAAATTCTTGATCTACTTATTGGAAGCTCGGTTATATAGGCCGATGGTCCCCATACTAGTTGAGACCATACTGCTTGTAAGACTCAGTCAATTGATTCTAGTTAATCAATTATAATTCTAAAATTACACTATGTCTAGTTTATGAATTTTTCACTATGTTATGGCTTGATTGTGAAGAAATAGTGTTTTGGGGATTATTTGTTAATTAAGAGACTTTATGGAGTCTAATTAATAAATATTATAAATGACAATTTTATTTGATAGTTATTTTAATTATTAAATAAATAGTATTGGCATTTATAGGTTTGAATTGGAAAATATAGTATTATTGAAAGAAGAATAAGTAGTTGAAATAAAGTGGCAAAATTGTAACTAGAGATTGGCTCACTTAAGTGTACGGCCAAGTGTGATTTATGGCCCAATATTTTATTCTTTTTTAATCCATTTCATTCAACCCTAACCCTATTGAAAAATAGTATAAAAGGAAGGCTATGGTCTCATTATCCTTCTTCTTTCTTCTTTAATTTCGAAAACACTATAGCCTATCTTCACAAATATTTTTTCAGCCATTAGTGAATGAGTGAGTACCCACACGCATCAAGTGGTATCTCAATCATAGTGTGGAAGATTGTGAAGAATCCAATCAACAAGAAGGAGAATCAGCATCAAGGAAGGAGAGAAAGAGATCCTGGTTCAGATCTTGATAATGCTCTACTACAAAAAGGAATCAAGGGTTAGAGATCTGAACAGAAGGAGTCATTATATTCCACTGCATCCAATGTAAGGTTTTCTTAAACCCTTATGTGTTTATTTCATTGTTTTAGAATTCATATTAGGATGGTAATGAAACATACTTGTTAGTAAATCTAGGTCTTGGTAAAATATTTCCTACAACTGGTATTAGAGCCATGGTAATGATTTACTTTCATGAAATATGAATTAAAACGATGATATGTGTTGATTTAGATGGTTTCATGTTGGTTTATGTGTTTATGTGATGAATGTATATGTTGTACGAATTTTTTCTATCAAAAATATTTTTTCTGTTTTTGAAAATATTTTATTTGGATTCGTTGTGAAAAATTAAGCAATTTTCGTTTTTACGGAACTTGATTCCGATAAAAATCGAGAAAGTTAGGAATTTTGGAAAATTGGGTGTCCATGGGTGCTCAATCGCACGCATCAGGCTTCAGACAAGGAAGTCGTGCGCGCGCGTGAGCCTCAAACAAGCATTGTCTGAACCCGTGCGTCTCGCCCAGGACCCTACTGTCCGCCCACGAAAATGCTGCAGGCGCCGAGATGAGCAGCACATGGGACCCTACAAAGTCCCTCCTACGCGCTCGTAAGGCCTCTCGTGCAGCCTCCTGGGGCTGCTCGTGCAGCCTTGCTGCCAGCTCACCCCAACAACCCGATTTTCATGGGACTTTTCCCAAAAATCCAATTTTTCGAATTTTCAAACCCCAAATTTAAAATAAAATATTATTTTTAAATATATTTGAACTTAAATATCATATTTTAAATTAATAATATTTATTTTTAAATAGATTATTATTAATTTTGATATTTTGAGGTTTAAATTTAATAATTGATTATGTTATTTTTTAAATTATGGTCAGATTTAAAAATTGGTTAATTTCTTTAATATTTATATATTATTTAATAATAAGATCAGATATTTTGATATTTAACACATTTTAGATTAAAAGATATCTTTATCTTTTTTATTTGAAATATTATATCAAAATTACCTTATATGACAAATTAAATAATTAATAAATTTGAAATTAACCTAGATATTTTTAGATATTCTAACCATAATATTTTCAAATTTAAAAATTTGTTATTTTGTTAAATATTTAATTGTTTATAAATTATAAGTTTAAAAATGATATTTTACTTTTTTATATCATTTTAGTTATTGGAAACTTATAAATTTTATTTTTTAAGTATTTAAATAACTTAGATATTTTTGTAGAAATTTTAATTATGCTTAATTTGAGATATTTTGACACGTAATTAGGATAATTATTATTTTATTTTTAAATTAATAATTATCTAACCAAATCTATTTTAAAATTGGTTTATTTTATTATTTTAATTTTATTAAATTATAAGATCTGAAAATGACATTGAAGGGTTTTTTTTTAAATTATTAATCTTATTTGATATTTAATTTAATTTGATAAAAATAATTCAAATAAACCTAGATATTTTAAATTAGTTTTCATTTTTGAATTTTAAATTTTGAGATTTTTAAGGTTGTTTCTGACAACCCTAAACTTTCAAAATTTTAAATTGGTTAGTTTAAAAATAATAATTTAATTATATTAATATCTTATTTCACAACTGTTACATTGACACTGTTTATTTATTTAATAATATTGTTTATTAAAAAGAACTTTTTTTAACAAACTTATTATTTATTTGATCTAAATTACTATGATTAACTTGTTGACAGATCCAATTATCTGATTTTAATCATAGTCCAATTGTCAATAGATCTTATAAATAATTTATAACAGGTAAATTTTGTACTTCTTTCATCTGTGTAAACCTAGTAACATGATAGGGCCCATCCAAATTATTTGACCTATGTGAGCCTATATGTTTGCTAATGGGCTTAGATGCATATAGGAAGCCCATTTAAGTTTTACTAAGTAAATGGACTAGCTTCCTAAAATAAATTTTGACATAAGTAAATTTATTTAGGCCCAATTAGATTCGGGCTTATTCAATGAATAACAATTGTTTATTTAAAGGTTAAATTCCTCTCTTTTGGGCCTTGTGTGAGAGTTAGGGGACCAATAGCAATGGGTACGACATACTGAACCCAGCTCTCCCTCACATGAACTACACCAATTGTGAAGGCTCATTTGTCTTATTTAAATAATTGTATTAGGTTAATTATATAAGTCTAACCTAATTAAAATTGAATTAGCAACATAATTAACTTTAAAATATATGAAATTTATTTTTCATTTAATTTTTTAAAGTTAATTTTAGAAAAATACTTAGTTAATTGATATATATTATAGATAGTTATTTCAAGTACTAGTTATATTTTCTAATATTTAATTAGGAAAATATTTTAAGTTGTAAATTAATTATTTATTTTAATTAATTTTAGACCAACTTAATTATAGAATATTTTTTCCTAGTATTAAATAAGAATTAATAATTAAGTTTCTTTTATACATAATTATTTAATTCTTATATTTGATACATTTAATTAAATTAAAAATTTAATTTTTTAAGTTGATCTCATTCTTGATACTTAAATATAATTATTTTCATGGTATTTAATTAAATAGAAAATTATTTTAAGTTGAAAATTTTAATTTCAAGCAGCTTCAATTTGAATAATTCTCAAAATATATTTTATTTTATTTTATTAATAATTTTTTTTATATTTCGAAATTGTATTTCATAAATGCAAAAAAATTTCGAATTTTATTTGAAAAATAGATTAAAGTTGAAAATTATTTATTTTAATTTTGGATCAACTTAAATCAATAATTTTTTCATTTAATGATTAATTAAAATAAATGAATTAAAATATATTTTAATTAGAAAATGAATTAATTAGTCAATGAAATTCTAGATAGATATTATCTGTTTTGCTTGAAGTATTTTTCTAGTGATATTTAATTAAATAGAAAATTAATATTTAAGTTGATTTTCGTCATGATACTTAAACATTTGAAATTTTTCTTAATATTTAATTTAAAAGGAAAATTATATTTGTTGAAAATTAATTTTTACTAATTAATTTGGACCAACATAAAATTTGAATAATTTTTCAGGTTTATTTTATTTGATTTTAGGGCATCTTCGAAAATTGTATTCTTATATACTTTAACTTTTCGAAATACAATATATATTTATAGAAAATTAAATTTGAGTTGTAAATTAATTCAAATTAATTTTGAAACAACTCAAGTTGAATATTTTTCTAAATATTTATTGAAGATTATTACTAAGATGGAAAATAATTCATGTTATTTTTCATATCCATCTAAGTATAATTTATAAATATTAAAATTAAAATTTATATTTAGAATTTTATTCTAAATTGGAAATTTTAATTAAATAAATATATATTTAAAATAAATATATTAAAATAAACATTAGAAGAAAATACACTTTAAATAATAAGCTTTATTCTTATTAGGATATTCGATCTCCATTGTTGGTTTTACATAGTTATTGTTTTAGTGAGTAATCCTCCCTAATGGAGGAACGTTCATTAGCGAATAACGTCGTAGAATCTCGAAAGATAAGTACTTTTTTTGTAAGTGTTTATTTTAGTATGGATCACCCTAATGGTGGCGACTTTAATAGGGCTTACAAAAGATATGAAACAATGGTAGAAGCTCATAAGATAGAATGGCCTTGACTCTCGCCTAAACGGACAACGCTGGATTCTGATCTTGATCGAATAAAAGGTTGGTAGAATGTTTATCATTTTAGATGAGCTGACAACTCTATTCAATGGATGGTATCTTTGACTCTCGCCTAAATGGGAGACTTATATCAGTTTGTTGAAGACCTTGGAGATTATTTAGGATTGTATGTTTTAGTATTTTCGCTTGTCATTCCTACTTGCTATGTGCTAATAATTTCTGAATTGTGTGTGATTGAACCATGTTATTTTCTGTTATTATTTGTAGTTTAATTTTGAATCTTCATTGTTGGTCTAACTAGGCTTGTTTTTTTAATGGAAAAATCCCTAATGGATTGTCATCCATTAAACAAACATACTAGGGTTAGATCTCGATAGATAAATATTGTAAATGCGACATCTAGCTGTTTATCAATTGATGACACCTTAGACTAATATTTATAATATGAAACAGGAAGATTATACAAATAAGAATAACTTTGACTCTCGCTAATCAGAGCATCGTTGGATTCTTATTTGAATACGAAATTATCCTTATTCCTCTTAGCTTATTCATTTCGAATTGGCTCAATCATATATCATTGGATAAATGCTTTATAAATCATATAATGTCATTCTATATTTTCTCTTAAGAAATTGAATGACGCATATGATTATATTCCCAATATTCTATCCCGCAATGATATAAATCCTCAATCTTAAAATCTCCTACTTATATACGCACACTTTAGGCAAATTAGACTTATAGTTAGATTAGTAGTGGTGGTCCAAAAAGAAGAATTACTCATGTATTTTTGGCAAAAATTTGAGTCCTTGACTTTAAATTTCAGATTCCAAATAGAAATTTCTTATATTTCTATTTTCAGAATACAATACAGTTCAACTTTCACAAGTTTTTAATATCCATCTTCTATCAATGGATTCAACTGTATGTTAAATTATGGAAAATGAGTTTAGCATTCTGTGACCAGGATCCACTTACACTATTCTAAGAACTCTGTTATGTAACTAAACCTAAGTCATCGAAAGACCACAACCACATATTTTATAAATCTATGGCATCTGTATCTTGTTCATAGTGGTTTTGACAAGATCATTCACTGCAAAGAGTAAATATGCCTATATCCACTCTAAGTATAATCATCTCATTCGCAGATGGATGTACATTCAAGGGTGGATATGAGTTTTCGATATGTTCTTAAAACGATCACTCTAGATTTTACCTTATGCAAAGAAATTTGAAATGTTTGCAAAATTTCATGAATTTCTAAGCAATGGTGAAAAACAATTAAGGTAAGTGGTTAAAGATCTTGCAAACTGATAGGGGTGGAGAAATATGTGGTTGATATGCAGTTCAAAGTGTTGGATCTTAGATCTACTCACAAGTATGTTGTTTAAACACCCTAAATATGAACTTTCTAAAACGATAAATTAAACACATATAAAGTTAAGAAAACCTTACATTGATACAGCGGAATTAATGTCTCCTTCCACTCAGATCTCTAACCCTTGTATCCTTACTGTAGCAAAGTATAATCAAGATCTGAGCCCGAATGTCCTTCTTCTTCAAGTTTGATCCTTCACAGTCTTCCAATCTATGATTGAGTTACTGCTTGCTGTGTGTGGGCACTTACTCTCTCACTAAGCTTCGAAATTGATGAAGGAGAAAAGAGAAAGATGATTTCGGCAAGGTATAGAAAGTGGGGAAGGCTCAGTTCTTCTGAAGAGAGAAATTTCTGTCAGATTACTAATGAAAGCATGTTATGTGACTGAGCCATCACTTTCTATTTATAGGCAACTACTAGGTTTAGGTTAGGAATTATTTGGCATTAAAATAATGAAAATATTAATTTGAAATCCCACAATAAGTGGCCGGCCATGGTGTAGTATTGGGCCTCACTTGATTTTGCAGTTTTATCAAATTTTATCTCTATTTTCTCAAAAACGCCAATTTTCCAATTCTAACCTCACTAATTATTTAATAACTAAAATACATTATTAAATAATATTGTCATTTAATTTAATTATTAATTAGACATATAAAGTCCATTAATAAATAAATAAACCTAGAAACTCTTTTCTTTACAATTTCACCCCTGCTTAGTGAAAATTCATAAAATTAGACATAGTCTAACTTTAGAATTATAATTGATCAATCACGAATCAATTAATGAGTCTTACAAGCAGAATGTTCTCAACTAGAATGGGGACCATGGATCTATATGCTGAGCTTCCAATAAGTGAACCAAATTTACCAAGTAAATTCCTACTTATTAATTCTTCGTTGAATCCACTCTTAGAACTTAGAATTGCACTCTCAGACTTATATAGAGCATATTGCATGTTCCACGATATCAATATGCTATCTCATTTAACCATTGTTATAATCTTATTGTGATTTAAAGATCCTCTATATAGATGATCTACATCGAGATGGGATTTCTTTACCGTTCTCACCCCTCATTTTGCCCCTTAAAACACTTAGCTACCTGTAAATGGTGTTTAGTGATCTAATAATTAGTCAGTTAAACAAGAGGTCATCCATTTACTTCTATTTCCTAAGCTCGAAGGGAATCATCACTTGACTTCTATACACCAGTAGAAGCTATAGATTCCATATTTATGTTCAGCACTCCCACTCAATCATACTATCATGTTCCCAAAATATACGTATCACCCTGACCCAAAAGTAGGCTTAACTAATAAATCAAAGAACATGAATAGCACTCCTGAGTTGAGCCTAAGCATATCAGGATTTAGATTCTTTTAATCTTAAGATCAACTACTGATATTGACTTGGAAAGATATGTATAACGGTAAGTTTGTAATATCTTAACTTAGTTGCAATATCGGTCCAGTCCAATGTATACTCCATACATTCGAAACTAGTATACTTTACTAATGTCCTGGAAAGAACATAACACTTACTCCAAGTGTAAGTACACATCATCGCTGATTATCACATTAGTGTAAATCCAATAACACTGATGAAACAGGGACCAAGTCTTTTGATTCATATGATCATAATCACATTCCACTATGTTGACGATACTGTAATTGTGAATAAACATATGATCTGGATTTAACT
Organism: Cannabis sativa; assembly: GCF_029168945.1. Lineage (NCBI taxonomy): Eukaryota > Viridiplantae > Streptophyta > Magnoliopsida > Rosales > Cannabaceae > Cannabis > Cannabis sativa. The sequence goes on from NC_083601.1 coordinate 60,672,220, forward strand.
GATTTTGTGTGTAAATGTAATAAACATATTAAACATATTAAACCATTAGCATGTAGATTCATGCAAACATCAATCACTTCAAATTTCTTATATTGATAACTAATCAGATTGTAAAGAGTTTTATTTAGGGCATAAAACCCAACACAAAGATCATTAAGTTGATTTTTTGAATTATATCCAAACTTACCTCCCCATAAATTCGATTTGCATATTGATGATTAGTTACTAGTAGTTGCCTAAGTCCTTCTAGGGATATACCCCAGTGATAGGAAAATTTTAGAATGATGGAATTGTTGGGTACTTAGTGTAAACCCTTCGGTGGTTCAGACCTGTCCGAGCTTCCTCCCGGAGACTCCTTGGACTAAGCAGCTTTTGGGGTAGAGGGGTTTGCAGCCGTTAGCTCCTCAGAAAGATCAATTACCTCCCCAGCAGGCATCTTTTCCTTAGAAGAGGACCCCTCACCGCCTTTAGACTTCTTGGCCGGAGGAGAGGCGCTAGAGCTTCCGCCCATTCTCTTCCTCAAAGCGTCAAGTATCTGCTAAGACATGTCTGTACGGAACGAAAAATAACATGGTTAGAAAAAAAACAAACATCAGAAACATAAGGCATAACAGTCAAGAAGCTCAAAAACAAGACAAAGTAGTATGCAGGGTGACTGCCCAAACAAGACTCGAAAGTCCATCATCACCTGACATCGCTCTTATTTCAGACACAACGACTTTCCCTTTTCCGAACACGGGAGGGGACGGCCGAGCAGGTGAGATGGGCTCCCTTACGTGAATTGCATGTTCAACAGGCTTGGGCAGGGCCGGAAGTTTCTGTTGGGTTTTGTGCCCTAAATAAAACTCATTACAATCTGATTAGTTATCAATTTAGAATTTTGAAGTGAATTATGATTACATGTATGTTACATGTTTATGGTTTAATATATATATATATACTTGATATATGCACAAAATCAGTTAAATCCAGAACATATAGTTATTCACAATTACAGTATTGTCAATACAGTGGAATGTGATTGATATTATATGATTCAAAAGTTTTGGTCCCTGTTCATCAGTGTGTTGGATTTACACTGATGTGATAATCAGCGATGAAGTATACTTACACTTGGAGTAAGTGTTATGTTCTTTCCAGAACATTGGCAAAGTATACTAGTTTCGAATGTATGGAGTATACATTGGACTAGACCGATATTGAACTTGGTCAAAGATATTGTAAACTTACCGTTGTATCTTTCCAAGTCAATGTCAGAAGTTGATCTTAGATTAAGAGAATCTAAATCCTGATATGCTTAGGCTCAATCTCAGGAGTGCTATTCATGTTCTTTGATTTATTAGTTAAACCTACCTTTGGGTCAGGATAATACATATATTTTGGGAACATGATAGCATAACTAAGTGGGAGTGCTGAACATAAACATGGAAATCTATAGCTTCTACTGGTGTATAGAAGTAAAGTGATGATTCCTTTTGAGCTTAGTTAAATAGAAGTAAATGGATGAGCTCTTGTTTCAGTGGCTGTATATTAGATCACTAAAACATCATTTACAGGTAACTAAGTGTTCAAAGGGGCAAAATACATCAAAGGGTGTAAACGGTAAATTGGTCCCATCTCGATGTAAATCATCTATATAAAGGATCTCTAAATCACATTAAGATTATAACAATGGTTAAATGAGATAGCATATTGATATCGTGAAACATATGATATGCTCTATATAAGTCTGAGAGTGCAATTCCAAGTTCTATGAGTGGATTCAACATCGAATTAATAAGTTAGGGATTTACTTGGTAAATCGGTTCAACTTATTGGAAGCTCAGGATATAGATCCATGGTCCCCATTCTAGTTGAGACTATACTGTTTGTAAGACTCTATAATTGATTTATCAATTATAATTCTAAAAGTTAGACTATGTCTAATTTGTGAATTCTCACAGTTTAAGGATGAAATTGTAAATAAAAGGGTTTCTAGGTTTAATTATTAATTAAGAGACTTTGCATGTCTAATTAATAATTATTTTTTTTAAATGGCAATATTATTTAATAATCTATTTTCGTTATTAAATAATTAGTTTTGGTATTTAAATGATTAGAATTGGAAAATTGGCATTTTTGGAGAAATAGAAATAAAATTGAGGAAACTGCAAAATTCCAGTGAGGCCCATACACACCATGGCCGGCCACCCTTTGCATGTTTCCCAATTATTATTTTCAATTTAAATTTTCATGCAATTGCTAATCAAAGCCTAGCAAAAATAGGAAAGTGGTAGATCACACTAAATAAGGCAGTTAATCAATTACACAGTAAAAGAGGAAACTGCTTATTTGGAAAGTTGTGCTCTTTCCTTTTCCTATATATAGTAGCCCTTTGCTCTCTTCTCTTGCATGCATTGTGTCACATGAATTCAAGAGAGAAAAACAAGAGAGAATTTCGAAAATCCTAGTGAGAGAGAAGTGCCCACACACATCACTCAGTTACTCAATCATAGTTTGGAAGACTGTGAAGGATCACATCCAACTGAAGAACTTTCGGGCTCAGATCTTGATTATACTCTGCTACATACAGGAATCAAGGGTTAGAGATCTAAGTTGAAGGAGACACTATATTCCGCTGCCATCACTGTAAGTTATTCTTAACTTTTATGTGTTTAGTTCATCGTTTTAGAAGTTCAATATTAGGTTGTTAAATCAACATACTTGTGAGTGGATCTAAGTTCCTGGTAAAATATATTTCCAACAACTGGTATCAGAGCCATGGTAATTGATTTTCTTGCAAGAAATTTGGACTTAAAACGATTTGTTTGTGATTTGGATAGTTTCATGATGTGTCGTATTGATGTTTGATTGATGTTTGTGAATTCTGGAAAACATATTTGATTATTTGTATCTGGAATAATTTTTATTGGATAGTTTGGAAAATTCTAAGCAATTTACTTTTTTACAGAACTCGATTTCGATTTAATTTGAATTAGTTATGAATTTTTGAAAATCGGAAAAATCAGGGTGGTGATCACCCTACCCACGCGCGCGGAAGGGCTGCTGGCAGCCTCCCAGCGCCGAGGAAACTCGGCAGATCACCTCCCTTGCGCGCGCGGATGGTATGCAACGCATACCATCCGTACAGTGTGCTATTTTTCTTCATTTTCTTCGATTTTTCATGCTATTTCATGGAATTGACTTCCGATTTTTTGTGTAGTTTTGTAATTTGATTTTTGTTTTTCAATTTTCAAATCTAATTATCAAAAATAAATTAATTTTATTTTAAAATAAATTTTAGATATTAGTGTAATTTGAATTTGAAAATAGGATAAAATCAAGTATTGCTTACCTCTTTTCTTATTTCTTTTAAATTTTGATTATTCTATCTTATTTTGAATAAAAGGTCAGATTTTTTGTTAAATTTTTTTTTTTTGATAAATTGACCTTATTTAGAATAAGATTACTATAATCATGGTATTTTAAAAGAGGAAATAAGATATTTTTGTTAACTCTTTTAAATTTTGTTATTTTACCTAAATTAGATTTTAAAATCAGAAAATGGTATGTATTTACCATTTTCTATTTTATTGAATATTTAATTTATTAAATAACATGAAATTTGAAAAGGGAAAGTTAGCAAATTTATTTTGAAATGATATTTAGGTTACCCAAAACCTAATTTTTCAAAATTGTAGGTTTAATTTTAAATATTATTTTATTTATTCTTTAAAAACTGATTTTTTTTAATTAAATTTCGAAATAAAATTTAATATTTTAAAATTAAATAAATCCTACTTCCAACTATCCAAATCTAACCTTGTTGCAGGAGTATGTGTTTTAGATTGTTTGTAAGTTTTCTAAAACCTATTATTGCTTGATCTAAATTGCCAGGGTTAACTTGTTGACAGATCAAATGATCTGATTTTAACCCATGGTTCAATTGATGATAGATCAACTGAATAATTTATAACAGGTAAATTTTACATTCTTCTTTCATCTGTGTATGACCTAGTAACATGATAGGATCCATCCAAATCTGTGTGCCTGTGTGAGCCTATATGTTTAATTTCTGTTATAGATACATATAGATTTTTGTTGCTAAATAAAATGTCATAACCTGATAGATTTTATTTAGGCTCATTTAGATAATGGGCCTATTCAATTAATAACAGTTGTTCATTTTAAGGTTAAATTCCTCTCTTTTGGGCCTTGTGTGAGAGTTGGGAGCCTTAGAAGTGGGTACGACATACTGGACCCAGCCCCCCCTCACATGAACAACCCCAATTGTGAAGGCCCATTTGACTGATTTGGATAACTGTGCTAGGCTAATTATACTAGTTTGACCTAATAAAATTGAATAGCAACATAATTAATTTCTTCGAAATTAATTTAAGAAAAACATAGTTTAATGAATTTCATTTCTAGATAAACTATTTGTATTTTTCTTGTATTTAATTAAATAAAGAATTTTAACTAACTAGATTCTTTCTAAAACTTACTTTTATTATTTCATTAAATATTCCTATTTAAGTTATGAATTAGTTATTACTAATTTTCCCACCTAACTTAAATTTGAATATAATATTAAGTTGAGGAATTCTAGGAATTAGTTATTGAAGATTCTTGAAAGATATTGTTTAAGTTGGTTTTAAACTTAAAAAGGAATATCTTTAAATTAGATAGTTACCACCTAATTTTGATATTTAATTAAATTTTGTTTGGAAAATTTTAAGTTTGTAAATTATAGATTCTTTCTATAATAACTTAAATCAGATATTTTCCAAATCTTGAAAAGATACTTAGTTAAATTGAGAAATTTTCTAGATAGTTATTCCTATACTAATTATTATTTCTAATATAGGAAAATATCATTGATTGTGAAATTAATTGTTTCATAGTTAATTTTGGTACAATTCAATTAAGGATATTTATCCTTATATTAAATTGGAAATTAATGATTAAGCCTTCTCTATACTTAATTATTTATTTCCTGAATTTAATACATTTAATTAAATTGAAAATTAAATATCTAAGTTGATTTTCATAATAATACTTAGGTATTGTTATTTTCATGATATTTAATTAAATAAGAAAATTATTTTAAGTTGGGTATTTCCATGACAACTTAAATTTGAATAATTTTCAAAATATATTTTATTTATTTTATTAATCATTTTCTTCAAAATTGCATTTAATTATGCAAGATGATTTTGAATTTATCTTAAAAGATAGATTGAAGTTGTAAATTAATTATTTTAATTAATTTTGAATCAACTTAAATCAATGATCTTTTCATTTAATGATTAATTTAAAATAAAGGAACTGAAATATATTATTAGAAATTGGATTAATTAGTCAAGAAAATCTAGATAGATAATATTTTTGCTTGAAGTATTTTTCTAAGTAAAGTTTGATTTATTTTAATGTATTTCGAAAATTGTATATTTTTTGGAAATACAATATATATATATATATATATTTGTAGAAAATTTTAATTTGAGTTGCAAATTAATTTAAATTAATACAACTTAAATTAAGTAACTTTCTTAATATTTGTTGGAAAGTTAATACTAAGATGGAAATAATTCATTTTATTTTCTTAACCATCTAAGTTTAATTTTACAGATATTAAATTAAATTTTATTTAGATTCTATTCTAAATTTAAAATTTAATAAATATATATATAGATTTAAAATAAATAAATAATAGAAGAAAATACATTTAAATAATGAGCTTTATTATTTTAAGATATTCGATCTCCATTGTTGGTTTTACATAGCTATTGTTTTAGTGAGTAATCCTCCCTAATGGAGGAACGTTCATTAGCAAGTTAGCGCCGTTTAATCTCGAAAGATAAGTATGTTTGTAAGTGTTTTATATTGGTATTGATCACCCTAATGGTGGCTACTGTATAAGACTTACAAACGTGTGAAACAATGGTAGAAGCTCATGAAATAGGAATGACCTTGACTCTCGCCTAAACGGGACAACGTCGGATTCTCTTTTCGATCGAATAAAAGGTTGCTAGAATGTTTGTCATTTTAGATGAGTTGACAACTCTATTCAATAGATGATAGCTTTGACTCTCGCTTAAACGGGACACTGATATCAGGTTGTTGAAAACCTTGGAAATTATTTAGGATTGAATTTTTTTTTTTTGGTATTTTCTCTAGTCATTCCTAATTGCTATGTGCTGATAATTTCTGAATAAGATTTTGTGTTAAACCATAATTGATATCTATGTGTTGTCTTGTAGTATCCTGAATTGCAATGTCGAATCCCATGTTGTCACTGTTAACTGAAAAATAAGCTAAATGGGTCTAACTTCCCAAAGTGGATAGAGAACATTAACATTGCTCTCATAGGTGAAAGTGCCTCGTTTGTGTTGACTGAGCCGTCCCCTGAGCAGCCAGGTGACAATGCAACCAAAACTGTGAAAGAGATGTTTGAGCGTTGGCAGAATGCTAACAATAAAGCTCGTTACTTCATGCTTTCCAGCATGGTTGACACCTTGAAAACAAGGTTTGCAAACACTGTCACGGCTGCAGAAATCATGACGCAGTTAACTGAGCTATTCGGTATGGCATCTATCCAGTCCCGTTTTGACGCGACTAAGAAATTCATCAACGCACGAATGGAACCCCATCAGAATGTGCGTGATCACCTTCTCCAGATGGCTAGTTATTTCCAGGAAGCCCAGAATCATGGTGCTGAAATGGATCAGACTACTCAAGTCAGTCTCATTTTGAATAGTCTGACTCCAGATTTTCTGCCCTATACATCAAATTATGTCATGAATAAGAAGGAACAAGACTTTCATACTTTAGTCAATGACCTTCAGACATATGAAAATTTGATTGGAGGTCCCAAGAAAAGAGAGAATAAACCTCAGAATTCTGGAAATAGTAGTAAGACGAGTAATCCTGAGGCACATGTTGCTTCTACTTCCAAATCCAATCATAAGAAGAAGTGGAAAAATGCCAAGAAGCGAGCTCAAGCTGCGAAAGCAGCTAAGAACAAAAAGGCTGGAGCTTCTGGTGATACACCAAAAGGAAAGTGTTTCTACTGCAATGAGAAAGGCCATTGGAAATCCCAATGTCCTAAGTTTCTCGCAAAGAAACAAGGTATTTTCTTTATAAACTGATGTGTTTTAGTGAATTATTATCCTTTTGGATTATTAATTCTGGACTACTAACCTTGTTTATTACTCTTCTTATAGCTCAAGCTTCTTAAACTCGGATGCTGTCTTAGCGAGATTAGAAAGCTGGATGGTGGATGGAGATCGTCTACGATAAAGAAGAAGCTCATTTTTTTGAATTAATTGTTTAGTTTTTCAAACAATTTGGATTTCAAGTTTTGGGATTTTATTCCCTGTTTGGTTCTCATAATATTGCAAATAATTTTTGGTTTATAATAAAGTATCTTTTTCAAATAAATTGCAATTTATGAGTTGAGCTTCAGTACTTTATCTTATCTATTACCAATTGTTATATTTATTATGTTTGTATGTGTATGTGTTTTTATTATTGACAAATTCTAAAGGTATTTAAACTCCTTACAGAGTTATCACTACATAAACACTAGAAATTATTTCTATGTTTATGAATAATTGTTAGTTCTAAAACAATTATTTGAGAATTTTTTTAATAAAAGGATCTTTTGATCTGATAGGGGTGGAGAAAAGTTAAGAATAATATGCAGTTCAAACGATCTTTTATATCCAATGAACTCTGGATTATATTCAACTCCAAAGACTCTCTATCACACTTAGAGATTTACAACCTTCAGGGGTGGATCATAATCTCTATAAACTTAGGGGTGGACTTTATTCTACAGTACCCTTTGTGACACATAATGTTAAACATGGAAATAATATAATAAATTAGCTATTATAAGAATAAATCCCTGATCTTGATTATATGTTCCAGTTTAGATTTACTGTTGTAATAGTTAATGATACCATTAAAGTTCTTGGATAATGTATCACATTACCTTAGTTGAGTGGGAGAATATTAAAATTCTTTACCCATCTTCGTTTGGTTGATAATTGTGATAGGAACTTAAGAACACCTCTGACAAAAACAAGTCTAACCATTCACATGGATAGAAATAACTTATCAGAATTATGAGAATAAGATAGAAGATATCTTGCATAGTCTATTCGAAAGACTTGATTAAAGATTTCTAATCCTCATAACATTTTATGGTATCTTGATTTGATTGCTTAAATCTCTAGCAAGTCTTTTACACTTCAAATACTAGACTGCTATGTTGTTGACCTAGTCTTAGAGAAACTTACAGTTTCAGATTAAGATAATAAGTCACAATGAGATGTTCCCAGAAACAATAGTAAAAGGTCAAAAGCTTCTAACCAGACATCTGCTATTGAGTGGGAGCCATCTGAGATGTAATCAAATGGGGAACATTAGGGGACAATCAAGAAAAATTTATAAAAGTGACCTATATGTTATTAAGGAACTATGCATTGGTGATCCCAATATCCACACAAACTCATTAAGAATTATGAGATGCTGGTTACTCTGGGGGTGGAGGAATCATTATACAAGAGTAAAAACCCATCTATAATAATTCAAGCTTCATCAGAGAAGACATAACTTTGTAAATTCGAAATTACCAGAAAGTTATTTACTGAAGAAAATTCTACACTGCATTATCTCAATTCCAAATTTTAAAATTTGAGAGATATGTCTCCTGTTTGTTCAGATGTACTTAATGGGCAGTAAGGATTTCAGTATCCCTTGATGAGTAAAGCATATAATTAAGGAGGTTTCATAAGTTTTATGAACCTGGTTCCAGATATATGGGTGGATTCAAATATACTACACTTGATCAGAGGATCGAGGCAAAAGATTGATTGTAATGCACAACTTGTTTTATGTTAGTGCAAGTGGAAGTTTGTTGGGTTTTGTGCCCTAAATAAAACTCATTACAATATGATTAGTTATCAATTTAGAATTTTGAAGTGAATTATGATTACATGTATGTTACATGTTTATGGTTTAATATATATATACTTGATATATGCACAAAATCAGTTAAATCCAGAACATATAGTTATTCACAATTACAGTATTGTCAATACAGTGGAATGTGATTGTGATTATATGATTCAAAAGTTTTGGTCCATGTTCATCAGTGTTTTGGATTTACACTGATGTGATAATCAGCGATGAAGTATACTTACACTTGGAGTAAGTGTTATGTTCTTTCCAGAACATTGGCAAAGTATACTAGTTTCGAATGTATGGAGTATACATTGGATTGGACCGATATTGAACTTGGTCAAAGATATTGTAAACTTACCGTTGTATCTTTCCAAGTCAATGTCAGAAGTGTTGGAAGTTATTTTACCATGAACTTAGATCTACTCACAAGTATGTTGATTTAACAACCTAAATATGAACTTCTAAAACGATATGAAATTAAACACATAAGAGTATTAGAAATCTTACAATAATTGCAGCGGAATATATATGTCTCCTCCCACTCAGATCTCTAACCCTTGATTCCTTTCTGTAGCAGAGTATAATCAAGATCTGAGCCCGAAAGTCCTTCTTTGTTATCTCTGAAATCTATACAGCCTTCCTCACTATGATTGAGGTATTACTTGATGTGTGTGGGCACTACTCTAGCACTCATACATTTCGAAACAGTGAAGGTATAGAGAGAGAGAGGGTGGCGGCTCAGAGAGAAGTTTTTGAGAGAAAATTCTTTCAGAATAATGCTGTGAAAAGCTTGTACAGATGTGTTAAACTCTGAAGCCTTTGCCTTCTATTTATAGAAGACCACCAAGGGCTATGATTGACATTTTGAACTGAGAAAATCAAGGGGAAAAGGAAGGTAAAGGGGGCCGGCCTAGGCAATGTGGAAACAAGGCTTGCCTCTTTTCCAACTTTCCTTTTCCTACACTTGATAGTTTCCCTTTTTGTGAAATGTTGCCAATTCCATTGTTCAACCATATTAATGATAAATCTAATTACTTAATAATTAAAAATAATTATCAAATAATATATTATCATTTATTTTATTAATAATGAAACTAATTAAAGTTTCCTAATTAATAAATATGTCCTTCAAAATCTCTATTTACTGTTTTGCCCTTAATGAGTGCTAAATTCTCAAACTGACAAGTCTATCTTGAGAATTTTTTATTGATTAATTAAAATCAATTAAATGAGTCCTACAAGTAATATCATCTCAACTAGTGAGGGGACCATGGGTCTATATATCTGAGCTTCCAATAAGCAGATCTTGAATTTACCACTTAAATTCACTGACTTATTAATTCTTCGTTGAATCCACACATAGAACTCAGAATTGCACTCTCAGTATATAGAATGCTCTATATGTTCCACCATATAGACACATTATTAGTTATCCATTGTTATAATCCTAATGTGATCAATGATCCTCTATATGGATGATCTACACTGTAAAGGGACTTAGATTACCGTAACACCCTACAATGTATTTTATCCTTAAAACACTTAACCCTGTATAAATGATATTTCAACTAAGTGAAATGAATACTCAATCATTTATCTCGTTTGGTTAAGCTCGAAGGAAATCACCCTTTGCTTACTATTCGCCAGATAGAAGCTATAGATTCCATATTTATGTTAGCGCTCCCACTCAATCGCACTACCGTGTTCCCAAAATGTATGTATTGCCCAGACTAAAGTTTTAGGCTTAACTAACAAATCAAAGAACACGAATAACACTCTTGAAATTAAGCCTAACCATATCAGGATTTAGATCATGTGATCTAGGATCAACTTCTGATATTGAATTGAATAGATGTTTACGGTAAGTTTCAAAATCTAATTCAAAGTTCAATATCGGTCCATTCCAATGCATACTCCATGCATCCAACCTGAGCTTTACTTTAACCTATGTTCTGGAAAGAACATAACATTTCTCCAAATGTAAGTAAACTCTGTTGTAGATTGTCATATCAGTGAAACCCAGTGTTCTGATAAATCTAGGAATACTTTATTCACATAGTCATGTTTATTTTCCACTGTGTTGACAACACAATAAACATGTTCAAGTATGTGAAAGGGGTTTGGATGAATTTATAAATCAAATAGACAAGCAATTGATTAAGTGAACCAAAACATACACAAGTGAATGAAAAATTACTTCTGTTACTTTATTGATATAGAATAATCTGGATTACATTGAAACAGAGTTTTATTTAGGGCATAAAACCCAACAAGAAGTTGATCTTATATTAACAGAATCTAAATCCTGATATGCTTAGGCTCAATCTCAGGAGTGCTATTCATGTTCTTTGATTTATTAGTTAAACCTACCTTTGGGTCAGGATAATACATATATTTTGGGAACATGATAGCATAACTGAGTGGGAGTGCTGAACATAAATATGGAAATCTATAGCTTCTACTGGTGTATAGAAGTAAAGTGATGATTCCTTTTGAGCTTAGTTAAATAGAAGTAAATGGATGAGCTCTTGTTTCAGTGACTGTATATTAGATCACTAAAACATCATTTACAGGTAACTAAGTGTTCAAAGGGGCAAAATACATCGAGGGGTGTAAACGGTAAATTGGTCCCATCTCGATGTAAATCATCTATATAAAGGATCTCTAAATCAAATTAAGATTATAACAATGGTTAAATGAGATAGCATATTGATATCGTGAAACATATGATATGCTCTATATAAGTCTGAGAGTGCAATTCCAAGTTCTAAGAGTGGATTCAACAAGGAATTAATAAGTTAGGGATTAACTTGCTAAATTGGTTCAACTTATTGGAAGCTCAGCATATAGATCCACGGTCCCCATTCTAGTTGAGACTATACTGTTTGTAAGACTCTATAATTGATTTATCAATTAGAATTCTAAAAGTTAGACTATGTCTAATTTGTGAATTCTCACAGTTTAAGGATGAAATTGTAAATAAAAGGGTTTCTAGGTTTAATTATTAATTAAGAGACTTTGCATGTCTAATTAATAATTATTTTTTTAAATGGAAATATTATTTAATAATCTATTTTAGTTATTAAATAATTAGTTTTGGCATTTAAATGATTAGAATTGGAAAAATGGCATTTTTGGAGAAATAGAAATAAAATTGAGGAAACTACAAAATTCCAGTGAGGCCCATACACACCATGGCCGGCCACCCTTTGCATGTTTCCCAATTATTATTTTCAATTTAAATAGTCATGCAATTGCTAATCAAAGCCTAGCAAAAATAGGAAAGTGGTGGATCACACTAAATAAGGCAGTTAATCAATTACAGAGTAAAAGAGGAAACTGCTTATTTGGAAAGTTGTGCTCTTCCCTTTTCCTATATATAGTAGCCCTTTGCTCTCTTCTCTTGCATGCATTGTGTCACACGAATTCAAGAGAGAAAAACAAGAGAGAATTTCGAAAATCCTAGTGAGAGAGAAGTGCCCACACACATCACTCAGTTACTCAATCATAGTTTGGAAGACTGTGAAGGATCACATCCAACTGAAGAACTTTCGGGCTCAGATCTTGATTATACTCTGCTACAGACAGGAATCAAGGGTTAGAGATTTGAGTGGAAGGAGACACTTAATTTCGCTACCATCACTGTAAGTTATTCTTAACTTTTATGTGTTTAGTTCATCGTTTTAGAAGTTCAATATTAGGTTGTTAAATCAACATACTTGTGAGTAGATCTAAGTTCCTGGTAAAATATATTTCCAACAGTTTCTTCCTCCTCTTTAGCGGAGTCGCCTGCTCTTCCTCAACCTCATCTTCAGGATTCAAGGGCTCCTGAGCATGTTGCTTGGCCCTTGCACTTCCCTTCAACTTAGCCTCGCGCTTCAGTTGAATTAGCTCATTCTCCGGATGAGCTTGTTGAACCCGTCCAGCATCAGATTTCCTCTTCCTAAACTTCAGTGGTTTGGAAATAAAGTCCTTTGGATAGAGCCCTTACTTCACAAAGTTATCCTCGGAGGTCAACTAGATGATATTTAAGTCTTCCCCCTGCAGTCGAGCAAGCCATTAGGCCCTATCCTAGAGAGCAAGAGTGAGGGGAGGGCGGTCATATGTCAGAATTTGCTGGATCCGAGTGTGAGTGATACCCGTGCCATCCACCATGAAGTACTCATCAGCAAAACGCCCAATTTTACTAATGGTCGAATCATCGATGCCCGTCAACCACTTGAAGTCTGGTTGAGAGAAATAGAAGTACCCCGACCTGCCTTGCTTAGGGGTGGACTTCAAATCATAAAGTAGCTGACTTCGTCAAGAGAAGGCATACCCCACTTCTGGGAAGCGTAGAGGACGAAGACGACAAACAGATATTTAATGCCCTTAAGAGTGAACTAGGCCGGGCAAAGGCCGAAGAAGTCTGCCACATTCTTGAAGTATTGATGCAAAGGAATCAATGCCCCTTGCTGGGCATGGGCACCCGAACAGGCGCACATCCCCCTTTCAGGGTTTGTGGCACGATTGTTATGGGCGGGAATGTAGCAATCCAGTTCGCCTAGGTATCCGCCCTGGTCGAGAGTCCGAAGGCGTGCCTCGGTAACCCTGGACAGAGGGCTTACCCACCTGGCGCCCAAGGCACCTTGCCTTCTATGAGGAACAGCAGCATTAAGGTCCTCACTGACATAGTCCACGCCCTCAACCAGGACGTCTCCGTCAGCATCGACTGGCTCCCCAGCCTAATTGTACTCCCCGTAGTTTGGGGGTTCAATCTCTATCTCTTCCTTCGCCTTGGAGCAACTTCTAGGACGTACATCATCCTGCTCCTCAATCTCTTGGACCTCAGCATCCCCTTCATGATTCCCCCTCCACCTAGACGGCTAGATCTTGTTCGGTGCTGGGCAAAGTGGCATGCCGAGCTACTTGGGGATTAGACGCGTCAGCCAAACACGTTGTTTTCTTTGTACGAGCCATCATTCTATGGCTGGGTATAAGAGTTGGAGAATGTCCTTCACTAGTAGAAGGTGGGCTAGAACGAAGACGAGGATGATCCTCGTGCAAAAGTTGAAGCAGGTCCCGGTCGATCCGATGTTCGCTCTCCCAAAACTCACCTGGGTTCATCTACAAAAGACAACACACAAGATGAGTGTTTGGTCGAAATATCGAACGATAAACATGCAAATATGCCGACCAGGAGTACTCTACAGATTAAAGAACAAGAATGTTCAAAGAAAAGTCAAAACTCAAGAAGTTTGACATTTTCTCGAGTTAGGGCGAAAAATTTCATGAAGCTTAGAATAAGCAAGATGAAAGACAGACGTTACGCATTTCAGAAAGCAAGCATTATTGACCGTAAAATTGCATGAAGCCATGACAAAGAAGAATCGCAGAGTTTGTGAACCTAGGGTTTCGTAAATATTTTCTACAACAAAGTCGAAGGTGCATTCAAAATGTAAACATGCAAGAATAAGCATAAAGGACATCAAAAACTTACTCAAGAGTCAGATATCTGGGTTCGAGCAACATCAATCCAACAAGCAGATTTGATGAAGGCACTTCAGCAAACTTGAAGCCAAGAACCTTTCTTTTCGCTCTGAACTCACTTAGCAAAGAGGGATGGTGAAAATGAGTTTATGTGCCAATGCTGGTTGATATTTATAAGCAAGTCACGAAAAGAGGTAATCATTTCAGAGGAACCTCAGACGCTTCGGTTCCCTCCTTAAAAGCAAATATGGGAAATCAAAAATAATCAAGTATAGCCGTCAGCCGTGGTGAGAGAAAATCGAATTTCGAAATATTCATTGTCAGAGCATTTATTAGCCGAAAACCAAAGGGACGCCCAATCAGCCTCACATCGAGTCTCGGACAGTCGCGCTCGACACGTGTCCCCATCAAAGGCAGAAGCAGCTCGGATGAAGTCTACACGCAACTTCAGAAGTCCCGTACAGACTTGGGGGCAAATATTGTCCCAATTTTTGCACTCTGACGTGGCATCGCATAATGGTGACACGTGGAATCCACTTGGAGTATTTGCTGGGACGGTGCAGTCCGAGCAGGATTCCTCGGTGGCATGCCCAAATCAAAGCAATCAGCAATCCGCGCAGAGCAACCAACACTTAGCGAATTCAGCTTTTGCATTGTGAGTCATCAACGAAGTGTTGGATATATTTTACCAGGATCTAGATTTACTAACAAGTATGTTTCATTAACATCCTAATATGAATTATAAAACAATGAAATAAACACATATAAAGTTAAGGAAACCTTACATTGGGTGCAGCGGAATATAATAACTCCTTCCGCTCAGATATCTAGCCCTCGATTCCTTTCTGTAGCAGAGCATTATCAATATCTGAACCTGGATCTCTTTCTCTCCTTCCTTTGATGCTGATTCTGCTTCTTGTTGGATGGTTTTCCACAGTCTTACACACTATGATTGAGATACCACTTGATGTGTGTGGGCACTCACTCATTCACTCAAGGTTTTCGAAATAGAAGAAGAAAAGAAGAGGGAAGTGGCGGCTAGAAAAATTTTTGTGAAGGAATGAGATGTATCATCTTTTCCTGAAGCCATCACTACATATTTATAGGTAACCACCTAGGTTTAGGTTAGAATTATTTAGCATTAAAATAATAAGAAAATAAATGATAAAACCCTATAAGTGTGGCCGGCCATGGGCCTTGGATAATGGGCCTCACTTATGCAATTTTGCTGTTTTATCATTTCTGCATCTCATTTTCTCAAAAACGCCAATTTTCAAATTCAACCATTTAAATGCCAATTCCAATTATTTAATAACTAAAAATTAATTATTAAATAATATTGTCATTTAATATATTTATTAATTAGACATAGAAAGTCTCTTAATTAATAAATAAACCTAGAATCTCTTTTCTTTACAATTTCACCCTTGCTTAGTGAAAATTCATAAAGTAGACAGTCTAACTTTAGAATTATAATTGATTAATCAAAATCAATTAACTGAGTCTTACAAGCAGTATGGTCTCAACTAGTATGGGGACCATGGATCTATATATCCGAGCTTCCAATCAGTAGATCAAGAATTTATATCTTAAATTCACTGACTTATTAATTTTTCGTTGAATCCACGCATAGAACTTAGAATTGCACTCTCAGTATATAAAATGCTCTATATGTTCCACGATATAGACACGTCATTAGTTATCCATTGTTATAACCCAAATGTGATCAATGATCCTCTATATAGATGATTTACACTATAAAGGGATTAAATTACCGTAACACCCTACAATGTATTTTATCCTTAAAACACTTCACCCAGTATAAATGATATTTCAGCTAAGTGAAATGAGATCTCCACCATTTATTTTCGTTTGGTTAAGCTCGAAGGAAATCATCCTTTACTTTCTATTCGCCAGATAGAAGCTATAGATTCCATATTTATGTTAGCGCTCCCACTCAATTGCACTACCGTGTTCCCAAAATGTACGTATCACCCTGACCCAAAAGTAGGCTTAACTAACAAATCAAAGAACACCAATAACACTCTTGAGATTGAACCTAATCATATCAGGATTAAGATCATTTGATCTAGGATCAATAGGTGATATTGAATTGAATAGATATTACGGTAAATTCTAATATATCTAATCAAAGTTCAATATCGGTCCCTTCCGATGTATACTCCATACATCCGATGCTAGTAAACTTTACCAATGTCCTGGAAAGGACATAACACTTATCCAAGGTGTAAGAATACCTATCGCTGATTATACCATGTCAGTCTAAATCCAGTGTTCTGATAAATCAGGGAATAAACTTTCGAACATATAATTAAGATTATATTCCACTGTGTTGGCAACACTATAATCATTAACAAATTGATATGTTCTGGACTTAAATAGAATTCATACATTATGTACATATAATCATGAAATAAATCATGTGAACCATGCAACATTAAATGTTATTTCTGATCTATATTAATAAGTAAATCTGATTATATTGAAATGAGTTTTATTTAGGGCATAAAACTCAACACAAAGTCCCTATAACTTGGGGATCACATTACAGAGATATGGCATACCCACGATCCCACGATCAGTGTATTCTGCATTTATCCCACGATCAATGTATTCTGCATTTACCCACGATCAGTGTATACTGTATGGATCGTGTAATCTTTCTGCTTATATACATTGTAATGACAGGGTAAAGATTTCCTCTCCAAGTTCACAGCCATATAAATAGTGATACATGTTCACTGGGCAAAAGGTCGCAAAAAGTTTAGTCGAGACTATACCTTAAGATATTATCTAAGAATACATATTCAGAGATACTGTTGTAAGAGCTATAAGAAAAGGAACCTTTCTCCTTGTTCTTAAGTCAATACACGTAATGAGGATTAGGCTATTACCGAACTGCTCGGGGCTGAACCTCTATAAAATTCTTGTGTCTTTTATATTGCTGTATTATATATCGATTGCTATAAATCACTTATCGCTTACTAAATCAGACTCGTTATCGTTGGCTAAAAATAAGGTCAACAACTATGCCATCTCCCGCTTCAAAACATATCTTCATGGACCAGTTCAAACTTAAGGACCTTGGAACCATTCGATTCTTCCTTGGTCTTGAAGTTTGTTGAACAAGAAAAGGTATATCGGTTTGTCAAAGACCTTTCACACTACAGTTACTCAAAGACACGGGGTACATAGGAGTTACGCCCGCTTCTATTCCTATGGAAACCAACTTAAAGCTAAGCAAAGACAAAGGGAACCTTCTCCCAGATCCCACGAATTTTAGAAGCCTCATTGACAAATTAATATACTTAACAAGTACACGACCGGACATCTCCTATGCGGTCAATCATCTCAGCGAAATTTTATTTTCTCCTTGGGTTCCACATCTTCATGATGCACATCGCATTTTACAACACTTAAAAACAACCCCTGGACAAGGCCTATACTTCCCATCAAACACAACACCTGCTGTCTCAGCTTATGCTGAAACAAGTCTATCCCCGTCCACTATCCAGATCTCCTTTTTTTTGGATGTTGATTCGAGGACTTGTCGAGACACAAGGAGATCAATTTTTGATTATTGCCTATTCTTTGGCAGCTCCCTTGTGTCATGGAAATCAAAAAAACAACAAACTGTATCCCATTCATCTACTGAAGTAGAATATCGAGCCATGGGAAATGCTACTTCTGAACTCACTTGGATCCTCACTCTCCTCAAAGACTTTGGCATCAATCATTCTACTCCAGCACTGTAGGAATGTCAATGGGGCAGGTCGGATCTGATTTGACTATGATCCGACCTGATCCAGATCATGTATGGATCTGCCTCGCCCCGCTGGATCAGATACTCGGATCGGATCAGATCCTACCCAACTATTTTTTTTAAAGAATTTTAATATTAACTTATAATTTTATATCCATTTTAATTTTATATCAATGGGTCCGGGTCTGGGGTCCGGGTCCGGGTCTCGGGTCTGAGTCTGGGTCCGAGTGCGGGTCCAGGTTCGTGTAAAGCCCGCTTAGTTAATTTGGAAATTAGCAGTTATTTATGTTAATCAGGAAATTATTTATAGCTATTTAAATAATTTATCATCGTTATTTATGGAATTCAGATATGCATAATTATGTCATCAGCAGTTTTTATATTTCGCATTTCCGGTGTCCGGTATTTCGGAACGCGGTGTTTGGCTCAGTAGAAATCACAACTTAGTATGTTAGTATTTTGGGGACGGGTTTTAGACATTGGGAATGTCGGGAATGGCCGGGAATTTAGAAAGTCCCAAAAATACCCCTTTAGTATGAATTATGTGATTTTATGGTGGAGGGGCAAAATGGTCTTTTTGCCCCATTAATGTTTGGTTTTATGTGATTTATTAAATGGAAAAATAAGTGTTTATTTTATTAAATGTTGGCTGAAATAAATGACTTATGTGATTTATATTACCTTTTCTCTCATT
Source organism: Cannabis sativa (assembly GCF_029168945.1). Taxonomy (NCBI): domain Eukaryota; kingdom Viridiplantae; phylum Streptophyta; class Magnoliopsida; order Rosales; family Cannabaceae; genus Cannabis; species Cannabis sativa. The sequence continues at coordinate 60,691,119 of NC_083601.1, forward strand.
TTCAAACACTTAGTCATTTTTGAAGAAATTTCCAAAAAACACACACACACAACCCTCTCTCTCTCTTTCGGCCAAACCTTGAGCAGCAAGGAGGGGATCTTTCTCCTTGGATTTTGGCTAGTTGTTCATCATCTCTTAGGATTCATCTCAAGCTAGGTTGGTTCATGTCTCTCCTCCTTTAATTTCTTGAAAAACTATGTGAAAAATGATGATGCATGCATGAGTTTTTAGTATTTGTTGCTGCTGTGATTTTGTTATTTTTCTAGGGTTCAAAGCATGATTATTTTGATGATGATTGAGTTGTTTGAATGCTTGTTAGTTAGGATTGTTCAAGCTCTTAGTTTTTATGTGAAAAAGTATGATTTTTGAAGGAAAATGTGTGAATATGTTGCTGTGAAGTTGCTGGGTGTTTCTGTATGTTTTCAGAGGTGATTATATGCTTAGTTAAGTAGAATTAACTAGGCTAGGGTGCATGATAGTGGATTTAACCAAGTTTGAGTTCTTGAACTCAAAGCTTGGTCTTTAATGGTGAAATTTGCTTGTGAGGTTTCTGGGTAGGTTTGAGGCCTTGGAATGGTCATTTGGGACCTATAGAGCAGGTCTGGAAAGTTTGGGATCAATTGGGTTCGAATTGGTCAAGATATGTGAATTTTTGGTTGCTGCCTGCGAGGAACCGGAATTCCGGTTGAGCATCCGGAATTCCGGATGGGGGTTCAGATTTTCCCAGAACCGGAATTCCGGTTGGGCAACCGGTCTTCCGGTTGGGGATTTTTCAGAACCCTAGTTTTCCTCGTTTTTGGGTTTTTAGGGGTATTGCCATGCTTTTTATCGATAGGGAAACTTTTAGTTTCGAGTTTTAGTCCCCGGGAAGTGATTTAGCGTGTCACTTATAGCGTTGTGATTTTTATGGTTTAGGAGCCAGTAATCCGCCGTTCAGCTTCAGTTCCAGTCAGGTTGACCGGCACACCTGAAATCGGAATCCAGGTAAGATTAGTATAACAGTATGCATATGTAGATTACATGTTTAGCGTGCATGTAGGAAGCCTGTTAGTTTACATTAGATATGTATTTAGGCTTCGAACCACCCAACCCTGTCACGTCGGTACAGGCATGAGTATGACCAGCAGCCGGAGTATGACCGGTTCGACCGATCAGGCTGACACTGGTTGGTGGTTCAGTGCTATTGACCTATCCCGTCGGTACAGGCTGGAGTATGACCAGCAGCCGGAGTATGACCGGTTCGACCGATCAGGAGGATACTTGTCAATAGTACCGTCCCCTGAACGTTCAAAACTCAGTACCATGTTGGACATGGCAGTAGTGCTCAGTACCATGTTGGACATGGCAGTAGCGGGACTCAGTATCGTGTTGGACACGGCAGTCAGTTTTATGTATGATATTAGTATGCTTTTCTTACTGAGTCTGTCGACTCACAGTTTACGTTCATGTGTAGGTAAAGGCAAGGCAGTTGCTGATGGACCGTGAGCGAGCTTATGGGATTGTACATGCTCTGGGCTGCTAGGGGCTCTCGGAGCGTACGATCCTCGGGACAGCAGGGCTGAGATTTTTGTAACGGTCGTTAGATGACCTTATTTTGATGTAAAAGTTGAATAGTAAAAACGTTTGTAAATATTTTTATAAATCGGGATCCCGAGACTTTTTGGTAAAATGGTTTATAAGTTTAATGAAAAAGCAAAATTTTAATTAATCACGTTTTTCCATAAACCTCGTTGATTAGCAACGAGCTGCACAGTACGTTTAAAAATCACGTAATACGCCTAAATTAGTTAGGGTGTTACAACTTGGTATCAGAGCCGCCAGGTTGTCTTCCGAAGATCGTCACGACATGTACAATCATCATCAGCAGTTAGCTCGGTTCACGGTTCAGTAAGCCTTTATTGCTTTAGTAGTTTATTTTATTCAGTTATGAAAAAGAAAAGCCTGTTAGGAAGCATGTTAGTAGCCTGATAGTAGAATAGGCGCATGTTTCATTTCTAATTTCCAAATTAAGCGGCATTAGTAAGCTCGCCTTGAATACGACCTGATATGCCAACTCTTGGTTTCGCAGGCGGTTCTAACTAGATGGACGCCAGGCGGACTACCAGGAGTCGAGGCAACTCCGTGGGGTCGAATCAGGGAGAGGGAGCTCGGTTTCCCCCACCTGCTAGGGGCCGAGGTAGAGGTCCCCGAGGCAGGGCTCGTGGTCGGGGTGATGAGAACCCGCCACAGGCTGCCCAGGCTCCCCCAGCCGATCAGGGAGCCCCGAACTGGGAGTTACGGTTTGCGGAAATGCAAGCCAGGATCGAAGAGCAAGACCTCGAGATTCAGAGGTTGAGACAGCAGGGTGCTCCTGCAGTTCCAGTGCCAGTAGTTCCAGTGGCACCTGCCCCTGCTGCCCAGGCCGAGATGGTAGTGGCGGCCCACAGATTGGAACCTTTATATGAGCGGTTCCGGAAGCAAGCACCTCCGGTATTCCTGGGAGGTCCAGATGTGTCGAAAGCCGAGCAGTGGCTTACGGTGATCACCAGAATCTTGAACTTCATGGGTGTCACCGGCAACGACAGAGTGGTGTGCGCCACATTTCAGTTCCAGGAGGATGCCCTGGTATGGTGGGACATGGTGTCTCAGATCCATGACGTCACCACCATGACCTGGGAGAGGTTCCAAGAACTCTTCAACGCGAAGTACTACAATGAGGCGGTTAGAAGCGCCAAGAGGAAAGAGTTCGTTCACCTGACCCAGCGGGAGAACATGAGTGTCACTGAGTATACTACTCAGTTTGACCGGTTGGCGAGGTTAGCCTCGGGAATTGTGCCGACCGACTTCAGCAGAAAGGAGAAGTATCTGGACGGGTTGAATCCCAAGATCAGGCATGACCTGATGATTACCACTGACGACAGCACCACCTACGCTCAGATGGTGGAGAAGGCACTGCGAGCTGAGGGCGCAGTGGGGTGTATGTCAGATTCAGCCAGTACTCCGGTTGGTGGCGGAGCTCCTACCCCTCCTGCATCAGGATTTAGCAGGGGGAGTAGTGGTTCGGCCATTGATCAGAGGAAGAGGGCACCCACTGCTTCCGGCGGCTCGAGTCAGAACAAGAGGTTCCGGGGGAACCAGAACAGAGGGAGTCGTCCTGGTGGTAATGAGACTCGCTTCTCCTATCCCGAGTGCCCTAGCTGCAAGAGGCACCATCGGGGAGAGTGCAAGGGGCAGGGATGCTTTCATTGTGGCATGCCCGGGCACTTCAAGAGGGAATGTCCCCAGCTCCGGCCAGAGGCACCGAGAGCTCCAGCGATGCCCACTCCAGCCAGGGTATTCGCGATCACGCAGGCTGATGCAGATGCCAGCCCATCAGTTGTTACAGGTCAGATTCTTATTAACGACTCGTTTTATTCAGTGCTGTTTGATTCTGGGGCTACACGTTCTTATGTGGCGGCCAGAGTCTTTAGTAAGTTGGGTAGACCCTTTGATAGATATGAATCAGGGTTTGGAACCCTGTTACCTGGCGGAGAATTGGTTATCTCCAATAGGTGGATTAGGTCTATGCCGATCAGGATAGATGGTAGAGAGTTGAGCGCTGATCTGATAGAGATGAGCTTAGTCGAATTTGATATTATTTTAGGAATGGATTTCCTATCTAAATATTCGGCGAGCATTGATTGCAAGAGGAAGATGGTGGTCTTCCAACCGGAAAGTGAAGAACCGTTCGTATTTGTGGGTTCGGTTCAGGGATCTCGGATCCCGGTGATCTCGGCTATGTCAGCGAGAGAATTATTGCACGGTGGGTGCTTAGGGTTTCTGGCCGTGGTGGTGGACACCACTCGGCCAGACACCATTCGGCCAGAGGACATCAGCGTGGTTCGGGAATTTTTGGACGTTTTTCCCGAAGAACTTCCAGGGTTACCACCTCAGCGGGAGATTGACTTCGTGATTGACTTGGCACCAGGGGTGGATCCGGTTTCTAAAGCCCCGTATAGGATGGCTCCAGCTGAACTTAAGGAGTTAAAGATTCAGCTCCAAGGGTTGCTTGACATAGGGTTCATTCGGCCCAGTGTGTCACCTTGGGGAGCCCCGGTTTTGTTCGTGAAGAAGAAGGATGGATCTATGAGGATGTGCATCGACTACAGAGAGTTGAACAAGCTGACGGTGAAGAATAAATATCCATTACCTAGGATCGATGACTTGTTCGATCAGCTTCAGGGGAAGACGGTCTTTTCTAAGATTGATCTCCGTTCGGGTTATCATCAGTTGAGGATCCGAGAGGAGGACATTCCAAAGACGGCTTTCCGCACTAGGTATGGACACTACGAGTTCCTGGTTATGTCATTCGGACTAACCAATGCTCCTGCAGCATTCATGGACCTGATGAACAGAGTATTCAAGGATTTCCTCGATATCTGCGTGATTGTGTTTATCGACGACATCCTCGTGTACTCTCAATCAGAAGAGGAGCATGAGTTACATCTTCAGATGGTACTGCAACGACTTCGAGAACATAGACTCTACGCCAAGTTCAAGAAATGTGAGTTCTGGTTGTCTCAGGTGTCCTTCCTAGGACACATTGTGGGTAAGGACGGGATCAAGGTGGATCCCGGGAAGATCGAATCCGTCAGGGATTGGCCGAGACCGAAGACAGTGACAGAGATCAGAAGCTTTTTGGGATTAGCTGGGTATTACCGTAGGTTCGTGGAGGGGTTCTCCAAAATTTCAATGCCCCTAACCGAGCTTACAAAGAAGAATCAGCGATTTATCTGGACAGATAAATGCGAAGCTAGTTTTCAGGAGCTGAAACAGAGATTGATTACTGCTCCGGTACTAGCTTTGCCTTCGGACGAGGAGAAGTTCGTGGTCTATTGTGACGCATCCAAACAGGGTTTGGGGTGCGTATTGATGCAAGCCGATCGGGTTATCGCTTATGCCTCCCGTCAGTTAAAGGATTATGAACAGCGATACCCGACTCATGATTTAGAATTGGCCGCAGTGGTTTTTGCACTGAAGATTTGGCGGCATTACTTGTATGGGGAGAAGTGCGAGATCTATACCGACCATAAAAGTCTCAAGTATTTCTTTACTCAGAAAGATTTGAACATGAGACAAAGGCGTTGGTTGGAATTAGTGAAGGACTATGATTGTGAGATCCTTTACCATCCCGGGAAAGCCAATGTAGTGGCCGATGCCCTGAGCAGAAAGGGTCCCGGGCAAGTAGCTAGCATGGCTCAGATTTCACCTCAGCTAGCAGAGGATATGGTTAGATCCAGCATTGAGTTTGTGGTAGGTCAGCTTCACAACTTAACGCTGCAATCTGATCTGTTAGAAAGAATAAAGGTTGCTCAGACGACAGATCCGGAGTTAGTGAAGATCCGAGATGAAGTATTGGCTGGTCAAGCCAGAGACTTTTCAGTGTCAGCTAGTGGAATGCTTTTGTATAAAGCCAGGGTTTGTGTCCCGAACAGTGTGGACTTGAGGAACGAGATCTTTGAGGAGGCTCATTCTACTCCATATTCTCTACATCCCGGCACCACCAAGATGTACCAAGATTTGAAACCGTACTTCTGGTGGAGCGGTATGAAGAAGAATTTGGTAGAATTCGTTTCGAGATGCCTCACGTGTCAGCAGATCAAGGCTGAACATCAGAGACCAGCAGGGTTGTTGCAGCCTCTAACCCTACCAGAGTGGAAATGGGAGGATATTACGATGGATTTTGTGGTCGGGTTACCTAGGACCACGGGTATGTATGATTCCATCTGGGTAGTGGTGGACCGATTTACGAAATCTGCTCATTTTCTGCCGGTCAGAACAACATTTACAGTGGATCAGTTGGCAGAACTGTACGTCAGGGAAATAGTGAGACTTCACGGGGTACCGAAGTCTATAGTTTCGGACAGGGATCCGAAATTCACCTCCAAATTTTGGCAAAGTTTGCAACGGGCAATGGGTACGAAGCTAAAATTCAGTACAGCATTCCATCCTCAGACAGATGGTCAGTCCGAAAGGACAATTCAGATATTGGAGGATATGCTGAGAGCCTGTGTTATGGACTTTGAGGGTTCATGGAGTAAATACCTACCGTTAGTGGAGTTCTCGTACAACAACAGTTACCAGAGTACGATAGGGATGGCACCCTACGAACTGTTGTACGGTAGGAAGTGTAGATCCCCTATCCACTGGGATGAGACAGGGGAGAGGAAATACCTAGGTCCAGAGTCAGTTCAGCGGACCAATGAGGCAATAGAAAAGATTAAAGCTAGAATGCTGGCCTCCCAGAGCAGACAGAAGAGTTACGCAGATCCGAAACGTAGGGATGTTGAGTTCCGAGTAGGGGACCATGTGTTTTTGCGAGTATCTCCGATGAAGGGGATTAAACGTTTCGGGAAAAGAGGCAAGTTATGCCCTAGGTTTACAGGACCTTTCGAGATTCTCGAGAAGATAGGTCAAGTGGCATATCGGTTAGCATTGCCTCCAGCTTTATCAGCAGTGCACAACGTATTTCATGTCTCAATGTTGAGAAAATACGTTTCAGACCCCTCTCATATACTCAGTTATGAGAGCCTTCAGCTTCAGTCAGATATGTCTTATGAGGAACAAATGTACTGCGGCATCCCGGATAGAAAGGATAAAGTCCTTCGGAATAAGACCATAGCGTTGGTCAAGGTTCTCTGGAGAAACAGTAAGGTGGAAGAAGCCACCTGGGAGCTAGAATCAGATATGCGAGCTCAATATCCAGAGTTATTCAGGTTAGATTTCGGGGACGAAATCCTTTTAAGGGGGGAATAGTTGTAAAGCCCGCTTAGTTAATTTGGAAATTAGCAGTTATTTATGTTAATCAGGAAATTATTTATAGCTATTTAAATAATTTATCATCGTTATTTATGGAATTCAGATATGCATAATTATGTCATCAGCAGTTTTTATATTTCGCATTTCCGGTGTCCGGTATTTCGGAACGCGGTGTTTGGCTCAGTAGAAATCACAACTTAGTATGTTAGTATTTTGGGGACGGGTTTTAGACATTGGGAATGTCGGGAATGGCCGGGAATTTAGAAAGTCCCAAAAATACCCCTTTAGTATGAATTATGTGATTTTATGGTGGAGGGGCAAAATGGTCTTTTTGCCCCATTAATGTTTGGTTTTATGTGATTTATTAAATGGAAAAATAAGTGTTTATTTTATTAAATGTTGGCTGAAATAAATGACTTATGTGATTTATATTACCTTTTCTCTCATTTTCAAACACTTAGTCATTTTTTAAGAAATTTCCAAACACACACACACACAACCCTCTCTCTCTCTTTCGGCCAAACCTTGAGCAGCAAGGAGGGGATCTTTCTCCTTGGATTTTGGCTAGTTGTTCATCATCTCTTAGGATTCATCTCAAGCTAGGTTGGTTCATGTCTCTCCTCCTTTAATTTCTTGAAAATCTATGTGAAAAATGATGATGCATGCATGAGTTTTTAGTATTTGTTGCTGCTGTGATTTTGTTATTTTTCTAGGGTTCAAAGCATGATTATTTTGATGATGATTGAGTTGTTTGAATGCTTGTTAGTTAGGATTGTTCAAGCTCTTAGTTTTTATGTGAAAAAGTATGATTTTTGAGGGAAAATGTGTGAATATGTTGCTGTGAAGTTGCTGGGTGTTTCTGTATGTTTTCAGAGGTGATTATATGCTTAGTTAAGTAGAATTAACTAGGCTAGGGTGCATGATAGTGGATTTAACCAAGTTTGAGTTCTTGAACTCAAAGCTTGGTCTTTAATGGTGAAATTTGCTTGTGAGGTTTCTGGGTAGGTTTGAGGCCTTGGAATGGTCATTTGGGACCTATAGAGCAGGTCTGGAAAGTTTGGGATCAATTGGGTTCGAATTGGTCAAGATATGTGAATTTTTGGTTGTCGCCTGCGAGGAACCGGAATTCGGTTGAGCATCCGGAATTCCGGATGGGGGTTCGTATTATCCCAGAACCGGAATTCCGGTTGGGCAACCGGTCTTCCGGTTGGGGATTTTTCAGAACCCTAGTTTTCCTCGTTTTTGGGTTTTTAGGGGTATTGCCATGCTTTTTATCGATAGGGAAACTGTTAGTTTCGAGTTTTAGTCCCCGGGAAGTGATTTAGCGTGTCACTTATAGCGTTGTGATTTTTATGGTTTAGGAGCCGCAATCCGCCGTTCGGCTTCGGTTCCAGTCGGGTTGACCCGCACACCTGAAATCGGAATCCAGGTAAGATTAGTATAACAGGATGCATATGTAGATTACATGTTTAGCGTGCATGTAGGAAGCCTGTTAGTTTACATTAGATATGTATTTAGGCTTCGAACCACCCAACCCTGTCACGTCGGTACGAGGCCGGAGTATGACCAAGCCGGAGTATGACCGGCTCGACCGATCAGCCGACACCGGTTGGTGGTTCGGGCTATTGACCTATCCCGTCGGTACAGGCTGGAGTATGACCAGCAGCCGGAGTATGACCGGTTCGACCGATCAGGAGGATACTTGTCAATAGTACCGTCCCCTGAACGTTCAAAACTCAGTACCATGTTGGACATGGCAGTAGTGCTCAGTACCATGTTGGACATGGCAGTAGCGGGACTCAGTATCGTGTTGGACACGGCAGTCAGTTTTATGTATGATATTAGTATGCTTTTCTTACTGAGTCTGTCGACTCACAGTTTACGTTCATGTGTAGGTAAAGGCAAGGCAGTTGCTGATGGACCGTGAGCGAGCTTATGGGATTGTACATGTCGGGGCGGTTAGGCCTGGAGCGTACGATCCTCGGGACAGCAGGGCTGAGATTTTTGTAACGGTCGTTAGATGACCTTATTTTGATGTAAAAGTTGAATAGTAAAAACGTTTGTAAATATTTTTATAAATCGGGATCCCGAGACTTTTTGGTAAAATGGTTTATAAGTTTAATGAGAAAGCAAAATTTTAATTAATCACGTTTTTCCATAAACCTCGTTGATTAGCAACGAGCTGCACAGTACGTTTAAAAATCACGTAATACGCCTAAATTAGTTAGGGTGTTACAGTTCGGGTCCCGGTTCTCGGTCCCGGGTCCTGGGTTCGGGGTTCTGGGGTCCGGGTGTGGGTCCCGAGTCCGGGTCCAGGTCTGGGTCCGGGTCCGGGTCCGGGTCCGTCTCCGGGTCTTTGTCCGGGTCCCGGTCCCGGTCCGAGGTCCTTGGTCCGGGTCCAGGTCTCGGGTTCGGGTCTGGGTTTTGGTCCAGAACCCGGTTCCGAGTCCGAGTCTGGGTCCCAGTTCGGGGTCCGGGTCCAGGTCTCGGGTCCCAGGTCCAGGTTTGGGTCCGGGTCCAGGTCCCGGGTCCCGGTTTCGGGTTTCGGTCCAAGTCCAAGTGTTTGGTCTCGGGTCCCGGGTCCAAGACCGGGTCCGGGTCCTGGGTCTGGGTTCGGGTCCTAGTTTGGGTACGGGTCTCAGGTCTCGGTCCGGGTCTCGGTCCGAGTCTGTTTTGGATTAGAGGTGATCTGTCAGGTCGGAGCTCCAACCCGCTCCAACTAAATGGATCGTTTTGACATGCCTACACCACTGCTCTATTATGACAACACCAGGCCATTCACATTAGTGAGAATACCATGAACGCACAAAGCACGTGGAGATTGACTGCCACTTCATCAGAGAGAAGGTCCAACAAGGCTCGATCAAGCTCCTTCATGTATCTTGACAAAACAACCTTGTTTGCATATTCACCAAAGCTCTACTGCCTACTCACTTCTCCAACATAGAATCAACTTTGGATTAGTTAGTTAGGGTAGTTTTGTGAGTTAGATATGGTTGTTACAGCTGTACTCTTTCTATTACAAATTGGTTAGTTTTAACCAATAGATTCTTGATCCAAACCGAGCTATATAAGCTCTCTCCTCCAATTGTAAAATCAGTTGAGTATCAATAATACCAAAAATTCTGATTTTTCTCTGTTTCTTTCTGATCTCTTTTCTCATAGTTAGTAATATTCTTTAAAAACTATTTGCTAAGTTATATGAAATTCGATGTTTAATTATACCAATTACAGTATGATACCAAAGAAAATATTAAGCATCAATAATATCTTTAAGCAATTATTCTTAATCTAAAATTGATGTATGACAATTACACATATATATTTATTATATGAAAACTATATTATGTTAATTAAATAAGAGATAAATATATTAATTTAAACATGGCTTTTTATATAAATGTATTAAGTGGGTTAGGTCAGGTTAACTCATTTATAAATAAGTGGGATTTTAATTTTAATTTTTGAAACGGTTAATAAATGTGTTTGAAATTTAATTGTATAACTAAGTCTTGAAAAAACACAAACACGGCCTATAAATACCACTCCAACCTATAATATTAGTTGTGATATATAAATCTATGTGCAGTTTAATATTATTCTTTAAGCTTTTAGTTTATCAATATATATTTAATCAAACTCGATCAGTGTGCTTAAGAAATTAAATTTATACATGTATATCTTTTCTTTTCCGTAAGTTTGGAAATATTTGAATAAGTGTAATATATTGAAAGATGCTGTATATACAAAGACAAACATGAATCCATTATCTTAAGCAACCATGACAGAAGACCGAATTCCATCACATCTATCTATATATCTGGGCTCGGGAAAGTTTAATGAAAAAGACCCATATTTTGTACAAATATATAAATAAATATATATACATATGTTATATTTATAAAGGCTAGCACCTGGGTCGAATCTTTTTGGCTGGCATTTAATAATTTGTTCAACTATATATTTAATTTAACATTTAAAAAAGAAAGTTATGTATTATTAATATATTTAATATTAACAGATTATATCAAGAAACAAAAAATAAATGAAAGTAGTCCGATATAAGGACCTAACGAAAGAAAAATCTGAAAGCATATGCTTGTGAAAAGCACTGTGATTATAAATTATATATAAATTAAGATCATAAATTGCTTTCAAAAAAATCATAAATTAATTAACAATTATTGAGTGGTGATTATTTTAACTTATTATTTATAGGTATTTTAATTTTTAAGTATTAATTAAATTCAAACATTTTATAATCTAAAATTAGAATTCAAACTACTCCTTGCATGCTTGCACGTGTCCACCTATGGCCTATCCAAAGCAAGAATTAAGAATTATACTTACAGAGTGATTAAAATCTATATCTATTATAGTGACTAGTAGTGGTACCCCTATATATAGATAAAAGAAAAAGATACATCTTATGGAATTATTTCTTTTCCTCCCCAATCCACCTCTCTCAGACTGAAATGTACACGCCAAAGAAACCAAACATATATTCAGTAAACAACTTATATATATATATATATATATATACTAGGTAGATGTTACGTGGCGAGCCACGTATTGTTAGTTTTACTTAGGGCTCGTTTGGAACGCCGTATTAAGTCGTATTGTATTGTATTATATTGAATTGGATTATATATCATATTTTTATATAATACTATGTTAAACTTTAATTTATACTAAAATATTATATATTTAGGTGTCCATCAAATTTAATACCACATATAGTTTTACATAAAAATATTGCATAAAATGCAATTCAATACAATACAATACAATACGACCTAATTCCAAACGAGCCCTTAAGGTTTTAGTTGTGGCTTTTTATTCTTTTTTTTTTAATTTTTATAAGTAAAGTGGTATGATTATTTCAACTATATCTTCTATTCTAGCTTTCCCTAACCTTAATAAACAATTTTATGTATGTTGGCACCAAATGCTACAATGCTTTTAACTAAATCTTTATCAACCAAATTATGCGAATGTTATGGTTATTTGTATTCTTGGATAATATAATCACATTATGTGAAACTGCTTGCATAGTAAATGTAATGTACAAGCTGCATTCTATTACTATTGAAAGACCATTAGCATTATGCATGTTATCAATATCTCTAAGTGGGATTCACATAAGTATGTGAAAAAATTAGTATTTTGTTGAATGAGGTTCTTTCTATCTCTCTTGTCTTAATGGGAAGGGGATCATTGTTATTGTAACTTGTTCATCAAACGACCATTGATTGGATGATATTGTTCCTTCCAATCCTAGAGGAAACTATATCCCTTGAATCATAAAGGCAAGTAGAAATACCAAAATTTCCAAGCTTTACTGCACCGTGTGCACCAACCAGAAATAAAATGCTCCCAGCCTACAAAATCATGATATCAAAATAACAATGAGCATTAGATTATACACATTTGACGCAACAAAAGAAAGTTTGAAAAAAAGCTAACAATAAATTGTGACAAAGACATGAATAATGACCAATGAAAAATTATAATAAGGGACTAACTAAATTCAAAGTCTCAATCTCAAATGTATAGAACTGCAATTCGCAAGCATCTTATACTATGGTTAATTACTGCTAAAAAATCAATTCAAAAACAGATAAGCAAAGCTTCACTTATGGATTGGAAATGTACTTCATCTGGTATTCCAAATGGTCTTGATCTCTTTAGCACATGTTCAGAATCGACAGTTTGATAATCCATTGCAGAGTTATTGGTAGGAGTTCTAGGGCGCTTCAAAATTGTTGAATAAGAATGAGCAAATATATTCAAATAAAAAATAAAAAATAATAAACATATAGTGAAAACACATCATTAGAAATGTTATAAATGGAAGACATAATAAGTGTAAATAATATAAGCATCCATTAAAAATATATATACTAATGAATGAAAAATAGACAAGACACATAAAGACTATTTCAAAGGGAGCAAATCACAAGAAGAACGTACAGTAGGTGATGGAAACCAAAAAAGTTACCTGCATTGTTAGTCACGACCAAACACAGAGGGATGGGTGCCAGCGGATGGATTTGCCATCCACCCAGTAATTGAAGTTGAAAGAGCAGGTGGAGTGGGCTGAAATGGCTAAACAGTTCATGTATGGACAAGTTAAACATCTATATATTTATACACATTCATAAATATACTATAAATTTCTTTCAACTTCACTTACACCATGAGCACTCAGTGGTGGAAAACTTCCAGCCTTTTGAACAGGACCCCCCATTAAGGGATTAGTGACGGGGGATGGAGCCCTGGCACCATTACGCTGTCCACAACTGTGGTTAAATTGCAATTTTCAACATTTAAAAAGAGAAAAATATAAGCCAGTATTATAAAGCAGAAGAAACAAAAAATAGTGTCAACACATAAGATAGAACTAATCAAGACCTTTGATTAATCAGTGTACTTAATCTCGAATTCTTCAAGGTGTAAAATTGAAGTTTCTCCCAAAATAGTTTGTTAGCTTCAATCATTTTTTTGAGCTCAACAAGCATTATACCCCTAGCAGACTTAGTATAACCATATTTAGATAGTTATATCATATTGCTTCATGAATTCTTCTTAAAATAAAACATGGATATCTTCAACATACATAGTCAATCACATCCCCCAACCAACACCTCGGTTGCTGAGTCAAAAATGAAACATAAAGTCTGAAGGTTCAACATTAGTAGTTAAAATCTCTCAAAAAAAAAAATTAGTAGTTAAAAACTGCTCTCAATATATCAGAGTGACTAAATACCAATTATAAGCATTCTCACATCACAGGGACTATTCCATATAATAATATATATAAATATTTACATACGTATGACGAAGAAAAAATGCACCTTTATTAACTGTAAAGGAACCAAATACAAACACAAGAAGAGCAAGGAAGACCAAAAGGAGCATGGCAACCTTCATTCGACCAAAGAAGCGACAAAGCAAAGGCCGAAGCTTTTCCTTCTCTCTTGAACTCGAACAGAGCAGCTTTGAGGACTTGCGCACAAGAACTGGTGTTGACTGATAATTCGGAAAACCATTTTGTCGTTGCAGTGATCCATAACTCCCAGTATGCAAACCTAATGGCCCTCCAGTCATTATACCTTCAAAACGACAAACCCACCTTTCATCTCCTTTTTCTCGTAGAAGAAGGGTCTTTCATTCAAAATGTATATCCGAAAATATATAAAAAAAATTAAAAAATCCCAAAGTCTTTTAACTCCAAATGATCCACAACCAAAGTCTTTGAATGAACCAAAGGAACAAAAACCATATTTAGAAGACAATATATATATTGAAAGACAATCCACCATATTTGATGGTACTTACTTAGATTTCAAATCCACCTACTAAACACTCCTAGTACAGAAATTTCGTCTTCAGATTTCAAATCCACTACATTTTCTGAGGAGAAGAAAAAGATTCAGTATTGCTCCTAACATGTTTAAGAGACCAGGGGATACCGTGCCGCCCCACAACGTAGCCAAGAGATTTCAGTTGTTTGTAGGCCTGGAAAAGCTCCCAAAAACATCCATTATTATCATCAGAAAGATTCATATACATTTTCTCAATAGAAATACTGGCACCAGCATCATCCATTAAAAGAAAAGCCCCTAGTTCGGCCATAAACCTTTTAAAAAAACATGATTCAGTAGTGATTCATCTCATCTCAATATGGAAATTAATAGAAAAATAAGAACTTTCACTCACAAAGCTTCTTCAATTGAGCAATAGATTTTGCCACAACGGACTATGCATGTTGTCTTCCAAATTGAACCCTTATGAACTTCAACCTCAGCCATTCCCATCTTTTTGATCCAACGACCCTTTGATAAAAGCTTCCTGAAACCATTAACAAATAAATAAAACAGATTCAACTTGTTTTTTTTTTTCAATTAATTATATAAACTATAAAAATTAATTTTTACCTAGGCTGTAATTTGGACACTGGTACAAAAGCATAGCAATATTGTTCATCATCATCCTCAAAATTACAGTAATTAGGGAATAGGAGCCGAGAAGAGAGAGGGAATCGTGGAGATCGACGCCGGCAATAGGAGCCGAGAAGAGAGGGAATCATGGAGGGTGAAAGTGAGACGCAAAGAGAGGGAAAATTACACTAATTTGCGGCAACTTAATAAAAAAATATCAAAAATTGAGGATATACGGTTTGTTAGAGATATGTGGCTAAGATGATTTTTTTAATTTAAAAAGAGATTATTAATATTTAAAAGATTGTTTAATTTTTTGGGTTTAATTATTGGATTTATTTGTTAACGGGAGATCAAACCTAATCGTTAAATTTAACAGAATATTCTTTTATTTTTAAGTATATTCTGTTAAACCAAGAAATGCCGTTAGATAGGCACTTTTAATATATAAAGATATAAATATATGGCTGGCAAAGACTACTACTACACAACAAATACATATTAATACACACGATCCATCTACTTCACAAAATGTTGTTACTTAAAATAGTGGCAACATAGTTAGGTCCTTGTAGGGTTTGTTTTTATTATTCTCTTATACATATATAAAAACTCCAAAAACTAGTTCCAACGCAGGCCATTTCCTAGCAATGATAAGTAAATAAATAAAGCACTTCTTAATTAATCATTTATAATCTTCTGCTAGCTGTGTACTTCTCATCTTTACAATTATCAACAAATATTCAAGAAGTGATATTAAATTTATGATCTGATTATCATCATGACTTGTCAGAATTTAATCCTGATTTAATTCACGAGGCCTTTAAATTAATTATTTTTTTTCTAACATTTTCTGCAGATTTGAAAACACGCTAACAGAGTGTGATCATATAAAAAAAGATATATATCGATAGTCCAAAAAATTCTAATCGTGATGAATGTGCTCATATTGAAAAATTCTGTAGAAGTGTTCATGTCGTCCTAAACATCTAGCAGTCATGAAGAATGGAAGTACTCAAATTAAGTTACGGTCATGAATTATGTGTAGAGAAATACTAAAAAACAACACATTAAAGTCTCAAGCACTAGAAAGATATCATATAATTATTAGTGCAATTATTATCTGATATTACACATCTTAAATGAATAAATAATATAAAAAATTGCTAATTAATTATAAGGCACACATCGCTATGGTATTGTACACCTTAAGACCTTAAGGTAAAGTGATATATATATATAAGTAAGGTGATATATATATATATATATTGAGAGAATATGTATATATATTTAATACAACTTGAAATACGGATTGATGATGTACACATTCTTAACTAGTAATGTATTTGAAAAGTCAAGCCATGAAAAGTAGAAAAAAGGAAAAAAACGGGTAATTATACTAGTTACAAACACATAATATATATCTTAGGATCAGAGCTTGATGATATTAGAAGAAAAATACTATATGGTATTAATGGTGTGTAGTACCATTTAACGTGAACATATCTCTATTGAATGTAATAACTTTAATAAAATATATTTAACCATTATTAAGCTATCACTAACACTTAAAAGCAATGTTCATATATAAAAAAATATATATTTATACTGCTGCATGTACACATGCATATATGTCAACCATGCACATTGCATGCCTATCTACTATAATAGTGCATGTGACCAGTAGTGGAAACTATAGTATGAACGAATGAGATGAGAATTTATATATATATATATATATATATATATATATCTATTCTATATAAAGTGTGTCTATATAACCGAATTCTTAGTTTATGAGAAATTCATGGGTGACTTTTTAAATAAAATAATTTATTATTAAAAATAAAATAATTTATGAGAAATTCATGGGTCACTTTTTATTTATATATTTTTTTTAGTATTTATAATTAAGAAGCCATAAAATTTATAATTTCGTCTTCTATTAAATAAAAATAAAAGCAACTTAAAGCATTATTATAATTATGTTGCTTTGTACATGCTGCGACAAAAAAGAATGTCAATCTTATTAATTTTTCCATGTTCTAGCTATTAATGCAAACCAGAAAAAGAAAAATATTTACTAAAACCCACCAAAACTTATCATAATTAAACCTGAGGCATTAGATGCAAAATAAATAAATAAATCATAGAGTACATTACAACACTGTTTTTGATCACGTGCTCATAAATTAGAAACACAATTAAATATATTAGCGAAATAGTGACTAACATCCAAATTTCAGAGTTGATAAAAAATCTACAACTGAATTACATGTCATGTGATTACATGTCATAAAAATAACTGATACTGTCCAAAGTTTTTATTACATGTCATGTGACGCATGTCATAAAAAAATAGATTTATACAATCGCAATGAAAAAATTATATGTGACAAGCCAACATGCGGCCAGGAAGGATTTCCTACACCACAGTATATTACAAAAAACATATGATGTTATTGAAATTAAGTTAAAATAAATAAAAAAAAAATACTAACAATCTTATTATGCATTTTACAGTGATATAGCATATGTTGAACTTGATGACAATACAAAGAGCCTATCTGCAGTCATGTTCGCAGATATTGTGGAAAAAATATTTTCGTGTACTGCTGCCCAACTAATGAAATATACTGCAAAGGTGTAATTTTAAAAAATAAAATAGTTTTACATGCCTTTCATAACTTGATTTTTTTAATTAAATAAGTTATGCACACCATGTCTAATCATTTTAAATGAAAATACATCACAGTTTACAGGAACACCGCCGCTTTGTCGACACTACCATATTCAATTTATCAACGAAAAAATGGACAATCCAGATATATGCGGACCCGGCTAGAATGAAAAATGCAAAATACAAAAATTACACTATTGTCTCTATTGAAGCAAATGAAAATTGAAATCCACCAATGACTATCATTAGTTTTCTTATCTACAATTTTTAGACAAATGCTATCTTCAATTATCAATAATTTAGAGACTGATTTTTAATTCTCTTTTTATCTTACACCCATTTAAGTAATGTTTCTTTAAGTATTGGAACATCAATTTTTAATTTATTTTTGGATTAACTTAAGAACATATTTAAATCATCAAACTTTCTTAAACATTAATATATTGCATTCGGTATTCACTTTTAATTGACAACATTATAAACTATAATATTTAGATATACATAATAATAATCTCTCTCCCTAATAACTAATAATATCTTTTCTTTAATTTTTAATTGTATCACTTTCAACTAACATAGAAAAAAACTAGCATAAAATTTAGTATACGTGCCTTGCACGTAACTTTTTGCTAGTATATATATATATGGCAAGCTGGACTTAAAGAATAATATGGAAGCGAAAAAGAAAAAAATAAACCTGAATTATGCAATTTATGTATATATATATTAAGTGTTTAATATATATTATATGATCAGTATACCACGTGAAAATACGCTTGTGTTGCACTCTTCATGCTTTAATGCTTAAACTACCGTGTATGTGTATGTATTACATCTGAATTAATGGAAAATGAACTAAGAATATGGTATTTTTTAAGAAATCATTCATATTGTACAATAAATAACAATATGTTATCTAGTAGACATCGGCAAAGAGTACTGGACCTCTCGTAAGCCAGAAAAAAAAGATTTAAGGATTAGTTAATAGACATATATTAACCAACAAATATTATATATATATATGTACACAATGCATGTGGACTGAATATATACATATAATTAAGCCCAATGAATCCGACCGAATTATATGTTCCTTGTTTTTATTTCAGTGGTTATTCATAATATAATTAATATAGAAAATGGGGGATATATATAAATAAATAAATAGGTATATATCGTTAATAATAATTAATTAACCAAAAAAGGGAACATTTTCACTTGAAATAGTGTTATAATCCTGATCAGCCGTAGTAATTTGCGTGTACATAGAAGAGGAGGAGGAAGTAGTAGTAGTAGCAATAGGAAGAGATTGTACTGTGGATATTTGAGACAGTGGAGGCGGTTGTTGTGGTGGTGGTTGTGGTATGGCTCCCACCGGCGGTAGAGCAGCAACCGAAACAGCCGCCCCATGAGAATTATTATTAGAAGAAGAAGAAGATAGCAAAGCAAGATGTTGTTGAAGATGATGATGAAGAGAAGAAGAAGAAGTAGTAGAATTAGGAGTTATATTATTATTATTATTATTATGATTGTTATTATTATTATTAGGTTGATGATCTCTATATTTGTTTCTAAGTATCTCAGCCCTGACCGCATTAAGCTCAGCTTGTAAAGATTGAACTTGTTGTTGCAAAGCCGAAATTGCACCCATGCATCCGTATACCGGATCTCTTAGTCTCACGTTAGCTTCATAAACAAGGCTATTTGCTGCATCTGCTCTTTGATTCTCCGGCACCTCCTATATATAAATCATTTTATATTTAATTATTAATTATAACATAAACTGATAACTTGGTTAATTAGTTTGAATTAATATTGATTTATAAATATTACGTACGTACCATAAGCATCTTTGAGACGTTGCTGGCTCCAAAGACTTTGTGGACGGAAGCAAACTTGTGGGGTTCATGGGGAGAGAAGTAAGGAGAGAAAGGACACTCTTGGGCACATCTTCGTCTCAAGAGCTTACAGGCTGCGCATGGAGTAATGGTGTTTAGGGTTCCTGGAGGACCCAACATGTGTCTTCTTCCCATTTGTTGCTGTTGTTGTTGATGATGATGATTATGGCCTCCCCCTGCATCTGTTGATGTTGATGATGATGATGATGCTGAATATTCTCTCTTTATCTTCTTTCCTATTTCATCAAATCTCTCCCTAGTTTATAATAAAACACAACAACTACATCATTAAATGATCCATAATATTGATGACGACTATATGATTAATAATACAGACAAAATACATATTTATGGAAAAAAGTAATTATTAATACATACATAATTAATGTATTATAAGAATAAAGAGGTGTAATATTATTGATTAAGAGATTTGTAATAGTACACTTACCTTTCTCTGGACATTCAAGCTCGCATGCTGATCTCTTCGGATAGCTATGGCGATGAAGTTTAGGAGAGAGAGAGAGAGAGATCAGAGGGGGAAATAGAAGGGAAAGCTAGACAATAGTAAAATAAGGGAAGAGGAGAGTGTACTTAAAAGGCAAGATAAATCGAAAAAGTGGTCCTTCTATATATAAATTATATTAATATATATTTATGTGTGTGTGTGCTATTAATAGGCGAATGGAATTGTTAGTATGAATAATATTTGGGATATAGTAAGGTGAAATCTCAATTTTTGGTAATAATAATGTTATGAACATCTTTGATGTAGGAGGATATCATCTTTGATTAGGAAAAATAATATTCTTGTTGATTTTGTTTTCCAGAGAAACAGAACACTTAGCTAAAGGTCTCTGATCTATGCTGGGATTGATCATGGATCAGCGTCGATGGTGGAAGGGGAAAGAGAAATAATATATATTATGGTTATTATTATATAATATGTATACAAAATGACTGCCAGCTCTGTGGCTGCTAACTCACGTGTGAGTCCTTTAATGTGTTTTGACTTTTGAATTAATACAACATTTGATTTCGTGATTGCATGTGATTGTTGCTTCTTTCTCAGGGTTCATTTTGAAACCAAAAAAAAACTTATGTGTGCATACATTGTTTAGTCCCTTTTAATTATTTATGAACATATTATATACATATATATATGCTTCTGTGAACAACTATTAGAAGAAGACTTTTTGTTTTGATAAAACTATTAGAAGAAGACTTAACTAGGTTCTAGGTGGGAAAAGCTGTTAATTAGATTATATATAGATATCGTTTTATAAGGTACACTATTAACATAATATTGCTACTTTTTAAACATATCACATTGTAATTTTATTAACTCGCGAAAAATTGTTATATTAAATTATATATAAGATCTTATATTTAATTATACTAGCTAGCATTCTCTCACATGAGAAAACATATATTAATTTTAGTTTCTTGTCGCAATCAATAACTTACACCTGAATTACTAAATGGCCACATCAGCTCTGTTCTGGTTCCCATAAAATTGTTAACTACTTTTCCTAAATTATATCTATATCAATATAAATATAAGATTTGTCGTAAGAAAACCGCAAGTAATTCATCTTTATATATATATATATATAATAAAGATAAATATATATTGGACAGATTGCAGTACTATTGCAGTTTGGGTGCACCAATGATCCCTACCCTTAGCTGAGTTCTGTGTTTGCTCAAAATGTTTGGCTAATTGTATTGATAAAAAAAAAAATTTGAAATATTAACAATAAATATAACCAATTATTAATTGTGATATCATAAGACAATTTTCGTAATTTCATATAATATATGAAAACTATGCATAACTTCGTAGACGTAGCCTAACAATTGCGTTTGGTTGGGAAATAGGAATGAGAATGGAAATGGGAATAGGAATGGAATGGAATAAAATTTAAAATGGATAAAAAAAATTGATAAAAAAATAATTAATTTTTTTTTCTTATTACAGTGGAATGGTGATTCCTTCCTTTTTAAAATGGAATAACCATTCCACAAAAATGGTGAAAAGAACATTCCATTAGAATGTCATTCCAATACTTTAAAATGCAACCAAATAAAGAAATGGAATGAAAATTATTTCCTTTCTATTCCATTCCATTTCATTACCTCCAACCAAACGCCACCTTGTGTGTGAATCGTGTAAATTTAGTATCTTTGTTTCCTTCTTTAATTTTGATTGTTGCGTTGGTTTCTTTTTTGTGAAAACTCATTAATATATTTAGTGTAAAAAATGTATGTATAAGTCATTAATAATTATCAGGAAGTAATGCATGTGTTAGAAAATTTGAGATAGTTCTTTTTCAGAGATTTTTTTTTTTCTAAACCTTTTCGGGCTTTTATTAATTTGTAGACTATTAATATTCAGAAAAAAAATAATAGTGTAGCTAGTGCCATTAGAAAAAGGCTTGACACCATATATAAGAAGCTAACAATAATTAACTCGATTAAATATAAATTGCATAGTGTATAGATATACATATATGTATATAAAATATGGCGGTATATTTAGTCTAGAATCTCACCTACTTTTTCATCAAAAAGGGTAAGCAACAGTTTTGCACGCACACATAAAAATTATATGATCTGATCGATTTCAACTACCCTAAGTTTTGTATTAATAGTCAATATATTTGACTGCAGTTAAATATTACTGAAATATTTTTATTTTTGTATCAAATAATAATATATGATAAAATTATATGTAAAAGAGAGCAAGAAAAATGAAACATTGACATTTTCTTTTGTCAATTTTAAGAAAATGTTAATTATTATTATTAAAGCTTGAAATTAATTAAGTCTGCAATAATTAAATTAATCATTAAAAGCATTAACAGATAATGTTTTGTTATTAATCTCTCTCAACTGTAACTGAGACAGCAGAAACACCCTATATAACATCTCTTGAAGTAGTGTGTGAGAAAAAAAAAACAGTATCATACATATGTAAGTAATATTAACATGTTACAATATCTAAGTTTCATTATATAAATTAGATAATTAATTGAATGCCCAATTGATTAGTTATTCATTTTCTTTATTGTTTCAGCAAACCTCTCTGTGCCTTTATTTTGCTTAATATATATTAGATATGTAACAAAAAAATTTAATTATATGTATATGCAACTCAACTCAATTGATATTATATACATATAAATATATATATGTATATATTTATATACTTATTCATCTTTTCTTGGTTGTGATAGTGAAGGGCCGGGGTGTTATGTCAAAGTGGGTGGTGAAAGGGAGGGAAAGTGTACTGATCACTGTATAATTTGGAGGTGTGACTAAATATATAATTTATATATATATATATATATATATATATATTAATGCAATTATTAATTAATTAATTTTCTTAGATGGTAAGGAAATGGCACTAGTACCATCCACCTGTTTGACCCGTATTTTATGGCTTACAAGTCGCCCCGTTGTTCTCTCATCCCCAACCTAATTTTCTTACCCCCTCATCAGTTGTTATAGTTTGCACCAAAACCCAGGGCTGAACTACGTAAGACACCCACTTGAGAAAATTTTCTTTACATATGTACAACTACGAAACGGCCGCGCTTCGCGTGCAATATAAGAATGTTGGATTAACTATGTAAGATTGACAAAACTATCATCGTATTCGTGTTATATTTTAGTTAATATACTTTTATATTTCATGTCAATTCGTTTTTAAACTGTGTCTAATTTTCTTAATCTTAACCCGAAGCATAAAAAATCATATTATATTCGTGTTAACTTACTTTCACCTATTTTTCTATTATTGGAGTTAAGAAAAATGTAGATTTATCTATTAAAAAACTTATATATACTATGTATATATAGTTTTTATATATCATAAAAAATTAAAAATCTTAAAATATTTTTGATTTCTTTTATAAAAAATTAATTAAATTATTTTTTTAACTTAATATTGCATTATTAAGGTGCTATTTGGTAACACTTTTGTTTTCTAATTTTTTAATCACAAAAATGAAAGTAGAATTTTTGTTTTTAAAAATTTTGTTATTGAAAAATAAAAATGCGTTCTATAACCACTTTTATTTTTCAATTTTAAAAACAGAAAATAAAATTGTATTTTGTAAAGTTTATTTTTATTTTGTTTAAGTCGGGTCTGGGTTCGGGTAGGGTGCTAGGTTCGGCACCAAGGCTAGAACCAGGTTTGAGTTTGGTCAAAGTCTGCTCAGAGTCCAAAACATTGATTAAAAAAACTATTTAAAAAAAATAAGAAAAGTGATTTGTTTTTTCAAAATTTTAATTTTCAATTAAAAAATTAAAAAGTGAAAACAGTTTTATAGAACATGTTTTTGAAAAATATTTTCACTTTTCCAATTTTAAAAACTAAAAAATGATTAAAAAAGTGTTACCAAATGATACATAAATATATAATTTTACAGTTTTATTATTAATCCTTTTTATTTAAAAAAATGTGTCAAACATGTCAAGTTCGTATTAAAATAAATCGTGTCGACTTATTTTTTTTGACCCGCGCCTAATTTTTCTAACCATAACTTGTAAGTTGTGGTGTTTGTGTTCATGTGGCCGTGTTGAAATCCGGTTTTGCCACCTCAACCTCTATGAGAAAAGAATTAAAATAGTAGAGAAAATTAATTATCAAATTATGAAATTAATAGAAAAAAACTAAGCTTAGAGAAAAAACCAATTATAACAATAAAGAAATTATTTTTTCCACTTAAATAATTTTTATATGAATTTTCGTTGCGTTGTGAAAATCGGCTAAGAGTGAAAATTATGATGGATGTATTATTTATTAAATTTAGGAATTTTATTAAGTTTAGGAATATTTATAATTTTCTATAATTTTATGAAATTATACCTCTATATAATAGTAATATTAATGATGTATTTATGTAATTTATATTTTTAGCTATTTATATATACACGTGTATGCATATTTACTAGATGAGAGTTACGTGGCGAGCCACGTAAATATTAGTTTTATATAAGTTCTAGTAGTTTTTGTTTAAAAATTTAGTAACTAAGCAACGACAACAACAATAGTAGATAGATCTATTTAAGTTTTTCATATTTGTAAAAATTATAAATCTAAACTTTTAATTAATTTTCTTGATTTGAGATTTTGAATTGTTCTGATTTATTTGTTTATGAATTTATTGAAATATTTGAATATTTATTTGTTCTGATTTGAATTGTTCTGATTTATTCATACTTGAATATTTATATTGATAATTGTTAATGAAATTAGTCTGTAGCTTTATGTTTATAGAAAAAAAAAAGGTATTTTTTAATATAGAGTTTAAATTTTATATTGATTCTTTCTTTGTTTTTTTCTCTCTTATTTAATTGTGTTTTCTTCATAATTTCTTAATTGATCGTTGATATTTAATGGTTCTTCCACTGGGTGAGTAGTGTATATAACTATATATATTTTAATAATTTTATTAGGAAAAATTATAATTTTTTTTAAAAAATAAAAATTATTTATTGAAGTAAAATTATACTATCTAAGAAACATCGATATTCTAATCAATTGAAATAAAAAGAAAATCCAGTAGACGAAAGTATGTGGCAATAAAAAATATAGAAGAATTAATAATTAAGAAAGAAAATACCTTTATAAGTGTGGAATATGAACATGTATCTTATATTGTCTATACAAACCCTAAAACGAACACCAAATTAACCAAATAATCCAGATAATTAAGCACTACTCGAGATCATGAATAATAACAAATATATAATTTTTTGTTTTAAGGCTAAGAATTAAAATTGAGAAAGAATACAATAAATCGCATTAGTTACCTTAATTAAATTCATAATCTGGATCAATATAAGGCTCATAAATCACATTGGCTCTTTTCTCTGAATTACTCATTCTTAGAATTCTCCTCTTTTATTAATCACCAGCGATATTGAGGAGAAAACATTGCTATTGTTGGCTTGATACTATTCACAAATTAGATATTTATTATAGTAGATATTTATTTAAAATTATTATTTTAATATTTTGAAAATAATAATAATAAAAATTTGAATAAATAATTAGTCAAAATTTTAATTTGAAATTTAAAAACCATCGTTTTATTGAATATAATATAATAATATGAAGATATCGCTAATGTATATTCTGGGTTTTAATTTTCAAGGGAATCATCACTTGACTTCTATACACCAGCAGAAGCTATAGATTCCATATTTATGTTCAGCACTCCCACTTAATCATACTATCATGTTCCCAAAATATACGTATCACCCTGACCCAAAAGTAGGCTTAACTAATAAATCAAAGAACATGAATAGCACTCCTGAGTTGAGCCTAAGCATATCAGGATTTAGATTCTTTTAATCTTAAGATCAACTACTGATATTGACTTGGAAAGATATATATAGTGGTAAGTTTGTAATATCTTAACTTAGTTGCAATATCGGTCCAGTCCAATGTATACTCTATACATTCAAAACTAGTATACTTTACTAATGTCCTGGAAAGAACATAACACTTACTCTAAGTGTAAGTACACATCATCGCTGATTATCATATTAGTGTAAATCCAATAACACTGATGAAACATGGACCAATTCTTTTGATTCATATGATCACAATCACATTTCACTGTGTTGACGATACTGTAATTGTGAATAAACATATGATCTGGATTTAACTGATTCTATGTGTAAATGTAATAAACATATTTAAACCATTAGCATGTAGAATTCATGCAAACATCAATCACTTCAAATTTCTTATATTGATAACTAATCAGATTGTAAAGAGTTTTATTTAGGGCATAAAACCCAACAGATATGAGTTTTTGTTGTATTCTTAAAACAATCACTCTAGATTTTACCTTATGCAAAAGAAATTTGAAATGTTTGAAAAATTTCATGAATTTCTAGCAATGGTAAGTGGTTAAAGATCTTGCGAACTGATAGGGGTGGAGAGAAAAGTTAGTAGATATGCAGTTCAAAGATCATTAATTTGATTTTGAATTATATCCAAACTTTCCTCCCCAGAAATTCGAGTTGCGTATTGATAAATAGTTACTAGTCGTTGCCTAAATCCTTCTATGGTAATATAATTTTAGAATGATGCAATGGTTGTATACTTAATGTAAATCATTACTAGATTCATGGATGACCTAATCGAAATCTTAAAAAAGGTTGAACTGCTAACCCCGGTTTGCATGTTTGTTAGCTATTTTAAGTGATTAGGGGTGGAGCATCCCATAGTCATTAGATAAGAAAGTGTTTGTTTAAACAAATACTACTTTTCTAAGAAAATGACTAAGTCTGAAAATAAAGTAGCAAATAAAGGAGATATTTTTTCTTGATTCCATAAGTGTTCTATCATCTTATTCGTTACAAGATGATCCCACTGCCTCTGTTGTCTTAACACAACCGAAGAGGTCAATACCATTTAGTTTTCTTAGACATAATTCACGGTGCCTTGTTGTAGAGGGAGAGTTTCAAGGAACTTCACCTTCTCATGACTTGGAAGATACTAGTGATTAAAATCCATTGTGAGTTTAAACAAATAATGGATTGTCAAGATAAGAAACTAAGAAGAAAGCCAATAGAACTATGGTTTGATCCATTCACATGGAGTAACCTAAAGTTTTTTGTTATAAGGACATGAAAGGAAATTTTCGTTCATAAGTCTATTCAATGGACTTAACAAAACTTCCTGTTCCTAGTATTATAGGTTTGAGTTTATCTAAACCTATGGCTTGTGGTATACCTGGTAATTACTTACTCTAATGCAAGCATAAGATGCTGAAGCATTTTCTTTCCAATGGAAATCTATAGAAGCTTCACAACTTCTTAGATATAGATTTTATTTATCTAAGGAAAAGTTTCAACTATTCCAGAGAAGATAAAGCCATGGAAGAATTTCTTAAATCAACAGTGAGAGGTCTCAGATATGCTTTTGTATGCCTTAGACCAGACACCTGATGTTGAGTGGGAGTAATGAGTAGGTATCAGATTAATCCAAGAGAGGAACATTGGAAGACAATCAAGTAAATTTTAAGATTAAGAAGAGGAACTATATGTTAGTCAATAAGGGTGGTTTTGAAACTCTTAGACTACACCACATCAGATTTCGAGACTTGCCTGTGTGCTAGAAAGTCTGCTGATGAGATGGTGATTACTTTGGGGGTGGAGTAGTGATTTTGGAGAAGTGTAAAAACCTATCTGAAATCTCTTAGTCTACCAGAGAGAGACTGAATGTTAAAAGTTGCAGGAAAGATACTTATTCAGTTTAAGGAAAGTTCTATACATTTGTGGCACTATTCCAACTTGCCTTAACTACTAGGGTTACTTCCTGAATAACCAAGAAGTAGTTGCGAAAAGTGTAGAATCCAGTATTCCAAGAGAGTAGACATATAGAGAGGAATTTCACATTATCAAAGATTTTGTGATTAAGGAAGAGTAATGGTGGAGAAGAGGTTGTGTTTAATTCAACCTGTCAGATCCTATTACGAGGAGTTTACTACTATTACACTTGATTTGTATATGAAGGTGTTGAGATTATTTGTTGAGATTATTTGAAAGGCACATTTTGTTTTATACTAGTGCAAGTGGGAGTTTGTTGGGTTTTGTGCCCTAAATAAAACCCATTTCAATATAATCAGATTTGCTTATTAATAAAGATCAGAAATAACATTTTACGCTGCATGGTTCACATGATTTATTTCATTATTATATATATATAATGTATGAATTCTATTTAAGTCCAGAATATATGAATTTGTTAATGATTATAGTGTTGTCAGCACAGTGGAATATAATCTTAATTATATGTTCAAAAGTTTATTCCCTGATTTGTTAGAACACTTGTTTAGACTGACATGGTATAATCAGCGATAGGTATTCTTACACCTTGGAAAAGTGTTATATGTCCTTTCCAGGACATTGGCAAAGTTTACCAGTATCGGATGTATGGAGTATACATCGGAAGGGACCGATATTGAACTTTGATTAGATATATTAAAACTTATCGTAATATCTATTCAATTCAATATCACCTGTTGATCCTAGATCAAATGACCTTAATCTTGATATGGTTAGGTTCAATCTCAAGAGTGTTATCCGTGTTCTTTGATTTGTTAGTTAAGTCTACTTTTGGGTTAGGGTGATACGTACATTTTGGGAACACGGTAGTGCAATTGAGTGGGAGCGTTAACATAAATATGGAATCTATAGCTTCTATCTGGCGAATAGAAAGTAAAGGATGATTTCCTTCGAGCTTAACCAAACGAAAATAAATGGTGGAGATCTCATTTCACTTAGCTGAAATATCATTTATACAGAGTTAAGTGTTTTAAGGATAAATTACATTGTAGGGTGTTACGGTAATTTAATCCCTTTACAGTGTAAATCATCTATATAGAGGATCATTGATCACATTAGGGTTATAACAATGTATAACTAATGACGTGTCTATATCATGGAACATATAGAGCATTCTATATGACTGAGAGTGCAATTCCAAGTTCTAAGTATGGATTCAATGAGGAATTAATAAGTTAGGAAATTTACTTGGTAAATTCGGTTCGACTTATTGGAAGCTCGGTTATATAGACCCACGGTCCCCATACTAGTTGAGACCATACTGCTTGTAAGACCCAGTTAATTGATTTTAATTAATCAATTATAATTCTAAAAGTTAGACTATGTCTACTTTGTGAATTTTCACTAAGTAAGGGTAAAACAGTAAATAGAGAGTTTAAAGGGTATATTTATTAATTGAGAAACTTTGATTAGTTTTTATTAATAAATAAAATAAATGACAATATATTATTTAATAATTAATTATAGTTATTAGATAATTAGATTTGATATTTAGGTGGTTGAATGAGGAAATTGGCAATTTTGGAGAATGGGAAACTAGGAATGATAAAATAGGAAAGCTGCAAAAGTGAGAGGCTTGTTTCCATTTTCTATGGCCAGCCACTTTGTTTCCTTTTATCATTTTATTTTTCATTTTTAAATGCCAAGTAATTCAACCTTAACCCTGTGTGGTATTCTATAAATAGAAGGTAAAGGCTTCAGGTTTCCAAGACAATTGTATCTCATTCTTTTTAGAGTGAATTCCTAAGCCACCACTTTCCTCTCTCTTTTCTTCTCTAAATTTTGAAATCCCTTGAGTGAATGAGTAGTGCTCACACATATCAAGCGGTACCTCAATCATAGTATGTAAGACTATGGAAAATCAACCATCAAAGAAGGAGAGAAAGAGATCCAGATTCAGATCTTGATTATGCTCTGCTACAGAAAGGAATCAAGGGCTAGAGATCTGAATGGAAGGAGTCATAATATTCCGCTGCACCCACTGTAAGGTTTTCTAACTTTATATGTGTTTATTTTCATTGTTTTAGAATTCATATTAGGTTGTTAATCCAATATACATGATAGTAAATAGATCCTGGTAAAATAATTTCCAACACGATAGTATTGTCATATGGACGTCCTAGACTCGATACCGTGTGGGACACGAGGATTAGGGTTATGATCGGGTGTATGGGCGCCAGGTTATAACGCAGGTTATTTGTATGTTATATGTTATGTTTTTCTTACTGAGTCTGTTGACTCATAGTGCAATTTCTATGTGTAGGTAAGGGCAAAGCTAAAGTTGGGGAGCCGTGAGAGCGAGCAGGGGAAGATTGTTCATGTCAGGGTGGTTAGGCATGGAGCGTACAATCCTCGAAACATCAGGCTTTTACTGTTTAGTCGCTAGGCGACAAATCTTTTGTATATGAATAGTAAACTTTGTAAATGTACTTTGTAAACGGGATCCCGGGATTTTATAAATATATTATGTTATGATTTTATTTAAATAAGCAAAATTTTAATTATTCACGATTTCCAACAACCTCGTTGATTAGCAACGAGCTGCACAGTACGTTAAAAATCACGCTAACACGCCTATAATAGTTAGAGTGTTACAATTTGCTATCAGAGCCGCCAGGTTGTTTTTCGAAGATTGTCAGGACATGTACAATCATCATCAACAGTCTGCTCGCTCCACGGTTCAGTAAGCTTTTATTGCTTAGTAGTTTATTTAATAGTATGATTTAAGAAAAGCCTATTAGGAAGAAAGTTAGTAGCCTGAAAGTAGAATAGGCACATGTTTTTAATTTCTAAATAAGCGGCATTAGTAAGTTTTTCTTTGATCACGATCTGACCAGACTAGCTATTGGTTACGCAGGCTGTTCTAATTAGTATGGACGCCAAGCGAAACACCAGGAGCCAGGGCAATTTGGTTGGATCCAATGATGGTCAGGGAGCTTAGATTGCCCTAAATGTTCGTGGCCGAGGTAGAGGTCCCAGGGGCATGGCACGTGGTCGAGGTGATGTTAACCCACCACAGGTTGCCCAAGCTGCCCAAGCTACTCAGGATGCCCAAAACTGGGAAAATAGGTTTGCAAAAATTAAAGCTAGAATTAATGAACAAGATGAAGTGATTCGGCTGTTAAGATAGCAGGGTGCTCCTGCAGTCCCTGCTCCAGAAATACCAGTAGCTCCTGCCCCTACTGTGCAGGCCGAATCGGTTGTTGCAATGAACCAGATGGAACCCCTGTATGAAAGGTTCCGTAAGCAGGAACCTCCAGTTTTCTTTGGAGGTCCCGATGGTATGAAAGTCGAGAGGTGGC
Organism: Cannabis sativa; assembly: GCF_029168945.1. NCBI lineage: Eukaryota > Viridiplantae > Streptophyta > Magnoliopsida > Rosales > Cannabaceae > Cannabis > Cannabis sativa. Next base: position 60,722,092 of record NC_083601.1, read on the forward strand.
TAACTATGATCACCAAGATCTTGAACTTTATGGGCGTCACTGGCAATAATAGAGTGGTCTGTGCCACTTTTCAATTTCAAGAAGATGCTCTGGTTTGGTGGGAAATGGTGTCCATGATTCATGACGTTAGCACAATGACCTGGGAGAAATCTAGGAGCTGTTTCATGCCATGTATTATAACGAGGCAGTCAAAAGTGCCAAAAGAAAAGAGTTCACCCAATTAACTCAGAAAGAAAACATGAGTGTTACTGAGTACACAACGCAATTTGACCGTTTGGCGAGTTTGGCCTCGAGAATTGTGCCAACCGACTTCAGTAAGAAAGAGAAATGCCTGGATGGGTTAAATGCGAAGATCAGACATGATTTGATGATCACTACTGACGACAGTGCCACCTATGCTGAAATGGTGGATAAGGCACTACGAGCTGAGAGCGCAGTGGGATGCATAGTAGAGTCTCATAGGACTCCGGTTGTTGGCAGGACTCCTACCCCTCCTGCATCAGGCTTTAGCAGGGGAGGTAGTGGCTCGACCACTGATCAGAAAAGAAAGGCATATACTGCAACCAGTGGCTTTGGTCAGAACAAGAGGTTCTGGGGGAACCAGGGTCGAGGCAATCGTCAGAGTGGCACCGAAACTCGATACACTTACCCACAGTGCCCTAGTTGTAAAAAGCACCATCTGGGGAAAAGTGTAAAGGGCAGGGGTGCTTTCAGTGTGGTATGCAAGGGCATTACAAAAGGGATTGTCCCCAACTAACCGAAGCACCGAAGACTGCAGCGAAACCTACTCCAACTAGGGTGTTCGCGATAACTCAAGTTGATGCAGAAGCCAGCCCTTCTGTGGTAACAGGTCAACTCTCGGTCAACAACTCCTATTTCTCTGTGTTGTTTGACTCTGGGGCCACTCATTCGTATGTGGCAGCCCGAATTTTTAGTAAGTTGGATTGACCGCATGATAGTTATGAAGCAGGGTTTGGAACCCTACTGCCTGGCGGAGAGATAGTTATCTCTAAAAGGTGGATTAGGTCTATCCCAATCAGAATAGAGGATAGAGAGTTGAGTGCTGATTTGATAGAGATGAATTTAGTGGATTTTGATATTATACTGGGAATGGATTTCTTGTCCAAGTATTCAGCAGTATTGACTGTAAGAGGAAGATGGTAATCTTCCAACCAGAAGGTGAAGAACCATTTTTCTTTGTCGGTTCAGTTTAGGGATCTCGAGTGCTAGTAATTTCAGTACTAACAGCTAGGGAATTGTTACGAGAGGGATGTCTAGGGTTTCTAGCCATGGTATTGGATACCACTTAGCCGGACTCTGTTCGGCCAGATGACATCAAGGTGGTTCAGGAATTTCTAGATGTTTTTCCCGATGAACTTTCAGGTTTACCACCTCAGCGAGAAATTGATTTTGTAATTGACTTGGCACCTTGAGAAGAACCGGTTTCTAAAGCCCCTTAAAGAATGGCTCCAACAGAACTTAAACAATTGAAAATTAAACTCCAGGGGTTGCTTGACATAGGGTTTTTTTCCGGCCCAGTGTGTCACCCTAGGGAGCTCCAGTATTGTTTGTTAAGAAGAAGGATGAATCTTTGTGGATGTGCATTGACTACTGGGAATTGAATAAGCTAACAATTAAGAATAAATATCCTTTACCTATGATCGACGATCTTTTTGATCAACTTCAGGGGAAGATTGCCTTTTCAAAGATTGATCTCCGATCGAGCTATCATCAATTGAAAATCCGAGAGGAGGATATCCCAAAGACAGCTTTCTGCATTAGGTATGGACATTATGAATTTCTGGTTATTATGTCTTTTTGACTGACCAATGCTCCTGCAGCTTTTATGGATTTGATGAATAGGGTATGCAAGGATTTCCTCGATATTTGTGTTATTATATTTGTCGATGACCTCCTTGTGTACTCTCAGTCAAAAGAGGAGCACGAGAAACATATCCAGATGGTTCTGCAGCGACTTCGGGAACATAAGTTATACGCCAAATTCAAGAAGTGCGAATTTTGGCTATCTCAGGTGTCCTTTCTTGGGCACATTGTTAGCAAGGATGGGATCAAGCTGGATCCAGAAAAGATAGAATCCGTTAGGGATTGGCCAAGACCAAAAATAGTGACAGAAGTTAGAAGCTTCTTGGGTCTAGCTGGATATAATCGTCGGTTTGTGGAAGGGTTCTCTAAAATTTCAACACCCTTAACCGAGCTTACTAAAAAGAATCAGTGTTTTGTATGGACAGACAAGTGTTAGGCTAGCTTCCAAGAGCTGACGTAGAGATTAATTACAGCTGCAATGTTAGCCCTACACTCTGATAAGGATAACTTGTCGCGGTAGTATTTGCTTTGAAGATTTGGCGGTATTATCTCTACGGAGAGAGATGTGAAATTTATACCGACTATAAAAGTCTCAAATATTTCTTTACTCAGAAAGATTTGAATATGAGATAGAGACTTTGGTTAGAGTTTGTTAAAGATTATGATTGTGAGATTCTTTACCATCCCGGGAAGGCCAATGTAGTGGATGATGCCCTGAGCAGGAAGGGTCCCGGGTAGGTAGCTAGTATGGTTCAGATTTCATCTCAGTTAGCGGAGGACATGGTCAGATCTAGCATCGAGTTTGTTGTAGGCAAGCTTCATAACTTGACGTTGCAATCTGATCTGTTAGAACGAATTAAAGCCGCTCAGTTAACTGATCTAGAGTTAGTAAAGATCAGAGAAGAGGTATCAGCTGGTGAAGCTAAGGATTTTACAGTGTCAGACAGTGGGATGCTGTTGTTCAAAACTAGGGTTTGTGTTCCTAATAGTGTGGAACTTAGAAATGAAATTCTTGAAGAGGCTCATACCACTCCATATTCCCTACATCCTCGCACCACCAAGATGTATCTAGATCTTAAACCTTACTTCTGGTGGAGCAGAATGAAGAAGAATGTGGTAGAATTCGTATTGAGATGCCTAACCTGTCAGCAGATTAAGGCTGAACATCAGAGACCGGTAGGGTTGTTGCAGCCTTTAACCCTACCTGAGTGGAAGTGGGAAGATATCACGATGGACTTTATGCTTGGATTACCTAAAACCACGAGTTTATTTGATTCTATTTGGGTTGTGGTAGACCGATTCACGAAGTCTGCACATTTTCTACCAGTTAAAACAACCTTTTCAGTGGATCAGTACGCGGATTTGTACGTCAGAGAAATAGTAAGGTTGCATGGTGTACCAAAGTCCATAGTTTCGGATAGAGATTCGAAGTTTACTTCAAAATTTTGGCAGAGTTTGGAATGGGCTATGGGTACTAAACTGAAATTCAGTACAGCTTTCCATCCTCAGACTGATGGATAGTTCGTAAGAACAATTCAGATACTGGAAGATATGTTGCGAGCCTGTGTTACGGATTTTGAGGGCTCCTGGAGTAAGTACCTATCGCTAATAGAGTTCTCGTACAATAATAGTTATCAAAGTACAATAGGGATGGCTCCCAATGAATTGTTATATGGCCGAAAGGGTAGATCTCCCATCCATTGGGATGAGACAGGGGAGAGGAAATACCTAGGTCTAGAATCAGTACAGCGGACTAGTGAAGCAATTGAGAAGATTAAAGGTAGAATGCTTGCCTCTCAAAGTAGGCAAAAGAGTTATGCAGATTTGAAACGCTGAAATGTTGAGTTTTAAATAGGGGATCACGTGTTCTTACGAGTGTCTCTAATGAAGGGTATCAAGCGTTTTGGGAAAAGAGGCAAGTTATGCCCTAGATTTACAGGACCTTTCGAGATTCTCGAGAAGGTTGGACAAGTTGCATATCAGTTATTTTTACCTCCAGCTCTTTCAGCAGTTCATAACGTATTCCATGTCTCTATGTTGAGAAAATACGTTTCAGACCCTACTCATGTACTTAGCTATGAAAATCTTGATCTGCACCCAGACATGTCATATGAAGAACAACCAGTACAGATCCTTGACAGAAAGGATAAAGTCCTTCAGAATAATACCATAGCTTTGGTCAAAGTACTCTGAAGAAATAGCAAGGTGGAAGAAGCCACCTGGGAATTGGAATCAAACATGAGAGCTCAATATCTAGAGTTATTCTGTAAAGACCGCTTAGTTTAATTTGGAAATTAGCAGTTAATCACGTTTAATTATGAAATTATTTATAGCTATTTAAATAATTATTTATACTATTATCATTGAATTCTGAGATGCATTTTATGTCCTTTAGTAGTTTTTATAATTTTGCATTTCCGGTGCCCGGTAACATGGAACTCGGTGTTTGGCTCAGTAAAATCACAACTTAGTATGTTAGTAGTTTGGGACGGTTTATTAGACTTTGGGAATGTCGAGAATGGCCGGGAATTTAGAATTTCCCAAAACTACCCCTTTAGTGTTATTTATGTGATTTTAGTGTGAAGGGGCAAAATGGTCATTTTGCCCCATTGTTAGTTTGTCTTTTGTGACTTATTAATTGGAAAATATATGTTTATTTATGCTTTATTTTGGCTGAAGTAAAATGGGATTATGTGGCATTTATTTCATTTTTCCCAAACTTAGAAAAATTACAAAATTTTAAAAAGAAAGGCTCTCTCTTTTCCTCTCTCTATTCGGCCACTTGAGCAGCAAGAAAAGAGGATTTCCTCTTGGATTTCAAGCTGGTTTTTGCATTGATTTTGACCTCTTGTTGTTGGTATGTTTCCTCTAGCTTCTCTTTTAAGTTTTCTTGTTGAATTTTGATGAAAATGAGGTGTTGCATGCTTAGTTTTAGGTCATTGTTGTTGCTGGGATGTTGTTGATGTTTTCAGAGATTTAAGCTTGTTTATTTGAGTTGATTTGAGCTGTTTGTGAAGCATGATAGTTAGGTTGAGTAAAGTTATGGTTTTTTCTATGCAAAAGTTTAGTTTTCAAAGAGAAAATGGAGAATTTGGTGGCTGTGATTATTGCATGAGTTTAAGCTTGTTTTCTGCAGTGTTTTTATGCATGCTTATGTAGTTCTAATCTAGGTTTGATGCTTGTTATGTTGTTTAGTCAAGTTTTGAGTTTAGAACTCAATCTTTGACCTTTAATGGTGAATTGAGTTTCTGTGTGTGAAGCTCAGTTTTATTGCTTTAGAAATGTTCTAGGGGATGTATAGAACAGGTCTGGAAGGTTTTGTATGATTTGGGTTGGATTTGATTGAGTTGTGAATTTTTGAAAAGTTCCTGCGAGGAGCCGGAATTCCGGTTGTGCAACCGGAATTCCGGATGAGGGTTCAGGAATTCTCAGAACCGGAATTCCGGTTGCAGAACCGGTCTACCGGTTGGGGAATTTTCAGGAACCCTAGATTTCCTCGTTTTTATATTTTTTGGGGTATTGCCATGCTTTTTATCGATAGGGAAACTTTTAGTTCCTAGTTTAAGTCCCCAGGAAGTGATTTAGCGTATCACTTATAGTGTTGTGAATTTTATGGTTTAGGAGCCTGTAATCCGCCGCGCAGATAGTTCCAGTCAGGTTGACCGGCACACCTGAATCCTGAATCCAGGTAAGATTAGTATAACAGTATGCATATGTAGATTACATGTTTAACGTGCATGTAGGAAGCCTGTTAGATTACATTAGATATGTATGTTGGCTTCGAACCATCCGACTGTGTCACGTCGGTACAGGCTGGAGTATGACCAGCAGCCGGAGTATAACCGGTTCGACCGATTAGGCTGACTCTGTATCACGTCGGTACAGGCTGGAGTATGACCAGCAGCCGGAGTATGACCGGTCGACCGATTAGGCTGATAGTTAGGTTGGTGGTTCCGTACTATTTGACGTATGACGTCGGTACAGGCTGGAGTATGACCAGCAGCTGGAGTATGACCAGTTCGACCGATTAGGCTGATACTGTAACACGTCGGTACAGGTTGGAGTATGACCAGCAGCCGGAGTATGACCGGTTCGACCGATTAGGCTGTTACTTGTCAATAGTACCGTCCCTATGAACATTCAGAACTCAGTATCGTGTTGGACACGGCAGTTAGGGGGATTCAGTATCGTGTTGGACACGGCAGTTAGGGTTATGGTCAGGGGTATGGGCATCTGATCATGACTGGGATTTATGTATGAGTATTATTATGCTTTCTTACTGAGTCTGTCGACTCACAGTGCTATGTTTATGTGTAGGTAAGGGCAAGGCTAGAGCTAATGGACCGTGAGCGAGCCGGTGAAGATTGTACATGTCAGGGCGGTTAGGCCTGGAGCGTACGATCATCGGGACAGCGAGGCTATTTTTGTAATTAGTCGCTAGGCGACAAGTATTTTGTATAAACAGTAAACTTTTGTAAATGGTTTTGTAATCGGGATCCCGAGTATTTTGTATAAATATTTTACAAGTTTAATTAAAAAGCAAAAATTTTAATTAATCACGTTTTCCATAAACCTCGTTGATTAGCAACGAGCTGCACGGTATGTTTAAAAATCACGTAATGCGCCTATGCTAGTTAGGGTGTTACAATTCAGGTTAGATTTCGAGGGTGAAATCCTTTTAAGGGGGGATAATTGTAAAGACCGCTTAGCTTTAATTTGGAAATTAGCAGATAATTAGGGTTTAATTATGGAGCATATTAATTAATTTTAAATTATTAATTTATGGTGATTTATTAGAATTCAGAATGCATTTTATATGTCATATTTAGAATTTCATAAATTTTGCATATTCAGTGCCCGGAAACATTGGAACGCCGTGTCTCGCTCATAGAATCACATCCTAGTATTTTAGTATAGCGGGGCAATATAGTTAGACATTGGGAATGTCAGGATTAGTTGGGATTTTAGAATTTCCCAAATTACCCCTAAGTGCCTTTTTAACCCTTTTAGTGTGGGAGGGGAAAAATTACCCCATAAGCTTTTTGTCTTTAGTGAGGTTAATTAAGATATATTTTAATTTGATTTTATTATGTTATTTTGGCTGAGATATTTTAAAAAAAATTGAAACTGGGATTCATTAGACCAAGCTACTCACCTTGGGGTGCTCCGGTATTGTTTGTGAAGAAGAAAGATGGACCCTGCGAATGTGTATTGATTGCCGGGAATTGAATAAGCTTGCCATCAAGAACAAGTATCCTTTGCCTTTGAATTGATTTGATCAAATGAAGGGGAAGACGGTCTTTTCTAAGATCGATCTTTGCTCATGCTATCATAAACTGAATATTCGAGAGGAAGATATCTCAAAAATTGCGTTCCGTACTTGGTATGGACATTATGAATTCCTTGTGATGTCTTTTGGACTCACCAATGCCCTGGCAGCATTCATGGATTTTATGAATCGGGTGTTTAAGGATTACTTGGATAGATGTTTAATTGTGTTTATTGATGACATTTTTGTGTACTCTAAGTCGGAAGAAGAGCATGAGTTTTATCTCAAAGTGGTTTTGCAACGGTTACGGGATCATAAGCTCTATGCTAAATTCAAAAATTTTGAATTTTGGTTATCTCGTGTCTCATTTCTGGGGCACATAGTGGATAAAGATGGGATCATGGTGGATCCGGCTAAAATTGAAGCTGTTCGGGATTGGCCTACACCAAAATCAGCTACTAGTAATTAAGACATGTTTGAACAGTGCCAAAAATGTATAGAACTTTCCTTAGAGTGAATAAGTACCTTTCCTGCAACTTTAACATTCAGTCTCTCTGTGGTAGACCTAGAGACTTCAAATAGGTTTTTACACTTCTCCAAAATCACTACTCCACCCCCAGAGTAATCACCATCTTATCAGCAGACTTTCTAGCACAAAGGCAAGTCTCGAAATCTGATGTGGTGTAGTCTAAGAGTTTTAAACACACCCTTATCGACTAACATGTAGTTCATCTTCTTAATCTGAAGATTTACTTGATTATCTTCGAATGTTCCTATCCTGGATTAATCTGATACCTACTCATTACTCCCACTAAACAGCACGTGTCTGGTCTAAGGCATACTAAAGCATATCTGAGACCTCTCACTGTTGATTTAAGAAATTCTTTCGTGGCTTTATCTTTTCTGGAATAGTTGAGACTTTTCCTTAGATAAATTTAATCTATGTCTAGAAGTCAAGAAGCTTTTAAAGATTGCCATTAGAAAGAAAATGCTTCAGCATCTTACTAAAGTAAGCTGCTTGCACTAGAGTAAGTAATTAACCAGGTATACCATAAGCCATAGGTTTAGATAAACTCAAACCTTATAATACTAGGACATGAAATTTTTTTAAGTCCATTGAATAGACTTATTAACAAAAATTGCCTTTCATGTCCTTGTAATAGAAAACTTTAGGTTATTCCACATGAATTGTTTTAACCATAGTTCTCTTGGCTTTCTTCTTAGTTTTTTATTTTGACAATCCATTACTTGTTTAAACTTACAATGGATTTTAATCACTAGTTTCTTCCAAGTCATAAGAAGGTGAGTTCCTGGAAACCTTCCCACCACGACAAGGTACCGTGAATTGTGTCTAAGAAAACTAAATGGTATTGACCTCTTCGGTTGTGTCAAGACAACAGAGATAGTGGGATCATCATATGTAGAATAAGATGGTAGAACACTTTTGGAATCAAGAAAAAATATCTCCTTTATTTGCTACTTTGTTTTCAGACTTAGTCATTTTCTTAGAAAAATAGTATTTGTTTAAACAAACACATTCTTATCTAATGACTATGGGATGGTCCACCCCTAATCACTTAGAATAGCTAACAAACATGCAAACCATGGTTAACAGTTCTGGCTTTTCTTAAGATTTCGATTAGGTCATCCATGAATCTAGTAATGGTTTACACTAAGTACACAACCATTCCAGCATTCTGAAATTTTCCTTTCACTAGGGTATTACCTTAGAAGGACTTAGGCAACGACTAGTAACTAATCATCAATATGCAAATCAAATTTCTGGGGAAGTAAGTTTGGATATATATCAAAAAACAATTTAATGATCTTTGAACTGCATATCTACTAACTATTTCTCCACCCCTATCAGTTCGCAAGATCTTTAACCACTTACCTTAGTGGTTTCACCATTGCTAGAAATTCATGAAATTTTTCAAACATTTCAAATTTCTGCGTTTAAGGTAAAATCTAGAGTGATCGTCTTAAGAATATAACGAAAAACTCATATCCACCTCTGAATGTACATCCATCTGCAAATGAGATGATTATACTTTCAGTAGATATAGGCATATTGTCTCTTTGCAGAGAATGATCTTGTCAAAAACACTATGAACAAGATGCAAATGCCATAGATTTATAAAATATGTGGTTGTGTCTTTTGATGACTTAGGTTTAGTTACATCAAAGAGTTCTTAGAATAGTGCAAGTGGATCCTGGTCACAGAATACAAAACTCATATTCCATACTAACATACAGTTTGAGTCCATTAATAGAAGATGGATATTAATCACTTGTGAAAGTGTAACTGTATAATGAGTAATTCTTTCTTGGACCACCACTACTAATTTAACTCTAAGTTTATTTGCCCATAAAAGTAGGAGATTTCTAAGATTGAGGATTTATATCATTTTGGGATAGAATTTTTGGAAGTATGATCATATGCATCATTTAATTTCTTAAGAGAAAATATAGAATGATATGAAATGATTTATAGACAGTTCATCAAATGATATGTTATTGAGCTAATTCCAAATGAATAAGCTAAGAAGAATTAGGATAATTTCGTTTTTAAATAACAATCCAACGATGCTTCGATTAGCGAGAGTCAAAGTAATCTTATTTATACAATCTTCTTGTTTCATATTGTAAATACTAGTCTAAGGTGTCATCAATTGATGAACAGCTAGATGTTGCATTTACAATATTTATCTTTCGAGATCTAACACTATTATGTTTGTCTAATGGTTGACAATCCATTAGGGATTTTTCCCATTAGAACAACAAACCAAGTTAGACCACCAATGAAGATTCGAAATTAAACTACAATTTAATATCAAAAAATAACATGGTTCAATATAAATTCATACACAATTCAAAAATTATTAAACATATAGCAAGTAGGAATGACAAGTGAAAATACAAAAACATACAATCCTAAATAATTTCTAAGGTCTTCAACAAATTGATATCAGTGTCCCGTTTAGGCGAGAGTCAAAGCTACCATCCATTGAATAGAGTTGTCAGCTCATCTAAAATGATAAACATTCTAGCAACCTTTTATTCAAGATCAGAATCCAGCGTTGTCCCGTTTAGGCGAGACTCAAGGCTATTCTATCTTATGAGCTTCCACCATTGTTTCATACTCTTGTAAGTCTTATACAGTTGCCACCATTAGGGTGATCAATACTAATATAAAAAACTTACAAAAATACTTATCTTTCGAGATTAAACGGCGCTAACTTGCTAATGAACGTTCCTCCATTAGGGAGATCGAATATCCTAATAATAATAAAGTTCATTATTTAAAGTGTATTTTCTTCTATTATTTATTGTAATCAATTTATTTTAAATATATATTTATTTAATTAAAATTTTTAATTTTAGAAAGAAAAATTCTAAATATAAATTTTAATTTAATATTTATAAATTATACTTAGATGGATATGAAAATAACATGAATTATTTCCATCTTAGTAATAATTTCCAATAAATATTAAGAAAAATATTCAATTTAAGTTGTTTCAAAATTAATTTAAATTAATTTACAACTTAAATCTAATTTTCTATAAATATATATTGCATTTTGAAAAATTGAAGTATATATAAGAATACAATTTTCGAAAATGCTTGTTAAAATAAAATGAAAATAAAACCTGGAAAAAATTATTCTAATTTTATGTTGGCCCAAAATTAATTAATAAAATTAATTTACAACAAAAAAATATAATTTTCCTATTTAATTAAATATTAAAGAAAAATTTCAAATATTTAAGTATCATGATGAAAATCAACTTAAATATTAATTTTCTATTTAATTAAATACACTAGAAAAATACTTCAAGCAAAACAGATAATAACAATCTAGACTTTCATTGACTAATTAATTCATTTTCTAATTATAATATATTTTAGTTCATTTATTTTAATTAATCATTAAATGAAAAAATCATTGATTTAAGTTTGTCCAAAAAAACTAATTTTCAACTTTAATCTATTTTTCAAATAAAATTCGAAATTTCTGCATTAAAGAAAGGCAATTTTGAAATTGTGGGAAAAAGATTAATAAAATAAAATAAAATATATTTTGGAACTTATTCAAATTTAAGCTATTATGAAATTTTAGAGAAAATTTCCAACTTAAAATAATTTTCTATTTAATTAAATATCATGAAAATAAAAATATTTAAGTATCATGATGAAAATCAACTTAGATATTGAATTTTCAATTTAATTAAATGTATTAAATTCATGAAATAAATAATTAAGTATAGAGGAGACTTAATTATTAATTCTAGTTTCATACTAGGAAAAATATACTTAACTTAGATTGTACCAAAATTAATTATTAAACAATTAATTTCACAATTTGTGATATTTTCCTAATTAAATATTAGAAAATATAATTAGTACTAGAAATAACTATCTAGAATATATTTCAATAACTAAGTGTTTTTCTAAAATTTGAAAAAATATCTAATTTAAGTTGTTATAAAAAAAATCTAAAATATCCAACTTAAATATTTTTCAACTAAAGTTTAATTAAATATAAAAATTAAGTTGTAACCACTTAATTTGAAAAATATTCCATTTTAAGTTGATTTATATTTTAAAAAATATCAACTTAAAAAATATCTTAAGAATCTTCAATAACCGATTCCTAGAATTCCTCAACTTAATTTTGAAATTCAAAAGGTATTCAAATTTAAGTTGATAGATAAAATTAGTTAGAAATAACTAATTTACAACTTAAATGGGAATATTTAATGAAATAATTAAATATAAGCTTCAGAAAGAATCTAGTTAGTTATAATTCTTTATTTAATTAAATACAAGAAAAATACGTATAGTTTATCTAGAAATTAATTCATTAAACTAAGTGTGTTTTTCTTAAATTAATTTTAAAAAAAAATGAAATTAATTATGTTGCTAATCAATTTTATTAGGTTAAACTAATTTAATTAACCTAGCACAGTTATCCAAATCAAGCAAATGGGCCTTCACAATCGGGGTAGTTCATGTGAGGGGGAGCTGGGTTCAGTATGTCGTACCCACTTCTATTGGCCCCCAACTCTCACACAAGGCCCAAAAGAGAAGAATTTAACCTTAAAATGAACAACTGTTATTAATTGAATAGGCCCAAAAACTAAATAGGCCTAAATAAAATCTATCATTGTGTGACATTTTATTTAGCACCAACCTATATGCATCTGAACATAAAATAAACATATAGGCTGACACATGCACACAGATTTGGATGGATCTTATCATGTTACTTGGTCATACACAGATGAAAGAAGAATGTAAAATTTACCTGTTACAAATTATTTACTTGACCTATTGACAATTGAACCATGGGTTCAAATCAGATAATTGGATCTGCCAACAAGTTAACCATGAAAATTTAGATCAAGCAATAATAGGTTTTGGAAAACTTACAAAGAAGCTAAAACACATACTCTTGCAACAAGTTGACTTTGGATAGTTGGATGTAGGATTTATTTAATTTTAAATTAATTAATCAAAAAAAGTTTTCGAAAATAATATTTAAATAATTAAAAAAAATATTTTCGGTTTTAAAATAAAATAAAATAAAATTTAAAATTAAACCTACAATTTTGAAAAATTAGGTTTCAACTAACCTAAATATCATTTCAAAAATTTGCTAACCATCTTTTAAATTTCATGTTATTTTACAAATTAAATATTCAATAAAATAAAAAATGATAAATAAATATCCTTTTCTAATTTTATAATTTAATTTAAATAAAAAATAACAAAATTTAAAAGTTAGCAAAATATCTTATATCTATTCAAAATATCTTGATTATAGTTATCTTACTTTAAATTTAAATAAGGTCAAATAATTTTAAAAATAGAATAATTTTAAAAAAATAATATCTGACTTTAAATTTAAAAAATAAGATAAAATAATCAAATTTAAAAATAAGATAGATAATTAAGCCAAAAATTAAATATTTACCTATTTTCAAGTTCAAATTACACTAATATCATAAATTAAATAAAAAAAATTAATTAATTTAATTCTGATAATTAGAATTGAAATAGGAATAGTAAATATCTAAATACAAAACTACACAAAAAATCCGAAGTTAATTCCATGAAATAGCATGAAAAATCGAAGAAAACGAAAAAATTTGTAAGTGGTACGGACAGTATGCATTGCACACTGTCCGCGCGCGCTCACGAGGGTGTCAGGCCGAGGTTTCTCGGCACTGGAGGCTGCAAGCAGCCATTCCGCGCGCGCACCAGGAAGATTTCTGACAAGGCACCCATGTGTGACCGAGAAAACTCGGACACAAGCCTGTCCGAAGCCCACGCGTCTGAGGAATGAGGCTCATCCGCGCGCGTGTGTGGGGTGATGGCACCTTGATATTTTGTGATTTTCAAAAATTCATAACTAATTCAAATAAAATCGAAATTGAGTTCTGTAAAAAAGTAAATTGCTTAATTTTTCCAAACTATCCAATAAAAATAATTCCGAAAATGAAAATTCAATTCTTTTTCATAAAATTTTACAAGCATCAATCAAACATCATATAACACACAGATCAACATGAAACCATCCAAATCAACACATATCATCGTTTTATTTCATATTTCATGAAAGTAAATCATTACCATGGCTCTGATACCAGTTATTGGAAATATTTTACCGGGATCTAGATTTACTACCATATATGTTTCATTAACATCCTAATATGAATTCTAAAACAATGAAATAAACACATATAAAGTTTAGGAAACCTTAAATTGGGTGTAGCAAAATATAATGACTCCTTCCGTTCAGATCTCTAGCCCTTGATTCCTTTCTGTAGCAGAGCATCACCAAGATCTGAACCTGGATCTCTTTTTCTCCTTCCTTTGATGCTGATTCTCCTTCTTGTTGATTGGATTCTTCACAATCTTCCACACTATGATTGAGATACCACTTGATGTGTGTGGGCACTACTCTATCACTAGGGTATTTCGAAATTGGAAGAGGAAAAGAGAGAGAGAGGGGCCTGCTATAGAGAGAAAGTAAGTGGCTCAATTTTTTGAAAGGCAGATTCCTGAATTACTGAAAAAACTCTTATTTTAGTGTGAGTCATCACTTTCTATTTATAGGAAACTACTAGGTTTAGGTTAGTAATTAATTGGAATTAAAATAATTAAAATAATAATTGGAAAAAGGCTATTCAAGTGGCCGGCCATAGTGTTAATGGGCCTCACTTGGAATTTTGCAGTTTTCACAATTTTCATTTCTATTTTCTCAAAAACGCCAATTTTCAAATTCTAATCATTTAAATGGCAAAACTAATTATTTAATAACTAAAAGAGATTATTAGATAATATTGTCATTTAACATAATTATTAATTGGACATATAGAGTCTCTTAATTAATAAATAAACACAGAATCTCTTTTCTTTACAATTTCGCCCTTGCTTAGTGAAAATTCATAAACTAGACATAGTCTAATTTTAAAATTATATAATTGATTAATCAAAATTAATTAACTGAGTCTTACAAGCAGTATGGTCTCAACTAGTATGGGGACCACGGGCCTATATAACCGAGCTTCCAATAAGTCGAACCGAATTTACCAAGTAAATTCCCTAACTTATTAATTCCTTATTGAATCCACACTTAGAACTTGGAATTGCACTCTCAGTCATATAGAACACTCTATATGTTCAACGATATAGATACGCTATTAATTATCCATTGTTATAATCCTAATTTGATCAATGACCCTCTAATAGCTGATCTACATTGAATAGGCACTGAATTACCATTACACCTTCAATGTATTTTATCCTTAAAATACTTAGCTCCGTATAAATGATATTTCAGTGAAGTGAAATGAGATCTCAACCATTTATCTTTGTTTAGCCAAGCTCGAAGGATGTCATCGTTTCACTTCTAAATTCCTATAGAAGTTATAGACTCCATATTTATGTTAGCGCTCACACTCAATTATACTATCATGTTCCCAAAATGTACGTATCACCCTGACTATCAAAAGTAGGCTTAACTAACAAATCAAAGAACATGTATAATACTCTTGAGATCGAACCTAAGCATATCAGGATTAAGATCATTTGATCTAGGATCAACAGGTGATATTGAATAGAATAGATATTACGGTAAATTTTAATATATCTAATCAAAGTTCAATATCGGTCCCTTCCGATGTATACCCCATACAACCGATACTGGTAAGCTTTGCCGATGCCCTGGAAAGGACATAACACTTATCCAAGGTGTAAGAATACCTATCGCTGATTATCATGCCAGTCTAAATCCAGTGAACTGACATATCAGGGAATAAACTTTCGAACATATAATTAAGATTATATTCCACTGTGCTGACAACACTATAATTATTAACAAATTCATATGTTCTGGACTTAAATAGAATTCATACATTTTATGTATATAATCATGAAATAAATCATGTGAACCATGCAACATAAAATGTTATTTCTGATCTTTATTAATAAGTAAATCTGATTATATTGAAATGAGTTCTATTTAAGGCATAAAACCCAA
The DNA here is from genome assembly GCF_029168945.1 of Cannabis sativa. Taxonomy (NCBI): domain Eukaryota; kingdom Viridiplantae; phylum Streptophyta; class Magnoliopsida; order Rosales; family Cannabaceae; genus Cannabis; species Cannabis sativa. Next base: position 60,737,736 of record NC_083601.1, read on the forward strand.
CAAACCTCTCATTGTTGATTCAAGAAATTCTTTTATGGCTTTATCTTTTCTGGAATAGTAGAGACTTTTCCTTAGATAAATAAAATCTATGTCTAGAAGTCGAGAAGCTTCTATAGATTGCCATTAGAAAAGTGCTTCAGCATCTTGTTGGGTTTTATGCCCTAAATAAAACTCATTTCAATATAATCAGATTTACTTATTAATATAGATCATAAATAACATTTAATGTTGCATGGTTCACATGATTTATTTCATGATTATATGTACATAATGTATGAATTCATCTGAAACCCTTTTTCACATACTTGATCCTGTTTATTGTGCTGTCAACACATTAGAAAGTAAACATGACTATGTAAATAAAGTTTCCTAGATTTATCAGACACAGGGTTTTACTGATATGATAATCTACAACAGAGTATACTTGCATTTGGAGAATTGCTATGTTCTTTCCAGGGCATTGGTTAAACTAAAGCTCAGGTTGGATGCATGGAGTATGCATCGGAAGGGACCGATATTAAACTTTGACTTAGATTTATTAAACTTACTGTAATATCTATTCAAGTCAATATCGCCTAGTTGATCCTAGATCAAATGATCTTAATCCTGTTATGATTAGGCTCGATCTCGAGAGGCTATTCGTGTTCTTTGATTTGTTAGTTAAGCCTACTTTTAGGTCAGGGTGATACGTACATTTTGGGAACACGGTAGTGCAATTGAGTGGTAGCGCTAACATAAACATGGAATCTATAGCTTCTATCTGGCGAATAGTAAGTAAAGCATGATCTCCTTCGAGCTTGACCAAACGAAAATAAATGGTGGAGATCTCATTTCATATAAGCTGAAATATCATTTATACTAGGTTAAGTGTTTTAAGGATTAAATACATTGTAGGGTGTAACGGTAATCTAATCCCTTTACAGTGTAGATCATTCATATAGAGGATCATTGATCAAATTAGGATTATAACAATGGATAACTAATGATGTGTCTATATGGTGGAACATATAGAGCATTCTATATACTGAGAGTGCAATTCTAGGTTCTATGCGTGGATTCAACAAAGAATTAATAAGTTAGTGAATTTTAGTAATAAATTCTTGATCTACTTATTGGAAGCTCGGTTATATAGACCCATGGTTCCCGCACTAGTTGAGATAATATTGCTGTTAAGACTCATATAATTGGTTTTGATTAGTCAATTATAATTCTCAAATTAGACTATGTTTATTTGTGAATTTTTCACTAAGTAAGGGCGAAATTGTAAAGAAAGAGTTTTAGGGTCATATTTGTAAATTATGATACTTTGTATGGTTCAATTAATAAATATGATAAATGACAATATTATTTAATAATTATTTATAGTTATTAAATAATTAGAATTGGCATTTAAATGTTTGAATTTGAAAATTGGCATTTTTGAGAAAATCAGATGCAGAAAAGATATAACTGCAAAATTGCAAAAAGTGAGGCCCAAATCCTCTATGCATGGCCGGCCACTTTTGTAGGGTTTTCCCTCTGATATTTTCATTATTTTAATGCCAAATAATTTAAATCTAACCCTACTGGAATGCTATAAATAGATAGTGAAGGCTTCAGGAAAATTACACTTTTCTTCTGAATTTTCATTCAGAAAAAACTGAGCCTGTCTCTCTCCCTATCTTTGGCCGACCACTACCTCTCTCTCTTCCTCATTGAGATTTCGAAATCCTTAGTGTTAGAGTAGTGCCCACACACAGCAAGTGATACCTCAATCATAGTGAGGAAGATCGTGAAGAAAGACTTTCAACAAGAAGGAGTTTCAGCACTAAAGAATCAGAGAAAGAGATTCAGGTTCAGATATTGATAATGCTCTGCTACAAAAAGGAATCAAGGGCTAGATATCTGAACGGAAGGAGTCATATTATTCCGCTGCACCCAATGTAAGGTTTACTAAACTTTATATGTGTTTATTTCATCGTTTTAGAAAGTTCATAATTAGGATATTAATCAACATACTTGTGAGTAGATCTAAGATCCTGGTAAAATAATTTCCAACAACTGGCCTCAGAGCCATGGTAATTGATTTGCTTGCAAGAAATTTGGACTTTAAAACGATTGTTTGATGTTTTGGATGGTATCATGTTGTATTGAGTGTTATTTGATGATTGATGGAAAAAATTAAGCAAGTTACTTTTTTACAGAACTCAATTTCGATTTAGTTTTAATTAGTTATGATTTTTTGAAGTTTCGAAAAAATCGAGGTTGAGCAACAGGGATACGCGCGCGGAACTGGCTGCATGCAGCCTCCTGCGCCCACATCCCTCGCCCATGCAGCCCCTTGCGCGCCCATGGACAGTATGCCAACCGTACAGCTCGCAATTTTTTCGTTTTTCTTCGATTTTTCATGCTTTTTCATGTATTTAACTTCCGATTTTTTGTGTAGTTCTGTATTTATACATTTACTATTCCTAACTCAATTCTAATTATCATAATTAAATTAATTAATATTTTTTAAATTTAATTAATATTTTTTAAATTTAATTCATAATATAAGTGTAATTTGAATTTGAAAATAGTAAATATCTATCTTTTTTGCTTAATTATCTATCTTATTTTTAAATTTGATTATATCTTATCTTATTTTTAAATTTAAGGTCAGATATTAAATTTTTTAAATTTAATTTTTTTTAAATAATTTGACCTTATTTAAATTTAAAATAAGATAACTATAATCATGTAATTTTAAATAGATGTAAGATATTTTGCTAACTTTTAAATTTTGTTATTTTATTTATTTAAATTACATTTAAAATCTGGAAAAGATATTCATTTATCTTTTTTAATTTTTTATTTAATTTTTATTTATAAAATAACATTTAATTTTTACAAGTAGTTTGCAAATTTTGAAATGATATTTAGGTTGGTTGAAACCTAATTTTTCAAAATTGTATGTTTAATTCTAAATATTTTAAATTTTTTTAATTTCGAAATTTTTAAATTTTCGAAAATAAATTTTATTTATTTATTTATTTATTTAATTATTTTCGAAATTATTTATTTAAAATTAAATAAATCCTACATCCAACTATCCAGCTAACCTTGTTGCAGGAGTATGTGTTTTAGCTTGTTTGTAAGTTTTTAAAACCTATTATTGCTTGATTGCAAATAGCCATGGTTAACTTGTTGACAGATCCAATGATCTGATTTTAACTCATGACTCCCTTGGTCAAGTAAATAATTTGTAACAGGTAATTTTCACAATCTTCTGTCATCTGTGTATGACCTAGCAACATGATAGGATCCATCCAAATTGTGTGCCTGTGTGAGACTATATGTTTAATTTTATTATAGATGCATATAGGTTGTTGTTGCTAAATAAAATATCATAGTTTTTGCTAGATTTTATTTAGGCCCATTTAGTTTTTGGGCCTATTCAATTAATAAAAGTTGTTCATTTTAAGGTTAAATTCCTCTCTTTTGGGCCTTGTGTGAGAGTTGGGAGCCATAGTAGTGGGTACGACATACTGAACCCAGCACCCCCTCACATGAACTACCCTAATTGTGAAGGCCCATTTGCCTGATTTGAATAACTGTTCTAGGTTAATTAAACTAGTTTAACCTAATAAAATTGATTAGCAACATAATTAATTTCATTTGATTGTGAAATTAATTTAAGAAAACCATAGTTTAAAGAATTTTTTATTCTAAGCTAAACTATATGTATTTTCTTGTATTTAATTAAATATAGAATTATAACCATCTAGATTCTTTCTGAAGCTTAATTTAAATTTTTCATTAAATATTCCTATTTAAGTTGATATTTAGTTATCTCTAACTAATCAAGTTGAATCTGAATATCTGTTGGATTTAAAATTTCAAAATTAAGTTGAGGAATTTTAGGCATTGGTTATTAAGATTCTTTAGATATTTTTTTAAGTTGATATTTTTTCAAATATTAACTTAAAATGGAATATTTTCAAATTAAGTGGTTACAACTTAATTTTTGATATTTAATTAAATTTAAATTTGAAAATATTTAAGTTCTAGATTTTTTCTAATACAACTTAAATTAGATATTTTTTCAAATTTTGTGGAAAAGATACTTAGTCAAATAAGATATTTTCTAGATAGTTATTTCTAAACTACTTATTATTTCTAATATTAAAATAGGAAAATATTATACATTGTGAAATTAATTATTTAAATAATTAATTTTGGTACAATTTATTTTAAGTATATTTTTCCTAGTATTAAACTAGAGATTAATAATTAAGCTTTCGCTACACTTAATTATTTATTTCTCGAATTTAATACATTTAATTAATTTGAAAATTAAATATCTAAGTTGATTTTCATCATGATACTTAAATATTTCTTTTTCATGACACTTAATTAAATAGAAAATTATTTTTAGTTGAAATTTATTTTTTCAACTAAATTTAAATAATTTTCAAAATATATTTTTCTTTATTTTATTAATCAAATTTCGAATTTGCATTTCTTAAATGTTGGAATTTCAAATTTTATTTAAAAAATAGATTAAACTTGTAAATTATTTATTTTAATTTTGGACCAACTTAAATCAATGATTTTTTCATTTAATGATTAATTAAAATAAATGAAGTAAAATATATTTAATTAGAAATTGAATTAATTAGTCAAAGGAAAATCTAGATAAATATTGTCTGTGTTTGCTTGAAGTATTTTTCTAGTGTATTTAATTAAATAGAAAATTAATATTTAAGTTGATTTTCATCATCATACTTAAATATTTGAAATTTTTCTTATATATATTTAATTAAATAGGAAATTATATTTTTTGTTGTAAATTAATTTTGGGCCAACATTAAATTAGAATAATTTTTCCAGGATCTATTTTTATTTTAACATGCATTTTCGAAAATTGTATCCTTAAATACTTTAATTTTTTCGAAATGCAATATATATTTATAAAAAATTAAATTTGAGTTGTAAATTAATTTAAATTAATTTTGTAACAACTTAAATTGAATATTTTTCTAAATATTTATTGGAAATTATTACTAAGATGGAAATAATTCATGTTATTTTCATATCCATCTAAGTAAAATTTATAAATATTAAATTAAAATTTATATTTAGAATTTTTCATTCTAAATTGGAAATTTTAATTAAATAAATATATATTTAAAATAAATAGATTAAATAAAGAGAATCAAAGAAAATACAACTCTCTTTAAATAATGAGCTTTATTATTAAGATATTCGATCTCCATTGTTGGTTTTACATCGCGTTTGTTTTAGTGAGTAATCCTCCCTAATGGAGGAACGTTCTTTAGCAATTTTGCACCGTTTAATCTCGAAAGATAAGTAGTTTGTAAGTGTTTTATATGGTATGGATCACCCTAATGGTGGTGACCATATTTGACTTGAAAATTATGAAACAATGGTGGAAGCTCATAAGATAAAATTGCCTTGACTCTCGCCTAAACGGGACAACGCTGAATTCCAATCTTGATCGAATAAAAGGTTGCTAGAATGTTTAACATTTTAGATGAGCTGACAACTCTATTCAATTGATGGTAGCTTTGACTCTCGCCTAAACGGGACACTGATATCAGTTTGTTGAATACCTTGGAAATTATTTAGGATTGTATGTTTTAGTATTTTCACTTGTCATTCCTACTTGCTATATGTTTAATAATTTCTGAATTGTGTATGAATTTATATTGAACCATGTTATATTCTGTTATTAAGTTGTAGTTTAATTTCGAATCTTCATTGTTGGTCTAACTTGGTTTGTTTATCTAATGAGATAAATCCCTAGTGGATTTTAACCATTAGACATTCATAATAGTGTTAGATCTCGAAAGATAAATATTGTATATGCGACATCTAGCTATTCATCAATTGATGACACCTTAGACAAGTATTTTTACGATATAAAATAAGAAGATTATATAAATAAGATTACTTTGACTTTCGCTAATCGAAGCATCGTTGGATTCTTATTTAAACAACGAAATTATCCTAATTTCTCTAAGCTTATTCATTTCGAATTAGCTCAATAACATATCATTGGATGAATGGTCTATAAATCATTTCATGTCATTCTATATTTTCTCTTAAGAAATTAAATGACGCATATGATTATAATCCCAAAATTCTATTCCCAACTGATATAAATCCTCAATCTTAGAAATCTCCTACTTGTATGGGCAAATCAGACTTAGAGTTAAATTAGTAGTGGTGGTCCAAGATAGAATTACTCATTTTATTTGGTATAAATTAAGTCTTTGACTTTAATTTTAGAATCCAAACAGAAATTTTCTTATATTTCTAATTTCAGAATACAATACAGTTACACTTTCAAGTGTTTAATATCCATCTTCAATTAATGGATTCAAAACTGTATATTAAAGTATGGAATATGAGTTTAGTATTCTGTGACCAGGATCCACTTGCACTATTCTATGAACTCTTTGATGTAACTATACGTAAGTCATCAAAAAGACACAACCACATTTTTATTAATCTATGGCATTTGTATCATGTTCATAGTGGATTAGACAAGATCAAGCACTGGAAAGAGTTAATATGCCTATATCCACTGAAAGTAGTTCATCTCATTCGCAGATGGATGTACATTCAGGGGTGGATATGAGTTTTTCGTTGTATTCTTAAAACAATCACTCTAGATTATACCTTATGCAACGAAATTTGAGATGGTTGAAAAATTTCATTAATTTCTAGCAATGGTGGAAAACCATTAAGGTAAGTGGTTAAAGATCTTGCGAACTGATGGGGGTGGAGAAATAGTTAGTAGATATGCAGTTCAAAGATCATTAAATTGATTTTTGAATTATATCCAAACTTACCTCCCCAGAAATTTCGATTTGCATATTGATGATTAGTTACTAGTCGTTGCCTAAATCCTTCTATGGTAATACAATTTCAGAGTGATGTAATGGTTGTATACTTAATGTAAATCATTACTAGATCCATGGATGACCTAATCAAAATCTTAAGAAAAGCTAGAACTGTTAACCATGGTTTGTTAGCTATTCTAAGTGATTAGGGGTGGACCATCCCATAGTCAATAGATAAGAAAGTGTTTGTTCAAACAAATACTACTTTTCTAAGATAATGACTAAGTCTAAAAATAAAGTAGAAAATAAAGGAGATATTTATTTCTTGATTCCAAAAGTGTCCTATCATCTTATTTGACATATGATGATCCCACTGCCTCTGTTTTCTTGTCACAACCAAAGAGGTTAATACCATTTAGTTTTCTTAGACATAATTCACGGTACCTTGTCGTAGTGGGAGAGTTTCTAGGAACTCGCCTTCTTATGATTTGGAAGACACTAGTGATTAAAATCCATTGTGAGCTTAAACAATTAATGGATTGTCAAGATAAGAAACTAAGAAGAAAAGCCAATAGAACTATGGTTTAATCCATTCACATGGAATAACCTAAAGTTTTCTATTACAAGGACATAAAAGGAAATTTTAGTTAATAAGTCTATTCTATGGACTTAACAAACTTCTGTTCCTAGTATTATAGGTTTGAGTTTATCTAAACCTATGGCTTGTGGTATACCTGGTAATTACTTACTCTAATGCAAGCAACTTACTTTAGTAAGATGCTGATGTTGGGTTTTATGCCCTAAATAAAATTCATTTCAATATAATCAGATTTACTTATTAATATAGATCAGAAATAACATTTAATGTTGCATGGTTCACATGATTTATTTCATGATTATATGTACATAATGTATAAATTCATCTGAAACCCTTTTCACATACTTAATCTTGTTTATTGTTCAGTCAACACATTGGAAAGTAAACATGACTATGTGAATAAATTTTCCTAGATTTATCAGACATAGGGTTTTACTGATATGATAATCTACAACAGAGTTTACTTGCATTTGGAGAAGTGCTATGTTCTTTCGAGAGCATTGGTTAAAGTAAAGCTCAGGTTGGATGCATGGAGTATGCATCGGAAGGGACCGATATTGAACTTTGACTTAGATTTATTAAACTTACCGTAATATCTATCCAATTTAATATCGCCTAGTTGATCCTAGATCAAATGTTCTTAATCCTGTTATGATTAGGCTCAATCTTGAAAGGTTATTCATGTTCTTTGATTTGTTAGTTAAGCCTACTTTTAGGTCAGGGTGATACGTACATTTTGGGAACACGGTAGTGCAATTGAGTGGGAGCGCTAGCATAAACATGGAATCTATAGCTTCTATCTGGCGAATAGTAAGCAAAGGATGATCTCCTTCGAGCTTGACCAAACGAACATAAATGGTGGAGTACTCATTTCACATAAGCTGAAATATCATTTATACGGGGTCAAGTGTTTTAAGGATAAAATACATAGTACGGTGTTACGGTAATCTAATCCCTTTACAGTGTAGATCAGTCATATAGAGGATCATTGATCACATTAGGATTATAACAATGGATAACTAAGGATGTGTCTATATGGTGGAACATATAGAGCATTCTATATACTGAGAGTGCAATTCTAAGTTCTATGCGTGGATTCAACGAAGAATTAATAAGTTAGTGAATTTTAGTGCTAAATTCTTGATCTACTTATTGGAAGCTCGGTTATATAGACCCATGGTCCCTGCACTAGTTGAGATAATATTGCTTGTAAGACTCATATAATTGGTTTTGATTAATCAATTATAATTCTCAATTTAGACTATGTCTATTTGTGAATTTTTCACTAAGTAAGGGCGAAATTGTAAAGAAAGAGTTTTAGGGGCATATTTGTTAATTATGATACTTTGTATGGTTCAATTAATAAATATGATAAATGACAATATTATTTAATAATTATTTATAGTTATTAAATAGTTAAAATTGGCATTTAAATGGTTGAATTAGAAAATTGGCGTTTTTGAGAAAATCAGATGCAGAAAAGGTAAAACTGCAAAATTGCAAAAAGTGAGGCCCAAATCCACTAAGCATGGCCAGCCACTTTTGTAGGCAATTTAAACTGATTTTTTCATTATTTTAATGCCAAATAATTCAAACCTAACCCTAGTAGAATGCTATAAATAGATAGTGAAGGCTTCAGGAAAATTACACTTAAATTTTCTATTTTTCCTTCAGAGAAAAACCTGAGCCTTTCTCTCTCCCTATCTTTAGCTGCCACTTCTTCTTTCTCTTCCCTCTTGAATTTCGAAATTCTTAGTGTAAGAGTAGTGCCCACACACAGCAAGTGATACCTCAATCATAGTGAGGAAGATCGTGAAGAAAGACTTTCAGCAAGAAGGAGTTTCAGCATCAAAGATTCAGAGAAAGAGCTCCAGGTTCAGATATTGATAATGCTCTGCTACAGAAAGGAATCAAGGGCTAGATATCTGAATGGAAGGAGTCATATTATTCCGCTGCACCCAATGTAAGGTTTCCTAAACTTTATATGTGTTTATTTCATCGTTTTAGAAAGTTCATATTTAGGGTGTTAATCAACATACTTGTGAGTAGATCTAAGTTCCTGGTAAAATAAATTTCCAATAACTGGCCTCAGAGCCATGGTAATTGATTTACTTGCAAGAAATTTGGACTTTAAAACGATTGTTTGTATGTTTTTTGGATGGTATCATGTTGTATTGAGTGTTATTTGATGATTGATTGATGTTTGTAAATTTTCGTGAAAAATAATTGCGATTCTGTTTCTGGCATTATTTTTATTGGATAGTATGGAAAAAATTAAGCAAGTTAGGCTTTTACAGAACTCAATTTCGATTTTATTTGAATTAGTTATGAATTTTTGAAGATTTGAAAAAATCGGAGCTGTGCTGAAATTTTCCTATCGCGAAAACTGTCCGTACAACTCACAATTTTTTCGTTTTTCTTCGATTTTTCATGCTTTTTCATAAAATTAACTTCCGATTTTTTGTGTAGTTCTATATATATACTATTACTATTCCTAATTCAATTCTAATTATCTTTTTGAATTAATTTAATATTTTTTAAATTTAATTCAAGATATTAGTGTAATTTGAATTTGAATAGAATTAGTATCTATCTTCTTGCTTAAAAATCTATCTTATTTTAAAATTTGATTATATCTTATCTTATTTTAAATTTAAAATAAGATAATTATAATCATGTAATTTTTAAATGATATAAGATATTTTGCTAATTTTTTTTAAATTTTGTTATTTTATTTATTTAAATTACATTTAAAATTTGAAAAGGATATTCATTTATCTTTTCTAATTTTTTTATTTAATTTTTATTTATAAAATAACATTTAAAAATTTAAAAGTAGTTAGAAAATTTTGAAATGATATTTAGGTTGGTTGAAACCTAATTTTTCAAAATTGTAGGTTTAATTTTAAATTTAAATTTTTTTTTAAATTTTCGAAATTTTTTTAATTTTTTTAAATTTTTGAAAAATAAATATTTTATTTATTTAATTAATTATTTCGAAATTAATAATTTAATTTAAAATTAAATAAATCCTACATCCAACTATCCAGCTAACCTTGTTGCAGGAGTATGTGTTTTAGCTTGTTTGTAAGTTTTCAAAACCTATTATTACTTGATTGCAAATAGCCATGGTTACTTTTTGCCAGATCTAATGATCTGATGGCTCCCTTGGTCAAGTTAATAATTTGTAACAGGTATATTTACAAACTTCTTTCATCTGTGTATGACCTAGCAACATGATAGGATCCATCCAAAGTGTGCCTGTGTGAGCCTATGTGTTTAATTTTATTATAGATGCATATAGGTTGTTGTTGCTAAAATAAATTATCATAGTTCTTGATAGAATTTATTTAGGCCCATTTAGTTTTTGGGCCTATTCAATTAATAACAGTTGTTCTTATTAAGGTTAAATTCCTCTCTTTTGGGCCTTGTGTGAGAGTTGGGAGCCATAGTAGTGGGTACGACATACTGAACCCAGCACCACCTCACATAAACCACCCCAATTGTGAAGGCCCATTTGCCTCATTTGAATAACTGTACTAGGTTAATTAAACTAGTTTAACCTAATAAAATTGATTAGCAACATAATTAATTTCATTTATTTTAAAATGAATTTAAGAAAATCATAGTTTAAAGAATTTTTTATTCTAAGCTAAACTATATGTATTTTCTTGTATTTAATTAAATATAGAATTATAACCATCTAGATTCTTTCTGGAGCTTAATTTAAATTTTTCATTAAATATTCCTATTTAAGTTGAAATTTAGTTATCTACAACTAACCAACTTAAATCTGAATATCTTTTGAATTTCAAATTTCAAAATTAAGTTGAGGAATTTTAGGCATTGGTTATTAAGATTCTTTAGATATTTTTTAAGTTAATATCTTTTCGAATATTAACTTAAAAGGGAATATTTTAGATATTTTTTAAGTTAATATCTTTTCAAATATTAACTTAAAATGGAATATTTTCAAATTAAGTGGTTACAACTTAATTTTTGATATTTAATTAAATTTAAATTTGAAAATATTTAAGTTCTAGATTTTTTCTAATACAACTTAAATTAGATATTTTTTCAAATTTTGTGGAAAAGATACTTAGTCAAATAAGATATTTTCTAGATAGTTATTTCTAGACTACTTATTATTTCTAATATTAAATAGGAAATATTATACATTGTGAAATTAATTATTTATTAATTAATTTTGGTACAATTTATTTTAAGTATATTTTTCCTAGTATTAAACTAGAGATTAATAATTAAGCCTTCTCTACACTTAATTATTTATTTCTTGAATTTAATACATTTAATTAATTTGAAAATTAAATATCTAAGTTGATTTTTATCATCATACTTAAATATTTCTTTTTCATGACATTTAATTAAATAGAAAATTATTTTTAGTTGAAATTTATTTTTTCAACTAAATTTAAATAATTTTCAAAATATTTTTTTTTATTTTATTAATCAAATTTCAAAATTGCATTTCTTAAATGCTGGAATTTCAAATTTTATTTGAAAAATAGATTAAGTTGTAAATTAATCATTTATTTTAATTAATTCTTGGATCAACTTAAATCAATGATTTTTTCATTTATTGATTAATTTAAAATAAATTGAATTAAAGTATATTATTAGAAATTAAATTAATTAGTCAAAGGAAAATCTAGATAGGTGATATTTTTGCTTGAAGTATTTTTCTAGTGTATTTAATTAAATAGAAAATTAATATTTAAGTTGATTTTCATCATCATACTTAAATATTTGAAATTTTTCTTATATATATTTAATTAAATAGGAAAATTATATTTCTTGTTGTAAATTAATTTTATAAATTAATTTTGGGCCAACATTAAATTAGAATAATTTTTCCAGGATTTATTTTTTATTTTAACATGCATTTTTCGAAAATTGTATTCTTAAATACTTTAATTTTTCGAAATGCAATATATATATTTATAGAAAATAAAATTTGAGTCGAAAATTAATTTAAATTAATTTTGTAACAACTTAAATTGAATATTTTTCTAAATATTTATTGGAAATTATTACTAAGATGGAAATAATTCATGTTATTTTCATAACCATATAAGTAAAATTTATAAATATTAAATCAAAATTTATATTTAGAATTTTTCATTCTAAATTGGAAATTTTAATTAAATAAATATATATTTAAAATAAATAGAATAAATAAAGAGAATCAAAGAAAATACAACTCTCTTTAAATAATGAGCTTTATTATTAAGACATTCGATCTCCATTGTGGGTTTTACACCGCGTTTGTTTTAGTGAGTAATCCTCCCTAATGGAGGAACGTTCATTAGCAATTTCGCACCGTTTAACCTCGCACAATAAGTAGTTTGTAAGTGTTTTGTATGGTATGGATCACCCTAATGGTGGCGACCATACTTGACTTGCAAATTATGAAACAATGGTGGAAGCTCATAAGATAGAATTGTCTTGACTCTCGCCTAAACGGGACAACACTGAATTCCAATCTTGATCGAATAAAAGGTTGCTAGAATGTTTAACATTTTAGACGAGCTGACAACTCTATTCAATGAATGGTAGCTTTGACTCTCGCCTAAACGGGACACTGATATCAGTTTGTTGAAAACCTTGGAAATTATTTAGGATTGTAAGTTTTAGTATTTTCACTTGTCATTCCTACTTGCTATATGTTTATAATTTCTGAATTGTGTATGAATTTATATTGAACCATGTTATTTTCTGTTATTAAGTTGTAGTTTAATTTCGAATCTTCATTGTTGGTCTAACTTGGCTTGTTTATCTAATGAGATAAATCCCTAGTGGATTTTCACCATTAGACATACATAATAGTGTTAGATCTAGAAAGATAAATATTGTATATGCGACATCTAGCTGTTCATCAATTGATGACATCTTAGACTAGTATTTTTACGATATGAAACAAGAAGATTGTATAAATAAGATTACTTTGACTTTCGCTAATCGAAGCATCGTTGGATTCTTATTTTAAACGAAATTATCCTAATTCCTCTTAGCTTATTCATTTCGAATTAGCTTTAAAAACATATCATTAGATGAATGGTCTATAAATCATTTCATGTGATTTTATATGACGCATATAATTATAATCCCGAAATTCTATTCCCAATTGATATAAATCCTTAATCTTAGAAATCTCCTACTTGTATGGGTAAATCTGACTTAGAGTTTGTATTAGTAGTGGTGGTCCAAGAAAGAATTACTCATTATGTTTGGTTGAATTTAAGTCTTTGACTTTAATTTTAGAATCCAAACAGAAATTTTCTTATATTTCTAATTCCAGATACAATACAGTTACACTTTCTCAAGTGTTTAATATCCATCTTTTATTAATGGATTCAAACTGTATGGAATATGAGTTAGGTATTCTGTGACCAGGATCCACTTGCACTATTCTAACAATTATTTTATAAACCTATGTCATCAAAAGACACTACCATATTTTTTTTAATCTATGGCATTTGTATCTTGTTCATAGTGGATTTGACAAGATCAATCGCTGCAAAGAGTTGATATGCCTATATCCACTGAAAGTAGTTCATCTCATTCGCAGATGGATGTACATTCAGGGGTGGATATGAGTTTTTCGTTGTATTCTTAAAACGATAACTCTAGATTATACCTTATGCAAAGAAATTTGAAATGTTTGAAAAATTTCATTAATTTCTAGCAATGGTTAAACACCATTAAGGTATGTGGTTAAAGATCTTGCGAACTGATAGGGGTGGAGAAATAGTTAGTAGATATGCAGTTCAAAGATCATTAAATTGATTTTTGAATTATATCCAAACTTACCTCCCCAGAAATTTCGAGTTGCATATTGATGATTAGTTACTAGTCGTTGCCTAAATCCTTCTATGGTAATACAATTTCAGAATGATGTAATGGTTGTATACTTAATGTAAATCATTACTAGATTCATGGATGACCTAATCAAAATCTTAACAAAAGCTAGAACTGTTAACCATGGTTTGTTAGCTGTTCTAAGTGATTAGGGGTGGACCATCCCATTGTCAATAGATAAGAAAGTGTTTGTTCAAACAAATGCTACTTTTCTAAGATAATGACTAAGTCTGAAAACAAGTAGCAAATAAAGGAGATATTTTTCTTAATTCCAAAAGTGTTCTATCATCTTATATAACATATGATGATCCCACTGCCTATGTTGTCTTGTCACAACCAAAGAGGCTAATACCATTTTCTTAGACATAATTCACGGTACCTTGTCGTAGTGGGAGAGTTTCTAGGAACTCACCTTCTTATGACTTGGGAGACACTAGTGATTAAAATCCATTTTGAGTTTAAACAAGTAATGGATTGTCAAGATAAGAAACTAAGAAGAAAGCCAATAGAACTATGGTTTAATCCATTCACATAGAGTAACCTAAAGTAATCTATTACAAGGACATAAAAGGAAATTTTCGTTTATAAGTCCATTCAATGGACTTAACAAAACTTCCTGTTCCTAGTATTATAGGTTTGAGTTTATCTAAACCTATGGCTTGTGGTACACCTGGTAATTACTTACTCTAATGCAAGCAACTTACTTTAGTAAGATGCTGAAGCATTTTCTTTCTAATGGCAATCTGTAGAAGCTTCACAACTTCTTAGGCATAGATTTTATTTATCTAAGGAAAAGTCTCAACTATTCCAGAAAAGATAAAGCCATGAAAGAATTTCTTATATCAACAGTGAGAGGTCTCAGATATGCTTTTGTATGCCTTAGTCCAGACACCTGCTGTTGAGTGAGAGTAATGAGTAGGTATCAGATTAATCCAAGAGAAGAACATTGGAAGACAATCAAGTAAATCCTAAGATTAAGAAGAGGAACTATATGTTAGTCTATAAGGGTGTGTTTAAAACTCTTAGACTACACCATATCAGATTTCGAAATTTGCCTTTGTGCTAGTAAATCTTTCTGATAAGATGGTGGTTACTCTGGGGGTGGAATAGTGATTTTGGAGAAGTGTAAAAACCTATCTGAAGTCTCTAGGTCTACCAGAGAGGGACTGAATGTTAAAGTTGCAGGAAAGGTACTTATTCAGTCTAAGGAAAGTTCTATACATCTTTGGCACCATTCCAAATTGCCTTAAACTACTAGTGTTAATTTCCTGATTAACCAAAAGTAGTTGCCAAAGGTATAGAATCCAGTATCCCAAGAGAGTAGACATATAGAGAGGAATTTCACATTATCAATGATTTTGTGATTAAAGGAAGAGTAATGGTGGAGAAAAGGTTGTGGTTAATTCAACCTTTCAGATCCTATTACGAGGAGTTTACTACTACTACACTTGATTTGTATATCAAGGTGTTGAGATTATTTGAAACGCACTTTTTTGTTTTATATTAGTGCAAGTGGGAGTTTGTTGGGTTTTATGCCCTAAATAAAACTCATTTCAATATAATCAGATTTACTTATTAATATAGATCAGAAATAACATTTAATGTTGCATGGTTCACATGATTTATTTCATGATTATATGTACATAATGTATAAATTCATCTGAAACCCTTTTCACATACTTGATCCTGTTTATTGTGCTGTCAACACATTGGAAAGTAAACATGACTATGTGAATAAAGTTTCCTAGATTTATCAGACATAGGGTTTTACTGATATGATAATCTACAACAGAGTTTACTTGCATTTGGAGAAGTGCTATGTTCTTTCCAGAGCATTGGTTAAAGTAAAGCTCAGGTTGGATGCATGGAGTATGCATCGGAAGGGACCGATATTGAACTTTGACTTAGATTTATTAAACTTACCGTAATATCTATTCAAGTCAATATCGCCTAGTTGATCCTAGATCAAATGTTCTTAATCCTGTTATGATTAGGCTCAATCTTGAAAGGCTATTCGTGTTCTTTGATTTGTTAGTTAAGCCTACTTTTAGGTCAGGGTGATACGTACATTTTGGGAACACGGTAGTGCAATTGAGTGGGAGCGCTAGCATAAACATGGAATCTATAGCTTCTATCTGGCGAATAGTAAGCAAAGGATGATCTCCTTCGAGCTTGACCAAACGAACATAAATGGTGGAGTACTCATTTCACATAAGCTGAAATATCATTTATACGGGGTCAAGTGTTTTAAGGATAAAATACATAGTAGGGTGTTACGGTAATCTAATCCCTTTACAGTGTAGATCATTCATATAGAGGATCATTGATCACATTAGGATTATAACAATGGATAACTAATGATGTGTCTATATGGTGGAACATATAGAGCATTCTATATACTGAGAGTGCAATTCTAAGTTCTATGCGTGGATTCAACGAAGAATTAATAAGTTAGTGAATTTTAGTGCTAAATTCTTGATCTACTTATTGGAAGCTCGGTTATATAGACCCATGGTCCCCGCACTAGTTGAGATAATATTGCTTGTAAGACTCATATAATTGGTTTTGATTAATCAATTATAATTCTCAATTTAGACTATGTCTATTTGTGAATTTTTCACTAAGTAAGGGCGAAATTGTAAAGAAAGAGTTTTAGGGGCATATTTGTTAATTATGATACTTTGTATGGTTCAATTAATAAATATGATAAATGACAATATTATTTAATAATTATTTATAGTTATTAAATAGTTAGAATTGGCATTTAAATGGTTGAATTAGAAAATTGGCGTTTTTGAGAAAATCAGATGCAGAAAAGGTAAAACTGCAAAATTGCAAAAAGTGAGGCCCAAATCCACTAAGCATGGCCAGCCACTTTTGTAGGCAATTTAAACTGATATTTTCATTATTTTAATGCCAAATAATTCAAACCTAACCCTAGTGGAATGCTATAAATAGATAGTGAAGGCTTCAGGAAAATTACACTTAAATTTTCTATTTTTCCTTCAGAGAAAAACCTGAGCCTTTCTCTCTCCCTATCTTTAGCTGCCACTTCTTCTTTCTCTTCCCTCTTGAATTTCGAAATTCTTAGTGTAAGAGTAGTGCCCACACACAGCAAGTGATACCTCAATCATAGTGAGGAAGATCGTGAAGAAAGACTTTCAGCAAGAAGGAGTTTCAGCATCAAAGATTCAGAGAAAGAGATCCAGGTTCAGATATTGATAATGCTCTGCTACAGAAAGGAATCAAGGGCTAGATATCTGAACGGAAGGAGTCATATTATTCCGCTGCACCCAATGTAAGGTTTCCTAAACTTTATATGTGTTTATTTCATCGTTTTAGAAAGTTCATATTTAGGGTGTTAATCAACATACTTGTGAGTAGATCTAAGATCCTGGTAAAAGAAATTTCCAACAGCTGAAGCATTTTCTTTCTAATGGCAATCTATAGAAGCTTCTCGACTTCTAGGCATAGATTTTATTTTTCTAAGGAAAAGTCTCAACTATTCCAGAAAAGATAAAGCCATGAAAGAATTTCTTAAATCAACACTGCGAGGTCTTAGATATGCTTTTGTATGCCTTAGACCAGACACCTGCTGTTGAGTGAGAGTAATGAGTAGGTATCAGATTAATCCAGGAGAGGAACATTGGAAGACAATCAAGTAAATCTTAAGATAAAGAAAAGGAACTATATGTTAGTCTATAAGGGTGTGTTTAAAACTCTTAGACTACACCACATCAGATTTCGAAATTTGCCTTTGTGCTAGAAAATCTTCCTGATAAGATGGTGATTACTCTGGGGGTGGAGTAGTGATTTTGGAGAAGTGTAAAAACCTATCTTAAGTCTCTAGGTCTACCAGAAAGGAATTGAATGTTAAAGTTACAGGAAAGGTACTTATTCAGTCTAAGGAAAGTTCTATACATCTTTGGCACCATTCCAAATTGCCTTAACTACTAGTGTTACTTCCAGAATAACCAAGAAGTAGTTGCCAAAGGTATAGAATCCAGTTTCCCAAGAGAGTAGACATATAGAGAGGAATTTCACATTATCAATGATTTTGTGATTAAGGAAGAGTAATGGTGGAGAAAAGGTTGTGTTTAATTCAACCTTTCAGATCCTATTACGAGGAGTTTACTTGTAACGTCCCCGCTTCAAGCCTCCATTGGGCCCTTACACCCACGGAATAATGGCTCTTATACACGAGTACGTCACTCTGGCTGCTTCATGGACTGATGACTGGCCCTACAGACTAACACGAGTGTTTCCAGCGTGCTTTGTCCTCACTCGCACGCTTCCTGGGAAAACTTCCCAGGAGGTCACCCATCCTGAAACTGCTCCCAAGTCAAGCTCGCTTAACTGTGGAGTTCTTTCGAGATGGGCTACCGAAAAACAAGATGCACCTTGTTGATATAGGTAGTACCAATCAATCCATTTAAGCTCTCTTCAACTATGTAGTCCCATACCTACACAGTCTCTGAATCATCCCACTTGACCTTCCCCAGGCGGTGTGGGATTGTACAGCTTACCCGGTATTTCCCCTTACGGATCACGGGACTACTGACTGTCACAATCACCCCCCCTTACGGGGTCCGACGTCCTCGTCGACCACACTTCCGGCTGGGTCAAGGCTCTGATACCATTTGTAACGTCCCCGCTTCAAGCCTCCATTGGGCCCTTACACCCACGGAATAATGGCTCTTATACACGAGTACGTCACTCTGGCTGCTTCATGGACTGATGACTGGCCCTACAGACCAACACGAGTGTTTCCAGCGTGCTTTGTCCTCACTCGCACGCTTCCTGGGAAAACTTCCCAGGAGGTCACCCATCCTGAAATTGCTCCCAAGTCAAGCTCGCTTAACTGTGGAGTTCTTTCGAGATGGGCTACCGAAAAACAAGATGCACCTTGTTGATATAGGTAGTACCAATCAATCCATTTAAGCTCTCTTCAACTATGTAGTCCCATACCTACACAGTCTCTGAATCATCCCACTTGACCTTCCCCAGGCGGTGTGGGATTGTACAGCTTACCCGGTATTTCCCCTTACGGATCACGGGACTACTGACTGTCACATTACTACTACTACCCTTGATTTGTATATCAAGGAGTTGAGATTATTTGAAATGGACATTTTGTTTTATATTAGTGCAAGTGGGAGTTTGTTGGGTTTTATGCCCTAAATAAAACTCATTTCAATATAATCAGATTTACTTATTAATATAGATCAGAAATAACATTTAATGTTGCGTGGTTCACATGATTTATTTCATGATTATATGTATATAATGTATGAATTCATCTGAAACCCTTTTCACATACTTGATCTTGTTTATTGTGCTATCAACACATTGGAAAGTAAACATGACTATGTGAATAAAGTTTCGTAGATTTATCAGACACAGGGTTTTACTGATATGATAATCTACAACAGAGTTTACTTGTAATTGGAGAAATGCTATGTTCTTTCCAGAGCATTGGTTAAAGTAAAGCTCAGGTTGGATGCATGGAGTATGCATCAGAAGGGACCGATATTGAACTTTGACTTAGATTTATTAAACTTACCGTAATATCTATTCAAATCAATATCGCCTAGTTGATCCTAGATCAAATGATCTTAATCCTGTTATGATTAGGCTCAATCTTGAAAGGCTATTCGTGTTCTTTGATTTGCTAGTTAAGCCTACTTTTTGGTCAGGGTGATACGTACATTTTGGGAACACGGTAGTGCAATTGAGTGGGAGCACTAACATAAACATGGAATTTATAGCTTCTATCTGCCAAATAGTAAGTAAAGGATGATCTCCTTCGAGCTTGACCAAACGAAAATAAATGGTGGAGATCTCATTTCACATAAGCTGAAATATCATTTATACGGGGTTAAGTGTTTTAAAGATAAAATACATTGTAGGGTGTAACGGTAATCTAATCCCTTTACAATGTAGATCATTCATATAGAGGATCATTGATCAAATTAGGATTATAACAATGGATAACTAATGATGTGTCTATATGGTGGAACATATAGAGCATTCTATATACTGAGAGTGCAATTCTAAGTTCTATGCGTGGATTCAATGAAGAATTAATAAGTTAGTGAATTTTAGTAATAAATTCTTGATCTACTTATTGGAAGCTCGGTTATATAGACCCATGATCCCTGCACTAGTTGAGATAATATTGCTCGTAAGACTCATATAATTGGTTTCGATTAATCAATTATAATTCTCAAATTAGACTATGTATATTTGTGAATTTTTCACTAAGTAAGGGCGAAATTGTAAAGAAAGAGTTTTAGGGGCATATTTGTTAATTATGATACTTTGTATGGTTCAATTAATAAATATGATAAATGACAATATTATTTAATAATTATTTATATTTATTAAATAATTAGAATTGGCATTTAAATGGTTGAATTTGAAAATTGGCATTTTTGAGAAAATCAGATGCAGAAAAGATAAATCTGTAAAATTTCAAAAACTGAGGCCGAAATCCACTATGCATGGCCGGCCACTTTTATAGGATTTTCCCTCTGATATTTTCATTATTTTAATGCCAAATAATTCAAATCTAACCCTAGTGGAATGCTATAAATAGATAGTGAAGGCTTCACGAAAATTACACTTTTCTTCTGACTTTTCATTTAGAAAAAACTGAGCCTCTCTCTCTCCCTATCTTTGGCCGACCACTCCCTTTTCTCTCTTCCTCATTGAGATTTCGAAATCCTTAGGGTTAGAGTAGTGCCCACAAACAGCAAGTGATACCTCAATCATAGTGAGGAAGATCGTGAAGAAAGACTTTCAACAAGAAGGAGTTTCAGCACTAAAGAATCAGAGAAAGAGATCCAGGTTCAGATATTGATAATGCTCTGCTACAGAAAGGAATCAAGGGCTAGATATCTGAACGGAAGGAGTCATATTATTCCGCTGCACCCAATGTAAGGTTTACTAAAATTTATATGTGTTTATTTCATCGTTTTAGAAAGTTCATATTTAGGATGTTAATCAACATACTTGTGAGTAGATCTAAGATCCTGGTAAAATAATTTCCAACACATCTTACTAAAGTAAGTTGCTTGCACTAGAGTAAGTAATTAACAAGGTATACCACAAGCCATAGGTTTAGATAATCTCAAACCTATAATACTAGGAACAAGAAGTTTTGTTAAGTCCATTGAATAGACTTACAAACGAAAATTTCGTTTCTTGTCCTGGTAATAGAAAACTTTTAGTTGTTCCACATAAATGGTTTTAACCATAGTTCATTTGGCTTTGCTTCTTAGTTTCTTATTCTGACAATCCATTACTTGTTTAAACTAACAATGAATTTCATCACAAGTATCTTCCAAGTCATAACAGGGTGAGTTCCTTGAAACCCTCCTACTACGACAAAGTACCGTGACTTTTGTCTATGAACACTAAATGGTATTGTCCTCTTCAGCTTTGTTAAAACAACAGAGGCAGTGGGATCATCTTATTTCGAATAAGCTGATAGAAGACTTTTGGAATCAAGAAAAAATATCTCCTTTATTTGCTACTTTATTTTCAGACTTAGTTATTTTCTTAGAAAAGTAGTATTTGTTGAAACAAACACTTTCTTATCTAATGACTATGGGATGGTCCACCCCTAATCACTTAGAATAGCTAACAAACATGTAAACCTTGGTTATCAGTTCTAGCTTTTCTTAAGATTTTGATTGGTTCATTCATGAATCTAGTAATGGTTTATACTAAGGACACAACCATTCCATCATTCTGAAATTTTCCTATCACTAGGGTATATAACTAGAAGGACTTAGGCAACGACTAGTAACTAATTATCAATATGCAAATCGAATTTCTGGGGAGGTAAGTTTGGATATAATTCAAAAAATCAACTTAATGATCTTTGAACTGCATATCGATCAAATATTTCTCCACCCCTATCAGTTCGCAAGATCTTTAACCACTTACCTTAATGGTTCTTCACCATTGCTAGAAATTCATGAAATTTTTCATACATTTCAAATTTCTTTGCATAAATTAAAATCTAGAGTGATCGTCTTAAGAATATAACGAAAACTCATATCCACCCCTGAATGTACATCCATCTGCAAATGAGATGATTATACTTTCAGTGGATATAGGCATATTGACACTTTGCAGAGAATTATCTTGTCAAAACCTCTATGAACAAGATACAAATGCCATAGATACTAAAATGTGGTTGTGTCTTTTGATGACTTAGGTTTAGTTACAATAAAGAGTTCTTAGAATAGTTCAAGTGGATCCTGATCACAGAATACTAAACTCATATTCCTTACTTTAATATATAGTTTGAATCCATTGATAGAAAATGGATATTAATATCTTGTGAAAGTTTAACTGTATTGTATTCTGGAAATAGAAATATAAAACTTTCTATTTGGAATCAAAATTTAAAGTCAAAGACTTAAATTTAACCAAATATACATGAGAAATTCTTCTTTCTTGGACCACCACTACTAATCTAACTCTAAGTCTGATTTGCCTAAAGTAAACATATACAAGTAGGAGATTCTAAGATTGAGGATTTATATCATTTCAGGATAGAATGTCGGGAATATAACCATATGCGCCATTCAATTTCTTAAGAGAAAATAGAATGGCATTGTATGATTTATAAACCATATATCCAATGATATATTATTGAGCTAATTTGAAATGAATAAGTTAAGAGGAATAAGGATAATTTCGAATTTAAAATACGAATCCAACGATGTCATGATTAGCGAGAGTCAAAGTTATTCTTACTTTTATAAACTTCTTGTTTCATATTGTAAATACTTGTCTAAGGTGTCATCTATTGATGAACAGCTAGATGTTGCATTTACAATATTTATCTATCGAGATCTAACACTATTATGTTTGTCTAATGGATGACAATCCATTTGGGATTTGTCCCATTAGAACAACAAGCCAAGTTAGACCAGCCATGAAGATTCGAAATTTAAACTACAATTAATAACAGATTACATGGTTCAGTATAAATTCACACACAATTCAGAAATTATTAAACATACAGCAAGTAGGAATGACAAGTGAAAATACTAAAACATACAATCCTAAATAATTTTTAAGGTCTTCAACAAACTGATATCAGTGTCCTGTTTAGGGGAAAGTCAAAGATACCATCCATTGAATAGAGTTGTCAGCTCATCTAAAATGATAAACATTCTAGCAACCTTTTATTCGATCAAGATCAGAATATAGCGTTGTCTCGTTTAGGCGAGAGTCAAGGCGATTCTATCTTATGAGCTTCCACAATTGTTTCATACTTTTGCAAGCCCTATAAAAGTCGCCACCATTAGGGTGATCCATACTAAAATAAACACTTACAAATAGTACTTATCTTTCGAGATTCTACGGCGTTAAATTGCTAATGAATGTTCCTCCATTAGGGAGGATTACTCACTAAAACAAGAACTATGTAGAACCAACAATGGAGATCGAATATCCTAATAATAATAAAGCTCATTATTTAAAATGTATTTTCTTCTAATATTTATTTTGATCAATTTATTTTAAATATATATTTATTTAATTAAAATTTCCAATTTAGAATAAAATTCTAAATATAAATTTTAATTTAATATTTATAAAATTATACTTAGATGGATATAAAAAATAAAATGAATTATATTCCATCTTAGTAATAATTTCGAATAAATATTTAAAAAATTATTTAATTTAAGTTGTTTCAAAATTAATTTAAATTAATTTACAACTCAAATTTAAATTTCTATAAATATATATTGCATTTCGAAAAATTAAAGTATCTAAGAATACAATTTTCGAAAATGCTCTAAGAATAAAATAAAATAAATCTTGAAAAATTATTCTAATTTATGTCGGTCCAAAATTAATTAAAAATTAATTTTCAACATAAATATAATTTTTCTATTTAATTAAATATTTAAGAAAATTTCAAATATTTAAGTATCATGATTAAGAATCAACTTAAATATTAATTTTCTATTTAATTAAATATCACTAGAAAAATACTTCAAGCAAAACAGATTTTATCTATCTAGACTTTCATTGACTAATTAATTCATTTTCTAATTAAAATATATTTTATTTCATTTATTTTAATTAATCATTAAATGAAAAATTCATTGATTTAAGTTGGTCCAAAATTAAAATAAATAATTTTCAACTTTAATCTATTTTTCAAATAAAATTCGAAATTTTATACATTTAAATAAAATATGCAATTTCGAAAATGATTAATAAAATAAAAATAAAATACATTTTGAAAATTATTCAAATTTAAGTTGTTCTGAAAAATTAAATTTCCGACTTAAAATAATTTTCTACTTAATTAAATGTCATGAAAATAATAATATTTAAGTATCAAGAATGAAATCAACTTAAATATTTAATTTTCAATTTAATTAAATGTATTAAATACAAGAATTAAATAATTAAGTATAAAAGAAACTTAATTATTAATTCTAATTTAATACTAGGAAAAAAAATTCTATAAATAAGTTGGTCCTAAATTAATTAAAATAAATAATTAATTTTCAACTTTAAAAAAAAAATTCCTAATTAAATATGAGAAAATATAATTAGTACTAGAAATAACTATCTAGAATATATATCATTAACTAAGTGTTTTTCTAAAATTAACTTTAAAATATTAAATGAAAAATAAATTTCCTATATTTTAAAAGTTAATTATGTTGTTAATTCAATTTTAATTAGGTTAGACTAATATAATTAACATAATACAATTATTTAAATAAGGGAAATGAGCCTTCTCAATTGGGGTAGTTCATGTGAGGGAGGGCTGGGTTCAGTATGTCGTACCCACTGCTATTGGCCCCCCAACTCTCACACAAGGCCCAAAGGAGAGGAATTTAACCATTAAATAAATAATTGTTATTAATTGAATAAGCCCAATTCTAATTGGTCCTAAATAAATTTACTTATGTCAAAATTTATTTTAGCAGCCTAGTCCATTTACTTAGTAAAACTTAAATAGGCTTCCTATATGCATCTAAGCCCAATAGCAAACATATAGGCTCACACAGGTCAAATGATTTGGATAGGCCCTATCATGTTACTAGGTTTACACAGATGAAAGAAGTACAAAATTTACCTGTTACAAATTATTTATAGGATCTATTGACAATTGGACTATGATTAAAATCAGATCATTGGATCTGTCAACAAGTTAATCATAGCAATTTAGATCAAATAAATAATAAGTTTGTTAAAAAAAAAAATTGAATAAACAATATAAAATTAAACAAACATTGTCCATGTAACAAACGTGAAGATATTAATATAATTAAATTATCATTCTAAACTAACCAACTAAATTTTGAAAATTTAGGGTTGTTAAAATAACTCTTAAAAATCTCAAAATTTAAAATTGAAAATTGAAAACTAATTTAAAATATCTAGATTTATTTGAATTATCATTCATTAAATAACACATAAACCACATGAAGCCATCCAAATCAACACAAATCATAGTTTTAATTCATATTTCATGAAAGTAAATCATTACCATGACTCTTAGGCCAGTTGTTGGAAATATTTTACCAGGATCTAGATTTACTAACAAGTATGTTTCATTAACATCCTAATATGAATTCTAAAACAATGAAATAAACACATAAAGTTTAGGAAACCTTACATTGGTTGCAGCGGAATATAATGACTCCTTCCATTCAGATCTCTAGCCCTTGATTCCTTTCTGTAGCAGAGCATTATCAAGATCTGAACCTGGATCTTTTTCTCTCCTTCCTTGAGTCTGATTCTCCTTCTTGTTGATTGGATTGTTCACAGTCTTACACACTATGATTGAGATACCACTTGATATGTGTGGGCACTCACTCTATCACTCAAGGCTGAATAATATGAAGAAGAAAAGAGAGGAAGATGTTCGGCTATGGTATAGGTAAGATGGCTCAATTTTCCTAAAGGCAAGAAATCTCATCAAAAACTATTAAGTGTGAGCCATCAATATCTATTTATAGGTAACCACCTTGGTTTAGGTTAGAATTATTTGGCATTAAAATAATAGAAAAATAAATAGTAAAATTCACAATAAGTGGCCGCCCATAGGATGTGGATTGGGTCCCACTTTGCAATTTTTCCATTGTCATTTTTCCATCCCATTTTCTCAAAAACGCCCAATTTTCTAATTTAATCACTTACATGCCAATTCTAATTATTTAATAACTAAAAATAAACTATTAAATAATATTGTCGTTTAATATATTTATTAATTAGACATATAAAGTCTCTTAATTAATAAATAAAACCTATAATATCTTTTCTTCACAATTTTGCCCTTGCTTAGTGAAAATTCATAAACTAGACATAGTCTAATTTTAGAATTATAATTGATTAACTAAGATCAACTAACTGAGTCTTACATGCAGTATGGTCTCAACTATTATGGGGACCATGGGCCTATATAACCGAGCTTCCAATAAGCAGATCAAGAATTTACCAAGTAAATCCACTGACTTATTAATTCCTTGTTGCATCCACACATAAAACTTAGAATTGCACTCTCAGTCATATAGAACGCTCTATATGTTCCACGATATAGATACGCTATTAGTTATCCATTGTTATAATCCCACTAATCAATGATCCTTTATAGATGATCTACATTGCATAGGGATAAAATTACTGTTACACCCTTTCAATGTAATTTATCCTTAAAACAATTGCCACCTATAAATTATATTTTAGTCAATTAATATAGTCACTAAAATGAACGTTCTATCACTTATCTCTATTTAGCAAGCTCGAAGGAAATCATCGTTTCACTTCTAAATACCTATAGAAGCTATAGATTCCATATCTATGTTTAGCGCTCCCACTCAATTGCACTACCATGTTCCCAAAATGTACGTATCACCCTGACCCAAAAGTAGGCTTAACTAACAAATCAAAGAAGTATAATACTCTTGAGATCGAACCTAACCATATCAGGATTAAGATCATTTGATCTAAGATCAACTAGGTGATATTGAATTGAATAGATATTACGGTAACTTTATCATATCTAATCAAAGTTCAATATCGGTCCCTTCCAATGTATACTCCATACATCCGATACTGGTAAACTTTGTCAATGCCCTAGAAAGGACATAACACTTATCCAAGGTGTAAGCATACCTATCGCTGATTATCATGCCAGTCTAAATCCAGTGAACTTACAAATCAGGGAATTAAACTTTCGAACATATAAACATGATTATATTCCACTGTGTTGACAACACTGTAATCATTAAGAAATACATATGTTCTGGACTTAATAGAATTTATACATTAAATATAATCATGAAATAAATCATGTGAACCATGCAAGATAAAATATTATTTATGATCTTTATTAACTAGTAAATCTGATTATATTGAAATGGATTTTATTTAGGGCACAAAACCGAACAAAGATGAACTTCAGCAGTCAACATCATTTGAATGTCAGCTTCTATCTTAGAGAGCTGACTCGACGGAGCAGTGAATCTCATTGAAAGATGTTTGAAGTTGATTAGTGAAGGTATCATGAGTATGCCCTCTTATAGCGAGATGGATGTCTCACTATTCGTTGTTCAAGTTCACTCAAATGTTATGCTTCGTTTGTGTAATGTATATTTTGTCCTGAAGTTGTTAAATCTAGAGGTACTCATGGAGATACCTGAATGTTATAAAGTATTGATGATTTATAAATGATAATTGTGATAAAAAAGGTACTCTAGAAGAGACTTCCTAGAGAAGTTAGACATAACATATTTGATCATAATTGAATCCCTGTAGTGGTTCTATATAAGTACCTATAAATGATAAACATATTTAAAAAAATATGTAATTTAAAGAGATCTCTATAAGTTATGTCAATATGGAAGAAATAATCGACAATGGAAGTTGAATGTTTTCATATGAAAATTTCTCATTACAAATATTTAATCGCATAAAGTGAAGTAAGATCTGTAGGGTGTGTAAATAAATATTTCTAATGAGAAATTTGCATATATGTATTTGTACATAATGAGTTGTTGTACAAAATTCTTATAGACATGAGATTGATTGAAATAAGGCTTAAATATTGAGAAAATAGAATCATGATTTGATGATAGCAAGGAATATATTTTATGAGAGTTTATAAGTGTCACACAAATGTTTCAACAAAAGGTTATTTATTAAGAGCTCCTAATATAGTATGAATTTGAAATAAGCCTTATCTAAAAATTAAAGAATTTAATACATGTCTTAAGTGATATAAATTCAAAGTCGAGAACACTATATCATAAAGATCTTTGTATGAAATAAAGACATGTAAGTAAATTATTGTTTGAAAAATATATATGGTTGTCTATGCAATATAAATTCGTATATTATACGTTGTGATACTCTTGAAGAGTTGTTAATTAATTAAAGAACAAACTTTTATTCCTTTTGTATATTGAGAAATATTAAATGTATAAAGTTTGTTCATTAGTATAGAAGTTCTTAAGTACTTTCTATGCATCAAGAATTATAGATATATGATCGTTTGATATGGAAATTAAGATCATACAACAGGATGGAACAAATATATGGTCTTAGAGTACCATCATTGTCATAAATGAAAATTTATATTATCATTAACGTGTTATATTCATATCTACTTGAAATTTCAAATTTTAGTATGAACAAAGTTGCATACACACATGAATGATACAATTAGTTGGATAAATATTAATGTTCCACGAACCCCTCATCTATAATTTAGAAGTCCACACATACTCTAGAAGAGTTATAGAAAACATATGATCATAGATAATATACGGTGATATTTTATAAGTGATGGGGAGATATATTCATGTTGTACTCGTTTTTCCTTAGTTCAGGTTATGTCCCACTGCGTTTTCTTGGCAAGGCTTTTAACGAGGTAACTTGCAAATAGTTATGAATATGAAATATATATTGCACTCTTTTTTCCTTAGCTCAAGTTTTGTCCCACTGGATTTTCTTGACAAGGTTTTTCACGAGGCAACTTTAAATAATGTTAACATACTTGCATTTTATGAAACAAGTAGAGAATGTGTGGGAGTAACATCATTGACATAACATATTCAGGAAACATATGGATGACACTCAATAAAGATGTATCAACACAAGCAGTTCTCTATGAAGTTAATACTACTTGCATCGCTCAATTAAAAGGAGCGTCCATTGAAGGAGATAGAATTAAAATACATTTCACCAAACTTTTCTTTATACATTTCAAGAGAATGTATATAGGTGTCCAACATATTCAATCAAGTGTCAATCTTGGAAACTTATGCAAAAAGTTAATACCAATATCAATATTTGAGAAGACGGCAGACAAGATCAAAATTTGTTGATTAGAAGATCTCCATGAATACCTAAATGAGCGGAAGTTAGTTTACACTGTACTCTTTTTCTTTTGACCAATTTTTTTCAGCAAGGTTTTTAATGAGACAATTTTTATGGACATCCAAGGGGGAATGTTATGAAATATTATTTATGGATGTCCAAATTACCAAATTAATTATCACCATTATTGCTTAGTTGTATTTTCCTTTATTACATTGATTTAGTTTCCCATTCTTTTAGTCATATTTTTATATAAATAGGGATTCACCCTGTTAGAATAAACAATTGAAAAATACTCATTCAGTTTCTCTTTCTCTCTTCATCTTCTTTTTCTTTTTTTCATATCTATTTTATATTATTCTATATTGTTTGATAACACATATGCATATGTTTTAATTGTAGTCTAATTTATCTAACTGATTAATTTTTTTATTATTAGTTTGGAAATTTCATTTTAGTTGAAAAAGTATGTTAGTGATGTTTAATTTGTTATGTAATGATTTTTTATTATTATTATTTTTGCCAAATGAAAAATTAGTATATACTTAGTTTTTAAGTCATTACTTATAGTTATATTTTTTTGAATTAAATTACAATAAATAAATATAAAGTTAATTCTTACTTCTTTTTTAATTGGTTTTTGTTTAAATTAAAAATTTCATAAGTATATTTTTGAGTTGATAGTGTCTAATTTTTCTTACATGTCATTGGAATTTTTATTTGAGCATATTTTTTGTTATCCAATTTTATTTTATTTTTAAAAAAGTCTTTCTTTCGAATATTTTATTAACAATTTATTTTTAATGTATATATATTTAGTATTGTGTTTCATAATTTTTTTTACTTATTCTAAAAAATTTAAATATTTTTTAAGACAATATTATTATTATTATGTTTCTTCAATTTTTTGAGGTTGTTGTTGCCTTATTTATAAGTTTTATTTTTTTTTTGTGTTGACTTAATATGATGATATCTAATTGATTTGTATTTTAAAAGTTAGGTTTGTCACGTGGGGGCTAGTGACAAGTTCTAACACTACTGTTGCATGCGTCTGCCAGCTTTGATGACTTTTTTCCTCATCCGCGTGTGAGTCTCACTTACCTTTATATATCCACATGTGTAGCTCATTTTTTTATGCGCATCTGGATTTTCTTTCAACTGTAATGTTGTAAATAAATTTTTTTATAGATAGTATTTTTGAAATATGTAAGAAATATAAATATTTAATATTTTTCTAATGATGGTATAAAAGTTTACTTTTAGTAGTATTAACGCAAAATAGAAAAAATCTCTACTATTTAAGGGTTATTTCTTTTATTATCAACTAAAGAACTAAGCCGCGCTTCGCACGGTGTTGTCTAACTTTTATGATTTTTTATGTTTTGATTTTCTTTATGCTGATTAAGTGATATAATTGGATATAAAATATTTATAATTGTATATTACAAACAAAGTAACAATTTTGAAGTTAGAAACATAAATAATTTATTATTTTTAAAATATATTAAAGAATGGTCATTTTATGACAAATATTAAAAATAGTAGAATGAACAGATAAATTTTATGTGTTTTTATAATAAAATAATTAAAAAAGATAACAATTTTTAAGTTTAATAAAAATAAGTTTGTAAATGATGGTATAGTTTTTTTTTTATTATTTTTATTTAAAAGATTATTTACTTTTTTCTCTTCAGTAAAAAGAAACAAATACAAAAACAATTTAATATTATTATTCTAAATTAATATTATTGAAGTAGAGTGTTCAAAAAATGTTATTAAAGTAGAATAATTGTTTTTACTCGAATAACTATGCTTGTGTAAAAAATACACATATATATAGATTACAAACTTGTACTTATATCAATAAAAGAAGTTTGTATTTAATTTGTTAATAATACATAAATTTTGTTACACGAAACTTATATATTATACCTAATCTATAAATTAAAGTATTTTTTTATGAATGATCATAATCTAAAATAGCATAAATAAGTATAAGAAATATAGATATATATACACATGTTTTTCAAAGCAATTTGAAAAATAAAGTAAAAGAGGTCATATAAAATTAAAACCTCATTTGAAAATATATTTATTTATATATATACATGTCTAATATCGTAGCACAAAATGATGAGAGTGATGATTTTAAAAGAAATCTTAACACATTAATACACAATATTATATAAGAATTTACTTTGTATTGTAATATATAACATAACATGACAATATAGTTTCACTTCAATGTTGTTGCCCTGAATCTTGATCAATGTTGGTGAATAAGCATATATTGCCATCTCATTTTGTTATAATCTATGAGTTTTTTTCTCTTGTGGAGTTTCATCCCGCTTCTTTATAAAATAATAATTATGTTCTTTTCGTTCTTTCTTGATTGTTTTGTGAATCAAAGCCTTATCATGTCTGTATTTATATTATAGAATGGTCTAGATAACTTGCTTTAAGAACGTTAGTAGTGTATTCACTCAGAATCAAAATTTTAAACAAAAAATTTCATATATATATATATATATATATTTGACATGATATATATATATATATAAATGAAGACAATCAACATACCTACAACATATAAAATAATTTAAATTTAATAATTTTAAAGTTCCAAGAAGCACTAATAATTTTGTAAATTTAAAAAAAAAAATACTCAAACAAAAAAAAAAAGATGAGATAGTGAGCATGATAGACACTTTACTTTTAATGTCCAAGACAAAAATACCATGAATGAGAATTTTGCTATATGATCTTCTCTTAGACCAACCATTAAGTAAATTGAAAGCTCCATTCTCATTACTGACTCACAAGTTAAGCCATTTATTTGTGAAATCTTATATAGTTATTTAGATTTAAATTGAGGATATTATATATTGTATAGTAATACAAATTAATATTATTAGTGATGGGAATACAAAAAGAATATTATAATTATAATAATAAAATGGTATTGAAATGGGAGTTATAAATTAAAAAGATATTCTGTATGTGTATTTTTTTCTTGGACAAAATATGAAAGTCTCAAAAAATAAGAAAAATAGAAAGAAAAAAATTATAAAATACCACATAAACTAATACAAATTAATGTTATTAGTGATGGGAATACTAAAAGAATGTTATAATTATAATCATAATAATAAAATGATATTGAAATGGGAATTATGAAAATGAAAAGACACTCATAATTAATATGTAACTTATGTATGTGTATTTTTTTTTCTTAGACAATGTATGAAAGCCTTAAAAATTAAAAAAAAAAATAAAAATAAAAAGTTATAAAATCCCACATAAATTTGTTTGTGCTTTTCTATATTTATATATATATAGATATAGATAGATATTTGTAGATTATAATTAATATTAATTAATAATTAATATATAGTAAATGATAAAAGAAATAGAATAGTACTATTGCTTTATAAATAAAAATTTAACTGATAAAGAATTAGAAGCTTTCATTTTAGTTGGGTATACCATTATTACTATATTTAATATTAGTTAATTATTAATAACTTGTTACATTTTGATTGCTTCACTAAAAAAAAAAGAAATTTTTACACCAAAAATACAAATTACACACTTTATTACATATAAACCTACACACGGTCAAATCAACTTTTTTACCTTTTCTCAATATTTTATTACACATATACCACATACACATCACATCTATGCACCAGTCACGTCAACTCACCTATCAACCATCATGCATCCCTCAATCACTTCCCTCTCTCTTTTTCTTTTGTTTTCCTTTGATTTTTTTATTTCATTTCAGTTTTTTTTTTTTTTTGAAATAACAAATAACCTCCATTGTTGAACCTTAACTCCCCACGATTCCTCAACCATTTTCCCTCTCATTTTTGTTCTTCAAAATTTTTTCAACTCCCTCTAAACCATCCCATAACATTTTTCTCTCTTTCTTTTTGTTTCTCAATCTTTATATAAAATGGATGTGACCCGTTCTTCTTCATCTCCTTCTCCTGTTCAAAAAAAAAATTCAAAATGGGTTTGAAATCACTAGCTAATAAAGCTAAGGGAAAACGTCCTTTTATTGAGGAGGAAGACTCTGATTTTGCTCCTCCATTAACGAAGCGTGGGAGAGCTCCTCCTAAGAAGAAAACAAAGGTCCGTGTGCAAGAAAAAATGGCTGAAGATGTTTATGGGAAAAACAATAATGTTGGTGTTGCTGTTCGAACCGAGGTTTGTTTTCGGTTTCATTTTCGTTTCCCCCCAGTTTAAACATTTTCTTGTATTTCCATTTCATCGTTTTGGTTTTTTCTGGTTTGTGATATTTTAGGTTTTTCATTTTAAAATTTCGTTTGGTTTTCTTTGGATTTTTAGGACTTTAATTTTCTTTAATCAATTTTATTTTGTTCTTGGGTTTGGCATTTTAGTTTGTTTCTTATTAGTTTCGTTTCATTTTTGTTGTGTTTTATGTTCTGTTTGTGTTTCTAGTTTTTTTTTAGATATTTTGAAACATTTGTTTTTGTTTTAGTGTCTCTAATCAGTGGGTTTTAGTTTTTTTTTTTCTAGTTTTTTAATAGTTTAATATGTTTATGTATGATGTGTTTTGGGAATATTATTAGGTATAGTTGTTTGCTGTTCTTTTTTAAGTAACAATTCGATTTAGATGTTTGTAGTTTATATTCGTAGAGTTGTTTCTGCTTGTCAGTTTGTTTTTAGTTTTTTTATAGTTTTATTATAGTTTGTATACTTGTTTATTTACAATTTATATTTATTGCTGTTAATAAACTATAATAAAACTAAAATGAAACTATTAAGAAACGTTTAAATTTATTTCAGAAACTAACTATTTCTCAAAGTGTTTTCTCCTTTTCTTATTTCCAAAATAAATTCTTGCAAACAATTGAATTAAACTAATATAAAATAATGATGCAACTGTAAATCAACTTGAAAAGCCACAACACTTAATTCAATTTAATATAGTTGTGGTCATTGTGCTTTTTCATCAGTTTTATTTGAATCAGATCAATTGAATTAATAGTTGTATTTTTCTCGTTTTGGTTTCATTTTGGTTGTTTTGCAGTTTTGAAACAAGCGCGTATTTTCATCTTTATGGTTCGCTCTGTACAGCTGAAGGCTTAGTGCATGTGGTATTTTTGTAAATATTTGTATGTGGACTGTATAAATGTTTAATGGGCCGGCCCAAAGTATTTTTGTAATTTTTTTTTCTTTTTTGTATTTTTTTGTTTTTTTCCCAAAAAAAAATAACGGAGGTACATAGAGAATACAAATTTAAAATATTGGTTCTTCAAATATCTATTAAATATATTTATGTGTTAATAAATTATGATATGATGATGAATATAAAAGGTTCGTACAGTAAATATTGGGTTTTTATTAAATATTTATTATATGTAAATATATATTATAAATGACTTATGATAATTTATGATAGTGAGCCATTATATTACGATTTTTTTCTACAAAAATTGAATAAAAATCTAATTAAATTAGAAAAATTGAGTGAAAAAAATTAAGCAAAATAAATCATATAATCTATCACATAACTTTGTTTAATTTTTGGATTATATATACAATTAAATATTGATATAAGTAAATGGATAAATATATTCTAATCATATCTAATTTATAGCTTGTAAATTAATGTATGTATATGCACAATTTTTAAATTAATCTATATCTAACTACTATATATAACATATATGTGCCAAAAAAAATGAAACTAAAGGATTTACTTGTAAACTAATGTAAGTCATATTATATGTATTTATTAAGAAAAATAAATAAATTAAATTTATAAAAAAAAAGTGTACAGTAACACAAAAATAAATATTATTAATTATAAAAGTTATATAAAAATGTAAATTTACATACTATCAAAAATAAATAACCAAAACTAAATTATTATTAATTATTAGTTATAACTATGTATAATTGATATGTACATACATGAATATATATTATTATAATAGGTATATAACTATTAAAATATAACAATTATTATCATTACAAATAATTATAAATAAAAAAATTAATATATATGATTTTATGTGTTATATATACCCACATACACCAATATTTATATATATTTCTCTTTATTTACAAATTCATAAATACATATATATGAATTATTTTATTAATCTTTTTTATTAAATTAAATAGGTATAGTATGTGAAATATGAGATAATAAATATTATTATTACTGTCACTATGTATAAAAAATCCAATATAAAATGTCAATAAAATTTCTATTTTTTATCAATTAATGTTTATTATTAGTATAAATTAAATACAAAACATAAAAAAAAAAAATGATAAATTAGATAAAATAGAAGAGAACACCACATGACCTTTTAAATTGGATGTTCTCCTTATGTTTGATGCAAATATCTAGTGAAGAAGAATTTGTCTACAAATAGCCATTTTTATGATAATCTGCCATGAGAGAAAAATTTGTCTATGAGTATCCCTTGTCATAGTAATCTGGAGAAGAAGAAGAAGAAGAAAAACAACATCAAGAATTAGAAAAAAAAAATAATAACAAAACTTTAAAAATAAATAGTCATGGCTAAATAATTTGAAATAAAAAATATGAATTAGAAAAAGTAAATAATAACAAAAACTTCTAAATTAAGAGTGAAGAGTGGATACAAAACTTTAAGCTATATTTGAGACTATATATATACTCATAGAGGGGTAAGAACTATATAAAGAATACCAATAGTTTTATTTTTTAGTAGAAGAATACAAAAAGTTTTTATTTTTTAGTAGAAGAATACAAATAGTTTTAACAATTAATAATAGAATATTAATATAACATAAATAATAAATATTAAATAGTATGTCTTTTGAATTCCTTTTATGGAATTTAATTAAAGATAAAATTAAATTAGTAAAAATAGTTTAAAAAATTAAAAAATGAGAAAAACTATAAATTAGAGAAAGTAGGAAAATAGAAGAAGATGAAGCCACCTCAACTCTTCAGAACCTTCCTTTATATATATATATATATATATATATATATATTGATTGGTTTTGAAATAAAACTTTATGCATCTTAGCATGCATATACCAAGCTACCAAAAAAAAGATTCAAAATATAGAGTCAAAAGATCCACTTGTGATTGGAAGATAGTGAGCGAGAAAAAAAAAAGATTGGGAAGTTAAAAAGACTCCCATTACTAATATGTTAAAAAATAATAAAACTACTTATTTCATAGTCAATTGATTTTGCATCTTACGATTCTTACCACATACAACTTATTATATGAATCATGTTTTAGACACTATTTTTTAGTAAGAAAATCTCTATTTTCATTACTTGAAGAAATTAGTAAAAATTACACAAAATATGGAAGAAAAAAAAATTAATAGTTTACTTTTTTATGGCATAATTTTTTAATATATTTAGGCTATGGGTATTTAGTTTAGTTTATATTTTTGTTGGCTTTGCTATGCCATATTTTTGTAAAAATAAATTCAAATATCATATTATATCTTTTTTTTTTGCTAAATTAAAAAATATAATATTTTTCCAAAGTTCAGACTCCTTACAACTATGAACCCATCTTCTTAAGAACTAGTCTTTTGATCTCGAACTACCTTCTGTCCCATTGCCAATCAACAACCACTTTCTCATTTTGCCGTCGACCAAAGCTCTGACTAACCATTTTCTCATCTTGGTCTTATGACTCGATCGCGCAGATCGCCACCCGTACTCACTTCTTTATGCACTGTTGTGTACCCAAAAGTGGTACGTTTTATATTTATCAACTTGCAAGCGCATGAATCTTTATTGTAGTATAGAGATTGTGAAGAACGAGGTCGAACCCATAGAAATTGTGTGAAATCGAAGAAAATACTTATTTAATCTAAGCTATTACAACTCTAACCTAGTTACAAAAATGGTGAGATTTTTGGTAATAAAATAAAATAAAGTGTTTTAAACGGTAAAGATGACATTAACAGATATTTTTAGTGATATTTGGAGATATTATTGTGGGTTCAGAATTCACTTAAGTGTATATAAAATTATTTATGTTTATATTGATTCTCATAATTTAATGAGTAATCAAACTAATTATTTTTTTTTAAAAAAAGTAGATTTTCCTTTGCTTTAAAATTATAACTTCTAAGCATTAAATGTGAGACAATTTAATGTAAAAACAAAAAATCAAAGAACATTATTTTTTAATAAAATGTAGAACAAAGCATTAATAATTTCTAAATATCAAAAATACGTGATATTTAATATGAAAGAAATTATTTTAAGAAGCGAAAATCATAGGCATATGTTGTACTGAGAATCAAAATGAAAATAAATACTTAATTTTTTTTTTGAATGGAAAATGTAAACTTCATTAACCAACTAACTCCGTTACCAAACAAGGTAACAAATCAGTAGGAACAAACTCCATACTGAAGGTATGATCAGGATACAACTTAGAAACTCTAGCGAAGCTATGAGCCACCAAATTAGCAGATCGTTTAACAAAAATAACCTCAACGATACTTAAATCCGCAAGCAAATTTTTATAACTTTGAATGACTTGACCAAACAAAGAAATCATACAAATAGAACTGCGTAATGCTTGCACAGCCCCAAGACAATCACTCTCCACAGTCACATGATGCCACTGCTTCAATTTGATCCAAGTAAGAGCTTCCTTAACAGAGATAGCCTCGGCAAGGATTGGTTCCACCTTGTTCAACACCAAGATGGTTCGACCCTCGATCAACCAACCTCTATCATCTCGTGCTACCAAACCCGAACCAAAAGAATGCCCATCATCAAATAAAGCTGCGTTTACATTAACCTTAATGCTATTAACAAGAGGAGGGGACCAATGCTCTGCACCATCATGAATCTGATCATCAGAGAATGATGTCCCAAGGATAGAGTTTTGAGCATTATTCCATTGATTAAGGTAGTGTTTAGCAAACCCAACTATATATATCGTCAACACAAGTCGTCTTTCCTTTCCAAACCAATTCATTGCGAGCACTCCAAATGGCCCAACACACAGCGGCCACAAGAGTCTTTTTTTCAGCATTCAGCTTGCTGAAAACCAAGGTGCACCAGTCAAGAAAAGGAATACTTGAGTCACTAAAGGTGCCGATTCCCACCCTATTCCAGCATGTTTTGATCACATTGCAAGTGACCAAACAATGAGTAATAGTTTCATTCTCCACCCGGCAGAAAGGACAGAGAGAGCTTACCTCCACATGTTTAGTCTGAAGTTGTATCATTGTCGGAAGGCATCCCACCGCCACACACCACATTCGGTTTTTGATCTTGGGTGGTAACTTTAAGCTCCAAAGTTTACTCCAAAAGTTATTATCATTAGTCTCGTACTAACCACCTTTAAGTTTTTGGAGTAAATTATAAGCACTTTTGACCGTATAAAAACCCGAGGTCTCTTTAGACCAAACAAAGTGATCTTCCAAGTTGTTGTCATTCAAAGGAATGGACATGATCAAATGTTTGTCTCTATCAACAAAGAGATCATCAAGAACCTCCTCATCCCACCTCGAGCCATCAAGAGTTAGGAGGTTACTTACCTTAGCAACTGAAAGAGCAGGATGATCCGAAATGACAAAAGGATTGATTTCATCAGGCAACCAAGGAGATTGGAGTATTGGAATGTTATTTCTTGAACCAATACACCATCGAACTCCTTTTCTTACTAAGTCTTGGGATTCCCATATACTCCTCCAAACAAAGCTTGGGTTGGAACCTATCGAGGCTGATAGAAAGTCTCCCTGAGGAAAATATCTTGCTTTTAAAACTCGGGTGACCAAAGAATTTGGTCTTGTAAGAAGCCTCCACCCTTGTTTTCCCAACATAGCCAAATTAAAGTCCAGCAGATTCCGAAATCCCATTACTACCCCTTTCTTATGTTGGCAAAGTTTATCCCATGACAACCAATGAATCCCCTTTCCACTATCCTTGTTAGTCTGCCACCAATAACTTGCCATCATACTTTCAATGCTCCGACTGATTTCTTTTGGAAGAAGAAAAACACTCATTGCATAACTCGGTAGTGCTTGAGCCATAGTTTTCACCAACATTTCCTTCCCAGCCCTTGAGAGGTACTTGCCTTCCCATTGTTGCAGCCTTTTCCTAACTTTATCTTTGAGATAGCCAAGAACAACAGTTTTTTTTTGCGGGACATGGTGCTTGGAAACCCCAAATAGAAACTATCCTCAGTTGCAATACTCATTTGAAGTCTCTGGCTAATAACATTTCTGATCGTGGTAGAAGTATTAGTACTGAAGAAAATGGATGACTTTGATAGATTTACCTCCTGACCTGAAGCCCTTTCGAATTTGGTCAGCAGTTTGCGAACCCGATGAGCTTCAACTTCAGATGCTTGACAGTATAGGTAGCTATCATCCGCAAAACGCATGTGGGAAACTCTAGGTGCCCCATTAGCCACCTTGCACCCATGGATCCAACCTTGTCTTTCGTACTTCCTCAACAAAGCAGAAAGACCTTTTACACAGAGAATAAACAAATAAGGAGACAGAGGGTCCCCTTGTCGGAGGCCTCTAGTTGGAGCAATAGGACCCATCTCATGGGAACCATGGATAACCTTGTAGTTTGCCGATGATACGCATTGCATGATAAGGTGTAACCAAGTGTCCACAAAATCCAACTTCATAAGAACCGCTTCTAAAAAATTCCACTCAATACGGTCATACGCCTTGCTCATATCCATTTTCAAAGCCATACACCCAGTCTTCCCTTGGCGGTTTCGTTTAAGATAGTGGAGAACTTCAAAAGAAACCATAATGTTATCAGAAATGAGCCTACCCGGAATGAAGGCGCTGAGAATCCGCGACAATAGAGTCCATAAAAGGTTTCATACGGTTGGTCATTACCTTAGTGATAATCTTGTAAAGAACGTTCCAAAGGGCAATGGGCCTCAAATCTTTCATCTCCGGGCCCTTCTTCTTGGGGATTAGAACTACATTTGCATCACTACAAGCTTCATGAAAAGCCCCCGTAGCGAAGAATCTCTGAACAACACCCACAACATCTTTTTTCACAATATCCTAACATCATTGATAGAAAGTCGGGGTCATACCATCTGGTCCTAGACTCTTGTCAGGATGCATTTGAAACACCACCGTCTTCACTTCTTCCTCCAAGACCGGTCTTGTAAATTCCAAGTTAGCCATCTCAGGAACAACATGATCAATACAGTCAATTACTTCCCTATAATCAGTATTAGAAGCCGAGAATAGAGACATAAAATACTGTACCACAACATCAGATAACCCATTCTCCCAATCCACAAACACCCCCTCATTTTTAAGCTTCAAAATAAGGTTACTCCGTCGCCGATTACTTGCAGCCTTGTGAAAATATTTGTTATTTTGGTCGCCCTCCTTTAACCAGAATTGCTTAGCTCGTTGTTTCCAAAAAATCTCCCGTTCATCAATTATAGCAAAAAGCTATTTTAGAACCTCGCTATACCGAGCCACAGAGATGTCATCTCTTTTCTTTTTCAAAAGCTTCATTTCGACATTGCACTCTCTTATTCTTCTTTTGAAATTCCCTGTTATCTCCTTACCCCATTGAGATAACGCATTAGCACACACATTCAACGTATTTAAAATTCCCCCCACACCAACCCGTTGCCAACAATCCTCCACAATTTGAAAAGCACATGGGTTCTTTCAACGAAGCATTTTCAAATCGAAAGCGGTAGCACTTTGACATTTGATCAACAAAAATTAGCTCAAGAAATAAAGGAGAATGATCGGAAGTAGAGGTTTCAAGATTAAAAAGTTTAGCACCTTGAAATAGGAGAGACCAAGCTTCAGTGACCATTGCTCTGTCCAGATGAATTTCAATCCAAAGAGATGTGCCTCTGCTTTTCTCCCAGGTGAACGGGTACCCCGTGAGGTCTAAATCAAACAAGTGACAATCGGATAGAGCTTTTTGAAAGCCTTCTAGAAGCCATCCAGGGTAAGGTTGTCCACCTTTCTTATCTTCTTGACTGAGAATGTTGTTGATATCCCCAATCACACACCATGGAAGAGACGAAGAACCGGCTATGGTTCGAAGGAGATTCCAGGTCCGATCTCTACGATTTCTATTCGGCTCACAATAGAAACCAGTTAGTCTCCAACTTGGGTAGCCCACTTTGTCCATCCTAATATCAATGTGATTATTAGAAAAGCCCAATAAGACCACTTCTTCTTTTTCTTTCCAATACAACACTAAGCCTCCACCCACTCCTTGGGCCTCAACACAAAGAGAACCTTCAAAGCCCAATTGTTGACCCACCCATTAAGTTCTTTTCTTATTACACTTTGTTTCGCATAAAAAAATAAAATTAGGTTTCTTTTGAGTAACGAGCTCCTTAAGGAATTGAAAAGTTCGTTGGTTCCCAAGCCCTCCGCAATTCCAGCTCAAAACATTCGTAATGCTTGGCGGGTCTGGAAACCAGAACCCGCCCCAAATAAGTTTTTTGGACTATCCTCCCCTTGACCGTCCATAGCCACATCCTCTTCACCCTTTTGATTAGTGCTATTTTGTTGTTTTTGTAAATTTGCTAAACTAGGTTCATCCAATTTATTAAGGTCCAACCCAATAACAATATAATTACCCAGCCCATCCAAAGTCCTTCTCCTTTTAGAATCCAATACTAGCAAAGAATCAATCCCACTATTCTCTCCAATCAAATCTCCTTCCACGTATACCTTTGACTTCTCATTCAGCTTATCCCCAATCCCAGCCGAATGCATTATCTCTTTCTCCATTAACGACTCTTGATTCTGGATAGGTACATATCTCCCTAAATCAGTGGAGATATGATTCCTCTGCACATTAACTCCATTAAATGCACCATGCGACGCCGCCTGAGTGTTGACCGGATATCCAGGAGCAGGTTGTTTCAGCGCCGCACCTGATCGTAACCATTGTGCTCCCATGATGTGTTGTCGACGCCGTGGGGCGGCCTTCAAAGACAAATCGTAATCCTTGATTATCAATTCCGGAGGCGTATCAAAAAGCTTCTCACAGAAGCGTTCAGAGTGGCCAAGAACACCACAAATGAAGCAGAAGGTTGGGAGGTCTTCATATTTAAAAACCAGAGAACAAGATTGACCACTCTTCTTTTCAAGTTTCATTTTCTTCTTCAGAGGTTTATCAATGTTCAACTTTACCCGAACCCGCAAAAAATTCCGCCAAACACCAACAAAATTATTAGGATCCGATTTAACAAACGTACCTACGTGATTCGCCACATTTCTGACTGTGGACTCCGTCATGAAACCCGATTCCAAGTTATGAAGCTGAACCCAGAAGTCTAGTCGATTCAGCGGCACCAACTCTGGGTTCTCACCTTGTTTCAGTCGTTCAAAAATTAGCGGAGCGCGATCGAATGTCCACGGACTGCCATCGATAACCCTTTCTATGTCAATCTCATGGTAAAATTGAAATAAGAAATGGTTAGGATTCAATTCCTTCACATACATGCCTCGTCCCGGTTTCCATAAAGATGCAATCTTATGTTGCATTGCCTGAAAATCGACATTCCGTTTCGTAAGAAATCGCCCAACAAGACACCACCTATCATCGATTCCCGACAGATCCCCTTCATCGTCATCGAGCAGTAGCATGTCTTCATCATCATTACCGCCCCTATCACTCACATACCTATCCACCATCTCCATATCTGAAGAACTCCCTGCTGCCATCGATAGAACACCAGCAAAACCACCCCGAGGAACAGTAGCCAACAAAACAATCAAACACAAATAGCGACGAAATCAAACTCGGACTAATAAGACAAACTCAAACCATGTCAATAGACAAGTTTTCATCGTCTGCCTTAATAATAAGGGAACTTAAAAATCCATAACAAAAATAACTAAGAAAAGCGGTAAATTAACACCGAGCGCTTAGAGCAATTTCTCTTGATCTTTTTGTCTAAAAATTATATATTTTTCATAAATCTTCAGCTTCTATTTATAGGCAGCTATAAGGACTAATGTGCAATTATACTTATTACAATATCCATGTGGATAAAAATGCAATTACCCTAATGTTAATTTTGGAGTGCCACATGTCGTGTTCTGATTGGATGACTTGGGCAACCTCGACCACGTGTCTCACATGGATTGGCTAAAAAATATGAACAAGTTCACTTTTTGGGAGGTAAAGGGGATCGGACCGAGGGAAGAAGAATCGCGCCCCTTCTGCGTGCGTGACACGCCCGGACCACACGGCGCTGTGCTCCTCACGCGCGTG
The DNA here is from genome assembly GCF_029168945.1 of Cannabis sativa. Taxonomy (NCBI): domain Eukaryota; kingdom Viridiplantae; phylum Streptophyta; class Magnoliopsida; order Rosales; family Cannabaceae; genus Cannabis; species Cannabis sativa. The sequence continues at coordinate 60,781,678 of NC_083601.1, forward strand.
TGGGTCGGGCTCAAGGACAAGAGGCGCTCATGTGCTACAGGCGTGGGGCCCACTGACAAGCACGAACCGAGAGAGAGAGAGAGAGAGAGAGAGAGAGAGAGAGAGAGAGGACAGGCAGCGGATTTGAAGGTGCCACTTGGCACTTGATGTCGGTTGAGAAGATCTTCGGCCTTCTTGGGCAGACTTTTGGGCACTTTTTCTTGGACTTTTGGCATTTTAAAAATGCCATTTCTTCATAGTTTTGGGCCATATATTCACTATTTTTATTTCTTTCTTTTCCTTTCCACAAATGCTATTTTCTCTCAATCAAACACAAACAAAATTAAATCTAAACAAAATATTTTCAACACAAAATATATCACATTAATTTCAATGAAAATATATATATATTTAAAATTCAATGTAATTTGTAATTTTTTAATAAAAACAAAACATTTTCTTAACTTTTTATTTTTTTTCCATTATGCCATATATACTAATTATTATTTATAAACAAAGATAAAATTAAATCTAAATAAAATATTTTCAACATAATAATATATTGCATTAATTTCTTGAAAATATTATAAAAAAATTTATTTTATTTTGTATTTTTACACTATAAAATATCTAATATTTTTGCATTTAACACCACTCCCAACTAGCTTATTGCTAGTTCCTAGCAATTCTAGAAGATAACAAAATATTACCAAGATGAACAAATCAACATAAATTGTTTCTAATCGAAACAAAATAAAATATTGGTGTAAACTCTAGAAAATACTATATAAAAATTTACAATAGATGTAATTCTAGATTTTGTGTGTGTGTGTTTCAAATCATATTCTTTGCTTTAATCCATAACACAGATAATATTGAAAAATCTTTAAAGTAAAAAGTCTTCACTCCAAATTCTCACAGGTATTGAAATATTTGAAAAGAGAAAGGGTTGTCACTCTTGGAGTTTGAAAGATATATAAATTGACGCTCGAATAGATAAAGATTTTTAGGGCGACAATATAAACAATTATTAACCCATAGATAGGCTAACCAAAAATACTTTGAAATTCGAATGACAAGTTAACTTTCAGATTTTCATTACAGTATCTAGAGCAAAAAATAAAGAAATAAACAATGATTTTTTTTGTTTGGTCACTAATATTTACGAAAAATAAACTAGAGCAAAGTTTCTTTTAATTGATGATGATTTTTTTATAATTACATGAATATAAATTTTTACCAAAATATATATTATTTCTTTTACTTTGTTATATGATTAAAACTAAAATATTGCTCTTATATGATAAATATTTAATTTTTTGAAGAGGCAATATCCATAATAAATAATTACCATAGTAAGATTTTCTTTGGTATATTTTGAATTTTTAACCAAGCTACGCTGATAGAGAAATGTTGCTCCTGTTTGATTTTTTTTGTATCTATACAATATGTACTGTTGGATTATATTTTACCATGCCCTTGAGTTACAAACAAGTATGTTTTTAACATCCTAAATATGAACTTCTAAAACGATGAATATTAAACACATATAAAGTATGAGAAACCTTACATTGGTTGCAGCAGAATTAAATGACTCCTACCGTTCAGATCTCTAACCCTTGTTCCTTTCTGTTGGAGAGTATAATCAAGATCTGAGCTCGACACTCCTTCAGTTGTTTGGATTTTTTACAGTCTTATACACTCTGATTGAGGACTAACTTGCTACGGGTGGGCATGCACTCAATCATTAAGGCTCGAATTTGTTTGTGAAGAAGACTATATGATTTTGAATTAGTAGAGAAAAAAGAAGAAGAAAAAGTCTCAAAATACTAGTTGTCTAACAGAATGAAAACTAGGTTTAAAGGCATTAGATGGTGTTATACCCAAAATTCGGCCGCCACCTCCATGAAGGACACGTGTCAGGACGAAGGGAATGTGAATCGATGCCATTGCTTTTATGGAATAACTCATTAATTACATAAGAGTCAGAGTACATTCGTAACCCACTGACTATAAGGTCTTAGGCGAGGAATAAATGTACAAACTGGCACTTACTATATTAGTGAGAAACCATGTGTCGCTAGCCTGCAATGTACATTCGCTAAACTCATTAGTGAGGCACCGGTGAAAGCGATACGTATCAACAGTGAAAGTCCTTAGCCTGCAATGAACAAACTAAGTGTAAAAATTGGATCGACTCAAAGAACAAGTAAGCGAGGTGACCATCTCGCTATGGGAAGACTTCCTACAACTTCACCCAGCTAACGGGAGCCAGGCTTACAACCCTGGCGTGTCAGAAGAATTCTTTGTAAATAACCGCGATCGACACAAGACATACATTGTCAACCACGGAAGGAAGAATGGCCCCAGCTCGCTACTGGGATCACTATAATCAAGTTTTTGTCGAGACATCTCCAGATTCAACAATTAAAGATGTGTTTAATACACGATAGTTTTGACCCTATAAAAGCGGGAAAATAACAATTATACGATTTTCAAATCATAAACCGCATTTACACTACGTGATATGTAATTTGTTGCCCCTGATTTCGCCCAACATACGTGGACCAACCGGACAGGGACACGTGGATCAGACAAATCATAAATATTTGCTAAGTCTTTGTATGCTACCAGGAAACATCCTGGACATAGGTCCCAGAGGAGGCACCCGGAGTGCAAGGTGCTCCCGGAAGCTAGCATAGCGTAAAGCCTCTCCGTGAGGTGTCAGACTTCTCCCGGAAGCTAGCATAGCGTAAAGCCTCTGTATGGGAGGAAGCGTGTTGGGACTGCAACACGCAATAAAGTCTGACGGCACAACCTCCAACCAGCAGCGCCACAGTAATGATCATTTCAGTCTAGCGACGGCTACACTGCGAAGAGTCACATCAATCACAAGGCAAAAAGGACATTCTTCATAAAAACCCTACAACACCTAGGGATTTGACCATGCATTACCCATGGTATATTCATTGGGAATACCCAACTTTATGGATACTTGCAGATACACTTGTAAGAACAATTCTAGGGATTACCCCACCAAAACACTATAAATACCCCCTCAAAGCTCATTAAATGGGATCGAGAATCTTGGGCTGCATATGAGCAAGAAGAGTAAATACTCACCAAGAACATTCTCTGTATTTATAAGGGCGACATTCTCTCAAGTATAAAATCTGTATTAAATACATCCATAAATAACAAAGACTCGTGGACTAAGGCTCATTAACGCCCCAACCACGTAAAAATCCTTCTCTCACTTTCTTACAGCTCAATAGTATAATCATATTTTATTAGTTGCCGAAAACCTCGGTCAACATTTTGGTGCTTTCATTGAGAGCTGAAGAAAGCTGCTATAAAACAAGCATTTGACTTCACAAAAATGGTGGAGACAAGAAGAAATACTCGTCAGCCTCGCCCTCTGGAAGACGCTCAAGACCCGAACGAGGAAGATGTAGCCTCAAGAGCAGCAGAGGAGTCCGAGGAAGAAGAAATAGTCCCCGACGATGACTACGAGGGAAACCTCGACGAGTACGCCTATGACGAAGGTAGTTACTCAGAACTGGTGCTACTTAGACAAAAAGCTATCGATCACGAAGCCGAGATCGAAGCTCAGAAAACGCAAAACCAGAAAATGCAGGAAGTGATGCTGGCCATGCAAAAAGCCATGGAAGCAGCTGGCATTCACGTGCACCCCAAGGCAATGACCGCTGGACTCAACCAGGAGCCAGCAACATCTTCGCCTAATTCCCAGCAGCAGAAATCTAGGGAGCCTAGCCCTATAAGATATCCTGCTGAGGGGAATCAAACAAAAAACCCTACTTCTACCCCTGGGCGAAAGAAAAAGGTGCAGGATCCGCGAAAGGTCCGCTCAGATTTCCCTAAAGGGAAAGGTCCGCAGAGGGGCAAGCCCCAAAAAGGGAGTCTTGGCCCTCAGGATCGAGGGGACCGAAAAAGCGTTTCTGTACACCAGGAACCCGGGGGTAGAGGGAGAAGAGGACAGAGATGTCCTCCCATTGATCTGAGAAATCAAATCAATGGGAACCAAGGTCACCTTCGGGATCACCTTGACCAAAAAAGATACGGACCCGTGGCTTCCTCGGGTACGTTGAATGAAGGAATTATGGCGGAACTCGCCATACTCCGAAAAGACATTGCCCGAGTCTCCCGGAGGCAGAAGGGAGACGACTCCGACTCGGACAGCGAGGATCGAGAGCCATGTGCCAAGCACATCCTGGAGGCGGAGCTCCCTAAAAACTTCAAGATGCCCGAAATGGCAGCATATACCGGGAACTCCGATCCCAGCGACCACCTGTCACGGTTCAACCGTGTCATGACGGTCATGAGGGTCAGCAATGACGCCAAGTGTCTGTGCTTCCCACTCACTCTAAGTGGGTCCGCGGAGGAATGGTTCAAAAAACTGGAACCAGGATCCGTGGGCTGTTGGAACAAGCTACAGACCAACTTCCAGAGACAGTTTGTCGCCGCAAGAAAGGTCAACCTGGAGGTCAGCGCCTTGACTAATATCAAGCAACTGCCCACCGAGACCTTGAAAAATTACATCAAGAGGTTCCGAGAGGAAGCCTCGAAAACCAAGAAGGTTGATGACGGACAACAGCTTGCACTTCTCCAAGCAGGAATCCGTACTGGGACTCCTTTCTGGAATGAGTTGCAGCAAGAGGGGGCTGCTAGCCTCCAGGACTTCCAGAAGAGAGTCCAAAAATATATCAACCTCGAAGAAGCCCAGATCGTGGCTTATGGGGGCTACTACCCCACCGGAATAGCAGGGTTTATGCTCGGAGTATCGCCCTCGGGTACTACCCCGACTCCGACCCCACAAACAAGTGGTATACAGTTCTCTGCTACCCCCGGGTATAGCCAGGGCCAAGCTTTGGCACCAGCATCTTCTCATTTTGGCAACCCGTCCGGAGCAAATGGGCAAGCTCCTTCACACTCTGCTCCGGCTGCTAGCTTAACAGGCCCTTCCCAGGGATCAAGGAGTAAAAGGTCCTCCAAAGGCAGCACCCGGACGGGAGAGAAGCGCCAGAAAAAGGGGTACACCCCCCAATATACTCAATACACGAAACTATCGGACTCCCAAGAACGCGTGTACTTCGCCACTAGGCAAAATACACACTATCGGAGACCACAGCCGTTGTACAAAGATAGCTCCCGGAGAGATCCGAGCAAAAGGTGCGAGTACCACAACGACATTGGTCACACACCAATGAATGTAAGAATCTCAAGGACGAGATCGAAAATCTAATCCGATTGGGCCACCTCTATGAGTGGATCAAGAATAGGTTGCCCCACCTCAATCTGGGTCAGGTGGCTGGGGGTATGCCTCCGGGAACACCAGGGGGTACAGCAGGAGTATTGGCTCCAGCTGCTCCCGCAGGTGACGCCCAGCATATCCCCGGACTGCCACTCCGGCCTAATGGACGGGTAGCCATAATCTTCGAAGGTCCCCATATCGGAGGGAATACTCGCAAGGAGCGAAAGCGATACGCCGGGGCCGCAAAACACAATGAGATATGGGAAGTTACTCAACTCCCAGCTCAAAGGCCTCGGCTGATGGACCAACCCATCACATTCACGGAAGAAGACGCCAAGACGGTGCGCTTCCCTCATCACGACCCGTTGGTCATAGAGACCCCCATCGCGAATAAAGTGGTGGCCAGATTCTTAATTGACAATGGGAGTTCCGTGAACTTGCTCTTCAAAGAAGCCTTCACCGCGATAGGCTTGACAGATCGTGACCTCTCGCCTAGTGGATCCCAGCTCACAGGGTTTAACGGGACGACACTTATCCCGATGGGAAAAGTGAGGCTCCCGGTCACGCTGTGCCCGGACACTCCCCAGAGCACATTTAAATACTGCACCTTCGTGGTGGTGGACTGTCCGACAGCCTACAATGCGATCCTCGGCCGACCGGCCCTAGTGGACTTTGGCGCAGTCACTTCAATCCGACATCTGTGCCTAAAGTTCCCTACCCAGGAGGCCGGAGTCGGGACTGTAAGGGGAAATCAGGGGGAAGCAAGGCAATGTTATAATGTCGCAACCCACCTGCCCGTACTTATGGTCCGGGAGTCCGCTGAGCCAGAAATGGCTGAAGATGATGAGTTGGACCCTCGTGTAGGGTCCGAAAGAATCGTGGAACCAATGGAGGACGTCGAAGAAATATGAGTGTGCGACGACGACTCCACCAAAGTACTCCGGTTAGGGAAAAACCTTGACCAGGAGGAAAAAGACAAAATAATAAAAACACTGAAGGGCGCCATCGACATCTTTGCATGGCGCCAAGAGGACATGACTGGCATAAGCCCTCATGTCATCACACATGTACTCAATGTCAACCCGGACATGCCTCCTGTCCAACAAAAGAGATGCCCGCTCGACTCGGTGAAAGCCGAAGCTCTAGAGAAAGAGGTGGACAAACTTTTGACTAACGGCATGATCCGCGACGTGTACTATCCGGAGTGGCTGGCCAATCCGGTCCTGGTGCCCAAGCCGAACGGAACTTGGCGAGTTTGTATAGACTTCACCGATCTAAACAAAGCTTGTCCAAAGGACTGTTTCCCGCTGCCCAGGATCGACCAAATGGTAGATGCCACTTCCGGATTCAAGCTGTTATCCTTCATGGATGCCTATGCTGGGTACAATCAAATAAAAATGCATACAGCAGACCAGGAGTGCACTAGCTTCATGACCGATAAGGGGGTATACTGTTACCTAGTCATGCCTTTCGGACTGAAAAACGCCGGAGCAACCTATCAAAGAATGGTTAACCGGATGTTTAAAGGCCTCCTGGGGCGAAACATGGAGGTGTACGTGGACGACATGCTCGTCAAATCCAAAGCATGCAACAGCCATGCAAGCGACTTAGAAGAATGCTTTGAAGTTGTCCGGAGATACGGCATGAAACTCAACCCAAAGAAATGCACCTTCGGGGTCAAATCAAGAAAGTTCCTGGGTTTCATAGTCAGCCAAAGGGGGATTGAAGCAAACCCGGAAAAAATCCAGGCTCTCCTGAACATGCCATCCCCCAAGAAACATAAAGATGTGCAGAGTTTGACCGGAAAGGTAGCTGCATTGAGTCGTTTTATCTCACGGTCCACGGACAAGTGCATACCCTTCTTCAACGTGCTAAAGAAATGCCAAAAGTTCGAATGGTCGGACGAGTGCGAGGAGGCATTCAGAAAGCTAAAAGACCACATGGCCAAGCCTCCTATCCTATCAAAACCCGTCCTCGGAGAAGACTTATTTCTTTATTTGGCCGTCTCCGAACACGCGGTCAGCGCTGCCCTGGTCCGGGAAGAAGAAAAAACTCAGCATCCCGTGTACTATGTCAGTAAGCGCATGATAGGGGCCGAAACGGGATACCCGGTCATTGAAAAACTGGTATTCTGCCTCCTGATGGCGTCAAGGAAGTTAAGACCATACTTCGAAGCCCATCCGATCAAGATTCTAACTAACCACCCGCTCCGGCAAGTTCTCCAAAAGCCTGAAGCGTCCGGAAGGCTCCTCAAGTGGGCGATGGAACTAAGTCAATTCGACCTGCACTACGTCCCCCGGATTTCCATAAAAGGCCAAGCCTTGGCAGACTTCATTACTGAATGCAACGAAGCCGAGGCAACAGCAAATACGCCGGTACCGCCAATCCCCGTGTGGAGGGTATTTGTAGACGGAGCTTCTAATGAGAACGGTTCTGGAGCCGGAGTGGCTATGACATCACCAACTGGACTGCGACTCCAGGCGGCCCTCCGATTCGACTTCGCAGCTTCAAACAATGAGGCCGAATATGAAGCCCTAATAGCAGGGCTGACATTGGCAAAAGCTGTAGGAGCCAAAAGAGTGGAAGTCTACAGTGACTCCCAGCTGGTCGTAAACCAGGTATCCGGAGAATACCAAACCCGCGGCGAGCGGATGGCCGCGTACGTAACAATAGTCCGAGAACTGCTCCACGAGTTCGCGGACTACAAAATAGAAAGAATCCCCCGAGAAAAGAACGCTCACGTGGACTGTTTGGCTAAGTTAGCCTCGGATAGCGAAATCGAAGAGCTGGGGGTAGTACCAGTGGAACGCTTGGCAGAGCCAAGCATCAAAATAAAAGAGACCACACTAACGGTTGGGCAAGAACCCAGCTGGATGGTCCCCATCATAAAATACATAACAACAGGTGAGTTGCTCCAAGAAAGGGCACTGTCTCGGAAGATTCAGTATCAGGCTCATCGTTATGTGATGATGGATCAAATTCTCTACCAGAGAGGACTAACCATGTCTTATTTAAGGTGTGTATCGGACCCTGAAGCTAGACAAATCATGCTAGAGGTCCACGAAGGGTTCTGTGGAGATCATACGGGAAGACCCAGCCTCTCAAAGAAAATATTGAGGCAAGGGTACTTCTGGCCAACAATGAAAAAAGATTGTATAGACTATGTCCAAAAGTGTGACTTGTGCCAAAGGTACGCGAACATACCGAGAGCTCCTCCAAATGAAATCACCCTGATGACTAGTCCTTGGCCCTTCGCGGTTTGGGGAATAGATCTCATCGGGTCCCTACCAATAGGAAAAGGAGGGGTAAAGTATGCAGTAGTAGCAGTAGACTACTTCACCAAATGGACAGAGGCTGAGCCTATGAAGACAATAACTGCCAAGAAAGCATTGGACTTTGTTATCAAAAACATAGTGTGTCGATATGGCTTGCCTCACAAAATAGTCTCTGACAATGGAAAGCAATTTGATTGCGAGGAATTTACTGACTTCTGTAACCAACACGGAGTAGTGAAAAGCTTCTCCGCGGTAGCCAGGCCTCAAACAAACGGCCAGGCGGAAGCAGTCAATAAAATCCTAAAAGTCACCTTGAAGAAGAAGTTGCTGGCCTACAAAAACAACTTGCCTGAAGAATTGCCAAGGGTATTATGGGCCTACCGGACGACCCCCAGAACCACGACCGGTCACTCGCCTTTTTCAATGGCGTACGGTTGTTAAGCGATGGTCCTGGCAGAAACATTGTTCCCATCCCACAGGAGGACGACTTACGATCCTGCCACGAATCAAGCTCTGCTTCAAGAGGCTTTGGATCAAGTCGAAGAACTCCGGGATGAGTCTCAAATACGGATGGCTGCTTATCAGAAGAAGGTGACCAAGTATTTTAACTCTAAGGTTAAAAATAGAAAATTTGCTATTGGGGATATGGTCCTAAGAAGAGTCTTCCCAGCCACCCAGGAACCCGGAGTAGGGTTACTTGGGCCAAATTGGGAAGGACCATATAAAATCGAGGACGAAATCAGCTCCGGCACTTACAAGTTAAAAAGAATTGATGGAACCATTGTGCCAAGAGCCTGGAATGCCGATCACCTCAGAAAATATTACCAATAGCAAAAATATAACTTAGATTTTGTTCAAAGAGTTTGTACCATCCAAATGTATACCTCCTCTACATGTTGAATAAAACTGAGTGCCTTAAAAACAAAGTTTCTATGCCACTCAGGGGGGTACTAGGGTATACCGCACGGACAGACAGAAAAACAAACTAAGTAAAATATCCTGACCCAAAGGGCAGGTCAAAAAGTGTGCACAAAAATAAAAAGCATAAGTATAAAAATCCTGATCCAAAGGACAGGTTAAAAAGAGAAATATGTGGCAAAAGAAAGATCACATATAAATATCCTGACCCAAAGGGCAGGTCATATACATACAAACGGCCCAGGGATAGGCCTTAAAAAATTGTCTCCCCTTCGAATAAAAACTGCTACCTAAATATATTGTTCCAAGGCAGCAGCAAATATGTACAAAGAAAAAAAGAAGAGATAATAATAATAAAAGAAGCGGGTGGAATCTTGGTTGTACTGGGTCAATCTCAAAGCAGCTCAGTCAATGCGCGGAGGAAGGCGAGGTCCAATATGCGCCTCTACCATGGCATCAAGCTTCTTCTTCTTCTCCCGAAATTTGGCAATCATTTCCTCAGGTTTGGGATAGAAGGTAAGCTTGATATTTTGGTCGTTGGTAGACCAAGCCATGTAGACTCCATCGTCGAAGCGCTTTGGACACCGGCCGCAGGAAACAGGAGAAAGGAGCTCGGTTCTTTTTGCCTTCTTGATGGCTTGCTCCTTGAAGTCCCTGAGCTCCTTCAACTCCGCGGCTAGAGCGGCCTTGGACTCTAAGTTCGCCTGGTGAGTTTCCTCTAAGGATCTCACCTTGGCAACCATTTCGTCCAAAGCTTCCCTGGCCTCCCGGAGCTCCCGCCTGGCCTTATCAGCAGCCTCGCCTTGTGTCCTCAGCTCCTCCTGATGCTGGGCCTCCAGCCTGTCCCTCCGCTGGGCCTTGTCCCGGATCATGGCCTCCGCTTGAGCCTCCCTCCGTTTGGCCTCCTCCTCATTGGCCTTGGCCGCCGCCTCCCGGCGCTCAGCAGCCTCCTGGTAGAGCTGCCTCTCCGCAGTGAGGTCCTGAAGGACCTTCCTGACGTTGTTCATGTCCCCAAAATCAGACAGAACAAAGCCATGATTAATGATGTTCTTGGAGAGGCGGCCAGCCTCAGCAGCAAGCTGAAAAACAATACAAGTGTAAGAAAGAATCCCCAAAAAGAAAAATAAAGGGAAAAGCAAAATTACAAAGCACTTACCACAGTGAGGGAGTGGCAGAGGTCCTGGACCTGGAAGATAGAGTTCAGGGAGGCACAAGTCGCGAACCGCTTGGGCGCGCACCGGGTAAGCTGAGAAGCAAACTCACCAGTCATCTCCGCGGCGAAGGGAGCCAAGGTGGGCCCGAGGAAGTGACGGAACCAGTCCGACAGAGGGTCCAAGTTTAGGTCCCACGGATCCTGGTACTCCGGGTTGTTGATGGTTTCGTGCATCTCAACCCGGAGAACCCTCCTAAGGGATTCCACCTCGGCAAACCCCCGGGAGTATTCGTCCATGGCATAGTTATGCTTCGCTATCCGGAGCTCTTGCCTCACCTCATCCCCAGGAACTGGAGTCAGCACAATGTTGGGAGGAGCAGGATGTTCTTCCATGGGGGAGACCCCACCGTCGAGACCATGGGCAGGAGTGTCAGCTCTCCGAGGCCGCTTGGGCTCGTCCTGGGCAACCATCTTGCCCTTGCGCTTGCGAATCAGAGCAACCTCAGGCTCTTCTTCACCTTCTTCAGCGTCCCCAGGAAGAGCCCGGAGCTCTCCCGCACCTTCTGCGACTTCCTCAGAAAAGCCCCATTGCTTTTCTTGACCTTCTCCCGGTAGCACCTCCTCGTCATCCACTAAGTCAATAGTGTCAGGGGGAGCGCTGGAAGAGGCTTTTAAGGCAGGGGCCATTGGGGAAGAAGTAAAGGCCGGAGGAGCCTCAGGAGTATGAACTTTGGCAAGCTGGTCCAAGATGGCGTCCATGGAGGTACCTGTTTAACAAAAATAGGCAAGTGTTAGACATCCGTGGGAAACCACTTACACAAGATATGGCAAATAAGCTACTCCTACCCGGACTTCCTAATTCGGCCCTAGCAAATTCCTGAACTTTAATGCTGGCAGCATCATCTCCGAGATAGCTGTCCGAAGGCCGGAACCAGCTGGATGTAATGTAAGCTGAAGGACCTAAGGGAACAGGTTCCGGAGGGCCAGAACCCATCCGGGACCGACCTAGAAAATCTCCTAAGTTTGAAAAGTAAAACTCCTTCAAACGATCCCCCCACCGGGTCGAGGGCATCCTAAACCTATATAGACGCTCGTCGAACCCTACGGGCCTACGACTGGCATATTCGCCAACGGAAGGAACATAATGAATTATCAGAGGAGACTTACCGCCGGCACCGGAAGTGCTGGCACCAGGAGCCCCTGAGTTTGGCTCTGGAACCGAAGGCTGTGGCCTGGGAGCCCTTCTCTCCGAAGAATCCTCAATGCGAAGGGGCCTCCCGGCGGGACGATCTCCAATCTCTTCTTGAAGAATCTTGTCAAAAAATTTAGCCTCGGACTTCCCGGCAATCGCCTGGCTTCTTCTTACCACCGGACTGCCCACACGAAGTCCCCTCCCGGAGGCCGCCTGGGCCTGAGAGTATGCCTTATCCTGGGCCTTCCAGTAGAGATAGTCCTGGTATTTCTTCTCCGCCGTGGCGATAATCTCGTCCCGGAAGGTCTTCTCCGCGACCGGCGCCCTTACATTGGGACAGATGACCCGGGAGAGGTTTGAGTCCTCCACGGATTGATGCGGAAGGATAAGTTTGGCCTTCCTGCAGTTTTCCGTAGTGACCAAACCCCCGACGTCAAGGTCGGCTCGGTCATAGGAGGCAAAGGCCTGGGCCCTCCGGAGGAAGGTCTGTGTGGGGGCCGTCCGCTGATAGGGAGGGATCCTCACCCACTCGATAAGGAGCTCCGGGTGCTCCATTGCCCTGAACCCAGAGGAAAAGAAAAAGCGATGGCGATAGTCCTTGACGTGAGTCTACCTATTATACGGAACCACCCCTTCGTTAGCAGGATGGATCCGGAACCCATAAAAACCGTCCTTAAGTTTGTCCCCCTTCTTGGGGACGGATACAAGTTCATAAAAATACAAAATTTCCGCCGGGCGGGGAGATCCCCATCCGCGGGCGGCATAAAAAATAAATAAGCCTGAGAGCAGGCGATAAGCTTGGGGAATGAGTTGGTATGGCGCAAGGCCGACAAAAACAAGAAAATTAACAAAATAGTCCTGAAGAGGAAGCATGGCACCGGCCATCAGGTGCGTCTGGCTCCAGGCTCCAAAGCCGTCATAATTATGGTTGGGCGTCTCCGAGTCGCGAGGTGGCCGATGGTAGGTTCCTGATGTGGAAGGCTTGATCCCAGCAACTTCCACAATATTCTCCAGTTGATGGGGACAGGTTAAGGTGGAATGAAGCTCGGCCGCTTCCCATCCGGTCGCCCGGGACTTATACCCCTCCTGGGCAACGGGTCCCAAGGAGACCTCCTCTAGAGTAGCCATGCATTTCCCACTTGTCTTTGAGGACTTCGCACCAGAGGCAGACATTGTCTATTCTGTAAAAAAAAAAAGAAAAGAAAGAGAAGATTCCAGCAGTTAGGCCCCGTACCAAACCCTAAGTCAAGAAAATGGGAATGGGGGTCCCCTAACCGCTGGAAAGAGGCCCCCTCCAGACACGTGTCATACGGGAAACCCTAGAAAGATTCCCTGAACAAGTGTCGGGTGCAGTAAAATCGCAGAAGATGGTTTTACACAATAAGGGAAACAGAAAGAAAAGACCCTATTCTATGCCCTAAACGACCATTGAACGAAGAGCGTATGGTCTTCCACAATGAAAATGCACAATAATAACAGAGGCATGATAATGGCAATCCTACAACTAAAGCAGTAAATACAAAACAGAATACATGAAGGACTTAAACACTTGCATGCCCAGAAATCTCAAATGCGAACCCAGAAAAGAACAAACAGAACGAGTAAAAGCATATCATTACCAAAGGATGCAAGAAACTTACAATGAAGTGTTGAACTGGGGGTCCTGATGTGAGTCGAGTAAAGACGAGAAGGACTGATAGCAGCAAGCAAGGAAGAATTGGGAAAATGGCAAAGTGTTCAAAGGTTTCGTGCTGGGTTTGAGAATTTTCTCTCTAGGAAATTCGAGCAAAGTTGGCAAGAAATGGGAAGTAACCAAAATGAAGGAAAGATGGTGGCTTTTATAGGCAAAAGTGCATGAGGAACAGGCGTCACCACCTACCAATCAAACGGTGGGGGAAACGCACGATTCGAATACCCAAAGATTAACGGGCCAGATTGATTGGCAATAAAGGCGGTGGAAACGTTTGAGTATCCGTCTGACACCATTAATGCGTCGCATCAATCAATGGGCATGAAACGAATCGACCTCTGCAAAAAGCGAATCGCTGCATTTAATGCCATCATTAAATACACCCTCACGCGCTCTAAGCTCGTGCCGAGAAACCGAGGAGTCAACCGGAGGCACCTGAGCAAGCCTTGGTTTATTTTTCAAGTAAACAAGGCTTGGGGGGTAAATGTTGCCCCTGATTTCGCCCAACATACGTGGACCAACCGGACAGGGACACGTGGATCAGACAAATCATAAATATTTTCTAAGTCTTTGTATGCTACCAGGAAACATCCTGGACATAGGTCCCAGAGGAGGCACCCGGAGTGCAAGGTGCTCCCGGAAGCTCGCATAGCATAAAGCCTCTCCGTGAGGTGTCAGACTTCTCCTGAGCAATCAAGTCGCATTAAATGCTGTATGGGAGGAAGCGTGTTGGGACTGCAACACGCAATAAAGTCTGACGGCACAACCTCCAACCAGCAGCGCCACAGGTAATGATCATTTAAGTCTAGCGACGGCTACACTGCGAAGAGTCACATCAATCACAAGGCAAAAAGGACATTCTTCATAAAAACCCTACAGCACCTAGGGATTTGACCATGCATTACCCATGGTATATTCATTGGGAATACCCTACTTGCAGATACACTTGTAAGAACAATTCTAGGGATTACCCCACCAAAACACTATAAATACCCCCTCAAAGCTCATTAAATGGGATCGAGAATCTTGGGCTGCATATGAGCAAGAAGAGTAAATACTCACCAAGAACATTCTCTGTATTTATAAGGGCGACATTCTCTCAAGTATAAAATCTGTATTAAATACATCCATAAATAACAAAGACTCGTGGACTAAGGCTCATTAACGCCCCAACCACGTAAAATCCTTCTCTCACTTTCTTACAGCTCAATAGTATAATCATATTTTATTAGTTGCCGAAAGCCTCGGTCAACATAATCAAATCCCACGATTTTAGGGATGATTGCTGTAAAATTATTTCAGTCAACTTTGTAATTCAATGTCCACTATGTAATTATAAATAGTGACAAAGAACATAAAAAAGGGATGAAAAACTCATATGAAAGAGGTCGTCAAAAATATTCAGAAATCTGAATAAGATTGACTCGTGGACTATCCATAATTTTAACTGCAAAACCACGTAAAATATCGTGAGGTTCAATTTTAGTTAAAGAAAATTCTCTTTAACAGTTTGGTGCTTTCATTGAGAGGCTCCGTGAAAAAGCTCAAGGAAAAAAAACCCTCCCTTCTTTCGAAGAAAAACAACCTTCTACATGGCAAAAAATCCAGAAAATGTGAACACCCCACATGAGTAAGCCAACCATTGTCCTGGAAAAGAGCCCATGGGCTCCAGAAGATCTACCATTCCACAGTCCAGAAGGACCACCCGTTCCAGGAGGGCTCAACCTGAGGGTGGCCCATTGCGCGAACCACATGTTCCCAGAGAACTGAACCCGATGTTGGTCCTATTACGTGGAGAAAACGCTCGAGGAGAACTCAGTGTAGGAATGGTCAGAAGCCCGGGACGAGGCATGAGGAGCTCAATCATGGAGGTGCCCAATCTATGGGAGAAAGAACTTATGAAATAGAAAGTCGTCGCCTGAGACGCCGTCTAGAAGAGGCGCAACGTAGGAACACTGAGTTAGAACGTGAGGCAGC
Organism: Cannabis sativa; assembly: GCF_029168945.1. Classification (NCBI taxonomy): domain Eukaryota; kingdom Viridiplantae; phylum Streptophyta; class Magnoliopsida; order Rosales; family Cannabaceae; genus Cannabis; species Cannabis sativa. The sequence goes on from NC_083601.1 coordinate 60,797,134, forward strand.
TTCGGCCAGGGCGGCACAGGGGACGAACGCTCAAAATCAACCTGAACCTGGAGTGAGAAGACCATGAGGCAGACCTCGTGGCTAACGAACCAGGAGACAGGAAAAGGCCCGAGAAGAACAACTTGGGGAAAATGAGACATCCCCTGAAAATCAGGATGAATAGCCAGATGGGAGACAACCAGAAACTGATGAACGAGAAATCCCTCATGGAAATGAGCAGGATCTTGGGACTCAACCGGGAGAACGGAGATCACCTGCTAGAAATCACAAACGTTCTTCCCAAACCCATAGAGCGAGGAATCGTACATACCCTAATGGGGGAAATACAATAAACCACTCTCGGGAGGAAAGAACAGAGCGTGAAGAAGCAAGTGTGACTTCAAGGGAATCTGGAACCCATAGTCGATCAACTTAAAGAGGAGAAAGAACTCAACGAGCTAATGGTCGAGAAGTATGGGAACCAGTAAATCCGCGAGCCACTTAAAGACAAAGTCAATGAGTAAGACGTGATCTATGAGTAAGACAATATCTGCCAGTTATTACTCCTGTTATCCCAATTTTTTCACTCTGACGTGGCACCGCATAATGGTGACAAGTGGAATCAACTTGGAGTATCTACTCGGAGGATACAGTCCGAAAAGGATGCCTCGCTTGCATACCCGAGGCAAAGCGATCAGCAATCTGTGCAGAACAACCAACACTTAGCAAATTCAGCTTTCGCATTGCGAGTCATCGAAGAAATCCCTATAATTTGGGGATTAGATTATAGAGATATGACGTATCCACGATCCCACGATTAGTGTATTTTGCATTTATCCCAGGATTAGTATATTCTGCATTTATCACACGATTAATGTATTCTGCATTGATCGAGCGATCTTTCTGTATATATCCATTGTAACGAGAAGGGAAACACTTCCTCTCCAAGTTAACAACCCTATAAATAGTGATGCATGTTCACTGGGGAAAAGGTCGCAAACAGTTTAGTCGAGACTTTACCCTAGAGATATTATCTAAGAATTCATATTCAGAGATACTGTTGTAAGAGCTATAAGAAAAGGAACTGTTCTCCTTATTCTTAAGTCAATACAAATAACGAGGATTAGGCTATTACCGAACTGCTTGGGGCTGAACCTCTATAAAGTTCTTGTGTCTTTACATTGCTTTACTATATATCGATTGCTATAAATCACTTATCACTTACGAAATAAGACTCATTTTCATTGCCTAAAAGTGAGGTCAACATTTTGGTGCTTTCATTGAGAGCATTATCAAGAATCGCTCTTCATTCAATATATAACCACAAATACGATGGTGGTGCAGACTCGTAGAGGCAAGGTTGATCCAGCCAATTCACAGACGGTGGATCCTACATTATAGAACCCAGGAAACACAAGGGTTCCGCCAGCTGTTAATCTTGGACAGCCGCTAATCGTGGGTCACGGTGTAACGACTGCTATAGATGAAATCACGCCTGGTGTGCAAGAGACTGGAAATAATAGTTCTGCACCCAACCAGGGCATTCATAACACAGCCGTTCCGCCCGGTACCAACACTCAAACAACCATTGGAGATGCTATTGAGTTACAAAATCTCCGTGACACTTTTGGACTCCTGCTGGGTCATAACAATACCGTATATCATGATCAGAAGAACTTCGCTTTGCAGTAAATCTCGCGTTCGAAGCACAAAGGCGTATGTTTACCGAGTGGAGAGATGGAGGCATTAAGGGCTCATCATACAGAGATTGAAAATCGTACTTGGCAAACTACTGTGCTAATACGAAAATCCTACCAAACTGTAGGTCAGCAACCTCCGAATGTCATCCCAGCGATGAATACTTCCCAGACTACAAATGGTCAGTCGCCCAATCTCCGGTCACGAGTTCGACTTGTGGGCCAAGTGGTAGGTGGGCAGACCTTGTCTAGTAATTCATCGGGAGAAGTCATACCTGATGGTTCCAACCAGGTTAACGGTGCCATTCCACCTGTCAACCAAGCAAATCAATCGCTAAGGCAGCCAGACGCTTTTGTATTCAAAAGGGTATGGGCGACTCATGACCTAAGAAATGATCTGAACAGAAGGAGAGGAGTAGACGATCAAAATGTCACGACAATCGTGCATCCCGAAGCCCGTGCTCAAATTACCGCTCAGAAAGATGCTGACGTTATTCAAATTGACCAGAATGCCGAGCAGGTTAGCCCAGCCGTACAGGCGCAACTAGACGAACTGAAAAATATGTTCCATGGCATGGCTAGACAGAGAAATAATGATCTCGAGCTAGACCGAGCATGTGGCACTCCTTTCTCTCCCTAGATCAATCTCCTAGCGTTGCCCCACAAGTTTAAAATGCCAACATTGAAATGTATACTGGGAGAGAAGATCCTCTCTCCCACCTCAAGTATTTCGAAATGCAAATGGAATTGCAAGGGGTACGAGGGGATCTGTGTTGCAGAATTTTTCCTGCTACCTTGTCAGAAGCCGCCCAACAATGGTATTTCAAGTTGGCCCCTAGAAAGTTTAGTTCATGGAAAGCCTTTTCTTCGGAATTCCATGCACAATTCTCCCCCTCTCACCAACTTCCATTGAATTTGGGAGACTTGGTCGAAGCTAAGCAAAGACCAGGCGAGCCTCTCCGGGCATCCATCAGCAGATTCATGACGGACGCGACCAAAGTTTCACGGGTAACCGAAGATGAATTTATCCGTAATACTTGGGGGCATTGAAGTCCTCGGCGAACTTTGGAAGGATATAAGGAAGAATGGGCCGGTAGACTCAATGAGTGATTTTCTTGACCGTGCCGAAGGCTTCATCAAGCTCGAAGAAGCCATTCAACGAGCGGAAGGTGAGAAAAAGCCTGGCAAGTCAAAGGCTCCTTCTACTAGAACATCTGCCCAACTTTTCCATTACCCAAACAATTCAAGCTCAAGTGGTAAACGTTCCAACAACAACCACAGGCAAGGGAATGGGAAGAAAGGAAAATTCGTCGGCAAATCCGAACAAGCTCCCCGGGAGAATCGTGCCAAGTACACTGCATTCACTATCTTGACTGAAGATATAGAAAGTGTTTACATGGCAACTCAGTCGCTGGCCCCATATAAGAAGCCCGGGCCCATGAAGAAAGATTTCAGCAAGAAGGACATGATAAAGTTTTGTCGATTCCACAAAGACTACGGCCACGATAGTAATGAATGCAAAAACTTGAAGGGGGAAATTGAATTTTTGATAAGGAAAAACAACCCACACCTGCAAAAGTATGTCAAGACCGATCAGGGTCAGAGGAACGACAATAACCAAGATTTGCTACCTCCACCGGTAGATGGGCATCTGCAAGTTATCGTTAGAGGCCCGCACATTGCTGGAGATTTGGGCAAAGCTTGGGAGAGATATGCCTGAACAGCGTAGCATGAGCATGAAGAAGTTATCCTGGCCGTGGAAGAAAGGAAGCCCAAAGTTCCACGAGAAGGAGGGCCGACCATAACCTTCAACGATGAAGACGCTATCAAAATTAAATTTCCGCACAACGACTGGCTAGTCGTGGAAGTATAGATAGCCAATAAAATGGTGGCTAGAACCATGATTAATAATGGAGTCTCTTTCAATATCTTGTTCAAAACTGCTTATGAAAAGATGGGACTCCAGCTCAAGGATTTAACCCCATGTCTCCAGCTTGTCTATGGTTTATCCGGTCAAGGAGTTGCACCTCTAGGACAAATTCGTCTACCCCTCACTAGTGAACAAGCTTCGACGAGCATGACTATCGTGGCACAGTTCCTGATATTAGATGTTCCTTCAGCTTTTAGCGTAATGCTAAGTCGGCTGGCCTTGTATGACTTAAACGCTGTCACATCAATATTCCCCTCATGCCTGAAGTTTCCAACAAAGAATGGGGTAGGGTGTCTAAGAGGAAACCTGTAGTCTGCTCGGGAATGTTATAACCTTGCAGTGGCCAAGGCTAAGAAGGAAGTATCCTCCAGCCAGAGCACTGACAAGGGAAAAAACATTTCCGAGTAGGGAACTTCCCAAGGCAGGGATGAAGATGGGAATCCTCGACTTGGGGACCCAAGCAGCAATGTTGGACCTATGGAAGAGTTAGAAGAGATCGAGATCGATCCAGATATCCTGACCAGAAAGCTAAAGATCGGAAAAGGTTTTTTGCTCAAAGTAAAATAAGAATTGATAAAAATTCTAAGAGCAAACCTAGACGTTTTTCCCTGGTCACATGCGGATATGGTTGGAATTGATCCCTCTATCATTTCACACGCTCTGAATATTGATCCCAACTTCCAGCCAGTCCAACAAAAGCGAAGGCTACTAGATAAAGAACGAGCATTAGCCTTGAAGGAAGAAGTAGAAAAGCTACGCAACAACAATTTTATAATTGAAGCTTTCTATCCAGCTTGGGTCGCAAATCTCGTATTGGTGCCCAAGCCAAATAAGAATTGGCGAGTCTGTATTGATTTCGCAGACCTCAATCAAGCATGCCCCAAGGACTATTTTCCACTTCCAAGGATCGATCAGCTCGTAGATGCAACAGCAGGGCATGAAATATTAAGCTTCATGGACGCTTACTCAGGCTACAATCAAATCAAAATGCATCCACCAGACCAAGAACATACAAGTTTCCGAACAGATATGGGTCTACATTGCTACAAAGTAATGCCGTCTGGTCTAAAAAATGATGGAGCAACATACCAAAGATTGGTAAACAAAATGTTTAAAGATTAGATCGAACGAAATACGGAAGTGTACGTGGATGATATGCTCATCAAATCCAGAAAGGCTGGGGGGCACATAGACGACCTGGACGAATGCTTCAAAGTCCTCAAAAAGTACAATATGAAACTAAATCCCTCAAAGTGTTCCTTTGGAATCAGCTCAGGAAAATTTCTAGGCTTCATCGTCAATGCCCGAGGAATTGAAGCCAATCCAGAGAAGATTCAAGCCCTCCTGAATATGAACTCGCCAACTAAAACCAAAGAAGTGCAAAGTTTGACTGGTCGAATCGCCGCACTCAGCAGATTTGTTTCAAAATCAATGGATAAGTGTATCCCATTCTTCAATATCCTACGAGGAAACAAGCAGTTCGAGTAAACGAAGGAATGCGAAAAAGCTTTCTAAGAGCTAAAAGCACAACTTGCAAAACCTCCCGTACTTTCAAAACCTTTGGACAGAGAAGAACTGGGAATATACTTAGCTGTCACGGAACATGCCATGAGTGTCGTGCTAATCAGAGAAGAAAATAGCATACAACACCCACTCTATTACATCAGTAAAAGACTCATTGAGGCCGAAGTCCAGTACCTGTTGATAGAAAAACTCGCTTACTGCCTTATTCTAGAAACAAGAAAGTTAAGGCCTTATTTTCAAGCTCATCCTGTTCGAGTATACACTGACCAGCCATTACGCCAAATACTGTAAAAGCCAGATGCCTCTGGACGGCTACTTAAGTGGGCGGTAGAGTTGGGCCAATACAAAATTACTTTCCAGTCCCGAACAGCAATCAAAGGCCAAGCCTTAGCAGAGTTTGTGGTAGAATGCACACACAAGAAAGAAAGCATACCAGAAAGCAACCCCGAGATGGTACAAACACCTCAGCCAAGTAATAGTGAAGATAAGTCGACCTGGAAACTACATGTAGATGGGTCAGCTAAAGATCAACTATCTGGTGCAGGAATTGCCCTTGTCACTCCTGGGAGGCAACACCTGCACGCTGCAGTCAAGTTTGGATTCAAAGCATCTAATAATTAAGCCGAGTATGAAGCTCTAATTGCTGCCCTAAAGCTAGCCCGGGAGATGAGGGCCGAGCACATTGAAATCTGTAGTGATTCACAGCTAGTGGTAAACCATGTATCAGGAGAATATCAGGCTCGAGGAGAAAAGATGATAGCATATCTAAGCAAAATACATGATCTGCTCGCACAATTCAAAAGCTGCGGTCTCAGGCAAATTCCAAGGGAAGAAAACACAACTGCAGACGCGTATACTCGATTGGCAAGCAGCAGTGTAAGTGACAAGGCGAACCTGGTTCCTATCCAGTTCCTCGAAGAGCCTAGCATCACTGTGTTGGGTTTTGTGCCCTAAATAAAACCCATTTCAATATAATCAGATTTACTTATTAATAATGATCAGAAATAACATTTTATGTTGCATGGTTCACATGATTTATTTTATGATTATATATATAATGTATGAATTCTATTTAAGTCCAGAACATATGAATTTGTTAATGATTATAGTGTTGTCAGCACAGTGGAATATAATCTTAATTATATTTTCAAAAGTTTATTCCCCGATTTGTCAGTTCACTGAATTTAGACTAACATAATAATCAGCGATAGGTATTCTTACACCTTGGATAAGTGTTATGTCCTTTCAAGGGCATTGGCAAAGTTTACCAGTATCGGATGTATGGAGTATACATCGGAAGGGACCGATATTGAACTTTGATTAGATATATTAAAATTTACCGTAATATCTATTCAATTCAATATCACATGTTGATCCTAGATCAAATGATCTTAATCCTTATATGGTTAGGTTCGATCTCAAGAGTATTATACATGTTCTTTGATTTGTTAGTTAAGCCAACTTTTGGGTCAGGGTGATACGTACATTTTGGGAACATGATAGTATAATTGAGTGGGAGCGCTAACATAAATATGGAGTCTATAACTTCTATAGGAATTTAGAAGTGAAACGATGATATCTTTCGAGCTTGGCTAAGCAGAGATAAATGGTGGGGATCTCATTTCACTTCGCTGAAATATCATTTATATAGAGCTAAGTGTTTTAAGGATAAAATACATTGAAGGTGTCACGGTAATTTAGTGCCTATTCAATGTAGATCATCTATTAGAAGGTCATTGATCAAATTAGGATTATAACAATGGATAAGTAATATCTTATCTATATCGTGGAACATATAGAGCGTTGTATATGACTGAGAGTGCAATTTCATGTTCTAAGTGTGGATTCAATAAGGAATTAATAAGTTAAGGAATTTACTTGGTAAATTCGGTTCGACTTATTGGAAGCTCGGTCATATAGGCCCATGGTCCCCATACTAGTTGAGACCATACTGCTTCTCAGACTCAGTTCATTGATTTTGATTAATCAATTATAATTCTAAAGTTAGACTATGTCTAGTTTATGAATTTTCACTAAGCAAGGGCAAAATTGTAAAGAAAAGAGATTCTAGGTTTATTTATTAATTAAGAGACTTTATATGTCTAAATTAATAAATATATTAAATGACAATATTATTTAATAATTAATTTTTAGTTATCAAATAATTAGAATTGGCATTTAAATGGTTGAATTGGAAAATTGACATTTTTGAGAAAATGGGATTGAGAAATGACAAAATGGCAAAATTGCAAAGTGAGGCCCATTATCCAGTAATATGGCCGGCCACTTTGTATAGGGTTTACCATTTATATTTTTCATTATTTTAATGCCTTACAATTCTAACCTAAACCTAGGTGGCATTCTATAAATAGAAAGTGTTGGCTTCAGGAAACTATGACTTGCTTCTTATTTTCTCTCAAAGAAAACCTGAGCCTCCTATTCTATTAATAGCCGCCCCTCTCTCTTCTTCTCTTCTCTTCAATTTCGAAATAGCCTTGAGTGAATGAGTAGTGCCCACACACATCAAGTGGTATCTCAATCATAGTGTGGAAGATTGTGTAGAATCCAACCAACAAGAAGGAGAAACAGCATCAAAGGAAGGAGAGAAAGAGATCCAGGTTCAGATCTTTGTTATGCTCTGCTACAGAAAGGAATCAACGACTAGAGATCTGAACGGAAGGAGTCATTATATTCCGCTGCACCCAATGTAAGGTTTCCTAAACTTTATATGTGTTTATTTCATTGTTTTAGAATACATATTAGGATGTTAATGAAATATACATGGTAGTAAATCTAGATCCTAGTAAAATATTTCAAACAACTGGCACCAGAGCCATGGTAATGATTTACTTTCATGAAATATGAATTAAAACGATGATATGTATTGATTTGGATGGTTTCATGTTGATTTGTGTGTTATATGATGATTGATTGATGCTTGTGAAATTTTATGAAAAATAATTGAGTTTTCGTTTCTGGAATTATTTTTATAGGATAGCTTGGAAAAAATTAAGCAATATCTTTTTTTACAGAACTCAATTTCGATTATATTTTAATTAGTTATGATTTTTTGAAGTTTTGAAAAAAATCGGGGGAGGTGACACACCCTTGTGCGCGCGGCTGGCTGCGGGCAGCACCAACTGTTGGAAATTATTTTACCAGGATCTTAGATCTACTCACAAGTATGTTTATTAACATCCTAAATATGAACTTTCTAAAACGATAAATTAAACACATATAAAGTTTAGGAAACCTTACATTGGGTGCAGCGGAATATAATGACTCCTTCCGTTCAGATATCTAGCCCTTGATTCCTTTACGTAGCGAGCATTATCAATATCTGAACCTGGATCTCTTTCTCTGAATCTTTGATGCTGAAACTCCTTTGCTGATGATCTTTCTTCACGATCTTCCTCACTATGATTGAGGTATCACTTGATGTGTGTGGGCACTACTCATACACTAAGGATTTCGAAATTATCAAGGAAGAAGAGAGAGAGTGGTCAGCTAAAGATAGGGAGAGAGAAGGCTCAGTATTTCTGAATAGAAAAAGTCAGAAGAAAAGTGTAATTTTCCTGAAGCCTTCACTATCTATTTATAGCATTCCACTAGGGTTAGGTTTGAATTATTTGGCATTAAAATAATGAAAATATCAGTTTAAATTGCCTACAAAAGTGGCTGGCCCTATACTAGTGGATTTGGGCCTCACTTTTTGCAATTTTGCAGTTTTACCTTTTCTGCATCTGATTTTCTCAAAAACGCCAATTTTCTAATTCAACCATTTAAATGCCAATTCTAACTATTTAATAACTATAAATAATTATTAAATAATATTATCATTTATCATATTTATTAATTGAACCATACAAAGTATCATAATTAACAAATATGCCCCTATAAACTCTTTCTTTACAATTTCGCCCTTACTTAGTGAAAAATTCACAAATAGACATAGTCTAATTTGAGAATTATAATTGATTAATCAAAACCAATTACATGAGTCTTACAAGCAATATTATCTCAACTAGTGGGGGGACCATGGGTCTATATAACCGAGCTTCCAATAAGTAGATCAAGAATTTAGCACTAAAATTCACTAACTTATTAATTCTTCGTTGAATCCACGCATAGAACTTAGAATTGCACTCTCAGTATATAGAATGCTCTATATGTTCCACCATATAGACACATCATTAGTTATCCATTGTTATAATCCTAATTTGATCAATGATCCTCTATATGAATGATCTACACTGTAAAGGGATTAAATTACCGTTACACCCTACAATGTATTTATTCCTTAAAACACTTGACCCCGTATAAATGATATTTCAGCTTATGTGAAATGAGTACTCCACCATTTATGTTGGTTTGGTCAAGCTCGAAGGAGATCATCCTTTGCTTACTATTCGCCAGATAGAAGCTATAGATTCCATGTTTATGCTAGCGCTCCCACTCAATTGCACTACCGTGTTCCCAAAATGTACGTATCACCCTGACCTAAAAGTAGGCTTAACTAACAAATCAAAGAACACGAATAGCCTTTCAAGATTGAGCCTAATCATAACAGGATTAAGAACATTTGATCTAGGATCAACTAGGCGATATTGACTTGAATAGATATTACGGTAAGTTTAATAAATCTAAGTCAAAGTTCAATATCGGTCCCTTCCGATGCATACTCCATGCATCCAACCTGAGCTTTACTTTAACCAATGCTCTGGAAAGAACATAGCACTTCTCCAAATGCAAGTAAACTCTGTTGTAGATTATCATATCAGTAAAACCCTATGTCTGATAAATCTAGGAAACTTTATTCACATAGTCATGTTTACTTTCCAATGTGTTGACGGCACAATAAACAGGATCAAGTATGTGAAAAGGGTTTCAGATGAATTTATACATTATGTACATATAATCATGAAATAAATCATGTGAACCATGCAACATTAAATGTTATTTCTGATCTATATTAATAAGTAAATCTGATTATATTGAAATGAGTTTTATTTAGGGCATAAAACCCAACAAACTCCCACTTGCACTAATATAAAACAAAAAGTGCGTTTCAAATAATCTCAACACCTTGATATACAAATCAAGTGTAGTAGTAGTAAACTCCTCGTAATAGGATCTGAAAGGTTGAATTAACCACAACCTTTTCTCCACCATTACTCTTCCTTTAATCACAAAATCATTGATAATGTGAAATTCCTCTCTATATGTCTACTCTCTTGGGATACTGGATTCTATACCTTTGGCAACTACTTTTGGTTAATCAGGAAATTAACACTAGTAGTTTAAGGCAATTTGGAATGGTGCCAAAGATGTATAGAACTTTCCTTAGACTGAATAAGTACCTTTCCTGCAGCTTTAACATTCAGTCCCTCTCTGGTAGACCTGGAGACTTCAGATAGGTTTTTACACTTCTCCAAAATCACTATTCCACCCCCAGAGTAATCACCATCTTATCAGAAAGATTTTCTAGCACAAAGGCAAATTTCGAAATCTGATATGGTGTAGTCTAAGAGTTTTAAACACACCCTTATAGACTAACATATAGTTCCTCTTCTTAATCTTAAGATTTACTTGATTGTCTTCCAATGTTCTTCTCCTGGATTAATCTGATACCTACTCATTACTCCTACTCAACAGTAGGTGTCTGGTCTAAGGCATGCAAAAGCATATCTAAGACCTCTCACTGTTGATATAAGAAATTCTTTCATGGCTTTATCTTTTCTGGAATAGTTAAGACTTTTCCTTAGATAAATAAAATCTATACCTAAGAAGTTGTGAAGCTTCTATAGATTGCCATTAGAAAGAAAATGCTTCAGCATCTTACTAAAGTAAGTTGCTTGCATTAGAGTAAGTAATTACCAGGTATACCACAAGCCATAGGTTTAGATAAACTCAAACCTATAATACTAGGAACAGGAAGTTTTGTTAAGTCCATTGAATAGACTTATAAACGTAAATTTCCTTTTATGTCCTTGTAATAGAAAACTTAAGCTTACTCCATGTGAATGGATTAAACCATAGTTCTATTGGCTTTCTTCTTAGTTTCTTATCTTGACAATCCATTACTTGTTTAAACTCACAATGGATTTTAATCACTACTGTCTCCCAAGTCATAAGAAGGTGAGTTCCTAGAAACTCTCCCACTACGGCGAGGTACCGTGAATTATGTCGAAGAAAACTAAATGGTATTAACCTCTTTGGTTGTGACAAGACAACAGAGGCAGTGGGATCATCATATGTTATATAAGATGATAGAACACTTTTGGAATCAAGAATTAAATATCTCCTTTATTTGCTACTTGTTTTTCAGACTTAGTCATTTTCTTAGAAAAGTAGTATTTGTTTGAACAAACATTTTCTTATCTATTGACATTGGGATGGTCCACCCCTAATCACTTAGAATAGCTAACAAACCATGGTTAACAGTTCTAGCTTTTCTTAAGATTTTGATTAGGTCATCCATGAATCTAGTAATGATTTACATTAAGTATACAACCATTACATCATTCTGAAATTGTATTACCATAGAAGGAATTAGGCAACGACTAGTAACTAATCATCAACATGCAACTCGAAATTTCTGGGGAGGTAAGTTTGGATATAATTCAAAAAATCAATTTAATGATCTTTGAACTGCATATCAACTAACTATTTCTCCACCCCTATCAGTTCGCAAGATCTTTAACCACTTACCTTAATGGTGTTTAACCATTGCTAGAAATTAATGAAATTTTTCAAACATTTCAAAATTCTATGCATAAGGTATAATCTAGAGTTATCGTTTTAAGAATACAACGAAAAACTCATATCCACCCCTGAATGTACATCCATCTGCGAACGAGATGAACTACTTTCAGTGGATATAGGCATATTAACTCTTTGCAGAGATTGATCTTGTCAAATCCACTATGAACAAGATACAAATGCCATAGAAAAAAAAATGGTAGTGTCTATTGATGACATAGGTTTAGTTACATCAAAGAGTTCTAGAATACTTCAAGTGGATCCTGGTCACAGAATACCTAACTCATATTCCATACAGTTTTAATCCATTAATAGAAGATGGATATTAAACACTTGAGAAAGTGTAACTGTATTGTATAATGGAATTAGAAATATAAGAAAATTTCTGTTTGGATTCCAAAATTAAAGTCAAAGACTTAAATTCAACCAAATATAATGAGTAATTCTTTCTTGGACCACCACTACTAATACAAACTCTAAGTCAGATTTGTCCATACAAGCAGGAGATTTCTAAGATTGAGGATTTATATCAATTGGGAATAGAATTTTGGGATTATAATCATATGCGTCATTTAATTTCTTAAGAGAAAATATAATGACATGAAATGATTTATAGACCATTCATCCAATGATATGTTTTGAAGCTAATTCGAAATGAATAAGCTAAGAGGAATTAGGATAATTTCGTTTATAAATAAGAATCCAACGATGCTTCGATTAGCGAAAGACAAAGTAATCTTATTTATGTAATCTTCTTGTTTCATATCGTAAATATACTAGTCTAAGGTGTCATCAATTGATGAACAGCTAGATGTCGCATATACAATATTTATCTTTCGAGATCTAACACTATTATGTATGTCTAATGGTGAAAATCCATTAGGGATTTATCTCATTAGATAAACAAACATGTTGGACCAACAATGAAGATTCGAAATTAAACTACAACTTAATAACAGAAAATAACATGGTTCAATATAAATTCATACACAATTCAGAAATTATAAGCATATAGCAAGTAGGAATGACAAGTGAAAATACTAAAACATACAATCCTAAATAATTTGCAAGGTTTTTCAACAAACTGATACAGTGTCCCGTTTAGGCGAGAGTCAAAGCATCATCCATTGAATAGAGTTGTCAGCTCATCTAAAATGATAACCATTCTATCAACCTTTTATTCGATCAAGATTGGAATTCAGCGTTGTCCCGTTTAGGCGAGAGTCAAGGCAATTCTATCTTATGAGCTTCCACCATTGTTTCATAATTTGCAAGTCAAGTATGGTCGCCACCATTAGGGTGATCCATACCATACAAAACACTTACAAACTACTTATCATGCGAGGTTAAACGGAGCGAAATTGCTAATGAACGTTCCTCCATTAGGGAGGATTACTCACTAAAACAAACGCGGTGTAAAACCCACAATGGAGATCGAATATCTTTTGATAATAAAGCTCATTATTTAAAAAGAGTTGTATTTTCTTTTATTCTCTTTATTTATTCTATTTATTTTAAATATATATTTATTTAATTAAAATTCCAATTTAGAATGAAAAATTCTAAATATAAATTTTAATTTAATATTTATAAATTTTACTTAGATGGATATGAAAATAACATGAATTATTTCCATCTTAGTAATAATTTCCAATAAATATTTAGAAAAAATATTTAAGTTGTTACAAAATTAATTTAAATTAATTTACAACTCAAATTTAATTTTCTATAAATATATATTGCATTTCGAAAAATTAAAGTATATAAGAATACAATTTTCGAAAAATGCATATCAAAATAAAAAATAAATCCTGGAAAAATTATTCTAATTTAATGTTGGACTAAAATTAATTAATAAAATTAATTTACAACAAAAAAATAATTTTCCTATTTAATTAAATATATAAGAAAAATTTCAAATATTTAAGTATGATGATGAAAATCAACTTAAATATTAATTTTCTATTTAATTAAATACACTAGAAAAATACTTCAAGCAAAAATATCATCTATCTAGATTTTCCTTTGACTAATTAATTCAATTTCTAATAATATACTTTAATTTAATTTATTTTAAATTAATCAATAAATGAAAAAATCATTGATTTAAGTTGATCCAAGAATTAATTAAAATAAATAATTAATTTACAACTTAATCTATTTTTCAAGATAAAATTCGAAATTCTAGCATTTAAGAAATGCAATTTCGAAAATTGATTAATAAAATAAAAAAAATATATTTTGAAAATTATTTAAATTTAGTTGAAAAAATAAATTTCAACTAAAAATAATTTTCTATTTAATTAAATGTCATGAAAAAGAAATATTTAAGTATGATGATAAAAATCAACTTAGATATTTAATTTTCAAATTAATTAAATGTATTAAATTCAAGAAATAAATAATTAAGTGTAGAGAAGGCTTAATTATTAATTTCTAGTTTAATACTAGGAAAAATATACTTAAAATAAATTGTACCAAAATTAATTAAATAATTAATTTCACAATTTATAATATTTTCCTATTTAATATTAGAAATAATAAGTAGTCTAGAAATAACTATCTAGAAAATATCTTATTTGACTAAGTATCTTTTCCATAAAATTTGAAAAAATATCTAATTTAAGTTGTATTAGAAAAAATCTAGAACTTAAATATTTTTCAAATTTAAATTTAATTAAATATCAAAAATTAAGTTGTAACCACTTAATTTGAAAATATTCCATTTTAAGTTAATATTCGAAAAGATATTAACTTAAAAATATCTAAAGAATCTTAATAACCAATGCCTAAAATTCCTCAACTTAATTTTGAAATTTTGAATTCAAAAGATATTCAGATTTAAGTTGGTTAGTTGAAGATAACTAAATATCAACATAAATAGGAATATTTAATGAAAAATTTAAATTAAGTTCCAGAAAGAATCTAGATGGTTATAATTCTATATTTAATTAAATACAAGAAAATACATATAGTTTAGCTTAGAATATAAAATTCTTTAAACTATGATTTTCTAAATTAATTTCAAAATAAATGAAATTAATTATGTTGCTAATCAATTTTATTAGGTTAAACTAGTGTAATTAACCTAGTACAGTTGTTCAAATCAGGCAAATGGGCCTTCACAATTGGGGTAGTTTGTGTGAGGGGGTGCTGGGTTCAGTATGTCGTACCCACTTCTATGGCTCCCAACTCTCACACAAGGCCCAAAAGAGAGGAATTTAACCTTAATAAGAACAATTGTTACTAATTGAATAGGCCCAAAAACTAAATGGGCCTAAATAAATTCTATCAATAACTATGATAATTTATTTTAGCAACATTAACCTATATGCATCTATAATAAAATTAAACACATAGGCTCACACAGGCACACTTTGGATGGGTCCTATCAAGTTGCTAGGTCATACACAGATGAAAGAAGATTGTAAATATACCTGTTACAAATTATTATCTTGACCAAGGGAGCCATAAGATCATTAGATCTGGCAAAAGGTAACCATGGCTATTTGCAATCAAGTAATAATAGGTTTTAAAAACTTACACATAAGCTAAAAGCACATACTCCTGCAACAAGGTTAGCTGGATAGTTGGATGTAGGATTTATTTAATTTTAAATTAAATAATTAATTTTGAAATATTATTAAAAAAGATTTTCGAAAAAAAATAAAAAAAAATTTAAAAAAAATTTCGAAAATTAATTAAATATTTAAATTTAAAATTAAACCTACAATTTTGAAAAATTAGGTTTGAACCAACCTAAATATCATTTCAAAATTTGCTAACTACTTTTAAATTTTAAATGTTATTTTATAAATAAAAATTAAATAAAAAATTAGAAAAGATAAATAAAATATCTTTTCAGATTTTAAATTTAATTTAAATAAATAAAATAACAAAATTTAAAAGTTAGCAAAATATCTTACATCTATTTAAAATTACATGATTATAAATATCTTATTTTAAATTTAAATAAGGTCAAAATATCTAAAAAGATTTAATTTTAAAAAAAAATCTTAAAAGATAAGATATAATTAAAAATATCTTAAAAGATAAGATATCTTAAAAATATCTTAAAAGATTTTATAAATATCTTATAAAATCTCACCTTAAATTTAAAAAAAATAAGATATAATCAAATTTAAAAATAAGATAGATTTTTAAGCAAGAAGATAGATACTAATTCTATTCAAATTCAAATTACACTAATATCTTGAATTAAATTTAAAAAATATTAAATTAATTCAAAATGATAATTAGAATTGAATTAGGAATAGAAATAGTATAAATACAAAACTATACAAAAAATTGGAAGTTAATTCATGAAAAAACATGAAAAATTGAAGAAAAACAAAAAATTTCGAAACTGTACGGACAGATTTGCGATCGCAGGAAAATATCAGCACAGCCCCGATTTTGTCAAATCTTCAAAAAATCATAACTAATTCAAATAAAATCCAAATTAAGTTCTGTAAAAGGCTAACTTGCTTAATTTTTTCCATACTATCCAATAAAAATAATTCCAGAGATAAAATCGCAATTATTTTTCACGAAAATTTCACAAACATCAATCAATCATCAAATAACACTCAATACAACATGATACCATCCAAAGAACATACAAACAATCGTTTTAAAGTCCAAATTTCTTGCAAGTAAATCAATTACCATGGCTCTGAGGCCAGTTGTTGGAAATTATTTTACCAGGATCTTAGATCTACTCACAAGTATGTTTATTAACATCCTAAATATGAACTTTCTAAAACGATAAATTAAACACATATAAAGTTTAGGAAACCTTACATTGGGTGCAGGGGAATATAATGACTCCTTCCGTTCAGATATCTAGCCCTTGATTCCTTTCTGTAGCAGAGCATTATCAATATCTGAACCTGGATCTCTTTCTCTGAATCTTTGATGCTGAAACTCCTTTGCTGATGATCTTTCTTCACGATCTTCCTCACTATGATTGAGGTATCACTTGATGTGTGTGGGCACTACTCATACACTAAGGATTTCGAATTATCAAGGAAGAAGAGAGAGAGTGGTCAGCTAAAGATAGGGAGAGAGAAGGCTCAGTATTTCTGAATAGAAAAAGTCAGAAGAAAAGTGTAATTTTCCTGAAGCCTTCACTATCTATTTATAGCATTCCACTAGGGTTAGGTTTGAATTATTTGGCATTAAAATAATGAAAATATCAGTTTGAATTGCCTACAAAAGTGGCTGGCCCTATACTAGTGGATTTGGGCCTCACTTTTTGCAATTTTGCAGTTTTACCTTTTCTGCATCTGATTTTCTCAAAAACGCCAATTTTCTAATTCAACCATTTAAATGCCAATTCTAACTATTTAATAACTATAAATAATTATTAAATAATATTATCATTTATCATATTTATTAATTGAACCATACAAAGTATCATAATTAACAAACATGCCCCTATAAACTCTTTCTTTACAATTTCGCCCTTACTTAGTGAAAAATTCACAAATAGACATAGTCTAATTTGAGAATTATAATTGATTAATCAAAACCAATTACATGAGTCTTACAAGCAATATTATCTCAACTAGTGGGGGGACCATGGGTCTATATAACCGAGCTTCCAATAAGTAGATCAAGAATTTAGCACTAAAATTCACTAACTTATTAATTCTTCGTTGAATCCACGCATAGAACTTAGAATTGCACTCTCAGTATATAGAATGCTCTATATGTTCCACCATATAGACACATCATTAGTTATCCATTGTTATAATCCTAATTTGATCAATGATCCTCTATATGAATGATCTACACTGTAAAGGGATTAAATTACCGTTACACCCTACAATGTATTTATTCCTTAAAATACTTGACCCCGTATAAATGATATTTCAGCTTACGTGAAATGAGTACTCCACCATTTATGTTCGTTTGGTCAAGCTCGAAGGAGATCATCCTTTGCTTACTATTCGCCAGATAGAAGCTATAGATTCCATGTTTATGCTAGCGCTCCCACTCAATTGCACTACCGTGTTCCCAAAATGTACGTATCACCCTGACCTAAAAGTAGGCTTAACTAACAAATCAAAGAACATGAATAACCTTTCAAGATTGAGCCTAATCATAACAGGATTAAGAACATTTGATCTAGGATCAACTAGGCGATATTGACTTGAATAGATGTTACGGTAAGTTTAATAAATCTAAGTCAAAGTTCAATATCGGTCCCTTCCGATGCATACTCCATGCATCCAACCTGAGCTTTACTTTAACCAATGCTCTGGAAAGAACATAGCACTTCTCCAAATGCAAGTAAACTCTGTTGTAGATTATCATATCAGTAAAACCCTATGTCTGATAAATCTAGGAAACTTTATTCACATAGTCATGTTTACTTTCCAATGTGTTGACGACACAATAAACAGGATCAAGTATGTGAAAAGGGTTTCAGATGAATTTATACATTATGTACATATAATCATGAAATAAATCATGTGAACCATGCAACATAAATGTTATTTCTGATCTATATTAATAAGTAAATCTGATTATATTGAAATGAGTTTTATTTAGGGCATAAAACCCAACACCAACTTCAATCAATGATTTTTTCATCTAATGATTAATTAAAATAAATAAACTAAAATATATTATAATTAGAAATTGAATTAATTAGTCAATGAAAGTCTAGATAGATATTATCTGTTTTGCTTGAAGTATTTTTTTAGTGATATTTAATTAAATATAAAATTAATATTTAAGTTGATTCTTAATCATGATACTTAAATATTTGAAATTTTTATTAAATAGGATAATTATATTTTTGTTGTAAATTAATTTTTACTAATTTTGGGCCAACATAAAATTAGAATAATTTTTCCAGGATTTATTTTTATTTTATTTTAAAGCATTTTTCAAAGTAGTATTCTTATATACTTCAATTTTTCGAAATGTTATATATATTTATAGAAAAATTAAATTTGAGTTGTAAATTAATTTAAATTAATTTTGAAACAACTTAAATTGAATAATTTTCTATATATTTATTGGAAATTATTACTAAGATGGAAATAAATAATGTTATTTTTATATCCATCTAAGTATAATTTATAAATATTAAATTAAAATTTATATTTAGAATTTTTCATTCTAAATTGGAAATTTTAATTAAATAAATATATATTTAAAATAAATATTAGAAGAAAATACAACTCTTTAAAATAATGAGCTTTTAGTTATAAGGATATTCGATCTCCATTGTTGGTCTTACAATAGTTAAATGTTTTCAATTTAACATCGAGACGCTAGACTTCGTCCCCCTTATGGATGGTTATTCGTTGAACGCATTTAACACCGTAAGATCTCATTTGATAAGTGTTTTGTAAGTTTTCGTCTCTATTAGACTCTCCTCTACGGTGACTACTTAGAGATAAACTTATAAAACATGAAACAATGGTGGAAGCTCATAAAATGAGAATAATCTTGACTCTCGCCTACCGGGACAACGTTGGATTCTTATTTTGATCGAATTAAAGGTTGCTAGAATGGTTTGCATTTTAGATGAGCTGACAACTCTATTCAATGAATGATACTTTGACTCTCGCCTACCGGGACACTGTATCAATTTATTGGAAACCTTAGAAATTATTTAAGATATGTTTGTTTTGTATTTTCACATGTCTTTGTTATTTGCTATATGTTTAATAATTTCTGAATTGTGTATGAATTTATATTGAACCATGTTATTTTCTGTTATTAAATTATAGTTTAATTTCGAATCTTCATTGTTGGTCTAATTGTTGGGTTTTATTCCCTAAATAAAACTCATTTCAATATAATCAGATTTACTTATTAATATAGATCAGAAATAACATTTAATGTTGCATGGTTCACATGATTTATTTCATGATTATATGTACATAATGTATGAATTCATCTGAAACCCTTTTCACATACTTGATCCTGTTTATTGTGCTGTCAACACATTGGAAAGTAAACATGACTATGTGAATAAAGTTTCCTAGATTTATCAGACATATGGTTTTACTGATATGATAATCTACAACAGAGTTTACTTGCATTTGGAGAAGTGCTATGTTCTTTCAAGAGCATTGGTTAAAGTAAAGCTCAGGTTGGATGCATGGAGTATGCATCGGAAGGGACCGATATTGAACTTTGACTTAGATTTATTAAACTTACCGTAATATCTATTCAAGTCAATATCGCCAAGTTGATCCTAGATCAAATGTTCTTAATCCTGTTATGATTAGGCTCAATCTTGAAAGGCTATTCGTGTTCTTTGATTTGTTACTTAAGCCTACTTTTAGGTCAGGGTGATACGTACATTTTGGGAACACGGTAGTGCAATTGAGTGGGAGCACTAGCATAAACATGGAATCTATAGCTTCTATCTGGCGAATAGTAAGCAAAGGATGATCTCCTTCGAGCTTGACCAAACGAACATAAATGGTGGAGTACTCATTTCCAATAAGCTGAAATATCATTTATACGGGGTCAAGTGTTTTAAGGATAAAATACATTGTAGGGTGTAACGGTAATCTAATCCCTTTACAGTATAGATCATTCATATAAAGGATCATTGATCACATTAGGATTATAACAATGGATAACTAATGATGCGTCTATATGGTGGAACATATAGAGCATTCTATATACTGAGAGTGCAATTCTAAGTTCTATGCGTGGATTCAATGAAGAATTAATAAGTTAGTGAATTTTAGTGCTAAATTCTTGATCTACTTATTGGAAGCTCGGTTATATAGACCCATGGTCCCCGCACTAGTTGAGATAATATTGCTTGTAAGACTCATATAATTGGTTTTGAATAATCAATTATAATTCTCAAATTAGACTATGTCTATTGTGAAATTTTCACTAAGTAAGGGCGAAATTGTAAAGAAAGAGTTTTAGGGGCATATTTGTTAGTTATGATACTTTGTATGGTTCACTTAATAAATACTATAAATGACAATATTATTTAATAATTATTTATAGTTATTAAATAGTTAGAATTGGCATTTAAATGGTTGAATTAGAAAATTGGCGTTTTTGAGAAAATCAGATGCAGAAAAGGTAAAACTGCAAAATTGCAAAAAGTGAGGCCCAAATCCACTAAGCATGGCCGGCCACTTTTGTAGGCAATTTAAACTGATATTTTCATTATTTTAATGCCAAATAATTCAAACCTAACCCTAGTAGAATGCTATAAATAGATAGTGAAGGCTTCAGGAAAATTACACTTTTCTTCTGACACTTCTGATTCAGAAAAACCTGAGCCTTCTCTCTCCCTATCTGGCCGACCACTCCCTCTCTCTTTCTTCCCTCTTAAATATCGAAATTCTTAGTGTATGAGTAGTGCCCACACACAGCAAGTGATACCTCAACCATAGTGAGGAAGATCGTGAAGAAAGACTTTTAGCAAGAAGGAGTTTCAGCATCAAAGATTCAGAGAAAGAGATCCAGGTTCGGATATTGATAATGCTCTGCTACAGAAAGGAATCAAGGGCTAGATATCTGAACGGAAGGAGTCATATTATTCCGCTGAACCCAATGTAAGGTTTCCTAAACTTTATACGTGTTTATTTCATCGTTTTAGAAAGTTCATATTTAGGGTGTTAATCAACATACTTGTGAGTAGATCTAAGAGCCTGGTAAAATAATTTCCAACACTAACTTGGTTTGTTGTTCTAATGGGACAAATCACTAATGGATTGTTATAATTAGACAAACATAATAGTGTTAGATCTCAAAAGATAAATATTGTAAATGCAAAATCTAGCTGTTCATCAATTGATGATACCTTAGACTAGTATTTACAATATGAAACAAGAAGATTGTATAAATAAGATAACTTTGCCACTCGCTAATCGGAGCATCGTTGGATTCTTATTTAAATACGAAATTATCCTAATTCCTCTTAGCTTATTCATTTCGAATTAGCTCAATAACATATCATTGGATGAATGGTCTATAAATCATTTCATGTCATTCTATATTTTGTCTTAAGAAATTAAATGACGCATATGATTATATTCCCAAAATTCTATCCCAAAATGATATAAATCCTCAATCTTAAAAATCTCCTACTTGTATGGGCAAATCAGATTTAGAGTTAAATTAGTAGTCGTGGCCAAGAAAGAATTACTCATTTATACCGTTACACTTTCACAAGTATTTAATAACCATTTTCTATCAATAGATTCAAACTGTATGATAGTATGGAATATGAGTTTAGTATTCTGTGACCAGAATCCAATTGCACTATTCTAAGAACTCTTTGATGTAACTAAACCTAAGTCATCAAAAGATACAACCACATATTTTTTAAATCTATGACATTTGTATCTTGTTCATAGTTGTTTTGACAAGATCAATCTCTGCAAAGAGTTAATATGCCTATATCCATTGAAAATAAGTTCATCTCATTCACAGATGGATGTACATTTAGGGGTGGATATGTGTTTTCGTTGTATTCTTAAAATGATCACTCTAGATTTTACCTTACGCAAAAGAAATTTGAAATGTTTGAAAAATTTCATGAATTTCTAGCAATGGTGAAAAACCATTAAGGTAAGTGGTTAAAGATCTTGCGAACTGATAGGGGTGGAGAAATAGTTAGTAGATATGCAGTTCAAAAATCATTAAATTGATTTTTGAATTATATCCAAACTTACCTCCCCAGAAATTCGATTTGCATATTGATTATTAGTTACTAGTCGTTGCCTAAATCCTTCTATGGTAATACAATTTCAGAATGATGCAATGGTTGGTTACTTAGTGTAAACCATTACTAGATTCATGGATGACCTAATCGAAATCTTAAGAAAAGCTAGAACTGTTAACCATGGTTTGCATGTTTGTTAGCTATTTTAAGTGATTAGGGGTGGAACATCCCATAGTCAATAGATAAGAAAGTGTTTGTTTAAACAAATACTAAATTTATAAGAAAATGAGTAAGTCTGAAAATAAAGTAGCAAATAAAGGAGATATTTTTTCTTGATTCCATAAGTGTTCTATCATCTTATTCGATACAAGATGATCCCATTGCCTCTGTTGTCTTGACACAACCGAAGAGGTCAATACCATTTAGTTTTATTAGACATAATTCACGGTACCTTGTCGTAGTGGGAGGGTTTCTAGGAACTCACTCTTCTTATGACTTGGAAGACACTAGTGATTAAAATCCATTGTGAGTTTAAATAAGTAATGGATTGTCAAGATAAGAAACTAAGAAGAAAAGCCAATAGAACTATGGTTTGATCCATTCACATGGAGTAACCTAAAGTTTTCTATTACAAGGACATAAAAGGAAATTTTCGTTAATAAGTCTATTCAATGGACTTAACAAAACTTCTTGTTCCTAGTATTATAGGTTTGAGTTTATCTGAACCAATAGCTTATGGTATACCTTGTAATTACTTACTCAAGTGCAAGCAGCTTACTTTAGTAAGATGCTGAAGCATTTTCTTTGTAATGGCAATCTATAGAAGCTTCTCGACTTCTAGACACAGATTTTAAGGAAAAGTCTCAACTATTCCAGAAAAGATAAAGCCATGAAAGTATTTCTTAAGTCAACAGTGAGAGGTCTCAGATATGCTTTAGTATGCCTTAGACCAGACACCTGCTGTTGAGTGGGAGTAATGAGTAGGTATCAGATTAATCCAGGAGAGGAACATTGGAAGACAATCAAGTAAATCTTAAGATTAAGAAGAGGAACTATATGTTAGTCGATAAGGGTGTGTTTAAAACTCATAGACTACACCACATCAAATTTCGAGACTTGGCTTTGTGCTAGAAAGTCTGCTGATAGGATGGTAATTACTCTGGGGGTGGAGTAGTGATTTTGGAGAAGTGAAAAAACCTATCTGAAGTCTCAAGGTCTACCAGAGAGAGACTGAATGTTAAAAGTTGCAGGAAAGGTACTTATTCAGTCTAAGGAAAGTTCTATACATTTGTGGCACCGTTCAAACTTGTCTTAACTACTAGTGTTACTTCCTGAATAACAAAAAGTAGTTGCCAAAAGTATAGAATCCAGTATCCAAAGAGAGTAGACATATAGAGAGGAATTTCACAATATCAAGGATTTTGTGATTAAGGAAGAGTAATGGTGGAGAAAAGGTTGCGGTTAATTCAACCTGTCAGATCCTATTACGACGATTATACTACTACTACACTTGATTTGTATATCAAGGTGTTGAGATTATTTGAAATGAACATTTTGTTTTATATTAGTGCAAGTGGGAGTTTGTTGGGTTTTGTGCCCTAAATAAAACCCATTTCAATATAATCAAATTTACTTATTAATAAAGATTAGAAATAACATTTTATGTTGTATGGTTCACATGATTTATTTCATGATTATATATAATGTATGAATTCTATTTATGTCCAGAACATATGAATTTGTTAATGACTATAGTGTTGTCAGCAGAGTGGAATATAATCTTAATTATATGTTCGAAAGTTTATTCCCTGATTTTGTCAGTTCACTAGATTTAGACTGACATGATAATCAGCGATAGGTATTCTTACACCTTGGATAAGTGTTATGTCCTTTCCATGGCATTGGCAAAGTTTACCAGTATTGGATGTATGGAGTATACATCGGAAGGGACCGATATTGAACTTTGATTAGATATATTAAAATTTACCGTAATATCTATTCAATTAAATATCACATGTTGATGCTAGATCAAATGATCTTAATCCTGATATGGTTAGGTTCGATCTCAAGAGTATTCTACATGTTCTTTGATTTGTTAGTTAAGCCTACTTTTCGGTCAGGGTGATACGTACATTTTGGGAACATGATAGTATAATTGAGTGGGAGCGCTAACATAAATATGGAGTCTATAACTTCTATAGGAATTTAAAAGTGAAACGATGATATCCTTTGAGCTTGGCTAAATAGAGATAAATGGTGGAGATCTCATTTCACTTCGCTGAAATATCATTTATACAGAGCTAAGTGTTTTAAGGATAAAATACATTGAAGGTGTAACGGTAATTTAGTGCCTATTCAATGTAGATCATCTATTAGAGGGTCATTGATCAAATTAGGATTATAACAATGGATAACTAATAGCGTATCTATATCGTAGAACATATAGAGCGTTCTATATGACTGACATTGCAATTCCAAGTTCTAAGTGTGGATTCAATAAGGAATTAATAAGTTAGGGAATTTACTTGGTAAATTCGGTTCGACTTATTGGAAGCTCGGTCATATAGGCCCATGGTCCCCATACTAGTTGAGACCATACTGCTTGTAAGACTCAGTTAATTGATTTTGATTAATCAATTATAATTCTAAAGTTAGACTATGTCTAGTTTATGAATTTTCACTAAGCAAGGGCGAAATTGTAAAGAAAAGAGATTCTAGGTTTATTTATTAATTAAGAGACTGTATATATGTCTAAATTAATACATATATTAAATGACAATATTATTTAATAATTAATTTTTAGTTATTAAATAATTAGAATTGGCATTTAAATGGTTGAATTAGAAAATTGGCATTTTTGAGAAAATGGGATTGAGAAATGACAAAATGGCAAAATTACAAAGTGAGGCCCATTATCCACTAATATGGCCGGCCACTTTGTATAGGGTTTACCATTTATATTTTTCATTATTTTAATGCCATACAATTCTAACTTAAACCTAGATGACATTTTATAAATAGAAAGTGTTGGCTTCAGGAAACTATGACTTGCTTCTTATTTTCTCTTAAAGAAAACCTGAGCCTCCTATTCTATTGATAGTCGCCCTTCTCTCTTCTTCTCTTCTCTTCAATTTCGAAATAGCCCTGAGTGAATGAGTAGTGCCCACAGACATCAAGTGGTATCTCAATCATAGTGTGGAAGATTGTGTAGAATCCAACCAACAAGAAGGAGAAACAACATCAAAGGAAGGAGAGAAAGAGATCCAGGTTTAGATCTTGATTATGCTCTGCTACAGAAAGGAATCAAGGGCTAGAGATCTAAATGGAAGGAGTCATTATATTCTGCTGCACCCAATGTAAGGTTTCCTAAACTTTATATGTGTTTATTTAATTGTTTTAGAATTCATATTAGCATGTTAATGAAACATACATGGTAGTAAATCTAGATCCTGGTAAAATATTTCCAACACACTGGCACTGAAGAAATCGAGATGATTGATACTGCCCCAAACTGGATGACACCAATAGCAGCCTACCTCGTGTAATGACCGCATACGATTAATATTTTGGATTATTAAATAATTAGGGTTTATTCATGAGGTTTAAATATTATTTATAACATGCATATTGTGGGAATTTATTTAAGTTAATATATGCTTATTATGTTATTTATGTAAATTCCGTAAGTTTTGAGGTTGTGTTTGGAAGCTGTGGAAAACGACGTTGGGCCTTTAGAGAGTCGCAATTTATATGTTTTAGAATATTATTATCGGGGTATCATTGTTGGGTGTTGGAGGTGTTGGAATTTTTGGCGTTTGAAAATGGCCAATTTACCCTTGGGAGTTTTCAATTAGTGAATTTAATTAGGGGCAAAATGGTAATTTAGTTAGAGTTTCTTCTTTGTCTTTTTATGAGTGATAATCTGATTAATATTTATATTTTCAATTGTCTCTTTTTGGTCAAAGAGGAAGGAATAGCCTTTGACCTTCAAGAAAGAACCTAGAAACCATTTTCCTTCACCATCAAGTTCTCTCTTTCTCTCTTTTCTTTCGAACCACCAAGGGACCAGCTAGGAATTGAGTTTTCTCAGCTCAATTCAGTAAGTCTTAAGAGGATTGGAAGCTTCAATCTAAGGTATATCACTTTACTTTGCTTCTTTGTCTTTCCCTTTAGTATAAGTTAGGGTTGATGCATGTTTAGCTAGGAAATAGGGGCTGTGTGTTTGGTTTTAATTTGGTGTTGTTTTCTGAAGTTGTGTAGTGATTATTTAGGTTGTTTAAAGGTAAAATGGATTGCTGTATTGCTATTTGAATCAAGTTGGAGCTTTTGAGCTCAAGTTGAAGCTTTAATGGTTTTTCATAATTTGAGTTGTTTATTGTAGTTTGATGCTTGAATTGAGTTGGTTGGGGTATAAACAGGTATTCTTGAAGCTATTGGAATGTTTGGGATTGGATTGAAGTGTGGGGGTCGGTTTTTGGGTTCCCAGCACAGAACCGGTCGATCAGTTTTAGGGGGACCCATAGAACTGGTCGACCGGTTCGTGCCCAGGAACCGGGCTTCCGGTTGGGAACCGGTCTGCCAGTTGGGGCTTTTTCCCGAACCCTAATTTTTACCATTTTTGTGTTGTTTAGGGTATTATCATTCTATTTATCGATAGGGTTATCCTTAGTTCTAATTTTAAGTCCTTGATAAGTGTTTTAGCGTGTCTCTCATCGAATTTTGAACGTTATTGTTTAGGGCCCTGTAAAGCGTCGAGCTGCACTTCCACTCAGGCTGACCGGGACACCTGAGCACGAAACGAGGTAAGATAGCGTAATAATGTATATATGAATATATGCTTGTTTTTAACTATTTACACTACTAAAACTAATTATTTATGTCATTTTAAGGGTGTTAGTATAGTGTAGGATATCGATATAATTACGGTGTTACCAACACGAGTACCAGGGGGTACGTTGTGCATGTGGTACAACACTTAGTAATTCCTGGGAGTACAATAATTGCTCTACCAACATGAGTACAGGGTTGGTACTTTAGTGCATGTGGTACAGTGGTCGTACTTCCCTTAAGAACGTTCTTAACCATTTGGCAAGCTCGTTGTTGAGCTCAGGGCGGCTTAAGCAATAAGCCAATCTAACATTGCTTATATATATATGTCTTGCATATCTTACTGAGTCTATTGATTGTGAGGCTAATTTTAGTCTAAGTTTCAGGTCGTATTTTCGGTTAGTTTTCACTCTTTCTTTCTAGTTTTAGGGCTATTTTACGCTTGATTCTTTTATTTCAGGTCCTGGGGTGTTTAAAGAAAGTAATTACAAGAATTGAGGACAAGTAGTGAAAGAATTGAGAAGAAAAGCAAACAAGAAATTTTGTTGCCTAATCCCATCGCGACGGGACAATATTCCCGTCGCGACGGGGATTGGCAGAGAGTTTTGGAAAATTCTTGCTTAAGTCTTCGTAGCGACGGAGCTTCAGTGACGGGATTTTTGGGCAGTTTCGTAATTTCACAAATTTTAAAGATGAGACTTGGTTTAAATAGAGGGAGTTCGTGAAAATTGAGATTCATTCAGATTTGGAGCCCTATAAACAAAGGAGGAGGCTAGAAGAGCGGCTTGTGGTGACCCGGATCAATTGCTTCAACTAGTTCTTTTTCTTCTCTTTAATTTTTCTATGCTATTTTCTGTTTCAATTTTAATTATGGATTTGATTATGAATGTTATGAACTAAACTCCTATTTGGGGAGGATGATGATTGTTGTTTAAAGTTTTTGCCTAGTTAATGAATAATTGCCATTCCTTCATTCTTGATTGTGAAATTATTTATATTTGTGTTTAATTCCATGTGTAAGCTTTATCACCTTCTACATGTTCTATGATCTCAATTCAAAATCTGAAAAGTGAGAATTGAGAATGCTAAAATTGGATAATCGATGTTCTATGTGAAACGAGAGTATTCACATGACTATGTGACAATTAGATTATTGCTCAATGCTGATTTCATGTTAGTTTAACTAAGAGATTAATTAGAGAACATGTGATTTAGAACCTAAAAGATCTGAAAAGATTTAGGTTAATTTATAATCTTTCATTCACTTCAAGAAAAGGATAGAAATTAGGCATTAACAATTAGGTAAATAAACAACAGGATTCTCCTCCCTATTATCTCATCTTGATCAATTTTCACTTGTGTTATTTAAGTTTCTTGAATTACTTTCAATCTTTTTGAATCATAAAAAGTATTGATTTTCCAAATAGAATCATAAGTATAATTTAGTAGTAATTAATCAAATTCCCTGTGGTTCGACCTCACTTGCGTGAGTTTACTACTTGATTGCGTGCACTTGCGTATTATTTAATAATTTTCGTAACACGTTTTTGGCATCGTTGCCGGGGAATTGTATAAAGATTAATATTACATAAAATTATACTAACTTCTACTTTGGTTTATTTCTCTTGCTAAATATCAAATTTGTTTCTTGCAATATTGTCTTTATCCATCTCAGCGATTTTAAGTGTATGCGCCGTCAAGGTCAAGGATTCATATTGCCCGTTGATCCTGAAATTGAGAAGACTTGTAGGAGAAATAGAAGGAACAAAAGGCAAGAGAGAGTTTCAGCGCCTGCTGAAACACCAGTAATCATGGCTGATAACGCTAATGTTGCAAATAATGGAGGAAACAATAGTAATAATGGAGGTGTCGTTGAAGATCAAGCTAATGGCCGCAGCTTGAGAGATTATATCCTCCCAACTCTTACGGGGGTTCAGTCATGTATCAGGCCACCAACAGTGGATGCTAACAACTTTGAAATCAAACCTGTCATACTTCAAATGGTGCAGTCTTCAGTCCAGTTTGGTGGACTCCCTTCTGAAGATCCCAATCAGCACTTATCAAACTTCATGGAACTCTGTGAGACTTTCAAAGTCAATGGAGTTAGTGATGATGCCATCCGTTTGAGACTATTTCCATTCTCGTTGAGGGAACGAGCCAAGAGTTGGTTGAACTCCTTGCCACCAAACTCCATAGCCACATGGAATGACTTGGCAACAAAATTTCTGTCTAAGTTCTTTCCTCCAGCAAAGTCTGCCAAGTTGCGAGGAGAAATCAACAACTTCTGTTAGCAGGATAATGAATCTCTCCATGAGTCTTGGGAGAGGTTCAAGGATCTCATCAGAAAGTGCCCTCATCATGGTATTGAGAAGTGGATGCTGGTTCAGAACTTCTACAACGGGTTGGTTGGTAACATAAGAACCCTTATAGATGCAGCAACTGGTGGAGCATTTATGAGGAACAGTGCAAATGAGGCCTATGATTTTTTGGAAGAGATGGCCCTGAATAATCAGCAGTGGCCAATTGAGAGGAGTCAGACAAAGAAGGTGGCTCGGATGCTTGAGGTGGAAGCTATCACCAAATTGACAACTCAGGTAGAGGCCCTAACAAAACTGATGGTTGTTCAAGCAAAACAAGCGCAAGTGGTCTGTGAGCTATGTGGAGGTCCTCATCCCTATGCAGAGTGCCGGGAAGATGTGAATAATTTGCCAATGGATGAAGCAAAAGCCATTGGAAATTACTCTCAAAACAAAACAACAACTACGGGTTCAACCAAGGAGGGAATCGAAGGAATAATGGGTTCTATCAACAAAGAAATCAGAACAAGACACAGAACCAACAACAAACTCAGCAACAAAGCTCTAGTGGGAATTCTGGTCTTTAGACATATTTATTATTGCAATTTACGATGGAGACTAGAGCCTCTATTAAAACTCGAGAAACTCAAATGGAATAATTGGCTACTCAAGTGGAAAAACAAGTTCAAGGAAATTCACCTAGCACTAGTAAGGCAAAGGAAAAATAGCAATGTCAAGCAATTTCCTTGAGGAGTGGAAAGAGTTATGAGAGACCTAGTGACAAGCAACAAGTTGAAGAAGGGGTTCAGGATCAACGGGCACAGATACAGGCACCAAAGGAAAAGAAGACTACTGAGGGTCTTGCACCAAAAGAAGTTTCGCCTGCGATCAGCATAGATCACCATATTAAAATTCCTTACCCTCAAAGAGTCCACAAGAATAACCTCGACAATTAGTTTTCAAAATTTCTTGAAATATTTAGGAAGTTGCACATTAATATTCCATTTGTGGAAGCCTTAGAGCAAATGCCAACTTACCTGAAGTTCATGAAAGAAATTTTAGCTAAGAAAAGGAAGTTGGAAGAATTCGAGACAGTGGCACTCACTGAGGAGTGCAGTGCAATTTTGCAGAAGAAACTACTGCCCAAGCTTAAAGATTTGTGTAGTTTCAATATTTCATGCTCTATAGGGGGTTCGGTGGAAACTAAAGCTCTATGTGATCTGGGAGCAAGCATTAATCTAATGCCATTGTCTGTCTTCAAAAGGCTAGGATTGGGAAAAGCAAAGCCCACAACAGTGACTTTACAACTGGCGGATCGTTCTTTGACTCATCCTCGTGGGATAATTGAAGATGTACTGGTGAAGGTTGGTAAGTTTATCTTCCCTGTAGATTTCCTAATTCTTGATATGGAGGAAGATTCAACTATTCCCATTATTTTGGGAAGACCATTCTTAGCCACGGGCCGAGCATTAATAGATGTTCAAAAGGGGGAGTTAAAGTTGCGAGTGCAAGATGAAGAGGTCAATTTTAATGTATTTTCCTCAACCGACATTCCTACCTGTTGCAAGATTGAGATGGTGAAGGGTTCTTTTGTTAAAGCTGATAAGAAGAGAGCAAAGCCTAAAGAACGACTTCGAACGATTCAGCGTTGTTGGAAAAGATTGATGTGTCGTAATTCTAAAAGTGAACTTACTCTTGTGCAAAACTCTAAAATTAGCAACATTGGATGTCAATTTTCTTCATTTGGTACAAGGACCCTATTGGATGCAAGAGATGGACTTGATCCAATTTGAAGCAGTATTGAGGCCAAACCCCTTCTGGTGGGGGTTCAGGTAAGTCCTTCTCACCTTGAATATTATATCACATTGGGGACAATGTGAATCTTTAGTTTGGGGGGAGGGATTTAAAAGTTTTTATGTTTTTACTGTCTTTGTTTTTAGTTAATTAATTAGTTTAGTTTTTTTTTTTAATTTTCATGTGGTGATAATTGAGCCGATATATTGATTGAACTGCTATTGTTTATTTGTGCAATGGATTGAAATTTAAACTGTGTGCTTAATTCATAAACTCTTTAGATTGAATTGGATGCCTTGTGAATTTTTTTTTTTTTTTGTTCTATAGATGTAAATTATTGATTTTTGGATACTATCACTTTTGTTCTACTTGGGTTTGTGGAATGTTTGCTTGACATGGAATAGAACTTGTGTGACTTACTCTCTTGAAGCGAAATCCTTGATGATTGTTGCTTGAAAAATGATTTAGGCAATTTTCTTTGGACCGATTGAGCCTCAAGCTTACCTGTAAAAATTTTGTCCTTAGTGTACCCAAAGTTGAGCCTTAGCTTGTTTCAAAATCTTAACCACTTAATTGAGCCTAATGTGTTTTCTTTAATTACTTTCATTCCCAATATACCTTATTATGCCATATGCTTTTAATTAAATTTGGGGAATGAAATGAGTGGGTATTATTTTGGCAGTAGGAGTTTGAGAAAGTTATGAGGAAGTGTCTTTATCTTCTCTAAAAAAAAATTAAATAAATTTACTAATGCTTCTCGTAAAAAAATAAATAAAGAAAAAAGAAGAAAAATATGGAATATTCCAATATCAAAAAGAGAAAAGAAAAAAAAACATGATGGTAGGCACATAAAGTGGAAGTTCTCAATCTCTTACAAGTTTTTTTTTTTTGGGTAAATTATGGATAATTGTAAGTGTTTGTTTGGTATGTTTTGCTTATGTTATAATAGAGCCTAAATGACCTTTTATCTACCTTTCACCTAAGCCATGACATTTCAACCGAAAAAGACGTTTTGATTCCAAGCAGGGGTTGTCGACATTAGTGGAGAGAGGTAGGTCATGCAAGCATATTGAACATCGTTTGGAGGAAGGTTGGTAAGAGTAGAATGAGTGTGATATGTTTTTCCAATTGAAGTGTTTTGCATCCTGACATAATTTTCTCTAACTTGTGCATCCAAGTTAGTTCCTAGAGTAGTTGAATTGAAATTCTGGTTGGTCAATTGATTGGAGTTGCACAGGTGGTAGTGGTAGTTTAATTATTTGGAGGCTCAGTTATCTGTCGTGTCGTTGTTGCTTTGTCTTAGTGTTTAGTTTTACTCGAGGGCGAGTAATGATCTAGTTTGGGGGAATTTGTTAGGCTAATTTTAGTCTAAGTTTCAGGTCGTATTTTCGGTTATTTTTCACTCTTTGTTTCTAGTTTTAGGGCTATTTTACGCTTGATTCTTTTGTTTCAGGTCCTCGGGTGTTTAAAGAAAGTATTTACAAGAATTAAGGACAAGTGGTGAAAGAATTGAGAAGAAAAACAAACAAGAAATTTTGCTGCCTAATCCCGTCACGACGGGTAAATATCCCGTCGCGACGGAGCTCCACTGACGGGATTTTTGGGCAGTTTCGTAATATCACGAATTTTAAAGATGAGACTTGGTTTA
This sequence comes from Cannabis sativa, assembly GCF_029168945.1. Classification (NCBI taxonomy): domain Eukaryota; kingdom Viridiplantae; phylum Streptophyta; class Magnoliopsida; order Rosales; family Cannabaceae; genus Cannabis; species Cannabis sativa. The sequence goes on from NC_083601.1 coordinate 60,830,261, forward strand.
AATAGAGGGAGTTCGTGAAAATTGAGATTCATTCAGATTTGGAGCCCTAGAAACAAAGGAGGAGGCTAGAAGAGCGGCTTGTGGCGACTCGGATCAATTGCTTCAACTAGTTCTTGTTGGAAATATTTTACTAGGATCTAGATTTACTACCAAGTATGTTTCATTAAACTCCTAATATGAATTCTAAAACAATGAAATAAAAACATATAAAGTTTAGGAAACCTTACGTTGGGTGCAGCGGGATATAGTGACTCCTTCCGTTCAGATCTCTAGCCCTTGATTCCTTTCTGTAGCAGAACATAATCAAGATCTGAACCTCGATCTCTTTCTCTCCTTCCTTTGATGCTGATTCTCCTTCTTCATTGGATTCTACACAATCTTCAACACTATGATTGAGATACCGCTTGATGTGTGTGGGCTCTACTCATTCACTCAAAGCTATTTCGAAATTGAAGAGAAGAAAAGAGAAGAGAAGTGGTGGCTAGAAGTTTTCTCTGAAAGGAATGAGATGCTTGTGCATAGTTTCCTGAAACCTTCACTTTCTATTTATAGAATGCCATCTAGGTTTAGGTTAGAATTGTATGGCATTAAAATAATGAAAAATATAAATGGTAAATCCTATACAAAGTGGCCGACCATATAAGGGAAATGGGCCTCACTTTGCAACTTTCCCATTTTGTCATTTTTCAATCCCATTTTCTCAAAATGCCAATTTTCCAATTTAACCATTTAAATGTCAATTCTAATTATTTAATAACTAAAAATTAATTATTAAATAATATTTTTATTTAATATATTTATTAATTTAGACATATAAAGTCTCTTAATTAATAAATGAACCTAAAATCTCTTTTGTTCACAATTTCACCCTTGCTTAGTGAAAATTCATAAACTAGACATAGTCTAACTTTAGAATTATAATTGATTAATCAAAATCAATTAACTGAGTCTAACAAGCAGTATGGTATCAACTAGTATGGGGACCATGGGCCTATATAACCGAGCTTCCAATAAGTCGAACTGAATTTACCAAATAAATTCCCTAACTTATTAATTCCTTATTAAATCCACACTTAGAACTTGGAATTGCACTCTCAGTCATATAGAACGCTCTATATGTTCCACGACATAGATACGCTATTAGTTATCCATTGTTATAATCCTAATTTGATCAATGACCTTCTAATAGATGATCTACATTGAATAGGAACTAAATTACCGTTACACCTTCAATGTATTTTATCCTTAAAACACTTAGCTCCGTATAAATGATATTTCAGCGAAGTGAAATGAGATCTCCACCATTTATCACTGTTTAGCCAAGCTCGAAGGATATCATCGTTTCACTTCTAAATTCCTATAGAAGTTATAGACTCCATATTTATGTTAGCGCTCCCACTCAATTATATTATCATGTTCCCAAAATGTACGTATCACCCTGACCCAAAAGTAGACTTATCTAACAAATCAAAGAACATGTATAATACTCTTGAGATCGAACCTAACCATATCAGGATTAAGATCATTTGATCTAGGATCAACAGGTGATATTGAATTGAAAAGATATTACGGTAAATTTTAACAAATCTAATAAAAGTTCAATATCGGTCCCTTTCAATGTATACTCCCATACATCCGATACTAGTAAACTTTGCCAATGCCCTGGAAAGGACATAACACTTATCCAAGGTGTAAGAATACCTATCGCTGATTATATCATCCCAGTCTAAATCTAGTGAACTGACAAATCAGGGAATAAACTTTCGAACATATAATTAAGATTATATTCCACTGTGCTGACAACACTAACTCATTAACAAATTCATATGTTTTGGACTTAAATAGAATTCATACATTATATGCATATAATCATGAAATAAATCATGTGAACCATGCAACATAAAATGTTATTTCTGATATTTATTAATAAGTAAATCTGATTATATTGAAATGGGTTTTATTTAGGGCACAAAACCCAACAAACTCCCACTTGCACTAATAAAAAACAAAATGTGCATTTCAAATAATCTCAACACCTTGATTATACAAATCAAGTGTAGTAGTAGTATACTCCTCGTAATAGGATCTTACAGGTTGTATTAACCACAACCTTTTCTCCACCATTACTCTTCCTTAATCACAAAATCCTTGATATTGTAAAATTCCTCTCTATATGTCTACTCTCTTGGGATACTGGATTCTATACTTTTGGCAACTACTTTTTGGTTAATCAGGAAATAACACTAGTAGTTAAGACAAGTTGGAACGGGGCCACAAATGTATAGAACTTTCCTTAGACTGAATAAGTACCTTTCCTACATCTTTAACATTCAGTCTCTCTCTGGTAGACCTAGAGACTTCAGATAGGTTTTTACACTTCTCCAAAATCACTACTCCACCCCCCGAGTAATCACCATCCTATCGGCAGACTTTCTAGCACAAAGGCAAATCTCAAAATTTGATGTGGTGTAGTCTATGAGTTTTAAACACACCCTTATCGACTAACATATAGTTCCTCTTCTTAATCTTAAGATTTACTTGATTGTCGTCCAATGTTCCTCTCCTGGATTAATCTGATACCTACTCATTACTCCCACTCAACAGCAGGTGTCTGGTCTACGGCATACTAAAGCATATCTGAGACCTCTCACTGTTGATTTAAGAAATACTTTCATGGCTTTATCTTTTCTGGAATAGTTGAGACTTTTCCTTAAAATCTGTGTCTAGAAGTCGAGAAGCTTCTATAGATTGCCATTACAAAGAAAATGCTTTTGCATCTTACTAAAGTAAGCTGCTTGCACTTGAGTAAGTAATTACTAGGTATACCATAAGTTATAGGTTCAGATAATTTCAAACCTATAATACTAGGAACAGGAAGTTTTGTTAAGTCCATTGAATAGACTTATTAACGAAAATTTCCTTTTATGTCCTTGTAATAGAAAACTTTAGGTTACTCCACGTGAATGGATCAAACCATAGTTCTATTAGCTTTTCTTCTTAGTTTCTTATCTTGACAATCCATTACTTGTTTAAACTCACAATGGATTTTAATCACTAGTGTCTTCCAAGTCATAAGAAGAGTGAGTTCCTTGAAACCCTCCCACTACGAGAAGGTACCGTGAATTATGTCTAAGAAAACTACATGGTATTGACCTCTTCGGCTGTGTCAAGACAACAGAGGCAGTGGGATCATCTTGTATCCTATAACATGATAGAACACTTACGGAATAAAAAAAAATATCTCCTTTATTTGTTACTTTGTTTTTCACACTTAGTCATTTTCTTAGAAAAGTAGTACTTGTTTAGACAAACACTTTCTTATCTATTGACTATGGGATGTTCCACCCCTAATCACTTAGAATAGCTAACAAACATGCAAACCATGGTTAACAGTTATAGATTTTCTTAATATTTTGATTAGGTCATCCATGAATCTAGTAATGATTTACATTAAGTAACCAACCATTTCATCATTCTGAAATTGTATTACCATAGAAGGAATTAGGCAACGACTAGTAACTAATCAATATGCAACTTGAATTTATGGGGAGGTAAGTTTGGATATAATTCAAAATCAACTTAATGATCTTTGAATTGCATATCTACTAACTATTTCTCCACCCTTATCAGTTTGCAAGATCTTTAACCACTTACCTTAATGGTTTTTCACCATTGCTAGAAATTCATGAAATTTTTCAAACATTTCAAATTTCTTTTGCATAAGGTAATATCTAGAGTAATCGTTTTAAGAATACAACGAAAACTCATATCCACCCCTGAATGTTCATCCATCTGCGAATGAGATGAACTTACTTTCAGTGGATTTAGGCATACTAACTCTTTGTAGAGAATGATCTTGTCAAAACCACTATGAACAAGATACAAATGCCATAGATTTAAAAAATATGTGGTTGTATCTTTTGATAACTTAGGTTTAGTTACATCAAAGAGTTCTTAGAATAGTGCAAGTGGATTCTGGTCACAGAATACTAAACTCATATTCCATACTAACATACAGTTTGAATCCATTGCTAGAAAATGGTTATTAAACACTTGTGAAAGTGTAACTGTATAATGAGTAATTCTTTCTTGGACCACCACTACTAATTTAACTCTAAGTCTGATTTGCCCATACAAGTAGGAGATTTTTAAGATTGAGGATTTATATCATTTTGGGATAGAATTTCAGGAATATAATCATATGCGTCATTTAATTTCTTAAGATAAAATATAGAATGCCATTAAATTATTTATAGACCATTCATCCAATGATATGTTATTGAGCTAATTCGAAATGACATTAATTTCTTGATGTTTGTGAAATTCTGGAAAAAATAATTGATTTTCTGTTTCTGGAATTATTTTTATTGGATATTTTCGAAAAAATAAAGCAATTTACTTTTTTACAGAACTCGATTTCGATTTTATATGAATTAGTTATGAATTTTTGAAAATCGGGAAAAATCTGGGTGGTGATCACCCTTCCCACGCGCGCGGAAGGGCTGCTTGCAGGGTCCCAGCGCCGTGGAAACTCGGCAGATCACTCCTCCTGTGCGCGCGGGGGGTATGCTGTGCATACCAACCGTACAGCGTGCAATTTTTTTCGTTTTCTTCGATTTTTCATGCTATTTCATGGAATTAACTTCCAATTTTTTGTGTAGTTTTGTATTTTGATTTTTAATTTTCATATTTCAAATCTAATTATCAGAAATAAAATAATTTAATTTTTCAAAATTAATTTTAGATATTAGTGTAATTTGAATTTGAAAATAGGTCAAAATCAATTTTGCTTACCTCTTTTGTTTACTATAATCATGGCATTTTAAAAAGGGAAATAAGATAATTTTGTTAACTTTTAAATTTTGTTATTTTTTTTATAATTAAATTATAAAATCAGAAAATGGTATGTATTTATCATTTTCTATTTTATTGAATATTTAATTTATTAAATAACATGAAGTTTAAAAGGTAAGTTAGCAATTTTTTTTTTTGAAATGATATTTAGGTTACTTGAAACATAATTTTTCAAAATTGTAGGTTTAATTTTAAATATTATTTTATTTCATTTTAAAATCCGAAAATATTTTTTTTATTATTTAATTATTTTCGAAATATATTTAATATTTTAAATTAAATAAATCCTACATCCAACTATCCAAATCTAACTTGTTGCAGGAGTATGTGTTTTAGATTGTTTGTAAGTTTTTCTAAAACCTATTATCGCTTGATCTAAATTGCCATGGTTAACTTGTTGACAGACTTAATCATCTGATTTTAACCCATGGTTCAATTGTCAATATGTCAAGTAAATAATTTGCAACAGATAAATTTTACATTCTTCTTTCATATGTGTATGACCTAGTAACATGATAGTGTCCATCCAAATCTGTGTGCCTGAGTGAGCCTATATGTTTATTTTATTATAGATGCATATAGGTTGTTGCTAAATAAAATGTCACACCCTGATAGATTTTATTTAGGTCCATTTAGTTTATGGACCTATTCAATTAATAACAGTTATTCATTTTAAGGTTAAATTCCTCTCTTTTAGGCCTTGTGTGAGAGATGGGGGCCAATAGAAGTGGATACGACATACTGAACCCAACTCCCCCTCACATGAACTACCCCAATTGTGAAGGCCCATATGCCTGATTTGAATAAATGTACTAGGTTAATTAAATTAGTTTAACCTAATAAAATTAATTAGCAACATAATTAACTTTTAAAATATATGAAATTTATTTTCATTTTAATATTTTAAAGTTAATTTTAAGAAAAACACTCTTAGTTTAAGGTATTATTTCTAGATAAACTATTTGTATTTTTCTTGTATTTAATTAAATAAAGAATTTTAACTAACTAGATTCTTTCTGAAACTTACTTTTATTATTTCATTAAATATTCATATTTAAGTTATAAATTAGTTATTACTAATTTTCCTTATTAACTTAAATTTGAATATCTTTTGAATTTAATATTAAGTTGAAGAATTCTAGGAATTAGTTATTGAAGATTCTTAAGATATTTTTTAAGTTGTTTTTAAACTTAAAATGGAATATTCTTAAATTAGGTAGTTACCACCTAATTTTGATATTTAATTAAATTTTATTTGAAAATTTTTAAGTTGCTTATTTTAGATACTTTCTATAACTTAAATTTGATATTTTTGAAATCTTGAAAAGATACTTAGTTAAATTAAGATATTTTCTAGATAGTTATTTCTATACTAGTTATTATTTCTAATAGTAAAATAGGAAAATATCATTGATTGTGAAAATAATTCTTTAATAATTAATTTTGGTACAATTCAAGTTAAGGATATTTTTCCTAGTATTAAACTAGAAATTAATAATTAAGTCTTCTCTATACTTAGTTATTTATTTCTTGAATTTAATACATTTAATTAAATTGAAAATTAAATATCTAAGTTGATTTTCATAATGATACTTAAATATTGTTATTTTCATGATATTTAATTAAATAAAAATTATTTTAAGTTGGTTATTTTTATAACAACTTAAATTTGAATAATTTTCAAAATATATTTTATTTTATTAATCAATATTTTTGAAATTGTATTTGATTATGCAACATGATTTTGAATTTATCTTGAAAAATAGATTAAAGTTGTATATTAATTATTTATTTAATTAATTTTTGAATCAACTTAAATCAATGATATTTTCATTTAATGATTAATAAAGGAACTAAAATATATTATTATTAGAAATTGAATTAACTGCTCAAAGGAAATCTAGTCAGAGAATATTCTTGCTTGAAGTATTTTTTTCTAGAAAAGATTAATTTATTTTTAATGTATTTCGAAAATTGTATAATTTTATATTTTTTCAAAATACAATATATATATATATTTATAGAAAATTTAAATTTGAGTTGCAAATTAATTTAAATTAATACAACTTAAATTAAGTAATTTTCTTAATATTTATTAGAAAATTAATACTAAGATGGAAATAACTCATTTTATTTTCTTAACCATCTAAGTTTAATTTTATAAATATTAAATTAAATTTTATTTAGAATTTTATTCTAAATTCAAAATTTAATTAAATAAATATATATTTAAAATAAATAAATAATAGAAGAAAATACATTTTAAATAATGAGCTTTATTATTGTTAAGATATTCAATCTCCATTGTTGGTTTTACATAGCTATTGTTTTAGTGAGTAATTGTAACACCCTAACTAACATAGGCGTATTACGTGATTTTTAAACATGCTGTGCAGCTCGTTGCTAATCAACGAGGTTTATGGAAAACGTGATTAATTAAAATTTTTGCTTTTTAATTAAACTTATAAAATAATAGTACAAAAGACTCGGGATCCCGATTATAAAATCATTTACAAAAGTTTACTGTTCATACAAAATAATTGTCGCCTAGCGACTAGTTACAAAAATCAGCCTTGCTGTCCCGAGGATCGTACGCTCCAGGCCTAACCGCCCCGACATGTACAATCTTCACAAGCTCGTTCACGGTCCATCAGCTTTAGCCTTGCCTTTACCTACACATAAACGTAGAACTGTGAGTCGACAGACTCAGTAAGAAAAGCATAATAATACTCATACATAAATCCCGGTCATGATCAGACGCCCATACCCGTGATCACAACCCTAACTGCCGTGTCCAACACGATACTGAGTCCCGCTACTGCCGTGTCCAACACGGTACTGAGCCACTACTGCCGTGTCTAACACGGTACTGAGTTCTGAACGTTCATAGGGACGGTACTATTGACACGTAACAGCCTGATCGGTCGAACTGGTCATACTCCGGCTGCTGGTCATACTCCAGCCTGTACCGACGTGTTACTATATCCACCTGATCGGTTGAACCGGTCATACTCCGGCTGCTGGTCATACTCCAGCCTGTACCGACGGGATACGTCAATAGTACGGAACCACCAACCAAGTGTCAGCCTGATCGGTCGAACCGGTCATACTCCGAGTTGGTCATACTCCGGCTGTCTGAGCGTGACACAGTATCCGCCTGATCGGTCGAACCGGTCATACTCCGGCTGCTGGTCATACTCCAGCCTGTACTGACGGGATACGGTTGGATGGCTCGAAGACAACATACATAACTAATGTAATCTAACAGGCTTCCTACATGCTCGCTAAACATGTAATCTACATATGCATACTGTTATACTAATCTTACCTGGATTCCGAATTCAGGTGTGCCGGTCAACCTGACTGGAACTTTAGCTGAGCGGCGGATTATAGGCTCCTAAACCATAAAAATCACAACACTATGAGTGACACGCTAAATCACTTCCCGTGGACTTAAACGAGGAACTAAAAGTATCCCTATCGATAAAAAGCATGGCAATACCCCCTAAAACATAAAAACGAGGAAAACTAGGGTTTCAGAAAATTCCCCAACCGGCAGACCGATTGCCCAACAGGAATTCCGGTTCTAGAAAATTTAGAACCCCCATCCGGAATTCCAGATGCACAACCGGAATTCCGGTTCCTCGCAGGCAGCAAACATAAAAATTCATAACTTTCACAATTCGACTCCAAATCAATTCAAACCTTCCAGACCTATTCCATATGGCCCAAAGAACATTTCTAAGGCACCAAAACCACCCAGATTGCACCATAGCAAAAAGTACCATTAAAGCTCAAGCTTTGAGTTCTAAACTCAAACTTGAGTAAAATCACCTAACATGCATTCAAACCAACTTAAATCCTCTTAAACAAGCATATTATAACCTCTGAAAACAACTAAAAACATCAAGCAACATCACAGCAACAGATTATACAATTTCTTTCAAAAATCATATATTTAGCTTAGAAAAATCATAACTTTAAACAAGATAGCAAGCATGCATTAAAACCTAGATAATCCATTCATTTTAAACCTAATTCAGCTTCTGTAAACAACATAAAAACATAGCAACAACAGCCACAAATTTATGCATGCATCATACCATTTTCATCTTAAAAACTTCAAGAAACATTAAGGAAGGATGAAGAAGGCTTACTAGCAAATAGAGATCACAAAATCTGCTCAAAATGAGCTTGAATCACCAAGGAAAATTCCACCTCCTTGCTGCTCAAGGAGGGCCGAAAAGAGAGAGTGCTTGAGAGAAAAGAGCTTTGAAATTTCTATTTTTTTCTAAGTGTAGAGTTTTGTAAAAATGAAATAACAACCCACTTAACATAAAACAATATTATTTCAGCCAAATAAATCATAAATAACATTTATTTTTCATTTAATAAAAAATCACTAAAAGACAAAATCTCATTGGGGCAAAAAGACCATTTTGCCCCTCCACACTAAAATCACATAAAACACATTAAAGGGGTATTTTTGGGAAATTCTAAATTCCCGGCCATTCCCGACATTCCCAATGTCTAATAAACTGCCCCAAACTACTAACATACTAAGTTGTGATTTCTACTGAGCCAAACACCGAGTTCCAAAATACCGGGCACCGGAAATGCAAAATATGAAAACTACTGAATGACATAGCAATGCATTTCTGAATTCAATAAATAACAGTATAATAAATTATTTAAATGGCTATAAATAATTTCATAATTAATCATGATTAACTACTAATTTCCAAATTAAACTAAGCGGTCTTTACAACTATCCCCCCCTTAAAAGGATTTCGTCCCCGAAATCTAACCTGAATAACTCTGGATATTGAGCTCTCATATATGACTCTAGCTCCCAGGTGGCTTCCTCCACCTTGCTGTTTCTCCAGAGAACTTTGACCAACGCTATGGTCTTATTCCGAAGGACTTTATCCTTTCTATCCAGGATCTGCACTGGCTGTTCCTCATAAGTCATGTCTGGCTGCAGTTCTAGGCTCTCATAAGTGAGTATATGAGAGGGATCTGAAACGTATTTTCTCAACATCGAGACATGGAATATGTTGTGAACTGCTGATAAGGCTGCCCCGATATGCCACTTGACCTATCTTCTCGAGAATCTCGAAAGGTCCTGTAAATCTAGGGCATAACTTGCCTCTTTTCCTGAAACGTTTATCCCCTTCATCGGAGATACCCGTAAAAACACATGGTCCCCTACTTGGAACTCAACATCTCTGCGTTTCGGATCCGCGTAACTCTTCTGTCTGCTCTGTGAGGCAAGCATTCTAGCTTTTATCTTCTCTATTGCCTCATTGGTCCGCTGCACTGACTCTGGACCTAAGTATTTCCTCTTCCCTGTCTCATCCCAGTGGATGGGAGATCTACACTTCCTACCGTATAACAGTTCATAGGGAGCCATCCCTATCGTACTCTGGTAACTGTTGTTGTAAGAAAATTCTATTAACGGTAGATACTTATTCCATGAGACTTCAAAGTCCATAACACAGGCTCTCAACATGTCCTCCAATATCTGAATTGTCCTTTCGGACTGACCATCTGTCTGAGGATGGAATGCTGTACTAAATTTCAGCTTTGTACCCATTGCCCGTTGCAAACTTTGCCAAAATTTGGCGGTGAACTTCGGATCCCTGTCCGAAACTATAGACTTCGGTACCGCGTGAAGTCTTACTATCTCTCTGACATACAACTCTGCCAACTGATCTACTGTAAATGTTGTTCTAACCGGCAGAGAATGAGCAGATTTCGTAAATCGATCCACCACTACCCAGATGGAATCAAATAAACCTGTGGTCCTAGGTAACCCGACCACAAAATCCATCGTGATATCTTCCCATTTCCATTCTGGTAGGGTTAGAGGCTGCAACAACCCTGCTGGTCTCTGATGTTCAGCCTTAATCTGCTGACAGGTGAGGCATCTCGATACGAATTCTACCAAATTCTTCTTCATACCGCTCCACCAGAAGTACGGTTTGAGATCTTGGTACATCTTAGTGGTGCCGGGATGCAGAGAATACGGGGTAGAATGAGCCTCCTCAAAGATCTCACTCCTAAGTTCCACACTATTCGGAACACAAACCCTGGCTTTATACAAAAGCATCCCGCTGTCTTACACTAAAAAGTCTTTGGCTTGACCAGCCAACACCTCATCTCTGATCTTCACTAACTCTAGATCCGTCATCTGAGCGACTTTTATTCTTTCCAACAGATCAGATTGCAGCGTTAAGTTGTGAAGCTGACCTACCGCAAACTCAATGCTGGATCTAACCATATCCTCTGCTAGTTGAGGTGAGATCTGAACCATACTAGCTACTTGCCCGAGACCCTTTCTGCTCAGGGCATCGACCACTACATTGGCTTTTCCGGGGCGATAGAGGATCTTACAGTCGTAATCTTTCACTAATTCCAACCAACGTCTCTGTCTCATGTTCAAATCTTTCTGAGTAAAGAAATATTTGAGACTTTTATGGTCGGTATAGATTTCACACTTTTCCCCGTAAAGATAATGCCGCCAAATCTTCAGTGCGAAAAACCATTGCGGCCAACTCTAGATCATGAGTCGGGTATCGCTGTTCGTAATCCTTTAACTGACGGGAGGCATAAGCGATAACTCGATCGGCTTGCATCAACACACACCCCAGACCCTGTCTGGATGCATCACAATAAACTACAAACTTTTCATTGTCTGAAGGCAAAGCTAGCACTGGAGCGGTAATCAACCTCTGCTTTAGCTCCTGAAAACTAGCTTCGCACTTGTCTGACCAAATAAGTCGCTAATTCTTCTTTGTAAGCTCGGTTAGGGGCATAGAAATTTTTGAGAACCCTTCCACGAACCTACGGTAGTACCCAGCTAAACCCAAGAAGCTTCTGATCTCTGTCACTGTCTTCGGTCTCGGCCAATCCCTGACGGATTCGATCTTCTCGGGATCTACCTTGATCCCATCTTTGCTCACAAAGTGCCCTAGGAAGGACACCTGAGATAGCCAGAATTCACATTTCTTGAACTTGGCATAAAGCTTGTGTTCCCGAAGCCGTTGTAGTACCATCTGAAGATGTAATTCATGCTCCTCTTCTGATTGAGAGTACACGAGGATGTCGTCGATAAATACAATCACACAGATATCGAGGAAATCCTTGAATACTCTATTCATCAAGTCCATGAATGCTGTAGGAGCATTGGTTAGTCCGAATGACATAACCAGAAATTCGTAATGTCCATACCTAGTGCGGAAAGCTGTCTTCGGAATGTCCTCCTCTCAGATTCTCAACTGATGATAACCCGAACGGAGATCAATCTTAGAAAAGACCGTCTTCCCCTGAAGCTGATCGAACAAATCAGCGATCCTAGGTAATGGATATTTATTCTTCACCGTCAGCTTGTTCAATTCCCTGTAGTCGATGCACATCCTCATAGATCCATCTTTCTTCTTGACGAATAAAACCGGGGCTCCCCAGGGTGACACACTGGGCCGAATAAACCCTATGTCAAGCAACCCTTGGAGCTGAATCTTTAATTCCTTAAGTTCAGCTGGAGCCATTCTATCTGGGGCTTTGGAAACCGGTTCCACCCCTGGTGCCAAGTCTATCACGAAGTTAGTCTCCCGCTGAGGTGGTAACCCTGGAAGTTCTTCGGGAAAAACATCCAAAAATTCCCGAACCACCTTAATGTCCTCTGGCCGAATGGTATCTGGCCGAGTGGTGTCCACCACCACGGCCAGAAACCTTAAGCATCCACCATGCAATAATTCTCTAGCTGACATGGCCGAAATCATCGGGATCTGAGATCCCCGAACTAAACTAACAAACACAAACGGTTCTTAGCTTTTCGATTGGAAGATCACCATCTTCCTCTTGCAATCAATACTCACCGAATATTTAGATAGGAAATCCATTCCTAAAATAATATCGAACTCTACTAAACTCATCTCTATCGAGTCAGCACTTAACTCTCTACCATCTATCCTGATCGGTATAGACCTGATCCACCTGTTGGAGATAACCAACTCTCCGCCAGGTAAAAGGGTTCCAAACCCTGATTCATATCTATCATACGGTCTTTCCAATTTTCTAAAGACTCTGGCAGCCACACAAAACAACCTTGACCCAAGCACTCACCCGGAGGATGCCTCTTACTAATGAGACACTCCAGTAGGAATAACGGGTCTCAACACTACACTGACGACCGTCTTGATTCTGGTTCCCTCGGAACCTCTTGTTCTGCCCCGAGCCACCAGACGCAGTGGATGATTTCCTCCTCTAGTCCATGGCCGAACCACTACCTCCCCTGCTGAAACCTGACGCTGGAGGGGTAGGAGCCCCGCCACATACTGGAGTCCTAACTGATTCCACATACATCTAACTGCGCCCTCAGCTCACAGTGCTTTCTCCACCATCTCAGCATAGATGATCTTATCATCGGTAGTGATCATAAGGTCATACTCGATCTTCACATTAAGTCCATCCAGATATTTTTCTTTCTTATTGAAATTGGTTGGCACAAATCCTGAGGCTAACCTCGCCAACCGATTGAACTGAGTAGTATACTCGGTCACGCTCATATTCTCTCGCTGGGTTAGGTGAGCGAACTCTTTCCTCTTGGCGCTTCTGACCACCTCGTTATAATACTAGGCGTTGAAGAGTTCCTAGAACCTTTCCCTAGGTCATGGTGGTGACGTCATGGATCTGAGACACCATGTCCCACCAGACTAGAGCGTCTTCTTGAAACTGGAAGGTGGCACACACCACTCTGTCGTTCCCGGTGACACCCATAAAATTCAGAATTTTGGTGATCACCGTTAGCCACTGTTCGGCCTTCATTACATCTGGACCTCCCAAAAAGACCGGAGGTGCTTGCTTCCGGAACTGTTCCTACAAAGGTTCCATTCACTTTGCCGCTACCACTACTTCGGCCTGAGCAACAGGGGCGGGTGCCTCTGGAACTTCTGGCACCGGCACTGCAGGAGCACCCTGCTGCCGCAATCTCTGAATCTCATTATCTTGCTCCTCTATTCTGGCTTGCATTTCAGCAAACCTAACTTCCCAATTCTGAGCTTCCTGATTGACTTGGGCTGCCTGTGGCGAGTTGACATCACCCCGACCACGAGCCCTGCCCCTGGGACCTATACCTCGGCCCATAACACTTGGGGAAAACTGAGCTCCTTGACCTTGATCTGACCCGACTGAGATGCCCTGACTCCTAATATTTCGTCTGGCGTCCATCTAGTCTGAACAGCCTCGGAACCCCGAGTTGGCACTTCAGGTCACGATCATCAAGAGCTTACTAATGCCGCTTAATTTAGAAATTAAAAACGAAACATGCGCCTATTCTACTATCAGGCTACTAACATGCTTCCTAATAGGCTTTTCTTTTTCAAAAGTAAATAAATAAACTACTAAAGCAATAAAGGCTTACTAAACCGTGAAACGAGCTAACTGCTGATGATGATTGTACATGTTGTGACGATCTTCGGAAGACAACCTGGCGGCTCTGATACCAAATTGTAACACCCTAACTAACATAGGCGTATTACGTGATTTTTAAACATGCTGTGCAGCTCGTTGCTAATCAACGAGGTTTATGGAAAACGTGATTAATTAAAATTTTTGCTTTTTAATTAAACTTATAAAATAATATTACAAAAGACTCGGGATCCCGATTATAAAATCATTTACAAAAGTTTACTGTTCATACAAAATAATTGTCGCCCAGCGAATAGTTACAAAAATCAACCTTGCTGTCCCGAGGATCGTACGCTCTAGGCCTAACCGCCCCGACATGTACAATCTTCACAAGCTCGTTCACGGTCCATCAGCTTTAGCCTTGCCTTTACCTACACATAAACGTAGAACTGTGAGTCGACAGACTCAGTAAGAAAAGCATAATAATACTCATACATAAATCCCGGTCATGATCAGACGCCCATACCCCTGATCACAACCCTAACTGCCGTGTCCAACACGATACTGAGTCCCGCTACTGCCGTGTCCAACACGGTACTGAGCCACTACTGCCGTGTCCCACACGGTACTGAGTTCTGAACGGTCATAGGGACGGTACTATTGACACGTAACAGCCTGATCGGTCGAACCGGTCATACTCCGGCTACTGGTCATACTCTAGCCTGTACCGACGTGTTACTATATCCACCTGATCGGTCGAACCGGTCATACTCCGGCTGCTGGTCATACTCCAGCCTGTACCGACGGGATACGTCAATAGTATGGAACCACCAACCAAGTGTCAGCCTGATCGGTCGAACCGGTCATACTCCGGCTGCTGGTCATACTCCATCCTGTACTGACGGGATACGGTTGGATGGCTCGAAGCCAACATACATAACTAATGTAATCAAACAGGCTTCCTACATGCTCGCTAAACATGTAATCTACATATGCATACTGTTATACTAATCTTACCTGGATTCCGAATTCAGGTGTGTCTGTCAACCTGACTGGAACTTTAGCTGAGCGGCGGATTATAGGCTCCTAAACCATAAAAATCACAACACTATAAGTGACACGCTAAATCACTTCACGGGGACTTAAACTAGGAATTAAAAGTTTCCCTATCGATAAAAAGCATGGCAATACCCCCTAAAACATAAAAACGAGGAAAACTAGGGTTTTAGAAAATTCTCCAACCGGCAGACCGGTTGCCCAACCGAAATTCCGGTTCTGGAAAATTCAGAACCCCCATCCAGAATTCCGGATGCACAACCGGAATTTCGGTTCCTCGCAGGCAGCAAACATAAAAATTCATAACTTGCACAATTCGACTCCAAATCAATTCAAACCTTCCAGACCTATTCCATATGACCCAAAGAACATTTCTAAGGCACCAAAACCACCCAGATTGCACCATAGCAAAAAGTTCCATTAAAGCTCAAGCTTTGAGTTCTAAACTCAAACTTGAGTAAAATCACCTAACATGCATTCAAACCAACTTAAATCCTCTTAAACAAGCATATTATAACCTCTGAAAACAACTAAAAACATCAAGCAACATCACAGCAACAGATTATACAATTTCTTTCAAAAATCATATATTTGGCTTAGAAAAATCATAACTTTAAACAAGATAGAAAGCATGCATTAAAACCTAGATAATCCATTCATTTTAAACCTAATTAATCTTCTGTAGACAACATAAAAACATAGCAACAACAGCCACAAATTCATGCATGCATCATACCATTTTCATCTTAAAAACTTCAAGAAACATTAAGGAAGGATGAAGAAGGCTTACTAGCAAATAGAGATCACAAAATCTGCTCAAAATGAGCTTGAATCACCAAGGAAAATTCCACCTCCTTGCTGCTCAAGGAGGGCCGAAAAGAGAGAGTGCTTGAGAGAAAAGAGCTTTGAAATTTCTATTTTTTTCTAAGTGTAGAGTTTTGTAAAAATGAAATAACAACCCACTTAACATAAAACAATATTATTTCAGCCAAATAAATCATAAATAACATTTATTTTTCATTTAATAAGAAATCACTAAAAGACAAAATCTCATTGGGGCAAAAAGACCATTTTGCCCCTCCACACTAAAATCACATAAAACACACTAAAGGGGTATTTTTGGGAAATTCTAAATTCCCGGCCATTCCCGACATTCCCTATGTCTAATAAACCGCCCCAAACTACTAACATAGTTGTGATTTCTACTAAGCCAAACACCGAGTTCCAAAATACCGGGCACCGAAAATGCAAAATATGAAAACTACTGAATGACATAGCAATGCATTTCTGAATTCAATAAATAACAGTATAATAAATTATTTAAATGGCTATAAATAATTTCATAATTAATCATGATTAACTGCTAATGTCCAAATTAAACTAAGCGGTCTTTACAGTAATCCTCCTTAATGGAGGAACGTTTATTAGCAAGTTAGCACCGTTTAATGTCAAAAGATAAGTATATTTGTAAGTTTTTTATATTAGTTTTGATCACCCTAATGGTGGCGACTGTATAAGACTTACAAACGTATGAAACAATGGTGGAAGCTCATGAAATAGGAATGACCTTGACTCTCGCCTAAACGGGACAACGTCGGATTCTCTTTTCAATCAAATAAAAGGTTGCTAGAATATTTATTATTTTAGATGAGCTGACAACTCTATTCAATGGATGATAGCTTTGACTCTCTCCTAAACGGGACATTGATACCAGTTTGTCGAAAACCTTGGAAATTATTTAGGATTGTATTTTTTTAGTATTTTCTCTAGTCATTCCTACTTGCTATGTGCTGATAAATTGTGAATAAGATTTTGTGTTAAACCATAATTAATTCCTATTTATTATTTTGTAGTATCCTAAATTGCCATGCCAAATCCCATGTTGTCACTGTTGACTAAAAATAAGCTAAATGGATCTAACTTCCCTAAATGGAGAGAGAACATTAATATTGCTCTCATAGGTGAAAGTGCCCTGTTTGTGTTGACTGAGCCGTCTCCTAAACAGCCAGGTGACAATGCAACCAAAGCTGTTAAAGAGAAGTTGGAGCGTTGGCAGAATGCTAACAACAAAGCTCGATACTTTATGCTTTCGAGCATGGTTGATACCTTGAAAACAAGGTTTGCTAACGCTGTCACGGCTGCAGAAATCATGACGCAACTAACTGAGCTAGTCGGTATGGCATCTATCCAGTCTCCCTTTCACGCAACTAAGAAATTTATCAATGCACAGATGGAACCCCATCAGAATGTCTGTGATCACCTTCTCCAAATGGCATGTTATTTCCAGGAAGCCCAGAATCATGGTGCTGAAATGGATCAGACTACTCAAGTGAGTCTCATCTTGAATAGTCTAACTCCAGATTTTCTGCCCTATACATCAAATTATGTCATGAACAAGAAGGAACAAGACTTTCACATGTTAGTCAATGACCTTCAGACATATGAAAATTTGATTGGAGGACCCAAGAAGAAAGGGAGTAAACCTCAGAATTCTTGAAATGGTAATAGGACGAATAATCCTGAGGCATACGTTCCCTCTACTTCCAAACCCAAGAATAAGAAGAAGTGGAAAAATGACAAGAAGCGAGCTCAAGCTATGAAAAAAGGCTGCAGCTTCTTGTGATACACCAAAAGGAAAGTGTTTCTACTACAATAAAAAAGGCCATTGGAAACCCCAATGACCTAAGCTTCTTGCAAAGAAACAAGGTATTTCTTTCTATAAACTTATGAGTTTTAGTTAATTATTATCCATCTGGATTATTAATTCTGGACTACTAACCTTGTTTATTTTTCTTCTTACAGCTCAAGCTTCTTAAACTCAAGTGCTGCCTTAGCGAGTTGGATTTGAAAGCTGGATAATGGGATGGAGTTCGTCAAAGATAAAGAAGAAGCTCATTTATTTACTTTTGAATTAATTGTTTAAATTTTAAAATAATTTGGATTTCAAGTTTGGGATTTTATTCCCTGTTCTTTTCTCATAATGTTGCAAACATTTTTTTAATTCATAATAAAGTTTTTTTTTAACAAATAAATTGCAATTTATGAGTTGAGCTTCATTACTTTATCTTATAAATCAATTACCAATTATTATATTCATTATGCTTGTATGTGTATGTGTTTTTATTATTGATACAAATTCTATAGTTATTTAAACTCTTTACGGAGTTATTACTACATAAACACTAGAAATTATTTCTATGTTTATGAACAATTGTTAATTCTAAAACAATTATTAAGAATTTGTTTAATAAAAAGATCTTTTGATCTGATAGGGGTGGAGAAAAAGTTAAGAATAATATGTAATTCAACGATCTTTTACATCTAATGAACTCTGGATTATATTCAACTCCACATAATCTCTATAACAGTTAGAGAATCATGATCTCTACAACCTTTAGGGGTGGATCATAATCTCTATATACTTAGGGGTGGACTTTATTCCACACCACTCTTTATGACACATAATTTTAAACCTGAAAGTAATATAATAAATTAGTTATTATCAGAATAAATCGTTGATCTTGATTATATGTTCCAATTTAGATTCACATTTGTGATACCAATAAAGTTCTTTGATAATGTATCACACTACCTTAATTGAGTGGGAGAATATTAAAATTCTTGACCCATTCTCATTTGGTTGGCACTTGTGATAGGAACTTAAGAACACTACTGAAAAAACAAATCTAACCACTCACGTGGATAGAAATAACTTATCAGAATTATGAGAATAAGATAGAAGAATTCTTACATAGTCTATTCGAATGACTTGAGTCAAGATTTCTAATCCTCATAACATTTTATGGTATCGTAATTTGATTGCTTAATCTCTAGCAAGTATTTTACACTTCAAATACTAGACTGCTATGTTGATGACCTAGTCTTAAAGAAACTTACAGTTTCGGACTAAGACAATAAGTCACAACGAGATATCCCTCAAAACATTAATAAGAAGTTAAAAGTTTTTTTAACCAGACATCTGCTATTTAGTGGGAGCCATCTGAGATGTAATCAAATAAGGAACATTAGGGGACAATCAAGAAAGATTTATGAAAGTGACCTATATGTTAGATATTAAGGAACTATACATTAGTAATCCTAATATCCACACAAACTCTTTAAGAATTTGAGATGGTGGTTACTTTGGGGGTGGAGGAGTTATTCTAGAAGAGTGTAAAAACCCATCTATAATAATTCAAGCTCCATCAGAGAAGATATACATAACTTTGTAAATTCAAAATTACCAAAAAGTTATTTTACTGAAGAAAATTCTATACTGCATTATCTCAGTTCCAAATTTTAAGAGATATGTCTTCTGTTTGTTCAGATGTACTTAATAAGCAGTAAGGATTTCAGTATCCCTTGATGAGTAAAGCATATAGTTAAGGATGTTTCATAATGTTTTATGAACCTGGTTCCAAAAGTTTGGGTGGCTTCAAATATACTACACTTGATCTGTAGATCAAGACAAAAGATTGATTGTAATGCACAACTTGTTTTATGTTAGTGCAAGTGGGAGTTTGTTGGGTTTTGTGCCCTAAATAAAACCCATTACAATCTGATAGTTATCAATTTAAGAGTTTTGAAGTGATTATGTTAACATGTATTTTACATGCTTATGGTTTAATATACATATTTAATATATGCACAAAATCAGTTAAGTCCAGAACATATATTTATTCACAATTACAGTATTGTAAACACAGTAGAATGTGATTGTAATTATATGATTCAAAAGACTAAGTCCCTGTTTCATCAGTGTTTTGGATTTACATTGATGTGATAATCAGCGATGAAGTATACTTACACTTGGAGTAAGTGTTATGTTCTTTCCAGGACATTAGTAAAGTATACTAGTTTCGAATGTATGGAGTATGCATTGGACTAGACCGATATTGAACTTGGTCAAGATATTATAAACTTTCCGTTGTATCTTTCCAAGTCAATATCAGTAGTTGATCTTAGATTAAAAGAATCTAAATCCTGATATGCTTAGGCTCAATCTCAGGAGTGCTATTCATGTTCTTTGATTTATTAATTAAGCCTACTTTTGGGTCAGGGTGATACGTATATTTTGGGAACATGATAGCATGACTGAGTGGGAGCGCTGAACATAAATATGGAATCTATAGCTTCTACTAGTGTATAGAAGTCAAGTGATGATTCCCTTCGAGCTTCGTTAAAGAGAAGTAAATGGATGAGATCTTGTTTCAGTGACTATATATTAGATCACTAAAGCATCATTTACAGGTAGCTAAGTGTTTTAAGGGGCCAAATACATTGAGGGGTGGAAACGGTAAATTTATCCCATCTCGATGTAAATCATCTATATAGAGGATCTTTGATCACATTAAGATTATAACAATGGTTAAATGAGATAGCATATCTATATCGTGGAACATATAGAATGCTCTATATAAGTCTGAGAGTGCAATTCCAAGTTCTAAGAGTGGATTCAACAAGGAATTAATAAGTTAGGGATTTACTTGGTAAATTAGGTTCAACTTATTGGAAGCTCAGCAATATAGATCCATGGTCCCCATTCTATTTGAGACCATACTGTTAGTAAGACTCAATAATTGATTTATGATTAAATAATTATCATTCTAAAAGTTAGACTATGTCTAATTTGTGAAATTTCACTAAGCAGGGATGAAATTGTAAAGAAAAGAGATTCTAGGTTTATTTATTAATTAAGAGACTCTATATGTACAAATTAATAATTATATTAAATGACAATATTATTTAATAATCTATTTTAGTTATTAAATAATTAGTTTTGGTATTTAAATGGTTGGAATTGGAAAATTGACATTTTTGGGAAAATAGAAATAAAATTGTGGAAACTGCGAAATCCAAGTGAGGCCCATCACACCTTTGGCCGGCCACTTGCTTGTGTTTCCCAATTATTATTTTCAATTTTTTAATTGCCAAGTATTTACTAACCTAAACCTAGCAGCTATCTATTAAAGGAAAGTGGTGGATCACACCAAATAAGGCAGTTAATCAATTACTCAGTAATTGAGGAAACTGTTTATTTTGGAAAGTTGAGCTTTCCTTTTCTCCATATATAGCTGCCCTCTTCTCTTCCTCTTGTACCATACGATCAACACAATACACAAGAGAGAGAGAATTTCGAATTCCCTAGTGAGAGAGTAGTGCCCACACACAGCAAACAGTACCTCAATCATAGATTGGAAGACTGTGAAGGATGATATCCAAGTGAAGGACATTCAGGCTCAGATCTTGATTATACTCTCCAACAGAAAGGAATCAAGTGTTAGAGATCTGAGTGGAAGGAGACATATTATTTCGCTGCCATCAATGTAAGGTTTTCTTAACTTTATATGTGTTTTTCTTTTTATTGTTTTAGAAGTTCATATTTAGGTTGTTAATCAACATACTTGTGAGTAGACATAAGATTCTGGTACAATAAATTCCAACAAGTGCCACGTGGCAAGCTTCTCTTGGCTGAAAAATAGCAAATTTGGCCTTTGAGTGACACTTGGCGCATGCGAAAAAGAGGAGAAAGCTTCCTTTTTGAAGCTTGGTAACCAAGGTGGGACGAGGCCCACTTGCGCGCCTGTAAGGTGGCACACACTCACGGCTGGTAGGGAGAGTGGGTGCCACACGAGCGTGGCTGGCTGAGGGAAAGAAGAGGCTGGTGCTCCTTTTTTGTTTTTGCCGCACGAATCACAGCCCGCCACGTGGCGAGGCTGTCCCCTTGAGAAGAAGAAAGGGCCGGCTGGGCTAGGCTCCTTTGGGCTGAATTGCATTCCAAAAAATGCCATTTTTCTATGCTTTGGACCATATTTTTAATATTTTTCTTTTGCTTGTCTTTTCTTTTCACAAATGTTATTTTCTTAATCAAACACAAATTAAATTAAATCCAAATAAAATATTTTTAACACAAAATATATCAAAATAATTTATATGAAAATATTTATTTAAGATCTAATTTATTTGTATTTCTTTAAATAAAAACAATGCATTTTCTTAATTTCTTTTTTATTTCTTTCTTTCTCTTATTTGTGTCAAAAAATATTATTTTCTTACAAAATTAACTCAACACTATAATATTTTCAAATAAAAATATATTACATTAATTTCATGAAAATATTATCTAGAATTAATTTTATTTTGTATTTTTACACTAATAAATATGCATTTTTGACTACTTAACACAACCCCCAACTAGCTTATTGCTAGTCCCTAGCAATTCAAGCGGATAACAAAATATTACCAAGATGAACAAATAAAAAAAACTCTGCCTAATCGAAACAAAATAAAATATTAGTGTAAACTCTAAAAAATACTATATAAAAATTTACAATAGATAGAATTCCAGATTTTGTGTGTGTGTGCTTCAAATCATATTATTTGCTTTAATCCATAACACAGATAATATTAAAAAATCTTTAAAGTAAAAAGTCTCAACTCCAAATCCTCACAGGTATTGAAATATTTGAAAAGAGGAAGGGTTGTCACTCTTGGAGTTGGAAAGTTATATTAATTGACGCTCAGATGGATAAAGATTTTTAGGACGAACAATATAAATAATTATTGACCCATAGATAGGCTAAACAAAAATATTTGAAATTCAAATGACAAGTTAACTTTCGGGATTTCATTACAGTACCTAGAGCCGAAATAAAGAAATAATATTTTTTTTACTTTGCTAAATGATTAAAGTTAAAATATTGCTCTTATATGATATATATATGTATTTTTTTTAAGAGACAATATCAAAATAAATAATTACCTGTGAAGACCGCTTAGTTTAATTTGGAAATTAGCAGTTAATCATGTTTAATTATGAAATTATTTATAGCTATTTAAATACTTATTTATACTGTTATTATTGAATTCTGAGATGCATTTTATGTCATTTAGTAACTTTCATAATTTTGTATTTCTGGTGCCCAGTAACATGGAACTCGGTGTTTGGCTCAGTAAAATCACAACTTAGTATGTTAGTAGTTTGGGACGGTTTATTAGACATTGGGAATGTCGGGAATGGCCGGGAATTTAGAATTTCCCAAAAATACCCCTTTAGTGTTATTTATGTGACTTTAGTGTGAAGGGGCAAAATGATCATTTTGCCCCATTGTTAGTTGTCTTTTTGTGGCTTAATAATTGGAAAATATATGTTATTTAAATATTCTTTTGGCTGAAGTAAAATGGGTTAAGTGTCTTTCAATTTCATTTTCTTTCAAACTTAGAAAAATTACAAAATTTTAAAAAGAAAAGTTCTCTCTTTTCCTCTCTCTATTCAGCCACTTGAGCAGCAAGAAAAGAGGATTTCCTCTTGGATTTCAAGCTGGTTTTTGCTTTGATCTTAACCTCTTGTTGTTGGTATGTTTCCTCTAGCTTCTCTTTTAAGTTTTCTTGATGAATTTTGATGAAAATGATGTGTTGCATGCTTAGTTTTAGGTCTTTGTTGTTGCTGGGATGTTGTGATGTTTTCAGAGATTTAATCTTGTTATTTTAAGTAGTTTAGAGCTTGTGAATGCATGATAATTGCTTTGATTCAAGATTGAAAGTTTTTAGTTCAAAGTTGGTTTCCAAAGAGAATTTTTGAAATTTGTGACTGTGTGTATTGCATGAGTTTGTTTTTGTTTTCTGCAGCTTTAGTATGCATGATTATGTGGTTTTTATCTAGTTTTGAGGGTTGTAAGTGAGCTTTAGCCAAGTTTGAGTTTGAAACTCAAAGCTTGGAGCTCTCATGGCACTTTTTGTTTCTGTGCAATCTGGGTGAGTTTGTTGCTTTCGAATTGTTATTTGGGTCATATAGAACAGGTCTGAAAGGTTTGAGGTTGTTTGGATTAGATTTGAGCATTGTGTGATTTTTTTAATTTCTGCCTGGGAGGAACAGGAATTCCGGTTGTGCATCCGGAATTCCGGGTGGGTTTTGAAAATTCTCAGAACCGGAATTCCGGTTGGGCAACCGGTCTACCGGTTGGGGAAATTTCAGGAACCCTAGATTTCCTCGTTTTTATGTTAGTTGGGGTACTGCCATGCTTTTTATCGATAGGGAAACTTTTAGTTCCTAGTTTAAGTCCCCAGGAAGTGATTTAGCGTATCACTTATAGTGTTGTGATTTTTATGGTTTAGGAGCCTGTAATCCGCCGCGCAGATAGTTCCAGTCAGGTTGACCGGCACACCTGAATTCGAAATCCAGGTAAGATTAGTATAACAGTATGCATATGTAGATTACATGTTTAGCGTGCATGTAGGAAGCCTGTCAGATTACATTAGATATGTATGTTCGCTTCGAAGCATCCGACTGTGTCACATCGGTACAGGCTGAAGTATGACCAGCAGCTGGAGTATGACCAGTTCGACCGATTAGGCTGACACTGTATCACATTGGTATAGGCTAGAGTATGACTAGCAGCTGGAGTATGACCAGTATGACCGATTAGGCTGATACTTAGGTTGGTGGTTCCGTACTATTTGACGTATCACGTCGGTACAGGCTGGAGTATGACTAGTTCGACCGATTAGGCTGATACTGTAACACGTCGGTACAGGCTGGAGTATGACCAGCAGCCGGAGTATGACCGGTTCGACCGATTAGGCTGTTACTTGTTAATAGTACCGTCCCTATGAACGTTCAGAACTCAGTTTCGTGTTGGACACAGTAGTTAGGGGGACTCAATATCGTGTTGGACACGGCAGTTAGGGTTATGGTCAGGGGTATGGGCGTCTGATCATCACCGGGATTTATGTATGAGTATTATTATGCTTTTCTTACTGAGTCTGTCGACTCACAGTGCTATGTTTATGTGTAGGTAAGGGCAAGGCTAGAGCTGATGGACCGTGAGCGAGCCGGTGAAGATTGTACATGTCGGGGCGGTTAGGCCTGGAGCGTACGATCATCGGGACAGCAAGGCTATTTTTGTAATTAGTCGCTAGGCGACAAGTATTTTATATAGACAGTAAACTTTTGTAAATGGTTTTGTAATCGGGATCCCGAGTATTTTGTATAAATATTTTACAAGTTTAATTAAAAAGCAAAAATTTATATTAATCACGTTTTTCCATAAACCTCGTTGATTAGCAACGAGCTGCACAGTATGTTTAAAAATCACGTAATACGCCTATGCTAGTTAGGGTGTTACAATTTGGTATCAGAGCTGCAAGGTTGTCTTCCGAAGATCGTCACGACATGTACAATCATCATCAGTAGTTAGCTCGTTCTACGGTTCAGTAAGCTTTTATTGCTTTAGTAGTTTATTTAATTTTTATGAAATAAGAAAAGCCTAATAAGAAGCATGTTAGTAGTCAGATAGTAGATAGGCGCATGTTTCGTTTTTAATTTCCAAATTAAGCGGCATTAGTAAGCTCTCGATGATCGTGACCTGAAGTGCCAACTCGGGGTTTCGAGGCTGTTCAGACTAAATGGACGCCAAACGAAATATTAGGAGTCAGGGCATCTCAGTTGGGTTAGATCAAGGTCGGGGAGCTCAGTTTCCCCCGCCAGCTAGGGGCCGAGGTAGAGGTCCCAGAGGTAGGGCTCGTGGTCGGGGTGATGAGAACCCGCCACAGGCTGCTCAGGCTCCCCAAGCCGACCAGGGAGCCCAGAATTGGGAGGTTAGGTTTGCTGAAATGCAAGCCAGAATTGAAGAACAAGACCTAGAGATTCAGAGATTGAGGCAGCAGGGGGCTCCTGCAGTGCCTGTGCCAGTAGTTCCAGTGGCACCCGCCCCTGCTGCTCAGGCCGAAATAGTTGTGGCGACCAACAGAATGGAACCTTTGTATGAACGGTTCCGGAAGCAAGCACCTCCGGTCTTTCTGGGAGGTCTAAATGTAATGAAGGCTGAACAGTGGCTAACGGTGATCACCAAAATTCTAAACTTTATGGGTGTCACCGGTAATGATAGAGTGGTGTGTGCCACTTTCCAGTTCCAGGAAGACGCTCTCGTCTGGTGGGACATGGTATCTCAGATCCATGACGTCACTACCATGACCTGGGAAAGGTTCCAGGAACTCTTTAACGCCAAGTATTATAACGAGGCGGTCAGAAGCGCCAAGAGGAAAGAGTTCGCTCACTTGACCCAGCGAGAGAATATGAGCGTGACAGAGTATACTACTCAGTTCGACCGGTTGGTGAGGTTAGCCTCGGGTATAGTGCGAACTGACTTCAGCAAGAAAGAGAAGTACCTGGACGGGTTAAATGCGAAGATTAAACATGACTTGATGATCACCACTGACGACAAGACCACCTATGCTGAGATGGTGGAGAAGGCACTGCGAGCTGAGGGCGCAGTTGGATGTATGTCGGAGTCAGCTAGTACTCCGGCGAGTGGCGGGGCTCCTACCCCTCCTGCATCAGGTTTTAGCAGGGGGAGTAGTGGTTCGGCCATGGATCAGAGGAAGAGAGCATCCACTGCATCCGGTGGCTCGAGTCAGAACAACAGGTTCTGGGGGAACTAGAATAGAGGTAGTCGTCCTAGTGGTGCAGAGACCCGGTTGTCCTATCCCGAGTGCCCCAGCTGGAAAAGGCACCATCAGGGTGAGTGCAAAGGTCAGGGATGCTTAGTCTGTTGACTCACAGTTTCTGCTTCTATGTGTAGGTAAAGGAAAGGCGAAGGCTGAACAGGAGTGAACCTGAGCTCGGGTGAGATTGTACATGTCAAGCGGCGCGACCTGGAGTGTTCGGTCTCGGGACACCTGGAAGATATATTTTGAAAGTCGCTGTGCGACCTAAAAATTATGTATTTTGAAATGTAAAGTTTAAACAGTAAATTTTACAAAGTTTGAAATCGGGATCCCGGAATTTGTAAATATTATATTATATTACAAAGTTTAATATTTAAAGCAAAAGTTTTAATTTAACACGTTTTTCGAGAAATTTCTTTGATTAGCAAAGATTGCACAATAATTTAAAAAGCACTGTAGCGTGCCTTAGCATTAGGGTGTTACAATTTTGGTATCAGAGCCGCCAGGTTTGTCTACCGAAGCTCGCTATGACATGTACAATCCTCATCAGAGAAAGCTCGGTTCACAGTTCAGTAAGCCCGTACTTGTTTAGTATTTTAAATAAATATGAATGTGAAAGCATGTTAGGAAGCATATTAGATTTAAATTAAATATATTTCTTTAAAAAGAAAAGAAAGTGTGTTGCCTTTAAGTTATTAAGAGCGGTGTTAATTTTGATCGCTGTCTAACTTGCCTGGCTTATGGATTCGCAGGCTAAGTCCTATTAAATGGACGCCCTGCAAAATACAAGAAGTCAGGGTGGCATGGTTGAGACTGGAGGCGGTCAGGGGAATCCTCTAAATCCTCGTGGTCGCGGTCGTGGCCGTGGCAGAGCTCAGGGTGGTCGCCCTGTAAATCCACCTCAAGCTCCTCCAGATTGGGAGCAAAGATTTGCTAAGATGCAAGATAGAATCCGCCAGCAAGATGAAGAGATCCAAAGGTTGAGGCAGCAGGGTCTTCCTGCCGTTCCTCCTCAAGTGGTTCAGGCTGTTGTAGTTCCTGCAGTGCCAGCAGAACAACCTGCTGTTGGCAACCGTATGGAGTCGTTGTATGAAAGATTCCGGAAACAGGCACCTCCAGTGTTTCTGGGAGGCCCTGATGTGATGAAGGCTGAGCAATAGCTTTCAGTGATTGAACGCATCCTTAATTTTATGGGAGTAGTTGGAAATGACCGGGTGACCTGCGCCACTTTCCAGTTTCAGGAAGATGCTCTCATGTGGTGGGAGTTGATAACCCTCACTTGGGACGTCACGCTGATGACCTGGGAAGAATTTAAGGAGTTATTTAACTCCAAATATTGCAACGAAGCAGTCCGCAGTGCAAAGCGGAAAGAGTTCACTGATCTAGTTCAGACTGAGGGAATGTCAGTCACTGAATACACGACGAAGTTTGATCGATTGGCCAAGTTGGCAGCAGGAATTGTGCCAACTGACTTCAGTAAGAAAGAAAAATATTTAGCGGGTTTGAGTGCAAAGATCCGGCATGATCTGGTTATTACTACTACTGAAGCAACCACGTATGCAGAGATAGTTGAGAAGGCTTTGAGAGCCGAGGGTGCAGTGAAATTTCTTCAGGAGCCCCGGGTGACTCCGAGTGTTGGTGGAACCCCCACTGTTCCTACTCTTGTTTATGGTAGGGATGGTGGTGACTCCACCACTGAGCAGAAAAGAAAAGTTGTTCCAGCTTTTGGTGGCTCGGGGCAAAGCAAGCGGTTCCGTGGGAACCAAGGCAGAGGAGGACGCCAGGGTTACTCCTACCCTGAGTGTCCACGGTGCAAGAAACATCATCCGGGAGAGTGTAACCGGAAGACATGCTTCCTGTGTGGCATGGTGGGGCATTTCAAGAAAGATTGCCCCCAGGCAAAGAACGAGGAGCCGAAAGCTGAGGTGAAACCGGTTCCTGCTCGTGTGTTTGCCATTACCCAAGCTGATGCTGCAGCCAGTCCTTCTGTTGTGACAGGTCAGCTTCCCGTCAACAACTTGTTATTTACAGTATTATTTGACTCGGGAGCTACACGTTCATATGTGGCTACAAGAGTGATTGACCTTTTCGGTAGGCCTTGTGATATTTTAGAAAGAGGGTTTGGAACCCTAATGCCTAGCGGGGAATTGGTTATCTCTAATAGGCGCATTAGGTCTATGTTAATTAGGATCGAAGATAGGGAACTGAGTATTGACCTTATAGAATTGAAATTAACGAAGTTTGATATTATACTGGGAATGGATTTCTTATCCAAGTATTCGGCCAGTATAGATTGTAGGCGTAAAATGGTGACTTTTCAGCCGGAAGGTGAAGATCCATTTGTTTATGTTGGATCAGTTTAGGGGTCTCGGATCCCGGTTATTTCTGTGCTGAGGGATAGGGATTTACTATGCAATGGTTGTGTAGGATTTCTAGCGGTGGTATTTGACTCCAGCAGACCTGAAACATTTGGGCCTGAGGTAGTCCGGGTGGTGAATGATTTTGTTGATGTGTTTCTCGAGGAGTTGCCGGGATTGCCGCCACAGCGAGAGATTGACTTTGTAATTGATTTGGCACCTGGAGTCGAACCTGTTTCTAAAGCTCCATATAGGATGGCTCCAGCAGAACTCAAGGAGCTTAAGTTACAACTTCAGGGGATGCTTGACATTGGGTTTATTCGACCCAGTGTATCGCCCTGGGGAGCTCCGGTTCTTTTTGTGAAAAAGAAAGATGGCTCCCTCAGAATGTGTATTGATTATCGGGAACTAAATAAGTTGACGATTAAGAACAAGTACCCCTTGCCCAGGATCGATGATTTGTTCGATCAGCTTCAGGGAAAGACAGTGTTTTCGAAGATTGATTTACGGTCTGGTTATCATCAACTTAGAATTCAGGAGGAGGACATACCAAAGACTGCTTTTAGAACCAGATATGGGCACTATGAGTTTCTGGTAATGTCATTCGGATTGACTAACGCTCCTGCGGCCTTTATGGATCTCATGAATAGGGTATTCAAGGATTTCCTCGATAACTGCGTTATAGTGTTTATCGATGACATTCTTGTATACTCTCAGTCAGAAGAGGAGCACGAGCATCATCTTCGAATGGTGTTACAGCGACTTAGGGATCACAAGCTGTATGCCAAGTTCAAAAAGTGCGAATTCTGGTTGTCTGAAGTGTCCTTTCTGGGACATATTGTTGGAAAGAATGGAATTATGGTAGATCCATATAAGATAGAATCAGTGAAGAATTGGCCGAGGCCCAAGTCTGTGACGGAAGTTCGAAGTTTTCTCGGGTTAGCAGGGTATTATCGACGTTTCGTCGAAGGATGTTCTAAACTTTCTATGCCCCTAACCGAATTGACCAAGAAAAATCAGAGATTTGTGTTGTCAGATAAGTGTGAGTCAAGCTTTCAGGAGTTGAAGCAACGTTTGATAACAGCTCCGGTGTTAGCTTTGCCATCAGATCAAGAGAAATTCGTTGTTTATTGTGATGCATCCAGACAGGGTCTGGGATGTGTTCTGATGCAAGCTGACAGAGTCATAGCCTATGCCTCTCGTCAACTGAAGGATTATGAGCAGCGTTACCCAACTCATGATTTAGAGCTCGCTGCTGTGGTTTTTGCTTTAAAGATTTGGCGACATTATCTTTACGGTGAAAAGTGTGAGATTTATACTGATCATAAGAGTCTTAAATACTTTTTCACCCAGAAAGATCTGAATATGAGGCAGAGAAGGTGGTTGGAGTTGGTTAAGGACTACGATTGTGAAATACTGTATCACCCTGGGAAAGCCAATGTTGTGGCCGATGCTTTAAGCAGAAAGGGTCCCGGGCAAGTTTATACTACGATTATGATAGCTCCTCAACTAGCCTCGGAAATGGTTAGTGCAGGAATTGAATTCGTGGTCGGGAAATTACATAATTTAACACTCCAATCTGATCTGTTGGAGAGAATCAGAAAGGCACAATTGGAAGATCCCGAACTAGTTAAAGTTCGAGACGAAGTAGTGGCTGGTCGGCCTAAAGGCTTTTCAGTCTCGAGCAGTGGAATGTTGTTATATAAAGCTCGAGTTTGTGTTCCTAGTGTTGATGAGCTTAAGAAAGAAATACTGGATGAAGCTCACACCACGCCTTATTCGTTGCATCCGGGAACCACCAAGATGTATCAGGATTTGAAACCCTACTTCTGGTGGTATGGGATGAAAAGAGATGTGGTGGACTATGTGTCAAAGTGTTTAACCTGCCAGCAGATTAAGGCTGAACATCAGAGGCCGGCAGGGTTATTGCAACCTTTAGTCCTTCCAGAATGGAAGTGGGAGGACATCGCAATGGACTTTGTAACTGGTTTACCTAGAACTTCAGGGATGTATGATTCAGTATGGGTCATCGTGGACAGATTCACAAAGTCAGCTCACTTCCTACCAGTGAAAGTTACCTATTCAGTGGATCAGTATGCTGAATTGTATGTGAAGGAGATAGTTCGTCTCCACGGAGCCCCTAAATCTATTGTGTCAGATAGGGATCCAAAGTTCACATCGAAATTTTGGGTGAGTCTTCAGAAGGCTATGGGTACCAAGTTAAAGTTTAGTACAGCCTTTCACCCTCAGATTGATGGTCAGTCAGAAAGAACTATCTAGATTTTAGAAGACCTACTGCGAGCCTGTGTCATGGACTTTGAGGGTTCATGGAGTAAGTACTTGCCTTTAATTGAATTCTCCTACAACAACAGCTACCAAAGTACAATAGGGATGGCTCCCTATGAGATGTTATATGGTAGAAAATGTCGTTCTCCCATTCATTGGGACGAGACAAGAGAAAGGAAGTACCTAGGTCCAGAGTTAGTGCAGAGGACCAATGAAGCTATTGATAAGATCAAGGCTCGAATGCTTGCTTCTCAAAGCAGGCAGAAAAGTTATGCTGATCCGAAGCGCAGAGATGTTACATTTCAGGCAGGGGAACATGTTTTCCTGCGAGTTTCACCAATGAAGGGTATTAGGCACTTCGGGAAGAAGGGTAAGTTAAGCCCTAGGTTCATTGGACCATTTCAGATACTCGAGAAGGTCGGGCAGGTAGCGTATCGGCTAGCCTTACCACCAGCGTTATCAGTTGTTCTTGACGTATTTCACATCTCTATGTTAAGGAAATACGTGTCAGACCCGACTCATGTCTTGAGTTATGAAGCCCTTGAACTACAACCAGACTTATCCTATGAAGAGCAACCTGTTCAGATTTTGGATAAAAAGGAAAAAGTTCTTCGCAACAAGACTATTACACTGGTTAAAGTGCTCTGGACAAACAGTAACGTGGAAGAAGCCACCTGGGAATTGGAGTCAGATATGAGGACTCAACATCCAGAGCTATTCAGGTTAGATTTCAGGGACGAAATCCTATTAACGGGGGGATAATTGTAATGACCGCTCTAGTAATGTGGATTAGTAAAGGCAATTAGCACTAATTTTTTTTTATTATTTTATTATTATTTGTGAATTAATTTTAATGTGGACCCCAATATTTAGAAATAAATATTAGAGTTATAATTTCTCAATTCCGGAGATTTTATTAAACTCTAGGGGTATTATTTAGCTTATATGTGAAATATGTTAATTTTGTAATTTTTGCTTGGCGACAACGGAAAATGCGATCGATGGCTAGATTGATCACATAAGTAAGTTTAGAACCCTATTTCATAGTGGGAAATATTTTAGAGAAAATAATTTATCGGGATTGAGCGGGGTTATGGAAATTGACCATTTTACCCCTAGCTTTAGAAATACTCTAGTTTTAAGATAAGGGGCATTTTAGTCATTTGCTAATAAATGGAATAGGTGGCTGTCCCTTTAGTTGACACCTACCATTTTAAGTTAAAAGAGTTAAGTTGATTAACTCATTTTTATTTGAAGAATAAAGGAAAAATAAAGAAAGTCAAACCCTCTTGAACTCTCTCTCTCTCTTGCTTCGGCTGGAACAAACCAAGGACCAAAACCAGAATTTTCTTCTCTTTTCTTTGGGATTAAGCAAGGATTCAAGGCAGTCTTAAGTGAGGTAAAACCCTAGACCTTTGATTGTTGTTTTTTTTAATCTTTTAGTTAGGTTGAATATGTGATTCTTGGTGTTTGGAGCTGTTAGGTTTTAAAATGTTTGGGGTTCAATTTCTTGGGTTAGTTTGAGTTAATTTAAGTTCCTAGCAGCTGTTATTGTTGATTGGGTTGAGCTTTGTGCAACCTTGAGCTTTGAATTCAAAGCTTTGGTCTTTAATGGCAAGTTGAGTATTGTTGGTTTGTTCTGTGAATTGTTGGTTGGAAATTATTGTGTATGCATTGTATAGGTATACTGGAGAGTTTGGTAAGGTTTGGGCTTGATTTGAATTAAGGGGGATGATTTTTGGTTCCCAGCAGCAGAACCGGAATTCCGAATCTGGGAGACCAGTACCAACCGGTCGACCGGTTGGTGACCCAGCAGCGAGTCACTCATCTGTGTTGCAATTATTGTGATTAGGGCATCCATCTAGCACGTGAATTCCGTTCAGGTCGGCCAGCACACTTGAATTCGGAAAAGAGGTAAGAACTGTGTATAATGTATGATGTGATTATCTGAATGTGTGTATATGTGTTTATATATGCATGCTTGAATTATGTTAAGCACTACCAACACTTGTATGAATAAGTTATAAAGTGCATTGGTATAGTGATTATTGTGATTGTGAGTACGATACAGTGATACCAACACAAGCATGGGAAAATGCTAAGGTGTGTGGTACATCACTCAGTGTTACTCAGTAATCGGGTTAAACCCTACCAACACTCGTACAGTGAGGTACGATGTGTATGTGGTATAGTGGTTGTACCCTAGTATTGAACGTTCATACTCATCTGTTAAGCTCTGTAAATAGGTGTATGGGCGCCTATTTACAGGTCGGAAATTATATGGTAGGTTATATGCATTTCTTACTGAGTCTGTTGACTCACAGTTTCTGCTTCTATGTGTAGGTAAAGGAAAGGCGAAGGCTGAACAGGAGTGAACCTGAGCTCGGGTGAGATTGTACATGTCAAGCGGCGCGACCTGGAGTGTTCGGTCTCGGGACATCTGGAAGATATATTTTGAAAGTCGCTGTGCGACCTAAAAATTATGTATTTTGAAATGTAAAGTTTAAACAGTAAATTTTACAAAGTTTGAAATCGGGATCCCGGAATTTGTAAATATTATATTATATTACAAAGTTTAATATTTAAAGCAAAAGTTTTAATTTAACACGTTTTTTGAGAAATTTCTTTGATTAGCAAAGATTGCACAATAATTTAAAAAGCACTGTAGCGTGCCTTAGCATTAGGGCGTTACAATTCAAGATTGAAAGTTTTTAGTTCAAAGTTTGTTTTCAAAGAGAATTTTCGAAATTTGTGGCTGTGTGTATTTCATGAGTTTGTTTTGGTTTTCTGGAGCATTAGTATGCATGATTATGTGGTTTTTATCTAGTTTTGAGGGTTGTAAGTGAGCTTTAGCCAAGTTTGAGTTTGAAACTCAAAGCTTGGAGCTCTCATGGCACTTTTTTTTTCTGTGCAATCTGGGTGAGTTTGTTGCTTTAGAATTGTTATTTGGGTCATATAGAACAGGTCTGGAAGGTTTGAGGTTGTTTGTATTAGATTTGAGCATTGTGTGATTTTTTGAATTTCTGCCTGCGAGGAACCGGAATTCTGGTTGTGCATCCGGAATTCCAGATGGGTTTTCAAAATTCACAGAACCGGAATTCCGGTTGGGCAACCGGTCTACCGGTTGGGGAAATTTCAGGAACCCTAGATTTCCTCGTTTTTATGTTAGTTGGGGTATTGCCATGCTTTTTATCGATAGGGAAACTTTTAGTTCCTAGTTTAAGTCCCCGGGAAGTCATTTAGCGTATCACTTATAGTGGTGTGATTTTTATGGTTTAGGAGCATGTAATCCGCCGCGCAGATAGTTCCAGTCAGGTTGACCGGCACACCTGAATTTGGAATCCAGGTAAGATTAGTATAACAATATGCATATGTAGATTACATGTTTAACGAGCATGTAGGAAGCCTGTTAGATTACATTAGATATGTATGTTGGCTTCAAACCATCCGACTGTGTCACGTCGGTACAGGCTGGAGTATGACCAGCAGCTGGAGTATGACCAATTCGACCGATTAGGCTGACACTGTATCACATCGGTATAGGCTAGAGTATGACTAGCAGCTGGAGTATGACCAGTATGACCGATTAGACTGATACTTAGGTTGGTGGTTCCGTACTATTTGACGTATCACGTCGGTACAGGCTGGAGTATGACCAGCAGCTGGAGTATGACCAGTTCGACCGATTAGGCTGATACTGTAACACGTCGGTACAGGTTGGAGTATGACCAGCAGCCGGAGTATGACCGGTTCGACCGATTAGGCTGTTACTTGTCAATAGTACCGTCCCTATGAACGTTCAGAACTCAGTATCGTGTTGGACACGACAGTTAGGGTTATGGTCAGGGGTATGGGCGTCTGATCATGACCGTGATTTATGTATGAGTATTATTATGCTTTTCTTACTGAGTCTGTCGACTCACAGTGCTATGTTTATGTGTAGGTAAGGGCAAGGCTAGAGCTGATGGACCGTGAGCGAGCCGGTGAAGATTGTACATGTCGGGGCGGTTAGGCCTGGAGCGTACGATCATCGGGACAACAAGGCTATTTTTGTAATTAGTCGCTAGGCGACAAGTATTTTGTAAATGGTTTTGTAATCGGGATCCCGAGTATTTTGTATAAATATTTTACAAGTTTAATTAAAAAAGCAAAAATTTTAATTAATCACGTTTTTCCATAAACCTCGTTGATTAGCAACGAGCTGCACAGTATGTTTAAAAATCACGTGATACGCCTATGCTAGTTAGGGTGTTACATTACCTTAGCAAAATTTTCTTTGGTATATTTTAAATTTTTGACAAAGCTACGCTGATACAGAAATGTTGCTCTTGTTTGATTTTTTTTTTGTATATATATAGTATGTACACAATATAAACTTTTATACTCTTTTTTTTTCTCTTTTTTTTTTGTATATATATAGTATGTACACAAAATATATATTTTATAATTTTTTTTTTATTTATTTTTTTTACAAGAGGCAACATGTGTGATAAGAAAACATAAACATAATAAATTTACAATTAGGCTCAATTCTAACAAAAAGTATCCCTCTAGTAATTGTTATATGTTCAAATTTCAAAACATTTTGATTTTACCAATTCAGAAGATCAATATATGTTCAAAACGTCGTTTTCTCAATTCTCACTTCTCACAAAAAATGAAAGCTTTTAACTTAAGATTTTTCTCAATTAAATGTGTTAAAAACAATCAAATCATATGTTTGGTTGTGCAATTTTTACTGGAATTACTATCTAAATAACTAAATATAGTATAAACTAGTTTGACACAATATTTATTTATTCACATAGTTAGCAGCAGAATTTGACTCAAAATTTTCAAAAAGGTAAGAAATTATTCGAACTTAATGCAAGAATATACTCAGTACCCCCAACTAAAATAAGACAGTGTCCTCAATGTCTAAATATGTATATGATAAGAAAATGAGATGAGAACCGAAAAAACAGAGAATATGCACAGTGATAGATGTTGATTTTCTACATAAAAAAACAATTAACGAAAATAAACTAAAATACTGAAAATTAAAGAAAGTTATTAAAGATAGGACCAGTGGTGAAAGAATTGACTAACCTTGGTAAATTGGATCGTGATGGAGTGTTTCCTCCACTTCAGGTGGTGTTAATTCTAAAAATGGTTTCAACCATTGTCCATTGACTTTGAATATGTTACCAGTTTTAGAATTTTCAATTTTAACAGCTCCGTGAGGAAAAACAGTACGAACAGTAAATGGACCAGTCCATTTAGAACGTAACTTACCGGGAAACTGATGAAGGCGAGAGTTGTATCAAAGAACTTTTTGACCAATGGAGAAATCTTTTCGCAAGATGTTCTTGTCATGATACAATTTTGTAGGTTCTTTGAAACTTTTTGCACAATCGTAAGCATCATTTCTCAGTTCTTCCAATTCATTTAATTGGAGCTTTCTTTTCTCACCCGCTTTGTCTAGAGCAAAATTCAGTTGTTTAATTGCCCAAAAGGCTCTATGCTCTAACTCTACAGGTAAATGACAGGCTTTTCCATACACTAGGCGGTAAGATGACATTCCAATGGGAGTTTTGTATGCAGTATGATATGCCCATAAAGCATCAGTTAGTCTAAGGGACCAATCTTTCCTAGTTGGGTTGACAGTTTTTTCTAGGGTGTGCTTTATTTCCCTGTTGGAGATTTCAACTTGACCACTAGTTTGAGGATGATATGGTGTAGTGACTTTGTGTGTAATGCCATAATTTTTCATGAGATGTTCAAATGGCTTATTACAAAAATGTGTACCTCCATTACTAATGATAGCACGTGGTGTGCCAAAACGGGAAAAAATATTTTCTTTCAAGAAACGAACCACCACTTTGTGGTTGTTTGTGTGACATGCAACAACTTCAACCCATTTTGAAACATAATCAACTCCAACAAGAATATCCAAATTTCCAAACGAGTTAGGAAAAGGTCCCATAAAATCAATACCCCAAACATCAAATACATCAACAATAAGAATAGGGTTTAAAGGCATCATGTTTTTTCTAGACAGACTTCCTAACTTTTGACAACGTTCACAGGCTTTACAGTATGCATATGTATCACGAAAAATTGTTGGCCAATAAAAATCACATTGTAAAATTTTTGCAGCAGTCTTTTTACTACTGAAATGGCTTCCACATGCATGATCATGACAAAAGGATATGATTTTAGTTTGATTACAATTTGGGATACATCTACGTATTATCTGATCAGGACAATATTTAAACAAGTATTGATCATCCCAGATAAAATTTTTCACCTCAGAGTAAAATTTATTTTTATCTTGTTTAGACCAATGAGATGGTATTTCACCAGTAACAAGATAATTTACAATGTCAGCATACCAAGGCAAAGAAGAAACATGCATCAATTGTTCATCAGGAAAATTTTCGGTGATCGGGGTAGGCTCTTTACTAGTTTCAATAACTAGCCTAGATAAGTGATCAGCAACAACATTTTCAGACCCCTTTTTATCACAAATTTCTAGATCAAACTCTTGTAAAAGAAGTATCCAATGGATTAAACGTGATTTTGCATCTTTCTTTGACAAGAGATATCTTAAAGTGGCATGATCAGAATAAACAATTATTTTAGATCCTAACAGATAAGACCTAAACTTTTCTAAGTCAAAGACTACAGCAGGCAATTCTTTCTCAGTTGTGGAATAATTTAATTGAGCATCATTTAGAGTTTTGCTAGAGTAGGAAATAACATGTGGTATCTTATCAATTCTTTGCCCTAAGACAGCTCCTATAGCATAATCAGAAGCATCACACATTACTTCAAAAGGAAGGTTCCAATCAGGAGGTTGAATAATGGGTGCAGTAGTTAGCATAGTTTTCAATTTCTCAAAAGCAATATGACAATCATGATCAAAAATAAATGCATTATCTTTTCCAAGTAAATGGCACAGAGGCCGTGAAATTTTGCTAAAGTCTTTTATAAATCTCCGGTAGAAACCGGCGTGACCTAAGAATGATCTAATTTCTTTCACAGTTTTAGGTGGTGGAAGTTTTGAAATAAGATCAACTTTAGCTTTGTCAACTTTGATTCCTTCAGATGAAATCACATGTCCTAAGACAATTCCACGTTTTACCATAAAATGACATTTTCCCCAATTTAGCACTAAATTCTTTTCTTTACAACGAATCAAGACAAGAGACAGATGGTGTAAACATTCATCAAAAGAAGATCCATAAATACAAAAATCATCCATAAAGAATTCCAAAAAGTGTTCAACCATATCAGAAAAAATTGCAATCATACACCTTTGAAACGTCGCAGGTGCATTGCATAAGCCAAAAGACATGCGTCGATAAGCAAATGTTCCATAAGGACATATAAAAGTGGTCTTTTCTTGATCCTCAGGTGCTATCGGGATTTGGTTGTATCCCGAATAACCATCGAGAAAAAAATAGTACTCGTGACCAGCTAATCTTTCAAGAATTTGGTCGATGAAGGGTAACGGGAAATGGTCTTTTCTGGTGAGGCTATTCAGTTTTTTGTAGTCGATGCACACTCTCCATCCAGTTTGGATTTTAGTGGTGATTAATTCATCGTTTGCATTCTTGACTACAGTAATTCCAGACTTCTTAGGAACAACATGGATCGGACTGACCCATGAACTATCAGAAATTGGGTATATAATACCCACATCTAATGTTTTAAGTATCTCATCTCTCACAACCTCTTTCATGTTTGGATTTAACCTTCTTTGACACTCACAGGACAGCTTTGCATTTTCTTCTAAATGGATTCGATGCATGCACACCGAAGGACTAATTCCTTTGATGTCAGCCATGGTCCACCCTATGGCTTCTTTGTGACTCTTAAGAACGTGTACCAATTTCTCTTCTTGTTTATTGTCTAACGCAGATGCGATGATAACAGGGAAGGTTTCTGACTCTCCTAGGAGTGCATATTTTAGATCTTCAGGTAAAACCTTTAGATCTAACTTTGGTGGTTCAGGGAGTGAATGTGATTCTAAGTGGTGAAAGGGTTCAATTGATTCAAATTTGGTGTTCCACTCTTCTATGTTTATCAATGGTGTAGACTCTAACAAAGAATTTACACTATCATAAGAACTTTCAAAATTCATACCAAAATGACTTACACAATTTTCCAAAGAATTATCTTTGTTCACCATGAAATCATGTGTGATAGAATCAATAAAATTTACTTCATATACATCATCGCAATCAACAGATTTA
Organism: Cannabis sativa; assembly: GCF_029168945.1. Lineage (NCBI taxonomy): Eukaryota > Viridiplantae > Streptophyta > Magnoliopsida > Rosales > Cannabaceae > Cannabis > Cannabis sativa. The sequence continues at coordinate 60,869,910 of NC_083601.1, forward strand.
TTAGCAACATTAAAAACATTCAACTAAACAGTCATATTTCCAAATGATAATTTAAGAACACCCTTACGACAGTTGATGATTGCATTTGATGTGGCTAAAAATGGTCTACCCAAAATGATAGGAATTTGAGCACTTATGTCTTCAACAAAATGAATATCAAGAACAATGAAATCAACAGCAAAATAAAATTTATCTACCTTTATCAAAACATCTTCTATGACACCTCTAGGAATTTTCACAGAACGATCAGCTAACTGAAGTGTCATAGATGTTGGTTTCAATTCCCCTAGACCAAGTTGCTTATAAACAGAATAAGGCAACAAATTCACACTGGCTCCTAAATCAAGTAAAGATTTGTTAATCACATGATCACCAATAATACAAGGAATGGTGGGACACCCCAGATCTTTGTGTTTAACAAGACTTTTATATTAAATTATGGAGCTGACTTGTTCCGTTAAAAATGCCTTTTTTGGAACATTTGTGTTTCTTTCTGCAGTACACAAATCTTTCAAGAATTTAGAGTAGGCAGGTATTTTCTTAATGGCATCTAAGAAAGGGATATTTATACTTACTTGTTTGAATACCTCTAAGATGTCACCATACTAACTACCTCTTTTGATTGGGATCAATCTCTGTGGGAATGGAGCTTTTGGAATGAACGACAAAGTTTGACTCATTTTTTCAACCGAGTCTTTCGAATGTGAGTTTTCAGGCTGACTCTTTACATTTTCTTTCAATGAGTCTTTGTTCATTTCAGCATCAGTTTGAGGTATGTAATTAGGTTTTTCAATAATTTTTCCAGACCTAAGCATAGAAATTTATTTAGCTTCTTCAGTGGGTCTAGATGTACTTACCTCGTACTAACTCTTTGGATTTGGAATGGGTTGTGTAACGTCCCCGCTTCAATCCTCCATTGGGTCCTTACACCCACGGAATGTATGACTCTTATACACGAGTATGTCACTCTGGCTGCTTCATGGACTGATGACTGACCCTACAGACCAACACGAGTGTTTCCAGCGTGTTTTGTCCTCACTCACACGCATCCTGGGAAAACTTCCCAGGAGGTCACCCATCCTTGAAATTGCTCCAGGCCAAGCACGCTTAACTGTGGAGTTCTTTCGAGATGGGCTACCGAAAAACAAGATGCACCTTGTTGACATAGGTAGTACCAATCAATCCATTTAAGCCCTCTTCAACTGTGTAGTCCCATACCTACACAGTCTCAGAATCATCCCACTTGACCTTCCCCAGGCAGTGTGGGATTGCACAGCTTACCCGGTATTTCCCCTTATGGATCACGGGACTACTGACTGTCACAATCACCCCCCCTTACGGGGTCCGACGTCCTCGTCGACCACACTTCCGGCTGGGTCAAGGCTCTGATACCATTTGTAACGTCCCCGCTTAAAGCCTCCATTGGGTCCTTACACCCACGGAATGTATGGCTCTTATACACGAGTATGTCACTCTGGATGCTTCATGGACAGATGACTGACCCTACAGACCAACACGAGTGTTTCCAGCGTGTTTTGTCCTCACTCACACGCATCTTGGGAAAACTTCCCAGGAGGTCACCCATCCTTGAAATTGCTCCAGGCCAAGCACGCTTAACTGTGGAGTTCTTTCGAGATGGGCTACCGAAAAACAAGATGCACCTTGTTGACATAGGTAGTATCAATCAATCCATTTAAGCCCTCTTCAACTGTGTAGTCCCATACCTACACAGTCTCAGAATCATCCCACTTGACCTTCCCCAGGCGGTGTGGGATTGCACAGCTTACCCGGTATTTCCCCTTACGGATCACGGGACTACTGACTGTCACAGGTTGACTGGGAAGTTTTCCCTTTTCCCTTTCAGCTACAGCAGTAGCAAGCTGACCCATTTGTGTTTCAAGTTTTAACATGGACTGTTGGGTGGTTTGCATGAACTATTGTAAGGTATCCTCTAAAGATGGTTTTCTTTGTTGTTGAGGATATGGCATATTAGGTTGGGCATGACTTTGATTGGGCATGTTGTACTGGTTCCCTTGATTCATTGGAGGCTAGTTCTGTCTCCATGAAAAATTTCGATGATTTCTCCAATTTGGATTGTAGGATTGATAAAATGGGCTATCAGATGATTTTCCATAAGTTTGAAGAGCGTTTACTTCTTCAGAAAATGCCTCTTGGTATATAGGCAATGATGGACAGGACCGGGCACTATGACTTGTACTATAGTATAAGGAACAAATAACATTCCTATGTATAGGGGTATTCATGGATTGACTTAATGACATAACTTCAACTCTCCTAGTTAGATTTGCTAATGATGTTTTGATATCTACGTCATCTTTGACATCGTAAATTCTACCTCTCTTAAGTGTGTTGGAAGCTTTCGATATAGGATCTTGGCAATTCCACTATTGAGAATTTACATAAAGATTCTCAAGAGACTCCCAAGCCTCATCCCCTCTAAATTGCAAAAATTTTCCAGTGTGCATTAATTGTACCATTTGTTCGTTTGAGGGAGATAATCCATCATAAAAGTATTTTACCAATCTCCATTTCTCATTAAGGGTTCAGAATTCACTTAAGTGTATATAAAAATATTTATGTTTATATTGATTCTCATAATTTTAATCAGTAATCAAACCAATTATTTTCTAATAAAAAATAGATTTTCCTTCGCTTTGAAATTATAAATTCTAAGCATTAAATGTGAAACAATTTAATGTAAATACAAAAAATCAAAGAATGTTTTTTTTATATATAAAATGTGGAACCAAGCATAAATAAATTCTAACTATCAAAAATACGTGATATTAAAGATGAAAGAAATTATTTTAAGAAGCGAAAATCATAGGCATATATTGTACCGAGAATCAAAATAAAAATAAATACTTAATTAAATACACTAGGTTTCATCGTCCTCCTTAATAATAAGGGAACTTAGAAACCCATAAGAAAATTAACTAAGAAAGCGGTAAACTAACACTGAGGGCTCTGAGCGTTTTCTCTGGATTTTTCTGTTTGAAACTGAAACTGTAACTGAATTCTAAAAACCTAAGCTTCTATTTATAGAAGGGTAAAAGGACTAATGTGCAATTAAACTTTTTAAAAATTGCATGTGGGTATTTTTGCAAATTCACAAAGTTAATTTCGGAGTGCCACGTGTCGCATATTGATTGGCTGACTTTGGCAAGGCGGTGCCACGTGGGAAGCTTCTCTTGGCTGAAAAATAGCAAATTGGGCCTTTGAGTGACACTTGGCGCATGCAGAAAAGAGGAGAAAGCTTCCTTTTTGAAGCTTGGTGACCAAGGTGGGACGAGGCCCACTTGCGTGCCTGGAAGGTGGCACACACTCACGGCTGGTAGGGAGAGTGGGCGCAACACAAGCGTGGCTGGCTGAGGGAAACAAGAGGCTGCTGCTCCTTTTTTGTTTCTACCGCACGAATCACAGCCCGCCACGGGGCGAGGCTGTCCCCTTGAGAAGAAGAAAGGGTTGGCTGGGCTCGGCTCCTTTGGGCTGAATTGCATTCAAAAAAATGCTATTTTTCTATGCTTTGGACCATATTTTTACTATTTTTCTTTTTCTTTTCTTTTCTTTTCACAAATGTTATTTTCTTAATCAAACACAAATTAAATTAAATCCAAATAAAATATTTTTAACACAAAATATATCAAAATAATTTAAATGAAAATATTTATTTAAGATCTAATTAATTTGTATTTTTTTAAATAAAAAAAATACATTTTCTTAATTTCTTTTTTATTTCTTTCTTTCTCTTATTTGTGTCAAAAAATGTTATTTTCTTACAAAATTAACTCAACACTATAATATTTTCAAATAAAAATATATAACATTAATTTCATGAAAGTATTATATAGAATTAATTTTATTTTTTATTTTTACACTAATAAATATGCATTTTTGACTATTTAACAGGTATTTAAGTTTCTTGAATTACTTTCATTCTTTTTGAATCATAAAAAGTATTGATTTGCCAAATAGAATCATAAGTGCAATTTAGTAGTAATTAATCCAATTCTCTGCGGTTCGACCTCACTTGCGTGAGTTTACTACTTGATTGAGTGCACTTGCGTATTATTTAATAATTTTCGTAACATTGACTCATCAGTTTGCTACTTTGTCTAGGTAAAGGAAAAGCTAAGCTAAAGGAATAGTAAGATGGAGCTCGGCAGTGATTGTACATATCGCGGCAGTGCAAGCTGGAGTGTATCGGTCTTTCAATATTTTGAAACATAATTTAGTTGCCTGTTATTTGTAAAAAAAATAAAATACTTGTAAACTTTGTAATAGTAAAAATACTTTAAATTGTATTTTGAAATTCGGGATCCCGACCCATATGATTATAAAGTTATAATACTATAAAATTAATCTTTGAGTTTAGTAAATTTTAAATACGGGCGTTACACCTCGACTCTGGGAAACTCCCAGATAATCGGAATGAAGCTCGAAAAATGAGAAGGAAAGTTGCACGATATATCATAGTAGAGGGAATTAGGTACAGAAGAGGATTCTCAATGCCATTGCTCAGATGTGTTACTCAAGAAGAGGCTGCACGACAGATTTTGTGGAAATCATGCCGCCGGGCAAAGCTTATCTAAAAAATTCTAAGGCAAGGTTACTTCTGGCCAACGATGATTGAAGATTCAAATGCCTATGTTAAGTGTGACAAATGCCAGAGATTTTCAAAGATACCTCGAGCTCCACCTAACGAGTTAACTTAGATGCAGAGTCCGTGGCCCTTTGCCATTTGGGGAATTGACCTAATCAGACAATTACCCAAAGGTAGGAGTGCAATATGCAGTGGTAATGGTTGATTACTTTACTAAGTGGACGGAAGCCGAACCACTCGCAACCATTACATCTGTAAAGACCGCTTAGCTTAAATTTTGAAATTAGCAGAAAAATAGGGTTTAATTATGAAAATTATTTATTGCTATTTAAATAATTATTTATGTTAATTTATTTGAATTCATAATTCATTTTTATGTCATGTAGTGGAATTTCATAATTTTGCATTTTCGGTGCCCGACAACATGGAACGCGGTGTATGGCTCAGTAGAATCACAATCTAATATTTTAGTATAGTGGGACGGTTTTGTTAAACATTGGGAATGTTGGGATTAGTTGGAAATTTAGAGTTTCCCAAAATACCCTTAAGTGCTTTTTAACCCTTTTAATGTGGGAGCGGGAAAATAGTCTTTTTGCCCATTTATGTTTTGTCCTTTAGTGGACTTTATTTTCAGTTAATAATCAGATTTCTTATGTAAATAATAGGCTGAATATAGTATGTAATCATGTCATTTTATCATTTTATAAGAAATCAAAAGAAAGGAAAAACCAATTCATTTTCAAAGCTCTTTCTCTATCTCTCTCTTTCGGCCCCTTTGAGCACCAAGGGTTTGAGGTTTTCTTTGTGAATTCAAGCTGATTTTGAGGGAAATCCAAGTTCTAGGTATAGCTCTTGCACCCTCTCTTTAGTTTCTTGTAATTTAAGAAAGTTATTGTTTTGCATGCTTGGAGTTTATGCTTGCTGTGATTTCTGTGGTTGATTGTTGTTGTGTTCAGAGGTTAAAGCATCTTTGATTGAGTGGATTCAAGCTGGTTTTGTTGCTAGTTAGTTGGATTTAACCTTGTGTAAAGCTTTGAACTCAAAGCTTTGGTTTTTAATAGTGAAATGGTGATTTAGCTGCTATAGTTGCTGTTTGAGTTTGGGTTTGTTTTCTAATGTTATATTATGTTTATTTAAGGTGATTTAAGCAGGTTTTAGTGGTTTGTTTGTGGGATGAGCAAGCTTTGAGTTTTGAACTCAAGCTTGACTCATCAATGGTGGTTTTTGTGATTGTGCATGAAGCTTTGTTTTATTGCTTTAGAAATGATCTTTGTGGTCTAATTAGCAGGTCTGGAAAGTTTGAATTGGTTTGGGGTTGAATTGGTCGAGTTATGGAATTTTGAAAAATTCCTGCACTGAACCGGAATTCCAGTTCAGGGAGGCCTGTAGGAACCGGTCTACCGGTTGGCTTCCAGGAATTTTTCCCAGAACCGGAATTCTGGTTGTTTAGCGGTTGGGGCAAATTTGGGAACCCTAGTTCTTCCCATTTTTGTGTTATTTAGGGTATTGCCATGTTATTTATCGATAGGGAAACTTCTAGTTTCAAGTTTAAGTCCCCGGGAAGTGATTTAGCATGTCACTTATCAGTGTTGTGATTATTATGATTTAGGAGCCTGTAATTCGCCGAGCAGATTGTTCCACTCAGGTTGACCGGCACACCTGAATTCAGAATCGAGGTAAGATTAGTATAACAGTATGCATATGTATTTACATGTTTAGCGTGCATGTTAGGAAGCCTGTTAGATTACATTAGATATGTATGTTGGCTTCGTACCATCCGACAGTATCACATCGGTACGACTGGAGTATGACTATTGACTGATATTGTAATATCTCAATAAGTCTAATGCTAAATAATTAGGGTTTATATTTATATTATGAGTTAATGAGGTAATAAGTGGGATTATGATCCTACTAATTTATTTCGGCATAAAATTTAAATTTTGTTATAAGTGAGTAAATAATCGTAATTTGTTAATTACGAAGATTTATATAGCATGTGTGAATGAAATATGAGCTATATGTGGAATAAAAATATTTCAGGTTCGGCGACCCTAGAGACTCAATAAGTGGATATATAAGCGTAATTTGTTAATTACCGGGATTTATTTGAAATACGTGGATATAATATGAGTTATTTGTGAAATAAAATTATTTTCAAGTTTGGCGACCCTGGAGACCCGATTAAAGGCCAAAAATGTCACAACAGTTTTAGTTAGAAATATTGATGAGATTATTGGGATAAGTTGATTTTAGAAATATCAGGGTATTTTAGGGTACTAGAAGTTGGCCAAATACACTAGAAATAGAGATTTCTTAGTGGCTAAGAAATAATAAGATGACTATTAATAATAAAGTATTTATTAATATTATTATTAATATTATATTATTAATAATATATTATTATTAATCTTATAATATTATTAATATTATATTATTATTATTATATATGGATAAAACGAAACAGACATTTCGTTTCGTTCTAAAGATATATATTAGGTTTTAAGTTATAACTGTAGAAAGAACGAACGAAACTTTCGTTCTCTCCTTTCGACAAAGTTTTCTCCTTCTATATCTATTTTCTTTAATTTTCAATCCAAAACTTAGCGATCTAAGCTCTGGTAGTAGCAGGATAGCAAATTCTTGAAAAGGGAAAGCTTAAGGTATGGTTTAATTTCGTTTCATGTTTAAAAACAATTGGTTTCGTATCGGAGTTTTGTGAATTAGAATAGTTATGAAGGTTCTAACCTTATAGAATTGTTCTCAGGTAGTCATGGGACTAGTTCCGATATTTTCTTGTTGAATTTGAAGTGATTTTGAGTTAGAAATCGAGTTTGGAACTTTTTAAAGCTTAGTCCGAACGTTAATGGCGTTTTTCATTTAAGGGGTCAATTTTTATTTCTGTTACGTAAGGATGGTAGTATTTATGGTGTATATGCGCCATGTGAAGTTTGGAGTGATTTGGATAAGTTTTGGTAGTGTTTCGGTGAGTGCGAAAATTTGGATTTTCGAGTTTTATAGTTTTTTTAGAAATTTCTAAGAGATCAGAAATCGTATTTTTATCATAAATTTTGACTTGGGTATCCGTTTTGGACAATCTATATACCATTTCGAAGCTTGCGACGAGCTCTACAATATGGTATATGTTTTAGAGCCAAAATATAAGTTTTATTTTAATGTATTTATACCGCGGGATTTGGTAGAAAACCCTAGATTGTCTTATGTGAATATTAAGAAGTGTTTTGGGATAAACACTTATTGGTTTACCTTTGTTGTGATATAAGGCAGAGATCATCGTGGATAGTTCTCCACTTGGGTTGGCCAAAATGTATGAACCTGGATTAAATGTAAGAAAAGTATATTGTACTGCATAGTACGTTGTATGGAATACAATTAGTATTGTTATGAATTGATTAATATTGAGATATAGTTAATATTGTTATATATTGAAAAGTATATTGTACTGCATAGTACGTTGTATGTAATACAATTAGTATTGTTATGAATTGATTAATATTGAGATATAGTTAATATTGTTATATATTGAAAAGATTAATTGGTTGAGTATTGATAATGTGATAATATTATGCATGTGATTTATGGGCTCACCTGATTAGGTGATGCAATTTTCCTAGCGACGTACTGGGCGTAAGTACGGGCGTCAGTGATATATGATGAGTACCGAGTGTAGGTACGAGCTCACCTAATTAGGTGATGTGATTTTCCTGGCGACGTACTTGGCGTAAGTACGGCGTCAGTGACATAATAAGTACCGGGCGTAGGTACGAGCTCGTCTAATTAGACGATGCGATATATTGGTGCCAGATTGTTGCATAGGCTCACCTTATTAGGTGATGCAATTATATGATATATGGGTGAAGGTTTTTGGCATAGGCTGGCCTGATTAGGTGATGCTGTTATGCGACATATGGGTGCCAGGCTATGGCACAGGCTTGCCTGATTAGGCGATACAATACAAGATCATCAGATTAAAGCATCAATTTGCATGATTAGGCAACATGATGTCATGAAGATGGTTGCTTTATGAGGTAACATATATATTATTTATATGATTAAATGAATATGAATTCCATTATTGGTATAATGGTTTTGTATTACTAAATATCTGTATATTATGTTTATTCGTGGCAGATGCCAGTAGTGATTTAGATTTCATCTTATGAACAAAGCGTGATGGTTTGATTCTTATTGTGTATAAATGAAAATATTTGAATAATAAACTATATGATTGTTATTATTACTTTTCTTGCTAAGTCCTTGTGACTCACGGGTGCTATGTGGTGCAGGTAAAGGCAAAGAAAAGCTAGAACAACCATGAGGTGACAGTCTTCTCCAACAATGTACATATTGACCTCACTGGCCTGCGTGCCGAGTTGCCAGGAGTTGTTTTGGACTGGTTGTATCTGCTGTGTATTTTGATTTTATGTTGAAATGGTTATCGTATATATTTCTTTAGCAAAACATTTTATAACAGGGATTCCCAGAACACACTTTTATGCCGTTATAATGTCCGTTTTTAGTGTTTGACTTTTGTCAAGTTTTGTAATATTATCACAGTTTTTAATAATTAATTATTCTATTAGTATTAAACTAGTTTATAAAATCACTCACGTGGCGTCCCTATAGATTAGGGCGTTACAACTTGGTATCAAAGTAGCCATAGTTTTAAAGGTCATGAAGACTAGTCAAATATGTACATTTGCTGGGAGGACAGGTCGACTCATGGTATATAGTAAGTGTTTATATTATTTGCTATTGGATTACCTGCCTAAGCTATTATAAAGTATGTTGGAAAAGTATAATAGTGAAAATTTTGATAAGAATATGTGTATGGTACATTCATATTGATATTTACCCGTCTGAGTTTTAAATGGTTAGAAGATGTGGACTAAATGTGTGATAAGTTACGCAGTAAAGGCAATCAAATTGTCTTTTTATCGAGCTATTTAGGCTCAGGGCAAACAGTATGGAAGAGAATTATTTATTGCCATAATGCTGGGAACATGTAAATTCTGCTATACAGGATATGATTAGACAACAAGGGGAAACATATTTGAGATCTGAAAGAACAATAGGCTCATCTTGAGTCTATTTTTATACATATTACCGACACTTCCTGTTGTACCACTAAATGTGGTGGAATATATGAAGCCAACTTACTAGTAGATCAAGAAGCAAAAACTAAATGATCCACAAATTATGGGATAGAACGAAAGGTTCTAGGGTGACCAAGATAGCGGTCAATGTGAGAATAAGAAATGGTGACCTTATCTTGAGTGCTCAAGATGAAAAAAGGCGCCATTTGAACCAATGTAGAGCCAGATATTGTTTTATTGTGGAGTAGTGGGTCATTTGAAAAGAACCTGCCCACAGTTAAGAAAGATTAATGTTAAAGAAGAAAAGTGTAGGAATCCTGCCCAAGTGCCAGTTATTGTTCAAGGGGACCCGGATATTAGTCCTTCTGTCGACTCAAGTTAGAATTTATGGGCAATATTATAATTACTATTGATATTAAACATTGTACATTTAGTTAGAGACATCAAGAAATCTAAATGGACTGTGCATGTATGTTATTTAGTGGTAATCCATTTAACAGGATAAACTGATTAGAAAGATGACGATATGAGTTAAATTGTTGATATTCCCTAGTGGAATATGGGACATGACTAGTTAATGGAGGCATCGATCTAATTGATTCAAATAACAAAATCCTTTGTTTAAAAGTGATCTAGCATTAACAAAGGTGGGACAATTTATGAGTACTGTCTTGAATACTAGGTGAATTGAAGGCGACGATTGTGTAGTAATTTTGAGATTATGTAGGCGTGGGACTACCTATGTTAGCAAGAAGCATCATGTTTTGATAGCTTACCATGAGGGAACACCATGGTTGAGTGTCCTTGGTTTGGGGTGATTTCATTTAGGAAATTTCCCCATGAAGTGTGGACGTTACCGAGGTAACGTATAAAAGAACGTCAGGAAGAGTAGTGGTATCACTAAATTAAAGAAGATTACCTAAATTACTTAAGGTGATACGGTAATGATGGAGAGTACTTTATAATTGACTGGATAGTCAATATGGTATATAAGGAGACCATTGACATTCTGGGAAAAGATTACTTTATTATGAAATTATGGAAAGGCATTCTCACCCTGAAAAAAAAAGCTTATGAATTGAGATGCAATTTAATAGACACGTAATTGAGTGATTGGTGGACGTTGGATCACAAAGTAGGTTGTTTATTAAACAATGAGTTATATAATTGAGTGTAGAATAAGTTTTAAAGTGGTTAATTAAGTATGAAGATAGTGATGATTGCAAGGAAGCAATGATATCATTTTAACCAGAGAGTGAAACCTGAGTGGTGATGATGGAAAAAAAAGAACACGAGAGTCTCAGATGTTGATTAATCAGCATCATCAACGGGAGACTCACTATAAGTTAGTATGGTAATTTGTGCCAAGGGGTTATCGATAAACTAAAGAATATACTGTTGGAATTTATTTTACCAGGATCTATTTACTATCATGTATGTTGGATTAACAACCTAATATGAATTCTAAAACAATGAAAATAAAACACATATAAAGTTAGAAAACCTTACAGTGGGTGCAGCGGAATAATATGACTCCTTCCATTCAGATCTCTAGCCCTTGATTCCTTTCTGTAGCAGAGCATAATCAAGATCTGAATCTGGATCTTCTTTTCTCCTTCTTTGATGCAGAATTTCCATAGTCTTACATACTATGATTGAGATACCACTTGATGTGTGTGGGCACTACTCATCACTCAAGGAATTTCGAAAACAGAGAAGAAAGAAAGAGAGAGAGTGGCGGCTTCATAGTGTTTGAGAGAATAAATAGTAAACTGTCCGTCAAACCTGAAGCCTTTACCTTCTATTTATAGAATACCACATAGGGTTAAAGTTGAATTATTTTGCATTTAAAATTGAAAAATAAAATGAGAAATAGAAGCTTAGGTGGCCGGCCATACATAGAGGAAACAAGCCTTCCACTTTTCCAACTTTCCTATTTCATCATTTCTAGTTTCCCATTTTCTCAAAGATTTCCAATTCTCTCTTTCAACTTCATAAATGTCAAATCTAATTATTTAATAACTATAATTTATTATTAAATAATATATTGTCATTTATTTTATTTATTAATAAAAACTAATCAATGTTTCCCAATTAATAAGTATACCCTTTAAACTCTTTATTTACTGTTTTACCCTTGCTTAGTGAAAATTCACAAAGTAGACATAGTCTAACTTTTAGAATTATAATTTATTAATTAAAATCAATTAACTGAGTCTTACAAGCAGTATGGTCTCAACTAGTATGGGGACCATGGGTCAATATAACCGAGCTTCCAATAAGTCGAACCGAATTTACCAAGTAAATTCCCTAACTTATTAATTCCTCATTGAATCCACACTTAGAACTTGGAATTGCACTCTCAATCATATAGATTGCTCTATATTTTCCATGATATAGACACGTCATTAGTTATCCATTGTTATAACCCTAATGTGATCAATGATCCTCTATATAGATGATTTACACTGTAAAGGGATTAAATTACCGTAACACCCTACAATGTATTTTATCCTTAAAACACTTAAACCTGTATAATTGATATTTCAACTAAGTGAAATGAGATCTCCAGCATTTATTTTCGTTTGGTTAAGCTCGAAGGAAATCATCCTTTACTTTCTATTCGCCAGATTGAAGCTATAGATTCCATATTTATGTTAGCGCTCCCACTCAATTGCACTACCGTGTTCCCAAAATGTACGTATCACCCTGAACCAAAAGTAGGCTTAACTAACAAATCAAAGAACACGGATAACACTCTTGAGATTGAACCTAACCATATCACGATTAAGATCATTTGATCTAGGATCAACAGGTGATATTAAATTGAATAGATATTACGGTAAGTTTTAATATATCTAATCAAAGTTAAATATCGGTCCTTTCCGATGTATACTCCATACATCCTATACTGGTAAACTTTGCCAATGTCCTAGAAAGGACATAACACTTTTCCAAGGTGTAAGAATACCTATTGCTGATTATACCATGTCAGTCTAAATCCAGTGTTCTGATAAATCAGGGAATAAACTTTTGAACATATAATTAATATTATATTCCACTGTGCTGACAACACTATAATCTTTAACAAATTCATATGTTCTGGACTTAAAAAGAATCCATACATTATATACATATAATCATGAAATAAATCATGTGAACCATGCAACATAAAATATTATTTCTGATCTTTATTAATAAGTAAATCTGATTATATTGAAATGAGTTTTATTTAGGGCACAAAACCCAACAAACTCCCACTTGCACTAATATAAAACAAAAAGTGCATTTCAAATAATCATTAACACCTTGATATACAAATCAAGTGTAATAGTAGTAAACTCCTCGTAATAGGATCTTACAAGTTGAATTAAACACAACCTCTTCTCCACCATTACTCTTCCTTAATCACAAAATCCTTGATAATGTGAAATTCCTCTCTATATGTCTACTCTCTTGGGATACTGGATTCTATACTTTTGGCAACTACTTCTTGATTATTCAGAAGTAACCCTAGTAGTTAAGGCAAGTTGGAACAGTGCCACAAATGTATAGAACTTTCCTTAGACTGAATAAGTATCTTTCCTGCAACTTTTAACATTCAGTCTCTCTCTGGTAGACTAAGAGATTTCAGATAGGTTTTTACACTTCTCCAAAATCACTACTCCACCCCCAGAGTAATCACCATCTTATCAGCAGACTTTCTAGCACACAGGAAAGTCTCGAAATCTGATGTGGTGTAGCCTAAGAGTTTCAAAAACACACCCTTATCGACTAACATATAGTTCCTCTTCTTAATCTTAAAATTTACTTGATTGTCTTCCAATGTTCCTCTCCTGGATTAATCTTATACTTACTCATTACTCCCACTCAATAGCAGGTGTCTGGTCTAAGGCATACAAAAGCATATCTGAGACCTCTCACTGTTGATTTAAGAAATTCTTCCATGGCTTTATCTTCTCTGGAATAGTTGACACTTTTCCTTAGATAAATAAAATCTATATCTAAGAAGTTGTGAAGCTTCTATAGATTGCCATTGGAGAGAAAATGCTTTAGCATCTTATGCTTGCATTAGAGTAAGTAATTACCAGGTATACCACAAGCCATAGGTTTAGATAAACTCAAACCTATAATACTAGGAACATGAAGTTTTGTTAAGTCGATTAGATAGACTTATGAACAAAAATTTCCTTTCATGTTCTTGTAACAGAAAACTTTAGGTTACTCCATGTGAATGGATCAAACAATAGTTCTATTGGCTTTCTTCTTAGTTTCTTATCTTGACAATCCATTACTTGTTTAAACTCACAATGGATTTTAATCACTAGTATCTTCCAAGTCATGAGAAGGTAAAGTTCCTTTAAACTCTCCCACTACGACAAGGTACCGTGAATTATGTCTAAGAAAACTAAATGGTATTGATCTCTTTGGTTGTGTTAAGACAACAGAGGCAGTGGGATCATCTTGTTACGAATAAGATGATAGAACACTTATGGAATCAAGAAAAAATTATCTCCTTTATTTGCTACTTTGTTTTCAGACTTAGTCATTTTCTTAGAAAAGTAGTATTTTTTTAAACAAACACTTTCTTATCTAATGACTATGGGATGCTCCACCCCTAATCACTTAGAATAGCTAACAAATATGCAAACTAGGGTTAGCAGTTCTAGTTTTTCTTAAGATTTCGATTAGGTCATCCATGAATCTAGTAATGATTTACATTAAGTATACAACCATTGCATCATTATGAAATTTTATTACCATAGAAGGATTTAGGCAACGACTAGTAACTAATCATCAATATGCAACTCGAATTTCTGGGGAGGTAAGTTTGGATATAATTCAAAATCAAATTAATGATCTTTGAACTGCATATCTACTAACTTTTCTCCACCCCTATCAGTTCGCAAGATCTTTAACCACTTACCATTGCTAAAAATTCATGAAATTTTTTCAAACATTTCAAATTTCTTTTGCATAAGGTAAAACCTAGAGTTATCGTTTTAAGAATACAACGAAAACTCATATCCACCCCTGAATGTATATCCATCTGCGAATGAACTTACTTTCAGTGGATATAGGCATATTAACTCTTTGCAGAGAATGATCTTGTCAAAACCCATATGAACAAGATACAAATGCCATAAATTTCTAAATAATGTGGTTGCATCTTTTGATGACTTAAATTTAGTTACATCAAAGAGTTCTTAGAATAGTGCAAGTGGATTCTGGTCACAGAATACTAAACTCATTTAGTTTGAATCCATTGATAGAAAATGGTTATGAAACACTTGTGAAAGTTTAACTGTATAATTTGTAATTCGTTCTTGGACCACCACTACTAATCTAACTCTATGATTTGCCTATACAAGTAGGAGATTTCTAAGATTGAGGATTTATATCATTTTGGGATAGGATTTCGGGAATATAATCATATGCATCATTTAATTTCTTAAGAGAAAATATGGAATGACTTTATATGATTTATAGACCATTCATCTAATGATATGTCATTGAGCTAATTCGAAATGAATAAGCTAAGAGGAATTAGGTAACCCAAACAATAGCCATCTGAGCGACAGGTGATATGTCATTGAGCTAATTCGAAATGAATAAGCTAAGAGGAATTAGGATAATTTGGGTTACCTAGAACCACAGGTGAGGACGAGCAGATGAAGATTGTACATGTCGGGGCGGTTAGGCCTAGAGCGTACGATCCTCGGAACATCAGGGCTTTTGTAGTTAGTCGCTGGGCGACGAATATTTTGTGAAGCGCTAGTAAACTTTTGTAAAGTGTTTTGTAAATGGGATCCCAACGTATTTTGTATGATATGTTATAAGTATTTAATTAAATAAGCCAAATTTTAATTAATCACTTTTTTCATTAACCTCGTTGATTAGCAACGATCTGTACAGTACGTTTAAAATCATGTTAACACGCCTATGATAGTTAGGGTGTTACAACATCAAAGAAAGTTCAAGACTTCATTGTGAAGAACATAATCTGCCGGTTCGGACTGTCGTACAAGATAGTTTCAGATAATGGCAAGCATATCGACAGCCAATCCTTCACTCACTTTTGTGCGAACCATGGTATCATCAAAAGTTTCTCCGTAGTGCCACATCCTCAAGCGAATTGTCAAGTTGAAACAATCAACAAGACCTTGAAGGATACACTAAAGAAAAAACTCGAAGATGACAAAGGAAATTGGCCAGAAGAGCAAACTGAAGTTTTATGGTCATATCGGATAACTAAGAAAATGGCAACTGGACAGACACCATTCGCAATGGCGTACGGATATGAAGCTATGCTGCCCTTAGAACTCAAGCCACCTTCCCACAGAGGATTGATGTACAAGCAGGATACCAATCACATACTCCTAGCAGAATCACTTGATACAATCGAAGAGAGACGAGCCACTACAAACTTGAAGTTGATGGCCCATCAATAAAAAGTAGCTCGATATTTTAACAAACAAGTGAAGGCTCGGAAATTCTTCGTGGGAGATATGGTCCTGAGAAGGGTATTCCTAAACACCAAAGATTGTGAGGTAGGTGTACTTGGACCTAACTGGGAAGGACCATATCAAGTGGTCGAAGTCCTCGATTCCGGAGCATACAAATTAGGTAAGTATGACAAAAAAATGCCACTCATTCTAGTACCACGGTATTGGAATGGGGAACATTTAAGGAAATACTACCAATAAAGTACCAGGTCGGACGACAACATTAAGTACTGAATGAACATTTACTCCTAAGTAAGTGGCCTATTGCGCGAACTACACTCAAAGGTTTCGACAAAAGAAACAAAGTACTCAGGTCAGGTGACCACCATTTAAAGTACAGTTTCTTATTTCTGCAATTTGTTTTATTTCATGTTAAGCTAAAAGATCAGATTGGATCAAATAGCTCTGATGTAAGTTACTGCGGTAACAAACACATTTTTCGATCAATAAATGAATAGAGATAGTTATTTCAAAATTCAAATTGAGTCAAAATTATCAGCATGTTTCTAATTTACCATCCAGTGCATACAAAAGGTTGGTCGAACCCAAAACACCGAACAGATAAAAAGTACACTTGTAAAGAACAAGTGACCAAGAGTCGTACGTCTACTCGGTCACTTGGGGGGCACCTATACCTGTGTACGTCTGCTCGGTCACTTGGGGGGCACCTATACCTGTACAAAGCATTTAGTAAAAATAAAACAATCACATTTGCACGATGATTATAAATAGAAAATGAAATTCATTAAAGGTAACAAAAGCATATACTATCGGGTCAGCCCGTTGTCTGTAAAATGAGAAATAATTCCAAGTTTAAAGACCGCTTGGCCGGTCATGATATCTTAGAAAAGGCCTTATGGCCGAATAAGATATATAAAAATAAAAAGATAAAAGGAGAAGTGTTTAAACAGCTGGAGTCCTAGGCTCTTGGTTCGAGTCTTCTGGGCCAGTAGGAGCTGGAGGATCTGTTGTTTATACGGGAGGTACATAAGCATCTTGGCCGAAGGTAGAAGCAGTCGCCTCGGTTGCACCATAAGCCACTTGAGAAGCTCAAAACTCGAGGTACATGCCCTTAGCATCACCCAAGTAGTCGAAGTTTGCCTGAGGATTAGCCTTCCAAAAGTCATAGAAGAGCTCTAGACCGGCTGTCTCCAGGGCATTGACTTTCTCTTTCAGCCTCGCCACCTCTACCGTAAGCTCCTCCTCGTTGGAGTTCTTCTTCTCCTCCACCCGACGAAGAAGCGCTCGAAGAGAAGTCCTTTCATCTTGAAGACTGTTCACTTCAGCAAATAAGGTCTCGATGGTCTGTTCAAGACGGTCAGAAGCCTCAAGATCCTTAGTCAGCTGAACTATCTTCTTTTGGGCGGTAAAAAGCTTCTTGTTGGCTTCACCCAGCTCCAAGTTCCACCCTGGCATCATCAGCGTCCTTCTTGGCCAAGTCCACCTCCGCCCTCATGGTGTTGGATAGAGCCATGTTCCTGGAAGTGGCAGACTTAGCCTGGGAGTAGGTGCAGGCCAACTTCAGACCGGCCTGCACAAAGGAAAAACTTAAGTATTCAAGCCAAGTAAAGAGGCTTAAAGAAGAGTGTCAAGGAAGACTTACCCAGGTGAATTCCTTCAAGACTCCTCCCATCACAAGCTCTAGAGAAGAGTCGTTGTCAGCACAGGCCAGTTGCTCACTAACCTCAGCAAACAACCGGTTCATATAGTTGGCGAGCACCTCTTCGCCCTTCTTGGCCTTTGGAAGCACCGACAAAGGTGGAGTAGGGGCTCGCATCTGCTCGGGTCCACTCTTAGTCAGCTCAGACCCACTCCTCGGTTGTTCAGGTTTGTCCGAACTCCCTCCTCGAGACTTCTTGGACTTTGCAACTTTTGGAGTACAGGGGTTTGCAACTGCTAGCTCCTCAGAAAGATCAATGACCTCCACGACATGCGTCTTTTCCTTGGAAGAAGACCCCTCACTATCTATAGACTTCTTGGCTGGAGGAGATGCGCTAGAACTTCTGCCAATTCTCCTCTTCAGAGCGTCAAGCATCTTCTGAGACATGTCTGCACGGAATAAAAACACAATGGTTAGAGAAAACAGACATCATAAACATAAGGCATAATAGTCAAGAAGCTTAAAAATAAGATGAAGTAATATGCAAGGTGATTGCCCAAACAAGCCTCAAAAGTCCATCATCACCTGACATGCCTCTTATTTCGAACATAATAGCTTTCCCTTTTTCAAGCACGGGAGAAGGAAGCCGAGCAGGCGAGATGGGCTCCCCAATGCGAAAAGCATGTTCAATAGGCCTGGGCGGGGCTGGAAGTTTCTTCCTCCTGTTGAGTGGAGTCACCTGCTCTTCCTCAGCCTCATCTTAACGATTCAAGGACTCCTAAACATACTGCTTGGCCCTTCCACCTCCCTTCAACTTTGCTTCGCGCTTAAGTTGAATGGGTTCATTCTCCTGATGAGCTCATTCAGCCCGCCCAGCATCAGATTTCCTCTTCCTCCCCTTCACTTGTTTGGGAATGAAGTCCTTTGGATAGAGCATGTACTTCACAAAATTATCTTCGGAGGTCAGCCGGATAATATTCCGGTCTTCCCCCGGCAGTCGAGCAAGCCTTTGAGCCCTATCTAGGGGAGTAAGAGTCAGGGGAGGGCAGTGATATGTTGGAATCTGCTGGAACTGGGTACAAATGATGCCCGCGCCATCCACCATGAAGTACTCATCAATAAAATGTCCAATTTTACTAATGACCGAATCATCGGTGCCCGTTAACCACTTAAAGTATGGTTGAGAGAAATAGAAGTACCTCGACCTGCCTTGCTTAGGGGTGGACTTCAAATCAAAGAAGCAAGTGAGTTCGTGAGGAGAAGGCATACCCCACTTCTGGGAGGCGTAGAGGACGAAGAGGGCAGACAGATACTTAATGCCCTTAGGAGTGAACATGGACGGAAAAAGACTGAAGAAGTCTGCAACATTCTTAAAGTATTGATGCAAAGGCATTAATGCCCCTTGCTGGGCATGAGCACCCGACCAATTGCACATCCCCTTTTCAGGGTTTGTGGCTCGATTATTGTGGGCGAGAATGTAGCAATCCAATTCGCCCAGGTAGCCACCCTGGTCGAGAGTCCGAAGGCGCGCCTCAGTAACCCTGGACAGAGGGCTTACCCACCTGGCGCCCAAGGCACCTTGCCTTCTATGAGGATTCGCAGCAGTAAGCTCCTCACTAGCATAGTCCACGCCCTCAACCAGGACACCTCCGTCAGCATCGACTGGCTCCCCAGCCTCATTGTACTCCCCATAGTTTGGGGGTTCAACCTCTGCCTCTTCCTCCGCCTCGAAGGAACTGCTAGGACGTACGTTGTCCTGCTCTTCAATCTCTTGGACCTCAACGTCCTCTTCATGAACCCCCTCCTCCTGGACAGTTGGATCCTGTTCGGCGCTTGGCAAAGTGGCGTGCTGAGCCACTTGAGGATCAGATGCATCAACCAAATGTGTTGTTTTCTTTGTACGAGCCATCATTCTATGGTTGGGTATAAGATTTGGAGGAGAATGTCCTTCGCTAGAAGAAGGTGGGCTAGAACAAAGACGAGGATGATCCTCATGCAAAAGTTGAAGCAAGTCCTGGTCGATTCGATGTTTGCTCTCCTAAAACTCACCTGGCTTCATCTACAAAAGACAACATATGAGATGAGTGTTTGGTCGGAATATCGAATCATAAACAAGCAAATATGCCGACCAGGAGTACTCAACAGATTAAAGAACAAGAATGTTCAAAGAAAAGTCAAGACTCAAGAAGTTTGAAATTTTCTCGAGTTAGCGCAAAAAATTTCATGAAGCTTAGAATAAGCAAGATGAAAGACAGGAATTTTGCAGTGCAGAAAGCAAGCGTTATGGACTGTAAAATCGCATGAAATCATGACGAAGAACAATCACAGAGTTTCTGAACCTAGGGTTTCCTAAATATTTTCTACGGCAAAGTCGAAGGTGCATTCAAAATGTAAACATGCAAAAATAAGGGTAAAGGAAATTGAGAACTTACTCAAGAGTCAGATATCTGGATTCAAGCAACATCAAACCAACGAGCAGTTTCGATGTAGGCACTTCAGCAAACTTGAAGCCAAAAACCTCTCTTTTCCCTCTAAACCAACTTAGCAAAGAAGGGTGATGAAAATGAGTTTATGTGCCAATGCTGGTTGATATTTATATGCAAGTAACGAAACGAGGTAATCATTTCAGAGAAACCTCAAACACCTCGGTTCTCCCTAAAAGCGAATATGGGAAATAAAAAATAATCAAGTACAGCTATCAACAATGGTGAGAGAAAATCAGATTTTGAAATATTAATAGTCAGAGCATTTATTAGCCAAAACCGAAAGGGACACCCAGTCAGCTTCACATCGAGTCCCGTACAGTCGCGCCCGACACGTGTCCCCATCCGAAGGCAGAAATAGCTCGGATGAAGTCTACATGAAACTTTGAAAGTCTCGTACAGACTTGGGGGGCAAATGTTATCCTAATTTTTGTACTCTGACGTGGCACCACATAATGGTGACACGTGGAATAACCTTGGAGTATCTGCTCGGAGGATACAGTTTGAATAGGATGCCTTACTGGCATACCCGAGGAAAAGCGATCAGCAATCCACGCAAAATAAGCAACACTTAGCAAATTCAGCTTTCGCATTGTGACTCATCAAAGAAATCCCTTTAATCTGGTGATCAGATTACAGAGATATGGCGTACCCACGATCCCACGATCATTGTATTCTGCATTTATCCCACGATTAGTGTATTCCGCATTTATCCCTGCATTGATCGTGCGATCTTTTTGTTTATATCCATTGTAACGAGAAGGGAAACACTTCCTCTCCAAGTTCACAGCCCTTTAAATAGTGATGCATGTTCACTGGGCAAAAGGTCGCAAATAGTTTAGTCGAGACTGTACCCTAGAGATATTATCTAAGAATTCATATTCAGAGATACTATTGTAAGAGCTATAAGAAAAGGAACCTTTCTCCTTGTTCTTAAGTCAATACAAATAACGAAAATTAGGCTATTACCGAACTGCTCGGGGTTGAACCTCTATAAAGTTCTTGTGTCTATATATTGCTTTACTATCTATCGATTGCTATAAATCACTTATCGCTTACTAAATAAGACTCATTGTCGTTGGCTAAAATTTTGTTGATGACCGAATCATCAGTGCTCGTCAACCACTTGAAGTCTGGTTGAGAGAAATAGAAGTACCTCGACCTGCCTTGCTTAGTGGTTGACTTCAAATTAAAGAACCAACTGACTTCGTGAGGAGAAGGCATACGCTACTTCTGGTAGTCGTAGAGGACGAAGAGGGCAAACAGATACTTAATGCCCTTAGGATTGAACTGGGCCTTACACAGACCGAAGAAGTCCGACACATTCTTAAAGTATTGATGCAAAGGCATCAATGCCCCTTGCTGGGCATGAGCACCCAACCAAGTGCACATCTCCTTTTTAGGGTTTGTGGCTCGATTATTGTGGGCGGGAATGTAGCCACCCTGGTCGAGAGTCCGAAGGCGCGGCTCAGTAACCCTAGACAGAGGGCTTACCCACCTGGCACCCAAGGCACCTTGCCTTCTTTGAGGAACCGCAGGAGTAAGCTCCTCACTGACGTAGTCCACGCTCTCAAGCAAGACGTCTCGTCAGCATCGACTAGCTCCCCAGCCTCATTGTACTCCCCATAGTTTGGGGGTTCAACCTTTGACTCTTCTTCTGCGTCGGAGGAACTGCTAGGACGTACGTTGTCCTACTCTTCAATCTCCTGGACCTCAGCGTCCCCTTCATGATCCCCCCCTCCTGGACAGCTGGATCCTGTTCGGCGCTTGGCAAAGTGGCGTGCTGAGCCACTTCAGGATTAGATGCGTCAACCAAACACGTTGTTTTCTTTGTACGAGCCATTATTATATGGTTGGGTACAAGATTTGGGGGAGAATGTCCTTCCCTAGAAGAAGGTGGGCTAGAACAAACATGAGGATGGTCCTCGTGCAAAAGTTGAAGCAAGTCCTGGTCGATACGATGTTCGCTCTACCAAAACTCACCTGGGTTCATCTACAAAAGACAACACATAAGATGAGTGTTTGGTCGGAATATCGAACGATAAACAAGCAAATATGCCGACCAGGAGTACTCAACAGATTAAAGAACAAGAATGTTCAAAGAAAAATCAAGACTCAAGAAGTTTTAAATTTTCTCGAGTTAGGGCAAAAAATTTCATGAAGCTTAGAATAAGCAAGATGAAAAACAAGCATTTTAGAATTCAAAAAGCAAGTATTATGGAATGTAAAATCGCATGAAATCATGACGAAGAAAATCACAAAGTTTCTAAACCTAGGGTTTCCTAAATATTTTCTACAGCAAAGTCGAAGGTACATTCGAAATGTAAACATGAAAAATAAGTATAAAGGAAATCAAAAACTTACTTAATAGTCAGATATCTGGGTTCGAGCAACGTCAATCCAACAAGCAGTTTCGATGAAGGCACTTCAGCAAGCTTGAAGCCAAGAACCTCTCTTTTTGCTCTAAAATCACTTAGAAAAGAAGGATGGTGAAAATGAGTTTATGTGCCAATGCTGGTTGATATTTATATGC
Organism: Cannabis sativa; assembly: GCF_029168945.1. NCBI lineage: Eukaryota > Viridiplantae > Streptophyta > Magnoliopsida > Rosales > Cannabaceae > Cannabis > Cannabis sativa. The sequence continues at coordinate 60,892,773 of NC_083601.1, forward strand.
AAGTCACGAAACGAGGTAATCATTTCAGAGAAACGTCAGACGCCTCGGTTCCCCCCTAAAAGCAAATATGGGAAATAAAAATTAATCAAGTGCAGCTGTCAACCGTGGTGAGAGAAAATAAGATTTTGAAATATTAATTGTCAGAGCATTTATTAGCCGAAAACAAAAGGGATGCCCACTCAGCTTCACATCGAGTCCCGGAAAGTAGCGCCCGACACGTGTCCCCATCCAAAGGCAGAAAGAGCTCGGATGAAGTCTACACGCAACTTTGGGAGTTTAGTACAGACTTGGGAGCAAATGTTATCCCTATTTTCGCACTCTGACGTGGCACCGCATAATGGTGACACGTGGAATCAACTTGGAGTATCTGCTCAGAGGATACAGTCCGAATAGCATGCCTCGCTGGAATACCCGAGGCAAAGAGATCAACAATCTGTGCAGAATAACCAACACTTAGCAAATTCAGCTTTTGCATTGTGAGTCATCGAAGAAATCCTTATAATTTGGGGATCATATTACAGAGATATGGCATACCCACGATCCCACGATCAGTGTATTCTGCATTTATCGCACGATTAGTGTATTCCGCATTTATCCCACGATCAGTGTATTCTGCAGTGATCGTGCGATCTTTTTGTTTATATCCATTGTAACGAGAAGGGAAACACTTCCTCTTCAAGTTCACAGCCCAATAGATAGTGATGCATGTTAAATGGGCAAAAGGTCGCAAACAGTTTAGTCGAGACTTTACCCTACACATATTATCTAAGATTTCATATTCAGAGATACTGTTGTAAGAGCTATAAGAAAAGGAACCTTTCTCCTTGTTCTTAAGTCAATAAAAATAACGAGGATTAGGCTATTACTGAACTGCTCGGGGCTGAACCTCTAGAAAGTTCTTGTGTCTCTACATTGCTTTACTATATATCGATTTCTATAAATCACTTATCTCTTACTAAATAAGACTCATTGTCGTTGGCTAAAAGCAAGGTCAACAACTCCCAACCGGATCTACGAGAGCACTTGAATCGGAAGAAACCTGACCTTCGCCAACAGCTTGGTCCAAAGCAAGAGGATCCAATCCAATTGCGGATAAATGAGCTGGAGGACAAGTTTAGGAGATATCAAGTGGGGGAATTAGGGAAACTATCTGGATACGACTCTGACGAGGAACTTGAGCCGTATCATGCAGATATTACAATTACCCCTTTTCCTTTGTGATTCAAAAACTCGCATGTCTCATCTAATGACGGAACCAAAAATCTGGTCTTGCATTTGAATAACTTTAACACAATAATGCGAGCGAGTAATGCGATAAACAATTTACGTTGTATTTTGTTCCCCACCTCTCTTGTTGGAGCAGTGAGTAGCTGGTTTAACGAGTTTACTCATCATTCAATAACTTCATGGGAGCCACTATCCAGGGATTTCAAGAAGCAATTTGAAGCTGCTAGGGATAGGCGACCCGAAGCGGCCTCGCTAACCAATAAAAGCAGCAGCTTGGCAAAACACTTAAGGCGTACTTAAGTCGTATTAGCACGGCTGCCGCTAGGGTTAGAAATTTGAATGACAACACACAACTTACAGCCCTTTAGGCGGGAATCTCTACTGATCCACTGACTACAGGGGGTGAGTTGTGGGATGATTTACAAGGACGTTCAGTGAGAAGCATCACTGAGTTCAACGAAAAGGCTTAGGTGTTTGTCCGGAAGGAAGAAGCCCGAAAGGAAATGAACTTGTTGAAAACAAGCTCGGGAGGCAAACCCAGCAATGTTTCAACAGGTACTGCTTCCATGAGAATAGATAACTCGGGGGCTTCTGCTTTGAAGAGAAAGGACGGAAGTAAGGATCGTCAAAGGATAGAAAGAAACAAAAGAAGCATGACAAATACGTGCCAGTGCATACTATTTGTACTGAGCTTAATGAAACTCGGGAGAATATTTACCTCGCACATGAGCAGGAGGTGGCCTTCGGCAAACCCGAGCCTATGAGGAATTCGAGAAGCAAAAGGGATTACAACAAATATTGTAAATTCCATAAGGATAGTGGGCATACGACCAACGAATGTCGCCAATTAAAGGACGAGATAGAAAGTCTCATCGCTCGAGGCCATTTTAAGCAGTACGTGAAAAGACGGGGCCAGGGATACAACCAGCCCAGTCTGCCCAATAACCCAAATAATTAGGGGTTACCACCTAATCTTGTGGAAGGAGAGGACATCCCTGTTATTTCGGGAGGGCCGCATATCCCAGGGGAAAGCAATAATGCCTTGAAAAGATATGTGAAAGAAATAAATAACGAGAAGTCGATCTTTGCCCCAGAACCTTCCAAGAAGGTGAAAACTGAGGAACCTCCCATTACATTCACGGAGGAAGATGAGAAAAACGTGAGATATCCTCACGTCGATCCATTGGTGATAACCATTCAGCTCGCCAATAAAAGGATTAAGAGAGTGTTAATAGACAATGGAAGCTCGGTAAATATCCTTTATAAGGAGACCTTAAAGTAAATGGGGCTCGAAAATACCAAATTAAGGCCTTGTATGGTGAACCTTTGCGGATTCAGCGAAGACAATATCACCAGCCTTGGCATAATCGAGCTCGCATTAACTTTAGGCGACGCACTTTTATCTGCTACTATTATGCAAGATTTCTTAGTCGTTGACTTACCCTTGACTTACAACATATTGTTGGGTCATCCAGCACTGATCAGACTAGGGGCAGTCAGTTCAATGAAGCACCTATCCTTTAAATTCCAAACGCCAGATGGTGTGGGAGTGGTGCGTGGCGACCAAATGCTGGCTCGTGATTGCTATCGCATAGAGTTACAACATAGAAAAGCCGACGATATTGGCAGAAGAAAACGAGAAGAAAGACGAAGATCTTGATCCTCGAGTTCAAGATGAAAGGAACCTTCTTAAACCAATCGAAGAATTGGAAGAGGTTACTCCCAACCCAGGAAATCCCACAAAATGTGTATACATTAGGAAGAACCTTGACGAGCAGCTCAAATAGCAGCTAATAAGCTTTTTGAAAGCAAACCAGGATCAGTTCGCTTGGAGTCCTGGAGATATAATAGGGATCGACCCTAATATTATCTGCCATAACTTAAATATTGATCCAAACTACCCAGCAAAGCGACAGAAACGGAGACCCTTGGATTCCGAGAGGCAAGGGGCCCTAAAATAGGAAGTTGACAAGTTGTTAGTCAAAGATTTTATACGCGAGGTGTTTTATCCCTCGTGGATAGCCAATCCTGTTCTCGTCTCGAAGCCTAAAGAAACTTGGAGAACTTGTATTGACTTCTCTAATTTGAATAAGGCGTGTCCAAAGGATTGTTTCCCAGTTACCAAGATTGACCAGTTAATGCATGCAACTGCTGGGCACGAGCTTATGTCATTTATGGCTGCATACTCTGGATATAACAAGATAAAAATGTACACCCCAGATCAAGAACATACAAGCTTCGTAACAAACATGGGACTTTATTGTTATAAAGTCATGTCGTTCGAACTGAAGAACGCTAGGGTAACGTATCAACGACTGGTAAATGAAATGTTCGCAAATAAAATAGGGCGGAACATGGAGGTTTACGTTGATGATATGTTGGTAAAATCGATAAAAAGTAAGGATCATACCTCACACCTCGCGGAATGCTTTAAAATATTTAAAAAGTATAACATGAAGCTAAACCCAAAAAAATATTCCTTCGGTGTCTCCTCAGGAAAGTTTTGGAGATTTATAGTTAACGTGAGGGGTATTGAGGCAAATCGTGAAAAAATCAAGGCATTAATAGGCATGCCATCACCACCGACAAGGCCTAAGGAAGTACAGGCCCTGACAGGAAGAATGGCTGCACTTAACATGTTCATTTCGAAGTCAACTGATAAGTGTGTGTCGTTCTTCAATATATTGGGAGCAGCAAAAAGTTTAGTGGACTAAAGAGTGCGAAGAGGCCTTTCAAAACATTAAAAGGCATCTAGCAACGCTTCTAGTTTTGGCGAAACCAATAACTGGAGAGACGTTATTTCTCTATTTAGCCATCTCAGAAGACGTGATTAGTACAGTTATAGTGCGAGAAGAGGGCAAAAACCTGGTCAGCGAGACGCGAAAACCTGGAAGTTATATGTGGATGGCGCATCCAATGAACAGGGTTCAGGTGTAGGGGTAATATTAATATCGCCAGAAGGCTTTAAGTTTCACTATGCTCTGTGATTCCAATTTGACGCATCCAATAACGAGGCTGAATATGAAGCCTTGATCGTCGACTTAAAGATACCAGAGTCATTGAAAGTCAAAAATCTCATTGGTCATAGTGATTCGCAGCTGATCGTTAAGCAGGTCCTCGAAGAATACCAAGCCAAAGGCTTAAAAATGGCCAAGTATGTAGAGAAAGTTCGGAAGAACTTGGAAAGATTTGATTACTTTAAAATTGAACAAATTCAGAGAGAACAAAACTCCAAATGCCTTAGCAAAACTGGCCTTGCAGAATGACCTGGATGAATTGAATCTAGCTCTGGTAGAGATGTTGAACGAGCCAACTATATGTGAAACTGAAGGCATCGAGACGATAGATAGCTCTCTAACATGGACCACACGTATTATTAACTATTTACTTGACAGACAACTTCCAAATGACAAAAATGAGGTGCGAAAACTATTGTATTCAGTGCCTCGCTACACAATGATCGAAGGCAAACTATATAGAAGAGGGTATTCAATGCCCCTACTTCGCTGTGTTCTTCCTACAGAAGAAAATGAAATCATCAGAGAAATTCATGAAGGCTTTTGTGGGGATCATGCGGCTCGGAAAAGTTTGTCTAAAAAGATCATTAGAGAAGGATTTTACTGGCCAACGATCAATAAGGACACACACGAGTTTGTCAAGAAATGTGATAAGTGTCAGAGGTTTTCACATATACCTCGCGTACCGCCAATAGAACTTAGAATGATGACCTCGCCCTACCCATTTGTTATATGGGGGATCGACCTAATTGGGGAATTACCCACTAGGCGAGGAGGAGCTAAGTATGCGGTAGTTGCAGTCGACTTCTTCACTAAATGGACGGAGGTCGAGCCCCTCGCCTCTATAACCAATAAGAAAGTCCTTGACTTTGTTGTCAAGAACATTATCTGTAGGATTTGAATTCCCATGAAGATAGTATCCGATAATGGAACCCAATTTGATGGCGACTTGTTCACTTAATTCTGCGAGAGGAATAAAATTATCAAAAGCTTCTTGTCAGTATCCAAGCCTCAGGAAAATGGACAAGTGGAAGCCGTTAATAAAAACCTAAAGGATACTATTAAGAAGAAGCTAGACGTTCCCAAAGGAGATGGGTTGACGAGCTACCTCAGGTGCTCTGGGCCCACGGAACTACCAAGAAGACAGCTATGGGACACACTCCTTTCTCGCTAGCATTTGGCTGGGAAGCAATGCTTCCTATTGAAGTGAACATATCGACTCACAGAACAGAGTTTTATAATCAAGAAAAAAACAAGGAAATTTTAAAATTGGCCTTGGATCTACTTGAGGAAAAACGAACTGAGTCACAAATCATCAACACAACATACCAACATCGAGTTACAAGATACTTCAACAAAAAATTCAAGAAAAGACTATTCAATGTTGGAAACTTGGTGTTAAGACGAGTCTTTGCAAATACGAGAGATGCATCTGCAAGAGTGTTCAACCCGAATTGGGAGGGTCCATATGTCATCAAAGCAGTAGTTGGAGTCGGAGTCTATAAATTGGCTCGTCTTGATGGCTCGCTAATAAAGAACTACTGGAACGTAGAACATTTGCGACCCTACTACCAATAAATGAATGATGTAACTCGCATTACTAATGTAAACTTTAAACTTCAGTTATGAATAAAGAGAATTATTTATATTAAGTGATTACAAAGTTCGTTCTTTGAAAATTACTTAAGGGGCATTTATGTATGATTAACCGGAATTCATCTTGAAATACATTCTATAATGCAAACCCGTCATTTCAATTTTTTTTAAATTCAAAGGTTTTGGACTAAACCTCTTTGACGAAAGTGGAGTCGAACCGTTATAACTCCCTAACCAAACCTTTTTGACGAGAGAGGGGTCGAATCGTTATAACACCTTGATCAAACCTTTTCAACGATGAAGGGATCAAATAACTATAATTTTTGATTTATAACCTATCTCATGGGAAAGGAAAATCAAAAGTTATAACTCGCGTATAAAACTGAATACTAACGGTTCTCGCGAGCTATGAAAGTACAAAACGAGGCATCACTATTTATACAGGAAAATTAAAAATATACAAAGTGATAAAATCCTTAAAGTATATTTTTGTAAGGCCCTGTCCCATAGGGACACCACGTATGCTATTTTATAAACTAATATAATACTAATAGATTAATTAGTTATAAAAAAACAGCGATAATATTAAAAACTTGACTAAAATAAATGACTAAAAACGGACATTATAACGATAGTAAAAAGGTGTTCCGGGGATCCCTGTTATAAAAAGTTTTACATAAACACTATATACAACGCCTCAAAAATATAAAACAAAAATATACAATAGATACAGCCAGTCTAAAATAACTCATGGGAACCCGGCACACTGGCCGGTGGGATCAATATGTACATTGTTGGAGAAGGCAGTCACCTCATGGCAGCTCTAACTTTGCCTTGCCCTTACCTGCATAACATAGCTTTCGTGAGTCACAAGGACTCAGCACGAAAAGCAATAATAATGATTATATAGTTTATTATTCGAATATTATCATTTATACACAATCAGAATCAAACCATTACGCATTGTTCATAAGATGAAAGCCAAATCACTACTGGTATCTGCCACGAATAAGGATCAGTATACAGATATCTTGTTATACAAAACTATTACACTAATAATAGGAATCATATTCATATAAAAATAAAATTTATATATATGTTACCTCATAAAGTAACCATCTTCATTACATTACATTGCCTAATAAGGCAAGTCGATGCTTTAGTGTGAAAATCCTGTATTGCATTGCCTAATAAGGCAAGCCAGTGCAATAGCCTGGAACCCATATATCACATAACTGCACCACCTAATCAAGTGAGCCTATGCCAAAAACCTGCACCCAAATATCATATAATTGCATCACCTAATCAGGTGAGCTTGTGCCACAATCTGGCACCAATATATCGCATCGTCTAATCAGACGAGCCCGTACCTATGCCCAGTACATATTGTATGTCATTGACACCCGTACCTACACCCGATACGTCGCTAGGAAAATTACATCACTAATCAAGTGAGCTCGTACCTATGCTCGATACTCATCATATATCACTGACGCATGTACTTACGCCCAATACGTCGCCAGGAAAATTACATCACCTAACCAGGTGAGCTCATACCTACGCTCGGTACTGATGCTCGTACTTATGCCCAGTACGTCGCCAAGAAAATTATATCACCTAACAGGTGAGCTCGTACCTACATTCGGTACTCATCATATATCACTGACGCTCGTACTTATGCCTAGTACATCGCCAGGAAAATTGCATCACCTAATCAAGTGAGCCCACTTATCACATGCATAATATCATTACATTATCGATACTCAACCAATCAATCTATTCATTATATAACAATCTTAACTATATCTCAATATTAATCATTTCATTGCAATACTAATTGTATCACATACAACGTACTATGCAGTATAATATACTTTTATTACCTTAAGGTTCGGTTTAAGTATGTTGGTCGACCTACTTGGAGTTCGATCGATGATCTCGGGCCCTACGTCATAACAATAATAGACTAATTAGCGTTTATCCAAAAACACTTCTTAACAGTTGAAAAGGACAACTTAGGGTTTCCTACCAAAACTCGTAGTTTTAATACGCTAATATAAAACTTATATTTTGGATCTAAAACATACTCCATATGGTAGAGCTCGTTGCAAGCTTCGAAATGGTATATAGAACATCCAAAATGGACACCCGAGTGAAAAGTTATGACAAAAATACGATTCCCGAGTTCCCGAAGTTGCCTGAAATGGTAAACCGGTTGTCCAGAACTGGTTGACCGGTTTATTAGGGTTAAAAATATGATTTTTCAAGTTTACGCACTTACCAAAACGCTAGTAGAACCTGTCCAAACCACCCCAAACTTCATAGGGTACATATATACCATATATACTACCATACTTACGTAATAGCATCTAAAATCGAGCACGTAATTAGCAAACGCCACTAGTGTTTGGACTTAAGTTATAAAAAGTTCTAAATTCAATTTCTAACTAAAAATCACCTCAATTTTAGCAAGAAAATATCAGAACTAGTCCCATGACTACCCGAGAACAATCCTATAAGGTCAGAACCTTCATAACTATTCTAATTCGCAAAACTCCTAGACCAAACCAATTGTTTTAAACTTAAAATTGAATTAAACCTTACCTTAAGCTTTCTCGCTAGGAAGATTTTCTATCCTGCTACTACTGGAGGTTAGATCGCTAGGTTTTGGATTGAAAATCGAAGAAAATGAATTTAAGAGGAGAGAGAATTTGTTGATGAAGGAGGAGGGTTTCGTTTTTCGTTCTTCTGTTTTAAAAACTTATAACATTAATATATATATACTCAAAACGTATTGATATGTTTTATAATAAAAAAATAATATTATATTAATAATATAATAATTAAGCTTGATTATTAATAATTATCTTATTATTTCTTAGCCACTAAGTAATTTATACTTTTAGGGAGCTAAGTCAAATCCCACTCACTCCTAATTATCCCAATACCCATATTATCAACTTATCATGATATTCTCATAAATTCTATCGATTAAACCGGTTATGATATTTTTGGCCCCTGATCGAGTCTCCAAGGTCGCCAAACCATAAAATATTTTTAGGCTCATACAGGCATACAGATTTGGATGGATCCTATCATGTTACTGGGTCATACACAAATGAAAGAAGAATGTAAAATTTACCTGTTACAAATTATTTACTTGACCTATTGACAATTGAACCATGAGTTAAAATCAGATCATTGGATCTGTCAACAAGTTAACCATGACAATTTAGATCAAGCAATAATAGGTTTTAGAAAAACTTACATACAATCTAAAACACATACTCTTGCAACAAGTTAGATTGGATAATTGAATGTAGGATTTATTTAATTTAAAATATTAATTTCGAAAATAATAAATAAATAAAAAAATATTTTCAGTTTTAAGTAAAATAAAATAATATTTAAAATTAAACCTACAATTTTTGAAAAATTAGGTTTCTACAAACCTAAATATCATTTCAAAAAATTGCTAACCACATTTTAAATTTTCATGTTATTTTATAAATTAAATATTCAATAAAATAAAATGATAAATACATACCCTTTTCTGATTTTATAATTTAATTTAAGAAAAATAAAAAATTTAAAAGTTAGCAAAAATATCTTATTTCCTTTTAAAATACCATGATTATAGTAATCTTATTTTAAATCTAAATAAGGTCAAATTACTTAAAATAGAATATTTTTTTTATAAAAAGAATTTGATATCTGACCTTAAATTTAAAGTTAAGATAAAATAATCAAATTTTAAAAAAAATAAGAAAAGAGGTAAGCAAAAAATGATTTTTACCTATTTTCAAAGTCCAATTACACTAATATCTAAAATTAATTTTAAAAAATCAAATTAATTTATTTCTGATAATTAGATTTGAAATATGAAAATTAAAAATCAAAATACAAAACTACACAAAAAATCGGAAGTTAATTCCATGAAATAGCATGAAAAATTGAAGAAAAACGAAAAAAAATTTGAGCTGTACGAACGGTATGCAAAGCACACCATCTAGGTACACATGCAAGGGGTTGCTTGGGCGCACAAAGGGTGCTGCCAGCAGCCAGCCACGAGCACAAGGGTGTGTCACCACCCCGGATTTTTTCAAAACTTCAAAAAATCATAACTGATTCAAATAAAATCGAAATTGAGTTCTGTAAAAAAGAGAATTGCTTAATTTTTTCAATACTATCCAATAAAAATAATTCCAGAAACGAAGATTCAATTATTTTTCCCAGAATTTACAAACATCAATCAATCATCAATACAACACATAGATCAACATGAAACCATCCAAATCAACACATATCATCGTTCTAATTCATATTTTATGAAAGTAAATCATTACCATGGCTCTGGTGCCAGTTGTTGGAAATATTTTACCAGGATCTAGATTTATTACCAAGTATGTTTTATTAACATCCTAATATGAATTCTAAAACAATGAAATAAACACAGAAGATTTTAAGAATACCTTACATTGGGTGCAGTGGAATATAATGACTCCTTCCATTCAGATCTCTAGCCCTTGATTCCTTTCTGTAGCAGAGCATAATCAAGATCTGAGTCTGGATCTCTTTCTCTCCTTCTTGTTGGTGCTGACTTTCCATAGTCTTAGATACTATGATTGAGGTACCACTTGATGTGTGTGGGCACTACTCATTCACTCAAGTGTTTCGAAATTTAGAGAGAAGAAAAGAGAGAGAGGGGCGTGTGGCTTTACTGAAAGAAACCAATGTTTAAAGTTGTTTGTTTCCTAAAGCCAACACTTTCTATTTATAGAATACCCTCTAGGTTTAGGTCAGAATTGAATAACCTTAAAATAATGAAAACTATAAATGACAATTTCTTGCAATGTGGCCGGCCATACAAAGGGAATTGGGCCTCACTTTGCAACTTTCCCATTTTGTTATTTGTCATTCCCATTTTCTCAAAATTGCCAATTTTCCAATTTAACCTTTTAAATGCCAATTCTAATTATTTAATAACTTGAAAATAATTATTAAATAATATTGCCATTTAATATATTTATTAATTTAGACATATAAAATCTCTTAATTAATAAATACACCTAGAATCTCTTTTCTTTACAATTTCGCCCATGCTTAGTGAAAATTCATAAAGTAGACATAGTCTAACTTTAGAATTATAATTGATTAATTAAAATCAATTAACTGAGTCTTACAAGTAGTATGGTCTCAACTAGTATGGGGACCATGGGTCTATATAACCGAGCTTCCAATAAGTCGAACCGAATTTACCAAGTAAATTCCCTAACTTATTAATTCCTTGTTGAATCCACGCTTAGAACTTGGAATTGCACTCTCAGTCATATAGAACGCTCTATATGTTCCATGATATAGACACGTCATTAGTTATCCATTGTTATAATCCTAATGTGATCAATGACCCTCCAATAGATGATCTACATTGAAAAGTCACTAAGTTACCGTTACACCTTCAATGTATTTTATCCTTAAAACACTTAGCTCCGTATAAATGATATTTCAGCAAAGTGAAATGAGATCTCCACCATTTATCTCTGTTTAGCCAAGCTCGAAGGATATCATCGTTTCACTTCTAAATTCCTATAGAAGTTATAGATTCATTATTTATGGTAGCGCTCCCACTCAATTATACTATCATGTTCCCAAAATGTACGTATCACCCTCACCCAAAAGTAGGCTTAACTAACAAATCAAAGAACATGTATAATACTCTTGAGATCGAACCTAACTATATCTAGATTAAGGTCATTTGATCTAGGATCAACAAGTGATATTGAAATGAATAGATATTACGGTAAGTTTTAATATATCTAATCAAATTCCAATATCGATCCCTTCCGATGTATACTCCATACATCCGATACTGGTAAACTATGCCAATGTCCTGGAAATGACATAACACTTTTCCAAGGTGTAAGAATACCTATCGCTGATTATACCATGTCAGTCTAAATCTAGTGTTCTGACAAATCAGGGAATAAACTTTTGAACATATAATTAAGATTATATTCCACTATGCTGACAACACTATAATCATTAATAAATTCATATATTCTGGACTTAAATAGAATTCATACATTATATATAATCATGAAAGAAATCATGTAAACCAAGCAACATAAAATGTTATTTCTCATCTTTATTAATAAGTAAATCTGATTATATTGAAATGGATTTTATTTATGGCATAAAACCCAACACAAACATGCAAACCATGGTTAATAGTTCTAGCTTTTCTTAAGATTTCGATTAGGTCATCCATGAATCTAGCAATGGTTTACACTAAGTAACCAACCATTGCATCATTCTGAAATTGTATTAACATAGAAGGACTTGGGCAACGACTAGTAACTAATCATCAATATGCAAATTGAATTTCTAGGGAGGTAAGTTGGGATATAATTCAAAAATCGACTTAATGATCTTTGAACTGCATATCTACTAACTATTACTCCACCCCTATCAGTTCGCAAGATCTTTAACCACTTACCTTAACGGTTTATCACCACTGCTAGAAATTCATAAAATTTTTCAAACATTTCAAATTTCTTTTGCATAAGGTAAAATCTAGAGTAATCGTTTTAAGAATACAACGAAAACTCATATCCACCCCTGAATGTACATCCATCTGCGAATGAGATGAACTGCTTTCAGTGGATATAGGCATATTAACTCTTTGCAGAGAATGAACATGTCAAAACCACTATGAACAAGATACAAATGTCATAGATTTATAAAATATGGTTGTGTATTTTGATGACTCAGTTTTAGTTACATCATAGAGTTCTTAGAATAGTGCAAGTGGATTCTGGTCACAGAATACTAAACTCATATTCCTTACTAACATACAGTTTGAATCCATTGATAGAAAATGGTTATTAAACACTTGTAAAAGTGAAACTGTATTGTATTAAAAAAAATATTTGGAATCTAAAATTTAAATTCAAAGACTTAAATTTATACCAAATATAATGAGTATGTCTTTCTTGGACCACCATTACTAATTTAACTCTAAGTCTGATTTGCCCTTACAAGTAGGAGATTTCTAAGATTGAGGATTTATATCATTTTGGGAAAGAATTTCGGGAATATAATCATATGCGTCATTTTATTTTGTTAAGAGAAAATATAGAATGACATAAAATGAGTTATAGACCATTCATCCAATGATATGTTATTGAGTTAATTCGAAATGAATAAGCTAAGTGGAATTAGGATAATTTCATTTTTAAATAAGAATCCAACGATGCTTCAATTAGAGAGAGTCAAAGTAATCTTATTTATACAATCCTCTTGTTTAATATTGTAAATACTAGTCTAAGGTGTCATCAATTGATGAACAGCTAGATGTTGCATTTACAATATTTATCTTTCGAGATCTAACACTATTATGTTTGTCTAATGTTCCCAATCCATTGGGGATTTATCTCATTAGAACAACAAACCAAGTTAGACCAACAATGAAGATTCAAAATTAAACTACAATTTAATAACAGAAAATAACATGGTTCATTATAAATTCATACACAATTCAGAAATTATTAAGCACTTAGCAAGTAGGAATGTTAAGTGAAAATACTAAAACATACAATCCTAAATAATTTCCAAGGTCTTCAACAAACTGATATCAGTGTCCCGTTTAGGCGAGAGTCAGTGATACCATCCATTGAATAGAGTTGTCAGCTCATCTAAAATGATAAACATTCTAACAACCTTTTATTCGATCAAGATTGGAATCCAGCGTTGTCCCGTTTAGGCGAGAGTCAAGGCTATTCTATCTTATGAGCTTCCACCATTGTTTCATACTTTTGTAAGTCAAATATAGTCGCCACCATTAGAGTGATCAATACTATATAAAACACTTACAAATAATATTATCTTTCGAGATTCTACAGCGTTAAATTGCTAATGAACGTTCCTCCATTATGGAGGATTACTCACTAAAGCAAGAACTATGTAGAACCAACAATGGAGATCGAATGTCCTAATAATAAAAAAGCTCATTATTTAAAGAAAGTTGTATTTTCTTCTAATATTTATTTTAATCAATTTATTTTAAATATATATATTTATTTAATTAAAATTTCCAATTTAGAATAAAAAATTCTAAATATAAATTTTAGTTTAATATTTATAAATTATACTTAGATGGATATGAAAATAACATGAATTATTTCCATCTTAGTAATAATTTCCAATAAATATTTAGAAAAATAATTCAATTTAAGTTATTTCAAAATTAATTTAAATTAATTTACAACTCAAATTTAATTTTCTATAAATATATATTACATTTCAAAAAATTGAAGTATATAAGAATACTATTTTCAAAAAATGCTATAAAATAAAATAAAATTATATTCTGGAAAAATTATTCTAATTTTATGTTGGCCCAAAAATTAATTAATAAAATTAATTTTCAACAAAAAATATAATTTTCCTATTTAATTAAATATTTAAGAAAAAATTTCAAACATTTAAGTATCAGGATGAATATCAACTTATATTAATTTTCTATTTAATTAAATATACTAGAAAAATACTTCAAGCAAAACAGATAATATCTATCTAGACTTTCATTGACTAATTAATTCAATTTCTAATTATAATATATTTTAGTTCATTTATTTTAATTAATCATTAAATGAAAAAATCACTGATTTAAGTTAGTCCAAAATTAAAATAAATAATTTCAACTTTAATCTATTTTTCAAATAAAATTCGAAATTTCTGCATTAAATAAATGCAATTTCGAAATTTTGGGAAAAAGATTAATAAAATAAAAGAAAATAAATTTTGAAAATTATTCAAATTTAAGTTATTCTGAAATAAGATTTCAAAACTTAAAAGTAATTTTTTATTTAATTACATATCATGAAAATAACAATATTTAAGTATCATCATGAAAATCCACTTAGATATTGAATTTTCAATTTAATTAAATGTGTTAAATTCAAGAAATAAATAATTAAGTATAGAGAAGACTTAATTATTAATTTCTAATTTAATACTAGGAAAAATACTCTTAGCTTGAATTGTACCAAAATTAATTATTAAACAATTAATTTTAAAATCAATGATATTTTCCTATTTTAATATTAGAAATAATAATTAGTATAGAAATAACTATCTAGAAAATATCTCAATTTAACTAAGTATCTTTTCAAAATTTAGAAAATATCTAATTTAAGTTGTTAGAAAAAGAATCTATAATAACCAACTTAAAAAGTTTCAAAATGAAATTTAATTAAATATCAAAATTAAGTGGTAACTACTTAATTTAAGTGTAATATCCCGGAAAATAAATAATATTTAAATAGACATATTTTATTAAATATGTAATTATATTGGTAACGAAGTAAGATTATGATCTTGCTTAGGGTAATTATTGAGAATTTACTCAATGAAATAAATAGCGTAATTTATTAATTACGGATATTATATTGGGATATGTGAGTACCAAGGATATTAATTTCGAAATAAAATATTTTTTTGGACCCGGCAATTGTGGACATTTAGCGATGTGGTCAGAAATGTCACAACGTTAATGGAAGAATTATTTTGGGAATATTCCAGACTAGGTTAGAAATTTTAGAATGTTGTTTTAATGGAATTAGCAAAATTTCAAAAATGCCCTTAGGTTATTTTGGAGATTATTTAGCTTTGAGAATAATTTAATTATTCTTTAAATAATTAATCTTTTATTCTTTTTTTTTATTATTATTTTATTTAGGGGCTGTGATATTTTTTTTAAAAAAATAAATAGAAAGAAAGAAAAAGAAGAGAAATTTTGTTATTTAAGTTATTGGAGGCTAAGTAACTTCTCCATCTTCAACTTCTCTCCTTCTCTCTCTCGTGCAAGCTTGAGGCAGCCATTAGGGGACTTCATTGCTTTAGCAAACCTACCATTTCAGAGCTGAACTCAACCCCCAAGCCAACCTAGAACCTTGAGGTAAGTTCCTGCTCATGTTTTGGTGAATTCCTAGGTTTCTAAAGCTAGGTTTTTGTTAGTTTTTGTAAGTTTTCAGGGTTGTAGGCTTAGATGAGTTCTGAGCATGATTTCTAACCTAATGGTATATATTACATTGTAATGAAATTTGCTGGCACTTTCTATGATTTTATATAGTAGCTTTTCTTGCTGAGTCATTGTGACTCACGGGTGCTTCGTGGTGCAGGTAAGGAAGTTAGAAGCTGTGTTCGGCCATGAGTCAGAGGTCTCCCAACAATGTACATATCAACTGTGGGGTCTTGGCTTCTGGGAAGCAGGATCGAATTCCTTTCTATGTTTGAAAATGTAATCTATTGTAAAAAGATTTTTTTTTTTTATAAATAGGGGATCCCTATATTACAATAGTATTTAAAATGGAAGTCTTTATTTTGAATTTAATTAAAGATTTAAATTAAACCACACTTTTCCAAAATTTATTGATTAGTGATAATAAGTTTATAAAAGCACACACGTGGTGTTCCTGAGGGTCAGGGCGTTACATTAAGAATATTCCATTTTAAGTTTAAAATCAACTTAAAAAATATCTTAAGAATCTTCAATAACCAATTCTTAGAATTCCTCAACTTAATATTAAATTCAAAAGATATTCAAATTTAAGTTAATAAGCAAAATTAGTTAGAAATAACTAATTTACAACTTAAATAGGAATATTTAATAAAATAATTAAAGTAAGTTTCAGAAAGAATCTAGTTAGTTAAAATTCTTTATTTAATTAAATACAAGAAAAATACAAATAGTTTATCTAGAAATTAATTCATTAAACTAAGTGTGTTTTCTTAAATTAATTTAAAAAAAAACTTTGAAATTAATTATGTTGCTAATCAATTTTATTAGGTTAAACTAATTTATTTAACCTAGTACAGTTATCCAAATCAGGCAAATGGGCCTTCACAATTGGGGTAGTTCATGTGAGGGGGAGCTGGGTTCAGTATGTCGTACCCACTTCTATTGGCCCCCAACTCTCACACAAGGCCCAAAAGAGAGGAATTTAACCTTAAAATGAACAACTGTTCTTAATTGAATAGGACCAAAAACTAAATGGGCCTAAATAAAATTTATCATTGTGTGACATTTTATTTAGCAACAACCTATATGCATCTATTACATAAAGTAAACATATAGGCTCACACAGGCACACAGAATTTGATGGATCCTATCATGTTACTAGTTCATACACAGATGAAAGAAGAATGTAAAATTTACCTGTTACAAATTATTTACTTGACCTATTGACAATTGAACCATGGGTTAAAATCAGATCATTGGATCTGTCAACAAGTTAACCATAGCAATTTAGATCAAGCAATAATAGGTTTTAGAAAACTTACAAACAAGCTAAAACACATACTCCTGCAACAAGATAGTTGGATGTAGGATTTATATAATTTTAAATTAATTAATAAAAAAAATTTCGAAAATAATATTTAAATAAAAAAAATATTTTCACTTTAAAAAAAATTTAAAAATAAACCTACAATTTTGAAAAATTAGGTTTCAACTAAATTAAATATCATTTCAAAAAAAAAAAATTGCTAACCACCTTTTAAATTTCATGTTATTTTATAAATTAAATATTCAATAAAATAAAATAATAAATACATACCCTTTTCTGATTTTATAATTTAATTTAAGTAAAAATAACAAAATTTAAAAGTTAGCAAAAATATCTTATTTCTATTTAAAATACCATGATTATAGTAATCTTATTTTAAATCTAAATATGGTCAAATTACTTAAAATAGAATATTTTATAACAGGAATTTAATATCAGACCTTAGATTTAAAAATAAGATAAAATAATCAAATTTTAAAAAATAAGAAAAGAAGTAAGCAAAAATAGATTTTTACCTATTTTCAAATTCAAATTACACTGATATCTAAATTTAATTTTAAAAAAAATCAAATTAATTTATTTCTGATAATTAGATTTGAAATATGAAAAGTAAAAATTAAAATACAAAACTACACAAAAAAAACGGAAGTTAATACCATGAAATAGCATGAAAAATCATAGAAAAACGAAAAAATTGTGAGCTCTACGGATGGTCTGCAAAGCACACCATCCAGGTGCACATTCTTAGGCGCAAGGGGCTGCTTGGGCGCACAAAGGGTGCTACCTGCAGCCAGCCACGCGCACAAGGTTGTGTCACCACCCCCAATTTTTTCAAAACTTAAAAAATCATAACTAATTCAAATAAAATCGAAATTGAGTTCTGTAAAAAAGAAAATTGCTTAATTTTTTCCAAACTATCCAATAAAAATAATTCTAGAAAATAAAATTCAATTATTTTTCATAAAATTTCACAAGCATCAATCAATCATCATATAACACACAGATCAACATGAATCCATCCAAATCATTACATATCATCGTTTTAATTCATATTTCATGAAAGTAAATCATTACCTTGGCTCTGGTGCTAGTTGTTGGAAACAATTTTACCAGGATCTAGATTTACTACCAAGTGTGTTTCATTAACATCCTAATATGAATTCTAAAACAATGAAATAAACACGTATAAAGTTTAGTAAACCTTACATTGGGTGCAGCATAATATAATGACTCCTTCCGTTTAGATCTCTAGCCCTTGATTCCTTTCTGTAGAAGAGCATTATCAAGATCTGAACCTGGATCTCATTCTCTCCTTCCTTTGAGGCTGATTCTCCTTCTTGTTGATTGGATTCTTCACAATCTTCCACACTATGATTGAGATACCACTGGATGTGTGTGGGCACTACTCTATCACTGGTGTTCGAAATTGAAGAGGAAAAGAGAAGGGAAGTGGTGGCTAGAAAGTTTTCTCTGAAAGAAATGAGATGCTGGTGCATTGTTTCCTGAAACTATCACTTTCTATTTATAGAATACCACATAGGATTAGGTTTGAATTGTATGACATTAAAATAATGAAAAAATATAAATGGTAAAACACTTTGCATAGTGGGCAGCCATGATATGGATAATGGGCCTCACTTTGCAATTTTGCCATTTTGTCATTTTTCAATCCCATTTTCTCAAAAAATGCCAATTTTCCAATTTAACCATTTAAATGCCAATTGTAATTATTTAATAACTAAAAATTAATTATTAAATACTATTGTCATTTAATATATTTATTAATTTAGACATATAAAGTCTCTTAATTAATAAATAAACCTAGAATCTCTTTTCCTTACAATTTCTCCCTTGCTTAGTGAAAATTCATAAAGTAGACATAGTCTAACTTTAGAATTATAATTGATTAATTAAAATCAATTGACTGAGTCTTACAAGCAGTATGGTCTCAACTAGTATGGGGACCATGAGCTTATATAAACCGAGCTTCCAATAAGTCGAACCGAATTTACCAAGTAAATTCCCTAACTTATTAATTCCTTATTGAATCCACATTAGAACTTGGAATTGCACTCTCAGTCATATAGAACGCTCTATATGTTCCACGATATAGATACGCTATTAGTTATCCATTGCTATAATCTTAATTTGATCAATGACCCTCTAATAGATGATCTACATTGAATAGGCACTAAATTACCGTTACACCTTCAATGTATTTTATCCTTAAAGCAATTAGCTCCGTATAAATCATATTTCAGCGAAGTGAAATGAGATCTCCACCATTTATCTCTGTTTAGCCAAGCTCGAAGGATATCATCGTTTCACTTCTAAATTCGTATAGAAGTTATAGACTCCATATTTATGTTAGCGCTCCCACTCAATTATACTATCATGTTCCCAAAATGTACGTATCACCCTGACCCAAAAGTTGGCTTAGCTAACAAATCAAAGAACATGTATAATACTCTTGAGATCGAACCTAACCATATCAGGATTAAGATCATTTTATCTAGGATCAACAGGTGATATTGAATTGAATAGATATTACGGTAAATTTTAATAAATCTAATCAAAGTTCAATATTGGTCCCTTCCGATGTCTACTCCATACATCCGATACTGGTAAACTTTGCCAATGCCCTGGAAAGGACATAACACTTATCCAAGGTGTAAGAATACCTATCGCTGATTATCATGTCACTCTAAATCTAGTGAACTGACAAATCAGGGGATAAACTTTCGAACATATAATTAAGATTATATTCCACAGTGTTGACAACACTATAATCATTAACAAATTCATATGTTCCGGACTAAAATAGAATTCATACATTAATATATATATATAATCATGAAATAAATCATGTGAACCATGCAACATAAAATGTTATTTCTGATCTTTATTAATAAGTAAATCTGATTATATTGAAATGAGTTTTATTTAGGGCACAAAACCCAACAGAAACTCACGGAGGTAACCAAAATTCACATTTCTTAAACTTGGCATACAATTTATGCTCCCTGAGACGTTGCAATACCATTCAAAGATGTCTTTCGTGAGTTTCTTCTGAATCTGAATCGATTAGAATATCATCGATAAACACAATAACAAAGTCATCCAGAATGTCTTTGAACACTCGGTTCATCAAGTCCATAAACGCTACTGGGGCATTTATTAATCCGAAGGACATTACCAGAAACTCATAGTGTCCATACCGTTTCCGAAAAGCTGTCTTGGGAATATCCTCTTCTCGAATCCTCAACTGGTGATAACCAGATCGAAGATAATCTTAGAGAAGACGGTCTTCCCCTGAAGCTGATCAAATAAGTCATATATCCTTCGCAAAGGATACTTATTCTTCACTGTCAACTTATTTAACTCCCAGTAATCAATGCCCATTCGTAAAGTTCCATCCTTCTTTTTCACGAACAAAACTGGTGCACCCCAAGGTGAAGTACTAGGTCTTGTAAATTTTAAATCCATCATCCCCTGTAATTGCACTTTTAATTCTTTCAGCTCTGCAGGCGCCATCCTGTAGGGAGATTTTGATACAGCCTCTGCTCTTGGTAATTGATCAATCTCAAAATCAATTTCACGTTTTGGTGGTAACCCCGGTAACTCCTCTGGAAACACATCCAAAAGTTCTTGAACCACTGGGACATGCTTGGTCCTGCTAGTGGTTCCCTGGTAATATCCACAACATTTGTTAAGAAACCAATGCACCCCTCACACAACAAATCTCTTGCCTTAAGTGCTGAAATTAAGGGAATCCAGGATCCATACATCTTACCCACAAACACAAAGGAGTCCTCGCCCTCAGGCTGAAAAGTTACCATTTTTCTCTTGCAATCAATAGTGGCGTTGTATTTTGCAAGCCAATCCATACCCAAAATAGCATCAAAGTCCTCTAATTTTAATTCTATCAGATCAACTGATAACTCCCTTCCTTCCACAAATACTGGAAGGGATCTCACCCACCTGCTGGAGATAACAACTCCCCGGTAGGCAGCAAAGTCCCAAAACTTCTAGAAAGTAAATCACTAGGTCTATTCAATTTCTCAGTTATTCTACTTGAAATATAAGAATGCGTCGCACCAGAATCAATTAGAACAGTCAATAAAGTACCAGAAACAGAAAGCTGACCTGTCACACTGGAAGGACCAGCATCAGCCTGAGCTTGAGTCAGGGCAAACACTCGAGCAGGAGCGGGTGTATCATTCTTCTTCTGCTCTAGTCGTAGCAGCTGTGGACAATTTCTCTAGATATGACCCACCACCCCACAGTGGAAACAAGCCCTGGCCTAACACTCGCCCTGGTGACGCCTTTTACATCTCAGACATTCAGGAAAAGTCTTCCAGTTTTCGTTCCCACCAGAACGGAAACATTGGTTACCATAAAACCTTTTATTTGGGTCCGTAGCTGATAATTCACTAGGTCTTTTCTTGCGATCACCGGGATAAGTACCCCTACCAGAACCAGCACCTGATGTTTGCTTCCATGAATCCCTTCTGGCAATATTTTTCTTTCGTATCTGAGCTTCTGCACCCTCAAAAACTAGGGCCTGTTCAACTATCTGAGCATAAGTTCGAGCAACCCCCGGTTGTTTAGAAGCAACAACCACATCTCGTGCAATATGTTCATCCAACCCTCGAATGAACTTTGCTTTCCTAGCAGCTTCAGAAGCATCCTCATTCAAAGCAAACTTTGCCAGTCGGTCAAACTTAGTGGCATACTCTGTCACAATCATGCTACCTTGAGTCAAACATATAAACTCTTCTGCCTTTGCCGCCCGAATAGACTCATTGCTTCCGGAACCGCTCATACAATGGTTCCAAACCGTTCCCTGCATCCGGTGGCACTACCAGAGGTTTCAGAGGATTAGGATTAGGGTTTAGAGCAGGCTAAGCTCGCTGCTCTCTCAATTCTCTAATTTGCTCACCGTGATGTCGAATAGTCTCTTGAATTGCAGCATATAACTCTTCCCAGTTTTGTGGTTGTGGAGGGTTCTCGCCCTCACCAGGAGCCCCGAGCCCACCTAGCTCACGGGTACCCCTACCAGTCTGCCTCGAGTGCATATCTATACACCTGCAGTCACATTCCAGGTAATAACAATACTAATAAGTATTTCCATATATTATAGTCCTGCCCACACCATTCCGATATCAACACAATTCAGATAATCAGGCAATCAGAAAATTAACAAACCATCTTTTAACTAAAAGCTTATTGAACCATGAGTCGATCAAGTTCTTGCAGCCAATGTACATATCAAGCCAGTCTTCAAGATCTAAAAGCCTTGGCGCTCTGATACCATGTTGTAACGTCCTGTCCAATAGGGACGCCACGTGTGTGTGCAATTTAATAATATTCTTATATAGATACTATATAATTATACCAAAAGTGTGGTTAATTAAATTTTGATAATTAAAAATTTGACATATAGATTATATGATAAAAGATAAGTGGTATTAACCATGGGGTCCCCATGTTTTCAAAATATTCACAAACTAGTTTAATAGTGTTTTTACAACATAAACTTTGTACTCCCAAAATACTTTCAAAATAGAGCATCCTGATTACTAGGCCGATACACTGCGGCTGATATGTACATTGCTGCTACGACCTCGCACTCATGGCTGCTCAACTTTAGTCTTCCCTTTACCTACAACATAAAGCACCTGTGAGTCACAGAGACTCAGCAAGAAAAGTGAAATAGACAATAACTGAAAATGATCATCAATTAATCTCATGTCATCATGCTTACACATTACATAATATCATAGACACACAATCTTGGTACTTTATAAAGTACCCCTTTACCACTTGTTAA
Source organism: Cannabis sativa (assembly GCF_029168945.1). Taxonomy (NCBI): domain Eukaryota; kingdom Viridiplantae; phylum Streptophyta; class Magnoliopsida; order Rosales; family Cannabaceae; genus Cannabis; species Cannabis sativa. Next base: position 60,915,794 of record NC_083601.1, read on the forward strand.
CCACGAGCTGTATATGTCACTATCGTTGTCCGATGAAGGAAACAATAAGTAAGAAACCTAACCGCGGTTTGAAGAGTAATTACTCGTAACGGTATTAACCGTTTCCAACCCTAGGTCATAAGCTGAAAGTTCAACTAGTAGATTTTAATGATTCAAATTACCAAGTTGTCTATCTTTAAATTGATTGATTTCAAGATATGAATTATGAACAAGAATTAAAAGTCAAGCTGTAAATCACACATCAATTTACAAGCTTCATCTGCACTGAGAACACATCTCAGCCGACTAGTGCTTGGGTTCCCCGAACCAGGGTAAGTTCATCCACTAATTCTCAAAGGTTCATATTACAATTTCCAATTCTCTCTAAAGGAATCAAATACAACCTTAACAGCAATTAGTAATGAATTACCAACGACAATCAAGAACATTGATTGTTAACGCACAATCCCTTGTGCAGCAACTGAGCTCTTCTTCAACATGTCTTCAATCTGAAATCCCTTCGGATCTGATGAAGAAGGTGACACTGAACTCCCTTCAGTTTGAACTCAGCAATTCCAGATTCAGATCATTCCGCCATTGATGAACACTCTCAAGCTCCAAGATCTGACCTGTGATCACAACAACAAGAAACAAGATACGACTCTCTCTTCACAAACAACCGAAATAACTGTCTGAACGATTTAATGGATAACCGCTTTACTAACAGAAACTGACTATTTATATATCCACAAAATAAGTCCAGCTGGCACTAACTAAAACTTAAATGAGACTCTCGTAAACAAACGTTAGTGCAGATATAACAAACTAAAAATCCAGATACGACTAGACATTGAACAGAACAAACACTGTCACAAAATAATAACACTAACATTCTCCCCCTTGACAGGTTATGTTCAATGACTAACAAACAAAACTAAAGACCAAAAAAAATAATAAACCAGATATAAAAGTCTTTAGGAATAGAAACAAAGCCACTACAAAAGCGAAACGAATTACAAATATCTCCCCCTTCATTGAATATGATCTGTGGGTTCCTGTGCTGTGCCAGACTCCCCCTGGGAAGGTGGTCCAGTCGACACAAAGGGTGTTGCAGTGTCAGCTAGAGGATCTAGATCAGGTTGTGTTGAACTAGTGACAGGATCAAAGGCCGAAGGCTCCCCCTGCATATGTGCATTATTTCCAGACGTGTCTGATGATGCGCCAAACGAATCACGATGAAACTCAGGCAGAGAGATGTCAGGCAGAGAATCCCCGGGAAAATGGTGCAAAAGAGTGGACTTGATAGAGCAAACCATTTGATACATTGAGGCCTCAAAGGCAAGCTGACGCTTTTGATCCTTCTTATAGCGTTTGGCAAAAGATTGAAACTCAGAAAACATTTGTACCTGCGAGCTGGAATCCGAAAGCCCTTTGAACATAGGAGACTTGCCTTTACTCACTTTGGTTCCTGAGGGAGTGGTTGAAGAAGGCTTCCTATTGACCACCGAGAGAAAGCTCTTACTGAGAACCGGATTCTGAACTTGATAATCATGTGTTGTGAGAGGAGGGTGAGCATCCATAAGAACTCGTTGAACTAAACTTGGAAATGGTAGCTTGTTACGAGTGCCAGTAGTTTCTGAGGCTTCCAGTACCCGTTCAAAAATGAGCGAGGGCAGATCAATGGACACATTAGTGCCTCCAGCATACAAGAACTTGCCAATCTCAAGTGTAACAGCAGACAAATGAGAATTAGGAAACCAATTGTACAAGGCTACCCGATGAAGAACCCTATAGAATGGAGTCAGATGAGTGACCAGAATTTCCTGTTTGTCCCAAATATAGTCATCCCTTCCAGTTAGCACTCGACCCATCAAAGATTGATCTGGATTGAAGTGTTTCCCATATGTTGGTTTCCTGATGGACTCAACTTGCAATAAAGACGCAATAGTGGATGGACCAAAAGGAACTCTATGACCTCTAACAAAGGCACTCACACACCCTGGATGACCCTCAGCAATAACAGTTCTATCCATATTGGCATAGAATTCTCGAACTAATATGGGATGAGGAGCAGACAAGTTAGTGACCGTGTTGACCCATTTCCTAAGTTTTAAAAACTCATGCAGTTCAGGAAAATCATCTAATATTACCACTTGTTCGAACCAAAGCTCACGACTGCCAAACCACTGTTGATAGACAGAGGCTTTAGAGGCATCAACAAAACATTGTACTATTGCTGGGTCGACAGTTGATATAGATGCTTTGGGAAGTTTGGACTTTTTGGAACCTCTAGACGACCCTTTGGGAGATGACTCTGTAGAGGCAACTAGAGTGGGTTTTTTCTTGGATTTCTTTTCAGGTGGATGATACGTGGTGTCAGAAGAGCATTTTCGTTTGGGTTGAACATGTTCACTGGTTGGGGTAGGAATAGAGACCTTAGATGGAGGACGAGGAGGGCCTACAGGTTTCGAGGGAGACTGGTGACTCGACGAAGAACGAGTGACTCGTTTGGACACAGGTGGGGAAGGTGATGACAGTGAAGGACGAACCTTTTTAGAGATAGGAGGAGCCTTACCTAAAAATGCACGAGGTTTCTGACTGACCTGAGGTGAGGGGGGAGACGGGGTCGACTCTGAACTTGGGGAATGTGCAGAACCACCAACCTCCGACTGGTAGAGGACAATGTCACGACAGGGATTAGGCATTGCAGACTCGATTGTAGGAGCCACTGTAGGATCACCAGTCGACGCCACGGATGGAACAACCATAGCAACAGGGGTTACTGCAATGGGTGTGATATTCTCCATGATAGAGAGGAAAAAATTTGAATGATGCAGAGCTTAGGGTTTCTGAGAGGAAAGTGAAGAAGTGAGACTGATCACTTTCCGTAGGCCTTAAGTATAGGCACCCTAACACAACTGACCAGGCAAAAAAAATGATGATGATTTTTTTTAAAATTTGATTTTTGCCAAGGAAAACGTACGCGCCCAAATTGAATATTTGCTACCACATCATACGGCACACTAAACGAAACAAACCAACGTCATCAGGCAATGAGTGTGCCAAAGAAACCAGAAATGTGACAAATATACCAACAATATTTGCATTTAGCCCACACTTAGACAAAACAGAAAAAAATAAAAAAACTTAGAGATACTCAAATTTTAAGAAAAAAAAAGGTATAATGAATAGTGTTTCTGAGTACACACGTACTGCACACCTTGAGCAACAGATCATTCCCCTTCCCCAGCGACAATGATACTCATGAGAGCACTACACCTTGAATCTCCATTCGTGTGTGAACAGTGATCTCATGTGGTCTAAGAAGAGTGAAAATCAGCTGGACCACTCTCTCAACTAAGCAACAACTGATAATAGAAAAATGACGATTTTTGTATTGTTTTTTTTTTATATGAAGCCTTTTTTTGATATCACTCTGGCTTTTGCTTTAGTACCCAGACATGGCTTTCACTCCCTTCCAGAGATGTAGCCGTCCTCTTTGAGTACCAAGAACTAATAGAGAAGGAGCATACTACTTATTAGAACAAGGTGTACGAGAGCTCTTCCCATTGCATCTGGAAGAGGTAGCATTTTTGACTGGGGAAAATTCAAGTGTAGTATCAATCAAAGTAGCATATAGTAGATGGGGAAGGACAGAAGAACCCATTGCTGAAGAACTGTGACATACACGCATACTCAGGCAAAATTGATTGATCAGATGACACTAAGAACAGTTTAGATTGTACAGAGACCAATACATGTTCTTAAATGAGTAAAAGTTTGAGTATCTAAAGCTTTAGTGAACAGATCTGCTAATTGATTCGTTGTGGGCACATGAGATATTGACAGCATATTTGACTCAACTAGTTCTCGGATAAAGTGGTACCTGATGTCGATGTGTTTGGTCCGAGAGTGCTGCACAGGGTTTTTAGAGATGTTTATGGCGCTTGTACTGTCACAAAAGATGGTCAGTGTGTGTTGAGGATATCCATAATCAGTAAGCATTTTATTCAGCCATATCAATTGAGTGCAGCAGCTGCCAGCTGCAATATATTCTGCTTCTGCAGTGGAAAGGGAGATGGACTGCTGTTTTTTGCTATACCACGAGACTAGGTTATTCCCAATGTAAAAGCAACCCCCTGAAGTGCTTTTCCTATCATCTATACACCCTGCCCAATCAGAGTCACTATATCCTACCAAAGAGGTATTCGTGTCACAACTATACCAAAGACCATAGTTAACTGTCCCAGCTAGATATTTGAAAATTCTTTTGACTGCAGAGAGATGAGACTGTTTAGGATTAGCTTGATACCTGGCACATAAACCTACACTAAAGGATATATCAGGACGACTCGCTGTGAGATACAGTAAGCCACCTATCATACTTCTGTATAGAGTGGGGTCTACAGGGTCACCAGACTCATCTCGTGATAATTTGGACGTGGTGCCTATTGGTGTGTGTGCATGCTTGACCTGAGAGAATCCAAACTTATCTAACATAGACTTGACATATTTAGACTATGAAATGAATGTGCCATGATCTAGTTGTTTTATTTGGAATCCTAGAAAGAAAGTAAGGTCACCTATTAAACTCATTTCAAACTCATTAGTCATTAAAGTGACAAATGTTTGGACTTCACTATCACAAGTTGAGCCAAAAATGATGTCATCAACATATATTTGGGCAACAAAAATTCCTTTGTCAATATGTTTAATGAATAGAGTGCTATCTGCAGTACCTCGAGTGAAGCCATGAGAGATGAGAAATGAGGTGAGTCTATCATACCACGCACGTGGGGCCTGTTTCAGTCCATATAAGGCTTTATTGAGCTTGTACACATGGTGTGGATGATGTGGATCTTCAAACCCCTGTGGTTGTTTGACATAGACTTCCTCTTGAATTACCCCATTGAGAAACGCACTCTTGACGTCCATTTGGAAGAGTTTGATCTTCAGAAAGCATGCAATGATAAGAAGTAGACGAGTGGATTCTAATCGAGCCACGGGTGCAAACGTTTCATCAAAGTCGATGCCTTCGACCTGACTATATCCTTGAGCCACAAGTCGTGCTTTATTTCGAGTCTCTGTCCCAAATTCATCAGACTTGTTTTTAAACAGCCATTTTGTCCCTATAACATTCGCACGATCTGGTCGAGGGACCATTATCCATACACCAAGTCTCTTAAAATTTCCCATTTCATCCTGCATGGCAGCCAACCAGAACTCATCTAACAACGCATCTCGAACACTTTTGGGCTCAATCTGTGACAGATAGCAGGCAAAGACTAACAAATTCTGCAGTTTACATCTAGTGACCATGGTATCATTCAGATTTCCTATGACAGTGGCCTGAGGATGAGCTTTCTCAACCCAGGATGGGGGTCCGTTTTTATGTACTTTGGCTTGTTGGGGTTCTTTGGTCAGGGCACTATCAACTTCATTTCCTCTTCCTGGGATCACTGGCACTTGCTTGATTGTCACCTGATACGCCTGGTGCTGTATTTAGAGACTCTGTAGGAGTGTCAGGGTACACTTGAGGCTGTCTAGAGAGGACTGGTCTAGAGCCTGAGAGAACAGGAGAATCATCTTCGATCCACACTTCTTCATGTCCTTCTAAATCATCAAATTTCACATTCATTGATTCGACTACAGAGAGAGTCCTTTTGTTAAATACTCTGTAAGCCCGACTGTTAGTGGAGTACCCCAGAAATGTTCCTTCATCACTCCTGGGATCAAACTTGGCCAAGTGATCCCGATCCTTCAGGACATAACACGTACATCCGAAAATGTGCATGTGGCTCACGTTAGGAGGTCTTCCTTTCCATAGCTCATAGGCAGTTTGAGAGGTACCAGTGCGAAGATGAACTCTATTGCACACGTAGCAGGCAGTATTGACAGCTTCAGCCCAAAATCGTTTTGAAATATCTTTGGCCTGCATCATGACCCGAGCCATTTCTTGTAGAGTTCTGTTTTTTCGCTCAACAACTCCATTCTGCTGAGGAGTTTTTGGGGCTGAAAACTCATGATGAATTCCCATGCCATTACAGAACTCTGAGAATATGGAATTTTCGAACTCTTTTCCATGGTCACTTCTCAGTCTAAAGACTTTTCTAACTTTGGAGTCTTTCTCAGTTTGCAATCTCAGTATCAAGGCAGAGAATGATCCAAATGTGTCAAACTTGTCTCTAAGAAATTCAACCCAGGTAAACCGAGAGTAGTCATCCACCAAGACCATTACATATCTTTTCCCACTGATACTTTCATTCTACATTGGCCCCATTAAGTCAACATGCATTAGTTCCAACACACGAGAGGTGAGAAGTCTATTAATTGTGGGATGAGATGCCTTATGCTGTTTTCCAAGCTGACATGGACCACATACTCTCTCCTTGGAAACTTTCATGTCAAGAATTCCCCTTACAGCTTGAAGCTTCACCAATCTTTGGAGATCTCTGTAGTTCAAGTGTCCTAGCCTGTAGTGCCATAAGTTAGGTTTGTCAAAGAAGGTCCTGTTGCACACTATGGTATTGCATATAGCATAGCACTGGTCTACAGTTCGGTTTCCTGTTAAGACAACACACCCATCAGATTAAACTAAACATTGAGTTTTAGTGAAACTTACAGAGAGATTGTCGTCACACAATTGGCCGATGCTGATGAGATTTGCTTTGAGTCCTCTCACATATAGGACATTAGTCAGCTGAGCTGCTCCATTCACATTCACATCACCTCTCCCAGCAATCTGCCCTTTGTTACCATCCCCAAAAGTTACAGATCCCCCTTTTTCATCTTTGAAGTTAACTAGCAATTTCTTATTTCCAGTCATGTGACGCGAACATCCACTGTCGAAGTACCACTGACCTTCAACAAAGGCAGACAGGGATAGCTTTGCAACCAGACCAACATCAGGATTTGGTTTGGACTTTATTTTCCATTCTCGACGAGGTTTGCGTCCATGTGACTTATTTGGTGGAGGGAAACTATTTGGTCGATTGATCATGGCTTTCAAGTAGTTCTGCAATTTGTAACACTTAGGTCGAATGTGACCTCTCCTATTACAGAAATTACATGTAGGAATGAAATTTTCATTCTGTTGAAGGTTGTCAGCATCAGTCCTCCTTCCTTCAAACTTGAGTTTGATGGGTCCAGTTGGAACCTGTCTCCTCTCAGATGAGTCAGATTCGTTAATGGTGATTGAGGTGTCAGGTGACCCATCTTCCTTCTTTGATGAATTGACATTGGAGGGTAAGGAATTCTCAACAGACAGGTCATTCCCTTGTTTATATAGCATCTTCTATCCTAATGAAGTTCGATCACCATAGGGCTTCTGAAGTTGTAGGGTTTGATTGATAGCAGCAGTGCCTGGGGGAATGAACTGTAAAGCTTGCTTGGTTCGGATTAGATCAGCTGTGAGTTTGTAGATCCCATTCTCCTTTTCATCAAGAAGTCGGTTGAGATTTTTGACAGTGTCTTCTAACTTTCCTTTTTCAGTCTCCACTTGCTCTAGGGAGTTCTTTAGGGCACAGATCTGTTTAGTCATGTACTCCCATTGTGCAAACATTTCTTCATAAGCATGTTGACGACCTGTGCTGTCTGCTTCTGATGAGGTGGAGACTGCATCATCTTCAGACTCAACTGGATTACAGCTTTGGGCCATGAATGCCAGTACCTGCTTTTCCTCATCTGATCCTTCACTGGCTGTGGAGTTCTTTTCCTCATCACTATCACTCCAAGTTGCTGCAAGGGACTTTTTCTTTTTTAGTGTGTTGGCGCACTCAGTCTGAATGTGACCATATCCATCACATTCTCTGAACTTAATTCCTCGGCCCTTTTGATCAGTTGAGGCTTGTCCTGGTTTGAAATTTACTCCTTTGTTTCTCTTGAGAAGATTTTCTTTGTCAGCTGGTGAATTTTTCCTGTAGTTCTTTTTCAAGAATTTTGCATAGTTTCTTGTTAACAAGGCAACCGTTTCATCTGTAATGCCATTCAAATCTTCTAGAACAGGTTTCTTGTTTTCTTGGTGAATAAGTGCAATGCCAGCATCTGACTTTTCTTTCACCACCTCCTTTTGTTTCTTGGTTTTCTTCCACCTAGACAGTGATAGCTCATAGTTTTGCAAAGACCCGATGAGTTCGTCAAGATCGAGTTCCTCAATGTTTCTCATTTCTTCGATAGAGGTAACTTTGGACATGAATCTTCTAGGTAGGACACCAAGCACCTTTCGAACAAGTTTCGAGTTAGAGTAAGTTTTCCCCAGAGCATACGATTCATTAGAGATGTCACAAAGTTTTGCATGGAATTCAGCCACAGACTCATCCTCCTCCATGGTAAGATTTTCGAAAGCCTTTGCCAAGGCACGCAGCCTTGATTTCTTGACAGCATCAGTTCCCTCGTTCTTAATCTTTAGCTTCTCCCATGCTTCCTTAGCAATTTCACAATTGGCTATAACCTTCAACTGGTTAGTGGAGACGACATTAAACAAGGCATGAAGAGCCTTTGAGTTGAAATTCGCTCTTTCCATTTCAACAGTGGTCCATTGACTCATGGGTTTGGGTATAACGATTTCATTCTCCATCATCGTTGGTTTCCACCACCCTTCTTCTATGGACATCCAAACTCTTTCATCTACAACTCTCAAGAAAGCACGCATCTTAGTTTTCCAGTATGGATACTTGGCTCCTTCCAGCATCAGAGGTCTCGAGGTGGAGCCTCCTTCTCTAAACATTTCCATCCTGCACACAGAAGTGGTAAACAGACACACAAATGTTCTGTAGTTCTTTGAGAGAGAACTCAGAGGAGGTTAGTTGCGACAGAATCGATCGTTAAGGTTGACTCAAGAATCAACGATCAAGAATCATACAGGAGTAGGATCTAACACAAATTTTTATAAAATTTCAAGCTCTGATACCAATTGAAAGTGCAACTAGTAGATTTTAATGATTCAAATTACCAAGTTGTCTATCTTTAGATTGATTGATTTCAAGATATGAATTATGAACAAGAATTAAAAGTCAAGTTGTAAATCACACATCAATTTACAAGCTTCATCTGCACTGAGAACACATCTCAGCCGACTAGTGCTTGGGTTCCCCGAACCAGGGTAAGTTCATCCACTAATTCTCAAAGGTTCATATTACAATTTCCAATTCTCTCTAAAGGAATCAAATACAACCTTAACAGCAATTAGTAATGAATTACCAACGACAATCAAGAACACTGATTGTTAACGCACAATCCCTTGTGCAGCAACTGAGCTCTTCTTCAACATGTCTTCAATCTGAAATCCCTTTAGATCTGATGATGAAGATGACACTAAACTCCCTTCAGTTTGAACTCAGCAATTCCAGATTCAAATCATTCCGCCATTGATGAACACTCCAAGCTCCAAGATCTGACCTGTGATCACAACAACAAGAAACAAGATACGACTCTCTCTTCACAAACAACCGAAATAACTGTCTGAACGATTTAATGGATAACCGCTTTACTAACAGAAACCGACTATTTATATATCCACAAAATAAGTCCAGCTGGCACTAACTAAAACTTAAATGAGACTCTCGTAAACAAACGTTAGTGCAGATATAACAGACTAAAAATCCAGATACGACTAGACATTGAACAGAACAAACACTGTCACAAAATAATAACACTAACATAACCTAGGCTCATAAAATATATAATCATAGTCTTGATAATAATCAAGGCCATAACCATTCAACCATTAATATTTAATCACATACGGTGCTTACCACTTTTCTTACCTTAGTTCAAAACTCAAGCGTACGAGCCGACTTGAGTGGAAAACAAGTTAGACGATCTTGGTCCTATGTCACAACAATCAAAACTCAATAAAAACCTTAATCAAATTTCTGATAATCAACTCTAATTCTCACAATCGAACACACCCTACTTTCCCCGGATTAAACTAGCTTAACCATCTCTAAAACACCCTGAATTCCACTCCGAAAGACACCCCGAATCAGATCGGACTTGAGGAGAAAAACCCAAAATCCCCCCTTCCTGGGAAAAACGGTCGGCTGTTTTTCTGGGTGCCTGAAAAACGGCCTGCCTTTTTTTCCTAGCAGCCATGGTGATTTCTGGTTTTTCACCCCAAAAACCAATCAAACCTCCACCAAACCTGCTCAAACCTTCCAAAACAGTATAATATAGTAAACATGACATAACCCAACAACCAATTCATTGAATTGTATCCATTTGCTCAAAATCACACTTCAAAGTGAAGAAAAACACAATTCTATCCCTATGTAGCTTAATCAATTCAACCAGCCCCTAACTCCAATCAAATTAAACTTAAACAAGTTTCAAACACCCTCAACAACTACCGTAGAATAATAATCCATCACCAATCAACTTGCAGCCCCCTTGAAAAACCTAAACCCCAACCAAAACTAACTTAAAACCAAAAGAATTTAGGGGAAACATGCAACAAAGACTTACCTCAAGGCTTCTAAGTTGAGCTTAGGAGTAAATTCTGCTAGAAACTAAAATAATTTGAGGAAGAACTCCCTTGGTTCTACTATCTCCTAGGTTGCACGAGAGAAAGAAGAAGAAAAGAGTTGGTTTCTTCTTTTTTTTTTTCTTTAATTACTTGCCTTGTAAGATTGCTATTAATAGCTTTCTTCTTTCTGTTTTTTTTTATATAATCAGCCCTAGAAAAGTAAAAAGGGCAAAAGACTAATTTACCCCCAATGAAAAAAAAATAAACTTTAAAAATAACCTAGGGCATTTTTTGTAATTTTGCTAATTCCATTAAACCGACATTCTAATAAAGTTCTAACCTAATCCGACATATTCACAAAATAATTCTTCCATTAACATCGTGACATTACCAACCACATCGCTAAATTTCCACAATTAACAGGCCCGAAAAAGTATTTTATTTCGAAATTGATATCCTCGTTACTCACATATCCCAATATAATCTCCGTAATTAATAAATTACGCTATTTATTTCATTCAGTAAATTCTCAATAATTACCCTACGCAAGATCATAATCTTATTTCGTTACCAAAATAATTATAGATTTAATAAAAGATGTCTATTTAAATATTATTTATTTTCTGGGATATTACAATCACTTTTAGACAAACACTTCGCCAGGGAAAAAAAGATTATTCTAAGATAATCTTACCTATATCGAATATGCTCATAGCAAATTTCTAATATTTCATTAATCTTCCAAGATTACCCATCTTTCAAGAATAAAATATCATACTATTTTCACTTTAATCCCCATTGTTCTCAATAACCTTCATTAATGCTTAACATTAAAGCCAAGGATATAAATTTTGGGATTTCACAAGATTAAAATATTCTTTTGTATGAATTCTATATCCTCATTTATCGTATATATTGTCTACACTGATAGATAGCATATTAACTCAGTATGTCCAACCATTACTACTCGGTCAAAACCATAAGATCCCACAACACATAGTTCATAATTGTGTCTTTCTGTTCGTCCTATGGGACCTTCTAAAGTGGTCTACTGACTTAACTTATTAATAAGTTAAGTATTCGTTCATGATAGATATTCAATTAAAGTACTTATTTGTACTTATTGACATATGCTTATCTCGATACCTTGTAAATCTTTACTTATTAACACATCATTTCCTCTTGGTAATCTCTGGAACGACTATTGATTCTGCATCCTAATATGAATCTTTCTAGCGTAATTTGTCCTCACTTGTACGCTTTTCGAGATGACTCCCTGGAAGATTCCCACCTTGAGATTACCCTAAGTTAAGTATTCTTAACTCCAAGGTAAGCTCATGGCGGGTTATCAGAAAGTAGATACTTCTTTGTCGTTCCTAATTGTATTTCTTATTTTCATTCTTCTGATATTTAAATCCAATTTCCTAAATTCTTAGCTAATAATAATTAATCAAAGATCATCCATTGATCTCAAAGCTTCGTATCTGTGTTAGGTAGAAATCCTAAAATTCTCCTTTTAACACACCTAGAAATACCTCAAGTATATTATTTGTTTTATTGATAATCCCTTGGTATGAACTACCACTCCAACTTGTAGTGAGTCTCTCGTCGATGGTGTTGATTCATCAGCATCTAAGACTCTTATATTCTTTTTTCGTTATTACCACAAAGGTTTTACTCCATGATTCGTATGCTACTATTGCTTCCTTGCAATCATCACTGTCTTCATACTTGGTTAATCACTCTAAAACTCATTTTATCCTTAAATATGTAGTCCATTGTTTAATAAAAAACATACTTTGTGACCCAACATTCACCAATCACTCGATTACATGTCTATTAAATTGCATCTCAATTTATAAGCCTTTCCCCCAATTTGGGTGAGTATGTCTTTTCATCATTGCTTAATAAGGTAATCCTTTCTCAGAATCTCAATAGTCTCCTTATATACTAGATTGACCATCTGGTCAAATATAAAAGTATTTTCCATCATTACCGTATTACCATATATAATCCAGGTAATTTTCCTTGCCTTAGTGATACCACTACTCCCCTGACATTCTTTTATACGTTACCCTAGCAATGTCCCGCTTCAAGCCTACATTAGGCCCCTCACACCCACAGAATAATGACTCTTATACAAGAGTGCATCACTTTAGCTACTTCCTAGACTGACGACTGGCCCTACAGACCGATCCAAGAGTTTTGAACATTCTTTATTCTAACTCGCATGCTTCATGGGGAAACTTCCTAAATTTAATCACCCCATGTCAAGGACACTTAACTGTGGAGTTCTTTCATGATGGGCTACCAAAACAGGATACTTTTTGCTAATATAGGTAGTCTCAAACAATTAATTCAAGTCCTCAACACCATGTAGTCCCATTCATACATCATCTCAAAATCATTACATACAACCTTTCCCCTAAGAAATGTGGATTATACAGCTCCTGGTCATTACTTCGCAGATCACGGGACTCTAATTGTCACACCATGACTCATGCCCTCTGCTAGTGAATAGATCCACCCACATAATCGTCGCCTTTAATTCACCTAGGGTTTTGAACAATACTCATAATTTGTTCCACTTATACTAACACTAGATCACTTTATATCAAAAGACTTTGTTCTCCAAATCAAATAGATGGATACTCCCATTAAGTACTCAGATCATATGTTCCACTTGGGAATATCAGCAAATTTAACTCATATTGCCATTTTTTTTCTAATCTGTCTACCCTGTCAGATGAGTTATCACTAAATAACATACACGCACTGCCCATTCAAATATTTTTATATCCCCTCATTGAGTGTACAATGTTTGATATCGATATCAATTGAAACAGCAACTATAATCTTACACATAAATTTCTAACTTGAGTCAGTCAAAGGACCGATACCCAAGTCCCCTTAAATCATAATTAGCACTTGGACATGACTCGTACACTTTTCTTCTTTAACATCAGTCTTTCTTAATTGTGGACAAGTTCTTTTCAAATGACCCGCTATCCCACAATAACAAGATTTGGCTCTACATTAGCCCAAATGGCGCCTTTTTACATCTTCAACAATCAAGATAAGGTTGCCATTTCTTATACACACTTTGATCGCTATCCTGGTCACCCTAGAATCTTTTGTTCTATCCCATAATTTGTGGTTCATTTAGTTTCCGCCTACTGATTTGCTCGTAAGTTGGGTTCATATATTTCACCACATCCAGTGGTACAACAGGAAGTGTCAGTAGTACAAGAATAGACACAAGACGAGCCTGTTGTTTTCTCAATTCTCAGATTTGCTTCCCCTTGTTGTCTAATCACATGTTTCCAGTATTATGACAATAAAAAGATTCTTTTCCTTACCGTTTTCCCCGAGCCCAGACAGCTCGCTAATTAGGCAAATCAATTGCCCTTACCGTATAACTTGTCACATATTTAATCCACATCTTTCAAATACTTTAAACTCAGACAGATATCAATATCAATATGCATATACAATACACATATTCTTAGTATAGATAGCTAGTATGCTAATTCTTTCCATCATACACAATAATTGTCTAAGCAAATAAGGAAATAACCAATAATATAAACACTTACTATACAATGAGTCAATCTCTCTTCCAAGAAAATGTACATATTCGACCAGTCTTCAGGACCTTTAAAACCATGGTTGTTCTGATACCAAGTTCTAACGCCCTATCCCATAGGGACGCCACATATGTTATTTTATAAACTAATCAAAAACTAATAGATTAATTAGTTATAAAAAAACTGTGATAATATTAAAAACTTGACTAAAGTAAATGACTAAAAACGGACATTATAACGGCAGTAAAAAGGTGTTCCGGGGATCCCTGTTATAAACAGTTTTACATAAACACTATATACAATGCCTCAAAAATATAAAACCAAAATATACAATACATACACCCATTCTAAAACAACGCATGGCAACCCGAAACACTGGCCAGTGGGGTCAATATGTACATTGTTGGAGAAGGCAGTCACCTCATGGCAGCTCTAACTTTGCCTTGCCCTTACCTGCATAACGTAGCACCCGTGAGTCACAAGGACTCAGCAAGAAAAGCAATAATAATGATTATGTAGTTTATTATTTGAATATTATCATTTATACACAATCAGAATCAAACCATTACGCATTGTTCATAAGATGAAAGCCAAATCACTACTGGCATCTGCCACGAATAAGCCTCAGTATACAGATATCTGGTTATACAAAACTATTACACCAATAATAAGAATCATATTCATATAAAAATAAAAGTTATATATATGTTACCTCATAAAGTAACCATCTTCATTGCATTACATTGCCTAATAAGGCAAGTCGATGCTTTAGTGTGAAAATCCTTTATTGCATTGCCTAATAAGGCAAGCTTGTGCAATAGCCTGGAACCCATATATCGCATAACTGCACCACCTAATCAAGTGAGCCTATGCCAAAAACCTGCACCCAAATATCATATAATTGCATCACCTAATCAGGTGAGCTTGTGCTACAATCTGGCACCAATATATTGCATTGTCTAATCAGACGAGCCCGTACCTATGCCCGGTACATATTGTATGTCACTAACGCCCGTACTTACACCCGATAATTTACTAGGAAAATTATATCACCTAATTAGGTGAGCTCGTACCTATGCTCGGTACTCATCATATATCACTACCGCCTGTACTTACACCTAGTACGTCGCCAAGAAAATTACATCACCTAACCAGGTGAGCTCGTACCTACGCTTGGTACTGACACTCGTACATACGCCCAGTATGTTGTCAGGAAAATTGCATCACCTAACAGGTGAGCTCGTACCTACGCTCGACACTCATCATATATCTCTGATGCTCGTACTTACGCCCAATACGTCGCCAGGAAAATTGCATCACCTAATCAGGTGAGCCCATATATCACATGCATAATATCATTACATCATCGATACTCAACAAATCAATCTTTTCATTATATAATAATATTAACTATATCTCAATATTAATCAATTCATTACAATACTAATTGTGTCACATACAACGTACTATGCAGTAGAATATACTTTTCTTACCTCAAGTTTCGGTTCAAGTATGTTGGCCAACCTACTTGGAGTACGATGATGATCTCGTGTCCTAATTCATAACAATAATAGACTAATAAGCGTTTATCCAAAAAGACTTCTTAATTGTTGCAAAGGACAACTTAGGATTTCCTACCAAAACTCGTAGTTCAAATACACTAAAATAAAACTTATATTTTGGCTCTCAAACATACAACATATAGTAGAGCTCTTTGCAAACTTTGAAATGGTATATAGAATGTCCAAAACGGACACGCGAGTTAAAAGTTATGACAAAAATATGATTCCCGAGTTCTCGAGGCTGACTGAAATGGTAAACCGGTTGACCGGTTTATCAGGGGCAAAAAATGATTTTTCAAGTTTACACACTCATCGAAACGCTACCGGAACTTGTCCAAACCACCCCAAACTTCATAGGGCACATATATACCATATATACTACCATATTTACGTAATAGAATCTAAAATCGAGCCCGTAATTAGCAAACGCCAGTAGTGTTCGGACTTATGTTATAAAAAGTTCTAAACTCAATTTCTAACCAAAAATCACCTCAATTTTAGCATGAAAATACCAGAACTAGTCCCATGACTACTTGAGAACAATCCTAAAAGGTCAGAACCTTTATAACTATTCTAATTCGCAAAACTCCTATACAAAACAATTATTTTAAACTTAAAACGCAATTAAGCCTTACCTTAAGCTTTCTTGGTAGGAGGATTTTCTATCCTGCTACTACCGGAGCTTAGATCGCTAGGTTTTGGATTGAAAATCGAAAAAAATAGATATAAGAAGAGAGAGAATTTGTTGAAGAAGTAGGAGGGTTTCATTTTCGTTCTTCTATTTTAAAAAATTATAACATTAATATATATATAATCAAAACATATTGATATGTTTTATATTAGAAAAATTATATTATATTAATAATATAATAATAAAACTTTATTATTAATAATTATTTTATTATTTCCTAGCCACTAAGAAATTTATACTATTAGGGCGCTAAGTCAAATCCCACACACTCCTAATTATCCCAATACCCATATTATCAACTTATCATAATATTCTCATAAATTCTATCAATTAAATCGGTTATGATATTTTTGGCCCCTAATCAAGTCTCCAAGGTCGCCAAACCTGAAAATATTTTTATTACACCAGTAGCTCATATTACATTCACATACACCATATAAATCTCCCTAATTTATAAATTACGCTTATTTATCCACTTATAGCGAATTTAAAATTTATGTTGAACTAGATTAGTAGGATCATAATCCCACTTATTATCTAATTAACCCATAATATATTTATAAACCCTAATTATTTACCATTAGGCTTATCAGGATATTACAACCATCCCCTCCTTATAAGAATTTTGTCCTCGAAATTTACCTGAATAATTTGGGGAATACAACTCCCGCATCTGCGACTCTAATCGCCAAGTCGCTTCCTCATAAAATAAATTCGTTTACAGTTCAATATCATCATAACTCAAAATACGTGTCAGAGCCGACACATACTTTATCAACATGGAATGTGGATGATATTATGCACCTCGTACAATGCAGGTGGTAAAACTAATCGATAGGCCACCGCTCCAATATCTAAAAAGGATCGATGTATCTAAGGCTTAATCTTCCATTCTTTCCAAATCTATGCACCCCTCTCATAGGTGATACTCAAAGAAATACTAAGTCTCCCCCTAGAAATTTAATATCCATAGCTTTAAATCAACATAGCTTTTCTGTGCACTTAATGAAGCGAGTATACAACGTAGCTATGATTTTTTATAAGTTTCTTGGAACTTTTTAGGTCCATCATGTTATTTTATCACTTGTGTTATTCTAGTGAACAGGTGCCCAACATCTATTTTAATACCACACTTATTAAAGTACATAACCAACGGTAAAACTTTATTATTAAAAATTATCTTATTATTTCTTAGCCACAAAGAAATTTATACTTTTAGGGCGCTAAGTGAAACCGCACACACTCCTAATTATCCCAATACCATATTATCAACTTATCATAATATTCCCATAAATTCTATCAATTAAACCGGTTATGATATTTCTGGCCCCCGATCGAGTCTCTAAGGTCGCCAAACCTGAAAATATTTTTATTACACCGGTAGCTCATATTACATTGACATATACCTTATAAATCTCCGTAATTTATAAATTACGCTTATTTATCAACTTATAGAAAATTTAAAATTTATGTTGAACTAGATTAGTAGGATCATAATCCCACTTATTATCTAAATTAACCCATAATATAATTATAAATCTTAATTATTTACCATTAGGCTTATCAGGATATTACCATTTAAGTTTGCCTAAGATAGATTATTACTGCTATAGCGAGGCAGAATTGACAACTGCTCGAAAATCAAAAGTTTGGTAGATCACTAACTACTTAAACAGGAAGATTACGAGCAATAGAAAACCCCAAAAGTATTGTACATTTGATCAAAATATAGTTGTTTACATCGTGAATAAAAACGCAAGCAAACACAATTGTATTAAGTTCAAATGATAATAGTACAAGGCATTTAAGATAAGGAAAAACCTAAAACTGGTAACAACTTTTTCTTTACAAAAATCCCACTAGGGGCAAACCATTAAGTCATCTTCCTAAACCAAGGATGAGAGAGGAAGCCGATGAACTCGAGAAAGACCGTCTGCACATAGCTTGAAAAAGACCATCTACACGTAGCTCAGAGAAAGACCGACTACACATAGCTTGAGAAAGACCAGCTACATGTAGAGAGCCTTGATCTCTGCACAAACCTCATTCCCCTCATCATCAGAAGTACCATTTTCTGAAGCAGAGATCTTTTTACCAGCCTCAAGAATTTCCTCGATACCAGAAAGAGGTGGGCGCAAAAGTCTTCTGGCGCTGGTTTGGGCCTTGGGTTGGCTGGATTCTCGAGAAACCACGCCAACTTCCTTCCCAAATCCACTTGAAACCATGCCAATCTTCCTCTGGAATTCTTCATCAGCCTGAGGAGGACCTTTAAGATCACTCACAAGATCTATACCCTCAGGGATCCCTTGTGAGGATCGTGTTGGAAATATTTTACCAGGATCTAGATTTACTACCATGTATGCTTTATTAACAACCTAATATGAATTCTAAAACAATGAAATAAACGCATATAAAGTTTAGTAAACCTTACATTGGGTGCAGCGGAATATAATGACTCCTTCCATTCAGATCTCTAGCCCTTGATTCCTTTCTGTAGCAGAGCATAATCAAGATCTGAATCTGGATCTCTTTCTCTTCTTCCTTTGATGCTGATTCTCCTTCTTGTTGTTTGGATTCTTCACAGTCTTACACACAATGATTGAGATACCACTTGATGTGTGTGGGCACAACTCTATCACTTAAGGAATTTCGAAATTTTAAGAGAAGAAAAGAGAGAGAGGGGCGGCTATGGCTTTCTCTGAAAGAAACAATGTGCAAGTCATAGTTTCCTGAAGCCAACACTTTCTATTTATAGAATGTCATCTAGGTTTAGGTTAGAATTGTATGGCATTAAAATAATGGAAATATAAATGGTAAAAGACTTGCATAGTGGCGGGTAATACAAGGAAATTGGGCCTCACTTTGCAACTTTCCCATTTTGTTATTTTTCAATCCCATTTTCTCAAAAATGCCAATTTTCCAATTTGACCATTTAAATGTGATGCATGTCGTAAGCCACAAAAAATTTACTATTTTTTTAATTCCAATACTTCCAATTATTTTAGTATAATCGTGAGTAAGGGTCGATCCCACAAGGACTATGTTTATTCAATTATTCACAAATTAGTAAGAATTAGGAAAAAGAGGGGTTTTGAAGATTAGAATAAAAATAAAAATTAAAGAAAAGAACAAATTTAAAGTAAAGAATACGATATGAGAAACTAGTTAAAGGTTATTCGCCACCCTCAACAATCATTCCTAATTCCTATTAAAGAATGTAATTTTTCAGTTTCCAATCAAACTATTAATCCCGCAGATAACGCTGAAGCAGTCAATAATATCAATCTCCCTATTGTATGTAATCAAGGCGAAGCGCTCAATAATTAACTCTTTTACCTAATGCAGTAAATCCATGAAGCATGCAATTTATTTAACTTAGATAAAGCATTAAGATTTATGGAGATAGACTATTCTAGGCAACAAATCAATGAAGCATATAATTCATTTAACCTAGGTTCCATTCTTCATCACAAATTGTAATTTGTCACAAACACTTAGAATCCTAGACTATTAGGTGAATAGTAATCCTAAGATGACGGTAGATTAAAGTAAAACCTAATTTAGTGGCCATCTAAACAAGATTAAAACAATAATCGTGACATTGAACATAGAAGAATAGAAGCAATTTGATATAATGGAAACTAAAAATTAACATTGAATAATAAAATTAAGAATTCATGTTTTGAGTTTTGAAATAACCCTTAACTAAAAGAAAACTACTCAGAACTAGACATTTATAATAATCATAATATTTAATTTGTAGTTTTTTGGATTCTCGTCCATTTGTAGTCTAAGAGGTCTTATTTATAGTAATGGAAAAGTTAGTTTAATCCTATTAGAATTAGGATTCTATTTATAGTGGATAGATAAATCCTTTTAGAATTAGGATTCTATTTATAATAGTATTAGGAAATATCTCGGATAAAGATAACTCATCTTTTAAACAAAAGATAAAAATCGCAACTCTTCTTGAAAATTTATCTTTATTTTCGCTATCTTTTTTTTAGAAATTTCCTGCTACAACGATTGATAGTATTTTGGCTATAACTCTCTCAATATTACTCGGAATTGGACAATTCAAGATTTTATGGAAAGCTAAGAACGAGATATAAAACTTTCATGTTGAGCTCCAAGTCCAATTCTGCATTTAAGTTCGTCCGAATTTACAATTAAGTTCCGCCTTGTACAATCGAGCTCGCCGACTTCTATTATTTTCCACCAAAATACGTTAAAATCCCTCCAAAAGACTCTAAATGGATGAATAATATTTAAAATAACCTAACAAATTAAAATCACACTAATCAATAATTTAAAGAATCAATTTAAGAATATTAATAAATAAATTAATCATATTTATAAGATAAATATGGACTCATCAAAATGCCAATTCCAATTATTTAATAACTAAAAATTAATTATTAAATAATATTGCCATTTAATATATTTATTAATTTAGACATATAAAGTCTCTTAATTAATAAATAAACCTAGAATCTCTTTTCTTTAAAATTTTGCCCTTGCTTAGTGAAAATTCATAAACTAGACATAGTATAACTTTAGAATTATAATTGATTAAACAAAATCAATTAACTAAGTCTTACAAGCAGTATGGTCTCAACTAGTATGGGGACCATGGGCCTATATTAACCGAGCTTCAAATAAGTCGAACCGAATTTACCAAGTAAATTCCCTAACTTATTAATTCCTCATTGAATCCACACTTAGAACTTGGAATTGCACTCTCAGTCATATAGAACGCTCTATATGTTCCACGATATAGATACGCTATTAGTTATCCATTGTTATAATCCTAATTTGATCAATGACCCTCTAATGGATGATCTACATTGAATAGGCACAAAATTACCGTTACACCTTCAATGTATTTTATCCTTAAAACACTTAGCTCCGTATAAATGATATTTCAGGGAAGTGAAATGAGATCTCCACCATTTATCTCTATTTAGCCAAGCTCGAAGGATATCATCGTTTCACTTCTAAATTCCTATAGAAGTTATAGACTCCATATTTATGTTAGCGCTCCCACTCAATTATACTATCATGTTCTTAAAATGTACGTATCACCCTGACCCAAAAGTAGGCTTAACTAACAAATCAAAGAACATGTATAATACTCTTGAGATCGAACCTAACCATATCAGGATTAAGATCATTTCATCTAGGATCAACGGGTGATATTTAATTGAATAGATATTACGGTAAATTTTAATATATCTAATATCGTTCCCTTCCGATGTATACTCCATACATCCGATACTGGTAAACTTTGCCAATGCCCTGGAAAGGACATAACACTTATCCAAGGTGTAAGAATACCTATCGCTGATTATCATGTTAATCTAAATCCAGTGAACTGACAAATCAGGGAATAAAATTTCGAACATGTAATTAAGATTATATTCTACTGTGCTGACAACACTATAATCATTAACAAATTCATATGTTCTGGACAGAAATAGAATTCATACATTATATACATATAATCCTGAAATAAATCATGTGAACCATGCAACATAAAATCTTATTTCTGATCTTTATTAATAAGTAAATCTGATTATATTAAAATGGGTTTTATTTAGGGCACAAAACCCAACAGATTGGCCATGGCAGGCTACGGGGTTCCGCTGATTTGGATTGGTCGGAAGCTCCTCAGCCTTTGAATCCATCGTTTCCGGCTCCAGTTGAGGCTTGAAGTCTTTTGGAACAAATGGAAATGGGTTGGTGCGTCTAGGTAAGGTGAGTTTGGAAAGATGAACTTCTAAACTCAAAAGGGACATTCTAGCAGGAAAGAGATGATCTCTGAAAATGGGTCTCACCAAAAGGCTAGAGGTTTGTGAAACATGACAAGCTTGAGCCGCCTTTTTATACACAAAGTTTAGTGACAAGAAAGCTAAAGATTGGGAAAACTGACGGTCGGAAGATGGGCAGAATATGAAGAGACGATTCATAATGATCCTCGAAACCGTACAACCGCCAAAATCAAAGGATGTATTTTTTTCCAAGAAAAGATTTTGGCAAAAATGCCCTCTGTAATGATTAAAAAGCTCTTTTTACTAAAAAAGAACTTTGTAAGGGGCAATTGTTATACCCGAAATTCGGCTGCCACCTCCATGAAGAACATATGTCAGGACGAAGGGAATGTGAATCGATGTCTTTTCTTTTACGGAATAACTCATTAATTACATAAGAGTCAGAGTACATTTGTAACTCGCTGACTGTAAGGTCATAGGCGAGGAATCAATGTACAAACTAACACATAGTATATTAGCGAGAAACCATATGTCGCTAAATGTGAATAGCGAGGCACCGTTGAAAGCGATACGTATCAACCGTGAAAGTCCTTAGCGTGCAATGAACAAACTAAGTGTAAAAATCGGATCGGCTCAAAGAACAAGTAAGGGAGGTGACCATCTGGCTATGGGAAGACTTCCTACAACTTCACCCATCTAACAGGAGCGAGACTTACAACCCAGGCGAGTCAGAAGAATTATTTGTAAATAACCACGATCGACACAAGACATACATTGTAGACCCCAGAAGGAAGAATGGCCCTAGCTCGCTACTGGGATCACTATAATCAAGTTTTTATTGAGACATCTCAAGATTCAACAATTAAAGACGTGTTTAATACATGATAGTTTTGGCCTAGTAAAAGCGGGAAAATCACAATTATACGGTTTTCAAATCATCAACCGCATTTACACTACGTGATATGTAATCAAATCTCACAATTTTAGGGATGAGTGCTGTAAAATTATTTTGGTGAACTTTGTAATTCAATGTCCACTATGTAATTATAAATAGTGACAAAGAAGATAAAAAAAGGGACGAAAAAACTCATATGAAAGAGGCCCTAAAAAATACTCAGAAATCTGAATTAGATTGACTCGTGGACTATGCAGAATTTTAACTGCAAAATCACGTAAAAACCCTGTGTTCATATATTATTTTTCTACAACATTTATTTTTTCTGTGTGAAATCAATATCATGAGGTTCAATTTTAGTTAACGAAAATCTGCATTAACATATGGATAATGAGACTATACTTTTCTTTTTATACTAATTCACTTAGGGTTAGGATTGAATTATATGGAATAAAAAATAATAAAATAATAGCAAAAATAGGAGCATAGTGGCCGACCACATATTGGACCCAACACTACTTATATTTTTGCTATTTTTCTCAACTATTTATCTATTATTTCATAAATTCCATATTTTGCAATTCTAATCCTATAAATGCAAAAACTATTTCTTTAATGATTAAAATTATTTATAAAAAAAATCATTTATATATTAATTAGAGTATTAGACTCCACAAAGTCTCTTAATTAACAAATAAACACTAAAATCCTATTTCTTAACAATTCAGTCATATCTTAGTGAAAAATTCATAAACTAGACATAGTCTCATTTTAGAATTATAACTGATTAATTAAAATCAATTAACTGAGTCTTACAAGCAGTTTGTCTCAACTAGTATGGGCACCATGGGCCTATATAACCGAGCTTCGAATCAGTAGATCTGAAATTTACCAAGTAAATTTTCTAACTTATTACTTCCTCCTTGCACCACTATAGATTTGAAATTGCACTCTAATTATATAGAACACTCTATATGTTCCACGATATATATACGCTATGAGATTATCCATTTGTTATAATCCTAATAATCAATGATCCTCTATAGATGATCTACATTGAGTAGGGACTAATTTACTGTTACACCCTTCAACGTATTTTATCCTTAAAACACTTAGCTACCTATAAATGATATTCCAGTGAACTAATATAATCACTGAAATAATTACTCAATCATTTATCTCTATTAAGCAAAGCTCGAAGGAAATCATCGTTTCACTTCTATGAAAGGATAGAAGCTATAGATTCTGTATCTATGATTAGTGCTCCCACTCAATTGAAGTATCATGTCCTTAATCTATATGTCGTGAGTAGAACAATTTGGTCGACTTTAACAAACAGATTGAAGAACATAAATAATGCAACGAAACTAGAACCTAACCATCTCAGGATTGAGATCACTTGATCTAAGATCAATTAGGTGATATTGAATTGAATAGATATTACAGTAGGTTTATTATATTTGATTCAAGTTCAATATCGGTCCCTTTCGATGCATACTCCATACATCCAACCCAAGCTTACTTTGACCAATGTCTTGGAGAGGACATATCACTTATCCAAGGTGCAAGTAAACTACATTGTAGATTATCCTATCAGTTAAATCCTGTGTACTGATAAATCATAGGAATATATTTCATCACACAATCTTGATTACTTTCTACTGTGTTGACAACACAATAAACAAGATTATCAATGTGATAAAGATTTGGATGAATTTATAAATCAAATAAACAATAAATGATCACATGAACCAAAAAAATACATTAAATAAGTAATGAAAATAAATCTGTTTCTTTATTGATAATTGAATAGAAAAGATTACAATGAAATAGAGTTTTATTTAGGGCACAAAGCCCAACATGTACACAATTTATATATATATATATTATTTTTTTTACAAGAGGCAACATGTGTGATAAGGAAATATAAAGATAATAAATGTACAATTAGACTCTATCCTTACAAAAAATATCCCTCTAGTAGTTGTCATATTTTCAAATTTCAAAAATTTTGATTTTAAAAATTCAGAAGATCAATATATCTTCAAAAAGTCATTTTCTCAATTCTCACTTCTCACAAAAAATAAAAGTTTTTAACTTAAGATTTTTCTCAATTAAATGTGTTAAAAATAATCAAATCATATGTTTTGTTTGTGTAATTTTTACTTGAATTACTATCAAAGTAACTAAATATAGTATAAACTAGTCTAACACAATATTTATTTATTCACGTAATTAGCAGCAGAATTTGACTCAAAATTTTCAAAAAGTTAAGAAATTAATCAAACTTAACGCAAGAATAAACTTGGTACCCCCAACTAACGAGACAGTGTCCTTAATGTTTAAATATGTAGATGATAAGAGCATGAGATGAGAATAAGAAAAATAGAGAATATGCATAGTGATGGATGTTAATTATCTAAAAACAAATGACGAAAAATAAACTAAAATACTGAAAATAAAGAAAGCAATTAAAGATAGGACCAGTAGTGAAAGAATTCACTAACCTTGGTAAATCGGGTCGTAAAGGAGCATTTCCTCCACTTCAGATGGTGTTAATTCTAAAAGTGGCTTCAACTGTTGTCCATTGACTTTTAATATATTACAAGTTTTAGAATTTTCAATTTCAACAGCTCCGTGAGGAAAAACAGTACGAATAATAAATGTACCAGGCTATTTAGAGCGTAATTTATTGGGAAACAAATGAAGCCAAGACTTGTATAAAAGAACTTTCTGACCAGTGAGGAAATCTTTTTGCAAGATGTTATTATCATGATACAACTTCGTACAATTTTTGTAACTTTTTGCACAATCGTAAGCATCGTTTCTTAGTTCTTCCAATTCGTTTAATTGGAACTTTCTTTTCTTAACCGCTTTGTCTAGAGCAAAATTTAGTTGTTTAATTACCCAAAAGGCTCTATGCTCTAACTCTATAGGTAAATGATAGGATTTTCCATACACTAGGTGGTAAGGTGACATTCTAATGGGAGTTTTGTTGGGTTTTGTGCCCTAAATAAAACCCATTTCAATATAATCAGATTTACTTATTAATAAAGATCAGAAATAATATTTTATGTTGCATGGTTCACATGATTTATTTCATGATTATATATATAATGTATGAATTCTATTTAAGTCCAGAACATATGAGTTTGTTGATGATTATAGTGTTGCCAGCAGAGTGGAATAAAATCTTAATTATATGTTCGAAAGTTTATTCCTTGATTTGTCAGAACACTGGATTTAGACTGACATGGTATAATCAGCGATAGGTATTCTTAAACCTTGGAAAAGTGTTATGTTCTTTCCAGGACATTGGCAAAGTTTACCAGTATCGGATGTATGGAGTATACATCGGAAGGGACCCATATTGAACTTTGATTAGATATATTAAAACTTACCGTAATATCTATTCAGTTCAATATCACCTGTTAAATAATCTTAATCCTGATATGATTAGGTTCAATCTCAAGAGTGTTATTCGTGTTCTTTGATTTGTTAGTTAAGCCTACTTTTGGGTCAGGGTGATACGTACATTTTGGGAACACGGTAGTGCAATTGAGTGGGAGCGCTAACATAAATATGGAATCTATAGCTTCTATCTGGCGAATAGAAAGTAAAGGATGATTTCTTTCGAGCTTAACCAAACGAAAATAAATGGTGGAGTACTCATTTTACTTAGCTGAAATATCATTTATACAGGGTTAAGTG
The DNA here is from genome assembly GCF_029168945.1 of Cannabis sativa. Lineage (NCBI taxonomy): Eukaryota > Viridiplantae > Streptophyta > Magnoliopsida > Rosales > Cannabaceae > Cannabis > Cannabis sativa. Next base: position 60,942,452 of record NC_083601.1, read on the forward strand.
TTTTAAGGATAAAATACATTGTAGGGTGTAACGGTAATTTAATCCCTTTATAGTGTAAACCATCTATATAGAGGATCATTGATCAAATTAGGATTATAACAATGGATAACTAATGACGTATCTATATCGTGGAACATATAGAGCGTTCTATATGACTGAGAGTGCAATTCCAAGTTCTAAGAGTGGATTCAATAAGGAATTAATAAGTTAGGGAATTTACTTGGTAAATTCGGTTCGACTTATTGGAAGCTCGGTTATATAGACCCATGGTCCCCATACTAGTTGAGACCATACTGCTTGTAAGACTCAGTTAATTGATTTTGATTAATCAATTATAATTCTAAAGTTAGACTATGTCTACTTTATGAATTTTCACTAAGCAAGGGCGAAATTGTAAAGAAAAGAGATTCTAAGTTTATTTATTAATTAAGATATTTTATATGTCTAAATTTATAAATATATTAAATGACAATATTATTTAATAATTATTCTTAAGTTATTAAATAATTAGAATTGGCATTTAAATGGTTAAATTGGAAAATTGGCATTTTTGAGAAAATAGGAATGAGAAATAACAAAATGGGAAAGTTGCAAAGTGAGGCCTAATTTCCTTATATGGACCGCCCACTATGCATAGGCTTTTACCATTTTATTTTTCTATTATTTTAATGCCACACAATTCTAACCTAAACCTAGAGGGCATTCTATAAATAGAAAGTAATGGCTTCAGGAAACAACATACAATTGCATCTCATTCTTTTCTGAGAGAATTTCTGAGCCTCCACTTTCCTCTCTCTTTTCTTCTCTTCTAAATTTCAAAATTTCTTGAGTGAATGAGTAGTGCCCACACACATCAAGCGGTACCTCAATCATAGTATGTAAGACTGTGGAAAATCAGCATCAAAGGAGAGAAAGAGATCCAGGTTCAAATCTTGATTATGCTCTGCTACAGAAAGGAATCAAGGGCTAGAGATCTGAATGGAAGGAGTCATTATATTCCGCTGCACCAAATGTAAGGTTTTCTTAAACTCTTATGTGTTTATTTCATTGTTTTAGAATTCATATTAGGATGTTAATAAAAATACTTGGTAGTAAATCTAGATCTTGGTAAAATATTTCCAACAACTCGTACCAGAGCCATGGTAATGATTTACTTTCATGTAATATGAATTAAAACGATATTTTTATATGTATTGTGTTGATTTGGATGGTTTCATGTTGGTTTATGTGTTATTTGTTGAAAGTTTGTGTTGTACGAATTTTTTTTCTTGAAAAATATTTTTTCAATTTTTGAAAATATTTTATTTGGATTCCTAGTGAAAAATTGAGCAATTTTCATTTATACGGAACTCGATTCCGAAAAAAATTGAAAGAGCTATGATTTTTGGAAAATCGGGGTTCAATGGTGTCCCCCACAAATTGCGATTTTTTGGGTTTTTTCACCAAAAATCCAATTTTTATGGGATTGTTTCCCAAAATCCGATTTTTCCAATTTTAGGTTTTTTCAATTTTAAATATTTCCAGTTTTAAATATTTCCAATTTGAAATATTTCCTTTTTTCAAATATTTCTGATTTGAAATTTTTCCAATTTTAAATATTTTCAATTATGGTAAGATTAAAAAATTTGTTAACTTCTTTAATATTTATATATTATTTAATTATAATATTAGATATTTTGATATTTAACATTTTTTAAATTAAAAGATAACTTTGTCTTTTTATTTAAAATATTATATTAAAATTATCTTATATGACAAATTAAATAATTAATAAATTTGAAATTAACATAGATATTTTTATAGATACACTTACCATAATATTTTCAAATTCAAAATTTCTTATTTTGGTAAATATTTAATTATTTATAATTTATAAGTTTAAAAATGATATTTTTCTATATATATCATTTTTTTTCTTATTGGAAATTTATAAATCATATCTTAAATATTTAAATAACTTAGATATTTTGTAGAAATTTGAATATTGCTTAATTTAAGATATTTTGACATATAATTATGGTAATTATTATTTATTTATTATTTTATTCCTAAAGTAATAATTATCTAACCAAATCTATTTTAAAATTGGTTTATTTTAATTTCATTAAATTATAAGATTTGAAAGTGATATTGAAGATTCTTTCTTTCAAATCATTGATCTTATTAGATATTTAATTTAATTTGATTCAAATAAACCTAGATATTTAAAATTAGTTTCCTTTATTTTGAGATTTTAAGGTTTGTTTTAACAACCCTAAATTTTCAAAATTTATTTGGTTAGTTTAAGAATAATAATTTAATTATATTAATATCTTATTTCACATCTATTACATGGACAATGTTTGTTTATTTATTTATATTGTTTATTGAAAAAAAAAATTAAACAAACATATTATTCATTTGATCTAAATTGTTATGATTAACTTGTTGACCGATCCAATGATCTGATTTTAATCATAGTCTAATTGTCAATAGATCTTATAAATAATTTGTAACGGGTAAATTTTGTACTTCTTTCATCTGTGTAAACCTAGTAACATGATAGGGCCCATCCAAATCATTTGACCTGTGTGAGCCTATATGTTTGCTATTGGGCTTAGATGCATAGAGGCAGTCCATTTAAGTTTTACTAAGTAAATGGACTAGGTTGCTAAAATAAAATTTGACATAAGTAATTTTATTAGGCCCAATTAGATTTGGGCTTATTCAATGAATAACAATTGTTTATTTTAAGGTTAAATTCCTCTCTTTTGGGCCTTGTGTGAGAGTTGGAGGCCAATAGAAGTGGGTACGACATACTGAACCTAGCTCCCCCTCACATGAACTACCCCAATTGTGAAGGCCCATTTGCCTTATTTATATAATTGTATTAGGTTAATTATATTAGTCTAAACTAATTAAAATTGAATTAGCATGTAACACCCTAACTAGCATAGGCGTATTACGTGATTTTTAAACATACTGTGCAGCTTGTTGGTAATCAACGAGGTTTATGGAAATCGTGATTAATTAAAATTTTTTCTTTTTAATTAATTTATAAAATATTTATACAAAAATACTCGGGATCCCGATTACAAAACACTTTACAAAAGTTTACTGACTAATCAAAATACTTGTCGCCTAGTGACTAATTACAAAAATCCTTGTTGTCCCGAAGATCGTACGCTCCAGGCCTAACTGCCCCGACATGTACAATCTTCACTAGCTCGCTCTCACGGTTCTTCAGCCTTGGCCTTGCCCTTACCTACGCATAAACATAGCACTGTGAGTCGACAGACTCAGTAAGAAAAGCATAAGTCATAAACATACATAAATCCTGGGCTATGATCAGACGCCCATGCCCCTGACCATAACCCTAACTGCCGTGTCCCACACGATACTGAGTCTCGAATGTTCATAAGACGGTACTATTGACAAGTAACAGCCTATACTCGGTACACTGGTCATACTCGAGCTGCTAGTCATACTCTAGCCTGTACCGATGTGTTACAGTATCAGCCTATACTCGGCACACTAGTCATACTCCAGCTGCTAGTCATACTCTAGCCTGTGCGGATGTGATACGTTAAATAGTACAGAACCACCAACCCTCGTATCAGCCTATACTCGGTACACTGGTCATACTCCAGCTGCTAGTCATACTCTAGCATGTATCGATGTGACACAGTCGGATGGTTCGAAGCCAACATACATATCTAATGTAATCTAACAGGCTTCCTACATGCACGCTAAACATGTAATACATATGCATACCGTTATACTAATCTTACCTCAATTCCGAATTCAGGTGTGCCGGTCAACCTGACTAGAACGAACGGCGCGGCGGTTTACAGGCTCCTAAACCATAACAGTAACAACACTATAAGTGATACGCAAAATCACTTCCCGAGGACTTAAACTAGGAACTAAAAGTTTCCCTATCGATAAGAAGCATGGAAATACCCCAAATAACATAAAAACGAGAAAATCTAGGGTTCCGGAAAATCACCCAACCGGCAGACCGGTTGCCCAACCGGAATTCCGGTTCTGGGAATTTTCAGAACCCCATCCGAAATTCCGGATGCACAACCGGAATTCCGGTTCCTCGCAGGAAACCTTCAAAAATTCACACTTTGCTCAAATCAATTCCAAACCACACAAAAACTTCCAGACCTGTTCTAAATACCCCAAAAAAACATTTCTAAAGCATCTACACAGCCCAGGAAACACAGAATCAAAAATCACCATTAAAGCTCCAAGCTTTGAGTTCAAAACTCAAACTTGGTTAAATCTAACTAACATGCATTAAACCTTGAATAAAATTACATAATCAAGCCTATAGAAACTGCAGAAACCAACAGCAAGCATCAACAAAAGCAACAGCAACAGATTCTTCTTTTTTTCTTTGAAAACTAACTTTTTGAGTAAAAACTTCCAAGCTTGAAACAAAGCTACAATCATGCATCAAACCTAGCTCTACTCTACTCAATTAATCATGCTTTAAACTTCAGAAACAACATCAAAAACACAGCAGCAACACCAACTCAAAACCATACATGCATTACTCATTTTTTTTTTATAATTTTCAACAAACTTAAAGAGAGAGAGATTAGCTAACCTAGCTTGATTAGAACACCAAAAAGGAGATGAATTCACAAGAAAAATTCAAAGATCCTTGCTACTCAAGGAGGCCGAAAATAGAGAGAGAAAGTTGAGAGAAAAAGCTTTTCCTTTGAAATTTCTAATTTTTTTCAAACTTTCCAATTTTTATAAAATGAGAGAAATTGCATGTAATAACATTTACTTCAGCCAAAAAAAATCACATAAATCACATTTAATTCCACTTACTAAGTCCACTAAAGGACAAAACATCATTGGGGCAAAATGACCATTTTGCCCCTCCACACTAAAACAACATAAAGGGAACTAAAGGGGGGTATTTTGGAAAATTCTAAATTCCCTGCCAATCCCAACATTCCCAATGTCTAATAAACCGTCCCAATCTACTAACATACTAAGTTGTGATTTTACTGAGCCAAACACCGAGTTCCATGATACCGGGCACCGTAAATGCAAAATTATGAAAATTACTAAATGACATAAAATGCATTTCAGAATTCAATAACAACAGCATAATAATTATTTAAATATCTGTAATGACCGCTCTAGTTTATGGATTAGTAAAGGCAATTAGCACTAATTTTTATTATCTTATTATTATTTGTGAATTAAATTTAAATGTGGACCCCAATATTTAGAAATAAATATTAGAGTTATAATTTCTCAATTTCGGAGATTTTATTAAACTCTAGGGGTATTATCTAGCTTATATGTGCAATATGTTATTTTTGTAATTTTTGTCTGGCGACAACGGAAAATGCGATGGATGGCTAGATTGATCACATGGGTAAGTTTAGAACCTTATTTCATAGTGGGAAATATTTTATCGGGATTGAGCGGGGTTATGGAATTTGACCATTTTACCCCTAGTTTCAAAATTACCCTAGTTTTAAGTCTAAAGGGCATTTTAGTCTTTTGCTATTAAGGGGAATAGGTGGCTGTCCCTTTAGTTGACACCTAGCCATTTCTTTTGGCAGCAAAGAGTTAATTAACTCTTTTCTAAGTTAGGAAAGTCAAAGAATAAAGGAAAATTAGAAAATAAGCAAAAAATTGGTGGGAAGCTTTTCTTCTCTCTCTCTCTTCGAAGGCAGCAAGAGCAAGGGGAAGGGCTGAGATTTCTTTGGATTTTTCAGCAGGGTTTCAATCTATTGGAAGTGAGGTAAAGCCCTAGCCTATTGGTTATTGTTTTTTCAAGCTTTTAAAATTAGGTTAAAATGGTGATTTTGAGTTTTAGGAGCTGTTAGGGTTAGGGTTATTTGGAGTTCGAATTTTATGATTAGTTTGAGTTGTTTTGCAATCCTAGCAGCTGGTTTTGAGGTTGGTTGTAAGTTTTGTGCAAATTCTAAGCTTTGAGTTCAAGCTTTAAGCTTTAATGGCAAGTTGATATTTATGGTGTTTTTCTGTGAATTACTGGCTGGGATTTATTGTGTATGCATTGTTTAGGAGCTCTGGAAAGTTTGGTATCATTTGGTGGAAAATTGAGCAAAAAAGGAAGTGTTTTGGGATTACTGGTGCAAACCGGCAAACCGGTTTGCCATGCCCCAAAAACCGGTTTGCCGGTTTTGGCAGGATTCCCGAACACTTCGTTTTCTCAATTTTTGTCCATTTCAGTACCTCGGTTGGGTGTTTTCCCATTTCCAGAGTTAGAATAACCCCTTTAGAGTATTGCAGAACCTAGGGTTTTGGTTTTGGGATTCCCGGGATTAGGGTTTTAATCATGTGACTTACCCGGTTTCAAAATGTGATTAGGGCATCCATCTAGCACAGAAATTCCGTTCAGGTCGGCTAGCACACTTGAATTCGGAAAACAGGTAAGAACTGTGTATAATGTATGATATGGTTATCTGAATGTATGTATGTGTTAATATGTATACATGCTTATTTATTGTGATTCATACACTACCAACACTTGTACGGTTGTGGTACGAAGTGCATTGGTAAGGTGTGTGATGTTTGAAAGTACATCATAGTGTTACCAGCACTTGTACGGGAAGGTACAAGGTGTCTGTGGTACAACACTAGATAGTACTCAGGGTGCGGTCATACCTTACCTATACTAATACGAAGGTATAATGAGTGTATGTGGTACATGGTACATGGTCGTGTCCCAGTTAGAACGTTCATACTCATCTGTTAAGCTCTGTAAATAGGTGTATGGGCGCCTATTTACAGGTCGGAAATTATATGATATGTTATATGCATTTCTTACTGAGTCTGTTGACTCACAGTTTCTGCTTCCATGTGTAGGTAAAGGAAAGGCGAAAGCTGAACAGGAGTGAACCTGAGCTCGGGTGAGATTGTACATGTCAAGCAGCGCGACCTGGAGTGTTCGGTCTCGGGACATCTGGGAGTTGTATTTTGAAAGTCGCTGTGCGACCTGTAAATCTGTATATTTTGGAATGTATATTTAAAAGTAAAGTTTGTAAAGTTTTAAAAATCGGGATCCCGGCATTTGTAAATATTTTATTAAATTTCAAAGTTTAATGTTTAATGCAAAAGTTTTAATTTGACACGTTTTTCGAGAAATTTCTTTGATTAGCAAAGATCGCACAATTATTGAAAAAGCACTGTAGCGTGCCTTAGCATTAGGGCGTTACAATTTTGGTATCAGAGCCGCCAGGTTTGTCTACCGAAGCTTGCTATGACATGTACAATCTTCATCAGAGAAAGCTCGGTTCACGGTTCAGTAAGCCTGTACTTGTTTAGTATCTTAAATAAATGTGAATGTGAAAGCATGTTAGGAAGCATATTAGATTTAAATTAAATATGTTTTTTTTTAAAAAAAAAAGAAGAAAGAAGAAAGTGTGTTGCCTTTAAATTTTTAAGAGCGGTGTTAATTTTGATCGCTGTCTAACCTGCCTGGCTTATGGATTCGCAGGCTAAGTCCTATTAAATGGACGCCCCGCGAAATACAAGAAGTCAGGGTGGCATGGTTGAGACCGGAGGCGGTCAGAGGAATCCCCAAAATCCTCGTGGTCGCGGCCGTGGCCGTGGCAGGGCTCAGGCTGGTCGCCCTGTAAATCCACCTCAAGCTCCTCCTGATTGGGAGCAAAGATTTGCGGAGATGCAAGATAGAATCCGCCAGCAAGACGAAGAGATCCAAAGGCTGAGGCAGCAGGGTCCTCCTGCCGTGCCTCCTCAAGTGGTGCAGGCTGTTGCAGTTCCCGCGGTGCCGGCAGAACAACCTGCTGTTGGCAACCGTATGGAACCGTTGTATGAAAGATTTCGAAAGCAGGCACCTCCAGTGTTTCTGGGAGGCCCTGATGTGATGAAGGCCGAGCAGTGGCTTTCGGTAATAGAACGCATCCTCAATTTTATGGGAGTGGTTGGAAATGACCGGGTAACCTGTGCCACTTTCCAGTTTCAGGAAGACGCTCTCGTGTGGTGGGAGTTAATAACCCTCACTCGAGACGTCACGCTGATGACCTGGGAAGAATTCAAGGAGTTGTTTAACTCCAAGTATTACAATGAAGCAGTCCGCAGTGCAAAGCGGAAAGAGTTCACTGATCTGGTTCAGACTGAGGGAATGTCGGTTACTGAATATACGACGAAGTTTGACCGGTTGGCCAAGTTGGCAGCGGGAATTGTGCCAACCGACTTCAGTAAAAAGGAAAAATACTTGGCGGGTTTGAGTGCAAAAATTAGACATGATTTGGTTATTACTACTACTGAGGCAACCACTTATGCGGAAATGGTTGAAAAGGCTTTGAGAGCCGAGGGTGCGGTAAAGTTCCTTCAGGAGGCCCGGGTGACTCCAAGTGTTGGTGGAACCCCCACTATTCCTACTCCTGTTTATGGTAGGGATGGTGGTGACTCCACCACCGAGCAGAAAAGAAAAGTTGTTCCAGCTTCTGGTGGCTCGGGGCAAAGCAAGCGGTTCCGTGGGAACCAAGGCAGAGGGGGACGCCAGGGCTATTCTTATCCTGAGTGTCCAAGATGCAAGAAACATCATCCGGGAGAGTGTAACCGGAAGACATGCTTCCTGTGTGGCATGGTGGGGCATTTCAAGAAAGATTGCCCCCAGGCAAAGAAAGAGGAGCCGAAAGCTGAGGTGAAACCGGTTCCTGCTCGTGTGTTTGCCATTACCCAAGCTGATGCTGCAGCCAGTCCTTCTGTTGTGACAGGTCAGCTTCCCGTCAACAACTTGTTATTTACAGTATTATTTGACTCGGGAGCTACACGTTCATATGTGGCTACAAGAGTGATTGATCTTTTGGGTAGGCCTTGTGAAATTTTAGAAAGAGGGTTCGGAACCCTAATGCCTAGCGGGGAATTGGTTATCTCTAATAGGCGCATTAGGTCTATGCCGATTAGGATCGAAGATAGGGAATTGAGTACTGATCTCATAGAATTGAAACTAACTGAGTTTGATATTATACTGGGAATGGATTTCTTATCCAAGTATTCGGCCAGTATAGATTGTAGGCGTAAAATGGTGACTTTTCAGCCGGAAGGTGAAGATCCATTTGTTTATGTTGGATCGGTTCAGGGGTCTCGGATCCCGGTTATTTCTGTGTTGAGAGCTAGGGATTTACTATGCAATGGTTGTGTAGGATTTCTAGCGGTAGTATTTGACTCCAGCAGACCTGAAACATTTGGGCCTGAGGTAGTTCGAGTAGTGAAAGATTTTCTTGATGTGTTTCCCGAGGAGTTGCCGGGATTGCCGCCACAACGAGAGATTGATTTTGTTATTGATTTGGCACCTGGAGTCGAACCTGTTTCTAAAGCTCCATATAGGATGGCTCCAGCAGAACTCAAGGAGCTTAAGTTGCAACTTCAGGGGATGTTGGACATTGGGTTTATTCGACCCAGTGTATCGCCCTGGGGAGCTCCGGTTCTCTTTGTAAAAAAGAAAGATGGTTCCCTTAGAATGTGCATTGATTATCGGGAACTTAATAAGTTGACGATTAAGAATAAGTACCCGTTGCCCAGAATCGACGATTTGTTCGATCAGCTTCAGGGAAAGACTGTGTTTTCAAAGATTGATTTACGGTCGGGTTATCATCAACTCAGAATTCGGGAGGAGGATATACCAAAGACTGCTTTTAGAATCAGATATGGGCACTATGAGTTTCTGGTAATGTCATTCGGATTGACTAATGCTCCTGCGGCCTTTATGGATCTTATGAATAGAGTATTCAAGGATTTCCTCGATAACTGCGTTATAGTGTTTATCGATGATATTCTTGTATACTCTCGGTCAGATGAGGAGCAAGAGCATCATCTTCGAATGGTGTTACAGCGACTTAGGGATCACAAACTGTATGCCAAGTTCAAAAAGTGTGAATTCTGGTTGTCTGAGGTATCCTTTCTGGGACATATTGTGGGGAAGAATGGAATTATGGTCGATCCGAACAAGGTGGAATCAGTGAAGAATTGGCCGAGACCTAGGTCTGTGACGGAAATTCGAAGTTTTCTCGGGTTAGCAGGGTATTATCGACGATTCGTCGAAGGATTTTCTAAACTTTCTATGCCCCTAACCGAATTGACTAAGAAAAATCAGAGATTTGTGTGGTCAGATAAATGTGAGTCAAGCTTTCAAGAGTTGAAGCAGCGTTTGATAACAGCTCCGGTGTTAGCTTTGCCATCAGATCAAGAGAAATTTGTTGTGTATTGTGATGCATCTAGACAGGGTCTGGGATGTGTTCTGATGCAAGCTGACAGAGTCATAGCCTATGCCTCTCGTCAACTGAAGGATTATGAGCAGCGTTACCCAACTCATGATTTAGAGCTCGCTGCTGTGGTTTTTGCTTTAAAGATTTGGCGACATTATCTTTACGGTGAAAAGTGTGAAATTTATACTGATCATAAAAGTCTTAAATACTTTTTCACCCAAAAAGATCTGAATATGAGGCAGAGAAGGTGGTTGGAGTTAGTTAAGGACTACGATTGTGAAATACTGTATCATCCCGGGAAAGCCAATGTTGTGGCCGACGCTCTGAGCAGAAAAGGTCCCGGTCAAGTGTGTACTACGGTTATGATAGCTCCTCAACTAGCCTCGGAAATGGTTAGTGCAGGAATTGAGTTTGTGGTTGGGAAATTACATAATTTAACACTCCAATCTGATCTGCTGGAGAGAATCAGAAAGGCACAACTGGAAGATCCTGAGCTAGTTAAAGTTCGAGATGAAGTGATAGCTGGTCGGCCTAAAGGTTTTACAGTCTCGAGCAGTGGAATGTTGCTATATAAAGCTCGAGTTTGTGTTCCTAGTGTGGATGAGCTTAAGAAAGAGATACTTGATGAAGCTCACACCACACCTTATTCGTTGCATCCGGGAACCACCAAGATGTATCAGGATTTGAAACCCTACTTCTGGTGGTATGGGATGAAAAGAGATGTGGTGGACTACGTGTCCAAGTGTTTAACTTGCCAGCAGATTAAGGCTGAACATCAGAGGCCGGCAGGGTTATTGCAACCTTTAGTCCTTCCTGAATGGAAGTGGGAGGACATCACAATGGACTTCGTAACTGGTTTGCCTAGAACTACAGGAATGTATGATTCTGTTTGGGTCATCGTGGACAGATTCACTAAGTCAGCTCACTTCTTACCAGTGAAAGTTACATATTCAGTGGATCAATATGCTGAATTGTATGTGAAGGAGATAGTTCGTCTCCATGGAGCCCCTAAATCTATTGTATCAGATAGGGATCCAAAGTTCACATCGAAGTTCTGGGTGAGTCTTCAGAAGGCTATGGGTACCAAGTTAAAGTTTAGTACAGCCTTTCACCCTCGATCGATGGTCGATCGGAAAGAACTATACAGATTTTAGAAGACCTATTGCGAGCCTGTGTCATGGACTTTGAGGGTTCATGGAGTAAGTACTTGCCTTTAATTGAATTCTCCTACAACAACAGCTACCAAAGTACAATAGGGATGGCTCCCTATGAGATGTTATATGGTAGAAAATGTCGTTCTCCTATTCATTGGGACGAGACAGAGAAAGGAAGTACACAGGTCCAATTAGTACAGAAAACCAATGAAGCTATTGATAAGATCAAGGCTCGGATGCTTGCTTCTCAAAGCAGGCAGAAAAGTTATGCTGATCCCAAGCGCAGAGATGTTACATTTCAGGCAGGGGAACATGTTTTCCTGCGGGTTTCACCAATGAAGGGTATTAGACGCTTCGGGAAGAAGGGTAAGTTAAGCCCTAGGTTCATTGGGCCATTTCAGATACTTGAGAAGGTCGGGCAGGTAGCGTATCGGCTAGCCTTACCACCAGCATTGTCAGCTGTTCATGACGTATTTCACATTTCTATGTTAAGGAAATACGTGTCAGACCCGACTCATGTCTTGAGTTATGAGGCCCTTGAACTTCAACCAGATTTATCCTATGAAGAGCAACCTGTTCAGATTTTGGATAGAAAAGAAAAAGTTCTTCGGAACAAGACTATTGCACTGGTTAAGGTGCTCTGGAGGAATAGCAAGGTAGAAGAAGCCACCTGGGAGTTGGAGTCAGATATGAGGACTCAACATCCAGAGCTATTCAGGTTAGATTTCGGGGACGAAATCCTATTAACGGGGGGATAATTGTAATGACCGCTCTAGTTTATGGATTAGTAAAGGCAATTAGCACTAATTTTTATTATCTTATTATTATTTGTGAATTAAATTTAAATGTGGACCCCAATATTTAGAAATAAATATTAGAGTTATAATTTCTCAATTTCGGAGATTTTATTAAACTCTAGGGGTATTATCTAGCTTATATGTGCAATATGTTATTTTTGTAATTTTTGTCTGGCGACAACGGAAAATGCGATGGATGGCTAGATTGATCACATGGGTAAGTTTAGAACCTTATTTCATAGTGGGAAATATTTTATCGGGATTGAGCGGGGTTATGGAATTTGACCATTTTACCCCTAGTTTCAAAATTACCCTAGTTTTAAGTCTAAAGGGCATTTTAGTCTTTTGCTATTAAGGGGAATAGGTGGCTGTCCCTTTAGTTGACACCTAGCCATTTCTTTTGGCAGCAAAGAGTTAATTAACTCTTTTCTAAGTTAGGAAAGTCAAAGAATAAAGGAAAATTAGAAAATAAGCAAAAAATTGGTGGGAAGCTTTTCTTCTCTCTCTCTCTTCGAAGGCAGCAAGAGCAAGGGGAAGGGCTGAGATTTCTTTGGATTTTTCAGCAGGGTTTCAATCTATTGGAAGTGAGGTAAAGCCCTAGCCTATTGGTTATTGTTTTTTCAAGCTTTTAAAATTAGGTTAAAATGGTGATTTTGAGTTTTAGGAGCTGTTAGGGTTAGGGTTATTTGGAGTTCGAATTTTATGATTAGTTTGAGTTGTTTTGCAATCCTAGCAGCTGGTTTTGAGGTTGGTTGTAAGTTTTGTGCAAATTCTAAGCTTTGAGTTCAAGCTTTAAGCTTTAATGGCAAGTTGATATTTATGGTGTTTTTCTGTGAATTACTGGCTGGGATTTATTGTGTATGCATTGTTTAGGAGCTCTGGAAAGTTTGGTATCATTTGGTGGAAAATTGAGCAAAAAAGGAAGTGTTTTGGGATTACTGGTGCAAACCGGCAAACCGGTTTGCCATGCCCCAAAAACCGGTTTGCCGGTTTTGGCAGGATTCCCGAACACTTCGTTTTCTCAATTTTTGTCCATTTCAGTACCTCGGTTGGGTGTTTTCCCATTTCCAGAGTTAGAATAACCCCTTTAGAGTATTGCAGAACCTAGGGTTTTGGTTTTGGGATTCCCGGGATTAGGGTTTTAATCATGTGACTTACCCGGTTCTAAAATGTGATTAGGGCATCCATCTAGCACAGAAATTCCGTTCAGGTCGGCTAGCACACTTGAATTCGGAAAACAGGTAAGAACTGTGTATAATGTATGATATGGTTATCTGAATGTATGTATGTGTTAATATGTATACATGCTTATTTATTGTGATTCATACACTACCAACACTTGTACGGTTGTGGTACGAAGTGCATTGGTAAGGTGTGTGATGTTTGAAAGTACATCATAGTGTTACCAGCACTTGTACGGAAAGGTACAAGGTGTCTGTGGTACAACACTAGATAGTACTCAGGGTGCGGTCATACCTTACCTAAACTAATACGAAGGTATAATGAGTGTATGTGGTACATGGTACATGGTCGTGTCCCAGTTAGAACGTTCATACTCATCTGTTAAGCTCTGTAAATAGGTGTATGGGCGCCTATTTACAGGTCGGAAATTATATGATATGTTATATGCATTTCTTACTGAGTCTGTTGACTCACAGTTTCTGCTTCCATGTGTAGGTAAAGGAAAGGCGAAAGCTGAACAGGAGTGAACCTGAGCTCGGGTGAGATTGTACATGTCAAGCAGCGCGACCTGGAGTGTTCGGTCTCGGGACATCTGGGAGTTGTATTTTGAAAGTCGCTGTGCGACCTGTAAATCTGTATATTTTGGAATGTATATTTAAAAGTAAAGTTTGTAAAGTTTTAAAAATCGGGATCCCGGCATTTGTAAATATTTTATTAAATTTCAAAGTTTAATGTTTAATGCAAAAGTTTTAGTTTGACACGTTTTTCGAGAAATTTCTTTGATTAGCAAAGATCGCACAATTATTGAAAAAGCACTGTAGCGTGCCTTAGCATTAGGGCGTTACAATATCTATAAATAATTGTCCACAATTAAACATGATTAACTGCTAATTTCCAAATTAAACTAAGCGGTCTTTACAACTATTCCCCCCTTAAAAGGATTTCGCCACCGAAATCTAACCTGAATAACTCTGGATATTGAGTTCTCATATCTTACTCTAGCTCCCACGTGGCTTCCTCCACCTTGCTATTTCTCCAGAGTACTTTAACCAATGCTATGGTCTTATTCCGAAGGACTTTATCCTTTCTATCTAGGATCTGCACTGGCTGTTCTTCGTAAGTCATATTTGGCTGCAGTTCAAGGCTCTCATAATTGAGTATATGAGAGGGATCTGAAACGTATTTTCTCAACATAGAGACATGGAATACGTTGTGAACTGCTGATAAAGCTGGAGGCAATGCTAACCGGTATGCCACTTGACCTATCTTCTCGAGAATCTCGAAAGGTCCTGTAAATTTAGGGCATAACTTGCCTCTTTTCCCGAAACATTTGATCCCTTTCATTGGAGATACCCGTAAAAACACATGGTGCCCTAGTCGGAACCCAACATCTCTGCGTTTCGGATCTGCATAACTTTTCTGTCTACTATGTGAGGCAAGCATTCTAGCTTTTATTTTCTCTATTGCCTCATTGGTCCGCTGCACTGACTCCAGACCTAAGTATTTCCTCTGTTGGAATTTATTTTACCAGGATCTTAGATCTACTCACAAGTATGTTTATTAACACCCTAAATATGAACTTTCTAAAACGATGAAATAAACACATATAAAGTTTAGGAAACCTTACATTGGGTGCAGCAGAATAATACGACTCCTTCCGTTCAGATATCTAGCCCTTGATTCCTTTCTGTAGCAGAGCATTATCAATATCTGAACCTGGATCTCTTTCTCAGAATCTTTGATGCTGAAACTCCTTTTTGCTGAAAGTCTTTCTTCACGATCTTCCTCACTATGATTGAGGTATCACTTGCTGTGTGTGGGCACTACTCATACACTAAGGATTTTGAAATCTCAAGGAAGAAGAGAGAGAGAGGGTGGCGGCCAAGGTAGAGAGAGAAAGGCTCAGGTTTTCTGACTCAGAAGTGTCAGAAGAAAAGTGTAATTTTCCTGAAGCCTTCACTATCTATTTATAGCATTCCACTAAGGTTAGGTTTCAATTATTTGGCATTAAAATAATGAAAAAATCATTTTAAATTTCCTACAAAAGTGGCCGGCCCTATACTAGTGGATTTGGGCCTCACTTTTTGCAATTTTCTGCATCTGATTTTCTCAAAAATGCCAATTTTCTAATTCAACCATTTAAATGCCAATTATAACTATTTAATAACTATAAATAATTATTAAATAATATTGTCATTTATCATATTTATTAATTGAACCATACAAAGTATCATAATTAACAAATATGCCCCTATAAACTCTTTCTTTACAATTTCGCCCTCACTTAGTGAAAAATTCACAAATAGACATAGTCTAATTTGAGAATTATAATTGATTAATCAAAACCAATTACATTAGTCTTACAAGCAATATTATCTCAACTAGTGCGGGGACCATGGGTCTATATAACCGAGCTTCCAATAAGTAGATCAAGAATTTAGCACTAAAATTCACTAACTTATTAATTCTTCGTTGAATCCACGCATAGAACTTAGAATTGCACTCTCAGTATATAGAATGCTCTATATGTTCCACCATATAGACACATCATTAGTTATCCATTGTTATAATCCTAATGTGATCAATGATCCTCTATATGAATGATCTACACTGTAAAGGGATTAAAGTACCGTTACACCCTACAATGTATTTATTCCTTAAAACACTTGACCCCGTATAAATGATATTTCAGGTTATGTGAAATGAGTACTCCACCATTTATGTTCGTTTGGTCAAGCTCGAAGGAGATCATCCTTTGCTTACTATTCGCCAGATAGAAGCTATAGATTCCATGTTTATGATAGCGCTCCCACTCAATTGCACTACCGTGTTCCCAAAATGTACGTATCACCCTGACCTAAAAGTAGGCTTAACTAAAAAATCAAAGAACACGAATAGCCTCTCGAGATTGAGCATAATCATATCAGGATTAAGATCATTTGATCTAGGATCAACTAGGTGATATTGACTTGAATAGATATTACAGTAAGTTTAATAAATCTAAGTCAAAGTTCAATATCGGTCCCTTCCGATGCATACTCCATGCATCCAACCTCAGCTTTACTTTAACCAATGCTCTGGAAAGAACATAGCACTTCTCCAAATGCAAGTAAACTCTGTTGTAGATTATCATATCAGTAAAACCCTATGTCTGATAAATCTAGGAAACTTTATTCACATAGTCATGTTTACTTTCCAATGTGTTGACGGCACAATAAACAGGATCAAGTATGTGAAAAGGGTTTCAGATGAATTTATACATTATGTACACATAATCATGAAATAAATCATGTGAACCATGCAACATTAAATGTTATTTCTGATCTATATTAATAAGTAAATCTGATTATATTGAAATGAGTTTTATTTAGGGCATAAAACCCAACAAACTCCCACTTGCACTAATATAAAACAAAAAGTGCGTTTCAAAAAATCTCAACACCTTGATATACAAATCAAGTGTAGTAGTAGTAAACTCCTCGTAGTAAGATCTGAAAGGTTTAATTAAACACAACTTTTTCTCCACCATTACTCTTCCTTTAATCACAAAATCATTGATAATGTGAAATTCCTCTCTATATGTCTACTCTCTTGGGATACTGGATTCTATATCTTTGGCAACTACTTTTGGTTAATCAGGAAATTAACACTAGTAGTTTAGGCAATTTGGAATGGTGCCAAAGATGTATAGAACTTTCCTTAGACTGAATAAGTACCTTTCCTGCAGCTTTAACATTCAGTCCCTTTCTGGTAGACCTAGAGACTTCAGATAGGTTTTTACACTTCTCCAAAATCACTATTCCACCCCCAGAGTAACCACCATCTTATCAGAAAGATTTACTAGCACAAAGGCAAATTTCGAAATCTGATATGGTGTAGTCTAAGAGTTTTAAACACACCCTTATAGACTAACATATAGTTCCTCTTCTTAATCTTAGGATTTACTTGATTGTCTTCCAATGTTCTTCTCCTGGATTAATCTGATACCTACTCATTACTCCCACTCAACAGCAGGTGTCTGGTCTAAGGCATACAAAAGCATATCTAAGACCTCTCACTGTTGATATAAGAAATTCTTTCATGGCTTTATCTTTTCTGGAATAGTTAAGACTTTTCCTTAGATAAATAAAATCTATACCTAAGAAGTTGTGAAGCTTCTATAGATTGCCATTAGAAAGAAAATGCTTCAGCATCTTACTAAAGTAAGTTGCTTGCATTAGAGTAAGTAATTACCAGGTATACCACAAGCCATAGGTTTAGATAAACTCAAACCTATAATACTAGGAACAGGAAGTTTTGTTAAGTCCATTGAATAGACTTATAAACGAAAATTTCCTTTTATGTCCTTGTAATAGAAAACTTTAGGTTACTCCATGTGAATGGATTAAACTATAGTTCTATTGGCTTTTCTTCTTAGTTTCTTCTCTTGACAATCCATTACTTGTTTAAACTCACAATGGATTTTAATCAGTGGTGTCTCCCAAGTCATAAGAAGGTGAGTTCCTAGAAATTCTCCCACAACGACAAGGTACCGTGAATTATGTTCAAAGAAAACTAAATGGTATTGATCTCTTCGGTTGTGACAAGACAACAGAGGCAGTGGGATCATCATATGTCAAATAAGATGATAGAACACTTTTGGAATCAAGAAAAAAATATCTCCTTTATTCGCTACTTGATTTTCAGACTTAGTCATTATCTTAGAAAAGTAGTATTTGTTTGAACAAACACTTTCTTAGCTATTGACAATGGGATGGTCCACCCCTAATCACTTAGAACAGCTAACAAACCATGGTTAACAGTTCTAGCTTTTCTTAAGATTTTGATTAGGTCATCCATGAATCTAGTAATGATTTACATTAAGTATACAACCATTACATCATTCTGAAATTGTATTACCATAGAAGGAATTAGGCAACGACTAGTAACTAATCATCAACATGCAACTCGAAATTTACGGGAGGTAAGTTTGGATATAATTCAAAAATCAAATTAATGATCTTTGAACTGCATATCTACTAACTATTTCTCCACCCCTATCAGTTCGCAAGATCTTTAACCACTTACCTTAATGGTTTTAACCATTGCTAGAAATTAATGAAATTTTTCAAACATTTCAAATTTCTTTGCATAAGGTATAATCTAGAGTGATCGTTTTAAGAATACAACGAAAAACTCATATCCACCCCTGAATGTACATCCATCTGCGAATGAGATGAACTACTTTCAGTGGATATAGGCATATTAACTCTTTGCAGAGATTGATCTTGTCAAATCCACTATGAACAAGATACAAATGCCATAGATTAAAAAAATGTGGTAGTGTCTTTTGATGACTTAGGTTTATAAAAGAATTCTTAGAATAGTGCAAGTGGATCCTGGTCACAGAATACCTAACTCATATTCCATACAGTTTGAATCCATTAATAAAAGATGGATATTAAACACTTGAGAAAGTGTAACTGTTGGGTTTTATGCCCTAAATAAAACTCTTTGCAATCTGATTAGTAATCAACATAAGAAATTTGAAGTGATTGATGTTTGCATGAATTCTACATGCTAATGGTTTAATATGTTTAACATGTTTAATATGTTTATTACATTCATACACACAAAATCAGTTAAATCCAGATCATATGTTTATTCACAATTACAGTATCGTCAACAGAGTTGAATGTGATTGTGATCATATGAATCAAAAGTTGTGGTCCCTGTTTCATCAGTGTTATTGGATTTACACTAATGTGATAATCAGCGATGATGTGTACTTACACTTGGAGTAAGTGTTATGTTCTTTCCAGGACATTAGTAAAGTATACTAGTTTCGAATGTATGGAGTATACATTGGACTGGACCGATATTGCAACTAAGTTAAGATATTACAAACTTACCGTTATACATATCTTTCCAAGTCAATATCAGTAGTTGATCTTAAGATTAAAAGAATCTAAATCCTGATATGCTTAGGCTCAACTCAGGAGTGCCATTCATGTTCTTTGATTTATTAGTTAAGCCTACTTTTGGGTCAGGGTGATACGTATATTTTGGGAACATGATAGTATGATTGAGTGGGAGTGCTGAACATAAATATGGAATCTATAGCTTCTACTGGTGTATAGAAGTCAAGTGATGATTCCCTTCGAGCTTAGCAAATAGTAGTAAATGGATGAGCTCTTGTTTAACTGACTAATTATTAGATCACTAAACACCAGTTACAGGTAGCTAAGTGTTTTAAGGGGCAAAATACATTGAGGGGTGAGAACGGTAAAGAAATCCCATCTCGATGTAAATCATCTATATAGAGGATCTTTAAATCACAATAAGATTATAACAATGGTTAAATGAGATAGTATATTGGTATCGTGAAACATACAATATGCTCTATATAAGTCTGAGAGTGCAATTCTAAGTTCTAAGAGTGGATTCAACGAAGAATTAATAAGTAGGAATTTACTTGGTTAATTTGGTTCACTTATTGGAAGCTCAGCATATAGATCCATGGTCCCCATTCTAGTTGAGAACATTCTGCTTGTAAGACTCATTAATTGATTTGTGATTGGTCAATTATAATTCTAAAGTTAGACTATGTCTAATTTTATGAATTTTCACTAAGCAGGGGTGAAATTGTAAGGAAAAGAGTTTTCTGGGTTTATTTATTTATTAATGGACTTTATATGTCTAATTAATAATTAAATTAAATGACAATATTATTTAATAATCTATTTTAGTTATTAAATAATTAGTTTTGGCATTTAAAAGGTTAGAATTGGAAAATTGGCATTTTTGAGAAAATAGAGATAAAATTTGATAAAATTGCAAAATTAAGTGAGGCCCAATAACACCATATGGCCGGCCACTTAAAAGGCTTTTTTAAATTAATATTTTCATTATTTTAATGCCAAATAAATCCTAACCTAAACCTAGTAGTTGCCTATAAATAGAAAGTGATGGCTCAGTCAAATCACACATGCTTTCATTAGCTTTCTGACAGAAATTTCTCTCTTCAGAAAAACTGAGCCTTCCTCACTCTCTACCTTGGCCGAAATACCTCTCTCTCTTTTCCCTTCATCTTTTTTGTGACCCTAGTGAAAGAGTAAGTGCCCACACACAGCAAGCAGTAACTCAATCATAGATTGGAAGACTGTGAAGGATCAAAGCTTGAAGAAGAAGGAGATTCGGGTTCAGATCTTGATTATACTCTGCTACAGAAAGGAATCAAGGGTTAGAGATCTGAGTGGAAGGAGACATTTATTCCGCTGCATCAATGTAAGGTTTTCTTAACTTTATATGTGTTTAATTTATCGTTTTAGAAAGTTCATATTTAGGATGTTAATAAACATACTTGTGAGTAGATCTAAGATCCTGGTAAAATAATTCCCAACAACTGGTATCAGAGCCATGGTAATTGATTTACTTACATGTAATTTGGACTTTAAAACGATTGTTTGTATGTTCTTTGGATGGTATCATGTTGTATTGAGTGTTATTTGATGATTGATTGATGTTTGTGAAATTTTCGTAAAAAATAATTGTGATTTCGTTTCTGGAATTATTTTTATTGGATAGTATGAAAAAAATTAAGCAAGTTAGCCTTTTACAGAACTCAATTTGGATTTTATTTGAATTAGTTATGATTTTTTGAAGATTTGACAAAATCGGGGCTGTGCTGATATTTTCCTGCGATCGCAGAACTGTCCGTACAGTTTCGAATTTTTTCTTTTTTCTTCAATTTTTCATACTTTTTCATGGAATTAACTTCCAATTTTTTGTATGGTTTTGTATATATACTATTACTATTCCTAATTCAATTCTAATTATCATTTTGAATTAATTTAATTTTTTTTTAATTTAATTCAAGATATTAGTGTAATTTGAATTTGAATAGAATTAGTATTTATCTTTTTGCTTAAAAATCTATCTTATTTTTAAATTTGATTATATTTTTTTTTAAATTTAAGGTCAGATTTTTTTAAGATATTTATAATATCTTTTAAGATATTTATAATATCTTTTAAGATATTTTAAAAATATCTTATCTTTTAAGATTTTTTAATTAAATCTTTTTAAATATTTTGACCATATTTAAATTTAAAATAAGATATTTATAATAATGTAATTTTAAATAGATATAACATATTTTGCTAACTTTTAAATTTTGTTATTTTATTTATTTGAATTAAATTTAAAAATCTGAAAAGATATTTCATTTATCTTTTCTAATTTTTATTTAATTTTTATTTTTAAAATAACATTTAATTTTTAAAAGTAGTTAGCAAATTTTGAAATGATATTTAGGTTGGTTGAAACCTAATTTTTCAAAAAGTAGGTTTAATTTTAAATATTTTTTAAAAAATTTCGAAATTTAATTTTTTTTTATTATTATTTCCGAAATTAAATTTTTTTTTAATTTTATTTTATTTTTCGAAAATTAAATTTTTTTTAATTATTTATTTTTCGAAATTATTTATTTAAAATTAAATAAATCCTACTTCCATCTATCCAGCTAACCTTGTTGCAGGAG
Organism: Cannabis sativa; assembly: GCF_029168945.1. Taxonomy (NCBI): domain Eukaryota; kingdom Viridiplantae; phylum Streptophyta; class Magnoliopsida; order Rosales; family Cannabaceae; genus Cannabis; species Cannabis sativa. The sequence continues at coordinate 60,964,320 of NC_083601.1, forward strand.
TATGTGTTTTTAGCTTGTGTGTAAGTTTTAAAAACCTATTATTACTTGATTGCAAATAGCCATGGTTACTTTTTGCCAGATCTAATGATCTGATGGCTCCCTTGGTCAAGTTAATAATTTGTAACAGGTAAATTTTACAATCTTCTTTCATCTGTGTATGACCTAGCAACATGATAGGATCCATCCAAAGTGTGCCTGTGTGAGCCTATATGTTTATTTTATTATATATAGATGCATATAGGTTGTTGCTAAATAAAATATCACACCATGATAGATTTTATTTAGGTCCATTTAGTTTTTGGACCTATTCAATTAATAACAGTTATTCATTTTAAGGTTAAATTCCTCTCTTTTGGGCCTTGTGTGAGAGTTGGGTGCCATAGAAGTGGGTACGACATACTGAACCCAGCACCCCCTCACATGAACTACCCCAATTGTGAAGGCCCATTTGCCTGATTTGAATAACTGTACTAGGTTAATTATATTAGTTTGACCTAATAAAAATTGAATTAGCAACATAGTTAACTTTTAAAATATATGAAAATTTATTTTCGTTTTAATATTTTAAAGTTAATTTTAAGAAAAACACTTTTAGTTTTAGATATTATTTCTAGACAAACTATTTGTATTTTTCTTGTATTTAATTAAATATAGAATTTTAACTAACTAAGATTCTTTCTGGAGCTTATTTAATTAAATATTCCTATTTAAGTTATAAATTAGTTGTATCAACTGATTTTTCTTAACTAACTTAAATTTGAATATTTGATTTAAATTTTAAATCAAGTTGAGGAATCTTAGGCATTAGTTATTAAAGATTCTTAAGATATTTTTTAAGTTAATATCTTTTCAAATATTAACTTGAAATGGAATATCTTAGATATTTTTTGGTTAATATCTTTTCAAATATTAACTTTAAAAGATATCTTCAAATTAAGTGGTTACAACTTAATTTGTGATATTTAATTAAATCTAGATTTGAAATTATTTAAGTTTTAGATTTTTTCTATATAACTTAAATTAGATATTTTTCAAATTTTGAAAAGATACGTAGTCAAATAAGATATTTTCTAGATAGTAGTTTCTAGACTACTTATTATTTCTAATATTTAAATAGGAAAATCATACTTTGTGAAATTAATTATTTAAATAATTAATTTTGGTACAATTTTATTAAATATATTTTTCCTAGTATTAAATAGAAATTAATAATTAAGCCTTCTCTACACTTAATTATTATTTCTTGAATTTAATACATTTAATTAAGTTGAAAAATCTAAATATCTAAGTTGATCATGATACTTAAATATTTATTGATTCTTCATGACACTTAATTAAATAGAAAATTATTTTTAGGTTGAAATTTAATTTTTCAACTTAAATTTAAATAATTTTCAAAATATATATTTTTCTTTATTTTATTAATCAATTTCGAAAATTGCATTTTATTTATGCAATATTTTTCGAATTTTTTATTTTGAAAAATAGATTGAGTTGTAAATTAATTATTTATTTTAATTAATTCTTGGACCAACTACAATCAATGTTTTTTTTTATCTAATTGATTAATTTAAAATAAATGAATTTAAAATATATATATATATATATACTATTAGAAATTGAATTAACTAGTCAAAAGAAAATCTAGATAGGTGATATTTTTGCTTGAAGTATTTCTTTTCTATTTTTATTATTTTCGAAAATTGTATTTTTATATACTTTCGAACCCAATAAATATATTCTCAAAGGAAATTTTTAAGTTGCTAATTATTTATTTAATTCAGCTTAAATTAATTTCCTTAATATTTATATTTAAGATTATTACTAAGATGGAAATAATTAAATTTATTTCAATCACCATCTAAGTATAATTTTATAAATATTATATTAAATTCTTATTTTTTTGAATTTTAATTCTTAATTTAGAATTTAATGAGATTTATTTATTAGAATAATAAAGAAAATACATTTTAAACAATGAGCTTTATTATTATTAAGATATTCGATCTCCATTGTGGGTTTTACACCGCGTTTGTTTTAGTGAGTAATCCTCCCTAATGGAGGAACGTTCATTAGCAATTTCGCACCGTTTAATCTCGCATGATAAGTGGTTTGTAAGTGTTTTATATGGTATAGATCACCCTAATGGTGGCGACCATATTTGACTTGCAAATTGCGAAACAATGGTAGAAGCTCATGAGATAGAATAGCCTTGACTCTCGCCTAAACGAGACAACGCTGGATTCTGATCTTGATCGAATAAAAGGTTGCTAGAATGTTTAACATTTTAGATGAGCTGACAACTCTATTCAATGGATGGTAGCTGTAATATCCCAGAAAATAAATAATATTTAAATGGACATATTTTATTAAATATGTAATTACTTGGAAAATGAAGTAGGATTATGATCTTACTTAGATGAATTTTTGAGAAATTATTTAATGAAATACGTTATTTTGGGCCCGGGAATTGTGGAAATTTAGCTATGTGGTTAGCAATGTCACGACATTAAATGAAAGAATTATTTTAAGAATATCCCGGATTAAGTTAGAATTTTATTAGAATGTCGGATTGGGGAATTAGTAAAATTACCAAAATGCCCCTAGGGTTTTTTTTTTTAAAAAAATTATGTGAGAGGGGTAGATTAGTAAATTCAATGGAACCTTTTATTTTGACTTTTCTTTCATTTTTTTTTAAGCTGCCTATTAAAAAAAAAAGAAAGAAGAAAACCCTTATTTAAGAGCTTCCTTCCAAGACAAGAAACCATCTTTTTTCAAAACAAAAAAAAAAACAACACCAAGCTTCTCTTCTTCTTCTCCTTCTGCCGATCCTTGAAGCAGCTGGAACCAGGGGAAAATTCATTTCTTTTTCTTCAATTTCTTGAGCTAATCCTAACCCTAGAAGCTAGCTAAGTGGAGGTATGGTTTTCTACTCTTCTCTTGATTGGTTTTTATGAGTTTAGTTTAGGTTTTGGTGAAGGTTTTCATTTAATCCAGAGCTGGGGTATAAACTGAGGTTAGGGTAGGTTCTTAGGGTTAATTTGAAACTTGTTTGAATGAAGATTAAGTGAGATTAATGGCTGTCTAGTTTGAATGCATTTGATTAAGCAATTTGAGCTTGATTTTCATGTGAGATGGTGATTTTGAGTTAAGTGGTGAATTGAGATTGAATGAGGTGTTGAATATGTTGTATTTGGTATATTGAACTGTTCTGGAAATTCAAATTAGGTCTGAAATGGTTTTGGTTCGAGTTGGAGGAGAAAAACCAGAATTTTTCTGGTCTGGCAGCAACCGGTCGACCGGTTGGTTCTGCTGTATCAGAACCGGTCGACCGGTTACAGCAGGGGAAAAATTCTCGGGTTTTTCTCTGAACCGTGTTTAGCTCGGGGTTGAACCTAGTACCTGCCTTTGAATAATTTTGAGTTATTTGAATTATTATATAGATGGTGAAGGCTAAGTCTAATCGGTTATAAATTAGGGTTTAATCCGGAATATTATGTTAAGATATTTATTGTGTTTCAATTGTCGTGACATAGGACCGGGATTGCCTAGCTTGTTTTTCCACCCAGGTCGGCCATATTCTTGACTCCTGAATTAAGGTAAGAAAAGTGGTAAGCACTGTATGTGGTTAAAAATCAATGAATGAATGGAGGTGACCTTAATTATTATTATGATGTTGATTAAAGCTTATTAAGCCTAGGTTATTACCTAGGGTTGGAAACGGTTATTACCGTTATGAGTAATTACTCTTGAAACCGCGGTTAGGTTTCTTACTTATCGGTTGCTTTATCGGGCAACGATAGTGACATATTCAGCTCGTATGTAACGAGTGGTAAAAAGTGGTACTTTATTAAGTACCAGGAATGTGAGATGTTTAAGGGAATGCTTATTATTATCAATAGTGAGTGAGCATAATGGCATGAGATTAAGTTGATAATCATTTTTCTTTCAATTATTGTTTTGATCACTTTCTTGCTGAGTCTCTGTGACTCACTGGTGCTTTATGGTGCAGGTAAAGGAAAGGCTAAAGTCGAGCAACCATGAGTTTATGGTCGCAGCAGCAATGTACATACCAGCCGCAGGCAGCCCAGTTTACAGGATGCTCTATTTTGATTGTATTTTGGAAAATATAAAGCTTATGTTGTAAAGTACTTTGAAACCAGTTTGTAAATATTTTGAAAACAGGGGGACCCCATAAATCATGTTACTTATCTTTTGTTAAACAATTTAAAGGTTGAGTTTTAACTATCAAAAATTTAATTACCCACACTTTTAGTATAATTACATCTTATATAATTATTGGTATTTTAAATAAAGTGCACACACGTGGCGTCCCTGTTGGACAGGGCGTTACAGTAGCTTTGACTCTCGCCTAAACGGGACACTGATATCAGTTTGTTGAAAACCTTGGAAATTATTTAGGATTGAATTTTTTAAGTATTTTCTCATATCATTCCTACTTGCTATGTGCTTATAATTTCTGAATTGATTTTGTGTGTTAAACCATTATTTAATTTCTATTTGTTGATTTCTATTATTTTGTAGTATCCCGTTTATCAAAATGAATCCCATGTTATCACTGTTGACTGAAAATAAGCTGAATGGATCTAACTTTAATAAATGGAATGAGAACATTAATATTGCTCTCATAGGAGAAAGTGCCTTGTTTGTTTTAACTGAGCCGTCACCTGAAGTGCCTGGGGATAATGCATCCAAAGCTGTGAAAGAAAAGTATGAGCGTTGGCAGAAAGCAAATGACAAAGCTCTATACTTCATGCTTTCTAGCATGGTTGACACCCTCAAGACTCGGTTTTCTAAAACTGAGAAGGCTGCTGAAGTTATGACGAAGTTAAATGAGCTATTCGGTAAGGCATCACTTCAGTCACGCTTTGACGCGACTAAGAAGTACATTAACGCACGGATGGAACCTCATCAAAACGTGCGTGATCATGTTCTCCTCATGTCCAGTTATTTCCAAGAAGCCCAGGATCATGGTGCTGAAATGGACAGTGCTACTCAAGTTAGTCTTATCTTGAATAGCCTGACTCCAGCATTTCTACCATACACATCAAATTATGTCATAAATAAGAAGGAAATTGACTTTTATGAATTAGTCAATGACTTTCAAACTTATGAAAATTTGATTGGAGGACCCAAGAAGAAAGGGAGTAAACCTCATAATCCTGGTAATGGTAATGGGACGATGAAACCTGAAGCAAATGTTGCCTCTGCTTCAAAGCCCAAATCGAAGAAGAAGTGGAAGAACACCAAGAAGCGAACAAAAGCCATGAAAAAGGCTGCTCCTTCTGGTGATGCTACACTTAAAGGAAAGTGTTTCTACTGCAATGAGAAAGGTCATTGGAAACCCCAGTGTCCTAAACTTCTTGCAAAGAAACAAGGTATTTCCATTTATAAACTTTAAGAGTTTTAGTGAATTATTATCCAATTGGATTTATGATTCTGGACTAACTTTGTTTATTTGTTTTCTTCTTCTTATAGGCCAAGCTACTTGAACTCAATTGAGTTGGATCAGCAAGCTGGACCAAGGGTGAAATCGTCCAGATGAAGATGAAGCTCTTCAATTTTTTTTGAATTAATTGTTTTTAGTTTAAAGACAATTTGGATTTCAAATTTTAGTTAGGGATATTTATCCCTGTTTCTCTCATATTGTTGCAATACATTTTTTTTATTATTAATAAAGTTTTATTTTTCGAAATTCACCATTGCAAAACTATGAGATTGAGCTTCATTTAATTTATCTTCATCAATAATTACCACATTATATTTGTATGTTTGTATGTGTAAGTGTTTTTATTATTGATGCAAATTCTATAATATTTACAACTCTTCATAGAGTTATATTATATAAACACTAGAAAATTGTATTCTTAAATACTTTAATTTTTCGAAATGCAATATATATTTATAGAAAATTAAATTTGAGTTGTAAATTAATTTATATTAATTTTGTAACAACTTAAATTGAATATTTTTCTAAATATTTATTGGAAATTATTACTAAGATGGAAATAATTCATATCCATCTAAGTAAAATTTATAAATATTAAATTAAAATTTATATTTAGAATTTTTCATTCTAAATTGGAAATTTTAAATAAATATATATTTAAAATAAATAGATTAAATAAAGAGAATCAAAGAAAATACAACTCACTTTAAATGATGAGCTTGATTATTATTAAGATATTCGATCTCCATTGTTGGTCTTACAAAAGTTAAATGTTTTCAATATAACCTCGAGACGGTTAGACTTCGTCCACCTATGGATGGTTATTCGTTGAACGCATTTAACACCGTAAGATTTCATTTGATAAGTGTTTTGTGAGTTTTCGTCTCTATTTAGACTCTCCCCTACGGTGACTACTTAGAGATAAACTCATAAAACATGAAACAATGGTGGAAGCTCATAAAATGAGAATAACCTTGACTCTCGCATACCGGGACAACGTTGGATTCTTATTTTGATCAAATAAAAGGTTGCTAGAATGGTTTCCATTTTAGATGAGCTGACAACTCTATTCAATGAATGATACTTTGACTCTCGCCTACCGGGACACTGTATCAGTTTGTTGAAAACCTTAGAAATTATTTAGGATTGTATGTTTTAGTATTTTCACCAGTCATTCCTACTTGCTATATGTTTATAATTTCTGAATTGTGTATGAATTTATATTGAACCATGTTATTTTCTATTATTAAGTTGTAGTTTAATTTCGAATCTTCATTGTTGGTCTAACATATTTGTTTTTCTAATGAGATAAATCCCTAATGGATTTTCACCATTAGACATACATAATAGTGTTAGATCTCGAAAGATAAATATTGTATATACAACATCTAGTTGTTCATCAATTGATGACACCTTACACTAGTATTTTTATAATATGAAACAAGAAGATTTATAAATAAGATTACTTTGACTTTCGCTAATCGAAGCATCGTTGGATTCTTATTTAAACAACAAAATTATCCTAATTCTTCTTAGCTTATTCATTTCGAATTAGCTCAATAACATATCATTGGATGAATGGTCTATATATCATATGATGTCATTCTATATTTTCTCTTAAGAAATTAAATGACGCATATGATTATAATCCCGAAATTCTATTCCCAATTGATATAAATCCTCAATCGTGGAAATCTCCTACTTGTATGGGCAAATCTGACTTAGAGTTAAATTAGTAGTGGTGGTCCAAGATAGAATTACTCATAATATTTGGTATAAATTTAAGTCTTTGACTTTAATTTTAGATTCCAAACAGAAATTTTCTTATATTTCTATTTCCAGGAAGCAATACAGTTACACTTTCCAAGTGTTTAATATCCATCTTCTATTAATGGATTCAAACTGTATGGAATATGAGTTTAGTATTCTGTGACCAGGATCCACTTGCACTATTCTAAGAACTCTTTGATGTAACTAAACCTAAGTCATCAAAAGACACTACCACACTTTTTAAATCTATGGCATTTGTATCTTGTTCATAGTTGATTTGACAAGATCAATCTCTGCAAAGAGTTAATATGCCTATATCCACTGAAAGTAGTTCATCTCATTCGCAGATGGATGTACATTCAGGGGTGGATATGAGTTTTTCGTTGTATTCTTAAAACGATCACTCTAGATTATACCTTATGCAAAGAAATTTGAAATGTTTGAAAAATTTCTACATTTCTAGCAATGGTTAAAACCATTAAGGTAAGTGGTTAAAGATCTTGCGAACTGATAGGGGTGGAGAAATAGTTAGTAGATATGTAGTTCAAAGATCATTAAATTGATTTTGAATTATATCCAAACTTACCTCCCCAGAAATTTCGAGTTGCATATTGATGATTAGTTACTAGTCGTTGCCTAAATCCTTCTATGGTAATACAATTTCAAAATGATGTAATGGTTGTATACTTCATGTAAATCATTACTAGATTCATGGATGACCTAATCAAAATCTTAAGAAAAGCTAGAATTGTTAACCATGGTTTGTTAGCTATTCTAAGTGATTAGGGGTGGACCATCCCATTGTCCATAGATAAGAAAGTGTTTGTTCAAACAAATACTACTTTTCTAAGATAATGACTAAGTCTGAAAACAAGTAGCAAATAAAGGAGATATTTTTCTTGATTCCAAAAGTGTTCTATCATCTTATATAACATATGATGATCCCACTGCCTCTGTTGTCTTGTCACAACCGAAGAGATGAATACCATTTAGTTTTCTTCGACATAATTCACGGTACCTTGTCGTAGTGGGAGAGTTCCTAGGAAATCACCTTCTTATGACTTTGGAGACACTAGTGATTAAAATACATTGTGAGTTTAAACAAATAATGGATTGTCAAGATAAGAAACTAAGAAGAAAGCCAATAGAACTATGGTTTAATCCATTCACATGGAGTAACCTAAAGTTTTCTATTACAAGGACATAAAAGGAAATTTTCGTTTATAAGTCTATTCAATGGACTTAACAAACTTCCTGTTCCTAGTATTATAGGTTTGAGTTTATCTGAACCTATGGCTTGTGGTATACCTGGGAATTACTTACTCTAATGCAAGCAACTTACTTTAGTAAGATGCTGAAGCATTTTCTTTCTAATGGCAATCTATAGAAGCTTCACAACTTCTTAGGTATAGATTTTATTTATCTAAGGAAAAGTCTCAACTATTCCAGAAAAGATAAAGCCATGAAAGAATTTCTTATATCAACAGTGAGAGGGCTTAGATATGCTTTTGTATGCCTTAGACCAGACACCTGCTGTTTAGTGGGAGTAATGAGTAGGTATCAGATTAATCCAGGAGAAGAACATTGGAAGACAATCAAGTAAATTTTAAGATTAAGAAGAGGAACTATATGTTAGTCTATAAGGGTGTGTTTAAAACTCTTAGACTACCCCATATCAGATTTCGAAATTTGCCTTTGTGCTAGAAAATCTTTTTGATAAGATGGTGATTACTCTGGGGGTGGAATAGTGATTTTGGAGAAGTGTAAAAACCTATCTGAAGTCTCTAGGTCTACCAGAGAGAGAGTGAATGTTAAAGCTGCAGGAAAGGTACTTATTCAGTCTAAGGAAAGTTCTATACATCTTTGGCACCATTCCAAATTGCCTTAAACTACTAGTGTTAATTTCCTGATTAACCAAAAGTAGTTGCCAAAGGTATAGAATCCAGTATCCCAAGAGAGTAGACATATAGAGAGGAATTTCACATTATCAATGATTTTGTGATTAAAGGAAGAGTAATGGTGGAGAAAAAGTTGTGTTTAATTCAACCTTTATACGGGGTCAAGTGTTTTAAGGAATAAATACATTGTAGGGTGTAACGGTAATCTAATCCCTTTACAGTGTAGATCATTCATATAGAGGATCATTGATCAAATTAGGATTATAACAATGGATAACTAATGATGTGTCTATATGGTGGAACATATAGAGAATTCTATATACTGAGAGTGTAATTCTAAGTTCTATGCGTGGATTCAACGAAGAATTAATAAGTTAGTGAATTTTAGTAATAAATTCTTGATCAACTTATTGGAAGCTCGGTTATATAGACCCATGGTCCCCGCACTAGTTGAGATAATATTGCTTGTAAGACTCATATATTTGGTTTGGATTAATCAATTATAATTCTCAAATCAGACTATGTCTATTTGTGAATTTTTCACTAAGTAAGGGCGAAATTGTAAAGAAAGAGTTTATAGGGGCATATTTGTTAATTATGATACTTTGTATGGTTCAATTAATAAATATGATAAATGACAATATTATTTAATAATTATTTATAGTTATTAAATAATTAGAATTGGCATTTAAATGGTTGAATTAGAAAATTGGCGTTTTTGAGAAAATCAGATGCAGAAAAGGTAAAACTGCAAAATTGCAAAAAGTGAGGCCCAAATCCACTAAGTAGGGCCGGCCACTTTTGTAGGGTTTTTCCCTCTGATATTTTTATTATTTTAATGCCAAATAATTCAAACCTAACCCTAGTGGAATGCTATAAATAGATAGTGAAGGCTTTAGGAAAATTACACTTTTATCTGACACTTTCTGAATCAGAAAAACATGAGCCTTCTCTCTCCCTATCTTTGGCCGAACCCACTCTCTCTTTCTTCTTCCTTCAATTTCGAAAATCTTAGTGTATGAGTAGTGCCCACACACAGCAAGTGATACCTCAATCATAGTGAGGAAGATCGTGAAGAAAGACTTTCAGCAAGAAGGAGTTTTAGCATCAAAGATTCAGAGAAAGAGATCCAGGTTCAGATATTGATAATGCTCTGCTACAGAAAGGAATCAAGGGCTAGATATCTGAACGGAAAGAGTCATTATATTCCGCTGCACCCAATGTAAGGTTTTCTAAACTTTATATGTGTTTATTTCATCGTTTTAGAAAGTTCATATTTAGGTGTTAATCAACATACTTGTGAGTAGATCTAAGATCCTGGTAAAATAATTTCCAACATACTCCACCATTTATGTTCGTTTGGTCAAGCTCGAAGGAGATCATCCTTTGCTTACTATTCACCAGATAGAAGCTATAGATTCCATGTTTATGATAGCGCTCCCACTCAATTGCACTACCGTGTTCCCAAAATGTACGTATCACCCTGACCTAAAAGTAGGCTTAACTAACAAATCAAAGAACACGAATAGCCTCTCGAGATTGAGCCTAATCATATCAGGATTAAGATCATTTGATCTAGGATCAACTAGGTGATATTGACTTGAATAGATATTACGGTAAGTTTAATAAATCTAAGTCAAAGTTCAATATTGGTCCCTTCCGATGCATACTCCATGCATCCAACCTGAGCTTTACTTTAACCAATGCTCTGGAAAGAACATAGCACTTCTCCAAATGCAAGTAAACTCTTTTGTAGATTATCATATCAGTAAAACCCTATGTCTGATAAATCTAGGAAACTTTATTCACATAGTCATGTTTACTTTCCAATGTGTTGACGGCACAATAAACAGGATCAAGTATGTGAAAAGGGTTTCAGATGAATTTATACATTATGTACACATAATCATGAAATAAATCATGTGAACCATGCAACATTAAATGTTATTTCTGATCTATATTAATAAGTAAATCTGATTATATTGAAATGAGTTTTATTTAGGGCATAAAACCCAACATCCTCTCCCTTGTCTCATCCCAGTGGATGGGAGATCTACACTTCCTACCGTATAACAGTTCATAGGGAGCCATCCCTATCGTACTTTGATAACTGTTGTTGTAAGAAAATTCTATCAACGGTAGATATTTATTCCAAGAGCCTTCAAAATCCATAACACAGGCTTGTAACATGTCCTCCAATATCAGAATTGTCCTTTCGGACTGACCATATGTCTGAGGATGGAATGCTGTACTGAATTTCAGTTTTGTACCCATTGCTCATTGCAAACTCTACCAAAACTTGGAGGTAAACTTCGGATCTCTATCCGAAACTATAGACTTCGGTACCCCGTGAAGTCTTACAATCTCTCTAACATACAATTCTGCCAACTGATCCACTGTAAGGGTTGTTCTAACAGGCAGAAAATGAGCAGATTTCGTGAATCAATCCACAACTACCCAGATGAAATCGAACTAACCCGTGGTTCTAGGTAACCCAACCACGAAATCCATCGTGATATCTTCCCACTTCCATTCAGTTAGGGTTAAAGGCTGCAACAACCCTGCTGGTCTCTGATGTTCAGCCTTAATCTGCTAACAAGTGAGGCATCTCGATACGAATTCTACCAAATTCTTCTTCATACCGTTCCACCAGAAGTACGGTTTAAGGTCCTGGTACATCTTAGTGGTGCCGGGATGCAGAGAATAAGGGGTAGAATGAGCCTCTTCAAAGATCTCATTCCTGAGTTCCACACTACTCAAACACTGAGAAATCCCTGGCTTGACCAGCCCAAACCTCATCTCTGATTTTAATTCTTTCCAACAGATCAGATTGCAGCGTTAAGTTGTGAAGCTGACCTACCACAAACTCAATACTGGATCTAACCATGTCTTCTGCTAACTGAGGTGAGATCTGAATCATGCTAGCTACCTGCCCGGGACCCTTCCTGCTAAGGGCATCGGCCACAACATTGGCCTTCCCAGGATGATAGAGAATCTCACAGTCATAATCTTTCACTAATTCCAACCAACGTCTCTGTCTCATATTCAAATCTTTCTGAGTAAAGAAATACTTGAGACTTTTATGGCCGGTATAGATTTCACACCTTTCTCCGTAAAGGTAATGCCGCCAGATCTTCAATGCAAAAACCACCGCGGCCAACTCTAGATCATGAGTCGGGTATCGTTGTTCATAATCCTTTAACTGATGGGAGGCATAAGCGATAACCCGATCGGCTGAAGGCAAAGCTAGCACTGGAGCGGTAATCAATCTCTGTTTCAGCTATAGCCATTCTATACGGAGCCTTGGAAACCGGTTCCACTCCTGGTGCCAAATCTATAACGAAATCAATCTCCCGCTGAGGTGGTAACCCTGGAAGTTCTTCGAGAAAAACATCTAGAAATTCCCGAACCACCTTGATGTCCTCTGGCCGAATGGTATCTAGCCAAATGGTGTCCATCACCACGGCCAGAAACCCTAAACAACCTCCATGCAGTAATTCCTTAGCTGACATGGCTGAAATCACCGGGATCTGAGATCCCCTAACTGAACCAACAAACACAAATGGTTCTTCACTTTCTGGATGGAAGATCACCATCTTCCTCTTGTAATCAATACTGGCTGAGTATTTAAATAGGAAATCCATTCCTAAAATAATATCGAACTCTACTAGGCTCATCTCTATCAAGTGAGCACTTAACTCTCTACCATCTATTCTGATCGGCATAGACCTAATCCACCTTTTGGAGATAACTAACTCTCCGCCAGGTAAAAGGGTTCTAAACCCTGATTCATACCTATCCCATGGTCTATTTAATTTACTAAAGATTCTGGCTGCCACACCGAAAGTATCCCTGACCTTAGCACTCACCCGGATGATGCCTCTTACAAATGGGACATTCCGGGTAGGAATAACGGGTCTCAACACTACCCTGACGACCGCCTCGATTCTAGTTCCCTCGAAACCTCTTGTTCTGCCTCGAGCCACCGGATGCAGTGGATGATTTCCTCTTCTGGTCCATGGCCGAACCACTACCTCCTCTGCTGAAACCTGATGCAGGAGGGGTAGGAGCCCCGCCACTCACTGTAGTCCTAACTGACTCCAACATACATCCAACTGTGCCCTCAGCTCGTAGTGCTTTCTCCACCATCTCAGCATAGGTGGTCTTGTCGTCGGTAGCGATCATAAGGTCATACTTGATCTTCATATTAAGTCCATCAAGATATTTTTCTTTCTTACTGAAATCGGTTGGCACGATTCTCGAGGCCAACCTCGCCAACCGATTAAACCGAGTTGTGTACTCGGTCACACTCATAAAATTAATTATCCCCGTAATAACTGTTAGCCACTGTTCAACTTCCATGAAGTCCGGACCTCCCAGAAAAACCGGAGGTGTCTGCTCGCGGAACCTTTCATACAGGGGTTCCATTCTATTTGCCGCTACTATTATCTCGGCTTGAGCAGCAGGGGCGGGTGCCACAGGAACTTCTGGCACAGGCACTGCAAGAGCACCCTGCTGTCTCAATCTCTGAATCTCATTATCTTGCTCCTCTATTCTGGCTTGCATTTCAGCAAACCTAGTCTCCCAATTCTGGGCATCCTGATCGGCTTGGGCAGCCTGTGGCGGGTTATCGTCACCCCGACCACGAGCTCTGCCCCTGGGACCTCTACCACGGCCCCTAGCACTTGGGGAAAACTGAGCTCCTTGACCCTGATTTGACCCGACGAAGCTGCCCTTACTCCTGGTATTTCGCCTGGCGTCCATCTAGTCTGAACAGTCTCGAAACCCCGAGTTGGCACATCAGGTCACGATCAACGAGAGCTTACTAATTCCGCTTAATTTGGAAATTAAAAACAAAACTTGTGTCTATTCTACTATCAGGTTACTAACATGCTTCCTATCAGGCTTTTCTTATTTCATCATAAACAAATAAGCTACTAAAGCAATAAAAGCTTACTGAAACCGTAGAACGAGCTAACTGCTGATGATGATTGTACATGTCGTGACGATCTTCGGAAGACAACCTAGCGGCTCTGATACCAAATTGTAAAACCCTAACTAGCATAGGCGTATTACGTGATTTTTAAGCATACTGTGCAGCTCGTTGCTAATCAACGAGGTTTATGGAAATCGTGATTAATTAAAAAATTTTGCTTTTTAATTAATTTATAAAATATTTATACAAAAATACTCGGGATCCCGATTACAAAACACTTTACAAAAGTTTACTGACTAATCAAAATACTTGTCTCCCAGCGACTAATTCCAAAAAGCCTTGCTGTCCCGAGGATCGTACGCTCCAGGCCTAACCGCCCCGACATGTACAATCTTCACCGGCTCGCTCTCACGGTTCTTCAGCCTTGGCCTTGCCCTTACCTACGCATAAACATAGCACTGTGAGTCGACAGACTCAGTAAGAAAAGCATAAGTCATAAACATACATAAATCCCGGGCTATGATCAGACGCCCATACCCCTGACCATAACCCTAACTGCCGTGTCCCACACGATACTGAGTCTCGAACGTTCATAAGACGGTACTATTGACAAGAAACAGCCTATATTCGGTACACTGGTCGGACTCCATCTGCTAGTCATACTCTAGCCTGTACCGATGTGTTACAGTATCAGCCTATAATCGGCACACTGGTTATACTCCAGCTGCTAGTCATACTCTAGCCTGTGCCGATGTGATACGTCAAATAGTACAGAACCACCAACCCTAGTATCAGCCTATACTCGGTACACTGGTCATACTCCAGCTGCTAGTCATACTCTAGCCTATACCAATGTGACACAGTCGGATGGTTCGAAGCCAACATACATATCTAATGTAATCTAACAGGCTTCCTACATGCACGCTAAACATGTAATACATATGCATACTGTGATACTAATCTTACCTCAATTCCGAATTCAGGTGTGCCAGTCAACCTGACTGGAACGAACTACGCGGCGGTTTACAGGCTCCTAAACCATAACAATCACAACACTATAAGTGATACGCTAAATAACTTCCCGAGGACTTAAACTAGGAACTAAAAGTTTCCCTATCGATAAAAAGCATGGCAATACCCCAAATAACATAAAAACTAGAAAATCTAGGGTTCCTAAAAATCACCCAACCGGCAGACCGGTTGCCCAACCGGAATTCCGGTTCTGGGAATTTTCAGAACCCCATCCGGAATTCCGGATGCACAACCGGAATTCTAGTTCCTCGCAGGAAACCTTCAAAAATTCACACTTTGCTCAAATCAATTCCAAACCACACCAAAACTTCCAGACCTGTTCTAAATACCCCAAAGAACATTTCTAAAGCATCTACACAGCCCAGAAAACACAGAATCAAAAATCACCATTAAAGCTCCAAGCTTTGAGTTCAAAACTCAAACTTGGTTAAATCTAACAAACATGCATTAAACCTTGAATAAAATTACATAATCAAGCCTATAGAAACCGCAGAAACCAACAGCAAGCATCAACAAAAGCAACAGCAAAAGATTCTTCATTTTTTCTTTGAAAACTAACTTTTTGAGTAAAAACTTCCAAGCTTGAAACAAAGCTACAATCATGCATCAAACCTAGCTCTACTCTACTCAATTAATCATGCTTTAAACTTCAGAAACAACATCAAAAACACAGCAGCAACACCAACTCAAAACCATACATGCATTACTCTTTTTTTTTATAATTTTCAACAAACTTAAAGAGAGAGAGATTAGCTAACCTAGCTTGATTAGAACATCAAAAAGGAGATGAATTCACAAGAAAAATTCAAAGATCCTTGCTGCTCAAGGAGGCCGAAAATAGAGAGAGAAAGTTGAGAGAAAAAGCTTTTCCTTTGTAATTTCTAATTTTTTTTCTAACTTTCCAACTTTTATAAAATGAGAGAAATTGCATGTAATAACATTTACTTAAGCCAACAAAACTCACATAAATCACATTTAATTACACTTACTAAGTCCACTAAAGGACAAAACATCATTGGGGCAAAATGACCATTTTGTCCCTCCACACTAAAACAACATAAAGGGCACTAAAGGGGGATATTTTAGGAAATTCTAAATTCCCAGCCAATCCCGACATTCCTAATGTCTAATAAACCGTCCCAATCTACTAACATACTAAGTTGTGATTTTACTGAGCCAAACACCGAGTTCCATGATACCGGGCACCGTAAATGCAAAATTATGAAAATCACTAAATGACATAAAATGCATTTCAGAATTCAATAATAACAGCATAATAATTATTTAAATAGCGATAAATAATTTTCCATAATTAAACATGATTAACTGCTAATTTCCAAATTAAACTAAGTGGTCTTTACATAGCAACATAATTAACTTTTAAAATATATGTAATTTATTTTTCATTTAATATTTTAAAGTTAATTTTAGAAAAACACTTACTTAATAATGTATATTCTAGATAGTTATTTCTATACTAGTTATTATTTCTAATATTAAAATAGGAAAATACCATTGATTGTGAAATTAATTGTTTAATAATTAATTTTGGTACAATCTAAGTTTAGAATATTTTCCTAGTATTAAACTAGAATTAATAATTAAGTTTCCTCTATACTTAATTATTTATTTCTTGAATTTAATACATTTAATTAAATTGAAAATTCAATATCTAAGTTGATTTTCATCATGATACTTAAATATTGTTATTTTCATGTTATTTAATTAAAGTTGAAAATTATCTTAAGTTTAGAATCTTATTTCAGAATAACTTAAATCTGAATAATTTTCAAAATATATTTTATTTTATTTTATTAATCTTTTTCCCAAAATTTCGAAATTGCATTTCTTTAATGCAGAAATTTCGAATTTTATTTGAAAAATAGATTAAAGTTGAAAATTATTTATTTTAATTTTGGAGCAACTTAAATCAATGATTTTTTCATTTAATGATTAATTAAAATAAATGAACTAAATATATTATAAGTAGAAATTGAATTAATTAGTCAATGAAAGTCTAGATAGATATTATCTGTTTTGCTTGAAGTATTTTTCTAGTGTATTTAATTAAATAGAAAATTAATATTTAAGTTGATTCATAATCATGATACTTAAATATTTGAAAATTTTCTTAAATATTTAATTAAATAGGAAAATTATATTTTTGTTGTAAATTAATTTTATTAATTAATTTTGGGCCAATATAAAATTAGAATAATTTTTCCAAGATTTATTTTTATTTTATTTTAAAGCATTTTCGAAAGTAGTATTCTTATACACTTCATTTTTCGAAATGCAATATATATTTATAGAAAATTAAATTTGAGTTGTAAATTAATTTTGAAACAACTTAAATTGAATAATTTTCTAAATATTTATTGGAAATTATTACTAAGATGGAAATAATTCACGTTATTTTCATATCCATCTAAGTATAATTTATAAATATTACATTAAAATTTATATTTAGAATTTTTCATTCTGAATTGGAAATTTTAATTAAATAATTAAATATATATATATATATATCTAAAATAAATAAATTAAAATAAGTTTCAGAAGAAAATACAACTTTCATTAAATAATGAGCTTTATTATTAGGATATTCGATCTCCATTGTTGGTTTTACATAGCTATTGTTTTAGTGAGTAATCTCCCTACTGGAGGAACATTCATTAGCAAGTTAGCACCGTTTAATCTCGAAAGATAAGTAATCTTGTAAGTTTTTTATATAGTATTGATCACCCTAATGGTGGCGACTGTATAAGACTTGCAAGAATATGAAACAATGGTGGAAGCTCATAAGATAGAATAGCCTTGACTCTCGCCTAAACGGGACAACGCGGATTTCAATCTTGATCGAATAAAAGGTTGCTAGAATGTTTATCATTTTAGATGAGCTAACAACTCTATTCAATGGATGGTATCACTGACTCTCGCCTAAACGGGACACTGATATCAATTTGTTGAAGACCTTGGAAATAATTTAGGATTGTATGTTTTAGTATTTTCACTTATTATTCCTACTTGCTATGTGATTAATAATTTCCGAATTGTGTATGAATTTATATTGAACCATGTTATTTTCTGTTATTAAATTGTAGTTTAATTTCGAATCTTCATTGTTGGCCTAACTTGGTTTGTTTTTCTAATGAGATAAATCCCTAATGTATTTTCACCATTAGACTAACATAATAGTGTTTGATCTCGAAAGATAAATATTGTATATGCAACATCTATCTGTTCATCAATTGATGACACCTTAGACTAGTATTTTACAATATGAAACAAGAAGATTGTATAAATAAGATTACTTTGACTCTCGCTAATCGGAGAATTGTTGGATTCTTATTTAAAATGAAATTATCCTAATTCCTCTTAGCTTATTCATTTCGAATTAGCTCAATGACATATCATTGGCTGAATGGTCTATAAATCATATAAAGTCACTCTATATTTTCTCTTAAGAAATAGATAAGAAAGTGTTTGTTTAAATAAATACTACTTTTCTAAGAGAATGACTAAGTCTGAAAATAAAGTAGCAAATAAAGGAGATATTTTTTTTCTTGATTCCCTAAGTGTTCTATCATCTTATTCGTTACAAGATGATCCCACTGCCTCTGTTGTCTTAACGCAACCAAAGAGGTCAATACCATTTAGTTTTCTTAGACATAATTCACGGTACCTTGTCGTAGCGGGAGAGTTTCTAGGAACTCACCTTCTTATGACTCGGAAGACACTAGTGATTAAAATCTATTGTGAGTTTAAACAAGTAATGGATTGTCAAGATAAGAAACTAAGAAGAAAAGCCAAGAGAACTATAGTTTGATCCATTCAGATGGAGTAACCTAAAGTTTTCTATTACAAGGACATAAAAGGAAATTTTCATTAATAAGTCTATTCAATGGACTTAACAAAACTTTATGTTCCTAGTATTATAGGTTTCAGTTTATCTAAACCTATGGCTTGTGGTATACCTGGTAATTACTTACTATAATGCAAGCAACTTACTTTAGTAAGATGCTGAAGCATTTTCTATCCAATGGCAATCTATAGAAGCTTCACAATTTCAATGCATAGATTTTATTTATCTAAGGAAAAGTCTCAACTATTTCAGAAAAGATAAAGCCATGAAAGAATTTCTTAAATAAACAGTGAGAGGTGTCAGATATGCTTTAGTATGCCTTAGACCAAACACCTGCTGTTGAGTGGGAGTAATGAGTAGGTATCAGATTAATCCAGGAGAGGAACATTGGAAGACAATCAAGTAAATCTTAAGATTAAGAAGAGGAACTATATGTTAGTCAATAAGGGTGTGTTTAAAACTCTTAGACTACACCACAACAGATTTCAAGACTTTCCTTTGTGTTAGAAAGTCTACTGATAAAATGGTGATTACTCTGGCGGTGGAGTAGTGATTTTGGAGAAGTGTAAAAACCTATCTGAAGTCTCTTAGTCTACCAGAAAGAGACTGAATGTTAAAGTTGCAGGAAAGGTACTTATTCAGTCTAAGGAAAGTTCTATACATTTGTGGCACTGTTCCAACTTGCCTTAACTACTAGTGTTACTTCCTGAATAACCAAAAAGTAGTTGCCAAAAGTATAGAATCCAGTATCCCAAGAGAGTAGACATATAGAGAGGAATTTCACATTATCAAGGATTTTGTGATTAAGGAAAAGTAATGTGGAGAAGAGGTTGTGTTTAATTCAACCTGTCAGATCCTATTACGAGGAGTTTACTACTATTACACTTGATTTGTATATCAAGGTGTTGAGATTATTTGAAATGCACATTTTGTTTTATATTAGTGCAAGTGGGAGTTTGTTGGGTTTTGTGCCCTAAATAAAACTCATTTCAATATAATCAGATTTACTTATTAATAAAGATCAGAAATAACATTTTATGTTGCATGGTTCACATGATTTATTTCATGATTATATATATAATGTATGAATTCTATTTAAGTTCAGAACATATGAATTTGTTTATGATTATAGTGTTGTCAGCACAGTGGAATATAATCTTAATTATATGTTCGAAAGTTTATTCCTTGATTTGTCAGAACACTGGATTTAGACTGACATGGTATAATCAGCGATAGGTATTCTTACACCTTGGAAAAGTGTTATGTCCTTTCCAGGACATTGGCAAAGTTTACCAGTATCGGATGTATGGAGTATACATCGGAAGGGACCGATATTGAACTTTGATTAGATATATTAAAACTTACTGTGATATCTATTCAATTCAATATCACTTGTTGATCCTAGATCAAATGATCTTAATCCTGATATGATTTGGTTCAATCTCAAGATTGTTATTCGTGTTCTTTGATTTGTTAGTTAAGCCTACTTTTGAGTCAGGGTGATACGTACATTTTGGGAACACGGTACTGCAATTGAGTGGGAGCGCTAACATAAATATGGAATCTATAACTTCTATCTGGCAAATAGAAAGTAAAGGATGATTTCTTTCGAGCTTAACCAAACGAAAATAAATGGTGGAGTACTCATTTCACTTAGCTTAAATATCATTTATACAGGGTTAAGTGTTTTAAGGATAAAATACATTGTAGGGTGTAACGGTAATTTAATCCCTTTACAGTGTAAATCATCTATATAGAGGATCATTGATCAAATTAGGATTATAACAATGGATAACTAATGACGTATCTATATCGTGGAACATATAGCGCGTTCTATATGACTGAGAGTGCAATTCCAAGTTCTAAGAGTGGATTCAATAAGGAATTAATAAGTTAGGGAATTTACTTGGTAAATTCGGTTCGACTTATTGGAAGCTCGGTTATATAGACCCATGGTCCCCATACTAGTTGAGACCATACTGCTTGTGTAACACCCTAACTAGCATAGGCGTATTACGTGATTTTTAAACATACTGTGCAGCTCGTTTCTAATCAACGAGGTTTATGGAAATCGTGATTAATTAAAATTTTTTCTTTTTAATTAAACTTATAAAATATTTATATAAAAATACTCGGAGTCCCGATTACAAAACACTTTACAAAAGTTTACTGTCTAATATAAAATACTTGTCGCCTAGCGACTAATTACAAAAGCGCTGCTGTCCTGAGGATCGTACGCTCTAGGCCTAACCGCCCCGACATGTACAATCTTCATAGGCTCCTCCTCACGGCTCCACAGCTTTGGCCTTGCCCTTACCTACACATGAACATAGAACTATGAGTCGACAGACTCAGTAAGAAAAGCATAATCAAATATCATACATAAATCCCGAGTTATGATCAGACGCCCATACCCCTGCCCATAACCCTAATTGTCGTGTCCCACACGATACTGAGTCCTGAACGTTCATAAGACGGTACTATTGACAAGTAACAGCCTATACTCGGTACACTGGTCATACTCCAGCTGCTAGTCATACTCTAGCCTGTACCGATGTGCTACAGTATCACCCTATACTCAGTACACTGGTCATACTCCAGCTGCTAGTCATACTCTAGCCTGTACTGATGTGATACGTTAAATAGTACAGAACCACCAACCCTAGTATCAGCCTATACTCGGTACACTGGTCATACTCCAGCTGCTAGTCATACTCTAGCCTGTACCGATGTGATACAGTGTCAGCCTATACTGGGTACACTGGTCATACTCCAGCTGCTAGTCATACTCTAGCCTGTACCGATGTGACACAGTCGGATGGTTCGAAGCCAACATACATATCTAATGTAATCTAACAGGCTTCCTACATGCACGCTAAACATGTAATACATATGCATACTGTTATACTAATCTTACCTGGATTCTGAATTCAGGTGTTCCGGTCAACCTGAGTCGAACTAACTGCACGGCGGTTTACAGGCTCCTAAACCATAACAATCACACCACTGATAAGTGATACGCTAAATCACTTCCCAGGGACTTAAACTAGAAACTAAAAGTTTCCCTATCGATAAAAAGGATGGAAATACCCCAAATAACATATAAACGAGAAAATCAAGGGTTCCTGAAAATCTCCCAACCGGCAGACCGGTTGCCCAACCGGAATTCCGCGACTAGGAATTTCAGAACCCCATCCGGAATTCCGGATGCACAACCGGAATTCCGGTTCCTCGCAGACTAAAATCAAAAATTCATAACTCAATCAAATCGAACCCAAAGCATATCAAATCTTCCAGACCTGTTCTAGATACTCCTAAGAACAAATCCAAAGCATAAAAACCGAGCTTCAACCACAAAAACTCATTTCACCATTGGAGGTTCAAGATTGAGTTCAAAAACTCAAAACTTGACAAACCCTCCAAACAGCCACTAAAACAAGTATAACTCAACCTATTTCAACATAATAAAACTCCAGAAAACACCTTTAAACAGCAGCAACAACTACAGCAACAAATTTCATCACTTTTCTTTGAAAACTATAATTTTGAGCTAAAAACTACCAAGCTTGAATCAATGCAAACAACATGCATCAAACTAGCTTTAATCTACTCAAAATAACAACATTAAACCTCTGAAACAACAACAAAATCATAGCAACAAAATCAACCTAAACTAAGCATGCAAACCATCAAATTCTTCCAAAATTCCAAGAAAACAAAGAAAAGAAGCTAGAACAAGGTTTGCCTCTACTAGAATTACTTTAAACTTGCTGGAAAACACTTGAATCACAAAGGAAAATCCACCTCCTTGCTGCCCAAGGAGGGCCGAATAGAGAGGAAAAGAGAGAGAGCTTTTTCACAATTTTCTAACTTTTTGAAACTTTGAAAAATGAAAATAATGAATTTTAATTACTCACATCAGCTAATAAAACATAATATAACATCCATTTTCCACTTACTAAGTCCACTAAAGGACAAAACTTAAATGGGGCAAAATGACCATTTTGCCCCTGCTCACTTAAAATAACATAAAGGGCATTGAAGGGTATTTTTGGGAAATTCTAAATTCCCGACCACTCCCGACATTCCCAATGTCTAATAAACCGTCCCAATATGCCAACATACTAAGTTGTGATTTTACTGAGCCAAACACCGAGTTTTATGTTACCGGGCACCAAAAATGCAAAATTATGAAAATCACTATATGACATAAAATGCATTTCAGAATTCAATAATAAGAGCATAAATAATTATTTAAATATCTATAAATAATTTTCCATAATTAAACATGATTAACCGCTAATTTCCAAATTAAACTAAGCTGTCTTTACAACTTGTAAGACTCAGTTAATTGATTTTGATTAATCAATTATAATTCTAAAGTTAGACTATGTCTACTTTATGAATTTTCACTAAGCAAGGGCAAAATTGTAAAGAAAAGAGATTCTAGGTTTATTTATTAATTAAGATATTTTATATGTCTAAATTAATAAATATATTAAATGACAATATTATTTAATAATTATTTTTAAGTTATTAAATAATTAGAATTGGCATTTAAATGGTTAAATTGGAAAATTGGCATATTTGAGAAAATAGGAATGAGAAATAACAAAATGAGAAAGTTGCAAAGTGAGGCCTAATTTCCTTATATGGGCCGCCCACTATGCATATGCTTTTACCATTTTATTTTTCCATTATTTTAATGCCACACAATTCTAACCTAAACCTAGAGGGCATTCTATAAATAGAAAGTAATGGCTTCAGGAAACAACATACAATTGCATCTCATTCTTTTCTGAGAGAATTCCTGAGCCTCCACTTTCCTCTCTCTTTTCTTCTCTTCTAAATTTCGAAATTCCTTGAGTGAATGAGTAGTGCCCACACACATCAAGTGGTACCTCAATCATAGTATGTAAGACTGTGGAAAATCAGCATCAAAAAAGGAGAGAAAGAGATCCAGGTTCAGATCTTGATTATTCTTTGTTACAGAAAGGAATCAAGGGCTAGAGATCTGAATGGAAGGAGTCATTATATTCCGCTGCACCCAATGTAAGGTTTTCTTAAACTCTTATGTGTTTATTTCATTGTTTTAGAATTCATATTAGGATGTTAATAAAACATACTTGGTAGTAAATCTATATCCTGGTAAAATATTTCCAACAAGTTTTCCATGCAGTACGATGTGCCCATAAAGCATTAGTTAGTCTCAGGGACAAATCTTTTATAGTTGGGTTTACCGTTTTTTTCCTAGGATGTGCTTTATTTGACCACTTGTTTGAGGATGATATGGTGTAGTGACTTTGTGTGTAATGTCATAATTTTTCATGAGATGTTCAATGGCTTATTACAAAAATGTGTACCTTCATCACTAATGATAGCTCGTGGTGTGCCAAAACAGAAAAAAATATTTTCTTACAAGAAACGAATCACCACTTTGTGGTCGTTTGTGTGATATGCGACAGTTTCGACCCATTTTGAAACATAATCAATCCCAACAAGAATATAAAAATTTCCAAACGAGTTAGGAAAAGGTCCCACAAAATCAATATCGCAAACATCAAATACATCAACAATAAGAATAGGGTTTAAAGGCATGTTTCTTATGGACGAACTTCCTAACTTTTGACAACGTTCACAGGTTTTACAGTATGCATATGTATCACGAAAAATTATGGGCCAATAAAAACAACATTGTAAATTTTTTGCAGCAGTATGCATATGCAACGTTTGATCACAAATTGGGATACATATACGTACTATTTGATCAGGGCAATATTTAAACAAGTATGGATCATCCCAGATAAAAATTTTCACCTCAGAATAGAATTTATTTTTACGTTGTTTAGACTAATGAGATTGTATTTCACAAGTAACAAGATTATTCACAATGTCAACATACCAAGGCAGAGAAGAAACATACATCAATTGTTCATCAGGAAAAGTTTTGGTGATAGGGGTAGGCTCTTTACTAGTTTCAATAACTAGCCTAGATAAGTGATCATCAACAACGTTTTTCAAACCCCTTTTTATCACGAATTTCTAGATCAAACTCTTGTAAAAGAAGTATCCAACGGATTAAACGTGATTTTGCCTCTTTCTTTGATAAGAGATATCTTAACGCAACATGATCAGAATAAATAATTATTTTAGATCCTAGCAGATAAGACCTAAACTTTTCTAAGGCAAAGACTACAGCTAGAAATTCTTTCTTAGTTTTGGAATAATTTAATTGAGCATCATTCAGAGTTTTGCTAAAGTAGGAAATAACATGTGGTATTTTATCAATTCTTTGCCCTAAGACAGCTCTTATAGAATAATTAGAAGCATCACACAATATTATTTCAAAAGGAAGGTTCCAATCAGGAGGTCAAATAATGGGTGCAGTAGTTAGCATAGTTTTTAATTTCTCAAAAGAAATATGACAATCAAGATCAAAAACAAATGTATTATCTTTTCCAAGTAAATGGCAAAGAGGCCATGAAATTTTGCTAAAGTCTTTTATGAATCTCCAGAAGAAACTGGCATGACCGAAGAATGATCTAACTTCTTTCACAATCTTAGGTGGTGGGAGTTTTGAAATAAGAACCAACTTTAGCTTTGTCAACTTCGATTTCCTCAGATGAAATCATGTCCAAAGACAATTCCACGTTTTACCATAAAATGACATTTTTCCCAATTTAGCACTAAACTAATTTCTTTACAACGAATCAAGATAAGAGACAGGTGGTGTAAACATTCATCAAAAGAAGATCCATAAATAGAAAAATCATCCATAAAGATTCCAAAAAATGTTCAACCATATCAGAAAAAATTGCAATCATACAGCTTTGAAATGTGGTAGGTTCATTGCATAAGCCAAAAGACTTGTGTCAATAAGCAAAAGCTCCATAAGTACATACATAAGTGGTTTTCTTAATCCTCAGGTGCTATTGGGATTTGGTTGTATCCCGAATAACCATCAAGAAAATAGTAGTACTCATGACCAACTAATCTTTCAAGCATTTGGTCAATGAAGGGTAATACCTCAGAAAATAATATGGCATTTAATTGAGCATATTTTATTAAATATGTAATGATCATGACAAAGAAGTAAGATTATGATTTTACTTAGGCTAATTAGTGAGAATTAATTACAGAGATTTTATTGCACTATGTGGGTATCGTAGATACTATTTTTAAATAAAATGTTTTCGGGCCTGGCAACCGTGGGAGCTCGACGGAGTGGTCAGAGATGCCACGACAATATAAGATGAATAAAATTTGAGTTATTCTGGACTAGTTTAAAATTTTAGGTTATCAGTTTGGTGGATTAGTTAAATTACTTAAAT
Source organism: Cannabis sativa (assembly GCF_029168945.1). Taxonomy (NCBI): domain Eukaryota; kingdom Viridiplantae; phylum Streptophyta; class Magnoliopsida; order Rosales; family Cannabaceae; genus Cannabis; species Cannabis sativa. The sequence continues at coordinate 60,990,622 of NC_083601.1, forward strand.
ACCCCTAAGTATATAATAATTTAAGTTTTGAGAGGAGGGGTAGAATGGTCATTATGAAAGGTTAATTCTTTTTGTTATTTAGGCTAAAATCTAGATTATAATAAAGGTTATATGGTGATTATTTACGAAATGAGAAGGACAACCTAGAAAGTTGAGAAAAATCAAAATAGCCTATTTTCTTCTTCTTCCATCCTTCGAACCCAAGGGAGCAGCAGACCAAGGGATTTTTCTCCTTCAAATTCTGTCAATTTCAGTTGTTCTTGCAAGAGCTTGTCGCTGTCCAAGCATTGAGGTGAGTTATCTTGGTGTTGGTTTAGATTTTTTTTCAAGTTTAAGTTAGTTTTTGTATGGGTTTTGTGATTTTGAGGCTGTGATACTAAATTCAGTTTAAATTATGTTTATTGATCCGATTTAGGGGTTGCTTGAGTTTAGATTAGGTCTTTTAATGGCTGTTATGTGTGGAGTTGGAAAAAAACTCGATTTTAGGATCCAATTTAGGTTCAAACATGGTAAATTGTGAAATTTGAAGAAATATTGTGCAATGGTGCTTTAGATAGATTGTGTTAATGATATTATAATGTTCTAGAAGATTTCAGCAGGTTTGGTGGAGCTTAGATTGGGTTTCGGGGTGAAAAACCAGATTTCCCCATGGCTGCCTAGAAAAGCAGTCGACCAGTTTTGTAGACTAGTTTGCTAGCAGGGGAAAATCTCAGGTTTTCTCCTCGTGATTTTGGTTTGGGGAATTTTCCAAAGTTTAATTTAGGGCATTTTTAGGGGTATTTGAGTTAGTTTGAACCATTGGGAAATAAGGTTTGTCTGGTTACGGGAATTAGGGTTTATTCTTGGAAATTTGATTAAGGTATTTATCGAATTTTGTTGTCGTGATATAGGACTAGGATCGTCAAGCCTTGTTTACACTCAGGTCTGCCCGAACGCCTAATTTCTGGACTTAGGTAAGAAAAGTGTTATGCATCATTTATGGTTAAACAATTTTTATTGTTATAGTGTCAATTATGATCGATATCTCGATATGTGTTTGTTGTGGCTCCATTATGATCGAGGGTTGGAAAAAGTGATCACCGTTATGAGTAATTACTCTTCAAACTATGGATAGGTTTCTTACTTATTGTTCTCTGTATCAGGCAACAAAAGTGACATATATAGCTCGTGGATAACAAGTTGTAAGGGTGCTTTATGAAGCACTGAGTTTGTGTGATTATAATGATGTGAAATTGTATAGGCTTATTAATATGTTACGTGTTATGATTGCGTACATCTTGTCATAGTGTGATTACTTGGATTTTATATTGATTTTTGATTTAGTCACTTTTCTTGTTGAGTCTCTGTGACTCGCGGGTGCTTAATGGTACAGGTAAAGGTAAGAGCAAAGTTGAGCAACCATGAGCAATGTACATATCAGCCGCGATGCCATGGCTCTAGTGGACAGGATTTCCCTTCTTGAATGTATTTTGAAGGGTGAACTCTTTTTCGTAAAGTCACTTTTGGAACTGATTGTAAATATTTTAAAAACAGGAGGTCCCCGTAAATATTATTAGTTATCTTTTATAAAGGTGTGTGTTTGTTTAATTACAAATTTTTAACTATCCACACTTTTCGTATAATTAAAAAATAATAAAAAAATTGTGCAAACCACATACGTGGCCTCCCTGTGGAACAGGGCGTTACATGGTATCAGAGCAGCCAAGGTTTAAAAATCCTAAAGACTTATAGCAATTATTTAATGAAATGTTAAATTCTTTTCCTTTCGGCCTTGTGTGAGAGTTAGGGGGCCGTTAGTAGTGCGTACGACATACTGCACCCAGCCCTCCCTCACATGAACAACCCCAATTGTGAAGGCCCATTTACATTATTTAAATAATTGTATTAGGCTAATTATACTAGTTTAACCTAATTAAAATTGAATTAGCAACATAATTAATTTTTAAATAAATGGAATTAATTTTTCATTGGATTATTTCAAAATTAATTTAGAAAAATACACTTAGTTTAATGAAAAGATTCTAGATAGTGATTTCTAGTAACTAATTTATATTTTCTAATATTTAATTATGTAGAAAAATATGTTTAAGTTGAAAATTAATTTGTTAATTAATTTTAGACTAACTTAAATTAGAATATTTTGTCTTAGAACTTAAATTAGAAAAAAATAATTAAGTTGATTTTATTCAAGATACTTAATTATTTATTTCTATTTCAAGAAATTTAATTAATAGAAAATATATTTAAGTTAAAAATTAATTTTAATTAATTTTAGACCAACTTAAATTAGAATATTTTAATAAATTTAATTAAATAGAAAATTATATTTAAGCTTGAAATTTTTTTAACTTTAGATCAACTAAAATTAGAATAATTATAGAGGTTCAGCCCCGAGAAGTTCGGTAATAGCCTAATCCTCATTATTTGTATTGACTTAAGATCAATGAAGAAGATTCCTTTTCTTATAGCTCTTACAACAGTATCTTTGAATATATAATTCTTAGATAATAGTATCGTCTTAGCTTAATTGCTTTTCGACAGATCCCTTGCCCAGTGAATATGCATCACTATTTATAGGGCAAGGAAGCTTGAGGAGGAAGAGTTTCCTCTCACGTTACAATGCGTATAAACAGAAAGACAGTGGGATCAATGCTGAAGGCAAGGATCGTGCGATTGAGGCTGAATACACTGATAGTGGGATTGTGTGTATGCCGTATCCACGTAAATTGATCCCTGAGTTATAGGGATTAAGATGATGACTCATGATGCGAAAACTGAATTCGCTAAGTGTTGATTGCCCTGCGCGGGTCGCTCGATATCTTACTCTGGGCATGCCAGCGAGGCATCCTGCTCGGCCTGTCTTCCTGAGCAGATGTTCCAAGTGGACTCCACGTGTCACCATTCCCATGATGCCACGTCAGCATCAAAATTTGGGATAACATTTGCCCCCCAAGTCTGTACGGGACTTTCGAAGTTGCGTGTAGACTTCATCCGAGCTAATTCTGCCTTTGGATGGGGACACGTGTCGACCGTGACCGCTCGAGACTCGATGTGAAGCTGACTGGGCGTCCCTTCAGTTTTTGGCTAATAAATGCTCTAAAAATTAATGTTTCGAAATCTGACTTTCTCTCTCCACGGCTGACGGCTGCACTCGATTACTTTTGATTTCCCATATTCTTTTTTAAAGCGGGAAGCTGAGGTGTCTGAGGTTTCTTTGAGACAATTACCTCTTTTCGTGACTTGCCTATAAATATCCACAACATTGGCACATAAACTCATTTTATCACCCTTCTTTGCTAGGTAAGCCCCAGAGCGAAAATAAAATTTCTTGGCTTCAAAGTCGTTGAAGTGCCTTCATAAAACTGCTAGTTGGATAGACGTTGCTCGAACCCAGACACTCGAATCTTGAGTAAGTTTCTCATATCCTTTATGCTTATCTTTGCATGTTTACATTTCGAATGCAACTTCCATTGTGCTGTAAAAAAATGCTTAGGAAACCCTAGAGTTAGAAACTGTTGCGATTCTTCTTTATCATGTCTTCATGTGGGTTTACAGCCATAATGCTTGTTCCTGAACTACATAGCGTCCATCTTTCATCTTGCTTATGTTGGGTTTTGTGCCCTAAATAAAACCATTACAATCTGATTAGTTATAAATTTAAGAGTTTTGAAGTGATTATGTTAACATGTATTTTACATGTTTATGGTTTAATATATATTTAATATATGCACAAAATCAGTTAAGTCCAGAACATATATTTATTCACAATTACAGTATTGTCAACACAGTGGAATGTGATTGTGATTATATGATTCAAAAGACTAAGTCCCTGTTCATCAGTGTTTTGGATTTACACTAATTTGATAATCAGCGATGAAGTATACTTGCACTTGGAGTAAGTGTTATGTTCTTTCTAGGATATTGGTAAAGCATACTAGTTTCGAATGAATGGAGTACGCATTGGACTGGACCGATATTGAACTTGGTCAAGATATTATAAACTTAACGTTGTATCTTTCCAAGTCAATATCAGTAGTTGATCTTAGATTAAAAGAATCTAAATCCTGATATGCTTAGGCTCAATCTCAGGAGTGCTATTCATATTCTTTGATTTATTAGTTAAGCCTACTTTTGGGTCAGGGTGATACGTATATTTTGGGAACATGATAGTACGATTAAGTGGGAGCGCTGAACATAAATATGGAATCTATAGCTTCTACTGGTGTATAGAAGTCAAGTGATGATTCCCTTCGAGCTTAGCTAAATAGAAGTAAATGGATGAGCTCTTCTTTCAGTGACTATATCTAAGATCACTAAAACATCATTTACAGGTAGCAAAGTGTTTTAAGGGACCAAATACATTGAGTGGTGAAAACGGTAAATTTATCCCATCTCGATGTAAATCATCTCTATAGAGGATCTTTGATCACATTAAGATTATAATAATGGTTAAATGAGATAGTATATCTATATCGTGGAACATATAGAATGCTCTATATAAGTCTGAGAGTGCAATTCCAAGTTCTAAGAGTGGATTCAACAAGGAATTAATAAGTTAGGGATTTACTTGGTAAATTCGGTTCAACTTATTGGAAGCTCAGCAATATAGAACCATGGTCCCCATTCTAGTAGAGACCATACTGTTTGTAAGACTCAATAATTGATTTATGTTTAATCAATTATCATTCTAAAAGTTAGACTATGTCTAATTTGTGAATTTTCACTAAGCAGGGTGAAATTGTAAAGAAAAGAGATTCTAGGTTTATTTATTAATTAAGAGACTCTATATTATATTAAATGACAATATTATTTAATAATCTATTTTAGTTGTTAAATAATTAGTCTTGGCATTTAAATGGTTAGAATTGGAAAATTGGCATTTTTGGGAAAATAGAAATAAAATTGTGGAAATTGTAAAATCCAAGTGAGGCCCATCACACCTATGGCCGGCCACTTGAGTGTGTTTCCCAATTACTATTTTTAATTTTTAAATGCCAAATAATTACTAACCTAAACCTAGCAGTTATCTATAAGTGGAAAGTGGTGGCTCACACTAAATAAGGCAATTAATCAATTACTCTGTAATTCAGGAAAATGCCTCTTTCAGAAAGTTGAGCTTCCCTTTTCTCTATATATAGCCGCCCCCTCCTTTTCCTCTTGTGACACACGAAATCAACACAACACACAAGAGAGAGAGATAAAATTTCGAATTCCCTAGTGAGAGAGTAGTGCCCACACACAGCAAACAGTACCTCAATCATAGATTGGAAGACTGTGAAGGATCACATCCAACTTGAGGACATTCGGGCTCAAATCATGATCATACTCTGCAACAGAAAGGAATCAAGGGTTAGAGATCTGAGTGGAAGGAGACATATTATTCCGCTGCACCCACTGTAAGGTTTCTCATACTTTATATGTGTTTATTTATTATCGTTTTAGAAGTTCATATTTAGGTTGTTAATCAACATACTTGTGAGTAGATCTAAGATCCTGGTAAAATTAATTCCAACAACTGGCACCAGCGCCATGGTTATTGATTTGCTTGCAAGAAATTTGGACTTAAAACGATTTGTTTGTGATTTGGATGGTATCATGTTGTTTTGTGTGTTGTATTGATGATTGATTGATGTTTGTGAAATTCTGGGAAAAATAATTGATTTTTTGTTTCTGGAATTATTTTTATTGGATAGTTTGGAAAAAGTTAAGCAATTTACTTTTTTACAGAACTAGATTACGATTTTATTTGAATTAGTTATGAATTTTTAAAAATCGAGAAAAATCAGTGTGATGATCACCCTAAATGGAAAGAGAACATTAATATTACTCTCATAGGTGAAAGTGCCCTGTTTATCTTGATTGAGCCGTCTCCTGAACAGCCAGGTGACTATGCAACCAAAGCTTTTAAAGAGAAGTTTGAGCGTTGGTAGAATGCTAACAACAAAGCTATAATACTTCATGCTTTCCAGCATGGTTGACACCTTGAAAACAAGGTTTGCTAATGCTGTCACGACTGCAGAAATCATGACGCAGTTAACTAAGCTATTCGGTGTGGCATCAATCCAGTCTCGCTTTGACGCGACTAAGAAATTCATCAACGCACGGATGGAACCCCATCAAAATGTGCGTGATCACCTTCTCCAAATGGCAGGTTATTTCTAGGAAGCCCAAAATCATGGTGCTGAAATGGATCAGACAACTCAAGTGAGTCTTATCTTGAATAGTCTGACTCCAGCTTTTCTGCCTTATACATCAAATTATGTCATGAATAAGAAGGAACAAGACTTTCACACGTTAGTCAATGACCTTCAGACATATGAAAATTTGATTGGATGACCCAAGAAGAAAGGGAGTAAACCTCAGAATTCTAGAAATGGTAATGGGACGAGTAATCCTGAGGCACACGTTGCTTCTACTTCAAAACCCAAGAATAAGAAGAAGTGGAAAAATGCCAAGAAGCGAGCTGAAGCTGTGAAACAGCTAAGAACAAAAAGGCTGCAGCTTCTGGTGATACACCAAAAGGAAAGTGTTTCTACTGCAATGAGAAAGGCCATTGGAAACCCCAATGTCCTAAGCTTCTTGCAAAGAAACAAGGTATTTCTTTCTATAAACTGATGTGTTTTAGTGAATTATTATCCATTTGGATTATTAATTCATGACTACTAACCTTGTTTATTTGTTTTTCTTCTTACAGCTCAAGCTTCTTAAACTCAAGTGTTGTCTTAGCGAGTTGGATTTGAAAGCTGGAGAAAGGGGTGGAGTTCGTCCAAGATAAAGATGAAGCTAATTTATTTATTTAATTTTGAATTAATTGTTTCAGTATCAAAACAATTTGGATTTCAAGTTCGGGATTTTATTCCCTGTTATTTTCTCATGATGTTGCAAACAATTTTTTTTAATTCATAATTAAGTTTTTTTTACAAATAAATTGCAATCTATGAGTTGAGCTTCATTACTTTATCTTACAAATCAATTACCAATTATTATATTTATTATGTTTGTATGTGTATGCGTTTTTATTATTTATACAAATTCGATAGTTATTTAAACTCTTAACAGAGTTATTACTACATAAACATTACAAATAATTTCTATGTTTATGAATAATTGTTAATTCTAAAACAATTATTAAGAATTTTTTTAAGAAAAAGATCTTTTGATCTAATAGGGGTGGAGAAAAATTAAGAATAATATGCAGTTCAACGATCTTTTATATCTAATGAACTCTGGATTATATTAAACTCCACATAATCTCTATAACACTTTGAGAATCATGATCTCTACAACCTTTAGGGGTATATCATAATCTCTATATACTTAGGGGTGGATTATATTCCACAGTACTCTTTATGACACATAATTTTGAACATGGAAGTAATATAATAAATTAGCTATTATCAGAATAAATCCTTCATCTTGATTATAGGTTCCAATTTAGATTTACTGTTTTAATAGATAATGATACCAATAAAGTTCTTTGATAATGTATCAAAATACCTTAATTGAGTGGGAGAATTTTAAAATTCTTTACCGATCTTCATTTGGTTGACACTTGTGATAGGAACTTAAGAACACTACTGATAAAACAAATCTAACCATTCATGTGGATAGAAATAACTTATCAGAATTATGAGAATAAGATAGAAGAATTCTTGCATAGTCTATTCGAATGACTTGAGTCAAGATTTCTAATCCTCATAACATTTTATGGTATCTTAATTTGATTGCTTAATCTCTAGCAAGTATTTTACACTTCAAATACTAGACTGCTATGTTGATGACCTAGTCTTAAAGAAACTTACAGTTTCAGACTAAGATAATAAGTCACAACTAGATACCCCTCAAAACAATAATAAGAGGTTAAAATTATTAACCAGACATCTACTATTGAGTGGGAGCCATCTGAGATGTAATAAAATAAGGAACATTAGGGGACAATGAAGAAAGATTTATGAAAGTGACCTATATGTTAGATATTAAGGATCTGTATATTAGTTATCCTAATATCCACACCAACTCATTAAGAATTTGAGATGGTGGTTACTCTCGGGGTGGAGGAGTTATTCTAGAAGAGTGTAACAACCCATCTATAATAATTCAAGCTCCATCAGAGAAGATATATATAACTTTGTAAATTCAAGATTACCAGAAAGTTATTTTACTGAAGAAAATTCTACATTGCATTATCTCAATTCCAAATTTTAAAATAGGAGAGATATGTCCTCTGTTTGTTCAGATGTACTTAATAAGCAGTAAGGATTTCAGTATCCCTTGATGAGTAAAGTGTATAGTTAAGGACGTTTCATAATGTTTTATGAACCTAGTTCTAGAAATTTGGGTGGATTCAAATATACTACACTTGATCAGAAGATCAAGACAAAAGATTGATTGTAATGCACAACTTGTTTCATGTTAGTGCGAGTGGGAGTTTGTTGGGTTTTGTGCCCTAAATAAAATCCATTACAATCTGATTAGTTATCAATTTAAGAGTTTTGAAGTGATTATGTTAACATGTATTTTACATGCTTATGGTTTAATATATATATTTAATATATGCACAAAATTAGTTAAGTCCATAACATATATTTATTCAGAATTATAGTATTGTCAACATAGTGGAATGTGATTGTGATTATATGATTCAAAAGACTAAGTCCCTGTTCAACAGTGTTTTGGATTTACACTAATGTGATAATCAGCGATGAAGTATACTTACACTTGGAGTAAGTGTTATGTTCTTTCCAGGATATTGGTAAAATATACTAGTTTCCAATGTATGGAGTATGCATTGGACTTGACCGATATTGAACTTGGTCAAGATATTATAAACTTACCGTTGTATCTTTCCAAGTCAATATCAGTAGTTGATCTTAGATTAAAAGAATCTAAATCCTGATATGCTTAGGCTCAATCTCAGGAGTGCTATTCATGTTCTCTGATTTATTAGTTAAGCCTACTTTTGGGTCAGGGTGATACGTATATTTTGGGAACATGATAGTATGATTGAGTGCTATAGCTTCTACTGGTGTATAGAAGTCAAGTGATGATTCCCTTCGAGCTTAGCTAAATAGAAGTAAATGGATGAGCTCTTCTTTCAGTGACTATATATTAGTTCACTAAAACATCATTTACAGGTAGTGAAAACGGTAAATTTATCCCATCTCGATGTAAATCATCTATATAGAAGATCTTTGATCACATTAAGATTATAATAATGGTTAAATGAGATAGCATATCTATATCGTGGAACATATAGAATGCTCTATATAAGTCTGAGAGTGCAATTCCAAGTTCTAAGAGTGGATTCAACAGAGAATTAATAAGTTAGGGATTTAGTTGGTAAATTCGGTTCAACTTATTGGAACCTCAGCAATATTGATCCATGGTCCACATTCTAGTTGAGACCATACTGTTTGTAAGACTCAATAATTTATTTATGTTTAATCAATTATAATTCTAAAAGTTAGACTATGTCTAATTTGTGAATTTTCACTAAGCAGGGGTGAAATTGTAAAGAAAAGAGATTTCAGGTTTATTTATTAATTAAGAGACTCTATATATGTCTAATTAATAATTATATTAAATGACAATATTATTTAATAATGCATTTTAGTTGCTAAATAATTAGTCTTGGCATTTAAATGGTTAGAATTGGAAAATTGGCATTATTGGGAAAATAGAAATAAAATAGTGGAAACTGCAAAATCCAAGTGAGGCCCATCACACCTATGGCTGGCCACTTGAGTGTGTTTCCCAATTATTATTTTCAATTTTAAATGCCAAATAATTACTAACCTAAACCTAGAAGTTATCTATAAGTGGAAAGCGGTGGCTCACACTAAATAAGGCAATTAATCAATTACTCTGTAATTCAGGGAACTGCCTCTTTCAGAAAGTTGAGCTTCCCTTTTCTCTATATATAGCCGCCCCCTCCTCTTCCTCTTGTGACACACGAAATCAACACAACACACAAGAGAGAGAGATACAATTTCGAATTCTCTAGTGAGAGAGTAGTGCCCACACACAGCAAACAGTACCTCAATCATAGATTGGAAGACTGTGAAGGATCACATCCAACTGGAGGACATTCGGGCTGAGATCTTGATCATACTCTGCAACAGAAAGGAATAAAGGGTTAGAGATCTGAGTGGAAGGAGACATATTATTCCGCTGCACCCACTGTAAGGTTTCTCATACTTTATATGTGTTTATTTATTATCGTTTTAGAAGTTCATATTTAGGCTGTTAATCAACATACTTGTTAGTAGATCTAAGATCCTGGTAAAATTAATTCCAACAACTGGCACCAGAGCCATGGTTATTGATTTGCTTGCAAGAAATTTGGACTTAAAATGATTTGTTTGTGATTTGGATGGTATCGTGTTGTTTTGTGTGTTGTATTGATGATTGATTGATGTTTGTGAAATTCTGGGAAAAATAATTGATTTTCTGTTTCTGGAATTATTTTTATTGGATAGTTTGGAAAAAGTTAAGCAATTTACTTTTTTAGAGACCTCGATTACAATTTTATTTGAATTAGTTATGAATTTTTGAAAATCGGGAAAAATCAGGGTGGTGATCACCCTTCCCACGCGCGCGGAATGGCTGCTTACAGCCTCCCAGCGCTGTAGAAACTCGGCAGATCACCCCATATGCGCGCGCGGATGGTATGTTGTGCATACCATTCGTACAGCGTGCAATTTTCTTCGTTTTCTTCGATTTTTCATGCTATTTCATGGAATTAACTTCTGATTTTTTGTGTAGTTTTGTATTTTGATTTTTATTTTTCATATTTCAAATCTAATTATCAGAAATAAATTAATTTGATTATTCAAAATTAATTTTAGATATTAGTGTAATTTGAATTTGAAAATAGGTAAAAATCATTTTTGCTTACCTCTTTTCTTATTTTCTTTAAAATTTGATTATTTTATCTTATTTTTAAATCTAAGGTCAGATATTAAATTCCTTTTATAAAATGTTTTTTTTTTAAGAAATTTGACCTTATTTAAAATAAGATTACTATAATCATGGTATTTTAAAAAGGAAATAAGATAATTTTGTTAACTTTTAAATTTTGTAATTTTTTTTAATTAAATTATAAAATCAGAAAAGGGTATGTATTTATCATTTTCTATTTTATTGAATATTTAATTTATTAAATAACATGAAGTTTAAAAGGTAAGTTAGCAAATTTTTTTTTGAAATGATATTTAGGTTACTTGAAACCTAATTTTTCAAAATTGTAGGTTTAATTTTAAATATTATTTGATTTCATTTCAAAATCCGAATTTTTTTTTATTATTATTATTTTCGAAATATAATTAATAATTTAAAATAAAATAAATCATACATCCAACTATCCAAATCTAACTTGTTCCAGGAGTATGTGTTTTAGATTGTTTGTAAGTTTTTCTAAAACCTATTATTGCTTGATCTAAATTGCCATGGTTAACTTGTTGACAGATCCAATGATCTGATTTTAACCCATGGTTCAATTGTCAATAGGTCAAGTAAATAATTTGTAACAGGTGAATTTTACATTCTTCTTTCATCTGTGTATGACCTAATAACATGATAGGGTCCATCCAAATATGTGTGCCTGTGTGAGCCTATATGTTTATTTTATTATAGCTGCATATAGGTTGTTGCTAAATAAAATGTTACACCCTGATAGATTTTATTTAGGTCCATTTAGTTTTTGGACCTATTCAATTAATAACAGTTATTTATTTTAAGGTTAAATTCCTCTCTTTTGGGCCTTGTGTGAGAGATGGGGGCAAATAGAAGTGGGTACGACATACTGAACCCAGCTCCCCCTCACATGAACTACCCCAATTGTGAAGGCCCATTTGCCTGATTTGAATAACTGTACTAGGTTAATTAAATTAGTTTAACCTAATAAAATTGATTAGCAACATAATTAACTTTTAAAATATATGAAATTTATTTTCATTTTAATATTTTAAAGTTAATTTTAAGAAAAACACTCTTAGTTTAAGATATTATTTCTGGGTAAACTATTTGTATTTTTCTTGTATTTAATTAAATAAAGAATTTTAACTAACTAGATTCTTTCTGAAACTTACTTTAATTATTTCATTAAATATTCCTATTTAAGTTATGAATTAGTTATTTTAACTGATTTTTCTTATCAACTTAAATTTGAATATCTTTTGAATTTAATATTAAGTTGAGGAATTCTAGGAATTGGTTATTGAAGATTCTTAAGATTTTTTTTTAAGGTTATTTTAAACTTAAAATGGAGTATTGTTAAATTAGGTAGTTACCATCTAATTTTGATATTTAATTAAATTTTATTTAGAAAATTTTAAGTTGTTTATTTTAGATTCTTTCTATAATAACTTAAATCAGATATTTTCCAAATCTTGAAAAGATACTTAATTAAATTGGGATATTTTCTAGATAGTTATTTCTATACTAATTATTATTTCTAATATTAAAATAAGAAAATATTATTGATTGTAAAATTAATTGCTTAATAATTAATTTTGGTACAATTCAAGTTAAGAATACTTTTCCTAGTATTAAACTAGAAATTAATAATTATGCCTTCTTTATACTTAATAATTTATTTCTTGAATTTAATACATTTAATTAAATTAAAAATTAAATATCTAAGTTGATTTTCGTAATGATATTTAAATATTGTTATTTTCATGACATTTAATTAAATAGAAAATTATTTTAAGTTGGGTATTTTTTATAACAACTTAAATTTGAATAATTTTCAAAATATATTTTATTTATTTTATTAATCAATATTTTTGAAATTGCATTTGATTATGCAAGATGATTTTGAATTTATCTTGAAAAATAGATTAAAGTTGTAAATTAATTATTTTAATTAATTTTTGAATCAACTTAAATCAATTATTTTTTTTATTTATTTATTAATAAACTAAAATATATTATTATTAGAAATTGAATTAATTAGTTAAAAAAAAACATCTAGATAGATAGTATTTTGCTTGAAGTATTTTTTCTAGTAAAGATTAATTTATTTTTTTTAAGTATTTCGAAAATTGTATAGTTTTATACTTTAATTTTTCGAAATACAATATATATTTTTATAGAAAATTTAAATTTGAGTTGGAAATTAATTTAAATTAATACAACCTAAATTAAATAATTTTCTTAATATTTATTGGAAAATTAATACTAAGATGGAAATAATTCATTTTATTTTCTTAACCATCTAAGTTTAATTTTATAAATATTAAATTAAATTTTATTTAGAATTTTTATTCTAAATTTAAATTAAATTAAATAAATATATATTTAAAATAAATAAATAGTAGAAGAAAATACATTTTAAATAATGAGCTTTATTATTATTAAGATATTCGATCTCCATTGTTGGTTTTACATAGCTATTGTTTTAGTGAGTAATCCTCCCTAATGGAGGAACGTTCATTAGCAAGTTAGCACCGTTTAATCTCGAAAGATAAGTATATTTGTAAGTTTTTTATATTAGTATTGATCACCCTAATGGTGGCGACTGTATAAGACTTACAAACGTATGAAACAATGGTGGAAGCTCATGAAATAGGAATGACCTTGACTCTCGCCTAAACGGGACAACGTCGGATTCTCTTTTCGATCGAATAAAAGGTTGCTAGAATATTTATTATTTTAGATGAGCTGACAACTCTATTCAATGGATGATAGCTTTGACTCTCGCTTAAACGGGACACTGATATCAGGTTGTTGAAAACCTTGGAAATTATTTAGGATTGTATTTTTTAGTATTTTCTCTTGTCATTCCTACTTGCTATGTGCTAATAATTTCTAACTAAGGTTTTGTGTTAAACCATAATTGATTTCTATTTATTATTTTGTAGTATCCTGTATTGCCATGTCAAATACCATGTTGTCAGTGTTGACTGAAAATAAGCTAAATGGATCTAACTTCCCTAAATGGAAAGAGAACATTAATATTACTCTCATAGGTGAAAGTGCCCTGTTCAGAAGAGGAATGTAACACCCTAACTAACTTAGGCGTATTACGTGATTTTTAAACGTACTGTGCAGCTCGTTGCTAATCAACGAGGTTTATGGAAAAACGTGATTAATTAAAATTTTGCTTTTTAATTAAACTTATAAAACAATATTACAAAAGACTCGGGATCCCGATTATAAAATTATTTACAAAAAGTTTTAACTGTTTAACTGTTACATAAAATAAAGGTCGTCTAACGACCAGTTACAAAAAAATCAGCCTTGCTGTCCCGAGGATCGTACGCTCCAGGCCTAACCGCCCCGACATGTACAATCTCATAAGCTCGCTCACGGTCCATCAACTGTAGCCTTGCCTTTACCTACACATAAACGTAAACTGTGAGTCGACAGACTCAGCAAGAAAACCATAATAATACTCATACATAATTCAAACTGCCGTGTCCAACACGATACTGAGTCCCGCTACTGCCATGTCCAACATGGTACTGAGCCACTACTGCCATGTCCAACATGGTACTGAGTTTTGAACGTTCACAGGGACGGTACTATTGACAAGTATCCTCCTGATCGGTCGAACCGGTCATACTCCGGCTGCTGGTCATACTCCAGCCTGTACCGACGGGATAGGTCAATAGCACGGAACCACCAACCAAATGTCAGCCTGATCGGTCGAACCGGTCATACTCCGGCTGCTGGTCATACTCCAGCCTGTACCGACGTGACAGGGTTGGATGGTTCGAAGCCTATATACATAACTAATGTAATCTAACAGGCTTCCTACATGCACGCTAAACATGTAATCTACATATGCATACTGTTATACTAATCTTACTCCGGATTCCGAATTCAGGTGTGCCGGTCAACCTGACTGGAACTGAAGCTGAGCGGCGGATTACTGGCTCCTAAACCATAAAAATCACAACGCTATAAGTGACACGCTAAATCACTTCCCGGGGACTTAAACTAGGAACTAAAAGTTTCCCTATCGATAAAAAGCATGGCAATACCCCTTAAAACATAAAAACGAGGAAAAACACGGGTTCTGAAAATTCCCCAACCGGCAGACCGGTTGCCCAACCGGAATTCCGGTTCTGGGAATTACTGAACCCTCATCCGGAATTCCGGTTGCACAACCGGAATTCCGGTTCCTCGCAGGAATTTTTCAAAAATTCCTAACTCAACCAATTCTAACCCAAATCATACAAGATCTTCCAGACCTGTTCTATATGCCCCAAATAACCATTCAAAGGCAACAAAATCACCCAGAACTCACAGAATCACAAAACACCATTAAAGCTCAAGCTTTGAGTTCTAAACTCAAACTTGAGCAAATCCCACAAACATGCAATAAAACCTGGTTAATTCTACTTAAACTAGCATGAATAAGCTTCTGCAAACAATAGAAAACAATCACCACAACCACAGCAACCAATTTTCTCATTTTCTTCAAAATCACATTTTTAAGCTTAAAAATTCCAAACTTTGAACAACACAACTAGCATGCATTAAGACCTACATAATCCATTCAATTAAAACCTAATCAAGCCTCTGTAAACAACAATTAAACACAGCAACAACATACTCAAATAATCATGCATTTTCTCAACTTTTTCATCAAAAATCTCAAGAAAACAAGGTAGAGAAATCACATAAAGAAATACCTCAACAAAGGATTACTAGAGCTTGCAACCCAAGCTTGAATCACCACAAAAATTCCAGCTCTTGAACCCAAGCTTTCAGCCGAAAAAGAGAGAGAAAAGAGAGAAAAAGCTTTCCAATTTTCTATTTTTCAAACTTTGAAATTTTTGTAAAATAAACTAATAAATCACTTAACATATATTAACCTTATTTCAGCAAAGTAATAAGCATTTACCATGTCTTTTTCAATTAAATAAAATCACTAAAAGACAAAATATCATTGGGGAAAAAAGACCATTTTGCCCCTCCACACTAAAATCACATAAAACACACTAAAGGGGTATTTTGGGAAATTCTAAATTCCCGGCCATTCTCGACATTCCCAACGTCTAAAACCCGTCCCCAAACTACTAACATACTAAGTTGTGATTTCTACTGAGCCAAACGCCGAGTTCCAAAATACCGGGCACCGGAAATGCAAAATATGAAAACTACTGAACAACATAACCATGCATTTCTGAATTCCATAAATAACAGTAATAAATTATTTAAATAGCTATAAATAATTTCGTAATTAATCATAAACAACTGCTAATTTCCAAATTAACTAAGCGGGCTTTACAACTATCCCCCCCTTTAAAAGGATTTCGTCCCCGAAATCTAACCTGAATAACTCTGGATATTGAGCTCTCATATCTGACTCTAGCTCCCAGGTGGCTTCTTCCACCTTACTGTTTCTCCAGAGCACCTTGACCAATGCTATGGTCTTATTCCGAAGGACTTTATCCTTTCTATCCAGGATTTGCACTGGCTGTTCCTCATAGGTCATGTCTGGCTGTAGCTGAAGGCTCTCATAACTGAGTATATGAGAAGGATCTGAAACGTATTTTCTCAACATCGAGACATGGAATACGTATGTCTGGCTGTAGCTGGAGGCAATGCTAACCGATATGCCACTTGACCTATCTTCTCGAGAATCTCGAAAGGTCCTGTAAATCTAGGGCATAACTTGCCTCTTTTCCCGAAACGTTTAATCCCCTTCATCGGAGATACCCGCAAAAACACATGTTCCCCTATTTGAAACTCAACATCTCTGCGTTTCGGATCTGCGTAACTCTTCTGTCTGCTCTGTGAGGCAAGCATTCTAGCTTTTATCTTCTCTATCGCCTCATTGGTCCGTTGTACTGACTCTGGACCTAGGTATTTCCTCTCCCCTGTCTCATCCCAGTGGATAGGGGATCTACACTTCCTACCGTACAACAGTTCATAGGGAGCCATCCCTATCGTACTCTGATAACTGTTGTTGTACGCAAATTCTATCAACAGTAGGTATTTATTCCAGGAGCCTTCAAAGTCCATAACACAGGCTCTCAACATATCCTCCAATATCTGAATTGTCCTTTCGGACTGACCATCTGTCTGAGGATGGAATGCTGTACTAAATTTTAGCTTTGTACCCATTGCCCGTTGCAAACTTTGCCAAAACTTGGAGGTGAACTTCGGATCCCTGTCCGAAACTATAGACTTCGGTACCCCGTGAAGTCTCACTATCTCTCTGACGTACAGTTCTGCCAACTGATCTACTGAAAATGTTGTTCTAACCGGCAGAAAATGAGCAGATTTCGTAAATCGATCCACCACTACCCAGATGGAATCAAATAAACCCGTGGTCCTAGGTAACCCGACCACAAAATCCATCGTAATATCCTCCCATTTCCATTCTGGTAGGGTTAGAGGCTGCAACAACCCTGCTGGTCTCTGATGTTCAGCCTTAATCTGCTGACAAGTGAGGCATCTCGATACGAATTCTACCAAATTCTTCTTCATACCGCTCCACCAGAAGTACGGTTTCAAATCTTGGTACATCTTAGTCGTGCCGGGATGCAGAGAATATGGAGTAGAATGAGCCTCCTCAAAAATCTCATTTCTAAGTTCCACACTGTTCGGAACACAAACTCTGGCTTTATACAA
Source organism: Cannabis sativa (assembly GCF_029168945.1). Taxonomy (NCBI): domain Eukaryota; kingdom Viridiplantae; phylum Streptophyta; class Magnoliopsida; order Rosales; family Cannabaceae; genus Cannabis; species Cannabis sativa. The sequence goes on from NC_083601.1 coordinate 61,008,214, forward strand.
AAGCATCCCACTGTCTGACACTGAAAAGTCCTTGGCTTGACCAGCCAACACCTCATATCGGATCTTCACTAACTCCGGATCTGTCATCTGAGTGACTTTTATTCTTTCCAACAGATCACATTGCAACGTCAAATTGTGAAGCTGACCTACCACAAACTCAATGCTGGATCTAACCATATCCTCTGCTAGCTGAGGTGAGATCTGAATCATACTAGCTACCTGCCCGGGACCTTTTCTGCTCAGGGCATCGGCCACTACATTGGCCTTTCCGGGATGATAAAGGATCTCGCAATCGTAATCCTTCACTAATTCCAACCAACGCCTTTGTCTCATGTTCAAATCCTTCTGAGTAAAGAAATACTTGAGACTCTTATGGTCGGTATAGATCTCACACTTCTCCCCATAAAGGTAATGCCGCCAAATCTTCAGTGCAAAAACCACTGCGGCCAATTCTAGATCATGAGTCGGGTATCGCTGTTCATAATCCTTTAACTGACGGGAGGCATAAGCGATGACCCGATCGGCTTGCATCAATACACACCCCAAACCCTGTTTGGATGCGTCACAGTAAACTACGAACTTCTCCTTGTCCGAAGGAAAAGCTAGCACTGGAGCAGTAATCAACCTCTGTTTCAGCTCCTAAAAACTAGCTTCACATTTATCTGACCAGATAAACCGCTGATTCTTCTTTGTAAGTTCGGTTAGGGGCATTGAAATTTTGGAGAACCCTTCCACGAACCTACGGTAGTACCCAGCTAAACCCAAGAAGCTTCTGATCTCTGTCACTGTCTTCGGTCTCGGCGAATCCCTGACGGATTCAATCTTCCCGGGATCTACCTTGATCCCATCTTTGCTCACAATGTGCCCTAGGAAGGACACCTGAGATAGCCAGAACTCACATTTCTTGAACTTGGCATATAGCTTATGTTCTCGAAGCCGTTGCAGTACCATCTGAAGATGTAACTCATGCTCCTCTTCTGATTGAGAGTACACGAGGATGTCGTCGATAAACACAATCACACAGATATCGAGGAAATCCTTGAATACTCTATTCATCAGGTCCATGAATGCTGCAGGAGCATTGGTTAGTCCAAATGACATAACCAGAAACTCGTAATGTACATACCTAGTGCGGAAAGCCGTCTTTGGAATGTCCTCCTCTCGGATTCTCAACTGATGATAACCCGAACGGAGATCAATCTTAGAAAAGACCGTCTTCCCCTGAAGCTGATCGAATAAATCATCGATCCTAGGTAATGGATATTTATTCTTCACCGTCAGCTTGTTCAACTCCCTGTAGTCGATGCACATCCTCATAGATCCATCCTTCTTCTTGACGAATAAAACCGGGGCTCCCCAGGGTGACACACTGGGCCGAATGAACCCTATGTCAAGCAACCCTTGAAGCTGAATCTTTAATTCCTTAAGTTCAGCTGGAGCCATCCTATACGGGGCTTTGGAAACCGGTTCCACCCCTGGTGCCAAGTCAATCACAAAATCAATCTCCCGCTGAGGTGGTAACCCTGGAAGTTCTTCGGGAAAAACATCCAAAAATTCCCGAACCACTCTGATGTCCTCTGGCCGAATGGTATCTGGCCGAGTGGTGTCCACCACCACGGCCAGAAACAATAAGCAACCGCCGTGCAACAATTCTCTCGCTGACATGGCCGAGATCACCGGGATCCGAGATCCCTGAACTGAACCAACAAACACAAATGGTTCCTCACTTTCCGGTTGGAAGACCACCATCTTCCTTTTACAGTCAATGCTCGCCGAATATTTAGATAGGAAATCCATTCCTAAAATAATATCGAATTCGACTAAACTCATCTCTATCAGATCAGCGCTTAACTCTCTACCATCTATCCTGATCGGCATAGACCTAATCAACCTATTGGAGATAACCAATTCTCCACCAGGTAACAGGGTTCCAAACCCTGATTCATATCTATCATAGGGTCTACCAAATTTACTAAAGACTCTGGCCGCCACATAAGAATGTGTAGCCCCAGAATCAAACAGCACTGAATATAGCGAGTTGTTAATAAAAAGTTGACCTGTGACAACTGATGGGCTGGCATCTGCATCAGCCTGTGTGATAGCGAACACCCTGGCTGGAGTGGGTATCGCTGGAGCTCGCGGTGCCTCTGGTCGGAGCTCGGGACAATCCCTCTTGAAGTGTCCGGGCATGCCACAATGAAAGCATCCCTGACCTTTGCACTCGCCAAGATGGTGCCTCTTGCAGCTAGGGCACTCGGGATAGGAGAATCGGGTCTCAGTACCACCAGGACGACTCCCTCTGTTCTGGTTCCCCCGGAACCTCTTGTTCTGACTCGAGCCACCGGAAGCAGTGGGTGCCCTCTTCCTCTGGTCAATGGCCGAACCACTACTCCCCCTGCTATAGCCTGATGCAGGAGGGGTAGGAGCTCCGCCACTCACCGGAGTACTGGCTGATTCTGACATACACCCCACTGCGCCCTCAGCTCGCAGTGCCTTCTCCACCATCTGAGCATAGGTGGTGCTGTCGTCGGTGGTGATCATCAGGTCATGTCTGATCTTGGGATTCAACCCGTCCAGATACTTCTCCTTCTTGCTGAAGTCGGTCGGCACAATTCCCGAGGCTAACCTCGCCAACCGATCAAACTGAGTAGTATACTCAGTGACGCTCATGTTCTCCCGCTGGGTCAGGTGAGCGAACTCTTTCCTCTTGGCGCTTCTGACCGCCTCATTGTAATACTTTGCGTTGAAGAGTTCCTGGAACCTTTCCCAGGTCATGGTGGTGACGTCATTGATCTGAGACACCATGTCCCACCATACCAGGGCGTCCTCCTGGAACTGGAAAGTGGCGCATACCACTCTATCGTTACCAGTGAAACCCATGAAATTCAGTATCTTGGTGATCACCGTCAGCCATTGCTCGGATCCGGACCTCCCCGGAAAACCGGAGGTGCTTGCTTCCGGAACCGCTCATACAGAGGTTCCAATCTATGGGCCGCCACCACTATCTCGGCCTGGGCAGCAGGGGCAGGTGCCACTGGAACTATGGGCACTGGAACTGCAGGAGCACCCTGCTGTCTCAACCTCTGAATCTCGAGGTCTTGTTCTTCGATCCGGGCTTGCATCTCCGCAAACTGTAACTCCCAGTTCGGGGCTCCCTGATCGGCTGGGGGAGCCTGGGCAGCCTGTGGTGGGTTCTCATCACCCCGACCACGAGCCCTGCCTCGGGGACCTCTACCTCGGCCCCTACCAGGTGGGGGAAACTGAGCTCCTTGTCCTTGGTTCGACCCTACGGAGTTGCCCTGACTCCTGGTAGTCCGCCTGGCGTCCATCTGATTAGAACCGCCTGCGAAACCAAGAGTTGGCATATCAGGTCGTATTCAAGGAGAGCTTACTAATGCCGCTTAATTTGGAAATTAAAAACGAAACATGCGACTATTCTACTATCAGGCTACTAACATGCTTCCTAACAGGCTTTTCTTTTTCATAACTGAATAAAATAAACCACTAAAGCAATAAAGGCTTACTGAACCGTGAAACGAGCTAACTGCTGATGATGATTGTCCATGTCGTGACGATCTTCTAAGACAACCCGCGCTTCGATACCAAATTGTAACACCCTAACTAACTTAGGCGTATTACGTGATTTTTAAACGTACTGTGCAGCTCTTTGCTAATCAACGAGGTTTATGGAAAAACGTGATTAATTAAAATTTTGCTTTTTAATTAAACTTATAAAACAATATTACAAAAGACTCGGGATCCCGGTTATAAAATTATTTACAAAAAGTTTTAACTGTTTAACTGTTACATAAAATAAAGGTCGTCTAACGACCAGTTACAAAAAAAACAGCCTTGCTGTCCCGAGGATCGTACGCTCCAGGCCTAACCGCCCCGACATGTACAATCTCATAAGCTCGCTCACGGTCCATCAGCTGTAGCCTTGCCTTTACCTACACATAAATGTAAACTGTGAGTCGACGTACCCGCAAGAAAAGCATAATAATACTCATACATAATTCTAACTGCCGTGTCCAACACGATACTGAGTCCCGCTACTGCCATGTCCAACATGGTACTGAGCCACTACTGCCATGTCCAACATGGTACTGAGTTTTGAACGTTCACAGGGACGGTACTATTGACAAGTATCCTCCCGATCGGCCGAACCTGGCCATACTCCGCCGCTGGTCATACTCCACCCGTACCGACGGGATAGGTCAATACCACGGAACCACCAACCAAATGTCACTGACGGCCGAACCGGCCATACTCCGCCGTCGGTCATACTCCAGCCTGTACCGACGTGACAGGGTTGGATGGTTCGAAGCCTATATACATAACTACTGTAATCTAACAGGCTTCCTACATGCACGCTAAACATGTAATCTACATATGCATACTGTTATACTAATCTTACCTGGATTCCGAATTCAGGTGTGCCGGTCAACCCGACCGGAACCGAAGCCGAGCGGCGGATTACTGGCTCCTAGACCATAAAAATCACAACGCTATAAGTGACACGCTAAATCACTTCCCGGGGACTTAAACTAGGAACTAAAAGTTTCCCTATCGATAAAAAGTATGGCAATACCCTTAAAACATAAAAACGAGGAAAAACACAGGTTCTGAAAATTCCCCAACCGGCAGACCGGTTGCCCAGCCGGAATTCCGGTTCTGGGAATTACTGAACCCTCATCCGGAATTCCGGTTGCACAACCGGAATTCCGAGTTCTCGGCAGAATTTTTCAAAAATTCCTAACTCAACCAATTCTAACCCAAATCATACAAGATCTTCCGTACCTGCTCTATATGCCCCAAATAACCATTCAAAGGCAACAAAATCACCCTTAACTCACAATCACAAAACACCATTAAAGCTCAAGCTTTGAGTTCTAAACTCAAACTTGAGCAAATCCCACAAACATGCAATAAAACCTGGTTAATTCTACTTAAACTAGCATGAATAAGCTTCTGCAAACAATAGAAAACAATCACCACAACCACAACAACCAATTTTCTCATTTTCTTCAAAATCACATTTTTAAGCTTAAAAATTCCAAACTTTGAACAACACAACTAGCATGCATTAAGACCTACATAATCCATTCAATTAAAACCTAATCAAGCCTCTGTAAACAACAATTAAACACAGCAACAACATACTCAAATAATCATGCATTTTCTCAACTTTTTCATCAAAAATCTCAAGAAAACAAGGTAGAGAAATCACATAAAGAAATACCTCAACAAAGGATTACTAGAGCTTGCAACCCAAGCTTGAATCACCACAAAAATTCCAGCTCTTGAACCCCAAGCTTTCAGCCGAAAAAGAGAGAGAAAAGAGAGAAAAAGCTTTCCAATTTTCTATTTTTCAAACTTTGAAATTTTTGTAAAATAAACTAATAAATCACTTAACATATATTAACCTTATTTCAGCAAAGTAATAAGCATTTAACATGTCTTTTTCAATTAAATAAAATCACTAAAAGACAAAATATCATTGGGGCAAAAAGACCATTTTGCCCCTCCACACTAAAATCACATAAAACACACTAAAGGGGTATTTTGGGAAATTCTAAATTCCCGGCCATTCCCGACATTCCCAACGTCTAAAACCCGTCCCCAAACTACTAACATACTAAGTTGTGATTTCTACTGAGCCAAACGCCGAGTTCCAAAATACCGGGCACCGGAAATGCAAAATATGAAAACTACTGAACAACATAACCATGCATTTCTGAATTCCATAAATAACAGTAATAAATTATTTAAATAGCTATAAATAATTTCGTAATTAATCATAAACAACTGCTAATTTCCAAATTAACTAAGCGGGCTTTACAAGGAACATCCCACTCCCTCAGTTGTAGCAACTGAGAAAACTACTACCAAACCTCCTGTTCAGAAGGTCACCGCTCCTCGTCGTAGTGGGAGGGTTTCTACAAGACCATCTCGTTATGGCTTGGATGGTGAAATCAATATGGTCATTGGTGACGGTATTGATGACGACCCATTAACCTATAAACAGGCAATGGCAAGTCCGCAACGGAAGCGATGGTCAGCCGGTATGGATTCAGAAATGGATTCCATGAAAAAGAACAAAGTCTGGGAATATGTAGAACCACCTGATGATTTTCGTCCAATTGGATGTAAATGGGTCTACAAGAAGAAAAGAGGTGCTGGAGGCGAAGTCAAAACTTTCAAAGCTAGACTGGTCGCCAAGGGTTATACCCAAAGAGAAGGTGTGGACTATGAGGAAACTTTTTGTCCGGTTGCCATGCTCAAATCCATCCGAATTCTTCTCTCCATAGCTGCCGCTTTAGATTATGAAATTTGGCAAATGGATGTCAAGACAACCTTTCTTAATGGGCTTCTTGAAGAAACCATCTATATGGAGCAACCAGAAGGTTATGTTCTTCCTGGGCAGGAGAATAAAGTTTGCAAATTAAATAGGTCCATATATGGACTTAAGCAAGCTTCTCGCTCATGGAATAAAAGGTTTAATGAGATCATCAAAACCTACGGCTTTCATCAGAATGAAGATGAACCTTGTGTTTACCAACTCAAGGAAAACCAAGTAGTAGTATTCCTGGTCCTTTATGTTGATGACATTTTGATCATTGGCATCAATGTCAAGAAAATGGCTCACATCAAGGAATGGCTTGACACTCAATTCGACATGAAAGACTTGGGTGAGGCAGCCTATGTTCTCGGTATTCAGATTGTCAGAAACCGGAAGAACAGATCCCTTGCTCTCTCTCAAACAGCTTACATTGACAAAGTTCTAGAGAGATTTTCCATGACCAATACCAATGGGGCAAATATGCCCTCTAGACATGGTATTCGTCTATCTAAGGAACAGTGTCCTACTGATCCTCAAGAGATAGAAGACATGGCAAAAATTCCTTATGCTTCTGCAGTTGGAAGTCTAATGTATGCTATGCTATGCACTAGACCCGACATCTGCTATGCAGTTGGAATCGTGAGCAGGTATCACCAAATCCAGACGGGTACATTGGAATGCTGTTAAGTATATTTTGAAATACTTAAAGAGTACAAGAGATTATGTATTAGTCTACAAGGGTGGTGCTTTAAATCCCTTAGGCTATACAGACTCAGATTTCCAGGGATGTCTTGAAGACAGGAAATCTACATCTGGGATGGTGTTTACTCTTGGGGGTGGAGCAGTGGTTTGGAGAAGTGCTAAACAAACTGCGATTTCGGATTCTACCATGGAGGCAGAATACATAGCTGCGGCTGAAGCAGCTAAAGAGGTTGTCTGGCTTACGAAGTTCTTCACCAGTCTTGGTGTAGTTCCTTGAATGCAAAAGCCTCTAGTCCTGCTTTGTGATAACAATGGAGCTATAGCCAACAGTAAGGAACCTCGGAGCCACAAGAGAAGTAAGCATATAGAAAGAAAGTATCATATTATCAAAGAATATGTGGCAAGAGGGGATGTACTGGTGGAGAAAGTGGATACGCAAGATAACTTAGCTGATCCATTCACCAAAGTCTTGGCAGTAACTTCATTCGAAAAGCACCGTCAGAATTTAGGATTAATTGAAATGTACTGATTTGTTTTATATTAGTGCAAGTGGGAGTTTGTTGGGTTTTATGCCCTAAATAAAACTCTATTTCAATGTAATCCAGATTATTCAATATCAATAAAGTAACAGAAGTATTTTTCATTCATTTGTGTATGTTTTGGTTCACTTAATCAATTGTTTGTCTATTTGATTTATAAATTCATCCAAACCCCTTTTCACATACTTGATCATGTTTATTGTGTTGTCAACAAAGTGCAAAGTAAACATGACTATGTGAATAAAGTATTCCTAGATTTATCAGAACACTGGGTTTTACTGATATGACAATCTACAACAGAGTTTACTTGCATTTGGAGAAATGTTATGTTCTTTCCAGAACATAGGTTAAAGTAAAGCTCAGGTTGGATGCATGGAGTATGCATTGGAATGGACCGATATTGAACTTTGAAATAGATTTTTGAAACTTACCGTAAATATCTATTCAATTCAATATCATAAGTTGATCCTAGATCACATGATCGAAATCCTGACATGGTTAGGCTCAATTTCAAGAGTATTATTCGTGTTCTTTGATTTGTTAGTTAAGCCTAATTTTTGGTCAGGGCAATACATACATTTTGGGAACACGGTAGTGCGATTGAGTGGGAGCGCTAATATAAATATGGAATCTATAGCTTCTATCTGGCGAATAGTAAGCAAAGGGTGATTTCCTTCGAGCTTAACCAAACGAGATAAATGATTGAGTACTCATTTCACTTAGTTGAAATATCATTTATACAGGGTTAAGTGTTTTAAGGATAAAATACATTGTCGGGTGTTACGGTAATTTAGTCCCTTTACAGTGTAAGTCATCCATATAGAGGATCATCGATCACATTAGGATTATAACAATGGATAACTAATGATGTGTCTAAATGGTGGAACATATAGAGCATTCTATATAATGAGAGTGCAATTCTGAGTTCTATGTGTGGATTCAACGAAGAATTAATAAGTCAGTGAATTTAAGTGGTAAATTCTAGATCTGCTTATTGGAAGCTCGGATATATAGACCCATGGTCCCCCCACTAGTTGAGATAATATTACTTGTAAGACTCATTGAATTGATTTTAATTAATCAATTAAAATTCTCAAGATAGACTGTGTCTATTTGAGAATTTATCACTTATTAAGGGCAAAACAGTAAATAGAGATTTTGAAGGGCATATTTATTAATTAGGAAACTTTAATTAGTTTCATTATTAATAAAATAAATGACAATATATTATTTGATAATTAATTTTAATTATTAAATAATTAGATTTGACATTTATGTGGTTGAACAAAGGAATTGGCAGTTTTTGACAAAACAGGAAACTATCAGTGTAAGAAAAGGAAAGTTGGAAAAGTGGCAAGCCTTGTTTCCACAATTCCTAGGCCGGCCACTTAAGTTCCCTTTTCCCTTTGATTTTTTCAATATTAAATGTCAATTAATTCAATCATAGCCCTGGGTGGTCTTCTATAAATAGAAGGCAAAGGCTTCAGAGTTCAACACAACTGATACACAACATTATTCTGACAGAATTTTCTCTCTGAAAATTCTCTCTGAGCTGCCACCCTCTCTCTCTCTATTCCTTCACTGTTTCGAAATCTATAAGTGCTAGAGTAGTGCCCACACACATCAAGTAATACCTCAATCATAGTGAGGAAGGCTGTGTAGAATTCAGAAACAACAAAGAAAGACTATCGGGCTTAGATCTTGATTATACTCTGCTACAGAAAGGAATCAAGGGTTAGAGATCTGAGTGGGAGGAGACATATATTCCGCTGCACCCAATGTAAGATTTCTGATACTCTTATGTGTTTAATTTTCTATCGTTTTAGAAGTTCATATTTAGGTTGTTAAATCAACATACTTGTGAGTAGATCTAAGTTCCTGGTAAAATAACTTCCAACAATTTCCAGGAAGCCCAGAATCATGGTGCTGAAATGGATCAGACAACTCAAGTGATTCTTATCTTGAATAGTCTGACTCCAGCTTTTCTGCCCTATACATCAAATTATGTCATGAATAAGAAGGAACAAGACTTTCACACGTTAGTCAATGACCTTCAGACATATGAAAATTTGATTGGAGGACCCAAGAATAAAGGGAGTAAACCTCAGAATTCTAGAAATGGTAATGGGACGAGTCATCCTGAGGCACACATTGCTTCTACTTCAAAACCCAAGAATAAGAAGAAGTGGAAAAATGCCAAGAAGCGAGCTCAAGCTGTGAAAACAGCTAAGAACAAAAAGGCTGCAGCTTCTGGTGATACACCAAAAGGAAAGTGTTTCTACTGCAATGAGAAAGGCCATTGGAAACCCCAATGTCCTAAGGTTCTTGCAAAGAAACAAGGTATTTCTTTCTATAAACTGATGTGTTTTAGTGAATTATTATCCATTTGGATTATTAATTCTGGACCACTAACCTTGTTTATTTGTTTTTCTTCTTACAGCTCAAGCTTCTTAAACTCAAGTGTTGTCTTAGCGAGTTGGATTTGAAAGCTGGAGAAAGGGGTGGAGTTCGTCCAAGATAAAGATGAAGCTCATTTATTTATTTAATTTTGAATTAATTGTTTCAGTATCAAAACAATTTGGATTTCAAGTTTGGGATTTTATTCCCTGTTATTTTCTCATGATGTTGCAAACAATTTTTTTTAATTCATAATTAAGTTTTTTTTACAAATAAATTGCAATCTATGAGTTGAGCTTCATTACTTTATCTTATAAATCAATTACCAATTATTATATTTATTATGTTTGTATGTGTATGTGTTTTTATTATTTATACAAATTCTATAGTTATTTAAACTCTTTACAGATTATTACTACATAAACATTAGAAATAATTTCTATGTTTACGAATAATTGTTAATTCTAAAACAATTATTAAGAATTTGTTTAAGAAAAAGATCTTTTGATCTGATAGGGGTGGAGAAAAATTAAGAATAATATGCAGTTCAACAATCTTTTATATCTAATGAACTCTGGATTATATTCAACTCCACATAATCTCTATAACACTTAGAGAATCATGATCTCTACAACCTTTAGGGGTATATCATAATCTCTATATACTTAGGGGTGGACTATATTCCACAGTACTCTTTATGACACATAATTTTAAAGATTGAAGTAATATAATAAATTAGCTATTATCAGAATAAATCCTTGATCTTGATTATAGGTTCCAATTTAGATTTACTGTTTTAATAGATAATGATACCAATAAAGTTCTTTGATAATGTATCACAATACCTTAATTGAGTGGGAGAATTTTAAAATTCTTTACCCATCTTCATTTGGTTGACACTTGTGATAGGAACTTAAGAACACTACTGATAAAACAAATCTAACCATTCATGTGGATAGAAATAACTTATCAGAATTTTGAGAATAAGATAGAAGAATTCTTGCATAGTCTATTCGAATGACTTGAGTCAAGATTTCTAATCCTCATAACATTTTATGGTATCTTAATTTGATTGCTTAATCTCTAGCAAGTATTTTACACTTCAAATACTAGACTGCTATGTTGATGACCTAGTCTTAAAGAAACTTACAGTTTCAGACTAAGATAATAAGTCACAGCTAGATACCCCTCAAAACAATAATAAGAGGTTAAAAGTATTAACCAGACATCTACTATTGAGTGGGAGCCATCTGAGATGTAATAAAATAAGGAACATTAGGGAACAATGAAGAAAGATTTATGAAAGTGACCTATATGTTAGATATTAAGGATCTGTATATTAGTTATCCTAATATCCACACCAACTCATTAAGAATTTGAGATGGTGGTTACTCTCGGGGTGGAGGAGTTATTCCAGAAGAGTGTAAAAACCCATCTATAATAATTCAAGCTCCATCAGAGAAGATATATATAACTTTGTAAATTCAAGATTACCAGAAAGTTATTTTACTGAAGAAAATTCTACATTGCATTATCTCAATTCCAAATTTTAAAATAGGAGAGATATGTCTTCTGTTTGTTCAGATGTACTTAATAAGCAGTAAGGATTTCAGTATCCCTTGATGAGTAAAGCGTATAGTTAAGGATGTTTCATAATGTTTTATGAACCTAGTTCCAGAAATTTGGGTGGATTCAAATATACTACACTTGATCTGAAGATCAAGACAAAAGATTGATTATAATGCACAACTTGTTTCATGTTAGTGCAAGTGGGAGTTTGTTGGGTTTTGTGCCCTAAATAAAACCCATTACAATCTGATTAGTTATCAATTTAAGAGTTTTGAAGTGATTATGTTAACATGTATTTTACATGCTTATGGTTTAATACATATATTTAATATATGCACAAAATCAGTTAAGTCCAGAACATATATTTATTCACAATTATAGTATTGTCAACATAGTGGAATGTGATTGTGATTATATGATTCAAAAGACTAAGTCCCTGTTGATCAGTGTTTTGGATTTACACTAATGTGATAATCAGCGATGAAGTATACTTACACTTGGAGTAACTGTTATGTTCTTTCCAGGACATTGGTAAAATATACTAGTTTCGAATGTATGGAGTATGCATTGGACTGGACCGATATTGAACTTCGTCAAGATATTATAAACTTACCGTCGTATCTTTCCAAGTCAATATCAGTAGTTGATCTTAGATTAAAAGAATCTAAATCCTGATATGCTTAGGCTCAATCTCAGGAGTGATATTCATGTTCTTTGATTTATTAGTTAAGCCTACTTTTGGGTCAGGGTGATACGTATATTTTGGGAACATGATAGTATGATTGAGTGCTATAGCTTCTACTGGTGTATAGAAGTCAAGTGATGATTCCCTTCGAGCTTAGCTAAATAGAAGTAAATGGATGAGCTCTTCTTTCAGTGACTATATCTTAGTTCACTAAAACATCATTTACAGGTAGTTAAGTGTTTTAAGGGACCAAATACATTGAGGGGTGAAAACGGTAAATTTATCCCATCTCGATGTAAATCATCTATATAGAGGATCTTTGATCACATTAAGATTATAACAATGTTTAAATGAGATAGCATATCTATATCGTGGAACATATAGAATGCTCTACATAAGTCTGAGGTGTCATTCCAAGTTCTAGGAGTGGATTCAACAGAGAATTAATAAGTTAGGAATTTACTTGGTAAATTCGGTTCAACTTATTGGAAGCTCAGCAATATAGATCCATGGTCCACATTCTAGTTTAGACCATACTGTTTGTAAGACTCAATAATTTATTTATGTTTAATCAATTATAATTCTAAAAGTTAGACTATGTCTAATTTGTGAATTTTCACTAAGCAGGGGTGAAATGGTAAGGAAAAGAGATTCTAGGTTTATTTATTAATTAAGAGACTCTATATGTCTAATTAATAATTATATTAAATGACAATATGATTTAATAATCTATTTTAGTTGTTAAATAATTAGTCTTGGCATTTAAATGGTTAGAATTGGAAAATTGGCATTTTTGGGAAAATAGAAATAAAATTGTAGAAACTACAAAATCCAAGTGAGGCCCATCACACCTATGGCCGGCCACTTGAGTGTCTTTTCCAATTATTATTTTCAATTTTTAAATGCCAAATAATTACTAACCTAAACCTAGCAGTTATCTATTAGTGGAAAGTGGTGGCTCACACTAAATAAGGCAATTAATCAATTACTCTGTAATTCAAGAAAATGCCTCTTTCAGAAAGTTGCGCTTCCCTTTTCTCTATATATAGCCGCCCTCTCGTCTTCCTCTTGTGACACACAAAATCAACACAACACACAAGAGAGAGAGATACAATTTCGAATTCCCTAGTGAGAGAGTAGTGCCCACACACAACAAATAGTACCTCAATCATAGATTGGCAGACTGTGAAGGATCAGATCCAGCTGAAGGACATTCGGGCTCAGATCTTGATCATACTCTGCAACAGAAAGGAATCAAGGGTTAGAGATCTGAGTGGAAGGCGACATATTATTCCGCTGCACCCACTGTAAGGTTTCTCATACTTTATGTAAAGCCCGCTTAGTTAATTTGGAAATTAGCAGTTGTTTATGTTTAATTATGAAATTATTTATAGCTATTTAAATAATTTATTATACTGTTATTTATGGAATTCTGAAATGCATGGTTATGTTATTCAGTAGTTTTCATATTTTGCATTTCCGGTGCCCGGTATTTTGGAACTCGGCGTTTGGCTCAGTAGAAATCACAACTTAGTATGTTAGTAGTTTGGGGACGGGTTTTAGACATTGGGAATGTCGGGATTGGCCGGGAATTTAGAATTTCCCAAAAATACCCCTTTAGTATGATTTATGTGATTTTAGTGTGGAGGGGCAAAATGGTCTTTTTGCCCCAATGATATTTTTTTGTCTTTTAGTGATTTTATTTAATTGAAAAAGACTTGTTAAATGCTTATTACTTTGCTGAAATAAGGTTAACATATGTTAAGTGATTTATTAGTTTATTTTTCAAAATTTCAAAGTTTAGAAAAAATAGAAAATTGGAAGCTTTTTCTCTCTTTTCTCTCTCTCTTTTTCGGCTGAAAACTTGGGGTTCAAGAGCTGGATTTTTGTGGTGATTCAAGCATTGGTTTGCAAACTCTAGTGATCTCTTGATTGGGGTATGTATTTCTTATTTGTCTTTCTTTGTTTTCTTGAAAAAAATGATGAATTATGGAGTGAAATGCATGCTTTTTGATGTTGTTGCTGCTGCTTGTGATTGTTGTTGTTTTTATGTTTAAAATGTTGAATTAATTATGTTTAGTTAGGTTGAATTGCATGCTAATTGTTCTTCCTTGAGTTGGTTAATTTTCTTGTTAAGAAACTAAGGTTTTCAAGTAAAAAATTGAGAAATTGGTGGCTGTAGTTATTGCATGAATTAGGTTTTGTTTTCTGCAGTGTTTCTATGCTTGATTATGTGATTCTAAGCTAGCTTTGAGGCTTGTGAGTGAGCTTTAGCCAAGTTTGAGTTTTAACTCAAAGCTTGGAGCTCACATGGTGATTTTTGTTTCTGAGTATTCTGGGTTATTTTGAGGCCTTAGAAATGTTCTAGGGAAGGTTTAGAACAGGTCTGGAAAGTTTGATTCAATTTGGGGTTGAATTGGTCGAGTTATGAAAATTTGATGTTGCTGCTTGCGAGGAACCGGAATTCCGGTTGTGCATCCAGAATTCCGGATGAGGGTCCTGAATTTCCCAGAACCGGAATTCCAGTTGGGCAACCGGTCTACCGGTTGGGGAATTTTCAGAACCCGTGTTTTTCCTCGTTTTTATGTTTTTAGGGGTATTGCCATGCTTTTTATCGATAGGGAAACTTTTAGTTCCTAGTTTAAGTCCCCGGGAAGTGATTTAGCGTGTCACTCATAGCGTTGTGATTTTTATGGTTTAGGAGCCAGTAATCCGCCACTCAGCTTCAGTTCCAGTCAGGTTGACCGGCACACCTGAATTCGGAATCCAGGTAAGATTAGTATAACAATATGCATATGTAGATTACATGTTTAGCGTGCATGTAGGAAGCCTACTAGATTACATTAGTTATGTATATAGGCTTCGAACCATCCAACCCTGTCACGTCGGTACAGGCTGGAGTATGACCAGCAGCCGGAGTATGACCGGTTCGACCGATCAGGCTGACATTTGGTTGGTGGTTCCGTGCTATTGACATATCCCGTCGGTACAGGCTGGAGTATGACCAGCAGCCGGAGTATGACCGGTTCGACCGATCAGGAGGATACTTGTCAATAGTACCGTCCTTGTGAACGTTCAAAACTCAGTACCATGTTGGACATGGCAGTAGTGGCTCAGTACCATGTTGGACATGGCAGTAGCGGGACTCAGTATCGTATTGGACACGACAGTTAGAATTATGTATGAGTATTATTATGCTTTTCTTACTGAGTCTGTCGACTCACAGTTTACGTTTATGCGTACGTAAAGGCAAGGCTATAGCTGATGGACCGTGAGCGAGCTTATGAGATTGTACATGTCGGGGCGGTTAGGCCTGGAGCGTACGATCCTCGGGACAGCAAGGCTGATTTTTGTAACTGGTCGTTAGACGACTTTTATTTTATGTAACAGTTAAACAGTTAAAACTTTTTGTAAATAATTTTATAATCGGGATCCCGAGTCTTTTGTAATATTGTTTTATGAGTTTAATTAAAAAAGCAAAATTTTAATTAATCACGTTTTTCCATAAACCTCGTTGATTAGCAACGAGCTGCACAGTACGTTTAAAAATCACGTAATATGCCTAAGTTAGTTAGGGTGTTACAATTTGGTATCAGAGCCGTCAGGTTGTCTTCCGAAGATCGTCACGACATGTACAATCATCATCAGCAGTTAGCTCGTTTCACGGTTCAGTAAGCCTTTATTGCTTTAGTAGTTTATTTTATTCAGTTATGAAAAAAGAAAAGCCTGTTAGGAAGCATGTTAGTAGCCTGATAGTAGAATAGGCGCATGTTTCGTTTTTAATTTCCAAATTAAGCGGCATTAGTAAGCTCTCCTTGAATACGACCTGATATGCCAACTCTTGGTTTCGCAGGCGGTTCTAACTAGATGGACGCCAGGCGGACTACCAGGAGTCAGGGCAACTCCGTAGGGTCGAACCAAGGACAGTGAGCTCAGTTTCCCCCACCTGCTAGGGGCCGAGGTAGAGGTCCCCGAGGCAGGGCTCGTGGTCGGGGTGATGAGAACCCACCACAGGATGCCCAGGCTCCCCCAGCCGATCAGGGAGCCCCGAATTGGGAGTTGCGGTTTGCGGAGATGCAAGCCCGGATCGAAGAACAAGACCTCGAGATTCAGAGGTTGAGACAGCAGGGTGCTCCTGCAGTTCCAGTGCCCGTAGTTCCAGTGGCACCTGCCCCTGCTGCCCAGGCCGAGATAGTGGTAGCGGCCCATAGATTGGAATGTAACATCCTAACTACCTTAGGCGTATTACGTGATTTTTAAACGTACTGTGCAGCTCGTTGCTAATCAACGAGGTTTATGGAAAAACGTGATTAATTAAAATTTTGCTTTTTAATTAAACTTATAAACCATATTACAAAAGACTCGGGATCCCGATTATAAAAATATTTACAAAAAGTTTAACTGTTTAACTATTACATCAAAATAAAAGTCGTCTAACGACCAGTTACAAAAATTCAGCCTTGCTGTCCCGAGGATCGTACGCTCCAGGCCTAACCGCCCCGACATGTACAATCTCATAAGCTCGCTCACGGTCCATCAGCTATAGCCTTGCCTTTACCTACACATGAACATAAACTGTGAGTCGACGTACTCGCAAGAAAAGCATAATAATATCATACATAAAACTAACTGTCGTGTCCAACACGATACTGAGTCCCGCTACTGCCATGTCCAACATGGTACTGAGCCACTACTGCCATGTCCAACATGGTACTGAGTTTTGAACGTTCACAGGGACGGTACTATTGACAAATATCCTCCTGATCGGTCGAACCGGTCATACTCCGACTGTTGGTCATACTCCAGCCTGTACTGACGGGATAGGTCAATAGCACTGAACCACCAACCAAATGTCAGCCTGATCGGTCGAACCGGTCATACTCCGGCTGCTGGTCATACTCCAGCCGTACCGACGTGACAGGTTGGATGGTTCGAAGCCTAAATACATAACTAATGTAATCTAGCGGGCTTCCTACATGCACGCTAAACATGTAATCTACATATGCATACCGTTATACTAATCTTACCCGGATTCCGATTTCAGTGTGCCGTCAACCCGACTGGAACTGAAGCTGAGTGGCGGATTACTGGCTCCTAAACCATAAAAATCACAACGCTATAAGTGACACGCTAAATCTCTTCCCGGGGACTAAAACTTGGAACTAAAAGTTTCCCTATCGATAAAAAGCATGGCAATACCCCCTAAAACATAAAAACGAGGAAAACTAGGGTTTCGGAAAATTCCCCAACCGGTAGACCGGTTGCCCAACCGGAATTCCGGTTCTGGGAATTACTGGACACCCATCCGGAATTCCGGTTGCACAACCGGAATTCAGGTTCCTCGCAGGAATTTTTCAAAAATTCCTAACTCGACCAAATCAAACCCAAATGGTTCCAAACCTTCCAGACCTGCTCTAAATACCCCAAAGAACAAATCTAAGGCAACAAACTAACCCAGGAACCACAGAAACAAAATTCACCATTAAAGCTCAAGCTTTGAGTTCTAAACTCAAACTTGAGCAAATCCCACAAACATGCATTCAAACCTAGTTAATTCTACTCAAATATGCTTGAAATAGCTTCTGAAATCAAACAAAAAAACCTCAACAATAACCCAGCAACAGATTCAATCAATACTCTTTGAAAATCATATTTTGAGCTAAAACTTCCAATTTTGAGCAAAGCAATTTAACACTCATTACTAACAACCTAATTAATCACAAATCAACATACTTAAATCTCAGAAACAACAACAATATTCCAGCAGCAATAACATCAAAGATTCAAGCATGCAACAACCATTTTCATCATAAATTACAAGAAAAACAAAGTAAGAAACTAAAGCCAAGAAATACCTCAATGAAAATTCACTTTGATCTTGCTAAACCACTTGAATTAACCAAGCAAAACCCAGCCCTTGCACAGCCAAGCCTTGCCCGAAAAGAGAGAGAGAGAGAGAGCTTTGAGTGTTTTGAAAATTTCTTTTAATTTTGACTAAGTGTTGAATTTTGTGAAAAAAAGGAATATAAGCCACAAATCATATTTTATTTCAGCCAACAAATTAAAATAAAATAACCATTTAATCCATTTAATAAATCACATTAGACAAAACACTAATGGGGCAAAAAGACCATTTTGCCCCTCCACCATAAAACCACATAAATCATACTAAAGGGGTATTTTTGGGACATTCTAAATTCCCGGCCATTCCCGACATTCCCAATGTCTAAAACCCGTCCCCAAACTACTAACATACTAAGTTGTGATTTCTACTGAGCCAAACACCGAGTTCCAAAGTACCGGGCACCGGAAATGCAAAATATGCAACTACTGAATAACATAAATAACAGTATCATAAATTATTTAAATAGCTATAAATAATTTCATAATTAATCACAATTAACTGATAATTTCCAAATTAGCTAAGCGGGCTTTACAACTATCCCCCCCTTAAAAGGATTTCGTCCCCGAAATCTAACCTGAATAACTCTGGATATTGAGCTCGCATATCTGACTCAAGCTCCCAGGTGGCTTCTTCCACCTTACTGTTTCTCCAGAGAACCTTGACCAATGCTATGGTCTTATTCCGAAGGACTTTATCCTTTCTATCCAGGATCTGCACTGGTTGTTCCTCATATGACATGTCTGGCTGAAGCTGAAGACTCTCATAACTGAGTAAATGAGAGGGGTCTGAAACGTATTTTCTCAACATTGAGACATGGAATACGTTGTGCACTGCTGATAAGGCTGGAGGCAATGCTAACCGATATGCCACTTGACCTATCTTCTCGAGAATCTCGAAAGGTCCTGTAAATCTAGGGCATAACTTGCCTCTTTTCCCGAAACTTTTAATCCCCTTCATCGGAGATACCCGTAAAAATACATGTTCCCCTACTTGGAACTCAACATCTCTGCGTTTCAGATCTGCGTAACTCTTCTGTCTGCTCTGTGAGGCAAGCATTCTAGCTTTTATCTTTTCTATTGCCTCATTGGTCCGCTGAACTGACTCTGGACCTAGGTATTTCCTCTCCCCTGTCTCATCCCAGTGGATAGGGGATCTGCATTTCCTACCGTACAACAGTTCATAGGGAGCCATCCCTATCGTACTCTGATAACTGTTGTTGTAAGAGAATTCTATCAATGGTAGATACTTACTCCATGAGCCTTCAAAGTCCATAACACAGGCTCTCAACATATCCTCCAATATCTGAATTGTCCTTTCGGACTGACCATCTGCCTGAGGATGGAATGCTGTACTGAATTTTAGCTTTGTACCCATTGCCCGTTGCAAACTTTGCCAAAATTTGGAGGTGAACTTCGGATCCCTGTCCGAAACTATAGACTTCGGTACCCCGTGAAGTCTCACTATCTCTCTGACATATAACTCTGCCAACTGATCCACTGTAAATGTTGTTCTAACCGGCAGAAAATGAGCAGATTTCGTAAATCGATCCACCACTACCCAGATGGAATCAAATAAACCCGTGGTCCTAGTTAACCCGACCACAAAATCCATTGTAATATCCTCCCATTTCCATTCTGGTAGGGTTAGAGGCTGCAACAACCCTGCTGGTCTCTGATGTTCAGCCTTAATCTGCTGACACGTGAGGCATCTCAATACGAATTCTACTAAATTCTTCTTCATACCGCTCCACCAGAAGTACGGTTTCAAATCTTGGTACATCTTGGTGGTGCCGGGATGCAGAGAATACGGGGTAGAATGAGCCTCCTCAAAGATCTCATTTCTCAGTTCCACGCTGTTCGGAACACACACCCTGGCTTTATACAAAAGCATCCTACTATCTGACACTGAAAAGTCCTTGGCTTGACCAGCCAACACCTCATCTCGGATTTTAACTAGCTCTGGATCTGTCATCTGAGCGACTTTTATTCTTTCCAACAGATCAGATTGCAGCGTCAAGTTGTGAAGCTGACCTATCACAAACTCAATGCTGGATCTAACCATATCCTACGCTAGCTGAGGTGAGATCTGAACCATGTTAGCTACTTGCCCGGGACCCTTTCTGCTCAGGGCATCGGCCACTACATTGGCTTTTCCGGGATGATAGAGGATCTCACAATCGTAATCCTTCACTAATTCCAACCAACGCCTTTGTCTCATGTTCAAATCTTTCTGAGTAAAGAAATACTTGAGACTTTTATGGTCGGTATAGATCTCACACTTCTCCCCGTAAAGGTAATGCCGCCAAATCTTCAGTGCAAAAACCACTGCGGCCAATTCTAAATCATGAGTCGGGTATCGCTGTTCATAATCCTTTAACTGACGGGAGGGATAAGCGATAACCCGATCGGCTTGCATCAATACACACCCCAAACCCTGTTTGGATGCGTCACAGTAGACTATGAACTTCTCCTTTTCCGAAGGCAAAGCTAGTACAGGAGCAGTAATCAACCTCTGTTTCAGCTCCTGAAAACTAGCTTCGCATTTATCTGACCAGATAAACCGCTGATTCTTCTTTGTAAGCTCGGTTAGGGGCATTGAGATTTTGGAGAACCCCTCCACGAACCTACGGTAGTACCCAGCTAATCCCAAGAAGCTTTTGATCTCTGTCACTGTCTTCAGTCTCGGCCAATCCCTGACGGATTCAATCTTCCCGGGATCCACCTTGATCCCATCTTTACTCACAATGTGCCCTAGGAAGGACACCTGAGAAAACCAGAACTCACATTTCTTGAACTTGGCGTAAAACTTATGTTCTCGAAGTCGTTGCAGTACCATCTGAAGATGTAACTCATGCTCCTCTTCTGATTGAGAGTACACGAGGATGTCGTCGATAAACACAATCACACAGATATCGAGGAAATCCTTGAATACTCTATTCATCAGGTCCATGAATGCTGCAGGAGCATTGGTTAGTCCGAATGACATAACCAGAAACTCGTAATGTCCATACCTAGTGCGGAAAGCTGTCTTTGGAATGTCCTCCTCTCGGATTCTCAACTGATGATAACCCGAACGGAGATCAATCTTAGAAAAGACCGTCTTCCCCTGAAGCTGATCGAACAAGTCATCGATCCTAGGTAATGGATACTTATTCTTCACCGTCAGCTTGTTCAACTCCCTGTAGTCGATGCACATCCTCATAGATCCATCCTTCTTCTTGACGAACAAAACCGGGGCTCCCCAGGGTGACACACTGGCCCGAATGAACCCTATGTCAAGCAACCCTTGGAGCTGAATCTTTAATTCCTTAAGTTCAGCTGGAGCCATCCTATACGGGGCTTTGGAAACCGGATCCACCCCTGGTGCCAAGTCAATCACGAAATCAATCTCCCGCTGAGGTGGTAACCCAGGAAGTTCTTCGGGAAAAACGTCCAAAAATTCCCGAACCACTCTGATGTCCTCTGGCTGAATGGTGTCTGGCCGAGTGGTTTCCACCACCACGGCCAGAAACCCTAAGCACCCGCCGTGCAACAATTCTCTCGCTGACATAGCCGAGATCACCGGGATCCGAGATCCCTGAACTGAACCCACAAATACAAACGGTTCTTCACTTTCCGCTTGAAAGACCACCATCTTCCTTTTACAGTCAATGCTCGCCGAATATTTAGATAGGAAATCCATTCCTAAAATAATATCGAATTCGACTAAGCTCATCTCTATCAGATCAGCGCTTAACTCTCTACCATCTATCCTGATCGGCATAGACCTAATCCACCTATTGGAGATAACCAATTCTCCGCCAGGTAACAGGGTTCCAAACCCTGATTCATATCTATCAAAGGGTCTACCCAACTTACTAAAGACTCTGGCCGCCACATAAGAATGTGTAGCCCCAGAATCAAACAGCACTGAATATAGCGAGTTGTTAATAGAAAGCTGACCAGTGACTACTGATTGGCTGGCATCTGCATCAGCCTGCGTGATAGCGAACACCCTGGCTGGAGTGGGTATCGCTGGAGCTCTCGGTGCCTCTGATCGGAGCTGGGGACATTCCCTCTTGAATTGTCCGGGCATGCCACAATGAAAGCATCCCTGACCTTTGGACTCACCCCGATGGTGCCTCTTGCAGCTAGGGCACTCGGGATAGGAGAATCGGGTCTCAGTACCACCAGGACGACTCCCTCTGTTCTGGTTCCCCCGGAACCTCTTGTTCTGACTCGAGCCGCCGGAAGCAGTGGGTGCCCTCTTCCTCTGATCAATGGCCGAACCACTACTCCCCCTGCTATAGCCTGATGCGGGGAGGGGTAGGAGCTCCGCCACTAACCGAGTACCTTGGGCGGACTCCGACATGCACCCCACTGCGCCCTCAGCTCGCAGTGCCTTCTCCACCATCTGAGCATAGGTGGTGCTGTCGTCTGTGGTGATCATCAGGTCATGCCTGATCTTGGGACTCAACCCGTCCAAGTACGTCTCCTTCTTGCTGAAGTCAGTCGGCACAATTCCCGAGGCTAACCTCGCCAACCGATCAAACTGAGTAGTATACTTAGTGACGCTCATGTTCTCCCGCTGGGTCAGGTGAACGAACTCTTTCCTCTTGGCGCTTCTGACTGCCTCATTGTAGTATTTCGCATTAAAGAGTTCCTGGAACCTTTCCCAGGTCATGGTGGTGACGTCATGGATCTGAGACACCATGTCCCACCATACCAGGGCGTCCTCCTGGAACTGAAACGTGGCGCACACCACTCTGTCGTTACCGGTGACACCCATAAAATTCAGTATCTTGGTGATCACCGTCAGCCACTGTTCGGCTTTCATCACGTCCGGACCTCCCAGGAAAACCGGAGGTGCTTGCTTCCTGAACCGCTCATACAGAGGTTCCAATCTATGGGCCGCCACCACTATCTCGGCACAGGCGGCGAGGGGCAGTGCCACCGGAACTACGGCACCGGAACCGCAGAGCACCCTGCTGTCTCAACCTCTGAATCTCGAGGTCTTGTTCTTCGGTCCGGGCTTGCATCTCCGCAAACCGCAACTCCCAGTTCGGGGCTCCCTGATCGGCTGGGGGAGCCTGGGCAGCCTGTGGCGGGTTCTCATCACCCCAGCCACGAGCCCTGCCTCGGGGACCTCTGCCTCGGCCCCTAGCAGGTGGGGGAAACTGAGCTCCCTGTCCTTGATTCGACCCCACGGAGTTGCCCTGACTCCTTGTAGTCCGCCTGGCGTCCATCTAATTAGAACCGCCTGCGAAACCAAGAGGTGGCATATCAGGTCGTATTCAAGGAGAGCTTACTAATGCCGCTTAATTTGGAAATTAAAAAAAATGAAACATGCGCCTATTCTACTATCAGACTACTAACCTGCTTCCTAACAGGCTTTTCTTTTTCAAAACTGAATAAAATAAACTACTAAAGCAATAAAGGCTTACTGAACCGTGAACCGAGCTAACTGCTGATGATGATTGTACATGTCGTGACGATCTTCGGAAGACAACCTGGCGGCTCTGATACCAAATTGTAACACCCTAACTACCTTAGGCGTATTACGTGATTTTTAAACGTACTGTGCAGCTCGTTGCTAATCAACGAGGTTTATGGAAAAACGTGATTAATTAAAATTTTGCTTTTTAATTAAACTTATAAACCATATTACAAAAGACTCGGGATCCCGATTATAAAAATATTTACAAAAAGTTTAACTGTTTAACTATTACATCAAAATAAAAGTCGTCTAACGACCAGTTACAAAAATTCAGCCTTGCTGTCCCGAGGATCGTACGCTCCAGGCCTAACCGCCCCGACATGTACAATCTCATAAGCTCGCTCACGGTCCATCAGCTATAGCCTTGCCTTTACCTACACATGAAGATAAACTGTGAGTCGACAGACTCAGTAAGAAAAGCATAATAATATCATACATAAAACTAACTGCCGTGTCCAACACGATACTGAGTCCCGCTACTGCCATGTCCAACATGGTACTGAGCCACTACTGCCATGTCCAACATGGTACTGAGTTTTGAACGTTCACAGGGACGGTACTATTGACAAATATCCTCCTGATCGGTCGAACCGGTCATACTCCGGCTGCTGGTCATACTCCAGCCTGTACCGACGGGATAGGTCAATAGCACTGAACCACCAACCAAATGTCACTGACGGCCGAACCTGGCCATACTCCGGCCGCCGGTCATACTCCACCGTACCGACGTGACAGGTTGGATGGTTCGAAGCCTAAATACATAACTAATGTAATCTAGCAGCTTCCTACATGCACGCTAAACATGTAATCTACATATGCATACCGTTATACTAATCTTACCCGGATTCCGATTTCAGTGTGCCGTCAACCCGACCGGAACCGAAGCCGAGTGGCGGACACGGCTCCTAAACCATAAAAATCACAACGCTATAAGTGACACGCTAAATCACTTCCCGGGGACTAAAACTTGGAACTAAAAGTTTCCCTATCGATAAAAAGCATGGCAATACCCCCTAAAACATAAAAACGAGGAAAACTAGGGTTTCGGAAAATTCCCCAACCGGTAGACCGGTTGCCCAACCGGAATTCCGGTTCTGGGAATTACTGGACACCCATCCGGAATTCCGGTTGCACAACCGGAATTCCGGTTCCTCGCAGGAATTTTTCAAAAATTCCTAACTCGACCCAATCAAACCCAAATGGTTCCAAACCTTCCAGACCTGCTCTAAATACCCCAAAGAACAAATCTAAGGCAACAAACTAACCCAGGAACCACAGAAACAAAATTCACCATTAAAGCTCAAGCTTTGAGTTCTAAACTCAAACTTGAGCAAATCCCACAAACATGCATTCAAACCTAGTTAATTCTACTCAAATATGCTTGAAATAGCTTCTGAAATCAAACAAAAAAAACCTCAACAATAACCCAGCAACAGATTCAATCAATACTCTTTGAAAATCATATTTTGAGCTAAAACTTCCAATTTTGAGCAAAGCAATTTAACACTCATTACTAACAACCTAATTAATCACAAATCAACATACTTAAATCTCAGAAACAACAACAATATTCCAGCAGCAATAACATCAAAGATTCAAGCATGCAACAACCATTTTCATCATAAATTACAAGAAAAACAAAGTAAGAAACTAAAGCCAAGAAATACCTCAATGAAAATTCACTTTGATCTTGCTAAACCACTTGAATTAACCAAGCAAAACCCAGCCCTTGCACAGCCAAGCCTTGGCCGAAAAGAGAGAGAGAGAGAGCTTTGAGTGTTTTGAAAATTTCTTTTAATTTTGACTAAGTGTTGAATTTTGTGAAAAAAAGGAATATAAGCCACAAATCATATTTTATTTCAGCCAACAAATTAAAATAAAATAACCATTTAATCCATTTAATAAATCACATTAGACAAAACACTAATGGGGCAAAAAGACCATTTTGCCCCTCCACCATAAAACCACATAAATCATACTAAAGGGGTATTTTTGGGACATTCTAAATTCCCGGCCATTCCCGACATTCCCAATGTCTAAAACCCGTCTCCAAACTACTAACATACTAAGTTGTGATTTCTACTGAGCCAAACGCCGAGTTCCAAAATACCGGGCACCGGAAATGCAAAATATGCAACTACTGAATAACATAAATAACAGTATCATAAATTATTTAAATAGCTATAAATAATTTCATAATTAATCACAATTAACTGATAATTTCCAAATTAGCTAAGCGGGCTTTACATGGAACCTCTGTATGAGCGGTTCCAGTAGCAAGCACCTCCGGTTTTTCTGGGAGGTCCGGATGTAATGAAAGCCGAGCAATGGCTGACGGTGATCACCAAGATTCTGAATTTCATGGGTGTCACCGGTAACGACAGAGTGGTGTGCGCCACGTTTCAGTTCCAGGAGGACGCTTTAGTCTGGTGGGACATGGTGTCTCAGATCCATGACGTCACCACCATGACCTGGGAAAGGTTCCAGGAACTCTTCAACGCAAAGTATTACAACGAGGCGGTCAGAAGCGCCAAGAGGAAAGAGTTCGCTCACCTGACCCAGCGTGAGAACATGAACGTCACTGAGTATACTACTCAGTTTGATCGGTTGGCGAGGTTAGCCTCGGGAATTGTGCCGACCGACTTCAGCAAGAAGGAGAAGTATCTGGACGGGTTGAATGCCAGGATTAGGCATGATTTGATGATCACCACCGACGACAGCACCACCTATGCTCAGATGGTGGAGAAGGCACTGCGAGCTGAGGGCGCAGTGGGGTGTATGTCAGAATCAGCCAGTACTCTGGTTAGTGGCGGGGCTCCTACCCCTCCTGCATCAGGCTATAGCAGGGGGAGTAGTGGTTCAGCCATTGATCAGAGGAAGAGAGCACCCACTGCTTCCGGTGGCTCGAGTCAGAACAAGAGGTTCCGGGGGAACCAGAACAGAGGGAGTCGTCCTGGTGGTACTGAGACCCGATTCTCCTATCCCGAGTGCCCTAGCTGCAAGAGGCACCATTGGGGTGAGTGCAAAGGTCAGCGATGCTTTCATTGTGGCATGCCCGGACACTTCAAGAGGGATTGTCCCCAGCTCCGACCAGAGGCACCGCTAGCTCCAGCGATACCCACTCCAGCCAGGGTGTTCGCTATCACGCAGGCTGATGCAGATGCCAGCCCATCAGTTGTCACAGGTCAGCTTTTTATTAACAACTCGCTATATTCAGTGTTGTTTGATTCTGGGGCTACACATTCTTATGTGGCAGCCAGAGTCTTTAGTAAATTGGGTAGACCCTATGATAGATATGAATCAGGGTTTGGAACCCTGTTACCTGGCGGAGAATCGGTTATCTCCAATAGGTGGATTAGGTCTATGCCAATCAGGATAGATGGTAGAGAGTTAAGTGCTGATCTGATAGAGATGAGTTTAGTCGAATTCGATATTATTTTAGGAATGGATTTCCTATCTAAATATTCGGCGAGCATTGACTGTAAAAGGAAGATGGTGGTCTTCCAACCGGAAAGTGAAGAACCGTTTATATTTGTTGGTTCAGTTCAGGGATCTCGGATCTCGGTGATCTCGGCTATGTCAGCGAGAGAATTGTTGCACGGCGGTTGCTTAGGGTTTCTGGCCGTGGTGGTGGACACCACTCGGCCAGATACCATTCGGCCAGAAGACATCAGAGTGGTTCGGGAATTTGTGGATGTTTTTCCCGAAGAACTTCCAGGGTTACCACCTCAGCGGGAGATTGATTTCGTGATAGACTTGGCACCAGGGGTGGAACCAGTTTCCAAAGCCCCGTATAGAATGGCTCCAGCTGAACTTAAGGAATTAAAGATTCAGCTCCAAAGGTTGCTTGACATAGGGTTCATTCGGCCCAGTGTGTCACCCTGGGGAGCCCCGGTTTTATTCGTCAAGAAGAAGGATGGATCTATGAGGATGTGCATCGACTACAGGGAATTGAACAAGCTGACGGTGAAGAATAAATATCCATTACCTAGGACTTGTTCGATCAGCTTCAGGGGAAGACAGTCTTTTCAAAGATTGATCTCCGCTCGGGTTATCATCAGTTGAGAATCCGAGAGGAGGACATTCCGAAGACGGCCTTCCGCACTAGGTATGGACATTACGAGTTTCTGGTTATGTCATTTGGACTAACCAATGCTCCTGCAGCATTCATGGACCTGATGAATAGAGTATTCAAGGATTTCCTCGATATCTGTGTGATTGTGTTTATCGACGACATCCTCGTGTACTCTCAATCAGAAGAGGAGCATGAGTTACATCTTCAGATGGTACTGCAACGGCTTCGAGAACATAAGCTTTATGCCAAGTTCAAGAAATGTGAGTTCTGGCTATCTCAGGTGTCCTTTCTGGGGCACATTGTGAGCAAGGACGGGATCAAGGTGGATCCCGGGAAGATTGAATCCGTCAGGGATTGGCCGAGACCGAAGACAGTGACAGAGATCAGAAGCTTCTTGGGTTTAGCCGGGTACTACCGTAGGTTCGTGGAAGGGTTCTCCAAAATTTCAATGCCCCTAACCGAGCTTACAAAGAAGAATCAGCGGTTTATCTGGTCAGATAAATGTGAAGCTAGTTTTCAGGAGCTGAAACAGAGGTTGATTACTGCTCCAGTGATAGCTTTGCCTTCGGACAAGGAGAATTTCGTAGTTTATTGTGACGCATCCAAACAGGGTTTGGGGTGTGTGTTGATGCAAGCCGATCGGGTCATCGCTTATGCCTCCCGTCAGTTAAAGAATTATGAACAGCGATACCCGACTCATGATCTAGAATTGGCCGCAGTGGTTTTTGCACTGAAGATTTGGCGGCATTACCTTTACGGGGAGAAATGTGAGATCTATACCGACCATAAAAGTCTCAAGTATTTCTTTACTCAGAAGGATTTGAATATGAGACAAAGGCGTTGGTTGGAATTAGTGAAGGATTACGATTGCGAGATCCTCTATCATCCCGGAAAAGCCAATGTAGTGGCCGATGCCCTGAGCAGAAAGGGTCCCGGGCAAGTAGCTAGTATGATTCAGATCTCACCTCAGCTAGCAGAGGATATGGTTAGATCCAGCATTGAGTTTGTGGTAGGTCAGCTTCACAACTTGACGCTGCAATCTGATCTGTTGGAAAGAATAAAAGTCGCTCAGATGACAGATCCGGAGTTAGTGAAAATCCGAGATGAGGTGTTGGCTGGTCAAGCCAAAGACTTTTCAGTGTCAGACAGTGGGATGCTTTTGTATAAAGCCAGGGTTTGTGTTCCGAACAGTGTGGAACTTAGAAATGAGATCTTTGAGGAGGCTCATTCTACCCCGTATTCTCTGCATCCCGGCACCACTAAGATGTACCAAGATTTGAAACCGTACTTCTGGTGGAGCGGTATGAAGAAGAATTTGGTAGAATTCGTATCGAGATGCCTCACTTGTCAGCAAATTAAGGCTGAACATCAGAGACCAGCAGGGTTGTTGCAGCCTCTAACCCTACCAGAATGGAAATGGGAAGATATCACGATGGATTTTGTGGTCGGGTTACCTAGGACCACAGGTTTGTATGATTCCATCTGGGTAGTGGTGGACCGATTTATGAAATCTGCTCATTTTCTGCCAGTTAGAACAACATTTACAGTGGATCAGTTGGCAGAGTTGTATGTCAGAGAGATAGTGAGACTTCACGGGGTACCGAAGTCGATAGTTTTGGACAGGGATCCGAAGTTCACCTCCAAATTTTGGCAAAGTTTGCAACGGGCAATGGGTACAAAGCTAAAATTCAGTACAACATTCCATCCTCAGACAGATGGTCAGTCCGAAAGGACAATTCAGATATTGGAGGACATGTTGAGAGCCTGTGTTATGGACTTTGAAGGCTCATGGAATAAGTATCTACCGTTGATAGAATTCTCTTACAACAACAGTTATCAGAGTACAATAGGGATGGCTCCCTATGAACTGTTGTACGGTAGGAAGTGTAGATCCCCTATCCACTGGGATGAGACAGGGGAGAGGAAATACCTAGGTCCAGAGTCAGTTCAGCGGACCAATGAGGTGATAGAGAAGATAAAAGCTAGAATGCTTGCCTCACAGAGCAGACAGAAGAGTTACGCAGATCCGAAACGCAGAGATGTTGAGTTCCAAGTAGGGGAACATGTGTTTTTACGGGTATCTCCGATGAAGGGGATTAAACGTTTCGGGAAAAGAGGCAAGTTATGCCCTAGATTTACAGGACCTTTCGAGATTCTCGAGAAGATAGGTCAAGTGGCATATCGGTTAGCATTGCCTCCACCTTCATCGCCAGTTCACAACGTATTCCATGTCTCGATGTTGAGAAAATACGTTTCAGACCCCTCTCATATACTCAGTTATGAGAGTCTTCAGCTTCAGCCAGACATGACTTATGAGGAACAGCCAGTGCAGATCCTGGATAGAAAGGATAAAGTCCTTCGAAATAAGACCATAGCATTGGTCAAGGTTCTCTGGAAAAACAGCAGGGTGGAGGAAGCCACCTGGGAGCTAGAGTCAGATATGAGAGCTCAATATCCAGAGTTATTCAGGTTAGATTTCGGGGACGAAATCCTTTTAAGGGGGGGATAGTTGTAAAGCCCGCTTAGTTAATTTGGAAATTAGCAGTTGTTTATGTTTAATTATGAAATTATTTATAGCTATTTAAATAATTTATTATACTGTTATTTATGGAATTCTGAAATGCATGGTTATGTTATTCAGTAGTTTTCATATTTTGCATTTCCGGTGCCCGGTATTTTGGAACTCGGCGTTTGGCTCAGTAGAAATCACAACTTAGTATGTTAGTAGTTTGGGGACGGGTTTTAGACATTGGGAATGTCGGGATTGGCCGGGAATTTAGAATTTCCCAAAAATACCCCTTTAGTATGATTTATGTGATTTTAGTGTGGAAGGGCAAAATGGTCTTTTTGCCCCAATGATATTTTTTTGTCTTTTAGTGATTTTATTTAATTGAAAAAGACTTGTTAAATGCTTATTACTTTGCTGAAATAAGGTTAACATATGTTAAGTGATTTATTAGTTTATTTTTCAAAATTTCAAAGTTTAGAAAAAATAGAAAATTGGAAGCTTTTTCTCTCTTTTCTCTCTCTCTCTTTTTCGGCTGAAAACTTGGGGTTCAAGAGCTAGATTTTTGTGGTGATTCAAGCATTGGTTTGCAAACTCTAGTGATCTCTTGATTGGGGTATGTATTTCTTATTTGTCTTTCTTTGTTTTCTTGAAAAAAATGATGAATTATGGAGTGAAATGCATGCTTTTTGATGTTGTTGCTGCTGCTTGTGATTGTTGTTGTTTTTATGTTTAAAATGTTGAATTAATTATGTTTAGTTAGGTTGAATTGCATGCTAATTGTTCTTCCTTGAGTTGGTTAATTTTCTTGTTAAGAAACTAAGGTTTTCAAGTAAAAAATTGAGAAATTGGTGGCTGTAGTTATTGCATGAATTAGGTTTTGTTTTCTGCAGTGTTTCTATGCTTGATTATGTGATTCTAAGCTAGCTTTGAGGCTTGTGAGTGAGCTTTAGCCAAGTTTGAGTTTTAACTCAAAGCTTGGAGCTCACATGGTGATTTTTGTTTCTGAGTATTCTGGGTTATTTTGAGGCCTTAGAAATGTTCTAGGGAAGGTATAGAACAGGTCTGGAAAGTTTGATTCAATTTGGGGTTGAATTGGTCGAGTTATGAAAATTTGATGTTGCTGCCTGCGAGGAACCGGAATTCCGGTTGTGCATCCGGAATTCCGGATGAGGGTCCTGAATTTCCCAGAACCGGAATTCCGGTTGGGCAACCGGTCTACCGGTTGGGGAATTTTCAGAACCCGTGTTTTTCCTCGTTTTTATGTTTTTAGGGGTATTGCCATGCTTTTTATCGATAGGGAAACTTTTAGTTCCTACTTTAAGTCCCCGGGAAGTGATTTAGTGTGTCACTCATAGCGTTGTGATTTTTATGGTTTAGGAGCCAGTAATCCGCCACTCAGCTTCAGTTCCAGTCAGGTTGACCGGCACACCTGAATTCGGAATCCAGGTAAGATTAGTATAACAGTATGCATATGTAGATTACATGTTTAGCGTGCATGTAGGAAGCCTGCTAGATTACATTAGTTATGTATATAGGCTTCGAACCATCCAACCCTGTCACGTCGGTACAGGCTGGAGTATGACCAGCAGTCGGAGTATGACCGGTTCGACCGATCAGGCTGACATTTGGTTGGTGGTTCCGTGCTATTGACCTATCTCGTCGGTACAGGCTGGAGTATGACCAGCAGCCGGAGTATGACCGGTTCGACCGATCAGGAGGATACTTGTCAATAGTACCGTCCCTGTGAACGTTCAAAACTCAGTACCATGTTGGACATGGCAGTAGTGGCTCAGTACCATGTTGGACATGGCAGTAGCGGGACTCAGTATCGTGTTGGACACGGCAGTTAGAATTATGTATGAGTATTATTATGCTTTTCTTACTGAGTCTGTCGACTCACAGTTTACGTTTATGCGTAGGTAAAGGCAAGGCTATAGCTGATGGACCGTGAGCGAGCTTATGAGATTGTACATGTCGGGGCGGTTAGGCCTGGAGCGTACGATCCTCGGGACAGCAAGGCTGATTTTTGTAACTGGTCGTTAGACGACTTTTATTTTATGTAACAGTTAAACAGTTAAAACTTTTTGTAAATAATTTTATAATCGGGATCCCAAGTCTTTTATAATAATGTTTTATGAGTTTAATTAAAAAAGCAAAATTTTAATTAATCACGTTTTTCCATAAACCTCGTTGATTAGCAACGAGCTGCACAGTACGTTTAAAAATCACGTAATACGCCTAAGTTAATTAGGGTGTTACACTTTATATATTTAGGTTGTTAATCAACATACTTGTGAGTAGATCTAAGATCCTGGTAAAATTAATTCCAACAGCTTATTCTAAGCTTCATGAACTTTTTTGCCTTAACTCAAGAAAATTTTCTGACTTCTTGAGTTCTGACATTTCTTTAAACATAGATGTTCTTTAATCTGTTGAGTACTCCTAGTCGGCATATTTGCTTGGTTATTGTTCGATATTCTCACCAACACTCATCTCGTGTGTTGTCTTTTGTAGATGAACTCAGGTGAGTCTTGGGAACTCGGACACTGGATCGACCATGATTTGCTTCAACTTTTGCACGAGGATCACCCATGTCTTCGTTCTAGTCCTCCTTCTTCTAGTGAAGGACATTCTTCTGGCCCTGTACCCAGCCATAGGATGATCGCTCGTACAAAGAAAACCACGCGTCTGGCTGACGCAACTAATCCTCAAGTGGCTCATCTTGCCACTTTGCCCAGCGCTGAACAGGATTTGGCCGTCGAGATGAAGGAGGATCGTGACAGGGACGCTGAGGTCCAGGAGGTTGAGGAGCTGGATGATGTGCGTCGTGGCAGTCCCTCCAAGGCCGAGGGAGAGGAAGAGGTTGAGCCCCCAAATTACGGGGGGTACAACGAGGCTGGGGAACAAGTCAATGCTGACGGAGACGTGCTGGTTGAGGGAGTGGACTACGTCACTTAGCAGCTTGCCGCAGCGGTTCCTCATAAAAGGCAAGGTGCCTTGGGTGCCAGATGGGTAAGTCCTCCGTCCAAGATTACGGAGGTGCGCCTTCGAACTCTTGACCAGGGCGGATACCTGGGCGAGCTAGACTGCTACATTCCCGCCCACAATAATCATGTCGCAAACCCTGACAAGGGATGTGCGCCTGGTCGGGAGCCCATGGTCAGCAAGGAGCATTGATGCCCTTTCATAAGTACTTCAAGGATGTGGCAGACTTCTTTGGTCTCTACCCGACCTAGTTCACTCCTAAGGGCATTAAGTATTTGTCTACCCTCTTCGTCCTCTACGCTTCCTAAGGATGGGGTACTCCTTCTCCTCACGAGGTTGCTAGGTTCTTCGATTTGAAGTCCACCCGCAAACAAGGCAGGTCGGGGTACTTCTATTTTTCTCAGCCAAGCATCAAGTGGTTGACCAGCACGGATGACAAGGCCATAAGAAAAATAGGGCGTTTTGCTGATGAGTACTTCATGATGAAGGATGCGAGCATTACTCGGACTCAGTTTCAGCAGATTCTGACATATCACCGTCCTCCACTCACTCTTGCTCTTAGGGATAGAGCTCAAAAACTTGCTCGGTTGCCGGGGGTAGACCGAAATATTATCCAGTTGACCTCCGATGATAATCTTGTGAGGTACAGGCTTTATCCTGAGCACTTTACTCCTAAGTCCATGGCGGGGAAGAAGAGGAAGTCTGGTGCTGGCCGGACTGAACGAGCTCAGGAGGAGGATGAGCTCCTTCAACTCAAGCGCGAGGCTAAGTTTGTTGGGTTTTGTGCCCTAAATAAAACCCTTTACAATCTGATTAGTTATCAATATAAGAAATTTGAAGTGATTTAAGTTTGCATGAATTTTACATGCTAATGGTTTAATATGTTTATTACATTTACACACAAAATCAGTTAAATCCAGATCATATGTTTATTCACAATTACAGTATCGTCAACACAGTGGAATGTGATTGTGATCATATGAATCAAAAGACTAAGTCCCTGTTTCATCAGTGTTTTGGATTTACACTAATGTGATAATCAACGATGATGTGTACTTACACTTGGAGTAAGTGTTATGTTCTTTCCAGGACATTAGTAAAGTATACTAGTTTCGAATGTATGGAGTATACATTGGACTGGACCGATATTGCAACTTAGTTAAGATATTATAAACTTACCGTTATATCTTTCCAAGTCAATATGAGTAGTTGATCTTAAGATTAAAAGAATCTAAATCCTGATATGCTTAGGCTCAACTCACGAGTACTATTCATGGTCTTTGATTTATTAGTTAAGCCTACTTTTGGGTCAGG
This sequence comes from Cannabis sativa, assembly GCF_029168945.1. Lineage (NCBI taxonomy): Eukaryota > Viridiplantae > Streptophyta > Magnoliopsida > Rosales > Cannabaceae > Cannabis > Cannabis sativa. The sequence goes on from NC_083601.1 coordinate 61,042,712, forward strand.
GTGATACGTATATTTTGAGAACATGATAGTATGATTGAGTGGGAGTGCTGAACATAAATATGGAATCTATAACTTCTACTGGTGTATAGAAGTCAAGTGATGATTCCCTTCGAGCTTAGCAAGTAGAAGTAAATGGATGAGCTCTTATTTAAGTGACTAATTCTTAGATCACTAAACATCATTTACAGGTAGCTAAGTGTCTTAAGGGGAAAAATACATTGAGGGGTGAGAACGGTAAAATTATCCCATCTTGATGTAAATCATCTATATAGAGGATCTTTGATCACAATAAGATTATAACAATGGTTAAATGAGATAGCATATCTATATCGTGGAACATATAATATGCTCTATATAAGTCTAAGAGTGCAATTCTAAGTTCTAAGAGTGGATTCAACGAAGAATTAATAAGTAGGGATTTACCTAGTAAATTCGGTTCACTTATTGGAAGCTCAGCATATAGATCCATGGTCCCCATTCTAGTTGAGAATATACTGCTTGTAAGACTCAATAATTGATTTGTGATTAATCAATTATAATTCTAAAGTTAGACTATGTCTAATTTATGAATTTTCACTAAGTAGGGGCAAAATTGTAAAGAAAAGAGATTCTAGGTTTATTTATTTATTAATAGACTTTATATGTCTAATTAATAATTAAATTAAATGACAATATTATTTAATAATCTATTTTAGTTATTAAATAATTAGTTTTGGCATTTAAATGGTTAGAATTGGAAAATTGTCATTTTTGAGAAAATAGAAATAAAATTTGTGAAAACTGCAAAACCAAGTGGGGCCCATTACACACACCATGGCCGGCCACTTAAAGTGTTTTTTTAAATTGATATTTTCATTATTTTAATGCCAAATAATTCCTAACCTAAACCTAGTAGTTGCCTATAAATAGAAAGTGATGACTCAGTCAAATCACATACTTTCACAACATCTTCTGACAGAAAATTCTCTTTTCAGAAAAACTGAGCCTTCCGTTTTCTCTCTATAGCCGAAATCTCTCTCTCTCTCTTTTCTTCTTCTAAAATTTCGAACCTTAGTGATAGAGTAAGTGCCCACACACAGCAAGTGGTAACTCAATCATAGATTGGAAGACTGTGAAGGATCACACACAAAGAAGAAGGACATTCGGGCACAGATCTTTATAATACTCTGCGACAGAAAGGATACAAGGGTTAGAGATCTGAGTGGAAGGAGACATTAATTCCGCTGCATCAATGTAAGGTTTTCTTAACTTTATATGTGTTTATTTTATCGTTTTAGAAAGTTCATATTTAGGGTGTTAAACGACATACTTCTGAGTAGATCTAAGATCCTGGTAAAATAATATCCAACAACTGGCCTCAGAGCCATGGTAATTGATTTGCTTGCAAGAAATTTAGACTTTAAAACGATTGTTTGTTATTTGGATGGTTTCATGTTGTATTGAGTGTTATTTGATGATTGATTGATGTTTGTGAATTTTCGTGAAAAATAATTGAAATTTTGTTTCTGGAATTATTTTTATTGGATAGTATGAAAAAAATTAAGCAAATTACTTATTTATAGAACTCAATTTCGATTTAATTTGAATTAGTTATGATTTTTTGAAGATTCGAAAAAAATCAGGAATGGTGCACTCACTTACGCGCGCGGACGAGGGTGTCACCCTTGGACACCACGCGTTTAGACAAGTGCTCGACCGAGCACCTGTCTGAACACACCCCATCCGCGCGCAGAAATCATGCAATCTTCCCCCTGCACCGAGGTTTCTCGGCAGTGCACCTCCTGGAGCGCGCGCGGACAGTATGCTAAGCATACTCTCCGTACAGCTCGCATTTTTTTTTTTTGTTTTTCTTTGATTTTTCATGCTTTTTCATGGATTTAACTTCCGATTTTTTGTGTAGTTTTGTATTTAGACATTTACTATTCCTATTTCAATTCTAATTATCATAATTAAATTAATTAATATTTTTTTAATTTAATTCATGATATTAGTGTAATTTGAATTTAAAAATAGTAAATATCTATCTTTTTTGCTTAATTATCTATCTTATTTTTAAATTTGATTATATCTTATCATTTTTTTTTAAATTTCAGGTCAGATATTAAATTTTTTTTAATTAAATATTTTTTTTAAATAATTTGACCTTATTTAAATTTAAAATAAGATAACTATAATCATGATATTTTAAATAGAAGTAAGATATTTTGCTAACTTTTAAATTTTATTATTTTATTTATTTAAATTAAATCATAAAATCTGAAAAAAAAATATTTATTTATCTTTTTTAATTTTAATTTATAAAATAACATTTAATTTTTAAAAGTAGTTAGCAAAATTTTGAAATGATATTAAGGTTAGTTGAAACCTAATTTTTCAAAATTGTAGGTTTAATTTTAAATAATTATTTTTAATTTCGAAATATACATATATTTTTATTTTCGAAAATTAATTTTTTTTTATTATTTAATTTTTTTTCGAAATTTATTTATTTAAAATTAAATAAATCTTACATCCAACTATCCAGCTAACCTTGTTGCAGGAGTATGTGTTTTAGCTTGTTTGTAAGTTTTTAAAACCTATTATTGCTTGATTGCAAATAGCCATGGTTAACTTGTTGATAGATCCAATGATCTGATTTTAACTCATGGCTGCCTTGATCAAGTAAATAATTTGTAACAGGTAAAATTTACAATCTTCTTTCATCTGTGTATATCCTAGCAACATGATAGGATCCATCCAAATGTGTGCCTGTGTGAGCCTATATGTTTATTTTATTATATAGATGCATATAGTTTGTTGCTAAATAAAATGTCACACCCTGATAGATTTTATTTAGGTCCTTTTAGTTATTGGACCTATTCAATTAATACCAGTTATATATTTTAAGGTTAAATTCCTCTCTTTTGGGCCTTGTGTGAGAGTTGGGAGCCAATAGAAGTGGGTATGACATACTGAACCCAGCTCCCCCTCACATGAACTACCCCAATTGCGAAGGCCCATTTGCCTGATTTGAATAGCTGTGCTAGGTTAATTAAGTTAGTTTTAAACTTAAAATGGAATATTTTACAAATTAAGTGGTTACAACTTAATTTTTGATATTTAATTAAATTTCAATTTGAAAATATTTAAGTTTTAGATTTTTTCTATAACAACTTAAATAAGATATTTTTCAAATTTTTGTTGAAAAGATACTTAGTCAAATAAGATATTTTCTAGATAGTTATTTCTAGACTACTTAATATTTCTAATATTTAAATATGAAAATATTATATATTGTGAAATTAATTATTTAAATAATTAATTTTGGTACAATTTATTTTAGTATATTTTTTCCTAGTATTAAACTAGAAATTAATAATTAAGCCTTTTCTACACTTAATTATTTATTTCTTGAATTTAATACATTTAATTAAATTGAAAAATTTAAATATCTAAGTTGATTCTCATCATGATACTTAAATATTTATTTTTCATGACACTTAATTAAATAGAAAATTATTTTTTAGTTGAAATTTATTTTTTCAACTTTAATTTAAATAATTTTCAAAATATATTTCTTCTTTATTTTATTAATCAATTTCGAAATTGCATTTTAATTATGCAAGATGTTTTTGAATTTATCTTGAAAAATAGATTAAGTTGTAAATTAATTATTTATTTTAATTAATTATTGGACCAACTTAAATCAATAATTTTTTCATTTATTGATTAATTTAAAATAACTGAATTAAAATATATTATTAGAAATTGAATTAATTATTCAAAGGAAAATCTAGATAGGTAATATTTTTGCTTGAAGTATTTTTTCTAAGTATTTATTATTAAGTATTTTCGAAAAATTAGTATAATTTTATACTTTCTTTTTCAAAATACAATAAATATATTCTCATGAAAATTTAATATGAGTTGCTAATTAATTTAAATTAATACAACTTAAATTAATTTTCTTAATATTTATATTCAAAATTACTACTAAGATGGAAATAATTCACTTATTTCAATCACCATCTAAGTATAATAAAATAAATATTAAATTAAATTGTAATTTAGAATTTTTTAATTCTAAATTCGATATTTAATGAATATATTTTATTAAAATAATAAAGAAAATACATTTTAAAGAATGAGCTTTATTATTATTAAGATATTGGATCTCCATTGTTGGTTTTACATCGCGTTTGTTTTATTGAGTAATCCTCCGTAATGGAGGAACACGTTCATTAGCAATTTCGCACCGTTTAATCTCGAAAGATAAGTAGTTTGTAAGTGTTTTATATGGTATGGATCACCCTAATGGTGGCGACCATATTTGACTTGCAAATTATGAAACAATGGTAGAAGCTCATAAGATAGAATAGCCTTGACTCTCGCCTAAACGGGACAATGCTGGATTCCATTCTTGATCGAATAAAAGGTTGCTAGAATGTTTAACATTTTAGATGAGCTGACAACTCTATTCAATAGATGGTAGCTTTGACTCTCGCCTAAACGGGACAGTGATATCAGTTTGTTGAAAAACCTTGGAAATTATTTAGGATTGTATTTTTTAGTATTTTCTCTTATCATTCCTACATGCTATGTGCTTATAATTTCTGAATTGATTTTGTATTAAACCATTATTGATTTCTATTTATTATTTTGTAGTATCCTGTATAGCCATGATGAATTCCATGTTATCACTGTTGACTGAAAATAAGCTAAATGGATCTAACTTTCCAAAATGGAATGAGAACATTAATATTGCTCTCATTAGAGAAAGTGCCTTGTTTGTGTTAACTGAGCCGTCTCCTGAAGTGTCGGGGACAATGCATCCAAAGCTGTGAAAGAAAAGTATGAGTGTTGGCAGAAAGCAAATGACAAAGCTCTATACTTTATGCTTTCCAGCATGGATGACACCCTTAAAACGCGGTTTTCTAAAACCAAAAAGGCTGCTCAAGTTATGAAGAAGTTAACTGAGCTATTCGGTAGGGCATCTCTTCAGTCTCGCTTCGACGCGACTAAGAAATATATCAACGCACGGATGGAACCCCATCAAAACGTGTGTGATCATGTTCTCCTCATGGCAAGTTATTTCCAAGAAGCCCAGGATCATGGTGCTGAAATGGATCACACTACTCAAGTAGTCTTATCTTGAATAATCTGACTCCAGCATTTCTGCCCTATACATCAAATTATGTCATGAATAAAAAGGACATAGACTTTCATGAGTTAGTCAATGACCTTCAGACATATGAAAATTTGATTGGAGGACCCAAGAAGAAAGGGAGTAAGCCTCAAAATTCTGGGAATGGTAATGGGACGGTCAAACCTGAAGCAAATGTTGCCTCTGCTTCTAAGCCCAAATCAAAGAAGAAGTGGAAAAACACCAAGAAACGTGCAAAAGCCATGAAAAACAAAAAGGCTGCTGCTTCTGGTGATACACCCAAAGGAAAGTGTTTCTACTGCAATGAAAAAGGTCATTGGAAACCCCAGTGTCCTAAACTTCTTGCAAGGAAACAAGGTATTTCTTTCTATAAACTTTAAGAGTTTTAGTGAATTGTTATCCAATTGGATTTATGATTCTGGACTAACTTTGTTTATTTGTTTCTTCTTCTTATAGGCCAAGCTACTTGAACTCAAAAGAGTTGGATCAGAAAGCTGGACAAAGGGTGAAATCGTCCAAGTTGAAGATAAAGCTCAATTATCTAATTTTTAGATTAATTGTTTTAGTTTAAAGACAATTTAGATTTCGAATTTTAGTTAGGGATTTTTATCCCTGTTTTTCTCATACTGTTGCAATACATTTTTTATTATTAATAAAGTTTATATTATTTTCGAATTCAACCCAATTGCAATTTATGAGATTGATCTTCATTTACTTTATCTTAAACAACAATTACCACATTATATTTATATGTTTGTATGTGTATGTGTTTTTATTATTGATGCAAATTCTATAATATTTACAACTCTTCATAGAGTTATATTAAATAAACATTAGAAATTATTTCTATGTTTATTAATAATTGTTAATTCTAATACAATTATTAAGAATTTGTTTAATAAAAGGATCTTTTGATCTGATAGGGGTAGAGAAAAGTTATGAAAACTATGCAGTTCAACGATCTTTTATATCAAATGAACTCTAGATCGTTTTCAACTCCACATAAACTCTATCACACTTAGAGAATCATGATCTTTACAACCTTTAGGGTTGGATCATAATCTCTATATACTTAGGGGTGGAGTTTATCCACAATACGCTATATGTATATACTTAGGGGTGGAGTTTATCCACAATACCCTATATGTATATACTTAGGGGTGGAGTTTATCCACAATACCCTATGTAACACATATTTTCTTTAAACATGGTAGTAATATAATGACTTAGCTATTATCAATATAAATCCTTGATCTTGATTGTATGTTCCAATTCGTTTTACTGTTGTAGTAAAAATTGATACCTATAAAAGTTCTTTGATAATGTTTCACACTACCTTAATTGAGTGGGAGAATTTTAAAATTCTTTACCCATCTTCATTAGGTTGACACTTGTGATAGGAACTTAAGAACACTACTGAAAAGCAAATCTAACCATTCATGTGGATAGATATAACTTATACGAATTATGAGAATAAGATACAAGAACTCTAGTTCAGTCTATTCGAATGACTTGAACTAAGAATTCTTAATTCTCATAACATTTTATGGTATCTTAGTTAATCTGTAGCAAGTATTTTTCACTTCAAATACTAGTCTGCTATGTTGATGACTTAGTCTTAAAGTTTCAGACTAATAAGTCACAACTAGATAACTCTCCAAACAATAAAGAGGTTAAATGCATTATTTAACCAGACATCTGCTATTGAGTGCGAGCTATCTAAGATGTAATCAAATAAGGAACATTAGAAGATATTCAAGAAAGATTTATGAAAGTGATCTATATGTTAGATATTAAGGAATTGTATATCAGTTATCCTTGTATCTACCCCAACTCATTCGAAATTATGAGATGGTGGTTACTTTGGAGGTGGAGGAATTATTCTATAATAATTCAAGCTCTACCAGAGAAGAATTATAACTTGGTAAATTCGAAATTACCAGAAAGTTATATTATTGAAGAAAAGTCTACACTGTATTATCTCAATTTCATATTTTAAAATATGAGAGATATGTCTTCTGTTCATTCAGATGTACTTTAAAATAGTAAGGATTTCAGTATCCCTTGATGAGTAAAGCATATAGTAAAGGATGTTTCATAAATGTATTTATGAACTAGTTTCCAAAAGTTTGGGTGGATTCAAATATACTACACTTGATCTGAAGATCAAGACATCAGATTGACTTATTTGCACACTTTGTTTTATGTTAGTGCAAGTGGGAGTTTGTTGGGTTCTATGCCCTAAATAAAACTCATTTCAAAATAATCAGATTTACTTATTAATATAGATCAGAAATAACATTTAATGTTGCATGGTTCACATGATTTATTTCATGATTATATGTACATAATGTATGAATTCATCTGAAACCCTTTTCACATACCTGATCCTGTTTATTGTGCTGTCAACACATTGGAAAGTAAACATGACTATGTGAATAAAGATTCCTAGATTTATCAGACACAGGGTTTTACTGATATGATAATCTACAACAAGAGTTTACTTGCATTTGGAGAAATGCTATGTTCTTTCCAGAGCATTGGTTAAAGTAAAGCTCAGGTTGGATGCATGGAGTATGCATCGGAAGGGACCGATATTGAACTTTGACTTAGATTTATTAAACTTACCGTAATATCTATTCAAGTCAATATTGCCTAGTTGATCCTAGATCAAATGATCTTAATCCTGTTATGATTAGGCTCGATCTCGAGAGGCTATTCGTGTTCTTTGATTTGTTAGTTAAGCCTACTTTTGGGTCAGGGTGATACGTACATTTTGGGAACACGGTAGTGCAATTGAGTGGGAGCGCTAACATAAACATGGAATCTATAGCTTCTATCTGGCGAATAGTAAGTAAAGGATGATCTCCTTCGAGCTTGACCAAACGAAAATAAATAGTGGAGGTCTCATTTCACATAAGCTGAAATATCATTTATACGGGGTTAAGTGTTTTAAGGATTAAATACATTGTAGGGTGTAACGGTAATCTAATCCCTTTACAATGTAGATCATTCATATAAAGGATCATTGATCAAATTAAGGTTATAACAATGGATAACTAATGATGTGTCTATATGGTGGAACATATAGAGCATTCTATATACTGAGAGTGCAATTCTAAGTTCTATGCGTGGATTCAACGAAGAATTAATAAGTTAGTGAATTTTAGTAATAAATTCTTGATCTACTTATTGGATGCTCGGTTATATAGACCCATGGTCCCCCCACTAGTTGAGATAATATTGCTTGTAAGACTAATATAATTGGTTTTGATTAATCAATTATAATTCTCAAAATTAGACTATGTCTATTTGTGAATTTTTCACTAAGTAAGGGCAAAATTGTAAAGAAAGAGTTTTAGGGGCATATTTGTTAATTATGATACTTTGTATGGTTCAATTAATAAATATGATAAATGACAATATTATTGTAATGACCGCTCTAGTAATATGATTAGAAAAGGCAATTAGCACTAATTTTTATTATTTTATTATTATTTGTGAATTAAATTTTAATGTGGACCCCAATATTTAGAAATAAATATTAGAGTTATAATTTCTCAATTTCGGAGATTTTATTAAACTCTAGGGGTATTATCTAGTTTATATGTGTAATATGTTATTTTTGTAATTTTTGTTTGGCGACAACGGAAAATGCGATGGATGGCTAGATTGATCACATGGGTAAGTTTAGAACCTTATTTCATAGTGGGAAATAATTTAGAGAGAATAAAATATCGGGATTGAGCGGGGTTATGGAATTTGACCATTTTACCCCTAGCTTTAGAAATACCCAAGTTATAATTTTGAGGGCATTTTAGTAATTACCAAAAAGGGAGTTGGTGGCTGCCTTTTAGGGTGACACCTAGCAGTAATTTTAGCAAAGGATTTATTTGAATCCTTTTTCTTTTGAGGGAAATTAAAAAGAAAAGAAAGAAAAGTCAAAATTGAGGAAAATCAACCTTTTCCCCTTTCTCTTTGCTCGGCCAACCTAGACCAGAAGGAACCAAGTTCAGCTCCTTTATTTTGCTGGATATCAACTAGAGATTCAAGGTTCTTAGGACTAAGGTAAGCCCTTGTAGCTTTCTTCTTTATTTTCTTTAAGTTTTATTGGTTTGGATGTGTGATTTTGTGAAATTGGGGCTGTTAGGATTAGGTTTGCTTAGGGTTTGGTTTTCTAGGTTCATTTGAGTTGGTATTAACCTCTTGTTGCTGGTTTTGATGATTTGATTTGGTATTGTTCAAGTTTGAGCTTTGAGTTCAAAGTTTTGATCTCTAATGGCATATTTGTTTACACTGAGTTTTTCTGTGAAATACTGGCTGGGTTTTATTGTGTATGCCTTGATTAGGAGCTCTGGAGAGTTTGGTAAAGATTGGGCTTGATTTGAATCAAGGGGGATAAATTTTTGGGTTTCTGCAGATGAACCGGAATTCCGGTTCTGGGTGGTCTATACCAACCGGTCGACCGGTTGGTGACCCAGAACCGGGATACCGGTTGGATCCGGTCTGCCTGTTGGGGGTTTTTCCAGAACCCTAGTTTTAGCCAATTTTGGGTTATATAGGGTATTGCCATGAGGTTTATTGATAGGGAAACTTTTAGTTTCGAGTTTTAAGTCCCGAAAAGTGATTTGGCGAGTCACTCATCTGTGTTACCGTTATTGTGATTAGGGCATCCATCTAGCACGTGAATTCCGTTCAGGTCGGCCAGCACACTTGAATTCGGAAAACAGGTAAGAACTGTGTATAATGTATGATGTGATTATCTGAATGTGTGTATATGTGTTTATATATGCATGCTTGAGTTATGTTAAACACTACCAACACTTGTATAATTAAGTTATAGAGTGTATTGGTACAGTGATTGTTGTTGATTTGAGTACGATACGGTGATACCAACACAAGCATAGAAAAATGCTAAGGTGTGTGGTACATTACTCAGTGTTACTCACTGATCGAGGTAAACCCTACCAACACTCGTACAGCTAGGTACGTTGTGTATGTGGTATAGTGGTCGTACCCTGGTATTGAACGTTCATGCTCATTTGTTAAGCTCTGTAAATAGGTGTATGGGCGCCTATTTACAGGTCGGAAATTATATGGTATGTTATATGCATTTCTTACTGAGTCTGTCGACTCACAGTTTCTGCTTCTATGTGTAGGTAAAGGAAAGGCGAAAGCTGAACAGGAGTGAACCTGAGCTCGGGTGAGATTGTACATGTCAAGCAGCGCGACCTGGAGTGTTCGGTCTCGGGACATCTGGGTGTTGTATTTTGAAAGTCGCTGTGCGACCCAGAACTTGTATATTTTGAATGTAAAGTTTAAACAGTAAATTTTCAAAAGTTTGAAATCGGGATCCCGGGATTTGTAAATATTATATTATTTTATAAAGTTTAATGTTTAAGGCAAAAATTTTAATTTGACACGTTTTTCGAGAAATTACTTTGATTAGCAAAGTTTGCACAATAATTGAAAAAGCACTGTAGCGTGCCTTAGCATTAGGGCGTTACAATTTTGGTATCAGAGCCGCCAGGTTTGTCTACCGAAGCTTGCTATGATATGTACAATCTTCATCAGAGAAAGCTCGGTTCACGGTTCAGTAAGCCTGTACTTGTTTAGTATCTTAAATAAATGTGATGTAAAAGCATGTTAGGAAGCATATTAGATTTAAATTAAATATATTTCTTTAAAAAGAAAAGAAAGTGCGTTGCCTTTTTGCTATTAAGAGCGGTGTTAATTTTGATCGCCGTCTAACCTGCCTACCTTATGGATTCGCAGGCTAAGTCCTATTAAATGGACGCCCCGCGAAATACAAGAAGCCAGGGTGGCATGGTTGAGGCCGGAGGCGGTCAGGGGAATCCTCAAAATCCCCGTGGTCGCGGCCGTGGCCGTGGTAGAGCTCAGGGTGGTCGCCCTGTAAATCCACCTCAAGCTCCTCCTGATTGGGAGCAAAGATTTGCTGAAATGCAAGAGAGAATTCGTCAGCAAGATGAAGAGATTCAGAGGCTGAGGCAGCAGGGTCCTCCTGCCGTGCCTCCTCAAGAAGTTCAGGCCGTTGCAGTTCCAGCGGTGCCAGCAGAACAACCTGTTGTTGGCAACCGTATGGAACCGTTGTACGAAAGATTTCGAAAACGAGCACCTCCAAAATGTTTCGGGAGGCCCTGATGTGATGAAGGCCGAGCAATGGCTTTCGATGATTGAGCGTATTCTCAACTTTATGGGAGTGGTTGGAAATGATCGGGTGACCTGCGCCACTTTCCAGTTTCAGGAAGATGCCCTTGTGTGGTGGGAATTGATAACCCTCACACGGGACGTCACGCTGATGACTTGGGAAGAATTCAGGGAGTTATTTAACTCCAAGTATTACAATGAAGCGGTCCGCAGTGCAAAGCGGAAAGAGTTCACTGATCTAGTTCAGACTGAGGGTATGTCAGTCACTGAGTATACAACGAAATTTGATCGGTTGGCTAAATTGGCAGCAGGAATTGTGCCCACGGACTTTAGTAAGAAAGAAAAATATTTAGCGGGTTTGAGTGCAAAGATCCGGCATGATCTGGTTATTACCACTACCGAAGCAACCACGTATGCAGATATGGTTGAGAAGGCTTTGAGAGCCGAAGGTGCAGTAAAATTTCTTCAGGAGCCCCGGGTGACTCCGAGTGTTGGTGGAACCCCCACTGTTCCTACTCCTGTTTATGGTAGGGATGGTGGTGACTCCACCATTGAGCAGAAAAGAAAGGTTGTTCCAGCTTCTGGTGGCTCGGGGCAAAGCAAGCGGTTCCGTGGGAACCAAGGTAGAGGAGGACGACAGGGTTATTCTTATCCTGAGTGTCCAAGGTGCAAGAAACATCATCCGGGAGAGTGTAACCGGAAGACATGCTTTCTATGTGGCATGGTGGGGCATTTCAAGAAAGATTGCCCCCAGGCAAAGAAAGAGGAGCCAAAAGTTGAGGTGAAACCGGTTCCTGCTCGTGTGTTTGCCATCACCCAAGCTGATGCTGCAGCCAGTCCTTCTGTTGTGACAGGTCAGCTTCCCGTCAACAACTTGTTATTTACAGTATTATTTGACTCGGGAGCTACACGTTCATATGTGGCTACAAGAGTGATTGATCTTATGGGTAGGCCTTGTGAAATTTTAGAAAGGGGGTTCGGAACCCTAATGCCTAGCGGGGAATTGGTTATCTCTAATAGGCGCATTAGGTCTATGCCGATTAGGATCGAAGATAGGGAATTGAGTACTGATCTCATAGAATTGAAACTAACTGAGTTTGATATTATACTGGGAATGGATTTCCTATCCAAGTATTCGGCCAGTATAGATTGTAGGCGTAAAATGGTGACTTTTCAGCCGGAAGGTGAAGATCCATTTGTTTATGTTGGATCGGTTCAGGGGTCTCGGATCCCGGTTATTTCTGTGTTGAGAGCTAGGGATTTACTATGCAATGGTTGTGTAGGATTTCTAGCGGTAGTATTTGACTCCAGCAGACCCGAAACATTTGGGCCTGAGGTAGTTCGGGTAGTGAAAGATTTTCTTGATGTGTTTCCCGAGGAGTTGCCGGGATTGCCGCCACAACGAGAGATTGATTTTGTTATTGATTTGGCACCTGGAGTCGAACCTGTTTCTAAAGCTCCATATAGGATGGCTCCAGCAGAACTCAAGGAGCTTAAGTTGCAACTTCAGGGGATGTTGGACATTGGGTTTATTCGACCCAGTGTATCGCCCTGGGGAGCTCCGGTTCTTTTTGTAAAGAAGAAAGATGGTTCCCTCAGAATGTGTATTGATTATCGGGAACTAAACAAGCTGACGATTAAGAACAAGTACCCGTTGCCTAGGATCGATGATCTGTTCGATCAGCTTCAAGGAAAGACGGTGTTTTCGAAGATTGATTTACGGTCTGGTTATCATCAACTCAGAATTCGGGAGGAGGACATACCGAAGACTGCTTTAGAACCGGATATGGGCACTATGAGTTTCTGGTAATGTCATTCGGATTGACTAATGCTCCTGCGGCCTTTATGGATCTCATGAATAGGGTATTCAAGGATTTCCTCGATAACTGGCGTTATAGTGTTTATCGATGACATTCTTGTGTACTCTCAGTCAGAAGAGGAGCACGAGCATCATCTCCGAATGGTGTTACAGCGACTTAGAGATCACAAGCTGTATGCCAAGTTCAAAAAGTGCGAATTCTGGTTGTCTGAGGTGTCCTTTTTGGGTCACATAGTTGAGAAAAATGGAATTATGGTTGATCCAAACAAGATAGAATCAGTGAAGAATTGGCCGAGGCCCAAGTCTGTGACAGAAATTCGAAGTTTTCTCGGGTTAGCAGGGTATTATCGACGTTTCGTCGAAGGATTTTCTAAACTTTCTATGCCCCTAACTGAATTGACCAAGAAAAATCAGAGATTTGTGTGGTCAGATAAGTGTGAATCAAGCTTTCAGGAGTTGAAGCAGCGTTTGATAACAGCTCCGGTGTTAGCTTTGCCATCAGATCAAGAGAAATTTGTTGTGTATTGTGATGCATCCGGACGGGTCCGGATGTGTTCTCGATGCAAGCCGACGCAGTCATAGCCTATGCCTCTCGTCAGCCGAAGGATTATGAGCAGCGTTACCCAACTCATGATTTAGAGCTCGGCTGCCGTGGTTTTTGCTTTAAAGATTTGGCGACATTATCTTTACGGTGAAAAGTGTGAGATTTATACGGATCATAAAAGTCTTAAATACTTTTTCACCCAAAAAGATCTGAATATGAGGCAGAGAAGGTGGTTGGAGTTAGTTAAGGACTACGATTGTGAAATACTGTATCACCCCGGGAAAGCCAATGTGGTGGCCGACGCTCTGAGCAGAAAAGGTCCCGGTCAAGTGTGTACTACGGTTATGATAGCTCCTCAGCTAGCCTCGGAAATGGTTAGTGCAGGAATTGAATTCGTGGTCGGGAAACTACATAATTTAACACTCCAATCTGATCTGTTGGAGAGAATCAGAAAGGCACAACTGGAAGATCCCGAACTAGTTAAAGTTCGAGATGAAGTGATAGCTGGTCGGCCTAAAGGTTTTACAGTCTCGAACAGTGGAATGTTACTTTATAAAGTTCGAGTTTGTGTTCCTAGTGTGGATGAGCTTAAGAAAGAGATACTTGATGAAGCTCACACCACACCTTATTCGTTGCATCCGGGAACCACCAAGATGTATCAGGATTTGAAACCCTACTTCTGGTGGTATGGGATGAAAAGAGATGTGGTGGACTACGTGTCCAAATGTTTAACTTGTCAGCAGATTAAGGCTGAACATCAGAGGCCGGCAGGGTTATTACAGCCTTTAGTCCTTCCAGAATGGAAGTGGGAGGACATCACAATGGACTTCGTAACTGGTTTGCCTAGAACCACAGGGATGTATGATTCTGTTTGGGTTATCGTGGACAGATTCACAAAGTCAGCTCACTTCTTACCAGTGAAAGTTACATATTCAGTGGATCAGTATGCTGAATTGTATGTGAAGGAGATAGTTCGTCTCCATGGAGCCCCTAAATCTATTGTATCAGACAGGGATCCAAAGTTCACATCGAAGTTTTGGGTGAGTCTCCAGAAGGCTATGGGTACCAAGTTAAAGTTTAGTACAGCCTTTCACCCTCAGACTGATGGTCAGTCAGAAAGAACTATCCAGATTTTAGAAGACCTATTGCGAGCCTGTGTCATGGACTTTGAGGGTTCATGGGTTAAGTACTTGCCTCTAATTGAATTCTCCTACAACAACAGCTACCAAAGTACAATAGGGATGGCTCCCTATGAGATGTTATATGGTAGAAAATGTTGTTCTCCTATTCATTGGGACGAGACAGGAGAAAGGAAGTACCTGGGTCCTGAGTTAGTGCAGAGGACCAATGAAGCTATTGATAAGATCAAGGCTCGGATGCTTGCTTCTCAAAGCAGGCAGAAAAGTTATGCTGATCCGAAGCGCAGAGATGTTACATTTCAGGCAGGGGAACATGTTTTCCTGCGGGTTTCACCAATGAAGGGTATTAGACGCTTCGGGAAGAAGGGTAAGTTAAGCCCTAGGTTCATTGGGCCATTTCAGATACTTGAGAAGGTCGGGCAGGTAGCGTATCGGCTAGCCTTACCACCAGCATTGTCAGCTGTTCATGACGTATTTCACATTTCTATGTTAAGGAAATACGTGTCAGACCCGACTCATGTCTTGAGTTATGAAGCCCTTGAACTTCAACCAGACTTATCCTATGAAGAGCAACCTGTTCAGATTTTAGATAGAAAAGAAAAAGTTCTTCGGAATAAGACTATTGCACTGGTTAAGGTGCTCTGGAGGAATAGTAAGGTGGAAGAAGCCACCTGGGAGTTGGAGTCGGATATGAGGACTCAACATCCAGAACTATTCAGGTTAGATTTCGGGGACGAAATCCTATTAACGGGGGGATAATTGTAATGACCGCTCTAGTAATATGATTAGAAAAGGCAATTAGCACTAATTTTTATTATTTTATTATTATTTGTGAATTAAATTTTAATGTGGACCCCAATATTTAGAAATAAATATTAGAGTTATAATTTCTCAATTTCGGAGATTTTATTAAACTCTAGGGGTATTATCTAGTTTATATGTGTAATATGTTATTTTTGTAATTTTTGTTTGGCGACAACGGAAAATGCGATGGATGGCTAGATTGATCACATGGGTAAGTTTAGAACCTTATTTCATAGTGGGAAATAATTTAGAGAGAATAAAATATCGGGATTGAGCGGGGTTATGGAATTTGACCATTTTACCCCTAGCTTTAGAAATACCCAAGTTATAATTTTGAGGGCATTTTAGTAATTACCAAAAAGGGAGTTGGTGGCTGCCTTTTAGGGTGACACCTAGCAGTAATTTTAGCAAAGGATTTATTTGAATCCTTTTTCTTTTGAGGGAAATTAAAAAGAAAAGAAAGAAAAGTCAAAATTGAGGAAAATCAACCTTTTCCCCTTTCTCTTTGCTCGGCCAACCTAGACCAGAAGGAACCAAGTTCAGCTCCTTTATTTTGCTGGATATCAACTAGAGATTCAAGGTTCTTAGGACTAAGGTAAGCCCTTGTAGCTTTCTTCTTTATTTTCTTTAAGTTTTATTGGTTTGGATGTGTGATTTTGTGAAATTGGGGCTGTTAGGATTAGGTTTGCTTAGGGTTTGGTTTTCTAGGTTCATTTGAGTTGGTATTAACCTCTTGTTGCTGGTTTTGATGATTTGATTTGGTATTGTTCAAGTTTGAGCTTTGAGTTCAAAGTTTTGATCTCTAATGGCATATTTGTTTACACTGAGTTTTTCTGTGAAATACTGGCTGGGTTTTATTGTGTATGCCTTGATTAGGAGCTCTGGAGAGTTTGGTAAAGATTGGGCTTGATTTGAATCAAGGGGGATAAATTTTTGGGTTTCTGCAGATGAACCGGAATTCCGGTTCTGGGTGGTCTATACCAACCGGTCGACCGGTTGGTGACCCAGAACCGGGATACCGGTTGGATCCGGTCTGCCTGTTGGGGGTTTTTCCAGAACCCTAGTTTTAGCCAATTTTGGGTTATATAGGGTATTGCCATGAGGTTTATTGATAGGGAAACTTTTAGTTTCGAGTTTTAAGTCCCGAAAAGTGATTTGGCGAGTCACTCATCTGTGTTACCGTTATTGTGATTAGGGCATCCATCTAGCACGTGAATTCCGTTCAGGTCGGCCAGCACACTTGAATTCGGAAAACAGGTAAGAACTGTGTATAATGTATGATGTGATTATCTGAATGTGTGTATATGTGTTTATATATGCATGCTTGAGTTATGTTAAACACTACCAACACTTGTATAATTAAGTTATAGAGTGTATTGGTACAGTGATTGTTGTTGATTTGAGTACGATACGGTGATACCAACACAAGCATAGAAAAATGCTAAGGTGTGTGGTACATTACTCAGTGTTACTCACTGATCGAGGTAAACCCTACCAACACTCGTACAGCTAGGTACGTTGTGTATGTGGTATAGTGGTCGTACCCTGGTATTGAACGTTCATGCTCATTTGTTAAGCTCTGTAAATAGGTGTATGGGCGCCTATTTACAGGTCGGAAATTATATGGTATGTTATATGCATTTCTTACTGAGTCTGTCGACTCACAGTTTCTGCTTCTATGTGTAGGTAAAGGAAAGGCGAAAGCTGAACAGGAGTGAACCTGAGCTCGGGTGAGATTGTACATGTCAAGCAGCGCGACCTGGAGTGTTCGGTCTCGGGACATCTGGGTGTTGTATTTTGAAAGTCGCTGTGCGACCCAGAACTTGTATATTTTGAATGTAAAGTTTAAACAGTAAATTTTCAAAAGTTTGAAATCGGGATCCCGGGATTTGTAAATATTATATTATTTTATAAAGTTTAATGTTTAAGGCAAAAATTTTAATTTGACACGTTTTTCGAGAAATTACTTTGATTAGCAAAGTTTGCACAATAATTGAAAAAGCACTGTAGCGTGCCTTAGCATTAGGGCGTTACAATTATTTAATAATTATTTATAGTTATTAAATAGTTAGAATTGACATTTAAATGGTTGAATTTGAAAATTGGCGTTTTTGAGAAAATGAGGCCCAAATCCACATCGCCTAGGCCGGCCACTTTTATAGGGTTGTTCATCTGATATTTTTATTATTTTAATGCCAAATAATTCAAACCTAACCCTAGTGGAATGCTATAAATAGATAGTGAAAGGCTTCAGGAAATCAGCACTTTTCTTCTGACTTTTCATTCAGAAAAAACTGAGCCTCTCTCTCTCCCTATCTTTAGCCGCCACCTTTCTCTCTTCATTCCCTCTTCAATTTCGAAATTCATAGTGTTAGAGTAGTGCCCACACACAACAAGTGATACCTCAATCATAGTGAGGAAGATCATGAAGAAAGACTTTCAGCAAGAAGGAGTTTCAGCACTAAAGAATCAGTGAAAGAGATCCAGGTTCAGATATTGATAATGCTCTGCTACAGAAAGAAATCAAGGGCTAGATATCTGAACGGAAGGAGTCATATTATTCCGCTGCACCCAATGTAAGGTTTACTAAACTTTATATGTGTTTATTTTATCGTTTTAGAAAGTTCATATTTAGGGTGTTAATACTTGTGAGTAGATCTAAGATCCTGGTAAAATAATTTCCTACAACTCGTATCATAGCCATGGTAATTGATTTGCTTGCAAGAAATTTGGACTTTAAAACGATTTGTTTGATGTTTTCAGTGGTATCATGTTGTATTGAGTGTAATTTGATGATTGATTGATGTTTGTGAATTTTCGTGAAAAATAATTGAATATCTGTTTCTAGAATTATATTTATTGGATAGTATGGAAAAAATTAAGCAAGTTACTTTTTTACAGAACTCAATTTCGATTGAATTTGAATTAGTTATGATTTTTTAAAGTTTCGAAAATATCGGGGTGGTGTCGCTGCACCTCGTGCGCGCGCGGAAGTCATGCAACCTCCCCCTGCGCCGAGGTTTCACGCCCAAACACCCCCCATGCGCGCACGGACATGTATGCTCAGCATACTGTCCGTACAACTCGCATTTTTTTCGTTTTTCTTTGATTTTTCATGCTTTTTCATGAATTTAACTTCCGATTTTTTGTGTAGTTCTGTATTTATACATTTACTATTCCTAGATCAATTCTAATTATCATAATTAAATTAATTAATATTTTTTAAATTTAATTCATGATATTAGTGTAATTTTAATTTGAAAATAGTAAATACCTATCTTTTTGCTTAATTATCTATCTTATTTTTAAATTTGATTATATCTTATCTTAATTTTAAATTTAAGGTCAGATATTAAATTTTATAAATTAAATTTTTTTAAAATAATATTTCCTTATTTAAATTTAAAATAAGATAACTATAATCATGTAATTTTAAATAGATGTAATATATTTTGCTAACTTTTAAATTTTGTTATTTTATTTATTTAAATTACATTTAAAATCTGAAAAAGATATTCATTTTTCTTTTTTTAATTTTTTATTTAATTTTTATTTATAAAATAACGTTAAATTTTTAAAAGTAGTTAGCAAATTTTGAATTGATATTTAGGTTGGTTGAAACCTAATTTTTTAAAATTGTAGGTTTAATTTTAAATATTTTTTTTAAAAAAAATCGAAATTTTAAAATTTTTGTTTTTAAAAAAAATTTCGAAAATAATTTTTTATTTATTTAATTAATTATTTTTTCGAAATTATTTATTTAAAATTAAATAAATCCTACATCCAACTATCCAGCTAACCTTGTTGCAGGAGTATGTGTTTTAGCTTGTTTGTAAGTTTTTAAAACCTATGATTGCTTGATTGCAAATAGCCATGGTTAACTTGTTGACAGATCCAATGATCTGATTTTAACTCATGGCTCCCTTGGTCAAGTAAATAATTTGTAAAGGGTATATTTACAATCTTCTTTCATCTGTGTTTGACCTAGCAACATGATAGGATCCATCCAAATTGTGTCCATGTGTGAGCCTATGTGTTTAATTTCATTATAGATGCATATAGGCTGTTGTTGCTAAATAAAATATCATAGTTCTTGATAGTTTTTTATTTAGGCCCATTTTTTTTGGGGCCTATTCAATTAATAACAGTTGTTCATTTTAAGGTTAAATTCCTCTCTTTTGGGCCTTGTGTGAGAGTTGGGAGCCATAGAAGTGGATACGACATACTGAACCCAGCACCCCCTCACATGAACCACCCCAATTGTGAAGGCTCATTTGCCTGATTTGAATAACTGTACTAGGTTAATTAAACTAGTTTAACCTAATAAAATTTATTAGCAACATAATTAATTTCATTTGTTTTGAAATTAATTTAAGAAAATCATAGTTTAAAGAATTTTATTCTAAGCTAAACAATATGTATTTTCTTGTATTTAATTAAATATAGAATTATAACCATCTAGATTCTTTCTGAAGCTTAATTTAAATTTTTCATTAAATATTCCTATTGAAGTTGATATTTAGTAATCTATAACTAATCAACTTAAATCTGAATATCTTTTAGATTTAAAATTTCAAAATTAAGTTGAGGAATTTTAGGAATTGGTTATTAAGATTCTTTAGATATTTTTGAAGTTGATATCTTTTCGAATATTAACTTAAAATGGAATATTTTCAAATTAAGTGGTTACAACTTAATTTTTGATATTTAATTAAATTTAAATTTGATAAATATTTAAGTTCTAGATTTTTTCTAATACAACTTAAATTAGATATTTTTTCAAATTTTGTGGAAAAGATACTTAGTCAAATAAGATATTTTCTAGATAGTTATTTCTAGACTACTTATTATTTCTAATATTAAAATAGGAAAATATTATATATTGTGAAATTAATTATTTAAATAATTAATTTTGGTACAATTTATTTTAGGTATATTTTTTTTCCTAATATTAAACTAGAGATAAATAATTAAGCCTTCTCCACACTTAATTATTTATTTCTTGAATTTAATACATTTAATTAATTTGAAAAATTAAATATCTAAGTTGATTTTCATCATGATACTTAAATATTTCTTTTTCATGACACTTAATTAAATAAAAAATTATTTTTAGTTGAAATTTATTCTTTCAACTAAATTTAAATAATTTTCAAAATATATTTTTTCTTTATTTTATTAATGAAATTTTGAAATTTCCTTTCTTAAATGCTGGAATTTCGAATTTTATTTGAAAAATAGATTAAAGTTGTAAATTATTTATTTTAATTTTGGACCAACTTAAATCAATGATTTTTTCATTTAATGATTAATTAAAATAAATGAAGTAAAATATATTTTATTAGAAATTAAATTAATTAGTCAACGAAAAATCTAGATAGGTGATATTTTTACTTGAAGTATTTTTCTCGTGTATTTAATTAAATAGAAAATTAATATTTAAGTTGATTTTCATCATACTTAAATATTTAAAAATTTTCTGATATATATTTAATTAAATAGGAAAATTATATTTTTTTTTGTAAATTAATTTTATTAATTAATTTTGGGCCAACATTAAATTAGAATAATTTTTCCAGGTTTTTTTTTTATTATTTTAACAAGCATTTTCGAAAATTGTATCCTTGAATACTTTAATTTTTTTAAAATGCAATATATATTTATAGAAAATTAAATTTGAGTTGTAAATTAATTTAAATTAATTTTGTAACAGCTTAAATTAAATATTTTTCTAAATATTAATTGGAAATTATTACTAAGATGGAAATAATGATGTTATTTTCATATCTATCTAAGTAAAATTTATAAATATTAAATTAAAATTTATATTTAGAATTTTTCATTCTAAATTGGAAATTTTAATTAAATAAATATATATTTAAAACAAATAGATTAAATAAAGAGAATCAAAGAAAATACAACTCTGTTTAAATAATGAGCTTTATTATTAAGATATTCGATCTCCATTGTTGGTTTTACATCGTGTTTGTTTTAGTGAGTAATCCTCCCTAATGGAGAAACGTTCATTAGCAATTTCGCACCGTTTAATCTCGAAAGATAAGTAGTTTGTAAGTGTTTTCTATGGTATGGATCACCCTAATGGTGGCGACCATATTTGACTTGCAAATTATGAAACAATGGTGGAAGCTCATAAGATAGAATTGCATTGACTCTCGCCTAAACGGGACAACGCTGAATTGCAATCTTGATCGAATAAAAGGTTGCTAGAATGTTTAAAATTTTAGATGAGCTGACAACTCTATTCAATGGATGGTAGCTTTGACTCTCGCCTAAACGGGACACTGATGTCAGTTTGTTGAAAACCTTGGAAATTATTTAGGATTGTATGTTTTAGTATTTTCACATGTCATTCCTACTTGCTAAATGTTTAATAATTTCTGAATTGTGTATCAATTTATATTGAACCATGTTATTTTCTGTTATTAAATTGTAGTTTAATTTCGAATCTTCTTTGTTGGTCTAACTTGGTTTGTTTATCTAATGAGATAAATCCCTAATGGTTTTTCACCATTAGACATACATAATAGTGTTAGATCTCGAAAGATAAATATTGTATATGCAACATCTAGTTGTTCATCAATAGATGACACCTTAGACTAGTATTTTTACGATATGAAACAACAAGATTGTATAAATAAGATTACTTTGACTTTCGCTAATCGAAGCATCGTTGGATTCTTATTTATAAACGAAATTATCCTAATTCCTCCTTGCTTATTCATTTCGAATTAGCTCAATAGCATATCATTGGATGAATGGTCTATATATCATTTAATGTCATTATATTTTCTCTTAAGAAATTAAATGACGCATATGATTATAATCCTGAAATTATATTCCCAATTGATATAAATCCTCAATCTTAGAAATCTCCTACTTGTATGGGCAAATCAGACTTAGAGTTAAATGAGTAGTGGTGGTCCAAGAAATGATTACTCATTATATTTTGGTATAAATTTAAGTCTTTGACTTTAATTTTAGATTCCAAACAGAAATTTTCTTATATTTCTAATTTCAGAATACAATGCAGTTACACTTTCTCAAGTGTTTAATATCCATCTTCTATTAATGGATTCAAGCTGTATGGAATATGAGTTTGGTATTCTGTGACCAGAATTCACTTGCACTATTCTAAGAACTCTTTGATATAACTAAACCTAAGTCATCAAAAAGACACAACCATATTTTTATTAATCTATGGAATTTGTATCTTGTTCATAGTATTTTTGACAAGATCAATCTCTGCAAAGAGTTAATATGCCTATATCCACTGAAAGTAGTTCATCTCACTCGCAGATGGATGTACATTCAGGGGTGGATATGAGTTTTTTCGTTGTATTCTTAAAAAGATAACTCTAGATTATACCTTATGCAAAGAAATTTGAAATGCTTAAAAATTGCATTAATTTCTAACAATGGTTAATACCATTAAGGTAAGTGGTTAAAGATCTTGCAAACTGATAGGGGTGGAGAAATAGTTAGTAGATATGCCGTTCAAAGATCATTAAATTGATTTTGAATTATATCCAACTTACCTCCCCAGAAATTTCGATTTGCATATTGATGATTAGTTACTAGTCGTTGCCTAAATCCTTCTATGGTAATACAATTTCAGAATGATGTAATGGCTGTATACTTCATGTAAATCATTACTAGATTCATGGATGACCTAATCAAAATCTTAAGAAAAGCTAGAACTGTTAACCATGGTTTGTTAGCTATTCTAAGTGATTAGGGGTGGACCATCCCATATTCAATAGATAAGAAAGTGTTTGTTCAAACAAATACTACTTTTCTAAGAAAGTGACTAAGTCTGAAAATAAAGTAGCAAATAAAGGAGATATTTATTTTTCTTGATTCCAAAAGTGTTCTATCATCTTATATGACATATGATGATCCCACTGCCTCTGTTGTCTTGTCACAACCAAAGAGGTTAATACCATTTAGTTTTCTTAGACATAATTCACGGTACCTTGTCGTAGTGGGAGAGTTTCTAGGAACTCACCTTCTTATGACTTGGGAGACACTAGTGATTAAAATCCATTGTGAGTTTAACCAAGTAATTGATTGTCAAGATAAGAAACTAAGAAGAAAGCCAATAGAACTATGGTTTAATCCATTCACATGGAGTAACCTAAAGCTTTCTATTACAAGGACATAAAAGGAAATTTTCGTTTATAAGTCTATTCAATGGACTTAACAAAACTTCCTGTTCCTAGTATTATAGATTTGAGTTTATCTAAACCTATGGCTTGTGGTATACCTGGTAATTACTTACTCTAATGCAAGCAACTTACTTTAGTAAGATGCTGAAGAATTTTCTTTCTAATGGCAATCTATAGAAGCTTCTCGACTTCTTAGGCATAGATTTTATTTATCTAAGGAAAAGTCTCAACTATTCCAAAAAAAAGATAAAGCCATGCAAGAATTTCTTAAATAAACAGTGAGAGGTCTTAGACATGCTTTTGTATGCCTTAGACCAGACACCTACTGTTGAGTGGGAGTAATGAGTAGGTATCAGATTAATCCAGGAGAAGAACTGTAAAGACCGCTTAGTTTAATTTGGAAATTAGCAGTTAATCATGTTTAATTATGAAAATTATTTATAGCTATTTAAATAATTATTTATACTGTTATTATTGAATTCTGAGATGCATTTTATGTCATTCAGTAGTTTTCATAAGTTTGCATTTCCGGTGCCCGGTAACATGGAACTCGGTGTTTGGCTTAGTAAAATCACAACTTAGTATGTTAGCAGTTTGGGACGGTTTATTAGACATTGGGAATGTCGGGAATGGCCGGGAATTAAGAATTTCCCAAAAATACCCCTTTAGTGTTATTTATGTGATTTTAGTGTGGAGGGGCAAATTGGTCATTTTGCCCCATTATTATTTTGTCTTCTAGTGATTTTAATAGTTGAATTATATGTTTATTTTATTATGTGTTGGCTGAAGTAAAAGAGGTTATGTGGCATTTCAATTTCATTTTTCTTACAAACTTAGAAAATTACAAAATTTCTCAAAAAGCTCTCTCTCTTTTGCTCTCTCTTTTTCGGCCACTTGAGGCAGCAAGAAAAGTGGATTTTCCTCTTCAATTTCAAGTGATTTTCAGCAAGTTAAAGTGTTTCTAGTTGAGGTATTTCTTGTCTAGTATTCTTACTTTGTTTTCTTAAAATTTTGATGAAAAAGATGAGTAATGCATGGATGATTTTGATGAAGTTGCTGCTGCTTGTTGTTGTTGTTGTTTCTATGTCTAAAATGTTGAATTAAGTATGTTTAGTTAGGTTGAAATGCATGCTAGTTGTTCTTGCTCTAGTTGGTTAATTTTCTTGTTAAAAAGCTTGGGTTTTCAAAGTAAAATTGTGTGAATTGTTGCTGTAGTGTTTGCATGATTTAGGGTTAGTCTTCTGCAGTGTTTTTATGCTTGTTTATGTAGTTCTAAGCTAGTTTTGAGGCTTGTAAGTGAGCTTTAGCCAAGTTTGAGTTTGAACTCAAAGCTTGGAGCTCACATGCTGATTTTCAATTCTGTGCATTCTGGGTGATTTTAATGCTTTAGATTTGTTATTTGGGTCATTTAGAGCAGATCTGGATGTTTTCGTAATGTTTGGTTTGGTATTGTGCATTGTCTGAATTTTTGAAAAATTCCTGCGAGGAACCGGAATTCCGGTTGTGCATCCGGAATTCCGGATGGGGTTCTGAAAATTCCCAGAACCGGAATTTCGGTTGGGCAACCGGTCTACCGGTTGGGGAAATTTCAGGAACCCTAGATTTCCTCATTTTTAGGTTATTTGGGGTATTGCCATGCTTTTTATCGATAGGGAAACTTTTAGTTCCTAGTTTAAGTCCCCGGGAAGTGATTTAGCGTATCACTTATAGTGTTGTGATTTTTATGGTTTAGGAGCCTGTAATCCGCCGCGCAGATAGTTCCATCGAGTTGACGAGCACACCTGAATTCGGAATCCAGGTAAGATTAGTATAACAGTATGCATATGTAGATTACATGTTTAGCGTGCATGTAGGAAGCCTGTTAGATTACATTAGATATGTATGTTGGCTTCGAACCATCCAATTGTGTCACGTCGGTACAGGCTGGAGTATGACCAGCAGCCGGAGTATGACCGGTTTGACCGATTAGGCTGATACTTAGGTTGGTGGTTCCGTACTATTTGACGTATCACGTCGGTACAGCTGAGTATGACCGCGCCGGAGTATGACCGGTTCGACCGATTAGGCCGATATCCGTAACACGTCGGTACAGGCTGGAGTATGACCAGCAGCCGGAGTATGACCGGTTCGACCGATTAGGCTGTTACTTGTCAATAGTACCGTCCCTATGAACATTCAGAACTCAGTACCGTGTTGGACACGGCAGTTACGGGGACTCAGTATCGTGTTGGACACGGCAGTTAGGGTTATGGTCAGGGGTATGGGCGTCTGATCATAACCGGGATTTATGTATGAATATTATTATGCTTTTCTTACTGAGTCTGTCGACTCACAGTGCTATGTTTATGTGTAGGTAAGGGCAAGGCTAGAGCTGATGGACCGTGAACGAGCCTATGAAGATTGTACATGTAAAGCCCGCTTAGTTAATTTGGAAATTATCAGTTAATTGTGATTAATTATGAAATTATTTATAGCTATTTAAATAATTTATGATACTGTTATTTATGGAATTCAGAAATGCATGGTTATGTTATTCAGTAGTTGCATATTTTGCATTTCCGGTGCCCGGTATTTTGGAACTCGGCGTTTGGCTCAGTAGAAATCACAACTTAGTATGTTAGTAGTTTGGGGACGGGTTTTAGACATTGGGAATGTCGGGAATGGCCGGGAATTTAGAATGTCCCAAAAATACCCCTTTAGTATGATTTATGTGGTTTTATGGTGGAGGGGCAAAATGGTCTTTTTGCCCCATTAGTGTTTTGTCTAATGTGATTTATTAAATGGATTAAATGGTTATTTTATTTTAATTTGTTGGCTGAAATAAAATATGATTTGTGGCTTATATTCCTTTTTTTCACAAAATTCAACACTTAGTCAAAATTAAAAGAAATTTTCAAAACACTCAAAGCTCTCTCTCTCTCTCTCTTTTCGGCCAAGGCTTGGCTGTGCAAGGGCTGGGTTTTGCTTGGTTAATTCAAGTGGTTTAGCAAGATCAAAGTGAATTTTCATTGAGGTATTTCTTGGCTTTAGTTTCTTACTTTGTTTTTCTTGTAATTTATGATGAAAATGGTTGTTGCATGCTTGAATCTTTGATGTTATTGCTGCTGGAATATTGTTGTTGTTTCTGAGATTTAAGTATGTTGATTTGTGATTAATTAGGTTGTTAGTAATGAGTGTTAAATTGCTTTGCTCAAAATTGGAAGTTTTAGCTCAAAATATGATTTTCAAAGAGTATTGATTGAATCTGTTGCTGGGTTATTGTTGAGGTTTTTGTTTGATTTCAGAAGCTATTTCAAGCATATTTGAGTAGAATTAACTAGGTTTGAATGCATGTTTGTGGGATTTGCTCAAGTTTGAGTTTAGAACTCAAAGCTTGAGCTTTAATGGTGAATTTTGTTTCTGTGGTTCCTGGGTTAGTTTGTTGCCTTAGATTTGTTCTTTGGGGTATTTAGAGCAGGTCTGGAAGGTTTGGAACCATTTGGGTTTGATTTGGTCGAGTTAGGAATTTTTGAAAAATTCCTGCGAGGAACCGGAATTCCGGTTGTGCAACCGGAATTCCGGATGGGTGTCCTGTAATTCCCAGAACTGGAATTCCGGTTGGGCAACCGGTCTACCGGTTGGGGAATTTTTCCGAACCCGTGTTTTCCTCGTTTTTGTGTTTTTAGGGGTATTGCCATGCTTTTTATCGATAGGGAAACTTTTAGTTCCTAGTTTTAGTCCCCGGGAAGTGATTTAGCGTGTCACTTATAGCGTTGTGATTTTTATGGTTTAGGAGCCAGTAATCCGCCACTCAGCTTCAGTTCCAGTCAGGTTGACCGGCACACCTGAAATCGGAATCCAGGTAAGATTAGTATAACAGTATGCATATGTAGATTACATGTTTAGCGTGCATGTAGGAAGCCTGCTAGATTACATTAGTTATGTATATAGGCTTCGAACCATCCAACCCTGTCACGTCGGTACAGGCTGGAGTATGACCACGGCGGGAGTATGACCGGCTCGACCGATCAGTGACATTTGGTTGGTGGTTCGGTGCTATTGACCTATCCCGTCGGTACAGCTGGAGTATGACCAGCAGGCGGAGTATGACCGGTTCGACCGATCAGAGGATACTTGTCAATAGTACCGTCCCCGTGAACGTTCAAAACTCGGTACCATGTTGGACATGGCAAGAAGTGGCTCGGTACCATGTTGGACATGGCGATAGCGGGACTCGGCATCGTGTTGGACACGGCGGTTAGAATTATGTATGATATTATTATGCTTTTCTTACTGAGTCTGTCGACTCACAGTTTATGTTCATGTGTAGGTAAAGGCAAGGCTATAGCTGATGGACCGTGAGCGAGCTTATGAGATTGTACATGTCGGGCGGTTAGGCCTGGAGCGTACGATCCTCGGGACAGCAAGGCTGAGTTTTTGTAACTGGTCGTTAGACGACTTTATTTTGATGTAACAGTTAAACAGTTAAACTTTTTGTAAATATTTTTATAATCGGGATCCCGAGTCTTTTGTAATATGGTTTTATAAGTTTAATTAAAAAGTAAACTTTTAATTAATCACGTTTTTCCATAAACCTCGTTGATTAGCAACGAGCTGCACAGTACGTTTAAAAATCACGTAATACGCCTAAGGTATTTAGGGTGTTACAGTACATGTCGGGGCGGTTAGGCCTGGAGCGTACGATCATCGGGACAGCGAGGCTATTTTTGTAACTAGTCGCTAGGCGACAATTTATTTTGTATGAACAGTAAACTTTTGTAAATTGTTTTGTAATCGGGATCCCGAGTCATTTGTATAAATATTTTACAAGTTTAATTAAAAAGCAAAAATTTTAATTAATCACGTTTTCCATAAACCTCGTTGATTAGCAACGAGCTGCACAACATGTTTAAAAATCACGTAATATCCCTATGCTAGTTAGGGTGTAACAATTTGGTATCAGAGCCGCCAGGTTGTCTTCCGAAGATCGTCACGACATGTACAATCATCATCAGCAGTTAGCTCATTCCACGGTTCAGTAAGCCTTTATTGCTTTAGTAGTTTATTTATTTATTTTATGAATAAGAAAAGCCTGATAGGAAGCATGTTAGTAGCCTGATAGTAGAATAGGCGCATGTTTCGTTTTTAATTTCCAAATTAAGCGGCATTTGTAAGCTCTCCTTGAATACGACTTGATATGCCAACTCTTGGTTTCGCAGGCGGTTCCGACTAGATGGACGCCAGGCGGACTACCAGGAGCCAGGGCAATTCAGTGGGGTCGAATTAAGGCCAGGGAGCTCAGTTTCCCCCGCCAGTTAGGGGCCGAGGTAGAGGTCCCCGGGGCAGGGCTCGTGGTCGGGGTGATGAGAACCCGCCACATTCTGCCCAGGCTCCCCAAGCCGATCAGGGAGCCTAGAATTGGGAGGTTAGGTTTGCTGAAATGCAAGCCAGAATTGAAGAGCAAGACCTCGATATTCAGAGATTGAGGTAGCAGGGGGCTCCTGCAGTGCCTGTGCCAGTAGTTGCAGTGGCACCTGCCCCTGCTGCTCAGGCCGAAATAGTTGTGGCGGCCAACAGGATGGAACCTTTGTATGAACGGTTCCGGAAGCAAGCACCTCCGGTCTTTCTAGGAGGTCCAGACGTGATGAAGGCCGAACAGTGGCTAACGGTGATCACCAAAATTCTGAACTTTATGGGTGTCACCGGTAATGACAGAGTGGTGTGTGCCACTTTCCAGTTCCAGGAAGACGCTCTGGTCTGGCGGGATATGGTGTCTCAAATCCATGACGTCACCACCATGACCTGGGAAAGGTTCCACGAACTCTTTAACGCCAAGTATTATAACGAGGCGGTCAGAAGCGCTAAGAGGAAAGAGTTCGCCCACCTGACCCAGCAGGAGAATATGAGCATGACCGAGTATACTACTCAGTTTGACCGGTTGGCGAGGTTAGCCTCGGGAATAGTGCCAACCGACTTCAGCAAGAAAGAGAAGTACCTGGACGGGTTAAATGCGAAGATTAAACATGACTTGATGATCACCACTGACGACAAGACCACCTATGCTGAGATGGTGGAGAAGGCACTGCGAGCTGAGGGCGCAGTTGGATGTATGTCGGAGTCAGTTAGTACTCCGATGAGTGGCGGGGCTCCTACCCCTCCTGCATCAGGCTTTAGCAGGGGGAGTAGTGGTTCGGCCATGGACCACAGGAGAAGAGCATCCACTGCATCCGGAGGCTTGAGTCAGAACAAGAGGTTCCGGGGGAACCAGAATAGAGGTAGTCGTTCTGGTGGTGCAGAGACCCGGTTCTCCTATCCCGAGTGCCCAAGCTGCAAAAGGCACCATCGGGGTGAATGCAAAGGTCAGGGATGCTTTCACTGTGGCATGCCCGGACACTTCAAGAGGGATTGTCCCCAACTCCGTTCAGAAGAACTGAGGGCTCCGGCGATACCCACTCCAGCTAGGGTGTTCGCCATCACTCAGGCTGATGCAGATGCCAGCCCATCAGTTGTAACAGGTCAGCTTTCGGTTAATAACTCACTTTACTCAGTACTGTTTGATTCTGGGGCTACACATTCTTATGTGGCAGCCAGAGTCTTTAGTAAATTGGATAGACCGTATGATAGATATGAATCAGGGTTTGGAACCCTATTACCTGGTAGAGAGTTAGTTATCTCCAAAAGGTGGATTAGGTCTATGCCGATCAGGATAGATGGTAGAGAGTTAAGTGCTGACTTGATAGAGATGAGCCTAGTAGAGTTCGATATTATTTTAGGAATGGATTTCCTATCTAAATATTCGGCGAGCATTGATTGCAAAAGGAAGATGGTGATCTTCCAACCAGAAAGTGAAGAACCATTCGTGTTTGTTGGCTCAGTTCGGGGATCTCGGATCCCGATGATTTCGGCCATGTCAGCTAGGGAATTATTACATGGTGGATGCTTAGGGTTTCTGGCCGTGGTGGTGGACACCACTCGGCCAGATACCATTCAGCCAGAGGACATCAAGGTGGTTCGGGAATTTTTAGATGTTTTTCCCGAAGAACTTCCAGGGTTACCGCCTCAGTGGGAGATTGACTTCGTGATAGATTTGGCACCAGGGGTGGAACCGGTTTCCAAGGCTCCATATAGAATGGCTCCAGCTGAACTTAAGGAATTAAAGATTCAGCTCCAGGGGTTGCTTGACATAGGGTTTATCCGACCTAGTGTGTCACCCTGGGGAGCCCCAGTTTTATTCGTCAAGAAGAAAGATGGAACTATGAGGATGTGCTTCGATTACAGAGAATTGAACAAGCTAACAGTGAAGAATAAATATCCATTACCTAGGATTGATGATTTGTTCGATCAGCTTCAGGGGAAGATGGTCTTTTCCAAGATTGACCTTCGCTCGGGTTATCATCAGTTGAAAATCCGAGAGGAGGACATTCCGAAGACGGCTTTCCGTACTAGGTATGGACATTATGAATTCTTGGTTATGTCATTTGGACTAACCAATGCTCCTGCAACATTCATGGATTTGATGAATAGAGTATTCAAGGATTTCCTCGATATCTGTGTGATTGTGTTTATCGACGACATCCTCGTGTACTCTCAATCAGAAGAGGAGCATGAATTACATCTTGAGATGGTACTGCAACGGCTTCGGGAACACAAGCTTTATGCCAAGTTCAAGAAATGCAAATTTTGGCTATCTCAGGTGTCCTTCTTAGGGCACATTGTGTGCAAGGATGGGATCAAGGTGGATCCCGGGAAGATAGAATTCGTCAGGGATTGGCCGAGACTGAAGACAGTGATAGAGATCAGAAGCTTCTTGGGTTTAGCTGGGTATTATCGTAGGTTCGTGGAAGGGTTTTCAAAAATTTCAATGCCCCTAACCGAACTTACAAAGAAGAATCAGCGGTTTGTCTGGTCAGACAAGTGCGAAGCAAGTTTTCAGGAGCTGAACTAGAGGTTGATTATCGCTCTAGTGCTAGCTTTGCCTTCAGACAATGAGAAGTTTGTAGTTTATTGTGATGCATCCAGACAGGGTCTGGGGTGTGTGTTGATGCAAGCCGATCGGGTCATCGCTTATGCTTCCCGACAGTTAAAGGATTATGAACAGCGATACCCGACTCATGATCTAGAGTTGGCCGCAGTGGTTTTTGCATTGAAGATTTGGCGGCATTACCTTTACGGAGAAAGGTGTGAAATCTATACCGACCATAAAAGTCTCAAGTATTTCTTTACTCAGAAAGATTTGAACATGAGACAGAGACGTTGGTTGGAATTAGTCAAAGATTACGACTGTGAGATTCTCTATCATCTTGGGAAAGCCAATGTTGTGGCCGATGCCCTGAGTAGGAAGGGTCCCGGGCAGGTAGCTAGCATGGTTCAGATCTCGCCTCAGTTAGCAGAGGATATGGTTAGATCCGGCATTGAGTTTGTGGTAGGTCAACTTCACAACTTAACGCTACAATCTGATCTGTTGGAAAGAATTAAAGCCGCTCAGATGACTGATCCAGAGTTAGTGAAGATCAGAGATGAGGTTTTGGCTGGTCAAACCAAGGATTTTTCAGTGTCAGACAACGGGATGCTTTTGTATAAAGCTAGGGTTTGTGTTCCGAATAGTGTGGAACTCAGGAATGAGATCTTTGAGGAGGCTCATTCTACCCCTTATTCTCTGCATCCCAGCACCACTAAGATGTACCAAGATCTTAAACCGTACTTCTGGTGGAGCGGTATGAAGAAGAATTTGGTAGAATTCGTATCGAGGTGCCTCACTTGTCAACAGATTAAGGCTGAACATCAGAGACCAGCAGGGTTGCTGCAGCCTTTAACCCTACCCGAATGGAAGTGGGAAGATATCACGATGGATTTCGTGGTCGGGTTACCTAGAACCACGAGTTTGTTTGATTCCATCTGGGTAGTGGTGGATTGATTCACGAAATCTGCTCACTTTCTGCCTGTTAGAGCAACATTTACAGTGGATCAGTTGGCAGAATTGTATGTCAGAGAGATTGTAAGACTTCACGGGGTACCAAAGTCTATAGTTTCGGATAGGGATCCGAAGTTCACCTCCAAATTTTGGCAAAGTTTGCAACGAGCAATGGGTACAAAACTGAAATTAAGTACAGCATTCCATCCTCAGACAGATGGTCAGTTCGAAAGGACCATTCAGATATTGGAAGACATGTTACGAGCCTGTGTTATGGATTTCGAAGGCTCATGGAATAAATATCTACCGTTGATAGAATTTTCTTACAACAACAGTTATCAGAGTACGATAGGGATGGCTCCCTATGAACTGTTATACGGTAGGAAGTGTAGATCTCCCATCCACTGGGATGAGACAGGGGAGAGGAAATACTTAGGTCCAGAGTCAGTGCAGCGGACCAATGAGGCAATAGAGAAGATAAAAGCTAGAATGCTTGCCTCACAAAGTAGACAGAAGAGTTACGCAAATCCGAAACGCAGAGATGTTGAGTTCCAAGTAGGGGACCATGTGTTTTTACGGGTATCTCCGATGAAGGGGATCAAATGTTTCGGGAAAAGAGGCAAGTTATGCCCTAGATTTACAGGACCTTTCGAGATTCTCGAGAAGATAGGTCAAGTGGCATACCGGTTAGCGTTGCCTCCAGCTTTATCAACAGTTCACAACGTATTCCATGTCTCAATGTTGAGAAAATACGTTTCAGATCCCTCTCATATACTCAGTTATGAGAGCCTAGAACTGCAGCTAGATATGACTTACGAAGAACAGCCAGTGCAGATCCTGGATAGAAAGGATAAAGTCCTTCGGAATAAGACCATAGCATTGGTCAAAGTTCTCTGGAGGAACAGCAAGGTGGAGGAAGCCACCTGGGAGCTAGAGTCAGATATGAGAGCTCAATATCCAGAGTTATTCAGGTTAGATTTCGGGGACGAAATCCTTTTAAGGGGGGGATAGTTGTAAAGACCGCTTAGTTTAATTTGGAAATTAGCAGTTAATCATGTTTAATTATGAAAATTATTTATAGCTATTTAAATAATTATTTATACTGTTATTATTGAATTCTGAGATGCATTTTATGTCATTCAGTAGTTTTCATAAGTTTGCATTTCCGGTGCCCGGTAACATGGAACTCGGTGTTTGGCTCAGTAAAATCACAACTTAGTATGTTAGTAGTTTGGGCCGGTTTATTAGACATTGGGAATGTCGGGAATGGCCAGGAATTTAGAATTTTCAAAAAATATCCCTTTAGTGTTATTTATGTGATTTTAGTGTGGAGGGGCAAATTGGTCATTTTTCCCCATTATTATTTTGTCTTCTAGTGATTTTAATAGTTGAATTATATGTTTATTTTATTATGTGTTGGCTGAATTAAAAGAGGTTATGTGGCATTTCAATTTCATTTTTCTTACAAACTTAGAAAATTACAAAATTTCTCAAAAAGCTCTCTCTCTTCTCCTCTCTCTTTTTCGGCCGCTTGAGGCAGCAAGAAAAGTGGATTTTCCTCTTCAATTTCAAGTGATTTTCAGCAAGTTAAAGTGTTTCTAGTTGAGGTATTTCTTGTCTAGTTTTCTTCCTTTGTTTTCTTGAAATTTTGATGAAAAAGATGAGTAATGCATGGATGATTTTGATGAAGTTGTTGCTGCTTGTTGTTGTTGTTGTTTCTATGTCTAAAATGTTGAATTAAGTATGTTTAGTTAGGTTGAAATGCATGCTAGTTGTTCTTGCTCTAGTTGGTTAATTTTCTTGTTAAAAAGCATGGGTTTTCAAAGTAAAATTGTGTGAATTGTTGTTGTAGTGTTTGCATGATTTAGGGTTAGTCTTCTGCAGTGTTTTTATGCTTGTTTATGTAGTTCTAAGCTAGTTTTGAGGCTTGTAAGTGAGCTTTAGCCAAGTTTGAGTTTGAACTCAAAGCTTGGAGCTCACATGCGGATTTTCAATTCTGTGCATCCTGGGTGATTTTAATGCCTTAGATTTGTTATTTGGGTCATTTAGAGCAGGTCTGGATGTTTTGGTAATGTTTGGTTTGGATTTGTGCATTGTGTGAATTTTTGAAAAATTCCTGCGAGGAACCGGAATTCCGGTTGTGCATCCGGAATTCTGGATGGGGTTTTGAAAATTCCAAGAACCGGAATTCCGGTTGCGCAACCGATCTACCGATTGGGGAAATTTCAGGAACCCTAAATTTCCTCGTTTTTAGGTTATTTAGGGTATTGCCATGCTTTTTATCGATAGCAAAACTTTTAGTTCCTAGTTTAAGTCCCCGGGAAGTGATTTAGCGTATCACTTATAATGTTGTGATTTTTATGGTTTAGGAGCCTGTAATCCGCTGCGCAGATAGTTCCAGTCAGGTTGACCGGCACACCTGAATTCGGAATCCAGGTAAGATTAGTATAACAGTATGCATATGTAGATTACATGTTTAGCGTGCATGTAGGAAGCCTGTTAGATTACATTAGATATGTATGTTGGCTTCGAACCATCCAACTGTGTCACGTCGGTACAGGCTGGAGTATGACCAGCAGCCGGAGTATGACCGGTTTGACCGATTAGGCTGATACTTAGGTTGGTGGTTCCGTACTATTTGACGTATCACGTCGGTACAGGCTGGAGTATGACCAGCAGCCGGAGTGTGACCGGTTAGACCGATTAGGCTGATACTGTAACACGTCGGTACAGGCTGGAGTATGACCAGCAGCCAGAGTATGACCGCTTCGACCGATTAGGCTGTTACTTGTCAATAGTACCATGCCTATGAACGTTCAGAACTCAGTACCGTGTTGGACACGACAGTTAGGGGGACTCAGTATCGTGTTGGACACGACAGTTAGGGTTATGGTCAGGAGTATGGGCGTCTGATCATGACCGGGATTTATGTATGAATATTATTTTGCTTTTCTTACTGAGTCTGTCGACTCACAGTGCTATGTTTATGTGTAGGTAAGGGCAAAGCTAGAGCTGATGGACCGTGAACGAGCCTATGAAGATTGTACATGTCGGGGTGGTTAGGCCTTGAGCGTACGATCATCGGGACAGCGAGGCTATTTTTGTAACTAGTCGCTAGGCGACAATTTATTTTGTATGAATAGTAAACTTTTGTAAATGGTCTTGTAATCGGGATCCCGAGTCTTTTGTATAAATATTTTACAAGTTTAATTAAAAAGCAAAAATTTTAATTAATCACGTTTTCCATAATCCTCGTTGATTAGCAACGAGCTGCACAGCATGTTTAAAAATCACGTAATACCCCTATGCTTGTTAGGGTGTAACAAGAACATTGGAAGACAATCAAGTAAATCTTAAGATTAAAGAAGAGGAACTATATGTTAGTCTATGAGGGTGTGTTTAAAACTCTTAGACTACACCACATAAGATTTCAAAATTTTCCTTTGTGCTAGAAAATCTTTCTGATAAGATGATGATTACTCTGGGGTGGAATAGTAATTTTGGAGAAGTATAAAAACCTATCTGAAGTCTCTAGGTCTACCAGAAAGGGACTGAATGTTAAAATTGCAGGAAAGGTAATTATTCAGTCTAAGGAAAGTTCTATACATCTTTGGCACCATTCCAAATTACCTTAACTACTAGTGTTACTTCCTGAATAACCAAGAAGTAGTTGCCAAAGGTATAGAATCCAGTATCCCAAGAGAGTAGACATATAGAGAGGAATTTCACACTATCAATGATTTTGTGATTAAGGAAGAGTAATGGTGGAGAAAAGGTTGTGTTTAATTCAACCTTTCAGATCCTATTACGAGGAGTTTACTACTACTACACTTGATTTGTATATCAAGGTGTTGAGATTATTTGAAATGCACCTTTTGTTTTATATTAGTGCAAGTGGGAGTTTGTTGGGTTTTACGCCCTAAATAAAACTCATTTCAAAATAATCAGATTTACTTATTAATATAGATCAGAAATAACATTTAATGTTGCATGGTTCACATGATTTATTTCATGATTATATGTACGTAATGTACGAATTCATCTGAAACCCTTTTCACATACCTGATCCTATTTATTGTGTTGTCAACACATTGGAAAGTAAACATGACTATGTGATAATCTACAACAAGAGTTTACTTGCATTTGGAGATATGCTATGTTCTTTCCAGAGCATTGGTTAAAGTAAAGCTCAGGTTGGATGCATGGAGTATGCATTGGAAGGGACCGATATTGAACTTTGACTTAGATTTCTTAAACTCACTGTAATATCTATTCAAGTCAATATCGCCTAGTTGATCCTAGATCAAATGATCCTAATCTTGTTATGATTAGGCTCGATCTCGAGAGGCTATTCGTGTTCTTTGATTTGTTAGTTAAGCCTACTTTTGGGTCAGGGTGATACGTACATTTTGGGAACACGGTAGTGCAATTGAGTGGGAGCGCTAACATAAACATGGAATCTATAGCTTTTATCTGGTGAATAGTAAGTAAAGGATGATCTCCTTCGAGCTTGACCAAACGAAAATAAATGGTGGAGATCTCATTTCACATAAGCTGAAATATTATTTATACGGGGTTAAGTGTTTTAAGGATTAAATACATTGTAGGGTGTAACGGTAATCTAATCCCTTTACAGTGTAGATCATTCATATAGAGGATCATTGATCAAATTAGGGTTATAACAATGGATAACTAATGATGTGTCTATATGGTGGAACATATAGAGCATTCTATATACTGAAAGTGCAATTCTAAGTTCTATGCGTGGATTCAACGAAGAATTAATAAGTTAGTGAATTTTAGTAATAAATTCTTGATCTACTTATTGGAAGCTCGGTTATATAGACCCATGGTCCCCCCACTAGTTGAGATAATATTGCTTGTAAGACTCATATAATTGGTTTTGATTAATCAATTATAATTCTCAAAATTAGACTATGTCTATTTGTGAATTTTTCACTAAGTAAGGGCGAAATTGTTAAGAAAGAGTTTTAGGGGCATATTTGTTAATTATGATACTTTGTATGGTTCAATTAATAAATATGATAAATGACAATATTATTTAATAATTATTTATAGTTATTAAATAGTTAGAATTGGCATTTAAATGGTTGAATTAGAAAATTGGCGTTTTTGAGAAAATCAGATGCAGAAAAGGTAAAACTGCAAAATTGCAAAAAGTGAGGCCCAAATCCACTAAGCATGGCCAGCCACTTTTGTAGGCAATTTAAACTGATATTTTCATTATTTTAATGCCAAATAATTCAAACCTAACCCTAGTGGAATGCTATAAATAGATAGTGAAAGGCTTCAGGAAATCAACACTTTTCTTCTGACTTTTCATTCAGAAAAAATTGAGCCTCTCTCTCTCCCTATCTTTAGCCGCCACCTTGCTCTCTTCCTTCCCTCTTCAATTTCGAAATCCTTAGTGTTAGAGTAGTGCCCACACACAGCAAGTGATACCTCAATCATAGTGAGGAAGATCGTGAAGAAAGACTTTCAGCAAGAAGGAGTTTCAGCACTAAAGAATCAGTGAAAGAGATCCAGGTTCAGATATTGATAATGCTCTGCTACAGAAAGAAATCAAGGGCTAGATATCTGAACGGAAGGAGTCATATTATTCCGCTGCACCCAATGTAAGGTTTACTAAACTTTATATGTGTTTATTTCATCGTTTTAGAAAGTTCATATTTAGGGTGTTAATCAACATATTTGTGAGTAGATCTAAGATCCTGGTAAAATAATTTCCTACATTTTATGCCCTAAATAAAACCCTTTACAATCTGATTAGTTATCAATATAAGAAATTTGAAGTGATTTATGTTTGCATGAATTTTACATGCTAATGGTTTAATATGTTTATTACATTTACACACAAAATAAGTTAAATCCAGATCATATGTTTATTAACAATTACAGTATCGTCAACATAGTGGAATGTGATTGTGATCATATGAATCAAAAGACTAAGTCCCTGTTTCATCAGTGTTTTGGATTTACACTAATGTGATAATCAGCGATGATGTGTACTTACACTTGGAGTAAGTGTTATGTTCTTTCCAGGACATTAGTAAAGTATACTAGTTTTGAATGTATAGAGTATACATTGGACTGGACCGATATTGTAACTAAGTTAAGATATTATAAACTTACCGTTATATCTTTCCAAGTCAATATCATTAGTTGATCTTAAGATTAAAAGAATCTAAATCGTAATATGCTTAGGCTCAACTCAGGAGTACTATTCATGTTCTTTGATTTATTATTTAAGCCTACTTTTGGGTCAGGGTGATACGTATATTTTGGGAACATGATAGTATGATTGAGTGGGAGTGCTGAACATAAATATGGAATCTATAGCTTCTACTAGTGTATAGAAGTCAAGTGATGATTCCCTTCGAGCTTAGCAAATAGAAGTAAATGGATGAGCTCTTATTTAAGTGACTAATTCTTAGATCACTAAACATCATTTATAGGTAGCTAAGTGTTTTAAGGGGCAAAATACATTGAGGGGTGAGAACGGTAAAATTATCTCATCTTGATGTAAATCATCTATATAGAGGATCTTTGATCACAATAAGATTATAACAATGGTTAAATGAGATAGCATATCTATATCGTGGAACATATAATATGCTCTATATAAGTCTGAGAGTGCAATTCTAAGTTCTAAGAGTGGAATGAACGAGGAATTAATAAGTAGGAATTTACTTAGTAAATTCGGTCGACTTATTGGAAGCTCAGCATATAGATCCATAGTCCCCATTCTAGTTGAGACTATACTGCTTGTAAGACTCAATAATTGATTTGTGATTAATCAATTATAATTCTAAAGTTAGACTATGTCTAATTTGTGAATTTTCACTAAGCAGGGGTGAAATTGTAAAGAAAAGAGATTCTTTGTTTATTTATTTATTAATAGACTTTATATGTCTAATTAATAATTAAATTAAATGACAATATTATTTAATAATCTATTTTAGTTATTAAGTAATTAGTTTTGGCATTTAAATGGTTAGAATTGGAAAATTGGCGATTTTGAGAAAATAGAAATAAAATTTGTGAAAACTGCAAAACCAAGTGGGGCCCATTACACACACCATGGCCGGCCACTTAAAGTGTTTTTTCAAATTGATATTTTCAGTATTTTAATGCCAAATAATTCCTAACCTAAACCTAGTAGTTGCCTATAAATAGAAAGTGATGGCTCAGTCAAATCACATGTTTTCACAACATCTTCTGACAGAAAATTCTCTCTTCAGAAAAACTGAGCCTTCCCTTTTCTCTCTATAGCCGAAATCTCTCTCTCTCTCTCTCTCTCTCTCTCTCTCTCTCTCTCTCTCTCTCTCTCTCTCTCTCTCTCTCTCTCTCTCTCTCTCTCTCTCTCTTTTCTTCTTCTAAAATTTCGAACCTTAGTGATAGAGTAAGTGCCCACACACAGCAAGTGGTAACTCAATCATAGATTAGAAGACTATGAAGGATCACACACAAAGAAGAAGGACATTCGGGCTCAGATCTTGATAATACTCTGCGACAGAAAGGATACAAGGGTTAGAGATCTGAGTGGAAGGAGACATTAATTCCACTGCATCAATGTAAGGTTTTCTTAACTTTATATGTGTTTATTTTATCGTTTTAGAAAGTTCATATTTAGGGTGTTAAACAACATACTTGTGAGTAGATCTAAGATCCTGGTAAAATAATATCCAACAAAGTTGAAGGGTGGTGCCAGGGCCAAGCAATATGCTCAGGAGCCTTTGAATCCTGAAGATGAAGCTGAGGAAGAGCAGGTGACTCCACTGAAGACGAATAAGAAACTCTCGGCCTCGCCCAGGCCTGTTGAACATGCAATTCGCATAAGGGAGCCCATTTCACCTGCTCGGCCATCTCCTCCCGTGTTTGGAAAGGGGAAGCCTGTCATGTCTAAGATAAGAGCGATGTCAAGAGATGATGGACTTCTAAGTCTTGTGCGGGCGGTCACCTTGCATTTTACTTTATTTTGTTCTTGAGCTTCTTGATTTTCATGCCTTGGGTTTCTGATGGGTGTCTTCTAACCATATTGTTTTTGTTCTGTGCAGACATGTCTCGGCAGATGCTCGACGCTCTGAGGAAGAGAATAGGCGGAAGCTCTAGCGCCTCTCATCCGGCCAAAAAGTCTAAGAGCGGTGAGGGGTCCTCTTCAATGGAAAAGAGACCTTCCGGGGAGGTTATTGATCTTTTCGAGGAGCTGACTGCAGCAAACACCTCTACCCTCAAAGCTGCCAAGTGCAAGGAGTCTGGACCACGAACGACTGGGTCTGAACTGATCAGGAGTGATCCTGAACGGGTGCAGGCACCAACTCCACCTTTGCCAGTGCTTCTAGAGGCCAAAAAGGGCAAGCAAATGCTGGCCCATTACATGAACCGGCTGGTTCCTGAGGTCAGTGAGCAACTGGCTAGTGCTGACAATGACTCTTCTGTGGATGTGCTGGTGGGCAGAGTCTTGAAGGAGTTTACCAGGGTAAGTCTTTTTGGATACTTCCCTTTAATTTTTCGCACTTGGCTCAATATGCTAAAGTTTTTCCTCTGCGCAGGCCGGTCTGAAGTTGGCCTACACTTACTCCTTGGCTAAGTTTGCTAATTCCAAGAACGCAGCTCTGTCCGACACCTTGAAGGCAGAGGCAGACTTGGCCAAGAAGGAAGCAGAAGCAACCAGGGCGGAAGCTAGAGCTATTCGGTTGGAGTTGGGCAAAGCCAACAAGAAGCTGTTTGTCGCTGAGAAGAAAATCACCGTGCTGACTAAGGATCTTGAGGTTGCTGACCGTTTTGAGGAGACCATCGAGATCTTATCTGCTGTGGTTAACCGTCTTCAAGATGAGAGGACTTCTCTACGAGCAGTTCTGTTGGAAATTATTTTACCAGGATCTAGATTTACTAACAAGTATGTTGGATTAACAACCTAATATGAATTCTAAAACAATGAAAATAAACACATATAAAGTTAGAAAACCTTACAGTGGGTGCAGCGAAATAATATGACTCCTTCCGTTCAGATCTCTAGCCCTTGATTCCTTTACGTAGCGAGCATCACCAAGATCTCGAACTCGGATCTTCTTTTCTCCTTCTTTGATGCAGAAATTCCATAGTCTTCCATACTATGATTGAGATACCACTTGATGTGTGTGGGCACTACTCATCACTCAAGGATTTCGAAAATTCTCTCTCTTTTCTCTCTTAATTTCGTGGCTGATAGCATGCAAGAGAAGAGACACAAAGGTTGCTTTATATAGGGAGAAGGGAGAGCACAACTTTCCAAATAAAACAGTTTCCTCTTTTACTGTGTAATTGATTAACTGCCTTATTTAGTGTGATTCACCACTTTCCTATTATAGCTAGGCTTTGATTAGCAATTACATGGCAATTAAAAAATAAAAATAATAATTGGGAAACACAAAGGGAGTGCTCGGCCATAGAGGGAAATGGGCCTCACTTGGGTTTTGCAGTTTCCTCAATTTTATTTCAATTTCTCCAAAAATGCCATTTTTCCAATTCTAATCATTTAAATGCCAAAACTAATTATTTAATAACTAAAATAGATTATTAAATAATATTGTCATTTAAAATAATTATTAATTAGACATACAAAGTCTCTTAATTAATAATTAAACCTAGAAACCCTTTTCTTTACGATTTCATCCTTAAACTGTGAGAATTCATAAAGTAGACATAGTCTAACTTTTAGAATTATAATTGATTATTTAAAATCAATTAACTGAGTCTTACAAGCAGTATGGCCTCAACTAGTATGGGGACCATGGGTCTATATAACCGAGCTTCCAATAAGTCGAACCGAATTTACCAAGTAAATTCCCTAACTTATTAATTCCTCATTGAATCCACACTTAGAACTTGGAATTGCACTCTCAGTCATATAGAAACGCTCTATATGTTCCACGATATAGACACGTCATTAGTTATCGATTGTTATAACCCTAATATGATCAATGATCCTCTATATAGATGATTTACACTGTACAGGATTAAATTACCGTAACACCCTACAGTGTATTTTATCCTTAAAACACTTAACCCTGTATAAATGATATTTCACCTAAGTGAAATGAGATCTCCACCATTTATCTTCGTTTGGTTAAGCTCGAAGGAAATCATCCTTTACTTCTATTTTCCAAATAGAAGCTATAGATTCCATATTTATGTTAGCGCTCCCCCACTCAATTGTATTACCGTGATCCCAAAATGTACGTATTACCCTGATACAAAACTGCGCTTAACTAACAAATCAAAGAACACAAGTAATACTCTTGAAATTGAGCCTAACCATATCAGGATTTCGATCATGTGATCTAGGATCAACTTATGATATTGAATTGAATAGATGTTTACGGTAAGTTTCAAAATCTAATTCAAAGTTCAATATCGGTCCATTCCAATGCATACTCCATGCATCTGATACTGGTAAACTTTGCCAATGTCCTGGAAAGGACATAACACTTTTCCAAGGTGTAAGAATACCTATCGCTGATTATATACCATGTCAGTCTAAATCCAGTGTTCTGACAAATCAGGGAATCTACTTTTGAACATACAATAAAGATTATATTCCACTGTGCTGACAACACTATAATCTTTAACCAACTCATATGTTCTGGACTTAAAAAGAATTCATACATTATATACACATATAATCATGAAATAAATCATGTGAACCATGCAACATAAAATGTTATTTCTGATCTTTATTAATGAGTAAATCTGATCATATGAAATGATTTTTATTTAGGGCATAAAACCCAACAAGTTCTTCATCGGATAAAGGAGGAGAAGGATGCCAAGGAAGGGGAGCTTTTGGCCGAGGTGGACAGGTTGAAGCAGAAGGTCAATGCCTTGGAGACAGCTGGTCTCGAGCTCTTCTTTGATTTTTGGAAGGCTAATCCTCGGGCTGACTTTGACTACTTGGGCGTTGCTAAGGACATGTACCTTGAGTACTACGCGGCCCAAGTGGCTTATGGTGGAACCGAGGCAGCTGCCTCAACCTTCGGTCAGGCTGCTGATGCTCCTCCCGTTCAAACAACAGATCCTCCTGCTCCAGTTGGCCTAGAAGAACCGAACCAAGAGCCTGGGACTCCAGCTGTTTAAACACTTCCTTTTGTCTCCTTTTTTTTATATATATATCTTATTCGGCCTGATGGCCTTTTCTAAGACATATTGACCGGCCAAGCGGCCTTTAAACTTGAAATTATTTTTCATTTTTCGGACAACAGGTTGATCGGGCAGCTTTTAATGCCAATATTACGTGCTTTTGTCATCCTTAATGAATTTTATT
Source organism: Cannabis sativa (assembly GCF_029168945.1). Lineage (NCBI taxonomy): Eukaryota > Viridiplantae > Streptophyta > Magnoliopsida > Rosales > Cannabaceae > Cannabis > Cannabis sativa. The sequence goes on from NC_083601.1 coordinate 61,086,728, forward strand.
CTCTGTTTTAATTATCATGCAATTGTGATTGTTTTATTTTTACCAAATTTGTGACAGTCAGTAGTCCCGTGATCCGTAAGGGGAAATACTGGGTAAGCTGTGCAATCCCACATCGCCTGGGGAAGGTCAAGTGGGATGATTCTGAGACTCTGTAGGTATGGGACTACACAGTTGAAGAGGGCTTAAATGGATTGATTGGTACTACCTATATCAACAAGGTGCATCTTGTTTTTCGGTAGCCCATCTCGAAAGAACTCCACAGTTAAGCTTGCTTGGCCTGGAGCAATTTCAAGGATGGGTGACCTCCTGGGAAGTTTTCCCAGGATGTGTGTGAGTAAGGACAGAGCACGCTTGAAACACTCGTGTTGGTCTGTTGGGTCAGTCATCAATCCATGAAGCAGCCAGAGTAACGTACTCGTGTATAAGAGCCATTCATTCCGTGGGTGTAAGGACCCAATGGAGGCTTGAAGCGGGGACGTTACAAAATGCTTTGCACAGGTATAGGTGCCCCCCAAGTGACCGAGTAGACGTATGACTCTTGGTCACTTGTCTTTTGCAAATATATTGCTTATCTGTTCTGTGTTTTGGGTTTGACCAAACCTTTTGTACGCATTGTATGGTAAATTATAAACATGCTGATTGTTTTGACTCAATTGAATTTTGAAATATTATCTTTATTCATTTATTGATCGAAAAGTGTATTTGTTACCGTAGTAACTTACATCAGAGCTATTTGATCTAATCTGATCTTTTAGCTTAACATGAAATAAAACAAATTGCAGACATAAGAAACCGTACTTTAGCGTGGTCACCCGACCTGAGTACTTTGTTTCTTTTATCGAAACCTTTGGGCGTAGTCCGCCCAGTAGGCCATTCACTTAAGAGCAAATGTTCATTTAGTACTTAAAGTTGTCATCCAACCTGGTACTTTATTGCTAGTATTTTCTTAAATGTTCTCCATTCCAGTATCGTGGTACTAGAATGAGTTGCATTTTTTCGTCATACTTACCTAATTTGTATGCTCGTGAGTCGAGAACTTTGACAACTTGATATGGTCCTTCCCAGTTAGGCCCTAGTACACCTGCCGTGCTGTCTTTGGTGTTTAGTAATACCCTTGTTAGGAACATATCTCCCACGAAGAATTTCCGAGCTTTCACTTGTTTGCTGAAATACCGAGCTACTTTTTGTTGATGGGCCATCAACTTTAAGTTTAGAGTTGCTCGTCTTTCTTCGATTTCATCAAGTGATTCTGTAAGGAGTATGTGATTGGTACCTTGATTGTACGTCAATCTTCTGTGGGAAGGTGGCTTGAGTTTGACAGGCAGCATAGCTTCATAACCGTACGCCATTGCAAATGGTGTCTGACCGGTTGCTATTATTTCCGTTGTACGGTATGACCATAGGACTTCGAGAAGTTCCTCTGGCCATTTTCCTTTGGCATCTTCGAGTTTCTTCTTTAGTGTATCCTTCAAGGTTTTGTTGACTGCTTCAACTTGACCATTAGCTTGAGGATGTGCCACTGCGGAGAAACTTTTGATGATACCATGGTTCGCAAGAAATCAGTGAAGGATTGGCTGTCGAACTATTTTCCATTGTTTGAGACTATTTTGTACGTTAGTCCGAACTGGCATATGATCTCCTTCACGATAAAGTCTTGAACTTTCTTTGATGTAATGGTTGCCAGTGGTTCGGCTTCAGTCCACTTAGTAAAATAGTCAACTGCTACCACTGCGTACCGCACTCCGCCTTTACCTTTAGGTAATTGCCCGATCAGGTCAATTCCCAATATGGCAAAGGGCCACAGACTTTGCATTTGTGTCAGCTCGTTGGACGGAGCTCTTGGTATCTTTGAAAATCTCTGGGATTTGTCGCATTTCTTAACATAGGCTCTCTAATCTTCAACCATCGTTGGCCAGAAGTAACCTTGCCTTAAATTTTTTTGGATAAACTCTGTCCGGCGGCGTGATTTCCACAGAATCTGTCGTGAACTTCAGATAGGAGTCGTGGAACTTCGTCTTGAGTGACACATATGAGTAATGGCATCGAGATTCCTCTTCTGTACATGACCCCTTCTACTATGATATACCGTGTTGTGTTCCTTCTCATTTGCCAAGCTTCATTTCGGTTATCTGGGAGTTCCCCAGAGTTGAGGTAGGCTGCTATTGGCGTCATTCAGTTTGGGGACGTGTCAATCATTTCGATTTCTTCCGTGCAAGTTGTAACCCCCTAACTAGTATAGGCGTATTACGTGAATTTTTAAACATACTGTGCAGCTCCTTGCTAATCAACGAGGTTTATGGAAATCGTGATTAATTAAAATTTTTGCTTTTTAATTAAACTTATAAAATATTTATACAAAAATACTCGGGATCCCGATTACAAAACACTTTACAAAAGTATACTGACTAAACAAAATACTTGTCGCCTAGCGACCAATTGCAAAAAGCCTTGCTGTCCCGAGGATCGTACGCTCCAGGCCTAACCGCCCCGACATGTACAATCTTTACCGGCTCGCTCTCACGGTTCTTCAGCTTTAGCCTTGCCCTTACCTACACATAAACATAGCACTGTGAGTCGACAGACTCAGTAAGAAAAGCATAAACCATAAACATACATAAATCCCGGGTTATGATACTGAGTCCCGAACGTTCATAAGACGGTACTAATGACAAGTAACAGCCTATACTCGGTACACTGGTCATACTCCAGCTGCTAGTCATACTCTAGCCTGTACCGATGTGTTACAGTATCAACCTATACTCGGCACACTGGTCATACTCCAGCTGCTAGTCATACTCTAGCCTGTGCCGATGTGATACGTCAAATAGTACGGAACCACCAACCCTAGTATCAGCCTATACTCGGTACACTGGTCATACTCCAGTTGCTAGTCCTACTCTAGCCTGTACCGATGTGATTCAGTGTCAGCCTATACTCGGTACACTGGTCATACTCCAGCTGCTCGTCATATTCTAGCCTGTACCGATGTGACACAATCAGATGGTTCGAAGCCAATATACATATCTAATGTAATCTAACAGGCTTCCTACATGCACGCTAAACATGTAATACATATGCATATTGTTATACTAATCTTACCTCAATTCTTAATTTAGGTGTGCCGGTAAACCTGACTGGAACGAACTGCACGTCGGTTTACAGGCTCCTAAACCATAACAATCACAACACTAATAAGTGATACGCTAAATCACTTCCCTGGGACTTAAACTAGAAACTAAAAGTTTCCCTATCAATAAAAAGCATGGCAATACGCCAAATAACATAAAAACGAGAAAATCTAGGGTTCCTGAAAATTTCCCAACCGGCAGACCGGTTGCACAACCGGAATTCCGGTTCTAGAAATTTCAGAACCCCATCCGGAATTCCGGATGCACAACCGGAATTCCGGTTCCTCGCAGATTTCAACCAAAAATTCATAACTTGCTCAAATCCAAACCAATCCAAAAATTCAAAACCTTCCAGACCTGCTATATAGACCCTAAGGAACATTTCTAAAGCATAAAAACCGAGCGTCATGCAAACAAACAAAAATCACCATTAAAGCATCAAGCTTTGAGTTCCAAACTCAAACTTGATTAAACAACACTAACATGCATTCAAATCAGCCCAAACCTACTTAAACATGCATAATATAACCTCTGAAAACTACAACAAACATCAACAAAACAACAGCAACAAATTTCAACAATTCTATTTGAAAACCATAATTTTGAGCCAAAATTTCATATCTTAATAAAATCAAGTAATCACCAGCCCTATCATGCTTGAATCAACATTTTAAAACATAAATAAACCTCTTAAATCAACATCAAAACACAGCAGCAAAAACAACTCAAACTAAGCATGCAAACCATTTCTTTTTCATCAAAAATCAAGAAACTAACAGAAAAGAAGCTAGAACAAGGATTACCTCTACTAGAATTACTATGAACTTGCTGAAAATCACTTGAATCAAACAAAGAAACCCAGCCCTAGCAGCTCCCAAGCTTGGCCGAAAAGAGAGAGAGAGAAAGAGCTTTGAAATTTCTAATTTTTTCTAAATTTTTTACTTTGAATGAAAAATGAGAGAACATGCAAAATAAACCTTTTATTTCAGCCAATATAAATCAAATAACATTTAAATTTCCAATTTCTAAGTCCACTAAAGGACAAAACATAAATGGGGCAAAATGACCATTTTGCCCCTTCACACTAAAATAACATAAAGAGCACTAAAGGGGTATTTTGGGAAATTCTAAATTCCCGGCCAATTCCGACATTCCCAATGTCTAATAAACCGTCCCAATAAACTAACATACTAAGTTGTGATTTTACTGAGCCAAACACCGAGTTCCATGTTACCGGGCACCGGAAATTCAAAATTATGAAAATCACTAAATGACATAAAATGCATTTCAGAATTCAAAAATAACAACATAAATAATTATTTAAATAGCTATAAATAATTTTCCATAATCAAACATAATTAACTACTAATTTCCAAATTAAACTAAGCGGTCTTTACACCAGTGATGCTAGGCTCTTCAAGGAACTGGATAGTGTTGGAATTTATTTTACCAGGATCTTAGATCTACTCACAAGTATGTTGATTAACACCCTAAATATGAACTTTCTAAAACGATGAAATAAACACATATAAAGTTTAGTGAACCTTACATTGGGTGCAGCGGAATACAATGACTCCTTCCGTTCAGATATCTAGCCCTTGATTCCTTTCTGTAGCAGAGCATTATCAATATCTGAACCTGGATCTCTCTCTCTGAATCTTTGATGCTGAAACTCCTTCTTGCTGAAAGTCTTTCTTCACGATCTTCCTCACTATGATTGAGGTATCACTTGCTGTGTGTGGGCACTACTCATACACTAAGTATTTCGAAATCTCAATGAGGTAGAGAGAGAGAGAGTGGGTTCAGCCAAAGATAGGGAGAGAGAAGGCTTAGGTTTTTCTCTGAAGGAAAAATAGAAAATTTAAGTGTAATTTTCCTGAAGCCTTCACTATCTATTTATAGCATTCCACTAGGGTTAGGTTTGAATTATTTGGCATTAAAATAATGAAAATATCAGTTTAAATTGCCTACAAAAGTGGCTGGCCATGCTTAGTGGATTTGGGCCTCACTTTTTGCAATTTTGCAGTTTTACCTTTTCTGCATCTGATTTTCTCAAAAACGCCAATTTTCTAATTCAACCATTTAAATGCCAATTCTAACTATTTAATAACTATAAATAATTATTAAATAATATTGTCATTTATCATATTTATTAATTGAACCATACAAAGTATCATAATTAACAAATATGCCCCAAAAACTCTTTCTTTACAATTTCGCCCTTACTTAGTGAAAAATTCACAAATAGACATAGTCTAATTTGAGAATTATAATTGATTAATCAAAACCAATTATATGAGTCTTACAAGCAATATTATCTCAACTAGTGCGGGGACCATGGATCTATATAACCGAGCTTCCAATAAGTAGATCAAGAATTTAGCACTAAAATTCACTAACTTATTAATTCTTCGTTGAATCCACGCATAGAACTTAGAATTGCACTCTCAGTATAATAGAATGCTATATATGTTCCACCATATAGACGCATCATTAGTTATCCATTGTTATAATCCTAATTTGATCACTGATCCTCTATATGAATGATCTACACTGTAAAGGGATTAAATTACCGTTACACCCTACAATGTATTTATTCCTTAAAACACTTGACCCCGTATAAATGATATTTCAGCTTATTTGAAATGAGTACTCCACCATTTATGTTCGTTTGGTCAAGCTCGAAGGAGATCATCCTTTGCTTACTATTCGCCAGATAGAAGCTATAGATTCCATGTTTATTATAGCGCTCCCACTCAATTGCACTACCGTGTTTCCAAAATGTACGTATCACCCTGACCTAAAAGTAGGCTTAACTAACAAATCAAAGAACACGAATAGCCTCTCGAGATTGAGCCTAATCACAGGATTAAGATCATTTGATCTAGGATCAACTAGGCGATATTGACTTGAATAGATATTACGGTAAGTTTAATAAATCTAAGTCAAAGTTCAATATCGGTCCCTTCCGATGCATACTCCATGCATCCAACCTGAGCTTTACTTTAACCAATGCTCTGGAAAGAACATAGCACTTCTCCAAATGCAAGTAAACTCTGTTGTAGATTATCGTATCTGTAAAACCCTATGTCTGATAAATCTAGGAAACTTTATTCACATAGTCATGTTTACTTTCCAATGTGTTGACGACACAATAAACAGGATCAAGTATGTGAAAAGGGTTTCAGATGAATTTATACATTATGTACATATAATCATGAAATAAATCATGTGAACCATGCAACATTAAATGTTATTTCTGATCTATATTAATAAGTAAATCTAATTATATTGAACTGAGTTTTATTTAGGGCATAAAACCCAAAAAACTCCCACTTGCACTAATATAAAACAAAAAGTGCGTTTCAAATAATCTCAACACCTTGATATACAAATCAAGTGTAGTAGTAGTAAACTCCTCGTAATAGGATCTCAAAGGTTGAATTAAACACAACCTTTTCTCCACCATTACTCTTCCTTTAATCACAAAATCATTGATAATGTGAAATTCCTCTCTATATGTCTACTCTCTTGGGATACTGGATTCTATACCTTTGGCAACTACTTTTGGTTAATCAGGAAATTAACACTAGTAGTTTAAGGCAATTTGGAATGGTGCCAAAGATGTATAGAACTTTCCTTAGACTGAATAAGTACCTTTCCTGGAACTTTAACATTCAGTCCCTTCCTGGTCGACCTAGAGACTTCAGATAGGTTTTTAAACTTCTCAAAAATCATTATTCCACCCTCAGAGTAACCACCATCTTATCAGAAAGATTTACTAGCACAAAGGCAAATTTCGAAATCTGATATGGCGTATTCTAAGAGTTTTAAACACACCCTTATAGACTAACATATAGTTCCTCTTCTTTATCTTAAGATTTACTTGATTGTCTTCCAATGTTCTTCTCCTGGATTAATCTGATACCTACTCATTACTCCCACTCAACAGTAGGTGTCTAGTCTAAGGTATACAAAAGCATATCTAAGACCTCTCACTGTTGATATAAGAAATTCTTTCATGGCTTTATCTTTTCTGGAATAGTTAAGACTTTTCCTTAGATAAATAAAATCTATACCTAAGAAGTTGTGAAGCTTCTATAGATTGCCATTAGAAAGAAAATGCTTCAGCATCTTACTAAAGTAAGTTGCTTGCATTAGAGTAAGTAATTACCAGGTATACCACAAGCCATAGGTTTAGATAAACTCAAACCTATAATACTAGGAACAGGAATTTTGTTAAGTCCATTGAATAGGCTTATAAACGAAAATTTCCTTTTATGTCCTTGTAATAGAAATCTTTAGGTTATTCCATGTAAATGGATTAAACCATAGTTCTTTTGGCTTTCTTCTTAGTTTCTTATCTTGACAATCCATTACTTGTTTAAACTCACAATGGATTTTAATCACTAGTGTCTCCCAAGTCATAAGAAGGTGAGTTCCTAGAAACTCTCCCACTACGACAAGGTACCGTGAATTATGTCTAAGAAAACTAAATGGTATTAACCTCTTTGGTTGTGATAAGACAACAGAGGCAGTGGGATCATCATATGTCATATAAGATGATAGAACACTTTTGGAATCAAGAAATAAATATCTCCTTGATTTTCAGACTTAGTCATTATCTTAGAAAAGTAGTATTTGTTTGAACAAACACTTTCTTATCTATTGACTATGGGATGGTACACCCCTAATCACTTAGAATAGCTAACAAATCATGGTTAACAGTTCTAGCTTTTCTTAAGATTTTGATTAGGTCATCCATGAATCTAGTAATGATTTACATTAAGTATACAACCATTACATCATTCTGAAATTGTATTACCATAGAAGGATTTAGGCAACGACTAGTAACTAATCATCAACATGCAACTCGAAATTTCTGGGGAGGTAAGTTTGGATATAATTCAAAAATCAAATTAATGATCTTTGAACTGCATATCTACTAACTATTTCTCCACCCCTATCAGTTCGCAAGATCTTTAACCACTTACCTTAATGGTTTTAACCATTGCTAGAAATTAATGAAATTTTTCAAACATTTCAAATTTCTTGCTAAAAGGTATAACCTAGAGTGATCGTTTTAAGAATACAACAAAAAACTCATATCCACCCCTGAATGTACATCCATCTTCGAATGAGATGAACTTACTTTCACTGGATATAGGCATATTAACTCTTTGCAGAGATTGATCTTGTCAAATCCACTATGAACAAGATACAAATGCCATAGATTAAAAAAAATGGTAGTGTCTTTTGATGACATAGGTTAAAAAAATGGTAGCCTAATCATATCAGGATTAAGATCATTTGATCTAGGATCAACTAGGCGATATTGACTTGAATAGATATTACGGTAAGTTTAATAAATCTAAGTCAAAGTTCAATATCGGTCCCTTCCGATGCATACTCCATGCATCCAACCTGAGCTTTACTTTAACCAATGCTCTGGAAAGAACATAGCACTTCTCCAAATGCAAGTAAACTCTGTTGTAGATTATCATATCAGTAAAACCCTATGTCTGATAAATCTAGGAAACTTTATTCACATAGTCATGTTTACTTTCCAATGTGTTGACGGCACAATAAACAGGATCAAGTATGTGAAAAGGGTTTCAGATGAATTTATACATTATGTACATATAATCATGAAATAAATCATGTGAACCATGCAACATTAAATGTTATTTCTGATCTATATTAATAAGTAAATCTGATTATATTGAACTGAGTTTTATTTAGGGCATAAAACCCAACAGATAGGGACCAAGTTTACCTTGTCACTTACATTGCTTCTTGCAAATCGAGCTAACGCGTCTGCAGTTGTATTTTCTTCTCTTGGAATTTGTCTGAGACCGTAGCTTTTGAATTTTGCGAGCAGGTCGTGTATTTTGCTCAGATATGCTATCATCTTTTCTACCCGAGCCTTGTATTCGCCGCATACATGATTTACTACCAACTATGAATCACTACAAATTTCAATGTGTTCGGCCTTCATATCCCGGGCTAGTTTTAGTCCAGCAATTAGAGCTTCGTAGTTGGCTTCGTTGTTAGATGCCTTGAATTCAAACTTGACCACAACGTGACGAGGGCAATTCCTCCGCCAGATACTTGATCTGTAGCCGACCCATCCACATGTAGTTTCCATGTCGGTTTGTCTTTATTTTTACTTGGCTGAGGTGCTGGCTCGGGGTTGCTTTTTTGTATGCTTTCTTTTTTGCATGTGCATTCTACCACAAAGTCGGCCAAGGCTTCGATTTTGACTGTTGTTCGGGGTTGGAAGTTGATTTCGTACTGACCCAATTCTACCGCCCACTTGAGTTACCGTCCAGAAGCATCTGGCTTTTGCAGTATTTGTCGTAGCGGCTGGTTGGTATATACCCAAAAAGGATGAGCTTGGAAATAAGGCCTCAACTTCCTTGTTGCTAGAATGAGGCAGTAGGCGAGTTTTTCTATCAACGAATATCGGCCCTCGACCTCGATGAGTCTCTTACTAATGTAATAGACTGGGTGCTGTACGCTGTTCTCTTCTCTGATCAACACGGCACTCATGACATGTTCCATGACATCTACGTATATTCCAAGCTCCTCACTATCTAGAGGTTTAGAAAGTACGGGAGGTTTTGCAAGTTGTGCCTTTAGCTCTTGAAAAGCTCTTTCACATTCTTCTGTCCACTCGAACTGTTTGTTTCCTCGCAGGATGTTGAAGAATGGAACACATTTGTCCGTTGATTTTGACACGAATCTGCTGAGTGCGGCGATTCGACCACTTAAGCGTTGCACTTCTTTGGTTTTTGTTGGCAAGTTCATATCCAGGAGCGCTTGAATTTTTTCATAATTGGCTTCAATTCCAAAGGAGCACTTTAAGGGATTTAGTTTCATGCTGTATATTCTGAGGACTTTGAAGCATTCGTCCAGGTCGTCTATGTGCCCCCCAGCCTTTCTGGATTTGACAAGCATGTCATCCACGTACACTTCCAAACGGCATGACTTTGTAGAAATAGAGACCCATATCTGTTCGGAAACTTGTATGTTCTTGGTCTGGTGGATGCATTTTGATTTGATTGTAGTCTGAATAAGCGTCCATGAAGCTTAAAATGTCGTGCCCTGCTATTACGTCTACGAGCTGATCGATTCTTGGAAATGGAAAACAGTCTTTAGGGCATGCTTTTTTGAGGTCAGTGAAATCAATACAGACTCGCCATTTCTTGTTCGTCTTGGGCACAAGTACGGGATTTGCGACCCAAGCAGGGTAAAATGCTTCAAGTATGAAGTTGTTGTTGTTGGGTTTTGTGCCCTAAATAAAACCCATTACAATCTGATTAGTTATCAATCTAAGAAGTTTGAAGTGATTTATGTTTGCATGAATTTTTCATGCTTATGGTTTATTATATATATATATTTAATATATGCACAAAATCAGTTAAGTCCAGAACATATACTTATTCACAATTACAGTATTGTCAACACAGTGGAATGTGATTGTGATTATATGATTCAAAAGACTAAGCCCCTATTTCATCAGTGTTTTGGATTTACACTGATGTGATAATCAGTGATGATGTATACTTACACTTGGAGTGTTGGGTTTTATACCCTAAATAAAACTCTGTTTCAATGTTATCCAGATTATTCAATATCAATAAAGTAACAGAAGTATTTTTCATTCATTTGTGTATGTTTTGGTTCACCTTATCAATTGTTTGTCTATTTGATTTATAAATTCATTAAAACCCTTTCCACATACTTGATCATGTTTATTGTGTTGTCAACACATTGGAAAGTAAACATGACTATGTGATTAAAGGTTCCTAGATTTATCAGAACACTAAGTTTTACTGATATGACAATCTACAACAGAGTTTACTTGCATTTGGAGAAATGCTATGTTCTTCCAGAACTTTGGTTAAAGTAAAGCTTGGGTTGGATGCATGGAGTATGCATTGGAATGGACCGATATTGAACTTTGATATAGATTTATTAAACTTACCGTAATATCTATTCAATTCAATATCACTTAGTTGATGCTAGATCAAATGATCTTAATTCTGATATGATTAGGTTCAATCTCAAGAGTGTTATTCGTGTTCTTTGATTTTTTAGTTAAGCTTACTTTTGGGTCAGGGTGATACGTACATTTTGGGAACATGGTAGTGCAATTGAGTGGGAGCGCTAACATAAATATGGAATCTATAGCTTCTATCTGGCGAATAGAAAGTAAAGGATGATTTCCTTCGAGCTTAACCAAACAAAAATAAATGGTGGAGTACTCATTTCACTTAGTTGAAATATCATTTATACAGGGTTAAGTGTTTTAAGGATAAAATACATTGTAGGGTGTTACAGTAATTTAATCCCTTTACAGTGTAAATCATCTATATAGAGGATCATTGATAAAATTAGGATTATAGCAATGGATAATTAATGACGTGTCTATATGGTGGAACACATAGATCGTTCTATATAGCTGAGAGTGCAATTCTAAGTTCTATGCGTGGATTCAACGAAGAATTAATAAGTCAGTGAATTTAAGATGTAAATTCTTGATCTGCTTATTGGAAGCTCGGATATGTAGACCCATGGTCCCCACACTATTTGAGACAATATTACTTGTAAGACTCATTTAATTGGTTTTAATTAATCAATTATAATTCTCAAGTTAGACTATGTCTATTTGTGAATTTATCACTTATTAAGGGTGAAACAATAAATAGAGAGTTTATAGGGTATATTTATTAATTAGGAAACTTTGATTAGTTTAATTAATAAATATAATAAATGACAATATATTATTTAATGATTAATTATTAAATAATTAGATTTGACATTTATGTGGTCGAATGAGAAAATTGGCAATTTCTGAGAGAATGAGAAACTAGAAATGATAAAATAGGAAAGTTGCAAAAGTGAAAGGCTTGTTTCCACATTGCTATGGCCGGCCACTTTACTTCCCTTTTTGTCATTTAATTTTTCATTTTTAATGCCAAGTAATTCAACCCTAACCCTATGTGGTATTCTATAAATAGAAGGTAAAGGCTTCAGGATTCATACACATTACTGCATTTTGTTTTTCACACAAACACTCCTGAGCCGCCACTCTCTCTCTCTCTTTCTTCTCTGTTTCGAAATTTCTCTAAGTGATAGAATAGTGTCCCCACACATCAAGTAATACCTCAATCATAGTGAGGAAGGCTGTGTAGAATTCAGAGTCAACAAAGAAGGACATTCGGGCTCAGATCTTGATTAAACACTGCTACAGAAAGGAATCAAGGGTCAGAGATCTGAGTGGAAGGAGACATATTATTTTGCTGCATTCAATGTAAGGTTTCTCATACTTTATATGTGTTTAATTAATTTCGTTTTAGAAGTTCATATTTAGGTTGTTAATCAACATACTTGTGAGTAGTTCTAAGGTCCTGGTAAAATAATTCCAACAACTGGCACCAGAGCCATGGTAATTGATTTGCTTGTAAGAAATTTGGACATAAAACGATTTGTTTGTGATTTGGATGGTATCATGTTGTTTTGTATGTCATATTGATGTTTGTGAATTCTGGGAAAAATAATTGATTTTCTGTTTCTGGAATTATTTTTATTGGATAGTATGGAAAATATTAAGCAATTTACTTTTTTATAGAACTCGATTTCGATTTAATTTGAATTAGTTATGAATTTTTGAGAATCGGAAAAATCGGGGTGGTGAGCACTCTTCCCACACGCGCGGAATGGCTGCTTGCAGCCTCCCTGCGCCGTGGAAACTCGGCCAGCCCCCTTCATGCGCGCGCGGAATGGTATGCTATGCGTACCATCCGTACTGTTCATCATTTTTTTTCGTCTTCTTCGATTTTTCATGCTATTTCATGGAATTGTGTAGTTTTGTATTTTGATTTTTAATTTTCATATTTCAAATCTAATTATCAAAAATAAATTAATTTAATTTTAAAATTAATTTTAGATATTAGTGTAATTTGAGTTTGAAAATAGGTAAAAATCAATTTTTGCTTACCTCTTTTCTTATTTTCTTTAAAATTTAATTATTTTATCTTATTTTTAAAATCTAAGGTCAGATATTAAATTCCATTTATAAAATATTCTATTTTTAAATATTTTGACCTTATTTAGATTTAAATAAGATACCATAATCATGAAATTTTATAAAGGGAAATAAGATATTTTTGTTAACTTTTAAATTTTGTTATTTTTACTTAAATTAAATTATAAAATCAAAAAAAGGGTATGTATTTATTTTTTTTTATTTTATTGAATATTTAATTTTTTAAAATAACATGAAATTTAAAAGGTAAGTTAGCAATTTTTTTTTGAAATGATATTTAGGTTACTTGAAACCTAATTTTTCAAAATTGTAGGTTTAATTTTAAATATTATTTTATTTTAAAATTCGAAAAATATTTTTTTTTATTAGTTTTGAAATCAATATTTTAAATTAAATAAATCCTACATCCTACTATCCAAACTAACTTGTTGCAGGAGTATGTGTTTTAGATTGTTTGTAAGTTTTTCTAAAACCTATTATTGCTTGATCTAAATTGCCATGGTTAACTTGTTGACAGATCCAATGATCTTATTTTAACACATGGTTCAATTGTCAATAGGTTAAGTAAATAATTTGTAAGAGGTAAATTTTACATTCTTCTTTCATCTGTGTATGACCTAGTAATATGATAGGATCCATCCAAATCTGTGTGCCTGTGTGAGCCTATATGTTTAATTTCTGTTATAGATACATATAGGTTGTTGTTGCTAAATAAAATGTCATAACTTGATAGATTTTATTTAGGCTCATTTAGTTTTTGGGCCTATTCAATTAATAACAGTTGTTCATTTTAAGGTTAAATTCCTCTCTTTTGGGCCTTGTGTGAGATATGGGAGCCATAGAAGTGGGTACGACATACTGAACCCAACCCCCCCTCACATGAACAACCCCAATTGTGAAGGCCCATTTGCCTGATTTGGATAACTGGCTAGGTTAATTAAATTAGTTTAACCTAATAAAATTGATTAGCAACATAATTAATTTCATTTTTCCTTGAAATTAATTTAAGAAAAGCATAATTTGATGAATAATATTCTTGAAAAAGTATATGTATTTTCTTGTATTTAATTAAATATAGAATTATAACCAACTAGATTCTTTCTGAAGCTTAATTTTATTATATCATTAAATATTCCTATTTAAGTTGAAAATTTGTTATTTCTAACAAATCAACTTAGATTTGAATATCTTTTGAATTTACAATTATAAAATTAAGTTGAGGAATTTTAGAAATTGGTTATTAATATTCTTTGGATATTTTTTTTAAGTTGTTATTTCTTTAAATATGGACAAACTTAAAAAGGAATATCTTTTAAATTAAGTAATTACAACTTAATTGTTAATATTTAATTAAATCATTGTTTGAAGAATATTTAAGTTGGATATTTTTAGATTCTTCTAAAACAACTTGAATAAGATATTTTTCAAATTTATTCCATTTTTGAAATTTAATTAAAGTTTTTTTTTTAAAACTAACTTTAATTGGTAATTTTTCATTATTAAAATATGCAATAAAATAAATGATTAAATAAAATACATATTTTTTTGAGCTTTAATCAAGAGACATTCGATCTCCATTGTTGGTTTTACATAGCTATTGTTTTAGGGAGTAATCATCCCTAATGGAGGAACATTCATTTGCAAGTTAGCACCGTTTAATCTCGAAAGATAAGTATTCTTGTAAGTTTTTTATATTAGTTTTGATCACCCTAATGGTGGCGACTGTATAAGACTTTCAAGAGTATGAAACAATGGTGGAAGCTCATAAGATAGAATAGCCTTGACTCTCGCCTAAACGGGACAACGCTGGATTCCAATCTTGATCAAATAAAAGGTTGCTAGAATGTTTATAATTTTATATGAATTGACAACTCTATTCAATGGATGATGCTTTGACTCTCGCCTAAACAGGACACTGTATCAGTTTGTTGGAAACCTTGGAAAATAAACTATGTTAGATTTAGTATTTTTATAACATATGTGATTAATTGTTATTTTCTGAACTTGTGTATGAATTCGGACTGCACCCAATGTAAGGTTTCCTAAACATTATAAGTATTTATTTCATTGTTTTAGAAAGTTCATATTTAGGGTGTTAATCAACATACTTGTGAGTAAATCTAAGATCCTGGTAAAATAATTCGAATAACTGGCACCAGAGCCATGGTAATTGATTTGCTTGCAAGAAATTTGGACTTAAAACGATTTGTTTGTGATTTGGATGGTATCATGTTGTTATTTATGTCATATTGATGTTTGATTGATGTTTGTGAATTCTGGGAAAAATAATTGATCTTCTGTTTCTCTAATTATTTTTATTGGATAGTATGGAAAAAAATTAAGCAAATTACTTTTTTACAGAACTCGATTTCGATTTAATTTGAATTAGTTATGAATTTTTGAAAAATTAGAAAATCGGGGTGGTGAGCACTCTTCCCACGCGCGCGGAATGGCTGCTTGCAGCCTCCCAACGCCGTGGAAACTCGGCCAGCCCCCTTCATGCGCGCGCGGAATGGTATGCTATGCGTACCATCCATACTGTTCATCATTTTTTTCGTCTTCTTCGATTTTTCATGCTATTTCATGGAATTGTGTAGTTTTGTATTTTGATTTTTAATTTTCATATTTCAAATCTCATTATCAAAAATAAATTAATTGAATTTTAAAATTAATTTTAGATATTAGTGTAATTTGAATTTGAAAATAGCTAAAAATCAATTTTTACTTACCTCTTTTCATATTTTCTTTAAAATTTGATTATTTTATCTTATTTTTAAAATCTAAGGTCAGATATTAAATTCCATTTATAAAATATTCTATTTTTATGTATTTTGACCTTATTTAGATTTAAATAAGATACCATAATCATGAAATTTTAAAAAGGGAAATAAGATATTTTTGTTAAATTTTAAATTTTGTTATTTTTACTTAAATTAAATTATAAAATTAGAAAAAAGGTATGTATTTATTTTTTATTTTATTTTATGGAATATTTAATTTTATAAAATAACATGAAATTTAAAAGGTAAGTTAGCAATTTTTTTTTTTTTGAAATGATATTTAGGTTACTTGAAACCTAATTTTTCAAAATTGTATGTTTAATTTTAAATATTATTTTATTTTAAAATCCGAAAAAATATTTTTTTTATTATTTTCGAAATCAATATTTTAAATTAAATAAATCCTACATCCTACTATCCAAACTAACTTATTGCATGAGTATGTGTTTTAGTTGAGACCATACTGCTCAGCAATATAGATCTATGGTCCCCATTCTAGTTGATATCATACTGCTTGTAAGACTCAATAATAATATTTACGATTAATCAATTATAATTCGAAAGATTAGACTATGTCTAATTTGTTAATTTTCACTAAGCAGTGGTGAAATTGTAAAGAAAAGAGATTCTAGGTTTATTTATTAATTAAGAGACTCTATATGTCTAATTAATAATTATATTAAATGATAATATTATTTAATAATTTATTTTAGTTATTAAATAATTAGATTTCGTATTTAAATGGTTAGAATTGGACAATTGGCGTTTTTGAGAAAATAGAAATAAAAATTGTGAAAACTGCAAAATCCAAGTGAGGCCCACTAACACCTATGGTCGGCCACTTGATTGGCTTTTTCCAATTAATATTTTCATTATTTTAATGCCAAATAATTACTAACCTAAACCAAGTAGTTGCCTATAAATAGAAAGTGATGGCTCACACCAAAATAAGTAATTATTCAGTAATTCAGGAAACTGCCTTTTTCTGAAAACTGAGCCTTCCACTTTCTCTCTATAGCCGACCCTCTCTCTCTCTCTCTTTTCTTCTTCATAGTTTCGAAACACCCTAGTGATAGAGTAGTGCCCACACACAGCAAGTGGTACCTCAATCATAGATTGGAAGATTGTGAAGGATCAAAATTTCAAAGAGAAGGACATTCGGGCTCAGATCTTGATAATACTCTGCGACAGAAAGGATACAAGGGTTAGAGATCTGAGTGGAAGGAGACATTATTCTGCTCCAACCAATGTAAGGTTTTCTTAACTTTATATGTTTTTATTATCGTTTTAGAAAGTTCATATTTCGGATGTTAAACAACATACTTGTGAGTAGATCTAAGATCCTGGTAAAATAATTTCCAACAGTTGTTGCGCAGCTTTTCAACTTCATCTTTCAGGGCTACTGCTCGTTCTTTATCCAACAACATTCATTTTTGTTGAACTAGCTGGATGTTAGGATTGATATTTAGAACATGTGAAATGATAGAAGGGTCGATTCAGAAATTTTATCAACTCTGATTTTACTTCGAGCAACAAACCCTTTCCAATTTTGAACTTTCTGGCCGGGATAGCAGGATCGATCTCGATCTCTTCTAATTCTTCCATAGGTCCTACATTGCTGCTTGGATCCCCAAGTCGAGGATCCACATCTTCATCCTCGCCTTGGGAAATTTCCTACTTGGAAATGTTTTTTCCCTTGTGTAGGCTCTGGCTAGAGGATACTTCCTTCATAGCCCTGGCCACTGCAATGTTGTAACATTTCCGAGCAGACTGTTGGTTCCCTCTAAGACACCCTACCCCATTCTTTGTTAGGAACTTCAAGCACGAGTTAAATATTGATGTGAAAACTTTTAAGTCATACAGGGCTAGTTGACCAAGCATTACGTTAAAAGCTGAAGGAACATCCAATATTAGGAACTATGCCATGATAGTTATGCTTGTCGGAGCTTTTCCAACAGTGAGGGGTAGCCGAATTTGTCCTAGAGGTGCAACTACTTGACCGGAGAAACCATAGAAAGGCTGGAGGCATGGAGATAGATCCTTGAGTTGGAGTTCCATCTTTTCGTAAGCAGTCTTGAACAAAATGTTTGAAGAAGCTCCATTGTCGATCATGGTTCTGGCCACCATTTTATTGGCTATCTGGACTTCCACGACCAGTGGGTCGTTGCGCGGAAATCTAATTTTGACATCGTCTTCATCGTTGAAAGTTATGGTTGGCTCTCCTGCTCGTGGAACTTTGGGCTTCCTTTCTTCCACGCCCAGGATGACTTCTTCTTGCTCGTGCTGTGCTTTTCGAGCATACCTTTCCCGAGCTTTGCCCGAATCTCCAGCAATCTGCGGGCCTCCAATAATGACTTGTAAGTGTCCATCTATTGGTGGAGGTTGCAAATCTTGGTTGTTTTGACCTTGGTTGGTCTTGACATACTTCTGCAAGTGCGGATTATTTTTCTTTACTAGAAATTCAATTTCCCTCTTCAGATTGTAACATTCGTTAGTGTCGTCGCCGTAGTCTCCATGGAACCGAAATAACTTTGTCATGTCCCTTTTGTTGGTATCTTTCTTCATAGGCCCGGGCTTCTTGTACGGGATTAACGACTGAGTTGCCATATATACACTTTCTATATCTTCAGTCAGAATAGTGAATGCAGTGTATTTCGCATGATTCTCTCGGGGAGTCTTTCAAAATTTATCAGTGAACTTTCCTTTCTTTCCGTTTCCTTGCTTGTGGTTGTCGCTTGAACGCTTGCCACATGAGCTTGAATTATTGGAATAGTTGGGAAGTTGGCAGATGTCCCAGTGGAAGGAGCCTTCGACTTGCCCGACTTCTGTTCACCTTCTGCTCGTTGAATGTCTTCTTTGAGCTTGATGAAGCCTTCGGCTCGGTCAAGGAAATCACTCATTGAGTCTACCGACCCTTTCTTCCTTATATCTTTCCAAACTTCACCAAGGACTTCAATGGCCCCTAGTATCACGGATAACTTTCCATCATCGGTTACCCGCAAAACTTTGGTCGCTTCCATCATGAATCTTTTGATGTATGCCTTGAGTGGCTCACCTGGTCGTTGCTTTACTTCGACCAAATCTCCCAAAGGCAATGGGAGCTGGCGCGAGGAGGAGAATTGCGCATGAAATTCCGAAGAGATTGTTTTCCATGAACTAAACTTTCCAGGATCCAACTTGAGATACCATTGTTGTGCGGCTTCCGACAGAGTGGCGGGGAAGATTCTGCGTTATACATCCCCCTGTACTCCTTGTAAATCCATTTGCATCTCAAAGTACTTGAGATGGGAAAAAGGATCTTCTCTCCCAGTATACATCTTCCACGTTGGCATTTTGAACTTGTGAGGCAGTGGCAGGAGATTGATCTCTGGTGAGAAGGGAGTTTCGTGTGCTAGGTCTAACTCAAGATCATTATTACGCTGTCCAACCTTGCCATGAAACATATTTTTCAACTCGTCAAGCTCGGCCTGTACGGCTGGGCTGACCTGCTCGACATTCTGGTCGATTTGGATTATATCAGCGTCTTTTTTAGCGGGGATTTGAGTACGGGCTCTAGGATGCACGATCGTTGTAGTGTTCTGTTCATACGTTCCACTTCTTCTGTTTAGATCGTTCCTTAGGTCATGGGTTGCTCCCAACCTTTCGAACACAGAAGAGTCTGGTTTCCTTAGCGATTGATTCGCTTGGTTGACAGTGGAATGGCACCATTAGTCTAGTTGGAGCCGTCAGGTATGACTCCTCCTGATGAATTACCGAAAAAAGTTTGCTCGCCTACTATTGGGCCCATGAGCGAAACTCGTGATCGGGGATTGGGAGGCTGACCATTAGTAGTCTGGAAGTATTCATCGTTGGGTCCTCTTCCGTTTCTCCCAGGGGAATGACGTTCGACGATTTCTGACCTACAGTTTGGTAGGCTCTTCGAATCAGCACGGTGGCTTGCCGACTACGATCTTTGATCTCTGCATGGTGAGCCCTCAATGCCTCCATCTCTTTATCTCTCCATTTAGGGAACATACGCCTTCATTCGTCGAACGCGAGATTAACTGCAGCTCACATTTCGTCCTGATTATGATTGATAACTTTAGAAATTAGAGTTATTTTTCACTTTTTTTTAGCTAAAAATTAGTTTAGTTCTTAATTTTTTAATTAATTCATTAAGTTTTTAATTATTTCGGAATTTATTAGTTTTATTGTAATTTTATATGTTTTTGTGTGTTTTTATAATTATTTTATTATAATATGTTATGTGCTATTTATTTTAGTTTTCTCATTAATTTTATGAATTTTTAGGTATATTTGGTGGATAAAGTATGAATTAATTTGAAGAACATGTGAAAAAATTGGGGTCAAAATGTAATTTTAAAAGCAAACTCAAATCAGCCCAAGAAGAAGCCCACTCTCGGTCAGCTCTTTAACCTAATCCACACCATCCGTGTAAAGATCTAAACGCCCAGAAGCGTGCGTGAGGCACACCCTAGACAGCCAAGAGTGGCACTTTAAGGGATTTAGCTTCATGTTGTATTTTCTGAGGACTTTGAAGCATTCGTCCAGGTCGTCTATGTGCCCCACAGCCTTTCTGGATTTGATGAGCATGTCATCCATGTACACTTCCATATTTTGCCAAATCTGGTCTTTAAACATTTTGTGTACCAATCTTTGGTACGTAGCTCCAGCATTTTTTAGACCAAACGTCATGACTTAGTAGCAATAGAGACCCATATTTGTTGAGAAACTTGTATGTTCTTGGTCTGGTGGATGCATTTTGATTTGATTGTAGCCTGAGTAAGCATCCATGAAGCTTAATATTTCTTGCCCTGCTGTTTCGTCTACGAGCTGATCGATTCTTGGAAGTGGAAAACAGTCTTTGGGGCATGCCTTGTTGTGGTTTGTGAAATCAATACAGACTCGCCATTTCTTGTTTGGCTTGGGCACTAGTACGAGATTCCCGACCCAAGCCGGGTAGAAAGCTTCAATTATGAAGTTGTTGTTGCGCAGCTTTTCAACTTCATCCTTCAGGGCTACTGCTCGTTCTTTGTCCAACAGCCTTGGTTTTATTTGAATTGGCCGGAAGTTAGGATCGATATTCAGAACATGTGAAATAATAGAAGGATCGATTCCAACCATATCTGCATGTGACCAGACAAAAACGTCTAGGTTTACTGTCAAAAATTTTATCAATTCTGATTTTACTTCGAGCAACAAACCTTTTCCAATCTTTAGCTTTCGGGGCGGGATTGCTGGATCGATCTCGATCTCTTCTAATTCTTCCACAGGTTCAACATTGCTGCTTGGGTCCACAAGTCGAGGGTCCACATCTTCATCCTTGCCTTGGGAAATTCCCTACTTGGGAATGTTTTATCCCTTGTCTGGGATCTGGCTAGAGGATACTTCCTTCTTAGCCTTGGCCACTGCAAGGTTATAACCTTCCCGTGCAGACAGCTGGTTTCCTTTTAGACACCCTACCCCATTCTTTGTTGGGAACTTCAGGCACGAGTGAAATATTGATGTGAGCGCTTTTAAGTCATATAGGGCTGGTCGACCAAGCATTACGTTAAAAGCTGAAGGAACATCCAATATTAAGAACTGTGCCATGATAGTTATGCTCGTTGGAGCTTGTCCAACAGTGAGGGGTAGCCGGATTTATCCTAGAGGTGTAAGTCCTTGACCGGAAAACCATAGGCAGGCTGAAGGCATGGAGTTAGATCCTTGACTTGGAGTCCCATCTTTTTGTAAGCAGTCTTGAACAAGATGTTTGAAGAAGCTCCATGTCGATCATGGTTCTGGCTACCATTTTATTGGCTATCTGGACTTCCACGATCAGTAGGTCGTTGTGCGGAAATCTAATCTTGACAGCGTCTTCGTCGTTGAAGGTTATGGTCAACTCTCCTGCTCGTGGAACTTTTGGCTTCCTTTCTTCCATGACAAGGATGACTTCTTCTTGTTCGTGCTGCACTGTTCGGGCACATCTTTCGGGAGCTTTGCCCGAATCTCCAGCAATGTGAGGGCCTCCAAAAATGACTTGTAAGTGTCCATCTACCGATGGAGGTAGCAAATCTTGGTCGTTCTGACCTTGGTCGGTCATGACAGACTTCTGTAGGTGTGGATTGTTTTTTCGTTTTTAGGAATTCAATTTCCCGCTTCAAGTTGTAGCATTCGTTAGTGTCGTGGCCGTAGCCTCTGTGGAACCGACAAAACTTTGTCATGTCCCTTTTGTTGGTATCTTTCTTCATGGGTCAGAGCTTCTTGTACGGGATCAACGACTAGGTTGCCATATATACACTTTCTATATCTTCAGTTAGAATAGTGAATGAAGTGTATTTGGCGTGATTCTCCCGGGGAGTCTGTCTGGATTTATCAGTGAACTTTCCTTTCTTCTCATTCCCTTGCTTGTGGTTGTTGCTGGAACGCTTGCCACTTGAGCTTGAATTATTTAGGTAGTTGGGAAGTTGGGCGGATGTTCTAGTGGAAGGAGCCTTTGACATACCCTGCTTTTGTTCACCTTCTGCTTGTTGAATGACTTTTTCGAGCTTGATGAAGCCTTCGGCTCGCTCAAGGAAATCAGTCATTGAGTCTACCGACTTGTTCTTCCTTATATCTTTCCAAAGTTCACCGAGGACTTCGATGCCCCCCAGTATCACGACTAACTTTCCATCCTCGATTACCCGTGAAACTTTGGTCACTTCCGTCATGAATTTGCTACTGTATGCTCAGAGTGGCTCGCCTGGTCGTTGCTTCACTTCGACCAAGTCTCCCAAATGCAATGGGAGTTTGCGCGAGGAGGAGAATTGCGCATGGAATTCAGAAGATAAGGTTTTCCATGAACTAAACTTTCCAGGAGCCAACTTGAAATACCATTGCTGAGCGGCTTCCGACAGAGTGGCAGGAAAGATTCTGCAGCATACATCTCCTCATACCCCTTGCAAATCCATTTATATTTCAAAGTACTTGAGATGAGAAAGGGGATCTTCTCTCCCCGTGTACATTTTCCACGTTGGCATTTTCAACTTGTGGGGCAGTGGCAGAAGATTGATCTCCGGTGAGAAAGGAGTTCCGCTTGCTCGATCTAACTCAAGATCATTATTTCTTTGTCCAGCCATGTCGTGAAACATATTTTTCAGTTCGTCTAGCTGAGCCTGTACGGCTGGGCTGACATGCTTGACATTCTGGGCAACTTGGATTACGTCAGCATCTTTTTGAGCGGGTATTTGAGTACGGGCTCCGGGCGGTACGGTTGCTGTAATGTTCTGATCATCTGTTCCCCTCCTGCTATTTAGATCGTTCCTTAGGTCATGCGTTTTTCCTAACCTTTCAAACACAGAAATGCCTGGTTGTCTTAGCGATTGATTCGCTTGGTTGACGGGTGTAATGGCACCATTGATCTGGTTGGAGCCATTAGGTATGACTCCTCCTGATGAATTACCAGACAAGGTCTGCTCGCCTACCGTTTGGCCCACAAGTGGAAATCGTGACTGGGAATCGGGCGGCTGACCATTAGTAGAATGGGAAGTGTTCATCGTTGGATCCTCTTCCGTTTCTCCCAGGGGAATGACGTTCGGCGATTGCTGACCTACAGTTTGGTAGGCTCTTCGTATCAACACGGTGGCTTACCGACTATGATCTTCAATCTCTGCATGGTGAGCCCTTAATGCCTCCATCTCTTTATCTCTCCATTCGGCGAATATACGCCTTTGTTTGTCGAACGCGAGATTTACTGTAGCACGCAGTTCGTCCTGATCATTATGCAGGGTGTTGTTATGACCCTATATGAGTCCGAGCACGTCACAAAGATTTTGTAATTCGGTGGGATCTCCGATAGTAGTCTAGGCGTTGGTTCTAGGCAAAACACTCGTATTATGGACGCTCTGGTTGGGTGAGCAACAGTTATTCCCAGTCTCTTGCACACTAGGCGCAATTCCATCTATAGGAACTGTTTCACCATTCCCCACGCTTCCCGTCTATCCAGGATTAACAGCAGGCGGAAACCTTGAACTCCCTGGGTTCTGTGATGTAGGATCCAGCGTCTGTGAATTTGTTGGATCAGACAGACCTCTCCGAGTTTGCACCATTATATTGGTGGTTGGATGTCAAATAAAGAGCAATTTGTCATTCTTCTCTCAATGAAAGCACCAAAATGTTGACTTCGCTTTTAGCTAATGACAATGAGTCTATTTTATAAGCGATAAACGATATATAATAACAGATATAGGATAAAGCAATTATAAGACACAAGGATTTTATAGAGGTTCAGCCCCGAGCAGTTCGGTAATAGCCTAATCCTCGTTATTTGTATTGACTTAAGATCAAGGAGAAAGATTCCTTTTCTTATAGCTCTTACAACAGTATCTCTAAATATATGATTCTTAGATAATAGTATAGTCTTAGCTCAACTGCTTTTCGACCGATCCTCCTTCCCAGTGAACATACATCACTATTTATAGGGCTTGGAAGCTTGAGGAGGAAGAGTTTCCCCTCTCGTTACAATGTGTATAAACAGAAAGATCTTGGGATCAATGTTGAATCCAAGGATCGTGGGATTGAGGCTGAATACACTGATAGTGGGATCATGTGTATGCCATATCCACGTAAATTGATCCCTGAGTTATAGAGATTAAGTTGATGACTCATGTTGCGAAAGCTGAATTCGCTAAGTGTTGGTTGCTCTGCGCGGATCGCTGAATATCTTGCTCTAGGCATGCTAGCGAGGCATCGTGCTCGGCCTATCTTCCCGAGCAGATGTTCCAAGTGGACTCCACGTGTCACCATTCTTGTGATGTCACGTCAGAGTGCAAAAATTTGGATAACAATTTCCATTGTTGGTTCTACAGAGTTATTGTTTTAGTGGGATTCATCCACAATAGATGGACGTTCATTAGCAATTTAACGTCGTAGAATGTCGAAAGATAAGTATTATTGTTTTTATTCTTAGTAACGTCTATCCGAATAGTGGCTGCTAAGAGTAGAACTTACAAAGCATGAAACAATGGTGGAAGCTCACCTTGACTCTCGGCTAAAACGAAGCAACGTCAGATTCTCTTTTCGATCGCATAAAAGGTTGCTAGAATGGTTTCCATTTTAGATGAGTTGACTACTCTATTTAATGAATGATATCTTTGACTCTCGACTTAAAACGAAGCGCTGTATCAGTTTGTTGGAAACCTGGTAAATTATTTAAGATATGTTTGTTTTGTATTTTCACATGTCTTTCTTACTTGCTAAACGTATGAATATTTCTGAATGTGCATGAATTTATATTAAACAATGTTGTTTTCTGTTATTAGTGTTGTAGTATAATTTCGAATATTCATTGCTAGTTGTTGAGTTCCCTTTTAGCCAACGACAATGAGTCTATTTTATAAGCGATAAACGATATGTAGTAACAAATATATGATAACGCAATAATAAGACACAAGAATTTTATAGAGGTTTAGCTCCGAGCAGTTCGGTAATAGCCTAATCCTCGTTATTTGTATTGACTTAAGATCAAGGAGAAAGATTCCTTTTCTTATAGCTCTTACAACAATATCTCTGAATATATAATTCTTAGATAATAGTATAGTCTTAGCTTAGCTGCTTTTCGACCGATCCCTTCCCTAGTGAATATGCATCACTATTTATAGGGCTAGGAAGCTTGAGGAGGAAGAGTTTCCTCTCTCGTTACAATGCGTATAAACAGAAAGAATGTGGGATCAATGCTGAATGCAAGGATCGTGGGATTGAGACTGAGTACTCTGATAGTGGGATCGTATGTATGCCATATCAACGTAAGTTGATCCCCGAGTTATAGGGATTGAGCTGATGACTCATGATGCAAAAGCTATATTCGCTAAGTGTTGATTGCTCTGTGCGGGTCGCTGGATATCTTGTTCTGGGCATGTCAGCGAGGCATCTTGCTCGGCCTGTCTTCCCGAGCAGATGTTCCAAGTGGACTCCATGTGTCACCATTCTCGTGATGCCACGTCAGAGTGCAAAATTTGGGATACCATTTGCCCCCAAGTCTGTACGGGACTTCCGAAGTTGCGTGTAGACTTCATCCGAGCTGATTCTGCCTTTGGATGGGGACACGTGTCGAGCGTGATCATTCAAGACTCGATGTGAAGCTGACTGGGCGTCCCTTCGGTTTTTGGCTAATAAATGCTCTAACAATTAATGTTTCGAAATCCGACTTTCTCTCTCCACGGCTGACGGTTGCACTCGATTACTTTTGATTTCCCATATTCGTTTTTAAGGCGGGAAGCTAAGGCGTCTGAGGTTTCTTTGAGACAATTACCTTTTTTCGTGACCTGCCTATAAATATCCACAGCATTGGCACATAAACTCATTTCATCACCCTTCCTTGCTAAGTAAGCTCATGAGCGAAAAGAAAATTTCTTGGCTTCAAAGTCGCTGAAGTTCCTTCATACAACTGCTGGTTGGATAGACGTTGCTCAAACCCAGACACTTGAATCTTGAGTAAGTTTTGGATTTCCTTTATGCTTATCTTTGCATGTTTACATTTCGAATGCAACTTCCACTGTGCTGTAGAAAAATGCTTAGGAAACCCTAGGGTTAGAAATGCTGGGTTTAGTGCCCTAAATAAAACCCATTACAATCTGATTAGTTATCAATTTAAGAGATTTGAAGTGACTTATGTTAACATGTATTTTTCATGCTTATGGTTTAATATATATATTTAATATATGCACAAAATCAGTTAAGTCTAGAACATATATTTATTTACAATTACAGTATTGTCAACACAGTGGAATGTGATTGTGATTGTATGATTCAAAAGACTAAGTCCCTGTTTCATCAGTGTTTTGGATTTACACAGATGTGATAATCAGCGATGAAGTATACTTACACTTGCTAGTAAGTGCTATGTTCTTTCCAGGACATTGGTAAAGTATACTGGTTTCGAATGTATGTAGTATACATTGGACTGGACCGATATTGAACTTAGTCAAGATATTATAAACTTACCGTTGTATCTTTCCAAGTCAATATCACTAGTTGATCTTAGATGAAAAGAATCTAAATCCTAATATGCTTAGGCTCAATCTCAGGAGTGCTATTCATGTTCTTTGATTTATTAGTTAAGCCAACTTTTGGGTCAGGGTGATACGTATATTTTGGGAACATGATAGTATGACTGAGTGGGAGCGTTGAACATAAATATGGAATCTATAGCTTCTACTGGTGTATAGAAGTCAAGTGATGATTCCCTTCGAGCTTAGCTAAATAGAAGTAAATGGATGAGCTCTTGTTTCAGTTACTATATCTTAGACCACTAAAACATCATTTATAGGTAGTTAAGTGTTTTAAGGAGCCAAATACAGTGAGGGTGAAACGGTAAATTTATCCCTTCTCGGTGTAAATAATATATAGAGAGGATCTTTGATCAAATGAAGATTATAACGATGGTTAAATGAGATAGCGTATCCATATCGTGGAACATATAGAACGCTCTATATAAGTCTGAGAGTGCAATTCCAAGTTCTAAGAGTGGATTCAACAAGGAATTAATAACTTAGGGAATTTACTTGGTAATTTTGGTTGGGCTTATTGGAAGCTCAGTAATATAGATCCATGGTCCCTATTCTAGTTGAGACCATACTGCTTGTAAGACTCAATATTTGATTTATGTTTAATCAATTATAATTCTAAACTTAGACTATGTCTAGTTTGTTAATTTTTCACTAAGCAGGGGTGAAATTGTAAAGAAAAGAGATTCTAGGTTTATTTATTAATTAAGAGACTCTATATGTCTAATTAATAATTATGAGAAATGGAAATATTATTTAATAATCTATTTTAGTTATTAAATAATTAGTTTTGGCATTTAAATGGTTAGAATTGGAAAATTTGCGTTTTTGAGAAAATAGAAATAAAAATTGTGAAAACTGCAAAAACCAAGTTAGGCCCATTAACACCATGGCCGGCCACTTGAATAGCTTTTTCCCATTATTATTTTCATTATTTTGATGCCAATTAATTACTAACCTAAACCTTATAGTTGCCTATAAATAGAAAGTGATGGCTCACACCAAATTAAGCAGTTAAGCAGTTATTCAGTAATTCAGGAAACTACCTCTTTCAGAAAACAAAGCGTCTCACTTTCTCTCTGTAGCCGACCCTCCTCTTTCTCTTTTCGTCTTCATAATTTCGAAATACCCTAGTGAAAGAGTAGTGCCCACACACAGCAAGTGGTACCTCAATCATAGTTTGGAAGATCGTGAAGAATCCAAATCAAAGAGAAGGACATTTGGACTCAGATCTTGATAATACTCTGCGACAGAAAGGATACAAGGGTTAGAGATCTGAGTGGAAGGAGACATATTATTTCGCTGCAACCAATGTAAGGTTTTTCTTAACTTTATATGTGTTTATTATCGTTTTAGAAAGTTCATATTTAGAATGTTAAATAACATACTTGTGAGTAGATCTAAGATCCTGGTAAAATAAATTCCAACAACTGGCCTCAGAGCCATGGTAATTGATTTGCTTGCAAGAAATTTGGACTTAAAACGATTTGTATGTGATTTGGATGGTTTCATGTTGATCTATGTGTTATGTGATGATTGATTGATGTTTGTGAATTTTCGTGAAAAATAATTAGATTTTTTTTCTGGAATTATTTTTATTGGATAGTTTGGAAAAAATTAAGCAATTTACTTTTTTACAGAACTCAATTTCGATTTTATTTGAATGAGTTATGATTTTTTGAAGATTTGAAAAAAGATAGTGAATCACTCAAGCCCACGCGCGTGGAACCGAGTGTCCCTCGGTCAAGTGCGTGTTCGGACATGTCATTGTCTGAGTGACGCACCTAGGGGTGTCTTAAACCCCTATCCGCGCGCGGAAATCATGTCAGGAGAGGCATGCGCCGAGATCCCTCGGCAGATCACCATCACCTGCGCCCAGACAGTATGCATTGCATACTGTCTGTACCACTTGCAATTTTTTTTTGTTTTCTTAGATTTTTCATGCTCTTTCATGGAATTAACTTCCGATTTTTTGTGTAGTTTTGTATTTTGATTTTTACTTTTCATATTTCAAATCTAATTATCAGAAATAAATTAATTTTAGATATTAGTGTAATTTGAATTTGAAAATAGGTAAAAAGATCTATTTTTTTGCTTAATTTTTTATCTTATTTTTAAATTTGATTATTTAATCTAGTATTTTATATTTAAGGTCAGATTACTATAATCATAATATTTTTAATATGTTGACTTCGCTTTTAGCCAATGACAATGAGTCTTTTTGATAAGCGATAAATGATATGTCGTAATGCGAATATATAATAAAGTTATAACAAGACACAGGAATTTTATAGAGGTTCAGCCCCGAGCAGTTCGGTAATAGCCTAATCCTCGTTATTTGTATTGACTTAAGAATAAGGAATAAGTTTCCTTTTCTTATAGCTCTTACAATAGTATCTCTGAATATATAATTCTTAGATAGCCTTAGCTTACAGAGTTTCGGCTTATAATTTTTCGGTCCTTTGCCCAGTGAACATTCCTCACTATTTATAGGGCTGGAAACTTGAGGAGGAAGAGTTTCCTCTCTCATTACAATGCGCATAAACAGAAAGATCGTGTGATCAATGCTGAATGCAAGGATCGTGGGATTGAGGCTGAATACACTGGTAATGGGATCGTGTGTATCCCACATCCACGTAGGTTGATCCCTGAGTTGTAGGGATTGAGCTGGTGACTCATGATGTGTTAAGCTTAATTCGCTAAGTGTTGATCATTCTGCATGGCTCGTTAAGTATTCCATTCTAGATATTCCAGCGAGGCATCCTGCTTGGCATATTGCTCCGAACAGATGCTCCAAGTAGAGTCCACATCTCACCATTCTCGTGATGCCAAGTCAGAGTGCCAAATTTGGGATAACATTTGCCCCCCAAGTCTGTACGGGACCTCCGAGGTTGCGTGTAGACTTATTCCGAGCTGGCTCTGCCTTTGGATGGGGACACGTGTCAAGCATGACCGTTCGAGACTCGATGTGAAGCTGACTGGGCGTCCCTTCAATTTTTGGCTAATTAATGCTCTGACAATTAATATTTTAAAAATCCAAATTTCTCTCTCCACGGTTGACGGTTGCACTCGATTACTTTTGATTTCCCACATTCGCTTTTGAGGCGGGAAGCCGAGGCGTCTAAGGTTCCTTTATGTACAGTTACCCTTTTGCCTATAAATACTCGGAGTACTGGCACATTACTCACTTTTATCACCCTTCGTTGCTAAGTAAACTCCAGAGCGAAAAGAGAGAGTTTCCTGGCTTCAGAGTTGCCAAAGTGCCTACAGACGATTGCTGGCTTGCTTGAATTCGGACATTCGAATCTTTGAGTAAGTTTCTGATTCCTTTTATGCTTTCCTTTGCATGTTTACACTTTGAATGTAACTATGCTGTAGAAAGAATGTTTTGGAAACCCTAGGGTTAGAAAACTTATGCGATTCTTCTTTTCCATGTCCTTATGTTGGCTTTCAGCCGTAGAGCTTATTTTAGAACTGCATTGCGTCTGTTTTCGATCTTGCTTATTCCAAGCTTCATGAACTTTTTTGCCCTAACTCAAGAAAACTTTCTGACTTCTTGAGTTTTGACTTTCCTTCGAACATGGTTGTTCTTTAATCTGTTGAGTACTCCTGGTCGACATATTTGCTTGTTTTTCGTTTGATACTCCGTCCAACACTCATCTTGTGAGTTGTCTTTTGTAGATGAACCCAGGTGAGTCTTGGGAAACCGAGCACCAAATCGACCAGGATTTGCTTCAACTTCTGCACGAAGTTCACCCTCGTCTTTGTGCTAGCCCTCCTTCTAGCGAATAAAATTCTTCTGACCCCGTACTTAGCCATAGGATGATGGCTCGTACGAAGAAAACCACGCGTCTGGCCGACGCTTCTGATCCTCAAGGGGCTCGGCTCGCCACTCTGCCCGACGCCGAACAAGATTTGGCGGTCCCGATGGAGGAGGACCGTGAGGGGGACGCTGAAGTCCAGGAGGTTGAGGAGCTGGACGAGGCGCGTCTGGGCAGTCCTCCCGCTGCGTAGGGAGAGGAAGAGGTTGGACCCCTAACTTTGGGGAGTACAATGAGGCTGGGCAACCAGTCGATGCTAACGGAGACGTCCTGGTTGAGGGCGTGGACTACGTCAGTGAGGAGCTTGCCGAGGCGGCTCCTCATAGGAGGTAGGGTACCTTGGGCGCCAGGTGGGTAAGTCCTCCATCGAAGATTTCGGAGGCACGCCTCCGCACTCTCGACTAGGACGGGTACCTGGCCGAATTGGACTACTACATTCCCGCCCACGACAATCGCCCCACAAACCCTGATAAGGGAATGTGCGCCTGGTTGGGGGCTCACGGCCAACAAGGGGCGCTGATGCCCTTGCATAAGTACTTCAGGGATGTGGCGGACTTCTTCGGCCTCTGCCCGGCCCAAATTACTCCAAAGGGCGTCAAGTATTTGTCCGCTCTCTTCATCCTCTACGCTTCCCAGGGATGGGATGCTCCTTCCCCCCACAAGGTCACCTGGTTCTTCGACCTGAAGTCTACCCCCAAGCAAGGCAGGTCGGGGTATTTTTACTTCTCTCAGCCAAGCTTCAAGTGGTTGAGCAGTACGGACGATAAGGCCATCAGCAAAATAGGGCGTTTTGTTGATTAGTACTTCATGGTGAAGGATCGAAGCATCACCCGAACTCGGTTTCAGAAGATCCCGACATATCACTGTCCTCCCCTCACTCTTGCTCTTAGGGATAGAGCTCAAAAACTTGCCCGGTTATCGGAGAAAGACAGGAATATCATCCAGTTGACCTACGATGATAATCTGGTGAAGTATGGGATTTACCCAGAGGACTTTTCTCCTAAGTCCGTGGCGGGGAAGAAGGGGAAGTCTGATGCTGCCCGACCCGAACAAACTCATCCGGAGAAGGAGTTGATTCAACTGAAGCGAGAGGCTAAGTTGAAGGGAGGTGCCAGGGCCAAGCAGTATGCTCAGGAGCCTATGAATCCTGAAGATGAAGCCGAGGCTAAGGCTGAGGCTGAGTAGGTGACCCCACATTGAAGAGGAAGAAGAAACTCCCGACCACGCCCAGGCCTGTTGAACATGCAATTCGCATAAGGGAGCCCATTTCACCTGTTCGACCATCTTATCCCTTTGTTGGAAAGGGGAAGGCTGTCATGTCTGAGATAAACTCGATGTCAGGTGATGATGGACTTCTAACTTTCTGGGCGTGCAGTCACTCTGTGTTTTACTTCTTTTTCAGCTTCTTGACTTTCATGCTTTGCATATTCTGCTGGTTTTTTCCTAACCACGCTGTTTTTGTTCTGTGAGACATGTCTCGGCAGATGCTTGATGCTCTAAGGAAGAGGGTGGGTGGAAGCTCTAGCGCCTCCCCACTGGCCAAGAAGCTTAAGGGCGAAGAGGGGTCCTCGGAGAAGAGACCTTCTAGAGAGGTTATTGATCTTTCCGAGGAGCTGGCTGCTGCAAATCCTTCTACTCCCAAATGTGCCAAGTTTAAGGAGTCTGGACCACCAACAACTGGGTCTGAACTGGTCACGAGGATCCCTGAGCGGGTGTAGGCACCAACTCCACCCATGCCCGTGCTGCTAGAGGCCAAGAAGGGCAAGAAGATGTTGGCCCACTACATGAACCGGCTGGTTCCTGAGGTCAGTGAGCAACTAGCTGGTGCTGATAACGACTCATCTCTAGATGTGGTTGTGGGTGGAGTCTTGAAGGAGCTCACCAGGGTTAGTCTTTTTTGATACTTCCCTTTTAACTTTTCACACTTAGCTGCATATGCTGACTTTTTTCTTTGTCCAGGCCGGTTTGAAGTTGGCTTACACTTACTCCCTGGCTAAATCTGCTACTTCCAAGAGTGCGGCTCTATCCGACACGTTGAGGGCGGAGGCGGACTTGGCCAAGAAGGAAGCTGAGGAGGCCAGGGTGGAAACTGGAGCTGTCCGGCATGAGCTGGGTGAAGCCAACAAGAAGTTGTTTGCTGCCGAGAAGAAGATCTCCGTGGTAATAAAGGACCTCGAGGCTGCTGATCGCTTTGAGGAGACCATCGAAATCTTGTCTGCTGAAGTTAACAGTCTTCAGGATGAGAGGAGTTCTCTGCGGCAAGTTCTTCTTCGGCTAAAGGAGGAGAGGGACGTCAAGGTGACCGAGGCAGACCAATTGAAGGAGAAGGTCAATGCTTTGGAGATTGCCAGCCTCGAGCTCTTCTTTGATTTTTGGAAAGCTAATCCCCAGGCCAATTTCGACTACTTGGGCGATGCTAAGGACATGTACCTTGAGTACTGCGCGGCCCAAGTTGCATATGGTGGGAAAGGGGCAGCTGCTTCAACTTTCGGCCAAGCTTCTGACTAGGTTGTTGATGCTTCTCCTGCTCGAACAACAGATCCTCCTGCTCTAGTTGGCTCAGAAGAACCGAACCAAGAGCCTGGGACTCCAGCTATTTAAACACTTCTCTTTTTATCTCCTGTTTATATATATATATTATATGTGGCCTCAAGGCCTTTAAGACATCGTGACCGACCAAGCGGTCTTTAAACTTGGAATTATTTTTCATTTTTTGGACAACGGGCTGACCGGGCAGCTTTTAATCCCGATACTATATGCTTTTGTCATCCTTAATGAATTTCATTCTCTGTTTATAATAGCCGTGCAATTGTGATTGTTTTATGTTTACCAAATGCTTTTTACAGGTATAGGTGCCCCCCAAGTGACCGAGCAGACGTATGACTCCTGGTCACTTGTCTTTCGCAAATATATTGCTTTTCTGTTTGGTGTTTTGCGTTCAACTCAACCTTTTGTATGCACTTTAGGTAAATTATAATCATGCTAATTTTTTCGACTCAATAGAATTGGAAATATTATCTTAATTCTTTTATTGATCGAAAATGTATTTGTTACCATAGTAACTTACATCAGAGCTAGTGATCTAATATGATCTTTTAGCTTAACATGACATAAAACAAATAAGAAGCTGCACTTTAAAGTGGTCTACCCAACCTGAGTACTTTGTTTTGAAGCCTTTGCGCGTAGTCCGACCAAGAGGCCATTCACTTAGAAGCGATTGTTCAATAGTACTTTAATGTGGTCTACCCGACCTGAGTACTTTGAAGTGGTCTATCCGACCTGAGTACTTTGAAGTGGTCTACCCAGCCTGAGTACTCTATTGGTAGTATTTCCTTAAATGTTCTCCATTCCAGTACCGTGGTACTAGAATGAGTTGCATTTTTTCGTCATACTTACCCAGTTTGTATGCTCCGGAGTCGAGAACTTCGACCACCTGGTATGGTCCTTCCCAGTTGGGTCCTAGTACACCTGACGTGTTGTCTTTGGTGTTTAGGAATACCCTTCTTAGGACCATATCTCCCACGAAGAATTTCTAAGCTTTCACTTGTTTGTTGAAATACTGAGCTACTTTTTGTTGATGAGCTACCAACTTTAAGTTTGCAGTTGCTCATTTTTCTTCGATTCCATCAAGTGATTCTGCAAGGAGTATGTGATTGGTACCTTGATCGTACGTCAACCTTCTGTGGGACAGTGGTTCGAGTTCGAGGGGTAGCATAGCTTCATAACCGTACGCCATTGCAAATGGTGTCTGACCGGTTGCTACTTTTACTGTTGTATGGTATGACCATAGAACTTCGGGGAGTTCTTTTGGCCAATTTCCTTTGGCATCTTCAAGTTTCTTCTTTAGTGTATCCTTCAAGGTCTTGTTGACTGCTTCAACTTGACTGTTTGCTTGGGGATGTGCCACTGTGGAGAAGCTTTTGATGATACCATGGTTCGCACAGAAATCAGTGAAAGATTGACTGTCGAACTGTTTGCCGGTGTCCGAAACTATTTTGTACGGTAGTCCGAACCGGCATATGATGTTCTTCACTATAATGTCTTGAACCTTCTTTGATGTGATAGTTGCAAGTGGTTCGGCTTCAGTCAACTTAGTAAAGTAGTCGACTGCTACCACTGCGTACTACACTCCGCCTTTACCTTTAGTTAACTGTCCCATTAGGTCAATTCCCTAAATGGCAAAGGGCCACGAACTTTGCATTTGTGTCAGCTCGTTGGGCGGAGCTCTTGGTATCTTTGAAAATCTCTAACATTTGTCGCACTTCTTGACATAAGCTTTCGAATCGTCAATCATCTTCGACCAGAAGTAGCCTTGCCTTAGAATTTTCTTTGATAAGCTCTGTCCGGCTGCATGATTTCCGCAGAATCTGTCGTGAACTTCATATAGAAGTCGTGTAGCTTCATTTGGTGTGACGCAGCTGAGTAATGGCATTGAGAATCCTCTTCTATACATGATCCCATCTACGATGATGTACCGTGCTGCCTTTCTTCTCATTTTCCGAGCTTCATTTCGGTTATCTGGGAGTTCCCCAGAGTTGAGATTATTGGAATTTATTTTACCAGGATCTTAGATCTACTCACAAGTATGTTGTTTAACACCCTAAATATGAAATATTTAAAACGATAAATAAACACATATAAAGTTAAGAAAACCTTACATTGATGGCAGCGGAATAATGTCTCCTTCCACTCAGATCTCTAACCCTTGTATCCTTTCTGTCGCAGAGTATTATCAAGATCTAAGCCCGAATGTCCTTCTCTTTGTGTGTGATCCTTCACAGTCTTCCAATCTATAATTGAGGTACCACTTGCTGTGTGTGGGCACTAATCTATCACTGAGGGTTTCGATATTTAGAAGAGGAAAAGAGAGAGGGTTGGTTCAGCTATAGAAGAGAGAGGGAAGGCTCAGTTTTCTGAAAAAGTTTTCTGACCAAAATCATTAAAAGCATTAATTTGACTGAGTCATCACTTTCTATTTATAGGAATTACTGGGTTTAGGTTAGTAATTATTTGGCATAAAAATAATGAAAACATCAATTTGAAAAATATGCTTCAGTGGCCGGCCAAGGTGTGTAATGGGCCTCACTTGGTTTTTGCAGTTTTCACAAATTTTATTTTTATTTTCTCAAAAACGCCAATTTTCCAATTCTAACCATTTAAATGCCAAAACTAATTATTTAATAACTAAAATAGATTATTAAATAATATTGTCATTTAATTTAATTATTAATTAGACATAGTCTAACTTTAGAATTATAATTGATTAATCACAAATCAATTATTGAGTCTTACAAGCAGTATAGTCTCAACTAGAATGGGGACTATGGATCTATATGCTGAGCTTCCAATAAGTGAACCGAATTTATAACTAAATTCCTACTTATTAATTCCTCGTTCAATCCACTCTTAGAACTTAGAATTGCACTCTCAGACTTATATAGAGCATATTATATGTTCCACGATATAGATATGCTATCTCATTTAACCATTGTTATAATCTTATTGTGATCAAAGATCCTCTATATAGATGATTTACATCGAGATGGGATAATTTTACCGTTCTCACCCCTCAACGTATTTTGCCCCTTAAAACACTTAGCTACCTGTAACTGATGTTTAGTGATCTAAGAATTAGTCACTTAAACAAGAGCTCATCCATTTACTTCTATTTAGCTAAGCTCGAAGGGAATCATCACTTGACTTCTATACACTAGTGGAAGCTATAGATTCCATATTTATGTTCAGCACTCCCACTCAATCATACTATCATGTTCCCAAAATATACGTATCACCCTGACCCAAAAGTAGGCTTAACTAATAAATCAAAGAAAATGAATAGAACTCCTGAGTTGAGCCTAAGCATATCAGGATTTAGATTCTTTTAATCTTAACATCAACTACTGATATTGACTTGGAAAGATATGACGGTAAGTTTATAATATCTCAACTAAGTTGCAATATCGGTCCAATCCCATGTATACTCCATACATTCGAAACTAGTATACTTTACTAATATCCTGGAAATAACATAACACTTACTCCAAGTGTAAGTACAGAGCATCGCTGATTATCACATCGGTGTACATCTAAAACACTGATGAAACAGGGAGTTAGTCTTTTGATTCATATGATCACAATCACATTCCAGTGTGTTGACGATACTGTAATTGTGAGTAAACATATGATCTGGACTTAACTGATTTTGTGTGTAAATGTAATAAACATATTAAACCATTAGCATGTAAAATTCATGCAAACATAAGTCACTTCAAATTTCTTATATTGATAACTAATCAGATTGTAAAGGGTTTTATTTAGGGCACAAAACCCAACAAACTCCCACTTGCACTAACATAAAACAAACTGTGCAAATTAATCAATCTGTTGTCTTGATCTTCAGATCAAGTGTAGTATATTTGAATCCAGTCAAACTTCTGGAAACTAGTTCATAAAAATAATATGAAACATCCTTTACTATATGCTTTACTCATCAAGGGTTACTCAAATCCTTACTGTTTTAAAGTACATCTGAATAAACAGAAGACATATCTCTCATATTTTAAAATATGGAATTGAGATAATACAACGTAGACTTTTCTTCAGTAAAATAACTTTCTGGTAATTTCGAATTTACAAAGTTATAAATCTTCTCTGGTAGAGCTTGAATTATTGTAGAATAATTCCTCCACCCCCAGAGTAACCACCATCTCATAATTCGAATGAGTTGGGGTTGATACTAGGATAACTGATATACAGTTTCTTAATATCTAACATATAGATCACTTTCATAAATCTTTTTTGAATATATTCTAATGTTCCTTATTTGATTACATCTCAGATAGCTCCCACTCAATAGCAGATGTCTGATTAAATAATACTTTTAACCTCTTTATTGTTTGGAGAGTTATCTAGTTGTGACTTATAGTATTAGTCTAAAACTATAAGTTTCTTTTAAGACTAAATCATCAACATAGCAGACTAGTTTTTGAAGTGAAAAATACTTGCCAAAGATTAAATAATCAAAATTAAGATATCATAAAAATTTTATGAGGATTAAGAAATCTTGGTTCAAGTCATTCGAATAGACTGAACTAGAATTCTTTTATCTTATTCTCATAATTCTGATAAGTTATATCTATCCATATGAATGGTTAGATTTGCTTTTCAGTAGTGTTCTTAAGTTCCTATCACAAGTGTCAACCTAATGAAGATGGGTAAAGAATTTTAAAATTCTCCCACTCAATTAAGGTAGTGTGAAATATTATCAAAGAACTTTTACAGGCATCATTATTTACTATAATAGTAAAACTAAATTGGAACATACAATCAAGATCAAAGATTTATACTGATAAAAGCTAATTCATTATATTACTTCCATGTTTAAAGAAAATATGTGTTCCATAGGGTATTGTGGATAAATTCCACCCCTAAGTATATAGAGATTATGATCCACCCCTAAAGGTTATAAAGATCATGATTCTCTAAGTGTTATAGAGATTATGTGGAGATGAATACAATCTAGAGTTCATTAGATATAAAAGATCGTTGAACTGCATAGTTTTCTTAACTTTTCTCCACCCCTATCAGATCAAAAGATCCTTTTCTTAAACAAATTCTTAATAATTGTATTAGAATTAACAATTATTAATAAACATAGAAATAATTTCTAGTGTTTATTTAATATAACTCTATGAAGAGTTGTAAATATTATAGAATTCGTATCAATAATAAAAACACTTACACATACAAACATATAAATATAATGTGGTAATTGTTGTTTAAGATAAAGTAAATGAAGCTCAATCTCATAAATTGCAATTTTTTTGAAATAGAAAATAAAATATTATTAATAATAATAAAAATGTATTGCAATATATGAGAAAAACAGGGATAAAGATCCCTAACTAAAATTCGAAATCCAAATTGTTTTTTTTTTTTAAAGTAAAACAATCAATTCGAAATTAGATGAGCTTTATCTTCATCTTGGACGACCTTCACCCATTTGTCAAGCATTCCGATCCAACTCACTAAGATAGTATTGAGTTCAAGTAGCTTGGCCAATAATAAGAAGAATCGAATAAACAAAGTTAGTCCAGAATCAAAAATCCAATTGGATATTGATTCACTAAAACTTTTAAAGTTTATAGAAGGAAATACCTTGTTTCTTTGCAAGAAGTTTAGGACATTAGGGTTTCCAATGACCTTTCTCATTGCAGTAGAAACACTTTCCTTTGAGTGCATCACGAGAAGCAGCAGCCTTTTTGTTTTTTATGGCTTTGGCACGCTTCTTGGTGTTTCTCCACTTCTTCTTAGATTTGGGTTTTGAAGCAGAGGCAACATTTGCCTCAGGTTTGACCGTCCCATTACCATTGCCAGAATTTTGAGGCTTACTCCCTTTCTTCTTGGGTCCTCCAATCAAATTTTCATATGTCTGAAGGTCATTGACTAACTCATAAAGTCTATATCCTTTTTATTCATGACATAATTTGATGTATAAGGCAGAAATGCTGGAATCAGACTATTAAAGATAAGGCTTACTTGAGTTGTGTGATCCATTTCAGCACCATGATCGTGGGCTTCTTGGAAATAACTTGCCATGAGGAGAACATGATCACGCACGTTTTGATGGGGTTCCATCCGTGCATTGATGTATTTCTTAGTCGCGTCAAAGCGAGACTGAAGAGATGCCCTACCGAGTAGCTCAGTTAACTTCGTCATAACTTCAGCAGCCTTTTCGGTTTTAGAAAACCGAGTTTTAAGGGTGTCAACCATGCTGGAAAGCATGAAGTATAAAGCTTTGTCGTTAGCTTTCTGCCAACGCTCATACTTTTCTTTCACAACCTTGGATGCATTGTCCCCCGGCACTTCTGGAGACGGCTTAGTTAACACAAACAAGGCACTTTCTCCTATGAGAGCAATATTAATGTTCTCATTCCATTTTGGAAAGTTAGATCCATTTAGCTTATTTTCGGTCAAGAGTGATAACATGGAATTCATCATGGTTATACAGGATACTACAAAATAATAAATAGAAATCAATAATGGTTTAACACAAAATCCAATTCCGAAATTATAAGCACATAGCTTGTAGGAATGATAAGAGAAAATACTAAAAAATACAACCCTAAATAATTTCCAAGGTTTTCAACAAACTGATATCAGTGTCCCGTTTAGGCGAGAGTCAAAGCTACCATCTATTGAATAGAGTTGTCAGCTCATCTAAAATGTTAAACATTCTAGCAACCTTTTATTCGATCAAGATTGGAATCTAGCGTTGTCCCGTTTAGGCGAGAGTCAAGGCTATTCTATTTTATGAGCTTCTACCATTGTTTCATATTTTGCAAGTCAAATACAGTTGCCACCATTAGGGTGATCTATGTATAAAACACTTACAAAGCTACTTATCTTTCGAGATTAAACGGTGCGAACTTGCTAATGAACGTTCCTCCATTAGGGAGGATTACTCACTAAAACAAACGCTATGTAAAACCAACAATGGAGATCGAATATCTTAATAATAATAAAGCTCATTCTTTAAAATGTATTTTCTTTATTATTTTTAATAAAATATATTCATTAAATATCGAATTTAGAAATAAAATTCTAAATTAAAATTTAATTTAATATTTATAAAATTATACTTAGATGGTGATTAAAATAAATTGAATTATTTCCATCTTAGTAGTAATTTTGATATATAAATATTAAGAAAATTAATTTAAGTTGTATTAATTTAAATTAATTTGTAACTTAAAATAAATTTTCAAGAGAATATATTTATTGTATTTTGAAAAAGAAAGTATAAAAACTTTACTATTTTCGAAATACTTAAATAATAATTACTTAGAAAAAATACTTCAAGCAAAAATATCACCTATCTAGATTTTTCTTTGACTAATTAATTCAATTTCTAATAATATACTTTAATTCATTTATTTTAAATTAATCAATAAATAAAAAAATCATTGATTTAAGTTGGTCCAAGAATTAATTAAAATAAATAATTAATTTACAACTTAACCTATTTTTCAAGATAAATTCAAAATCATCTTGCATTATGAAATGCAATTTCGAAATTGATTAAAAAATAAACAAAAAAAATATTTTGAAAACTATTTAAATTTAAGTTGAAAAAATAAATTTCAACTTAAAAAAAATAATTTTCTATTTAATTAAGTGTCATGAAAAAGAAATATTTAAGTGTTATAGTGAGATTTCTCTCACCTAGAAACTCGAGACCAGACCCCTATTTATAGGACACGTATACTCAGATTTCCCAAAGAAAGCTGAGATTTCCCTGAGGGACTCCTCGAAGTTTTAAACCTCTCTTAAGATATAACTAGCGAGAGGTGGTGAGCATGACCGAAGTCTAAACGCATCCGAGACAAGAGAGTAGATCGCATATATCGAATATATGCGATCATCCCCCTCTTGTCCTTGTATAAACCAGGAGAACGATTCTTTGTAAATACGGGATGGTCTTAAGAACCCTGCAGCCTTTATAATGCAATATAGACTCGCATGTCTAGGTTCTATCAGCTCGACCTGTGATGTCTACAAGAAGCGACTACCTAAGGACGCAGACATCCCAAACGTAATAATAACCCTCGAGTTTAACATCGGAACATGAACAGTCAACTCACAGATGCGGAAGACGCATACGTTGATGGATTTAGTAACTGTCATTCATTTATCAATGTTAACGTTGCTTGGTTTAATTATTGTAATTCAATGTGTAAATAACTGATTAACAATGAATGCAATCCTTGTATAACTGATTGGACACCTGCTTTGTATATAAAGGGGTGATCCACCGTAAAATGGCACCTACGAATCTCTTGCTACAGTGGACTAAGCAGACCATAATCTGACTGAACCACTATAATTCTCTGTCTTATTGTTATTTTCCAGCTTTCGTTAATTATTTCTCATTCCCAGTTGAGTACTCGCCATTCTAGGTTGAATACTTGCATTTTTCTTTCCACGTAAATTGCTTCTTGTCTCTAATAATATCATATAATTTGGTGTTGCGAAATTCACTCTACAACATTTGGCGCCGTGTGTGGGAAAGCGAGACTAAGATTTTATTCATTTCAAGAAAAATACCATCATGGCTGGAAATCAAACAAACGGAGGAGCTAACAACGGGTCCATCAACATTGGGACGATGAACGTACCGTTATCTGGAGCTGGAATGCCACCTATGGACGTCATTAATGGCGGAGTAGGGAGAAGCAATATCAGACCTCTCAACCTGTTCCCAGAAACAACTGACCCTCAAGTCGAGGACACATCCACACCACCAGCAACCATGCATTTTCCCCCCGTCACTCCGGCAGTGGTATCCAAGGGAATCATCCAACTCACCACTGATCAATATACTGCGATTCAGGATCAACTGCGCGCACTACAGGCCGAAGTAGATGGACAAAACTGGGCCCGACGCCCCCCTCGAGTTCCTGCTACTCGCACGGACAACCTTCAGGTAGCAAATTCTAGACGTCATACTAATCGTGTACGCAGGGAACGAAGAACCAACCCTGAAAGTTTGGACTTGAACCATCCAACATCAAGGGATCAATCCGCAAGGTATCCAAACCAAAGCACACAGGTTGATGAAGACCCTGAACGACGCAATCCTCGCAGTCGACCATCAAGAGACAACGACGCAGAATCAACCTCTTCGTCATCGCATGGTCGTACACCAAGTAGATATACAAGGTCCGGCTCTGTACAGATGCAACAGGGAGGACATTACCAGGTACATCGGGGTGATCTGCGTGATCACCTCAACGCAGTTTTTAGAGCGCGTTCTCGCGCCCCTCATAATATGGAGACACTCCGTGATCCCCATGCGGACGATCAGGGTGTCAACACTTACAATAACCCGCCTACCGCGCCGATCGCGACCACTGGGATCAATGTCCCAGCAAATCTCGCCACAGTAGTTGCGACTCCCGCAGTCGTAGCAGCCCCGACTCCTGCGACTGGAGGGATTGACTAGAGCATGCTTCTGCAGGCTTTGAAAATGCTCGAGCAGCAACGGAAGCCCATATACAAGTTGCACGGTACCTCGCCCTTCACTACAGAAGTGCGACAAGCTCAACTCCCCAAGGGGTTTCGTCTATCCGAATCCCTAAAATATAAAGGTACTTCTAACCCTATAGATTATCTTGAAAAATTCAATACTATAATGGAGGTGGATCAGGTACCACAGCTTGCAAAATGCCGCATTCTTGCGGCAACACTCGAGGAGAACGCCCACGATTGGTTTACCCAATTGCCTGAGGCATCAATATCGACATGGGAAACCTTCGTCGACTTATTCCTCACACATTTCCAGGCTATAATGACCTATAGGCCGCCTTATATGACTTTGGCCAACATCAAAGAAGAACCTGGTGAGTCTTTACAAGACTATTTGAAACGGTTTAATGCAGAGGTAACAAAAGTCGAGAAGGCTCCCTAGTCTTCGCTTGTTTGCATGCTGATAACAGGTATCTTGCCGAGGACCGACTTCTGGAAGGAGTTACAAGCTCGAAGGCCAGAATCCTTAGTAGAATTCTTCGCCATGGCCGAACCCCACAAGAGAATCGAGAATTCTCTGGTAGAGTTAAAGAAGGGAAAAGAGAAACGCAAATCACTAATATCGCGTTCACGATCTCGCAATCCCCGAGGGAAGAACTCCAGGGGCCGAAGCCCAAGTAGACGTAGCCCGCGGAGACAGCGAAGTCCGAAGTTGGCCAAGTCTCCTCCAAAGAAGGAATCCTCGCCGAAAAGGAAGGGTGGACCTCGTTTCGTCAATTATACTGAACTCGCAGTACCCCGAGACCATATCTACGCAATCGAAGAAAGAAATGGAGTCTTCAAGAAGCCGCCCCCATCAGGGGAAATTGCGACAGAAGAGACCCCAAAAAATTCTGTAAGTACCACAAAGACATTGGTCATACTACCTTAGAATGTTGGGTCTTGCAGGATGAAATCGAGGAGCTGATTCGGAGAGGAAAGTTCGACAAGTATAAGAAGGGCGAGGAAAGTCATCCCCGAGCGGATGACAAAGGAGAAAACCAAAATGCGAGTGGTTCCAGAATGCCTCGCAACATCCTAACCATCATTGGAGGACCTCATATCGCAGGAGACTCTCGCAAGTCACAAGAGCGTTATGCGAGAGAAGCTAAAGAAAAGTCGTTCACCAATGTCAACAATCTTAGTGAGCGGCCCGAGAAACTATTTAAGAAGGAATGCGACGACATCACCTTTATGGAGAGTGATGCGAGATGGGTCAATCACCCACATTCCGATGCACTAGTTATAATCGCCAATATTGGCGGGGACAATGTCCACCGCATACTCGTCGACAATGGGAGTTCAGTGAATCTGTTGAACTTCCAAGCATTCAAACAAATGGGATTGCAGGAGAAGGACCTGCGACCTGTGACGTCGAGCATCTATGGTTTTACAGGCGACATCATAACATTAAAAGGAATGATCAAACTCCCAATCACTTTGGGAACCGCCCCGGTGACAGCCAAGTCAATGGCTGACTTTGCGGTAATCGACCAGTACTCTGCATATAACGCCGTGATTGGTCGACCGATCCTGAAGGAGATGAAGATCATAGCCTCGATCTATCATCTGACAACGAAGTTCCCTACTCCCGCTGGAGTAGGTTCTGTGCGGGGAGTCCAAGCAGATTCGCAGGAATGCTACAACACAGCAGTTAAACTCGCCGAGAAAAAGATGGTAAATGTTATCTACCTGTTGGAGGCGCCACCTCCTCGCCAGGAGATCCTTAGAATCGAGGAGGTGCCGCACATAGATGAACCAGACTTGGATCCAAGAATCCTCGATCACACCGCCGCAGCCTAAGCCGCGGAAGACACCATTGAGGTACCTATAGATCTTGTAGATAATAATAAAGTTTTGAAAATTGGTTCT
Organism: Cannabis sativa; assembly: GCF_029168945.1. Classification (NCBI taxonomy): domain Eukaryota; kingdom Viridiplantae; phylum Streptophyta; class Magnoliopsida; order Rosales; family Cannabaceae; genus Cannabis; species Cannabis sativa. The sequence goes on from NC_083601.1 coordinate 61,131,470, forward strand.
AAATTAAATTTTCAACTGCGAGAATAATTAACGACCTTTTTAAAGCAAAATCTTGATGTTTTTGCTTGGAAACACTCAGATATGGTCGGGATATCTCCGCAAGTCATGTGTCATCGCTTGAACATTGACCCCGAGGTGCGAGGTGTCCGACAAAAGCGCCGCAAAATGGACCCTGCGAGGTACCAAGCGCTAAAAGAAGAAGTCGACCGCCTCCTTGCCTGCGGCTTTATACGGGAGTCGTTTTACCCCAACTGGTTAGCGAACCCCGTACTCATGCCTAAGCCTAATGGCTCGTGGCGCACATGTGTTGACTTTACAGACCTAAACAAAGCCTGTCCCAAAGACAGCTTTCCCCTTCCTAGCATTGAACAGCTTGTTGATGCCACTGCAGGTCACGAACTCCTCAGTTTTATGGACGCATACTCGGGATATAATCAAAGCTCGATGTATGAACCCGACCAGGAGCACACCTCGTTCATTACTGATCGAGGACTATACTGTTACAAAGTGATGCCTTTTGGTTTAATAAACGCAGGTGCGACTTATCAGAGGCTAGGGAACATGATGTTCGCAGATCTCATTGGAAAAACCATGGAGGTATATGTTGACGATATGCTCGTAAAATCTCAACATGCGAAGGATCATATTGACCACTTACAGGCCATGTTTGATATATTACGACGGTATAAGATGCGGCTAAACCCTCTAAAATGTGTCTTTGGAGTTGGCTCCGGGAAATTCCCTGGGTTCATGGTTAATCAGCGAGGAATAGAGGCCAATCCTGCGAAGATCAGGGCATTAGTAGAAATGCCATCACCAACCAAGCCAAAAGAAGTTCAAAGCCTCACAGGTAAAGTCGCAGCCTTAAACCGCTTTATATCAAGATCTTCTGATAAGTGCAAGGAGTTTTTTCAAATTTTAAAAGGCAACAAAAGGTTCCATTGGACCGAAAAATGCGAGCAGGCTTTTCAAACCTTAAAAACGCACTTGGGGCAACCTCCAATCTTGTCAAAGCCACTGACCGGTGAAGTCTTGTCCATCTATTTAGCAGTGTCAGAATATGCGATTAGTTCAGTACTAGTACGCGAGGATCAAGGACGGCAATACCCGGTGTATTATGTCAGTAAGCGATTACTGGATGCCGAGATGCGCTATCCCCAAATGGAAAAGTTGGCGTTTGCCTTGATAACATCATCAAGAAAATTGCGACCTTATTTCCAGGCTCACAGTATTGAAGTTTTGACAAACTACCCCTTAAGGCAAGTTCTGGCAAAACCAGAAACATCGGGGAGGTTATTGAAGTGGGCGATGGAGTTGAGTCAATTCGACATCAAGTATAAACCAAGAACTGCGATCAAGGGGCAAGCCCTAGCAGATTTTATCCTTGAATTCCCCAGCACCGAGGTAGTGCTCATAGAGGACAAAAGTAACATCGCTATAGCAAATAGAGAACTGTGGACACTGTACGTTGACGGAGCCTCAAATAGCGAAGGTTCTGGTAGCAGAGTTTTATTAATCAGTCCCAGTAATTTTAAGGTACATGCTGCTTTACGTTTTGAATTTTCTGCATTTAACAATGAAGCCGAGTACGAGGCATTAATCACAGGATTGAAACTCGCTCTCGAGATGAAAGTCGAGTATCTTCAGGCTTTTAGCGACTCCCAAATCGTGGTGTGTCAGGTGAATGGAGAATATCTGGCAAGAGGCGGGAGATTGGTTAAATATTTAGCCATTGTATGCGAGCTAATGCAGAAATTCAAAAAAGTAATTGTGTCTCGAATACCGCGTGCTCAAAATTCACACGCAGACGCATTGGCCCGTTTGGCCTCAACCAGAGAAGCCGAATTGCTCGATGTAATTCCGGTAGATGTGTTAGCTCACCCAACTATAAATCGTGAAATGATCATGGAGATAGATACCGTTCAGGAGGTCACCTGGATTACTCCTATCGTCGCATATCTGGAAAAGGGTCTCTTGCCCGATGACAAAGTAGAAGCAAGAAAGTTGCGACAGCGAGCCGCCCGTTATGTAATATATGATCAAAGGTTGTATCGCAGAAGTTTTAGTCAACCCCTACTCAAATGCATCAGCGGGGAAGATTGTGATTATATACTTCGTGAGGTACACGGGGGGATTTGTGGCAATCATACCGGAGGTAACTCCCTTGCATTAAAAATCATGCGACAAGGGTATTACTGGCCAACCTAGCGACAAGATGCTCTTCCATTTGCGAAGAAATGTGACAGGTGCCAGTGAATAGCCACATATACACACCAACCTCCGAGTAACCTCCATTCTATCACAAGTCCATGGCCCTTTGCAGTATGGGGGATTGACTTAATAGGCGAGCTACCTAAAGGGAAAGGTGGAGTCAAATATGCGGTAGTCGCAGTAGATTACTTCACGAAATGGGCCGAAGCCAAAGCACTCGCAACCATCACAGCAACTAAATTGCGCGAGTTTGTCTATAACTCTATAATTTGTCGATTTGGTATTCCATACAAACTAATTTCAGACAATGGAAAACAGTTCGATTGTAAAGAGATGCGACAACTACGTGACGATCTAGGAATCAAAAAGGCGTTCTCCGCAGTTGCTTACCCGCAAAGCAACGGACAGACTGAAGCTGTTAACAAAATAATAAAACACACCATTAAAGGGAGACTAGAAGAATGCAAAGGGACTTGGCCAGACGAGTTACCGAAAGTCCTGTGGTCTTATAATACAACTCCTCGATCCATAACTGGCGAAACACCCTTCTCGCTTTCCTACGGGTGCGAGGCCATGGTGCCAGTTGAAATTGGGGCAGGTTCCCTACGCAGAGATGTTTTCAACATCTCGCAGAACGAAGAGAAGCAGTCACTCTACCTTGATCTTCTGGAAGAAAAACGCGATCAAGCGCACTTAAAAAATGCGGCTTACCAGCGGCGAACTGCAAGATACTTTAACTCTAAGGTAAAAGTAAAAGTCCTGCGAGCAGGAGACTTGGTCCTTAGAAAAGTAATGCCAAATACCAAGAACCCAACACATGGGGTCTTTGGAGATAATTGGGAAGGACCATATCATCGCGGAAAAAATAGGTGACGCCACATACCGACTCGCAGCACTCGATGGCACTGTGATTCCACGAGCTTGGAATGGCGAAAGCTTAAAATTATATTATCAATAGTACTCGCATTATTAAATTATGTTCACTTTGTACTTATACTTAGACATTTTTTATAAAAAAAAATCCTAAGTATAGGGGAGTATATATGCCATAATGTACTATTGATTATATTAAAGGAAATGCCTCATATTTGTTAATTCTTCAAGTTTAAACAAATTTTGTCAAGTCTTGTAAGATTTTCCACTTATTACACCAGTCTGTAATTAAAGTCGAATATATATATTAAAAAACGCGAGTACCCGTGTACTGCGAAAATGTTAAACATCCATTATCCCCGCGAGGATATGAATTTGTCCAAAATAAATTTCAAATATGTCTAAGTACAGAGTGCGAGTACCCCTGTACCGCATAAAAAACTAACTAGCAAATTCAAAAGAAAAATAGTTCAAACATAGAAGAGAAAAGTCAAGCATTGGGAGCAGCAGGAGCAGATCCATCCGCGACTTTGCTGACGGCTTCATTCTCGACTTCTTCAGCATCCGCAGCCTCAGCCTCCTTAGGAAAGATTCCCTCCACCGCCTTGAGTTTGTGTGGGCGACATGGCGCGAAAAGCCTCAGCCATTTCAGCGGCTTCTGCTCCAAGGATTGAGAAGTCAAAATCTAGAATTTTGGAAAGAGTGGTGTAAATATAGTCAGAAACTGCCTGGTCATACTGTTTCTTCCCATTCTCCTTCTGGACCTCTAAGTCGCGAGCCATCTCCTCGATCTTCCTCTGAGAGTTCTTGGCCTCGAGCTCGACCTGCTCCTTAGACTTGCGAAAGTCTTCAAGCTCCCTGTCCTTATCAGCCGCATCTTGTTTTAATTTCTTTATGCTCTCCTGGAGCTGGGCATTTTGCCTCTTCAGCAGTTTAGCTTCCTTAGAACCAGCGGCAACGACTTTCATGAACAGAGTCATCGACTGCGAAGCCAACTCCACAGAGCGCGGAACAAGCTCTTCAGAAGGGATCCTCTCCGCCTTGGATATGAACTCCTCACCCACGAACTTCTCCGGCACAGCCAGAAAATCGAGGGCTCGGATAGTTGGCTCGATCATGACTTTCTTCCCTTTGTCTTGCGCGGTCTTAGCCAGCTTCTTGGAAGAATCCGCGGCAAGGGTAGTTATAACGTCGCTCTTCCTCTTCTGGGCAATGACGGGCGATGTCGTCGCTGTTCCACTTTTTGGCTTGCGGTTGAGGACGGGCGCGGACTTCAAGAAAGTCATCTCTGCGAGGACAAATAAAAGATAAGTATGAATAAATTTCAAGGCACTAGTTTATAACGTGAGATATGTTACCTGAGGCTGGTCGAGAGGTTTGCTTGGAGAGGCGTTTGTCTATCCGCTCTTGTTGTTTCTCAGATGGTTCCTTGTATACTGGCTCTCTTTGAAGACTTGCGTTCTCTGGAATCAGCTTGTGTTCTCGCAGCTTAGCAGTCATACACAATAATCGCCAGTGGCGATCTTGTACCGGAAGGCTCCCGAGAACTTCAGCTATCTCGGTACGAGTTGCGTCGAGTGCAGGTCGAGCTGGTCTAATTCAAAAAATGTCTAAGTTAGAAAACATGCGACGTACTAGGTCTACGATTAAAATCAGTTCTAATCCCTGGGACTTTGAAGATGTAGAACCACTTTGATGTCCAATCTCCCATATTAGATACCATTCCTTCTACCCCATTAATTTCAGAAGTCGCCCATTTGCTAAAGCAGTAGAAACCATTATGAAGGCCTACGCTTTTTATATCGTAGAAGTAGCTGAACTCTTCTACCGAGGGAGCCCTATGAACGTATTCCATATACATCGCGTAAAAAGCCAGGGTGGTGCGATAACTATTGGGAGTTAGCTGGAAAGGTGATACATCATATCGTTTGAGGATAGCCGCGATAAAGGGATGGAAAGGGACTGATACCCCACATCTGAGAATGGGTATTGAGATTACCACATCCTCTGTGGGAATAATCGCAGGATTGGTAAAAGGAAGGTGTGCCCTCTGAGTCGGTTTAGGTCGCAAAGAAGCAAGTCGCAGCAGGTTTAGCCTCGTAAAGGTAGTGAGGTCTGATTTGGTAACTCTCGAAATCAAATCCTCGCACGAGAAAGGCTCGTTCAGCTGGGCGTCATCGACCGAGTCAGTCCCGCTCCCTTCTACCTCTTCTTCATCCTCGCCTGATTCGCGAGCTGGGGCCGTCCAGTCGTCATCTGTCTCCTCGACCTCGACGTTAGGAGCATGCCTCAAATGAATAAGGTAGTCGCGGGCTGACACTGTAGACTCGCTGTCTCGAATATCGATGGTCCCAGGTTCAGCGAGCTCCTGCACCATTCTCTCGATGTCCGCGGAAGACATCGGACCTAGCTCTATACCTACAGTAGGTGCGATCTCCTCTTCTGAAATCGAAGCTGGGAGAAAACTATCTTCCCCCTGGTCCTCGTCACCATCAAATGCGTGGCCTCCCGAGCCGAGCAGTTGACTATCCGACAGGTCGCTCATCTGAAAGATAGAAGATCTTTTCAGCGTGGTGAATGTGTGAAAGCAAAATAAGTGATCTCACCCGCATTAAAACTATAAAGTCGCACTTGATAGAATGGTCAGCATCCCTGCGAATGCTGACCACCCCATCAATATGCGAGTAGAGATAATACTAAAAATGCGAATAAGTCACGCATCCTGGGCCAAGCGATATACCTCCAGAAACGGCTGGGAGAAACTCAGTGACTCAAGGGGCATGCGTTCTCAAGCATGACCTTGAAGTTACTGAGGTACTCCCACCGTTCCGCGAATATCTACCAGCCAAGGAGTACGCTCATTTGAATATTAACACATGTCGCAAATGGCTGGGTGTATCACAGTATCTCAAGGGGCATATAATCGCGTATATGACCATTAGAATACTGTGACACAGCCACCATTTAGAAACTCGGTTAATGCTCTCGCGCCTTAATTCACAGCATATAAAATCTTAAAAGATCTAGCCAATAATCAGAAGTAAGTAAATTTTGTCAATGTACGAGTATTCGAAGTGTTCGTCCGAATACCCGCGAGTATTCAAAGCATGAAACAGTGCCTATTCAAGTATCTCTTATACAGTATGCGGTTATGCCAATTTACAGGTCATTTTTTATGAAATTACCCAGTTTTTTACCTAAAAAACGTAGCCTCATACATACCCCTTACAAACGTTCATTCTTAAACCCCCTCATGCATATTAGAAACCCAGAAAACAGTGTTCCCACTCAAACCGAAAACGAAACACAGAGGAGATTCGAAAACTGACCTTTTGCTTCTGACGAAATTGTTCCCACGATTCACCCTTGACAGCACTGTAGAATCAACGGAAAATCCACGGAGAGAGGCGAAAAAAATTGGGCAATTTATGGAAGTATTTTTGGTGGTTTCTCTGAAAGAGAAGAAACAAGGAAGTTTAAGAAAGTTAAAGAAAATGAGGGAAAATGGGATTTTTGGTTCGAATCAGGGAGTTTAAATACCAAAATCCCTCATTAATTGGGATCACGACACGTGGCAATTAGGAGGCCTAGGGTCGCCCAATCCAACGGCCAAAGATGCCACGCCTACAAACTTTCACTTGTCTCTCGAGTAATAGTTTCCCTTTGTGACCGCACCTGTCACATCACGAAACTAGGGGCATGTGTTATAGTGAGATTTCTCTCACCTAGAAACTCGAGACCAGACCCCTATTTAGAGGACACGTATACTCAGATTTCCCAAAGAAAGCTGAGATGTCCCTGAGGGACTCCTCGAAGTTTTAAACCTCGCTTAAGATATAACTAGCGAGAGGTGGCGAGCAAGACCGAAGTCTAAACGCATCCGAGACAAGAGAGTAGATCGCATATATCGAATATATGCGATCATCCCCCTCTTGTCCTTGCATAAACCAGGAGAACGATTCTTTGTAAATACGGGATGGTCTTAAGAACCCTGCAGCCTTTATAATGCAATATAGACTCGCATGTCTAGGTTCTATCAGCTCGACATGCGATGTCTACAAGAAGCGACTACCTAAGGATGCAGATGTCCCAAACGTAATAATAACCCTGCGAGTTTAACATCGGAACATGAACAGTCAACTCGCAGATGCGGAAGACGCATACGTTGATGGATTTAGTAAATGTCATTCATTTATCAATGTTAACGTTGCTTGGTTTAATTATTCTAATTCAATGTGTAAATAACTGATTAACAATGAATGCAATCCTTGTATAACCGATTGGACACCTGCATTGTATATAAAGGGGTGATCCACCGTGAAATGGCACCTACGAATCTCTTGCTACAGTGGACTAAGCAGACCATAATCTGACTGAACCACTATAATTCTCTGTCTTATTGTTATTTTCCAGCTTTCGTTAATTATTTCTCATTCCCAGTTGAGTACTCGCCATTCTAGGTTGAATACTCACATTTGTCTTTCCACGTAAATTGCTTCTTGTCACTAATAATATCATATAATTTGGTGTTGCGAAATTCACTCGACAACATTAAGTATCATGATGAAAATCAACTTAGATATTTAATTTTCAATTTAATTAAATGTATTAAAATTCAAGAAATAAATAATTAAGTGTAGAGAAGGCTTAATTATTAATCTCTAGTTTAATACTAGGAAAAAATATACTTCAAATAAATTGTACCAAAATTAATTATTTAAATAATTAATTTCACAATGTATAATATTTTCCTATTTAGTATTAGAAATAATAAGTAGTCTAGAAATAACTATCTACAAAATATCTTATTTGACTAAGTATCTTTTCAACAAAAATTTGAAAAAGAATCTAATTTAAGTTGCTATAGAAAAAATCTAGAACTTAAATATTTTCAAATTTAAATTTAATTAAATATCAAAAATTAAGTTGTAACCACTTAATTTGAAAAATATTCCATTTTAAGTTTAAAACTAACTTAAGAAATATCTTAAGAATTTTTAATAACTAATGCCAAGAATTCCTCAACTTAATTTTAAATTTAAATAAAATATTCAAATTTAAGTTAGATATGAAAAATCAGTTAATATAACTAATTTATAACTTAAATAGGAATATTTAATTAAATAAGCTCCAGAAAGAATCTAGTTAGTTAAAATTCTTTATTTAATTAAATACAAGAAAAATACAAATAGTTTGTCTAGAAATAATATCTAAAACTAAAAGTGTTTTTCTTAAAATTAACTTTAAAATATTAAAATGAAAATAAATTTCATATATTTTAAAAGTTAATTATGTGCTAATCAATTTTATTAGGTTAAACTAATTTAATTAACCTAGCATAGTTATTCAAATCAAGCAAATGGGCCTTCACAATTGGGATAGATCATGTAAGGGGGAGCAGGGTTCAGTATGTCGTACCCACTTCTATTGGCCCCCAACTCTCACACAAGGCCCAAAAGAGAAGAATTTAACCTTAAAATAAATAACTGTTATTAATTGAATAGGTCCAAAAACTTAATGGACCTAAATAAAATCTATCATGGTGTGACATTTTATTTAGCAACAACCTATATGCATCTATATAATAAAATAAACATATAGGCTCACACAGGCACACATTTGGATGGATCCTATCATGTTGCTAGGTCATACACAGATGAAAAAAGATTATAAAATTTACCTGTTACAAATTATTTACTTGACCAATTGAACCATGGGTTAAAATCAGATCATTGGATCTGTCAACAAGTTAACCATGGCTATTTGCAATCAAGCAATAATAGGTTTTATAAAACTTACAAACAAGCTAAAAACACATACTCCTGCAACAAGGTTAGCTGGATAGTTGGATGTAGAATTTATTTAATTTTAAATAATTAAATTTCGAAAAGTAATTAAATAATAATAAAAAATATATTTATTTTCGAAATTAATAAAATAATAAATAAAATAATATTTAAAATTAAACCTACAATTTTGAAAAATTAGGTTTCAACTAACCTAAATATCATTTCAAAATTTGCTAACTACTAAAAAATTAATGTTATTTTATAAATTAAATATTTAATAAAAATTAAAAAAAAAGATAAATAAATATCTTTTTCAGATTTTATGATTTAATTTAAATAAATAAAATAACAAAATTTAAAAGTTAACAAAATATCTTACTTCTATTTAAAATATCATGATTATAGTTATCTTATTTTAAATTTAAATAAGGTCAAATTATTTAAAAAAAAAATATTTAATTTAAAAATTTAATATCTGACCTTAAATTTAAAAATAAGATAAGAATAATCAAATTTAAAAATAAGATAGATAATTAAGAAAAAAAGATAGATATTTACTATTTTCAAATTCAAATTACACTAATATCATGAATTAATTTAAAAAAAATAATTAATTTAATTATGATATTTAGAATTGAAATAGGAATAGTAAATGTGTAAATAATAAACTACAGAAAAAATCAGAAGTTAAACCCATGAAATAGCATGAAAAATTGAAGAAAAAACGAAAAAAATGCGAGCTGTACGGACAGTATGCTAAGCATACTGCCCGCGCGCGCATAAGGGAGTGCATGGCCGAGGTTCCTCAGAGCAGGAGGCTGCACGCTGCCTGATCCGCGCGCGCAAGGACGAAATTCAGACAAACCCTCAGTCGAGCATCTGTCTGAACGCGTGCTGTCCGAGGGTGTCACCCTCATCCGCGCGCGTGAGTGGGTTGCACGACCCTGATATTTTTTGAAACTTCAAAAAATCATAACTAATTCAAATTAAATCGAAATTGAGTTCTGTAAAAAAGTAAATTGCTTAATTTTTTCCATACTATCCAATAAAAATAATTCCAGAAACATAATTTCAATTATCTTTCACGAAAATTCACAAACATCAATAATTCATCATATAACACACATAACAACATGAAACCATCCAAATCACAAACAATCGTTTTAAAGTCCAAATTTCTTGCAAGCAAATCAATTACCATGGCTCTGAGGCCAGTTGTTGGAATTTATTTTACCAGGATCTTAGATCTACTCACAAGTATGTTGTTTAACACCCTAAATATGAACTTTCTAAAACGATAAATAAACACATATAAAGTTAAGAAAACCTTACATTGATGGCAGCGGAAAATGTCTCCTTCCACTCAGATCTCTAACCCTTGTATCCTTTCTGTCGCAGAGTATTATCAAGATCTGAGCCCGAATGTCCTTCTCTTTGTGTGTGATCCTTCACAGTCTTCCAATCTATGATTGAGGTACCACTTGCTGTGTGTGGGCACTACTCTATCAGTGAGGGTTTCGAAATTTAGAAGAGGAAAAGAGAGAGGGTTTGTTCAGCTATAGAAGAGAGAGGGAAGGCTCAGTTTTCTAAGAAAGTTTTTTGACCAAAAGCATTAAAAGCATTAATTTGACTGAGCCATCACTTTCTATTTATAGGCAACTACTAGGTTTAGGTTAGTAATTATTTGGCATTAAAATAATGAAAATATCAATTTGAAAAACATGCTTAAGTGGCCGGCCAAGGTGTGTAATGGGCCTCACTTGGTTTTTGCAGTTTTCACAAATTTTATTTCTATTTTCTCAAAAACACCAATTTTCTAATTCTAACCATTTAAATGCCAAAACTAATTATTTAATAACTAAAATAGATTATTAAATATTATTGTCATTTAATTTAATTATTAATTAGACATATAAAGTCTATTAATAAATAAATAAACCTAGAATCTCTTTTCTTTACAATTTCCCCCCTACTTAGTGAAAATTCACAAATTAGACATAGTCTAAGTTTAAAATTATAATTGATTAATCACAAATCAATTATTGAGTCTTACAAGCAGTGTAGTCTCAACTAGAATGGGGACCATGGATCTATATGCTGAGCTTTCAATAAGTGAACTGAATTTACTAAGTAAATTCCTACTTATTAATTCCCCGTTCAATCCACTCTTAGAACTTAGAATTGCACTCTCAGAGTTATATAGAGCATATTATATGTTCCACGATATAGATATGCTATCTCATTTAACCATTGTTATAATCTTATTGTGATCAAAGATCCTTTATATAGATGATTTACATAGAGATGGGATAATTTTACTGTTTTCACCCCTCAACGTATTTTGCCCCTTAAAACACTTAGCTACCTGTAAGTGATGTTTAGTGATCTAAGAATTAGTCACTTAAACAAGAGCTCATCCATTTACTTCTATTTAGCTAAGCTCGAAGGGAATCATCACTTGACTTCTATACACTAGTAGAAGCTATAGATTCCATATTTATGTTCAGCACTCCCACTCAATCATACTATCATGTTCCCAAAATATACGTATCACCCTAACCCAAAAGTAGGCTTAACTAATAAATCAAAGAACATGAATAGTACTCCTGAGTTGAGCCTAAGAATATCAGGAGTTAGATTCTTTTAATCTTAAGATCAACTACTGATATTGACTTGGAAAGACATGACGGTAAGTTTAAAATATCTCGACTAAGTTGCAATATCGGTCCAGTCCAATGTATACTCCATACATTCGAAACTAGTATACTTTACCAATGTCCTGGAACGAACATAACACTTACTCCAAGTGTAAGTACACATCATCGCTGATTATCACATCTGTGCAAATCCGAAACACTGATGAAACAGGGACTTAGTCTTTTGATTCATATGATCACAATCACATTCCACTGTGTTGACGATACTGTAATTGTGAATAAACATATGATCTGGACTTAACTGATTTTGTGTGTAAATGTAATAAACATATTAAACTATTAGCATGTAAAATTCATGCAAAGATAAATCACTTCAAATTTCTTATATTGATAACTAATCAGATTGTAAAGGGTTTTATTTAGGGCACAAAACCCAACAGAGATTGGCCGCTATTGGCATCATCCAGTTTGGAGATGTGTCAATCATTTCGATTTCTTCTGTGCCGATAATGCTAGGCTCTTCAAGAAACTGGATCAGGACTAGGTTTGCCTTGTCACTTATATTGCTGGTCACCAATCGGGCTAACGCATCTGCCGTTGTGCAAGCAGGTCATGTATTTTTCTTAGGTATGCTATTATCTTTTCTCCCCAAGCCTCGTATTCAAAGATACATGATTTACCACTAGCTGTGAATCACTGCAGATCTCAATGCGCTCGGCCTTCATCTCCTTCGCTAGTTTGAGTCCAGCGATTACGACTTCGTACTCGGCCTCGTTGTTAGAGGCTTTGAATCTGAATTTGACTGTTGCATGCAGGTGTTGCCCCCCAGGTGTGACAAGGGAAATTCCAGCACCGGATAATTGATCTGTTGCCGACCCATCCACATGTAGCTTCCAGGTTGGTTTGTTTTAAGTATTACTCGGCTGTGGTATTGGCTCAAGATCGCTTTCTGGTATGCTTTCAATTTTGTATGTGCATTCCACCACAAAGTTGGCCAAGGCTTGGCCTTTGATAGCTGTTTGGGGTTGGAAGTTGATTTCGTACTACCCCAATTCTACCGCCCACTTGAGTAAGCGTCCAGAGGCATCTGGCTTTTGCAGTATTTGTCGTGGTGGTTGGTCGGTGGACACCCGAACAGGATGAGCCTGAAAGTAAGGTCTCAGCTTTCTTGTTGCTAGAATGAGGCAGTAGGCGAGCATTTCTATCAACGGATATCGGCCTTCGGCCTCGATGAGTCTTTTACTGATGTAATAGACTGGATGCTGCACACCGTCTTCTTCTCTGATCAGTACGACACTCGCGGCATGCTCCGTTACTGCTAGGTATATCCCCAGTTCCTCACAATCCAGAGGTTTAGAAAGGACGGGAGGTTTTGCAAGCTGTGTTTTAAGATCTTGAAAAGCTCTTTCACATTCTTCTGTCCATTCGAACTTTTTGTTTCCTCGCAGGATGTTGAAGAATGGGACACATTTATCCGTTGATTTTGACATGAATCTGCTAAGTGTTGCAATTCGACCAGTTAGGCTTTGCACCTCTTTGGTTTTTGTTGGCGAGTTCATATGCAGGAGGGCTTGGATTTTTTCCGGATTGGCTTCAATTCCTCTAGCATTAACGATGAAGCCTAGAAACTTTACCGAGCTGACTCCACAGGAGCATTTTAAGGGATTTAGTTTCATGTTGTATTTCCTGAGGACTTTGAAACATTCATCCAGGTCGTCTATGTGCCTTCCAGCCTTTCTGGATTTGACGAGCATATCGTCTACGTACACTTCCATATTTCTGCCGATCTGGTCCTTAAACATCTTGTTGACCAATCTTTGGTATGTAGCTCCGGCGTTTTTAAGACCAAACGGCATGACATTCTAGCAGTAGAGACCCATATCTGTCCGGAAACTTGTATGTTCTTGGTCTGGTGGATGCATTTTGATTTGATTGTAGCCCGAATACGCATCCATGAAGCTTAATATTTTGTGCCCAGCTATTGCATCGATGAGCTGATCGATTCTTGGAAGTGGGAAACATTGTTTAGGCATGCTTTGTTGAGGTCTGTAAAGTCAATACAGACTCGCCATTTCTTGTTCGGCTTAGGCACGAGTACTGGGTTCGCGACCCAAGCCAGGTAAAAGGCTTCAATGATGAATTTGTTGTTGCGCAGCTTTTCAACTTCATCTTTCAGGGCTACTGCTCGTTCTTTGTCCAGCAATCTTTGTTTTTGTTGAATTGGCCGGATGTTAGGATCGATCTTCAGGACGTGCGAAATAATAGAAGGGTCGATTCCGACCATATCCGCATGTGACCAGGCAAAAACATCCAGGTTTGCTCTCAGGAATTTTATTAATTCTGATTTTACTTCAAGCAACAAACCTTTTCTAACTTTTAGCTTTCTGGCCGGGATAGCTGGATCGATTTCGATCTCTTCTAATTCTTCCACAGGTCCAACATTGCTGCTTGGGTCCCCAAGTCGAGGATCCACATCTTCACTCTCGCCTTGGGAAGTTTCCTACTTGGGAATATTTATTCCCTTGTCTGGGCTCTGGCTGGAGGATATTTCCTTCTTAGCCTTGGCCGCTGCAAGGTTGTAACATTCCTGAGCAGATTGCTGATTCCCTCTAAGACACCCTACCCCGTTTTTGGTTGGGAACTTCAGGCACGAGTGAAATATTGATGTGACAACTTTTAAGTCATACAAGGCTGGTCGGTCTAGCATTACATTCAAGGCTGAAGGAACATCCAATATAAGGAATTGTGCCATGATAGTTATGCTCATCGGAGCTTGTCCAACTGTGAGGGGTAGTCGGATTTGTCCTAGAGGTGCAACTCCTTGACCGGAGAAACCATAGACGGGCTAAAGGCATGGAGTTAAATCCTTGAGTTGGAGCCCCATCTTCTCATAAGCAGTCTTAAAAAAAAATGTTTGAAGAAGCCCCATTATCGATCATGGTTCTAGCCACCATTTTGTTTGCTATCTGGATTCCCACGACTAGCGGGTCGTTGTGCGGAAATCTTATCTGGACAGCATCTTCGTCGTTGAACGTTATGGTTGGCTCTCCTGGGCGTGGAACTTTGGGCTTGCTCTCTTCCACGGCCAGGATGACTTCTTCTTGCTCGTACTGAGCTGTTCGAGCATATCTCTCTCGAGCTTTGCCCGTGTCCCCAGCGATGTGCGGGCCTCCAATAATGAGTTTCAAGTGTCCATCTATTGGCGAAGGCATCAGATCCTAGTTATTCTGACCTTGGTTAGCCTTGACGTATTTCTATAAGTGCGGGTTGTTTTTCTTGATCAGAAGTTCTATTTCCCACTTCAAGTTGTATCATTCATTGGTGTCGTGGCCGTAGCCTCCATGGAACCGACAAAATTCTGTCATGTCCCTTTTGTTGGTATCTTTTTTCATGGGCCCGGGCTTCTTCTAAATTAAGGACTGAGTTGCTATGTACACACTTTCTATATCTTCAGTTAAGATAGTCAATGCAGTGTGTTTGGCCTGATCACGGGGAGTCTGTCCGGGCTTTTCGGTGAACTTTCCCTTCTTCCCGTTTCCTTGCTTGTGGTTGTTGCCTGAACGCTTGCCACTTGAATTGCTGGAATAATGGGGAAGTTGGGCGGACGTTCCAGTGGAAGGAACCATCATTTTGCTCGGCTTTTGCTCACCTTCTGCTCGCTGAATGGCTTCCTCGAGCTTGATGAAACCTTCGGCCCGGTAAAGGAAATCACTCATTGAGTCGACCGGTCTTTTTTTCCTTATATCCTTCCACAGTTCGCCAAGGACTTCAATGCCCCCAAGTATCGCGGATAACTTTCCATCCTCGGTTACCCGTGACACCTTGGTCGCTTCCATCATGAATCTGCTGATGTATGCCCGGAGTGGCTCGTTTGGTCGCTGTTTTACTTCGACCAAATCTCCCAGATGTAATGGGAGCTGGCGTGAGGAGGAGAATTGTGCATGGAATTCCGAAGAGAAGGTTTTCCATGAACTAGACTTTCCAGGAGCCAACTTGAAATACCATTGCTGTGCGGCTTCCGACAGAGTGGCGGGGTAGATTCTGCAACATACGTCTCCTCGCACCCCTTGTAAATCCATTTGCATCTCAAAATACTTGAGATGGGAGAGAGGATCTTCTCTCCCAGTGTACATCTTCCACATTGGCATCTTGAACATGTGGGGTAGTGGCAGGAGATTGATCTCTCGTGAGAAGGGAGTTCCGCGTGCACAGTCTAACTCAAGATCATTGTTACGCTGCCCAGCCATTCCATGAAATATATTCTTCAGTTCGTCGAGCTAGGCCTGTACAACTTGGCTGACTTGGTTGGCATTTTGGTCGGGTTGGATTACGTCAACGTCTTTCTGAGCGGGGATTTGAGTATGGGCTCTGGGCTGCACGTTCGTTGTAGTATTTTGCTCATCTATTCCCCTTCTTCTGTTTAGATCGTCCCTTAGGTCATGGGTTGTTCCCAACCTATCAAACACAGAAGAACCTAGCTGCCTTAGCGATTGGTTCGCTTGGTTGATAGGTGGAATGGCTCCATTATTCTGCGTGGATCCCTCGAGCATGGGTCCTCCTGATGAATTCCTGGACAAGGTCTGTCCGCCTACCTCTTAGCCCACGAGTGGAACTCGTGACCAGGGATTGGACGGCAGACCGTTGGCTGTCTGGGAGGCATTTGTTGGGTTTTATGCCCTAAATAAAACTCATTTCAATATAATCAGATTTACTTATTTATAAAGATCATAAATAACATTTAATGTTGCATGGTTCACGTGATTTATTTCATGATTATTTACATAATGTATGAATTCTATTTAAGTTCAGAACATATCAATTTGTTAATGATTATAGTGTTGTCAACACAGTGGAATATAATCTTAATTATATGTTCGAAAGTTTATTCCCTAATTTGTCAGTTCACTGGATTTAGACTGACATGATAATCAGTGATAGGTATTCTTACACCTTGAATAAGTGTTATGTCCTTTCCAGGGCATTGGAAAAGTTTACCAGCATCGGATGTATGGAGTATACATCGGAAGGGACCGATGTTGAACTTTGATTAGTTATATTAAAATTTACCGTAATATCTATTCAATTCAATATCACCCGTGGATCCTAGATCAAATGATCTTAATCCTGATATGGTTAGGTTCGATCTCAAGAGTATTATACATGTTCTTTGATTTGCTAGCTAAGCCTACTTTTGGGTCAGGGTGATACGTACATTTTGGGAACATGATAGTATAATTGAGTGGGAGCGCTAACATAAATATAGAATCTATAACTTCTATAGGAATTTAGAAGTGAAACGATGATATCCTTCGAGCTTGGCTAAATAGAGATAAATGGTGGAGATCTCATTTCACTTTGCTGAAATATCATTTATACGGAGCTAAGTGTTTTAAGGATAAAATACATTGAAGGTGTAACGGTAACTTAGTGCCTTTTCAATGTAGATCATCTATTAGAGGGTCATAAATCACATTAGGATTATAAAAATGGATAACTAATGACGTGTCTATATCATGGAACATATAGAGCGTTCTATATACAGATAGTGCAATTCTAAGTTCTATGCGTGGATTCAACGAAGAATTAATAAGTCAGTGAATATAAGATATAAATTCTTGATCTACTTATTGGAAGCTCGGATATACAGACCCATGGTCCCCATACTAGTTGAGACCATACTGCTTGTAAGACTCAGTTAATTGATTTTGATTAATCAATTATAATTCTAAAGTTAGACTATGTCTAGATTATGAATTTTCACAAAGCAAGGGCGAAATTGTAAAGAAAAGAGATTCTAGGTTTAATTATTAATTAAGAGAATTTATATGTCTGATTAATAAATATATTAAATGACAATATTATTTAATAATTATTTTTTAGTTATTAAATAATTAGAATTGGTATTTAAATGGTTGAATTTGAAAATTGGCATTTTTGAGAAAATGAGATGCAGAAATGATAAAACAGCAAAATTGCATAAGTGAGGCCCATTATCCAAAGCCCAGGCCGGCCACTATTGTAGGCTTTTATCATTTATTTTTTCATTATTTTAATGCCAAATAAATCTAACTTAATCCTAGGTGGTTACTTATAAATAGGTAGTGATGGCTTTAGGAAAAAGATGATACTGTTGGAAATTATTTTACCAGGATCTTAGATCTACTCACAAGTATGTTGTTTAACACCCTAAATATGAACTTTCTAAAACGATAAAATAAACACATATAAAGTTAAGAAAACCTTACATTGATGCAGCGCAATTAATGTATCCTTCCACTCAGATCTCTAACCCTTGTATCCTTTCTGTCGCAGAGTATTATCAAGATCTGAGCCCGAATGTCCTTCTCTTTGTGTTTGATCCTTCACAGTCTTCCAATCTATGATTGAGTTACCACTTGCTTTGTGTGGGCACTTACTCTATCACTAGGGTTCGAAATATAGAAGAAGAAAAGAGAAGAGAGAGGTTTGACCAAGGTATAGAAAAGGGAAGGCTCAGTTTTTCTGAAGAGAGAATTTTCTGACAGAAAAGGTTATTGAAAAACTTATGTTTGACTGAGCCATCACTTTCTATTTATAGGCAACTACTAGGTTTAGGTTAGGAATTATTTGGCATTAAAATAATGAAAATATCAATTTGGAAAACCTAAATAAGTTGCCGGCCATGGTGTAGATAATGGGCCCACTTGATTTGGCAGTTTTAACAAATTTTATTTCTATTTTCTCAAAAACGCCTATTTTCCAATTCTAACCATTTAAATGCCAAAACTAATTATTTAATAACTAAAATAGATTATTAAATAATATTGTCATTTCATTTAATTATTAACCAGACATATAAAGTCTATTAATAAATAAATAAACCTAGAATCTCTTTTCTTTACAATTTCGCCCCTACTTAGTGAAAATTCACAAATCAGACATAGTCTAACTTTAGAATTATAATTGACTAATCACGAATCAATTATTGAGTCTTACAAGCAGTATGTTCTCAACTAGAATGGGGACCATGGATCTATATGCTGAGCTTCCAATAAGTGTACTTATTAATTCTTCATTGAATCCACTCTTAGAACTTAGAATTGCACTCTCAGAGTTATATAGAGCGTATTATATGTTCCACGATATAGATATGCTATCTCATTTAACCATTGTTATAATATTATTGTGATCAAAGATCCTCTATATAGATGATTTACATCGAGATGGGATAATTTTACCGTTCTCACCCCTCAATGTATTTTGCCCCTTAAAACACTTAGCTACCTGTAAATGGTGTTTAGTGATCTAAGAATTAGTCACTTAAACAAGAGCTCATCCATTTACTTCTATTTGCTAAGCTCGAAGGGAATCATCACTTAACTTCTATACACCAGTAGAAGCTATAGATTCCATATTTATGTTCAGAACTCCCACTCAATCATACTTGTTCCCAAAATATACGTATCACCCTGACCCGAAAGTAGGCTTAACTAATAAATCAAAGAACATGAATACCACTCCTGAGTTAAGCCTAAGCATATCAGGACTTAGATTCTTTTAATCTTAAGATCAACTACTGATATTGACTTGGAAAGATATAACGGTAAGTTTATAATATCTTAACTAAGTTGCAATATCGGTCCAGTCCAATGTATACTCCATACTTTCGAAACTAGTATACTTTACTAATGTTCTGGAAAGAACATAACACTTACTCCAAGTGCAAGTACACATCATCGTTGATTATCACATTAGTGTAAATCCAAAACACTGATGAAACAGGGACTTAGTCTTTTTGATTGATATGATCACAATCACATTCCACTGTGTTGACGATACTGTAATTGTGAATAAACATATGATATGGATTTAACTGATTCTGTGTGTAAATGTAATAAACATATTAAACCATTAGCATGTAAAATTCATGCAAACATAAATCACTTCAAATTTCTTATATTGATAACTAATCAGATTGTAAAGAGTTTTATTTAGGGCATAAAACCCAACAAACTCCCACTTGCACTAATATAAAACAAAGTGTGCAAATAGGTCAATCTGATGTCTTGATCTTCAGATCAAGTGTAGTATATTTGAATCCACCCAAACTTCTGGAAACTAGTTCATAAATACACTTATGAAACATCCTTTACTATATGCTTTACTCATCAAGGGATACTGAAATCTTTACTGTTTTAAAGTACATCTGAATAAACAGAAGACATATCTCTCATATTTTAAAATATGAAATTGAGATAATACAGCGTAGACTTTTCTTCAGCAATATAACTTTCTGGTAATTTCAAATTTACAAAGTTATAATTCTTCTCTGGTAGACCTTGAATTATTATAGAATAACTCCTCCACCCCCAAAGTAAGCACCATCTCAAGAATTTTGAATGAGTTGGTGAGATACAAGGATAACTGATACACAGTTCCTTAATATCTAATATATAGATCACTTTCATAAATCTTTCTTGAATATCTTCTAATGTTCCTTATTTGATTACATCTCAGATAGCTCCCACTCAATAGCAGATGTCTGGTTAAATAATACTTTTAACATCTTATTGTTTGGAGAGTTACCTAGTTGTGAATTTTGTATTAGTCTGAAACTTTAAGTTAAGACTAAGTCATCAACATAGCAGACTAGTATTTGAAGTGAAAAATACATTGCCAGAGATTAAGTAAACAAAATTAAGATACCATAAAATTTTAATGAGGATTAAGAATTCTTGGTTCAAGTCATTCGAATAGACTGAACTAGAGTTCTTTATCTTATTCTCATAATTCTGATATGTTATACCTATCCATGTGTATGGTTAGATTTGCTTTTCAGTAGTGTTCTTAAGTACCTATCACAAGTGTCAACCTGATAAAGATGGGTTTAGAATTTTAAAATTCTCCCACTCAATTAAGGTAGTGTGAAACTTTATCAAAGAACTTTTATAGGTATCAAACTTTTACTACAATAGTAAAACAAAATGGAACATACAATCAAGATCAATGATTTATATTGATAATAGCTAAGTCATTATATTACTTCCATGTTTATAGAAAATATGTGTTACATAGGGAATTGTGGAATAGACTCCACCCCTAAGTATATACATATAGGGTATTGTGGATAAACTCCACCCCTAAGTATATAGAGATTATGATCCACCCCTAACAGTTGTAAAGATCATTATTCTCTTTGTGTGATAGAGTTTATGTGGAGTTGAATATTATCCAGAGTTCATTAGATATAAAAGATCGTTGAACTGCATAGTTTTCTTAACTTTTCTCCACCCCTATCAGATCAAAAGATCCTTTTTATTAAACAAATTCTTAATAATTGTATTAGAATTAACAATTATTAATAAATATAGAATTAGTTTCTATTGTTTATTCAATATAACTCTATGAAGAGTTGTAAATATTATAGAATTTGCATCAATAATAAAAAAAAACACTTACACATACAAACATATAAATATAATGTGGTAATTGTTGATGAAGATAAAATAAATGAAGCTTAATCTCATAAATTGTAATTGGTTTGAATTCGAAAATAAAATAAACTTTATTAATAATAAAAAAAATATTGCAACAATATGAGAAAAACAGGGATAAATATCCCTAACTAAAATTCGAAATCCAAATTGTCTTTAAACTAAAATAATTAATTCAAAAAATAGATAGAAGAGCTTCATCTTCATCTGGACGATTTCACCCTTGGTCCAGCTTTCTGATCCAACTCATCTGAGTTCAAGTAGCTTGGCCTATAAGAAGAAGAAAACAAATAAACAAAGTTAGTCCAGAATCATAAACTTGGATAATAATTCACTAAAACTCTTAAAGTTTAAAAATAGAAATACCTTGTTTCTTTGCAAGAAGTTTAGGACACTGGGGTTTTCAATGACCTTTCTCATTGTAGTAGAAACACTTTCCTTTGAGTGTAGCATCACCAGAAGCAGCAGCCTTTTTTTTTCATGGCTTTTGCACGCTTCTTGGTGTTCTTCCACTTCTTCTTTGATTTGGGTTTTGAAGCAGATGCAATATTTGCTTCAGGTTTGATCGTCCCATTACCATTCCCAGGATTGTGAGGTTTACTCCCTTTCTTCTTGGGTCCTCCAATCAAATTTTTATAAGTTTGAAGGTCATTGACTAACTCATGAAAGTCTATGTCCTTCTTATTCATGACATAATTTGATGTGTATGGCAGAAATGCTGGAGTCAGACTATTCAAGATAAGGCTTACTTGAGTAGTGCTATCCATTTCAGCACCATGATCCTGGGATTCTTGGAAATAACTTGCCATGAGGAGAACATGGTCACGCACGTTTTGATGTGGTTCCATCCGTGCATTGATGTACTTCTTAGTCGCGTCAAAACGAGACTGAAGTGATGCCTTATTGAATAGCTCATTTAACTTCGTCATTACTTTAGCAGCCTTTTCGGTTTTAGAAAACCGAGTTTTGAGGGTTTCAACCATGCTGGAAAGCATAAAGTATAGAGCTTTGTCATTTGCTTTCTGCCAACGCTCATACTTTTCTTTCATAGCTTTGGATGCATAATCCCCAGGCACTTCAGGTGACGGCTCAGTTAAAACAAACAAGGCACTTTCTCCTCTGAGAGCAATATTAATGTTCTCATTCCATTTCGGAAAGTTATATCCATTTAGCTTATTTTCAGTCAACAGTGATAACATGGAATTCATCATGCTTATACAGGATACTACAAAATAATAGAAATCAACAAATAGAAATCAATAATGGTTTAACACAAAATCAATTCAGAAATTATAAGCACATAGCATGTAGGGATGATATGAGAAAATACTAAAAAATTCAATCCTAAATAATTTCCAAGGTTTTTCAACAAACTGACATCAGTGTCCTGTTTAGGCGAGAGTCAAAGCTACCATCTATTGAATAGAGTTGTCAGCTCATCTAAAATGTTAAACATTCTAGCAACCTTTTATTCGATCAAGATTGGAATCCAGCGTTGTTTCGTTTAGGCGAGAGTCAAGGCTATTCTATCTTATGAGTTTCTACGATTGTTTCATATTTTGCAAGTCAAATACAGTCGCCACCATTAGGGTGATCCATACCGTATAAAACACTTACAAAGCTACTTATCTTTCGAGATTAAACGGTGCGAACTTGCTAATGAACGTTCCTCCATTAGGGAGGATTACTCACTATAACAAACGCGATGTAAAACCAACAATGGAGATCGAATATCTTAATAATAATAAAGCTCATTCTTTAAAATGTATTTTCTTTATTATTCTAATAAATATATTCATTAAATTCGAATTTTAGAATTAGAATTCAAAATAAGAATTTAATATAATATTTATAAAATTATACTTAGATGGTGATTGAAATAAAATGAATTATTTCCATCTTAGTAGTAATTTTAAATATAAATATTAAGGAAATTAATTTAAGTTGTATTAATTTAAATTAATTAGCAACTTAAAAATTTCCATAAGAATATATATATTGTATTCGAAAAAAAAAATAAAGTATAAAACTATACAAATTTCGAAAATAATAAATACTTAGAAAAAATACTTCAAGCAAAAATATCACCTATCTAGATTTTCTTTTGACTAGTTAATTCAACTTCTAATAATATATTTAAATTCATTTATTTTAAATTAATCAATAGATGAAAAAATCATTGATTATGTTGGTCCAAGAATTAATTAAAATAAATAATTAATTTACAACTTAATCTATTTTTCAAGAAAAAAAATTCAAAAATATTGCATAATTAAAATGCAATTTTCGAAATTGATTAATAAAATAAAAAAAAATATATTTTGAAAATTATTTAAATTTAAGTTGGAAAAATAAATTTCAACCTAAAAAATAATTTTCTATTTAATTAAGTGTCATGAAAAATAAATATTTAAGTATCATGATGAGAATCAACTTAGATATTTAAATTTTTCAATTTAATTAAATGTATTAAATTCAAGAAATAAATAATTAAGAGTAGTGAAGGCTTAATTATTAATTTCTAGTTTAATACTAGGAAAAATATGCATAAATAAAATTGTACCAAAATTAATTATTTAAATAATTAATTTCACAATGTATAATATTTTCCTATTTAAATATTAGAAATAATAAGTAGTCTAGAAATAACTATCTAGAAAATATCTTATTTGACTAAGTATCTTTTCAACAAAAATTTGAAAAATATCTAATTTAAGTTGTATAGGAAAAATCTAAAACTTAAATATATTTTCAAATTTAAATTTAATTAAATATCAAAGATTAAGTTGTAACCACTTAATTTGAAAAATATTCCATTTTAAGTTTAAAAACTAACTTAAAAAGTATCTTAAGAATCTTTAATAACTAATACCTAGGATTCCTCAACTTAAATTTTAAATTTAAATAAAATATTCAAATTTAAGTTAGATATCAAAAATCAGTTGATACAACTAATTTATAACTTAAATAGGAATATTTAATTAAATAAGCTCCAGAAAGAATCTAGTTAGTTAAAATTCTTTATTAAATTAAATACAAGAAAAATACAAATAGTTTGTCTAGAAACAATATCTAAAACTAAAAGTGTTTTTTCTTAAAATTAACTTTAAAATATTAAAATGAAAATAAATTTCATATATTTTAAAAGTTAATTATGTTGCTAATTCAATTTTATTAGGTCAAACTAATATAATTAACCTAGTACAGTTATTCAAATCAGGCAAATGGGCCTTCACAATTGGGGTAGTTCATGTGAGGGGGTGCTGGGTTCAGTATGTCGTACCCACTTCTATGGCTCCCAACTCTCACACAAGGCCCAAAAGAGAGGAATTTAACCTTAAAATAAATAACTGTTATTAATTGAATAGGTCCAAAAACTAAATTGACCTAAATAAAATCTATCACGGTATGACATTTTATTTAGCAACAACCTATATGCATCTATATAATAAAATAAACATATAAGCTCACACAGGCACACACTTGGATGGATCCTATCATGTTGCTAGGTCATACACAGATGAAAGAAGATTGTAAAATTTAACTGTTACAAATTATTAACTTGACCAAGGGAGCCATGAGTTAAAATCAAATCATTGGATCTGTCTACAAGTTAACCATGGCTATTTGCAATCAAGCAATAATAGGTTTTAAAAAACTTACAAACAAGCTAAAACCACATACTCCTGCAACAAGGTTAGCTGGATAGTTGGAAGTAGGATTTATTTAATTTTAAATAATTAAATTTCGAAAATAAAATAATAAAATAAATAAATAAAATTAATATTTAATTTTTTGGAAAAATAAAAAAAAAATATTTATTTATTTTCGAAAATAAAAAATAAATAATATAAATTTAATTTCGAAATTATTTAAAATAAATATTTAAAATTAAACCTACAATTTTGAAAAATTAAGTTTCAACTAACCTAAATATCATTTCAAAATTTGCTAACTACTTTTAAAAATTAAATGTTATTTTATAAATAAAAAATTAAATAAAAATTAAAAAAAGATAAATTAAATATCTTTTTTAGATTTTAAATTTAATTTAAATAAATAAAATAACAAAATTTAAAAGTTAGCAAAATATCTTACATCTATTTAAAATTTCATGATTATAGTTATCTTATTTAAAATTTAAATAAGGTCAAATAATTTTAAAAAAAATTAATTTAAAAAATTTAATATCTGACCTTAAATTTAAAAATAAGATAAGATATAATCAAATTTAAAAATAAGAGAGATAATTAAGCAAAAAGATAGATATTTACTATTTTTCATATTCAAATTACACTAATATCATGAATTAAATTTAAAAAATATTAATTAAATTAATTATGACAATTAGAATTGAATTAGGAATAGTAAATGTATAAATACAAAACTACACAAAACTTCGGAAGTTAAATCCATGAAAAAGCATGAAAAAACGAAGAAAAACAAAAATATTGCGAGCTGTACGGACGGTATGCATTGCATACACGTCCGCGCGCGCATGGGGTGTAGCCTGCCGAGAAACCTCGACGCTGGGGGGAACGTGCAGCATTTCCGCGCGCGTATGAGGCTTCAGACAGGCGCTGGGCGAGCAGCTTGTCAATGCCCTCTATCCGCGCGCGTGAGTGAGTGCAGCATCCCTATCTTTTTTCGAATCTTCAAAAAATCATAACTAATTCAAATTAAATCGAAATTGAGTTCTATAAAAAAGTAACTTGCTTAATTGTTTCCATACTATCAAATAAAAATAATTCAGGAAACAAAATTTCAATTATTTTTCACAAAAATTCACAAACATCAATCAATCATCGTATAACACTCAATACAACATGAAACCATCCAAATAACAAACAATCGTTTTAAAGTCCAAATTTCTTGAAAGCAAATCAATTACCATGGCTCTGAGGCCAGTTTTTGGAAATTATTTTACCAGGATCTTAGATCTACTCACAAGTATGTTGTTTAACACCCTAAATATGAACTTTCTAAAACGATAAAATAAACACATATAAAGTTAAGAAAACCTTACATTGATGCAGCGGAATTAATGTCTCCTTCCACTCAGATCTCTGACCCTTGTATCCTTTCTGTCGCAAAGTATTATCAAGATCTGAGCCCGAATGTCTTTCTCTTTGTGTTTGATCCTTCACAGTCTTCCATCTTACCACTTGTTGTGTATGGGCACTTACTAGGGTTCGAAATATAAAAGAAGAAAAGAGAAGAGAGAGGTTCGGCCAAGGTATAGAAAAGGGAAGGCTCAGTTTTTCTGAAGAGAGAATTTTCTGACAGAAAAGGTTATTGAAAAACTTATGTTTGACTGAGCCATCACTTTCTATTTATAGGCAACTACTAGGTTTAGGTTAGGAATTATTTGGCATTAAAATAATGAAAATATCAATTTGAAAAACATGCTTAAGTGGGCTGCCATGGTGTAGATAATGGGCCCACTTGATTTTGCAGTTTTAACAAATTTTATTTCTATTTTCTCAAAAACGCCAATTTTCCAATTCTAACCATTTAAATGCCAAAACTAATTATTTAATAACTAAAATAGATTATTAAATAATATTGTCATTTAATTTAATTATTAACTAGACATATAAAGTCTATTAATAAATAAATAAACCTAGAATCTCTTTTCTTTACAATTTCGCCCCTGCGTAGTGAAAATTCACAAATCACACATAGTCTAACTTTAGAATTATAATTGACTAATCATGAATCAATTATTGAGTCTTACAAGTAGTACGTTCTCAACTAAAATGGGGACCATGGATCTATATGCTGAGCTTCCAATAAGTGAACCGAATTTACCAAGTAAATTCCTACTTATTAATTCTTCGTTGAATGCACTCTTAGAATTTAGAATTGCACTCTCAGACTTATATAGAGCATATTATATGTTCCACGATATAGATATGCTATCTCATTTAACCATTGTTATAATCTTATTGTGATCAAAGATCCTCTATATAGATGATTTACATCGAGATGGGATAATTTTACCGTTCTCACCCCTTAAA
Source organism: Cannabis sativa (assembly GCF_029168945.1). Taxonomy (NCBI): domain Eukaryota; kingdom Viridiplantae; phylum Streptophyta; class Magnoliopsida; order Rosales; family Cannabaceae; genus Cannabis; species Cannabis sativa. Next base: position 61,158,493 of record NC_083601.1, read on the forward strand.
ACACTTAGCTACCTATAAATGGTGTTTAGTGATCTAAGAATTAGTCACTTATACAAGAGCTCATCCATTTACTTCTATTTGCTAAGCTCGAAGGGAATCATCACTTAACTTCTATACACCAGTAGAAGCTATAGATTCCATATTTATGTTCAGCACTCCCACTCAATCATACTATCATGTTCCCAAAATATACGTATCACCCTGACCCAAAAGTAGGCTTAACTAATAAATCAAAGAACATGAATAGCACTCCCAAGTTGAGCCTAAGCATATCAGGATTTAGATTCTTTTAATCTTAAGATCAACTACTGATATTGACTTGGAAAGATATAACGGTAAGTTTATAATATCTTAACTAAGTTGCAATATCGGTCCAGTCCAATGTATACTCCATACATTTGAAACTAGGATACTTTACTAATGTTTTGGAAAGAACATAACACTTACTCCAAGTGCAAGTACACATCATCGCTGATTATTATCACATTAGTGTAAATCCAATAAACTGATGAAACAGGGACTTAGTCTTTTTGATTCATATGATCACAATCACATTCCACTGTGTTGACGATACTGTAATTGTGAATAAACATATGATCTGGATTTAACTGATTCTGTGTGTAAATGTAATAAACATATTAAACCATTAGCATGTAAAATTCATGCAAACATAAATCACTTCAAATTTCTTATATTGATAACTAATCAGATTGTAAAGAGTTTTATTTAGGGCATAAAACCCAACAGATACATCTCATTCATTCACAGAAAATCTTCTAGCCACCACCTTCTCTCTTCTTTTCTTCTCTAAATTTTGAAATCCTTGAGTGAATGAGTGAGTGCCCACACACCTCAAATGGTATCTCAATCATAGTGTGTAAGACTGTGGAAAATCAACCAACAAGAAGGAGAATCAGGATCAAAGGAAGGAGAGAAAGAGATCCAGGTTCAGATCTTGGTGATGCTCTTCTACAGAAAGGAATCAAGGGCTAGAGATCTGAAAGGAAGGATTCATTATATTCCGCTGCACCCAATGTAAGGTTTTCTTAAACTCTTATGTGTTTATTTCATTGTTTTAGAATTCATATTAGGATGTTAATGAAACATACTTGTTAGTAAATCTAGATCCTGGTAAAATATTTCCAACAACAGGCCTCAGAGCCATGGTAATGATTTACTTTCATGAAATATGAATTAAAACGATGTTATGTGTTGATTTGGATGGTTTCATGTGGTTTATGAATATATGTTAGTGGAACATTTTTTATTTCGATCTGGAATTATTTTTTATGGACAGTAGACAAAAAATTAATAAATTTAGGCTTTTACAGAATCTAATTTGGATTTTTTATGAATTAGTTATGATTTTTTGAAGTTGAACGAAAATATCAGGATTTGAATGCACACGCGCGCGCGGACGCTGGGACAGCACCCATTCAGACAAGGCGCTGACCCAGTTTACTCGCACAGGGCCCTTTTCTGAAGGGCAGCTCGCGCCCACATCCCTCGGTCAAATGAGGCTGCTTGCAGCCTCTTTCCTAGGCCAAAACCATGCTTCCGCGCGCGCAGGTGGTATGCAATGCATACCCCTTTGCCTCAAACTTGTTTTCGTCATAACTTTTGATTCAAAAATCATTTTTCATTGAAACAAAAGCTAATTTTTGGTAGAATTTTGTGTAGAATCTAAATTTTCAAATAAAAATCTAATTGTCTGAAAAAAATTAATTTTTATTAATTTTTTAATTAATTAAAATTTGTTACTGATATTAGTAAGCTTTGAATTTTGAAAATTTGATTTCTCACAGAGGAGCCTTATGGTTAATTTTTAAATTTTAGATTATTTTATTTATTTTAATTATAAGATCATATATTATTTTTTATTAAATTTGAATGATCTTACTTTGATATTAAAATATTATCTTTTAAAAATAATCTTGTACTAATTTCAAAATTTGCTAACCATATCATAACTTTTTCAAATTTGTTATTTTCAAAATATATTTTATTAATTAAAATTATAAGATTAGGAATATGTTAGGTTTAACATTTTATCTCATTAGACATTTTTTTTTATTAAAATTATATTTTGGCAAAAATAACATGAAGATTTAAAAAAATTGGTTAGTTTAGTTTGAATAGATATTTTAGGGTTTCAAACCATAAATTTTTCAAACTTATTATTACTGTTATTATTTTTTAAATATTCTAACCATATAAAATATCTTATTTTTCAGTTAGTTTATTTATGTACTATTTACATTTATTAAATTATAAGACTCAGAATATAATAATGAAACATCTAAATTTAAAATTCAAGATATTTTATTATATTATCTTACTAGAAATTTTAAATAAATTTAAATTTTGAATAAACTTGATATTTGAAAAATTGGTTAGATATTTTTGATTTTTTTGTTACAATTTAGGAAATTTAGGAGTTTGTTGAATTTTGAATTTTTTCAAATATTCTCTAACAACCTAAATTTGAATTCTAGTTAAGATATTTATTTTAAAATTTATTTTTCTTTTAAATTTTAAAATTGAGATATTTTCGCTTACTTTCCAGATATTTCAGATCAGTTATTATTGTTTGATTATATTATTATGTATTCAAATTTTTTTTTACAAACCTATTATTTATTTGATCTAAATTGCTATGATTAACTTGTTGACAGATCCAATGATCTGATTTTAATGATAGTCCAATTGTCAATAGATCTTATATATAATTTGTAACAGGTAAATTTTGCAATTTCTTTCATCTGTGTAAACCTAGTAACATGATAGGGCCCATCCAAATCATTTGACCTGTGTGAGCCTATATGTTTGCTATTGGGCTTAGATGCATATAGGAAGCCCATTTAAGTTTTACTAAGTAAATGGACTAGGTCGCTAAAATAAATTTTGACATAAGTAAATTTATTTGGGCATAATTAGATTTGGGCTTATTCAATGAATAACAATTAAAGGTTAAATTCCTCTCTTTTGGGCCTTGTGTGAGAGTTGGGGGCCAATAGAAGTGGGTACGACATACTGAACCCAGCTCCCCCTCACATGAACTATCCCAATTGTGAAGGCCCATTTGCCTTATTTAAATAATTGTATTAGGTTAATTATATTAGTCTAACCTAATTAAAATTGAATTAGCAACATAATTAACTTTTAAAATATATGAAATTTATTTTTTCATTTAATATTTTAAAGTTATTTTCAGAAAAACACTTAGTAAATGAAATTATTCTAGATAGTTATTTCTAGAACTAGTTATTTTTCTAATATTTAATTAGAAAAATATCATAGATTGTGAAATTAATTGTTTAATAATTAATTTTGGTACAATCTAAGTTGAGTATATTTTTCCTAGTATTAAATTAGAATTAATAATTAAGTCTTCTCTATACTTAATTATTTATTTCTTGAATTTAATACATTTAATTAAATTGAAAATTTAAATATTTAAGTTGATTTTCATCATGATACTTAAGTATTATTATTTTCATGTTATTTAATTAAAATTGAAAATTATTTTAAGTTTGAAATCTTATTTCAAAATAACTTAAATTTGAATAATTTTCAAAATATATTTTATTTTATTTTATTAATCTTTTTCCCACAATTTTGAAATTGCATTTCTTAAATGCAGAAATTTCGAATTTTATTTGAAAAATAGATTAAAGTTGAAAATTATTTATTTTAATTTTGGACCAACTTAAATCAATGATTTTTTCATTTAATGATTAATTAAAATAAATGAAGTAAAATATATTTAATTAGAAAAATGAATTAATTAGTCAATGAAAATCTAGATAGACATTATTTGTTTTGCTTGAAGTATTTTTCTAGTGTATTTAATTAAATAGAAAATTAATATTTAAGTTAATTTTCATCATGATACTTAAATATTTGAAATTTTTCTTAAATATTTAATTAAATAGGAAAAATTATATTTTTGTTGTAAATTAATTTTATTAATTAATTTTAGGCCAACATAAAATTAAGATAATTTTTCCCAGATTTATTTTTATTTTATTTTAAAGCATTTTTTTTCGAAAATAGTATTTTTAAATACTTCAATTTTTCCAAATGCAATATATATTTATAAAAAAAAAATTAAATTTGAGTTGTAAATTAATTTAATTTAATTTTTAAACAACTTAAATTGAATATTTTTCTAAATATTTATTGGAAATTATTACTAAGATTGAAATAATTCATTTTATTTTCATATCCATCGAAGTAAAATTTATAAATATTAAATTAAAATTTATATTTAGAATTTTTCATTCTAAATTAGATATTTTAATTAAATAAATATATATGTAAAAGAAATTGATTAAAATAAATATTAGAAGAAAATACACTTTAAATAATGAGCTTTATTATTAGGACATTCGATCTCCATTGTTGGTTTTACATAGCTTTTGTTTTAGTGAGTAATCCTCCCTAATGGAGGAACGTTCATTAGCAAGTTAACACCGTTTAATCTCGAAAGATAAGTATATTTGTAAGTTTTTTATATGGTATTGATCACCCTAATGGTGGCGACTGTATTTGACTTACAAAATATGAAACAATGGTGGAAGCTCATAAGATAGAATAACTCTCTCCTAAACGGGACAACGCTGGATTCCAATCTTGATCGAATAAAAGGTTGCTAGAATGTTTAACATTTTAGATGAGCTGACAACTCTATTCAATGGATGGTAGCTTTGACTCTTGCCTAAACGGGACACTGATATCAGTTTGTTGAAGACCTTAGAATTTATTTAGGATTGTATGTTTTAGTATTTTCACTTGTCATTCCTACTTGCTATATGTTTAATAATTTCTGAATTGTGTATGAATTTATATTGAACAATGTTATTTTCTGTTATTAAATTGTAGTTTAATTTCGAATCTTCATTGTTGGTCTAACTTGGTTTGCTTTTCTAATGAGATAAATCCCTAATGGATTTTCACCATTAGACTAACATAATAGTGTTAGATCTCGAAAGATTGTATATGCAACATCTAGCTGTTCATCAATTGATGACACCTTAGACTAGTATTTTACAATATGAAATAAAAAGATTGTATAAATAAGATTACTTTGACTCTCATTAATCGAATCATCGTTGGATTCTTATTTAAAATAACGAAATTATCCTAATTCCTCTTAGCTTATTCATTTCGAATTAGCTCAATAACATATCATTGGATGAATGGTCTATAAATCATTTCATGTCATTCTATTTCCTCTTAAGAAATTAAATGACGAATATGATTATAATTCCGAAATTCTATCCCAAAATGATATAAATCCTCAATCTTAAAAATCTCTTATTTGTATGGGCAAATCAAACTTGAGTTCAATTAGTAGTGGTGGTCCAAGAAAGAATTACTCATTATATTTGGTATAAATTGAAGTCTTAGACTTTAAATTTTAGATTCCAAATATTTTTACAATACAGTTTCACTTTCACATGTGTTTAATAACCATTTTCTATCAATGGTTTCAAACTGTATGGAATATGAGTTTAGTATTCTGTGACCAGGATCCACTTGCACTATTCTAAGAACTCTTTGATGTAACTATACCTAAGTCCTCAAAAAGACAAAACCACATTTTTTTAAATCTATGGCATTTGTATCTTGTTCATAATATTTTTGACAAGATCAATCTCTGCAAAGAGTTAATATGCCTATATCCACTGAAAGTAATGTTGGAAATTATTTTACCAGGATATTAAAACTACTCACAAGTATGTTGATTAACACCCTAAATATGAACTTTCTAAAACGATGAAATAAACACATATAAAGTTTAGGAAACCTTACATTGGGTGCAGCGGAATTAAATGACTCCTTCCGTTCAGATCTCTAACCCTTGTATCCTTTCTGTCGCTGAGTATTATCAAGCTCTGAACCTGGATCTCTTTCTCTGAATCTTTGATGCTGAAACTCCTTTTGCTGAAAATCTTTCTTCACGATCTTCCTCACTATGATTGAGGTATTGCTTGTTGTGTGTGGGCACTACTCTAATCACTAAGGGTTTCGAAATATTAAGGAAGAAGAGAGAGAGAGAGAGTGGCGCCCAAAGGTAGAGAGAGAGGCTCAGGTTTTTCTGAATGAAAAGTGTAATTTTCCTGAAGCCTTCACTAGCTATATATAGCATTCCACTAGGGTTAGGTTTGAATTATTTGACATTAAAATAATAAAAATATCAGAGGTAAAACCCTATAAAAGTGGCCGGCCATGGCTTATTGGATTTGGGCCTCACTTTTTGTAATTTTGCAGTTTTATCACTTTTGTATCTGATTTTCTCAAAAACGTTAATTTTCTAATTCAACCATTTAAATGCCAATTCTAACTATTTAATAACTATAAATAATTATTAAATAATATTGTCATTTATCATATTTATTAATTGAACCATACAAAGTATCATAATTAAAAAATATGCCCCTAATAACTCTTTCTTTACAATTTTGCCCTTACTTAGTGAAAAATTCACAAATAGACATAGTCTAACTTGAGAATTATAATTGATTAATCAAAACCAATTACATGAGTCTTACAAGCAATATTATCTCAACTAGTGCGGGGACCATGGGTTTATATAACCGAGGTTCCAATAAGTAGATCAAGAATTTATTACTAAAATTCACCAACTTATTAATTCTTCGTTGAATCCATGCATAGAACTTAGAATTGCACTCTCAGTATATAGAATGCTCTATATGTTCCACCATATAGACACATCATTAGTTATCCATTGTTATAATCCTAATTTGATCAATGATCCTCTATATGAATGATCTACACTGTAAAGGGACTAGATTACCGTAACACCCTACTTTGTATTTTATCCTTAAAACACTTGACCCCGTATAAATGATATTTCAGCTTATGTGAGATGAGTACTCCACCATTTATGTTCGTTTGGTCAAGCTCGAAGGAGATCATCCTTTGCTTATTATTCGCCAGATAGAAGCTATAGATTCCATGTTTATGTTAGCGCTCCCACTCAATTGCACTACCGTGTTCCCAAAATGTACGTATCACCCTGACCTAAAAGTAAGCTTAACTAACAAATCAAAGAACACGAATAGCCTTTCAAGATTGAGCCTAATCATAACAGGATTAAGAACATTTGATCTAGGATCAACTAGGCGATATTGACTTGAATAGATTTTACGGTAAGTTTAATAAATCTAAGTCAAAGTTCAATATCGGTCCCTTTCGATGCATACTCCATGTATCCAACCTGAGCTTTTCTTTAACCAATGGTCTAGAAAGAACATAGCATTTCTCCAAATGCAAGTAAACTCTTGTTGTAGATTATCATATCAGTAAAACCCCGTGCCTGATAAATCTAGGAAACTTTATTCACATAGTCATGTTTACTTTCCAAAGTGATGACAACACAATAAACAGGATCAAGTATGTGAAAAGGGTTTAAGATGAATTTATAAATCAAATAGACAAGCAATTGATAAAGTGAACCAAAACATACACAAATGAATGAAAAAATACTTCTGTTTCTTTATTGATGTTGAATAAAATAGATTACATTGAAATGGAGTTTTATTTAGGGCATAAAACCCAACAAACTCCCACTTGCACTAATACAAAACTAATCGGTACATATCAATTAATTCTAAATTCTGACGGTGCTTTTCAAATGCTGTCACGGCCAAGACTTTGGTAAATGGATCAGCTAGGTTGTCCTCTGTGTCAACTTTCTCAACTAGTACATCCCCTCTTGCCACGTATTCTCTGATAATGTGATACTTCCTTTCAATGTGTTTGCTTCTCATGTGGCTTCGAGGTTCTTTACTGTTTGCTATTGCTCCATTGTTATCACAAAGTAGGACCAAAGGCTTTTCCATTCCAGGAACGACACCTATACTGGTGAAGAACTTTCTTAGCCAGACAAGTTCTTTAGCAGCTTCGGCTGCAGCTATGTATTCAGCTTCCATAGTCGAGTCCGATATCGCGGTTTGTTTTGCACTTCTCCAAACCACTGCTCCACCCCTAAGAGTAAACACCATCCCAGATGTAGATTTCCTGTCTTCAAGACTTGCCTGGAAATCTGAATCAGTGTAGCCTATGGGATTTAAAGCACCACCCTTGTAGACTAATACAAGATTCCTTGTACTCTTTAAGTATTTCAGAATATACTTGACTGCATTCCAATGTTGTTGTCCTGGATTTGAATGATACCTGCTCACGATTCCCACTGCATAGCAGATGTCAGGTCTAGTGCATAACATTACATACATTAGACTTCCAACTGCAGAAGCATAGGGAATTTTTGCCATGTCCTCTATCTCTTGAGGATCAGTCGGAGACTGTTCCTTAGATAGACGAATACCATATCTAGAAGGCATGTTTTCCCCATTGGTGTTATTCATGGAGAATCTCTCTAAGACTTTGTCTATGTAGGTTGTTTGAGAGAGAGCAAGAGATCTGTTCTTCCGGTTTCTGATAATCTGAATACCAAGAACATAGGCTGCTTCACCCAAATCTTTCATATCGAATTGAGTGTTGAGCCATTCCTTGATGTGAGTCATTTTCTTGATATTGTTTCCAATAATCAAAATGTCATCAACATAAAGGACCAGGAATACTATTACTTGGTCTTCCTTGAGTTGGTAAACACAAGGTTCATCTTCATTCTATAGAAAGCCGTAGGTCTTGATAATTTCATCAAACCTTTTGTTCCATGAGCGAGAAGCTTGCTTAAGTCCATAGATAGACCTATTTAATTTGCAAACTTTCTTTTCCTGCCAAGGAAGAACATAACCTTCTGGTTGCTCCATATAGATGGTTTCTTCAAGTACCCCATTAAGGAAGGCAGTCTTGATATCCATTTGCCAGATTTCATAATCGAAAGCAGCAGCTATGGAGAGAAGAATTCGGATGGATTTGAGCATGGAAACAGGACTAAAAGTTTCCTCATAGTCCACACCTTCTCTTTGGGTATAACCCTTGGCTACAAGTCTTGCTTTAAAAGTTTCGACTTCGCCTCCAGCTCCTCTTTTTTTCTTGTAAACCCACTTGCATCCTATCGGATGATAGTCGTCAGGTGCGTCTACATATTCCCAGACTTTGTTATTTTTCATGGAATCCATTTCTGAATCCATGCCGGCCGACCATCGTTTCCGTTGCGGACTAGCCCTTGCCTGTTTATAGGTCAATGGATCGTCTTCAATACCATCACCAACGACCATATTGATTTCACCATCCAAGCCATAACGAGCTGGTTTTGTTGAAACCCTCCCACTACGACGAGGAGCGGTGATCTTCCGAACAGAAACTTTAGTAGTAGATTCCTCAGTTGGTTCAACTGAGGGAGTGGGATTGTCCTCTTCACGTGTGGAGGAGGACGGAACATTGGAAGGACTTATATCTGAAAGCAATTCCTCTAACACTACTTTACTTTGTGATTTGAAATTCTTAATATAGTCATCTTCAAGGAAAGTTGCGTTTGTAGAAACAAACACTTTATCTGTTGGAAATTATTTTACCAGGATCTTAGATCTACTCACAAGTATGTTTATTAACATCCTAAATATGAACTTTCTAAAACGATAAATTAAACACATATAAAGTTTAAGAAACCTTACATTGGGTGCAGCGGAATATAATGACTCCTTCCGTTCAGATATCTAGCCCTTGATTCCTTTCTGTAGCAGAGCATTATCAATATCTGAACCTGGATCTCTTTCTCTGAATCTTTGATGCTGAATCTCCTTTGCTGATGATCTTTCTTCACGATCTTCCTCACTATGATTGAGGTATCACTTGATGTGTGTGGGCACTACTCATACACTAAGGATTTCGAAATTCTAAGGAAGAAGAGAGGGAGTGGTCAGCTAAAGATAGGGAGAGAGAAGGCTCAGTTTTTCTGAATCAGAAAGTCTGAAGAAAAGTGTAATTTTCCTGAAGCCTTCACTATCTATTTATAGCATTCCACTAGGGTTAGATTTGAATTATATGGCATTAAAATAATGAAAAAATCAATTTAAAATATACATATAGGTGGCCGGCCATACATAAGTGGATTGGGCCTTGGGTTTTGCAATTTTGCAATTTTACCACCTTTTGTATCTGATTTTCTCAAAAATGCCAATTTCCTAATTCAAACATTTAAATGCCAATTCTAACTATTTAATAACTATAAATAATTATTAAATAATATTGTCATTTATCATATTTATTAATTGAACCATACAAAGTATCATAATTAACAAATATGCCCCTATAAACTCTTTCTTTACAATTTCGCCCTTACTTAGTGAAAAATTCACAAATAGACATAGTCTAATTTGAGAATTATAATTGATTAATCAAAACAAATTACATGAGTCTTACAAGCAATATTATCTCAACTAGTGGGGGGACCATGGGTCTATATAACCGAGCTTCCAATAAGTAGATCAAGAATTTAGCACTAAAATTCACTAACTTATTAATTCTTCGTTGAATCCACGCATAGAACTTAGAATTGCACTCTCAGTATATAGAATGCTCTATATGTTCCACCATATAGACACATCATTAGTTATCCATTGTTATAATCCTAATGTGATCAATGATCCTCTATATGAATGATCTACACTGTAAAGGGATTAAATTACCGTTACACCCTACAATGTATTTATTCCTTAAAACACTTGACCCCGTATAAATGATATTTCAGCTTATGTGAAATGAGTACTCCACCATTTATGTTCGTTTGGTCAAGCTCGAAGGAGATCATCCTTTGCTTACTATTCGCCAGATAGAAGCTATAGATTCCATGTTTATGATAGCGCTCCCACTCAATTGCACTACCGTGTTCCCAAAAAGTACGTATCACCCTGACCAAAAGGTAGGCTTAACTAACAATTCAAGGAACACGAATAGCCTTTCAAGATTGAGCCTAATCATAACAGGATTAAGATCATTTGATCTAGGATCAACTAGGCGATATTGACTTGAATAGATTTTACGGTAAGTTTAATTAAATCTAAGTCAAAGTTCAATATCGGTCCCTTCCGATGCATACTCCATGCATCCAACCTGAGCTTTACTTAACCAATGTTCTGGAAAGAACATAGTATTTCTCCAAATACAAGTAAACTCTTGTTGTAGATTATCATATCAGTAAAACCCTGTGTCTGATAAATCTAGGAAACTTTATTCACATAGTCATGTTTACTTTCCAATGTGTTGACGGCACAATAAACAGGATCAAGTATGTGAAAAGGGTTTCAGATGAATTTATACATTATGTACATATAATCATGAAATAAATCATGTGAACCATGCAACATTAAATGTTATTTCTGATCTATATTAATAAGTAAATCTGATTATATTGAAATGAGTTTTATTTAGGGCATAAAACCCAACATTATCATCCTTGCGACTATAAAATAGTCCACCCCTAGTCTCTTTAGAATTACCGACAAACATGCAAACTTCAGTTCGTGACTCAAGTTTGTCGTCTTTCTTTCTTAAGACATGAGCAGGGCACCCCCAGATTCTGTAATGGCGTAAACTAGTGTACGACCAATCCATAGTTCTAAGGGTGTCTTAGGGATTGATTTAGATGGAACAACATTTAAAATGTCGGTTGCCATCTGAATTGCATATCCTCAGAAGGACGTAGGTAGAGTTGAGAAACTAAGCATGGACCTAACCATTTCCAAAAGCGTGCGATTCCGTCAATCTGCAACTCCATTTTGCTGTGGAGTGCTAAGGGCGGTTAATTGGGATTCAATTCCAAGTTCAATTAAATGATCTTTGAACTGCATATCCATATATTCTCAACCCCTATTATTTCGCAAGATCTTTAATGTTTTACCCAATTGGTTTTGAGCCAATGCGTGAAATTCTTGAAACTTTGCAAATGTTTCAGATTTCTTATGCATAAGGTAAATATGTCCATATCTAGAGTAATCGTCAATGAAAGTGACAAAGTACTCATAACCACCTCAGGCTTTTACATTCAAAGGTCCGCAGACATCGGAATGCACTAACCCTAGGGGTTGTTTGGCACGCTCTCCCTTTGCAGAGAAAGAACGTTTAGTCATTTTTCCTTCTAGGCAGGACTCGCATACTGGCAGTTCACCTAAGACGACATTTTTCAATGGACCGTCTTTGGTTAGCCTATTGAGTCTATCAAAGCCTATATGACCTAAATGTAAATGCCATAGATATGTTTCATTATCATTAACGATCTTTTGCTTTTTGTGGTTTCTAGGTTTAGCTACTTTGAAAAGTTCGTTATGTAGGGCAAATGGTGTTTCTGGTCTAAGAACATAAAGCCCCTGTTCCATGGATGCAACACAAATTTGAATGTCATTTCGAGAAATGGTAGAACCAAAACTTGAAAAATCTAATTTGTATTGTTACAATTGTAAGCATGAAACAGAAACTAAGTTTCTACTGAAATTTGGAATGTATAAGACATTGTCTAATTCCAAAATTCTGTTTTGAAACTTGAGTTTGGCTTTTCCTCTAGCTCTAACCGAAACCATTTCGCCATTACCAACCTTAAGTTTCAACTCTCCGGATTTCAAATAATTCCAATTCTCAAGCAATTGCAATGAACAACTTACATGGTTTGTAGACCCAAAATCAAGAATCCAAATAGATTATCATTCTCTAACACACATGATTCGAAGACTATAAAGCATTACTGCTTATTCGTTTGTGATTTGTTGTTCTTGATGGTACAATTTGTTGTGAAGTATAACTTGAGGAAGTGGAATCACTTTCTCTTATCTTCTCAACTAAGCTTGAAATAGTAGGATTTATGGAGTTATGAACTATTTGCTCTTCAGAGTGAACAATTCCCAACTTACCTGCTTTCTGGAATTTAAAGTCCATCATGAGCATATGTGAAGTATTACTCTGACAAGGAGTTTATAACTTCAAGTTCAATTACTAAGATATTAACTAGGAGTGGAATGGGAATAGGGTAATTGGCACTACAACACCTCAATAAAACAGAAGTAAGGTTTTGGTTCAAATTCATACACAAGTTCAGAAAATAACAAATAATCACATATGTTATAAAAAATACTAAATCTAATATAGTTTATTTTCCAAGGTTTCCAACATAATGAAATACAGTGTCCCGGTAGGCGAGAGTCAAAGATGACATTAGTTGAATAGAGTAGTCAGCTCATCTAAAATTAAACATTTTAGCAACCTTTTATTCGATCAAAATGAGAATCCAACGTTGTCCTGGTAGGCGAGAGTCAAGGTTATTCTCATTTTATGAGCTTCCACCATTTTTTCATGTTTTATGAGTTTATCTCTAAGTAGTCACCGTAGGGGAGATTCTAATAGAGACGAAAACTTACAAAACACTTATCAAATGAAATCTTACAGTGTTAAAAGTGTTCAACGAATAACCATCCATAGGGGGCCGAAGTCTAGCATCTCGAGGTTATATTGAAAAAATTTAACTATTGTAAGACCAACAATGGAGATCGAATATCTTTTGATTAAAAGCTAATTATTTAAAAAATATGTTTTGTATAATCATTTTATTCGATATTATAACAATGAAAGATTACAAATTAAAGTTGGTTTAAATAAAATATCAACTTTAATTAATTTTCAATTATTATTTAATTCGAAAAACAAATTCGAATAAATATCAAACAAGTTCCATATGAAAAATTACAAATCAAAGTTGGTTTAAATAAAAAATTAACTTTAATTAAATTTCAATTATTATTTAAATTCGAAGAATCAATTCGAATTAAAAAAAATGGAACAAATTTGAAAATATCTTGTTTAAGTTGTTTTAGAAGAATCTAAAAAATCAACTTAAATATCTTTCAAATCAGATTTAATTAAATTAAAATTAAGTTGTAACCACTTAATTTGAAAATATTCCATTTTAAGTTAATATTCGAAAAGATATTAACTTAAAAAATATCTAAAATATTCCATTTTAAGTTAATATTCGAAAAAATATTAACTTAAAAAATATCTAAAGAATCTTAATAACCAATGCCTAAAATTCCTCAACATAATTTTGAAATTTTAAATCCAAAAGATATTCAGATTTAAGTTGGTTAGTTATAGATAACTAAATATCAACTTAAATAGGAATATTTAATGAAAAATTTAAATTAAGCTTTAGAAAGAATCTAGATGGTTATAATTTTATATTTAATTAAATACAAGAAAATACATATAGTTTAGCTTAGAATATAAAATTCTTTAAACTATGGATTTCTTAAATTAATTTCAAAATAAATGAAATTAATTATGTTGCTAATCAATATTATTAGGTTAAACTAATTTAATTAACCTAGTACAGTTATTCAAATCAGGCAAATGGGCCTTCACAATTGGGGTGGTTCATGTGAGGGGGTGCTGGGTTCAGTATGTCGTACCCACTTCTATGGCTCCCACCTCTCACACAAGGCCCAAAAGAGAGGAATTTAACCTTAAAATGAACAACTGTTATTAATTGAATAGGTCCAAAAAATAAATGGGCCTAAATAAAATCTATCAAGAACTATGATATTTTATTTAGCAACAACAACTTATATGCATCTATAATGAAATTAAACACATAGGCTCACACAGGCACACTTTGGATGAGTCCTATCATGTTGCTAGGTCATACACAGATGAAAGAAGATTGTAAATATACCTGTTACAAATTATTTACTTGACCAAGGGAGCCATGGATCTGTCAACAAGTTAACCATGGCTATTTGCAATCAAGCAATAATAGGTTTTGAAAACTTACAAACAAGCTAAAACACATACTCCTGCAACAAGGTTAGCTGGATAGTTGGATGTAGGATTTATTTAATTTTAAATAAATAATTTCAAAAAATAATTAAAAAATTATTTTGGAAAATTTAAAAAATTTAAAAAAAAATTAAAATTCGGAATTAAAAAAAAATTAAAATTAAACCTAAAATTTTGAAAAATTAGTTTCAACTAACCTAAATATCATTTCAAAATTTGCTAACTACTTTAAAAAATTTAATGTTATTTTATAAATAAAAATTAAATAAAAAATTAAAAAAGATAAATGAATATCTTTTTCAGATTTTAAATGTAATTTAAATAAATAAAATAACAAAATTTAAAAGTTAGCAAAATATCTTACATCTATTTAAAATTACATGATTATAGTTATCTTATTTTAAATTTCAATAAGGTCAAATAATTTAAAAAATTTAAAATCTCACCTTTAATTTAAAAATAAGATAAGATATAATCAAATTTAAAAATAAGATAGATAATTAAGCAAAAAAAGATAGATATTTACTATTTTTCAAATTCAAATTACACTAATATCATGAATTAAATTTAAAAAATATTAAATAAATTAATTATGATAATTAGAATTGAATTAGGAATAGTAAATGTATAAATACAGAACTACATAAAAACCGGAAGTTAAATCCATGAAAAAGCATGAAAAAACGAAGAAAAACGAAAAAATTGCGAGCTGTACGGACGGGATGCTGTGCATACCCGTCCGCGCACGCATAGGGGTGATTTGGGCGTGCAACCTCGGCGGCAGCAGGATTTGCATAAAATCCGCGCGCGCAGGAGGTGTGCTGCTCAACCCCGATTTTTTTGAAACTTCAAAAAATCATAACTAATTCAAATTAAATCGAAATTGAGTTCTGTAAAAATTAACTTGCTTAATTTTTTCCATACTATCCAATAAAAATAATTCAAGAAACATATATTCAATTATTTTTCACAAACATCAATCAATCATCAAATAACACTCAATACAACATGATACCATCCAAAACATCAAACAATCGTTTTAAAGTCCAAATTTCTTGCAAGCAAATCAATTACAATGGCTCTGAGGCCAGTTGTTGGAAATTATTTTACCAGGATCTTAGATCTACTCACAAGTATGTTGATTAACACCCTAAATATAAAATTTCTAAAACGATGAAATAAACACATATAATGTTTAGGAAACCTTACATTGGGTGCAGTCCGAATTCAGGTGTGCCGGTCAACTTGAGTGGAACGAACTGCACGGCGATTTGCAGGCTCCTAAACCATAACAATCACAACACTGATAAGTGATACGCTAAATCACTTCTCGGGGACTTAAACTAGAAACTAGAACTTTCCCTATCGATAAAAAGCATGACAATACCCTAAACAACATAAAAATGGGAAGAACTAGGGTTCCCAATTTTTCCCCAACCGGTAGACCGGTTCTACAACCGAAATTCGAGTTCTGGGAATTCCTGGAAGCCCCATCCGGTAGACCGGATGCTGCAGGCTTCACTGAACCGAAATTCCGGTTCAGTGCAGGAGACACTCAAAAATTCATATCTCACTCAATTCGATCCCAAATCATGCAAAACTCTCCAGACCTATTCTAAATACCCCAATAAACATTTCTAAAGAAATAACACAGCCCAGAAAACACAGAATCAAAAATCACCATGTGAGCTCCAAGCTTTGAGTTCAAAACTCAAACTTGGCTAAAGCTCACCTACAAGCATCACAACCTGATTTAAACTACTTAATCAAGGATATTATAACCTCTGAAAACAACAGCAAACATCTACAACAAGTACAGCAACAGATTTCATCATTTCACTTGAAAAATCATAGTTTTGAGTAAAAATTTCAAGCTTGAACTAAAGCAAGTAACATGCATCATAACCAGATTAAACTTCTGAAATTAACACCCAAACACAGCAGCAACAACACTCCAAAATTCAGCATGCAAATCATCATCTTTTTCCTTTAAAACTCAAGAAAACCAAAGAAAAAGCTACAAGGAATTACCTAGAGTTTAAGCACCTCAAAATCAAGAATATTCTTGCTGAAAATGCAGAAAAATAACTCAAATCCCAGGTGCTCAAGAAGTGGCCGAAAGAGAGAGGAAGAGAGAAAAGCAATTTCTTGAATTTTCTAATTTTCTATTTTTTGAATAAAATGAAGAATAAATGCCTAACTCCTTTCTTATTCAGCCAACAACATCAAATAAAACATATATTTCCACAACACTAAGTCCACTAAAGGACAAAATATCAATGGGGCAAAATGACCATTTTGCCCCTCCACACTAAAATAACATAAAAGGGTACTAAAGGGTATTTTGGGAAATTCTAAATTCCCGACCAATCCCGACATTCCCAATGTCTAATAAACTGCCCCAATATACTAACATGCTAAGTTGTGATTCTACTGAGCCAAACACCGAGTTCCATGTTGTCGGGCACTGGAAATGCAAAATTATGAAATTTCACTATATGACATAAAATGCATTTCAGAATTCAAAAATAACAGCATAAATAATTATTTAAATATATATAAATAATTTTCATAATTAACTCATAATTAACTGCTAATTTCCAAATTAAACTAAGCGGTCTTTACAGAAGAGGTTAGTACCATTTAGTTTTCTTAGACATAATTCACGGTACCTTGTCATAGTGGGAGAGTTTCAAGGAACTTCACTTCTTATGACTTGGAAGACACTAGTGATTAAAATCCATTGTGAGTTTAAACTAGTAATGGATTGTCAAGATAAGAAACTAAGAAGAAAAGCCAATAGAACTATGGTTTAATCCATTCACATGGAGTAACCTAAATTTTTCTATTACAAGGACATAAAAGGAAATTTTCGTTAATAAGTCTATTCAATGGACTTAACAAAACTTCCTGTTCCTAGTATTATAGGTTTGAGTTTATCTAAACCTATGGCTTATGGTATACCTGGTAATTACTTACTCTAATGCAAGCAAATTACTTTAGTAAGATGCTGAAGCATTTTCTTTCTAATGGCAATCTATAGAAGCTTCTCGACTTCTAGGCATAGATTTTATTTATCTAAGGAAAAGTCTCAACTATTCTAGAAAAGATAAAGTCATGAAAGAATTTCTTAAATCAACAGTGAGAGGTCTCAGATATGCTTTAGTATACCTTAGACCAGACACCTGCTGTTGAGTGGGAGTAATGAGTAGGTATCAGAAATCCTAGAGAAGAACATTGGAAGACAATCTAGTAAATCTTAAGATTAAGAAGAGGAACTATATGTTAGTCTATAAGGGTGTGTTTAAAACTCTTAGACTACACCACATCAGATTTCGAGACTTGCCTTTGTGCTAGAAAGTCTGCTGATAAGATGGTGATTACTCTGGGGGTGGAGTAGTGATTTTGGAGAAGTGTAAAAACCTATCTGAAGTCTCTTAGTCTACCAGAGAGAGACTGAATGTTAAGGTGCAGGAGAGGTACTTATTCAGTCTAAGGAAAGTTCTATACATTTGTGGCACCGTTCCAACCTGTCTTAACTACTAGTGTTAATTTCCTGATTAACCAAAAGTAGTTGCCAAAGCTATAGAATCCAGTATCCCAAAAGAGTAGACATATAGAGAGGAATTTTACATTATCAAGGATTTTGTGATTAAGGAAGAGTAATGGTGGAGGAAAGGTTGTGGTTAATTCAACCTCTCAGATCCTATTACGAGGAGTTTAGTACTACTACACTTGATTTGTATATCAAAGTGTTGAGATTATTTGAAATGCACATTTTGTTTTATATTAGTGCAAGTGGGAGTTTGTTGGGTTTTATGCCCTAAATAAAACTCATTTCAACATAATCAGATTTACTTATTAATAAAGATCAGAAATAACATTTAATGTTGCATGGTTCACATGATTTATTTCATGATTATTTACATAATGTATGAATTCTATTTAAGTCCAGAACATATCAATTTGTTAATGATTA
Source organism: Cannabis sativa (assembly GCF_029168945.1). Lineage (NCBI taxonomy): Eukaryota > Viridiplantae > Streptophyta > Magnoliopsida > Rosales > Cannabaceae > Cannabis > Cannabis sativa. The sequence goes on from NC_083601.1 coordinate 61,177,229, forward strand.
TAGTGTTGTCAACACAGTGGAATATAATCTTAATTATATGTTCGAAAGTTTATTCCTTGATTTGTCAGTTCACTGGATTTAGACTGACATGATAATCAGTGATAGGTATTCTTACACCTTGGATAAGTGTTATGTCCTTTCCAGGGCATTGGCAAAGTTTACCAACATCGGATGTATGGAGTATACATCGGAAGGGACCGATATTGAACTTTGATTAGATATATTAAAATTTACCGGAATATCTATTCAATTCAATATCACTCGTTGATCCTAGATCAAATGATCTTAATCCTGATATGGTTAGGTTCGATCTCAAGAGTATTATACATGTTCTTTGATTTGTTAGTTAAGCCTACTTTTGGGTCACGGTGATACGTACATTTTGGGAACATGATAGTATAATTGAGTGGGAGCGCTAACATAAATATGGAATCTATAACTTCTATAGGAATTTAGAAGTGAAACGATGATATCCTTTGAGCTTGGCTAAACAGAGATAAATGGTGGAGATCTCATTTCACTTTGCTGAAATATCATTTATACGGAGCTAAGTGTTTTAAGGATAAAATACATTGAAGGTGTAACGGTAACTTAGTGCCTTTTCAATGTAGATCATCTATTAGAGGGTCATTGATCACATTAGGATTATAACAATGGATAACTAATGACGTGTCTATATCGTGGAACATATAGAGCGTTCTATATACTTAGAGTGCAATTCTAAGTTCTATGCGTGGATTCAACGTAGAATTAATAAGTCAGTGAATTTAAGATATAAATTCTTGATCTGCTTATTGGAAGCTCGGTTATATAGACCCATGGTCCCCAAACTAGTTGAGACCATACTCTTGTAAGACTCAAATGATTGATTTTGATTAATCAATTATAATTCGAAAGTTAGACTATGTCTAGTTTATGAATTTTCACTAAGCAAGGGCGAAATTGTAAAGAAAAGAGATTCTAGGTTTATTTATTAATTAAGAGACTTTATATGTCTAATTAATAAATATATTAAATGACAATATTATTTAATAATTAATTTTTAGTTATCAAAATAATTAGAATTGGCATTTAAATGGTTGAATTTGAAAATTGGCGTTTTTGAGGAAATGAGATGCAGAAATGATAAAACAGCAAAATTGCATAAGTGAGGCCCATTATCCAAAGCCCAGGCCGGCCACTATTGTAGGCTTTTATCATTTATTTTTTCATTATTTTAATGCCAAATAAATCTAACTTAAACCTAGGTGGTTACCTATAAATAGGTAGTGATGGCTTTAGGAAAACGATGATACATCTCATTCCTTCACAGAAAATCTTCTAGCCGCCACCTTCTCTCTTCTTTTCTTCTATAAATTTTGAAATCCTTTAGTGAATGAGTGAGTGCCCACACACATCAAGTGGTATCTCAATCATAGTGTGTAAGAATGTGGAAAATCAACCAACAAGAAGGAGAATCAGCATCAAAGGAACGAGAGAAAGAGATCCAGGTTCAGATCTTGGTGATGCTCTGCTACAGAAAGGAATCAAGGGCTAGAGATCTGAACGGAAGGAGTCATTATATTCCGCTGCACCCAATGTAAGGTTTTCTTAAACTCTTATGTGTTTATTTCATTGTTTTAGAATTCATATTAGGATGTTAAACATACTTGTTAGTAAATCTAGATCCTCGTGAAATATTTCCAACAGCATTCACCGTCGGGTCATCCTCTATTTCCCCGAGGGAAATGACGCTCGGCGTTTGCTGGCCTACAGTCTGATAGGCTCTTCGTATCAGCACAGTAGCTTGCCGACTACGATCTTTGATTTCTGCATGGTGAGCCCTTAATGCCTCCATCTCTTTGTCCCTCCACTCGACGAACATACGCCTTTGTTCGTCAAACGCGAGGTTTACTGCGGCACGTAATTCCTCCTGATCGTGATGCAAGGTATTGTTGTGACCCTGCATGAGTCCGAGCGCAGCGCGGAGGTTTTAAAATTCGGTTGCATCTCCGATGGTCGTCTGGGCGTTGATGCCTGGTGGAATAGTCGTGTTATGAACGCCCTGGCTGTGTGCGTAACCGTTATTCCCAGTCTCTTGCACACCAGGCGCAGTTTCAGTAACAGGAGTTGTCCCCCATTCACCACGCTTCCCGTCTGTCCAAGATTGAGAGCAGGTGGAACCCTTGAATCCCTGGGTCCTGCAATGTCATATCCAGCGTCTGTGAGCTTACTGGGTCAGACAGGCCTCTAAGAGTTTGTACCATCGTGTCGAATATTGGAAAGAGCGATCTGTGATTCTGCTCTCAATGAAAGCACCAAAATGTTGAGTTTGCTTTTAGCCAACGACAATGAGTCTTTTTGATAAGCGATAAAAGATATGTCGTAATGCGAATATATAATAAAGCAATAACAAGACACAAGAATTTTATAGAGGTTCAGCCCCGAGCAGTTCTGTAATACCCTGGAATTAAGAAAAGGATTAGCAAAACCCTAAATAGATAATTATGAATAATTGAGGAATTATATTATTATATAGTTCAATATATGTGAATTAATATGAATTTTAATATGTTAAGACCCCGTTGGTGAGTCAGGGGCATTTTAGTAATTGTGATCCCAGTAGGGTAAAATGATGAAATTAATTAAATTGCGTGCTTAAAGGAACTATATTATTATATAGTATGCCTATATTGTCTTTTTAGGTGTGCTCTGACAGGTTGGCGCGGTATAGTCACAACCGGGAATTTCGGGCCGAACTGGGTTCGGGCCTGAAATCTAAATTGGATTGATTTATTTGGCATTTTTATTTATGGATGATAATCTGAAATTTATTTGGTATTATTTGAGTATGAATGACAAATATACCCTTGAGAGTGCTTATGCATGTTATATAGCCATAAGAGCAAAACTGTCTTTTGACCTTATATGACTTATTCTGAGAAAATGTGATTTTTGAAGAAATGAAATGTAATTTTCTTGTGGCTTCTCCCTCTGAACCGAACCCTCTCTCCCTCTCTAACCCTTTCTTGAGCTTCAAGTGAAATTTTTGAGTTATTGAGTGAAATACTTGACTTTGAAGCTTGGAATTGGAAGGATTTTAAGCTTGGAATTGGAAAGATTTTAAGCTTGGAATTGAGGTATTTTCTAGCTGAAGTGATTTAGAAAATATTATTGTAATTCTTGTTGGTATTAATTGTTGAAAAAGCATGTTTGGAATTTAGAGTTTGCATGTTATTGATGTAGGTTGAATTTTGGTGATTTTTTGTGTAGAATTGCATGTTTTTAGTTGTTAAGCATGGATTTTAATTGTAGGATATTTTCTACTGCTGAAGCATGTATTTATGAGTTGTTTTCTTGGTTGGAAGTTATTTGAATTGTAGGGGATCGAGCTCTTGTTCAAGAGCTTGAAGTTGCCATGTTTATGCATGAACCTTGTGTTCTTTGAGCAATCTAAAGTTTTGAGTTTATTGCTGGAATTAGTGTTTGAAGCATGAATTTTAATTCCTTGTTGATTGCTAGCATCTATTCTTGGTGATTTGTGAGTTGGGATGTGAATTGGGATGAATAGGGGGTGTTATGTTGTTGAAATTCGAGTTTGTGCTTGCTGGTTTCTGGGTTGTGCACCTAGATGCCGCGGCATGCTCTGGAGCATGCCGCGGCTCGCTCCACTGAGTGGACCTGGGAATTCGTCCCAGGTGCCGCGGCCCGCCCTCGTGATTTTTGGGCAGATTGTGTTGAAACTTTGAAAATGCATAACTTTTGATTCCGAACTCCGATTTGAGAGTTCTTTATATCGTTGGAAATCTCATTCAGAGCTCTATATGATTATCTAAATTTTAAATGCCATGATTGAATTTTATGAGTATGGAACTAGGGGTTAACCCTATGTGTGAAATATCCCGGATTTGTGTAACTAGGATTACCGGCACCTGATCAGTAGCACCCGGGGATTCAGAATCTCTTTCTATTGCTGGACAGTAGGTAAGACAGTGATTAGCACATAGATTATGCACATTGGCGCTTATATTGAGAATGATATGCATGAATGTTTAGTAATCGGGATTAGGGTTATTACCCTAATAGGAACGGTCTAATAGCCTAGGGTTATTACTCTAGTGATATATGTGTATAATGCCATGCCATGTTATTTGAAATGAGATTTAGGGATTATGCGCTCAAGGCATAATCGGGTTGGACTCGGTAACCATAACCGAGATGAACCAATTCTAAGGCCTTAATGTATTTACACGTGTGAGAGCAACACGTGGGTCTACGTCATGTAGATTTAAATAGATGTGTGAGCGCAACACATAGGTCTACGCCACGTAGACATAAATGGGCAAGTTGATATAATAATCAGGTCTGTGTTATACAGACATACGTGAATGAGCATATTATATTTGTCATGATTTATACTATCTTGCTGGGCTTGGCTCACGGGTGCTCTACTGTGCAGCAAAGGGTAAGGCATTAGCTGATCAGCCATGAGTTTTCGGAGCAGGGCGAAGAATGTACATGTTCAAGCCATATCAGACCAAGCGGGTTAAGGGTCTATCAGTGTTGAGCTTTTGAATTCTGTTTTGCCGATTAGGACGGCTAGAAAGAAAAGACTTGTAATAAAGTTTGTAAGTATTTTTGGGATCCCAACTGTTTAAAAGTTTAAATATATTACAAGTTTATTTTCATTCTGTTTAATATAAAAGTTTAAATTCTACGCTATTTTGATTAGTAATCTTAATTAGGGGATTAGGGTTTTCATAAGTATTTTGGGTAGCGGGCCTAACTATTTAGGGCGTTACAATTTTGTATCAGAGCGCCAAGGTTTTTAAACTTCCTGTAGACCGGCCGAACATGTACATTCATCGTCAGAGATAAACTCGACTCATGGTGCAGTAAGTATTGAGAGTAAATACTTGACTGTTTGTGTGATCATCTGTTTACCGCTTTCCATTTTAGGTAGTATGCAAGCATCTAGAGTATGTATGTTTTATGTGATGCCATGCTATAAATGCTATTTGTTTATGTGAATGTGTATGAGGGAAATAGATGAGTTAGGGTTTAAGGCAATAAGTGCGTAAGTGTGGTATTGGTGCTTAACTCCCTGGGGTTGTTGATTACAGGGGTACTAGTAATGGACCCTCCGCAATCATCCAGACCACAGGGCGAGCAAGTAAAGCCCGGGGCTACCCGAACCAATCCACCAGCACCGCCTACACCTCGGCAGAATCTGGGGGATAATGCGGGGGCTGTTAATGCTAATCCTCCTGCTGACTGGCAGCAGATGTTTCATGAAATGCGAAGTGTCATACTTCGTCAAGAGGAAGAGTTGCAATGTTTAAGGCAACAAGCTACCCCAGTTAATCAAGGGTTACCACCAGCTCCTGTGCCAGTGGTGGGTAACGAAGGGTATATTATGCCGCACCGGGACTCTGTGTTCGAGCAGTTTGTGAAGCTGCAACCTCCGGCTTTTCTAGGAGGTATTGATATTATTAAGGCTGATTAGTGGATGAGCACTGTTACCCGTATCCTCGATAATATGGGGGTGACGGGAACTGAGAGGGTGAATTGTGCGGCCTTTATGTTTCAAGATCATGCCCGCGTTCTGTGGCATATAGTGAATCAGACTCGAGATGTCAGTGTGATGACATGGGAAGAGTTTAAGAAACTTTTTGAGGAATTGTTTTATAATGTTGCAGTGAGGACTTCACACCAGGAGGATTTTGTGAAGTTGACTCAATGGAAGATGTCGGTGGCCGAGTATACTCTGGAGTTTGACCAGTTATCAAAATTTGTTGGTGATTTGGTGCCTACAGATTTCACCAGAAAACAGAAGTATGTTCGAGGACTAAATGCTACAATTAGTTCGGACTTGAAGATCACCACATCGCATGACACTCTGTATAAGAGAGTGGTAGACTTGGCCTTAATTGCTGAGAAGGCCGAGCAGTAAGTAATGAAGCAGGCTGCAAAGGATGCCGTCATGGCATCAAACCCTCCTGCTAGTGGTAATGTCAGTAAGGGGACCGACAGTGGCAACCCTGAGCACAAACGGAAGGCTGAGGCATCCAGAGCTTCAAAGGGAAATAGAAACTTTTGGGGAAACAGAGGTGGCCGTCAAGGTCGCGGGTCCTCATTCCGGTCATATCCCGAGTGCCCTAAATGCAAGAAGCATCATCCTGGTGAGTGTCGAGCCAAGGCATGTTTCCAGTGTGGCATGGTGGGCCAATTTATCAGAGATTGTCCCCAAGCCAAGAAAGAAGAGCCTAAGAAGAATATTTCTCAGAACCCGGGCCGACTTTTCACTATAACTCAGGAGACGCTGATGCTAGTCCGTCAGTTGTGACATGTCAGTTGTCTATTAATGGTTGTTCATGTTGGGTTTGTGCCCTAAATAAAACCTATTTCAATATAATCAGATTTACTTATTAATAAAGATCAGAAATAACATTTTATGTTGCATGGTTCACATGATTTATTTCATGATTATATGTATATAATGTATGAATTCTTTTTAAGTCCAGAACATATGAATTTGTTAAAGATTATAGTGTTGTCAGCACAGTGGAATATGATCTTAATTATATGTTCGAAAGTTTATTCCCTGATTTGTCAGAACACTAGATTTAGACTGACATGGTATAATCAGCGATGTGTATTCTTACACCTTGGAACAGTGTTATGTCCTTTCCAGAACATTGACAAAGTTTACCAGTATCAGATGTATGGAGTATACATCGGAAGGGACCGATATTGAACTTTGATTAGATATATTAAAACTTACTGTAATATCTATTCAATTCAATATCACCTGTTGATCCTATATCAAATGACCTTAATCCTGATATGGGTAGGTTCGATCTCAAGAGTACTATACATGTTCTTTGATTTGTTAGTTAAGCCTACTTTTGGGTCAAGGTGATACGTACATTTTGGGAACATGATAGTATAATTGAGTGGGAGCGCTAACATAAATATGGAATCTATAACTTCTATAGGAATTTAGAAGTGAAACGATGATATCCTTCGAGCTTGGCTAAACAGAAATAAATGGTGGAGATCTCATTTTAGTTTGCTGAAATATCATTTATATGGAGCTAAGTGTTTTAAGGATAAAATACATTGAAGGTGTAGCGGTAACAGTAGTGCCTTTTCAATGTAGATCATCCATTAGGGGGTCATTTATCACATTAGGGTTATAACAATGGATAACTAATGACGTGTCTATATCATGGAACATATAGAGCGTTCTATATGACTGAGAGTGCAATTCCAAGTTCTAAGTGTGGATTCAATGAGGAATTAATAAGTTAGGGAATTTACTTGGTAAATTCGGTTCGACTTATTGGAAGCTCGGTTATATAGACCCATGGTCCCCATACTAGTTGAGACCATACTGCTTGTAAGACTCAGTTAATTGATTTTAATTAATCAATTATAATTCTAAAAGTTAGACTATGTCTACTTTATGAATTTTCACTAAGCAAGGGCGAAATTGTAAAGAAAAGAGATTCTATGTTTATTTATTAATTAAGAGACTTTACATGTCTAAATTAATAAATATATTAAATGGCATTATTATTTAATAATTATTTTCAAGTTATTAAATAATTAGAATTGGCATTTAAAAGTTTAAATTGGAAAATTGGCATTTTTGAGAAAATTGGAATGGAAAATAACAAAATGGGAAAGTTGCAAAGTGAGGCCCAATGCCCTTTGTATGGCCGACCACTATGCACAAAGAAATACCATTTGTAGTTTCCATTATTTTAATGCCATACAATTCTAACCTAAACCTAGAGGGTTTTCTATAAATAGAAAGTGTTGGCTTCAGGAAACAAAGACACAGAACTTTGATCATTTAGTTTCTTTCAGGAAATGCCACACGCCCCTCTCTCTCTTTTCTTCTCTCTAAATTTTGAATTCCTTGAGTGAATGAGTAGTGCCCACACACATCAAGTGGTATCTCAATCATAGTATGTAAGACTATGGAAAATCTACATCAAAGAATGAGAAAAGAAGATCCAGATTTAGATCTTGATTATGCTCTGCTACAGAAAGGAATCAAAGGCTAGAGATCTGAATGGAAGGAGTCATAATATTCCGCTGCACCCACTGTAAGGTTTTCTAAACTTTATATGTGTTTATTTTTATTGTTTTAGAATTCATATTAGGATGTTAATCAAACATACTTGTTAGTAAATCTAGATCCTGGTAAAATAATTCACACAACTGTCACCAGAGCCATGGTAATAATTTATGAATTAAAATGATGATTTATATGTTTTTGTGTTGATTTGGATGGTTTCATGTGGTTTATGTGTTAGTTGATGAATGTATATGTTGTACAGTACCTTTTTCCATGAAAACTATTTTTTCTATTTTTGAAAATATTTTATTTGGATTCCTTGTGAAAAATTAAGCAATTTTTGTTTTTACGGAACTCGATTCCGATAAAAATTGAGAAAGTTATGAATTTTGGAAAATCGGGATTTCGGGTATGCATGGGTGCTCAATCGCACGCATCAGGTGCTTCGGAATGGATGCCCATCCGCGCGCGTGACAAGCCCGTGTCACCCTGCAAGCACCGGGGTTTGCCGCCCAAGTTGACCCTGCCTGCGCCGAGTTTTCTCGGCGTGCATCCTTCCTCCGCGCGCGCATGAAGGCTGCGTGCAGCCTGTTGCACGCCCAATCCTGGGCAGCAACCCAAAATTGCGATTTTTGGGATTTTTTCCCAAAAATCCAATTTTTTCATGGATTTGTTTCCCAAAATTCATTTTTCCAATTTTAAATATTTATAAATTGAAATATTTTCAATTTGGAATTCTTTCCAATTTTAAATATTTCCTATTATGGTCAGATTTAAAAATTTGTTAACTTCTTTAATAATTATTTATTATTGAATTATAAGATTAGATATTTTGATATTTAACATATTTTAAATTAAAAGATAACTTTGTCTTTTTATTTAAAATATTATATTAAAATTATCTTATATGACAAATTAAATAATTAATAAATTTGAAATTAACATAGATATTTTTATAGGTCTACTTACCATAATATTTTTTAAATTCAAAATTTTTTATTTTGTTAAATATTTAATTATTTATAAATTATAAGTTTAAAAGTGATATTTTTCTATATATATCATTTTTTTCTTATTGGAAATTTATAAATCATATCTTAAATATTTAAATAACATAAATATTTTTGTAGACATTTAAATATTGCTTAATTTGAGATATTTTGACATATAATTATGGTAATTATTATTCATTTATTATTTTATTCCTAAAATAATAATTATCTAACCAAATTTATTTTATTAAATTATAAGATCTGAAAGTGATATTGAAGATTCTTTCCTTTCAAATCATTGATCTTATTAGATATTTAATTTGATTCAAATAAACCTAGATATTTTAAAATTAGTTTCCTTTATTTTGAAATTTTTAGGGTTTGTTTTAACAACCCTAAATTTTCAGAATCAAGTTGGTTAGTTTAAGAATAATAATTTAATTATATCAATATCTTATTTCACATCTGTTACATGGACAATGTTTGTTTATTTATATTGTTTATTCAAAATTTTTTAAACAAACCTCTTATTTATCTGATCTAAATTGCTATGATTAACTTGTTGACAGATCCAATGATCTGATTTTAGTCATAGTCCAATTGTCAATAGATCTTATGAATAATTTGTAACAGGTAATTTTTGTACTTCTTTCATCTGTGTAAACCTAGTAACATGATAGGGCCCATCCAAATCATTTGACCTGTTTGAGCCTATATGTTTGCTATTGGGCTTAGATGCATATAGGAAGCCCATTTAAGTTTTTACTAAGTAAATGGACTAGGTTGCTAAAATAAAATTTGACATAAGTAATTTTATTTAGGCCCAATTAGATTTGGGCTTATTCAATGAATAACAATTGTATATATTAAGGTTAAATTCCTCTCTTTTGGGCCTTGTGTGAGAGTTGGGGGCCAATAGAAGTGGGTACGACATACTGAACCCAGCTCCCCCTCACATGAACTACCCCAATTGTGAAGGCCCATTTGCCTTATTTAAATAGTTGTATTAGGTTAATTATATTAGTCTAACCTAATTAAAATTGAATTAGCAACATAATTAACTTTTAAAATATATGAAATTTATTTTTCATTTTAATATTTTAAAGTTAATTTTAGAAAAACACTTAGTTAATGATATATATTCTAGATAGTTATTTCTAGTACTAATTATTATTTCTAATATTAAATAGGAAAATATCATTGATTGTGAAATTAATTGTTTCATAATTAATTTTGGTACAATCTAAGTTTAGTATATTTTCCTAGTATTAAACTAGAATTAATAATTAAGTTTCCTCTATACTTAATTATTTATTTCTTGAATTTAATACATTTAATTAAATTGAAAATTCAATATCTAAGTAGATTTTCATCATGATACTTAAATATTGTTATTTTCGTGTTATTTAATTAAAGTTGAAAATTATCTTAAGTTTGGAATCTTATTTCAGAATAACTTATGTTTGAATAATTTTCAAAATATATTTTATTTTATTTGATTAATCATTTTCCCAAAATTTCGAAATTGTATTTCTTTAATGTAGAAATTTTGAATTTTATTTGAAAAATAGATTAAAGTTAAAAATTATATATTTTAATTTTATACCAACTTAAATCAATGATTTTTTCATTTAATCATTAATTAAAATAAATGAACTAAAATATATTATAATTAGAAATTGAATTAATAAGTCAATGAAAGTCTAGATAGTTATTATCTGTTTTGCTTGAAGTATTTTTCTAGTGTATTTAATTAAATAGAAAATTAATATTTAAGTTCATTCTTAATCATGATACTTAAATATTTGAAATTTTTCTTAGATATTTAATTAAATAGGAAAATTATATTTTTTGTTGTAAATTAATTTTTATTAATTTTGGGCCAACATAAAATTAGAGTAATTTTCCAGGATTTATTTTTATTTTATTTTAAAGCATTTTCGAAAGTTGTATTCTTATACACTTTTTTTTTTTTTGAAATGCAATATATATTTATAGAAAATTAAATTTGAGTTGTAAATTAATTTAAATTAATTTTGAAACAACTTAAATTGAATAATTTTCTAAATATTTATGGAAATTATTACTAAGATGGAAATAATTCACGTTATTTTCATATCCATCTAAGTATAATTTATAAATATTAAATTAAAATTTATATTTATAATTTTTTATTCTAAATTGGAAATTTTAATAAAATAAATATATATATATTTAAAATAAATATTAGGAGAAAATACAACCTTCATTAAATAATAAGCTTCATTAAATCATAACTAATTCAAATTAAATCGAAATTGAGTTTTGTAAAAAAGTAACTTGCTTAATTTTTTCCATACTATTCAATAAAAATAATTCCAGAAACAGATATTCAATTATTTTTCACGAAAATTCACAAACATCAATCAATCATCAAATAACACTCAATACAACATGATACCATCCAAAACATCAAACAATCGTTTTAAAGTCCAAATTTCTTGCAAGCAAATCAATTACCATGGCTCTGAGGCCAGTTGTTGGAAATTATTTTACCAGGATCTTAGATCTACTCACAAGTATGTTGATTAACACCCTAAATATGAACTTTCTAAAATGATGAAATAAACACGTATAAAGTTTAGGACACCTTACATTGGGTGCAGCGGAATAATATGACTCCTTCGGTTCAGATATCTAGCCCTTGATTCCTTTCTGTAGCAGAGCATTATCAATATCTGAACCTGGATCTCTTTCTCTGAATCTTTGATGCTGAAACTCCTTCTTGCTGAAAGTCTTTCTTCACGATCTTCCTCACTATGGTTGAGGTATCACTTGCTGTGTGTGGGCACTACTCTTACACTAAGAATTTCGAAATTCAAGAGGGAAGAAAGAGAGAGGGAGTGGTCGGCCAGATAGGGAGAGAGAAGGCTCAGGTTTTTCTGAATCAGAAGTGTCAGAAGAAAAAGTGACATTTTCCTGAAGCCTTCACTATCTATTTATAGCATTCTACTAGGGTTAGGTTAGAATTATTTAGCATTAAAATAATGAAAATATCAGTTTAAATTGCCTACAAAAGTGGCCGGCCATGCATAGTGGATTTGGGCCTCACTTTTTGCAATGCAGTTTTATCTTTTCTGCATCTGATTTTCTCAAAAACGCCAATTTTCAAATTTAACCATTTAAATGCCAATTCTAACTATTTAATAACTATAAATAATTATTAAATAATATTGTCATTTATCATATTTATTAATTGAACCATACAAAGTATCATAATTAACAAATATGCCCTAAAACTCTTTCTTTACAATTTCGCCCTTACTTAGTGAAAAATTCACAAATAGACATAGTCTAATTTGAGAATTATAATTGATTAATCAAAACCAATTACATGAGTCTTACAAGCAATATTATCTCAACTAGTGCGGGGACCATGGGTCTATATAACCGAGCTTCCAATAAGTAGATCAAGAATTTATTAATAAAATTCACTAACTTATTAATTCTTCGTTGAATCCACGCATAGAACTTAGAATTGCACTCTCAGTATATAGAATGCTCTATATGTTCCACCATACAGACACATCATTAGTTATCCATTGTTATAATCCTAATTTGATCAATGATCCTCTATATGAATGATCTACACTGTAAAGGGATTAGATTACCGTTACACCCTACAATGTATTTATTCCTTAAAATACTTAACCCCGTATAAATGATATTTCAGCTTATGTGAAATGAGTACTCCACCATTTATGTTCGTTTGGTCAAGCTCGAAGGAGATCATCCTTTGCTTACTATTCGCCAGATAGAAGCTATAGATGACATGTTTATTCTAGCGCTCCCACTCAATTGCACTATCGTGTTCCAAAAATGTACATATCACCCTGACCTAAAAGTAGGCTTAACTAACAAATCAAAGAACACGAATAGCCTTTCAAGATTGAGCCTAATCATAACAGGATTAAGAACATTTGATCTAGGATCAACTAGGCAATATTGACTTGAATAGATATTACGGTAAGTTTAATAAATCTAAGTCAAAGTTCAATATCGGTCCCTTGCGATGCATACTCCATGCATCCAACCTGAGCTTTACCTTAACCAATGCTCTGGAAAGAACATAGCATTTCTCCAAGTGCAAGTAAACTCTGTTGTAGATTATCATATCAGTAAAACCCTATGTCTGATAAATCTAGGAAACTTTATTCACATAGTCATGTTTACTTTCCAATGTGTTGAAGGCACAATAAACAGGATCAAGTATGTGAAAAGGGTTTCAGATGAATTCATACATTATATACATATAATAATGAAATAAATCATGTGAACCACGCAACATTAAATGTTATTTCTGATCTATATTAATAAGTAAATCTGATTATATTGAAATAAGTTTTATTTAGGGCATAAAACCCAACAAACTCCCACTTGCACTAATATAAAACAAAAAAGTGTGTTTCAAATAATCTCAACACCTCGATATACAAATCAAGTGTAGTAGTAGTAAACTCCTCGTAATAGGATCTGAAAGGTTGAATTAACCACAACCTTTTCTCCACCATTACTCTTCCTTGATCACAAAATTATTGATAATGTGAAATTCCTCTCTATATGTCTACTGTCTTGGGATACTAGATTCTATACTTTTGGCAACTACTTTTGGTTAATCAGGAAATTAACACTAGTAGCTAAGGCAATTTGGAATGGTGCCAAAGATGTATAGAACTTTCCTTAGACTGAATAAGTACCTTTTCTGCAACTTTAACATTCAGTCCCTTCCTGGTAGACCTAGAGACTTCAGATAGGTTTTACTGTTCTCCAAAATCACTATTCCACCCCCAGAGTAACTACCATCTTATCAGAAAGATTTTCTAGCACAAAGGCAAATTTCGAAATCTGATATGGTGTAGTCTAAGAGTTTAAAACACACCCTTATAGACTAACATATAGTTCCTCTTCTTAATCTTAGGATTTACTTGATTGTCTTCCAATGTTCTTCTCCTGGATTAATCTGATACCTACTCATTACTCCCACTTAACAGCAGGTGTCTGGTCTAAGGCATACTAAAGCATATCTGAGACCTCTCACTGTTGATATAAGAAATTCTTTCATGGCTTTATCTTTTCTGGAATAGTTGAGACTTTTCCTTAGATAAATAAAATCTATGCCTAGAAGTCGAGAAGCTTCTATAGATTGCGATTAGGAAGAAAATGCTTCAGCATCTTACTAAAGTAAGTTGCTTGCATTAGAGTAAGTAATTACCAGGTATACCACAAGCCATAGGTTTAGATAAACTCAAACCTATAATACTAGGAACATGAAGTTTTGTTAAGTCCATTGAATAGACTTATAAACGAAAATTTCCTTTTATGTCCTTGTATTAGAAAACTTTAGGTTATTCCTTGTGAATGGATTAAACCATAGTTCTATTGGCTTTCTTCTTAGTTTCTTATCTTGACAATCCATTACTTGTTTAAACTCACAATGGATTTTAATCACTAGTGTCTCCCAAGTCATAAGAAGTGAAGTTCCTAGAAACTCTCCCACTACGACAAGGTACCGTGAATTATGTCTAAGAAAACTAAATGGTATTAATCTCTTCGGTTGTGACAAGACAACAGAGGTAGTGGGATCATCATATGTCAAATAGGATGATAGAACACTTTTGGAATCAAGAATAAAATATCTCCTTTATTTGCTACTTTATTTTCAGACTTAGTCATTATCTTAGAAAAGTAGTATTTATTTAAACAAACACTTTCTTATCTATTGACTATGGGATGGTCCACCCCTAATCACTTAGAATAGCTAACAAACCATGGTTAACAGTTCTAGCTTTTCTTAAGATTTTGATTAGGTCATCCATAAATCTAGTAATGATTTACATTAAGTATACAACCATTACATCATTCTGAAATTGTATTACCATAGAAGGAATTAGGCAACGACTAGTAACTAATCATCAATATGCAACTTGAAATTTCTGGGGAGGTAAGTTTTGATATAATTCAAAAATCAATTTAATGATCTTTGAACTGCATATCTACTAACTATTTCTCCACCCCTATCAGTTCACAAGATCTTTAACCACTTACCTTAATGGTTTTCACCATTGCTAGAAATTCATGAAATGTTTCAAACATTTCAAATTTCTTTTGCATAAGGTAAAATCTAGAGTGATCGTATTAAGAATACAACGAAAAACTCATATCCACCTATGAATGTACATCCATCTGCGAATGAGATGAACTTACTTTCAGTGGATATAGGCATATTAACTCTTTGTAGAGATGGATCTTGTCAAAACCACTATGAACAAGATACAAATGCCATAGATTTAAAAAAAATGTGGTTGTAGTCTTTTGATGACTTAGGTTTAGTTACATTAAAGTGTTCTTAGAATAGTGCAAGTGGATCCTGGTCACAGAATACCTAACTCATATTCCATACAGTTTGAATCCATTGATAGAAGATGGATATTAAATACTTGGAAAGTGTAACTGTATTGCTTCCTGGAAATAGAAATTTAAGAAAATTTCTGTTTGGATTCTAAAATTAAAGTCAAAGACTTAAATTCAACCAAATATAATGAGTAATTCTATCTTGGACCACCACTACTAATTTAACTCTAAGTCTGATTTGCCCTTACAAGTAGGAGATTTCTAAGATTGAGGATTTATATCAATTGGGAATAGAATTTCAGGATTATAATCATATGCGTCATTTAATTTCTTAAGAGAAAATATAATGACATGAAATGATTTATAGACCATTCATCCAATGATATATTATTGAGCTAATTCAAAATGAATAAGCTAAGAGGAATTAGGATAATTTCGTTTATAAATAAGAATCCAACGATGCTTCGATTAGCGAAAGACAAAGTAATCTTATTTATGTAATTTTCTTGTTTCGTATTGTAAAAATACTAATCTAAGGTGTCATCAATTGATGAACAACTAGATGTTGCATATACAATATTTATCTTTCGAGATCTTACACTATTATGTATGTCTAATGGTGAAAATCCATTAGGGATTTATCTCATTAGAAAAACAAACATGTTAGACCAACAATGAAGATTCAAAATTAAACTACACTTTAATAACAGAAAATAACATGATTCAATATAAATTCATACACAATTCAGAAATTATTAAACATATAGCAAGTAAGAATGACAAGTGAAAATACTAAAACATACAATCCTAAATAATTTCCAAGGTTTCCAACAAACTGATACAGTGTCCCGGTAGGCGAGAGTCAAAGTATCATTTATTGAATAGAGTTGTCAGCTCATCTAAAATAGAAACCATTCTAGCAACCTTTTATTCGATCAAAATAAGAATCCAACGTTGTCCCGGTAGGCGAGAGTCAAGGTTATTCTCATTTTATGAGCTTCCACCATTGTTTCATGTTTTATAAGTTTATCTCTAAGTAGTCACCGTAGGGGAGAGTCTAATAGAGACGAAAACTTACAAAACACTTATCAAAGGAGATATTATGGTGTTAAATGCGTTCAACGAATAACCATCCATAGGGGGACGAAGTCTAGCGTCTCGAGGTTGTATTGAAAACATTTTACTATTGTAAGACCAACAATGGAGATAGAATATCTTAATAATTATAAAGCTCATTATTTAAAGTGAGTTGTATTTTCTTTGATTCGCTTTATTTAATCTATTTATTTTAAATATATATTTATTTAATTAAAATTTCCAATTTAGAATAAAAAATTCTAAATGTAAATTTTAATTTAATATTTATAAATTTTACTTAGATGGATATGAAAATAATATGAATTATTTCCATCTTAGTAATAATTTCCAATAAATATTTAGAAAAATATTCAATTTAAGTTGTTACAAAATTAAGTTAAATTAATTTACAACTCAAATTTAATTTTCTATAAATATATATTGCATTTCGAAAAATTAAAGTATTTAACAATACAATTTTCGAAATTGCATATTAAAATAAAAAATAAATCCTGGAAAAATTATTCTAATTTAATGTTGGCCCAAAATTAATTAATAAAATTAATTTAGAACAAAAAATATAATTTTCCTATTTAATTAAATATGTATAAGAAAAATTTCAAATATATAAGTATGATGATGAAAATCAACTTAAATATTAATTTTCTATTTAATTAAATACACTAGAAAAATACTTCAAGCAAAAATATCACCTATCTAGATTTTCCTTTGACTAATTAGTTAAACTTCTAATAAAATATATTTTACTTCATTTATTTTAATTTAATCAATAAATGAAAAATTCATTGATTTAAGTTGGTCCAAAATTAAAATAAATAATTTACCACTTTAATCTATTTTTCAAATAAAATTCGAAATTCCAGCATTTAAGAAATACAATTTCGAAATTTGATTAATAAAATAAAGAGAAAATATATTTTGAAAATTATTTAAATTTAGTTGGAAAAATAAATTTCAACTAAAAATAATTTTCTATTTAATTAAGTGTCATGAAAAAGAAATATTTAAGTATGATGATGAAAATCAACTTAGATATTTAATTTTCAAATTAATTAAATGTATTAAATTCAAGAAATAAATAATTAAGTATAGAGAAGGCTTAATTATTAATCTCTAGTTTAATACTAGGAAAAATATACTTAAAATAAATTGTACCAAAATTAATTATATAAATAATTAATTTCACAATGTATAATATTTTTCTATTTAATATTGGAAATAATAAGTAGTCTAGAAATAACTATCTAGAAAATATTTTATTGGACTAAGTATCTTTTCCACAAAATTTGAAAAAATATCTAATTTAAGTTGTATTAGAAAAAAAATCTAGAACTTAAATATTTTCAAATTTAAATTTAATTAAATATCAAAAATTAAGTTGTAACCACTTAATTTGAAAATATTCCATTTTAAGTTAATATTCGAAAAGATATTAACTTAAAAAATATCTAAAATATTCCATTTTAAGTTAATATTTGAAAAGATATTAACTTAAAAAATATCTAAAGAATCTTAATAACCAATGCCTAAAATTCCTCAACTTAATTTTGAAATTTTAAATCCAAAAGATATTCAGATTTAAGTTGATTAGTTAGAGATAACTAAATATCAACTTAAATAGGAATATTTAATGAAAAATTTAAATTAAGCTTCAGAAAGAATCTAGATAGTTATAATTCTATATTTAATTAAATACAAGAAAATACATATAGTTTAGCTTAGAATAAAAAATTCTTTAAACTATAATTTTCTTAAATTAATTTCAAAATAAATGAAATTAATTATGTTGCTAATCAATTTTATTAGGTTAAACTATTTTAATTAACCTAGTATAGTTATTCAAATCAGGCAAGTGGGCCTTCACAATTATGGTGGTTCATGTGAGGGGGTGCTGGATTCAGTATGTCGTACCCACTTCTATGGCTCCCAACTCTCACACAAGGCCCAAAAGTGAAGAATTTAACCTTAAAATGAGCAACTGTTATTAATTGAATAGGCCCAATAACTAAATGGGCCTAAATAAAATCTATCAAGAATTATGATAATTTATTTAGCAACAACAACCTATATGCATCTATAATGAAATTAAACACATAGGCTCACACAGGCACACTTTGGATGGGTCCTATCATGTTGCTAGGTCATACACAGATGAAAGAAGATTGTAAATATACCTGTTACAAATTATTTACTTGACCAAGGGAGCCATCAGATCATTAGATCTGGCAAAAAGTAACCATGGCTATTTGCAATCAAGTAATAATAGGTTTTGAAAACTTATACAGAAGCTAAAACACATACTCCTGCAACAAAGTTAGCTGGATAGTTGGATGTAGGATTTATTTAATTTTAAATTAAATAATTAATTTTGAAATAATTAATTAAATAAATAAAATATTTATTTTCGAAAAATTAAAATAAAAAAAATCAAAAATTTAAAAAAAAAATTAAATTTAAAATTAAACCTACAATTTTGAAAAAATTAGGTTTCAACCAAACTAAATATCTTTTCAAAATTTACTAACTACTTTTATTTTATGAATAAAAATTAAATAAAAAATTAAAAAAGATAAATGAATATCTTTTTCAGATTTTAAATGTAATTTAAATAAATAAAATAACAAAATTTAAAAGTTAGCAAAATATCTTACATTTATTTAAAATTACATGATTATAGTTATCTTATTTTAAATTTAAATAAGGTCAAATTATTTAAAAAAAAATTAATTTAAAAATTTAAAATCTCACCTTAAATTTAAAAATAAGATAAATATAATCAAATTTAAAAATAAGATAGATTATTAAGCAAAAAAAGATAGATACTAACTATTTTTAAATTCAAATTACACTAATATCTTGAATTAAATTTAAAAAATATTAAATTAATTCATTATGATAATTAGAATTGAATTAGGATTAGTAATAGTATAAATACAGAACTACACAAAAAATCGGAAGTTAATTCCATGAAAAAACGAAGAAAAACGAAAAAATTGCAAGCTGTACGGACAGTATGCTTGGCATACTGTCCATGGGCGCGCTGGTAGGTGCTTGGGCATGCAACCTCGGCGGAATGCAGGATTTGCATGAAATCCGCGTGCGCACGAGGGGTGCTGCTGAACCCTGATTTTTTCGAAACTTCAAAAAATCATAACTAATTCAAATTAAATCGAAATTGAGTTCTGTAAAAAAGGAACTTACTTAATTTTTTCCATACTATCCAAAAAAAATAATTCCAGAAACAGATATTCAATTATTTTTCACGAAAATTCACAAACATCAATCAATCATCAAATAACACTCAATACAACATGATACCATCCAAAACATCAAACAATCGTTTTAAAGTCCAAATTTCTTGCAAGCAAATCAATTGCCATGGCTCTGAGGCCAGTTGTTGGAAATTATTTTACCAGGATCTTAGATCTACTCACAAGTATGTTGATTAAAATCCTAAATATGAACTTTCTAAAACGATGAAATAAACACGTATAAAGTTTAGGAAACCTTACATTGGGTGCAGCGGAATAATATGACTCCTTCGGTTCAGATATCTAGCCCTTGATTCCTTTCTGTAGCAGAGCATTATCAATATCTGAACCTGGATCTCTTTCTCTGAATCTTTGATGCTGAAACTCCTTCTTGCTGAAAGTCTTTCTTCACGATCTTCCTCACTATGGTTGAGGTATCACTTGCTGTGTGTGGGCACTACTCTTACACTAAGAATTTCGAAATTCAAGAGGGAAGAAAGAGAGAGGGAGTGGTCGGCCAGATAGGGAGAGAGAAGGCTCAGGTTTTTCTGAATCAGAAGTGTCAGAAGAAAAAGTGTCATTTTCCTGAAGCCTTCACTATCTTTTTATAGCATTCTACTAGGGTTAGGTTTGAATTATTTGGCATTAAAATAATGAAAATATCAATTTAAATTGCCTACAAAAGTGGCCGGCCATGCAATAGTGGATTTGGGCCTCACTTTTTGCATTTTTGCAGTTTTATCTTTTCTGCATCTGATTTTCTCAAAAACGCCAATTTTTTAAATTCAACCATTTAAATGCCCATTCTAACTATTTAATAACTATAAATAATTATTAAATAATATTGTCATTTATCATATTTATTAATTGAACCATACAAAGTATCATAATTAACAAATATGCCCCTAAAACTCTTTCTTTACAATTTCGCCCTTACTTAGTGAAAAATTCACAAATTGTCATAGTCTAATTTGAGAATTATAATTGATTAATCAAAACCAATTACATGAGTCTTACAAGAAATATTATCTCAACTAGTGCGGGGACCACGGGTCTATATAACCGAGCTTCCAATAAGTAGATCAAGAATTTATTACTAAAATTCACTAACTTATTAATTCTTCGTTGAATCCACGCATAGGACTTAGAATTGCACTCTCAGTATATAGAATGCTTTATATGTTCCACCATATAGACACATCATTAGTTATCCATTGTTATAATCCTAATTTGATCAATGATCCTCTATATGAATGATCTACACTGTAAAGGGATTAGATTACCGTTACACCCTACAATGTATTTATTCCTTAAAACACTTAACCCCGTATAAATGATATTTCATCTTATGTGAAATGAGTACTCTACCATTTATGTTCGTTTGGTCAAGCTCAAAGGAGATCATCCTTTCTTTACTATTCGCCAGATAGAAGCTATAGATTCCATGTTTATGCTGGCGCTCCCACTCAATTGCACTATCATGTTCCCAAAATGTACGTATCACCCTGACCTAAAAGTAGGCATAACTAGCAAATCAAAGAACACGAATAGCCTTTCAACATTGAGCCTAATCATAACAGGATTAAGAACATTTGATCAAGGATCAACTAGGCGATATTGACTTGAATAGATATTACGGTAAGTTTAATAAATCTAAGTCAAAGTTCAATATCGGTCCCTTCCGATGCATACTCCATGCATCCAACCTGAGCTTTACTTTAACCAATGCTCTGGAAAGAACATAGCATTTCTCCAAATGCAAGTAAACTCTGTTGTATATTATCATATCAGTAAAACCCTATGTCTGATAAATCTAGGAAACTTTATTCACATAGTCATGTTTACTTTCCAATGTGTTGACAGCACAATAAATAGGATCAAGTATGTGAAAAGGGTTTCAGTTGAATTCATACATTATATACATATAATCATGAAATAAATCATGTGAACCACGCAACATTAAATTTTATTTCTGATCTATATTAATAAGTAAATCTGATTATATTGAAATGAGTTTTATTTAGGGCATAAAACCCAACAATAAAGTCATTCAATATTTTCTCTTAAGAAATTAAATAACGCATATGATTATATTCCCAAAATTTTATCCCAAAATGATATAAATCCTCAATCTTAGAAATCTCCTACTTGTATAGGCAAATCATAGAGTTAGATTAGTAGTGGTGGTCCAAGAAAGAATTACTAATTATACAGTTACACTTTCACAAGTGTTTCATAACCATTTTCTTTCAATGGATTTAAACTGTATGAGTTTAGTATTCTGTGACCAGAATCCACTTGCACTATTCTAAGAACTCTTTGATGTAACTAAACTTAAGTCATCAAAAGATACAACCACATATTTTATAAATCTATGGCATTTGTATCTTATTCATAGTGGTTTTGACAAGATCATTCTCTGCAAAGAGTTATATGCCTATATCCACTGAAATTAAGTTCATCTCATTCGCAGATGGATGTACATTCAAGGGTGGATATGAGTTTTCGTTGAATTCTTAAAACGATCACTCTAGTGTTTACCTTATGCAAATGAAATTTGAAATGTTTGAAAAATTTCATGAATTTCTAGCAATGGTAAGTGGTTAAAGATCTTGCGAACTGATAGGGGTGGAGAAAAAGTTAGTAGATATGCAGTTCAAAGATCATTAATTTGATTTTGAATTATATCAAAACTTACCTCCCCAGAAATTCGAGTTGCATATTGATGATTAGTTACTAGTCCTTGCCTAAATCCTTCTATGGTAATATAATTTCAGAATGATGCAATGGATGTATACTTAATGTAAATCATTACAAGATTCATGGATGAGCTAATCAAAATCTTAAGAAAAGCTAGAACTGCTAACCCTGGTTTGCATGTTTATTAGCTATTCTAAGTGATTAGGGGTGGATCATCCCATAGTCATTAGATAAGAAAGTGTTTGTTTAAACAAATACTACTTTTCTAAGAAATGACTAAGTCTGAAAATAAAGTAGCACATAAAGGAGATAATTTTTTTCTTGATTCCATAAGTGTTCTATCATCTTATTCGTTACAAGATGATCCCACTGCCTCTGTTGTCTTAACACAACCGAAGAGGTCAATACCATTTAGTTTTCTTAGACATAATTCACGGTACCATGTCGTAGTGGGAGAGTTTCAAGGAACTTCACCTTCTTATGACTTGGAAGACACTAGTGATTAAAATCCATTGTGAGTTTAAACAAGTAATGGATTGTCAAGATAAGAAACTAAGAAGAAAGCTAAGAGAACTATGGCTTGATCCATTCACATGGAGTAACCAAAAGTTTTCTATCACAAGGACATAAAAGGAAATCTTTGTTAATAAGTCTATTCAATGGACTTAACAAAACTTCATGTTCCTAGTATTATAGGATTGAGTTTATCTAAACCTATGGCTTGTGGTATACCTAGTAATTACTTACTCTATTTCAAGCATAAGATGCTGAAGCATTTTCTTTCCAATGGCAATCTATAAAAGCTTCACAACTTCTTAGATATAGATTTTATTTATCTAAGGAAAAGTCTCAACTATTCCAGAAAAGATAAAGCCATGAAAGAATTTCTTAAATCAACAGTGAGAGGTCTCAGATATGCTTTAGTATGCCTTAGACCAGACACATGCTGTCGAGTGGGAGTAATGAGTAGGTATTAGATTAATCCAGGAGAGGAACATTGGAAGACAATCAAGTAAATCTTAAGATTAAGAAGAGGAACTATATGTTAGTCAATAAGGGTGGTTTTAAAACTCTTAAACTACACTACATCAGATTTCAAGACTTGCCTTTGTGCTAGAAAGTCGCTGATAAGATGGTGATTACTTTGGGGGTAGAGTAGTGATTTTGGAGAAGTATAAAAACCTATATGAAATCTCTTAGTCTACCAGAGAGAGACTGAATGTTAAAAGTTGCAGGAAAGATACTTATTCAGTCTAAGGAAAGTTCTATACAATTGTGGCACCGTTCCAACCTGTCTTAACTACTAGTGTTATTTCCTGAATAACCAAAAGTAGTTGCCAAAGGTATAGAATCCGGTATCCCAAGAGAGTAGACATATAGAGAGGAATTTCACAATATCAAGGATTTTGTGATTAAGGGAAAGTAATGGTGGAGAACAGGTTGTTGTTAATTCAACCTGTCAGATCCAATTACGAGGAGTTTACTACTACTACACTTGATTTGTATATCAAGGTGTTAATGATTATTTGAAATGCACATTTTGTTTTATATTAGTGCAAGTGGGAGTTTGTTGGGTTTGTGCCCTAAATAAAACCCATTTCAATATAATCATTGTAGAAATGACATGTTGGAATGAAATTTTCATTTTGTTGCAGATTTCCTACATCAATCCTTCTTCCTTCGAACTTGAGTTTAGTTGGTCCAGTTGGAACTCGTCTCTTCTCAGATGAGTCTGATTTGTTAATGGTGGTTGGGATGTCTGGTAACCCATCTTCCTTCTTTGTTGGATCGACATTTGAGGGTAGTGATCAATTCTCAACTGACAAGTCATTACCTTGTTTATACAGCATCTTATAGCCTAAGGAGGTTCGATCACCATAAGGCTTTTGGAGCTGTAGGTTTTGATTGATAGCTGTTGTGCCTCGAGGAATGAATTGCAGAGCTTGCTTGGTTCTAATCAGATCAGCAGTGAGTTTATAGATCTCATTCTCCTTTTCATCAAGTTTGTTGAGGTTTTTGACCGTGTCCTCTAAGTTTCCTTTTTTAGTCTCCACTTGCTCTAGAGAGCTTTTTAGACCTCTGATCTGTTTAGTCATGTACTCCCATTGTGAAAACATTTCCTCATATGCATTTTGTCGACCTACGCTATCAGCTTCTAATGTAGTGGAGACTGCATCATCTTCAGACTCAACTTGGTGACAACTTTGGGCCATGAACGCCAGTACTTGCTTATCCTCTTCCGAGCCTTCACTGGCAGTGGAGTTCTTTTCTTCTTCACTATCACTCTAAGTTGCTGCAAGGGCCTTCTTCTTTTTGAGTGTGTTTGCACACTCAGCCTGGATGTGGCCATATCCGTCACACTCTCTACACTTGAATCCTCGATTCTTTTGATCAGTAGATGGTTCTCCTTGTTTGAAGTTTCCACCTTTGTTTTTCTTGAGAGTATTTTCTTTATCAGCTGCAAAATTTCTTTTGTAGTTCTTTTTCAAGAATTTAGCATAGTTTCTCGTTAACAAGGTAGCCGTTTCGTCAGTATTGCCATTCAATTCCTCTAGAACCGGTTTCTTATTTTCTTGATGAATAAGGGCAATACTGCATCAAATTTGTCCTTCACTACATCCTTCTGTTTCTTGGTTTTCTTCCACCTGGACAGTGACAACTCATAATTTTGAAAGGACCCAATGAGCTCATCAAGATCAAGTTACTCAATGTTTCTCATTTCTTCAATTGAGGTTACTTTGGACATGAATCTTATGGGGAGAACACCAAGAACTTTTCGAACCAATTTTGAATTTAAGTAGGTTTTCCCTAGAGCATAGGATTCATTGGAGATATCACACAACTTTGCATGAAATTCAGCTACTGACTCATCTTCCACCATGGTCAGATTCTCAAAGGCCTTGGCCAAGACACGCAATCTTGATTTCTTGACTGCATCAATTCCCTCGTTTTTAATTTTCAGCTGCTCCCATGCTTCCTTTGCAATTTCACAGTTGGAAATGACCTTTAACTGGTTCGTGGAGACAACATTAAACAGAGCGTGTAGGGCCTTTGAGTTCAAGTTAGCCCTTTCCATTTCGTCTGTGGTCCATCGGCTCATGGGTTTGGGGATAACTATTTCATTCTCCATTAACGTTGTTTCGACCACCCTTCTTCTATGGACATCCATACTCTTTCATCAACAGCTCTCAAGAAAGCACGCATCTTCATCTTCCAGTATGGATAGTTAGCACCTTCCAACATCGGAGGTCTCGAGGTTGACCCTCCTTCTCTAAACATTTCCATTCTACACAAAGGAACAAAGAACAAACACACTCTTGTTTTGTAGTTCTTCGAGAAAGAACTCAAAGGTGGTTAGTGGTGACAGAATCAATCCTCAAACAAGTATCAAGAGATTTCAAGAATCAAGAATCTGACAAGTCTAGGATCTAACATAAATTTTTAGAAAATTTCAAGCTCTGATACCAATTGAAAGTACTACTTGTCAATTTTCAAGACTCAAATTACCGAGTTGTTTATCTTTGAATTGATTGATTTCCACACTTGCATTCAAGACTCGAATTGAAAATAAAGTAGTAAAGCACACAATGATTTACAAGCTTCATCCGCACTGAGAACACATCTCAGCCGACTAGTGCTTGGGTTCCCCAAACTAGGGTAATCTCATCTACTAAATCTCAAAATATTTGTATTACAATATCCAGTTCACTCTTAGGAATTTAATATAATCTTTACAACAATTAGTAATGAATTACCAACAACAATCAAGAATCTTGATCGCAGGTACACAATCCCTTGTGCATCAACTGAGTTCGTCTTCGTCACTTCTTTAATCTGAAATCCCTTCAGATCTGATGACGAGGATGACACTGAACTCCCTTCAAGCTCTGATCTTTCTGCCATAGATCTCCATCTTCAAGCTATACAATCAGACCTGTAAGAACAACAACAAGAAAAGCAAGATACTACACTAACTCTCACGAAGAAACTCAACTAACCGAAAATATTGATTTTATGGATGATTAGTTCATAGAACAACAGAGACTATTTATATGCAGTAGATCAGCCGACCTAACCACAACTAACTCCAACCGTTAAGTCATAACAGAGACAACCAGATTTTAACAGAAGGCAGGTGTGCAGATGTAATAGACTAAAACTGCCAGATACGACAAGATATTCTATTAAAATAATCTGTCTAAATTAACGACACTTACAGTTGCAAATGAAGATATCAGGGTAATGATATTAGATATGAAAACAAGGAGGTATAGGATGGCTTTGGGTAGAAATAGGGCTATTGGTTTTAAGTTAGAGAATTGAAGGTTTGATGAGACAATTTCTATGTAATTATACTATTGTTATTTAAATTGATGAATTGAGGTGATCTGGTGCTTTGTAAATTTTGTGTATATGTTATTTAGCTCTACTGGAGCTGTTGGACAGGCTTGGAGGGAGTTTGGTTCGAAGTTAGGGGATGGGATTCTGGTCTGCCATAACCGATCGATCGATTGGTTCTGGTGCAACAGTACCGGTCGAATAGTTGCCTTGCCAACAGAATTTCCCAGGGTTTTACTTGATTTTTGTTTTGGCTCGGGGGGTGCCTAGTATCTAGTTGAACTTATTTAGGTGTAGTATTGCCTATTTTGGGTTGTTGGAGATTAGGCTTTGTCCGGTTTTGGATTAGGGTTTATTCCCAGAGTTTTAATTTAAGGCATTTATTGAATTTTGGTTGTCGTGACATAGGACTGGGATCGCCCAGCTTTGCTTCCACTCAGGTCGACCCGCATACCTGATTTCTAGATAGAGGTATGAAAAGTGATACGCATCACTCATGGTTAAGTGATTAACGATTGTGTTTGTTATAGCCTTAATTATGATCGAGACCTGGTTATGTGTTTGTTATGCCTCGATTATGACCAAGGGTTGGAAACGGTCATTACCGTTACGAGTAATTACTCTTGAAATCACGGATATGTTTCTTACTTATCATTTGTTGTATCGGGCAACGATAGTGACATATGAAGCTCATGGTTAACAAGTGGTAAGGGTGCTTTATGAAGTACCGAGATTGTGTGATTACAATGTTATGAAAATGATTGTTGACCTCGCTTTTAGCCAATGACTATGAGTCTAATTTGTAAGCGACAAGTAGTATACTACGAGTGTAATATAATAAAACAAATAAAGACACAAGAATTTTATAGAGGTTCAGCCCCGAACAATTCGATAATAGCCTAATCCTCGTAGTTTGTATTGACTTAAGAATAATGAGGATGCTTCCTTTTCTTAAAGCTCTTACAATAATATCTCTAAATATAGATTCTTAGACCAGTGTTTTGACCCTTTGCCCATTGAGTATGAATCACTATTTATAGGGCTATAAGCTTGGGAGGGAAGTATTTCCCTTCTGGTTACAATTGATATAAGTTGAAAGATTGCATATTAAATACAGAATATACTAATCGTGGGATTTGGACAACTTGCCATATCTCTGTGATCTGATCCTAAAGTTATTGGGATTTCTTCGGTGACTCGCGATGCAAAAGCTGAATTTGCTAAGTGCTGGTGTGCTGCGCAGATTGCTCACTGCCCGGCTAAGAGGACATCGTCCGAGCGAATGTATGTGGTGTCCTGTTCGTCATATTTCTTTTGAGTAGGTACATAGAGTTGACTCCATGTGTCACCATCGTGCAATGCCACGTCAGATTGCAAAAATTGGGATAATATTTGCCCCCCAAGTCTGTACGGGACTTCCGAAGTTGCGTGTAGACTTCATCCGAGCTGTCTTTGTGTTTGGATGGGTGACACGTGTCAAGTGTGTCTGTTCGCGATTCGATGTGAGGCTAACTAGGCATCACTTCAATTTTCGGCTAATTAATGCTTTGACGCAATTAATGATTCGAAACCCAGTTTTCTCTCACCACGTTTTGACGGTTACACTTGATTATATTTGATTCCCGATATTTTCTTTTGGGGTGGAACTGAGGCATCTAAGGCATTTGAAATGATTACCCTTTTTCATTTTTCTACTTATAAATAGGGTTGTACATCCTTAACAAATTCACTTTTACCAACTTCTCTATTTAGCAAGCTTAGAGTAAAAAAAGAAGTTTTCGCTTTAAGTCTGTCGTGAGATTTCCACCAAAAGTATCCGAGTAGCTTCGTTTGGACCAAACTCAGACGTCGAACAGTGAGTAAGTTTTCAATTCTTTCCTCTTTTATTTTGCATGCTTAATTTATGGGTTCCATACATGCGTTCTTAACTTTACTGTAGAGGATAAGTATGTAACGTCCCCGCTTCAAGCCAGAGTGGCGTACTCTTGTATAAGAGCAATTTATTCCGTGGGTGTAAGGGCCCAATGGAGGCTTGAAGCGCGGACGTTACAAGAGTACGCCACTCTGGCTGCTTCCTAGATTAATGACTGACCCTACAGACCAACAGGAGTGTTTCCAGCGTGCTTTGTCCTCACTCGTACGCTTCCTGGTAAAACTTCCCACGAGGTCACCCATCCTGAAATTGCCCCAAGTCAAGCACGTTTAACTGTGGAGTTCTTTCATGATGGGCTACCGAAAAACAAGATGCACCTTGTTGATATACGCAGTACCAATCAATCCATTTAAGCTCTCTTCAACTGTGTAGTCCCACACCTACACAGTCTAAGAATCATCCCACTTGACCTTCCCCAGGCGATGTGGGATTGCACAACTTACAATGGTATTTCCCCTTGCGGATCACGGGACTACTGACTACAGTAAGTAAGGGGAAATACCAGGTAAGCTGTGCAATCCCACATCGCCTGGGGAAGGTCAAGTGGGATGATTCAGAGACTGTGTAGGTATGGGACTACACAATTGAAGAGAGCTTAAATGGATTGATTGGTACTACCTATATCAACAAGGTGCATTTTGTTTTTCGGTAGCCCATCATGAAAGAACTCCACAGTTAAGCGTGCTTGTCTTGGGGCAATTTCAGGATGGGTGACCTCCTGGGAAGTTTTCCCAGGAAGCGTGCGAGTGAGGACAAAGCACGCTGGAAAAACTCGTGTTGTTCTATAGGGTCAGTCATTAATCCAGGAAGCAGCTAGAGTGGCGTACTCGTGTATAAGAGCCATTTATTCCTTGTGTGTAAGGGCCCAATGGAGGCTTTAAGCACAGACGTTACAAATGGTATTAGAGCCTTGACTCAACCGGAACTGTGGTCGACGAGGACGTCGGACCCCGTAAGGGGGGGTGATTGTGACAGTTAGTAGTCCCGTGATCCGTAAGAGGAAATACCGGGTAAGCTGTGCAATCCCACATCGCCTGGAGAAGGTCAAGTGGGATGATTCTGAGACTGTGTAGGTATGGGACTACATAGTTGAAGAGAGCTTAAATGGATTGATTGGTACTACCTATATCAACAAGGTGCATCTTGTTTTTCGGTAGCCCATCATGAAAGAACTCCACTGTTAAGCGTGCTTGACTTGGGGCAATTTCAGGATGGGTGACCTCCTGGGAAGTTTTCCCAGAAAGCGTGCGAGTGAGGACAAAGCACGCTGGAAAACACTCGTGTTGGTCTGTAGGGTCAGTCATTAATCCAGGAAGCAGCCAAAGTGGCGTACTCGTATATAAGAGCCATTTATTCCCGAAATTCATTTTTCTAATTTTAAATATTTATAAATTGAAATATTTTCAATTTGGAATTCTTTCCAATTTTAAATATTTCCTATTATGGTCAGATTTAAAAATTTGTTAACTTCTTTAATAATTATTTATTATTGAATTATAAGATTAGATATTTTGATATTTAACATATTTTAAATTAAAAGATAACTTTGTCTTTTTATTTAAAATATTATATTAAAATTATCTTATATGACAAATTAAATAATTAATAAATTTGAAATTAACATAGATATTTTTATAGGTCTACTTACCATAATATTTTTTAAATTCAAAATTTTTTATTTTGTTAAATATTTAATTATTTATAAATTATAAGTTTAAAAGTGATATTTTTCTATATATATCATTTTTTTCTTATTGGAAATTTATAAATCATATCTTAAATATTTAAATAACATAAATATTTTTGTAGACATTTAAATATTGCTTAATTTGAGATATTTTGACATATAATTATGGTAATTATTATTCATTTATTATTTTATTCCTAAAATAATAATTATCTAACCAAATTTATTTTAAAATTAGTTTATTTTATTAAATTATAAGATCTGAAAGTGATATTGAAGATTCTTTCCTTTCAAATCATTGATCTTATTAGATATTTAATTTGATTCAAATAAACCTAGATATTTTAAAATTAGTTTCCTTTATTTTGAAATTTTTAGGGTTTGTTTTAACAACCCTAAATTTTCAGAATCAAGTTGGTTAGTTTAAGAATAATAATTTAATTATATCAATATCTTATTTCACATCTGTTACATGGACAATGTTTGTTTATTTATATTGTTTATTCAAAATTTTTTAAACAAACCTCTTATTTATCTGATCTAAATTGCTATGATTAACTTGTTGACAGATCCAATGATCTGATTTTAATCATAGTCCAATTGTCAATAGATCTTATGAATAATTTGTAACAGGTAATTTTTGTACTTCTTTCATCTGTGTAAACCTAGTAACATGATAGGGCCCATCCAAATCATTTGACCTGTTTGAGCCTATATGTTTGCTATTGGGCTTAGATGCATATAGGAAGCCCATTTAAGTTTTTACTAAGAAAATGGACTAGGTTGCTAAAATAAAATTTGACATAAGTAATTTTATTTAGGCCCAATTAGATTTGGGCTTATTCAATGAATAACAATTGTATATATTAAGGTTAAATTCCTCTCTTTTGGGCCTTGTGTGAGAGTTGGGGGCCAATAGAAGTGGGTACGACATAGTGAACCCAGCTCCCCCTCACATGAACTACCCCAATTGTGAAGGCCCATTTGCCTTATTTAAATAGTTGTATTAGGTTAATTATATTAGTCTAACCTAATTAAAATTGAATTAGCAACATAATTAACTTTTAAAATATATGAAATTTATTTTTCATTTTAATATTTTAAAGTTAATTTTAGAAAAACACTTAGTTAATGATATATATTCTAGATAGTTATTTCTAGTACTAATTATTATTTCTAATATTAAATAGGAAAATATCATTGATTGTGAAATTAATTGTTTCATAATTAATTTTGGTACAATCTAAGTTTAGTATATTTTCCTAGTATTCAACTAGAATTAATAATTAAGTTTCCTCTATACTTAATTATTTATTTCTTGAATTTAATACATTTAATTAAATTGAAAATTCAATATCTAAGTAGATTTTCATCATGATACTTAAATATTGTTATTTTCGTGTTATTTAATTAAAGTTGAAAATTATCTTAAGTTTGGAATCTTATTTCAGAATAACTTATGTTTGAATAATTTTCAAAATATATTTTATTTTATTTGATTAATCATTTTCCCAAAATTTCGAAATTGTATTTCTTTAATGTAGAAATTTTGAATTTTATTTGAAAAATAGATTAAAGTTAAAAATTATATATTTTAATTTTATACCAACTTAAATCAATGATTTTTTCATTTAATCATTAATTAAAATAAATGAACTAAAATATATTATAATTAGAAATTGAATTAATAAGTCAATGAAAGTCTAGATAGTTATTATCTGTTTTGCTTGAAGTATTTTTCTAGTGTATTTAATTAAATAGAAAATTAATATTTAAGTTCATTCTTAATCATGATACTTAAATATTTGAAATTTTTCTTAGATATTTAATTAAATAGGAAAATTATATTTTTTGTTGTAAATTAATTTTTATTAATTTTGGGCCAACATAAAATTAGAGTAATTTTCCAGGATTTATTTTTATTTTATTTTAAAGCATTTTCGAAAGTTGTATTCTTATACACTTTTTTTTTTTTTTGAAATGCAATATATATTTATAGAAAATTAAATTTGAGTTGTAAATTAATTTAAATTAATTTTGAAACAACTTAAATTGAATAATTTTCTAAATATTTATGGAAATTATTACTAAGATGGAAATAATTCACGTTATTTTCATATCCATCTAAGTATAATTTATAAATATTAAATTAAAATTTATATTTATAATTTTTTATTCTAAATTGGAAATTTTAATAAAATAAATATATATATATTTAAAATAAATATTAGGAGAAAATACAACCTTCATTAAATAATAAGCTTCATTAAATCATAACTAATTCAAATTAAATCGAAATTGAGTTTTGTAAAAAAGTAACTTGCTTAATTTTTTCCATACTATTCAATAAAAATAATTCCAGAAACAGATATTCAATTATTTTTCACGAAAATTCACAAACATCAATCAATCATCAAATAACACTCAATACAACATGATACCATCCAAAACATCAAACAATCGTTTTAAAGTCCAAATTTCTTGCAAGCAAATCAATTACCATGGCTCTGAAGCCGCTTGTTGGAAATTATTTTACCGGGATCTTAGATCTACTCACAAGTATGTTGATTAACACCCTAAATATGAACTTTCTAAAATGATGAAATAAACACGTATAAAGTTTAGGACACCTTACATTGGGTGCGGCGGAATAATATGACTCCTTCGGTTCGGATATCTAGCCCTTGATTCCTTTACGTAGCAGCAGCATTATCAATATCCGAACCTGGATCTCTTTCTCTCGAATCTTTGATGCCGAAACTCCTTCTTCTTTGAAAGTCTTTCTTCACGATCTTCCTCACTATGGTTGAGGTATCACTTGCTGTGTGTGGGCACTACTCTTACACTAAGAATTTCGAAATTCAAGAGGGAAGAAAGAGAGAGGGAGTGGTCGGCCAGATAGGGAGAGAGAAGGCTCAGGTTTTTCTGAATCAGAAGTGTCAGAAGAAAAAGTGACATTTTCCTGAAGCCTTCACTATCTATTTATAGCATTCTACTAGGGTTAGGTTAGAATTATTTAGCATTAAAATAATGAAAATATCAGTTTAAATTGCCTACAAAAGTGGCCGGCCATGCATAGTGGATTTGGGCCTCACTTTTTGCAATGCAGTTTTATCTTTTCTGCATCTGATTTTCTCAAAAACGCCAATTTTCAAATTTAACCATTTAAATGCCAATTCTAACTATTTAATAACTATAAATAATTATTAAATAATATTGTCATTTATCATATTTATTAATTGAACCATACAAAGTATCATAATTAACAAATATGCCCTAAAACTCTTTCTTTACAATTTCGCCCTTACTTAGTGAAAAATTCACAAATAGACATAGTCTAATTTGAGAATTATAATTGATTAATCAAAACCAATTACATGAGTCTTACAAGCAATATTATCTCAACTAGTGCGGGGACCATGGGTCTATATAACCGAGCTTCCAATAAGTAGATCAAGAATTTATTAATAAAATTCACTAACTTATTAATTCTTCGTTGAATCCACGCATAGAACTTAGAATTGCACTCTCAGTATATAGAATGCTCTATATGTTCCACCATACAGACACATCATTAGTTATCCATTGTTATAATCCTAATTTGATCAATGATCCTCTATATGAATGATCTACACTGTAAAGGGATTAGATTACCGTTACACCCTACAATGTATTTATTCCTTAAAATACTTAACCCCGTATAAATGATATTTCAGCTTATGTGAAATGAGTACTCCACCATTTATGTTCGTTTGGTCAAGCTCGAAGGAGATCATCCTTTGCTTACTATTCGCCAGATAGAAGCTATAGATGACATGTTTATGCTAGCGCTCCCACTCAATTGCACTATCGTGTTCCAAAAATGTACATATCACCCTGACCTAAAAGTAGGCTTAACTAACAAATCAAAGAACACGAATAGCCTTTCAAGATTGAGCCTAATCATAACATGATTAAGAACATTTGATCTAGGATCAACTAGGCAATATTGACTTGAATAGATATTACGGTAAGTTTAATAAATCTAAGTCAAAGTTCAATATCGGTCCCTTGCGATGCATACTCCATGCATCCAACCTGAGCTTTACCTTAACCAATGCTCTGGAAAGAACATAGCATTTCTCCAAGTGCAAGTAAACTCTGTTGTAGATTATCATATCAGTAAAACCCTATGTCTGATAAATCTAGGAAACTTTATTCACATAGTCATGTTTACTTTCCAATGTGTTGACGGCACAATAAACAGGATCAAGTATGTGAAAAGGGTTTCAGATGAATTCATACATTATATACATATAATAATGAAATAAATCATGTGAACCACGCAACATTAAATGTTATTTCTGATCTATATTAATAAGTAAATCTGATTATATTGAAATAAGTTTTATTTAGGGCATAAAACCCAACAAACTCCCACTTGCACTAATATAAAACAAAAAAGTGTGTTTCAAATAATCTCAACACCTCGATATACAAATCAAGTGTAGTAGTAGTAAACTCCTCGTAATAGGATCTGAAAGGTTGAATTAACCACAACCTTTTCTCCACCATTACTCTTCCTTGATCACAAAATTATTGATAATGTGAAATTCCTCTCTATATGTCTACTGTCTTGGGATACTAGATTCTATACTTTTGGCAACTACTTTTGGTTAATCAGGAAATTAACACTAGTAGCTAAGGCAATTTGGAATGGTGCCAAAGATGTATAGAACTTTCCTTAGACTGAATAAGTACCTTTTCTGCAACTTTAACATTCGGTCCACTTCCCGGTAGACCTAGAGACTTCAGATAGGTTTTACTGTTCTCCAAAATCACTATTCCACCCCCAGAGTAACTACCATCTTATCAGAAAGATTTTCTAGCACAAAGGCAAATTTCGAAATCTGATATGGTGTAGTCTAAGAGTTTAAAACACACCCTTATAGACTAACATATAGTTCCTCTTCTTAATCTTAGGATTTACTTGATTGTCTTCCAATGTTCTTCTCCTGGATTAATCTGATACCTACTCATTACTCCCACTTAACACAGTGTCCGGTCTAAGGCATACTAAAGCATATCCGAGACCTCTCACCGTTGATATAAGAAATTCTTTCATGGCTTTATCTTTTACGGAATAGTTGAGACTTTTCCTTAGATAAATAAAATCTATGCCTAGAAGTCGAGAAGCTTCTATAGATTGCGATTAGGAAGAAAATGCTTCAGCATCTTACTAAAGTAAGTTGCTTGCATTAGAGTAAGTAATTACCAGGTATACCACAAGCCATAGGTTTAGATAAACTCAAACCTATAATACTAGGAACATGAAGTTTTGTTAAGTCCATTGAATAGACTTATAAACGAAAATTTCCTTTTATGGGTATTAGAAAACTTTAGGTTATTCCTTGTGAATGGATTAAACCATAGTTCTATTGGCTTTCTTCTTAGTTTCTTATCTTGACAATCCATTACTTGTTTAAACTCACAATGGATTTTAATCACTAGTGTCTCCCAAGTCATAAGAAGTGAAGTTCCTAGAAACTCTCCCACTACGACAAGGTACCGTGAATTATGTCTAAGAAAACTAAATGGTATTAATCTCTTCGGTTGTGACAAGACAACAGAGGTAGTGGGATCATCATATGTCAAATAGGATGATAGAACACTTTTGGAATCAAGAATAAAATATCTCCTTTATTTGCTACTTTATTTTCAGACTTAGTCATTATCTTAGAAAAGTAGTATTTATTTAAACAAACACTTTCTTATCTATTGACTATGGGATGGTCCACCCCTAATCACTTAGAATAGCTAACAAACCATGGTTAACAGTTCTAGCTTTTCTTAAGATTTTGATTAGGTCATCCATAAATCTAGTAATGATTTACATTAAGTATACAACCATTACATCATTCTGAAATTGTATTACCATAGAAGGAATTAGGCAATGACTAGTAACTAATCATCAATATGCAACTTGAAATTTCTGGGGAGGTAAGTTTTGATATAATTCAAAAATCAATTTAATGATCTTTGAACTGCATATCTACTAACTATTTCTCCACCCCTATCAGTTCACAAGATCTTTAACCACTTACCTTAATGGTTTTCACCATTGCTAGAAATTCATGAAATGTTTCAAACATTTCAAATTTCTTTTGCATAAGGTAAAATCTAGAGTGATCGTATTAAGAATACAACGAAAAACTCATATCCACCTATGAATGTACATCCATCTGCGAATGAGATGAACTTACTTTCAGTGGATATAGGCATATTAACTCTTTGTAGAGATGGATCTTGTCAAAACCACTATGAACAAGATACAAATGCCATAGATTTAAAAAAAATGTGGTTGTAGTCTTTTGATGACTTAGGTTTAGTTACATTAAAGTGTTCTTAGAATAGTGCAAGTGGATCCTGGTCACAGAATACCTAACTCATATTCCATACAGTTTGAATCCATTGATAGAAGATGGATATTAAATACTTGGAAAGTGTAACTGTATTGCTTCCTGGAAATAGAAATTTAAGAAAATTTCTGTTTGGATTCTAAAATTAAAGTCAAAGACTTAAATTCAACCAAATATAATGAGTAATTCTATCTTGGACCACCACTACTAATTTAACTCTAAGTCTGATTTGCCCTTACAAGTAGGAGATTTCTAAGATTGAGGATTTATATCAATTGGGAATAGAATTTCGGGATTATAATCATATGCGTCATTTAATTTCTTAAGAGAAAATATAATGACATGAAATGATTTATAGACCATTCATCCAATGATATATTATTGAGCTAATTCAAAATGAATAAGCTAAGAGGAATTAGGATAATTTCGTTTATAAATAAGAATCCAACGATGCTTCGATTAGCGAAAGACAAAGTAATCTTATTTATGTAATTTTCTTGTTTCGTATTGTAAAAATACTAATCTAAGGTGTCATCAATTGATGAACAACTAGATGTTGCATATACAATATTTATCTTTCGAGATCTTACACTATTATGTATGTCTAATGGTGAAAATCCATTAGGGATTTATCTCATTAGAAAAACAAACATGTTAGACCAACAATGAAGATTCAAAATTAAACTACACTTTAATAACAGAAAATAACATGATTCAATATAAATTCATACACAATTCAGAAATTATTAAACATATAGCAAGTAAGAATGACAAGTGAAAATACTAAAACATACAATCCTAAATAATTTCCAAGGTTTCCAACAAACTGATACAGTGTCCCGGTAGGCGAGAGTCAAAGTATCATTTATTGAATAGAGTTGTCAGCTCATCTAAAATAGAAACCATTCTAGCAACCTTTTATTCGATCAAAATAAGAATCCAACGTTGTCCCGGTAGGCGAGAGTCAAGGTTATTCTCATTTTATGAGCTTCCACCATTGTTTCATGTTTTATAAGTTTATCTCTAAGTAGTCACCGTAGGGGAGAGTCTAATAGAGACGAAAACTTACAAAACACTTATCAAAGGAGATATTATGGTGTTAAATGCGTTCAACGAATAACCATCCATAGGGGGACGAAGTCTAGCGTCTCGAGGTTGTATTGAAAACATTTTACTATTGTAAGACCAACAATGGAGATAGAATATCTTAATAATTATAAAGCTCATTATTTAAAGTGAGTTGTATTTTCTTTGATTCGCTTTATTTAATCTATTTATTTTAAATATATATTTATTTAATTAAAATTTCCAATTTAGAATAAAAAATTCTAAATGTAAATTTTAATTTAATATTTATAAATTTTACTTAGATGGATATGAAAATAATATGAATTATTTCCATCTTAGTAATAATTTCCAATAAATATTTAGAAAAATATTCAATTTAAGTTGTTACAAAATTAAGTTAAATTAATTTACAACTCAAATTTAATTTTCTATAAATATATATTGCATTTCGAAAAATTAAAGTATTTAACAATACAATTTTCGAAATTGCATATTAAAATAAAAAATAAATCCTGGAAAAATTATTCTAATTTAATGTTGGCCCAAAATTAATTAATAAAATTAATTTAGAACAAAAAATATAATTTTCCTATTTAATTAAATATGTATAAGAAAAATTTCAAATATATAAGTATGATGATGAAAATCAACTTAAATATTAATTTTCTATTTAATTAAATACACTAGAAAAATACTTCAAGCAAAAATATCACCTATCTAGATTTTCCTTTGACTAATTAGTTAAACTTCTAATAAAATATATTTTACTTCATTTATTTTAATTTAATCAATAAATGAAAAATTCATTGATTTAAGTTGGTCCAAAATTAAAATAAATAATTTACAACTTTAATCTATTTTTCAAATAAAATTCGAAATTCCAGCATTTAAGAAATACAATTTCGAAATTTGATTAATAAAATAAAGAGAAAATATATTTTGAAAATTATTTAAATTTAGTTGGAAAAATAAATTTCAACTAAAAATAATTTTCTATTTAATTAAGTGTCATGAAAAAGAAATATTTAAGTATGATGATGAAAATCAACTTAGATATTTAATTTTCAAATTAATTAAATGTATTAAATTCAAGAAATAAATAATTAAGTATAGAGAAGGCTTAATTATTAATCTCTAGTTTAATACTAGGAAAAATATACTTAAAATAAATTGTACCAAAATTAATTATATAAATAATTAATTTCACAATGTATAATATTTTCCTATTTAATATTGGAAATAATAAGTAGTCTAGAAATAACTATCTAGAAAATATTTTATTGGACTAAGTATCTTTTCCACAAAATTTGAAAAAATATCTAATTTAAGTTGTATTAGAAAAAAAATCTTGAACTTAAATATTTTCAAATTTAAATTTAATTAAATATCAAAAATTAAGTTGTAACCACTTAATTTGAAAATATTCCATTTTAAGTTAATATTCGAAAAGATATTAACTTAAAAAATATCTAAAATATTCCATTTTAAGTTAATATTTGAAAAGATATTAACTTAAAAAATATCTAAAGAATCTTAATAACCAATGCCTAAAATTCCTCAACTTAATTTTGAAATTTTAAATACAAAAGATATTCAGATTTAAGTTGATTAGTTAGAGATAACTAAATATCAACTTAAATAGGAATATTTAATGAAAAATTTAAATTAAGCTTCAGAAAGAATCTAGATGGTTATAATTCTATATTTAATTAAATACAAGAAAATACATATAGTTTAGCTTAGAATAAAAAATTCTTTAAACTATAATTTTCTTAAATTAATTTCAAAATAAATGAAATTAATTATGTTGCTAATCAATTTTATTAGGTTAAACTATTGTAATTAACCTAGTACAGTTATTCAAATCAGGCAAGTGGGCCTTCACAATTATGGTGGTTCATGTGAGGGGGTGCTGGATTCAGTATGTCGTACCCACTTCTATGGCTCCCAACTCTCACACAAGGCCCAAAAGTGAAGAATTTAACCTTAAAATGAGCAACTGTTATTAATTGAATAGGCCCAATAACTAAATGGGCCTAAATAAAATCTATCAAGAATTATGATAATTTATTTAGCAACAACAACCTATATGCATCTATAATGAAATTAAACACATAGGCTCACACAGGCACACTTTGGATGGGTCCTATCATGTTGCTAGGTCATACACAGATGAAAGAAGATTGTAAATATACCTGTTACAAATTATTTACTTGACCAAGGGAGCCATCAGATCATTAGATCCGGCAAAAAGTAACCATGGCTATTTGCAATCAAGTAATAATAGGTTTTGAAAACTTATACACAAGCTAAAACACATACTCCTGCAACAAAGTTAGCTGGATAGTTGGATGTAGGATTTATTTAATTTTAAATTAAATAATTAATTTTGAAATAATTAATTAAATAAATAAAATATTTATTTTCGAAAAATTAAAATAAAAAAAATCAAAAATTAAAAAAAAAAATTAAATTTAAAATTAAACCTACAATTTTGAAAAAATTAGGTTTCAACCAAACTAAATATCTTTTCAAAATTTACTAACTACTTTTATTTTATGAATAAAAATTAAATAAAAAATTAAAAAAGATAAATGAATATCTTTTTCAGATTTTAAATGTAATTTAAATAAATAAAATAACAAAATTTAAAAGTTAGCAAAATATCTTACATCTATTTAAAATTACATGATTATAGTTATCTTATTTTAAATTTAAATAAGGTCAAATTATTTAAGAAAATTTTAATTTAAAAATTTAAAATCTCACCTTAAATTTAAAAATAAGATAAATATAATCAAATTTAAAAATAAGATAGATTATTAAGCAAAAAAAGATAGATACTAACTATTTTTAAATTCAAATTACACTAATATCTTGAATTAAATTTAAAAAATATTAAATTAATTCATTATGATAATTAGAATTGAATTAGGATTAGTAATAGTATAAATACAGAACTACACAAAAAATCAGAAGTTAATTCCATGAAAAAACGAAGAAAAACGAAAAAATTGCAAGCTGTACGGACAGTATGCTTGGCATACTGTCCATGGGCGCGCTGGTAGGTGCTTGGGCATGCAACCTCGGCGGAATGCAGGATTTGCATGAAATCCGCGTGCGCACGAGGGGTGCTGTTGAACCCTGATTTTTTCGAAACTTCAAAAAATCATAACTAATTCAAATTAAATCAAAATTGAGTTCTGTAAAAAAGGAACTTACTTAATTTTTTCCATACTATCCAAAAAAAATAATTCCAGAAACAGATATTCAATTATTTTTCACGAAAATTCACAAACATCAATCAATCATCAAATAACACTCAATACAACATGATACCATCCAAAACATCAAACAATCGTTTTAAAGTCCAAATTTCTTGCAAGCAAATCAATTGCCATGGCTCTGAGGCCAGTTGTTGGAAATTATTTTACCAGGATCTTAGATCTACTCACAAGTATGTTGATTAAAATCCTAAATATGAACTTTCTAAAACGATGAAATAAACACGTATAAAGTTTAGGAAACCTTACATTGGGTGCAGCGGAATAATATGACTCCTTCGGTTCAGATATCTAGCCCTTGATTCCTTTCTGTAGCAGAGCATTATCAATATCTGAACCTGGATCTCTTCTCTCGAATCTTTGATGCTTGAAACTCGCGAGTCTTCTTTGAAAGTCTTTCTTCACGATCTTCCTCACTATGGTTGAGGTATCACTTGCTGTGTGTGGGCACTACTCTTACACTAAGAATTTCGAAATTCAAGAGGGAAGAAAGAGAGAGGGAGTGGTCGGCCAGATAGGGAGAGAGAAGGCTCAGGTTTTTCTGAAATCAGAAGTGTCAGAAGAAAAAGTGTCATTTTCCTGAAGCCTTCACTATCTTTTTATAGCATTCCACTAGGGTTAGGTTTGAATTATTTGGCATTAAAATAATGAAAATATCAATTTAAATTGCCTACAAAAGTGGCCGGCCATGCAATAGTGGATTTGGGCCTCACTTTTTGCATTTTTGCAGTTTTATCTTTTCTGCATCTGATTTTCTCAAAAACGCCAATTTTTTAAATTCAACCATTTAAATGCCCATTCTAACTATTTAATAACTATAAATAATTATTAAATAATATTGTCATTTATCATATTTATTAATTGAGCCATACAAAGTATCATAATTAACAAATATGCCCCTAAAACTCTTTCTTTACAATTTCGCCCTTACTTAGTGAAAAATTCACAAATTGACATAGTCTAATTTGAGAATTATAATTGATTAATCAAAACCAATTACATGAGTCTTACAAGAAATATTATCTCAACTAGTGCGGGGACCACGGGTCTATATAACCGAGCTTCCAATAAGTAGATCAAGAATTTATTACTAAAATTCACTAACTTATTAATTCTTCGTTGAATCCACGCATAGGACTTAGAATTGCACTCTCAGTATATAGAATGCTTTATATGTTCCACCATATAGACACATCATTAGTTATCCATTGTTATAATCCTAATTTGATCAATGATCCTCTATATGAATGATCTACACTGTAAAGGGATTAGATTACCGTTACACCCTACAATGTATTTATTCCTTAAAACACTTAACCCCGTATAAATGATATTTTAGCTTATGTGAAATGAGTACTCTACCATTTATGTTCGTTTGGTCAAGCTCAAAGGAGATCATCCTTTCTTTACTATTCGCCAGATAGAAGCTATAGATTCCATGTTTATGCTGGCGCTCCCACTCAATTGCACTATCATGTTCCCAAAATGTACGTATCACCCTGACCTAAAAGTAGGCATAACTAGCAAATCAAAGAACACGAATAGCCTTTCAACATTGAGCCTAATCATAACAGGATTAAGAACATTTGATCAAGGATCAACTAGGCGATATTGACTTGAATAGATATTACGGTAAGTTTAATAAATCTAAGTCAAAGTTCAATATCGGTCCCTTCCGATGCATACTCCATGCATCCAACCTGAGCTTTACTTTAACCAATGCTCTGGAAAGAACATAGCATTTCTCCAAATGCAAGTAAACTCTGTTGTATATTATCATATCAGTAAAACCCTATGTCTGATAAATCTAGGAAACTTTATTCACATAGTCATGTTTACTTTCCAATGTGTTGACAGCATAATAAATAGGATCAAGTATGTGAAAAGGGTTTCAGTTGAATTCATACATTATATACATATAATCATGAAATAAATCATGTGAACCACGCAACATTAAATTTTATTTCTGATCTATATTAATAAGTAAATCTGATTATATTGAAATGAGTTTTATTTAGGGCATAAAACCCAACAATAAAGTCATTCAATATTTTCTCTTAAGAAATTAAATAACGCATATGATTATATTCCCAAAATTTTATCCCAAAATGATATAAATCCTCAATCTTAGAAATCTCCTACTTGTATAGGCAAATCATAGAGTTAGATTAGTAGTGGTGGTCCAAGAAAGAATTACTAACTATACAGTTACACTTTC
This sequence comes from Cannabis sativa, assembly GCF_029168945.1. Classification (NCBI taxonomy): domain Eukaryota; kingdom Viridiplantae; phylum Streptophyta; class Magnoliopsida; order Rosales; family Cannabaceae; genus Cannabis; species Cannabis sativa. The sequence continues at coordinate 61,220,654 of NC_083601.1, forward strand.
ACAAGTGTTTCATAACCATTTTCTTTCAATGGATTTAAACTGTATGAGTTTAGTATTCTGTGACCAGAATCCACTTGCACTATTCTAAGAACTCTTTGATGTAACTAAACTTAAGTCATCAAAAGATACAACCACATATTTTATAAATCTATGGCATTTGTATCTTATTCATAGTGGTTTTGACAAGATCATTCTCTGCAAAGAGTTATATGCCTATATCCACTGAAATTAAGTTCATCTCATTCGCAGATGGATGTACATTCAAGGGTGGATATGAGTTTTCGTTGAATTCTTAAAACGATCACTCTAGTGTTTACCTTATGCAAATGAAATTTGAAATGTTTGAAAAATTTCATGAATTTCTAGCAATGGTAAGTGGTTAAAGATCTTGCGAACTGATAGGGGTGGAGAAAAAGTTAGTAGATATGCAGTTCAAAGATCATTAATTTGATTTTGAATTATATCAAAACTTACCTCCTCAGAAATTTGAGTTGCATATTTATGATTAGTTACTAGTCCTTGCCTAAATCCTTCTATGGTAATATAATTTCAGAATGATGCAATGGATGTATACTTAATGTAAATCATTACAAGATTCATGGATGAGCTAATCAAAATCTTAAGAAAAGCTAGAACTGCTAACCCTGGTTTGCATGTTTATTAGCTATTCTAAGTGATTAGGGGTGGATCATCCCATAGTCATTAGATAAGAAAGTGTTTGTTTAAACAAATACTACTTTTCTAAGAAATGACTAAGTCTGAAAATAAAGTAGCAAATAAAGGAGATAATTTTTTTCTTGATTCCATAAGTGTTCTATCATCTTATTCGTTACAAGATGATCCCACTGCCTCTGTTGTCTTAACACAACCGAAGAGGTCAATACCATTTAGTTTTCTTAGACATAATTCACGGTAGCATGTCGTAGTGGGAGAGTTTCAAGGAACTTCACCTTCTTATGACTTGGAAGACACTAGTGATTAAAATCCATTGTGAGTTTAAACAAGTAATGGATTGTCAAGATAAGAAACTAAGAAGAAAGCCAAGAGAACTATGGCTTGATCCATTCACATGGAGTAACCAAAAGTTTTCTATCACAAGGACATAAAAGGAAATCTTTGTTAATAAGTCTATTCAATGGACTTAACAAAACTTCATGTTCCTAGTATTATAGGATTGAGTTTATCTAAACCTATGGCTTGTGGTATACCTAGTAATTACTTACTCTAATGCAAGCATAAGATGCTGAAGCATTTTCTTTCCAATGGCAATCTATAAAAGCTTCACAACTTCTTAGATATAGATTTTATTTATCTAAGGAAAAGTCTCAACTATTCCAGAAAAGATAAAGCCATGAAAGAATTTCTTAAATCAACAGTGAGAGGTCTCAGATATGCTTTAGTATGCCTTAGACCAGACACATGCTGTCGAGTGGGAGTAATGAGTAGGTATCAGATTAATCCAGGAGAGGAACATTGGAAGACAATCAAGTAAATATTAAGATTAAGAAGAGGAACTATATGTTAGTCAATAAGGGTGGTTTTAAAACTCTTAGACTATACTACATCAGATTTCAAGACTTGCCTTTGTGCTAGAAAGTCGCTGATAAGATGGTGATTACTTTGGGGGTAGAGTAGTGATTTTGGAGAAGTATAAAAACCTATATGAAATCTCTTAGTCTACCAGAGAGAGACTGAATGTTAAAAGTTGCAGGAAAGATACTTATTCAGTCTAAGGAAAGTTCTATACAATTGTGGCACCGTTCCAACCTGTCTTAACTACTAGTGTTATTTCCTGAATAACCAAAAGTAGTTGCCAAAGGTATAGAATCCGGTATCCCAAGAGAGTAGACATATAGAGAGGAATTTCACAATATCAAGGATTTTGTGATTAAGGGAAAGTAATGGTGGAGAACAGGTTGTTGTTAATTCAACCTGTCAGATCCAATTACGAGGAGTTTACTACTACTACACTTGATTTGTATATCAAGGTGTTAATGATTATTTGAAATGCACATTTTGTTTTATATTAGTGCAAGTGGGAGTTTGTTGGGTTTGTGCCCTAAATAAAACCCATTTCAATATAATCATTGTAGAAATGACATGTTGGAATGAAATTTTCATTTTGTTGCAGATTTCTTACATCAATCCTTCTTCCTTCGAACTTGAGTTTAGTTGGTCCAGTTGGAACTCGTCTCTTCTCAGATGAGTCTGATTAATGGTGGTTGGGATGTCTGGTAACCCATCTTCCTTCTTTGTTGGATCGACATTTGAGGGTAGTGAATTCTCAACTGACAAGTCATTACCTTGTTTATACAGCATCTTATAGCCTAAGGAGGTTCGATCACCAGAAGGCTTTTGGAGCTGTAGGTTTTGATTGATAGTTGTTGTGCCTCGAGGAATGAATTGCAGAGCTTGCTTGGTTCTAATCAGATCAGCAGTGAGTTTATAGATCTCATTCTCCTTTTCATCAAGTTTGTTGAGGTTTTTGACCGTGTCTTCTAAGTTTCCTTTTTTAGTCTCCACTTGCTCTAGAGAGCTTTTTAGACCTCTGATCTGTTTAGTCATGTACTCCCATTGTGAAAACATTTCCTCATATGCATTTTGTCGACCTACGCTATCAGCTTCTAATGTAGTGGAGACTGCATCATCTTCAGACTCAACTTGGTGACAACTTTGGGCCATGAACGCCAGTACTTGCTTATCCTCTTCCGAGCCTTCACTGGCAGTGGAGTTCTTTTCTTCTTCACTATCACTCTAAGTTGCTGCAAGGGCCTTCTTCTTTTTGAGTGTGTTTGCACACTCAGCCTGGATGTGGCCATATCCGTCACACTCTCTACACTTGAATCCTCGATTCTTTTGATCAGTAGATGGTTCTCCTTGTTTGAAGTTTCCACCTTTGTTTTTCTTGAGAGTATTTTCTTTATCAGCTGCAAAATTTCTTTTGTAGTTCTTTTTCAAGAATTTAGCATAGTTTCTCGTTAACAAGGTAGCCGTTTCGTCAGTATTGCCATTCAATTCCTCTAGAACCGGTTTCTTATTTTCTTGATGAATAAGGGCAATACTGCATCAAATTTGTCCTTCACTACATCCTTCTGTTTCTTGGTTTTCTTCCACCTGGACAGTGACAACTCATAATTTTGAAAGGACCCAATGAGCTCATCAAGATCAAGTTACTCAATGTTTCTCATTTCTTCAATTGAGGTTACTTTGGACATGAATCTTATGGGGAGAACACCAAGAACTTTTCGAACCAATTTTGAATTTAAGTAGGTTTTCCCTAGAGCATAGGATTCATTGGAGATATCACACAACTTTGCATGAAATTCAGCTACTGACTCATCTTCCACCATGGTCAGATTCTCAAAGGCCTTGGCCAAGACACGCAATCTTGATTTCTTGACTGCATCAATTCCCTCGTTTTTAATTTTCAGCTGCTCCCATGCTTCCTTTGCAATTTCACAGTTGGAAATGACCTTTAACTGGTTCGTGGAGACAACATTAAACAGAGCGTGTAGGGCCTTTGAGTTCAAGTTAGCCCTTTCCATTTCGTCTGTGGTCCATCGGCTCATGGGTTTGGGGATAACTATTTCATTCTCCATTAACGTTGTTTCGACCACCCTTCTTCTATGGACATCCATACTCTTTCATCAACAGCTCTCAAGAAAGCACGCATCTTCATCTTCCAGTATGGATAGTTAGCACCTTCCAACATCGGAGGTCTCGAGGTTGACCCTCCTTCTCTAAACATTTCCATTCTACACAAAGGAACAAAGAACAAACACACTCTTGTTTTGTAGTTCTTCGAGAAAGAACTCAAAGGTGGTTAGTGGTGACAGAATCAATCCTCAAACAAGTATCAAGAGATTTCAAGAATCAAGAATCTGACAAGTCTAGGATCTAACATAAATTTTTAGAAAATTTCAAGCTCTGATACCAATTGAAAGTACTACTTGTCAATTTTCAAGACTCAAATTACCGAGTTGTTTATCTTTGAATTGATTGATTTCCACACTTGCATTCAAGACTCGAATTGAAAATAAAGTAGTAAAGCACACAATGATTTACAAGCTTCATCCGCACTGAGAACACATCTCAGCCGACTAGTGCTTGGGTTCCCCAAACTAGGGTAATCTCATCTACTAAATCTCAAAATATTTGTATTACAATATCCAGTTCACTCTTAGGAATTTAATATAATCTTTACAACAATTAGTAATGAATTACCAACAACAATCAAGAATCTTGATCGCAGGTACACAATCCCTTGTGCATCAACTGAGTTCGTCTTCGTCACTTCTTTAATCTGAAATCCCTTCAGATCTGATGACGAGGATGACACTGAACTCCCTTCAAGCTCTGATCTTTCTGCCATAGATCTCCATCTTCAAGCTATACAATCAGACCTGTAAGAACAACAACAAGAAAAGCAAGATACTACACTAACTCTCACGAAGAAACTCAACTAACCGAAAATATTGATTTTATGGATGATTAGTTCATAGAACAACAGAGACTATTTATATGCAGTAGATCAGCCGACCTAACCACAACTAACTCCAACCGTTAAGTCATAACAGAGACAACCAGATTTTAACAGAAGGCAGGTGTGCAGATGTAATAGACTAAAACTGCCAGATACGACAAGATATTCTATTAAAATAATCTGTCTAAATTAACGACACTTACAGTTGCAAATGAAGATATCAGGGTAATGATATTAGATATGAAAACAAGGAGGTATAGGATGGCTTTGGGTAGAAATAGGGCTATTGGTTTTAAGTTAGAGAATTGAAGGTTTGATGAGACAATTTCTATGTAATTATACTATTGTTATTTAAATTGATGAATTGAGGTGATCTGGTGCTTTGTAAATTTTGTGTATATGTTATTTAGCTCTACTGGAGCTGTTGGACAGGCTTGGAGGGAGTTTGGTTCGAAGTTAGGGGATGGGATTCTGGTCTGCCATAACCGATCGATCGATTGGTTCTGGTGCAACAGTACCGGTCGAATAGTTGCCTTGCCGACGGAATTTCCCAGGGTTTTACTTGATTTTTGTTTTGGCTCGGGGGGTGCCTAGTATCTAGTTGAACTTATTTAGGTGTAGTATTGCCTATTTTGGGTTGTTGGAGATTAGGCTTTGTCCGGTTTTGGATTAGGGTTTATTCCCAGAGTTTTAATTTAAGGCATTTATTGAATTTTGGTTGTCGTGACATAGGACTGGGATCGCCCAGCTTTGCTTCCACTCAGGTCGACCCGCATACCTGATTTCTAGATAGAGGTATGAAAAGTGATACGCATCACTCATGGTTAAGTGATTAACGATTGTGTTTGTTATAGCCTTGATTATGATCGAGACCTGGTTATGTGTTTGTTATGCCTCGATTATGACCAAGGGTTGGAAACGGTCATTACCGTTACGAGTAATTACTCTTGAAATCACGGATATGTTTCTTACTTATCATTTGTTGTATCGGGCAACGATAGTGACATATGAAGCTCATGGTTAACAAGTGGTAAGGGTGCTTTATGAAGTACCGAGATTGTGTGATTACAATGTTATGAAAATGATTGTTGACCTCGCTTTTAGCCAATGACTATGAGTCTAATTTGTAAGCGACAAGTAGTATACTACGAGTGTAATATAATAAAACAAATAAAGACACAAGAATTTTATAGAGGTTCAAATTTCCACGAACAATTCGATAATAGCCTAATCCTCGTAGTTTGTATTGACTTAAGAATAATGAGGATGCTTCCTTTTCTTAAAGCTCTTACAATAATATCTCTAAATATAGATTCTTAAACCAGTGTTTTGACCCTTTGCCCATTGAGTATGAATCACTATTTATAGGGCTATAAGCTTGGGAGGGAAGTATTTCCCTTCTGGTTACAATTGATATAAGTTGAAAGATTGCATATTAAATACAGAATATACTAATCGTGGGATTTGGACAACTTGCCATATCTCTGTGATCTGATCCTAAAGTTATTGGGATTTCTTCGGTGACTCGCGATGCAAAAGCTGAATTTGCTAAGTCTTTGGTGTGCTTTGCGCAGATTGCTCACTGCCCGGCTAAGAGGACTTCGTCCGAGCGAATGTATGTGGTGTCCTGTTCGTCATATTTCTTTTGAGTAGGTACATAGAGTTGACTCCATGTGTCACCATCGTGCAATGCCACGTCAGATTGCAAAAATTGGGATAATATTTGCCCCCCAAGTCTGTACGGGACTTCCGAAGTTGCGTGTAGACTTCATCCGAGCTGTCTTTGTGTTTGGATGGGTGACACGTGTCAAGTGTGTCTGTTCGCGATTCGATGTGAGGCTAACTAGGCATCACTTCAATTTTCGGCTAATTAATGCTTTGACGCAATTAATGATTCGAAACCCAGTTTTCTCTCACCACGTTTTGACGGTTACACTTGATTATATTTGATTCCCGATATTTTCTTTTGGGGTGGAACTGAGGCATCTAAGGCATTTGAAATGATTACCCTTTTTCATTTTTCTACTTATAAATAGGGTTGTACATCCTTAACAAATTCACTTTTACCAACTTCTCTATTTAGCAAGCTTAGAGTAAAAAAAGAAGTTTTCGCTTTAAGTCTGTCGTGAGATTTCCACCAAAAGTATCCGAGTAGCTTCGTTTGGACCAAACTCAGACGTCGAACAGTGAGTAAGTTTTCAATTCTTTCCTCTTTTATTTTGCATGCTTAATTTATGGGTTCCATACATGCGTTCTTAACTTTACTGTAGAGGATAAGTATGTAACGTCCCCGCTTCAAGCCAGAGTGGCGTACTCTTGTATAAGAGCAATTTATTCCGTGGGTGTAAGGGCCCAATGGAGGCTTGAAGCGCGGACGTTACAAGAGTACGCCACTCTGGCTGCTTCCTAGATTAATGACTGACCCTACAGACCAACAGGAGTGTTTCCAGCGTGCTTTGTCCTCACTCGTACGCTTCCTGGTAAAACTTCCCACGAGGTCACCCATCCTGAAATTGCCCCAAGTCAAGCACGTTTAACTGTGGAGTTCTTTCATGATGGGCTACCGAAAAACAAGATGCACCTTGTTGATATACGCAGTACCAATCAATCCATTTAAGCTCTCTTCAACTGTGTAGTCCCACACCTACACAGTCTAAGAATCATCCCACTTGACCTTCCCCAGGCGATGTGGGATTGCACAACTTACAATGGTATTTCCCCTTGCGGATCACGGGACTACTGACTACAGTAAGTAAGGGGAAATACCAGGTAAGCTGTGCAATCCCACATCGCCTGGGGAAGGTCAAGTGGGATGATTCAGAGACTGTGTAGGTATGGGACTACACAATTGAAGAGAGCTTAAATGGATTTATTGGTACTACCTATATCAACAAGGTGCATTTTGTTTTTCGGTAGCCCATCATGAAAGAACTCCACAGTTAAGCGTGCTTGTCTTGGGGCAATTTCAGGATGGGTGACCTCCTGGGAAGTTTTCCCAGGAAGCGTGCGAGTGAGGACAAAGCACGCTGGAAAAACTCGTGTTGTTCTATAGGGTCAGTCATTAATCCAGGAAGCAGCTAGAGTGGCGTACTCGTGTATAAGAGCCATTTATTCCTTGTGTGTAAGGGCCCAATGGAGGCTTTAAGCACAGACGTTACAAATGGTATTAGAGCCTTGACTCAACCGAAACTGTGGTCGACGAGGACGTCGGACCCCGTAAGGGGGGGTGATTGTGACAGTTAGTAGTCCCGTGATCCGTAAGAGGAAATACCGGGTAAGCTGTGCAATCCCACATCGCCTGGGGAAGGTCAAGTGGGATGATTCTGAGACTGTGTAGGTATGGGACTACATAGTTGAAGAGAGCTTAAATGGATTGATTGGTACTACCTATATCAACAAGGTGCATCTTGTTTTTCGGTAGCCCATCATGAAAGAACTCCACAGTTAAGCGTGCTTGACTTGGGGCAATTTCAGGATGGGTGACCTCCTGGGAAGTTTTCCCAGAAAGCGTGCGAGTGAGGACAAAGCACGCTGGAAAACACTCGTGTTGGTCTGTAGGGTCAGTCATTAATCCAGGAAGCAGCCAAAGTGGCGTACTCGTATATAAGAGCCATTTATTCCCGAGCAGATTGCTGGTTCCCTCTAAGACACCCTACCCCATTTTTGGTTGGAAACTTCATGCACGAGTGGAATATTGATGTGACAGCTTTTAAGTCATACAAGGCTGGTCGGCCTAGCATTATGTTAAAGGCTGAAGGAATATTCAATACCAGGAACTGGGCCATGACAGTTATGCTCGTTGGAGCTTGTCCAACTGTGAGGGGTAGGCGGATTTGTCCTAGGGGCGCAACTCCTTGACCGGAGAAACCATAGACGGGCTGAAGGCATGGAGTTAAATTCTTGAGCTGGAGCCCCATCTTCTCGTAGGCAGTCTTAAACAAAATATTTGAAGAAGCCCCATTATCAATCATGGTTCTGGACACCATTTTGTTTGCTATTTGGACTTCCACGACCAGGGGGTCGTTGTGTGCAAACCTTATCTGGACAGGATCTTCGTCGTTGAATGTTATGGTTGGCTCTCCTGCTCGTGGAACTTTGGGTTTCCTTTCTTCCACGGCCAGGATGACTTCTTCTTGCTCGTACTGAGCTGTGCGGGCATATCGTTCCCGAGCTTTGCCCGTGTCTCCAGGGATGTGCGGGCCTCCAATGATGACTTGCAAGTGTCCATCTATTGGCGGAGCCATCAAATCCTGGTTGTTCTGACCTTGGTTGGCCTTGACATACTTCTGTAGGTGCGGGTTGTTCTTCTTGATCAGAAGTTCTATCTCCCGCTTCAGGTTGTAGCATTCGTTGGTGTCGTGGCCGTAGTCTCCATGGAACCGACAAAATTTTGCCATGTCCCTCTTGGTGGTATCTTTCTTCATGGGCCCGGGCTTCTTGTACGGAATTAGCGACTGAGTTGCTATATACACACTTTCTATATCGTCAGTTAGGATAGTGAATGCAGTGTGTTTGTTGCGATCACGGGGAGTCTGTCCGAGTTTTTCGGTGAACTCTCCCTTCTTCCCGTTCCCTTGCTTGTGGTTGTTGCCTGAACGCTTGCCACTTGAGTTGCTGGAATATTGGGGAAGCTGGGCGGACATTCCAGTAGAAGGAGCCTTCGTTTTGTTCGGCTTTTGCTCACCTTCTGCTCGCTGAATGGCTTCTTCGAGCTTGATGAAACCTTTGGCCTGGTCGAGGAAATCACTCATTGAGTCGACCGTTCCGTTCTTCCTTATGTCCTTCCATAGTTCGCCAAGGACTTCAATGCCCCCCAGTATCGCAGATAACTTTCCATCCTCGGTTACCCGTGACACCTTGGTCGCTTCCATCATGAATCTGCTGATGTATGCCCGGAGTGGCTCGCCTGGTCGCTGTTTTACTTCGACCAAATCTCCCAGATGCAATGGGAGTTGGCGTGAGGAAGAGAATTGTGCATGGAATTTCGAAGAGAAAATTTTCCATGAACTAAACTTTCCTGGAGCCAACTTGAAATACCATTGCTGTGTGGCCTCCGACAGAGTTGCGGTGAAGATTCTGAAACATACGTCTCCTCGCACTCCTTGTAAATCCATCTGCATCTCGAAATACTTGAGATGAGAGAGAGGATCTTCTCTCCCAGTGTACATCTTCCACGTTGGCATCTTGAACTTGTGAGGTAGTGGCAGAAGGTTGATTTCTGGCGAGAAAGGAGTTCTGCGTGCGCGGTCTAACTCAAGATCATTGTTACGCTGCCCGGCCATGCCATGAAACATATTCTTCATTTCGTCAAGCTGGGCCTGCACGACTGGGCTGACTTCATTGGCATTCTGGTCAGGTTGGGCTACGCCAGCGTCTTTTTGAGCGGGGATTTGAGTATGGGCTCCGGACTGCACATTCATCGTAGTATTCTGCTTGTCTGGTCCCCTTCTTCTGTTTAGGTCGTCCCTTAGGTCGCAGGGTGTTCCCAACCTTTCGAACACAGAGGACCTTGGCTGCCTTAGCGATTGGTTCGCTTGGTTGGCAGGTTGAATGGCTCCATTGTTCTGAGTGGATCCATCGAGCATGACTCCTCCTGATGAATTCCCAGACAAGGTCTGTCCGCCTACCTCTTGGCCCACGAGTGGAACTCGTGACCGGGGATTGGACGGCTGACCATTGTTTGTCTGGGAGGCATTCACTGTTGGGTCATCCTCGGCTTCTCCAACGGGAATGACGCTCGGCGCCTGCTGGCCTACAGTTTGATAGGCTCTCTGTATCAGCACAGTAGCTTGCTGACTACGATCTTCGATTTCTGCATGGTGAGCCCTTAATGCTTCCATCTCTTTATCTCTCCACTCGGCGAACATACGCCTCTGTTCGTCAAACGCGAGGTTGACAGCGGCACGTAACTCCTCCTGATCATGATGCAGGGTATTGTTGTGGCCCTTCATGAGTCCAAGCGCAGCACGGAGATTTTGCAATTCAGTTGCATCTCCGATGGTTCTCTGGGTGCTGATGCCTGGTGGAACAGTCATGTTATGAACATCCTGGCTGTGTGCGGAACCGTTATTTCTGGTCTCTTGCACACCAGGCACAATTTCAGTAATAGGAGTTGTTCCATCATTCACCACGCTTCCCGTCTGTCCAGGATTGACAGCGGGTGGAACCGTCGAACTCCCTGGGTCCTGCAACATCGGATCCAGCGTCTGTGAGTTTGCTGGGTCTGACAGGCCTCTGCGAGTTTGCACCATCGTGTTGAAAGAGCGATCTGTGATTCTTCTCTCAATGAAAGCACCAAAATGTTGAGTTCGCTTTTAGCCAACGACAATGAGTCTTTTAATAAGCGATAAACGATATGTCGTAATAAGAATACGTAATAAAGCAAATAATAATAATAAGAAGACACAGAAATTTTATAGAGGTTCAGCCCCGAGCAGTTCGGTAATAGCCTAATCCTCGTTAGTTGTATTGACTTAAGAATAAGGAAGAAAGATTCCTTATTCTTATAGCTCTTACAATAGTATCTCTAAATATATAATTCTTAGATAGCCTTAGCTTATAGCGTTTCAGCGTATGATTTCTCCTCTCCTGCCCAGTGAACATTCCTCACTATTTATAGGGCAGGAAACTTGAGGAGGAAGAGTTTCCTCTCTCGTTACGAAGCGCATAAACACAAAGATCGTGGGATCAATGCTGAATGCTAGGATCGTGGGATTGAGGCCGTATACACCGATAGTGGAATCGTGTGTATGCCATATCCACGCAAGTTGATCCCTGAGTTCTAGGGATTGAGATGGTGACTCACGAAGTGCTTGGCTGAATTTACTAATTGTTGCTCATTCTGCATGGCTCGTTGAGTATTCCATCATGGACATGCCAGCGAGGTATCCTGCTCGGCATGTTGATCCGACCAGGTGCTCTAAGTTGATGCCACGTGTTGTTGGAAATTATATTTACCAGGATCTTAGATCTACTCACAAGTATGTTGTTTAAACACCCTAAATATGAACTTTCTAAAACAATAAATTAAACACATATAAAGTTAAGAAAACCTTTCATTGATGCAGCGGAATTAATGTCTCCTTCCACTCAGATCTCTAACCCTTGTATCCTTTCTGTAGCAGAGTATAATCAAGATCTGAGCCCGAATGTCCTTCTTCTTCAAGTTTGATCCTTCTCAGTCTTCCGATCTATGATTGAGTTACTGCTTGCTGTGTGTGGGCACTTACTCTTTCACTAGGGTTCGAAATTTATGAAGGAGAAAAGAGAATAGGGATTTCGGCCAGGTATAGAAAGTGGGGAAGGCTCAGTTTTTCTGAAGAGAGAAATTTCTGTCAGAAAGGTTTGTGAAAATTTATGTTGAAAAACTTATGATTTGACTGAGCCATCACTTTCTATTTATAGGCAACTACTAGGATTAGGTTAGGAATTATTTGGCATTAAAATAATGAAAATATTAATTTGAAAAACCCTTGATAAGTGGCCAGCCATGGTGTTATAGTGGGCCCCACTTGATTTTGCAGTTTTATCAAATTTTATCTCTATTTTCTCAAAAACGCCAATTTTCCAATTCTAACCTTTTAAATGCCAAAACTAATTATTTAATAACTAAAATAGATTATTAAATAATATTGTCATTTAATTTAATTATTAATTAGACATATAAAGTCCATTAATAAATAAATAAACCTAGACTCTCTTTTCTTTACAATTTTACCCCTGCTTAGTGAAAATTCATAAAATTAGACATAGTCTAACTTTAGAATTATAATTGATCAATCACGAATTAATTAATGAGTCTTACAAGCAGAATATTCTCAACTAGAATGGGGACCATGGATCTATATGCTGAGCTTCCAATAAGTGAACCAAATTTACCAAGTAAATTCCTACTTATTAATTCTTCGTTGAATCCACTCTTAGAACTTAGAATTGCACTCTCAGACTTATATAGAGCATATTGTATATTCCACGATATCAATATGCTATCTCATTTAACCATTGTTATAATCTTATTGTGATTTAAAGATCCTCTATATAGATGATCTACATCGAGATGGGATTTCTTTACCGTTCTCACCCCTCAATGTATTTTGCCCCTTAAAACACTTAGCTACCTGTAAATGGTGTTTAGTGATCTAATGATTAGTCAGTTAAACAAGAGCTCATCCATTTACTTCTATTTGCTAAGCTCGAAGGGAATCATCACTTGACTTCTATACACCAGTAGAAGCTATAGATTCCATATTTATGTTTAGCACTCCCACTCAATCATACTATCATGTTCCCAAAATATACGTATCACCCTGACCCAAAAGTAGGCTTAACTAATAAATCACAGAACATGAATAGCACTCCTGAGTTGAGCCCAAGCATATCAGATTTAGATTCTTTTAATCTTAAGATCAACTACTGATATTGACTTGGAAAGATATGTATAACGGTAAGTTTGTAATATCTTAACTTAGTTGCAATATCGGTCCAGTCCAATGTATACTCCATACATTCGAAACTAGTATACTTTACTAATGTCCTGGAAAGAACATAACACTTACTCCAAGTGTAAGTATACATCATCGCTGATTATCACATATGTGTAAATCCAATAACACTGATGAAACAGGGACCAAGTCTTTTGATTCATATGATCACAATCACATTCCACTGTGTTGACGATACTGTAATTTTGAATATACATATGATCTGGATTTAACTGATTTTGTGTGTAAATGTAATAAACATATTAAACATATTAAACCATTAGCATGTAGAATTCATGCAAACATCAATCACTTCAAATTTCTTATATTGATAACTAATCAGATTGTAAAGAGTTTTATTTAGGGCATAAAACCCAACAAACTCCCACTTGCACTAATATAAAACAAACTGCGCAAATACGTCAATCTGATGTCTTGATCTTCAGATCAAGTGTAGTATATTTGAATCCACCCAAACTTCTGGAAACTAGTTCATAAATACACTTATGAAACATCCTTTACTATATGCTTTACTCATCAAGGGATACTGAAATCTTTACTGTTTTAAAAGTACATCTGAATAAACAGAAGACATATCTCTCATATTTTAAAATATGTAATTGAGATAATACAGTGTAGACTTTTCTTCTGTGATATAACTTTCAGGTATTTTCGAATCGACCAAGTTACAATTCTTCTCTGGTAGAGCTTGAATTATTATACAATAATTCCTCCACCCCCAAAGTAAGCACCATCTCATAGAAATCGAAATTTGATGGTGAGATACAAGGACAACTGATACACAGTTCCTTAATATCTAACATATAGATCACTTTCATAAATCTTTCTTGAATATCTTCTAATGTTCCCTATTTGATTACATCTCAGATAGCTCCCACTCAATAGCAGATGTCTGGTTAAATAATACTTTTAACCTCTGATTGTTTAGAGAGTTATCCAGTTGTGACTTTTGTATTAGTCTGAAACTTTAAGTTAAGACTAAGTCATCAACATAGCATACTAGTATTTTGAAGTGAAAAATACATGCCAGAGATAAAGTAATCAAAATTAAGATACCATAAAATTTTATGAGGATTAAGAATTCTAAGTTCAAGTCATTCGAATGGACTGAACTAGAGTTCTTTATCTTATTCTCATAATTCTGATAAGCTATTCCTATCCATGTGAATCGATAGATTTGCTTTTCAGTAGTGTTCTTAAGTACCTATCACAAGTATCAACCTAATGAGGATGGGTATAGAACTTTAAAATTCTCCCACTCAATTAAGGTAGTGTGAAACTTTAACAAAGAACTTTCAAAGGTATCAAACTTTTACTTACAACAGTAAAATCGAAATGGAACATACAATCAAGATCAAGAATTTATATTGATAATAGCTGACTCATTACATTACATCCATGTTTAAAGAAGATATGTGTTACATAGGGAATTGTGGAATATGCTCCACCCCTAAGAATATACATATAGGGTACCTGTGGATAACCTCCACCCCTAAGTATATAGAGATTATGATCTACCCTTAAAGGTTGTAAAGATCATGATTCTCATAGTGTGATAGAGTTTATGTGGAGTTGAATACTATCCAGAGTTCATTAGATATAAAAGATCGTTGAACTGCATAGTTTTCTTAACTTTTCTTCACCCCTATCAGATCAAAAGATCCTTTTATTAAACAAATTCTTAATAATTGTATTAGAATTAACAATTATTAATAAACATAGAAATAATTTCTAGTGTTTATTTAATATAACTCTATGAAGAGTTGTAAATATATAGAATTTGCATCAATAATAAAAACACTTACACATACAAACATACAAATATAATGTGGTAATAATTGATGAAGATAAATTAAATGAAGCTCAATCTAATTTGCAATAGTGATTTCGAAAATAAAACAAACTTTATTAATAATAAAAAAAAAAAGTATTGCAACAATATGAGAGAAACAGGGATAAATATCCCTAACTAAAATTTGAAATCCAAATTGTCTTTAAACTAAAACAATTAATTCAAAAATAAATTGAAGAGCTTCATCTTCATCTGGACGATTTTACCCTTGGTCCAGCTTTCTGATCCAACTCATCTGAGTTCAAGTAGCTTGGCCTATAAGAAGAAGAAAACAAATAAACAAAGTTAGTCCAGAATCATAAATCCAATTGGATAACAATTCACTAAACTCTTAAAGTTTATAAATGGAAATACCTTGTTTCTTTGCAAGAAGTTTAGGACACTGGGGTTTCCAATGACCTTTTTCATTCCAGTAGAAACACTTTCCTTTAAGTGTAGCATCACCAGAAGGAACGGCCTTTTTATTCTTCATGGCTTTTGTTCGCTTCTTGGTGTTCTTCCACTTCTTCTTCGATTTGGGCTTTGAAGCAGATGCAACATTTGCTTCAGGTTTCATCGTCCCATTACCGTTCCCAGGATTGTGAGGTTTACTCCCTTTCTTCTTGGGTCCTCCAATCAAATTTTCATAAGTTTGAAGGTCATTGACTAATTCATGAAAGTCAATTTCCTTCTTATTCATGACATAATTTGATGTGTATGGTAGAAATGCTGGAGTGAAGCTATTCAAGATAAGACTTACTTGAGTAGCACTGTCCATTTCAGCACCATGATCCTGGGCTTCTTGGAAATAACTTGACATGAGGAGAACATGGTCACGCACGTTTTGATGAGGTTCCATCCGTGCATTAATGTACTTCTTAGTCGCGTCAAAGCGTGACTGAAGTGATGCCTTACCGAATAGCTCATTTAACTTCGTCATAACTTCAGCAGCCTTCTCGGTTTTAGAAAACCGAGTTTTGAGGGTGTCAACCATGCTAGAAAGCATAAAGTATAGAGCTTTGTCATTTGCTTTCTGCCAACGCTCATACTTTTCTTTCACAGCTTTGGATGCATTATCCCCAGGCACTTCAGGTGACGGCTCAGTTAAAACAAACAAGGCACTTTCTCCTATGAGAGCAATATTAATGTTCTCATTCCACTTATTAAAGTTAGATCCATTCAGCTTGTTTTCAGTCAACAGTGATAACATGGGATTCATTTTGATAATACAGGATACTACGAAATAATAGAAATCAACAAATAGAAATTAATAATGGTTTAACACACAAAATCAATTCAGAAATTATAAGCACATAGCAAGTAGGAATGATATGAGAAAATACTTAAAAATTCAATCCTAAATAATTTCCAAGGTTTTTCAACAAACTGATATCAGTGTCCCGTTTAGGCGAGAGTCAAAGCTACCATCCATTGAATAGAGTTGTCAGCTCATCTAAAATGTTAAACATTCTAGCAACCTTTTATTCGATCAAGATTGGAATCCAGCGTTGTCCCATTTAGGCGAGAGTCAAGGCTATTCTATCTTACGAGCTACTACCATTGTTTCGCAATTTGCAAGTCAAATATGGTCGCCACCATTAGGGTGATCTTTACCATATAAAACACTTACAAACCACTTATCATGCGAGATTAAATGATGCGAAATTGCTAATGAGCGTTCCTCCATTAGGGAGGATTACTCACTAAAACAAACGCGGTGTAAAACCCACAATGGAGATCGAATATCTTAATAATAATAAAGCTCATTCTTTAAAATGTATTTTCTTTATTATTCTAAAAAATAAATTCAAAATTAAATTCAAAATTAAGAATTAAAATTCAAAAATAAGAATTTAATATAATATTTATAAAATTATACTTAGATGGTGATTGAAATAAAATTAATTATTTCCATCTTAGTAATAATCTTAAATATAAATATTAAGGAAAGTAATTTAAGTTGAATTAAATTAAATAATTAGCAACTTAAAAATTTCCTTTGAGAATATATTTATTGAGTTCGAAAATTTAAAGTATATAAAAAATACAATTTTCGAAAATAATAAAAATAGAAAAGAAATACTTCAAGCAAAAATATCACCGATCTAGATTTTCTTTTGACTAATTAATTCAATTTCTAATATTATATATATATATATTTTAAATTCATTTATTTTAAATAATCAATTAAATGAAAAAATCATTGATTGTAGTTGGTCCAAGAATTAATTAAAATAAATAATTAATTTACAACTCAATCTATTTTTTAAGATTAAAAATTCGAAAAAAAATATTGCATAAATAAAATGCAATTTTCGAAATTGATTAAGAAAATAAAAAAATATATATATATTGAAAATTATTTAAATTTAAGTTGAAAAATTAAATTTCAACTTAAAAATAATTTTCTATTTAATTAAGTGTCATGAAAAATCAATAAATATTTAAGTATCATGATGAAAATCAACTTAAATATTTAGATTTTTCAAGTTAATTAAATGTATTAAATTCAAGAAATAATAATTAAGTGTAGAGAAGGCTTAATTATTTATTTCTAGTTTAATACTAGGAAAAATATACTTAATAAAATTGTACCAAAATTAATTATTTAAATAATTAATTTCACAAAGTATAATATTTTCCTATTTAAATATTAGAAATAATAAGTAGTCTAAAAATTACTATCTAGAAAATATCTTATTTGACTAAGTATCTTTTCAACAAAAATTTGAATAATATCTAATTTAAGTTATATAGAAAAAATCTAAAACTTAAATAATTTCAAATTTAGATTTAATTAAATATCAAAAATTAAGTTATAACCACTTAATTTGAAGATATCTTTTTAAGTTAATATTCGAAAAGATATTCACCTAAAAAATATATAAAATATTCCATTTTTAAGTTAATATTCGAAAAGATATTAACTTAAAAAATATCTTAAGAATCTTTAATAACTAATTCCTAGGATTCCTCAACTTGATTTAAAATTTGAATCAAATATTCAAATTTAAGTTAGATAAGAAAAATCAATTGTTACAACTAATTTATAACTTAAATAGGAATATTTAATTAAATAAGCTCCAGAAAGAATCTAGTTAGTTAAAATTCTATATTTAATTAAATACAAGAAAAATACAAATAGTTTGTCTAGAATTAATATCTAAACTAAAAGTGTTTTTCTTAAAATTAACTTTAAAATATTAAAATGAAAATAAATTTCATATATTTTAAAAGTTAATTATGTTGCTAATTCAATTTTATTAGGTCAAACTAATATAATTAACTTAGTACAGTTATTCAAATCAAGCAAATGGGCCTTCACAATTGGGGTAGTTCATGTGAGGGGGTGCTGGGTTCAGTATGTCTGTAATATCCCAGAAAATAAATAATATTTAAATGGACATATTTTATTAAATATGTAATTACTTGGAAAATGAAGTAGGATTATGATCTTACTTAGGTAAATTGTTGAGAAATTATTTAATGAAATACGTTATTTTGGGCCCGGTAATTGTGGAAATTTAGCTATGTGGTTAGCAATGTCACGACATTAAATGAAAGAATTATTTTGAGAATATCCCGGATTAAGTTAGAATTTTATTAGAATGTCGGATTGGGGAATTAGTAAAATTACCAAAATGCCCCTAGGGTTTCTTTTAAAAAAAAAATTTATTTACTTGTGAGAGGGGTAAAGTAGGAATTCAAGAAAATATTTTTTTTGACTTTTCTTTTCTTTTCTTTGCTGCTGCCTTTTTGTTATAAAAAGGAAGGAAATTTTTTTTAAAAAAAAAAAAAAAGAAATCAAAGCATTTTAAAAAGGAAGAAAAGCTTCCTTCCAAGACAAGTAACCAAATTTTCTCAACCTTCTTCTCTTCTTCCTTCGAGCAAACTGAACCAGCCTCTAGAGGGATTGTTTTGCTTCAGCCAACATCAATTTTCAGAGCTAAACTCCATCTCCAAGTTAACCTTGCACCCTAGGTAAGTTCATCCTTTTAGTTTTGGTGTTTTCTTAGGTTTTCAAGCTAGGTTTTGTTACTTTTTTGAAAATTTTCAAAGCTGTAGGTTTAGTGAAGGTGTAGGTTTGTTATCCAAGTTAAATAAGGTCTGTTAATGCATGTTTGGATTGAATTCATGGCTGTTGGGATTGATTGGTGAGTGAGAAAGCTAAAAGAAACTTGATTTCTTCACTTGAGTGTGTGATTTCAAGCTAGAGATTGAACCATTGTGTTTTGCAGCTTAGGTTATGTCATATGTATGTTAATAAACTGTTCTGGAAAGTTTGGATAGGTTTGGAGGGGTTTTGGTTCGATTTTGGTGAAAAGGAACTTTTGTTCCTGGTACGCGAATCCTGTCGACCTGGATGGGTTCTCGTATACCAGAACCTGGCCGACCGGTTGCCTGCGGGGAGAATTTCTTCGGGTTTGTTTTATGTTCGGTTTGACCCGGGGAGTTGTGTACTATCTGTTTTAAATTAAATATGGGATGCTTGACCTAAATTAGGGTTGTTGGGAGTTAGGTTACATTTGATTTCTAAATTAGGGTTTTAATCCGGAATATTATGTTAAGGTATTTATTGTGTTTCAATTGTCGTGACATAGGACCGGGATTGCCTAGCTTGTTTTTCCACCCAGGTCGGCCATATTCTTGACTTCTGAATTAAGGTAAGAAAAGTGGTAAGCACCGTATGTGGTTAAAAATCAATGAATGAATGGAGGTGATTTTGATTATTAACATGATGTTGATTAAAGCTTATTAAGCCTAGGTTATTACCTAGGGTTGGAAACGGTTATTACCGTTATGAGTAATTACTCATGAAACCGCGGTTAGGTTTCTTACTTATCGTTTGCGTTATCGGGCAACGATAGTGACATATTCAGCTCGTATGTAACGAGTGGTAAAAGTGGTACCTTATTAAGTACCAGGAATGTATGATGTTTAAGGAAATGCTTATTATTATCGAATAGTGAGTAAACATAATGGCGTGAGAATAAGTTGTTAATCATTTTCTTTCAATTATTGTTTTAGTCACTTTCTTGCTGAGTCTCTGTGACTCACTGGTGCTTTATGGTGCAGGTAAAGGAAAAGCTAAAGTCGAACAACCATGAGTTATGGTCACAGCAGCAATGTACATACCAGCCGCAGGCAGCCCAGTTTACAGGATGCTCTATTTTGATTGTAGTTTGGGAAATATAAAGTTTATGTTGTAAAATACTTTGAAACCAGTTTGTAAATATTTTGGAAACAGGGGGACCCCATAAATCATGTTACTTATCTTTTGTTAAATAGTTTAAAGGTTGAGTTTTAACTATCAAAATTTTTAATTACCCACACTTTTAGTATAATTACATCTTATATAATTATTGGTATTTTAAATAAAGTGCACACACGTGGCGTCCCTGTTGGACAGGGCGTTACAATGTCGTACCCACTTCTATGGCTCCCAACTCTCACACAAGGCCCAAAAGAGAGGAATTTAACCTTAAAATAAATAACTGTTATTAATTTAATAGGTCCAATAACTAGATGGACCTAAATAAAATATACCATGGTGTGACATTTTATTTAGCAACAACCTATATGCATCTATATTAAAACAAAATAAACATATAGGCTCACACAGGCACACTTTGGATGGATCCTATCATGTTGCTAGGTCATACACAGATGAAAGAAGATTGTAAAATTTACCTGTTACAAATTATTAACTTGACCAAGGGAGCCATCAGATCATTAGATCTGGCAAAAAGTAACCATGGCTATTTGCAATCAAGTAATAATAGGTTTTGAAAACTTACATACAAGCTAAAACCATATACTCCTGCAACAAGGTTAGCTGGATAGTTGGAAGTAGGATTTATTTAATTTTAAATAAATAATTTCGAAAAATAAATAAATAAAAAATAAATTTAATTTTCGAAAAATAAAAATTTAAAAAAATTAATTTCGAAAAAAAAAATTAATAATTTAAATTTCGAAATTATTTAGAAATAAATATTTAAAATTAAACCTACTATTTTGAAAAATTAGGTTTCAACTAACCTAAATATCATTTCAAAAATTTGCTAACTACTTTTAAAAAATTAAATGTTATTTTATAAATAAAAATTAGAAAAGATAAATGAAATATTTTTTCAGATTTTAAATTTAATTTAAATAAATAAAATAACAAAATTTAAAAGTTAGCAAAATATCTTACATCTATTTAAAATTACATGATTATAGTTATCTTATTTTAAATTTAAATAAGGTCATATTATTTTAAAAAAGATTTAATTTAAAAATATTTAAAATCTGACCTTAAATTTAAAATAAGATAAGATATAATCAAATTTAAAAATAAGATAGATAATTAAGCAATAAGATAGATATTTACTATTTTAAAATTCAAATTACACTAATATCTTGAATTAAATTTAAAAATATTAAATTAATTCATAATGATAATTAGAATTGAATTAGGAATAGTAAATATATAAATACAACACTACACAAAAAATCGGAAGTTAATTCCATGAAAAAGCATGAAAAAACGAAGAAAAACGAAAAAATTGTGAGCTGTACGGACAGTTTTCGCGATCGCAGGAAAATTTCAGCACAACTCCGATTTTTTTGAATCTTCAAAAAATCATAACTAATTCAAATTAAATCGAAATTGAGTTCTGTAAAAAAGTAACTTGCTTAATTTTTTCCATACTATCCAATAAAAATAATTCCAAAAACAGAATCGCAATTATTTTTCACGAAAATTTACAAACACCAATCAATCATCAAATAACACTCAATACAACATGATACCATCCAAAAACAAACAAACAATCGTTTTAAAGTCCAAATTTCTTGTAAGTAAATCAATTAACCTGGCTCTGATACCAGTTGTTGGAAATTATTTTTACCAGGATCTTAGATTTACTCACAAGTATGTTGTTTAAACACTCTAAATATGAACTTTCTAAAACGATAAATTAAACACATATAAAGTTAAGAAAACCTTTACATTGATGCAGCGGAATTAATGTCTCCTTCCACTCAGATCTCTAACCCTTGTATCCTTTCTGTAGCAGAGTATAATCAAGATCTGAGCCCGAATGTCCTTCTTCTTCAAGTTTGATCCTTCACAGTCTTCCAATCTATGATTGAGTTACTGCTTGCTGTGTGTGGGCACTTACTCTTTCACTAGGGTTCGAAATTTATGAAGGAGAAAAGAGAATAGGGATTTCGGCCAGGTATAGAAAGTGGAGAAGGCTCAGTTTTTCTGAAGAGAAAAATTTCTGTCAGAAAGGTTTGTGAAAATTTATGTTGAAAAACTTATGATTTGACTGAGCCATCACTTTCTATTTATAGGCAACTACTAGGTTTAGGTTAGGAATTATTTGGCATTAAAATAATGAAAATATTAATTTGAAAAACCCTTGATAAGTGGCCGACCATGGTGTTATAGTGGGCCCCACTTGATTTTACAGTTTTATCAAATTTTATCTCTATTTTCTCAAAAACGCCAATTTTCCAATTCTAACCTTTTAAATGCCAAAACTAATTATTTAATAACTAAAATAGATTATTAAATAATATTGTCATTTAATTTAATTATTAATTAGACATATAAAGTCCATTAATAAATAAATAAACCTAGAATCTCTTTTCTTTACAATTTTACCCATGCTTAGTGAAAATTCATAAAATTAGATATAGTCTAACTTTAGAATTATAATTGATCAATCACGAATCAATTAATGAGTCTTACAAGCAGAATATTCTCAACTAGAATGGGGACCATGGATCTATATGCTGAGCTTCCAATAAGTGAACCAAATTTACCAAGTAAATTCCTACTTATTAATTCTTCGTTGAATCCACTCTTAGAACTTAGAATTGCACTCTCAGACTTATATAGAGCATATTGTATGTTCCACGATATCAATATGCTATCTCATTTAACCATTGTTATAATCTTATTGTGATTTAAAGATCCTCTATATAGATGATCTACATCGAGATGGGATTTCTTTACCGTTCTCACCCCTCAATGTATTTTGTCCCTTAAAACACTTAGCTACCTGTAAATGGTGTTTAGTGATCTAATGATTAGTCAGTTAAACAAGAGCTCATCCATTTACTTCTATTTGCTAAGCTCGAAGGGAATCATCACTTGACTTCTATACACCAGTAGAAGCTATAGATTCCATATTTATGTTCAGCACTCCCACTCAATCATACTATCATGTTCCCAAAATATACGTATCACCCTGACCCAAAAGTAGGCTTAACTAATAAATCAAAGAACATGAATAGCACTCCTGAGTTGAGCCCAAGCATATCAGGATTTAGATTCTTTTAATCTTAAGATCAACTACTGATATTGACTTGGAAAGATATGTATAACGGTAAGTTTGTAATATCTTAACTTAGTTGCAATATCGGTCCAGTCCAATGTATACTCCACAAATTCGAAACTAGTATACTTTACTAATGTCCTGAAAAGAACATAACACTTACTCCAAGTGTAAGTATACATCATCGCTGATTATCACATAAGTGTAAATCCAATAACACTGATGAAACAGGGACCAAGTCTTTTGATTCATATGATCACAATCACATTCCACTGTGTTGACGATACTGTAATTGTGAATAAACATATGATCTGGATTTAATTGATTTTGTGTGTAAATGTAATCAACATATTAAACATATTAAACCATTAGCATGTAGAATTCATGCAAACATCAATCACTTCAAATTTCTTATATTGATAACTAATCAGATTGTAAAGAGTTTTATTTAGGGCATAAAACCCAACACGTGTCACCATTCTTGTGATGCCACGTCAAAGTGCCAATTTTGGGATAACACAATCAAATTAAGATACCATAAAATTGTTATGAAGATTAGAAATCTTGACACAAGTCATTCGAATGGACTATGCAAGAATTTTTCTATCTTATTCTCATAATTCTGAAAAGTTATTTCTTTCCACGTTAATGGTTAGATTTGCTTTATTAGTAGTGTTCTTAAGTTCCTATCACAAGTGTCAACCAAATGAAGATGGGTAAAGAATTTTAAAATTTTCCCACTCAATTAAGGTAGTGTGATATATTATCAAAGAACTTTCTTGGTATCATTATCTATTACATCTGTAAATCTAAATTGGAACATATAATCAAGATCAAGGATTTATTCTGATAATAGCTAATTTATTATATTACTTCCACGTTTAAAATTATGTGTTCACAAAGAGTACTGTGGAATATAGTCCACCCCTAAGTATATAGAGATTATGATCCACCCCTAAAGGTTATAGAGATCATGATTCTCTAAGTGTTATAGAGATTATGTGGAGTTGAATATAATCCAGAGTTCATTAAATATAAAAGATCGTTGAACTGCATATTATTCTTAACTTTTTCTCCACCCCTATCAGATCAAAAGATCTTTTATTAAACAAATTCTTAATAATTGTTTTAGAATTAACAATTATTCATAAACATAGAAATAATTTCTAGTGTTTATGTAGTAATAACTCTGTAAAGAGTTTAAATAACTATAGAATTTGTATCAATAATAAAAACACATACACATACAAACATAATAAATATAATAATTGGTAATTGATTTATAAGATAAAGTAATGAAGCTCATGTCATAGATTGCAATTTATTTGTAAAAAAAACTTAACTATAAATTCAAAAAAAATGTTTGCAACATTATGAGAACAGGGAATATAATCCCAAACTTGAAATCCAAATTGTTTTAAAAATGAAACAATTAATTCAAAAATAAATAAATGAATCAGCTTTGTTTTTATCTTGGACGAATTCCACCCCTTTGTCCAGCTTTCAAAACCAACTCGCTAAGATAGCGCCTGAGTTCAAGCAGCTTGGGCTGTAAGAAGAAAATAAATAAACAAGGTTAGTAGTCCAGAATTAATAATCCAAATGGATAATAATTCACTAGAACACGTCAGTTTATAGAAAGAAATACCTTGTTTCTTTGCAAGAAGCTTAGGGCATTGGGGTTTCCAATGGCCTTTCTCATTGCAGTAGAAACACTTTCCTTTTGGTGTATCACCAGAAGCTGCAACCTTTTTGTTCTTAGCTGTTTTCACAGCTTGAGCTCACTTCTTGGCATTTTTCTATTTCTTCTTATTCTTGGGTTTGGAAGTAGAAGCAACGTGTGCCTCAGGATAACTCGTCCCATTACCATTTCCAGTATTCTGAGGTTTACTCCCTTTCTTCTTGGGTCCTCCAATCAAATTTTCATATGTCTGAAGGTCATTGACTAATGTGTGAAAGTCCTGTTCCTTCTTATTCATGACATAATTTGATGTATAGGGTAGAAAAGCTGGAGTCAGACTATTCAAGATAAGACTCACTTGAGTTGTCTGATCCATTTCAGCACCATGATTCTGGGCTTCTTGGAAATAACTTGCCATTTGGAGAAGGTGATCATGCACATTCTGATGGGGTTCCATCCGTGCGTTGATGAATTTCTTAGTCGCGCCAAAGCAAGACTGGATAGATGCCATACCGAATAGCTCAGTTAACTGCGTCATGATTTCTGTAGCCGTGACAGCGTTAGCAAACCTTCTTTTCAAGGTGTCAACCATGCTGGAAAGCATGAAGTATCGAGCTTTATTGTTGGCATTCTGCCAACGCTCGAACTTCTCTTTAACAACTTTGGTTGCATTGTCACCTGGCTGTTCAGGAGACGGCTCAGTCAACACAAACAGGGCACTTTCACCTATGAGAGCTATATTAATGTTCTCTTTCCATTTAGGAAAGTTAGATCCACTTAGCTTATTTTCAGTCAAGAGTGATAACATGGGATTTGACATGGCAATTCAGGATACTACAAAATAATGAATAAGAATCAATTATGGTTTAACACAGAATCTTATTCAGAAATTATAAGCACATAGCAAGTAGGAATGACAAGAGAAAATACTAAAAAAACATACAATCCTAAATAATTTCCAAGGTTTTCAATAAACTGATATCAATGTCCCGTTTAGGCGAGAGTCAAAGCTACCATCCATTGAATAGAGTTGTCAGCTCATCTAAAATAATAAATATTCTAGCAACCTTTTATTCGATCGAAAAGAGAATCCGACGTTGTCCCGTTTAGGCGAGAGTCAAGGTCATTCCTATTTCATGAGCTTCCACCATTGTTTCATACGTTTGTAAGTCTTATACAGACGCCACCATTAGGGTGATCAATACTAAGATAAAAAACTTACAAATATACTTATCTTTCAAGATTAAACGGTGCTAACTTGCTAATGAACGTTCCTCCATTAGGGAGGATTACTCACTAAAACAATAGCTATGTAAAATCAACAATGGAGATCGAATATCTTAATAATAATTAAGCTCATTATTTAAATGTATTTTCTTCTATTATTTATTTATTTTAAATATATATTTACTTCATTAAATTTAAATTTAGAATTAAAATTCTAAATAACATTTAATTTAATATTTATAAAATTAAAATGAGATGGTTAAGAAAATAAAATGAATTATTTCCATCTTAGTATTAATTTTCAAATAAATATTAAGAAAATTATTTAATTTAAGTTGTATTAATTTAAATTAATTTGCAACTCAAATTTAAATTTTCTATAAAAATATATATTGTATTTCGAAAAATTAAAGTATAAAATTATACAATTTTCGAAATACATGAAAAATAAATTAATCTTTACTAGAAAAAATACTTCAAGCAAAAATACTATCTATCTAGATTTTCTTTAACTAATTAATTCAATTTCTAATAATAATATATTTTAGTTTCTTTATTTTAAATTAATCATTAAATGAAAAAATCATAGATTTAAGTTGATTCAAAAATTAATTAAAATAAATAACTAATTTACAACTTTAATCTATTTTTCAAGATAAATGCAAAATCATCTTCGATAATCAAATGCAATTTCGAAAATATTGATTAATAAAATATGTTTTGAAAAATTATTCAAATTTAAGTTGTTATAAAAAAATTTCCAACTTAAAATAATTTTCTATTTAATTAAATGTCATGAAAATAAAAAATATTTAAGTATCATGATGAAAATCAACTTAGATATTTAATTTTTAATTTAATTAAATGTATTAAATACAAGAAATAAATAATTAAGTATAGAGGAGGCTTAATTATTAATTTCTAGTTTAATACTAGGAAAAATATTCTTAACTTGAATGGTACAAAAATTAATTATTAAACAATTAATTTTACAATCAATAATATTTTCCAATTTTAATATTAGAAATAATAACTAGTATAGAAATAACAATCTAGAAAATATCTCAATTTAACTAAGTATCTTTTCAAGATTTGGAAAATATCTAATTTAAGTTGTTATAGAAAGAATCTAAAATAAGCAACTTAAAATTTTCCAAATAAAATTTAATTAAATATCAAAATTAAGTGGTAACTACTTAATTTAAGAATATTCCATTTTAAGTTTAAAATTAACTTAAAAAATACTTTAAGAATCTTCAATAACCAATTCCTAGAATTCCTCAACTTAATATTAAATTTAAAAGATATTCAAATTTAAGTTAATAAGGAAAAATTAGTTAGAAATAACTAATTTATAACTTAAATAGGAATATTTAATGAAATAATTATAGTAAGTTTGAGAAAGAATCTAGTTAGTTAAAATTCTTTATTTAATTAAATACAAGAAAAATACAAATAGTTTATCTAGAAATAATATCTTAAACTACGAGTGTTTTTCTTAAAATTAACTTTAAAATATTAAAATGAAAATAAATTTCATATATTTTAAAAGTTAATTATGTTGCTAATCAATTTTATTAGGTTAAACTAATTTAATTAACCTAGTACAGTTATTCAAATCAGGCAAATGGGCCTTCACAATTGGGGTAGTTCATGTGAGGGGGAGCTGGGTTCAGTATGTCGTACCCACTTCTATTGGCCCCCATCTCTCACACAAGGCCCAAAAGAGAGGAATTTAACCTTAAAATAAATAACTGTTATTAATTGAATAACAGGCACACAGATTTGGCAACAACCTATATGCATCTATAATAAAATAAACATATAGGCTCACACAGGCACACAGATTTTGATGGACCCTATCATGTTACTAGGTCATACACAGATGAAAGAAGAATGTAAAATTTACCTGTTACAAATTATTTACTTGACCTATTGACAATTGAACCATGGGTTAAAATTAGATCATTGGATCTGTCAACAAGTTAACCATGGCAATTTAGATCAAGCAATAATAGGTTTTAGAAAAACTTACAAACAATCTAAAACAAATACTCCTGCAACAAGTTAGATTTGGATAGTTGGAAGTAGGATTTATTTAATTTTAAATAATTAATTATATTTCGAAAATAATTAAATAAATAAAAAAAATATTTTCGGATTTTAAAATGAAATAAAATAATATTTAAAATTAAACCTACAATTTTAAAAAATTAGGTTTCAACTAACTTAAATATCATTTTAAAAAAAAATTGCTAACTTACCTTTTAAATTTCATGTTATTTTATAAATTAAATATTCAATAAAATAAGAAAATGATAAATAAATATCATTTTCTGATTTTATAATTTAATTTAAATAAAAAAAAAATAAAAAAATTTAAAAGTTAGCAAAAATATCTTATTTCTTTTTAAAATACCATGATTATGGTAATCTTATTTTAAATCTAAATAAGGTCCAATTACTTAAAATAGAATATTTTATAAAAGGAATTTAATATCTGACCTTAGATTTAAAATTAAGATGAAATAATCAAATTTTAAAAAAAATAAGAAAAGAGGTAAGCAAGAATTGATTTTTACCTATTTTCAAAATCAAATTACACTAATATCTAAAATTAATTTTAAAAAATCAAATTAATTTATTTCTGACAATTAGATTTGAAATATGAAAAATAAAAATCAAAATACAAAACTACACAAAAAATTGGAAGTTAATTCCACGAAATAGCATGAAAAATCGAAGAAAAAGAAAAAAAATTGCAGGTGTTACGGAGAGTATGCAAGCGCGTGGGGAGGGTGTTCATTACCCTGATTTTTTTCGATTTTCGAAAACTCATAACTAATTCAAATAAAATCGAAATCGAGTTCTGTAAAAAAGTAAATTGCTTAATTTTTTCTAAAATATCCAATAAAAATAATTCTAGAAACAGAAAATCAATTATTTTTCCTAGAATTTCACAAACATCAATCAATCATCAATACAACACTCAAAACAACATGATACCATCCAAATCACATACAAATCGTTTTAAGTCCAAATTTCTTGCAAGCAAATCAATTACCATGGCTCTAGTGCCAGTTATTGGAATTATTTTACCAGGATCTTAGATCTACTCACAAGTATGTTGATTAACAACCTAAATTTGAACTTCTAAAACGATAAAAAATAAACACATATAAAGTATGAGAAACCTTACAGTGGGTGCAGCGGAATAATGTGTCTCCTTCCACTCAAATCTCTAACCCTTGATTCCTTTCTGTTGCAGAGTATAATCAAGATCTGAGCCCGAATGTCCTTCTGTTGGATGTGATCCTTCACAGTCTTCCAATCTATGATTGAGGTACTGTTTGCTGTGTGTGGGCACTACTCTCTCACTAGGATTCGAAATTGTATCTCTCTTGTATTGTTGTGTATTGTTTAAGCACACAAGAAGAAGAGAATGGACGGCTATATATAGAGAAAAGGGAAGCTCAACTTTCTGAAAGAGGCAGTTTCCTGAATTGCAGAGTAATTGCTTAATTGCCTTATTTGGTGTGAGCCACCACTTTCCATTTATAGATAACTGCTAGGTTTAGATGCATATAGGTTGTTGTTGCTAAATAAAATGTCATAGTTCTTTGATAGATTTTATTTAGGCCCATTTAGTTTTTGGGCTTATTCAATTAATAACAGTTGTTCATTTTAAGGTTAAATTCCTCTCTTTTGGGCCTTGTGTGAGAGTTGGGAGCCATAGTAGTGGTGGGTATGACATACTGAACCCAGCACCCCCTCACATGAACCACCCCAATTGTGAAGGCCCATTCGCCTGATTTGAATAACTGTACTAGGTTAATTACACTAGTTTAACCTAATAAAATTGATTAGCAACATAATTAATTTCATTTATTTTGAAATTAATTTAAGAAAACCATAGTTTAAAGAATTTTATATTCTAAGCTAAACTATATGTATTTTCTTGTATTTAATTAAATAAAGAATTATAACCATCTAGATTCTTTCTGAAGCTTAATTTAAATTTTTCATTAAATATTCCTATTTAAGTTGATATTTAGTTATCTACAACTAACCAACTTGAATCTGAATATCTTTTGGATTTAAGATTTCAAAATTAAGTTGAGGAATTTTAGGCATTGGTTATTAAGATTCTTAAGATATTTTTTAAGTTAATATCTTTTCGAATATTAACTTAAAATGGAATATTTTTAGATGTTTTTTAAGTTAATATATTTTCGAATATTAACTTAAAATGGAATATTTTCAAATTAAGTGGTTACAACTTAATTTTAATTTAATTAAATCTAATTTGAAAGATATTTAAGTTGATTCTTTTTAGATTCTTCTAAAACAACTTAAACAAGATATTTTCAAATTTGTTCCATTTATCATTCGAATTTATTTTTCGAATTTAAATAATAAATGAAATTTAATTAAAGTTGATTTTTTATTTAAACCAACTTTGATTTGTAATTTTTCATTATTATATTATGGAACTTGTTCGATATTTATTCGAATTTATTTTTCGAATTAAATAATAATTGAAAATTAATTAAAGTTGATTTTTTATTTAAACCAACTTTAATTTGTAATTTTTCATTATTATAATATCGAATAAAATGATTATACAAAATACATATTTTTTTTAAATAATGAGCTTTTAATCAAGAGATATTCGATCTCCATTGTTGGTTTTACACCGCGTTTGTTTTAGTGAGTAATCCTCCCTAATGGAGGAACGTTCATTAGCAATTTCGCACCGTTTAATCTCGAAAGATAAGTAGTTTGTAAGTGTTTTGTATGGTATGGATCACCATAATGGTGGCGACCATACTTGACTTGCAAATTATTAAACAATGGTGGAAGCTCATAAGATAGAATTGCCTTGACTCTCGCCTAAACGGGACAACGCTGAATTCCAATCTTGATCGAATAAAAGGTTGCTAGAATGGTTATCATTTTAGATGAGCTGACAACTCTATTCAATGGATGATGCTTTGACTCTCGCCTAAACGGGACACTTTATCAGTTTGTTGAAAGACCTTGGAAAATAAACTATGTTAGATTTAGTATTTCTATAACATATGTGATTATTTGTTATTTTCTTAACTGTGTATGAATTTATGAACCAAAAGCTTACTTCTGTTTTATTGATGTGTTGTAGTGTCATTATGAATAACCCTCACCCCGATCCTCTCCTAGTTAATATCTTAGCAAAAGAACTCTATAATGTGAAAATGCATCCTGGTAGTTGCATAAATTCGCACCTATTGATGATGAATCTGAAGTTCCAAAAGGCAAATCTACTAGGAATTCATTTATCAAGAGAACAATGGGTCCAACTCATCCTTAATAGTCTTCCTCCGAAGTATAATGAATTTTTTATCTCTTACATGATTAACAATTCCAACTCCTCCGACATGGACAAGCTCGAAGCAAAATTACGAGCCCATGAACGGAATCTGGTTGAAATAGGTCCCCCTGGGTTTGCAATTCATAATCAGAGGAAAAGGACTAGGTATGAAGGATTTAGCAAAGCTGCTTCTTCAAGTACAATTATCAGACATAATCTTCTATGTTCGAATTGTAATGAAAAGGGACATCATGAAGAACGATGTCCCAGGCCGATGTCCCAGGCGTCTAAACAATTCAAACGAAGGTAATGCTTTTGTCTTTGAATCATGTGTTTTAGAGAACGAAAAATCCGTCTGGATTGTTGATTCTGGGTCTACTAACCATGTATGTTCTTCACTGCAGTTGCTTGAAACTTGGGAAAATCTGCTTCCAGGAGAGTTAAAGCTTAAAGTTGGCAATGGCGAATTAGTATCGGTCAAAGCTAGAGGTAAAGCCCGCATCAAGTTTCAACAAAGAATTTTAATTTTAGAAAATGTTTTATTTATTCCAAACTTTAGTAGAAACTTGATTAGTGTCTCATGTTTGCAAACACAATCTTATATATTGAATTTTTCGAGTACAAATTATTCAATTTCTCGTAATGGATTTCAAATATGTGTTGCTACCATGGAACAAGGGCTTTATGTTTTAAGACCGAATACTCAAATCTCACTAAATAGTGAACTTTTCAATGTAGCTAAACCTAGAAACCTCAAAAGAAAAGAGATTGATAATGAT
This sequence comes from Cannabis sativa, assembly GCF_029168945.1. Classification (NCBI taxonomy): domain Eukaryota; kingdom Viridiplantae; phylum Streptophyta; class Magnoliopsida; order Rosales; family Cannabaceae; genus Cannabis; species Cannabis sativa. Next base: position 61,252,839 of record NC_083601.1, read on the forward strand.
GATCAAACTTATCTATGGCATTTACGTTTAGGTCATATAGGCTTTGATAAACTCAATAGGCTAACCAAAGGCGGTCCATTGAAAAATGTCGTCTTAGGTGAACTGCCAGTATGCGAGTCCTGCCTAGAAGGAAAAATGACTAAACGTTCTTTCTCTGCAAAGGGAGAGCGTGCCAAAATGCCCCTAGGGTTAGTACATTCCGATGTCTGTGGACCTTTGAATGTCAAAGGCCGAGGTGGTTATGAGTATTTTGTCACTTTCATTGACGATTTCTCTAGATACAGTTTTCTTTACCTAATGCAAAAGAAATCTGAAACGTTTGAAAAGCTTCAGGAGTTTCATGCTTTGGCCCAAAACCAATTAGGTAAATCATTAAAGATCTTGCGAACTGATAGGGGTGGAGAATATATAGATATGCAGTTCAAAGATCATTTAATTGAACTTGGAATTGAATCCCAATACACTGCCCCAGGCACTCCACAACAAAATGGAGTTGCAGAAAGAAGAAATCGCACTCTTTTGGAAATGGTTAGGTCTATGCTGAGTTATTCAACTCTGTCTACGTCCTTCTGGGGATATGCTATTCAGATGGCAAATGACCATTTAAATGTTGTTCCATCTAAAGCAGTCCCTAAGACACCCGTCGAACTTTGGAATGGTCGTACACCTAGTTTACGCCACTACAGAATTTGGGGGTGCCATGCTCATGTCTTAAGAAAGAAAGAAGGCAAACTTGAATCTCGTACCGAAGTATGCATGTTTGTCAGAAATTCTAAAGAGACTAGGGGTGGACTATTTTATAGTCACAAGGATAACAAAGTGTTTGTTTCTACAAATGCTACTTTCCTTGAAGAGAACTATATTAAAGACAACAAACCGAAAAGTAAAGTTGTTCTAGAGGAATCGCTATCAGATATAAGTCCTTCCAATGTTCCGTCCTCTTCCACTCGTGAAGAAGACAATCCCACTCCCTCAGTTGAACAAACTGAGAAATCTACTACTAAAGTTTCTGTTCAGAAGATCACCGCACCTCGTCGTAGTGGGAGGGTTTCAACAAAACCAGCTCGTTATGGTTTGGATGGTGAAATCAATAGGGTCGTAGGTGACGGTATTGATGACGATCCATTAACCTATAAACAGGCAATGGCTAGTCCGCAACGGAAACGATGGTCGGTCGGCATGGATTCAGAAATGGATTCCATGAAAAAGAATAAAGTCTGGGAATATGTAGACGCACCTGACGACTATCATCCGATAGGATGCAAGTGGGTTTACAAGAAGAAAAGAGGAGCTGGAGGCGAAGTCGAAACTTTTAAAGCTAGACTTGTAGCCAAGGGTATACCCAAAGAGAAGGCGTGGACTATGAGGAAACTTTTAGTCCTATAGCCATGCTCAAATCCATCCGAATTCTTCTCTCCATAGCTGCTGCTTTCGATTATGAAATTTGGCAAATGGATGCCAAGACTGCCTTCCTTAATGGGGTACTTGAAGAAACCATCTATATGGAGCAACCAGAAGGTTATGTTCTTCCTGGGCAGGAAAAGAAAGTTTGCAAATTAAACAGGTCTATCTATGGACTTAAGCAAGCTTCTCGCTCATGGAACAAAAGGTTTGATGAAATCATCAAGACCTACGGCTTTCTTCAGAATGAAGATGAACCTTGTGTTTACCAACTCAAGGAAGACCAAATAGTAGTATTCCTGGTCCTTTATGTTGATGACATTTTGATTATTGGAAACAATGTCAAGAAAATGACTCACATCAAGGAATGACTCAACACTCAATTCGATATGAAAGATTTGGGTGAAGCTGCCTATGTTCTTGGTATTCAGATTATTCGAAACCGGAAGAACAGATCTCTTGCTCTCTCTCAAACAACCTACATAGACAAAGTCTTAGAGAGATTCTCCATGAACAACACCAATGGGGCAAACATGCCTTCTAGATATGGTATTCGTCTATCTAAGGAACAGTCTCCGACTGATCCTCAATAGATAGAGGACATGGTGAAAATTCCCTATGCCTCTGCAGTTGGAAGTCTAATGTATGCAATGTTATGCACTAGACCTGACATCTATTATGCAGTTGGAATCGTGAGCAGGTATCAGTCTAATCCAGGACATGAACATTGGAATGCAGTTAAGTATATTCTGAAATACTTAAAGAGTACAAGGAATCTTGTGTTAGTCTACAAGGGTGGTCCTTTAAATCCCATAGGCTACACTGATTCAGATTTCCAAGCAAGTCTTGAAGATAGGAAATCTACATCTGGGATGGTGTTTACTCTTGGGGGTGGAGTAGTGGTTTGGAGAAGTGCAAAACAAACCGCGATATCGGACTCAACTATAGAAGCTGAATACATAGCTGAAGCCGAAGCTGCTAAAGAACTTGTCTGGCTAAGAAAGTTCTTCACCAGTATAGGTGTCGTTCCTGGAATGGAAAAGCCTCTGGTCTTACTTTGTGATAACAATGGAGCAATAGCAAACAGTAAAGAACCTCGAAGCCACAAGAGAAGCAAACACATTGAAAGGAAGTATCACATTATCAGAGAATACGTGGCAAGAGGGGATGTACTAGTTGAGAAAGTTGACACAGAGGACAACCTAGCTGGTCCATTTACCAAAGTCTTGGCCGTGACAGCATTTGAAAAGCACTGTCAGAATTTAGGATTAATTGATATGTACTAATTAGTTTTATATTAGTGCAAGTGGGAGTTTGTTGGGTTTTATGCCCTAAATAAAACTCCATTTCAATGTAATCTATTTTATTTAACATCAATAAACTAACAGAAGTATTTTTCATTCATTTGTGTATGTTTTGGTTCACTTTATCAATTGCTTGTCTATTTGATTTATAAATTCATCTTAAACCCTTTTCACATACTTGATCCTGTTTATTGTGTTGTCATCACATTGGAAAGTAAACATGACTATGTGAATAAAGTTTCCTAGATTTATCAGACACAGGGTTTTACTGATATGATAATCTACAACAAGAGTTTACTTGCATTTGGAGAAATGCTATGTTCTTTCCAGAACATTGGTTAAAGTAAAGTTCAGGTTGGATGCATGGAGTATGCATCGGAAGGGACCGATATTGAACTTTGACTTAGATTTAATAAAACTTACCGTAAAATCTATTCAAGTCAATATTGCCTAGTTGATCCTAGATCAAATGTTCTTAATCCTGTTATGATTAGGCTCAATCTTGAAAGGCTATTCGTGTTCTTTGATTTGTTAGTTAAGCCTACTTTTAGGTCAGGGTGATACGTACATTTTGGGAACATGGTAGTGCAATTGAGTGGGAGCGCTAACATAAACATGGAATCTATAGCTTCTATCTGGCGAATAGTATGCAAAGGATGATCTCCTTCGAGCTTGACCAAACGAACATAAATGGTGGAGTACTCATTTCACATAAGCTGAAATAACATTTATACGGGGTCAAGTGTTTTAAGGATAAAATACATAGTAGGGTGTTACGGTAATCTAATCCCTTTACAGTGTAGATCATTCATATAGAGGATCATTGATCACATTAGGATTATAACAATGGATAACTAATGATGCGTCTATATGGTGGAACATATAGAGCATTCTATATACTGAGAGTGCAATTCTAAGTTCTATGCATGGATTCAACGAAGAATTAATAAGTTAGTGAATTTTAGTGCTAAATTCTTGATCTACTTATTGGAAGCTCGGTTATGTAGACCCATGGTCCCCGTACTAGTTGAGATAATATTGTTTGTAAGACTCATGTAATTGGTTTTGATTAATCAATTATAATTCTCAAATTAGACTATGTCTATTTGTGAAATTTTCACTAAGTAAGGGCGAAATTGTAAAGAAAGAGTTATTAGGGGCATAATTGTTAATTATGATACTTTGTATGGTTCAATTAATAAATATGATAAATGACAATATTATTTAATAATTATTTATAGTTATTAAATAGTTAGAATTGGCATTTAAATGGTTGAATTAGAAAATTGGCGTTTTTGAGAAAAACAGATACAAAAGTGTTAAAACTACAAAATTGCAAAAAGTGAGGCCCAAACCCAATAAGCCATGGCCGGCCACTTTTATAGGAGTTTTACCTCTGATATTTTCATTATTTTAATGCCAAATAATTCAAACCTAACCCTAGTGGAATGCTATAAATAGGTAGTGAAGGCTTCAAGAAAATTACACTTTTCATTCAGAAAAACCTGAGCCTCTCTCTCTACCTTGGCCGCCACCCTCTCTCTCTCTTCTTCCTTGATAATTTCGAAACCCCTTAGTGATTAGAGTAGTGCCCACATACAGCAAGCAATACCTCAATCTTAGTGAGGAAGATCGTGAAGAAAGATCATCAGCAAAGGAGTTTTAGCATCAAAGATTCAGAGGAAGAGATCCAGGTTCAGATCTTGATAATACTCTGCGACAGAAAGGATACAAGGGTTAGAGATCTGAACGGAAGGAGTCATTTAATTCCGCTGCACCCAATGTAAGGTTTCTTAAACTTTATATGTGTTTATTTCATTGTTTTAGAAAGTTCATATTTAGGGTGTTAAACAACATACTTGTGAGTAGATCTAAGATCCTGGTAAAATAATTTCCAACATGAGGTTCCCCCAGGGGAGCGACTGGTGCCAACGCTCTGGACGCACCCCCTGGCGCTCCTTGGAGCAAAGGTCCTGCTGCCGGAACCGGGTTGAGATGAGGCAGCCGGTTCTTAATCCACTCGTAGAGATGACCCAATAGAATCAAGTTTTCGATCTCATCTTTAAGGTTTTTGCATTCATTGGTGCTGTGTCCAATGTCATTATGGTATTCACATCTTTTGTTGGAATCCCTTCGGGAGAAATCTCTGTACAGAGGAGGCGGTCTCCGGTAGTGCGTATTTTGCCTGGTGGTGAAATACACACATTCCTGGGAGTCTGTCAGTTCCGTGTACTGGGTGTATTGGGGAGTGTACCCCCTTTTCTGTCGCTTGTCCTCCGTCCGGTTGCTACCTTTTGAGGACCTCTTGCTCCGAGAGCCTTGAGAAGGTCCCGCTAGGCTTGCAGCATGAGCAGAGTGAGACGGGACTTGTCCATTTATCCCAGAAGGATTCCCATAATGAGAAGATGCAGGAGCCAATGCCTGGCTCTGATTATATCCTAGGGTAGCAGAGAATTGTATGCCGCTCATTGGTGGAGTAGCCGTTGGTAGGGTTCCCGGGAGCTGGACTCCGGGCGCATACCCTGCTATTCCGGTCGAATAGTATCCCCCATAAGCCACTATTTGGGCCTCTTCTAAGTTAATGTACTTTTGGACTCTCTTCTGGAAGTCTTGAAGGTTGGAGGCTCCTTCTTGCTGTAATTCATTCCAGAATGGAGTCCCTCCTTGAAGAAGTGCAAGCTGTTGTCCGTCATCAACTTTTTTAGTCTTCGAGGCTTATTCCTTAAGCCTCTTTATGAAATTTTTCAATGGTTTCGTGGATAGTTGCTTGATGTTAGTCAGGGCACTGACCTCAAGATTAACCTTTCTCGCGGCGACAAACTGTCTCCGGAAACTAACTTGCAGCTTGTTCCAGCAATCCACTGATCCTGGTTCCAACTTCTTGAACCATTCCTCCGCGGACCCACTCAACGTTAGTGGGAAGCAAAAACATTTGGCATCATTGCTGACTCTCATGACCGTCATTACTTGGTTGAACCGAAATAGGTGATCGCTGGGTCCGAGTTCCCGGTATAAGCTGCCATTTCGGGCATCTTAAAATTTTTGGGGAGCTCTGCATCCAGGATGTGCCTGGCGCATGGCTCCTGGTCTTCACACTCAGAATCTGAGTCATCACCTTTTTGTCTCCAGGAGACTCGAGCAATGTCTTTGCGCAGTATGGCAAGCTTAGCCATACTTACATCGTTCAACGTTCCCGTGGTGACCGCAGGTGCATGTTTCTTTTGGTCCAGGTGATCCTGGAGGTCACCATGTTTTCCGTTAATCTGATGTCTTAGATCAACGGGGGGTATCTTTGGTTCCTTCTTCGTCTCTCTCTCGGGTTCCTGGTGCACAAAAATGCTTTTTCGGTCCTCTCAATCTTGAGGCCAAGACTCCCTTTTTGGAGTTTTCCCCTCTGCGGACCTTTCCCTTTCGGGAAATCTGAGCGGAACTTTAGCAGATCCTGCACTTTTTTCTTTTTCCCGGGGGTGGAAGTAGGATTTTTCCGCTGGTTCCCTTCAGAGGGATACCGTATAGGGCTAGGCTCCTTGGACATATGCTTTTGGGTGCCTTGTGAGGACTCTTCTGGTGTTTCTCCAAGTCCTGCAGGGATGGCTTTAGGGTGTACATGGATCACTGCTTCCTCCATGGCTTTCTGCATGGCGAGCATCACCTCTTGCATCCTTTTGTTTTGTTCTTTTTGGGTTGTGATTTCAGCTTCATGATCGACAGCATTTTGTCTCAAGAGCACTAATTCTGTGTAACTACATTCGTCATAGGCGTCGTACTCGTCGAAGTTTCCTTCATATTTGTCGTCATTGGTTCCTTCTCCTATTGGGTTTTGTGCCCTAAATAAAACCCACTACAATCTGATTAGTTATCAATATAAGAAATTTGAAGTGATTTATGTTTGCATGAATTTTTCATGCTTATGGTTTAATATGTTTAATTTGTTTATGCACAAAATCTGTTAAGTCCAGATCATATATTTATTCACAATTACAGTATTGTCAACACAGTGGAATGTGATTGTGATTATATGATTCAAAAGACTAAGTCCCTGTTTCATTAGTGTTTTGGATTTACACTAATGTGATAATCAGCGATGATGTGTACTTACACTTGGAGTAAGTGTTATGTTCTTTCCAGGACATTAGTAAAGTATACTAGTTTTGAATGTATGGAGTATACATTAGACTGGACCGATATTGAACTTAGTTAAGATATTATAAACTTACCATTGTATCTTTCCAAGTCACTATCAGTAGTTGATCTTAAGATTAAAAGAATCAAAATCATGATATGCTTAGGCTCCACTCAGGAGTACTATTCATGTTCTTTGATTTATTAGTTTAGCCTACTTTTGGGTCAAGGTGATGCGTATATTTTGAGAACATGATAGTATGATTGAGTGGGAGTGCTGAACATAAATATGGAATCTATAGCTTCTACTGGTGTACAGAAGTCAAGTGATGATTCCCTTCGAGCTTAGCTAAATAGGAGTAAATGGATGAGCTCTTGTTTAAGTGACTATTTCATAGATCACTAAACATCATTTATAGGTAGCTAAGTGTTTTAAGGGGCCAAATACATTGAGGGGTGAAAACGGTAAAATTATCCCATTTCGATGTAAATCATCTATATGGAGGATCTTTGATCACAATAAGATTATAACAATGGTTAAATGAGATAGCATATCTATATCGTGAAACATATAATATGTTCTATATAAGTCTGAGAGTGAAATTCTAAGTTCTAAGAGTTGATTCAACGAGGAATTAATAAGTAGGGATTTACTTAGTAAATTCGGTTCACTTATTGGAAGCTCAGCATATAGATCCATGGTCCCCATTCTAGTTGAGACTATACTGCTTGTAAGACTCAATAATTGATTTGTAATTAATCAATTATAATTCTAAAGTTAGACTATGTCTAATTTGTGAATTTTTCACTAAGCAGGGGTGAAATTGTAAAGAAAAGAGATTCTAGGTTTATTTATTAATTAAGAGACTCTATATGTCTAATTAATAATTAAATTAAATGATAATTTTATTTAATAATCTATTTTAGTTATTAAATAATTAGTTTTGGCATTTAAATGGTTAGAATTTAAAAATTGGCATTTTTGAGAAAATAGAAATAAAAATTGTGAAAACTGCAAAATCCAAGTGAGGTCCAATAACACCTGTGGCCGGCCACTTGGTGAGCTTTTTCCAATTAATATTTTCATTATTTTAATGCCAAATAATTACTAACCTAAACCTAGTAGTTGCCTATAAATAGAAAGTGATGGCTCAGTCAAATAATAAGTTTAAGAAGTTTCTCAAGCCTTCTGTCAGAAAAACTGAGCCTTCCACTTCTCTCTCTATAGCCGACCCTACCTCTCTCTCTTTTCCTCTTCACAATTTTGAAACCTTAGTGATAGAGTAGTGCCCACACACAACAAGTGGTACCTCAATTATAGATTTGAAGACTGTGAAGGATCACACACAAAGAGAAGGACATTCAGGCTCAGATCTTGATAATACTCTGCGACAGAAAGGATACAAGGGTTAGAGATCTGAGTGGAAGGAGACATTATTCCGCTGCAACCAATGTAAGGTTTTCTTAACTTTATATGTGTTTAATTATCGTTTTAGAAAGTTCATATTTAGGGTGTTAAACAACATACTTGTGAGTAGATCTAAGATCCTGGTAAAATAAATTCCAACATCTCCTACCTCAGAGCCCACGTTAACTCTTGAGGCCACTTCCTCATCTTCAGGATCTTGGGCGTCTTGAGGAGGACAGGGCTAACGTGTGTTGTGAGTCTCCGCCATTGTTGTTTCGATTTATAAGGCTGTTGTCTATTTGCATACGCTTCCTTCAGCTTTCAATGGAAGCACCAAAATGTTGACCGATGTTTTCAGCAACCGATTTAATAATATATAAGAAAGTTGTAGGAAGTTTAGCGCATGAGATTTTTACGTGGTTGGGGCATTAATGAGCCTTAGTCCAAGAGTCTTTTGTATTTATGAGAGTATTTGTTACAGAGAATGTTCTTGGTACTTTTTCTCTCTTTGGTTCTTATGAAACCCAGAATTCTCGACCCCCATCTTAATGTGTTTGGGTGGTATTTATAATGTTTTTGTGGGGTGATCCCTATAACCGAACCACATGTCTTTCTATATCTTTTTAGTAGGGGCACACATTCCCAGCAGATGTAAAATGGGAAATGCATGGCCTATACCCTAGGTATCTTAGGGGTTAGGTGGATATAATCCTTTATCCCTTCTTGACTGATGTGATCCCTCATAAAGTAGCCATCACTAGGCTTATTAATCATAGCGTAATAGTTGCAGAAGAGGGGTTACGCCGTCAGACTTAATACTTATGGCAGTTTCAATATACCTTCTCCCATGCGGCATTAAATGCGAGGTGACTGTTCAAATAGGGTCTGGTGCCTCCTGGAGGTGCTTTGCTATAGCTCTGTCCTCCGGGAGTACGTGGACCCCTCATATCTTCTCCGTGAGGTATTTTCATGCTGATACTCTTGATCTAAAAAGACTTAGTCAAATTATCTCAGAAGCATATTCCTCAAATCCACGTGTCGCAATCATATTGGCCACGTATTTCGGGAAAAATTAAGGACAACATTATGTTTTATAAAAATTATGTGTTTATTTTAATTACAAAATTTTAATTACCCACACTTTTCATATATTTATATAGTTAATGGAAAAGTAATTTTGTGGAAAGCACACACACATGGCGTCTTGTAGATCAGGGCATTACAGCTGACCAGCTGCGGTTGTATCCTTTTGAAGAGGCCAAGGTACTATTGGGTTTTATGCCTTAAATAAAACTCTTTACAATCTGATTAGTCATCAATATAAGAAATTTGAAGTGATTAATGTTTGCATGAATTTTACATGAATCAAAAGACTAAGTCCCTGTTTCATCAGTGTTTTGGATTTACACTAATGTTATAATCAGCGATGATGTGTACTTACACTTGGAGTAAGTGTTATCTTCTTTCCAGGACATTAGTAAAGTATACTAGTTTCGAATGTATGGAGTATACATTGGACTGGACCGATATTGCAACTAAGTTAAGATATTACAAACTTACCGTTATATATATCTTTCCAAGTCAATATCAATAGTTGATCTAAAGAATAAAAGAATCTAAATCCTGATATGCTTAGGCTCAACTCAGGAGTGCTATTCATGTTCTTTGATTTATTAGTTAAGCCTACTTTTGGGTCAGGGTGATACGTATATTTTGGGAACATGATAGTATGATTGAGTAGGAGTGCTGAACATAAATATGGAATCTATAGCTTCTACTGGTGTATAGAAGTCAAGTGATGATTCCCTTTGAGCTTAGCAAATAGAAGTAAATGGATGAGCTCTTATTTAACTGACTAATTATTAGATCACTAAAACGCCATTTACAGGTAGCTAAGTGTTTTAAGGGGCAAAATACATTGAGGGGTGAGAACGGTAAAATTATCCCATCTCGATGTAGATCATCTATATAGAAGATCTTTAAATCACAATAAGATTATAACAATGGTTAAATGAGATAGCATATTGATATCGTGGAACATATAATATGCTCTATATAAGTCTGAGAGTGCAATTCCAAGTTCTAAGAGTGGATTCAACGAAGAATCAATAAGTAGGAATTTACTTGGTAAATTTGGTTCACTTATTGGAAGCTCAGCATATAGATCCATGGTCCCAATTCTAGTTGAGAACATTCTGCTTGTAAGACTCATTAATTGATTCGTGATTGATCAATTATAATTCTAAAGTTAGACTATGTCTAATTTGTGAATTTTCACTAAGCAGGGGCGAAATTGTAAAGAAAAGAGATTCTAGGTTTATTTATTTATTAATGGACTCTATATGTCTAGTTAATAATTAAATTAAATGACAATATTATTTAATAATCTATTTTAGTTATTAAATAATTAGTTTTGGCATTTAAATGGTTAGAATTGGAAAATTGGCGTTTTTGAGAAAATAGAAATAAAATTTGTTAAAACTGCAAAATCAAGTGGGGCCCATTCTATACACCTTGGCCGGGCACTTATTGTGGAATTTCAAATTGATTTTTTCATTATTTTAATGCCAAATAATTCCTAACCTAAACCTAGTTGTTGCCTATAAATAGAAAGTGATGGCTTAGTCAAAACAACACACATTCATTAGTTGTCTGACAGAAATTTCTCTCTTCAGAAAAACTGAGCCTTCCCTATTATTTTCTATTGGCCGAACCCCTCTCTTCTTCTTTCCTCTTCTATATTTCGACCCTAGTGAAAGAGTAAGTGCCCACACACAGCAAGCAGTAACTCAATCATAGATTGGAAGACTGTGAAGGATCAAACTCAAAGAGAAGGACATTCGGGCTCAGATCTTGATTATACTCTGCGACAGAAAGGATACAAGGGTTAGAGATCTGAGTGGAAGGAGACATTAATTCTGCTGCATCAATGTAAGGTTTTCTTAACTTTATATGTGTTTATTTCATCGTTTTAGAAAGTTCATATTTAGGGTGTTAAACAACATACTTGTGAGTAGATCTAAGATCCTGGTAAAATAAATTCCAACAGGTACAGGCTTATGTGAGGGCTCACCCACTTTGCCCTTGCCCTTATCCTTATGAGGATTCGAGGTCTCAGCCTCTGTTTGCTTTCAGGCACATTCCTTGACCACCAATTTCACTTTTAAATTTTCCAGATCCTCGAACTTACTCTGCAGATGCTCCATCATCTTCTTCATTTTTGCAATGAGCATTTTTGTTCAGCCAACTCTGCATGAGTTGCCTCTAAGTCTTTGGTTACTTGAAATAAGTTTTAGTCATGTTCATAATGATAACCATCCTTGTAATACCCGTCTCTAACATAGTCGTCACTGTCATCTTCTTCATTCCTCCTTCAAGTTTTTGGCCATCATCGGGGTTGTCAAACATGTTCTCAGTATCCTCCCCTCAGTTTTTAGCGAGGGCTGTACCTTCCTCTCTAACGCCACCAGTCAGGAGGTCAGAGGTGTGGGAGTCAGCCTTCTCCATGACTGTGTCCAGTAGAGTTTTCTTACTGGTGTTCTTTTGCGTATTCACCATAGTTGAAGTGAGGCAATAACTTACAATCTTTCCTCAGTTCTCAATGAAAGCACCAAAATATTTACTGAGATTTTTTAGAAACTAATTAATAAGAGCTTAAGAAAATATAAAATATTAAATAATAGACAAATAGATTTTTTACGTGGTTCAGGCATTAATGATCCTTAGTCCACGAGTCAATAGTATTACCGTTCTTTGGTAAATGTTTGAGTATTATAAATGTTTACAATGGTAATCTTTGTATTCCTTTTGTTTCTCTCTAAGAAGAAAGCTCTCTAGGAATTTTAGTAGAGTTTTTGTAAGTAAAAATTGTTCACCCTCTTTACATAAAAAATGGAGGTATTTATAGGCACACATGTAAAACACTACAAGACCATCTAACCATTGATTTGGTAGGTATCTCTTCAATTGCACGGTGCGTAATCAATGTAGGTTGTCACATAAGGATATGGACATGTGTCTTTCAAAGGTTTTTCCTTTAAAAGCAATATCCCAGACAAAGTCGTTAGACAATTAGCACTATAGAGGCACGTACCCGCACAACCATGGTCTGACGTAGGGGACAAGATCTGACTTGGTGTCAAAAAAGGTGTAACCATCAAGTGTATCTCCAAGTTAGATTGCAAGGGGCTTCCAGGAAGTGTAGCTCGGGACCCCCTCAAATAGCTAATTCCTAAGGACCCTCGGAAGGTCTATGCTTCGCGTATGCCTCCGAATACCGAAAGCATTAGGTTACAACTTCAAGGATCGATTCTTCCTTTGCAACGGATGCGCTCTCCCAGATACTTCGATGCCTTCCTTGATCCTATCTTAAAAGGAAGGGGAGTCCCTGATATTCTCATACGGTCTAACGTGGCACCCTTTTGCTACCTCCACGTAGAATCTATCCGGGAACAGGGATAACATCTTGATTTAAGCATGAAACTCAAGATCCAAAACATAACTCTTAACACATGAAATTACAAGATTTGTCTGCACTGAAAACTCATTCCAGCTAACTAGGGCTTGGGTTCTCCGAATCAGGGTAATAACCTCCACTATATAGTTTTTGTGGTAACTAATCCAGATTACAACAAAGAAAAACAATACAATTTTTACAATAGTGAAACTTTTAACCTAAACTAAATCACTTGCTAATATACAAGATCCCCTTGTATATATATTGAAAGCACTTCAACAAATTTAAAATCTGAAATCTCTTCAAACTAACTTTGTTAAGTTTGAATCAAAATCCTTTCGGCTACTCCACATCTTACTCTGGAACTTCATCTCTGCATTAATGAAATTACTGCAAGAACATTCAACAAAAGATACAAAGAGAGAAAGAAGAAGAAGGAAATCTGATCCAAGAAACTACACACTCAAGGCCTTGCCTGCTTAGTGCGGAAGTGCATAAAGTAGGCTCAGCTTCGTTTCTAAAGATTCAATTCAAAAGGCCCTACTTAGTTTCGCAAGTCCTAACTGAATTAAGAAGAGAGTATATATACTTAACTAAATTAAGTAACAACCATAAGGCCAATAACTATAACCAACTAAATAATATTACATAAAATAAGTTGACGTAGACAAACACTGAAATGAGTAAATTCCAAACATAACTTCACACGACTCTAGATACAACTGGACCTAATTTGTTACTACAAAAAATACTAGTTCTTACACATCCAAAATTAAAAAGTATTAAGCTTCAGTGGTACCTAACACTATATATAAATTACTTTGTAAATGATTAATATATTCTCTAATAACTATTGAATTATATTATAATTGTTATAAAATAATATAAGATAAGTAAGAAGAAAGAAGAAGAAGATGAAGAGAGAAAGAGAAAGTGAATGAGAATTTCTCAGTTGTTTATTCCAATAGAGTGAACCCCTATTTATACAAATACAAGAGTGAAATATTAAGAAACTAAGAAAAAGGGAAACTAAGAAAAAGAGGAATGTTGATTACAATTAATTAATGGTAATAAATAAAAGATTTGGACATCCACATAATTATTAATATTTATAACACTCCCCTTGGATGTCCATAATAACTGCCTTATTAAAAATCTTGCTGAAAACTTGATTAAAAGAAAAAGAGTATAGTGTAAACTAACTCCCCCTCATTTAGGAATTTGTGGAGATCTTCTAATCGACGAATTTCGATCTTGTCTGCCGTCTTCTCAAATGTTGATGTTGGTAATAACTTTGTGAATAAGTTTGCACGATTGACACTTGATTGAATTTGTTGAACACCAATATGCATTTTCTTGAAACGTATAAAGAAGAATTTGGTGATATGTGTTGTTAATTCTATCTCCTTCAATGTACCCTCCTATTAGTTGAGCGATGCAAGCAGTATTATCCATAGAGAATTTCTTGGGTTGATACTTCTTTATTGAGTGCAATCCATATGTTTCCCAAATATGCTATATCAATGATCTCACTCCCACACATTCTCTACTTGCTTCATAAAATGCAAGTATGTTAATATGATTTAAAGTTGCCTCTTTAAAAACCTTGTCAGAAAAACCCAGTGGGATAAAATCTGAGCTATGGAAAAAAGAGTACAATATATATTTTATATTCATAACTATTTGCAAGTTGCCTCGTTAAAAACCTTGCCAGGAAAACCCATTGGGACAAAACGTGAGCTAAGGGAAAAAGAGTGCACCATGAATATGTCTCCTCCTCATGCACATATGATCCACAATTCTTTTGGTGATAATATATCTCATAAGATTATTGTTATCACTTTTAAAATATCACCATATACAATCTTTGATCATATATTTTCTATAACTCTTCCAGAGTATGTATGGACTTCTAAATTATAGATGAGGGGTTCGTGGAACATTAGTCTTTATCCAACTAATTGTATCATTCATGTGTATACAACTTTGTTCATACTAAAATTAAACATTTCAAGTAGATATGAACATAACACATTAGTGATAACATAAATTTTCATTTGTGACAATGATGGTACTCCAAGACCGTATTTTGTTCCATCTTGTTGTATGATCTTAATTTCCATATCAAATGATCATATATCTATAATTCTTGATGCATATGAAGTACTTCAGGACTTCAATACTAATGAACAAACTTTATACATTTAATATTTCTCGATATAGAAAAGAAATAAAAGTTTGTTAATCAAAACCTCTTCAAGAGTCTATCACAACGTATAATTTACGAATTTATATTGCATAGACAACCATACGTATTTTCTAAACAATAATTTACTTACATGTCTTTATTTCATACAAAGATCTTTATCATATAGTGCTCGCGACTTTGAATTTATATCACTTAAGACATGTATTAAATTCTTCTAGAATTTTTAGATAAGGCTTATTTCAAATTCTCACTATATTAGGAGCTCCAAATAAATAACTTTTGTTGCAACATTTATGCCACTACTACAATTTGCCCTTTTAGTGACACCATATAGTGACGCGCAGAAAAGTGTGAGCCACTAAAGAGTTGAGAGTGATTTTTAGTGACATGCACAAGTAGACTCTAAAAATTTAGTGTTAGTCTCTTGTAATGTGTGTCACTAAAAATATGGAGTGTCACTAAAGAGTAAAACAAAAAAAATCTCTGATTTTTATTAATATAAAAAATATTGACATATAGTGACGCGCCAGGCGCGAATGGATAAATATATCCCCACACATCTTGCGTGTCACTATATCATAACATATTTTTTTAATAAAAAAATACAATTGTAATTAATAAATTAATAAAAAAATAAAAAATAAAAAATATATTTAATAATGGCAAATCCTTGTTATTCACGCCACTTTCTCTTTCTTATTCAATTACAATTCCCAATCAACTAAAACATTTTTCAACCAATATAAAAAATTAAATTATAAAATATAAAATAAATATAATAAAATACATTAAAACAAGCTGAATAAAAAAGAAAAAAAAAAAGCTGAATAAAAAAGGGAAAAAAAAGTTGAAAATAATCAGCCTATTACCCCATTTTCCTCTCTAAATTTATTTATTAAAACAAATTAAAAAAAACTAAAAAGAGGTATAAAAGGGGTATGTTAGAATAGAAACCCTAAAATTCCTCTCTCTACCCGATCTCTATCTCTCTCTCTCTCCCTTGTGCGGCGCTCTCTCTCTCCCTTGGCTACGTTGAACTTGGCCTTGATTTTCCCAAACCATCTCCTTCCCTGCAAATGCATATTTTCATAACCTTCTCCTTTGTACCACCCTTCTCTCCTCATTTTCTTCGTACTCTTTCCAAGCCTCAGCGAAATTCGAGTCGTCGGCCGGCTGAGGGACTAGGCCGAGGAAAGCAGCAAAGGCGAAATCGTGGTTTCCGGAGAGGAAGTCGTTCCCTCTTTTGTTGATCGGTGGCGTAACTAGGTGAACGACGATGGTCCAAATGGACCACATCACAGTGGTCGCAACACCCAAAATCCCGAGCGACGAGAAGAGCAGAGGTCTCGACGTACGGCCAGAGTTGTCACCGGCGGCCATTCGCAGGCCTCGACGAGCGGCGGCCATTCGCAGGCCTCGACGAACGACAACCATCCCTTTCGCACCTTCGGTTTAAGCTTTTTGGGGTTTGATATTGGGCAGTGCACTTATAGTTTTTTTTATATAGATTTAGAAATTTTAGTTTTGATTTAAATTGTATGTTGTTTGTGTCCATTTCTTATATTGTTCCAAGGTTTGTCATTTAGTTCAAATGATGTATTAATTTTTTAGTAATGTTTACCCATTTTCTTTGCTGATTTTAAATTTTTGTGTACAGATTTGTTATTATTAATTCTGTATAGATTTGTGATGAATTGGTTTTTAATTTTGTATAATTTTGATATTTTGTTATATTGGTTTATTAATAATTTTATAATTAAAATTAAAATATATTAATTTATAATTGATAAATATATAATTAATTAAATTGTATCATTAATTAAATTATTTTTATAAATTTATAATATATAATCTGAATTTATAAAAAAATAATATTAATTTTTTATATATAAAAAGCATATTAACATTAATAAAAAAGAAAAAAAAAAGATATAGTGACACTTTATGTGTGTTGGTGTTACTTTTGTAGTCTGACAAAACCTGACTCTATATGCATATAGTGACGTGCAAAAAGTGAATGTAAAAAGGATCAGTGACGCGTGTGAAGTGTCACTAAAAAGTATCTTTCCAGTCACCCTCATTAGTGACGCGCGTTGAAGTGTCACTAAACAGTTTTAGAGTTACTCAATGTGTGTCACTAAAACCCATTTTTCTAGTAGTGTGTGACGCTTATCAATCCTCATAAAATATATTCCATGCTATAATCAAATCATGATTATATATATTTTCTCAATATTTAAGCCTTATTTTAATCAATCTCATGTCTATGCAAACTTTGTACAACAATTCATTATGTACAAATACATATATGTAAATTTCTCATTAGAAATATTTATTTGCACACCCTACAGGTCTTACTTCACTTTATGCGAGTAAACTTACCTGGACTGCGTCATAATATTTTGGCCAAAAACAAAATGTATGTCGATGATTATCGACAAATCTAATACCATGATCCTTGCTATCTCATGTTAGTTTATTGCATATGCAAACATTCAACTTCTATTGTCGACAAAAATTTCAGTATATGATAATTTCCTCCCATATTGACATAACTTATAGAGATCTCTTTAAATTACATATTTTCAAATATGTTTAT
The DNA here is from genome assembly GCF_029168945.1 of Cannabis sativa. NCBI lineage: Eukaryota > Viridiplantae > Streptophyta > Magnoliopsida > Rosales > Cannabaceae > Cannabis > Cannabis sativa. The sequence goes on from NC_083601.1 coordinate 61,270,338, forward strand.
CATTTATAGGTACCTATATAGAACCACTTCAGGGATTCAATTATAATCAAATGTTTTATGTCTAACTTCTCTTGGGAGTCTCTTCTAGAGTACCGTTTCCATCACGGTTATCATTTTTAAATCATCAATACTTTATAACATTAAGGTATATCCATGAGTACCTCTAGATTTAACAACTTCAGGGCAAATCAAATGAACATTTACTAATAATTTCTATATTGTTCATTTAGGCTTCAGGCGTTTTCAACTCATTCTAACTTAACTTTGAATAATGTTGATTTGCAATTGGTATATATCATTTTGAACTATATCGTTCTTATATACTTTGTGCAAGGGTCATTTTCTAAAAATTATCATCGATCCCAACTGCTGCTCTCCCCCTGATCGAGAGAATTTTTAAAAATTGTGATATCTAATAATATTAATACACCTGTAGGAATTTCAATATATCACAATGAATAAATATTTATTTAAACTCATATATACTATATGACATTGAACTTCAGGTTCAATAAACTTCAGTTTCAAGTTCAATCCTTATGAACTTAATTCATTTCTAAGAATGAGTCATACGTGTATTATTAGAAATACATAAATTTACACATTTTGTAAATGCATGATCATATAATCTTATCACATCGATAAGAAACTATGCAATAAAAATCTAACAATGGCACAAGATTGTTAAAGAAATATAATTTAAATATTTTTTATGAGCAAATATATGCACATTCTTCTTTTAAGCCTTATAAATTAACAATGAGAAGAATCTTCTGGTTCTTCAACAAAATTTAGTCAAATCCTTTGACAATTTATTGCATATGATTGATCATGTCAAAATAATTCAATCATGAACTTCAGGTTCACTATAATTTGTATTTCAATGAAATTTTCAAAAGGTCATGTAAATTCATTACAACATAATCATTACAAGTTTCATTTTTATATACACAAATAATATAATTATATTATTCTCCAAAATATATACACTCTTTAGGAGTCACTATTATGTTTATCTAACTTTATATTTTTTCAGGAATCACTATCATCAATTCAATGATGTGTAGAATTTAAAAGATACATGACAACTTTATCATGTTATTGTAATGGTTAAATAGATATAACCATAATATATCGTTCATTTTTCTTAGTATCTTTTTAACAAGTCGTCTAATTTATTAATAAACTATTCATCAGTCTAATTATCATGACTTGATATATTATATATTTAAATGTACAACCAGTACATACAATAAATTATTTCTTATCACTTTCATAACTAGATAAAAGTTATACATCTAGGTACATACAAAGATATTTTACTACTCCAAGTAGCAATTGTATGTAAGACTTCTTCAGGAAGCTTTTCAAATAATCATTTTGTAATTTTTTTATCACTTTGATTATATTGGATTACTAACAAATATTAGTAAATTATATATCCACTTCTGGGAATACGCAAACTGAATTAAATAGTAACTATATAAATACATATTTTGTACCAACAATAGTTTGAAACTATTGGTTTCAAGAAATAATAAAATATGTATATATTAATTTGCTTTTGGCATTACCAATAAAATTTCATGTCCATTCATTCTCTTTAGGGAATGATATTTAAATATTCTAAATGTACAATAAATTTGTACAATTCACATTTTATTCAATAATCAAATATACTTTTATCTTGATTATAAGTGTGTCTGTACTACAGGTACGCGACTACTATTATTCAATTCCACACATGATATATAGATTTCATGCACTTTGATTGTGTGTGGTATCTCATCTTTTGGTTGTTTCCACTTTCTTCTAGAAATATATGAGTAGTAAACTATATTGCATTCACTTTAGGGAATGACGTTGAACAAGTAGAACATTATTATAAATTTTTTAAAAATTTATTACTTGTTCATCCATAAAAATATAAGAAATTATTCAGCAATTTCTTTTACGATATTTCAAAGAATATATGAATGCAGTTTTTGCATAGTCTCCAAGATGTTTGCTAAAGTTTGATCTTTAATATATGTCACATGCAATAATTTCCAATATAAATATTGCAAGTAATAACAATGTATAATAACATAATTAATTTATAGAATACGAACAATCTTTAAAAGTAATTGAATTCAATTCGTATCATTCCCTGAATGATGAACAATTAGGAATGGAAATTAAGGCCATTTTCGAGGGTCGGGCCAGACCCCCGGCCCGACGGGTCGACTTTGACCCAAAGTATTCGGGCTTTTATCGGGCTCTCAGCCCGGCCCGGCCCGGTATATATTATTTCGGGTCCGGCCCGGCCCGGCCCGATTTCAAATATTAAAAAAAAAAAACCTAAATTCCTAATACAAACCTAAATTGTAAATCTGTAAATCGTAAATCCCTAAATCTGAGGACGGACGAGTCAACTCGACGACGGAATCACGGAGCCTCAGCCCTGCCTTGCTCAGTCAACGCCAGAGGTGGAACCACATCTTTGTCTTCTTCGATTTCGTTACCGTCTTTAAGGGCTCACACTAGAAAAGCCAAACAAAACAATTGCGATTTGGGTTTTTGCCAAACAAAGCCAAAACCTTCAGGTGCGTTATTTTGGTACATATTTCTCTTGTCTTGTATGTGTTTAACTAATGGATTTTTCGTTTCTTTGAATTGGGTTCACTCTTTCGAATCTGGTTTTCTTCCAATATTTTTTTATTTCTCAAAATTCTGTGTCTCATCTTCTTGTGGCTTTGTTATTATCGTAAGGTGGTACTTCTAGTTCTAGCCTTAATAATTCTACTACTGTGTTGTCTATGAGTTCCAGTTATAATGACCAGAAACCTATTGGGAAACGGCAAAGACTCCATTGAAATCATTTTAATCTTGGTTCTTCTTGTAAAAATGGAAAAAGAAAACCAGATCTCTCAAGTTGATGTTGATGTAAATGGGATACTTTTATTCTTATGGTTTCGATCTTTAAATGGCGTAGTATTAAGTCTTTAGTAGTTTATATGTCGTTTGAGTCATTTGTAAATCATATTGTTTGTCAAATTTGTTAAGCCCTTTCAGCCAAAGGTTCAATTTTATTGTCGACACTACCCCGTTTTTAGATTTATTCTATAATTTAATTTAGATTGAAAGTGAAATTCAATTTTTGTTCATGTTGATTGAAATTATGAATGTTTAATTTCAATGTTGGTACTGAAAGATTCAATCCATTTTTATTTCTAACATAAACTTCTTAGTACATCTGATTACCATAAAGACTATGTTGAACTAAAAGTAAAATGGGATCAGTTCAAGGGTCAGATTCATGTTAAAGAAAGAGCTTAATATATATAGCTTCAAATCTGACAATTAAGTTCACGATTTCATGTGATGAGTAGTGAGTCTTTTTAATTAATAAATTAATTATATGACCATCTAACACAACATTACAAGTTTGTCCTCACAAGTTTGAAATTATCTCCTGTTTGCATATAAAATTTGCACTAGTTTGTCCTCACAAGTTTGAAATTGTCTCCTGGTAATTGGAAACATAGTCATTATTAGGGGTGGGCATCATCCAATCCAATCCAATTGAACCGAACCGATCCAATCCAATCCAATTACAAAAAGTTGGATATCCAATTACAATTGGATTGGATTGGTTGCTAAAAGTTGGATTCTAATTGGATTGGATCGGTTATTGGATGTCAATCTCAAAATCCAATTAAAAACCGATCCAATCCAATTACATTTATACATAATAAAAAATTATTTATATAATAAAAAATATTGAAAAATATAATAAATATTTATTATATTTTTATTAGATTTTTTTGTATGTTGAATTTATAACACTTGATTGTTTAGTGTATTTATTTTCATGATGTTTTGTTCTATTTTATTACTTGGAAATGTTATTGTTTTAATTATTTAAAACTTTTAGCTACAATATACTTGTAAGAATAATATATTTATGAAGTATTAAACTTAAATAAAAAGTGATACTTAATTTTTTACATATTTTTCTTTATATTTTTAAGCTAATATTGAAATTTAGGTGTGTAATTGGATATCCAATTAAAAAACCGATCCAATCCAATTAGTAATTGGATTGGATTGGATTGGATTTTGAGGTCTAATTGGATTGGATTGGATGATGATTTTCCAAATCCAATTACTAATTGGATTGGATCGGATGAGGAAAAAAAGGTTGGATTGGATCGGATGCCCACCCCTAGTCATTATTAACTTGAATTTATGTTTCAAGTTATATATGTACTTATATATTTATTATGTAGTTTGATTAGTTAAAGTTAATTATTGTATTGTATAATAAAATGTGTTTATTTTTTTTATAGGCTTTGGCGGTTTGCAAGTGTTTAAAAACAATTTGAATCAAGTGGGAATTTCAATCTCGATTCATCGAAGGTATATATATTTTTTTATAATTACTTTATTATATTACATATAATTTATAGAAGAGTTTGAATAACTTATATATTCATCCATAGCGAAGTAGGTTCTGCGAAATTTGTGTGCTGGGGTGATATACGGATGAAAAATTGTTTGTTATCTGATTATTTATCGTTGAAATTGACAGATGGTTAGGTTAATAAAATATGGAAAATGCTGTCCGATTTTTCGTAGATATGTTTATCATATTTTTAAAGTAATTTCATGGAGTAATTGATAGATATGAGAATATGGTGTTAATGTAGGTTAAAATAGAATGTCTGGTCAAATTGATTCTAATTTTGAGCATGATATTGATTTTATGCCATCAACTACAAATGAAGTACAATCTGTTAGTAATACAGTAGATGAAACTCTGAATCAGAGAAAAAGAACTTCTCGTGCATGGGATCATTTCACACGGCAAAAAATTGATGGAAAAATTAAAGTAGTTTGCAAGTATTGCGAGCGTAAGCTGGTGGGAGAAAGTGTTGGGTTTTATGCCCTAAATAAAACTCATTTCAATATAATCAGAAATAACATTTAATGTTGCATGGTTCACATGATTTATTTCATGATTATATGTACATAATGTATTAATTCATCTGAAACCCTTTTCACATACTTGATCCTGTTTATTGTGCCGTCAACACATTGGAAAGTAAACATGACTATGTGAATAAAGTTTCCTAGATTTATCAGATATAGGGTTTTACTGATATGATAATCTACAACAGAGTTTACTTGCATTTGGAGAAATGCTATGTTCTTTCCAGAGCATTGGTTAAAGTAAAGCTCAGGTTGGATGCATGGAGTATGCATCGGAAGGGACCGATATTGTAACACACTAACTAACATAGGCGTATTACGTGATTTTTAAACATGCTGTGCAGCTCGTTGCTAATCAACGAGGTTTATGGAAAACGTGATTATTTAAAATTTTTGCTTTTTAATTAAACTTGTAAAATATTTATACAAAAGACTCGGGATCCTGATTACAAAATCATTTACAAAAGTTAACTGTTTATACAAAATAATTGTCGCCTAGCGACTAGTTACAAAAATAGCCTTGCTGTCCCGAGGATCGTACGCTCCAGGCCTAACCGCCCCGACATGTACAATCTTCACCGGCTCACTCACGGTCCATCAGCTCTAGCCTTGCCTTTACCTACACATAAACATAGCACTGTGAGTCGACAGACTCAGTTTGAAAAGCATAATAATACTCATACATAAACCCCGGTCATGATCAGACGCCCATACCCCTGATCATAACCCTAACTGCCGTGTCCAACACGATACTGAGTCCCCCTAACTGCCGTGTCCAACACGGTACTGAGTTCTGAACGTTCATAGGGACGGTACTATTGACAAGTAACAGCCTGATCGGTCGAATCGGTCATACTCCGGCTGCTGGTCATACTCCAGCCTGTACCGACGTGTTACGTCAAATAGTACGGAACCACCAACCTAAGTGTCAGCCTGATCGGTCGAACCGGTCATACTCCGGCTGCTGGTCATACTCTAGCCTGTACCGACGTGACACAGTTGGATGGTTCGAAGCCAACATACATAACTAATGTAATCTAACAGGCTTCCTGCATGCACGCTAAACATGTAATCTACATATGCATACTGTTATACTAATCTTACCTGGATTCTGAATTCAGGTGTGCCGGTCAACCTGACTGGAACTATCTGCGCGGCGGATTACAGGCTCCTAAACCATAAAAATCACAACACTATAAGTGATACGCTAAATCACTTCCCGGGGACTTAAACTAGGAACTAAAAGTTTCCCTATCAATAAAAAGCATGGCAATACCCCAAATAACATAAAAACGAGGAAAAGTAGGGTTTCAGAAATTTCCCCAACCGGTAGACCGGTTGCCCAACCGGAATTCTGGTTCTGGGAATTTTCGAAGCCCATCCGGAATTTCGGATGCACAACCTAATTAGGTTCTCGCAGCGTAAATTCAAAAATTCATATCTCAACCAAATCCAACCCAAATCACCTCAAACCTTCCAGACCTACTCCATATAACCCAAATAACATTTCTAAAGCATTAAATTCACCCAGAATGCACAGAAATGAAAAACACCATTAAAGCTAAGGCTTTGAGTTCCAAAACTCAAACTTGGTTAAAATCAACAAACATGCCTCCAGGCCAGAATAAACCTACTTAATCATGCATAATTAAACCTCTGAAAATGAAATCTACTAACTACAGCAAGCAATTAACAGATTCACACATTTCTTTAAAAAAATTCATGTTCTTGAGCTAAAAACTTCAAAGCTTGAAACCAAGCAACCATTATGCATTCACTACCTCTAAACTACTTAAAATAACAAAATTAAACCTTTGAAAACAACAACAAAACACAACAGCAAGTATCACAACAATTCACATGCAACAATCATCTTTTAAACATTTTCTTCATAAAATATAAGAGGAAGAGGTTAGGGACCTTACCAAAGCTTGAAGAATACTTAGATTGGAAGAGAAAGGGCTTGAAACTCAAAGGAAAATTCCAGCTTCTTGCACACACACAACCAGCCGAGAGAGAGAGGAAAAGAGAGAGTGGTTTTTGAAATTTTTCTATTTTTTTCTAAGTGTTGATTTTTGAAATGAAAAATGAGATAAAATAACACTTACTCCTTTTTACTTCAGTCAAAACAAATTAAAATAAACATATAATCCATCTATTAAAATCACTAGAAGACAAAATAATAATGGGGCAAAAAGACCATTTTGCCCCTCCACACTAAAACCACATAATTAACACTAAAGGGGTATTTTTGGGAAATTCTAAATTCCCGGCCATTCCCGACATTCCCAATGTCAAATAAACCGTCCCAAACTACTAACATACTAAGTTGTGATTTTACTGAGCCAAACACCGAGTTCCAAAATACCGGGCACCGGAATGCAAAATTATGAAAACTACTACATGACATAAAAATGCATCTCTGAATTCAATAATAACAGTATAATAAATTATTTAAATAGCTATAAATAATTTCATAATTAAACGTGATTAACTGGTAATTTCCAAATTAAACTAAGCGGTCCTTACAGATATTGAACTTTGACTTAGATTTATTAAACTTACCGTAATATCTATTCAAGTCAATATCGCCTAGTTGATCCTAGATCAAATGTTCTTAATCCTATTATGATTAGGCTCAAACTTGAGAGGTTATTCGTGTTCTTTGATTTGTTAGTTAAGCTTACTTTTAAGTCAGGGTGATACGTACATTGTGGGAACACGGTAGTGCAATTGAGTGGGAGCGCTAGCATAAACATGGAATCTATAGCTTCTATCTGGCGAATAGTAAGCAAAGGATGATCTCCTTCGAGCTTGACCAAACGAACATAAATGGTGGAGTACTCATTTCACATAAGCTGAAATATCATTTATACGGGGTCAAGTGTTTTAAGGATAAAATACATAGTAGGGTGTTACGGTAATCTAATCCCTTTACAGTGTAGATCATTCATATAGAGGATCATTGATCACATTAGGATTATAACAATGGATAACTAATGATGCGTCTATATGGTGGAACATATGGAGCATTCTATATACTGAGAGTGCAATTCTAAGTTCTATGCGTGGATTCAACGAAGAATTAATAAGTTAGTGAATTTTAGTGCTAAATTCTTGGTCTACTTATTGGAAGCTCGGTTATATAGACCCATGGTCCCCGCACTAGTTGAGATAATATTGCTTGTAAGACTCATATAATTGGTTTTGATTAATCAATTGTAATTCTCAAATTAGACTATGTCTATTTGTGAAATTTTCACTAAGTAAGGGCGATATTGTAAAGAAAGAGTTTTAGGGGCATATTTGTTTATTATGATACTTTGTATTGTTCAATTAATAAATATGATAAATGACAATATTATTTAATAATTATTTATAGTTATTAAATATTTAGAATTGGCATTTAAATTGTTGAATTTGAAAATTGGCGTTTTTGAGAAAATCAGATGCAGAAAAGATAAAACTGCAAAATTACAAAAAGTGAGGCCCAAATCCACATGTATAGGGCTGGCCACTTTTGTAGGGTTTTCCCTCTGATATTTTCATTATTTTAATGCCAAATAATTCAAACCTAACCCTAGTGGAATGCTATAAAAAGATAGTGAAGGCTTCAGGAAATTTACACTTAAATTTCTACACTTTTCTTCTGACACTTCTGATTCAGAAAAAACTGAGCCTTCTCTCTCCCTATCTTTGGCCGAACCCACTCTCTCTCTCTTCCTCATTAAGATTTCGAAATTCTTAGTGTATGAGTAGTGCCCACACACAGCAAGTGATACCTCAATCATAGTGAGGAAGATCGTGAAGAAAGACTTTCAGCAAGAAGGAGTTTCAGCATCAAAGATTCAGAGAAAGAGATCCATGTTTAGATATTGATAATGCTCTGCTACAGAAAGGAATCAAGGGCTAGATATCTGAACGGAAGGAGTCATTTAATTCTGCTGCACCCAATGTAAGGTTTCTTAAGCTTTATATGTGTTTAATTTATCGTTTTAGAAAGTTCTTATTTAGGATGTTAATAAACATACTTGTGAGTAGATCTAAGATCCTGGTAAAATAATTTCCAACAACTGGCCTCAGAGCCATGGTAATTGATTTACTTGCAAGAAATTTGGACTTTAAACGATTGTTTGTTTGTTTTTTGGATGGTATCATGTTGTATTGAGTGTTATTTTATGATTGATTGGTGTTTGTGAATTTTCGTTAAAAATAATTGAATATCTGTTTCTGGAATTATTTTTATTGGATAGTATGGAAAAAATTAAGCAAGTTACTTTTTTACAGAACTCAATTTCGATTTAATTTGAATTAGTTATGATTTTTTGAAGATTCGAGAAAATCGGAGTTGTGCTGAAATTTTCCTGCGATCGCGAAAACTGTCCGTACAGCTCGCAATTTTTTCGTTTTTCTTCGATTTTTCATGCTTTTTCATGGATTTAACTTCCGATTTTTTTTGTAGTTCTGTATTTGTACTATTACTATTCCTAATTCAATTCTAATTATCATTATGAATTAATTTAATATTTTTTAAATTTAATTCAAGATATTAGTGTAATTTGAATTTAAAAATAGTTAGTATCTATCTTTTTTGCTTAATAATCTATCTTATTCTTAAATTTGATTATATCTTATCTTATTTTTAAATTTAAGGTCAGATTTTAAATTTTTAAATTAATTTTTTTTTAAATAATTTGACCTTATTTAAATTTAAAATAAGATAACTATAATCATGTAATGTTAAATAGATGTACGATATTTTGCTAACTTTTAAATTTTGTTATTTTATTTATTTAAATTACATTTAAAATCTGAAAAAGATATTCATTTATCTTTTTTTAATTTTTAATTTAATTTTTATTTATAAAATAACATTTAAATTTTAAAAGTAGTTAGCAAATTTTGAAATGATATTTAGGTTTGTTGAAACCTAATTTTTCAAAATTGTAGGTTTAATTTTAAATTTAAATTATTTTTAAATTTTTCGAATTTTTCAAATATTTTTTTTTAAATTTTCGAAAATTATTTTTTTTATTTAATTAATTTTTCGAAATTAATTATTTAATTTAAAATTAAATAAATCCTACATCCAACTATCCAGCTAACCTTGTTGCAGGAGTATGTGTTTTAGCTTGTGTGTAAGTTTTCAAAACCTATTATTACTTGATTGCAAATAGTCATGGTTACTTTTTGCCAGATCTAATGATCTGATGGCTCCCTTGGTCAAGTAAATAATTTGTGACAGGTATATTTACAATCTTCTTTCATCTGTGTATGACCTAGCAATATGATAGGACCCATCCAAAGTGTGCCTGTGTGAGCCTATGTGTTTAATTTCATTATAGAAGCATATATGTTGTTGTTGCTAAATAAATTATCATAGTTCTTGATAGATTTTATTTAGGGCCATTTAGTTTTTGGGCCTATTCAATTAATAACAGTTGTTCATTTTAAGGTCAAATTCCTCTCTTTTGGGCCTTGTGTGAGAGTTGTGAGCCATAGTAGTGGGTACGACATACTGAACCCAGCACCCCCTCACATGAACCACCCCAATTGTGAAGGTCCATTTGCCTGATTTGAATAACTGTACTAGGTTAATTAAACTAGTTCAACCTAATAAAATTGATTAGCAACATAATTAATTTCATTTATTTTGAAATTAATTTAAGAAAATTATAGTTTAAAGAATTTTTTATTCTAAGCTAAACTATATGTATTTTCTTGTATTTAATTAAATATAGAATTATAACCATCTAGATTCTTTCTGGAGCTTAATTTAAATTTTTCATTAAATATTCCTATTTAAGTTGATATTTAGTTATCTACAACTAACCAACTTAAATCTGAATATCTTTTGAATTTCAAATTTCAAAATTAAGTTGAGGAATTTTAGGCATTGGTTATTAAGATTCTTTAGATATTTTTTAAGTTAATATCTTTTCAATATTAACTTAAAATGGAATATTTTAGATATTTTTTTTGAGTTAATATCTTTTCGAATATTAACTTAAAATGGAATATTTTCAAATTAAGTGGTTACAACTTAATTTTTGATATTTAATTAAATTTAAATTTGAAAATATTTAAGTTCTAGCTTTTTTCTAATACAACTTAAATCAGATATTTTTTTAAATTTTGTGGAAAAGATACTTAGTCAAATAAGATATTTTCTAGATAATTATTTCTAGACTACTTATTATTTCTAATATTAAATAGGAAAATATTATACATTGTGAAATTAATTATTTTTATAATTAATTTTGGTACAATTTATTTTAAGTATATTTTTCCTAGTATTAAACTAGAGATTAATAATTAAGCCTTCTCTACACTTAATTATTTATTTCTTGAATTTAATACATTTAATTAATTTGAAAATTAAATATCTAAGTTGATTTTTGTCATCATACTTAAATATTTCTTTTTCATGACATTTAATTAAATAGAAAATTATTTTTAGTTGAAATTTATTTTTTCAACTAAATTTAAATAATTTTCAAAATATATTTTTTCTTTATTTTATTAATCAAATTTCGAAATTGCATTTCTTAAATGCTGGAATTTCAAATTTTATTTGAAAAAATGATTAAGTTGTAAATTAATTATTTATTTTAATTAATTCTTAGATCAACTTAAATCAATGATTTTTTCATTTATTGATTAATTTAAAATAAATTGAATTAAAGTATATTATTAGAAATTGAATTAATTAGTCAAAGGAAAATCTAGATAGATGATATTTTTGCTTGAAGTATTTTTCTAGTGTATTTAATTAAATAGAAAATTAATATTTAAGTTGATTTTCATCATCATACTTAAATATTTGAAATTTTTCTTATATATTTAATTAAATAGGAAAATTATATTTTTTGTTGTAAATTAATTTTATTAATTAATTTTGGGCCAACATTAAATTAGAATAATTTTTCCAGGATTAATTTTTTGTTTTAACATGCATTTTCAAAAATTGTATTCTTAAATACTTTAATTTTTCGAAATGCAATATATATTTATAGAAAATTAAATTTGAGTTGTAAATTAATTTATATTAATTTTGTAACAACTTAAATTGAATATTTTTCTAAATATTTATTGGAAATTATTACTAAGATGGAAGAAATTCATGTTATATCCATCTAAGTAAAATTTATAAATATTAAATTAAAATTTATATTTAGAATTTTTCATTCTAAATTGGAAATTTTAAATAAATATGTATTTAAAATAAATAAATTAAATAAAGAGAATCAAAGAAAATACAACTCACTTTAAATAATGAGCTTGATTATTATTAAGATATTCGATCTCTATTGTTGGTCTTACAAAAGTTAAATGTTTTCAATATAACCTCGAGACGCTAGACTTCGTCCCCCTATGGATGGTTATTCGTTGAACGCATTTAACACCGTAAGATTTCATTTGATAAGTGTTTTGTGAGTTTTCGTCTCTATTTAGACTCTCCCCTACGGTGACTACTTAGAGATAAACTCATAAAACATGAAACAATGGTGGAAGCTCATAAAATGAGAATAACCTTGACTCTCGCCTACCGGGACAACGTTGGATTCTTATTTTGATCGAATAAAAGGTTGCTAGAATGGTTTCTATTTTAGATGAGCTGACAACTCTATTCAATAAATGATACTTTGACTCTCGCCTACCGGGACACTGTATCAGTTTGTTGAAAACCTTGGAAATTATTTAGGATTGTATGTTTTAGTATTTTCACTAGTCATTCCTACTTGCTATATGTTTATAATTTCTGAATTGTGTATGAATTTATATTGAACCATGTTATTTTCTGTTATTAAGTTGTAGTTTAATTTTGAATCTTCATTGTTGGTCTAACATGTTTGTTTTTCTAATGAGATAAATCCCTAATGGATTTTCACCATTAGACATACATAATAGTGTAAGATCTCGAAAGATAAATATTGTACATGCAACATCTAGCTGTTCATCATTTGATGACACCTTAGACTAGTATTTTTACAATATGAAACAAGAAGATTACATAAATAAGATTACTTTGTCTTTCGCTAATCGAAGCATCGTTGGATTCTTATTTATAAACAAAATTATCCTAATTCCTCTTAGCTTATTCATTTCGAATTAGCTTCAAAACATATCATTGGATGAATGGTCTATAAATCATTTCATGTCATTCTATATTTTCTCTTAAGAAATTAAATGACGCATATGATTATAATCTCGAAATTCTATTCTCAATTGATATAAATCCTCAATCTTAGAAATCTCCTGCTTGTATGGGCAAATCAGACTTAGAATTAAATTAGTGGTGGTGGTCCAAGAAAGAATTACTCATTATATTTGGTTAAATTTAAGTCTTTGACTTTAATTTTAGAATCCAAACAGAAATTTTCTTATATTTCTATTTCCAGGAAGCAATACAGTTACACTTTCCAAGTGTTTAATATCCATCTTCTATTAATGGATTCAAACTGTATGAAATATGAGTTAGGTATTCTGTGACCAGGATCCACATGCACTATTCTAAGAATTCTTTGATGTAACTAAACCTATGTCATCAAAAGACACTACCATATTTTTTTTAATCTATGGCATTTGTATCTTGTTCATAGTGGATTTGACAAGATCAATCTCTGCAAAGAGTTAATATGCCTATATCCACTGAAAGTAGTTCATCTCATTTGCAGATGGATGTACATTCAGGGGTGGATATGAGTTTTTCGTTGTATTCTTCAAACGATAACTCTAGATTATACCTTTTAGCAAGAAATTTGAAATGTTTGAAAAATTTCATTAATTTCTAGCAATGGTTAAAACCATTAAGGTAAGTGGTTAAAGATCTTGCGAACTGATAGGGGTGGAGAAATAGTTAGTAGATATGCAGTTCAAAGATCATTAAATTGATTTTTGAATTATATCCAAACTTACCTCCCCAGAAATTTCGAGTTGCATGTTGATGATTAGTTACTAGTCGTTGCCTAATTCCTTCTATGGTAATACAATTTCAGAATGATGTAATGGTTGTATACTTAATGTAAATCATTACTAGATTCATGGATTACCTAATTAAAATCTTAAGAAAAGCTAGAACTATTAACCATGGTTTGTTAGCTATTCTAAGTGATTAGGGGTGGACTATCCCATTGTCAATAGATAAGAAAGTGTTTGATCAAACAAATACTACTTTTCTAAGAAAATGACTAAGTCTGAAAAACAAGTAGCAAATAAAGGAGATATTTAATTCTTGATTCTAAAAGTGTTCTATCATCTTACATATGATGATCCCACTGCCTCTGTTGTCTTGTCACAACCAAAGAGGTTAATACCATTTTCTTAGACATAATTCACGGTACCTTGTCGTAGTGGGAGAGTTTCTAGGAACTCACCTTATTATGACTTGGGAGACACTAGTGATTAAAATCCATTGTGAGTTTAAACAAGTAATGGATTGTCAAGATAAGAAACTAAGAAGAAAGCCAAAAGAAATATGGTTTAATCCATTCACATGGAATAACCTAAAGTTTTCTATTACAAGGACATAAAAGGAAATATTCGTTAATAAGTCTATTCAATGGACTTAACAAACTTCCTGTTCCTAGTATTATAGGTTTGAGTTTATCTAAACCTATGGCTTGTGGTATACCTAGTAATTACTTACTCTAATGCAAGCAACTTACTTTAGTGAGATGCTGAAGCATTTTCTTTCTAATGGCAATCTATAGAAGCTTCACAACTTCTTAGGTATAGATTTTATTTATCTAAGGAAAACTCTTAACTATTCCAGAAAAGATAAAGCCATGAAAGAATTTCTTATATCAACAGTGAGAGGTCTTAGATATGCTTTTGTATGCCTTAGACCAGACACCTGCTGTTGAGTGGGAGTAATGAGTAGGTATCAGATTAATCCAGGAGAAGAACATTGGAAGACAATTAAGTAAATCTTAAGATTAAGAAGAGGAACTATATGTTAGTCTATAAGGGTGTGTTTAAAACTCTTAAACTACACCATATCAGATTTCAAAATTTGCCTTTGTGCTAGAAAATCTTTCTGATAAGATGGTGGTTACTCTGGGGGTGGAATAGTGATTTTGGAAAAGTGTAAAAATGTAAAGACTGCTTAGTTTAATTTCGAAATTAGCAGTTAATCATGTTTAATTATGAAATTATTTATAGCTATTTAAATAATTATTTATACTGTTATTATTGAATTCAGAGGTGCATTTTTATGTCATTTAGTAGTTTTCATAATTTTGCATTTCCGGTGCCCGATATCATGGAACTCGGTGTTTGGCTCAGTAAAATCACAACTTAGTATGTTAGTAGTTTGGGACGGTTTATTAGACATTGGGAATGTTGGGAATGGCCGGGAATTTAGAATTTCCCAAAAATACCCCTTTAGTGTTATTTTTATGATTTTAGTGTGAAGGGGGCAAAATGGTCATTTTGCCCCATTATTAGTTTGTCCTTTAGTGGATTTTATTTAGTTAATTAAATGTTATTTGATTTTATTTGTTGGCTGAATGAATAAGTAGAATCCCTTATTTTTATTTCATTTTACTTTACAAAGCTTCAAAAATTTCAAAGTTAGAAAAAAATAGAAAAAAATTTGGAAAACTCTCTCTTTTTTCCTCTCTCTTTTTCGGCCTCTTGGTGCAGCAAAGGACTTGGAATTTTTCTTGGTGCAGCAAAGGACTTGGAATTTTTCTTTTAAGCTTTTCTTCTTTAAGTTTGGTGAATTTTGATGAAAATGGTGTATTGCATGCATGATAAATTGAAGTTGTTGCTGCTGTATTTTGTTGTTATTTTCAAAGTTTTAAGCATGTTAAATTGAGGATATTTGAGCTGTTAGTAATGCATGATAGTTAGGTTGATTGAGTGATGGTTTTTCTATGCAAAAGCTTGAGTTTTCAAAGTAAATTTCTGAGTTCTGTTGCTGTGATTTTGTTGATGTTTGTAGTAGTTTTCAGAGGCTATTCTATGCTTGTTTAAGTAGGTTTGATCTCATTTGAATGCATGTTAGTTGATATTAACCAAGTTTGAGTTTTGGAACTCAAAGCTTGGGCTTTAATGGCACTTTTTGTATCTGTGCATTCTGGGTTGTGTTATTGCTTTGGATATGTTATTTGGGTCCTATAGAACAGGTCTGGAAGGTTTGAGGTTGTTTGGGTGTGATTTGGTTGAGTTATGAATTTTTGAAAATCTGCCTGCGAGGAACCGGAATTCTGGTTGTGCATCGGAATTCCGGATGGGTTTCGAAAATTCCCAGAACTGGAATTCCGGTTGGACAACCGGTCTACCGATTGGGGAAATTTCTGAAACCCTAGTATTCCTCGATTTTATGTTATTTGGGGTATTGCCATTCTTTTTATCGATAAGGAAACTTTTAGTTCCTAGTTTAAGTCCCCGGGAAGTGATTTAGCGTATCACTTATAGTGTTGTGATTTTTATGGTTTAGGAGCCTGTAATCAGCCGCGCACATAGTTCCAGTCAGGTTGACCGGCACACCTGAATTCGGAATCTAGGTAAGATTAGTATAACAGTATGCATATGTAGATTACATGTTTAGCGTGCATGTAGGAAGCCTGTTAGATTACATTAGATATGTATGTTTGCTTCGAACCATCCAACTGTGTCACATCGGTACAGGCTGGAGTATGACCAGCAGCCGGAGTATGACCGATTCGACCGATTAGGCTGACACTGTATCACGTCGGTACAGGCTGGAGTATGACCAGCAGCCGGAGTATGACCGGTTCGACCGATTAGGCTGATACTTAGGTTGGTGGTTCCGTACTATTTGACGTATCACGTCGGTACAGGCTGGAGTATGACCAGTAGCCGGAGTATGACCGGTTCGACCGATTAGGCTGATACTGTAACACGTCGGTACAGGCTGGAGTACGACCAGCAGCCAGAGTATGACCGGTTCGACCGATTAGGCTGTTACTTGTCAATAGTACCGTCCCTATGAACGTTCAGAACTCAGTACCGTGTTGGACACGGCAGTTAGGGGGACTCAGTATCGTGTTGGACACGGCAGTTAGGGTTATGGTTAGGGGTATGGGCGTATGATCATGACCGGGATTTATGTATGAGTATTATTATGCTTTTCTTACTGAGTCTGTCGACTCACAGTGCTATGTTTATGTGTAGGTAAGGGCAAGGCTAGAGCTGATGGACCGTGAGCGAGTCGGTGAAGATTGTACATGTCGGGGCGGTTGGGCCTGGAGCGTACGATCATCGGGACAGGGAGGTTATTTTTGTAATTAGTCGCTAGGCGACATATATTTGTATAAACAGTTAACTTTTGTAAATGGTTTTGTAATCGGGATCCCGAGTCTTTTGTATAAATATTTTACAAGTTTAATTAAAAAGCAAAAATTTTAATTAATCACGTTTTTCATAAACCTCGTTGATTAGCAACGAGCTGCACAACATGTTTAAAAATCACGTAATACGCCGATGCTAGTTAGGGTGTTACAATTTGATATCAGAGCTGCCAGGTTGTCTTCCGAAGATCGTCACGACATGTACAATCATCATCAGCAGTTAGCTCGTTCCACGGTTCAGTAAGCTTTTATTGCTTTAGTAGTTTATTTATTTATTTTATGAATAAGAAAAGCCTGATAGGAAGCATGTTAGTAGCCTGATAGTAGAATAGGCGCATGTTTCGTTTGTAATTTCCAAATTAAGCGGCATTAGTAAGCTCTCCTTGAATACGACCTGATATGCCAACTCTTGGTTTCGCAGGCGGTTCCGACTAGATGGACGTCAGGCGGACTACCAGGAGCCAGGGCAATTCGGTAGGGTCGAATCAAGGTCAGGGAGCTCAGTTTCCCCTGCCAGCTAGGGGCCGAGGTAGAGGTCCCAGGGGCAGGGCTCATGGTCGGGGTGATGACAACCCGCCACAGGCTGCCCAGGCTTCCCAAGCCGATCAGCGAGCCTAGAATTGGGAGGTTAGGTTTGCTGAAATGCAAGCCAGGATTGAAGAGCAAGACCTCGAGATACAGAGATTGAGGCAGCAGGGGGCTCCTGCAGTGCCTGTGCCAGTAGTTCCAGTGGCACCCGCCCCTGCTACTCAGGCCGAAATAGTTGTGGCGGCCAACCGAATGGAACCTTTGTATGAACGGTTCCGGAAGCAAGCACCTCCGGTCTTTCTGGGAGGTCCAGACGTGATGAAGGCCGAACAGTGGCTAACGGTGATCACCAAAATTCTAAACTTTATGGGTGTCACCGGTAATGACAGAGTGGTGTGTGCCACTTTCCAGATCCAGGAAGACGCTCTGGTCTGGTGGGACATGGTGTCTCAGATCCATGACGTCACCACTATGACCTGGGAAAGGTTCCAGGAACTCTTCAACGCCAAGTATTATAACGAGGCGGTCAGAAGCGCCAAGAGGAAAGAGTTCGCCCACCTGACCCAGCGGGAGAATATGAGCGTGACAGAGTATACTACTCAGTTTGACCGGTTGGCGATGTTAGCCTTGGGTATTGTGCCAACCGACTTCAGCAAGAAAGAGAAGTACCTGGACGGGTTAAATGCGAAGATTAAACATGACTTGATGATCACCACTGACGACAAGACCACCTATGCTGAGATGGTGGAGAAGGCACTGCGAGCTGAGGGCGCAGTTGGGTGTATGTCGGAGTCAGCTAGTACTCCGGCGAGTGGCGGGGCTCCTACCCCTCCTGCATCAGGTTTTAGCAGGGGGAGTAGTGGTTTGGATCAGAGGAAGAGAGCATCCACTGCATCCGGTGGCTCGAGTCAGAACAAGAGGTTCCGGGGGAACCAGAATAGAGGTAGTCGTTCTAGTGGTGCAGAGACCCGGTTCTCCTATCCCGAGTGCCCCAGCTGCAAAAGGCACCATCGGGGTGAATGCAAAGGTTAGGGATGCTTTCACTGTGGCATGCCCGGACACTTCAAGAGGGATTGTCCCCAGCTCCGCTCAGAGGCACCGAGGGCTCCGGCGATACCCACTCCAGCTAGGGTGTTCGCCATCACTCAGGCTGATGCAGATGCCAGCCCATCAGTTGTAACAGGTCAGCTCTCTGTTAATAACTCGTATTACTCGATCTTTATTTGATTCTGGGGCTACACATTCTTATGTGGCAGCCAGAGTCTTTAGTAAATTGGATAGACCGTATGATAGATATGAATCAGGGTTTGGAACCCTATTACCTGGCGGAGAGTTGGTTATCTCCAAAAGGTGGATTAGGTCTATGCCGATCAGGATAGATGGTAGAGAGTTAAGTGCTGACTTGATAGAGATGAGCTTAGTAGAGTTCGATATTATTTTAGGAATGGATTTCCTATCTAAATATTCGGCGAGTATTGATTGCAAAAGGAAGATGGTGATCTTCCAACCGGAAAGTGACGAACCATTTGTGTTTGTTGGTTCAGTTCGGGGATCTCGGATTTCGGTGATTTCGGCCATGTCAGCTAGGGATTTATTGCACGGTGGATGTTTAGGGTTTCTGGCCGTCGTGGTGGACACCACTCGGCCAGATACCATTCGGCCAGAGGACATCAAGGTGGTTCGGGAATTTTTAGATGTTTTTCCCGAAGAACTTCCAGGGTTACCACCTCAGCGGGAGATTGACTTTGTAATAGATTTGGCGCCAGGGGTGGAATCGGTTTTGTAACACCCTAACTAACATAGGCGTATTACGTGATTTTTAAACATACTGTGCAGCTCCTTGCTAATCAACGAGGTTTATGGAAAAATGTGATTAATTAAAATTTTCGCTTTTTAATTAAACTTATAAAATAATATTACAAAAGACTCGGGATCCCGATTATAAAATCATCTACAAAAAAAGATTTAACTGTTTAACTGATACACAAAATAAATGTCGCCTAGCGACCAGTTACAAAATCAGCCTCGCTGTCCCGAGGATCGTACGCTCCAGGCCTAACCGCCCCGACATGTACAATCTTCACAAGCTCGTTCACGGTCCATCAGCTTTAGCCTTGCCTTTACCTACACATAAACGTAAAACTGTGAGTCGACAGACTCAGTAAGAAAAGCATAATAATACTCATACATAATCCCGGTTATGATCAGATGCCCATACCCCTGATCATAACCCTAACTGCCGTGTCCAACACGATACTGAGTCCCGCTACTGCCGTGTCCAACACGGTACTGAGCCACTACTGCCATGTCCAACATGGTACTGAGTTCTGAACGTTCATAGGGACGGTACTATTGACACGTAACAACCTGATCGGTCGAACCGGTCATACTCTGGCTGCTTGTCATACTCCAGCCTGTACCGACGTGTTACTATATCCTCCTGATCGGTCGAACCGGTCATACTCCGGCTGCTGGTCATACTCCAGCCTGTACCAACGGGATACGTCAATAGTACGGAACCACCAACCAAGTGTCAGCCTGATCGGTCGAACCGGTCATACTCCGGCTGCTGGTCATACTCCAGCCTGTACCGACGTGACAGGGTTGGATGGTTCGAAGCCAACATACATAACTAATGTAATCTAACAGGCTTCCTACATGCACGCTAAACATGTAATCTACATATGCATACTGTTATACTAATCTTACCTGGATTCCGAATTCAGGTGTGCCGGTCAACCTGACTGGAACTTTAGCTGAGCGGCGGATTACAGGCTCCTAAACCATAAAAATCACAACACTATAAGTGACAAGCTAAATCACTTCCCGGGGGCTTAAACTAGGAACTAAAAGTTTCCCTATTGATAAAAAGCATGGCAATACCCCCTAAAACATAAAAACGAGGAAAACACGGGTTCTGAAAATTCCCCAACCGGTAGACTGGTTCTGCAACCGGAATTCCGGTTCTGGGAATTACTGGACCCTCATCCGGAATTCCGGTTGCACAATTGGAATTCCGGTTCCTCGCAGGAATTTTTCAAAAATTCCTAACTCAACCAAATCAAACCCAATTCATACCAAACCTTCCAGACCTGCTCTAAATACCCCAAAGAACATTTTCAAAGCATTAAAATAACCCAGAAATCACAGATACGAAAATTGCCATTAAAGCTTCAAGTTTTGAGTTCAAAACTCAAGCTTGGCTAAATCCCTCTAACATGCATTCAAACTTGTTTAAATCTACTTAAATATGCATGACTAAGCTTCTGAAAACAACTAAAAATAAAAACAACATCACAGCAACATAATCTAACCAATTCTCTTTGAAAACCATAGATTTAACATAGAAAAATCATAACTTTACTCAACCTAACTATCATGCTTCACAACAGTTCAAATCAACTCAAATAAACAAGCTTTGAACCTCAGAAATCAACAACAAAACACAGCAGCAACAACCTCAATTTATCATGCATGCATTACATCAATTTCATCATTTTTTTCAACAAATTAAAGAAGGAAAAACAAGAGCTAACCTAGCTTGAAATGTACCTTAAAAGGAGATGAATTCACAATCAAAACTTCAAGGGAGAAGACCGATTCCTTGCTGCTCCAAGGTGGCCAAAAATGAGAGGAAAGAAAGAGAGAGTTTTTTGAACTTTTTCTATTTTTCTAAGTTTTGAATGAAAAAATGAATAAAATGAAAGCTTA
This sequence comes from Cannabis sativa, assembly GCF_029168945.1. NCBI lineage: Eukaryota > Viridiplantae > Streptophyta > Magnoliopsida > Rosales > Cannabaceae > Cannabis > Cannabis sativa. The sequence continues at coordinate 61,291,871 of NC_083601.1, forward strand.
AACCATTAATCTATTTCAGCCAAATAATCAAATAAATAACATTTATTTTCAAATAATCAAGTCACTATAAGACAAAACACTAATGGGGCAAAAAGACCATTTTGCCTCTCCACCTTAAAACCACATAAATCATACTAAAGGGGTATTTTTGGGAAATTCTAAATTCCCGGCCATTCCCGACATTCCCAATGTCTAATAAACCGCCCCAAACTACTAACATACTAAGTTGTGATTTCTACTGAGCCAAACACCGAGTTCCAAAATACCGGGCACCGGAAATGCAAAATATGAAAACTACTGAATGACATAAAATGCATCACTGAATTCAATAAATAACAGTATAATAAATTATTTAAATAGCTATAAATAATTTTCATAATTAATCCAGATTAACTGCTAATTTCCAAATTAACTAAGCGGGCTTTACAACTATCCCCCCCTTAAAAGGATTTCGTCCCCGAAATCTAACCTGAACAACTCTGGATATTGAGCTCTCATATCTGACTCTAGCTCCCAGGTGGCTTCCTCCACCTTGCTGTTTCTCCAGAGAACTTTGACCAATGCTATGGTCTTATTCCGAAGGACTTTATCCTTTCTATCCAGGATCTGCACTGGTTGTTCTTCATAAGTCATGTCTGGCTGTAGCTCAAGGCTCTCATAACTGAGTATATGAGAGGGATCTGAAACGTATTTTCTCAACATCGAGACATGGAATACGTTGTGAACTGCTGATAAAGCTGGAGGCAATGCTAACCGATATGCCACCTGACCTATCTTCTCGAGAATCTCGAAAGGTCCTGTAAATCTAGGGCATAACTTGCCTCTTTTCCCGAAACGTTTAATCCCCTTCATCGGAGATACCCGTAAAAACACATGGTCCCCTACTTGGAACTCAACATCTCTGCGTTTCGGATCTGCGTAACTCTTTTGTCTGCTCTGTGAGGCAAGCATTCTAGCTTTTATCTTCTCTATTGCCTCATTGGTCCGCTGCACTGACTCTGGACCTAGGTATTTCCTCTCCCCTGTCTCATCCCAGTGGATAGGGGATCTACATTTCCTACCGTATAACAGTTCATAGGGAGCCATCCCTATCGTACTCTGATAATTGTTGTTGTAAGAAAATTCTATCAACGGTAGATACTTATTCCATGAGCCTTCAAAGTCCATAACACAGGCTCTCAACATGTCCTCCAATATCTGAATTGTCCTTTCGGACTGACCATCTGTCTGAGGATGGAATGCTGTACTAAATTTCAGCCTTGTACCCATTGCCCGTTGCAAACTTTGCCAAAATTTGGAGGTGAATTTCGGATCCCTGTCCGAAACTATAGACTTCGGTACCCCGTGAAGTCTTACGATCTCTCTAACATACAATTCTGCCAACTGATCCACTGTAAATGTTCTTCTAACCGGCGGAAAATGAGCAGATTTCGTAAATCGATCCACCACTACCCAGATGGAATCAAATAAACCCGTGGTCCTAGGCAACCCGACCACAAAATCCATCGTGATATCTTCCCATTTCCATTCTGGTAAGGTTAGAGGCTGCAACAACCCTGCTGGTCTCTGATGTTCAGCCTTAATCTGCTGACAAGTGAGGCATCTCGATACGAATTCTACCAAATTCTTCTTCATACCGCTCCACCAGAAGTACGGTTTCAAATCTTGGTACATCTTAGTGGTGCCGGGATGCAGAGAATAGGGGGTAGAATGAGCCTCCTTAAAGATCTCATTCCTAAGTTCCACACTATTCGGAACACAAACCCTGGCTTTATACAAAAGCATCCCACTGTCTGACACTGTAAAGTCCTTGGCTTGACCAGCCAACACCTCATATCGGATCTTCACTAACTCCGGATCTGTCATCTGAGCGACTTTTATTCTTTCCAACAGATCAGATTGCAGCATTAAGTTGTGAAGCTGACCTACCACAAACTCAATGCTGGATCTAACCATATCCTCTGCTAGCTGAGGTGAGATCTGCACCATACTAGCTACCTGCCCGGGACCCTTTCTGCTCAGGGCATCGGCCACTACATTGGCTTTTCCGGGGTGATACCTCAGATCTCACAATCGTAATCTTTCACTAATTCCAACCAACGCCTCTGTCTCATATTCAAATCATTCTGAGTAAAGAAATATTTGAGACTTTTATGGTCGGTATAGATTTCACACTTTTCCCCGTAAAGATAATGCCGCCAAATCTTCAATGCAAAAACCACTGCGGCCAACTCTAGATCATGAGTCGGGTATCGCTGTTCATAATCCTTTAACTGACGGGAGGCATAAGCGATAACCCGATCGGCTTGCATCAATACACACCCCAAACCCTGTTTGGATGCGTCACAATAAACTACGAACTTCTCCTTGTCCGAAGGCAAAGCTAGTACTGGAGCGGTAATCAACCTCTGCTTTAGCTCCTGAAAACTAGCTTCGCACTTGTCTGGCCAAATAAATCGCTGATTCTTCTTTGTAAGCTCGGTTAGGGGCATTGAAATTTTAGATAACCCTTCGACGAACCTACGGTAGTACCCAGCTAAACCCAAGAAGCTTCTGATCTCTGTCACTGTCTTCGGTCTCGACCAATCCCTGACGGATTTGATCTTCCCGGGATCCACCTTGATCCCATCTTTGCTCACAATGTGCCCTAGGAAGGACACCTGAGATAGCCAGAACTCACATTTCTTGAACTTGGCATAAAGCTTATGTTCCCGAAGCCGTTGCAGTACCATCTGAAGATGTAACTCATGCTCCTCTTCTGATTGAGAGTATACGAGGATGTCGTCGATAAACACAATCACACAGATATCGAGGAAATCCTTGAATACTCTATTCATCAAGTCCATGAATGCCGCAGGAGCATTGGTTAGTCCGAACGACATAACCAGAAATTCGTAATGTCCATACCTAGTGCGGAAAGCCGTCTTCGGAATGTCCTCCTCTCGGATTCTCAACTGATGATAACCCGAACGGAGATCAATCTTAGAAAAGACCGTCTTCCCCTGAAGCTGATCGAACAAATCATCGATCCTAGGTAATGGATATTTATTCTTCACCGTCAGCTTGTTCAATTCTCTGTAGTCGATGCACATCCTCATAGATCCATCCTTCTTCTTGACGAATAAAACCGGGGCTCCCCAGGGTGACACACTGGGCCGAATGAACCCTATGTCAAGCAACCCTTGGAGCTGAATCTTTAATTCCTTAAGTTCAGCTGGAGCCATTCTATACGGGGCTTTGGAAACCGGTTCCACCCCTGGTGCCAAGTCTATCACGAAGTCAATCTCCCGCTGAGGTGGTAACCCTGGAAGTTCTTCGGGAAAAACATCCAAAAATTCCCGAACCACCCTGATGTCCTCTGGCCGAATGGTATCTGGCCGAGTGGTGTCCACCACCACGGCCAGAAACCCTAAACAACCGCCATGCAATAAATCTCTAGCTGACATGGCCGAAATCACCGGGATCCGGGATCCCTGAACTGAACCAACAAACACGAATGGTTCTTCACTTTCCGGTTGGAAGATCACCATCTTCCTTTTACAATCAATGCTCGCCGAATATTTAGATAGGAAATCCATTCCTAAAATAATATCGAATTCGACTAAACTCATCTCTATCAGATCAGCACTTAACTCTCTACCATCTATCCTGATCGGCATAGACCTAATCCACCTATTGGAGATAACCAATTCTCCGCCAGGTAATAGGGTTCCAAACCCTGATTCATATCTATCATACGGTCTACCCAATTTACTAAAGACTCTGGCCGCCACATAAGAATGTGTAGCCCCAGAATCAAACAGCACTGAATATAGCGAGTTATTAATAGGAAGCTGACCTGTGACAACTGATGGGCTGGCATCTGCATCAGCCTGAGTGATAGCGAACACCCTGGCTGGAGTGGGTATCGCTGGAGCTCTCGGTGCCTCTGATCGGAGCTGGGGACAGTCCCTCTTGAAGTGTCCGGGCATGCCACAGTGAAAGCATCCCTGACCTTTGCACTCACCCCGATGGTGCCTCTTGCAGCTAGGGCACTCGGGATAGGAGAATCGGGTCTCAGTACCACCAGGACGACTCCCTCTGTTCTGGTTCCCCCGGAACCTCTTGTTCTGACTCGAGCCACCGGAAGCAGTGGGTGCTCTCTTCCTCTGATCAATGGCCGAACCGCTACTCCCCCTGCTAAAGCCTGATGCAGGAGGGGTAGGAGCCCCGCCACTCGCCGGAGTACTAGCTGACTCCGACATACACCCAACTGCGCCCTCAGCTCGCAGTGCCTTCTCCACCATCTGAGCATAGGTGGTGCTGTCGTCTGTGGTGATCATCAAATCATGCCTGATCCTGGCATTCAACCCGTCCAGATACTTCTCCTTCTTGCTGAAGTCGGTCGGCACAATTCCCGAGGCTAACCTCGCCAACCGATCAAACTGAGTAGTATACTCAGTGACGCTCATATTCTCATGCTGGGTCAGGTGAGCGAACTCTTTCCTCTTGGCGCTTCTGACCGCCTCATTGTAGTACTTCGCGTTGAAGAGTTCCTGGAACCTTTCCCAGGTCATGGTGGTGACGTCATGGATCTGAGACACCATGTCCCACCAGACCAGAGCGTCCTCCTGGAACTGGAAAGTGGCACACACCACTCTGTCGTTACCGGTGACACCCATGAAGTTCAGTATCTTGGTAATCACCGTCAGCCACTGCTCGGCTTTCATCACGTCCGGACCTCCCAGGAAAACCGGAGGTGCTTGCTTCCGGAACCGTTCGTACAGAGGTTCCAATCTATTGGCCGCCACCACTATCTCGGCCTGGGCAGCAGGGGCAGGTGCCACTGGAACTACGGGCACTGGAACTGCAGGAGCACCCTGCTGTCTCAACCTCTGAATCTCGAGGTCTTGTTCTTCTATCCGGGCTTGCATTTTTGCAAACCGTAACTCCCAATTCTGGGCTCCCTGATCGGTTGGGGGAGCCTGGGCAGCCTGTGGCGGGTTTTCATCACCCCGACCACGAGCCCTGCCTCGAGGACCTCTACCTCGGCCCCTAACAGGTGGGGGCGAGCTCCCCGTCCTCGGGTTCGACCCTGCGGAGTTGCCCACGACTCCCGGTAGTCGCCTGGCGTCCATCTGATTAGAACCGCCTGCGAAACCAAGAGTTGGCATATCAGGTCGTATTCAAGGAGAGCTTACTAATGCCGCTTAATTTGGAAATTAAAAACGAAACATGCGCCTATTCTACTATCAGGCTACTAACATGCTTCCTAACAGGCTTTTCTTTTTCATAACTGAATAAAATAAACTACTAAAGCAATAAAGGCTTACTGAACCGTGAAACGAGCTAACTGCTGATGATGATTGTACATGTCGTGACGATCTTCGGAAGACAACCTGGCGGCTCTGATACCAAATTGTAACACCCTAACTAACATAGGCGTATTGCGTGATTTTTAAACATACTGTGCAGCTCGTTGCTAATCAACGAGGTTTATGGAAAAACGTGATTAATTAAAATTTTCGCTTTTTAATTAAACTTATAAAATAATATTACAAAAGACTCGGGATCCCGATTATAAAATCATCTACAAAAAAAGATTTAACTGTTTAACTGATACACAAAATAAATGTCGCCTAGCGACCAATTACAAAATCAGCCTCGCTGTCCCGAGGATCGTACGCTCCAGGCCTAACCGCCCCGACATGTACAATCTTCACAAGCTCGTTCACGGTCCATCAGCTTTAGCCTTGCCTTTACCTACACATAAACATAAAACTGTGAGTCGACAGACTCAGCAAGAAAAGCATAATAATACTCATACATAATCCCGGTCATGATCAGACGCCCATACCCCTGATCATAACCCTAACTGCCGTGTCCAACACGGTACTGAGCCACTACTGCCATGTCCAACATGGTACTGAGTTCTGAACGTTCATAGGGACGGTACTATTGACACGTAACAACCTGATCGGTCGAACCGGTCATACTCTGGCTGCTGGTCATACTCCAGCCTGTACCGACGTGTTACTATATCCTCCTGATCGGTCGAACCGGTCATACTCCGGCTGCTGGTCATACTCCAGCCTGTACCGACGGGATACGTCAATAGTACGGAACCACCAACCAAGTGTCAGCCTGATCGGTCGAACCGGTCATACTCCGGCTACTGGTCATACTCCAGCGTGTACCGACGTGACAGGGTTGGATGGTTCGAAGCCAACATACATAACTAATGTAATCTAATAGGCTTCCTACATGCACGCTAAACATGTAATCTACATATGCATACTGTTATACTAATCTTACCTGGATTCCGAATTCAGGTGTGCCGGTCAACCTGACTGGAACTTTAGCTGAGCGGCGGATTACAGGCTCCTAAACCATAAAAATCACAACACTATAAGTGACACGCTAAATCACTTCCCGGGGACTTAAACTAGGAACTAAAAGTTTCCCTATCGATAAAAAGCATGGCAATACCCCCTAAAACATAAAAACGAGGAAAACACGGGTTCTGAAAATTCCCCAACCGGTAGACCGGTTCTGCAACCGGAATTCCAGTTCTGGGAATTACTGGACCCTCATCCGGAATTCCGGTTCCTCGCAGGAATTTTTCAAAAATTCCTAACTCAACCAAATCAAACCCAATTCATACCAAACCTTCCAGACCTGCTCTAAATACCCCAAAGAACATTTTCAAAGCATTAAAATAACCCAGAAATCACAGATACGAAAATTGCCATTAAAGCTTCAAGCTTTGAGTTCAAAACTCAAGCTTGGCGAAATCCCTCTAACATGCATTCAAACTTGTTTAAATCTACTTAAATATGCATGACTAAGCTTCTGAAAACAACTAAAAATACAACAACATCACAACAACATAATCTAACCAATTCTCTTTGAAAACCATAGATTTAACATAGAAAAATCATAACTTTACTCAACCTAACTATCATGCTTCACAGCAGTTCAAATCAACTCAAATAAACAAGCTTTAAACCTCAGAAATCAACAACAAAACACAGCAGCAACAACCTCAATTTATCATGCATGCATTACATCAATTTCATCATTTTTTTCAACAAATTAAAGAAGGAAAAACAAGAGCTAACCTAGCTTGAAATGGACCTTAAAAGGAGATGAATTTACAATCAAAACTTCAAGGGAGAAGACCAATTCCTTGCTGCTCCAAGGTGGCCGAAAATGAGAGGAAAGAAAGAGAGAGTTTTTTGAACTTTTTCAATTTTTCTAAGTTTTGAATGAAAAAATGAATAAAATGAAAGCTTAAACCATTAATCTATTTCAGCCAAATAATCAAATAAATAACATTTATTTTCAAATAATCAAGTCACTAAAAGACAAAACACTAATGGGGCAAAAAGACCATTTTGCCCCTCCACCTTAAAACCACATAAATCATACTAAAGGGGTATTTTTGGGAAATTCTAAATTCTCGGCCATTCCCGACATTCCCAATGTCTAATAAACCGCCCCAAACTACTAACATACTAAGTTGTGATTTCTACTGAGCCAAACACCGAGTTTCAAAATACCGGGCACTGGAAATGCAAAATATGAAAACTACTGAATGACATAAAATGCATCACTGAATTCAATAAATAACAGTATAATAAATTATTTAAATAGCTATAAATAATTTTCATAATTAATCCAGATTAACTGCTAATTTCCAAATTAACTAAGCGGGCTTTACAGATTTCCAAAGCCCCATATAGAATGGCTCCAGCTGAACTTAAGGAATTAAAGATTCAGCTCAAGGGATTGCTTGACATCGGGTTTATTCGGCCTAGCGTGTCACCCTGGGGAGCCCCGGTTTTATTCGTCAAGAAGAAAGATGGAACTATGAGGATGTGCATCGACTACAGAGAATTGAACAAGCTGACGGTGAAGAATAAATATCCATTACCTAGGATCGATGATTTGTTCGATCAGCTTCAGGGGAAGACGGTCTTTTCTAAGATTGATCTCCGTTCGGGTTATCATCAGTTGAAAATCCGAGAGGAGGACATTCCGAAGACGGCTTTCCGTACTAGGTATGGACATTATGAATTTCTGGTTATGTCGTTTGGACTAACCAATGCTCCTGTAGCGTTTATGAATTTGATGAATAGAGTATTCAAGGATTTCCTCTATATCTGTGTGATTGTGTTTATCGACGACATCCTTGTGTACTCTCAGTCAGAAGAGGAGCATGAGTTACATCTTCAGATAGTTTTGCAACGGCTTCGGGAACACAAACTTTATGCCAAGTTCAAGAAATGCGAATTTTGGCTATCTCAGGTGTCCTTCTTAGGGCATATTGTGAGCAAAAATGGGATCAAGGTGGATCCCGGGAAGATCGAATCCGTCAGGGATTGGCCGAGACCGAAGACAGTGACAGAGATTAGAAGCTTCTTGGGTTTAGCTGGGTACTATCGTAGGTTCGTGGAAGGGTTTTCAAAAATTTCAATGCCCTTAACCGAACTTACAAAGAAGAATCAGCGGTTTGTTTGGTCGGACAAGTGCGAAGCTAGTTTTCAGGAGCTGAAACAGAGGTTGATTACCGCTCCAGTGCTAGCTTTGCCTTCAGACAATGAGAAGTTTGTAGTTTATTGTGATGCATCCAGACAGGGTCTGGGGTGTGTGTTGATGCAAGCCGATCGGGTCATCGCTTATGCCTCCCGTCAGTTAAAGGATTACGAACAGCGATACCCGACTCATGATCTAGAATTGGCCGCGGTGGTTTTTGCATTGAAGATTTGGCGGCATTACCTTTACGGAGAAAGGTGTGAAATCTATACCTACCATAAAAGTCTCAAGTATTTCTTTACTCAGAAAGATTTGAACATGAGACAGAGACGTTGATTGGAATTAGTGAAAGATTACGACTGTGAAATTCTCTATCACCCTCGAAAGGCCAATGTAGTGGCCGATGCCCTGAGCAGAAAGGGTCCCGGGCAGGTAGCTAGCATGGTTCAGATCTCGCCTCAGCTAGTAGAGGATATGGTTAGATCCGGCATTGAGTTTGTGGTAGGTCAGCTTCACAACTTAACGCTACAATCCGATCTGCTAGAAAGAATTAAAGCCGCTCAGATGACTGATCCAGAGTTAGTGAAGATCAGAGATGAGGTTTTGGCTGGTCAAGCCAGGGACTTTTCAGTGTCAGATAATGGGATGCTTCTGTATAAAGCTAGGGTTTGTGTTCCGAATAGTGTGGAACTCAGGAATGAGATCTTTGAGGAGACTCATTCTACCCCTTATTCTCTGCATCCCGGCACCACTAAGGGGCTATTTGTTTACACTTAATGATACATCTGATCTGATTGGACCAGATTTAGACCCATTAAGAGTATTTGTTTTTTATTTTTACAAATCACTTATTGGCACTTAAAGCATCTGACCGAATCAGATGTACAAGTATAACTTAATAAAATTCAGACATCTATCTATTTTATTTCTGTAATATTTATAATTGTCTTATCACTTTCTCTTCTCTCTTTTACAACATCACCATCACGTCACTCTTGATTTCTAATATATATATATGTATATATATATAAAATGAATAAAATTGTAATTTGTCTCCTATCATAATATATATTTTAAACGTATTTATAGTAAATTTTGACATGATTGATAATATGATGTATAATAATATAATAATATTATTTTTTTTTTCAAAAGTAATTAGTTTTTACCTTATTTTTCTTATATTATATATAATAATAATAATAATAATAATAATAATAATAATAATGTAGTGTCTCCAAAACTAAAAAAAATTAATAATGTTTATTATAAGAGATATGATATTAATAATGTCAAATAATTAATATTTTAAAATTTTAAAATTAATAATTAATTGAATATTAAATATTTTCTGTTTTAAAAATAAAATGCAATTTAATAAATTAGTTAATATCATAAAATTAAAAATACTAAAAAATTAAGAAAATTACTCCATACATCAATTTATTTATTTATTTTTTAAATTTACAGTTTGGGTTGGTTTGATAGTTTCTCCCGTAGTTTCTATGTAGATTTTGATTGCGATTTAAGTTGCTCCGTTAGTTTCTATAAGAGTTTTTATGTAGAATTTTGTAAAAATATATATATATAAAATATTTTGAAGTGTCTATATATAAAAAGCCCCAAAAATTAATACATTCAAATGTGTAAAAAACAAACAGTCTAAATATTTCAATATTCAGATTTAGAGTTAGAATCTTATTATTTAGATATGCATTCAGATTCAGAAGTCTGGATCTTAATAAAATCAAATGTACCCTAAGATGTACCAAGATCTTAAACCGTACTTCTGGTGGAGCGGTATGAAGAAGAATTTGGTAGAATTCGTGTCGAGGTGCCTCACTTGTCAGCAGATTAAGGCTGAACATCAGAGACCAGCAGGGTTGTTACAGCCTCTAACCTGTAACACCCTAACTAACTTAGGCGTATTACGTGATTTTTAAACGTACTGTGCAGCTCGTTGCTAATCAACGAGGTTTATGGAAAAACGTGATTAATTAAAGATTTGCTTTTTAATAAAACTTATAAAACAATATTACAAAAGACTCGGGATCCCGATTATAAAATTATTTACAAAAAGTTTTAACTGTTTAACTGTTACATAAAATAAAGGTCGTCTAACGACCAGTTACAAAAATATCAGCCTTGCTGTCCCGAGGATCGTACGCTCCAGGCCTAACCGCCCCAACATGTACAATCTCATAAGCTCGCTCACGGTCCATCAGCTATAGCCTTGCCTTTACCTACACATAAACGTAAACTGTGAGTCGACAGACTCAGTAAGAAAAGCATAATAATACTCATACATAATTCTAGCTGCCGTGTCCAACACGATACTGAGTCCCGCTACTGCCATGTCCAACATGGTACTGAGCCACTTCTTGCCATGTCCAACATGGTACTGAGTTTTGAACGTTCACAGGGACGGTACTATTGACAAGTATCCTCCTGATCGGTCGAACCGGTCATACTCCGGCTGCTGGTCATACTCCAGCCTGTACCGACGGGATAGGTCAATAGCACGGAACCACCAACCAAATGTCGGCTGATCGGTCGAGCCGGTCATACTCCTTCTTTGGTCATACTCCAGCCTGTACCGACGTGACAGGGTTGGATGGTTCGAAGCCTATATACATAACTAATGTAATCTAACAGGCTTCCTACATGCACGCTAAACATGTAATCTACATATGCATACTGTTATACTAATCTTACCTGGATTCCGAATTCAGGTGTGCCGGTCAACCTGACTGGAACTGAAGCTGAGCGGCGGATTACTGGCTCCTAAACCATAAAAATCACAACGCTATAAGTGACACGCTAAATCACTTCCCGGGGACTTAAACTAGGAACTAAAAGTTTCCCTATCGATAAAAAGCATGGCAATACCCCTTAAAACATAAAAACGAGGAAAAACACGGGTTCTGAAAATTCCCCAACCGGCAGACCGGTTGCCCAACCGGAATTCCGGTTCTGGGAATTACTGGACCCTCATCCGGAATTCTGGATGCACAACCGGAATTCCGGTTCCTCGCAGGAATTTTTCAAAAATTCTAAACTCAACCAAATCAAACCCAATTTATTCCAAACCTTCCAGACCTGCTCTAAATACCCCAAAGAACAAATCCAAGGCATCAAACTAACCCAGAAATCACAGATACACAAATTGCCATTGGAGCTCAAGCTTTGAGTTCTAAACTCAAACTTGAGCAAAACCACCTAATCATGCATTCCACTAGCTTAATTCTACTTAAACTAGCATATCTAACCCTCTGAAAACAACTAAGAACATCCAGCAACTTCACAGCAACAAATTGAACCATTTCATTCAAAAATTCATAACTTTTTCACATAAACATTTAACCAACTAGAACAAGAATTCAAGCATGCAATTCAATCACATTAAACCTACTGAATTCAACACTTTAATCACAGAAACAACAACAACAATAACCAGCAGCAACAACACCAAAACATCATGCATGCATCACCATTTTCATCATTTTTTTCAAGAAATTACAACAAGAAAAGGTTAGAAACTTTACCAAAGATTTGAAGAACACTTAGATTGGATGAAACTAGCTTGAAAATTGAAGAAAAATCAGCCCTTGAACCCCAAGCTTTCAGCCGAAATAGAGAGGAAAAAGAGAGAGAGTGTTTGAAAATTCTATTTTCTTTTCTAAGTGTTTTTGTAAAAAAATGAAAGAAATAAACATAAATCCACTTATCATATTTCATTTCAGCCAACAAATAAATAAAATAAACAATTAATTCTCAAATAAAAAGCCACTAAAAGACAAAACATTAATGGGGCAAAAAGACCATTTTGCCCCTCCACCATAAAATCACATAAATCATACTAAAGGGGTATTTTTGGGAAATTCTAAATCCCGGCCATTCCCGACATTCCCAATGTCTAAAACCCGTCCCCAAACTACTAACATACTAAGTTGTGATTTCTACTGAGCCAAACGCCGAGTTCCAAAATACCGGGCACCGGAAATGCAAAATATGAAAACTACTGAATAACATAAACATGCATTTCTGAATTCCATAAATAACAGCATAATAAATTATTTAAATAGCTATAAATAATTTCATAATTAATCAATTAACTGATAATTTCCAAATTAACTAAGCGGGCTTTACATAACCCTACCGGAATGGAAGTGGGAAGATATCACGATGGATTTTGTGGTCGGGTTACCTAGGACCACGGGTTTGTTTGATTCCATCTGGGTAGTGGTGGATCGATTCACAAAATCTGCTCATTTTCTGCCTGTTAGAACAACGTTTACAGTGGATCAGTTGGCAGAATTGTATGTCAGAGAGATTGTAAGACTTCACGGGGTACCGAAGTCTATAGTTTCGGATAGGGATCCGAAGTTCACCTCCAAATTTTGGCAGAGTTTGCAACGAGCAATGGGTACAAAGCTGAAATTCAGTATAGCATTCCATCCTCAGACAGATGGTCAGTCCGAAAGGACAATTCAGATATTGGAGGACATGTTGCGAGCCTGTGTTATGGATTTTGAAGGCTCATGGAATAAATATCTACCGTTGATAGAATTTTCTTACAACAACAGTTATCAGAGTACGATAGGGATGGCTCCCTATGAACTGTTATACGGTAGGAAATATAGATCTCCCATCCACTGGGATGAGACAGGGGAGAGAAAATACTTAGGTCCAGAGTCAGTGCAACGGACCAATGAGGCAATAGAGAAGATAAAAGCTAGAATGCTTGCCTCACAGAGTAGACAGAAAAGTTATGCAGATCCGAAACGCAGAGATGTTGAGTTCCAAGTAGGGGACCACGTGTTTTTACGGGTATCTCCAATGAAGGGGATCAAACGCTTCAGGAAAAAAGGTAAGTTCTGCCCTAGATTTACAGGACCTTTCGAGATTCTCGAGAAGATAGGTCAAGTGGCATACCGGTTAGCATTGCCTCCACCTTTATCAGCAGTTCACAACGTATTCCATGTCTCGATGTTGAGAAAATACGTTTCAGATCCCTCTCATATACTCAGTTATGAGAGCCTAGAACTGCAGCCAGATATGTCTTACGAAGAACAGCCAGTGCAGATCCTGGATAGAAAGGATAAAGTCCTTCGGAATAAGACCATAGCATTGGTCAAAGTTCTCTGGAGAAACAGCAAGGTGGAGGAAGCCACCTGGGAACTAGAGTCAGATATGAGAGCTCAATATCCAGAGTTATTCAGGTTAGATTTCGGGGACGAAATCCTTTTAAGGGGGGAATAGTTGTAAAGACCACTTAGTTTAATTTGGAAATTAGCAGTTAATCATGTTTAATTATGAAATTATTTATAAGCTATTTAAATAATTATTTATACTGTTATTATTGAATTCAGAGGTGCATTTTTATGTCATTTAGTAGTTTTTATAATTTTGCATTTCTGGTGCCCGGTATCATGGAACTCGGTGTTTGGCTCAGTAAAATCACAACTTAGTATGTTAGTAGTTTGGGACGGTTTATTAGACATTGGGAATGTCGGGAATGGCCGGGAATTTAGAATTTCCCAAAAATACTCCTTTAGTGTTATTTTTATGATTTTAGTGTGAAGGGGGCAAAATGGTCATTTTGCCCCATTATTAGTTTGTCCTTTAGTGGACTTTATTTAGTTAATTAAATGTTATTTGATTTTATTTGTTGGCTGAATGAATAAGTAGAATCCCTTATTTTTATTTCATTTTACTTTACAAAGCTTCAAAAATTTCAAAGTTAGAAAAAAATAGAAAAAATTTGGAAAACTCTCTCTTTTTCGGCCTCTTGGTGCAGCAAAGGACTTGGAATTTTTCTTGTGATTTCATCTCTCTTTGGGGTTCAATTCAAGCTAGGTTAGCTTTTAAGCTTTTCTTCTTTAAGTTTGGTGAATTTTGATGAAAATGGTGTATTGCATGCATGATAAATTGAAGTTGTTGCTGCTGTATTTTGTTGTTATTTTCAGAGTTTTAAGCATGTTAAATTGAGGATATTTGAGTTGTTAGTAATGCATGATAGTTAGGTTGATTGAGTGATGGTTTTTCTATGCAAAAGCTTGAGTTTTCAAAGTAAATTTGTGAGTTCTGTTGTTGTGATTTTGTTGATGTTTGTAGTAGTTTTCAGAGGCTATTCTATGCTTGTTTAAGTAAGTTTGATCTCATTTGAATGCATGTTAGTTGATATTAACCAAGTTTGAGTTTTGGAACTCAAAGCTTGGGCTTTAATGGCACTTTTTGTATCTGTGCATTCTGGGTTGTGTTATTGCTTTGGATATGTTATTTGGGTCTTATAGAATAGGACTGGAAGGTTTGAGGTTGTTTGGGTGTGATTTGGTTGAGTTATGAATTTTTGAAAATCTGCCTGCGAGGAACCGGAATTCCGGTTGTGCATCAGAATTCCGGATGGGTTTCGAAAATTCCCAGAACCGGAATTCCGGTTGGACAACCGGTCTACCGGTTGGGGAAATTTCAGAAACCCTAGTTTTCCTCGATTTTATGTTATTTGGGGTATTGCCATGCTTTTTATCGATAGGGAAACTTTTAGTTCCTAGTTTAAGTCCCCGGAAAGTGATTTACCGTATCACTTATAGTGTTGTGATTTTTATGGTTTAGGAGCCTGTAATCCGCCGCGCAGATAGTTCCAGTCAGGTTGACCGGCACACCTGAATTCGGAATCCAGGTAAGATTAGTATAACAGTATGCATATGTAGATTACATGTTTAACGTGCATGTAGGAAGCCTGTTAGATTACATTAGATATGTACGTTGGCTTCGAACCATCCAACTGTGTCACGTCGGTACAGGCTGGAGTATGACCAGCAGCCGGAGTATGACCGGTTCGACCGATTAGGCTGACACTGTATCACATCGGTACAGGCTGGAGTATGACCAGCAGCCGGAGTATGACCGGATTCGACCGATTAGGCTGATACTTAGGTTGGTGGTTCCGTACTATTTGACGTATCACGTCGGTACAGTGAGTATGACCGGCGCCGGAGTATGACCGGTTCGACCGATTACGCCGATCTTGTAACACGTCGGTACGAGTGGAGTATGACCTGGCGGAGTATGACCGGTTCGACCGATTAGGCTGTTACTTGTCAATAGTACCGTCCCTATGAACGTTCAGAACTCAGTACCGTGTTGGACACGGCAGTTAGGGGGACTCAGTGTCGTGTTGGACACGGCAGTTAGGGTTATGGTCAGGGGTATGGGCGTCTGATCATGACCGGGATTTATGTATGAGTATTATTATGCTTTTCTTACTGAGTCTGTCGACTCACAGTGCTATGTTTATGTGTAGGTAAGGGCAAGGCTAGAGCTGATGGACCGTGAGCGAGCCAGTGAAGATTGTACATGTCAGGGCGGTTAGGCCTGGAGCGTACGATCATCGGGACAGCGAGGCTATTTTTGTAATTAGTCGCTAGGCGACATATATTTTTATAAACAGTTAACTTTTGTAAATGGTTTTGTAATCGGGATCCCGAGTCTTTTGTATAAATATTTTACAAGTTTAATTAAAAAGCAAAAATTTTAATTAATCACGTTTTCCATAAACCTCGTTGATTAGCAACGAGCTGCACAGCATGTTTAAAAATCACGTAATACGCCTATGCTAGTTAGGGTGTTACAAAAAACCTATCTGAAGTCTCTAGGTCTACCAGGAAGGAACTGAATGTTAAGGTTGCAGGAAAGGTACTTATTCAGTCTAAGGAAAGTTCTATACATTTTTGGCATCATTCCAAATTTCCTTAAACTACTAGTGTTAATTTCCTGATTAACCAAAAGTAGTTGCCAAAGATATAGAATCCAGTATCCCAAGAGAGTAGACATATAGGAATTTCACATTATCAATGATTTTGTGATTAAAGGAAGAGTAATGGTGGAGAAAAGGTTGTGTTTAATTCAACCTTTCAGATCCCATTACGAGGAGTTTACTACTACTACACTTGATTTGTATATCAAGGTGTTGAGATTATTTGAAACGCACTTTTGTTTTATATTAGTGCAAGTGGGAGTTTGTTGGGTTTTATGCCCTAAATAAAACTCATTTCAATATAATCAGATTTACTTATTAATATAGATCAGAAATAACATTTAATATTGCATGGTTCACATGATTTATTTCATGATTATATGTACAAAATGTATAAATTCATCTGAAACCCTTTTCACATACTTGATCCGGTTTATTGTACCGTCAACACATTGGAAAGTAAACATGACTATGTGAATAAAGTTTCCTAGATTTATCAGACATAGGGTTTTACTGATATGATAATCTACAACAGAGTTTACTTGCATTTGGAGAAATGCTATGTTCTTTCCAGAGCATTGGTTAAAGTAAAGCTCAGGTTGGATGCATGGAGTATGCATCGGAAGGGACCGATATTGAACTTTGACTTAGATTTATTAAACTTACCGTAATATCTATTCAAGTCAATATCGCCTAGTTGATCCTAGATCAAATGTTCTTAATCCTGTTATGATTAGGCTCAATCTTGAAAGGTTATTCGTGTTCTTTGATTTGTTAGTTAAGCCTACTTTTAGGTCAGGGTGATACGTACATTTTGGGAACACAGTAGTGCAATTGAGTGGGAGCGCTAGCATAAACATGGAATCTATAGCTTCTATCTGGCAAATAGTAAGCAAAGGATGATCTCCTTTGAGCTTGACCAAACGAACATAAATGGTGGAGTACTCATTTCACATAAGCTGAAATATCATTTATACGGGGTCAAGTGTTTTAAGGATAAAATACATAGTAGGGTGTTACGGTAATCTAATCCCTTTACAGTGTAGATCATTCACATAGAGGATCATTGATCACATTAGGATTATAACAATGGATAACTAATGATGCGTCTATATGGTGGAACATATGGAGCATTTTATATACTGAGAGTGCAATTCTAAGTTCTATGCGTGGATTCAACGAAGAATTAATAAGTTAGTGAATTTTAGTGCTAAATTCTTGATCTACTTATTGGAAGCTCGGTTATATAGACCCATGGTCCCCGCACTAGTTGAGATAATATTGCTTGTAAGACTCATATAATTGGTTTTGATTAATCAATTGTAATTCTCAAATTAGACTATGTCTATTTGTGAAATTTTCACTAAGTAAGGGCGAAATTGTAAAGAAAGAGTTTTAGGTGTATATTTGTTAATTATGATACTTTGTATGGTTCAATTAATAAATATGATAAATGACAATATTATTTAATAATTATTTATAGTTATTAAATAGCTAGAATGGGCATTTAAATGGTTGATTTTGAAAATTGGCGTTTTTGAGAAAATCAGATGCAGAAAAGATAAAACTGCAAAATTGTAAAAAGTGAGGCTCAAATCCACATGTATAGGGCCGGCCACTTTTGTAGGGTTTTCCCTCTGATATTTTCATTATTTTAATGCCAAATAATTCAAACCTAATCCTAGTGGAATGCTATAAATAGATAGTGAAGGCTTCAGGAAATTTACACTTAAATTTCTACACCTTTCTTCTAACACTTCTGATTCAGAAAAAACTGAGCCTTCTCTCTCCCTATCTTTGGCCGAACCCACTCTCTCTTTCTTCTTCCTCAAATTTCGAAATACTTAGTGTATGAGTAGTGCCCACACACAGCAAGTGATACCTCAATCATAGTGAGGAAGATCGTGAAGAAAGACTTTCAGCAAGAAGGAGTTTCAGCATCAAAGATTCAGAGAAAGAGATCCAGGTTCAGATATTGATAATGCTCTGCTACAGAAAGGAATCAAGGGCTAGATATCTGAACGGAAGGAGTCATTTAATTCTGCTGCACCCAATGTAAGGTTTCTTAAACTTTATATGTGTTTAATTTATCGTTTTAGAAAGTTCTTATTTAGGATGTTAATAAACATACTTGTGAGTAGATCTAAGATCCTGGTAAAATAATTTCCAACAGAAAGTTCTAGTGGGACTAGGCATTTAGATTCTCAGGTAGATAGGTGTCCAGTAAGAAAGGCCCAACTTGCCGCTAATCCTAGTGCAACTGCAAGCCCTTCAGTTTCTTTTAATTTTGATCCTGATTTAGCAAGGATCAAATTGACTCAAATGATCGTTAAGCACGAATATCCCTTGTCTATGGTTGAGCATAGTGAGTTTATAGAATATTCAAGCACTTTATGTCCCATGTTTCAAATGGTGTCAAGGAATACAGTTAGGTCGGACATTACGAACATGTATAAAACTGAGAAAGAAAAGTGCAGGCAAAATTTGGAAAAAAGTAGGAACAGAATAGCCATAACCAGTGACATGTGGACTGCAAATCATCCGAAGAGGGGATATATGGCTGTAACAGCTCATTTTATTGATGATTCTTGGAACTTACACAGTCAGATATTGAGTTTTAAGTATGTTCCATGTCCTCACGATGCTCCAGCACTACTTGAGGCCCTAAGATCTTGTCTTAATGATTGGAAAATAGAAGACAAGATCAGTACAGTGACTCTCGATACTTGTACTGCCAATGATGCCATGATTGATCTTTTGAAAGGACAATTTGAGTCTGGCAGTTTTATTTTGAAGGGAAAGTTGCTACATGTGCGTTGTTGTGCACATATTTTAAATCTAATTGTCAAAGAAGGCTTATCTGTCATTGGTGATAGTGTTGACAAAATTCGAGACAGTGTTGCTTATTGGTCGGGCACACCAAAAAGACATGAAAATTTTGAAGACACTGCTCGTTAACTTGGAGTACCATACACCAAAAAAATATCACTTGATTGTGTAACGAGGTGGAATTCAACTTTTCTGATGCTTAGCACAGCTTTTATCGTACAAGACAGTATTTGAACGTGCAAGGTTGCGGGAGTTGCGTTTGAGGTGTGCCCCTTCGGAAATTGATTGGCAAAATGCTCAACAATTGTGTGATAAGTTAGAGTTGTTTCATGAAGTAATAGAATTAATTTCTGGAACAAAGTACCCTACTGATAACTCTATGGTATAGAGTTATTTTTTATGCTTTTAAACTAAAAGTATTGTGAGAAGAGTAGTGAAAATGTGTTTGTTTGCTTAATTTTAATTAGTTTTAGTGTTATTTTCTATTTAGGAAGCTAACTTTTAAGTCTTGTAAATATTGATATTGTTGGGTGTGTTTTTCCAATTAATTGTGCTTGTTTGTTGTTGAAAAAGGAAGAATTAAAGTAATAGGAAAAAGAAAAGGAAGCAAGGAAGAGTGGAACATAAGCTGAAATTGAGGCAGATTGCTGAAGCAATGCTGAAGGAAATTCAGCATCCTGGCAGTGACGTGGAAACACGAGTTTCACTTATCCACCTCAGCAAATTCGGTCCAGTCACTCAAATTACACCAGCTGACCGATGTGGAAGAAAAGGGACTAAACCTAGTGGGCCAAAGTAGAAAAGTTTGGGCTTCTATTTTGGGGTATGAAGTTTGTACCCTAAAAACCGAACATCAAAAAGAAGAGAAAGAGAGAAGTACACCATCTTCAACCTCCATTACGTTAGCAGCAGCTGCCAATCTTTGAAGGGGAGTAATTGCAGCAAGTACACAGTAGAAGAAAGAAGAGAGGGGGACCAACCTTTTGCGTTTGAATTTTCTTTTACCTTCTCTTAATATTGTTCTTTCTCTTCTCTTTTCTTTGTGTTTGTACTTAGCAATTAGAAGAAACTTGTTGAACTAAAAAGAGGCAGCAGCCATGATTGAACTATTTCGAATTTGGATGTTATTTTTTTATTTGAATATGAGCTAGACTTTTGAGGCTTGAATGGCTATGAACTTCTATGTTGGGTATGACTAATTTTTAAGCTTACTTTAGCATTTTTTTTCCTTTGTTCATTCAAGTGAGTTTTATTGAGTTTGAGTTGTTATTCCTTGGCCATGAATAATAATTTGCTAAGCTAGATCTTGTACCGGAAGGGCTACATCTAGTAGTTCAACTTGAATGGAGCAAGTGAAAACCTAGATTTAGGCTTTTCTTTGTAAGTGGAATAGGAATATTTCATTTACCTTGCATAACTTACAAAATTAATGTTTGAATAGTGTTCTGCTTGCTAGTTTGATATAGGAATATATTGAGCTAAATGGTCGAATTAAAGTTATGAGTGTTGGAAAATTCTCACAAGCCTAGAGGATTTTTTTTGTTATCTCTGTGAAGAATGCTAGAGTAATGCTGAACTGATGCTGTAACACCTGGGAAAAAACCTGACTAGAAGGAATTAGCTATTCAAGCCATTTTTGCCATATTACATTTTTTATCTTGCAAACAATTTTTCTAGCAGCAGTAGTTTTAATTTAGCAAGTTTAATTCATGTCATTTTTAATTTTGAATCATTACTCAACCATTTGCAGATTATTTCCTCTTACTTTAAGTTGTAATTAGTTGATTTTACATCAAACTTTGTTTGCAATCCCTGTGGAGACGATCTTACCTATCACTTTCTTACTTGTTTGACAGCATATACTTGCGTATAAATTTTCACAACACCTACCGCCAATATTTTTTCCCCAAAAATATGTGAAATTAAGACAAACATTGAATCATGGTTGTTATCAGAGGTGCCTTTTATTAAGGACATGGAAACTCAAATGATGTCCAAGTTCCAGAAATATTGGTGAGAGATCCACGGGCTTATGTGTGTGGCGGTTGTTTTAGACCCGAGGTACAAGTTCATGTTGCTCAAATATTATTTCCCTATAATTTATGGAGATGAGCAATATGTAACTGAAATTGCGAAGATTCGTGAGCTTTGTTGCGATCTACTAGAGGAGTACGGGTCTAATTTCCTCATTTGAGAGAAAGAAGGGTTCAAGAAGAAAATGTATCAACATCGTCTTCAACACGCCGATTGGATGCCCTTTCTAACTTTGCAGATATGTTAGAGCTTCCTATCGAGTAGAGAATATGAAGTCTGAACTGGATTTATATTTAGAGGAGAACTTGATACCTAGGACTGAAGAGTCATTTGATATATGCAACTATTGGAAGGTGACGGGCCTCAAATACCCTTTGTTGAGTATGATTGCCAAGGATGTATTTGCTATGCCTGTTAGCCCTGTTGCTTCGGAATCTACATTCAGCACTGGTGGTAGGCACGTGAGTTCACATAGATCGAGACTTCATCCTTCTACATTAGAAGCATTAGTATGTACACAAAATTGGTTGGAGACTGACAAAAAAGGTAGATATCATTTAACAATTGTAAATATATATTTATATACATTTTTTCATTTCTTAATTAGAATTAATATTTATTTTGTTTTTTTACAGCAACAGTGAATGATGACGATAATGATATTGATCCAAAATGGTAATTAGTTAAGTTTTTGTAATTTATCAAATAAATTATTTATTTTTATTATTAATACTTTTTTCTGTTTTTATTTTTTTGCAGGAGCCTTACGTAGTTGATCTTGATGATTAGAAAGTACATTGTTCTTTTTAGTATATGAGTGAGGACATGGATGAGAATAAATTGTAGTGTTTAGTATTTATGGTTGCTAGTTATTATATTTGAGTTTATGGTTGGTAGTTATTATTGATGTATTAAATATTGTTAGGAACAAAAGTACAATCTCAAACTTTCCTCTATTATGCATAATTGAATCACTCATTTATTCATTATAACAAAAATTCAATTATTCTTTGAAAACCTTAGTTTCCAACCTTATCTATTATTAAAGTAAAATTGAAAAAAAAAAATTACCATCACACTCTTATAATTCTCTTTATTAAAAATAAATTGACTTATATAATTATTACAATATTGATTTTAAAATGTAATCAAACAACATAATATTTCTCCCATTACCCATGACTCAAAACAAGACAAAACCAAAGAAAAAAGAAATCCCTTTTTATAAGGCATGTCATATTGTAATAGTATAATAGTTTTAACTAACCACCTCCTAATAATAATAATAATTTTTAGAAGGAAAATAAAAAGAAAAGAGGGCAAATAATAATAATAATAAATGGTGGGTTTTGATGCATTATCTATTTTCTCATCAAATTTTCTCTCTCTCTAAAATAACATAAATAAATAATAAAGGTGCCTATAATGAATTGTCTCAACCACCAAAATTAAATGCCATTCACTTTACCAAATGAAACAAAACAAAAACACAACTAAGTAGTAAGTATTCTAACTAAAAAAAAAGGGTCGGGCCTAACCCGGCCCGATTATCTCGGGCCGGGCTTGACCCGCTAGGCCAAAAGAAGGAGTCGGGCCGGGCCGGGCCGGGCCAAAGTGATGTCAGGCCGGGCCGGGTTTGTGGCGGGCCGGGCCTGGCCCGGCCCGACTGACATTCCTATGAATAATAAATACATGTCTCCCGTATTTAAATAACATTAGTCATGCTCATTGTTATTCTTATACTTTGATGTTTCAATGCAATTTTCTTAACATTCATTTTGGGTATTCAAACCCCACTATAAAATTGCATCAATAATAATCATTTTCAATGATTCTTTAGCTGTATTCACATAAATACAATAATTTTTTCGACAAATATAAGACATTTACTTCAGGAAATGTTTGTCAAAATCTATATCAATATTAGATTACTTTTCATTGTCCTCAAAGGATACAAGAACATATAGATAAATATGTTGGGTTTTATGCCCTAAATAATACTCCATTTCAATGTAATCCATTTTATTCAACATCAATAAAGAAACAGAAGTATTTTTCATTCATTTGTGTATGTTTTGGTTCACCTTATCAATTGCTTGTCTATTTGATTTATAAATTCATCTGAAACCCTTTTCACATACTTGATCCTGTTTATTGTGTTGTCAACATATTGGAAAGTAAACATGACTATGTGAATAAAGTTTCCTAAATTTATCAGACACAGTGTTTTACTGATATGATAATCTACAACAGAGTTTACTTGCATTTGGAGAAATGCTATGTTCTTTCCAGAGCATTGATTAAAGTAAAGCTCAGGTTGGGTGCATGGAGTATGCATCGGAAGGGACCGATATTGAACTTTGACTCAGATTTAAAAACTTACCGTAATATCTATTCAAGTCAATATCGCCTAGTTGATCCTAGATTAAATGATCTTAATCCTGTTATGATTAGGCTCAATCTCAAGAGGCTATTCGTGTTCTTTGATTTGTTAGTTAAGCTTACATTTAGGTCAGGGTGATACGTACATTTTGGGAACACGGTAGTGCAATTGAGTGGGAGCGCTAACATAAACATGGAATTTATAGCTTCTATCTGGCGAATAGTAAGTAAAGGATGATCTCCTTCGAGCTTGACCAAACGAAAATAAATGGTGGAGTACTCATTTCACATAAGCTGAAATATCATTTATACGGGTTTAAGTGTTTTAAGGATAAAATACATTGTAGGGTGTAACGGTAATCTAATCCCTTTACAGTGTAGATCATTCATATAGAGGATCATTAATCAAATTAGGATTATAACAATGGATAACTAATGATGTGTCTATATGGTGGAACATATAGAGCATTCTATATACTGAGAGTGCAATTCTAAGTTCTATGCGTGGATTCAACGAAGAATTAATAAGTCAGTGAATTTAGGTTATAAATTCTTGATCTGCTTATTGGAAGCTCGGTTATATAGACCCATGGTCCCCCCACTAGTTGAGATAATATTGCTTGTAAGACTCATATAATTGGTTTTGATTAATCAATTATAATTCTCAAATTAGACTATGTCTATTTGTGAATTTTTCACTAAGTAAGGGCGAAATTGTAAAGAAAGAGTTTTAGGGGCATATTTGTTAATTATGATACTTTGTATGGTTCAATTAATAAATTTGATAAATGACAATATTATTTAATAAATATTTATAGTTATTAAATAGTTAGAATTGGCATTTAAATGGTTGAATTTGAAAATTGGCGTTTTTGAGAAAATGAGATGCAGAAATGATAAAACTGCAAAATTGCAAAAAGTGAGGCCCAATTCCATATTGCCTTAGGCCGGCCACTTTTATAGCATTTATCATCTGATATTTTCATTATTTTAATGCCAAATCATTCAAACCTAACCCTTGTGGAATGCTATAAATAGATAGTGAAGACTTCAGGAAATTTACACTTAACTTTCTATCTTTCCTTCAGAGAAAAACCTGAGCCTTCTCTCTCTAAACCCTAGCCGCCACTTCTCTCTCTCTCTCTTCTTCCTTGAGATTTCGAACCACTTAGTGATTAGAGTAGTGCCCACACACAGCAAGTGATACCTCAATCATAGTGAGGAAGATCGTGAAGAAAGACTTTCAACAAGAAGAAGTTTCAGCACTAAAGAAGGAGTGAAAGAGATCCAGGTTCAGATCTTGATAATACTCTGCGACAGAAAGGATACAAGGGTTAGAGATCTGAACGGAAGGAGTCATATTATTTCGCTGCACCCAATGTAAGGTTTCTAATACTTTATATGTGTTTATTTTATAATCGTTTTAGAAGTTCATATTTAGGGTGTTAATCAACATACTTGTGAGTAGATCTAAGATCCTAGTAAAATAATTTCCAACAAATATGTATTCATCTCTTTCATAATATATCCGTCAACTATATGATGAATATTACGTTTGCATAATCTTCAGGATATATGCAAGATTTTATTGAGGACGCATAATCTTCAGGATATATGCAATATTTTTCGAGGATACATAATCTTCAGGATATATGTACAATTTATACATATTTTCTTTACTATATCATACACACACATATATTGTAAATATTATAAATGATAAGAACATAATATATATATATATGGAAACAATAATAAACATATAAAAATATATACATACATATATAATGTATAGATATATAGATAAAAGGAAAAAAAGAAAACAAAGGATTCTTTAAATTGTTTCAATCAGATAAGTATATATATAAATATATATTTAGTGTATCGTGACCTTGAAACAATTCAAGAACTTTAACAAAATACTTTCATTGGGGCTTAGGCAGAGACTTATGCTTGAAGCTTGGGCAGAGACTCGTGCTGATAACGTGTTATAAAATAATATAAAATAAGTAAGAAGAAAGAAGAAGAAGATGAAGAGAGAAAGAGAATTTCTCAGTTGTTTATTCCAATGGGGTGAACCCCTATTTATACAAATACAAGAGTGAAATATTAAGAAACTAAATAAAAGGGAAACTAAGAAAAAGAGGAATGTTGATTACAATTAATGGTAATAAATAAAAGATTTGGACATCCACATAATTATTAATATTTATAACAATAATAATGTTAGCGGGAAGCATAGACACTTAGCGTCATTGCTGACTCTCATGACTGTCATGACCCGGTTGAACCGTGATAGGTGATCGCTAGGGTTTGAGTTCCCGGTGTAAGCTGCCATTTTGGGCATCTTGAAATTTTTGGAGAGCTCTGCTTCTAACATGTGCCTAGCACATGGCTCCCGGTCTTCACAGTCAGAGTCGGAGTCATCACATTTTTGTCTCCGGGAGACTCGAGCGATGTCCTTCCGGAGTATGGCAAGCTCAGCCATGATTCCTTCGTTCAGTGTTCCCGTGGAGACTGCGAGCACGTGTTTCTTTTGGTCTAGGTGATCTCAGAGGTCACCGTGCTTTCCGTTAATCTGATGCCTCAGATCGATGGGAGGGTATTTTTGGCCCCTTCTTCCTCTCCCTCCGGGTTCCTGGTGCACAGAAACGCTCTTTCGGTCCTCTCGATCCTGGGGGCCAAGACTCCCTTTTTGGAGTTTGCCCCTCTGCGGACCTTTCCCTTTCGGGAAATTTGAGCGGACTTTTCACGGATCCTGCACCTTTTTCTTTTTCCTAGGAGTGAAAGTAGGGTTTTTCTGCTGGTTCCCTTTAGAGGGATACCTTATAGGGCTAGGTTCCCTAGATTTCTGCTTTTGGGCACTTGGCGAGGATTCTCCTGGTGTTTCTCCAAGTCCAGCAGGGATGGCTTTATGATGCACGTGGATTCCTGCTGCCTCCATGGCTTTTTGCATGGCCATCATCACCTCTTGCATCTTTTTGTTTTGTTCTTTTTGGGCCGTGATTTCAGCTTCGTGATCAGCAGCCTTTTGTCTCAAGAGTACTAGTTCTGTATAGCTGCCTTCGTCGTAGGCGTCGTACTCATCGAAGTTTCCTTCATATTGGTCGTCGTGGGTTCCTTCTCCTTCCTGAGAGCCCACGTTTGCTCTTGAGGCCACATCCTCATCGTCTCTGGGTCTTGAGCGTCTTGAGGAGGACGGGTTTGACGTGTGTTGCGAGTCTCCACCATTGTTGTTTTGTAATGTTACTGTCTACTTGGAGACGCTTCCTTCAGCTCTCAATGAAAGCACCAAAATGTTGACCGAGGTTTTCGGCAACCAATATAATAATATATATAAGAGAGCTGTAAGAAGTTAATGCACAAGATTTTTACGTGGTTGGGGCATTAATAATCCTTAGTCCACGAGTCTTTGTTATTTATGAGAGTATTTATTACAGAGAATGTTCTTGGTGGTTTTTCTCTCTGGTTCTTATGAAATCCAGAATTCTCGACCCCTGCTTTAATGAGTTTGGGGGGTATTTATAGTGTTTTTGTAGGGTGATCCCCAGAACCGAGGTATATGTCTTTCTGTATTATTCAGTAAAGGCACACATTCCCAACGAGTACATCATAAAAAATGCATGGTCTAATCCCTAGGCTTTTTAAGGGTTAGATGGATATAATCTATTATCCTTTCTTGACTGATGTGATTTCTCATAAAGTACCCGTAACTAGGCTCATTAATCATAGCTCAGTAGCTGCAGATGGGGGGTTACGCCGTCAGACTTTAATACTTATGGCAGTTTCTATACGCCTTCTCCCATGCGGCATTAAATGCGAGGTGACTGTTCAGATAGGATTTGATACCTCCCGGAGGTGCTTCGTTGTAGCCTTGCTCTCTAGGAGTATATGGAACCTTCATACCTTCTCTGGGAGGCATGTTAAATGCTGATCCTCTTGATTAAGGAGACTTAGTCCAATTATCTCAAAGTCTTGCTTCTTCAGTCCACGTGTCATAGTCCGGTTGGTCCACGTATTTTGGACAAAATCAGGGGCAACAATATTTTTAATATTAAAAAATAAATTAAAAATAATTAAAATTCATTACCCTTAATGACATTCCTTACAAAATTTGTAGGGGAAGTTCTCCATTTCTTTTCTCCCTTATTTAATCAAGTTTTCATTTTCCTAATTTTAATGATGTAACTAAACAAATGTAAAAGAATGATTACCTTACTATTAATTCTAATTACTTAGTAGTAAACAAATTACCCACTTGTGGGGAAAACTATTATTTTATTTATTTATTTATTTATTGCAATTCTAGCTCTCTTTTGTCTTCTTCTTCAGCTTTTACAGTCTTTTGATTTACTTTTCCTCCATTCCTTTTTATTGTAAGGACACTTTCCTATTAGCCCCCATTTTATAATTTCACCCCCAATTTTCAGACCCAAAAATATTTGACACAAACACACACGATCTTCGTTCAACCAGACCAGAGAGCTTCAACAATTTCAATTCTCCGTGGACGATCCATCCAGGTTAATTCATTTTCACAATTTATTTGCTCAATTTGTGTATAGTTAATGCATGTTGTTCAATTTCCAAATTGCATTGTAGTTTCCAAATTTTCTAAATAGTTTTTGCATGTTTGAGTATTCAGGCGAGTCTTGGAAATACAATGGGGGGTTCGATGAATGAGAACTCAGACGATTCAGAGATGAGTGATGGTGAAGTGGATGAGTTTCTTGAGAAATCTTACGAAGACCTAAAGAATGGTAAACATCAGGTGAAACTTTCAGATGAGACTTTCAATTGCCCTTATTGCCCGAAGAAGAAGAAGCAAGGATATCATTATAAGGATATACTCCAACATGCTACTGGGATTGGAAAGAGTACATCTGATAAAAGAAGTGCACAAGTAAAGGGTAGTCACTTGGCTTTAGCAAAATTTTTGGAAACAAATCTAGCTACTGGAGCTAGTCCTTCCAATTCCAAACCCACTGGACAAACTGCTGTTGATGTAAATAATTGTGACAATGGTGTCAAGTTTGTGTGGCCTTGGACAGGGATAGTGGTTAATCTTCCCACTAGACAGGCTGATGATGGGAGATATGTTGGAGAAAGTGGATCCAAACTGAGGGATGAGTTGTGTCGGCGAGGGTTTAATGCCTTAAGAGTACGTCCTTTGTGGAATTACCGAGGTCATTCTGGGACTGCTTTAGTTGAGTTTAATAAAGGCTGGCCTGGTTTGGAAAATGCTCTATCATTTGAGCGAGCTTATGAGAGTGATAAGCATGGGAGAAAGGAATGGTTAGCCGATAATGATCAAAAATCTGGCCTCTATGGCTGGGTTGCACGTGAAGAGGATTATAAATTGACAAACATAGTAGGGGAGCACTTAAGGAAGATTGGAGACCTTAAAACCATTTCTGACATTATGATGGAAGAGGATATCAAACAGTCTAGACTTATATCTAATCTTACACAGATCATTGAGATGAAAAACGAACATAAGAATGAAATAAGATTGAAGTGTGCTGAAACCACTGCATCTCTTACCCTTTTGGAGGAAGAGAAAGATAAGCTGCTTCAAACTTATAATGAAGGTATATTTGCTTTGTTGTTTCTTTTCTTTTTCTTTTAATAATGAATTTGGGCTTATTTATTTGTTCATGCTATTTTGTATTCAGAGATTAGAAAGATTCAATCAAGCTCACGAGATCACCTTCAGAAAATTTTTAACGACCATGAAAAAGTTAAGGCTCAATTGGAATCTCAGAAAAAGGAGCTCGAGTTTCGTCGCACAGAATTGGAGAAGCGTGATGCAAATAACGATATTGAAAGGAAAAAGCTCACTGAGGAGATAGAAAAGGTTTGACATGTTCACATTTCATGGTGCTAATGAATTACAATCTCCGGTTAATGATGATTAGTGTGTATACTTTATAAAATGTTAATAATTCAGGTAAACTAGAATACACATGGTCCTTCATTTGTATTGTCTCATGAAAGTTTCGAAGTTTGAAAGTTAATGCTCATGATCTTTCATCTGTGTTAATGCTCATGAATACACATGTAAAGTTTCAAAGTTAATGCTATGATCCTTCATCTGTGTTGTCTGTTCTGGTGAGTTATTTACCATTACTGTTGTCATTAGAACAGTTTGTATGAATGACACCATTAATTAAAATTTACGTTAATTCATATCTATGTAATATACTAATTATTAAGCAAAGTTTGGTGCATTTTAAGCCGTGAAGTAGTAGTATTTTACAACATTTAGGTTTGATTGCTGCACAACTGCCTCTACTTATGTTTGTGGGTGCACTTGTTCTGACAAATAAAGTTCCAAGCATACATTATCTTTGACACTAGGCTCCCTGGGACTGGTAACTATAGCAATTGCTATGTAGGTACTCAGGATGGACTCTCGAACCTTAGATATTGTAGGAGAATTCCAAGCACACTCTTTGAGATTATTTACAACAGCAGCATGAGCTGCCAACTTGTCTTTATGCTGACTGATGTTGCTATAAATTTGATAATACTGATTTCATTGTTCTTTCAGAATGCAATAAAGAATAGCTCTCTTGAAATGGCTGCTTTGGCACAACAAAAGGCTGATGAAAATGTGACTAAACTGGCTGATGATCAGAAGGTTTGTAACTTGCTCTTAAGAATTTAAATAGTAGTAACTTATTTCCTTAAAATTTTATTGGGGATAAACTAAACATAAGTGTTCTAATTTTATCCAGAGGAAAAAGGAAGAGCTTCACAATAGAATAATTGAACTAGAAAAGAAGCTTGACGCAAAGCAAGCACTTGTATTAGAAATTGAAGGACTAAGAGGCAAATTGAATGTTATGAAACACATGGGAGATGACGATCTGGAAGTTCTAGGGAAGGTGGAAGCAATACACAAAGTTCTGAGAGAAAAGGAAGGAGAGTATGAAGATTTAGAAGCTTTGAATCAAACTTTAATTATTAAAGAGCGCAAGTGCAATGATGAGCTTCAGGAAGCTCGTAAAGAAATGATAAGTGTAAGTGTTATCTTTTTCTGTGTTGGTTTGTGCGTCACATGTAGCTTATTGCTTTCAGCTAAATGACTGTCTAATAAGATGGTCTTTCTCCGTATTTTTCTCTGTTTATGCTTGCTACTAGTATCAGTAACTCTAGCTTGAATGGAAAGTAATCTTTTGAGTTGTAGGGCTTGAAAGAACTACCAGGCCGAGCATTAATTGGTGTTAAAAGAATGGGAGAATTAGATAGCAAACCATTTCTGGAAGCAATGAAGAGAAAGTATAATGAGGAAGAAGCTGAGGACAGGGCTATGGAGCTGTGCTCACTATGGGAAGAATATCTTAAGGACCCTGACTGGCATCCTTTTCAAGTTAAATTGATTGATGGGAATCATCAGGTTTGGTTTTTATGTTGTTTTGTCTAGTTTGGTTGCGTCGACTTTATGAACTATCATAGTCATAGTGACTTTATGAACTTTCATAGTCGTAGTTTTCCTATGCTTTTTTCTCTGATTATGCAGAAACAATCACACAGCATCTATTTGTTATCATTGACAAAGCCTAACAACTACCCGGCACCTCTATTTTCTCTCTTCCTTGAAAAAAAAAATCTATTTTCAAATTTAAAATATTAAATTAGTTTTGTTTGTCTATTTTCCATTTACATTGAGTTGGACTGCTCATCTAATAGGTAGATCAATTTGCAGATCTGGTAGCAATAACTGTAATATTAGTTTTAAATATATTTGGCAATTCTTTGTTTTTTTGGTGCTTTTGAGAGGATTACCCAAAATCAATGTTCCTCTTGATTCAGGAGCTGATCAATGAGGAGGATGAAAAATTGAAAGGTCTGAAAAAGGAATTGGGTGACGAAGTTTTCAAAGCTGTAAAATCAGCTTTGGTTGAGATAAATGAATACAACCCTAGTGGGAGGTATATAACCTCAGAACTTTGGAACTATAGAGAAGGAAGGCGGGCTACTCTGAGGGAGGGGGTTGAACAAATGCTTAAAATGTGGAGATCAAAGAAACGCCTGAAAGAAGACGAGTGAAGGTTAATTCTTAACAATTTTCTATGAGAACATTATTTCTAAGTTTCTATATCTTTCATTGTTTTGTGCAATGGCTTATACTTCTTTAGCATCACCACAATAAGGTTAGTAGTTTTGTCTTGATACATTCTTTTGCTTTATTATAAAATCACATATGTAGAATTTATCTTGGAAACTACACCACTTAAATTACCTCAGTTTTCTGTAATCTACTTTGTAGAAACAAGAGTACTGTTTACTTAGCATTTTCACGTTGAAACATTTCCTGTTTTGCAGATGACATAATTAATGTTGTTGAATGCTGGTGGAAGAAGAAAGACGTGTAGCCGGGCAGTCTTCATGTCGTCTGGGGGAACGTATTTTTGTGTTCTGGCATCTATTTTCTGTATAGCATATTAAGTGCAGATTTTTGAATCTGTAGAACTGAATATGTGCCAACATTTTCTCAATCCTGCCTGTATGTGCAGGAATAAACGTGGTTGGAAAACCTATTTCACCATCAACTCATTAGCGCAATCTGAAATTTTAGAGTAATTCGTGGGATTCTTTCTATTAACAGGGAGCTTTATAACAACCTAGGAGATAAGTTAATTGTGCAATTCACTAACGAGTCTCATATTTCAAAGAAACTTGATATGTATGTACACCAATAGTGGTATGGGTGATAAGATTTAGATCCAAAATTGCTGTAAAGAAGGCAGTTGAATCTTTATTACTCATCAAGAAAGACAAATACAGTAAAAACCTAAACTATTTGAGTCAGTTTGGAAACCCCATAGAAAGTAGATAGGTTTGGCTTTTGGTCCTATAAATACACTTAAGTTGTACTAACTCTCTAACTAACTAGCGACTTATTCTTGCAGTTGATATATGTTAGGCATGTAAGCATATTTGAGGCCTAACATGTAAGCATATTCTCCTCTAGGTGAGTGAATAGAAGAATCCATTCTTAAATGTTTCTGCATTGTCTGGTCTTGTCCCACCTCCAAGAACAACTTTGGAGGTTCATCGTACAAGAAATTCTGATTGCATCATTCTTTTTCTCGCTTAAATAATCTTTATAATACTCATTGTAAGAAGAAATTTCCCATAGGACATTTTAATACTCTGTCATAATCCGTACGTGGCTTAGTCTTGCAGTCACCCTTCGCTTCTTATATCATCATTTTTTCCCTACAAGTAGACCAGTCAGTTGGATTTTCTTAAGTCGTCGCCCCATCATTGTTGAGTTTACTCCGTTCTTGGTTAGCTTTGACAGCTCCTTTTGAGGTCACTCACACCCATGGAATCTTTTATTGAAGACGAAATTTAGGTTGTCACAATATTGGAAGTCTCAGACCATCTGCAATGTGTTAGATTTAGTCAAAAAAAAAAAAAAATTGAGTAATATTACACTTTTTACAATTGTGCAATGTGTTGATTTAGTCAAAAAAAACAAAAATGAGTAATATTATATTTAGCACACTTTTTACAATTGTATTCCTTAACAAATAATAGAAAAATGTAATATTGTAATTAAAAAAATTGTATTAAAATTAGCTACCAAGCCATAATCTCATGAATGATGCAAATATTATTTTTGACAAATTTTTAACATTTTATGGTCAATTATTTTTTTTTAAATATTTTTACAAAATCTTATTTTTTTTGTTTTTAATTTCACAGTTTTTTTATGTTTTTAATTACAATTTTTTTTGCAGTGTTTTACAAAAATAACATGAAAATTATGTAAAAATAGGATTTTTTTCATAAATATAGGAAAAAAATTAGAGTTTACTTTAATATGACATAAATAAATAAGAGTAATGCAAGAAAAATATATAGGAATAAAAAATAATCAAAGTTTAAAATATGGGAAATCAAACAAAAGACCATAAATAAAAGTTGATAAAACTTTTAATAGCAAATATCGTTGGAGAAGACACAGTCACTAACACTGGAAATGTTACCTGTTGCTCCAAAATTCGCCCAAAATACGTGGACCAGTCGAGAGGGGACACGTGGATCAGATAACTTGGAAAGATTTGCTAAGTCTTTTTATGCCACCAGGAAGCGCTATTAGCATGGGTCCCGGAGGAGACACCCGGAGTACAAGGTACTCCAGGAAGCTAGTATAGCATGAAGGCTCTCCGGGATGTGTCAGGTCTCTCCCGAGAAATCAAGTCGCATTTAATGCTGCATGGGAGGAAGCGTGTTGGGACTGTAACACGCAATAAAGTCTGACGGCACAACCCCCGAACAGCAGCGCTACAGTAATGATCATTTAAGTCTAGCGACGGCTACTCTGCGAAGAGTCACGTCAATCACAAGACAAAAAGGACATTCTCCATAAAAACCCTACAGCACCTAGGGATTTGACCATGCATCACCCATGGTATATTCATCGGAAATGCCCAACTTTATGGATACTCACAGACACATGTGTAAGAACAATTCTAGGGATTACCCCACCAAAACACTATAAATACCCCCTCAAAGCTCATTTAATGGGGTCGAGAATCTTGGTTGCAAAAGAGCAAGAAGAGAAAAAACTCACCAAGAACATTCTCTGTATTTAAGAGAAAAACATTCTCTCAAGTGTAGAATATGTATTAAATACATCCATTAATAGCAGTGGCTCGTGGACTAAGGCTCATTAACGCCCCAACCACGTAAAAAGTCTTCATCTCACTTTCTTACAGCTCCTTATTATAATTATATTTTAATAGTTGCCGAAAACCTCGGTCAACATTTTGGTGCTTTCATTGAGAGCTGAGGAAAGCTGCTTCACAACAAGCATTTAACTTCACGACAATGGTGGAGACAAGAGCTACACGTCATCCTCGCCCTCTAGAAGACGCTCAAGATCCCAATGAGGAAGATGTAGCCTCAAGGGCAGCAGAGGAGTCCGAGGAAGAAGAAGAAGAAATAGTTCCCGATGAAAACTACGAGGAACACCTCGACGAGTATGCCTATGAAGGAGGAAGCTACTCGGAGCTGGTGCTCCTTAGACAAAAAGCTATCGATCATGAAGCTGAGATCGAAGCTAGCTTAACAGGCCCTACCCAGGGGTCGAGGAGCAAAAGGTCCTCCAAGGGCAGCACCCGAACGGGAGAGAAGCGCCAAAAGAAGGGGTACACACCCCAATACACCCAGTACACAGAGCTCACGGACTCTCAGGAACGTGTATATTTTGCCACAAGACAGAGTACGCACTACCGGAGACCACAGCCATTGTACAAAGACAGCTCCCGGAGAGATCCGAGTAAAAGGTGCGAGTACCACAACGACATTGGTCATAGCACCAATGAGTGTAAAAATCTCAAAGACGAGATTGAGAATTTGATCCGTTTGGGCCACCTCTATGAGTGGATCAAAAATAGGTTGCCCCACCTTAATCCGGGGCAGGTGGCAGGGGGTATGCCTCCGGGAACACCAGGGGGTACAGCAGGAGTATTGCCTCCAGCTGCTCCCGCAGGTGACACCCAGCATATACCCGGACTACCGCCCCGGCCTAATGGACGGGTAGCCATGATCTCCGGAGGTCCCCATATCGGAGGAAACACTCGCAAGGAGCGAAAGAGATATGCCGAGGCCGCAAGACACAGTGAGGTGTGGGAGGTCACTCAACTCCCGGCTCAAAGGCCTCGGCTAATGGACCAACCCATAACGTTCACGGAAGAAGACGCCAAGACGGTGCGTTTTCCTCACCACGACCCGCTGGTCATAGAGACCCCCATCGCAAATAAGGTGGTGGCTAGGGTCCTGATTGACAATGGGAGTTCCGTGAACTTGCTCTTCAAAGAAGCCTTCACTGCGATAGGGTTGACCGACCGGGACCTCTCTCCTAGTGGATCGCAGCTCACAGGGTTTAACGGGACGACGCTAATCCCGATGGGAAAAGTCAGGCTCCCAGTTACCCTGTGCCCGGATACCCCCCAAAGCACATTCAAGTATTGCACCTTCGTGGTGGTAGACTGTCCAACAGCCTACAACGCAATCTTAGGCCGACCGGCCCTCGTCGACTTTGGTGCAATTACTTCAATCCGACACCTATGCCTAAAATTCCCTACCCAGGAAGCCGGAGTCGGAACGGTGAGGGGAAATCAAGGAGAGGCCAGGCAATGTTACAATGTTGCCACCCACTTGCCAGTACTCATGGTCCGGGGGCCCCCTGAGATAGAGAAGGCTGAAGAGGACGAGTTGGATCCTCGCATAGGGTCCGAAAGGGTCGTAGAACCAATGGAGGACGTCGAAGAAATACCAGTGTGCGACGACGACTCCACTAAAGTACTCCGGATAGGGAGGAGCCTGGATCCGGAGGAAAAAGATAAAATAATAAAAACACTGAAGGGCGCCATCGACATTTTCGCATGGCGCCAAGAGGACATGACCGGCATCAGCCCTCATGTCATCACCCATGTACTCAACGTCAACCCGGACATGCCCCCTGTACAGCAAAAGAGACGCCCGCTCGACTCGGTGAAAGCCGAGGCCTTAGAGAAAGAGGTGGACAAACTTTTGTCCAATGGCATGATCCGCGATGTATACTATCCGGAATGGTTGGCCAATCCGGTCCTGGTGCCCAAGCCGAACGGGACCTGGCGGGTTTGTATAGATTTCACAGATCTAAACAAAGCCTGCCCAAAGGACTGCTTTCTGCTGCCCAGGATCGACCAGATGGTAGACGCCACGTCCGGATTTAAGCTGCTGTCTTTCATGGATGCCTATGCTGGGTACAACCAAATAAAAATGCATACGGCAGACCAGGAGTGCACTAGCTTCGGGGCCAGATAAGGGGGTATACTGTTACCTAGTCATGCCTTTCGGACTGAAAAACGCCGGAGCAACCTATCAAAGAATGGTTAACCGGATGTTTAAAAGCCTCCTGGGACGAAACATGGAGGTATATGTAGACGACATGCTCGTCAAATCCAAAGCATGCAACAGCCATGCAAACGACTTAGAGGAATGTTTCGAAGTCGTCCGGAGATACGGCATGAAGCTCAATCCGAAAAAATGCACCTTCGGGGTCAAGTCGGGAAAATTCCTGGGCTTCATAGTCAGCCAAAGGGGGATCGAGGCGAACCCGGAGAAAATCCAAGCTCTCCTGGACATGCCATCCCCCAAGAAACATAAGGACGTGCAGAGTTTGACCGGAAAGGTAGCCGCACTGAGCCGCTTTATCTCACGGTCCACGGACAAGTGCATACCCTTCTTCAACATACTGAAGAAATGCCAAAAGTTCGAATGGACAGATGAATGCGAGGAGGCATTCAAAAGGTTAAAAGACCACATGGCCAAACCTCCTATCCTATCAAAACCCGTCCTTGGAGAAGACTTGTTCCTTTACTTGGCCGTCTCCGAGCATGCGGTCAGAGCTGCACTGGTCCGGGAGGAAGAAAAAATTCAGCACCCCGTGTACTATGTTAGTAAGCGCATGGTAGGGGCCGAGACAAGGTACCCGGTTATTGAAAAATTAGTATTCTGCCTCCTGATGGCATCAAGGAAGTTGAGACCATACTTCCAAGCCCATCCGATCAGAATCTTGACCAATCATCCACTCCGGCAAGTTCTCCAGAAGCCTGAAGCATCCGGAAGGCTC
Organism: Cannabis sativa; assembly: GCF_029168945.1. NCBI lineage: Eukaryota > Viridiplantae > Streptophyta > Magnoliopsida > Rosales > Cannabaceae > Cannabis > Cannabis sativa. The sequence continues at coordinate 61,329,031 of NC_083601.1, forward strand.
CTCAAGTGGGCGATGGAGCTGAGTCAGTTCGACTTACATTACGTGCCCCGGATTTCCATAAAAGGCCAAGCCTTGGCGGACTTCATCACCGAATGTAATGAAGCCGAGGCAACAGCCAATACACCAGAGCCACCCATCCCCACTTGGAGAGTATTTGTGGATGGAGCTTCTAATGAGAACGGTTCAGGAGCCGGAGTGGCTATGATATCACCTACTGGATTGCGGCTCCAGGCAGCACTCCGATTCAACTTCACAGCTTCGAATAATGAAGCCGAATATGAGGCCCTGATAGCGGGGGCTAAAATTGGCTAAAGCTGTAGGAGCCAAGAGGGTGGAAGTCTACAGCGATTCTCAGCTGGTCGTAAACCAAGTTTCCGGAGAATACCAAACTCGCGGCGAAAGGATGGCCGCGTACGTAACAATAGTCCGAGAACTACTCCACGAATTCACGGACTATAAAATAGAAAGAATCCCCCGAGAAAAGAACGCTCACGCGGACTGTCTGGCTAAGTTAGCCTCGGACAGCGAAATCGAAGAGCTGGGGGTAGTACCAGTGGAACGCTTGGCAGAGCCAAGCATCAAAATAAAAGAGACCACACAAACGGTTGGGCAAGAACCCAGCTGGATGGTCCCCATCATAAAGTACATAACCACAGGTGAGTTGCCCCAAGAGAGGGCACTGTCTCGAAAGATTCAGTATCAGGCTCATCGTTATGTAATGATGGATCAAATTCTCTACCGGAGAGGACTCAGCATGCCTTATTTAAGGTGTGTATCGGACACGAAGCTAGACAAATCATGCGGAGGTCCATGAAGGGTTCGTGGAGATCATACGGGAGGACCCAGCCTCTCAAAGAAAATATTGAGGCAGGGGTACTTCTGGCCAACAATGAAAAAAGATTGTATAGACTATGTCCAAAAGTGTGACTCGTGCCAAAGGTACGCGAACATACCGAGAGCTCCTCCAAATGAGATCACTTTGATGACCAGCCCCTGGCCCTTCGCGGTCTGGGAATAGATCTCATCGGGTCTCTACCTACGGGAAAAGGAGGGGTAAAGTATGCAATAGTAGCGGTGGACTACTTCACCAAGTGGACGGAGAAATTTGCCGAGCCTATGAAGACAATAACTGCTAAGAAGGCGTTGGACTTTGTTATCAAAAACATAGTGTGTCGATACGGCTTGCCTCACAAGATAGTCTCAGACAATGGAAAGCAATTTGATTGCGAGGAATTTACTGACTTTTGCAACCAACACGGAGTGGTAAAAAGCTTCTCCGCGGTAGCCCGGCCTCAAGCAAACGGCCAGGCGGAAGCAGTCAATAAAATCCTAAAGGTCACCTTGAAAAAGAAGCTGCTGGCCTGTAAAAATAACTGGCCTGAAGAATTGCCAAGGGTATTGTGGGCCTACCGGACGACCCCCAGAACCACAACCGGTCACTCGCCGTTCTCAATGGCGTACAGTTGTGAAGCAATGGTCCCGGTGGAAACATTATTCCCATCCCACAGGAGGACGACTTATGATCCGGCCACCAATCAAGCCCTGCTCCAAGAGGCTCTGGATCAAGTCGAAGAACTCCGGGATGAGTCCCAAATACGGATGAAGGTGACCAAGTATTTTAACTCCAAGGTTAAAAATAGAAAATTCGCTATTGGGGATATGGTCCTAAGAAGGGTTTTCCCAGCCACCCAAGAACCCGGAGTGGGGGTACTTGGACCAAATTGGGAAGGACCATATGAAATCGAGGACGAAATCGGTTCTGGCACTTACAAACTGAAAAGAATGGACGGAACTACTGTCCCAAGAGCCTGGAATGCCGATCACCTCAGAAAATATTACCAGTAGCGAATTAAACTTAGATTTTGTTCAAAGGGTTTGTACCGTCCAAATGTATGCCCCCTCTATATTAAATAAAACTGAGTGCCTTAAAAACAAAGTTTCTATGCCACTCAGGGGGGTACTAGGGTATACCGCACGGACAAACAAAAACAAACTAAGTAAAATATCCTGACCCAAAGGGCAGGTCAATCTAAGTAAAATATCCTGACCCAAAGGGCAGGTCAAAAAATATGCGCAAAAATAAAGAGCATAAGTATAAAAACCCTGAGCCAAAGGACAGGTTAAAATACCTAAGTGTGACAAATAAAGATCGCATATATATAAGAAAAAAATATCCTAGCCCGAAGGGTAGGTCATACACATGTAAATGGCCCGGGGACAGGCCTTAAGATATAATTGTCTCCCCTTCAAATAAAAGCTGCCGCCTATATGTAAATTGTTCTAAGGCAGCAGCAAATATGTACAAACAAAAAAAAAAGAGTTATAAGAAGAACGGGTAGAATCTGGGTCAATAATACGGCAGCTCAGTCAGCCCGCGGAGGAAGACGAGGTCCAATCCGTGCCTCAAGCGCAGCATCAAGCTTCTTCTTCTTTTCCCGAAATCTGGCAATCATTTCCTCGGGTTTGGGATAAAAAGTAAGCTTGATACTCTGATCATTGGTGGCCCAAGCCATGTAGACACCATCATCAAAGCGCTTCGGGCACCGGGCGCAGAAACGAGGAGAAAGGAGCTCGGCCCTCTTGGCCTTCTGGTAGGCGATCTTTGTAATCCCTAAGCTCCTTCAACTCCGCAGCTAGAGCGGCCTTGGATTCGATATCCGACTGGTGAGTCTCCTCTAGAGACCTCACCTTGGCGGCCATTTCATCCAAAGCCTCCCTGGCCTCCCGGAGATCTCGCCTGGCCTTCTCGACAGCCTCGGTTTGAGCCCTTAGTTCCTCCTGGTGATGGGCCTCCATCCTGTCTCTCCGCTGGGCCTCGTCCCGGATCATGGCCTCCGCCTGAGCCTCCCTCCGGTTGGCCTCCTCTTCCTTGGCCTTGGCCGCTGCCTCCTGGCGCTCGGCAGCCTCCTGGTAGATCTGCCTCTCCGCTGTGAGGTCTTGGAGGACCTTCCTGACGTCGTTCATGTCCCCAAAGTCGGACAGAGCGAAGCCATGGTTTATGATGTTTCTGGAGAGGCGACCAGCCTCAGCAGCAAGCTGAACCATAACGAGGTATAAGGAAAAATTTCTCAAAGGAAGAAAACAAAATACAAACAACAAAAAGGAAACGCAAAAAATTGCAAAGTACTTACCACTGTGAGAGAATGGCTGAGGTCCTGGACCTGGAAGATAGAGTTCAGGGAAGCACAAGTGGCAAACCGCTTGGGCGCGCAACGTGTAAGCTGAGAAGCGAACTCACCGGTCATCTCCGCGGCAAAGGGAGCCAAAGTGGGCCCTAGGAGGGGACGGAACCAGTCCGTTAAGGGGTCCAGATTGAGGTTCCACGGATCATGATAGTCCGGGTGGTTGATGCTCGCCTCAACCTCAGCTCGCAGAATCCTCCTAAGGGCCTCCACTTCGGCATACCCCCGGGAGTACTCGTCCATAGCATAGTTGTGTTTGGCTATGCGAAGCTCCTGCCTCACCTCATCCCCCGGAATCGGGGTAAGATCAATGTGGGGAGGAGCAGGATTTTCCTCCATCGGGGAAACCCCGCCGTCTAGGCCATGAGCAGGAGTGTCGGCCCTCCGAGGCCTCTTCGGCTCGTCCTGGGCAATCATCTTGCCCTTACGCTTGCGAATCAGAGCCACTTCAGGCTCCTCCTCGTCCTCCTCTGCTACCACTGGAGGGGCTTGAGGCTCTCCAGTACCCTCAACGGCTTCCTCCGAGAAGTCCCACCCTTTCCCTTGGCCTTCTCCCGGAAGCACCTCCTCGTCATCCACTAAGTCAATGGTTTCGGGGGGAGCGCCGGAAGGAACCTTCAAGGAAGGAGCCGGGGGAGAGGGGGTGAAAGCCGGAGGAGCCACGGGAGTATGAACCCCGGCAAGCCATTCCGGGATGGCATCCATGGAGGTACCTGTTCCAATAAAATAAGCAAGTGTTAGAAGTTCGTGAGGAACCGCTTATAAAAGATGCAGCAAATAAGCTACTCCTACCCGAACTTCCTAATTCGGCCCTAGCAAAGTCCCGAACTTTAATGCTGGCAGCATCATCTCCAAGATAACTGTCCGAGGGCCGAAACCAGCTGGACGCTATGTAAGCCGACGGACCTAAGGGAATAGGTTCCGGAGGGCCGGAGCCCATCCGGGACCGACCTAGGTAATCTCCTAAGTTCGTAAAATAAAATTCCTTCAAATGATCCCCCCACCGGGTCGACGGCATCTTAAACCTACGGAGACGCTCGTCGAACCCTATGGGCCTATGACTGGTATATTCATCAACGGAAGGAACATAGCGAATTATCAAGGGAGACTTACCACCGGCACCGGAAGTGCTAGCACCGGGAGCACCCGAGTTTGGTTCGGGGGCTAAAGGCTGAGGCCGGGAAGTCTGATTCTCAGAAGAACCTTCAAGACGAAGGGGCCTCCCGGCGGAAGGACCCCCAATCTCTTCTTGAAGTATCTTGTCAAAAAATTTAGCCTCGGACTTCCCGCCAATGGCTTGGCTCCTTCGCACCACCGGACTCCCCACGCGAAGCCCTCTCCCAGAGGCAGCCTGGGCCTTAGAATACGCCTTCTCCTGGGCCTTCCGGTAGAGATAATCTTGGTACTTCTTCTCTGCCGTAGCAATGAGCTCATCCCGGAAGGCCTTCTCCGCAACCGGCGCCCTCACATTGGGGCAGATGACCCGTGAGAGGTTGGAGTCATCCACGGATTGATGAGAAAGGATAAGTTTGGCCTTCCTACAATTCTCCGTGGTGACCAGGCCCCCGACATCAAGATCGGCATGGTCGTAGGAGGCGAAGGCTTGGGCCCTTCGAAGGAAAGCACGAGTGGGAAGCGTCCGCCGGTAAGGTGGGATCCGCACCCACTCCGTGAGAAGCTCCGGGTGGTCCACGGCCCCGAACCGGACGAGAAGAAAAAGCGGTGGCGGTACTCCTTAACATGAGTACGCCTATTATATGGAACCACCCCCTCGTTAGCGGGGGTGGATCCGAACCCATAAAAACCATCCTTAAGTTTGTCCCCTTTCTTGGGGACGGATACAAGTTCATAAAAATATAAAATTTCCGCCGGCCGGGAGACCCCCGGCCACGGGCGGTGTAAAAAATGAATAAGCCTGAGAGCAGGCGGTAAGCTTGAGGAATAAGTTGGTATGGCGCAAGGCCGACAAATACAAGAAAATTCACAAAGTAATCTTGGAGCGGGAGCATGGCACCGGTCATCAAATGGGTCTGACTCCAAGCCCCGAAGCCCTCATAGTTGTGGTTAGGCGTCTCCGAGTCACGAGGAGGCCGGTGGAAGGTCCCCGAGGTGGAGGGTTTGATCCCAGCCACATTAATAATGTTCTCCAACTGGCGAGGACAAGTCAGGGTCGATCGAAGCTCGGCCGCTTCCCAACCAGTTGCACGGGACTTGTACCCCTCCTGGGCAACGGGTCCCAGAGAAACCTCCTCCAGGGTGGCCATGCTTTTCCCTTTCTTCTTCGAAGATTTCGAGCCAGAAGCAGACATTTTATGTTCTGAGAAAAACAAAAGGGAAAAAGAAAAACCCAGCAGTTAGGTCCCATACCAAACCCTAAATCAAGAAAAAGGGAGTGGGGGTCCCCTAACCGCTGGAAAGAGGCCCCCTCCGGACACGTGTCACCTGGGAAACTCTGGAGAGAATCCCTCAACAAGTGTCGGGTGCAGTGAAATCGCAGAAAGTGGTTTCGCAAAAAAAAAAAAAAAAAAAAAAAAGGAGAGAAAAGCCATCCTATGCCCTAAGCAAGCGTTAAACGAAGAGCACATGGCCCTCTTCAAACGGAATCGTATAACTACAACAGGGGCATGATAAATGGCGATTCTACAACTAATGCAGTTTACATAAAAAAAAAAAAGAACTCGAAGAACTTAAACACTCACACACCCAGAAGCCTCTAAGTGCGAACCCAGAAAACGAACGAAGTAAATATAAGCATGTTATTATCTAAGGATGCAAGAAACTTACAGTCGATCGTTGAACTGGAGGAACTGAAAAGTGGTTGAGTGAGAGTTGAGAAGTACTGGCAAAATCAAACACTGGAAAATTAAATGAAGTGTCTGAGTATTAAGATAGTTCGTGCTACTTCGAGAAATTTTCTCTCTAGGAAATTCGAGCAGAAATGGCAAGGAATGGAAAGTAACCGAAATGAAGGAAAGGTGGTGGCTTTTATAGGCAAAAGTGCATGAGGAACAGGCGTCTTCACCTACCAATCGCACGGTGGGGGAAACGCACGATTCGAATTTCCAAAGATCAACGGACCAGATCAATCTACCATTAAGGCGGTGGAAACGTTTGAGTATCCGTCTGACACCATCAATGCGCCGCATCAATCATGGGGCGTGAAACGAATCGACCTCTGCAAAAGTGAATCGCTGCATTTAATGCCATTATCAGACACACCTCCACGCGCCCCCAAGTCGTATCAGAAGACCGAGGAGGCGGCTGGAAACATTCCTGCAAAAAGCATATCGCTGCATTAAATGACATCATTTAATTTGCCCCCACGCGCTCGAGGCTCGAGCTAGGGAAACGAGGGGTCAACCGGAGACACTTGAACAAGCCTTGGTTTATTTTTACTAAGTAAACAAGGCTTGGGGGGTAAATGTTGCTCCAAAATTCGCCCAAAATACGTGGACCAGTCGAGAGGGGACACGTGGATCAGATAACTTGGAAAGATTTGCTAAGTCTTTTTATGCCACCAGGAAGCGCTATTAGCATGGGTCCCGGAGGAGACACCCGGAGTACAAGGTACTCCTGGAAGCTAGTATAGCATGAAGGCTCTCCGGGATGTGTCAGGTCTCTCCCGAGAAATCAAGTCGCATTTAATGCTGCATGGGAGGAAGCGTGTTGGGACTGTAACACGCAATAAAGTCTGACGGCACAACCCCCGAACAGCAGCGCTACAGTAATGATCATTTAAGTCTAGCGACGGCTACTCTGCGAAGAGTCACGTCAATCACAAGACAAAAAGGACATTCTCCATAAAAACCCTACAGCACCTAGGGATTTGACCATGCATCACCCATGGTATATTCATCGGAAATGCCCAACTTTATGGATACTCACAGACACATGTGTAAGAACAATTCTAGGGATTACCCCACCAAAACACTATAAATACCCCCTCAAAGCTCATTTAATGGGGTCGAGAATCTTGGTTGCAAAAGAGCAAGAAGAGAAAAAACTCACCAAGAACATTCTCTGTATTTAAGAGAAAAACATTCTCTCAAGTGTAGAATCTGTATTAAATACATCCATTAATAGCAGTGGCTCGTGGACTAAGGCTCATTAACGCCCCAACCACGTAAAAAGTCTTCATCTCACTTTCTTACAGCTCCTTATTATAATTATATTTTAATAGTTGCCGAAAACCTCGGTCAACATTACCGTTCCTGGAAAAGTCACCAACGATGTCATCATCATCGGAAGAGTCACTAGAGTTAGATGTCTCAAATATAAATTAAAATAAAATCGATTCTATAACATAATGAATAAAAACAAATAACACAGAATAACTCAAACCGGTAATAATTAAAATAGAATCGGTTCTATAATTCAATGAATAAAAATAAGAGAAATTTGTGGCATAAATACCTTATGTTTTCGATTTTATACACTTAAATACCATATCATTTTTTTGGCAGATTAAATACCAAATGTTAGTTTCCATCCATTTCCGTTACTACTGTTTTGTTAAATGCTCACTATGATTATTAAAGTGACACATGTCAATATATAACAAGTCCAACCTCTTTTTTAATTAAAATTTATATAATCTAATTTAAAATAATAAAAATGATAATTTAAAAACATTTAATGTTTCCAAAAAAAAAATTAAATAAATAAGAGCTTCTTCCACTGTCTTCCTCCAAACCGATTCCACTGTAATGTTTGCAATAATATATTTCCCCACTGTAATTATAAGTTTGGTTCTAATCTATCTAATCTATCACATTCTCTCTCTTCCCCTCTACTCAATGAAATCCAGTCGAGTGGTGCCATCTACATCCAAACCAGGTTGTCTCCTCCCTCTCTCTTTCTCTCTCTCCTCCATCTGCCAAACCAGGTGCTATCTCCGACGATCGTCGCAATTTGGCGGATCCCTAAAAACGTTCTCGCATTCGTTGCGAGATAGAGACTTTGAACCAACGACCCAACACTCTTCTTCTCTCTCGTCCCAGCCCCAACAGCCCAAAGATCCCAACCCTAGCCCACCGTAGCTCCGAAGGCGACAATCCAGCAACACCCCTGAGTACTCCCCTCTCTCTCTCTCTCTCTCTCTCTCTCTCTCTCTCTCTCTCTCTCTCTCTCTCATGAACTTCGTTGTCTCTCCTGATCTTACACCCTCCTTCTCTGTTCATCTCATCCTCTATTAGTTTTTTTTTTTTTTTCAGGTTTTATTGATGTTCAATGTGTGTTTTTTATTTTTTTTGTTGTACAAAATATGCTCAGATCTGAGTTTAAGGTGGTGTGGTGGAGTTTTTTTTTAGGTGTGTGGATCTATGTGATAGTTATTGTGTAATATTGTTTAAATCATATTATTTTTGTTGTTTAAATGAGTTTAAAAGTTTATGTAATTTGATTTTGTGGGTAAATTGATTCTATATTAGTAGTTTGAAAAAATTATGATGCGGATTAATTGTCCTATTTTAAATTTAAGAAGGTAATTAATTATATTTTTCAATTTTTATAATTTTTTTTAATAATTATTATTTATTTGAATAATATCTAAGTATTTATTTAAATTAATATGGATAGAACAATAAAAATATGACATGTGTTACTTTAGTGAACACACTTAACATTTAACAGAATAATAGTAACGGAAATGGATGGAAACTAACATTTGGTATTTAATCCGCTAAAAAAAAATATGTAGTATTTAAGTATATAAATCGAAAACATATGGTATTTATGCCGTAAATTTCCCTAAAAATAACTAACACAAAATAACTTAAATCGGTATAATTAAAATAGAACCGATTCTATAACATAATGAATAAAAATAACACACAATAACTCAAACCGGTTATAATTAAATAACAAAGAGGAAATCAGTTCCTAAAACGTTGAAATGTAAATTAAAAAACAAAACTAGTTCTACAACAAAATGAGTAAAAACGAATAACACATAATACCTCATAAAACCAGTGATATTTTTTTTTTCAAAAAAAAAAAAGATGGGGATCAATTCCATAAATATTGAGGCATAAATATAACAAAACCGATTCCATAACAAAATAAATAAAAACAAATAATAACACACAATAACTCAAAATAATATAAAGAAAGTAGTTATATTTATCAACTAGTAAAATATTTGAGACAAAAAAATTGATTCAGTAAAGCAACTAAGATAAAAATTTACACACAAAACTAGTTAAATAAAATAAATAAATCAAAAATTGGTTCCTTGAATTTGAAGTAACTAAATCAAAAATCGGTTCCCGAAATAACTAAATTAAAAACTAGTTCTTTGAATTAATTAAATCAAAAACTGGTTTCTAAGATAAATAATTCAAGATTTGTTTTCTAAAATGACTTAAATAAAAAACCAACTGCGACATAAATTAAAATAGAACCAGTTCCACAATAAAATGACTAAAAACATATAACACACAGTAACTCAGAAACTGGTTATAATTAAAAAAAAAAGTGAATCAGTTCCAAAAACACTGATACATAAATTAAAATAGAACCTGTTCCACAACAAAATGAGTAAAAATAAGTAACAAATAATAACTCAAAAACCAATTATAATTATAAAAAAAGAGAGAATTGGTTTCAACAACACTAAGGCATAATCAGAGCCTAAGCATTGTTTTGGATAGAATTCAAAGAAAAAGGTTCCCAACACAAATATTTACTGAAAAATTATAAAATCAATACAATACTAGAACAAGAATGGTTGTTGTAATTATTCGACAAACGTAAATGAGGGAAATAAAGTTCTACACAAAGGAAAAACTTTTAATAAGAATTCAAATTCTCCATGCAAAGCACAATCAAGTTGAATACTTGATTACTCAGAAAAAAAAAAAAAGTTAAAAGCTTGACTATTGTTATCCCAAATTTGGCACTCTGACGTGGCATCACGAGAATGGTGACACGTGGACTCTACTTAGAGCATCTGTTCAGATCAACATGCCGAGCAGGATGCCTCGCTGGTATGTCCATAATAGAATACTCAACGAACCGTACAGAATGAGCAACACTTAGCGAATTCAGCTAAACGCATCGTGAGTCACCAGCTCAATCCCTATAACTCAGGGATCAACTTACGTGGATGTGGCATACACACGATCCCACTATCAGTGTATTCAGCCTCAATCCCACGATCCTTGCATTCAGCATTGATCACACGATCTTTCTGTTTATGGGCATTGTAACGAGAGAGGAAACTCTTCCTCCTCAAGTTTCCAGCCCTATAAATAGTGAGGAATGTTCACTGGGCAAAAGGTCGAAAAACTGTATCCGAGAAATTGTACGCCGAAACGCTATAAGATAAGGCTATCTAAGAATTATATATTCAAAGATATTATTGTAAGAGCTATAAGAAAAGGAAACTTCTTCCTTATTCTTAAGTCAATACAACTAACGAGGATTAGGCTATTACCAAACTGCTCGGGGCTGAACCTCTACAAAATTTCTGTGTCTTATTATTGCTTTATTACACATTCTTATTACGACATATCATTTATCGCTTATCAAAAAGACTCATTGTCGTTGGCTAAAAGCGAAGTCAACATTTTGGTGTTTTCATTGAGAGAAGAATCACAGATCGCTCTTTCGACACGATGGTACAAACTCGTAGAGGCCTGTCCGACCTAGCGAACTCACAGACGCTGGATCCGACGTTGCAGGACCCAGGGAGTTCGAGGGTTCCACCCGCTGTCAATCCTGGATAGACGGGAAGCGTGATGAATGGTGAGACAACTCCTGTTACTGAAACTGCGACTGGTGTGCAAGAGACCAGAAACAACGGTTCCGCACACAGCCAGGGCATTCATAACACGGTTGTTCCACCAGGCATCAACACCCAAGCAACCATCGGAGACGCAACCGAATTGCGAAACCTCCACGCTGCACTCAGACTCATGCAGGGTCACAACAATACCCTGCATCACGATCAGGAGGAATTACGTGCCGCAGTAAACCTCGCGTTTGACAAACAGAGGCGTATGTTCGCCGAGTGGAGGGACAAAGAGATGGAGGCATTAAGGGCTCACCATGCAGAAATCGAAGATCGTAGTCGGCAAGCCACTGTGCTGATACGAAGAGTCTATCAGACTGTAGGCCAGCAAACGCCGAGCGTCATTCCCCTAGGAGAAACCAAGGATGACCCAACAGTGAACGCTTCCCAGACAACCGACGGTCACCCGTCCAATCCCCGGTCACGAGTTCTACTCGTTGGCCAAGAGGTAGGCGGACAAACCTTGTCCAGGAATTCATCTGGAGGGGTCATGCTCCACAGATCCACGCAAAATAATGGAGCCATTCCACCTGTCAACCAAGCGAACCAATAGCTAAGGTAGCCAGGTTCTTCTGTGTTCGATAGGTTGGGAACAACCCATGACCTAAGGGACGACCTAAACAGAAGAAGTGGAACAGATGAGCAGAATACTACAACGAACGTGCAGTCTGGAGCCTATACTCAAATCCCCGCTCAGAAAGACGCTGACGTAATCCAACCCGATCAGAATGCCAATCAAGTCAGCCCAGCCGTACAGGCCCAGCTCGACGAACTGAAGAATATATTTCATGGCATGGCCGGGCAGCGTAACAACGATCTTGAGTTAGACCGTGCATGCGGAACTCCCTTCTCACCAGAGATCAACCTCCTGCCACTACCCCACAAGTTCAAGATGCCAACGTGGAAGATGTACACTAGGAGAGAAGATCCTCTCTCCCATCTCAAGTATTTTGAGATGCAAATGGATTTACAAGGGGTACGAGGACACGTATGTTGCAGAATCTTCCCCGCCAGTCTGTCGGAGGCCGCACAGCAATGGTATTTCAAGTTGGCTCTTGGAAAGTTTAGTTCATGGAAAACCTTCTCTTCAGAATTCCATGCACAATTCTCTTCCTCATGCCAACTCCCATTGCATCTGGGAGATTTGGTCGAAGTAAAACAGCGACCAGGCGAACCACTCCGGGCATACATCAACAAATTCATGACGGAAGCGACCAAGGTATCACGGGTAACCGAAGATGGAAAGTTATCTGTGATACTTGGGGGCATTGAAGTCTTGGCGAACTGTGGAAGGACATAAGGAAAAACGGACCGGTCGACTCAATGAGCAATTTCCTTGACCGGGCCGCAGGTTTCATCAAGCTCGAAGAGGCCATTCAGTGAGCAGAAGGTAAGCAAAAGCCGAACAAAACGAAGGTTCCTTCTACTGGAACGTCCGCCCAGCTTCCCATGAAGAAAGATACCAGCAAAAGGGACATGATAAAGTTTTGTCGGTTCCATGGAGACTACGGCCACGATACCAACGAATGCTACAACTTGAAGTGGGAAATAGAACTTGTGATCAAGAAAAACAACCGGCACTTACAGAAGTATGTCAAGGCCAACCAAGGTCAGAATAACCAGGATCTGATGCCTCCGCCAATAGATGGACACTTGCAAGTCATCATTGGAGGCCCGCACATCGCTGGAGACACGGGCAAGGCTCGAGAACGATATGCCCGCACAACTCAATACAAGAAAGAAGAAGTCATCCTGGCCATGGAAGAGAGGAAGCCCAAAGTTCCACGCGCAAGAGAGCCAACCATAACATTCAACGACGAAGATGCAGTCCAGATAAGATTTCCGCACAATGACCCGCTAGTCGTGGAAGTCCAGATAGCAAACAAAATGGTGTCCAGAACCATGATCGATAATGGGCTTCTTCAAACATTTTGTTTAAGACTGCTTACGAGAAGATGGGGCTCCAGCTCAAGGATTTAACTCCATGCTTTCAGCCCGTCTATGGTTTCTCCGGCCAAGGAGTTGTGCCTCTAGGAAAAATCCGGCTACCCCTCACAGTTGGACAAGCTCCAACGAGCATAACTATCATGGCACAATTCCTGATATTGGATGTTCCTTCAACCTTTAACGTAATGCTAGGCCGACCAGCCTTGTATGACTTAAAAGCTGTCACATCAATATTTCACTCGTGCCTGAAGGTTCCAACCAAAAATGGGGTAGGGTGTCTTAGAGGGAATCAGTAATTTGCTCGGGAATGTTACAACCATGCAGTGGCCAAGGCTAAGAAGGAAGTATCCTCCAGCCAGAGCCCGGACAAGGGAATAAATATTCCCAAGTAGGAAACTTCCCAAGGTGAGAATGAAGATGTGGATCCTCGACTTGGGGACCCAAGCAGCAATGTTGGACCTGTGGAAGAATTAGAGGAGATCGAGATCAATCCAGCTATCCCGGCCAGAAAGCTAAAAATTGGAAAGGGTTTGTTGCTCAAAGTAAAATCGAAATTGATAAAATTTCTGAGAACAAACCTAGATGTTTTCGCCTGGTCACATGCGGATATGGTCGGAATCGATCCTTCTATTATTTCGCACGTCTTGACTATCGATTCTAACATCTGGCCAGTTCAGCAAAAACGAAGATTTCTGGATAAAGAACGAGCAGTAGCCTTGAAAGACGAAGTTGAAAAGCTGTGCAACAACAACTTCATCATTGAAGCCTTTTACCCGGCTTGGGTTGCGAACCCCGTACTCGTGCTTAAGTCGAACAAGAAAGGGCGAGTCTGTATTGACTTCACAGACCTCAACTAAGCATGCCCTAAAGACTGTTTCCCACTTCCAAGAATCGATCAGCTCGTTGATGCAACAGCCGGGCACGAAATATTAAGCTTCATGGATGCTTATTCGGGCTACAATCAAATCAAGATGCATCCACCAGACCAAGAACATACAAGTTTCTGGACAGATATGGGTCTCTGCTGTTGGAAATATTTTACCAGGATCTAGATTTACTACCAAGTATGTTTCATTAACATCCTAATATGAATTCTAAAACAATGAAATAAACACATATAAAGTTTAGTAAACCTTACATTGGGTGCAGTGAAATATAATGACTCCTTCCGTTCAGATCTCTAGCCCTTGATTCCTTTCTGTAGCAGAACATAATCAAGATCTGAACTTGGATCTCTTTCTCTCCTTCCTTACTGCTGATTCTCCTTCTTGTTGTTTGGAATCTCCTACAGTCTTACACAATATGATTGAGATACCACTTGATGTGTGTGGGCACTACTCTATCACTCAAGGATTTCAAAATTGAAGAAGAAAAGAAGAGAGAAGGTGGCGGCTAGAAGTTTTTCTCTGAAGGAATGAGATGCATCATCTTTTTCCTGAAGCCATCACTACCTATTTATAGGTAACCACCTAGGTTTAAGTTAGAATTATTTGGCATTAAAATAATGAAAAAATAAATGATAAAAGCCTATAAGAGTGGCCGACCATGGGCTTTGGATAATGGGCCTCACTTATGCAATTTTGCTGTTTTATCATTTCTGCATCTCATTTTTTCAAAAACGCCAATTTTCCAATTCAACCATTTAAATGCCAATTCTAATTATATAATAACTAAAAATTTATTATTAAATAATATTTTCATTTAATATATTTATTAATTAGACATATAAAGTCTCTTAATTAATAAATAAACCTAGAATCTCTTTTCTTTACAATTTCGCCATTGCTTAGTGAAAAGTCACAAAGTAGACATAGTCTAACTTTAGAATTATAATCGATTAATTAAAATCAATTAATTGAGTCTAATAAGCATTATGGTCTCAACTAGTATGGGGACCATGGGCCTATATTTCCGAGCTTCCAATAAGTCGAACCGAATTTACCAAGTAAATTCCCTAACTTATTAATTCCTTATTGAATCCACACTTAGAACTTAGAATTGCACTCTCAGTCATATAGAACGCTCTATATGTTCCACGATATAGACAAGTCATTAATTATCCATTGTTATAATCCTAATTTGATCAACGACCCTCTAATAGATGATCTACATTGAATAGGCATTAAATTACCGTTACACCTTCAATGTATTTTATCCTTAAAACACTTAGCTCCGTATAAATGATATTTCAGCGAAGTGAAATGAGATCTCCACCATTTATCTCTGTTTAGCCAAGCTCGAAGGATATCATCGTTTCACTTCTAAATTCCTATAGAAGTTATAGACTCCATATTTATGTTAGCGCTCCCACTCAATTATACTATCATGTTCCCAAAATGTACGTATCACCATGACCCAAAAGTAGGCTTAACTAACAAATCAAAGAACATGTATAATACTCTTGAGATCGAACCTAACCATATCAGGGTTAAGATCATTTGATCTAGGATCAACGGGTGATATTGAATTGAATAGATATTACTGTAAATTTTAATATATCTAATCAAAGTTCAATATCGGTCCCTTCTGATGTATACTCCATACATCCGATGCTGGTAAACTTTGCCAATGCCCTGGAAAGGACATAACACTTATCCAAGGTGTAAGAATACCTATCGCTGATTATCATGTCAGTCTAAATCCAGTGTTCTGACAAATCAGGGAATAAACTTTCGAACATATAATTAAGATTATATTCCACTGTGCTGACAACACTATAATCATTAACAAATTCATATGTTCTGGACTTGAATAGAATTCATACATTATATATATAATCATGAAATAAATCATGTGAACCATGCAACATAAAATGTTATTTCTGATCTTTATTAATAAGTAAATCTAATTATATTGAAATGAGTTTTATTTAGGGCATAAAACCCAACAAACTCCCACTTGCACTAATATAAAACAAAATGTGCATTTCAAATAATCTCAACACCTTGATATACAAATCAAGTGTAGTAGTAGTATACTCCTCGTAATAGGATCTGGCAGTTTGAATTAACCACAACCTTTTCTCCACCATTACTCTTCGTTAATCACAAAATCATTGATATTGTGAAATTCCTCTCTATATGTCTACTCTCTTGGGATACTGGATTCTATACTTTTGGCAACTACTTTTTGGTTATTCAGGAAGTAACACTAGTAGTTAAGACAAGTTGGAACTGTTGGGTTTTATGCCCTAAATAAAACTCATTTCAATATAATCAGATTTACTTATTAATATGGATCAGAAATAACATTTAATGTTGCATGGTTCACATGATTTATTTCATGATTATATGTACATAATGTATGAATTCATCTGAAACCCTTTTCACATACTTGATCCTGTTTATTGTGCTGTCAACACATTGGAAAGTAAACATGACTATGTGAATAAAGTTTCCTAGATTTATCAGACACAGGGTTTTACTGATATGATAATCTACAACAAGAGTTTACTTACATTTGGAGAAGTGCTATGTTCTTTCCAGAGCATTGGTTAAAGTAAAGCTCAGGTTGGATGCATGGAGTATGCATCAGAAGGGACCGATATTGAACTTTGACTTAGATTTATTAAACTTACCGTAATATCTATTCAAGTCAATATGGCCTAGTTGATCCTAGATCAAATGATCTTAATCCTGTTATGAGTAGGCTCGATCTCGAGAGGCTATTCGTGTTCTTTGATTTGTTAGTTAAGCCTACTTTTGGGTCAGGGTGATACGTACATTTTGGAAACACGGTAGTGCAATTGAGTGGGAGCGCTAACATAAACATGGAATCTATAGCTTCTATCTGGCGAATAGTAAGTAAAGGATGATCTCCTTCGAGCTTGACCAAACGAAAATAAATGGTGGAGATCTCATTTCACATAAGCTGAAATATCATTTATACGGGATTAAGTGTTTTAAGGATTAAATACATTGTAGGGTGTAACGGTAATCTAATCCCTTTACAATGTAGATCATTCTTATAGAGGATCATTAATCAAATTAGGATTATAACAATGGATAACTAATGATGAGTCTATATGGTGGAACATATAGAGCATTCTATATACTGAGAGTGCAATTCTAAGTTCTATGCGTGGATTCAACGAAGAATTAATAAGTTAGTGAATTTTAGTAATAAATTCTTGATCTACTTATTGGAAGCTCGGTTATATAGACCCATGGTCCCCGCACTAGTTGAGATAATATTGCTTGTAAGACTCATATAATTGGTTTTGATTAATCAATTATAATTCTCAAATTAGACTATGTCTATTTGTGAATTTTTCACTAAGTAAGGGCGAAATTGTAAAGAAAGAGTTTTAGGGGCATATTTGTTAATTATGATACTTTGTATGGTTCAATTAATAAGTATGATAAATGACAATATTATTTAATAATTATTTATAGTTATTAAATAGTTAGAATTGGCATTTAAATGGTTGAATTAGAAAATTGGCGTTTTTGAGAAAATCAGATGCAGAAAAGATAAAACTGCAAAATTGCAAAAAGTGAGGCCCAAATCCACTTGTATAGGGCCGGCCACTTTTGTAGGGAATTTAAACTGATATTTTCATTATTTTAATGCCAAATAATTCAAACCTAACCCTAGTGGAATGCTATAAATAGATAGTGAAGGCTTCAGGAAAATTACACTTCTGATTCAGAAAAACTGAGCCTCTCTCTCTCCCTATCTTTAGCCGCCACTTCTCTCTTTTCCCTCTTGAATTTCGAAATTCTTAGTGTGAGAATAGTGCCCACATACAGAAAGTGATACCTCAACCATAGTGAGGAAGATCGCGAAGAAAGACTTTCAGCAAGAAAGAGTTTCAGCACTAAAGAATCAGAGAAAGAGATCCAAGTTCAGATATTGATAATGCTCTGCTACAGAAAGGAATCGAGGGCTAGATATCTGAACGGAAGTAGTCATTATATTCCCCTGCACCCAATGTAAGGTTTACTAAACTTTATATGTGTTTATTTCATCGTTTTAGAAAGTTCATATTTAGGGTGTTAATCAACATACTTGTGAGTAGATCTAAGATCCTGGTAAAATAATTTCTAATAGGAACGGTGCCACAAATGTATAGAACTTTCCTTAGACTGAATAAGTACCTTTCCTGCAACTTTAATATTCAGTCTCTCTCTGGTATACCAAGAGACTTCAGATAGGTTTTTACACTTCTCTAAAATCACTACTCCACCCCCAGAGTAATCACCATCTTATCAGCAGACTTTCTAGCACAAAGACAAGTCTCGAAATCTGATGTGGTGTAGTCTAAGAGTTTTAAAACTCACCCTTATCGACTAACATATAGTTCCTCTTCTTAATTTTAAGATTTACTTGATTGTCTTCCAATGTTCCTCTCCTGGAGTAATCTGATACATACTCTTTACTCCCACTCAACAGCAGGTGTCTGGTCTAAGGCATACTAAAGCATATTTGAGACCTCTCATTGTTGATATAAGAAATTGTTTCACGGCTTTATCTTTTCTGGAATAGTTGAGACTTTTCCTTAGATAAATTAAATCTATGTCTAGAAGTCGAGAAGCTTCTATAGATTGCCATTAGAAAGAAAATGCTTCAGCATCTTACTAAAGTAAGTTGCTTGCATTAGAGTAAGTAATTACCAGGTATACCACAAGCCATAGGTTTAGATAAACTCAAAACTATAATACTAGGAACAGGAAGTTTTGTTAAGTCCATTGAATAGACTTATTAACTAAAATTTCCTTTTATGTCCTTGTAATAGAAAACTTTAGGTTACTCCATGTGAATGGATCAAACCATAGTTCTCTTGGCTTTTCTTCTTAGTTTCTTATCTTGACAATCCATTACTTGTTGAAACTCACAATGGATTTTAATCACTAGTGTCTTCCAAGTCATAAGAAAGTGAGTTCCTAGAAACCCTCCCACTATGACAAGGTACCGTGAATGATGTCTAAGAAAACTAAATGGTATTGACCTCTTCGGTTGTGTCAAGACAACAGAGGCAGTGGGATCATCTTGTACCGAATAAGATGATAGAACACTTATGGAATCAAGAAAAAAATATCTCCTTTATTTTCAGACGTAGTCATTTTCTTAGAAAAGTAGTATTTGTTTAAACAAACACTTTCTTATCTATTGACTATGGGATGTTCCACCCCTAATCACTTAGAATAGCTAACAAACATGCAAACCATGGTTAACAGTTCTAGCTTTTCCTAAGATTTTGATTAGGTCATCCATGAATCTAGTAATAATTTACACTAAGTACCCAACCATTGCATCATTCTGAAATTGTATTACCATAGAAGAATTTAGGCAACGACTAGTAACTGGTTATCAATATGCAAATCGAATTTCTGGGGAGGTAAGTTTGGATATAATTCAAAATCAATTTAATGATCTTTAAACTGTATATCTACTAACTATTTCTCCACCCCTATCAGTTCGCAAGATCTTTAACCACTTACTTAATGGTTTTCACCATTGCTACAAATTCATGAAATTTTTCAAACATTTCAAATTTCTTTTGCATAAGGTAAAATCTAGAGTGATCGTATTAAGAATATAACGAAAAAAATCATATCCACCCCTGAATGTACATCCATCTGCGAATGAGATGAACTTACTTTCACTGGATATAGGCATAATGACTCTTTGCAAAGAATGATCTTGTCAATACCACTATGAACAGGATACAAATGCCATAGATTTAAAAAAAAATGTGGTTGTAGTCTTTTGATGACTTATTAAAGAGTTATTAGAATAGTGGAAGTGGATCCTGGTCACAGAATACTAAACTCATATTCCATACAGTTTGAATCCATTGATAGAAAATGGTTATTAAACACTTGTGAAAGTGAAACTGTATTGTAAAAAAAATTATTTGGAATCTAAAATTTAAAGTCAAAGACTTAAATTTATACCAAATATACATGAGTAATTCTTTCTTGGACCACCACTACTAATATAACTCTAAGTCTTATTTTCCCATACAAGTAGGAGATTTCTAAGATTGAGGATTTATATCATTTTGGGATAGAATTTCGGGAATATAATCATATGCGTCATTTAATTTCTTAAGAGTAAATATAGAATGACATGAAATGATTTATAGACCATTCATCCAATGATATGTTATTGAGCTAATTCGAAATGAATAAGCTAAGAGGAATTAGGATAATTTTGTATTTAAATTAGAATCCAACGATGCTTCGATTAGCGAGAGCCAAAGTAATCTTATTTATACAATCTTCTTGTTTCATATTGTAAATACTAGTCTAAGGTGTCATCAATTGATGAACAACTAGATGTTGCATTTACAATATTTATCTTTCGAGATCTAACACTATTATGTTTGTCTAATGGTGACAATCCATTAGGGATTTGTCCCATTAGAACAACAAACCAAGTTAGACCAATAATGAAGATTCGAAATTAAACTACAATTTAATAACTGAAAATAACATGGTTCAATATAAATTCATACACAATTCAGAAATTATCAAACATATAGCAAATAACAAAGACATGTGAAAATACAAAACAAGCATATCTTAAATAATTTCTAAGGTTTCCAACAAACTGATACAGTGTCCCGATAGGCGAGAGTCAAAGTATCATTCATTGAATAGCGTTGTCAGCTCATCTAAAATGCAAACCATTCTAGCAACCTTTAATTCGATCAAAATAAGAATCCAATGTTGTCCCGGTATGTGAGAGTCAAGGTTATTCTCATTTTATGAGCTTCCACCATTGTTTCATGTTTTATAAGTTTATCTCTAAGTAGTCACCGTAGGGGAGAGTCTAATAGAGACGAAAACTTACAAAATACTTATCAAATGAGATCTTACGGTGTTAAATGCGTTCAACGAATAACCACCCATAAGGGGGACGAAGTCTAGCGTCTCGAGGTTATATTGAAAACATTTAACTATTGTAAGACCAACAATGGAGATCGAATGTCCTAATAATAATAAAGCTCATTATTTTAGAGAAAATGTATTATCTTCTAATATTTATTTTAATCAATTTATTTCGAATATATATATTTATTTAATTAAAATTACCAATTTAGAATGAAAAATTCTAAATATAAATTTTAATTTAATATTTATAAATTTTACTTAGATGGATATGAAAATAACATGAATTATTTTTATCTTAGTAATAATTTCCAATAAATATTTAGAAAATTATTCAATTTTAGTTGTTTGAAAATTAATTTAAATTAATTTACAACTCAAATTTAATTTTCTATAAATATATATTGCATTTCGAAAAATTAAAGTATTTAAGAATACAATTTTCGAAATTGCTTGTTAAAATAAAATAAAAATAAATCCTGAAAATAATTATTCTAATTTTATGTTGACCCAAAATTCATGAATAAAATTAATTTACAACAAAAATATAATTTTCCTATTTAATTAAATATTAAAGAAAAAAAATTTCAAATATTTAAGTATCATGATGAAAATCAACTTAAATATTAATTTTCTATTTAATTAAATACATTAGAAAAATACTTCAAGCAAAACAGATAATATCTATCTAGATTTTCTTTGACTAATTAATTCAATTTTTAATTATAATATATTTTAATTCATTTATTTTTAATTAATCTTTAAATGAAAAAATCATTGATTTAAGTTGGTCCAAAATTAAAATAAATAATTTTCAACTTTAATCTATCTTTCAAATAAATTTCGAAATTTCTGCATTAAATCAATGCTATTTCGAAATTTGTGGGAAAAAGACTAATAAAATAAAATAAAATATATTTTGAAAAATTATTCAAATTTAAGTTATTTAGAAATGAGATTTCGAACTTAAAAAATTTTCTATTTTAATTAAATAATATGAAAATAATAATATTTAAGTATCATGATGATAATCAACTTAAATATTTAAATTTTAAATTTAATTAATTGTATTAAATTCAAGAAATAAATAATTAAGTATAGAGAAGACTTAATTATTATTAAATAATTAATTTCACAATCTATGATATTTTCCTAATTAAATATTAGAAATATAATTAGTACTAGAAATAACTATCTAGAATATATATCATTAACTAAGTATTTTTCTAAAATTAACTTTAAAATATTATATGAAAAATAAATTTCATATATTTTAAAAGTTAATTATGTTGCCAATTCAATTTTAATTAGGTGAGACTAATATAATTAACCTAATACAATTATTTAAATAAGGCAAATGAGCCTTCACAATTGGGGTAGTTCATGTGAGGCGGAGCTGGGTTCAGTATGTCGTACCCACTTCTATTGGCCTCCAACTCTCACACAAGGCACAAAAGAGAGAAATTTAACCTTTAAATAAACAATTGTCATTCATTGAATAAGCCCAAATCTAATTGGGCCTAAATAAATTTACTTATGTCAAAATTTATTTTTAGCAACCTAGTCCATTTACTTAGTAAAACTTAAATGAGCTTCCTATATACATCTAAGTCCAATAACAAACATATAGGCTCACACAGGTCAAATGATTTGGATGGGCCCTATCATGTTACTAGGTTTACACAGATGAAAGAAATAGCAAAAATTACCTCTTACAAATTATTTATAAGATCTATTGACAATTGGACTATGATTAAAATCAGATCATTGGATCTGTCAACAAGTTAATCATAGAAATTTAGATCAAAAAAATAATAGGTTTGTAAAAAAAAATTTGTATATTAATATATAAACAAAAAATAAAAACAAATAACTGATCTGGAATATCTGGAAAGTAAGCTAAAATATCTCAATTTTAAAATTTAAAATAAAATTAAATTTTATAATAAATATCTTAACTAGAATTCAAATTTACATTGTTAGAGAATATTTGAAAAAATTCAAAATTCAACAAACTCCTAAATTTCCTAAATTCTAACAAAAAAAAAAAAAAACAAATATATCTAACCAATTATTCAAATATCAAGTTTATTCAAAATTTAAATTTATTTAAAATTTCTAATAAGATAATATAATAAAATATCTTGAATTTTAAATTTAGATATTTTATTATTATATTCTAAGTCTTATAATTTAATAAATTTAAATATTACATAAATAAACTAATTGAAAAATTTCAAAATTAACCATAAGGCTCCTTTGTGAGAAATCAAATTTTCAAAATTCAAAGCCTACTAATATTAGAAACTAATTTTAATTAATTAAAAAAATAATAAAAATTAATTTTATTCTGAAAATTAGATTTTTTTTATTGAAAATTCAGATTCTACACAAAATTATACCAAAATTTGGCTTTTGTTTCAATGAAAAACGATTTTTGAATCAAAAGTTATGACGAAAACAAGTTTGAGGCACAGGGTATGCATTGCATACCCCTGCGCGCGCGGATGGGGGTGTCTGACCCAGCATCAAGGCTGCATGCAGCCTATCTGACCGACGGACACGGGCGGGACAAGGGTTTGCTTCGGACAAGTCTTTGTCTGAAGGGATTTTGTCCCATGCGCGCGCGCGAGTGTGCTTTCAAACCCTCATATTTTCGTTTAACTTCAAAAAATCATAACTAATTCATAAAAAATCCAAATTAGGTTCTGTAAATAGCGTAAATTTATTATTTTTTTTTGTCTACTTTCTAGAAAAAATCAATGCAGATCGAAATAAAAAATATTTCAGTAACATATATTGCGATGTCTAAACTATCATCAAATAAGCACATAAACCACATGAAACCATCCAAATCAACACAAATCATCGTTTTAATTCATATTTCATGAAAGTAAATCATTACCATGGCGCTGAGGCCAGTTGTTGGAAATATTTTACAAGGATCTAGATTTACTACCAAGTATGTTTCATTAACATCCTAATATGAATTCTAAAACAATGAAATAAACACATATAAAGTTTAGTAAACCTTACATTGGGTGCAGTGGAATATGATGACTCCTTCCATTCAGATCTCTAGCCCTTGATTCCTTTCTGTAGCAGAACATAATCAAGATCTGAACCTGGATCTCTTTCTCTCCTTCCTTGATGCTGATTCTTGTTGTTTGGAATCTCCTACAGTCTTACACACTATGATTGAGATACCACTTGATGTGTGTGGGCACTACTCTATCACTCAAGGATTTTGAAATTGAAGAAGAAAAGAAGAGAGAAGGTGGCGGCTAGAAGTTTTTCTCTAAAGGAATGAGATGCATCATCTTTTTCCTAAAGTCATCACTACCTATTTATAGGTAACCACCTAGGTTTAAGTTAGAATTATTTGGCATTAAAATAATGAAAAAATAAATAATAAAAGCCTATAAGAGTGGCCGGCCATGGACTTTGGATAATGGGCCTCACTTATGCAATTTTCCTGTTTTATCATTTCTGCATTTCATTTTCTCAAAAACGCTAATTTTCAAATTAAACCATTTAAATGTCAATTCTAATTATTTAATAACTAAAAATTAATTATTAAATAATATTGTCATTTAATATATTTATTAATTAGACATATAAAGTCTCTTAATTAATAAATAAACCTAGAATCTCTTTTCTTTACAATTTCGCCCTTGTTTAGTGAAAATTCACAAAGTAGACATAGTCTAACTTTAGAATTATAATCGATTAATTAAAATCAATTAATTGAGTCTTACAAGCAATATGGTCTCAACTAGTATGGGGACCATGGGCCTATATTTCCGAGCTTCCAATAAGTCGAACCGAATTTACCAAGTAAATTCCCTAACTTATTAATTCCTTATTGAATTCACACTTAGAACTTGGAATTGCACTCTCAGTCATATAGAACGCTCTATATGTTCCACGATATAGACACGTCATTAATTATCCATTGTTATAATCCTAATTTGATCAACGACCCTCTAATAGATTATCTACATTGAATAGGCATTAAATTACCGTTACACCTTCAATGTATTTTATCCTTAAAACACTTAGCTCCGTATAAATGATATTTCAGCGAAGTGAAATGAGATCTCCACCATTTATCTCTGTTTAGCCAAGCTCGAAGGATATCATCGTTTCACTTCTAAATTCCTATAGAAGTTATAGACTCCATATTTATGTTAGCGCTCCCACTCAATTATACTATCATGTTCCCAAAATGTACGTATCACCCTGACCCAAAAGTAGGCTTAACTAACAAATCAAAGAACATGTATAATACTCTTGAGATCGAACCTAACCATATCAGGATTAAGATCATTTGATCTAGGATCAACGGGTGATATTGAATTGAATAGATATTACGGTAAATTTTAATATATCTAATCAAAGTTCAATATCAGTCCCTTGCGATGTATACTCCATACATCCGATGCTGGTAAACTTTGCCAATGCCCTGGAAAGGACATAACACTTATCCAAGGTTTAAGAATACCTATCGCTGATTATCATGTCAGTGTAAATCCAGTGTTCTGACAAATTAGGTAATAAACTTTCGAACATATAATTAAGATTATATTTCACTGTGCTGACAACACTATAATCATTAACAAATTCATATGTTCTAGACTTAAATAGAATTCATACATTATATATACGTAATCATGAAATAAATCATGTGAACCATGCAACATAAAATGTTATTTATGATCTTTATTAATAAGTAAATCTGATTATATTGAAATGAGTTTTATTTAGGGCATAAAACCCAACAGCTACTGCCACAAAGTCATGCCGCTTGGTCTTTAAAACGCCGGAGCTACATACCAAAGATTGGTCAACAAGATGTTTAAAGATCAGATTCGCAGAAATATAGAAGTGTAAGTGGATGATATGCTCGTCAAATCCAGAAAGGCTGGGGGGCACATAGACGACCTGGACGAATTTTTCAAAGTCCTCAGGAAATACAACATGAAACTAAATCCCCTAAAATGCTCCTTCGGAGTCAGCTCGGGAAAGTTTCTAGGCTTCATCGTCAATGCTCGAGGAATTGAAGCCAATCCGAAAAAAATCCAAGCCCTTCTGGATATGAACTCGCCAAGAAAAACCAAAGAGGTACAAAGCCTAAAGGACAGAAGAATGTGAAAGAGCTTTTCAAGACCTAAAGGCACAGCTCGCAAAGCCCCCCGTCCTTTCTAAACCTCTAGACGGTGAGGACTGGGGATATACCTAGCAGTAACGGAGCATGCCATAAGCGCCGTACTAATCAGAGAAGAAGACGACGTGCAACATCCAGTCTATTACATCAGTAAAAGACTCGTCGAGGCCGAAGGCCGATATCCGTTGATAGAAAAGCTCGCCTACTGCCTCATCTTAGCAACAAGAAAGCTAAGACCTTACTTTCAAGCTCATCCTGTTCGGGTGTACACCGACCAACCACTACGACAAATACTGCAAAAGCCAGATGCCTCTACACGATTACTCAAGTGGGCGGTGGAATTGGGGCAGTACGAAATCAACTTCCAACCCCGAACAGCTATCAAAGGCCAAGCCTTGGCCGACTTTGTGGTGGAATGCACAGGAAAAACTGAAAGCATCCTAGAAGGCGATCTCAAGTCAACACCACAGCCGAGCAACACTGAAAACAAGCCGACCTGGAAGCTGCATGTGGATGGGTCGGCCACAGATCAGCTATTCGGCACATGAATTGCCCTTGTCACACTAGGGGGGCAACACCTGCATGCAGCGGTCAAATTCAGATTCAAAGCCTCCAACAACGAGGCCGAATACGAAGCTCTAATCGCTGGACTCAAACTAGCGAAGGAGATGAAGGCCGAACACATCGAGATTTGCAGTGACTCACAGCTAGTGGTAAATCATGTATCTGGCAAATACGAGACTCGGGGAGAAAAAATGATAGGATATCTGAGCAAAATACATGATCTGCTCGCACAATTCAAAAGCTATAGCCTCAGGCAAATTCCAAGAGAAGAAAACACAACAGCAGATGCGCTAGCCCGATTGGCGAGCAGCCATATAAGTGACAAGGCGAACCTTGTCCCAATCCAGTTTCTTGAAGAGCCTAGCATCACCAGCACGAAAGAAATCAAAATGATCGATACATCTCCGGACTAGATGATGCCAATAGTACCCTATCTCAACTCTGGGGAACTCCCAGATAACCGAAATGAAGCTCAGAAAATGAGAAGAAAGGCAGCACGGTACATCATCGTAGACGGGATCATGTACAGAAGAGGATTCTCAATGCCATTACTCAGATGCGTCACACAAAATGAAGCTGCACGGCTTCTATATGAAGTTCACGGTGGATTCTGTGGAAATCATGCAGCCGGACAAAGCTTATCAAAGAAAATTCTAAGGCAAGGCTACTTCTGGCCGACGATGATTGAAGATTTGAAAGCTTATGTCAAGAAGTGCGACAAATGCCAGAGATTTTCAAAGATACCAAGAGCTCCGCCCAACGTGCTGACACAAATGCAAAGTCCGTGGCCCTTTGCCATCTGGGAAATTGACCTAATCGGACAGTTACCTAAAGGTAAAGGCGGAGTGCAGTACGTAGTAGTAGCAGTTGACTACTTTACCAAGTGGACTGAAGCCGAACCACTCGCAACTATCACATCAAAGAAGGTTCAAGACTTTATAGTGAAGAACATCATATGCCGGTTTGGACTACCATACAAAATAGTTTCGGACAACGGCAAGCAGTTCGACAGTCAATCTTTCACTGATTACTGTGCGAACTATGGCATCATCAAAAGCTTCTCCGCAGTGGCACATCCCCAAGCAAACGGTCAAGTTGAAGCAGTCAACAAGACCTTGAAGGATACACTAAAGAAGAAACTTGAAGATGCCAAAGGAAATTGGCCGAAAGAACTCCCTGAAGTTCTATGGTCATACCGTACAACGGAAAAAATAGCAACCAGTCAGACACCATTTTCAATGGCGTACGGTTATGAAGCTATGCTGCCCGTTGAACTTGAGCCACCATCCCATAGAAGGTTGACGTACAATCAAGGTACCAATCACATATTCCTTGCAGAATCACTTGATGAAATCGAAGAAAAACGAGCAACTGCAAACTTAAAGTTGGTAGCTCATCAACAAAAATTAGCTCGGTATTTCAACAAACAAGTGAAAGCTCGGAAATTCTTTGTGGGAGATATGGTCCTAAGAAGGGTATTCCTAAACACCAAAGACAGCACGTCAGGCGTACTAGGACCCGACTGGGAAGGACCATACCAGGTGGTCGAAGTTCTCAACTCCGGAGCATACAAACTGGGTAAGTATGACGAAAAATGCAACTCATTCTAGTACCACGATATTGGAATGGAGAACATTTAAGGAAACACTACCAATAGAGTACTCAAGTCGGGTAGACAACTTCAAAGTACTCAGGTCGAATAAACCATTTCAAAGTACTCAGGTCGGGTAGACAACTTCAATGTACTCAGCTCGAATAGACCATTTCAAAGTACTCAGGTCAGGTAGACCACTTTAAAGTACTCAGGTCGAATAGACCATTTCAAAGTACTCAGGTCGGGTAGACCACATTAAAGTACTATTGAACATTCGCTTCTACGTGAATGGCCTCTTGGGCGGACTACGCGCAAAGGCTTCAGAAACAAAAGTACTCAGGTCGGGTAGACCACTTTAAAGTACAGTTTCTTATTTTTTTTATGTCATGTTAACCTAAAAAGATCATATTAGATCACTAGCTCTAATGTAAGTTACTACGGTAACAAAAACATTTTCGATCAATAAAAGAATAAAGATAGTATTTCCAATTCTATTGAGTCGAAAAATTTAGCATGATTATAATTTACCTAAATGCGTACAAATGGTGTAGTCGAACCCAAAACACCGAACAGAATAGCAATATATTCGCGAAAGACAAGTGACCAAGAGTTATACCTCTGCTCGGTCACTTGAGGGGCACCTATACCTGTACAAAGCATTTGGTAAACATAAAACAATCACAATTGCAATGCAATTATAAACAGAGAATGAAATTCATTAAGGATAACAAGAGCATATAGTACCAGTATTAAAAGCTGCCCGGTCAGCCCGTTGTCCAAAAAATGAAAAATAATTCCAAGTTTAAAGACCGCTTGGCCGGTCATGATGTCTTAAAGGCCTTGAGGCCATATATATACATATATATAAACAGGAGATAAAAAGAGAAGTGTTCAAACAGCTGGAGTCCCAGGCTCTGGGTTCGGTTCTTCTGAGCCAACTGGAGCAGGAGGATCTGTTGTTCGAGCAAGAGAAGCATCAGCAGCCTGGTCAGAAGCTTGGCCGGAAGTTGAAGCAGCCACCTCTTTCCCACCATAGGCAACTTGGGCCGCACAGTACTCGAGGTACATGTCCTTAGCGTCGCCCAAGTAGTCGAAGTTGGCCTGGGGATTAGCCTTCCGAAAATCAAAGAAGAGCTCGAGGCCGGCAGTCTCCAAAGCATTGACCTTCTCCTTCAAACGGTCCGGCTCGGCCACCTGAGCGTCCTTATCTTCCTTTAGCCGAAGAAGGACCTACCGTAGAGAACTCCTCTCATCCTGAAGACGATCAACTTCAGCAGATAAGGTCTCGATGGTTTCCTTAAAGCGATCAGCAGCCTCGAGGTCCTTCGTTAGCAGGGTGATCTTCTTCTCGGCAGCAAACAGAGCTTTTTGTTGGCCTCACCCAACTCGTGACGAACAGCTATAGTCTCCGCCCTGGCCTCCTCAACTTCCTTCTTGGCCAAGTCTGCCTCAGCCCTCAAGTTGTCGGACATAGCCGCACTCTAAGAAGTAGCAGATTTATCCCGGGAGTAGGTGTAAGCCAACTTCATACCGGCCTGCCTAAAGGAAAAAGTCAGCATATGAAGCTAAGTGTGAAAAGTTAAAAGGGAAGTATCAAAAAAGACTAACCCTGGTGAGTTCCCTCAAGACTCCGCCCACCAACACATCCAGAGATGATTCGTTGTCAGCACCAGCAAGTTGCTTACTGACCTCAGGAACCAGCCGGTTCAAGTAGTGAGCCAGCACCTCCTTGCTCTTCTTGGCCTTAGGCAGCACAGGCACGGGTGGAGTTGGTGCCCACACCCGCTCAGGGATCCTCCTGACCAGTTCAGACCTAGTTGTTGGTGGCCCAGACTCCTTAGACTTGGCAGATTTGGGAGTGGAAGGATTCGCAGCAGTCAGCTCCTCGGAAAGGTCAATAACCTTTCTAGAGGGTCTCTTCTCTGAAGACCCCTCTCCGCCCTTAGACTTCTTGGCCGGAGGGGAGGCGCTAGAACTTCTTCCCATCCTCTTCCTCAGAGCATCAATCATCTGCCGAGACATGTCTGCACAGAATAATAATGCGTGGTTAGCACAAACTGGCAGAAAATACAAAGCATGAAATTAAAGAAGCTGAAAAAGAAGTAAAACGCAGAGTGACTGCCCGCCCAGAAAGTCAGAAGTCCATCATCACCTAATATCTCGAACTAAACAGCCTTCCCTTTTCCAGCATAGTGATGAGAGGGCCGAACAGGTGAAATGGGCTCCCTTATGCGAATGGCATGTTCAACGGGCCTGGGCGTGGCCAGGAGTTTCTTCTTCCTCTTCAATGGGGTCACCTGCTCAGCCTCAGCCTCAGCCTCGGCTTCATCTTCAGGATTCATGAGCTCCTGAGCATACTGCTTTGCCCGGGCACCTCTCTTCGACTTAGCTTCACGCTTAAGTTGAATGAGCTCATCCTCCTTATTAGCTCGTTCGAGCCAGGCAGCATCAGATTTCCCCTTCCTCCCCACAACGGATCTAGGAGAAAAATCCTCTGGGTAAAGCCCGTACTGCACCAGATTCTCGTCGGAGGTCAGCTGGATGATATCCCTGTCTTCCGCCGACAACCGGGCAAGTTTTTGAGCTCTATCCCTAAGAGCAAGAGTGAGGGGAGGACGGTGATATGTCGGGATCTGCTGAAACCGAGTCCGGGTGATGCTCAGATCCTTCACCATGAAGTACTCATCAACAACACGCCCTATTTTGTTGATGGCCATGTGGTCCGTCCCGCTCAACCACTTGAAGCCTGGCTGAGAGAAGTAAAAATACCCCAACCTGCCTTGCTTGGGGGTAGACTTCAGGTCGAAGAACCAAGCGACCTCGTGGGGGAGAAGGAGCATCCCATCCCTGGGAAGCATAGAGGACGAAGAGAGCGGACAAATACTTAATGCCCTTGGGAGTAATCTGGGCCGGGCAGAGGCTGAAGAAGCCCGCCACATCTCGGAAGTACTTATGCAAGGGCATCAGCGCCCCTTGCTGGCCGTGAGCCCCCGACAAGGCACACATTCCCTCATTAGGGTTTGTGGCACGATTGTCGTGGGCGGGAATGTAGCAGTCCAGCCCGCCCAGGTATCGGTCCTGGTCGAGAGTGCGGAGGCGTGCCTCCGAAATCTTAGACGGAGGACTTACCCACCTGGCGCCCAAGGCACCCTGCCTCCTGTGAGGAATCGCCTCAGAAAGCTCCTCACTGACGTAGTCAACACCCTCAACCAGGACGTCCCTGTCAGCATCGACTGGTTGCCCAGCCTCATTGTACTCCCCGAAGTTAGGGGGTTTAACCTCTTCCTCTCCCTCCTCAGCAGGAGGACTGCCCGGACGCGCCTCGTCCAGCTCCTCAACCTCCTGAACTTCAGCGTCCCCCTCACGGTCCTCCTCCATTGGGACCGCTAAATCCTGTTTGGCGTCGGCTAGAGTGGCAAGCCGAGCCACTTGGGGTCAGAAGCGTCAGCCAGACGCATGGTTTTCTTCGTACGAGCCATCATCCTATGACTGGGTATGGAATCAGAAGAATTTCCTTCTCTAGAAGGAGAGTTAGCACAAAGACGAGGGTGGACTTCGTGCAGAAGTTGAAGCAGCTCCTGGTCGATTTGATGCTCGGGCTCCCAAGACTCACCTGGGTTCATCTACAAAAGACAACACCCAAGATGAGTGTTGGACGGAGTATCAAACGAAAAACAAGCAAATATGCCGACTAGGAGTACCCAACAGATTAAAAGAAAGACCATGTTCAAAGAAAAGTCTAAACTGAAGAAGTCAGAAATTTTTCTTGAGTTAGGGCATAAAAAGGATCATGAAGCTTGGAACAAGCAAAATGGAAAACAGACGCAATACAGTTCTAAAATAAGTCGTACGGCTGAAAGCTAACACAAGGATATGGAAAAGAAGAGTCACAGAAGTTTCAAACCCTAGGGTTTCCTAAAGTGTTCTTTCTACAACGAAATTACATTCTAAGCGTAAGCATGCAAAGGAAAAGCATAAAGAGGATCAGAAACTTACTCAAAGATTCGAATGTCCGGGTTCAAGCAAGCCAGCAATCGTCTGTAGGCACTTTGGCAACTCTGAAGCCATAAAATTTTCTCTTTTCGCTCTGAAAGTTTACTTAACAACGAAGGGTGATGAAATGAGGTAATGTGCCAGTACTCCAAGTATTTATAGCCAGAAGGGTAACTGTACGTAAAGGAACCTTAGACGCCTCGGCTTCCCGCCTTAAAAGTGAATATGGGAAATCAAAAGTAATCGAGTGCAACGGTTAGCCGTGGAGAGAGAAATTCGGATTTTCAAAATATTAATTGTCAGAGCATTAATTAGCCGAAAACCGAAGGGACGCCAAGTCAGCTTCACATCGAGTCTCGAACGGTCATGCTCGACACGTGTCCCCATACAAAGGTAGAGCCAGCTCGGAATAAGTCTACACGCAACCTCGGAGGTCCCGTATAGACTTGGGGGGCAAATGTTATCCTAAATTTGGCACTCTGACGTGGCGTCACGAGAGTGGTGACACATGGACTCTACTTAGAGTATCTGTTCGGATCAACACGCCGAGCAGGATGCCTCGCTGGCATGTCCATAATGGAATACTCAACGAGCCGTGCAGAATGAGCAACACTTAGCGAATTCAGCTAAACGCATCGTGAGTCACCAGCTCAATCCCTATAACTCAGGGATCAACTTACGTGGATGTGGCATACACACGATCCCACTATCAGTGTATTCAGCCTCAATCCCACGATCCTTGCATTCAGCATTGATCACACGATCTTTTTGTTTATGCGCATTGTAACGAGAGAGGAAACTCTTCCTTATCTAGTTTATAGCCCTATAAATAGTGAGGAATATTCACTGGGCAAAAGGTCAAAAAACTGTATCAGAGAAATTGTACGCCGAAACGTTATAAGCTAAGGCTATCTAAGAATTATATATTCTGAGATATTATTGTAAGAGCTATAAGAAAAGGAAACTTCTTCCTTATTCTTTAGTCAATACAACTAACGAGGATTAGGCTATTACCGAACTGCTAGGGGCTGAACCTCTACAAAATTTATGTATCTTTTTATTGCTTTATTATATATTCTTATTACGACATATCGTTTATCGCTTAT
This sequence comes from Cannabis sativa, assembly GCF_029168945.1. NCBI lineage: Eukaryota > Viridiplantae > Streptophyta > Magnoliopsida > Rosales > Cannabaceae > Cannabis > Cannabis sativa. The sequence continues at coordinate 61,362,214 of NC_083601.1, forward strand.
CAAAAAGACTTATTGTCGTTGGCTAAAAGCGAAGTCAACAATAATGGACCAAAATTAAATTGGGATACAGAGATCATAAATTGATAAAACCATAAGCATAAATGAACTAGTAAAGTTCAAAGCTTTATATTTTTGTGTGGACACAAAGTTGATTTTCCATATCCCATGTTTTGGCAGGAGAGTAAATCACAACTTGTCACACATGACCAATTAGTGAAACTTTAAGAAAAATGCAGAGTAATGAAATCACAGCTCAAAGGAGAATGTGGAGGAAGATTATCATTTATAGAAAGGGTTGATACAATCAATAAATAAAAAAGACCTCTAAGGGTCTTACACGTGTTATAATAAATACACACAAAAGAGAATAATATCATCAACACAAATACAAAGCAAAATATTCGGGGATTCACAATTTTAACAACCTCTAACGGCATGGGACCACAGAATATCTCTCATTGAAGTATTCCAAGAATTCTGTTATTCAATTCTTTTCACACCACCCCTCAAACGAATGGGTGAGGGCATCACTCTGAGTTTGTCAACTAAGAATTGAAATCTTGTGTGAGACAGAGCCTTGGTTAGATAGTTGGCTGTCTGATCATGTGTTGGGACATATCAAATTTCGATTTCCTTCTTTAAAACCTTATCTCGAATAAAATGGACATCTAGCTCGATGTGTTTTGTTCGAGCATGAAGCACAGGATTAGAAGCTAACGCACTTGCACTCATGTTGTCACACCATATGACAAGAGCAACTGGTATTCTAATTTTCATTTCCTACGATAGGCCTTGAACCCAAGTAATCTCAATTGTTAGTTGAGCAAGTGCACGGTACTCTGATTTGGTACTGGACTAAGAAACAACAATTTGTTTCTTTGATGACCAAGATATTAGTGTCTCCCCATGAAATAGGCAATAGCCAGCTACAGATCGTCAATCATCTAGACATGATGCCCAATTTGTATCACAAAAACCAATTAGAACAAGGCGATCACTAGGAGCTACATGAATTCCATGATGCATTATATATTTGAGATATCTCAAAATCGTCTTAGCTGCACTCCAATGTACTGTGGTAGGACCTTTAAGAAACTGACTGAGTTTGGTCACGACAGAAGAAATATCATGCAGTGTATGACTCATATATTGGAGTGCACCTATCAGACTTCTGTATTCAGTAGCATTGTACAGTGGTTGACCATCATTTAAGGATAGTGTCTTCCCTGCTGTCATCGAGGTAGGACCTGGTTTAACACTTTCCATGTTAAACCTTTTTAGCAACTCCTGAATGTATTTGCTTTGTGATAAGTATATCCATATTGTGTCTCTAAAAAAACTTCTATTCCCAAGAAATAGTGTAGGGATCCTAGATCCGTTAGGGAAAAGACATTGTTGAGTCTTGCAATAAAAATCTCCAACTCCTTTGAATTGTTACCCGTGACCACAATATCATCCACATATATTAGGACCATTATAACATAACTAGTGTGTTTCAACGTGAAAAAACAAGTGTCTGCATTGGAGTTTCAAAAATTCCAGCTTATAAGAGTGTTTCTCAACCGATCATACCATGCTCGAGGTGCTTGCTTCAGGTCATAGATCAATTTGAGAAGTTTGCAGACATGTTGGGGCTTGTCATAGTCTTCAAAACCTTGACGTCTTACCTTGTATACATCTTCCTCAAGGGTGCCATTTAGAAAGAAATTATTGATATCCAGCTGTCTAACATCCCAATCATTTGCTACAGCCATTGTGAGAACAATCCAAACTGTTGAAGCTTTAATAACGGGACTAAAAGTTTCACCAAAGTCTACCCCTGGCCTTTGGTGAAACCCCTTTGCCACGAGTCGAGCTTTAAGTCATTGAAAGCTACAATCTCTATTGAATTTACTTTAAACACCCATTTACAGCCTACAACATTCATATCAGGAGTAAAACGCACTAGAATCCAGGTTACATTCTTTTGTAAAGCTGCAAACTCAGCAGACATCGCATTATTCCACCCCTCATGCTGAAGCGCACTAGCAGCAGAGTCTCGTTCACAGTATATAGGGACACCAAAAGCTGTACCAAGGAAAAGTTGAAGTTTAAAAATCCTAGTCTTAGCACGAGTAGTCATAGGATGAATAGGCTGAGAAGTTGTCTTTGGAGTGATGCCAGCAGTAGTAGAGTTAGCCACGGATGTGAGATCATGTGGCACAATACATGTATTTGACAAAATTCAGTTAGGGCAGCTGAGGCTGAACTAGTACTCGAATTTGAAGCTGTGTTGGAGGCAGGTTGGAGAGGAGATGCTAAAGTAAGAGGACATCCATGATCTGAATTAGTAGGTAGTTCAGCAGTAAAATGTGAGGAATCAGATGGTGGAACATCACTGTGAGTATGCTCAGTAGAAGTAGAAGATGGGACACTTAGTGGAAGATTAAGCAAGGTGTGAGGTGCTGTCATGGTGAGATTCTGAGGTGACTGGTAATTATTCAAAAAACCAGTAGCAATGGGAAATTTCTTTTCATTGAAAACAACATGCCTAGAAAAGTATATACGACCAATGGAGCTAAGGCACTTGTACCCTTTGTGTACAATGCTACAACAAAGGTTGACACATTTAAAGTATGGAACTGAAGCTTATGTGTTTGATACGTTCTAAGACACTGAAAACAAGCCACCACAAATAATTTCAAAAAATTATAATCTGGAACTTTGTGAAACAAAGCTTAAAAAGGTGATTTTCCATGGAGAATTGGGGTAGGTAACCGATTAATTAGATATACAACTGACTTTAAAGCTTCATCCAGTACTTTAGAGGCATGTGCACTTGTGCAAGCAAAGTTAGCCCCATCTCAACAATGTGCCTATGCTTGTGCTCAGCTCTGCCATTTTGTTTAGAAGTAAGAACAAGAATGGTAAAAAATAATTCCACTGGTCACGACTAATTGAGAAAAGCATTGGTACTCACCACCCCAGTCTATTCTCAACTGTTTTATTTTTGTGTTAAACTGGTTTTCCACCATTAGTTTAAACTGTGTGAAAGCTTCAAGAGATTCAGATTTGTTTTTCAAATGATATAGCCATGTATATCTTGTGTACTCATCAGCAAAATGGTTATAGTATTTATAGTTGTTTTGACAGACTATGGGTGCTGGTCCCCATAGATCAGTATGTATTAAGTTAAGGACAACAAAAGCATGACTAGTAAATATTTTGAAAGGTAAGGCATGTGACTTTAATTGGCATGCATCGCAAAATGATTGTATTTCATTTGATTTTATGCTTACATTAGACAACTTAAGAACTCTATCTAAAGCATAGGTGGAGGGATGTCCTAGCCTCCTATGTCAGACATCTTTTAGGGAAACATTAACAACATTACTAGGAACTGTAGACTGACTCAAAATAGGAGGAAAAGCAGCCTTAGAGGATAAACTATGAAAAAATTATGGTGTAGGCTTGAACTGATACAGATCATCTCTATGTTGGAATTTATTTTACCAGGACCTAGATTTACTAACAAGTATGTTTTTAACATCCTAAATATGAACTTCTAAAACGATATAAAATAAATGCATAAAAGGTATGACAAACCTTACATTGGTTGCAGCAGAATTCAATGACTCCCTCCGCTCAGATCTCTAACCCTTGTATCCTTTTTGTAGCAGAGTATCACCAAGATCTGAGCCCGACACTCCATTAGTTGTTTGGATTCTTCACAGTCTTACACACTAAGATTGAGGACTAACTTGCTATGGGTGGGCATGCACTCAATCACTAAGGTTCGAATTTTGATGGTGAAGAACACTAAGAATTTCAAAATTATTAGAGAGAAAAGAAGAAGAAGTCTCATAACTCTAGTTATCTTATAGAATGAAAACTAGGTTTAAAGCTATAGAAGCATTAGTTGGATCATGAGACCTTTCTCTTCTTTTTATACTAATTCAATTAGGGTTAGGATTGAATTATTTGGAATAAAAAATGATAGAAATAGAGCAAAAATAGGACCTAGGGGCCAGCCCTTATGTGGGTCCATCACTAGTTAGATATTTGCCTCTTTTCTCAATCATTTGTCTATTTTTCACAAATATCACTTTTTGCACTTTCAATCATATAAATGCCAAAACTATTTATTTAATAATTAAAATTAATTATCAAATAAAATTTTCATTTATATTATTTATTAATTAGACTCCATAAAGTCTCTTAATTAACAAATAAACCCTAAAATTCTATTTCTTCACAATCAAACCATAACTTAGTGAAAATTCATAAACTAGACATAGTCTAACTTTAGAATTATAATTGATTAATTAATATCAATTAACTGAGTCTTACAAGCAGTTTGTCTCAACTAGTATGGGGACCATGGGCCTATATAACCGAGCTTCCAATAAACAGATAGAGAATTTACTAAAACTTATTAATTCCTCCTTGCCCCACTATAGATTTGTAATTTCACTCTCAATATATAGAACACTATATATGTTCCACGATATAGATACACTATGAGATTATCCATTTGTTATTATCCCAATAATCAATGATCCTCTATAGATGATCTACATTAAACATGGACTAATTTACCGTTACACCCTTCAATGTATTTTATCCTTAAAATACTTATCTACTTATAATCACTGAAATGAGTGCTCAACCATTTTTCTCTGTTAAGCCAAGCTCGAAGGAAATCATCATTTGACTTCTATATCTGGATAGAAGCTATAGATTTCGTATATATGATTAGCGCTCCCATTCAATTGAACTACCATGTCATTAACCTATATGTCACGACAAGAACCATTTGGTCGACTTTAACGAACAGATTTAAGAACACAAATAATTCAACTGAACTAGAACCTAACCATCTCAGGATTAAGATCACTTGATCTAGGATCAACTAGGTGATATTGAATTGAATAGATATTACAGTAAGTTTATCATATCTAGTTCAAGTTCAATATCGGTCACTTCCAATGCATACTCCATGCATCCAACCCAAGCGTACTTTAACCAATGCCTTGGAAAGGACATAGCACTTATCCAAGGTGCAAATAAACTACATTGTAGATTATCCTATTAGTTAAACCCTGTGTACTGATAAATCACAGGATTACATTTAATCACACAATCTTGATCATTTTCCACTGTGCTGATGACACAATAAACAAGAATATCAATGTGATAAGAATTTGGATGAATTTATAAATCAAATAAATAAATAAATGATCATATGAACCAAATAACACACTAAATAAGTAATGAAAATAGATCTGTTTCTTTATTGATAATTGAATAGAAAAGATTACATTGCAATAGAGTTTTATTTAGGGCACAAAGCCCAACAAACTCCCACTTGCACTAACGTAAAACTATCAGTACATTTCAATTAATCCTAAATTCAGTCTGTGCTTTTCAAATGTAGTTATAGTCAAAACTTTGGTGAATGGATTAGCTAAGCTGTCTTCAATACCCACTTTCTCCACCAGTACATCCCCTTCTTGCCACATATTCTCTGATGATGTGATGTTTCCTCTCTATGTGTTTGCTTCTCTTGTGGCTTTGAGGCTCCTTATTGTTGGCTATAGCTCCAGTGTTATCACAAAGTAAAACCAGTGGTTTTTCCATTCCATGAACATCACCAAGTCTTGAGAAGAACTTTCTAAGCCAGACAAGTTCCTTAGCAGCCTCGGCGGCAGCTATGTACTCGACCTCCATGCTACAGTTTGACGTTGCGGTTTGTTTAGCACTTCTCAAAACAATTGCTCCACCCCGAAGAGTAAACACCATCCCAGATGTAAACTTCCTGTCATCAAGACAAGCCTGGAAATCTGAGTCAGTATAGCCTACGGGGTTGAAAGCACCACCCTTGTAGATTAACACATAATGCCTTGTACTCTTCAAGTACTTCAAAATATGCTTAACTACAGTCTAATGTGCCTCTCCTGGATTTGTCTGATACCTGCTCACAATTCCTAGTGCATAGCAAATGTTAGGTCTAGTGCATAACATTGCATACATTAGACTTCCAACTGCTGAAGCATAAGGAACCCTTCTCATGTCCTCTATCTCTTAAGGATCAGTAGGAGACTATTCCTTAGATAGACGGATGCCAGGTCTAGAAGGCATCACTGCCCCTTTGTTATTTGTCATTGAGAATCTCTCTAACACCTTATGAATGTAAGTTGTTTGAGAGAGAGCAAGGAATCTGTTCTTCCAATTTTTGATGATCTGAATACCAAGAACATAAGCAGCTTCACCCGAATCTTTCATTTCAAATTTAGTGTCAAGCCATTCCTTGATGTCAGTCATTTTCTTGATATTGTTACCAATAATCAAAATGTCATCAACATAGAGGACCAGGAATACTACCACTTGATTATCCGTGAGTTGGTAAACACAAGGTTCATCATCGTTTTGGTGAAAGTGTAGGTCTTGATTATTTCATCAAACCTTTTATTCCAAGAAAAAGAAGCTTGCTTAAGTCCATAAATGGACCTATTGAGTTTGCAAACTTTCTTTTCTTGCTTTGGAAGAACATAGCCTTCTGGTTGCTCCATATAGATGGTTTCTTCAAGAATTTCATTAAGGAAAGCTGTCTTGACATCCATATGCCAAATTTCATAATCCAAAGAAGGAGATATGGGGAGAAGAATTCTGATGGATTTGAGCATGGCGTCCGGACTAAAAGTATCCTCATAGTCCACACTTCTCTTTGGGTATAACCCTTAGCGACTAGTCTAGCTTCAAAAGTTTTGACTTCGCCACCAGCACCTCTTTTCTTCTTGTAGACCCACTTACATCCAATTTGATGATAATCATCAGGTGCGTCTACATATTCCCAGACTTTGTTCTTTTTTCATGGAATCTATTTTTGAATCCATGCTAGTTGACCATTGTTTCCGTTTGGGACTTTCCATTGCCTATTTATAGGTTAATGGATCATCATCAATACCGTCACCAACGACCATATTGATTTCACCATCCAAGCCATAACGAGCTGGTTTTGTGGAAACCCTCCCACTACGATGAGGAGCCATGACCTTCTGAACAAGAACATTTGTGGTAGATTTCTTAGTTGTAACAACTTGCGTTGGTTCAATCAAGGGAGTGGGATTATCCTCTACATGAGTAGAAGAGGAAGGAACATTAGAAGGAGTTATATCTGAAAGCATTTCTTCTAACACTACTTTACTTTGTGGCTTAAAGTCTTTAATATAGTCACCTTCAAGGAAAGTGGCATTTGTAGAAACAAACACTTTATTATCCTTGGGACTATAAAATATTCCACCCCTAGTCTCCTTAGAATCTCGAACAAACATGCAAATCTCAGTTCACGTTTCTAGTTTGCCTTCTTTCTTTCTTAAGACATGAGCAGGGCACCCTCAGATTCTGTAATGGCCTAAACTGGGTATACAACCATTCCATAGTTCTACGGGTCTTAGGGACTGCTTTAGATGGAACAACATTTAGAATGTCATTAGCTGTCTGTATTGCATATCCCCATCAGGACATTAACAAGGTTGAATAGCTCAACATAGACCTAACAATTTCTAAAAGTGTGCAATTTCTTCTTTCTGCAACTTCATTTTGCTGTGGAGTGCGAGGGGCAGTATATTGCAATTCAATTCCAAGTTCAATTAAATGATCTTTGAACTGCATATCCATTACTCTCCACCCCCATCAGTTCGCAAGATCTTTAATGTCTTACCTAATTGGTTTTCAGCCAAAGCATGAAATTCCTGAAATTTCACAAACGTTTCAGATTTCTTTGGCATTAGGTAAAGAAAGCTATATCTAGAAAATTCATCAATGAAAGTGACAAAGTACTCATAACCTCCTCTGGATTTTACATTTAGAGGTTCACGAACATCTGAATGCACTAACTCTAGAGGTTCTTGTTGGGTTTTATGCCCTAAATAAAACTCTTTACAATCTGATTAGTTATCAATATAAGAAATTTGAAGTGATTAATGTTTGCATGAGTTTTACATGCTAATGGTTTAATATGTTTATTACATTTACACACAAAATCAGTTAAATCCAGATCATATGTTTATTCACAATTACAGTATCGTCAACACAGTGGAATGTGATTGTGATCATATGAATCAAAAGACTAAGTCCCTGTTTCATCAGTGTTTTGGATTTACACTAATGTGATAATCAGCGATGATGTGTACTTACACTTGGAGTAAGTGTTATGTTCTTTCCAGGACATTAGTAAAGTATACTAGTTTCGAATGTATGGAGTATACATTGGACTGGACCGATATTGCAACTTAGTTAAGATATTACAAACTTACCGTTATATCTTTCCAAGTCAATATCAGTAGTTGATCTTAAGATTAAAAGAATCTAAATCCTGATATGCTTAGGCTCAACTCAGGAGTAGTATTCATGTTCTTTGATTTATTAGTTAAGCCTACTTTTGGGTCAGGGTGATACGTATATTTTGGGAACATGATAGTATGATTGAGTGGGAGTGCTGAACATAAATATGGAATCTATAGCTTCTACTGGTGTATAGAATTCAAGTGATGATTCCCTTCGAGCTTAGTAAATAGAAGTAAATGGATGAGCTCTTGTTTAAGTGACTAATTCTTAGATCACTAAACACCATTTACAGGTAGCTGAGTGTTTTAAGGGGCAAAATACATTGAGGGGTGAGAACGGTAAATTATCCCATCTCGATGTAAATCATCTATATAGAGGATCTTTGATCACAATAAGATTATAACAATGGTTAAATGAGATAGCATATCTATATCGTGGAACATATAATATGCTCTATATAAGTCTGAGAGTGAAATTCTAAATTCTAAGAGTGGATTCAACGAAGAATTAATAAGTAGGAATTTACTTAGTAAATTCGGTTCACTTATTGGAAGCTCAGCATATAGATCCATGGTCCCCATTCTAGTTGAGAACATACTTCTTGTAAGACTCAATAATTGATTTGTGATTAATCAATTATAATTCTAAAGTTAGACTATGTCTAATTTGTGAATTTTCACTAAGCAGGGTCGAAATTGTAAAGAAAAGAGATTCTAGGTTTATTTATTTATTAATGGACTTTATATGTCTAGTTAATAATTAAATTAAATGACAATATTATTTTAATAATCTATTTTAGTTATTAAATAATTAGTTTTGGCATTTAAATGATTAGAATTGGAAAATTGGCGTTTTTGAGAAAATAGAAATAAAATTTGTGAAAACTGCAAAACCAAGTGGGGCCCATTATCTACACCTTGGCCGGCCACTTTATGTGGAATTTCAAATTGATATTTTCATTATTTTAATGCCAAATAATTCCTAACCTAAACCTAGTAGTTGCCTATAAATAGAAAGTGATTGCTCAGTCAAAACACACTACTTTTCAGAAAAACAATTTTTTAGAAAAACTGAGCCTTCCCTTTTCTATACCTTGGCCGAACCTCTCTCTCTCTCTCTTTTCCTCTTCTAAATTTCGAACCTAAGTGATAGAGTAAGTGCCCACACACATCAAGTGGTAACTCAATCATAGATTGGAAGACTGTGAAGGATCAAACACAAAGAGAAGGACATTCGGGCTCAGATCTTGATAATACTCTGCGACAGAAATGATACAAGGGTTAGAGATCTGAGTGGAAGGAGACATTAATTCCGCTGCATCAATGTAAGGTTTTCTTAACTTTATATGTGTTTAATTTATCGTTTTAGAAAGTTCATATTTAGGGTGTTAAACAACATACTTGTGAGTAGATCTAAGATCCTGGTAAAATAATATCCAACAGTTCTTTGGCACGCTCTCCCTTTGCAGAGAAACGCTTAGTCATTTTTCCTTCTAGGCAAGATTCACAAACTGGTAATTCAGCTAAGATGACATTTTTCAATGGAAATCTTTGGTTAATCTGTGAACTCTATCATAGCCTATATGACCTAGTCATAAATGCCATAGATATGTTTCATCATTATTATCAATCTCTTTTCTTTTATGGTTTCTAGGTTTAGCTATATTGAAAAGTACGTTATAAAGCGGAATTGGTATATCCGATCTTAAAACATAAAGCCTTTGTTCCATGTGAGCAACACATAATTGAAATCCATTATGAGAAATAGTGCAAATAGAACTCGAAAAATTCAATTGATTAAATTGTGTTTGTAAACATGAAACACTAATCAAGTTTCTACTAAAATTCTGAAAAAACAAAACATTGTCTAAAACTAAATATTTATTCTGAAACTTGAGGCGAGCTTTTCCCTTAGCTTGGATCGATTCTAATTCGCCATTTCTAACTTTGAGCTTCAACTCCCCTGGATTTAGATAAGTTTCAAGTAGATGTAATGAAGAACAAACATGCTTATGTTGGAATTTATTTTACCAGAATCTTAGATCTACTCACAAGTATGTTGTTTAACACCCTAAATATGAACTTTCTAAAACGATAAATAAACACATATAAAGTTAAGGAAACCTTACATTGATGGTAGCGGAATAATGTCTCCTTCCACTCTGATCTCTAACCCTTGTATCCTTTGTGTCGCAGAGTATTATCAAGATCTGAGCCCGAATGTCCTTCTCTTTGTGTGTGATCCTTCACAGTCTTCCAATATATGATTGAGGTACCACTTGCTGTGTGTGGGCCCTTACTCTATCACTAAGGTTCGAAATTTAGAAGAAGAAAAGAGAGAGAGAGTTGGTTCGGCTATAGAGAGAGGGAAGGCTCAGTTTTCTGAAAAATTGATTTTCTCACAAAAAGCATTGAAAACTTGTTATTTGACTGAGCCATCACTTTCTATTTATAGGCAACTACTAGGTTTAGGTTAGTAATTATTTGGCATTAAAATAATGAAAATATTAATTGGAAAATCTTGCTTAAGTGGCCGGCCATGGTGTGTAATGGGCCCCACTTGGTTTTTGCAGTTTTCACAATTTTTATTTCTATTTTCTCAAAAACGCCAATTTTCCAATTCTAACCATTTAAATGCCAAAACTAATTATTTAATAAATAAAAAAGATTATTAAATAATATTGTCATTTAATTATTAATTAGACATATAAAGTCTATTAATTAATAAATAAACCTAGAATCTCTTTTCTTTACAATTTCGCCCATGCTTAGTGAAAATTCACAAATTAGACATAGTCTAACTTTAGAATTATAATTGATTAATCACAAATCAATTATTGAGTCTTACAAGCAGTATAGTCTCAACTAGAATGGGGACCATGGATCTATATACTGAGCTTCCAATAAGTAAACCGAATTTACTAAGTAAATTCCTACTTATTAATTCTTCGTTGAATCCACTCTTAGAACTTAGAATTTCACTCTCAGACTTATATAGAGCATATTATATGTTCCACGATATAGATATGCTATCTCATTTAACCATTGTTATAATCTTATTGTGATCAAAGATCCTCTATATAGATGATTTACATCGAGATGGGATAATTTTACTGTTCTCACCCCTCAACGTATTTTGCCCCTTAAAACACTTAGCTACTTGTAAATGCTGTTTAGTGATCTAAGAATTAGTCACTTAAACAAGAGCTCATCCATTTACTTCTATTTAGCTAAGCTCGAAGGGAATCATCACTTGACTTCTATACACCAGTAGAAGCTATAGATTCCGTATTTATGTTCAGCACTCCCACTCAATCATACTATCATGTTCCCAAAATATACGTATCACCCTGACCCAAAAGTAGGCTTAACTAATAAATCAAAGAACATGAATAGTACTCCTGAGTTGAGCCTAAGCATATCAGGATTTAGATTCTTTTAATCTTAAGATCAACTACTGATACTGACTTGGAAAGATATGACGGTAAGTTTATAATATCTTAACTAAGTTCTATATCGGTCCAGTCCAATGTATACTCCATACATTCGAAACTAGTATACTTTACCAATGTCCTGGAAAGAACATAACACTTATTCCAAGTGTAAGTACACATCATCGCTGATTATCACATTAGTGTAAATCCAAAACACTGATGAAACAGGGACTTAGTCTTTTGATTCATATGATCACAATCACATTCCACTGTGTTGACGATACTGTAATTGTGAATAAACATATGATCTGGACTTAACTGATTTTGTGTGTAAATGTAATAAACATATTAAACCATTAGCATGTAAAATTCATGCAAACATAAATCACTTCAAATTTCTTATATTGATAACTAATCAGATTGTAAAGGGTTTTATTTAGGGCACAAAACCCAACAAACTCCCACTTGCACTAACATAAAACAAACTGTGCAAATAAATCAATCTGATGTCTTGATCTTCAGATCAAGTGTAGTATATTTGAATCCACCCAAACTTCTGGAAACTAGTTCATAAATACATTTATGAAACATCCTTTACTATATGTTTTACTCATCAAGGGATACTGAAATCCTTACTGTTTTAAAGTACATCTGAATAAACAGAAGACATATCTCTCATATTTTAAAATATGGAATTGAGATAATACAGCGTAGACTTTTCTTCAGTAAAATAACTTTCTGGTAATTTCAAATATAGAATAACTCCTCCACCCCCAGAGTAACCACCATCTCAAAGTTTAGAATGAGTTGGGGAAGATACAAGGATAACTGATATACAGTCCTTTAATATCTAACATATAGCTCACTTTCATAAATCTTTCTTGAATATCTTCTAATGTTCCTTATTTGATTACATCTCAGATAGCTCCCACTCAATAGTAGATGTCTGGTTAATAATACTTTTAACCTCTTTATTGTTTGGAGAGTTATCTAGTTGTGAATTATTGAATTAGTCTGAAACTTTAAGTTTCTTTTAAGACTAAATCATCAACACAGCAGACTAGTATTAAAAATACTTGCTAGAGATTAAGTAATCAAAATCAAGATACCATAAAATGTTATGAGAATTAAGAAATCTTGGCTCAAGTCATTCGAATAGACTGAACTAGAATTTTTTTATCTTATTCTCATAATTCTGATAAGTTATATCTATCCACATGAATGGTTAGATTTGCTTTTCAGAAATGTTCTTAAGTTCCTATCACAAGTGTCAACCTAATGAAGATGGGTAAAGAATTTTAAAATTCTCCCACTCAAATAAGGTAGTGTGATACATTATCAAAGAACTTTTATATGTATCATTTTTACTACAACAGTAAAACTAATTTGGAACATACAATCAAGATCAATGATTTATATTGGTAATAGCTAAGTCATTATATTACTTCCATGTTTAAAGAAAATATGTGTTACATAGGGTATTGTGGATAAACTCCACCCCTAAGTATATAGAGATTATGATCCACCCCTAAAGGTTGTAAAGATCATGATTCTCTAAGTGTTATAGAGATTATGTGGAGTTGAATACAATCCAGAGTTCATTAGATATAAAAGATCGTTGAACTGCATAGTTTTCTTAACTTGTCTCCACCCCTATCAGATCAAAAGATCCTTTTATTAAACAAATTCTTAATAATTGTATTAGAATTAATAATTATTAATAAAAATAGAAATAATTTCTAGTGTTTATTTAATATAACTCTATGAAGAGTTGTAAATATTATAGAATTTGTATCAATAATAAAAATACTTACACATACAAACATATAAATATAATGTGGTAATTGTGGTTTAAGATAAAGTAAATGAAGCTCAATCTCATAAATTTCAATTTGTTTGAAATAGAAAATAAAATATTATTAATAAAAAAAAATATTGCAACAATATGAGAAAAACAGGGATAAAAATCCCTAACTAAAATTCGAAATCCAAATTGTCTTTAAACTAAAACAATTAATTCAAAATAGATAAATGAGCTTCATCTTCATCTTGGACGATCTTCACCCTTTGTCCAGCTTTCTGTTCCAACTCCTGAAGATACCATCTGAGTTCAAGTAGCTTGGTCTATAAGAAGAAGAAACAAATAAACAAAGTTAGTCCAGAATCAATAATCCAATCGGATAATAATTCACTTAAACTTTTAAAGTTTATAGAAGGAAATACCTTGTTTCTTGGTCCTTTGAGTGCATCACCAGAAGCAGCAGCCTTTTTGTTTTTCATGGCTTTGGCACGCTTCTTGGTGTTTCTCCACTTCTTCTTTGATTTGGGTTTAAAAGCAGAGGCAATATTTGTCTCAGATTGACCGTCCCATTACCATTGCCAGAATTCTGAGGTTTACCCCCTTTCTTCTTGGGGCCTCCAATCAAATTTTCATATGTCTGAAGGTCATTGACTAACCCATGAAAGTTTATGTCCTTTTTATTCATGACATAATTTGATGTATAGGGCAAAAATGCTGGAATCAGACTATTCAAGATAAGGCTTACTTGAGTAGTGTGATCCATTTCAGCACCATGATCCTGGGCTTCTTGGAAATAACTTGCCATGAGGAGAACATGATCACGCACGTTTTGATGTGGTTCCATCCATGCATTGAAGTATTTCTTAGTCGCGTCAAAGCGAGACTGAAGAGATGCCCTACCGAATAGCTTAGTTAACTTCGTCATTACTTCAGCAGCCTTTTCGGTTTTAGAAAACCGAGTTTTAAGGGTGTCAACCATGCTGGAAAGCATAAAGTATAGAGCTTTGTCGTTAGCTTTCTGCCAACGCTCATACTTTTCTTTCACAGCTTTGGATGTATTGTCCCCCGGCACTTCTGGAGACGGCTCAGTTAACACAAACAAGGCACTTTCTCCTATGAGAGCAATATTAATGTTCTCATTCTATTTTGGAAAGTTAGATCCATTTAGCTTATTTTCGGTCAATAGTGATAACATGGAATTCATCATGGTTATACAGGATACTACAAAATAATAAATAGAAATCAATAATGGTTTAACACAAAATCCAATTCAGAAATTATAAGCACATAGCATGTAGGAATAATAAGAGAAAATACTAAAAAAAAATACAATCAAAAATAATTTCCAAGGTTTTCAACAAACTGATATCAGTGGCCCGTTTAGGCGAGAGTCAAAGCTACCATCCATTGAATAGAGTTGTCAGCTCATCTAAAATGTTAAACATTCTAGCAACCTTTTATTTGATCAAGATTGGAATCCAGCGTTGTCTCGTTTAGGCGAGAGTCAAGGCTATTCTATCTTATGAGCTTCTACCATTGTTTCATATTTTGCAAGTCAAATATAGTCGCCACCATTAGGGTGATCCATACCATATAAAAGACTTACAAAGCTACTTATCTTTCGAGATTAAACGGTGCGAACTTGCTAATGAACGTTCCTCCATTAGGGAGGATTACTCACTAAAACAAACGCTATCTAAAACCAATAATGGAGATCGAATATCTTAATAATAATAAAGCTCATTCTTTAAAATGTATTTTCTTTATTATTTTAATAAAATATATTCATTAAATACGAATTTAGAATTAAAATTCTAAATTAGAATTTAATTTAATATTTATAAAATTATACTTAGATGGTGATTGAAATAAATTGAATTATTTCCATCTTAGTAGCAATTTTTATATATAAATATTAAGAAAATTATTTAAGTTGTATTAATTTAAATTAATTTGTAACTCAAAATAAATTTTCATGAGAATATATTTATTGTATTTTGAAAAAGAAAGTATAAAAACTTTACTATTTTCGAAATACTTAAATAATAAATACTTAGAAAAAATACTTCAAGCAAAAATATCACCTATCCAGATTTTCCTTTGACTAATTAATTCAATTTCTAATAATATATTTTAATTCATTTATTTTAAATTAATCAATAAAGGAAAAAATCATTGATTTAAGTTGGTCCAAGAATTAATTAAAATAAATAATTAATTTACAACTTAATCTATTTTTCAAGACAAGTTCAAAAACATCTAGCATAATAATATGCAATTCGAAATTGATTAATAAAATAAAGAAAAAAAATATATTTTGAAAATTATTTAAATTTAAGTTGAAAAAATAAATTTCAACTAAAAAATAATTTTCTATTTAATTAAGTGTCATGAAAAATAAATATTTAAGTATCATGATCAAAATCAACTTAGATATTTAATTTTTCAATTTAATTAAATGTATTAAATTTAAGAAATAAATAATTAAGTGTAGAGAATGCTTAATTATTAATTTCTAGTTTAATACTAGGAAAAATATACTTAAATAAATTGTACCAAAATTAATTATTTAAATAACTAATTTCACAATGTATAATATTTTCCTATTTAATATTAGAAATAATAAGTAGTCTAGAAATAACTATCTAGAAAATATCTTATTTGACTAAGTATCTTTTCCACAAAATTTGAAAAAATATCAATTTAAGTTGTTATAGAAAAATCTAGAACTTAAATATTTTCAAATTTAAATTAACTAAATATCAAAAATTAAGTTGTAACCACTTAATTTGAAAATATTCCATTTTAAGTTTAAAACTAACTTAAAAAATATCTTAAGAATCTTTAATAACTAATGCCTAGAATTCCTCAACTTAATTTTAAATTTAAATAAAATATTCAAATTTAAGTTAGATAAGAAAAATCAGTTAATATAACTAATTTATAACTTAAATAGGAATATTTAATTAAATAAGCTCCAGAAAGAATCTAGTTAGTTAAAATTCTTTATTTAATTAAATACAAGAAAAATACAAATAGTTTGTCTAGAAATAATATCTAAAACTAAGAGTGTTTTTCTTAAAATTAACTTTAAAATATTAAAATGAAAATAAATTTCATATATTTTAAAAGTTAATTATGTTGCTAATCAATTTTATTAGGTTAAACTAATTTAATTAACCTAGCACAATTATTCAAATCAGGCAAATGGGCCTTCACAATTGGGGTAGTTCATGTGAGGGGGAGCTGTGTTCAGTATGTCGTACCCACTTCTATTGGCCCCCAACTCTCACACAAGGCCCAAAAGAGAGGAATTTAACCTTAAAATAAATAACTGTTATTAATTGAATAAGTCTAAAAACTAAATGGACCTAAATAAAATCTATCATGGTGTGACATTTTATTTAGCAACAACCTATATTCATCTATATAATAAAATAAACATATAGGCTCACACAGGCACACATTTGGATGGATCCTATCATGTTGCTAGGTCATACACAGATGAAAGAAGAATGTAAAATTTACCTGTTACAAATTATTTACTTGACCAATTGAACCAAGGGTTAAAATCAGATCATTGGATCTGTCAACAAGTTAACCATGGCTATTTGCAATCAAGCAATAATAGGTTTTATAAAACTTACAAACAAGCTAAAACACATACTCCTGCAACAAGGTTAGCTGGATAGTTGGATGTAGGATTTATTTAATTTTAAATAATTAAATTTCGAAAAAATAATTAAATAATAAAAAAATATTTATTTTCGAATTAAAAAAATATAAAATATTTATATATTTTCGAAATTAATAATAAAAAAATAATATTTAAAATTAAACCTACAATTTTGAAAAATTAGGTTTCAACTAACCTAAATATCATTTCAAAATTTGCTAACTACTTTTAAAAAATTAATGTTATTTTATAAATTAAATATTCAATAAAATTAAAAGAAATAAGTAAATATCTTTTTTCAGATTTTATGATTTAATTTAAATAAATAAAATAATAAAATTTAAAAGTTAGCAAAATATCTTATTTCTATTCAAAATATCATGATTATAGTTATCTTATTTTAAATTTAAATAAGGTCAAATTTTAAAAAAAATATATAGTTAAAGAAAATTTAATATCTGACCATAAATTTAAAAATAAGATAAGATATAATCAAATTTAAAAATAAGATAAAAAATCAAGCAAAAAGATAGATATTTACTTGTTTTCAAATTCAAATTACACTAATATCATGAATTAATTTTAAAAAAAACAATTAATTAATTTAATTATGATATTTAGAATTGAAATAGGAATAGTAAATATCTAAATACAAAACTACACCAAAAATCGGAAGTTAAATCCATGAAATAGCATGAAAAATCGAAGAAAAACGAAAAAAATGCGAGCTGTACGGACAGTATGCTGAGCATACTGCCCGCGCGCACATATGGGAGTGCACGGCCGAGCAAGCGCGGCGATGGAGGTGTCCAGCAGGATTTCCGCGCGCGGAAGCTCGATTTCAGACACGGATTCGTGTCCGTGCGCGTGCTGTCCGAGGGAAGCCCCTCATGCGCGCGCGTGGGGCAGTGACACCATCCCGATATTTTTCGAAACTTCAAAAAATCATAACTAATTTAAATTAAATCGAAATTGAGTTCTGTAAAAAAGTAAATTGCTTAATTGTTTCCATACTATCCAATAAAAATAATTCCAGAAACAGAATTTTAATTATTTTTCACGAAAATTCACAAACATCAATCAATCATCAAATAACACACAACACAACATGAAACCATCCAAATCACAAACAATCGTTTTAAAGTCCAAATTTCTTGCAAGAAAATCAATTACCATGGCTCTGAGGCCAGTTGTTGGAATTTATTTTATCAGGATCTTAGATCTACTCACAAGTATGTTGTTTAACACCCTAAATATGAACTTTCTAAAACGATAAATAAACAGATATAAAGTTAAGAAAACCTCACATTGATGGAAGCGGAATAATGTCTCCTTCCACTCAGATCTCTAACCCTTGTATCCTTTCTGTCGCCTAGTATTATCAAGATCTGAGCTTAAATGTCCTTCTCTTTGTGTGTGATCCTTCACAGTCTTCCAATCTATGATTGAGGTACCACTTGCTGTGTGTGGGCACTTACTCTATCACTAAGGTTCGAAATTTAGAAGAAGAAAAGAGAGAGAGAGTTGGTTCGGCTATAGAGAAAGGGAAGGCTCAGTTTTCTCAAAAATTGATTTTCTGACAAAAAGCATTGAAAACTTGTTGAAAACTTGTTATTTGACTGAGCCATCACTTTCTATTTATAGGCAACTACTAGGTTTAGGTTAGTAATTATTTGGCATTAAAATAATGAAAATATTAATTGGAAAATCTTGCTTAAGTGGCCGGCCATGGTCTGTAATGGGCCCCACTTGGTTTTTGCAGTTTTTACAATTTTTATTTCTATTTTCTCAAAAACGCCAATTTTCCAATTCTATCCATTTAAATGCCAGAACTAATTATTTAATAACTAAAATAGATTATTAAATAATATTGTCATTTAATTATTAATTAGACATATAAAGTCTATTAATTAATAAATAAACCTAGAATCTCTTTTTTTTACAATTTCGCCCCTGCTTAGTGAAAATTCACAAATTAGACATAGTCTAACTTTAGAATTATAATTGATTAATCACAAATCAATTATTGAGTCTTACAAGCAGTATAGTCTCAACTAGAATGGGGACCATGGATCTATATGCTGAGCTTCCAATAAGTGAACCGAATTTACTAAGTAAATTCCTACTTATTAATTCTTCGTTGAATCCACTCTTAGAACTTAGAATTTCACTCTCAGACTTATATAGAACATATTATATGTTCCACGATATAGATATGCTATCTCATTTAACCATTGTTATAATCTTATTGTGATCAAAGATCCTCTATATAGATGATTTACATCGAGATGGGATAATTTTACCGTTCTCACCCCTCAACGTATTTTGCCCCTTAAAACACTTAGCTACCTGTAAATGATGTTTAGTGATCTAAGAATTAGTCACTTAAACAAGAGCTCATCCATTTACTTTTATTTAGCTAAGCTCGAAGGGAATCATCACTTGACTTCTATACACCAGTAGAAGCTATAGATTCCATATTTATGTTCAGCACTCCCACTCAATCATACTATCATGTTCCCAAAATATACGTATCACCCTGACTCAAAAGTAGGCTTAACTAATAAATCAAAGAACATGAATAATACTCCTGAGTTGAGCCTAAGCATATCAGGATTTAGATTCTTTTAATCTTAAGATCAACTACTAATACTGACTTGGAAAGATATGACGGTAAGTTTATAATATCTTAACTAAGTTCAATATCGGTCCAGTCCAATGTATACTCCATACATTCGAAACTAGTATACTTTACCAATGTCCTGGAAAGAACATAACACTTACTCCAAGTGTAAGTACACATCATTGCTGATTATCACATTAGTGTAAATCCAAAACACTGATGAAACAGGGACTTAGTCTTTTGATTCATATGATCACAATCACATTCCACTGTGTTGACGATACTGTAATTGTGAATAAACATATGATCTGGACTTAACTGATTTTGTGTGTAAATGTAATAAACATATTAAACCATTAGCATGTAAAATTCATGAAAACATAAATCACTTCAAATTTCTTATATTGATAACTAATTAGATTGTAAAGGGTTTTATTTAGGGCACAAAACCCAACAGGTTAGTAGATCCAGAATAAACAATCCAAATGGATTTTCCATTCTCTAAAACACGTGATTGAAAAAAAAAAGTGATACCTTCGTTTTAATTGTCTAGAAGTCTAGGATATCTTTCTTGTTGATGTTCCTTCTCATCACAATACAAACATAGAAGAGTACGACTGTCCATTGTTTAAGTCCTTGAACTTGAAGAAGTAGCATTGTTAGAAGCATCATTTTCAATTACCCTCTTCCTTTTCTGCATGTCAGCAAAACTAGAGGGAGGCCTCCTAGGAGGCAAAGTCCGCTCGTAAGCACGTCCAGCTTGTCTACGTCGGATGAGTTAAAATTGTTCATCATGTATGATACAATAAATCTATTATACTCAGGTGGAAGACTATTAAGAATGAATTCAACCCATTGTTGTTTTCATAAATCAATTCCCAACTGTTATCCCAAGTTTGGCACTCTGACGTGGCATCACGAGAATGGTGACATGTGGACTCTGCTTAGAGCATCTGTTCGGATCAACATGCCGAGCAGGATGCCTCGCTAGCATGTCCATAATGGAATACTCAACGAGCCGTGCAGAATGAGCAACACTTAGCGAATTCAACTAAACGCATCGTGAGTCACCAGCTCAATCCATATAACTCAGGGATCAACTTACGTAGATGTGGCGTACACACGTTCCCACTATCAGTGTATTCAGCCTCAATCCCACGATCCTTGCATTCAGCATTGATCACACGATCTTTCTGTTTATGCGCATTGTAACGAGAGAGGAAACTCTTCCTCGTCAAGTTTCCAGCCCTATAAATATTGAGGAATGTTCACTTGTCAAAGGAGCGAGAAATTATACGCTGAAACGCTATAAGCTAAGGCTATCTAAGAATTATATATTCAGAGATATTATTGTAAGAGCTATAAGAAAAGGAATCTTCTTCCTTATTCTTAAGTCAATACAACTAACGAGGATTAGGCTATTACCGAACTGCTCGGGGCTGAACCTCTATAAAATTTCTGTGTCTTATTATTGCTTTACTACAAATTCTTATTACGACATATCGTTTATCGCTTAATAAAAAGACTCATTGTCGTTGGTAAAAGCGAAGTCAAAATTTTGGTGCTTTCATTGAGAGAAGAATCACTGATCGCTCTTTTCAATACTCGACACGATGGTACAAACTTGTAGAGGCCTGTTCAACCCAGCAAACTCACAGACGCTGGATCCGACGTTGCAGGACCCAGGGAGTTCGAGGGTTCCACCCGCTGTCAATCCTGGACAGACGGGAAGCGTGGTGAATGGTGAGACAACTCCTGTTACTGAAACAGCGCCTGGTGTGCAAGTGACCGGAAACAACGGTTCCGCACACAGCCAGGGCGTTCATAACACGACTGTTCCACCAGGCATCAATGCCCAAATGACCATCGGAGACGCAACCGAATTGCAAAACCTCCGCACTGCGCTTGGACTCATGCAGGGTCACAACAATACCCTGCATCACGATCAGGAGGAATTACGTGCCGCAGTAAACCTCGCGTTTGAAGAACAGAGGTGTATGTTCGCTGAGTGGAGGGACAAAGAGATGGAGGCATTAAGGGCTCACCATGCAGAATTTGAAGATCGTAGTCGGCAAGCCACTGTGCTGATACAAAGAGCCTATCAGACTGTAGGCCAGCAAACGCCGAGCGTCATTCCCCTAGGAGAAATCGAGGATGACCCAACGATGAATGTTTCCCAGACGACCAACGGTCAGCCGTCCAATCCCCGATCACGAGTTCCATTCGTGGGCCAAGAGGTAGGCGGACAGACCTTGTACGGGATGCTCGACGGATCCACGGAAAATAATGGAGCCATTCCACCTACCAACCAAGCGAACCAATCGCTAAGGCAGTCACGTTCTTCTGTGTTCGATAGGTTGGGAACAACCCATGACCTAAGGGGCGATCTAAATAGAAGAAGGGGAACAGACGAGCAGAATACTACAACGAACGTGGAGCCCGGAGCCCATACTCAAATCCCCGCTCAAAAAGACGCTGACATAGTCCAACCCGACTAGAATGCCAATCAAGTCAGCCCAACCGTACAGGCCCAGCTCGACGAACTTAAGAATATATGTTTCATGGCATGGCCGGGCAGCGTAACAATGATCTTCAGTTGGACCGTGCACGCGGAACTCCCTTCTCACCATAGATCAATCTCCTGCCACTACCTCACAAGTTCAAGATGCCAACGTGGAAGATGTACACTGGGAGAGAAGATCTTCTCTCCCATCTCAAGTATTTTGAGGTGCAAATGGATTTACAAGGGGTACGAGGAGACGTATGTTGCATAATCTTCCCCGCCACTCCATCAGAGGCCGCACAACAATGGTATTTTAAGTTGGCTCCTGGAAAGTTTAGTTCATGGAAAACCTTCTCTTCGGAATTCCATGCACAATTCTCTTCCGTACGCCAACTCCCATTGCATCTGGGAGATTTGGTCAAAGTAAAACAGCGACCAGGCGAGCCACTCCGGGCATACATCAACAGATTCATGACGGAAGCGACCAAGGTATCACGGGTAACCGAGGATGGAAAGTTATCCGCGATAATGGTAGGCATTGAAGTTCTTGGCGAACTGTGGAAGGATATAAGGAAAAACGGACCGGTCGACTCAATGAGCGATTTCCTTGACCGAGCTGAAGGTTTCATCAAGCTCGAAGAAGCCATTCAACGAGCAGAAGGTGAGCAAAAGCCAAACAAAACGAAGGTTCCTTCTACTGGAACGACCGCCCAACTTCCCCAATATTCAAGCAATTCAAGTGGCAAGCGTTCAGGCAACAACCACAAGCAAGGAAACGGGAAGAAGGGAAAGTTCACCGAAAAACCCAGACAGACTCCCCGTGATCGCGCCAAACACACTGCATTCACTATCTTAACTGAAGATATAGAAAGTGTGTACATAGCAACTCAGTCGCTAATTCTGTACAAGAAGCCCGGGCCCATGAAGAAAGATACCAGCAAAAGGGACATGACAAAGTTTTGTCGGTTCCATGGAGACTACGACCAGGACACCAACGAATGCTACAACTTGAAGCGGGAAATAGAACTTTTGATCAAGAAAAACAACCCGCACTTACAGAAGTACGTCAAGGCCAGAATGACCAGGATCTGATGCCTCCGCCAATAGATGGACACTTGGAAGTCATCATTGGAGGCCCGCACATCGCTGGAGACACAGGCAAAGCTCGAGAACATTCAACGACGAAGATGCTGTCCAGATAAGATTTCCGCACAACGACCCGCTGATCGTTGAAGTCCAGATAACAAACAAAATGGTGTCAAGAACCATGATCGATAATGGGGCTTCTTCAAATATTTTGTTTAAGACTGCTTACGAGAAGATGGGGCTCCAGCTCAAGGATTTGACTCCATGCCTTCAGCCCGTCTATGGTTTCTCCGGCCAAGGAGTTACGCCTCTAGGACAAATCTGGCTACCCCTCACAGTTGGACAAGCTCCAACGAGCATAACTATCATGGCACAATTCCTGATATTGGATGTTCCTTCAGCCTTTAACGTAATGCTAGGCCGACCAGCCTTGTATGACTTAAAAGCTGTCACATAAATATTCCACTCGTGCCTGAAGTTTCGAACCAAAAACGGGGTAGGGTGTCTTAGAGGGAATCAACAATCTGCTCGGGAATGTTACAACCTTGCAGTGGCCAAGGCTAAGAAGGAAGTATCCTCCAGCCAAAGCCCAGACAAGGGAATAAATATTCCCAAGTAGGAAACTTCCCAAGGCGAGGATGAAGATGTGGATCCTCGACTTGGGGACCCAAGCAGCAATGTTGGACCTGTGGAAGAATTAGAAGAGATTGAGATCGATCCAGCTATCCCGGCCAGAAAGCTAAAAATTGGAAAGGGTTTGTTGCTCGAAGTAAAATCGGAATCGATAAAATTTCTAAGAGCAAACCTAGATGTTTTCGCCTAGTCACATGCGGATATGGTCGGAATCGATTCTTCTATTATTTCGCACGTCCTGAATATCGATCCTAACATCCGGCCAGTTCAGCAAAAACGAAGATTGCTGGATAAAGAACGAGCAGTAGCCCTGAAAAGCTGCGCAACAACAACTTCATCATTGAAGCCTTTTACCCGGCTTGGGTCGCGAACCCTGTACTCGTGCCTAAGCCGAACAAGAAATGGCGAGTCTGTATTGACTTCACAGACCTCAACAAAGCGTGCCCTAAAGACTGTTTCCCACTTCCAAGAATCGATCAGCTCGTTGATGCAACAGCCGGGCACGAAATATTAAGCTTCATGGATGCTTATTCGGGCTACAATCAAATCAAGATGCATCCACCAGATCAAGAACATACAAGTTTCCGGACAGATATGGGTATTTACTGCTACAAAGTCATGCCGTTTGGTCTTAAAAACGCCGGAGCTACATACCAAAGATTGGTCAACAAAACGTTTAAAGATCAGATCGGCAGAAATATGGAAGTGTACGTGGATGATATGCTCGTCAAATCCAGAAAGGCTGGGGGGCACATAGACGACCTGGACGAATGTTCAAAGTCCTCAAGAAATACAACATGAAACTGTTGGGTTTTATGCCCTAAATAAAACTCATTTCAATATAATCAGATTTACTTATTAATATAGATCAGAAATAACATTTAATGTTGCATGGTTCACATGATTTATTTCATGATTATATGTACATAATGTATAAATTCATCTGAAACCCTTTTCACATACTTGATCCTGTTTATTGTGTCGTCAACACATTGGAAAGTAAACATGACTATGTGAATAAAGTTTCCTAGATTTATCAGACATAGGGTTTTACTGATATGATAATCTACAACAGAGTTTACTTGCATTTGGAGAAGTGCTATGTTCTTTCCAGAGCATTGGTTAAAGTAAAGCTCAGGTTGGATGCATGGAGTATGCATCGGAAGGGACCGATATTGAACTTTGACTTAGATTTATTAAACTTACCATAATATCTATTCAAGTCAATATCGCCTAGTTGATCCTAGATCAAATGATCTTAATCCTGATATGATTAGGCTCAATCTCGAGAGGCTATTCGTGTTCTTTGATTTGTTAGTTAAGCCTACTTTTAGGTCAGGGTGATACGTACATTTTGGGAACATGGTAGTGCAATTGAGTGGGAGCGCTATCATAAACACGGAATCTATAGCTTCTATCTGGCGAATAGTAAGCAAAGGATGATCTCCTTCGAGCTTGACCAAACGAACATAAATGGTGGAGTACTCATTTCACATAAGCTGAAATATCATTTATACGGGGTCAAGTGTTTTAAGGAATAAATACATTGTAGGGTGTAACGGTAATCTAATCCCTTTACAGTGTAGATCATTCATATAGAGGATCATTGATCACATTAGGATTATAACAATAGATAACTGATGATGCGTCTATATGGTGGAACATATAGAGCATTCTATATACTGAGAGTGCAATTCTAAGTTCTATGCGTGGATTCAACGAAGAATTAATAAGTTAGTGAATTTTAGTGCTAAATTCTTGATCTACTTATTGGAAGCTCGGTTATATAGACCCATGGTCCCCGCACTAGTTGAGATAATATTGCTTGTAAGACTCATATAATTGGTTTTGATTAATCAATTATAATTCTCAATTTAGACTATGTCTATTTGTGAATTTTTCACTAAGTAAGGGCGAAATTGTAAAGAAAGAGTTTATAGGGGCATATTTGTTAATTATGATACTTTGTATTGTTCAATTAATAAATATGATAAATGACAATATTATTTAATAATTATTTATAGTTATTAAATAGTTAGAATTGGCATTTAAATGGTTGAATTAGAAATTTGGCATTTTTGAGAAAATCAGATGCAGAAAAGATAAAACTGCAAAATTGCAAAAAGTGAGACCCAAATCCACTAACCATGGCCAGCCACTTTTATAGGCAATTTAAACTGATATTTTCATTATTTTAATGCCAAATAATTCAAACCTAACCTTAGTGGAATGCTATAAATAGATAGTGAAGGCTTCAGGAAAATTACACTTAAATTTTCTACTTTTTGATTCAGAAAAAACTGAGCATTCTCTCTCCCTATCTTTGGCCGAACCCACTCTCTCTCTCTTCCTCATTGAGATTTCGAAATTCTTAGTGTATGAGTAGTGCCCACACACAGCAAGTGATACCTCAATCATAGTGAGGAAGATCGTGAAGAAAGACTTTCAGCAAGAAGGAGTTTCAGCATCAAAGATTCAGAGAAAGAGATCCAGGTTCAGATATTGATAATGCTCTGCTACAGAAAGGAATCAAGGGCTAGATATCTGAACGGAAGGAGTCATTATATTCCGCTGCACCCAATGTAAGGTTTCCTAAACTTTATATGTGTTTATTTCATCGTTTTAGAAAGTTCATATTTAGGGTGTTAATCAACATACTTGTGAGTAGATCTAAGATCCTGGTAAAATAATTTCCAACAACTGGCCTCAGAGCCATGGTAATTGATTTACTTGCAAGAAATTTGGACTTTAAAACGATTGTTTGTTTGTTTTTTGGATGGTATCATGTTGTATTGAGTGTTATTTGATGATTGATTGATGTTTGTAAATTTTCGTGAAAAATAATTGCGATTCTGTTTCTGGCATTATTTTTATTGGATAGTATGGAAAAAATTAAGCAAGTTAGCCTTTTACAGAACTCAATTTCGATTTTATTTGAATTAGTTATGAATTTTTGAAGATTTGAAAAAATCGGAGCTGTGCTGAAATTTTCCTGCGATCGCGAAAACTGTCCGTACAGCTCACAATTTTTTCGTTTTTCTTCGATTTTTCATGCTTTTTCATGGAATTAACTTCCGATTTTTCGTGTAGTTCTATATATATATATATATACTATTACTATTCCTAATTCAATTCTAATTATCATTTTGAATTAATTTAATATTTTTTAAATTTAATTCAAGATATTAGTGTAATTTGAATTTGAATAGAATTAGTATCTATCTTATTTTTAAATTTGATTATATCTTATCTTATTTTAAATTTAAAATAAGATAATTATAATCATGTAATTTTTAAATTTTGTTATTTTATTTATTTAAATTACATTTAAAATTTTGCTAATTTTTTAAATTTTGTTATTTTATTTATTTAAATTACATTTAAAATTTGAAAAAGATATTCATTTATCTTTTCTAATTTTTTATTTAATTTTTATTTATAAAATAACATTTAAAATTTAAAAGTAGTTAGCAAATTTTGAAATGATATTTAGGTTGGTTGAAACCTAATTTTTCAAAATTGTAGGTTTAATTTTAAATTTAATTTTTTTAATCTAATTTCGAATTTTTTCAATTTTTTTTTAAATTTTCGAAAATATTTTTTTTAATTAATTATTTATTTCGAAATTAATTATTTGATTTAAAATTAAATAAATCCTACATCCAACTATCCAGCTAACCTTGTTGCAGGAGTATGTGTTTTAGCTTGTGTGTAAGTTTTCAAAACCTATTATTACTTGATTGCAAATAGCCATGGTTACTTTTTGCCAGATCTAATGATCTGATGGCTCCCTTGGTCAAGTTAATAATTTGTAACAGGTATATTTACAATCTTCTTTCATCTGTGTATGACCTAGCAACATGATAGGACCCATCCAAAGTGTGCCTGTGTGACCCTATGTGTTTAATTTCATTATAGATGCATATAGGTTGTTGTTGCTAAAATAAATTATCATAGTTCTTGATAGAATTTATTTAGGCCCATTTAGTTATTGGGCTTATTCAATTAATAACAGTTGTTCTTATTAAGGTTAAATTCCTCTCTTTTGGGCCTTGTGTGAGAGTTGGGAGCCATAGAAGTGGGTACGACATACTGAACCCAGCACCCCCTCACATGAACCACCCCAATTGTGAAGGCCCATTTGCCTGATTTGAATAACTGTACTAGGTTAATTAAACTAGTTTAACCTAATAAAATTGATTAGCAACATAATTAATTTCATTTATTTTGAAATTAATTTAAGAAAATTATAGTTTAAAGAATTCTTTATTCTAAGCTAAACTATATGTATTTTCTTGTATTTAATTAAATATAGAATTATAACCATCTAGATTCTTTCTCGGGCTTAATTTAAATTTTTCATTAAATATTCCTATTTAAGTTGATATTTAGTTATCTACAACTAACCAACTTAAATCTGAATATCTTTTGAATTTAAAATTTCAAAATTAAGTTGAGGAATTTTAGGCATTGGTTATTAAGATTCTTTAGATATTTTCTAAGTTAATATCTTTTCGAATATTAACTTAAAATTGAATATTTTCAAATTAAGTGGTTACAACTTAATTTTTGATATTTAATTAAATTTAAATTTGAAAAATATTTAAGTTCTAGATTTTTCTAATACAATTTAAATTAGATATTTTTTTTCAAATTTTGTGGAAAAGATACTTAGTCAAATAAGATATTTTCTAGATAGTTATTTCTAGACTACTTATTATTTCTAATATTAAATAGGAAAATATTATACAATGTGAAATTAATTATTTATATAATTAATTTTGGTACAATTTATTTTAAGTATATTTTTTCCTAGTATTAAACTAGAGATTAATAATTAAGCATTCTCTACACTTAATTATTTATTTCTTGAATTTAATACATTTAATTAATTTGAAAATTAAATATCTAAGTTGATTTTTATCATCATACTTAAATATTTCTTTTTCATGACACTTAATTAAATAGAAAATTATTTTTAGTTGAAATTTATTTTTTCAACTAAATTTAAATAATTTTCAAAATATATTTTTTTCTTTATTTTATTAATCAATATTCGTAATTGCATTTCTTAAATGCTAGAATTTTGAATTTTATCTTGAAAAATAGATTAAGTTGTAAATTAATTATTTATTTTAATTAATTTTTGGATCAACTTAAATCAATGATTTTTTCATTTATTGATTAATTTAAAATAAACTGAATTAAAGTATATTATTAGAAATTGAATTAATTAGTCAAAGAAAAATCTAGATAGATGATATTTTTGCTTGAAGTATTTTTCTAGTGTATTTAATTAAATAGAAAATTAATATTTAAGTTGATTTTCATCATCATACTTAAATATTTGAAATTTTTCTTATAAATTTAATTAAATAGGAAAATTATATTTTTTGTTGTAAATTAATTTTATTAATTAATTTTGGGCCAACATTAAATTAGAATAATTTTTCCAGGATTTATTTTTTTATTTTAATATGCATTTTTCGAAAATTGTATTCTTAAATACTTTAATTTTTCGAAATGCAATATATATATATTTATAGAAAATTAAATTTGAGTTGTAAATTAATTTAAATTAATTTTGTAACAACTTAAATTGAATATTTTTCTAAATATTTATTGGAAATTATTACTAAGATGGAAATAATTCATGTTATTTTCATATCCATCTAAGTAAAATTTATAAATATTAAATTAAAATTTATATTTAGAATTTTTCATTCTAAATTGGAAATTTTAATTAAATAAATATATATTTAAAATAAATAGAATAAATAAAGAGAATCAAAGAAAATACAACTTTTTTTTTAAATAATGAGCTCTTAATCAAAAGACATTCGATCTCCATTGTGGGTTTTACACCGCGTTTGTTTTAGTGAGTAATCCTCCCTAATGGAGGAACGTTCATTAGCAATTTCGCACCGTTTAACCTCGCATGATAAGTAGTTTGTAAGTGTTTTGTATGGTATGGATCACCCTAATGGTGGCGACCATACTTGACTTGCAAATTATGAAACAATGGTGGAAGCTCATAAGATAGAATTGCCTTGACTCTCGCCTAAACGGGACAACGCTGAATTCCAATCTTGATCGAATAAAAGGTTGCTAGAATGGTTATCATTTTAGATGAGCTGACAACTCTATTCAATGGATGATGCTTTGACTCTCGCCTAAACGGGACACTGTATCAGTTTGTTGAAAAACCTTGGAAATTATTTAGGATTATAAGTTTTAGTATTTTCACTTGTCATTCCTACTTGCTATATGCTTATAATTTCTGAATTGTGTATGAATTTATATTGAACCATGTTATTTTCTGTTATTAAGTTGTAGTTTAATTTCGAATCTTCATTGTTGGTCTAACTTGGCTTGTTTATCTAATGAGATAAATCCCTAGTGGATTTTCACCATTAGACATACATAATAGTGTTAGATCTCGAAAGATAAATATTGTATATGCGACATCTAGCTGTTCATCAATTGATGACACCTTAGACTAGTATTTTTACGATATGAAACAAGAAGATTGTATAAATAAGATTACTTTGACTTTCGCTAATCGAAGCATCGTTGGATTCTTATTTTAAACGAAATTATCCTAATTCCTCTTAGCTTATTCATTTCGAATTAGCTTTAAAAATATATCATTGGATGAATGGTCTTTAAATCATTTCATGTCATTTTAAATGACGCATATGATTATAATCTCGAAATTCTATTCCCAATTGATATAAATCCTCAATCTTAGAAATCTCCTGCTTGTATGGGCAAATCAGACTTAGAATTAAATTAGTAGTGGTGGTCCAAGATAGAATTACTCATTATATTTGGTATAAATTTAAGTCTTTGACTTTAATTTTAGATTCCAAACAGAAATTTTCTTATATTTCTAATTCCAGGATGCAATACAGTTACACCTTCACAAGGGTTTAATATCCATCTTCTATTAATGGATTCAAACTGTATGGAATATGAGTTAGGTATTCTTTGACCAGGATCCACTTGCATTATTCTAAGAATTCTTTGATGTAACTAAACCTATGTCATCAAAAGACACTAACACATTTTTTTTAGTCTATGGCATTTGTATCTTGCTCATAGTGGATTTGACAAGATCAATCTCTGCAAAGAGTTAATATGCCTATATCCATTGAAAGTAGTTCATCTCATTCGCAGATGGATGTACATTCAGGGGTGGATATGAGTTTTTCGATGTATTCTTAAAACGATAACTCTAGATTATACCTTTTAGCAAGAAATTTGAAATGTTTGAAAAATTTCATTAATTTCTAGCAATGGTTAAAACCATTAAGGTAAGTGGTTAAAGATCTTGCGAACTGATAGGGGTGGATAAATAGTTAGTAAATATGCAGTTTAAAGATCATTAATTTGATTTTTGAATTATATCCAAACTTACCTCCCCAGAAATTTCGAGTTGCATGTTGATGATTAGTTACTAGTCGTTGCCTAATTCCTTCTATGGTAATACAATTTCAGAATGATGTAATGGTTGTATACTTAATGTAAATCATTACTAGATTCATGGATGACCTAATCAAAATCTTAAGAAAAGCTAGAACTGTTAACCATGGTTTGTTAGCTATTCTGGAGGCAATGCTAACCGATATGCCACTTGACCTATCTTCTCGAGAATCTCGAAAGGTCCTGTAAATCTACGGCATAACTTGCCTCTTTTCCCGAAATGTTTAATCCCCTTCATCGGAGATACCCGTAAGAACACATGTTCCCCTACTTGGAACTCAACATCTCTGCGTTTTGGATCTGCATAACTCTTCTGTCTGCTCTGTGAGGCAAGCATTCTAGCTTTTATCTTCTCTATCGCCTCATTGGTCCGTTGCACTGACTCTGGACCTAAGTATTTCCTCTCCCCTGTCTCATCCCAGTGGATGGGAGATCTACATTTCCTACCGTATAACAGTTCATAGGGAGCCATCCCTATCGTACTCTGGTAACTGTTGTTGTAAGAAAACTCTATCAACGGTAGATACTTATTCCATGAGCCTTCGAAATCCATAACACAAGCTCGCAACATGTCCTCCAATATCTGAATTGTCCTTTCGGACTGACCATCTGTCTGAGGATGGAATGCTGTACTAAATTTCAGCTTTGTACCCATTGCTCGTTGCAAACTTTGCCAAAATTTGGAGGTGAACTTCGGATCCCTGTCCGAAACTATAGACTTCGGTACCCCGTGAAGTCTTACTATCTCTCTGACATACAACTCTGCCAACTGATCCACTGTAAATGTTGTTCTAACCGGCAGAAAATGAGCAGATTTCGTAAATCGATCCACCACTACCCAGATGGAATCAAATAAACCCGTGGTCCTAGGTAACCCGACCACAAAATCCATCGTGATATCCTCCCATTTCCATTCTGGTAGGGTTAGAGGCTGCAACAACCCTGCTGGTCTCTGATGTTCAGCCTTAATCTGCTGACAAGTGAGGCATCTCGATACGAATTCTACCAAATTCTTCTTCATACCGCTCCACCAGAAGTACGGTTTCAAATCTTGGTACATCTTAGTGGTGCCGGGATGCAGAGAATACGGGGTAGAATGAGCCTCCTCAAAGATCTCATTCCTAAGTTCCACACTATTCGGAACACAAACCCTGGCTTTATACAAAAGCATCCCACTGTCTGACACTGAAAAGTCCTTGGCTTGACCAGCCAACACCTCATCTCGGATCTTCACTAACTCTGGATCCGTCATCTGAGCGACTTTTATTCTTTCCAACAGATCAGATTGCAGCGTTAAGTTGTGAAGCTGACCTACCACAAACTCAATGCTGGATCTAACCATATCCTCTGCTAGCTGAGGTGAGATCAGAACCATACTAGCTACTTGCCCGGGACCCTTTCTGCTCAGGGCATCGGCCACTACATTGGATTTTCCGGGGTGATAGAGAATTTCGCAGTCGTAATCTTTCACTAATTCCAACCAACGCCTCTGTCTCATATTCCAATCCTTCTGAGTAAAGAAATACTTGAGACTTTTATGGTCGGTATAGATCTCACACTTTTCCCCGTAAAGATAATGCCGCCAAATCTTCCATGCGAAAACCACCGCGGCCAACTCTAGGTCATGAGTCGGGTATCGCTGCTCATAATCCTTTAACTGACGGGAGGCATAAGCGATGACCCGATCGGCTTGCATCAATACACACCCCAAACCCTGTTTGGATGCGTCACAATAAACTACGAACTTCCCGCTGTCTGAAGGCAAAGCTAGCACTGGAGCGGTAATCAATCTCTGTTTTAGCTCCTGAAAACTAGCTTCGCACTTATCTGACCAGATGAACCGCTGATTTTTCTTTGTAAGTTCGGTTAGGGGCATTGAAATTTTAGAGAACCCTTCGACGAACCTACGGTAGTACCCAGCTAAACCCAAAAAGCTTCTGATCTCTGTCACTGTCTTCGGTCTCGGCCAATCCCTGACGGATTCGATCTTCCCGGGATCTACCTTGATCCCATCTTTGCTCACAATGTGCCCTAGGAAGGACACCTGAGATAGCCAGAACTCACATTTCTTGAACTTGGCATAAAGTTTATGTTCTCAAAGTCGTTGCAGTACCATCTGAAGATGTAACTCATGCTCCTCTTCTGATTGAGAGTACACGAGGATGTCGTCGATAAACACAATCACACAGATATCGAGGAAATCCTTGAATACTCTATTCATCAGGTCCATAAATGCTGCAGGAGCATTGGTTAGTCCGAATGACATAACCTGAAATTCGTAATGTCCATACCTAGTGCGGAAAGCCGTCTTCGGAATGTCCTCCTCTCGGATTCTCAACTGATGATAACCCGAACGGAGATCAATCTTAGAAAAGACCGTCTTTCCCTGAAGTTGATCGAACAAATCATCGATCCTAGGTAATGGATATTTATTCTTCACCGTCAGCTTGTTCAATTCTCTGTAGTCGATGCACGTCCTCATAGATCCATCTTTCTTCTTGACGAATAAAACCGGGGCTCCCCAGGGTGACACACTGGGCCGAATGAACCCTATGTCAAGCAACCCTTGGAGCTGAATCTTTAATTCCTTAAGTTCAGCTGGAGCCATTCTATACGGGGCTTTGGAAACCGGTTCCACCCCTGGTGCCAAGTCTATCACGAAGTCAATCTTTCGCTGAGGTGGTAACCCTGGAAGTTCTTCGGGAAAAACATCCAAAAATTCTCGAACCACTTTGATGTCCTCTGGCCGAATGGTATCTGGCCGAGTGGTGTCCACCACCACGGCCAGAAACCCTAAGCAACCGCCGTGCAACAATTCTCTAGCTGACATAGCCGAGATCACCGGGATCCGAGATCCCTGAACTGAACCAACAAACACAAATGGTTCTTCACTTTCCGGTTGAAAGATCACCATCTTCCTTTTACAATCAATGCTCGCCGAATATTTAGATAGGAAATCCATTCCTAAAATAACATCGAATTCGACTAAACTCATCTCTATCAGATCAGCACTTAACTCTCTACCATCTATCCTGATTGGCATAGACCTAATCCACCTATTGGAGATAACCAATTCTCCGCCAGGTAATAGGGTTCCAAACTCTGATTCATATCTATCATACGGTCTACCCAATTTACTAAAGACTCTGGCCGCCACATAAGAATGTGTAGCCCCAGAATCAAACAGCACTGAATATAGCGAGTTGTTAATAGAAAGCTGACCTGTGACAACTGATGGGCTGGCATCTGCATCAGCCTGAGTGATAGCTAACACCCTGGCTGGAGTGGGTATCGCTGGAGCTCTCGGTGCCTCTGATCGGAGCTGGGGACAGTCCCTCTTGAAGTGTCCGGGCATGCCACAGTGAAAGCATCCCTGACCTTTGCACTCTCCCCGATGGTGCCTCTTGCAACTATGGCACTCGGGATAGGAGAATCGGGTCTCAGTACCACCAGGACGACTCCCCCTGTTCTGGTTCCCCCGGAACCTCTTGTTCTGACTCGAGCCACCGGAAGCAGTGGGTGTTCTCTTCCTCTGATCAATGGCCGAACCGCTACTCCCCCTGCTAAAGCCTGATGCAGGAGGGGTAGGAGCCCCGCCACTCACCGGAGTACTAGCTGACTCCGACATACACCCAACTGCGCCCTCAGCTCGCAGTGCCTTCTTCACCATCTGAGCATAGGTGGTGCTGTCGTCCGTGGTGATCATCAAGTCATGCCTGATCCTGGCATTCAACCCGTCCAGATACTTCTCCTTCTTGCTGAAGTCGGTCGGCACAATTCCCGAGGCTAACCTCGCCAACCGATCAAACTGAGTAGTATACTCAGTGACGCTCATATTCTCACGCTGGGTCAGGTGAGCGAACTCTTTCCTCTTGGCGCTTCTGGCCGCCTCATTGTAGTACTTCGCGTTGAAGAGTTCCTGGAACCTTTCCCAGGTCATGGTGGTGACGTCATGGATCTGAGACACCATGTCCCACCAGACCAAAGCGTCCTCCTGGAACTGGAAAGTGGCACACACCACTCGGTCGTTACCGGTGACACCCATGAAGTTCAGGATCTTGGTAATCACCGTTAGCCACTGCTCGACTTTCATCACGTCCGGACCTCCCAAGAAAACCGGAGGTGCTTGCTTCCGGAACCGCTCGTACAAAGGTTCCAATCTATTGGCCGCCACCACTATCTCGGCCTGGGCAGCAGGGGCAGGTGCCACTGGAACTATGGGCACTGGAACTGCAGGAGCACCCTGCTGTCTCAACCTCTGAATCTCGAGGTCTTGCTCTTCGATCCGGGCTTGCATTTTCGCAAACCGCAACTCCCAATTCTGGGCTCCCTGATCGGCTGGGGAAGCCTGGGCAGCCTGTGGCGGGTTCTCATCACCCCGACCACGAGCCCTGCCTCGGGGACCTCTACCTCAGCCCCTTACAAGTGGGGGAAACTGAGCTCCCTGTCCTTGGTTCGACCCTACGGAGTTGCCCTGACTCCTGGTAGTCCGCCTGGCGTCCATCTGATTAGAACCGCCTGCGAAACCAAGAGTTGGCATATCAGGTCGTATTCAAGGAGAGCTTACTAATGCCGCTTAATTTGGAAATTAAAAACGAAACATGCGCCTATTCTACTATCAGGCTACTAACATGCTTCCTAAAATGCTTCATAACTGAATAAAATAAACTAGTAAAGCAATAAAGGCTTACTGAACCGTGAAACGAGCTAACTGCTGATGATGATTGTACATGTCGTGACGATCTTCGGAAGATAACCTGGCGGCTGTGATACCAAATTGTAACACCCTAACTAACATAGGCGCATTACGTGATTTTTAAACATACTGTGCAGCTCGTTGCTAATCAACGAGGTTTATGGAAAAACGTGATTAATTAAAAATTTTGCTTTTTAATTAAACTTAGAAAATAATATTACAAAAGACTCGGGATCCTGATTATAAAATCATTTACAAAAAGATTTAACTGTTTAACTGATACACAAAATAAATGTCGCCTAGCGACCAATTACAAAATCAGCCTCGCTGTCCCGATGATCGTACGCTCCAGGCCTAACCGCCCCGACATGTACAATCTTCACAAGCTCGCTCACGGTCCATCAGCTTTAGCCTTGCCTTTACCTACACATAAACGTAGAACTGTGAGTCGACAGACTCAGTAAGAAAAGCATAATAATACTCATACATAATCCCGGTCATGATCAGACGCCCATACCCCTGATCATAACCCTAACTGCCGTGTCCAACACGATACTGAGTCCCGCTACTGCCGTGTCCAACACGGTACTGAGCCACTACTGCCATGTCCAACATGGTACTGAGTTTTGAACGTTCATAGGGACGGTACTATTGACACGTAACAACCTGATCGGTCGAACCGGTCATACTCCAGCTGCTGGTCATACTCCAGCCTGTACCGACGTGTTACTATATCCTCCTGATCGGTCGAACCGGTCATACTCCGGCTGCTGGTCATACTCCAGCCTGTACCGACGGGATACGTCAATAGTACGGAACCACCAACCAAGTGTCAGCCTGATCGGTCGAACCGGTCATACTCCGGCTGCTGGTCATACTCCAGCCTGTACCGACGTGACAGGGTTGGATGGTTCGAAGCCAACATACATAACTAATGTAATCTAACAGGCTTCCTACATGCACGCTAAACATGTAATCTACATATGCATACTGTTATACTAATCTTACCTGGATTCCGAATTCAGGTGTGCCGGTCAACCTGACTGGAACTTTAGCTGAGCGGCGGATTACAGGCTCCTAAACCATAAAAATCACAACACTATAAGTGACACGCTAAATCACTTCCCGGGGACTTAAACTAGGAACTAAAAGTTTCCCTATCGATAAAAAGCATGGCAATACCCCTTAAAACATAAAATCGAGAAAATCTAGGGTTTCTGAAATTTCCCCAACCGGCAGACCGGTTGCCCAACCGGAATTCCGGTTCTGGGAATTTTCGAAGCCCATCCGGAATTCCGGATGCACAACCGGAATTCCGGTTCCTCGCAGACAGAATTTCAAAAATTCATATCTCAACCAATTCAACCCCAAATTGATTCAAACTTTCCAGACCTACTCCATACATCCCAAATAACATTTCCAAGGCATTAAAACAACCCAGAAACCACAGATACAAAAAATTCCATTGGAGCTCAAGCTTTGAGTTCTAAACTCAAACTTGAGCAAAACCACCTAACATGCAATCAAACTAGCTTGAATCTACTTAAACAAGCATATCTAAGCCTCTGAAAACAATTAAAAACATCCAGCAACAACCCAGCAACAGATTAAACAATTTCTTCAAAATCACATTTTTGCATAGAAAAAATCATAACTTGCTCAACCTAAGAATCATGCTTTATAAACAGCTCATTTAACTTCAATTAAACATGCTTAAATCACAACATTCAACAACAACATCACAGCAGCAACATACTCAAATAATCATGCATGCAACATCATATTTTCATCAAAACACAACCATTTTTAAAGAAACAATGAAGAGAAGCTAACCTAGCTTGAAGAATGCTTAGATTGGATGAGAATTTACTTGAAAATCAGAGCAAAACCCAGCTCCTTGCACCCACATGCACAGCCGAGAGAGAGAGAGGAAAAGAGAAAGAGAGAGTTTGAAAATTCTAACTTTTTCTAACTTGTAATTTTTTGTAAAATGAAAAATGAAATAAAGCCACCTATTAACCTTTCATTTCAGCCAAATAATAATAAAATAAACACTTATTTTCAAATAGTCAAGTCACTAAAAGACAAAACACTAATGGGGCAAAAAGACCATTTTGCCCCTCCACCTTAAAACCACATAAATCATACTAAAGGGGTATTTTTGGGAAATTCTAAATTCCCGGCCATTCTCGACATTCCCAATGTCTAATAACCCGTCCCAAACTACTAACATACTAAGTTGTGATTTCTACTGAGCCAAACGCCGGGTTCCAAAATACCGGGCACCGGAAATGTAAAATATGAAAACTACTGAATGACATAAAATGCATCACTGAATTCCATAAATAACAGTATAATAAATTATTTAAATAGCTATAAATAATTTTCATAATTAATCCAGATTAACTGCTAATTTCCAAATTAAACTAAGCGGGCTTTACATCCTAAGACCCGCAACCCTCACCAGGATCCAGACCCTGACAAGGACCCCAACCTAAACCCAAACCAAGACTGGGATTGAGACATAGAGTTGAACCCGGACCGAGACTTGGACTAAAACCAAGACTCGAGACCCAAACCCGAACCTGGACCCAAAGCAGGACCTAGGAACTGCACTTGGATTGGGTACCTAGACCAGGAATATGGGCCTCGGAACCCAGACCCCGATCTAAATCTGAGACTCAAAACCAAACCAGGACCTGACCTGGACCAAGGAATCTGAAGTCGGACCTAGACCCAGACTCGAAACTTTCCCCGGACCCAGACGAGGAAATGAACCTAGAAACGAACCCATACAAAGACAAAACCTGAACCTGGACCCGAACTTGGGACCCGAACTTGGGACCCGAACTCAGACCCAAAACAAGAATCAAACCCAAACATGGAACGACACCCGGACCCGAACTCGAACCCAGATCGGGATCGGAACCCAAGACTTAGACCCAGAACTAAATCCAGACTCAGATCGAGATTGAAAGCAGTGACTCGGACCTGAACCTAGACCAAGACCCAGGACCCGAACCCACACCCGGAGCCTGATCTGAACCTAGATCGTGATCTGGACACGAACACAAACTCTGACTAGGACTTGACCCCATCCCGAACTTGAACCCCGACCCAAACTCGAACCCAAACTCAAACTCGGAATCGCAACTAGAACTTGAACCGAACTAGGACTAGATCGAACCCAAACCCAAATAAAAACCAAAATCGAGACCCAAACTTGAACATCGATTAGGACCCAAACCCGAACCTAGACCAGGACCCAAACCCAGACCAGAACTGGGACCTGGGTAACGGAACTAGGACCGGACCCAAGACCCGACCGAGACCCGAACTTGAACCAGGACCTGGGCAATCGAACTAGTCCTAGTCGGTGTCTGGGTCCGAGTCCTAATCTTGGTCCGAGTTCGAGTCTTGGGTTCGAGTCCGAGTCCAAGGTTTGAGTCCGAGTTCTCGTACGAGTCTGACTCTAGGTCCCGGTTCGGGTCCGGCTCTCGGTCTGGGTCCAAGTTTCAATCTGGTTCTAGGTTTGGGTATTTGTCTGGGTCTGGGTCTGGATTTGGGTTTTGGTACGGGTCTAGCATCTGGTCCAGTTCCCGGGTCACGGGTCCTGGGTTCCAAGTTCAGAGCGCAGGTCTTGGCACAAGTTTGGGTCCGAGTTTGGGTCTGGGTCCGAGTATCGATCCCAGTCTGGGTCCGAGTATCAATCCCAGTCTGGGTCTGGGTCCGTGTTCGGTTCTGCATCTAGATCTGTTTCTGGGTCAAGGTCTAATTGATTTTCCAAGGTCCTGAATCCGGTTCTTGTTCCGATTTTGGGTCCTGGTACAATTCCAAGATCCATACATCGACTACGGGTTGGGTCCAAGCCCTGGGTCGTGGGTCAAAATACGGATCCCAATCTTGGGTCCCGGTCTCGTTCCGATTCAGATCCTAGGTCCCAGTCCGTGTCCATGTCCAGGTCCGGGTTTGGGACCGAGACCGGGGTTGGGTCTTGGGGCCTAGTCCTGGGTCCTGATTTTGGTTCCAATTTCAGTTTTGGGTCCCCAATCTAGGTTTAGGACCTAGGTCCAGGTCTGAGTCTCTAATCTCGATCTGGGTCCTGAGTCTGGGTCTGGTCCAAGTCCGTGCTTGGGTTCGGGTTCGTGTCCCAAGTCTCGATCCGAGTTTTGATTCAGGTCTGTGTCCCGGTCCGGGTCTGGGTCTGGGTCCTAGTCTGATTCGAGTTCCAGCACTGAGACCGGGTCCTAGTCCCCTGGTCTTGTTTCCGGGTCGCGGTGTGCTTTCGGTTCCGCTTCTAGTTTGGGGTCACGGGATACGGGTCTGAGTCTAGGTCTGGGTTTTGGTCCGAGTCTGGGTCTAAGTTTGAGTCCGGGTATAGGTCCAGATCCAAACATCGACTATGGTTCAGGTCTAAGCCCCGAGTCCATATTAGGATCCAGTCTCGGGTCCTAGTCTAGTTCCACTTTTGGTCCCAGGTCCTGGTCCGGGTCCTAGTTAAGGGTTCGAGTTCGGGTTCAGGTCCTGGGTCTCGGTGCTAGTTTTAAAGCCTGGATCCTGGGTCCAGGTCCCCCATTCAGGTCCGGGTCCTAGGTCCCAATCCAAGTCTAGGACCCAGTCTGGGTTCAAGTTCTAGTCTGAGTTCAAGTTCGGGTTTCCGATCCCAGTCTGGGTCATGATCTGGGTTCGAGTCCAGATCCAAGTTCAGGTCTGAGTCTCGAGTTTCGATCTGGGTCTGGGTTTTGAGGTCGCGTCCATGCCCACTATCTAGGTCCGGGTCCTAGGTCCCAGTCGAGGTCCATGTTTGTGTTTAGGTCCTAGTCCTTGTTCTCATATTGATTTCGTGTCCGGGTTCGGGTTCGGGTTCGGGTCGGGGTCTGGGTCGGGGTCTGAGTCCAGGTCCGAGTCTAGGATTGGGTCTGAGTCCAAGTTTGGATCCCAGTCTGGGTCTAGGTTTGGGTCCAGGTCCGAGTCCAAGTATTGGGTACGGGTCCAGGTTTTGGTCTTGGTCTCGGTCCGGATCCAGATCCCAAGTTTCGATCCTGGTCTGGGTATGGGTCTGGGATTGGGTTCGAGTCCAGGTTCGTATCCAGATCCATGTCTAGGTCCGAGTCTAGGTTTGGAATCGGGTCCCAAGTTCAGGTCCAACTCGATCCCGGACTCAGTTTCAGAATCGGAGCCAGACTGGGACTAGAACCCAGGCATGGACTGTACCAGGACCCAAACCTAAACCAAAACTCAAACCAAAACCCATACCAGGACTTGGACCCAGACCGAGACCTGTGACCTGGGACCTAAACCGACCTGGACCTGGACCCAGACCGAGACCCGAAAACTACGGCCCAACCCAGGACCCATAAACCAGACTCAGACTTGGGACCCGAAACCCAAACCCAAACTAGGACTGGGACCCGAACTCGGACTCGAACCCAAACCGAGACCTGGACTCGGACCGGACCCGAACTCGAACTCGAACCGAAACACGAACTTGGACCCAAACTGGGACCTAGGACCCGAACATAGATAGGGGACCCAGACCTAGGAAATGGGACCCCGAACTAGGATCAGAACTTGGGCTCAGAACTTGGATCGGGACTCGGGACCTAACCTCAAACCCAAACCTAGACCTAGGACACACCTCAGGACCTGGATCCGGGACTCGATGCTTGGACCTGACTTGTAGTCGGTGTCAGGATCTAGGACTTAGACTAGAACCCAAACCCTAACTCGATCTCAAACCAGGTCTCGGGCACATAGCAAGACCCAGACCCACACTTGGGAACCAAAACCGAAACCTGAACTGGAACCGAACTAGGATCTTGGAACGGGACCGAGACCTGGACCCAGACCCGAACCCGGAACCGGACCCAGCCACGGACCCTAACCGAGATCGAACCCCAGACCTGAACCTCGTCCCAGACCCAAATCAGGACCCAAACCCAGACTCGGACCCAAACTCGACCCGAACGTGTACGCCGTGACATGAAACTTGAACCGAAACTAGAAGCCGATTGGGATCCAGGAACAGGACCAGGACCAGGACCTGGACCCAGACCCAAAACTTTAACCGGACCAGGACCCAGACCCAAAACTTTAACCGGACCAGGACCCAGACTCAGACACAGACCCACCTTGGGATTGGGGTCGAAAACCTGAATCAAAACCCGAACCGAGACTTGGGACCCAAACCCAGACCTGAATTCAAAGCTGAACATTGAACATGACTCGGGACCTAGAATTGGGATCGAGACCAAGAACTGGACACTAGTCTCAGTCCCGGACCTAGACCCAGACCCAGATCGGGACCTGGGACATAAGCCGAAACTAGACTGGGACCCGTGATTGGGATCCAAATCTTGTCCCGGGATCTGAGAACCGGGGCTTGGACAATACCCATAGTCGATTTCTTTATTTGGGACTCGGACAAGGACCCAAAGCTTGACCACGACCTGGACCCAGACCCAGACTTGTGACCCGAAATAGAAACTTGAACAAGAACGTGACCAGGACCTTGGAACAGGACCGTGACCAGGACCTTGGAACAGGACCGCGACCGTGACCAAGACCTGGACCTGGACCGGGACCCGGAACTAGACCAGAACCCAGCCTCTGAACTCGGGCTCGAACCTTGTCCCGGACCCAGACTAGGATTGAGACTAGAACCTGAACCCGAAACTGAACTCAGGACTCGATCCCGAACCAAGACCTAGCCCCTGACCTAAACTGGGATTTAGACTTGGACATGGACACGAAGCCAGGCCTGGACCCGAAAACTGACCCAGACCCAAACCGGGATCGAAACATGACACCTAGACACGGACACGGATGCAGACCCATACCCGAACATGGGACCCAGACCTAGACTCGAACCTGGACCCAGACTCAGACCGGGATCTAAAAAACCCGTACCCGAAATCAGAATTGGAACTACGACTAGGACCCAGACCTGAGACCAAAACTGAACCCAAACCATAACTAACTCAGACCAGATGCTGAACCATGACCTTGACTAGGACTGGGACCTGAGACCTGGGACCCGAACCTTGACCGGGACTCGAACTGGGACCTGGACCTGGACTTGACCTGGTCCTAAACCCTCGCCGAGTTCTGAGACCCACGACCCAAACTAGGATCTAGACCCTGACAAGGACCCGAACCTAAACCTAGACCAAGACGTGGACAGAGACCTAGACCCGAACCCAGACCGGGACCTGAACTAAAACCAAGACTCAGGACCCGAACCTGAACCGGGACCCACACTAGGACCTAGGAACCGGACTTGGATGGGGGACCTAGACCAGGGACTTAGGCCCCAGAACCCGTACCCAGATCTAAATCCAGGACTCGAACCCCAACCAGGACCTGAACGAGACCCGGGAATCCGAAGTCGGATCTAGACCCGGACCCAAAACCTGCCCCGGACAAAAACCAGGCAAGGAATCTTGACACGAACCCATACAATGATTAAACCCGAACCTGGACCCGAACCAAAAATCAAACTCGAACCCGGGACCCGAACTCAGACCCAGACCCAGAATAAGACCCAAACCTAGATTTGCACTTGGACCCGCACTCGCACCCAGAGTGGGATCGGAACCCAGGACTTAGACCCAGAACAAAACCCAGACTCAGATCAAGATCGAAACTTTGGACTCGGACAAAAACTTGGACCCAGACCAAGGACCCTAACCCACACCTGGAGCTCGATCTGAACCTAGACCGAGATTTGGACCCGAATCCAAACTCGGACCAAGACTCGAACCCCAATCCAAACTCGAACTCGGAATCGCAATTGGAACTGGAACTGGACTAGGACTAGGACTAGGACCCAGACCCAAACCCAAACCCAAATCAAAACAGAACCGAGACCCAAACCCGAACAGTGACTAGGACCCAAACCCGAACCTAGACCACGACCCAAACCCAAACTAGAACTGGGAACTAGGCCCATAATTGGGATAGGGACCCTAGCAACGGAGGTAGGACCAGGACCCAAGACACGACCCCAGACCTGAACATAAACATAGGACCCAGCTCGTGACCCAGCACCCGAAAAGGAACCAGTTTTCGACCCGAGATCAGGATCAGGATCTGGACCCGGGGCTGGGATCGAACCTGTAGTTATTGTCTAGATATGGGACCCAGCCCCGGACCCGAAACCAAACCAGGGCCCGAACTAGAATCTAGACCCGAACCCAAACCCAGTCCATGACTAAAACCTGAACTCGAACTCGTACCCTGTGACCTGAAATTGGAACCAAACCGGAAGTAGA
This sequence comes from Cannabis sativa, assembly GCF_029168945.1. Lineage (NCBI taxonomy): Eukaryota > Viridiplantae > Streptophyta > Magnoliopsida > Rosales > Cannabaceae > Cannabis > Cannabis sativa. The sequence continues at coordinate 61,406,751 of NC_083601.1, forward strand.
CTGGGCCCCGGAAACGGGACCCGAACAAGACTTGGACCTGGACCTAGAACCGTAACCGGACTTGGACCTAGTCCCAAAAACATAACCAGACCAGGACTCGGACTCCAACCTAGACCTAGACCTGAACTGGGACCTGGACCAGGATCCCAACCCAAACTAGGACTCGGTGCCGAACCTAAACCCGAACTCAGACCAAAACATGGAACCAGACTTGGGACAGAAAATTGGGGTCGGGACCTAGAACCGCACCCTAGTCTCGATCCCGAACCCAAACTCGGACCTTGGACCCAAGACCTAAACCAGAACCAGACCGAGACACGTGACAGGGATCCAGATTTGGGACTTAAACCAGGACCCAAACAGGACCGCGAGAATAGGACCCTTAAACAAGAGTACAATCGTGACCAGGACCCGGATGCAAACTTAGAACCAAACTCAGACCTAGATCCAGACCCAACCGAGACCGGAACTCGGGCCCATACATGGTCGTGTACCCCGACTGGGATCTAGACCCGGACCGGACCTAGACCTAGGACTTGATCCCAGACATAGACTCGGACCTAGATACGGATCCATATACGAACCTGGAGTCAAACCAAGACCTAGACCCAGACTAGTATCAAAACTAGGGACCTAGATCTAGACCGAGACCTTAACCAAGACCCAGACCTGGACCCGCACCCGAGACCTGTACACAGACCTGGACCCAAACCTAGACCCAGACCGGGATCCAGACCATGACCCTGACCCAGACCCTAACTCGGACCTGGACTCAGACCTTGACCCAGACCCAGACCCATACCGGAACCCAAACACTAAATCGAAATTGAAACTGGGACTAGGACCCAAACCCAGACCTTGACCTAGGCCTCAGAACCTAGACCCTGATCAAAACTTGAGACTCGAACTCGAACCAGAACCCAGATCTAGACCCAGACTGAGATCAAAACCCGAACCTAGACTTGGACCAGGACTTGAACCCTGACCCGGTCCTAGACTCAGACTTGGAAGGGGGACCTAGACCCCGGACACTGGCATCAGAACTGGGACCGAGACCCAAGACCTTACCCCAGACCCGGACCTTGACCTAGGAGCTAGACTGGGACCCGAGACCGTGATCCAGATCTGGACCCGGGGCTTAGACCTAATCCGTACTCAGTGTTGCAGACTCAAATCTAGACCCAGACCCAGACCCAGTCCCTGACCCGTACCCGACACCTGGGTTTAAGTGCAAGTCCAGGGTTTGAGTCCAGGAACTAGAATCTGACTAGGACCCAGACCTAGACACAGACCCGAATCAAAACTCGGATCGAGACTAGAGACACAAACTCGAACCCAGACACGGACTTGGATCCATGCCCAGACCCAGGACCGGAACTGGGATTTGAGACTTAGACCTGGACCCAGGACCCAAACCTAGATTGGGGACCCAAACACAAAATTAGAACCAGAATCGGGACCTAGGACTTGGATAAGGACCCAAGACCCGTCCCCGGTCTAGGTCCTAGACCCGGACCTAGACACGGACATGGACTAAGACCCAGGATCCGAATCAAAAAAAGACCAGGACCCAAGATTGGGATTTGGATCTTGACCCACGTCCCGAGGCTTGGAACCAACCCGTAGTCGGTGTCTAGATCCTGGATTCGTACCAAGACCCAAACCTGGAACCATTTCCAGACCAGGACAAAAACCGAGACTCGAACCCGATACCCAAAATCAGAAAAAGAACCGGAATTAGGACCGTAGAACAGGTCTTGGACTAGGACCCAAAACCGGATCTACATGTGGAACCGAACATGGACTGGAACCCAGACCCGGACTTAGACCTAGACCCTGACCTAGACCCAAACCCGTACCCCAAACCTGGGTCTGAGTCCGAGTTTGGGTTTGAGTTTGAGAACTTAAATCTGACTAAGATCTAGACCCAGACCCAGACCGGGATGTAGACCCAAATCAAAACCCGGATCGAGACTCGAGACACAAACCCGAACCCAAACACGGACTTGGACCTAGACCCGGACCCAACACCCGAATCGGGATTGGAGACTCACACCTAGACCTAGGAGCCAGACCTAAATTGGGGACTCAAACTCAAAATTAGAACCAGAATCGGGACCTAAGAATGGAACTGGGACCCATGACCCGACCCTAGTCTCGGTCCCACACCCAGACCCGGACACGGACCGGGACCCAAGATCCGAATTGGAACGAGAGTGGGACCCAAGATTAGGATCCGGATATTGACCCTCGACTCGGGGCTTGGACCCAACCCGTAGTCGACATCTAGATCTTGGAATCATACCAACACTCGAACTTGGAACAATTTCCAAGCTAAGACCCAAACCCGAACTCGAACCCGAGACCTGAAATCAGAATAAGAACTGGAATCAAGACCCTAGAACAAGAATTGGACCTGGACCCATAACCAGATCTAGACGGGGAACCGAACACGGACCCGAACCCAAACTGGGATCGATACCTAGTCCCAGACCCGAACCTCGACCCAAACTTGCGATAGGACTTGCGACCTAGAACCTGGAGCCCAAGACGCGTGCTCCGGGACATGGACCAGAACCTAGACCCGTGCTAGAATCCAAACTCAGACCCAGACTCAGACAAAGAACCGGACCCAAACACGGACTGAAACCCGGACCCACAACCAGACTCGTACCATAACTCGGACTCAAACTCGTGACTTGGACCCGGATCGAGATCAGGCCTGGGACCCAAACCTGGACTAGGGCCGAGACCTAAACCTAGACTTGGACTAGAACCTAGACTAGGACCGGGACCCGGGACCCGATACTTGGACCTGGGACTTGAGAATCGAACTGTGACTAGACCTAGATAAGGCCAAGACCCGAGACAAAGACCAGTACTGAAGACGGACCGGGACCAGCACTCGGACTGGGACCCTAACCTAGACTGGGACCTAGGACCCTAACCTGAATTGGGGACCCAGACCCATGACTCAGGACCCAAGACCTAAACCTAGACCTGAGACCCAAACTAGGACCCAATGTAAGAGCTAGAACTTGACCAGAACCCGAACCCGTGCCTGAACTCGAACTAGACTCGACATGTTGTTGATGTTTGGATTTGGGACCGAGACTCGAACCTGAACCCAAACACGGACCTAGACCCAGACCATGACTTAGACACAAAGCCACACTCAAACCTTAAATCGTACCCTATGACTTAAAATTGGAACCGAAACTGGAAGCGGACCCTTAAACCCTAAACCCTAAACCTTAAACCCTAAACCTTAAACTCTAAATCCTAAACTCTTTACACTTACCCCTAAACCCTAAGCCCTAAACCCTAAACCCTAAATCCCTAAACACTTTACCCAATACCGTAAACCCTAAACCCTAACCTGGACACGGGCCCAGGCCCATACCCATACCGAGATCGGAACCCAGGACCAAGACCCAGACCCGGATCTAGACGAGAACCTAGACCCAAACTCAGGACCTGAACCCGCACCCGAACCCAGACCAAAACCTTGTCCAGAACCTAGACGTTGTCTCGGACCCAGATCGGGATCCCGCCCGAACCCAAATAGGGACCTGGACTCATACCGGGACCCAGACCCTGACTCAAACCTAAACCCGTACTGGGACCTAGACACAGACCCAAACTCAAGATCCCAACCCGAATCTGAACTTGGACCTAGACTGGGACCTAGGATCCGGACCTAGATGGGGGACCTAGGCCCTAAACTCGAACTTGGACCAAGACCTAGACCAAGGATCCTGACCTAGATGGGGGACTTGGACACAAAATTGAGCCCCAGATCCGGGACCGAACCCAAAACTCGACCCCAAACTCGAGACACGGGACCTGACCCTAGACCCAAAACTCAGGACCTGACTTCCGAGACACAACCCCAAACCCGGACCCAAACCAAAACTTAAGACGCGGCCCAAGACCGGGAACCCAAACTAGAATAAGACCGATATCCAAGACTGAGATCCGAATCTGGACCTAAGGCTTCGACCTGACCTGTAGTCAGTGTTTGAATCCAGGACCCACACCCGGATCTGTACCCAGACTCATACCAGGACACAAACCTAAACCCAAACTCAAACCATAACCCATACCGGCACTTGGACCCGGACCGGGACCTGTGACTTGGGACCTAAACCAAGACCTAGACTTGGACCCAAACTGGGACCCGAACCCAAACCCAAACCCAAACCCAAAAACTAGGCCCGGACCCAGGACCTATGAACTAGACTCGGACTTGGGACCCAAAACTCAAACCCATACTAGGACTGGCACCTGAAGTCAGACCCGAACCCAAATGGGGACCTGGACTAAGACCGGGACTCAAGAACCGAACCCGAATGGAAACACAAACTTGGACCCGGATCCGGATCGGGACCTTGGACCTGAACATAGATGGGGGACCCGGACCCAAGAATCGGGCCCCCAAACTGGGACCTGAACTTGGGCCTCAGAACTTGGATTAGGATCCGGGAGCCGACCCCAGACCCAAACCTTGTCCAAGGACCCACCTCGGGACCTAGGATCCAAGACTCGATGCTTGGACCCGACGCGTAGTCGGTCTCTAGATCTAGGACTTAGACGAGAACCCGAACCCAAACTCAAACTCAAACCATGACCTGGACACAGACCCACACTTGGGAACCAAAATCGAAGCTTGAACTAGAACCCGATCAAGATCATGGAACGCGACCGGGACCTAGCATCGGACCTGAACCCAGATTTGGACCCAACCTCAGACTCTAACTGAGACCGAAACCCGGACCTAAACCCAGACTCAGCCCCAAAATCAACCCGAACCTGTACCCCGTGACTTGAAACTAGAACCGAAACCAGAAGCAGATCAAGACCCAGGACCTGGACCTAGACCTAAAACTTTAGCTAGAAACCCAAACCTGAATCTAATCCCAAACCGAGACTCGGGACCCGAACCCAGACCTGAACTCAGACCCGAACATGGAACAAGACTCGGGACCCAGAATTGGGATTGAGACCCAGATCTGCACCCAAGTCTCGGTCTCGAAGCTTGATCGAGACCCATACCGGGACTTGCGACATGAACTGAAACAAGACTGGGACCCGCGATTGGGATCCAGATCTTGTCCCTGGATCTGGGAACTTGGGATTGGAGAAGACCCATAGTCGGTGTCAGACCTGGGACTCGAAACTGAAACATGAACCAGAACGTGACCAGGACCTTAGAACAGGCCGAGATTGTGACTAAGACCTGGACCTGGACTGAGACCCAAAACTAGACCAGAACCAAGCCCCAGAACTAGGGCTCTAACCTGTTCCTCAACCCAGTCCCGAACCCAGACTAGGACTGAGACTTGAACCTGAACTTGAACTAAAACTCGGGACTCGATCTCAGACCTAGACTAAGCCCCTGACCTAAACTGCGATTCTGACGTGGAGATGGACATGAACCCAGACCTGGACCTGAATACCGACCCAGACCTAGACCACGATCGAAACACGGGACTTGGACCCAAACCCAGACACAGACCCAGACCCAAACTTGGGACCCGAACCTGGACTCGGACTCAAACTTAGACCCAGACCGGATCCAAAAAACCCATACCCGGACTCGGACTAAGACTCAGACCCTTACCCCAACCTCGACCCATACACGGACCCAGAACAAAACCTGGACATAGAATCAGAATTGGAACTGTGACTAGGACCTAGACTTGAGACCAGAACCGAACCCAAACAATAACCAAAACTCGGACCAGAACCTGTACCGAGACCTTGACTAGGACTAGGACCTGAGACCTGGGACTTGAACCTAGACCGAGACCCGAACTGGGACCTGATCCTAAACCCTCGATGGGACCTAAGACCCGCGAGCCAGACCAAGATCCAAACCCTGACAAGGACCCAAACCTAAACTCGGACCAAGACTTGGACTGAGACTTTGACCCAAACCTAGAGCGGGACCTGGACTAATACCAAGACTTAGGACCTAAACCCAAACCTCGACCCAGACTAGGACCTAGGAACAAGACTTGGATGGGGGACCTAGACCAGGGACCTAGGCCCTGGAACCCAAACCTAGATCAAAATCCGAGACTCGAACCCAAACCAGGACTTGTCCTAGACCTGGGAATCCAAAGTCAGACCTAGACCCGGACCCGAAACCTGGCCCGGACCCAAAAAAGGCAGGAACTTGGACACGAACCCATACCAAGACCAAACCTGAACCCAGACTCGAACCCAAAATCAGTCCCGAACCCGGGACCCGAACTTAGACCCATACCCAGAATCAGACGCAAACCTAGGCCTGTGTCCGGAACCGAACTCGAACCCAGACCGGGATCGAAACCTAGGACTTAGACTCGAAACTAAATTGGGACTCAGATTGAGATCGAAACCTAGGACTCGGACCTGAACCTAAACCTAGACTCAGGACCCTAACCCACACCCAAAGCCTGATCCGAACCTAGACCGAGATCCAGACCCAAACCCAAACTCGGACTTGGACTCGAACCCCAACCCGAACTCGAACCCAAACTCGAACTCAGAATCGCAATTGGAACTGGAACCAGACTAGGACTATGACTAAGACCAGGACCAGGACCCAGACCAGAACCCAAACCCAAATAAAAACTTAAACCGAGACCCAAACACAAACCCCGACTAGGACCCAAACCTAGACAAAAACTGGCACCTAGACCCAGAATTAGGACGGAACTAGGACTGGGACCCAAGACCCGACCCAAGACTAGGACATGAACCTAGGACCCAACTCGTGACCCGGCACCCGAAATGGAACCAGACCCGAACCCGAGATCAAGATCGAGATCCAAATCAGGACCCAGGGCTTGGACCGAACCCATAGTCGGTGTTTGGATCTGGGACTGAGCCCCGGACTCGAACCCAAACCAGGACCCAAACCCAAACCCAGACCCAAACCCAGTCCCAAAGCCAAACTTGGACCTGAATCTGTACCCTGTGATCTGAAATTGGAACCGAAACTAGAAGTAGACCGGGACCCCAGAACGGGACCGAAGCAAGGACTTGTACCTGGACTTGGAATCGTAATCGGACGTGGACCTAGACTCGGAACTGTAACCAGACTAGGACCTAGACTCCAGCCCAGACCTAGACCCAAACCAGGACCCAAACTCGGATCCCAACCCAGAGCTGGACTCGGGACCCAAATCTGGACCCGAACTCAGACCCAAACATGGAACAAGACTCGGGACATAGAACAAGGGTCGGGGCCTAGAATCGCACCCCAGTCTCGGTCCCGAACCAGTACTCAGACTTGGGACCCAGGACCAGAACCAGAACCAGATCAGGACACGTGACAAGTATACAGATTTAGGACTTAGGCAAGGACTCGAACCCAGACCCGGGACCCAAAATTGGAAATTGTACAACAACTTCCAAACTAGGACCCTCGAACAAGACTAGGACCGTGACCTGGACTCTGACTTATACCTAGAACCGAACTCAGACCTAGCCCCATACCCAAACTAAGACCGAAACTCGAGCTCAGTCACGATCGTGTACCCAGACCGAGACCGAGACCCAGACTCAAACCTGGACCAGGACCTAGACCTGGGACCCAATCCCAGACCCAGACTCGGACCTAGATAGGGATCTCAATACGAACCTGGACTCGAACCCAGACCTGGACCCAGACCGGGATCAAAACTCAAGACCTAAATTCAAACTGAGACCCTGACCCAAACCCAAACATTAACCTGCACTTGGGACCCGAACTCGGACCTGACCCGAATCTAGACCCAGACCGGGATTTTGACCTAGACCCAGACTCGAACATAGACTCAGACCAGGACTCATACCTCGACCCAAACCCAAACCCAAACATTGAATCGAAGTCGATACTGGGACTAGGACCCAATCCCGAACATGGACCCAGATCGGGACCAAGGACCCGGACCTGGATTGAAGACCTAGACTTGGGCCTCGAAACACAAACCTAGATCGTAACTCGGGACTCGGACCCGAACCTGGACCTAGACTCGAACCCAGATCTGGACCCAAACCTAGACCGGAACCCAAACCAAGACTCGGACCGGGACATGAACCCCGATCGGGTCGTGGACTCGAACCGGGACCGAGGACTCGAACATGGATGGGGGACCTAGACCGAGGACACGGGCATCAGAACTAGGACTAAGACCCAAGCCCTGACCCCGAACTAGGATCCTGTCCTAGGACCTGGACCAGGACTTGGGGCCTGAAGTAGAATTAGACTGGGACCTGAGACTGTGATCCAGATTTGGACCCAGGGCTTGGAACTGACCCGTAGTAAGTGTTTGGATCTAGGACCCATACCCAAACTCAAACCCAAACCCGGACTCGGGCCCTGACCCAAACCCAGACCTGCACCCCAGACTTAGTTCCGAGTCCGAGACTGGGTTTGAGTCCGGGAACTGGAAACTAACTAGGACCCAACACAGACCCAGACCAGGACGCAGACCCGAATCAAAACTCAGATCGGGACTCGGGACACGAACCCGAACCCAGAGACAAACTTGGACCCAAACCCCGAGCCAGGACCCAGACCGGGATTGGAGACTCAGACCTGGGCCCAAGACCCAGACCTAGGTTGGGGACCCAAACTCAAAATTAGAACCAGAATCGGGACCCAAGACAGGGACTGTGACCCAAGGCCTTACCCAGGTCTCTGTCCCAAACCTGGACCCAAATAAGGACACAGACCGCCACCCAGGATTTGAATCGGAATGGGACTGGGACCCAAGATTGGGATTCAAATCTTGACCCACGACTTGGGGCTTGGACCCAACCTGTAGTCGGTGTCCAGATCTTGGAATCATACCAAGACCCAAACCTTGAACCATTTCCAGACTATGACCCAAACCCAGAATCGGACCCGAGACCCGAAATCGGAACAAGTACTGGAATCGGGACCCTAGAACAGTAATTGGACCTGGACCCAAAATTGGATCTAGACGAGTAACCGAACACGGACCCGGACCTAGACCGGGATCTATACCCTGACCCAGACCCAGACCCGAACCCAGACCTAGACTTCTGCCAGGACATGCGACCCAAAAACTCGAAACCCAGGACTGGTGACCTGGGACTTTGACTAGAACCTAGACCCGTAACAGAACCCGGAGCGACACCCAAACCCAGACCTAGACCAAGACCCGAACCCATAAATAGACTAAAACTTGGACCCAGAACCAGATCTAGACGCAGACTCGGACCCAGACCCGGACTCATACCAGAACTAAGACTCGAACCCAAGACTCGGACCAAGACCGAGATCAGGACTGGGACCTACACCCAAACAAGGACCAAGACCAAAACCTGGACTAGGACTAGAACCCATACTAGGACAGGGACTGAGACCCTGGAACGAGACCCTGGACCGAGACCTGGGACCCGAGACCCGATACTCGGACTCGGGACCTAAAAATTGAACCGTGGCCCAGACCTAGACTGGGCCAAGACTCGAGACAAGGACTAGTACCAAACACGGACTGGGACCTGCACTTAGACTGGGACCCTAACCCAGACCGGGACGTAGGACCCTAACTTGAATCAAGGACCCGAACCCATGACTTAGGACCCAAGACCCAAACCTAGACCTAAGACCCGTACTAGGACCCAAGACATGAGCTAGAATTAGTCCAAGATCTGGATTTGGACCTGGGACCCAGGACCCAAGACCTGAGGCTTGGACACGACCCATAGTCGGTGTCTAAATTAGGGAATTAGACCTTAACCCGGACCCAAACCTGAACCAGAACCAGAACCTGTACCAGAACTTGAACTAGACTCGACATGTGGTTGGTGTTTGGATTTGGGACTAAGACTCAGACCTGAACCCAAACACGGACCTAGACCCAGACCAGGACTCAGACCCAGACCCAGACCCAAACCTTAAATTGTACCCTGTGACCCGAAATTGAAATTTGAACTGTAAGCAGACCTTAAACCCTAAACCCTAAACCTTAAACCTTAAACCCTAAATCCTAAACTCTTTACACTTCCCCCTAAACCCTATGCCCAAAACCCTAAACCCTAAATCCCTAAACACTAAACCCAAAACCCTAAACCCTAAACCCTGACCTAGACACGGGCCCAGACCCATACCCATACAAAGATTGGAACCTAGGACCCAAACCCGGACTCAAATCCAGACCCGCACCTAGACCCAGACTCAGGACCTGAACCCAGACCCAAACCCAAAGCAGAACCTTGTCTTGGACCTAGACCTTGATTCAGACCCAGATCGGGATATCGACAAAAACTCGAATAGGGACCTGGACTAAGACCGGGACTCGAACCCAAACTCAAACTTGAACCCGTATTGGAACCTAGACTCAGACCGAAATTCAGGATCCAAACCCGAACCTAAACTTAAATCTAGACCGGGAACTAGGATCGAGACCTAGATGGGGGACTTGGGCCCCAAACCCGAACATGGACACAAACCTGGACCAAGGATCCGAACCTAGATGGGGGACTTGGACCCAAAACTAGGCCCCGAAACCGGGACCGAGACCCAAAACTCAACCCCAAACTCGAGACACGAGACAAGACCTTGGACCTGGAACACAGGACCTGACTACTGGGACACAACCCCGAACGTGGACTAAAACCCAAACATAGGATGCGGCCCAAGACTCGAGACCAGAACTGGAATAACATGGACCCAGATCCGTATCCAGACCCAAACCAGCATCCAAACTCGATCCTAAACCCAGAATTAGAATCAGACCATGTTTGGGACTTGAACACAGACCTGGGACAGTAACAGGATCCAAACCTAAACCCAAACTCAAACCAGAACCCATACCGAGACTTAGACCCTAATTGGGACCTGTGACATGGGACCTAAACCAAGACCGGGACTTGGACCCAGACCCAGACCTAAAAATTGGGGGCCAGACCTAGGACCTAAGAACCAGACTCGGACCTGGGATCCGAAACTCAGACCCACACTAGGACTGGGACTCAAACTCGGACCCGAACCCAAATCGGGACTTGGACTCAGACCGGGACTTAAGACTTGAACTCGAACCGAAACACGAACTTGGACCCAGACCGAGACTTAGGACCTGAATATAGATGGGGGGACCAAGAACCAGGAATTGGGCCCAAAAACCGGGACTAGAACTCTGGCCTCAGAACTTGGATCGGGATCCAAGATCAGGTCCGAGTCTTGGTCCCAAATCCAAACACCAACCACATGTCGAGTCTAGTTCGAGTTCTGGTACGGGTTCGTATTTTGGTCCAACTCTGGGTCCAGGTCCAGGTCCAATTCCTAAATTTAGACACTGACTATGGGTCGGGTCCAAGCCTTGGGTCTTGGGTCCTGGGTCCTGGGTCCCGGGTCCAAATCCAGATCCAGGTCCAGTTCTAGCTCATGTCTTGGGTCCTGGTTTGGGTCTCAAGTCCAAGTTTGGGTTTAGGTTTGGGTCTTGGGTCCTTAGTCATGGGTCATGGTCACCGATTTAAGTCAGGGTCCTAGGTCCCAGTTTCGGTTAGGGTCCCAGTCCGAGTGCAGGTCCAGTCTGTGTTCGATACTTGTACTTGTTTTGGGTCTTGGCCTGGTCTGGGTGTAGGTCGTAGTTCGGTTCTCAGGTCCCAAGTCTGAGTATCGAGTCCTGGGTCCCTGCCTCAGTCCAGGTTCTAGTCCCAGTCTAGGTTCAGGTCTCGGTCCTAATCTTGGTCTAGGTCACAGTCCTAATCTCGCTACGTGTTAGAGTCCTTATTCTAGTACGAGTCCGGGTTTGGGTCTTGCTTTGGGTCTTAGTCTGGGTCTCAGTCCGTGTTTGGGTCCGGGTCCTAGCCTGGGTCTGGGTTTTGGTACGGGTTTGGGTTCTGGTCCAGGTCCCAGGTCATGGGTCTTGGGTTCTAGGTTTTAGGTCGCAGGTCTTGGCGCAACTCTTGGTCCGAGTTCGGGTATCAATCCTGGTCTAGGTCTGGGTCCGTGTTTAGTTCCGCGTTTAGATTTGGTTTTGTGTCAAGGTCCAATTCCTTTTCCAGGATCCCGATTTCGGTTCTTGTAATGATTTTGGGTCTCGGGTCCGAGTCTAGGTTTGGGTCCTAGTCTGGCAATGGTTCCAAGTATTGGGTTTTGTGCCCTAAATAAAACTCATTTCAATATAATCAGATTTACTTAATAATAAAGATCAGAAATAACATTTTTATGTTGCATGGTTCACATGATTTATTTTCATGATTATATGCATATAATGTATGAATTCTATTTAAGTCCAGAACATATGAATTTGTTAATGATTATAGTGTTGTTAGCACAGTGGAATATAATCTGATTATATGTTCGAAAGTTTATTTCCTGATTTGTCAGTTCACTGGATTTAGACTGGCATGATAATCAGCGATAGGTATTCTTACACCTTGGATAAGTGGTATGTCCTTTCCAGGGCATTGGCAAAGTTTATCAGTATCGGATGTATGGAGTATACATCGGAAGGGACCGATATTGAACTATGATTAGATATATTAAAATTTACTGTAATATCTATTCAATTCAATATCACCCGTTGATCCTAGATCAAATGATCTTAATCCTGATATGGTTAGAAGATCTCATGAGTATTATACATGTTCTTTGATTTGTTAGTTAAGCCTACTTTTGGGTCTGGGTGATACGTACATTTTGGGAACATGATAGTATAATTGAGTTGGAGCGCTAACATAAATATGGAGTCTATAACTTCTATAGGAATTTAGAAGTGAAACGATGATATCCTTCGAGCTTGGCTAAACAGAGATAAATGGTTGAGATCTCATTTCACTTCGTTGAAATATCATTTATACGGAGCTAAGTGTTTTAAGGATAAAATACATTGAAGGTGTAACGGTAATTTAGTTCCTATTCAATGTAGATCATCTATTAGAGGGTCGTTGATCAAATTAGGATTATAACAATGGATAATTAATAGCGTATCTATATCGTGGAACATATAGAGTGTTCTATATGACTGAGAGTGCAATTCCAAGTTCTAAGTGTGGATTCAATAAGGAAATAATAAGTTAGGGAATTTACTTGGTAAATTCGGTTCGACTTATTGGAAGCTCGGTTATATAGGCCCATGGTCCCCATACTAGTTGAGATCATACTGCTTGTAAGACTCAATTAATTGATTTTAATTAATCAATTATAATTTTAAAGTTACACTATGTCTACTTTATGAATTTTCACTAAGCAATGGCAAAATTGTAAGAAAAGAGATTATAGGTTTTATTTATTAATTAAGAGACTTTATTTGTCTAATTAATAAATATATTAAATGACAATATTATTTAATAATTAATTTTTAGTGATTAAATAATTAGAATTGGTATTTAAATGGTTGAATTGGAAAATTGGCATTTTTTAGAAAATGAGATGCAGAAATGATAAAACAGCAAATTGCAAAAGTGAGGCCCATTATCCACTAATATGGCCGGCCACTTGAATAGGGTTTATCATTTAATATTTTCATTATTTTAATGCCATATAATTCAAACCTAACCCTATATGGCTTACTATAAATAGATAGTGATGGCTTAGGAAAGAATGACATGCATCTTATTCCTTTCAGAGAAAAACCTGAGCCTCCTATTCTTTCTCTATAGCCGCCACTCTTCTTCTCGTTTCTTTTCTTCAATTTTGAAATACCCTAGTGATAGAGTAGTGCCCATACACATCAAGTGGTATCTCAATCAAAGTGTGGAAGATTGTGAAGAATCCAATCAACAAGAAGGAGAATCAGCATCAAAGAAGGAGAGAAAGAGATCCAGGTTCAGATCTTGGTGATGCTCTGCTACAGAAAGGAATCAAGGGCTAGAGATCTGAACGAAAGGAGTCATTATATTCCGCTGCACCCAATGTAAGGTTTCCTAAACTTTATATGTGTTTATTTCATTGTTTTAGAATTCATATTAGGATGTTAATGAAACATACATGGTAGTATATCTAGATCCTGGTAAAATATTTCCAACAACTGGCCTCAGAGCCATGTTAATGATATACTTTCATGAAATATGAATTAAAACGATGTTATGTGTTGATTTGGATGGTTTCATGTGGTTTATGTGTTAATTAATTGATGGTTCCATGAAAAATATTTTTTCTGTTTTTAAAAATATTTTATTTGGATTCCTTGTGGAAAATTAAGAAATTTTATTTTTTACGGAACTCGATTCCGATAAAAATTAAAAGAGTTATGAATTTTGGAAGATTGGGATCCATGGTTGTCGAGTGGGTGCATCGATGTGCACCAGGCACTCGGACAACCTGGATCCGCGCGCATACACTCAGACTGGAGGCTTATTCTGCGCGCGTGCTTCAAACAATTTCTTGTCTGAACCCATGCGCCTCGCCCATGACACCCTGCATCCACCGAGGTCCCTCGGCTTCCCCCCTCTCGTCTGCGCGCACATGGCTGATTTGTAGCCTCTGGGATTCACCCCAAATCCAAAATTCATGGGATTTTTTCCCAAATTCAGATTTTTCCAATTTTCAAACCCCAAATTTAAAATAAAATATTATTTTTAAATATATTTGAACTTAAATATCATATTTTAAATTAATAATATTTATTTTTCAATAGATTATTATTAATTTTGATATTTTGAGGTTTAAATTTAAAAATTGATTATTTTAAAATTTTAAATTATGGTCAGATTTAAAAATTTGTTAATTTCTTTAATATTTATATATTATTTAATTATAAGATTAGATATTTTGATATTTAACATATTTTAAATTAAAAGATATCTTTATCTTTTTTATTTAAAATATTATATTAAAATTATCTTATATGCAAATTAAATCATTAATGAATTTGAAATTAACCTAGATATTTTTATAGATACACTAACCATAATATTTTCAAATTCAAAAGTTTGTTATTTTTTAAATATTTAATGATTTATAAATTATAAGTTCAAAAATGATATTTTATTTTTTTTATATCATTTTACTTATTAGATATTTATAAATTATATTTTAAATATTTAAATAACTTAGATATTTTTGTAGAAATTTAAATAATGCTTAATTTGAGATATTTTGACATATAATTAGGATAATTATTATTTATTTATTATTTTATTCTTAAAATAATAATTATCTAACCATATCTATTTTAAAATTGGTTTATTTTCTATTTTAATTTTATTAAATTATAAGATTTGAAAATGATATTGAAGATTTTTTTTCAAATAATTGATCTTATTTGATATTTAATTTAATTTGATAAAAATAATTCAAATAAACCTAGATATTTTAAATTAGTTTTTCATTTTTGATTTCTAAATTTTGAGATTTTTGAGGTTTGTTTTAACAACCCTAAATTTTCAAAATTTAGTTGGTTAGTTTTAAAATAATAATTTAATTATATTAATATCTTATTTCACATTTGTTACATGGACAATGTTTGTTTAATTTGTATATTGTTTATTCCAAACTTTTTTAACAAACCTATTATTTATTTGATCTAAATTGCAATGATTAACTTGTTGACAGATCCAATGATCTAATTTTATTCATAGTCCAATTGTCAATAGATCTTATAAATAATTGGTAACAGGTAAATTTTGTACTTCTTTCATCTGTGTAAACCTAGTAAGATGATAGGGCCCATCCAAATCATTTGACCTGTGTGAGCCTATATGTTTGCTATAGGGCTTAGATGCATATAGGAAGCCCATTTAAGTTTTACTAAGTAAATGGTGTGAGCCTATATGTTTGCTATTGGGCTTAGATGCATATAGGAAGCCCATTTAAGTTTTACTAAGTAAATGGACTAGGTTGCTAAAATAAATTTTGACATAAGTAAATTTATTTAGGCCCAAATTAGATTTGGGCTTATTCAATGAATAACAATTGTTTATTTAAAGGTTAAATTCCTCTCTTTTAGGCCTTGTGTGAGAGTTGGGGGCCAATAGAAGTGGGTACGACATACTGAACCCAGCTCCCCCTCACATGAACTACCCCAATTGTGAAGGCCCATTTGCCTTATTTAAATAATTGTATTAGGTTAATTATATTAGTCTAACCTAATTAAAATTGAATTAGCAACATAATCAACTTTTAAAATATATGATTTTTTTTTTCATTTTAATATTTTAAAGTTAATTTTAGAAAAACACTTAGTTAATCATATATATTCTAGATAGTTATTTCTAGTATTAATTATTTTTTTTCTAATATTTAATTAGGAAAATATCATAGATTGTGAAATTAATTGTTTAATAATTAATTTTGGTACAATCTAAGTTAAGTATATTTTTCCTAGTATTAAACTAGAATTAATAATTAAGTCTCCTCTATACTTAATTATTTATTTCTTGAATTTAATACATTTAATTAGATTGAAAATTTAAATATCTAAGTTGATTTTCATTAATAAGTCTATTCAATGGACTTAACAAAACTTTTGGTTCCTAGTATTATAGGTTTGAGTTTATCTAAACCTATGGCTCATGGTATACCTGGTTAATTACTTACTCTAGTGCAAGCAGCTTACTTCGGTAAGATGATGAAGCATTTTCTTTTTTAATGGAAATCTATAGAAGCTTCTCAACTTCTAGGCATAGATTTTATTTATCTAAGGAACAGTCTCAACTATTCCAGAAAAGATAAAACCATGAAAGAATTTCTTAAATCAACAGTGAGAGGTCTCGGATATGGTTTAGTATGCCTTAGACGAGACACCTGCTGTTGAGTGGGAGTAATGAGTAGGTATTAGATTAATCCAAGAAAGGAACATTGGAAGACAATCAAGTAAATCTTAAGATTAAGAAGAGGAACTATATGTTAGTCGATAAGGGTGTATTTAATACTCTTAGACTACACCAAATCAGATTTCTAGACTTGCCTTAGTGCTAGAAAGTCTGCTGATAAGATGGTGATTACTCTGGGGGTGGAGTAGTGATTTTGGAGAAGTGTAAAAACCTATCTGAAGTCTCTAGGTCTACTAGAGAGAGACTGAATGTTAAAGTTGCAGGAAAGGTACTTATTCGGTCTAAGGAAAGTTCTATACATTTGTGACACCGTTCCAACTTGTCTTAACTACTAGTGTTATTTCCTGATTAACCAAAAAGTAGTTGCCAAAAGTATAGAATCCAGTATCTCAAGAGAGTAGACATATAGAGAAGAATTTCACAATATCAAGGATTTTGTGATTAAGGAAGAGTAATGGTGGAGAAAAGGTTGTGTTTAATTCAACCTGTCAGATCCTATTACGAGGAGTATACTACTACTACACTTGATTTGTATATCAAGGTGTTGAGATTATTTAAAATGCACATTTTGTTTTATATTAGTGCAAGTGGGAGTTTGTTGGGTTTTGTGCCCTAAATAAAACTCATTTCAATATAATCAAATTTACTTAATAATAAAGATCAGAAATAACATTTTTATGTTGCATGGTTAACATGATTTATTTTCATGATTATATGCATATAATGTATGAATTCTATTTAAGTCCAGAACATATGAATTTGTTAATGATTATAGTGTTGTCAACACAGTGGAATATAATCTTGATTATATGTTCGAAAGTTTATTCCCTGATTTGTCAGTTCACTGGATTTAGACTGGCATGATAATCAGCGATAGGTATTCTTACACCTTGGATAAGTGGTATGTTCTTTCCAGGGCATTGGCAAAGTTTACCAGTATCGGATGTATGGAGTATACATCGGAAGGGACCGATATTGAACTTTGATTAGATATATTAAAATTTACCGTAATATCTATTCAATTCAATATCACCCGTTGATCCTAGATCAAATGATCTTAATCCTGATATGGTTAGGTTCGATCTCAAGAGTATTATACATGTTCTTTGATTTGTTAATTAAGCCTACTTTTGGGTCAGGGTGATACGTACATTTTGGGAACATGATAGTATAATTGAGTGGGAGCGCTAGCATAAATATGGATTCTATAACTTCTATAGGAATTTAGAAGTGAAACGATGATATCCTTCGAGCTTGGCTAAACAGAGATAAATGATTGAGATCTCATTTCACTTCGCTGAAGTATCATTTATACAGAGCTAAGTGTTTTAAGGATAAAATACATTGAAGGTGTAACGGTAATTTAGTTCCTATTCAATGTAGATCATCTATTAGAGGGTCATTGATCAAATTAGGATTATAACAATGGATAATTATTAGCGTATCTATATCGTGGAACATATAGAGCGTTCTATATGACTGAGAGTGCAATTCCAAGTTCTAAGTGTGGATTCAATAAGGAATTAATAAGTTAGGGAATTTACTTGGTAAATTCGGTTCGACTTATTGGAAGCTCGGTTATATAGGCCCATGGTCCCCATACTAGTTGAGACCATACTGCTTGTGTAATACCCTGAAATTAAGAAATGGATTAGCAAAACCCTAATTAGATAATTATGAATAATTGAGGAATTATATTATCATATAATTCAATATATGTGAAATTACATGAATTTTAATATGTTAAAGACCCCGTTGGTGAGCCAGGGGCATTTTGGTAATTATGACCCGAGAAGGGTAAATTGATGAAATGAATTTAATTACGTGCTTAATAGAACTATGTTATTTTATAGTATGCCTGTGTCGTCTTTTCAGGTGTGTTTGACAGGTCGGCGCGGTATAGTCACACCCGGGAATTTCGGGCCGAACCGGGTTCGGGCCCGAAATGCAAATTGCATTGACTTAATTGGCATTTTATTTGATGAGTGATAATCTGAAATTTATTTGGATATAATTGAGTGGGAAATGGCAAAATTACCCCTGTGTGGGTGAGTGTGTGTGGATTTAAGCCATGGGGGCATTTTGGTCATTAGACCTTTATTTTCTAAGTTTGTTAAAAATGAATTTTGAGGAAAATAGATTGATAATTTCTGGTTAATTCTCTCTCTCACCCGAACCCTCTCCCTCTCTTACCCTCTTGTTTTTCAAAACTTGAATTATTGAAGAAAAAGCTTGGTTTTTGGTTTGATTGAAGCTTGATTTTGGAGGAAGATCATTGCTCTTGTTTTGTTGAGAATCAAGGTAGTTTTTATGATCTTAACCTTGTTTTAATTGTTGAAATATTGTGGGAAAAAGCATGTTTGGGTTTGTGAATTGCATGTTCTTGATGATGATGAAGATAGGTTGCATAATAGTGGTTTCTTTGATTAGTTTAAGCTTGTTAATCTTGTGAAATTGAGCTTCTATTTATTGTATGCTTTGTTGTTAAGCTTGGGCTGATATTGTATGGTATTTTTAGGTTGGAATTTCATGTTTAAGTGGTGTTATGCTGCTGGTTTTATTAGGTTTGTGTTGGGTTGAGTTCATGTCCTTGAACTTGAGATTTTGATGAGTTTGAGCATGATTTTTGAGTCATTTATGTAATCTGAATTTTGGGATTTGATGCATGAGATATGTGTTTTTGATCCTCTGAAATATGCTAGCAGCTCTATTTCGTGATTTTGAGATATATGCATGTTTGGGTTGAATTGGGGGTGAGTTCGGCATATTTTTGAAGCTGAAATCTGGGTTTTCTAAGTTTTTAAACCCAGTGGTCGCGACCATGACAATGGCAGATTGTTATTTTTTTTTAAGTTTTTGTTTTTGCCATAACTTTTGACTCGAGACTCCGTTTGGGACGTTCTTTATACCGTTGGAAAGCTCTTTTCGATCTCTATGTGATTATCTGTGATTTGGATGCCAATTTTATATTTTTGTGGAAGTGAATTTAGGGATTAACCCTATTTGTGTAAATCTCGGTATTGTGACTAGGATTACCGGCACCTGGTCAGGAGCACCCGGGGATTTGGAATCTCTACTATTGCGGGACAACAGGTAAGACAGTGATCAGCACGTAGAGTATGCGCAGTGGCACTTATATTGAGAATGATATGCATGAATGTTTGGTAACCGGGATTAGGGTTATTACCCTAATAGGAACGGTCTAATAGCCTAGGGTTATTACCGTAGTGATATATGTGTATAAATGCCATGCCATGTTAATTGAAATGAGATTTAGGGATTATGCGCTCAAGGCATAATCAGGTTGGACTCGGTACTCATAACCATGATGAACCACTTCTAAGGCCTTAATGTATTTAGACGTGTGAGAGCAGCACGTGGGTCTACGTCATGTAGATTTAAATAGATGTGTGAGCGCAACACATAGGTCCACGCCACGTAGACATAAATGGGCATGTTGGTATAATAATTAGGTCTATGTCATACAGACGTATGTGAATGGCATATCTATTAAATAGTATGATGAGCATATTATTATTGTTATGGTTTATACTGTCTTACTGGGCTTGGCTCACAGGTGCTCTACTGTGCAGGAAAGGGTAAGGCATTAGCTGATCAGCCATGAGTTTCTAGAGCAGGGTGAAAAATGTACATGTTCATGCCATTTCAGACCAAGTGGGTTATGGGTCTATCAGTGTTGAACTTTTGAATTTTGTTTTGCCGCTTAGGTCGGCTCGAAAGAAAAGACTTGTAACAAGTTTGTAAATATTTTTGGGATCCCAACTATTTTGAAAGTTGAAATATATTACAAGTTTATTTTCATTCTGTTTAATATAATAGTTTAAATTCTGCGCTATTTTGATTAGTAATCCTGATTAGGGGATTAAGGTTTCATAAGTATTTTGGGTAGCGTGCCTAGTTATTTAGGGCGTTACAATTTGGTATCAAAGCGCCAAGGTTTTTAAACTTACTGTAGACCGGCCAAACATGTACATTCATCGTCAGAGATAGGCTCGACTCATGGTGCAGTAAGTATTGAGAGTAAATACTTTACTATTTGTGTGATCATCTGTTTACCGCTTTCTATTTTCGACAGTATGCAAGCATCTAGAGTATGTATGTGTTATGTGATGCCATGCTTTAAATGATATTTGTTTATGTGTATATTTTATGAGGTAAATAGATGAGTTAGGGCTTAAGGCAATAAGTGCGTAAGTGTGGTATTGGTGCTTAACTCGCTGGGGTTGTTGATTACAGGGGTACTAGTAATGGACCCTCCGCAATCATCTAGACCACAGGGCGAGCAAGTAGAGCCCGGGGCTACCCGGACCGATCCACCGACACTGCCTCCACCTCCACAGAATCCGGGGGATAATGCGGGGGGCTGGTAATGCTAATCCTCCTCCTTACTGGTAGCAGATGTTTCATATTATAACACCCTAACTAGCATAGGCGTATTACGTGATTTGTAAACATACTGTGCAGCTCGTTGCTAATCAACCAGGTTTATGGAAATCGTAATTAATTAAATTTTTTTTTCTTTTTAATTAAACTTATAAAATATTTCATACAAAATACTTTGGGATCCCATTTACAAAAAGCTTTTACAAAAGTTTACTGTCTAATACAAAATACTTGTCGCCTAGCGACTAATTACAAAAGCACTGCTGTCCCGAGGATTGTACGCTCCAGGCCTAACCGCCCCGACATGTACAATCTTCATCGGCTCGTCCTCACGGTTCCTCAGCTTTCGCCTTGCCCTTACCTACACATGAACATAGCACTGTGAGTCGACAGACTCAGTAAGAAAAGCATAATCATAATCATACATAAATCCCGGGTTATGATCAGACGCCCATACCCCTGACCATAACCCTAACTGCCATGTCCCACACGATACTGAGTCCCGAACGTTCATAAGACGGTACTATTAACAAGTATCAGCCTATACTCGGTACACTGGTCATATTCCAGCTGCTAGTCATACTCTAGCCTGTACCGATGTGTTACAGTATCAGCCTATACTCGGTTCACTGGACATACTCCAGCTAGTCATACTCTAGCCTAACCGATGTGATACGGTCAAATAGTACAGTACCACCAACCCTAGTATCAGCCTATACTCGGTTCACTTGTCATACTCCAGCTGCTAGCCATACTCTAGCCTGTACCGATGTGACACAGTCGGATGGTACGAAGCCAACATACATATCTAATGTAATCTAACAGGCTTCCTAACATGCACGCTAAACATGTAATACACATGCATACTGTTATACTAATCTTACCTCAATTCCCAATTCAGGTGTGCCGGTCAACCTGAGTGGAACGAACTGCACGGCGGTTTACAGGCTCGTAAATCATAACAATCACAACACTATTAAGTGATACGCTAAATCACTTCCCGTGGACTTAAACTAGAAACTAAAAGTTTCCCTATCGATAAAAAACATGGCAATACCCTAAACCACATAAAAACGAGAAAAACTAGGGTTCCTGAAAATTTCCCAACCGGCAGACCGGTTGCACAATCGGAATTCTAGTTCTGGGAATTCCTGAACCCCATCCGGAATTCCGGTTGCAGATCCAGAATTCCGGTTCCTCGCAGGAAACTTTCAAAAATTCACAACTCTTTCAAATCAAACCCAATCCAAACCAAACCTTCCAGACCTGTTCTATATACCCCAAATAACATTTCTAAAGCATCAACACAGCCCAGAAAACACAGAATCAAAAATCACCATTAAAGCTCCAAGCTTTGAGTTCAAAACTCAAACTTGGTTAAACATCACTAACATGCATCCAAACTAGCTCAAATCTACCCAAACATGCATACAATAACCTCTGAAAACTACAGAAAGCATCAACAACAAGTGCAGCAACAGATTTCATCATTTTCTTTGAAAAACATAGTTTTGAGTAAAAATTTCATATCTTGATAAACCAACTAATCACCAACACAATCATGCTTGAATCAACAAAAAAACATCATAATTGAACCTTAGAAATCAAAAGCAACCATAAACAACATTCACAGCCACAAATCATCAAGCATGCATTACTCAACTTCTTAAAAACCAAGAAAACTAAAAGAAAAGCTACAAGAATCTTACCAAGCAATTTGAACAACACTTAGATTGGATGAATAAAGCTTGAAAAATCAAGAGAAATCCCAGCCCTAGCAATCCACACCAGCCGAGAGAGAGAGAGAGAGGAAAAGAGCTTGAGTTTTTTTTTAAAAAAAATTTCTAAGTTTTCTAATTTGAATAAAATGAGAGAAAATGCATGTAATAAACCTTCATTTCAGCCAAAAGAAGCCACATAAATCAAATATTCAAATCACTAAGTCCACTAAAGGACAAAACAACAATGGGGCAAAATGACCAATTTGCCCCTCCATGCTAAAATAACATAAAGGGCACTAAAGGGGTATTTTTGGGAAATTCTAAATTCCCGACTACTCCCGACATTCCCAATGTCTAATAAACCGTCCCAATATACTAACATACTAAATTGTGATTTTACTGAGCCAAACACCGAGTTCCATGTTACCGGGCACTGGAAATGCAAAATTATGAAAATCACTATATGACATAAAATGCATTTCAGAATTCAATAATAACAGCATAAATAATTATTTAAATATCTATAAATAATTTTCCATAATTAAACATAATTAACTGCTAATTTCCAAATTAAACTAAGCGGTCTTTACACATACTTCGTCAAGAGGAAGAGTTGCAACGTTTGAGGCAACAGGCTGCCCCAGTTAATCAAGGGTTACCACCAGCTCCTGTGTCAGTGGTGGGTAACCAAGGGTATGTTATGTCGCACCGGGACTCTGTGTTCGAGCAGTTTGTGAAGCTGCAACCTCCGGCTTTTCTGGGAGGTATTGATATTATTAAGGCCAACCAGTGGATGAGCACTGTCGCCCGTATCCTCGATAATATGGGGGTGACGGGAACTGAAAGGGTGACTTGTGCGGCCTTCATGTTTGAAGACCATGCCCGCGTCTGGTGGGACATAGTGGGTCAGACCCGAGATGTCAGTGTGATGACATGGGAAGAGTTCAAGAAACTTTTTGAGGAAAAACTTTATAATGTTGCTGTAAGGACTTCACCTCAAGAAGATTTTGTGAAGTTGACTCAAGGGAAAATGTCGGTGGCCAAGTATACTCTGGAGTTCGATCGATTATCTAAATTTGCTGGTGATCTGGTGCCTATAGATTTCACCAGAAAGCAGAAGTATGTTCGAGGACTGAATGCTACGATCAGTCGGGACTTGAAGATTACCACATCACATGACACACTGTATAAGAGAGTGGTAGACTTGGCCTTAATTGCTGAGGAGGACGAGCAGCAAGTAATGAAAGAGCAGGCTGCAAAGGATGCCGTCATGGCATCAAACCCTCCTACTGGTGGTAATGTCAGTAAGGGGACCGACAGTGGCAACCCTGAGCACAAACGGAAGGCTGAGGCTTCCGGAGCTTCAGGGGGAAATAGAAAGTTTCGGGGAAACAGAGGTGGCCGTTAGGGTCGCGGGTCCTCATTCCAATCATATCCAGAAAGTCCTAAATGCAAGAAGCATCATCCTGGTGAGTGTCGAGCCAAGGCATGTTTCCAATGTGGCATGGTGGGCCACTTTATTAGAGACTGTCCCCAAGCCAGGAAAGAAGAGCCTAAGAAGAATGCTGCTCAGAACCCGGGGCGACTTTTTACTATAACTCAGGCAGACGCTGATGCTAGTCCGTCAGTTGTGACAGGTTAGTTGTCTATTAATGGTTGTGCATATACTGTGTTATTTGATTCGGGAGCTACTCATTCATATGTATCGAGTAGAGTGATAGAAAGTTTACATAAGCCATGTGATATTTATGATTCGGGGTTTGGAACCCTGTTACCCTCGGGAGACCTGATAGTGTCCACAAGGTGGATTCGGTCCTTGTCTTTTTGGATTGACGGTTGTGAGTTGATTGCCAATCTAATTGAGTTGCAACTATCTGATTTTGACATAATCCTGGGAATGGATTTTCTGTCTAAGTATGGAGTGATGATTGACAGCAAGCGGAAGATGGTAGTGTTTGAGCCCGATAGTGCTAACCCAGCGGTGTTCATGGGTAAGATTCAGGGAGCACGCATACCAAGAATAAGACTGTTGAAAGCTAAGGATCTGATGAGCAAAGGTTGTCTGAGATTCATAGTCACTGCATCGGATACCAGCTAACCTGTGACATCAGGGCCTGAGAATACGAGATTGGTATGCGAGTTCCTTGATCTCTTTCTAGAAGATTTGCCGGGATTGCCACCTACTCGGGAAATTGAATTTGTTATTGAATTGGTTCCGGGAGTGGATCCAATATCTAAGGCACCG
The DNA here is from genome assembly GCF_029168945.1 of Cannabis sativa. Lineage (NCBI taxonomy): Eukaryota > Viridiplantae > Streptophyta > Magnoliopsida > Rosales > Cannabaceae > Cannabis > Cannabis sativa. The sequence continues at coordinate 61,431,846 of NC_083601.1, forward strand.
TACCGAATGGCTCCAACTGAGTTGAAGGAATTGAAGATACAATTGCAAGAGTAACTGAATCTGGGATTTATCAGACCGAGCTACTCACTTTGCAGTGCTCCGATTTTGTTTGTGAAGAAGAAAGACGGAACCCTACGAATGTGTATTGACTACCGAGAGTTGAACAAGCTTACCATTAAGAACATCCTTTTCCAAGATCGATCTTCGCTCAGGCTATCATCAGCTGAGAATTCGAGAGGAAGATATCCCGAAAACTGCGTTCCGTACTTTGTATGGACATTATGAATTTCTTGTGATGTCTTTTGGACTCATTAATGCCCCGGAAGCATTCATGGATTTGATGAACCGGGTGTTTAAAGATTACCTGGATAGGTTCGTGATTATGTTTATTGACGACATTTTTGTGTACTCTGAGAAGAAGAAGAGCATGAGTTGCATCTCAGAGCGGTTTTGCAAAGGTTACGGGATCACAAGCTCTATGCTAAATTCAAAAAGTGTGAATTCTGGTTATCTCGTGTCTCATTTTTGGGGCACATAGTAGATAAGGATGGGATCATGGTGGATCCGGCCAAAATTGAAGTTGTTCGGGATTGGCCAACACCAAAATTAGCTACTGAAGTTAGAAGTTTTCTGGGTTTAGCTGGGTATTATCGTCGGTTCGTTGAGGGTTTCTCAAAGATTACTGTACCCTTAACAGAGCTGACTGGAAAGAACCTGAAGTTTGTTTGGATTGATCGATGTGAGAAAAGTTTCCTGGAGTTAAAGCAACGCTTGATTACCGCTCCTGTACTAACTCTTCCTTCAGATAAGGAAAAGTTTGTGGTATATTGTGATGCCTCGAGATAGGGTCTCAGCTGTGTGCTTATGCAGGCTGGGAGGGTAATAGCTTATGCTTCTCGGCAGTTAAAGGAGTACGAGCAGAGGTACCCTACTCACGATTTAGAACTCGCAGCAGTGGTATTTGCGCTAAGGATTTGGCGGCATCACCTTTATGGCGAGAAATGTGAGATATACACTGATCATAAGAGTCTGAAATACTTCTTTACCCAGAAGGACATGAATATGAGGCAGAGACGTTGGTTGGAGTTGGTGAAGGATTATGATTGTGAGATCCTTTATCACCCTTGTAAAGCCAACGTGGTTGCTGACGCCTTGAGTAGAAAAGGTCAGAGTCAGTTGAATTCTATGAAGCAAATCTCCCAACAGCTAGCAAATGAAATGACTCGAGCTCAGATTGAGTTGGTTGTGGGGCAATTGGCTAATATTACCCTGCAATCCACTCTTTTAGAGAAAATTAAAGAAGCACAAAAGCAAGATTCAGAATTGATAAAAACTCGAGCTAGGGTTTCGGCTGGGAAGGCTAGTGATTTCTCAGTGGATGAAACAGGAATGTTGAGATTTGGGAATCGAGTTTGTGTGCCCACAGATGAGAACATTAAGAAAGAGATCATGGATGAGTCTCACACGACCCCTTATTCAATTCATCTAGGGTCGACAAAGATGTACCAAGACCTGAAAGCCATGTTCTAGTGGTCAAGCATGAAGAATGACATCGCTGAATATGTTGCAAAGTGCATTACGTGTCAGCAAGTGAAAGCTGAGCACCAGCGACCTGCAGGTTGCTGCAACCACTAAATATACCAGAATGGAAATGGGACGATATAGATATGGACTTCGTGGTAAGTATGCCTAGAACCACGGGACAATTTGACTCTGTGTGGGTCATAGTGGACAGGTTTACAAAGTCTGCTCACTTTTTACCTGTTCGGACAAATTTCTCCATTGATCAGTATGCTGAATTATATGTCAGAGAAATTGTTCGTCTGCATGGTGTCCCAAAGTCCATTGTGTCGGATAGAGATCCGAAGTTTACATCAAGATTCTGGGAGAGTCTGCATCGAGCTATGGGTACTCAGTTAAAGTTCAGCACAACTTTTCATCCTCAGACGGATGGACAATCCGAGAGGACCATTAAGATTTTAGAGGACATGCTACGGGCATGTGTGCTTGACTTTGAAGGATCATGGGTAAAGTACCTTCCCCTGATAGAGTTTTCTTATAATAACAGCTATCAGGCAACAATAGGGATGACTCCTTATGAACTTTTATATGGAAGAAAATGTAGATCACCCATTCACTGGGATGAAGTGCGTGAAAGAAAGTTCTTGGGTCCCGAAGCTGTTCAGGAAACAAGTGAAGCAGTTGACAAGATTAGAGCGCGAATGCTCGCGGCTCAGAGTAGGCAAAAGAGTTATGCCGATCAAAAGCGCAGAGATATTGATCTTAAGGTCGGGGACATGGTATTTCTCCGAATATCTCCAATGAAAGGCATAAAGCGCTTTGGGAAGAAAGGAAAACTTAGCCCAAGGTTCATTGGACCTTTTGAAATCCTTAAGAGGATAGGGCAAGTAGCGTACAGGTTGGCTATGCCCCCAGCGCTGGCAACTGTACATAATGTGTTTCATGTTTCAATGCTTCGGAAGTATGTCTCAGACTCGTCCCATGTTCTGAGTTATGAAGCATTGGAACTTCAGCCAGACTTGTCATATGAGGATCAACCAGTGCAGATACTCGATAGAAGAGAAAAAGTCTTGAGAAGCAAGACAGTGGCACTGGTGAAAGTACTGTGGAAGAACCGTAAGGTAGAAGAGGCAACCTGGGAACTCGAGACGGATATGCAGCAGAAATATCCGGAGTTTTTCAGGTAAATTTCGGGACGAATTTCTATAAGGAGGGGGTAATTGTAATACCCTGAAATTAAGAAATGGATTAGCAAGACCCTAATTAGATAATGATGAATAATTGAGGAATTATATTGTTATATAATTCAATATATGTGAAATTATATGAATTTTAATATGTTAAAGACCCCGTTGGTGAGCCAGGGGCATTTTGGTAATTATGACCCGAGAAGGGTAAATTGATAAAATTAATTTAATTACATGCTTAATAGAACTATATTATTATATTGTATGCATGTGTCGTCTTTTCAGGTGTGTTCTGATAGGTCAGCGCGGTATAGTCACACCCGGGAATTTCGGGACGAACCGGGTTTGGGCCCGAAATGCAAATTGGATTGATTTAATTGGCATTTTATTTGATGAGTGATAATCTGAAATTTATTTGGATATAATTGAGTGTGAAATGGCAAAATTACCCTTGTGTGGGTGAGTGTGTATGGATTTAAGCTGTGGGCATTTTGGTCATTAGACCTCTATTTTCTAAGTTTGTTAAAATGAACTTTGAGGAAAATAGATTGATAATTTCTGGTTAATTCTCTGTCTCACCCTCTCCCTCTCCCTCTCTTACCCTCTTTTTTTTCAAAACTTGAATTATTGAAGAAAAAGCTTGGTTTTTGGTTTGATTGAAGCTTGATTTTGGAGGAAGATCATTGCTCTTGTTTTGTTGAGAATCAAGGTAGTTTTTATGATCTTAACCTTCTTTTAATTGCTGAAATATTGTGGGAAAAAGCATGTTTGGGTTTGTGAATTGCATGTTCTTGATGATGATGAAGATAGGTTGCATAATAGTGGTTTCTTTGATTAGTTTAAGCTTGTTAATCTTGTGAAATTGAGCTTCTATTTATTGTATGCTTTGCTGTTGAGCTTGGGCTGAGATTGTATGGTATTTTTAGGTTGGAATTTCATGTTTGAAGTGGTGTTATGCTGCTGGTTATATTAGGTTTGTGTTGGGTTGAGTTCATGTCCTTGAACTTGAGACTTTGATGAGTTTGAGCATGATTTTTGAGTCATTTATGTAATCTGAATTTTGGGATTTGATGCATGAGATATATGTTTTTGATCCTCTGATATATGCTAGCAGCTCTATTTCCTGATTTTGAGATATATGCATGTTTGGGTTGAATTGGGGGTGAGTTTGGCATATTTTCGAAGCTGAAATCTGGGTTTTCTGGGTTTTTAAACCCAGTGGTCGTGACCATGATAATGGCAGATTGTTATTTTTATAAGTTTTTGTTTTTGCCATAACTTTTGACTTGGGACTCCGTTTGGGACATTCTTTATACCGTTGGAAAGCTCTTTTCGAGCTCTATGTGATTATCTGTTATTTGGATACCAATTTTATATTTTTGTCGAAGTGAATTTAGGGATTAACCCTATTTGTGTAAATCCCGGTATTGTGACTAGGATTACCGACACCTGGTCAGGAGCACCCGGGGATTTTGAATCTCTACTATTGCGGGACAACAGGTAAGACAGTGATCAGCACGTAGAGTATGCGTACTGGCGCTTATATTGAGAATGATATGCATGAATGTTTGGTAACTGGGATTAGGGTTATTACCCTAATAGGAACGGTCTAATAGCCTAGGGTTATTACCGTAGTGATATATGTGTATAAATGCCTTGCCATGTTAATGCACCGGCACCGCCTCCACCTCCGTAGAATCCGGGGGATAATGCGGGGGCTGGTAATTCTAATCCTCCTGTTGACTGGCAGTAGATGTTTCATGAAATGCGAAGTGTCATACTTCGTCAAGAGGAAGATTTGCAACGTTTGAAGCAACATGCTGCCCCAGTTAATCAAGGGTTACCACCAGCTCCTGTGCCAGTGGTGGGTAACCAAGGGTATGTTATGTCGCACCGGGACTCTGTGTTCGAGCGGTTTGTGAAGCTGCAACCTCCTACTTTTCAGGGAGGTATTGATATTATTAAGGCCGACCAGTGGATGAGCATTGTCACCCGTATCCTCGATAATATGGGGGTGACGGGAACTGAAAGGGTGAATTGTGCGGCCTTCATGTTTCAAGACCATGCTCGCGTGTGGTGGGACATAGTGGGTCAGACCCGATATGTTAGTGTGATGACATGGGAAGAGTTCAAGAAACTTTTTGAGGAAAAATTTTATAATGTTGCTGTAAGGACTTCACGTCATGAAGATTTTGTGAAGTTGACTCAAGGGAAAATGTTGGTGGCCGAGTATACTCTGGAGTTCGATCGGTTGTCTTAATTTGTTGGTGATCTGGTGCCTACAGATTTCACAAGAAAGCAGAAGTATATTCGAGGACTGAATGCTACGATAAGTCGGGAATTGAAGATTACCACATCACATGACACTCTGTATAAGAGAGTGGTAGACTTGGCCTTAATTGCTGAGTAGGACGAGCAGCAAGTAATGAAAGAGCAGGCTGCAAAGAGCAGGCTGTATAAGAGAGTGGTAGACTTCACAATCACCTGTATCCTATTCTTTCTCTATAGCCGCCACTCTTCTTCTCTTTTCTTCTCTTCAATTTCGAAATACCCTAGTGATAGAGTAGTGCCCACACACATCAAGTGGTATCTCAATCATAGTGTGGAAGATTGTGAAGAATCCAATCAACAAGAAGGAGAATCAGCATCAAAGAAGGAGAGAAAGAGATCTAGGTTCAGATCTTGGTGATGCTCTGCTACAGAAAGGAATCAAGGGCAAGAGGTCTCAACGGAATGAGTCATTATATTCCGCTGCACCCAATGTAAGGTTTCCTAAACTTTATGTGTTTATTTCATTGTTTTAGAATTCATATTAGGATGTTAATGAAACGTACATGGTAGTAAATCTAGATCCTGGTAAAATATTTCCAATACAAAGATCTAGACACTACCTACGGTTTGGGTCCAAGCCCCGGGTCGTTGGTCAAGATTTGGATCCCAATCTTGGGTCCCGGTCTCGTTCCGATTCGGATCTTTGGTCCCGGTATGTGTTGGAAATATTTGGTCTCGTTCCGAATCTTGACCAACGACCCGGGGGTTGGACCGAACCCGTTGTCAGTGTCTAGATCTTGGTAGTGGAAATATTTTACCAGGATCTAGATTTACTACCATGTATGTTTCATTAACATCCTAATATGAATTCTAAAACAATGAAATAATCACATATAAAGTTTAGGAAACCTTACATTGGGTGCAGCGGAAAATAATGACTCCTTCCGTTCAGATCTCTAGCCCTTGATTCCTTTCTGTAGCAGAACATGATCAAGATCTGAACCTGGATCTCTTTCTCTCCTTCCTTGATGCTGATTCTCCTTCTTGTTGGATTCTACACAATCTTCCACGCTATGATTGAAATACCACTTGATGTGTGTGGGCACTACTCTATCACTAGGTTATTTCGAATTTGAAGAGAAGAAAAGAGAAGAAGAGGGGCGGCTTGGAGGCTCAGGTTTTTCTCTGAAAGGAATAAGATGCATTCTCATAGTTTCGTGAAGCCATCACTTTCTATTTATAGAAAGCCATCTAGGTTTAGGTTAGAATTGTATGGCATTAAAATAATAAAAAATATAAATGGTAAAATTCTTGCATAGTGGCCGGTCATGATATGGATAATGGGCCTCACTTTGCAATTTTGCCATTTTGTTATTTTTCAATCCTATTTTCTCAAAAATGCCAATTTTCCAATTTAACCATTTAAATGTCAATTCTAATTATTTAATAACTACAAAATAATTATTAAATAACATTGTCATTTAATATATTTATTAATTTAGACATATAAAGTTTCTTAATTAATAAATAAAACCTAGAATCTCTTTTCTTCACAATTTCGCCCTTGCTTAGTGAAAATTCATAAAGTAGACATAGTCTAACTTTAGAATTATAATTGACTAATCAAAATCAATTAACTGAGTCTTACAAGCAGTATGGTCTCAACTAGAATGGGGAACATGGGCCTATATAACCGAGCTTCCAATAAGTCGAACCAAATTTACCAAGTAAATTCCCTAACTTATTAATTCTTTATTGAATCCACACTTAGAACTTGAAATTGCACTCTCAGTCACATAGAACGCTCTATATGTTCCACGATATAGATACGCTCTTAATTATCCATTGTTATAACCCTAATTTGATCAATGACCCTCTAATAAATGATCTACATTGAATAGGAACTAAATTACCGTTACACCTTCAATGTATTTTATCCTTAAAACACTTAGCTCCGTATAAATGATATTTCAGCGAAGTGAAATGAGATCTCAACCATTTATCTCTGTTTAGCCAAACTCGAAGGATATCATTGTTTCACTTCTAAATTCCTATAGAAGTTATAGACTCCATATTTATGTTAGAGCCCCCCCTCAATTTTACTATCATGTTCCCAAAATGTACGTATCACCCTGACTGTTCAAAAGTAGGCTTAACTAACAAATCAAAGAACATGTATAATACTCTTGAGATCGAACCTAACCATATCAGGATTAAGATCATTTGATCTAGGATCAATAGGTGGTATTGAATTGAATAGATATTACAGTAAATTTTAACAAATCTAATCAAAGTTTAATATCGGTTCCTTCCGATGTATACTCCATACATCCGATACTGGTAAACTTTGCCAATGCCCTGGAAAGGACATAACAGTTATCCAAGGTGTAAGAATACCTATCGCTGATTATCATGCCAGTCTAAATCTAGTGAACTGACAAATCAGGGAATAAACATTCGAACATATAATTAAGCTAATATTCCACTGTGCTGACAACACTATAATCATTAACAAATTCATATGTTCTGAACTTAAATAGAATTCATACATTATATGCGTACAATCATGAAATAAATCATGTGAACCATGCAACATAAAAATATTATTTCTGATCTTTATTATAGTTATCCCAAATTTGGCTCTCTGACGTGGCATCACGAGAATGGTGACACGTGGACTCTACTTAGAGCATCTGTTCGGATCAACATGCCGAGCAGGATGCCTCGCTGGCATATCCAAAATGGAATACTCAGCGAGCCGTGCAGAATGAGCAACACTTAGCAAATTCAGCCAAACGGATTGTGAGTCACCAGCTTAATCCCTACAACTCAGGGATCAACTTGCGTGGATGTGGCATACACACGATCCCACTATCGGTGTATTTAGCCTCAATTCCACGATCCTTGCATTTAGCATTGATCACACAATCTTTCCGTTTATGCGCATTGTAACGAGAGAGGAAACTCTTCCTCCTCTAGTTTCCAGCCCTATAAATAGTGAGGAATGTTCACTTGGCAAAGGAGGGAGAAATTGTACGCGAAACGCTATAAGCTAAGGCTATCTAAGAATTATATATTCAGAGATATTATTGTAAGAGCTATACGAAAAGGAATCTTCTTCCTTATTCTTAAGTCAATACAACTAACGAGGATTAGGCTATTACCGAACTGCTCGGGGCTGAACCTCTATAAAATTTATGTGTCTTATTATTGCTTTACTACATATTCTTATTACGACATATCGTTTATCGCTTATCAAAAAGACTCATTGTCGTTGGCTAAAAGCGAAGTCAACATTTTGGTGCTTTCATTAAGAGAAGAATCACAGATCGCACTTTCGACACGATGGTACAAACTCGTAGAGGCCTGTCCGACCCAGCAAACTTACAGACGCTGGATCTGACGTTGCAGGACCCAGGGAGTTCGAGGGTTCCACCCGCTGTCAATCCTGGACAGACGGGAAGCGTGGTGAATGGTGAGACAACTCCTGTTACTGAAAACTGCGCCTCGTGTGCAAGAGACCGGAAACAACGGTTCCGCACACAGCCAGGGTGTTCATAACATGTCTGTTCCACCAGGCATCAATGCCCAAAAGACCATCGGAGACGCAACCGAAAGGCAAAACCTCTACGCTGCGCTCGGACTCATGTAGGGTCACAACAATACCCTGCATCATGATCAGGAGGAATTACGTGTCGCAGTATACCTCGCATTTGACGAATAGAGGCGTATGTTCGTCGAGTGGAGGGACAAAGAGATGGAGGCATTAAGGGCTCACCATGCAGAAATCGAAGCTCGTAGTCGGCAAGCCACTGTGCTGATACGAAGAGCCTATCAGACTGTAGGCCAGAAACGCCGAGCGTCATTCCCCTTGGAGAAACCGAGGATGACCCAACAGTGAATGCTTCCCAAACAACCAACGGTCAGCCGTCCAATCCCCGGTCACGAGTTCCACTCGTGGGCCAAGAGGTAGGAGGACAAACCTTGTCCAGGAATTCATGAGGAGGAGTCATGCTCGACGGATCCACGCAAAATAATGGAGTCATTCCACCTGCCAACCAAGCGAACCAATCGCTAAGGCAGCCAGGTTCTTCTGTGTTCGATAGGTTGGGAACATACCAGGTGGTCGAAGTTCTCGACTCCGGAGCATACAAACTGGGTAAGTATGACGAAAAAATGCAACTCATTCTAGTACCACGATACTGGAATGGAGAACATCTAAGGAAATACTACCACTGAGTACTCAGGTCGGGTAGACCACTTCAAAGTAGTCAGGTCAAATAGACAATTTCAAAGTACTCAGGTCGGGTAGACCACATTAAAGTACTATTGAACATTCGCTTCTAAGGGAATGGCCTCTTGGGCGGACTACGCACAAAGGCTTCAGAAACAAAAGTACTCAGGTCGGGTAGACCACTTTAAAGTACAGTTTCTTATTTGTTTTATGTCATGTTAAGCTAAAAAGATCATATTAGATCACTAGCTCTGATGTAAGTTACTACGGTAACAAATATATTTTCGATCAATAAAAGAATAAAGATAGTATTTCCAATTCTATTGAGTCGAAAAAATCAGCATGATTATAATTTACCTAAAGTGTGTACAAAAGGTTTGGTCGAACCCAAAACACCGAACAAAAAAGCAATATATTTGCGAAAGACAAGTGACCAAGAGTCATACGTCTGCTCGGTCACTTGGGGGGCACCTATACCTATACAAAGCATTTGGTAAACATAAAACAGTCACAATTGCACTGCAATTATAAACAGAGAATGAAATTCATTAAGGATAACAAGAGCATATAGTACCGGGATTAAAAGCTGTCCGGTCAGCCCGTTGTCCAAAAAAAATAATTCCAAGTTTAAAGACCGCTTGGCCGGTCATGAGATGAAAAGATCAGTGTTCAAACAGCTGGAGTCCCAGGCTCTGGGTTCGGTTCTTCTGAGCCAACTGGAGCAGCAGGATCTGTTGTTCGAGCAGGAGAAGCATCAGCAGCCTGGTCAGAAGCTTGGCCGGAAGTTGAAGCACCCACCTCTTTCCCACCATAGGCAACTTGGGCCGCGCAGTACTCGAGGTACATGTCCTTGGTGTCACCCTAGTCGAAGTTGGCCTGGTGATTAGCCTTCCAAAAATCAAAGAAGAGCTCGAGGCCGCCAGTCTCCAAAGCATTGACCTTCTCCTTCAAACGGTCCGCCTCGGCCACCTAAGCGTCCTTATCTTCCTTCAGCCGAAGAAGGACCTGCCGCAGAGAACTCCTCTCATCCTGAAGACGATCAACTTCAGCAGATAAGGTCTCGATGGTTTCCTCAAAGCGATCGGCAACCTCGAGGTCCTTTGTCAGCACGGTGATCTTCTTCTCGGCGGCAAACAGCTTCTTGTTGGCCTCACCCAACTCATGACGAACAGCTGTAGTCTCCGCCCTGGCCTCCTCAGCTTTCTTTTTGGCCAAGTCTGCCTCTGCCTTCAAGGTGTCGGAAAGAGCCGCACTCTTGGAAGTAGCAGATTTAGCCCAGGAGTAGGTGTAAGCCAACTTCAAACCGGCCTGTATAAAGGAAAAAGTCAGCATATGGAGCAAAGTGTGAAAAGTTAAAAGGGGATTTATCAAATAAGACTAACCCTGGTGAGCTCCTTCAAAGCTCCGCCCACCAACACATCCAGAGATGAGTCGTCAGCACCAGCCAGTTGCTCACCGACCTCAGGAACCAGCCGGTTCATGTAGTGAGCCAGCACCTCCTTGCCCTTCTTGGCCTCAGGCAGCACGGGCACGGGTGGAGTTGGTGCTTGCACCCGCTCAGGGAGCCTCCTGACCTGTTCGGACCCAGTTGTTGGTGGCCCATACCCCTTAGACTTGGTAGATTTTGGAGTGGAAGGATTAGCAGCAGTCAGCTCCTCGCAAAGGTCAATAACCTCTCCAGAAGGTCTCTTCTCTGAAGACCCCTCTCCGCCCTTAGACTTCTTGGCCGGAGGGGAGGCGCTAGAGCTTCTGCTCATCCTCTTTTCTAAAGCGTGGATCATCTGCCGAGACATGTCTACACAGAACAAAAACAGTGTGGTTAGCAAAAACCAGCAGAAAATACAAAGCATGAAAGTCAAGAAGCTGAAAAAGAAGTAAATCGCAGAGTGACTGCTCGCCCAGAAAGTCAGAAGTCCATCATCACCTTATATCTCAGACATAACAGCCTTCCCCTTTCCAGCATAGGGATGAGATGGCCGAATAGATGAAATGGGCTCCCTTATGCGAAAGGCATGTTCAACGGGCCTGGGCGTGGCCGGGAGTTTCTTCTTCCTCTTCAAAGGTGTCACCTGCTCAGCCTCAGCTTCATCTTCAGGATTCATAAGCTCCTGAGCATACTGCTTGGCCATGGCACCTCCCTTCAACTTAGCCTCTCGCTTCACTTGAATCAACTCATTCTCTGGAGTAGTTCATCAGGTCGGCCAGCATCAGATTTGCCCTTCTTCCCCGACACGGACTTAGAAGGAAAGTCCTCTGGGTAAAGCTCGTACTGCACCAGATTTTCATCGGAGGTCAACTGGATGATATCCCTGTCTTCCGCCGGCAACTGGGCAAGGTTTTGAGCCCTATCCCTAAGAGTAAGGGTGAGGGGAGGACGGTGATATGTCGGGATCAGCTGAAACCGAGTCCGGGTGATGCTCGGATCCTTCACCATGAAGTACTCATCAACAAAACGCTTTATTTTGCTGATGGCCTTGTGGTCCATCCCGCTCAACCACTTGAAGCCTGGCTGAGAGAAGTAAAAATACCTCGACCTGCCTTGCTTGGGGGTAGACTTCAAATCGAAGAACCAAGCGACCTCGTGGGGAGAAGGAGCATCCCATCCCTGGGAAGTGAAGAGGACGAAGAGAGCGGACAAATACTTAATGCCCTTGGAAGTAATCTGGGCCGGGCAGAGGCCGAAGAAGTCCGCCACATCCCGGAAATACTTATGCAAGGGCATCAGCGCCCCTTGCTGGTCGTGAGCCCCCGACCAAGCGAACATTCCCTTATCAGGGTTTGTGGCAGGATTGTCGTGGGTGCGAATGTAGCAGTCCAGCTCGCCCAGGTATCCGTCCTGGTCGAGAGTGCGGAGGCGTGCCTCCGAAATCTTGGACGGAGGACTTACCCACCTGGCACCCAAGGCACCCTGCCTCCTGTCAGGAACCGCCTCAGCAAGCTCCTCACTGACGTAATCAACGCCCTCAACCAGGACGTCCCCGTCAGCATCGACTGGCTGTCCAACCTCATTGTACTCCCAAAAGTTAGGGGGTTCAATCTCTTCCTCTCCCTCAGCAACGGAAGGGCTGCCCGGACGCGCCTCGTCCAGCTCCTCAACCTCCTGGACCTCAGCGTCCCCCTCACGGTCCTCCTCCATTGGGACTGCCAAATCTGTTCGACGTCAGGCAGAGTGGCAAGCCGAGCCACTTGTGGATCAGAAGCGTCAGCCAGACGCGTAGTTTTCTTCGTACGAGCCATCATCCTATGGCTGGGTACGGAATCAGAAGAACTTCCTTCTCTAGAAGGAGAGTTAGCACGAAGATGAGGGTGGACTTCGTGCAGAAGTTGAAGCAGCTCCTGGTCGATTTGATGCTCGGGCTCCCAAGACTCGCCTGGGTTCATCTACAAAAGACAACACATAAGATGAGTGTTGGACGGAGTATCAAACGAAAAACAAGCAAATATGCCGAGCAGGAGTACCCAACAGATTAAAGAACGACCATGTTCAAAGAAGAGTCTAAACTCAAGAAGTCAGAAAGTTTTTCTTGAGTTAGGGCAAAAAAGTTCATGAAGCTTGGAACAAGCAAAATGGAAAACAGATGCAATGTAGCTCTAAAATAAGCCCTACGACTGAAAGCTAACACAAGGACATGGAAAAGAAGAGTCACAGAAGTTTCAAACCCTAGGGTTTCCTAAAGTGTACTTTCTAGAACAAAGTTACATTCAAAGCGTAAGCATACAAAGGGAAAGCATAAAGGGAACCAGAAACTTACTCAAAGATTCGAATGTCCGGGTTCAAGCAAGCCAGAAATCGTCTGTATGCACTTCGGCAACTTTGAAGCCAGAAAGTTCTCTCTTTTCGCTCTGAAGTTTGCTTAACAGCGAAGGGTGATGAAATGAGGTAATGTGCCAGTACTCCAAGTATTTATAGGCAAAAGGGTAACTATACGTAAAGGAACCTTAGACGCCTCGACTTCTCGCCTTGAAAGCGAATATGGGAAATCAAAATAATCAAGTGCACCGTCAGCCGTGGAGAGAGAAATTTGGATTTTCAAAATATTAATTGTCAAAGCATTAATTAGCCGAAAACCGAAGGGACGCCCAGTCAGCTTCACATCGAGTCTTGAACAGTCATGCTCGACACGTGTCCCCATACAAAGGTAGAGCCAGCTCGGAATAAGTCTACACGCAAACTCGGAGGTCCCATACAGACTTGGGGGGCAAATGTTATCCGAAATTCGGCACTCTGACGTGGCATCACGAGAATGGTGACACGTGGACTCTACTTAGAGCATCTGTTCAGATCAACATGCCGAGCAGGATGCCTCGCTGGCATATCCAAATTGGAATACTCAACGAGCCATGAAGAATGAGCAACACTTAGCGAATTCAGCCATACACATCGTGAGTCACCAGCTCAATCCCTATAACTCAGGGATCAACTTGCGTGGATGTGGCATACACACGATCCCACTATCGGTGTATTCAGCCTCAATCCCACGATCCTTGCATTCAGCATTGATCACACGATTTTTCTCTTTATGCGCATTGTAACGAGAGAGGAAACTCGTCCTCCTCAAGTTTCCAGCCCTATAAATAGTGAGGAATGTTCACTGGGCAAAGGAGGGAGAAATTGTATGCCAAAACGCTATAAGCTAAGGCTATCTAACAATTATATATTCAGAGATATTATTGTAAGAGCTATAAGAAAAGGAATCTTCTTCCTTATTCTTAAGTATATACAACTAACGAGGATGAGACTATTACCGAACTGCTCGGGGCTGAACCTCTATAAAATTTTTGCGTCTTATTATTGCTTTACTACATATTCTTATTACGACATATCGTTTATCGCTTATCAAAAAGACTCATTGTCGTTGGCTAAAAGCGAAGTCAACAATTATTAAGTAAATCTGATTATATTGAAATGGGTTTTATTTAGGGCACAAAAGCCAACAAACTCCCACTTTCACTAATATAAAACAAAATGTGCATTTCAAATAATCTCAACACCTTGATATACAAATCAAGTGTAGTAGTAGTATACTCCTCGTAATAGGATCTGACAGGTTGAATTCAACACAACCTTTTCTCCACCATTACTCTTCCTTAATCACAAAAAACTTTGATAATGTGAAATTCCTCTCTATATGTCTGCTCTCTTGGGATACTGGATTCTATACTTTCGGCAACTACTTTTTGGTTAGTCAGGAAGTAACACTAATAGTTAAGAAATGTTGGAACAGTGCCAAAAATGTATAAAACTTTCCTTAGACTGAATAAGTATCTTTCCTGCAACTTTAACATTCAGTCTCTCTCTGGTAGACTTAGAGACTTCAGATAGGTTTTTACACTTCTCCAAAATCACTACTCCACCCCCAGTAATCACCATCTTATCAGCAGATTTTCTAGCACAAAGGCAAGTCTCAAAATCTGATGTGGTGTAGTCTAAGAGTTTTAAACACACCCTTATCGACTAACATATAGTTCCTCTTCTTAATCTTAAGATTTACTTGATTGTCTTCCAATTTTCCTTGCTTGGATTAATCTGATACCTACTCATTACTCCCACTCAACAGCAGGTGTCTGGTCTAAGGCATACTGAAGCATATCTGAGACCTCTCACTGTTGATTCAAGAAATCCTTTCATGGCTTTATCTTTTCTGGAATAGTTGAGACTTTTCCTTAGATAAATAAAATCTATGCCTAGAAGTCGAGAAGCTTCTATAGATTGCCATTAGAGAAGAAAATGCTTCATCATCTTACTAAAGTAAGTTGCTTGCATTAGAGTAAGTAATTACCAGGTGTACCACAAGCCATAGGTTTAGATAAACTCAAAACTAGGAACAGGAAGTTTTGTTAAGTCCATTGAATCGACTTATTAACTAAAATTTCCTTTTATGTCCTTGTAATAGAAAACTTTAGGCTACTCCATGTGAATGGATCAAACCATAGTTCTCTTGGCTTTTCTTCTTAGTTTCTTATTTTGACAATCCATTACTTGTTTAAACTCACAATGGATTTTAATCACTAGTGTCTTTCAAGTCATAAGAAGGTGAGTTCCTAGAAACCCTCCCACTACGACAAGGTACCGTGAATTATGTCTAAAAAAACTAAATAGTATTGACCTCTTCGGTTGTGTCAAGACAACAGAGGCAGTGGGATCATCATATGGAATAAGATGATAGAACACTTTTGGAATCAAGAAAAAAAAATATCTCCTTTATTCACTACTTTATTTTCAGACTTAGTCATTTTCTTAGAAAAGTTGTATTTGTTTAAACAAATACTTTCTTATCTATTGACTATGGGATGTTCCACCCCTAATCACTTAGAATAGCTAACAAACATGCAAACCATGGTTAACAGTTCTAGCTTCTCTTAAGATTTCGATTAGGTCATCCATGAATCTAGTAATGGTTTACACTTTGTACCCAACCATTGCATCATTATGAAATTGTATTACCATAGAAGGACTTAGGCAACGAGTAGTAACTAATCAATATGCAACTCGAATTTCTGGGGAGGTAAGTTTGGATATAATTCAAAATCAACTTAATGATCTTTGAACTGCATATCTACTAACTATTTCTCCACCCCTATCAGTTCACAAGATATTTAACCACTTACCTTAATGGTTTTCACCATTGCTAGAAATTCACGAAATTTTTCAAACATTTCAAATTTCTTTTGCATAAGGTAAAATCTAGAGTGATCGTTTTAAGAATATAACGATAAACTCGTATCCACCCCTGAATGTACATCCATATGCGAATGAGATGAACTTACTTTCAGTGGATATAGGCATATTAACTCTTTACAGAGAATGATCTTGTCAAAACCACTATGAACAAGATACAAATGCCATAGATTTATAAAATATGGTTGTGTCTTTTGACGATTCAGTTTTAGTTAAACTCATATTCCTTACTAACATACAGTTTGAATCCATTGATAGAAAATGGTTATTAAACACTTGTGAAAGTGTAACTGTATAATGAGTAATTCTTTCTTGGACCACCACTACTAATTTAACTCTAAGTTGATTTGCCCATACAAGTAGGAGATTTCTAAGATTGAGCATTTATATCATTTTGGGATAGAATTTTGGTAATATAATCATATGCATCATTTAATTTCTTAAGAGAAAATATAGAATGACATGAAATGATTTATAGACCATTCATCCAATGATATGGTATTGAGCTAATTCGAAATGAATAAGCTAAGAGGAATTAAGAGAATTTCGTTTTTAAATAAAAATCCAACGATGCTTCGATTAGCGAGAGTCAAAGTAATCTTATTTATACAATCTTCTTGTTTCATATTGTAAATATTAGTCTAAGGTGTCATCAATTGATGAACAGCTAGATGTTGCATTTACAATATTTATCTTTCAAGATCTAACACTATTATGTTTGTCTAATGGTTTACAATCCATTAGGGATTTATCCCATTAGAACAACAAACCAAGTTAGACCAACAATGAAGATTCGAAATTAAACTACAATTTAATAACAAAAAATAACATGGTTCAATATAAATTCATACACAATTCAGAAATTATTAAACACATAGCAAGTAGGAATGACAAGTGAAAATACTAAAACATACAATCCTAAATAATTTCCAAGGTCTTCAACAAACTGATATCAGTGTCCCGTTTAGGTGAGAGTCAGTGATACCATCTATTGAATAGAGTTGTCAGCTCATCTAAAATGAAAAACATTCTAGCAACCTTTTATTTGATCAAAATCAGAATCCAGCGTTGTCCCGTTTAGGCGAGAGTCAAGGCTATTCTATCTTATGAGCTTCCACCATTGTTTCATACTTTTGTACGTCAAATACAGTCGCCACCATTAGGGTGATCAATACTAATATAAAACACTTACAAAATTACTTATCTTTCGAGATTAAACGGCGCTAACTTGTTAATGAACGTTCCTCCATTAGGGAGGATTACTCACTAAAACAATAGCTATGTAAAACCAACAATAGAGATCGAATATCCTAATAATAATAAAGCTCATTATTTAATGAAAGTTGTATTTTCTTCTAATATTTATTTTAATCAATTTATTTTAAATATATATTTAATTAAAATTTCCAATTTAGAATGAAAAATTCTAAATATAAATTTTAATGTAATATTTATAAATTATACTTAGATGGATATGAAAATAACGTGAATTATTTCCATCTTAGTAATAATTTCCGCGCGCGTGTGTCTGGCTTGTCCGAGTGCCTGGTGCACTCGATGCACCCACTTGACAACCATGCATCCAAAATTTCCAAAATTCATAACTTTTTCAATTTTTATTGGAATCCGATTCCGTAAAGAAGAAAATTGCTTAATTTTTCACAAGGAATCCAAATAAAATATTTTTAAAAATAGAAAAAATATTTTTTGTGGAAAAAGGTTCTGCACAACACATACATTCATCAATTAACACATAAACCACATGAAACCATCCAAATCAATACATAACATCGTTTTAATCCATATTTCATGAAAGTAAATCATTACCATGGCTCTGATACCAGTTGTTGGAAATATTTTACCAGGATATAGATTTACTACCATGTATGTTTCATTAACATCCTAATATGAATTCTAAAACAATGAAATAAACACATATAAAGTTTAGGAAACCTTACATTGGGTGCAGAGGAATATAATGACTTCTTCCATTCAGATCTCTAGCCCTTGATTCCTTTCTGTAGTAGAACATAATCAAGATTTGAACCTGGATCTCTTTCTCTCCTTCCTTGATGCTGATTCTCTTTCTTGTTGGATTCTACACAATCTTCCACACTATGATTGAGATACCACTTGATGTGTGTGGCACTACTCTATCACTACGGTATTTTGAAATTGAAGAGAAGAAAAGAGAAGAAGAGGGGCGGCTTGGAGGCTCAGATTTTTCTCTGAAAGGAATAAGATGCATTCTCATAGTTTCCTGAAGCCATCACTTTCTATTTATAGAAAGCCATCTAGTTTTAGGTTAGAATTGTATGGCATTAAAATAATGAAAAATATAAATGGTAAAATGCTTACATAGTGGCCGACCATGATATGGATAATGGGCCTCACTTTGTAATTTTGCCATTGTAATTTTTTAATCCCATTTTCTCAAAAATGCTAACTTTCCAATTTAACCATTTAAATGTCAATTCTAATTATTTAATAACTAAAAAATAATTATTAAACAATATTGTCATTTAATATATTTATTAATTTAGACATATAAAGTCTCTTAATTAATAAATAAAATCTAGAATATCTTTTCTTCACAATTTCGCCCTTGCTTAGTGAAAATTCATAAAGTAGACATAGTCTAACTTTAGAATTATAATTGATTAATCAAAATCAATTAACTGAGTCTTACAAGCAGTATGATCTCAACTAGTATGGGAACCATGGGCCTATATAACCGAGCTTCCAATAAGTCGAACCAAATTTACCAAGTAAATTCCCTAACTTATTAATTCCTTATTGAATCCACACTTAGAACTTGGAATTGCACTCTCAGTCATATAGAACGCTCTATATGTTCCACGATATAGATACGCTATTAGTTATCCATTGTTAGAACCCTAATTTGATCAATGACCCTCTAATAGATGATCTACATTGAATAGGAAATAAATTACCGTTACACCTTCAATATATTTTAGCCTTAAAACACTTAGCTCCGTATAAATGATATTCAGCAAAGTGAAATGAGATCTCAAGCATTTATCTCTGTTTAGCCAAGCTCGAAGGATATCATCGTTTCACTTCTAAATTCCTATAGAAGTTATAGACTCCATATTTATGTTAGAGCTCCCACTCAATTTTACTATCATGTTCCCAAAATGTACGTATCACCCTGACTGTTCAAAAGTAGGCTTAACTAACAAATCAAAGAACATGTATAATACTCTTGAGATCGAACTTAACCATATCAGGATTAAGATCATTTGATCTAGGATCAACAGGTGATATTGAATTGAATAGATATTACGGTAAATTTTAACAAATCTAATCAAAGTTTAATATCGGTCCCTTCCGATGTATACTCCATACATCCGATACTGGTAAACTTTGCCAATGCCCTAGAAAGGACATAACAGATATCCAAGGTGTAAGAATACCTATCGCTGATTATCATGCCAGTCTAAATCCAGTGAACTCACAAATCAGGGAATAAACTTTCGAACATATAATTAAGATTATATTCCACTGTGCTGACAACACTATAATCGTTAACAAATTCATATGTTCTGGACATAAATAGAATTCATACATTATATGCATATAATTATGAAATAAATCATGTGAACCATGCAACATAAAAATGTTATTTCTGATCTTTATTATTAAGTAAATCTGTTAATATTTAAATGGGTTTTATTTAGGGCACAAAACCCAACAATATGTGTCTGTGTCTGGCTTCGGGTCTGGGACTGAGATCGGGGTCGGGTCTTGTGTCCGAGTCCCAGTCCTTGGTCTCGATTCTATTTCTAATTTTGACTTTGGGTCCGTAATCTATGTCTAGGTCCTGGGTCCAGGTCAAAGTCTCCAATCCCGGTCTGGGTCCTTGGCCTGGGTCTGGGTCAAAGTCCATGTCTGGGTTTTGGTTCGAGTTCGTGTCTCGAGTCCCTATTCGAGTTTTTATACGGGTCTGCGTCCCGATCTGGGTCTGGGTCTGGGTCCTAGTTAGATTCAAGTACCCGTACTCAAACCTAGACTCGAACTCGAACCCAACTTAGGTGTACGGGTCTGGGTCTAGGTCAGCGTCTAGGTCTGGTTTTGAGTCCGGGAATGGTTCCCAAATCTAAACACTTACTACATGTCTGGTCCAAGCCTCAGGACTGAATCAGGGTCACTGTCTCAGATCCTAATCTAGTTCCACTACGGGTCCCAGGTCTCGGTCTGTGTCCAAGGTCAGGGTCCGGGTCTGGGTCGGGTCTTGGGTCTCGGTCCTAGTTTTGATGCCCGTGTCTCAAGTCCAGGTCCCCCATCTAGGTACGAGTCCTAGGTCCCGATCTGAGTCCAGGACCCAGTCGTGGTTCAAGTCCTGGTCCGAGTCGGGGTTCGGGTTCCGATCTTGGTCTAGGTCCAGATCTGGGTTCGAGCCTAGGTCCAGGTCGGGTCCATGTTCGGGTTTGGGTCCTAGTCCCAGTTTTTATTTTGATTCAGTGTCTGGGTTCAGGTTTGAGTTGGGGTCTGGGTCGTGTTCTGAGTCTTGGTCCGAGTCATGGTATGGGTCTGGATCCAGGTTCGGATCCTAATCTGGGTCTGGGTTCGGGTCTAGGTCTGAGTTCAGGACCCAGGTGCAGGTCCAAGTCTACGTCTTAGTTAGGGTCTCGATCCGGATCTATGTCTTGAGTTTCAATCCCAGTCTGGGTTTGCGTTTGGGTTCGAGTCCAGGTTCGTATCCTAATCTATGTCTTGATTTTCAATCCCAGTCTGGGTTTGGTCTGGGTCCAAGTTCGGGTTCAAGGTCACGGTCCTAGTCTTGTTCAAGGGTCCTCGTCTGGTGGTTCTTATTCCGGTTCTAGTTTCAGGTCCCGGGTCTGACTCAGGGTTCGGGTTTTGGTCCTAGTCTGAGTCCCAAATCCAAATCCCTATCACATGCCCCGATCTTGTTCTGGTTCAGGTGCCGTGTCCTAGGTCCAAGTTTGGGTTCGAGACTGAGACTTTGGTGCGGTTCTAGGTCCCAACCCTAGTTCTGTGTCCCGAGTGTGGTTTCATTTTTAGGTCTGAGTTCGGGTCCAGGTTCAGAACCGAGTCGAGGTCTGGGTTGGGATCTGGGTTTGGGTCGCAGTTCGGGTCTAGGTCTGGGTTGGAGTCCAGGTCCTAGTCCAGTTACGGTTCCAGGTCCAGGTCCAGTTACGGTTCCAGGTCCAGGTCCAAGTCCTGGTTCCGGTCCTATTCCAATGTCTTGGTCTACTTCTGGTTTTATTTCCAATTTTGGGTCACAGGGTTCGGGTCCAGGTTTGGTCTAGGTCTGGGTTCGGGTCCGGGTCTAGGTTCGGGTCCTGGTCTGGGTTAGGGTCTGGGTTCCAGATCTTGACACCGACTACGTGTTCGGTCCAAGCCCTGAGTCCAGATCAGGATCCTGATCTTGGGTCCCGGTCTGGTTCCATTTCGGGTGCCGGGTCACGAGTTGGGTCCTAGGTTCAAGTCCGCGTCTGGGGTCGAGTCTTGGATCCAGTCCTAGTTCTGTTGCCCAGGTCCTTATCTCGATTCTGGGTCCAGGTCCAGGTTCTGGTCTTGGTTTGGGTCCCGCTCTATGTTCGATTTTGGGTCCTAGTCGCAGGTTTGGGTCTCAATCTAGATTTTTATTTGGGTTCGGGTTCGGGTCTGGGTCCTGATCCTTGTCCTAGTCCTAGTCCGATTCTAGTTCCATTTTCGATTCTGAGTTCGAGTTTGGGTTTGAGTTTGGGTCGGGGTTTGAAAACTTATCCGAGGTTGGGTTAGGGTCCGAATCTCGGTCTAGGTCTGGATCGGGCTCCAGGTGTTGGATAGGGTCCAGTGTTTCGGTCTAGGTTCGGGTCTGAGTCCCAAGTTTCGATCTTTGTCTGAGTCCAGGTTTTTTTTTGAGTCTATGTCTTAGGTTCTGATCCTCGTCTGGGATTAAGTTCGAGTCCGGGTGTAGGTCTAGGTTTGGGTCTGATTCTAGGTCTAGGTCTAAGTTCGGATCGCGAGTTCGGGTCTGATTTTTGGTTCGGGTTTGGGTTCGGGTTTGGTCCTGGTATGGGTTCGTGTCCAGGTTCTTGTCCTGGTTTGGGTCAAAGGGAGGTTTCCAGTCTGGGTCTGGGTCCAACTTCAGATTCCTGGGTCCAGGTCAGGTCCTAGTTCGGGTTCGATTCTCAGATTTAGATTTGGGTCTGGGTTCCGAGGCCTAGGTCCCTAGTCTTGGTCCCCCATCAAAGACTGGTTCCTAGGTCCGGGTTTGGGGTTGGGTCTTGGGACTCGGTCCCAATTCTGATGCACGTGTCTCGGGTCCAGGTCCCCCATCCAAGTCCGAGTCCTAGGTCCCGGTTCGAGACCAGGACATAATCGGGGTTCAAGTCCTGGTTCGAATTGGGGTTCAGGTTTCGATCCTGGTCTAGGTCCAGATCTGGGTTCGAGTCTAGGTGTATGTTCGGGTCCAAGTCTTGAGTTTCGATCTAGGTCTAGGTTCTAAGGCCTAGGTCCAGGTGCCCCATCCAGGTCTGGGTCCTAGGTCCCGGTCTGGGTCCATGTTCGGGTTTGGTCACGGTCTCGATCCAGATCTATGTGCTAAGTTTCAATCCCAGTCTGGGTTTGGGTTAGGGTTCGAGTCCAAGTTTGTATCTGGATCCCTATCTAAGTTTGAGTCTGGGTTTGGTATCGGGTCTGAGGTCTAGGTCTGGGTCCGGGTTCGGGTACGGGTCTCGGTCCCAGTCTGGGTACATGACCGTGTGTGGGCCCGAGTTCTGGTCTCCGTTTGGGTCTAGGGCTAGGTCCGAGTTCGGTTCTAGGTTTAAGTCCAAGTTCAGGTCTTGGTCACGGTCCTAGTCTTGTTCAAGGGTCTTGGTCTGGCGGTTCTTATTCAGGTTCTAGTTTCAGGTTGCGGGTCTGACTTAGGGTCCAGGTTTGGGTCCTGGTCTGAGTCCCAGATCTGGATCCCTCTCACCTGTCCCGGTCTGGTTCTGGTTCAGGTCAGGGGTCCTAGGTCCAAGTTTGGGTTCGGGACCGAGACTTGGGTGCGGTTCTAGGTCCCAACCCTAGTTCTGTGTCCCGAGTCTGGTTCTATGTTTAGGACTGAGTTCGAGTCCAAATTTAAAACCGAGTCGAGGTGTAGGTTGGGATCTAGGTCCTGGTCGCGGTTCGGGTCTAGGTCTGGGTTGGAGTCTAGGTCCTGGTCCACTTACGGTTCCAAGTATAGGTCCAGGTCCAGTTACGACTCCAGGTCTAGGTCCAAGTCCTGGTTCCGGTCCTATTCCTGGGTCCCGGTCTACTTTTGGTTTCGGTTCCAATTTTGGGTCACAAGGTATGGGTTCGGGTCCAGGTTTGGGTATAGGGCTGGGTTCGGGTCTGGGTCTGGGTTGGGGCTCTCGTCTGGGTTAGGGTCTGGGGCTGGGTTCGGAACGGGTCTGGGTTCGGCCTCTTGTCTGGGTTAGGGTTTGGGGCTGGGTCCGAGATCTAGACACCGACTATGTGTTCGGTCCAAGCCCCAAGTCCAGATCTAGATCTTGATCTTGGGTCCCGGTCTGATTTCATTTCGGGTGCCGGGTCACGAGCTGGGTCTTAGGTTCAAGACCGGGTCTGGGGTCGGGTCTTGGGTCCCAATCCTAGTTCTGTTGCCCAGGTCCTTATCCCGATTCTGGGTCCAGGTCCCGGTTTTGGCCTGGGTTTGGGTCCCGCTCTAGGTTCGGTTTTGGGTCTTAGTCGCGGTTCGGGTTCGGGTCTTAGTCACGGTTCGGGTTTGGGTCTCGGTCTAGATTTTTATTTGGGTTTGGGTACGGGTACGGGTCTGGTTCCTGCTCCTTGTCCTAGTCCTAGTTTGATTCTAGGTCCAGTTGCGATTCTAAGTTCGAGTTTGGGTTCGAGTTCGGGTCAGGGTTCGAGTATTGGTCTGAGTTTGGGTTGGGGTCTGGATCTCGGTCTAGGTTTGGATCGGGCTCTAGGTATGGGATAGGGTCCTCGGTTTGGGGCTAGGTTCGGGTCTGAGTCCCAAGTTTCGATCTCTGTCTGAGTCCAAGTTTTATTTTGAGTCTAAGTCTTGGGTTCCAATCCTAGTCTAGGTTTGAGTTCGGGTCCGGGTGTAGGTCTAGGTTTGGGTCTGAGTTCGGATCCCGAGTTCGGGTCTGATTTTGGGTTCGGTTGGGGTTCGGGTTTTGTCCTGGTATGGGTTCATGTCCAGGTTCTTCTCCTGGTTTGGGTCCAAGGGTTGTTTCCGGTCTGGGTCTGGGTCCGACTTCAGATTCCTAAGTCTAGGTCACGTCCTGGTTCAGGTTCGAGTCCCAGATTTACATCTGGGTCTGGGTTACTGGGCCTAGCTCCCTGGTCCTGGTCTCCCATCAAAGACTGGTTCCTAGGTCCTAGTCTGGGTCCTGGTTCGGGTTCGGGTGCCGAGTCATGGTTTTAGTCCAACTCTCAGTTTGGGTTTGGGTCCAGGTCTCGGTCCCAATCTTGGTCTAGGTTGATGTTCGTGTCCTTGTCAGGGTCTAGATCCTTATCTCGGTCGCGGGTCTCAGGTCCCAGCGTAGGTTTAGGACCAGGTTAGGTCAAAGTCCCAGTCTGGGTCCCGGTCCAGGTTCGGGTCCCAGGTCTCAGGTCTCAGTCCTAGTCAAGGTCTCGATGTAGGTTCTGGTCTCAGGTCTCAACTCCATGTCCTAGTCAAAGTTACAGTTTTGATTCCAGGTCCGGGTTTGGTTCAGAGTTTGGGTCTAGGTCAAGGTTGGGGTCCGAGTCTTAGTCCTAATCTAGGTACGAGTTTTTCGGATCTCGGTCTGGGTCCAGGTCTTATTTGGGGTCCTTGGTTTGGGTCCCAAGTTCATGTTTGGGTCTGGGTCTGGGTACGGGTCCAAGTCCTGTGTTTCGATCCCGGTCTGGGCCTGGTTCTGGGTCGGTATTCGGGTCTAAGTTCGTGTCAATATCCAAGTCCGAATCCCAGTTTAGGTCAGGAGCGTGGTCTGGGTCCGAGATCGAGTCCCGAGTTCGAGTTCAGGTTCAAGTCTCAGTCCGGGACTGGGTCTGGGACTAGATCCGAGCCTGAGTTCCGGGGCTGGGTTCTGGTCTAGTTCTGGGTCCCAGTCCAGGTCCAGGTCCTGCTCACGGTCACGATCCTGTTCTAAGGTCCTGGTCATGTTCTGGTTAAAGTTCCAGTTTTGGGTCGCAGGTCTGGGTCAGGGTCTGAGTCCTGCTTTAGCTTCGGGTCCTTGTCTGAGTCCCAGATCAAGACAGAGACTATGGGTCTTGTCCAAGCCACGGTTCTCGGATCCCGAGACAAGATCTGGATCCGAATCACGGGTCCTAGTCTGGTTTTGGTTCATGTCCATGGTCCTGGTCTGGGTTTGGGTGTAGGTTCAGGACCGAGACTAGGGTCCAATTTTCGGTCTCGATCCCAGTTCTGGGTTTCGAGTCCAATTCAATGTGTTGACTTCGCTATTAGCCAACGACAATGAGTCTTTTTGATAAGCGACAAACGATATGTCGTAATAAGAATTTGTAATAAAGCAATAATAAGACACAGAAATTTTATAGAGGTTCAGCCCCGAGCAGTTCGGTAATAGCCTAATCCTCGTTAGTTGTATTGACTTAAGAATAAGGAAGAAGTTTCCTTTTCTTATAGCTCTTACAATAATATCTCTGAATATATAATTCTTAGATAGCCTTAGCTTATAGCGTTTTTGCGTAAAATTTCTCAGGTACAGTTTTTTCAACCCCTAGCCTAGTGAACATTCCTCACTATTTATAGGGCAGGAAACTTGAGGAGGAAGAGTTTCCTCTCTCGTTACAATGCGCATAAACAGAAAGATCGTGTGATCAGTGCTGAATGCAAGGATCGTGGGATTGAGGCTGAATACACTGATAGTGGGATCGTGTGTATACCACATCCACGTAAGTTGATCCCTGAGTTATAGGGATTGACCTGGTGACTCACGATGCGTTAAGCTGAATTTGCTAAGTGTTGCTCATTCTGCACGGCTCGTTGCGTATTCCATTATGGATATGCTAGCGAGGCATCCTTCTCGGCATGTTGATCCGAACAGATGCTCTAAGTAGTGTCCACGTGTCACCATTCTCGTGATGCCACGTCAGAGTGCCAAATTTGGGATAACATTTGCCCCCCAAGTCTGTACGGGACCTTCGAGGTTGCGTGTAGACTTATTCCGAGCTGGCTCTGCCTTTGTATGGGGACACGTGTCGAGCATGACCGTTCGAGACTCGATGTGAAGCTGACTTGGCGTCCCTTCGGTTTTCGGCTAATTAATGCTCTGACAATTAATATTTTGAAAATCTGAATTTCTCTCTCCACGGCTGACGGTTGCACTGGATTATTTTGATTTCCCATATTCGCTTTTGACGCGGGAAGTCGAGGCGTCTAAGGTTCCTTTACGTACAGTTACCCTTTTGCCTATAAATACTTGGAGTATTGGCACATTACCTCATTTGATCACCCTTTGTTGTTAAGCAAACTTCAGAGCGAAAAGAGAGAACTTTCTGGCTTCAGAGTTGCCGAAGTGCCTATAGACGATTGCTGGCTTGCTTGAATCCGGACATTCGAATCATTGAGTAAGTTTCTGGTTCCCTTTATGCTTTTCCTTTGCATGATTACGCTTTGAATGTAACTTCGTTGTAGAAAGAACACTTTGCGAAACCCTAGGGTTTGAAACTTCTGCGACTCTTCTTTTCCATGTCCTTGTGTTAGCTTTCAGCCGTAAGGCTTATTTTAGAACTGCATTGCGTCTGTTTTCCATTTTGCTTATTCCAAGCTTCATGAACTTTTTTGCCCTAACTCAAGAAAAACGTTCTGACTTCTTGAGTTTAGACTTGTCTTTGAACATGGTCGTTCTTTAATCTGTTGGGTACTCCTGGTCGGCATATTTGCTTGTTTTTCATTTGATACTCCGTCCAACACTCATCTTGTGTGTTGTCTTTTGTAGATGAACATAGGTGAGTCTTGGGAGCCCGAGCATCAAATTGACCAGGAGCTGCTTCAACCTCTGCACGAAGTCCGCCCTCGTCTTCATGCTAACTCTCCTTCTAGAGAAGGATATCTTTCTGATTCCGTACCTAGCCATAGGATGATGGCTCGTACGAAGAAAACTACGTGTCTGGCTGACGCTTCTGACCCCCAAGTGGCTCGGCTTGCCACTCTGCCCGACGCCGAACAGGATTTGGCGGTCCCAATGGAGGAGGACCGTGAGGGGGACGCTGAAGTCCAAGAAGTTGAGGAGCTGGACGAGGCCCGTCCGGGCAGTCCTCCCACTGCTGAGGGAGAGGAAGAGATTGAACCCCCTAACTTCGGGGAGTACAATGAGAATGGGCAGCCATTCGATGCTGACGGGGACGTCCTGGTTGAGGGCGTTGACTACGTCAGTGAGGAGGTCGCTTGGTTCGCTCTCTTCGTCCTCTACGCCTCTCAAGGATGGGATGCTTCTTCTCCCCACGAGGTCGCTTGGTTCTTCGACCTGAAGTCTACCCCCAAGCAAGGCAGGTCGAGGTATTTTTACTTCTCTCAGCCAGGCTTCAAGTGGCTGAGCGGGATGGACCACAAGGCCATCAACAAAATAGGGCGTTTTGTTGATGACTACTTCATGGTGAAGGATCCGAGCATCACCCGAACTCAGTTTCAGCAGATCCCGACATATCATCGTCCTCCCCTCACTCTTGCTCTTAGGGATAGAGCTCAAAAACTTGCTCGGTTGACGGCGGAAGATAGGGATATCATCGAGTTGACCTCCGATGAAAATCTGGTGCAGTACGGGCTTTACCCAGAGGACTTTTCTTCTAAGTCCGTGACGTGGAAGAAGGGGAGATCTGATGCTGGCCGGCCTGAACAAAATCATCAGGAGAATGAGTTGATTCAACTGAAGCGAGAGGCTAAGTTGAAGGGAGGTGCCCGGGCAAAGCAGTATGCTCAGGAGCCTATGAATCCTAAAGATGAAGCTGAGGCTGAGGCTGAGCAGGTGACTCCTTTGAAGAGGAAGAAGAAACTTCCGGCCATGCCCAGGCCTGTTGAACATGCCATTCGCATGAGGGAGCCAATTTCACCTGTTCGGCCATCTCATCGCTATGCTGGAAAAGGGAAGGCTATTATATCTGAGATATTAGGTGATGATGGACTTCTGACTTTCTAGGCGGGCAGTCACTCTGCGCTTTACTTCTTTTTCAGCTTCTTGACTTTCATGCTTTGTATTTTCTGCTGGTTTGTGCTAATTCTGTGCAGACATGTCTCGGCAGATGATTGACGCTCAAAGGAAGAGGATGGGCGGAAGTTCTAGCGCTTCCCCTCCGGCCAACAAGTCTAAGGGCGGAGAGGGGTCTTCAGAGAAGAGACCTTCTGGGGAGGTTATTGACATTTCCGAGGAGCTGACTGCTGCGAATCCTTCCACTCCAAAATTTGCCAAGTCTAAGGAGTCTAGGCCACCAACAACTGGGTCCGAACTGGTCAGGAGGATCCCTGAGCGGGTGTAGGTACCAACTCCACCCATGCCCGTGCTGCCTGAGGCCAAGAAGGGCAAGGAGGTGATGGCTCACTACATGAACGGGCTGGTTCCTGAGGTCGGTGAGCAGCTGGCTGGTGCTGAGGACTCATCTCTGGATTTGTTGGTCGGCGGAGTCTTGAAGGAGCTTACCAGGGTTAGTCTTTTCTTTTCGACACTTCCCTTTTATCTTTTCATACTTAGCTTCATATGCTGACCTTTTCCTTTATGCAGGCCGGTTTGAAGTTGGCTTACACCTACTCCCGGGCTAAATCTGCTACTTCCAAGAGTACGGCTCTGTCCGACACCTTGAGGGCGGAGGCAGACTTGGCCAAGAAGGAAGCTGAGGAGGCCAGGGCGGAGACTGCAGCTGTTCGCCATGAGTTGGGTGAGGCCAACAAGAAGCTGTTTGCCGCTGAGAAGAAGATCACCGTGCTGACCAAGGACCTCGAGGCTGCTGATCTCTTTGAGGAAACCATCGAGACCTTATCTGCTGAAGTTGATCGTCTTCAGGATGAGAGGACTTCTCTGCGGCAGGTCCTTCTTTCGGCTAAAGGAAGATAAGGACTCTCAAATGGCCGAGGCGGACCGCTTGAAGGAGAAGGTCAATGCTTTGGAGACTGCCGGCCTCGAGCTCTTCTTTGATTTTTGGAAGGCTAATCCCCAGGCCAACTTCGACTACTTGGGCGACGCCAAGGACATGTACCTCGAAAACTGCGCGGCCCAAGTTGCTTAGGGTGGGAAAGAGGTGGCTGCTTCAACCTCCGGCCAAGCTTCTGACCAGGCTGCTGATGCTTCTCCTGCTCGAACAATAGATCTTCCTGCTCCAGTCGGCTCAGAAGAACCAAATTCAGAGCCTGGGACTCCAGCCGTTTGAACATTGATCTTTTTATCTCTCCTGTTTATATATATATATATTATATATGGCCTTAAGGCCTTTAAGACATCATGACCGGCCAAGCGGTCTTTAAACTTGGAATTATTTTTCATTTTTTGGACAACGGGCTGACCGGGCAGCTTTTAATCCCGGTACTTTATGCTCTTGTTATCCTTAATGAATTTCATTCTCTGTTTATAATTGCAGTGCAATTGTGATTGTTTTATGTTTACCAAATGCTTTGTACAGGTATAGGTGCCCCCCAAGTGACCGAGCAGCCGTATGACTCTTGGTCACTTGTCTTTTGCAAAATATTGCTTTTCTGTTTGGTGTTTTGGGTTCGACTGAACCTTTTGTACGCACTATCTTGATTCTTTTATTGATCGAAAATGCATTTGTTACCGTAGTAACTTACATCAGAGCTTGTGATCCAATGGATCTTTTTAGCTTAACATGACATAAAACAAATAACAAATTGTACTTTAAAGTGGTCTACCCGACCTGAGTACTTTTGTTTTTGAAGCCTTTGCGCGTGGTCCGCCCAAGAGGCCATTCACTTATAAGCGAATGTTCAATAGTACTTTAATGTGGTCTACCCGACCTGAGTACTTTGAAATGGTCTATTTGACCTGAGTACTTTGAAGTGGTCTACCCGACCTGGGTACTCATTGGTAGTATTTCCTTAAATGTTCTCCATTCTAGTATCGTGGTACTAAAATGAGTTGCATTTTTTCGTCATACTTACCGAGTTTGTATGCTCCGGAGTCAAGAACTTCGACCACCTGATAAGGTCCTTCCTAGTTGGGTCCTAGTACGCCTGACGTGCTGTCTTTGGTGTTTAGGAATACCCTTCTTAGGACCATATCTCCCACAAAGAATTTCCGAGCTTTCACTTGTTTGTTGAAATACCGAGCTACTTTTTGTTGATGAGCTACCAACTTTAAGTTTGCAGTTGCTCGTTTTTCTTCGATTTCATCAAGTGATTCTGCAAGGAGTATGTGATTGGTACCTTGATCGTACGTCAACCTTCTGTGGGATGGTGGTTCGAGTTCGACGGGCAGCATAGCTTTATAACCGTACGCCATTGAGAATGGTGTCTGACCGGTTGCTGTTTTTTCCGTTGTACGGTATGACCATAGAACTTCAGGGAGTTCTTCCGGCCAATTTCCTTTGTCGTCTTCAAGCTTCTTCTTTTGTGTGTCCTTCAGGGTCTTGTTGACTGTTTCAACTTGACCATTTGCTTTGTGGATGTGCCACTGCGGAGAAGCTTTTGATGATGCCAAGGTTCGCACAGAAATCAGTGAAAGATTGGCTGTTGAACTGTTTGCCGTTGTCCGAAACTATTTTGTACGGTAGTTCGAACTGGCATATGATGTTCTTCACTATAAAGTCTTCAACCTTCTTTGATGTGATAGTTGCGAGTGGTTCGACTTCAGTCCACTTAGTAAAGTAGTCGACTGCTACCACCGCGTACTGCACTCCGCCTTTTCCTTTAGGTAATTGTCCAATTAGGTCAATTCCCCAGATGGCAAAGGGCCACGGACTTTGCATTTGTGTCAGCTCATTGGGCGGAGCTCTTTGTATCTTTGAAAATCTCTGGCATTTGCCGCACTTCTTGAAATAAATTTTCGAATCTTCAATCATCGTCGGCCTGAAGTAGCCTTGCCTTAGAATTTTCTTTGATAAGCTCTGTCCGGCTCCATGATTTCCGCAGAATTCGTCGTGAACTTCATATAGAAGCCGTGCAGCTTCATTTGGTGTGACGCACCTGAGTAATGGCATTGAGAATCCTCTTCTGTACATGATCCCGTTTACGATGATGTACCGCACTGCCTTTCTTCTCATTTTCCGAGCTTCATTTCGGTTATCTGGGAGTTCCCCTGAGTTGAGATAGGCTGCTATTGGCTTCATCCAGTTCAGAGATGTGTCGATCATTTCGATTTCTTCCGTGCTGGTGATGCTAGGCTCTTCAAGAAACTGGATCGGGACCAGGTTCGCCTTGTCACTTCTATTGCTGCTCGCCAAACGGGCTAGCGCATCGGCTGTTGTATTTTCCTCTCTTGGAATCTGCTTGAGGCTATAGGTTTTGAATTGTGTTAGCAGATCATGTATTTTGCTTAGATATGCTATCATTTTTTCTCACCGAGCCTCGTATTCGCCAGATACATGATTTACCACTAGCTGTGAGTCACTGCAGATCTCGATGTGCTCGGCTTTCATTTCCTTCGCTAGTTTGAGATTAGAAATTAGGGCTTCGTATTCGACCTCATTGTTGGACGCTTTGAATCCGAATTTGACCGCTGCATGCAGGTGTTGCCCCCCAGGTGTGACAAGGGCAATTCCTACACCGGATAGCTGATCTGTGGCCGATCCATCCTCGTGAAGCTTCCAGGTCGGCTTGTTTTCAGTGCTGTTCGGCAGTGGTGTTGGCTCGGGATCGCCTTCAGGGATGCTTTCAGGTTTTCCTGTGCATTCCACCACAAAGTCGGCCAAGGCTCTGCCTTTGATCGCTGTTCGGGGTTGGAAGTTGATTTCGTACTGCCCCAATTCCACCGCCCACTTGAGTAATCGCGTAGAGGCATCTGGCTTTTGCAGGATTTGCCCTAGCGGTTGGTCGGTGTACGCCCGAACAGGGTGAGCTTGAAAATAAGGTCTTAGCTTTCTTGTTGCTAAGATGAGGCAGTAGGCCAGCTTTTCTATCAACGAATATCGGCCTTCGGCCTCGATGAGTCTTTTGCTGATGTAATAGACTGGATGCTGCACGCCATCTTCCTTCTCTGATTAGTACGACGCTTATGGCATGCTCCGTTACTGCCAGGTATATCCCCTGTTCCTCACCGTCTAGATGTTTAGAGAGGACGGGAGGTTTAGAGAGCTGTGCCTTTAGATCTTGAAAAGCTCTTTCACATTCTTCTGTCCATTCAAACTTTTTGTTTCCTCGCAGGATGTTGAAGAATGGGACACATTTATCCGTTGATTTTGACACGAATCTGCTAAGTGCGGCGATTTGACCAGTTAGGCTTTGTACCTCTTTTGTTTTTGTTGGCGAGTTCATATCAAGGCGAGTTTGGATTTTTACTGGCATTTTTAAGACCAAACGGCATGACTTTGTAGCAGTAGAGACCCATATCAGTCCGGAAACTTGTATGTTCTTGGTCTGGCGGATGCATCTTGATTTGATTGTAGCCCGAATAAGCATCCATGAAGCTTAATATTTGGTGCCCGGTTGTTGCATCGACGAGCTGATCGATTCTTGGAAGTGGGAAACAGTCTTTAGGGCACGCTTTGTTGAGGTCTGTGAAGTCAATACAGACTCGCCATTTCTTGTTCGGCTTAGGCACGAGTACGGGGTTCGCAACCCAAGCCGAGTAAAAAGCTTCAATGATGAAGTTGTTATTGCGCAACTTTTCAACTTCGTCTTTCCGGGCTATTGCCCGTTCTTTATCCAGCAATCTTCGTTTTTGCTGAACTGGCCGAATATTAGGATCGATATTCAGGACGTGCGAAATAATAGAAGGATCGATTCCGACTATATCCGCATGTGACCAGGCGAAAACGTCTAGGTTTGCTTTCAGAAATTTTATCAATTCCGATTTTACTCCGAGCAACAAACCCTTTCTGATTTTCAGCTTTCTGGCTGGGATAGCTTGATTGACCTCGATCTCCTCTAATTCTTCCACAGGTCCAACATTGCTGCTTGGGTCCCCAAGTTGAGGATCCACATCTTCATCCTCGCCTTGGATGGTTTCCTACTTGGGAATATTTATTCCCTTGTCCGGGCTCTGGCTGGAGGATACTTCCTTCTTAGCCTTGGCCACTGCAAGCTTGTAACATTCCCGAGCAAATTGTTGGTTCCCTCTAAGACACCTTACCCTGTTTTTGGTTGGGAACTTCAGGCACGAGTAGAATATTGATGTGACAGCTTTTAAGTCATACAAGGCTGAAGGAACATCCAATGTTAGGAATTGTGCCATGATAGTTATGCTCGTTGGAGCTTGCCCAACTGTGAGGGGTAGACGGATTTGTCCCAGAGGAGCAACTCCTTGACCGGAGAAACCATAGACGGGCTGAAGGCATGGAGTTAAATCCTTGAGCTGGAGCACAATCTTCTCGTAAGCAGTCTTAAACAAAATATTTGAAGAAGCCCCATGATCGATCATGGTTCTGGACACCATTTTGTTTGCTATCTGGACTTCCACGACAAGCGGGTCGTTGTGCAGAAATCTTATCTGGACAGCATCTTCGTCGTTGAATGTTATGGTTGGCTCTCCTGCTCGTGAAACTTTGGGCTTCCTTTCTTCCACGGCCAGGATGACTTCTTCTTGCTTATATTGAGCTGTGTGGGCATATCGCTCCCGAGCTTTGCCCGTGTGTCCAGCGATGTGCGGGCCTCCAATGATGACTTGCAAGTGTCCATCTATTGGCGGAGGCATCAGATCCTGGGTATTCTGACCTTGATTGGCCTTGACATACTTCTGTAGGTGCGGGTTGTTTTTCTTGATCAGAAGTTCTATTTCCCGCTTTCAAGTTGTAGCATTCGTTGTTGTCGTGGCCGTAGTCTCCATGTCCCTTTTGCTTGTATCTTTCTTCATGGGCCCGGGCTTCTTGTACGGAATTAGCGACTGAGTCGCTATGTACACACTTTCTATATCTTCAGTTAAGATAGTGAATGCAGTGTGTTTGGCGCGATCACGGGGAGTCTGTCTGGGTTTTTCAGCGAACTTTCCCTTCTTCCCGTTCCCTTGCTTGTGGTTGTTGCCTGAACGCTTGCCACTTGAATTGCTGGAATATTGGGGAAGCTGGGCGGACGTTCCAGTAGAAGGAGCCTTCGTTTTGTTCGGCTTTTGCTCACCTTCTGCTCGCTGAATATCTTCTTCGAGCTTGATGAAACCTTAGGCCCGGTCAAGGAAATCCCTCATTGAGTCGACCGGTCTGTTTTTCCTTATGTCCTTCCATAGTTCGCCAAGGACTTCAATGGCCCCCAGTATCGCGGATAACTTTCCATCCTCGGTTACCCGTGATACCTTGGTCGCTTCTGTCATGAATCTACTGGTGTATGCCCGTAGTGGCTCGCCTGGTCGCTGTTTTGCTTCGACCAAATCTCCCAGATGCAATGGGAGTTGGCGTGAGGAAGAGAATTGTGCATGGAATTCCGAAGAGAAGGTTTTCTATGAATTAACTTTCCTGGAGCCAACTTGAAATACCATTGTTGTGCGGCCTCTGACAGAGTTGCGAGGAAGATTTTGCAACATACGTCTCCTTGTACCCCTTGTAAATCCATTTGCATCTCGAAATACTTGAGAGGAGAGAGAGGGTCTTCTCTTCCAGTGGACATCTTCCATGTTGGCATCTTGAACTTGTGAGGTAGTGGCAGGTGGTTGATTTCTGGCAAGAAGGGCGTTCCGCGTGCACGGTCTAACTCAAGATCATTGTTACGCTGCCCGGCCATGCCATGAAACATATTCTTTAGTTCGTCAAGCTGGGCCTGTACGGTTGGGCGGACTTCATTGGCATTCTGGTCGGGTTGGGCTTTCCGAGCGGGGATTTGAGTATGGGCTCCGAATTGGACATTCGTTGTAGAATTCTGCTCGTTTGTTCCTCTTCTTCTGTGTAGGTCGTCCCTTAGGTCATGGGGTGTTCCCAACCTTTTGAACACAGAAGAACCTGGCTGCCTTAGCGATTGGTTCGCTTCGTTGGCAGGTGGAATGGCTCCATTATTTTGCATGGATCCATCGAGCATGACTCCTCCTGATGAATTTCCAGACAAGGTCTGTCCGCCTACCTCTTGGCCCACGAGTGGAACTCGTGACCGGGGATTGGACGGCTGATCGTTGGCTGTCTGGGAAGCATTCACCGTTGGGTCATCCTCCGTTTCTCTAAGGGGAATGACGCTCAGCGCCTGCTAGCCTACAGTCTGATAGGCTCTTCGTATCAGCACAGTGGCTTGCCAACTACGATCTTCGATTTCTGCATGGTGAGCCCTTAATGCCTCCATCTCTTTGTCCCTCCACTCGACGAACATACGCCTTTGCTGGTCAAATGCGAGGTTTACTGCGTCACGTAATTCCTCCTGATCGTGATGCAGGGTATTGTTGTGACCCTGCATGAGTCCAAGCGCAGCACGGAGGTTTTGCAATTCAGTTGCATCTCCGATGGTCGTCTGGGCGTTGATGCCTGGTGGAACAGTCATGTTATGAACATCCTGGCTGTGTGCGGAACCGTTGTTTTCGGTCTCTTGCACACCAGGCACAGTTTCAGTAACAGGAGTTGTTCCATCATTCACCACGCTTCTCGTCTGTCCAGGATTGACAGCGGGTGGAACCCTCGAACTCCCTGGGTCCTGCAACATCGGATCCAGCGTCTGTGAGTTTGCTGGGTCAGACAGGCCTCTACGAGTTTGCACCATCGTGTCAAAAGAGCGATATGTGATTCTTCTCTCAATGAAAGCACCAAAATATTAACTTCGCTTTTAGCCAACGACAATGAGTCTTTTTGATAAGCGATAAACAATATGTCGTAATATGAATACGTAAATAAAGCAATAATAAGAAGACACAGAAATTTTATAGAGGTTCAGCCCCGAGCAGTTCGGTAATAGCCTAATCCTCGTTAGTTGTATTGACTTAAGAATAAGGAAGAAGATTCCTTTTCTTATAGCTCTTACAATAATATCTCTGAATATATAATTCTTAGATAGCCTTAGCTTATAGTGTTTCGGCGTATAATCTCTGTTTACAGTTTTTCTATCCGATCCCCTGCCCAGTGAACATTCCTCACTATTTATAGGGCAAGAAACTTGAGGAGGAAGAGTTTGCTCTCTGTTACAATGCGCATAAACAGAAAGATCGTGTGATCATGGCTGAATGCTAGGATCGTGGGATTGAGGCTGAATACACCGATAGTGGGATCGTGTGTATGCCACATCCACGCAAGTTGATCCCTGAGTTATAGGGATTGAGCTGGTGACTCACGATGCGCTTGGTTAAATTCGCTAAGTGTTACTCATTCTGCAGGGCTCGTTGAGTATTCCATTATGGACATGCCAGCAAGGCATCCTGCTCGGCATGTTGATCCGACCAGGTGCTCTATGTAGATGCCACGTGTCACCATTCTTGTGATGCCCACGTTAGAGTGCCAATTTCGGGATAACAATAATCATGCTGATTTTTTCGACTCAATAGAATTGGAAATACTATCTTTATTCTTTTATTGATCGAAAATGTATTTGTTAACGTAGTAACTTACATCAGAGCTAGTGATCTAATATGATCTTTTTAGCTTAACATGACATAAAACAAATAAGAAGCTGTACTTTAAAGTGGTCTACCCGACCTGAGTACTTTGTTTCTGAAGCCTTTGCGCGTAGTCCGCCCAAGAGGCCATTCACTTAGAAGCAAATGTTAGATAGTACTTTAATGTGGTCTACCCGACCTGAGTACTTTGAAATGGTCAATTCGACCTGAGTACTTTGAAGTGGTCTACCCGACCTGAGTACTCTATTGGTAGTATTTCCTTAAATGTTCTCCATTCCAATATCGTGGTACTAGAATGAGTTGCATTTTTTCATCATACTCACCCAGTTTGTATGCTCCGGAGTCGAGAACTTCGATCACCTGATATGGTCCTTCCCAGTTGGGTCCTAGTACGCCTGATGTGCTGTCTTTGGTGTTTAGGAATACCTTTCTTAGGACCATATCTCCCACAAAGAATTTCCGAGCTTTCACTTGTTTGTTGAAATACTAAGCTACTTTTTGTTGATGAGCTACCAACTTTAAGTTTGCAGTTGCTCATTTTTCTTCGATTTCATCAAGTAATTCTGCAAGGAGTATGTGATTGGTACCTTGATCGTACGTCAACCTTCTGTGGGATGGTGGCTCGAGTTCGACAGGCAACATAGTTTCATAACCGTACGCCATTGAAAATGGTGTCTGACCGGTTGCTGTTTTTTCCGTTGTACAGTATGACCATAGAACTTCGGGGAGTTCTTCCGGCCAATTTCCTTTGGCATCTTCAAGTTTCTTCTTTAGTGTATCCTTCAAGGTCTTGTTGACTGCTTCAACTTGACCGTTTGCTTGGGGATGTGCCACTGCGGAGAAGCTTTTGATGATGCCATGGTTCGCACAAAAATCAGTGAAAGATTGACTGTCGAACTGCTTGCCGTTGTCCGAAACTATTTTGTATGGTAGTCCGAACCGGCATATGATGTTCTTCACTATAAAGTCTTGAACCTTCTTTGATGTGATAGTTGCGAGTGGATCGGCTTCAGTCCACTTGGTAAAGTAGTCGACTGCTACCACTGCGTACTGCACTCTGCCTTTACCTTTAGGTAATTGTGCGATTAGGTCAATTCCCCAGATGGCAAAGGGCCACGGACTTTGCATTTGTGTCAGCTCGTTGGGTGGAGCTCTTGGTATCTTTGAAAGTCTCTGGCATTTGTCGCACTTCTTGACATAAGCTTTCGAATCTTCAATCATCGTTGGCCAAAAGTAGCCTTGCCTTAGGATTTTCTTTGATAAGCTCTGTCGGGCTGCATGATTTCCACAGAATTCGTCGTGAACTTCATATAGAAGTCGTGCAGCTTCATTTTGTGTGACGCATCTGAGTAATGGCATTGAGAATCCTCTTCTATACATGATCCCGTCTACGATGATGTACCGTGCTGCCTTTCTTCTCATTTTTCGAGCTTCATTTCGGTTATCTGGGAGTTCCCCAGAGTTGAGATACGCTGCTATTGGCGTCATCCAGTTTGGAGATGTATCGATCATTTCGATTTCTTCCATGCCGGTGATGCTAGGCTCTTCAAGAAACTGGATTGGGACCAAGTTCGCCTTGTCACTTATATTGCTGCTCGCCAATCGGGCTAGTGCATTTGCTGTTGTATTTTCTTCTCTTGGAATTAGCCTGAGGCTGTAGCTTTTGAATTGTGCGAGCAGATCATGTATTTTGCTTAGATATGCTATCATTTTATCTCCCTGAGCCTCGTATTCGCCAGATACATGATTTACCACTAGCTGTGAGTCACTGCAGATCTCGATGTGCTCGGCCTTCATTTCCTTCGCTAGTTTGAGTCCATCGATTAGGGCTTCGTATTCGGCCTCGTTGTTGGAGGCTTTAAATCCAAATTTGACCGCTGCATGCAGGTGTTGACCCCTAGGTGTGACAAGGGCAATTCCTGCGCCGGATAGCTGATCTGTGGCCGACCCATCCACATGCAGCTTCCAGGTCGGTTTGTTTTCAGTGTTGCTCGGCTGTGGTGTTGACTCGAGATCGCCTTCTGGGATGCTTTCAAGTTTTCCTGTGCATTCCACCACAAAGTCGGCCAAGGCTTGGCCTTTGATAGCTGTTCCGGGTTGGAAGTTGATTTCGTACTACCCCAATTACACCCACTTGAGTAACCGTCCAGAGGCATCTAGCTTTTGCAGTATTTGTCGTAGTGGTTGGTCGTTGTACACCCCAACAGGATGAGCTTGAAAGTAAGGTCTTAGCTTTCTTGTTGCTAGGATGAGGCAGTAGGCGAGCTTTTCTATCGACGGATATCGGCCTTCGGCCTCGATGAGTCTTTTACTAATGTAATAGACTGGATGTTGCATGCATCTTCTTCTCTGATTAGTACGGCTCTTATGGCATGCTCCGTTACTGCTAGGTATATCCCCAGTTCCTCACCGTCCAGAGGTTTAGAAAGGACGGGGGATTTTGCAAGCTGTGCCTTTAGGTCTTGAAAAGCTCTTTCACATTCTTCTGTCCATTCGAACTTTTGTTTCCTCGCAGGATGTTGAAGAATGGGACACATTTATCCGTTGATTTTGACACGAATCTGCTAAGTGCGGCCATTCGACCAGTTAAGCTTTGTACCTCTTTGGTTTTTGTTGGCGAGTTCATATCCAGGAGGGCTTGGATTTTTTCCGGATTGGCTTCAATTCCTCGAGCATTGACGATGAAGCCTAGAAACTTTCCCGAGCTGACTCCAAAGGAGCATTTTAGGGGATTTAGTTTCATGTTGTATTTCTTGAGGACTTTGAAACATTCATCCAGGTCGTCTATGTGCCCCCTAGCCTTTCTGGATTTGACGAGCATATCATCCACGTACACTTCCATATTTCTGCCGATCTGATCTTTAAACATCTTGTTGACCAATCTTTGGTATGTAGTTCCGGCATTTTTAAGACCAAACGCATTGAATTTGTAGCAGTAGAGACCCATATCTGTCCAGAAACTTGTATGTTCTTGGTCTGGTGGATGCATCTTGATTTGATTGTAGCCCAAATAAGCATCCATGAAGCTTAATATTTCGTGCCCGGCTGTTGCATCGACTAGATGATCGATTCTTGGAAGTGGGAAATAGTCTTTAGGGCACGCTTTGTTGAGGTCTGTGAAGTCAATACAGACTCGCCATTTGTTGTTCGGCTTAGGCACTAGTACGGGGTTCGCAACCCAAGTCGGGTAAAAGGCTTCAATGATGAAGTTGTTGTTGCGCAGCTTTTGAACTTCGTCTTTCAGGGCTACTCTCGTTCTTTATCCAGCAATCTTCGTTCTTGCTGAACTGGCCGGATGTTAGGATCGATATTTAGGACGTGCGAAATAATAGAAGGATCGATTCCGACCATATCCGCATGTGACCTGCCGAAGACATCTAGGTTTGCACTCAGAAATTTTATCAATTCCGATTTTACTTCGAGCAACAAACCCTTTCTAATTTTTAGCTTTCTAGCCGAGATAGCTGGATCGATCTCCTCTAATTCTTCCACAGGTCCAACATTGCTGCTTGGGTCTCCAAGTCGAGGATCCACATCGTCATCCTCGCCTTGGGAAGTTTCCTACTTGGGAATATTTATTCCCTTGTCAGGGCTCATGCTGGAGGATACTTCCTTCTTAGCCTTGGCCACTGCAAGGCTGTAACATTCCCGAGCAGATTGCTGATTCCCTCTAAGACACCCTACCCCGTTTTTGGTTGGAAACTTCAGGCACGAGTGGAATATTGATGTGACAACTTTTAAGTCATACAAGGCTGGTCGGCCTAGCATTACGTTAAAGGCTGAAGGAACATCCAATATCCGGAATTGTGCCATGATAGTTATGCTCGTTGGAGCTTGTCCAACTGTGAGGGGTAGCCGGATTTGTCCTAGAGGCGCAACTCCTTGGCCGGAGAAACCATAGACGGGCTGAAGGCATGGAGTTAAATCCTTGAGCTGGAGCCCCATCTTCTCGTAAGCAGTCTTAAACAGAATATTTGAAGAAGCCCCATTATCGATCATGGTTATGGACACCATTTTGTTTGCTATCTGGACTTCCACGACTAGCGGGTCGTTGTGCGGAAATGTTATCTGGACAACATCTTCGTCGTTGAATGTTATGGTTGGCTCTCCTGCACGTGGAACTTTGGGCTTCCTTTCTTCCACGGCCAGGATGACTTCTTCTTGCTCGTATTGATTTGTGCAGGCATATCGTTCTCGAGCTTTGCCCGTGTCACCAGCAATGTGCGGGCCTCCAATGATGACTTGCAAGTGTCCATCTATTGGCGGAGGCATCAGATCCTGGTTGTACAGACCTTGGTTGGCCTTGACATACTTCTGTAAGTGCGGGTTGTTTTTCTTGATGAGAAGTTCTTTTTCCCGCTTCAAGTTGTAGCATTCGTTGGTGTCGTGGCCGTAGTCTCCATGGAACCAACAAAACTTTGTCATGTCCTTTTTGCTGGTATCTTTCTTCATGGGCCAGGGCTTCTTGTACAGAATTAGCGACTGAGTCACTATATACACACTTTCTATATCTTCAGTTAAGATAGTGAATGCAGTGTGTTTTGCCCGATCACGGGGAGTATGTCCGGGTTTTTCGGTTAACTTTCCCTTGTTCCCATTTCCTTGCTTGTGGTTGTTGCCTGAACGCTTGCCACTTGAATTGCTGGAATATTGGGGAAGCTGGGCGGACGTTCCAGTAGAAGGAACCTTCGTTTTGTTCGGCTTTTGCTCACCTTCTGCTCGCTGAATGGCTTCTTCGAGCTTGATGAAACCTTCGGCCCGGTCAAGGAAATCGCTCATTGAGTCGACCGGTCCGTTTTTCCTTATATCCTTCCACAGTTCGCCAAGGACTTCAATGCCCACCAGTATTGTGGATAACTTTCCATCCTTAGTTACCCGTGTTACCTTGGTCGCTTCTGTCATGAATCTGCTGATGTATGCCCTGAGTGGCTCGCCTGGTCGCTGTTTTACTTCGACCAAATCTCCCAGATGCAATGGTAGTTGGCGTGAGGAAGAGAATTGTGCATGGAATTCCGAAGAGAAGGTTTTCCATGAACTGAACTTTCTTGGAGCCAACTTGAAATACCATTGTTGTGCGGCCTCTGAAAGAGTAGCGGGGAAGATTCTGCAACATACGTCTCCTCGTACCCCTTGTAAATCCATTTGCATCTCAAAATACTTGAGATAGGAGAGAGGATCTTCTCTCCCAGTGTACATCTTCCACGTTGGCATCTAGAACTTGTGAGGTAGTGGCAGGAGATTGATCTCTGGTGAGAAGGGAGTTTCGCGTGCACGGTCTAACTCAAGATCATTGTTACGCTGCCCGGCCATGCCATGAAACATATTTTTCAGTTCATCGAGCGGGGATTTGAGTATGGGCTCCAGACTTGATTGGCATTCTGGTCGGGTTCGATTACGTCAGCGTCTTTCTGAGCAGGGATTTGAGTATGGGCTTTGGACTGCACGTTCGTTGTAGTATTCTGCTCGTCTGTTCCACTTCTTCTGTTTAGGACATCCCTTAGGTCATGGGTTGTTCCCAACCTATCGAACACAGAAGAACCTGGCTGCCTTAGCGATTGGTTCGCTTGGTTGGCAGGTGGAATGGCTCCATTATTTTGCGTGGATCCGTCGAGCATGACCCCTCCAGATGAATTCCCGGACAAGGTCTGTCCGCCTACCTCTTCGCCCACGAGTGGAACTCGTGACCGGGGATTGGACGGCTGACCATTGGTTGTTTGGGAAGCATTCACCGTTGGGTCATCCTCGGTTTCTCCTAGGGGAGGACGCTCGGTGTTTGCTGGCCTACAGTTTGATAGGCTCTTCGTATCAGCACGGTGGCTTGCCGACTACGATCTTCGATTTCTGCATGGTGAGCCCTTAATGCCTCCATCTCTTTGTCCCTCCACTCGGCAAACATACGCCTCTGTTCGTCAAACGCGAGGTTTACTGCGGCACGTAATTCCTCTTGATCGTGATGCAGGGTATTGTTGTGACCCTGCATGAGTCCGAGCGCAGCGCGGAGGTTTTGCGATTTGGTTACGTCTCCGATGGTCGTTTGGGCGTTGATGCCTGGTGGAACAATCGTGTTATGAACGCCCTGGCTGTGTGCAGAACCGTTATTTCCGGTCTCTTGCACACCAGGCGCAGTTTCAGTAACAGGAGTTGTCCCACCATTCACCACGCTTCCCGCCTGTCCAGAATTGACAGCGGGTGGAACCCTCGAACTCCCTGGCTCCTGCAACGTCGGATCCAACGTCTGTGAGTTCGCTGGGTCGGACAGGCCTTTATGAGTTTGTACCATCGTGTCGAGTATTGAAAAATGCAATCTGTGATTCTGCTCTCAATGAAAGCACCAAAATGTTGACTTCGCTTTTAGCCAACGACAATGAGTCTTTTTGATAAGCGATAAACGATATGTCGTAATAAGAATATGTAGTAAAGCAATAATAAGACACATAAATTTTATAGAGGTTCAGCCCCGAGCAGTTCGGTAATAGCCTAATCCTCGTTAGTTGTATTGACTTAAGAATAAGGAAGAACTTTCCTTTTCTTATAGCTCTTACAATAATATCTCTGAATATATAATTCTTAGATAGCCTTAGCTTATAGCGTTTCGGCGTACAATTTCTCAGGTACAGTTTTTCGACCCCTAGCCCAGTAAACATTCCTCACTATTTATAGGGCTGGAAACTTGAGGAGGAAGAGTTTCCTCTCTCGTTACAATGCGCATAAACAGAAACATCGTGTGATCAATACTAAATGCAAGGATCGTGGGATTGAGGTTGAATACACCGATAGTGGGATCGTGTGTATGCCACATCCACGTAGGTTGATCCCTGAGTTATAGGGATTGAGCTGGTGACTCACGATGCATTTAGTTGAATTCGCTAAGTGTTGCTCATTCTGCACGGCTCGTTGAGTATTCCATTTTG
Source organism: Cannabis sativa (assembly GCF_029168945.1). Classification (NCBI taxonomy): domain Eukaryota; kingdom Viridiplantae; phylum Streptophyta; class Magnoliopsida; order Rosales; family Cannabaceae; genus Cannabis; species Cannabis sativa. The sequence continues at coordinate 61,475,246 of NC_083601.1, forward strand.
GATATGCCCGCGAGGCATCCTGCTCGGCATGTTGATCCGAACAGATGCTCTAAGTAGAGTCCACGTGTCACCATTCTCGTGATGTCACGTCAGAGTGCCAAATTTGGGATAACAATCATTAAATGAAAAAAAATCATTGATTTAAGTTGGACCAAAATTAAAATAAATAATTTTCAACTTTAATCTATTTTTCAAATAAAATTCGAAATTTCTGCATTTAAGAAATGCAATTTTCGAAATTGTGGGAAAAAGATTAATAAAATAAAATATATTTTGAAAATTATTCAAATTTAAGTTATTCTGAAATAGGATTCCAAACTTAAAATAATTTTCAATTTTTAATTAAATAACATGAAAATAATAATATTTAAGTATCATGATGAAAATCAACTTAGATATTGAATTTTCAATTTAATTAAATATATTAAATTCAAGAAATAAATAATTAAGTATAAAGGAGACTTAATTATTAATTCTAGTTTAATACTAGGAAAAATATACTTAACTTAGATTGTATCAAAATTAATTATTAAACAATTAATTTCACAATCTATGATATTTTCCTAATTAAATATTAGAAAATATAATTAGTATTAAAAATAACTATCTAGAATATATATCTCAATTTAACTAAGTGTCTTTTCAAGAATTTTGAGAATATCTAATTTAAGTTGTTATAGAAAGAATCTAAAATAACCAAATTAAAAATTTCCAAACAAAATTTAATTAAATATCAAAATTAAGTTGTAACTACCTAATTTAAGAATATTTCATTTTAAGTTTAACAACTTAAAAAATATCTCTAGAATCTTTAATAACCAACTCCTAGAATTCCTCAACTTAATTTTAAATTCAAAAGATATTCAAATTTAAGTTGATAAGAAAAATTAGTTAGTAATAACTAATTTATAACTTAAATAGGAATATTTAATGAAATAATTAAAATAAGCTTCAGAAAGAATCTAGTTAGTTAAAATTCTTTATTTAATTAAATACAAGAAAAATACAAATAGTTTTTCTAGAAATAATATCTTAAACTAAGAGTGTTTTTCTTAAAATTAACTTTAAAATATTAAAATGAAACAAATATCGTATATTTTAAAAGTTAATTATGTTGCTAATCAATTTTATTAGGTTAAACTAATTTAATTAACCTAATACAGTTATTCAAGTCAGACAAATGGGCCTTCACACTTGGAGTAGTTCATGTGAGGGGGGAGCTGGGTTCAGTATGTCGTACCTACTTCTATTGGCCCCCATCTCTCACACAAGGCCCAAAAGAGAGGAATTTAACATTAAAATAAATAACTGTTATTAGTTGAATAGGTCCAAAAACTAAATGGACCTAAATAAAATCTATCAGGGTGTGACATTTTATTTAGCAACAACATATATGCATCTATAATAAAATAAACATATAGGCTCACACAGGCATATAGATTTGGATGGATCCTATCATGTTACTAGGTCATACACAGATGAAAGAAGAATGTAAAATTTACCTGTTACAAATTATTTATTTGACCTATTGACAATTGAACCATGGGTTAAAATCAGATCATTGGATCTGTCAACAAGTTAACCATGGCAATTGGGATCAAGTAATAATAGGTTTTAGAAAAACTTACAAACAATCTAAAACACATACTCCTGCAACAAGTTAGATTGGATAGTTGGATGTAGGATTTATTTAATTTTAAATTAATTAATAAAAAGAATTCGAAAAAAAAATTTAAATAAAAAAATTTTTCGATTTAAAAAAAAATTAAAAATTAAACCTACAATTTTGAAAAATTAGGTTTCAACTAACCTAAATATCATTTCAAAAAAAAATTGCTAACCACCTTTTAAATTTCATGTTATTTTATAAATTACATATTCAATAAACTAAAATGATAAATACATACCCTTTTCTGATTTTATAATTTAATTTAAGTAAAAATAACAAGATTTAAAAGTTAGCAAAAATATCTTATTTCTATTTAAAATACCATGATTATAGTAATCTTATTTTAAATCTAAATAAGGTCAAATTACTTAAAATAGAATATTTTATAAATGGAATTTAATATCTGACCTTAGATTTAAAATTAAGATAAAATAATCAAATTTTAAAAAAAATAAGAAAAGAGGTAAGCAAAAAAGGATTTTTACCTATTGTTATACCAAATTTTGCACTCTGACGTGGCATCACGAGAATGGTGACACGTGGACTCTACTTAGAGCATCTGTTCGGATCAACATGCCGAGCAGGATGCCTCGCTGGCATATCCAAAATGGAATACTCAACGAGCCGTGCAGAATGAGCAACACTTAGCGAATTCAACTAAATGCATCGTGAGTCACCAGCTCAATCCCTATAACTCAAGGATCAACCTACGTGGATGTGGCATACACACGATCCCACTATCAGTGTATTCAGCTTCAATCCCACGATCCTTGCATTCAGCATTCATCACACGATCTTTCTGTTTATGCGCATTGTAACGAGAGAGGAAACTCTTCCTCCTCAAGTGTCCAGCCCTATAGATAGTGAGGAATGTTCGAGGCTAGGGGTCGAAAAACTGTACCTGAGAAATTGTACGCCGAAACGCTATAAGCTAAGGCTATCTAAGAATTATATATTCAGAGATATTATTGTAAGAGCTATAAGAAAAGGAAACTTTTTCCTTATTCTTAAGTCAATACAACTAACGAGGATTAGGCTATTACCGAACTGCTCGAGGTTGAACCTCTATAAAATTTCTGTGTCTTATTATTGCTTTATTACAAATTCTTATTACGACATATCGTTTATCGCTTATCAAAAAGACTCATTGTCGTTGGCTAAAAGTCAACATTTTGGTGCTTTCATTGAGAGCAGAATCACAGATCGCTCTTTTCAATACTCAACACGATGGTACAAACTCGTAGAGGCCTATCCGACCCAGCGAACTCACAGACGTTGGATCCGACGTTGCAGGACCCAGGGAGTTCGAGGGTTCCACCTTCTGTTAATCCTGGACAGACGAGAAGCGTGGTGAATGGTGAGACAACTCCTGTTACTGAAACTGCTCCTGATGTGCAAGAGACCGGAAACAACGGTTCCGCACACAGCTAGGGCGTTCATAACACGACTGTTCTGTTGGGTTTTATGCCCTAAATAAAACTCTATTTCAATGTAATCCAGATTATTCAATATCAATAAAATAACAGAAGTATTTTTCATTCATTTGTGTATGTTTTGGTTCATCTTATCAATTGCTTGTCTATTTGATTTATAAATTCATTCAAACCCTTTTCACATACTTGATCATGTTTATTGTGTTGTCAACACAGTGGAAAGTAAACATGACTATGTGAATAAAGATTCCTAGATTTATCAGAACACTGGGTTTTACTGATATGACAATCTACAACAGAGTTTACTTGCATTTGGAGAAATGCTATGTTCTTTCCAGAGCATTGGTTAAAGTAAAGCTTGGGTTGGATGCATGGAGTATGCATTGGAATGGACCGATATTGAACTTTGATATAGATTTATTAAACTTACCGTAATATCTATTCAATTTAATATCACTTTGTTGATCCTAGATCAAATGATCTAAATCCTGATATGATTAGGTTCAATCTCAAGAGTATTATTCGTGTTCTTTGATTTGTTAGTTAAGCCTACTTTTGGGTCAGGGTGATACGTACATTTTGGGAACACGGTAGTGCAATTGAGTGGGAGCGCTAACATAAATATGGAATCTATAGCTTTTATCTGGCGAATAGAAAGTAAAGGATGATTTCCTTCGAGCTTAACCAAACGAAAATAAATGGTGGAGTACTCATTTCACTTAGCTGAAATATCATTTATACAGGGTTAAGTGTTTTAAGGATAAAATACATTGTAGGGTGTTACGGTAATTAAAGCCCTTTACAGTGTAAATCATCCATATAGAGGATCATTGATCAAATTACGATTATAACAATGGATAACTAATGACGTGTCTATATAGAGCGTTCTTTATAACTGAGAGTGCAATTCTAAGTTCTACCCGTGGATTCAACGAAGAATTAATAAGTCAGTGAATTTAAGTTGTAAATTCTTGATCTGCTTATTGGAAGCTCGGATATATAGACCCATGGTCCCAACACTAGTTGAGACAATATTACTTGTAAGACTTATTTAATTGATTTTAGTTAATCAATTATAATTTTCAAGTTAGACTATGTCTATTTGTGAATCTATCACTTATTAAGGGCAAAACAGTAAATAGAGAGTTTAAAGGGTATATTTATTAATTGGAAAACTTTGATTAGTTTTATTAATAAAATAAATGAAAATATATTATTTGATAATTAATTATAATTATTAAATAATTAGATTTGACATTTATGTGGTTGAATGAGAGAAATGGCATTTTTTGAGAAAATGGAAAACTAGAAATGATGGAAAAGTGGAAGGCTTGTTTCCACAATGCTATGGCCGGCCACCTTTGCTTCCCTTTTCTCATTTATTTTTCATTTTTTTAATGCCAAGTAATTCAACCATAACCCTATGTGGTCTTCTATAAATAGAAGGTAAAGGCTTCAGGTTTTACACACACTTTACAGCATTATTTTCTTTCACTCAAAAACACTTTTGAAGCCGCCACTATCTCTCTCTTCCTCCTCTCTTTTTTTTCGAAATCCCTCTAAGTGATAGAGTAGTGCCCACACACATCAAGTAATACCTCAATCATAGTGAGGAAGGCTGTGTAGAATTCAGAGTCAACAAAGAAGGACATTCGGGCTCAGATGTTGATTATACTATGCGACAGAAAGGAATCAAGGGTTAGAGATCTGAGTGGGAGGAGACATATTATTCTGCTGCACCCAATGTAAGGTTTCTTAACTTTATATGTGTTTAATTTATTATCGTTTTAGAAATTCATATTTAGGTTGTTAAATCAACATACTTGTGAGTAGATATAAGATCCTGGTAAAATAATTCCAACAACTGGCACCAGAGCCATGGTAAATTGATTTGCTTGCAAGAAATTTGGACTGAAAACGATTTGTTTGTGATTTGGATGGTATCATGTTGCTTTGTATGTCATATTGATGTTTCATTGTAGTTTGTGAATTCTGGGAAAAATAGTTGCTTTTCTGTTTCTGTAATTATTTTTATTGGATAGTTTGGAAAATTCTAAGCAATTTACTTTTTTACAGAACTCGATTTCGATTTAATTTGAATTAGTTATGAATTTTTGAAAATTAGAAAAATCAGGGTGATGAGGACTTAACCCACGCGCGCGGATGGGCTGCTAGTAGCCTCCCTGCGCCGTGAAATCAAGGCTGGACACCCCTCCTGCGCGCGTGGGTGGTATGCAATGCATACCATCCGTACAGCGTGTAATTTTTTTCGTTTTCTTCGATTTTTCATGCTATTTCATGGAATTAACTTCCGATTTTTTGTGTAGTTTTGTATATTGATTGTTAATTTTCATATTTCAAATCTAATTATCAGAAATAAATTAATTTTTTTAAAAAAATTAATTTTAGATATTAGTGAAATTTGATTTTGAAAATAGGTAAAAATCAAGTTTTTGCTTACCTCTTTTCTTATTTTCTTTAAAATTTGTTTATTTTATCTTATTTTTTTTTAAGGTCAGATATTAAATTTTTTTTTGGTAACTTGACCTTATTTAGAATAAGATTACTATAATCATGGTATTTTAAAAAAAGGGAAATAAGATATTTTTGTTAACTTTTAAATTTTGTTATTTTTACATAAATTAAATAGTAAAATCAGAAAAGGTTATGTATTTATCATTTTCTATTTTATTTAATTTATTAAATAACATGAAGTTTAAAGGTAAGTTAGCAATTTTTTTTTGAAATGATATTTAGGTTACTTAAAACCTAATTTTTCAATAAATGTAGGTTTAATTTTAATTTTTTTTTTAAAACCAAAATTTTTTTTTGAAATATATTTAAAATTAAATAAATCCTACATCCAACTATCCAAATCTAACTTGTTGCAGGAGTATGTGTTTTAGATTGTTTGTAAGTTTTCTAAAACCTATTATTGCTTGATCTAAATTGCCATGGTTAATTTGTTGACAAGTCCAATGATCTGATTTTAACCCATGGTTCAATTGTCAATAGGTCAAGTAAATAATTTGTAACAGGTAATTTTTACAATCTTATTTCATCTGTGTATGACCTAGTAACATGATAGGATCCATCCAAATCTGTGTGCCTGTGTGAGCCTATATGTTTAATTTTTTGTTATAGACACATATAGGTTGTTGCTAAATAAAATGTCATAACTTGATAGATTTTATTTAGGCTCATTTAGTTAATGGGCCTATTCAATTAATAACAGTTGTTCATTTTAAGGTTAAATTCCTCTCTTTCGGGCCTTGTGTGAGAGTTGGGAGCCATATAAGTGGGTACGACATACTGAACCCAGCCCCCCTCACATGAACAACCTCAATTGTGAAGGCCCATTTGCCTGATTTGGATAACTGTGCTAGGTTAATTAAATTAGTTTGACCTAATAAAATTGATTAGCAACATAATTAATTTCATTCTTCCTTGAAATTAATTTAAGAAAACATAGTTTGATGAATATTATTCTAGAAAAACTATATGTATTTTCTTGTATTTAATTAAATATTGAATTATAACCAACTAAATTCTTTCTGAAACTTAATTTCATAATTTCATTAAATATTCCTATTTAAGTTAAAATTTGTTATTTCTAACAAATCAACTTAGATTTGAATATCTTTTGAATTTCCTATTATGAAATTAAGTTGAGGAATTTTAGGAATTGGTTATTAAGATTCTTTGAATGTTTTTTAAGTTGATATTTTCAAATATGGAAAACTTAAAATGGAATATCTTCTAAATTAAGTGGTTACAACTTAATTGTTAATATTTAATTAAGTCATTGATTGAAGAATTTTTAAGTTGGATATTTTAGATTTCTCTAAACAATTTAAATAAGATATTTTTCAATTTTATTCCATTTTTGAAATTTAATTAGAGTTGGATATTTTAACTTTAATTTGTAATGTTTCATTATTGAAATATGGAATATAAATGATTAAATAAAATACATATTTTAAATAATGAGCTTTTTAATCAAGAGAAATTCGATCTCCATTGTTGGTTTTACATAGCTACTGTTTTAGTGAGTAATCCTCCCTAATGGAGGAACGTTCATTAGCAAGTAAGCACCGTTTAATGTCGAAAGATAAGTGTTCTTGTAAGTTTTTTATATTAGTTTTGATCACCCTAATGGTGGCGACTGTATAAGACTTACTAGAGTATGAAACATTGGTGGAAGCTCATAAGATAGAATTGCCTTGACTCTCGCCTAAACGGGACAACGCTGAATTCCAATCTTGATCGAATAAAAGGTTGTTAGAATGTTTATCATTTTAGATGAATTGACAACTCTATTCAATGGATGATGCTTTGACTCTCGCCTAAACGGGACACTTTATCAGTTTGTTGGAAACCTTGGAAAATAAACTATGTTAGATTTAGTATTTTTATAACATATGTGATTATTTGTTATTTTCTGAACTTGTGTATGAATTTATAGAACCAAAACCTTACTTCTGTTTATTGATATGTTGTAGTGCCAATATGAATAACCCTCACCCCGATCCACTCCTAGTTAATATCTTAGCAAAAGAACTCAATAGTGTGAAAATGCATCCTGGTAGTTGCATTAACTCGCACCTATTGTTGATGAATCTGAAGTTCCAAAAGGCAAATCTACTTGGAATTGATTTATCAAAGGAACAATGGGTACGACTCATTCTTAATAGTCTTCCTCCGGAGTATGATGGCTTTGTTCTATCTTACTTGATGAACAATCCTCACTCCTCCGACATGGACAAACTCGAAACTGAGTTGAGAGCCCATGAGCGGATTTTGATTGCAATGGGACCTCCTGGTATTGCAAACTTTAATCAGAGGAAGAAAATTAAGCATGAGGGGTCTAACAAAGCTGCTTCTTCAAATACAATTATCAGACATCATGTTCTATGTGCGATTTGTAATGGAAAGGGACATAAAGAAGAACAATGTCCCAGGCTTCTAGACAATTCAAACGAAGGTGATGCTTTTGTCTTTGAATCATGTGTTTTAGAGAATGACAAATCCACTTGGATTGTTGATTCTGGATCTACTAACCATGTATGTTCTTCATTGCAGCTGCTTGAAACTTGGGAGAATCTTCACCCAGATGAGTTAAAGAAAAAAGTTGGAAATGGCGAGTTAGTATCAGTTAAAGCTAGAGGAACGGCCCGTATCAAGTTTCATACAAAAAGATTTTTACTTTTACAAAATATTTTATATATTCCAAACTTTAATAGAAACTTGATTAGTGTTTCATGTTTGCAAACACAATTTTATATATTAAATTTTTCGAGTTCAAATTGTTCAATTTCTCGTAATGGATTTTATATATGTGTTGCAAACATGGAACAAGGGCTTTATGTTCTAAGACCTGATACGCAAATCTCACTAAATACTGAACTTTTCAATGTAGCTAAACCTAGAAGCCTTAAGAGAAAAGAGATTGATAATGATGATCAAACTTATCTATGGCATTTACGTTTAGGTCATATAGGTTTTGATAGACTCAATAGGCTAACCAAGGACAGTCCATTGAAAAATGTCGTCTTAGGTGAACTGCCAGTATGCGAGTCATGCCTAGAAGGAATAATGACCAAACGTTCTTTCTCTGCAAAGGGAGAGCGTGCCAAACAACCCCTAGGGTTAGTGCATTCAGATGTTTGCGGACCTCTGAATGTAAAAGCCCGAGGTGGTTATGAGCATTTCGTCACTTTCATTGACGATTTCTCTAGATACAGTTTTCTTTACCTAATGCAAAAGAAATCTGAAACGTTTGAAAAGTTTCAGGAATTTCATGCTTTGGCTCAAAACCAATTAGGTAAAACATTAAAGATCTTGCGAACTGATAGGGGTGGAGAATATATGGATATGCAGTTCAAAGATCATTTAATTGAACTTGGAATTGAATCCCAATATACTGCCCCAAGCACTCCACAGCTAAATGGAGTTGTAGAAAGAAGAAATCGCACTCTCTTAGAAATGGTTAGGTCCATGCTGAGTTATTCAACTCTGTCTATGTCCTTCTAGGGATATGCTATTCAGATGGCAAACGACATTTTAAATGTTGTTCCATCTAAAGCGGTCCCTCAGACACCCGTCGAACTATGGAATGGTCGTACACCTAGTTTACTCCATTATAGGATTTGAGGGTGCCCTGCTCATGTCTTGAGAAAGAAAGAAGGAAAACTAGAATCGCGAACTGAAGTTTGCATATTTGTCAAAAATTCTAAAGAGACTAGGGGTGGACTATTTTATAGTCACAAGGATAACAAAGTGTTTGTTTCTACAAATGCTACTTTTCTTGAAGATAACTATATTAAAGACAACAAACCGAAACGTAAAGTTGTATTAGAGGAAATGCTTACAGATATAGTTCCTTCAAATGTTCTATCCTCTTCTACTCAAGAAGAGGATAATCCCACTCCCTCAGTCGTAGCAACTGAGAAAACTACTACCAAAGCTCCTGTTCAGAAGATCACCGCTCCTCGTCGTAGTGGGAGGGTTTCTAAAAAACCATCTCGTTATGGCTTGGATGGTGAAATCAATATGGTTGTTGGTGACGGTATTGATGACGACCCATTAACCTATAAACAGGCAATGACAAGTCCGCAACGAAAGCGATGGTCAGCCGGCATGGATTCATAAATGGATTCCATGAAAAAGAACAAAGTCTGGGAATGTGTAGATCCACCCAATGACTATCGTCCAATCGGATGCAATGGGTCTACAAGAAGAAAAGAGGCGCTGGAGGCGAAGTCGAAACTTTTAAAGCTAGACTAGTCGCCAAGGGTTATACCCAAAGGAGGTGTGGACTATGAGGAAACTTTTAGTCCTGTCGCCATGCTCAAATCCATTCGAATTCTTCTCTCCATCGCAGCCGCTTTCGATTATGAAATCTGGCAAATGGATGTCGAGACAGCCTTCCTTAATGGGCTTCTTGAAGAAACCATCTATATGGAGCAACCAGAAGGCTATGTTCTTCCTGGGCAACAAAATAAAGTTTGCAAATTAAATAGGTCTATTTATGGACTTAAGCAAGCTTCACGCTCATGGAATAAAAGGTTTGATGAGATCATTAAAACCTACGGCTTTCATCAGAATGAAGATGAACCTTGTGTTTACCAACACAAGGAAGACCAAGTAGTAGTATTCCTGGTCCTTTAAGTTGACGACATTTTGATCATTGGCAACAATATCAAGAAAATGACTCACATCAAGGAATGGCTAGACACTCAATTCGATATGAAAGATTTGGGTGAGGCTGCCTATGTTCCTGGTATTCAGATTATTAGAAACCGGAAGAACATATCCCTTGCTCTCTCTCAAACAACTTACATTGACAAAGTTTTAGAGAGATTCTCCATGACCAATACCAATGGGGCAAATATGCCTTCTAGATATGGTATCCGTCTATCTAAGGAACAGTGTCCTACTGATCCTCAAGAGATAGAGGACATGGCAAAAGTTCCTTATGCTTCTGCAGTTGGAAGTCTAATGTATGCAATGTTATGCACTAGACCTGACATTTGCTATGCAGTTGGAATCGTGAGCAGGTATCAATCAAATCCAGGACAAGAACATTGGAATGCTGTTAAATATATTCTGAAATACTTAAAGAGCACAAGACACTACGTGTTAGTCTACAAGGGTGGTGCTCTAAATCTCATAGACTATACAGACTCAGATTTCCAGGCATGTCTTGAAGACAGGAAATCTACATCTGGGATGGTGTTTATTCTTGGCGGTGGAGTAGTGGTTTGGAGAAGTTCGAAACAAACTGCAATTTCAGATTCTACCGTGGAGGCAGAATACATAGATGCAGCTAAAGCAGCTAAAGAGGTTGTTTGGCTAAGAAAGTTCTTCACCAGTCTTGGTGTAGTACCTGGAATGGAAAAGCCTCTAGTCCTGCTTTGTGATAACAACGGAGCAATAGCCAACAGTAAGGAACCTCAGAGCCACAAGAGAAGCAAACATATAGAAAGAAAATATCATATTATCAGAGAATATGTGGCAAGAGGGGATGTACTGGTGGAGAAAGTGGACACACAAGACAACTTAGCTGATCCATTCACCAAAGTCTTGGCAGTGACTGCTTTTGAAAAGCACCGTCAGAATTTAGGGTTAATTGAAATGTACTGATTAGTTTTATATTAGTGCAAGTGGGAGTTTGTTGGGTTTTATGCCCAAAATAAAACTCTATTTCAATGTAATCCAGATTATTCAATATCAATAAAATAACAGAAGTATTTTTCATTCATTTGTGTATGTTTTGGTTCATCTTATCAATTGCTTGTCTATTTGATTTATAAATTCATTCAAACCCTTTTTACATACTTGATCATGTTTATTGTGTTGTCAACACAGTGGAAAGTAAACATGACTATGTGAATAAAGATTCCTAGATTTATCAGAACACTGGGTTTTACTGATATGACAATCTACAACAGAGTTTACTTGCATTTGGAGAAATGCTATGTTCTTTCCAGAGCATTGGTTGAAGTAAAGCTTGGGTTGGATGCATGGAGTATGCATTGGAATGGACTGATATTGAACTTTGATATAGATTTATTAAACTTACCGTAATATCTATTCAATTCAATATCACTTAGTTGATCCTAGATCAAATGATCTAAATCCTGATATGATTAGGTTCAATCTCAAGAGTATTATTCGTGTTCCTTGATTTGTTAGTTAAGCCTACTTTTGGGTCAGGGTGATACGTACATTTTAGGAACACGGTAGTGCAATTGAGTGGGAGCGCGAACATAAATATGGAATCTATAGCTTCTATCTGGCGAATAGAAAGTAAAGGATGATTTCCTTCGAGCTTAACCAAACGAAAATAAATGGTGGAGTACTCATTTCACTTAGCTGAAATATCATTTATACAGGGTTAAGTGTTTTAAGGATAAAATACATTGTAGTGTGTTACGGTAATTAAATCCCTTTACAGTGTAAATCATCCATATAGAGGATCATTGATCAAATTAGGATTATAACAATGGATAACTAATGACGTGTCTATATGGTGGAACATATAGAGCGTTCTATATAACTGAGAGTGCAATTTTAAGTTCTATGCGTGGATTCAACGAAGAATTAATAAGTCAGTGAATTTAGGTTGTAAATTCTTGATCTGCTTATTGGAAGCTCGGACATATAGACCCATGGTCCCCACACTAGTTGAGACAATATTACTTGTAAGACTCATTTAATTGATTTTAATTAATCAATTATAATTCTCAAGTTAGACTATATCTATTTGTGAATTTATCACTTATTAAGAGCAAAACAGTAAATAGAGAGTTTAAAGGGTATATTTATTAATTGAGAAACTTTGATTAGTTTTATTAATAAAATAAATGACAATATATTATTTGATAATTAATTATAATTGTTAAATAATTAGATTTGACATTTATGTGGTTGAATGAGAAAAATGGCATTTTTTGAGAAAATGGGAAACTAGAAATGATGGAAAAGGAAAGTTGGAAAAGTGGAAGGCTTGTTTCCACAATGCTACGGCCGGCCACCTTTGCTTCCCTTTTCTCATTTATTTTTCATTTTTTAATGCCAAGTAATTCAACCATAACCCTATGTGGTCTTCTACAAATAGAAGGCAAAGGCTTCAGGTTTTACACACACTTTACAACATTATTTTCTTTCACTCAAAAACACTCTTGAAGCCCTCACTCTCTCTCTCTCTTCCTCCTCTGTTTTTTTCGAAATCCCTCTAAGTGATAGAGTAGTGCCCACACACATCAAGTAATACCTCAATCATAGTGAGGAAGGCTGTCTAGAATTCAGAGTCAACAAAGAAGGACATTCGGGTTCAGATCTTGATTATACTCTGCGACAGAAAGGAATGAAGGGTTAGAGATCTGAGTGGGAGGAGACATATTATTCTGCTGCACCCAATGTAAGGTTTCTTAACTTTATATGTGTTTAATTTATTACCGTTTTAGAAGTTCATATTTAGGTTGTTAAATCAACATACTTGTGAGTAGATCTAAGATCTTGGTAAAATAATTCCAACATGTTCCACCAGGCATCAACGCCCAAACGACCATCAGAGACGCAACCGAATTGCAAAACCTCCACGCTGCGCTCGGACTCATGCAGGGTCACAACAATACCCTGCATCAAGATCACGAGGAATTACATGCCGCAGTAAACCTCGCGTTTGACGAACAGAGGCATATTTTCGCCGAGTGGAGGGACAAAGAGATGGAGGCATTAAGGGCTCACCATGCAGAAATCGAAGATCGTAGTCGGCAAGCCACTGTGCTGATACGAAGAGCCTATCAAACTGTAGGCCAGCAAACGCTGAGCGTCATTCCCCTAGGAGAAACCGAGGATGACGCAACGGTGAATGCTTCCCAAACAACCAACGGTCAGCCGTCCAATCCCCGGTCACGAGTTGCACTCGTGGGCCAAGAGGTAGGCGGACAGACCTTGTCCGGGAATTCATCTGGAGGGGTCATGCTCGACAGATCCACGCAAAATAATGGAGCCATTCCACCTGCCAACCAAGCGAACCAATCGCCAAGGCAACCAGGTTCTTCTGTGTTCGATAGGTTGGGAACAACCCATGACCTAAGGGACGACCTAAACAGAAGAAGGGGAACAGACAAGCAGAATACTACAACGAACGTGCAGTCCGGAGCCCATACTCAAATCCCCGCTCAGAAAGACGCTGACGTAATCCAACCCGACCAGAATGCCAATCAAGTCAGCCCAGCCGTACAGGCCCAGCTCGACGAACTAAAGAATATGTTTCATGGCATGGCTGGGGTCCTGTTTCTGGTTCTAATTTTGGGTTTGGGTCCCCAATCTAGGTCTGGGACCTGGGTCCAGGTTTGAGTCTCAAATCCTAGTCCAGGTCCTACGTCCCAGTCTAGATCCAATTCCGTGTCTAGGTTTGGGTTCGGGTTCGTGTCCCGAGTCCCAATCCGATTTTTGATTTGAGTCCACATCCCAGTCTGTGTTTGGGTCTGGGTCCTAGACAGATTCCAGTTCCGGGACCGAGATCGGGTCCTAGTCCTCTAGCCTTGTTCCCAGGTCCCGGTCCGCTTCCAATTTTGAGTCACGGGATACAGGTTTGGGTCTGGGTTTGAGTTTGGGTCCGAGTCCGGGTTTGGGTTTGAGTTTAGGTATGGGTCCCAGATCCAAACATCGACTATGGGTCAGGTCCAAGCTTCGGGTCGAAATAAGGATCTTGGTCTCGAGTCCTAGTCTAGTTCCACTTCGGGTCAAAGGTTCTGGTCTGGGTCCTAGTTCAGGGCGTGGGTCCGGGGTCAGGTCCAAGGTCTCAGTGCCAGTTCTGAAGCCCGAGACCCGGGTCTAGGTTCCCCATCCAGGTCTGGGTCTTAGGTCCCAGTCCGAGTCTAGGACCCGGTCAGGGTTCAAGTCCTAGTCCAAGTTCAGGTTCAGGTGTCCAATCCTGGTTCAGGTCCAGATCTGGGTTCGAGTTCTGGGTTTGAGTCCAGATCCTAGTCCGGGTCTTAGTCTAAGGTTTCGATCTTCGTCCGGGTTCCTAGGCCGGAGTCAAGGTCCCCCATCCAGGTACGGGTCCTTGGTCCCAGTCAGGGTCCATGTTTGGGTTCGGGTCCTAGTCCCAATTCTCATTTCGATTCCGTGTCTAGCTTCGGGTACGGGTTCGAGTCTAGGTCGGGGTCTGAGTCCTGGTCCGAATTTTGTGTTGGGTCTGGGTCCAAGTTTGGGTCTGGGTTTGGGTCTGGGTTTGGGTCCAGGTCCGAGTCCAAGTCTTGGGTACGGGTCCAGGTTTGGGTTGGGTCTCGCTCCAGATCCAGGTCCCACGTTTCGATCCCAATCTTGGTATGGGTCCGCGTCTGGGTTCGAGTCTAGGTTTGTATCTATATCCATGTCTAAGTCCGAGTCTGGGTTTGGGATTTGATCCCAGGTTCAGGTCCGACATGATACCGGACCTACAACCGGAATAAGACTAGGACTGGGACTGTAACAAGACTCAAACCTAAACCCAAACTCAGACCAGAACCCATACAGGGACTTGGACCCAAACCAGGACTTGTGACCTGGGAACTAAACCAATACCGGAACCTGGACCCAGACTGGGACCTGGACCCAGACCGGGACCGGGACCTAGACCAATACCCGAAAACCGGGGCCGAACCCAAGACCCCAGAACAAGACTTGGACCTGGCACCCGAAACCCAGACCCAGACTGGGACTAGCACCCGAACTCGGATAAGAACCCAAATTGGGACCAGGACTCGAGCCGGACCCGAACCCGAACCAGAACACGAACTTGGACCCGGACCGGGACCTAGGACCGGAACATAGATGGGGGACCTAGACCTAGGAATTTAGCCCCCGAACTAGGACCAGAACTTGGATCGGGATCGGGGACCCGATCCTAGACCCAAACCTGGACATAGGACCCACCTCTGGACCCTCGATCCAGGACTCGATGCTTGGACCCGACCAGTAGTCGGTGTTTGGATCTAGGACTTAGACCAGAACCCGAACCCAAACTTAAACTCAAACCAGGACCCAGACACATACCAAGACCCAGAACCACACTCAGGAACCAAAACCGAAACTTAAACTTGAACCGGAGTGAGACCTTTGAAAGGGGTCGATACCTGGACCCGGACCCAAACCCGAAACTGGACCTAACCACGAACCCTACCCAAAGACCGAAACCCAAACCTAAACATTGCCCCGGACCCGAACCCAATCTCAGACCAAAACTCGACCCGAACCCGTACCTCGTGACTTGAAACTAGAACCGAAAGTAGAAGCAGATCTGGACCCAGGAACAGGACCAGGAGTAGGACATGGACCCAGACCCAAAACAGTAACCGGACCAGGACCTGGACTCAGACACAAACCCACCTTAGGATTGGGCCCTAAACTTGAATCCAAACCCGAACCGGTACTCGGGACCCGAACCCAGACCTAAATTCAGACCCGAACATTGAACATGACTCAGGACTCAGAAGTCGAATCAAGACCTAGAACTGGACCGCAGTCTCGATCCTATACCTAGACCCAAACCCAGTCCAGGACCTGAGACATGAACTGAAACAAGACTGGGACCCGTGATTGGGATCCAGATGTTGTCCCGGGATTAGAGAACCAGGGCTTAGACAAGACCCATAGTCGATGTCTTGATCTGAGACTCAGACAAGGACCCAAAGCTAGACCAGGATCTGCACCCAGACCAAAACCTGGGACCGAAAACTAAAACTTGAACCAAAACATGACCAAGACCCTAGAACAGGACCGGGACAGTGACGAGCACCTGGACCGGGGCTCGGAACTAGATCGAACACAGCCCTGAAACTTGAGCTCGGACCCAGTCCTGGACCCAGTCCCGGACCTAGACAAGGACTGAGACTCGAACCCAAACTCGAGCCTCGATCCTAGACCGAGCCCTTGACCGAAATTGGAATTCCGACCTCGACATGGACACGAACCCAAACCCTGACCCGAATACCGACCAAGACCCAGACCGGGATCAAAACACGGGACCTAGACCCAAACCCAAATGCAAACCCACACCTGAACTTGGTACCCAGACCTAGGACCTAAACTTGGACCTTGACTAAGACCTAGACCCAGATCGAGATCTGAAAAACCCGCACCTAGACTTGGAATAAGACTCAGACCCCGACCCCAACCTGGACCCAAACCTGGACCCAGAACCAAACTCGAGCGCGGAATTAGAACTGGAACTGTGACTAGGACCCGGACCGGAGACCAGAACCGAACCCAAACCATAAACCCAAACTCAGACTACAACCTAGACCGAGACCTTGACTAGGATTGAGACCTAAGACCTGGGACCTGAACTTGGACCGGGACCTGGACCTGACCTGGTCTTAAACCCTCATCGAGTCTTGAGACCCGCAACCCAGACCGGGATCCAAACCGTGACAAGGACCCGAACCTCAACCCGGACGAAGACTGGGATCGAGACCTAGACTTGAACACGGACCGGGATTTGGACTAAAACCAAGACTCGGGACTCGAACTCGAACCTGGACCCAGACCAGGACTTAGGAACAAAACTTGGATGGGGGACCTAGACCAAAGACCTAGGCGCTGAAACCCAGACCCAGATCTAAATCCAAGACTCAAAACTTAACCTGAACCTGACCTTGACCTGGGAATCCGAAATCGGACCCAAACCCGGACCCAAAACCTGCCTCGGACCCAAACCACAACAGGAACCTAGACTCGAACCCATGTAAGGACCAAACCCGAACCTGGGACCCAAAATCAGACCCAGACCTAGAATCAAACCCAAACATGGACCTGCACCCGAACCTGAACTACAACCCTGATCGGGATCAGAACCCAAGCCTTAGACCCAGAACTGAATAGGGACTCAGATCGAGATCAAAACCTCAGACTCAGACCCGAACATGGACCTAGACCTAGGACCCTAACCCACAGCCGAAGCCTAATCCGGACCTAGATCGAGATCTGGACCCGAACACAAACTTGGACTAGGACTCGAACCCAGACTCGAGACCCGAACTCAGACCTGGACCTAGACCTGAATCTAGACTCAGACCAGGAATCAGATCCCAACCCAGACCCAGACCCAAACTCGAACCCCAACACTGAATCAAAATCAAAACTGGGACTTGGACCCAAACCTGAACATGGACCCAGACCAGGACCTTAGACTCGGACCTGGTTGGGGGACCTGGACTTGGCCTCAGAACCCAGACCCAAATCGGAACTCGGGACTTGGACCCGACCTAGACTCAAACCAAGATCTGGACCCAGACCGATATCAAAACCCAAACCCGAACTCGAACAAGGACTTGAACCCCGACTGGGTCCTTGACCCAGACCTTGACCTAGGATCTAGACTGGGTCCTGGGACCCGAAGTGGAATTAGACTAGGACCCGAGACCGTGAACTTGATCTAGACCCGGGGCTTGGACCTGACCCGTAGTCAGTGTTTCGATCTGGGATCCATACCCGGACTCTCAAACCAAGACTCGGACTCAGACCTAGACCCTGGCCCAGACCTAGACCCGTAACCCATACCTGGGTCCGAGTCCGAGTCTGGGTTTGAGTCTAGGAACTGGAATCTCGCTAAGACCCAGACCCAGACCTACTCCCGGACTAGGATGCGTACCCAAATCAATACTCGAATTGGGACTCGGGACACGAACCAGAACCCAGACAAGGACTTGGACCCAGACTCGGACCCAAGACAAGGACCAGGAATGGAGACTCAAACCTGGACCCAAGACTCAGACCCGGGATCCCGAAACTGGGGGGCTTGGACAAGACCCATAGTCGGTGTCTTGATCTGGAACTCGAAGAAAGACCAAAAGCTGGACCAGGATCTAGACTCAAACCCAAACCTGGGACCCGAAACCAAAAAATGAAACAGAACGTGACTAGGATCCTAGAACAGGACTGGGACAGTGATCACGACATGGACCTGGACCGGGACCTAGAACTAGACCAAAACACAGCCCCAGAACTAGGGCTCGGACCCGGTCCTAGACCCGGTCCCGCACCCAGACTAGGATGGAGACTCGAACCTGAACCGAAACCCAAACTTGGGACTCGATCCCAGACCCAGACGCAAACCCAGACCCAAACCTAGGACCCAGACCCAAGACCCGAACCTAGACCCGGACTCAGACTTAGATCCAGACCGGGATCCAAAAAACCCGTACCCGGACTCGGACTAAGACTTGGACCCCGACCCCGACCTGGACCCATACCCAGACCCAGAATCAGAATTAGAACTGTGACTAGAACCTGGACTTGAGACAAGAACTGAACCCAAACCATAACCAACACTGGGACCAAACCCTGGACTGAGAGCACGACTAGGACAGGGACCTGACACCTTTGACCCGAACTTGGACCGAGACCCGAACGGGGACCTGGTCCTAAACCCTTGCGGGGACCTAAGACCCGCGAGCCAGACAAGGATCTAGACCCTGACAAGGACCCAAACCTTAACTCAGACTAAGATTGGGACGGAAACCTAGACCCAAACCTAGACCGGGACTTGGACTAATACCAAGACTCGGGACCCGAACCCGAACCTGGACCCACACCAGGACCTAGGAATCGGCCTTGGATGGGGGACCTAGACAAGGGACCTAAGCTCTGAAACACAGATCTAGATCTAAATCCGGGACTCGAACCCGAACTAGGACCTGTCCTGGACCCAGGAATCCGAAGTCACACGCAGACCCGGACCTAAAACCTACCCCGGACCCAAAGGAGGACAGGAACCTAGACACGAAGCCATATCAGGAAAAAACCCGAACCCACACTCGAACCCATAATCAAACCCAAACCCGATACCCGAACTCAAACTCGTACCCAGAATCAGACCCAAACCTAGGCCTGCACCCAGACTCGAACTCGAACCCAAACCGAGATCGAAATCCAGGACATAGACTTGAAACTAAACCAGGACTCAGATTGAGATCAAAACTTTGGACTCGGACCTCAACCTAAACCAAGACCCAGGACCCTAACCCACACTTAGAGCCCGATCCAAACCTAGACCGAGATCCAGACCCAAACCAAAACTCAGATTAGGACTCGAACCTTGACCCAAACTCAAACACAAACTAGAACTCGAAATTGCAATTGGAACTCGAACCGGACTAGGACTAGGACCGAGACAAGGACCCACACCCGAACCCAAACCCAAATAGAAACCCAAATCGAGACACAAACCTAAACTGGGACTAGGACCCAAACCCGAACCTAGATCGGGACCTAAACCCAAACCAAATCCATGACCGGACCCAGAATCGAGATAGGGACCTGGGCAACAGAACTAGGACTGGGACCCAAGACCCGACCCCAGACCCGGACATGAACCTAGGACCCAGCTCGTGACCCGAGACGTGAAATGGAACCAGAACAGGACCCGAGATTGAGATCTGGATCTAGACCTAGGGCTTGGACCGAACCCATAGTCGGTGTCTGGATTTGGGACCCAGCCCCGGACCTGAACCCTATCCAGGACCCAAACCTAGACCCAGACTTGAACCCAGTCCTAGACCCAAACCTGGACCCGAACCTATACCCTATGACCTGAAAATGGAACCGAAACCGGAAATAGACAGGGACTCGGGAACGGGACCAGAACTAGGACTTGGACCTAGACCTAGACCTGGAACCGTAACGAGACTAGGACCCGTAATCCTGTTGGGTTTTGTGCCCTAAATAAAACACTTTACAATCTGATTAGTTATCAATATAAGAAATTTGAAGTGATTTATGTTTGCATGAATTTTACATGCTTATGGTTTAATATGTTTAATATATATATACACAAAATCTGTTAAGTCCAGAACATATATTTATTCACAATTACAGTATTGTCAACATAGTGGAATGTGATTGTGATTATATGATTCAAAAGACTAAGTCCCTGTTTCATCAATGTTTTGGATTTACACTGATGTGATAAACAGCGATGATGTGTACTTACACTTGGAGTAAGTGTTATGTTCTTTCCAGGACATTGGTAAAGTATACTAGTTTCGAATGTATGGAGTATACATTGGACTAGACCGATATTGAACTTAGTTAAGATATTATAAACTTACCGTTGTATCTTTCCAAGTCAATATCAGTAGTTGATCTTAGATTAAAAGAATCTAAATCCTGATATGCTTAGGCTCAACTCAGGAGTGCTATTCATGTACTTTGATTTATTAGTTAAGCCTACTTTTGGGTTAGGGTGATACGTATATTTTGGGAACATGATAGTATGATTGAGTGGGAGCGCTGAACATAAATATGGAATCTATAGCTTCTACTGGTGTATAGAAGTCAAGTGATGATTTCCTTCGAGCTTAGCTAAATAGAAGTAAATGGATGAGCTCTTACTTCAGTGACTAATTCTTAGATCACTAAAACATCATTTACAGGTAGCTAAGTGTTTTAAGGGGCCAAATACATTGAGGGGTGAAAACGGTAAACATATCCCATCTCGATGTAAATCATATCTATATAGAGGATCTTTGATCACATTAAGATTATAACAATGGTTAAATGAGATAGCATATCTATATCGTGAAACATATAGAATGCTCTATATAAGTCTGAGAGTGCAATTCTAAGTTCTAAGATTGGATTCAACGAGGAATTAATAAGTAGGGATTTACTTAGTAAATTCGGCACTTATTGGAAGCTCCGCATATAGATCCATGGTCCCCATTCTAGTTGAGACCATACTGCTTGTAAGACTCAATAATTGATTTGTAATTAATCAATTATAATTCTAAAGTTAGACTATGTCTAATTTATGAATTTTCACTAAGCATTGGTGAAATTGTAAAGAAAAGAGATTCTAGGTTTGTTTATTAATTAAAAGACTCTATATGTCTAATTAATAATTATATTAAATGACAATATTATTTAATAATCTATTTTAGTTATTAAATAATTAGTTTTGGCATTTAAATGGTTAGAATTGAAAAATTGGCGTTTTTGAGAAAATAGAAATAAAAATTGTGAAAACTGCAAAATCCAAGTGAGGCCCATTAACACCTATGGCCGGCCACTTGGTTAGCTTTTTCCAATTAATATTTTCATTATTTTAATGCCAAATAATTACTAACCTAAACCTTGTAGTTGCCTATAAATAGAAAGTGATGGCTCAGTCAAATATGAAGTTTAAAAGTTTTTTCAACAAGTTTTCTTCAGATTGCCTTTTTTTCAGAAAACTGAGCCTTCCACTTTCTCTCTCTATAGCCGACCCTACCTCTCTCTTTTTTCATCTTCACAATTTCGAAACCTTAGTGATAGAGTAGTACCCACACACAGCAAGTGGTACCTCAATCATAGATTGGAAGACTGTGAAGGATCACACACAAAGAGAAGGACATTCAGGCTCAAATCTTGATAATACTCTGCGACAGAAAGGATACAAGGGTTAGAGATCTGAGTGGAAGGAGACATTATTCCGCTGCCACCAATGTAAGGTTTTCTTAACTTTATACGTGTTTAATTATCGTTTTAGTAAGTTCATATTTAGGGTGTTAAACAACATACTTGTGAGTAGATCTAAGATCCTGGTAAAATAAATTCCAACAACTCCAACCCAGACCTAGACCCGAATTGGGACCCAGACCCGAATCCCAACCCAGACTTGGACACGGTACCCAAACCTAAATCCAAACTCAGACCTAAACATGGAAAAAGACTCAGGGCAGAAAACTGGGGCCAGGACCTAGAACCGCACCACACCCTCAGTCCCGAACAAAAACTCGGACCTGAGACTCAGGACCTGAACCAGAACCAGATCGAGACACGTGATAAGGATCCAGATCTGGGACTCAAGCCAGGACCTGAACCCAGACCAGGACCCAAACCCGGACCCTGACTGAGACCTGGGACCCAAAATTGGAAATTGAAGAAGAATCACCAGACCAGGACCCTCGAACAAGACAAAGACCGTGACTAGGACCCTCGAACAATCGAGATGGCCCCTTATGAACTTTTATATGGAAGAAAGTGTAGATCACTGATTCACTGGGTGAAGTAGGTGAAATAAAGTTCCTAGTCCCTAAGGCCGTTCAGAGAACAAGTGAGGCAGTTGATAAAATTAGAGCGCGAATGCTCGCGACTGAAAGCAGAAAGAAGAGTTACGTTGATCCAAAGTGACGGGAGATTGATTTTCAGATTAGAGATATGGTATTTCTCCGGGTATTGCCTATGAAAGGCATCAAACTCTTTGGTAAGAAAGGGAAGCTTAGCCAAAGGTCCATTGGACTTTTTGAAATCCTTGAGAGGATAGGGCAAGTAGCGTACAGATTGGCTAAGCCCCCAGCGCTGGCAGATGTACATGATGTGTTCCATGTTTTGAGTCTTCAGAATTATGTCTCAGATTCATCCCATATCTTGAGTTATGAAGCATTGGAACTATAGTCAGATTTATCATATGACGAACAACCGGTGAAAGTACTTGATAGAAGAGAGAAAGTCTTGAGAAACAAGAAAATTGCACTAGTGAAGGTATTATGGAAAAACAGTAAAGTGGAAGAGGCAACCTGGGAACTCGAGACGGATATGCAACAAAATATCCAAAGTTGTTCAGGTAAATTTCGGGACGAAATTTCTATAAGGAGGGGGTAATTTTGATACCCTAAGACTAAGAAAATGGATTACCAAACCCTAACTAGTTAAATGTGTATTATTGTAGAATTGTATTATTATATAATTTATTATAAGTGAATTAATTTGATATATGATACGTTAAGACCCCGTTGGTGAGCCAGGGGCAATTCTATAATTTTGACACGAGAAGGGTAAAACTATGGAATTTATATTATGATGTGCTTATGGACTATATTATTATATATTCACAACTGGGTATTTCGGGTTGAATCGGGTTTCGGGCCAAAATCCAATTTTGGGATTATTTGTTGGCATTTTATTGATATGTGATTAATTTGAAAATTATTTGAATATGTGATATTTAATGGAAATGACTTAAATGCCCTTGAATGCTTAATTGTGTGTTATATGGCCCTAGGGGCAGTTTAGGCTTTTTGACTATTTTGTGTATTTTGTGACAAGTGAATGTTGATTAATGAAAAGCATTTTCTGCATTTCGCTTTACCCAAACCGCCCCCTCTCTCTCTCTAAACTCATTTACTCTAATCTTTGAATTGGTAGAGAATTGCTTGGATTCAAGCTTATTTTGTGGGAATCTTTGAAGCTTGAGTTGTTGAGGATTTGGAGGTAGTTTTCTTACCGTCTTAATTTGAATTGGTTGCTGAAATTGAAGTTGATTTAAGCATGATTTTATTGTAGAGATCCTTGTGATGCATGTGTGTTGGAATTAGTTTAATTTTGATACTCTATGCTTGATTGTGTTAAACATTGATGTAGGATGCTTTGTGTTGTGCTTTTGAGATAATTTTTGAGATTAAGTTGGTGCTTTAATTCTTTTATACAACTCTGATTTTATTGTTGAGCTTGAGCTTGTATTTTGGGTTTAAAGATTCAATGTTTAAGCTTCAATTTGTTGATATTTTACTCAAATTTGGAGCCTATATTGTATATTGTTTAAATCTGATTTTGTTGCATGCGAGCCTTGATTTTGACCTTTAAATGTGTGTATTAGCTCTTTGTTATGTTAGTTATATTGTGTGGGAAATGATTTTGAGATATATGCATGTTTGGGGTGAAATTGGGTGATTTTTAATGCATTTTTAGAGCTGCTAGAATGGAGTTTCTGGGTTTTCAACCCAGGCACCGCGGCCCAGCTTTTGGGCACCGCGGCCCGCTCGCGTGGACAGATTGCATGTTGAACTTGTTTTGTTCATTACTTTTGACTTGGGACTCCGTTTGGATTGTTCTTTATATTGTTGGAAAGCTCGTTCCGAGCTTTATATGTTTATCTATATTTTGAATGTCAATTTTATATTATGTGAAAGTTGATTTAGGGTTAACCCTATACTTGTGAATCCCAGAAATTGTGACTAGGATTACCGACACTGGGTCAGGGGCACTGGGGGATTTGGAATCTCCGCGTTTACGGGACAATTGGTAAGATAGTATTTAGCACGTAGAGTATGCACGGTGGCGCTTATATTGAAAATGATATATGTGAGTAATTGGGAACCGGGACTAGGGTTATCACCCTAACATGAGCGGTTTAATGGTCTAGGGTTATTACCCTAGTGATGATTAATGTGAATTTGTTATGCATAGTTATATATAAGTGTATATTGAGATTTAGGGTTATGCGTTCAAGGAATAATCGGGTTGGACTCGGTGACTAGAATCGAGATGAACTGTTTTAAGGCCTTATTGTATTTAGACGTGTAAGCGTAACAAGTAGGTCTATGGCACATACACATAAATAGGCATGCGAGCGTAACACACGGGTATGTGACATACAGACAAATGTGAAATGGCATTGATGTTTATGTGATGTGATAATTATGATTATTGATATTTTATACTGTCTTGCTGGGCTTGGCTCACGGGTGCTGTACTGTGCAGGAAAGGATAAATCTGTCTCAGATCATCCATGAGTGCGAGAGTTGGGCGATGTATGTACATGTTCGAGCCACACTAGACTAAGCGGATTGGGGTCTACCAGTGATGAGCTTTTGAAACTCTGATTTTGCCGCTTAGGTCAGCTAGTGAAAAGGCTTGTAATATTTTGTAAAATAGTTTTGAGATCCCGAGACATGTAATTTTTGATGGTAAAGTTAAGTTTATTACAACTTTTATTTTCACTCTGTTTTCAATTAAATTTTAAATTACCTGTGCTTATCTTTCTAGTAATCCAATTTAAGGGATTAGGGTTTCTTAATCACCTTGGGTAGTGTGCCTATTTCTTAGGGCGTTATAGTTTGGTATCACAGTGCCAAGGTTTTTAAATTCCTGGTCTTGGTCCTGTTCCTGGGTCCCGATCCGCTTCTAGTTTCGGTTCAAGTTTCAAGTCACGGGGTACAAGTTCAGGTCGAGTTTGGGTCCAAGTTTGGGTTCGGGTCCTGATTTGGGTCTGGGGCAAGGTTCAGGTCTGGGTTTCGGTCTCGGCTAGGGTCTAAGGGTTGGTCCTGTTCCGAGTTCGATCTAGGTCCAAGTCCCGGTCCCATTCAAAGATCCCGGTCCAGTTCCAGTTCAAGTTTCGGTTTTGGTTCCCGAGTGTGGGGTCATGGTATGTGTTCGGGTCTTAGTTTGAGTTCGAGTTTGGGTTCGGGTTCAGGTCAATGTCCTATATACAGACACCGACTACGGGTCATGTCCAAGCATCAAGTCCCGGATCTCAGGTCCCGAGGTGGATCCTAGGTCCAGGTTTGGGTTTGGGGTCGGGTCCCAGATCCCCATCCAAGTTCTGAGGCCCAAGTTCTGGTCCTAGTTCGGGGGCCCGATTCCTAGGTCTGGGTCCCCCATCTATGTTCGGGTCCTAGGTCCCGGTTTGGGTTCGAGTGCGAGTTCGGGTTCCAGTCCAAGTCTGTGTCCGAGTTTTAGGTCCTAGGTTCGAGTCTTGTTCTTGGGTCCTGGGTTCGGCCCCAGTTTTTGGGTCTGAGTCTGGGTCCGGTTCTCAATCTGGGTTCAGGCCCCGGTGTTGGTTTAGGTCCCAGGTCACAGGTCCCGGTCTGGGTCCAAGTCCCGGTATGGGTTCTGGTCTGAGTTTGGGTTTAGGTTTGGGTCCTGTTACAATCCCATGTCTGGGTTCTAGTCTCACTCCTAGTCCAATTCCAGTTCTGGGTCTAGGATCGAGTCGGACCTGAACCTGGGACCCGATCCCAGACCTAGACTCAAACCTAGACATGGATCTGGATAAGAATCTGAAGTCGAACCCAGACGCGGACCCACACCCAGGCCGGGATCGAAACTTAGGACCTGGATCCGGACCGAGACCCAGACCCAAACCTGGACCTGTACCCAAGACTTGCACTCGAACCTGGACAAAAACCCATACCCAACCTTGGACTCAGACCAAGACTCAGACCCCCCCGACCCAGACCTGGACAAGAACCCGAACCCGGACACGGAATCAAAATTAAAACTGGGACTAGGACCCGAACCCAAACATGGACTCGGAATGGGACCTAGGACCCAAACCTGGATGGGAGACCTGGACCCGGGCCTCGAAACCCAGACCCGGATCGGAACTGGAGACTCTGACCTGGACCTGGATCTAGACCCAAACCTAGGACTCGAACTCAGATCTTTACCATGACCGGGATCAAAAACCCGAACCCGAACTCGGACTAGGACTTGAACCCCGACCAGGTCCTAGACTTGGACCGGGACCTAGGACCCAGACCTGGATGGGGGACCTAGACCCGGTACCCGAGCTTCGGAATTGACACCGAGACCAAGGACTTAACCCGAGACCCAAACCCTGAACTTGGACACGGACCAGGACCTGGGACCCGAAGTGGAACTAGACTGGGACCCGAGACACGGATCTTGATCTAGACTCGGGGATTGGACCTGACCCGTTGTCGATGTTTGGATCTGGGACCCATACCTGGACTCAAACTGAGACCCAAACTCAGACCCAAACCCGGACCCAGACGCGAACTTGTACTCCGTGACCCGAAACTTGAAGCGGAACCGGAAGCGGACTGGGACCCGAGAACAAGACCAGGGGACTAAGACCCGATCTCGGTCCTGGAACTCGAATCTGATAAGGAACCAGACCTAGACCAAGACTGGGATGCGGACCCGAATAAAAACTTGGATTGGGACTCGAGACGCGAACCCAAACCCAGACACGGACTTGGACCCAGACGCGAATGTAGCACCCGGACCGGGATTGGAGACTCAGACCAAGACCTAGGTCCCTGAACTAGATTAGGGACCCAAACGCGAAATTAGAACCAGAATCAGGACCTAGGAAAGGGACTGGGACCTAAGACCAGACCTTAGTCTCGGTCCCAGACTCGGACCCGGACACGGACCGAGACCCAAGATCAGAATCGGACCTGAGCCCAAACACGTACCTAGACCTAGACCAGGACTCAGACCCAGACCCACACCCAAACCTTAAATCGTACCCTGTGACCCAAAATTGGAACCGGCACTACAAGCAGACCCTTAAACCCTAAACCCTAAACCTGATACCCTAAATCCTAAACTCTTTACACTTACCCCTAAACCCTAAGCCCTAAACCCTAAACCCTAAATCCCTAAACAATAAACCCAAAACCCTTAACCCTATACCCTAACTTTGACACGGGGCCAGACCCATAGCCATACCGAGATCAGAACCCAGGACCTAGACTTGGACCCGTATCGAAACCCGAACCTAGACCCAAACTCAGGACCTGAACTCGGACCAAAACCCAGACCGAAACCTCGTCCGGGACCTAGACCTTGACTGGGACCCGAATCGTGACCCCAACCCAGACCCAAACAGGGACCTGGACTAAGACTAGGACCCGAATCTAGACTCAAACCTGAACCCGTATTGGGACCTAGACTCGGACCCAAACTCAGGATCCAAACTCGAACCTAAACTTGGACTTAGACTGGGACCTAGGATCTAGACCTAGATGGGGGACCTGGGCCCCAAACCAAAACCTAAACCCAGACCTGCACCAAGGATGCAGACCTAGATGGGGGACTTGGACCCGAAACTAAGCCCCAGATTCGCGACCAAGACCCAAAACTCGACTCCAGACTTGAGACACGGCACCCGAACCTGGACCTAGAACTCGACCAAGACACAACTGTTGGAAATTATTTTACCAGGATCTTAGATCTACTCACAAGTATGTTTATTAACACCCTAAATATGAACTTCTAAAACGATTATAAAATTAAACACATATAAATTATGAGAAACCTAACATTGGGTGCAGCGGAATAATATGTCTCCTTCCGTTCAGATCTCTAACCCTTGTATCCTTTCTGTCGCAGAGTATTATCAAGATCTGAACCTGGATCTCTTTCTCTCCTTTCTTTAGTGTTGAATGTCTTTCTTCACGATCTTCCTCACTATGATTGAGGTATCACTTGCTGTGTGTGGGCACTACTCTATCACTAAGAGGATCGAAATTTACAAGAGAGAAGAAGAGAGTGAAGGTGGCGGCTAGGTATAGAGAGAGAAGGCTCAGGTTTTTCTCTGAAGGAAACAAGATGTGAAAAGTGTTTATTTCCTGAAGCCTTCACTATCTATTTATAGCATACCACATAGGGTTAGGTTTGAATTATTTGGCATTAAAATAATGAAAATATAAGATGATAAACCCTATAAAAGTGGCTGGCCATGGCATTATGGATTTGGGCCTCACTTTTTGCAATTTGGCTGTTTTATCATTTCTGCATCTCATTTTCTCAAACACGCCAATTTTCAAATTCAACCATTTAAATGCCAATTCTAACTATTTAATAACTATAAATAATTATTAAATAATATTGTCATTTATCATATTTATTAATTGAACCATACAAAGTATCTTAATTAACAAATATGCCCTAAAAACTCTTTCTTTATAATTTCGCCCTTACTTAGTGAAAAATTCACAAATAGATATAGTCTAATTTGAGAATTATAATTGATTAATCAAAACCAATTAAATGAGTCTTACAAGTAATATTGTCTCAACTAGTGGGGGGGACCATGGGTCTATATAACCGAGCTTCCAATAAGCAGATCAAGAATTTATAACCTAAATTCACTGATTTAATAATTCTTCATTGAATCCACGCATAGAACTTAGAATTGCACTCTCAGTATATAGAACGCTCTATATGTTCCACCATATAGACACGTCATTAGTTATCCATTGTTATAATCCTAATTTGATCAATGATCCTCTATATGAATAATCTACACTGTAAAGGGATTATATTACCGTAACATCGTACAATGTATTTTATCCTTAAAACACTTAACCCCGTATAAATGATATTTCAGCTATGTGAAATGAGTACTCCACCATTTATTTTCGTTTGGTCAAGCTCGAAGGAAATCATCCTTTACTTTCTATTCGCCAGATAGAAGTTATAGATTCCATATTTATGTTAGCGCTCCAACTCAATTGCACTACCGTGTTCCCAAAATGTACGTATCACCTTGACCCAAAAATAGGCTTAACTAACAAATCAAAGAACACGAATAATACTCTTGAAATTGAACCTAATCATATCAGGATTTAGATCATTTGATCTAGGATCAACTAGGCGATATTGACTTGAATAGATATCACGGTAAGTTTAATAAATCTATGTCAAAGTTCAATATCGGTCCCTTCCGATGCATACTCCATGCACCCAACATGAGCTTTACTTTAACCAATGCTCTGGAAAGAACATAGCATTATACCAAATGCAAGTAAGCTCTGTTGTAGATTATCATATCAGTAAAACCCTGTGTTTGATAAATCTAGGAATCTTTATTCACATAGTCATGTTTACTTTCCAATGTGTTGACAACACAATAAATAGGATCAAGTATGTGAAAAGGGTTTGAAATGAATTTATAAATCAAATAGACAAGCAATTGATAACATGAACCAAAACACACACAAATGAATGAAAAATACTTCTGTTTCTTTATTGATAATGAATAAAATGGATTACATTGAATTGAAGTATTATTTAGGGCATAAAACCCAACTAACTCCCACTTGCACTAATATAAAACTAATCAGTACATATCAATTAATCCTAAATTCTGACGGTGCAATTCAAATGCAGTTACTGCCAAGACTTTGGTGAATGGATCTGCTAAGTTGTCTTCAGTGTCCACTTTCTCAACCAGTACATCCCCTCTTGCCACATATTCTCTGATGATGTGATACTTCCTTTCTATGTGTTTTCTTCTCTTGTGGCTTCGAGGTTCCTTACTATTGGCTATTGCTCCATTATTATCACAAAGTAGGACCAGAGGCTTTTCCATTCCAGGCACGACACCGATACTAGTGAAGAACTTTCTTAGCCAGACAAGCTCTTTAGCAGCTTCTGCTGCAGCTATGTATTCTGCTTCCATCGTCGAGTCCGATATCGCGGTTTGTTTAGCACTTCTCCGAACCACTGCTCCACCCCCAAGAGTAAACACCATCCCAGATGTAGATTTCCTATCTTCAAGACATGCCTGGAAATCTGAATCGGTATAGCCTATGGGATTTAAAGCACCACCCTTGTAGACTAACACAAGATTCCTTGTACTCTTTAAGTATTTCAGAATATACTTAACTGCATTCCAATGTTCCTGCCCTGGATTTGACTGATACTTGCTCACGATTCCAACTGCATAGCAGATGTCAGGTCTAGTGCGTAACATTGCATACATTAGACTTCCAACTGTAGAAGCATAAGGAATTTTCGCCATGTTCTCTATCTCTTGAGGATCAGTAGGAGACTATCCCTTAGATAGACGAATACCATATCTAGAAGGCATGTTCGCCCCATTGGTGTTGTTCATGGAGAATCTCTCTAAAACTTTGTCAATATAGGTTGTTTGAGAGAGAGCAGGAGATCTGTTCTTCCGGTTTCCGATAATCTGAATACCAAGAACATAGGCTGCCTCACCCAAATCTTTCATATCGAATTGAGTGTTAAGCCATTCCTTGATGTTAGTCATTTTCTTGATATTGTTTCCAATAATCAAAATGTCGTCAACATAAAGGACCGGGAATACTACTACTTGGTCTTCCTTGAGTTGGTAAACACAAGGTTCATCTTCATTCTGAAGAAAGCCGTAGGTCTTGATGATTTCATCAAACCTTTTGTTCCATGAGCGAGAAGCTTGCTTTAGTCCATAGATAAACTTATTTAATTTGCAAACTTTCTTTTCCTGCACTGGTAGAACATAGCCTTCTGGTTGCTCCATATAGATGGTTTCTTCAAGTACCCCATTAAGGAAGGCAGTCTTGACATCCATTTGCCAGATTTCATAATCGAAAGCAGCAGCTATGGAGAGAAGAATTCGGATGGATTTGAGCATGGCAACAGGACTAAAAGTTTCCTCATAGTCCACACCTTCTCTTTGGGTATAACCCTTGGCTACAAGTCTAGCTTTAAAAGTTTCGACTTCGCCTCCAGCGCCTCTTTTCTTCTTGTAAACCCACTTACATCCGATTGGATGATAGTCATCGGGTGCGTCTACATATTCCCAGACTTTGTTCTTTTTCATGGAATCCATTTCTGAATCCCCGGCTGACCATCGTTTCCGTTGCGGACTAGCCATTGCCTGTTTATAGGTTCATGGGTCGTCATCAATACCGTCACCAACGACCATATTGATTTCACCATCCAAGCCATAACGAGCTGGTTTTGTTGAAACCCTCCCACTACGACGAGGAGATGTGATCTTCTGAACATGAACTTTGGTAGTAGTTTCCTCAGTTGGTTCAACTGAGGGAGTGAGATTATCTATCCTCTTCTTGAGTGGAAGAGGACGGAACATTAGAAGGAGTTATATCTGAAAGCATTTCCTCTAAAACAACTTTACTTTTCGGTTTGTTGTCTTTAATATAGTTTTTATCAAGAAAAGTAGCATTTGTAGAAACAAACACTTTGTTATCCTTGTGACTATAAAACTGTCCACCCCTAGTCTCTTTAGAATTTCCGACAAACATGCAAACTTCAGTTCGTGATTCAAGTTTGCCTTCTTTCTTTCTCAAGACATGAGCAGGGCACCACCAAATTCTGTAGATGCGTAAACTAGGTGTATGACCATTCCATAGTTCGACGGGTGTCTTAGAGACTTCTTTAGATGGAACAACATTTAAAATGTCGTTTGCCATCTGTATAGCATATCCCCAAAAGGACGTAGACAGAGTTGAATAACTCAGCATAGACCTAACCATTTCCAAAAGAGTGCGATTTCTTCTTTCTGCAACTCCATTTTGCTGTGGAGTGCCTCTGGGGCAGTGTATTGGGATTCAATTCCAAGTTCAATTAAATGATCTTTGAACTGCTTATCCATATATTCTCCACCCCTATCAGTTCGCAAGATCTTTAATGTTTTACCTAATTGGTTTTGAGCCAAAGCATGAAACTCCTGAAACTTTTCAAACGTTTCAGATTTCTTTTGCATTAGGTAAAGAAAACTCTATCTAGAGTAATCGTCAATGAAAGTGACAAAATACTCATAACCACCTCGGGCTTTTACATTCAAAGGTCCGCAAACATCTGAATGCACTAACCCTAGGGGTTGTTTGGCACGCCCTCCCTTTGCAGAGAAAGAACGTTCGGTCATTTTTCCTTCTAGGCAGGACTTGCATACTGGCAGTTCACCTAAGACGACATTTTTCAACGGACCGTCTTTAGTTAGCCTTTTGAGTCTATCAAAGCCTATATGACCTAAACGTAAATGCCATAGATAAGTTTGATCATCATTATCAATCTCTTTTCTTTTAAGGTTTCTAGGTTTAGCTACATTGAAAAGTTCACTACTTAGTGAGATTTGTGTATTTGGTCTTAAAACATAAAGCCCTTGTTCCATGGGAGCAACACATATATGAAATCCATTACGAGAAATTGAACAATAAGAACTCGAAAAATTCAATGTATAAGATTGTGTTTGCAAACATGAGACACTAATCAAGTTTCTACTAAAGTTTGGAATAAATAAAACATTTTCTAAAATTAAAAATCTTTATTGAAACTTGATGCGGGCTTTTCCTCTAGCTTTGACCGACACTAACTCGCCATTCCCTACTTTAAGCTTTAACTCTTCTGGAAGTAGATTTTCCCAAGTATCAAGCAGGTGCAATGAAGAACATACATGATTAGTAGACCCAAAATCAACAATCCAAGTGGATTTGTCGTTCTCTAAAACACATAATTTAAAGATAAAAGCATTACCTTCGTTTGAATTGTTTAGAAGCCGGGGACATCGTTCTTCTTGATGTTCCTTTTCATTACAATTCGAACATAGAAGATTATGTCTGATAATTGTACTTGAAGAAGCAGCTTTGCTAGAGCCTTCATGCTTAATCCTTTTCCTCTTAATTAAGATTTGCAAACCCAGGAGGTCCCATTTCAATCAGATTCCGTTCATGAGCTCGTAATTCTGTTACGAGCTGGTTCATGTCAGAGGAGTTGAAATTGTTGATCATTTAAGAAACAACAAATCCATTATACTCCGGAGGAAGACTATTAAGAATGAATTGTACCCATTGTTCTCTTGATAAATCAATTCCTAGTAGATTTGCCTTTTGGAACTTCAGATTCATCATCAACAGGTGCGAGTTTATGCAACTACCAGGATGCATTTTCACACTATAGAGTACTTTTGCTAAGATATTAACTAGGAGTTGATCGGGGTGAGGGTTATTCATATTGGCACTACAATACATCAATAAAACAGAAGTAAGATTTTGGTTGAAATAAATTCATACACAATTTCAGAAAATAACAAATAATCACATATGTTATAAAAATACTAAATCTAACATAGTTTATTTTCAAAGGTTTTCAACAAAATGATACAGTGTCCCGTTTAGACGAGAGTCAAAGCATCATCCATTGAATAGAGTTGTCAATTAATCTAAAATGATAATCTTTCTAGCAACCTTTTATTCGATCAAGATTGGAATTTAGCATTGTCCCGTTTAGGCGAGAGTCAAGGCAATTCTATCTTATGAGCTTCCACCATTGTTTCATATTTTGTAAGTCAAATACAGTCGCCACCATTCGGGTGATCCATACCATATAAAACACTTACAAAGCTACTTATCTTTCGAGATTAAACGTTTCTAACTTGCTAATGAACGTTCCTCCATTAGGGAGGATTACTCACTAAAACAAAAGCTATGTAAAACCAACAATGGAGATCGAATGTCTCTTGATTAAAGCTCATTATTTTAAAATATGTATTTTATTTAATCATTTATTCCGTATTATAATAATGAAAAATTACAAATTAAAGTTGGTTTTAAAAAAAAAAATTATGTTAAAAATATCCAACTTTAATTAAATTTCAATTATTATTTAAATTCGAAAAATAAATTCGAAATTTAAAATAGAATAAATTTGAAAAAATATCTTGTTTAAGTTGTTTAGAAGAATCTAAAAAATCAACTTAAATATCTTTCAAATTAGATTTAATTAAATATAAAATTAAGTTGTAACCACTTAATTCGAAAATATTCCATTTTAAGTTAATATTTGAAAAAAATATCAACTTAAAAAATATCTAAAAAATCTTAATAACTAATTCCTAAAATTCCTCAACTTAATTTTGAAATTTGAAATTCAAAAGATATTCAGATTTAAGTTGATTAGTTAGAGATAACTAATTTTCAACTTAAATAGGAATATTTAATGAAAAATTTAAATTAAGCTTCAGAAAGAATCTAGTTGGTTATAATTCTATATTTAATTAAATACAAGAAAATACATATAGTTTAGCTTAGAATATAATTCATTAAACTATGTTTTTCTTAAAATTAATTTCAAAATAAATTAAATTAATTATGTTGCTAATCAATTTTATTAGGTTAAACTAATTTAATTAACCTAGTCCAGTTATCCTAATCAGGCAAATAGGCCTTCACAATTGGGGTAGTTCATGTGAGGGGGAGCTGGGTTCTGTATGTCGTACCCACTTCTATGGCCCACAACTCTCACACAAGGCCCAAAAGAGAGGAATTTAACCTTAAAATGAACAACTGTTATTAATTGAATAGGCCCAAAAACTAAATGAGCCTAAATACAATCTATCAAAAATTATGATATTTTATTTAGCAACAACAGCCTATATGCATCTATAACAAAATTAAACATATAGGCTCACACAGGCACACACTTGGATGGATCCTATCATGTTGCTAGGTCATACACAAATGAAAGAAGATTGTAAAATTTAGCTGTTACAAATTATTTACTTGACCTATTGACAATTGAACTATGGGTTAAAATCAGATCATTGGATCTGTCAACAAGTTAACGATGGCAATTTAGATCAAGCAATAATAGGTTTTATAAAACTTACAAACAAGCTAAAACACATACTCCTACAACAAGATGAATTAGATAGTCGGATGTAGGAATTATTTAATTTTAAATAATAATTTTTGAAAATATTTAAATAATTAAAAAAAATTCGGTATTTAAATAAAATAAAATAATAAAAAAATTTAAAATTAAACCTACAATTTTTGAAAAATTAGGTTTCAACTAACCTAAATATCATTTCAAAAATAATTGCTAACCACCTTTTAAATTTTTAAAGTTCTTTTATAAATTAAATATAAAATAAAAAAATAATATTTTTCAGATTGTATAATTTAATTTAAATAAAAAATAACAAAATTTAAAAGTTAGCAAAATATCTTACTTCTATTTAAAATTACATGATTATAGTAATCTTATTTTAAATTTAAATAAGGTCAAATAATTAAAAAAAAATTAATTTAAAAAAAAAATATTTAATATATGACCTTTAAATTTAAAAAATAAGATAAAATAATCAAATTTAAAAATAAGATATAAAATCAAGCAAAAATATAGATTTTTACTTGTTTTCAAATTCAAATTACACTAATATCTAAAATTAAATTTAAAAAAAATCAAATTAATTTATTTCTGATATTAGATTTGAAAATTAAAAAGTAGAAATCAAAATACAAAACTCCACAAAAAATCGGAAGTTAATTCTATGAAATAGCATGAAAAATCGAAGAAAAACAAAAAAAATGCGAGCTGTACGGACAATATGTATAACATACTGTCCGCACGCGCTGGGGAGGGTGCACGGCCGAGAAAACTCGGCGCTGGAAGTGTCTTGCATAATTTCTGCGCACGGAATGGGGTCTCAGACACCCCATGCGCGTGTTGCTTCGGACAAAACTTGTCCTAAAACGCGTCTGGCCGAGGAAATAGGCCAACCGCGCGCGCGTGTGTGAGTGATGTCACCCTGATATTTTTCGAAACTTCAAAAAATCATAACTAATTCAAATTAAATCGAAATTGAGTTCTGTAAAAAAGTAAATTGCTTAATTTTTTCCAAACTATCGAATAAAAATAATTCGAGAAACAGATTTTCAATTATTTTTCACGAAAATTTACAAACATCAATCAATCATCATACAACACACAAAACAACATGATACCATCAAAATAACAAACAAATCGTTTTAAGTCCAAATTTCTGGCAAGAAAATCAATTACCATGGCTCTGATACCAGTTGTTGGAAATTATTTTACCAGGATCTTAGATCTACTCACAAGTATGTTGATTAACACCCTAAATATGAACATCTAAAACGATTATAAAATTAAACACATATAAAGTATGAGAAACCTTATATTGGGTGCAGCGGAATAATATGTCTCCTTCCGTTCAGATCTCTAACCCTTGTATCCTTTCTGTCGCAGAGTATTATCAAGATCTGAACCTGGATCTCTTTCTCTCCTTTCTTTAATGTTGAATCTCCTTCTTGTTGAATGTCTTTCTTCACGATCTTCCTCACTATGATTAAGGTATCACTTGCTGTGTGTGGGCACTACTCTATCACTAAGAGGTTCGAAATTTACAAGAGAGAAGAAGAGAGTGAAGGTGGCAGCTAGGTATAGAGAGAGAAGACTCAGGTTTTTCTCTGAAGGAAACAAGATGTGAAAAGTGTTTATTTCCTGAAGCCTTCACTATCTATTTATAGCATACCACATAGGGTTAGGTTTGAATTATTTGGCATTAAAATAATGAAAATATCAGATGATAAACCCTATAAAAGTGGCCGGCCATGGCATTATGGATTTGGGCCTCACTTTTTGCAATTTTGTTGTTTTATCATTTCTACATCTCATTTTCTCAAAACGCCAATT
This sequence comes from Cannabis sativa, assembly GCF_029168945.1. NCBI lineage: Eukaryota > Viridiplantae > Streptophyta > Magnoliopsida > Rosales > Cannabaceae > Cannabis > Cannabis sativa. The sequence goes on from NC_083601.1 coordinate 61,512,605, forward strand.
TTCAAATTCAACCATTTAAATGTCAATTCTAACTATTTAATAACTATAAATAATTATTAAATAATATTGTCATTTATCATATTTATTAATTGAACCATACAAAGTATCTTAATTAACAAATATGCCCTAAAAACTCTTTCTTTACAATTTCGCCCTTACTTAGTGAAAAATTCACAAATAGACATAGTCTAATTTGAGAATTATAATTGATTAATCAAAACCAATTAAATGAGTCTTACAAGTAATATTGTTTCAACTAGTGGGGGGCCATGGGTCTATATAACCGAGCTTCCAATAAGCAGATCAAGAATTTATAGCCTAAATTCACTGGCTTATTAATTCTTCGTTGAATCCACGCATAGAACTTAGAATTGCACTCTCAGTATATAGAACGCTCTATATGTTCCACCATATAGACACGTCATTAGTTATCCATTGTTATAATCCTAATTTGATCAATGATCCTCTATATGAATGATCTACACTGTAAAGGGATTAGATTACCGTAACACCCTACAATGTATTTTATCCTTAAAACACTTAACCCCGTATAAATGATATTTCAGCTATGTGAAATGAGTACTCCACCATTTATTTTCGTTTGGTCAAGCTCGAAGGAAATCATCCTTTACTTTCTATTCGCCAGATAGAAGCTATAGATTCCATATTTATGTTAGCGCTCCCACTCAGTTGCACTACCGTGTTCCCAAAATGTACGTATCACCCTGACCCAAAAGTAGGCTTAACTAACAAATCAAAGAACACGAATAACACTCTTGAAATTGAACCTAATCATATCAGGATTTAGATCATTTGATCTAGGATCAACTAGGCGATATTGACTTGAATAGATATCACGGTAAGTTTAATAAATCTATGTCAAAGTTCAATATCGGTCCCTTCCGAGGCATACTCCATGCACCCAACCTGAGCTTTACTTTAACCAATGCTCTGGAAAGAACATAGCATTATACCAAATGCAAGTAAACTCTGTTGTAGATTATCATATCAGTAAAACCCTGTGTCTGATAAATCTAGGAATCTTTATTCACATAGTCTTGTTTACTTTCCAATGTGTTGACAACACAATAAACAAGATCAAGTATGTGAAAAGGGTTTAAATGAATTTATAAATCAAATAGACAAGCAATTGATAACATGAACCAAAACATACACAAATGAATGAAAAATACTTCTGTTTCTTTATTGATAATGAATAAAATGGATTACATTGGTTTGGGACCTGGGCCCCAAACCAAAACATAAACCCAGACCTGGAACAAGGAGGCAGACCTAGATGGGGGACTTGGACCCGAAACTAGGCCCCAGATTCGCGACCGAGACCCAAAACTCGACTCCAGACTTGAGACACGGCACCCGATCCTGGGACCTAGAACCCAGGACCTAACTACCGGGACACAACGCCAAACCCGGACCCAAACCCAAACTTAGGACCCGACCCAAAACCCGAGACCCGAACTGAAACAAGACTGAGATCTGAATCTGGACCTACGGCTTCGACCTGACCCGTAGTAAGTGTTTAAATCCAGGACAAGGACCGGGATCCGTACCCAGACCTGGAACGAGACCCAGACTGGGATCCAGACCCGGAATCAGAATTGGACCAGGTCTGGGACTAAAACCCAGACTTGGGACAGTAAAGGGACCCAAACCTAAACCCAAACTCAGACCATACCGGGACTTGGACCCGGACCGGGACCTTTGACTTGGATCCTAAACAAGGACCAGGACTTGGACCCAGAACCAAAAACTAGGGCCGAACCCAGGACCTAAGAACCAGACTCGGACCTGGGACCCGAAACTCATAGCCACACTGGGACTGGGACCTGAACTCGGAGCTGAACCCAAATTGGGAATCTGAACATAAATGGGGGACCCAAACCCGAGAATCGGGCCCCTAAACTGGGACAAGAAATTGGGCCTCGGAACTTTTATCAAGATTCGGGACCCGACCCCAGACCCAAACTTGGACCTACGACCCACCACGGGACTTGGGATCTGGGACTCGATGCTTGGACCCGACCTGGAGTCGGTGTCTAGATCTAGGACTTAGACTAGAACGCGAACCCAAACTCAAACCAGGACCCGAATACATACCCAGACCCAGACCCACACTCGGGAACCAAAACCGAAACTTGAAATAGAACTGGACCTGGATCTTGGAACGGGACCGGGACCTGGACCCGAACCTGTACCCAAAACCGGACCAAACCTCGAAACCTAATCGAGAACGAAACCCGGACCTGAACCTCGCCTCGGACCCAAATGAAGACCTGAACCCAGACTCGAACCCAAACTTAACAAGAACCCGTACCCCGTGACTTGAAACTGGAACCGAAACCAGAAGCAGATCAGGACCCCAGACTAGGACCTCGACCCAGACCCAAAACTATAACCGAACCAGGGCTCGGACTCAGACAAAAACCCACCGCGGGATTTGGTCCCAAACTTGAATCCAAACTCAAATCATGACTCAGGACCCGAACCTACACCTAAACTCAGACCCGAACATGGAATAGGACTCGGGACCTAGAATAGGGATCGAGACCCAAATCTGCACCCCAGTGTCGGGACCTGGGACATGAACCGAGACAAGACTAGGACCCGTGATTGGGATCCAAATCTTGTTTTTGGGTCCGAGAACTGGGGCTTGGAAAAGACCCATAGTCCATGTCTTGATCTGGGAGTCGGACAAGGACCCGAAGCTGGACCGAGACCCAGACATTGGACTCGAAACTGAAACTTGAACTAGAACGTGACCAGGACCCTAGAATAGGACCAAGAGCATGACCAGGACCTAGACTTGGACCGGTACCCAGAACTAGACCATAACCAAGCCCAAAAACTCGAGCTCAAACCAAGTCCCGAACCCGATCCCGAACCCAGACTAGGACTGAGACACGAACTCGAACCCAAACCCAAATCCATAACTCGATCCCAGACCCAGACCAAGCCCTTGACTGACACTGGAATTCAGACCTACTCTTGGACACGAACCCAAACCCGAAACCGAATACTGACCCAGACCCAGACTGGGATCAAAACACGGGATGAGGACCCAGACCCAGATGCAGACCCAAACCTGAACCTGGTACCCGAACTCAGACCTGGACCGAGCCCGGGATTCGAAAAATCCATACCCATTAGACCCAAACCTAAACTTGGACCCAGACCAGAACTCAAACCCAGATCGGGATCGGAACTCAAGACTCAGACCCGGAACTGAACTCGGTCCTGATCGGGATCGGAACATGGGACTCGGACCCGCATCTATACCCAGACCCAGGACCCTAACCCAAACTCAGAGCCTGATCTTGACCTAGAACGAAATTGGAGCTTGAACCCAAACTCGGACCAGGACACGAACACCGACCCGAACTCGAACCCAAACTCAAACTCAGAATCACAACTGGACCTGGAATCGGACTTGGACTAGGACCAGAACAAGGACCTAAACTCGAACCCGAGCCTAGATAAAAACCAAGACTGAGACCTAGACCCGAACAAAGAATAGGACTCAAACTCGAACCTAGATTGAGACCCAAACCTAAACAAGAACCGGGACCTGAACCCAAAAACGGGATAGGGAACTAGGCAACAGAACTAGGACTCGGACCTAGTACCTGACCCCAGACTCGGACTTGAACCTAGGACCTAGCTCGTCACCTGGCACCCAAAATGGAGTCAGACCAGGACCCGAGATCAAGATCCGGATCTGGACCCGAGGCTTGGATCGAACTAGTAGTCGGTGTCTAGATTTGGGACTTAGACCAGAACCCAAACCCAAACTCAAACTCAAATCAAGACCAAGACACATACCCAAACCCAAACCCAGACTCGGGAACAAAAACTGAAACTTGAACTAGAACCGGACTGGGATCTTAGAACGGGACCAGGACCTGGACTCGGACCCAAACTCGGAACCGGACCCAACCTCGAACCCTAACCGAGACTGAAACCCGGACCTAAACCTCGACCCGGACAAAAATCAGGACCCGAACCCAAACTCAGACCCAAACTCGACCCAAACCCGTACCCTGTGACTTGAAACTGGAACCAAAACTAGAAGCTGATCTGGACCCAGGAACAGGACCACGGCCATACTTAGACCCAAAACTGTAACCGGACTAGGACCTGGACTCGGACATGGACCCACCTTGGGATTGGTTCCCAAACATGAATCCAAACCCGAACCGGGACTCAAGACCTGAACAAGACCTAAACTCAGACCCGAACATGGAACAGGACTTGGGACCCAGAATTAGGATCGAGACCCAGAACTGCACCCATGTCTCGGTCCCGGACCTAGACCGAGACCGAGACCGGGACCTAGGACATGAACCTAAACCAGACTAGGACCCGTGATTGAGATCCAGATCTTGTCCCGGGATTCGGGAACACGGGCTTGGACAACACCCATAGTCGGTGTCTTGGTCAGGGACTCAGAGAAGCACCCAAAGCTGGACCAGGACCTGGACCCAGACATAGACCTGGGACCCGAAACCGAAACATGAACCAGAACGTGACCTAGACCTGGATCGGGACCCAGAACTACACCCGAACCCAGCCCCGGAACTCAGACCCGGTCCCGGACCCAGACTAGGATTGAGACTCAACCCTGAACCCGAACTCAAACTCGGGACTCGATCCTAGACCCAGACCAAGGCCCTGACCTAAATTGGGGTTCGGACCTTGACATGGACTAATCTTAGACACGAAATCGAATACCGACCCAAACCTAGATCGGGATTGAAACACGGGACCTAGACCCAGACCCAGATGCAGACCCAGACCCGAACCTAAGACCCGAACCAGGACCCGGACTCAGATCTCGACCCAGACCAGGATCCAAAAAACCCATACCCAGACTTGGACTAAGAGTCAGACCCCGACCCCAAGCTGGACCCAGACCCCGACCCGAACCCGAAACCAAACTTAGGCTCAGAATCAGAACTGGAATTGTGACTAGGACCCGGACCTGAGACTAGAACCAAACCCAAACCATAACCCAAACACAGACCAGAACCTTGACCAAGACCTTGAATAGGACTGGGACTTGAGACATGGGACCCGGACCTGGATCGCCGGGACCTGAGACCTGTGAACCAGACCAGGATACTGACCTTTACAAGGACCCAAACCTGAACTTTGACCAAGATTGGGACCGAGACCTGGCCCCGAACCTTGACCGGGACCTAGACTAAAACCAAGACTCGGGACCCGAAGCCGAACCTAGACCCAGACCATGACCTAGGAACCGGACTTGGATGGGGGACCTAGACCAGGGACCTAGGTCCCGGAACCCAGACCCAGATCTAAATTCGGGACTTGAACCCAAACCAGGACCTAACCTAGACCTAGGAATCTAAAGTTGAACCTATAACCGAACCCGAAACTTGCCCTGAACACAAACTAGGAAAGGAACCTAGACACGAACCCATACTAGGACCGAACCCGAACCCGGACCTGAACCCAAAATCAAACCCGAAATCAGACCCAAACCCAGAATCAGACCCAGACCCAGAATCAGACCCAGACCCAGACCCAGAATCAGAACCTAGGACGTCGACCCGGAACTAAACCTGGACTCAGATCGAGATCGAAACCTGGGACTCAGACCCGAACCTGAACCTGGAACCAAACCCAGGACCTTAACCCACACCCGAAGCCCGATCCGGAACTAGAACCCAAACTTGAACTCAGAATCGCGACTGGAACTGGAACCAGACTAGGATTAGGACCAGGACCAGGACAAGGACCCAGACCCGAACCCAAACCCAAATAAAAACCAAGACCGAGACCCAAACCCAGACCGCGACTAGCACCCAAACCTGAACCTTGACCGCGACCAAAACCAAGACCAGAACCCAAACCCAAATAAAAACCAAGACCGAGACCCAAACCCAGACCGCGACTAGCACCCAAACCTGAACCTTGACCGCGACCAAAACCAAGACCAGAACTAAGACCTAGACCTAGAATCAGGATAAGGACCTGGGCAACGAAATTAGGAACGAGACCTAAGATCCGACTCTTGACCCAGACTTCAACCTAGGACCCAGCTTGGGACCCAACACCCGAAATGGAACCAAATCGACACTTGAGATCGGGATTCGGATCTGGACCTAGGGCTTGGACTGAACCCGTAGTCGGTGTCTAGATCTGGTATCCAGCCCCAGACCCGAACCCAAACCCGGACCTGAACCTAGTCCCACACCCAAACCTAGACCCGAACACGTACCCTGTGACCTAAAATTGGAATCAAAATAGAATGTAGGCCGGGACTTGGGAACAGGTAAGAAACAAAGACTTGGACCTGGACCTCGAACCATAACTAGACCTGGACCTAGACACGGAACCGTAACTAGACCAGGACCCGTACTCCCAACCTAGACCTGAACTCGGGACCCGAACATGGACCCAAACTCAGACCTAAACAGGGAACCCGACTCAAGACACAAAACTGGGACCGGGACCTAGAACTGCACCCCAATCTCGGTCTTGAACCCAAACTTGAACTTGGGACCCGAAATCTAAACCAGAACCTGATCGGGACACGTGACAGGGATCCAGATCTGGGACTCAGACCAAGACCCGAACCCGGACCAAGACCCAAATCAGACCCTGACCCAGACCCGGGACTCGAAACAGGAACCTGAAAAAAAAACGCTTGACAAGGACCCTCGAAACAGACTAGGACAATGACCAGGACCCAGACCCAGACCTAGACCTAGAACCAAACTCGGACCTAACGCCAAACCCAAATTGAGACCAGAACTCGGGCTCAGACACGGTCGTTTACCCAGACCAGGACTGAGACCCGGACCCAAAACCCAGACCCGGACCCAGACCTAGACCTGGGACCCTATCCCAAACCCAGACTCAAACCTAAATAGGGATCCGAATACGAACCTAGACTCGAACCCAGACCTAGACCCACACCGGGATCGAAACTTAGGACCTAGATTCGGACCGAGACCCTGACCCAGACCCTGACTTGGACCCGCACTCGGGACACGAACTCGGACCTAGACTCGTACACATACCCAGACTGGGATTCGGACCTGAACCTAGACTCGGACCCAAACTCGGACCCAAACTCGGACCAGGACTCAGACCCCGACGCAGACCCGGACCCAAACCCGAACCTAGACACTGAATCGAATCGAAGCTCGGACTAGGACCCAAACCCAAACATGGACCCAGACCGGGACCAAGGCCCTAGACTTGGATGGGGAACCTAGACGTGGGCCTCAAAACCCAGACCCAGATTGGAACTCTTGACTCGGACCAGAACCTAGACCTAGACTCGAACCTTGATCGGGACGTAGACCGAGATCAAAACCCGAACCCGAACTCGGACCAAGACTTGAACCCTAACCGGGTCCTGGACATGGACTGGGACCTAGGACTCGGACCTAGATGGGAGACCTGGACCCAGAACACAGGCATCAGAATTGGGACCGAGACCCAGGACCTGACCCCGGACCTAGACCCATACATAGGACCCAGACCGGGACATGGGAACCGAAGTGAAACTAGATTGGGACCCGAGACCGTGATCCAAATCTGGACCCAGGGCTTGGACCTAGCCCGTAGTCAGTGCTTGGATTTGGGACCCATACCCGGACACAAACCCAGACCCGGATTCAAACCCAGACCCGAACTCGGACCCAAACCCTGACCTAGACAAATACCTGTACCCTTGACCTGGGTCCAAGTCCGAGTTTGGGTTTGAGTCTGGGAACTAGGATCTAACTAGGACCCAGACCCAGACCCGGACCGGGACGCGGACCCGAATTAAAAGTTGGATCGAGACTCGGGACATGAATCTGAACCCAAACACGGACTTGGACCCAGACCCAGACACAGGACTCAGACCGGGATTGGAGATTAAGATCTAGACCTAGGACCCAAACCTAGATTGGAGACCCAAACTCAAAATTAGAACTAGAATTGGGAAACATGACTAGGAATGGGACCCAAGACCCGACCCTAGTCTCGGTCTTAGACCCAGACCCGAACACGGACACAGACCGAGACCCAAGATCTGAATTAAAACGAAAGGACCCGAGATTTGGATATGGATCTTCACCTACGACATGGGGCATGGACCTAGCCCGTAGTCGGTGTCTAGATCTTGCAATCGTACCAAGACCCGAACTTGGAACTTTTTCCAAACCAGGACCCAAACACTAATTCAGACCCGAAACCCAAAATTTGAACAAGAACCAAAATAAGGACCCTAGAATAGGAATTGGACCTCAATCAAAAACTGGATCTAGATGTAGAACCGAACACGGACCCGGACCCAGGCTGGGATCGATACCCGGACCCCGACCCGAACCCAGACCTAGACTTGCGCCAGGACCTGTAACCCAGAACCCGAACCCAGGACCCGTGACTCGGGAACTAGACCAGAACCCAGACCCAGACCCAGAACAAGACCAACACCTCTACCCAGACACAGACTGAAACTCGGACCACAACCCAGACCTAGACCCAGACCCAGACACAAATCCAGACACATACCGGAACTCGAACTCAAACCCTGGACTCAAACCCAGACCAAGATCAGGACTAAGACCCAAACCTGGACTAGGACCGAGACCTGAACCTGGACTAGGACTAGAACCTAGACTGGGACAGAGACCAGGACTGAGACTAGGACTCGAGACCCGATATTCGAACCTAGGACTTAAGAACTAAGCCGTGAGCAAGACCCAGACCAGGCCAAGACCCAAGACCGGGACCTAGGACCCTGACCTGAATCGGGGACCCGGACCCATGACTCAGGACCCAAGACCCACATCTAGACCCAAACCTGGACCTGAGACCCAACAAGGACCCAAGACATGAGCTAAAACTCAAGACCCATACCCATACCAAGATCGTAACCCAGGACTGAGACCCGAACCCGAATCAAGACCCGAACCTAGAACCAAACTCAAGACCTGAACCCGGACCCAAACCCAGACCAGAACCTGGTCTGGGACCTAGACCTTAACTAGGACCCTAATTGGGACCCCGACCCGGACCCGAAAAAAGACATAGACTAAGACCAGGACCCAAACCCAGACTCAAACCTGAACCCGTACTCCGACCTAAACTCGGACCCAAACTTGGGATCCAAACCCGGTCGAGGATGAGCACCCAGACTTGGGACTGTAACAGGACCCAAACCTAAACCCAAACTCAGACCAAAACCCATACCGAGACTTGAACCCAGACCGGGACTTGGACCCAGACCGGGACTAGGACCTAGACTCAGACCCCGAAACCGGGGCCGAACCAAGGACCCAAGAACCAGACTAAGACCTGGGACCCAAAACCAAAAGCTAGACTGGGACTGGGATGCGAACTCGTACTCGAACCAAAACCGGGACCTGGAGTCGGACTCGACCCGAACCCGAACTCGGACTGGGACCTAGGACCCGAATATAGATGGGGAACCTAGGACCCGAAAACTAGGCCTAGAACTTGGGCCATAGAACTTGGATCTGCATCAAGGACCTGACCCTAGACCCAAACCTGGACATAAGACCCACCACGGGACCTGGGATCCGAGACTCGATGGTTGGACCCGATTCATTGTCGGTGTCTTGATCTAGGACGTAGACCAGAACGCGAACCCAAACTCAAACTCAAATGAGGACCCGATCACATACCAAGACCCAGACCCACACTTGGGAACAATAACCGAAACTTAAACTTGAACCGGACCGAGATCTTTGAACGGGACCGAGACCTAGACCCACCCCCGAACCCAAAACAAGACCCAGTCTCGAACCCTACTCGAGACCGAAACCCGGACCTGAACCTCGCCCCGAACCCATACCTTGTGACTTGAAACTGGAACCGAAACTAGAAGCAGATCAGGACCCAGGAACAAGACCAGGACCGGGACATAGACCCAGACCCAAAACTGTAACCGAGCCAGGATCCAGACTCGGACACAAACCCACCCTGGGATTGGGTCCAAAACCTGAATTCAAACCCGAACCGGGAGTCGAGACCTGAACCCAGACCTAAACTCAGACCCAAACATTCAACATGACTCGGGACCCAGAACTGGGATCGAGACCGAGAATTGGACCCCAATCTCGGTCCTAGTCTTGTTCAAGGGTCTTGGTCTAAAATTGGAAGTAGACGGGGACCCGAAAATGGGACAAAAACCAGGACTTGGACTTGGAACCGTAACCGTACATGGACGTAGACCCAGAACCGTAACCGGACCAGGACTTAGACTCCAGCTCAAACCTAGACCCGAACCGGAACCAACAACCAGATCCCAACCCAAACTTGGACTTGGGACCCGAACTAAGACCAACATGGAACCAGACTCGGGACACAAACTGGGGCCAGGACCTAGAACGGCACCCCAGTCTCGATCCCGAATCAAAACTCAGACTTGGGACCTAAACCAGAACTAGACCGGGACCCGTGACAGAGATCTAGATCTGGACTCGATATCTGGGAAACAGGGCTTGGAACAGACATGTAATAGGTGTATGGATGTGGGACTCAGACTAGGTTCTGAACCTGGACCAGGACCCAAACTCGAACCCATACCTAGACCCCGGACCCGAAACTAGAACCTGACAAGGACCTTGACCCAGACTTAAAACCGAACTCGGACCTAGCCCCAGACCCAAACCGAGACAGGAACTCGGGCCTTGACCTGGACCTAAATTTGGGACCCAATCCCAGACACAACCTCTGTCATAGATTTTGATCTGGATACGAACTTTGACTCGGACCCAGTCCCAGACCGGGATCGGAACCCGAGACCTAGATCTAGATAGACATCTTAACCAAGACCAAAACAAGGATTCGCACCAGGGACCCGAACTCAGACCTGGACCCGAACCCAGACCCAGATCAGGATCCAAACCTGGACCCAGACCCGGACCCAAACTCGGACCGGGACTCAGACCCTGATCCAAACCCAGACCCGGACCCGAACCCAGACAGAGAATTCGAGTGTGGGTCTGTGTTCGAGTTCGGGTCCTAGTCCGATTACAATTTTTGGTCTAGGTCCTCAGCCTATTCTTGGGTCCCGATCCGCTTCTTGTTTCGGTTCTAGTTTCAAGTCACGAGGCACGAGTCGAGTCCAAGCATCGCGTCCCAGATCCCAAGTCCCGAGGTGGGTCCTACGTCCAGGTTTGGGTTTAGGGTCGGGTCCCGAATCGCAATCCAAGTTCTGAGGCCCAAGTTCTGGTCCCGGTTTGGGGGAACAATTCCTAGGTCTAGGTCCCATCTATGTTTGGCTTCTAGGTCGCAGTCCAGGTCAAAGTTTGTGTTCCGGTTCGGGTTCATGTCTCAGGTTCCTGTCCGAGTCCAGGTCCCAATTTGGGTTTGGGTCCCATCCTAGTCTGGGTTTAGGTTTTGGGTCCGAAGTCCGAGTTTGGTTCTTGGGTCCTGGGTTTGGCCCCAATTTTTAGGTTTGGGTCTTGGTCTGGGTCCAGGTCCCGGTCTTGGTTTAGGTTCCAGCTCATGGGTCCCAGTCTAGGTCCAAGTACCGATGTGTGTTTTGGTCTAAGTTTTGGTTTAGGTTTGGGTCCTGTTACAGTCCCAGGTCTGGGTTCTCATCCTAGTCCTGGTCCGATTCCAATTCCGAGTCTGAGATTGGGTCTGGATCCCAGTTCGGGTTCAGGTCCGAGTCTTGGTACGGATCTGGGTTTGGGTCCTAAATTCAAATACTGACTATGGGTCAGGACAAAGCCTTAGGTCTAGATTCATATCTCGGTCTTGGTTTGGGTTTGGGTTCAGAGTTGTGTCCTAGTAGTCAGTTCCTAGGTTTCGGGTCCAAGGTCGAGTCCTGTGTCTCGAGTTTTGGGTGAAGTTTTGGGTCTCGGTCCCGGTCGGGCCAAGTTTTGGGTCCAAGTCCCCCATCTAGGTCCGGATCCTTGGTGCAGGTTTGGGTTTGGGGCCCAGGTCCCCAATCTAGGTCACGGTTTGGTTCTCAGATCCCAAGTCCGAGTCTCAGGTCCCAAGTCCCTGTCCTGGTCCCAATTCGAGTTCTAGTCCGAGTACAGGTTCAAGGCTCGATCCAAGCCCGAGTCCCGGGTTCAAGTTTGAGTCTCGGGTTCGTGTCTGAGTTTTGGTACGAGTCTGGGTCTGGGTCTGGGTCTAGGTCTGGGTCTAGATCTGGGTTTGGGTTTTGGCCCAGGTCTGGGTTCGGGTCTTGGTCTGGGTCTGGGTCCAAGTTTTGGTATAGCTCTGAGATCTGGTCCAGGTCCCGGGTCACAGGTACTGGGTTCCACGTTCTAGGTCACAAGTCCTGGCACAAGTCTGGGTCCGAGTTGGGTCTGGGTTCGGGTATCGATCCCAATCTAGGTCCGTGTTCGATTCCGCATCAAGATCCAGTTCTGGGTCCAGGTCCAATTCCTGTTCCAAGGTGCTAATTCCAGTGCTTGTTCCAATTTTAGGTCCTTAGTCCGAGTCTAGGTTTGGGTCCTAGTTTTGAAATGGTTCCAAGTTTGGGTCTTGGTAAGATTCCAAGATCCACACACCCACTACAAGTTGGGTCCAAGCCCCGGGTCATGGGTCAAGATCCGGTTCCCAATCTTGGGTCTCGGTCTCGTTCTGATTCAAATCCAGGGTCCCAGTCCGTGTCCAAGTCCATGTCTGGGTCCGGGTTTGGGACAAAGACCGGGGTCGGGTGTTAGGTCACATTCTAAATCTTGGGTCCCGATTCTGGTTCTAATTTCAGGTTCAGGTCCCCAATCCAGGTCTGGACCTGGGTCCAGGTATGAGTCTCCAATCCCGGTCTGGGAACTGCGTCCGGGTCTGGATCCAAGTCCATGTCTGGGTTTGGGTTCGTGTCTCGAGTCCCGATCCTAGTTTTAATTCGATTCTGCATCCCGGTTCGGGTGTGGGTCTGGGTCCTAGTCCCTTGGTCTTGTTCCCAAGTCTCGATCTGCTTCCAGTTCCACTTCCAATTTCGGGTCACGGTGTACGTGTCCGGGTTTGGTTCCGGGTTTGGGTCTGAGTCCGGGTTTGGGTTTGCGTCCGGGTATGGGTCCCAAATCCAAACATTGACTATGGGTCAGGTCCAAGCCCCGGGTCCAGATCAGGATCACGGTCTCGAGTCCTAGTCTAGTTCCACTTCGGGTCCCAAGACCTGGTCTGGGTCCAAGTTCAGGGTCTCGGTTCGGGGTCAGGTCTTGGGTCTTACGTCCAATTCCGAAGACCAGGTCCCGGGTCCAGTTCCCCCATCCATGTTTGGGTCCTAGGTCCCGGTCGAGCTTCAAGTCCTAGTCCGAGTTCGGGTTCGGGGTTCAAATCCCATTCATGGTCCAGATCTGGGTTTGAGTTCCAAGTTCGAGTCCAGAACTTGGTCTGGGCCCGGGTCCCGGGTCTAGGTCCCCCATCCAGGTCTGGGTCCTAGGTCCTAGTCCGGGTCCATGTTTGGGTTCGGGTCCTAGTCCCAGATCTGATTTTGATTCCGTGTTCATGTTCGGGTTCAGGTCCGGGTCTGGGTAGGGGTTTGAGTCCTGGTCTGAGTCTAGAGTTGGGTCTGGGTCCAAGTCCAGATCCCTGTCTCGGTTTGGGTTTGGTCTATGTCCTAGTCCAAGTCTTGGTTACGGGTCAAGGTTTGGGTCTGGGTCTCGGTCCGAATCCAGGTCCCACGTGTTAATCCCGGTCTGGGTATGGGTCCGAGTCTTGGTTCAAGTCCAGGTTTGTATTTAGATCCATGTCTAGGTCCGAGTCTAGGTCTAGGATCGGGTCCATGGTTCAGGTCCGACCCGATAACCGACCCAGACCTAGAACTGAAATCGGACCAGGATTGGGACTGTAACAGGACCCAAACCTAAACCCAAACTCAAACCCGAACCCATACCGGGACTTGAACCAGACCAGCACTTGTGACCTGGGACCTCAACCAAGACTGGGACCTGGACCCAGACCGGGACTAGGACCTAGACCCAGACCCCAAAACCAGGGCCGAACCCAGGACCCAATAACCAGACTCGGACCTAGGACCCGAAATTCAGGGCTAGGCTGGGACTAGGACCCAAACTGTTACCCGAAGCCAAACCGGGACCTGGACTCGGACTAGACTCGAACCCGAACCCGGACAAGGACCTAGGACTCGAATATAGATGGGGGACCTTGACCTACGAATTAGGCCCCAAAACTAGGCCTAGAACTTGGGCCTTAGAACTTGGATCGGGATCGGGGACCGGACCCTAGACCCAAACCTGGACAAAGGACCCACCTCGGGACCTGGGATCCGGGACTCGATGGTTGGACCCGATTCGTTGTCGATGTCTAGATCTAGGACTTAGACCAGAGCGCGAACACAAACTCAAACTCAAATCAGGACCCGGAGACATACCAAGACCCAAACCCACACTTGGGAACAAAAACTAAAACTTGAACTGGAATCGGACCGAGATCTTTGAACAGGACCGAGACCTAGACCCAGGCCTGAACCCGGAACCAGAGCCAGCCTCGAACCCTACTCGAGACCGAGACTCGGACCTGAACCTCACCCCGAACCCGTACCTCGTGACTTGAAACTGGAACTGAAACTAGAAGCAGATCAGGACCCAGGAACAGGACCAGGATTAGGACATGGACCCAAACCCAAAACTGTAACTAGACCAAGATCCAGACTCGGACACAAACCCACCCAGGGATTGGGTCCAAAACCCGGACCCAAACCCAGACCAGAACCTGGTCCAGGACCTAGACCTTAACTAGGACCCTGATCGGGACCCCAACCCGGACCCGAAAAAAGACTTGGACTAAGACCAGGACTAGAACCCAGACTCAAACCTTAACCCGTACTTTGACCTAAACTCGGACCCAAACTTGGGATCCAAACCCGAACCTGAACTTGGACCTAGATCGGGACCTAGGATCCAGACCTAGATGGGAGACCTGGGCCCCAAACCCAAACTTGGACTAAGAATCGGGACCTAGATGGGGGACTTTGACCCAAAACTTGGCTCCGCAACCAAGACCGAACCCAAAACTCGACCCCAAACTCGACACACAGGACCCGACCTTGTACCCGCAACCCAGGACCTAACTACCGAGACACAACCCTGAACCTGAACCCAAACCCAAACTTAGGACCCGACCCAAGATCTGAGACCTCAACTAAAACAAGACTTAGATCCAAGACCAAGATCCGAATTTGGACCAAAGGCTTTGACTTGACCCGTAGTTAGTGTTTGAATCCAAGATCCAGACCTGGATCCGTACCTACACCCGGAATCGGAATCAGACCAGGTGTGGGATTAGAACCTAGACCTGGGACAGTAACAAGACCAAAACCTAAACCAAACTCAGACCAGAACACATACCGGGACTAGGACCCGGACCGGGACCTATGACTTGGGACCTAAACCAAGACCGGGACCTGGACTAAGACCGGGTGCCGGACCCAGACCCAGACCTAGACCCAAAAACTGGGGCTAGACCTAGGACCTAAGAAACAGAGTCACACCTGGGACCCAAAACTCGTACCCACACTGGGACTGGGACCCGAACTCGGACCCGAACCCAAACTAGGAACTAGAGTCAAATCGGGACTCTAGACCCAAACCCGAGCCGGAACACGAACTTGGACCTAGACTGTGACCTAGGACCTGAACATAGATGGGGGACCCAGACCGAGGAATTGGCCCCTAAACCGGGACCAGAATTGGGCATCAAAACTTGGATCGGGATTTGGGACCCGACCCTAGACCCAAACGTGGACCTAGGACCCACTTCGTGACCTGGGATCCGGGATTTGATGCTTGGACCCGGCCCGTAGTCAGTGTCTGGATTATGGACTTAGAATAGAACCCCAACCCATACTCGAACTCAAACAAGGACCCGGACACATACCAAGACCTAGACCCACACTCTGGAACCAAAATCGAAACGTGAACTTTAACCAGACGGGGATCTTGGAACGGAACTGGACTGAGACTCAGAACCGAACTAGAACCCAAAACCGGGCCCAACCTCAGACCCTCACCGAGGCCAAAACCAAGACCTGAACCTCGCCCCGGACCCAAATCTAGACCCGAACCCAGACTCAGACCTAAACTCGACACAAACCCGTACCCCAAAACCAGAAGCAGATCGGGACCCAGGAACAGGACCAGGACCAGGACTTGGACGCAGACCCAAAATTGTCACCGAACCAGGACCCGAACTCAGACACAGACCCACCTTGGGATTGGGTCCCAAACTTGAATCCAAACCCGAACCCGGACTCAAGACCCGAACCAAGACCTGAACTCAGACCTAAACATGGAACAGGATTGGTGACCTAGAATCAAGATCGAGACCTAGAACAGCACCCTAGTCTCGGTCCCGAACCTAGACCGAGAACCAGACCGGGACTTGGGACATGAATTGAAACAAGATTGGGACCGATCATTGGGATCTAGATCTTGTCCCAGGATTCGGGAATCGGGGCTTAGACAAGACCCGTAGTCGGTGTCTTAATCTGGGACTCGAACAAGGACCCAAAGCAGGACCAGGACCTTAACCCAGACCCAAACATGGGACACAAAACCGAAACTTGAACCAGAACGTGACCAGGACCCTAGAACAGGACCGAGACTGTGACCAGGAACTGGACCTGGACCAACACCCTGAACTAGACCATAACCAATCCACAAAATTTGAGTTCAAACCCAGTCCTGGACCCGATCCCCGACCCAAACAAGGACAGAGACTCAAACTCGAAACCAAATCCAAAACTCATGACTCGATCCCAGACCCAGACCAAGCCCTTTACTGAGACTGGGATTCGGACTTGGACATGGACAAGAACCAAGACCCAAAATCGAATACAGACCCAGACCGGGATCAAAACACGGGACCTAGACTTGGACCCAAACCCGAACATGGGACCCAAACTCAGCCTTGGACGCAGCCTGAGATCCGAAAAACCTATACTCGGACTCGGACAAAGACTCGAACCTCGACCCCAATCTGGACTAAGACCCTGACCCAAAATGAAACCCGAACCCAAAACTAGAACTAGAACTGTGACTAGGACCCGAACCTGAGACTAGAACCGAACCCAAACCATAACCCAAACTCAGACAAGAACTTTGACCGAGACCTCGCCTAGGTTTGGGACCCGAACGTGGACCTGGACCTAGACCTGACATGGTCCTAATCCTTCGACGGGACCTAGACTAGGGTCTAGACCTTAACAGGGACCCGAACTCAAACCCGGACCAAGACAAGGACCGAGACCTGGACTCGAACCCAGATCGGGACCTAGACTCAAACCAAGACTCGAGACTTAAACCCAAACCTGGACCCAGACCAGGACCTAGAAACCGGACTTAGATGGGGGACCTAGACCAGGGACCTAGGCCACGGAACCAAGACCCAAATAAAATTTAGTACTCAAACCCAAACCAAGACCTGACCTGGACCCAAGAATCTGAAGTCAGACCCATACCCGAACGCGAAACCTGCCCTAGACCCAAACTAGGAAAGGAACCTGGACATGGACATGGACCAAACCCGAACTCGGACACGAACCCAAAATCTAACCTGAACCTGGGACCCAAACTCAAACCCAAACATAGAATCAGACCCAAACTTAGACCTGGACTTGGACCCAAACTCAAACCCAAACCGAGATCGAAACCAAAGACTTAGACCAGGAACTAAACCTGGACTCAGATTAGGATCAGAACTTGGGACTCAGACCTTGACGTAGACCCAGACCCAGACCCATGACCCGAACCCACCCCCAAAGCCTCATCCGAACCTAGACTAAAATCCGGACTCGAACCCAAACTCGTACAGGACTCGCACCCCGACCTGAACTCGAACCCTAAGTCAAACATAGAATCGCAACTACAACTAGAACCAAACTAGGACTAGGACTAGGACTAGGACAAGGACCTAAACCTGAATCGGAACCTAGATAAAAGCCAGACCGAGACCCAAACCTGAACCGAGACTAGGACTCAAACCCGAACCTAGACTAGGACCCAAACCCAAACAAGAACTTGGACTAGGACCCAAAATCGAGAGAGGGACCTGGGCAACAGAATTAGTATCGGGACTTAGTACCCGACCCAGACCCGGACTTGAACCTAGGACCTAGCTTGTGACCCAACACCCAAAATGGAACGAGACTAGGACCTAAGATTGGGATCCAGATTTGGACCTGGGGCTTGGACCAAACCCGTAGTCGGTGTCTGGATCTAGGACCCAACCCCAGACCCGAACCTAGACCAACACCCGAACCCAAACCTGGACCTGAACCCAATGCTAGACCAAAACCTGGACCCGAACCCGTACCCTATGACCTGAAATTCGAATCGAAACTGGAAGTAGACGGGGACCCGAAAATGGGACCAAAACTAGGACTTGGACTTGAACCGTAACCGTACATGGACGTACACCCAAAACCGTAACTAGACTAGGACCTAGACTCCAGCTCAAACCTAGATCCGAACCGGAACCAACAACAAGATCCCAACCCAAACCTGGACTCGGGACCCGAACTCAGACCCGAACATGGAACCAGACTCGGGACACAAACTGGGGCCAGGAACTAGAACCGCACCTCAGTCTCGATCCTGAATCCAAACTCAAACCTGGGACCTAAACCAGAACAAGACCGGGATCCGTGACAAGGATCTAGATTTGGACTCGAGATCCGGGAAACAGGGCTTGGAACAGATCCGTAGTAGGTGTCTAGATGTGGGACTCAGACTAGGTTCCGAACCCGGACCAGGACCCAAACCCGAACCCAGACCTAGACCCAAGACTCGAAACTAGAACCTGACAAGGACCCGGACCGAACTCAGACCTAGCCCTAGACCAAAACCGAGACAAGAACTCGGGCCTTGACCCGGACCTAAATCTGGGACCCGATCCTAGACACAAACTCGGTCCTAGATTGGGATCTGGATACGAACTTTGACTCAGACCCAGACCCAGACCCAGACCCAGACCAGGATCGAAACCCAAGACCTAGATCTGGATAGACATCTTGACCAAGACCCAAACATGGACCCGCACCAGGGACCCTAACTCAGACCTGGACCCGAACGAAGACCCAGATCAGGATCCAAACCTGGACCCAGACACGAACCCAAACTAGGACCAGGACTCAGACCCCGACCTAGACCCAAACCTGAACCCAAACCAAGACATAGAATCCGAGTTTGGGTCTTTGTTCTAGTCCGGGTCCTAGTATGATTAAAAATTTTGGTCTAGGTCCTCGTCCTATTCTTGGGTCCCGATCCGCTTCTTGTTTCGGTTCTAGTTTCAAGTCACGAGGTACGGGTCGAGTCCAAGAATCGAATCCCAGATCCCAAGTCTCGAGGTGGGTCCTACGTCCAGGTTTGGGTCTAGGGTCATATCCCAAATCGCAATCCAAGTTCTGAGGCCCAAGTTCTAGTCTCAATTTGGGGCACCAATTCCTAGGTATAGGTCCCCCATCTATGTTCGGGTCCTAGGTCGCAATCCAGGTCCAAGTTCGTGTTCCGGTTCAGGTTCATATCTCAGGTTCCTGTCCGAGTCCAGGTCCCTATTTGGGTTCGGGTCCCATCCTAGTCGCGGTTTAGGTTTGGGTCCCAAGTCCGAGTTTGGTTCTTGGGTCCTGGGTTTGGCCCAATTTTTAGGTTTGGGCCTTGGTCTGGGTCCAGGACCCGGTCTTGGTTTAGGTTCCAGGTCATGGGTCCCGGTTTGGGTCCAAGTACTGATATGTGTTTTGGCCTAAGTTTTAGTTTAGGTTTGGGTCCTGTTACAGTCCCAAGTCTGGGTTCTCATCCCAGTCCTGGTCTGATTCCAATTTCGAGTCTGAGATCGGGTCTGGATCCCGGTTCGGGTTTGGGTCTGAGTCTTGGTACGGATTTGGGTTCGGGTCCTAAATTTAAATACTGACTATGGGTCAGGACAAAGCCTTAGGTCTAGATTCATATCTCGGTCTTGGTTTGGGTTTGGGTTCAGAGTTCTGTCCCGGTATTCAGTTCCTAGGTTTTGGGTCCAAGGTTGAGTCCTGTGTTTCGAGTTTGGCTTGAAGTTTTGGGTCTCAGTCCCGGTCGGGCCCAGTTTTGGGTCCAAGTCCCCCATCTAGGTCTGGATCCTTGGTCTAGCTCATGGTCCAGGTTTGGGTTTGGGGCCCAGTTCCCCCATCTAGGTCACGGTTTCGTTCTCAGGTCCCAGGTCCGAGTCTCGGGTCCCAAGTCCCGGTCCTGGTCCCAATTCGAGGTCTAGTCCCAGTACAGGTTCAATGCTCGATCTAAGTCCGAGTCCCGAGTTCGAGTTTGAGTCTCGGGTTCGTGTTTGAGTTCTGGTACGAGTTTGGGTCTGGGTCTTGGTCTGGGTCTAGATCTGGGTTTGGGTTTTGGTCTGGATCTGGGTCCGGGTCTTAGTCTGGGTCTGGGTTCGGGTCTTGGTCTGGGTCCGGGGCTTGGTCTGGGTCTGGGTTCGGGTCTTGGTCTGGGTCCGGGTCTTGGTCTGGGTCTGGGTCTTTGTCTGGGTTCCAGGTTCTGGGTAACAAGTCCTAGCGCAAGTCTGGGTTCGGGTATCGATCCCAATCTAGGTCCGTGTTCAGTTTCGCATCAAGATCCAATTCTGGGTCCAGGTCCAATACCTGTTGCGAGGTCCTAATTCAAGTTCTTGTTCCGATTTCAAGTCCTTAGTCCGAGTATGGGTTTGAGTCCTAGTTTTGAATTGGTTCCAAGTTTGGGTCTTGGTAAGATTCAAAGATCCACACACCCACTATAGGTTGGGTCCAAGCCCCGGGTCATGGGTCAAGATCCGGTTCCCAATCTTGGGTCCCGGTCTCGTTCCGATTCAGATCCTGGGTCCTAGTCCGTGTCCAAGTCTGTGTCTGGGTTCGGGTTTGGGACCAAGACCGGGGTCGGGTCTTGGTTCACATTTTAAATCTTGGGTCCCGATATTGGTTTGAATTTCGGGTTCGGGTCCCCAATCCAGGTCTGGACCTGGGTCCAGGTCTGAGTCTCCAATCCCGGTCCGGGTTCTGCGTCTGGGTCTGGATCCAAGTCCATGTCTGGGTTTGGGTTCGTGTCTCGAGTCCCAATCCTAGTTTTAATTCGAGTCTGCATCCGGGTCCGGGTGTGTGTCTGGGTCCTAGTCCCTTGGTCTTGTTCCCAAGTCTCGGTCCGCTTCCAGTTCCGCTTCCAATTTTGGGTCACGGTGTACGTGTCCGGGTCTGGTTCCGGGTTTGTGTTGGAAATATATTTTACCAGGATCTTAGATCTACTCACAAGTATGTTGATTTAACAACCTAAATATGAACTTCTAAAATAATAAACAAAAACACATAAAAGTTAAGAAACCTTACAGTGATGGCAGCGGAATTAAGTGTCTCCTTCCACTCAGATCTCTAACCCTTGAATCCTGTCTGTAGCAGAGTATAATCAAGATCTGAGCCCGAATGTCCTTCAGTTGGATGTGATCCTTCATAGTCTTCCAAACTATGATTGAGGTACTGTATGCTGTGTGTGGGCACTTCTCTCTCACAAGGAATTCGAAATTTTCTCTCTTTTTCTGTCTTGATTTCGTGTGATACAATATGGCATGAATATCAAAGCATTCAAAGGCTTCAAAAGGCATTTCAAGAGAAGAGAGGGGGCGACATTATATAGGAAAAGGGAAGAGCTCAACTTTCAAAATAAACAGTTTCCTCTTTTACTGTGTAATTGATTAACTGCCTTATTTTGTGTGATCCACCACTTTCATGTTATTGCTAGGCTTTGATTAGCAATTACATGGCAATTAAAATTGAATAAATGGGAAACATACAAAGAGGTGGCCGGCCATAGGTGTGATATGGGCCTCACTTGGATTTTGCAGTTTCCTCAATTTTATTTCTATTTCTCAAAAAATGCCACTTTTCCAATTCTAACCATTTAAAAGCCAAAACTAATTATTTAATAACTAAAATAGATTATTAAATAATATTGTCATTTAAAATAATTATTAATTAGACATACAAAGTCTCTCAATTAATAATTAAACGTAGAAACCCTTTTATTTACAATTTCATCCTTAAACTGTGAGAATTCACAAATCAGACATAGTCTAACTTTTAGAATTATAATTGATTAATCATAAATAAATTATAGAGTCTTACAAACAGTATAGTCTCAACTAGAATGGGGACCATGGATCTATATTGCTGAGCTTCCAATAAGTTGAACCGATTTACCAAGTAAATCCCTAACTTGTTAATTCCTTGTTGAATCCACTCTTAGAACTTGGAATTGCACTCTCAGACTTATATAGAGCATACTATATGTTTCACGATATACATATGTTATCTCATTTAACCATTGTTATAATCTTAAAGTGATTAAAAGATCCTCTATATAGATGATTTACATCGAGATGGGACAAATTTACCGTTTACACCCCTCAATGTATTTTGCCCCTTAAAACACTTAGTTACCTGTAAATGATGTTTTAGTGATCTAATATGTAGTCACTGAAACAAGAGCTCATCCATTTACTTCTATTTAACTAAGCTCGAAGGGAATCATCACTTGACTTCTATACACCAGTAGAAGCTATAGATTCCATATTTATGTTCAGCACTCCCACTCAATATGCTATCATGTTCCCAAAATATACGTATCACCCTGACCCAAAAGTAGGCTTAACTAATAAATCAAAGAACATGAATAGCACTCCTGAGATTGAGCCTGAGCATATCAGGATTTAGATTCTCTTAATCTAAGATCAACTTCTGATATTGACTTGGAAAGATACAACGGTAAATTTATAATATCTTATCTAAGTCCAATATCTGTCCAGTCCAATGTATACTCCATACATTCGAAACTAGTATACTTTACCAATGTCCTGGAAAGAACATAACACTTACGCCAAGTGTAAGTATACTTTATCGCTGATTATCACATCAGTGTAAATCCAAAACACTGATGAACAGGGATTAAGTCTTTTGAATCATATAATCACAATCACATTCCACTGTATTGACAATACTGTAATTGTGAATGAATATATGTTTTGGATTTAACTGATTTTGTGCATATATTAAATATATATATTAAACCATAAACATGTAACATACATGTAAACATAAATCACTTCAAAATTCTATATTGATAACTAATCAGATTGTAATGGGTTTTATTTAGGGCACAAAACCCAACAAACTCCCACTTGCACTAACATAAAACAAGTTGTGCATTACAATCAATCTTTCGTCTCGATCCTCTGATCAAGTGTAGTATGTTTGAATCCACCCATATTTCCGGAACTAGGTTCATAAAACTTATGAAACCTCCTTAACTATATGCTTTACTCATCAAGGGATACTGAAATCCTTATTGCCCATTAAGTACATCTGAACAAACAGAAGACATATCTCTCAAATTTTAAAATTTGGAATTGAGATAATGCAATGTAGAATTTTCTTCAGTAAAATAACTTTCTGGTAATTTCGAATTTACAAAGTTATATCTTCTTTGATGAAGCTTGAATTCTTATAGATGGGTTTTTACACTCTTCTACAATGATTCCTCCACCCCCAGAGTAACCACCATCTCAGAATTCTTTATGAGTCGGTGTGGATATTAGGATCACTAATGCATAGTTCCTTCTAACATATTGGTCACTTTTATAAATCTTTCTTGACTGTACCCTAATGTTCCCCATTTGATTACATCTCAAATGGCTCCCACTCAATAGTAGATGTCTAGTTAAATAATATTTTTATCCTCTTATTATTGTTTTGAGGGATATCTCGTTGTTACTTATTATCATAATCTGAAACTGTAAGTTTCTTTAAGACTACATCAACAACACAGCAGTCTAGTATTTGAAGTGTAAAATACTTGCTAGAGATTAAGCAATCAAATTAAGATACCATAAAATGATACGAGGATTATAAATCTTGACTCAAGTCATTCGAATAGACTATGCAAGAATTCTTCTATCTTATTCTCATAATTCTGATAAGTTATTTCTATCCATGTGAATGGTTGGATTTGTTATATCAGTGATGTTCTGAAGTTCCTATCACAAATGTCAACCAAATGAAGATGGGTAAAGAATTTTAATATTCTCCCACTCAACTAAGGTAATGTGATAATTATCAAAGAACTTTATTGGTATCATTATCTATTACAACAGTAAAACTAAACTGGAACATATAATCAAGGTGAAAGATTTATTCTGATAATAGCTAATTTATTATATTACTTCCATGTTTAAAATTATGTGTCACAAAGAGTACTGTGGAATAAAGTCCACCCCTAAGTATATAGAGATTATGATCCACTCCTAAAGGTTGTAAAGATCATGATTCCCTAAGTGTGATAGAGAGTATGTGGAGTTGAATATAATCCAGAGTTCATTAGATATAAAAGATCGTTGAACTGCATATCATTCTTAACTTTTCTCCACCCCTATCAGATCAAAAGATCCTTTTATTAAACAAATTCTCAATAATTGTTTTAGAATTAACAATTATTCATAAACATAGAAATAATTTCTAGTGTTTATGTAGTAATAACTCTGTAAGGAGTTTAAATAACTATAGAATTTGTATCAATAATAAAAACACATACACATACAAACATAATAAATATAACAATTGGTAATTGATTTATAAGATGAAGTGATGAAGCTCAACTCATAGATTGCAATTTATTTGTAAAAAAAAACTTTATTATAAACCAAAAAAATGTTTGCAATATTATGAGAGCAGGGAATAAAATCCCAAACTTGAAATCCAAATTGTTTGAAAAATTAAACAATTAATTCAAAAAATAAATGAGCTTCTTCTTTATCATAGAGGATCCGGACCTAGACCGTGATCTGGACACAAACACAAACTCTGACTAGGACTTGACCCCATCCCGAACTTGAACCTCGACCTGAACTCGAACCCAAACTCAAACTCGGAATCGCAACAAGAACTTAAACTGGACTAGGACTAGACTCAAACCCAAACCCAAATAAAAACCCAAACCGAGACCCAAACTTGAACCTTGACTAGGACCCAAACCCGAACCTAGACCGGGACCCAAACCCAGACCAGAATCGGGACCTGGGCAACGAAACTAGGACCGGGAACCAAGACCCAACCCTGACCCGAACTTGAACCGGGACCTAGGCAACGGAACTAGTCCCAGTCCGTGTCTAGGTCCGAGTCCTAATCTTCGTCCGTGTCCGAGTCTTGGGTTCTAGTCCGAGTCCCAGGTTCGAGTCCGAGTTCTGGTACGAGTCTGACTCAGGGTCCGGGTCTGGCTCTGGGTCTGGGTCCGGGTTTCGATCTGGGTCAAGGTTTGGGTCTTTGTCTGGGTCTTGGTCTGGATCTGGGTTCTGGTACTGGTCTAGGTTCTGGTCCAGGTCCCGGGTCACGGGTCCTTGGTTCCAAGTTCTAAGCGCAGGTCTTGGCGCAAGTCTGGGTCCGAGTTCGGGTCTGGGTCCGAGTATCGATGCCAGTCTGGGTCCGAGTATCAATCCTAGTCTAGGTCTGGGTCCGTGTTCGGTTCTGCGTCTAGATCTAGTTCTGGGTCAAGGTCTAATTATTTTTCCAAGGTCCTGAATCCGGTTCTTGTTCTGATTTTTGGTCCTGGTAGAATTCCAAGATCCATACATCGACTACGGGGTGGGTCCAAGCCCCAGGTCGTGGGTCAAAATACGGATCGCAATCTTGCGTCCCGATCTAGTTCCGATTCAGATCCTAGATCCCAGTCCGTGTCCATGTCCGGGTCCGGGTCTGGGACCGAGACCGGGGTCGGGTCGTGCGTCCCAGTCCTAGGTCCTGATTCTGGTTCTAATTTCAGTTTTGGGTCCCCAATCTAGGTTTGGGACCTAGGTCCAGGTCTGAGTCTCCAATCCTAATCTGGGTCCTGCGTCTGGGTCTGGTCCAAGTCTGTGTTTGGGTTCGGGTTCGTGTCCCAAGTCCCGATCCGAGTTTTTATTCGGGTCTATGTCCCGGTCCGGGTCTGGGTCTGGGTCCTAGTCAGGTTCTAGTTCCAGTACTGAGACCGGGTCCTAGTCCCCTGGTCTTGTTTCCGGGTCGCGGTCTGCTTTCGGTTCTGCTTCTAGTTTGGGGTCACGGGATACGGGTCCGAGTCTGGGTTCGGGTTTGGGTCCGAGTCTGGGTCTAAGTTTGAGTCCGGGTTTAGGTCCAGATCCAAACATCGATTATGGTTCAGGTCCAAGCCCCGAGTCCATATTAGGATCCAGTCTCTGCTCCTAGTCTAGTTCCACTTTGCGTCCCAAGTTCTGGTTCGGGTCCCAGTTCAGGGTTTGGGTTCGGGTTCAGGTTCAGGTCCTGGGTCTCAGTGGT
This sequence comes from Cannabis sativa, assembly GCF_029168945.1. Classification (NCBI taxonomy): domain Eukaryota; kingdom Viridiplantae; phylum Streptophyta; class Magnoliopsida; order Rosales; family Cannabaceae; genus Cannabis; species Cannabis sativa. The sequence goes on from NC_083601.1 coordinate 61,538,916, forward strand.
AGTTTTAAAGCCTGGGTCCTGTGTCCAAGTCCCCCATCCAGGTCCGAGTCCTAGGTCCCGGTCCGAGTCTAGGACCGGGTCCGTGTTCAAGTCCTAGTCTGAGTTCAGGTTCGGGTTTCTGATCCCAGTCTAGGTCATGATCTGGGTTCGAGTCCAAAACCAAGTTTGGGTCTGAGTCTCGGGTTTCGATCTGGGTCTGGGTTTCGAGGTCGCGTCCATGCCCACTATCTAGGTCCGGGTCCTAGGTCCCCGTCCAGGTCAATGTTTGTGTTCAGGTCCTAGTCCTTGTTTTGATATTGATTCCGTGTCCGGGTTCGAGTTCGGGTCGGGGTCTGGGTCGGGGTCTGAGTCCTAGTGCGAGTCTACTATTGGGTCTGGGTCCAAGTTTGGATCCCGGTCTGGGTCTAGGCTTGGGTCAAGGTCTGAGTCCAAGTCTTGGGTACGGGTCCAGGTTTTGGTCTTGGTCTCGGTCCAGATCCAAGTCCCAAGTTTCGATCCTGGTCTGGGTATGGGTCTGCGATTGGGTTCGAGTCCAGGTTCGTATCCACATCCATGTCTAGGTCCGAGTCTAGGTTTGGGATCGGGTGGCAGGTTCAGGTCCAACTCGATCCCGGAGCCAGAACAAGAATCGGACCAGCACTGGGACTAGAACCCAGGCATGGACTGTAACACGACCCAAACCTAAACCAAAACTCAAACCAAAACCTATACCAGGACTTGGACCCAGGCCGAGACCTGTGACCTGGGACCTAAACAAAGACTCGGACCTGGACCCAGACCGAGATCCAGACCCAGACCCAAACCCAAAAACTTGGGACCCAAAAACTGAGACCGGGTCCTAGTCCCCTGGTCTTGTTTCCGGGTCGCGGTCTGCTTTCGGTTCTGCTTCTAGTTTGGGGTCACGGGATACGGGTCCGAGTCTGGGTCTAAGTTTGAGTCCGGGTTTAGGTCCAGATCCAAACATCGATTATGGTTCGGGTCCAAGCCCCGAGTCCATATTAGGATCCAGTCTCTGCTCCTAGTCTAGTTCCACTTTGCGTCCCAGGTTCTTGTTCGGGTCCCAGTTCAGGGTTTGGGTTCGGGTTCAGGTTCAGGTCCTGGGTCTCGGTGGTAGTTTTAAAGCCTGGGTCCTGGGTCCAAGTCCCCCATCCAGGTCCGGGTCCTAGGTCCCGGTCCGAGTCTAGGACCGGGTCCGTGTTCAAGTCCTAGTCTGAGTTCAGGTTCGGGTTTCTGATCCCAGTCTAGGTCATGATCTGGGTTCGAGTCCAAAACCAAGTTTGGGTCTGAGTCTCGGGTTTCGATCTGGGTCTGGGTTTCGAGGTCGCGTCAATGCCCACTATCTAGGTCCGGGTCCTAGGTCCCCGTCCAGGTCAATGTTTGTGTTCAGGTCCTAGTCCTTGTTCTGATATTGATTCCGTGTCCGGGTTCGAGTTCGGGTCGGGGTCTGGGTCGGGGTCTGAGTCCTAGTGCGAGTCTAGGAATGGGTCTGGGTCCAAGTTTGGATCCCGGTCTGGGTCTAGGCTTGGGTCAAGGTCTGAGTCCAAGTCTTGGGTACGGGTCCAGGTTTTGGTCTTGGTCTCGGTCCAGATCCAAGTCCCAAGTTTCGATCCTGGTCTGGGTATGGGTCTGCGATTGGGTTCGAGTCCAGGTTCGTATCCACATCCATGTCTAGGTCCGAGTCTAGGTTTGGGATCGGGAGGCAGGTTCAGGTCCAACTCGATCCCGTGAGCGTAACAAGAAACGACCAAAAGACTGGGACTAGAACCCAGGCATGGACTGTAACACGACCCAAACCTAAACCAAAACTCAAACCAAAACCTATACCAGGACTTGGACCCAGGCCGAGACCTATGACCTGGGACCTAAACAAAGACTCGGACCTGGACCCAGACCGAGATCCAGACCCAGACCCAAACCCAAAAACTTGGGACCCAAAAACTGAGACCGGGTCCTAGTCCCCTGGTCTTGTTTCCGGGTCGCGGTCTGCTTTCGGTTCTGCTTCTAGTTTGGGGTCACGGGATACGGGTCCGAGTCTGGGTCTAAGTTTGAGTCCGGGTTTAGGTCCAGATCCAAACATAGATTATGGTTCGGGTCCAAGCCCCGAGTCCATATTAGGATCCAGTCTCTGCTCCTAGTCTAGTTCCACTTTGCGTCCCAGGTTCTTGTTCGGGTCCCAGTTCAGGGTTTGGGTTCGGGTTCAGGTTCAGGTCCTGGGTCTCGGTGGTAGTTTTAAAGCCTGGGTCCTGGGTCCAAGTCCCCCATCCAGGTCCGGGTCCTAGGTCCCGGTCCGAGTCTAGGACCGGGTCCGTGTTCAAGTCCTAGTCTGAGTTCAGGTTCGGGTTTCTGATCCCAGTCTAGGTCATGATCTGGGTTCGAGTCCAAAACCAAGTTTGGGTCTGAGTCTCGGGTTTCGATCTGGGTCTGGGTTTCGAGGTCGCGTCCATGCCCACTATCTAGGTCCGGGTCCTAGGTCCCCGTCCAGGTCAATGTTTGTGTTCAGGTCCTAGTCCTTGTTCTGATATTGATTCCGTGTCCGGGTTCGAGTTCGGGTCGGGGTCTGGGTCAGGGTCTGAGTCCTAGTGCGAGTCTAGGATTGGGTCTGGGTCCAAGTTTGGATCCCGGTCTGGGTCTACGCTTGGGTCAAGGTCTGAGTCCAAGTCTTGGGTACGGGTCCAGGTTTTGGTCTTGGTCTCGGTCCGGATCCAAGTCCCAAGTTTCGATCCTGGTCTGGGTATGGGTCTTCGATTGGGTTCGAGTCCAGGTTCGTATCCACATCCATGTCTAGGTCCGAGTCTAGGTTTGGGATCGGGTGGCAGGTTCAGGTCCAACTCGATCCCGGAGCCAGAACAAGAATCGGACCAGGACTGCGACTAGAACCCAGGCATGGACTGTAACACGACCCAAACCTAAACCAAAACTCAAACCAAAACCTATACCAGGACTTGGACCCAGGCCGAGACCTGTGACCTGGGACCTAAACAAAGACTCGGACCTGGACCCAGACCGAGATCCAGACCCAGACCCAAACCCAAAAACTTGGGACCCAAAACCTGAACCCAAACTGGGACTGGGACCCGAACTCAGACTCGAACCCTGTTATCCCAAATTTGGCACTTTGACGTGGCATCACAAGAATGGTGACACGTGGACTCTACTTAGACCATTTGTTTGGATCAACATGCCGAGCAGGATGCCTCGCTGGCATATCCAAAATGGAATACTCGACGAGCCGTGCAAAATGAGCAACACTTAGCGAATTCAGCTTAACGCATCATGAGTCACCATCTCTATCCCTATAACTCAGGGATCAACTTACGTGGATGTGGCATACACTCGATCCCACTATCAGTGTATTCAGCCTCAATCCCACGATCCTTGCATTCAGCATTGATCACACGATCTTTCTGTTTATGCGCATTGTAACGAGAGAGGTAACTCTTCCTCCTCAAGTTTCTAGCCCTATAAATAGTGAGGAATGTTCACTGGGCAAAAGGTAGAAAAACTGTACCTGAGAAATTGTACGTTGAAACGCTATAAGCTAAGGCTATCTAAATTATATATTCAGAGATATTATTGTAAGAGCTATAAGAAAAGGAAACTTCTTCCTTATTCTTAAGTCAATACAACTAACGAGGATTAGGCTATTACCGAACAGCTCGGGGCTGAACCTCTATAAAATTTCTGTGTCTTATTATTGCTTTACTACATATTCTTATTACGACATATCGTTTATCGCTTATCAAAAAGACTCATTGTCGTTGGCTAAAAGCGAAGTCAACATTTTGGTGCTTTCATTGAGAGCAGAATCACAGATCGCTCTTTTCAATACTCGACACGATGGTACAAACTCGTAGAGGCCTGTCCGACCTAGCGAACTCACAGACGCTGGATCCGACGTTGCAGGACCCAGGGAGTTCGAGGGTTCCACCCGCTGTCAATCCTGGACAGACGAAAAGCGTGCTGAATGGTGGGACAACTCCTGTTACTTAAACTGCGCCTGGTGTGCAAGAGACCGGAAATAACAGTTCTGCCCACAGCCAGGGCGTTCATGACACGACTGTTCCACCAAGCATCAACGCCAAAACGGCCATCGGAGACGCAACCGAATTGCAAAACCTCCGCACTGCGCTTGGACTCATGCAGGGTCACAACAATGCCCTGTGTTACGTGCAGTCTATGATGGCACGTTACAAGTTAAGAGATGCCCACAAGTTGGCCAAGTGGTCGTCAAGTGGTGGCGCATGTTGTGGTTCATGCAGGTGGCATGCTGATGCTTAGTTTGTATGCAGTGGCATTTTCGTAAATATCTTCAATATTGTCCGGATCGGGATGGGACTTGGTATTCGCCATTTATTTGGGTCTACAAATAGAATGGTGCAATCGGTTTGGCAAAACTAGGTGATTTGGTATATGGTGCTTCCCATATGTCTACAGAGCAAAAATCATCTATGTTCGTAGTAGAAGGCTAAAAGCTCAGAATGCTCTTTAAGGGGGTACTCTGGTGTCAGCTCTCCGCCACCCCTTACACCTTGGTGCTAAGTGAGCTACTACTAGCAGTGGGGACTAGTAGGGCGGGCATATGAGGACCACGAAGGGGACTCATATGTCTCCATGAGTTGGAGTACTCATGGACATTATCGGGCCGACCCTAGAAGGCGTCGAAGATGTCCGCCGAGGTTCAATGGTACGTTTCCCTTGGCTTGCCGGTATGCCGCTTGCACGGGACGTGGCCTAGATCCTCCAAGAGACGTCGTGGCGCGCCTAGGCCACGAGTCTCAACACGGGATGACACCGGTAGTCATTTGTGGGCTAGTTTGCATACGCGCATGGGACGGATGTACCATGTTGGAAAGGGACAGAGGTCTAATGTATGCAACTAGTTTGGTGGCTTGTCTTGAGGGCCTGCCAACATGCATGGAGGCATGGCGCCTTGAGGATTGGTCCGTGGACGTATGGGAGTCCTTGGGAGATGAGGGAGACTATTCGGATAGTATCGAATGGGGCATGATAGAGGCGTTGGCACGTTGGCTTGGTGTTGGCATCTGACCACACATGCTACCTTGGTCACGAGTGACAAGGTGAGCGTCGGTGTTGGGATTTGTCTTACCATGATGGGAACCTATGGACAGTGCGAGTATCTTGGCTAGAGAGTCTAGATGCAGGGATGCACTCATGGATGCTTGCGAGCATGACTAGGCGGGAGTTGTTCGAGAGACGGGAGTGTGCACGAGGCACACGGTCGCGCGAAAAATGAGCCCATTGTTACTTGGATGGTTGGAAGGCTGACCTTGGCTTAGAGAAGTCAAGGTGCCGCACGGTTGTTCCGGTGCCTGAAAAGGTGGGCCCGTGACATTTGGTATCAGAGCCAAGTTCATCTCAGTGGGATGTGAACTTGGTTGGCCTATCCTAGAGAGGATATAGGCGGGTGGACGGAGATGGTCCGAATGTTGGAACAAGATGTCGTTGAGCCAGTTAGTCTATTAAAGAGGATCAGTAAGCTGAGATGGAGTTAAGACTGGGTTGCTTTTCTTCATGGGAATATTGGACATCCTAGAGGAGAGACGTTGATGGATGCTTCGAGTCAAGTTCAGAGATGCTAGAAAGACAACTACCACGTACGATGTTAGAGAGGCGCAACAAAATGTTTAAAACTCGTTGGCATAGGACAAGATTGAGGGGATAACCCATGTTGTATGCTTGGTACACTAGGCCAAGTTTGCCTGAGTGACATCGTAAGCCGCAGGAGGCGCTTTTGTTGAAAAGAAAGCTTGTTGGCAGGAGTGTGGAAGTAGTGCAGGGACCGTCAGATTCTTGTTAGTCACGATAGAGGTCGAGAGTTGATGACCGAGATGGTTCATATTGGGATAGACATGGGATGCTTCAGTTGCTACATGCGTGTGTCAAGGGGGGCGCACATGGAGACCAAGGCGGGCAGAGGCCGCAATCGTCAGAGGATGGTTGTACTTGGAAGTGTTCGCATGCGAGTTTTATTTGATCCATATGGAAGCGCCGAGGCAGTTGAGTGGAATGTGTTGGCTTGTTAAAGCGCCATAGGGCGTAAGTCACACGAAGGCATCGAGAGATATGCGGAGTTGTGGAATGAATGCATCAAAGAAGCCAGCAGGGCGGAGAAGACTGAGCGCAATCATTGAGATGACACTAGAGTTTGTGTGGAAGCCAGAGGGCTGTGCCAGCGAGACTTAGTAGTCATATGAGCCTGCGAAGGTCAAGAAGGGTGCTAGAGTATCATGGAGATTGATTGTTGTTCAGGATGTAAAGTCAAGAAGACTCATGACACAGGCAGAGCCAGTTATCTAGGGTGAAAGTCTGCAAGACCCAGGTACTAAGATAGCACCATGGCAATGTTGGCCTAAGGTTAAAGTCAGTAGGACTAAGGTATTAAGGCAACATTGAAATGTCGAGGGGCGAAGAGTCAGAATGACCGGGACATTAGTTCAACATCTTCATCAAAGTGAAATGTGGAATGGAGGAACCGTATGCGAGTATGCGGTTAGCTTGCGAGCTGTACCTTAAGGGGTATTCCTCTAAGAGAGAAGTTCTTCCCAAGTTGAAGTGGGGGAGCCCACTAATTCATGTGTCTGAAGAATCGGGGTACTTGTTCAGTTTTGGTGTGTGAATCCAGAGGGAAACACTACGAAAAATGGGTTGTTCGGTGCGAAGACTTGCATGATTGCTGCAAGCTGCAGATAGACAATATTCAAGGGCGTAGGCTGAGATCAAGACTAAGCTAGTTTGCGGCATGTTATGGGCATGTTTTGTGTTTATGGGGACATTGGTGTTGTATGGGACACTGTAAGCCGAATGGTTCAGAGAGCATATGCCGATGGGAGATAGTGGATTGGGATGACTTCAAGTCTTAAGAGTAAGACTGGGTGTCAGCTAGTTTGTCGAAAGTTAGCGAGTCATCAGAGGATGCAGGGTTGATTTTGGGAGACAAATTTGTGACACAGTTTTGGGAGCCGACACAAGCAGGAGCTCAGAGGAGCAAGTATGCAGTGGGTCAGTGGGACCTTTGCATAAAGTCGTGGGTATGCGGTAGGGCCGGAGGGCCAATGTTATGAACTTCGCGAAGAAATTGGGTGCAATAGTGCACTTGGTGCTGCATTGGGTGCAGTTGGCTTGCAAGCCTCGTCCAGGTGGGACGCACCAAACTTTATCCTGCGATGAGAGTGTCTTGCTCAATTTCCATCAGGAGGATGGTCCGCCATAGAGTTGGCGTGTGAAGTGTCTGGAGGGACTTGTCCAGAGGGACTTGGCTTCAGTGGAAGCGTGTTTTGTAGGTGCCGTTGGGAACGGTTGGTTTGCGAACCTCACCCCGAGGGGAGCACCATAGTCCGTGTAAAAAGGAGTATGCATTGGACGATTGGCGAGTGAGCTGCAATCAGAGGTTGTGGTAGCTTTAGGGTCAGTGTTGCAAGGGCTACTTGGTTGACTGCAGGGACGTCGTGATGGACTCGGAGGAGTTCATGTTAGGGGAAGAGATATTCTAGTGCAGAGACACTACTCCATGGGTGGATCGGAATAGCGACAGTGGCACAGGGTCTTTGATCAAGTCCAAGAGTGGGTGTGCGAGATCATCACCAAGAGGGTGGTTCTACGGAGGTAGAGGGACAAGTGCAGACTTAGGATTCGGGAGAAGCTTAGGGTAAGCTTAGGAGTCGAGATCAGGAGGATTTGCCTGCGGTCCGTCGATGAGGGCATCGACATGTTGAAGTGGGGGAGAATGTTACGTGCAGTCTATGATGGCACGTTACAAGCTAAGAGATGCCCACAAGTTTTCCAAGTGGTGGTTAAGTGGTGGCGCATGTTGTGGTGCATGCAGGTGGCATGCTGATGCTTAGTTTGTATGCAGTGGCATTTTCGTAAATATCTTCAATATTGTCCGGATCGGGATGGGACTTGGTATTCGCCATTTATTTGGGTCTACAAATAGAATGGTGCAATCGGTTTGGCAAAACTAGGTGATTTGGTATATGGTGCTTCCGATATGTCTACAGAGCAAAAATCATCTATGTTCCTGGTAGAAGGCTTTAGCTCAGAATGCTCTTTAAGGGGGTACTCTGGAGTCAGCTCTCCAACACCCCTTACACCTTGGTGCTAAGTGAGCTACTACTAGCCAGTGGGGACTAGTAGGGCTGGCATATGAGGACCACGAGGGGACTCATATGTCTCCATGAGTTGGAGTACTCATGGACATTATCGGGCCAACCCGGTAGTGCGACGAAGCATGCCGCCAGAGGTTCAATGGTACGTTTCCCTTGGCTTGCCGGTATGCCGCTTGCACGGGACGTGGCCTAGATCCTCCAAGAGACGTCGTGGCGCGCCTAGGCCACGAGTCTCAACACGGGATGACACGGGTAGTCATTCGTGGGCTAGTTTGCATACGCGCAGGGGACGGATGTACCGTGTTGGAAGGGACAGAGGTCTAATGTATGCAACTAGTTTGGTGGCTTGTCTTGAGGGCTTGCCAACATGCGTGGAGGCATGGTGCCTTGAGGATTGGTCCATGGACGTATGGGAGTCCTTCGACGATGAGGGAGACTATTCGGACAGTATCGAATGGGGGATGATAGAGGCGTTGGCACGTTGGTTTGGTGTTGGCATCTGGCAACACATGCTACCTTGGTCACGAGTGACAAGGTGAGCGTCGGTGTTGGGATTTGTCTTACCATGATGGGAACCTATGGACAGTGCGAGTATCTTGGCTAGAGAGTCTAGATGCAGGGACGCATACATGGATGCTTGCGAGCAAGACTCGGCGGGAGTTGTTCGAGAGACGGGAGTGTGCACGAGGCACACGGTCGCGCGAAAAATGAGCCCATTGTTACTCGGATGGTTGGAAGGCTGACCTTGGCTTAGAGAAGTTAAGGTACCGCACGGGTGTTCCGCTGCCTGAAAAGGTGAGCCCGTGACACCCTGCATCACGATCAGGAGGAATTACGTGCCGCAAACCTCGCGTTTGATGAACAGAGGCGTATGTTCGCCCAGAACCCGAACGTAAGCTCGAACTCAAACTAGGACCCTGACACATACCATGACCCAAACCCACACTCGGGAACCAAAACAAAATATTGTACTAGAACTGGACCCGGATCTTGGAACGAGATCCGAGAACCGGGGCTTGGACCTAAATCAGGACCCGAACTAAGACTCGGATCCAAACTCGACCCGAACCCGTACCCCGTGACATGAAACGTGAACCGAAATTAGAAGCTAATCAGGACCCAAGAACTAGACCAAGACCAGGACCTGGTCCTAGACCCAAAACTGTAACCGGACCAGGACCCAAACTCGAACACAGACCCACTCGGGGATTGGGTCCAAAACCTGAATCCAAACCCGAACCGGGACTCAAGACCTCAACCTAGACCTGAACTCAAGACCCAAACAATGAATTGGACTCGAAACCCAGAACTAGGATCGAGACATAGAACTGGACCCTAGTCTCGGTCCTGAACCTAGACCCAAACCCAGACCAGGACCATGGAGATGAACCAAACCTACACCAAGACCGTGGACATGACCAGGACCCTAGAACAGGACCGGGACGTGAGCAGGACCTAGACCTGGACTGGGACCCAGAACTAGACCAGAACCCAGCCCTGGAACTCAGGCTTGGATCAAGTCCCAGACTTAGACTAGGACTGAGACTCGAACCTGAACTCGAACCCGAACTCGGGACTCGATCCCGCACCCAGACCACGCTCCTGACCTAAACTTGGATTCAAACTTGGATATTGACACGAACTTAGACTTGAATACCGACCCAGACCTAGGCCCAAATCGGGATCGAAACACAGGACTTGGACCCGAACCCCGCAGACCTAAACCAAGGACCCAAACCTGGACCCCAAATCAGACTTGGACCCAAACCAAGATCCGAAAAACCCGTACCCAGACTAGGACTAAGACTCAGACCCCAACCCCAACCTTGACCCAGACCCAAACCCCGAACCAAACCCGGACCCGGAATCAAAACTGGAACTTTGACTAGGACCTGGACTTGAGACCTGAGACCAGAACCTGGACCGAGTCCTTGACTAGGACTGAGACCTGAGACCCAGGACTCGAACCTGGACCGGGACCCAGACTGGGACTTTGACCTAACCTGGTCCTAAACCCTCGCTAGGACCTGAGACCCGCGACCCAGACAAGGATCTAGACCCTGACAAGGACCCGAACATGAACCAAGACCAAGATTGGGACCGAGACGTGGACCCAGACTGGGAGCTGGACTAAAACCATGAATCGGCACCCGAACCCGAACCAGGACCCAGTCAGGACCTAGGAACCAATCTTTGATGGGAGACCAAGACCAGGAAGCTAGGCCCCGAAACCCAGACCCAGATGTAAATCTGGGACTCGAACCCGAACCAGGACCTGACCTAGACCCAGGAATCTGAAGTCGGACGTAGACCCAGACCGGAAACCTCCCTCGTATCCAAACCAGAACAAGAACCTGGACATGAACCCATACCAGGACAAAACCCGAACCCGAACCCAAAATCAAACCCGAACTCGGGATCCAAACTCAGACCCAAACCTAGACCTACACCCGAACCCAAACTCGAACCCAGACTAGGATCAGAACCCAAGAGACTCAGAACAAAACCTGGACTAAGACAGAGATCAAAATTTGGGACTCAGACCCGAACCTAGCCCCAAACCCAGGACCGTATCCCACACCTAGAGCCCGATCCAAATCTAGACCGAGATCCAGATCCTAACCCAAACTCAGACCAGTACTCAAACCCTGACACGAACTCGAACCCAAACTCGAACTCAGAATCGCAACTGGACCTAGAATCAGACTAGGACAAGGAGCAGGACCAAACCCGTACCCGTACCCAAACCCAAATAAAAATCTAGACCGAGACCCTAACCCGAACCGCGACTAAGACCCAAACCCGAACCGCGGCTAAGACCCAAAACCGAAACTAGAGTGGGACCCAAACCCAGACCAGAACTGGGACCTGGACCTAGAACCGGGATAAGGACCTGGGCAACAGAACTAGGACTGGGACCCAAGACCCGACCCCAGACCCGGACTTGAACCTAAGCCCCTGCTCGTGATTAGGATCTAGATCTGGACTTGGGGCTTGGACCGAACCCATAGTCGGTGTCTAGATCTGGGACCCAGCCCCAGACCCTAACCCAGACCAGAGCCCGAACCCAGACCTGGACCCGAACCCAGCCCTAGACCCAAAACTGGACCCGAACCCATACCTTGTGACCCGAAATTGGAACCGACACCAGAAGTAGACTGGGACCCAGGAATAGGACCGGAACTAGGACTTGGAGCTAGACCTGGAGCCGTAATTGGACCTGGACCTAGACTTGGAACCGTAACTGGACCAGGAACTCTAACCCAGACCTAGACCCGAATCGCGACCAGGACCCGGATCCCAACCCACACCTCGACTCGGTTCTAAACCGGGACTCGAACTCAGACCTAAACATAGAACTAGACTAGGGACACAAAACTAGGGTTGGGACCTAGAACCGCACACAAGTCTTGGTCCCGAACCCAAACTTGGACCTAGGAACCCGGACCTGAACCAAAACCAGACCGGGACACGTGACAGGGATCCAGATTTGGGACTTAGACCAGGACCCAAACCTGGACCCTGGCCCAGACCCGCGACCTGAAACTAGAACCTGAATAAGAACCGCCAGACCAAGACCCTTGAACAAGACTAGGACCGTGACCAGGACCCGAACTTGGACTTAAACCTAGAACCGAACTCGGACCTAGCCCTAGACCCAAACCGATACCGGAACTCGGGCCCAGACACGGTCGTGTACCTAGACTGGGACCGAGACCCGTACCCGAACCCGGACCCAGACCTAGACCTCAGACCCGATACCAGACCCAGACTCAAACTTAGATGGGGATCCAGATACGAACTTGGACTCGAACCCAAACCCAGACTAGGATTGAAACGTAGCACATAGATCCTGATCGAAACCGTGACCAAACCCGAACATGGACCTAGATCGGGACCTAGGACCCAGACCTGGATGGGGCACCTAGACCTAGGCCTTAGAACCCAGACCTAGATCGAAACTTGGGACTTGGACCCGAACATAGATCTATACTCGAACCCAGATCTGGACCTAGACCAAGATCGAAACCTGAATCCCAATTCGAACCAGGACTTGAACCCCGATTGGGTCCTGGTCTCGAACCAGGACCTGGGACTCGGACTTGGATGGGGGACCTGGACTCGAGACACGGGCATCGGAATTGGGACCAAGTCCCAAGACCCAACCCCAGACCCAGACCTAGGAACCAGTCTTTGATGGGGGACCAAGACTAGGGACCTAGGCCCCGGAACCCAAACCCAAATCTAAATCCTGGACTCGAACCCGAACCAGGACCTGACCTGGACCCAGGAATCTGAAGTTGGACCCAGACCTAGACTGGAAACCTCCCATGGACGCAAACCATGAGAAGAACCTTGACACGAACCCATACCAGGACCAAACCCGAACCCAAACCTGAACTAAAAATCAGACCCGAACCCGGGATCCGAACTAAGACCTAGACCTAGAATCAAACCCAAACCTAGACCTACACCCAGACTCGAACTCGAACCCAGACCAGGATCGGAACGGAAGACATAGACTCAGAAAAAAAACCTGGACTCAGATAGAGATCGAAACTTGGGACTCAGACCCGAACCTTGACCGAAACGCTGGACCCAATCCCACACTTGGAGCCCGATCCAGACCTAGACCGAAATTCGGACCCTAACCCAACCTCGGACAAGTTTTCAAACCCCGACCCGAACTCGAACCCAAACTCGAACTCAGAATCGCAAATGGAACTAGAATCAGACTAGGATTAGGACAAGGATCAGGACCCAGACCCGAACCCAAACCCAAATAAAAATCTAGATCGAGACCCAAACCCGAACCGCGACTAGGACCCAAAATCGAACATAGAGCGGGACCCAAACCAAGACCAGAACCGGGACCTGGACCCAGAATCGGGATAAGGACCTGGGCAACAGAACTAGGACTATACCCAAGACCTGACCCCAGACGCGGACTTGAACCTAGGACCCAACTGGTGACCCGGCACCCGAAATGGAACCAAACCGGGACGAAAGATCGGGATCCTAATCTGGACTCGGGGCTTGGACCGAGCCCGTAGTCGTTGTCTAGATCTGGGACCCAGACCCTAACCCAGACCAGGACCCGAACCTAGACCCGGACCCGAACCCAGTCCTAGACCCAAACCTGGACCCGAACCCTGTGACCCAAAATTGGAACCGAAACCAGAAGTAGACCGAGACCTAGGAATAGGACCGGAACCAGGACTTGGACAAGCACCTAGAACCGTACATGGACCTGGACCTAAACCTGGAACCGTAACTCGACTAGGACCTAGACTCCAACCCAGACCTAGACCCGAATTGCAACCTAGACCCAGATCCCAACCCAGACCTCGACTCGGTTTTGAACCTGGACCCGAACTCAGACCTAAACATGGAACCAGACTCGTGACACAGAACTAGGGTTGGGACCTAGAACCGCACTCAAGTCTCAGTCCCGAACCCAAACTTGGACCTAGGACCCGGCACCTGAACCAGAATAAGACCGGGACACGTGACAGGGATCCAGATCTGGGACTCAGACCAGGATCCTTGAACCCGAACTTGGACCCAGACCAAACCCTGACTGGGATTGAAACTCAAGACATAGATCAGGATACGAACCTGGACTCGAACCCAAACCCAAACGCAGACTGGGATTGAAACTCAAGACCTAGATCTGGATCGAGACCCTGACCAAGACCTGGACTTGGACCTGCACCTAGGTCCTGAACTCAGACCTAGACCCGAACCCAGACCTAGATCGGGATCTGGACCTGGATCCAGACCCGGACCTTGACTGGGACCATGACTCAGAACACGACCCAGACCCAGAGCCAAACTTGAACCCAGACACTGAATCAAAATAAAAACTTGGACTAGGACCCAAACACGAACATGGACCCAGACCTAGATGGGGGATCTGGATCTAGGCCTCAGAACCCAGACCTAGATCGGAACTCAGGACTAGGACCCAAACCTAGACCTAGACTCGAACCCAGATCTGGACCTAGAGTAAGATGGAACCCGAACCCCGACTCGGACCAGGACTTGAACCAGGTTTGGCACCTGGACTCGGATCGGGACCTAGGACTCGTACCTAGATGGGGGACCTGGACTCGAGACACGGGCATCAAAACTAGGACCGAGACCCAAGACATGACGCAGACCCGGACCCTGACCTTGGACCCAGACCGGGACCTGGGACCGTAGTGGAACTAGACTAGGATCTGAGACCGTGACCCTGATTTAGACCTGAGGCTTGGACCAGACATGTAGTAAGTGTTTAGATTTGAGACCCATTCGCGGACTCAAAATAAGACCTAGACTCGGACCCAGACCCTGACCTAGACCCAGACCCGTGCGCCTGAGTTGGGTCCGAGTTCGAGTTTGGGTACTGGAATCTAACGAGGACCTAGACCCAGACCCAGACCGGGAAGCAGACCCGTATAAAAACTCGAATCGGGATTCTGGACACGAACTCGAACCAAAACCCAGACATGGACTTGGACGCAAACCCGGACCAAGGACCCAGATCGGGATTGGAGACTTTGACCTGGACCCAGGACCTAGACTTAGATTAGGGACCCAAAGTCAAAATTAGAAATAGAATTGAGACCAAGGACTGAGACTGGGACACAAGACCCGACCCCGATCTCAGTCCCAGACCCAAACCCAGACACAGACACATACCGGGACCCAAGATCTGAATCAGAACGAGACCGGGACCCAAGATTGGGATCCAAATCTTGACCAATGACCCGGGGCTTGGACTCAAGCCGTAGTCAGTGTCTAGATCTTGGAACCATTGCCAGACTAGGACCCAAACCTAGACTCGGACCTGAGACCCAAAATCAGAACAAGAACCGAAATCAGGATCCTGGAAAAGGAATTAGACCATGACACAAAACCAGATCTAGACGCGGAACTAAACATGGACCCATACCTAGACCGGTATTGATACCCGAACCCAGACCCGAACTCGGACCAAGAGTTGCGCCAACACCTGCGACCTAAAACCTGGAACCCAGGACCCATTACCTGGGACCTGGACCAGAACCCAAACCCGTACCAAAACCCAGACCCAGACTAAGACCCGGACCCGAACACGGACTGAGACCCAGACTAAGACCATAGATGGGGGACCTTGACCTATGAATTGGGCCCCAAAACTAGGCCTAGAACTTGGATAGGGATCGGGGACCTGACCCTAGACCCAAACCTGGACATAGGACCCACCTCGGGACTTGGGATCCGGGACTCGATGGTTGGACCCGATTCGTTGTCGATGTCTATATCTAAGACATAGACCAGAACGCGAACCCAAACTCAAACTCAAATCAGGACCCGAACACATACCAAGACCCAGACCCACACTTGGGAACAAAAACTGAAACTTGAACTGGAACCGGACCAAGATTTTTACACGGGACCGAGACCTAGACCCAGGCCCGAACCCGGAACCAGAGCCAGCCTCGAACCCTACTCGAGATTGAAACTCGGACCTGAACCTCGCCCCGAGCCCGTACCTCGTGACCTGAAACTGGAATCGAAACTAGAAGCGGATCAGGACCCAAGAACAGGACCAGGACATGGACGAAGACCCAAAACTGTAACTGGACCAGGATCCAAACTCGGACACAAACCCACCCTGGGAGTAGGTCCGAAACTCGGACCCAAACCTAGACCAGAACCTGGTCCAGGACGTAGACCTTAACTAGGACCTTGATCGGGACCCCAACCCGGACCCGAAAAAAGACATGGACTCAGACCAGGACCGAAACTCAGACTAAAACCTTAACCCGTACTCCGACCTAAACTCGAACCCAAACTTGGGATCCAAACCCGAACCTGAACTTGGACCTAGGATCAGAACCTAGATGGGAGACCTGGGCCCAAAACCCAAACTTGGAGTAAGAAGTCGGACCTAGATGGGGGACTTCGACCCAAAAAGGCCCCGCAACCAGGACCGAACCCAAAACTCGACCCCAGACTCGAGACACGGGACCGAACCTTGGACCCGCAACTCGGGACCTAACTACTGAGACACAACCCTGAACCTGAACCCAAACCCAAACTTTGGACCCGACCCAAGATCCGAGACCTCAATTAAAACAAGACTTAGATCCAAGACCAAGATCCGAATCTGGACCAAAGGCTTTGACCTGACCCGTAGTTAGTGTTTGAATCCAGGACCCAGACCTGGATCCGTACCTAGACCCAGAATTGGAATCAGACCAGGTGTGGGATTAGAACCTAGACCTGGGACAGTAACAAGACCAAAACCTAAACCCAAACTCACACCTGAACACATACCGGGACTTGGATCCGGACTCGGACCTTTGACTTGGGACCTAAACTAAGACTGGGACCTGGACCAAGACCGGGTGCCGGACCCAGACCCAGACCCAAAAACTGGGGCTCGAGCCAGGACCTAAGAACCAGAGTCAGACCTGGGACCCAAAACTCGTACCCACACTGGGACTAGGACCTGAACTCGGATCCGAACCCAAACTGGGACCTAGACTCAAATCGGGACTCTAGACCCAAACCTGAACCGGAACAGGAACTTAGACCCAGACCGGGACCTAGGACCTGAACATAGATTGGGGACCCAGACCGAGGAATTGGGCCCCCAAACCAGGACCAGAACTTGGGCTTCAGAACTTGGATCGGGATTCGAGACCCGACCCTAGACCCAAACATGGACCTAGGACCCACCTCGTGACCTGGGATCTGGGATTTGATGCTTGGACCTGACCCGTAGTCGGTGTCTGGATTATGGACTTAAAATAGAACCCCAACCCAAACTCGAACTCAAACTAGGACCCGGACACATACCAAGACCTAGACCCACACTCAGGAACCAAAACCAAAACGTGAACTTTAACCAGACAGGGATCTTGGAAGGGGAATTGGACTGACACTCAGAACCGAACCAGAACCAAGAACTGGGCCCAACCTCAGACCCTAACCGAGGCCAAAACCAAGACCTGAACCTCACCCCGGACCCAAATCAAGACCCGAATCCAAACTCAGACCTAAACTCAACACGTACCCGTACCCCGTTACTTGAAACTAGAACCGAAACCAGATGCAAATCGGGACCCAGGAACAGGACCAGGACCAGAACCTGGACGCAGACCCAAAATTGTCACCGAACCAGGTCTTGAACTCAGACACAAACCCACCTTGGGATTGGGTCCCAAACTTGAATCCAAACCCGAACCCGGACTCAAGACCCGAACCAAGACCTGAACTCAAACCCAAACATGGAACAGGACTGGGGACCCAGAATCAGGATCAAAACCTAGAACTGTACCCTAGTCTTGGTCCCGAACCTAGACTGAGAACCTGACCGGGACTTGGGACATGACCCGAAACAAGATTGGGACCCGAACCCAAAATCTGACCTGAACCTGGGACCCAAACTCAAACCCAGACCTAGAATCAGACCCAAACGTAGACCAGGACCCGGACCCAAACCCGAACCCAGACCGAGATCGAAACCAAAGACTTAGACCCGGAACTAAACATGGACTCAGATTAGGATTAGAACTTGGGACTCGGACCTTGACGTAGACCCACACCCAGAACCCGAACCCACACCCAAATCCTCATCTGAACCTAGACTAAAATCCGGACTCAAACCCGAACTCGTACAAGGACTCGAACCCCGACCTGAACTCGAACCCTAACTCAAACATAGAATCGCAACTAAAACTGGAACCAAACTAGGACTAGGACTAGGACCAGGACAAGGACCTAAACCCGAACCGGAACCCAGATAAAAGCCAGACCGAGACCCAAACTTGAATTGAGACTAGGACTCAAACCCGAACCTAGACTGGGACCCAAACCCAAACAATAACTTGGACTAGGACCCAAAATCGGGATAGCGACATGGGCAACAGAACTAGGATCGGGACTTAGTACCCGACCAAGAACGGGACATGAACCTAGGACCTAGCTTGTGACTCAACACCCGAAATGGAACGAGACTAGGACCTAAGATTGGGATCCAGATCTGGACCTGGGGCTTCGACCAAACCCGTAGTCGATGTCTGGATCATGGACCCAACCCCAGACCCGAACCTAGACCAGCACCCGAACCCAAACTCGAACCTAAACCCAATCCTAGACCAAAACCTGGACCCAAACCCGTACCCTAGGACCTGAAATTCGAATCAAAACTGGAAGTAGACAGGGACCCGAAAATGGGACCAGAACCAGGACTTGGACTTGGAACCGTAACCGTACATGGACGTAGACCCAGAACCGTAACCGTACCAGGACCTGGACTCCAGCTCAAACATAGACCCGAACCGGAACCAACAACCAGATCCCAAGCAAAACCTGGGCTTGGGACCCGAACTCAGACCTGAACGTGGAACCAGACTCGGGACACAAACTGGGGCCAGGACCTAAAATCGAACCCCAGTCTCGATCCCGAATCCAAACTCAGACCTAGGACCTAAACCAGAACCAGACCGGGACCCGTGATAGGGGAAATAGAGCTTGGAACAGACCCGTAGTAGGTGTCTGGATGTGGGACTCAGACTAGGTTCCGAACCCGGACCAGGACCCAAACCGGAACCCAGACCTAGACCAAGACCCGAAACTAGAACCTGACAAGGACCTGGACCCAGACTTAAAACCGAACTCGGACCTAGCTCAAGACCCAAACCGAGACAGGAACTCGGGCCTTGACCCGGACCTAAATCTGGGACCTGATCCCAGACAAAACTCGTTCCTAGATTGGGATCTGGATACGAACTTTGACTCGGACCCAGACCCAGACTGGGATCGAAACCTGAGACCTAGATCTGGATAGACATCTTGACCCAGACCCAAACATGGACCCACAAAAGCGACCCTAACTCGGACCTGGACCCGAACCCAGACCCAGATCAGGATCCAAACCTGGACCCTGACCCAGATCCAAACTCGGACCAGGACTCAGACCCTGAGCTAGACCTACACCCGAACCCGAACCCAGACACAGAATCCGAGTGTGGGTCTGCGTTCGAGTCCGGGTCCTAGTCCGATTACAATTTTGGGTCTAGGTCCTCGTCCTATTCTTGGGTTCCGATCCGCTTCTTGTTTCAGTTCTAGTTTGAAGTCATGAGGTACGGGTCGAGTCCAAGCATCGAGTCCCAGATCCCAAGTCCCTAGGTGGGTCCTACGTCCAGGTTTGGGTCTAGGGTCGGGTCCCAAATCACAATCCAAGTTCTGAGGCCCAAGTTCTGGTCCCAGTTTGGGGGACCAATTCCTAGGTCTGGGTCCCCCATCTATGTTCGGTTCCTAGGTCGCAGTCCAGGTCCAAGTTTCTGTTTCAGTTCGGGTTCATGTCTCAGGTTCCTGTCCGAGTCCAGGTCCCGATTTGGGTTCGGGTCCCATCCTAGTCTGGGTTTAGGTTTCGGATCCCAAGTCCGAGTTTGGTTCTTGGGTCCTGGGTTTGGCCCGAATTTTTAGGTTTGGGCCTTGGTCTGGGTCTAGGTCCCGGTCTTGGTTTAGGTTCCAGGTCATGGGTCCCGGTCTGGGTCCAAGTACCGATATGTGTTCTGGTCTAAGTTTTGGTTTAGGTTTGGGTCATGTTACAGTCCCAAGTCTGGGTTCTCATCCCAGTCCTGGTCCGATTCCAATTCGAGTCTGAGATCGGGTCTGGATCCCGGTTCAGGTTCGGGTCCGAGTCTTGGTACGGATCTGGGTTCGGGTCCTAAATTCAAGTACTAACTATGGGTCAGGACAAAGCCTTAGGTCTAGATTCATATCTTGATCTTGGTTTGGGTTTGGGTTTAGAGTTGTGTCCGATAGTCAGTTCCTAGGTTTCGAGTCCAAGGTCGAGTCCTGTGTCTCGAGTTTGGGGTGAAGTTTTGGGTCTCGGTCCCAATCGGGCCCAGTTTTGGGTCCAAGTCCCCCATCTAGGTTTGGATCCTTGGTCTAGGTCCTGCTCCACGTTCGGGTTTGGGCCCTAGGTCCCCATCTAGGTCACGGTTTGGTTCTCAGGTCCCAAGTCTGAGTCTCGGGTCCCAAGTCCTGGTCCCGGTCCCAATTCGGGTTCTAGTCCCAGTACAGGTTCAAGGCTCGACACAGGTCCGAGTCCCAAGTTCGAGTTTGAGTCTCGGGTTCGTGTCTGAGTTCTTGTACGAGTTTGGGACTGGGACTTGGTCTTGGTTTGGGTCTAGATCTGGGTTTGGGTTTTGGTCGGGGTCTGGGTCCGGGTCTTGGTCTGGGTCTGGGTCAAAGTTTTGGTACGGCTATTAAATCTTGTCCATGTCCTGGGTCATGGGTGCTGGGTTCTAGGTTTTGGGTCACAAGTCCTAGCGCAAGTCTGGGTCCGGGTTTGGGTCTGGGTTCAGGTATCGATCCCAATCTAGGTCAGTGTTAGGTTTTGCATCAAGATCTAGTTCTGGGTCCAGGTCCAATTCCGGTTCTAAGGTCCTAATTCCAGTTCTTGTTCCGATTTCAGGTCCTTAGTCCGAGTTTGGGTTTGGGTCCTAGTTTTCAAAGGGTTCCAAGTTTGGGTCTTGGTAAGATTCCAAGATTTACACACCCACTACAGGTTGGGTCCAAGCCCCGGGTCATGGGTCAAGATCCGGTTCCCAATCTTGGGTCATGGTCTTGTTCCGATTCAGATCCTGGGTCCCAGTCCATGTCCAAGTCCGTGTCTGGGTCCGGGTTTTGGACCAAGACCGGGGTCGGGTCTTGGGTCACATTCTAAATCTTGGGTCCCGATACTGGTTCTAATTTCAGGTTTGGATCCCCAATCCAGCGGTCTGGGTTCTGCGTCCGGGTCTTGATCCAAGTCCATGTATGGGTTTGGGTTCATGTCTCGAGTCTGATCCTAGTTTTAATTCGAGTCTGCATCTCGGTCCGGGTGTGGGTCTGGGTACTAGTCCCTTAGTCTTGTTCCCAAGTCTCAGTCCGCTTCTAGTTCCGCTTCCAATTTTGGGTCATGATGTACGTGTCCGGGTCTGGTTCCGGGTTTGGGTCCGAGTCCGGGTTTGGGTTTGAGTCTGGGTATGGGTCCCAGATCAAAACATGACTATGGGTCAGGTCCAAGCCCCGGGTCCAGATCAGGATCACGGTCTCGAGTTCTAGTCTAGTTCCATTTCGGGTCCCAAGACCTGGTCTGGGTCCAAGCTCAGGGTCTAGGTCCGGGGTCAGGTCTTGGGTCCCAGTGCCAATTCCGAAGCCTTGGTCCCGAGTCCAGGTCCCCCATCTAGGTTTAGGACCTAGGTCCCGGTCCGAGTCTAGGACCCAGTCGAGCTTCAAGTCCTAGTCCAAGTTTGGGTTTGGGTTTCAAATCCCGGTCAGGGTCCAGATCTGGGTTTAAGTTCCAAGATCGAGTCCAGATCTTGGTCTGGGCCCGGGTCCCGGGTATAGGTCCCCCATCCAGGTGTGCTTCCTAGGTCCTAGTCTGGGTCCATGTTTGGGTTCGGGTCCTAGTCCCAGTTCTGATTTCGATTCCTTGTTAAGGTTCGAGTTCAGGTCCGGGTCTGGGTCGGGGTCTGAGTCCTGGTCCGAGTCCAGAGTTGGGTCTGGATCCAAGTCAGGATTCCTGTCTGGGTTTGGGTTTGGGTCTAGGTCCGAGTCCAAGTCTTTGGTACGGGTCCAAGTTTGGGTCTGGGTCTCGGTCTGGATCCAGGTCCCACGTGTTAATCCTGGTCTGGGTATGGGTCCGAGTCTGGGTTCGAGTCTAGGTTTGTATCTAGATCCATGTCTAGGTCCGAGTCTGGGACTGGGATCGGATCCCTGGTTCAGGTCCGACCCGATACCGAACCCGGACCTTGAACTGGAATCGGACCAGGACTGGGGCTGTAACAGGACCCAAACTCAGACCATAACCCATACCGGGACTTGAACCAGACTAGCACTTGTGACCTGGGACCTAAACCAAGACCGGGACCTGGACCCAGACCGAGAATAGGACCTAGACCCAGACCCCAAAACCGAGGCCGAACCCAGGACCCAAGAACAAGACTCAGACCTAGGACCTGAAACCCAGAGCTAAACTAGGACTAGGACCCAAACTCGTACCCGAAGCCAAACTGGGACCTGGACTCGGACTGGACCCGAACCCGAACCAGGACCGGGACCTAGGACCTGAATATAGATGGGGGACCCTGACCTAAGAATTGGGCCCTAAAACTAGGCCTTGAACTTGGGCCTTAGAACTTGGATCGAGATCGGGGACCTGACCCTAGACCCAAACCTGGAAATAGGACCCACCTCGGGACCTAGGATGCGGGAGTCGATGGTTAGACCCAATTCGTTGTTGATGTCTAGATCTAGGACTTAGAGCAGAACGCGAACCCAAACTCAAACTCAAATCAGGACCCGGACACATACCAAGACCAAGACCCACACTTGGGAACAAAAATTGAAACTTAAACTGGAATCGGACCGAGATCTTTGAACGAGACCGAGCCCTAGACCCAGGCCCGAACCCGGAACCAGAGCCAACCTCGAACCCTACTCGAGACCGAAACCCGGACCTGAACCTCGCCCCGAACCCGTACGTCGTGACTTGAAACTGGAACCAAAACTAGAAGCGGATCAGGACCCAGGAACAGGACCAGGACCAGGACATGGACCCAGACCTAAAACTGTAACCGGACCAGGATCCAGACTCGGACACAAACCCACCCTGGGATTGGGTCCAAAACCTGAATCCAAACCCTAACCGAGACTCGAGACCCGAACCCTGACCTAAACTCGGACTCGAACATTGAACATGAATTGGTACCCAGAACTGGGATCGAGACCTAGAATTGGACCCCAATCTCAGTCCTAAACCTAGACCCACACCCAGACATGGGACATGAACTAAAACCAGAATGGGACCCTTGATTGGGATCCAGATGTTGTCCCGGGATCAGAGAAATGGGGCTTGGACAAGACCCATAGTCGATGTCTTGATTTGGGACTCAGACCAAGAGCCAAAGCTGGACCAAGACCTGGACCAAGACCCAGACCCAGAACCCAAAACCGAAACTTGAACCAGAACGTGACCAGGACCCTGGAAAAGGATCAGGACCGTGACCAGGACCTTGACCTGCACTGGGACCCAAATCTAGAACGAACCCAGCCTCGGAACTTGAGCTCGGACCCAGTCTTGGACCCGATCCCGAACCCAAACTAGGATTGAGACTTGAACCCGAACTCGGGACTCGATCCCAGACCCAGACCAAGCCTCTAACCTAAATTGGTATTAAGACCTGGACATGGACACGAACCCATAATTGGACCCGAATACCGACCCAGACCAAGACCGGGATCAAAACACGAAACTTGGATCAAGATCCAAACGCAAACCCAGACCTGAACCTGGGACCCAGACCCAGGACCTGAACTTGGACCTTGATTCAGACCTGGACCCAGATCGAGATCTGAAAAACCCGTACCCGGTCTCGGAATAAGACTTGGAACCCAACCCCAACCTTGACCCAAACCCGGACCCAGAAACAAACCCAGACCCGAAATCAGAACTAAAACTGTGACTAAGACCAGGACCTGATACCAGAACCAAACCCAAACCATAACCCAAACTCAGACCACAACTTGAACCGAGACCTTGACTAGGACTGGGACCTAAGACCTAGGACCTGAACCTGGACCAGGACCTAGACCTCAACTGGTCCTAAACCCTCACTGGGTCCTAAGACCCGCAACCTTGACCAGGATCCAGACCCTGACAAGGACCCCAACCTAAACCCGGACCAAGACTGGGATTGAGACCTAGAGCTGAACATGAACCGAGACCTGGACTAAAACCAAGACTCGGGACCCGAACCCGAACCTGGACCCAAAGCAGGACCTAGGAATTGGACTTGGATTAGAGCCTAGACCAGGAACATAGGCCTCGAAACCATGACCCCGATTTAAATCCGAGACTCAAAACCGAACCAGGACCTGACCTGGACCTAGGAATCTTAAGTCAGACCTAGACCCAGACCCGAAACCTGCCTTGGACCCAAACCAGGAAACGAACTTGGATACAAACCCATACCCCGACAAAACCCGAACCTGGGACCCAAACTCAGACCCAAAACAAGAATCAAATCCAAACATGGAACGACACCCGAACCCGAACTCGAACCCTGATCGGGATCGGAACCCAAGACTTAGACCCAGAACTAAATTCGGACTCATATCGAGATCGAAACCTATGACTCGGACCTGAACCCGTACCAAGACCCAGGACCCTAACCCACACCCGGAGCCTGATCCGGACCTAGACCGTGATCTGGACAAAACACAAACTCTGACTAGGACTTGACCCCATCCCGAACTTGAACCTCGACCCGAACTCGAACCCAAACTCAAACTCAAAATCGCAAGTCGAACTTCAACCAGAATAGGACTAGACTCGAACCGAAACCCAAATAAAAACCCAAACCAAGACCCAAACTTAAACCTCGACTAGGACCCAAACCCGAACCTAGACCGGGACCCAAACCCAGACCAGAACCAGGACATGGGCAACGGAACTAGGACCGGGACCCAAGACCCGACCCAGACCCGAACTTGAACAAGGACCTGGCCAACGGAACTAGTCCCAATCCGTGTCTAGGTCCGAGTCCTAATCTTGGTCCTTGTCCAAGTCTTGGGTTCGAGTCCGAGTCCCAGGTTCGAGTCCGAGCTTTAGTACGAGTTCGACTCTGGGTCCGGGTTTCGATCTGGGTCTTGGTTTGGGTCTTTGTCTGGGTCTGGGTCTGGATCTGGGTTCTGGTACGGGTCTAGGTTCTAGTCCAGGTCCCGGGTCACGGGTCCTGGGTTCTGGTACGGGTCTAGGTTCTAGTCAAGGTCCCGGGTCACGGGTCCTGGGTTCCAAGTTCTGAGCGCAGGTCTTGGCCCAAGTCTGGGTCCGAGTTCGGGTCTGGGTCAAAGTATCGATCCCAGTCTTGGTCCGAGTATCAATCCCAGACTGGGTCTGGGTCCGTGTTCGGTTCTGCGTCTAGATCTGGTTCTGGGTCAAGGTCTAATTCCTTTTCCAAGGTCCTGAATCCGGTTCTTGTTCCGATTTTGGGTCCTAGTACAATTCCAAGATCCATACATCGACTACGGGTTGGATCCAAGCCCCGAGTTGTGGGTAAAAATACGGATCCCAATCTTGGGTCCCGGTAGCGTTCCAATTCAGATCCTAGGTCACAGTCCGTGTCCATGTCCGGG
Source organism: Cannabis sativa (assembly GCF_029168945.1). Lineage (NCBI taxonomy): Eukaryota > Viridiplantae > Streptophyta > Magnoliopsida > Rosales > Cannabaceae > Cannabis > Cannabis sativa. The sequence continues at coordinate 61,564,214 of NC_083601.1, forward strand.
TCCAGGTCCGGGACCGACACCGGGGTCGAGTCATGGGTCCCAGTCTTGAGTCCTGATTCTGGTTCTAATTTCAATTTTGGGTCCCCAATCTAGGTTTGGGAGCTAGGTCCAAGTCTGAGTCTCCAATCCCGATCTGGGTCCTGCGTCTGGGTCTGGTCCAAATCTGTGTTTGGGTTCGGGTTCGTGTCCCAAGTCCCGATCCGAGTTTTGATTCGGGTCTGTGTCCCCGTCCAGATCTGGGTCTGGGTCCTAGTCAGATTCTAGTTCCAGGACTGAGACCGGGTCCTAGTCCCCTAGTCTTGTTTTCGGGTCGCAGTCTGCTTTCGGTTCCGCTTCTAGTTTGGGGTCACGAGATACAGGTCCGAGTTTGGGTCTGGGTTTGGGTCCGAGTCTGGGTCTAAGTTTGAGTCCGGGTATAGGTCCAGATCGAAACATCGACTATGGTTCAGGTCCAAGCCCCGAGTCCATATTAGGATCCAGTCTCGGGTCCTAGTCTAGTTCCACTTTGGGTCCCAGGTCCTAGTCCGGGTCCTAGTTCAGGGTTCGGGTTCGGGTTCGGGTTCAGGTCCTGGGTCTCGGGGCTAGTTTTAAAGCCTGAATCCTGGGTCCAGGTCCCCCATCCAGGTCCAGGTCCTAGGTCCAGGTCCGTGTCCTAGGTCCCGGTCCGAGTCTAGGACCCGGTCTAGGTTCAAGTCCTAGTCTGAGTTCTGGTTCGGGTTTCTAATCCCAATCTGGGTCATGATCTGGGTTCGAGTCCAGATCCAAGTTTGGGTCTGAGTCTCGGGTTTCGATCTGGGTCTGGGTTTCGAGGTCGCGTCCATGCCCACTATCTAGGTCCGGGTCCTAGGTCCCAGTCCAGGTCCATGTTTGTGTTCAGGTCCTAGTCCTTGTTCTGATATTGATTCCGTTTCCGGGTTCGAGTTCGGGTCGGGGTCTGGGTCGGGGTCTGAGTCTTGGTTCGAGTCTAGGATTGGGTCGGGGTCCAAGTTTGGATCCCGGTCTCGGTCTATGTTTGGGTCCAGGTCCGAGTCCAAGTCTTGGGTAGGGGTCCAGGTTTTGGTCTTGGTCTCGGTTCGGATCCAGGTCCCAAGTTTCGATCCTTGTCTGGGTATGGGTCTGGTATTGGGTTCGATTCTAGGTTCGTATCCAGATCAATGTCTAGGTCCGAGTCTAGGTTTGGGATCGGGTCCCAGGTTCAGGTCCAACTCGATCCCGGACCCAGAACCAGAATCGGACCAAGACTGGGACTAGAACCCAGGCATGGACTTTAACAGGACCCAAACCTAAACTAAAACTCAAACCATAACCCATACCAGGACTTGGACACAGACCCAAACCTGTGACCTCGGACCAAAACCAAGACCCGGACCTGGACCGAGACCGGGATCCATACCCAGACCCAAACCCAAAAACTAGGGCCCAACCAGGGACCCATAAACCAGACTCGGATATTGGACCCGAAAGCCGAACCCAATTTGGGACTGGGAATCGAACTCGAACTCGAACCCAAACCCAAACCGAGACCTGGACTCGGACCGGACCCGAACCCGAACTGGAACACGAACTTGGACCCAGACTGGGACTAAGGACCCGAACATAGATAGGGGACCCAGACCTAGGAAATGGGACCCCGAACTAGGACCAGAACTTGGGCCTCAGAACTTGGAATGGGATTCGGGACCTAACCTCAAACCCAAACCTGGACCTAGGACACACCTCGGGACCTGGGATCCGGGACTCGATGCTTGGACCTGACTCGTATTCGGTGTCAGGATCTAGGACTTAGACTAGAACCCAAACCCAAACTCGATCTCAAACCAGGTCTCGGGCACATACCAAGACCCAGACCCACACTTGGGAACCAAAACCAAAACTTGAACTGGAACCGGACTAGGATCTTGGAACGGGATCGGGACCTGGACCCAGACCCGAACCCGGAACCGGACCCAGCCTCGGGCCCTAACCGAGATCGAACCCCAAACCTAAACCTTGTCCCAGACCCAAATCAGGACAAAAACCCAACTCGACCCGAACCCGTACGCCGTGACATGAAACTGGAACCAAAACTAGAAGCCGATTGGGACCCAGGAACAGGACTAGGACCAGGACCTGGACCCAGACCCAAAACTTTAACTGGAACAGGACCCAGACTCGGACACAGACCCACCCTGGGGTTGGGGTCCAAAACCTGAATCCAAACCCGCACCTAGACTCGGGACCCAAACCCAGACCTGAATTCAAAATTGAACATTGAACATGACTCGGGACCTAGAATTGGGATCGAGACCCAGAACTGGACCCTAGTCTCGGTCCCGGACCTAGACCCAGACCCAGACCGGGACCTTGGACATAAGCCGAAACTAGATTGGGACCCGTGATTGGGATCCAAATCTTGTCCCGGGATCTGAGAACCGGGGCTTGGACAAGACCTATAGTCCATTTCTTTAGTTGGGACTTGGATAAGGACGAAAAGCTGGACCACGACCTGGACCCAGACCCAGACTTGGGACCCGAAACTGAAACTTGAACAAGAACGTGACCAGGACCTTGGAATAGGACCGCGACCGTGACCAAGACCTGGACCTGGACTGGGACCCGGAACTAGACCAGAACCCAGCCTTTGAACTCGGGCTCGAACCTTGTCCCGGACCCAGACTAGGATTGAGACTCGAACCTGAACCCGAAACCGAACTCAGGACTCGATCCCGAACCAAGACCTAGCCCCTGACCTAAACTGGCATTTAGACCTGGACATGGATACGAAGCGAGACTTAGACCCGAAAATCGACCCAGACCCAAACAGGGATCGAAACACGAGACCTATACCCGGACCCAGATGCAGACCCATACCCGAACTTAGGACCCAGACCTAGACCCGAACCTGGACCCAGATTCAGACCGGGATCCGAAAAACCCGTACCTGAAATCAGAATTGGAACTATGATTAGGACCCAGACCTGAGACAAGAACTGAACCCAAACCATAACTTACTCAGACGAGAACCTGAACCGTGACCTTGACTAGGACTGAGACCTACCTGGGACCCGAACCTTGATCGGGACTCGGACTGGGACCTGGACCTGGACCTGACCTGGTCCTAAACCCTCGCCGAATTCTGAGACCCACGACCAAGACCAGGATGTAGACCCTGACAAGTTCCCGAACCTAAACCCAGACCAAGACGTGGACAGAGACCTGGACCCGAACCCAGACCGACACCTGAACTAAAACCAAGACTCAGGACCCGAACCTGAACCTAGACCCACACCAGGACCTAGGAACCGGACTTGGATGGGGGACCTAGACCATGGACTTAGGCCCCAAAACCCAGACCCTGATCTAAATATAGGACTCGAACCTCAACCAGGACCTGACCTGGACCCGGGAATCAGAAGTCGGACCTAGACCCGGACCCAAAACCTGCCTCGGACAAAAACCAGGTTAGGAATTTGGACATGAACCCTTACCATGATTAAACCCGAACCTGGACCCGAACGAAAAATCAAACTAGAACCCTGGACCCGAACTCAGACCCAGACCCAGAATAAGACCCAAACCTAGATCTGCACCCGGACCCGCACTCACACCCAGAGTGGGATCGGAACCCAGGGTTTAGACCCGGAACAAAACCCAGACTCAGATCAAGATCGAAACTTGGGAGTCGGACCAAAACTTGGACCCAGACCAAGGACCCTAACCCACACCCAAAGCTTGATCTGAACCTAGACCGAGATTTGGACCCGGACACAAAATCGGACCAAGACTTGGACCCAAATCAAAACTCGAACGCCGACTCAAACTCGAACCCAAACTCGAACTCGGAATCGCAATTGGAACTGGAACTTGACTAGGACTAGGACCAGGACCTAGACCCAAACCCAAACCCAAATAAAAACATAAACCGAGACCCAAACCCAAACCTAGACCGCGACCCAAACCCAAACTAGAACTGGGAACTAGGCCCATAATCGGGATAGGGACCCTGGCAACAGAGGTAGGACCAGGACCCAAGACCCGACCCCAGACCTGGACTTAAACATAGGACCCACCTCGTGACCCAACACCCAAAAAGGAACAAGAACGCAACCCGAGATCGGGATCAGGATCTTGACCCGGGGCTTGGATCGAACCCGTAGTCAGTGTCTAGATGTGGGACCCAGCCCCGAACCCGAAACCAAACCAGGGCCTGAACCGGAATCTAGAACCGGACCCAAACCTAGTCCCAGACTAAAACCTGGACCCGTACCCTGTGACCCGAAATTGGAACCGAGCCGGAAGTAGACCAGGACCCGGGAACGAGACTAGAACCAGGACTTGGACCTGGACCTAGAACCATAACCGGACTAGGACCTAGACCCAAAAACATAACCAGACCAAGACCCGGACTCCAACCTAGACCTAGACCTGAACTGGACCTGGACCCGGATCCCAACCAAAAGCAGGACTCGGTGCCGAACCTGGACCCGAACTCAGACCAAAACATGGAAACAGACTTGGGAGAGAAAACTGGGGCCGAGGCCTAGAACCATACCCTAGTCTCGATTCCGAACCCAAACTCGAACCTTTGGACCCAAGACCTAAACAAGAACCAGACCGGGACACGTGACAGGGATCCAGATCTAGGACTTAAACCAGGACCCGAATAGGACCGCGAGAATAGGACCCTTAAAAAAGAGTACGATCGTGACCAGGACCCGGACGCAGACCTAGAACCAAACTCAGACCTAGATTGAGACCCAAACCGAGACCGGAACTCAGGCCCAAACATGGTAGTGTACCCAAGCTGGGATCTAGACCCGTCCGAACCCAGACCGGACCTAGACCTGGGACTTGATCCCAGACATAGACTCGGACCTAGATAGGGATCCAGATACGAACCTAGACTCGAACACAGACCTAGACCCAAACTAGGATCAAAACTCGGGACCTAGATCTAGACAGATACCCTGACCAAGACCAAGACCTGGACCCGCACCCGGGACCTGTACACAGACCTGGACCCACACCCGGGACCTGTACACAGACCTGGACCCAAACCCAGACCTAAACCTGGATCCAGACCATGACCCTGACCCAGCCCTAAACTCGGACCTGGACTCAGACCTTGACCCAGACCCAGACCCATACCGGAACCCAAACACTAAATCGAAATTGAAACTGGGACTAGGACCCAAACCCAGACCTAGACCTAGGCCTCGGAACCTAGACCCAAATCACAACTCGGGACTCGGGCCCGAACCAGGACCTACACTCGAACCCAGATCTAGACCCAGACCGAGATCAAAACCCGAACCTAGACTTGGACCAGGACTTGAACCCCGACCCGGTCCTAGACTCAGGCCGGGAACTAGGACTCAGACCTGGAAGGGGGACCTAGACCCGTGACACTGGCATCAGAACTTGGACCGAGACCCAAGACCTTACCCCAGACCCGGACTAAGACCTGGGACCCGAAGTGGAACTAGACTGGGACCCGAGACCGTGATTCAGATCTGGACCCAGGCTTAGACCTGATCCGTAATCAATGTTTCGACCTGGGACCCATACCCAGACTCAAATCTAGACCCAGACTCAAACCCAGACCCAGTCCCAGACCAAGACCCGTACCCGAGACCTGGGTTTGAGTGCAAGTCTGGGTTTGAGTCCGAGAACTAGAATCTGACTAGGACCCAGACCTAGACACAGACCCGAATCAAAACTCAGATCGAGACTAGCGACACGAACTCGAACCCAGACACAGACTTGGATCCAGGCCCGGACCCAGGACCCGTACCGGGATTGGAGACTCAGACCTGGACCTAGGACCCAAACCTTGATTGGGGACACAAACACAAACTTAGAACCCGAATTGGGACCTAGGACTTGGATAAGGACCCAAGACCCGTCCCCGGTCTAGGTCCTAGACTCGGACCCGGACACGGACTAGGACTAAGACCCATGATCCGAATCAAAACAAGACAGAGACCCAAGATTGGGATTTGGATCTTGACCCATGACCCGAGGCTTGGACCGAACCCGTAGTCGGTGTCTAGATCTTGGAATCATACCAAGACCCAAACCTGGAACCATTTCAAGACCAGGACAAAAACCCAGACTCGAACTCGAGACCCAAAATCCGAACAAGAACCGGAATTAAGACCCTGGAACAGGAATCGGACTAGGACCCAAAACCGGATCTAGACGTGGAACAGAACATGGAGTGGGACCCAAACCTGGACTTAGACCTAGACCCAGACCCGTACCCCAAAGCTGGGTCTGAGTCCAAGTTTGGGAACTTAAATCTAACTAAGACCTAGACCAAGACCTAGACCAGGATGCGGACCGAAATAAAACCTCAGATCGGGACTCGAGACACAAACCCGAACCCAAACACGGACTTGGACCTAGACCCGGACCCAACACCCGGATCGGGATTCGAGACTCAAACCTAGACCCAGGAGCCAGACCTAAATTGGGGACTCAAACTCAAAATTAGAACCAGAATCGGGACCTAAGAATGGAACTGGGACCCATGACCCGACCCTAGTCTCGGCCCCACACCCAGACCCGGAGACGGACCAGGACCCAAGATCCGAATTGGAACGAGAGTGGGACCCAAGATTAGGATCCAGATATTGACCCTCGACTCGGGGCTTGGACCCAACCTGTAGTCGACATCTAGATCTTGGAATCATGCCAACACTCGAACTTGGAACAATTTCCAAGCCAAGACCCAAACCTGAACTCGGACCTGAGACCTGAAATCGGAACAAGAACCGGAATCAAGACCCTGGAACAAGAATTGGACTTGGACCCATAACCAGATCTAAATGCGGAACCGAACACGGACCGAGACCCAGACTGGGATCGATACCCAGTCCCAGACCCGAACCTTGACCCAAACTTGTGACAGGACTTGCGACCTAGAACCCGGAGCCCAAGACCTGTGATCCAGGACCTGGACCAGAACCTAGACCCGTGCTAGAACCCAGACTCAGACCCAGACCCAGACAAAGACCCGAACCTAAACACGGACTGAAACCCAAACCCAGACCCGGACCTAGAACCACACTCGTACTATAACTCGGACTCAAACTCGTGAGTTGGACCCGGACCAAGAGCAGGACTGGGACCCAAACCTGGACTAGGACTGAGACCTAAACCTGGACTTGGACTAGAGCCTAGACTAGGACCGGGACTCGAGACTGAGATCGGGACCCGGGACCCGATACTTGGACCTGGGACCTGAGAATCGAACTGTGACTAGACCTAGACAAGGCCAAGACCCGAGACAAGGACCAGTAATGAAGACGGACCGGGTTCTGCACTCAGACTGGGACCCTAACCTAGACTAGGACCTAGGACTCTAACCTGAATTGGGGACCCAGACCCATGACTCAGGACCCAAGACCAAAATCTAGACCTGAGACCCAAACCAGGACCCAATGTAAGAGCTAGAACTTGACCAGGATCTGAATTTGGACCCGGGACCCAGGACCCAAGATCCGAGGCTTGGACCCGACCCATAGTCAGTGTCTAAATCAAGGAATTAAACCTAGACCCGGACCCAGACTTGGACCAGAACCCGAACCCGTGCCAGAACTCAAACTAGACTCGACATGTTGTTGATGTTTGGATTTGGGACCAAGACTCGAACCTGAACCCAAACACGGACCTAGACCCAAACCAGGACTTAGACCCAGAGCCACACTCAAACCTTAAATCGTACCCTGTGACTCAAAATTGGAACCGAAACTGGAAGCAGTTCCTTAAACCCTAAACCCTAAACCCTAAACCTTAAACTCTAAATCCTAAACTCTTTACACTTACCCCTAACCCCTAAGCCCTAAACCCTAAACCCTAAATCCCTAAACACTTTACCCAATAACGTAAACCCTAACCTGGACACGGGCCCAGGCCCATAGCCATACTGAGATCGGAACCCAGGACCAAGACCCAGACCTGGATCTAGATGCGAACCTAGACCCCAACTCAAACCTGAACCTGCACCCAAACCCAGACCAAACCTTGTCCTGGACCTAGACGTTGTCTCGGACCCAGATTGGGATCCCGCCCCGGACCCAAATAGGGACCTGGACTCAGACCGGGACCCAGACCCTGACTCAAACCTAAACCCGTACTGGGACCTAGACTCAGACCCAAACTCAGGATCCCAACCCGAATCTGAACTTGGACCTAGGATCCGGACCTAGATAGGGGACCTAGGCCCTAAACCTGAACTTAGACCTAGACTTGGGCCAAGGATCCTGACCCAGATGGGGGACTTGGACACAAAACTGAGCCCCAAATCCGGGACCGAACCTAAAACTTGACCCCAAACTCGAGACACGGGACACGACCCTGGACCCAAAACCCAGGTCCTGACTTTCGAGAGACAACCCCAAACCCGGACCCAAACCAAAACTTAGGACGCGGCCCAAGACCCGGGACCCAAACTAGAATAAGACCGAGATCCAAGACTGAGATCTAAATCTGGACCTAAGGCTTCTACCTGACCTGTAGTCAGTGTTTGAATCCAGGACCTGGACCCGGATCTGTATTCAGACTCATACCCGGACACAAACCTAAACCCAAACTCAAACCATAACCCATACCGGGACTTGGACTCGGACCGGGACCTGTGACTTGGGACCTAAACCAAGACCTGGACTTGGACCCAAACCGGGACCCGAACCCAAACCCAAACCCAGACCCAAAAACTAGGCCCGAACCCAGGACCTATGAACCAGACTCGGACTTGTGAACCAAAACTCAGACCCATACAAAGACTGGAACCTGAAGTCAGACCCGAACCCAAATTGGGACCTGGACTAAGACCGGGACTCAAGAACTGAACCCGAATAGAAACACAAACTTGGACCTGGACCGGGACCTTGGACCTGAACATAGATGGGGGACCTGGACCCAAGAATTGGGCCCCCAAACTGGGACCAAAACTTGGGCCTCGGAACTTGCATCAGGATCCGGGACCCGACCACAGACCCAAACCTCGACCAAGGACCCACCTCAAGACCTAGGATCCGGGACTCGATGCTTGGACCCGACGTGTAGTTAGTGTCTAGATCTAGGACATAGACGAGAACCCAAACCCAAACTCGACCTCAAACCATGACCTGGACACAGACACACACTCGGGAACCAAAATCGAAACTTGAACTAGAACCCGATCAAGATCATGGAACGCGATCGGGACCTAGCATCGGACCTGAACAGAGATTTGGACCTAACCTCAGAATCTAACTGAGACCGAAACCCGGACCTAAACCTTAACACAGACCAAAATAAGGACCTGAACCCAGACTCGGCCCCAAAATCAACCCCAACCTGTACCCCGTGACTTGAAACTAGAACCGAAACTAGAAGCAGGTCAAGACCCAGGACCATGACTTGGACCTGGACCTAGACCTAAAACTTTAACCGAAAACCCAAACCTGAATCCAATCCCAAACCGGGACTCGGGACCCGAACCCAGACCTGAACTCAGACCTGAACATGGAACAGGACTCGAGACCCAGAATTGGGATCGAGACCCATACTGGGACTTGCAACAGGAACTGAAACAAGACTGGGGCCCGCGATTGGGATCCAGATCTTGTCCCTGGATCTGGGAACTTGGGCTTGGAGAAGACCCATAGTCGGTGTCAGACTTGGGACTCGAAACTGAAACATGAACCAGAACGTGACCAGGACCCTGGACACAGGACCGAGATCGTGACTAGGACCTACACCTGGACCGAGACCCGAAACTAGACTAGAACCAAGCCCCGGAACTAGGGGTCAAACCTATTCCTCAACCAAGTCCTGAACTTGAACCCAAACTCAGGACTCGATCTCTGACCTAGACCAAGCCCCTGACCTAAACTAGGACTAGGATTCTAACGTGGACATGGACATGAACCCAGACCTGGACCTGAATACCGACCCAAACCTAGACCAGGATCGAAACACGGGACCTGGACCCAAACCAGGACTTGTCCTAGACCTGGGAATCCAAAGTCAGACCTAGACCCAGACCTGAAACCTGCCCCGTACCCAAACAAGGCACGAACCTGGACACGAGCCCATACCAGGACCAAACCTGAACCCAGACTCGAACCCAAAATCAGACCCGAACTCAAACCCATACCCAGAATCAGCCCCAAACCTAGGCCTACGCCCGGACCCGAACTCGAACCCAGACCGGTATCGAAACTGAGGACTTAGACTCGAAACTAAACTGGGACTCAAATAGAGATCGAAACCTAGGACACGGACCTGAACCTAGACCCAGACCCAGGACCCTAACCCACACCCAAAGCCTGATCCGAACCTAGACCGAGATCCAGACCCAAACCCAAACTCGGACTTGGACTCGAACCCCAACCCGAACTCAAACCCAAACTCGAACTCGGAATCGCAATTGGAACTGGAACCGGACTAGGACTATGACTAGGACTAGGACCAGGACCCAGACCCGAACCCAAACCCAAATAAAAACCCAAACCGAGACGCAAACCCAAACCCCGACTAGGACCCAAACCTGAACCTAGATCGGGACCAAAACCTAAACAAAAATCGGGACCTAGACCCAGAATCAGGACAGGGACCTGGGCAACTAAACTAGGACTGGGACCCAAGACTCGACCCCAGACCAGGACATGAACCCTGGACCCAGCTCGTGACCTGGCACCCGAAATGGAACTAGACCAGGACCCGAGATCGAGATCCAGATCAGGACCCAGGGCTTGTACCAAACCCATAGTCGGTGTTGGGATTTGGGACCCAACCCCGAACACGAATCCAAACCAGGACCCGAACCCAAACCCAGACCCAAACCCAGTCCCAGACCCAAACTTGGACCCGAATTCGTACCTTATGATTTGAAATTGGAACAAAACTAGAAGTAGACTGGGACCCGAGAATGGGACCGAAACAAGGACTTGTACCTGGACTTTGAACCGTAACCGGACGATGACCTAAACTCGGAACCGTAACAAGACTAGGACCTAGACTCCAGCCCAGACCTACACCCGAATCGGTACCCAAACTCGGATCCCAACCCAAACCTGGACTCGGAACCCAAACCTGGACCTGAACTTAGACCCAAACTTGGAACAAGACTCGGGACACAGAACTGGGGTCGGGGCCTAGAATCGCACCCCAGTCTCGGTCCCAAACCAGTACTCGGACTTGGGACCCAGGACCAGAACTAGAACCAGATCGGGACACGTGACATGTATCCAGATTTAGGACTCAGGCAAGGACTCGAACCCAGACCAGGACCCAAACCCAGACCCGGGATCCAAAATTGGAAATTGCACTACAACTTCCAAACTAGGACCCTCGAACAAGACTAGTGTTGGGTTTTGTGCCCTAAATAAAACCCATTTCAATAAAATCAGATTTACTTATTAATAAAGATCAGAAATAACATTTTATGTTGCATGGTTCACATGATTTATTTCATGATTATATATAATGTATGAGTTCCATTTAAGTCCAGAACATATTAATTTGTTAGTGATTATAGTGTTGTCAGCACAGTGGAATATAATCTTAATTATATGTTCGAAAGTTTATTCCCTGATTTGTCAGAACACTGGATTTAGACTGACATGGTATAATCAGCGATAGGTATTCTCACACCTTGGAAAAGTGTTATGTTCTTTCCAGGACATTGGCAAAGTTTACCAGTATCGGATGTATGGAGTATACATCGGAAGGGACCGATATTGAACTTTGATTAATTATATTAAAATTTACCGTAATATCTATTCAATTCAATATCACCTGTTGATCCTAGATCAAATGATCTTAATCCTAATATGATTAGGTTCAATCTCAAGAGTGTTATTCGTGTTCTTTGATTTGTTAGTTAAGCTTACTTTTGGGTCAGGGTGATACGTACATTTTGGGAACACGGTAGTGCAATTGAGTGGGAGCGCTAACATAAATATGGAATCTATAGCTTCTATCTGGCGAATAGAAAGTAAAGGATGATTTCCTTCGAGCTTAACCAAACGAAAATAAATGGTGGAGTACTCATTTCACTTAGCTGAAACATCGTTTATACAGGGTTAAGTGTTTTGAGGATAAAATACATTGTAGGGTGTTACGGTAATTTAATCCCTTTATAGTGTAAATCATCTATATGAAGGATCATTGATCAAATTAGGATTATAACAATGGATAACTAATGACGTATTTATATCGTGGAACATATAGAGCGTTCTATATGAATGAGAGTGCAATTCCAAGTTCTAAGTGTGGATTCAATAAGGAATTAATAAGTTAGGGAATTTACTTGGTAAATTCGGTTCGACTTATTGGAAGCTCGGTTATATAGACCCATGGTCCCCATACTAGTTGAGACCATACTGCTTGTAAGACTCAGTTAATTGATTTTAATTAATCAATTATAATTCTAAAGTTAGACTATGTCTACTTTATGAATTTTCACTAAGCAAGGGCGAAATTGTAAAGAAAAGAGATTCTAAGTTTATTTATTAATTAAGATTCTTTATATGTCTTAATTAATAAATATATTAAATGACAATATTATTTACTAATTAATTTTTAGTTATTAAATAATTAGAATTGGCATTTAAATAGTTAAATTGGAAAATTGGCATTTTTGAGAAAATGGGAAAGAAAAATAACAAAATGGGAAAGTTGCAAAGTAAGGCCCATTTCCTTATATGGCCGCCCACTATGCCAAAGGTTTACCATTTTAACTTTCCATTATTTTAATACCATACAATTCTCACCTAAACCTAGAGGGCGTTCTATAAATAGAAAGTGTTGGCTTCATGAAACTTATGACTTTGCACATTTGTTTCTTTCAAAAAAGCCTAGCCTCCCCTCTCTCTCTCTTTTCTTCTCTTCTAATTTCGAAATTCATTTGAGTGATAGAGTAGTGCCCACACACATCAAGTGGTACCTCAATCATAATATGTAAGACTGTGGAAAATCAGCATCAAAGAAGGAAAGAAAGAAATCCAGATTCAGATCTTGATAATACTCTGCTACAGAAAGGAATCAATTGCTAGAGATCTGAATGGAAGGAGTCATTATATTCCGCTGCACCCAATGTAAGGTTTTCTTAAACTCTTATGTGATTATTTCATTGTTTTAGAATTCATATTAGGATGTTAATGAAACATACTTGGTAGTAAATCTAGATCCTGGTAAAATATTTCTAACAACTGGCACCAGAGCCATGGTAATGATTTACTTTCATGAAATATGAATTAAAACGATGTTTTGTGTTGATTTGGATGGTTTCATGTTGGTTTATGTGCTTATGTGATGAATGTATATGTTGTACAAAATTTTTTCCATGAATTTTTTTTTCTATTTTTGAAAATATTTTATTTGGATTTCTTGTGAAAAATTAAGCAATTTTTTTTTTTACGGAAATTGATTCCGATAAAAATTGAGAAAGTTATGAATTTTGGAAAAATCGAGTGCACATGCCTCAATCGCACGCACACCAGGCCTCGTGACAAGGGAAATCCCTTGTCTGCGCGCACGCTGCATCCGCCCGTGCCTATGTGCACCTGCCGAGTTTTGCCGCACAGGGAGGCTACAAACTCCTTCCTTCGCGCGCGTCCTGGGCTCTTTTGCAGCCTCTGGAGGCTGCACGTGCAGCCTTCTGGGCAGCCAACACTCCTAAACCGATTTTTGTGGGTTTTTCCCCAAAAATCCAAATTTTCATGGGATTGTTTCCCAAAATTCGATTTTTCCAATTTTAAATTTTTCCAATTTGAAATATTTCCAATTATGGTAAGATTTAAAAATTTGTTAACTTCTTTAAAATTTATATATTATTTAATTATAAGATTAGATATGTCGATATTTAACATATTTTAAATTAAAAGGTAACTTTATCTTTTTAGTTGAAATATAATATTAAAATTATCTTATATGACAAATTAAATAATAAATTTAAAATTAACATAGATATTTTTATAGATACACTTACCATAATATTTTTAAATTCAAAATTTGTTATTTTGTTAAATGTTTAATTATTTATAAATTATAAGTTTAAAAAAATGATATCTTTTTATATATATCATTTTTTTTATTTATTGGAAATTTATAAATCATATCTTAAATATTTAAATAACTTAGATATTTTGTAGAAATTTGAATATTGCTTAATTCGAGATATTTTGACATATAATTATGGTAATATTATTTATTTAATATTTTATTCCTAAAATAATAACTATCTAACCATATCTATTTTAAAATTGGTTTATTTTAATTAAATTATAAGATTTGAAGGTGATATTGAAGATTCTTTCTTTCAAATCATTGATCTTATTTGATATTTAATTTAATTTGATTCAAATAAACCTAGATATTTTAAAATTAGTTTCCTTTATTTTGAGATTTTAAGGTTTGTTTTAACAACCCTAAATTTTCAAAATTTATTTGGTTAGTTTAAGAATAATAATTTAATTATATTAATATCTTATTTCACATCTGTTACATAGACAATGTTTGTTTATTTATTTATATTGTTTATTCAAATTTTTTTTAAACAAACTTATTATTTATATGATCTAAATTGCTATGATTAACTTGTGGACAGATCCAATGATCTGATTTTAATCATAGTCCAATTGTCAATAGATCTTATGAATAATTTGTAACAGGTAATTTTTGTACTTCTTTCATCTGTGTAAACCTAGTAATTTTTGACCTGTGTGAGCCTATATGTTTGCTATTGGGCTAAGATGCATATAGGAAGCCCATTTGAGTTTTACTAAGTAAATGGACTAAGTTGCTAAAATAAAATTTGACATAAGTAATTTTATTTAGGCCCAATTAGATTTGGGCTTATTCAATGAATAACAATTGTTTATTTAAAGGTTAAATTCCTCTCTTTTGGGCCTTGTGTGAGAGTTGGGGGCCAATAGAAGTGGGTACGACATACTGAACCCAGCTCCCCCTCACATGAACTACCCCAATTGTGAAGGCCCATTTGTCTTATTTAAATAATTGTATTAGGTTAATTATATTAGTCTAACCTAATTAAAATTGAATTAGCAACATAATTAACTTTTAAAATATATGAAATTTATTTTTCATTTAATATTTTAAAGTTAATTTTAGATAGTTATTTCTATACTAGTTATTATTTCTAATATCAAATAGGAAAATATCATTGATTGTGAAATTAATTGTTTAATAATTAATTTTGGTACAATCTAAGTTTAGTATATTTTCCTAGTATTAAACTAGAATTAATAATTAAGTTTCCTCTATACTTAATTATTAATTTCTTGAATTTAATACATTTAATTAAATAGAAAATTATTTTAAGTTTGGAATCATATTTCAGAATAACTTAAATTTGAATAATTTTCAAAATATATTTTATTTTATTTTATTAATCTTTTTCCCACATTTTCGAAATTGCATTTCTTTAATGCAGAAATATCGAATTTTATTTGAAAAATAGATTAAAGTTGAAAATTATTTATTTTAATTTTGGACCAACTTAAATCAATGATTTTTTCATTTAATGATTAAAATAAATGAACTAAAATATATTATAATTAGAAATTGAATTAATTAGTCAATGAAAGTCTAGATAGATATTATCTGTTTTGCTTGAAGTATTTTTCTAGTGTATTTAATTAAATAGAAAATTAATATTTAAGTTGATATTCATCATGATACTTAAATATTTGAAAATTTTCTTAAATATTTAATTAAATAGGAAAATTATATTTTTGTTGTAAATTAATTTTGGGCCAACATAAAATTAGAATAATTTTTCCAGGATATATTTTTATTTTATTTTAAAGCATTTTTCGAAAAGAGTATTCTTATATACTTCAATTTTTCGAAATGCAATATATATTTATAGAAAATTAAGTTTGAGTTGTAAATTAATTTAAATTAATTTTGAAACAACTTAAATTGAATAATTTTCTAAATATTTATTGGAAATTATCACTAAGATGGAAATAATTCTCGTTATTTTCATATCCATCTAAGTATAATTTATAAATATTAAATTAAAATTTATATTTAGAATTTCTCATTCTAAATTGGAAATTTTAACTAAATAAGTATATATTTAAAATAAATTGGTTAAAATAAATATTAGAAGAAAATACACTTTAAATAATGAGCTTTATTATTATTAAGACATTCGATCTCCATTATTGGTTCTACATAGTTCTTGTTTTAGTCAGTAATCCTCCCTAATGGAGGAGCGTTCATCAGCAATTTAACGCCGTAGAATCTCGAAAGATAATATAATTTGTAAGTGTTTTATACAGTATTGATCACCCTAATGGTGGCGACTGTATTTGACTTACAAAAGTATGAAACAATGGTGGAAGCTCATAAGATAGAATAGCCTTGACTCTCGCCTAAACGGGACAACGATGGATTCCAATCTTGATCGAATAAAAGGTTGCTAGAATGTTTATCATTTTAGATGAGCTGACAACTCTATTCAATGGATGGTATCACTGACTCTCGCCTAAACGGGACACTGATATCAGTTTGTTGAAGACCTTGAAAATTATTTAGGATTGTATGTTTTAGTATTTTCACTTGTCATTCCTACTTGCTATGTGTTTAATAATTTCTGAATTGTCTATGAATTTATATTGAACCATGTTATTTTCTGTTATTAAATTGTAGTTTAATTTCGAATCTTCATTGTTGGTCTAACTTGGTTTGTTGTTCTAATGGGACAAATCCCTAATGGATTGTCAACCATTAGACAAACATAATAGTGTAAGATCTCGAAAGATAAATATTGTAAATGCAACATCTAGCTGTTCATCAATTGATGACACCTTAGACTAGTATTTACAATATGAAACAAGAAGATTGTATAAATAAGATTACTTTGACTCTCGAAGCATCGTTGGATTCTTATTTAAAAACGAAATTATCCTAATTCCTCTTAGCTTATTCATTTCGAATTAGCTCAATAACATATCATTGGATGAATGGTCTATAAATCATTTCATGTCATTCTATATTTTCTCTTAAGAAATTAAATGACGCATATGATTATACTCCCGAAATTCTATCCCAAAATAATATAAATCCTCAATCTTAGAAATCTCCTACTTGTATGGGCAAATCAAACTTAGAGTTAGATTAGTAGTGGTGGTCCAAGAAAGAATTACTCATTATACAGTTACACTTTCACAAGTGTTTAATAACCATTTTCTATCAATGGATTCAAACTGTATGTTAGTAAGAAATATGAGTTTATAATTCTGTGACCAAAATCCACTTACACTATTCTAAGAACTCTTTGATGTAACTAAACCTAAGTCATCAAAAGATACAACCATATATTTTAAACCTATGGCATTTGTATCTTGTTCATAGTGGTTTTGATAAGATCAATCTCTGCAAAGAGTTAATATGCCTATATCCACTGAAAGTATAATCATCTCATTCGTAGATGAATGTACATTCAGGGTGGATATGAGTTTTCGTTGTCTTCTTAAAACGACCACTCTAGATTTTACCTTATGCAAAAGAAATTTGAAATGTTTGAAAAATTTCATGAATTTCTAGCAATGGTGAAAAACCATTAAGGTAAGTGGTTAAAGATCTTGCGAACTGATAGGGGTGAAGAAATAGTTAGTAGATATGCAGTTCAAAGATCATTAAATTGTTTTGAATTATATCCAAACTTACCTCCCCAGAAATTCGATTTGCATATTGATGATTAGTTACTAGTCGTTGCCTAAGTCCTTCTATGGTAATACAACTTCAGAATGACGCTATGGTTGTATACTTAATGTAAATCATTACTAGATTCATGGATGACCTAATCGAAATCTTAAGAAAAGTTAGAATCGTTAACCCTGGTTTGCATGTTTGTTAGCTATTCTAAGTGATTAGGGGTGGACCATCCCATAGTCATTAGATAAGAAAGTGTTTGTTTAAACAAATACTATTTTTCTAAGAAAATAACTAAGTCTGAAAATAAAGTAGCAAATAAAGGAGATATTTTTCTTGATTCCAAAAGTGTTCTATCATCTTATATGACATATGATGATCCCACTGCCTCTGTTGTCTTAACACAACCGAAGAGGTCAATACCATTTAGTTTTCTTAGACATAGTTCACGGTACATTGTCGTAGTGGGAGAGTTTCTAGGAACTCACTCTTCTTATGACTTGGAAGACACTAGTGATTAAAATCCATTGTGAGTTTAAACAAGTAATGGATTGTCAAGATAAGAAACTAAGAAGAAAAGCCAATAGAACTATGGTTTGATCCATTCACATGGAGTAACCTAAAGTTTTCTATTACAAGGACATAAAAGGAAATTTTCGTTAATTATTCAATGGACTTAACAAAACTTCATGTTCTTAGTATTATAGGTTTGAATTTATCTACACCTATGGCTAATGGTATACATGGAAATTACTTACTCTAATGCAAGCAACTTACTTTAGTAAGATGCTGAAGCATTTTCTTTCCAATGGCAATCTATAGAAGCTTCACAACTTCTAGACATAGATTTTATTTAAGGAAAAGTCTCAACTGTTCCAGAAGAGATAAAGCCATGAAAGAATTTCTAAAATCAACAGTGAGAGGTCTCAGATATGCTTTAGTATGCCTTAGACCAGACACCTGCTGTTGAGTGGGAGTAATGGGTAGGTATCAGATTAATCCAGGAGAGGAACATTGGAAGACAATCAAGTAAATCTTAAGATTAAGGAGAGGAACTATATGTTAGTCAATAAGGGTGTGTTTAAAACTCTTAGACTACACCACATCAGATTTCAAGACTTGCCTTTGTGCTAGAAAGTCTGCTGATAAGATTGTGATTACTCTGGGGGTGGAGTAGTGATTTTGGAGAAGTGTAAAAAACCTATCTGAAATCTCTTAGTCTACCAGAGAGAGACTAAATGTTAAAGTTGCAGGAAAGGTACTTATTCAGGCTAAGGAAAGTTCTATACATTTGTGGCACCGTTCCAACTTGCCTTAACTACTAGTGTTACTTCCAGAATAACCAAAAAGTAGTTGCCAAAAGTATAGAATCCAGTATCCCAAGAGAGTAGACATATAGAGAGGAATTTCACATTATCAAGGATTTTGTGATTAAGGAAGAGTAATAGTGGAGAAGAGGTTGTGTTTAATTCAACCTGTCAGATCCTATTATGAGGAGTTTACTACTATTACACTTGATTTGTATATCAAGGTGTTGAGATTATTTGAAATGCACATTTTGTTTTATATTAGTGCAAGTGGGAGTTTGTTGGGTTTTGTGCCCTAAATAAAACCCATTTCAATATAATCAGATTTATTTATTAATAAAGATCAGAAATAACATTTTATGTTGCATGGTTCACATGATTTATTTCATGATTATATATATAATGTATGAATTCCATTTAAGTCCAGAACTTATGAATTTGTTAGTGATTATAGTGTTGTCAGCACAGTGGAATATAATCTAATTATATGTTCAAAAGTTTATTCCCTGATTTGTCAGAACACTGGATTTAGACTGACCTGGTATAATCAGCGATAAGTATTCTTAACACCTTGGAAAAGTGTTATGTTCTTTCCAGGACATTGGCAAAGTTTACCAGTATCGGATGTATGGAGTATACATCGGAAGGGACCGATACTGAACTTTGATTAGATATATTAAAATTTACCGTAAGATCTATTCAATTCAATATCACCTGTTGATCCTAGATCAAATGATCTTAATCCTAATATGATTAGGTTCAATCTCAAGAGTGTTATTCGTGTTCTTTGATTTGTTAGTTAAGCCTACTTTTGGGTCAGGGTGATACGTACATTTTGGGAACACGGTAGTGCAATTGAGTGGGAGCGCTAACATAAATATGGAATCTATAGATTCTATCTGGCGAATAGAAAGTAAAGGATGATTTCCTTCGAGCTTAACCAAACGAAAATAAATGGTGGAGTACTCACTTCACTTAGCTGAAATATCGTTTATACAGGGTTAAGTGTTTTAAGGATAAAATACATTGTAGGGTGTTACGGTAATTTAATTCCTTTACAGTGTAAATCATCTATATAGAGGATCATTGATCAAATTAGGATTATAACAATGGATAACTAATGATTTATCTATATCGTGGAACATATAGAGCGCTCTATATGACTGAGAGTGCAATTCCAAGTTCTAAGTGTGGATTCAATAAGGAATAATAAGTTAGGGAATTTACTTGGTAAATTCGGTTCGACTTATTGGAAGCTCGGTTATATAGACCCATGGTCCCTATACTAGTTGAGACCATACTGCTTGTAAGACTCAGTTAATTGATTTTAATTAATCAATTATAATTCTAAAGTTAGACTATGTCTACTTTATGAATTTTCACTAAGCAAGGGCGAAATTGTAAAGAAAAGAGATTCTAGGTTTATTTATTAATTGAGATTCTTTATATGTCTAAATTAATAAATATATTAAATGACAATATTATTTACTAATTAATTTTTAGTTATTAAATAATTAGAATTGGCATTTAAATGGTTAAATTGAAAAATTGGCATTTTTGAGAAAATGAGGAAGAAAAATAACAAAATGGGAAATTTGTAAAGTGATGCCCAGTTTCCTTATATGGCCGCCCAGCCCACTATGCAAAAGGTTTACCATTTTATTTTTCCATTATTTTAATGTCATACAATTCTAACCTAAACCTAGAGGGCATTTTATAAATAGAAAGTGTTGTCTTCAGGAAACTTATGACTTTGCACATTTGTTTCTTTCAGAAAAAGCCTAGCCGCCCCTCTCTCTCTTTTCTTCTCTTCTAATTTCGAAATTCCCTTGAGTGATAGAGTAGTGCCCACACACATCAAGTGGTACCTCAATCATAGTATGTAAGACTGTGGAAAATCAGCATCAAAGAAGGAAAGAAAGAGATCCAGATTCAGATCTTGATAATGCTCTGCTACAAAAAGGAATCAAGGGCTAGAGATCTAAATGGAAGGAGTCATTATATTCCGCTGCACCCAATGTAAGGTTTTCTTAAACTCTTATGTGTTTATTTCATTATTTTAGAATTCATATTAGGATGTTAATGAAACATGGTAGTAAATCTAGATCCTGGTAAAATATTTCCAACAACTAGGACCGTGACCAGGACTCAGACCCAAACTTAGAACCGAACTCAGACCTAGCCCCAGACCATAACTTAGACCGAAACTCGGGCCCAGTCACGATCGTGTACCCAGACTCAAACCTGGACTAGGACCTAGATTTGGGACCCAATCCCAGACCCAGACTCGGACCTAGATAGGGATCTCGATACGAACCTGGACTCGAACCCAGACCTGGACCCAGATCGGGGATCGAAACTCAGGTCCTAAATTCGAATTGAGACCCTGACCAAGACCCAGACCTTGACCCGCACCTGGGACCCGAACTCGAACCTGACCCGAACCTAGACCCACACCGGGATTTTGACCTAGACCCAGACTCGGACATAGACTCAGACAAGGACTCATACCTCGACCCAAACCCCAACCCAAACATTGAATTGAAGTCGATACTGGGACTAGGACCCAAACCCGAACATGGACCCAAATCGGGACCTAGGACCCAGACCTTGATTGAGGACCTAGACTTGGGCCTCGGAACACAAACCCAGATCGAAACTCGGGACTCGGACCCGAACGTGGACCTAGACTCGAACCCAGATCTGGACCCAAACCTAGATCGGAACCCAAACCAAGACTCGGACCAGGATAGGAACCCCGATCGGGTCGTGGACTCGAACCGGGACCTAGGACTCGAACATGGATGGGGGACCTAGACCGAGGACACTGGCATCAGAACTAGGACTGAGACCCAAGCCCCGACCCCAAACTAGGATCCTGACCTAGGACCTGGACCAGGACCTGGGGCCTGAAGTGGAACTAGACTGGGAATGTGTTCGGTAATTGTACTTGTCTCGGGTCTTGGCCTGGTCTGGGTCTGGGTCGCGGTTCGGTTCTCAGGTCCCAGGTCCGAGTATCGGGTCCTGGGTCCCTGTCCCAGTCCAGGTTCTAGTCCTAGTCTAGGTTCAGGTGTCGGTCCTAATCTTGGTCTAGGTCCCAGTCCTAATCAAGCTACGGGTTAGAGTGCTTGTTCTAGTACGAGTCCGGGTCTGGGTCTTGCTCTGGGTCTTAGTCTGGGTCTCAGTCAGTGTTTGGGTCCGGGTCTTAGTCTGGGTCTGGGTTTTGGTACGGGTTCCAGGTCATGGGTCCTGGGTTCCAGGTTTTAGGTCGCAGGTCTTGGCGCAACTCTTGGTCCGAGTTTGGGTCTGGGTTCGAGTATCAATCCCAGTCTAGGTCTGGGTCCGTGTTTAGTTCCGCGTCTAGATCTGGTTTTGTGTCAGGGCCCAATTCCTTTTCCAAGATCCCGATTTCGATTCTTTTTCCGATTTTGGGTCTCGGGTCCGAGTCTAGGTTTGGGTCCTAGTCTTGCAATGGTTCCAAGATCTAGACACTGACTACGGGTTGGGTCCAAGCCCCAGGTCGTTGGTCAAGATTCAAATCCCAATCTTGGGTCCCGGTCTCGTTCCGATTCGGATCCTGGGTCCCAGTATGTGTTTGTGTGTGGGTTCGGGTCTGGGACTGAGATCAGGGTCAGTTCTTGTGTCCCAGTCCCAGTCCTTGGTCTTGATTCTAGTTCTAATTTTGACTTTGGGTCCCTAATCTAAGTCTAGGTCCTGAGTCCAGGTCAAAGTGTCCAATCCCGGTCTGGGTCCTTGGTCTGGGTTTGGGTCCAAGTCCATGTCTGGGTTTTGGTTCGAGTTCGTGTCCCGATACCCGATTCAAGTTTTTATACGGGTCTGCGTCCCGGTCTGGGTCTGGGTCCTAGTTAGATTCCAGTACCCGAACTGAAACCCAGACTCGAACTCGAACCCAACTCAAGAGTACGGGTCTGGGTCTAGGTTAGGGTCTGGGTCCGAGTCTAGGTCTGGTTTTGAGTCCGGGAATGGGTCCCAAATCTAAACACTTACTACATGTCTGGTCCAAGCCTCGGGTCTGAATCAGGGTCACGCTCTCAGATCCTAGTCTAGTTCCACTACGGGTCCCAGGTCTCGGTCTGGGTCCAAGGTCAGGGTCTGGGTCTGGGTCGGGTCTTGGGTCGGGTCTTGGGTCTCGGTCCTTGTTTTGATGCTCGTGTCTCGAGTCCAGGTCCCCCATCTAGGTACGAGTCCTAGGTCCCGATCCGAGTCCAGGACCTAGTGGTGGTTCAGGTCTTGGTCCGAGTCGGGGTTCGGGTTCTGATCTTAGTCTAGGTCCAGATCTGGGTTCGAGTCTAGGTCTAGGTTTGGGTCCGAGTCTCGAGTTCCGATCTAGGTCTTGGTTCTGAGGCCTAGGTCCAGGTCCCCCATCCAGGTCTGGGTCCATGTTCGGGTTTGGGTCCTAGTCCCAATTTTTATTTTGATTCATTGTCTTGGTTCAGGTTTTGGTCCGGGTCTGGGTCGTGTTCTAAGTCTTGGTCCGAGTCAAGGTCCGGGTCGGGATCCAGGTCTGGATCCCGACCTGGGTCTGGGTTCGGGTCTAGGTCTGAGTTCGGGACCCAAGTGTAGGTCCAAGTCTAGGTCTTGGTCAAGGTCTCGATCCGGATCTATGTCTTGAGTTTCAATCCCAGTTTGGGTTTGGGTTTGGGTTCGAGTCGAGTTCATATCCTGATCTATGTCTTGAGTTTCAATCCCAGCCTGGGTTTGGTCTGGGTCCAAGTTCGGGTTCAAGGTCACTGTCCTAGTCTTCTTCAAGGGTCCTAGTCTGGTGGTTCTTATTCAGGTTCTTGTTTCATGTTGCGGGTCTGGCTCAGGGTCCGGGTTGGGGTCCTTGTCTGAGTCCCAGATCTGGATCCCTGTCACGTGTCCCGGTCTTGTTCTTGTTTAGGTGCCGGGTCCTAGGTCCATGTTTGGGTTTGGGACTGAGATTTGCGTGCGGTTCTAGGTCCCAACCCTAATTCTGTGTCTCGAGTCTGGTTCCATGTTTAGGTCTGAGTTCGGGTCCAGGTTCAGAACCGAGTCGAGGTCTGGGTTGGGATTTGGGTCTGGGTCGCAGTTCGGGTCTAGGTCTGGGTTAAAGTCTAGGTCGTAGTCCAGTTATGGTTCCAGGTCTAGGTCCAGGTATAGGTCCAGGTCAAGTTACAGTTCCAGGTCCAGGTCCAAGTCTTGGTTCCAGTCCTATTCCTGGGTCTCGGTCTACTTCTGATTTCGGTTCCAATTTTGGGTCACAATGTTCGGGTCCAGGTTTGGGTCTAGGACTGGGTTCGGGTCCGGGTCTAGGTTATGGTCCTGGTATGGGTTAGGGTTTGGGTCCCAAATCTAGACATCGACTACGGGTTCGGTCCAAGCCCCGAGTCTAGATCAGGATCCCGTTCTTGGGTCCCGGTCTGGTTCCATTTCGGGTGCCGGGTCACGAGTTGGGTCCTAGGTTCTAGTCCGCGTCTGGGGTCGGGTCTTGGGTCTTGGCCTAGTTCTTTCGCCCAAGTCCTTATCCCGATTCT
Source organism: Cannabis sativa (assembly GCF_029168945.1). Classification (NCBI taxonomy): domain Eukaryota; kingdom Viridiplantae; phylum Streptophyta; class Magnoliopsida; order Rosales; family Cannabaceae; genus Cannabis; species Cannabis sativa. The sequence continues at coordinate 61,588,695 of NC_083601.1, forward strand.
GGGTCCAGTCTCGGTTCTGGTCTTGGTTTGGGTCCCGCTCTATGTTCGGTTTGGGGTCCTAGTCGCGGTTTGGGTTTGGGTCTCGATCTAGATTATTATTTGGGTTTGGGTTCGGGTCTGGGCTCTTATCCTTGTCCTAGTCCAATTCTAGTTCCATTTGCGATTTTGAGTTCGAGTTTGGGTTCGAGTTTCGGTCGAGGTTTGAAAACTTGTCTGAGGTTGTATTAGGGTCCGAATCTCGGTCTAGGTCTAGATCGGGCTCTAGGTGTGGGATAGGGTCCAGCGTTTCGGTCTAGGTTCGGGTCTGAGTCCTAAGTTTCGATTTCTGTCTGAGTCCAGGTTTTTTTCTGAGTTTATGTCTTGGGTTCCGATCCTTGTCTGGGTTCGAGTTCGAGTCCGGGTGTAGGTCTAGGTTTGGGTCTGATTTTAGGTCTGGGTCTTAGTTTGGATCCCGGGTTTGGGTCTGATTTTTGGTTCGGGTGCGGGTTCGGGTTTGGTCCTGGTATGGGTTCGTGTCCAGGTTCTTGTCCTAGTTTGGGTCCAAGGGAGGTTTCTAGTCTGGGTCTGGGTCTGACTTTAGATTCTTGGGTCCAGGTCAGGTCCTGGTTCGGGTTCGAGTCCCGGATTTAGATCTGGGTCTGGGTTTCGGGGCCTAGGTCCCTAGTCTTGGTCCCCCATCAAAGACTGGTTCTTCGGTCCAAGTCTGGGGTTGGGTCTTGGGACTCGGTCCCAATTCTGATGCACGTGTCTCGCGTCCAGGTCCCCCATCCAAGTCCGAGTCCTAGGTCCCGGTCTGAGACCAGGACCCAATCGGGGTTCAAATTTGGTCCAAGTCGGGGTTCAGGTTTCCATCTTGGTCTATGTCCAGATCTGGGTTTGAGTCTAGGTCTATGTTCGGGTCCAAGTCCCGAGTTTCAATCTAGGTCCAGGTGCCCCATCCAGGTCTGTGTCCTAGGTCACGGTCTGGGTCCATGTTCGGGTATGGTCACGGTCTCGATTCAGATCTATGTCCTAAGTTTCTATCCCAGTCTGGGTTTGGGTTTGAGTTCGAGTCCAAGTTCGTGTCTAGATCCCTATCTAAGTTTGAGTTTGGGTATGGTATCGGGTTTGAGGTCTAGGTCTGGGTACGGGTTCGGGTACGGGTCTCGGTCTCGGTCTGGGTACACGACCGTGTGTGGGCTCGAGTTCCGGTCTCAGTTTGGGTCTAGGGCTAGGTCCGAGTTTGGTTCTAGGTTTAAGTCCAAGTTCGGGTCCTGGTCACGGTCTTAGTCTTGTTCAAGGATCTTGGTCTGGCGGTTCTTATTCAGGTTCTAGTTTTAGGTCGCGGGTCTGGCCCAGGGTCCAGGTTTGGTGTCTGGTCTGAGTCCCAGATCTGGATCCCTGTCATGTGTCCTGGTCTGGTTCTGGTTCAGGTCCGGGGTCCTAGGTCCAAGTTTGGGTTCGGGACCGAGAATTGGGTGCGGTTCTAGGTCCCAACCCTAGTTCTGTGTCCCGAGTCTGGTTTTATGTTTAGGTCTGAGTTCGAGTCCAGGTTTAGAACCGAGTCGAGGTGTGGGTTCGGATCCGGGTCCTAGTCGCGATTCGGGTCTAAGTCTGGGTTAGAGTCCAAGTCCTGGTCCAATTACGGTTAAAAGTCTAGGTCCAGGTCTAGTTACGGCTCCAGGTCTAGCTCCAAGTCCTAGTTCCGGTCCTATTCCTGGGTCCCAGTCTACTTCTAGTTTCGGTTCCAATTTCGGGTCACAAGGTATGGGTTCGGGTCCAGGTTTGGGTCTAGGGCTGGGTTCGGGTCCAGGTCTGGGTTCAGGCTCTGGTCTGGGTTAGGGTCTGGGGCTGGGTCCCAGATCTAGACACCGACTACGGGTTCGGTCCAAGCCCCAAGTTCAGATCTAGATCCTGATCTTGGGTCTCGGTCTGATTTCATTTCGGGTGTCGGGTCACGAGCTGGGTCTTAGGTTCAAGTCCGGGTCTGGGTCCGGGTCTTGGGTCCCAGTCCTAGTTCTGTTGCCCAGGTCCTGATCCCGATTCTAGGTCCAGGTCCCGGTTCTGGTCTGGGTTTGGGTCACGCTCTAGGTTCGGTTTTGGGTCTTAGTCGCGGTTCGGATTTGGGTCTTATTCGCGGTTCGGGTTTGGGTCTCGGTCAAGATTTTTATTTGGGTTTGGGTACGGGTATGGGTCTGGGTCCTTCTCCTTGTAGTCCTAGTCTGATTCGCGGTCCAGTTGCGATTCTGAGTTCGAGTTTGGGTTCGAGTTCGGGTCAGGGTTCGAGTACTGGTCTGAGTTTGGGTCAGGGTCTGGATCTCGGTCTAGGTTTTGATCGGGCTCCAGGTGTGCGATAGGATCCTTGGTTTGGGGCTAGGTTCGGGTCTGAGTCCCAAGTTTTGATCTCTGTCTGAGTTCAGTTTTTGTTCTGAGTCTAAGTCTTGGGTTCCGATCCTAGTCTGGGTTCAAGTTCGGGTATGGGTGTAGGTCTAGGTTTAGGTCTGAGTTCGGATCCCGAGTTCGGGTCTGATTTTGGGTTCGGGTTCGGGTTTGGGTTTTGTCCTGGTATGGGTTCATGTACAGGTTCTTGTCCTGGTTTGGGTCCAAGGGAGGTTTCCGGTTTGGGTCTGGGTCCGACTTCAGATTCTTGGGTCTAGGTTAGGTCCTAGTTCGGGTTCGAGTCCCGGATTTAAATTTTGGTCTGGGTTCCGGGGCCTAGCTCCATGGTCCTGGTCTCCCATCAAAGACTGGTTCTTAGGTCCTGGTCTGGGTCCTGGTTCGGGTTCGGGTGCCGAGTCATGGTTTTAGTCCAGCTCCCAGTCTGGGTTTGGGACCAGGTCTCGGTCCCAATCTTGGTCTAGGTTCATGTTCGGGTCCTTGTCAGGGTCTAGATCCTTGTCTAGGTCGCGGGTCTCAGGTCCCAGCGAGGGTTTAGGACCAGGTTAGGTCAAAGTCCCAGTCTGGGTCCCGGTCCAAGTTCAGGTCCAAGGTCTCAGGCCTCAGTCCTAGTCAAGGTCTCGGTCCAGGTTCTGGTCTCAGGTCTCAAGTCCAGGTTCTAGTCAAAGTTCTAATTTTGATTCCGGATCCGGGTTTGGTTCCAGGTTCGGGTCTGGGTCAAGGTTGGGGTTGGGGTCCGAGTCTTAGTCCTAGTGTGGGTACGGGTTTTGATACGAACCACACCAACTCGTGATGAAACCCGACACCAAATATGGAACAGCCACCAAGAACAAACGATGTTGGAATGGAACCTCGACCCAATGCTTAGCGAAGCACGAACCTTGGTATAAGGAAGACGCCACAAACGGGGATGGAAATCCGTTTGATAAGTCAAGTTGAACGCCACAAGGATAGCTCCTTGATAAGTTCACAAGTTTCTTCAAGAACTCTAGAAGATAAAACTCACAATTTGCATATATGATAATCTGATCTTTACAATGGAAAGGTAGTCCCTTTTATAGGACGAAAATGACACCTACAAGACTTTTGGACTTCAACATTAACACACCTAAGACCTTTGGTCTTTCCAATAAAAGCATACTAAATAAGACTCTTGGTCTTCATAATGAAAGCTTCATAATGAAGACCTTTTGACTCCACTCTTGTAACTCCCACACAAAAGAACTTGACACATATAAATGTGACAACTACGACCATATGATAAAAACGTGACACATAAAATTAAATAAAACGTGACACATATAATGAAGCTTCAAAATTCAGTCCACTTTGATGAGTATGACCAATCTTTGTTCTCCTTCCGTGTTGACCACGGTCTCTTCTTGATTTAAGACTTTGTGTACTAGGCTGTTAAGCTCTTCCTTGAATCTCTTAGCTCGTGCCCTAGTCACTGGACCCACTGGAATTGGACTTGATACTTGGTCCTTGATGTCCTCATCATTCCCTCCTTCTTTAGAAGGATTTGTCCTCAAATCTTCACCTGTATCAAATGGACTTAAATCAGAAACATTAAATGTAGCACTAACATTATATTCACCTGGCAAATCGAGTTTGTAGGCATTGTCATTGATCCGTTCAAGTACTTGAAATGGACCATCTCCGCGAGGCAGCAATTTAGAACGCCTTTGTGTTGGAAATCTCTCTTTCCTCATGTGTAACCATACCCAATCACCTGGTTCAAAAACCTGCTTGTGACGACCCTTGTTAGCCTGCTTAAGGTATTGTTCAGTCCTCCTTTCTATGTTGAGTTGGGCCCTCTCATGGAATTTCTTCACAAATTCTACCTTCTTCTCGCCATCTAAATTCAAATGCTCAGAAACAGGTAAAGGTGATAAATCCAAAGGAGTTAGAGGATTAAAACCATACACAATTTCAAATGGTGAAAATTTAGTAGCAGAATGCATTGCACGATTATAGGCAAACTCAACATGTGGCAAACAATCTTCCCAAGTCTTAATGTTTTTACTTATGATTGCCCGTAACAAGGTGGATAGGGTCCTATTAACTACTTCTGTTTGACCATCTGTTTGAGGGTGACAAGTAGTAGAAAATAACAATTTTGTCCCAAGTTTTCCCCACAATGTTTTCCAAAAGTAACTTAGGAACTTAGCATCCCTATCTGATACAATTGTTCTAGGCATACCATGTAATCTCACAATTTCCCTAAAGAACAAATCTGCAACATTAGATGCATCATCAGTTTTATGACAAGGGATAAAATGAGCCATTTTAGAAAATCGGTCTACTACCACAAAGATTGAATCCCTCCCACGCTTACTTCTTGGTAGACCTAACACAAAATCCATAGAAATGTCAACCCATGGTGAACTAGGGATAGGTAGGGGTGTGTAAAGGCCATTTGGCTGCACTCTTGATTTAGCTTGCCTACAAGTGACACACCTACCACAAATTCGCTCAACATCCTGTTTCATATGGGGCCAAAAGAAATGCTCTTGCAACATAGCTAGAGTTTCAGCAACTCCAAAATGTCCCATCAACCCTCCCCCGTGGGACTCTCTAACAAGCAAATCTCTCACAGAACAATTAGGCACACACAATCTATGTTCCCTAAATAGAAAATCCTCATGCCTATAAAACTTTCCTTCAGCGCCTTTTTCACAAAGAGCATAAATTTCCCCAAAATCATGGTCAGCAGAATACAACTCTTTTATATGTTCAAACCCAAGCAATTTAGCATCAAGAGTAGAGATTAGAGCATACCTGGGAGAAAGGGCATCAGCAACCACATTCTCCTTACCTTGTTTATACCGAATGACATAAGGAAAGGTCTCAATGAACTCAACCCATCGTGCATGTCTCTTGTTGAGTTTGTGTTGGCTTTTCAAATGTTTCAAGGATTCATGATCCGTGCGAATCACAAACTCCTTTGGCCACAAATAGTGCTGCCATGTTTCTAAGGCACGCACTAGTGCATACAATTCTTTGTCATAAGTGGGGTAATTGAGGGCAGCCCTACTTAGCTTTTCACTAAAGTATGCAAGCGGTCTCCCATCCTGCATAAGAACAGCGCCAATACCAAGCCCAGAAGCATCACATTCAATTTCAAAAGTGTTAGAAAAGTTAGGCAAAGCAAGTAAAGGAGCATGCGTAAGCTTGTATTTCAGCAGCTGAAATGCCTCCTCTTGAGCTTCACCCCATTTGAATGACACATTTTTTTTTATTACTTCTGTAAGTGGAGCGGCAATTGTGCTAAAATTTTGCACAAACCTCCTGTAGAAGCTAGCAAGTCCATGAAAACTTCTAACATTTCCTATCGATGTAGGGGTCGGCCACTCTTGGATGGCTTTGATCTTTTCCTCATCCACCTGAATACATGTAGCACTTACAACAAAACCTAGGAATACAAGCTTATCGGTGCAGAATGTACACTTGCTAAGGTTAGCGTATAAACTTTGTTACCTAAGGACTTCCAAAATAGATTGCAAATGCAACACATGGTCATGCAAATTCTTACTGTAAATAAGAATATCATCAAAATACACAACCACAAATTTGCCAATGAAAGCACGCAATACATGATTCATTAAGCGCATGAAAGTACTAGGTGCATTAGTTAATCCAAAAGGCATGACTAACCACTCATACAAACCATGTTTAGTTTTAAAAGCAGTTTTCCATTCATCCCCTTCTTTCATACGTATCTGATGATACCCACTTTTGAGATCAATTTTTGAAAACACACAAGAACCATGCAATTCATCTAGCATGTCATCTAAACGAGGAATGGGATGTCGATACTTTACCGTTACATTGTTGATGGCTCGACAGTCAACACACATCCTCCATGTTCCATCCTTCTTTGGAACTAGAATCACTGGAACAGCGCAAGGACTCATGCTTTCTCTCACATGTCCTTTCTCCATCAATTCTTCAATTTGCCTTTGCAATTCCTTTGTTTCATCAGGATTGCTTCTGTAGGCTGGTCGGTTTGGGATGGAAGCACCTGGAACAAAATCAATTTGATGTTCTATTCCTCTAATAGGTGGTAACCCATGTGGTACCTGCTCAGGAAATACATCATCGAATTCCTGCAAAAGAGACACAATGGTTCCTTTGCAGCGAAGAATCAAGTTGGTTAGCATTTAAAAGAGCCTCCTTATACACTAGTAAAATCATGGGCTGTTTTGTGCACAATGCTCTCTTAATCTCACTTTTGTTTGCATAAAAGTGTTGTTTTCTCTCACTTGATTCCACACTTTTCTCTCTTTTTCTCTCATTCTGTTTCCTCTCACTCATCTTTCCACTCTCTTTTTGCTCACTCAGTTTCTTTTTGTCACTCAATTTTTGCAACCTCGCTTGATCTTCATACACTTGTTTTGGTGTCAAAGGCGCTAGAGTGATTGCCCGCTGACGGAAAGTAAATGAGTACTTGTTGGTGAAGCCATCATGTTGTACTCGTCGATCAAATTGCCAAGGCCTTCCTAGAAGGAGGTGTCCAGCTTGCATTGGAACGACGTCACACAGCACCTCATCTTCATACTTGCCAATGCGAAATGAAACAAGTACTTGTTTTGTAACCTTCACTTCACCACTATCATTCAACCATTGCAACTTGCATGGACAAGGATGCTTAAGCGTTGTAAGCCCAAGCTTGTCAACCATAGAAGCACTTGCAACGTTAGTACAACTACCTCCATCAATAATGACACTACATACCTTGTCCCTCACATGACATCGAGTGTGAAAGATGTTCTCCCGCTGCACTTCTTCTGCCTCTTCTTTTGCTTGCAAATTCAGGACTCGCCTTGTAACTAGTGCAAGCATCTCTCCAGATTCTGGGCCATATTCATTGTCAGAAGCATCTTCCAATGGTGGCATGTCAGCAAGATCATCTTCATCTTCAGAATCTATTTCTCCACTTTCCCGAATCACCATAACTCTTTGGTTTGGACACTGGCTGGCTATATGTCCCCGCCCCTGGCATTTGAAACACCTCATCTCACTAGAATGAGACTTAGTTTGAGTTGTTTTACCTTGAGGTGGCGTGGCTGTAGTGGATGGTTTTGGTGTAGATGATGAACTGGGTTGGTCATCCTTCTTTGGATAGTTCGACCTCCAAGGTGTTGTACTTGGCTTGTGTGTGCTCGGCCTTGATCTCGAACTTGAACTACCCTTCTTGAGCTGTCTCCCAACTTTGATTGCCATGTGAACCAAATCTTCTAACTCCACATAATGGTGTAGCTCGATTGGGTCAGCAATCTCTCGGTTCAACCCATTTAAAAACCTCGCCATTGTTGCCTCCCGATCCTCTTCAACATTGGCTCTAATCATAGCCATCTCCATCTCCTTGTAATACTCATCAACACTTCTGTAGCCTTGACGAAGGCCTTGCAACTTAAGATAGAGATCACGATAATAATGAGGTGGTACAAACCGTCGCCTCAATACCCTCTTCATTGCCTCCCATGTTTCAATAGGGCGATCTCCACTCCGTCTCCTGTTAGTGCACAACTGATCCCACCAAACAATAGCATAATCAGTAAACTCAATGGCAGCAAGTTTTACCTTCGTCATGTCTGAATAGTTGTGACAATCAAAGACTAACTCCATTTTCTTCTCCCACTCTAGGTATGCTTCAGGATCACTCTTCCCTTGAAAGGCTGGGATTCTCATCTTTATATTCCCCAAATAATTGTCTACTTGGTTCCTATCTTCTCTATTCCCACCATACCTCCTATTGGTACCCGTCGACATCCTATCAACCTCTTCATCAGAAACTACTCCTTCGAAATCTCCTTCATTTTCATTCCCCCTTTGGTGTACTCTTCTCCCCCTTGGTCTCCGTTGTGCTCCTTCTTCCACCCTATTCAACCGCTCATGTATTTGCTCACACTCCTCCCTCAACAATCTCCTCATCTCCCCCATAATGGCTTGAAGTTGTAGATTTGGAACTGTAGGTTGTGGATTGTTATCACCCGTGTTTTGTGACATGATTAAAAATTCTGCAAAACAATAAAGTTAGACAAGTATAGAAAGGACCTCACTACACTCCCTCACGTGTTCCACTCAAAGAAAAGTGGTCACTCAAAGTCACTCGTGTTTCACTCAATGATGGCTTTTACCCTCAAATAAGCTCACACCTCTGCCTTTTTCCACTCTTTATCTTCTTTAAGCTCTTTGAAAACTAGTGAAATGGAGGTTCAAGCAGTCAATTCTACCCAAGAAAGCAAACCAAAACCGATGAAAAAGTGGCGAAAAGTGGTGATTTTTTTTTTTTTTTGGTGATTTTGGAACACTAGAGTGGGGTTTAGGCAAAAGGGCCTTTAGACTATAAGGAACAAGAATATAACAAAAAAAATTTAAGATGGGTTTCCAGACTCTTTTTTTTTTTTTTTTTTTGAAAACCAAAAGCCAACCTGAATTCAAGTACGAATTAATATCAAAACGCTTCAATAACAATGCTTCCAAAACTCTTTGACACTAGAGTAAACAATGGGAACAAGGGAAAACAAATGAGTTGAAATGAAGACAGATTAGGACTTAGCAATATCAAACAGATTCAAATTTCAAGGAATTTCACAAGGACAAGAAAAAAAAAATAAGGAAAAGATTGAACAAGGAAACGAGTGTGACAAAGAAATTAACAACAATGGTTACGGATTTTAAGAAAGAGAACAAGAACAAGACTAACAAAAAAAAAAAAAATAATAAAGAACACGAATAGGGGTTTTTTTTTTTTTTTTGAAATATTGAGACACTAAAAGAATAAAAAAGATAAGCCCAACCGGATGAACCTTTGCTCTGATACCAACTGATACGAACCACACCAACTCGTGATGAAACCCGACACCAAATATGGAACAGCCACCAAGAACAAACGATGTTGGAATGGAACCTCGACCCAATGCTTAGCGAAGCACGAACCTTGGTATAAGGAAGACGCCACAAACGGGGATGGAAATCCGTTTGATAAGTCAAGTTGAACGCCACAAGGATACCTCCTTGATAAGTTCACAAGTTTCTTCAAGAACTCTAGAAGATAAAACTCACAATTTGCATATATGATAATCTGATCTTTACAATGGAAAGGTAGTCCCTTTTATAGGATGAAAATGACACCTACAAGACTTTTGGACTTCAACATTAACACACCTAAGACCTTTGGTCTTTCCAATAAAAGCATACTAAATAAGACTCTTGGTCTTCATAATGAAAGCTCCATAATGAAGACCTTTTGACTCCACTCTTGTAACTCCCACACAAAAGAACTTGACACATATAAATGTGACAACTACGACCATATGATAAAAACGTGACACATAAAATTAAATAAAACGTGACACATATAATGAAGCTTCAAAATTCAGTCCACTTTGATGAGTATGACCAATCTTTGTTCTCCTTCCGTGTTGACCACGGTCTCTTCTTGATTTAAGACTTTGTGTACTAGGCTGTTAAGCTCTTCCTTGAATCTCTTAGCTCATGCCCTAGTCACTGGACCTTCTGGAATTGGACTTGATACTTGGTCCTTGATGTCCTCATCAGGTTTTTCGGATCTCGGTCTGGGTCCAGGTCTGATTTGGGGTCCAGGTTTGGGTCCTTAATTTGGGTCCCAGGTTCGGGTTTGGGTCTGCGTCTGGGTCCGGGTGCAAGTCTTGTGTTTCGATCTCGGTCTGGGACTGGGTCTGGGTCAGTATTCGTGTCTAAGTTCGTGTCAATATCCATGTCCGAATCCCAATTTAGGTCAGGAGCGTGGTCTGGGTCCGGGATCGAGCCCCGAGTTCGGGATCGAGTTAAGGTTCGAGTCTCAGTCCGAGTCAGGGTCCGGGACTGGGTCTGGGACTGGATCCGAGCCCGAGTTCCGGGGCTGGGTTCTGGTCTAGTTCTGGGTCCCAGTCTAGGTCCAGGTCCTGCTCACGGTCCCGGTCCTATTCTACGGTCCTAGTCATGTTCTGGTTCAGGTTCAGTTTTGGGTCGTAGGTCTGGGTCAGGGTCTGAGTCCTGCTCTAGCTTCGGGTCCTTGTCTGAGTCCCAGATCAAGACAGAGACTATGAGTCTTGTCCAAGCCCCGATTCTTGGATCCCGAGACAAGATTTGGATCCCAATCACGGGTCCTAGTCTTGTTCTGGTTCATGTCCATGGTCTTGGTCTGGGTTTCGGTCTAGGTTCAGGACCGAGACTAGGGTCCAGTTCTGGGTCACGATCCCAATTCTGGGTTCCGAGCCCTATTCAATGTTTGGGTCTTGAGTTCAAGTCTAGGTTCAGGTCTTGAGTCCCGGTTCGGGTTGGATTCAGGTTTTGGACCCAATCCCCGAGTGGGCATGTGTTCGAGCCCGGGTCCTGGTCCGGTTACAATTTTGGGTCTAGGTCCAGGTTCTTGGTCCTGTTCTTTGGTCCTGATCCGCTTCTAGTTTCGATTAACATTTCATGTTACGGGGTACGGGTTCGGGTCGAGTTTGGATCCGTGTCTTGGTTCGGGTACTGATTTGGGTCCAAGCCCCGGTTCTCGGATCCCGTTCCAAGATCCCAGTTCGGTTCTAGTACAATTTTTGGTTTTGGTTCCCGAGTGTGGGTTGGGGTCATGGTATGTGTCTGGGTCCTAATTTGAGTTCGAGCTTGCTTCGGGTTCTGGTTCAAGTCCTAGATCTAGACACCGACTACGGGTCCGGTCCAAGATCCCAGGTCTCGAGGTGGGTCCTAGGTCCAGGTTTGGATCTGGGGTTGGGTCCCGAATCCTTATCCAAGTTCTGAGGCCCAAGTTTTGGACCTAGTTCGAGGGCCCAATTTCCAGGTTTGGGTCCCCCATCTATATTCGGGTCTTAGGTCCCGGTCTGGGTCAAAGTTTTTGTTCTGATTCGGGTTTGGGTCCAGTCTGAGTCCAGGTCCTTGTTTGGGGTTGGGTCCGAGTTCGGGTCCTAGTTCCAGTCTGGGTCCGGGTTTCGGGTCCCAGGTCCGAGTATGATTCTTGGGTCCAGGGTTTGGCCCGATTTTTGGGTTTGGGTCCGGGTCTAGGTCCTGGTCCAAGTCTCGGTCTTGGTTTAGGAAGGCACAGGTTCCGGTCTGGGTCCAAGTCCCGGTATGGGTTTTGGTTTGAGTTTGGGTTTAGGTTTGGGTCCTGTTACAGTCCCCTGTCTGGGTTCTAGTCCCAGTCTTGGTCCGATTCCGGTTCTGAGTCTGGGATCAGGTTGGACCTGAACTTGGGACCCGATCCCAGACCCAGACTCGAACCTAGACATGGATCTGGATACGAACCTGGACTCGAACCCAAACCCGGACCGATACCCAGACCGAGATCGAAACTTGGGACCTTGATCCAGACCGAGACCCACACCCAAACTTGAACCTGTACCCAAGACTTGGACTCGAACGAGGACTTAGACCCCGACCCAAACCCGAACCCGAACACGGAATCGAAATTTGAAATGGGACTAGCACCCGAATCCAAACATGGACCCAAACTAGGACCTAGGACCCTGACCTAGAAGGGGGACCTGGACTCGGGCCTCGGAACCCAGACCCGGGTCGGAACCCGAGACTCGGACCCGGACCTAGATCTGGATTCAAACCCAGATCTGGAAGTGGACTGGGATCAGAAACCCGAACCCAAACTCGAACTAGGACTTGAAGCCCGATTGGGTCCTCGACTCGGACCAGGACCTAGGTTCCAAACCTAGATGGGGGACCTGGACCCCGGATCCAAGCTTCGGAACTGGCATCGAGACCTAGGACCTGACCCCGGACCCGGACCCTGAACAAGGACCCGAACCAGGTCCTGGGACCCGAAGTGGAACTAGAGTGGGACCCGAGACTAGGATCCTAATTTGGACCCGAGGTTTGGACCTGACCCATAGTCAATGTTTAGATCTGGGACCCAGACCCAGACCAAAACCTGTACTCCGTGACCCGAAACTAGAAGCGGAACCGGAAGTGGATCGGGACCTGGGAACAAGACCAGGGGACTAGAACCCGACCTCGGTCTCAAAACTGGAATCTAACTAGGAACCAGACCCAGACCCAGACTGAGATGTCGACCCGAATCAAAACTCGGATCGGGACTTAGGACACTAACCCAAACCCAGACACGGACATGGACCCAAACCCGAACGCATGACTCAGACCGGGATTAGAGACTCAGACCTAGACCCAGGTCCCTGACCTAGATTGGGGACCAAAACCCGAAATTAGAACCATAACTAGAATCAAGACCCAGGACTAGGACTGGGACCCAAGACCTGAGCCCGGTCTCGGTCCCAGACTCGGACCCAGACACGGACACAGACCAAGACCCAAGATCCCAATCGGACCTGAACCCAAACACGGACCTAGACCCAAACTAGGACTCGGACCCAAACCCACACCCGAACCTTAAATCGTACCCTGTTGCCCCAAATTGGAACCAGAACTGTAAGCGGACCCTTAAACCCTAAACCCTAAACCCTGAACTCTTTACATTTACCCCTAAACCCTAAGCCCTAAACTCTAAACTCTACATCCCTAAAAACTAAACCTTAAACCCTAAACCTCAAACCTAACCATGACACGGGCCCAAACTCGTATCCATACCGAGATCGGAACCTAAGACCCAGACCTGGACCCTAATCTAGACCCGAAACTAGATCCAGACCCAGGACCTGAACACGAACCCAAACCTAGACCAGAACCTCGTCCGGGACCTAGACCTTGACTGGGACCCGGATCGTGACCCCGACCCAGACTCGAACAGGGGCCTGGAGTCAAACTGGAACTCGAAGCCAGAGTCGAACCTGAACCTGTACTGGGACCTAGACTATGACCCAAACTCAGGATCCAAACCCGAACCTAAACTTGAACCTAACAGGGACCTAGTATCCAGACCTAGATTGGGGACCTGGGCCCCAAACCCAAACCTAGACCCAGACCTGGACAAAGGATGGAAACCTAGATGGGGACTTGGACCCGAAACTAGGCCCCAGAACCGGGACCGAGACCCAAAACTCGACTCCAGACACGAGACACAGCACCCGACCGTGGACCCAGAACCCAAGACCTGGCTACCGGTACACAACCCCGAACCCATACCCAAACCCAAACATAGGACCTGACCCAAGACCCGAGAGCCAAACTGGAACAAGACCGAGATCTGAATCTGGACCTGAGGCTTCGACCTAACTCGTAGTCATTGTTTGAATCCAGGACCAAGACCCGAATCTGTACCCAGACTTGGAACTGGACCTAGACTACGAACCACACCAGATCTCAGGCCCAGAATCAGAATCGGACCAGGTCTGGGACTACAACCCAAACCTGAGATAGTAATAGGACCTAAAACTAAACCCAAACTCATACCAGAACCCATATCGGGACTTGGACCCAGATTGGGACCGATGACTTGGGACCTAAACCAAGACCAGGACCTGGTCCCAGACCGGGACCCGGAGCCAGACCCAGACCCGAACCCACACCTAAAAACTGGGGTCAGACCCAGGATCTAAGAACCAGACTCAGACCAGGGACCCGAAACTCAGACCCAAATTAGGAATTGGACCGGAACTTTGACCCAAACCCAAACTAGAACTTGGACTCAAACCGGTACTCGAGACCCGAACTCGAACCGGAACATGAACTTGGACCCAGACTGAGACCTAGGACCTAAACATAGATGGGGATCTCAGACCCAGGAATTGGGCCCCAAACCGGGACCAGAACTTGGGCCTTGGAACTTGGATCGGGATTTGAGACCCGACCCCAGACCCAAATTTGGACCTAAGACCCACCACGGGACCTGGGATCTGGGACTCGATGCTTGGACCTGAGCCGTAGTCGGTGTCTGGATCTGGGACTTAGACCAGAACCCGAACCCAAACTCGAACTCAAACCATGACCCGATCACATACCTAGACCGAGACCCACACTCGGGAACCAAAACCTAAACTTGAACTAGAATAGGACTGGGATCTTGGAACAGGATTAAGACCTGGATCTAGACTCGAACTCGAAACCAGACCCAACCTCATACCCTAACCGAGACAGAAACCCAAACCTAAACCTCGCCCAAGACCCAAATCAAGACTTGAACCCAGACTCGGACCCAAACTCGACCCGAACCCGTACCCCGTGACTTGAAACTGGAAATTAAAAATGAAGCGGATCGGGACCCAGGAACAAGAACAAGACCAGGACCTCAACCCAGACCGAAAACCGTAACCGAACCAGGACCCGAATTCGGAACTGGAACTGGAATAGGTTTAGGACCAGGATAAGGAACTAAACCCAAACCCGAACCCAGATAAAAACCCAGACCGAGACCTAAACCTGAACCGAGACTAGGACTCAACCCCGAACCTAGACCGGGACCCAAACCTAGATAAGAACTGGAACTTGGACTTAGAATCAGGATAGGGACCTGGGCAACGGAACTAGGATCGGGACCTAGTACCCAAACTCAGACCCAGACTTGAACCTAAGACCTAGCTCGTGACCCAGCACCCGAAATGGAACCAGACCACGACCCGAGATTGGGATCTGGATCTGGACCCGGGGCTTGGACCGAACCCGTAGTTAGTGTTCGGATCTGGGACCCAGCCCCGGCCCCAAACCCAGACCAGGACCCAAACCCATACCAAAGCCTCAACTCAGTCCAAGACCCAAACCTGGACCCAAACCCATACCCTATGACCGAAATTTGGAACCAAAACTGGAAGTAGACCGGGACCCAGGAACGGGACCTAAACAAGGACTTGGACTTGGAACCGTAATCGTACATGGACGTAGACCCGAAACCGTAACCAGACAAGGACCTCGACTCCAACTCAGACCTAGACCCAAACCCAGACCCAGACCTGGATCCCAACCCAGACTTTGACTCGAAGCCAAACTCAGACCAAAACATGGAACCGGAATCAGGATAACGAACTGGGGTTGTGACCTAAAACTGCATCCCAGTCTTGATCCCGAATCCAAACTCGGACCTGGGACCCAGGACTTGAACAAGAACAAGACTGGGACCCGTGACTGGGATCCAGATTTTAACTCAAGATCCGGGAAACGGGGCTTCCAACAGACCCGTAGTCAGTGTTTAGATCTAGGACTTAGACTAGGACCCGAACCCAGACCAGGATCCAAACCCGGACCCAGACCTAAACCCAGGACCTGAAATTGGAACCTGAACAAGAACTGCCAGACCAGGACCATAGAACAAGACTAGGATTGTGACCAGGACCCAGACCTAGACCTAGAACTGAACTCAAATCTTACCCTAGACCCAAACTGAGACCAGATGTCGGGCCCAGTCCCGGACCTTAATCTGGGAATTGATCCCAAACACAAACTCAGACCTAGATTGGGATCCGGATACAAACTCTATGTCGGACAAAGACCCACACCGAGATTGAAACCCGAGACCTAGATCTGGACTGAGATCCTGACCTAGACCCGAACCTGGACCCGCACTAGGCACACTAACTTGGATCTGGACCCGAACCCAAACTTGGACAAGGACTGAGACCCCAACCTAGACCCAAACCCGAACCCGAACCCGAACCCAGACACAGAATCTGAGTGTGGGTCTGTGTTTGAGTCCGGGTCTTAGTCTAGTTACAATTTTGGGTCTAGGTCCTGGTCCTGCTCCTTGTTCTGTTCCTCGGTCCCGATCTGCTTCTAGTTTCGATTCTAATTTCAAGTCAGGCGGTACGGGTCGAGTCCAAGCATCGAGTCCCTGATCCCAAGTCCCGAGGTGGGTCTTAGGTCTAAGTTTTGGTCTGGGGTCAGGTCTCGGATCCTGATCCAAGTTGTGAGGCCCAAGTTCTAGTCCTAGTTTGGGGGCCCAATTCTTGGGTATGGGTTGCCCATCTATGTTTGGGTCCTAGGTCCCGATCTGGGTCCAAGTTCGTGTTTCAGTTTGGGTTCGGGTCTCAGGTCCAAGTGTGGGTTCGGTCCGAGTTCGGGTCCCAATCCTAGTATGGGTCTTGGTTTTGGGTCCCTAGTGTGAGTTTGGTTTTCGGGTCCTGGGTCTGGCCTTCATTCTTAGGTCTGGGTCTGGGTCCGGGTCCCGGTCTTGGTCCAAGTCCAGTCTTGGTTTAGGTCATAGGTCACAGGTCTCGGTTCGGGTCCAAGTCCCGATATGGGTTTTGGTCTAAGTGTGGGTTTAGGTTTGGGTCCTGTTACAGTCCCAGGTCTGGGTTCTCCGTGTCCGATTCTAATTCTGGGTCTTGGTACGGATCTGGGTCCGGGTCCTGGATTCAAACACTGACTACGAGTCAGGATAAAGCCTTAAGTCCAGATTCGGATCTCAGTCTTGGATCTCGATCTGGTTCTAATTCGGGCCCTGAGTCCCAGGCCGAGTCCTAACTTTTGGTTCGGGTTTGGGTTCGGAGTTGTGTCCTGGTAGTCAGTTCCTGGGTTTCGAGTCCAATGTCGGGTCTTGTTTCTCGAGTTTGGGTCAAGTTTTGGGTCTCAGTCCTGGTTTCGGGCCTAGGTTTGGGTACAAGTCCCCCATCTATGTCCGGATCCTTGGTCCAGGTTCGGGTTTGGGACCCAGGTCCCCCATCTAGGTCACAATTCAGTTTTCAGGTCCCAAGTCTGAGTCCCAGGTCCCAGTCCCAATATGGGTTCTAGTCCCAGTCCAAGTTCAGGGCTCGATCTCTGTCCGGGTCTGGATCCTAGTCCATATCTCAGTTAATGTTCAAGTCCAGGGTTCGAGTTTGAGTTCTAGTATAAGTTTGACTGTAGGTCTAGGTCTAGGTCTGGGTTTTTGTTCGGGTATGGGTTTGGGTCTTGGTCTGGGTCTATGTTTGGGTCGGGGTTCAAGTACGGGTCTAGGTTCTTATCAAGGTCCTGGGTCACGGGTGTTGGGTTCCATGTTCTGGGTCGCAGGTCCTGGCACAAGTCTAGGTTCGGGTTTAGGTTTCGGTTCGGGTATTGATCCCAATCTAGGTCTGGGTCCGTGTTCGGTTTCACGTCTAGATCCAGTTCTCGGTCCATGTCCAATTCCTGTTCCAAGGTCCTGATTCCGATTCTTGTTCCGATTTCGGGTCCTGGGTCTGAGTCTTGGTTTGGGTCCTAGTTTGGAAATGGTTCCAGGTTTGGGTCTTGGTACGATTCTAAGATTCAGACACCGACTACGGGTTGGGTCCAAGCACGGGTCATGGGTCAAGATCCGTATCCCAATCTTGGATCCTGTTCTCGTTCCGATTCGGATCCTGGGTCTCCTTCCGTGTCCATGTCCGTGTTCGGGTTCGGGACAGAGACTGGGGTCGGGTCTTGGGTCCCATTCCATGTCTTGGGTCCTAATTCTGGTTCTAATATTGGGTTTGGGTCCCCAATCGAGGTCTGGGACCTGGGTCCAGGTTTGAGTCTCCAATCCCAGTCCAGGTCCTGCTTCCGAGTCTAGATCCAAGTCCGTGTCTAGGTTTGGGTTCGTGTCCCGAGTCCTGATCCGATTTTTGATTTCAGTTCAAATCCCGGTCTGTGTTCGGGTCTGGGTCCTAGATAGATTCCAGTTTCGGGACCGAGATCGGGTCCTAGTCCTCTAGTCTTATTCCTAGGTCCCGGTCCGCTTCCAGTTTCGAGTCACCAGGTACAGGTTCGGGTCTGGGTCTGGGTTTGGGTTTGAGTCCGTGTTTGGGTTTGAGTCTAGGTATGGGTCCCAGATCCAAACATCGACTATGGGTCAGGTCCAAGCTTCAGGTCGAAATCAGGATCCTGGTCTCGGGTCCTAGTCTAGTTCCACTTCGGGTCAAAGGTTCTGGTCTGGGTCACAATTCCAAAAATATTTACAACTTTCAGTATCTTATCAATGGCTTCTCTTGCATTACCGGGCATGAGGGTTTTATTGTAGAATTTATAGAATTTTTAGGTTCAGGGTGTGGGTCCGGTGTCAGGTCCAGGGTCTCAGTGCCGGTTCCGAAGCCCGGGTCTCGGGTCTAGGTTCCCCATCAAGGTCTGGGTCCTAGGTCCCAGTCTGAGTCTACGACCCGGTCAAGGTTCAAGTCCTAGTTTGAGTTCAGGTTCGGGTTTCCAATCCCGATTCAGGTCCAGATCTGGGTTCGAGTTCTGGGTTAGAGTCCAAATCCTAGTCTGGGTCTTAGTCTAAGGTTTCGATCTTGGTCTGGGTTCCGAGGCTCGGGTCAAGGTCCCCCATCCAGGTATGGGTCCTTGGTCCCAGTCAGGCTCGATGTTTGGGTTCGGGTCCTAGTCCCAATTCTCATTTCGATTCAATGTCTGGCTTCGGGTACGGGTCCGACTCTAGGTCGGGGTCTAAGTCCTGGTCTGAGTTTTGTGTTGGGTCAGGGTCCAAATTCGAATCCCGATCTGGGTCTGGGTTTAGGTCCATGTCCGCGTCCAAGTCTTGGGTACGGGTCCAAGTTTGGGTCTGGGTCTCGCTCCAGATCCAGGTCCCACGTTTCGATCCCGGTCTGGGTATGGGTCCGCGTCTGGGTTCGAGTCTAGGTTTGTATCTAGATCCATGTCTAAGTCCGAGTCTGGGTCTGGGATTCGGTCCCAGGTTCAGGTCCGACATGATACTGGATCTGGAACCGGAATAAGACTAGGACTGGAACTGTAACAGGACTCAAACCTGAACCCAAACTCAGACCAGAACCCAAACTGGGACTCCTAGACCCGGACCCGAACCCAGTCCTAGACCCAAACCTAGACCCGAACCCGTACCCTATGACCTGAAATGGAACCGAAACCGGAAGTAGATGGGGACTCGGGAACGGGACCAGAAACAGGACTTTGACATAGACCTAGAACCGTAACTGGACCTAGACCTAGACCTGGAACCGTAATGAGACTAGGACCCAGACTCCAACCCAGACCTAGACCCGAACTGGGACCCAGACCCGAATCCCAACCCAGACTTGGACGTGGTACCCAAACCTAGACCCGAACTCAGACCCAAACATGGAAAAAGACTCGGGACAGAGAACTGGGGCCACGACCTAGAACCGCACCCCACCCTCAGTCCCAAACAAAAACTCGGACCTGGGACTCGAGACTTGAACCAGAACCAGATTGAGACACGTGATAACGATCCAGATCTGCGACTCAGGCCAAGACCCGAACCCAGACCAGGACCCAAACCCGGACCCTGACCTAGACCTGGGACCCGAAATTGGAAATTGAAGAAGAATCACCAGACCAGGACAATCGAACAAGACTAAGACCGTGACCAGGACCCTCGAACAATCGGGATGGCCCCTTATGAACTTTTATAGTGAAGAAAGTGTAGATCACTAATTCACTAGGATGAAGTAGGTGAAATAGAGTTCCTAGTCCCTAAGGCTGTTCAGAGAACAAGTGAGGCAGTTGATAAAATTAGAGCGCGAATGCTCGCGGCTGAAAGCAGAAAGAAGAGTTATGTTGATCCAAAGTGACAGGAGATTGATTTTCAGATTAGAGATATGGTATTTCTCCGGGTATCGCCTATGAATGGCATCAAACGCTTTGGTAAGAAAGGGAAGCTTAGCCAAAGGTCCATTGGACCTTTTGAAATCCTTGAGAGGATAGGGCAAGTAGCGTACAGATTGGCTAAGCCCCCAGCGCTGGCAGCTGTACATGATGTGTTCCATGTTTTGATGCTTCAGAATTATGTCTCAGATTCATCCCATATCTTGAGTTATGAAGCGTTGGAACTATAGTCAGATTTATCATATGAGGAACAACGGGTGCAAGTACTTGATAGAAGAAAGAAAGTCTTGAGAAACAAGAAAATTGCACTGGTGAAGGTATTATGGAAAGATAGTAAAGTGGAAGAGGCAACCTGGGAACTCGAGACGGATATGCGACAAAATATCCGGAGTTGTTCAGGTAAATTTTGGGACGAAATTTCTATAAGGAGGGGTAATTATAATACCCTAAGACTAAGAAAATGGATTACCAAACCCTAACTAGTTAAATGTGTATTATTGTAGAATTGTATTATTAAATAATTTATTATAAGTGAATTAATTTGATATATGATATGTTAAGACCCCGTTGATGAGCCAGGGGAAATTCTGTAATTTTGACACGAGAAGGGTAAAACTATGGAATTTATATTATGATGTGCTTATGGACTATATTTTTATATATTCACAAGTGGGTATTTCAGGCTGAATCCGGTTCGGGGCCAAAATACAATTTTGGGATTATTTGTTGGCATTTTATTAATATGTGATTAATTTGAAAATTATTTGAATATGTGATATTTTATGGAAATGACTTAAATGCCCTTGAATGCTTAATTGTGTGTTATATGGCCCTAGGGGCACTTTAGGCTTTTGACTATTTTGTCTATTTTCTGACAAGTGAATGTTGATTAATGAAAAGCATTTTCTGCATTTCGCTTTACCCAAACCGCCCCCTCTCTCTCTCTAAACTCATTTACTCTAATCTTTGAATTTGTAGAAAATTGCTTGGGTTCAAGCTTATTTTGTGGGAATCTTTGAAGCTTGAGTTGTTGAGGATTTGGAGGTAGTTTTCTTACTGTCTTAATTTGAATTGGTTGCTGAAATTGAAGTTGATTTAAGCATGATTTTATTGTAGAGATCCTTGTGATGCATGTGTGTTGGAATTAGTTTAATTTTGATACTCTATGCTTGATTGTATTAAAGATTGATGTAGGATGCTTTGTGTTGTGCTTTTGAGATAATTTTTGAGGTTAAGTTGGTGCTTTACTTCTTTTATACAGCTCTGATTTTATTGTTGAGCTTGAGCTTGTGTTTTAGGTTTAAAGATTCAAGGTTTGAGCTTGAATTTGTTGATATTTTACTCAATTTTGGAGCCTATATTGTATATTGTTTAAATCTGATTTTGTTGCATGCGAGCTTTGATTTTGACCTTTAAATGTGTGTATTAGTTCTCTGTTATTATATTGTGTGGGAAATGATTTTGAGATATATGCATGTTTGGGGTGAGATTGGGTGATTTTTGATGCATTTTTGGAGCTGCTAGAATGGAGTTTCTGGGTTTTCAGCTTTTGGGCACCACGGCCCGCTCGCGTGGACAGATTGCATGTTGAATTTGTTTTGTTCATAACTTTTGATTCGGGACTCCGTTTGGGTCGTTCTTTATATTGTTGGAAAGCTCGTTCCGAGCTTTATATGTTTATCTACATTTTTAATGTCAATTTTATATTATGTGAAAGTTGATTTAGGGATTAACCATATACTTGTGAATCCCAGAAATTGTGACTAGGATTACCGACACTAGGTCAGGGGCACTGGGGGATTCGGAATCTCTGCGTTTACGGGACAATTGGTAAGATAGTATTTAGCACGTAGAGTATTCACGGTGGCGCTTATATTGAAAATAATATATGTGAGTAATTGGGAACCGGGACTAGGGTTATCACCACAACATGAGCGGTTTAATGGTCTAGGGTTATTACCCGAGTGATGATTAATGTGAATGTGTTATGCATAGTTATATATAAGTGTATATTGAGATTTAGGGTTATGCGTTCAAGGAATAATCGGGTTGGACTCGGTGACTAGAACCGAGATGAACCGTTTTAAGGCCTTATTGTATTTAGACGTGTAAACGTAACAAGTAGGTCTGTGCCACATACACATAAATAGGCGTGCGAGCGTAACACACGGGTCTATGTCATACAGACAAATGTGAAATGGCACTGATGTTTATGTGATGTGATAATTATGATTATTGATATTTTTTTACTATCTTGCTGGGCTTGGCTCACGGGTGCTCTACTGTGCAGGAAAGGATAAATCTGTCTCAGATCATCCATGAGTGCTAGAGTTGGGCGATGTATGTACATGTTCGAGCCACACTAGACCAAGCAGATTGGGGTCTTCCAGTGATGAACTTTTGAAACTCTGATTTTGCCGCTTAGGTCAGCTAGTGAAAAGGCTTGTAAAATTTTGTAAAATATTTTTGAGATCCCAAAGCATGTAATTTTTGATTGTAAAGTTAAGTTTATTACAACTTTTATTTTCACTCTGTTTTCCATTAAATTTTAAATTACACGCGCTTATCTTTCTAGTAATCCAATTTAGGGGATTAGGGTTTCTTAATCACCTTGGGTAGTGTGCCTATTTCTTAGGGCGTTATAGTTTGGTATAAGAGCGCCAAGGTTTTTAAATTCCTGGTCCTTGTCCTATTTGATACGAACCACACCAACTTGTGATGAAACCTGACACCAAATATGGAACAGCCACCAAGAACAAACGATGTTGGAATGGAACCTCGACCCAATGCTTAGCGAAGCACGAACCTTGGTATAAGGAAGACGCCACAAACGGGGATGGAAATCCGTTTGATAAGTCAAGTTGAACGCTACAAGGATACCTCCTCGATAAGTTCACAAGTTTCTTCAAGAACTCTAGAAGATAACACACACAATTTGCATATATGATAATCTGGTTTTTACAATGGAAAGGTAGTCCCTTTTATAGGACGAAAATGACACCTACAAGACCTTTGGACTTCAACATTAACACACCTAAGTCCTTTGGTCTTTCCAATAAAAGCATACTAAATAAGACTCTTGGTCTTCATAATGGAAGCTCCATAATGAAGACCTTTTGACTCCACTCTTGTAACTCCCACACAAAAGAACTTGACACATATAAATGTGACAACTACGACCATATGATAAAAACGTGACACATAAAATTAAATAAAACGTGACACATATAATGAAGCTTCAAAATTCAGTCCACTTTGATGAGTATGACCAATCTTTGTTCTCCTTCCGTGTTGACCACGGTCTCTTCTTGATTTAAGACTTTGTGTACTAGGCTGTTAAGCTCTTCCTTGAATCTCTTAGCTCGTGCCCTAGTCACTGGACCCACTGGAATTGGACTTGATACTTGGTCCTTGATGTCCTCATCACTATTCTTGGGTCCCGATTCGCTTCTAGTTTCAGTTCCAGTTTCAAATCATGGGGTACAAGTTCGGGTCGAGTTTGGGTCCAAGTTTGTGTTTGGGTCCTGATTTGGGTCTGGGGCGAGGTACAGGTCTGGGTTTCGGTCTCGGTTAGGGTCCGAGGGTGCGTTCGGTTCCGGGTTTGGTCTAGGTCCAGGTCCCAGTCCCATTCAAAGATCCCGGTCCAGTTCAAGTTCAAGTTTCGGTTTTGCTTCCCGAGTGTGGGTTTGGGTCCAAGCATCAAGTCCCGTATCTCAGGTCCCGAGGTGGGTCCTAGGTCTAGGTTTTGGTTTGGGGTCAGGTCCCAGATCCCGATCCAAGTTCTGAGGCCCAAGTTCTGGTCCTAGTTCGGGGGCCCAATTCCTAGGTCTCGGTCTCCCATCTATGTTTTGGGTCCTAGGTCCCGGTTTGGGTCGGGTCCGAGTTCGGGTCCTAGTCCAAGTCTGTGTCCGAGTTTTAGGTCCCAGGTTCGAGTCTTGTTCTTCGGTCCTGGGTTCGGCCCCAGTTTTTGGGTCTGAGTCTAGGTCCGGGTCTCGATCTGGGTCCAGGTCTCGGTGTTGGTTTAGGTCCCAGGTCCCGGTCTGGGTCCAAGTCCCGGTATGGGTTCTGGTCTGAGTTTGCGTTTAGGTTTGGGTCTTGTTACAGTCCCATGTCTGGGTTCTAGTCTCAGTCCTAGTCCAATTCCAGTTCTGGGTCTGGGATCGGGTCGGACCTGAACCTGGGACACGAACCTAGACTCGGATCCACACCCAGACCGGGATCGAAACTTAGGACCTGGGTCTGGACCGAGACCCAGACCCAAACCTGGACATGTACCCAAGACTTGCACTCGGACCTGGACAAAAACCCATACGCAACCTTGGACTTGGACTAGGACTCAGACCCCAACCCAGACCTGGACAAGAACCCGAACCCGGATAAGGAATCGAAATTAGAACTGGGACTATGACCCGAACCCACACATGGACTCGGACAGGGACCTAGGACACGAACTTGGATGGGGGACCTGGACCCGGGCCTCGGAACCCAGACCCGGATCGGAACTCGAGACTCAGACTTGGAGCTGGATCTGGACTCAAACCCAAGACTCGAACCCAGATCTTGACCATGACTGGGATCAAAAACCCGAACTCGAACTCGGACTAGGACTTGAACCCCGACAAGGTTCTAGACTTGGACCGGGACCTAGGACCCAGACCTGGATGGGGAACCAGGACCCGAGACCCGAGCTTCAGAATTGACACCGAGACCCAGGACCTAACCGGAGACCCATACCCTGAACTTGGCCACGGACCAGGACCTGGGACCCGAAGTGGAACTAGACTGGCACCCGAGACTAGGATTTTTATCTAGACTCGGGGCTTGGACCTAATGTTGGGTTTTATGCCCTAAATAAAACTCATTTCAATATAATCAGATTTACTTATTAATATAGATCAGAAATAACATTTAATGTTGCATGGTTCACATGATTTATTTCATGATTATATGTACATAATGTATAAATTCATCTGAAACCCTTTTCACATACTTGATCCTGTTTATTGTGTCGTCAACACATTGGAAAGTAAACATGACTATGTGAATAAAGTTTCCTAGATTTATCAGACACAGGGTTTTACTGATATGATAATCTACAACAGAGTTTACTTGCATTTGGAGAATGCTATGTTCTTTCCAGAACATTGGTTAAAGTAAAGCTCAGGTTGGATGCATGGAGTATGCATCGGAAGGGACCGATATTGAACTTTGACTTAGATTTATTAAAACTTACCGTAATATCTATTCATGTCAATATCGCCTAGTTGATCCTAGATCAAATGATCTTAATCCTGTTATGATTAGGCTCAATTTCGAGAGGCTATTCGTGTTCTTTGATTTGTTAGTTAAGCCTACTTTTAGGTCAGGGTGATACGTACATTTTGGGAACACGGTAGTGCAATTGAGTGGGAGCGCTGACATGAACATGGAATCTATAGCTTCTATCTGGCGAATAGTAAGCAAAGGATGATCTCCTTCGAGCTTGACCAAACGAACATAAATGGTGGAGTACTCATTTCACATAAGCTGAAATATCATTTATACAGGGTCAAGTGTTTTAAGGATAAAATACATTGTAGGGTGTAACGGTAATTGATTTACTTGCGGGGTTAATCAACATACTTGTGAGTAGATCTAAGATCCTGGTATAATAAATTCCAACAACTGGCCTCAGAGCCATGGTAATTGATTTACTTGCAAGAAATTTGGACTTTGAAACGATTGTTTGTTTGTTTTTGGATGGTATCATGTTGTATTGAGTGTTATTTGATGATTGATTGGTGTTTGTGAATTATCGTTAAAGATAATTGAATATCTGTTTCTGGAATTATTTTTATTGGATAGTATGGAAAAAATTAAGCAAGTTACTTTTTTACAGAACTCAATTTCGATTTAATTTGAATTAGTTATGATTTTTTGAAGATTCGAAAAAATCGGAGTTGTGCTGAAATTTTCCTGCGATCGCGAAAACTGTCCGTACAGCTCACAATTTTTTCGTTTTTCTTCGTTTTTTCATGCTTTTCATGAAATTAACTTCCGATTTTTTGTGTAGTTCTGTATTTATACTATTACTATTCCTAATTCAATTCTAATTATCATTTTGAATTAATTTAATATTTTTTAATTTTAATTCAAGATATTAGTGTAATTTGAATTTAAAAATAGTTAGTATCTATCTTTTTTTCTTAATAATCTATCTTATTTTTTAAATTTGATTATATCTTATCTTATTTTTAAATTTAAGGTCAGATTTAAAATATTTTAAATTAATTTTTTTTTAAATAATTTGACCTTATTTAAATTTAAAATAAGATAACTATAATCATGTAATTTTAAGAAGGTGTAAGATATTTTGCTAACTTTTAAATTTTGTTATTTTATTTATTTAAATTACATTTAAAATCTGAAAAATATATTCATTTATCTTTTTTAATTTTTTATTTTATTTTTATTTATAAAATAACATTTAATTTTTAAAAGTAGTTAGCAAATTTCGAAATGATATTTAGGTTGGTTGAAACCTAATTTTTCAAAATTGTAGGTTTAATTTTAAATTTTTTTTAAATTTTGAATTTTTAAATTTTTTTAAAATTTTCGAAAATTATTTTTTTTATTTAATTAATTATTTTCGAAATTAATTATTTAATTTAAAATTAAATAAATCCTACATCCAACTATCCAACTAACCTTGTTGCAGGAGTATGTGTTTTAGCTTATGTGTAAGTTTTCAAAACCTATTATTACTTGATTGCAAATAGCCATGGTTACTTTTTGCCAAATCTAATGATCTGATGGCTTCCTTGATCAAGATAATAATTTGTAACAGGTATATTTACAATCTTCTTTCATCTGTGTATGACCTAGCAACATGATAGGACCCATCCAAAGTGTGCCTGTGTGAGCCTATGTGTTTAATTTCATTATAGATGCATATAGGTTAATGTTGCTAAATAAATTATCATAGTTCTTGATAGAATTTATTTAGGCCCATTTAGTTTTTGGGCCTATTCAATTAATAACAGTTGTTCATTTTAAGGTTAAATTCCTCTCTTTATGGCCTTGTGTGAGAGTTGGGAGCCATAGTAGTGGGTACGACATACTGAACCCAGCACCCCCTCACATGAACCACCCCAATTGTGAAGGCCCATTTGCCTGATTTGAATGACTGTACTAGGTTAATTAAACTAGTTTAACCTAATAAAATTGATTAGCAACATAATTAATTTCATTTATTTTGAAATTAATTTAAGAAAATTATAGTTTAAAGAATTCTTTATTCTAAGCTAAACTATATGTATTTTCTTGTATTTAATTAAATATAGAATTATAACCATCTAGATTCTTTCTGGAGCTTAATTTAAAATTTTCATTAAATATTCCTATTTAAGTTGATATTTAGTTATCTACAACTAACCAACTTAAATCTGAATATCTTTTGAATTTCAAATTTCAAAATTAAGTTGAGGAATTTTACGCATTGGTTATTAAGATTCTTTAGATATTTTTTAAGTTAATATCTTTTCGAATATTAACTTAAAATGGAATATTTTAGATATTTTTTTTTTGAGTTAATATCTTTTTGAATATTAACTTAAAATGGAATATTTTCAAATTAAGTTTATATAACTTAATTTTTTGATATTTAATTAAATTGAAATTTGAAAATATTTAAGTTCTAGATTTTTTCTAATACAACTTAAATTAGATATTTTTTCAAATTTTGTGGAAAAGATACTTAGTTCAATAAAATATTTTCTAGATAGTTATTTCTAGACTACTTATTATTTCTAATATTAAATAGGAAAATATTATACATTGTGAAATTAATTATTTAAATAATTAATTTTGGTACAATTTATTTTAAGTATATTTTTCCTAGTATTAAACTAGAGATTAATAATTAAGCCTTCTCTACACTTAATTATTTATTTCTTGAATTTAATACATTTAATTAATTTGAAAATTGAATATCTAAGTTGATTTTCATCATAATACTTAAATATTTCTTTTTCATGACACTTAATTGAATAGAAAATTATTTTTAGTTGAAATTTAATTTTTCAACTAAATTTAAATAATTTTCAAAATATATTTTTTCTTTATTTTATTAATCAAATTTCGAAATTGTATTTCTTAAATGCTGGAATTTCGAATTTTATTTAAAAAAATAGATTAAAGTTGTAAATTATTTTTTTAATTAATTCTTGGACCAACTTAAATCAATGATTTTTTCATTAATTGATTAATTTTTTAATAAATGAATTAAAATATATTATTAGAAATTAAATTAATTAGTCAAAGGAAAATCTAGATAGGTGATATTTTTGCTTGAAGTATTTTTCTAGTGTATTTAATTAAATAGAAAATTAATATTTAAGTTGATTTTCACCATCATACTTAAATATTTGAAATTTTTCTTATATATATTTAATTAAATAGGAAAATTATATTTTTTGTTGTAAATTAATTTTATTAATTAATTTTTGGCCAACATTAAATTAGAATAATTTTTCCAGGATTTATTTTTTATTTTAATATGCATTTTTCGAAAATTATATTCTTAAATACTTTAATTTTCGAAATGCAATATATATTTATAGAAAATTAAATTTGAGTTGTAAATTAATTTTGTAACAACTTAAATTGAATATTTTTCTAAATATTTATTGGAAATTATTACTAAGATGGAAATAATTCATGTTGTTTTCATATCCATCTAAGTAAAATTTATAAATATTAAATTAAAATTTATATTTAGAATTTTTCATTCTAAATTAGAAATTTTAAATAAATATATATTTAAAATAAATAGATTAAATAAAGAGAATCAAAGAAAATACAACTCATTTTAAATAATGAGCTTGATTATTATTAAGATATTCGATCTCCATTGTTGGTCTTACAAAAGTTAAATGTTTTCAATATAACCTCGAGACGCTAGACTTCGTCCCCCTATGGATGGTTATTCGTTGAACGCATTTAACACCGTAAGATCTCATTTGATAAGTGTTTTGTAAGTTTTCGTCTCTATTAGACTCTCCCCTACGGTGACTACTTCGAGATAAACTTATAAAACATGAAACAATGGTCGAAGCTCATAAAATGAGAATAACCTTGACTCTCGCCTACCGGGACAACGTTGGATTCTTATTTTGATCGAATAAAAGGTTGCTAAAATGGTTCCTATTTTAGATGAGCTGACAACTCTATTCAATGAATGGTACTTTGACTCTCGCCTACCAGGACACTGTATCAGTTTGTTGGAAACCTTGGAAATTATTTAGGATTGTATGTTTTAGTATTTTCACTGGTCATTCCTACTTGCTATATGTTTAATAATTTCTGAATTGTGTATGAATTTATATTGAACCATGTTATTTTCTGTTATTAAATTGTAGTTTAATTTCGAATCTTCATTGTTGGTCTAACATGTTTGTTTTTCTAATGAGATAAATCCCAAATGGATTTTCACCATTAGACATACATAATAGTGTAAGATCTCGAAAGATAAATATTGTATATGCAACATCTAGCTGTTCATCAATTGATGACACCTTAGACTAGTATTTTTACAATATGAAACAAGAAGATTACATAAATAAGATTACTTTGTCTTTCGCTAATCGAAGCATTGTTGGATTCTTATTTATAAACGAAATTATCCTAATTCCTCTTAGCTTATTCATTTCGAATTAGCTCAATAATATATCACTGGATGAATGGTCTATAAATCATTTCATGTCATTATATTTTCTCTTAAGAAATTAAATGACGCATATGATTATAATCCCGAAATTCTATTCCCAATTGATATAAATCTTCAATCTTAGAAATCTCCTACTTGTATGGGCAAATTTGACTTAGAGTTAAATTAGTAGTGGTGGTCCAAGATAGAATTACTCATAATATTTGGTATAAATTTAAGTCTTTGACTTTAATTTTAGATTCCAAACAGAAATTTTCTTATATTTCTAATTCCAGGATACAATACAGTTACACTTTCACGTGTTTAATATCCATCTTCTATTAATGGATTAAAACTGTATGGAATATGAGTTAGGTATTCTGTGACCAGGATCCACTTGCAGTATTCTAAGAACTCTTTTATGTAACTAAACCTATGTCATCAAAAGACACTACCACATTTTTTTTAATCTATGGCATTTGTATCTTGTTCATAGTGGATTTGACAAGATCAATCTCTGCAAAGAGTTAATATGCCTATATCCACTGAAAGTAATTCATCTCATTCGCAGATGGATGTACGTTCAGGGGTGGATATAAGTTTTTCGTTGTATTCTTAAAACGATAACTCTAGATTATACCTTTTAGCAAAGAAATTTGAAATGTTTGAAAAATTTCATTAATTTCTAGCAATGGTTAAAACCATTAAGGTAAGTGGTTAAAGATCTTGCGAACTGATAGGGGTGGAGAAATAGTTAGTAGATATGCAGTTCAAAGATCATTAAATTGATTTTTGAATTATATCCAAACTTACCTCCCCAAAAATTTCGAGTTGGATATTAATGATTAGTTACTAGTCGTTGCCTAATTCCTTCTATGGTAATACAATTTAAGAATGATGTAATGGTTGGGTACTTAATGTAAATCATTACTAGATTCATGGATGACCTAATCAAAATCTTAAGAAAAGCTAGAACTGTTTACCATGGTTTGTTAGCTATTCTAAGTGATTAGGGGTGGACCATCCCATAGTCAATAGATAAGAAAATGTTTGTTCAAACGAATACTACTTTTCTAAGATAATGACTAAGTCTGAAAATAAAGTACCAAATAAAGGAGATATTTAATTCTTGATTCCAAAAGTGTTCTATCATCTTATTTGACATATGATGATCCCACTGCCTCTGTTGTCTTGTCACAACCAAAGAGGTTAATACCATTTAGTTTTCTTAGACATAATTCACGGTACCTTGTCGTAGTGGGAGAGTTTCTAGGAACTCACCTTCTCGTGACTTGGGAGACACTAGTGATTAAAATCCATTGTGAGTTTAAACAAGTAATGGATTGTCAAGATAAGAAACTAAGAAGAAAGCCAATAGAACTATGGTTTAATCCATTCACATGGAATAACCTAAAGTTTTCTATTACAAGGACATAAAAGGAAATTTTCATTTATAAATCCATTCAATGGACTTAACAAAACTTCCTGTTCCTAGTATTATAGGTTTGAGTTTATCTAAACCTATGGCTTGTGGTATACTTGGTAATTACTTACTCTAATGCAAGCAACTTACTTTAGTGAGATGCTGAAGCATTTTCTTTCTAATGGCAATCTATAGAAGCTTCACAACTTTTTAGACATAGATTTTATTTATCTAAGGAAAAGTCTCAACTATTCCAGAAAAGATAAAGCCATGAAAGAATAAATCAACACTGAGAGGTCTTAGATATGCTTTTGTATGCCTTAGACTAGACACTTGCTGTTGAGTGGGAGTAATGAGTAGGTATCAGATTAATCCAGGAGAAGAACATTGGAAGACAATCAAGTAAATCTTAAGATTAAGAAGAGGAACTATATGTTAGTCTATAAGGGTGTGTTTAAAACTCTTAGACTACACCATATCAGATTTCGAAATTTACCTTTGTGCTAGAAAATCTTTCTGATAAGATGGTGATTACTCTGGGGGTGGAATAGTGATTTTGGAGAAGTGTAAAAACCTATCTGAAGTCTCTAGGTCTACCAGGAAGGGACTGAATGTTAAAGTTGCAGGAAAGGTACTTATTCAATCTAAGGAAAGTTCTATACATCTTTGGCACCATTCCAAATTGCCTTAACTACTAGTGTTAATTTCCTGATTAACCAAAAGCAGTTGCCAAAGGTATAGAATTCAGTATCCCAAGAGATTAGACATATAGAGAGGAATTTCACATTATCAATAATTTTGTGATTAAGGAAGAGTAATGGTGGAGAAAAGGTTGTGGTTAATTCAACTTTTCAGATCCTATTACGAGGAGTTTACTACTACTACACTTGATTTGTATATCAAGGTGTTGAGATCATTTGAAATGCACTTTTTGTTTTATATTAGTGCAAGTGGGAGTTTGTTGGGTTTTCTGCCCTAAATAAAACTCATTTCAATATAATCAGATTTACTTATTAATATAGATCAGAAATAACATTTAATGTTGCATGGTTCACATGATTTATTTCATGATTATATGTACATAATGTATAAATTCATCTGAAACCCTTTTCCCATACTGGATCCTGTTTATTGTGCCGTCAACACATTGGAAAGTAAACATGACTATGTGAATAAAGTTTCCTAGATTTATCAGACACAGGGTTTTACTGATATGATAATCTACAACAGAGTTTACTTGCATTTGGAGAAGTGCTATGTTCTTTCCAGAGCATTGGTTAAAGTAAAGCTCAGGTTGGATGCATGGAGTATGCATCGGAAGGGACCGATATTGAACTTTGACTTAGATTTATTAAACTTACCGTAATATCTATTCAAGTCAATATCGCCTAGTTGATCCTAGATCAAATGATCTTAATCCTGTTATGATTAGGCTCAATCTCGAGAGGCTATTCGTGTTCTTTGATTTGTTAGTTAAGCCTACTTTTAGTCAGGGTGATACGTACATTTTGGGAACACGGTAGTGTAATTGAGTGGGAGCGCTGACATGAACATGAAATCTATAGCTTCTATCTGGCGAATAGTAAGCAAAGGATGATCTCCTTCGAACTTGACCAAACGAACATAAATGGTGGAGTACTCATTTCACATAAGCTGAAATATCATTTATACGGGGTCAAGTGTTTTAAGGATAAAATACATTGTAGGGTGTAACGGTAATCTAATCCCTTTACAGTGTAGATCATTCATATAGAGGATCATTGATCAAATTAGGATTATAACAATGGATAACTAATGATGCATCTATATGGTGGAACATATAGAGCATTCTATATACTGAGAGTGCAATTCTAAGTTCTATGCGTGGATTCAACGAAGAATTAATAAGTTAGTGAATTTTAGTGCTAAATTCTTGATCTACTTATTGGAAGCTCGGTTATATAGACCCATGGTCCCCGCACTAGTCGAGATAATATTGCTTGTAAGACTCATATAATTGGTTTTGATTAATCAATTATAATTCTCAAATTAGACTATGTCTATTTGTGAATTTTTCACTATGTTACGGCGAAATTGTAAAGAAAGAGTTAATAGGGGCATATTTGTTAATTATGATACTTTGTATGGTTCAATTAATAAATATGATAAATGACAATATTATTTAATAATTATTTATAGTTATTAAATAGTTAGAATTAGAAAACTGCAAAATTGCAAAAAGTGAGGCCCAAATCCACTAGTATAGGGCCGGCCACTTTTATAGGAATTGACCTCTGATATTTTCATTATTTTAATGCCAAATAATTCAAACCTAACCCTAGTGGAATGCTATAAATAGATAGTGAAGGCTTCAGGAAAATTACACTTTTCTTCTGACACTTCTGATTCAGAAAAAAACTGAGCCTCTCTCTCTCTCCCTATCTTTGGCCGAACCCACTCTCTCTTTCTTCTTCCTTAAATTTTGAAATTTTTAGTGTAAGAGTAGTGCCCACACACAGCTAGTGATACCTCAACCATAGTGAGGAAGATCGTGAAGAAAGACTTTCAGCAAGAAGGAGTTTCAGCATCAAAGATTCAGAGAAAGAGATCCAGGTTCAGATATTAATAATGCTCTGCTACAGAAAGGAATCAAGGGCTAGATATCTGAACGGAAGGAGTCATTATATTCCGCTGCACCCAATGTAAGGTTTACTAAACTTTATATGTGTTTATTTCATCGTTTTAGAAAGTTCGTATTTAGGGTGTTAATCAACATACTTGTGAGTAGATCTAAGATCCTGGTAAAATAAATTCCAACACCTAACCCATTGTCGATGTTTGGATTTGGGACCCATACCTGGACTCAAACTGAGACCCAAACCCAAACCCGAACCCGGACCCAAACCCGAACTTGTACTCCGTGACCCGAAACTTGAAGCGGAACCGGAAGCGGACGAGGACCCGAGAACAAGACCAGGGGACTAAGACTTGATCTCAGTCCTGGAACTGGAATCTGACAAGGAACCAGACCCAGACGAAGACCGGGATGCGTACCCGAATCAAAACTCAAATTGGGACTCGAGACGCGAACCCAAACCCAGACACGAACTTGAACCCAGACACCCAAAACTAGACCATAACCAAGCCCAAAAACTCGAGCTCAGACCAAGTCTCGAACCCGATCCCAGACCCAGACTTGGACTGAGACACGAACTAGAACCCAAACGCAAATCCAAAACTCGATCCCGGACCCTGACCAAGCCCTTGACCGAGACTGGGATTTAGACCTAGACTTGGACACGAACCCAAACCCGAAACTGAATA
This sequence comes from Cannabis sativa, assembly GCF_029168945.1. Classification (NCBI taxonomy): domain Eukaryota; kingdom Viridiplantae; phylum Streptophyta; class Magnoliopsida; order Rosales; family Cannabaceae; genus Cannabis; species Cannabis sativa. The sequence continues at coordinate 61,622,891 of NC_083601.1, forward strand.
CTGACCCAGACCCAGACTGGGATCCAAACACGGGACGAGGACTCAAACCCGTACGCGTACCCGTAACTGAACCTGGTACCCGAACTCAGACCTGGACCATGCCCGGGATTCGAAAAACCCATACCCAATCAGACCCAAACCTAGACGTGGACCCAGACCAGAACTCAAACCCAGATCGGGATTGGACCCCGGACTCAAACTTGGAACTGAACTCGGACTCTGATCGCGATCGAAACATGGGACCCGGACCCGCATCTAGACCCAGACCCAGGACCCTAACCCAAACTCAGAGCCTGATCTCGACCTAGACCGAAATCTGAGCTTGAACCCAAACTCGGACCAGGACACGAACACTGACCCGAACTCGAACCCAAACTCAAACTTTGAATCACAACTGGACCTGGAACCGGACTTGGACGAGGACCAGGACAAGGACATAAACTCGAACCTGAGCCTAGATAAAAACCAAGAGTGAGACCTAGACCCGAACAAAGAATAGGACTCAAACTCGAACCTAGATTGGGACCCAAACCTAAACAAGAACCGGGACCTGAACCCAAAAATGGGATAGGGACCTAGGCAACAGAACTAGGACTGGGACCTAGTACTCGACCCCAGACTCGGACTTGAACCTAGGACCTAGCTCGTCACCTGGCACCCAAAATGGAATCAGACCAGGACCCGAGATCAAGATCCGGAAAGATCCAGTCCCAGACCCAGACTAGGATTGAGACTCAAACCTGAACCCGAACTCGAACTCGGGACTCGATCCTGGACCCAGACCAAGCCCCTAACCTAAAAACAGTGGTTCGCACCTTGACATGGACTAAACCTAGACACGAACTCGAGTACCGACCCAAACCTAGATTGGGATCGAAACACGGGACCTAGACCCGACCCGCATGCGTACCCGCACCCGAACCTAGGACCCGAACCAGACCCGACTCGTACCTAGACCCAAACCAGATCCAAAAACCCGTACCCGACTCGGACTAAGAGTGAGACCCTGACCCCAAGCTCGACCCAGACCCCGACTCAGACCCGAAACCAAACTTGGGCCATGAATCAGAACTGGAACTATGACTAGGACTCGGACCTGAGACCAGAACCAAACCCAAACCATAACCCAAACTCAGACAAGAACCTGGACCAAGACCTTGAATAGGAATGGGACTTGAGACATGGGACCCGGACCTGGGCCGGGACCTGGACCTGACCTGGTCCTAAACCCTAGCCGGGACCTGAGACCTATGAACCAGACCAGGATACCGACCCTGACAAGGACCCAAACCTGAACTTGGACCAAGATTGGGACCGAGACCTGGCCCCGAACCCCGACCGGGACCTAGACTAAAACCAAGACTCGGGACTCGAAGCCGAACTTAGACACAGACCATGACCTAGGAACCGGACTTGGATGGGGGACTTAGACAAGGGACCTAGGTCCCGGAACCAAGACCCAGATCTAAATCCGGGACTCGAACCCAAACCAGGACCTAACCTAGACCCAGGAATCCGAAGTCGAACCTATACCTGAACTCGAAATCTGCCCCCGGACACAAAATCAAACCTGAACTCAAACCCAGACCCAGAATCAGACCCAAACCTTGACCTCCAACTGGACTCGAACTCGAACCTAGACCGGGATGAGAACCTAGGACGTAGACCCGGAACTAAACCCGGACTCAGATCGAGATCGAAACTTAGGACTTAGACCCGAACCTGAACTTGGACCCAAACCCAGGACTCTAACCCACAACCGAAGCCCGATCCGGACCTAGACTGAGATCCGGACTCGAACCCAAACTCGGACCAGGACTCGAACCCTGACCCTAACTCGAACCCAAACTCGAACTCAGAATCGCGACTGGAACTGGAACCAGACTAGGACTAGGACCAAGACCAGGACAAGGGCCCAGACCTGAACCCAAACCCAAATAAAAACTAAGACCAAAACCCAAACCCAAACTGCGACTAGGACCCAAACCCCAACCTAGATTGCGACCAAAACTAAGACCAGAACTAAGACCTAGACCGAGAATCAGGATAAGCACTTGGGCAACGAAACTGGGAACGAGACCTAAGACCGGACTCTAGACCCAAACTTCAACCTAGGACCTAGCTTGTGACCCAGCATCCGAAATGGAACCAAATCAGCACTCGAGATCGGGATCCAGATTTGGACCTAGGGCTTGGACTGAACCCGTAGTCGGTGTCTAGATCTGGGACCCAGCCCCAAACCCGAACCCAGACACGGACCTGAACCTAGTCCCACACCCAAACCTAGACCCGAACCCGTACCCTGTGACCTAAAATTGGAATCAAAATCGGATGTAGACCGGGACTTGGGAACGGGTAAGAAACAAAGACTTGGACCTTGACCTCGAACCATAACTAGACCTGGACCAAGACTCGGAACCGTAATTAGACTAGGACCCGTACTCCCAACCCAGACGTGGACTCGAGACCCGAACTTGGACCCAAACTCAGACCTAAACATGGAACCAGACTCAAGACACAAAACTGGGACCGGGACCTAGAATTGCACCCCAATCTCGGTCTCGAACCCAAACTTGAACTTGGGACCCGAGACCTAAACCAGAACCAAATCGGGACACAGAACAAGGATCTATATCTGGGACTCAGACCAGGAGTCGAACTCGGACCAAGACCGAAATCGGACCCTGACCCAGACCCGGGACCCAAAACTGGAACCTGAACAAAAACTGCCTAACAAGGACCCTCGAATAAAACTAGGACCGTGACAAGGACCCAGACCCAGACCCAGACCTAGAACCGAACTCGGACCTAGCCCCAGACCCAAATCGAGACCAGAACTCGGGCTCAGACACGGTCGTTTACCCGAGTGCCAGATCGAGACCCGGACCCAAAACCCGCACCCGCACCCGTACCTAGACTGGACCCGATCCCAAACCCAAACTCAAATCTAGATAGGGATCCGAATACGAACCAAGACTCGAACCCAGACCTAGACCCACACCGAGATCGAAACTTAGGACCTAGATTCGGACCGAGACCCTGACCCAAACCTTGACTTGGACCCGCACCGAGGACCCAAACTCGAACCTAGACTCGAACACATACCCAGACTTGGATTCGGACCTGAACCCAAACCCGAACCAAAACTCGGACCTTGACTCAGACCCGGACTTAGACTCGGACCCAAACCCGAACCTAGACCCAGACCAGGACAAACGCCCTAGACCTGGATGGTGAACCTAGACGTGGGCCTCAGAACCCAGACCCAGATTGGAACTCAGGACTCGGACCAGAACCTGACCTAGACTCATACCCTGTTATGGACGCAGACCGAGATCGGAACCCGAACCAGAACTTGGACCAAGACTTGAACCTTGACCGGTTCCTGGACTTGGACCGGGACCTAGGACTAGGACCTGGATCGGGCACCTGGACCCAGGACACAAGCATCAGAGCTGGGACCGAGACCTCGGACCTAGACCCTGACATAGGACCCAGACCGGTACCTGGGAACCGAAGTGAAACTAGACTGGGACCCGAGACCGTGATCTAAATCTGGACCCAGGGCTTGGACCTGACCCGTAGTCAGTGTTTTGATTAGGAACCCATACCCGGACACAAACCCAGACCCAGATTCAAACCCAGATCCGGACTCGGACCCAAACCCTGACCTAGACAAATACTTGTACCCCTGACCTGGGTCCAAGTCTGAGTTTGGGTTTGAGTCCGGGAACTAGAATCTAACTAGGACCCTGCACCCGCACCCGACCAGGACGCGGACCCGAATCAAAAGTTGGATCGAGACTCGAGACACGAATCTGAACCCAAACACGGACTTGGACCAGACCCAGACACAGGACCCTGACCGGGATTGGAGACTAAGATTTGGACCCAGGACCCAAACCTAGATTGGAGACCCAAACTCAAAATTAGAACCAGAATCGGGAAACATGACTAGGACTGGGACCCAAGACCCGACCAAATCTCGGTCTTAGACCCAGACCCGAACACGGACACGGACCGAGACCCAAGATCTGAATCAAAAGGAGACAGGGACCCAAGATTTGGATCTCGATCTTGACCTACGACCTAGGGCATGGACCTAACCCGTAGTCGGTGTCTAGATCTTGCAATCGTACCAAAACCTGAACTTGGAACTTTTTCCAAACCAGGACCCAAACACTAACTCAGACCCGAAACCCAAAATTAGGACAAGAACCGAAGTCAGGATCCTAGAATAGGAATTGTACCTCAACCAAAAACTGAATCTAGATGCAGAACCGAACACGGACCCGAACCCAGGCCGGGATCGATACCCGGACCCCGACCTGAACCCAGATCTAGACTTGTGCCTGGACCTGCACCCAGAACCCGAACCCAGGACCCGTGACTCGGGAACTAGACCAGAACCCAGACCCAGACCCAGAACAAGACCAAGATCTCTACCCAGACACAGACTGAAACCCAGACCCGCACCCGTACCTAGACCCAAACTCGGACACAGACCCAGACACATACCAGAACTCAAACTCAAACCCGGGACTCGAACCCAGACCAAGATCAGGATTAAGACCCAGACCTGGACTAGGACCGAGACCTGAACCTGGACTGGGACCTAAACCTAAACTGGGACCAGGATCGGGACCGAGACTAGGACCCGGGACCCGATACTCGGACCTAGGACTTAAGAACTGAACCGTGAGCAAGACCCAGACCAGGGCAAGTCCCAAGACAAGGACAAGTACCAAACACAGACTTGGACCTGCACTCAGACTAGGACCCTAACCCAGACCGGGACCTCGGACCCTCACCTGAATTGGGGACCCGGACCCATGACTCAGGACCCAAGACCGAAACCTAGACCCAAACCTGAACCTGAGACCCGAACCAAGACCCAAGACATGAGCTAAAACTCAAGACCCATACCCATAGCGAGATCGGAACCCAGGACCGAGACCCGGACCCGAATCCAGAGCGAAACCTAGAACAAAACTCAAGACCTAAACCCGGACCCAAACCTAGACCGGAACCTGGTTCGGGACCTAGACCTTAACTATGACCCTGATCGGGACCCGGACCCGGACCCGAAAAAAGACCTTGACTTAGACCAGGACCTGAACCCAGACTCAAACCTGAACCCGTACTTCCACCTAAACTCGGACCCAAACTTGGGATCCAAACCCGGTCTAGGATGAGTACCCAAACTTGGGACTGTAACAGGACCCAAACCTAAACCCAAACTCAGACCAGAACCCATACCAGGACTTGAACCCAGACCAGGACTTTTGACCTGGGACCTAAATCAAGACCGAAACCTGGACCCAGACCGAGACTAGGACCTAGACCCAGACCGGGACTAGGACCTAGACCCAGACCCCAAAATCGGGGCCGAACCAAGGACCCAAGAACCAGACTCGGACCTGGGACCCGAAACCCAGAGCTAGACTGGGACTGGGATGTGAACTCGTACCCGAACCCAAACTTGGACCTGGACTCGGACTTGACCCGAACCCAAACCCAGACCGGGACCTAGGACCCGAATATAGATGGGGGGACCAAGACCTAAGAATTGGGCCCCAAAACTAGGCCTAGAACTTGGGCCTTAGAACTTGGATTTGGATCAGGGACCTGACCCTAGACCCAAACCTAGACATAAGACCCACCTCGGGACTTGGGATCAGGGACTCGATGGTTGGACCCAATTCGTTGTCGATGTCTAGATCTAAGACGTAGACCAGAACGCGAACCTAAACTCGAACTCAAATCAGGACCCGGACACATACCAAGACCCAGACCCACACTTCGGAACAAAAACCGAAACTTAAACTTAAACCGGACTGAGATCTTTGAAAGGGACCGAGACCTAGACCTAGGCCCGAACCCGGAACCAGACCCAGCCTCGAACCCTACTCGAGACCGAAACCTGGACCTGAACCTCGCCTCGAACCCGTACCTCGTGACTTGAAACTGGAACCGAAACTGGAAGCGGATTAGGACCCAAGAACAGGACCATGACCAGGACATGGACCCAGACCCAAAACTGTAACCGGACCAGTATCCAGACTCGGACACAAACCCACCCTGGGATTGGGTCCAAAACCCGGACCCAAACCCAGACCAGAACCTGGTCCAGGACCTAGACCTTAACTAGGACCCTAATCGGGACCCCAACCCTGACACGAAAAAAGATCTGTACTCAAACCAGGACCCAAACCCAGACTCAAACCTTAACCCATACGAGTTCGAATATTGGGTCTCGGGTCCCGGATCTCGGTCCAGGGTCTCGGTCCAGGGTTTCGGTCCCTGTCCCAGTCTGGGTTCTATTCCTAGTCCAGGTTTTGGTCTTGGTGGTTAATTCAACTTTTCAGATCCTATTACGAGGAGTTTACTACTACTACACTTGATTTGTATATCAACGTGTTGAGATTATTTGAAATGCACTTTTTGTTTTATATTAGTGCAAGTGGGAGTTTGTTGGGTTTTCTGCCCTAAATAAAACTCATTTCAATTTAATCAGATTTACTTATTAATATAGATCAGAAATAACATTTAATGTTGCATGGTTCACATGATTTATTTCATGATTATATGTACATAATGTATAAATTCATCTGAAACCCTTTTCCCATACTGGATCCTGTTTATTGTGCCGTCAACACATTGGAAAGTAAACATGACTATGTGAATAAAGTTTCCTAGATTTATCAGACACAGGGTTTTACTGATATGATAATCTACAACAAAGTTTACTTGCATTTGGAGAAGTGCTATGTTCTTTCCAGAGCATTGGTTAAAGTAAAGCTCAGGTTGGATGCATGGAGTATGCATCGGAAGGGACCGATATTGAACTTTGACTTAGATTTATTAAACTTACCGTAATATCTATTCAAGTCAATATCGCCTAGTTGATCCTAGATCAAATGATCTTAATCCTGTTATGATTAGGCTCAATCTCGAGAGGCTATTCGTGTTCTTTGATTTGTTAGTTAAGCCTACTTTTAGTCAGGGTGATACGTACATTTTGGGAACACGGTAGTGTAATTGAGTGGGAGCGCTGACATGAACATGGAATCTATAGCTTCTATCTGGCGAATAGTAAGCAAAGGATGATCTCCTTCGAGCTTGACCAAACGAACATAAATGGTGGAGTACTCATTTCACATAAGCTGAAATATCATTTATACGGGGTCAAGTGTTTTAAGGATAAAATACATTGTAGGGTGTAACGGTAATCTAATCCCTTTACAGTGTAGATCATTCATATAGAGGATCATTGATCAAATTAGGATTATAACAATGGATAACTAATGATGCATCTATATGGTGGAACATATAGAGCATTCTATATACTGAGAGTGCAATTCTAAGTTCTATGCGTGGATTCAACGAAGAATTAATAAGTTAGTGAATTTTAGTGCTAAATTCTTGATCTACTTATTGGAAGCTCGGTTATATAGACCCATGGTCCCCGCACTAGTCGAGATAATATTGCTTGTAAGACTCATATAATTGGTTTTGATTAATCAATTATAATTCTCAAATTAGACTATGTCTATTTGTGAATTTTTCACTAAGTTAGGGCGAAATTGTAAAGAAAGAGTTAATAGGGGCATATTTGTTAATTATGATACTTTGTATGGTTCAATTAATAAATATGATAAATGACAATATTATTTAATAATTATTTATAGTTATTAAATAGTTAGAATTAGAAAACTGCAAAATTGTAAAAAGTGAGGCCCAAATCCACTAGTATAGGGCCGGCCACTTTTATAGGAATTGACCTCTGATATTTTCATTATTTTAATGCCAAATAATTCAAACCTAACCCTAGTGGAATGCTATAAATAGATAGTGAAGGCTTCAGAAAAATTACACTTTTCTTCTGACACTTCTGATTCAGAAAAAAACTGAGCCTCTCTCTCTCTCTCCCTATCTTTGGCCGAACCCACTCTCTCTTTCTTCTTCCTTAAATTTTGAAATTCTTAGTGTAAGAGTAGTGCCCACACACAGCTAGTGATACCTCAACCATAGTGAGGAAGATCGTGAAGAAAGACTTTCAGCAAGAAGGAGTTTCAGCATCAAAGATTCAGAGAAAGAGATCCAGGTTCAGATATTGATAATGCTCTGCTACAGAAAGGAATCAAGGGCTAGATATCTGAACGGAAGGAGTCATTATATTCCGCTGCACCCAATGTAAGGTTTACTAAACTTTATATGTGTTTATTTCATCGTTTTAGAAAGTTCGTATTTAGGGTGTTAATCAACATACTTGTGAGTAGACTTAAGATCCTGGTAAAATAAATTCCAACACCTAACCCATTGTCGATGTTTGGATTTGGGACCCATACCTGGACTCAAACTGAGACCCAAACCCAAACCCGAATCCGGACCCAAACCCGAACTTGTACTCCGTGACCCGAAACTTGAAGCGGAACCGGAAGCGGACGAGGACCCGAGAACAAGACCAGGGGACTAAGACCTGATCTCAGTCCTGGAACTGGAATCTGACAAGGAACCAGACCCAGACCAAGACCGGGATGCGTACCCACAAAACTCAAATTGGGACTCGAGACGCGAACCCAAACCCAGACACGAACTTGGACCCAGTCCTGAACGCAGGACTCGGAGCGGGATTGGAGACTCAGACCTAGAACTAGGTCCCTGACCTAGATTGGGGACCCAAACGCGAAATTAGAACCAGAATCAGGGCCCAAGAAAGGGACTGGACCTAAGACTAGACCTTGGTCTCGGACCCAGACACGGACCGGGACCCAAGATCGGAATCGGACCTGAACCCAAACACGGACCTAGACCCAGACCAGGACTCGGACCTAGACCCACACCCAAACCTTAAATCAAACCCTGTGACCCAGAATTGGAACCGGCACTGGAAGCAGACCCTTAAACCCTAAACCCTAAACCCTAAACCTGATACCGTAAATTCTAAACTCTTTACACTTACCCCTAAACCCTAAGCCCTAAACCTTAAACCCAAAATCCCTAAACAATAAACCCTAAACCCTATACCCTAACCTTGACACGGGCCCAGACCCATTCCCATAACGAGATCGGAACCCAGGACCTAGACCTGGACCCGGATCTAAACCCGAACCAACACCCAAACTCAGGACCTTAACCTGGACCCAAACCTAGACCAAAACCTCGTCCGGGACCTAGACCTTGACTGGGAGCCGAATCGTGATCCAAACCCAGACCCAAACAGGGACCTGGACTAAGACTGGGACCCGAATGCAGACTCAAACTTGAACCCGTACCAGGGCTCGGACTCAGACACAAACCCACCCCGGGATTGGGTCCCAAACTTGAATCCAAACACGAGTCGTGACTCAGGACCCGATCCCACACCTAAACTCAGACCCGAACAAGGAATAGGACACGGGACCTAGAATAGGGATCGAGACCCAGAACTGCACCCTAGTGTCGGTCTTGGACCTAGACCGAGACCCAGACCGGGACTTGGGACATGAACCGAGACAAGACTAGGACCCGTGATTAGGATCCAAATTTTGTTCTGGGATTCGAGAAATGGGGCTTGGAAAAGACCCATAGTCCGTGTCTTGTTCTGGGAGTCGGAGAAGGACCCAAAGCTGGACCAGAACCTCGACCCAAACCCAGACATGGGACCCGAAACTGAAACTTGAACTAGAACGTTACCAGGACCCTGGAGTAGGACCGAGACCGTGACCAGGACCTGGACCTGGACCGGCACCCAGAACTAGACCATAACCAAGCCCAAAAACTCGAGCTCAGACCAAGTCTCGAACCCGATCCCAGACCCAGACTAGGACTGAGACACGAACTAGAACCCAAACGCAAATCCAAAACTCGATCCCAGACCCAGACCAAGCCCTTGACCGAGACTGGGATTTAGACCTAGACTTGGACACGAACCCAAACCCGAAACTGAATACTGACCCAGACCCAGACTGGGATCCAAACACGGGACGAGGACTCAAACCCAGACGCAGACCCAGAACTGAACCTGGTACCCGAACTCAGACCTGGACCATGCCCGAGATTCGAAAAACCCATACCCAATCAAACCCAAACCTAGACGTGGACCCAGACCAGAACTCAAACCTAGATCGGGATTGGACCCCGGACTCAAACTTGGAACTGAACTCGGACTCTGATCGGGATCGAAACATGGGACCCGGACCCGCATCTAGACCCAGACCCAGGACCCTAACCCAAACTCAGAGCCTGATCTCGACCTAGACCGAAATCTGAGCTTGAACCCAAACTCGGACAAGGACACGAACACTGACCCGAACTCGAACCCAAACTCAAACTTTGAATCACAACTGGACCTGGAACCGGACTTGGACGAGGACCAGGACAAGGACATAAACTCGAACCTGAGCCTAGATAAAAACCAAGAGTGAGACCTAGACCCGAACAAAGAATAGGACTCAAACTCGAACCTAGATTGGGACCCAAACCTAAACAAGAACCGGGACCTGAACCCAAAAATGGGATAGGGACCTAGGCAACAGAACTAGGACTGGGACCTAATACTCGACCCCAGACTCGGACTTGAACCTAGGACCTAGCTCGTCACCTGGCACCCAAAATGGAATCAGACCAGGACCCGAGATCAAGATCCGGAAAGATCCAGTCCCAGACCCAGACTAGGATTGAGACTCAAACCTGAACCCGAACTCGAACTCGGGACTCGATCCTGGACCCAGACCAAGCCCCTAACCTAAAAATAGGGTTCAGACCTTGACATGGACTAAACCTAGACACGAACTCGAGTACCGACCCAAACCTAGATTGGGATCGAAACACGGGACCTAGACCCGGACCCAGATGAAGACCCAGACCCGAACCTAGGACCCGAACCAGGACCCGGACTCAGACCTAGACCCAAACCAGGATCCAAAAAACCCGTACCCGCACTCGGACTAAGAGTGAGACCCTGACCCCATGCTCGACCCAGACCCCGACTCAGACCCGAAACCAAACTTGGGCCATGAATCAGAACTGGAACTATGACTAGGACTCGGACCTGAGACCAGAACCAAACCCAAACCATAACCCAAACTCAGACAAGAACCTGGACCAAGACCTTGAATAGGAATGGGACTTGAGACATGGGACCCAGACCTGGGCCGGGACCTGGACCTGAGCTGGTCCTAAACCCTAGCCGGGACCTGAGACCTATGAACCAGACCAGGATACCGACCCTGACAAGGACCCAAACCTGAACTTGGACCAAGATTGGGACCGAGACCTGGCCCCGAACCCCGACCGGGACCTAGACTAAAACCAAGACTCGGGACCCGAAGCTGAACTTAGACACAGACCATGACCTAGGAACCGGACTTGGATGGGGGACTTAGACAAGGGACCTAGGTCCCGGAACCAAGACCCAGATCTAAATCCGGGACTCGAACCCAAACCAGGACCTAACCTAGACCCAGGAATCCGAAGTCGAACCTATACCTGAACTCGAAATCTGCCCCGGACACAAAATCAAACCTGAACTCAAACCCAGACCCAGAATCAGACCCAAACCTTGACCTCCACCTGGACTCGAACTCGAACCTAGACCGGGATGAGAACCTAGGACGTAGACCCGGAACTAAACCCGGACTCAGATCGAGATCGAAACTTAGGACTTAGACCCGAACCTGAACTTTGACCCAAACCCAGGACTCTAACCCACAACCGAAGCCCGATCCGGACCTAGACTGAGATCCGGACCCGAACCCAAACTCGGACCAGGACTCAAACCCTGACCCTAACTCGAACCCAAACTCGAACTCGGGGATCGCGATCGGAACCGGAACCGTACTCAGGACTAGGACCCGGACCGTGACAAGGGCCCGTACTCCGAACCCAAACCCAAATAAAAACCAAGACCAAAACCCAAACCCAAACTGCGACTAGGACCCAAACCCCAACCTAGATTGCGACCAAAACTAAGACCAGAACTAAGACCTAGACCGAGAATCAGGATAAGCACTTGGGCAACGAAACTAGGAACGAGACCTAAGACCCGACTCTAGACCCATACTTCAACCTAGGACCTAGCTTGTGACCCAGCATCCGAAATGGAACCAAATCAGCACTCGAGATCGGGATCCAGATTTGGACCTAGGGCTTGGACTGAACCCGTAGTCGGTGTATAGATCTGGGACCCAGCCCCACACCCGAACCCAGACACGGACCTGAACCTAGTCCCACACCCAAACCTAGACCCGAACCCGTACCCTGTGGCCTAAAATTGGAATCAAAATCGGATGTAGACCGGGACTTGGGAACGGGTAAGAAACAAAGACTTGGACCTTGACCTCGAACCATAACTAGACCTGGACCAAGACTCGGAACCGTAACTAGACTAGGACCCGTACTCCCAACACAGACGTGGACTCGAGACCCGAACTTGGACCCAAACTCAGACCTAAACATGGAACCAGACTCAAGACACAAAACTGGGACTGGGACCTAGAATTGCACCCCAATCTCGGTCTCGAACCCAAACTTGAACTTGGGACCCAAGACCTAAAGCAGAACCAAATTGGGACACAAAACAAGGATCTATATCTGGGACTCAGACCAGGAGTCGAACTCGGACCAAGACCGAAATCGGACCCTGACCCAGACTCGGGACCCAAAACTGGAACCCGAACAAAAACTGCCTGACAAGGACCCTCGAATAAAACTAGGACCGTGACAAGGACCCAGACCCAGACCCAGACCTAGAACCGAACTCGGACCTAGCCCCAGACCCAAATCGAGACCAGAACTCGGGCTCAGACACGGTCGTTTACCCAGACCAGGATCGAGACCTGGACCCAAAACCCAGACCCGGACCCAGACCTAGACCTGGGACCCGTTCCCAAACCCAAACTCAAATCTAGATAGGGATCCGAATACGAACCTAGACTCGAACCCAGACCTAGACCCACACCGAGATCGAAACTTAGGACCTAGATTCGGACCGAGACCCTGACCCAGACCTTGACTTGGACCCGCACCCAGGACCCAAACTCGAACCTAGACTCGAACACATACCCAGACTGGGATTCGGACCTGAACCCAAACCCGAACCAAAACTCGGACCATGACTCAGACCCGGACCTAGACTCGGACCCAAACCCGAACCTAGACCCAGACCGGGACAAACGCCCTAGACCTGGATGGCGAACCTAGACGTGGGCCTCAGAACCCAGACCCAGATTGGAACTCAGGACTCGGACCAGAACCTGACCTAGACTCATACCCTGTTATGGACGCAGACCGAGATCGGAACCCGAACCAGAACTTGGACCAAGACTTGAACCTTGACCGGTTCCTGGACTTGGACCGGGACCTAGGACTAGGACCTGGATGGGGCACCTGGACCCAGGACACGAGCATCAGAGCTGGGACCGAGACCTCGGACCTAGACCCTGACATAGGACCCAGACCGGTACCTGGGAACCGAAGTGAAACTAGACTGGGACCCGAGACCGTGATCCAAATCTGGACCCAGGGCTTGGACCTGACCCGTAGTCAGTGTTTTGATTAGGAACCCATACCCGGACACAAACCCAGACCCAGATTCAAACCCAGATCCGGACTCGGACCCAAACCCTGACCTAGACAAATACTTGTACCCCTGACCTGGGTCCAAGTCTGAGTTTGGGTTTGAGTCCGGGAACTAGAATCTAACTAGGACCCAGACCCAGACCCGGACCAGGACGCGGACCCGAATCAAAAGTTGGATCGAGACTCGAGACACGAATCTGAACCCAAACACGGACTTGGACCAGACCCAGACACAGGACCCTGACCGGGATTGGAGACTAAGATTTGGACCCAGGACCCAAACCTAGATTGGAGACCCAAACTCAAAATTAGAACCAGAATCGGGAAACATGACTAGGACTGGGACCCAAGACCCGACCCCAGTCTCGGTCTTAGACCCAGACCCGAACACGGACACGGACCGAGACCCAAGATCTGAATCAAAAGGAGACAGGGACCCAAGATTTGGATCTCGATCTTGACCTACGACCTAGGGCATGGACCTAACCCGTAGTCGGTGTCTAGATCTTGCAATCGTACCAAAACTTGAACTTGGAACTTTTTCCAAACCAGGACCCAAACACTAACTCAGACCCGAAACCCAAAATTAGGACAAGAACCGAAGTCAGGATCCTAGAATAGGAATTGTACCTCAACCAAAAACTGGATCTAGATGCAGAACCGAACACGGACCCAAACCAAGGCCGGGATCGATACCCGGACCCCGACCTGAACCCAGATCTAGACTTGTGCCTGGACCTGCACCCAGAACCCGAACCCAGGACCCGTGACTCGGGAACTAGACCAGAACCCAGACCCAGACCCAGAACAAGACCAAGACCTCTACCCAGACACAGACTGAAACCCAGACCCAGACCCAGACCTAGACCCAAACTCAGACACAGACCCAGACACATACCAGAACTCAAACTCAAACCCGGGACTCGAACCCAGACCAAGATCAGGATTAAGACCCAGACCTGGACTAGGACCGAGACCTGAACCTGGACTGGGACCTAAACCTAGACTGGGACCAGGATCTGGACCGAGACTAGGACCCGGGACCCGATACTCGGACCTAGGACTTAAGATCTGAACCGTGAGCAAGACCCAGACCAGGCCAAGTCCCAAGACAAGGACAAGTACCAAACACAGACTTGGACCTGCACCTCAGACTAGGACCCTAACCCAGACCGGGACCTCGGACCCTCACCTGAATTGGGGACCCGGACCCATGACTCAGGACCCAAGACCCAAACCTAGACCCAAACCTGGACCTGAGACCCGAACCAAGACCCAAGACATGAGCTAAAACTCAAGACCCATACCCATAGCGAGATCGGAACCCAGGACCGAGACCCGGACCCGAATCCAGAGCGAAACCTAGAACAAAACTCAAGACCTAAACCCGGACCCAAACCTAGACCAGAACCTGGTTCGGGACCTAGACCTTAACTATGACCCTGATCGGGACCCGGACCCGGACCCGAAAAAAGACCTTGACTTAGACCAGGACCTGAACCCGTACTTCCACCTAAACTCAGACCCAAACTTGGGATCCAAACCCGGTCTAGGATGAGAACCCAGACTTGGGACTGTAACAGGACTTAAACCTAAACCCAAACTCAGACAAGAACCCATACCAGGACTTGAACCCAGACCAGGACTTGTGACCTGGGACCTAAATCAAGACCGGAACCTGGACCCAGACCGAGACTAGGACCTAGACCCAGACCGGGACTAGGACCTAGACCCAGACCCCAAAATCGGGGCCGAACCAAGGACCCAAGAACCAGACTCGGACCTGGGACCCGAAACCCAGAGCTAGACTGGGACTGGGATGTGAACTCGTACCCGAACCCAAACTTGGACCTCGACTCGGACTTGACCCGAACCCAAACCCAGACCGGGACCTAGGACCCGAATATAGATGGGGGGACCAAGACCTAAGAATTGGGCCCCAAAACTAGGCCTAGACCTTGGGCCTTAGAACTTGGATTTGGATCAGGGACCTAACCCTAGACCCAAACCTGGACATAAGACCCACCTCGGGACTTGGGATCAGGGACTCGATGGTTGGACCCGATTCGTTGTCGATGTCTAGATCTAAGACGTAGAACAGAACGCGAACCTAACCTCGAACTCAAATCAGGACCCGGACACATACCAAGACCCAGACCCACACTTCAGAACAAAAACCGAAACTTAAACTTAAACCGGACTAAGATCTTTGAAAGGGACCGAGACCTAGACCTAGGCCCGAACCCGGAACCAAACCCAGCCTCGAACCCTACTCGAGACCGAAACCTGGACCTGAACCTCGCCTCGAACCCGTACCTCGTGACTTGAAACTGGAACCGAAACTGGAAGCGGATTAGGACCCAAGAACAGGACCATGACCAGGACATGGACCCAGACCCAAAACTGTAATCGGACCAGGATCCAGACTCGGACACAAACCCACCCTCAGATTGGGTCGAAAACCTGAATCTAAACCCGAACCGGGACTCGGGACCTAAAACCAAACCTAAACTCAGACCCAAACATTGAACATGACTCTGGACCCAGAACTGGGATCCGAAAATGGGACCAAAACCAGGACTTGGACTTGGAACCGTAACCGTACATGGACGTAGACCCAGAACCGTAACCGGACTAGGACCTAGACTCCAACTCAAACCTAGACCCGAACCGGAACAAACAACCAGATCTCAACCCAAACCTGGACTCGGGACCGGAACTCAGGCCCAAACATGAAACCAAACCCAGCACACAAACTGGGGCCAGGACCTAGAACCGCACCCCACTCTCGATCCCGAATCCAAACTCAGACCTGGGACCTAAACCAGAACCAGACCGGGACCCGTGACAGGGATCTAGATCTGGACTCGAGATCCGGGAAACAGGGCTTGGAACAGACTTATAGTATGTGTCTGGATGTGGGACTCAAACTAGGTTTCGAACCCAGACCAGGACCCAAACCCGAACCCAGACCTAGACCCAGACCCAGACCGAGATCGAAACCTGAGACCTAGATCTGGATAGACATCTTGACCCAGACCCGAACATGGACCGGCAACAGGGACCCTAACTTGGACCTGGACCCGAACCCAGACCCAGATCAGGATCCAAACCTGGACACAGACCTGGACCGAAACTCGGACCAGGACTCAGACCCCGACCCAGACCCAGACCTGAACCCGAACCCAGACACAGAATCTGAGTGTGGGTCTGTGTTCGAGTCCAGGTCCTAGTCCGATTACAATTTTGGGTCTAGGTCCTCGTCCTATTCTTGGGTCCCGATCCGCTTCTTGTTTCAGTTCTAGTTTCAAGTCACGAGGTATGAGTCGAGTCCAAGCATCGAGTCCCAGATCAAAAGTCCCGAGGTGGATCCTACGTCCAGGTTTGGGTCTAAGGTCAGGTCCCGAATCGCAATCCAAGTTCTGAGGCCCAAGTTCTGGTCTCGGTTTGGGGGACCAATTCCTAGGTCTAGGTCCCATCTATGTTTGGGTCCTAGGTCGCAGTCCAGGTCCAAGTTTGTGTTCCAGTTCGAGTTAATGTCTCAGGTTCCTGTCTGAGTCTAGGTCCCGATTTGGGTTCGGGTCCCATCCTAGTCTGGGTTTAGGTTTTGGGTCCCAAGTCTGAGTTTGGTTCTTGGGTCCTGGGTTTGGCCCCAATTTTTAGGTTTGGGTCTTGGTTTGGGTCCAGGTCCCACTCTTGGTTTAGGTTCCAAGTCATGGGTCCCGGTCTTGGTCCAAGTACCGATATGTGTTTTGGTCTAAGTTTTGGTTTAGGTTTGGGTCCTATTACAGTCCCAGGTCTGGGTTCTCATCCCAGTCCTGGTCCGATTCCAATTCCAAGTCTGAGATCGAGTCTGTATCCCGGTTTGGGTTCGGGTCCGAGTCTTGGTACGGATCTGGGTTCGGGTCCTAAATTTAAATACTGACTATGGGTCAGGACAAAGCCTTAGGTCAGGATTCATATCTCGATCTTGGTTTGTGTTTGGGTTCAGAGTTGTGTCCCGGTAGTCAGTTCCTAGGTTTCGTGTCCAAGGTCGAGTCCTGTGTCTCAAGTTTGGGGTGAAGTTTTGGGTCTCGGTCCCGGTTGGGTCCGAATCCTTGGTCTAGGTCTTGGTCCAGGTTCGGGTTTGGGGCCCAGGTCCCCCATCTAGGTCACGATTTGGTTCTCAGGTCCCAGGTCCGAGTCTCGGGTCCCAAGTCTCGGTCCCGGTCCCGATCCTAATTCATGTTCTAGTCCCAGTACAGGTTCAAGGCTCGATCTAGGTCTGAGTCCCGGGTTTGAGTTTGAGTCTCGGGTTCGTGTCTGAGTTCTGGTGCGAGTCTGGTTCTGGGTGTGGGTCTTGGTCTGGGTCTAGATCTGGGTTTGGGTTTTGGTCCGGGTCTGGGTCCGAGTCTTTGTCTGGGTCTGGGTCTGGGTCCAAGTTTTGGTACGGCTCTGAGATCCGATCCAGGTCCCGCGTCACGGGTGCTGGGTTCCAGGTTTTGGGTCACAAGTCTTGGCGCAAGTCTGGGTCCGGGTTTTGGTCTGGGTTTGGGTATCAATCCCAATCTTGGTCCGTGTTCGGTTCCGCATCAAGATCCAGTTCTGGGTCCAGGTCCAATTCCTGTTCCAATGTCCTAATTCAAGTTCTTGTTCCGATTTCAGGTCCTTAGTCCGAGTCTGCGTTTGGGTCCTAGTTTTGAAATGGTTCCAAGTTTGGGTCTTGGTAAGATTCCAAGATCCACACACCCACTACAAGTTGGGTCCAAGCCCGGGTCATGGGTTAAGATCCAGTTCCCAATCTTGGGTCTCGGTCTCGTTCCGATTCAGATCCTTGGTCCTAGTCCGTGTCTGGGTCCGAGTTTGGGACCAAGATCGGGGTCGGGTCTTGGGTCACAATCTAAATCTTGGGTCCCAATTCTGGTTCTAATTTTAGGTTCGGGTCCCCAATCCAGGTCTGGACCTAGGTCCAGGTCTGAGTCTCCAATCCCAGTCTGGGTTCTGCGTATGGGTCTGGATCCAAGTCCATGTCTGGGTTTGGGTTCGTGTCTCGAGTCCCAATCCTAGTTTTAATTCGAGTCTGCGTTCCGGTCCGGGTGTGGGTCTGGGTCCTAGTCCCTTGGTCTTGTTCCCAAGTCTCGGTCCGTTTCCAGTTCCGCTTCCAATTTCGGGTCACAGTGTACGTGTCCGGGTCTGGTTCTGGGTTTGGGTATGAGTCCGGGTTTGGGTTTGAGTTCGGGTATGTGTCCCAAATCCAAACATCGACTATGGGTCAGGTCCAAGCCCCGGGTCCAGATAGGGATCACGGTCTGGAAACCTAGTCTAGTTCCACTTTGGGTCCCAAGACCTGGTCGGCGTCCAAGTTCAATGTCTGGGTCCGGGGTCAGGTCTTGGGTATCAGTGCCAATTCCGAAGCTCGGGTCCCGGGTCCAGGTCCCCCATCCAGGTCTGGGTCCTAGGTCCCGATCCGAGTCTAGGACACGGTCGAGCTTCAAGTCCTAGTCTGAGTTCGGGTTCGGGTCCAGATCTTGGTCCGGACCCGGGTCCCGGGTCTAGGTCCCCCATTAAGGTCTGGGTCCTAGGTCCTTGTCCGGGTCCATGTTTGGGTTCGGGTCGTAGTCCCAGTTTTGATTTCGATTCCGTGTTCAGGTTCGGGTTCAGGTACGGGCCTGGGTCGGGGTCTGAGTCCTGGTCCGAGTCCAGAGTTGGGTCTGGGTCCAAGTCCAGATCCCTGTCTGGGTTTGGGTTTGGGTCTAGGTCCGAGTCCAAGTCTTGGGTACGGGTCCAGGTTTGGGTCTGAGTCTCGGTTCAGAAACAGGTCACACGTGTTAATCCCGATCTGGGTATGGGTCCGAGTCTAGCTTCGAGTCCAGGTTTATATCTAGATCCATGTCTAGGTCCAAGTCTTGGTCAGGGATCATGTCCCTAGTTCAAGTTCGACCTGATACCGGACCCAGACCTAGAACCGGAATCGGACCAGGACTGGGATTGTAACAGACCCAAACCGAAACCAAAACTCGGACCGTAACCCATACCGAGCTTGAACCAGACCAACACTTGTGACCTGTTACCTAAACAAAGATCGGGACCTGGACCCAGACCGGGACTAAGACCTAGACCCAGACCCCAAAACCGAGGCTGAACCCATGACCCAAGAACCAGACTCGGACCTAGGACCCGAAACCCAGAGCTAGACTGGGACTGGGACCCGAACTCGTACCCGAAGCAAAACCGGGACATGGACTCAGACTGGACCTGAACCCGAACCCAGACCGGGACCTAGGGCCTGAATATAGATGGGGGACCCTGACCTATGAATTGGGCCCCAAAACTAGGCCAACAACTTGGGCCTTAGAAATTGAATCGGGATCGGGGACCTGACCCTAGACCTAAACCTGGACATAGGACCCTCCTCGGGACCTGGGATCCGGGACTCGATGGTTGGACCCGATTCGTTGTCGATGTCTAGATCTAGGACTTAGACCAGAACGCGAACCAAAACTCAAACTCAAATCAGGACCCGGACACATACCAGGACCCAGACCCACACTTGGGAACAAAAACTGAAACTTGAACTGGAACCGGACTGAGATCTTTGAACGGGACTGAGACCTAGACCCAGGCTTGAACCCGGAACCATAGACAGCCTCGAACCCTACTCGAGACCGAAACGCGGACCTGAACCTCGCCCCGAACCGGTACCTCGTGACTTGAAACTGGAACCAAAACTCGAAGCGGATCAAGACCCAGGAACAGGACCAGGACCAGGACATGGACCCAGACCCAAAACTGTAACCGGACCAGTATCCAGACTCGGACACAAACCCACCCTGGGATTGGGTCCAAAACCCGGACCCAAACCCCGACCAGAACCTGGTCCAGGACCTAGACCTTAACTAGGACCCTAATCGGGACCCCAACCCTGACACGAAAAAAGATCTGGACTCAAACCAGGACCCAAACCCAGACTCAAACCTTAACCCGTACGAGTTCGAATATTGGGTCTCGGGTCCCGGATCTCGGTCCAGGGTCTCGGTCCAGGGTTTGGGTCCCTGTCCCAGTCTGGGTTCTATTCCTAGTCCAGGTTTTGGTCTTGGTCCTTGTCTGGGTCTGGGTCCCAGTCCTGATCTTGGTCCTGGTCCGAGTCTTGGGTTTGAGTCTTAGTTCTGGTATGAGTCCGGGTCCGGGTCAGAGTCTAGGTCTGGGTCTGGTTCTGGTTCTGGGTCAAATTTTCAGTCTATGTATGGGTTTGGGTCGTGGTCTGGGTCTGGGTTTGGGTCTCGCTCCGGGTTCTGTTACGGGTCTAGGTTCTAGTCAAAGTCCCAAGTCACCGGTCATGGGTTTCGAGTTATTGGGTCGCAGGTCCTGGCAGAAGTCTGGGTCTGGGTATAGATCCCGGTCTAGGTCCGTGTTCAATTACTCGTCTAAATCCAGTTTTGGGTCCAGGTCCAATTCCTTTTCTAGGGTCCCGATTCCATGGTTACGGGTCCAAGTTTGGGTCTGGGTCTCGCTCCAGATCCAGGTCCCACGTTTCGATCCCGGTCTGGGTATGGGTCCGCGTCTGGGTTCGAGTCTAGGTTTGTATCTAGATCCATGTCTAAGTCCGAGTCTGGGTCTGGGATTCGGTCCCAGGTTCAGGTCCGACATGATACTGGACCTCGAACCGGAATAAGACTAGGACTGGAACTGTAACAGGACTCAAACCTGAACCCAAACTCAGACCAGAACCCAAACTGGGACTCCTAGACCCGGACCCGAACCCAGTCCTAGACCCAAACCTAGACCTGAACCCGTACCCTAGGACCTAAAATGGAACCGAAACCGGAAGTAGATGGGGACTCGGGAACGGGACCAGAACCAGGACTTTGACATAGACCTAGAACCGTAACTGGACCTAGACCTAGACCTGGAACCGTAATGAGACTAGGACCCGGACTCCAACCCAGACCTAGACCCGAACTGGGACCCAGACCCGAATCCCAACCCAGACTTGGACATGGTACCCAAACCTAGACCCGAACTCAGACCCAAACATGGAAAAAGACTCGGGACAGAGAACTGGGGCCACGACCTAGAACCGCACCCCACCCTCAGTCCCAAACAAAAACTCGGACCTGGGACTCGGGACTTGAACCAGAACCAGATTGAGACACGTGATAACGATCCAGATCTGCGACTCAGGCCAAGACCCGAACCCAGACCAGGACCCAAACCCGGACCCTGACCTAGACCTGGGACCCGAAATTGGAAATTGAAGAAGAATCACCAGACCAGGACAATCGAACAAGACTAAGACCGTGACCAGGACCCTCGAACAATCGGGATGGCCCCTTATGAACTTTTATAGTGAAGAAAGTGTAGATCACTAATTCACTAGGATGAAGTAGGTGAAATAAAGTTCCTAGTCCCTAAGGCTGTTCAGAGAACAAGTGAGGCAGTTGATAAAATTAGAGCGCGAATGCTCGCGGCTGAAAGCAGAAAGAAGAGTTATGTTGATCCAAAGTGACAGGAGATTGATTTTCAGATTAGAGATATGGTATTTCTCCGGGTATCGCCTATGAATGGCATCAAACGCTTTGGTAAGAAAGGGAAGCTTAGCCAAAGGTCCATTGGACCTTTTGAAATCCTTGAGAGGATAGGGCAAGTAGCGTATAGATTGGCTAAGCCCCCAGCGCTGGCAGCTGTACATGATGTGTTCCATGTTTTGATGCTTCAGAATTATGTCTCAGATTCATCCCATATCTTGAGTTATGAAGCGTTGGAACTATAGTCAGATTTATCATATGAGGAACAACCGGTGCAAGTACTTGATAGAAGAAAGAAAGTCTTGAGAAACAAGAAAATTGCACTGGTGAAGGTATTATGGAAAGATAGTAAAGTGGAAGAGGCAACCTGGGAACTCGAGACGGATATGCGACAAAATATCCGGAGTTGTTCAGGTAAATTTTGGGACGAAATTTCTATAAGGAGGGGTAATTATAATACCCTAAGACTAAGAAAATGGATTACCATACCCTAACTAGTTAAATGTGTATTATTGTAGAATTGTATTATTAAATAATTTATTATAAGTGAATTAATTTGATATATGATATGTTAAGACCCCGTTGATGAGCCAGGGGAAATTCTGTAATTTTGACACGAGAAGGGTAAAACTATGGAATTTATATTATGATGTGCTTATGGACTATATTTTTATATATTCACAAGTGGGTATTTCAGGCTGAATCCGGTTCCGGGCCAAAATACAATTTTGGGATTATTTGTTGGCATTTTATTAATATGTGATTAATTTGAAAATTATTTGAATATGTGATATTTTATGGAAATGACTTAAATGCCCTTGAATGCTTAATTGTGTGTTATATGGCCCTAGGGGCACTTTAGGCTTTTTGACTATTTTGTCTATTTTCTGACAAGTGAATGTTGATTAATGAAAAGCATTTTCTGCATTTCGCTTTACCCAAACCGCCCCCTCTCTCTCTCTAAACTCATTTACTCTAATCTTTGAATTTGTAGAGAATTGCTTGGGTTCAAGCTTATTTTGTGGGAATCTTTGAAGCTTGAGTTGTTGAGGATTTGGAGGTAGTTTTCTTACTGTCTTAATTTGAATTGGTTGCTGAAATTGAAGTTGATTTAAGCATGATTTTATTGTAGAGATCCTTGTGATGCATGTGTGTTGGAATTAGTTTAATTTTGATACTCTATGCTTGATTGTATTAAAGATTGATGTAGGATGCTTTGTGTTGTGCTTTTGAGATAATTTTTGAGGTTAAGTTGGTGCTTTAATTCTTTTATACAGCTCTGATTTTATTGTTGAGCTTGAGCTTGTGTTTTAGGTTTAAAGATTCAAGGTTTGAGCTTGAATTTGTTGATATTTTACTCAATTTTGGAGCCTATATTGTATATTGTTTAAATTTGATTTTGTTGCATGCGAGCTTTGATTTTGACCTTTAAATGTGTGTATTAGTTCTCTGTTATTATATTGTGTGGGAAATGATTTTGAGATATATGCATGTTTGGGGTGAGATTGGGTGATTTTTGATGCATTTTTGGAGCTGCTAGAATGGAGTTTCTGGGTTTTCAGCTTTTGGGCACCACGACCCGCTCGCGTGGACAGATTGCAT
The DNA here is from genome assembly GCF_029168945.1 of Cannabis sativa. Taxonomy (NCBI): domain Eukaryota; kingdom Viridiplantae; phylum Streptophyta; class Magnoliopsida; order Rosales; family Cannabaceae; genus Cannabis; species Cannabis sativa. Next base: position 61,646,560 of record NC_083601.1, read on the forward strand.
GTTGAATTTGTTTTGTTCATAACTTTTGATTCGGGACTCCGTTTGGGTCGTTCTTTATATTGTTGGAAAGCTCGTTCCGAGCTTTATATGTTTATCTATATTTTTAATGTCAATTTTATATTATGTGAAAGTTGATTTAGGGATTAACCATATACTTGTGAATCCCAGAAATTGTGACTAGGATTACCGACACTAGGTCAGGGGCACTGGGGGATACGGAATCTCTGCGTTTACGGGACAATTGGTAAGATAGTATTTAGCACGTAGAGTATGCACGGTGGCGCTTATATTGAAAATAATATATGTGAGTAATTGGGAACCGGGACTAGGGTTATCACCACAACATGAGCGGTTTAATGGTCTAGGGTTATTACCCGAGTGATGATTAATGTGAATGTGTTATGCATAGTTATATATAAGTGTATATTGAGATTTAGGGTTATGCGTTCAAGGAATAATCGGGTTGGACTCGGTGACTAGAACCGAGATGAACCGTTTTAAGGCCTTATTGTATTTAGACGTGTAAACGTAACAAGTAGGTCTGTGCCACATACACATAAATAGGCGTGCGAGCGTAACACACGGGTCTATGTCATACAGACAAATGTGAAATGGCACTGATGTTTATGTGATGTGATAATTATGATTATTGATATTTTTTACTATCTTGCTGGGCTTGGCTCACGGGTGCTCTACTGTGCAGGAAAGGATAAATCTGTCTCAGATCATCCATGAGTGCTAGAGTTGGGCGATGTATGTACATGTTCGAGCCACACTAGACCAAGCAGATTGGGGTCTTCCAGTGATGAACTTTTGAAACTCTGATTTTGCCGCTTAGGTCAGCTAGTGAAAAGGCTTGTAAAATTTTGTAAAATATTTTTGAGATCCCAAGGCATGTAATTTTTGATTGTAAAGTTAAGTTTATTACAACTTTTATTTTCACTCTGTTTTCCATTAAATTTTAAATTACACGCGCTTATCTTTCTAGTAATCCAATTTAGGGGATTAGGGTTTCTTAATCACCTTGGGTAGTGTGCCTATTTCTTAGGGCGTTATAGTTTGGTATAAGAGCGCCAAGGTTTTTAAATTCCTGGTCCTTGTCCTATTTGATACGAACCACACCAACTTGTGATGAAACCCGACACCAAATATGGAACAGCCACCAAGAACAAACGATGTTGGAATGGAACCTCGACCCAATGCTTAGCGAAGCACGAACCTTGGTATAAGGAAGACGCCACAAACGGGGATGGAAATCCGTTTGATAAGTCAAGTTGAACGCCACAAGGATACCTCCTGGATAAGTTCACAAGTTTCTTCAAGAACTCTAGAAGATAAAACTCACAATTTGCATATATGATAATCTGGTTTTTACAATGGAAAGGTAGTCCCTTTTATAGGACGAAAATGACACCTACAAGACCTTTGGACTTCAACATTAACACACCTAAGACCTTTGGTCTTTCCAATAAAAGCATACTAAATAAGACTCTTGGTCTTCATAATGAAAGCTCCATAATGAAGACCTTTTGACTCCACTCTTGTAACTCCCACACAAAAGAACTTGACACATATAAATGTGACAACTACGACCATATGATAAAAACGTGACACATAAAATTAAATAAAACGTGACACATATAATGAAGCTTCAAAATTCAGTCCACTTTGATGAGTATGACCAATCTTTGCTCTCCTTCCGTGTTGACCACGGTCTCTTCTTGATTTAAGACTTTGTGTACTAGGCTGTTAAGCTCTTCCTTGAATCTCTTAGCTCGTGCCCTAGTCACTGGACCCACTGGAATTGGACTTGATACTTGGTCCTTGATGTCCTCATCACTATTCTTGGGTCCCGATTCGCTTCTAGTTTCAGTTCCAGTTTCAAATCATGGGGTACAAGTTCGGGTCGAGTTTGGGTCCAAGTTTGTGTTTGGGTCCTGATTTGGGTCTGGGGCGAGGTACAGGTCTGGGTTTCGGTCTTGGTTAGGGTCCGAGGGTGCGTTCGGTTCCGGGTTTGGTCTAGGTCCAGGTCCCGGTCCCATTCAAAGATCCCGGTCCAGTTCAAGTTCAAGTTTCGGTTTTGCTTCCCGAGTGTGGGTTTGGGTCCAAGCATCAAGTCCCGTATCTCAGGTCCCGAGGTGGGTCCTAGTTCTAGGTTTTGGTTTGGGGTCAGGTCCCAGATCCCGATCCAAGTTCTGAGGCCCAAGTTCTGGTCCTAGTTCGGGGGCCCAATTCCTAGGTCTCGGTCTCCCATCTATGTTTTGGGTCCTAGGTCCCGGTTGGGGTCGGGTCCGAGTTCGGGTCCTAGTCCAAGTCTGTGTCCGAGTTTTAGGTCCCAGGTTCGAGTCTTGTTCTTGGGTCCTGGGTTCGGCCCCAGTTTTTGGGTCTGAGTCTGGGTCCGGGTCTCGATCTGGGTCCAGGTCTCGGTGTTGGTTTAGGTCCCAGGTCCCGGTCTGGGTCCAAGTCCCGGTATGGGTTCTGGTCTGAGTTTGGGTTTAGGTTTGGGTCCTGTTACAGTCCCATGTCTGGGTTCTAGTCTCAGTCCTAGTCCAATTCCAGTTCTGGGTCTGGGATCGGGTCGGACCTGAACCTGGGACACGAACCTAGACCCGGATCCACACCCAGACCGGGATCGAAACTTAGGACCTGGGTTTGGACCGAGACCCAGACCCAAACCTGGACATGTACCCAAGACTTGCACTCGGACCTGGACAAAAACCCATACGCAACCCTGGACTTGGACTAGGACTCAGACCCCAACCCAGACCTGGACAAGAACCCGAACCCGGATAAGGAATCGAAATTAGAACTGGGACTATGACCCGAACCCACACATGGACTCGGACTGGGACCTAGGACACGAACTTGGATGGGGGACCTGGACCCGGGCCTCGGAACCCAGACCCGGATCGGAACTCGAGACTCAGACTTGGAGCTGGATCTGGACTCAAACCCAAGACTCGAACCCAGATCTTGACCATGACTGGGATCAAAAACCCGAACTCGAACTCGGACTAGGACTTGAACCCCGACAAGGTTCTAGACTTGGACCGGGACCTAGGACCCAGACCTGGATGGGGAACCAGGACCCGAGACCCGAGCTTCAGAATTGACACCGAGACCCAGGACCTAACCGGAGACCCATACCCTGAACTTGGCCACGGACCAGGACCTGGGACCCGAAGTGGAACTAGACTGGCACCCGAGACTAGGATTTTTATCTAGACTCGGGGCTTCGACCTAATGTTGGGTTTTATGCCCTAAATAAAACTCATTTCAATATAATCAGATTTACTTATTAATAAAGATCAGAAATAACATTTAATGTTGCATGGTTCACATGATTTATTTCATGATTATATGTACATAATGTATAAATTCATCTGAAACCCTTTTCACATACTTGATCCTGTTTATTGTGTCGTCAACACATTGGAAAGTAAACATGACTATGTGAATAAAGTTTCCTAGATTTATCAGACACAGGGTTTTACTGATATGATAATCTACAACAGAGTTTACTTGCATTTGGAGAAGTGCTATGTTCTTTCCAGAGCATTGGTTAAAGTAAAGCTCAGGTTGGATGCATGGAGTATGCATCGGAAGGGACCGATATTGAACTTTGACTTAGATTTATTAAACTTACCGTAATATCTATTCATGTCAATATCGCCTAGTTGATCCTAGATCAAATGATCTTAATCCTGTTATGATTAGGCTCAATTTCGAGAGGCTATTCGTGTTCTTTGATTTGTTAGTTAAGCCTACTTTTAGGTCAGGGTGATACGTACATTTTGGGAACACGGTAGTGCAATTGAGTAGGAGCGCTGACATGAACATGGAATCTATAGCTTCTATCTGGCGAATAGTAAGCAAAGGATGATCTCCTTCGAGCTTGACCAAACGAACATAAATGGTGGAGTACTCATTTCACATAAGCTGAAATATCATTTATACGGGGTCAAGTGTTTTAAAGATAAAATACATTGTAGGGTGTAACGGTAATTGATTTACTTGCGGGGTTAATCAACATACTTGTGAGTAGATCTAAGATCCTGGTAAAATAAATTCCAACAACTGGCCTCAGAGCCATGGTAATTGATTTACTTGCAAGAAATTTGGACTTTGAAACGATTGTTTGTTTGTTTTTGGATGGTATCATGTTGTATTGAGTGTTATTTGATGATTGATTGGTGTTTGTGAATTATCGTTAAAAATAATTGAATATCTGTTTCTGGAATTATTTTTATTGGATAGTATGGAAAAAATTAAGCAAGTTACTTTTTTACAGAACTCAATTTCGATTTAATTTGAATTAGTTATGATTTTTTGAAGATTCGAAAAAATCGGAGTTGTGCTGAAATTTTCCTGCGATCAATGAAAACTCGTCTCCGTACAAATTGTCACAATTTTTTCGTTTTTCTTCGTTTTTTCATGCTTTTCATGAAATTAACTTCCGATTTTTTGTGTAGTTCTGTATTTATACTATTACTATTCCTAATTCAATTCTAATTATCATTTTGAATTAATTTAATATTTTTTAATTTTAATTCAAGATATTAGTGTAATTTGAATTTGAAAATAGTTAGTATCTATCTTTTTTTTGCTTAATAATCTATCTTATTTTTTAAATTTGATTATATCTTATCTTATTTTTAAATTTAAGGTCAGATTTAAAATATTTTAAATTAATTTTTTTTTTAAATAATTTGACCTTATTTAAATTTAAAATAAGATAACTATAATCATGTAATTTTAAGAAGGTGTAAGATATTTTGCTAACTTTTAAATTTTGTTATTTTATTTATTTAAATTACATTTAAAATCTGAAAAAGATATTCATTTATCTTTTTAATTTTTTATTTAATTTTTATTTATAAAATAACATTTAATTTTTAAAAGTAGTTAGCAAATTTTGAAATGATATTTAGGTTGGTTGAAACCTAATTTTTCAAAATTGTACGTTTAATTTTAAATTTTTTTTAAATTTTGAATTTTTAAATTTTTTTAAAATTTTCGAAAATTATTTTCGAAATTAATTATTTAATTTAAAATTAAATAAATCCTACATCCAACTATCCAACTAACCTTGTTGCAGGAGTATGTGTTTTAGCTTGTGTGTAAGTTTTCAAAACCTATTATTACTTGATTGCAAATAGCCATGGTTACTTTTTGCCAAATCTAATGATCTGATGGCTTCCTTGGTCAAGATAATAATTTGTAACAGGTATATTTACAATCTTCTTTCATCTGTGTATGACCTAGCAACATGATAGGACCCATCCAAAGTGTGCCTGTGTGAGCCTATGTGTTTAATTTCATTATAGATGCATATAGGTTAATGTTGCTAAATAAATTATCATAGTTCTTGATAGAATTTATTTAGGCCCATTTAGTTTTTGGGCCTATTCAATTAATAACAGTTGTTCATTTTAAGGTTAAATTCCTCTCTTTATGGCCTTGTGTGAGAGTTGGGAGCCATAGTAGTGGGTACGACATACTGAACCCAGCACCCCCTCACATGAACCACCCCAATTGTGAAGGCCCATTTGCCTGATTTGAATGACTATACTAGATTAATTAAACTAGTTTAACCTAATAAAATTGATTAGCAACATAATTAATTTCATTTATTTTGAAATTAATTTAAGAAAATTATAGTTTAAAGAATTCTTTATTCTAAGCTAAACTATATGTATTTTCTTGTATTTAATTAAATATAGAATTATAACCATCTAGATTCTTTCTGGAGCTTAATTTAAATTTTTCATTAAATATTCCTATTTAAGTTGATATTTAGTTATCTACAACTAACCAACTTAAATCTGAATATCTTTTGAATTTCAAATTTCAAAATTAAGTTGAGGTTTAGGCATTGGTTATTAAGATTCTTTAGATATTTTTTAAGTTAATATCTTTTCGAATATTAACTTAAAATGGAATATTTTAGATATTTTTTTTTTGAGTTAATATCTTTTTGAATATTAACTTAAAATGGAATATTTTCAAATTAAGTTTATATAACTTAATTTTTTGATATTTAATTAAATTGAAATTTGAAAATATTTAAGTTCTAGATTTTTTCTAATACAACTTAAATTAGATATTTTTTCAAATTTTGTGGAAAAGATACTTAGTCCAATAAAATATATTCTAGATAGTTATTTCTAAACTACTTATTATTTCTAATATTAAATAGGAAAATATTATACATTGTGAAATTAATTATTTAAATAATTAATTTTGGTACAATTTATTTTAAGTATATTTTTCCTAGTATTAAACTAGAGATTAATAATTAAGCCTTCTCTACACTTAATTATTTATTTCTTGAATTTAATACATTTAATTAATTTGAAAATTGAATATCTAAGTTGATTTTCATCATAATACTTAAATATTTCTTTTTCATGACACTTAATTGAATAGAAAATTATTTTTAGTTGAAATTTAATTTTTCAACTAAATTTAAATAATTTTAAAAATATATTTTTTCTTTATTTTATTAATCAAATTTCGAAATTGTATTTCTTAAATGCTGGAATTTCGAATTTTATTTAAAAAAATAGATTAAAGTTGTAAATTATTTTTTTAATTAATTCTTGGACCAACTTAAATCAATGCTTTTTTCATTAATTGATTAATTTTTTAATAAATGAATTAAAATATATTATTAGAAATTAAATTAATTAGTCAAAGGAAAATCTAGATAGGTGATATTTTTGCTTGAAGTATTTTTCTAGTGTATTTAATTAAATAGAAAATTAATATTTAAGTTGATTTTCACCATCATACTTAAATATTTGAAATTTTTCTTATATATATTTAATTAAATAGGAAAATTATATTTTTTGTTGTAAATTAATTTTATTAATTAATTTTGGGCCAACATTAAATTAGAATAATTTTTCCAGGATTTATTTTTTATTTTAATATGCATTTTTCGAAAATTGTATTCTTAAATACTTTAATTTTCGAAATGCAATATATATTTATAGAAAATTAAATTTGAGTTGTAAATTAATTTTGTAACAACTTAAATTGAATATTTTTCTAAATATTTATTGGAAATTATTACTAAGATGGAAATAATTCATGTTGTTTTCATATCCATCTAAGTAAAATTTATAAATATTAAATTAAAATTTATATTTAGAATTTTTCATTCTAAATTAGAAATTTTTAATAAATATATATTTAAAATAAATAGATTAAATAAAGAGAATCAAAGAAAATACAACTCATTTTAAATAATGAGCTTGATTATTATTAAGATATTCGATCTCCATTGTTGGTCTTACAAAAGTCAAATGTTTTCAATATAACCTCGAGACGCTAGACTTCGTCCCCCTATGGATGGTTATTCGTTGAACGCATTTAACACCGTAAGATCTCATTTGATAAGTGTTTTGTAAGTTTTTGTCTCTATTAGACTCTCCCCTACGGTGACTACTTCGAGATAAACTTATAAAACATGAAACAATGGTGGAAGCTCATAAAATGAGAATAACCTTGACTCTCGCCTACCGGGACAACGTTGGATTCTTATTTTGATCGAATAAAAGGTTGCTAAAATGGTTCCTATTTTAGATGAGCTGACAACTCTATTCAATGAATGATACTTTGACTCTCGCCTACCAGGACACTGTATCAGTTTGTTGGAAACCTTGGAAATTATTTAGGATTGTATGTTTTAGTATTTTCACTGGTCATTCCTACTTGCTATATGTTTAATAATTTCTTAATTGTGTGTGAATTTATATTGAACCATGTTATTTTCAATTATTAAATTGTAGTTTAATTTCGAATCTTCATTGTTGGTCTAACATGTTTGTTTTTCTAATGAGATAAATCCCAAATGGATTTTCACCATTAGACATACATAATAGTGTAAGATCTCGAAAGATAAATATTGTATATGCAACATCTAGCTGTTCATCAATTGATGACACCTTAGACTAGTATTTTTACAATATGAAACAAGAAGATTAAATAAATAAGATTACTTTGTCTTTCGCTAATCGAAGCATCGTTGGATTCTTATTTATAAACGAAATTATCCTAATTCCTCTTAGCTTATTCATTTCGAATTAGCTCAATAATATATCACTGGATGAATGGTCTATAAATCATTTCATGTCATTATATTTTCTCTTAAGAAATTAAATGACGCATATGATTATAATCCCGAAATTCTATTCCCAATTGATATAAATCTTCAATCTTAGAAATCTCCTACTTGTATGGGCAAATTTGACTTAGAGTTAAATTAGTAGTGGTGGTCCAAGATAGAATTACTCATAATATTTGGTATAAATTTAAGTCTTTGACTTTAATTTTAGATTCCAAACAGAAATTTTCTTATATTTCTAATTCCAGGATACAATACAGTTACACTTTCACGTGTTTAATATCCATCTTCTATTAATGGATTAAAACTGTATGGAATATGAGTTAGGTATTCTGTGACCAGGATCCACTTGCAGTATTCTAAGAACTCTTTTATGTAACTAAACCTATGTCATCAAAAGACACTACCACATTTTTTTTAATCTATGGCATTTGTATCTTGTTCATAGTGGATTTGACAAGATCAATCTCTGCAAAGAGTTAATGTGCCTATATCCACTGAAAGTAATTCATCTCATTCGCAGATGGATGTACATTCAGGGGTGGATATGAGTTTTTCGTTGTATTCTTAAAACGATAACTCTAGATTATACCTTTTAGCAAAGAAATTTGAAATGTTTGAAAAATTTCATTAATTTCTAGCAATGGTTAAAACCATTAAGGTAAGTGGTTAAAGATCTTGCGAACTGATAGGGGTGGAGAAATAGTTAGTAGATATGCAGTTCAAAGATCATTAAATTGATTTTTGAATTATATCCAAACTTACCTCCCCAAAAATTTCGAGTTGCATATTAATGATTAGTTACTAGTCGTTGCCTAATTCCTTCTATGGTAATACAATTTCAGAATGATGTAATGGTTGGGTACTTAATGTAAATCATTACTAGATTCATGGATGACCTAATCAAAATCTTAAGAAAAGCTAGAACTGTTTACCATTGTTTGTTAGCTATTCTAAGTGATTAGGGGTGGACCATCCCATAGTCAATAGATAAGAAAATGTTTGTTCAAACGAATACTACTTTTCTAAGATAATGACTAAGTCTAAAAATAAAGTACCAAATAAAGGAGATATTTAATTCTTGATTCCAAAAGTGTTCTATCATCTTATTTGACATATGATGATCCCACTGCCTCTGTTGTCTTGTCACAACCAAAGAGGTTAATACCATTTAGTTTTCTTAGACATAATTCACGGTACCTTGTCGTAGTGGGAGAGTTTCTAGGAACTCACCTTCTCGTGACTTGGGAGACACTAGTGATTAAAATCCATTGTGAGTTTAAACAAGTAATGGATTGTCAAGATAAGAAACTAAGAAGAAAGCCAATAGAAATATGGTTTAATCCATTCACATGGAATAACCTAAAGTTTTCTATTACAAGGACATTAAAGGAAATTTTCATTTATAAATCCATTCAATGGACTTAACAAAACTTCCTGTTCCTAGTATTATAGGTTTGAGTTTATCTAAACCTATGGCTTGTGGTATACCTGGTAATTACTTACTCTAATGCAAGCAACTTACTTTAGTGAGATGTTGAAGCATTTTCTTTCTAATGGCAATCTATAGAAGCTTCACAACTTTTTAGACATAGATTTTATTTATCTAAGGAAAAGTCTCAACTATTCCAGAAAAGATAAAGCCATGAAAGAATAAATCAACACTGAGAGGTCTTAGATATGCTTTTGTATGCCTTAGACTAGACACTTGCTGTTGAGTGGGAGTAATGAGTAGGTATCAGATTAATCCAGGAGAAGAACATTGGAAGACAATCAAGTAAATCTTAAGATTAAGAAGAGGAACTATATGTTAGTCTATAAGGGTGTGTTTAAAACTCTTAGACTACACCATATCAGATTTCGAAATTTACCTTTGTGCTAGAAAATCTTTCTGATAAGATGGTGATTACTCTGGGGGTGGAATAGTGATTTTGGAGAAGTGTAAAAACCTATCTGAAGTCTCTAGGTCTACCAGGAAGGGACTGAATGTTAAAGTTGCAGGAAAGGTACTTATTCAATCTAAGGAAAGTTCTATACATCTTTGGCACCATTCCAAATTGCCTTAACTACTAGTGTTAATTTCCTCATTAACCAAAAGTAGTTGCCAAAGGTATAGAATTCAGTATCCCAAGAGAGTAGACATATAGAGAGGAATTTCACATTATCAATAATTTTGTGATTAAGGAAGAGTAATGGTGGAGAAAAGGTTGTGGTTAATTCAACTTTTCAGATCCTATTACGAGGAGTTTACTACTACTACACTTGATTTGTATATCAAGGTGTTGAGATTATTTGAAATGCACTTTTTGTTTTATATTAGTGCAAGTGGGAGTTTGTTGGGTTTTCTGCCATAAATAAAACTCATTTCAATATAATCAGATTTACTTATTAATATAGATCAGAAATAACATTTAATGTTGCATGGTTCACATGATTTATTTCATGATTATATGTACATAATGTATAAATTCATCTGAAACCCTTTTCCCATATTGGATCCTGTTTATTGTGCCGTCAACACATTTGAAAGTAAACATGACTATGTGAATAAAGTTTCCTAGATTTATCAGACACAGGGTTTTACTGATATGATAATCTACAACAGAGTTTACATGCATTTGGAGAAGTGCTATGTTCTTTCCAGAGCATTGGTTAAAGTAAAGCTCAGGTTGGATGCATGGAGTATGCACCGGAAGGGACCGATATTGAACTTTGACTTAGATTTATTAAACTTACCGTAATATCTATTCAAGTCAATATCGCCTAGTTGATCCTAGATCAAATGATCTTAATCCTGTTATGATTAGGCTCAATCTCGAGAGGCTATTCGTGTTCTTTGATTTGTTAGTTAAGCCTACTTTTAGTCAGGGTGATACGTACATTTTTGGGAACACGGTAGTGTAATTGAGTGGGAGCGCTGACATGAACATGGAATCTATAGCTTCTATTTGGCGAATAGTAAGCAAAGGATGATCTCCTTCGAGCTTGACCAAACGAACATAAATGGTGGAGTACTCATTTCACATAAGCTGAAATATCATTTATACGGGGTCAAGTATTTTAAGGATAAAATACATTGTAGGGTGTAACGGTAATCTAATCCCTTTACAGTGTAGATCATTCATATAGAGGATCATTGATCAAATTAGGATTATAACAATGGATAACTAATGATGCATCTATATGGTGGAACATATAGAGCATTCTATATACTGAGAGTGCAATTCTAAGTTCTATGCGTGGATTCAACGAAGAATTAATAAGTTAGTGAATTTTAGTGCTAAATTCTTGATCTACTTATTGGAAGCTCGGTTATATAGACCCATGGTCCCCGCACTAGTCGAGATAATATTGCTTGTAAGACTCATATAATTGGTTTTGATTAATCAATTATAATTTTCAAATTAGACTATGTCTATTTGTGAATTTTTCACTAAGTTAGGGCGAAATTGTAAAGAAAGAGTTAATAGGGGCATATTTGTTAATTATGATACTTTGTATGGTTCAATTAATAAATATGATAAATGACAATATTATTTAATAATTATTTATAGTTATTAAATAGTTAGAATTAGAAAACTGCAAAATTGCAAAAAGTGAGGCCCAAATCCACTAGTATAGGGCCGGCCACTTTTATAGGAATTGACCTCTGATATTTTCATTATTTTAATGCCAAATAATTCAAACCTAACCCTAGTGGAATGCTATAAATAGATAGTGAAGGCTTCAGGAAAATTACACTTTTCTTCTGACACTTCTGATTCAGAAAAAAACTGAGCCTCTCTCTCTCCCTATCTTTGGCTGAACCCACTCTCTCTTTCTTCTTCCTTAAATTTCGAAATTCTTAGTGTAAGAGTAGTGCCCACACACAACTAGTGATACCTCAACCATAGTGAGGAAGATCGTGAAGAAAGACTTTCAGCAAGAAGGAGTTTCAGCATCAAAGATTCAGAGAAAGAGATCCAGGTTCAGATATTGATAATGCTCTGCTACAGAAAGGAATCAAGGGCTAGATATCTGAACGGAAGGAGTCATTATATTCCGCTGCACCCAATGTAAGGTTTACTAAACTTTATATGTGTTTATTTCATCGTTTTAGAAAGTTCGTATTTAGGGTGTTAATCAACATACTTGTGATTAGATCTAAGATCCTGGTAAAATAAATTCCAACACCTAACCCATTGTCGATGTTTGGATTTGGGACCCATACCTGGACTCAAACTGAGACCCAAACCCAAACCCGAACCCGGACCCAAACCCGAACTTGTACTCCGTGACCCGAAACTTGAAGCGGAACTGGAAGCGGACGAGGACCCGAGAACAAGACCAGGGGACTAAGACCTGATCTCAGTCCTGGAACTGGAATCTGACAAGGAACCAGACCCAGACCAAGACCGGGATGCGTACCCGAATCAAAACTCAAATTGGGACTCGAGACGCGAACCCAAACCCAGACACGAACTTGGACCCAGTCCTGAACGCAGGACTCGGACCGGGATTGGAGACTCAGACCTAGAACTAGGTCCCTGACCTAGATTGGGGACCCAAACGCGAAATTAGAACCAGAATCAGGGCCCAAGAAAGGGACTGGACCTAAGACTAGACCTTGGTCTCGGACCCAGACACGGACCGGGACCCAAGATCGGAATCGGACCTGAACCCAAACACGGACCTAGACCCAGACCAGGACTCGGACCTAGACCCACACCCAAACCTTAAATCAAACCCTGTGACCCAGAATTGGAACCGGCACTGGAAGCAGACCCTTAAACCCTAAACCCTAAACCCTAAACCTGATACCGTAAATCCTAAACTCTTTACACTTACCCCTAAACCCTAAGCCCTAAACCTTAAACCCTAAATCCCTAAACAATAAACCCAAAACCCTAAACCCTATACCCTAACCTTGACACGGGCCCAGACCCATTCCCATAACGAGATCGGAACCCAGGACCTAGACCTGGACCCGGATCTAAACCCGAACCAAGACCCAAACTCAGGACCTTAACCTGGACCCAAACCTAGACCAAAACCTCGTCCGGGACCTAGACCTTGACTGGGAGCCGAATCGTGATCCAAACCCAGACCCAAACAGGGACCTGGACTAAGACTGGGACCCGAATGCAGACTCAAACTTGAACCCGTACCAGGGCTCGGACTCAGACACAAACCCACCCCGGGATTGGGTCCCAAACTTGAATCCAAACACGAGTCGTGACTCAGGACCCGATCCCACACCTAAACTCAGACCCGAACAAGGAATAGGACACGGGACCTAGAATAGGGATCGAGACCCAGAACTGCACCCTAGTGTCGGTCTTGGACCTAGACCGAGACCCAGACCGGGACTTGGGACATGAACCGAGACAAGACTAGGACCCGTGATTAGGATCCAAATTTTGTTCTGGGATCCGAGAAATGGGGCTTGGAAAAGACCCATAGTCCGTGTCTTGTTCTGGGAGTCGGAGAAGGACCCAAAGCTGGACCAGAACCTCGACCCAAACCCAGACATGGGACCCGAAACTGAAACTTGAACTAGAACGTTACCAGGACCCTGGAATAGGACCGAGACCGTGACCAGGACCTGGACCTGGACCGGCACCCAGAACTAGACCATAACCAAGCCCAAAAACTCGAGCTCAGACCAAGTCTCGAACCCGATCCCAGACCCAGACTAGGACTGAGACACGAACTAGAACCCAAACGCAAATCCAAAACTCGATCCCAGACCCAGACCAAGCCCTTGACCGAGACTGGGATTTAGACCTAGACTTGGACACGAACCCAAACCCGAAACTGAATACTGACCCAGACCCAGACTGGGATCCAAACACGGGATGAGGACTCAAACCCAGACGCAGACCCAGAACTGAACCTGGTACCCGAACTCAGACCTGGACCATGCCCGAGATTCGAAAAACCCATACCCAATCAGACCCAAACCTAGACGCGGACCCAGACCAGAACTCAAACCTAGATCGGGATTGGACCCCGGACTCAAACTTGGAACTGAACTCGGACTCTGATCGGGATCGAAACATGGGACCCGGACCCGCATCTAGACCCAGACCCAGGACCCTAACCCAAACTCAGAGCCTGATCTCGACCTAGACCGAAATCTGAGCTTGAACCCAAACTCGGACAAGGACACGAACACTGACCCGAACTCGAACCCAAACTCAAACTTTGAATCACAACTGGACCTGGAACCGGACTTGGACGAGGACCAGGACAAGGACATAAACTCGAACCTGAGCCTAGATAAAAACCAAGAGTGAGACCTAGACCCGAACAAAGAATAGGACTCAAACTCGAACCTAGATCGGTCCGGGTTTTGGTCTGGGTTTGGGTATCAATCCCAATCTTGGTCCGTGTTCGGTTCCGCATCAAGATCCAGTTCTGGGTCCAGGTCCAATTCCTGTTCCAATGTCCTAATTCAAGTTCTTGTTCCGATTTCAGGTCCTTAGTCCGAGTCTGCGTTTGGGTCCTAGTTTTGAAATGGTTCCAAGTTTGGGTCTTGGTAAGATTCCAAGATCCACACACCCACTACAAGTTGGGTCCAAGCCCGGGTCATGGGTTAAGATCCAGTTCCCAATCTTGGGTCTCGGTCTCGTTCCGATTCAGATCCTTGGTCCTAGTCCGTGTCTGGGTCCGAGTTTGGGACCAAGATCGGGGTCGGGTCTTGGGTCACATTCTAAATCTTGGGTCCCAATTCTGGTTCTAATTTTAGGTTCGGGTCCCCAATCCAGGTCTGGACCTAGGTCCAGGTCTGAGTCTCCAATCCCAGTCTGGGTTCTGCGTATGGGTCTGGATCCAAGTCCATGTCTGGGTTTGGGTTCGTGTCTCGAGTCCCAATCCTAGTTTTAATTCGAGTCTGCGTCCCGGTCCGGGTGTGGGTCTGGGTCCTAGTCCCTTGGTCTAGTTCCCAAGTCTCGGTCCGTTTCCAGTTCCGCTTCCAATTTCGGGTCACAGTGTACGTGTCCGGGTCTGGTTCTGGGTTTGGGTATGAGTCCGGGTTTGGGTTTGAGTTCGGGTATGTGTCCCAAATCCAAACATCGACTATGGGTCAGGTCCAAGCCCCGGGTCCAGATAGGGATCACGGTCTGGAAACCTAGTCTAGTTCCACTTTGGGTCCCAAGACCTGGTCGGCGTCCAAGTTCAATGTCTGGGTCCGGGGTCAGGTCTTGGGTATCAGTGCCAATTCCGAAGCTCGGGTCCCGGGTCCAGGTCCCCCATCCAGGTCTGGGTCCTAGGTCCCGATCCGAGTCTAGGACACGGTCGAGCTTCAAGTCCTAGTCTGAGTTCGGGTTCGGGTCCAGATCTTGGTCCGGGCCCGGGTCCCGGGTCTAGGTCCCCCATTAAGGTCTGGGTCCTAGGTCCTTGTCCGGGTCCATGTTTGGGTTCGGGTCGTAGTCCCAGTTTTGATTTCGATTCCGTGTTCAGGTTCGGGTTCAGGTACGGGCCTGGGTCGGGGTCTGAGTCCTGGTCCGAGTCCAGAGTTGGGTCTGGGTCCAAGTCCAGATCCCTGTCTGGGTTTGGGTTTGGGTCTAGGTCCGAGTCCAAGTCTTGGGTACGGGTCCAGGTTTGGGTCTGAGTCTCGGTTCAGAAACAGGTCACACGTGTTAATCCCGATATGGTATGGGTCCGAGTCTAGCTTCGAGTCCAGGTTTATATCTAGATCCATGTCTAGGTCCAAGTCTTGGTCAGGGATCATGTCCCTAGTTCAAGTTCGACCTGATACCGGACCCAGACCTAGAACCGGAATCGGACCAGGACTGGGATTGTAACAGGACCCAAACCGAAACCAAAACTCAGACCAGAACCCATACCGAGCTTGAACCAGACCAACACTTGTGACCTGTTACCTAAACAAAGATCGGGACCTGGACCCAGACCGGGACTAAGACCTAGACCCAGACCCCAAAACCGAGGCTGAACCCATGACCCAAGAACCAGACTCGGACCTAGGACCCGAAACCCAGAGCTAGACTGGGACTGGGACCCGAACTCGTACCCGAAGCAAAACCGGGACATGGACTCAGACTGGACCTGAACCCGAACCCAGACCGGGACCTAGGGCCTGAATATAGATGGGGGACCCTGACCTATGAATTGGGCCCCAAAACTAGGCCAACAACTTGGGCCTTAGAACTTGAATCGGGATCGGGGACCTGACCCTAGACCTAAACCTGGACATAGGACCCTCCTCGGGACCTGGGATCCGGGACTCGATGGTTGGACCCGATTCGTTGTCGATGTCTAGATCTAGGACTTAGACCAGAACGCGAACCAAAACTCAAACTCAAATCAGGACCCGGACACATACCAGGACCCAGACCCACACTTGGGAACAAAAACTGAAACTTGAACTGGAACCGGACTGAGATCTTTGAACGGGACTGAGACCTAGACCCAGGCTTGAACCCGGAACCATAGACAGCCTCGAACCCTACTCGAGACCGAAACGCGGACCTGAACCTCGCCCCGAACCGGTACCTCGTGACTTGAAACTGGAACCAAAACTCGAAGCGGATCAAGACCCAGGAACAGGACCAGGACCAGGACATGGACCCAGACCCAAAACTGTAACCGGACCAGTATCCAGACTCGGACACAAACCCACCCTGGGATTGGGTCCAAAACCCGGACCCAAACCCCGACCAGAACCTGGTCCAGGACCTAGACCTTAACTAGGACTCTAATCGGGACCCCAACCCTGACACGAAAAAAGATCTGGACTCAAACCAGGACCCAAACCCAGACTCAAACCTTAACCCGTACGAGTTTGAATATTGGGTCTCGGGTCCCGGATCTCGGTCCAGGGTCTCGGTCCAGGGTTTGGGTCCCTGTCCCAGTCTGGGTTCTATTCCTAGTCCAGGTTTTGGTCTTGGTCCTTGTCTGGGTCTGGGTCCCAGTCCTGATCTTGGTCCTGGTCCGAGTCTTGGGTTTGAGTCTTAGTTCTGGTATGAGTCCGGGTCTGGGTCAGAGTCTAGGTCTGGGTCTGGTTCTGGTTCTGGGTCAAAGTTTCAGTCTATGTATGGGTTTGGGTCGTGGTCTGGGTCTGGGTTTGGGTCTCGCTCCGGGTTCTGTTACGGGTCTAGGTTCTAGTCAAAGTCCCAAGTCACCGGTCATGGGTTTCGAGACTGGGATTTAGACCTAGACTTGGACACGAACCCAAACCCGAAACTGAATACTGACCCAGACCCAGACTGGGATCCAAACACGGGACGAGGACTCAAACCCAGACGCAGACCCAAAACTGAACCTGGTACCCGAACTCAGACCTGGACCATGCCCGGGATTCGAAAAACCCATACCCAATCAGACCCAAACCTAGACGTGGACCCAGACCAGAACTCAAACCCAGATCGGGATTGGAACCCAGGACTCAAACTTGTAACTGAACTCAGACTCTGATCGGGATCGAAACATGGGACCCGGACCCGCATCTAGACCCAGACCCAGGACCCTAACCCAAACTCAGAGCCTGATCTCGACCTAGACCGAAATCTGAGCTTGAACCCAAACTCGGACCAGGACACGAACACTGACCCGAACTCGAACCCAAACTCAAACTTTGAATCACCACTGGACCTGGAACCGGACTTAGACGAGGACCAGGACAAGGACATAAACTCGAACCTGAGCCTAGATAAAAACCAAGAGTGAGACCTAGACCTGAACAAAGAATAGGACTCAAACTCGAACCTAGATTGGGACCCAAACCTAAACAAGAACCGGGACCTGAACCCAAAAATGGGATAGGGACCTAGGCAACAGAACTAGGACTGGGACCTAGTACTCGACCCCAGACTCGGACTTGAACCTAGGACCTAGCTCGTCACCTGGCACCCAAAATGGAATCAGACCAGGACCCGAGATCAAGATCCGGATAGACCCAGTCCCAGACCCAGACTAGGATTGAGACTCAAACCTGAACCCGAACTCGAACTCGGGACTCGATCCTGGACCCAGACCAAGCCCCTAACCTAAAAACAGGGTTCAGACCTTGACATGGACTAAACCTAGACACGAACTCGAGTACCGACCCAAACCTAGATTGGGATCGAAACACGGGACCTAGACCCGGACCCAGATGCAGACCCAGACCCGAACCTAGGACCCGAACCAGGACCCGGACTCAGACCTAGACCCAAACCAGGATCCAAAAAACCCGTACCCGGACTCGGACTAAGAGTGAGACCCTGACCCCAAGCTCGACCCAGACCCCGACTCAGACCCGAAACCAAACTTGGGCCATGAATCAGAACTCGAACTATGACTAGGACTCGGACCTGAGACCAGAACCAAACCCAAACTCAGACAAGAACCTGGACCAAGACCTTGAATAGGAATGGGACTTGAGACATGGGACCCGGACCTGGGCCGGGACCTGGACCTGACCTGGTCCTAAACCCTAGCCGGGACCTGAGACCTATGAACCAGACCAGGATACCGACCCTGACAAGGACCCAAACCTGAACTTGGACCAAGATTGGGACCGAGACCTGGCCCCGAACCCCGACCGGGACCTAGACTAAAACCAAGACTCGGGACCCGAAGCCGAACTTAGACACAGACCATGACCTAGGAACCGGACTTGGATGGGGGACTTAGACAAGGGACCTAGGTCCCGGAACCAAGACCCAGATCTAAATCCGGGACTCGAACCCAAACCAGGACCTAACCTAGACCCAGGAATCCGAAGTCGAACCTATACCTGAACTCAAACCCAGACCCAGAATCAGACCCAAACCTTGACCTCCACCTGGACTCGAACTTGAACCTAGACCGGGATGAGAACCTAGGACGTAGACCCGGAACTAAACCCGGACTCAGATAGAGATCGAAACTTAGGACTTAGACCCGAACCTGAACTTGGACCCAAACCCAGGACCCTAACCCACAACCGAAGCCCGATCCGGACCTAGACTGAGATCCGGACCCGAACCCAAACTCGGACCAGGACTCGAACCCTGACCCTGACCCTAACTCGAACCTAAACTCGAACTCAGAATCGCGACTGGAACTGGAACCAGACTAGGACTAGGACCTGGACCAGGACAAGGGCCCAGACCTGAACCCAAATCCAAATAAAAACCAAGACCAAAACCCAAACCCAAACTGCGACTAGGACCCAAACCCCAACCTAGATTGCGACCAAAACTAAGACCAGAACTAAGACCTAGACCGAGAATCAGGATAAGCACTTGGGCAACGAAACTAGGAACGAGACCTAAGACCCGACTCTAGACCCAGACTTCAACCTAGGACCTAGCTTGTGACCTAGCATCCGAAATGGAACCAAATCAGCACTCGAGATCGGGATCCAGATTTGGACCTAGGGCTTGGACTGAACCCGTAGTCGGTGTCTAGATCTGGGACCCAGCCCCAAACCCGAACCCAGACACGGACCTGAACCTAGTCCCACACCCAAACCTAGACCCGAACCCGTACCCTGTGACCTAAAATTGGAATCAAAATCGGATGTAGACCGGGACTTGGGAACGGGTAAGAAACAAAGACTTGGACCTTGACCTCGAACCATAACTAGACCTGGACCAAGACTCGGAACCGTAACTAGACTAGGACCCGTACTCCCAACCCAGACGTGGACTCGAGACCCGAACTTGGACCCAAACTCAGACCTAAACATGGAACCAGACTCAAGACACAAAACTGGGACCGGGACCTAGAATTGCACCCCAATCTCGGTCTCGAACCCAAACTTGAACTTGGGACCCGAGACCTAAACCAGAACCAAATCGGGACACAGAACAAGGATCTATATCTGGGACTCAGACCAGGAGTCGAACTCGGACCAAGACCGAAATCGGACCCTGACCCAGACCGGGGACCCAAAACTGGAACCTGAACAAAAAGTGCCTGACAAGGACCCTCAAATAAAACTAGGACCGTGACAAGGACCCAGACCAAGACCCAGACCTAGAACCGAACTCGGACCTAGCCCCAGACCCAAATCGAGACCAGAACTCGGGCTCAGACACGGTCATTTACCCAGACCAGGACCGAGACCTGGACCCAAAACCCAGACCCGGACCCAGACCTAGACCTGGGACCCGATCCCAAACCCAAACTCAAATCTAGATAGGGATCCGAATACGAACCTAGACTCGAACCCAGACCTAGACCCACACCGAGATCGAAACTTAGGACCTAGATTCGGACCGAGACCCTGACCCAGACCTTGACTTGGACCCGCACCCAGGACCCAAACTCGAACCTAGACTCGAACACATACCCAGACTGGGATTCGGACCTGAACCCAAACCCGAACCAAAACTCGGACCATGACTCAGACCCGGACCTAGACTCGGACCCAAACCCGAACCTAGACCCAGACCGGGACAAACGCCCTAGACCTGGATGGTGAACCTAGACGTGGGCCTCAGAACCCAGACCCAGATTGGAACTCAGGACTCGGACCAGAACCTGACCTAGACTCATACCCTGTTATGGACGCAGACCGAGATCGGAACCCGAACCAGAACTTGGACCAAGACTTGAACCTTGACCGGTTCCTGGACTTGGACCGGGACCTATGACTAGGACCTGGATGGGGCACCTGGACCCAGGACACGAGCATCAGAGCTGGGACCGAGACCTCGGACCTAGACCCTGACATAGGACCCAGACCGGTAACTGGGAACCGAAGTGAAACTAGACTGGGACCCGAGACCGTGATCCAAATCTGGACCCAGGGCTTGGACCTGACCCGTAGTCAGTGTTTTGATTAGGAACCCATACCCGGACACAAACCCAGACCCAGATTCAAACCCAGATCCGGACTCGGACCCAAACCCTGACCTAGACAAATACTTGTACCCCTGACCTGGGTGCAAGTCTGTTTGGGTTTGAGTCCGGGAACTAGAATCTAACTAGGACCCAGACCCAGACCCGGACCAGGACGCGGACCCGAATCAAAAGTTGGATTGAGACTCGAGACACGAATCTAAACCCAAACACGGACTTGGACCAGACCCAGACACAGGACCCTGACCGGGATTGGAGACTAAGATTTGGACCCAGGACCCAAACCTAGATTGGAGACCCAAACTCAAAATTAGAACCTGAATCGGGAAACATGACTAGGACTGGGACCCAAGACCCGACTCCAGTCTCGGTCTTCGACCCAGACCCGAACACGGACACGGACCGAGACCCAAGATCTGAATCAAAAGGAGACAGGGACCCAAGATTTGGATCTCGATCTTGACCTACGACCTAGGGCATGGACCTAACCCGTAGTCGGTGTCTAGATATTGCAATCGTACCAAAACCTGAACTTGGAACTTTTTCCAAACCAGGACCCAAACACTAACTCAGACCCGAAACCCAAAATTAGGACAAGAACCGAAGTCAGGATCCTAGAATAGGAATTGTACCTCAACCAAAAACTGGATCTAGATGCAGAACCGAACACGGACCCGAGCCCAGGCCGGGATCGACACCCGGACCCCGACCTGAACCCAGATCTAGACTTGTGCCTGGACCTGCACCCAGAACCCGAACCCAGGACCCGTGACTCGGGAACTAGACCAAAACCCAGACCCAGACCCAGAACAAGACCAAGACCTCTACCTGCATACGTACCGAAACCCGGACCCGCACCCGTACCTAGACCCAAACTCAGACACAGACCCAGACACATACCAGAACTCAAACTCAAACCCGGGACTCAAACCCAGACCAAGATCAGGATTAAGACCCAGACCTGGACTAGGACCGAGACCTGAACCTAGACTGGGACCTAAACCTAGACTGGGACCAGGATCGGGAGCGAGACTAGGACCCGGGACCCGATACTCGGACCTAGGACTTAAGAACTGAACCGTGAGCAAGACCCAGACCAGGCCAAGTCCCAAGACAAGGACAAGTACCAAACACAGACTTGGACCTGCACTCAGACTAGGACCCTAACCCAGACCGGGACCTCGGACCCTCACCTGAATTGGGGACCCGGACCCATGACTCAGGACCCAAGACCCAAACCTAGACCCAAACCTGGACCTGAGACCCGAACCAAGACCCAAGACATGAGCTAAAACTCAAGACCCATACCCATAGCGAGATCGGAACCCAGGACCGAGACCCGGACCCGAATCCAGAGCGAAACCTAGAACAAAACTCAAGACCTAAACCCGGACCCAAACCTAGACCAGAACCAGGTTCGGGACCTAGACCTTAACTATGACCCTGATCGGGACCCGGACCCGGACCCGAAAAAAGACCTTGACTTAGACCAGGACCTGAACCCAGACTCAAACCTGAACCCGTACTTCCACCTAAACTCGGACCCAAACTTGGGATCCAAACCCGGTCTAGGATGAGAACCTAGACTTGGGACTGTAACAGGACCCAAACCTCCAAACTCAGACAAGAACCCATACCAGGACTTGAACCCAGACTAGGACTTGTGACCTGGGACCTAAATCAAGACTGGAACCTAGACCCAGACCGAGACTAGGACCTAGACCCAGACCGGGACTAGGACCTAGACCCAGACCCCAAAATCGGGGCCGAACCAAGGACCCAAGAACCAGACTCGGACCTGGGACCCGAAACCCAGAGCTAGATTGGGACTGGGATGTGAACTCGTACCCGAACCCAAACTTGGACCTGGACTCGGACTTGACCCGAACCAAAACCCAGACCGGGACCTAGGACCCGAATATAGATGGGAAGACCAAGACCTAAGAATTGGGCCCCAAAACTAGGCCTAGAACTTGGGCCTTAGAACTTGGATTTGGATGAGGGACCTGACCCTAGACCCAAACCTGGACATAAGACCCACCTCGGGACTTGGGATCAGGGACTCGATGGTTGGACCCGATTCGTTGTCGATGTCTAGATCTAAGACGTAGACCAGAACGCGAACCTAAACTCGAACTCAAATCAGGACCCGGACACATACCAAGACCCAGACCCACACTTCGGAACAAAAACCGAAACTTAAACTTAAACCGGACTGAGATCTTTGAAAGGGACCGAGACCTAGACCTAGGCCCGAACCCGGAACCAGACCCAGCCTCGAACCCTACTCGAGACCGAAACCTGGACCTGAACCTCTCCTCGAACCCGTACCTCGTGACTTGAAACTGGAACCGAAACTGGAAGCGGATTAGGACCCAAGAATAGGACCATGACCAGGACATGGACCCAGACCCGGACCTAAATCTGGAGCCCGATCCCAGACACAAACTCGGTCCTAGATTGGGATCTGGATACGAACTTTGACTCGGACCCAGACCCAGACCGAGATCGAAACCTGAGACCTAGATCTGGATAGACATCTTGACCCAGACCCGAACATGGACCGGCAACAGGGACCCTAACTTGGACCTGGACCCGAACCCAGACCCAGATCAGGATCCAAACCTGGACACAGACCTGGACCCAAACTCGGACCAGGACTCAGACCCCGACCCAGACCCAGACCTGAACCCGAACACAGACACAGAATCTGAGTGTGGGTCTGAGTTCGAGTCCAGGTCCTAGTCCGATTACAATTTTGGGTCTAGGTCCTCGTCCTATTCTTGGGTCCCGATCCGCTTCTTGTTTCAGTTCTAGTTTCAAGTCACGAGGTATGAGTCGAGTCCAAGCATCGAGTCCCAGATCAAAAGTCCCGAGGTGGATCCTACGTCCAGGTTTGGGTCTAAGGTCAGGTCCCGAATCGCAATCCAAGTTCTGAGGCTCAAGTTCTGGTCTCGGTTTGGGGGACCAATTCCTAGGTCTAGGTCCCATCTATGTTTGGGTCCTAGGTCGCAGTCCAGGTCCAAGTTTGTGTTCCAGTTCGAGTTAATGTCTCAGGTTCCTGTCTGAGTCCAGGTCCCGATTTGGGTTCGGGTCCCATCCTAGTCTGGGTTTAGGTTTTGGGTCCCAAGTCTGAGTTTGGTTCTTGGGTCCTGGGTTTGGCCCCAATTTTTAGGTTTGGGTCTTGGTTTGGGTCCAGGTCCCACTCTTGGTTTAGGTTCCAAGTCATGGGTCCCGGTCTTGGTCCAAGTACCGATATGTGTTTTGGTCTAAGTTTTGGTTTAGGTTTGGGTCCTATTACAGTCCCTGTGTCAGGTTCTCATCCCAGTCCTGGTCCGATTCCAATTCCAAGTCTGAGATCGAGTCTGTATCCCGGTTTGGGTTCGGGTCCGAGTCTTGGTACGGATCTGGGTTCGGGTCCTAAATTTAAATACTGACTATGGGTCAGGACAAAGCCTTAGGTCAGGATTCATATCTCGATCTTGGTTTGTGTTTGGGTTCAGAGTTGTGTCCCGGTAGTCAGTTCCTAGGTTTCGTGTCCAAGGTCGAGTCCTGTGTCTCAAGTTTGGGGTGAAGTTTTGGGTCTCGGTCCCGGTTGGGTCCGAATCCTTGGTCTAGGTCTTGGTCCAGGTTCGGGTTTGGGGCCCAGGTCCCCCATCTAGGTCACGATTTGGTTCTCAGGTCCCAGGTCCGAGTCTCGGGTCCCAAGTCCCGGTCCCGGTCCCGATCCTAATTCATGTTCTAGTCCCAGTACAGGTTCAAGGCTCGATCTAGGTCTGAGTCCCGGGTTTGAGTTTGAGTCTCGGGTTCGTGTCTGAGTTCTGGTGCGAGTCTGGTTCTGGGTGTGGGTCTTGGTCTGGGTCTAGATCTGGGTTTGGGTTTTGGTCCGGGTCTGGGTCCGAGTCTTTGTCTGGGTCTGGGTCTGGGTCCAAGTTTTGGTACGGCTCTGAGATCCGAACCAGGTCCCGCGTCACGGGTGCTGGGTTCCAGGTTTTGGGTCACAAGTCTTGGCGCAAGTCTGGGTCCGGGTTTTGGTCTGGGTTTGGGTATCAATCCCAATCCTGGTCCGTGTTCGGTTCCGCATCAAGATCCAGTTCTGGGTCCAGGTCCAATTCCTGTTCCAAGGTCCTAATTCAAGTTCTTGTTCCGATTTCAGGTCCTTAGTCCGAGTCTGCGTTTGGGTCCTAGTTTTGAAATGGTTCCAAGTTTGGGTCTTGGTAGGATTCCAAGATCCACACACCCACTACAAGTTGGGTCCAAGCCCGGGTCATGGGTTAAGATCCGGTTCCCAATCCTGGGTCTCGGTCTCGTTCCGATTCAGATCCTGGGTCCTAGTCCGTGTCTGGGTCCGGGTTTGGGACCAAGATTGGGGTCGGGTCTTGGGTCACATTCTAAATCTTGGGTCCCGATTCTGGTTCTAATTTTAGGTTCGGGTCCCCAATCCAGGTCTGGACCTAGGTCTAGGTCTGAGTCTCCAATCCCAGTCTGGGTTCTGCGTATGGGTCTGGATCCAAGTCCATGTCTGGGTTTGGGTTCGTGTCTCGAGTCCCAATCCTAGTTTTAATTCGAGTCTGCGTCCCGATCCGGGTGTGGGTCTGGGTCCTAGTCCCTTGGTCTTGTTCCCAAGTCTCGGTCCGTTTCCAGTTTCGCTTCCAATTTCGGGTCACAGTGTACGTGTCCGGGTCTGGTTCTGGGTTTGGGTATGAGTCCGGGTTTGGGTTTGAGTTCGGGTATGTGTCCCAAATCCAAACATCGACAATGGGTTAGGTCCAAGCCCCGGGTCCAGATAGGGATCACGGTCTGGAAACCTAGTCTAGTTCCACTTTGGGTCCCAAGACCTGGTCGGGGTCCAAGTTCAATGTCTGGGTCCGGGGTCAGGTCTTGGGTATCAGTGCCAATTCCGAAGCTCGGGTCCCGGGTCCAGGTCCCCCATCCAGGTCTGGGTCCTAGGTCCCGATCCGAGTCTAGGACACGGTCGAGCTTCAAGTCCTAGTCCGAGTTCGGTTCCGGTCCAGATCTTGGTCCGGGCCCGGGTCCCGGGTCTAGGTCCCCCATTAAGGTCTGGGTCCTAGGTCCTTGTCCGGGTCCATGTTTGGGTTCGGGTCGTAGTCCCAGTTCTGATTTCGATTCCGTGTTCAGGTTCGGGTTCAGGTACGGGCCTGGGTCGGGGTTTGAGTCCTGGTCCGAGTCCAGAGTTGGGTGTGGGTCCAAGTCCAGATCCCTGTCTGGGTTTGGGTTTGGGTCTAGGTCCGAGTCCAAGTCTTGGGTACGGGTCCAGGTTTGGGTCTGGGTCTTGGTTCAGAAACAGGTCACACGTGTTAATCCCGATCTGGGTATGGGTCCGAGTCTAGCTTCGAGTCCAGGTTTATATCTAGATCCATGTCTAGGTCCAAGTCTTGGTCAGGGATCATGTCCCTAGTTCAAGTTCGACCTGATACCGGACCCAGACCTAGAACCGGAATCGGACCAGGACTGGGATTGTAACAGGACCCAAACCGAAACCAAAACTCAGACCAGAACCCATACCGAGCTTGAACCAGACCAACACTTGTGACCTGGGACCTAAACAAAGATCGGGACCTGGACCCAGACCGGGACTAAGACCTAGACCCAGACCCCAAAACCGAGGCTGAACCCATGACCCAAGAACCAGACTCGGACCTAGGACCCGAAACCCAGAGCTAGACTGGGACTGGGACCCGAACTCGTACCCGAAGCAAAACCGGGACCTGGACTCAGACTGGACCTGAACCTGAACCCAGACCGGGACCTAGGGCCTGAATATAGATGGGGGACCCTGACCTATGAATTGGGCCCCAAAACTAGGCCAACAACTTGGGCCTTAGAACTTGAATCGGGATCGGGGACCTGACCCTAGACCCAAACCTGGACATAGGACCCTCCTCGGGACCTGGGATCCGGGACTCGATGGTTGGACCCGATTCGTTGTCGATGTCTAGATCTAGGACTTAGACCAGAACGCGAACCAAAACTCAAACTCAAATCAGGACCCGGACACATACCAGGACCCAGACCCACACTTGGGAACAAAAACTGAAACTTGAACTGGAACCGGACTGAGATCTTTGAACGGGACCGAGACCTAGACCCAAGCTTGAACCCGAAACCATAGACAGCCTCGAACCCTACTCGAGACCGAAACGCGGACCTGAACCTCGCCCCGAACCGGTACCTCGTGACTTGAAACTGGAACCAAAACTCGAAGCGGATCAAGACCCAGGAACAGGACCAGGACCAGGACATGGACCCAGACCCAAAACTGTAACCGGACCAGTATCCAGACTCGGACACAAACCCACCCTGGGATTGGGTCCAAAACCCGGACCCAAACCCAGACCAGAACCTGGTCCAGGACCTAGACCTTAACTAGGACCCTAATCGGGACCCCAACCCTGACACGAAAAAAGATCTGGACTCAAACCAGGACCCAAACCCAGACTCAAACCTTAACCCGTACGAGTTCGAATATTGGGTCTCGGGTCCCGGATCTCGGTCCAGGGTCTCGGTCCAGGGTTTGGGTCCCTGTCCCAGTCTGGGTTCTATTCCTAGTCCAGGTTTTGGTCTTGGTCCTTGTCTGGGTCTGGGTCCCAGTCCTGATCTTGGTCCTGGTCCGAGTCTTGGGTTCGAGTCTTAGTTCTGGTATGAGTCCGGGTCTGGGTCAGACTCTAGGTCTGGGTCTGGTTCTGGTTCTGGGTCAAAGTTTCTGTCTATGTATGGGTTTGGGTCGTGGTCTGGGTCTGGGTTTGCGTCTCGCTCCGGGTTCTGTTACGGGTCTAGGTTCTAGTCAAAGTCCCAAGTCACCGGTCATGGGTTTCGAGTTATTGGGTCCAGGTCCTGGCAGAAGTCTGGGTCTGGGTATAGATCCCGGTCTAGGTCCGGGTCCGTGTTCAATTACTCGTCTAAATCCAGTTTTGGGTCCAGGTCCAATTCCTTTTCTAGGGTCCCGATTCCAGTACTTGTTCTGATTTCGGGTCTCGGGTCTGATTCTGGGTTTGGGTCCTGCTCTAGAAATGGTTCAAGGTTCGGGTCTTGGTATGATTCCAATATCTGGACACCGACTACGGGTTGGGTCCAAGCCCCTGGTCGTGGTTCAAGGTCGGAATCCCAATCTTGGGTCCCAATCTCATTCTGATTCAGATCCTGGGTGCCGGTAGGTGTCCTTGTTTGGGTCCAGGTCTGGGACAGAGACCGGGGTAAGGTCTTGGTTCCCAGTCCCTGTCCTGGGTCCCGATTCTAGTTCTAATTTTGAGTTTGGGTCCCCAATCTAGGTTTGGGTCAGGGCCCAGGTCTAAGTCTCCAATCCTGGTCTGGGTCCTGGCTCGGGGTCTGGGTCCAAGTTTGTGTCTGGGTTCGGGTTCGTGTTAAGAGTCCCGATCTGAGTTCGGGTCCTAGGTGCGGGTCAAGGTCTAGGTCTGGGTCAGGGTCTCAGTCCGAATTTAGGTCCTGAGTTTCTATCCCGGTCTGAGTTCGAGTCCAGGTTCGTATCGAAATCCCTATCTAGGTCCGAGTTTGGGTTTGGGATTGGGTCCCAGGTGTAGATCTTGGTCCAGGTTTGAGTCTGGGTCTTTGTCTTGGTCAGGGTACACGATCGTGTCTGGGCCCGAGTTTCAGTCTTAGTTTGGGTCTGGGGCTAGGTCTTAGTTCGATTCTAGGTTTGGGTCCGAGTCCTGGTCACGGTCCTAGTCTTGTTCGAGGGTCAAAGTTTTGAAGTTGTTGTACAGTTTCCAATTTTGGGTCCTGGGTTTGGGTTTGGGTCCAGGTCTGGGTTCGAGTCCTTCCCTGAGTCCTAACTCTGGATAGCTCTCACGTGTCCCGATCTGGTTCTGGTTCTAGTCCTGGGTCCCAAGTCCGAGTACCGGTTCGGGACCGAGACTGGGGTGCGATTCTAGGCCTAGACCCCAGTTTTGTGTCCCGAGTCTTGTTCCATGTTTGGGTCTGAGTTCGGGTCCATGTTTGGGTCCCCGAGTCCAGGTCTAGGTTGGGATCCTAGTTTGGGTCCCGGTTCGGGTCTAGGTCTGGGCTGGAGTCTAGGTCCTAGTCAGGTTACGGTTCCGAGTCTAGGTCCACGTTTTGCTACGGTTCCAAGTCCAGGTACAAGTCCTTATTTCGGTCCCGTTCTCGGGTCCCACTCTACTTCTTGTTTTGGTTCCAATTTCAGATCACAGGGTACGGATTCAAGTCCAAGTTTGGGTCTGGGACTGGGTTTGGGTCTGGGTTTGGGTTCGGGTTCGGGGCAGGGTCCCAGATCCAAACACCGAATAAGGGTTCGGTCCAAGCCCAGGGTCCGGATCTGGATCTCGATCTCGAGTCCTCGTCTTGGCCCGACATCTGGGTCCTGAGACCTTGACTTGAGACTTGAGACCAGAACCTGGACCGAGACCTTGACTAGGACTGAGACCTGAGACCTGGGACCCGAACCTGGACTGGGACCCTGACTGGGACTTTGACCTAACCTGGTCCTAAACCCTCGCTGGGACCTGAGACCCGCGACCCAGACAAGGATCTAGACCGTGACAAGGACCCGAACATGAATCGAGGCCAAGATTGGGACCGAGACCTCGACCTAAACCCAGACTAGGAGCTGGACTAAAACCATGACTCAGCACCTGAACCCGAACCAGGACCCAGACCAGGACCTAGGAACCAGCCTTTGATGGGAGACCAGGACCAAGGAGCTAGGCCCTGGAACCCATACCCATATGTAAATCTGGGACTCGAACCCGAACCAGGACCTAACCTAGACCTAGGAATCTGAAGTCGGACCCAGACCCAGACCGGAAACCTCCCTTGGACCCAAACCAGGACAAGAACCTGGACATGAACCCATTGCAGGACAAAACCCGAACCCGAAACCGAACCCAAAATCAGATCCGAACTCAGGATCCGAACTAAGACCCAAACCTAGACCTACACACGGACCCGAACTCGAACCCAGACTAGGATTGGAACCCAAGACTTAGACTCAGAACAAAACCTGGACTCAGACAGAGATCGAAACACTGAACTCAGACCCGAACCTAGCCCCAAACCGAGGACCCTATCCCACACCTGGAGCCCGATCCAAACCTAGACCGAGATCCAGACCCTAACCCAAACTCAGACCAGTACTCGAACCCTGACCCGAACTCGAACCCAAACTCGAACTCAGAATCGCAGCTGGACCTAGAATCAGACTAGGACTAGGACAAGGAGCAGGACCCAGACCCGTATCCGTACCCAAACCCAAATAAAAATCTAGACCGAGACCCAAACCCGAACCGCGACTAAGACCCAAAACCGAACCTAGAGCGGGACCCAAACCCAGACCAGAACCGGGACCTAGACCCAGAATCGGGATAACGACATGGGCAACAGCACTAGGACTGGGACCCAAGACCCGACCCCAGACACGGACTTGAACCTAAGACCCAACTCGTGACCCGGCACACGAAATGGAACCAGACCGGCACCCAAGATCGAGATCCTGATCTGGACTCGGGGCTTGGACCAAACCCGTATTCGGTGTCTAGATCTGTGACCCAGACCCTAACCCAGACTAGGAGCCGAACCTAGACCTGGACCCGAACCCCGTGACCCAAAATTGGAACCGAAACCAGAAGTAGACTGAGACCCAAGAATAGGATCGGAACCAAATTTTGACTTGGACCTAGAACCGTAACAGGACCTGGACCTAGACCTGGAACCGTAACTGGACTAGGACCTGGACTCCAACCCAGACCTAGACCCGAACTGTGACCCAGCCCCAGATTCCAACCCAGACCTCGACTCGGTTCTAAACCTGGACCCGAACTCAGACCAAAACATGGACCCAGACTCGGGACACAGAACTAGGGTTGGGACTTAGAACCACACCCAAGTCTCAGTCCCGAACCCAAACTTCGACCTAGGACCCGACACCTAAACTAGAACAAGACTGGGACATGTGACAGGGATCCAAATCTAAGACTCAGACCAGGACCCAAACCTGAACCCTTAGCCAGACTCGCGACCTGAAACTAGAACCTGAATAATAACCACTAGACCAGGACCCTTGAACAAGAATAGGACCGTGACCTTGAACCCGAACTTGGACCCAAACCAAACCCAGACTGGGATTGAAACTCAAGACATAGATCAGGATACGAACTTGGACTCGAACCCAAACCCAAACCTAGACTGGGATTGAAACTAGAGACATAGATCCGGATCGAGACCCTAACCAAGACCTAGACTTGGACCTGCACTTGGGTCCCGAACTCGGACCTAGACCCGAACCCAGACCCAGATCGGGATCCGGACCTGAATCCAGACCCAGACCTTGACTCAGACCAAGACTCAGAACACAACCCAGACTCGGACCCAAACCAGAACCCAGACACTGAATCAAAATAAAAACTGGGACTAGGACCCAAACCTAGCCCTAGACTCGAACCCAGATCTGGAACTAGACCAAGATCGGAACCCGAACCCCGACTCGAACCAGGACTTGAACCACGACTGGGTCCTGGACTCGGATCGGGACCTAGGACTCGTACCTAGATGGGGGACCTGGACTCGAGACACGGGCATCAAAACTAGGACCAAGACCCAAGACCCGACCTAGACCCAGACCATGACCTTGGACCCAGACCGGGACCTAGGACCCGTAGTGGAACTAGACTAGGATCTGATACCGTGACCCTTATTCAGACCTGAGGCTTGGACCAGACATGTAGTAAGTGTTTAGATTTGGGACCCATTCCCGAACTCAAAACCAGACCTAGACTCGGACCCAGGCCCTGACCTAGACCCAGACCCGTACTCCTGAGTTGGGTTTGAGTTCGGGTACTAGAATCTAATTAGGACCCAGACCCAGGCCCAGACTGGGATGCAAACCCATATAAAAACTCAAATCGGGACTCGGGACATGAACTCGAACCAAAACCCAGACATGGACTTGGACCCAGACCCAGACCAAGGACCCAGACCAAGGACCCAGACCGGGATTGGAGACTTGACCTAGACCCAGGACCTAGACTTAGATTAGGGACCCAAAGTAAATATTAGAACTACAATCGAGACTAAGGACTAGGACTGGGACACAAGACCCGACCCTGATCTCAGTCCCAAACCCGAACCCAGACACAGACACATACCGGGACCTAGGATCCGAATCGGAACGAGACCGTAACCCAAGATTGGGATCCGAATCTTGACCAACGACCCGGGGCTTAGACCCAACCCGTAGTCAGTGTTTAGATCTTGGAACCATTGCCAGACTAGGACCCAAACCTAGATTTGGACCCGAGACCCAAAATTGGAACAAGAACCGAAATTGGGTTCTTGGAAAAGGAATTGGACCCTGACACAAAACCAGATCTAGACGTGGAACTAAACACGGACCCAGACCTAGACCAGGATTGATACCCGAACCCAGACGCAAACTCGAACCAAGAGTTGTGCCAAGACCTGCGACCTAAAACCTGGAACCCAGGACCCATGACCTGGGACCTGGAGCCGAACCCAAACCCGTACCGAAACCAAGACCCAGACTAAGACCCGGACCCAAACACGGACTGAGACCCAGACTAAGACCCAAAGAAAGACGTAGACCCGGACTTGTACTAGAACAAGGACTCTAACCCGTAGCGATATTAGGACCGGGACCTAGACAAAGATTAGGACCGAGACCTGAACCTAGACTGGGACTAGAACCTGGACTGGGACAGGAACCCGAGACCCGATACTCGGACCTGAGACCTTAGAACTGAACCGCCACCCAAACCTAGACCAGGCCAAGACCCGAAACAAGTACAAGTACCAAACACGGACTGGGACTTACACTCGGACTGGGACCCTAACCGAAACTGGGCCCAATTCCTGGTTCTTGGTCCGCCATCTATATTCAGGTCCTAGGTCCAGATCTGGGTCCAAGTTCGTGTTTCGGTTTGAGTTCGGGTCTTAAGTCCCGGTCTGAGTCCAGGTCTCGATTTGGGTTGGAGAGTTCGAGTCCCAATCCTAGTGTGGGTCCGAGTTTCGGATCCCAGGTCCGAGTCTGGTTCTTAGGTCCTAGGTCCGGCCCCTAATTTTTTGGTCTGGGTCTGGGTCCAGGTCTTGGTCTTGGTTTAGGTCCCATGTCACAGGTCCCAGTTAGGGACCAAGTCCCGGTATGGGTTCTGGTTTGAGTTTGGGTTTAGGTTTGGGCCTTGTTACTGTCCCAGGTCTGTGTTCAAGTCCCAAACATGGTCTGATTCTAATTCTGGGTTCAGGATCAAGTTTGGATCCTAGTTTGGCTCTGGATACGGATCTGAGTCCACGTTATTCTAGTTCTGGTCTTGGGTCTTGGGCCGCATCCTATGTTTGGGTTTTGGTCCACGTTCGAGGTTGTGTCCTAGTAGTTAGGTCCTGTGTTCCGGGTCTAAGGTCTTGTCTCGTGTCTCGAGTCTGGGGTCGAGTTTTGGGTCTCGGTCCCAGTCTCAGGGCCTAGTTTTGGGTCCAAGTCCCCCATCTAGGTTCGGATCCTTGGTCCATGTTTGTGTCCATGTTCGGGTTTGGGGCCCAAGTCCCCCATATAGGTCTGGATCCTAGTTCCCGGTCTAGGTGCAAATTTATGTTAGGGTTTGGATCCCGAGTTTTGGTCTGGGCCTAGGTCCTAGTACGGGTTTAAGTTTGAGTCTGGGTTCGAGTCCTAGTCTTAGTCCAGGTCCCTATTTGAGTTTAGGTCGAGATCCCGATCTGGGTCTGAATCAAGGTTTAGGTCCAGGACAATGTTCTGCTCTGGGTTTGGGTCTGCGTTCAGGTCCTGAGTCTGGGTCTAGGTGCCGGTTTGGATCCCAGTCCGGGTTTGGGTCCTGGGTTCCAATCTTTGTATGGGTATGGGTTTGGGCCCGTGTCTAGGTTAGGGTTTAGGGCTTAAGGTTTAGGGTTTTGGGTTTAGTGTTTAGGGATTTAGGGTTTAGGGTTTTGGGCATAGGGTTTAGGGGGAAATGTAAAGAGTTTAGGATTTAGGGATTAAGGTTTAAGGTTTACGGTTTAGGGTCCCCTACAGTTTAAATTTCAATTTCAGGTCACAGGGTACGATTTAAGGTTTGGGTCTGGGTCTGAGTCCTGGTCTGGGTCTAGGTCCGTGTTTGTGTTCAGGTCTGAGTCTTAGTCCCAAATCCAAACACCAACCACATGCCGAGTCTAATTCGAGTTCTGGTACAGGTTCTGGTTCTGGTCCGGGTTTGGGTCCGGGTCTGGGTCCAATACCTTAATTTAAACACCGACAATGGGTCGGGTCCAAGCCTCAGGTCTTGGGTCCTCGGTCCTGGGTCCAAATCCAGATCTTGGACCAATTCTAGCTCATGTCTTAAGTCCTAGTACGGGTCTTAGGACTAGGTTTGGGTCTTGGGTCCTAAGTCATGGGTCCGGGTCCCCGATTCAAGTTAGCGTCCTACGTCCCGATCTGGGTTAGGGTCCCAGTCTAAGTGCAAGTCCCAGTCCGTGTTTGGTACTAGTCCTTGTTTTGAGTCTTAGCCCAGTCTAGGTCTGGGCCACGATTCAATTTTCAGGTCATGAGTTCGAGTATCGTGTCTCGGTTCCCGGATCTCGGTCCAGGGTCTCGGTCCCTGTCCCAGTCTGGATTCTAGTCCTAGTCCAGGTTTTGGTCTTGTCTGGGTCTGGGTCCCAGTCCTGATCTTGGTCATGGTCCGAGTCTTGGGTTCGAGTCTTAGTTCTGGTATGAGTCCAGGTCTGGGTCTGAGTCTGGGTCTGGGTCTGGTTCTGGTTCTGGGTCAAAGTTTCAGTCTATGTATGGGTATGGGTCTTGGTCTGGGTCTGGGTTTAGGTCTCGCTCCGGGTTCTGTTACGGGTCTAGGTTCTAGTCAAAGTCCCAGGTCACCGGTCCTGGGTTTCGAGTTTTTGGGTCGCAGGTCCTGGCAGAAGTCTGGGTCTGGGTTTGGGTCTGGGTCAGGGTATAGATCCCGGTCTAGGTCCGGGTTCATGTTCCGTTACTCGTCTAGATCCAGTTTTTGGTCCAGGCCCAATTCCTGTTCCATGGTCCTGATTCCAGTACTTGTTCCGATTTCGGGTCTCGGGTCCGATTTTGGGTTTGGGTCCTAGTCAGGAAATGGTTCAAGGTTCGGGTCTTGGTATGATTCCAAGATCTGGACACCGACTATAGGTTGGGTCCAAGCCTCGGGTCGTGGGTCAGGATCTGAATCCCAATCTGGGGTCCAAGTCTCATTCCGATTCAGATCCTGGGTGCCGGTCTGTGTCCTTTTTTGGGTCCAGGTTTGGGACAGAGACCGGGGTAATTCTTGTTCCTTGGTCCTGATTCCAGTACTTGTTCTGATTTCGGGTGTCATGTCCGATTCTGGGTTTGGGTCCTGGTCAGGAAATGGTTCAAGGTTCGGGTCTTGGTATGATTCCAAGATCTGGACACCAACTATAGGTTGGGTCCAAGCCTCGGGTCGTGGGTCAGGATCTGAATCCCAATCTTGCGTCCAAGTCTCGTTCCGATTCAGATCCTGGGTGCCGGTCCGTGTCCTAGTTTGGGTCCAGATTTGGGACAGAGACCGGGGTAAGGTCTTTGGTCCCAGTCCCTTTTATGGGTCCCGATTCTGGTTCTAATTTTGAGTTTGGGTCCCAATCTAGGTCTGGGTCTTGGGCCTAGGTCTGAGTCTCCAATCCCGCTCTGGGTTCTGGCTCGGGGTCTGGGTCCAAGTTTATGTTTGGGTTCGGGTTCGTGTCCCGAGTCCTGATCTGAGTTTTGATTCGGGTCTGCGTCCTAGTCCGGGTCTGTGTTTGGGTCCTAGTTAGATTCCAGTTCCTGGACTCAAACCCAGTCTCGGACTCGGACCTAAGTTTGGGGTGCGGGTTTGGGTTTGGGTCCGGGCCCGAGTTCAGGTTTGGGTTTGAGTTCGGGTATGGGTCCCAGATCCAAACACTTACTATGGGTCAGTTCCAAGCCCTGGGTCCAAATTTTGATGACAGTCTCAGGTCCTAGTCTAGTTCCACTTCAGGCCCCAGATCCTGGTCCAGGTCCTAGGTCTGGATCCTAGTCTGGGGTCGGGGCTTGGGTCTCAGTCCTAGTTCTGATGCCCGTGTCCTCGGTTTAGGTCCCCAATCCATGTTTGAGTCCTAGGTCCCAATTCGAGTCCACGACCCGATCGGGGTTCATGTCCCGGTCCGAGTCTTTGTTTGGGTTCTGATCTAGGTTTGGGTCCAGATCTGGGTTCGAGTCTAGGTCCAGGTTCGGGTCCGAGTCCCGAGTTTCGATCTGGGTTTGTGTTCCGAGGCCCAAGTCTAGGTCCTCAATCTAGGTCCGGGTCCTAGGTCCTAATCTGGGTCCATGTTCGGGTTTGGGTCCTAATCCTCGTATCGACTTTGATTCAATGTTTGGGTTGGGGTTTTGGTTGAGGTATGAGTCCTGGTCTGAGTCTATGTCCGAGTTTGGGTCTAGGTCAAAATCCCAGTCTAGGTCTAGGTTCGGGTCAGGTCTGAGTTCAGGTCCCAGGTGCGGGTGAAGGTCTGGATCTGGGTCTCAGTCCGAATTTAGGTCCTGAGTTTCTATCCCGGTCTGGGTCCTGGTCATGGTTCGAGTCCAGGTTCGTATCGAGATCCCTATCTAGGTCCGAGTCTGTGTCTTGGATTGGGTCCCAGGTCTAGGTCCTGGTCCAGGTTTTAGTTTGGGGCTCGATCTCGATCTGGGTACACGATCGTGACTGGGCCCGAGTTTCGGTCTTAGTTTGGGTCTGGGGCTAGGTCTGAGTTCGGTTCTAGGTCTGGTTCCGAGTCCTGGTCACGGTCCTCGTCTTGTTCAAGGGTCCTATTTTGGAAGTTGTTGTACAGTTTCCTATTTTGGGTCCCGGGTCTGGGTTCGAGTCCTTGCCTGAGTCCTAAATCTGGATACCTTTCACGTGTCACGATCTGGTTCCGGTTCTGGTCCTAGGTCCCAAGTCTAAGTACTGGTTCGGGACCGAGACTCGGGTGCGATTCTAGGCCCCGACCCCAGTACTGTGTCCCGAGTCTTGTTCCATGTTTGGGTCTGAGTTCGGGTCCAGGTTTGGGTCCCGAGTCCAGGTCTGGGTTGGGATCCGAGTTTGGGTCCCGGTTCAGGTCTAGGTCTGGGCTGGAGTCTAAGTCCTAGTCTGGTTACGGTTCCAGTCCAGGTACAAGTCCTTGTTTCGGTCCCGTTCTCGGGTCCCGGTCTACTTCTAGTTTTGGTTCCAATTTCAGATCACAGGGTACGGATTCGGGTCCAAGTTTGGGTCTGGGACTGGGTTTGGGTCTGGGTTTGTGTTCGATTCCTGGTTTGGGTTCAGGTTCGGGGCTGGGTCCCAGATCCAAACACCAACTACGGGTTCGGTCAAAGCGTTGGGTCCTGATCTGGATCTCAATCTCGGGTCCTAGTCTGGTTCAATTTCGGGTGTCGGGTCACGAGCTGGGTCCTAGGTTCATGTCCTGGTCTGGGGTCGGGTCTTGGGTCCCAGTCCTAGTTCCGTTGCCCAGGTCCCTGTCCTAATTTAGGGTCTAGGTCCCAGTTTTTTTCTAGGTTTGGGTCCCGATCTAGGTTCGGGTTTTGGTCCTAGTCGGGGTTTGGGTTTGCATCTCGGTTTGGGTTTTTATTTGGGTTTGGGTTCAGGTTTGGGTCCTGGTCCTGGTCCTAGTCAAAGTCCTAGTCCGGTTCCAGTCCCAATTGCGATTCCGAGTTCGAGTTTGGGTTTGAGTTCGGGTTGGGGTTCAAGTCCAAGTCCGAGTTTGGGTTTGGGTCCAGATCTCAGTCTAGGTTCGGATCAGGCTTTGGGTGTTGGTTAGGGTCCTAGGTCTGGGTCTAGGTTCATGTCCGAGTCCTAAGTTTCGATCTCAATCTGAGTCCCAGTTTAGTTTCGAGTCTAAGTCCTGGGTTTCGATCTCGGTCTGCGCTCGAGTTCGGGTCCGGGCGCAGGCCTATATTTGGGTCTGATTCTGGGTATGGGTCTGAGTTTGGGTCCCGGGTTCGGGTTTGATTTTGGGTTCGAGTCTCGATTCAGGTTTGGTCCTTGTATGGGTTCTTGTCTAGGTTCCTGCCTGGTTTGGGTCCGGGGCAGGTTTCGGGTCCAGGTCTAGGTCTGACTTTGGATTCCCAGGTCTAGGACAAGTCCTGGTTTGGGTTCGAGTCCCGGATTTTGATCTGGGTTTGGGTTGCAGGGCCTAGTTCCCTGGTCTAGGTCCCCCATCCAAGTCTGGTTCCTAGGTCCTAGTCTGGGTAGAGGTTCAGGTTCAGGTCCTAAGTCTTGGTATTAGTCCAGGTCTCGCTCTAGGTTTGGGTCTAGGTCTCAGTCCCAGTCTTGGTCCGATTTCAGGTTTGGGTCCTCGTCAGGGTTTGGATCTACTTCTGGTTTGGGATTGGATTCAGGTTTGGGTTTTCGGTTAAAGATTTTGGTCGAGGTCCAGGTCCTGGTCCTGGGTCTTGATCTACTTCTGGTTTCGGTTCTAGTTTCAAGTCATGGGGTACAGGTTCAGGTTGATTTTGGGGCCGAGTCAGGGTTCAGGTCCTTATTTTAGTCTGGGTCGACGTTCAGGTCTGGGTTTCGGTCTCAGTTAGAGTCTGAGGTTGGGTCCAAATCTGGGTTCAGGTCCGACGCTACGTCTCGGTCGCGTTCCATGATCCTGATCAGGTTCTAGTTCAAGTTTCGATTTTGGTTCCCGAGTGTGGTTTTGTGTCCAGGTCATGGTTTGAGTTCGACTTTGGGTTCGGGTTCTCGTGTAAGTCCTAGATCTAGACACCGACTACGCGTCGGGTCAAAGCATCGAATCCTGGATCTTAGGTCCCAAGGTGGGTCCTTGGTCGAGGTTTGGGTCTAGGGTCGGGTCCCGGATCCTGATCCAAGTTCCGAGGCCCAAGTTCTGGTCCCAGTTTGGGGGCCCAATTCTTGGGTCTGGGTCCCCCATCTATATTGAGGTCCAAGGTCCCGGTTCGAGTCCAAGTTTGTGTTTCTATTCGGGTTCAGTTCTTGAGTCCTGGTCTTAGTCCAGGTCCCAATTTCAGTTCGGGTTTGACTTCATGTCCCAATCCTAGTATGGGTCTGAGTTTTGGGTCCCAAGTACGAGTCTGGTTCATAGATCCTGGGTCCGGGCCTAGTTTTTGGGTCAGGGTTCGGTTTTGGGTTCGGGTACCGGTTTGGGTCCAAGTCAAGGTCTTGGTTTAGGTCCTAAGTCACAGGTCCCGGTCCGGGTCCAAGTCCCGGTATGGGTTATGGTTTGAGTTTGGGTTTAGGTTTGTGTCCGGGTATGAGTCTGGGTACAGATCTGGGTCCGGGTCCTGGATTCAAACACTGACTACATGTCAGGTCGATGCCTTAGGTCTAGATTCGGATCTTAGTCTTGGATCTCGATTTTATTCTAGTTTGGGTCCCGGATCTTGGGCCGCGTCCTAACTTTTGGTTTGGGTCTGGGTTTGGGGTTGTGTCTCAGAAGTGAGGTCCTGGGTTTTGGGTCCAGGGTCGGGTCCCGTGTCTCGAGTTTGGGGTCGAGTTTTGGGTTTGGTCCCAGATCTAGGGCTCAGTTTTGTGTCCAAGTCCCCCCCATCTGGGCCAGGATCCTTGGTCCAAGTCTAGGTCCAAGTTCGGGTTTAGGGTCTACGTCCCCCATCTAGGTTCGGATCCCAGGTCCCAATCTAGGTCCAAGTTCAGATTCCGGTTGGGATCTTGAGTTTGGGTCTGAGTCTAGCTCCCAGTACGGGTTTAGGTTTGAGTCAGGGTCTAGGTCCCTATCTGCGTCCAGGTCCCTATTTGGGTCCGGGGAGGGATCCCAATCTGGGTCCGAGACAACGTCTAGGTCCCGGACAAGGTTTTGGTCTGGGTTTGTGTGCGGGTTCAGGTCCTGAGTTTGGATCTAGGTTCGCGTCTAGATCCGGGTCTGGGTCTTGGTCCTGGGTTCCGATCTCAGTATGGGTATGGGCCTGGGCCCGTGTCCAGGTTAGGGGTTAGGGTTTAGGGTATTGGGTAAAGTGTTTAGGGATTTAGGGTTTAGGGTTTAGGGCTTAGGGTTTAGGGGTAAGTGTAAAGAGTTTATGATTTAGAGTTTAAGGTTTAGGGTTTAGGGTTTAGGGTTTAAGGGTCCGCCTCCAGTTTCGGTTCCAATTTTGAGTCACACGGTACAATTTAAGGTTTGAGTGTGGCTCTGGGTCTAAGTCTTGGTCTAGGTCTAGGTCTGTGTTAGTGTTCAGGTTAGAGTCTTGGTCCCAAATCCAAACATCAACAACATGTCGAGTCTAGTTGAGTTCAGGCACGGGTTCGGGTTCTGGTACAAGTATAGGTTTAATCCTTGATTTAAACACTGACTATGGGTCGGGTCCAAGCCTCAGGTCTTGGGTTTTGGTCCCGGGTCCAAATCCAGATCCTGGTCAAGTTCTAGCTCTTACATTGGGTCCTCGTTTGGGTCTCAGGTCTAGGTTTTAGTCTTGGGTCCTGAGTCATGGGTCTGGGTCCCCAATTCAGGTTAGGGTCCTAGGTCCCAGTCTAGGTTAGGGTCCCAGTCTGAGTGCAGGTCTCGGTACGTCTTGAGTATTGATCCTTGTCTCGGGTCTTGGCCTTGTCTAGGTAGAGTCACAGTTCGATTCTCAGGTCCCAGGTCCAAGTAGGTCTTGGGTCCCGATCTCGGTCTCGGTTCTCGGTCCTAGTCCAGGTTCTAGTCCAAGTCCAGGTTTAGGTCTTGGTCCTAATCCAGGTTTGGGTCCCAGTCCTGATCTCGGTCCGGGTCCAAGTCACGAGTTCGAGTCCGAGTTATGTTACGAGTCTGGTTCTGGGTCCGGTTTTGGGTCTGGGTTTCAGTCTGTGTTTTGGTCCGGGTTTTTGTCTGGGTCTGGGTCTGGGTCTGAGTCTGGGTTCTAGCACGGGTCTAGGTTCTGGTCCTGGTCTCGGATCACGGGTCTTGGGCTCTGGGTTCTAGGTTGCAAGTCCTGTCGCAAGTTTGGGTCGAGGTTCGGGTCTGGGACTGGGTATCGATCCCAATCTAGGTCTGGGTCCGTATTCAGTTTCGCGTCTAGATCGGGTTATGGTTTGATATGAACTCCACCAACAATTGTGATGAAACCCAATAACAACGATGGCTTGGAGCCCTAAGATCGTGTAGACAAGATTTGTTGAGCCTTGACCCGTCACCTAACTAGATGAAAACCAAGACTACGAAGGATTGAAACACCACACCCAGAAACTTAAGAATCTCTCAAGAATCAAGGTGGTAAGTTTGGTTGATTGAACACCACAAGATTAACTTGATAAGTTCAAGAGTTCTTTCAAGAACAAAGAGAAACACACCTCACAATAATATTTCTAAAAACATAATATGCCCTTACAATTCGTAGTACC
Organism: Cannabis sativa; assembly: GCF_029168945.1. Taxonomy (NCBI): domain Eukaryota; kingdom Viridiplantae; phylum Streptophyta; class Magnoliopsida; order Rosales; family Cannabaceae; genus Cannabis; species Cannabis sativa. The sequence continues at coordinate 61,687,777 of NC_083601.1, forward strand.
CCCTTTTTATACTTGGAACAACCCTCCAAGAATAGGAAAAGTCAAAACTATAGCTATAAAAGCAACACAAACATTAATACAAACAAGTCCCACGTTTTTTTAGCCTGTTGGACTTCTTAAGGCTGCCAAAATTATCTAGATGACTAAATTCAATGTATTTAACATAACCAACCAAGGCCATTATTATTTCCCAACCTAATATCTTTTGAAATTCAACAGATTCATGCCCTTTAATGTTCAAACCACGCTGACCACGTTTTTGTATGCTAATTAGTCTCTTCAATGGCTTTGATGACATGGACTAAGCCTTGATTATTATTTGAACCCATTTTGGTCTTTTTAGAATCAGCCCAATTCTCTTGGATTAGCCCATTTAGTGCTTCCTTGAAATGTTTGGCTCTAAGTCTTGTAATTGGGCCACTAGGAAGTGACAAATGGTCTTGTGCAAATTTAACTCCATTCCCATGTTAATGATCAGCATGTCCAGCAGCTCCTTGGTTTGCATCATTCTCCCCCTCTTGAGAAGGATTTGTCCTCAAATCATCACCTACATCAAAAGGAGACAAATCAGCAACATTAAAGCTTGCACTAACACCATACTCACCTGGTAAGTCAAGCTTGTAAGCATTATCATTGATGCGTTCCACTACTTGAAATGGTCCATCACCACGAGGTAGGAGTTTTGAACGCCGTTTCTCTGGAAATCGTTCCTTCCTTAAGTGCAACCAAACCCAATCTCCTGGTTCAAACACTACCTTCTTGCGCCCCTTGTTGGCTTGATGGACATATTGTTTAGTCCTCCGTTCAATGTTCAGTCGTGCCTTTTCATGAATCATCTTTACAAATTCTGCTTTCTTTTTGCCATCTAAGTTCACACGTTCACTCAAAGGTAAAGAAGTTAAATCCAGAGGTGACAATGGGTTAAAGCCATAAGCAATTTCAAATGGTGAAAACTTAGATGAAGAATGTATACTTCTATTGTAAGCAAATTCAACATGTGGCAAACAATCTTCCCATGTTTTCAAGTTCTTTTTAATGATAGCACGTAATAAAGAAGACAAAGTTCTATTCACTACTTCAGTTTGACCATCCGTTTGTGGATGACAAGTAGTAGAAAATAACAACTTGGTTCCCAATTTTCCCCATAAAGTCTTCCAAAAGTAACCCAAAAACTTTGCATCCCTATCAGGATCAATGGTCCTAGGCATGCCATGTAACCTAACAATTTCTTTGAAGAACAAATCAGCAATATGTGATGCATCATCGGTTTTATGACATGCAATGAAGTGTGCCATCTTGGAAAATCTATCTACCACCACAAAAATAGAATCTCTACCCCTCTTAGTCCTAGGCAAACCTAAATCAAAATCCATAGAAATATCAGTCCAAGGTTCACTAGGTATTGGCAAAGGGTGTACAAACCGTGGGGTTTCAACTTAGACTTAGCCCGTTTACACGTGATACACTTCTCACAGATTCTTTCCACATCACGTTTCATATGGGGCCAGAAGAAATGATCATGCAAAACTCCTAAAGTCTTAGCTACACCAAAATGACCCATCAAACCACCACCATGAGCTTCTCTCACAAACAAGTCACGCAAAGAACACATAGGCACACAGTTTATTTTCCCGAAACAAAAATCCGTCATGCCTATAAAACTTACCAAATGCCACTTTTTAACATGCATTGAACACATCACCCAAATTAGAATCTTGTGCATACAAATCCTTAATGTATTCAAAACCGAGCAATTTTGTATCTAAAATGGAAAGTAAAGCATACCTTCGGGACAATGCATCAGCCACCACATTTTCCTTACCTTGCTTGTACCTGATCACATAAGGAAATGTTTCAATGAATTCCACCCACTTGGCATGGCGTTTGTTCAACCTTTGTTGTCCCTTCGAATGCTTCAAGGATTCATGATCTGTGTGAATCACGAATTCCTTTGGCGATAGATAGTGCTGCCAATTTTCCAAAGCCCTTACCAAGGCATACATCTCTTTATCATAAGTGGGGTAATTTACGGCTGCCCCACTCAACTTTTCACTAAAATAAGCAACTGGACGACCTTCTTGCATCAAAACAGCTCCAATACCTATTCCTGAAGCATCACACTCAATTTCAAAAGTTTTAGCAAAGTTTGGTAAAACAAGCAAAGGTGCATTAGTTAACTTTTCTTTGATCATATTAAATGCCTTTTCTTGTTCTTTTCCCCACTTAAACGGCACATTTTTCTTCATGACTTCAGTAAGAGGGGTGGCTAAGCTACTAAAATCACGCACAAACCGTCTATAGAAGCTTGCTAAGCCGTGAAAACTCCTCACTTGGCTGATTGTTTTTGGGGTTGGCCACTCTTGGATTGCCTTCACCTTTTCCTCGTCCACCTCAATTCCTCTCTTACTAACAACAAAACCAAGAAACACAAGCTTATCCGTGCAAAAGGTGCACTTCTTGAGGTTAGCAAACAATTTTTCTTTCCTTAGAATTTCCAAAACAGATTTTAAATGAATCACATGTTCTTCCAAGTTTTTACTATAAATTAGGATATCATCAAAATACACAACTACGAATCTGCCAATAAATGCACGCAAAACATGGTTCATCAAACGCATAAATGTGCTTGGAGCATTAGTTAAACCGAAAGGCATCACTAACCACTCATACAAACCATATTTAGTCTTAAAAGCAGTTTTCCATTCATCACCTTCCTTCATCCTAATCTGATGATATCCACTCTTAAGATCAATTTTTGTAAAGACACAAGAACCATGCAATTCATCCAACATATCATCTAATCTAGGAATGTGATGACGATACTTTACCGTTATGTTGTTGATGGCTCGACAGTCAACACACATCCTCCAGGTTCCATTAGGAACTAATAGCACTAGAACCGCACAAGGACTCATGCTTTCACGCACATACCCTTTCTCCAACAATTCATCTACTTGCCTTTGAAGCTCCTTGGTCTCCTCAGGGTTGCTCCTATAAGCTGGTCAGTTTGGAATTGATGCACCCGGAATGAAATCAATTTGATGTTCAATCCCTCGGATTGGAGGTAAGCCATATGGTACCTCTTCGGGCAGGACATCTTCAAACTCCTGCAAAAGAGAAACAATATTGCTCGGCAAGCTACCGACGAGATCATTAGTACATAAAAGAGCCTCTTTGTACATGAGTACAATAAGGGGCTGGTGTGAAAATAATACTCTCTTGATCTCACTTTTTTTTGCAATGTAATTGAATTTTTCCTCTCTTGCTCTCACTATGGCTGAAATCTTTTCTCTTTCTTTTTCACTCTGATCAATATTTTCTCTCTTTCTTTTTTTTTTAAACTCTTTGTTTTCAATTTCAGCCTTCCTTCCTTTTTCTTTCTTTTTTTCATTTGATCTTTGTAATTTTAGTTGGTCCTCCATGACATGTTTTGGAGTTCATGGCACAAGAGTAATAGGTTGCTTTTTAAGAGTGAAAGAGTACCTATTTGTGAATACATCATATGTAACCCTCAGATCATACTGCCATGGTCTTCCCAACAATAAATGGCATGCATGCATAGGAACCACATCACAAAGCACCTTATGCTCATATTTGCCAATGGATAATGCCACCAACACTTGCCTTGTCACCTTGATTTCCCCACAATCATTCAGCCACTGAAGCCAGTAAGGATGAGGATGTTTTAAGGTGGTTAAGGCTAGTTTCTCCACCAAATAAGTGCTGGCTACATTTGTGCAACTCCCTCCATCGATAATGACACTGCAAACTTTGTTATTGACAAAGCACCAAGTATGAAACAAGTTCTCCCTTTGGTTACTTTCCTCCTCCTTGACCTGCTGCACATTGAGAATGCGCCTTGCTACTAATAAATCTCCAACCACAGAATTTTGCTCATCATCGGCATCTTCCAAATGTGGCATGTCATCATCATCTACTTCTTCCTCATCCTCCGACGCAAGCTCTCCTTGGGCGTTTACCATCATCACCCTTTTGTTTACACACTCGCTGGCTATCTGTCCCCGCCCCTGACATTTAAAACACTTAATATCACGTGTTTTAGAAGTACAAGTCTCGGTGTTACCTAAAGTAGTGGCAGGCGTTGGTTTGACATTCTTTGAGGGTTCAAATTTTGGCTTATTTTGCAGCTGCTCATCCCTCCTTGGAGCTGCCTTCCATGGGCTGGTGGTAGCCATAAGTTGTCCCCTCCTAGCCATTCCCTTTCGTTTGAGTTGTTCCTCCACCTTTATGGCTTGATGCACCATATCTGTCAACTCAACATAATGTTGCAACTCGACTATATCCGCAATCTCACGATTTAAACCGTGCAAAAACCTAGCCATGGTGGCTTCTCGGTCCTCTTCTATGTTAGCCCGGATCATAGCTACCTCCATCTCCTTGTAATACTCATCCACGCTCTTGGAGCCTTGAATTAGCCTCTGCAACTTTTGATACAATCCCCTATAATAGTGGCTGGGTACAAAACGCTTCCTCATAAGCATTTTCATCTCCTCCCAAGTGTCCACAGGTGGCTCTCTATTCCACCTCCTATTAATCAGTAATTTATCCCACCAAACAATGGCATAATTGGTGAATTCAATTGCAGCCAACTTAACCTTCTTTATCTCCGAGTAGTTGTGACAATCAAACACCATCTCCATTTTAGTTTCCCACTCCAAATAAGCTTTAGGATCATTTTGTTGGGTTTTATGCCCTAAATAAAACTCCATTTCAATGTAATCTATTTTATTCAACATCAATAAAGAAACAGAAGTATTTTTCATTCATTTGTGTATGTTTTGGTTCACTTTATCAATTGCTTGTCTATTTGATTTATAAATTCATCTTAAACCCTTTTCACATACTTGATCCTGTTTATTGTGCTGTCATCACATTGGAAAGTAAACATGACTATGTGAATAAAGTTTCCTAGATTTATCAGACACAGGGTTTTACTGATATGATAATTTACAACAAGAGTTTACTTGCATTTGGAGAAATACTATGTTCTTTTCCAGAACATTGGTTAAAGTAAAGCTCAGGTTGGATGCATGGAGTATGCATCGGAAGGGAACGATATTGAACTTTAACTTAGATTTAATTAAACTTACCGTAAAATCTATTCAAGTCAATATCGCCAAGTTGATCCTAGATCAAATGTTCTTAATCCTGTTATGATTAGGCTCAATTTTGAAAGGCTATTCGTGTTCTTTGATTTGTTAGTTAAGCCTACTTTTACGTCAGGGTGATACGTACATTTTGGGAACACGGTAGTGCAATTGAGTGGGAGTGCTAGCATAAACATGGAATCTATAGCTTCTATCTGGCGAATAGTAAGCAAAGGATGATCTCCTTCGAGCTTGACCAAACGAACATAAATGGTGGAGTACTCATTTCACATAAGCTGAAATATCATTTGTACGGGGTCAAGTGTTTTAAGGATAAAATACATAGTAGGGTGTTACGGTAATCTAATCCCTTTACAGTGTAGATCATTCATATAGAGGATCATTGATCAAATTAGGATTATAACAATGGATAACTAATGATGCGCCTATATGGTGGAACATATAGAGCATTCTATATACTGAGAGTGCAATTCTAAGTTCTATACTTGGATTCAATGAATAATTATTAAGTTAGTGAATTTTAGTGCTAAATTCTTGATCTACTTATTGGAAGCTCGGTTATATAGACCCATGGTCCCCGCACTAGTTGAGATAATATTGTTTGTAAGACTCATGTAATTGGTTTTGATTAATCAATTATAATTCTCAAATAAGACTATGTATATTTGTGAAATTTTCACTAAGTAAGGGCAAAATTGTAAAGAAAGAGTTATTAGGGGCATATTTGTTAATTAGGATACTTTGTATGGTTCAATTAATAAATATGATAAATGACAATATTATTTAGTAATTATTTATAGTTATTAAATAGTTAGAATTGGCATTTAAATGGTTGAATTAGAAAATTGGCGTTTTTGAGAAAATCAGATACAAAAGTGTTAAAATTGCAAAATTGCAAAAAGCAAGGCCCAAACCCAATAAGCCATGGCCGGCCACTTTTGTAGGCATTTTAAACTGATATTTTCATTATTTTAATGCCAAATAATTCAAACCTAACCCTAGCGGAATGCTATAAATAGATAGTGAAGGCTTCAGGAAAATTACACTTTTCATTCAAAAAAACCTGAGCCTCTCTCTCTACCTTGGCCGCCAACCTCTCTCTCTCTTCTTCCTTGATAATTTCGAAACACCTTAGTGATTAGAGTATTGCCCACACACAGCAAGCAATACCTCAATCATAGTGAGGAAGATTGTGAAGAAAGATCATCAGCAAAGGAGTTTCAGCATCAATGATTCAAACAAAGAGATCCAGGTTCAGATCTTGATAATACTCTGCTACAGAAAGGATACAAGGGTTAGAGATCTGAACGGAAGGAGTCATTTAATTCTGCTGCACCCAATGTAAGGTTTCTTAAACTTTATACGTGTTTATTTCATCGTTTTAGAAAGTTCATATTTAGGGTGTTAATAAACATACTTGTGAGTAGATCTAAGATCCTGGTAAAATAATTCCAAAAACTGGCCTCAGAGCCATGGTAATTGATTTTCTTGCATGAAATTTGGACTTTCAAACGATTGTTTAATGTTTTTTGGATGGTATCATGTTGTATTGAGTGTTATTTGATGATTGATTGATGTTTGTGAATTTTTCGTAAAAAATAATTGAATATCTTTTTCTGGAATTATTTTTATTGGATAGTATGGAAAAAAATTAAGCAAGTTACTTTTTTACAGAACTCAATTTCGATTTAATTTGAATTAGTTATGATTTTTTGAAGTTTCGAAAAATATCGGGGTTGAGCAACAGGGACACGCGCGCGCGCACGAGGCTTGTCCCTCGGACAGCACGCGCGCAGACAAGGTTTTTGTCTGAATTCCTGGGCTTCGCGCGCGGAGAGGCTGCTGGCAGCCTCTTGCGCCGAGTTCTCTCGCCCATGCACCCCTAGCTGCGCGCGCGGACAGTATGCAATGCATACTTTGCATACTGTCCGTACAACTCGCAATTTTTTCGTTTTTCGTCGTTTTTTCATGCTTTTTCATGGAATTAACTTCCGATTTTTTGTGAAGTTCTGTATTTATACTATTACTATTCCTAATTCAACTCTAATTATCATAATGAATTAATTTAATATTTTTTAAATTTAATTCATAATATTAGTGTAATTTGAATTTAAAAAATAGTTAGTATCTATCTTATTTGCTTAATTATCTATCTTACTTTTTTAAAATTTAATTATATCTTATCTTATTTTTTAAATTTAAGGTCAGATTTTAAATTTTTTAAATTAATTTTTTTTTAATAATTTGACTTTATTTAAATTTAAAATAAGATAACTATAATCATGTAATTTTAAATAGATGTAAGATATTTTGCTAACTTTTAAATTTTGTTATTTTATTTATTTAAATTACAGTTAAAATCTGAAAAAGATATTCATTTATCTTTTTTAATTTTTTATTTAATTTTTATTTATAAAATAACATTTAATTTTTAAAAGTAGTTAGCAAATTTTGAAATGATATTTAGGTTGGTTGAAACCTAATTTTTCAAAATTGTAGGTTTAATTTTAAATTTAATTTTTTTTTAATTTCGAATTTTCAAAATTTTTTTTATTTAAATTTTCGAAAATATTTTTTTTATTTAATTAATTATTTTGAAATTAAAATTAAATAAATCTTACATCCAACTATCCATCTAACCTTGTTGCAGGAGTATGTGTTTTAGCTTGTGTGTAAGTTTTCAAAACCTATTATTACTTGATTGCAAATAGCCATGGTTACTTTTTGCCAGATCTAATGATCTGATGGCTCCCTTGGTCAAGTAAATAATTTGTAAGAAGTATATTTACAATCTTCTTTCATCTGTGTATGACCTAGCAACATGATAGGACCCATCCAAAGTGTGCCTGTGTGAGCCTATGTGTTTAATTTCATTATAGATGCATATAGGTTGTTGTTGCTAAATAAATTATCATAGTTCTTGATAGATTTTATTTAGGCCCATTTAGTTTTTGGGCTTATTCAATTAATAACAGTTGTTCATTTTAAGGTTAAATTCCTCTCTTTTGGGCCTTGTGTGAGAGTTGGGAGCCATGGTAGTGGGTACGACATACTGAACCCAGCACCCCCTCACATGAACCACCCCAATTGTGAAGGCCCATTTGCCTGATTTGAATAACTGTACTAGGTTAATTACACTAGATTAACCTAATAAAATTGATTAGCAACATAATTAGTTTCATTTATTTTGAAATTAATTTAAGAAAACCATAGTTTAAAGAATTTTATATTCTAAGCTAAACTATATATATTTTCTTGTATTTAATTAAATATAGAATTATAACCATCTAGATTCTTTCTGAAACTTAATTTAAATTTTTCATTAAATATTCCTATTTAAGTTGATATTTAGTTATCTACAACTAACCAACTTAAATCTGAATATCTTTTGGATTTAGAATTTCAAAATTAAGTTGACGAATTTTAGGCATTGGTTATTAAGATTCTTTAAGATATTTTTTAAGTTAATATCTTTTCGAATATTAACTTAAAATGGAATATTTTAGATATTTTTTAGGTAAATATCTTTTCGAATATTAACTTAAAATGGAATATCTTCAAATTAAGTGGTTATAACTTAATTTTAATTTAATTAAATCTGATTTGAAAGATATTTAAGTTGATTTTTTAGATTATTCTAAAACAACTTAAACAAGATTTTTTCAAATTTGTTCCATTTATTATTCGAATTTATTTTTCGAATTTAAATAATAATTGCAATTTAATTAAAGATTTTTTATTTAAACCAACTTTGATTTGTAATTTTTCATTATTATAATATGGAACTTGTTCGATATTTATTTAAATTTATTTTTCAAATTAAATAATAATTGAAAATTAATTGAAGTTGATTTTTTATTTAAACCAACTTTAGTTTGTAATTTTTCATTATTATAATATCGAATAAAATAATTATACAAAATACATATATTATTTTTAAATAATGAGCTTTAATCAAAAGATATTCGATCTCCATTGTTGGTCTTACAATAGTTAAATTTTTTTTTTCAATATAACCTCGAGACGCTAGACTTCATCCCCCTATGGATGGTTATTCGTTGAACACTTTTAACACCGTAAGATTTCATTTGATAAGTGTTTTGTGAGTTTTCGTCTCTATTAGACTCTCCCCTACGGTGACTACTTAGAGATAAACTCATAAAACATGAAACAATGGTGGAAGCTCATAAAATGAGAATAACCTTGACTCTCGCCTACCGGGACAACGTTGGATTCTCATTTTGATCGAATAAAAGGTTGCTAAAATGGTTTTATTTTAGATGAGCTGACAACTCTATTCAACTAATGTTATCTTTGACTCTCACCTACCGGGACACTGTATTTCATTATGTTGGAAACCTTGGAAAATAAACTATGTTAGATTTAGTATTTTTATAACATATGTGGTTATTTGTTATTTTCTTAACTTGTGTATGAGTTTTGAACCAAAACTTTACTTCTGTTTTATTGATGTGTTGTAGTGTCTATAACCCTCTTCCCATTCCACTCCTAGTTAATATCTTAGCAATTGAACTTGAAGTTATAAACTCCTTGTCAGAGTAATACTTCACATATGCTCATGATGGACTTTAAATTCCAGAAAGCAGGTAAGCTGGGAATTGTTCACTCTGAAGAGCAAATAGTTCATAACTCCATAAATCCTACTACTTCAAGCTTAGTTGAGAAGATAAGAGAAAGTGATTCCACTTCCTCAAGTTATACTTCACAACAAAATGAAGCAGCAAGAACAACAATTAATAAACGAATAAGCAGTAATGCTTTAGTCTTCGAATCATGTGTGTTAGAGAATGATAAATCCATTTGGATTCTTGATTCTAGGTCTACAAACCATGTAAGTTGTTCATTGCAATTGCTTGAGAATTGGAATTATTTGAAATCCGGAGAGTTGAAACTTAAAGTTGGTAACGGCGAAATGGTTTCGGTTAGAGGTAGAGGAAAAGCCAAACTCAAGTTTCAAAACAAAAATTTGGAATTAGACAATGTCTTATACATTCCAAATTTCAGTAGAAACTTGGTTTCTGGTTCATGCTTACAATTGCAACAATACAAATTAGATTTTTCGAATTCTGGTTCTACCATTTCTCGAAATGACATTCAGATTTGTGTTGCATCCATGGAACAGGGGCTTTATGTTCTTAGACCAGAAGCACCATTTGCCCTACATAACGAACTGTTTAAAGTAGCTAAACCTAGAAACCACAAAAAGCAAAAGATTGTTGATCATAATGAAACATATCTATGGCATTTACGTTTAGGTCATATAGGCTTTGATAGACTCAATAAGCTAACCAAAGACGGTCCATTGAAAAATGTCGTCCTAGGTGAACTGTCAGTATGAGAGTCCTGTCTAAAAGGAAAAATGACTAAACGTTCTTTCTCTGCAAAGGGAGAGCGTGCCAAACAACACCTAGGGTTAGTGCATTCCGATGTCTATGGACCTTTGAATGGCAAAGCCCGAGGTGGTTATGAGTATTTTGTCACTTTCATTGACGATTACTATGGACATATTTACCTTATGCATAAGAAATCTGAAACATTTGCAAAGTTTCAGGATTTTCACGCATTGGCTCAACCCAATTAGGTAAAACATTAAAGATCTTGCGAACTGATAGGGGTGGAGAATATATGGATATGCAGTTTAAAGATCATTTAATTGAACTTGGAATTGAATCCCAATACACTGCCCCAAGCACTCCACAACAAAATGGAGTTGCAGAAAGAAGAAATCGCACTCTTTTGGAAATGGTTAGGTCTATGCTGAGTTATTCAACTCTGTCTACGTCCTTCTGGGGATATGCTATTCAGATGGCAAATGACATTTTAAATGTTGTTCCATCTAAAGCAGTCCCTAAGACACCCGTCGAACTTTGGATTGGTCGTACACCTAGTTTACGCCATTACAGAATTTGGGGGTGCCCTGCTCATGTCTTAAGAATGAAAGAAGGCAAACTTGAATCACGTACCGAAGTATGCATGTTTGTCGGAAATTCTAAAGAGACTAGGGGTGGACTATTTTATAGTCACAAGGATAACAAAGTGTTTGTTTCTACAAATGCTACTTTCCTTGAAGAGAACTATATATTAAAGACTATAAACCGAAAAGTAAAGTTGTTCTAGAGGAATGGCTATCAGATTTAAGTCCTTCCAATGTTCCGTCCTCTTCCACTCGTGAAGAAGACAATCCCACTCCCTCAGCTAAACAAACTGAGAAATCTACTACTAAAGTTTCTGTTCAGAAGACCACCGTACCTCGTTGTAGTGGGAGGGTTTCAACAAAACCTGCTCGTTATGGCTTGGATGGTGAAATCAATATGGTCGTAGGTGACGGTATTGATGACGATCCATTGACCTATAAACAGGCAATGGCTAGTCCGCAACGGAAACGATGGTCGGCCGGCATGGATTCAGAAATGGATTCCATGAAAAAGAACAAAGTCTGGGAATATGTAGACGCACCTGACGATTATCATCCGATAGGATGCAAGTGGGTTTACAAGAAGAAAAGAGGAGCTGGAGGCGAAGTCGAAACTTTTAAAGCTAGACTTGTAGCCAAGGGTTATACCCAAAGAGAAGGCGTGGACTATGAGGAAAATTTTAGTCCTGTTGCCATGCTCAAATCCATCCGAATTCTTCTCTCCATAGCTGCTGCTTTCGATTATGAAATCTGGCAAATGGATGTAAAGACTGCCTTCCTTAATGGGGTACTTGAAGAAACCATCTATATGGAGCAACCAGAAGGTTATGTTCTTCCTGGGCAGGAAAAGAAAGTTTGCAAAGTAAATAGGTCTATCTATGGACTTAAGCAAGCTTCTCGCTCATGGAACAAAAGGTTTGATGAAATCATCAAGACCTACGACTTTCTTCAGAATGAAGATGAACCTCGTGTTTACCAACTCAAGGAAGACCAAATAGTAGTATTCCTGGTCCTTTATGTTGATGACATTTTGATTATTGGGAACAATGTCAAGAAAATGACTCACATCAAGGAATGGCTCAACACTCAATTCAATATGAAAGATTTTGGTGAAGCAGCCTATGTTCTTGGTATTCAGATTATTAGAAACTGGAAGAACAGATCTCTTGCTCTCTCTCAAACAACGTACATAGACAAAGTCTTAGAGAGATTCTCCATGAACAACACCAATAGGGCAAACATGCCTTCTAGATATGGTATTCGTCTATCTAAGGAACAGTCTCCGACTGATCCTCAAGAGATAGAGGACATGGCGAAAATTCCCTATGCCTCTGCAGTTGGAAGTCTAATGTATGCAATGTTATGCACTAGACCTGACATATGCTATGCAGTGGGAATCGTGAGCAGGTATCAGTCTAATCCAGGACATGAACATTGGAATGCAGTTAAGTATATTCTGAAATACTTGAAGAGTACAAGGAATCTTGTGTTAGTCTACAAGGGTGGTGCTTTGAATCCCATAGGCTACACTGATTCAGATTTCCAGGCAAGTCTTGAAGACAGGAAATCTACATCTGGGATGGTGTTTAGTCTTGGGGGTGGAGCAGTGGTTTGGAGAAGTGCTAAACAAACCGCGATATCGGACTCAACTATGGAAGTTGAATACATAGCAGCAGCCGAAGCTGCTAAAGAACTTGTCTGGCTTAGAAAGTTCTTCACCAGTATAGGTGTTGTTAATGGAATGGAAAAGCCTCTGGTCTTACTTTGTGATAACAATGGAGCAATGGCAAACAGTAAAGAACCTCGAAGCCACAAGAGAAGCAAACACATTGAAAGGAAGTATCACATTATCAGAGAATACATGGCAAGAGGGGATGTACTAGTTGAGAAAGTTGACACAGAGGACAACCTAGCTGATCCATTTACCAAAGTCCTGGCCGTGACAGCCTTTGAAAAGCACCGCCAGAATTTAGGATTAATTGACATGTACTAATTAGTTTTATATTAGTGCAAGTGGGAGTTTGTTGGGTTTCATGCCCTAAATAAAACTCCATTTCAATGTAATCTATTTTATTCAACATCAATAAAGAAACAGAAGTATTTTTCATTCATTTGTGTATGTTTTGGTTCACTTTATCAATTGCTTGTCTATTTGATTTATAAATTCATCTTAAACCCTTTTCACATACTTGATCATGTTTATTGTGTTGTCATCATATTGGAAAGTAAACATGACTATGTGAATAAAGTTTCCTAGATTTATCAGACACAGGGTTTTACTGATATGATAATCTACAACAAGAGTTTACTTGCATTTGGAGAAATGCTATGTTCTTTCCAGAACATTGGTTAAAGTAAAGCTCAGGTTGGATGCATGGAGTATGCATCGGAAGGGAACGATATTGAACTTTAACTTAGATTTAATTAAACTTACCGTAAAATCTATTCAAGTCAATATCGCCAAGTTGATCCTAGATCAAATGTTCTTAATCCTGTTATGATTAGGCTCAATCTTGAAAGGCTATTCGTGTTCTTGGATTTGTTAGTTAAGCCTACTTTTACGTCAGGGTGATACGTACATTTTGGGAACACGGTAGTGCAATTGAGTGGGAGCGCTAGCATAAACATGGAATCTATAGCTTCTATCTGGCGAATAGTAAGCAAAGGATGATCTCCTTCGAGCTTGACCAAACGAACATAAATGGTGGAGTACTCATTTCACATAAGCTGAAATATCATTTATACGGGGTCAAGTGTTTTAAGGATAAAATACATAGTAGGGTGTTACGGTAAACCCTTTACAGTGTAGATCATTCATATAGAGGATCATTGATCAAATTAGGATTATAACTATGGATAACTAATGATGCGTCTATATGGTGGAACATATAGAGCATTCTATATACTGAGAGTGCAATTCTAAGTTCTATGCGTGGATTCAACGAAGAATTAATAAGTTAGTGAATTTTAGTGCTAAATTCTTGATCTACTTATTGGAAGCTCGGTTATATAGACCCATGGTCCCCGCACTAGTTGAGATAATATTGTTTGTAAGACTCATGTAATTGGTTCTGATTAATCAATTATAATTCTCAAATTAGACTATGTCTATTTGTGAATTTTTCACTAAGTAAGGGCAAAATTGTAAAGAAAGAGTTATTAGGGGCATATTTGTTAATTAGGATACTTTTTATGGTTCAATTAATAAATATGATAAATGACAATATTATTTAATAATTATTTATAGTTATTAAATAGTTAGAATTGGCATTTAAATGGTTGAATTAGAAAATTGGCGTTTTTGAGAAAATCAGATACAAAAGTGTTAAAATTGCAAAATTGCAAAAAGCAAGGCCCAAACCCAATAAGCCATGGCCGGCCACTTTTGTAGGCATTTTAAACTGATATTTTTATTATTTTAATGCCAAATAATTCAAACCTAACCCTAGTAGAATGCTATAAATAGATAGTGAAGGCTTCAGGAAAATTACACTTTTCATTCAGAATAACTTGAACCTCTCTCTCTACCTTGGCCGCCACCCTCTCTCTCTCTCTTTTTCCTTGATAATTTCGAAACACCTTAGTGATTAGAGTAGTGCCCACACACAGCAAGCAATACCTCAATCATAGTGAGGAAGATCGTGAAGAAAGATCATCAACAAAGGAGTTTCAGCATCAAAGATTCAGAGAAAGAGATCCAGGTTCAGATCTTGATAATACTCTGCTACAGAAAGGATACAAGGGTTAGAGATCTGAACGGAAGGAGTCATTTAATTCCGCTGCACCCAATGTAAGGTTTCTTAAACTTTATACGTGTTTATTTCATCGTTTTAGAAAGTTCATATTTAGGGTGTTAATAAACATACTTGTGAGTAGATCTAAGATCCTGGTAAAATAATTCCAACACATTTTTACCTTGAAAAGATGGCATTTTGATTTCTATGTTTCCTAAATCATTATCCCTCCTAGGTCTACCCATCCTAGCTTCTCTATTTCCATACCCACGTTCAAACCTGCCCCGGTTCATATATGGCTCATCAAACTCCTCTGACTTCGCCTCTTCCTCAACATTCGGCCACGGACCACGTCCATTATTGTGGATGTCTTGTGGCTTTCTCCTAGGAGTTCCCGCTTCTACCCTGTCCAACCTCTCTTGAATAGGTTCTAATTCAGCCCTCAACATACGCCTCATCTCCCCTAACAATGCTTGTATTTGGAGGTTCGGAGCTGGGGGTTGTCGAAATTCTTAGGTTAAGTGTTCTTCTTGATTATTGGACATGTTTAGACTCTGCAAAACAAGGTTAGAATCCTCACAAGCACTCCCTCACGTGTTTCACTCAAGAATTGATACACTTGCTCTCGTGTTTTCACTCTAAATGGCTTTTACCCTCTTATGGTCTCACACACTCTTGCCATTTTCCACTCATTTTGTGTTTTCTTTAGTTCTTAATCGAACTTCAAGAAACAAATTCCAAAATAATCCAGCAGCACAAAAACAATATGAGAAAACAACCAAAACTAATCAAAAGGTCTATCTTGAATAAGGTGAGAAAATGAAATGAAGAAATTTTCTTATTAAAATCGTATATATATTTTTTTTTGCTTCTTTTCTTCTCCTTCTTTTTTTTTTTTGCTACAGCAAGGTATAGAAAATCAAAAATAAAAGATAATCAAAACTTGCCTTAGAACCAAAGCTCTGATACCAAATGATATGAACTCCACCAACAATTGTGATGAAACCCAATAACAACGATGGCTTGGAGCCCCAAGATCGTGTAGACAAGATTTGTTGAGCCTTGACCCGTCACCTAACTAGATGAAAACCAAGACTACGAAGGATTGAAACGCCACACCCAGAAACTTAAGAATCTCTCAAGAATCAAGGTGATAAGTTCGGTTGTTTGAACACCACAAGATTAACTTGATAAGTTCAAGAGTTCTTTTAAGAACAAAGAGAAACACACCTCACAATAATATTTCTGAAAACATAATCTGCCTTACAATTTGTAGTACCCCCTTTTTATACTTGGAACAACCCTCCAAGAATAGGAAAAGTCAAAACTATAGCTATAAAAGCAACACAAACATTAATACAAACAAGTCCCACGTTTTTTAGCCTTTTGGACTTCTTAAGGCTGCCAAAATTATCTAGATGACTAAATTCAATGTATTTAACATAACCAACCAAGGCCATTATTATTCCCCCACCTAATATCTTTTGAAATTCAACAGATTCATGCCCTTTAATGTTCAAACCATGATGACCACGTTTTTGTATGCTAATTAGTCTCTTCAATGGCTTTGATGACATGAACTAAGCCTTGATTATTATTTGAACCCATTTTGGTCTTTTTAGAATCAGCCCAATTCTCTTGGATTAGCCCATTTAGTGCTTCCTTGAAATGTTTGGCTCTAAGTCTTGTAATTGGGCCACTAGGAAGTGACAAATGGTCTTGTGCAAATTTAACTCCATTCCCATGTTCATGATCAGCTTGTCCAGCAGCTCCTTGGTTTGCATCATGGTTCCAGGTCCAATTCTTGTTCCAGGGTCTTGATACCGGTTCTTGTTCTGATTTTAGGTCTCGGGTCCGAGTTTGAGTTTGGGTCTTGGCTTGGAAATTGTTCCAAGTTCGAGTGTTGGTTTGATTCAAAGATCTAGATGCCGACTACAGGTTGGGTCCAAGCCCGGAGTCGAGGGTCAATATCCGGATCCTAATCTTGGGTCCCACTCTCGTTCCAATTCGGATCTTGGGTCCTGGTTCGTGTCCGGGTCTGGGTGTGGGACCGAGACTAGGGTCGGGTCATTGGTCCCAGTTCCATTCTTAGGTCCTAATTCTGGTTCTAATTTTGAGTTTGAGTCCCCAATTTCGGTCTGGCTCCTGGGTCTAGGTCTGAGTCTCCAATCCCGATCCGGGTGTTGGGTCCGGGTCTAGGTCCAAGTCCGTATTTGGGTTCGGGTTTGTGTCTCGAGTCCCGATCCGAGTTTTGATTTGGGTCCGCATCCAGGTCTGGGTCTGGGTCTAGGTCTTAGTCAGATTTAAGTTCCCAAACTCAAACCCAAACTCGAACTCAGACCCAAGTTTGGGGTACGGGTCTGGGTCTTAGTAAGGGTTTAGGACTAAGTCCGGGTCTGGGTCCCAGTCCATGTTCGGTTCCACGTCTAGATCCGATTTTGGGTCCTGGTCCGATTCATGTTCCAAGGGCCTAATTCTGGTTCTTGTTCTGATTTCGGGTCTCGGATTCGATTTTGGGTTTTTGTCCTGGTCTAGAAATGGTACCAGGTTTGGGTCTTGGTACGATTCCAAGATCTAGACACCGACTAAAGGTTGGGTCCAAGCCTCAGGTCGTGGGTCAAGATCCAAATCCCAATCTTGGGTCTTGGTCTTGTTTTGATTCGGATCATGGGTCTTAGTCCGTGTCCGTGTCCGGGTCCGGGTCTAAGACCTAGACCGGGGACGGATCTTGGGTCCTTATCCATGTCGAAGGTCCTAATTCTGGTTCTAATTTTGTGTTTGGGTCCCCAATCTAGTTTTGGGTCCTGGGTCCAGGTCTGAGTCTCCAATCCCGGTCCGGGTCCTGGGTCCGAGCCTAGATCTAAGTCCATGTCTGGGTTCGAGTTCGTGTCCCTAGTCTCGATCCGAGTTTTAATTCGGGTCTGTGTCTAGGCTGGGTCCTTGTCAAATTCTAGTTCCCGGACTCAAACCCAGACTTGCACTCAAACCCAGGTCTCGGGTACGGGTCTGGGTCTGGGACTGGGTCTGGGTCTGAGTCTGGGTCTAGATTTGAGTCTGGGTATGGGTCCCAGATCGAAACATTGACTACAGATCAGGTCTAAGCCCGGGTCCAGATCTGGATCACGCTCTCGGGTCCCAGTCTTGTTCCGCTTCGGGTCCCAAGTCTCAGTCCAGGTCTTAGGTCAGGGTCCGGGTGTGATGCCAGTGTCCCGGGTCTAGGTCCCCCTTCCAGGTCTGAGTCCTAGGTCCCGGTCTAAGTCTAGGACCGCGTTGGGTTTCAAGTCCTGGTCCAAGTCTAGGTTCGGGTTTTGATCTCGGTCTGGGTCTAGATCTGGGTTTGAGTCTTGGTCCTGGTTCGGGTCCGAGTCCTGAGTTTTGATCTGGGTCTAGGTTTCGAGGCCTAGGTCTAGGTCTGGGTTTGGGTCCTAGTCCCAGTTTCAATTTCGATTTAGTGTTTGGGTTCCGGTATGGGTCTGGGTTCGGGTCAAGGTCTGAGTCCAGGTCCGAGTTTGGGTCTGGGTCAGGGTCATGGTCTGGATCCCAGTCTGGGTCTGGGTTTGGGTCTAGGTCCGTGTACAGGTCCCGGGTGCGGGTCCAGGTCTGGGTCTTGGTCAGGGTCTCAGTCTAGATCTAGGTCCCGAGTTTTGATCCTAGTCTTGGTCTAGGTCTGGGTTCGAGTCCAGGTTCGTATCTAGATCCCTATCTAGGTCCAAGTCTATGTCTGGGATCAAGTCCCAGGTCTAGGTCCGGTCCGGGTTCGGGTCAGGGTCTAGATCCCAGTCTGGGTACACGACCATGTTTGGGCCCGAGTTCCGGTCTCAGTTTGGGTCTGGATCTAGGTCTAAGTTTTGTTCTACTTCTGCGTCTAGGTCCTGGTCACGATCGTAGTCTTGTTTAAGGGTCCTATTCTCGCAGTCCTATTCGGGTCCTGGTTTAAGTCCCAGATCTGGATCTCTGTCACGTGTCCCGGTCTGGTTCTGGTTCAGGTCTTGGGTCCAAGGTCCGAGTTTGGGTTCGGGATCGAGACTAGGGTGCGGTTCTAGGTCCCGGCCCCAGTCTTCTGTCCCAAGTCTGGTCCCATGTTTTGGTCTGAGGTCGGGTCTTGGTTCGGCACCGAGTCCTCATTTGGGTTGGGATCCGGGTCCAGGTCCCAGTTCATGTCTAGGTCTAGTTTGGAGTCTGGGTCCTGGTCTGGTAATGTTTTTGGGTCTAGGTCCAAGTCTTGTTACGGTTCTAGGTCCAGGTCCAAGTCCTGGTTCTGGTCCCGTTCCCAGGTCCCGGTCTACTTCCGGTTCGATTCCAATTTCGGGTCACAGGGTACGGGTTCGGTCCAGGTTTTAGTCTGGGACTGGGTTTGGGTCCTGGTCTGGATTCTGGTTTGGGCCATAGTTTGGTTTCGGGTCTGGAACTGGGTCCGAGATCTAGACACTGACTATGGGTTCGATCCAAGCCCCAAGCCCAGATCCTGATCACCAACTCGGGTCGCGTTCTAGTTCCTTTTCGGGTGCTGGGTCACGAGCTGGGTCCTATGTTTAAGTCCAGGTCTGGGGTCAGGTCTTGGCTTCTAGTCCTACCTCAGTTGCTAGGGTCCCTATCCCGATTATGGGCCTAGTTCCCAGTTCTAGTTTGGGTTTGGGTCGCGGTTTAGGTTCGGGTTTTGGTCCTAGTCGTGGTTCGGGTTTGGGTCTTGGTTTATGTTTTTATTTGGGTTTGGGTCTGGGTCTGGGTCCTGGTCCTAGTCCTAGTCCAGTTCCAGTTCCAATTGCAATTCTGAGTTCGAGTTTGGGTTCGAGTTTGAGTCGGTGTTCGAGTTTGGATTGGGGTTCGAGTCTTGGTCCGAGTTTGGGTTCGGGTCCAAATCTCGGTCTAGGTTCGGATCGAGCTCCGGGTGTGGGTTAGGGTCCTTGGTCTGGGTCCAAGTTTTGGTCCGAGTCCCAAGTTTCGATCTTGATCTGAGTCTGGGTTTTGTTTCGGGTCTAAGTCCTCGGTTCCAATCCCACTCTGGGTGCGAGTGTGGGTCCTGGTGCAGATCTAGGTTTGGGTCTTATTTTGGGTCTGGGTCTGAGTTTGGGTCCCGGGTTCGAGTTTGATTTTTGGTTCGCGTCCAGGTTCGGGTTTAATCATGGTATGGGTTCGTGTCCAGATTCCTAACCTGGTTTTTGTCTGGGGCTGGTTTTGGGTCTGGGTCTAGGTTTAACTTTGGATTCCCGAGTCCAGGTCAGGTCCTGGTTGGGGTTCGAGTCCTGGATTTAGATCTGGGTCTGGGTTCTAGGGCCTAAGTCCCTGGTCTAGGTCCCCCATCAAAGTCCGGTTCCTAGGTCCTGGTGTGGGTCTAGGTTCAGGTTCGGGTCCTAAGTCTTGGTTTTAGTTCAGGTCCCGGTCTGGGTTCGGGTCCAGGTCTCTGTCCACGTCTTGGTCTGGGTTTAGGTTCGGGTCCTTGTCAAGGTCTAGATCCTGGTCTGGGTCGTGGGTCTCAGAACTCGGCGAGGGTTTAGGACCAGGTCAGGTCCAGGTCCAAGTCCCAGTCCGAGTCCCGGTCAATGTTCAGATCCCAAGTCTCAGGTCCCAATCCTAGTCAAGGTCACGGTTCAGGTTCTGGTCTGAGTCAGTTATGGTTTGGATTCAGTTCTGGTCTCAGGTCTGGGTCCTAGTCATAGTTCCAATTCTGATTTCGGGTACGGGTTTTTCGGATCCCGGTCTGAGTCTGGGTCCTGGTATGGGTCTAGGTCTGGGTCCCAAGTTCGGGAATGGGTCTGCATCCGGGTCCGGGTCTAGGTCTCTTGTTTCGATCCCGGATTGGGTCTGGGTCGGTTTTCGGGTCCAAGTCTGGTTTCGTGACCATGTCTAGGTCTAAATCCCAGTTTAGGTGAGGGCCTAGGTATTGGTTCGAGATCGAGTACTGAGTTCGGTTTCGAGTTCAGGTTCGAGTCTCAATCCTAGTTTGGGTCAAGGACAACGTTCGAGCCTGTGTTCAGAGGTTGGGTTCTAGTCTAGTTCCGGGTCCCGATCCAGGTCCAGGTCTTGGTCACGGTCGCGGTCCTGTTCCAAGGTCCTGGTCACGTTCTTGTTCAAGTTTCTGTTTCGGGTCCAAAGTCTGGGTCTGGGTCTAGGTCGTGGTCCAGCTTTGGGTCCTTGTCCGAGTCCCAAATAAAGAAATCGACTATGGGTCTTGTCCAAGCCCCGGTTCTCAGATCCCGAGACAAGATTTGGATCCCAATCACGGGTCCCAGTCTAGTTTCGGCTTATGTCCTAGGTCCCGGTCTAGGTCTGGGTATAGGTCCGGGACCGAGACTGGGGTCCAGTTCTGGGTCTCGATCCCAATTCTAGGTCCCGAGTCATGTTCAAAATTCAGCTTTGAATTCAGGTCTGGGTTTGGGTCCTGTGTCTCGGTTCGGGTTTGGATTCAGGTTTAGGACCCCAATCCCAGGGTGGGTCTGTGTCCGAGTCTGGGTCCTGGTCCGGTTAAAGTTTTGGGTCTGGGTCTAGGTCCTGGTCCTGGGCCACAATCGGCTTCTAGTTTCAGTTCCAGTTTCATGTCACGGCGTGCGGGTTCGGGTCGAGTTTGGGTCCGAGTCTGGGTTCGGGTCCAGATTTGGGTCTGGGACGAGGTTCAGGTCTAGGGTTCGATCTCGGTTAGGGTCCAACGCTTGGTCCGATTTCGGGTTCGGGTCTGGGTCCAGGTCTCGGTCCCGTTCCAAGATCCTAGTCCGGTTCCAGTTCATGTTTCGGTTTTGGTGCCCAAGTGTGGGTCTGGGTCTTGGTATGTGCCCGAGACCTATTTTGAGATCGAGTTTCGGTTTGGGTTCTAGTCTAAGTCCTAGATCCTGACACTGACTACGAGTCAGGTCCAAGCATCGAATCCTGGATCCCAGGTCCCGCGGTGGGTCCTAGGTCTAGGTTTGGGTTTGAGGTTAGGTCCCGAATCCCGATCCAAGTTCTGTGGCCCAAGTTCTGATCCTAGTTCGGGGTCTCATTTCTTAGGCCTGAGTCCCCTATCTATGTCCGGGTCCTAGGTCCCAATCTGGGCCCAAGTTCGTGTTCAGGTTCGGGTTCAGGTCCGGTCCGAGTCCAGGTCTCGGTTTGGGTTTGAGTCCGAGTTTGTGTCCCAGTCCCAGTTCGGGTTCGGGTTTTTGGTCCCATGCCTGAGTCTGGTTTATGGGTCCTGGGTTGGGCCCTAGTTTTTGGGTTTGGGTCTGGGTCTGCATCCCGGTCTGGGTCCAGGTCCAGGTCTTGGTTTAGGTCCCAGGTCTAAGGTCTCGGTCTGGGTCCAAGTCCTTGTATGGGTTTTGGTTTGAGTTTTGGTTTAGGTTTGGGTCTTGTTTCCATGCCTGGGTTGTAGTTCCAGTCCTGGTCCGATTGTGGTTCTGGGTCCGGGATCGAGTTGGACCTGAACCTGGGACCCGATCCCAAACCTAGACGCGGATCTAGACATGGATCTGGATACAAACCTGGACTCGAACCCAATCCCAGACCCTTTCCCAGACCAGGATCGAAACTTGGGACCTGTATCCGGACCAAGACCAGGACCAAAACCTGGACCCGTACCAAAGACTTGGACTCGGACCTTGACCCAAACCTAGACCCACACCGGGATCCAAACTTGGACCCAGACCAAATCCTAGACTCGGACCAGGACTCAGACCCAGACCCAGACCCCGACCCGAACCCGGACACAGAATCGATATCAGAACAAGGACTAGGACCTGAACACAAACATGGACCTGGTCTGGGACCTAGGACCCGGATCTAGATAGTGGGCATGGATGCGACCTCGAAACCCAGACCCAGATCGAAACCCGAGACTCAGACCTGAACTTGGATCTGGACTCGAACCCAGATCATGACCGAGACTGGGATCGGAAACCCGAACCTAAACTTAGACTAGGACTTGAACCCAGACCGGGTCTTAGAGTCGGACCGGGACATAGGACCCGGACCTGGATGGGGGACCTGGACCTAGGACCAGGCTTTAAAACTAGCACTGAGACCCAGGACCTGAACCCGAACCCGAACCCGAACCCGAACCCTGAACTAGGACCCGGACCAGGACCTGGGACCCAAAGTGGAACTAGACTAGGACCCGAGACTGGATCCTAATATGGACTCGTGGCTTGGACCTGAACCATAGTCGATGTTGGACCTATACCCGGACTCAAACTTAGACCCAGACTCGGACGCAAACCCGGACCCAGACTCAGACCCGTATCCCGTGATCCCAAACTAGAAGTGGAACCGAAAGCAGATCGCGACCCAGAAACAAGACCAGGGACCTAGGACCCGCTCTCAGTCCTTGAATTAGAATCTGACTAGGACCCAGACCCAGACCCGGACCGGGACACAGACCCGAATCAAAACTTGGATCGGGACTTGGGACACAAACCCGAACCCAAACACGGACTTGGACCAGACCCAGACTCAGGACCCAGATCGGGATTGGAGACTCAGACCTGGACCTAGGTCCCAAACCTAGATTGGGGACCCAAAACTGAAATTAGAACTAGAATCAAGACCCAGGACTGGGACCCAAGACCCGACCCCAGTCTCGGTCCCACACCCGGACTCAGACATGGACACAGACTGGGACCTAGGATCTGAATTGGAACGAGACTGGCACCCAAGATTGGGATCCATATTTTGACCCACGACCCGAAGCTTGGACCCAACCCGTAGTCGATGTATGGATCTTGGAATTGTACCAGGACCCAAAATCACAACAAGAACCGGATTCAGGACCTTGGAAAAGGAATTAGACCTTGACCCAGAACCATATCTAGGCGCAGAACCGAACACGGACCCAGACCCAGACTAGGATTGATACTCGGACCCAGACTAGGATTGATACTCGGATCCAGAATGAAACTCGAACCCAAAATTAGAACTAGAACTGTGACTAGGACCCGGACCTGAGACTAGAACCGAACCCAAACAATAACAAAAACTTAGACCAGAACTTGGACCAAGACCTCGACTAGGACTGGGACCCGAACGTGGACCGAGACCTAGACCTGACCTGGTCCTAAACCTTCGACGGGACCCAGACCAGGATCTAGACCTTAACAGGGACCCGAACTCGAACCTGGACCAAGACAAGGACCGAAACCTAGAGTCGAACCCAGATCGGGACCTAGACTCAACCCAAGACTCGAGACCTAAACCCAAACCTAGTCCCAGACCAGGACCTAGGAATCGCACTTAGATGGAGGACCAAGACTAGGGACCTAGGCCACGAAACCAAAACCCAGATCAAAATTCAGTACTCAAACCCAAACCAAGACCTGACCTGGACCCAAGAATCTGAAGTCAGACCCATACCCGAACCCGAAACCTGCCCTAGACCAAAACTAGGACAGGAACCTGGACACGGACATGGACCAAACCCGAACCCAGACCCGAACCAAAAATCTGACCTGAACTTGGGACCCAAACTCAAACTCAGACCTAGAATCAGACCCAAACCTAGACCTGGACTCGGACCCAAACTCGAACCCAAACCGAGATCGAAACCAAAGACTTAGACCCGGAACTAAACCTGAACTCAGATTAGGATAAGAACTTGGGACTTGGACCTTGACTTAGACCCAGACCCAGGACCAGAACCCACACCCAAAGCCTCATCCAAACCTAGACTAAAATCTGGACTCGAACCCAAACTCATACAAGGACTCGAACTCCGACCTGAACTCGAACATAGAATCGCAACTACAACTGGAACCAAACTAGGACTCGGACTAGGACCAGGACAAGGACAAGGACCTAAACCCAAACTGAAACCCAGATAAAAGCCAGACCGAGACCCAAACCTGAACCGAGACTAGGACTCAAACCCGAACCTAGATTGGGACCCAAACCCAAATAAGAACTTGGACCAGGACCCAAAAACGGGATAGGGACTGGGCAACAGAACTAGGATCGGGACTTAGTACCCGACCCAGACCCGAACTTGAACCTCGGACCTAGCTTCTGACCCAACACCCGAAATGGAACGAGACTAGGACCTAAGATTGGGATCCAGATCTGGACACGGGGCTTGGACCAAACCCGTAGTCGGTGTCTGGATCTGGGACCCAACCCCAGACCCGAACCCAGACCAGCACCCGAACCCAAACCCGGACCTAAACCCAATCCTAGACCAAAACCTTGACCCGAACCCGTACCCTATGACCTGAATGTTGAATCGAAACTGGAAGTAGACAGGGACCCGAAAATGGGACCAAAACCAAGACTTGGACTTGGAACCGTAACCGTACATGGACGTAGACCCAGAACCGTAACCGAACAAGGACCTGGACTCCAGCTCAAACCTAGACCCGAACCGGAACCAACAACCAGATCCCAACCCAAACCTGGACTCGGGACCCGAACTCAGACCTGAACATGGAACCAGACTCGGGACACAAACTGGGGCCAGGACCTAGAACCACACCCCAGTCTCGATCCTGAATCCAAACTCAGACCTGGGACCTAAACCAAAACCAGATCGGGACCCGTGATAGGGATCTAGATCTGGACTCGAGATCTGGGAAACAGGGCTTGGAACAGACCCGTAGTAGGTGTTTGGAAGTGGGACTAAAACTAGGTTCTGAACTCGGACCAGGTCCCAAACCCGAACCCAGACCTAGACCCAGGACCCGAAACTAGAACCTAACAAGGACCCGGACCCTGACTTAAAACCGAACTCGGACCGAGCCCCAGACCCAAATCGAGACAGGAACTCGGACCTAGCCCCAGACCCAAATCCAGACACAAACTAGGTCCTAAATTGGGATCTGGATACGAACTTTGACTCGGACCCAGACCCAGACCGGGATCGAAATACGAGACCTAGATCTAGATAAACATCTTGACCCAGACAAAAACATGGACTTGCACCAGGGACCCTAACTTGGACCTGGACCCGAATCTAGACCCAGATCAGGATCCAAACCTAGACCCAGACCCGGACCCAAACTCGAACCAGGACTCAGACCCCGACCTAGACCCATACCCGAACCCGAACCCAGACACAGAATTCGAGTGTGGGTCTGTGTTCGAGTCCGAGTCCTAGTCCGATTACAATTTTGGGTCTAGGTCCTCGTCCTATTCTTGGGTCCCGATCCGCTTCTTGTTTCAGTTCTAGTTTCAAGTCACGAGGTACAGGTCGAGTCCAAGCATCGAGTCCCAGATCCCAAGTCCCGAGGTGGGCCCTACGTCAAGGTTTGGGTCTAGGGTCGGATCCTGAATCGCAATCCAAGTTCTAATGCCCAAGTTCTGGTCCCAGTTTTGGGGACCAATTCCTAGGTCTAGGTCCACCATCTATGTTCAAGTCCTAGGTCGCAGTCCAGGTCCAAGTTTGTGTTCCGGTTCGATTTCATGTCTCAAGTTCCTGTCCGAGTCCGGGTCCCGATTTGGATTCGGGTCCCATCTTAGTGTGGGTTTAGGTTTTGGGTCCCAAGTCCGAGTTTTGTTCTTGGGTCCTGGGTTTGGCACCAATTTTTAGGTTTGGGTCCAGGTCCCGGTCTTGGTTTAGGTTCGAGGTCAAGGGTCTTGGTCTGGGTCCAAGTACCGATATGTGTTTTTGTCTAAGTTTTGGTTTAGGTTTGGGTCCTCTTACAGTCCCAGGTCTGGGTTCTCATCCCACTCCTCGTCCGATTCCAATTCCCAGTCTGAGATCGGGTCTTGATCCCGTATCGGGTTCGGGTCCGAGTCTTGGTACAGATCTGGGTTCGGGTCCTAAATTCAAATACTGACTATGGGTCAGGACAAAGCCTTAGGTCTAGATTCTTATCTCGGTCTTGGTTTGGGTTTGTGTTCAGAGTTGTGTCCCGGTAGTCAGTTCCTAGGTTTCGGGTCCAAGGTCGAGTCCTGTGTCTCGAGTTTGGGGTGAAGTTTTGGGTCTCGGTCCCGGTCGGGCCCAGTTTTGGGTCCAAGTCCCACATCTAGGTCCGGATCCTTGGTCTAGATCTTGGTCGAGGTTCGGGTTTGGGGCCCAAGTCCCCCATCTAGGTCACGGTGTGGTTCTCAGGTCGCAGGTCTGAGTCTAGGGTCCCAAGTCTCGGTCCCGGTCCCAATTCGGGTTCTAGTCCCAGTACAGGTTCAAAGCTCCATCCAGGTCCGAGTCCCGGGTTCGAGTTTGAGTCTCGGGTTCGTGTCTAAGTTCTGGTATGAGTCTGGGTCTGGGTCTTGGTCTAGGTCTAGATCTGGTTTTGGGTTTTGGTCCGGGTTTAGGTTCGGCTCTTGGTCTGGGTCTGGGTCCAAGTTTTGGTACGACTCTGAGATCTGGTCAAGGTCCCGGGTCACGGGTGCTGGGTTCCTGGTTCTAGGTCACAAGTCCTGGCGCAAGTCTGGGTTCGGGTATCGATCCCAATCTAGGTCCGTGTTCGATTCCGCATCAAGATCCAGTTCTGGGTCCAGGTCGAATTCCTGTTCCAAGGTCCTAATTCCAGTTCTTGTTCCGATTTCAGGTCCTTAGTCCAAGTCTGGGTTTGGGTCCTAGTTTTGAAATGGTTCCAAGTTTGGGTTTTGGTAAGATTCCAAGATCCACAAACCCACTACAGGTTGGGTCCAAGCCCCGGGTCATGGGTCAAGATCCGGTTCCCAATCTTAGGTCCTGGTCTCGTTCCGATTCAGATCTTGGGTCCCAGTCCGTGTCCAAGTCCGTGTCTGGGTCCGGGTTTGGGACCAAGACCAGGGTCGGGTCTTGGGTCACATTCTAAATCTTGGGTCCCGATTCTGGTTATAATTTCAACTTCGGGTCCCCAATCCAAGTCTAGACCTGGGTCCAGGTCAGAGTCAAAGTTCGTATCCAGATCCCAATCTAGGACCGAGTTTGTGTTTGGGATCGGGTCCCAGTTTTAGGTCTAGGTCAAGGCCCGAGTTCTCGTCTCGGTTTGGGTTTGGTGCTAGGTCCGAGTTCAGTTTTAAGTCTGGGTCCGGGTCCTTGTCAGGTTCTAGTTTTGGGTTTAGGGTCTAGGTCTATGTTCGAGTTTGGGTCCTGGTCCGGGTCCAAAACCTAGTCTGAGTCCCACATCCAGACACCTACTAGGGTCTGTTCCAAGCCCTGTTTCCCGGATCTCGACTCCAGATCTAGATGCCTGTCACGGGTCCCAGTCTGGTTCTGGTTTAGGTTGTAAGTCTGAGTTTAGATTCGGGATCGAGACTGGGGTGCGGTTCTAGGTCCTGGCCCCAGTTTTGTGTCCCGAGTTTGGTTCCATGTTTGGGTCTGAGTTCGGGTCTGAGTCCGAGTCCCGAGTCCAGGTTTGGGTTGGGATCTGATTGTTGGTTCCGGTTCGGGTCTGTGTTTGAGCTGCAGTCTAGGTCCTGCTCCGGTTACGGTTCTGGGTCTACGTCCATGTACGGTTATGGTTCCAAGTCTAAGTACTGGTTTTGGTCCCATTTTTTTGTCGTCGTCTACTTCCAGTTTCAAACCAAGAACCTTGAACAAGACTAGGACCGAGATTGGGGTCCAATTCTCGGTCTCGATCCCAGTTCTGGGTCTCGAGTCATGTTCAATGTTTGGGTCTGAGTTTAGGTCTGGGTTCAGGTCCCAAGTCCCGGTTCGGATTTGGATTCAGGTTTTGGACCCAATCCCAGGGTGGGTTTGTGTCCGAGTCTGGATTCTGGTCTGGTTACAGTTTTGGGTCTGGGTCCTGGTCCTGTTCTTGGGTCCTAATCCGCTTCTAGTTTCGGTTCCAGTTTCAAGTCACGAGGTACGGGTTCGGGGCGAGGTTCTGGTCCGGGTTTCAGTCTCGAGTAGGGTTCGAGGCTGGGTCTGGTTCCGGGTTCGGACCTGGGTCTAGGTCTCAGTCCCGTTCAAAGATCTCCGTCCGGTTCAAGTTTATGTTTCAGTTTTTGTTCCCAAGTGTGGGTCCTTGTCTTGGTATGTATCTGGGTCCTGATTTGAGTTTGAGTTTGGGTTCGCGTTCTGGTCTACGTCCTAGATCTAGACACTGACAACAAATCGGGTCCAACCATTGAGTCCCGGATCCCTGGTCCCGAGGTGGGTCCTATGTCCAGGTTTGGGTCTACGGTCAGGTCCCCGGTCCAGATCCAAGTTCTAAGGCCCAAGTTCTAAGCCTAGTTTTGGGGCCCAATTCTTAGGTCTTGGTCCCCCATCTATA
The DNA here is from genome assembly GCF_029168945.1 of Cannabis sativa. Lineage (NCBI taxonomy): Eukaryota > Viridiplantae > Streptophyta > Magnoliopsida > Rosales > Cannabaceae > Cannabis > Cannabis sativa. The sequence goes on from NC_083601.1 coordinate 61,716,671, forward strand.
TTCGGGTCCTAGGTCCCGGTCCGGGTTCGGGTTCGGGTCGAGTTCGAGTCCAGGTCCCGGTTTGGGTTCAGGTCCCAAACACTGAATCAAAATAAAAACTGGGACTAGGACCCAAACCTAGCCCTAGACTCGAACCCAGATCTTGACCTAGACCAAGATCGGAACCCGAACCCCGACTCGAACCAGGACTTGAACCACGACTGGGTCCTGGACACGGATCGGGACCTAGGACTCGTACCTAGATGGGGGACCTGGACTCGAGACACGGGCATCAAAACTAGGACCAAGACCCAAGACCTGACACAGACCTAGACCATGACCTTGGACCCAAACCGGGACATGGGACCCGTAGTGGAACTAGACTAGGATCTGAGACCGTGACCCTGATTCAGACCTGAGGCTTGGACTAGACATGTAGTAACTTTTTAGATTTGGGAGCCATTCCCGGACTCAAAACCAGACCTAGACTCGGACCCTGACCCTGACCTAGACCCAGACCTGTACTCCTGAGTTGGGTTTAAGTTCGGGTACTAGAATCTAATTAGGACCCAGACCGGGATGCAGACCCGTATAAAAGCTCAAATTGGGACTCGGGACACGAACTCGAACTAAAACCCAGACATGGACTTGGACCCAGACCCAGACCAAGGACCCGGACCATGGACCCAGACCGGGATTGGAGACTTGACCTAGACCCAGGACCTAGACTCAGATTAGGGACCCAAAGTAAAAATTTGAACTACAATCGAGACTAAGGACTGGGAATGGGACACAAGACCCGACCCTGATCTCAGTCCCAAACCCGAACCGAGACACAGAAACATACCGGGACCTAGGATCCTAATCAGAACGAGACCAGGACCCAAGATTGGGATCCGAATCTTGACCAACGACCCGGGGCTTGGACCCAACCCGTAGTCAGTGTCTAGATCTTGGAACCATTGCCAGACTAGGACCCAAACCTAGATTCGTACCCAAGACCCAAAATCGGAACAAGAACCGAAATTGGGATCTTGGAAAAGGAATTAGACCCTTACACAAAACCAGATCTAGACGTGGAACGAAACACGGACCCAGACCTAGATCGGGATTGATACCCGAACCCAGACCCGAACTCGGACCAAGAGTTGTGCCAAGACCTGCGACCTAAAACCTGGAACCCAGGACCCATGACCTGGGACCTGGAGCTGAACCCAAACCCGTATTAAAACCAAGACCCAGACTAAGACCCGGACCAAGACCCAGACCCGGACTGAGACCCAGACTAAGACCCAGAGCAAGACCCAGACCCGGACTCGTACTAGAACAAGGACTCTAACCCGTAGCGATATTAGGACTGGGACCTAGACCAAGATTAGGACCGAGACCTGAACCTAGACTAGGACTAGAACTTGGACTGGGAGAGGGACCCGGGACCCGATACTCGGACCTGGGACCTGAGAACTGAACCGCGACCCAAACCTAGACCAGGCCAAGACCCGAAACAAGTACAAGTACCGAACATGGACTGGGACCTACACTCGGACTGGGACACTAACCGAAACCGGGACTTAGGACCCTAACCTGAATCGGGGACCCAGACCCATGACTCAGGACCCAAGACCCAAACCTAGATCCAAACCTGGACTTGAGACCCAAACCAGGACCCAAGACATGGGCTAGAACTGGACCAAGATCTGGATTTGGACCCGGGACCCAGGACCTAGGACCCAAGACCCAAGGCTTGGACCCGACCCATAGTCAGTGTCTAAATTTAGGAATTGGAACTGGACCCGAACCTAGAGTTGGACCAGAATACGAACCCGTACCAGAACTCAAACTAGACTGGACATGTGGTTGGTGTTTGGATTTGGGACCAAGACTCGGACCTCATCTTGGATCCTGATCCCAGTTCTGAGGCCCCAATTTTAGTCCTAGTTTTGGGGCCAAATTCCTGGTTCTTGGTGCCCCATCTATATTCAGGTCTTAGGTCCCGATCTGGGTCCAAGTTCGTGTTTCCGTTTGAGTTCGGGTCTTAAGTCCCGGTCTGAGTCCAGGTCTCGATTTGGGTTGGGGAGTTCGAGTCCCAGTCCTAGTGTGGGTCCGAGTTTCGGATCCCAGGTCCGAGTCTGGTTCTTAGGTCCTAGGTCTGGCCCCTAATTTTTTGGTCTAGGTCTGGGTCTAGGTCCTGGTCTTGGTTTAGGTCCCATGTCACAGGTCCCAGTTAGGGTCCAAGTCCCGGTATGGGTTCTGGTTTGAGTTTGGGTTTAGGTTTGGGCCCTGTTACTGTCTCGGGTCTGTGTTCAAGTCCCAAACATGGTCCGATTCTAATTCTGGGTTCAGGATCAAGTTTGGATCCTGGTTTGGCTCTGGATACAGATCCGAGTCCACGTTATTCTAGTTCTGGTCTCGGGTCTTGGGCAGCATCCTATGTTTGGGTTTTGGTCCACGTTCGAGGTTGTGTCCTAGTAGTTAGGTCCTGTGTTTCGGGTCTAAGGTCTTGTCTCGTGTCTCGAGTCTGGGGTCGAGTTTTGGGTCTCGGTCCCAGTCTCAAGGCCTAGTTTTGGGTCCAAGTCCCCCATCTAGGTTGGGATCCTTGGTCCAGGTTTGTGTCCAAGTTAAGGTATGGGGCCCAAGTCCCCCATCTAGGTCTAGATCCTAGTTCCCGGTCTAGGTCCAAATTTATGTTAGGGTTTGGATCCCGAGTTTCGGTCTGAGTCTAGGTCCCAGTACGGGTTTAAGTTTGAGTCTGGGTTCGAGTCCCAGTCTTAGTCCAGGTCCCTATTCGTGTTTAGGTTGAGATCCCGATCCGGGTCTGAATCAAGGTCTAGGTCCAGGACAAGGTTCTGCTTTGGGTTTGGGTCTGGGTTCAGCACCTGAGTCTGGGTCTAGGTGCGGGTTTGGATCCGAGTCTGGGTTTGGGTCCTGGGTTCCAATCTTTTATATGGGTATGGGTTTGGGCCCGTGTCTAGGTTAGGCTTTAGGGCTTAAGGTTTAGGGTTTTGGGTTTAGTGTTTAGGGATTTAGGGTTTAGGGTTTTGGGCATAGGGTTTAGGGGGAAGTTTAAAGAATTTAGGATTTAGGGATTAAGGTTTAAGGTTTACGGTTTAGAGATTAAAACTTACGGGTTCAAATTTCAATTTCGGGTCACAGGGTACGATTTAAGGTTTGGGTCTAGGTCTGAGTCCTGGTCTGGGTCTAGGTCCGTGTTTGGGTTCAGGTCCGAGTCTTAGTCCCAAATCCAAACACCAACCATATGTCGAGTCTAGTTCGAGTTCTGGTACAAGTTCTGGTTCTGGTTCGGGTTTGGGTCCGGGTCTAGGTCCAATTCCTTAATTTAAACACCGACTATGGGTCGGGACCAAGCCTCAGGTCTTGGGTCCTGGGTCCTAGGTCCAAATCCAGATGTTGGACCAATTCTAGCTCATGTCTTAAGTCCTAGTACGGGTCTTAGGTTTAGGTTTGGGTCTAGGTTTGGGTCTTAGGTCATGGGTCCGGGTCCCCGATTCAAGTTAGGGTCTTACGTCCCGGTCTGGGTTAGGGTCCCAGTCTAAGTGCAGGTCCCAGTCCGTGTTTGGTACTAGTCCTTGTTTTGAGTCTTGGCCCAGTCTAGGTCTGCGCCACGGTTCAATTTTCAGGTCACGAGCCCGAGTATCGGGTCTCGGGTCTCGGTCCCTGTCCCAGTTTGGGTTCTAATGCTAGTCAAGGTTTTGGTCTTGGTCCTTGTCTGTGTCGGGGTCCCAGTCCTGATCTTGGTCCTGGTCCGAGTCTTGGGTTCGAGTCTTAGTTCTGGTATGAGTCCGGGTCTGGGTCTGAGTCTGGGTCTAGGTCTGGTTTTGGTTCTGGGTCAAAGTTTCAGTCTATGTATGGGTTTGGGTCTTGGTCTGGGTCTGGGGTTGGGTCTCCCTCCGGGGTCTGTTACGGGTCTAGGTTCTAGTCAAAGTCCCAGGTCACCGGTCCTGGGTTTCGAGTTTTTGGGTCGCAGGTCCTGGCAGAAGTCTGGGTCTGGGTTCGGGTCTGGATCTGGGTATAGATCCCGGTCTAGGTCCGGGTTCATGTTCCGTTACTCGTCTAGATCCAGTTTTGGGTCCAGGCCCAATTCCTGTTCCATGGTCCTGATTCTAGTACTTGTTCCGATTTCGGGTCTCGGGTCCGATTCTGGGTTTGGGTCCTGGTCTGGACATGGTTCAAGGTTCGGGTCTTGGTATGATTCCAAGATCTCGACACCGACTATAGGCTGGGTCCAAGCCTCGGGTCGTGGGTCAGGATCTGAATCCCAATCTTGGGTCCAAGTCTCATTCCGATTCAGATCCTGGGTGCCGGTCTGTGTCCTTGTTTGGGTCCAGGTTTAGGACAGAGACCGGGGTAAGGTCTTGGGTCCCAGTCCCTGTCCTGGGTCACGATTCTGGTTCTAATTTTGAGTTTGGGTCCCCAATCTAGGTCTGGGTCCTGGGCCCAGGTCTGAGTCTCCAATCCCGGTCTGGGTCCTGGCTCGGGGTCTTGGTCCAAGTTTGTGTCTGGGTTTGGGTTCGTGTCCCGAGTCCCGATCTGAGTTTTGATTCGGGTCTGCGTCCTGGTCCGGGTCTGTGTTTCGGTCCTAGTCAGATTCTAGTTCCCGCACTCAAACCCGGTCTTGGACTCGGACCTAAGTCTAGGGTGGGGGTTTGGGTCCGGGCCCGAGTTCGGGTTTGGGTTTGAGTTCGGGTATGGGTCCTAGATCCAAACACTTACTATGGGTCAGTTCCAAGCCCTGGGTCCAAATCTGGATTACAGTCTCAGGTCCTAGTCTAGTTCCACTTCAGGCCCTAGGTCCTGGTCCAGGTCCTAGGTCAGGATCTTAGTCTGGGGTCGGGGCTTGGGTCTCAGTCCTAGTTCTGATGCCCGTGTCTGAGTCCTAGATCCCAGTTCGAGTCCACGACCCGATCGGGGTTCATGTCCCGGTTCGAGTCTTTGTTTGGGTTCTGATCTAGGTTTGGGTCCAGATCTGGGTTCAAGTCTAGGTCCAGGTTTGGGTCCGAGTCCCGAGTTTCGATCTGGGTTTGTGTTCCGAGGCCCAAGTCTAGGTCCTCAATCTAGGTCCGGGTCCTAGGTCCCGATCTGGGTCCATGTTCGGGTTTGGGTCCTAGTCCTCGTATCGACTTCGATTCAATGTTTGGGTTGGGGTTTTGGTCGAGGTATGAGTCCTGGTCTGAGTCTATGTCCAAGTCTGGGTCTAGGTCAAAATCCCAGTCTGGGTCTAGGTTCGGGTCAGGTCCGAGTTCGGGTCCCAGGTGCGGGTCAAGGTCTGGGTCTGGGTCTCAGTCCGAATTAGGTCCTGAGTTTCGATCCCGGTCTGGGTCCAGGTTTGGGTTCGAGTCCAGGTTCGTATCGAGATGCCTATCTAGGTCCGAGTCTGTGTCTTGGATTGGGTCCCAGTTCTAGGTCCCGGTCCAGGTTTGAGTTTGGGTCTCGGTCTCGGTCTGGGTACACGATCGTGACTTGGCCCGAGTTTCGGTCGAAGTTTTGGTCTCGGGCTAGGTCTGAGTTCGGTTCTAGGTCTGGTTCCGAGTCCTGGTCACGGTCCTCGTCTTGTTCGAGGGTCCTAGTTTGGAAGTTGTTGTACAATTTCCAATTCTGGGTCCCGGGTCTTGGTTCGAGTCCTTGCCTGAGTCCTAAATCTGGATACCTGTCACGTGTCACGATCTGGTTGTGGTTCTGGTCCTAGGTCCCAAGTCTAAGTACTGGTTCGGGATCGAGACTGGGGTGCGATTCTAGGCCCCGACCCCAGTTCTGTGTCCCGAGTCTACTTCTAGTTTTGGTTCCAATTTCAGATCACAGGGTACGGATTCGGGTCCAAGTTTGGGTCTGGGACTGGGTTTGGGTCTAGGTTTGTGTTCGAGTCCTGGTTTGGGTTCGGGTTCGGGGCTGGGTCCCAGATCCAAACACCAACTATGGGTTCGGTCAAAGCCTTTGATCCTGATCTGGATCTCGATCTCGGGTCCTGGTCTGGTTCAATTTCGGGTGTCGGGTCACGAGCTGGGTCCTAGGTTCATGCCCTGGTCTGGGGTCGGGTCTTGGGTCCCAGTCCTAGTTCCGTTGCCCAGGTCCCTGTCCTGATTCTGGGTCTAGGTCCCAGTTTTTGTCTAGGTTTGTGTCCCGATCTAGGTTCGGGTTTTGGTCCTAGTCGGGGTTTGGGTTTGGGTCTCGGTTTGGGTTTTTATTTGGGTTTGGGTTCAGGTTTGGGTCCTGGTCCTTGTCCTAGTCAAAGTTCTAGTCCGGTTCCAGTCCCAATTGCGATTTCGAGTTCGAGTTTGGGTTTGAGTTCGGGTTGGGGTTCGAGTCCAAGTACGAGTTTGGGTTTGGGTCCAGATCTCAGTCTAGGTTCAGTTCAGGCTTTGGGTGTTGGTTAGGGTCCTAGGTCTGGGTCTAGGTTCAGGTTCGAGTCCTAGGTTTCGATCTCAATCTGAGTCCCAGTTTAGTTTCGAGTCTAAGTCCTGGGTTTCGATCCCGGTCTGCGTTCGAGCTGGATCCGGGCGTAGGCCTAGGTTTGGGTCTGATTCTGGGTATGGGTCTGAGTTTGGGTTCCGGGTTCGGGTCTAATTTTGGGTTCGAGTCTGGGTTCAGGTTTGGTCCTGGTATGGGTTCTTGTCTAGGTTCCTGCCTGGTTTGGGTCCGGGGCAGGTTTCGGGTCCAGGTCTAGGTCTGACTTTGGATTCCCAGGTCTAGGACAAGTCCAGGTTTGGGTTCGAGTCTCGGATTTTGATTCTGGTTTGGGTTCCAGGGCCTAGGTCCCTGGTCTAGGTCCCCCATCCAAGTCTGGTTCCTAGGTCCTAGTCTGGGTCGAGGTTCGGGTTCAGGTCCTAAGTCTTGGTATTAGTCCAGGTCCCGCTCTAGGTTTGGCTCTAGGTCTCACTCCCAGTCTTGGTCCGATTTCAGGTTTGGGTCCTCGTCAAGGTTTGGATCTTGGTCTGGCTCGCGGGCCTTAGGTCCCACCGAGGGTTTAGGATCAGGTCCCAGTTCAGGTCTCGGTTTAGGTTCAGGTCCCAGGTCTTAGGTCCTTGTCCTAGTCAAGGTCTCGGTACAGGTTCTGGTCTGAGTTTTGGTTATGGTTTGGGTTCGGTTTTGATCTAAAGTCCAGGTCCTAGTCACAGTTCCAGTTCTAATTCTAGGTCCAGGTTTTGTTCCGGGTCCGTGTATGGGTCCAGGTTGGGTCGGTGTCCGAGTCCGGGTATGGGTTTTTTGGATCCCGGTCTGGGTCTAAGTTTGAGTCCGAGTCCAGGGTTTGGGTCCCAAGTTCGGGTCTGGGTCTGTGTCTGGGTCTAGGTCCAGGTCCCGTGTTTCGATCCTAGTCTAGGTTTGGGTCGTTATTCAGGTCCAGGTCTGGGTTCATGTCCATGTCCACGTTAGAATCCCAGCTTGGTCTAGGTCTGAGATCAAGTCCCGAGTTCCGGTTCAAGTTCAGGTTCGAGTCTCAGTCCTAGTCTGGGTTCGGGACTGGGTCGAGGAACAGGTTTGAGCCCTAGTTCTGGGGCTTGGTTCTGGTCTAGTTCCGGGTCTCGGTCCAGATCCAGGTACTAGTCACGATCCCGGTCCTGTTCCAAGATCCTGGTCACGTTTTGGTTCATGTGTAATTTCGAGTCCCAAGTCTGACACCGACTATGGGTCTCCTACAAGCCCAAGTTCCCAGATCTAGGGACAAGATTTGGATCCCAATCGCGGGTCCCAGTCTTGTTTCAGTTCATGTCGCAAGTCCCGATATGGGTCTCGATCTAGCTTCGAGACCGAGACTTGGGTGCAGTTCTGGGTCTCAATCCCGATTCTGGGTCCCGAGTCCTGTTCCATGTTCGGGTCGGAGTTCAGGTCTGGGTTCGGGTCCCGAATCTCGGTTTGGGATTGGATTCAGGTTTGGGTTTTCGGTTAAAGTTTTTGGTCTAGGTCCAGGTCCTGGTCCTGGTCCTGGGTCTTGATCTACTTCTGGTTTCGGTTCTAGTTTCAAGTCACGGGGTACAGGTTCAGGTTGATTTTGTGGACGAGTCTAGGTTCAGGTCCTTATTTTGGTCTGGGTCGACATTCAGGTCCGCGTTTCGGTCTCAGTTAGAGTCTGAGGTTGGGTCCAAATCTTGGTTCAGGTCCGACGCTACGTCCCGGTCGCGTTCCATGATCCCGATCAGGTTCTAGTTCAAGTTTCCATTTTGGTTCCCGAGTGTGGGTTTGTGTCCAGGTCATGGTTTGAGTTCGAGTTTGGGTTCGGGTTCTCGTGTAAGTCCTAGATCTAGACACCGACTACGCGTCAGGTCAAAGTATCGAATCCTGGATCTTAGGTTCCAAGGTGGGTCCTTGGTCGAGGTTTGGGTCTAGTGTCGGAACCGGATCCTGATCCAAGTTCCGAGGCCCAAGTTCTGGTCCCAGTTTGGGGGCCCAATCCTTGGGTCCGGGTCCCCCATCTATGTTGAGGTCCAAGGTCCCGGTCCGAGTCCAAGTTTGTGTTTCTATTCGGGTTCGATTCTTGAGTCCCGGTCTTAGTCCAGGTCCCAATTTCAGTTCGGGTCTGACTTCATGTCCCAGTCCGAGTATGGGTCTCAGTTTTGGGTCCCAAGTCTGAGTCTGGTTCATAGATCCTGGGTCCGGGCCTAGTTTTTGGGTCATGGTTCGGTTTTGGGTTCGGGTCCCGGTTTGGGTCCAAGTCAAGGTCTTGGTTTAGGTCCCAAGTCACAGGTCCCGGTTCGGGTCCAAGTCTCGGTATGGGTTATGGTTTGAGTTTGGGTTTAGGGTTGTGTCCGGGTATGAGTCTGGGTACAGATCTCGGTCTGGGTCCTGGATTAAAACACTGACTACAGGTCAGGTCGAAGCCTTAGGTCTAGATTCGGATCTAAGTCTTGGATCTCGGTCTTATTCTAGTTTGGGTCCCGGGTCTTGGGCCGCGTCCTAAGTTTTGGTTTGGGTCTAGGTTTGGGGTTGTGTCTCGGAAGTCAGGTCCTGGGTTTTGGGTCCAGGGTCGGGTCCCGTGTCTCGAGTTTGGGGTCGAGTTTTGGGTTCGGTCCCAGATCCCAGGCTCAGTTTTGTGCCAAGTCCCCCATCTGGGTCAGGATCCTTTGTCCAGGTTTAGGTCCAAGTTCGGGTTTAGGGTCTAGGTCCCCCATCTAGGTTCGGATCACAGGTCCCAATCTAGGTCAAAGTTCAGATTCGGGTTTGGATCTTGAGTTTGGGTCTGAGTATAGGTCCCAGTACGGGTTTAGGTTTGAGTCAGGGTCTGGGTCCGGGTCTGCGTGCAGGTCCCTATTTGGGTCCCGGGCGGGATCCCAATCTGGGTCCGAGACAACGTCTAGGTCCCGAACAAGGTTTTGGTCTGGGATTGTGTGCGAGTTCAGGTCCTGAGTTTGGGTCTAGGTTCGCGTCTAGATCCGGGTCTGGGTCTTGGTCATGGGTTCTGATCTCGGTATGGGTATGGGCCATGGCTCGTGTCCAGGTTAGGGGTTAAGGTTTAGGGTATTGGGTAAAGTGTTTAGGAATTTAGGGTTTAGGGTTTAGGGCTTAGGGCTTAGGGGTAAATGTAAAGAGTTTAGGATTTAGAGTTTAAGGTTTAGGGTTTAGGGTTTAGGGTTTAAGGGTCCGCCTCCAGTTTCGGTTCCAATTTCGAGTCACAGGGTTCAATTTAAGGTTTGAGTGTGGCTCTGGGTCTAAGTCCTTGTCTAGGTCTAGGTTCGTGTTTGTGTTCAGGTTCAACTCTTGGTCCCAAATCTAAACATCAACAACATGTCGAGTCTACTTCGAGTTCAGGCACGAGTTCGGGTTCTGGTCCAAGTCTAGGTTTAATCTTTGATTTAAACACTGACTATGGGTCGGGTCCAAGCCTCGGGTCTTGGGTCCTGGGTCCCGGGTCCAAATCCAGATCCTGGTCAAGTTCTAGCTCTTACATTGGGTCCTTGTTTGGGTCTCAGGTCTAGGTTTTGGTCTTGGGTCCTAAGTCATGGGTCTGGGTCCCCAATTCAGGTTAGGGTCCTAGGTCCCAGTCTAGGTTAGGGTCCCAGTCTGAGTGCAAGTCCCGGTACGTCTTCAGTACTGATCCTTGTCTCGGGTCTTGGCCTTGTCTAGGTCTAGTCACAGTTCGATTCTCAAGTCCCAGGTCCAAGTATCCGGTCCCGGGTCCCGATCTCGATCTTGGGCCCTAGTCCTAGTCCAGGTTCTAGTCCAAGTCCAGGTTTAGGTCTCGGTCCTAATCCAGGTTTGGGTCCCAGTCCTGATCTCGGTCCGGGTCCAAGTCACGAGTTCGAGTCCGAGTTATGTTACGAGTCTGGTTCTAGGTCCGGGTTTGGGTCTGGGTTTCAGTAAGTGTTTGGGTCCGGGTTTTTGTCTGGGAGGTCTGGGTCTGAGTCTGTGTTCTAGCACGGGTCTAGGTTCTGGTCCAGGTCCTGGATCACGGGTCTTGGGCTCTGGGTTCTAGGTTGCAAGTCCTGCCGCAAGTTTGGGTTGAGGTTCGGGTCTGGGACTGGGTATTAATCCCAGTCTGGGTCTGGGTACGTGTTCGGTTTCGCGTCTAGATCGGGTTATGGTTCCAAGTCCAATTCTAGTTCCAGGGTCTTGATTCCGGTTCTTGTTCCGATTTTAGGTCTCGAGTTCGAGTTCGGATTTGGGTCTTGGCTTGGAAATTGTTCCAAGTTCGAGTGTTGGTTTGATTCCAAGATCTAGATGCCAACTACAGGTTGGGTCCAAGCCCGGAGTTGAGGGTCAATATCCGGATCCTAATCTTGGGTCCCACTCTCGTTCCAATTCGGATCTTGGGTCCTGGTCCGTGTCCGGGTCTGGGTGTGGGACCGAGAATAGAGTCGGGTCATGGGTCCCAGGTCCATTCTTAGGTCCTGATTCTGGTTCTAATTTTGAGTTTGAGTCCCCAATTTAGGTCTGGCTCCTGGGTCTAGGCCTGAGTCTCCAATCCCGAACTGGGTGTTGGGTCCGGGTCTAGGTCCAGGTCCGTTTTTGGGTTCGGGTTTGTGTCTCGAGTCCTGATCCGAGTTTTGATTTGGGTCCGCATCCTGGTCTGGGTCTGCGTCTAGGTCTTAGTCAGATTTAAGTTCCCAAACTCGAACTCAGACCCAGGTTTGGGGTACGGGTCTGGGTCTAGATAAGGGTTTAGGACTAAGTCTAGGTCTGGGTCCCAGTCCATGTTCGGTTCCACGTCTAGATCCGATTTTGGGTCCTGGTCTGATTCCTGTTCTAAGGTCCTAATTCCGATTCTTGTTCTGATTTCGGGTCTCGGGTTCGAGTCTGGGTTTTTGTCCTGGTCTTGAAATGGTACCAGGTTTGGGTCTTGGTACGATTCCAAGATCTAGACACCGACTAAAGGTTGGGTCCAAGCCTCAGGTCGTGGGTCATGATCCGAATCCCAATCTTGGGTCTTGGTCTTGTTTTGATTCGAATCATGGGTCTTAGTCCGTGTCCATGTCCGGGGACGGATCTTGGGTCCTTATCCAAGTCCAAGGTCCTAATTCTGGTTCTAATTTTTTGTTTGGGTCCCGAATCTAGGTTTGGGTCCCCAATCTAGGTTTGGGTCCCCAATCTAGGTTTAGGTCCTAGGTCAAGGTCTGAGTCTCCAATCTCGGTCCGGGTCCTAGGTCCGGGCCTAGATCTAAGTCCATGTCTGGGTTCAATATCGTGTCCCTAGTCTCGATCCGAGTTTTAATTCGGGTCTGTGTTTAGGCTGGGTCTAGGTCCTGGTCCTGGGCCACAATCGGCTTCTAGTTTCAGTTCCAGTTTCATGTCACGGCGTGCGGGTTCGGGTCGAGTTTGGGTCCGAGTCTGGGTTCGGGTCCAAATTTGGGTCTGGGACGAGGTTCAGGTCTGGGGTTCGATCTCGGTTAGGGTCCAACGCTTGGTCCGATTTCGGGTTCGGGTCTGGGTCCAGGTCTCGGTCCCGTTCCAAGATCCTAGTCCGGTTCCAGTTCATGTTTCGGTTTTGGTGCCCAAGTGTGGGTCTGGGTCTTGGTATGTGCCCGAGACCTATTTTGAGATCGAGTTTCGGTTTGGGTTCTAGTCTAAGTCCTAGATCCTGACACTGACTACGAGTCAGGTCCAAGCATCGAATCCTGGATCCCAGGTCCCGCGGTGGGTCCTAGGTCTAGGTTTGGGTTTGAGGTTAGGTCCCGAATCCCGATCCAAGTTCTGTGGCCCAAGTTCTGATCCTAGTTCGGGGTCTCATTTCTTAGGTCTGGGTCCCCTATCTATGTCCGGGTCCTAGGTCCCAATCTGGGCCCAAGTTCGTGTTCAGGTTCGGGTTCAGGTCCGGTCCGAGTCCAGGTCTCGGTTTGGGTTTGAGTCCGAGTTTGTGTCCCAGTCCCAGTTCGGGTTCGGGTTTTTGGTCCCATGCCTGAGTCTGGTTTATGGGTCCTGGGTTGGGCCCTAGTTTTTGGGTTTGGGTCTGGGTCTGCATCCCGGTCTGGGTCCAGGTCCAGGTCTTGGTTTAGGTCCCAGGTCTAAGGTCTCGGTCTGGGTCCAAGTCCTTGTATGGGTTTTGGTTTGAGTTTTGGTTTAGGTTTGGGTCTTGTTTCCATGCCTGGGTTGTAGTTCCAGTCCTGGTCCGATTGTGGTTCTGGGTCCGGGATCGAGTTGGACCTGAACCTGGGACCCGATCCCAAACCTAGACGCGGATCTAGACATGGATCTGGATACAAACCTGGACTCGAACCCAATCCCAGACCCTTTCCCAGACCAGGATCGAAACTTGGGACCTGTATCCGGACCAAGACCAGGACCAAAACCTGGACCCGTACCAAAGACTTGGACTCGGACCTTGACCCAAACCTAGACCCACACCGGGATCCAAACTTGGACCCAGACCAAATCCTAGACTCGGACCAGGACTCAGACCCAGACCCAGACCCCGACCCGAACCCGGACACAGAATCGATATCAGAACAAGGACTAGGACCTGAACACAAACATGGACCTGGTCTGGGACCTAGGACCTGGATCTAGATAGTGGGCATGGATGCGACCTCGAAACCCAGACCCAGATCGAAACCCGAGACTCAGACCTGAACTTGGATCTGGACTCGAACCCAGATCATGACCGAGACTGGGATCGGAAACCCGAACCTAAACTTAGACTAGGACTTGAACCCAGACCGGGTCTTAGAGTCGGACCGGGACATAGGACCCGGACCTGGATGGGGGACCTGGACCTAGGACCAGGCTTTAAAACTAGCACTGAGACCCAGGACCTGAACCCGAACCCGAACCCGAACCCTGAACTAGGACCCGGACCAGGACCTGGGACCCAAAGTGGAACTAGACTAGGACCCGAGACTGGATCCTAATATGGACTCGTGGCTTGGACCTGAACCATAGTCGATGTTGGACCTATACCCGGACTCAAACTTAGACCGAGACTCGGACGCAAACCCGGACCCAGACTCAGACCCGTATCCCGTGATCCCAAACTAGAAGTGGAACCGAAAGCAGATCGCGACCCAGAAACAAGACCAGGGACCTAGGACCCGCTCTCAGTCCTTGAATTAGAATCTGACTAGGACCCAGACCCAGACCCGGACCGGGACACAGACCCGAATCAAAACTTGGATCGGGACTTGGGACACAAACCCGAACCCAAACACGGACTTGGACCAGACCCAGACTCAGGACCCAGATCGGGATTGGAGACTCAGACCTGGACCTAGGTCCCAAACCTAGATTGGGGACCCAAAACTGAAATTAGAACTAGAATCAAGACCCAGGACTGGGACCCAAGACCCGACCCCTGTCTCGGTCCCACACCCGGACTCGGACATGGACACAGACTGGGACCTAGGATCTGAATTGGAACGAGACCGGCACCCAAGATTGGGATCCATATTTTGACCCACGACCCGGGGCTTGGACCCAACCCGTAGTCGATGTATGGATCTTGGAATTGTACCAGGACCCAAAATCACAACAAGAACCTGATTCAGGACCTTGGAAAAGGAATTAGACCTTGACCCAGAACCATATCTAGGCGCAGAACCGAACACGGACCCAGACCCAGACTAGGATTGATACTCGGACCCAGACTAGGATTGATACTCGGATCCAGAATGAAACTCGAACCCAAAATTAGAACTAGAACTGTGACTAGGACCCGGACCTGAGACTAGAACCGAACCCAAACAATAACAAAAACTTAGACCAGAACTTGGACCAAGACCTCGACTAGGACTGGGACCCGAACGTGGACCGAGACCTAGACCTGACCTGGTCCTAAACCTTTGACGGGACCCAGACCAGGATCTAGACCTTAACAGGGACCCGAACTCGAACCTGGACCAAGACAAGGACCGAAACCTAGAGTCGAACCCAGATCGGGACCTAGACGCAACCCAAGACTCGAGACCTAAACCCAAACCTAGTCCCAGACCAGGACCTAGGAATCGCACTTAGATGGAGGACCAAGACTAGGGACCTAGGCCACGAAACCAAAACCCAGATCAAAATTCAGTACTCAAACCCAAACCAAGACCTGACCTGGACCCAAGAATCTGAAGTCAGACCCATACCCGAACCCGAAACCTGCCCTAGACCAAAACTAGGACAGGAACCTGGACACGGACATGGACCAAACCCGAACCCAGACCCGAACCCAGACCCGAACCAAAAATCTGACCTGAACTTGGGACCCAAACTCAAACTCAGACCTAGAATCAGACCCAAACCTAGACCTGGACTCGGACCCAAACTCGAACCCAAACCGAGATCGAAACCAAAGACTTAGACCCGGAACTAAACCTGAACTCAGATTAGGATAAGAACTTGGGACTTGGACCTTGACGTAGACCCAGACCCAGGACCAGAACCCACACCCAAAGCCTCATCCAAACCTAGACTAAAATCTGGACTCGAACCCAAACTCATACAAGGACTCGAACTCCGACCTGAACTCGAACATAGAATCGCAACTACAACTGGAACCAAACTAGGACTCGGACTAGGACCAGGACAAGGACAAGGACCTAAACCCAAACTGAAACCCAGATAAAAGCCAGACCGAGACCCAAACCTGAACCGAGACTAGGACTCAAACCCGAACCTAGATTGGGACCCAAACCCAAATAAGAACTTGGACCAGGACCCAAAAACGGGATAGGGACTGGGCAACAGAACTAGGATCGGGACTTAGTACCCGACCCAGACCCGAACTTGAACCTCGGACCTAGCTTCTGACCCAACACCCGAAATGGAACGAGACTAGGACCTAAGATTGGGATCCAGATCTGGACACGGGGCTTGGACCAAACCCGTAGTCGGTGTCTGGATCTGGGACCCAACCCCAGACCCGAACCCAGACCAGCACCCGAACCCAAACCCGGACCTAAACCCAATCCTAGACCAAAACCTTGACCCGAACCCGTACCCTATGACCTGAATGTTGAATCGAAACTGGAAGTAGACAGGGACCCGAAAATGGGACCAAAACCAAGACTTGGACTTGGAACCGTAACCGTACATGGACGTAGACCCAGAACCGTAACCGAACAAGGACCTGGACTCCAGCTCAAACCTAGACCCGAACCGGAACCAACAACCAGATCCCAACCCAAACCTGGACTCGGGACCCGAACTCAGACCTGAACATGGAACCAGACTCGGGATACAAACTGGGGCCAGGACCTAGAACCACACCCCAGTCTCGATCCTGAATCCAAACTCAGACCTGGGACCTAAACCAAAACCAGATCGGGACCCGTGATAGGGATCTAGATCTGGACTCGAGATCTGGGAAACAGGGCTTGGAACAGACCCGTAGTAGGTGTTTGGATGTGGGACTAAAACTAGGTTCTGAACTCGGACCAGGTCCCAAACCCGAACCCAGACCTAGACCCAGGACCCGAAACTAGAACCTAACAAGGACCCGGACCCTGACTTAAAACCGAACTCGGACCGAGCCCCAGACCCAAATCGAGACAGGAACTCGGACCTAGCCCCAGACCCAAATCCAGACACAAACTAGGTCCTAAATTGGGATCTGGATACGAACTTTGACTCGGACCCAGACCCAGACCGGGATCGAAATACGAGACCTAGATCTAGATAAACATCTTGACCCAGACAAAAACATGGACTTGCACCAGGGACCCTAACTTGGACCTGGACCCGAATCTAGACCCAGATCAGGATCCAAACCTAGACCCAGACCCGGACCCAAACTCGAACCAGGACTCAGACCCCGACCTAGACCCATACCCGAACCCGAACCCAGACACAGAATTCGAGTGTGGGTCTGTGTTCGAGTCCGAGTCCTAGTCCGATTACAATTTTGGGTCTAGGTCCTCGTCCTATTCTTGGGTCCCGATCCGCTTCTTGTTTCAGTTCTAGTTTCAAGTCACGAGGTACAGGTCGAGTCCAAGCATCGAGTCCCAGATCCCAAGTCCCGAGGTGGGCCCTACGTCAAGGTTTGGGTCTAGGGTCGGATCCTGAATCGCAATCCAAGTTCTAATGCCCAAGTTCTGGTCCCAGTTTTGGGGACCAATTCCTAGGTCTAGGTCCACCATCTATGTTCAAGTCCTAGGTCGCAGTCCAGGTCCAAGTTTGTGTTCCGGTTCGATTTCATGTCTCAAGTTCCTGTCCGAGTCCAGGTCCCGATTTGGATTCGGGTCCCATCTTAGTGTGGGTTTAGGTTTTGGGTCCCAAGTCCGAGTTTTGTTCTTGGGTCCTGGGTTTGGCACCAATTTTTAGGTTTGGGTCCAGGTCCCGGTCTTGGTTTAGGTTCGAGGTCAAGGGTCCCGGTCTGGGTCCAAGTACCGATATGTGTTTTTGTCTAAGTTTTGGTTTAGGTTTGGGTCCTCTTACAGTCCCAGGTCTGGGTTCTCATCCCACTCCTCGTCCGATTCCAATTCCCAGTCTGAGATCGGGTCTTGATCCCGTATCGGGTTCGGGTCCGAGTCTTGGTACAGATCTGGGTTCGGGTCCTAAATTCAAATACTGACTATGGGTCAGGACAAAGCCTTAGGTCTAGATTCTTATCTCGGTCTTGGTTTGGGTTTGTGTTCAGAGTTGTGTCCCGGTAGTCAGTTCCTAGGTTTCGGGTCCAAGGTCGAGTCCTGTGTCTCGAGTTTGGGGTGAAGTTTTGGGTCTCGGTCCCGGTCGGGCCCAGTTTTGGGTCCAAGTCCCACATCTAGGTCCGGATCCTTGGTCTAGATCTTGGTCGAGGTTCGGGTTTGGGGCCCAAGTCCCCCATCTAGGTCACGGTGTGGTTCTCAGGTCGCAGGTCTGAGTTTAGGGTCCCAAGTCTCGGTCCCGGTCCCAATTCGGGTTCTAGTCCCAGTACAGGTTCAAAGCTCCATCCAGGTCCGAGTCCCGGGTTCGAGTTTGAGTCTCGGGTTCGTGTCTAAGTTCTGGTATGAGTCTGGGTCTGGGTCTTGGTCTAGGTCTAGATCTGGTTTTGGGTTTTGGTCCGGGTTTAGGTTCGGCTCTTGGTCTGGGTCTGGGTCCAAGTTTTGGTACGACTCTGAGATCTGGTCAAGGTCCCGGGTCACGGGTGCTGGGTTCCTGGTTCTAGGTCACAAGTCCTGGCGCAAGTCTGGGTTCGGGTATCGATCCCAATCTAGGTCCGTGTTCGATTCCGCATCAAGATCCAGTTCTGGGTCCACGTCGAATTCCTGTTCCAAGGTCCTAATTCCAGTTCTTGTTCCGATTTCAGGTCCTTAGTCCAAGTCTGGGTTTGGGTCCTAGTTTTGAAATGGTTCCAAGTTTGGGTTTTGGTAAGATTCCAAGATCCACAAACCCACTACAGGTTGGGTCCAAGCCCCGGGTCATGGGTCAAGATCCGGTTCCCAATCTTAGGTCCTGGTCTCGTTCCGATTCAGATCTTGGGTCCCAGTCCGTGTCCAAGTCCGTGTCTGGGTCCGGGTTTGGGACCAAGACCAGGGTCGGGTCTTGGGTCACATTCTAAATCTTGGGTCCCGATTCTGGTTATAATTTCAACTTCGGGTCCCCAATCCAAGTCTAGACCTGGGTCCAGGTCAGAGTCAAAGTTCGTATCCAGATCCCAATCTAGGACCGAGTTTGTGTTTGGGATCGGGTCCCAGTTTTAGGTCTAGGTCAAGGCCCGAGTTCTCGTCTCGGTTTGGGTTTGGTGCTAGGTCCGAGTTCAGTTTTAAGTCTGGGTCCGGGTCCTTGTCAGGTTCTAGTTTCGGGTTTAGGGTCTAGGTCTATGTTCGAGTTTGGGTCCTGGTCCGGGTCCAAAACCTAGTCTGAGTCCCACATCCAGACACCTACTAGGGTCTGTTCCAAGCCCTGTTTCCCGGATCTCGAGTCCAGATCTAGATGCCTGTCACGGGTCCCAGTCTGGTTCTGGTTTAGGTTGTAAGTCTGAGTTTAGATTCGGGATCGAGACTGGGGTGCGGTTCTAGGTCCTGGCCCCAGTTTTGTGTCCCGAGTTTGGTTCCATGTTTGGGTCTGAGTTCGGGTCTGAGTCCGAGTCCCGAGTCCAGGTTTGGGTTGGGATCTGATTGTTGGTTCCGGTTCGGGTCTGTGTTTGAGCCGCGCCCAGGTCCCGCTCCGGTTACGGTTCTGGGTCTACGTCCATGTACGGTTATGGTTCCAAGTCTAAGTACTGGTTTTGGTCCCATTTTTTTGTCGTCGTCTACTTCCAGTTTCAAACCAAGAACCTTGAACAAGACTAGGACCGAGATTGGGGTCCAATTCTCGGTCTCGATCCCAGTTCTGGGTCTCGAGTCATGTTCAATGTTTGGGTCTGAGTTTAGGTCTGGGTTCAGGTCCCGAGTCCCGGTTCGGATTTGGATTCAGGTTTTGGACCCAATCCCAGGGTGGGTTTGTGTCCGAGTCTGGATTCCGTCCGGTTACGCTTGGGTCTGGGTCCTGGTCCTGTTCTTGGGTCCTAATCCGCTTCTAGTTTCGGTTCCAGTTTCAAGTCACGAGGTACGGGTTCGGGGCGAGGTTCTGGTCCGGGTTTCAGTCTCGAGTAGGGTTCGAGGCTGGGTCTGGTTCCGGGTTCGGACCTGGGTCTAGGTCTCAGTCCCGTTCAAAGATCTCCGTCCGGTTCAAGTTTATGTTTCAGTTTTTGTTCCCAAGTGTGGGTCCTTGTCTTGGTATGTATCTGGGTCCTGATTTGAGTTTGAGTTTGGGTTCGCGTTCTGGTCTACGTCCTAGATCTAGACACTGACAACAAATCGGGTCCAACCATTGAGTCCCGGATCCCTGGTCCCGAGGTGGGTCCTATGTCCAGGTTTGGGTCTACGGTCAGGTCCCCGGTCCAGATCCAAGTTCTAAGGCCCAAGTTCTAAGCCTAGTTTTGGGGCCCAATTCTTAGGTTTTGGTCCCCCATCTATATTCGGGTCCTAGGTCCCGGTCCGGGTTCGGGTTCGGGTCGAGTTCGAGTCCAGGTCCCGGTTTGGGTTCAGGTCCCAAACACTGAATCAAAATAAAAACTGGGACTAGGACCCAAACCTAGCCCTAGACTCGAACCCAGATCTGGACCTAGACCAAGATCGGAACCCGAACCCCGACTCGAACCAGGACTTGAACCACGACTGGGTCCTGGACACGGATCGGGACCTAGGACTCGTACCTAGATGGGGGACCTGGACTCGAGACACGGGCATCAAAACTAGGACCAAGACCCAAGACCTGACACAGACCTAGACCATGACCTTGGACCCAGACCGGGACATGGGACCCGTAGTGGAACTAGACTAGGATCTGAGACCGTGACCCTGATTCAGACCTGAGGCTTGGACCAGACATGTAGTAACTTTTTAGATTTGGGAGCCATTCCCGGACTCAAAACCAGACCTAGACTCGGACCCTGACCCTGACCTAGACCCAGACCTGTACTCCTGAGTTGGGTTTAAGTTCGGGTACTAGAATCTAATTAGGACCCAGACCGGGATGCAGACCCGTATAAAAGCTCAAATTGGGACTCGGGACACGAACTCGAACTAAAACCCAGACATGGACTTGGACCCAGACCCAGACCAAGGACCCGGACCATGGACCCAGACCGGGATTGGAGACTTGACCTAGACCCAGGACCTAGACTCAGATTAGGGACCCAAAGTAAAAATTTGAACTACAATCGAGACTAAGGACTGGGAATGGGACACAAGACCCGACCCTGATCTCAGTCCCAAACCCGAACCGAGACACAGAAACATACCGGGACCTAGGATCCTAATCAGAACGAGACCAGGACCCAAGATTGGGATCCGAATCTTGACCAACGACCCGGGGCTTGGACCCAACCCGTAGTCAGTGTCTAGATCTTGGAACCATTGCCAGACTAGGACCCAAACCTAGATTCGTACCCAAGACCCAAAATCGGAACAAGAACCGAAATTGGGATCTTGGAAAAGGAATTAGACCCTTACACAAAACCAGATCTAGACGTGGAACGAAACACGGACCCAGACCTAGATCGGGATTGATACCCGAACCCAGACCCGAACTCGGACCAAGAGTTGTGCCAAGACCTGCGACCTAAAACCTGGAACCCAGGACCCATGACCTGGGACCTGGAGCCGAACCCAAACCCGTATTAAAACCAAGACCCAGACTAAGACCCGGACCAAGACCCAGACCCGGACTGAGACCCAGACTAAGACCCAGAGCAAGACCCAGACCCGGACTCGTACTAGAACAAGGACTCTAACCCGTAGCGATATTAGGACTGGGACCTAGACCAAGATTAGGACCGAGACCTGAACCTAGACTAGGACTAGAACTTGGACTGGGAGAGGGACCCGGGACCCGATACTCGGACCTGGGACCTGAGAACTGAACCGCGACCCAAACCTAGACCAGGCCAAGACCCGAAACAAGTACAAGTACCGAACATGGACTGGGACCTACACTCGGACTGGGACACTAACCGAAACCGGGACTTAGGACCCTAACCTGAATCGGGGACCCAGACCCATGACTCAGGACCCAAGACCCAAACCTAGATCCAAACCTGGACTTGAGACCCAAACCAGGACCCAAGACATGGGCTAGAACTGGACCAAGATCTGGATTTGGACCCGGGACCCAGGACCTAGGACCCAAGACCCAAGGCTTGGACCCGACCCATAGTCAGTGTCTAAATTTAGGAATTGGAACTGGACCCGAACCTAGAGTTGGACCAGAATACGAACCCGTACCAGAACTCAAACTAGACTGGACATGTGGTTGGTGTTTGGATTTGGGACCAAGACTCGGACCTCATCTTGGATCCTGATCCCAGTTCTGAGGCCCCAATTCTAGTCCTAGTTTTGGGGCCAAATTCCTGGTTCTTGGTGCCCCATCTATATTCAGGTCTTAGGTCCCGATCTGGGTCCAAGTTCGTGTTTCGGTTTGAGTTCGGGTCTTAAGTCCCGGTCTGAGTCCAGGTCTCGATTTGGGTTGGGGAGTTCGAGTCCCAGTCCTAGTGTGGGTCCGAGTTTCGGATCCCAGGTCCGAGTCTGGTTCTTAGGTCCTAGGTCTGGCCCCTAATTTTTTGGTCTAGGTCTGGGTCTAGGTCCTGGTCTTGGTTTAGGTCCCATGTCACAGGTCCCAGTTAGGGTCCAAGTCCCGGTATGGGTTCTGGTTTGAGTTTGGGTTTAGGTTTGGGCCCTGTTACTGTCTCGGGTCTGTGTTCAAGTCCCAAACATGGTCCGATTCTAATTCTGGGTTCAGGATCAAGTTTGGATCTTGGTTTGGCTCTGGATACGGATCCGAGTCCACGTTATTCTAGTTCTGGTCTCGGGTCTTGGGCAGCATCCTATGTTTGGGTTTTGGTCCACGTTCGAGGTTGTGTCCTAGTAGTTAGGTCCTGTGTTTCGGGTCTAAGGTCTTGTCTCGTGTCTCGAGTCTGGGGTCGAGTTTTGGGTCTCGGTCCCAGTCTCAAGGCCTAGTTTTGGGTCCAAGTCCCCCATCTAGGTTGGGATCCTTGGTCCAGGTTTGTGTCCAAGTTAAGGTATGGGGCCCAAGTCCCCCATCTAGGTCTAGATCCTAGTTCCCGGTCTAGGTCCAAATTTATGTTAGGGTTTGGATCCCGAGTTTCGGTCTGAGTCTAGGTCCCAGTACGGGTTTAAGTTTGAGTCTGGGTTCGAGTCCCAGTCTTAGTCCAGGTCCCTATTCGAGTTTAGGTCGAGATCCCGATCCGGGTCTGAATCAAGGTCTAGGTCCAGGACAAGGTTCTGATTTGGGTTTGGGTCTGGGTTCAGCACCTGAGTCTGGGTCTAGGTGCGGGTTTGGATCCGAGTCCGGGTTTGGGTCCTGGGTTCCAATCTTTTGTATGGGTATGGGTTTGGACCCGTGTCTAGGTTAGGCTTTAGGGCTTAAGGTTTAGGGTTTTGGGTTTAGTGTTTAGGGATTTAGGGTTTAGGGTTTTGGGCATAGGGTTTAGGGGGAAGTTTAAAGAATTTAGGATTTAGGGATTAAGGTTTAAGGTTTACGGTTTAGGGTCCGCTTACAGTTCAAATTTCAATTTCGGGTCACAGGGTACGATTTAAGGTTTGGGTCTAGGTCTGAGTCCTGGTCTGGGTCTAGGTCCGTGTTTGGGTTCAGGTCCGAGTCTTAGTCCCAAATCCAAACACCAACCATATGTCGAGTCTAGTTCGAGTTCTGGTACAAGTTCTGGTTCTGGTTCGGGTTTGGGTCCGGGTCTAGGTCCAATTCCTTAATTTAAACACCGACTATGGGTCGGGACCAAGCCTCAGGTCTTGGGTCCTGGGTCCTAGGTCCAAATCCAGATGTTGGACCAATTCTAGCTCATGTCTTAAGTCCTAGTACGGGTCTTAGGTTTAGGTTTGGGTCTAGGTTTGGGTCTTAGGTCATGGGTCCGGGTCCCCGATTCAAGTTAGGGTCTTACGTCCCGGTCTGGGTTAGGGTCCCAGTCTAAGTGCAGGTCCCAGTCCGTGTTTGGTACTAGTCCTTGTTTTGAGTCTTGGCCCAGTCTAGGTCTGCGCCACGGTTCAATTTTCAGGTCACGAGCCCGAGTATCGGGTCTCGGGTCTCGGTCCCTGTCCCAGTTTGGGTTCTAATGCTAGTCAAGGTTTTGGTCTTGGTCCTTGTCTGTGTCGGGGTCCCAGTCCTGATCTTGGTCCTGGTCCGAGTCTTGGGTTCGAGTCTTAGTTCTGGTATGAGTCCGGGTCTGGGTCTGAGTCTGGGTCTAGGTCTGGTTTTGGTTCTGGGTCAAAGTTTCAGTCTATGTATGGGTTTGGGTCTTGGTCTGGGTCTGGGTTTGGGTCTCCCTCCGGGGTCTGTTACGGGTCTAGGTTCTAGTCAAAGTCCCAGGTCACCGGTCCTGGGTTTCGAGTTTTTGGGTCGCAGGTCCTGGCAGAAGTCTGGGTCTGGGTTCGGGTCTGGATCTGGGTATAGATCCCGGTCTAGGTCCGGGTTCATGTTCCGTTACTCGTCTAGATCCAGTTTTGGGTCCAGGCCCAATTCCTGTTCCATGGTCCTGATTCTAGTACTTGTTCCGATTTCGGGTCTCGGGTCCGATTCTGGGTTTGGGTCCTGGTCTGGACATGGTTCAAGGTTCGGGTCTTGGTATGATTCCAAGATCTGGACACCGACTATAGGCTGGGTCCAAGCCTCGGGTCGTGGGTCAGGATCTGAATCCCAATCTTGGGTCCAAGTCTCATTCCGATTCAGATCCTGGGTGCCGGTCTGTGTCCTTGTTTGGGTCCAGGTTTAGGACAGAGACCGGGGTAAGGTCTTGGGTCCCAGTCCCTGTCCTGGGTCACGATTCTGGTTCTAATTTTGAGTTTGGGTCCCCAATCTAGGTCTGGGTCCTGGGCCCAGGTCTGAGTCTCCAATCCCGGTCTGGGTCCTGGCTCGGGGTCTTGGTCCAAGTTTGTGTCTGGGTTTGGGTTCGTGTCCCGAGTCCCGATCTGAGTTTTGATTCGGGTCTGCGTCCTGGTCCGGGTCTGTGTTTCGGTCCTAGTCAGATTCTAGTTCCCGCACTCAAACCCGGTCTTGGACTCGGACCTAAGTCTAGGGTGGGGGTTTGGGTCCGGGCCCGAGTTCGGGTTTGGGTTTGAGTTCGGGTATGGGTCCTAGATCCAAACACTTACTATGGGTCAGTTCCAAGCCACAGGTCCAAATCTGGATTACAGTCTCAGGTCCTAGTCTAGTTCCACTTCAGGCCCTAGGTCCTGGTCCAGGTCCTAGGTCAGGATCTTAGTCTGGGGTCGGGGCTTGGGTCTCAGTCCTAGTTCTGATGCCCGTGTCTGAGTCCTAGATCCCAGTTCGAGTCCACGACCCGATCGGGGTTCATGTCCCGGTTCGAGTCTTTGTTTGGGTTCTGATCTAGGTTTGGGTCCAGATCTGGGTTCAAGTCTAGGTCCAGGTTTGGGTCCGAGTCCCGAGTTTCGATCTGGGTTTGTGTTCCGAGGCCCAAGTCTAGGTCCTCAATCTAGGTCCGGGTCCTAGGTCCCGATCTGGGTCCATGTTCGGGTTTGGGTCCTAGTCCTCGTATCGACTTCGATTCAATGTTTGGGTTGGGGTTTTGGTCGAGGTATGAGTCCTGGTCTGAGTCTATGTCCAAGTCTGGGTCTAGGTCAAAATCCCAGTCTGGGTCTAGGTTCGGGTCAGGTCCGAGTTCGGGTCCCAGGTGCGGGTCAAGGTCTGGGTCTGGGTCTCAGTCCGAATTAGGTCCTGAGTTTCGATCCCGGTCTGGGTCCAGGTTTGGGTTCGAGTCCAGGTTCGTATCGAGATGCCTATCTAGGTCCGAGTCTGTGTCTTGGATTGGGTCCCAGTTCTAGGTCCCGGTCCAGGTTTGAGTTTGGGTCTCGGTCTCGGTCTGGGTACACGATCGTGACTTGGCCCGAGTTTCGGTCGAAGTTTTGGTCTCGGGCTAGGTCTGAGTTCGGTTCTAGGTCTGGTTCCGAGTCCTGGTCACGGTCCTCGTCTTGTTCGAGGGTCCTAGTTTGGAAGTTGTTGTACAATTTCCACTTACGGTCCCGGGTCTTGGTTCGAGTCCTTGCCTGAGTCCTAAATCTGGATACCTGTCACGTGTCACGATCTGGTTGTGGTTCTGGTCCTAGGTCCCAAGTCTAAGTACTGGTTCGGGATCGAGACTGGGGTGCGATTCTAGGCCCCGACCCCAGTTCTGTGTCCCGAGTCTTGTTCCATGTTTGGGTCTGAGTTCGGGTCCAGGTTTGGGTCCTGACTCCAGGTCTGGGTTGGGATCCGAGTTTGGGTCCCAGTTCGGGTCTAGGTCTGGGCTGGAGTCTAAGTCCTAGTCTGGTTACGGTTCCGAGTCTAGGTCCACGTCCGGTTACGGTTCCAGTCCAGGTACAAGTCCTTGTTTCTGTCCCGTTCTCGGGTCCCGGTCTACTTCTAGTTTTGGTCCCAATTTCAGATCACAGGGTACGGATTCGGGTCCAAGTTTGGGTCTGGGACTGGGTTTGGGTCTAGGTTTGTGTTCGAGTCCTGGTTTGGGTTCGGGTTCGGGGCTGGGTCCCAGATCCAAACACCAACTATGGGTTCGGTCAAAGCCTTTGATCCTGATCTGGATCTCGATCTCGGGTCCTGGTCTGGTTCAATTTCGGGTGTCGGGTCACGAGCTGGGTCCTAGGTTCATGCCCTGGTCTGGGGTCGGGTCTTGGGTCCCAGTCCTAGTTCCGTTGCCCAGGTCCCTGTCCTGATTCTGGGTCTAGGTCCCAGTTTTTGTCTAGGTTTGTGTCCCGATCTAGGTTCGGGTTTTGGTCCTAGTCGGGGTTTGGGTTTGGGTCTCGGTTTGGGTTTTTATTTGGGTTTGGGTTCAGGTTTGGGTCCTGGTCCTTGTCCTAGTCAAAGTTCTAGTCCGGTTCCAGTCCCAATTGCGATTTCGAGTTCGAGTTTGGGTTTGAGTTCGGGTTGGGGTTCGAGTCCAAGTACGAGTTTGGGTTTGGGTCCAGATCTCAGTCTAGGTTCAGTTCAGGCTTTGGGTGTTGGTTAGGGTCCTAGGTCTGGGTCTAGGTTCAGGTTCGAGTCCTAGGTTTCGATCTCAATCTGAGTCCCAGTTTAGTTTCGAGTCTAAGTCCTGGGTTTCGATCCCGGTCTGCGTTCGAGCTGGATCCGGGCGTAGGCCTAGGTTTGGGTCTGATTCTTGGTATGGGTCTGAGTTTGGGTTCCGGGTTCGGGTCTAATTTTGGGTTCGAGTCTGGGTTCAGGTTTGGTCCTGGTATGGGTTCTTGTCTAGGTTCCTGCCTGGTTTGGGTCCGGGGCAGGTTTCGGGTCCAGGTCTAGGTCTGACTTTGGATTCCCAGGTCTAGGACAAGTCCAGGTTTGGGTTCGAGTCTCGGATTTTGATTCTGGTTTGGGTTCCAGGGCCTAGGTCCCTGGTCTAGGTCCCCCATCCAAGTCTGGTTCCTAGGTCCTAGTCTGGGTCGAGGTTCGGGTTCAGGTCCTAAGTCTTGGTATTAGTCCAGGTCCCGCTCTAGGTTTGGCTCTAGGTCTCACTCCCAGTCTTGGTCCGATTTCAGGTTTGGGTCCTCGTCAAGGTTTGGATCTTGGTCTGGCTCGCGGGCCTTAGGTCCCACCGAGGGTTTAGGATCAGGTCCCAGTTCAGGTCTCGGTTTAGGTTCAGGTCCCAGGTCTTAGGTCCTTGTCCTAGTCAAGGTCTCGGTACAGGTTCTGGTCTGAGTTTTGGTTATGGTTTGGGTTCGGTTTTGATCTAAAGTCCAGGTCCTAGTCACAGTTCCAGTTCTAATTCTAGGTCCAGGTTTTGTTCCGGGTCCGTGTATGGGTCCAGGTTGGGTCGGTGTCCGAGTCCGGGTATGGGTTTTTTGGATCCCGGTCTGGGTCTAAGTTTGAGTCCGAGTCCAGGGTTTGGGTCCCAAGTTCGGGTACGGGTACGTGTCTGGGTCTAGGTCCAGGTCCCGTGTTTCGATCCTAGTCTAGGTTTGGGTCGTTATTCAGGTCCAGGTCTGGGTTCATGTCCATGTCCACGTTAGAATCCCAGCTTGGTCTAGGTCTGAGATCAAGTCCCGAGTTCCGGTTCAAGTTCAGGTTCGAGTCTCAGTCCTAGTCTGGGTTCGGGACTGGGTCGAGGAACGTGTTTGAGCCCTAGTTACGGGGCTTGGTTCTGGTCTAGTTCCGGGTCTCGGTCCAGGTCCAGGTACTAGTCACGATCCCGGTCCTGTTCCAGGATCCTGGTCACGTTTTGGTTCATGTGTAATTTCGAGTCCCAAGTCTGACACCGACTATGGGTCTCCTACAAGCCCAAGTTCCCAGATCTAGGGACAAGATTTGGATCCCAATCGCGGGTCCCAGTCTTGTTTCAGTTCATGTCGCAAGTCCCGATATGGGTCTCGATCTAGCTTCGAGACCGAGACTTGGGTGCAGTTCTGGGTCTCAATCCCGATTCTGGGTCCCGAGTCCTGTTCCATGTTCGGGTCGGAGTTCAGGTCTGGGTTCGGGTCCCGAATCTCGGTTTGGGATTGGATTCAGGTTTGGGTTTTCGGTTAAAGTTTTTGGTCTAGGTCCAGGTCCTGGTCCTGGTCCTGGGTCTTGATCTACTTCTGGTTTCGGTTCTAGTTTCAAGTCACGGGGTACAGGTTCAGGTTGATTTTGTGGACGAGTCTAGGTTCAGGTCCTTATTTTGGTCTGGGTCGACATTCAGGTCCGCGTTTCGGTCTCAGTTAGAGTCTGAGGTTGGGTCCAAATCTTGGTTCAGGTCCGACGCTACGTCCCGGTCGCGTTCCATGATCCCGATCAGGTTCTAGTTCAAGTTTCCATTTTGGTTCCCGAGTGTGGGTTTGTGTCCAGGTCATGGTTTGAGTTCGAGTTTGGGTTCGGGTTCTCGTGTAAGTCCTAGATCTAGACACCGACTACGCGTCAGGTCAAAGTATCGAATCCTGGATCTTAGGTTCCAAGGTGGGTCCTTGGTCGAGGTTTGGGTCTAGTGTCGGAACCGGATCCTGATCCAAGTTCCGAGGCCCAAGTTCTGGTCCCAGTTTGGGGGCCCAATCCTTGGGTCCGGGTCCCCCATCTATGTTGAGGTCCAAGGTCCCGGTCCGAGTCCAAGTTTGTGTTTCTATTCGGGTTCGATTCTTGAGTCCCGGTCTTAGTCCAGGTCCCAATTTCAGTTCGGGTCTGACTTCATGTCCCAGTCCTAGTATGGGTCTCAGTTTTGGGTCCCAAGTCTGAGTCTGGTTCATAGATCCTGGGTCCGGGCCTAGTTTTTGGGTCATGGTTCGGTTTTGGGTTCGGGTCCCGGTTTGGGTCCAAGTCAAGGTCTTGGTTTAGGTCCCAAGTCACAGGTCCCGGTTCGGGTCCAAGTCTCGGTATGGGTTATGGTTTGAGTTTGGGTTTAGGGTTGTGTCCGGGTATGAGTCTGGGTACAGATCTCGGTCTGGGTCCTGGATTAAAACACTGACTACAGGTCAGGTCGAAGCCTTAGGTCTAGATTCGGATCTAAGTCTTGGATCTCGGTCTTATTCTAGTTTGGGTCCCGGGTCTTGGGCCGCGTCCTAAGTTTTGGTTTGGGTCTAGGTTTGGGGTTGTGTCTCGGAAGTCAGGTCCTGGGTTTTGGGTCCAGGGTCGGGTCCCGTGTCTCGAGTTTGGGGTCGAGTTTTGGGTTCGGTCCCAGATCCCAGGCTCAGTTTTGTGCCAAGTCCCCCATCTGGGTCAGGATCCTTTGTCCAGGTTTAGGTCCAAGTTCGGGTTTAGGGTCTAGGTCCCCCATCTAGGTTCGGATCACAGGTCCCAATCTAGGTCAAAGTTCAGATTCGGGTTTGGATCTTGAGTTTGGGTCTGAGTATAGGTCCCAGTACGGGTTTAGGTTTGAGTCAGGGTCTGGGTCCGGGTCTGCGTGCAGGTCCCTATTTGGGTCCCGGGCGGGATCCCAATCTGGGTCCGAGACAACGTCTAGGTCCCGAACAAGGTTTTGGTCTGGGATTGTGTGCGAGTTCAGGTCCTGAGTTTGGGTCTAGGTTCGCGTCTAGATCCGGGTCTGGGTCTTGGTCATGGGTTCTGATCTCGGTATGGGTATGGGCCATGGCCCGTGTCCAGGTTAGGGGTTAAGGTTTAGGGTATTGGGTAAAGTGTTTAGGAATTTAGGGTTTAGGGTTTAGGGCTTAGGGCTTAGGGGTAAATGTAAAGAGTTTAGGATTTAGAGTTTAAGGTTTAGGGTTTAGGGTTTAGGGTTTAAGGGTCCGCCTCCAGTTTCGGTTCCAATTTCGAGTCACAGGGTTCAATTTAAGGTTTGAGTGTGGCTCTGGGTCTAAGTCCTTGTCTAGGTCTAGGTTCGTGTTTGTGTTCAGGTTCAACTCTTGGTCCCAAATCTAAACATCAACAACATGTCGAGTCTACTTCGAGTTCAGGCACGAGTTCGGGTTCTGGTCCAAGTCTAGGTTTAATCTTTGATTTAAACACTGACTATGGGTCGGGTCCAAGCCTCGGGTCTTGGGTCCTGGGTCCCGGGTCCAAATCCAGATCCTGGTCAAGTTCTAGCTCTTACATTGGGTCCTTGTTTGGGTCTCAGGTCTAGGTTTTGGTCTTGGGTCCTAAGTCATGGGTCTGGGTCCCCAATTCAGGTTAGGGTCCTAGGTCCCAGTCTAGGTTAGGGTCCCAGTCTGAGTGCAAGTCCCGGTACGTCTTCAGTACTGATCCTTGTCTCGGGTCTTGGCCTTGTCTAGGTCTAGTCACAGTTCGATTCTCAAGTCCCAGGTCCAAGTATCCGGTCCCGATCTCGATCTTGGGCCCTAGTCCTAGTCCAGGTTCTAGTCCAAGTCCAGGTTTAGGTCTCGGTCCTAATCCAGGTTTGGGTCCCAGTCCTGATCTCGGTCCGGGTCCAAGTCACGAGTTCGAGTCCGAGTTATGTTACGAGTCTGGTTCTAGGTCCGGGTTTGGGTCTGGGTTTCAGTAAGTGTTTGGGTCCGGGTTTTTGTCTGGGAGGTCTGGGTCTGAGTCTGTGTTCTAGCACGGGTCTAGGTTCTGGTCCAGGTCCTGGATCACGGGTCTTGGGCTCTGGGTTCTAGGTTGCAAGTCCTGCCGCAAGTTTGGGTTGAGGTTCGGGTCTGGGACTGGGTATTAATCCCAGTCTGGGTCTGGGTACGTGTTCGGTTTCGCGTCTAGATCGGGTTATGGTTCCAAGTCCAATTCTAGTTCCAGGGTCTTGATTCCGGTTCTTGTTCCGATTTTAGGTCTCGAGTTCGAGTTCGGATTTGGGTCTTGGCTTGGAAATTGTTCCAAGTTCGAGTGTTGGTTTGATTCCAAGATCTAGATGCCAACTACAGGTTGGGTCCAAGCCCGGAGTTGAGGGTCAATATCCGGATCCTAATCTTGGGTCCCACTCTCGTTCCAATTCGGATCTTGGGTCCTGGTCCGTGTCCGGGTCTGGGTGTGGGACCGAGAATAGAGTCGGGTCATGGGTCCCAGGTCCATTCTTAGGTCCTGATTCTGGTTCTAATTTTGAGTTTGAGTCCCCAATTTAGGTCTGGCTCCTGGGTCTAGGCCTGAGTCTCCAATCCCGAACTGGGTGTTGGGTCCGGGTCTAGGTCCAGGTCCGTTTTTGGGTTCGGGTTTGTGTCTCGAGTCCTGATCCGAGTTTTGATTTGGGTCCGCATCCTGGTCTGGGTCTGCGTCTAGGTCTTAGTCAGATTTAAGTTCCCAAACTCGAACTCAGACCCAGGTTTGGGGTACGGGTCTGGGTCTAGATAAGGGTTTAGGACTAAGTCTAGGTCTGGGTCCCAGTCCATGTTCGGTTCCACGTCTAGATCCGATTTTGGGTCCTGGTCTGATTCCTGTTCTAAGGTCCTAATTCCGATTCTTGTTCTGATTTCGGGTCTCGGGTTCGAGTCTGGGTTTTTGTCCTGGTCTTGAAATGGTACCAGGTTTGGGTCTTGGTACGATTCCAAGATCTAGACACCGACTAAAGGTTGGGTCCAAGCCTCAGGTCGTGGGTCATGATCCGAATCCCAATCTTGGGTCTTGGTCTTGTTTTGATTCGAATCATGGGTCTTAGTCCGTGTCCATGTCCGGGGACGGATCTTGGGTCCTTATCCAAGTCCAAGGTCCTAATTCTGGTTCTAATTTTTTGTTTGGGTCCCGAATCTAGGTTTGGGTCCCCAATCTAGGTTTGGGTCCCCAATCTAGGTTTAGGTCCTAGGTCAAGGTCTGAGTCTCCAATCTCGGTCCGGGTCCTAGGTCCGGGCCTAGATCTAAGTCCATGTCTGGGTTCAATATCGTGTCCCTAGTCTCGATCCGAGTTTTAATTCGGGTCTGTGTTTAGGCTGGGTCCTAGTCAGATTCTAGTTCTCGGACTCAAACCCAGACTTGCACTCAAACCCAGGTCTCAGGTACGGGTCTGGGTCTGGGTCTAGGATTGGGTCTGGGTCTGAGTCTGGGTCTAGATTTGAGTCTGGGTATGGGTCCCAGGTCGAAACACTGACTACGGATCAGGTCTAAGCCCCGGGTCCAGATCATGATCACGGTCTCGGGTCCCAGTCTAGTTCCACTTCGGGTCCCAGGTCACAGTCCGGGTCCTAGGTTAGGGTCCGGGTGTGATGCCAGTGTCCCGGGTCTAGGTCCCCCTTCCAGGTCTGAGTCTTAGGTCCCGGTCTGAGTCTAGGACCGGGTTGGGGTTCAAGTCCTGGTCCAAGTCTAGGTTCCGGTTTTGATCTCGGTCTGGGTCTAGATCTGGGTTTGACTCTTGGTCCTGGTTCGGGTCCGAGTCCCGAGTTTTGATCTTGGTCTAGGTTTCGAGGCCTAGGTCTAGGTCTGGGTTTGGGTCCTAGTCCCAGTTTCAATTTCGATTTAGTGTTTGGGTTCCGGTATGGGTCTGGGTTCGGGTCAAGGTGTGAGTCCAGGTCCGAGTTTGTGTCTGGGTCAAGGTCATGGTCTGGATCCCAGTCTGGGTCTGGGTTTGGGTCTAGGTCTGTGAAAAGGTCCCGGGTGCGGGTCCAGGTCTGGGTCTTGGTCAAGGTCTCAGTCTATATCTAGGTCCCGAGTTTTGATCCTAGTTGGGTCTAAGTCGGGGTTCGAGTCCAGGTTCGTATCTAGATCCCTATCTAGGTCCAACACTATGTCTGGGATCAAGTCCCAGGTCTAGGTCCGGTCCGGGTTTGGGTCCGGGTCTAGATCCCGAGTTTCGGTCTCAGTTTGGGTCTGGATCTAGGTCTAAGTTTTGTTCTAGGTCTGCGCTTGGGTCCTGGTCACGATCGTACTCTTGTTTAAGGGTCCTATTCTCGCGGACCTATTTGGATCCTGGTTTAAGTCCCAGATCTGGATCCCTGTCACGTGTCCCGGTCTGGTTCTGGTTCAGGTCTTGGGGCCAAGGTCCGAGTTTGGGTTCGGGATCGAGACTAGGGTGCGGTTCTAGGTCTCAGCCTTAGTTTTCTGTCCCAAGTCTGGTTCCATGTTTTGGTCTGAGTTCGGGTCCTGGTTCGGCACCGAGTCCTCATTTGGGTTGGGATCCGGGTCCAGGTCCCAGTTCATGCCTCGGTCTAGGTTGGAGTCCGGGTCCTGGTCTGGTTATGTTTTTGGGTCTAGGTCCAAGTCCGGTTACAGTTCTAGGTCCAGGTCCAAGTCGTGGTTCTTGTCCCGTTCCCGGGTCCCGGTCTACTTCCGGTTCGATTCCAATTTCGGGTCACAGGGTACGGGTTCGGGTCCAGGTTTTACTCTAGGACTGGGTTTGGGTCTGGGTCTGGATTCTGGTTTGGGCCATAGTTTGGTTTCGGGTCTGGAATTGGGTCCGAGATCTAGACACTGACTACGGGTTCGATCCAAGCCCCAGGTCTAAATCCTGATCATGAACTTGGGTCACGTTCTAGTTCATTTTCGGGTGCTGGGTCACGAGCTGGGTCCTATGTTTAAGTCAAGGTTTGGGGTCGAGTCTTGTGTCCTGGTCCTACCTTAGTTGCCAGGGTCCCTACCCCGATTATGGGCCTCGTTCCCAGTTCTAGTTTGGGTTTGGGTCGCGGTCTAGGTTCGGGTTTTGGTCCTAGTGGTGGTTCGGGTTTGGGTCTCGGTTTATGCTTTTATTTCGATTTTGGTTTGGGTCTGGGTCCTCGTCCTAGTCCTAGTCCAGTTCCAGTTCCAATTGCGATTCTCAGTTCGAGTTTGGGTTCGAGTTTGAGTCGGTGTTCGAGTTTGGATTGGGGTTCGAGTCTTGGTCCGAGTTTGGGTTCGGGTCCAAATCTCGGTCTAGGTTCGGATCGAGTTCCGGGTGTGGGTTAGGGTCCTTGGTCTGGGTCCAAGTTTTGGTCCGAGTCCCAAGTTTCGATCTTGATCTGAGTTTGGGTTTTGTTTTGGGTCTAAGGCCTGGGTTCTGATCCCACTCTAGGTGCGAGTGCGGGTCCTGGTGCAGATCTAGGTTTGGGTCTTATTCTGGGTCTGGGTCTGAGTTTGGGTCCCGGGTTCGAGTTTGATTTTTGGTTCGGGTCTAGGTTCGGGTTTAATCATGGTATGGGTTCGTGTCCAGATTCCTAACCTGGTTTTTGTCTAGGGCAGGTTTTGGGTCTGTGTCTAGGTCCAACTTTGGATTCTCGAGTCCAGGTCAGGTCCTGGTTGGGGTTCGAGTCCTGGATTTAGATCTGGGTCTGGGTTCTAGGGCCTAAGTCCCTGGTCTTGGTGCCCCATCCAAGTCCGGTTCCTAGGTCCTGGTGTTGGTCTAGGTTCAGGTTCGGGTCCTAAGTGTTGGTTTTAGTTCAGGTCCCGGAATGGGTTCGGGTCCAGGTCTCTGTCCCTTTCTTGGTCTTGGTTTAGCTTCGGGTCCTTGTCAGGGTCTAGATCCTAGTCTGGGTCGTGGGTCTCAGAACTCGGCGAGGGTTTAGGACCAGGTCAGGTCCAGGTCCAAGTCCCAGTCCGAGTCCCGGTCAAGGTTCGGGTCCCAGGTCTCAGGTCCCAATCCTAGTCAAGGTCACGGTTCAGGTTGTGGTCTGAGTCAGTTATGGTTTGGGTTCAGTTCTGGTCTCAGCTCTGGGTCCAAGTCATAGTTCCAATTCTGATTTCAGGTACGGGTTTTTCGGATCGTGGTCTGAGTCTGGGTCCAGGTACGGGTCTAGGTCTGGGTCCCAAGTTCGGGTATGGGTCTGCATCCGGGTCCGAGTCTAGGTCTCTTGTTTCGACCCCGGATTGGGTCTGGGTCGGTTTTCAGGTCCAGGTCTGGCTTCGTGTCCATGTCTAGGTCTAAATTTCAGTTTAGGTCAGGGTCTAGGTCTTGGTTCGGGATCGAATCCTGAGTTCGGTTTCGGGTTCAGGTTCGAGTCTCAATCCTAGTTTGGGTCCGGGACAAGGTTCGAGCCCGAGTTCAAAGGCTTGAATCTGGTCTAGTTCCGGGTCTCGGTCCAGGTCCAGGTCTTGGTCACGGTCGCGGTCCTGTTCCAAGGTCCTGGTCACGTTCTAGTTCAAGTTTCTGTTTTGGGTCCCAAGTCTGGGTCTGGGTCTAGGTCGTGGTCCAGCTTTGGGTCCTTGTCCGAGTCCCAAATAAAGAAATCGACTATGGGTCTTGTCCAAGCCCCAGTTCTCAGATCCCGAGACAAGATTTGGATCCCAATCACGGGTCCCAGTCTAGTTTCGGCTTATTTCCCAGGTGTCGGTCTGGGTCTGGGTCTAGGTCCGGGACCGAGACTAGGGTCCACTTCTGGGTCTCGATCCCAATTCTAGGTCCTGAGTCATGTTCAAAATTCAGCTTTGAATTCAGGTCTGGGTTTGGGTCCTGTGTCTCGGTTCGGGTTTGGATTCAAGTTTTGGACCCCAACCCCAGGGTGGGTCTGTGTCCGAGTCTGGGTCCTGGTCCGGTTAAAGTTTTGGGTCTGGGTACAGGTCCTGGTCGTGGTCTTGTTCCTGGGCCCCAATCAGCTTCTAGTTTCAGTTCCAGTTTCATGTCACGACGTACGGGTTCGAGTCGAGTTTGGGTATGAGTCTGGGTTCGGGTCCTGATTTGGGTCTGGGACGAGGTTCAGGTCTGGGGTTCGATCTCGGTTAGGGTCCAAGGCTTGGTCCGGTTCCGGGTTTGGGTCTGGGTCCAGGTCCCGGTCCCGTTCCCATTCCAAGATCCTAGTCCGGTTCTAGTTCATGTTTCGGTTTTGGTTCCCAAGTGTGGGTCTGGGTCTTGGTATGTGCTCGAGACCTGGTTTGAGATCGAGTTTCGGTTTAGGTTCTAGTCTAAGTCCTAGATCCTGACACTGACTATGAGTCAGGTCCAAGCATCGAGTCCTGGATCCTAGGTCCCGAGGTGGGTGTCCAGATTTGGGTTTGAGGTTAGGTCCCGAATCCCGATCCAAGTTCTGTGGCCCAAGTTCTGATCCTAGTTCAGGGTCTCATTTCCTAAGTCTGGGTCCCCTATCTATGTCCGGGTCCTAGGTCCCAGTTTGGGCCCAAGTTCGTGTTCAGGTTCGGGTTCTGGTCTGGTTCGAGTCCAGGTCTCGATTTGGGTTTGAGTCCAAGTTCGGGTCCGAGTCCCAGTTTGGGTTCGGGTTTTTGGTCCCATGCCTGAGTCTGGTTTATGGGTCCTGGGTTGGGCCATAGTTTTTGGGTCTAGTTCTGGGTCTGCATCCCGGTCTGGGTCCAGGTCCGGGTCTTGGTTTAGGTCCCAGGTCTAAGGTCTCGGTCTGGGTCCAAGTCCTGGTATAGGTTTTGGTTTGAGTTTTGGTTTAGGTTTGGGTCTTGTTACAGTCCATGCCTGGGTTCTAGTCCCAGTCCTGGTCCGATTCTGGTTCTGGGTTCGGGATCGAGTTGGACCTGAACCTGGGACCCAATCCCACACCTAGACGCGGACCTAGACATGGATCTGAATACAAACCTGGACTCGAACCCAATCCTAGACCCATACCCAGACTAGGATCGAAACTTGGGACCTGTATCCGGACCGAGACCAAGACCAAAACCTGGACCCGTACCCAAGACTTGTACTCGGACATGGACCCAAACCTAGACCCACACCGGGATCCAAACTTGGACCCAGACCCAATCCTAGACTCGGAACAGGACTCAGACCTAGACCCAGACCCCGACCCGAACCCGAACCCGGACATGGAATCGATATCAGAACAAGGACTAGGACATGAACACAAACATGGACCTGGACTGGGACCTAGGACCCGGATCTAGATAGTAGGCATGGACGCGACCTCGAAACCTAGACTCAGATCGAAACCCAAGACTCTGACCCGAACTTGGATCTGGACTCGAACCCAGATCATGACCGAGACTGGGATCGGAAACCCAAACCTAAACTTAGACAAGGACTTGAACCTAGACCAGGTCCTAGACTCGAACTGGGACCTAGGACCCGGACCTGGACCTAGGACTAGGCTTTAAAACCAGCACTCAGACCCAGGACCTGAACCCGAACCCAAACCCGAACCCTGACTAGGACCCGGACGAGGACCTGGGACCCAAAGTGGAACTAGACTAGGACCCGAGACTGGATCCTAATATGGACTCGTGGCTTCGACCTGAGCCATAGTCGATGTTTGGATTTGGACCTATACCTGGACTCAAACTTAGACCCAGACTCGGACCCAAACCCGGACCCAGACTTGGACCCATATCCCGTGATCCCAAACTAGAAGCGGAACCGAAAGCTGATCGCGACCCGGAAACAAGACCAGGGACCTAGGACCCGCTCTCATTCCTTGAATTAGAATCTGACTAGGACCCTGACCCAGACCCAAATCAAAACTCGGATCGGGACTTTGGACACGAACCCGAACCCAAACACGGACTTGGACCAGACCCAGACTCAGGACCAAGATCGGGATTGGAGACTCAGACCTGGACCTAGATCCCAAACCTAGATTGGGGACCCAAAACTGAAATTAGAACCAGAATCAAGACCCAGGACTGGGACCCAAGACCCAACCCCAGTCTCGGTCCCACACCCGGACCCGGACATGGACACAGACTGGGACCTAGGATCTGAATCGGAACGAGACCGGGACCCAAGATTGGGATTCGTATTTTGACCCACGACCCGGGGCTTGGACCTAACCCGTAGTCGATGTATGGATCTTGGAATTGTACCAGGACCCAAAATCAGAACAAGAATCAGATTCAGGACCTTGGAAAAGGAATTAGACCTTGACCCAGAACCAGATCTAGACGCAGAACCGAACACGGACCCAGACCCAGACTAGGATTGATACTCGGACCCAGACTAGGATCGATACTCGAACAAAGACCCGAACTCGGACCCAGACTTGCGCCAAGACCTGCGCACAGAACTTGGAACCCAGGACCCGTAACCCGGGACCTGGACCTGGACCAGAACCTAGACCCGTACCAGAACCCAGATCCAGACCCAGACCCAGACAAAGACCCAAACCTAGACCCAGATCGAAACCCAGACCCACACCCACACCCAAAGCCGGACTCAGACCCAGAGTCGTACTCGTACCAGAACTTGGCCTCGAACTTGGGACTCGGACTCGAACGCAAGACTCGGACACGGACCAAGATTAGGACTCGGACCCAGACACGGACTGGGACTAGTTTCGTTGCCCGGGTCCCGGTTCAAGTTCAGGTAAGGGTCGGGTCTTGGGTCCCGGTCCTAGTTTCATTACCAAGGTCCCGGTTTTGGTCTGGGTTTTGGCCCCAGTCTAGGTTCGGGTTTGGTACCTAGTCGAGGTTCAAGTTTGGGTCTCGATTTGGTTTTTATTTGGGTTTAAGTTCGAGTCTAGTCCTACTCCGGTTCCAGTTCTAGTTGCGATTCCGAGTTTGAGTTTGGGTTATGGTTTGGGTTCGGTTCTGGTGTCAGGTCCTGGTCCTAGTCACAGTTTTTGTTCTGATTTCGGGTCTAGATTTGGTTCTAGGTCCGGGTTTGGGTCAAGGTTGGGGTCGGGGTCCAAGTCTTATTACGAGTCCGGGTACATGTTTTTCAGATCTCGATCTGGGTCTAGGTCCTGGGTTTGGGTCCCAGGTTCAAGTCTGAGTTTGCGTTTGGATCCTGGTCCAGGTCTCGTGTTTTGATCCCGGTCTTGGTCTGGGTCGGTATTCGGGTCCGGGTCTTGGTCTAGGTTCGTGTCCATGTCCAGGTCTGAATACCAATTTAGGTCAGGGGCTTGGTGTGGGTATGGGATCGAGTCCCGAGTTCGGGTTCAAGTCTCAGTCCTAGTCTGGGTCCGGGACCGGGTCCGAGACTGGGTCCGAGCTCAAGTTCCAGGGCTGGGTTCGTTCTAGTTCTGGGTCCCGGTGTAGGTCAAGGTCCTGGTCACGGTCCTGATCCTGTTCAGGGTCCTAGTCACGTTCTGGTTCAAGTTTCGGTTTCGGGTTCAGAGTCTGGGTCTGGGTCCAGGTCCTGGTCCAACTTTGGCTCCTGGTCCAAATAAAGACATCGACTATGGGTCTTGTCCAAGCCCCATTTCTCTGATCCCGGGACAACATTTGGATCCCAATCACGGGTCCCAGTCTGGTTTCAGTTCATGTCCCAAGTCTGGGTCTGGGTCTGGGTCTAGGTCCAGGACTGAGATTGGGGTCCAATTCTAGGTCTCGATCCCAGTTTTGGGTCCTGAGTCATGTTCAATGTTCGAGTCTGAGTTTAGGTCTGCGTTCGGGTCCTCAGTCCCGGTTAGGGTTTGGATTCAGGTTTTGGACCCAATCCCAGGGTGGGTTTGTGTCCGAGTCTAGATCCTGGTCCGGTTACAGTTTTGGGTCTGGGTCCATGTCCTGCTCCTGGTCCTGTTCATGGGTCCTGATCCGCTTCTAGTTTCAGTTCCGGTTTCAAGTCACGAGGTAAGGTTCGGGGCGAGGTTCATGTCCGGGTTTCGGTCTCGAGTGGGGTTCGAGACTGGCTCTAGTTCCGGGTTCGGGCCTGGGTCTAGGCCTCGGTCCCGTTCAAAGATCTCGGTCCGGTTCCAGTTCAAGTTTAAGTTTTTGTTCTCAAGTGTGGGTGGTCTTGGTATGTCTCCAGGTCCTGATTTGAGTTTGAGTTTGGGTTCACGTTCTGGTCTAAGTCCTAGATCCAGACATCGACCACGAATTGGGTCCAACCATCGAGTCCCGAATCCCAGGTCCCGAGGTGGCTCCTATGTCCATGTTTGGGTCTAGGGTCAGGTCCTCCATTCCGATCCAAGGTCTAAGGCCCAAGTTTTAGGGTCAAGTCCCTGATTTCGGTCCGGGTTCGGGTTTAGGTCCAGTCCGAATCCAGGTCTCGGTTTGGCTTCGGGTACGAGTTCGGGTCCTAGTACCAGTCTAGCTCTAGGTTTCAGGTCCTAGGTTCGAGTCTGGTTCTTGGGTCCTGGGTTCGACCCCGGTTTTGGGGTCTGGGTCTAGGTCCTATTCCCGGTCTGGGTCCACGTCCTGGTCTTGGTTTAGGTCCCAGGTCACAAGTGCTAGTCTAGTTCAAGTCCCGGTATGAGTTCTGGTCTGAGTTTGGGTTTAGGTTTGGGTCCTATTACAGTCCCAGACCTGGTCCGATTCAAGTTCTAGGTCCGGGTCCGGTATCGGGTCGGACTTGAACCAGGGACCCGATCCCAGACCCAGACTCGGACCTAGACATGGATCTAGATACAAACTTGGACTCGAACTCAGACTCGGACCCATACCCAGACCGGGATTAACACGTGGGACTTGGATCTGGACTGAGACCCAGACCCAAACCTGGACCCGTACCCAAGACTTGGACTCGGACCTAGACCCAAACCCAAACCCAGACAGGGATCCGGACTTGGACCCAAACCCAACTCTGGACTCGGAGCAGGACTCAGACCCCGACCTAGACCGGGACCTTTACCCGAACTTGAACACGGAATCGAAATCAGAATTGGGACTAGGACCCAAACCCAAACATGGACCGGGACTAGGACCTAGGACCTAGATCTGAATGGGGGACCTAGACCTGGGACCGAGGCCCTGACCAAGATCTGGAGTCGAACTTGGAACTCTAACCCAGATCAGGACCCTGACCTAGATTTGAAACCCGAAACCGACTCGGACTAGGACTTGAAGCTCGACCGGGTCCTAGACTCGGACCGAGACCTATGACCAAGACCTGGATGGGGTACCTGGACCCGGGACCCGGGCTTCAAAATTGGCACTGAGACCCAAGACCTGACCCCCGACCCAGACCCTGAACTTGGACCCAGACCAGGTCTTGGACCCATAGTCGATGTTTGGATTTGGGACCCTTATCAGGACTCAAACCCAAACCCAAACCCGGACTCGGACCCAAACCCAGAATTAGACCCGAACGCGTACACTGTGACCCAAAATTGGAAGCGCAACTGGAAGCGGACCGAGACTTGGGAACAAGTCCAATGGACTAGGACCCAGACCCACACCCAGACCGGGACGCAAACTCGAATTAAAACTAGGATCGGGACTCTAGACACGAACACAAACCCTGACATGGACTTGGATCCAGACCTGGACGCAGAACCTGGACCGAGATGGGAGACTCATACCTGGACCCAGGTTGAGACTTGGATTGGGGACCCGAACTTGAAATTATAACAAGAATCGGGACCCAAGATTTAGAATGTGACCCAAGACCCAACCCCGGTCTTGGTCCCAAACCCGGACCCAGACACAGACTTCGACACGGACTGGGACCCAGGATCTGAATTGGAACGAGACCAGGACACAAGATTGGGAACCGGATCTTGACCCATGACCCGGGGCTTGGACCGAACCTGTAGTGGGTGTGTGGATCTTGGAATCATACCAAGACCCAAACTTGGAACCATTTCAAAACTAGGACCCAAACCCAAACTTGGACTAAGGACCTGAAATCGGAACAAGAACTGGAATTATGACCTTGGAACAGGAATTCGACCTGGACCCAGAACTGGATCTTGATGCGGAATCGAACACGGACCTAGATTGGGATCGATACCCGAACCCAGACCCAAACCCGGCCCCAGACTTGCGCTAGGACTTGTGACCCAGAACCAGGAACCCAGCACCCGTAACTCGGGACGTGGACCAGATCTCAGAGTCGTACCAAAACTTGGACCCAGACCCAAACCAAGACCCGAATCTAAACCCGGACCAAAACCCAAACCCAGATCTAGACCTAGACCAAGACCCAGACCCAGACTCATACCAGAACTCAGACATCACCCCAAGACTCAAACTCGAACCCGGGACTCGGACCTGGATGGAGCTTTGAACCTGTACTGGGACTAGAACCCGAAATGGGACCAGGACCGGGACTTGGGACCCGAGACTCAGACCTGGGACCTGAGAACCACACCGTGACCTAGATGGGGGACTTAGGCCCCAAAATGAACCTGGACCAAGATCTAGACCAAGGATCCGGACCTAGATGGGGGACTTGGACCCCAAA
Organism: Cannabis sativa; assembly: GCF_029168945.1. Taxonomy (NCBI): domain Eukaryota; kingdom Viridiplantae; phylum Streptophyta; class Magnoliopsida; order Rosales; family Cannabaceae; genus Cannabis; species Cannabis sativa. Next base: position 61,757,793 of record NC_083601.1, read on the forward strand.
CTGGGCCTGACCGGGATTGAGACCCAAAACTTCACCCCAAACTCGAGACACAGGACTCGACCTTGGACCCGAAACCTAGGAATTGACTACCGGGACACAACTCTGAACACAAACCCAAACCAAGACCGAGATATGAATCTAGACCTAAGGCTTTGTCCTGACCCATAGTCAGTATTTGAATTTAAGACCCGAACCCAGATCTGTACCAAGACTCGGACCCGAACCCGAACCAGGATCCAGACCCGATCTTAGACTCGGAATTGGAATCGGACGAGGAGTGGGATGAGAACCCAGACCTGGGACTGTAAGAGGACCCAAACCTAAACCAAAACTTAGACCAAAACACATATCGATACTTGGACCCAGACCGGGACCCTTGACCTGGAACCTAAACCAAGACCGGGACCTGGACCCAAACCAAGACCCAAACCTAAAAATTGGGGCCAAACCAGGACCCAAGAACAAAACTCGGACTTGGGACCCAAAACCTAAACCCAGACTAAGATGGTACCCGAACCCAAATCGAGACCTGGACTCTGACAGGAACTTGAGGCATGAAATCGAACTGGAACACAAACTTGGACCTGGACTGCAACCTAGGACCTGAACATAGATGGGGGACTTAGACCTAGGAATTGGTCCCCCAAACTGGGACCAGAACTTGGGCATTAGAACTTGGATTGCGATTCCGGACCCGACCCTAGACCCAAACTTGGACGTAGGGCCCACCTCGGGACTTGGGATCTGGGACTCGATGCTTGGACTCGACCTGTACCTCGTGACTTGAAACTAGAACCGAAACAAGAAGCGGATCGGGACCCAAGAATAGGACGAGGACCTAGACCCAAAATTGTAATCAGACTAGGACTCGGACTCGAACACAGACCCACACATGAATTCTGTGTTTGGTTTCGGGTTCGGGTCTGGGTCTAGGTCGGGGTTTGAGTCCTGGTCCGAGTTTGGGTCCGGGTCTGGGTCAAGGTTTGGATCCTGATCTGGGTCTGGGTTTGGGTCTAGGTCCGAGTTAGGGTACCTGGTGCGGGTCCATGTTTGGGTCTGGGTCAAGATGTCTATCCAGATCTAGGTCTCGTGTTTCGATCCCGGTCTGGGTCTGGGTCCGAGTCAAAGTTCGTATCCAGATCCCAATCTAGGACCGAGTTTGTGTCTGGGATCAGGTCCCAGATTTAGGTCCGCGTCAAGGCCCGAGTTCCTGTCTCGATTTGGGTCTGGGGCTAGGTCCGAGTTCGGTTTTAAGTCTGGGTCCGGTCCTTGTTAGGTTCTAGTTTCGGGTCTTGGGTCTAGGTCTGGGTTCGGGTTTGGGTCCTGGTCCGGGTTCGGAACCTAGTCTTAGTCCCACATCCAGACACCTACTACGGGTCTGTTCCAAGCCCTATTTCCCAGATCTCGAGTCTAGATCTAGATCCCTGTCACGGGTCCCGATCTGGTGTTGGTTTAGGTCCCAGGTCTGAGTTTGGATTCAGGATCGAGACTGGGGTGCGGTTCTAGGACCTGGCCCCAGTTTGTGTCTCGAGTCTGGTTCCATGTTCAGGTCTGAGTTCGGGTCCCGAGTCCAAGTTTGGGTTGGGATCTGGTTGTTGGTTCCGGTTAAGGTCTAGGTTTGAGCTGGAGTCTAGGTCCTTGTTCGGTTACGGTTTTGGGTCTACTTCCATGTACGGTTACGGTTCCAAGTCCAAGTCCTGGTTTTGGTCCCATTTTCGGGTCCCTGTCTACTTCCAGTTTCGATTCAAAATTCAGGTCATAGGGTACGGGTTCGGGACAAGGATTTGGTCTAGGATTGGGTTTAGGTCCGGGTTTGGGTTCTAGTGCTGGTCTGGGTTCGGGTATGGGGTTGGGTCCCAGATCCAGACACCGACTACGGGTTTGGTCGAAGCCCCGTGTCCAGATCTGGATCCCAATCTTAGGTCCTAGTCTCGTTCCATTTCGGGTGTTGGGTCAGAAGCTAGGTCCCAGGTTCAAGTTCGGGTCTGGGTCGGGTACTAAGTCCCGATCCTAGTTCTGTTGCCCAGGTCCCTATCCCGTTTTTGGGTCCTGGTCCAAGTTCTTGTTTGGGTTTGGGTCCAAATCTATGTTCGGGTTTGAGTCCTAGTCTCGGTTCAGGTTTGGGTCTCGGTCTGGCTTTTATCTGGGTTTCGGTTTGGGTTTAGGTCCTTGTCCTGTCCTAGTTCGAGTCCTAGTTTGGTTCCAGTTGTAGTTGCGATTCTATGTTTGAGTTAGGGTTCGAGTTCAGGTCGGGGTTCGAGTCCTTGTATGAGTTTCGGTTCGAGTCCAGATTTTAGTCTAGGTTTGGATGAGGCTTTGGGTGTGGGTTCTGGCCCTGGTCTGGGTCTACGTCAAGGTCCAAGTCCCAAGTTCTGATCCTAATCTGAGTCCAGGTTTAGTTCCGGGTCTAAGTCTTTGGTTTCGATCTCGGTCTGGGTTCGAGTTTGGGTCCGAGTCCAGGTCTAGGTTTGGGTCTGATTCTAGGTCTGAGTTTGAGTTTGGGTCCCAAGTTCAGGTCAGATTTTTGGTTCGAGTCTGGGTTCGGGTTCGGTCCATGTCCGTGTCCAGGTTCCTGTCCTAGTTTTGGTCTAGGGCAGGTTTCGGGTTCGGGTATGGGTCTGACTTCAGATTCTTGGGTCCAGGTCAAGTCTTGGTTTGGGTTTGAGTACTGAATTGTGATCTGGGTCTTGGTTTCGTGGCCTAGGTCCCTAGTCTTGGTCCCCCATCTAAGTCCGGTTCCTAGGTCCTGGTCTGGGTCTAGGTTTGGGTTTAGGTCTCGAGTCTTGGGTTGAGTCTAGGTCCCAATTTGGGTTCGACTCTAGGTTTCGGTCCTTGTCTTGGTCCAGGTTCGAGTTCGGGTCCCTGTTAAGGTCTACATCCTGGTCTGGGTCCCGTCGAAGGTTTAGGACCAGGTCAGGTCTAGGTCTCGGTCCACGTTCGGGTCCCAGTCCTAGTCGAGGTCTTGGTCCAAGTTCTAGTCTGAGTTTGGGTTATTGTTTGGGTTCGGTTTTAGTCTCAGGTCCGGGTCCTAGTCACAGTTCTAGTTCTAATTTTGGGTTCAAGTTTCATTCTGGGTCAGGGTCTTGGTCGAGATTGGGGTTGAGGTTTGAGTCTTAGTCCGAGTTCGGGTACATGTTTTTCAAATCTCAGGCTGCATCCACGTCTGAGTTTAGGTCCCATGTTCAGGTTTGGGTCCAAGTCTAGGTCCCGTGTTTCGATCCCGGTCTAGGTCTAGGTCAGTATTCGATTTCGGGTCTTGGTTCTTGTCCATGTCCAAGTCCGAATCCCAGTCTTATTAAGGGGCTTGGTCTGGGTCTGGGATCGAGTCATGAGTTTGGGTTTGGGTTTGGTTTTGGGTTTGAGTCTCAGTCCTTGTTTGGGTCCGGGATCGGGTCCAGGACTAGGTCTGAACTCAAATTTCGGGGCTTGGTTATGGTCTAGTTCAGGGTGTTGGTCCAGGTGCAGTTCCTGGTCACGGTCTCAGTCCTGTTCCAGGGTCCTGGTCACGTTCTGGTTCAAGTTTCGGTTTTGTGTCCCATGTTTGGGTCTGGGTCAAGGTCCTGGTCCTGCTTCGGGTCCTTGTTCGAGTCCCAGTCCCGTTCCCGTTCAAAGATCCCTATCTAGTTAAAGTTCACGTTTCGGTTTTGGTTCGTGAGTGTGGGTCTAGGTCTTGGTATGTATTTGGGTCCTGGTTTGAGTTCGAGTTTGGGTTGGGGTTCTGTTCTAAGTCCATAATCCAGACACCGACTACGGGTCGGGTCCAAGCATCAAATCCTGGATCCCAGGTCACGAGGTGGGTGCTAGGTCCATGTTTGGGTCGAGGGTCGGGTCCTGATCCAAGTTCTGAAGCCCAAGTTTTGGTCCCGGTTTGGGAGCCCAATTCCTCGATCTTGGTCCCCCATCTATGTTCAGGTCCTAGGTCTCGGTTTGGGTCCAAGTTCGTGTTCCGGTTCGAGTTTGGGTCTAGAGTCTTAATTTGAGTCTAGGTCCCAGTTTGGGTTCGGGTCCCTGTCCCAGTGTGGGTACGAGTTTTGGGTCCCAGGTTTGACTCTGGTTCTTAGGTCCTGGGTCTAGCCCCAGTTTTTGGGTCTGGGTTTGGCACCCGGTCTTGGTCCAGTTCCCGGTCTTGGTTTAGGTCCCAAGTCACAGGTACCAGTCCGGGTCCAAGTCCAGGTATATGTTCTGGTCTGAGTTTGGGTTTAGGTTTTGGTCTTGTTACTGTCCCAAGTCTAGGTTCTAATCCCACACCTGGTTTGATTCCGATTCTGGGTCTTGGTACGGATCCAGGTCTGGGTCCTGGATTCAAACACTAACTACGGGTCAGGTCAAAGCCTTTGGCCCAGATTCGGATCTTGGTATTGGATCTAAGTCTTGTTTTAGTTCAGGTCTTAGATCTTCGGTCGGGTCCTATGTTTGGGTTTGGGTTCAGGTTCAAGGTTGTGTCTCGGTAGTCAGGTCCTGGGTTGCGGGTTGAAGGTCGGGTCCCGTGTCTCGAGTCTGGGGTCGAGTTTGGGGTTCGGTCCTGGTTGCGAGGCCAAGTTTTGGGTCCAAGTCCCCCATCTAGGTCCGGATTCTTACTCCAAGTTTGGGTTTGGGGCCCAGGTCTCCCATCTAAGTCCGGATCCTAGGTCTAGGTCCAAGTTCAGGTTCGGGTTTGGATCCCAAGTTTGGGTCCGAGTTTAGGTCGGAGTACGGGTTAAGGTCCTGGTCTGAGTCTAGGTCTTTTTTCGGGTCCGGGTTGGGGTCCCGATCAGGGTCCTAGTTAAGGTCTAGGTCCTGGACCAGGTTCTGGTCTTGGTTTGGGTTCAGGTTTTGGACTCAATCCCAGGGTGGGTTTCTGTCCGAGTTTGGATCCTGGTCTGGTCACAGTTTTGGGTCTGGGTCCATGTCCTGGTCCTGGTCCTGTTCCTGGGTCCTGATCCGCTTCTAGTTTCGGTTCCAGTTTCAAGTCACGAGGTACGGGTTCGGGGCAAGGTTCAGGTTCGGGTTTTGGGTCTCGAGTAGGGTTCGAGGCTGGCTCTGGTTCTGGGTTCTTGCCTGGGTCTAGGTCTCGGTCCCGTTCAAAGATCTCGGTCTGGTTCCAATTCAAGTTTGAGTTTTGGTTCCCAAGTGTGGGTCTGGGTCTTGGTATGTGTCCCGGTCCTGATATGAGTTTGAGTTTGGGTTCGCGTTCTGGTCTAAGTCCTAGATCTAGACATCGACAACGAATCGGGTCCAACCATCGAGTCCCGGATCCCAGGTCCCGAGGTGGGTCCTATGTCCAGGTTTGGGTCTAGGGTCTGTCCCCGATCCCGATCCATGTTCTAAGGCCCAAGTTCTAGGCCTATTTTTGGGGCCCAATTCATAGGTCAGGGTCCTCCATCAATATTCGGGTCCTAGGTCCCAGTGGGTTCGGGTTCGGGTCCAGTCCGAGTCCAGGTCCTAGTTTGGCTTCAAGTACGAGTTCGGGTCCCAGTACTATTCTAGCTCTGGGTTTCGGGTCCTAGGTCCAAGTCTGGTTCTTGGGTCCTGGGTTCGGCCCTGGTTTTGGGGTCTGGATCTAGGTCCTAGTCCCGGTCTGGGTCCAGGTCCCGGTCTTGGTTTAGGTCCCAAGTCACAAGTGTTGGTCTGGTTCAAGTCCCGGTATGGGTTCTGGTCTGAGTTTGGGTTTAGGTTTGGATCCTGTTACAGTCCTAGTCCTGGTCCGATTCCGGTTCTAGGTCCGGGTCCGGTATCGGGTCGGAACTAAACCAGGGACCCGATCCCAGACCCAGACTCGGACCTAGACATGGATCTAGATACAAACCTGGACTCGAACCCAGACTTGGGCCCATACCCAGACCGGGATTAACACGTGGGACATGGATCCAGACCGAGAGCCAGACCCAAACTTGGACCCGCACCCAAGACTTGGACTCGGACCTAGACCCAAACCCAAACCCAGACAGGGATCCGAACTTGGACCCAGACCAAACTCTTGACTCGGACCAAGACTCAGACCCCGACCCAGACCCGGACCTGATCCCGAACCTGAACACGGAATCGAAATTAGAACTTGGACTACGACCCGAACCCAAACATGGACTTGGACTAGGACCTAGGACCCAGACCTGGATGGGGGAACTAGACTCGGGACCCGGGCCCAGACCAAGATCTGGACTCGAACTTGGAACTCAAACCCAGATCTAGACCCTGACCGGGATTTGAAACCCGAACCCGAACTCGGACTAGGACTTGAAGCTCGACTGGGTCCTAGACTCGGACCGGGACCTAGGACCCAGACCTAGATGGGGGACCTGGACCCGGGACCCGGGCTTTGGAATTTGCACTGACACCCTAGACCTGACCTCGGATCCAGACCCTGAACCTGGACCCAGACCAGGTCTTGGGACCCGAAGTTGAACTAGACTAGGACTCGAGACCATGATCCTGATCTGGACCCGGGGCTTGGACTTGACCCATGGTCGATGTTTGGATCTGGGACCCATACCCGGACTCAAACCCAAACCCGGACTCTGGCCCAAACCCGAAACCAAACCCAAACACACACACCGTGACCCGAAATTAGAAACGGAACTAGAAGCGGACTGAGACTTGGGAACAAGACCAAGGGACTAGGACCCAGACCCACACCCGGACCGAGACGCAAACTCAATTAAAACTAGGATCGGGACTCGAGACACGAACCCAAACCAAGACATGGACTTGGATCTAGACCCAAATGCAGAACCCGGACCAGTATTGGAGACTCAGACCTGGACCCAGGTCCAGACCTGGATTGGGGGCCCGAACCTGAAATTAGAACCAGAATCGGGACCCAAGATTTAGAATGTGACCCAAGACCCGACCCCGGTCTTGGTGGCAAACCCAGACCCAAACACGGACTTGAACACGGATTGGGACCCAGGATCTATATCGGAACGAGACCAGGACCCAAGATTGGGAACCAAATCTTGACCCATGACCCGCGGCTTGGACCTAACTTGTAGTGGGTGTGTGGATCTTGGAATCTTACCAAGACCTAAACTTGGAACCATTTCAAAACTAGGACCCAAATCCAGACTCAGACTAAGGACCTGAAATCGGAACAAGAACTAGAATTAGGACTCTGGAACAGGAATTGGACCTGGACCCAGAACTGGATCTTGATGCGGAACCGAACACGGACCTAGATTGGGATCGATACCCGAACCCATACCCAAACCTAGACTAAGACTTGCGCTAGGACTTGTGACCCAAAACCTGGAACTTAGCACCCGTGACCCGAGACCTGGACCAGATCTCAGAGCTGTACCAAAACTTGGACCCAGACCAAGACCCAGACCAAGACCCGCACCCAGACCCAGACCAAAACCCAAACCCAGATCTAGACCCAGACCAAGACCCAGACCCAGACCCAGACCCAGACTCGTACCAAAACTCAGACACGAACTCGAGACTCAAACTCGAACCCGGGACTTAGACCTGGATCGAGCCTTGAACCTGTACTTGGACTAGAGCCCGAATTGGGAGCGGGACCGGCACTTGGGACCCGAGACTCGGACCTGGGACCTGAGAACCAAACTGTGACCGAGATGGGGGACCTGGGCCCCAAACCCGAACCTGGACCAAGACCAAGACCAAGGATCCAGACCTAGATGGGGGACTTGGACCCAAAAATGGGCCCGACCGCGACCGAGACCCAAAACTTCACCCCAAACTCGAGACACAGGACTAGACCTTGGACTCGAAACCTAGGAACTGACTACCGGGATACAACTCTGAACCCAAACCCAAACCCAGACTGAGATATGAATCTAGACCTAAGGCTTTGTCCTGACCCATAGTCAGTATTTGAATTTAGGACCCGAACCAAGATTTGTACTAAGACTCGGACCCGAACCTTAACCGGGATCCAGACCCGATCTCAGACTCGGAATTAGAATCGGACCAGGAGTGGGATGAGAACCCAGACCTGGTACTGTAACAGGACCCAAACCTAAACCAAAACTTAGACCAAAACACATATCGGTACTTGGACCCAGACCGGGACCCATGACGTGGAACCTAAACCAAGACCTGGACCTAGACCCAGACCAAGACCCAAACATGAAAATTGGGCCCAAACTCAGGACCCAAGAACCAAACTCGGACTTGGGACCCAAAACCTAAACCCAGACTAGGATGGGACCTGAACCCAAATGGGGACTTGGACTCAGACAGGAAGCTCAGACATGAACCCAAACCCGAACACAAACTTGGACCTGGACTGCGACCTAGGACCCAAACATAGATGGGACCTAGACCTAGGAATTGGTCCCCCAAACCAGGACCAAAACTTGGGCCTCAGAACTTGGATTTCGATTCGGGACCCGACCCTAGACCCAAACCTGGACGTAGGACCCACCTCGGGACTTGGGATTTGGGACTCGATGCTTGGACTCAAGCTGTACCTCGTGACTTGAAAGTAGAACCGAAACAAGAAGCGGATCGGGACCCAAGAATAGAACGAGGACCTAGACCCAAAATTGTAATGAGACAAGGACCCGGACTCGAACACAGACCCACACTCGGATTCTTTGTCTAGGTTCGGGTTTGGGTCTTGATCTGGGTCGGGGTCTGAGTCCTCGTCCGAGTTTGGGTCCGGGTCTGGGTCCAGGTTTGGATCCTGATCTGGGTCTGGGTTCGGGTCCAGGTCCGAGTTAGGGTCCCTGGTGCGGGTCCATGTTTGGGTCTATTTAGGTCTCGGGTTTCGATCCTGGTCTGGGTCTAGGTCCGAGTCAAAGTTCATATCCAGATCCCAATCTAGGACCGAGTTTGTGTTTGGGATCGGGTCCCAGTTTTAGGTCCGGGTCAAGGCCCGAGTTCTCGTCTCGGTTTGGGTCTGGTTCTAGGTCCGTGTTCAGTTTTAAGTCTGGGTCCGTGTCCTTGTCAGGTTCTAGTTTCGGGTCTAGGGTCTAGGTCTAGGTTCGAGTTTGGGTCCTGGTCCGGGTCTGAAACCTACTCTGAGTCCCACATCCAGATACTTCTACGGGTCTGTTCCAAGCCCTGTTTCCCGGATCTCGTGTCCAGATCTAGATGCCTGTCACGGGTCCCAGTCTGGTTCTGGTTTAAGTCGTAGGTCTGAGTTTGGATTCGGGATCGAGTCTGGGGTGCGGTTCTAGGTCCTGGCCCCAGTTTGGTGTCCCGAATCTGGTTCCATGTTTGGGTCTGAGTTCGGGTCTGAGTTTGGGTCCCGAGTCCAGGTTTGGGTTGGGATCTGATTGTTGGTTTCGGTTCGGGTCTAGGTTGGAGCTGGAGTCTAGGTCCTGGTCCGGTTACGGTTCTGGGTCTACGTCCATGTACGGTTACGGTTCCAAGTCCAAGTACTAGTTTTGGTCCCATTTTTGTGTCGCCATCTACTTCCAATTTCAAACCAAGACCCTTGAACAAGACTAGGACCGAGATTAGGGTCCAATTCTCGGTCTCGATCCCAGTTCTGGGTCTCGAGTCATGTTCAATGTTTGGGTCTGAGTTTAGGTCTGGGTTCAGGTCCCGAGTCCCGGTTCAGATTTTGATTCAGGTTTTGGACCCAATCCCAGGGTGGGTTTGTGTCCAAGTCTGGCTCCTGGTCTCGTTACAGTTTTGGGTTTGGGTCCTGTCCTGGTCCTGGACCTGTTCCTGGGTCCTAATCGGCTTCTAGTTTCGGTTCCAGTTTCAAGTCACGAGGTACGGGTTCGGGCCGAGGTTCAGGTGGGTTTCAGTCTCGAGTAGGGTTCGAGGTTGGGTCTGGTTCCGGGTTCAGGCCTGGGTCTAGGTCTCGGTCCCGTTCAAAGATCTCGGTCCGGTTCAAGTTTAAGTTTCGGTTTTTGTTCCCAAGTGTGGGTCTGGTTCTTGGTATGTATCTGGGTCCTAATTTGAGTTTGAGTTTGGGTCCGCGTTCTGGTCTACATCCTAGATCTAGACACCGACAACGAATCGGGTCCAACCATTGAGTCCCGGATCCCTGGTCCCGAGGTGGGTCCTATGTCCAGGTTTGGGTCTAGGGTCAGGTCCCCGATCTAGATCCAAGTTCTAATGCCCAAGTTCTAGGCCTAGTTTTGGGGCCCAATTCTTAGGTCCTGGTCCCCCATCTATATTCGGGTCCTAGGGGTCCGGGTTCGGGTTCGGGTTCGGGTTGAATTCGAGTCCAGGTCCTGGTTTGGGTTCAGGTACGAGTTCTCGTCCCAGTCCCAGTCTAGCTCTCAGTTTTGGGTCTAACGTTCGAGTCTGGTTCTTGGGTCCTAGGTTCGGCCGCGGTTTTGGGGTCTGGGTCTAGGTCCTAGTCCCGGTGTGGGTCCAGGTCCCGGTCTTGGTTTAGGTCCCAAGTCACAAGTCCTGGTCTGGGTTCAAGCCCCGGTATGGGAACTGGTCTGAGTTTGGGTTTAGGTTTGGGTCCTATTACAGTCCCAAGTCTGCGTTCTCATCCTAGACCGGGTTTGGATCCCAATTTTGGGTCCGAGTTTAGGTCGAAGTACGGGTTCAGGTTTGAGTCTAGGTTCGGGTCCTGGTCTGAGTCCAGGTCTTTTTTCGGGTCCAGGTCAGGGTCCCGATCACGGTCCTAGTTAAGGTCTAGGTCCCGGACCAGGTTCTGGTCTGGGTTGGGTCCAGGTTCAGGTCTTGAGTTTGGTTCTAGGTTCGGGTCTTGATTCGGGTTCGGGTCTCGGTCCTGGGTTCTACTCTCGGTATGGGTATGGGTCTTGAGTTTAAACTCATGTCTTGGGTCTTAGTTCGGGTCTCAGGTCTAGGTTTGGGTCTAGGTTTAGGTCTTGGGTCCTGAGTCATTGTTGGTCCGAGTCCCCGATTCAGGTCAGGGTCCTAGGTCCCGATCTGGGTTAGGGTCCTAGTCTGTGTGTAGGTCCCGGTCTGTGTTTGGTACTTGTCCTTGTCTTGGGTCTTGGCCTGGTCTGGGTCTTGCTCACGGTTCAGTTCTTAAGTCCTAGGTCCGAATATCAGGTCCCGGGTCCTCGTCTCGGTCCCAGTCCCTGTCCCAGTCTAGGTTCTAGTCCCAGTCCAGGTTTAGGTTTTGATCCTAGTCCAGGTCTAGGTCTTAGTCCTGATCTTGGTCTGGGTTCGAGTCCCGGGTTTGAGTTCAAGTTCTGGTATGTGTCTGGGTCTGTGTCTAAGTTTGGGTCTAGGTCTAGATCTGGTTCCGGGTTTCAATCTGTGTCTGGGTAGAGGTCTTGGTCTTGTTCAGGGTCTGGGTTTATGTTCTGGTCTAGTTCCCGAGTCACGGGTCCTGGGTTCTGGTTTTGGAATGCAGGTCTTGGCGCAAGTCTAGGTCTGGGTTCGGGTCAGGGTCCAGGTATCTATCCCAGCCTGGGTCCGGGTCCGTGTTCGGTTCTGCATTTAGATCAAGTTTTTGGTTGAGGTCCAATTCCTAATCTAGGGTCTTGATTTCGGTTCTTGTTCTAATTTTGGGTTTCGGGTCTGAGTTAGTGTTTGGGTCCTGGTTTGGAAAAAGTTCCAGGTTCGGGTCTTGGTACGATTGCAAGATCTAGACACCGACTACGGGTTAGGTCCATGCCCCATGTCGTAGGTCAAGATCCAGATCCAAATCTTAGGTCCCTATCTCATTTTGATTCAGATCTGTGGTCTCGGTCCGTGTCCGTGTTCGGGTCTGTGTCTAAGACCAAGCGTGGGGTCGGGTCTTGGGTCCCAGTCCTAGTCTTGTTTCCCGATTCTGGTTCTAATTTTGAGTTTGGGTCTCCAATCTAGGTTTGGGTCCTAGGTCCAGATCTTAGTCTCCAATCCCGGTCTAGGTACTGTGTCTGGGTCTTGGTCCAAGTCCGTGTTTGGGTTCAGATTCGTGTCCCGAGTCTCGATCTAACTTTTGATTCGGATCGGCGTCCCGGTCCGGGCTGGGTCTGGGTCCTAGTTAGATTCTAGTTCCCGGACTCAAACCCAAACTCGGACATGGACCCAGGTCAGGGGTACAGGTATTTGTCTAGGTCAGGGTTTGGGTCCGAGTCTGGGTCTGGGTTTGAGTCCGAGTCTGGGTTTGTGTCCGGTTATGGGTCCCAAATCCAGACACTGACTACGGGTCAGGTCCAAGCCCTGGGTCAAGATTTGGATCACGGTCTCGGGTCCCAGTCTAGTTTCACTTCGGTTCCCAAGTCCCAGTCTGGCTTCTATGTCAGGGTCTAGGTCCGAGGTCAGGTCCTTGGTCTCGGTCCCAGTTCTGATGCACGTGTCCTCGGTCCAGGCCCCCCATCCAGGTCCGAGTCCTAGGTCCCGGTCCAAGTCCAGGACCCGGTCAGGGTTCAAGTCTTGGTCCAAGTTCGGGTTCGGTTTCTGATCTCGGTTTGCGTCCAGATCAGGGTTCGAGTCTAGGTCCAGCATCTGGTCCGAGTCCTGAGTTCCAATCTAGGTCTGGGTTTTGAGGCGCACGTCTAGGTTCCCCATCCAGGTCTAGGGCCTTGGTCCCGGTCTGGGTACATGTTCGAGTTTGGGTCCTAGTCCTAGTTTCGATTTCGATTCAGTGTCTAGGTTCGGGTTTGGGTCCGGGTCTGGGTCGGGATCTGAGTCCTGGTCCGAGTTTTGGTCCAGGTCTGGGTTCAGGTCTGAATCCCAATCTGGGCATGTGTTCGAGTCTAGGTCCAAGTTCGGGTCCCGGGTGCGGGTCTAAGTCAGAGTTTGGGTCAGGGTCTCGGTCCGGATCTAGGTCCTAAGTTTCGATCCCGGTGTGGGTCTAGATTTGGGTTCGAGTCTAGGTTCGTATTCGGATCCCTATCTAGGTTTGAGTCTGGGTTTGGGATCAGGTCCCAGGTCTAGGTCTGGGTCCGGGACTGGGTTTTGGGTTCGGGTCTCGGCCCTGGTCTGGGTAAATGACCGTTTCTGAGCCCGAGTTCAGGTCTCGATCTGGGTCTGGGTCCTGGTCACGGTCCTAGTCTTGTTCGAGGGTCCTTGTCAGGCGGTTTTTGTTCAGGCTCCTGTTTCGGGTCCCGGGTCTGGGTCAGGGTCCGATTTGGGTCTTGGTCCGAGTTCGGGTCCTGGTCTGAGTCACAGATCTGGATCCCTTCACGTGTCCCGATCTGGTTCTGGTTTAGATCTCGGGTCCCAAGTTCAAGTTTGGGTTCAAGACCGAGATTGGGGTGCAGTTCTAGGTCCCCGTCCCTGTTTTGTGTCTTGAGTCTGTTTCCATGTTTAGGTCTGAGTTTGGGTCCAAGTTCCTGTCCCGAGTCCAGGTTTGGGTTGGGAGTACGGGTCCTGGTCTAGTTACGGTTCCGGGTCTAGGTCCAGGTCTAGTTATGGTTCGAGGTCCAGGTCCAAGTCTTTGTTTCTTACCCGTTTCCAAGTCCCGGTCTACATCCCATTTTGATTCCAATTTTAGGTCACAGGGTACGGGTTCTGGTCTAGGTTTGGGTGTGGGACTAGGTTCAGGTCCGGGTCTAGGTTCGGGTCTGGGGCTGGGTCCCAGATCTAGACACTGACTACGGGTTCAGTCCAAGCCCTAGGTCCAGATCCGGATCCCGATCTTGAGTGCCGATTTGGTTCCATTTCGGGTGTTGGGTCACAAGCTGGGTCCTAGGTTGAAGTCTGGGTCTAGAGTCGGGTCTTACGTCTCGTTCCTAGTTTCGTTGCCCAGGTCCTTATCCTGATTCTAGGTCTAGGTTTTAGTTTTGGTCGCGGTCTAGGTTCGGGTTTGGGTCCTAGTCGCGGTTTGGGTTTGGGTCTGGGTCTTGGTTTTTATTTGGGTTTGGGTTCGGGTCTGGGTCCTTGTCTTGGTCCTGGTCCTAGTCCTAGTCTGGTTCCAGTTCCAGTCGCGATTCTGAGTTCGAGTTTGGGTTCGAGTTCTAGTCGGGTTCGAGTCCTGGTCCGAGTTTGGGTTCGGGTCCGGATCGGGCTTTGGGTGTGGGTTAAGGTCTTGGGTTCTGGTCCAGGTTCAGGTTCAGGTCTGAGTCCCAGGTTTCGATCTCGATGTGAGTTCGGGTTTAGTTTCGGGTCTACATCCTACGTTCTGATCTTGGTCTAGGTTCGAGTTCGAGTCAAGGTGGAGGTCTAGGTTTGGGTCTGATTCTGGGTCTGGGTCTAAGTTTGGGTTTGATTTTGGGTTCAGGTCCGGGTTTGGGTTCGGTCCCAGTATGGGTTCGTGTCTAGGTTCCTTTCCTAGTTTGTGTCCGGGGCAGGTTTCGGGTTCGATTATAGGTTCGACTTCGGATTCCTGGGTCTAGGTTAGGTCCTGGTTTGGGTTTGAGTCCCAGATTTAGATCTGGGTCTGGGTTTCGGGACCTAGGTCCCTGGTCTAGGCCCCCCATCCAAGTCTGATTCCTAGGTCATGGTCTGGGTCTAGGTTCGGCTTCGGGTCCCGAGTCTTGGTTTTAGTCTGGGTCCCGGTCGGGGTTCGGGTCTAGGTCTCGGTCCCAATCTTGGTCCAAGTTCAGGTTTAGGTCCTTGTCAAGGTCGGTATCCTGGTCTTGTTCACAGGTCTCAGGTCCCCGCGAGGGTTTAGGACCAAGTTAGGTCCAAGTGCGGTCCAGGTCCGGGTCCCATGTCTTAAGTCCCAGTCCTATTCAAGGCCTTGGTCCAGGTTCTGGTCTGAGTTTGGGTTATGGTTTGGGTTTGGTCCTAGTCTCAGGTCTGGGTCCTAGTCATAGTTCCAGTTTTGATTTTGGGCCCAAGTTTGGTTTCGGGTCCAGGTTGGAGTCTGGGTCCAGCTTGGGGTCGGGGTCTGACTCTTAGTCCGAGTTCGGGTACTTATTTTTTGGATCCTAGTCTAGGTCCAGGTCTGAGTCCGGGTCCTGGTTCGGGTCCTAGGTTCGGGTCTGGGTCTGCATCTGGGTCCGGGTCTAGGTCCCGTGTTTCGATCCCGATCTAGGTTTGGGTCGGTATTCGAGTTCGTGTCTGGGTTTAGTCCATGTCAAAATCCGAACACCGTTTTAGGTCAGGGGCTTGGTTTGGGTCCATGATCGAGTCCCGAGTTCAAGTTCGGGTTCAGGTTTGAGTCTCAATCCTAGTTTGGGTCCGGGAACGGGTCTGGGACTGGGTCGGAGCCCGAGTTCCGGGGCTGGGTTCTGGTCTAGTTTTGGGTCCCGGTCCAGGTCTAGGTTCTGGTCACGGTCCTAGTCCTATTCTAGGGTCTTGGTCATGTTCTGGTTCATGTTTTGGTTTTGGGTCCCACATCTTGGTTTGGGTCCAGGTCCTGGTCCAGCTTTGGGTGCTTCTCTGAGTCCCAGACTAAGACATCGACTATGGGTGTTGTCCAAGCCCGTGTTCCTTAATCCCAGGACAAGATCTGGATCTCAATCATGGAGGTTCATGTCCCAGGTCCCGCTCTCGGTCTCGGTCTAGGTCTGGGACCGAGACATGGGTGCAGTTCTGGGTCTCGATCCTAATTCTGGGTCCCGAGTCCTGTTCTGTGTTCGGGTCTGAGTTTAGGTCTTGGTTCGGGTCGTGAGTCCCGGTTCGGGTTTGGATTCATGTTTGGGAACCAATCCCAAGGTGGGTCCACGTCCGAGTCTAGGTCCTGGTCCGGTTACAGTTTTGGGTCTGGGTCTAGGTCATGGTCGTGGTCCTGTTCCTGGGTCGAGATCAACTTCTAGTTTTGGTTCCAGTTTCAAGTCACGGGGTACAGGTTCGGGTCGAGTTTGGGTCTAAGTTTGGGTTCGGGTCCTTATTTTTGTCCAGGGCGAGGTTTAGGTCCGGGTTTCAGTCTCGGTTAAGGTTCGAGGTGTGGTCCAGTTCCGAGTTTGGGTTCGAGTCCAGGTCCTGGTCCCGTTCTAAGATCCCAGTCCGGTTCCAGTTCAAGTTTTTGTTTTTTGTTCCCGAGTGTGGGTTTGGGTTTGGGTATGTGTTTGGGTACTGATTTGAGTTTGAGTTTGGGTTTGGGTTCTGGTCTAAGTCCCAAATCCAGACACCGACTACTGGTTCGATCCAAGCCCCGGGTCCAGATTCGGATCTTGATCTCGGGTCCTAGTCTGATTCCATTTTGGGTGCCAGGTGACGAGCTAGGTCCTAGGTTCAAGTCCGAGTCTGGGGTCGGGTACTAGGTCCCAGTCCTAGTTCTGTTTCCTAGGTCCCTATTTTGTTTTTGGGTTCAGGTCCCGGTTCTTGGGTCGGGTCCTAAGTTTGGGTTTGGGTCCGGGTTTGGGGTTGTGTCCCGGTAGGTAGGTCCTGGGTTCTAGGTCCAAGGTCACGTCCCGTGTCTTGAGTCTGGAGTCGAGTTTTGGGTCACGATAGCGAATCTGAGGCCTAGTTTCAGGTCCAAGTCCACCATCTAGCTCTGCATCCTTGGTCCAGGTCTAGGTTTAGGTTTTGGTTTGGGGCCTAGATCCCCCATCTAGGTCTGGATCCTAGGTCCCAGTCTAAGTCCAAGTTTAGGTTCGGGTTTGGATCCCGAGTTCGGGTCCCAGTCTTAGTCCAGGTCCTTGTTTGGGTCTAGGTTGGGGTCACGATTCGGGTCCCAGTCAAGGTATAGGCCCCGGATGAGGTTTTGGTCTGGGTTTGGGTTCGAGTTCAAGTCTTGAGTTTGGGTCTAGGTTCGGGTTTAGATCCGGGTCCAGGTCTAGGTCCTGGGCTCCGACCTCGGTATGGGTATGGGTATGGGTCTGGGCTTGTGTCAAGGTTAGGGTATAGGGTTTAGGGTTTTGGGTTTATTGTTTAGGGATTTAGGGTTTAGGGTTTAGGGGTAAGTGTAAAGAGTTTAGGATTTACGGTATCAGGTTTAGGGTATAGAGTTTAAGGGTCTGTTTCCAGTGTCGGTTCCAATTTTGTGTCACAGGGTACAATGTAAGGTTTGGGTGTCGGTCTGGGTCTGAGTCATGGTCTAGGTCTAGGTCCGTGTTTGGGTTCATGTCCTATTCCGATCTTGGCTCCCGGTCCGTGTCCGGGTACGAGTCTGGGACCGAGACAAAGGTCTAGTTTTAGGTCCCAAAGCCTTTCTTGGGTCCTGATTCTGGTTCTAATTTCGCGTTTGGGTCCCCAATCTAAGTCGGGGACCTAGGTCTAGGTCTGAGTCTCCAATCTCGGTCCGGGTCTTGCGTTCGGGTCTGGGTCCGAGTCCATGTCTGGGTTTGGGTTCGCGTCTCGAGTCCCAATCCCAGTTTTGATTCGGGTCCGCATCCCGGTCTTGGTCTTGGTCTAGTTCCTTGTCAAATTCCAGTTCCAGGACCGAGATCGGGTCTTAGTCCCCTGGTCTTGTTCTCGGGTCCCAGTCCGCTTCCAGTTTCGCTTCAACTTTCGGGTCACGGAGTACAAGTGCGGGTGTGGGTCCGGGTTTGGGTCTGAGTTTTGGTCTAAGTTTGAGTCCAGGTATGGGTCCCAGATCCAAACATCGACAATGGGTCAGGTCCAAGCCCCGAGTCTAGATCAAGATCCTGGTCTCGGGTCCCAGTCTAGTTCCACTTCAGGTCCCAGGTCCTGGTCCGTGTCCAAGTTCAGGGTCTGGGTCTCAGGTTAGGTCTTGGGTCTCGGTGTCAATTCTGAAGCTCGGGTCCCGGGTCCCCCATCCAGGTCTGGGTCCTAGGTCCTGGTCCAAGTCTAGGACTTGGTCGGGGTTCAAGTCCTAGTCCGAGTTCAGGTTCGGGTTTTTAATCCCGGTCATGGTCAGGATCTAGGTTCAAGTCCTGGGTTTGAGTCCAGATCCAGGTCCAGGTGTGAGTCTCGAGTTCCGATCCGGGTCTGGGTTCCGAGGCCTGGGTCCAGGTCCCCCATCCAGGTTAAGGTCCTAGGTCCCAGTCCGAGTCCATGTTTGGGTTCGGGTCCTAGTCCATGTTCTGATTTCGATTTCGTGTCTGGGTTCTGGTTCTTGTCCAGGTCTGGGTCGGGGTCGGAGTCCTGGTTCGAGTCCAAGGTTGGGTATGGGTTTTTTTCCAGGTCCAGGTTTGGGTCTGGGTCTCGGTCCGGATCCAGGTCCTAAGTTTCGATCCCGGTCTGGGTGTGGGTCCGGGTCTGGGTTCGAGTCCAGGTTCTTATCCAGATCCATGTCTAGGTTTGAGTCTAGGTCTGGGATCGGGTCCCAGGTTCAGGTCCGACCCGATCCCAGACCCAGAACAGGAATTGGACTAGGACTGAGACTAGAACCCAGACATGGGACTGTAACAGGACCCAAACCTAAACCCAAACTCAGACCAGAACCCATACCGGGACTTGTGACCTGGGACCTAAACCAACAGCGGGACCTGGACCCAGACCCAGACTCAGACCCAAAAACTGGGGCCGAACCTAAGACCCAAGAACAAGACTTGAACTTGGGACCTAAAACTCGGACACAGACTTGGACTGGGACCCGAACTCGGACCCGAACATAGAGTGGGGACCCAGACCTAGGAATTGGGCCCCCGAACTAGGACCAAAACTTGGGCCTCATAACTTGGATCGGGATCTGGGATCCGACCCCAAACCCAAACCTGGACCTAGGACCCACCTCGGGACCTGAGATCCGGGACTTGAGGCTTGGACCCGACCTGTAGTCGGTGTTTGGATCTAGGACATAGACCTGAACCCGAACCCAAACTCGAACTCAAACTAAGACCCGGACACATACGAAGACCTAGACCCACACTCGGGAACCAAAACCGAAACTTCAACTAGAACTTGACCGGGATCTTTGAATGGGACCGAGACCTGGACCTAGACCGAACCTAGAATCAGACCCACCCTCGGACCCTAAACGAGACCGAAACCCAGACCTGAACCTCGCCCCAGACCCAAATCAGGACCCAAACCCAAACTTGGACCCAAACTCGACCCGAACTTGTACCCCGTGACTTGAAACTGGAACCGAAACTAGAAGCGGATCGGGACCCAGGAACAGGACCAGGACCAGGAATTTAAAAACCTTGTCGCTTTGATACCAAACTATAACGCCCTAAGAAGTAGGCACACTACCCAAGGGGATTAAGAAACCCTAATCGCCTAAATTTGATTACTAGAAAGATAAGCGCGGGTAATTTAAAATTTAATTGAAAACAGAGGGAAAATAAAAGTTGTAATAAACTTAACTTTACAATAAAAAATTACATGTCTCGGGATCTCAAAAATATTTTACAAAATATTACAAGCCTTTTCATTAGCTAACCTAAGCGGCAAAATCAGAGTTTCAAAAGTTCATCACTGGTAGACCCCAATCCGCTTGGTCTAGTGTGGCTCGAACATGTACATACATCGCCCAACTCTCGCACTCATGGATGATCTGAGACAGATTTATCCTTTCCTGCACAGTACAACACCCGTGAGCCAAGCCCAGCAAGACTGTATAAAATATCAATAATCATAATTATCACATCACATAAACATCAATGCCATTTCACAATTGTCTGTATGACATAGACCCGTGTGTTACGCTCGCACGCCTACTTATGTGTATGTGGCATAGACCTACTTGTTACGCTTACACGTCTAAATACAATAAGGCCTTAAAGCGGTTCTTCTCGGTTCTAGTCACCGAGTCTAACCCGATTATGCCTTGAACGCATAACCCTAAAATCTCAATATACACTTATATATAACTATGCATAACACATTCACATTAATCATCACTAGGGTAATAACCCTAGACCATTAAACCGCTCATGTTAGGGTGATAACCCTAGTCCCGGTTCCCAATTACTCACATATATCATTTTCAATATAAGCGCCACCGTGCATACTCTATGTGCTAAATACTATCTTACCAATTGTCCCGTAAATGCGGAGATTCCAAATCCCCCAGTGCCCCTGACCCATTGTCGGTAATCCTAGTCACAATTTTTGGGATTCACAAGTATAGGGTTAATCCCTAAATCAACTTTCACATAATATAAAATTGACATTCAAAATATAGATAAACATATAAAGCTCGGAACGAGCTTTCAAAAAATATAAAGAACGACCCAAACGGAGTCCTGAGTCAAAAGTTATGAACAAAGCAAGTTCAACATGCAATCTGTCGACGCGAGCGGGCCGCGGCGCCTGGGTTGAAAACCCAGAAACTCCATTCTAGCAGCTCCAAAAATGCATCAAAAATCACCCAATCTCACCCCAAACATGCATATATCTCAAAATCATTTCCCACACAATATAACTAACATAACAGAGAGCTAATACACACATTTAAAGGTCAAAATCAAAGCTCGCATGCAACAAAATCAGATTTAAACAATATCCAATATAGGCTGCAAACTTGAGTAAAATATCAACAAATTCAAGCTCAAACCTTGAATCTTTAAACCCAAAACACAAGCTTAAGCTCAACAATAAAATCAGAGTTGTATAAAAGAATTAAAGCACCAACTTAACCTCAAAAATTATCTCAAAAGCACAACACAAAGCATCCTACATCAATCTTTAACACAATCAAGCATAGAGTATCAAAATTAAACTAATTCCAACACACATGCATCACAAGGATCTCTACAATAAAATCATGCTTAAATCAACTCCAATTTCAGCAACCAATTCAAATTAAGACAGTAAGAAAACTACCTCCAAATCCTCAACAACTCAAGCTTTAAAGATTCCCACAAAATAAGCTTGAATCTAAGCAATTCTCTACAAATTCAAAGATTAGAGTAAATGAGTTTAGAGAGAGAGGGGGGTTGTTTGGGTAAAGCAAAATGCAGAAAATGCTTTTCATTAATCAACATTCACTTGTCACAAAATAGACAAAATAGTCAAAAAGCCTAAATTGCCCCTAGGGCCACATAACACACAATTAAGCATTCAAGGGCATTTAAGTCATTTCCATTAAATATCACATATTCAAATAATTTTCAAATTAATCACATATTAATAAAATGCAAACAAATAATCCCAAAATTGTGTTTTGGCCCCGAACCCGATTCAGCCTGAAATACCCAGTTGTGAATATATAATAATATAGTCCATAAGCACATCATAATATAAATTCCATAGTTTTACCCTTCTCGTGTCAAAATTACAGAATTGCCCCTGGCTCACCAACGAGGTCTTAACGTATCATATATCAAATTAATTAACTTATAATAAATTATATAGTAATACAATTCTACAATAATACACATTTAACTAGTTAGGGTTTGGTAATCCATTTTCTTAGTCTTAGGGTATTACAATTACCTTCTCCTTATAGAAATTTCGTCCCGAAGTTTACCTGAACAACTCCGGATATATTGTTGCATATCCGTCTCGAGTTTCCAGGTTGCCTCTTCCACTTTACTGTTTTTCCATAATACCTTCACCAGTGCAATTTTCTTGTTTCTCAAGACTTTCTCTCTTCTATCAAGTACTTGCACCGATTATTCCTCATATGATAAATCTGACTATAGTTCCAATGCTTAATAACTCAAGATATGGGATGAATCAGAGACATAATTCTGAAGCATCAAAACATGGAACACATCATGTACAGCTGCAAGCGCTGGGGGCTTTGCCAATCTGTACGCTACATGCCCTATCCTCTCAAGGATTTCAAAAGGTCCAATGGACCTTTGGCTAAGCTTCCCTTTCTTACCAAAGCGTTTGATGCCTTTCATAGGCGATACTCGGAGAAATACCATATCTCTAACCTGAAAATCAATCTCCTTTCACTTTGGATCAACATAACTCTTCTTTCTGCTTTCAGCCGCGAGCATTCGTTCTCTAATTTTATCAACTACCTCACTTGTTCTCTGAACAACCTTAGGGACTAGGAACTTTATTTCACCTACTTCATCCCAGTGAATCAGTGATCTACACTTTCTTCCATATAAAAGTTCATAAGGGGCCATCCTGATTGTTCGAGTGTCCTGGTCACGGTCTTAGTCTTGTTCGAGGGTCCTGATCTGGTGATTCTTCTTCAATTTCCAATTTTGGGTCCCAGGTCTGGGTCAGGGTCCGGGTTTGGGTCCTGGTTTGGGTTCGGGTCCTGGCCTGAGTCCCAGATCTGGATCCTTATCACGTGTCTCGATCTTGTTCTGGTTCAGGTCCCGAGTCCCACGTCCGATTTTTTGTTCGAGATTGAGGGTGAGGTGCGGTTCAAGGTCCTGGCCCCAGTTCTCTGTCCCTAGTCTTTTTCCATGTTTGGGTCTGAGTTCGGGTCTAGGTTTTGGGTACCGTGTCCAAGTATGGGTTGGGATTCGGGTCTAGGTCCCAGTTTGGGTGTAGGTCTAGGTTGTAGTCTGAGTCCTAGTCTCGTTACGGTTCCAGGTCTAGGTCTAGGTCCAGTTACGGTTTTAGGTCTAGGTCCAAATCCTGGTTCTGGTCCCGTTTCCGAGTATCGTCTACTTCCGGTTTCGGTTCCCTTTTCAGGTCATAGGGTACGGGTTCGGGTCCAGGTTTGGGTCTAGGACTGGGTTCGGGTCAAGGTCTAGGTTTGGGTCCTGGTCAGGGTTCAGCTCCGGGGCTGGGTCCCAGATCCAGACACTGACTATAGGTTCGGTCCAAGCCCCAGGTTCAGATCCAGATATCGATCTCAGGTCCTGTTCTGGTTCCATTTCAGGTGTCGGGTCACGCGCTGGGTCTTAAGTTCATGTCCGGGTCTGGGGTCGGGTCTTGGGTCCCAGTCCTAGTTCTGCTGCCCAGGTCCCTATCTCATTTGTGGGTCTAGGTCACGGTTTTGGTTTGGGTTTGGGTCCCGGTCTAGGTTTGGGTTCGGGTCCTAGTCCCAGTTTGGGTTTGTTTCTCGATTTGGGTTTTTAGTTGGGTTTGGGTTCGGGTGTGGGTCCTTGTCCTGGTCCTATTCCTAGTCCGATTCCAGTTCCAATTGTAATTCCAAGTTCGAGTTTCTGTTTGAGTTCGGGTCGGGGTTCGAGTCCTAATCTGAGTTTTGGTTTGGGTCTGGATCTCGGTCTAGGTTCGGATCGGGCTCTGAGTGTGGGTTAGGGTGCTGGGTCTGGGTTCAGGTTCAGTTCCGAGTCCCAAGTTTTGATCTCAATCTGAGTCCTGGTTTAGTTTCGAGTCTTAAGTCCTGGGTTTCGATCTCGGTCTGGGTTCGAGTTCGGGTTCGGGTGCAGGCCTAGGTTTGGGTCTGATTCTAGGTATGGGTTTGAGTTTGGGTATCGGGTTTGGGTTTAATTTTGGGTACGAGTGTGGGTTCGAGTTTTTTCCTGGTATGGCTTCATCTCTAGGTTCCTGTCCTCGTTTGGGTCTGGGGTAGGTTTCGGGTCCGGGTCTGCGTGTGACTTCGGATTCCCGAGTCCAGGACAGGTCCTGGATTGGGTTCGAGTCCCGAATTTAGATCTAGATCTGTGTTCCAGAGCTTAGGTCCCTTGTCTAGGTTCCCCATCCAAGTCCGATTCCTAGGTCCTGGTCTGGGTCCATGTTCGGGTTCGGGACCTGAGTCTTGGTATTAGTCTAGGTCCCGGTCTAGGTTTGGGTCTAGGTCTCGGTCCCAATCTTGGTCCGAGTTAAGGTTTGGGTCCTTGTCGGGTCTAGATCCTTGTCTGGCTCGCGGGTCTTAGGTCTCGGCGAGGGTTTAGGACCAGGTCCTAGTTCGGGTCTCGGTCCAGGTTTGGGTCCCAGGTCTCAGGTCCTTGTCCTAGTCAAGCTCTCGGTCCAGGTTCTGGTCCTAGTGTTGGTTATTGTTTGGGTTCTGTTCTTGTCTCAAGTCCAGATCATAGTCAGAGTTCTAATTCTGATTCTAGGTCTGGGTTTGGTTCCGGGTCCGGGTATGGGTCCAGGTTGGGGTTAGGGTCCAAGTCTTAGTTCGAGTCCGGGTACGGGTTTTTTGGATCCCGGTCTTGATCTAAGTCTGAGTCCGGGTCCTAGTTCGGGTCTTGGGTTTGAGTCCTAGGTTTGGGTCTGGGTTTGCGTCTGGGTCCGAGTCCAGGTCCCTTGTTTCGATCCCGGTCTGGGTCTGGGTCTTGGTCGGTATTCAGGTCCAGGTCTGGGTTCGTGTCCATGTTCAGGTCCGAATCCCAGTCTAGGTCAGGGGCTTTATCTGGGTCCGGGATCGAGTCCCAAGATTGGGTTCGGGTTCAGGTTCGAGTCTCAATCCTAGTCTGGGTGCGGGACCGGGTCTAGGACCGGGTCCGAGCCCTAGTTCCGGGGCTGTGTTCTGGTCTAGTTCTAGGTCCCGGTCTAGGTCCAGGTCGTGGTCACGGTCCCAGTCCTGTTCTAGGGTCCTAGTCACGTTCTGTTTTATTTTTTGGTTTCGGGTCCAAGGTCTGGGTCTTGGTCTAGGTCCAGGTCCAGCTTTTGGTCCTTCTTCGAGTTCCAGATCAAGACACCGACTATGGGTCTTGTCCAAGCCCCAGTTCGGGGATCCCGGGTCTGAGTCTTGGGTCTAGGTTTGAGTCTCCAATCCTGGTCCTTGTCTTGGGTCTGAGTCTGGGTCCAAGTCCTTGTCTGGGTTCGGGTTTGTGTCCCGAGTCCCAATCCGAGTATAGATTTGGGTCCGCATCCTAGTCCGTGTCTAGGTTTGGGTCTGGTTCTTAGCGAGATTCCAGTTCCTAGACTCAAACCCAGACTCGGACTCAGACCCAGGTTTGAGTTACGGGTCAGGGTCTGGGTCAAAGTCTAGGTCTGAGTATGAGTCTTGGTTTGAGAGTCCGAGTATGGATCCCAGATCCAAACCCTGACTACGGGTCAGGTCCAAGCCCTGGGTCCAGATCTGGTTCACAGTCTCGGGTCCCAGTCTAGTTGCACTTCGGGTCCCAGGACCCAGTCTGGATCCTTGGTCAAGGTCTGGGTCAAGGACCCGGTCGGGGTTCAAGTCCTTGTTCGTGTTCGGGTTTGGGTTCTGATATCGGTTTGGGTCCAGTTCTAGGTTCCAGTCTAGGTCGGGTCCAACTCCTGAGTTCCGATTTGGGTCTGGGTTCTGACGCCCAAGTCCAGGTCCCCCATCCATGTCCGAGTCTAAGGTCCCGGTCAGGGTCCATGTTCAGGTTTGGGTCCAAGTCCCAATT
This sequence comes from Cannabis sativa, assembly GCF_029168945.1. Classification (NCBI taxonomy): domain Eukaryota; kingdom Viridiplantae; phylum Streptophyta; class Magnoliopsida; order Rosales; family Cannabaceae; genus Cannabis; species Cannabis sativa. Next base: position 61,782,551 of record NC_083601.1, read on the forward strand.
TTGATTTTGATTCAGTGTTGGGGTTCAAGTTTGGGTCTGGGTCTGGGTTGGGGTCTGATTCCTAGTCTGAGTCTAAATTCGGGTCTGGGTCCAAGTCTGGATCTCGGTCTGGGTCTTGGTTTGGGTCTAGGTCTGAGTTCGGGTCTCGGGTCTGGGTTCGAGTCCTAGTTCGAGTTTGGGTTGGGGTCCAGATCTCAGTCTAGGTTCGGATTAGGCTTTGGGAGTGGGTTAGGGTCCTGGGTCTGGGTCCAGGATCGGGTCTTAGCCCGAGGTTTTGATCTCGATCTGAGTCCGTGTTTAGTTTTGGGTCTAAGTCTTGGGTTCCGATCCCGATCTGGGTTCGAGTTCGGGTCCAGGTGCAGGTCCATGTTTGGGTTTGATTCTGGGTCTGGGTCTGATTTTGGGTCCCAGGTTCGGGTTTGGTCCTGACATTGGTTCGAGTCCAGGTTCCTGTTGTGGTTTGGGTCCGGGGCAGGTTTCTGGTCCGGGTTTGGGTCCGACTTCGGATTCCCAGGTCAAGGTCAGGTCCAGGTTCAGTTTTGAGTCTCGGATTTAGATTTGGGTATGGGTTTCAGCGCCTAGGTCTTTGGTCTAGGTCCCCATCCAAGTTCGGTTCCTAGGTCCTGGTCTGGGTCCAGGTTCGGGTTCGAGTCCCGAGTCTTCGTTTTAGTCCAGGTCCCGGTCCGTGTTCAAGTCTAGGTCTCGATCCCAGTCTTCGTCCGGGTTGAGGTTCGGGTGCTTGTTAGGGTTTGGATCGTGGTCTGGGTTGCGGGTCTCAGGACTCGGTGAGGGTTTAAGACCAGGTCATGTCCAGGTCCCGGTCCAGGTTCAGGTCCAAGGTCTCAGGTCTCAGTCCTAGTCAAGGTCTCGGTCTAGGTTCTAGTCTCAGTTTGGGTTATGGTTTGGGTTTGGTTCTAGTCTCAGGTCTAGGTCCTAGTCACAGTTCCAGTTCTAATTCCGGGTTCGGGTTTGGTTCTGGGTCCGGGTTTGGGTCCAGGTTGGGGTCCAAGTCTAGGTGCGGGTTTTTCAGATCTCGATCTGGGTCCAGGTCTTAGTCAAGGTCCAAGTTTGGGTCCTGGGTCTGGGTCCCAGGTTCAGGTGTGGCTTTGCATTTGGGTTTGGGTCTAGGTCCCGTGTTTTGATCCCGGCCTGGGTCTGGGTTTGGGTTCGTATCCATGTCGAGGTCTGAATTTTAATTTCGGTCAAGGGCTCGGTCTGGGATCGAGTCTCGAGTTCGGGTTTGAGTCTCAGTCCTTGTCTAGGTCTGGGACTGGGTCCAGGACTTGGTCCGAGCTCGAGTTTCGGGGCTGTGTTCGTTCTAATTCCGAGTCCCGGTCCAAGTCCTGGTCACTGTCCCGTTCCTGTTCCAGGGTCTTGGTCAAGTTCTGGTTCAAGTTTTTGTTTTGGGTCCCAGGTTTGGGTCTGGGTGCAGGTCCTGGTCTAGCTTTGGGTTCTTGTCCGAGTCTCAGATCAAGACATCGACTATGGGTCTTGTCCAAGCCCCGGTTCTCTAATCACGAGACAACATCTGGATCCCAATCACGGGTCCTAGTCTTGTTTCAGTTCATGTCTCAGGTCCCGGACTTCGTTAGGGTCTACGTATAGGACCGAGACTTGGGTCCTGTTCTAGGTCTCGATCCGAGTTCTGGGTCCCGAGTCATGTTCAATGTTCGGGTCTTAATTTAGGTCTGGGTTCGGGTCCCGAGTACCAGTTCGGGTTTGGATTCAGGTTTTGGACCCAATCCCATGGTGGGTTTGTGTCCGAGTCCAGGTCCTGGTCCGGTTACAATTTTGGGTCTGGGTCCATGTCCTAGTCCTGGTCCGGTTACAATTTTGGGTCTGGGTCCATGTCCTAGTCCTGGTCCGGTTACAATTTTGGGTCTGGGTCAATGTCCTAGTCCTGGTCCTGTTCCTGGGTCCCGATCTGCTTCTAGTTTCGGTTCTAGTTTAAAGTCACGAGGTACGGGTTCGGGTCGAGTTTGGGCCTGAGTCTGGGTTCGGGTCCTGATTTGGGTCCGGTGCGATGTTTAGGTTTAGGTTTCGGTCTCAGGTAGGGTTCGTGGTTGGGCCCGGTTCCGGGTTTGGGTCCGGGTCCAGGTCTCGATCCCTTTCAAAGATCTCAGTTTGGTTCAAGTTCAAGTTTCGGTTTTGGTTCCCGAGTGTGGTTCTGGGTCTTGGTTTGTCTTCGGATCGCGGTTTGAGTTTGAGTTTGGGTTCGGGTTCTTGTCTAAGTCCTAGATCCAAACACCCACTACAGGTCGGGTCCAAGCATCGAGTTTCGGATCCAAGGTCCCAAGGTGGGTCTTATGTCCAGGTTTGGGTCTAGGGTTGGGTCCCCGATCCCGATCCAAGTTTTGTTCCTAGTTCGGGGGCTAAACTCCTATGTCTAGGTCCCCCATCTATGTTCGGGTCCTAGGTCCCGGTCCGGGTCCAAGTTCGTGTTCTAGTTCGGGTTCCGCGTCCAGGTCCCAGTTTGGGTTCTTGTCCGAGTTCGGGTGCTAGTCCCAATCAGGGTTTGGGTTCCGGGTGCCAGGTCCGAGTCTTGTTCTTTGGTCTTGGGTTCGGCCCCTGTTTTTGGGTGTCGGTCTAGGTCGTGGGCCCGGTCTGGGTCCAGGTCCCGGTCTTGGTTTAGTTCCCAGGACACAAGTCCTGGTTTGGGTCCAAGTCCCAGGATGGGTTCTGGTCTGAGTTTGGGTTTAGGTTTGAGTCTTGTTACAGTCCCAGTCCTAGTCTTATTCCAGTTCCAGGTCCGGTATTATGTCAGACCTGAACCTCGGACCCAATCCCAGACCCAGACTCGGACTTAGACATGGATCTAGATACAAACCTAGACTCGAACCCAGATGCGGACTCATACCTAGACCGGGATCGAAACGTGGGACCTAGATCTTGAGCGAGACCCAGACCCAAACCTGGACCCGTACCCAAGACTTGGACTCGGACCTGGACCCAAACCCAGACCCAGATTGGGATCCAATCTTGGACACAGACCCAACACAAAACTCAAACCAGGACTCAGACCCCGACCTAGACTCGGACCCGTACCCGAAGCATACACAGAATCGAAATGAGAATTGGGACTAAGACCCGAACCCAAACCAAGGACATGTACCTGGATGGGGGACCTTGACCCGGGCCACGGAACCCGAACCAAGATCGAAACCTTAGACTAAGACCCGAATAGGATCTGGACTCGAACCCAGAACTCGAACCCAGATCTGGACCTGAACCGTGATTGGAAACCCGAACCTGAACTCGAACTAGGACTTGAACCTTGACCGGGTCCTAGACTCGGATTGGTACCTAGGACCCAGACCTGGATGGGGAACCTAGACTCGGTACCTAGGCTTCGGAACTGGCACTAAGACCCTGGACCTGACCCCAGACCCACACCCTGAACTAGGACCCAGACTAGAACCTTTGACCCGAAGTGGAACTATACTAGGACCCGAGACTAGCATCCTGATTTCGAGCCGAAGCTTGGACCTGACCCATAGTCGATGTTTTGATCTGGGACCCATACCCTCAAACCTGAACCCAGACTCGGACCCAAACCCAGACCCAGACCCGAACCTGTACCCCGTGACTCGAAACTGGAAGCGGACCAGGACCTGGGAACAAGACTAGAGGACTAGGACCCGATCTCGTTCCCGGAACTGGAATCTGTCTAGGACCCAGACCCAAACACAGATCGGGATGTGGACTCAAATCAAAAATCAGATCGGGACTCGGGACACGAACCTGAACTTTAGACACGGACTTGGATCTAGACTCGGACGTAGGACCTGACTGGGATTGGAGACTCAGACTTGGACCCAGGTCCCAAACCTCAATTGGGGACCCAAACCCAAAATTAGAACCAAAATCAGGACCTAGGACTTGGAATGGGACCCAAGAACCAACCCCGGTCTCTGTCCCAAACCCGGACCCGGACATGGACACGGACTGAGACCCAAGATCCGAATCGGAACGAGACCAGGACCAAGATTGGGATCTGGATCTTGACCCACGACCCGGTGCTTGGTCCTAACCCGTAGTCGTTGTTTGGATCTTAGAATCGTACCAAGACCCAAACCTGGAACCATTTCCAAACTAGGACCCAAACCAAGACTCAGACCCAGGACCCGAAATCGGAACAAGAACCGGAATCAGGACCTTGGAACAGGAATTGGACTTGGACCGAGAACTAGATCTAGACGCGGAACTGAACACAGACCCGGACCTAAATTGGGATCACTACCCGAACCGAAACCTAAACCTGAACCTAGACTTGTGCCAGGACCTGCGACCCAGAATATGGAACCCAACACCTGTGACCCAGGACCTGGATAAGAACCCAGACTCGTACAAGAGCCCCGACCCAAACATAGACCCAGACCAAGACCCAAACCCATACCCGAACAAAAACCCAGACCTAGACCAAGACCCAGACCTAGAGTCAAACTCGTACTAGAACTCAAACTCGAACCCGGGACTTGAACCTGGACCGAGATCAGGACTAGGACCCAAACCCGAACTAGGATCGAGCCCTGAACCTGGACTGAGACTAGAACCCATATTGGGACTGGGACTTGGGACCTGAGACTCATACTTGGGACATGAGAACCGAACTGTGACCTAGATGGGGGACCTAGGCCCCAAACCCGAACCTAGACCAAGGATCCGGACATAGATGGGGGACTTGGACCCAAACCTGGGCCCGAAACAAGGACTGAGACCCAAAACTTGACCGCAAACTCGAGAAACAAGACCCGACTTTGGACCCGAAACCCAGGAACTGACTACCGGGACACAACTCCGAACCCAAACCCAAATCAAAACTTAGGACTCGGCCTGGGACTCAGGGCCCGAATTGGAACCAGACCGAGATCTGAATCTGGACCTAAGGCTTTATCCTGACTCGTAGTCAGTGTTTGAATCCAGGACCCAGACCCAGATCCGTGCCAAGAACCCGAATTAGAATTGAACACGGACTGGGATGAGAACCCAGACCTGGGACTGTAACAGGGCCTAAACCTAAACCCACACTTAGCCCAAAACCAATATCGGGACTAGGACCGAGACCGAGATCTGTGACCTGGGACCTAAACCAAGACTGGGACTTGGACCCAGACCGGGACCCGGACCCAGACCCAGACCTAAGAATCAAGGCCAGACCAAGGACCCAAGAACTAAACTCAGACTAGGGACCCAAAACCCAGACCCAGACTAGGATTGGGACCCGAACTCAGACCCGAACCCACACTTGGACCTGAGACCTGATCCCAAACTGAAACACAAACTTGGACCCAGATCGGGACCTAGGACCCAAACATAGATGGGGAACCCAGACCAAGAATTGGGCCCCCAAACTAGGACTAGAACTTGGGCCTCAGAACATGGATCAGGATCCTAGACCTGACCCCAGACCCAAACTTGGACCTAAGACCCACCTCGGAACTTGAGATCAGGGACTCGATGCTTGGACTCGACCCGTACCGCGTGACTTGAAATTGGAACCGAAACTAAAAGCGGATCGGGACCCAAGAACAGGACAAGAAGCAGGACATGGACCTAGACCCAAAATTATAACTGGACTAAGACCCGGACTCAAACACAGACCCACACTCAGATTCTGTGTCTGGGTTCGGGTTCGGGTTCGGGTTTGGGTCTAAGTTGGGGTCTCAGTCCTTGTCCAAGTTTGGGTTCGAGTCCAGGTCCAAGTTAGTGTCCCTAGTGCGGGTCCAGGTTTGGGTCTGGGTCAAGATCTCAGTCCAGATCTAGGTCTCGGGTTTCAATCTCGGTACGGGTCTTTGTCCGACTTAGAGTTCGTATCCGGATTCCAATCTAGGTCCGAGCTTGTGTTTGGGATCGGGTCCCAAATTTAGGTTCGGGTCTGGGCCCAACATCTGGTCTCAGTTTGGGTCTAGGCAAGATTCGAGTTTGGTTCTACGTCTAGGTCCGGGTCCTGGTCACAGTCCTAGTCTTGTTCTATGGTCCTTGTCCGGCAGTTCTTGTTCAGGTTCTAATTTCATGTCCTGGGTCTAGGTCTGGGTCCGGGTTTGGATCCTGGTCTGGGTTTGGGTCCTAGCCTAAGTCCTAGATCCAAACACCGACTACGGGTCTGTTGCAAGCCCCGTTTCCCGGATCTTGAGTGAAGATCAGGATCCCAATCACGGGTCCCGGTCTTGTTCTTGTTCAAGTCCTGGGTTCCAGGTCCGAGTTTGGATTCGGGATCAAGACTAGGGTGCGGTTTTAGGTCTCGGCCCCAGTTCATTATCCTGATTCCGGTTCCATGTTTGGATCTGAGTTTGGGTTCGAGTCCAAGTCAGGGTTGGGACTCGGGTCCAGGTTCGGGTTTGGGTCTACGTCTGAGTTGGAGTCCAGGTTCTGGTCTGGTTACGGTTCCGGGTCTACGTCCATGTACGATTACGGTTCCAAGTCCAAGTCCTTGTTCTGGTCCCGGTCTACTTCCAGTTTTGGTTCCAATTTTCGATCATAGGGTATGGGTTCGGGTCCAGGTTTGGGTCTTGGACTAAGTTGAGGTCTGGGTCTGGGTTCGGGTCCTGGTTTGGGTTTGGGGCCGGGGCCGGGTCCCAGATCCGAACACTAACTACGAGTTCGGTCCAAGCCCCGAGTCTAGATCCGGATCCCAATCTCGAGTCATGGTCTGGTTCCATTTTGGGTGCTGGGTCACGAGCTAGGTCTTAGGTTCAAGTATGGGTTTGAGTTTGGGTACTAGGTCCCGATCTTAGTTTCGTTGCCCAGGTCCCTATCCTGATTCTTGGTCCAACTTCCAGTTCTTATCTGGGTTTGGGTCCTAGTCTAGGTTCGGGGTTGAGTCCTAGTCTCGGTTAAGGTTTAGGTCTCGATCTGGGTTTTTATCTAAGTTCGGGTTCGGGTTTAGTTCCTTATCCTGGTCCTAGTCGTAGTCCGGTTCCAGTTCCAATTGCAATTCTGAATTTGAGTTAGGGTTTGAGTTCGGGTCGGGGTTCGAGTCCTTGTCTGAGTTTGGGTTCGGGTCTGGATTTCAGTCTAGGTTTGGAGTAGTCTCCGTGTGTGGGACTGGGTCCTTGGTCTGGGTCTAGGTCAAGGTTTGAGTCCCAAGTTTCGATCCTGATGTGAGTCCAGGTTTAGTTCCTGGTCTAAGTCTTGGGTTTTGATCCTGATCTGGGTTCGAGTTCGGGTCTAGGTCTAGGTCTAGGTTTGGGTCTAATTCTAGGTTTGCGTCTGCGTCTGGGTCCATGTCCAGGTCCCGTGTTTTGAACTCGGTCTGGGTCTGGGTCGGTATTCGGTTCCGGGTCTGGGTTCATGTCCATGTCCAGGTCCGAATCCCAGTCTCGGTCAGGGGCTTGGTGTGGGTCCGGGATCGAGTCCTGAGTTCGGGTTTGTGTTTGGGTTCGAGTCTCACTCCTAGTCTGGGTCCGGGACTTGGTTCTGGACTACGTTTGGGTGCCGGTCTAGGTCTATGTCGAGGTACTGGTCACAGTCTCGGTCCTGTTCAAGGGTCCTAGTCACGTTCTGGTTCAAGTTTTAGTTTCGGGTCCCATGTCTAGGTTTGGGTCCAGGTCCAGGTCCAGCTTCGGGTCCTTGTTTGAGTCCCAAATCAAGACTCGGACTATGGGTCTTTTCCAAGCCCCAGTTCTCGGATCCCGGGACAAGATCTGGATCCCAATCACAGGTCCTAGTCTGGTTTCGGTTCATGTCCCAGGTCTTAGTCTAGGTCTCGGTCTTGGTTCGGGACCGAGACAAGGGTGCAGTTCTTGGTCTTGATCTCTATTTTGGGTACCAAGTCCTGTTCCATGTTCGGGTCTGAGTTCAGGTGTGGGTTTGCGTCCAAAGTCTCGATTCGTGTTTGGATTCAAGTTTGGGACCCAATCCCAGGGTGGGTTTGTGTCCGAATCCGGGTCCTGGTTCGGTTACAGTTTTCGGTCTAGGTCGAGATCCTGGTCCTGTTCTTGGGTCCCGATCTGCTTCTATTTTCGTTTCCAGTTTCAAGTCACGGGGTACGGGTTCGGGTCGAGTTTGGGTTCAGGTCTTGATTTGGGTCTTGGGCGAGGTTTAGGTTCGGGTTTCTGTCTCGGTTAGGGTCCGAGGTCGGGTCTGGTTTCGAGTTCGAGTCTAGATCCAGGTCTTAGTCCCGTTCCAAGATCCCAGTCCCGTTCCAGTTCAAGTTTCGGTTTTGGTTCCCGAGTGTGGGTCTTGGTCTAGGTATGTGATCGGGTCATGGTTTGAGTTCGAGTTTGTGTGCGAGATCTGGTCTAAGTCCCAGATCCAGACACCCACTACGGGTCAGGTCCAAGCATCGAGTCCCGGATCCCAAGTCCCGTGGTGGGTCCTAGGTCCAAATTTGGGTCTGTGGTCGGGTCTCAAATCCCGATCCAAGTTCCAAGGCCCAAGTTCTGGTCCCGGTTTGGGGGCCCAATTCCTGGGTCTGAGTTCCCCATCTATGTTTAGGTCCTAGGTCTCGGTCTGTGTCCAAGTTCCTGTTCCGGTTCGAGTTCGGGTCTCGAGTACCGATTTGAGTCCAAGTCCTAGTTTGGGTTTGCGTCCAAGTTCGGGTCCAATTCCTAGTGTGGGTCCGAGTTTCGGGTCCCTGGTCCGAGTCTGTTTCTTACATCATGGGTCTGACCCCGGTTTTTAGGTGTGGGTTTGGGTTTGGGTCTAGGTCCGGGTCCCGGTCTGGGACCAGGTCCTGGTCTTGGTTTAGGTCCCAAGTCACCGGTCCCAGTTTGGGTCCAAGTCCCGGTATGGGTTCTGGTATGAGTTTGGGTTTATTTTTGGGCATGTTACTATGTCTGGTTTGGGTTCTAATCCCAGACCTAGTCCGATTCTGATTCTGGGTCTGAGATCTGGTCTGGATCGTAGTCTGGGTCCAGGTCCAAGTCTGGGTACGAATTCGGGTCCTGGTCCTGGATTCAAACACTGACTATGAGTCTGGTCGAAGCCTTAGGTCCAGATTCAGATCTCGGTCTTGTTCTAGTTTTGCTCTCGGGTCTTGGGTCGGGTCCTATGTTTTGGTTTGGGTATGGGTTTGGGGTTGTGTACCGGTAGCCAGGTCCTGGGTTCTGGGTCCAGGGTCGGGTCCTGTGTCTTGGTCCCAGTTCTAGTGCCTAGTTTCGGGTCCAAGTCCCCCATCTAGGTCTGCATCCTTTGTCCAGGTCTGGGTCTAGGTTTGGGTTTGGGGCCCAGGTGCCCCATCTAGGTCCAGATCCTAGGTCCCAGTTAGGTTCAAGTTTAGGTTCGGATTTGGATCCTGAGTTTAGGTGCTAGCCTAGGTCCCAGTACAGGTTCAGGTTTGAGTCTGGCTCCGAGTTCCAGTTTGAGTCCAGGCCCCTATTCGGGTCTGGGTCGGGGTCTTGATCCGAGTCGCAGTCAAGGGTAGGTCCTGAACGAGGTTCTGGTCTAGGTTTGGGTTCGGGTTCAGGTCATGCATCTGGGTCTAGGTTCAGGTCTAGATTCGGGTCCAGGTCTGGGTCTTAGGTTCCGATCTCGGTATGGATATGAGTCTAGGCCCGTGTCATGGTTAGGGTTTAAGGTTTAGGATTTTGGGTTCAGTATTTAGGGATTTAGAGTTTAGGGTTTATGGCTTAGGGTTTAGGGGTAAGTGTAAAGAGTTTAGGTTTAGGGTTTAGGGTTTAAGGGTCCACTTACAGTTCTGGTTCCAATTTGGGGTCACAGGGTACGATTTAAGGTTCGGGTGTGGGTTTGGGTCCGAGTCCTGGTCTAGGTCTAGGTCCGTGTTTGGGTTCAGGTCCGATTCAGATCTTGGGTCTTGGTCCGTGTCCGTGTCTGGGACCGAGACCGGGCTCAGGTCTTGGGTCCCAGTCCTAGTCCTGGGTCTTGATTCTGGTTATGGTTCTAATTTCGGGTTTGGGTCCCCAATCTAGGTCAGTGACATGGGTCTAGGTCTGAGTCTCCAATCCCGGTCTGGGTCATGCGTTCGGATCTGGGTCCAAGTTCGTGTCTGGGTTTGGTTCCTAGTTAGATTCCAGTTCCGAGACCGAGGTCGGGTCCTAGTCCCCTAGTCTTGTTCCCAGGTCTCGTTCCACTTCCGGTTCTGCTTCCAGTTTCGGGTTACGGAGTACAGGTTTTTGTTTGGGTTCGGGTTCGGGTCTGAGTCCAGGTCTGGGTTTGAGTCTGGGTATGGGTCCCAAATCCAAACATCGACTATGGGTCAGGTCCAAACCCCGGGTCCAAATTAGGATCTCGGTCTCGGGTCCCACTCTAGTTCCACTTTGGGTCCCAGGACCTTGTTCGGGTCCTTGTTCAGGGTCCGGGTCTAGGGTCAGGTCCTAGGTCTCGGTGCCAGTTCCGAAGCTTGGGTCCCGGGTCCAGGTCCCCATCTAGGTCTGGAACGTAGGTACTGGTCCGAGGTTAGGACCCAATCGGGGTTCAAGTCGTAGTTAGAGTTTGGGTTCGGGTTTCCGATCCCAGTCTTGTTCCAGATCTGGGTTTGAATCCAGATCTAGGTCCGGGTCCGAGTCTCGGGTTCCGACCTGGGTCTGGGTTCCAAGGCCCGAGTCCAGGTCCCCCTTCCAGGTCCGGGTCGTAGGTCCTAGTTTGGGTCCATGTTTGGATTTGGGTCCTAGTCCCAGTTCAAATTTTGATTCCGTGTACGGGTTCGGGTCTGGGTCGGGGTCTAAGTACTCGTTGGAGTCCAAGTCTTGGGTACGGGTTCATGTTTGGGTCTCGGTCTGGATCAAGGTCCCAAGATCAAGGTCCCAAGTTTGAGTCTTGTTCTTGGGTCCTGGGTTCGGCCCCAGTTTTTGGGTCTGAGTCTGGGTCCGGGTCTCGATCTGGGTCCAGGTCCCGGTGTTGGTTTAGGTCCCAGGTCACAGGTCCTGGTCTGGGTCCAAGTCCCAGTATGGGTTCTGGTCTGAGTTTGTGTTAAGGTTTGGGTCCTTTTACAGTCCCATGTCTAGGTTCTAGTCTCAGTCCTAGTCCGATTCCAGTTCTGGGTCAGGGATCGGGTCGGACCTGAACTTGGGACCCGATCCCAGACCTAGACTCAAACCTAAACATGGATCTGGATAAGAACCTGGACTCGAACCCAGACCCAGACCCACACCCAGACCGGGATCAAAACTTAGGACCCGGATCCGGATCGATATTAGGACCCAAACCTGGACCTGTACCTAAGACTTGCACTCGGACCTGGACAAAAACCCATACCCAACCCTAGACTCGAACCAGGAATCAGACCCCGATCCAGACCTGGACAAGAACCGGAACCCGAACACGGAATCGAAATCAGATTTTGGACTAGGACCCGAACCCAAACATCGACTCGGACAGGGACCTAGGACCCGGGTCTCGGAACCCAGATCCGGATCGAAACTCGAGACTCAGACCTGGACCTGGATCTGGACTCAAACCCAGGACTCCAACCCAGATCTTGACCATGACCGGGATCAAAAACCCGAACTCGGACTAAGACTTGAACCCCGACCAGGTCCTAGACTTGGACCGGGACCTAGGACCCAGACCTAGATGGGGGACCTGGACCCGGGACCCGAGCTTCGGAATTGACATCGAGATCTAGGACCTAACCCGAGACCCAGACACTGAACTTGGACACGTACTGGGACCTAGGACTCGAAGTGGAACTAGACTGGGACCCGAGACCAGGATCTTGTTCTAGACTCGGGGCTTGGACCTGACCCATTGTCGATGTTTGGATCTGGGACCCATACCTGGACTCAAACTGAGACCCAAACTTAGACCCAAACCCGGACCCAGACCCGAACTTGTACTCTGTGACCCGAAACTTGAAGCGGAACCGGAAGCGGACTTGGACCCGAGAACAAGACTAGGGGACTAAGACCCGATCTCAGTCCTGGAACTGGAATCTAAAAAGGAACCAGACCCAGACCAAACGCGAAATTAGAACCAGAATCAGGACCCAAGAAAGGGACTAGGACCTAAGAGCAGACCTTGGTCTTGGTCCCAGACTCGGACCCGGACACGGACCAGGACCCAAGATCGGAATCGGACCCGAACCCAAACACGAAGCTAGACCTAGACCAGGACTCGGACCCACACCCACACCCAAACCTTAAATCGTACCCTGTGACCCAAAATTGGAACCAACACTGGAAGCAGACCCTTAAACCCTAAACCCTAAACCTGATACCCTAAATCCTAAACTCTTTACACTTACCCCTAAACCCTAAGCCCTAAACCCTAAACCCTAAATCCCTAAACAATAAACCCAAAACACTAAACCCTATACCCTAACCTTGACACGGGCCCAGACCCATACCCATATCGAGATCGGAACCCAAGACCTAGACCTGGACCCGGATCTAAACTCGAACCTAGACCCAAACTCAGGACCTGAACCCGGACCCAAACCCAGACCAAAACCTCGTCCGAGACCTAGACCTTTACTGGGACCCGAATCGTGACCCCAACCCAGACCCAAACAGGGACCTAGACTAAGACTGGGACTTGAATCCAAACTCAAACGTGAACCCGTACTGGGACCTAGACTCGGACCCAAACTCGGGATCCAAACCCGAACCTAAACTTGGACTTAGACTGGGACCTAGGATCCAGACCTAGATGGAGGACCTGGGCCCCAAACCAAAACCTAAACCCAGACCTAGACCAAGGATGCAGACCTAGATGGGGGACTTGGACCCGAAACTAGGCACCAGATTCGTGACTGAGACATAAAACACGACTCTAGACTCGAGACACGGGTCCCGACCCTGGACCTAGAACACAGGACCTAACTACCGGGACAAAACCCCAAACCCGGACTCAAACCCAAACTTAGGACCCGACCCAAGACCAGGGACCCGAACTGGAACAAGACTGAGATCCGAATCTGGACCTAAGGGTTCGACCTGACCCGTAGTCAGTGTTTGAATCCAAGACTAAGACCCGGATCCGTACCCAGACCTGGAACCAGACCTAGACTGGGATCCAGACCCGGAATCAGAATCGTACCAGGTCTGAGACTAGAACCCAGACTTGGGACAATAAAGGGACCCAAACCTAAACCCTAACTCAGACCATACCGAGACTTGGACCCAGACCGGAATCTTTGACTTGGGGCCTCAAACAAAGACTAGGACTTGGACCCAAACCCAAAAACTGGGGCCGGACCCAGGACGTAAGAACCAGACTCGGACATGGGACCTGAAACTCGGAGCCACACTGGGACTAGGACCTGAACTCGGAGCTGAACCCCGATTGGGACTTGGACTCAGACTGGGACTCGAGTTCCGAACCAAAACCCGAACCGAAACATGAACTTGGATCTTGACCGGGACCTAGGATCTAAACATAAATGGGGGACCCAGACCCGAGAATTGGGCCCATAAACTGCGACAAGAACTTGGGCCTCGAAACTTTTATCGAGATTCGGGACCCGACCCCAGACCCAAACTTGGACCTACGACCCACCATGAGACCTGGGATCTGGGACTCGATGCTTGGACACGATCCGTAGTCGGTGTCTAGATCTAGGACTTAGACTAGAACGCGAACCCAAACTCAAACTCAAACTCAAACCAGGACACGAATACATACCCAGACCCAGACCTACACTCGGGAATCAAAAACGAAACTTGAAATGTAACTGGACCTGGATCTTGGAACGGGACCGGGACCTAGCCCCGAACCTGTACCCAGAACCGGACCAAACCTCGGACCCTAACCGAGACCGAAACCTGGACCTGAACCTCGCCTCAGACCCAAATCAAGACCTGAACCCAGACTCGGACCCAAACTTATCAAGAACCCGAACCCCGTGACTTGAAACTGGAACCGAAACCAGAAGCGGATCGGGACCCCGGACCAGGACCTCGACCCAAACCCAAAACTGTAACCGGACCAGGGCTCGGACTCAGACACAAACCCACCCCGGGATTGGGTCCCAAACTTGAATCCAAACCCGAATCGTGACTCAGGACCCGAACCCACACCTAAACTCAGACCCAAACATGGAATAGGACTCGGGACCTAGAATAGGGATCGAGACCCAAAACTGCACCCTAGTGTCGGTCTTGGACCTAAATCGAGACCTAGACCGGGACCTGGGACTTCAACCGAGACAAGACTAAGACCCGTGATTGGGATCCAGATCTTGTTCTGGGATCCGAGAACTGGGCCTTGGAAAAGACCCATAGTCCGTCTCTTAATCTGGGAGTTGGACAAGGACCCAAAGCTGGACTAGGACCTGGACCCAGACCCAGACATGGGACCCGAAACTGAAACTTGAACTAGAACGTGACCAAGACCCTGGAATAGGATCGAGACCGTGACCACAACCTGGACCTGGACCGGCACCTAGAACTAGACAATAACCAAGCCTAAAAACTCAAGCTAAGACCAAGTCCCGAACCCAGACTTGGACTGAGAAACGAACTCGAACCCAAACCCAAATCCAAAACTCGATCCCGGTACCAGACCAAGCCCTTGACCGAGACTAGGATTCAGACCTAGACTTGGACACGAACCCAAACCCTAAACCAAATACTGACCTAGACCCACACTGGGATTGAAACACGGGACGAGGACTCAGACCCAGACGCAGACCCAGACCTGAACCTGGTACCCGAACTCAGAGTTGGACCTAGCCCGGGATTCGAAAAACCCATACCCATCATACCCAAACCTAGACAACCCAAACCAGAACTCAAACCCAGATCGGGATTGGAACGCAAGACTCAGACCCAGAACTGAACTCAGACTCTGATCGGGATCAGAACATGGGACTCGGACCCGCATCTAGACCCAGACCCAGGCCCTAACCCAAACTCAGAGCCTGATCTCGACCTAGACTAAAATCCGAGCTTGAACCCAAACTCGGACCAGGACACGAACACCGACCCGAACTCGAACCCAAACTCGAACTCGGAATCACAACTGGACCTGGACTAGGACTAGGACAAGGACCTAAACTCAAACCCGAGCCTAGATAAAAACTAAGACTGAGACCTAGACCCGAACAAAGAATAGGACTTAAACTCGAACCTAGATTGAGACCCAAACCTAAATAAGAACCGAGACCTGAACCCAAAAACGGGATAGGGACCTAGGCAACAGAACTAGGACTGGGACCTAGTACCCGACTCCAGACTCGGACTTGAACCTAGGACCTAACTCGTCACCTGGCACCCAAAATGGAATCAGACCAGGACCCGAGATCAAGATCTGGATCTGGACCCGGGGCTTGGATCGAACCAGTAGTCAGTGTCTGGACTTACCAGAACCCAAACCCAACCTCAAACTCAAATTAGGACCCAGACACATACCCAAACCCATACTCGGGAACAAAAACTGAAACTTGAACTGGAACCGGACTGGGATCTTAGAACGAGACAAGGACCTGGACTTGGACCCAAACTCGGAACTGGACCCAACCTCGAACCCTAACCGAGACCGAAACCCAGACCTAAACCTCGCCCCGGACAAAAATCAAGACCCGAACCCAAACTCAGACCCAAACTCGACCCGAACCCGTACCCCGTGACTTGAAACTGGAACCAAATCTAGAAGCTGATCTGGACCCAGGAACGAGACCACGACCATGACCTAGACCCAGACCAAAATTGTAACCGGACCAGGACCCAGACTAGGACATGGACCCACCTTCGAATTGGTTCCCAAACCTGAATCCAAATCCGAACCGGGACTCAGGACTCGAACCAAGACCTAAACTCAGACCTAAACATGGAACAGGACTCAAGACCCAGAATTAGGATCGAGACCTAGACTGGTACCCGTGATTGAGATCCCGATCTTGTCCTGGGATTTGGAAACACGGGCTTGGACAACACCCATAGTCGGTGTCTTGATCTGGGACTCAGAGAAGCACCCAAAGCTGGACCAAGACTTGGACCCAGACCTAGACCTGGGACCCGAAACCGAAATATGAACTAGAACGTGACCAAGACCCTAGAACAGGACTAGGACCGTGACAAGAACCTAGACCTGGACCGAGACCCAGAACTAGACCAAAACCCAGCCCTGGAACTCGGGCTCGGACTTAGTCCCAAACCCAGTTCCGGACCCAAACAAGGATTGAGACTCAAACCTGAACCCAAACTTGAACTCGGGACTCGATCCTGGACCCAGACCAAGCCCCTAACCTAAAACGGGGTTCGGACCTTGACATGGACTAAACCCAGACACGAACTCGAATACCGACCAAAACCTAGATCAAAATCAAAACACGGGACCTAGACCCGGACCCAGATGCAGACCCAGACTCGAACCTAGGACCCGAACCAGGACCCAGACTCAAACCTGCACCCAGACCAGGATCCAAAAAACCCGTACCCGGACTCGGACAAAGAGTCAGACCCCGACCCCAAGCTAGACCCAGACCCCGACCCAGACCCGAAACCAAACTTGGGCCCGGAATCAGAACTGGAACTATGACTAGGACCCGGACCTGAGACCAGAACCAAACCCAAACCCATAACCCAAACTCAAACCAGAACCTGGACAAAGACCTTGAATAGGACTAGGACTTGAGACATGGCACCCGGACCTGGACCGGGACGTGGACCTGACTTGGTCCTAAACCCTCGCCGGGACCTGAGACCTGTGAACCAGACTAGGATACCGACCTTGACAATGACCCAAGCCTGAACTTGGACCAAGATTGGGACCAAGACCTGGACCCGAACCCCGACCGGGACCTAAACTAAAACCTAGACTCAAGACCGAAGCCGAACTTAGACCAAGACCATGACCTAGGAACCGGACTTGGATAGGGGACCTAGACCACGGACCTAGGTCATGGAACCTAGACCCAGATCTAAATCTGGGACTCGAATTCAAACCAGGACCTAACCTAGACCCAAGAATCCGAAGTCGAACCTATAATCGAACCCAAAACCTGCCCCAGACACAAACTAGGAAAGGAACCTAGACACGAACCCATAGTAGGACCGAACCCGAACCCGGACCTGAACCCAAAATCAAACCCGAACTCAGGCCCAGACCCAGAATCAGACCCAAACCTAGACCTCCACCTGGACTCGAACTCGAACCTAGACCAGGATAAGAAACTAGGACGTAGACCCGGAACTAAACCTGGACTCAGATCGAGATCGAAACCTGGGACTCAGACCTAGAATCAGGATAAGGACCTGGGCAACAAAACTAGGAACAAGACTTAAGACCCGACTCTAGACCCAGACTTCAACCTAGGACCAAGCTTGTGACCCAGCACCCGAAATGGAACCAAATCGGCACTCGAGATCGGGATCCAGATCTGGACCTAGGGCTTGGACAGAACCCGTAGTCGATATCTAGATCTGGGACCAAGCCCTAGACCCAAACCCAAACCCGGCCTGAACCTAGTCCCACACCCAAACCTAGACCCGAACCCGTACCTTTTGACCTAAAATTGGAATCGAAATCGGTAAGAAACAAAGACTTGGACCTGGACCTGGACCTCGAACCATAACTAGACCTGGACCTAGACCCAGAACCGTAACTAGACCAGGACCCGTACTCCCAACACAGACCTGGACTCGAGACCCGAACTTGGACCCAAACTCAGACCGAAACATGGAATCAGACTCAAGACAAAAAACTGGGACCGGGACCTAGAACTGCACCCCAATCTCGGTCTCGAACCCAAACTTGAACTTCGGACCCGAGACCTAAACCAGAACCAGATCGGGACACGTGACAGCGATCCAGATCCGGAGCAAGACCCAAATCGGACCCTGCCCAGACTCGGGACCCGAAATTGGAACCTAAACAAAAATCGCCTGACAAGGACCCTCGAACAAGACTAGGACCGTGACCAGGACCCAGACCCAGACCCAGACCTAGAACTGAACTCGGACCAAGCCCCGGACCCAAATCGAGACCAGAACTCGGGCTAAAACATGGTCGTTTACCCAGACCAGGACCGAGACCCGAACCCAAAACCCAAACCCGGACCCAGACCTAGACTCGGGACCCGATCCCAAACCCAGACTCAAACCTAGATAGGGATCCGAATACTAACCTAGACTTGAACCCAGACCTAGACCCACACCGGGATCGAAACTTAGGACCTAGATCCGTATCGAGACCCTGACCCTGACCCTGACTTGGACCTGCACCCGGGACCCAAACTCGGACCTAGACTCGAACACATACCCAGACTGGGATTCAGACCTAAACCCAAACCCGGACCCAAACTCGGACCAGGACTCAGACCCCGACCCAAACCCGGACCCAAACCCTAACCTAGACACTGAATCGAAATCGAAACTAGGACTAGGACCCAAACCCGAACATGGACCTAGACTGGGACCAAGGCCCTAGACCTGGATGGGGAACCTAGACGTGGGCCTCAGAACCCAGACCCAGATTGGAACTCGGGACTCGGACCAGAACCTGTGTTGGAAATTATTTTACCAGGATCTATTTACTATCATGTATGTTGGATTAACAACCTAATATGAATTCTAAAACAATGAAAATAAACACATATAAAGTTAGAAAACCTTACAGTGGGTGCAGCGGAATATTATGACTCCTTCCGTTCAGATCTCTAGCCCTTGATTCCTTTCTGTAGCAGAGCATCACCAAGATCTGAACCTGGATCTTCTTTTCTCCTTCTTTGATGTAGAATTTCCATAGTCTTACATACTATGATTGAGATACCACTTGATGTGTGTGGGCACTACTCATCTCACAAGGATTTCGAATTTTTTCTCTATTTTTCTCTCATAATTTCGTGGCTTATTAAGCATACAAAGACATGCAAGAGAAGAGAACAAGGGTTGCTTTATATAGGGAAAAGGGAGAGCACAACTTTCCAAATAAACAGATTCCTCTTAACTGCCTTATTTAGTGTGATCCACCACTTTCCTATTTTTGCTAGGCTCTGATTAGCAATTACATGGCAATTAAAATTGAAAATAATAATTGGGAAAACCAAACCATGTGGCCGGCCATAGGGTGAAATGGGCCTCACTTGGATTTTGCAGTTTTCTCAATTTTATTTCTATTTCTCCAGAAATGCCACTTTTCCAATTCTAATCATTTAAATGTCAAAACTAATTATTTAATAACTAAAATAGATTATTAAATAATATTGTCATTTAAAATAATTATTAATTAGACATGCAAAGTCTCTTAATTAATAATTAAACCTAGAAACCCTTTTCTTTACGATTTCATCTTTAAACTGTGAGAATTCATAAAGTAGACATAGTCTAACTTTTAGAATTATAATTGATTAATTAAAATCAATTAACTGCGTCTTACAAGCAGTATGGTCTCAACTAGTATGGGGACCATGGGTCTATATAACCGAGCTTCCAATAAGTCGAACCGAATTTACCAAGTAAATTCCCTAACTTATTAATTCCTCATTGAATCCACACTTAGAACTTGGAATTGCACTCTCAGTCATATAAAACGCTCTATATGTTCCACGATATAGACACGTCATTAGCTATCCATTGTTATAACCCTAATGTGATCAATGATCCTCTATATAGATGATCTACATTGAAAAGGCACTACTGTTACCGCTACACCTTCAATGTATTTTATCCTTAAAACACTTAACCCTGTATAAATGATATTTCACCTAAGTGAAATGAGATCTCCACCATTTATCTTCGTTTGGTTAAGCTCGAAGGAAATCATCCTTTACTTCTATTTGCCAGATAGAAGCTATAGATTCCATATTTATGTTAGCGCTCCCACTCAATTGCATTACCGTGTTCCCAAAATGCACGTATCACCCTGACTGTCAAAAGTAGGTTTAACTAACAAATCAAAGAACACGGATAACACTCTTGAGATTGAACCTAACCATATCAGGATTAAGATCATTTGATCTAGGATCAACAGGTGATATTGAATTGAATAGATATTACGGTAAGTTTTAATATATCTAATCAAAGTTCAATATCGGTCCCTTCCGATGTATACTCCATACATCCGATACTGGTAAACTTTGCCAATGTCCTGGAAAGGACATAACACTTTTCCAAGGTGTAAGAATACCTATCGCTGATTTTACCATGTCAGTCTAAATCCAGTGTTCTGACAAATCAGGGAATAAACTTTTGAACATACAATAAAGATTATATTCCACTGTGCTGACAACACTATAATCTTTAACAAACTCATATGTTCTGGACTTATATGAAATGAGTTTTATTTAGGGCATAAAACCCAACAACCTGGACCTAGACTCGAACCCTGATCTAGACGCAGACCGAGATTTGAACCCGAACCCGAACTCGGACCAAGACTTGAACCCTGACCGGGTCCTGGACTTGGACCGGGACCTAGGACGCGGACCTGGACCCAGGACACGGGCATCAGAATTGGGACCGAGACCAAGGACCTGACCCCGGACCTAGACCCTAACATAGGACCTAGACTGGGACCTGGTAACTGAAGTGAAACTAGACTGGGACCCGAGACCGTGATCCAAATCTGGACCTAGGGCTTGGACCTAACCCGTAGTCAGTGTTTGGATTTGGGACCCATGCCCAGACACAAACCCGGACCCGGACTCAAACTCAAACACAAACCCTGACCTAGACAAATACCTGTACCCCTGAACTGGGTCCAAGTCCAAGTTTGGGTTTGAGTCTGGGAACTAGAATCTAACTAGGACCCAGACCCAGACCCAGACCGGGACGCGGACCCGAATCAAAAGTTGGATCGAGACTCGGGACACGAATCTGAACCCAAACACGGACTTGGACCCAGACCGAGACACAAGACCTAGACCGGGATTGGAGACTAAGATCTGGACCTAGGACCCAAACCTAGATTGGAGACCCAAACTCAAAATTAGAACCAGATTCGGGAAACATGACTAGGACTGGGACCCAAGACCCGACCCCAGTCTCGGTCTTAGACCTAGACACGAACACGGACCGAGACCCAAGATCTGAATCAAAACGAGACAGGGACCCAAGATTTGGATCTGGATCTTGACCTACGACCTGGGGCATGGACCTAACCCGTAGTCGGTGTCTAGATCTTGCAATCATACCAAGACCTGAACCTGGAACTTTTTTCAAACCAGGACCAAAACACTAACTCAGACCCAAAACCCAAAATTAGAACAAGAACCGAAATCAGGACCCTAGAATAGGAATTGGACCTCAACCAAAAACTGGATCTAGATGCAAAACCGAACACGGACCCAGGCCCAGGCCGGGATCGATAACCGGACCCCGACTCGAACCCAGACGTAGACTTGCGCCAGGACCTGCGACCCAGAACCTCAACCCAGGACCCGTGACTCGGGAACTAGACCATAACCCAGACCAAGACCCAGAACAAGACCAAGACCTCTACCCAGACACATACACAGACTGAAACCCGAACCCAGACCCAGACCTAGACCCAGACTCAGACACAGACCCAGACACATACCAGAACTCGAACTCAAACCCGGGACTCGAACCCTGACCAAGATCAGGACTAAGACCCAGACCTAGACTAGGACCAAGACCTAAACCTAGATTGGGACTAGAACCTAGAATGGGACAGAGACTAGGCTCCGGGACCCGATACTCAAACATAGGACATAAGAACTTAACCGTGAGCAAGACCCAGACTAGGCCAAGACCCAAGACAAGGACAAGTACCAAACACAGACCGGGACCTGCCCTCAGACTAGGACCCTAACCCAGACCAGGACCTAGGACCCTGACCTAAATCGGGGACCCGGACCCATGACTCAGGACCCAAGACCCAAACCTAGACCCGAACTTGGACCTGAGACCCGAACCAAGACCCAAGACATGAGCTAAAACTCAAGACCCATACCCATACCGTGATCGGAACCCAGGACCGAGACCCGGACCCGAATCAAGACCTAAACCTAGAACCAAACTCAAGACCTGAACCTGGACCCAAACCCAGACCAGGTTCTGGTCTGGGACCTAGACCTTAACTAGGACCCAGATTGGGACCCCGACCCGTACCCGAAAAAAGACCTGGACTCAGACCAGGACTCGAACCCAGACCCAAACCTGAACCCGTACTTCAACCTAAACTCGGACCCAAACTTGGGATCCAAACCCAGTCTAGGATGAGAAGCTAGACTTGGGATTGTAACAGGACGCAAACCTAAACCCAAACTCAGACCAGAACCCATACTGGGACTTGAACCCAGACCAGGACTTGTGACCTGAGACCTAAACCAAGACCAGGACCTGGACCCAGACTGGGACTAGGACCTAGACCCAGACCCCAAAACCGGGGCCTAACCCAGGACCCAAGAACCAGACTCGGACCTGGGACCCGAAACCCAGAGCTAGACTGGGACTGGGACGCGAACTCGTACCCGAACCCAAACCGGGACCTGGACTCGGACTCGACCCGAACCTGAACTCGGACCAGGACCTAGGACCCGAATGTAGATGGGGGACCCAGACCTAAGAATTGGGCCCCAAAACTAGGCCTAGAACTTGGGCCTTAGAACTTGGATCTGGATCGGGGACCTCACCCTAGATCCAAACCTAGACATAGGACCCACCTCGGGACCTGGGATCCGGGACTCGATGGTTGGACCCGATTCGTTGTCGGTGTCTAGATCTAGGACGTAGACCAGAATGCGAACCCAAACTCAAACTCAAATCAGGACCCGGACACATACCAAGACCCAGACCCACACTTGGGAACAAAATCGAAACTTAAACTTGAACCGGACCGAGATCTTTCAACGGGACCGAGACCTAGACCCAGGCCTGAACCCGGAACCAAACCCAGCCTCGAACCCTACTCGAGACCAAAATCCAGACCTGAACCTCGCCCCGAACCCGTACCTCGTGACTTTAAACTGGAACCGAAACTAGAAGCTGATTAGGACCGAGGAACAGGACCAGGACCAGGACATGGACCCAAAGCCAAAACTGTAACCGCACCAGGATCCAGACTCGGACACAAACCCACCCTGGGATTGGGTCCAAAACCTGAATCCAAACCCTAACAGGGTCTCGGGACCTTAACCCAGACGTTAACTCAGACCCGAACATTGAACATGACTCAGGACTCGGACCAGGAACATTGAATCAAAATTGAAACTAGGACTTTGACGCAAACCCGAACATGGACCCGCACTGGGATCTAGGACTCAAACCTGGATGGGGGACCTGGACCTTGGTCCTGGAACCCAGACCCAGATTGGAACTCGGGACTGGAACCCGAACCTAGACCTAGACTCAAACCCAGATCTAGACCCAGACCGAGATCGGAACCCGAACCAAGACTCAAACCAAGACTTGAACCCCGACCGGGTCCTTAACCCGGACCCTGACCTAGGACAAGGACTGGAACCTGGGACCCGAAGTGCAACTAAACTATAGGACCCCAGACCGTGAACCAGATCTAGACCAGAGGCTTGGAGCTTACCCGTAGTCATTGTTTGGATCTGGGACCCATACCTGGAATCTCAAACCCAAACTCGGACTCAGACCTAGACCCTAAACCTGACCCAGACCCGTACCCCAAACTTCGGTTCGAGTCTTAGTCTCGATTTGAGTGCGGGAATTGGAATCTGACTAAGACACAGACCCAGACCCAGACCAGCACGTTGATTTGAATTAATACTCAGATAAGGACTCAAGACACGAACACGAACCCAGACACGGACTTGGATCCAGACCCGGACCCAGGACCCTGGACCCAAACCTAGATTGGGGACTCAAACTAAAAATTAGAACCAAAATTGGGACCCATGACTGGGACTGGGACCACAGACCCGACCCCAGTCTCGGTCCCACACTCGAACCCGAACACAGACACGGACTATAACACAATATCCGAATCGGAATGAAACCGCGACGAAAGATTGGGATCCAGATCTTGACCCATGACTTGGGGCTTGGACCCAACCCGTAGTCGGCGTCTAGATCTTGGAATCATACCACATCCCGAATCTAGAACCATTTCCAGACCAAGTGATGAGGACATCAAGGACCAAGTATCAAGTCCAATTCCAGTGGGTCCAGTGACTAGGGCACGAGCTAAGAGATTCAAGGAAGAGCTTAACAGCCTAGTACACAAAGTCTTAAATCAAGAAGACACCGTGGTCAACACGGAAGGAGAACAAAGATTGGTCATACTCATCAAAGTGGACTGAATTTTGAAGCTTCATTATATGTGTCACGTTTTATTTAATTTTATGTGTCACGTTTTTATCATATGGTCGTAGTTGTCACATTTATATGTGTCAAGTTCTTTTGTGTGGGAGTGACAAGAGTGGAGTCAAAAGGTCTTCATTATGGAGCTTTCATTATGAAGACCAAGAGTCTTATTTAGTATGCTTTTATTGGAAAGACCAAAGGTCTTAGGTGTGTTAATGTTGAAGTCCAAAGGTCTTGTAGGTGTCATTTTCGTCCTATAAAAGGGACTACCTTTCCATTGTAAAAACCAGATTATGATATATGCAAATTGTGAGTTTTATCTTCTAGAGTTCTTGAAGAAACTTGTGAACTTATCAAGGAGGTATCCTTGTGGCGTTCAACTTGACTTATCAAACGGATTTCCATCCCCGTTTGTGGCGTCTTCCTTATACCAAGGTTCGTGCTTCGCTAAGCATTGGGTCGAGGTTCCATTCCAACATCGTTTGTTCTTGGTGGCTGTTCCATATTTGGTGTCGGGTTTCATCACGAGTTGGTGTGTTTCGTATCAGTTGGTATCAGAGCAAAGGTTTATCCGATTTGGCTTATCCTTTTTATTCTTTTAGTGTCTCAATATTTCAAAAAAAAAAAAAAAAAAACTCTATTCGTGTTCTTTATTATTTTTTTTGTTGTTAGTCTTGTTCTTGTTCTCTTTCTTAAAATCCGTAACCATTGTTGTTAATTTCTTTGTCACACTCGTTTCCTTGTTCAATTTTTTCCTTTTTTTTTTTCTTGTCCTTGTGAAATTCCTTGAAATTCGAATCTGTTTGATATTGCTAAGTCCTAACCTTTCTTCATTTCAACTCATTTGTTTTCCCTTGTTCCCATTGTTTACTCTAGTGTCAAAGAGTTTTGGAAGCATTGTTATTGAAGCGTTTTGGTATTAATTCGTACTTGAATTCAGGTTGGCTAAATTTTTTAGTTATATTCTTGTTCCTTATAGTCTAAAGGCCCTTTTGCCTAAACCCCACCCTAGTGTTCCAAAATCACCAAAAAAAAAAAATCACCACTTTTTGCCACTTTTTCATCGGTTTTCGTTTGCTTTATTGGGTAGAATTGACTGCTTGAACCTCCATTTCACTAGTTTTCAAAGAGCTTAAAGAAGATAAAGAGTGGAAAAAGGCAGAGGTGTGAGCTTATTTGAGGGTAAAAGCCATCATTGAGTGAAACACGAGTGACTTTGAGTGACCACTTTTCTTTGAGTGGAACACGTGAGGGAGTGTAGTGAGGTCCTTTCTATACTTGTCTAACTTTATTGTAGTGCAGAATTTTTAATCATGTCACAAAACACGGGTGATAACAATCCACCACCTACAGTTCCAAATCTACAACTTCAAGCCATTATGGGGGAGATGAGGAGATTGTTGAGGGAGGAGTGTGAGCAAATACATGAGCGGTTGAATAGGGTGGAAGAAGGAGCACAACGGAGACCAAGGGGGAGAAGAGTACACCAAAGGGGGAATGAAAATGAAGGAGATTTCGAAGGAGTAGTTTCTGATGAAGAGGTTGATAGGATGTCGACGGGTACCAATAGGAGGTATGGTGGGAATAGAGAAGATAGGAACCAAGTAGACAATTATTTGGGGAATATAAAGATGAGAATCCCAGCCTTTCAAGGGAAGAGTGATCCTGAAGCATACCTAGAGTGGGAGAAGAAAATGGAGTTAGTCTTTGATTGTCACAACTATTCAGACATGAAGAAGGTAAAACTTGCTGCCATTGAGTTTACTGATTATGCTATTGTTTGGTGGGATCAGTTGTGCACTTACAGGAGACGGAGTGGAGATCGCCCTATTGAAACATGGGAGGCAATGAAGAGGGTAATGAGGCGACGGTTTGTACCACCTCATTATTATCGTGATCTCTATCTTAAGTTGCAAGGCCTTCGTCAAGGCTACAGAAGTGTTGATGAGTATTACAAGGAGATGGAGATGGCTATGATTAGAGCCAATGTTGAAGAGGATCGGGAGGCAACAATGGCGAGGTTTTTAAATGGGTTGAACCGAGAGATTGCTGACCCAATCGAGCTACACCATTATGTGGAGTTAGAAGATTTGGTTCACATGGCAATCAAAGTTGAGAGACAGCTCAAGAAGGGTAGTTCAAGTTCGAGATCAAGGCCGAGCACACACAAGCCAAGTACAACACCTTGGAGGTCGAACTATCCAAAGAAGGATGACCAACCCAGTTCATCATCTACACCAAAACCATCCACTACAGCCACGCCACCTCAAGGTAAAACAACTCAAACTAAGTCTCATTCTAGTGAGATAAGGTGTTTCAAATGCCAGGGGCGGGGACATATAGCCAGCCAGTGTCCAAACCAAAGAGTTATGGTGATTCGGGAAAGTGGAGAAATAGATTCTGAAGATGAAGATGATCTTGCTGACATGCCACCATTGGAAGATGCTTCTGACAATGAATATGGCCCAGAATCTGGAGAGATGCTTGCACTAGTTACAAGGCGAGTCCTGAATTTGCAAGCAAAAGAAGAGGCAGAAGAAGTGCAGCGGGAGAACATCTTTCACACTCGATGTCATGTGAGGGACAAGGTATGTAGTGTCATTATTGATGGAGGTAGTTGTACTAACGTTGCAAGTGCTTCTATGGTTAACAAGCTTGGGCTTACAACGCTTAAGCATCCTTGTCCATACAAGTTGCAATGGTTGAATGATAGTGGTGAAGTGAAGGTTACAAAACAAGTACTTGTTTCATTTCGCATTGGCAAGTATGAAGATGAGGTGCTGTGTGACGTCGTTCCAATGCAAGCTGGACACCTCCTTCTAGGAAGGCCTTGGCAATTTGATCGACGAGTACAACATGATGGCTTCACCAACAAGTACTCATTTACTTTCCGTCAGCGGGCAATCACTCTAGCGCCTTTGACACCAAAACAAGTGTATGAAGATCAAGCGAGGTTGCAAAAATTGAGTGACAAAAAGAAACTGAGTGAGCAAAAAGAGAGTGGAAAGATGAGTGAGAGGAAACAGAATGAGAGAAAAAGAGAGAAAAGTGTGGAATCAAGTGAGAGAAAACAACACTTTTATGCAAACAAAAGTGAGATTAAGAGAGCATTGTGCACAAAACAGCCCATGATTTTACTAGTGTATAAGGAGGCTCTTTTAAATGCTAACCAACTTGATTCTTCGCTGCCAAGTACCATTGTGTCTCTTTTGCAGGAATTCGATGATGTATTTCCTGAGCAGGTACCACATGGGTTACCACCTATTAGAGGAATAGAACATCAAATTGATTTTGTTCCAGGTGCTTCCATCCCAAACCGACCAGCCTACAGAAGCAATCCTGATGAAACAAAGGAATTGCAAAGGCAAATTGAAGAATTGATGGAGAAAGGACATGTGAGAGAAAGCATGAGTCCTTGCGCTGTTCCAGTGATTCTAGTTCCAAAGAAGGATGGAACATGGAGGATGTGTGTTGACTGTCGAGCCATCAACAATATAACGGTAAAGTATCGACATCCCATTCCTCGTTTAGATGACATGCTAGATGAATTGCATGGTTCTTGTGTGTTTTCAAAAATTGATCTCAAAAGTGGTATCATCAGATACGTATGAAAGAAGGGGATGAATGGAAAACTGCTTTTAAAACTAAACATGGTTTGTATGAGTGGTTAGTCATGCCTTTTGGATTAACTAATGCACCTAGTACTTTCATGCGCTTAATGAATCATGTATTGCGTGCTTTCATTGGCAAATTTGTGGTTGTGTATTTTGATGATATTCTTATTTACAGTAAGAATTTGCATGACCATGTGTTGCATTTGCAATCTGTTTTGGAAGTCCTTAGGAAACAAAGTTTATACGCTAACCTTAGCAAGTGTACATTCTGCACCGATAAGCTTGTATTCCTAGGTTTTGTTGTAAGTGCTACAGGTATTCAGGTGGATGAGGAAAAGATCAAAGCCATCATAGAGTGGCCGACCCCTACATCGATAGGTAATGTTAGAAGTTTTCATGGACTTGCTAGCTTCTATAGGAGGTTTGTGCAAAATTTTAGCACAATTGCCGCTCCACTTACAGAAGTAATAAAAAAAAATGTGTCATTCAAATGGGGTGAAGCTCAAGAGGAGGCATTTCAGCTGCTGAAATACAAGCTTACGCATGCTCCTTTACTTGCTTTGCCTAACTTTTCTAACACTTTTGAAATTGAATGTGATGCTTCTGGGCTTGGTATTGGCGCTGTTCTTATGCAGGATGGGAGACCGCTTGCATACTTTAGTGAAAAGCTAAGTGGGGCTGCCCTCAATTACCCCACTTATGACAAAGAATTGTATGCACTAGTGCGTGCCTTAGAAACATGGCAGCACTATTTGTGGCCAAAGGAGTTTGTGATTCGCACGGATCATGAATCCTTGAAACATTTGAAAAGCCAACACAAACTCAACAAGAGACCTGGACGATGGGTTGAGTTCATTGAGACCTTTCCTTATGTCATTCGGTATAAACAAGGTAAGGAGAATGTGGTTGCTGATGCCCTTTCTCGCAGGTATGCTCTAATCTCTACTCTTGATGCTAAATTGCTTGGGTTTGAACATATAAAAGAGTTGTATTCTGCTCACCGTGATTTTGGGGAAATTTATGCTCTTTGTGAAAAGACTGCTGAAGGAAAGTTTTATAGGCATGAGGATTTTCTAAATAGGGAACATAGATTGTGTGTGCCTAATTGTTCTGTGAGAGATTTGCTTATTAGAGAGTCCCACGGGGGAGGGTTGATGGGACATTTTGGAGTTGCTAAAACTCTAGCTATGTTGCAAGAGCATTTCTTTTGGCCCCATATGAAACGGGACGTTGAGCGAATTTGTGGTAGGTGTGTCACTTGTAGGCAAGCTAAATCAAGAGTGCATCCAAATGGCCTTTACACACCGCTACCTATCCCTAGTTCACCATGGGTTGACATTTCTATGGATTTTGTGTTAGGTCTACCAAGAAGTAAGCGTGGGAGGGATTCAATCTTTGTGGTAGTAGACCGATTTTCTAAAATGGCTCATTTTATCCCTTGTCATAAAACTGATGATGCATCTAATGTTGCAGATTTGTTCTTTAGGGAAATTGTGAGATTACATGGTATGCCTAGAACAATTGTATCAGATAGGGATGCTAAGTTCCTAAGTTACTTTTGGAAAACATTGTGGGGAAAACTTGGGACAAAATTGTTATTTTCTACTACTTGTCACCCTCAAACAGATGGTCAAACAGAAGTAGTTAATAGGACCCTATCCACCTTGTTAAGGGCAATCATAAGTAAAAACATTAAGACTGGGAAGATTGTTTGCCACATGTTGAGTTTGCCTATAATCGTGCAATGCATTCTGCTACTAAATTTTCACCATTTGAAATTGTGTATGGTTTTAATCCTCTAACTCCTTTGGATTTATCACCTTTACCTGTTTCTGAGCATTTGAATTTAGATGGCGAGAAGAAGGCAGAATTTGTGAAGAAATTCCATGAGAGGCCCCGACTCAACATAGAAAGGAGGACTGAACAATACCTTAAGCAGGCTAACAAGGGTCGTCACAAGCAGGTTTTTGAACCAGGTGATTGGGTATGGTTACACATGAGGAAAGAGAGATTTCCAACACAAAGGCGTTCTAAATTGCTGCCTCGCGGAGATGGTCCATTTCAAGTACTTGAACGGATCAATGACAATGCCTACAAACTCGATTTGCCAGGTGAATATAATGTTAGTGCTACATTTAATGTTTCTGATTTAAGTCCATTTGATACAGGTGAAGATTTGAGGACAAATCCATCTAAAGAAGGGGGGAATGATGAGGACATCAAGGACCAAGTATCAAGTCCAATTCCAGTGGGTCCAGTGACTAGGGCACGAGCTAAGAGATTCAAGGAAGAGCTTAACAGCCTAGTACACATAGTCTTAAATCAAGAAGAGACCGTGGTCAACACGGAAGGAGAACAAAGATTGGTCATACTCATCAAAGTGGACTGAATTTTGAAGCTTCATTATATGTGTCACGTTTTATTTAATTTTATGTGTCACGTTTTTATCATATGGTCATAGTTGTCACATTTATATGTATCAAGTTCTTTTGTGTGGGAGTTACAAGAGTGGAGTCAAAAGGTCTTCATTATGGAGCTTTCATTATGAAGACCAAGAGTCTTATTTAGTATGCTTTTATTGGAAAGACCAAAGGTCTTAGGTGTGTTAATGTTGAAGTCCAAAGGTCTTGTAGGTGTCATTTTCGTCCTATAAAAGGGACTACCTTTCCATTGTAAAAACCAGATTATGATATATGCAAATTGTGAGTTTTATCTTCTAAAGTTCTTGAAGAAACTTGTGAACTTATCAAGGAGGTATCATTGTGGCGTTCAACTTGACTTATCAAACGGATTTCCATCCCCGTTTATGGCGTCTTCCTTATACCAAGGTTCGTGCTTCGCTAAGCATTGGGTCGAGGTTCCATTCCAACATCGTTTGTTCTTGGTGGCTGTTCCATATTTGGTGTCGGGTTTCATCACAAGTTGGTGTGGTTCGTATCAGGTCCCAGATCCAAATATCGACTATGGGTCAGGTCCAAACTCCGGGTCCAAATTTGGATCCCGGTCTCGGGTCCCACTCTAGTTCCACTTCATGTCCCAGGACCTGGTTCGGGTCCTTGTTCAGGGTCCGCGTCCGGGGTCAGGTCCTAGGTATCGGTGCCAGTTCCGAACCTTGGGTCCCGGGTCCAGTTCCCCCATCTAGGTCTCGAACGTAGGTCCTGGTCACGACCCAATCGGGGTTCAAGTCTTAGTTCGAGTTTGGGTTCGGGTTTCTGATCCTAGTCCGGTTCCAGATCTAGGTTCGAATCCTGATCCAGGTCCGGGTCCGAGTCTCGGGTTATGACTGGGGTCTAGGTTCCGAGGCCTAAGTCCAAGTCCGGGTCCTAGGTCCCAGTTTGGGTACATGTTTGGATTCGGGTCCTAGTCCCAGTTCAAATTTCAGTTCCGTGTTCGGGTTCGGGTTTGGGTCAAGGTCTAAGTCCTCGTCCGAGTCCAAGTCTTGGGTACGGGTTCAGGTCTGGGTCTGGGTATCGGTCCGGGTTTGGGTTCGAGTCCAGGTTCGTATCCAGATCCATGTCTAGGTCCGAGTTTGGGTCTGGGATCGGGTCCCAAGTTCAGGTCCGACCTGATCCCAGACTCGGAACCGGAATCAGACCAGGACTGGGACTAGAACCCATTCATGGGACTGTAACAGGACCCAAACCTAAACCCAAACTCAAACCAAAACCCAGACCGGGACTTGTGCCTTGGGACCTAAACCAAGACCGACACCTGGACCAGGACCTAGACCCGGACCCAGACCCAAAAACCGAGGCTGAACCTTGGACCCAAGAATCATACTCGGATCTGGGACCCGAAACCCGGACCCAGACAGGGACTAGGACCTTAACTCGGACCCGACCCCAAACAAGGACCTGGACTCAGACTGGACCCAAACCCGAATCAGAACACGAACTTTGACCCAGACCGGGACCTAAGACCCGAATATAGATGGGGGACCCAAACCTTGAAATTGGGCCCTCGAACTAGGTCCAGAAATTGGGCCTCAATACTTGGATCAGGATTCGGGACCTAACAACAGACCCAAACCTGGACCTAGGACCCACCTCGAGACCAGGGATGTGGGACTCGATGCTTGGAACCGACCCGTAGTCGGTGTTTGGATGTAGGACTTAAACCAGAACCTTAACGCAAGCTCGAACTAAAATTAGGACCCAGACACAGACCATGACCCAAACCCACACTCAGGAACTAAAACCAAAAACTTGTACTAGAACCGGACCGGGATCTTGGAACGGGATCCGAGAACCAGGGCTTGGACCCCAATCAGGACCCGAACCCAGACTCGGATCCAAACCCAACCCGAACCCGTACCCCGTGACATGAAACGTGAACCGAAACTAGAAGCAGATCGGGACCCAAGAACAGGACCAAGACAAGGACCTGGACCCAAACCCAAAACTGTAACCTGACCACGACCTGAACTCGAACACAGACCCACTCGGGGATTGGGTCCAAAACCTGAATCCAAACCCGAATTGGGACTCAAGACCTGAACCTACACCTGAACTCAAGACCCAAACATTGAATAGGACTCGGAACCCAGAACTGGGATCGAGACCTAAAACTGGACCCTAGTCTCGGTCCCGAACCTAGACCCAAACCCAGACTGGGACCATGGACATGAACTAAAACAAGACTAGGACCCGTGATTGGGATCCAGATCTTATCTCGGGATCCGAGAACCGGGGCTTGGACAAGACCCATAGTCTCTGTCTTGATCTGGGACTCAAACAAGGACCCGAAGCTGGAGCAAGAGTAAGACCCTGACCCGACCTACGACCCAAAACCGAAACTTGAACCAGAACATGACCAAGGCCCTAGAACAGGACCGGGACCGTAAGCAGGGCCTGGACCTGGACTGGGACCTAGAAGTAGACCAGAACCCAGCCCGGAACTCAGGCTCGGATCCAGTCCCAGACCCAGTGCCGGACCCAGACTAGGACTCAGACTCGAGCCTGAACTCGAACCCGAACTCGAGACTCGATCCCGGACCCAGACCACGCTCCTGACCTAAACTGGGATTCGGACTTGGATATAGGCACGAACTTAGACCCGAATACCGACCCAGACTCAGACCCAGACCGCGATCGAAATAAAGGACTTGGACCCGGACCTAGACGCACGCAGACCCAAACTGGAACCTGGGACTTAAACCAAGGACCCAAACCTGGACCCCAAATCAGACCTGGACCCAGACCGAGATCCGAAAAACCCGTACCCAGAAGACTCGGACCCCAACCCCAACCTTGACCCAGACCCGAACCCGGAACCAAACCCGGACCCGGAATCAAAACTAGAACTTTGACTAGGACCTAGACGTGAGACCTGAGACCAGAACCTAGACCGAGACCTTGACTAGGATTGAGACCTGAGACCTGGGACCTGAACCTCGACCAGGACCCAGACTGGGACTTTGACCTAACCTTGTCCTAAACCCTCGCTAGGACCTGAGAACCGCAACCCAGACTAGGGATCTAGACCCTGAGAAGGACCCAAACATGAACTTAGACAAAGATTGGAACCGAGACCTGGACCCGAACCCAGGCTAGGAGCTAGACTAAAACCATGACTCGGGACTCAAACCCGAATCAGGACCCAGACATGGACGTAGGAACCAGTCTTTGATGGAAGACCAAGACCAGAGAGCTAGGCCCCGGAACCCATACCCAAATGTAAATCCGAGACTCGAACCGAACTAGGACCTGACCTAGACCCAAGAATCTGAAGTCGGACTGAGACCCAGACCGAAAACCTCCCTTGGACCCAAACCAGGACAAGAACCTGAACATGAACCCATACCAGGACCAAACCGGAACCCGAACCTGAGCAAAAAATCAGACCCGAACTCGGGATACGAACTCAGACCCAAACCTAGACCTACAACCGGACTCGAACTCGAACCCAGACTAGGATCGGAACCCAAGACTTAGACTCAGAACAAAACCTGGACTCAGACAGAGGTCAAAACTTGGGACTCAGACCCAAACCTAGAGCCAAACCCAGGACCCTATCCCACACCTGGAGCCCGATCCAAACCCTAACCCAAACTCAGACCAGTACTCGAACCCTGACCCGAACTCGAACCCAAACTCGAACTTAGAATCACAACTGGACCTGGAATCAGACTAGGACTAGGACAAGGACCAGGACCCAGACTCGTACCCGGACCCAAACCCAAATAAAAATCTAGACCGAGACCCAAACCCCAACCGCGACTAAGACCCAAAACTGAACCTAGAGCGGGACCCAAACCCAGACCAGCACTAGGACCTAGACTAAGAATCGGGATAAGGACTTGGGCAACAGAACTAGGACTGGGACCCAAGACCCGACCCCAGTCACGGACTTAAACCTAAGACCCAGCTCGTAACCCAGCACCCGAAATGGAATTAGACCGGGACCCAAGATCAAGATCTAGATCTGGACCTGGGGCTTGAACCGAACCCGTAGTCGGTGTCTAGATCTGGGACCCAGCCCCAGACCCTAACCCAGACCAGAGCCCGAACCCAGACCCGGACCCAAACCTAGTCCTAGACCCAAACCTGGACCCGAACCCATACCTTGTGACCCGAAATTGGAACCGAAACTAGAAGTAGACTGGGACCCGGGAATAGGATTGGAACCAAGACTTGGACCTTGACCTTGAGCCGTAATTGGACCTGGACCTAGAGTTGGAACCGTAACTGAACTAGGACCTAGACTCTAACCCAGACCTAGACCCGAACCGCGACCAGGACCCGGATCCCAACCCACACCTCGACTCGGTTCTAAAGCTGGACTCAAACTCAGACCTAAACATGGAATCAGACTCGGGACAAAGAACTAGGGTTGGGACCTAGAACCGCACCCAAGTCTCGGTCCCAAATCCAAACTTGGACCTAGGACCCTGGACCTAAACTAGATTATGACCGGGACACGTGACAGGGATCCAGATCTGGGACTCAGACCAGGACCCAAACTTGGACCCTAAGCCAAACCCGCGACCTGAAACAAGAACCTGAATAAGAAGTGTCAGACCAAGACCCTTGAATAAGACTAGGACCATGACTAGGACCCGAACTTGGACTTAAACCTAGAACCAAACTCGGACCTAGCCCTAGACCCAAACTGAGACCGGAACTCGGGCCCAGACAAGGTCTGGTACCCAGACCAAAACCGAGACCCGTACCTGAACCTGGACCCAGACCTAGACCTCAGACCCGATACCAGACCCATACTCAAACTTAGATAGGGATCGAGATACGAACTTGGACTCGAACCCAAACCCAAACCCAGACTGGGATTGAAATTGAGCACAAAGATCCAGATCGAGACTCTGACCAAACCCGAACATGGACCCAGACTGGGACCTAGGACCCAGACCTGGATGGGGGATCTAGACCTAGGCCTCACCTAGATCGAAACTCGGGACTCGAACCCTAACATAGACCTAGACTCGAACCTAGATCTGGACCTAGACCAATATCGAAACCTGAACCCCGACTCGAACCAGGACTTGAACCACGATTGGGTCCTGGTCTCGGATCGGGACCTAGGACTCTGACTTGGATGGGGGACCTGGACCCGAGACACGGGCATCAGAATTGAGACTGAGTCCAAGGACCCAACCCCAGACCCAGACCTAGGAACCAGTCTTTGATGGGGGACCAAGACTATGGCCCTAGGCCCCGGAACCCAGACCCAGATCTAAATCCGGGACTCAAACCCGAACCAGGACCTGATCTGGACACAGGTATTTGAAGTCGGACCCAGACCCAGACTGGAAACTTCCCTTGGACCCAAACCACGACAAGAACCTGGACACGAACCCATACCAAGACCAAACACGAACCCCAACCCGAACAAAAATTCAGACTCGAACCTGGGATCCGAACTCAGACCCAAACCTAGAATCGGACCCAAACATAGACCTACACCCGAATCAAAACTCGAACCCAGACCAGGATCGGAACCCAAGAGTTAGACTCAGAACAAAACCTGGACTTAGACAGAGATCAAAACTTGGGACTCAGACCCGAACCTAGACCCAAACCCTGGACCCTATCCCACACGTGGAGCCTGATCCTTGACCAAGATCGAGATTCGGACCCTAACCCAACCTCGGACCAGTTTTCAAACCCCGACCCAAACTCGAACTCAGAATCGTCAATGGAACTAGAATCGTACTAGGACCTGGACAAGGATCAGGACCCAGACCCGAACCTAAAACCAAATAAAAATCTAGATCAAGACCCAAACCCGAACCGCGACTAGGACCCAAAACCGAACCTAGAGCCGGACCCAAACCAAGACCAGAACCGGGACCTGGACCCATAATTGGGATAAGGACCTGGGCAACAGAACTAGACTGGGACCCAAGACCCGACCCCAGACGCAGACTTGAACCTAGGACCCCACTCGTGACCCGGCACCCGAAATGGAACCACACTAGGACCCAGGATCGGGATCCAAATCTGGACTCGGGGCTTGGACCGAACGCATAGTCGGTGTCTATATCTGTGACGCAGCCCCAGACCCTAACCCAGACCAGGACCCGAACCTAGACCCGAACCCAAACCCAGTCCTAGACCCAAACCTGGAACCGAACCCTGTGACCCAAAATTGGAACCGAAACCAGAAGTAGACCGGGACCCAGGAATAGGATCGGAACCGGGACTTGGACCTGGACCTGGAACCGTAACTGGAGCTGGACCTAGACCTGGAAACGTAACTGGACCACGACTTGGACTCCAACCTAGAACTAGACCCGAACTGCGACCCAAACCCGGATCTCAACCCAGACCTCGACTCGAATCTGAACCTACACCCGAACTCAGACCTAAATATGGAACTACACTCGGGACATAGAACTAGGGTTGGGACCTAGAACCGCACCTAAGTCTCAGTCCCGAACCCAAACTTGGACTTAGGTTCCGGGACCTGAACCAGAACCAGACCCGAACACGTGATAAGGATCCAGATCTGGGACTCAGACCAAGACCCAAACCCGGACCTGAGCTAGACCCCCACCTGAAACTAGAACCTGAATAAGAACCACCAAACCAGGACCCTTGAACAAGACTAGGACCGTGACCTAGAACCCAAACTCGGACCCAGACCAAACCCTGACTGGGATTGAAACTCAAGACATGGATCAGGATAGAACCTAGACTCGAACCAAAACCCGAACCCAGTCTGGGATTGAAACTCAAGACATAGTTCTGGATCGAGACCCTGACCAAGACCCAGACTTGGAGCTGCATCTGGGTCCCGATCTGGGTTCGAGTTCGGGTCGGGTCCAGTCAAGGTTTGGGTCTAATTCTAGGTTTGGGTCTGAGTTCGGGTCCTAGGTTCGAGCCCGATTTTGGGTTCGAGTCCAGGTTCGGGTTTGGTCCTGGTCTGCGTCTACGTTCCTATCCTGGTTTGGGCCTGGAATAGGTTTCGGGTCAGGGTGGGTCCGACTTCAGATTCCCAAGTCCAGGTCAAGTCCTGGTTCCAGTTCGAGTCCCAAATTTCGATCTGGGTCTATGTTTTGGGGCCTAGGTCCCTGGTCTAGGCCCCCCATCCAAGTTTAGTTCCTAGGTCCTGGTCTGGGTCGAGGTTTGGGTTTGGGTCCCAAGTCTTAGTTTGAGTCCAGGTCCCTGTTTGGGATCCATGACTCAATGCTTAGACTCGACCCATACCCCATGGCTTGAAACTGGACCGAAACTAGAAGCAGATCAGGACCTATTAATAGGACGAAGACCAAGATCTGGACCCAGACCCAAAACTGTAACTGGACTAGGACCCGGACTTTAACACATACCCACACTAAGATTCCGTGTCTAGGTCCGGGTTTGGGTCCGGGTCTGGGTCGAGGTCTGAATCCTAGTTCGGGTCTTGGTCCGAGTCTGGTTAGTTCTGGGTCCAGGTCTGGATCGTAGTTTGGGTCTGGGTTTGGGTCCAGGTCCGAGTTCGGGTCCTCGGTGCGGGTCCAAGTTTTGGTCTGGGTCAAGATCTTGATCCGGATCTAGGTCTCTGGTTTAGATCACGATCTAGGTCTAAGTCCGAGTCTAGTTTCGTATCCAGATCCCTACCTAGGTACGAGTCTGTGTCTGGGATTGGGTCTCAAATTTAGGTCCGGGTCTGGGTCTCGGTCTCGGTCTTGGTACCCGCCCGTGTCCAGGCGAAAGTTTTTGTCTCGGTTTGGGTCTAGGGCTAGATCTGAGTTAAGTTCTAGGTCTGGGTCTGAGTCCTGGTCACGATCCTAGTCTTGTTCTAGGGTCCTGGTTAAACAGTTCTTGTTTAGGTTCCAGTTTCGGGTCGCGGGTCTAGGTCTGGGTCCATGTTTGGTTCCTGGTCCGGGTTCAGGTCCTAGTCTGAGTCCCAGATCAAGACACCGTCTATGGGTCTATTCTAAGCCCCATTTCCTGAATCCCGAGTCAAGATTTGGATCCCTATCACGGGTCCCAGTCTGATTCTGGTTCGGAACCCGGGTCCTAGGTCCTAGTTTGGGTTCGGGATCGAGACTAGGGTGTGTTTCTAGGTCTCGGGCTAGTTCCATGTTTGGGTCTAAGTTCGGCTTCGAGTTTCAGTCCTAAGTCCAAGTCTTAGTTGGGATCTAAGTCCGGGTCCTAGATTGGGTCTAGGTCTGAGTTAGAGTCCGGGTCCTGGTCCGGTTACGATTCCTAGTCTAGGTCCAGGTTCGACGGTTCTAGGTCCACGTCCTGGTTCCGGTCTCGTTCCCGGGTCCCGGTCTACTTCCAGTTTCGGTTCCAATTTACGTCATAGGGTACAGGTTCGAGTCCAAGTTTGGGTTTGGGACAAGGTTCAAGTCCAGGTCTGGGTTAGGGTCCTGGTCTGGGTCTGGGTCCGGGGCTGGGTCCCTAATCCAAACAATGACTACGTGTTCAGTCCAAGCCCCGAGTCTAGATCTGGATCCTAATCTTGGATCCGGTCTGGTTCAATTTCGTGTGCTGGGTCACGAGCTGGGTCCTAGGTTTGAGTCTGGATTTGGGGTCGGGTACTAGGTCCCACTCCTAGTTCTGTTGCCCTGGTCCCTATCTCGATTTCAGGTCCAGGTCCCTGTTTTGGTCTAGGTGTGGGTCACACAGTAGGTTTGGGTTTGAGTAGTCTCGGTTCGAGTTTTGGTCTCAGTCATGGTTTTTATTTGGGTTCGGGTTCAATTTTAGGTCCTAGTCTTGGCCCTAGTCCTAGTCCGGTTCTAGTTCCAGTATCAATTCTGAGTTTGGTGTTGGGTTTGGGTTTAGTTTTGGGTTTGGGCTCGAGTTCGGGTTGGGGTTCGAGTCCTGATCTAAATTTGGGTTTGGGACTTGATTTTGGTCTAGGTTCAGATTAGATTCCAGGTGTGGGTTCAAGTCCTGGGTTTGGGTCAAGGTCCGGGTCTAAGTCCCAAGTTCCGATCCCGATCTGAGTCCGGGTTCAGTTCCAGGTGTAAGTCTTGGGTTTCGATCTCGGTCTGGGTTCGAGTTCGGGTCGTGTCCAGGTCTAGGTTTGGGTCTAACTCTAGGTCTGGGTCTGAGTTCGGGTCCCAAGTTCGGGTCTGATTTTTGGTTCGGGTCAGGGTTCGAGTTTGGTCTTGTCTGTGTCCACGTTCTTGTCCTGGTTTGGGTTTGGGTCCCAGTCTTGGTTTCAGTCAAGGTCCCAGTTTGGGATCCGGGACTCGATGACTTGAAACTGGACCGAAACCAGAAGTGGATCAGGACCCAAGAATAGGACGAAGACCAAGACCTGGACCTAGACTCAAAACAGTAATCAGACTAGGACCCACACTCGAACACAGACCCACACTCGAATTCAATGTCTGGGTTCGGGTTTAGATCCGAGTCTGGGTCAAGGTTCGAGTTTGGGTCTAAGTCTGTGTCCAGGTGTGGGTCCAAGTCTGGATCCTTGTCTGGGTCTAGGTCTGAGTTCGGGTCCCGGGTGCAGGTCCAAGTTTGGGTCTAGGTTAGGATCTAGATCTGGATCTAGGTCTCGGGTTTTGATCCTAATATGGGTCTAAGTTCGAGTTTAAGTACGTTACCGGATCCCTATCTAGGTCCGGGTCTGGGTCTCGGTCCTTGTCTGGGTACCCGACCGTGTCTGGGCCAAAGTTCTGGTCTCGCTTTGGGTGTAGGGCTAGGTCCGAGTTCAGTTCTAGGTCTAGGTTCGAGTCCTGGTCACGATTGCAGTCTTGTTCCAGGGTCCTGGTCCGACAATTCTTGTATAGGTTCTAGTTTCGGGTCCCGAGTCTAGGTCTGGGTCCAGGTTTGCGTCTTGGTCTGGGTTGAGGCCCTAGTCTGTCTACCAAATCAAGGCATTGTCTATGGGTCTATTCCAACCCCCGTTTCCCATATCCTGAGTCAAGATTTGGATCCCTTTCACGGGTCACGGTCTGGTTCTTATTCAGGTCTTGAGTCCTAGGTCTGAGTTTGGGTTTGGGATCGAGACTAGGGTGCGGTACTAGGTCCCGGCCCTATTCCATGTTTGGGTTTGAGTTCGGGTCCCGAGTCAAAGTCTGGGTTGGGATCCTGGTCCGGGTCCCAGTTCGGGTCTAGGTTTGAGTTGAAGTTTGGGTCCTGGACCGGTTACGGTTCCGGGTCTAGGTCTAGGTTTGGTTACGGTTCTAGGTCCAAGTCCTTGTTCTAGTCTCGTTCCTGAGTCCCAGTCTACCTCCGATTTCGGTTCCAATTTCGGGTCATAGGGTTTAGGACAAGGTTCAGGTCCAGGTCTGCGTTCGGGTCTTGGTCTGGGTCCGAGTTCGGGGCTGGGTCCTTGATCCAAACACTGACTACGTGTTCAGTCCAAGCCCTGAGTTTAGATCCAGATCTTGATCTCGGGTCCCGGTCTGGTTCCATTTCCGGTGCCGGGTCACGAGCTGGGTCATAGGTTTAAGTCCGGGTCTGGGGTCGGGTTCTAGGTCCCGATCCTAGTTCTGTTGCCCAGGTCCCTATCCCGATTCTAGGTCCAGATATTA
Source organism: Cannabis sativa (assembly GCF_029168945.1). NCBI lineage: Eukaryota > Viridiplantae > Streptophyta > Magnoliopsida > Rosales > Cannabaceae > Cannabis > Cannabis sativa. Next base: position 61,823,176 of record NC_083601.1, read on the forward strand.
GTTTTGGTCTGGGTGTGGATCCCGGTCTAAGTTCGAGTTTGAGTCCTAGTCTTGGGTCAGGTTTGGGTCCCGATCTGTGTTTTAATTTGTGTTCGGGTTCAGGTTTAGGTCCTGGTCCTTGTCCTAGTCCTAGTCCAATTCCAGTTCAAGTTGCGATTTCGAGTTAGAGTTTGGGTTTGAGTTCGGGTCGGGTTCGAGTCCTGGTCTAAGTTTGTGTTCGGGACTAGATTTTGGTGTAGCTTCGGATCAGACTCCGGGTGTGGGTTTGGGTCCTGGGTCTGGGCCCAAGTCTGGGTCTGAGTTCCAAGTTCCAATCCCGATCTGAGTCCGGGTTCAGGTCTAGGTGTAAGTTTTGGGTTCCGATCCCGGTCTGGGTTCGAGTTCGGGTTGAGTCTATGTCTAGGTTTGGGTCTAAATTTAGATCTGGGTCTGAGTTTGGGTCCGAGGTTCGGGTCCGATTTTGGGTTCGGGTCCGAGTTTGGGTTTGGTCCTGGTCTGTGTCCATGTTCCTGTCCTTGTTTGGGTCCGGGGCAAGTTTCGAGTCCAGGTCTGGGTCCGACTTTAGATTCCTAGGTCCAGGTCAGGTCCTGGTTCGGGTTCGAGTCCATGATTTTGATATGGGTCTAGGATTCAGGGCCTAGGTCCCTAGTCTAGACCCCCCATCGAAGTCCGGTTCCTAGGTCCTGGTTTGGGTCAAGATTCAGGTTTGGGTCCAGGTCTCGGTTAAAGTCTTGGTCCAAGTTTGGGTTTGGGTCCCAGGTTTAAGGATCCAGTCCTAGTCTAGGTCCCGGTCAAAGTTTTGGTCGGAGTTTGGGTTATGGTTTGGGTTCGGTTCTGGTCTTAGGTCTAGGTTCTACTCACAGTTCTAGGTTTGATTCTTGGTCAGGGTTTGGTTCTCGGTCAGGGTTTGGGTCCAGGTTGGGGTTGGGGTCTGAGTCTTAGTCCGAGTCCAGGTCAAGGACCAGGTCCGGGACTGGGGCCGAGCTTTAGTTTTGGGGATTGGTTTTTGTCTAGTTCGGGTCTGAGTACCGAGTTTTGATCTGGGTCTAGTTTCCGAGGCCCAGGTCAAGGTCCCCAATCCAGGTATGGGTCCTAGGTCCGAGTCTGGGTCCATGTTCGGGTTGGGGTCCTAGTCCCAGTTTTGATTTCGATTCAGTGTTTGGGTTCGGGTTTGGGTCAGGGTTTGACTCCTGGTCCGAGTTTGGGTCTAGGTCTGGGTTCGGGTCTGGATCACGATCTGGGTCTAGGTTTGGGTCCAGGTCTGAGTTTGGGGCCCGGGTGCGGGTCCAGGTCTGTGTCAGGGTCTCGGTCGAGATCTAGGCACCGAGTTTCGATCCCGGTCTGGGTCCAAGTTTGGGTTCTAGTCCAGGTTCGTATCTGGATCCCTCTCTAGCTTCGAGTCTGGGTCTTGGATTGGGTCCCTTGTCTAGGTCAAAGTCTTGGTTCGCGTTCGAGTCTCAGTCCCGGTCTGGGTACACGAACGTGTTTGGGCCCGAGTTCCGGTCTCAGTTTGGGTATGGGGCTAGGTCCGTGTTCAGTTCTAGGTCTGGGTTCGGGTCCTGGTCAGGATCGTAGTCTTGTTTGAGGGTCCTTGTTTGGCGCTTCTTGTTCAGGTTCTAGTTTTGGGTCCCGTGTCTGGGTCAGGGTTTAGGTTTTGGTCCTGGTCTGGGTTCGGGTCCTAGTTTGAGTTTTAGATCTGGATCCCTGTCACGTGTCCTGATCTAGTTCTGGTTCAGGTCTCGGGTCCCAGGTTTGAGTTTGGGTTCGAGACTGACACTCGGGTACGGTTCTATGTTGCGGCTTAGTTTTGTGTCCCGACTCTGGTTCCATGTTTGGGTCTTAGATTGGGTCATGGTTTGGGTCCTGAGACTTGGTCTAGGTTGGGATCCAGGTTCGGGTCCCAATTCGGGTCTAGGTCTGGGTTAGAGTCTCGGTCCTTATCTGGTTACGGTTCCGGGTCTAGGTCCAGGTCCGGTTTGAGTTCCAGGTCTAGGTCCAAGTCCTGGTTCTGGTCCCATTCCCGGGTCGAGGTCTACTTTTGGTTTCAGTTCTAATTTCAGGTCACAACGTACGAGTTCGGGTCCAGATTTCGGTCTGGGACAGGGTTCGAGTCCAAGTCTTGGTTCGGGTCTTGGTCTTGATTTGGTTTCGGGGATGGGTCCCAAATCCAGACACCGACTACGGGTTCGGTCCAAGGCCCGGGTCCAGATCTGAATCTTGATCTTGGGTCCCAGTCTGGTTCCATTTCGGGTGCCGAGTCACGAGCTGGGTCCTAGGTTCAAGTCCTGGTCTGCGGTTAAGTCTTGGGTCCCAGTCCTAGTTCTGGTTCCCAGAACCCTATCCCGATTCTGGGTCCAAGTCTCAGTTCTGGTCCGGATCTCGGTCTAGGTCTAAATCAGGCTCCATGTGTCGGTAAGGGTCCTGGGTCTGGGTCCAGGTTTGGGTTCGAGTCCCAGGTTTTGATCTCGATCTGAGTCCGGGTTTAGTTCCAGGGCTAAGTCCTGGGTTTCGATCCTTGTCAGGGTTCGAGTTCGGGTCTGGGTGTAGGTTTAGGTGTGGGTCTGATTCTGGGTTTGGGTCTTAGTTTGGGTCCCGGGTTTGGGTTTGATTTTGGGCTCAAGTTTGGTCCGGGTATGGGTTCGTGTCCAAGTTCCTGTCCTAGTTTGGGATTGGGGCAGGTTTTGGGTCAAGGTCCGGGTTTGACTTTGGATTCCCAGGTCCAATTCAGGTCCTGGTTCAGGTTCGAGTCCCAACTTTAGATTTGGGTCTGGGTTCCAGGGCCTATGTCCCCTATCCAAGTTCGGTTCCTAGGTCGTGGTCTGGGTCTAGATGCGGGTTTGGGTCTCGAGTCTTTGTTTTAGTCCAGGTCCCGGTCCGGATAAGGGTCCAAGTCACGGTCCTAATCTTGGTTCGGGTCCTTGTCAAAGTCTGGATCCTTGTCTGGGTCGCGAGTCTCAGGTCTTGGCGAGGGTGTAGGACCAGGTCAAGTCAAGGTCCCGGTCTGGGTCCAAGTCCAAGATCGGGTACCAAGTCTCAGGTCTCAATCCTAGTTGAGGTCTTGGTCCATGTTCTGGTCTGAGTTTGGGTTATGCTTTGGGTTTGCTTCTGGTCTCAGGTTCGGGTCCTAGTCACAATTTCAATTCTATTTTGGGTCTGGGTTTGGTTCCGGGTCAAGGTCTCGGTCAAAGTTTGGGTCGGGGTTGGAGTCTTAGTTCAAGTCTAGGTACAGGTTTTTTGGATCCTGGTCTGGGTCTAGGTTTGAGTCCAGGTCCAGGTTCGGGTCCTGGGTCTGGGTCCCAGGTTCGAGTCTGGGTTCAGGTCTAAATCCAATGTTTCCATCCCGGTCCTTGTCTAGGTATGTATTCGGGTCCGAGTCTGGGTTCAAGTCCATGTCCAGGTCCCAAACCCAGTTTACGTCAGGGGCTTGGTCTGGGTCCGGGATCGAGTCCCGAGTTTGGGTTTCGGTTTAGGTTTGAGTCTTAGTCCTAGTCTGGGTTTGGGAGCTAGTTCAGGACTAGGTCCGAGCCCGAGTTCTGGGGCTGGCTGCTGGTCTAGTTCCGGGTCCCGGTCAAGGTCCAGGTCCTAGTAAGGGTCCCAGTCCTGTTCCAGTGTCCTGGTCACATTCTGGTTCAAGTTTCAGGTCCCAGGTCTGGGTCTGGGTCCAAGTTATGGTCCAGCTTTGGGTCCTTCTCCGAGTCCCAGATCAAGACACCGACTATGGGTCTTGTCCACGCCCCGGTTCTCGGATTTCGGGACAAGATCTGAATCCCAATCACGGGTCTCAGTCTGGTTTCGGTTCATGTCCCAGGTCCCGGTTTGGGTCTCGGTTTAGGTCCGGGACCGAGACTTGTGTGCAAGTCTGGGTCTCGATCCAATTCTGGGTCTCGAGTCTTGTTCCATGTTTTGGTCTGAGTTCAGGTCTGGGTTCGGATCCCGAGTCCCGGTTCGGGTTTGGATTCAGGTTTGGGATCCAATCCCAGGGTGGGTTTCTATTAGAGTCCGGGTCCTGGTCCGGTTACAGTTTTGGGGCTGGGTTTAGGTCCTGGTCCTTTGTCTCGATCAGCTTCTGGTTTTGGCTCTAGTTTCAAGTCATGGGTTACGGGTTCGGGTCGAGTTTGGATCCAAGTCTAGGTTCGGGTCCTCATTTGGGTCCGGGGCGAGGTTCAAGTCTGGGTTTTTGTCTTGTTTAGGATCTGAAGTTTGGTCCAGTTTTAGGTTCGGGTTCGGGTCTGGGTCTAGGTCCCGATCCTATTCCAAGATCCTAGTTTAGTTTTAGTTCAAGTTTCGGTTTTGGTTCCCTAGTGTGGGTCTTGGTCGGGGTATGTGTCCGGGTCCTGGTTTGAGTTCAAGTTTGGGTTTGGGCTCTTGTCTAAGTCCCAGATCCACACACTCACTACGAATTGGGTCCAAGCATCAAGTCTCAAATCCCAGGTCCCGAGGTGGGTCCTAAGTTAGGTTTGGGTCTTTGGTCGGGTCCCGGATCTCGATCCAAGTTCTGAGGCCCAAGTTCTTGTCCCGATTTGGTAGCCCAATTTTCAAGTCTGGGTCCCCCATCTATGTTCAGGTCTTAGGTCCCGGTCCGTGTCTAAGTTCGTGCTCCGTTTTCGGTTCAGGTCTCATGTCCCGGTCTGAGTCTCTTTCCCGGTTTGGGTTCCGGTCTGAGTTCGAGTCTATGTCTCACTGTGGGTCCGAGTTTTGGGTCCTCGGTCTGAGTCTGGTTCTTAGGTCCTCGGTCTGGCCTCGATTTTTGGGTCTGGGTATGGGTCTGGGTCCGTGTTCCGGTCTGTGTCCAGGTGCCGGTCTTGGTTTAAGTCCTAAGTCACAGGTCCCAGTTTGGGGCCAAGTCCCTGTATGGTATCTGGTCTAAGTTTGGGTTTAGGTTTGGGTCCTGTTTTTGTCCCAGGTCTGGGTTCTCGTCCCAAACTTGGTCCGCTTTCGATTTCAGGTCTAGGATCGGGTCTTGATCCCGGTCTGGGTTTAGAACTAGGTCTGGGTACAGATCAAGGTCCGGGTCCTGGATTCAAACATTGACTACGGGTCAGGTTGAAGCCTCAGATCAAGATTCAGATCTCGGTCTTGTTCCAGTTTGGTTTGGGTCAGGGTTTGGGGTTGTGTCGCGGTAGTCAAGTCTTGGGTTTCAGGTCCAGGGTTGGTTCCCGTTTCTTGAGTCAGGGGTTGAGTTTGGGTCTCGGTCCCGGTTTTGGGGTCTAGTTTGGGGTCCAAGTCCCCCATCTAGGTTCGAATATTTGGTCCAGGTCTGGGTCTAGGTTCGGGTTTGGGGCCCAGGTCCCCCATCAAGGTCCAGATCCTAGGTCCCGGTCTAGGTCCAATTTTAAGTTTGGGTTTGGATCCCAAGATTGGGTCTAAGTCTAGGTCCTAGTACGGGTTCAAGTTTGAGTCTTGGTCTGGGTCCCGGTTTGAGTCCAGGTCCCTGTTCGGGTCCGAGTCAGGGTACCGATCTGGGTCCCAGCCAACGTCTAGGTCCCACACCAGGTTCTGGTCTGGGTTTGGGTCTGGGGTAAGGTCTTGAGTCTTGGTCTAGGTTCAGGTCTGGATCCTAGTCAGGGTCTGGGTGTTGGGTTCCGATCTCAGTATGGGTATGGGTTTGGGTCTGGGGTAAGGTCTTGAGTCTTGGTCTAGGTTCAGGTCTGGATCCTAGTCAAGGTCTAGGTGCTGGGTTCCGATCTCAGTATGGGTATGGGTCTGGCCCCATGTGCAGGTTAGGGTTTTTTGGTTTAGGGTTTTGTGTTTAATGTTTCAAGATTTATGGTTTATGGCTTAGGATTTAGGGGTAAGTGTAAAGAGTTTAGGATTTAGGGTTTAAGGTTTAGGGTTTAGGGTTTAAGAACCACTTCCAGTTCTGGTTCCAATTTCGGGTCACAAGGTATGATTTAAGGTTCGGGTGTGGGTTTGGGTCCGAGTCCTGGTCTGGGTCAAGGTCTGTGTTTGGGTTCAGGTCCGAGTCTTGGTCCCAAATCAAAACACCAACCACATGTCGAGTCTATTTTGAGTTCTGGTACGAGTTCAGGTTCTGGTCTAGGTCTGGGTCCGGGTCCAGGTCTAATTCCTAGATTTAGACACCGACTATGGATCGGGTCCAAGCCTCGAGCCTTGGGTCCTGGGTCCTGGGTCCTGGGTCCAAATCAAGATCATGGTCCAGTTCTATCTCATGTATTGGGTCTTGGTTCGGGTCTAAGGTCTAGGTTTAGGTCTTGGATCCTGAGTCATGGGTCCGAGTCCCCGATTTAAGTTAAGGTCCTAGGACCCAGTCTGGATTAGGGTCTCAGTCCGAGTGTACGTCTCGGTCCGTGTTCGGTACTAGTACTTGTCTCGGGTCTTGGCCTGGTGTGGGTTTGGGTCATGGTTCGGTTTGGTTCTCAGGTCCCATGTATGAGTATCGGGTCCCGGGTCCCAGTCCAGGTTCTATTCCCAGTCCACGTTTAGGTCTCGGTCCTAGTCCGAGTCTGGGTCCCACTCCTAATCGCAGTCTGGGTCCGAGTCATGGGTTCGAGTCTTAGTTCTAGTACGAGTCTGGGTGTGGGTCTGAGTTTGGGTATGGGTTTGGGTTTGGGTCTGGGTTTCAGTCCGTGTTTGGGTCCGGGTCTTGGTATGGGTTTGGGTCTGGGTCTATATCCGGGTTTTGGTACGGGTCTGGGTTCTTGTCCAAGTCCCTTGTCACGGGTCTTGGGTCGCACGTCCTGGCGCAAGTCTGGGTCCAAGTTCGGGTCTGGGTCCAAGTATCTATCCTAGTCTAGGTCTGGGTTCGTGTTCGGTTCCGCATCTAGATCCAATTTCGGGTCCAGGTCCAATTCATATTCTAGGGTCCTAATTCCGGTTCTCGTTCCGATTTCGGGTCTCGGGTTTGAGTCCTGGTCTGGAAATGGTTCCAGGTTGGGGTCTAGGTACGATTCCAATATCTAGTTACCGACTTCGGGTTGGGTCCAAGCCCCGGGTCATGGGTCAAGATTTGGATCCCAATCTTGGGTCCCGGTCTCGTTTTGATTCAGATCCTGGGTCCCGATCCGTGTCTGTGTCCGTGTCTGGGTCTGAGTGTGGGACCGAGACAGGGATCGGGTCTTGGGTCCCAATCCCAGTCCTGGGTCCCGATTCTTGTTCTAATTTTGAGTTTGGGTCCCAAATCTAGGTCTTGGTCCTGGTTCCAAGTCTGAATCTCCAATCCCGGTCTGGGTCTTGGGTCCGGGTTTTGGTCCAAGTCCGTGTCTGGGTTTGGGTTTGTGTCCCGAGTCCCCATCCAAAATTTGATTCGGGTCCTCGTCCCTATCCGGGTCTAAGTTTGGGTCCTTGTCAGATTCTAGTTCCCAGACTTAAACCCAAACTCGGACTCAGACCTAGATCTGGTGTACGGGTCTAGGTCTAAGTTTGGGTCTGGGTTCGAGTCCGAGTCTGGGTTTGGGTCCGGGTATGGGTCCCAGATCCAAACATTTACTACGGGTCAAGTTTAAGCCCTAGGTCCAGATATGGATCGGCCTTGGGTCCCAGTCTTGTTCCACTTCGGGTCCCAAGTCCCGGTCCAGGTCCTTGGTCAAGGTCTAGGTCCTGGGTCGGGTCCTGGGTCTCGGTCCTAGTTTTGATGCACGTGTCTCAGGTACTGGTCTCCCATGCAAGTATGAGTCCTAGGTCCCGGTCCGAGTCGAGGACTCGGTCGGGGTTCAAGTCCGGGTCTGAGTCTAGGTTCGGGTTTTGATCTTCGTCTGGCTCAAGATCTTTGTTCGAGTCTAGGTCCAGGTTCGAGTCTGAGTCCCGAGTTCCCATCAGGGTCTGGGTTCGAAGGACTAGGTCCAGGTGCCCCATCCAGGTCCAGGTCCTAGGTCCTAGTCTGGCTGCATGTTCGGGTTTGGGTCGAAGTCCTAGTTTCGATTTTTATTTAGTGTCTGGGTTCGAGTTTGGGTCCGGTCTAGGTTGGGGTCTGATTCCTGGTCCGAGTCTTAGTCCAGGTCTGGGTCTAGGTCCAAATCCCAGTCCGGGTCTGGGTTCGGGTCCAGGTTCGAGTTCGAGTCCCGGGTGCGGTTCCAAGTCTGGGTCTGGGTTAGGGTCTCGATCAGGATCTAAGTCCATTATTTTGATCTCAGTCTGGTTCCGTGTCTGGCTTCGAGTCCAGGTTCGTATCCGGATCCCTATCTAGGTCCGAGTTTGGGTTCGGGATCGGGTCCGAGTCTCAGCCCTGGTCTTGGTGCACGACCGTGTTTGGGCTCGAGTTTCGGTATTTGTTTGGATCTGGGGCTAGGTCCGAGTTTGGTTCTAGGTTTGGGTCCGGTCTGGGTCAGGGTTCGGTTTTGGGTCCTGGTCTGGCGATTTTAGTTCAGGTTCGAGTTTCAAGTCCTGGGTCTGGGTTAGGGTCCGAGTTTTTGTCCTGGTCCGGGTTCGGGTCTAGGTCCCGATCTTGGTTTAAGTCCCAGGAAACACGTCCCAGTGTGGGTCCAAGTCCTGGTCCGGGTTCGGGTTTGGGTCCTGTTTCAGACCCATGTCTGGGTTCTAGTCCTAATGCTGGTCTGATTCCAATTCTAGTAAGAGATCGGGTCAGACCTAAACCAGGGACCCAATCCTAGACCCAAACTCGAACCAAGACATGGATTTGGATACGAACCTTGACTCGTACCCAGACCCAAATCCATACCCAGACCCAGATCGAAACTTGGGACTTTGATCCGGACAAAGACCCAAACCCAAACCTGGACACGTACCCAAGACTTGGAGTCAGACCTGGACCCAAACCCATACCCAAACCGGGATCCGGACATAGATCCAATCCTAACCCTGGACTCAGACTTGGACTAAGGCCTTGACCTAGAAACGAACCCGCACCCGAACCCGGACACGGAATTGAAATCGAAACTTGGACAAGAACCCTAACCAAAACATGGACCCGGACTGCGACCTAGGACCAAGACATTGATAGGGGACTTGGACTCGGACCGCAGAAACCAGACCCAGATTGGAACCCGAGATTCAGACCAGAACTTAGATCTACACTCGAACTCAGGACTCGAACCCAGATCTGGACCCGAGCCAGGATTAGAAACCCGAACCTAAACTCGGACTAGGACTTGAACCCTGATGGGGTCCTAGACTCGGATCGGGACCAAGGACAATAACCTGGATAGGGGATTTGGACCCGGGACCCGATCTGTGGATCTGGCACCGAGACCTAGGACATGACCTCGGACCCCGACCTTGAACAAGGACTCGTACCAGGACCTAGGACCCAAAGTGGAACTAGTTTGGGACCCAAGACCAGGATCCTGATCTGGACCCAGGGCTTGGACCTGACCCATAGTCGATTTTTGGATTTGGGACCCATACCCAGACTCGAACCCAGACCCGGACTCAGACCCAAACCCGGACCCAGTCCCGTACCCCGTAACCCGAAACTAGAAGCGGAACCAGAAGCAGACCGGACCCAAGAAAAAGACTAGGGGACTAGGAACCGGTCTCGGTCCGAGAACTAGAATTTGACTAGGACCCAGACCTAGACCCGGACCGGGACGCGGACCCGAATCAAAACTCGGATTGGGACCCAAACCTTAAATTAGAACGAGAATCGGCACCCAGGACTGGGACTGGGACCCAAGATTGGGATTTGGATCTTGACCCATGACTCGGGCTTGGACCTGACCCATAGTCGATGTCTACATCTTGGAATCGTACCAAGACCCGAACCTGGAACCATTTCTAGACTAGGACGCAAATTTAAACTCCAACCCGGGACCCGAAATCGGAACAAGAACATGGATCAGGACATTGGAACAGGAATTAGACCTGGACCTAGATACGGATCTAGATGCAGAACTGAACACGGACCCAGACCCAAACTGGGATCGATACCGTGACCCAGACCCGAACCCACACTCAGACTTGCGCTAGGACCTGTGACCCATAACCTGGAACCCAGGACCCGTGACCCGGAACCTAGACCAGAACCCAGACCTTTTCCAGAATTGGACCTAGACCCAAACCCAGACCCAGACCAACACTCGGACCCAGACCCAGATCGAAACCCAGACCAGACCCAAACCCAAACCAAGATCCAGACCCGGACGTAGAGCTGGACTCGTACCAGAACTCGAACTCACACTTGGGACTTTGACTCAAATCGGGGACTCGGACCCAGACCGAGATCAAGACTGGGACCCAAGCCTAGATTGGGACCGAGCCCTTAACCTGGACTGGGACAAGAACCCGGATTGGGACTGGGACCCAGATCTAGATTGGGACCGAGCCCTTAACCTGGACTGGGATGAGAACACGGATTGCGACTGGGACCCGGGACCCGAGACTTAGACCTGGGACCTAAGAAGCAAACCGTGACCTAGTTATGGGACATGGGCCCCAAACTCGAACCTGGACCCAAACCTCGACCAAGGATCCGGACCTAGACTTGGGACTTGGACCCAAAATTGGGCCCTAGATTCGTGACCGAGACCCAAAACTTAACCCCAGACTCTAGACACAGGACCCGACCTTGGACCCGGAACCCAGGACCTGACTATCGGGACACAACCCCAAACTCAAACTTGGGACTCGGCTAAGGACGCGTGACCCAAACTTGATCAAGACCGAGATCCAAATCTTGACCTGATTATTCAACCTGACCCGTAGTCAGTGTTTTAATCCAGAACCCAGACTCAAATCCGTACCCTGAACCGGACCCGAACCGGGATCCAAACCCGATCCCAAACCCGGAATTGGAATCGGACCAGGAATGGGACGAGAACCTAGACCTGGGACTGTAACAGGACCCAAACTCAAACCATAACCCATACCAGGACATGGACCCAGACCAAGACCTGTGACCTGGGACCTAAACCAAGACTCGGACCTTGACCCAGATCGGGACCCGGACCCAGATTCAGACCCAAAAAATGGGGCCAGACCCAGACCCAAAGACCAAGACCTGGACCCAGACCGGGACCCGAACCAAAAACCCGGACCTAAACTGGGACTGGGACTCGAACTCGGACTCGAACCCAAACCGAGACCTGGACTCGAACTGGGACCCGAGACCTGAACCCGAACTAGAACACGAACTTGGACTCAAACTGGGACCTAGGACCCAAACATAGATGGCAGACCCATACCTAGGAATTAGGCCCCAAACCGGGACACAAACTTGGGTCTCAGAACTTGGATAGAGATCCACGACCCGACCCTAGACAAAAACCTGGACCTAGGACCCACCTCGGGACTTGGGATCTGGGACTCGATGCTTGGACTGGACTCGTAACCCATGACTTGAAACTAGAATAGAAACCAGAAGCATATCGGGACCCAAGAACACGACCAAGACCAGGACCTGGACCCAGACCCAAAACTGTAACCGAACTAGGACCAGGACCTGGACTCGAACACAGACCCACACGCAGATTCTGGGTTATGGTTCGGGATCGAGTCTAGGTCTGGGTTGGGGTCTGAGTCCTGGTCCGAGTTTGGATCCAGGTCTGGATCCCAGTCTGGGTCTGGGTTCAGGTCCAGGTTCGAGTTTGGGTCTCAGGTGCGGTCCAAGATTTGTTCTGGGTAAAGATCTGGGTCTGGATCATGGTCTTGAGTTTTGATCCCGGTCTGGGTCTAGTGTCGAGTCCAAGTTCGTATCTGGATCCCTATCTAGGTCCGAGTCAATGTCTGGGATTGACTCCTAAATTTAGGACCAAGTTTCGGTCTCGGTCCTTGTCTGGGTACACGATCGTGTCCGAGCCTGAGTTCCGGTCTCAGTTTGGGTCTGCGGCTAGGTTCGAGTTCGGTTCTAGGTTTGGGTTCGGGTCCTTGTCACGGTCCTAATCTTGTTTTAGGGTCCTAGTCCATCAATTCTTGTTTATGTTCAAGTTTCAGATCCCCGGTCTAGGTCTGGGTTCGGGTTTGGGTCTTGGTCTGGGTTCGGGTCCTAGTCTGAGTCGCAAATATAAACACCGACTACGGGTCTAATCGAAGCCCCGTTTCCTGGATCTCGAGTCAAGATCTAAATCCCTATCACGGGCCCCAATTTGGTTCTAGTTCAGGTCTCGAGTCCCAGGTTCGAGTTTAGGTTCGAGATCGAGACTGGGGTGCGGTTCTAGGTCCCAGCCCCAGTTCTTTATCTCGAGTCTGGTTCCATGTTTGGGTTTGAGTTTAGCTCCGAGTTCGAGTCCCGAGTTTAGGTCTGGGTAGGGATCCGAGTCTGTGTCCCAGTTCGAGTCTAGGTCTGAGTTAGAGTCTGAGTCCTTGTCCGGTTACGGTTCCGGGTCAAGTTCCAGGCCCGATTATGGTTCTAGGTCCACGTTCTGGTTCTGATCCCGTTCTCGGGTCCCGATTTACTTCCGGTTTCTATTCCAATTTCGGTTCACAATGTACAGGTTCGGGTCAAGGTTTTGGTCTAAGACTAGGTTCAAGTCCTTGTTTGGGTTTAGGTCCTGATCTGGGTTGGGGTCCAGGGCTGGGTCCCAAATTTAGACACCGACTACGGGTTCGGTCCAAGCCCTGGGTCGAGATCTACATCCCGATCTTTGGTCCCGGTCTGGTTCCATTCTGGGTGCCGAGTCACGAGCTGGGTCCTAGGTTCAAGTCCGAGTCTTGGGTCAGGTACTAGGTCCTGGTCCTAGTTCCATGGCCCCTCCTATCACGATTCTGAGTCCAAGTCTTGGTTCTGGTTTGGGTTTTGGTCCCGGTCTAGGTTCGGCTTTCAGTCCTAGTCTCGGTTCGAGTTTGGGTCTTGGTTTGGATTTTCATTTGGGTTTGGGTTAGGGTTTAGGTTCTGGTCCTAGTCCTAGTCCAGTTCTAGTTCCAGTTGCGATTCTGAGTTTGAGTTTGGGTTAGGGTTCGAGTCCTAGTCTAAGTTTTGGTGCGGGTCTAGATTTCATTCTATGTGCGGATCAGGTTCTTGGTGTGGGTTTAGATCTTGGGTCTGGGTCTAGGTTTGGGTCTGAGTCCTAGGTTCAGGTCCCGATTTGAGTTCAGGTTTAATTTCGGGTCTAAGTCTTTGGTTCTAATCCCAGTCTGGGTTCGAGTTCGGGTCTAGGTTCAAGTCTAGTTTTGGGTCTGCTAATAAATGTGGGTTTGATTTTGGGTCTCGGGTTCGGGTTTGGGTTAGGGTTTGGTCTTGGTCCGTGTCCAGGTTCCTGTCCTGGTTTGGGTCCAGGGCAGGTTTCGGATCTGGGTCTGGGTCCGACTTCAGATTCCTGAGTCTAGGTCAGGTCGTGGTTCGGGTTCGAGTCCCGAATTCCGATCTGGGTCTGGGTTCCGGGGCCTAGGTCCCATGTCTAGGTCCCCCATCAAAGTCCGCTTCCTAGGTCTTGGTCTGGGTCTAGGTTCAGCTTTGGGTCTCGAGTCTTGGTTTGAGTCCAGGTCCCGGTCCGGGTTCGGGTCCAGGTCTCGATCCCAGTCTTGGTGTGGGTTCACGTTCGGGTCCCTATCACGGTCTAGATCCTAGTTTGGGTCTCGGCGAGGGTTTAGGACCAGGTTAGGTCCATCACGGTCCATGTTCGGGTCCCAAGTCTCAGGTCCTAGTCCTAGTCAAGGTCTTAGTCCAGGTTCTGGTTCGAGTTTGGGTTATGGTTTGTGTTCAGTACTAGTCTCAGGTTCGGTTCCTAGTCATAGTTCTAGTTCCAATTCTAGGTCCGGGTTTGGTTCTGGGTCAGGGTCTGGGTCCACGTTGGGGTCATGGTCCGAGTCTTAGTCCGTGTCCAGGTACAGGTTTTTCATATCTTGGGTTGGGTCCAGGTCTGAGTTTGGGTCCCAGGTTCGGGTCTAGGTCTGCGTTTGGGTCTGAGTCCAGGTTCTGTGTTTCGATCCCAGTCTTGTTCTGGGTTGGTATTTGGTTTTGGGTCTGGGTTCGTGTCCATGTCTAGGTCTGAATCCCAGTCTTGGTCAGGGGCTTGGTGTGGGTCCGGGATCGAGTCCCGAGTTCGGTTTCGAGTTTGAATCTCAGTCCTAGTCTTGGTTCGCGATTTATTCCGGGATTAGGTCTGAGCTCGAGTTTTGGGCCTTTGTTATTGTCTAATTCTTGGTGCCGGTCCAGGTCCAGGTCCTTGTCACGGTCCCAATTCTGTTCTAGGGTCTTGGTCACGTCAGGTTCAAGTTTCAGTTTCGATTCCCATGTATAGGACAGGGTCCGGGTCATGGTCCAGCTTCGGGTCCTTGTTAGAGTCCCAGATCAAGATACCGACTATGGGTCTTGTCTAGCCCCCAATTACCGGATCTTGGGACAAGATCTGGATCTTAATCACGGGTCCCATTCTGGTTTTGGTTCATGTCCCACGTCTCGGTCTAGGTCTTGATCTAGGTCCGGGAACGAGACTAAGGTGCAGTTCTAGGTCTCGATCCTAATTCTGAGTCCCGAGTCCTGTTCCATTTTTCAGGTTTGGGTTCGTGTCCCAATCCCAGGGTGGGTCTGTGTCCGAGTCCGGGTCCTGGTCCGGTTATAGTTTTGGGTCTGGGTTCAGGTCCTGGTCCTAGTCCTATTCTTGGGTCCTAATTTGCTTCTGGTTTTAGTTCGTAATTTTAGTCCAGGGCGAGGTTCTGTTTCGGTTTTTGGTCTCGGTTAGGGTCCGAGGTTTGGTCCAGTTTTGGGTTCGGGTCCGGGTCTAGGTTCTGGTCCTGTTCTAAGATCCTAGTCTGGTTCTTGTTCAAGTTTCAGTTTCTGTTCCCGAGTGTGGGTCTTTGTCTGGGTATGTGTGTGGATCCTAGTTTGAGTTTGAGTTTGGGTTCGGGTTCTAATCTAAGTCCCAGATCCAGATACCGACTACGGGTCGGGTCCAAGCATCGAGTCTTATATCCCAGTTCCCGATGTGGGTCCTAGGTCAAAGTTTGGGTCTGGGGTCGGGTCCGGGATCTCAATCCAAGTTCCGAGGCCCAAGTTCTTGTCCCAGTTTGGGGGCCCAATTCTAGGGTCTGGTCACAGTCTGGTTCAAGTTTCGGTTTCGGGTCCCAGGTCTTGGTCTGGGTCCAGGTCCTGGTGTAGCTTCAGGTCCTTGTCTGAGTCCATGATCAAGACATCGACTATGGGTCAAACGTTACATGAAACATCATCATATTGAAAAGGGATATCTTCCCACCAGATGCTAACATTACATAGGATTCATTCTTGGACAGAGGAAAGCAAGTAGAGTTGAGCATCGGTCGATTTTGTCAGTTTTTTTCTATATAAAATTCCAAAATTTAGTTTTCGGTCTGGATTGGTGCAATCCAAAAACCGACCAACCAATCCAAAACCTATCTTAAAACCGGCCGTTTTAAACCTTGGTTTGATCAGTTTAAACTGCCTAAACTGAACTTTTTTTAAAAAAAAAAAAATAATCCAATTTATTCTGTAAATACATTATTCTACATTTTACAACTACAAACAAACAAATTAATTGTTCAAAAACTAATTATCTTATTCTTTTAACTTTAATATTAATTAAAAAAATATAATATTTTTATATATTATTAGTAACTATAATACATGCAAAAAAAAACTTAATAAATAAATATATATATATGTATAACGCTCGGTTTCAGTTTTTTTGGTCGGTTAATTACCGAAAAAAAATCAATCGTTCAATGGCGATTTTAACCGTTAGAGGTTTTTTCAGTTTTCGGTTTCATCGAGTTCGGTCCCAACGGTGTTCGGTAGGAAAGTTTTAACGATTTTTTTTAGTTTTTTGAATTTTATGCTCACAACTAAAAGCAAGGAACAACCTCTTCAAGATTAGTGTCAGCGACATCATTGGTCATAAAAATACCACTTGTTGGTTGCCACAGTTGAGGTGATACATTGGTTGTCTTTTGAAATAATAAAAGAAAATAAAAACAAAAATAGTAAGGTAACTATAAAATTCTTCAAAATGCCAAATCTATGTTTCAATCCAAGGAGCCCTGCATCTACTTACTCTGCCACTAGTATAACGATCACTTCACTGCCATTTCCATAGAAAATGAATAACATTTGATCCTAACGCTAAAACAGCATTACCAGAATTTGTATAAATTAACCTTGATATCTGTGACAACAAGGAACATTATCAGAAACAGATGGCAGGACAAAGGTGAAAGTGGATGTCAAGATTCACGAGTGTATCTGACAGCATCATATTAGCACAGATTTTAAATACTAAAATATACTTTGGTTACACTCATGTTTTGTTGGAGCCTTAAAGACCTACACTGAGATGGTTCAGTGATTTCAGGGAGCTTCCAAATCTTTGATTTGTCATGTTCTTTAGTTATTCTAGGTTTCACATCTCCCATGCTACGGGAATCCCCATTCTGGCATATATATAATATGTAACGATTAAATATGTAACTAGAAAAATTCTACTTCTCCATGAGAAACAAAATGCAAAACAGGTTTACACATAGATTAGAAGTGAAAATATAATAATTAAAAACACACCATTCCTGCAATGTTAACTACAGAGGTTGTTCTTTCTGAAAGTCCATCATTAGTTGCAGCAGCAGCAGCAGGTCAAAGCCTCAGGTCCAGATTCGGATCTCGGTCTTGGATCTCAGACTTGTTCTAGTTCAGGTCCCGAGTCTTGGGCCGAGTCCTAAGTTTGGGTTTGGGTTCGAGTTTGGGGTTGTGTCCCGGTAGTCAGGTCCTGGGTTCTGGGTCCAGGGTCGGGTCCCGTGTCTCGAGTATGGGGTCGCGTTTTGGGACCCAGTTCGGGTCCAAGTCCCCCATCTAGGTCCGGATCCTTGGTCTAGGTCTAGGTCTAGGTTCGGGTTTGGGGCCCAGGTGCCCATTTAGGTCTAGATCCTAGGTCCTGGTCTAGGTCCATGTTCAGGTTCGGGTTTGGATCCCGAGTTTGGGTCCAAGTCTAGGTCCCAGTACGGGTTTAGGTTTGAGTTTAGGTCCGAGTCTAGGTCCCAGTATGGGTTCAGGTTTGAGTTTGGGTCTGGGTCCCGGTCTGAGTCCAGGTCCCTGTTCGGGTCTGAGTCAAGGTCCCGATCTGAGTCCTAGTCAAGGTCTAGGTCCTGATCGAAGTTCTGGACTGGATTTGGGTGTGGGTTCAGGTCCTGAGTCTGGGCCTTGGATCAGGTTTGGATCTGGGTTCCGATCTCGGTATGGGTATGGGTCATGGCCCGTGTCCAGGTTAGGGTTTAGGGTTTTGGCTTTCGTGTTTAGGGATTTACGGTTTAGGGTTTAGGGCTTAGGTTTTTTAGGATTTAGGGTTTAAGGTTTAGGGTTTAGGGTTTAAGGGTCCGCTTCTAATTTCGAGTCATAGGGTACGATTTAAGGTTCGTATGTGCGTATGGGTCTGAGTCCTGGTCTATGTCTAGGTCCATGTTTTGGTTCAGGTCTGAGTATTAGTCCCAAATCCAAACACAAACCACATGTGGAGTCAAGCACGAGTTCTGGTACGGGTTCGGGTTCTAGTCTGGTGTAGGTCCGGGTCCAGGTCCAATTCCCTGATTTAGACACTGACTATGGGTCGGATCTAAGCCTCGGGTCTTGGGTCCTGGGTCCCGGGTCCAAATCCAGATCCTAGTCTAGTTCTAGCTCGTGTCTTGGGTCCTAGTTCGGGTCTCTAGTCAAGGTTTGGGTCTTGGGTCCTGACTCATGGGTCTGGGTCCCCGATTCAGGTCAGGGTCCTTGCGTCCCAGTGTGAGTGCAGGTCCCGGTTCGTGTTGGATATTGGTCTTTGTCTCTGGTTTGGCCTGGTGCAAGTTTAGGTCCGGGTTCGACTCTGGGTCTGGGTATCGATCCCGATCTGGGTCCCAGTCCATGTTCAGTTCCACGTCTAGATCCGGTTTTGGGTCCTGGTCCAATTCCTATGCCAGGGTCCTAATTCCGGTTCTTGTTCGGATTTCTGGTCGGGTTCGAGTATGGGTTCTTGTCCTAGTCTTGAAATGGTTCCAGGTTTGGGTCTTGGTATGATTCAAAGATCTAGACACCGAATACGAGTTGGGTCCAAGCTCCGGGTCGTGGGTCAAGATCGAAATCCCAATCTTGGATCTTGGTCTTGTTTTGATTCGGATCCTGGGTCTTAGTCCGTGTTCGTGTCCGGGTCCGGGTCTAGGACCTAGATCGGGGACGGGTCTTGGGTCCTAGTCCAAGTCTTAGGTCCCAAATCTGGTTCTAATTTTGAGTTTCGGTCCCTAATCTAGGTTTGGGTCCTGGGTCCAGGTTTGAGTCTCCAATCCTTGTCCGGGTCCTGGGTCCGAGTCTGGATCCACGTCCGTGTCTGGGTTCAGGTTCGTGTCCCTAGTCTCGATCCGAGTTTTGATTCGGGTTTTTGTCTAGGTCTGGGTCCTAGTCAGATTCTAGTTCCCGGACCCAAACCCAGACTTGCACTCAAACCCAGGTCTCGGGTACGGGTCTGGGTCTGGGTCTGGGTCTGGGTCTAGGTCCGAGTCTGGGTCTAGATTTGAGTCTGGGTATGGGTCCCACGTCGAAACACTGACTACGGGTCAGGTCTAAGCCCTGGGTCTAGATCTGGATCACGGTCTCGGGTCCCAATCTAGTTCCACTTCAGGTCCCAGGTCTCGGTCCGGGTCCTAGGTCAGGGTCCGGGCCTGGGGTAATAAGGTCTTAGGTCTCGGTCCCAGTTCTGATGCCAATGTCCCGGGTCCAGGTCCCCCATCTAGGTTTGAGTCCTAGGTCCCTATCTGAGTCTAGGACCCGGTAGGGGTTCAAGTCTTGGTCCGAGTCCAGGTTTGGGTTTTGATCTCGGTCTGGAGATCTGAGTTCGAGCCTAGGTCCTGGTTCGGGTCCGAGTCCCGAGTTTTGATCTCGGTCTAGGTCTGGGTCCATGTTTGAGTTTGGGTCCTAGTCCAAGTTTCAATTTCGATTCAGTGTTTGGGTTTTGGTTTGGGTCTGGGTCTAGGTCGGGGTCTGAGTCCTTGTCCGACTTTGGGTTTGGGTCAGGGTCAAGGTCTGGATTCCGGTCTGGGTCTGGGTTTTGGTCCAGGTCTGAGTACAGGTCCCGGGTGCGGGTCCATGTTTTGGTCTTGGTCAGGGTCTCGGTCTAGATCTAGGTCCCCAGTTTCGATCCTAGTCTGGGATCCTAGTCTTGATCCCTATCTAGGTTCGAGTCTATGTCTGGGATCAAGTCCCTGGTCTAGGTCCGGTCCGGGTTCGGGTCCGGGTCTTGATTCCAGTCTAGGTACACGACCATGTTTGGGCCCGAGTTCCGGTCTCGGTTTGTGTCTGGATCTAGGTTTGAGTTTAGTTCTAGGTCTGCGTCCGGGTTCTGGTCACGATTGTACTCTTGTTTAAGGGTCTTGTTCTGGCGGTCCTGTTCGGGTCCTGGTCTAAGTCCTAGATTTGGATCCCTGTCACGTGTCCTGGTCTAGTTCTGGTTCAGGTCTTCGGTCCAAGGTCCGAGTTTGGGTTCGGGACTGAGACTGGGGTGCAGTTTTAGGTTGCAGCCCCCAGTTTTTTGTCCCAAGGATGGTTCCATGTTTTGGTCTGAGTTCAGGTCCAAGTTCGGCACTGAGTCCTGGTTTGGGTTGGGATCCGGGTCTAGATCCCAGTTCAGGTCTCGGTCTAGGTTGGAGTCCGGGTCCTGGTCTGGTTACGTTTTTTTGGTCTAGGTCCAATTCCGGTTACGGTTCTAGGTCCAGGTCTAAGTCCTGGTTCCGGTCCCGTTCCTGTGTCCCAGTCTACATCCGATTCGGTCCCAATTTCAAGTCACAGGGTACGGGTTCGGGTCCAAGTTTTAGTCTGGGATTGGGTTTGGGTCCGGGTCTAGATTCTGGTTCGGGTCCTGGTTTGGTTTCGCGTCTGGGGCTGGGTCCAAGATCTAGACACTGACTACGGGTTCGATCCAAGCCCCGGTTACAGATCCTGATCCCGATCTCGGGTCGCGGTTTGGTTACTTTTCATGTGCCGGGTCACGAGCTGGGTCCTAGGTTTAAGTCCATGTCAGGGGTCGGGTCATGGGTCCCGATTCTAGCTCCTGCCAGGGTCCCTATCCCGATTATGTGCCAAGTTTCCAGTTCTAGTTTGTGTTTGGGTCGCGGTCTAGGTTCGGGTTTTGGTCCTAGTCACGATTCGGGTTAGGGTATCGGTTTACGTTTTTATTTAGGTTTGGGTTTGGGTTTGGGTCTGGGTCCTGGTCCTAGTCCTAGTCTAGTTCCAATTCCAATTGCGATTCCGAGTTCGAGTTTGGGTTCGAGTTTCGATTGGGGTTCGAGTCTTGGTCCGAGTTTGGGTTCGTGTCCAAATCTTGGTCTAGGTTCGGATCGAGCTTCGGGTGTGGGTTAGGGTCCTTGGTCTGAGTCCAGGTTTTGGTCTGAGTCCCAAGTTTCGATCTTGATCTGAGTCTAGGTTTAGTTCCGGGTCTAAGTCCTGGGTTTCGATCCCGGTGTGGGTGCGAGTGCGGGTCCGGGTGTAGATCTAGTTTTGGGTCTTATTTTGGGACAGGGTCTGAGTTCGGGTCCTGGGTTTGAGTTCGATTTTTGGTTCGGGTCTGGGTTCATGTTTAATCATTGTATGGGTTCGTGTCCAGATTCCTAGCCTGGTTTTTGTTCGGGGCAGGTTTTGGGTCCGGGTCTAGGTCCGACTTCAGATTCACGAGTCCAAGTCAGGTCCTGGTTGGGGTGGTCTGGGTTCTTGGGCCTAAGTCCCTTGTCTAGGTCCCCCATCCATGTTCGCTTCCTAGGACCTGGTCTAGGTTCAAGTTTGGGTCCTGAGTCTTGGTTTTAGTCAGGTCCCGGTCTGGGTTTGGGTCCAGGTCTCTATCCACGTCTTGGTCTGGGTTTAGGTTTCGGTCCTTGTCAGGGTCTGGATTCTGGTCTGGGTCGTAGGTCTCAGAACCCGGTGAGGGTTTAGGACCAGGTCAGGTCCAGGTCCTAGTCCGGGTCCCGGTCGAGGTTCGGGTCCCACGTCTCAGGTCCCAGCCCTAGTCAAGGTGTCGGTCTAGGTTCTGGTCTTAGTCAGTTATGGTTTGGGTTAAGTTCTGGTCTTAGGTCTGGGTCCTAGTCATAGTTCCAATTCTGATTTTGGGTACAGGTTTTTCGGATCCCAGTCTGAGTCCGGGTCCAGGTTCGGGTCTAGGTCTGGGTCCCAAGTTCGGGTCTGGGTCTGCATCCGGGTTTGGGTCTGCATCCGGGTCCGGGTCTAGGTCTCTTGTTTCTATCCCAGTTTGGGTCTAGGTTAGTTTTCGGGTCTAGGTCTGGGTTCGTGTCCATGTCTAGGTCTAAATCCCAGTTTAGTTGAGGGACTTGGTCTGGGTTTGGGATTGAGTCCCGAGTTCGATTTCAGGTTCAGGTTCGAGTCTCAATCCTAGTCTGGGTCCGGGACTAGGTCTGAGCCCGAGTTCCGAGCCTGGGTTTTGGTCTAGTTCCGGGTCCCGGTCCAAGTCCAGGTCTTGGTCACGATCGCGGTCCTGTTCTAAGGTCCTGGTCATGTTCTTGTTCAAGTTTCAGTATCGGGTCCCAAGTCTGGATCTGCGTCTAGGTCCTGGTCCAGCTTTATGACCTTGTCCGAGTCCCAAATAAAGAAATTGACTATGGGTCTTGTCCAAGCCCCAATTCTCAGATCCTGGGACAAGATTTGGATCCCAATCACGGGTCCCAGTCTAGTTTCGTCTTATGTCCCAGGTCCTAGGTCCCAGTCTGGGTCTGGGTCTAGGTTCGGGACCGAGACTAGGGACTAGTTCTAGGTCTCGATCCCATTCTAGGTCCCAAGTCATGCTCAATGCTCTGCTTTGAATTCAGGTCCAAGTTTGGGTCCCGAGTCTCGGTTCGGGTTTGGATTCAGGTTTTGGACCCCAATCCCAGGGTGGGATCGTGTCCGAGTTTGGGTCCTGGTCCGGTTATAGTTTTGGGTCTGGGTCCAGGTCCTAGTCCTGGTTCTGTTCCTGGGTCCCAATCTGCTTCTAGTTTCGGTTCTAGTTTCATGTCACGGGGTACGGGTTCGGGTCGAGTTTGGGTCCGAGTCTGGGTTCGGGTCCTGATTTGGGTCTGGGATGAGGTTCAGGTCTGGGGTTCGATCTCGGTTAGGGTCCGAGGGTGGGTCCGGTACCGGGTTCGGGTCAGGGTCCAGGTCCGAGTTCCGTTCTATGATCCTAGTCTGCTTCCAGTTTAAGTTTCGGTTTTAGTTCCCAAGTGTGTGTCTGGGTCTTGGTATGTGTCTGAGACCTGGTTTGAGATCGAGTTTGGGTTTGGGTTCTAGTCTAAGTCCTAGATCCTGACACCGACTACGAGTCCAGTCCAAGCATCGATTCTCGAATCCCAGGTCTCGAGGTGTGTCCTAGGTCCAGGTTTGGGTTTGAGGTTAGGTCCCGAATCCCGATCCAAGTTTTTAGGCCCAAGTTCTGATCCTAGTTCGGGGCCCCATTTGCTAGGTCTAGGTCCCCTATCTATGTTCTGGGTCCAAGTTCGTGTTCTGGTTCGGGTTCGGGTCCGGTCCGAGTCCAGGTCCCAGTTTGGGTTCGAGTTTGAGTTCGGGTCCCAGTCCCAATTTCGGTTCAGGTTTCGGTTCCTAGGTCCGAGTCTGGTTTATGGGTCCTGGGTTCGGGCCTAGTTTTTGGGTCTGGGTCTGGGTCGGGATTTCGGTCTGGGTCCAGGTCCCGGTCTTGGTTTAGGTCCCAGGTCACAGGTCTCGGTTTGGGTCCAAGTCCTGGTATGTGTTTTGGTTTACGTTTGGGTCCTGTTACAGTCCATGCCTGGGTTCTAGTCCCAGTCCTTGTCTGATTCTTGTTCCGGGTCCGGGATCGGGTCAGACCTGAACGTGGGACCCAATCCCAAACCTAGACTCAAACCTAGACCCAGACTCATACCCAGACCAGGATCGAGACTTGGGACCTGGATCCGGACCGAGACCCAGACCAAAACGTGGACCGGTACCTAAGACTTGGACTCGGACCTGGACCTGGACCCAAACCTAGACCCAGACCGAGATCCGGACTTTGACCCAAACCCAATCCTAGACTCGGACCAGGACTCAAACCCCGACCCAGACGCCGACCCGAACCCGAACCCGGACACGGAATCAATATCAGAACAAGGACTAGGACCTCAACATAAACATGGACCTGGACTGGGACCTAGGACCCAGACCTAGATAGTGGACATGGACGCGGCCTCGAAACCCAGACCTAAATCAAAACCCGAGACTCAGACCCGAACCTGGATCTGTACTCGAACCCAGATCATGACCCAGACTGGGATCGGAAACCCGAACCTTAACTCAGACTAGGACTTGAACCCATACCAGGTCCTAGACTCAGACCGGGACCTAGGACCCGGACCTAGATGGGGGACCTGGACCCAGGACCCAGGCTTTAAAACTAGCACCGAGACCCAGGACCTGAACCCGAACCTGAACCCGAACCCTGAACTAGGACCCAGACCAGGACCTAGGACCCAAAGTGGAACTAGACTAGGACCCGAGACTGGGATCCTGATCTGGACTCGGGGCTTGGACATGAACCATACTCAATGTTTGGATCTAGACCTATACCCGGACTCAAACTTAGACCCAAACTCAGACCCAAACCCGGACCCAGACCCGGACCCGTATCCCGTGACCCCAAACTAGAAGCAGAACCGAAAGTAGACCGCGACCCAGAAACAAGACCAGGAGACTAGGACCCAGTCTCAGTCCTGAAACTAGAATCTGACTAGGACCCAGACCCAGACCCAGACCCGAATCAAAACTCGGATCGAGACTTGGGACACGAACCCGAACCCAGACATGGACTTGGACCAAGACCCAGACGCAGGACCCAAATCGGGATTGGAGACTCAGACCTGGACCTAGTTCCCAGACCTAGATTGAGGACCCAAAACTGAAATTAGAACCAGAATCAGGACCCAGGACTGGGACCCAAGACCTGACCCCGGTCTCGGCCCCAGACCCAGACCCGGATACGGACACAGACTGGGACCTAGGATCCGAATCGGAACGAGACCGGGACCTAAGATTGGGATGCGCATTTTGACCCATGACCTGGGGCTTGGACCCAACCCGTAGTCGATGTATGGATCTTGGAATTGTACCAGGACCCAAAATCGGAACAAGAACTGGATTCAGGACCTTAGAACAGGAATTAAACCTTGACCCAGAACTAGATCTGGACGCAGAACCGAACACGGACCCGGACCCAGACTGGGATAGATACTCGGACCCAGACATGCGCTAGGACCTGCGCTCAGAACTTGGAACCCAGGACCCGTGACCCGGGACTTGGACCAGAACCCAGACCCGTACCAGAACCCGGATCCAGACCTAGATTCAGACAAAGACCCAAACCTAGACCCGGATCAAAACCCGAACCCAGACCAAGAGCCGGACCCGGACCCAGAGTCGGACTCGTACCAAAACTCGGACTCAAACCTGGGACTCGGACTCGAACACGGACCTAGATTAGGACTCGGACCCAGACACGGACTGGGACTAAAACCTGGATTGGGACCATGACCCATGATCGAGACTTGGGACTTGAGAACCAAACCGTGTCCTAGATAGGGGACCTGGGCCCCAAACCCGAACCTGGACCAAGGATTCAGACCTAGATGGGGGACTTAGACATAAAACAAGGCCTTGGAATCGGAATCGGGACCCAAAACTCGAGACACATGACCCAACCTTGGACTCGAAACCCAGGACCTGACTACTGGGAGACAACCCCAAACCCGGACCCAAACCCAAACTTAGGACTCGGCTCGGGACTTGGAACCCGAACTGGAACAAGACTTGGATCGAAGACTGAGACCCGAATTTGGACCTGAGGTTTTGACCTAACCCGTAGTCAGTGTTTGAATCTAGGACACTTACCCAGATCCCTACCCGGACCAAGACCCGAACTGGGATCCAAACCCGATCCCAGTCCCAGAATCGGAATCAGACTAGGACTGGGACGAGAACCCAGAGTTGAGATTATAATAGGACCCAAACCTAAACCCAAACTCAGACCAGAACCCATACCGAGACTTGGACCCAGATCGGGACCTGTGACGTGGGACATAAACCAAGACTAGGACCTAGACCTAGACCAAGATCGGGACCTAGACCCAAACCCAAAAACTAGGGGCGGACCCAGGACCCAAGAACCCAACTCGGACCTGGGAACTGAAACCAAAACCTAGACTGGGACTGGGACCCAAACTCAGACCCAAACCAAAACCGAGACCTGGACTCGGACCAGGACCCGAGACCCAAGACCTGAACCCGAACTGGAACACGAACTTTGTAAAGACTACTTAGCTTTAATTTGGAAATTAGTAGATATTTAGGGTTTAATTATGAAACTTGTTTATTAAACTTGAATTATTTATTTACGACAATTTATTTGAATTTAGAATGCATTTATTATGTCATATATAGAAATTTCATAATTTGCATGTTTTGTGTCCGACAACATTGGAACGCGGTGTTTGGCTATTAGAATCACATCCTAGTATTTTTTTTTAGTATAGCGGGATAGTATAGGTAGACATTGGGAATGTTGGGATGAGTCGAGATTTTAGAATTTCCCAAAATACCCCTAAGTGCCTTTTATGCCCTTTTAGTGTGGGAGGGGCAAAATGGTCATTTTGCCCCCATAAGCTTTTTGTCCTTTAGTGAATTTTTTTTAAGTTGATTGTAATCAGATTTTTTTTATCAAAAATGAGCTTAGTTAGTAGATAAAACAAAGTCACTATATTCATTTATTTAAAAATTAGAAAATTCTTGAAAAGGGATGCTCTTTTCTCTCAAGCTCTCTCTCTCTCATTCGAACCCTATAGAACCAGCTAGGGTTTTTTGTTTTCTTAATCAAATTGTTGTGTATTCTAGCACCCTATGTGAATTTAAGCTAAGTTAAGCTTCTAGTAATTCCTTCTCTAGTTTCTTGAGTTTTAAGAAATTGATTTTGCGTGAAATTGAGATATTAGTTGCTGTTGTTGTTGTTATTGTTTGAAGTTTGTTTGTAAAGTTAAAATATGTTTAGATAGGTTGATTTAAGCTTGTTTTGATGGTTGTTTATGGGTTTAACCAAGTTTTGAGTTTTAGAACTAAAACATGGAGCTTTAATGGTGTTTTTCAATTCTGAGCTTGGGTAGTTGTTTTGTTGCTTGGAAATGGTTTATTTGGGTATAATATGCAGGTCTAGAAGGTTTGATTTGGTTTGGAATCGATTTGGTTGAGCTTTGAATTTGTTTGGTTTTTTTGGGGAAAACCGGCTAACCAGTTTTACAGGTACCTATAAAATCGGGTAACTGGTTTATGCTTCAAGGTTCCCCGAAAAATTCAGCTCATCGATTCGTCCTAGTTTCAGGTTTCTGGTTGGTTGATTCCCTACTAGTTTAGGGTATTGCCATATTAAGTTGCAGTAGATAGGTTTATTGTTTAAAACCTAAGTCCCGGTTGTGATTTAGCGATTCACTTATTTGTGTTGTTATCAATGTGATTTAGGAGCCTATAATTCGCCGAGCAGTTGTTCCACTCAGGTTGACCAGCACACCTGAATTCGAAATTGAGGTAAGATTAGTATAATGTCATGCATATATTATCACATGTTTAGCATACATGTTGTTTATGACTGTTAGATTACATTGATAGCAGTAATAGTATACATAGAATTGTACTGATTACTGATAAATCTATGTTGGCTGAAATACTGATCGATGTTGTCACATCAATATGGCTAGAGTATGACTAGCATATTGAGTATAGAATGAAATTATGGTCCATAATATTGTCTTATGAACGTTCTAGACTCAGTACCGTGTGGGACACGTGGATTAGGGTTATGATCGGGTGTATGGGCGCCAGGTTATAACCTGGGATATTAGTATGTTTTATGTTATGCTTTTCTTACTGAGTCTGTCGACTCACAATGCTATTTCCATGTGTAGGTAAGGGCAAGGCTAAAGCTGAGGAGCTGTGAGAACGAGCAGGTGAAGATTGTACATGTCGGGGCGGTTAGGCCTGGAGCGTACGATCTTAGGGGACATCAAGGCTTTTGCTGATAGTCGTCAGGCGACAAAAACTTTTGTATTAAACTAGCAAACTTTGTAAATGTATTCTGTAACGGGATCCGAAAATTTTATGGATGTATTACTTAATGTTTTTAATTAAATAAGCCAATTTTAATTATTCACGATTTTCAATAACCTCATTGATTAGAAAAGAGTTGCACAGTACGTTAAAAATCACGCTAGCACGCCTATATTAGTTAGGGTGTTACAATTTGGTACCAGAGCCACCAGGTTGTCTTTCGAAGATCATCACGACATGTACCATCATCATCAACAGTCAGCTTGTTTCACGGTTCAGTAAGCTTTTATTGCTTTAGTAGTTTATTTTTATAGTATTGTTATCCCGATTTTTGGCCTTTGACGTGGCATCACTCGATGGTGACATGTAGAATTGACTCCAAGTATATGCCTGCAAAACACAGGCCGAACAGGAAACTTCATACATTCGCTTGGGCGAAGTCCTCTAGACCGATCGGTGGGCGATCCGCGCAGAACGCCAACACTTAGCGAATTCAAATTTTGCATCGTGAGTCATCAAGGAAATGCCTACAACTTTGGGATCAGATGACAGAGATATGGCAAGCTGTCCAAATCCCATGATCAGTGTATTCTGTATTTACTATGAAATCTTTCTGCGATATCAATTGTAACGAGAAGGGAAATACTTCCTCTCCAAGCTTATAGCCATATAAATAGTGACTCATGTTCAATGGGCAAAGGGTCGAAAGATTTTATTTGAGAATTCATATTCAGAGATACTATTGTAAGAGCTCAATGAAAAGGAACTATTCTCCTTGTTCTTAAGTCAATACAAATAACGAGGATTAGGCTGTTACCGAACCGCTCGGGGCTGAACCTCTATAAAATTCGTATTAAACTACTTGTCGCTTATAAAATTAGACTCACTATCATTGGCCAAAAGCGAGGTCAATATTTTGGTACTTTCATTGAGAAAAGAATCAAGGATCGCTCTTCATTCCAACCTTAATCACAAGTACGATGGTGGTACAGACTCGTAGGGGCGTGGTTGATCCAGCAAATCCACAGGCGGTGGATCATGCACTATAGAACCCAAGAAACACAAGGGTTCCACCAGCCGTAAATCCCAGACAGCCATCAACTGCGGGTCACGGTGTAACGACTCCTGTGGATGAAATCGTGCCTGGTGTGCAAGAGACTGGGAATACTAGTTCAGCAGCCGACCAGGGCGTTCATAGCACAACTGTTCCGCCCACTACCAATGTTCAAACAACCATTGGATATGACATTGAGATCCAGAACCTCCGTGCTGCTCTTGGACTCATCCAGGGTCATACCAACACGCTACATCATGATCAGGAGGAACTCCGTGCTGCGGCAAATCTCGCGTTTGAAAAGCAGAGGCGCATGTTTGCTGAATGGAGGGACAAAGAAATGGAAGCGTTAAGGGCTCAACATGCAGTCATTGACAATCGTAGTCTGCAAGCCACTGTGCTGATACGAAAAGCCTATCAGATTGTTGGGCAGCAACCCGCGAATGTCATTCCCTTGAGTAAAACAGACGAAGATCCAGCGATGAATACTTCCCAGACTATAAATGGTTAGTCGTCAAATCCCTAGCATAGGTTCCGCCTGTGGGCCCAGTGGTAGGCAGGTAGACCTTGTCTAGTAATTCATCAGGAGAAGTCATACCCAACAATTCCAACCAGGTTGATAGTGCCGGTCAGCAAATTAGCCAAACCAACCAGTCACTGAGATAGCCAGGCGTTTCCGTATTTGATAGGTTGGGGACGTCTCATGATCTCAAAAACGATCTGAATAGGAGGAGAGGAGTGGACGATCATCGTGACACGCCGATCGTGCAGCCCGGATTCCATGCCCAATTCTCGCTCAGAAAGATATTGATGTGACCCAGATCGGCCAAAATGCCGAACAGGTTAGTCCAGCAGTGCAGGCACAGCTGGATGAACTAAAGAGTATGTTCCAACGCATGGCCGGTCAGAGGAACAATGATCTCGAGTTGGACCGAGCACGTGGAACCCCTTTCTCTCCCGAGATCAATATCCTGGAGTTGTTGTCCCACAAGTTTAAGATGCCAACCTGGAAGATGTATACTGGTAAGGAAGATCCTTTGTCCCACTCAGGTATTTCAAGATGCAAATGGATCTGCAAGGAGTACGAGGAGACGTGTGCTGCAGAATTTTTCCTGCCACCCTCTCAGAGGCCGCCCAAAAATGGTATTTCAAGTTGGCACCTGGAAAGTTCAACTCATGGAAAGATTTCTCCTCGGAATTCCATGCACAATTTTCTTCCTCTCGCCAACTTCTGTTGTACCTAGGAGACCTGGTCAAAGTAAAGCAAAGACCAGGCAAGCCTCTCCGAGCCTACATCAGCAGATTCATGACGGAGGCGACAAAGGTTTCACGTGATACTGGGGGCATTGAAGTCCTTGGTTAGCTTTGGAAGGACATAAGGAAGAACGGTCCCGTAGACTCGATGAGTGATTTTCTTGACCGTGCAGAAGGCTTTATCAAGCTTGAAGAGGCCATTCAACGAGCAGAAGGTGAGCAAAAACCTGGCAAGTCAAAAGCTCCTTCTACTGGGACATCTTTCTAGGTCCCCCATCACCCGAGCAATTCAAGTTCAAATGGTAAACGGTCCAGCAACAATAATAGGCAAGGGAATGGGAAAGAGGAAAAGTTCACCGGCAAGACCGAACAGGCTCCCCGGGAGAATCCTACCAAGTATACTGCATTTACCATCCTGACGGAGGACATAGAGAGTGTTTACATGACCACTCAGTCATTAGCCCCGTACAGGAAGCCCGCATCCATGAAAAAAAGATGTCAGCAAGAGAGACATGACCAAGTTTCGTCGGTTTCATGGAGACTACGGCCACGACACGAATGAATGCAACAATCTGAAGCAGGAAATTGAATTTCTGATAAGGAAAAATAACCCGCACGTACAGAAGTACGTCAAGGCCGATCAAAATCAGAGGGGCAATAACAACCAAGACTTGCTACCACCACTGGTAGATGGACATTCGCCTACCCCTCACTATTGGGCAAGCTCCGGCCAAGAAGTCGCACCTCTAGGGCACATTCGCCTACCCCTCACTATTGGGCAAGCTCCAACAAGCATAACTATAATGGCACAATTTCTGGTATTGGATGTTCCATCAGCCTTTAACGTCATGCTAGGCCGACCAGCCTTGTATGACTTAAAGGTTATTACGTCGATATTCCATTCATGCCTAAAGTTTCCAACAAAGAATGGGGTAGGGTGTCAGAGAGGAAACCAGCAGATGGCTCGGGAATGTTACAACCTTGCTGTGGCCAAGGCTAAGAAGGAAGTATCCTTAAGCCAGAGCACGGAGAAGGGAAAAAACCATTTCTAAGTAGGGAACTTCCCAAGGCGGGGATGAAGTTGTGGATCTTCGACTTGGGGACCCAAGCAGCAATGTTGGACCTGTGGAAGAATTAGAAGAGATTGAGATCGATCCAGATATGCCGGCCAGGAAGCTAAAAATTGGAAAAGGTTTGTTGCTCGAAGTAAAATCAGCATTGATAAAATTTCTGAGAGCAAAACCTTGACATTTTTGCCTGATCACATGAGGATATGGTCGGAAGTGATCCTTCTGTAATTTTGCACGTCCTAAATATTGATCCCAACTTCCGACCAATTCAACAAAAACGAAGGCTACTGGAGGACAAAGAGCGAGCACTAGCCCTAAAAGAAGAGGTAGAGAAGCTACGCAACAATAATTTCATAATTGAAGCTTTCTACCCAGCCTGGGTTGCAAATCCCATACTGGTACCCAAGCAAAACAAGAAATGGCGAGTGAGTATTGATTTCACAGACCTCAACAAGGCCCCAAAGACTGTTTTCCACTTCCAAGAATCGATCAGCTTGTGGACGCAACAGCTGGGCACGAAATATTAAACTGCATGGATGCTTATTCGAGGTACAATCAAATCAAAATGCATCCACCCGACCAAGAACATACAAGTTTCCGAACAGATATGAGTCTATATTGCTACAAAGTCATGCAATTTGGTCTCAAAAATGCTGGAGCCACATACAAAAGATTGGTAAACAAGATGTTTAAAGACCACATCGGACGAAACATGGAAGTATATGTGGATGACATGCTCGTCAAATCCAAGAAGGCTTGGGGGCACATAGATGACTTGGACGAATGATTCAAAGTTCTCAGGAAATACAACATGAAACTAAATCCCTTAAAGTGCTCCTTTGGAGTCAGATCGGGAAAGTTTCTGGGCCTTATTGTCAATGCCCGAGGAATCAAAGCCAATCCAGAGAAGATTCAAGCCCTTATGGATATGAAGTCACCAACAAGATCCAAGGAAGTACAAAGTTTGAGTGGTCGGATCGCTGCACTCAGCAAATTTGTTTCAAAATCAACAGACAAGTGTGTTCCATTTTTTAACATCCTGCGAAGAAATAAGCAATTCAAGTGGACAGAAAAATGTGAAAAAGCTTTTCAGGAACTAAAAATGTAACTTGCAAAGCCTCCCATACTCTCGAAACCTGTGCACGGAGAAGAACTTGGGATATACTTGGCCGTCATGGAGCATGCTGTGAGTGCCATGCTGTGAGACTCATTGAGGCCGAAGGCCGGTACCCAGTGATAGAGAAACTCGCTTATTGCCTGGTTCTAACAACAAGAAAGTTAAGGCCCTATTTTCAAGCTCATCCTGTTTGGGCGTACACTGACCAACAATTACGCCAAATATTGCAAAAGTCGGACGCTTCGGGAAGGGTACTTAAGTGGGTAGTGGAGCTGGGTCAGTACGAAATTACCTTCCAACCCCGAACAGCAATCAAAGGCCAGGCCCTAGCGGACTTTGTGGTAGAACGCACAGGCAAAGAAGAAAGCATATCAGAAGGCAACCCCGAGATAGTACACATACCTCAGCCAAGTAACAGTGAAGACAAGCCGACTTGGAAACTACATGTGGACGGGTCTGCTACAGATCAACTTTCTGGTGTGGGAATCGCCCTTGTCACACCTGGGCGCAACACATGCATGCTGCAGTTAAGGTTGGATTCAAGGCATCCAATAACGAAGCCAAATATGAAGCTTTGATCGCTGGCCTAAAATTAGCCTGGGAGATGAAAGCCGAACACATTGAAATCTGCAGTGATTCACAGCTGGTGGTAAATCACGTATCTGGAGAATATGAGGCTCGGGAAGAAAAGATGATAGTATATCAGAGCAAAATACATGACCTACTAGCACAATTCAAAGGCTACGGTCTCAGAAAAATTCCAAGGGAAGAAAACACGATTGCAGACACGTTAGCTCGACTAGCAAGAAGTAGTGTAAGTGATCAAGCGAACTTGGTCCCTATGAAGTTCCTAGAAGAGCCTAGCATTACTGGCACGGAAGAGATCAAAATGATTGATACTTCCCCAAACTGGATGACGCAAATAGCAGCCTACCTCAACACTAGGGAACTCCCAGATAATCGAAATGAAGCTCAAAAGATGAGGAGGGAGGCTGCACGGTATATCATAGTAGAAGGAATTATGTACAGACGAGGTTTCTCTATGCCGTTGCTCAGATGTGTCACTCAAGAAGAAGCTGCACGATTCTTATCTGAAGTGCATGATGGATTTTGTGGAAATCACGCCGCCGGGCAGAGCCTATCTAAAAAAATTCTAAGGCAAGGTTATTTCTAGCTGACAATGATTGAAGATTCAAAGGCCCATGTTAAAAAATGTGACAAATGCCAGAGATTTTTGATGATACCTCGAGCTCCGCCCAACGAGTTAACTCAGATGCAAACTCTGTGGCCTTCTGCCATTTGGGGAATTGACCTGATCGAACAATTACCCAAAGGCAAGGGAGGAGTGCAGTACGCAGTGGTTGCGGTTGATTACTTCACTAAGTGGACGGAAGCCGAACCCCTGGCAACCATTACATCTAAAAAAGTTCAAGACTTTGTTGTGAAGAACATAATCTGCCGGTTCGGATTGCCGTACAAAATAGTTTCGGACAATGGCAAGCATTTTGACAGCCATTTTTTCACTGATTTTTGTACGAACCATGGTATCATCAAAAGTTTCTCTGTAGTGGCGCATCCCCAAGAAAATAGTCAAGTTAAAGAAGTCAACAAGACCCTAAAGGATACACTAAAGAAAAGACACGAGGATGCTAAAGGAAACTGGCCGGAGGAGCTTCCTGAAGTTCTATGGTCATACCGAACAACTGAGAAAACGACAACCGGACAGACTCCATTTGCTATGGCATATGGATATGAAGCTATGTTGCCCGTAGAGCACAAATCACTTGATGAAATCAAAGAGAAGCGTACCACAGAGAAGTTAAAGTTGATAGCCCATCAACAAAAAGTAGCTCGGTATTTCAATAAACAAGTGAAGGCTCAGAAATTCTTTGTCGGAGATATGGTCCTAAGAAGAGTATTTCTAAACACCAAAGACAGTACGACAAGTGTACTTGGACCTAACTGGGAAGGACCATATTAGGTGGTCGATGTTCTCGAATCAAGAGCATATAAATTTGGTAAGTATGATGAAAAATGCAACTGGTTCTAGTACCACGGTATGGGAATGGGGAACACTTAAGAAAATACTACCAATAGAAGTACCAGGTCGGATGACCATATTAAGTATTGAAAGAACATTTACTTTTAAGTGAATGGTCTGCTGGGCGGACTACGCCCAAAGGTTCGGACAAAATTGAAAAGTACTCAGGTCAGACGACCACCATCTAAAGTAAAATTTCTAATTTCTGCAATTTTTTTATTTCATGTTAAGCTAAAAGATCAGATTAGATCAAATAGCTCTGATGTAAGTTACTACGGTAACAAACACATTTTCGATCACTAAATGAATAAAGATGTTTATTTCAAAATTCTAATTGAGTCAAAATTATTAGGATGTTGTTAATTTACCATCAATTGCGTACAAAAGGTTTGGTCGAACCCAAAACCCCGAACATACAAAAAAAAGGCATACTTACAAAAAGTAACAAGTGACCAAGAGTCATAAGTTTGCTCGGTCACTTGGGGGGCACCTATACCTGTACAAAGCATTTGGTAAAGATAAATCAAACATAGTTGCCCGGTCAGCCTGTTGTCTAAAAAATGAAAAATAATTCCAAGTTTAAAGACCGCTTGGCCGATCACGATGTCTTAAAAAAGGCCATATGGCCGGACAAATATAATAAAAAAAGAAGAAAGATAAAAGGATAAGTGTTCAGACGGCTGGAGTCTGAGGCTCCTTGTACGGGTCTTCTGGGCCGGTAGGAGCTGAAGGATCTGTTGTCTGGGCAGCGGCCATGTCAATGTTCAGACCTGAGGTAGAAGTGGTTGCCTCGGACTCTCCATAGGCAACTTGTGAAGCACAATACTCGAGATACATGACTTTGGCCTCGCCCAGGTAATCAAAATTTGCCTGAGGATTAGCCTTCCAAAAGTCATAGAAAATCTCTAGACTGGCTGTCTCTAAGGCATACACCTTCCCTTTGAGCCTCTCCACTTCGGCATTAAGCTCCTCCTCCTTGGACTTCTTCTCTGCTTCCAATCTGCGGAAAATAGTTCAAAGAACCTCCCTTTCTTCCTGGAGGTCGGTCACTTCTTTGGACAAGGAGGTCATGGCAGCCTCAAGTTGGTCAGAAGCCTCTAAATCCTTGGTTAGCTCGGGCACCTTCTTCTCGGCAGGAAGAAGTCTTTTGTTGACTTCACCTAGTTCCATTCAGACAGCTCTGAGTTGAACCTTGGCTTCATCAGTGTCCTTCCTGGCCAAGTCCACTTCTGCCCTCATGGTGTTGGACATGGCAGTGTTCTTGGAGGTAGTAGACTTAGCTCGAGATTAAGTGTAACCCATCTTCAGACCAATCTGCACAGAGGAAAAACGTTAGAATTTGAGCCAAGTAAAGAAAGATTAAAGGAAACTGTTATGGAAGGCTTACCCTCGTAAACTCCTTCAGGACTCCTCCCATCAATAGCTCCATGGAAGGCTCGTTGTCTACTCCGGCCAGCTGCTCGTTCACCTCAGGGACCGACCTATTCATGTAGCGGGTGAGCATATCTTTGCCTCTCTTGGTCTCCGGATGCAATGATGAAGGTGGGGTAGGAGCCTGGATCTGCTCAGATCTGCCCTTCGACTGTTCGGGCCTGTCGAGCTTCCTCCTCGAGAGACCTTGGACTTAGCAGTTTTTGGAGCAAAAGGGTCCACAACGGTTCGCTCTTCAAAAAGATCAATAATAGCTTCAACCGGTGCCTTCTCTCTGAACGGCGTTGTCTCACAGCCCTTAGACTTCTTAGCCGGAGGAGATGAGCTTGAGCTTCCTGCCACTCTCTTCTTCAGAGCTTCGAGCATCTTCTGAGACATGTCAGCAAGAAATAAAAGCAACATGGTTAGAGAAAAGCACTAGAAGTATGAGAGCATAATAATCAAGAAGGTTAAAAACAAGACGGAGTATCTTGCGCTTCAGGAGAAGCATTTGCCCGAGCTAGACTTGAAGGCTCATCATCACCTGACAAGTCTCTTATCTCTGCTAGGATGGCTTTCCCGTTTCCTACTACAGAAGTGGATGGCCGAGAAGGTAGACTGGGCTCCCTAATTCGAATTGCAGGTTCAACAGGCCTGGGCTCGGTAGAAAGCCTCTTCCTCCTTTTTAGCGGAGTCACCTGCTCTTCCTCAGCCTCATCTTCAGGATCCAAAGGCTCATGACCATTCTGTTTTGCCCTTGCACCTCCCTTCAACTTAGCCTCACGCTTAAGTTGAATGAGTTCATCCTCTTGATGAGCTCCCTCAGCCCGGCCAGCACCAGATTTCCTCAATTTCTCCTTCACAGGCTGAGGGATGAAATCCTTTAGGTAGAGCCCGCACTCCACAAAGTTGTCCTCGGAGGTCAACAAAGTGATATTCCGGGCAGCACCCGACAGCTGAGCAAGCCTTTGAGCTCTATCCCTAAGAGCAAGTGTGAAAGGTGGGCGGTGATATACAAGGATCTATTGGAACCGAGTGTAGGTGGTGCCCATGCCAGCCACCGTGAAATACTCTTCAACAAAATTTCCAATTTTGCTAAGGGCCTTGTCCCCGGTGCCCGTCAACCAATTGTAGTCTGGCTGAGAGAAGTAGAAGTACCCCGTGCTGCCTTGCTTGGGAGTAGACTTCAAGTCAGAAAACCAGCTAACCTCATGGGGAGAGGGCATATCCCACATCTAGGAGGCGTAGAGAATGAACAGGGCAGACAGATACTTAATGCCCTTAGGAGTGAATTGGGTCGGACAGAGGCAGAAGAAAAGGAACTATTCTCCTTCTTCTTAAGTCAATACAAATAACGAGGATTAGGCTATTACCGAAGTGCTCGGGGCTGAACCTCTATAAAATTCTTGTGTTTTTATTCGCTTTACTCTATTCCAATCATATTAAACTTCTTGTCGCTTATAAAACTAGACTCACTGTCGTTGGCCAAAAGCGAGGTGAACAAGTATGATTTAAGAAAAGCCTGTTAAAGAGCATGTTTGTACCCTGATAGTAGAATAGGCAGATGTTTTTAAATTTCCAAATTAACGACATTAGTAAGTTTTTCTTTATTCACGGTCTAACCAGACTAGCTCTTGGTTACGCAGATTGTTCTACTTAGTATGGACGCCAAGCGAAATACCAGGAGCCAGGACAATTCTGTTAGATCTAGTGGTGGTTAGGGAGCTCAGATTCCCCTAAATATCTGTGGTCGAGGTAGAGGTCCTAGAGGCAGGGCACGTGGCTGGGGTGATGCTAACTCGCCACAGGTTGCCCAAGCTGCCCATGATTGGGAAACTGGTTTGTTGAAATGCAAGCTAGAATTAATGAACACGATGAAGAGATTCGGTGGTTGAGACAGCAGGGTGCTCCTGCAGTTCCTGCTCCAAAAATACCAATAGCTCCTACCCCTGTTGTGCAGGCTGAACCAGTTGTTGCATTAAACCGAATGGAACCCATGTATGAAAGGTTGCGTAAGCAAGCACCTTCAATTTTCCTGGGAGCTCCTAATGTCATGAAAGCTGAGCAATGGCTAATAGTGATTATCAGAATTTTGAATTTTATGGGCGTCACCGACAATTATAGGGTGGCATG
Source organism: Cannabis sativa (assembly GCF_029168945.1). Taxonomy (NCBI): domain Eukaryota; kingdom Viridiplantae; phylum Streptophyta; class Magnoliopsida; order Rosales; family Cannabaceae; genus Cannabis; species Cannabis sativa. The sequence continues at coordinate 61,860,151 of NC_083601.1, forward strand.
TTCCACCTTCCAATTTCAAGAAGACGCTTTGGTCTGGTGGGACATGGTGTCAATGATTCATGATGTTACAACAATGACCTGGGAAATGTTCTAGGAACTGTTCAATGCCAAATATTATAACGAGGCAGTCAGAAGTGCTAAAAGAAAAGAATTCACACATTTGACTCAAAAAGAGAATATGAGTGTTACTAAATACACGACTCAGTTTGATCGCTTGGCAAGGTTGGCCTCGGGAATTGTGTCAACTAATTTCAATAAGAAAGAGAAGTACCTGGATGGATTGAATGCGAAGATCAGACATGACCTAATGATCACTACTGAAAACAGTACCACCTATGTTGAAATGGTGGATAAGGCTCTGTGAGCTGGGGGCGCAGTCGAGTGCACTTTAAAGTCTCATGGGATCTGGTTGTTGGTGGGGCTCCTATCTCTCCTGCATCAGGCTTTAGCGGGGGAGGTAGTGGCTCGACCACTGATTAGAAAAGAAAGGCATCTACTGCTACTAGTGGCTCGGGTCAGAACTAGAGGTTCTGGGGGAACTAGGGTCGAGGCAATCGCCAGAGTGGCACCGAAACTTGATACACTTACCCAGAGTGCCCCAGTTGTAAAAGCACCATTTGGGGGAGTGTAAAGGGCATGGGTGCTTTCAGTGTGGCATGCCAAGGCATACAAAAGGGATTGTCCACACCTCAGGACTGAAACACCAAAGACTGCAGCGAAACCCACTCCAGTAAGGGTGTTCTTGATAAGGCTGATGTAGAAGCCAGCCCCTCTATGGTAACAGGTCAACTCTTAGTCAACAACTCTTATATCTCTGTGTTGTTTGACTCTGGGGCCACTCATTCCTATGTGGCAGCCAGAATTTTTAGTCAATTGGATAGTCCGCACGATAGTTATGAAACAGGGTTTGGAACCCTACTACCTTACGGAGAGTTAGTTATCTCCAAAAGGTGGATTAGGTCTATGCCGATCAGAATAGAGGATAGAGAGTTGAGTGCTGATTTAATAGAGATGAATTTAGTGGATTTTGATATTATATTGGGAATGGATTTCTTGTCCAAGTACTTAGCCAATATTGATTGTAAGAGGAAGATGGTAATCTTCCAACTAGAAGGCGAAGAACCGTTTGTTTTTGTTGGATCGGTTCAGGGATCTCGGATCCTGGTAATTTCAATACTAACAGCTAGGGAATTGCTACGAGATGGATGTCTAGGGTTTTTGGCCGTGGTATTAGATACCACTTGGCTTGACTCTGTTCAGCCAAAAGACATTAAGGTGGTTCAGGAATTTCTAGATGTTTTTCCTGATGAACTTCCGAGTTTACAACCTCAGCGAGAAATTGATTTTGTTATAAACCTGACACCTGGAGCAGAACCGGTTTCTAAGGCCCCTTACAGAATGGCTTCAGATGAACTTAAAGAATTGAAAATTCAACTCCAGGAACTGCTTGACAGAGGGTTTTCGCGACCTAGTGTGTCACCCTGGGGAGCTTCGTGTTATTTGTTAAGAAGAAAGATGGGTCTTTATGGATGTGTATTGACTACCGGAAATTGAATAAGCTAACTATCAAAAATAAATATCCTTTACCTAGGATCCACCATCTTTTTGATCAACTACGGGGGAAGACGGTCTTTTCAAAGATTGATCTCCTATCGAGCTATCATCAATTGAGAATCCGACAGGAGGACATCCCAAAGATATTTTTCGGCACTAGGTATGGACATTATGAATTTCTAGTTATGTCTTTTGGAAAGACCAATGCTCCCGCAACTTTCATGGATCTGATGTTGGGTTTTATGCCCTAAATAAAACTCATTTCAATATAATCAGATTTACTTATTAATATAGATCAGAAATAACATTTAATGTTGCACGGTTCACATGATTTATTTCATGATTATTTGTACATAATGTATAAATTCATCTGAAACCCTTTTCACATACTTGATCCTGTTTATTGTGCTGTCAACACATTGGAAAGTAAACATGACTATGTGAATAAAGCTTCCTAGATTTATCAGACACAGGGTTTTACTGATATGATAATCTACAACAAGAGTTTACTTGCATTTGGAGAAATGCTATGTTCTTTCCAGAGCATTGGTTAAAGTAAAGCTCAGGTTGGATGCATGGAGTATGCATCGGAAGGGACCGATATTGAACTTTGACTTAGATTTATTAAACTTACCGTAATATCTATTCAAGTCAATATCGCCTAGTTGATCCTAGATCAAATGTTCTTAATCCAGTTATGATTAGGCTCAATCTTGAAAGGCTATTCGTGTTCTTTGATTTGTTAGTTAAGCCTACTTTTAGGTCAGGGTGATACGTACATTTTGGGAACACGGTAGTGCAATTGAGTGGGAGCGCTAGCATAAACATGGAATCTATAGCTTCTATCTGGCGAATAGTAAGCAAAGGATGATATCCTTCGAGCTTGACCAAACGAACATAAATGGTGGAGTACTCATTTCACATAAGCTGAAATATCATTTATACGGGGTCAAGTGTTTTAAGGATAAAATACATTGTAGGGTGTAACGGTAATCTAATCCCTTTACAGTGTAGATCATTCATATAGAGGATCATTGATCACATTAGGATTATAACAATGGATAATTAATGATGCGTCTATATGGTGGAACATATAGAGCATTCTATATACTGAGAGTGCAATTCTAAGTTCTATGCGTGGATTCAACGAAGAATTAATAAGTTAGTGAATTTTAGTGCTAAATTCTTGATCTACTTATTGGAAGCTCGGTTATATAGACCCATGGTCCCCGCACTAGTTGAGATAATATTGCTTGTAAGACTCATATAATTGGTTTTGATTAATCAATTATAATTCTCAAATTAGACTATGTCTATTTGTGAATTTTTTCACTAAGTAAGGGTGAAATTGTAAAGAAAGAGTTAATAGGGGCATATTTGTTAATTATGATACTTTGTATGGCTCAATTAATAAATATGATAAATGACAATATTATTTAATAATTTATTTATAGTTATTAAATAGTTAGAATTGGTATTTAAATGGTTGAATTTGAAAATTGGCATTTTTGAGAAAATCAGATGCAGAATTGAGAAAACTGCAAAATCCAAGTAAGGCCCATTACTGTACATGGCCAGCCACTTGGTTTAAATTTTTAAACTGATATTTTCATTATTTTAATGCCAAATAATTCAAACCATACTCTAGTGGAATGCTATAAATAGATAGTGAAGGCTTCAGGAAAATTACACTTTTCTTCTGACACTTCTGATTCGGAAAAAACTAAGCCTCTCTCTCTCCCTATGTTTAGCCGCCACTTCCCACTTCTTTTCTTCTTCAATATTTCGAAATTCTGAGTGTGAGAATAGTGCCCACACACAGCAAGTGATACCTCAACCATAGCGAGGAAGATCGTGAAGAAAGACTTTCAGCAAGAAGGAGTTTCAGCATCAAAGATTCAGAGAAAGAGATCTTGGTTCAGATATTGATAATGCTCTGCTACAGAAAGGAATCAAGGGCTAGATATCTGAATGGAAGGAGACATATAATTCCGCTGCACCCAATGTAAGGTTTACTAAACTATATATGTGTTTATTTCATCGTTTTAGAAAGTTCATATTTAGGGTGTTAATCAACATACTTGTGAGTAGATCTAAGATCCTGGTAAAATAATTCCAACAACTGGCCTCAGAGCCATGGTAATTGATTTACTTGCAAGAAATTTGGACTTTAAAACGATTGTTTGTTTGTTTTTGGATGGTATCATGTTGTATTGAGTGTTATTTGATGATTGATTGGTGTTTGTGAATTTTGGTTAAAAATAATTGAATATCTGTTTCTGAAATTATTTTTATTGGATAGTATGGAAAAAATTAAGCAAGTTACTTTTTTACAGAACTCAATTTCGATTTAATTTGAATTAGTTATGATTTTTTGAAGATTCGAAAAAATCGAAGTTGTGCTGAAATTTTCCTGCGATCGTGAAAACTGTCCGTACAGCTCACAATTTTTTCATTTTTCTTTGTTTTTTCATGCTTTTTCATGGAATTAACTTCCAATTTTTTGTGTAGTTCTGTATTTATACTATTACTATTCCTAATTCAATTCTAATTATCATTATGAATTAATTTAATATTTTTTAAATTTAATTCAAGATATTAGTGTAATTTGAATTTAAAAATAGTTAGTATCTATCTTATTTGCTTAATAATCTATCTTATTTTTAAATTTGATTATATCTTATCTTATTTTTAAATTTAAGGTCAGATTTTAAATATTTTATATTAAAGCTTTTTTTTTTTTAAATAATTTGACCTTATTTAAATTTAAAATAAGATAACTATAATCATGTAATTTTAAAAAGATGTAAGATATTTTGCTAACTTTTAAATTTTGTTATTTTATTTATTTAAATTACATTTAAAATTTGAAAAAGATATTCATTTATCTTTTCTAATTTTTTATTTATAAAATAACATTTAAATTTTAAAAGTAGTTAGCAAATTTTGAAATGATATTTAGGTTGGTTCAAACCTAATTTTTCAAAATTGTAGGTTTAATTTTAAATTTAAATATTTAATTAAATTTCGAATTTTTCAAAAACAATTTTTTAATTTATTTTTCGAAAAATTATTTTTTATTTAATTAATTATTTTCGAAATTAATTATTTAATTTAAAATTAAATAAATCCTACATCCAACTATCCAGCTGACCTTGTTGCAGGAGTATGTGTTTTAGATTGTGTGTAAGTTTTCAAAACCTATTATTGCTTGATTGCAAATAGCCACGGTTAACTTGTTGACAGATCCAATGATCTGATTTTAACTCATGGCTCCCTTGGTCAAGTTAATAATTTGTAACAGGTATATTTACAATCTTCTTTCATCTGTGTATGACCTAGCAACATGATAGGACCCATCCAAAGTGTGCCTGTGTGAGCCTATGTGTTTAATTTTATTATAGATCCATATAGGTTGTTGTTGCTAAAATAAATTATCATAGTTCTTGATATAATTTATTTAGGCCCATTTAGTTTTTGGGCCTATTCAATTAATAACAGTTGTTCATTTTAAGGTTAAATTCCTCTCTTTTGGGCCTTGTGTGAGAGTTGGGAGCCATAGTAGTGGGTACGACATACTGAACCCAGCACCCCCTCACATGAACCACCCCAATTGTGAAGGCCCATTTGCCTGATTTGAATAACTGTACTAGGTTAATTAAACTAGTTTAACCTAATAAATTGATTAGCAACATAATTAATTTCATTTATTTTGAAATTAATTTAAGAAAACCATAGTTTAAAGAATTTAATATTCTAAGCTAAACTATATGTATTTTCTTGTATTTAATTAAATATAGAATTATAACCATCTAGATTCTTTCTGAAGCTTAATTTAAATTTTTCATTAAATATTCCTATTTAAGTTGATATTTAGTTATCTACAACTAACCAACTTAAATCAGAATATTTTTTTTTGGATTTAAAATTTCAAAATTAAGTTGAGGAATTTTGGGCATTGGTTATTAAGATTCTTTAGATATTTTTTAAGTTAATATCTTTTCGAATATTAACTTAAAATGGAATATTTTAGATATTTTTTAAGTTAATATCTTTTCGAATATTAACTTAAAATGGAATATTTTCAAATTAAGTGGTTACAACTTAATTTTTGATATTTAAATAAATTTAAATTTTAAAATATTTAAGTTCTAGATTTTTTCTAATACAACTTAAATTAGATATTTTTCAAATTTTGTGGAAAAGATACTTAGTCAAATAAGATATTTTCTAGATAGTTATTTCTAGACTACTTATTATTTCTAATATTAAATAGGAAAATATTATACATTGTGAAATTAATTATTTTAAATAATTAATTTTGGTACAATTTATTTTTTCCTAGTATTAAACTAGAGATTAATAATTAAACCTTCTCTACACTTAATTATTTATTTCTTGAATTTAATACATTTAATTAATTTGAAAATTAAATATCTAAGTTGATTTTTATCATGATACTTAAATATTTCTTTTTCATGACACTTAATTAAATAAAAAATTATTTTTCGTTGAAATTTATTTTTTTTTCAACTAAATTTAAATAATTTTCAAAATATATTTTTTCTTTATTTTATTAATCAAATTTCGAAATTGCATTTCTTAAATGCTGGAATTTCGAATTTTATTTGAAAAATAGATTAAAGTTGTAAATTATTTATTTTAATTTTGGACCAACTTAAATCAATGATTCTTTCATTAATTGATTAATTTAAAATACATGAATTAAAATATATTATTAGAAATTGAATTAATTAGTCAAAGAAAAATCTAGATAGGTGATATTTTTGCTTGAAGTATTTTTCTAGTGTATTTAATTAAATAGAACATTAATATTTAAGTTGATTTTCATCATCATACTTAAATATTTGAAATTTTTCTTATATATATTTAATTAAATAGGAAAATTATATTTTTTGTTGTAAATTAATTTTATTAATTAATTTTGGACCAACATTAAATTAGAATAATTTTTCTAGGATTTATTTTTTATTTTAATATGTATTTTTTTCGAAAATTGTATTCTTAAATACTTTAATTTTTCGAAATGCAATATATATTTATAGAAAATAAAATTTGAGTTGTAAATTAATTTAAATTATGATAAGTAGGAACGTTCATTAGCAATTTCGCCTAATGGAGGAACGTTCATTAGCAATTTCGCACCGTTTAATCTCGAATGATAAGTAGTTTGTAAGTGTTTTGTAGGGTATAGATCACCCTAATGGTGGCGACCATACTTGACTTGCAAATTATGAAACAATGGTAGAAGCTCATAAGATAGAATTGCCTTGACTCTCGCCTAAACGGGACAACGCTGAATTCCAATCTTGATCGAATAAAAGGTTGCTATAATGTTTATCATTTTAGATGAGCTGACAACTCTATTCAATGGATGATGCTTTGACTCTCGCCTAAACAGGACACTGTATCAGTTTGTATAAAAACCTTGGAAATTATTTAGGATTGTAAGTTTTAGTATTTTCACTTGTCATTCCTACTTGCTATATGTTTATTGTAATGACCGCTCTAGTAATGTGGATTAGTAAAGGCAATTAGCACTAATTTTTTTATTATTTTATTATTATTTGTGAATTAATTTTAATGTGGACCCCAATATTTAGAAATAAATATTAGAGTTATAATTTCTCAGTTCCGGAGATTTTATTAAACTCTAGGGGTATTATTTAGCTTATATGTGAAATATGTTAATTTTGTAATTTTTGCTTGGCGACAACGGAAAATGCGATGGATGGCTAGATTGATCACATGAGTAAGTTTAGAACCCTATTTCATAGTGGGAAATATTTTAGAGAAAATAATTTATCGGGATTGAGCGGGGTTATGGAAATTGACCATTTTACCCCTAGCTTTAGAAATACTCTAGTTTTAAGATAAGGGGCATTTTAGTCATTTGCTAATAAATGGAATAGGTGACTGTCCCTTTAGTTGACACCTAGCATTTTAAGTTAAAAAGAGTTAAGTTGATTAACTCATTTTCATTTGAAAAATAAAGGAAAAATAAAGAAAGTCAAAGCCTCTTGAACTCTCTCTCTCTCTTGCTTCGGCTGGAACAAACCAAGGACCAAAACCAGAATTTTCTTCTCTTTTCTTTGGGATTAAGCAAGGATTCAAGGCAGTCTTAAGTGAGGTAAAACCCTAGACCTTTGATTGTTGTTTTTTTTAAGCTTTTAGTTAGGTTGAATACGTGATTCTTGGTGTTTGGAGCTGTTAGGTTTTAAAATGTTTGGGGTTCAATTTCTGGGGTTAGTTTGAGTTAATTTAAGTTCCTAGCAACTGTTATTGTTGATTTGGTTGAGCTTTGTGCAACCTTGAGCTTTGAATTCAAAGCTTTGGTCTTTAATGGCAAGTTGAGTATTGTTGGTTTGTTCTGTGAATTGTTGGTTGGAAATTATTGTGTATGCATTGTATAGGTATACTGGAGAGTTTGGTAAGGTTTGGGCTTGATTTGAATTAAGGGGGATGATTTTTGGTTCCCGCAGTAACCGAATTCGGCTTCGGGAGACCAGTACCAACCGGTCGACCGGTTGGTGACCCAGAACCGGATTGCCGGTTGGGAACCGGTCTGTCTGTTGGGGGAATTTCCAGAACCCTAGTTTTGGCCAATTTTGAGATATTTAGGGTATTGCCATGAGGTTTATCGATAGGGAAACTTTCAGTTTCAAGTTTAAGTCCCGGAAAGTGATTTAGCGAGTCACTCATCTGTGTTGCAATTATTGTGATTAGGGCATCCATCTAGCACGTGAATTCCGTTCAGGTCGGCCAGCACACTTGAATTCGGAAAAGAGGTAAGAACTGTGTATAATGTATGATGTGATTATCTAAATGTGTGTATATGTGTTTATATATGCATGCTTGAATTATGTTAAGCACTCCCAACACTTGTATGAATAAGTTATAAAGTGTATTGGTATAGTGATTATTGTGATTGTGAGTACGATACAGTGATACCAACACAAGCATGGGAAAATGCTAAGGTGTGTGGTACATCACTCAGTGTTACTCAGTAATCGGGTTAAACCCTACCAACACTCGTACAGTGAGGTACGATGTGTATGTGGTATAGTGGTTGTACCCTGGTATTGAACGTTCATACTCATCTGTTAAGCTCTGTAAATAGCTGTATGGGCGCCTATTTACAGGTCAGAAATTATATGGTAGGTTATATGCATTTCTTACTGAGTCTGATGACTCACAGTTTCTGCTTCTATGTGTAGGTAAAGGAAAGGCGAAGGCTGAACAGGAGTGAACCTGAGCTCGGGTGAGATTCTACATGTCAAGCAGCGCGACCTGGAGTGTTCGGTCTCGGGACATCTGGAAGATATATTTTGAAAGCCGCTGTGCGACCTAAAAATTATATATTTTAAAATGTAAAGTTTAAACAGTAAATTTTACAAAGTTTGAAATCGGGATCCCGAAATTTGTAAATATTATATTGTATTACAAAGTTTAATATTTAAAGCAAAAGTTTTAATTTAACACGTTTTTCGAGAAATTTCTTTGATTAGCAAAGATTGCACAATAATTTAAAAAGCACTGTAGCGTGCGTTAGCATTAGGGCGTTACAATTTTGGTATCAGAGCCGCCAGGTTTGTCTACCGAAGCTCGCTATGACATGTACAATCTTCATCAGAGAAAGCTCGGTTCACGATTCAGTAAGCCCGTACTTGTTTAGTATTTTAAATAAATATGAATGTGAAAGCATGTTAGGAAGCATATTAGATTTAAATTAAATATATTTCTTTAAAAAGAAAAGAAAGTGTGTTGCCTTTAAGTTATTAAGAGCGGTGTTAATTTTGATCGCTGTCTAACCTGCCTGGCTTATGGATTCGCAGGCTAAGTCCTATTAAATGGACGCCCCGCGAAATACAAGAAGTCAGGGTGGCATGGTTGAGACCGGAGGCGGTCAGGGGAATCCTCAAAATCCACATGGTCGCGGCCGTGGCCGTGGCAGAGCTCAGGGTGGTCGCCCTGTAAATCCACCTCAAGCTCCTCCTGATTGGGAGCAAAGATTTGCTGAGATGCAAGATAGAATCCGCCAGCAAGATGAAGAGATCCAAAGGTTGAGGCAGCAGGGTCTTCCTGCCATGCCTCCTCAAGTGGTTCAGGCTGTTGCAGTTCCTGCGGTGCTAGCAGAACAACCTGTTGTTGGCAACCGTATGGAGCCATTGTATGAAAGATTCCGAAAACAGGCACCTCCAGTGTTTCTGGGAGGCCCTGATGTGATGAAGGCCGAGCAGTGGCTTTCAGTGATTGAACGGATCCTTAATTTTATGGGAGTAGTTGGAAATGACCGGGTGACCTGCGCCACTTTCCAGTTTCAGGAAGATGCTCTCGTGTGGTGGGAGTTGATAACCCTCACTCGGGACGTCACGCTGATGACCTGGGAAGAATTTAAGGAGTTATTTAACTCCAAATATTACAACGAAGCGATCCGCAAAGGCAAAGCGGAAAGAGTTCACTGATCTAGTTCAGACTGAGGGAATGTCAGTCACTGTATACACGACGAAGTTTGATCGATTGGCCAAGTTGGCAGCAGGAATTGTGCCAACTGACTTCAGTAAGAAAGAAAAATATTTAGCGGGTTTGAGTGCAAAGATCCGGCATGATCTGGTTATTACTACTACTGAAGCAACCACGTATGCAGAAATGGTTGAGAAGGCTTTGAGAGCCGAGGGTGCAGTGAAATTTCTTCAGGAGCCCCGGGTGACTCCGAGTGTTGGTGGAACCCCCACTGTTCCTACTCCTGTTTATGGTAGGGATGGTGGTGACTCCACCACTGAGCAGAAAAGAAAAGTTGTTCCAGCTTTTGGTGGCTTGGGGCAAAGCAAGCGGTTCCGTGGGAACCAAGGCAGAGGAGGACGCCAGGGTTACTCCTACCCTGAGTGTCCACGGTGCAAGAAACATCATCCGGGAGAGTGTAACCGGAAGACATGTTTCCTGTGTGGCATGGTGGGGCATTTCAAGAAAGATTGCCCCCAGGCAAAGAAAGAGGAGCCGAAAGCTGAGGTGAAACCGGTTCCTGCTCGTGTGTTTGCCATTACCCAAGCTGATGCTGCAGCCAGTCCTTCTGTTGTGACAGGTCAGCTTCCCGTCAACAAGTTGTTATTTACAGTATTATTTGACTCGGGAGCTACACGTTCATATGTAGCTACAAGAGTGATTGACCTTTTGGGTAGGCCTTGTGATATTTTAGAAAGAGGGTTTGGAACCCTAATGCCTAGCGGGGAATTGGTTATCTCTAATAGGCGCATTAGGTCTATGCCAATTAGGATTGAAGATAGGGAATTGAGTATTGACCTTATAGAATTGAAATTAACGGAGTTTGATATCATACTGGGAATGGATTTCTTATCCAAGTATTCAGCCAGTATAGATTGTAGGCGTAAAATGGTGACTTTTCATCCGGAAGGTGAAGATCCATTTGTTTATGTTGGATCGCCTGTGGGTCTCGGATCCCGGTTATTTCTGTGCTGAGGGGTAGGGATTTACTATGCAATGGTTGTGTAGGATTTCTAGCGGTGGTATTTGACTCCAGCAGACCTGAAACATTTGGGCCTGAGGTAGTCCGGGTGGTGAAAGATTTTCTTGATGTGTTTCCCGCGGAGTTGCCGGGATTGCCGCCACAGCGAGAGATTGACTTTGTAATTGATTTGGCACCTGGAGTCGAACCTGTTTCTAAAGCTCCATATAGGATGGCTCCAGCAGAACTCAAGGAGCTTAAGTTAAACTTCAGGGGATGCTTGACATTGGGTTTATTCGACCCAGTGTATCGCCCTGGGGAGCTCCGGTTCTTTTTGTGAAAAAGAAAGATGGTTCCCTCAGAATGTGTATTGATTATCGGGAACTAAATAAGTTGACGATTAAGAACAAGTACCCGTTGCCCAGGATCGATGATTTGTTCGATCAACTTCAGGGAAAGACAGTGTTTTCGAAGATTAATTTACGGACTGGTTATCATCAACTTAGAATTCGGGAGGAGGACATACCAAAGACTGCTTTTAGAACCAGATATGGGCACTATGAGTTTCTGGTAATGTCATTCGGATTGACTAACGCTCCTGCGGCCTTTATGGATCTCATGAATAGGGTATTCAAGAATTTCCTCGATAACTGCGTTATAGTGTTTATCGATGACATTCTTGTATACTCTCAGTCAGAAGAGGAGCACGAGCATCATCTTCGAATGGTGTTACAGCGACTTAGGGATCACAAGCTGTATGCCAAGTTGAAAAAGTGCGAATTCTGGTTGTCTGAAGTGTCCTTTCTGGGACATATTGTTGGAAAGAATGGAATTATGGTAGATCCAAATAAGATAGAATCAGTGAAGAATTGGCCGAGGCCCAAGTCTGTGACGGAAGTTCGAAGTTTTCTCGGGTTAGCAGGGTATTATCGACGTTTCGTCGAAGGATTTTCTAAACTTTCTATGCCCCTAACCGAATTGACCAAGAAAAATCAGAGATTTGTGTGGTCAGATAAGTATGAGTCAAGCTTTCAGGAGTTGAAGCAACGTTTGATAACAGCTCCGGTGTTAGCTTTGCCATCAGATCAAGAGAAATTCGTTCTTTATTGTGATGCATCCAGACAGGGTCTGGGATGTGTTCTGATGCAAGCTGACAGAGTCATAGCCTATGCCTCTCGTCAACTGAAGGATTATGAGCAGCGTTACCCAACTCATGATTTAGAGCTCGCTGCTTTGGTTTTTGCTTTAAAGATTTGGCGACATTATCTTTACGGTGAAAAGTGTGAGATTTATACTGATCATAAGAGTCTTAAATACTTTTTCACCCAGAAAGATCTGAATATGAGGCAGAGAAGGTGGTTGGAGTTGGTTAAGGACTACGATTGTGAAATACTGTATCACCCTGGGAAAGCCAATGTTGTGGCCGATGCTTTAAGCAGAAAGGGTCCCGGGCAAGTTTATACTACGATTATGATAGCTCCTCAACTAGCCTCGGAAATGGTTAGTGCAGGAATTGAATTCGTGGTCGGGAAATTACATAATTTAACACTCCAATCTGATCTGTTGGAGAGAATCAGAAAGGCACAATTGGAAGATCCCGAACTAGTTAAAGTTCGAGACGAAGTAGTGGCTGGTCGGCCTAAAGGCTTTTCAGTCTCGAGCAGTGGAATGTTGTTATATAAAGCTCGAGTTTGTGTTCCTAGTGTTGATGAGCTTAAGAAAGAAATACTGGATGAAGCTCACACCACGCCTTATTCGTTGCATCCGGGAACCACCAAGATGTATCAGGATTTGAAACCCTACTTCTGGTGGTATGGGATGAAAAGAGATGTGGTGGACTATGTGTCCAAGTGTTTAACCTGCCAGCAGATTAAGGCTGAACATCAGAGGCCGGCAGGGTTATTGCAACCTTTAGTCCTTCCAGAATGGAAGTGGGAGGACATCGCAATGGACTTTGTAACTGGTTTACCTAGAACTTCAGGGATGTATGATTCAGTATGGGTCATCGTGGACAGATTCACAAAGTCAGCTCACTTCCTACCAGTGAAAGTTACCTATTCAGTGGATTAGTATGTTGAATTGTATGTGAAGGAGATAGTTCGTCTCCACGGAGCCCCTAAATCTATTGTGTCAGATAGGGATCCAAAGTTCACATCGAAATTTTGGGTGAGTCTTCAGAAGGCTATGGGTACCAAGTTAAAGTTTAGTACAGCCTTTCACCCTCAGACTAATGGTCAGTCAGAAAGAACTATCCAGATTTTAGAAGACCTACTGCGAGCCTGTGTCATGGACTTTGAGGGTTCATGGAGTAAGTACTTGCCTTTAATTGAATTCTCCTACAACAACAGCTACCAAAGTACAATAGGGATGGCTCCCTATGAGATGTTATATGGTAGAAAATGTCGTTCTCCTATTCATTGGGATGAGACAGGAGAAAGGAAGTACCTAGGTCCAGAGTTAGTGCAGAGGACCAATGAAGCTATTGATAAGATCAAGGCTCGGATGCTTGCTTCTCAAAGCGGCAGAAAAGTTATGCTGATCCGAAGCGCAAAGATGTTACATTTCAGGCAGGGGAACATGTTTTCCTGCGAGTTTCACCAATGAAGGGTATTAGGCGCTTCGGGAAGAAGGGTAAGTTAAGCCCTAGGTTCATTGGACCATTTCAGATACTCGAGAAGGTCGGGCAGGTAGCGTATCGGCTAGCCTTACCACCAGCTTTATCAGCTGTTCATGACGTATTTCACATCTCTATGTTAAGGAAATACATGTCAGACCCGACTCATGTCTTGAGTTATGAAGCCCTTGAACTACAACCAGACTTATCCTATGAAGAGCAACCTGTTCAGATTTTGGATAAAAAGGAAAAAGTTCTTCGCAACAAGACTATTACACTGGTTAAAGTGCTCTGGAGAAACAGTAAGGTGGAAGAAGCCACCTGGGAATTGGAGTCAGATATGAGGACTCAACATCCAGAGCTATTCAGGTTAGATTTCGGGGACGAAATCCTATTAACGGGGGGATAATTGTAATGACCGCTCTAGTAATGTGGATTAGTAAAGGCAATTAGCACTAATTTTTTTATTATTTTATTATTATTTGTGAATTAATTTTAATGTGGACCCCAATATTTAGAAATAAATATTAGAGTTATAATTTCTCAATTCCGGAGATTTTATTAAACTCTAGGGGTATTATTTAGCTTATATGTGAAATATGTTAATTTTGTAATTTTTGCTTTGCGACAACGGAAAATGCGATGGATGGCTAGATTGATTACATGAGTAAGTTTAGAACCCTATTTCATAGTAGGAAATATTTTAGAGAAAATAATTTATCGGGATTGAGCGGGGTTATGGAAATTGACCATTTTACCCCTAGCTTTAGAAATACTCTAGTTTTAAGATAAGGGGCATTTTAGTCATTTGCTAATAAATGGAATAGGTGGCTGTCCCTTTAGTTGACACCTAGCATTTTAAGTTAAAAAGAGTTAAGTTGATTAACTCATTTTCATTTGAAAAATAAAGGAAAAATAAAGAAAGTCAAACCCTCTTGAACTCTCTCTCTCTTGCTTCGGCTGGAACAAACCAAGGACCAAAACCAGAATTTTCTTCTCTTTTCTTTGGGATTAAGCAAGGATTCAAGGCAGTCTTAAGTGAGGTAAAACCCTAGACCTTTGATTGTTGTTTTTTTTAAGCTTTTAGTTAGGTTGAATATGTGATTCTTGGTGTTTGGAGCTGTTAGGTTTTAAAATGTTTGGGGTTCAATTTCTGGGGTTAGTTTGAGTTAATTTAAGTTCCTAGCAGCTGTTATTGTTGATTGGGTTGAGCTTTGTGCAACCTTGAGCTTTGAATTCAAAGCTTTGGTCTTTAATGGCAAGTTGAGTATTGTTGGTTTGTTCTGTGAATTGTTGGTTGGAAATTATTGTGTATGCATTGTATAGGTATATTGGAGAGTTTGGTAAGGTTTGGGCTTGATTTGAATTAAGGGGGATGATTTTTGGTTCCCACAAGAAGAGCCGAATTCGGTTACGGGAGACCGCACCAACCTGGCCGACCGGTTGGTGACCCTGTATCCGGATTGCCGGTTGGGAACCGGTCTGCCTGTTGGGGGAATTTCCAGAACCCTAGTTTTGGCCAATTTTGAGATATTTAGGGTATTGCCATGAGGTTTATCGATAGGGAAACTTTTAGTTTCAAGTTTAAGTCCCGGAAAGTGATTTAGCGAGTCACTCATCTGTGTTGCAATTATTGTGATTAGGGCATCCATCTAGCACGTGAATTCCGTTCAGGTCGGCCAGCACACTTGAATTCGGAAAAGAGGTAAGAACTGTGTATAATGTATGATGTGATTATCTAAATGTGTGTATATGTGTTTATATATGCATGCTTGAATTATGTTAAGCACTCCCAACACTTGTATGAATAAGTTATAAAGTGTATTGGTATAGTGATTATTGTGATTGTGAGTACGATACAGTGATACCAACACAAGCATGGGAAAATGCTAAGGTGCGTGGTACATCACTCAGTGTTACTCAGTAATCGGGTTAAACCCTACCAACACTCGTACAGTGAGGTACGATGTGTATGTGGTATAGTGGTTGTACCCTGGTATTGAACGTTCATACTCATCTGTTAAGCTCTGTAAATAGCTGTATGGGCGCCTATTTACAGGTCAAAAATTATATGGTAGGTTATATGCATTTCTTACTGAGTCTGATGACTCACAGTTTCTGCTTCTATGTGTAGGTAAAGGAAAGGTGAAGGCTGAACAGGAGTGAACCTGAGCTCGGGTGAGATTCTACATGTCAAGCAGCGCGACCTGGAGTGTTCGGTCTCGGGACATCTGGAAGATATATTTTGAAAGCCGCTGTGCGACCTAAAAATTATGTATTTTAAAATGTAAAGTTTAAACAGTAAATTTTACAAAGTTTGAAATCGGGATCCCGAAATTTGTAAATATTATATTATATTACAAAGTTTAATATTTAAAGCAAAAGTTTTAATTTAACACGTTTTTCGAGAAATTTCTTTGATTAGCAAAGATTGCACAATAATTTAAAAAGCACTGTAGCGTGCGTTAGCATTAGGGCGTTACAATTTTGGTATCAGAGCCACCAGGTTTGTCTACCGAAGCTCGCTATGACATGTACAATCTTCATCAGAGAAAGCTCGGTTCACGATTCAGTAAGCCCGTACTTGTTTAGTATTTTAAATAAATATGAATGTGAAAGCATGTTAGGATGCATATTAGATTTAAATTAAATATATTTCTTTAAAAAGAAAAGAAAGTGTGTTGCCTTTAAGTTATTAAGAGCGGTGTTAATTTTGATCGCTGTCTAACCTGCCTGGCTTATGGATTCGCAGGCTAAGTCCTATTAAATGGACGCCCCGCGAAATACAAGAAGTCAGGGTGGCATGGTTGAGACCGGAGGCGGTCAGGGGAATCCTCAAAATCCACATGGTCGCGGCCGTGGCCGTGGCAGAGCTCAGGGTGGTCGCCCTGTAAATCCACCTCAAGCTCCTCCTGATTGGGAGCAAAGATTTGCTGAGATGCAAGATAGAATCCGCCAGCAAGATGAAGAGATCCAAAGGTTGAGGCAGCAGGGTCTTCCTGCCATGCCTCCTCAAGTGGTTCAGGCTGTTGCAGTTCCTGCGGTGCTAGCAGAACAACCTGTTGTTGGCAACCGTATGGAGCCGTTGTATGAAAGATTCCGGAAACAGGCACCTCCAGTGTTTCTGGGAGGCCCTGATGTGATGAAGGCCGAGCAGTGGCTTTCAGTGATTGAACGGATCCTTAATTTTATGGGAGTAGTTGGAAATGACCGGGTGACCTGCGCCACTTTCCAGTTTCAGGAAGATGCTCTCGTGTGGTGGGAGTTGATAACCCTCACTCGGGACGTCACGCTGATGACCTGGGAAGAATTTAAGGAGTTATTTAACTCCAAATATTACAACGAAGCAGTCCGCAGTGCAAAGCGGAAAGAGTTCACTGATCTAGTTCAGACTGAGGGAATGTCAGTCACTGTATACACGACGAAGTTTGATCGATTGGCCAAGTTGGCAGCAGGAATTGTGCCAACTGACTTCAGTAAGAAAGAAAAATATTTAGCGGGTTTGAGTGCAAAGATCCGGCATGATCTGGTTATTACTACTACTGAAGCAACCACGTATGCAGAAATGGTTGAGAAGGCTTTGAGAGCCGAGGGTGCAGTGAAATTTCTTCAGGAGCCCCGGGTGACTCCGAGTGTTGGTGGAACCCCCACTGTTCCTACTCCTGTTTATGGTAGGGATGGTGGTGACTCCACCACTGAGCAGAAAAGAAAAGTTGTTCCAGCTTTTGGTGGCTTGGGGCAAAGCAAGCGGTTCCGTGGGAACCAAGGCAGAGGAGGACGCCAGGGTTACTCCTACCCTGAGTGTCCACGGTGCAAGAAACATCATCCGGGAGAGTGTAACCGGAAGGCATGTTTCCTGTGTGGCATGGTGGGGCATTTCAAGAAAGATTGCCCCCAGGCAAAGAAAGAGGAGCCGAAAGCTGAGGTGAAACCGGTTCATGCTCGTGTGTTTGCCATTACCCAAGCTGATGCTGCAGCCAGTCCTTCTGTTGTGACAGGTCAGCTTCCCGTCAACAAGTTGTTATTTACAGTATTATTTGACTCGGGAGCTACACGTTCATATGTAGCTACAAGAGTGATTGACCTTTTGGGTAGGCCTTGTGATATTTTAGAAAGAGGGTTTGGAACCCTAATGCCTAGCGGGGAATTGGTTATCTCTAATAGGCGCATTAGGTCTATGCCAATTAGGATTGAAGATAGGGAATTGAGTATTGACCTTATAGAATTGAAATTAACGGAGTTTGATATCATACTGGGAATGGATTTCTTATCCAAGTATTCAGCCAGTATAGATTGTTGGCGTAAAATGGTGACTTTTCATCCGGAAGGTGAAGATCCATTTGTTTATGTTGGATCAGTTCAGGGGTCTCGGATCCCGGTTATTTCTGTGCTGAGGGGTAGGGATTTACTATGCAATGGTTGTGTAGGATTTCTAGCGGTGGTATTTGACTCCAGCAGACCTGAAACATTTGGGCCTGAGGTAGTCCGGGTGGTGAAAGATTTTCTTGATGTGTTTCCCGCGGAGTTGCCGGGATTGCCGCCACAGCGAGAGATTGACTTTGTAATTGATTTGGCACCTGGAGTCGAACCTGTTTCTAAAGCTCCATATAGGATGGCTCCAGCAGAACTCAAGGAGCTTAAGTTAAACTTCAGGGGATGCTTGACATTGGGTTTATTCGACCCAGTGTATCGCCCTGGGGAGCTCCGGTTCTTTTTGTGAAAAAGAAAGATGGTTCCCTCAGAATGTGTATTGATTATCGGGAACTAAATAAGTTGACGATTAAGAACAAGTACCCGTTGCCCAGGATCGATGATTTGTTCGATCAACTTCAGGGAAAGACAGTGTTTTCGAAGATTAATTTACGGACTGGTTATCATCAACTTAGAATTCGGGAGGAGGACATACCAAAGACTGCTTTTAGAACCAGATATGGGCACTATGAGTTTCTGGTAATGTCATTCGGATTGACTAACGCTCCTGCGGCCTTTATGGATCTCATGAATAGGGTATTCAAGAATTTCCTCGATAACTGCGTTATAGTGTTTATCGATGACATTCTTGTATACTCTCAGTCAGAAGAGGAGCACGAGCATCATCTTCGAATGGTGTTACAGCGACTTAGGGATCACAAGCTGTATGCCAAGTTGAAAAAGTGCGAATTCTGGTTGTCTGAAGTGTCCTTTCTGGGACATATTGTTGGAAAGAATGGAATTATGGTAGATCCAAATAAGATAGAATCAGTGAAGAATTGGCCGAGGCCCAAGTCTGTGACGGAAGTTCGAAGTTTTCTCGGGTTAGCAGGGTATTATCGACGTTTCGTCGAAGGATTTTCTAAACTTTCTATGCCCCTAACCGAATTGACCAAGAAAAATCAGAGATTTGTGTGGTCAGATAAGTATGAGTCAAGCTTTCAGGAGTTGAAGCAACGTTTGATAACAGCTCCGGTGTTAGCTTTGCCATCAGATCAAGAGAAATTCGTTGTTTATTGTGATGCATCCAGACAGGGTCTGGGATGTGTTCTGATGCAAGCTGACAGAGTCATAGCCTATGCCTCTCGTCAACTGAAGGATTATGAGCAGCGTTACCCAACTCATGATTTAGAGCTCGCTGCTTTGGTTTTTGCTTTAAAGATTTGGCGACATTATCTTTACGGTGAAAAGTGTGAGATTTATACTGATCATAAGAGTCTTAAATACTTTTTCACCCAGAAAGATCTGAATATGAGGCAGAGAAGGTGGTTGGAGTTGGTTAAGGACTACGATTGTGAAATACTGTATCACCCTGGGAAAGCCAATGTTGTGGCCGATGCTTTAAGCAGAAAGGGTCCCGGGCAAGTTTATACTACGATTATGATAGCTCCTCAACTAGCCTCGGAAATGGTTAGTGCAGGAATTGAATTCGTGGTCGGGAAATTACATAATTTAACACTCCAATCTGATCTGTTGGAGAGAATCAGAAAGGCACAATTGGAAGATCCCGAACTAGTTAAAGTTCGAGACGAAGTAGTGGCTGGTCGGCCTAAAGGCTTTTCAGTCTCGAGCAGTGGAATGTTGTTATATAAAGCTCGAGTTTGTGTTCCTAGTGTTGATGAGCTTAAGAAAGAAATACTGGATGAAGCTCACACCACGCCTTATTCGTTGCATCCGGGAACCACCAAGATGTATCAGGATTTGAAACCCTACTTCTGGTGGTATGGGATGAAAAGAGATGTGGTGGACTATGTGTCCAAGTGTTTAACTCCGCCACAGATTAAGGCCGAACATCGAGAGGCGGCGGGGTTATTGCAACCTTTAGTCCTTCCAGAATGGAAGTGGGAGGACATCGCAATGGACTTTGTAACTGGTTTACCTAGAACTTCAGGGATGTATGATTCAGTATGGGTCATCGTGGACAGATTCACAAAGTCAGCTCACTTCCTACCAGTGAAAGTTACCTATTCAGTGGATTAGTATGTTGAATTGTATGTGAAGGAGATAGTTCGTCTCCACGGAGCCCCTAAATCTATTGTGTCAGATAGGGATCCAAAGTTCACATCGAAATTTTGGGTGAGTCTTCAGAAGGCTATGGGTACCAAGTTAAAGTTTAGTACAGCCTTTCACCCTCAGACTAATGGTCAGTCAGAAAGAACTATCTAGATTTTAGAAGACCTACTGCGAGCCTGTGTCATGGACTTTGAGGGTTCATGGAGTAAGTACTTGCCTTTAATTGAATTCTCCTACAACAACAGCTACCAAAGTACAATAGGGATGGCTCCCTATGAGATGTTATATGGTAGAAAATGTCGTTCTCCTATTCATTGGGATGAGACAGGAGAAAGGAAGTACCTAGGTCCAGAGTTAGTGCAGAGGACCAATGAAGCTATTGATAAGATCAAGGCTCGGATGCTTGCTTCTCAAAGCGGCAGAAAAGTTATGCTGATCCGAAGCGCAAAGATGTTACATTTCAGGCAGGGGAACATGTTTTCCTGCGAGTTTCACCAATGAAGGGTATTAGGCGCTTCGGGAAGAAGGGTAAGTTAAGCCCTAGGTTCATTGGACCATTTCAGATACTCGAGAAGGTCGGGCAGGTAGCGTATCGGCTAGCCTTACCACCAGCTTTATCAGCTGTTCATGACGTATTTCACATCTCTATGTTAAGGAAATACATGTCAGACCCGACTCATGTCTTGAGTTATGAAGCCCTTGAACTACAACCAGACTTATCCTATGAAGAGCAACCTGTTCAGATTTTGGATAAAAAGGAAAAAGTTCTTCGCAACAAGACTATTACACTGGTTAAAGTGCTCTGGAGAAACAGTAAGGTGGAAGAAGCCACCTGGGAATTGGAGTCAGATATGAGGACTCAACATCCAGAGCTATTCAGGTTAGATTTCGGGGACGAAATCCTATTAACGGGGGGATAATTGTAATGACCGCTCTAGTAATGTGGATTAGTAAAGGCAATTAGCACTAATTTTTTTATTATTTTATTATTATTTGTGAATTAATTTTAATGTGGACCCCAATATTTAGAAATAAATATTAGAGTTATAATTTCTCAATTCCGGAGATTTTATTAAACTCTAGGGGTATTATTTAGCTTATATGTGAAATATGTTAATTTTGTAATTTTTGCTTTGCGACAACGGAAAATGCGATGGATGGCTAGATTGATTACATGAGTAAGTTTAGAACCCTATTTCATAGTAGGAAATATTTTAGAGAAAATAATTTATCGGGATTGAGCGGGGTTATGGAAATTGACCATTTTACCCCTAGCTTTAGAAAATACTCTAGTTTTAAGATAAGGGGCATTTTAGTCATTTGCTAATAAATGGAATAGGTGGCTGTCCCTTTAGTTGACACCTAGCATTTTAAGTTAAAAAGAGTTAAGTTGATTAACTCATTTTCATTTGAAAAATAAAGGAAAAATAAAGAAAGTCAAACCCTCTTGAACTCTCTCTCTCTCTTGCTTCGGCTGGAACAAACCAAGGACCAAAACCAGAATTTTCTTCTCTTTTCTTTGGGATTAAGCAAGGATTCAAGGCAGTCTTAAGTGAGGTAAAACCCTAGACCTTTGATTGTTGTTTTTTTTAAGCTTTTAGTTAGGTTGAATATGTGATTCTTGGTGTTTGGAGCTGTTAGGTTTTAAAATGTTTGGGGTTCAATTTCTGGGGTTAGTTTGAGTTAATTTAAGTTCCTAGCAGCTGTTATTGTTGATTGGGTTGAGCTTTGTGCAACCTTGAGCTTTGAATTCAAAGCTTTGGTCTTTAATGGCAAGTTGAGTATTGTTGGTTTGTTCTGTGAATTGTTGGTTGGAAATTATTGTGTATGCATTGTATAGGTATACTGGAGAGTTTGGTAAGGTTTGGGCTTGATTTGAATTAAGGGGGATGATTTTTGGTTCCCAGCAGCAGAACCGGAATTCCGGTTCTGGGAGACCAGTACCAACCGGTCGACCGGTTGGTGACCCAGAACCGGATTGCCGGTTGGGAACCGGTCTGCCTGTTGGGGGAATTTCCAGAACCCTAGTTTTGGCCAATTTTGAGATATTTAGGGTATTGCCATGAGGTTTATCGATAGGGAAACTTTTAGTTTCAAGTTTAAGTCCCGGAAAGTGATTTAGCGAGTCACTCATCTGTGTTGCAATTATTGTGATTAGGGCATCCATCTAGCACGTGAATTCCGTTCAGGTCGGCCAGCACACTTGAATTCGGAAAAGAGGTAAGAACTGTGTATAATGTATGATGTGATTATCTAAATGTGTGTATATGTGTTTATATATGCATGCTTGAATTATGTTAAGCACTCCCAACACTTGTATGAATAAGTTATAAAGTGTATTGGTATAGTGATTATTGTGATTGTGAGTACGATACAGTGATACCAACACAAGCATGGGAAAATGCTAAGGTGTGTGGTACATCACTCAGTGTTACTCAGTAATCGGGTTAAACCCTACCAACACTCGTACAGTGAGGTACGATGTGTATGTGGTATAGTGGTTGTACCCTGGTATTGAACGTTCATACTCATCTGTTAAGCTCTGTAAATAGCTGTATGGGCGCCTATTTACAGGTCAAAAATTATATGGTAGGTTATATGCATTTCTTACTGAGTCTGATGACTCACAGTTTCTGCTTCTATGTGTAGGTAAAGGAAAGGCGAAGGCTGAACAGGAGTGAACCTGAGCTCGGGTGAGATTCTACATGTCAAGCAGCGCGACCTGGAGTGTTCGGTCTCGGGACATCTGGAAGATATATTTTGAAAGCCGCTGTGCGACCTAAAAATTATGTATTTTAAAATGTAAAGTTTAAACAGTAAATTTTACAAAGTTTGAAATCGGGATCCCGAAATTTGTAAATATTATATTATATTACAAAGTTTAATATTTAAAGCAAAAGTTTTAATTTAACACGTTTTTCGAGAAATTTCTTTGATTAGCAAAGATTGCACAATAATTTAAAAAGCATTGTAGCGTGCGTTAGCATTAGGGCGTTGCATTTATAATTTCTTAATTGTGTATGAATTTATATTGAACCATGTTATTTTTTGTTATTCAATTGTAGTTTAATTTCGAATCTTCATTGTTGGTCTAACTTGGCTTGTTTATCTAATGAGATAAATCCCTAGTGGATTTTCACCATTAGACATACATAATAGTGTTAGATCTCGAAAGATAAATATTGTATACCTTAGACTAGTATTTTTACGATATGAAACAAGAAGCATCGTTGGATTCTTATTTTAAACGAAATTATCCTAATTCCTCTTAGCTTATTCATTTCGAATTAGCTCAATAACATATCATTGGATGAATGGTCTATAAATCATTTCATGTCATTGTATATTTTCTCTTAAGAAATTAAATGACGCATATGATTATAATCCCGAAATTCTATTCCCAATTGATATAAATCCTCAATCTTAGAAATCTCCTACTTGTATGGGCAAATCTGACTTAGAGTTTGTATTAGTAGTGGTGGTCCAAGATAGAATTACTGATGAAGACATCAAGGACCAAGTATCAAGTCCAATTCCAGTGGGTCCAGTGACTAGGGCACGAGCTAAGAGATTCAAGGAAGAGCTTAACAGCCTAGTACACAAAGTCTTAAATCAAGAAGAGACCGTGGTCAACACGGAAGGAGAACAAAGATTGGTCATACTCATCAAAGTGGACTGAATTTTGAAGCTTCATTTATATGTGTCAAGTTCTTTTGTGTGGGAGTTACAAGAGTGGAAGTTACAAGTTCTTTTGTGTGGGAGTTACAAGAGTGGAGTCAAAAGGTCTTCATTATGGAGCTTTCATTATGAAGACCAAGAGTCTTATTTAGTATGCTTTTATTGGAAAGACCAAAGGTCTTAGGTGTGTTAATGTTGAAGTCCAAAGGTCTTGTAGGTGTCATTTTCGTCCTATAAAAGGGACTACCTTTCCATTGTAAAAACCAGATTATCATATATGCAAATTGTGAGTTTTATCTTCTAGAGTTCTTGAAGAAACTTGTGAACTTATCAAGGAGGTATCCTTGTGGCGTTCGACTTGACTTATCAAACGGATTTCCGTCCCCGTTTGTGGCGTCTACCTTATACCAAGGTTCGTGCTTCGCTAAGCATTGGGTCGAGGTTCCATTCCAACATCGTTTGTTCTTGGTGGCTGTTCCATATTTGGTGTCGGGTTTCATCACAAGTTGGTGTGGTTCATATCAGTTGGTATCAGAGCAAAGGTTCATCCGGTTTGGCTTATCCTTTTTATTCTTTTAGTGTCTCAATATTTCAAAAAAAAAAAAAAAACTCTATTCGTGTTCTTTATTATTTTTTTTGTTGTTAGTCTTGTTCTTGTTCTCTTTCTTAAAATCCGTAACCATTGTTGTTAATTTCTTTGTCACACTCGTTTCCTTGTTCAATCTTTTCCTTATTTTTTTTTTCTTGTCCTTGAGAAATTCCTTGAAATTCGAATCTGTTTGATATTGCTAAGTCCTAATCTGTCTTCATTTCAACTCATTTGTTTTCTCTTGTTCCCATTGTTTACTCTAGTGTCAAAGAGTTTTGGAAGCATTGTTATTGAAGCGTTTTGGTATTAATTCGTACTTGAATTCAGGTTGGCTTTTGGTTTTCAAAAAAAAAAAAAAAGAGTCTGGAAACCCATCTTAATTTTTTTTTGTTATATTCTTGTTCCTTATAGTCTAAAGGCCCTTTTGCCTAAACCCCACTCTAGTGTTCCAAAATCACCAAAAAAAAAAAAATCACCACTTTTCGCCACTTTTTCATCGGTTTTCGTTTGCTTTATTGGGTAGAATTGACTGCTTGAACCTCCATTTCACTAGTTTTCAAAGAGCTTAAAGAAGATAAAGAGTGGAAAAAGGCAGAGGTGTGAGCTTATTTGAGGGTAAAAGCCATCATTGAGTGAAACACGAGTGACTTTGAGTGACCACTTTTCTTTGAGTGGAACACGTGAGGGAGTGTAGTGAGGTCCTTTCTATACTTGTCTAACTTTATTGTTTTGCAGAATGTTTTAATCATGTCACAAAACACGGGTGATAACAATCCACAACCTACAGTTCCAAATCTACAACTTCAAGCCATTATGGGGGAGATGAGGAGATTGTTGAGGGAGGAGTGTGAGCAAATACATGAGCGGTTGAATAGGGTGGAAGAAGGAGCACAACGGAGACCAAGGGGGAGAAGAGTACACCAAAGGGGGAATGAAAATGAAGGAGATTTCGAAGGAGTAGTTTCTGATGAAGAGGTTGATAGGATGTCGACGGGTACCAATAGGAGGTATGGTGGGAATAGAGAAGATAGGAACCAAGTAGACAATTATTTGGGGAATATAAAGATGAGAATCCGAGCCTTTCAAGGGAAGAGTGATCCTGAAGCATACCTAGAGTGGGAGAAGAAAATGGAGTTAGTCTTTGATTGTCACAACTATTCAGATATGAAGAAGGTAAAACTTGCTGCCATTGAGTTTACTGATTATGTTATTGTTTGGTGGGATCAGTTGTGCACTAACAGGAGACGGAGTGGAGATCGCCCTATTGAAACATGGGAGGCAATGAAGAGGGTAATGAGGCGACGATTTGTACCACCTCATTATTATCGTGATCTCTATCTTAAGTTGCAAGGCCTTCGTCAAGGCTACAGAAGTGTTGATGAGTATTACAAGGAGATGGAGATGGCTATGATTAGAGCCAATGTTGAAGAGGATCGGGAGGCAACAATGGCGAGGTTTTTAAATGGGTTGAACCGAGAGATTGCTGACCCAACCGAGAGATTGCTGACCCAATCCCCTTCTTTCATACGTATCTGATGATACCCACTTTTGAGATCAATTTTTGAAAACACACAAGAACCATGCAATTCATCTAGCATGTCATCTAAACGAGGAATGGGATGTCGATACTTTACCGTTATATTGTTGATGGCTCGACAGTCAACACACATCCTCCATGTTCCATCCTTCTTTGGAACTAGAATCACTGGAACAGCGCAAGGACTCATGCTTTCTCTCACATGTCCTTTCTCCATCAATTCTTCAATTTGCCTTTGCAATTCCTTTGTTTCATCAGGATTGCTTCTGTAGGCTGGTCGGTTTGGGATGGAAGCACCTGGAACAAAATCAATTTGATGTTCTATTACTCTAATAGGTGGTAACCCATGTGGTACCTGCTCAGGAAATACATCATCGAATTCCTGCAAAAGAGACACAATGGTACTTGGTAGCGAAGAATCAAGTTGGTTAGCATTTAAAAGAGCCTCCTTATACACTAGTAAAATCATGGGCTGTTTTGTGCACAATGCTCTCTTAATCTCACTTTTGTTTGCATAAAAGTGTTGTTTTCTCTCACTTGATTCCACACTTTTCTCTCTTTTGCTCTCATTCTGTTTCCTCTCACTCATCTTTCCACTCTCTTTTTGCTCACTTAGTTTCTTTTTGTCACTCAATTTTTGCAACCTCGCTTGATCTTCATACACTTGTTTTGGTGTCAAAGGCGCTAGAGTGATTGCCCGCTGACGGAAAGTAAATGAGTACTTTTTGGTGAAGCCATCATGTTGTACTCATCGATCAAATTGCCAAGGCCTTCCTAGAAGGAGGTGTCCAGCTTGCATTGGAACGACGTCACACAGCACCTCATCTTCATACTTGCCAATGCGAAATGAAACAAGTACTTGTTTTGTAACCTTCACTTCACCACTATCATTCAACCATTGCAACTTGTATGGACAAGGATGCTTAAGCGTTGTAAGCCCAAGCTTGTTAACCATAGAAGCACTTGCAACGTTAGTACAACTACCTCCATCAATAATGACACTACATACCTTGTCCCTCACATGACATCGAGTGTGAAAGATGTTCTCCCGCTGCACTTCTTCTGCCTCTTCTTTTGCTTGCAAATTCAGGACTCGCCTTGTAACTAGTGCAAGCATCTCTCTAGATTCTGGGCCATATTCATTGTCAGAAGCATCTTCCAATGGTGGCATGTCAGCAAGATCATCTTCATCTTCAGAATCTATTTCTCCACTTTCCCGAATCACCATAACTCTTTGGTTTGGACACTGGCTGGCTATATGTCCCTGCCCCTGGCATTTGAAACACCTTATCTCACTAGAATGAGACTTAGTTTGAGTTGTTTTACCTTGAGGTGGCGTGGCTGTAGTGGATGGTTTTGGTGTAGATGATGAACTGGGTTGGTCATCCTTCTTTGGATAGTTCGACCTCCAAGGTGTTGTACTTGGCTTGTGTGTGCTCGGCCTTGATCTCGAACTTGAACTACCCTTCTTGAGCTGTCTCTCAACTTTGATTGCCATGTGAACCAAATCTTCTAACTCCACATAATGGTGTAGCTCGATTGGGTCAGCAATCTCTCGGTTCAACCCATTTAAAAACCTCGCCATTGTTGCCTCCCGATCCTCTTCAACATTGGCTCTAATCATAGCCATCTCCATCTCCTTGTAATACTCATCAACACTTCTGTAGCCTTGACGAAGGCCTTGTAACTTAAGATAGAGATCACGATAATAATGAGGTGGTACAAACCGTCGCCTCATTACCCTCTTCATTGCCTCCCATGTTTCAATAGGGCGATCTCCACTCCGTCTCCTGTTAGTGCACAACTGATCCCACCAAACAATAACATAATCAGTAAACTCAATGGCAGCAAGTTTTACCTTCTTCATATCTGAATAGTTGTGACAATCAAAGACTAACTCCATTTTCTTCTCCCACTCTAGGTATGCTTCAGGATCACTCTTCCCTTGAAAGGCTCGGATTCTCATCTTTATATTCCCCAAATAATTGTCTACTTGGTTCCTATCTTCTCTATTCCCACCATACCTCCTATTGGTACCCGTCGACATCCTATCAACCTCTTCATCAGAAACTACTCCTTCGAAATCTCCTTCATTTTCATTCCCCCTTTGGTGTACTCTTCTCCCCCTTGGTCTCCGTTGTGCTCCTTCTTCCACCCTATTCAACCGCTCATGTATTTGCTCACACTCCTCCCTCAACAATCTCCTCATCTCCCCCATAATGGCTTGAAGTTGTAGATTTGGAACTGTAGGTTGTGGATTGTTATCACCCGTGTTTTGTGACATGATTAAAAAATTCTGCAAAACAATAAAGTTAGACAAG
Organism: Cannabis sativa; assembly: GCF_029168945.1. Lineage (NCBI taxonomy): Eukaryota > Viridiplantae > Streptophyta > Magnoliopsida > Rosales > Cannabaceae > Cannabis > Cannabis sativa. Next base: position 61,888,411 of record NC_083601.1, read on the forward strand.
TATAGAAAGGACCTCACTACACTCCCTCACGTGTTCCACTCAAAGAAAAGTGGTCACTCAAAGTCACTCGTGTTTCACTCAATGATGGCTTTTACCCTCAAATAAGCTCACACCTCTGCCTTTTTCCACTCTTTATCTTCTTTAAGCTCTTTGAAAACTAGTGAAATGGAGGTTCAAGCAGTCAATTCTACCCAATAAAGCAAACGAAAACCGATGAAAAAGGGGCGAAAAGTGGTATTTTTTTTTTTTGGTGATTTTGGAACACTAGAGTGGGGTTTAGGCAAAAGGGCCTTTAGACTATAAGGAACAAGAATATAACAAAAAAAATTTAAGATGGGTTTCCAGACTCTTTTTTTTTTTTTTTTGAAAACCAAAAGCCAACCTGAATTCAAGTACGAATTAATACCAAAACGCTTCAATAACAATGCTTCCAAAACTCTTTGACACTAGAGTAAACAATGGGAACAAGGGAAAACAAATGAGTTGAAATGAAGACAGATTAGGACTTAGCAATATCAAACAGATTCGAATTTCAAGGAATTTCACAAGGACAAGAAAAAAAAGAAATAAGGAAAAGATTGAACAAGGAAACGAGTGTGACAAAGAAATTAACAACAATGGTTACAGATTTTAAGAAAGAGAACAAGAACAAGACTAACAACAAAAAAAATAATAAAGAACACGAATAGAGTTTTTTTTTTTTTTTTGAAATATTGAGACACTAAAAGAATAAAAAGGATAAGCCAAACCGGATGAACCTTTGCTCTGATACCAACTGATATGAACCACACCAACTTGTGATGAAACCCGACACCAAATATGGAACAGCCACCAAGAACAAACGATGTTGGAATGGAACCTCGACCCAATGCTTAGCGAAGCACGAACCTTGGTATAAGGAAGACGCCACAAACGGGGATGGAAATCCGTTTGATAAGTCAAGTTGAACGCCACAAGGATACCTCCTTGATAAGTTCACAAGTTTCTTCAAGAACTCTAGAAGATAAAACTCACAATTTGCATATATCATAATCTGGTTTTTACAATGGAAAGGTAGTCCCTTTTATAGGACGAAAAATGACACCTACAAGACCTTTGGACTTCAACATTAACACACCTAAGACCTTTGGTCTTTCCAATAAAAGCATACTAAATAAGACTCTTGGTCTTCATAATGAAAGCTCCATAATGAAGACCTTTTGCCTCCACTCTTGTAACTCCCACACAAAAGAACTTGATACATATAAATGTGACAACTATGACCATATGATAAAAACGTGACACATAAAATTAAATAAAACGTGACACATATAATGAAGCTTCAAAATTCAGTCCACTTTGATGAGTATGACCAATCTTTGTTCTCCTTCCGTGTTGACCACGGTCTCTTCTTGATTTAAGACTTTGTGTACTAGGCTGTTAAGCTCTTCCTTGAATCTCTTAGCTCGTGCCCTAGTCACTGGACCCACTGGAATTGGACTTGATACTTGGTCCTTGATGTCCTCATCAGGACCCATACCCAAACTCAAACCGAGACCTGGACTCGGACCCAAACCTGGACACAGACCATAACCTTTACTCCGTGACCCCAAACTGGAAGCGGAACGAGAAAAGAACCGGGACCTGGGAACGAGACCAGGGGACTAGGACCCGATCTCGGTCTCGGAACTGGAATCTAACTAGGAACCAGACCCAGACCCGGACCGAGATGCCAACCCAAATCAAAACTGGGATCGGGACTCAGGACACTAACCCAAACCCAGACACGGACTTGGACCCAGACCCGAACGCATGTCCCAGACCGGGATTGGAGACTCAAAAAGATAGGAACCAAGTAGACAATTATTTGGGGAATATAAAGATGAGAATCCGAGCCTTTCAAGGGAAGAGTGATCCTGAAGCATACCTAGAGTGGGAGAAGAAAATGGAGTTAGTCTTTGATTGTCACAACTATTCAGATATGAAGAAGGTAAAACTTGCTGCCATTGAGTTTACTGATTATGTTATTGTTTGGTGGGATCAGTTGTGCACTAACAGGAGACGGAGTGGAGATCGCCCTATTGAAACATGGGAGGCAATGAAGAGGGTAATGAGGCGACGATTTGTACCACCTCATTATTATCGTGATCTCTATCTTAAGTTGCAAGGCCTTCGTCAAGGCTACAGAAGTGTTGATGAGTATTACAAGGAGATGGAGATGGCTATGATTAGAGCCAATGTTGAAGAGGATCGGGAGGCAACAATGGCGAGGTTTTTAAATGGGTTGAACCGAGAGATTGCTGACCCAACCGAGAGATTGCTGACCCAATCCCCTTCTTTCATACGTATCTGATGATACCCACTTTTGAGATCAATTTTTGAAAACACACAAGAACCATGCAATTCATCTAGCATGTCATCTAAACGAGGAATGGGATGTCGATACTTTATCGTTATATTGTTGATGGCTCGACAGTCAACACACATCCTCCATGTTCCATCCTTCTTTGGAACTAGAATCACTGGAACAGCGCAAGGACTCATGCTTTCTCTCACATGTCCTTTCTCCATCAATTCTTCAATTTGCCTTTGCAATTCCTTTGTTTCATCAGGATTGCTTCTGTAGGCTGGTCGGTTTGGGATGGAAGCACCTGGAACAAAATCAATTTGATGTTCTATTACTCTAATAGGTGGTAACCCATGTGGTACCTGCTCAGGAAATACATCATCGAATTCCTGCAAAAGAGACACAATGGTACTTGGTAGCGAAGAATCAAGTTGGTTAGCATTTAAAAGAGCCTCCTTATACACTAGTAAAATCATGGGCTGTTTTGTGCACAATGCTCTCTTAATCTCACTTTTGTTTGCATAAAAGTGTTGTTTTGTGCACAATTCTGTTCCCAAGTTCGGGTCTGATTTTTGGTTCGGGTCAGGGTTCGAGTTTGGTCTTGTCTGTGTCCACGTTCTTGTCCTGGTTTGGGTTTGGGTCCCAGTCTTGGTTTCAGTCAAGGTCCCAGTTTGGGATCCGGGACTCGATGACTTGAAACTGGACCGAAACCAGAAGTGGATCAGGACCCAAGAATAGGACGAAGACCAAGACCTGGACCTAGACTCAAAACAGTAATCAGACTAGGACCCACACTCGAACACAGACCCACACTCGAATTCAATGTCTGGGTTCGGGTTTAGATCCGAGTCTGGGTCAAGGTTCGAGTTTGGGTCTAAGTCTGTGTCCAGGTGTGGGTCCAAGTCTGGATCCTTGTCTGGGTCTGGGTTTGGGTCTAGGTTAGGATCTAGATCTGGATCTAGGTCTCGGGTTTTGATCCTAATATGGGTCTAAGTTCGAGTTTAAGTACGTTACCGGATCCCTATCTAGGTCCGGGTCTGGGTCTCGGTCCTTGTCTGGGTACCCGACCGTGTCTGGGCCAAAGTTCTGGTCTCGCTTTGGGTGTAGGGCTAGGTCCGAGTTCAGTTCTAGGTCTAGGTTCGAGTCCTGGTCACGATTGCAGTCTTGTTCCAGGGTCCTGGTCCGACAATTCTTGTATAGGTTCTAGTTTCGGGTCCCGAGTCTAGGTCTGGGTCCAGGTTTGCGTCTTGGTCTGGGTTGAGGCCCTAGTCTGTCTACCAAATCAAGGCATTGTCTATGGGTCTATTCCAACCCCCGTTTCCCATATCCTGAGTCAAGATTTGGATCCCTTTCACGGGTCACGGTCTGGTTCTTATTCAGGTCTTGAGTCCTAGGTCTGAGTTTGGGTTTGGGATCGAGACTAGGGTGCGGTACTAGGTCCCGGCCCTATTCCATGTTTGGGTTTGAGTTCGGGTCCCGAGTCAAAGTCTGGGTTGGGATCCTAGTCCGGGTCCCAGTTCGGGTCTAGGTTTGAGTTGAAGTTTGGGTCCTGGACCGGTTACGGTTCCGGGTCTAGGTCTAGGTTTGGTTACGGTTCTAGGTCCAAGTCCTTGTTCTGGTCTCGTTCCTGAGTCCCAGTCTACCTCCGATTTCGGTTCCAATTTCGGGTCATAGGGTTTAGGACAAGGTTCAGGTCCAGGTCTGCGTTCGGGTCTTGGTCTGGGTCCGAGTCCGGGGCTGGGTCCTTGATCCAAACACTGACTACGTGTTCAGTCCAAGCCCTGAGTTTAGATCCAGATCTTGATCGCGGGTCCCGGTCTGGTTCCATTTCCGGTGCCGGGTCACGAGCTGGGTCATAGGTTTAAGTCCGGGTCTGGGGTCGGGTTCTAGGTCCCGATCCTAGTTCTGTTGCCCAGGTCCCTATCCCGATTCTAGGTCCAGATATTAGTTTTGGTCTGGGTGTGGATCCCGGTCTAAGTTCGAGTTTGAGTCCTAGTCTTGGGTCAGGTTTGGGTCCCGATCTGTGTTTTAATTTGTGTTCGGGTTCAGGTTTAGGTCCTGGTCCTTGTCCTAGTCCTAGTCCAATTCCAGTTCAAGTTGCGATTTCGAGTTAGAGTTTGGGTTTGAGTTCGGGTCGGGTTCGAGTCCTGGTCTAAGTTTGTGTTCGGGACTAGATTTTGGTGTAGCTTCGGATCAGACTCCGGGTGTGGGTTTGGGTCCTGGGTCTGGGCCCAAGTCTGGGTCTGAGTTCCAAGTTCCAATCCCGATCTGAGTCCGGGTTCAGGTCTAGGTGTAAGTTTTGGGTTCCGATCCCGGTCTGGGTTCGAGTTCGGGTTGAGTCTATGTCTAGGTTTGGGTCTAAATTTAGATCTGGGTCTGAGTTTGGGTCCGAGGTTCGGGTCCGAGTTTGGGTTTGGTCCTGGTCTGTGTCCATGTTCCTGTCCTTGTTTGGGTCCGGGGCAAGTTTCGAGTCCAGGTCTGGGTCCGACTTTAGATTCCTAGGTCCAGGTCAGGTCCTGGTTCGGGTTCGAGTCCATGATTTTGATATGGGTCTAGGATTCAGGGCCTAGGTCCCTAGTCTAGACCCCCCATCGAAGTCCGGTTCCTAGGTCTGGTTTGGGTCAAGATTCAGGTTTGGGTCCAGGTCTCGGTTAAAGTCTTGGTCCAAGTTTGGGTTTGGGTCCCAGGTTTAAGGATCCAGTCCTAGTCTAGGTCCCGGTCAAAGTTTTGGTCGGAGTTTGGGTTATGGTTTGGGTTCGGTTCTGGTCTTAGGTCTAGGTTCTACTCACAGTTCTAGGTTTGATTCTTGGTCAGGGTTTGGTTCTCGGTCAGGGTTTGGGTCCAGGTTGGGGTTGGGGTCTGAGTCTTAGTCCGAGTCCAGGTCAAGGACCAGGTCCGGGACTGGGGCCGAGCTTTAGTTTTGGGGATTGGTTTTTGTCTAGTTCGGGTCTGAGTACCGAGTTTTGATCTGGGTCTACTTTCCGAGGCCCAGGTCAAGGTCCCCAATCCAGGTATGGGTCCTAGGTCCGAGTCTGGGTCCATGTTCGGGTTTGGGTCCTAGTCCCAGTTTTGATTTCGATTCAGTGTTTGGGTTCGGGTTTGGGTCAGGGTTTGACTCCTGGTCCGAGTTTGGGTCTAGGTCTGGGTTCGGGTCTGGATCACGATCTGGGTCTAGGTTTGGGTCCAGGTCTGAGTTTGGGGCCCGGGTGCGGGTCCAGGTCTGTGTCAGGGTCTCGGTCGAGATCTAGGCACCGAGTTTCGATCCCGGTCTGGGTCCAAGTTTGGGTTCTAGTCCAGGTTCGTATCTGGATCCCTCTCTAGCTTCGAGTCTGGGTCTTGGATTGGGTCCCTTGTCTAGGTCAAAGTCTTGGTTCGCGTTCGAGTCTCAGTCCCGGTCTGGGTACACGAACGTGTTTGGGCCCGAGTTCCGGTCTCAATTTGGGTATGGGGCTAGGTCCGTGTTCAGTTCTAGGTCTGGGTTCGGGTCCTGGTCAGGATCGTAGTCTTGTTTGAGGGTCCTTGTTTGGCGCTTCTTGTTCAGGTTCTAGTTTTGGGTCCCGTGTCTGGGTCAGGGTTTAGGTTTTGGTCCTGGTCTGGGTTCGGGTCCTAGTTTGAGTTTTAGATCTGGATCCCTGTCACGTGTCCTGATCTAGTTCTGGTTCAGGTCTCGGGTCCCAGGTTTGAGTTTGGGTTCGAGACTGACACTCGGGTACGGTTCTATGTTGCGGCTTAGTTTTGTGTCCCGACTCTGGTTCCATGTTTGGGTCTTAGATTGGGTCATGGTTTGGGTCCTGAGACTTGGTCTAGGTTGGGATCCAGGTTCGGGTCCCAATTCGGGTCTAGGTCTGGGTTAGAGTCTCGGTCCTTATCTGGTTACGGTTCGGTCTAGGTCCAGTCCGGTTTGAGTTCCGTGTCTAGGTCCAAGTCCTGGTTCTGGTCCCATTCCCGGGTCGAGGTCTACTTTTGGTTTCAGTTCTAATTTCAGGTCACAACGTACGAGTTCGGGTCCAGATTTCGGTCTGGGACAGGGTTCGAGTCCAAGTCTTGGTTCGGGTCTTGGTCTTGATTTGGTTTCGGGGATGGGTCCCAAATCCAGACACCGACTACGGGTTCGGTCCAAGGCCCGGGTCCAGATCTGAATCTTGATCTTGGGTCCCAGTCTGGTTCCATTTCGGGTGCCGAGTCACGAGCTGGGTCCTAGGTTCAAGTCCTGGTCTGCGGTTAAGTCTTGGGTCCCAGTCCTAGTTCTGGTTCCCAGAACCCTATCCCGATTCTGGGTCCAAGTCTCAGTTCTGGTCCGGATCTCGGTCTAGGTCTAAATCAGGCTCCATGTGTCGGTAAGGGTCCTGGGTCTGGGTCCAGGTTTGGGTTCGAGTCCCAGGTTTTGATCTCGATCTGAGTCCGGGTTTAGTTCCAGGGCTAAGTCCTGGGTTTCGATCCTTGTCAGGGTTCGAGTTCGGGTCTGGGTGTAGGTTTAGGTGTGGGTCTGATTCTGGGTTTGGGTCTTAGTTTGGGTCCCGGGTTTGGGTTTGATTTTGGGCTCAAGTTTGGTCCGGGTATGGGTTCGTGTCCAAGTTCCTGTCCTAGTTTGGGATTGGGGCAGGTTTTGGGTCAAGGTCCGGGTTTGACTTTGGATTCCCAGGTCCAATTCAGGTCCTGGTTCAGGTTCGAGTCCCAACTTTAGATTTGGGTCTGGGTTCCAGGGCCTATGTCCCCTATCCAAGTTCGGTTCCTAGGTCGTGGTCTGGGTCTAGATGCGGGTTTGGGTCTCGAGTCTTTGTTTTAGTCCAGGTCCCGGTCCGGATAAGGGTCCAAGTCACGGTCCTAATCTTGGTTCGGGTCCTTGTCAAAGTCTGGATCCTTGTCTGGGTCGCGAGTCTCAGGTCTTGGCGAGGGTGTAGGACCAGGTCAAGTCAAGGTCCCGGTCTGGGTCCAAGTCCAAGATCGGGTACCAAGTCTCAGGTCTCAATCCTAGTTGAGGTCTTGGTCCATGTTCTGGTCTGAGTTTGGGTTATGCTTTGGGTTTGCTTCTGGTCTCAGGTTCGGGTCCTAGTCACAATTTCAATTCTATTTTGGGTCTGGGTTTGGTTCCGGGTCAAGGTCTCGGTCAAAGTTTGGGTCGGGGTTGGAGTCTTAGTTCGAGTCTAGGTACAGGTTTTTTGGATCCTGGTCTGGGTCTAGGTTTGAGTCCAGGTCCAGGTTCGGGTCCTGGGTCTGGGTCCCAGGTTCGAGTCTGGGTTCAGGTCTAAATCCAATGTTTCCATCTCGGTCCTTGTCTAGGTATGTATTCGGGTCCGAGTCTGGGTTCAAGTCCATGTCCAGGTCCCAAACCCAGTTTAAGTCAGGGGCTTGGTCTGGGTCCGGGATCGAGTCCCGAGTTTGGGTTTCGGTTTAGGTTTGAGTCTTAGTCCTAGTCTGGGTTTGGGAGCTGGTTCAGGACTAGGTCCGAGCCCGAGTTCTGGGGCTGGCTGCTGGTCTAGTTACGGGTCCCGGTCAAGGTCCAGGTCCTAGTAAGGGTCCCAGTCTTGTTCCAGTGTCCTGGTCACATTCTGGTTCAAGTTTCAGGTCCCAGGTCTGGGTCTGGGTCCAAGTTATGGTCCAGCTTTGGGTCCTTCTCCGAGTCCCAGATCAAGACACCGACTATGGGTCTTGTCCACGCCCCGGTTCTCGGATTTCGGGACAAGATCTGAATCCCAATCACGGGTCTCAGTCTGGTTTCGGTTCATGTCCCAGGTCCCGGTTTGGGTCTCGGTTTAGGTCCGGGACCGAGACTTGTGTGCAAGTCTGGGTCTCGATCCAATTCTGGGTCTCGAGTCTTGTTCCATGTTTTGGTCTGAGTTCAGGTCTGGGTTCGGATCCCGAGTCCCGGTTCGGGTTTGGATTCAGGTTTGGGATCCAATCCCAGGGTGGGTTTCTATTAGAGTCCGGGTCCTGGTCCGGTTACAGTTTTGGGGCTGGGTTTAGGTCCTGGTCCTTTGTCTCGATCAGCTTCTGGTTTTGGCTCTAGTTTCAAGTCATGGGTTACGGGTTCGGGTCGAGTTTGGATCCAAGTCTAGGTTCGGGTCCTCATTTTGGTCCGGGGCGAGGTTCAAGTCTGGGTTTTTGTCTTGTTTAGGATCTGAGGTTTGGTCCAGTTTTAGGTTCGGGTTCGGGTCTGGGTCTAGGTCCCGATCCTATTCCAAGATCCTAGTTTAGTTTTAGTTCAAGTTTCGGTTTTGGTTCCCTAGTGTGGGTCTTGGTCGGGGTATGTGTCCGGGTCCTGGTTTGAGTTCAAGTTTGGGTTTGGGCTCTTGTCTAAGTCCCAGATCCACACACTCACTACGAATTGGGTCCAAGCATCAAGTCTCAAATCCCAGGTCCCGAGGTGGGTCCTAAGTTAGGTTTGGGTCTTTGGTCGGGTCCCGGATCTCGATCCAAGTTCTGAGGCCCAAGTTCTTGTCCCGATTTGGTAGCCCAATTTTCAAGTCTGGGTCCCCCATCTATGTTCAGGTCTTAGGTCCCGGTCCGTGTCTAAGTTCGTGCTCCGTTTTCGGTTCAGGTCTCATGTCCCGGTCTGAGTCTCTTTCCCGGTTTGGGTTCCGGTCTGAGTTCGAGTCTATGTCTCACTGTGGGTCCGAGTTTTGGGTCCTCGGTCTGAGTCTGGTTCTTAGGTCCTCGGTCTGGCCTCGATTTTTGGGTCTGGGTATGGGTCTGGGTCCGTGTTCCGGTCTGTGTCCAGGTGCCGGTCTTGGTTTAAGTCCTAAGTCACAGGTCCCAGTTTGGGGCCAAGTCCCTGTATGGTATCTGGTCTAAGTTTGGGTTTAGGTTTGGGTCCTGTTTTTTGTCCCAGTGCGGGTTCTCGTCCCAAACTTGGTCCGCTTTCGATTTCAGGTCTAGGATCGGGTCTTGATCCCGGTCTGGGTTTAGAACTAGGTCTGGGTACAGATCAAGGTCCGGGTCCTGGATTCAAACATTGACTACGGGTCAGGTTGAAGCCTCAGATCAAGATTCAGATCTCGGTCTTGTTCCAGTTTGGTTTGGGTCAGGGTTTGGGGTTGTGTCGCGGTAGTCAAGTCTTGGGTTTCAGGTCCAGGGTTGGTTCCCGTTTCTTGAGTCAGGGGTTGAGTTTGGGTCTCGGTCCCGGTTTTGGGGTCTAGTTTGGGGTCCAAGTCCCCCATCTAGGTCCGAATATTTGGTCCAGGTCTGGGTCTAGGTTCGGGTTTGGGGCCCAGGTCCCCCATCAAGGTCCAGATCCTAGGTCCCGGTCTAGGTCCAATTTTAAGTTTGGGTTTGGATCCCAAGATTGGGTCTAAGTCTAGGTCCTAGTACGGGTTCAGGTTTGAGTCTTGGTCTGGGTCCCGGTTTGAGTCCAGGTCCCTGTTCGGGTCCGAGTCAGGGTCCCGATCTGGGTCCCAGCCAACGTCTAGGTCCCACACCAGGTTCTGGTCTGGGTTTGGGTCTGGGGTAAGGTCTTGAGTCTTGGTCTAGGTTCAGGTCTGGATCCTAGTCAGGGTCTGGGTGTTGGGTTCCGATCTCAGTATGGGTATGGGTTTGGGTCTGGGGTAAGGTCTTGAGTCTTGGTCTAGGTTCAGGTCTGGATCCTAGTCAAGGTCTAGGTGCTGGGTTCCGATCTCAGTATGGGTATGGGTCTGGCCCCATGTGCAGGTTAGGGTTTTTTGGTTTAGGGTTTTGTGTTTAATGTTTCAAGATTTATGGTTTATGGCTTAGGATTTAGGGGTAAGTGTAAAGAGTTTAGGATTTAGGGTTTAAGGTTTAGGGTTTAGGGTTTAAGAACCACTTCCAGTTCTGGTTCCAATTTCGGGTCACAAGGTATGATTTAAGGTTCGGGTGTGGGTTTGGGTCCGAGTCCTGGTCTGGGTCAAGGTCTGTGTTTGGGTTCAGGTCCGAGTCTTGGTCCCAAATCAAAACACCAACCACATGTCGAGTCTATTTTGAGTTCTGGTACGAGTTCAGGTTCTGGTCTAGGTCTGGGTCCGGGTCCAGGTCTAATTCCTAGATTTAGACACCGACTATGGATCGGGTCCAAGCCTCGAGCCTTGGGTCCTGGGTCCTGGGTCCAAATCAAGATCATGGTCCAGTTCTATCTCATGTATTGGGTCTTGGTTCGGGTCTAAGGTCTAGGTTTAGGTCTTGGGTCCTGAGTCATGGGTCCGAGTCCCCGATTTAAGTTAAGGTCCTAGGACCCAGTCTGGATTAGGGTCTCAGTCCGAGTGTAGGTCTCGGTCCGTGTTCGGTACTAGTACTTGTCTCGGGTCTTGGCCTGGTGTGGGTTTGGGTCATGGTTCGGTTTGGTTCTCAGGTCCCATGTATGAGTATCGGGTCCCGGGTCCCAGTCCAGGTTCTATTCCCAGTCCACGTTTAGGTCTCGGTCCTAGTCCGAGTCTGGGTCCCACTCCTAATCGCAGTCTGGGTCCGAGTCATGGGTTCGAGTCTTAGTTCTAGTACGAGTCTGGGTGTGGGTCTGAGTTTGGGTATGGGTTTGGGTTTGGGTCTGGGTTTCAGTCCGTGTTTGGGTCCGGGTCCTGGTATGGGTTTGGGTCTGGGTCTAGATCCGGGTTTTGGTACGGGTCTGGGTTCTTGTCCAAGTCCCTTGTCACGGGTCTTGGGTCGCACGTCCTGGCGCAAGTCTGGGTCCAAGTTCGGGTCTGGGTCCAAGTATCTATCCTAGTCTAGGTCTGGGTTCGTGTTCGGTTCCGCATCTAGATCCAATTTCGGGTCCAGGTCCAATTCATATTCTAGGGTCCTAATTCCGGTTCTCGTTCCGATTTCGGGTCTCGGGTTTGAGTCCTGGTCTGGAAATGGTTCCAGGTTGGGGTCTAGGTACGATTCCAATATCTAGTTACCGACTTCGGGTTGGGTCCAAGCCCCGGGTCATGGGTCAAGATTTGGATCCCAATCTTGGGTCCCGGTCTCGTTTTGATTCAGATCCTGGGTCCCGATCCGTGTCTGTGTCCGTGTCTGGGTCTGAGTGTGGGACCGAGACAGGGATCGGGTCTTGGGTCCCAATCCCAGTCCTGGGTCCCGATTCTTGTTCTAATTTTGAGTTTGGGTCCCAAATCTAGGTCTTGGTCCTGGTTCCAAGTCTGAATCTCCAATCCCGGTCTGGGTCTTGGGTCCGGGTTTTGGTCCAAGTCCGTGTCTGGGTTTGGGTTTGTGTCCCGAGTCCCCATCCAAAATTTGATTCGGGTCCTCGTCCCTATCCGGGTCTAAGTTTGGGTCCTTGTCAGATTCTAGTTCCCAGACTTAAACCCAAACTCGGACTCAGACCTAGATCTGGTGTACGGGTCTAGGTCTAAGTTTGGGTCTGGGTTCGAGTCCGAGTCTGGGTTTGGGTCCGGGTATGGGTCCCAGATCCAAACATTTACTACGGGTCAAGTTTAAGCCCTAGGTCCAGATATGGATCGGCCTTGGGTCCCAGTCTTGTTCCACTTCGGGTCCCAAGTCCCGGTCCAGGTCCTTGGTCAAGGTCTAGGTCCTGGGTCGGGTCCTGGGTCTCGGTCCTAGTTTTGATGCACGTGTCTCAGGTACTGGTCTCCCATGCAAGTATGAGTCCTAGGTCCCGGTCCGAGTCGAGGACTCGGTCGGGGTTCAAGTCCGGGTCTGAGTCTAGGTTCGGGTTTTGATCTTCGTCTGGCTCAAGATCTTTGTTCGAGTCTAGGTCCAGGTTCGAGTCTGAGTCCCGAGTTCCCATCAGGGTCTGGGTTCGAAGGACTAGGTCCAGGTGCCCCATCCAGGTCCAGGTCCTAGGTCCTAGTCTGGCTGCATGTTCGGGTTTGGGTCGAAGTCCTAGTTTCGATTTTTATTTAGTGTCTGGGTTCGAGTTTGGGTCCGGTCTAGGTTGGGGTCTGATTCCTGGTCCGAGTCTTAGTCCAGGTCTGGGTCTAGGTCCAAATCCCAGTCCGGGTCTGGGTTCGGGTCCAGGTTCGAGTTCGAGTCCCGGGTGCGGTTCCAAGTCTGGGTCTGGGTTAGGGTCTCGATCAGGATCTAAGTCCAATATTTTGATCTCAGTCTGGTTCCCTGTCTGGCTTCGAGTCCAGGTTCGTATCCGGATCCCTATCTAGGTCCGAGTTTGGGTTCGGGATCGGGTCCGAGTCTCAGCCCTGGTCTTGGTGCACGACCGTGTTTGGGCTCGAGTTTCGGTATTTGTTTGGATCTGGGGCTAGGTCCGAGTTTGGTTCTAGGTTTGGGTCCGTGCAGGTCGTGGTTCGGTTTTGGGTCCCGGTCTCGGCGATTTTAGTTCGGGTTCGAGTTTCAAGTCCCGGGTCCGGGGTTAGGGTCCGAGTTTTTGTCCTGGTCCGGGTTCGGGTCTAGGTCCCGATCTTGGTTTAAGTCCCAGGAAACACGTCCCAGTGTGGGTCCAAGTCCTGGTCCGGGTTCGGGTTTGGGTCCTGTTTCAGACCCATGTCTGGGTTCTAGTCCTAATGCTGGTCTGATTCCAATTCTAGTAAGAGATCGGGTCAGACCTAAACCAGGGACCCAATCCTAGACCCAAACTCGAACCAAGACATGGATTTGGATACGAACCTTGACTCGTACCCAGACCCAAATCCATACCCAGACCCAGATCGAAACTTGGGACTTTGATCCGGACAAAGACCCAAACCCAAACCTGGACACGTACCCAAGACTTGGAGTCAGACCTGGACCCAAACCCATACCCAAACCGGGATCCGGACATAGATCCAATCCTAACCCTGGACTCAGACTTGGACTAAGGCCTTGACCTAGAAACGAACCCGCACCCGAACCCGGACACGGAATTGAAATCGAAACTTGGACAAGAACCCTAACCAAAACATGGACCCGGACTGCGACCTAGGACCAAGACATTGATAGGGGACTTGGACTCGGACCGCAGAAACCAGACCCAGATTGGAACCCGAGATTCAGACCAGAACTTAGATCTACACTCGAACTCAGGACTCGAACCCAGATCTGGACCCGAGCCAGGATTAGAAACCCGAACCTAAACTCGGACTAGGACTTGAACCCTGATGGGGTCCTAGACTCGGATCGGGACCAAGGACAATAACCTGGATAGGGGATTTGGACCCGGGACCCGATCTGTGGATCTGGCACCGAGACCTAGGACATGACCTCGGACCCCGACCTTGAACAAGGACTCGTACCAGGACCTAGGACCCAAAGTGGAACTAGTTTGGGACCCAAGACCAGGATCCTGATCTGGACCCGGGGCTTGGACACGACCCATAGTCGATTTTTGGATTTGGGACCCATACCCGGACTCGAACCCGAGACCGGACTCAGACCCAAACCCGGACCCAGTCCCGTACCCCGTAACCCGAAACTAGAAGCGGAACCAGAAGCAGACCGGACCCAAGAAAAAGACTAGGGGACTAGGAACCGGTCTCGGTCCGAGAACTAGAATTTGACTAGGACCCAGACCTAGACCCGGACCGGGACGCGGACCCGAATCAAAACTCGGATTGGGACCCAAACCTTAAATTAGAACGAGAATCGGCACCCAGGACTGGGACTGGGACCCAAGATTGGGATTTGGATCTTGACCCATGACTCGGGCTTGGACCTGACCCATAGTCGATGTCTACATCTTGGAATCGTACCAAGACCCGAACCTGGAACCATTTCTAGACTAGGACGCAAATTTAAACTCCAACCCGGGACCCGAAATCGAACAAGAACATGGATCGTGACATTGGAACAGAATTAGACCTGGACCTAGATACGGATCTAGATGCAACCGAACACGGACCCGGACCCAACCGGGATCGATACCGTGACCCGTACCCGAACCCACACTCAGACTTGCGCTAGGACCTGTGACCCATAACCTGGAACCCAGGACCGTGACCGGAACCTAGACCAGAACCCAGACCTTTTCCAGAATTGGACCTAGACCCAAACCCAGACCCAGACCAACACTCGGACCCAGACCCAGATCGAAACCCAGACCAGACCCAAACCCAAACCAAGATCCAGACCCGGACGTAGAGCTGGACTCGTACCAGAACTCGAACTCACACTTGGGACTTTGACTCAAATCGGGGACTCGGACCCAGACCGAGATCAAGACTGGGACCCAAGCCTAGATTGGGACCGAGCCCTTAACCTGGACTGGGACAAGAACCCGGATTGGGACTGGGACCCAGATCTAGATTGGGACCGAGCCCTTAACCTGGACTGGGATGAGAACACGGATTGCGACTGGGACCCGGGACCCGAGACTTAGACCTGGGACCTAAGAAGCAAACCGTGACCTAGTTATGGGACATGGGCCCCAAACTCGAACCTGGACCCAAACCTCGACCAAGGATCCGGACCTAGACTTGGGACTTGGACCCAAAATTGGGCCCTAGATTCGTGACCGAGACCCAAAACTTAACCCCAGACTCTAGACACAGGACCCGACCTTGGACCCGGAACCCAGGACCTGACTATCGGGACACAACCCCAAACTCAAACTTGGGACTCGGCTAAGGACGCGTGACCCAAACTTGATCAAGACCGAGATCCAAATCTTGACCTGATTATTCAACCTGACCCGTAGTCAGTGTTTTAATCCAGAACCCAGACTCAAATCCGTACCCTGAACCGGACCCGAACCGGGATCCAAACCCGATCCCAAACCCGGAATTGGAATCGGACCAGGAATGGGACGAGAACCTAGACCTGGGACTGTAACAGGACCCAAACTCAAACCATAACCCATACCAGGACATGGACCCAGACCAAGACCTGTGACCTGGGACCTAAACCAAGACTCGGACCTTGACCCAGATCGGGACCCGGACCCAGATTCAGACCCAAAAAATGGGGCCAGACCCAGACCCAAAGACCAAGACACGGACCCGCACGGGACCCGAACCAAAAACCCGACCTAAGCGGGACTGGGACTCGAACTCGGACTCGAACCCAAACCGAGACCTGGACTCGAACTGGGACCCGAGACCTGAACCCGAACTAGAACACGAACTTGGACTCAAACTGGGACCTAGGACCCAAACATAGATGGCAGACCCATACCTAGGAATTAGGCCCCAAACCGGGACACAAACTTGGGTCTCAGAACTTGGATAGAGATCCACGACCCGACCCTAGACAAAAACCTGGACCTAGGACCCACCTCGGGACTTGGGATCTGGGACTCGATGCTTGGACTGGACTCGTAACCCATGACTTGAAACTAGAATAGAAACCAGAAGCATATCGGGACCCAAGAACACGACCAAGACCAGGACCTGGACCCAGACCCAAAACTGTAACCGAACTAGGACCAGGACCTGGACTCGAACACAGACCCACACGCAGATTCTGGGTTAGGGTTCGGGATCGAGTCTAGGTCTGGGTTGGGGTCTGAGTCCTGGTCCGAGTTTGGATCCAGGTCTGGATCCCAGTCTGGGTCTGGGTTCGGGTCCAGGTTCGAGTTTGGGTCTCAGGTGCGGTCCAAGATTTGTTCTGGGTAAAGATCTGGGTCTGGATCATGGTCTTGAGTTTTGATCCCGGTCTGGGTCTAGTGTCGAGTCCAAGTTCGTATCTGGATCCCTATCTAGGTCCGAGTCAATGTCTGGGATTGATTAGGTTCTGGTCCTGTTCTAAGATCCTAGTCTGGTTCTTGTTCAAGTTTCAGTTTCTGTTCCCGAGTGTGGGTCTTTGTCTGGGTATGTGTCTGGATCCTAGTTTGAGTTTGAGTTTGGGTTCGGGTTCTAATCTAAGTCCCAGATCCAGATACCGACTACGGGTCGGGTCCAAGCATCGAGTCTTATATCCCAGTTCCCGATGTGGGTCCTAGGTCAAAGTTTGGGTCTGGGGTCGGGTCCGGGATCTCAATCCAAGTTCCGAGGCCCAAGTTCTTGTCCCAGTTTGGGGGCCCAATTCTAGGGTCTGGTCACAGTCTGGTTCAAGTTTCGGTTTCGGGTCCCAGGTCTTGGTCTGGGTCCAGGTCCTGGTGTAGCTTTAGGTCCTTGTCCGAGTCCATGATCAAGACATCGACTATGGGTCAAACGTTACATGAAACATCATCATATTGAAAAGGGATATCTTCCCACCAGATGCTAACATTACATAGGATTCATTCTTGGACAGAGGAAAGCAAGTAGAGTTGAGCATCGGTCGATTTTGTCAGTTTTTTTCTATATAAAATTCCAAAATTTAGTTTTCGGTCTGGATTGGTGCAATCCAAAAACCGACCAACCAATCCAAAACCTATCTTAAAACCGGCCGTTTTAAACCTTGGTTTGATCAGTTTAAACTGCCTAAACTGAACTTTTTTTTAAAAAAAAAAAATAATCCAATTTATTCTGTAAATACATTATTCTACATTTTACAACTACAAACAAACAAATTAATTGTTCAAAAACTAATTATCGTATTCTTTTAACTTTAATATTAATTAAAAAAATATAATATTTTTATATATTATTAGTAACTATAATACATGCAAAAAAAAACTTAATAAATAAATATATATATATGTATAACGCTCGGTTTCAGTTTTTTTGGTCGGTTAATTACCGAAAAAAAATCAATCGTTCAATGGCGATTTTAACTGTTAGAGGTTTTTTCAGTTTTCGGTTTCATCGAGTTCGGTCCCAACGGTGTTCGGTAGGAAAGTTTTAACGATTTTTTTTAGTTTTTTGAATTTTATGCTCACAACTAAAAGCAAGGAACAACCTCTTCAAGATTAGTGTCAGCGACATCATTGGTCATAAAAATACCACTTGTTGGTTGCCACAGTTGAGGTGATACATTGGTTGTCTTTTGAAATAATAAAAGAAAATAAAAACAAAAATAGTAAGGTAACTATAAAATTCTTCAAAATGCCAAATCTATGTTTCAATCCAAGGAGCCCTGCATCTACTTACTCTGCCACTAGTATAACGATCACTTCACTGCCATTTCCATAGAAAATGAATAACATTTGATCCTAACGCTAAAACAGCATTACCAGAATTTGTATAAATTAACCTTGATATCTGTGACAACAAGGAACATTATCAGAAACAGATGGCAGGACAAAGGTGAAAGTGGATGTCAAGATTCACGAGTGTATCTGACAGCATCATATTAGCACAGATTTTAAATACTAAAATATACTTTGGTTACACTCATGTTTTGTTGGAGCCTTAAAGACCTACACTGAGATGGTTCAGTGATTTCAGGGAGCTTCCAAATCTTTGATTTGTCATGTTCTTTAGTTATTCTAGGTTTCACATCTCCCATGCTACGGGAATCCCCATTCTGGCATATATATAATATGTAACGATTAAATATGTAACTAGAAAAATTCTACTTCTCCATGAGAAACAAAATGCAAAACAGGTTTACACATAGATTAGAAGTGAAAATATAATAATTAAAAACACACCATTCCTGCAATGTTAACTACAGAGGTTGTTGTTTCTGAAAGTCCATCATTAGTTGCAGCAGCAGCAGGTCAAAGCATCAGGTCCAGATTCGGATCTCGGTCTTGGATCTCAGACTTGTTCTAGTTCAGGTCCCGAGTCTTGGGCCGAGTCCTAAGTTTGGGTTTGGGTTCGAGTTTGGGGTTGTGTACCGGTAGTCAGGTCCTGGGTTCTGGGTCCAGGGTCGGGTCCCGTGTCTCGAGTATGGGGTCGCGTTTTGGGACCCAGTTCGGGTCCAAGTCCCCCATCTAGGTCCGGATCCTTGGTCTAGGTCTAGGTCTAGGTTCGGGTTTGGGGCCCAGGTGCCCATTTAGGTCTAGATCCTAGGTCCTGGTCTAGGTCCATGTTCAGGTTCGGGTTTGGATCCCGAGTTTGGGTCCAAGTCTAGGTCCCAGTACGGGTTTAGGTTTGAGTTTAGGTCCGAGTCTAGGTCCCAGTATGGGTTCAGGTTTGAGTTTGGGTCTGGGTCTCGGTCTGAGTCCAGGTCCCTGTTCGGGTCTGAGTCAAGGTCCCGATCTGAGTCCCAGTCAAGGTCTAGGTCCTGATCGAAGTTCTGGACTGGATTTGGGTGTGGGTTCAGGTCCTGAGTCTGGGCCTTGGATCAGGTTTGGATCTGGGTTCCGATCTCGGTATGTGTATGGGTCATGGCCCGTGTCCAGGTTAGGGTTTAGGGTTTTGGCTTTCGTGTTTAGGGATTTACGGTTTAGGGTTTAGGGCTTAGGTTTTTTAGGATTTAGGGTTTAAGGTTTAGGGTTTTGGCTTTCGTGTTTAGGGATTTACGGTTTAGGGTTTAGGGCTTAGGTTTTTTAGGATTTAGGGTTTAAGGTTTAGGGTTTAGGGTTTAAGGGTCCGCTTCTAATTTCGAGTCATAGGGTACGATTTAAGGTTCGTATGTGCGTATGGGTCTGAGTCCTGGTCTATGTCTAGGTCCATGTTTTGGTTCAGGTCTGAGTATTAGTCCCAAATCCAAACACAAACCACATGTGGAGTCAAGCACGAGTTCTGGTACGGGTTCGGGTTCTAGTCTGGTGTAGGTCCGGGTCCAGGTCCAATTCCCTAATTTAGACACTGACTATGGGTCGGGTCTAAGCCTCGGGTCTTGGGTCCTGGGTCCCGGGTCCAAATCCAGATCCTAGTCTAGTTCTAGCTCGTGTCTTGGGTCCTAGTTCGGGTCTCTAGTCAAGGTTTGGGTCTTGGGTCCTGACTCATGGGTCTGGGTCCCCGATTCAGGTCAGGGTCCTTGCGTCCCAGTGTGAGTGCAGGTCCCGGTTCGTGTTGGATATTGGTCTTTGTCTCTGGTCTTGGCCTGGTTTGGGTCTAAGTCACGATTCGGTTCTCAGGTACCAGGTATGAGTATCGAGTCCTAGTCCCAGTCCCAGTTCAGGTTCTAGTCCTAGTCCAGGTTAAGGTCTCAATCCTAGTCCAGGTCTGGGTCCCAGTCCTAATCTCGATCCGGGTTCGAGTCCTAGGTTCAAGTTTGGGCCAAGGTCCGGGTTTGGGTCTGGGTTTGGGTTTCAGTCCGTGTCTGGGTTTGGGTCTTGGTTTGGGTCTGGGTTTGGGTCCGAGTCTTGGTACGGGTGTAGGTTTTTGTCCAGGTCACGGGTCACTGGTCTTGGGTCGTAGGTCCTGGTGCAAGTTTAGGTCCGGGTTCGACTCTGGGTCTGGGTATCGATCCCGATCTGGGTCCCAGTCCATGTTCAGTTCCACGTCTAGATCCGGTTTTGGGTCCTGGTCCAATTCCTATGCCAGGGTCCTAATTCCGGTTCTTGTTCGGATTTCTGGTCGGGTTCGAGTATGGGTTCTTGTCCTAGTCTTGAAATGGTTCCAGGTTTGGGTCTTGGTATGATTCAAAGATCTAGACACCGAATACGAGTTGGGTCCAAGCTCCGGGTCGTGGGTCAAGATCGAAATCCCAATCTTTGATCTTGGTCTTGTTTTGATTCGGATCCTGGGTCTTAGTCCGTGTTCGTGTCCGGGTCCGGGTCTAGGACCTAGATCGGGGACGGGTCTTGGGTCCTAGTCCAAGTCCTAGGTCCCAAATCTGGTTCTAATTTTGAGTTTCGGTCCCTAATCTAGGTTTGGGTCCTGGGTCCAGGTTTGAGTCTCCAATCCTTGTCCGGGTCCTGGGTCCGAGTCTGGATCCACGTCCGTGTCTGGGTTCAGGTTCGTGTCCCTAGTCTCGATCCGAGTTTTGATTCGGGTTTTTGTCTAGGTCTGGGTCCTAGTCAGATTCTAGTTCCCGGACCCAAACCCAGACTTGCACTCAAACCCAGGTCTCGGGTACGGGTCTGGGTCTGGGTCTGGGTCTAGGTCCGAGTCTGGGTCTAGATTTGAGTCTGGGTATGGGTCCCACGTCGAAACACTGACTACGGGTCAGGTCTAAGCCCTGGGTCTAGATCTGGATCACGGTCTCGGGTCCCAATCTAGTTCCACTTCAGGTCCCAGGTCTCGGTCCGGGTCCTAGGTCAGGGTCCGGGCCTGGGGTAATAAGGTCTTAGGTCTCGGTCCCAGTTCTGATGCCAATGTCCCGGGTCCAGGTCCCCCATCTAGGTTTGAGTCCTAGGTCCCTATCTGAGTCTAGGACCCGGTAGGGGTTCAAGTCTTGGTCCGAGTCCAGGTTTGGGTTTTGATCTCGGTCTGGAGATCTGAGTTCGAGCCTAGGTCCTGGTTCGGGTCCGAGTCCCGAGTTTTGATCTCGGTCTAGGTCTGGGTCCATGTTTGAGTTTGGGTCCTAGTCCAAGTTTCAATTTCGATTCAGTGTTTGGGTTTTGGTTTGGGTCTGGGTCTAGGTTGGGGTCTGAGTCCTTGTCCGACTTTGGGTTTGGGTCAGGGTCAAGGTCTGGATTCCGGTCTGGGTCTGGGTTTTGGTCCAGGTCTGAGTACAGGTCCCGGGTGCGGGTCCATGTTTTGGTCTTGGTCAGGGTCTCGGTCTAGATCTAGGTCCCCAGTTTCGATCCTAGTCTGGGATCCTAGTCTTGATCCCTATCTAGGTTCGAGTCTATGTCTGGGATCAAGTCCCTGGTCTAGGTCCAGTCCGGGTTCGGGTCCGGGTCTTGATTCCAGTCTAGGTACACGACCATGTTTGGGCCCGAGTTCCGGTCTCGGTTTGTGTCTGGATCTAGGTTTGAGTTTAGTTCTAGGTCTGCGTCCGGGTTCTGGTCACGATTGTACTCTTGTTTAAGGGTCTTGTTCTGGCGGTCCTGTTCGGGTCCTGGTCTAAGTCCTAGATTTGGATCCCTGTCACGTGTCCTGGTCTAGTTCTGGTTCAGGTCTTCGGTCCAAGGTCCGAGTTTGGGTTCGGGACTGAGACTGGGGTGCAGTTCTAGGTCGCAGCCCCCAGTTTTTTGTCCCAAGGATGGTTCCATGTTTTGGTCTGAGTTCAGGTCCAAGTTCGGCACTGAGTCCTGGTTTGGGTTGGGATCCGGGTCTAGATCCCAGTTCAGGTCTCGGTCTAGGTTGGAGTCCGGGTCCTGGTCTGGTTACGTTTTTTTGGTCTAGGTCCAATTCCGGTTACGGTTCTAGGTCCAGGTCTAAGTCCTGGTTCCGGTCCCGTTCCTGTGTCCCAGTCTACATCCGATTCGGTCCCAATTTCAAGTCACAGGGTACGGGTTCGGGTCCAAGTTTTAGTCTGGGATTGGGTTTGGGTCCGGGTCTAGATTCTGGTTCGGGTCCTGGTTTGGTTTCGCGTCTGGGGCTGGGTCCAAGATCTAGACACTGACTACGGGTTCGATCCAAGCCCCGGTTACAGATCCTGATCCCGATCTCGGGTCGCGGTTTGGTTACTTTTCATGTGCCAGGTCACGAGCTGGGTCCTAGGTTTAAGTCCAGGTCAGGGGTCGGGTCATGGGTCCCGATTCTAGCTCCTGCCAGGGTCCCTATCCCGATTATGTGCCAAGTTTCCAGTTCTATTTTGTGTTTGGGTCGCGGTCTAGGTTCGGGTTTTGGTCCTAGTCACGATTCGGGTTAGGGTATCGGTTTACGTTTTTATTTAGGTTTGGGTTTGGGTTTGGGTCTGGGTCCTGGTCCTAGTCCTAGTCTAGTTCCAATTCCAATTGCGATTCCGAGTTCGAGTTTGGGTTCGAGTTTCGATTGGGGTTCGAGTCTTGGTCCGAGTTTGGGTTCGTGTCCAAATCTTGGTCTAGGTTCGGATCGAGCTTCGGGTGTGGGTTAGGGTCCTTGGTCTGAGTCCAGGTTTTGGTCTGAGTCCCAAGTTTCGATCTTGATCTGAGTCTAGGTTTAGTTCCGGGTCTAAGTCCTGGGTTTCGATCCCGGTGTGGGTGCGAGTGCGGGTCCGGGTGTAGATCTAGTTTTGGGTCTTATTTTGGGACAGGGTCTGAGTTCGGGTCCTGGGTTTGAGTTCGATTTTTGGTTCGGGTCTGGGTTCATGTTTAATCATTGTATGGGTTCGTGTCCAGATTCCTAGCCTTGTTTTTGTTCGGGGCAGGTTTTGGGTCCGGGTCTAGGTCCGACTTCAGATTCACGAGTCCAAGTCAGGTCCTGGTTGGGGTGGTCTGGGTTCTTGGGCCTAAGTCCCTTGTCTAGGTGTCCCATCCATGTTCGCTTCCTAGGACCTGGTCTGGGTCTAGGTTCAAGTTTGGGTCCTGAGTCTTGGTTTTAGTCAGGTCCCGGTCTGGGTTTGGGTCCAGGTCTCTATCCACGTCTTGGTCTGGGTTTAGGTTTCGGTCCTTGTCAGGGTCTGGATTCTGGTCTGGGTCGTAGGTCTCAGAACCCGGTGAGGGTTTAGGACCAGGTCAGGTCCAGGTCCTAGTCCGGGTCCCGATCGAGGTTCGGGTCCCACGTCTCAGGTCCCAGCCCTAGTCAAGGTGTCGGTCTAGGTTCTGGTCTTAGTCAGTTATGGTTTGGGTTAAGTTCTGGTCTTAGGTCTGGGTCCTAGTCATAGTTCCAATTCTGATTTTGGGTACAGGTTTTTCGGATCCCAGTCTGAGTCCGGGTCCAGGTTCGGGTCTAGGTCTGGGTCCCAAGTTCGGGTCTGGGTCTGCATCCGGGTTTGGGTCTGCATCCGGGTCCGGGTCTAGGTCTCTTGTTTCTATCCCAGTTTGGGTCTAGGTTAGTTTTCGGGTCTAGGTCTGGGTTCGTGTCCATGTCTAGGTCTAAATCCCAGTTTAGTTGAGGGACTTGGTCTGGGTTTGGGATTGAGTCCCGAGTTCGATTTCAGGTTCAGGTTCGAGTCTCAATCCTAGTCTGGGTCCGGGACTAGGTCTGAGCCCGAGTTCCGAGCCTGGGTTTTGGTCTAGTTCCGGGTCCCGGTCCAAGTCCAGGTCTTGGTCACGATCGCGGTCCTGTTCTAAGGTCCTGGTCATGTTCTTGTTCAAGTTTCAGTATCGGGTCCCAAGTCTGGATCTGCGTCTAGGTCCTGGTCCAGCTTTATGACCTTGTCCGAGTCCCAAATAAAGAAATTGACTATGGGTCTTGTCCAAGCCCCAATTCTCAGATCCTGGGACAAGATTTGGATCCCAATCACGGGTCCCAGTCTAGTTTCGTCTTATGTCCCAGGTCCTAGGTCCCAGTCTGGGTCTGGGTCTAGGTTCGGGACCGAGACTAGGGACTAGTTCTAGGTCTCGATCCCATTCTAGGTCCCAAGTCATGCTCAATGCTCTGCTTTGAATTCAGGTCCAAGTTTGGGTCCCGAGTCTCGGTTCGGGTTTGGATTCAGGTTTTGGACCCCAATCCCAGGGTGGGATCGTGTCCGAGTTTGGGTCCTGGTCCGGTTATAGTTTTGGGTCTGGGTCCAGGTCCTAGTCCTGGTTCTGTTCCTGGGTCCCAATCTGCTTCTAGTTTCGGTTCTAGTTTCATGTCACGGGGTACGGGTTCGGGTCGAGTTTGGGTCCGAGTCTGGGTTCGGGTCCTGATTTGGGTCTGGGATGAGGTTCAGGTCTGGGGTTCGATCTCGGTTAGGGTCCGAGGGTGGGTCCGGTACCGGGTTCGGGTCAGGGTCCAGGTCCGAGTTCCGTTCTATGATCCTAGTCTGCTTCCAGTTTAAGTTTCGGTTTTAGTTCCCAAGTGTGTGTCTGGGTCTTGGTATGTGTCTGAGACCTGGTTTGAGATCGAGTTTGGGTTTGGGTTCTAGTCTAAGTCCTAGATCCTGACACCGACTACGAGTCCAGTCTAAGCATCGATTCTCGAATCCCAGGTCTCGAGGTGTGTCCTAGGTCCAGGTTTGGGTTTGAGGTTAGGTCCCGAATCCCGATCCAAGTTTTTAGGCCTCCTTATACACTAGTAAAATCATGGGCTGTTTTGTGCACAACGCTCTCTTAATCTCACTTTTGTTTGCATAAAAGTGTTGTTTTCTCTCACTTGATTCCACACTTTTCTCTCTTTTGCTCTCATTCTGTTTCCTCTCACTCATCTTTCCACTCTCTTTTTGCTCACTCAGTTTCTTTTTGTCACTCAATTTTTGCAACCTCGCTTGATCTTCATACACTTGTTTTGGTGTCAAAGGCGCTAGAGTGATTGCCCGCTGACGGAAAGTAAATGAGTACTTGTTGGTGAAGCCATCATGTTGTACTCGTCGATCAAATTGCCAAGGCCTTCCTAGAAGGAGGTGTCCAGCTTGCATTAGAACGACGTCACACAGCACCTCATCTTCATACTTGCCAATGCGAAATGAAACAAGTACTTGTTTTGTAACCTTCACTTCACCACTATCATTCAACCATTGCAACTTGTATGGACAAGGATGCTTAAGCGTTGTAAGCCCAAGCTTGTTAACCATAGAAGCACTTGCAACGTTAGTACAACTACCTCCATCAATAATGACACTACATACCTTGTCCCTCACATGACATCGAGTGTGAAAGATGTTCTCCCGCTGCACTTCTTCTGCCTCTTCTTTTGCTTGCAAATTCAGGACTCGCCTTGTAACTAGTGCAAGCATCTCTCTAGATTCTGGGCCATATTCATTGTCAGAAGCATCTTCCAATGGTGGCATGTCAGCAAGATCATCTTCATCTTTAGAATCTATTTCTCCACTTTCCCGAATCACCATAACTCTTTGGTTTGGACACTGGTTGGCTATATGTCCCCGCCCCTGGCATTTGAAACACCTTATCTCACTAGAATGAGACTTAGTTTGAGTTGTTTTACCTTGAGGTGGCGTGGCTGTAGTGGATGGTTTTGGTGTAGATGATGAACTGGGTTGGTCATCCTTCTTTGGATAGTTCGACCTCCAAGGTGTTGTACTTGGCTTGTGTGTGCTCGGCCTTGATCTCGAACTTGAACTACCCTTCTTGAGCTGTCTCTCAACTTTGATTGCCATGTGAACCAAATCTTCTAACTCCACATAATGGTGTAGCTCGATTGGGTCAGCAATCTCTCGGTTCAACCCATTTAAAAACCTCGCCATTGTTGCCTCCCGATCCTCTTCAACATTGGCTCTAATCATAGCCATCTCCATCTCCTTGTAATACTCATCAACACTTCTGTAGCCTTGACGAAGGCCTTGTAACTTAAGATAGAGATCACGATAATAATGAGGTGGTACAAACCGTCGCCTCATTACCCTCTTCATTGCCTCCCATGTTTCAATAGGGCGATCTCCACTCCGTCTCCTGTTAGTGCACAACTGATCCCACCAAACAATAACATAATCAGTAAACTCAATGGCAGCAAGTTTTACCTTCTTCATATCTGAATAGTTGTGACAATCAAAGACTAACTCCATTTTCTTCTCCCACTCTAGGTATGCTTCAGGATCACTCTTCCCTTGAAAGGCTCGGATTCTCATCTTTATATTCCCCAAATAATTGTCTACTTGGTTCCTATCTTCTCTATTCCCACCATACCTCCTATTGGTACCCGTCGACATCCTATCAACCTCTTCATCAGAAACTACTCCTTCGAAATCTCCTTCATTTTCATTCCCCCTTTGGTGTACTCTTCTCCCCCTTGGTCTCCGTTGTGCTCCTTCTTCCACCCTATTCAACCGCTCATGTATTTGCTCACACTCCTCCCTCAACAATCTCCTCATCTCCCCCATAATGGCTTGAAGTTGTAGATTTGGAACTGTAGGTTGTGGATTGTTATCACCCGTGTTTTGTGACATGATTAAAACATTCTGCAAAACAATAAAGTTAGACAAGTATAGAAAGGACCTCACTACACTCCCTCACGTGTTCCACTCAAAGAAAAGTGGTCACTCAAAGTCACTCGTGTTTCACTCAATGATGGCTTTTACCCTCAAATAAGCTCACACCTCTGCCTTTTTCCACTATTTATCTTCTTTAAGCTCTTTGAAAACTAGTGAAATGGAGGTTCAAGCAGTCAATTCTACCCAATAAAGCAAACGAAAACCGATGAAAAAGTGGCGAAAAGTGGTGATTTTTTTTTTTTTGGTGATTTTGGAACACTAGAGTGGGGTTTAGGCAAAAGGGCCTTTAGACTATAAGGAACAAGAATATAACAAAAAAAATTTAAGATGGGTTTCAGACTCTTTTTTTTTTTTTGAAAACCAAAAGCCAACCTGAATTCAAGTACGAATTAATACCAAAACGCTTCAATAACAATGCTTCCAAAACTCTTTGACACTAGAGTAAACAATGGGAACAAGGGAAAACAAATGAGTTGAAATGAAGATAGATTAGGACTTAGCAATATCAAACAGATTCGAATTTCAAGGAATTTCACAAGGACAAGAAAAAAAAGAAATAAGGAAAAGATTGAACAAGGAAACGAGTGTGACAAAGAAATTAACAACAATGGTTACGGATTTTAAGAAAGAGAACAAGAACAAGACTAACAACAAAAAAAATAATAAAGAACACGAATAGAGTTTTTTTTTTTTTGAAATATTGAGACACTAAAAGAATAAAAAGGATAAGCCAAACCGGATGAACCTTTGCTCTGATACCAACTGATATGAACCACACCAACTTGTGATGAAACCCGACACCAAATATGGAACAGCCACCAAGAACAAACGATGTTGGAATGGAACCTCGACCCAATGCTTAGCGAAGCACGAACCTTGGTATAAGGAAGACGCCACAAACGGGGATGGAAATCCGTTTGATAAGTCAAGTTGAACGCCACAAGGATACCTCCTTGATAAGTTCACAAGTTTCTTCAAGAACTCTAGAAGATAAAACTCACAATTTGCATATATCATAATCTGGTTTTTACAATGGAAAGGTAGTCCCTTTTATAGGACGAAAATGACACCTACAAGACCTTTGGACTTCAACATTAACACACCTAAGACCTTTGGTCTTTCCAATAAAAGCATACTAAATAAGACTCTAGGTCTTCATAATGAAAGCTCCATAATGAAGACCTTTTGCCTCCACTCTTGTAACTCCCACACAAAAGAACTTGATACATATAAATGTGACAACTATGACCATATGATAAAAACGTGACACATAAAATTAAATAAAACGTGACACATATAATGAAGCTTCAAAATTCAGTCCACTTTGATGAGTATGACCAATCTTTGTTCTCCTTCCGTGTTGACCACGGTCTCTTCTTGATTTAAGACTTTGTGTACTAGGCTGTTAAGCTCTTCCTTGAATCTCTTAGCTCGTGCCCTAGTCACTGGACCCACTGGAATTGGACTTGATACTTGGTCCTTGATGTCCTCATCAGGACCCATACCCAAACTCAAACCGAGACCTGGACTCGGACCCAAACCTGGACACAGACCATAACCTGTACTTCGTGACCCCAAACTGGAAGCGGAACGAGAAAAGAACCGGGACCTGGGAACGAGACCAGGGGACTAGGACCCGATCTCGGTCTCGGAACTGGAATCTAACTAGGAACCAGACCCAGACCCGGACCGAGATGCCAACCCAAATCAAAACTCGGATCGGGACTCAGGACACTAACCCAAACCCAGACACGGACTTGGACCCAGACCCGAACGCATGTCCCAGACCGGGATTGGAGACTCAAACCTAGACCCAGGTCCTTGACCTAGATTGGGGACCCAAACTCGAAACCGGTCTCGGTCCAAGACCCGGACCCAGACGCGGACACGGACCAAGACCCAAGATCCGAATCGGACCTGAACCCAAACACGGACCTAGACCTATACCAGGAGTCGAACCCAAACCCACACCCGAACCTTAAATCGTACCCTGTGACCCCAAGTTGGAACCAGAACTATAAGCGGACCCTTAAACCCTAAACCCTCAACCCTAAACTCTTTACACTTACCCCTAAACCCTAAGCCCTAAACCCTAAACCCTAAATCCCTAAATACTAAACCCAAAACCCTAAACCTTAAACCCTATCCATGACACGGGCCTAGACTCATATCCATACTGAGATCGGAACCTAGGACCCAGACCTGGACCCGAATCTAGACCCGAACCTAGACCCAGACCCAGGACCTGAACCCGAACCAAAATCTAGACAAGAACCTCGTCGGGGACCTAGACCTTGACTGGGACCCAGATCGTGACCCCGACCCAGACCCGAATAGGGGCCTGGACTCAAACTGGAACTCAGAGCCAGACTCAAACCTGAACCCATACTAGGACCTAGACTAGGACCCAAACTCGGGATCCAAACCCGAACCTAAACTTGAACCTAACTGAGACCTAGGATCCGGACCTAGATGGGGGACCTGGGCCCCAAACCCAAACTTAGACCCAGACCTGCACAAACGATGCAGACCTAGATGGGGGACTTGGACCCGAAACTATGCCCCAGAATCGGGACCGCGACCCAAAACTCGACTCCAGACACGAGACACAGGACCCGACCCAGGACCTAGAACCCAAGACCTGGCTACCGGTACAAAACCCCGAACCCATACCCAAACTCAAACATTGGACTCGACCCAAGACCCGAGACCCAAACTTGAACAAGACTGAGATCTGAATCTGGACTTGAGGCTTTGACCTGACTCGTAGTTAGTGTTTGAATCCAGGACCCGGAACCGAATTCGTACCCAGACCTTGACCTGGACCCAGACTAGGATCCAGCTCAGATCCCGGACCCAGAATCAGAATCGGACCAGGTCTAGGACTAGAACCCAAACCCGAGATAGTAACAGGACCCAAAACTTAACCCCAACTCATACCAGAACCCATACCAAGACTTGGACCCAGACTGGGATCGGTGACTTGGGACCTAAACCAAGACCAGGACCTGGTCCCAAACCGGGACTCAGACCCAGACCCAGACCCAAACCCACACCCAAAAACCGAGGTTGGACCCAGTATCTAAGAACCAGACTCAGACCAGGGACCCAAAACTCGGACCCACACTAGGACTGGGACACGAACTCGGACCCAAACCCAAACTAGGACTTGGACTCAAACCGGTACTCGAGACCCGAATTCGAATCGAAACCCGAACTTGGACCTAGACCGAGACCTAGGACCTAAACATAGATGGGGAACTCAGACCAAGGAATTGGGCCCCCAAACCGGGACCAAAACTTGGGCCTTGGAACTTGGATCGGGATCCGAGACCCGACCCCAGACCCAAATTTGGACCTAAGACCCACCACGGGACCTAGGATCTGGGACTCGATGCTTACACCTGACCCATAGTCAGTGTCTGGATCTGGATCTTAGACCAGAACCCGCACCCAAACTCGAACTCAAACCATGACCCGATCACATACCCACACCGAGACCCACACTCGGGTACCAAAACCGAAACTTGAAATGCAACCGGATTGTGATCTTGGAACGGGACTAAGACCTGGATCTAGACTCAAATTCGAAACAAGACCCAACCTCGGACCCTAACCGAGACAGAAACCCAGACCTGAACCTCGCCCAAGACCCAAATCCAGACCTGAACCCAGACTCACTCGAACCCGTACCCCGTGACTTGAAACTGGAATCGAAAACAGAAGCGGATCGGGACCCAGGAACAGGACCAGGACAAGAACCTCGACCTAGACCCAAAACTTTAACCGAACCATAACCTGGATTCGAACACAAACCCACCCTGGGATTGGGTCCCAAACTTGAATCCAAACCTGAATCGGGACTTTGGATTCCAAGCCACGCCTGAACTCATACCCGAACATGGAACAGGACTCGGGACCCAGAATAGAGATCGAGACCAAGACCTAGATTGGGATCCAGATACGAACTCTAAGTCAGACAAAGACCCACACCGAGATTGAAACCCGAGACCTAGATTTGAATTGAGATCCTGACCCAGACCCAAACCTGGACTCGGACTAAGGACCCTAACTTGGACCTAGACCCTACCCAGACTTGGACAAGGACTGAGACCCTGACCCAGACCCAAACCCGATCCTAAACCCGATCCCAGACACAGAATCCGAGTGTGGGTCTGTGTTTGAGTCCGGGTGTTAGTCCGGTTACAATTTTGGGTATAGGTCCTGGTCCTGCTCCTTGTCCTGTTCCTGGGTCCCGCTCCGCTTCTAATTTCGGTTCCAGTTTCAAGTGACGCGGTACGGGTCGAGTCCAAGCATCGAGTCCCTGATCCCAAGTCCCGAGGTGGGTCTTAGGTCCAAGTTTGGATCTGGGGTCAGGTCTTTAATCCTGATCCAAGTTCTAAGGCCCAAGTTCTAGTCCTAGTTTGGTGGCCCAATTCTTGGGTCTGGGTCCCCCATTATGTTTTGGTCCTAGGTCCCGATCTTGGTCCAAGTTCGTGTTTCAGTTTGGGTTCGAGTCTCAGGTCCAAGTGTGGGTTCGGGTCCGAGTTCGGGTCCCAATCCTAGTCTGGGTCCGGGTTTCGGGTCCCTAGTCTGAGTTTGGTTCTTGGGTCCTGGGTCTGGCCTTGATTCTTAGGTCTGGGTCTGGGTCCAATTCCTAGTCTTGGTTTAGGTCCCAGGTCTCGGTCCGGGTCGAAGTCCCGGTATGGATTTTGGTCTAAGTGTGGGTTTAGATTTGGGTCCTGTTACAGTCCCAGGTCTGGGTTTTCATCCCCGTCCATGTCCGATGTTAATTCCGGGTCTTGGTACGGATCTGGGTCTGGGTCCTAGATTCAAACACTGACTACGAGTCAGGATAAAGCCTTAGGTCTAGATTCGGATCTCGGTCTTGGATCTCGGTCTAATTCCAATTTGGGCCCTGAGTCTTGGGCCGAGTCCTAAGTTTTGGTTTGGGTTTGGGTTCAGAGTTGTGTCCCGGTAGTCAGTTCCTGGGTTTTGAGTCCAAGGTCTGGTCTTGTTTCTCGAGTTTGGGGTCAAGTTTTGGGTCTCAGTCCAGGTTTCGGGCTTAGGTTTTGGTCCAAGTCCCCCATCTATGTCCGGATCCTTGGTCCAGGTCTGGGTCCAGGTTCGGGTTTGGGGCCCAGGTCCCCCATTTAGGTCACAGTTCGGTTCTCAGGACCCAAGTCCGAGTCTCAAGTTCCAAGTCCCAGTCCCAATATGGGTTCTAGTCCCAGTCTAGGTTCAGGGCCATATCCTAGTTCGGGTCTAGGTCATAGTCCTAATCTCGGTCCAAGTTCGAGTCCGGAGTTCGAGTTTGAGTTCTAGTACGAGTTTGAGTTCTAGTTCAAGTCGGGGTCTTAGGTTTTGGTTTGGGTCTTGGTCTGGGTCTAGGTTTGGGTCCGGGTTCTTATACAGGTATGGGTTCTTATCCAGGTCTTGGGTCACAGGTGTTGGGTTCCATGTTTTGGGTCGCAGGTCGTGGCACAAGTCTAGGTTTGAGTTTAGGTTTCGGTTCGAGTATTGATCCCAATCTAGGTCCGGGTCCTTATTCGGTTCCGCGTCTAGATCCAGTTCTCGGTCCAAGTCCAACTCATGTTCCAAGGTCCTGATTCCGGTTCTTGCTCTGATTTCGGGTCCTGGGTCTGAGTCTTGGTTTTGGGTCCTAGTTTGGAAATGGTTCCAAGTTTGGGTCTTGGTACGATTCCAAGATCCAGACACCGACTACGGGTTGGGTCCAAGCACCGGGTCATGGGTCAAGATGCGGATCCCAATCTTGGGTCCTGGTCTCGTTCCGATTCGGATCCTGGGTCTCAGTCCCTGTCCATGTCCGTGTCCGGGTTTGGGACAGAGACCGGGGTTGGGTCTTGGATCCGATTCCAAGTCCTGGGTCCTGATTCTAGTTCTAATTTTGGGTTTGGGTCCCCAATCGAGGTCTGGGACCTGGGTCTAGGTCTGAGTCTCCAATCCCAGTCCAGGTCATGCGTCCGAGTCTAGACCCAAGTTCGTGTCTTGGTTCGGGTTCGTGACCCGAGTCCCGATCCAATTATTGATTTGAGTCCGCATCCCGGTCTGTGTTTGGGTCTGGGTCCTAGACAAATTCCAGTTCCGGGACCGAGATCGGGTTCTAGTCCTCTGGTCTTGTTCCCAGATCCCGGTCCGCTTCCAGTTTTGAGTCACGGGGTACAGGTCCGGGTCTGGGTCTGGGTTTAGGTCTCAGTCCGAGTTTGGGTTTGAGTATGCGTATGGGTCCCAGACCCAGGACCCGAACCAGGACTGGACTCAGACCTGGACCCAAACCAGGATCCAAAAAACCTGTACCCGGACTTGGACTAAGAATCAAACCCCGACCCCAAGCTGGACCCAGACCCTGACCTGGACCCGAAACCAAACTTGGGCCCGGAATCAGAACTGGAACTGTGACTAGGAGTCGGACCTGAGACCAGAACCAAACCCAAACCACAACCCAAACTCAGACAAGAACCTGGACCAAGACCTTGAATAGGACTGGGACTTGAGACCTAGGACCTGGACCTGGACCGAGACCTGGACTTGACTTGGTCCTAAACCCTCGCTGGGACCTGAGACCTGTGAACCAGACCAGTTTACCGACCCTGACAAGGACCCAAACTTGAACTTGGACCAAGATTGGGACCGAGACCTTGACCCGAACCCCGATTGGGACCTAGACTAAAACCAAGACTCGGGATCCGAAGCCGAACCTAGACCCAGACCATGACCTAGGAACCGGACTTGGATGGGGGACCTAGACCAGGGACCTAGGTCCCGAAACCCAAACCCCGATCTAAATCCGGGACTCGAACCCAAACGAGGACTTAACCTAGACCCAGGAATCCGAAGTCGAACCTATACCCGAACCCGAAACCTGCCCAGGACCCAAACTAGGAAAGTAGCCTGGACACGAACCCATACTAGGACCGAACCCGAACCCGGACCTGAACCCAAAATCAAACCCGAACTCAAACCCAGACCCAGAATCAGACCTAAACCTAAACCTCCACTTGGACTCGAACTCGGACCTAGACCAAGATCAGAACCTAAGACGTAGACCCGGAACTAAACCCAGACTCAGATCGAGATCGAAACCTAGGACTCAGACCCGAACCTGAACCTGGACCCAAACCCAGGACCCTAATCCACCCCGAAAGCCCGATCCAGACCTAGACCGAGATTCGAACCCAAACCCAAACTCGGACCAGGACTTGAACCCCGACTCGAACTCGAACCCAAACTCGAACTCGGAATCGCGACTGGAACTAGAACCAGACTAGGACTAGGACCAGGACCACGACAAGGACCCAGACCCGAACCCAAACCCAAATAAAAACCAAGAGCGAGACCCAAACCCGAACCGCGGCTAGGACCTAAACCCGAACCTAGATCCCAACCAAAACTAAGACCCGAACTAAGAACTAGACCTAGAATCAGGATAAGGACCTAGGCAACGAAACTAGGATCGAGACCTAAGACCCGACTCTAGACCCTGACATGAACCTAGGACCCAGCTTGTGACCCAGCACCCGAAATGGAACCAAATCGGCACTCGAGATAGGGATCCAGATCTGGACCTAGGGCATGGACTGAACCCGCAGTCGGTGTCTAGATGTGGGACCCAGCCCCAGAGCCGAACCCAGAACCGGACCTGAACCTAGTCCCACACCCAAACCTAGACCCGAACCCGTACCCTGTGACCTAAAATTGGAATCGAAACCGGATGTAGACTGGGACTCGAGAACGGGTAAGAAACAAAGACTTGGACCTGGACCTCAAACCATAACTAGACCTTGACTCTAGACCCGAAAACGTAACTAGACCAGGACCTGTACTCCCAACCTAGACCTGGACTCGGGACCCAAACTCAGACCTAAACATGGAACCAGACTCGGGACACAAAATTGGGACCGTGACCAGGAACTGCACCACAATCTCGGTCCCAAACCCAAACTTGAACTTGGGACCCGAGACCTAAACCAGAACCAGATCGGGACACGTGATAGGGATCCCGATCTGTGACTCAGACCAGGACCCGAACCCGGAACAAGACCCAAACTGAGACCCTGACATAGACCCGGGACCCGAAACTGGAACCTAAACAAGAACTGCCTAACTAGACCAAGCCCTAGAACCGAACTCGGACCTAGCCCCAGACCCAAATCGAGACAGGAACTCGGGCTCAGACACGGTCGTTTACCCGGACCAGGACCCGGACCCAAAACCAAGACCCAAACCCGGACCTAGACTTGGGACCCGATCGCAAACCCAGACTCAAACCTAGATAGGGATCCGACTTCGAACCTAGACTCGAACCTAGACCTAGACCCACACCGGGATCGAAACTTAGGGCCTGGACCTGGACCGAGACCCTGACCCAGACCCTGACTTGGACACGCACCCGGGACCGAACTCGTAGCTAGACTCGAACAAATACCCAGACTGGGGTTCGACCGTGAACCCAGACCCGGACCCAAACTCCGACCAGGACTCAGACCCCGACCCAGACCCCGACCCAAACCCGAATTTAGAAACTGAATCGAAATTGAAACTAGGACTAGGACCCAAACCCGAACATGGACCCAGACCGGGACCAAGGCTTGAGACATGGATGGGGAACCTAGAGGTGGGCCTCAGAACCCAGACCTAGATTGGAACTCAAGACTCGGACCAAAAACCTCGACTTAGACTAGAACCTTGATCTGGACGCAGTTTGAGATCGAAACCCGAACCCGAACATGGACCAAGACTTGAACCCTGACCGGGTCCTGGACTTTGACAGGGACCTAGGACTCGGACCTCGACCCATGACACGGGCATTAAAACTGGGATCGAGACCCAAGACCTGACCCCGGACCTAGACCCTGACATAGGACCCAGACCGGGACCTGGAAAGCGAAGTGAAACTAGACTGGGACCCGAGACCGTGATCAAAATCTGGACCCAGGGCTTGGACCTGACCCGTAGTCAGTGTTTGGATTTGGGACCCATACCCGGACTCAAACACAGACCCCGACTCAAACCCAGACGCGGACTTGGCCCCAACCCTGACCTAGACCAAGACCTGTACCCCTAACTTGGTTCCAAGTCCGAGTTTGGGTTTGAATCCGGGAACTACAATCTAACTAGGACCCAAACCCAGACCCGGACCGAGACGTGGACCCGAATCAAAAGTTGGATCGAGACTCGGGACACGAATCTGAACCCAAACACGGACTTGGACCCAGACCCAAACACAGGACCCAGACCGGGATTGGAGACTACGATCTGGACCTAGGACCCAAACCTAGATTGGGGACCCAAACTCAAAATTAGAACAAGAATCGGGACCCATGACAAGGACTGGGACCCAAGACCCGACCCCAGTCTCGGTCTTAGACCCAGACTCGAACACGGACACGGACTGGGACCCAAGATCTGAATTAAAACGAGACTGGGACCCAAGATTTGCATCTGGATCTTGACCTAACCCGTTGTCGGTGTCTAGATCATGCAATCATAGCAAGACCCGAACCTGGAACTTTTTCCAAACCAGGACCCAAACACTAACTCAGACCCGAAACCTAAAATTAGAACAAGAACCGAAATCAGGACCCTAGAATAGGAATTGGACCTCAACCAAAAGCTGGATCTAGATGCAGAACCGAACACGGACCCGGACCCAGGCCGGGATCGATACCCGGACCCCGACTCGAACCCAGACCTAGACTTGTGCAAGGACCTACGACCCAAAACCTGAACCCAGGACCCGTGACACGACAACTAGACCAGAAGCCAGATCCAAACCCAGAACAAGACCAAGACCTCTACCCAGACACAGACTGAAACCCAGACCCAGACCCAGACCTAGACCCAGAATTTGACACAGACCCGGACACATACCAGAACTCGAACTCAAACTCGGGACTCGAACCCAGACTAAGATCAGGACTAAGACCCAGACCTGGACTAGGACCGAGAGCTGAACATGGACTGGAATTAGAACCTAGATTGGGACCGGGACCGGGACCGAGACTAGGACCCGAGACCCAATACTCGGACCTAGGACTTGAGAACTGAACTGTGAGCAAGACCAAGACCAGGCCAAGACCCAAGACAAGGACAAGTACCAAACACAGACCGGGACCTGCAATCAGACTAGGACCCAGACCTGGACTAGGACCGAGAGGTGAACATGGACTGGAACTAGAACCTAGATTGGGACCGAGACCGAGACCGAGACGAGGACCCAGGACCCGATACTCGGACCTAGGACTTGAGAACTTAACTGTGAGCAAGACCAGACCAGGCCAAGACCCAAGACAAGGACAAGTACCAAACACAGACCGAGACCTGCAATCAGACTAGGACCCTAACGCAGACCGAGAACTAGGACTGAGACCCGAACCCGAATCAAGACCCGAACCTAGAACCAAACTCAAGAGACCGGGACCTTAAGCCAGACCAGAACCTGGTCCGCAACCTAGACCTTAACTGGGTATGGGTCTGCGTCTGGGTTCGAGTCTAGGTTTGTATCTAGATCCATGTCTAAGTCCGAAACCCAGACAAAGACTTGGACTAGCACCCGAACTCGGACAAGAACCTAAACTGGGACCTGGACTCGAACCGGACCCGAACCGGAACCAGAACACGAACTTGGACCCGGACTGGGACCTAGGACCCGAACATAGATGGGGGACCCAGACCTAGGAATTTAGCCCTCGAACTAGGACCAAAACATGGGCCATAGAACTTGGATCTGGATCGGGGACTCGACCCTAGACCCAAACCTGGACGTAGGACCCACCTCAGGACCTTTGATCTGGGACTCAATGCTTGGACCCGACCTGTAGTCGGTGTTTGGATCTAGTTCTTAGACCAAAAACCGAACCCAAACTCAAACTCAAACCAGGACCCGGACACATACCAAGACCCAGAACCACACTCGGGAACCAAAACCAAAACTATAACTTGAACCAGACTGGATCTTTGAGAGGGATCGAGACCTTGACCCGGACCCAAACCCGGAACCGGACCAAACCTCGAACCCTACCCGAGACCGAAACCCAAACCTAAACATCGCCACTGACCCAAATCAGGACCCGAACCCAGACTCGGACCCAAACTCGACGCGAACCCATACCTCGTGACTTGAAACTAGAACTGAAACTAGAAGCAAATCGGGACCCACGAAAAGGACCAGGACTAGGACATGGACCCAGACCCAAAACTGTGACCGGACCAGGACCTGGACTCGGACACAAACCTACCTTGGGATTGGGTCCAAAACCTGAATCCAAACCCAAACCGGTACTCGAGACCCGAACCCAGACCTAAAGTCAGACACGAACATTGAACATGACTCGGGACCCAGAACTCGGATCGAGACTTAGAACTGAACCCCAGTCTCGGTCCTATACCTAGACCCAAACCCAGTCTGGGACCTGAGACATGAACTGAAACAAGTCTGGGACCCGTGATTTGGATCCAGATATTGTCCCGGGATTAGAGAACCGGGGCTTGGACAATACCCATAGTCGATGTCTTGATCTGAGACTCCGACAAGGACCCAAACCTAGACAAGGACCTGCACCCAGACCCAAACTTGGGACATGAAACCGAAACTTGAACTAAGACATGACCAGGACCCTAGAATAGGACTGGGACAGTGACTAGGACCTTAACCGGGACTCAGAACTAGACCGAACACATCCCAGAAACTTGAGCTCGGACCTAGACCCGAACACGATCCCGGACCTAGACAAGGACTGAGATTTGAACCCGAACTCGAGACTTGATCCCAGACCGAGCCCTTGACCTAAATTGGAATTCCGACCTTGACATGGACACGAACCCAGACCCGGACCCGAATACCGACCCAGACCCAAACCGGGATCAAGACACGGGACCTAGACCCAAACTCAAATGCAAACCCACACCTGAACCTGGGACCTAGACCAAGGACCCAAACTTGGACCTTGACTCAGAGCTGGACCAAGATCGAGATCTGGAAGACCCGTACCTAGACTTGGAAGAAGACTTGGACCCCGACCCCAACCTGGACCCAAACCCGGACCTAGAACCAAACCTGGACCCAGAATTAGAACTGGAACTGTGACTAGGACCCGGACTTGAGACCAGAACCGAACCCAAACCATAACCCAAACTCAGACTAGATTATAGACCGAGACCTTGACTAGGACTGGGACCTGATACGTGGGACCTGAACCTGGACCTGACCTGGTCTTAAACCCTCACCAAGTCCTGAGACCCGCAACCCAAACTAGGATCCAAACCCTGACAAGGACCCGAACCTCAACCGGGACCAAGACTGGGATCGAGACCTAGACTTGAACACCGACCGGGACCTGGACTAAAAGCAAGACTCGGGAATCGAACCCGAACCTGGACCCAGACAAGGACATAGGAATCGAACATGGATGGGGTACCTAGACACAAGAGCTAGGCGCTAAAACCCAGACCCAGATCCAAATCCGAGACTCAAAACTGAACCTGGACCTGACCTTGACCTAGGAAACCGAATTCAGACCCAAACTCGGACCAGAAACCTGCCCCGGACCCAAACCACGACAGGAACCTGACTCGAACCCATGTGAGAACCAAACTCGAACCTGGGACCCGAACTTAGACCCAGACCCAGAATCAAACCCAAACATGGACCTGCACCCGGACCCGAACTCGAACCCAGATAGGGATCGGAACCCAAGACTTAGACCCAGAACTGAACGTGGACTCAAATCGAGATCAAAACCTTGGACTCAGACCCGAACCTGGACCCAGACCCAGGACCCTAACCCACACCTAGAGCCTGATCCGGACCTAGACCAAGATCTTGACCCGAACCCAAACTCGGACTAGGACTCAAACCCAGACCCGAGACCCGAACTCAGACCTAGACCCAAACCAAGACCCAGACCGAGATCCAAACCTGGACCCAGACCCGAACCTAGACTTAGACAAGGAATCAAACCCGAACCCAGACCTAGACCCAAACTCGAACCCCTACACTGAATCAAAATCAAAACTGGGACTTGGACCCAAACCTGAACATGGACCAAGATAGGGACCTTAGACTCGAACCTGGATGGGGGACGTGGACTTGAGCCTCAGAACCAAGACCCAGAACGGAACTCGGGACTTGGACCCGACCTAGACTCGAACCTAGATCTGGACCCAGACCAATATCAGAACCCAAACCCGAACTCGAACCCCGACCGGGTCCTTGACCCAGACCTTGACCTAGGATCCAGATTGGGACCTGGGACCCGAAGTGCAACTAGACTGGGACTCAAGATCGTGAACCAGATCTGGACCCAGGGCTTGGACCTGACTCGTAGTCAGTGTTTGGATCTGGGATCCATACCTGGACTCTCAAACCAAGACTCGAACTCAGAGCGAGACCTTGACCCAAACCCAGACCCGTACCCCAGACCTGGGTCCGAGTCCGAGTCTTGGTTTGAGTCTAGGAACTGGAATCTAGCTAAGACCCAGACCCAGACCTAGACCCGGAGTGGGATGCCGACCCAAATCAGTACTCGGATCGGGACTCGGGACACGAACCCGAACCCAGACAAGGACTTGGACTCAGACTCGGATCCAAGACCAGGACCAGGATCCCGGAACTGGGGCTTGGACAAGACACATAGTCGGTGTCTTGAAGTGGAACTCGAGAAGGACAAAAAGCTGGACCAGGACCTAGACCCAGACCCAGACCTGGGACCCGAAACCAAAAAATGAAACAGAACGTGACTAGGACCCTAGAATAGGACTGGGACCGTGAACACGACTTGGACCTGGACCGAGACCTAGAACTAGACCACAACATAGCCCTGGAACTAGGGCTCGGACCTGGTCCTAGACCCGGTCCCGCACCGAAACTAGGATTGAGACTCAAACCTGAACCTGAACAGAAACTTGGGACTCGATCCCAGACCCAGACAAATCCCCTAACCTAAACTATGATTCGGACCTGAACATGGACACGAACCCGAGACCTGGACCCGAATACCGACCAAGACCCAGAATAGGATCGAAACACGAGACCTGGACCTGGACCCAGACGCAAACCCAAACCCGAACCTAGGTTCCAGACCCAAGACCCAAATCGGGACCCGAACTCAGACTTAGATCCAGACCGGGATCAAAAAAACCCATACCCAAACTCGGACTAAGACTTGGACCCCGACCCTAACCTGGACCCATACCCAGACCCGGAACCAAACCCGGACCCAGAATCAGAATTAGAACTGTGACTAGGACCTAAACTTGAGACAAGAACTGAACCCAAACAATAACCAACACTAGGACCAGAACCTGGACCGAGAGCTTGACTAGGGCAGGGACCTGACACCTGGGACCCGAACCTGGACCGAGACCCGAACTGGGACCTGGTCCTAAACCCTCGCCGGGTCCTAAGACTCGCGAGCCAGACAAGGATCCAGACCCTGACAAGGACCCAAACCTTAACTCGAAACAAGATTGGGACCGAGACCTAGACCCAAACCTTCCCCGGGACCTAAACTAATACCAAGAATCAGGACCCGAACCCGAACCTGGACCCATTCCAGGACCTAGGAACCGGACTTTTATGGGGGACCTAGACAAGGGACCTAAGCCCTGTAACCCAGATCTAGATCAAAATTCGGGACTCGTACCTGAACCAGGACCTGTCCTTGACCCGGGAATCCGAAGTCACACGCAGACCCGGACCCGAAACCTACCCCGGACCCAAACCAGGACAGGAACCTAGACACGAAGCCATACCAGGACAAAACTCGAACCCACACTCGAACCCAAAATCAAACCCAAACCCGATACCCGAACTCAAGCCCATACCCAGAACAAGACCAAACCTAGGCCTGCACCCGGACCCAAACTCGAACCCAGACCGAGATCGAAACCGAGGAAATAGACTCGAAACTAAACCAGGGCTCAGATTGAGATCAAAACTTGGGACTCGGACCTGAACCTCAACCCAGACCCAAGGACCCTAACCCGCACTCAGAGCCAGATCCGAACCTAGACTGAGATCCAGACCCAAACCAAAACTCAGATTAGGACTCGAACCCCGACCCGAACTCAAACACAAACTCGAACTCGGAATTGCAATTGGAACTGTAACTAGACTAGGACTAGGACCAGGACAAGGACCCAGACCCGAACCCGAACCCAAACCCAAATAATAACCCAAATTGAGACACAAACCCAAACTGCGACAAGGACCCAAACCCGAACCTAGACCGGGACCCAAACCAAAACCAAAATCGTGACTTGGACCCAGAATCAAGATAGGGACCTGGGCAATGGAACTAGAACCGGGACCCAAGACCCGACCCCATACCTGGATATGAACCTAGACCCAGCTCGTGACCCGACACCTGAAATGGAACCAGAACAGGACCCAAGATCGAGATGTGGATCTGGACCCGAGGCTTGGATCGAACCCATACTCGATGTTTGGATCTGGGACCCAGCCCCGGACTTGAACCCTGACCAGGACCCAAACCCAGACCCGAACCTGAACCCAGTCCTTGACCTAAACCTGGACCCGAACCCATACCCTATGACTTGAAAATGGAACCGAAACCGGAAGTAGACGGGGACTCGGGAACGGGAATTGAACCAGGACTTGGACCTAGACCTAGAACCGTAACTGGACCTAGACCGAGACCTGGAACCGTAACGAGACTAGGACCCAGACTCCAACCCAGACCTAGACCCGAACTGGGACCCAGACCCGAATCCCAACCAAGACTTGGACACGGTACCCAAACCTAGACCCGAACTTAGACCCAAACATGGAACAAGACTCGGGACAAAGAACTGGGGCCATGACCTAAAACCCCACCCCCACCCTCAGTCCCGAACAAAAACTCGGACCTCAGACCCGGGACCTGAACCAGAACCAGATCGAGACACGTGATAAGGATCCAGATCTGGGACTCAGGCCAGGACCCGAACCCAGACTAGGACCCAAACCCGGACCCTGACCCAGACCTGGGACCCAAAATTAACAATTGAAGAAGAACAGCCAGACCAGGACCCTCGAACAAGACTAAGACCGTGACCAGGACCCTCGAACAATCGGGACGGCCCCTTATGAAATTTTATATGGAAGAAAGTGTAGATCACTGATTCACTGGGATAAAGTAGGTGAAATAAAGTTCGTAGTCCCCGAGGCTGTTCAGAGAACAAGTGAGGTAATTGGTAAAATTAGAGCGCGAATGCTCGCGGCTGAAAGTAGAAAAAAGAGTTATGTTGATCCAAAGCGACAGGAGATTGATTTTCAGATTAGAGATATGGTATTCCTCCGGGTATCGCCAATGAAAGGCATGAAACGCTTTGGTAAGAAAGGGAAGCTTAGCCAAAGGTTCATTGGACCTTTTGAAATCCTTGAGAGGATAGGGCAAGTAGGGTACAGATTGGCTAAGACCCCAGCGCTGGCAGCTGTACATGATGTGTTCCATGTTTTGATGCTTCAGAAGTATGTCTCAGATTCATCCCATATCTTGAGTTATGAAGCATTGGAACTATAGTTAGATTTATCATATGAGGAACAACCGGTGCAAGTACTTGATAGAAGAGAGAAAGTCTTGAGAAACAAGAAAATTGCACTGGTGAAGGTATTATGGAAAAACATTAAAGTGGAAGAGGCAACCTGGGAACTCGAGACGCATATGCAAAAAAATATCCGGAGTTGTTTAGGTAAATTTCGGGATGAAATTTCTATAAGGAGGGGGTAATTGTAATACCCTAAGACTAAGAAAATGGATTACCAAACCCTAACTAGTTAAATGTGTATTATTGTAGAATTATATTATTATAAAATTTATTATAAGTGAATTAATTTGATATATGATATGTTAAGACCCCGTTGGTGAGCCATGGGCAATTCTGCAATTTTGACACGAGAAGGGTAAAACTATGGAATTTATATTATGATGTGCTTATGGACTATATTATAATATATTCACAACTGGGTATGTCGGGCTGAATTGGGTTCAGGGCCAAAATACAATTTTGGGATTATTTGTTGGCATTTTATTAATATGTGATTAATTTGAAAATTATTTGAATATTTGATATTAAATGGAAATGACTTAAATGCCCTTGAATGCTTAATTGTGTGTTATATATGGCCCTAGGGGCAATTTAGGGTTTTTGACTATTTTGTGACAAGTGAATGTTGATTAATGAAAAGAACTTTCTGTATTTCGCTTTACCCAAACCGCCCCCTTCTCTCTCTCTCTAAACTCATTTACTCCAATCTTTGAATTTGTAGAGAATTGCTTGGATTTCAAGCTTATTTTGTGGGAATCTTTGAAGCTTGAGTTGTTGAGGATTTGGAGGTAATTTTTTTACTGTCTTAATTTGAATAGGTTGCTGAAATTGAAGTTGATTTAAGCATGATTTTATTGTAGAGATCCTTGTGATGCATGTGTGTTGGAATTAGTTTAATTTTGATACTCTATGCTTGATTGTGTGAAAGATTGATGTAGGATGCTTTGTGTTTTGCTTTTTAGATAATTTTTGAGGTTAAGTTGGTGCTTTAATTCTTTTATACAGCTCTGATTTTATTGTTGAGCTTGAGCTTGTGTTTTGGGTTTAAAGATTCAAGGTTTGAG
The DNA here is from genome assembly GCF_029168945.1 of Cannabis sativa. NCBI lineage: Eukaryota > Viridiplantae > Streptophyta > Magnoliopsida > Rosales > Cannabaceae > Cannabis > Cannabis sativa. Next base: position 61,931,860 of record NC_083601.1, read on the forward strand.
CTTGAATTTGTTGATATTTTACTCAAGTTTGGAGCCTATATTGTATATTGTTTAAATCTGATTTTGATGCATGCGAGCTTTGATTTTGAGCTCTAAATGTGTGTATTAGCTCTCTGTTATGTTAGTTATATTGTGTGGGAAATGATTTTGAGATATATGCATGTTTGGGGTGAGATTGGGTGATTTTTGATGCATTTTTGGAGCTGCTAGAATGGAGTTTCTGGGTTTTAAACCCAAGCGCCGCGGCCCAGCTTTTGGGCACCGCGGCCCGCTCGCGTGGACAGATTGCATGTTGAACTTGTTTTGTTCATAACTTTTGACTCGGGACTCTGTTTGGGTCGTTCTTTCTATTGTTGGAAAGCTCGTTCGGAGCTTTATATGTTTATCTATATTTTGAATGCCAATTTAATATTATGTGAAAGTTGATTTAGGGATTAACCCTATACTTGTGAATCCCAGTAATTGTGACTAGGATTACCGACACTAGGTCAGGGGCACTGGGGGATTTGGAATGTCCGCTTTTACGGGACAATTGGTAAGATAGTATTTAGCACGTAGAGTATGCACAGTGGCGCTTACATTGAAAAATGATATATGTGAGTAATTGGGAACCGGGACTAGGGTTATCACCCTAACATGAACGGTTTAATGGTCTAGGGTTATTACCCTAGTGATGATTAATGTGAATGTGTTATGCATAGTTATATATAAGTGAATATTGAGATTTAGATGCGTTCATACAGACAAATGTGAAATTGCATTGATGTTTATGTGATGTGATAATTATGATTATTGATATTTTATACTGTCTTGCTGGGCTTGGCTCACGGGTGCTGTATTGTGCAGGAAAGGATAAGTCTGTCTCAGATCATCCATGAGTGCGAGAGTTGTGCGATGTATTGACATGTTCGAGCCACATTAGACCAAGCAGATTGGGGTCTACCAGTGATGAACTTTTGAAACTATGATTTTGCCGCTTAGGTCAGCTAGTGAAAAGGCTTGTAATATTTTGTAAAATATTTTTGAGATCCTGAGACATGTGATTTTATATCGTAAAGTTAAGTTTATTACAACTTTTATTTTTATTCTGTTTTCAATTAAATTTTAAATTACCCGCGCTTATCTTTCTATTAATCCAATTTAGGGGATTAGGGTTTCTTAATAACCTTGGGTAGTGTGCCTATTTCTTAGGGCGTTATAGTTTGGTATCAGAGCGACAAGGTTTTTAAATTCCTTGTCCTGGTCCTGTTCCTGGGTCCCGATCTGCTTCTAGTTTCGGTTCCAGTTTCTAGTCACGGGGTACAAGTTCGGGTCGAGTTTGGGTCCAAGTTTGGGTTCGAATCTTGATTTGGGTTTGGGGAGAGGTTCAAGTCTGGGTTTCGGTCTCGGTTAGGGTTCGAGGGTGGGTCCGGTTCCGGCTTTGGTCTAGGTCAAAGTCCCGGTCCCATTCAAAGATCCCGGTCGAATTCCAGTTCAAGTTTCGGTTTTGGTTCCCGAGTGTGGGTCTGGGTCTTGGTATGTGTCCGGGTCTTAGTTTGAGTTCGAGTTTTGGTTCTGGTTCAGGTCTAAGTCCTAGATCCAGACACCGACTACGGGTCGGTTCCAAGCATCAAGTCCCGGATCTCAGGTCTAGAGGTGGGTCCTAGGTCGAGGTTTGGATTTGGGGTCGGGTCCCATATCCCGATCCAAGTTCTAGTCCTAGTTCGGGGCCCCAATTCGTAGGTCTGGGTCCCCCATCTATGTTCGGGTCCTAGGTCCCAGTTTGGGTTCAGGTCCGAGTTTGGGTCCCAGTCCAAGTCTGTGTCCGAGTTTTAGGTCCCAAGTTCGAGTCTGGTTCTTGAGTCCTGGGTTCGCCCCCAATTTTTGGGTCTGAGTCTGGGTCCGGGTCCCGATCTGGGTCCAGGTCCCGGTCTTGGTTTAGGTCCCAGGTCACAGGTCTCGGTCTGGGTCCAAGTCCCGGTATGGGTTCTGGTCTGAGTTTGGGTTTAGGTTTGGGTCCTGTTATAGTCCCATGTCTGGGTTCTAGTCTCAGTCCTAGTCTGATTCCAGTTCTGGGTCTGGGATCGGGTCGGACCTGAATGTGGGACCCGATCCCAAACCTAGACTCAAACCTAGACATGGATTTGGATAAGAACCTGGACTCGAACCAAGACCCGGACCCATACCAAGACCGGGATCGAAACTTAGGACCTGGATCCGGACCGAGACCCAGACCCAAACCTGGACCTGTACCCAAGACTTGGACTCGGGCTTGGACAAAAACCCATACCCAACCCTGGACTCGGACTAGGACTCAAACCCCGACCCAGACCTGGACAAGAACACGGACACAGAATCGAAATCAGAACTGGGACTAGGACCCGAACCCAAACATGGACTCAGACTGGGACCTAGGACCCGAACCTGGATGGGGGACCTGGACCCGGGCCTCGGTACCTAGACCTGGATCGGAATTCGAGACTCAGACCTGGACCTAGATCTAGACTCAAACCCGAGACTCGAACCCAGATCTTGACCATGACTGGGATCAAAAACCCGAACCCGAACTCGGACTAGGACTTGAACCCCAACCAGGTCCTAGACTTGGACCAGGACCTAGGACCCAGACCAGGATGGAGGACCTAGACCCGGGACCCGAGCTTCGGAATTGATACCGAGACCCAGGACCTGACCCGAGACCCAGACCTGAACTTGGACACAGACCAGGACCTGGGACCCAAAGTGGAACTAGACTGGGACCCGAGACTAGGATCTTGAGCTATACTCGGGGCTTGGACCTGACCCATTGTCGATGTTTGGGACCCATACCTGGACTCAAACTGAGACCCAAACTCAGACCCAAACCCTGACCCAGACCCAAAACTTGAAGCAGAACCGGAAGCAGACTGGGACCTGAGAACAAGACCAGGGGACTAAAACCCGATCTCAGTTCCGAAACTGGAATCTGACAAGGAACCAGACCCCGACCAAGACCGGGATGTGAACCCGAATCAAAACTCAGAATGGGACTTGGGACGCGAACCCAAATCCAGACACGGACCGAGTTTAAATCGTACCTTGTGACCCAAAATTGAAACTGGAACTGGAAGCAGACCCATAAACCCTAAACCCTAAACCTGAAACCCTAAATCCTAAACTCTTCACACTTACCTCTAAACCCTAAACCCTAAATCCCTAAACAATAAACCCAAAACCCTAAACCCTATACCCTAACCTTGACACGGGCCCAGCCCATACCGATACCGAGATCGGAACCCAGGACCTAGACCCAAACTCGGGACCTGAACTCGGACCCAAACCCAGACCAGAACCTCGTCCGGGACCTAGACCTTGACTAGGACCCGAATCGTGACCCCAACCCAGACCCAACACAAGGACCTGGACTAAGACTGGGACCAGAATCCAGACTCAAACCTGAACCCGTACTGGGACCTAAACTCGGACCCAAACTCGGGATCCAAACCCAAACCTAAACTTGGACTTAGACTGGGACCGAGGATCCAGACCTAGATGGGGGACCTGGGCCCCAAACCAAAACCTAAACCCAGACCTGGACCAAGGATGCAGACCTATATGGGGGACTTGGACCCGAAACTAAGCCCCAGATTTGGGACCGAGACCCAAAACTCAACTCCAGACTCGAGACACGGGACCCGACCCTGGACCTAAAACCGAGGACCTAACTAGCGGGACACAACCCCGAACCCGGACCCAAGCCCAAACTTAGGACCCAACCCAAGACCCGGGACCCGAACTGGAACAAGACCGAGATCTGAATCTGGACCTAAGGCTTCGACCTGACCGGTAGTCAGTGTTTGAATCCAGGACCAGGACCCGGATGCGTACCCAGACCTGGAACCGGACCCAGACTGGGATCCAGACCCTGAATCAGAATCAAACCAGGTCTGGGACTAGAACCCAGACCTGGGACAGTAAAGGGACCCAAACCTAAACCCAAACTCAGACCATACCGGGACTTGGACCCGGACCGGGACCTTTGACTTGTGTCCTAAACCAAGACCAGGACCTGGACCCAGACCCAAAAACTGGGGCCGGACCCAGGACCTAAGAACCAGACTCGGACCTGAGACCCGAGACTTGGACCCACACTGGGACTGGGACCTAAACTCGGAGCTGAACCCAAACTGGGACTTGGACTCAGATTGGGACTCGAGACCCGAACCCGAAACCGAACCAAAACATGAACTTGGATCCAGGCCGGGTGCTAGGATCTGAACATAAATGGGGCACCCAGACCCGAGAGTCGGGCCCCTAAACAAGGACAAGAACTTGGGCCTTGGAACTTTTATCGGTATTCGGGACCTGAGCTAGACCCAAACTTGGACTTACGACCCACCACGGGACCTAGGATCTGGGAGTCGATACTTGGACCTGACCTATAGTCGGTGTCTAGATCTAGGACTTAGACTAGAACGCGAACCCAAACTCGAACTCAAACCAGGACCCGGATACATACCCAGACCCAGACCCACAATCGGGAACCAAAACAGAAACTTGAAATGAAACTGGACCTGGATCTTGGAACGGGACCGGGACCTGGACCCAAACCTGAACCCGGAACTCGGACCTGAACCTCGCCTCGGACCCGAAGCCAGACTCGGACCCAAACTTAACAAGAACCCGTACCCCGTGACTTGAAACTGGAACCAGAACCAGAAGCGGATCGGGACCCCGAACTAGGACCTCGACCTAAACCCAAAACTGTAACTGGACCAGGGCTCGGACTCAGAAACAAACCCACCCTGGGATTGGGACCCAAACTTGAATCCCAACCCGAATCGTGACTCGGGACCCGAACTAACACCTAAACTCACACCCGAACATGGAATTGGACTCGGGACCTAGAATAGGGATCGAGACCCAGAACTGCACCCTAGTGTCGGTCTTGGACCTAGGTCGAGACCCAAACCGGGACCTGGGACATGAACCGAGACAAGACTAGGACCCGTGATTGGGATCCAGATCTTGTTCTGGGATTCGGGAACTGGGGCTCCGAAAAGACCCGTAGTCCGTGTCTTGATCTAGGAGTCGGACAAGGACCCGAAGCTGGACCAAGACCTGTACCCAGACCCAGACATGGGACCCGAAACTGAAACTTGAACCAGATAGTGACCAGGACCCTGGACTAGGACTGAGACCGTGACCAGGACCCTGGAATAGGACCGAGACCGTGACAAGGACCTGGACCTAGACCGCCACCCAAAACTAGACCATAACCAAGCCTAAAAACTCGAGCTCGGACCAAGTCTCGAACGCGATCCTGGACCCACACTAGGACTGAGACACGAACTCGAACCCAAACCCAAATCCAGAACTCGATCCTGGACCCAGACCAAGCCCTTGACTGAGACTAGGATTCGGACCCAGACCCGAAACTAAATACTGACCCAGACCTAGATTGGGATCGAAACACGAGACGAGGACTCAGACCCAGACGCAGACCCAGACCTGAACCTTTTACCCGAACGCAGACTTGGACCCAGCCCGGGATTCGAAAAACCCATACCCATTAGACCCAAGCCTAGACTTGGACCCAGACAAGAACTCAAACCCAGATCGGGATCGAAACCCAGGACTCAGACCCGGAACTAAACTCGGACTCTGATCGGGATCGAAACATGGGACTCGGACCCGCATCTAGACCCAGACCCAGGACCCTAACCCAAACTCAGAGCTTGATCTCGACCTAGACCGAAATCCGAGCTTGAACCCAAACTCGGACCAAGACTCGAACACCGACCCGAAATCGAACCCAAACTCGAATTCGGAATCACAACTGGACCTGGAACCGGACTTGGAGTAGGACCAGGACAAGGACCTAAACTCGAACTCGAGGCTAGGTAAAAACCAAGACTGAGACCTAGACCCGAACAAAGAAAATGACTCAAACTCGAACCTAGATTGGGATCCATACCTAGACAAGAACCAGGACCTGGACCTAGAAACGGGATAGGGACCTAGGCAACAAAACTAGGACTGGGACCTAGTACCCGACCCCAGACTCGGACTTGAACCTAGGACCTAGCTCGTCACCTGGCACCCAAAATGGAATAAGACCAGGACCCGAGATCGAGATCCGGATCTGGACCCAGGCTTGGATTGAACCAGTAGTCGGTGTCTGGATTTGGGACTTAGACCAGAACCCAAACCCAAACTCAAACTCAAATCAGGACCCAGATACATACCTAGACCCGAACCCAAACTCGGGAAAAAAACTGAAACTTGAACTGGAACCGGACTGGGATCTTAGAACGAGACCGGGACCTGGACTCGGACCCAAACTCGGAATCGGACCCAACCTCGAACCCTAAATGAGACCGAAACCCGGACCTAAACCTCGCCATGGAAAAAAAATTAGGACCCGAACCCAAACTCAGACCCAAACTCGACCCGAACCCGTACCCCGTGACTTGAAACTGGAACCAAAACTAGAAGCTGATCTACACCTAAGAACAGGACCACGACCATGACCTAGACCCAGACCAAAACTGTAACCAGACCAGGTTCCGAACTCGAACATGGACCCACCTTGGGATTGGTTCCCAAACCTGAATCCAAACCCGAACCGGGACTCAGGACCTGAACCAAGACCTGAACTCAGACCAGAACATGGAACAGTACTCGGACCCAAAATTAGGATCGAGACCCAGAACTGCACCCATTTCTCGGTCCCAGACCTAGACCGAAACCAAGACCGGGACATGGTACATGAACCTAAACCAAACTGGGACCCGTGATTGGGATCCAGATCTTGTCCTGAGATTCGGGAACACGGGCTTGGACAACACCCATAGTCAGTGTCTTGATCAGGGACTCAGAGAAGCACCCAGAGCTGGACCAGGACCTGGAACCAGACCCAGACCAAGACCTGGGACCCGAAACCGAAACATGAACCAGAACGTGACCAAGACCCTAGAACAGGACTAGGACCGTGACCAGAACCTAGACCTGGACAGGGACCCGGAACTAGACCAGAACCCACCCCCGGAACTCGGGCTCGGACCTAGTCCCAGACCCGGTCCCAGACTTAGACTAGGATTGAGACTCAAACCTGAACCCGAACTCGAACTCGGGACTCGATCTTGGACCCAAACTCGAATACCGACCTAAACCTAGATCAGGATCGAAACACATGACCTACACCCGGACCCAGATGCAGACCCAGACCCAGGACCCGAACCAGGACCCGGACTCAGACCTGGACCCAAACTAGGATCCAAAAAACCTGTACCCGGACTTGGACTAAGAATCAGACCCGACCCCAGGCTGGACCCAGACCCTGACCTGGACCCGAAACCAAACTTGGGCTTGGAATCAGAACTGGAACTGTGATTAGGAGTCGGACCTGAAACCAGAACCAAACCCAAACCATAACCCAAATTCAGACAAGAACCTGGACCAAGACCTTGAATAGGACTGGGACTTGAGACCTAGGACCTGGACCTGGACCGGGACCTGGACTTGACTTGGTCCTAAACCCTCCCTGGGACATGAGACCTGTGAACTAGACAAGGATACCGACCCTGACAAGGACCCAAACTTGAACTTGGACCAAGATTGGGACCGAGACCTGGACCCAAACCCCGACTGGGACCTAGACTAAAACCAAGACTCAAGATCCGAAGCCGAACCTAGACCCAGACCCTAACCTAGGAACCGGACTTGGATGGGGGACCTAGACCAGGGACCTAGGTCCAGAAACCCAGACCTCGATCTAAATCCGGGACTCGAACCCAAACGAGGACCTAACCTAGACCCAGGAATCCGAAGTCGAACCTATACCCGAACCCGAAACCTGCCCAGGACCCAAACTAGGAAAGGAGCCTGGACACGAACCCATACTAGGACCGAACCCGAACCCGGACCTGAACCCAAAATCAAACCCGAACTCAAACCCAGACCCGGAATCAGACCCAAACCTAAACCTCCACTTGGACTCGAACTCGGACCTAGACCAGGATCAGAACCTAAGACGTAGACTCGGAACTAAACCCAGACTCAGATCGAGATCGAAACTTAGGACTCAGACCCGAACCTGAACTTGGACCCAAACCCAGGACCTTAATCCACCCCGAAAGCCCGATCCAGGCCTAGACCGAGATTCGGACCCAAACCCAAACTCGGACCAGGACTTGAACCCCGACTAGAACTCGAAGCCAAACTCGAACTCGGAATCGCGACTGGAACTAGAACCAGACTAGGACTAGGACCAGGACCACGACAAGGACCCAGACCCGAACCCAAACCCAAATAAAAACCAAGAGCGAGACCCAAACCCGAACCGCGACTAGGACCTAAACCCGAACCTAGATCCCCGACCAAAACTAAGACCTGAACTAAGACCTAGACCTAGAATCAGGATAAGGACCTAGGCAACGAAACTAGGATCGAGAACTAAGACCCGAGTCTAGACCCTGACTTGAACCTCGGACCCAGCTTGTGAGCCTAGGGCATGGACTGAACCCGCAGTCGGTGTCTAGATGTGGGACCCAGCCCCAGAGTCGAACCCAGACCCGGACCTGAACCTAGTCCCACACCCAAACCTAGACCCAAACCCGTACCCTGTGACCTAAAATTGGAATTGAAACCGGATGTAGACCGGGACTCGGGAACGGGTAAGAAACAAAGACTTGGACCTGGACCTCAAACCATAACTAGACCTTGACCTAGACCGTGAAACGTAACTAGACCTGGACCCGTACTCCCAATCCAGACCTGGACTCGGGACCCAAACTCAGACCTAAACATGGAACCAGACTCGGGACACAAAATTGGGACCGTGACCAAGAACTGCACCCCAATCTCGGTCCCGAACCCAAACTTGAACTTGGGACCCGAGACCTAAACCAGAACCAGATTGGGACACGTGATAGGGATCCCGATCTGTGACTCAGACCAGGACCCGAACCCGGACTAAGACCCAAACTGAGACCCTGACATTGACCCGGGACCCGAAACTGGAACCTAAACAAGAACTGCCTAACTAGGACCCTCGAACAAGATTAGGACCATGACCAGGACCCGGACCCAGACCAAGCCCTAGAACCGAATTCGGACCTAGCCCCAGACCCAAATCGAGACAGGAAATCGGGCTCAGACACGGTCGTTTACCCAAACCAAGACCCGGACCAAAAACCAAGACCAGAACCCGGACCTAGACTTGGGACCCGATCACAAACCCAGACTCAAACCTAGATAGGGATCCGACTTCGAACCTAGACTCGAACCTAGACCTAGACCCACACCGGGATCGAAACTTAGGACCTGGATCTAGACCGAGACCCTGACCTAGACACTGACTTGGACACGCACCTGGGACCCGAACTCGGAGCTAGACTCGAACACATACCCAGACTGGGATTCGGACGTGAACCCACCCGGACCCAAACTCGGACCAGGACTCAGACCCCAACCCAGACCCCGACCCAAACCCGAATTTAGAAACTGAATCGAAATTGAAACTAGGACTACGACCCAAACCCGAACATGGACCCAGACCTGGACCAAGGCTCGAGACCTGGATGGGGAACCTAGAGGTGGGCCTCAGAACCCAGACCCAGATTGGAACTCAAGAGTCGGACCAGAACCTCGAGCTAGACTCGAACCTTGATCTGTATGCAGTTTCACATCGAAACCCGAACCCAAACTTGGACCAAGACTTGAACCGTGACTGGGTCCTGGAGTTGGACAGGGACCTAGGACTCGAACCTGGACCCTTGACACAGGCATTAAAACTGGGATCGAGACCCAAGACCTGACCACGGACCTAGACCCTGACATAGGACCTAGACCGGGACATGGGAAGCGAAGTGAAACTAGACAGGGACCCGAGACCGTGATCCAAATCTGGACCCACAGCTTGGACCTGACCCGTAGTCAGTGTTTGGATTTGGGACCCATACCTGGACTCAAACCCAGACCCCGACTTGGACCCCAACCCTGACCTAGACCAAGACCTGTACCCCTGACTCTAGACCCAAAAACGTAACTAGACCAGGACCTGTACTCCCAACCCAAACCTGGACTCGGGACCCAAACTCAGACCTAAACATGGAACCAGACTCGGGACACAAAATTGGGACCGTGACCAAGAACTGCACCCCAATCTCGGTCCCGAACCCAAACTTGAACTTGGGACTCGAGACTTAAACCAGAACCAGATCGAGACACGTGATAGGGATCCCGATCTGTGACTCAGACCAGGACCCGAACCCGGAATAAGACCCAAACTGAGACCCTGACATAGACCCGGGACCCGAAACTGGAACCTAAACAAGAACTGCCTAACTAGGACCCTCGAACAAGATTAGGACCATGACCAGAACTCGGACCCAGACCAAGCCCTAGAACCGAACTCGGACCTAGCCCCAGACCCAAATCGAGACAGGAACTCGGGCTCAGACACGGTCGTTTACCCAGACCAGGACCCAGACCTAAAACCCAGACCCGAACCCGGACCTAGACTTGGGACCCGATCGCAAACCCAGACTCAAACCTAGATAGGGATCCGACTTCGAACCTAGACTCGAACCTAGACCTAGACCCACACCGGGATCGAAACTTAGGACCTGGATCTGGACCAAGACCCTGACCTGACTTGGACACGCACACAGGACCGAACTCGGAGCTAGACTCGAACACATACCAAGACTAGGATTCGGACGTGAACCCAGACCCAGACCCAAACTCGGACCACGACTCAAACCCCGACCCAGACCCCGACCCAAACCCGAATTTAGAAACTGAATCGAAATTGAAACTAGGACTAGGACCCAAACCCAAACATGGACCCAGAGCGGGACCAAGGCTCGAGACCTGGATGGGGAACCTAGAGGTGGGCCTCAGAACCCAGAGCTAGATTGGAACTCAAGACTCGGACCAGAACCTCGACCGAGACTCGAACCCTAATCTGGACGCAGTTTGAGATCGAAACCCGAACCCAAACTTGGACCAAGACTTAAACCCTGACCGGGTCCTGGACTTGGACAGGAACCTAGGACTCGGACCTGGACCCATGACACGGGCATTAAAACTGGGATCGAGACCCAAGACCTGACCCCGGACCTAGACCCTGACATAGGACCCAGACCGGGACCTAGGAAGCGAAGTGAAACTAGACTGGGACCCGAGACCGTGATCAAAATCTAGACCCAGGGCTTGGACCTGACACGTAGTCATTGTTTGGATTTGGGACCCATACCCGAACTCAAACCCAGACCCCGACTCAAACCCAGACCCGGACTTGGACCCCAACCCTGACCTAGACCAAGACCTGTACCCCTGACTTGGTTCCAAGTTCGAGTTTGGGTTTGAATCCGGGAACTAGAATCTAACTAGGTCCCAAACCCAGACCCGGACCGAGACGTGGACCCGAATCAAAAGTTGGATCGAGACTCGGGACACGAATCTGAACCCAAACACGGACTTGGACCCAGACCCAAACACAGGACCCAGACCGGGATTGGAGACTAAGATCTGGACCTAGGACCCAAACCTAGATTGGGGACCCAAACTCAAAATTAGAACAAGAATCGGGACCCATGACTAGGACTGGGATCCAAAACCCGACCCTAGTCTTGGTCTTAGACCCAGACCCGAACACGGACACGGACCGGGACCGAAGATTTGAATCCAAACGAGACTGGGACCCAAGATTTGCATCTGGATCTTGACCTAACCCGTTGTCGGTGTCTAGATCTTGCAATCATAGCAAGACCCGAACCTGGAACTTTTTCCAAACCAGGACCCAAACACTAACTCAGACCCGAAAGCCAAAATTAGAACAAGAACCGAAATGAGGACCCTAGAATAGGACCGAGAGCTGAACATGGGCTGGAACTAGAACCTAGATTGGGACCGGGATCGGGACCGAGACTAGGACCAGGGACCCGATACTCGGACCTAGGACTTGAGAACTGAACTGTGAGCAAGACCCAGACCAGGCCAAGACCCAAGAAAAGGACAAGTACAAAACACAGACCGGGACCTGCTATCAGACTAGGACCCAGACCTGGACTAGGACCGAGAGCTGAACATGGACTGGAACAAGAACCTAGATTGGGACCGTGACTGGGACCGAGACGAGGACCCGGGACCCGATACTCGGACCTAGGACTTGAGAACTGAATTGTGAGCAAGACCAGACCAAGCCAAGACCCAAGACAAGGACAAGTACCAAACACAGACCGAGACCTGCAATTAGACTAGGACCCTAACGCAGACCGAGAACTAGGACTGAGACCCGGACCCGAATCAAGACCCGAACCTAGAACCAAACTCAAGAGACCCGGACCCAAAGCCAGACCAGAACCTGGTCCGCGACCTAGACCTTAACTAGGACCCTGATCGAGACCCCGACTAGAACCCGAAAAAAGACTTGGACTCAGACCAGGACCCGAACCCAGACTCAAACCTGAACCCGTACTCCGACCTAAACTCGGACCCAAATTTGGGATCCAAACCCGGTCTGGGATGAGAACCCAGACTTGGGACTGTAACAGGACCAAAACCTAAACCCAAACTCAGACCAAAACCCATACCGGGACTTGAACCCACACCAGGACTTGTGACCTGGGACCTAAACCAAGACCGGGACCTTGACCCAGACCGGGACTAGGACCTAGACCCAGGACGCAAGAACCAGACTCAGACCTGGGACCCAAAACCCAGTGCTAGACTGGGACTGGGACGCGAACTCGTACCTGACCCAAACCGGGACCTGGAGTCGGACTGGACCCGAACCCGAACTCGGACTAGGATCTAGGTACCGAATATAGATGGGGGACCCAAACCTAAGAATTGGGCCCCAAAACTAGGCCTAGAACTTGGGCCTTAGAATTGGATCGGGATCGGGGACCTAACCCTAGACCCAAACCTGGACATAGGACCCACCTCGGGACCTGGGATCCGGGACTCGATTGTTGGACCCGATTCGGTTTCGGTGTCTAGATCTAGGACATAGACCAGAACGCGAACCCAAACTCAAACTCAAATTAGGACCCGGACACATACCAAGACCCAGACCCACACTTCGGAACAAAAACCAAAACTTGAACTTGAACCGGACCGAGATCTTTGAACCGGATCGAGACCTAGACCCAGGCCTGAACCCAGAACAAGACCCAGCCTCAAACCCTACTCGAGACCGAAACCTGGACCTGAACCTCGCCTCGAACCTGTGCCTCGTGACTTGAAACTAGAACCAAAACTAGAAGCGGATTAGGACCCAGGAATAGGACTGGGATGAGGACATGGACCCAGACCCAAAACTGTAACCGGACCAGGATCCAGACTCGGCACAAACCTACCCTGGGATTGGGTCCAAAACCTGAATCCAAACCTGAACCGGGACTCGGGACTTGAACCCAGACCTAAACTCAGACCCGAACATTGAACATGACTCGGGACCCAGAACTGGGATCGAGACCTAGAATTGTACCCCAATCCGGTCCTGGACCTAGACCTTGACCGAGATCGAGACCTAGGACATGAACTGAAACCAAACTGGGACCCGTGATTGGGATCCAGATGTTTCCCTGGGATCAGAGAAATGGGGCTTGGACAAGACCCATAGTCGATGTCATGATTCGGAACTCAGACCAGGAACCAAAGTTGGACAAGGACCTAGACCCAGACCCAGACCTGGAACCCAAAACAGAAACTTGAACTAGAACGTGACCAGGACCCTGGAATAGGATTAGGACTGTGACGTTGACCTTGACCTGCACCGGGACCCAGAACTATAATGAACCAAGCCCCGAAACTCGAGCTCGGTCCCTGTCTCAGACTCAGTCCCGGACCCTGACTAGGACTGAGACTCGAACCCGAACTCGGGACTCGATCCCAGACCCAGACCAAGCCCCTGACCTAAATTGGTATTCAGATCTAGACATGGACACGAACCCAGACCCGGACCCGAATACCGACCCAGACCAAGACCGGGATCAAAACACTAGACCTGGACTTGGACCTAGACGCAAACCCAGACCTGAACCTAGGACCAAAACCCAGGACCTGAACCTGGACCTTGATTCAAACCTAGACCCAGATCGATATCTCAAAAACACGTACCCGGACTCGGAATAAGACTTGGATCCCAACCCCAACCTGGACCCAAACCCTGATCCGGAACCAAACCTAGAACCGAAATCAGAACTAGAACTGTGACTAGGACCAGGACCTGACACCAGAACCGAACCCAAACCATAACCCAAACTAAGACCAGAACTTAGACCGAGACCTTGACTAGGACTGGGACCTAAGACCTAGGACCTGATTCTGGACCAGGACCTACACCTCACCTGGTCCTAAACCCTCACCGGGTCCTGAGACCCGCAACCCAGACCAGGATCCAGACCCTGACAAGGCCCCCAACCTAAACCCGGACCATGACAGGGATTGAGACCTAGAGCTGAACCCGGATCGAGACCTGGACTAAAACAAGGACTTGGGACCCCAACCCAAACCTAGACCAAAGCAAGACCTAGGAACTTGACTTGGATGGGGGACCTAGACAAGGAACATAGGCCTCGGAACCCAGACCTCGACCTAAATCCGAGACTCAAAATCGAACTAGGACCTAACCTGGACCCACGAATTTGAAGTTGGACCTAGACCCAGACCCGAAACCTGCCCCAGACCCAAACCAGGAAAGGAACCTGGATACGAACCCATACCATGACAAAAACCGAACCCGGACCCGAACCTTGGACCCGAACTCAGACCCAGAACAAGAATCAAACCCCAAACATGGAACGGCACCCGGACCCGAACGCGAACCCAGATCGGGATCGGAACCCAAGACTTAGACCCAAAACTAAATCCGGACTCAGATCGAGATCGAAACCTGTGACTCGGACCTGAACCTGGACCAAAACCCAGAACCCCAACACACACCCAAAGCCTAATCCGGACCTAGACCGTGATCTGGACACGAACACAAACTCAGACTATGACTCGACCCCGTCCCGTACTCGAACCCCGACCCAAACTCGAACTCAGAATCGCAACTAGAACTTGAACCGAACTAGGACTAGACTCGAACCCAAACCCAAATACAAATCCAAACCGAGACCCACACTTGAACCTTGACTAGGACCCAAACCCGAACATAGACCGGGACCCAAACCCAGACCAGAACCGGGACCTGGACCCAGAATCGGGATAGGGGCCTAGGCAACGGAACTAGGATTGGGACTCAAGACCCGAACTTGAACCTAGGACCTAGCTCGTGACTTGACACCTGAAATGAAACAAGACCGAGACTCGAGATCGGGATCCGAATCTAGACCCGGGGCTTGGACGGAACCCGTAGTCGGTGTCTAGATCTAGGAACCAGCCCCGGACTCGAACCCAGACCAGGACTTGAACCTAGACCCGAACCAAAACTCAGTCCTAGACCCAAACCTGGACCCGAGTCCGTACCCTGTGACCTGAAATTAGAACTGAAACCCGAAGTAGACTGGGACCCGCGAACAAGAACAAAACCAAGACTTGGACTTGGACTTGGAACTGTAATCGGACTTGGACCTAGACCCGGAACCATAATCGGACCACGACTCGAACTCCAACCCAGACCTAGACCCGAACCATGACCCGGACCCAGATCCTAACCTAGACCTGGACTTGGTGTCGAACTTGGACCCGAACTCAGACCCAAACATGGAACCAGACTCGGGACACAAAATTGAGGCCGGGACCTAGAACTGCACCCCAGTCTCGATCCCGAACCCAAACTCGAACTTGGGACCTGGGACTTGAACCAGAACCAGACTGGGACACGTGACAAGGATCCAGATTTGGGACTCAGACCAGGAACCAAACCTAGAACAGGACCCAAACCTGAACCCTAACCTTGACCCGGGACTCGAAATTGGAACCTGAACAAAAACCGCCAGACTAGGACCCTCGAACAAGACTAGGACCGTGACCAGGACCTAGACCCAAACCTAGAATCGAACTCGGACCTAGCACCACACCCAAACCGTGACCGGAACTCGGTCATAGACACAGTCGTGTACCCAGACCGGGACAGAGACCCAAACTCGGACCTAGACTTAGGACCCAATCCTAGACCCAGACTGAGACGTAGATAGGGATCTAGATACAAACCTGGACTCAAACTCAAACCCAGACCCAGACTGGGATCGAAACTCGAGACCTAGATCCGGACCGAGACCCTGACCCAAACCTAGACCTATATCCGCACCCAAGACCCGAACTCAGACCTGGACCCTAACTAAGAACCAGACAGGGATCCAGACCTAGACCCAGACCCAAACCCAAACTCGGACCAGGAATCAGACCCCGACCTAGACCCAGACTCAAACTTGAACCCAAACACTGAATCAAAATCGAAACTAGGACTTGGACCGAAACCCAAACATTGACCTAGACTGGGACCTAGGACTCAGACCTGGATGGGGGACCTGGACCTTGGCCCCGGAACCTAGACCCAAATTGGAACTCGGGACTCGGACCTGATCCTAGACCTAGACACGAACCCAGATTTGGACCCAGACCAAGATCGGCACCCGAACCAAGACTCAAACCAAGACTTGAACCCCGACCGGGTCCTTGACCCAGAACCTGACCAAGGACACGGACTGGAACCTGGGACCTGAAATGCAACTAGACTACAGGACCTGAGACCTTGAACCAAATCTGGACCCGGGGCTTGGAGCTTACTCGTAGTCAGTGTTTGGATCTGGGACCCATACTCGGATTCTCAAACCCAAACCCGGACTCAGACCTAGACCGTGACCCTGACCCAGACCCGTACCCTAGACTTGGATTGGAGTCTTATTCTAGATTTGAGTGCGGGAACTGGAATCTAACTAAGACCAAGACCTAGACCCGAACCAACACGTCAACCCGAATTAAAACTCAGATCGGGACTCAAGACACGAACCTGAACCTAGACACGGAATTGGACCAAGAATCGGACCCAGGACCCGGATTGGGATTATAGACGCAAACCTTGACCCAGGACCCAGACCTAGATTGGGGACTCAAACTCAAAATTAGAACAAGAATTGGGACCCATAACTGGGACTGGGACCCAAGACCCGACCCCAGTCTCGGTCCCACACTAGGACCCGGACACGGACACGGACTATGACACAAGATCAGAATCGGAATGAAACCAGGACCCAAGATTGGGATCCAGATCTTGACCCTTTACTTGGGGCTTTGACCCAACCCGTAGTCGGCGTCTAGATCTTGGAATCATACCACATCCCAAATCTGGAACCATTTCCAGACCAAGACCCAAACCCAAACAAGGACTCGAGACCCGAAATGAGAACAAGAACAGGAATCAGGACCCTGGAACAAGAATTGGACCTGGACCTAAAACCAGATCTAGACGCGGAATTGATCATGGACCCGGACTCAGACCGGGATCGATACCCGGACCCAGACCCGAACCCGGACCCAAACTTGCGCCAGGATCTGCGACCCATAACCCAAAACCCAGGACTTGTGACCCAGGACATGGTCCAGAACCTAGACCCGTACCAGAACCCGGACCCAGACCGAGACACGAACCCAAACCAAGACCCAGACCCAAACATGGACTGAAATCCAGAGCTAGACCATGACGCAGACCCAGAACCAGACTCGTACCATAACTCGGACTCAAAACCAAGACTTGGACCCGGACAGAGATCAGGACTGGGACCCATACCCCAACTAGGATCGAGACCTGAACCTAGACTAGGACTAGAACCTGGACTGGGACCGGGACGGGAACCCGGGACCGAGACTAGGACCTGGGACCTGAGAACGAAACCAT
Source organism: Cannabis sativa (assembly GCF_029168945.1). Classification (NCBI taxonomy): domain Eukaryota; kingdom Viridiplantae; phylum Streptophyta; class Magnoliopsida; order Rosales; family Cannabaceae; genus Cannabis; species Cannabis sativa. The sequence goes on from NC_083601.1 coordinate 61,949,675, forward strand.
GACCCAGACCCAGACATTGCGAAGACCTGAGACAAGGACCAGTACTAAAGACTGACTAGGACCTGCACTCGGATTGGGACCCTAACCCGAATCGGGGACCCGGACCCATTACTTAGGACCCAAGACCAAAACCTAGACCCAAACCTAGACCTAAGACCCAAACCAGGACCCAAGACATGAGCTAAAACTTGACAAGGATCTGGATTTGGACCCAGGACCCAAGACCCGAGGCTTGGACCCGACCCATAGTCAGTGTTTAAAACCTTGGAATTGGACCTGCACCGGGACCCAGACTTGGACCAAAACCCAAACCCATACCAGATTTCGAACTAGACTCGACATGTGGTTGGTGTTTAGATTTGGGACAAAGAGTCGAACCTGAACCCAAACACGAACCTAGACCCAGACTAGGACCCAAACCCAGACCCACACCCGAACCTTAAATCGTACCATGTGACTCGAAATTGGAACCGGAACTTGAAGCGGACCCTTAAACCGTAAACCCTAAACCTTAAACACTAAATCCTAAACTCTATACACTTGCCGCTAAACCCTAAACCCTAAATCCCTAAACACTAAACCCTAAACCCTAACTTGGACACAGGCCTAGACCCATACCCATACCGAGATCGGAACCTAGGACCTAGACCAGATCCTGGATCTAGACCAAAACCTAGACCCAGACTCAGGACCTAAACCCATGCCCAAATCCACACCAGAACCTAGTCTGGGACCTAGATCCTTTTAGGGACCCAGATTGGGACCCTGACTCAGACCTGAACAGGGACCTAGACTCAGACCAGGACACGGACCCAGACTCAAACCCAAACTCGGGATTCAAACCTGAATCTAAACTTGGACCTAGAATGGGACCTACGATCCAGACCTAGATGGGGTACCTGGTTCTAAACCCAAACTTGGACCTTGACCTAGACCAAGGATCCTGACGAAAGTGGGGGACTTAGACACGAAACTGAGCCCCGAAACTGGGACCGAGACCCAAAACTCGACCCCAAACTCGAGACATGGGACCCGACCCTGGACCCAAAACCCAAGACTTGACTACCGAGACACAACCCCAAACCTGGACTCAAACCCAAGTTTAGGACGCGACCCAAGACCCGAGACCCAAACTGGAACAAGACTGAGATCCGAATCTGCACATAAAGCTTCGACCTGACCCGGAGTCAGTGTTTGAATCAATGACTCGAACCGGGATCCCTACCCAAACTCAGACCCGGACCCAGACCGGGATCCAAACTGATCCCGAACCCCGAATCAGAATCGGACCAGGTCTGAGACTTGAACCCTGACCTGGGACAGTAATAGGACCCAAACTCAAACCAGAACCATACCGGGACTTGGACCCGAACTGGGACCTGTGACTTGGGACCTAAAACCAAGACCTGGACTTGGACCAAGACCAAGACCCGAACCCAGGACCTAAGAACCAGACTCAGACCTGGGACCCAAAACTCAAACCCACACTTGGACTGGGAACCAAATCCATACCCGGACCTGGACTCAGAATGGGACTCGAGACTCTTAACGTGAAGAAGAACACGAACTTGGACCGGGACCGGGACCTAGGACATGAACATAGATGGGGGACTCAGACCCGGACCTGGACCTAGACCCAGACCTGGGACTCGAAATCGAAACATGAACCAGAACGTGACCAGGGTCCTAAAACAGGACCGGGACTGTGACCAGGACCTTGACCTTGACTGGACCCTAGAACTAGACCGATTTCCAGCCTCATAACACGGATTTGGACCCAGTCTCAGACCCAGACTAGGACTGACACTTGAACCTGAACTCGAACCCGAACTCAGGACTCGATCCAGGACCCAAACAAGGCCGCTGACCTAAATCGGGATTCGAACCTTGACATGGACACAAACCAAGACCGGGACCCGAATACTAACCCAGACCCAGACCAGGATCAAAACACGGGACCTGGACCAGGACCCAGACGCAGACCGAGACCCAAACCTCGAACCCAGACCGAGGACCCAGACTCTGACTAAGACTCGAACACTAACCCCAACCTGGACCAAGATAAAACCTGGACCCGGAATAAGAACTAGAACTATGACTTGGACCCGGTTCTGAGACCAGAACTTAACCAAAACCATAACCCAAACTGAGACCAGATTTTGGACCGAGACCTTTTTTAGGACTAGGACTTGAGACCTGGGACCCGAACCTGGACCGAGACCTGGACATGACCTGGTCATAAACCCTCACCGGAACCTTAGACTCGCAACCCAAACTAGGATCTAGACCCTGAAAAGTACCTGAACCTGAGGATGGACAAAGAGTAGGACCGAGACCTATACCCGAATCAAGACCAGGACCTAGACTAAAACTAAGACTCGGGACCTGAACACGAACTTGGACCCAGACAAGGACCTAGGAACCGAACTTGGATGGGGGAGCTAGGCCAGGGACCTAGGCCCCGAAACCCAGACCCAGATCTAAATCAAGGACTCGAACCCGAACAAGGACCTAACCTGTACCCGGGAATCTGAAGTTAGACCCATAGCTGGACCCGAAACCTATCCCGGACCAAAACCAGGATAGGAACCTGGACACGAACCCATACCAAGACCAAACCCGAACCCAGACCTAAACCCAAAATTTGACCTGTACTCGGGACCCGAACTCAAACCCTGACCAATAATCAGACCCAAACCAAGACGTGCACCCAGACCCGAACTCGAACCAAGACTGAGATCGGAACCTAGGACTTAGATCCGGAACTAAACCCGCACTCAGATCGACATCAAAACTTAGGACTCGGACCCGAACCTAGATCCAGACTCAGGACCCTAACCCACACGCGGAGCTCCATCCAGACCTAGACTAAGATTTGGAGCCGAACCCAAACTTAGACCTGGACTCGAACCGTGATCCGAATTCAAACTTCGACCCAAACTCGAACCTAAACTCGAACTCGGAATCGCAACTAGAACTGGAACCGGACTAGGACTAGGACCAAGACCCAGACCCAAACCCAAACCCAAATAAAAACCCGAGACCCAAATCCAAACTGCGACTAGGACCCAAACTCAAACCTAGACCCGGACCCAAATTCAGACCAGAATCGGAACATGGATCCACAATCGGGATATGAACCTGGGCAACGGAACTAGGACTGAGACCTAGTACCCGACCGCAGAATTGTGCTTGAACCTAGGACCCAACTCGTGACCCGACACACAAAATGGAACCAGTCATGGACCCGAGATCAGGATCCAGATCTGGACCCGGGGCTTGGACCGAACCCGTAGTCGGTGTTTGGATCTAGGACACAACCTCAGACCCAAACCAAGACTAGGACCCAAACCAAAACCCAAAGCTGAACCCAGTCCCAGACCCAAACCTGGACCTGAACCCGTAACCTGTGACATGAAATTGGAATCGAAACCGGAAGAAGACTACGGGAACGGGACTTGAACCAGGACTTGGACTTGGAACCGTAACCGGACTTAGACCTAGAACCGGAACCGTAACTGGTCTAGGACCCGGACTACAACCAAGACCTAGACCTGACCCGAGGCCTGGATCCAGATCCTAACTCAAACTTGGACTCATGACCTGAACTCAAACCCAAACATGGAACCGAACTCGGGACACAAAACTGGGCCGAGACCTAGAACCGCACCCAGTCTCGATCTCGAACCCAAACTCGGACCTGGGACCTGGGACCTGAACCAGAACCAGACTGGGACACTTGACATCTTGACTCAGGATCTGGGAAACGGGGCTTGGAACAGACTCGTAGTCGGTGTCTAGATATGGGACTCAGACTAGGACCCGAAGCTAGACCAGGACCCAAACCTGGACCCAGACCTAGACTCAGGACCCGAAACTGGAACCTAAACAAGAACTACCGGACCAGGACCCTGGAACAAGACTAGGACCGTGACCAGGACCCGGACCCAGACCTAGAACCAAACTCGGACCTAGCCCAAAACCCAAACTGAGATCGAAACTTGGGCTTAAACACGGTCATTTCCCCATACCGGTATCGAGACCCAAACTCGAACCTAAATCTGGGACCCGATCCTAGACATAGACTCGAACCTAGATAGCGATCTAGATACGAACCTAGAATCATACCCAGACCTAGACCGGGATTGAAACCCGTGACCTAGATCTGGACTAAGATCCTGACCCAGACCCAAACCTGGACCTGCACCTAGGACCTGAACTCGGACCTGGACCCGAACCCAGACCTAGACCGAGATCAAGACTTGGACCCAAACCCAGACTTAGACTTGGACCAGGACTCATACCCCAACCCAAACCAGAACCCGAACCCAAACCCTGACACAAAAGCTGAGTGTGGGTCAGTATCTGAGTCTAGGTCCTAGTCTGATTAAAGTTTTATGTCTGGGTCCAGGTCCTAGTCCTGGTTCTGGTCATGTTCCTGGGTCTCGATATGCTTCTGGTTTCGGTTCCAATTTTAAGTCATGGGGTATGGGTCGACTCCAAGCATCGAATCCAGAATCCCAAGTCCTAAGGTGGGTCCTAGGTCCTGGTTTGGGTCCCAGTTCCTGATCCAAGTTCCAAAGCCCAAGTTCTGGTCTCGATTTGGGGCCCCAATTTCTGTGTTTGGGTCCCCAATCTATGTTCAGGTCCTAGGTCCTAGTTCAGGTCCAAGTTCAGGTCTCGGGTCGCGGTCTGTGTCCAAGTCCTGGTTTTGGTTTGGGTTTGAGTTCGTGTCCCAATCCCAGTCTGTGTTTGGGTTTCGAGTCCCAGGTCCAAGTTTTGTTCTTGGGTCTTGGGTCCGGCCCTGGTTTTTGGGTCCGGCTCTGGGTCTGGGTCCCGGTCTGGGTCCAGGTCCCAGTCTTGGTTTAGGTCCCAGGTCACAGGTCCCAGTCCTGGTTCAAGTCCCGGTATGGGTTCTGGTCTGAGTTTGGGTTCTGTTACAGTCCAAGGTTTGGGTTCTCATCCCAGTCCTGGTCCAATTCTTATTCAGGGTTTAGGACCGGGTTTGGATCCTAGTTCGAGTCCAGGTCTGTGTACGAATCTAGGTCCAGATCCTAGATTCCAACACTAACTACAGATCAGGTCGAAGGCTCAGGTCTTGGATCCCGATCTTGTTCCGGATCGGGTCTTGGGTCCCGGCCGAGTCCTAAGTTTGGGTTTGGGTCCGAATTTAGGGTTGTGTCCCGGTAGTCAAGTCCTAGGTTTCGAGTCCAAGGTCACGTCCTGTGTCTCGAGACTAGGGTCGAGTTTTGGGTCTCGGTCCCAGTTCTAGGGCCCAGTTTTGGGTCCAAGTCCTCAATCTAGGTCTGGATCCTTAGTCCAGGTCTAGGTCCAGGTTCGGGTTTGGGGCCTAGGTCCCCCATCTAGATCACGAATCGGTTCTCAAGTCCTACGTCCGAGTCTCTGGTCTCGGTCCAAATCCGGGTTCTAGTCTCAGTCCAGGTATAGAGCTAGGTCCTTGTCTGAGTCTGGGTCCCAATCCTGATCTCAGTCCGAGTCTGAATCCGGGTTCGAGTTCGAGTCTCGGGTTCCAGTCCGAGTTCTGGAATGAGTCTGGGTCCGGGTCCGGGTTAGGGTTTGGGTCCGGGTTTCAGAACGAATTTGGGTCTTAGTCTTGGTCTAGGTCTTGGTCTGGGTCTGGGTTTGGGTTTGGGTCCAAGTTCTCGTCGGGTCTGGGTTCTGGTCCAGTTCCTGGGTCTCGGGTCATGGGTTCCATATTCAAGGTCGCAAGTCCTAGAGCAAGTCTGGGTCTGGGTTCGGGTTTGGGTCCGGGTATCGATCCCAGTATGGGTCCAGGTCTGTGTTAGGTTCCGCGTCTAGATCCAGTTTTGGTTCCAGATTAAAATCCTGTTCCAAGGTCCTGATTTCGGTTCTTATTCTGATTTTGGGTCCCGGGTCTGAGTTTGGGTTTGGGTCTTGGTTTGGAAATTCTTCCAAGTTCGAGTCTTGGTACGATTCCAAGATCCACTCACCCATTATGGGTTGGGTCCAAGCCCCTGGTTGTGGGTCAAGATCCGGATCCCAATCTTGGGTCCCGATCTCATTGCGATTCGGATCCTGGATCCTGGGAAAGAGACCAGGGTCGGGTCTTGGAGCCCAGCCCCAGTCTTGGGTCCCTATTTTGGTTCTAATTTCAAGTTTGGGTGCCCAATCTAGGTTCTGGACTTGGGTCCAGGTCTGAGTCTCCAATCTCAGGCTGGGTGCTGCGTCCGGGTTTGGGTCCAAGTGCGTGTCTCACTTGGGTTCGTGTCCCGAGTCCCCATCTAAGTTTTGATTTGGGTTTGCATCCCGGTCTGGGTCTGGGTTTGGGTCCTAGTCAGATTCTAGTTTTTGGACCTAGAGCGGATCCTAGTCCCTTGGTCTTGTTCTCGGGTCCCGGTCCACTTCTGGTTATGCTTCCAGTTTCGGGTCATGGGGTACGGGTGCGGGTTTAGGTCTGGGTTTGGGTTCGAGTCCGGGTCTGGGTTTGAGTCCAGGTATGGGTCCTAGATCCAAACATGACTATGGGTTAGGTCCAAGCCTCTGTCTAGATCAAGATCCCGATCTCGGGTACCAGTCTAGTTCCACTTCGGGTCCTAGGTCCTGGTCCAGGTCCGAGATCAGGTCCTGGGTCTCGGTGCCAGTTTCGAAGCCCATGTCTAGGGTCTAGGTCCCCCATCAAGGTCTGAGTCCAAGGTCTCGGTCTGAGTCTAGGACCCGATCGGACTTCGAGTCCTTGTCTGAGTTCGGGTTCAGGTTTTCGTTCCCGGTCCAGGTCCAGATCTGGTTTTGAGTCCCTGGTTCGAGTCAAAATCCACGTCGGAGTCCGAGTCTCGAGTTCCGATCCGGCTCTGGGTTCTGAGGCCCGGGTCTTGGTCCCCCATCCAAGTTTGGGTCCTAGGTCCCAGTCCGTGTCCATGTTTGGGTTCGGGTCCTAGTGCCAGTTTCGATTTCGATTTCGTGTCCGAGTTTAGGTTTGGGTTTGGGTCTGGGTCCCCCATCTATGATTGTGTCCTACGTCCCGGTCCCGGTCCCGATCCAAGTTTGTAACACCCTAACTAATATAGGCTTGCTAGCGTGATTTTTAACGTACTGTGCAGCTCGTTGCTAATCAACGAGGTTATTGAAAATCGTGAATAATTAAAATTTGCTTATTTAATTAAAAACATAAAGTAATACATCCATAAAATTCCGGGATCCCGTTACAAAATACATTTACAAAGTTTGCTTGTTTAATACAAAAGTTTTGTCGCCTAGCGACTATCAGCAAAAGCCTTGATGTCCCCTAAGATCATATGCTCGAGGCCTAACTACCCCGACATGTACAATCTTCACATGCTCGTTCTCACGGCTCCTCAGCTTTTTCCTTGCCCTTACCTACACATGGAAATAGCACTGTGAGCCGACAAACTCAGCGAAAAAAGCATAACATAAAACATACTAATATCTCGGGTACCTTGCGCCCATACACCCGATCATAACCCTAATCCCCGTGTCCCACACGGTATTGAGTCTATAATGTTCATAAGACAATAATATCAACCATAATGTTAGCCTATACTCAATATGATAGTCATACTCTAGCCATATTGATGTGACAGCATCGATCAGTATTTCAGCCAACATACATTTATCAGTAATCAATACAACTCTATGTATACTATTACTACTATCAATGTAATCTAATAGGCATAAACAACATGTACGCTAAAAATGTAATAACATATGCATGACATTATACTAATCTTACCTCAATTCCGAATTTAGGTGTACCGGTCAACATGAGTGGAACAACTGCTCGGCGAATTATAGGCTCCTAAATCACATTGATAACAACATGAATAAGTGACTCGCTAAATCACAACCGAGACTTAGGTTTTAAACCAAAAACCTATCTACTACAACTTAATCTGGCAATACCCTAAACTAGTAGGGAATCAACCAACCAGAAACCTGAAACTAGGACGAATCGATGAGATAAATTTTTTGGGGAGCCCTGCAGCAAAAAACGATTACCCAATTTTCCACAGAAAAACCAAAAAAATTTAAAGCTCAACCAAATTGATTCCAAACAAAATCAAACCTTCCACACCTACATATTATACCCCCAATAAACCATTTCTAAGCAACAAAACAACTACCCAAGCTCAGAATTGAAAAAACACTATCAAAGCTTCAAGTTTGAGTTCTAAAACTCAAAATATGGTTAAACCCATAAACACCCATCAAAACAAGCTTAAATTAAATCAACCTATCTAAACATATTTTAACTTCAGAAACAAACTTCAAACAACAACAGCAACAACAACAACTAATATCTCAATTTCATGCAAAATCCATTTCTTAAAACTCAAGAAACTAGAGAAGGAATTACTAGTAGCTTACCTTAGCTTGGACTCACAAAGAGTTCCTAGAAAACGCAGCAATTTGATGAAGAAAACAAAGAACCCTAGCTGGTTCTATAGGGTTCAAATGAGAGAGAGAGCTTGAGAGAAAAGAGCTTCCTTTTTCAAGAATTTTCTAGTTTTTAAATAAATGGATAAAATGACTTTGTTTTATCTACTAACTCAGCTCATTTTTAATAAAAAATTTGATTACAATTAACTTAAAAAAAACTCACTTAAGGGCAAAAAGCTTATGGCAAAATGACTATTTTGCCCCTCCCACACTAAAAGGGCATAAAAGGCACTTAGGGGTATTTTGGGAAATTCTAGAATCCGCACTAATCCCGACATTCCCAATGTCTAACTATACTGTCCCGCTATACTAAAAGAAATACTAGGATGTGATTCTAATAGCCAAACACCGCGTTCCAATGTTGCTGGACACAAAACATACAAATTTATGAAATTTCTATATATGACATAATAAATACATTCTGAATTCAAATAAATCATCGTAAATAAATAAATCAAGTTTAATAAACAAGTTTCATAATTAAACCCTAATTATCTGCTAATTTCCAAATTAAAGCTAAGCGGTCTTTACAATTATCCCCCCCCCCCCCCTTAAAAGGATTTCATCCTCAAAATCTAACCTGAATAACTCTGGATATTGAGCTCTCATGTTTGATTCTAATTCCCAGGTGGCTTCCTCCACCTTGCTGTTTCTCCAGAGTACTTTGACCAAAGCTATGGTCTTGTTTCAAGGACCTTATCCTTTCTGTCAAGGATCTGAACTAGTTGTTCTTCATATGACATGTCTGGTTGCAGCTCAAGATTTTCATAAGTAAGTACATGAGTAGGTTTGAAACGTACTTTCTTCACATAGAGACATGAAATACATTGTGAACTGTTGAAAGAGCTGGAGGCAAAGCTAATCGATATGCCACTTGTCCAACCATCTCTAGAATCTCGAAAGGTCCTGTAAATCTAGGGCATAACTTGCCTCTTTTCCTAAAACGCGTAATCCCCTACATTGGAGACACCTGTAGGAATACCTGATCCCCTACTTGAAACTCTACATTTCTGCGTTTCGGATCTGCATAACTCTTTTGCCTACTCTGAGAGGCAAGCATTCTGGTTTTAAGCTTTTCAATTGCTTCATTAGTCCGTTGCACTGATTCCGGACCTAAGTATTTCTTCTCCCCTATCTCATCCCAGTGAATAGGAGATCTACATTTTCTGCATATAACAGTTCATAGGGAGCCATCCCTATCGTACTTTGATAATTGTTATTGTACGAAAACTCTATCAACGGTAGGTACTTATTCCAGGAGCCCTCAAAATCCATAACACAGGATCGGGCTAATTTTTGGCCAGCGATCAAAGTTTCATATTTGGCTTCGTTATTGGATGCCTTGAATCCAAACTTAACTGCAGCATGCAGGTGTTGCCCCCAGGTGTGACAAGGGCGATTCCCGCACCAGATAGTTGATCTGTAGCCGACCCGTCCACATGTGGTTTCCAAGTCGGCTTGTCTTCACTGTTACTTGGCTGAGGTATTTGTACTGTCTCGGGGTTGCCTTCTGATATGCTTTCTTCTTTGCCTGTGCATTCTACCACAAAGTCCGCTAGGGCCTGGCCTTTGATTGTTGTTCGGGGTTGGAAGGTAATTTCGTACTGACCCAGCTCCACTACCCACTTAAGTAACCTTCCCAAAGCGTCCGACTTTTGCAATATTTGGCGTAATTGTTGGTCAGTGTATGCCCAAATAGGATGAGCTTGAAAATAGGGCCTTAACTTTCTTGTTGCTAGAACCAGGCAGTAAGCGAGTTTCTCTATCACTGGGTACCGGCCTTCGGCCTCAATGAGTCGCTTACTAATGTAATAGACCGGCTATTGTATGTTGTTTTCTTCTCTGATCAGCACGGCACTCACAACATGCTCCGTGACGGCCAAGTATATCCCAAGTTCTTCTCCATCTAGAGGTTTCGAGAGTATGGGAGGCTTTGCAAGTTGCATTTTTAGCTCCTGAAAAGCTTTTTCACATTCCTCTGTCCACTCGAATTGCTTATTTCCTCGTGGGATGTTGAAAGATGGAACACACTTGTCTGTTGATTTTGAAACAAATTTGCTGAGTGCAGCGATCCGACCACTCAAAGTTTGTACTTCCTTGGTTCTTGTTGGCGACTTCATATCCATAAGGGCTTGAATCTTCTCTGGATTGGCTTTGATTCCTCGGGCATTGACAATAAGGCCCAGAAACTTTCCCGAGCTGACTCCAAAGGAGCACTTTAAGGGATTTAGTTTCATGTTGTATTTCTTGAGAACTTTGAATCATTCGTCCAGGTCATCTATGTGCCCCCAGCCTTTCTGGATTTGACGAGCATGTCATCCACATATACTTCCATGTTTCGTCCGATGTGGTCTTTAAACATCTTGTTTACCAATCTTTGGTATGTGGCTTTAGCGTTTTTGAGACCGAATTGCATGACTTTGTACCAATATAGACCCATATCTGTTCGGAAATTTGTATGTTCTTGGTCGGGTGGATGTATTTTGATTTGATTGTACCTCAAATAAGCGTCCATGCAGTTTAATATTTCATTCCCAGCTGTTGCGTCCACAAGCTGATCGATTCTTGGAAGTGGAAAACAGTCTTTGGGGCATGCCTTGTTGAGGTCTGTGAAATCAATACACACTAGCCATTTCTTGTTTTGCTTGGGTACCAGTACGGGATTTGCAACCCAGGCTGGGTAGAAAGCTTCAATTATGAAATTATTGTTGCGTAGCTTCTCTACCTCTTCTTTTAGGGCTAGTGCTCGCTCTTTGTCCAGTAGCATTCATTTTTGTTGAACTGGTCGGAAGTTGGGATCAATATATTAGGATGTGTGAAATTACAGAGGATCAATTCAGACCATATCCTCATGTGACCAGGCAAAAACATCCAGGTTTTGGTCTCAAAAATTTTATCAATGCTTATTTTACTTCGAGCAACAAACCTTTTCCAATTTTTAGCTTCCTGACCGGCATATCTGGATCGATCTCGATCTCTTCTAATTCTTCCACAGGTCCAACATTGCTGCTTGGGTCCCCAAGTCGAGGATCCACATCTTCATCCCCGCCTTGGGAAGTTCCCTACTTAGAAATGGTTTTTCCCTTCTCCATGCTCTGGCTAGAGGATACTTTCTTCTTAGCCTTGGCCACAGCAAGGTTGTATCATTCCTGAGCAATCTGCTGGTTTCCTCTCAGACACCCTACCCCATTCTTTGTTCGAAACTTTAGGCATGAATGGAATATCGACGTAACAACCTTTAAGTCATACAAGGCTGGTCAGCCTAGCATGATGTTAAAGGCTGATGGAACATCCAATACCAGAAATTGTGCCATTATAGTTATGCTCGTTGGAGCTTGCCCAATAGTGAGTGGTAGGCGAATGTGCCGTAGAGGTGGGACTCCTTGGCCGGAGAAACCATATACGGGCAGAAGACATGGGGTTAGATCTTTGAGCTGGAGCCCCATCTTTTCATATGCGGTCTTGAATAAGATGTTGGAGGAGGCTCCATTATCTGTCACAGTCCTTTCCACCATCTTATTGGCTATCTGGACATCCACGACCAACGGGTCGTTGTGTGGAAATCTGATTTTGACAGCATCTTTGTCGTTGAATGTTATGGTGGGCTCTCCTGCCCATGGGATTTTAGGGTTCCTCTCTTCTACGACCAGGATAACTTCTTCTTGCTCGTGCTGTACTGTTTGGGCATACCTCTCTCGAGCTTTGCCTGAATCTCTAGCTATGTGCGGGCCTCCAATGATGACTTGCAGATGTCCATCTACTAGTGGTGGTAGCAAGTCTTGGTTGTTATTTCCCCTCTGATTTTGATCGGCCTTGACCTACTTATGTACGTGCGGGTTATTTTTCCTTATCAGAAATTCAATTTCTTGCTTCAGATGGTTGCATTCATTGGTGTCGTGGCTGTAGTCTCCATGAAACCGACATAACTTGGTCATGTCTCTCTTGCTGACATCTTTTTTCATGGGTGCGAGCTTCTTGTATGGGGCTAATGACTGAGTGGCCATGTAAACACTCTCTATGTCCTCCGTCAGGATGGTAAATGCAGTACACTTGGTAGGATTCTTCCGGGGAGCCTGTTCGGTCTTGCCGGTGAACTTTCCCTTTTTCCCATTCCCTTGCCTATTATTGTTGCTGGACCGTTTACCATTTGAAGTTGAATTGCTCGGGTAATGGGGGAGCTGGACAGATGTCCCAGTAGAAGGAGCTTTTGACTTGCCAAGTTTTTGCTCACCTTCTGCTCGCTGAATGGCCTCTTCAAGCTTGATAAAGCCTTCTGCACGGTCAAGAAAATCACTCATCGAGTCTACGGGACCGTTCTTTCTTATGTCATTCCAAAGCTAACCAAGGACTTCAATGCCCCCAGTATTGCGGAAAACCTTTGTCGCCTCCATCATTAATCTGCTGATGTAGGCTCGGAGAGGCTCGCCTGGTCTTTGCTTTACTTCAACCAGGTCTCCTAGGTGCAACAAGCGAGAGGAGGAAAATTGTGCATGGAATTCCGATGAGAAATCTTTCCATTAGTTAAACTTTCCAGGTGCCAACTTGAAATACCATTTTTGGGCGGAATCTGAGAGGGTGGCAGGAAAAATTCTGCAACACACGTCTCCTCGTACGCTTTGCAGATCCATTTGCATCTCGAAATACTTGAGGTGGGACAAAGGATCTTCCTTACCAGTATACATCTTCCAGGTTGGCATCTTAAACTTGTGGGGCAACTCCAGGATATTGATCTCGAGAGAGAAAGGGGTTCCACGTGCTCGGTCCAACTCGAGATCGTTGTTCCTCTGACCGGCCATGCCTTGGAACATACTCTTTAGTTCGTCCAGCTGTGCCTACACGGCTGGACTAACCTGTTCGGCATTTTGGCCGATCTGAGTCACATCAGTATCTTTTTGAGCGAGAATTTGGGCACTGGTTTCGGGCTGCACGATCGGCGTGTCAAGCTGATCGTCCACTCCTCTCCTCCTATTCAGATCGTTTTTGAGATCATGAGACGTCTCCAACCTATCAAATACAGAAACGCCGAGCTATCTCTGACTGGTTGGTTTGGCTAATGTGTTGACCGAAACCATTAACCTGGTTGGAATTGTTGGGTATGACTTCTCCTGATGAATTACTAGACAAGGTCTACCTGCCTACCATTGGGCCCACAGGCGGAACCTATGACCGGGGATTTGACGGCTGACCATTTATAGTCTGGGAAGTATTCATCGCTGGATCTTCGTCTGTTTCACTCAAGGGAATGACATTCGCGGGTTGCTGCCTGACAGTCTGATAGGATTTTCGTATCAACACAGTGGCTTGCCGACTACAATTGTCAATGACTGGATGCTGAGCCCTTAACGCTTCCATTTCTTTGTTCCTCCATTCAGCAAACATGCGCCTTTGCTTTTCAAACGCGAGATTTACCGCAGCACGGAGTTCCTCCTGATCATGATGTAGGGTGTTGGTATGACCCTGCATGAGTCCAAGAGCTGCACGGAGGTTCTGGATCTCAATGTCATCTCCAATGGTTGTTTGAACATTGGTAGTGGGCGGAACATCTGTGCTTTGAACGCCCTGGTCGGCTGCTGAACTGGTATTCCCAGTCTCTTGCACACCAGGCACGATTTCATCCACAGGAGTCGTTACACCGTGACCCGCAGTTGATGGCTGTCCGGGATTTACGGCTGGTGGAACCCCTGTGTTTCTTGGGTTCTGCAATGCAAGATCCACAACCTGTGGATTTGCTGGATCAACCACGCCCGACGAGTCTGTACCACCATCGTACTTTGTGATTAAAGTTGGAATGAAGAGCGATCCTTGATTCTTCTCTCAATGAAAGTACCAAAATATTGACCTCGCTTTTGGCCAACGACAGTGAGTCTAGTTTTATAAGCGACAAGTAGTTTAATACGATTGGAATATACTAAAGCGAATAAGACACAAGAATTTTATAGAGGTTCAGCCCCGAGCAGTTCGGTAATAGCCTAATCCTCGTTATTTGTATTGACTTAAGAACAAGGAGAATAGTTCTTTTTCTTTGAGCTCTTACAATAGTATCTCTGAATATGAATTCTTAAATAAAATCTTTCGAGCCTTTGCCCAGTGAACATGAGTCACTATTTATAGGGCTATAAACTTGGAGAGGAAGTATTTCCCTTCTCGTTACAATTGATATAGCAGAAAGATTGCATAGTAAATACAGAATACACTAATCATGGGATTTGGACAGCTTTCCATATCTCTGTAATCTGATCCCAAAAGTTGTAGGCATTTCCTTGATGACTCACGATGCGAAAGCTGAATTTGCTAATTGTTGGCGTTCTGTGCGGAATTTGCTAATTGTTGGCGTCCTGTTCGGCCTGTGTTTTGCAAGCAGATACTCGGAGTCGATTCCACGTGTAACCATCGAGTGATGCCACGTCAGAGTGCAAAACTTGGGATAACAATACTATAAAAATAAACTAGTAAAGCAATGAAAGCTTACTGAACCGTGAAACGAGCTAACTGTTGATGATGATTGTACATGTCATGACGATCTTCGAAAGACAACCTGGCAGGTCTGGTACCAAATTGTAACACCCTAACTAATATAGGCGTGCTAGCGTGATTTTTAACGTACCGTGCAGCTCGTTGCTAATCAACGAGGTTATTGAAAATCGTGAATAATTAAAATTTGCTTATTTAATTAAAAACATAAAGTAATACATCCATAAAATTTTGGGATCCGGTTACAAAATACATTTACAAAGTTTGCTAGTTTAATACAAAAGTTTTGTCGCCTAGCGACTATCAGCAAAAGCCTTGATGTCCCCTAAGATCGTATGCTCCAGGCCTAACCGCCCCGACATGTACAATCTTCACCTGCTCGTTCTCACGGCTCCTCGGCTTTAGCCTTGCCCTTACCAACACATGGAAATAGCACTGTGAGTCGACAGACTCAGTAAGAAAAGCATAACATAAAACATACTAATATCCCAGGTTATAACCCTAATCCACGTGTCCCACACGGTACTGAGTCTAGAACGTTCATAAGACAATATTATCGACCATAATGTCAGCCTATACTAAATATGCTAGTCATACTCTAGCCATATTGATGTGACAACATCGATCAATATTTCAGCCAACATACATCTATCAGTAATCAGTACAACTCTATGTATACTATTACTGCTATCAATGTAATCTAACAGTCATAAACAACATGTATGCTAAACATGTGATAATATATGCATGACATTATACTAATCTTACCTCAATTTTGAATTCAGGTGTGCTGGTCAACCTGAGTGGAACAACTGCTCGGTGAATTATAGGCTCCTAAATCACATCGATAACAACAGAAATAAGTGACTCGTTAAATCACAACTGGGACTTAGGTTTTAAACAAAAAACCTATCTACTGCAACTTAATATGGAAATACCCTAAACTAGCAGGGAATCAACCAACCAGAAACCTGAAACTAGGACGAATTGATGAGCTGAATTTTTCGGGGAACCCTGAAGCAAAAACCGGTTAGCTGATTTTCCCCAGAAAAACCAAACAAATTCATAGCTCAACCAAATCGATTCCAAACCAAATCAAACCTTCTAGACCTGCATATTATACCCCAATAAACCATTTCCAAGCAACAAAACAACTACCCAAGCTCACAATTGAAAAACACCATTAAAGCTCCATGTTTTAGTTTTAAAACTCAAAACTTGGTTAAACCCATAAACAGCCATCAAAACAAGCTTAAATCAACCTATCTAAACATATTTTAACTTTAGAAACAAGCTTCAAACAACAACTGCAACAACAGCAACTAATATCTCAATTTCACGCAAAATCCATTTCTTAAAACTCAAGAAACTAGAGAAGGAATTACTAGAAGCTTACCTTAGCTTAAGTTCACATAGGGTGCTAGAATACACAACAATTTGATGAAGAAAACAAAGAAACCTAGCTGGTTCTATAGGGTTCGAATGAGAGAGAGAGCTTGGGAGAAAAGAGCTTCCTTTTTCAAGAATTTTTTAATTTTTAAATAAATGAATAAAATGACATTGTTTTATCTACTAACTAAGCTCATTT
This sequence comes from Cannabis sativa, assembly GCF_029168945.1. Classification (NCBI taxonomy): domain Eukaryota; kingdom Viridiplantae; phylum Streptophyta; class Magnoliopsida; order Rosales; family Cannabaceae; genus Cannabis; species Cannabis sativa. Next base: position 61,966,170 of record NC_083601.1, read on the forward strand.
TTAATAAAAAAACTTATTACAATCAACTTTAAGAAAAACTCACTAAAGGACAAAAAGCTTGTGGGGCAAAATGACCATTTTGACCCTCCCACACTAAAAGGGCAAAAAAGGAACTTAGGGGTATTTTGGGAAATTCAAAAATCTCGACTCGTCCCGACATTCCCAATGTCTTCCTATACTGTCCCACTATACTAAAAAAAAACTAGGATGTGATTCTTATAGCCAAACACCACGTTCCAATGTTGTCGGACACAAAACATGCAAATTTTTGAAATTTCTATATATGACATAATGAATGCATTCTAAATTCAAATAAATCATTGTAAACAAATAATTCAAGTTTCATAAACAAGTTTCATAATTAAACCCTAAATATCTACTAATTTCCAAATTAAAGCTAAGCAGTCTTTACAAAGTTCGTGTTCCAGTTCGGGTTCAGGTCTTGGGTCTCGGGTCCCGGTCCGAGTCCAGGTCTCGGTTTTGGTTCGAATCTGAGTTTGGGTCCCAGTCCTAGTCTAGGTTTGGGTTTCGGTTCCCAAGTCAAAGTTTTGTTCTTGTGTCCTGGGTCGCCCCCAGTTTTTGGGTTTGGGTTTGGGTCTGGGTCCGGGTCCTGGTCTGGGTCTAGGTCCCGGTCTTGGTTTAGGTCCCACGTCATAGGTCTCGATCTGGGTCCAAGTCCCAGTATGGGTTCTGGTCTGAGTTTGGCTTTAGGTTTGGGTCCTGTTATAATCTCAGGTCTGGGTTCTCGTCCCAGTTCTGGTCCGATTCCGACTTTGGGATTGGGATCGGGTCTTAATCCCGGTTTGGATCTTGGTCTGGGTAGGGATTTGGGTCAGTGTCCTAGATTCAAACACTGACTACCGGTTAGGTCAAAACCTCAGGTCCAATTTCAGATCTCAGTCTTCGATCCCAATCTTGTTCCAGTTCTGGTCCCAGGTCCCAAGCCGAGTCCTAAGTTTGCGTTTGGGTCCGGGTTTGGGCTTGTCTCCCAGTATTCAGGTCTTGAGTTTTGAGTCTAAGGCCAGGTCTTGTGTCTCGAGTCTGGGGTAGAGTTTTGGGTCTCGGTCCAGATTCTAGGGCCTTGTTTTGTGTCTAAGTCCCCCATCTAGGTCTGAATCCTTGGTCCTGGTTTGGGTTTGGGGCCTAGGTCCCCTATCTAGGACACGGTTTGGTTCTCAGGTCCCAGATCTCGATCATGGGTCTTGGTCCCAATCCAAGTTTTAGTCCCAGTCCGTGTCCGGGTTTGAGTCCTAATCTTGGTCCGTGTTCGAGTCTTGGGTTCGAGTCCAAGTCCCAGGTTTGAGTCCGAGTTCTGGTAGGAATCTGACTCTGGGTCCGGGTCTGGCTTTGGGTCTGGGTCCGGGTTTCAATCTGGGTCTAGGTTTGGGTCTTTGTCTGGGTCTGGGTCTGGATCCGAGTTCTGGTACGGGTCTGGGTCTAGATCTAGGTTTTGGTACGGGTCTGGGTTCTAGTCTAGGTCCCGGGTCACTGGTCCTGGGTTCCAGGTTCTGAGCGCAGGTCCTGGCGCATGTCTTGGTCTTAGTTCGAGTCTGGGTCCAAGTATCGATCCCAGTCTGGGTCCGGGTCCGTGTTCGGTTCTGCGTCTAGATGTGGTTCTGGGTCAAAGTCTAATTCCTGTTCCAAGGTCCTGAATCTGGTTCTTGTTCCGATTTTAGGTCCTGGTACAATTCCAAGATCCATACATCGACTACGGGTTGGGTCTAAGCCCCAGGTCGTGGGTCAAAATGAGGATCCCAATCTTCGGTCCCAGTCTCGTTCCGATTCGAATCCTAGGTCCCAGTCCGTGTCCGTGTCCGGGAACGGGTTTGGGACCGAGACTGGGGTCGGGTCTTGGGTCCCAGTCCTGGGTCGTGATTCTGGTTCTAATTTTAGTTTAGGGTCCCAAATCTAGGTCTGGGACCTAGGTCTAGGTCTGAGTCTCCAATCCCAATCTGGGTCCTGCGTCTGGGTCTAGGTCCAAGTCCGTGTCTGGGTTCGGGTTCGTGTCCCAAGTCCCGATCTAAGTTTTGATTTGGGTCCGTGTCCCGGTCCGGGTCTGGGTCTGGGTCCTAGTCAGATTCTAGTTCTGGGACTGTGAACGGGTCGTAGTGGTCTTGTTTCTGGGTCGTGGTCTGCTTTCGTTTCTGCTTCTAGTTTGGGGTCACGGGATACGGGTCCGGGTCTGGGTCCGGGTTTGGATCTGAGTCTGGGTCTAAGTTTGAGTCCGGGTCCAGATCCAAACATCGACTATGGTTCAGGTCCATGCCCCGAGTCCAGATTAGGATCCCAGTCTCAGGTCGTAGTCTAGTTCCACTCTGGGTCCCAGGTCCTGGTCCGGGTCTTAGTTCAGGGTTCGGGTTCGATTTCGGGTTCAGGTCCTTGGTCTCGGTGCTTGTTTTTAAGCCTGGGTCCTGGGTCCAGGTCCCCCATCCAGGTCCGGGTCCTAGGTCACGGTCCGAGTCTAGGAACCGGTCTGGGTTCAAGTCCTAGTCTGAGTTCAGGTTCGAGTTTCCGATCCTAGTCTGGGTCATGATCTGGGTTCGAGTCCAAATCCAGGTTGGGGTCTGAGTCTCGTGTTTTGATCTGCGTCTGGGTTTCGAGTCCGCGTCCATGTCCACTATCTAGGTCCGGGTCCTTGGTCCCAGTCTAGGTCCATGTTTGTGTTCAGGTCCTAGTCCTTGTTCTGATATTGATTCCGTGTTTGGGTTTTGATTCGGGTCGGGTTCTGGGTCTGAGTCCTGGTCTGAGTCTAAGATTGGGTCTGGGTCGAAGTCCAGATCACGGTCTGGGTCTAGGTCCGAGTCCAAGTCTTGGGTACGGGTCCAGGTTTTGGTCTAGGTCTCAGTCTGGATCCAGGTCCCAAGTTTCGATCCTGGTCTGGGTATGGGTCTAGGTCTGGGTTCGAGTCCAGGTTCATATCCAGATCCATGTCTAGGTCCGAGTCTAGGTTTGGGATCGGGTCCCAGGTTCAGGTCCGACCCGATCCCAGACCCGGAACGAGAATCGAAAAAGGATTGGGACTAGAACCCAGGAATGGACTGTAAGAAGGCCCAAACCTAAACCAAAACTCAAACCAAAACCCATACATGGACTTGGACCCAAACCGAGACTTGTGACCTGGGACCTAAACCAAGACCGGGACCTGGACCCAGACCGAGATCCAGATTCAGACCCAGACCCAAAAACTAGGGTCGAACCCAGGACCCATAAACCAAACTCGGACCTAGGACGCGAAACCCGAAACCAAACTGGGACTGGGACCCGAACTCATCCTCGAACCCAAACCGGGACGTGGACTTGGACCGGACGCAAACTCGAACCGGAACACGAACTTGGACCCGGACTGGGACCTTGGACCCGAACATAGATAAGGGACCTAGACATAGGAAATGGGGCCCCGAACTTGGATCAGAAATTGGGCCTCAGAAGTTGGATCGGGATTCGAGACCTAACCTCAAACCCAAACCTGGACCTAGGACACACCTCGGGACCTGGGATCCGGGACTCGATGCTTGGACCTGACTCGTAGTCGATGTCAGGATCTAGGACTTAGACTAGAACCCAAACCCAAACTCGATCTCAAACCAGGTCTCGGACACATACCAAGACCCAGACCCACACTTGGGAACCAAAACCGAAACTTGAACTGGAACCGGACTAGGATCTTGGAACGGGACTGAGACCTGGACCCAGACCCGAACCCGAAACCGGACCACCCTCGGACCCTAACCGAGATCGAACCCCAGACCCAAACCTCGTCGCAAACCCAAATCAGGACTCGAACCCAGACTCGGACCCAAACTCGATCCGAACCCGTACCCCGTGACATGAAACTGGAACCGCAACTAGAAGCGGATTGGGACCCAGGAACAGGACCAGGACCTGGACCTGGACCCAAATCCAAAACTATAACCGGACTAGGACCCAAACTCGGACACAAACCCACCTTGGGATTGGGGTCCAAAACTTGAATCCAAACATGAACCGAGACTCGGGACCAAAACCCAGACCTGAATTCAAAGCTAAACATTGAACATGACTCGGGACCTAGAATTGGGATCGAGACCCAGAACTGGACCCTAGTCTCAATCCCAGACCTAGACCCAGACCCAGACTGGAACCTGGGACATAAGCAGAAACTAGACTGGGACCCGTGATTGGGATCCAAATCTTGTCCTGGGATCCGAGAACCGGGGCTTGGACAAGACCCACAGTCGATTTCTTTATTTGGGACTCGGACAAGGACGAAAGCTGGACCACGACCTAGACCCAGACCCAGACTTGGGACCCGAAACTGAAACTTGAAGTAGAACGTGACCATGACCTTCGAACAGGACCGTGACCGTGACCAAGACCTGGACCTGGACTGGGACCCGGAACTAGACCAGAACCTAGCCTCAAAACTCGGGCTCGGACCCAGTCCCGGACATTGTCCCGGACCTGGTCCCGGACCCAGACTAGGATTGAGACTCAAACCTGAACCCAAAATCGAACTCGGGACTCAATCCCAAACCCAGAACAAGCCCCTCACCGAAACTGGGATCCAGACCTGGGCATGGACACGAACCCAGACCTTGACCCGAAAACCGACCCAGACCCAAACCGGGATCAAAACACGAGACCTATACCCGGACCCGGATGCAGACCCAGACCCGAACTTGGGACCCAGACCTAGACCCGAACCTGGACCCGGACTTAGACCGGGATCCAAAAAACCTGTACCCGAAATCAAAATTGGAACTATGATTAGGACCTAGACCTGAGACCAGAACTGAACCCAAACCATAACTGACTCAGACCAGAACTTGGACCGAGACCTTGACTAGGGCTGGGACCTGAGTCCTGGGACCCGAACCTCGACCGGGACCCAGACTGGGACTTGGCCCTCGACCTGACCTGGTCTTAAACCCTCGCCGGGTTCTGAGACTCACAACCCAGACCAGAATCCAGACCCTGACAAGGACCTGAACCTAAACCCAAACCAAGACGTGGATAGAGACCTGGACCTGAACCCAGACCGGGACCTGACTAAAACCAAGACTCAGGACCCGAACCTGAACCTAGACCAAGACCAGGACCTAGGAACCGGACTTGGATGGGGGACCTAGACCAGGGACTTAGACCCCAGAACCCAGACCCAGATCTAAATCCGGAACTCGAACCCCAACCAGGACCTTACTTGGAACCTGGAATCTGAAGTCGGACCTAGACCTGGACCGAAAACCTGCCCCGGACAAAAACCAGGTTAGGAATATGGACACGAACCCATACCACGATTAAACCCGAACCCAGACCCGAACCGAAAATTGAACTCGAACCCGGGACCCGAACTCAGACCCAGTCCCAGAATAAGACCCAAAACTAGATCTGCACCCGAACCTGCACTCGTACCCAGATTAGGATCGGAACCCAGGACTTAGACCCGGAACTAAACCCAGACTTAGATCAAGATCGAAACTTGGGACTCGGACCAAAACCTGGACCCAGGCCAAGGACCCTAATCAACACCCGGAGCTCAATCCGAACCTAGACCAAGATTTCGACCCGAACCCAAACTCGGACCAAGACTTGAACCCCAATCCAAACTCGAACCACGACTCAAACTCAAACCCAAACTCAAACTCGGAATTGCAATTGGAATTGGAACCGGACTAGGAAGAGGACCAGGACCCAGACCCAAACCCAAACCCAAATAAAAACGTAAACCGATACCCTAACCCGAACCGCGACTAGGACCCAAACCCGAACCTAGACTGCGACCCAAACCCAAACTAGAACTGGGAACTAGGCCATAATCGGGATAGGGACCCGGGCAACGGAGCTAGGACCGGGACCCAAGACACGACCCTAGACCTGGACTTAAACCTAGAACCCACCTCGTGACCCGGCACCCGAAAAGGAACCAGAACGCGACCCGAGATCAGGATCAGGATCTGGACCTAGGGCTTGGATCGAACCCGTAGTCAGTGTCGAGATCTGGGACCCAGCCCCGAACCCGAAACCAAACCAGGACCCGAACCAGAATCCAAACCCGGACCCAAACCCAATCCCAGACTAAAACTTGGACCAGAACATGTACCCTGTGACCGAAATTGGAACCGAACTGGAAGTAGACTGGGACCCGGGAACGGGACCGGAACCAGGACTTGGACCTGGACCTAGAACCGTAACCGGACTTGGATCTAGACCCAAAAACGTAACTGACCAGGACCCGGACTCCAACCTACACCTACACCTGAACTGGGACCTGGACTCGGATCCCAACCCAAACCAGGACTCAGTGCCGAACCTGGACCCGAACTCAGACCAAAATATGGAACCAGACTTGGGATAAAAAAAACTGGGGTAGGGACCTAGAACTGCACCCCAGTCTCGGTCCCGAACCCAAACTCGGACCTTGGACCCAAGACCTGAACCAGAACTAGACCGGGACACGTGACAGGGATCCAAATCTTGGACTTAGACCAAGACTCGAACAGGACCGCCAGAAATGACCCTTAAACAAGAGTACGCTCATGACCAGGACCCGGACGAACACCTAGAACCAAACTCAACTTAGATCCAAACCCAAACCGAGACCGGAACTCGGGCCCAAACATGGTCGTGTACCTAGACTGGGATCTAGACTCAGACCCGAACCCGGACCAGACCTAGACCTGGGACTTGATCCCAGACATACACTCAGACCGAGATTGGGATCCAGATACGAACCTGGACTCGAACCTAGACCTAGACCCAAACTCGGATCAAAACTAGGGACCTAGATCTAGACCGAGACCCTGACCAAGACCAAGACCTGGACCCGCATCCGGGACCTGTACTCAGACCTGGACCCAAATCCAAACCCAAACCGAGATCCAAACCTTGACCGTGACCTAGACCCAAACTCGGACAAGGACTCAGACCCCGACCCAGACCCAGACAAAAACCAAAACCCAAACACTGAATCGAAATTGAAACTGGGACTAGGACCCAAACCCAAACATGGACCCAGACTTAGACCTAGGCCTCGGAACCTAAACCCAGATAAAAACTCAGGACTCGGACCTGAACCTAGACCAAGGCTTGAACAGAGATCTTGACCCAGACTGAGATCAAAACCCGAACCTGGACTTGGACCAGGACTTGAACCCCGACCGAGTCCTAGACTCAGACCGGGACCTAGGACTCAAACCTAGATAGGGGACCTGGACCCGTGACACTGGCATCAGAACTGGGACCGGCACCCAAGACCTACCCCAGACCCAGACCCTTACTTAGGACCCGGACCGAGACTTGGGACCCGAGACCGTTATCCAGATCTGGACCCGGGGCTTACACCTGACCCGTAGTCAGTGTTTTGACCTGGGACCCATACCAAGACTCAAATCTAGACCCAGACTCGGACCCAGACCCAAACCCAGACCCAGGCCCGTACCCGAGACCTGGGTTTGAGTGCAAGTTTGGGTTTGAGTCTGGGAACTTGAATCTGACTAGGACCCAGACCTAGACACGAACCTGAATCAATACTCGGATCGAGACTAGGGACACGAACCCGAACCCAGACACGCACTTGGATCCAGACCCAGACCTAGGACCCAGATCGGGATTGGAGACCCAAACCTAGACACAGGACCCAAACCTAGATTGGGGACCCAACCTCAAAATTAGAACCAAAATTGGGACCTAGGACTTGGACTAGGACCCAAGAGCAGTCCCCAGTCTAGGTCCTAGACCTGGACCCAGACACGAACACGGACTAAGACCCTAAATTCGAATCAAAACAAGACCAAGACCCAAGTTTGGGATTTGGATCTTGACCCACGACCCGGGGCTTGGACCCAACCCGTAATCGGTGTCTAGATTTTGGAATCAAACCAAGACCCAAACTTGGAACCATTTCCAGACCAGGACAAAAACCCATACTCGAACCCGAGACCCAAAATTAGAACAAGAACTGGAATTAGGACCCTGGAATTAGAATTGGACAAGGATCCAAACCCTTCTCTAGACGTGGAACCGAACATGGTCTAGGACCTAGACCAGGATCGATACCCAGACCCAGACTCAAACTCGGACCCTAAACCAGGACCTACGACCCAGGACCCGTGACCCGAGACCTGGACCAAAACCTAGACCCGTACTAAGACCCGGACCCAAACCAAGACCCAAACCTAGACACGGACTGAAACCCAAACCCAGACCCAAACCCAGACCCAGACCCGGACCTTGGCCTAAACTCGAACCTAGGACTCGGACCCGGGTCGAGATTAGGACTGGGACCCAGACCTGGACTAGGATCGAGACCTAAACCTGGACTGGGACTAGAACCCGGACTAGGACTGGGACTAGGACCCGATACTCGGACCTGGGACCTGAGAACCGAATCGTGACTTAGACCCAGACCAAGCAAAGACCCGAGACAAGGACCAATATCCAACACGGACCGGGACCTGCACTCAGATGGGGACCCTAGGACCCTGACCTGAATCGGGGACCTAGACTTATGACTCAGGACCCAAGACCCAAACCTTGACTAGAGACCTGAACTAGGATCTGGATTTGGACCCGAGACCCAGGACCCAAGACCTGAGGCTTAGACCCGACCCATAGTCAGTGTCTAAATTAGGGAATTGGACCTGGACCCGGACCTACACCGGACTAGAACCCGAACCTGTACCAGAACTCGTACTTGACTCCACATGTGGTTAGTGTTTGGATTTGGGACCAAGACTCGGACCTGAACCCAAACATGGACCTAGACATAGACCGGGACTCAGACCCATACGCACATACGAACCTTAAATCATACCCTGTTACCCGAAATTGGAACCAGAATTTGAAGCGGACCCTTAAACCCTAAACCCTAAACCTTAAACCCTAAATCCTAAACTCTTTACACTTACTCCTAAACCCTAAGCCCTAAACCCTAAATCCCTAAAGACTAAAGCCAAAACCCTAAACCCTAACCTGGACACGGGCCATGACCCATACCTATACCGAGATCGGAACCCAGGACCCAAACCCGAACCTAGATCCCAACCTAAACCTAGACCCAGACTCAGGACCTGAACCCAGACCCAAACCCAGACCAGAACTTCGTTCGGGACCTTGACATTGACTGGGACTTAGATCGGGACCTTAACCCGAAGAGGGACCTAGACTCAGACCGGGACCCGAACCCAAACTCAAACCTGAACCAATACTGGGACATAGACTCGGACCCAAACTCAAACCTGAACCCGTACTGGGACCTTGACTCAGACCAAAACTCGGGATCCAAACCCGAACCTGAACATGGACCTAGACCAGGACCTAGGATCTAGACCTAGATGGGGCACCTGGGCCCCAAACCCGAACCTAGACCCAGACCTGGACCAAGGATCCGGACCTAGAATGGGGACTTGGACCCGAAACTGGGTCCCAAAACTCAACCCCATACTTGAGACACGGGACCCAACCCTGGACCCAGAACCCAGGACCTGACTACCGGGACACAACCCCAAACTCGAACCCAAACCCAAACCCAAGACTCGGGACCCGAACTTGAACAAGTCCGAGATCCAAGACTGAGATCCAAATCTGGACCTGAGGCTTTGACCTGCTGCTGCTGCTGCTACTAGTGATGGACTTTCAGAAAGAACAACCTCTGTAGTTAACATTGCAGGAATGGTGTGTTTTTAATTATCATATTTTCACTTCTAATCTATGTGTAAACCTGTTTTGCATTTTGTTTCACTTGGAGAAGTAGAATTTTTCTAGTTAGATATTTAATCGTTAAATATTATATATATGCCAGAATGGGGATTCCTGTAGCATGGGAGATGTGAAACCTAGAATAACTGAAGAACATGACAAATCAAAGATTTGGAAGCTCACTGAAATCACTGAACCATCTCAGTGTCGGTCTTTAAGGCTCCAAGAAAACATGAGTGTAACCAAAGTATATTTTAGTATTTAAAATATGTACTGATATGATACTGTCAGATACACCCGTGAATCTTGACATCCACTTTCACCTTTGTCCTGCCATCTGTTTCTGATTATGTTCCTTGTTGTCACAGATATCCAAGTTAATTTATACAAATTCTGGTAATGTTGTTTTAGTGTTAGGATCAAATGTTATTCATTTACTATGAAAATGGCAGTGAAGTGATCGTTATACTAGTGGCAGAGTAAGTAGATGCAGGGCTCCTTGGATTGAAACATAGATTTGGCATTTTGAAGAATTTTATAGTTTCCTTACTATTTTTGTTTTTATTTTCTTTTATTATTTTAGGAGACAACCAATGTATCATCTAAACTGTGGCAACCAACAAGTGGTATTTTTATGACCAATGATGTCGCTAACACTAATCTTGAAGAGGTTGTTCCTTGCTTTCAGGGGTGAGCATAAAATCCAGAAAACTAAAAAACCGTTGAAACCGACCTACCGAACACTGTTGGGACCGAACTCGATGAAACCTAAAACTGAAAAAACCTCTAACGGTTAAAACCGCCATTGAATGATTGATTTTTTTAGGTAATAAACCGACCGAAAAAATGAAACCGACCGTTATACATATATATATATATTTATTTATTAAGTTTTTTTTTTGAATGTATTATAGTTACTAATAATATATAAAAATAATATATTTTTTATTAATATTAAAGTTAAAAGGATAAGATAATTAGTTTTTGAACAATTAATTTGTTTGTTTGTAGTTGTAAAATGTAGAATAATGTATTTACAGAATAAATTGGATCATTTTTTTTCTAAACAAAGTCCAGTTTAGGCGGTTTAAACCGATCAAGCCGAGGTTCAAAACGGTCGGTTTTAAGATAGGTATGGACTGGTTGGTCGGTTTTTGGATTGCATCAATCTAGACCGAAAATCGAATTTTGGAATTTTATATAGAAAAAAACCGACCAAATCGACCGATGCTCAACTCTACTTGCTTTCCTCTGTCCAAGAATGATTCCTATGTAATGTCAGCATCTGGTGGGAAGATATCCCTTTTAAATATGATGATGTTTCAGCTAACGTTTGACCCATAGTCGATGTCTTGATTTGGGACTCGGACAAGGACCTGAAGCTGGCCCAGGACCTGGACCCAGACCAAGACCTGGGACCCGAAACCGAAACTTGAACCAGAATGTGACCAGACCCTAGAATTGGGCCCCCAAACTGGGACAAGAACTTGGGCCTTGGAACTTGGATCGAGATCCCAGACCCGACCCCAGACCCAAACTTGGACCTAGGACCCACCTCGAGACCTGGGATCTAAGACTCGATGCTTGGACCCGACCCAAAGTCGGTATCTGGATCTGGGACTTAGACTAGAACCCAAACCCAAACTCGAACTCAAACTAGGACCCAGACACATACCCAGACAAAGACCCACACTCGGGAACCAAAACTGAAACTTGAACCAAAGCCAGACTAGGATCTTGGAACGGGACCAGAACCTGGACCCGGACCTGAACTTAAAACTGGACCCAACCTCGGACCCTAACCGAGACCGAAACCCGGAACTGAACCTCGCCCTCGACCTAAATTAGGAACCGAAACCAGAAGCAAATTGGGACCCAAGAATAGGACTAGGACCAGGACCTGGACCAAGACCCAAAACTGTAACCGGACTAGGACCCGGACTCGGACACAAACCCACCTTGGGATTGGGACACGAACCCACACCTGAACTCAGACTTGAAAATTGAAAAGGACTCGAGACCCAGAATTAGGATCGAGACCTAGAACTGCACCCTAGTCTCGTTCCCGGACCTAGATCAAGACCTAGACCGGGACGTGGGACATGAACCGAAACCAGGCTGGGATCCGTGATTAGGATCTAGATCTTGTCCCAAGATCCGGTAATTGGAGTTAGACAAGACCCATAGTCAGTGTCTTGATCTGGGACTCTGACAAGGACCCAAAGCTGGACCAGGACCCGGACCCTGTCCCAGACATGGGACTTGAAACTGAAACTTGAACCTGACGTGACCAAGACCCTAGAACAGAATTGGGACCGTGACCAAGACCTGGACCTGGACCGGCACCAAGAACTAGACAATAACAAAGCCCCAAAACTCGAGCTCATACACAATCCCAGACCTGATCTCGGACCGAGACTAGGACTGAGATTCGAACCCGAAACCGAACTCGGGAGTCGATCCAAGACCCACACAAAGCCCCTGGCCAAGACTGGGATTCGAACCTAGATATGGATGTTGGAATTATTTTACCAGGATCTTAGATCTACTCAGAAGTATGTTGTTTAACATCCTAAATATGAACTTCTAAAATGATATGAAATAAACACATATAAAGTATGAGAAACCTTACAGTGATTGCAGCGGAATAATATGTCTCCTTCCACTCAGATCTCTAACCCTTGTATCCTTTCTGTCGCAGAGTATTATCAAGATCTGAGCCCGAATGTCCTTCTTGTTGAATCTGGATTCTTCACGATCTTCCACACTATGATTGAGGTACCACTTGATGTGTATGGGCACTACTCTTTCACTCAAGGGGTTCGAATCAATAATGAAGAATAAAGAAAGATAAGTGGCGGCTAGGTTATGTAGAAGGCACTCAGGTTTTTCTCTGAAAGGAATAAGATGCATCATCTTTTCTGAAGCCATCACTACGTATTTATAGTATGCCACCTAGGGTTAGATTTGAATTATTTGGCATCAAAATAATGAAAATATTAAATGGTAAAACCTACATAAGTGGCCAGCCAAGGCTTGTGGATATGGGCCCCACTTTTGCAATTTGCTGTTTGTCAAAAACGCCAATTTTCAAATTCAATCATTTAAATGCCAATTTCAACTATTTAATAACTAAAGTTAATTATTGAATAATATTGTCATTTCATATATTTATTAATTAGACAAGCCAAAGTCTCTTAATTAACAAATATACCCTAGGAACATGGGCCTATATATCCGAGCTTCCAATAAGCAGATCAAGAATTTACCACTTAAATTCACTGACTTATTAATTCTTTGTTGCATCCACGCATAGAACTCAGAATTGCACTCTCAGCTATATAGAACGCTCTATATGTTCCACCAAATAGACACGCTATTAATTATCCATTGTTATAATCCTAATTTGATCAATGACCCTCTATATAAATGATCTACATTGAATAGGGACTAAATTACCGTAACACCTTTCAATGTATTTTATCCTTAAAACACTTAGCCACGTATAAATGATATTTCAGCTAAGTGAAATGAATATTCAACCATTTATTTTCGTTTCACCAAGCTCGAAGGAAATCATCTTTTACTTTCTATTCGCCAGATAGAAGCTAAAGATTCCATATTTATGTTTAGCGCTCCCACTCAATTGCACTACCGTGTTCCAAAAATGTACGTATCACCCTGACCCAAAAGTAGGCTTAACTAACAAATCAAAGAACACGAATAACACTCTTGAGATTGAACCTAATCATATCAGGATTAAGATCATTTGATCTAGGATCAACTAGGTGATATTGAATTGAATAGATATTACGGTAAGTTTAAATCTATGTCAAAGTTCAATATCGGTCCCTTCCGATGCATACTCCATGCATCCAACCCAAGCTTTACTCTAACCAATGCTCTGGAAAGAACATAGCATTTCTCCAAATGCAAGTAAACTCTATTGTAGATTATCATATCAGTAAAACCCTAGTGTTGCGATAAATCTAGGAATGTTTAATCACATAGTCTTGTTTACTTTCCACTGTGCTGACGACACAATAAACAAGAACAAGAATGTGAAAAGGGTTTGGATGAATTTATAAATTAAATAGACGAGCAATTGATAATGTGAACCAAAAATTACACAAATGAATGAAAAATACTTTTGTTTCTTTATTAATATTGAATAATACGGATTACATTGAAAATGGAGTTTTATTTAGGGCGTAAAACTCAACAAACTCCCACTTGCACTGATATAAAACTAATCAGTACATCTCAATTAATTCTAAATTCTGACAGTGCTTTTCGAATGCAGTCCCTGCCAAGACTTTGGTGAATGGATCAGCTAGGTTGTCCTCAGTGTCCACTTTCTCCACCAGTACATCCCCTCTTGCCACATATACTCTGATGATGTGATACTTCCTTTTCATATGCTTGCTCCTTTTGTGGCTTCGAGGCTCCTTACTGTTGGCTATGGCTCCAGTGTTATCGCAAAGCAAAACCAGCGGTTTTTCCATTCTAGTGACAACACCGAGTCCAGTGAAGAACTTTCTAAGCCAGTTAAGTTCTTTGGCAGCCTCTACAGCAGCTATGTATTCTGCCTCCATGGTAGAGTCTGAAATCGCGGTTTGTTTAGCACTTCTCCAAACCACTGCTCCACCCCCAAGAGTAAATACCATCCCAGATGTAGATTTCCTATCATCAAGACATGCCTGGAAATCCGAGTCGGTATAGCCTACGGGATTTAAAGCACCACCCTTGTAGACTAACACAAATTTCCTTGTAGTCTTCAAGTACTTCAAAATATGCTTAATAGCAGTCCAATGTTCCTGTCCTGGATTTCTCTAATACCTGCTCACAATTCCTACAGCATCACAGATGTCAGGTTTAGTGCATAACATTGCATACACTAGACTGCCAACTGCAGAAGCATAAGGAACTCTTCTCATGTCCTCTATCTCTTGAGGATCAGTGGGACACTGTTCCTTAGATAGACGGATACCATATCTAGAAGGCATATTCGCCCCTTTGGTGTTGATCATTGAGAATCTCTCTAAAACCTTATCAATGTAAGTTGTTTGAGAGAGAGCAATGGATCTGTTTTTTCAGTTTCTAATAATCTGAATACCGAGAACATAGGCAGCCTCACCTGAATCTTTCATTTCGAATTGAGTGTCTAACCATTCCTTGATGTTAGTAATTTTCTTGACATTGTTGCCAATGATCAAAATGTCGTCAACATAAAGGACCAGGAATACTACTACTTGGTCTTCCTTGAGTTGGTAAACACATGGTTCATATTCATTCTGAAGAAAGCTGTAGGTCTTGATGATTTCATCAAACCTTTTGTTCCATGAGCGAGAAGCTTGCTTAAGTCCATAAATAGACCTATTGAGTTTGCAAACTTTATTTTCCTGTCCTGGAAGAACACAGCCTTCTGGTTGCTCCATATAGATGGTTTCTTCAAGAATTCCATTAAGGAACGCTGTCTTGACATCCATTTGCCAAATTTCATAGTCGTAAGCGGCTGCGATGGAGAGAATAATTCGGATGGATTTGAGCATGCCGACAGGACTAAAAGTTTCCTCATAGTCCACACCTTCTCTTTGGGTATAACCCTAGGCGACCAGTCTAGCTTTGAAAGTTTCGACTTCGCCCCCAGCTCCTCTTTTCTTCTTGTAGACCCACTTACCTCCGATTGGACGATAGTCATCGGGTGCGTCTACATATTCCCAGACTTTGTTCTTTTTCATGGAATCCATTTCTGAATCCATGCCGGCTGACCATCGTTTCCGTTCTGGACTTGTCATTGCATGTTTATATGTTAATGGGTCGTCATCAAATCTTGTCACCAACGACCTTATTGATTTCACCATCCAAGCCGTAACGAGATGATTTAGTAAAAGCCCTCCCACTGCGACGAGGAGCGGTGATTCTCTGAACAGGAACTTTAGTGGTATTTCTCTCGGTTGTATCAACTTGTAAAGGTTCAACCGAGGAAGTGGGATTATCCTCTACTTGAGTAGAAGAGGATGGAACATTAGAAGGACTTATATCTGCAAGCATTTCCTCCAATACTACTTTACTTTGTGGTTTGAAATTCTTAATATAGTCATCTTCAAGGAAAGTGGCGTTTGTGGAAACAAACACTTTATCATCATTGCGACTATAAAATAGTCCACCCTAGTCTCTTTAGAATTTCCAACAAACACGCAAACCTCAGTTCGCTTTTCAAGTTTGCCATCTTTCTTTCTTAAGACATGAGCAGGGTACCCCCAGATTCTATAATGGCGTAAACTAGGTGTACGACCATTCCATAGTTCTAAAGGTGTCTGAAGGACTGATTTAGATGGAACAAAATTTAAAATGTCGGTTGCCATCTGAATTGTATATCCCCAGAAGGACGTAGGTAGAGTTGAGTAGCTAAGGATGGACCTAACTATTTCCAAAAGCGTGCGATTCCTTCTTTCTGCAACTCCATTTTGCTGTGGAGTGCTAGGGGCAGTTAATTGGGATTCAATGCCAAGTTTGATCAAATGATCTTTGAACTGCATATCCATATATTCTCCACCCCTATCAGTTTGCAAGATCTTTAACGTTTTACCCAATTGGTTTTGAGCCAATGCAAGAAATTCCTGGAACTTTTCAAACGTTTCAGATTTCTTATGCATAAGGTAAATGTGACCATATCTAGAGTAATCGTCAATGAAAGTGACAAAGTACTCATAACCACCTCTAGCTTTGACATTCAGTGGTCCACATAGATCTGAATGTACTATGCCTAGTGGTTCTTTGGCACGCTCTCCCTTTGCAAAGAAAGAACGTTTGGTCATCTTTCCTTCTAGGCAAGACTCGCATACAGGTAATTCACCTAAGAAGACATTTTTCAATGGACCGTCTTTGGTTAGCCTATTGAGTCTGTCATAGCCTATGTGGCCTAAACGTAAATGCCATAGATATGTTTCATAATCATTATCGATCTTTTGCTTTTTGTGGTTTCTAGGTTTAGCTACTTTAAACAGCTCGTTATGTAGGGCAAATGGTTCTTCTGGTCTTAGAACATAAAGCCCCTGTTCCATGGATGGAACACAAATATGAATGCCATTTCGAGAAATGGTTTGCACCAGAACTCGAAAAATCTAATTTGTATTATTGCAATTGAAAGCATGAAACAAAATCAAGTTTCTACTGAAATTTGGAATGTATAAGACATTGTCTAATTCCAAAATTTTGTTTTGAAACTTGAGTTTTGCTTTTCCTCTAGCTCTAACCGATACCATTTCGCCATTACCAACCTTAAGTTTCAACTCTCCGGATTTCAAATAATTCCACTTTTCAAGCAATTGCAATGAGCAACTTACATGGTTTGTAGACCCAGAATTAAGAATCCAGATGGAGTTGTCATTCATTCGAAAACTAAAGCATCACTACTTAATTGTTTTTGAATTGTTGTTATTGCTGGTTCTATCTGTTGTGAAGTATAATTTGAGGAAGTGAAAAAACTTTCTCTAATCTTCTCAACTGAGCTCGAATTAGTAGGATTGTTGGAGCTATGAACTATTTGCTTTTTAGAGTGAACAATTCCCAGCTTATCTGCTTTCTGGAATTTCATGTTCATCATGAGCAAGTGTGAAGTATTACTCTGACCAGGAGTCTTATTCACATTTTCAAGTTCATTCCTAAAGGTAATTTCTAGAGGAGTGTTGGGATGTGGGGTTGTACATTTCGTCACTACAAATATAAATAAACAGAAGTAAGTTTTGGTTCAAAAATTCATACACAAGTAATCAGATATGTTTGCAAAAATACTAAAACTCTAACATATTTTATTTTCCAAGGTTTTCAACATAATGAAATACAGTGTCCCGGTAGGCGAGACTCAAAGATAACATTAGTTGAATAGAGTAGTCAGCTCATCTAAAATAAAAACTATTTTAGCAACCTTTTATTCGATCAAAATGAGAATCCAACGTTGTCCCGGTAGGCGAGAGTCAAGGTTATTCTCATTTTATGAGCTTCCACCATTGTTTCATGTTTTATAAGTTTATCTCTAAGTAGTAACCGTAGGGGAGAGTCTAATAGAGACGAAAACTTACAAAACACTTATCATATGAGATCTTACGGTGTTAAATGCTTTCAACGAATAACCATCCATAAGGGGGACAAAGTCTAGCGTCTCGAGGTTATATTGAAAACATTTAACTATTGTAAGACCAACAATGGAGATCAAATGTCTTTTTATTAAAGCTCATTATTTAAAAAGAATATGTATTTTATTTAATCATTTATTTTATTCTATATTTTAATAATAAAAATTACAAATTAAAGTTGGTAAAATAAAAAAAAATTAAAAAAAAATCCAACTTCAATTAAATTTTAACCTATTTAATATTCGAAAAAAAATTCGAAATTAAATAAATAATTAAAATATAATAAAATAAAATTTGAAAAATATCTAATTTAAGTTGTTATAGAAAAATTCTAAAAATATCCAACTTAAATATTTTTCAAATAAAATTAAATTAAATATCAGAATTAAGTTGTAACCACTTAATTTGAAAATATTCTATTTTAAGTTTATCCATATTTAAAAAAAATATCAACTTAAAAAACATATCTAAAGAATCTTCAATAACCAATTCCTAAAATTCTTCAAGTTTAAAAATATCAAATTCAAGTTTATCCAAAATTAGTTAAAATAACTAATTTACAACTAAAATTAAAATTCAAAAAAAAAAAAGAAAATTTAAGTTGATAAAAAAAATTAGTTAGAAACAACCAATTTACAACTTAAGTAGGAATATCTAAAATTAAGCTTCAAAAGAATCTAATTAGTTAAAATTCTATATTTAATTAAATACAAGAAAAATACATATAGTTTATCTAGAAATAAATTCATTAAACTAAGTGTGTTTTTCTTAAATTAATTTCAAAATATACGAATGGAAAATAAAATTCCATTTACTTTGAAATTAATTATGTTGCTAATCAATTTTATTAGGTTAAACTAATTTAATTAACCTAGTACAGTTATCCAAATTAGGCAAATGGACATTCACAGTTGGGGTTGTTCGTGTGAGGGAGGGCTGGGTTCAGTATGTCGTACCCACTGCTATTGACTCGGGACAAAGAACCGGGGTCGGGACCTAGAACCGCACCCCAGTCTCGATCTAAAACCTAAACTCGAACTTGGGACCCGGGACCTAAACTAGAACCAAATTGGGGCCCGTGACAGATATCCAGATCTTGACTCGAGATCTAGCAAACGGGGCTTCGAATAGACCCGTCGTTGGTGTTTGTATTTGGGACTCAGACTAGGACCCGAACCCAGACCAAGACCCAAACCCGAACCCAAACCTAGGCCCGAGATCCGAAACTGGAACCTGAACAAGAACTGTTGGAGTAGGACCCTAGAACAAGACTAGGACCGTGACCAGGACTCGAACCCAAACCTAGAACCGAACTCGAACCTAGCCCCAAACCCCAACCGAGACTGGAACTTAGGCTCGGACATGGTCGTGTACCCAGACCGAGACCGAGATCCAAACTCGGACCTAAATTTACGAGTCAATCACAGACATTGACTCGGACCTAAATAGGGATCCAGATATGAACTTGGACTCGGACCTAGACCCAGACCGGGATCAAAACTCAAGACCTAGATCTAGACCCAGATCCAAACCTGGACCCGCACTTGAGACCCAAACTCGAACCTGGACCCGAACCGAGACCCAAACAAGGATCCAGACCTTGATCCAAACTCAGACTAGGACTCAGAACCCAACCCAGACCTAGACTCGATCCCGAATCAGACACAGAATCCGCGTGTGGGTCTGTGTTTGAGTCTAGGTCCTGGTCCTGGTCCGGTTACAGTTTTGGGTCTGGGTCCAGGTCCTAGTCCTGGTCATGTTCTTGGGTCCCGATCCGCTTCTGGTTTCTATTCTAGTTTCAAGTCATGGGGTACGAGTCAAGTGTTGGGTTTTATGCCCTAAATAAAACTCATTTCAATATAATCAGATTTACTTATTAATATAGATCAAAAATAACATTTAATGTTGCTTGGTTCACATGATTTATTTCATGATTATATGTACATAATGTATAAATTCATCTGAAACCCTTTTCACATACTTGATCCTGTTTATTGTGCCGTCAACACGTTGGAAAGTAAACATGACTATGTGAATAAAGTTTCCTAGATTTATCAGACATATGGTTTTACTGATATGATAATCTACAACAGAGTTTACTTGCATTTGGAGAAGTGCTATGTTCTTTCCAGAGCATTGGTTAAAGTAAAGCTCAGGTTGGATGCATGGAGTATGCATCGGAAGGGACCGATATTGAACTTTGACTTAGATTTATTAAACTTACCGTAATATTTATTCAAGTCAATATCGCCTAGTTGATCCTAGATCAAATGTTCTTAATCCTGTTATGATTAGGCTCAATCTTGAAAGGCTATTTGTGTTCTTTGATTTGTTAGTTAAGCCTACTTTTAGGTCAGGGTGATACATACATTTTGGGAACACAGTAGTGCAATTGAGTGGGAGCGCTATCATAAATATGGAATCTATAGCTTCTATCTGGCGAATAGTAAGCAAAGGATGATCTCCTTCGAGCTTGACCAAACGAACATAAATGGTGGAGTACTCATTTCACATAAGCTGAAATATAATTTATACGGGGTCAAGTGTTTTAAGGATAAAATACATTGTAGGGTGTAACGGTAATTTAATCCCTTTAGAGTGTAGATCATTCATATAGAGGATCATTGATCACATTAAGATTATAACAATGGATAACTGATGATGCGTCTATATGGTGGAACATATAGAGCATTCTATTATACTGAGAGTGCAATTCTAAGTTCTATGCGTGGATTCAACGAAGAATTAATAATAAATTCTTGATCTACTTATTGGAAGCTCGGTTATATAGACCCATGGTCCCCGCACTAGTTGAGATAATATTGCTTGTAAGACTCATATAATTGGTTTTGATTAATCAATTATAATTCTCAAATTAGACTATGTTTATTTGTGAAATTTTCACTAAGTAAGGGTGAAATTGTAAAGAAAGAGTTTTAGGGGCATATTTGTTAATTATGATACTTTGTATGGTTCAATTAATAAATATGATAAATGACAAAATTATTTAATAATTATTTATAGTTATTAAATAGTTAGAATTGGCATTTAAATGGTTGAATTAGAAAATTGGCGTTTTTGAGAAAATCAGATGCAGAAAAGATAAAACTGCAAAATTGCAAAAAGTGAGGCCCAAATCCACTAGTATAGGGCCGACCACTTTTATAGGAATTTACCTCTGATATTTTCATTATTTTAATGCCAAATAATTCAAACCTAACCCTAGTGGAATGCTATAAATAGATAGTGAAGGCTTCAGGAAAATTACACACTTTTCTTCTGACACTTCTGATTCAGAAAAAACTGAGCCTTCTCTCTCCCTATCTTTGGCCGACCCTTCTCTTTCTCCTTCCCTCTTCAATTTCGAAATTCTTAGTGTATGAGTAGTGCCCACACACAGCAAGTGATACCTCAATCATAGTGAGGAAGATCGTGAAGAAAGACTTTCAGCAAGAAGGAGGTTTCAGCATCAAAGATTCAGAGAAAGAGATCCAGGTTCAGATATTGATAATGCTCTGCTACAGAAAGGAATCAAGGGCTAGATATCTGAACGGAAGGAGTCATATTATTCCGCTCCACCCAATGTAAGGTTTCCTAAACTTTATATGTGTTTATTTCATCGTTTTAGAAAGTTCATATTTAGGGTGTTAATAAACATACTTGTGAGTAGATCTAAGATCCTGGTAAAATAAATTTCCAACATCAAGTCCAAGCATCGAGTATCGTATCCCAAGTCCCGAGGTGGGTCCTAGGTCCAAGTTTTAGTTTGGGGTCGGGTTGTGGATCCCGATCCAAGTTCCGAGGCCCAAGTTTGTGTCACGGTTTGCGGCCTAATTCCTAGCTATGGGTGCCCCATCTATGTTTGGGTCCTAGGTCCCGGTTCGAGTCCAAGTTCATGTTCTAGTTCGGGTTCGGTCTCGAGTCCAATTCAAGTCCAGGTCTCGGTTTGGGTTCGAGTCCGAGTTCGGGTCCCAGTCCCAGTTTGGGTCCGAGTTTTGGGTTCGGGTCCCGATTTGGGTCGAGGTCCTGGTCTTTGGGTTTGGGTGTGGCCCCAGTTTTTGGGTCTGAATCTGGGTCCGGGTCCCGATCTGGGTCAAGGTCCCGGTCTTGGTTTAGGTCCCAAGTCACAGGTCCCGGTCTGGGTCCAAGTCTCGATATGGGTTCTGGTTTGAGTTTGGGTTTAGGTTTGGGTCCTGTTACAGTCCCAGTTCTAGGTTCTCATCCCAGTCCTGGTCCGATTCCAATTTCGGGTTTGGGATCGGGTTGGGATCCTAGTTCAGGTCCAGTTCAGGGTACGGATTTGAGTCTGGGTTCTAGCTTAAAACACTAACTACGGGTCAGGTTGAATAATCAGGTCAAGATTTTGATCTCGGTCTTGATCTAGTTTGGCTTCTGGGTCCTAAGCCGAGTCCCAAGTTTGAGTTTGGGTCCGGGTTTTGGGTTGTGTCCCGGTAGTCAGGTCCTGGGTTCCGAGTTCAAGGTCGGGTCCTGTGTCTGGAGTCTGGGGTTAAGTTTTGGGTCTCGGTGCCGATTCTAAGGCCCAATTTTGGGTCCAAGTCCCCAGTCTAGGTCCGGATCCTTGATCCAGGTTCGGGTTTGGGGCCCATGTCCCATATCTAGGTTACGATTTGCCTCTTAGGTCCCAAGTCTGAGTCTCGGGTCCCGGGTCCCGGGTCCCGGTCCCAATCCGGGTTCTTGTCCCAGTCCTGGTTAAGGGCTCGGTCCCAATCTAGGTCTGGGTCCCAGCCTTGATCTCGGTCTGGGTCCGAGTCCCCGATTCGAGTCCAAGTCCCGAGTGTGAGTTTGAGTTATGGTACGAGTCCAGCTCTACGTCCGGGTCTGGATCTTGGTTTGGGTTTGGGTCTGGGTCTGGGTTTCGATCTGGGTCTGGGTCCGAGTCTTGGTCTTGGTCTGGGTTTGGGTCTAGGTCCGGTTCTAGAACAGGTCTGGGTTTTGGTCCAGGTTTCGGGTCACGGCACCTGGGTTGAAGGTTATGGGTCGCAGGTCCTACCGCAAGTCTGGGTGTGGGTTCGGGTCTGGGTCCTAGTATCGATCGCAGTTTGGGTTTGGGTCCGTGTTCGGTTCTGCATCTAGATCCGGTTCTGGGTCCAAGTCCAATTCCTGTTCCAATGTCTTGATCCATGTTCTTGTTCCGATTTCGGGTCCCGGGTTCGAGTTTAAATTTGGGTCTATTCTAGAAATGGTTCCAGGTTCGGGTCTTGGTACGATTACAAGATGTAGACATCGACTCTGGGTTAGGTCCAAGCCCCGAGTCATGGGTCAAGATCCGAATCCCAATCTTGGGTCCCAATCCCAGTCCTGGGTGCCGATTCTCGTTCTAATTTAAGGTTTGGGTCCCAATCCGAGTTTTGATTCGGGTCTGCGTCCCGGTCCGGTTCTAGGTCTGGGTCCTAGTCAGATTCCAGTTCTGGGACCGAGACCGGGTCCTAGTCCACTGGTCTTTTTCTTGGGTCCGGTCTCCTTCTGGTTCCGCTTCCAGTTTCGGGTCACGGGGTACGGGTCTGGGTCTGGGTTTGGGTTTGAGTCCGGGTTTGGGTTTGAGTTCGGGTATGGGTCCCAGATCTAAACATCGACTATGGGTCAGGTCCAAGCCCCGGGTCCAGATCAGGATCTCGGTCTTGGGTCCCAGTCTAGTTCCACTTCGGGTCCTAGGTCCTGGTCCGGGTCCTTGTTCAACGTCCGGGTCCGAGGTCAGGTCCTGGGTCTCGGTGCCAGATCCAAAGCTCGAGTCCCGGGTCCAAGTCTCCCATCCAGGTTCTAGTCCTTGGTCCCGGTCCGAGTCTAGGACCGTGTCAGGGTTCAAGTCCTAGTTTGAGTTTAGGTTCGGGTTTCCGATCCTGGCCCGGGTCCAGATTTGGGTTCGAGTCCTGAGTTCGAGTGCAGATCTAAGTCAGGGTCTGAATCTCGAGTTCTAATCTGGGTCTGGGTTCTGAGGCTCGAGTCCAAGTCCCCTATCCAGGTCTAGGTCCTAGGTCGCAGTCCGGGTCCATGTTTTGGTTAGGGTTCTAGTCCAAGTTTCGATTTTGATTCCGTGTCCGGGTTCAGGTTCAGGTCCGTGTCTAGGTCAGGGCCTGAGTCCTGGTCTGAGTCTAGGGTTAGGTTTGGATCTATGTTCGGATCCCGATCTGGGTCTGGGTTTGGGTCCAGGTCTGACTCCAAGTCTTGTGTACGGGTCCAAGTATGGGTCTAGGTCTTGGTCCGGATCCAAGTCCCAAGTTTCGATCTGGGTCTGGGTATGGATCTGGGTCTGGGTACGAGTCAAGGTTTGTACCCAGATCCATGTCTTGGTTCGAGTTTGGGTTTGGAATTGGGTCCCTGTTTTAGGTCTGACCCAATCTCAGACCCGGAACCGGAATCAGACCAGCACTGGAACTAGAACCCAGACATGGGTCTGAAACAGGACCCAAACCTAACCCAAACTATGACCAGAACCCATACTGGGACTTGGACCCCGACCGAGACTTGTTTCCTGGGACCTAAACCAAGACCGGGACCTAGACCATGACCGGGACCCGAACCCAGACCCAGACCTAGACTTGGTGCCAAATTTGGACCTGAACTTAGACCCAAATATGGAACCAGACTCGAGACATAGAATTGAGGCCGGGAACTCGGTCCAGAACCCAAACTCGGACCTAGGACCCAGGACCTGAACCAGAACCAGACAGGGACACATGACAGGGATCTAGATTTGGGACTCAGACTCCGAACCTGGACCAGGACAAAAATTCGGACCCTGACCCAGGACTTGAAACTCGAACCTGAACTAGAACCGCCAGACTAGGACCCAAACCCGAACCCTGACCCAGACCGGACCCAAACCTAGAACCAAACTCGGACCTAGCCCCAAACCCAAACAAAGACCGGAACTCAAGCCCAGACACGGTCGTGCACCAAGACCGGGCTAAGACTCGAACCCGATCTCGAACCCAGACTCGGACCTACATAGGGATCCGGATACGAACCTGGAGTCGAACCCAGACACGGACCCAGACTGAGATCAAAACATGGGACCTAGATCCTGATCGAGACCCTGACCTAGACCCAGACTTGGAACCGTACCCGGGACCCCAACTCAGACCTGAACCCAAACCCAGACCCAGACTGGGATTTGGACCTAGACCCAGACCCGGACTAAGACTTGGACCAGGAATCAAACCCCGACCCAGACCAGACCCAAACTCGAACCCAGACACTAAATAAAAATCGAAACTGGGACTAGGAGCCAAACCTCAACATGGACCCAGACCAGGACCTAGACCTGGACCTGGATGGGCCAAGACTTGGTCCTTGGGACCCAGACCCTGATCGAAACTCGAGACTCAGACTCGAACCTAGACCTAGACTTGAACCCAGATCTTGACCTAGATCAAGATCGAACTCGAACCCGAACTAAGACCAGGACTTGAACCCCGACCGAGTCCTAGACTCGGACCGGGACCTAGGACTTGGACTTGGATGGGGGACCAGTACCTGAGACACGGGCATCAAAACTAGGACCGAGACCCAGGACCCGACCCTGGACCCAGACCCTCACCTAGGACCTGGACCGGGACTTGGGACCCGAAGTGGAACTAGACTAGGACCCAAGGCCGATCCAAATCTGGACCTAGGGCTTGGACCTGACCCGTAGTAAGTGTTTGGATCTGGGACCCATACTCGGACCCAAACCCAGACCCGGACTCGGACCCAGTTCTAGACCCAGACCTAGACCCGTACACCAGATCTGGGTGTGAGTCCGAGTTTGGGTTTAAGTCTGGGAACTAGAATTTGACTAGGACCCAAACTCAGACCCAGATAGGGACGAGGACTCGAATCAAAACTCGGATCAGGACTCGGGGCACAAACCCGAACCCAGACACAGACTTGGACCAAAACCCGGACCCAGGACCTAGATCGGGATTGGAGACTCAGACTTGGACCCAGGACCCAGACCTAGATTTGGGACCCAAACTCAAAATTAGAACCAGAATCGGGACCCAGGACTGGGATTGGGACCGAAGACCCAACCCTAGTCTCGGTCCCACACTCAAACCCAAACACGGACACAGACACGGACAAGGATCCAAGATCCGAATCAAAACGAGACCGGGACCCAAGATTGGGATCCGAATCTTGACCCATGACCCAAAGTCGGTAACTAGATCTTGGAATCGTACCTAGACCCGAACCTGGAACCATTTCCAGACCATGACCCAAACCCGAACACGAACTCGAGACCCGAAATCGGAACGAGAACCGGAATTAGGACCCTAGAATATGAATTGGACCTGGACCCAAAATTGTATCTAGATGCGGAACCGAACACGAACCCGGACCCAGACTAGGATAGATACTTGGTCCCAGACCCGAACTCGGACCCAGACTTGCGCCACGACCTGCGACCCAAGACCCGTGACAAGGGACCTGGACAAGAACCCAGACCCGTACCAGAACCCGGATCTAGACCCTGACCTAAACCCATACCAGGCCTCGGACCCAAACACGGACTGAAACCCAGATCCAAACCCAAACCCATACCCAAACTCAGACCCACACCCAGACTCATACCAGAACTAAGACTCGAACCCATGACTCGGACCCGAACAGAGATCAGGACTGGGACCCAAACCTAGACTTGGACCGAGACCTAAACCAAGACTGGGAATAGAACTCGGACTGGGACCGGGACCAGGACCGGGGCCGGGACCGGGACTTGGACCCGATACTCATACATGGGACCTGAGAACCAAATCGAACCATGACCCAAACCCACACCAGGGCAAGACCCGAGATAAGTACCAATACCGAACACGGACCGAGACCTACACTCGGACTGAGACCCTAATCTAGACTGGGTCCTAGGACCTTGATCTGAATCGAAGACTCGGACCCATGACTCAGGACCCAAGACCCAAACCTAGACTTTAGACTCGAACCAAGACCCAAGACATGAGATAGAACTGGACCAGGATCTTGATTTGGCCCTAGGACCCAGGACCCAAGACTCGAGGCTTGGACCCGATCCATAGTCGGTGTCTAAATCTAGGAATTAGACCTAGACTCGGACCTAGACCTGGACCAGAACCTGAATTCGTACCAGAACTCAAATTAGACTCGACATGTGGTTGGTGTTTTGATTTGGGACCAAGACTCGGACCTGAACCCAAACACGGACCTTGACCCAGACCAGGACTCGCACCCAAACCCATACCCATATTGAGATCGGAACCCAGCACCCAGACTCGGACCAGGATCCAGACCTGAACCTAGACAAAGACTCAAGACTTGACCATGGACCCAAACCCAGACTAGAACCTGGTCTGGGACCTAGACCTTGGCTGGGACCCAGATCGGGACCCCGACCTGGACTTGAGCAGGGACCTCGACTCAGACCGAGACCCAGACCAAGACTCAAACCTGAACCCGTACTGGGACCTAGTCTCAGACCCAATCTTGGGATCCAAACCCAAACCTAAACTTGGACCTAGACCAGGACCTAGGATCTGGACCTTGATGGGGGACCTGGGCCCCAAACCCGAACCTGGACCCATACCTGGACCAAATATTCAAACCTAGATGGGGGACTTGGACCCCAAACTAGACCCCAAAACCGGGACCTAGACCCAAAACTCAACCCTAGACTCGAGACACGGGACCCAACCTTGGACCCGAAACCCAGGACCTGACTACTGCGACACAACCCCAAACCCTGACCCAAAGCAAACTAGAACAAGGCCGAGATTTGAATCTTGACCTGAGGCTTCAACCTGACCCGTAGTCAGTGTTTGAATCCAATACTCGAACCTTGATCTGTACCCAGCCCTAGTTCTAAACCCAGACCGGGATCCAGACCCGATCGTAGACGTGAAATCGAAATTGAACCAGTTTTGGGACTAGAACCGAGACCTAGGACAGTAACAGGACCCAAACCTAAACCCAAACTCACACCAGAACCCATACCGGGACTTGGACCCAAACTAGGACCTGTGACTTAGGACTTAAACCAAGATCGGGACCTGGACCCAGACCGGAACACGGACCAAGACCCATACCCAGACATAAAAATCGAGGCTAGATCGAGGACCAAAGAACCAGACTTAGACCTCGGACCCAAAACTCAGACCCAAAGTGGGACATAGACTCGAACTCGGACGTGAACCCAAACCGTGACCGAGACTCAGACCGGGACTTGAGACTTGAACCATAAGCGGAACACTAACTTAGACAGGGACCGGGACCTAAGACCTGAACATAGATGTGGGATCTAGACTTGAAAATTTAAATAACCAAACCGGAACAAGAACTTGGGCCTCAGAACTTGGATCGAGATTCGGGACCCGATCAAAGACCAAAACCTAGAATTAGGACCCACCTCGGGACCTGGGATCCGAGACTCGATGCTTGGACCCGATTCGTAGTCGGTGTCTGGATCTGGGACTTCGACAAGAACCCAAACCCAAACTTGAACTCAAACCAGGACCCGAACACATACCCCGACCCAGACCCACACTTGGAACCAAAACCGAAACTTGAACTGGAACTAAACTGGGATCTTGAAAGAGGACCGGGACCTAGACCCAGACCCGAACCCTAACCTAGAACCGGACCAAACCTCAGATCCTAAACAAGATCGAAACCCAGACTTGAACCTCCATCGGACCCAAATGAGGACCGGAACCCAGACTTGTACCCAAACTCGACCCGAACTCGTACCCCGTGACTTGAAACTAAGGTCGAAACCAGAAGCTGATCGAGACCTAGGACCAGGACCTAAACCCAAACCCAAAACGGTAATCGTACTAGGACCCGGACTCTAACACAAACCCACCATGGGATTGGGTCCCAAACTTGAATCCAAACCCGAACCGGGACTCGAGACCCGAACCCAGACCTGAACTCAGACCCAAACATGGAACAGGACTCGGGACCCAGAATTGGGATCGAGACCCAGACTTGCACCCAAGTCTCGGTCCCGGACCTAAATCGAGACCCAAACCGGGACCTGGGACATGAACCGAAACCAGACTGAGACCCGTGATTGGGATCCTAATCTTGTCCCAGGATTCGAGAACCGGGGCATGGACAAGACCCATAGTGGGTGTCTTGATTTGGGACTCGGAGAAGGACCCAAAGCTGGACCATAACTTGGACTAGACCCAGACCTGGGACCCACCAGAATGTGACCAGGACACTGGAACAGGATTGGGACCTTGACTAGGACCTGGACCTTGACCGGGACGCGGAACTAGACCAGCACCCAGCCCCAGAATTCGGGCTCGGACCTAGTCTCGAACCTGGTCCCAAACCCAGACTAGGACTGAGACTCGAACCTGAACCGGAACCCAAACTCGGGACTCGATCGCGAACCCAGACCAAGCCGCTGACCTAAACTGGGTTTGGGACCTGGACATGGACTTGAACCCAGACTCAGACCCGAATACCGACCTAGACCAAGACCGGAATCGAAACATGGGACTTAGACCCGAACCCAGACCCAGACCCAGACTCGAACCGGGGACCCAGACCCAGGACCTGGACCTGGACCCGGGCTCAGACCTAGACCCAGACCGGGATTCAAAAAACCTGTACCTGGACTTAAACTAAGACTCCAATCCCGACCCAAACCTTGACTTAGACCTTGACCCGGAACCAAACCCAGACCCAGAATAGAATTGAAAGTGTGACTAGGACCCGAACTTGAGACCAGAAGCAAACCCAAAGCAAAACCCAAACTCAGACCAGTTAATGGACCAAGACCTCGACTAGGATTGAGACCTGATACTTGGGACCGAAACTTGGACTGGGACCCAGATCGCGACCTTGACCTGACCTGGTCCTACACCCTCGCCAAGACCTGAGACCCGCGACCCAGACAAGGATCCAGACCCTGACAAGGACCCGAACCAAGATTAGGACCGTGACTTGGACCCGAATCCGGACCGGGACCTGGACTAAAACAAAGACTCGGGACCCAAACCCGACCCTCGACCCAGACCACGACCTAGGAACCGAACTTGGATAGGGGACAAAGGCCCTGGAACCCAGACCCAAATCTAAATCTGGGACTCGAACCCGAACCAGGACCTGAATTGGACCTGGGAATCCAAAGTCAGACCAAGACCTTGACCCAAAACCTGCCCCAGACCCAAACCGGGACAGGAACCTGGACACGAACCCACACCTGGACCAAACCCGAACCCGGGACCCAAACTCAGACCCAAACCCAGAATCAGACCCAAGCGTAGACCTACACCCAGACCCGAACTCGAACCCTGACAAGGATCGGAACCTAGGACTTAGCCCTGGAACTAAACCCTGACTTAGATCGAGATCAAAACCTGGGACTCGGACCCAAACCTGGACCCAAACCCAGGACCCTAACCCACACCTGAGGCCCCATTCAGACCTAGATCGAGATCCGGACCAGAACCCAAACTCGGACCAGGACTCGAACCCCGACCCAAACTCACAATTGGAATCGCAACTGAAACTAGATCCGAACTAGGACTAGGACCAAGACCCACACCCGTACCACGACTAGGACCCAAACCCAAACCTAGACTGGGACCCAAACCTTGACTAGAACTGAGACTTGGACCCAGAATCGGGATAGGGACCTGGGCAACACAACTAGGACCAGGATGGAAGACTTGACCCCAGACCCGGACTTGAACCTAGGACCCAGCCTGTGACTCGGCACCCGAAATGGAACCAGACTGGGACCCAAGATCAAATTAAGATCTGGACCTAGGGCTTGGACCGAACCCGTAGTCGGTGTTTAGATTTGGGACCCAACCCCGAACCCAAATCAAGACCAAGACCCGAACCAAGACTTGGACCCGAACCCTGTCCCAGACCCAAACCTTGACCCGAACTCGTACCTTGTGACATGAAATTGGAACTGAAACTAGAAGTAGACCTGGACCCGAAAATGCGACCGGAACCAGGACTTGGACCTAGACCTGGAACTCAAACCGGACCTGGACCTAGACCCAGAACCGTAACCAGATCAGGACCTAGACTCTAACCCGGACCTAGACCCGAACTGGGACCCGAACATGGATCCCAACCTAGACCAAGTCTCAGGACCCAAACCTGGACCCACTCTAAGACCCAAACATGGAACCAGACTCGGGACACAAAACTTGGCCGCAACAAAGAACCGTACCCCAGTCTCAGTCCCGAACCCAAACTCAGACCTAGGTCCCGAGACCTGACCCAGAACTTTGATCAGGACACGTGACACAGATCAAGATCTGGGACTAAAACTAGGACCCAAACCCAGACCAGGACCCAAACCTGAACCCTGGTCCAGACCTAGGACCCAAAACTTGAACCTGAATGAGAAGCGCCAAACCAAGACCCTCGAACAAGACTACGATCCTGACCAGGACCCGAACCCAGACATAGAATTGAACTCAGACCTAGCCCCAAACCCAAACTGAGACCGAAACTCGGGCCCAAACACGTTCGTGTACCCAGACCGGGACTGAGACCCGAACCCGAACTAAGACTTTGACTTAGACCTGGACCCAATCCCAGACCCAGAGTCGAAGCTAGAGAGGTATCCATATACGAACCTAGACTCGAACACAAACTTGGACCCAGACCGGGATCGAAACTTGGTACCTAGATCTCGACCGAGACTTGACACAGACTTAGACCCGCACCCGGGACCCAAACTCGGACTTGGACCCAAACCCATACCCAAATCGGTATCCAGACCCGGACCCAAACTCGGACCAAGAGTCAGTCCCCGGCCCAAACCCGAACCCAAGCATTGAATCGAAATGAAAACTAGGACTAGGACCCAAACCCGAACATGGACCCAGATTGGGACCTAGGACCCAGACCTAGAATGGGGACCTTGACCTGGGCCTCGAAACCCAGACCCAGATAAAAACTCGGTACTCAGACCCGAACTAGACAATAACCAAGCCCCGAAACTCAAGCTCGGACCCACTCCCGGACCTGGTCCTTGACCCGAACTCTGACTAAGACTCAGACCCCAACCCCAACCTGGACCCAAACCCTGACCGAGAACCAAACCTTGACCAAGAATCAAACCTAGAGCTGTGAGTAGAACCCAGACTTAAGACAAGAACCGAACCTAAACCATAACCCAAACTCGCACAAAAACTTGGAACGAGACCTAGACTAGGACTGGATCTTTAAACCTGGGACCCGAACCCGAACTCAGACCAAGACTTTAATTGAGACCTGGACCCAAACCTGAATCTCGACCTAAACCAGGACCTAGGAACCGAACTTCGAAGAGGGGCCTAGAGCAGGGACCTAGGCCCCGAATCCTAGACCCAGATTAAAATTATTGACTCAAACCCGAACCAGGACCTGACCTGGAGCTAGGAATCTAAAGTCGGACCCAGACCTGGACCCAAAACCTGCCCGGGACCCAAACAAGGACAGGAACGTGGACACAGACCAGGACCAAACTCGAACCTAGACCCGAACCCAAAATCTGACCCGAACCTGGGACCCAAACTCAGACCCAGACCTAGAATTAGACCCAAGCCTAGACCTAGACTCGACCCGAACTCGAACTCAGACTGGAATCGGAACCCAGAACTTAGACCTGGAACTGAACTCGGATTCAGATCGGGATCGGAACTTGGGACTCGGACCCGAACCTGGACCCAGACCCAGGACCCGAACCCACACCCGGAGTCTGATCCGAACCTACACCAAAATCCAGTCCCGAACCCAAACTTAGACTAGGACTCGAACCCCGACCCGAACTCGAACCCAAACTCAAACTCTGAATCGCAACTTGAACTAGAACTGGACTAGGACGAGGACAAGGACCAGGACCTAAACCTGAACCCGAACCAAAATTAAAACCCAGACTGAGACCCAAACCTGAACCAAGACTAGGACTCAAACTCGAACTTAGACCGGGACCCACACCCAGACCAAAACTGGGACCTGAACCTAGAATCGGGATAGGGACCTGGGCAACAGAACTAGGATCAGGACCAAGTACCCGACCCAGACCCGGCCTTAAACCTATGGCCCAGCTCGTGACCCGGCACCGGAAATGGAACCAGACCGGGACCCGAGATTAAGATCCGGATCTGGACTCAGGGCTTGGACCGTACACGTAGTCAGCGTTTGGATCTGGGACCCAGCCATGGACTCGGACCCAGACCAGGACCCGAACGCAGACCCAGACCTGACCTTGTCCAAAACTAAAACCTGGACCAGAACCCATACCCTATGACCCAAATTGGGAACCGAAATCGGAGGTAGACCGGGACTCGGGAACGAGACTGGAACAAGGACTTAGAACTAGAACCGTCACCGAACCTGGACCTAGACCCGGAACCGTAACTGGACCAGCACCTAGACTTCAACTCAGACCTAGACCCGAACTGGGACCCAGACCCGGATCTCAGCCTAGACTTGGACTCGGGACCCGAACTCAGACCCAAACATGGAATAGGGTCGGGACCTAGGACCGCACCCCAGTCTCGATCCCAAACGCAAACTCAGACCTAGGACTCGGGACCTGAACAAGAACCAGACCGGGACCCGTGAAAAGGATCCAAATCTTGACTTAGGATTCGGGAAATGGGGCTTGGAATAGACCCATAGACAGTGTCTTGATTTGGGACACAGACTAGGACCCGAACGCGGACCAGGACGCAAACTTGGACCCAAACCTAGACTTAGGACCCGAAACTGGAACCTAAACAAGAACTATAGGACCAGGACCCTGGATAGAGACTAGGATCATGACCAGGACTCTAACCAAGACCTAGAACTGAACTTGGACCTAGCCCTAGACCCAAACCAAGACCAAGAACTGAACACGGTCGGGTACCCATACCAGGACCGAGACCCAGACCTGGACCTAAATCTGGGACGCGATCGTAGACACAGACTCGGACCTAGATAGGGATCTGATTACGTACCTAAACTACAACTTGGACCCATATCGGGATCAAAACCCGAGACCAAGATCCTCACCTAGACCCAAACTTGGACCCGCACCCGGGACCCGAACTCGGACCTGGACCCAAACCCAGACCAAGAGTTGGACCCAGACTCGAACCAGGACTCAGACCCGGATATAAACCCGAACCTAGACATTGAATTCGAGTGTGGGTTTGTGTTCGAGTCTGGGTGCTAGTCCGATTACAGTTTTAGGTATGGGTTCAGGTCTTGATCTTCGTCCTATTCTTGGGTCCAGATCCGCTACTGGTTTCAGTCCAGTTTCAAGTCATGGGGTACGGGTCGAGTCCAAGCATTGAGTCTCGGATCCCAAACTGGAACCTTGACTCAAACCAAGACTGGGAGCCAAACCCAAGCCAGGACAGGAACGTGGGCAAAGACTAGGACCAAACCCGAACCCTGATCCGAACAAAAAATTGGACGCGAACTTGGGACCCGAACTCAGACCTAGACCGAGAATCAGACCCACACCTAGACCTGGACCCGACCCGAACTCGAACCCAGACCGAGATCGAAACCCTGGACTTAGACCTGGAACTGAACTTGGACTAAGATCGGGATCGGAACTTGGGAATCAGACCCGAACCTTAACCCAAACCCAGGACCTGAACCCACACCCGGAATCTAATCCGAACCTAGACCAAAATCAAGTCCCAAACCAAAACTCAGAACAGGACTTGAACCCCAACCCGAACTCGAACCCAAACCCAAACCCAACCCCAAACTCGGAATTGATACTGGAACTAGAACCAAACTAGGACTAGCACCAAGACTAGGACCTAAAATTGAACCCGAACCCAAATAAAAACCTAGAATGAGACCAAAACTCGAACCGAGACTACTCAAACCCAAACCTACACCGGGACCCACACCTAGACCAAAACTGGGACCTAGACCCGAAATCGAGATAGGGACTAAGGCAACCCAACTAGGAGTGGGACCTAGTACCCGACCCCAAATACAAACTTAAACCTAGGACCCAGCTCGTGACCCGACACCAGAAATTGAACCAGACCGGGATCAAAGATTAGGATCCAGATCTGGACTCGGGGCTTGGACTTAACACGTAATCAGTGTTTGGATTTGGGACCCAACCCAGGACCCAGACCCAAACCAGGACCCCAACCCAGACCTGGACTTGAACCTTGTCCCAAACCCAAACTTGGACTCGAACCCATACCCTATGACCTGAAATTTGAACCGAAACTGGAAGTAGACTGGGACCCGAGAACGAGACCAGAACTAGGACATGGACCTAGAACCGTCAAACTTGGACCTAGACTTAGAATCGTAACCGGACCAGGACCCAGACTCCAACTCAGACCTCGACCCGACCCAGGACCCGGACCTGGATCCCAACCAAGACTGGCACTCAGGATGCGAACTCGAACCCGAACTTAGACCCAAACATGGAACCGGCCCAGGACCTAGAAATGCACCCTAGTCTCGATCCCAAAACCAAACTCAGACCTAGGACCCGGGACCTGAACCAGAATCAGACCGGGACCCGTGATAGGGATCCAAATCTTGACTCGGGATTCGAGAAACGGGGATTGGAATAGACCCATAGACGGTGTCTTGATCTGAGATTCAAACTAGGACCTGAACTCGGACCAGGACCCAAACCTGGACCCAGATCTAGACCCGGGACCCAAAACTGGAACCTAAACAAGAACTGTCGAACCAGGACCCTGGAACAAGACCAGGACTTAGACCCAGACCAAGAACTTAACTCGGATCTAGCCCTAGACCCAAACCGAGACCGAAACATTGGCAAGGACACGGTCGGGTACCCAGACCGAGATCGAGACCCAGACCCAAACCTAAATTTGGGACCCGATCCCAGACACAGACTCGTACCAAGGTAGGGATCCGGATACGAACCTAGACTCAGACTTAGACCTAGATCGTGATCAAAACCAGAGACCTAGATCCGGATCAAGATCCTGACCCAGACCCAAACTTGGACCTGCACTCGGGACCCGAACTCGGATCTGGACCCAAACCCATACCCAGACTAGGATCCAGACCTGGACCCTGACCTAGACCCAAACTCAGACCCAAACTCGAACCAGGATTCAGACCTCGACCCAGACTCGGACCTGAACCCGAACCCAGACACGAAATCTGAGTGTGGGTCTGTGTTAAAGTTCGGGTCCTGGTTTGGTTACAGTTTTGGGTCTAGGTCTAGGTCTTGGTCTTCGTCTTGTTAATAGGTCCTGATTAGCTTCTAGTTTCGTTCCAGTTTCAAGTCATGGGGTACGGGTCGAGTCCAAGCATTGAGTCCCGGATCCCAAACAGGGACCTGGACTCAAACCAAGACTTGGGACCCAAACCCAAACCTCGACCCAGACCATGACCTAGGAACTAAACTTGGATGGGGGGCCTAGACCATGGGACCTAGGCCCCGAAACCTAGAAAACCAGATCAGAATTGAGGACTCGAACTGGAACCATGACCTGACATGGACTTGGGAATTTGAAGACGGACCCACCCCAGGACCTGAAACCTGCCCCAGACCCAAACAAAGATAGGAACGTAGACGCAGACAAGGACCAAACCCGACCCGGACCCGAACCCAAAATTGGACTCGAACCTAGGACCCAAACTCAGACCCAGACCTAGAATTAGACCCAAACCTTGACCTGGACCCGACCCGAACTCGAACCCAGACTGGGATCGAAACCCAGGATTTAGACCTGGAACTGAACCCGACTCAGATCGGGATCGGAACTTGGGACTCTAACCCAGACCTGGACCCAGACCCAAGACCTGAACCCACACCCGGAATCTAATCTGAACCTAGACCAAAATCCAGTCCCGAACCCAAACTCAGACCAGGACTCGAACTCCGACCAGAACTCAAACCCAAACCCAAACTCGGAATCGCAACTTTAACTGGAACCGAACTAGGACTAGGACAAGGACCAGGACCGAAACCTGAACCCGAGCCCAAATGAAAACCTATACTGAGACCCAAAGTTGAACCTAGATCGGGACCCACACCCAGACCAAAATTGGGACATGGACCAAGAATCGAGATAGGGACCTGGGAACAGAACTAGGATCGGGACCTAGTTCCCGGCCCCAGACCCGAACTTAAACCTAGGACCTAGCTCGTGACACGGCACCATAAATTGAACTAGACCGTGACCCGAAATCAGGATCCTGATGTGGACTCGAGGCTTGGACCGAACACGTAGTCAATGTTTGGATCTAGGACCCAGCCCCAGACCAAGACCCAGACCAGGACCCAAACCCAAACCTGGACTTAAACTGTGTCCCTAACCCAAATCAGGACCCGAACCAGCACTCTGTGACCCAAAATTGGAATCAAAACCGGAAGTAGACCGGGACCCGGGGACAGGACCTGAACCAGGACATGGACCTAGAACCGTAACCGAACCTGGACTTAGAACTAGAAACGTAACCAGACCAGGACCCGGACTCCAACTAAAACTTAGACCTGAACTGGGACCCAGACCCGGATCCCAACCCAAAATTGGACTCTGGACCCGAACTCGGACCTAAACTCAAACCCAAACATGGAATCGAGTTGGGACCTAGAGCCTCACCCCAGTCTCGATCCCGAACCCAAACTCAGACCTAGGATCTGGGACCAGAACAAGAACCAGACCGGGACCCGTGAGAGGGATCCAAATCTTAACTCAGGTTCCGGGAAACGGGGCTTGGAATAGACCCATAGACGGTGTCTTGATTTGGGACTCAGACTAGGACCTGAATCCGGACCAGGACCCAAACCTGGAACCAGACCTAGACCCGGGACCCGAAATTGGAACCTAAACAAGAACTATCGGAGCAGGATCCTAGAACAAGACTAGGACCCTGACCAGGACTCGTACCCAGACCTAGAACCGAACTCGGACCTAGCCCCAAACCCAAACTGAGACTGGAACTTTGGCTCGGACACGGTCAGGTACCCAGACCGGGACCGAGACCCTGACCCGGAACTAAATCTGGGACCCGATCCCAAACACAGAGTCAAACCTAGATAGGGATCCACATACGAACCTGGACTCGGACTTAGACATAGATCAGGATCAAAACCCGAGACCTAGATCCGGATCAAGATCCTGACCCAAACCCAAACCTGGACCCGCACCCAGGACCCCAACTCGGACCTGGACCCAAACCCAGACCTTGACAGAGACCAGGATCCAGACATGGACAAAGACTCGGACCTAGACTCAAACCAGGACTCAGACCTCAACCTAGAACCAGACTTGAACCCGAACCCAGACACGGAATTTGAGTGTGGGTCTGTGTCCGAGTTTAGGGCTTGGTCTGGGTATAGGTCTTGGTCTTGGTCCTTTTCTTGGGTCTTGATCCACTTAAGGTTTCGGTCCAATTTCAAGTCATGGGGTACGGGTCGAGTCCAAGCATCGAGTCCCGTATCCCAAGTTCCGAGGTGGGTCCTAGGTCCCGGTTTGGGTTTGGGGTCGGGTCCCAAATCCCGATCCAAGTTCCGAGGCCCAAGTTCTATCATGATTTGGGGGCCCGATTCCCGGGTCTGGGTCCTCCATCTATGTTTGGGTCTTAGGTCCCAGTCTGGGTCCAAGTTTGTGTTTTGGTTCGGGTTTTGGTCTTAGATCCCGGTACGAGTCCAGGTCTCGATTTGAGTTCGGGTCCCAATCCCAATCTGGGTCTGGGTTTTAGGTTCCAGGTCCGAGTTTGGTTCTTCGGTCCTGGGTCTGGCCCCAATTTTTTGGTCTAGGTTTTGGTCTGGGTCCCGGTCTGGATCCAGGTCCTGGTCTTGGTTTACGTCCCAGGTCACTGGTCCTGGTTTGGGTCCAAGTCTCAATATGGGTTCTGGTCTGAGTTTGGGTTTAGGTTTGGGTCGTGTTACAGTCCCAGGTCTGGGTTCTCATCCCAAACCTGGTCCGATTCTGATTCCGAGTCCAAGATCAGGTTTGGATCCCGCTTCAGGTAGGGGTCTGAGTCTGGGTCCTGGAATCAAACATTGACTATGGGTCAGGTCAAAGCCTCAGGTCCAGATTTGGATCTTAGTCTTGTTCCAGTTTGGGTCCCGGGCCCTGGGCTGAGTCCTAAGTTTGGGTTTGGGTCCAGGTTCGGGGTTGTGTCCCGGTAGTCAAGTCCTGGGTTCCGGGCCTAAGGTAGGGTCTTGTGTCTCGAGTCTGGGGTCGAGTTTTGGGTCTCGGTCCTGGTTTCGAGGCCAAGTTTTGGGTCCATGTCCCCCATCTAGGTTTGGATCCTTGGTCCAAATCTGGATCCAAGTTCGGGTTCAGGGCCTAGGTCCCCCATCTAGATTACAGTTCAGTTCTCAAATCACAGGTCCGAGTCTCGAGACCCAGGTCTCGGTCCCAGTCTCGGGTCCCACTCCCAATCCAGGTTCTAGTCCCATTCCAGTTTCAGGGCTCGGTCCTAGTCTGGGTCTAGGTCGCAGTCTTGATCTCAGTCCGGGTCTGAGTCTCAAGTTCGAGTCTGAGTCCCGGGTTCGAGTCTGAGTTCTGGTACGAGTCCGGCTCTTGGTCTTGGTCTGGGTCTGGATCTGGGTCTGGGTCTTGGTCTGGGTTTCGGTCTGGGTCTGGGTCCGGGTCTGGGTCTGGGTCTGGGTCTGGGTCTCGGTCCGAGTTCTGGTACGGGTCTAGGTTCTAGTGCAGGTCCCGAGTAACAGATCCTGGGTTTTAGGTTCTGGCTCGCAGGACTTGGCGTAAGTCTAGGTCCAAGTTCGGGTCTGGGTCCGGGTATCGATCCCAATCTGGGTCTGGGGCCGTGTTCGGTTCTGCGTCTAGATTTGGTTCTTGGTCCAGGTTTGATTCCTGTTCCGAGGTCGTGATTCTTGTTCTTGTTCTGATTTTGGGTTCCGGGTCCGAGTCTTGGTTTGGGTCCTGGTCTTGAAATGGTTCCAAGTTCGGGTCTTGGTACGATTCCAAGATCCAGACACCGACTATGGATTGGGTCCAAGCCTCGGGTCTTGGGTCCCAATCTCGTTCTGATTTGGATCCTGGGTCTCGGTCCGTGTTCGTGTCTGGGTCAGGGTCTGGGACCAAGACCGGGGTCGGGTCTTGGGTCCCAATCCCAGTCATGGGTCCCGATTCTAGTTCTACTTTAATGTTTGGGTCCCCAATCTAGGTCTTGGACCTAGGTCCAGGTCTGAGTCTCCAATCCCAGTCCGAGTCATGCATCCGGGTCTAGGTCCAACTCCGTGTCTGGGTTCGGGTTCGTGTCCCGAGTCCCGATCCGAGTTTTGATTCTGGTCCGCGTCCCGGTCTAGGTTTGGGTTTGTGTCTTAGTTAGATTCCAGTTCCGGGACCGAGATCGGGTCGTAGTCCCCAGGTCTTGTTCTCGGGTCCCAGTTCGCTTCCGGTTCTGCTTGTAGTTTCAGGACACGGGTTACAGGTCGGGATATGGTCTGGGTTCGGGTTTTAGTCTGGGTTAGGGTTTGAGTCCGGGTGTGGGTCCCAGATCCAAACATCATCTATGGGTCAGGTCCAAGCCCTGGGTCCAGATTAGGATCCCAGTCTCAGGTCCAAGTCTAGTATTTCGAGTCCCAGGTCCTGGTTCGGGTCCTAGTTCAAGGTCTGGGTCCGGGGTGAGGTCCTGGGTCTCGGTGCCAGTTTCGAAGCCCGAGTCCCGGGTCCAGGTCCCCCATCAAAGTCCGAGTCCTAGGTCTCAGTCCGAATCTAGGACCTGGTCGGGGTTCAAGTCCTAGTCCGAGTTCGGGTTCAGGTTTACGATCCTGGTCCGGGTGAGATTTGGGTTCGAGTCCCGGGTTCGAGTCTAGATCCAAGTTCGGGTCTGAGTCTCAGGTTTTGATCAGGGTCTCGATTCTGAGGCCCGGGTTCAGGTCCCACATCCAGGTCTGGGTCCTAGGTCCCATTCCGGACCCGAACCTTGACTCAGACTCAGACCTGGACCTAGACTGGAATTCGAAATACCCGTACCCAGACTCGGACTAAGACTCGGACCCTGACCCTAACTTGGACGCAGATGCGGACCCAAAACCAAACCCGGACCTAGAATCAGAATTGCAACTGTGACTCGGACCCGGACCTGAAATCAGAACCGAACCCTAACAATAACCACTCAGACCAGAACTTCGAACGAGTCCTTGACTAGGACTGTGACCTGAGACCTGGGACACGAATCTGGGTGAGACTTAGACCTGACCTGGTCCTAAACCCTCGCTGGGACCTTAGACCCGAGACCCATACTAGGATCCAAACCCTGAGAAGGACTCGAACCTGAACCCGGACCAAGTCTTGGACCGAGACCTGGACCCGAACCCGGACTGGGAACTGGACTAAAACCAAGACTCGGGACCCAAACCCGAACCTGAACCCAGACAAGGACCTAAGAACCAGACTTGGATGGGGGACCTAGACCATGGACCTAGGACCTCGAACCAGGACTTGACCTGGACCCAGGAATTCAAAGTCGAACCCAGACCCGGACCCGAAACCTACCCAAAACCCAAACGAGGACAAGAACCTAGACACAAACCCATACCAGGACCAAACCCGAACTCGGACCCGGACCGAGGACCTGAACTCAATCCCAGACCCAGAATATGATTGGAATCGAGGACTTAGACCCTGAACTAAACTCAGACTCAGATCGAGATCAAAACCTGGGACTCGGACCCAAACCTGGACCCAGAACCAAGATCCTAACCCACACAAAGAGCCCGATCTGGACCTAGACTGAGATTTGAACCCGAACCAAAACTCATACCAGGACTCGAAGCCTGACCCAAACTCGAACTAAAACTCGAACTTGGAATTGCAACTACAACTTGAATCGCACTAGGACTAGGACCAGGAGCCAGACTCGAACCCAAACCCAAATAAAAACCCAAACTGAGACCCAAACCCAAAACGCGACTAGGACCCAAACCCGAACCTAGACCGGAAACCAAACCCAGACCAGTACCGGGACCTAGTCCCATAATCAGGATAGGGACGTTGGCAACTGAAGTAGGACCGGGACTCAAGACCCGACCCAAGACCTGAACTTGAACCTCGGACCCAGCTCGTTACCCGGTACTTGAAATGGAACCAAACTGGGACCCGAGATCGGTATCCGAATCTGGACCAAGGGCATGGACCGAACAAGTAGTCGGTGTCTGGATCTGGGACCCAGCCCCGGACCCGAACCCAGACCAGGACCTGAACCTAGAACCGGACCCGAACCCAGTCCCAGACCCAAACCTGTACCCGAACCCGTACCCTATAACTCAAAATTAGAACCAAAATTGGAAGTAGACTGGGACCCTAGAACGGGACCGAAACTAGGGCTTGGACCTGGACATTGAATTATAACTGGACTTGGACCTAGACCCAGAACTGTAACCGGACCAGGACCAGTACTCCAACCCAAACCTAGACCCGAACCGGGACCCGGATCTGGATCCCAACCAAGACCTGGACTCGGTGCCAAACCTGTACCCGACCTCAGACCCAAACATGGAACCAGACTCGGGACATAGAACTCGCGTCGGGACCTAGAACTACACCCCAGTCTTGATCCCAAACCCAAACTCAGACTTGGGACCGAGGACCTGAACCAGAACTAGACCGGGACACGTGAAGGGATCCAGATTTGGGACTTACACCAGACCCAAACCAGAACCCTGACCCAGACTCGAGACTTAAAAGTCCAAACTGAACAAGAACCGCCAGACCAGGACCCTCGAACAAGACTAGGACTGTGACCAAAACCTAGAACCGAACTCGGACCTAGCCCAAGACCCAAACTGAGACCAAAACTCGGGCCTTGACACGATCGTGTACCCAGACTGAGACCGAGACCCGGACCCGGACTTAGACCTGGGATCCTATCCCTGACCCAGACTCGGACCTAGAGAGGGATCTGGATATAAACCTGGACTCGAACCCAGACCTAGACCCAGACCGGGATCGAAACTCGAGACCTATATCCGGACAGATACCCTGACCCAGACCCAGACTAGGACCTGCACTTGGGACCCGAACTCGGACCTGGACAAAAAACCAGACCCAAACCTGGATCTGGACCTGGACAAAGACCTGGATCTGGACCTGGACCAAGACCTGGACCTAGACTCACACCCCGTCCAAGACCCAAACTTGAACATGGACCCGAGACCTTGACCCAAACCCGAACCCAGACACTTAATCGAAATTGAAGCTGGGACTAGGACCCAAACCCAAACATGGACCTAGACTGGGACCTAGGACCTGGGCCTCCG
This sequence comes from Cannabis sativa, assembly GCF_029168945.1. Classification (NCBI taxonomy): domain Eukaryota; kingdom Viridiplantae; phylum Streptophyta; class Magnoliopsida; order Rosales; family Cannabaceae; genus Cannabis; species Cannabis sativa. The sequence goes on from NC_083601.1 coordinate 62,009,169, forward strand.
AACCCAGACCCAGATCGAAACTCGAGACCCAGACCCGAACCTGGACCTAGACTCAAAGCTAGATCTAGACCTAGACCGAGATCGGAACCTGAACCCAGACTTAGTCCAGGATTTGAACCTCGAACGAGCCCTAGACTCGGATCGAGTCCTAGGACTCGGACCTGGATGGGGGGGCGGGGACTTGGACTCGGGACACGAGCATCAGAACTGGGACCGAGACCCAGGACCTGACCCCGGACCCAGACCCAGACCTAGGACCCGGACCGGGACTGGGAACCGAAGTGGGACTAGATTGGGACATGAGACTGTGTTCCAGATCAGGACTCGAGGCTTGGACCTGACCCATAGTCAGTGTTAGGATCTGAGACCCAACTCGGACTCAAACCCATCCCCGAACGAACCCAGACCCAAACTTAGACCCAAACCCGTACCCCAGTCCTGGGTCTGAGTCCGAGTCTGGGTTTGAGTTTGGGAACTAGAATCTAACTAGGACCCAAACACAGACTCAGACCAGGACGCAGACCCAAATTAAAACTCGGATTGGGACTTAGGACACGAACCCAAACCCAAACTCGGACCCAGGACCCGGACCGGGATTGGAGACTCAGACCTGAACCCAGGACCCAGACCTAGATTGGGGACCCAAACTCAAAATTAGAACCAGAAACGGGACCCTGGACTAGGACTGGGACCCAAGACCCGACCTCGGTCTCGGTCCCAGACCCGGACCTGGACACGGACACGGACCGAGACACAGAATTCAAATCGAAATAAGACCAGGACCCAAGATTGGGATTCAGATCTTGACCCACGACTCGGGGCTTGGACCCAATGTTCGAAATATTTTACCAGGATCTAGATTTACTAACAAGTATGTTGATTAACATCGTAAATATGAATTCTCTAAAACAATGAAAATAAACACATAAGGGTTTAAGAAAACCTTACATTGATTGCAGCGAAATAATATGACTCCTTTCGTTCAAGATCTCTAGCCCTTGATTCCTTTCTGTAGCAGAGCATTATCAAGATCCGAACTTGGATTTCTTGCTCTCCTTCGGGTTTGGTTACCACCGTCTTACTTACTATGATTGAGTACTTGACTTGCTATGGGCATGGCACTCATTCACTCAAGGTTTTCGAACATGGTGAAGAACAATGAAGGAGGTGAAATCTCTATTGAAGGAACTCTCTCATCTAGGTTTGGTTGAATAGTCAGGTTGACAAAAGTTGATGAGTGAGAATATCATGTTCCTTTTATAGTGTTTCAACTAGGCCTTAGGGTTGAATTATATGGATTAAAAAAGAATAAAATATTGGGCAAAAATACCTCTTGGCCATAAAAAATAAGTGGACCAGTCTCTAGTTACAATTTTGCCAATTTATTTCAACCACTTATTCTTCTTTTCAATAATACCATATTTTTCAATTCAACCGTATAAATGCCAAAACTATTTACTTAATAATTATAATTAGTTACTAAATAAAATTTCCATTTATGTAATTTGTTAATTAGACCATACAAAGTCTCTTAATTAACAAATTGACCCCAAAACCTCTTTTCTTCACAATTAAGCCCTTGCTTAGTGAAAATTCTTAAATAAGACATAGTCTAATTTTAGAATTATAATTGATTAATTAAAATCAATTAACTGAGTCTGCAAGCAGTATTATCTCAACTAGTGAGGGGACCGTGGGCCTATATAACCGAGCTTTAAATAAGTAGATCTAGAATTCACCAAGTAAATTCCCTAACTTATTAATTCCTCATTGAACCACTATAGAACTTGGAATTGAATACACTCTCAGTTATATAGAACGCTCTATATGTATCACGATATAGATACATTATGATTATCCATTGTTACAATCCTAATAGTCAAGGATCCTCTATAGATGATCTACACTGAATAGGGATAAATTTATCGTTCTACCCTTCAATGTATTTTATCCTTAAAACACTTAGCTACCTATAAATGATACTTCAGCAAACTAATATAATTACTGAAATGAGGCCTCAATCATTTATCTCTATTCAGCCAAGCTCGAAGGAGATCATCGTTTCACTTCTAAATACCTATAGAAGCTATAGATTCCATATCTATGATTAGCGCTCCCACTCAATTGTACTATTATGTTCCCAAAATGTACGATCACCCAGACCAAAAAGTAGGCTTAACTAACAAATCAAAGAACAGGTAAAATCTTTCCCGCTCCTTCTCTCTCTTTCGGTGCTTCACCGGTGCTATGGCAAAAAGGGCGAAAATGACCGGGAAAGGGAAATCAAAGTGTAAGAAAACAGGACCATCTTCTTCGGATAGAGTCATCAAGACTAGATCCATGGATGCTGTACTAGGGATTCAAGAACTGGAAGTTGAAGAAGCAGAAGATTCAATGGAACAGTGCCATCACTCAATAGAGCAGTATGTTGAGAGAGTCTTCTCCCCAGAGGAATCGGAGGTATTGATTATTAGGCAGAGTGAGATTCGCCAAGATTTCTTAGACTGGCTTTCTATTACAGATCGGGCTACTCAGGATGTTAATTCTTGGAAGAGGATTTCTCCCCCAATTCTCAGATCTAACATAGTGAGGAACCTAGAGACTTCGTTAGAGCAATCAAAGAATGATGCAGGGAAGGAAGAAACGAAGAGGAAGGTTAAGATCGAGTATGCAGATATTGAAGATGAAGTCAATTACTGGCAACCATCCGTGGTTTGCTATGTTATTGGAGCTAATCCTCCAATTAGCATACTGGAAGGGTTCGTAAGGAGGCTGTGGAAAGATGAGGTTGATAAAGTGGGATTGCTAGCCAAAGGAATCTTCATCATCAGATTTCAAAGTCTAGAGCAGAGGGACAAAGTGATGCAGCAGGGGTATGTGTTTTTTGATCGTAAGCCAATGGTGATGAAACCCTGGAATCCTATCGACGACTTCACTAAGGAAGAAGTTACGAATGTGCCTACTTGGGTTCAGCACAAAGGTCGGGGAGAAGCTTCTCTATTCAAAATTGTAGGCCAACTCGAGGTTCCCTTATGTTATCCCAAATTTGGCACTCTGACGTGGCATCACGAGAATGGTGACACGTGGACACTACTTAGAGCATCTGTTCGGATCAACATGCCTAGCAGGATGCCTCGCTGGCATATCCACAATGGAATACTCAACGAGCCGTGCAGAATGAGCAACACTTAGCGAATTCAACTAAATGCATCGTGAGTCACCAGCTCAATCCCTATAACTCAGGGATCAACCTACGTGGATGTGGCATACACACGATCCCACTATCGGTGTATTCAGCCTCAATCCCACAATCCTTGCATTCATCATTGATCACACGATCTTTCTGTTTATGCGCATTGTAACGAGAGAGGAAACTCTTCCTCCTCAAGTTTCCAGCCCTATAAATAGTGAGGAATGTTCACTGGGCTAGGGGTCGAAAAAACTGTACCTGAGAAATTGTACGCCGAAACGCTATAAGCTAAGGCTATCTAAGAATTATATATTCAGAGATATTATTGTAAGAGCTATGAGAAAAGGAAACTTCTTCCTTATTCTTAAGTCAATACAACTAACGAGGATTAGGCTATTACCGAACTGCTCGGGGCTGAACCTCTATAAAATTTATGTGTCTTATTATTGCTTTATTACAAACTCTTATTACGACATATCGTATATCGCTTATCAAAAAGACTCATTGTCGTTGGCTAAAAGCGAAGTCAACATTTTGGTGCTTTCATTGAGAGCAGAATCACAGATCGCTCTTTTCAATACTCGACACGATGGTACAAACTCGTAGAGGCCTGTCCGACCCAGCGAACTCACAGACGCTGGATCCGACGTTGCAGGACCCAGGGAGTTTGAGGGTTCCACCCGCTGTCAATCCTGGACAGGCGGGAAGCGTGGTGAATGGTGGGACACTCCTGTTACTGAAACTGCGCTTGGTGTGCAAGAGACCGAAAATAACGGTTCCGCACACAGCCAGGGCATTCATAACACGACTGTTCCACCAGGCATCAACGCCCAAACGACCATCGGAGACGCAACCGAATTGCAAAACCTACGCGCTGCGCTCGGACTCAAGCAGGGTCACAACAATACCTTGCATCACGATCAGGAGAAATTACGTGTCGCAGTAAACCTCGCGTTTGACGAACAGAGGCGTATGTTCGCCGAGTGGAGGGACAAAGAGATGGAGGAATTAAGGGCTCACCATGCAGAAATTGAAGATCGTAGTCGGCAAGCCACTGTGCTGATACGAAGAGCCTATCAGAATGTAGGCCTGCCGAGCGTCATTCCCCTAGGAGAAACCGAGGACGACCCAACGGTGAATGCTTCCCAAATAACCAACGGTCAGCCGTCCAATCCTTAGTCACGAGTTCCACTCGTGGGCCAAGAGGTAGGTGGACAGACCTTGTCCGAGAATTCATCTGGAAGGGTCATGCTCGACGGATACACACAAAATAATGGAGCCATTCCACCTGCCAACCAAGCGAACCAATCGCTAAGGCAGCCAGGTTCTTCTATGTTCGATAGGTTGGGAACAACCCATGACCTAAGGGACGACCTAAACAGAAGAAGGGGAACAGACGAGAAGAATACTACAACGAACGTGCAGTCCAGATCCCATACTCAAATCCCCGCTCAGAAAGACGCTGACGTAATCCAACCCGACCAGAATGCCAATCAAGTCAGCCCAGCCGTACAGGCCCAGCTCGACAAACAGAAGAATATGTTTCATGGCATGGCCGGGCAACGTAACAATGATCTTGAGTTAGACCGTGCACGCGGAACTCCCTTCTCACCAGAGATCAATCTCCTGCCACTACCTCACAAGTTCAAGATGCCAACGTGGAAGATGTACACTGTCCCATCTCAAGTATTTTGAGATGCAAATGGATTTACAAGGGGTGCGAGGAGACGTATGTTGCAGGATCTTCCCCGCCACTCTGTCAGAGGGCGCACAGCAATGGTATTTCAAGTTGGCTCCTGCAAAGTTTAGTTCATGGAAAGCTTCTCTTCGGAATTCCATGCACAATTCTCTTCCTCACGGCAACTACCATTGCATCTAGGAGATTTGGTCGAAGTAAAACAGTGACCAGGCGAGCCACTCAGGGCATACATCAGCAGATTCATGACGGAAGCAACCAAGGTATCACGGGTAACTGAGGATGGAAAGTTATCCGCGATACTGGGGGGCATTGAAGTCCTTGGACAACTGTGGAAGGATATAAGGAAAAACGAACCGGTCGACTCAATGAGCGATTTCCTTGACCGAGCCGAAGGTTTCATCAAGCTCGAAGAAGCCATTCAGCGAGCAAAAGGTGAGCAAAAGCCGAGCAAAACGAAGGTTCCTTCTACTGGAATGTCCGCCCAGCTTCCCCAATATTCCAGCAATTCAAGTGGCAAGCGTTCAGGCAACAACCACAAGCAAGGAAACGGGAAGAAGGAAAAGTTCGCCGAAAAACCCGGACAGACTCCCCGTGATCGTGCCAAACACACTGCATTCACTATCTTAACTGAAGATATAGAAAGTGTGTATATAGCGACTCAGTCGCTAATTCCGTACAAGAAGCCCAGGCCCATGAAGAAAGATACCAGCAAAAGGGACATGACAAAGTTTTGTCGGTTCCATGGAGACTACGGCCACGAAACCAATGAATGCTACAACTTGAAGCGGGAAAAAGAACTTTTGATCAAGAAAAACAACCCGCACTTACAGAAGTATGTCAAGGCCGACCAAGGTCAGGACAACCAGGATCTGATGCCTCAGCCAATAGATGGACACTTGCAAGTCATCATTGGAGGCCCGCACATCGCTGGAGACACGGGCAAAGCTCGAGAACGATATGCCTGCACAGCAAATATACGAGCAAGAAGAAGTCATCCTGGCCGTGGAAGAAAGGAAGCCCAAAGTTCCACGTGCAGGAGAGCCAACCATAACATTCAACGACGAAGATGCTGTCCAGATAAGATTTCTGCACAACGACCCGCTAGTCGTGGAAGTCCAGATAGCAAACAAAATGGTGTCCAGAACCATGATCGATAATGGCGCTTCTTCAACTATTCTGTTTAAGACTTCTTACGAGAAGATGGGGCTCCAGCTTAAGGATTTAACTCCATGCCTTCAGCCCGTCTATGGTTTCTCCGGCCAAGGAGTTGCACCTCTAGGACAAATCTGGCTACCCCTCACAGTTGGACAAGCTCCAACGAGCATAACTATCATGGTACAATTTCTGATATTGGATGTTCCTTCAGCATTTAACGTAATGCTAGGCCGACCAGCCTTGTATGACTTAAAAGCTGTCACATCAATATTCCACTCGTGCCTGAAGTTTCCAACCAAAAAAGGGGTAGGGTGTCTTAGAGGGAATCAGCAATCTTCTCGGGAATGTTACAACCTTGCAGTGGCCAACGCTAAAAAGGAAGTATCCTCCAGCCAGAGCCCGGACAAGGGAATAAATACTCCCAAGTAGGAAACTTCCCAAGGCGAGGATGAAGATGTGGATCCTCGACTTGGGGACCCAAGCAGCAATGTTGGACCTGTGGAAGAATTAGAGGAGATCGAGATTAATCCAGCTATCCCAGCCAGAAAGCTAAAAATTGGAGAGGGTTCGTTGCTCGAAGTAAAATCGGAATTGATAAAATTTCTGAGAGCAAACCTAAATGTTTTCGCCTGGTCACATGCGGATATGGTCGGAATCGATCCTTCTATTATTTCGCACGTCCTGAATATCGATCCTAACATCAAGCCAGTTCAGCAAAAACGAAGATTGCTGGACAAAGAACGAGCAGTAGCCCTGAAAGACGAAGTTGAAAAGCTGCGTAACAACAACTTCATCATTGAAGCCTTTTACCCGGCTTGGGCTGCGAACCATGTACTCGTGCCTAAGCCGAACAAGAAATGGCGAGTCTGTATTGACTTGACAGACCTCAACAAAGCATGCCCTAAAGACTGTTTCCCACTTCCAAGAATCGATCAGCTCGTCGATGCAACAGCCGGGCACGAAATATTAAGCTTCATGGATGCTTATTCGGGCTACAATCAAATCAAGTGCATCCACCAGACCAAGAACATACAAGTTTCCGGACAGATATGGGTCTCTACTGCTACAAAGTCATGCCGTTTGGTCTTAAAAACGCCGGAGCTACATACAAAAGATTGGTCAACAAGATGTTTAAAGATCAGATCGGCAAAAATATGGAAGTGTACGTGGATGATATGCTCGTCAAATCCAGAAAGGCTGGGGGGCACATAGACTACCTGGACGAATGTTTCAAAGTCCTCAGGAAATACAACATGAAACTAAATCCCCTAAAATGCTCCTCCGGAGTCAGCTCGGGAAAGTTTTAGGCTTCATCGTCAATGCTCGAGGAATTGAAGCCAATCCGGAAAAAATCCAAGCCCTCCTTGATATGAACTCGCTAACAAAAACCAAAGAGGTACAAAGCCTAACTGGTCGAACCGCCGCACTTAGCAGATTCGTGTCAAAATCAACGGATAAATGTGTCCCATTCTTCAATATCCTGCGAGGAAAAAAAAAAGTTCGAATGGACAGAAGAATGTGAAAGAGCTTTTCAAGACCTAAAGGCACAGCTCGCAAAACCCCCGTCCTTTCTAAACCTCTGGACGGTGAGGAACTGGGGATATACCTAGCAGTAACGGAGCATGCCATAAGCGCCGTACTAATCGGAGAAGAAGATGGCGTGTAGCATCCAGTCTATTACATCATTAAAAGACTCATCAAGGCCGAAGGCCGATATCCGTTGATAGAAAAGCTCGCCTACTGCCTCATCTTAGCAACAAGAAAGCTAAGACCTTACTTTCAAGCTCATCCTGATCGGGTGTACACCGACCAACCACTACGACAAACACTGCAAAAGCCTGATGCCTCTGGACGGTTACTCAAGTGGGCGGTGGAATTGGGGCAGTACGAAATCAACTTCCAACCCCGAACAGCTATCAAAGGCCAAGCCTTGGCCAACTTTGTGGTGGAATGCACGGGAAAAACTGAAAGCATCCCAGAAGACGATCTCGAGTCAACACCACAGCCGAGCAACACTGAAAACAAGCCAACCTGGAAGCTGCATGTGGATGGGTCGGCCACAGATGAGCTATCCGGAGCAGGAATTGCCCTTGTCACACCTGGGGGAAACACCTCCATGCAGCGGTCAAATTCGGATTCAAAGCCTCCAACAATGAGGCCGAATACGAAGCCCTAATCACTGGACTCAAACTAGCGAAGGAAATGAAGGCCGAGCACATAGAGATCTGCAGTGACTCGCAGCTAGTGGTAAATCATGTATCTGGGGAATACGAGGCTCGTGGAGAAAAAAATGATAACATATCTAAGCAAAATACATGATCTGCTCGCACAATTCAAAAGCTACAGCCTCAGGCAAATTCCGAGAGAAGAAAATACAACAGCAGATGCACTAGCCCGATTGGCGAGCAGTAATATAAGTGACAAGGCGAACCTGGTCCCGATCCAGTTTCTTGAAGAGCCTAGGATCACCGGCACGGAAGAAATCGAAATGATCGATACATCTCCGAACTGGATGACGCCAATAGCAGCGTATCTCAACTCTGGGGAACTCCCAGATAACCGAAATGAAGCTCGAAAAATGAGAAGAAAGGCAGCACGGTACATCATCGTAGACAAGATCATGTACAGAAGAGGATTCTCAATGCCATTACTCTGATGCGTCACCCAAAATGAAGCTGAACGACTTCTATATGAAGTTCACGACGGATTCTGTGGAAATCATGCAGTCGGACAGAGCTTATCAAAGAAAATCCTAAGGCAAGGCTACTTCTGGCCGACAATGATTGAAGATTCGAAAGCTTATGTCAAGAAGTGCGACAAAATGCCAGAGATTTTCAAAGATACCAAGAGCTCCGCCCAACGAGCTAACACAAATGCAAAGCCCGTGGCCCTTTGCCATCTGGGGAATTGACCTAATAGGACAGTTACCTAAAGGCAAAGGCGGAGTGCAGTACGCAGTGGTAGCAGTCGACTACTTTACCAAGTGGGCTGAAGCCGAACCACTCGCAACTATCACATCAAAGAAAGTTCAAGACTTTAAAGTGAAGAACATCATATGCCGGTTCAGACTACCGTACAAAATAGTTTCGGACATCGGCAAGCAGTTCGACAGTCAATCTTTCACTGAATTCTGTGCGAACCATGGCATCATCAAAAACTTCTCCGCAGTGGCACATCCCCAAGCAAATGGTCAAGTTGAAGCAGTCAACAAGACCTTGAATGATACACTAAAGAAGAAACTTGAAGATGCCAAAGGAAATTGGCCGGAAGAACTCCCCGAAGTTCTATGGTCATACCGTACAACGGAAAAAATAGCAACCGGTCAGACACCATTTTCAATGGCGTACGATTATGAAGCAATGCTGCCCGTCGAACTCGAGCCACCATCCCACAGAAGGTTGACGTATGATCAAGGTACCAATCACATACTCCTTGCAGAATCACTTGATGAAATCGAAGAAAAACGAGCAACTACAAACTTAAAGTTGGTAGCTCATCAACAAAAAGTAGCTCGGTATTTCAACAAACAAGTGAAAGCTCAGAAATTCTTTGTGGGAGATATGGTCCTAAGAATGGTATTCCTAAACACCAAAGACAGCACGTCAGGCGTACTAGGACCCAACTGGGAAGGACCATACCAGGTGGTCAAAGTTCTCGACTCCGGAGCATACAAACTGGGTAAGTATGACGAAAAATGCAACTCATTCTAGTACCACGATATTGGAATGGTGAACATTTATGGAAATACTACCAATAGAGTACTCAGGTCGGGTACACCACTTCAAAGTACTCAGGTCGAATAGACCATTTCAAAGTACTCAGGTCGGGTAAACCACATTAAAGTACTATTGAACATTCGCTTCTAAGGGAATGGCCTCTTGGGCGGAGCAAAGGCTTTAGAAACAAAGAACTCAGGTCGGGTAGACAACTTTAAAGTACAGTTTCTTATTTGTTTTATGTCATGTTAAGCTAAAAAGATCATATTAGATCACTAGCTCTGATGTAAGTTACAACGGTAACAAATACATTTTCGATCAATAAAAGAATAAAGATAGTATTTCCAATTCTATTGAGTCGAAAAAATTAGCATGATTATAATTTACCTAAAGTGCGTACAAAAGGTTCAGTCGAACCCAAAACACCGAACAGAGAAGCAATATATTTGCGAAAGACAAGTGACCAAGAGTCATACGTTTGCTCGATCACTTGGGGGGCACCTATACCTGTACAAAGCATTTGGTAAACATAAAACAATCACAATTGCACTGCCATTATAAACAGAGAATGAAATTCATTAAGGATAACAAGAGCATATAGTACCGGGATTAAAAGCTGCCCGGTCAGCCTGTTGTCCAAAAAATGAAAAATAATTCTAAGTTTAAAGACCGCTTGGCCGGTCATGATGTCTTAAAGGCCTTGAGGCCACATATAATATATATAAAAACAGGAGATAAAAAGAGAAGTGTTCAAACAGCTGGAGTCCCAGGCTCTGGGTACGGTTCTTCTAAGCCAACTGGAGCAGGAGGATCTGTTGTTCGAGCAGGAGAAGCATCAGCAGTGTGGTCAGAAGCTTGGCCGGAAGTTGAAGCAGCCACCTCTTTCCCACCATAGGAAACTTGGGCCGCACAGTACTCGAGGTACATGTCCTTAGCATCGCCCAAGTAGTTGAAGTTGGCCTGGGGATTAGCCTTCCGAAAATCAAAGAAGAGCTCGAGGCCGGCAGTCTCTGAAGCATTGACCTTCTCCTTCAAACGGTCCGCCTCGGCCACCTGAGCGTCGTTATCTTCCTTTAGCCGAAGGAGGACCTGCCGCAGAGAACTCCTCTCATCCTGAAGACGATCAACTTCAGCAGATAAGGTCTCGATGGTTTCCTCAAAGCGATCAGCAGCCTCGAGGTCCTTTGTTAGCATGGTGATCTTCTTCTCGGCGGCAAATAGCTTCTTGTTGGCCTCACCCAACTCATGACGAACAACTGCAATCTCTGCCTTGGCCTCCTCAGCTTCCTTCTTGGCCAAGTCCGCCTCCGCCCTCAAGGTGTCGGACAGAGCCGCACTCTTGGAAGTAGTAGATTTAGCCCGGGAGTAGGTGTAAGCCAACTTCAAACCGGCTTGCATAAAGGAAAAAGTCAGCATATGGAGCTAAGTATGAAGAGTTGAAAGGGAAATATCGAAAAAAAAAGTCTAATCCTGGTAAGCTCCTTCAAGACTCCGCCCACCAACACATCCAGAGATGAGTCATTGTCAGCACGAGCCAGTTGCTCACTGACCTCAGGAACTAGCCGGTTTATGTAGTGAGTCATCATCTCCTTGCCCTTCTTGGCCTCGGGCAGCACGGGCACGGGTGGAGTTGGTACCTGCACCCGCTCAGGGATCCTCTTGACCAGTTCGGACCCAGTTGTTGGTGGCCCAAACTCCTTAGACTTGGCAGATTTGGGAGTGGAAGGATTTGCAGCAGTCAGCTCCTCGGAAAGGTCAATAACCTCTCCAGAAGGTCTCTTCTCTGAAGACCCCTCTCTGCCCTTAGACTTCCTGGCCGGAGGGAAAGCGCTAGAACTTCCGCCCATCCTCTACCTCAGAGCGTCAATCATCTGCCGAGACATGTCTGCACAGAATAAAAACAGTGTGGTTAGCACAAACCAATAGAAAATACAAAGCATGAAAATCAAGAAGTTTAAAAAGAAGTAAAGCACAGAGTGACTGCCCGCCCAGAAAGTCAAAAGTCCATCATCACCTGATATCTCAGACATAACAGCCTTCCCTTTTCCAACATAGGGATGAGATGGCCGAACAGGTGAAATGGGCTCCCTTATGCGAATGGCATGTTCAACAGGCCTGGGCGTGGCCGGAAGTTTCTTCTTTCTCTTCAAAGGAGTCACCTGCTCAGCCTCAGCCTCAGCCTCAACCTCAGCCTCAGCCTCAGCTTCATCTTAAGGATTCATAGGCTCCTGAGCATACTGCTTTGCCCGGGCACCTCCCTTCAACTTAGCCTCTCGCTTCAGTTGAATCAACTCATTCTCCGGATGAGTTCGTTAAGGCCGGCCAGCATCAGATCTCCCCTTCTTCCCCGTCACGGACTTAGAAGAAAAGTCCTCTGGGTAAAGCCCGTACTGCACCAGATTTTCATCGGAGGTCAACTGGATGATATCCCTGTCTTCCGCCGACAACGGGGCAAGTTTTTGAGCTCTATCCCTAAGAGAAAGAGTGAGGGGAGGACGATGATATGTCAGGATCTGCTGAAACCGAGTCCGGGTGATGCTCGGATCCTTCACCATGAATTACTCATCAACAAAACGCCCTATTTTGCTGATGGCCTTGTGGTCCATCCCGCTCAACCACTTGAAGCCTGGTTGAGAGAAGTAAAAATACCCCGACCTGCCTTGCTTGGGGGTAGACTTCAGGTCGAAGAACCAAGCGACCTTGTGGGGAGAAGGAGCATCCCATCCCTGAGAAGCATAGAGGACGAAGAGAGCGGACACATACTTAATGCCCTTGGGAGTAATTTGGGCGGGGCAGAGGCCGAAGAAGTCTGCCACATCCCGGAAGTACTTATGCAAGGGCATCAGCGCCCCTTGCTGGCCGTGAGCCCCCGACCAGGCGCACATTCCCTTATCAGGATTTGTGGCACGGTTGTCGTGGCATGAATGTAGCAGTCCAGCTCGCCCAGGTATCCGTCCTGGTCGAGAGTGCGGAAGCGTGCCTCCGAAATCTTGGACGGAGGACTTACCCACATGGTGCCCAAGCCACCCTGCCTCCTGTGAGGAACCGCCTCAGCAAGCTCCTCACTGACGTAGTCAACGCCCTCAACCAGGACGTCCCCGTCAGCATCGACCGGCTGCCCAGCCTCATTGTACTCCCTGAAGTTAGGGGGTTCAATCTCTTCTTCTCCCTCAGTAGCGGGAGGACTGCCCAGACGCGCCTCGTCCAGCTCCTCAACTTCTTGGACTTCAGCGTCCCCCTCACGGTCCTCCTCCATTGGGACCGCCAAATCCTATTCGGCGTCGGGCAGAGTGGCAAGCCGAGCCACTTGGGGGTCAGAAGCAGCAGCCAGACGCGTAGTTTTCTTCGTACGAGCCATCATCCTATGGCTGGGTACGGAATCAGAAAGATTTCCTTCTCTAGAAGGAGAGTTAGCACGAAGACGAGGGTGGACTTCGTGCAGAGGTTGAAGCAGCTCCTGGTCGATTTGATGCTCGGGCTCCCAAGACTCACCTGGGTTCATCTACAAAAGACAACACACAAGATGAGTGTTGGACGGAGTATCAAACGAAAAACAAGCAAATATGCCGACCAGGAGTACCCAACAGATTAAAGAACGACCATGTTCAAAGAAAAGTCTAAACTCAAGAAGTCAGAAAGTTTTTCTTGAGTTAGGGCAAAAAAGTTCATGAAGCTTGGAAAAAGCAAGATGGAAAACAGACGCAATGCAGTTCTAAAATAAGCCTTACGGCTGAAAGCTAACACAAGGACATGGAAAAGAAGAATCGCAGAAGTTTCAAACCCTAGGGTTTCCTAAAGTGTTCTTTCTACAATGAAGGGTGATGAAATGAGGTAATGTGCCAATACTCCTAGTATTTATAGGCAAAAGGGTAACTGTACGTAAAGGAACCTTAGACGCCTCGGCTTCCCGCCTCAAAAGCGAATATGGGAAATCAAAATAATCGAGTGCAACCGTCAGCCGTGGAGAGAGAAATTTGGATTTTCAAAATATTAATTGTCAGAGCATTAATTAGCCAAAAACCGAAGGGACGCCCAGTCAGCCTCACATCGAGTCTCAAATGGTCATGCTCGACATGTGTCCCCCCATACAAAGGCAGAGCCGGCTCGGAATAAGTCTACACGCAACCTCAGAGGTCCCGTACAGACTTGGTGGGCAAATGTTATCCCAAATTTGGCACTCTGACGTGGCATCACGAGAATGGTGACACGTGGACACTACTTAGAGCATCTGTTCGGATCAACATGCCGAGCAGGATGCCTCACTAGCATATCCACAATGGAATACTCAACGAGCCGTGCAGAATGAGCAACACTTAGCGAATTCAACTAAATGCATCGTGAGTCACCAGCTCAATCCCTATAACTCAGGGATCAACCTACGTGGATGTGGCATACACACGATCCCACTATCGGTGTGTTCAGCATCAATCCCACGATCCTTACATTCAGCATTGATCACACGATCTTTCTGTTTATGCGTATTGTAACGAGAGAGGAAACTCTTCCTCCTCAAGTTTCCAGCCCTATAAATAGTGAGGAATGTTCACTGGGCTAGGGGTCGAAAAAACCGTACCTGAGAAATTGTACGCCGAAACGCTATAAGCTAAGGCTATCTAAGAATTATATATTCAGAGATATTATTGTAAGAGCTATAACAAAAGGAAAACGAGGATTAGGTTATTACCTAACTGCTCGGGGCTGAACCTCTATAAAATTTCTGTGTCTTATTATTGCTTTATTACAAACTCTTATTACGACATATCGTTTATCGCTTATCAAAAAGACTCATTGTTGTTGGCTAAAAGCGAAGTCAACACCTTACAAGTCGACAATGTTACTAAGAACAAGGAGAGGCTACAATATCCCAGGATCCTAATCTAAGTAAGTCTACCACAAGACTTCACTGAGAAAATCAGTTTTTTTAATGAATTTGATCATGAGGTGGATTTAGATGTTAAATATGAATGATTGCCTTTACTTTGTTACAATTGCTCTGGAATTGGGCATAGAACTTCAGACTGCAGGAAAAAGGAGGAGAAGAAAGAAGCAGGGAAACAAGTTTGGATGCCTAAGAAACCAGCAATTAATGTAGAGAAGCAGCTTGATGATGATGATGGGTTTCAGAAGGTCAGTAAAGGAAAAAGGGTATTGCCAAGGAAGGAAGTAGAAGGGTTATCAACAAAGAATATGTTTGAGTCTCTTAATGAGGATTTTGAGATTGCAGTAGGAATTGAGATTAATTGTGGCATAGCAGAACAGGGAAATGAGCAAAACACAGGAGGGGAGGGAGATCCCTCTTCCTCAAATGGATAGGTTCTTATGCTGGAATGTGAGAGGGATTAACAGCCAGCATAAACACAATGAAATCTAGCAAGTGATGTATTCGAAGCAAGCTGGGTTTGTTAGTCTTAGAAACAAAGGTTCAGAATAAGAATATGGGAACTTTATATACAAGTCTCTTCCAAGGTTGGTGTTTTTCAAATAATAATCCTTGGTTAGACAAAGGAAGAATTGTTATAGCTTGGGAACCAAATGTCTACTCTATAGATATTAAATATTGCTCTAGCCAAATAATGCATTGTTATGTGCAATCACAGCAACAAACAGGGAAGTTCTTTGTGTCACTGATTTATGCTTTTAATGATGAGTAAAAGAGAGAAGAATTATTGGCAAATCTAGAGGAGTTGGCAAAGAAAATAAGTGAACCATGGATTCTAATGGGTGACTTCAATGAGATAATTCGAGATGAAAGAATAGGAAGAAGGGCTCAGTGTAATCCATCTCAGAGACTTCAAGATTGTATGGAGAATTGTAATATGGCTGATCTGAAGTATTCAGGGTCTTTCTACACATGGAACAATAAGCAAAAGCCTGAAGAGAGGATTTTTTCCAAAATTGATAGAGCAATGGTCAATTCACATTGGATCAATGCTTTTCCTTGTTCTAAAGTTGTTTTCTCACCTGAACTAAGCTTCGACCATAGTCCTATCTTGGTGACTATTTATGAAGATAGGTTCTGTGGGAGGAAGCCATTTAGGTATTTCAACATGTGGAAACAAGCTCCTGAGTATGATAACTTGGTAAGCAAGGCTTGGCAAGAAGATATCAAAGGGACGAAAATGTATTGTATAGTGCAGAAGCTAAGAAGAGTGAAGATGGTGCTGAAACACATAAATCGAACCGGTTATACAGACACACAAAAGACAGTGCTTAATACACGAGAAGCTTTGGCTGAGTTGCAAGCTAAACTGAATAAGGAGCCACAGAATGTGGAATTTATGAACCAAGAGCAGGAACTAAGAAGCAAATTTACAGAAGTTAGTAAGGCATTTGCTAGCTTCATGGCACAAAAAGCTAAGGTGAGTTGGGCTAAATATGGTGATGAGAATTCACACATTTTCCATGCTTCTTTAAAATTGAGAAGGATTCAAAATAGAATTTTCTCGATTGAGGATGAGCAAGGAAATTGGTGCGACTCTCCAGAGAAAGTTCAGCATGCCTTCTTAGATTATTACCAAAAGCTATTGGGGACTACAATTCCAGCCAGAAGGAAAGTTGTCCAACCAATTGTGGATTTGGGACCTAAGGTAACAAGCTTTCACAAGGATATTCTATTGGCTGATTACACAAGGAAGGAAGTAGAAGATGCTATTTTTTCTATTGATAGGGATAAAGCCCCTTGCCGAGATGGGTATGGAAGTGCTTTTTTCCAAGACAATTGGAAACTTGTAGGGGATGAGATAGTAGAGGCAGTATTATCTTTCTTAAATTCTAGGAAGACTTTAAAAGAGATTAATACTACCACTATTATTCTAATTCCAAAAACAAAATGCCCCAAGAGTGTAGTGGACTTTAGACCAATTTCATGCTGCAATGTTATATACAAAACCGCCACCAAAGTTCTATGCAATAAACTGAGGGGAATTCTTCCTGAACTCATTGTTGAGAATCAAGGAGGCTTTACACATGGGAGATTCATTGCGCATAATGTACTAGTGTGCCAAGACTTGGTAAGACTATATGGGAGGAAAAATTGCAAACCGAGTTGCATGATCAAGATTGACCTAAGGAAGGCGTATGAAACTATAGAATGGGGATTCATAGAAGAGATGATGAAGGCACTTGGCTTCCCTAGTAAGTTCATCTCTCTCATACTGGAATGCATATGCACACCTAAATTCTCTTTGCTCTTGAATGGCTCTATGTGTGGTTTCTTCAACACTAAGAGAGGTTTAAGACAAGGGGACCCCATGTCCCCCTTACTCTTTGTATTGGGAATGGAGTATCTTTTGAGAATATTTACAAAGGTTGGAGAGTGGCCTGGTTTTAAATTTCATGATAAATGTGGCCAAATTAAGTTGAATCACATGTGTTTTGCGGATGACTTGTTAGTTTTCTGCAATGGTGATTTCATATCCATAATGCTTCTGCTTAAAGGTCTAAAATTGTTCTCATCTACATCGAGATTAATGCCAAATGACAAGAAAACACCTATATACTGCTCGAGAATGTCTAATTTTGAAGTTAATAGGATCCTGGAGGCATCAAATTTCAAGAGAAGTTCCTTGCCATTTCGTTACCTGGGTGTGTCGATTTGCTCAAGGAAAATCTCTAGAGCAGAATGTAAATGTTTACTAGAGAAAATGACTAGCAGAATTAGGTGTTCGAGTTTTAAAAATTTATCTTACATGGGTAGAGTTACCTTGATCAACTCGGTCTTGTTGGCTATACATACTTATTGGGCTCAGATTTTTATCTTGCCTAAGAATCTCTTGAATGACATTGAAGCAACTTGCAGGTCCTTTCTATGGAAGGGTACTCAAGAGGGAACTGGTCCAGGGCTTGTGGCATGGGATTACATATGCAGACCCAAATCTACTGGTGGTTTGGGGCTTCGCAACATACAACAATGGAATATTGCAGCTTTGGGGAGATATGTTTGGGACGTAGCAAGCAAAAAGGATTGCCTTTTTGTAAAATGGATACACATGGTTTACTGAAGGATCAAAACTGGTGGAGCTACACTGCTCCACAGGATTGCAGCTGGTCATGGAAGAAAATAGTTGCAGTGAAAGATAAATTTCAGCAAAGAATGGATATGGAGAGCTTCTTAAAACAGAGGTATCGTGTAAAGCAGGGCTATCATGATCTATTTCCTGAACATCCCAAACTTCCATGGTGTAATCTTGTTTGGGATAGGCTCATTATTCCCAAGCATAGATTTATATTATGGTTAGCGTTTTGGAAAAGGCTGAACACAAAGGAAAGAGTAAGTAGATTTAATCAGAGCATTGACACAACTTGTGTCCTATGTGGCAAGGAAGATGAAACCAGTGAGCATTTATTTTTTAAATGCGACTACAGTACACGATACCTACAGGAAGTTAAAAGGTTCCTACAATGGAACACAACAGCAGATGACATTGCAAAACTGCTGCAAGCTTGCCACCAAACGAAGAGATTTAATGCAGCAAGGATAAGCATGGTGAACACAGTCATCTCAAGCCTTGTGTATCACATATGGAAGGCTAGGAATGAAGCTTTATGGAATCAACAACTCTGGCTTAAATCCACGGCTGTACAGAGAACCAAGCAGCTTAGCTTGCTAAGAATCAAAGCTTTCCCACCTAGAAAAGCAAAGGATGAAGATATAGATTGGATTATGAGAACATAAATTGTATATGATCAAAATTAGTGACAGGAATAGAGTTTGTAGAAGTGTAAAATGCTGTGATGTAATGTTTGGTTTGAGCAATAAAATTCTTATTCATCAAAAGAAAAAAACAAATCAAAGAACACAAATAACACTCTTGAGATCAAACCTAACCATGTCAGGATTAAGATCCATAGACCTAAGATCAACCATTCATATTGACTTAGAAAGATATAACGGTAAGTTTAGGATATCTTATCTAAGATCAATATTGGTCCCTTCCAATGTATACTCCATACATCCGATACTGGTAAACTTTGCCAATGCCCTTGAAAGGACATAACACTTATCCAAGGTGTAAGCATACCTATCGCTGATTATCATGCCAATCTAAATCCAGTGAACTGACAAATCAGGGAATTAAACTTTCGAACATATAATCATGAACAAATACATATGTTCTGGACTTAATAAAATTTATGCATTAAACATAATCATGAAATACATCATGTGAACCATGCAACATAAAAGCGATTTCTGATCTTTATTAATTAGTAAATCTGATTATATTGAAATGGGTTTTATTTGGGGCACAAAACCCAACACCCAACCCGTAGTCGGTGTCTAGATCTTGGAATAGTACCAAGACCCGAACCCAGAAACATTTCCAAACTAGGACCCAAACCCAAACTCGGACCCGAGACCCAAAATGAGATCAAGAACCAGAATCAGGACTCTAGAACAGGAATTGGACCTGGACCCAAAACTGGATCTAGACGCGGAATTGAACACGGACCCAGACCCAAACCATCATCGATACCCGGACCCAGACCCGAACCCGGACCCAAACTTGCACCAGGACCTGCGACCCCGGACCCGTGACCCGGGACCTAGACTAGAACCCAGACCCATACGAAAACCCGAACCCAGACCCAAACCTAAACCAAGACCTAGACCCAGACACGGACTGAAACCCGGACCCAGACCCAAACCTAGACCCAGACTCGGACCTAGACGCGTACTCGTTCCAGAACTTGAAGTCGAACCCGAGACTCAGACCTAGACCAAGATCAGGACTGGGACCCAGAGCCAGACTAGGACCGAGACCTAAACCTGGATTGGGACTAAAACCTTGACTGGGAACGGGACTGGGACACGGGACCCGATACTCGGACTTGAGACCTGATAATCGAACCGTGACCAAGACCTAAACCAAGCTAAAACCCGAGACAAGGACCAGTACCGAACATGGACTGGGACCTAAGACCCTGACCTGAATCGGGGACCCAGACACATGACTAGGACCCAAGACCCAAACCTAGAACCAAACCTGGACCTGAGACCCAAACTAGGACCCAAGACCTGAGGTAGAGCTGGAACAGGATCTGGATTTGGACCCAGGACCCAGGACCCAAGACCCAAGGCTTGGACCCAACCCATATTCGGTGTCTAATCTGGGAATTGGACCTGGACCCGGACCTAGACCCAGACTTGAACCCGAACCCATACAAGAACTCGAATTAGACTCGAACTGTGGTTGGTGTTTGGATTTGGAACCAACACTCGGACCTGAACCAAAACACAGACTTGACAAGGACTCGGACCCAAAACCACAGCTGACATCGTACCCTGTGACCCGAAATATGAACTAGAACAGGAAGCAGACCGTTAAACCCTAAACCCTAAACCTTAAACCCTAAATCCTAAACTCTTTACACTTACCCCTAAACCCTAAGTCGTAAACCCTAAACCCTAAATCCTTAAACACTAAACCTAAAACCCTAAACCTTAAACCCAAACCTGCACACGGGCCAAGACCCATACCCATACCAAGATCAGAATCCAGGACCCAAACCCGGACCCGGATCCAGACCCGAACCTAGACCCAAACTCAGGACCTGAACCTGGACCCAAACCTAGACAAGAACCTGGTATAGGGCCTAGACCTTGACTAGGCCCCGAATTGGGACCCCGTCCCAAACCCAAACAGGGACCTTGACTCAGAGCGGGACTCGGACCAAGAATCAAACCTGAACCCGTACTAGGACCTAGAGTCGGACCCAAACTCGGGATCGAAACCTGAACCTCAACTTGGACCTAGATTAGGACCTAGGATCCGGACCTAGATGGGGGACCTGGGCCCCAAACTCAAACCTGGACCCATACATGGACCAAGGATCCAGGCTTAGATAAGGGACTTGCACCCGAAACTGGGCCTCAGAACTGGAACCGAGACCCAAAACTCGACCACAGACTCGAGACACAGGACCCAACCCTGGACTTGAAACCTAGGACGTGACTACCGGGATACAACCCCGAACCGAAACCCAAACCAAACTTAGGACCCGACCCAAGACCCGGGACCCGAACTGGAACAAGACTGGGATCGAAGACCGAGATTTGAATCTGGACCTGAGGTTTCGACCTTACTCATAGTCAGTGTTTGAATCCAGGACCTAGACCCAGATTCGTACCAAGACCCGGACCCAAACTGGGATCGAGACCCGATCCTGAACCTTGAATTGGAATTGGACCAGGTCTGGGACTAGAAACCAGACCTGCGACAGTAACAACACCCAAACCTAAACCCAAAATCAGACCAGAACCCATATCGGGACTTGGACCCAGACCGGAACCTGTGACTTGGGACCTACACGAAGACCAGGACCTAGACCTAGACCCAAAAACCATGGCCGGGCCCAGGACCTATGAACCACACTCAGACCTCGTACCTGAAACTCAAACCCACACTGAGACTAGGACCCAAACTCGGACCCGAACCCAAACTGGGACCTGGACTTAGACCGATTATTGAGACTCGAACCCGAATCGGAGCACGAACTTGGACCCATACCAAGACCTAGGACCTGAACAAAGATGGTGGACCAAGAACCGGGAATTTGGCCCCCAAACTGGGAACAGAACTTGGGCCTCGGAACTTGGATTGGGATACAAGTCTCGATGCTTGGACCCGACCCGTAGTCGGTGTCTAGATTTGGGACTTAGACCATAACCCAAACCCAAACTCAAACTCAAACCAGTACCCGAACACATACCCAGACCCAAAACCACACTCGGGAACCAAAACCAAAACTTGAACTTGAATCGGACTGGGATCTTGGAACAGGACCTGGACCTGAGCCCGAACTCAAACCTGAAACTAGACCCAACCTCGCACCCTAATCGAGACACAGACATAAACCTCGCGTCGGACCCAAATCAGGACTTGAACCCAGACTCGGACCCAAACTCTACCCGAACCTGTATCCTGTGACTTGAAACTGGAAACGAAACCAGAAGCAGATCGGGACCCAGGAGCATGACCAGGACCAGGACCAGGACCTGGACCCAGACCAAAAAGTGTAACCGGACAAGGACCTGGGCTCAGAAACATACCCACCCTGCGATTGGGTCCAAAACTTGAATCCAAACCAGAACTGAAACTCGGGACCCGAACCAAGACCTGAACTTAGACCCAAACATGGAACAGGGCTTGGGACCGAGAATTAGGATCGAGACCCAGAACTGCACGCATGTCTCAGTCCCAAACCTACACCAAGACCCAGACTGCGACTTGGGACATGAACTGAAATCAGACTAGCACCCGTGATTGGGATCCAAATCTTGTCCTTGGATTCTAGAACTGGGGCTTGGACAAGACCCATAGTCAGTGTCTTAATCTGGGACTCGAAGAAGAACCCGAAGCTTGACAAAGACCTGGACCCAAACCCAGGCCTGGGACCCAAAACTGAAACTTGAATCAAAACGTGACCAGGACCTGGACCGGGACCCAAAACTAGACCAGAACCTAGCCCCGGAACTCAGGCTCGCACCCAATCCGAGACCCGGTCCTGGACCCAGACTAGGATTGAGACTCAAACTTGAACCCAAACCCGAACTCGGGACTCGATCGCAGACCCAAACCAAGCCCCTAACCTAAACTAGGATTTGGACCTAGACATGGACTCTAACCCAAACCCGGACCTGAATACCAACCCAGACTCAGACCGGGATCGAAACACGAGGCCTGGACCCGAACCCAGACGTAGACGCAGACCCGAACCTCAGACCCAAACCTAGGACTCAAACCTGGACCCAGACTTAGACCTGGACCCAGATTAGGATCCGGAAAACCTATTCCCAGACTCGGACTAAGACTCGGACCCCGACACCAACCTGGACCCTGACTCGGACCTAGAACCAAATCCAGACTCAAAATAAGAACTAAAACTATGACTAGGACTCGTACCTGATACAACAACCGAACCCAAACCATAACCCACTGAGACCAGAGACTTGAACCGAGATCTTGACTAGGACTAGGATCTGAGACCTGGGACCCAAACTTGGACCGAGACCCCGACCGGGACTCAGACTTGACCTAGTCCTAAACCCTCGCCGAGACCTAAGACCCGTGACCCAAACCATGATCCAGAACCTGAGCAGGACCCAAACCTGAACTCGGACAAAGATTAGGGACCGAGACCTAGACCTGAACCTAGACCGGGACCTAGACTAAAACCAAGACTCGGGACCCGAACCCGAACCTGGACCAAGAACAGGACCTAGGAACTAGACTTGGATGGGGAACCTAGACTAGGGACCTAGGCCCCAGAACCTAGACCCAGATCAAAATCTGGGACTTGAACCCGAAGAAGGACTTGACCTGGACCCAGGAATCCGAAGTTAGACCTAGACCCAGACCCGAAACCTGCCTGGGACAAAAACTAGGACAGGAACCTAGGCACGAACCCATACCAGGACGAAACCTGAACTCCGACCCGAACCCAAAATCAGACCCGAACTCGGGACTCGAACTCAGACCCAGACCGAGAATCAGACCCAAACCTAGACGAGCACCCGGATTCGAACTCGAACCCAGACTAGGGTCGGAACACAGGACTTAGACCCTGAACTAAACCTGGACTCAGATTGAGATCGAAACCTGGGACTCAGACCCGAACCTGGACCAAGACCCAGGACCCTAACCCACACCCGGAGCCCGATCCGGACCTAGACTGAGATCCGGACCTGAACCCAAACTCGGACAAGGACTCGAACGTCGACCTGAACTCGAACGCCGATCCGAACTCGAACCCAAACTCAAACCCAGAATCGCAACTAGAACTGGAACCGGAGTAGGACTAGGACCAGGACCTAGACCCAATCCCAAACCCAAATAAAAACCCAAGCCGAGACCTAAACCCGAACCACGACTAGGACCCAAACCCAAACCTAGACTGGGACCCAAACCCAGACTAGAACCGGGACCTGGACCTCAGAATCGGGATAGGGGCATGGGCGACGAAACTAGGACCGGGACCCAAGACCCGACCCCAAACCCAAACTTGAACATAGGACCCAGCTCGTGACCCGACACCCGAAATGGAACAAAACTAGGACCCGAGATCAGGTTCTGTATCTAGACCCAAGGCTTGGACTGAACCCGTAGTCGGCGTTTGGATTTGGGACCCAGCCCCGGGCCCAAACCCAGACCAGGACCCGAACCCAGACCAGGACCCAAACCCAGTCCCAGACCTAAACCTAGACCCGAACCCGTACCTTGTGACCCGAAATTGGAACCGAAATCGAAAGTAGACAAGGACCTGGGAACGGGACTGGAACTAGGACTTGGACCTAGACCTGGAACCATAATCGGAGTTTGACCTAGACCGGGAACCGTAACCAGACCAAGACCCGAACTCCAACCCAGATCTATTCCGAAACCGAGACCCAAACCGAGAACCAAACCTGAATCCCAACCCAGACCTGGACTCGGTGCCGAACTTGGACTCGAACTCTGACCCAACTATTGAACCAGACTAGGGACACGAAACTGAGGTCGGGACCTAGAACTGAACGCTAGTCTCGGTCTCTAACCCAAACTCGAACTTGGGACCCGTGACCAAAACCAGAACCAGTCCAGGACACGTGACAGGGATCCAGATCTAGGACTCAGACTAGGACCCGAACTCGGACAAGGACGGAAATTCGGACCCTGACCCAGACCTAGGATCTAAAACTGGACCCTCGAACAAGCCTAAGATTGTGACCAGGACCCGGACCCAGACCTAGAACCAAACTCTTACCTAGCCCCATACCCAAAGCGAGACCCAAACTCGGGCCCTGAAACGTCGTTTACCGTGACAGGGAATGAGACCCGAACTTGGACCCGGACCTAGACCTGGGACCCGATCCCAGACCCAAAATAAGACCTAGATAGGGATACGGGTATGAACCTGGACTCGAGCCCAATCTTGGACCCATACCGGGATCGAAACTTTGGACCTAGACCGGACCGAGACCCTAACCCAGACCCAGACTATGACCCGCACTTGGGAGCCGAACACGGACATGGACCCGAACCGAGACCCAGACCCGGACCCAAACTCGGACAAGAATTAGACCCCGACCCAAGCCCGGACCCAAACCCAAACTCAGACATTGAATCGAAATCGAAACTAGGACTAGGACCCCAACCCAAACATGGACCTTGACCGGGAACTAGTACCCGGACCTTGATGGGGGACCTTGACCTGGGCCTCAAAGCCTAAACCAAGATCGGAACTCGAGACTTGGACCCGAACCAGGACCTAGACTCGAACCCAGATTAGGACCCAGAGCGAGATTAGAACCCGAACCCGAACTTGGACCAGGATTTTAACCCCAACTGGGTCCTAGACTTGGATCAAGACCTAGGCCTCAGACTTGGATGGGGAACCTGGACCCAGGACAGGGGCATCAGAAGTTAGACTGAGACCCAAGACCTGACCCCGAACCCGGACCCTGAGCTAAGAGCCAAACTACGACTTGGGACCCAAAATTGAACTAGACTAAGACCCGAGATTGTGATCCAAATTTGGACCCAAGTCTTGGACCTGACTCGTAGTCAGTGTTTGGATCTGGGACCCATACATGGACTCAAACCCAGACCCGTACCCCAGACCTTGGTCCGAGTCCAAGTCTGCGATTGAGTCCGAGAACTTGAATCTGACTAGAACCCAGATCCAGACCCAGATCAGGACGCGAACCTGAATTAAAACTCATATCAAGACTCGGGACACGAACCCAAACCAAGACACGGACTTGGACCCAAACGTGGATCCAAGACCCGGATCGGGATTAGAGACTCAAACCTGGACCCAGGACATAGACCTATATTGGGGACCCAAACTCAAAATTAGAACCTGAATCGAGACCCAGGACTGGGACATGGACCCAAGACCCGACCTCGGTCTCGGTCGCAGACCTGGACCTAGACACAGACACGGACCGGGAACCAAGACCCAAATTGAAATGAGACCGGAACCCATGATTGGGATCCAGATCTTTACCCACGATCTGGGGGTTGGACCCAACCTGTAGTCATTGTATAGATCTTGGAATTGTACCAGGACCCGAACTTGGAACCATTTCTAGACAAGGACCCAAACCCAAACTCAGACCCGAGACCTAAAATTGAAACAAGAACCGGAATCATGATCGTAGAACAGGAATTGGACGTGGAGCCGAAACTAGATCTAGACGCAGAACCAAACATGGACTCGGACCCAGACCGGGACCTATACCCGAACCCAGACTCAAACTCAGACATAGACTTCCGCTAGGACCTGCGACCCAGGACATGAGACCTAGACCAGAACCCAGACCTGTACCAAACGGAGACCCAGACCCAGACTGAGACCCAGACAAGGACATGGACCCAGACGCGGACTAAAACCCGGACCCAGACCCAAACCCAGACCCAGACCCAAACCTGGACCTAGACCCAGACTTGTACCAGAACTCAGACACGAACTCGGAACTCAGACCTAGACCGAGATCAGGACTGGGACCCAAATTCAGACTAGGATCGAGACCTGAACCTGGACTAGGACTAGAACTCTGACTGGGACAAGGACCGGGACCTGGGACAAGGACCAGGACCCGGGACCGGGACCTGGGACTGGGACTGAGACCTGGGACAGGGACCTAGGACCTGATACTCGGACCTGGGACTTGAGAACGGAACTGTGACCAAAACCCAAACCAGGCCATGACCCGAGACAAGGACTAGTACTGAACACAGACCGGGACCTGCACTCGGACTGGGACCCTTACCCAGACCGGGACCTAGGACCCTAACCTGAATCGGGGATCCCAATCCATGACTCAGGACCCAAGACCTAAACCTAGACCCAAACCTGGACCTGAGACCCAAACCAGGACCCAAGACGTTGTTGGAATTTATTTTACCAGGATCTTAGATCTACTCACAAGTATGTTTATTAACATCCTAAATATGAACTTTCTAAAACGATGAAATAAACACATATAAAGTTAAAGAAACCTTACATTGGGTGCAGCGGAATTAAATGACTCCTTCCGTTCAGATATCTAGCCCTTGATTCCTTTCTGTAGCAGAGCATTATCAATATCTGAACCTGGATCTCTTTCTCTGAATCCTTGATGCTGAATCTCCTTTGCTGATGATCTTTCTTCACGATCTTCCTCACTATGATTGGGGTATTGCTTGATGTGTGTGGGCACTACTCTAATCACTAAGGATTTCGAAATATTGAAGAAGAAGAGAGAGAGTGGTCAGCTAAAGATAGGGAGAGAGAAGGCTCAGTTTTTTTGAATAGAAAAAGTCAGAAGAAAAGTGTTATTTTTCTGAAGCCTTCACTATCTATTTATAGCATTCCACTAGGGTTAGATTTGAATTATATGGCATTAAAATAATGAAAAAATCAATTTAAAATGCTACAATAGGTGGCCGGCCATGCCTTTAATGGATTGGGCCTTGGGCTTTGTAATTTTGCAATTTTAACACCTTTTGTATCTGATTTTCTCAAAAATGCCAATTTCTTAATTCAAACATTTAAATGCCAATTCTAACTATTTAATAACTATAAATAATTATTAAATAATATTGTCATTTATCATATTTATTAATTGAACCATACAAAGTATCATAATTAACAAATATGCCCCTATAAACTCTTTCTTTACAATTTCGCCCTTACTTAGTGAAAAATTCACAAATAGACATAGTCTAATTTGAAAATTATAATTGATTAATCAAAACCAATTACATGAGTCTTACAAGCAATATTATCTCAACTAGTGGGGGGACCATGGGTCTATATAACCGAGCTTCCAATAAGTAGATCAAGAATTTTAGCACTAAAATTCACTAACTTATTAATTCTTCGTTGAATCCACGCATAGAACTTAGAATTGCACTCTCAATTATATAGAATGCTCTATATGTTCCACCATATAGACACATCATTAGTTATCCATTGTTATAATCCTAATGTGATCAATGATCCTCTATATGAATGATCTACACTGTAAAGGGATTAAATTACCATTACACCCTACAATGTATTTATTCCTTAAAACACTTGACCCCGTATAAATGATATTTCAGCTTATGTGAAATGAGTACTCCACCATTTATGTTCGTTTGGTCAAGCTCGAAGGAGATCATCCTTTGCTTACTATTCGCCAGATAGAAGCTATAGATTCCATGTTTATGATAGCCCTCCCACTCAATTGCACTACCGTGTTCCCAAAAAGTACGTATCACCCTGACCAAAAGGTAGGCTTAACTAACAATTCAAGGAACACGAATAGCCTTTCAAGATTGAGCCTAATCATAACAGGATTAAGATCATTTGATCTAGGATCAACTAGGCGATATTGACTTGAATAGATTTTACGGTAAGTTTAATAAATCTAAGTCAAAGTTCAATATCGGTCCCTTCCGATGCATACTCCATGCATCCAACCTGAGCTTTACTTTAACCAATGCTCTGGAAAGAACATAGCACTTCTCCAAATGCAAGTAAACTCTGTTGTAGATTATCATATCAGTAAAACCCTATGTCTGATAAATCTAGGAAACTTTATTCACATAGTCATGTTTACTTTCCAATGTGTTGACGGCACAATAAACAGGATCAAGTATGTGAAAAGGGTTTCAGATGAATTTATACATTATGTACATATAATCATGAAATAAATCATGTGAACCATGCAACATTAAATGTTATTTCTGATCTATATTAATAAGTAAGTCTGATTATTTTGAAATGAGTTTTATTTAGGGCATAAAACCCAACAAACTCCCACTTGCACTAATATAAAACAAAAAGTGTGTTTCAAATAATCTCAACACCTTGATATACAAATCAAGTGTAGTAGTAGTAAACTCCTCGTAATAGGATCTGAAAGGTTGAATTAACGACAACCTTTTCTCCACCATTACTCTTCCTTAATCACAAAATCATTGATAATGTGAAATTCCTCTCTATATGTCTACTCTCTTGGGATACTGGATTCTATATCTTTGGCAACTACTTTTGGTTAATCAGGAAATTAACACTAGTAGTTTAAGGCAATTTGGAATGGTGCCAAAGATGTATAGAACTTTCCTTAGACTGAATAAGTACCTTTCCTGCAGCTTTAACATTCAGTCTCTCTCTGGTAGACCTAGAGACTTCAGATTGGTTTTTACACTTCTCCAAAATCACTATTCCACCCCCAGAGTAATCACCATCTTATCAGAAATATTTACTAGCACATAGGCAAATTTTGAAATCTGATATGGTGTAGTCTAAGAGTTTTAAACACACCCTTATAGACTAACATATAGCTCCTCTTCTTTATCTTAGGATTTACTTGATTGTCTTTCAATGTTCTTCTCCTGGATTAATCTGATACCTACTCATTACTCCCACTCAACAGCAGGTGTCTGGTCTAAGGCATACAAAAGCATATCTAAGACCTCTCACTGTTGATATAAGAAATTCTTTCATGGCTTTATCTTTTCTGGAATAGTTGAGACTTTCCCTTAGATAAATAAAATCTATGTCTAAGAAGTTGTGAAGCTTCTATAGATTGCCATTAGAAAGAAAATGCTTCAGCATCTTACTAAAGTAAGTTGTTTGCATTAGATTAAGTAATTACCAGGTATACCACAAGCCATAGGTTTAGATAAACTCAAACCTATAATACTAGGAACAGGAAGTTTTGTTAAGTCTATTGAATAGACTTATAAACGAAAATTTCCTTTTATGTCCTTGTAATAGAAAACTTTAGGTTATTCCATGTGAATGGATTAAACCATAGTTCTATTGGCTTTTCTTCTTAGTTTCTTATCTTGACAATCCATTACTTGTTTAAACTCACAATGGATTTTAATCACTAGTGTCTCCCAAGTCATAAGAAGGTGAATTCCTAGAAACTCTCCCACTACGACAAGGCACCGTGAATTATGTCTAAGAAAACTAAATGGTATTAACCTCTTTGGTTGTGACAAGACAACAGAGGCAGTGGGATCATCATACGTTATATAAGATGATAGAACACTTTTGGAATCAAGAATTAAATATCTCCTTTATTTGCTACTTGTTTTTCAGACTTAGTCATTTTCTTAGAAAAGTAGTATTTGTTTGAACAAACACTTTCTTATCTATTGACTATGGGATGGTCCACCCCTAATCACTTAGAATAGCTAACAAACCATGGTTAACAGTTCTAGCCTTTCTTAAGATTTTGATTAGGTCATCCATGAATCTAGTAATGATTTACAACTATTACATCATTCTGAAATTGTATTACCATAGAAGGATTTAGGCAACGACTAGTAACTAATCATCAACATGCAACTCGAAATTTCTGGGGAGGTAAGTTTGGATATAATTCAAAAATCAATTTAATGATCTTTGAACTGCATATCTACTAACTATCTCCACCCCTATCAGTTCGCAAGATCTTTAACCACTTACCTTAATGGTTTTAACCATTGCTAGAAATTAATGAAATTTTTCAAACATTTCAAATTTCTTTGCTAAAAGGTATAATCTAGAGTTATCGTTTTAAGAATACAACGAAAAACTCATATCCACCCCTGAATGTACATCCATCTACGAATGAGATGAACTACTTTCAGTGGATATAGGCATATTAACTCTTTGCAGAGATTGATCTTGTCAAATCCACTATGAACAAGATACAAATGCCATAGATTAAAAAAAAATGGTAGTGTCTATTGATGACATAGGTTTAGTTACATCAAAGAGTTCTTAGAATATTGCAAGTGGATCCTGGTCACAGAATACCTAACTCATATTCCATACAATTTTAATCCATTAATAGAAGATGGACATTAAACACTTGAGAAAGTGTAACTGTATTGTATTCTGGAATTAGAAATATAAGAAAATTTCTATTTGGAATCTAAAATTAAAGTCAAAGACTTAAATTTATACCAAAT
The DNA here is from genome assembly GCF_029168945.1 of Cannabis sativa. Lineage (NCBI taxonomy): Eukaryota > Viridiplantae > Streptophyta > Magnoliopsida > Rosales > Cannabaceae > Cannabis > Cannabis sativa. The sequence goes on from NC_083601.1 coordinate 62,039,847, forward strand.
ATAATGAGTAATTCTATCTTGGACCAGCACTACTAATACAAACTCTAAGTCAGATTTGCCCATACAAGTAGGAGATTTCTAAGATTAAGGATTTACATCAATTGGGAATAGAATTTCGGGATTATAATCATATGCGTCATTTAATTTCTTAAGAGAAAATATAGAATGACATGAAATGATTTATAGACCATTCATCCAATGATATATTATGGAGCTAATTCGAAATGAATAAGCGAAGAGGAATTAGGATAATTTCGATTATAAATAAGAATCCAACGATGCTTCGATTAGCGAAAGTCAAAGTAATCTTATTTATGTAATCTTCTTGTTTCATATTGTAAAAATACTAGTCTAAGGTGTCATCAATTGATGAACAGCTAGATGTCGCATATACAATATTTATCTTTCGAGATCTAACACTATTATGTATGTCTAATGGTGAAAATCCACTAGGGATTTATCTCATTAGATAAACAAACATGTTGGACCAACAATGAAGATTCGAAATTAAACTACAACTTAATAACAGAAAATAACATGGTTCAATATAAATTCATACACAATTCAGAAATTATAAGCATATAGCAAGTAGGAATGACAAGTGAAAATACTAAAACATACAATCCTAAATAATTTCCAAGGTTTTTCAACAAACTGATACAGTGTCCCGTTTAGGCGAGAGTCAAAGCATCATCCATTGAATAGAGTTGTCAGCTCATCTAAAATGATAACCATTCTAGCAACCTTTTATTCGATCAAGATTGGAATTCAGCGTTGTCCCGTTTAGGCGAGAGTCAAGGCAATTCTATCTTATGAGCTTCCACCATTGTTTCATAATTTGCAAGTCAAGTATGGTCGCCACCATTAGGGTGATCCATACCATACAAAACACTTACAAACTACTTATCATGCGAGGTTAAACGGTGCGAAATTGCTAATGAACGTTCCTCCATTAGGGAGGATTACTCACTAAAACAAACGCGGTGTAAAACCCACAATGGAGATCGAATGTCTCTATAATAAAGCTCATTGTTTAAAGAGAGTTGCATTTTCTTTTATTCTCTTTATTTATTCTATTTATTTTAAATATATATTTATTTAATTAAAATTTCCAATTTAGAATTAAAAATTCTAAATATAAATTTTAATTTAATATTTATAAATTTTACTTAGATGGATATGAAATAATATGAATTATTTCCATCTTAGTAATAATTTCCAATAAATATTTAGAAAAACATTCAATTTAAGTTGTTACAAAATTAATTTAAATTAATTTACAACTCAAATTTAATTTTCTATAAATATATATTGCATTTCGAAAAATTAAAGTATATAAGCATACAATTTTTGAAAAATGCATATTAAAATAAAAAATAAATCCTGGAAAAATTATTCTAATTTAATGTTGGCCCAAAATTAATTAATAAAATTAATTTACAACAAAAAATAATTTCCTATTTAATTAAATATATAAGAAAAATTTCAAATATTTAAGTATGATGATGAAAACCAACTTAAATATTAATTTTCTATTTAATTAAATACACTAGAAAAATACTTCAAGCAAAAAATATCATCTATCTAGATTTTCCTTTGACTAATTAATTCAATTTCTAATAATATACTTTAATTCAATTTATTTTAAATTAATCAATAAATGAAAAAATCATTGATTTAAGTTGATCCAAGAATTAATTAAAATAAATAATTAATTTACAACTTAATCTATTTTTCAAGATAAAATTCGAAATTCTAGCATTTAAGAAATGAAATTTCGAAAATTGATTAATAAAATAAAGAAAAAATATATTTTGAAAATTATTTAAATTTAGTTGAAAAAATAAATTTCAACTAAAAATAATTTTCTATTTAATTAAATGTCATGAAAAAGAAATATTTAAGTATGATGATAAAAATCAACTTAGATATTTAATTTTCAAATTAATTAAATGTATTAAATTCAAGAAATAAATAATTAAGTGTAGAGAAGGCTTAATTATTAATCTCTAGTTTAATACTAGGAAAAATATACTTAAAATAAATTGTACCAAAATTAATTAAATAATTAATTTCACAATTTATAATATTTTCCTATTTAATATTAGAAATAATAAGTAGTCTAGAAATAACTATCTAGAAAATATCTTATTTGACTAAGTATCTTTTCCACAAAATTTAAAAAAATATCTAATTTAAGTTGTATTAGAAAAAATCTAGAACTTAAATATTTTTCAAATTTAAATTTAATTAAATATCAAAAATTAAGTTGTAACCACTTAATTTGAAAATATTCCATTTTAAGTTAATATTCGAAAAGATATTAACTTAAAAAATATCTAAAGAATCTTAATAACCAATGCCTAAAATTCCTCAACTTAATTTTGAAATTTTGAATTCAAAAGATATTCAGATTTAAGTTGGTTAGTTGAAGATAACTAAATATCAACTTAAATAGGAATATTTAATGAAAAATTTAAATTAAGTTCCAGAAAGAATCTAGATGGTTATAATTCTATATTTAATTAAATACAAGAAAATACATATAGTTTAGCTTAGAATATAAAATTCTTTAAACTATGATTTTCTAAATTAATTTCAAAATAAATGAAATTAATTATGTTGCTAATCAATTTTAATTAGGTTAAACTAGTGTAATTAACCTAGTACAGTCATTCAAATCAGGCAAATGGGCCTTCACAATTGGGGTGGTTCATGTGAGGGGGTGCTGGGTTCAGTATGTCGTACCCACTTCTATGGCTCCCAACTCTCACACGAGGCCCAAAAGAGAGGAATTTAACCTTAATAAGAACAACTGTTATTAATTGAATAGGCCCAAAAACTAAATGGGCCTAAATAAATTCTATCAATAACTATGATAATTTATTTTAGCAACATTAACCTTGTTGACCGAGATTTTCGACAACTATTAAAATATGATTGTAATGAAGAGCTGTAAGAAAGTGAGATAAAGATTTTTTACGTGGTTGGGGCGTTAATGAGCCTTAGTCCACGAGTCTCTGTTATTAATGGATGTATTTAATACAGATTCTACACTTGAGAGAATGTCTTTCTCTTAAATACAGAGAATGTTCTTGGTGAGTATTTTCTCTTCTTGCTCTTTTGCAAACCAAGATTCTCGACCCCATTAAATGAGCTTTGAGGGGGTATTTATAGTGTTTTGGTGGGGTAATCCCTAGAATTGTTCTTACACATGTATCTGTAAGTATCCATAAAGTTGGGCATTTCCAATGAATATACCATGGGTGATGCATGGTCAAATCCCTAGGTGCTGTAGGGCTTTTATGAAGAATGTCCTTTCTGCCTTGTGATTGACGTGACTCTTCGCAGAGTAGCCGTCGCTAGACTTAAATGATCATTACTATAGCGCTGCTGTTCGGGGGTTGTGCCGTCAGACTTTATTGCGTGTTACAGTCTCAACACGCTTCCTCCCATGCAGCATTAAATGCGACTTGATTGCTCGGGAGAGACCTGACATATCCCGGAGAGCCTTCACGCTATACTAGCTTCCTGGAGTACCTTGTACTCCGGGTGCCTCCTCCGGGACCCATGCTAACAGCGCTTCCTTGTGGCGCACAAAGACTTAATAAATGTTTACAAGTTATCTGATCCACGTGTCCCCTCTCGACTGGTCCACGTATTTTGGGCAAATTCTGGAGCAACATTTACCCCCCAAGCCTTGTTTACTTAGTAAGAATAAACCAAGGCTTGTTCAAGTGTCTCCGGTCGACTCCTCGTTTTCCTAGCTCAAGCCTCGAGCGCGTGGGGGCAAATTAAATGATGTCATTTAATGCAGCGATTTGCTTTTTGCAGGAATGTCTCCAGCCGCCTCCTCGGTCTTCTGATACGAACTCGGGGCGCGTGGAGGTGCGTCTGATAATGGCATTAAATGCAGCGATTCGCTTTTGCAGAGGTCGATTCGTTTCACGCCCCATGACTGATGCGGCGCATTAATTGTGTCAGACGGATACTCAAACGTTTCCACCGCCTTAATGGTAGATTGATTTGATCCGTTGATTTTCGGGAATTCGAATCGTGCGTCTCCCCCACCGTGCGATTGGTAGGTGATGACGCCTGTTCCTCATGCGTTTTTGCCTATAAAAGCCACCGCCTTTCCTTCATTTCGGTTACTTTCCATTCCTTGCCATTTCTGCTCGAATTTCCCAGAGAGAAAAATTCCTCGAAGTAGCACGAACTGTCTTAATACTTAGACACTTCATTCAGTTTTCCAGTGTTTGACTTCGCCAGTTCTCCTCAACTTTCACCCAACCACATTCAGTACCCCCAGTTCAACGATCTACTGTAAGTTTCTTGCATCCTTAGATAATAACATGCTTATATTTACTTCGTTCGTTTTCTGGGTTCGTACTTAGAGGCTTCTGGCTGTGTGAGTGTTTAAGTTCTTCGAGTTCTGCTTTATGTTTACTGCGTTAGTTGTAGAATCGCCATTATCATGCCCCTGTTGTAGTCATACAGCTTTGTTTGAAGAGGGCCATGTGTTCTTCGTTTAACAGTTGCTTAGGGCATAGGAAGGCTTTTCTCTTTTCTTTTTCTTTTTGCAAAACCACTTTCTGCGATTTCACTGCACCCGACATTTGTTCAGGGATTCTCTCCAGAGTTTCTCATGTGACACGTGTCCGGAGGGGGCCTCTTTCCAGCGGTTAGGGGACCCCCACTCCCTTTTTCTTGATTTAGGGTTTGGTAATGGGACCTAACTGCTGGACTTTTCTTTTTCCCTTTTTGTCTTTCTCAGAACACAAAATGTCTGCTTCTGGCTCAAAATCTTCGAAGAAGAAAGGGAAAGGTATGGCCACGCTGGAAGAGGTTTCTCTGGGACCCGTTGCCCAGGAGGGGTATAAATCCCGTGCAACTGGTTGGGAAGCGGCCGAGCTTCGATCCACCCTGACTTGTCCTCACCAGCTGGAGAACATTATTAATGTGGCTGGGATCAAACCCTCCACCTCAGGGACCTTCCACCGGCCTCCTCGTGACTCGGAGACGCCTAATCATAACTATGACGGCTTCGGGGCTTGGAGTCAGACCCATTTGATGACCGGTGCCATGCTCCCGCTCCAAGATTACTTTGTTAATTTTCTTGTATTTGTCGGCCTTGCGCCATACCAACTTATTCCTCAAGCTTACCGCCTGCTCTCAGGCTTATTTATTTTTTACACCGCCCGTGGCTGGGGGTCTCCCAGCCCGGCGGAAATTTTATATTTTTATGAACTTGTATCCGTCCCCAAGAAAGGGGACAAACTTAAGGATGGTTTTTATGGGTTCCGGATCCACCACCGCTAACGAGGGGTGGTTCCGTATAATAAGCGTACTCACGTTAAGGAGTACCGCCACCGATTTTTCTTTTCTTCCGGGTTCAGGGCCGTGGACCACCCGGAGCTTCTCACGGAGTGGGTGCGGATCCCACCTTACCAGCGGACGCTTCCCACTCAGGCTTTCCTTCGAAGGGCCCAAGCCTTCGCCTCCTATGACCACGCCGATCTTGATGTCGGGGGCCTGGTTACCACGGAGAATTGCAGAAAGGCCAAACTTATCCTTTCTCATCAATTCCTTTCTCATCAATCCGTGGATGACTCCAACCTCTCACGGGTCATTTGCCCCAATGTGAGGGCGCCGGTTGCGGAGAAGGCCTTCCGGGACAAACTCATTGCCACGGCAGAGAAGAAGTACCAAGATTATCTCTACCGGAAGGCCCAGGAGAAAGCGTACTCTAAGGCCCAGGCTGCCTCGGGGAGAGGACTTCGCGTGGGGAGTCCGGTGGAGCGAAGGAGCCAAGCCATTGCTGGGAAGTCCGAAGCTAAATTTTTTGACAAGATACTTCAAGAAGAGATTGGGGATCGTTCTGCCAGGCGGCCCCTTCGTATTGAAGATTCTTCCGAGAAGCAAACTTCCCGGCCACAGCCTTCGGCCCCCGAACCAAACTCGGGTGCTCCCGGTGCTAGCACCTCCGGTGCCGGCGGTAAGTCTCCCTTGATAATTCGCTATGTTCCTTCCATTGATGAATACACCAGTCATAGGCCCGTAGGGTTCGACGAGCGTCTTCGTAGATTTAAGATGCCGTTGACCCGGTGGGGGGATCATTTGAAGGAATTTTACTTTTCGAACTTAGGAGATTACCTAGGTCGGTCCCGGATGGGCTCCGGCCCTCCGGAACCTATTCCCTTAGGTCCATCAGCTTACATAACGTCCAGCTGGTTTCGGCCCTCGGACAGTTATCTCGGAGATGACGCCGCCAGCATTAAAGTACAGGACTTTGCTAGGGCCGAATTAGGAAGTTCGGGTAGGAGTAGCTTATTTGCTGTATCTTGTATAAGCGGTTCCTTGCGGACTTCTAACACTTGCTTATTTATTTATTTTTTTGAAACAGATATCTCCATGGATGCCATCCTGGAACAGCTTGCCGGGGTTCATACTTCTGTGGCTCCTCCGGCCTTCACCTCTTCTCCCCCAGCCCCTTCCTTGAAGGTTTCTTCCAGCGCTCCCCCCGACACTATTGACTTAGTGGATGACGAGGAGGTGCTTCCGGGAGAAGGCCAAGGGAAAGGGTGGGACTTCTCGGAGGAAGCCGTTGAGGGTGCAGGAGAGCCTCAAGCCCTTCCGGAGGTAGCAGAGGAGGACGAGGAGGAGCCTGAAGTGGCTCTGATTCGCAAGCGTAAGGGCAAGATGGTTGCCCAGGATGAGCCGAAGAGGCCTCGGAGAGCCGACACTCCTGCCCATGGCCTAGACGGCGGGGTCTCCCCGATGGAGGAAAATCCTGCTCCTCCCCACATCGAGCTTACCCCGATTCCGGGGGACGAGGTGAGGCAGGAGCTTCGCATAGCCAAACACAACTATGCTATGGATGAGTACTCCCGGGGGCATGCCGAAGTGGAGGCCCTTAGGAGGATTCTGCGAGCTGAGGTTGAGGCGAACATCAACCACCCAGAATACCAGGATCCGTGGGACCCTAATCTGGACCTCTTAACGGACTGGTTCCGTCGCTTCCTAGGGCCTACCTTGGCTCCCTTTGCCGCGGAGATGACCGGCGAGTTCGCTTCTCAGCTCACACGTTGCGCGCCCAAGCGGTTTGCCACTTGCGCTTCCCTGAACTCCATCTTCCAGGTCCAGGACCTCAGCCATTCTCTCACGGTGGTAAGTACTTTGCAATTTTTGCGTTTCCTTTTGTTGTTTGTATGTTGTTTTCCTCCTTTGAGAAATTTTTTCTTATACTTTGTTATGGCTCAGCTTGCTGCTGAGGCTGGCCGCCTCTCCAAGAACATCATAAACCATGGCTTCACTCTGTCCGACTTTGGAGACATGAATGACGTCAGGAAGGTCCTCCAAGACCTCACAGCGGAGAGGCAGATCTACCAGGAGGCAGCGGCCAAGGCCAAGGAAGAGGAGGCCAAACGGAGGGAGGCTCAGGCGGAGGCCATGATCCGGGACGAGGCTCAGCGGAGAGACAGGATGGAGGCCCAGCACCAGGAGGAACTAAGGGCTCAAACCGAGGCTGCTGAGAAGGCCAGGCGAGATCTCCGGGAGGCCAGGGAGGCTTTGGATGAAATGGTCGCCAAGGTGAGATCTCTAGAGGAGACTCACCAGTCGGACATTGAATCCAAGGCCGCTCTAGCTGCGGAGTTGAAGGAGCTTAGGGATTTCAAAGAACAGTCCACCAGGAAGGCCAAGAGGGCCGAGCTCCTTTCTCCTGTTTCCTGCGCCCGGTGCCCGAAGCGCTTTGATGATGGTGTCTATATGGCTTGGGCCACCAATGATCAGAGTATCAAGCTTACTTTTTATCCCAAACCCGAGGAGATGATTGCCAGATTTCGGGAAAAGAAGAAGAAGCTTGATGCTGCGCTTGAGGCACGGATTGGACCTCGTCTTCCTCCGCGGGCTGACTGAGCTGCCGTATTATTGACCCAGATTCTACCCGTTTCTTTTATAACTCTCTTTTTTTTTTTGTTTGTACATATTTGCTGCTACCTTAGAACAATTTACATATAGGCGGCAGCTTTCATTTGAAGGGGAGACAATTATATTTTAAGGCCTGTCCCCGGGCCATTTATATGTATATGACCTGCCCTTTGGGCCAGGATATTTTTTATGCGATCTTTATTCGTCACACTTATATATTTTAACCTGTCCTTTGGCTCAGGGTTTTTATACTTATGCTTTTTATTTTTGTGCATACTTTTTGACCTGCCCTTTGGGTCAGGATATTTTACTTAGTTTGTTTTTGTTTGTCCGTGCGGTATACCCTAGTACCCCCCTGAGTGGCATAGAAACTTTGTTTTTAAGGCACTCAGTTTTATTTAATATAGAGGAGGTATACATTTGGACGGTACAAACCCTTTGAACAAAATCTAAGTTTAATTCGCTACTGGTAATATTTTCTGAGGTGATCGGCGTTCCAGGCTCTTGGGACGGTGGTTCCGTCCATTCTTTTTAGTTTGTAAGTGCCGGAACCGATTTCGTCCTCGATCTCATATGGTCCTTCCCAATTTGGTCCAAGTACCCCCACTCCGGGTTCTTGGGTGGCTGGAAAAACCCTTCTTAGTACCATATCCCTAATAGCGAATTTCCTGCTTTTAACCTTGGAGTTAAAATACTTGGTCACCTTCTTTTGATAAGCAGCCATCCGTATTTGAGACTCATCCCGGAGTTCTTCGACTTGATCCAAAGCCTCTTGGAGCAGTGCCTGATTGGTGGCCGGATCATAAGTCGTCCTCCTGTGGGATGGGAATAATGTTTCCACCGGGACCATTGCTTCACAACCGTACGCCATTGAGAACGGCGAGTGACCGGTTGTGGTTCTGGGGGTCGTCCGGTAGGCCCACAATACCCTTGGCAATTCTTCAGGCCAGTTATTTTTACAGGCCAGTAGCTTCTTTTTCAAAGTGACCTTTAGGATTTTATTGACTGCTTCCGCCTGGCCGTTTGTTTGAGGCCGGGCTACCGCGGAGAAGCTTTTTACCACTCCGTGTCGGTTGCAAAAGTCAGTAAATTCCTCGCAATCAAATTGCTTTCCATTGTCTGAGACTATTTTGTGAGGCAAGCTGTGTCGACACACTATGTTTTTGATAACAAAGTCCAATGCCTTCTTAGCAGTTATTGTCTTCATAGGCTCAGCCTCTGTCCACTTGGTGAAGTAGTCCACTGCTACTATTGCATACTTTACCCCTCCTTTTCCCGTAGGTAGAGACCCAATGAGATCTATTCCCCAGACCGCGAAGGGCCAGGGGCTGGTCATCAAAGTGATCTCATTTGGAGGGGCTCTCGGTATGTTCGCGTACCTTTGGCACGAGTCACACTTTTGGACATAGTCTATACAATCTTTTTTCATTGTTGGCCAGAAGTACCCTTGCCTCAATATTTTCTTTGAGAGGCTGGGTCCTCCCGTATGATCTCCACAGAACCCTTCATGGACCTCTAGCATGATTTGTCTAGCTTCAGGGTCCGATACACACCTTAAATAAGGCATGCTGAGTCCTCTCCGGTAGAGAATGTGGTCCATCATTACATAACGATGAGCTTGATACTGAATCTTTCGAGACAGTGCCCTCTCTTGGGGCAACTCACCTGTGGTTATGTACTTTATGATGGGGACCATCCAGCTGGGTTCTTGCCCAACCGTTTGTGTGGTCTCTTTTATTTTGATGCTTGGCTCTGCCAAGCGTTCCACTGGTACTACCCCCAGTTCTTCGATTTCACTGTCCGAGGCTAACTTAGCCAGACAGTCCGCATGAGCATTCTTCTCTCGGGGGATTCTTTCTACTTTGTAGTCCGTGAACTCGTGGAGCAGTTCTCGGACTATTGCTACGTACGCGGCCATCCGTTCGCCGCGAGTTTGGTATTCTCCGGAAACTTGGTTTACGACCAGCTGAGAATCACTGTAGACTTCCACTCTCTTGGCTCCTACAGCTTTAGCCAATTTTAGCCCTGCTATCAGGGCCTCATATTCGGCTTCATTATTCGAAGCTGTGAAGTTGAATCGGAGTGCCGCCTGGAGCCGCAATCCAGTAGGTGATATCATAGCCACTCCGGCTCCTGAACCGTTCTCATTAGAAGCTCCGTCCACAAATACTCTCCAAGTGGGGATTGGTGGTTCCGGTGTATTGGCTGTTGCCTCGGCTTCATTGCATTCGGTGATGAAGTCTGCCAAGGCTTGGCCTTTTATGGAAATCCGGGGCACGTAATGTAAGTCGAACTGACTCAGCTCCATCGCCCACTTGAGGAGTCTTCCGGATGCTTCAGGCTTCTGGAGAACTTGCCGGAGCGGATGATTGGTCAAGATTCTGATCGGATGGGCTTGGAAGTATGGTCTCAACTTCCTTGATGCCATCAGGAGGCAGAATACTAATTTTTCAATGACCGGGTACCTTGTCTCGGCCCCTACCATGCGCTTACTAACATAGTACACGGGGTGCTGAATTTTTTCTTCCTCCCGGACCAGTGCAGCGCTGACCGCATGCTCGGAGACGGCCAAGTAAAGGAACAGGTCTTCTCCAAGGACGGGTTTTGATAGGATAGGAGGTTTGGCCATGTGGTCTTTTAACCTTTTGAATGCCTCCTCGCATTCATCCGACCATTCGAACTTTTGGCATTTCTTCAGTATGTTGAAGAAGGGTATGCACTTGTCCGTGGATCGTGAGATAAAGCGGCTCAGTGCGGCTACCTTTCCGGTCAAGCTCTGCACGTCCTTATGTTTCTTGGGGGATGGCATGTCCAGGAGAGCTTGGATTTTCTCCGGGTTTGCTTCGATCCCCCTTTGGCTGACTATGAAGCCCAGGAATTTTCCCGACTTGACCCCGAAGGTGCATTTTTTCGGATTGAGCTTCATGCCGTATCTCCGGACGACTTCGAAACATTCTTCTAAGTCGCTCGCATGGCTGTTGCATGCTTTGGATTTGACGAGCATGTCGTCTACATATACCTCCATGTTTCGTCCCAGGAGGCTTTTAAACATCCGGTTAACCATTCTTTGATAGGTTGCTCCGACGTTTTTCAGTCCGAAAGGCATGACTAGGTAACAGTATACCCCCTTATCGGTCCTGAAGCTAGTGCACTCCTGGTCTGCCGTATGCATTTTTATTTGGTTGTACCCAGCATAGGCATCCATGAAAGACAGCAGCTTAAATCCGGACGTGGCGTCTACCATCTGGTCGATCCTGGGCAGCGGAAAACAGTCCTTTGGGCAGGCTTTGTTTAGATCTGTGAAATCTATACAAACCCGCCAAGTCCCGTTCGGCTTGGGCATTAAGACCGGATTGGCCAGCCATTCCGGATAATACACGTCGCGGATCATGCCATTGGACAAGAGTTTGTCCACCTCTTTCTCTAAGGCCTCGGCTTTCACCGAGTCGAGCGGGCGTCTCTTTTGCTGTATAGGGGGCATGTCCGGGTTGACATTGAGTACATGGGTGATGACATGAGGGCTGATGCCGGTCATGTCTTCTTGGCGCCATGCAAAGATGTCGACGGCGCCCTTCAGTGTTTTTATTATTTTATCTTTTTCCTCCGGATCCAGGCTCTTCCCTATCCTGAGTACTTTGGTGGAGTCGTCGTCGCACACTGGTATTTCTTCGACGTCCTCCATTGGTTCCACGACCCTTTCGGACCCTATGCGAGGATCCAACTCATCATCTTCAGCCTTTTCTATCTCAGGGGGCCCCCGGACCATGAGTACTGGTAAGTGGGTGGCAACATTGTAACATTGCCTGGCCTCTCCCTGATTTCCCTTCACCGTTCCGACTCCGGCTTCCTGGGTAGGGAATTTCAGGCATAGATGTCGGATTGAAGTAATCGCACCAAAGTCGACGAGGGCCGGTCGGCCTAGGATTGGATTGAGTAACCTCCCACACCTCACTGTGTCTTGCGGCCTCGGCATATCTTTTTCGCTCCTTGCGAGTGTTTCCTCCGATATGGGGACCTCCGGAGATCATGGCTACCCGTCCATTAGGCCGGGGCGGTAGTCCGGGGATATAGTGGGTGTCACCTGCGGGAGCAGCTGGAGGCAATACTCCTGCTGTACCCCCTGGCGTTCCCGGAGGCATACCCCCGGCCACCTGCCCTGGATTAAGGTGGGGCAACCTATTTTTGATCCACTCATAGAGGTGGCCCAAACGGATCAAATTTTCAATCTCGTCTTTGAGATTTTTACACTCATTGGTGCTATGACCAATGTCGTTGTGGTACTCGCATCTTTTACTCGGATCTCTCCGGGAGCTATCTTTGTACAACGGCTGGGGCCTCCGGTAGTGCGTATTTTGCCTAGTGGCAAAATATACACGTTCCTGAGAGTCCGTGAGCTCTGTGTACTGAGTATATTGGGGTGTGTACCCCTTCTTTTGGCGCTTCTCTCCCGTCCGGGTGCTGCCCTTGGAGGACCTTTTGCTCCTTGACCCCTGGGTAGGGCCTGTTAAGCTAGCAGTCGGGGCAGCCTGTGAAGGAGTTCGTCCATTCACCCCGGACGGGTTGCCGTAATGGGAAGATGCCGGTGCCAAAGCTTGACCCTGGCTGTATCCGGGAGTAGCGGAGAACTGTATGCTACTTATTGGTGGAGTTGCGGTCGGGACAGTACCCGAGGGCGACACTCCTGGCATGTATCCTGCTATCCCGGTGGGATAGTAGCCTCCGTAAGCCACGATCTGGGCTTCTTCGAGGTTAATATATTTTTGGACTCGTTTCTGGAAGTCCTGAAGGCTAGCAGCGCCTTCTTGCTGCAACTCGTTCCAGAAGGGAGTCCCAGTGCGGATTCCTGCTTGGAGAAGCGCAAGCTGTTGTCCGTCGTCGACCTTCTTGGTCTTCGAGGCTTCCTCTCGGAACCTCTTGATGTAATTCTTCAAGGTCTCGGTGGGCAGTTGCTTGATGTTGGTCAAGGCACTAACCTCCAAGTTGACCTTCCTGGGAGCGACAAATTGTCTCCGGAAGTTGGTTTGGAGTTTGTTCCAGCAACCCACTGATCCTGGTTCCAATTTTTTGAACCATTCCTCTGCTGATCCGCTCAGAGTGAGGGGGAAGCACAGGCATTTGGCGTCATTGCTGACCCGCATGACTGTCATGACACGGTTGAACCGTGACAAGTGATCACTGGGGTCGGAGTTCCCAGTATATGCCGCCATTTCGGGCATCTTGAAGTTCTTAGGGAGCTCCGCCTCCAGGATATGTTGGGCACAAGGCTCCCGATCCTCACTGTCCGAGTCGGAGTCGTCTCCCTTCTGCCTCCGGGAGACTCGAGCAATATCTTTTCGAAGTATGGAAAGTTCCGCCATAATCCCTTCGTTTACAGCACCCGAGGAGACCACGGGCCTGTATCTTTTTTGGTCAAGGTGATCCCGGAGGTCACCTTGATTCCCATTGATTTGATTTCTCAGATCAATGGGAGGACATCTCTGTCCTCTTCTTCCTCTACCCCCTGGTTCATGGTGCACGGAAACGCTTTTCCGGTCCCCTCGATCCTGAGGGCCAAGGCTCCCTCTTTGGGGCTTGCCCCTCTGCGGACCTTTCACTTTAGGGAAATCTGAGCGGACCCTTCGCGGATCCTGCACCTTTTTCTTTCGCCCAGGGGTAGAAGTAGGGTTTTTTGTTTGGTTTTCCTCAGCAGGGTGCCTTATAGGGCTAGGTTCCCTAGGTCTTTCTTCTTTGGGAGTTAGGCGAAGACGTCGCTGGCTCCCCGTCGAGCCCAGCTGCCATTGCCTTGGGATGCACGTGAATACCAGCTGCCTCCATGGCTTTCTGCATGGCTAGCATCACTTCCTGCATTTTTTGATTTTGCACTTTCTGAGCTTCGATCTCAGTTTCATGATCGATAGCTTTTTGTCTAAGGAGCACCAACTCCGAGTAGCTTCCTCCGTCATAGGCATACTCGTCGAGGTGTTCCTCGTAGTTCTCGTCGAGAACTATCTCTTCTTCTTCTTCCTCGGACTCCTCTGCTGCCCTTGAGGCTACATCTTCCTCATTGGGATCTTGAGCGTTTTCTAGAGGGCGAGGATGACGTGTAGCTCTTGTCTCCACCATTGTTGTGAAGTCAAATGCTTGTTATGTAGCAGCTTTCCTCAGCTCTCAATGAAAGCACCAAAATGTTGACCGAGATTTTCGACAACTATTAAAATATGATTGTAATGAAGAGCTGTAAGAAAGTGAGATAAAGATTTTTTACGTGGTTGGGGCGTTAATGAGCCTTAGTCCACGAGTCTCTGTTATTAATGGATGTATTTAATACAAATTCTACACTTGAGAGAATGTCTTTCTCTTAAATACAGAGAATGTTCTTGGTGAGTATTTTCTCTTCTTGCTCTTTTGCAAACCAAGATTCCCGACCCCATTAAATGAGCTTTGAGGGGGTATTTATAGTGTTTTGGTGGGGTAATCCCTAGAATTGTTCTTACACATGTATCTGTAAGTATCCATAAAGTTGGGCATTTCCAATGAATATACCATGGGTGATGCATGGTCAAATCCCTAGGTGCTGTAGGGCTTTTATGAAGAATGTCCTTTCTGCCTTGTGATTGACGTGACTCTTCGCAGAGTAGCCGTCGCTAGACTTAAATGATCATTACTGTAGCGCTGCTGTTCGGGGGTTGTGCCGTCAGACTTTATTGCGTGTTACAGTCTCAACACGCTTCCTCCCATGCAACATTAAATGCGACTTGATTGCTCGGGAGAGACCTGACATATCCCGGAGAGCCTTCACGCTATACTAGCTTCCTGGAGTACCTTGTACTCCGGGTGCCTCCTCCGGGACCCATGCTAACAGCGCTTCCTTGTGGCGCACAAAGACTTAATAAATGTTTACAAGTTATCTGATCCACGTGTCCCCTCTCGACTGGTCCACGTATTTTGGGCAAATTCTGGAGCAACAAACCTATATGCATCTATAATAAAATTAAACACATAGGCTCACACAGGCACACTTTGGATGGGTCCTATCATGTTGCTAGGTCATACACAGATGAAAGAAGATTGTAAATATACCTGTTACAAATTATTATCTTGACCAAGGGAGCCATCAAATCATTAGATCTGGCAAAAAGTAACCATGGCTATTTGCAATCAAGTAATAATAGGTTTTGAAAACTTACACATAAGCTAAAACACATACTCCTGCAACAAGGTTAGCTGGATAGTTGGATGTAGGATTTATTTAATTTTAAATTAAATATTTAATTTCGAAAATATTTAATTAAATAATAATAATAAAAAAAATTTTGAAAAATTTAAAAAAAATTGAAAAATTCGAAATTTTAAAAAAAAAAATTAATTTAAAATTAAACCTACAATTTTTGAAAAATTAGGTTTCAACCAACCTAAATATCATTTCAAAAATTTGCTAACTACTTTTAAATTTTAAATGTTATTTTATAAATAAAAATTAAATAAAAAATTAGAAAAGATAAATAAATATCTTTTTCAAATTTTAAATGTAATTTAAATAAATAAAATAACAAAATTTAAAAAATTAGCAAAATATCTTACATCTATTTAAAATTACATGATTATAAATATCTTATTTTAAATTTAAATAAGGTCAAAATATCTAAAAAGATTTAAAAAAAAAATCTTAAAAGATAAGATATTTTTAAAATATCTTAAAAGATATTATAAATATCTTAAAAGATACTATAAATATCTTATAAAATCTGACCTTAAATTTAAAAAAATATAATCAAATTTAAAAATAAGATAGATTTTTAAGCAAAAAGATAAATACTAATTCTATTCAAATTCAAATTACACTAATATCTTGAATTAAATTAAAAAAAAATTAAATTAATTCAAAATGATAATTAGAATTGAATTAGGAATAGTAATAGTATATATACAAAACCATACAAAAAATTGGAAGTTAATTCCATGAAAAAGTATGAAAAATTGAAGAAAAAAGAAAAAATTCGAAATTGTACGGACAGTTCTGCGATCGCAGGAAAATATCAGCACAGCCCCGATTTTGTCAAATCTTCAAAAAATCATAACTAATTCAAATAAAATCCAAATTGAGTTCTGTAAAAAGCTAACTTGCTTAATTTTTTCCATACTATCCAATAAAAATAATTCCAGAAACGAAATCACAATTATTTTTCACGAAAATTTCACAAACATCAATCAATCATCAAATAACACTCAATACAACATGATACCATCCAAAGAACATACAAACAATCGTTTTAAAGTCCAAATTTCTTGCAAGTAAATCAATTACCATGGCTCTGAGGCCAGTTGTTGGAATTTATTTTACCAGGATCTTAGATCTACTCACAAGTATGTTTATTAACATCCTAAATATGAACTTTCTAAAACGATGAAATAAACACATATAAAGTTAAAGAAACCTTACATTGGGTGCAGCGGAATTAAATGACTCCTTCCGTTCAGATATCTAGCCCTTGATTCCTTTCTGTAGCAGAGCATTATCAATATCTGAACCTGGATCTCTTTCTCTGAATCCTTGATGCTGAATCTCCTTTGCTGATGATCTTTCTTCACGATCTTCCTCACTATGATTGAGGTATTGCTTGATGTGTGTGGGCACTACTCTAATCACTAAGGATTTCGAAATATTGAAGAAGAAGAGAGAGAGTGGTCAGCTAAAGATAGGGAGAGAGAAGGCTCAGTTTTTTTGAATAGAAAAAGTCAGAAGAAAAGTGTTATTTTTTTGAAGCCTTCACTATCTATTTATAGCATTCCACTAGGGTTAGATTTGAATTATATGGCATTAAAATAATGAAAAAATCAATTTAAAATGCTACAATAGGTGGCCGGCCATGCCTTTAATGGATTGGGCCTTGGGCTTTGCAATTTTGCAATTTTAACACCTTTTGTATCTGATTTTCTCAAAAAATACCAATTTCTTAATTCAAACATTTAAATGCCAATTCTAACTATTTAATAACTATAAATAATTATTAAATAATATTGTCATTTATCATATTTATTAATTGAACCATACAAAGTATCATAATTAACAAATATGCCCCTATAAACTCTTTCCTTACAATTTCGCCCTTACTTAGTGAAAAATTCACAAATAGACATAGTCTAATTTGAAAATTATAATTGATTAATCAAAACCAATTACATGAGTCTTACAAGCAATATTATCTCAACTAGTGGGGGGGCCATGGGTCTATATAACCGAGCTTCCAATAAGTAGATCAAGAATTTTAGCACTAAAATTCACTAACTTATTAATTCTTCGTTGAATCCACGCATAGAAGTTAGAATTGCACTCTCAATTATATAGAATGCTCTATATGTTCCACCATATAGACACATCATTAGTTATCCATTGTTATAATCCTAATGTGATCAATGATCCTCTATATGAATGATCTACACTTTAAAGGGATTAAATTACCATTACACCCTACAATGTATTTATTCCTTAAAACACTTGACCCCGTATAAATGATATTTCAGCTTATGTGAAATGAGTACTCCACCATTTATGTTCGTTTGGTCAAGCTCGAAGGAGATCATCCTTTGCTTACTATTCGCCAGATAGAAGCTATAGATTCCATGTTTATGATAGCGCTCCCACTCAATTGCACTACCGTGTTCCCAAAAAGTACGTATCACCCTGACCAAAAGGTAGGCTTAACTAACAATTCAAGGAACACGAATAGCCTTTCAAGATTGAGCCTAATCATAACAGGATTAAGATCATTTGATCTAGGATCAACTAGGCGATATTGACTTGAATAGATTTTACGGTAAGTTTAATAAATCTAAGTCAAAGTTCAATATCGGTCCCTTCCGATGCATACTCCATGCATCCAACCTGAGCTTTACTTTAACCAATGCTCTGGAAAGAACATATAGCACTTCTCCAAATGCAAGTAAACTCTGTTGTAGATTATCATATCAGTAAAACCCTATGTCTGATAAATCTAGGAAACTTTATTCACATAGTCATGTTTACTTTCCAATGTGTTGACGGCACAATAAACAGGATCAAGTATGTGAAAAGGGTTTCAGATGAATTTATACATTATGTACATATAATCATGAAATAAATCATGTGAACCATGCAACATTAAATGTTATTTCTGATCTATATTAATAAGTAAGTCTGATTATTTTGAAATGAGTTTTATTTAGGGCATAAAACCCAACAGACATGAGCTAGAACTGGACCAGGATCTTGATTTAGACCTAAGACCCAGGACCCAAGACTAGAGGCTTGGACCCGACCCATAGTCAGTGTCTAAATCAGGGAATTGGACATAGACCCGGACCCAGAACCTGAACCCGTACCAGAACTCAAACAAAACTCGACATGTGGTTGGTGTTTGTATTTGGGGTCAAGACTCAGACCTGAACCCAAACATGGACCTAGACCCACACCAGGACTCTAACCCAGACCCAAACCTGAACCTTAAATCGTACCCTGTGACCCAAAATTAGAACCGCACTTGAAGCAAACCCTTAAAACCTAAATCCTAAACCTTAAAAGCCTAAATCCTAAACTCTTTACACTTACCTCTAAAGCCTAAGCCCTAAACCCTAAACCCTAAATCCCTAAACACTAAACCCAAACCCCTAAACCCTAAACCCTAACCGTGACACAGGCCCAGACCCATACCAATACCGAGATCGGTACCCGGTACCCAAACCCAGACCCGAACCTGGACCCAGACTCAAGACCTGAACCCGGACCCAAACCCAGACCAAAACCTAGTCCAGGACCTAGACCTTGACTGGGACCCAGATCGGGACCCCGACCCAGACCCAAACAGGGACCTAGACTCAAACCGGGACCTGGACCCAGACTCAAACCTGAACCCGTAATGGGAGCTAGACTCGAACCCAAACTCAGGATCCAAACCTTAACCTAAACATGGACCTAGACCGAGACCTAGCATCCGGACCTTGATGGGGGACCTAGGCCCCAAACTCGAACATAGACCCAAACTTGGACCAAGGATCCAGACTTAGATGGGGGACTTGGACCCGAAACTGATCTCCGGAACCGGGACCAAGACCCAAAACTCGACCCTAGACTCGAGACACGGTTTCAAACCGTGCACACGAACGCAAACCAAAACTTAGGGGACCCGGCCCAAGACCCGGGATCCGAACTGGAAAAAGACCGAGATCAGAATCCAAACTTGAGGCTTTCACCTGACCCGTAGTCAGTGTTTGAATCCAAGACCCAAACCCAAACCATGATCCAAGCCCGATCCAAGACCCGAAATCGAAATCGGACCAGGTGTTGGACTAGAACCTAGACCTGGGACATTAACACGACCCAAACCTAAACCCAAACTTAGAATAGAATCCATACTGGGACTTGGACCCAGACAAAGACCTGTGACTTGGGACCTAAACTAAGACCGGGACCTAACCCAAGACCCAAACCCAAACCCAAAAACTGGGGCCGGACCCAGGACCTAAGACCTAGACTCGGACCTCGAACCCAAAACTCAGACCCACACTTGGACTGGGACCTAAACTCGGACCTGAACCCAAACTAGGACCTAGACTTAGACTGAGACTTGAGACTCAAACCCAAACCGGGACTCGATCCTGGACCTAAACTAAGCCCCTAACCTAAACTGGGATTCGGACTTGGACATGGACACGAACCAAGACCCTTACCCGAATACCGACCCAGACCCAAACTGGGATTGAAACACGGGACCTGGACTCGGACCTAGACGCAGACCTTGACACAAACCTGGGACCCAAACCTAGGACCCAAACCTGGACCCAGACTCAGACCTAGACCCAGACTAGGATCCAAAAAACCAGTACCCAGACTCGGACTAAGACTCTAACCCTGACCCCAACCTAGACCCAGACTCGGACCCAGAACAAAGCTCGGACCCGGAAATAGAACTAGAACTGTGACTAGGACCCGGACCTGAGACCAGAACCGAACCCTAACCATAACCCAAACTAAAACCAGAACTTGGACAAGGACCCAGACTGGGACCTGGACCTGACCTAGTCCTAAACCCTCACTGGGACCTGAGACCCGCGACCTATACCAGGATTCAGACCTTGACAAGGACCCGAACCTAAACTCGGACAAAGACTGGGCCCGAAACCCAGACCCAGATCTAAATCTAGGACTCGAACCCAAACAAGGACCTGACCTAGACCCAAGAATCCAAAGTCAGACCCAGACGCGGACCAAAAACCTGCCCCGGACCCAAACCATGAAAGGAATCTAGACACAAATCCATACCAAGACCAAACCCGAACCCGGACTCGAACCCAAAATCAAACTCGAACACGGGACCCAAACTCAAACCCAAAATCAGACCCAAACATAAGCCTGCACCCGGACCCAAACTCAAAGCTAGACCGGGATCGGAACTGAGGACTTAGACTCGGAACTAAACTCGGACTCAAATCGAGATTGAAACCTGGGACTCTGACTCAAATCGAGATTGAAATGTGGTACTTGGACCCGAACCTAGACCAAAACCCAGGACCCTAACCCACACATGGAGCCCGATCTGGACCTAGACCGAGATCCAGACCCGAACCCAGACTTAGACCAGGACTCGAACCCAAACCCAAACTCAAACCCCAACCCAAACTCGAACCCAAACTCAAACTCAGAATTGCAACTAGAACTGGAACTGGACTAGGACTAGGACTAGGACCAGGACCAGGACCTAGACCCGAACCCTAACCCAAATAAAAACCCAGTCCGAGACCCAAACCCGAACCGCGACTAGGACCTAAACCAGAACCTAAATCGGGACCCAAGCCCAGACCAAAACTGAGACCTGGACCTTGAATTGGGATAGGGACCTGGGCAATGGAATTAGGACCAGGAACCAAGACCCGACCCAAAACCTGGAAGTGAACTTAGGACCCAGCTCGTGACCCGACACCCAAAATGGAACCAGACCAAGACCCGAGATCGGGATCCAGATCTGGACCCGGGGCTTGGACCGAACCCGTAGTCATTGTCTAGATCTGGGACCCAGTCCCGGACCCAAACCCAGACTAGAACCTGAACCCAAACCCAGAGTCGAACCCAGTCATAGACCTAAAACTTGACCCAAACCCAGAGTCGAACCCAGTCATAGACCTAAAACTTGACCCAAACCAGTACCCTGTGACCAAAAATTAGAACTGAAACCGGAAGTAAACTGGGACCCGGGAATAGGACCGAAACCCAGACTTGGACCTAGACCTGGAACCATAACCGGACTTGGACCTAGACCCAGAACTATGACTGGACCAGGACCCGGACTCCAACCCAGACCTAAACTTGAACCGAGACCCGAACACGGATCTCAACCCAGACCTGGACTCGGGACCTGAACTTGGACCCAAACTAAGACCCAAACATGGAACCAGACTCAGGACACAAAACTGGGGCCGACACCCTAGAACTGCACCCCAGTCTTTGTCCCGAACCCCAACTCAGACCTGGGACCCGGGACTAGAACCATAACCAGACCGGGACACGTGATAGGGATCCAAATCTGGGACTCAGACAAGGACTTGAACCCAGACCAAGACCCTAACCCGAACCCTGACCCTGACCCTAACCCGGGACCTGAAACTGGTACCTGAACAAGAACTGCCAAACAAGGACCCTCCAACAAGACTAGGACTGTGATGAAGTTCCGGACCCAAACCTAGCCCCAGACCCAAACCGAGACCGGAACTCGAGCCCAGACACGGTCGTGTTCCCAGACCGGGACTGAGACCCGGACCCGAACCCGGACCCTGACCTATACTTGGGACCTGATCCCAGACCAAGAATCGGACCTAGATAGGGATCTGGATACAAACTTGGAATCGAATCTAGACCTGGACCCAGACCAAGATCGAAACTTGGGACCTAGATCAGGACCGAGAACCTAACCCAGACCCAGACCTTTAACCGAACTCGGACCTTGACCCGAACCGAGACCCAAACTAGAATCCAAACCTAGACCCAGACTCGGACCAGGACTCAGACCCCGACCAAGACCCGGACCCAATCCCGAACCCAAACACTGAATCGAAACCAAAACTGGGACTAGGACCCAAACCCAAACATGCACCTAGACCGGGACCTAGGACCCGGACCTGGATGGGGGACTTGGACCTGGGCCTCGAAACCTAGACCCAAATCAGAACTTGGGACTCGGACACGAAATAGACCATAACCAAGCCCTAAAATTCGAGCTCGAACTCGGTTCCAGACCTAATCTTGAACCGAGACTAGGACTTAGACTTGAACCCGAACCCAAACTCGGGACTCGATCCCAGATCTAGACCAAGCCCCTAGTTGAGATTGGGATTCAGACCTGGACATCGACACGAACCCAGACCCGGAACCAAATACTGACCCAGACTCAGACCTAGATCGAAACACGAGACCTGGACTCAGACCTAGATGTAGACCCAGACCTGAACTTAGGATCTGAACTAAGACTTAGACCCAGCTTGGGATCCGAAAAAACTCGTACCCGAACTTGGACTAAGACTCAGACCCCAACCCGAACCTAGACCCAAACCTTAACCCGTAACCAAACTCGGGCCCAGAATTCGAACTAGAACTGTGACTAGGGCATGGACCTTAGATAAGAACCGAACCCAAACCATAATCCCAACTCAGACAAAAACCTAGACCGAGAGCTTGACTAGGACTTGGACCTGAGATCATGGACCGGAACATGGACCTAACCTGGTCCTAAACCCTCGTCGGGACCCAGACCAGGATCCAGACCCTGACAGGGACCAGAACCCGAACTCGGACCAAGTTTGGGGCCGAGACCTAGACTCAAATCTGGACTGGGACCTCGACTCAAACCAAGACTCAAGACTCGAACCCAAACTTGGACCCAGACCAGGACCTAGGAACCAGACTTGGATGGGGGACCTAGACTAGGGACCTAGGCCCTAGAACCAAGACCCAGATCAGTATCAAGGACTCGAACCCGAACCAGGACCTAACCTGGACGTAGGAATTCGAAGTCAGACCCAGACCTAGACCCGAAACCTGCCCTAGACCCAAATCAAGACACGAACATGGACACGGACCAGGACCAAACCCGAACCTGGACCTGAACCTGAGACCTGAACTCAGACCCAGACGTAGAATTAGACCCAAACCTAGACCTGGACCTGGACTTGAACTCAAACCTAGACCGGAAACAGATGCTAAGACATAGACCCGGAACTGAACCTAGACACAGATCAGGATCAGATCTTGGGACTCGAATACGGACCTAGACCCAGACCCAGGACCCAAACCCACACTGGGAACCTTATCCGGACCTAGATCAAAATCCGAACACGAACCCAAACTCAGACCAGGACTCGAACCCCGACCCAAACTCGAATCCATACTCGAACTCAGAATCGCAACTAGAGCTGGAACCGTACTCGGACTAGGACCACAACCAGGACCTAAACCTGAACCCAAACCTAGATAAAAATACAGATCGAGACCCAAACCCGCACCGAGACTAGGACTCACACTCGAACCTAGACCAAGACCCATACCCAGACTAAATCTGAGACCTGGACCCAGAATCAGAAAAGGGATATGGGCAACGGAACAAGGACTGAGAACTAGTACCCGACCCCAAACAAATACTTGAATATAGAACCCAGCTCGTGACCCAGCACCCAAAATGGAACCATATCGGGACTTGAGATCAGGATCCGGACCTGACCCCAATCTCTGACCCAAACCTAGACCCGAACCTGTACCTGTGACCCGAAATTGGAACCAAATTTGGAAGTAGACCGGGACCCAAGAACGGGATCAGGACTTGGGCTTGGAAGACCTAGACATCGACCCAAAACTGTAACTGGACCAGGACCCGGACTCCAACTAAGACCTAGACCCGAACCGGGACCCGGACCCTCCCAACCCAAACTTGGACTCAGGACCTGAACCCGGACCTGAACTCAGACCTAAACATGGAACCAGACTCGGGACACAAAACCGGGGCCGGCACCTATAACCGCACCCCAGTCTCGATCCCAAACCCAAACTTGGACCTAGGATCCAAGACCTGAATGAGAACCAGACCGGGACCCGTGATAGGGATGTAGATATTGACTCGGGATCCGGGAAATGGGGCTTGGAACAGACCCGTAGTTGGTGTCTAGATTTGGGAATCAAACTAGGATTCGAACCCGGCCCAGGACCCAAACTCGGACCCAGACCTAGACCCGAGACCTGAAACTTGAACCTGAACAAGAACCGCCGGACTAGGACCCTTGAACAAGACTAGGACCCGAACCCAGACCTAGTTACAAACTTGGACCTAGCCCCAGACCAAAACCAAGATCGAAACTCGAGCCCAGACACAGTCGTGTACCCAAACTAGGACCGAGACCCAAACCCAGACCTAAATTTGGGACCCGATCCCAGACACAGACTCAGACCTAGATAGGGATCCGGATAGGAACCTGGACTCAGACCGAGACCGAGACCAGGATCGAAACTCAAGACCTAGATCCAGATTGGGATCCTGACCCAGACCCAAACTTGGACCCGCACCCGCGACCTGAACTCGGACCTAGACCCAAACCAAGACCCAAACCGGGATCAAGACCTGGACCAAGACCCGAACCCAAACTCGGACCAGGACTCAAAGACCCCGACCAAGACCCAGACCTGAACCCGAACCCAAACACAGAATCCAAGTGTGTGTCTGTGACCGAGTCTGGGTCCTGGTCCGGTTACAGTTTTGGGTCAGGGTCCAGGTCCTAGTATTGGTCCTTTTCCTTGGTCCCGATCCGCTTCTGGTTTCGGTTCCACTTTCCAGTCATGGGGTACAGGTTAAGTCCAAGCATTGAGTCCTAGATCCCAAGTCCTGAGGTGGGTCCTAGGTCCAGGTTTGAGTCTGGGGTCGGGTCTTGGATCCCAATCCAAGTTTTACGGCCCAAGTTCTGGTCCCAATTTGGGGCCTAATTCCCGTGTCTGGTTCCCCCATCTATGTTCAGGTCTGGGTCCAAGTTCGTGTTCCGGTTCGGGTTCAGGTCTCGGGTCCCAGTCTGACTCCAGGTCTCGGTTTGGGTTCGGGTCTGAGTTTGGGTCCAAATCCCAGTCTAGGTCTGGGTTTTGGGTCCCAGGTTCGAGTTTGGTTCTTGGGTCTTGGGTTCGAACCCAATTTTTGGGTCAGGGTCTGGGTCCGGGTCCCGGTCTGTGTCCAGGTCTCGATCTTGGTTTAGGTCCCAGGTCATAGGTATTGGTCCGGGTCCATGTCCTTGCATGGGTTTTGGTTTGAGTTTGGGTTTAGGTTTGGGTCCTGTTATAGTCCCAGATCTGGGCTCTCGTCCCAGTCCTGGTCCAATTTTGATTCTGGGTCCGGGATCGGGTCTAGATCCCAGTTTAGGTCCGGGTCCTGGATTCAATCATTGACTACGGGTCAGGTTGAAGCCTCAGGTCTAGATTCAGATCTCGTTCTTGGATCCTAGGTGTAACACCCTAACTACCTTAGGCGTATTACGTGATTTTTAAACGTACTGTGCAGCTCGTTGCTAATCAACGAGGTTTATGGAAAAACGTGATTAATTAAAATTTTGCTTTTTGATTAAACTTGTAAAACATATTATAAAAGACTCGGGATCCCGATTATAAAAATATTTACAAAAAGTTTCACTGTTTAACTATTACATCAAAATAAAAGTCGTCTAACGACAGTTACAAAATTTCAGCCTTGCTGTCCCGAGGATCGTACGCTCCAGGCCTAACCGCCCCGACATGTACAATCTCATAAGCTCGCTCACGGTCCATCAGCTATAGCCTTGCCTTTACCTACACATGAACATAAACTGTGAGTCGACAGACTCAGTAAGAAAAGCATAATAATATCATACATAACTAACTGTCGTGTCCAACACGATACTGAGTCCCGCTACTGCCATGTCCAACATGGTACTGAGCCACTACTGCCATGTCCAACATGGTACTGAGTTATGAACGTTCAGGGGACGGTACTATTGACAAGTATCCTCCTGATCGGTCGAACCGGTCATACTCCGGCTGCTGGTCATACTCCAGCCTGTACCGACGGGATAGGTCAATAGCACTGAACCACCAACCAAGTGTTAGCCTGATCGGTCGAACCGGTCATACTCCGGCTGCTGGTCATACTCCAGCCTGTACCGACGTGACAGGGTTGGATGGTTCGAAGCCTAAATACATAACTAATGTAATCTAGCAGGCTTCCTACATGCACGCTAAACATGTAATCTACATATGCATACTGTTATACTAATCTTACCTGGATTCCGATTTCAGGTGTGCCGGTCAACCTGACTGGAACTGAAGCTGAGCGGCGGATTACTGGCTCCTAAACCATAAAAATCACAACGCTATAAGTGACACGCTAAATCAACTAAAAGTTTCCCTATCGATAAAAAGCATGGCAATACCCCTAAAAACCTAAAAACGAGGAAAACTAGGGTTCGGAAAAATTCCCCAACCGGCAGACCGGTTGCCCAACCGGAATTCCGGTTCTGGGAATTACTGAACCCTCATCCGGAATTCCGGATGCACAACCGGAATTCCGGTTCCTCGCAGGCAGCCAACTAAAATTCTCATAACTCGACCAATTCAACCCCAATTGGTCCCAAACTTTCCAGACCTGCTCAAAACTATCCCTAGAACAAATCCAAAGCATCAAAACCACCCAGAAACCACATATACAAAAATCACCATTGGAGCTCAAGCTTTGAGTTCCAAACTCAAGCTTGAGCAAATCCACCTAAACATGCATTCCACTAGCTTAATTCTACTTAAACTAGCATAAAATCATCACTGAAAACAATTAGAAACTACAGCAACAATACAGAAACAGAATCACTATAATTTCCTCCAAAAATCATATTTTTGTAAAGAAAACTCAAAGCTTTAACAATCTAACCTACATGCTTTCATCATAGTTCAATTAATATCAAATAACATGCTTTAAATCACATATATCAACAACAAAATCACAGCAGCAACATATACCAAAATCATGCATGCATTTCATCAATTTTCACCATTTTTTAAGAAATTAAAGAAGGAGAGACAAGAACCAACCTAGCTAGCAATGGACCTTAAGAGATGATGAATCAACAAGCCAAAATCAAGGGAGAAAAACCCACTCCTTGCTGCTCAAAGCTTGGCCAAAAATGGAAGGGAAAGAAAGAGAGAGTTTCTTTTTTTTTTTGAAAATTCTATTTTTGCTAAGTGTGAGAAATGAAATAAAAGCTATTTACATAAACTTATTTCAGCCAACTAAAAATAAACAATTAACATTTAATTTCCATTTAAAAGTCACTAAAAGACAAAACACTAATGGGGCAAAAAGACCATTTTGCCCCTTCACCATAAAATCACATAAATCATACTAAAGGGGTATTTTTGGGAAATTCTAAATTCCCGGCCATTCCCGACATTCCCAATGTCTAAAACCCGTCCCCAAATTACTAACATACTAAGTTGTGATTTCTACTGAGCCAAACGCCGAGTTCCAAAATACCGGACACCGGAAATGCAAAATATAAAAGCTACTGATGACATAATCATGCATTTCTGAATTCCATAAATAACAGTAATAAATTATTTAAATAGCTATAAATAATTTCATAATTAAACATAAACAACTGCTAATTTCCAAATTAACTAAGCGGGCTTTACAACTATCCCCCCCCTTAAAAGGATTTCGTCCCCGAAATCTAACCTGAATAACTCTGGATATTGAGCTCGCATATCTGACTCTAGCTCCCAGGTGGCTTCTTCCACCTTACTGTTTCTCCAGAGAACCTTGACCAATGCTATGGTCTTATTCCGAAGGACTTTATCCTTTCTATCCAGGATCTGCACTGGTTGTTCCTCATATGACATGTCTGGCTGAAGCTGAAGACTCTCATAACTGAGTATATGAGAGGGGTCTGAAACGTATTTTCTCAACATTGAGACATGGAATACGTTGTGCACTGCTGATAAGGCTGGAGGCAATGCTAACCGATATGCCACTTGACCTATCTTCTCGAGAATCTCGAAAGGTCCTGTAAATCTAGGGCATAACTTGCCTCTTTTCCCGAAACGTTTAATCCCCTTCATCGGAGATACTCGTAAAAATACATGTTCCCCTACTTGGAACTCAACATCTCTGCGTTTCGGATCTGCGTAACTCTTCTGTCTGCTCTGTGAGGCAAGCATTCTAGCTTTTATCTTCTCTATCGGCTCATTGGTCCGCTGAACCGACTCTGGACCCAGGTATTTCCTCTCCCCTGTCTCATCCCAGTGGATAGGGGATCTACATTTCCTACCGTACAACAGTTCATAGGGTGCCATCCCTATCGTACTCTGATAACTGTTGTTGTAAGAGAATTCTAACAACGGTAGATACTTACTCCATGAGCCTTCAAAGTCCATAACACAGGCTCTCAACATATCCTCCAATATCTGAATTGTCCTTTCGGACTGACCATCTGTCTGAGGATGAAATGCTGTACTGAATTTCAGCTTCGTACCCATTGCCCGTTGCAAACTTTCCCAAAATTTGGAGGTGAATTTCGGATCCCTGTCCGAAACTATAGACTTCGGTACCCCGTGAAGTCTCACTATCTCCCTGACATATAACTCTGCCAACTGATCCACTGTAAATGTTGTTCTAACCGGCAGAAAATGAGCAGATTTCGTAAATCGGTCCACCACTACCCAGATGGAATCATGCAAACCCGTGGTCCTAGGTAACCCGACCACAAAATCCATCGCAATATCCTCCCATTTCCATTCTGGTAGGGTTAGAGGCTGCAACAACCCTGCTGGTCTCTGATGTTCAGCCTTGATCTGCTGACAGGTGAGGCATCTCGATACGAATTCTACCAAATTCTTCTTCATACCGTTCCACCAGAAGTACGGTTTCAAATCTTGGTACATCTTGGTGGTGCCGGGATGCAGAGAATATGGAGTAGAATGAGCCTCCTCAAAGATCTCATTTCTAAGTTCCGCACTGCTCGGAACACAAACCCTGGCTTTATACAAAAGCATCCCACTATCTGACACTGAAAAGTCTTTGGCTTGACCAGCCAATACCTCATCTCGGATCTTCACTAACTCCGGATCTGTCATCTGAGCGACTTTTATTCTTTCTAATAGATCAGATTGCAGCGTCAAGTTGTGAAGCTGACCTACCACAAACTCAATGCTGGATCTAACCATATCCTCAGCTAGCTGGGGTGAGATCTGAACCATGCTAGCTACTTGCCCGGGACCCTTTCTGCTCAGGGCATCAGCCACTACATTGGCTTTTCCGGGATGATAGAGGATCTCGCAATCGTAATCCTTCACTAATTCCAACCAACGCCTTTGTCTCATGTTCAAATCTTTCTGAGTAAAGAAATACTTGAGACTTTTATGGTCGGTATAGATCTCACACTTCTCCCCATAAAGGTAATGTCGCCAAATCTTCAGTGCAAAAACCACTGCGGCCAATTCTAAATCATGAGTCGGGTATCGCTGTTCATAATCCTTTAACTGACGGGAGGCATAAGCGATAACCCGATCGGCTTGCATCAATACACACCCCAAACCCTGTTTGGATGCGTCACGCAGACTACGAACTTCTCCTTGTCCGAAGGCAAAGCTAGTACCGGAGCAGTAATCAACCTCTGTTTCAGCTCCTGAAAACTAGCTTCGCATTTATCTGACCAGATAAATCGCTGATTCTTCTTTGTAAGCTCGGTTAGGGGCATTGAAATTTTGGAGAACCCCTCCACGAACGTACGGTAGTACCCAGCTAATCCCAAGAAGCTTCGGATCTCAGTCACTGTCTTCGGTCTCGGCCAATCACTGACGGATTCAATCTTCCCGGGATCCACCTTGATCCCATCTTTACTCACAATGTGCCCTAGGAAGGACACACGAGACAACCGTAACTCACATTTCTTGAACTTGGCGTAGAGCTTATGTTCTCGAAGTCGTTGCAGTACCATCTGAAGATGTAACTCATGCTCCTCTTCTGATTGAGAGTACACGAGGATGTCGTCGATAAACACAATCACACAGATATCGAGGAAATCCTTGAATACTCTATTCATCAGGTCCATGAATGCTGCAGGAGCATTGGTTAGTCCGAATGACATAACCAGAAACTCGTAGTGTCCATACCTAGTGCGGAAAGCCGTCTTTGGAATGTCCTCCTCTCGGATTCTCAACTGATGATAACCCGAACGGAGATCAATCTTAGAAAAGACCGTCTTCCCCTGAAGCTGATCGAACAAGTCATCGATCCTAGGTAATGGATATTTATTCTTCACCGTCAGCTTGTTCAACTCTCTGTAGTCGATGCACATCCTCATAGATCCATCCTTCTTCTTGACGAACAAAACCGGGGCTCTCCAGGGTGACACACTGGGCCGAATGAACCCTATGTCAAGCAACCCTTGAAGCTGAATCTTTAGTTCCTTAAGTTCAGCTGGAGCCATCCTATACGGGGCTTTGGAAACTGGATCCACCCCTGGGGCCAAGTCAATCACGAAATCGATCTCCCGCTGAGGTGGTAACCCTGGAAGTTCTTCGGGAAAGACGTCCAAAAATTCCCGAACCACTCTGATGTCCTCTCGGCCGAATGGTGTACGGCCGAGTGGTGTCCACCACCACGGCCGTAAACCCTAAGCACCCACCGTGCAATAATTCTCTCGCTGACATAGCCGAGATCACCGGGATCCGAGATCCCTGAACCGAACCCACAAATACAAACGGTTCTTCACTTTCCGGTTGGAAGACCACCATCTTCCTCTTACAGTCAATGCTCGCCGAATATTTAGATAGGAAATCCATTCCTAAAATAATATCGAATTCGACTAAGCTCATCTCTATCAGATCAGCGCTTAACTCTCTACCATCTATCCTGATCGGCATAGACCTAATCCACCTATTGGAGATAACCAATTCTCCGCTGTGTAACGGGGTTCCAAACCCTGATTCATATCTATCAAAGGGTCTACCCAACTTACTAAAGACTCTGGCCGCCACATAAGAATGTGTAGCCCCAGAATCAAACAGCACTGAATAAAGCGAGTTGTTAATGAAAAGCTGACCTGTGACTACTGATGGGCTGGCATCTGCATCAGCCTGCGTGATAGCGAATACCCTGGCTGGAGTGGGTATCGCTGGAGCTCTCGGTGCCTCTGGCCGGAGCTGGGGACATTCCCTCTTGAAGTGTCCGGGCATGCCACAATGAAAGCATCCCTGACCTTTGCACTCACCCCGATGGTGCCTCTTGCAGCTAGGGCACTCGGGATAGGAGAATCGGGTCTCATTACCACCAGGACGACTCCCTCTGTTCTGGTTCCCCCGAACCTCTTGTTCGACTCGAGCCGCCGGAAGCGATGGGTGCCCTCTTCCTCCGATCAATGGCCGAACCACTACTCCCCCGCTAAAGCCCGATGCGGGAGGGGTAGGAGCTCCGCCACTAACCGAGTACTCGCCGATTCGACATGCACCCCACCGCGCCCTCGGCTCGCGGTGCCTTCTCCACCATCCGAGCATAGGTGGTGCCGTCGTCGGTGGTAATCATCGGGTCATGCCCGATCTTGGGATTCAACCCGTCCAGATACTTCTCCTTCTTGCTAAAGTCGGTCGGCACAATTCCCGAGGCTAACCTCGCCAACCGGTCAAACTGAGTAGTATACTCAGTGACGCTCATGTTCTCCCGCTGGGTCAGGTGAACGAACTCTTTCCTCTTGGCGCTTCTGACCGCCTCATTGTAGTATTTCGCATTAAAGAGTTCCTGAAACCTTTCCCAGGTCATGGTGGTGACATCATGAATCTGAGACACCATGTCCCACCATACCAGGGCGTCCTCCTGGAACTGAAACGTGGCGCACACCACTCTGTCGTTACCGGTGACACCCATGAAATTCGGGATTCCGGTAATCATCGTCGGCCACTGTTCGGCTTTCATCACGTCCGACCTCCCGGGAATACCGGAGGTGCTTGCTTCCGAACCGCTCATACAATGGTTCCAATCTATGGGCCGCCACCACTATCTCGGCACAGGCGGCGAGGCGGGTGCCACCGGAACTACGGGCACAGGAACCCAGAGCACCCCGCCGTCTCAACCTCTCGAATCTCGAGGTCTTTCTCTTCGATCCGGGCTTGCATCTCCGCAAACCGCAACTCCCACCCGGGGCTCCCCGATCGGCCGGGGAGCACAGGCAGTCTGTGGCGGGTTCTCATCACCCCGGCCACGAGCCCTGCCTCGGGGACCTCTACCTCGGCCCCTGGCAGGTGGGGGAAACTGAGCTCCCTGTCCCTGATTCGACCCTACGGAGTTGCCCTGACTCCTGGTAGTCCGCCTGGCGTCCATCTAGTTAGAACCGCCTGCGAAACCAAGAGTTGGCATATCAGGTCGTATTCAAGGCGAGCTTACTAATGCCGCTTAATTTGGAAATTAGAAATGAAACATGCGCCTATTCTACTATCAGGCTACTAACATGCCTCCTAACAGGCTTTTCTTTTTCATAACTGAATAAAATAAACTACTAAAGCAATAAAGGCTTACTGAACCGTGAACCGAGCTAACTGCTGATGATGATTGTACATGTCGTGACGATCTTTGGAAGACAACCTGGCGGCTCTGATACCAAATTGTAACACCCTAACTACCTTAGGCGTATTACGTGATTTTTAAACGTACTGTGCAGCTCGTTGCTAATCAACGAGGTTTATGGAAAAACGTGATTAATTAAAATTTTGCTTTTTGATTAAACTTGTAAAACATATTATAAAAGACTCGGGATCCCGATTATAAAAATATTTACAAAAAGTTTCACTGTTTAACTATTACATCAAAATAAAAGTCGTCTAACGACAGTTACAAAATTTCAGCCTTGCTGTCCCGAGGATCGTACGCTCCAGGCCTAACCGCCCCGACATGTACAATCTCATAAGCTCGCTCACGGTCCATCAGCTATAGCCTTGCCTTTACCTACACATGAACATAAACTGTGAGTCGACGTACTCGCAAGAAAAGCATAATAATATCATACATAACTAATCGCCGTGTCCAACACGATGCGAGTCCCGCTATCGCCATGTCCAACATGGTACCGAGCCACTACCGCCATGTCCAACATGGTACCGAGTTATGAACGTTCGGGGGACGGTACTATTGACAAGTATCCTCCCGATCGGTCGAACCGGTCATACTCCGCCGCTGGTCATACTCCAGCGTACCGACGGATAGGTCAATAGCACCGAACCACCAACCAAGTGTCAGCCTGATCGGTCGAACCGGTCATACTCCGGCTGCTGGTCATACTCCAGCCTGTACCGACGTGACAGGGTTGGATGGTTCGAAGCCTAAATACATAACTAATGTAATCTAGCAGGCTTCCTACATGCACGCTAAACATGTAATCTACATATGCATACTCTTATACTAATCTTACCTGGATTCCGATTTCAGGTGTGCCGGTCAACCTGACTGGAACTGAAGCTGAGCGGCGGATTACTGGCTCCTAAACCATAAAAATCACAACGCTATAAGTGACACGCTAAATCACTTCCCGGGGACTAAAACTTGGAACTAAAAGTTTCCCTATCGATAAAAAGCATGGCAATACCCCTAAAAACCTAAAAACGAGGAAAACTAGGGTTCGGAAAAATTCCCCAACCGGCAGACCGGTTGCCCAACCGGAATTCCGGTTCTGGGAATTACTGAACCCTCATCCGAATTCCGGATGCACAACCGAATCGGTTCTCGCAGCACCAACTAAAATTCTCATAACTCGACCAATTCAACCCCAATTGGTCCCAAACTTTCCAGACCTGCTCAAAACTATCCCTAGAACAAATCCAAAGCATCAAAACCACCCAGAAACCACATATACAAAAATCACCATTGGAGCTCAAGCTTTGAGTTCCAAACTCAAGCTTGAGCAAATCCACCTAAACATGCATTCCACTAGCTTAATTCTACTTAAACTAGCATAAAATCATCACTGAAAACAATTAGAAACTACAGCAACAATACAGAAACATAATCACTATAATTTCCTCCAAAAATCATATTTTTGTAAAGAAAACTCAAAGCTTTAACAATCTAACCTACATGCTTTCATCATAGTTCAATTAATATCAAATAACATGCTTTAAATCACATATATCAACAACAAAATCACAGCAGCAACATATACCAAAATCATGCATGCATTTCATCAATTTTCACCATTTTTTTAAGAAATTAAAGAAGGAGAGACAAGAACCAACCTAGCTAGCAATGGACCTTAAGAGATGATGAATCAACAAGCCAAAATCAAGGGAGAAAAACCCACTCCTTGCTGCTCAAAGCTTGGCCGAAAATGGAAGGGAAAGAAAGAGAGAGTTTCTTTTTTGAAAATTCTATTTTTGCTAAGTGTGAGAAATGAAATAAAAGCTATTTACATAAACTTATTTCAGCCAACTAAAAATAAACAATTAACATTTAATTTCCATTTAAAAGTCACTAAAAGACAAAACACTAATGGGGCAAAAAGACCATTTTGCCCCTTCACCATAAAATCACATAAATCATACTAAAGGGGTATTTTTGGGAAATTCTAAATTCCCGGCCATTCCCGACATTCCCAATGTCTAAAACCCGTCCCCAAATTACTAACATACTAAGTTGTGATTTCTACTGAGCCAAACGCCGAGTTCCAAAATACCGGACACCGAAAATGCAAAATATAAAAGCTACTGATGACATAATCATGCATTTCTGAATTCCATAAATAACAGTAATAAATTATTTAAATAGCTATAAATAATTTCATAATTAAACATAAACAACTGCTAATTTCCAAATTAACTAAGCGGGCTTTACAACTATCCCCCCCTTAAAAGGATTTCGTCCCCGAAATCTAACCTGAATAACTCTGGATATTGAGCTCGCATATCTGACTCTAGCTCCCAGGTGGCTTCTTCCCACCTTACTGTTTCTCCAGAGAACCTTGACCAATGCTATGGTCTTATTCCGAAGGACTTTATCCTTTCTATCCAGGATCTGCACTGGTTGTTCCTCATATGACATGTCTGGCTGAAGCTGAAGACTCTCATAACTGAGTATATGAGAGGGGTCTGAAACGTATTTTCTCAACATTGAGACATGGAATACGTTGTGCACTGCTGATAAGGCTGGAGGCAATGCTAACCGATATGCCACTTGACCTATCTTCTCGAGAATCTCGAAAGGTCCTGTAAATCTAGGGCATAACTTGCCTCTTTTCCCGAAACGTTTAATCCCCTTCATCGGAGATACTCGTAAAAATACATGTTCCCCTACTTGGAACTCAACATCTCTGCGTTTCGGATCTGCGTAACTCTTCTGTCTGCTCTGTGAGGCAAGCATTCTAGCTTTTATCTTCTCTATCGCCTGATTGGTCCGCTGAACCGACTCTGGACCCAGGTATTTCCTCTCCCCTGTCTCATCCCAGTGGATAGGGGATCTACATTTCCTACCGTACAACAGTTCATAGGGTGCCATCCCTATCGTACTCTGATAACTGTTGTTGTAAGAGAATTCTAACAACGGTAGATACTTACTCCATGAGCCTTCAAAGTCCATAACACAGGCTCTCAACATATCCTCCAATATCTGAATTGTCCTTTCGGACTGACCATCTGTCTGAGGATGAAATGTTGTACTGAATTTCAGCTTCGTACCCATTGCCCGTTGCAAACTTTGCCAAAATTTGGAGGTGAATTTCGGATCCCTGTCCGAAACTATAGACTTCGGTACCCCGTGAAGTCTCACTATCTCCCTGACATATAACTCTGCCAACTGATCCACTGTAAATGTTGTTCTGACCGGCAGAAAATGAGCAGATTTCGTAAATCGGTCCACCACTACCCAGATGGAATCATGCAAACCCGTGGTCCTAGGTAACCCGACCACAAAATCCATCGCAATATCCTCCCATTTCCATTCTGGTAGGGTTAGAGGCTGCAACAACCCTGCTGGTCTCTGATGTTCAGCCTTGATCTGCTGACAAGTGAGGCATCTCGATACGAATTCTACCAAATTCTTCTTCATACCGTTCCACCAGAAGTACGGTTTCAAATCTTGGTACATCTTGGTGGTGCCGGGATGCAGAGAATATGGAGTAGAATGAGCCTCCTCAAAGATCTCATTTCTAAGTTCCGCACTGCTCGGAACACAAACCCTGGCTTTATACAAAAGCATCCCACTATCTGACACTGAAAAGTCTTTGGCTTGACCAGCCAATACCTCATCTCGGATCTTCACTAACTCCGGATCTGTCATCTGAGCGACTTTTATTCTTTCTAATAGATCAGATTGCAGCGTCAAGTTGTGAAGCTGACCTACCACAAACTCAATGCTGGATCTAACCATATCCTCAGCTAGCTGGGGTGAGATCTGAACCATGCTAGCTACTTGCCCGGGACCCTTTCTGCTCAGGGCATCGGCCACTACATTGGCTTTTCCGGGATGATAGAGGATCTCGCAATCGTAATCCTTCACTAATTCCAACCAACGCCTTTGTCTCATGTTCAAATCTTTCTGAGTAAAGAAATACTTGAGACTTTTATGGTCGGTATAGATCTCACACTTCTCCCCATAAAGGTAATGCCGCCAAATCTTCAGTGCAAAAACCACTGCGGCCAATTCTAAATCATGAGTCGGGTATCGCTGTTCATAATCCTTTAACTGACGGGAGGCATAAGCGATAACCCGATCGGCTTGCATCAATACACACCCCAAACCCTGTTTGGATGCGTCACAGTAGACTACGAACTTCTCCTTGTCCGAAGGCAAAGCTAGTACCGGAGCAGTAATCAACCTCTGTTTCAGCTCCTGAAAACTAGCTTCGCATTTATCTGACCAGATAAATCGCTGATTCTTCTTTGTAAGCTCGGTTAGGGGCATTGAAATTTTGGAGAACCCCTCCACGAACCTACGGTAGTACCCAGCTAATCCCAAGAAGCTTCTGATCTCTGTCACTGTCTTCGGTCTCGGCCAATCCCTGACGGATTCAATCTTCCCGGGATCCACCTTGATCCCATCTTTACTCACAATGTGCCCTAGGAAGGACACCTGAGACAACCAGAACTCACATTTCTTGAACTTGGCGTAGAGCTTATGTTCTCGAAGTCGTTGCAGTACCATCTGAAGATGTAACTCATGCTCCTCTTCTGATTGAGAGTACACGAGGATGTCGTCGATAAACACAATCACACAGATATCGAGGAAATCCTTG
The DNA here is from genome assembly GCF_029168945.1 of Cannabis sativa. NCBI lineage: Eukaryota > Viridiplantae > Streptophyta > Magnoliopsida > Rosales > Cannabaceae > Cannabis > Cannabis sativa. The sequence continues at coordinate 62,077,038 of NC_083601.1, forward strand.
AATACTCTATTCATCAGGTCCATGAATGCTGCAGGAGCATTGGTTAGTCCGAATGACATAACCAGAAACTCGTAGTGTCCATACCTAGTGCGGAAAGCCGTCTTTGGAATGTCCTCCTCTCGGATTCTCAACTGATGATAACCCGAACGGAGATCAATCTTAGAAAAGACCGTCTTCCCTGAAGCTGATCGAACAAGTCATCGATCCTAGGTAATGGATATTTATTCTTCACCGTCAGCTTGTTCAACTCTCTGTAGTCGATGCACATCCTCATAGATCCATCCTTCTTCTTGACGAACAAAACCGGGGCTCTCCAGGGTGACACACTGGGCCGAATGAACCCTATGTCAAGCAACCCTTGAAGCTGAATCTTTAGTTCCTTAAGTTCAGCTGGAGCCATCCTATACGGGGCTTTGGAAACTGGATCCACCCCTGGGGCCAAGTCAATCACGAAATCGATCTCCCGCTGAGGTGGTAACCCTGGAAGTTCTTCGGGAAAGACGTCCAAAAATTCCCGAACCACTCTGATGTCCTCTGGCCGAATGGTGTCTGGCCGAGTGGTGTCCACCACCACGGCCAGAAACCCTAAGCACCCACCGTGCAATAATTCTCTCGCTGACATAGCCGAGATCACCGGGATCCGAGATCCCTGAACCGAACCCACAAATACAAACGGTTCTTCACTTTCCGGTTGGAAGACCACCATCTTCCTCTTACAGTCAATGCTCGCCGAATATTTAGATAGGAAATCCATTCCTAAAATAATATCGAATTCGACTAAGCTCATCTCTATCAGATCAGCGCTTAACTCTCTACCATCTATCCTGATCGGCATAGACCTAATCCACCTATTGGAGATAACCAATTCTCCGCCAGGTAACAGGGTTCCAAACCCTGATTCATATCTATCAAAGGGTCTACCCAACTTACTAAAGACTCTGGCCGCCACATAAGAATGTGTAGCCCCAGAATCAAACAGCACTGAATAAAGCGAGTTGTTAATGAAAAGCTGACCTGTGACTACTGATGGGCTGGCATCTGCATCAGCCTGCGTGATAGCGAATACCCTGGCTGGAGTGGGTATCGCTGGAGCTCTCGGTGCCTCTGGTCGGAGCTGGGGACATTCCCTCTTGAAGTGTCCGGGCATGCCACAATGAAAGCATCCCTGACCTTTGCACTCACCCCGATGGTGCCTCTTGCAGCTAGGGCACTCGGGATAGGAGAATCGGGTCTCAGTACCACCAGGACGACTCCTCCGTTCGGTTCCCCGGAACCTCTTGTTCTGACTCGAGCCACCGGAAGCAGTGGGTGCCCTCTTCCTCTGATCAATGGCCGAACCACTACTCCCCCTGCTAAAGCCTGATGCAGGAGGGGTAGGAGCTCCGCCACTAACCGGAGTACTGGCTGATTCTGACATGCACCCCACTGCGCCCTCAGCTCGCAGTGCCTTCTCCACCATCTGAGCATAGGTGGTGCTGTCGTCGGTGGTAATCATCAGGTCATGCCTGATCTTGGGATTCAACCCGTCCAGATACTTCTCCTTCTTGCTAAAGTCGGTCGGCACAATTCCCGAGGCTAACCTCGCCAACCGGTCAAACTGAGTAGTATACTCAGTGACGCTCATGTTCTCCCGCTGGGTCAGGTGAACGAACTCTTTCCTCTTGGCGCTTCTGACCGCCTCATTGTAGTATTTCGCATTAAAGAGTTCCTGAAACCTTTCCCAGGTCATGGTGGTGACATCATGAATCTGAGACACCATGTCCCACCATACCAGGGCGTCCTCCTGGAACTGAAACGTGGCGCACACCACTCTGTCGTTACCGGTGACACCCATGAAATTCAGGATTCTGGTAATCATCGTCAGCCACTGTTCGGCTTTCATCACGTCCGGACCTCCCAGGAATACCGGAGGTGCTTGCTTCCGGAACCGCTCATACAATGGTTCCAATCTATGGGCCGCCACCACTATCTCGGCCTGGGCAGCAGGGGCGGTGCCACCGGAACTACGGGCACGGTGAATGCAGGGGAGCACCCCGTTCCTCAACCTCTCGAATCTCGAGGTCTTTCTCTTCGATCCGGCTTGCATCTCCGCAAACCGCAACTCCCACGGGGCTCCCCGATCGGGCGGGAGCTGGGCGTCCGTGGCGGGTTCTCATCACCCCGGCCACGAGCCCGCCTCGGGGACCTCTACCTCGGCCCCCGGCGGTGGGGGAAACCGAGCTCCCCGTCCCCGATTCGACCCTACGGAGTTGCCCCGACTCGGTAGTCCGCCCGGCGTCCATCTAGTTAGAACCGCCTGCGAAACCAAGAGTTGGCATATCAGGTCGTATTCAAGGCGAGCTTACTAATGCCGCTTAATTTGGAAATTAGAAATGAAACATGCGCCTATTCTACTATCAGGCTACTAACATGCCTCCTAACAGGCTTTTCTTTTTCATAACTGAATAAAATAAACTACTAAAGCAATAAAGGCTTACTGAACCGTGAACCGAGCTAACTGCTGATGATGATTGTACATGTCGTGACGATCTTCGGAAGACAACACAGCGGCTACGATACCAAATTGTAACACCCTAACTACCTTAGGCGTTTTACGTGATTTTTAAACGTATCGTGCAAATTTCGTTGCTAATCAACGAGGTTTATGGAAAAACGTGATTAATTAAAATTTTGCTTTTTGATTAAACTTGTAAAACATATTATAAAAGACTCGGGATCCCGATTATAAAAATATTTACAAAAAGTTTCACTGTTTAACTATTACATCAAAATAAAAGTCGTCTAACGACAGTTACAAAATTTCAGCCTTGCTGTCCCGAGGATCGTACGCTCCAGGCCTAACCGCCCCGACATGTACAATCTCATAAGCTCGCTCACGGTCCATCAGCTATAGCCTTGCCTTTACCTACACATGAACATAAACTGTGAGTCGACAGACTCAGTAAGAAAAGCATAATAATATCATACATAACTAACTGCCGTGTCCAACACGATACTGAGTCCCGCTACTGCCATGTCCAACATGGTACTGAGCCACTACTGCCATGTCCAACATGGTACTGAGTTATGAACGTTCAGGGGACGGTACTATTGACAAGTATCCTCCTGATCGGTCGAACCGGTCATACTCCGGCTGCTGGTCATACTCCAGCCTGTACCGACGGGATAGGTCAATAACCTTTGAACCACCAACCAAGTGTCGGCTGATCGGTCGAACCGGGTCATACTCCGGCTGCTGGTCATACTCCAGCCTGTACCGACGTGACAGGGTTGGATGGTTCGAAGCCTAAATACATAACTAATGTAATCTAGCAGGCTTCCTACATGCACGCTAAACATGTAATCTACATATGCATACTCTTATACTAATCTTACCTGGATTCCGATTTCAGGTGTGCCGGTCAACCTGACTGGAACTGAAGCTGAGCTTACGGATTACAGCTCCTAAACCATAAAAATCACAACGCTATAAGTGACACGCTAAATCACTTCCCGGGGACTAAAACTTGGAACTAAAAGTTTCCCTATCGATAAAAAGCATGGCAATACCCCTAAAAACCTAAAAACGAGGAAAACTAGGGTTCGGAAAAATTCCCCAACCGGCAGACCGGTTGCCCAACCGGAATTCCGGTTCTGGGAATTACTGAACCCTCATCCGGAATTCCGGATGCACAACCGGAATTCCGGTTCCTCGCAGGCAGCCAACTAAAATTCTCATAACTCGACCAATTCAACCCCAATTGGTCCCAAACTTTCCAGACCTGTTCTAAACTATCCCTAGAACAAATCCAAAGCATCAAAACCACCCAGAAACCACATATACAAAAATCACCATTGGAGCTCAAGCTTTGAGTTCCAAACTCAAGCTTGAGCAAATCCACCTAAACATGCATTCCACTAGCTTAATTCTACTTAAACTAGCATAAAATCATCACTGAAAACAATTAGAAACTACAGCAACAATACAGAAACATAATCACTATAATTTCCTCCAAAAATCATATTTTTGTAAAGAAAACTCAAAGCTTTAACAATCTAACCTACATGCTTTCATCATAGCTCAATTAATATCAAATAACATGCTTTAAATCACATATATCAACAACAAAATCACAGCAGCAACATATACCAAAATCATGCATGCATTTCATCAATTTTCACCATTTTTTTAAGAAATTAAAGAAGGAGAGACAAGAACCAACCTAGCTAGCAATGGACCTTAAGAGATGATGAATCAACAAGCCAAAATCAAGGGAGAAAAACCCACTCCTTGCTGCTCAAAGCTTGGCCGAAAATGGAAGGGAAAGAAAGAGAGAGTTTCTTTTTTTTTTTTTGAAAATTCTATTTTTGCTAAGTGTGAGAAATGAAATAAAAGCTATTTACATAAACTTATTTCAGCCAACTAAAAATAAACAATTAACATTTAATTTCCATTTAAAAGTCACTAAAAGACAAAACACTAATGGGGCAAAAAGACCATTTTGCCCCTTCACCATAAAATCACATAAATCATACTAAAGGGGTATTTTTGGGAAATTCTAAATTCTTGCCATTCCCGACATTCCCAATGTCTAAAACCCGTCCCCAAATTACTAACATACTAAGTTGTGATTTCTACTGAGCCAAACGCCGAGTTCCAAAATACCGGACACCGGAAATGCAAAATATAAAAGCTACTGATGACATAATCATGCATTTCTGAATTCCATAAATAACAGTAATAAATTATTTAAATAGCTATAAATAATTTCATAATTAAACATAAACAACTGCTAATTTCCAAATTAACTAAGCGGGCTTTACACTAGGGTTTAGGGTTTAGGGTTTTGGTTTTAGCGTTTAAGGTTTAGGGTTTAGGGTTTAAGGTTTAGGTTTAAGTGTTTAGGGTTTAGGGTTTAGGATTTATGGTTTTTGGTTTAGGGTTTAACGTTTAAGGTTTAGGAGTTATGGTTTAGGACTTACGGTTTAGGGTTTAGGGTTTAGATTTTAGCATTTAGGGTTTAGGGTTTATGGATTCGGGTTGACGATTTACGGTTTAGGGGTTTAGGGTTATGGGTTTAGGGTTAAGGATTTAGGGTTTAAGGCTTATGGGTTGTGGATTTAGGGTTTAAGGATTAGCATTTAGGGTATAGGGTTTAGGGTTTAGGGTTTAGGGATTAGCGTTTAGGGTTTAGGGTTTAGGGGTTATGGTTTAGGGTATATGGTTTAGGATTTAGGGTTTAAGGTTTAGCGTTTAGCATTTAGGGTTGAGGGTTGAGGGTTTAGGGTTTAGAGTTTAGGGCTTTTGTGTTTATGTTTAGGGTTTAGGATTTAGGGTTTAGGGATTAGCGTTTAGGGTTTAGGGTTCAGGGCTTAAGGTTTAGGGTTAAGGGATTAACGTTTAGGGTTTATGCTTTAGGGGTTACGGTTTAGGGTTTAGGGTTTGGGTTTTAGGGTTTAGGGGTTATGGTTTAGGGTATAGTGTTTAGGATTTAGGGTTTAAGGTTTAGCGTTTAGTGATAACTCTAGACATTAGAGTTAATTTCATATTTTTTTTTTTAAATAAAATTGGCTTAGTTCTTAAGTTTTTAATTAATTTAGTAAGTTTTTAATTATTTTTGAATTTATTAGCTTTATGTTTATTTTATAGTTTATTATATGTTTTTAATAATTATGTTGCTATAATATGTTATGTGTTATTTATTTGAAATTTTACTTAGTTTGTAATTGATTTTATGTATTTTTTAGGTGTGTGTGAGAAAGAGATTAGGATTAAATTGAAGAAATATTGGAGAAATGGAGCTAAAAGTGCAATTTTTAAAAGAAAATCAGATGAGGCCCTTTGCAAAGCCCACTCTCGGTCAGCTCTTTGACCCAATCAGAGCCGTCCGCCTACAGATCTAACGACCCAAGTGGCGAGTGAGATGCACCCCAGACAAGAGAGAGTGAGAGCAATCTCCTCCTGCTGCTTTTCTTCCATGCGGGGCCCACGAGCAGCTGCCAGCCCTCTCCTTTCGCCACACGAGCAACCAGCCTCCAACCAGCTCGCGCCACGTGAGATATCCGTCAGCTTCCTTCCAATCAAGCTGCGCCAAGTGGCACCTGCTGAGCAAAAAACAAAAAGAAGAAAAAAAAATGCTGATATTTGTTTATTTCTCATCCGAAAATTACAAATAAAATCCAAAAAAAATCCATAATTTTCTCCCACACTTTACACCTAAATATCCATTTTATCTTCCCAATTTATTTCACCTGAATAAACATTCCCATTTTATTTTACCCTATCTTTTTCACTATTTTTCCATCCAAACAAACATTTATTTTTTCCAATACTCTTACACATACTCTATTTATCCATTCTCTTCCCAACACTAATTAAATTAATCATTTTATTTATTTTATTTTGATTAATTTAATCCTCAAATTTTGCCTATAAATATGGTGTTGGAAGATCATTTCAAACACATCTCTTCACCCCTCTAAACACCTCTTCACCACCTTAAACACTTCTCCATTCCACACCATTTCATTCCACACTCTTCATATTTCTACCATTTCATTTTTACCATTTTCTTTCTATCAGTTTTACATTTTGAAGAGCATGTCAAGTATGTTTATCTTTTGTAATTTTTATCTAGTTATGAGCTTCTAGTCTTTTTTCAAGATTATTAAGATGATGATGAAGTAAAATGTAACTAGATAGTGTTTATGTTTGTATGTTGATTTCTTATTTGTGCTATAAAGTTCATGGATTTTTCTATCAAAAATATGTCTTTTTCATCTTCAACATCATGTATTTTTGATTGTTAGAGCATGTTACACTTGGTTCTTCATTATGCAAAAATATGATATTCTTTGATTAAATGTATTCCATTAAATTGTTTACATCTAATTCTTAGAACATAAGTATCATATTTTGAGTAAACATAGTTTCTTTAATTTTGTGTAGTTCCATTAGATTGTAACACATTTAATGCTTAGAAATTATACATTTTATAAGTGAAGAAAAATCCTATCTTTTTGAAAATAACTTGTGCTTAAATAGAAAATATATTTTGGAAAATATAGTGTGATTTATTTCAACTATATTTGAATTTGGAAATCAATATACTTATAAATATTATTGAACTTGCATTTTGTGGATTCTAATATCTTAATAATCTTATTTTACACATCTTATTTGAAAATCATTTTCATACTCACTCATCTTTAATCTTAAGTATTTTAGTTATTTGCTTTCATTTTATTTTCAAAACAAAAATCCCATCAAATATTTGGATCTAGGTTAGAATATCCTTGCTTTGTTTAGAAAAGTTTCTTTTGATGTTAGTCAACTTCCATGGGTTCGACCTTGCACTTACATGAACATTATATTCCGAAACGATTCGTGCACTTCCGAGTATAAATATTAAAACACTCACTTTTGGGTACAACAAGTTTTTGGCACCGTTGCCGGGGAGTTGCAAGAAAAAAACGATCTTTCTACAAGGTAAGTAATATTCTTCTACTAGTTATTTATTATTTTTTATTATTCTCACTTTCATCTAAAAAAAAGTAAAAGAAAAAATCGAAAAAAAAAGTTTAAAAAAAAAGAGAAAGTTATACATATTTATACATATATATATTGTTATATATTATATATTGTATACTATATATATACATATTTATTAGTAGTTGAGTGCATTTTGTGTCTCCTACATACTTGTTAGTTGAGTGTATTTTTGCCTCCTAACCTTTTTTTCTTTTTTCTTTAGTAGTTGAGTGCATTGTGTGCCTCCTACATACTTGATAGTTGAGTGCATTTTTGCCTCTTATTATCCCTCCTCTAGTGATGACATTAGTGCCTCCTAGCTTTTATTTTTGTTTATTATTTTAGTTGATAGCATTTTATGCCTCCTAAAATCTTATTACTACTACTACTACTACTACTACTACTACTACTACTACTACTACTACTACTACTACTACTACTACTATTATAGTTAGTTGATGGCATTTTGTGTCTCCTAACTTTAATATAATTATCTATCATTATTATTGTCATTTTTTTATTGTATTTATTTAGTTCTAATTTTATTTACTTTGCTTAAGAAAATACTTGAAAAAAAATTAAAAACAAAGCTTGTTCTTTCAACATAAGCAATTTTTGCTTAAAGGAAATTTGGCAAAGTTCTCATCCACACTTAATAATCAAACCCGGGGAGTTTTTATTAAGTTGTGAGTAAGTGGAATCAAATAGGCTTGGGAACAAGTCAAACAAAAAAAATTGAAAAACTAAAAATTTTAAAAAAAAATCATAATCTCTTCGTGTTATAAGTATGCTATGTGGTTGCGGTTTATAACTGATCTTCCACATCAGAAATTTGTCTTCTTGAGATTATTTTGTGTTACTTTGTGTTTCTTTGTGAAATTTGTGACATTGCATTCATCATTGGCAACGTGATCATAAAAATCGTTTGGTAAAAAGAGTAGTAACTTTAGGTGAAATTGAAAGTGTTTTTGAAAATCTAAGCATAATGGAACAAGAACCTAATATTGCGCAAGAAAAAACGCTACTTGAATATTTTTCACCTATTTCATCTAATGCTCCATCATGCATTGTTTTGCCTACTACTAATGCCACTCATTTTGAACTTAAACCATCCATCATTCAATTGTTGCCATCTTTTTATGGTTTAGAAAGAGAAGACCCTTACATGCATGTAAAAAATTTCTTAGATATTTGCTCAACTTTTCATTTTCAAAATTTTTCGGATGAATCGGTCAAACTTAGGTTGTTTCCTTTTTCTTTAAATGATAGAGCCAAAGCTTGGTTAAACTCACTTCCAACCGGAACCATAACAGCTTGGGATCAACTTTTTAATAAATTTCTTGCCAAATTTTCCCCATGTCCAAAACTAATAATTTAAGAAGATAAATCTCTGAATTTTATCAAAAAGATAACGAAGAATTTTATGAATGTTGGGAAAGATTTAAAGATTTATTATTAAAATGCCCCCACCATGGTTTTGAAAAATTGAGACTTGTAAAATATTTTTATGATGGTTTAACCCCTTCGAACCGACAAATGATTCAATCTATGCATACCGAAATTTTTTTGAAATTACAAGGGCAAGAGGCTTGGGAAGCTCTTGAAGAATTATCTGTTAATTCACAATAATGGAATTATTCTGAGCCTAGGTCTAGAGCAAATAATTCACCCAAAAGAGGGGGGAAATATGAAATTAAAGAAGAAACTGATTTGAGAACATATTTTGAAAAATTAGCAAGAAAAGTAGAAGCCTTAGTCATAAGTCAAACTATGAATTCTCATGTTCAACCTAAAAAAGATGTTTGTGCTAGTACTTGTCATAATGATCAATCATGTCCTTCTTTTCTTGAAACATTTTCCGAAGAGGCTAATGCATTACATTCATATGGTAAATCAAATGATAGTCTATTTTCTAACACATACAATCCTAATTGGAGAAACCATCCCAATTTTTCATGGAGACAAAACCAACAACAAATGAACCAAGGAAACCAATTCAACATGCCAAATCTGAATCATGCCCAACCAAGTCAACCTTACCCTCCACAAAGAAAGCCTTCCTTAGAAGACACTTTACAACAATTCATGCAATCCACCCAACAAATCATGCAAAATCAATCTCAATCCATTGCCAAACTTGAGACACAATTGGGTCAACTTGCCAATGCCGTAACTGAGAGAGAAAAAGGGAAATTTCCTAGCCAGCTTGTCCCAAATCCTAAAGGACAATATGAAGTAGGAGTCCCAAGTCATAAAGAAGAAGCTAAGTCTATTTCAACTCTTAGGTCCGGAAAACAAATTGCCAAACCCGATTACACACCTCAAGTTGAAAAAGACCAAAGCCAACCTCAAAGTTCCAACACAAATGACTTGTCAAAAGATAATGATCAAATTCTTCCTTTCATTCCAAAAGCTCCTTTTCCACAAAGATTACTTCCACTCAAGAAAGGCAACCAATATAGTGACATCTGAGATGTGTTCAAACAAGTAAGTATCAACATCCCATTCTTAGATGCCATTAAACAAATTCCTGCCTACTCGAAATTCTTGAAAGACCTTTGCACTGTTAAAAGAAACACTAATGTTCCAAAAAAGGCATTTCTAACTGAACAAGTTAGTTCCATAATTCAATATAAAAGCCTTGCGAAATATAAGGATCCTGGTTGTCCAACAATTTCATGCATCATTGGTGATCATTTTATTAACAAAGCTTTACTTGATTTAGGAGCTAGTGTGAATTTACTGCCTTATTCTGTTTATAAGCAACTTGGTCTAGGAGAATTAAAACCAACTTCTATAACACTTCAATTAGTTGATCGTTCTGTGAAAATTCCTAGAGGTATTATAGAAGATGTTTTAATTAAAGTGGATAAGTTCTATTTTCCTGTTGATTTCATTGTTCTTGACACTCAACCTGTTGAAAATGCTCATGCTCAAATACCCATCATTTTAGGTAGACCATTTTTAGCTACATCTAATGCAATTATCAACTGTCGCAATGGTGTACTGAAATTATCTTTTGGAAACATGACTGTTGAATTGAATGTTTTTAATGTTTCTAAATCTGTTGAGTGTGAGGAAATACATGAAGTGAACATGATTAACACGGAAAATATATTTGAAATGGACATGAATGAATCTTTTGAAACTTATGCAAAAATGTTTGGAATGTGCTTAAATGTTGATGATTTTATTCATAATGTGAATTCTTTGGTTGAGTCTACCCCACTAATGGATACTGAAAAATGGAAAGCCAAAATTCAACCATGTATTCCATTAGAGCATGTTGAGTCAACTCCTGAACTACCAAAGTTAGATCTCACACCTTTGCCTGACACTTTGAAATATGCATTTCTAGGAGAGTCTAACACCTATCCTGTTATCATTGCATCTGATTTAGATGAAAAACAAGAAGCAAAGTTGTTAGATATCCTTAGAAAACATAAAAAGGTCATAGGTTGGACCATGGGAGACATTAAGGGAATTAGCCCAGCTGTGTGCATGCATAGAATTCATTTAGAAGAAAATCCCGAAAAAGTCAAAGAAGATTAAATCCAAACATGAAAGAAGTTTTAAGAGATAAATTAATTAAAATGTTAGATGTCGGGATCATTTATCCTATTTCTGACAGTCCATGGGTTAGTCCAGTTCAAGTTGTTCCAAAAAAGTCTGGGATCACTGTTGTTAAAAATGAACAAAATGAGTTAATCCCTACTAGAGTCCAAACTGGGTGGAGAGTGTGTATAGACTATAGAAAGTTGAATAGTGTCACTAGGAAAGACCACTTCCCATTACCCTTCATTGACCAAATGCTTGAAAGGTTAGCTGCCCATGCTTATTATTGCTTTCTTGATGGGTATTCGGGATATAACCAAATCCCCATTGCCCCTGAAGATCAAGAAAAGACTACCTTTACTTGTCCTTTTGGAACATTTGCATATTGCCGCATGCCTTTTGGTATTTGTAATGCTCCTGCAACATTTCAAAGATGTATGATTGCAATATTTTCTGATATGATTGAAAGAAATCTTGAAGTGTTTATGGATGATTTTTCTGTGTTTGGAAATTCTTTTGATGATTGTTTGCACCATCTTTCTCTTTTTTTAAGTCGTTGCAAAGAAATGAATTTAGTTCTTGATTGGGAAAAATGTCATTTCATGGTTAAAAAGGGAATTGTCTTAGGTCATGTGATTTCATCTCAAGGAATAGAAGTTGATAAAGCAAAAGTAGATCTTATTTCAAAACTTCCTCCACCTAAGTCAGTAAAAGAAATTAGATCATTCTTAGGCCATGCCGGTTTTTATAGAAGATTTATAAAAGACTTTAGCAAAATTTCACGCCCTTTATGTCATTTACTTGGAAAAAAAAATGCTTATGTCTTTGATAATGAATGCCATGTTGCCTTTGAAAAATTGAAATCCCTTTTGACTAGTGCACCCATTATTCGCCCTCCTGACTGGAATGTTCCTTTTGAAATAATGTGTGATGCTTCTGATTATGCAATTGGTGCTGTTTTAGGACAAAGAATTAACAAGTTACCTCATGTAATATACTATGCTAGCAAAACTTTAAATGAAGCTCAATTGAATTACACTACAACTGAAAAAGAATTACTTGATGTTGTGTTTGCATTAGAGAAGTTTAGGTCTTATTTGTTAGGATTTAAAATAATTGTCTATTCTGATCATGCTGCATTGAAATATCTCTTGTCGAAAAAAGATGCTAAATCTCGTTTAATTCGTTGGATTTTGCTTTTACAAGAATTTAATTTAGAGATACGTGATAAAAAAGGTTCTGAAAATGTTGTAGCTGATCATTTGTCTAGAATTGTTGTTGAAACTAATCATGATTCCACCACTATCATTGAAACTTTTCCTGATGAACAACTCATGCATGTATCTTCTTTTCCTTGGTATGCTGATATTGTCAATTATTTGGTCACTGGTGAAATTCCTTCTCATTGGTCTAAACAATCTAAATTTTATGCTGAAGTGAAAAATTTCATGTGGGATGATCCTTATTTGTTTAAATATTGCCCTGATCAAATAATAAGAAGATGCATTCCAAACTGTGATCAACCTAAAATCATATCTTTTTGTCATGATCATGCATGTGGTGGACATTTTAGTGGTAAGAAAACTGCTTTGAAAATTTTACAATGTGGATCTTATTGGCCTACTATCTTTCATGACACATATATGTATTGCAAATCTTGTGAGCGTTGTCAAAAATTAGGAAGTGTAACTAGAAGAAACATGATGCCTCTAAATCCTATTCTTATTGTTGAAATATTTGATGTTTGGGGCATTGATTTTATGGGTCTATTTCCTAATTCTTTTGGTAATTTGTACATTCTTGTTGGTGTTGATTATGTGTCTAAATGGGTAGAAGCTATTGCATGTCACACTAATGACCACAAAGTTGTGCTTAAGTTTTTGAAAGAAAATATTTTCTCACGATTTAGCTCACCACGTGCTATCATTAGTGATAATGGTACCCACTTTTGTAATAGGCCTGTTGAACATTTAATGAAACAATATGACATTACACATAAAGTCACTACACCTTATCACCCACAAACTAGTGGCCAAGTTGAGATATCAAATAGGGAGATTAAGCACATCTTAGAGAAAACTGTCAGCCCCACTAGGAAAGATTGGTCCCTAAGACTCATTGATGCATTATGGGCATATCGTACTGCATACAAAGCGGGTGAGAAAAGAAAGCTTCAATTGAATGAGTTAGAAGAGCTTAGGCATGATGCATATGACTATTCGAAAAAGTATAAGGACCGAATGAAATTCTACCATGACAAAAACATTTTGAGAAAAGATTTTTCTCCCGGTCAAAAAGTCCTTTTATACAATTCTCGCTTGCATCTCTTTCCGGGAAAGTTACGCTCTAGGTGGGTAGGTCCATACATTGTTCGCACTGTTTTTCCACATGGAGCCATTGAAATTGAAAATCCTAATAATGGTAATGTATTCAAAGTTAATGGACAAAAATTGAAACCATTTTTAGAATTGAAAAATGTTGAAGTGGATGAAATCCTCCTTGAGGATTCAATTTACCATGATCCTTAATTGCTCTCATCAATTCTTGGTAATATGTGTTGTTCTTTATGTTTTAGATTAACTTTTTGTTTTGATTGTTGTTATCTTTTTGTTGCTCTTGACATTGCTCCAAGATGAGGTATGACCATTCTAAACTCTCAACTCTTTCACTTTCAATTTATATTTGTATTTTGATACATTGAGGACAATGCATAAATTAAGTTTGGGGTGGTGAGTTCCTATGGTTATTTCTTTCATGTGCTTAAAAATGGTAGAGTATTATTTTTCACTTTTAAAATTGTTGTTTGGATGCTAAAGTAGTTATATTATATAATTTACAAAAAAACAAAAAAAAAATGTTTATTATTATTTTTCTAGTAAAAAAAAAACCAAAAAAAAAATATATTTATTTTCTATATATATATATTTATGCCTTAAAAAAAACAAAAAAAACCCTTTGGTGATATCCTTTTTCCTATGATAATACCTTGATTGAGTTTAATTTTATTTTATAAAAGTATGAATCCTTCTTAAGCTTTGTGTTTAATTCTTGGGTCAATTTTGCTAAAAAAATCAAATTTTGAAAAAAAAAAAATTATTCATCTTGTTATGTGAAATAAAGATTTTGTCACAATAATTTTTCCAAAATTCACATAATAATTTGATGAATAGATTTTAGATTTAGAATTTAAAATATATTTTCAAAGCAAGATTGACTATTGAATTAATTACATAAGCTTAATTTTTATTCATATTTTATATAAGCTATTTTCAATGAGCAATTTTTGAGGACATTTTTGATATTACCAAAATAAAAAAAAATGTGTGTTTTTAATTTTTCTTTTGCTTTGAGGACTAGCAAAATTTTAAGTTTGGGGTTGTGATAACTCTAGACATTAGAGTTATTTTCATATTTTTTTTAATTAAAATTTGCTTAGTTCTTAAGTTTTTAATTAATTTAGTAAGTTTTTAATTATTTTTGAATTTATTAGCTTTATGTTCATTTTATAGTTTATTATATGTTTTTAATAATTATTTTGCTATAATATGTTATGTGTTTTTTATTTGAAATTTTACTTAGTTTCTAATTGATTTTATGTATTTTTAGGTGTGTGTGAGAAAGAGATTAGGATTAAATTGAAGAAATATTGGAGAAATGGAACTAAAAGTGCAATTTTTAAAAGAAAATCAGATGAGGCCCTTTGCAAAGCCCACTCTCGGTCAGCTCTTTGACCCAATCAGAGCCGTCCGCCTACAGATCTAACGACCCAAGTGGCGAGTGAGATGCACCCCAGACAAGAGAGAGTGAGAGCAATCTCCTCCTGCTGCTTTTCTTCCACGCGGGGCCCACGAGCAGCTGCCAGCCCTCTCCTTTCGCCACGCGAGCAACGAGCCTCCAACCAGCTCGCGCCACGTGAGATATCCGTCAGCTTCCTTCCAATCAAGCTGCGCCAAGTGGCACCTGCTGAGCAAAAAACAAAAAGAAGAAAAAAAATGCTGATATTTGTTTATTTCTCATCCGAAAATTACAAATAAAATCCAAAAAAAAAAATCCATAATATTCTCCCACACTTTACACCTAAATATCGATTTTATCATCCCAATTTATTTCACCTAATTAAACATTCCCATTTTATTTTACCCTATCTTTTTCACTATTTTTCCATCCAAACAAACATTTGTTTTTTCCAATACTCTTACACATACTCTATTTATCCCTTCTCTTCCCAACACTAATTAAATTAATTATTTTATTTATTTTATTTTGATTAATTTAATCCTCAAATTTTGCCTATAAATATGGTGTTGGAAGACCATGTCAAACACATCTCTTCACCCCCCCTAAACACCTCTTCACCCCCTAAACACTTCTCCATTCCACACCATTTCATTCCACACTCTTCATATTTCTACGATTTCATTTTTACCATTTTCTTTCTACCATTTTTACATTTTGAAGAGCTTGTCAAGTATGTTTATCTTTTGTAATTTTTATCTAGTTATGAGCTTCTAGTCTTTTTTCAAGATTATTAAGATGATGATGAAGCAAAATGTAACTAGATAGTGTTTATGTTTGTATGTTGATTTCCTATTTGTGCTATAAAGTTCATTGATTTTTCTATCAAAAATATGTCTTTTTCATCTTCAATATCATGTATTTTTGATTGTTAGAGCATGTTACACTTGGTTCTTCATTATGCAAAAATATGATATTCTTTGATTAAATGTCTTCCATTAAATTGTTTACATCTAATTCTTAGAACATAAGTATCATATTTTGCCTAAACATAGTTTTTTTGATTTTGTGTAGTTCCATTAGATTGTAACACATTTAATGCTTAGAAATTATACATTTTATAAGTGAAGAAAAATCCTATCTTTTGAAAATAACTTGTACTTAAATAGAAAATATATTTTAGAAAATATAGTGCGATTTATTTCAACTATATTTGAATTTGAAAATCAATATACTTATAAATATTATTGAACTTGCATTTTGGGGATTCTAATATCTTAATCATACCCTCTCATCTTTAATCTTAAGTATTTTAGTTACTTGCTTTCATTTTATTTTCAAAACCAAAATCCCATCATATATTTAGAACTAGGTTAGAATATCCTTGCTTTGTTTAGAAAAGTTTCTTTTGATGTTAGTCAACTCCCATGGGTTCGACCTTGCACTTTCATGAACATTATATTCCGAAACGATTCGTGCACTTGCGAGTATAAATATTAAAACACTCACTTTTGGGTACAACATTTAGGAGGCGTTTGGTTGGGAGGAATGAAAATATAGGAATAGGAATGAGAATGGGAATAGGAACAGGAATAGAATGGAATAAAATTTAAAATGCATAAAAAAATTGATAAAAAATCATTAAATTTTTTTTCTTGTTACATTGGAATGGTCATTCCTTTCTTTTTAAAACGGAATAGCCATTCCATTCTTTTTAAAACGGAATAGCCATTCCACCAAAATGGTGGAAAGAGCATTCCATTGGAATACCATTCCAATACTTTAAAATGCAACCAAACAAAGGAATGGAATGAAAATTGTTTCCTTTCCATTCCATTCCATTTCATTACCTCCAACCAAACACCACCTTAGCGTTTAGAGTTTAGGGTTTAGGATTTAGGGTTTAGGGTTTAGTGTCTAGAGTTTAGAATTTAGGTATTATGGTTTAGCATTTAGGGTTAAGGGTTTATAGTTTAGGGTTTAGGGATACGGGTTACGAGTTAAGTGTTTAGGGGTTAGGGTTATGGGCATAGGGTTTCAGGTTTATTTAAGGTTTAGGGTTTAGGGTTTTATGGTTAATGGTTTAGGGTTTAGGGTTTAAGATTTAGCGTTTAGGGTTAAAGGGTTTAGAGTTTAGGATTTAGGGTTTAGGGCTTAGGGTTTGTGGTTTAGGGTTTAGTGTTTAGGATTTAGGGTTTAGGGCTTAGGATTTTGGGTTTTTTATTGGTTTTGGATTTAGGGTTTAGGGATTAGCATTTAGGGTTTGGGGTTTGGGGTTTTAGGGCCTGGATTTAGGGCTTTTTATGGGTTGTGGATTTAGGGCTTAGGAAATAGTGTTTAGGGTTTAGGGGTTAGGGATTAGGGTATAGTGTTTAGGATTTAGGGTTTAGGGTTTAGCATTAAGGATTTAGGGTTTTTTTTATTAAGATTTAGGGTTTTTGGTTTAGGATTTAGTGTTTAGGGTTTAGGGTTTAGGGTTTTAGTTTAAGGGTTTAGGGTTAAGGTTTTAGGATTTAGGGTTTTTTGTTTAGGGTTTAGCGTTTAGGAGTTATGGTTTAGGACTTAGGGTCTAGGGTTTAGGTTTTACGGTTTAGGGTTTAGGTTTAGGGTTGATGGTTTAGGGTTTAGGGTTTAGAGTTTAGGGTTTAGGATTTAGTGTTTAGGGCTTAGGATTTAGGGTTTAGGTTTTATGGTTTAGGGTTTAGGATTTAGGATTTAGTGTTTAGAGCTTAGGATTTAGGGTTTTTTATGGGTTGTGGGTTGAGGGTTTAGGGATTAGCGTTTAGGGTTTAGGGTTTAGGGTTTAGGGGTTAGGGTATAGGGTATAGGGTGTAGGGGTTACGGTTTAGGATTTAGCATATAGCTTAAGCGTTTAGGGTTTAGGGTTTAGGGTTTTGGGTTGTGGATTTAGTGTTTAGGGCTTAGGATTTAGGGTTTAGGGTTTAGGGTTTAGGATTTTGGATTTAGGGTTTAGAGCTTAGGATTTAAGGTTTTTTATGGGTTGTGGGTTGAGGATTTAGGGATTAGCGTTTAGGTTTTAGGGTTTAGGTGTTAGGGTGTAGGGTTTAGGGTGTAGGGGTTAGGGTTTACGGTTTAGCATTTAGCTTGAGGGTTTAGGGTATAGAGTTTTGGGCTTCGGATTTAGGGTTTTTTTGGGTTGTGGATTTAGGGTGTAGGGATTAGTGTTTAGGGTTAAAGTGTTATGGTTTAGGGTTTAGGATTTACGGTTTAGGGTTTAGCATTTAGCGTTTAGGGTTTAGGGTTTAGCCTTAAGGGTTTAAGGTTTATGGATTAGGGTTTCGGGTTTGTGGTTTAGGGCTTTAGGGTTTAGGCTTTAGGGTTTTGGGTTTAGGGTTTAGGGTTTAGGGCTTAGCATTTAGGGTTTTTTATGAGTTGTGGATCTAGGGTTTAGGGAATAGCGTTTAGGGTTTAGCGTTTTGGGGTTAGCGATAAGGGCCTAGGGTTTAGGATTTAGGGTTTAGGGTTTAGGATTTAGGGCTTAGGGTTTATGGTTTAGAATTTAGTGTTTAGGGTTTAGGATTTTTTTTAGGATTTAGGCTTTTCGGTTTAGGGTTTAGCATTTAGTGTTTAGGAGTTATGGTTTAGTGTTTAGGGTTTATGGTTTAGGGTTTATGGTTTAGGGTTTAGGGTTTTGGGTTTAGGATTTAGGGTTTAGGGCTTAGGATTTAGGGTTTAGGTTTTATGGTTTAGGGTTTAGGGTTTAGGATTTAGGGTTTAGAGCTTAGGATTTACGGTTTTTTATGGGTTGTGGGTTGAGGGTGTAGGGATTAGCGTTAAGGGTTTAGGGTTTAGGGGTTAGGGTATAGTGTTTACGGTGTAGGGGTTAGGGTTTAGGGTTTAGCATTTAGCGTAAGTGTTTAGGGTTAAGGGTTTAGGGTGTAAGGTTTAGGGTTTCGGGTTAGTGTTTAGGATTTTGGGTGTAACGTTTAGGGTGTAGAGTTTAGGGCTTAAGATTTAGGGTTTTTTTTGGGTTGTGGATTTAGGGTTTAGGGATTAGTGTTTAGGGTCAAAGAGTTTGTGTTTAGTGTATAGAGTTTAGGATTTAGGGTTTAGAGTTTAGCATTTAGCGTTTAGGGTTTAGGGTTTAGGATTTATGGATTAAGGTTAAGGGTTTATGGTTTAGGGGTTTAGGGTTTAGGATTTAGGGTTTAGGGTTTAGAATTTAGGGATTAGGGCTTAGGATTTAGGGTTTTTTATGAGTTGTGGATCTAGGGTTTAGGGAATAGCGTTTAGGGTTTAGGGGTTAGGGTTTAGGGCCTATGGTTTAGGATTTACGGTTGAGGATTTAGGGTTTATGGTTTAGGGTTTAGGGTTTATGGTTTACAATTTAGGGTTTAGGGTTTAAGATTTTTTTTTAGGATATAGGGTTTAGCGTTTAGGGTTTAGTCGTTATGGTTTAGGACTTAGGGGTTAGGGTTTAGAGTTTAGGGTTTACGGTTTAGGGATTATAGTTTAGCATTTGCGAATTAGGGTTTATGGATTAGGGTTTCAAGTTCACGGTTTAGGGGTTTAGGGTTTTAGGTCGCAGGTTTAGGGTATAGGGTTTAGGATTTATGGTTTATGGTTTTGCGTTTAGGGTTTAGGGTTAACGATTATTATTTAGGATTTAGGGTTAGGCTTTGGTGTTTAAGGTTTAGGGTTTAGGGGTTATGGTTCCTACTTAGAGCTTACGGTTTAGGGTTTAGGATTTCGGGTTTAGGGTTTAGGGTTTACGATTTAGTGTTTAGGGCTTAGGGTTTACGGTTTAGGGTTTAGGTGTCTAGGGCTTAGGGTTTAAGATATATGGTTTAGGGTTTAGGGTTTAGGATTTACGGTTTAGGGCTTAGGATTTATGGTTTAGGGTTTAGGGTTTTTTTAAGGATTTAGGGTTTTTGGTTAGGGTTTAGCGTTTAGGGTTTAGGAGTTATGGTTTAGGACATAGGGTTTAGGGTTTAGGGTTTAGAGTTTAGGGTTCAGGGTTTAGGGATTAGAGTTTAGCATTTAGGATTTAGGGTTTCAAGTTTACGGTTTAGGGGTTTAGGGTTTTAGGTGTAGGGTTTACGGTTTATGGTTTTGCGTTTAGGGTTTAGGGTTTAGTGTTTAAGGTTTAGTTTTTAAAGGTTATGGTTTAAGGCTTAGGGTTTAGTGTTTAGAGTTTAGAAAATAGGTATTAGGGTTTAGCATTTAGGTTTTAGGTTTTTCAGTTTAGGGTTTAGGGATACGAGTAACGAGTTTAGGGTTTAGGGTTTGGGGATTAGAGTATATGGTTTAAGGTATAGGGTTTAAGGTTTAGTGGGGTTCAGGGTAAAGGTTTTGGGTTTAGGGTTTAGGGTTTAGGATTTAGGGTTTAGGGTATGTTGTTTAAGGTTTGGGGCTTAGGGGTTATGGTTTAGGGCTTAGGGTTTAGTGTTTAGGGTTTAGGTTTTATGGTTTATGGTTTAAGTTTTCAGATTTGGGGTTTAGGGTTTTTTGTGGGTTTTGGATTTAGGGTTTAGGGATTCGCGTTTAGGGCTTGCGGTTTAGGGGTTAGGGTTTAGGGTATAGGGTTTAGGGTTTATGGATTAGGATTTAGGGTTTAGTGTTTAGGGTTTTTTTTATGATTTAGGGTTTTTGGTTCTGGGTTTAGCATTTAGGGTTTAGGGGTTATGGTTTAGGACTTTGGATTTAGGGTTTAGCATTTAGGATTTAGGGATTAGAGTTTAGCATTTAGGATTTAGGGTTTATGGATTAGGGTTTCGGGTTCACGGTTAGGGGTTTAGGGTTTAAGGTATAGAGTTTAGGGTTTAGGTTTAGGGCTTAGGATATAGGGTTTCGGTTTTAGGGTTTAGGATTTAGGGTTTATGGCCTTGCGTTTAGGGTTTAGGGTTTAGGGATTATGGTTTATTGTTTATAGTTTAGGGTATAGGGTTTATGGTTTAGGATTTAGGATTTAGGGTTTAGGGTTTAGGGCTTAGGACTTAGGGTTTTTTGTAGGTTTATGGATATAGAATTTAGGTATTAGGGTTTAGCCTTTAGGGTTTAGGGTTTAGGGATACGGGTAACGATTTTACCGTTTATGGTTTAGGATTTAGGGTTTAGGGATTAGAGTATATGGTTTAAGGTTTAGTGGGGTTTAGGGTTAAGGGTTTTGGGTTTAGGGTTTAGGATTTAGGGTTTAGGTTTTAGGGTATGTTCTTTAAGGTTTAGGGCTTAGGGGTTATGGTTTAGGGATAATGGTTCAGGGTTTAAGTTTTATGGTTTAGGGTATAGGATTTAGGGTTTAGGGCTTAGGATTTATGGTTTTCTATGGGTTTTGGATTTAGGATTTAGGGATTAGCGTTTAGGGTTTACGGTTTACGGGATAGGGTTTGGGGTATATGGTTTATGATTTAGGGTTTAGGTTTAGGGTTTAGGATTTAGGGTTTAGCGTTTAGGGTTCAGGGTTTAGAGTGTAGGGTTTAGGGTTTAGGATTTATGGTTTAAGATGTTTTTTTAGGATTTATGGCTTTTGGTTCAGGGTTTAGCATTTAGGGTTTAGGGGTTATGGTTTAGGACTTTGGATTTAGGGTTAAGGGGTTATGATTTAGGGTTTAGGGTTTAGAGTTTAGGGTTTAGGGTTTAGGGGTTATGGCTTAGGGCTTAGGGGTTATGGTTTAGGGCTTAGGGTTTAGGGTTTAGGGTTTAGTTTTATGGTGTATGGTTTAAGGTTTCAGATTTGGGGTTTAGGGTTTTTTGTGGGTTTTGGATTTAGGGTTTAGGGATTCGCGTTTAGGGCTTGCGGTTTAGGGGTTAGTGTTTAGGGTATAGGGTTTAGGGTTTATGGATTAGGATTTAGAGTTTAGTGTTTAGGGTATTTCTTTATGATTTAGGGTTTTTTGTTCAGGGTTTAGCATTTAGGGTTTATGGGTTATGGTTTAGGACTTTGGAGTTAGGGTTTAGCATTTAGGATTTAGGGATTAGAGTTTAGCATTTAGGGTTTAGGGTTTATGGCTTAGGGTTTCGGGTTCACGGTTTAGGGGTTTAGGGTTTAAGGTATAGAGTTTAAGGTTTCGGTTTAGGGCTGAGGGTATAGGGTTTTGGTTTTAGGGTTTAGGATTTAGGGTTTATGGCCTTGCGTTTAGGGTTTAGGGTTTAGGGTTTAGGGCTTAGCATTTAGGGTTTTTTATGAGTTGTGGATCTAGGGTTTAGGGAATAGCGTTTAGGGTATAGGGTTTTGGGGTTAGCGATAAGGGCCTAGGGTTTAGGATTTAGGGTTTAGGGTTTAGGGTTTAGGGTTTAGGGCTTATGGTTTATGGTTTAGAGTTTAGGGTTTAGGGTTTAGGGTTTAGAGTTTAGGGTTTAGGGTTTGGGATTTATGGTTTAAGGTGTTTTTTAGGATTTATGGTTTTATGTTCAGGGTTTAGCATTTAGGGTTTAGGGGTTATGGTTTAGGACTTTGGATTTAGTGTTAATGGGTTATGATTTAGGGTTTAGGGTTTAGGGTGTATGGTTTAAGGTTTAGTGTTTCAGTTTTAGTGTTTTGGGCTTAGGGTTAAGGGCTTTGGGTTCACGATTTAAGGTTTAAGGTTTAGCGTTTAGGATTTAGGGATTACGGTTTAACATTTAAGGTTTAGGGTTTGGGGTTTAGCATTTAGAATTTAGGGGTTAGCTTAGGGTTAGTGTTTAGGGTTTAGGATTTAGGGTATAGGGTTTAGGATTTAGGGTTTAGAGTTGAGCATTTAGCGTTTCGAGTTTAGGGTTTAGGGTTTAGGGTTTAGGGTTTAGGGCTTAGGATTTAGGGTTTTTTATGGGTTGTGGGTTTAGGGTTTAGGGATTTGTGTTTAGGGTTTAGGGTTTAGGGGTTAGGGTTTAGGATATAGGGTTTAGGATTTAGGGTTAAGGATTTAGAGTTTAGGATTTAAGGTTTAGGGCTTAAGATTTAGGGTTTTTAATGGGTTTTGGATTTAGGGTTTAGGGATTGGCGTTTAGGGTTTAGGCTTTAGGGGTTAGCGTTTAGGGCATAGTGTTTAGTGTTTAGGATTTATGGTTTAGGGTTGAGGGTTTAGGATTTACGGTTTAGGGTTTAGCATTTAGCGTTTAGGGTTTAGGGTTTAGGGTTTATGGATTAGGGTTTCGAGTTTGTGGTTTAGGGCTTTAGGGTTTAGGATTTAGGGTTTTGGGTTGAGGGTTTAGGTTTTAGGGTTTAGCATTTAGGGTTTTTTATGAGTTGTGGATCTAGGGTTTAGGGAAATGCGTTTAGGGTTTAGGGTTTGGGGGTTAGCGATAAAGGCCTAGGGTTTAGGATTTAGGGTTTAGGGTTTTAGGGTTTATGGTTTAGAATTTAGTGTTTAGTGTTTCGGATTTTTTTTAGGATTTAGGGTTTTCGGTTTTAGGGTTTAGCATTTAGTGTTTAAGAGTTATGGTTTAGTGTTTAGGGTTTATGGTTTAGGGTTTATGGTTTAGGGTTTAGGGTTTAGGGTTTTGGGCTTAGGATTTAGTGTTTAGGGCTTAGGATTTAGGGTTTAGGTTTTATGGTTTAGGGTTTAGGGTTTAGGGCTTAGTGTCTAGAGTTTAGAATTTAGGTATTATGGTTTAGCATTTAGGGTTAAGGGTTTATAGTTTAGGGTTTAGGGATACGGGTTACGAGTTAAGGGTTTAGGGGTTAGGGTTATGGGCATATGGTTTCAGGGTTATTTAAGGTTTAGGGTTTAGGGTTTTATGGTTAATGGTTTAGGGTTTAGGGTTTAAGATTTAGCGTTTAGGGTTAAAGGGTTTAGAGTTTAGGATTTAGGGTTTAGGGCTTAGCGTTTGTGGTTTAGGGTTTAGTGTTTAGGATTTAGGGTTTAGGGCTTAGGATTTTGGGTTTTTTATTGGTTCTGGATTTAGGGTTTAGGGATTAGCATTTAGGGTTTGGGGTTTGGGGTTTTAGGGCCTAGGATTTAGGGCTTTTTATGGGTTGTGGATTTAGGGCTTAGGGATTAGTGTTTAGGGTTTAGGGTTTAGGGGTTACGGTTTAGGGTATAGTGTTTAGGATTTAGGGTTTTGGGTTTAGGATTTAGGGTTTAGGGCTTTGGATTTAGGGTTTAGGTTTTATGGTTTAGGGTTTAGGATTTAGGATTTAGTGTTTAGAGCTTAGGATTTAGGGTTTTTTATGGGTTGTGGGTTGAGGGTTTCGGGATTAGCGTTTAGGGTTTAGGGTTTAGGGTTTAGGGGTGAGGGTATAGGGTGTAGGGGTTAGGGTTTAGGATTTAGCATATAGCTTAAGTGTTTAGGGTTTAGGGTGTAGGGTTTAGGGTTTTGGGTTGAGGATGTAGTGTTTAGGGCTTAGGATTTAGGGTTTAGGGTTTAGGATTTAGGATTTAGGGTTTAGAGATTAGGATTTAAGGTTTTTTATGGGTTGTGGAATGAGGGTTTAGGGATTAGCGTTTAGGGTCTAGGGTTTAGGGGTTAGGGTGTAGGGTTTAGGGTGTAGGGATTAGGGTTTACGGTTTAGCATTTAGCTTAAGGGTTTAGGGTATAGAGTTTTGGGCTTCGGATTTAAGGTTTTTTTTGGGTTGTGGATTTAGGGTTTAGGGATTAGTGTTTAGCGTTAAAGGGTTAGGGTTAAGGGTATAGGGTTTAGGATTTACGGTTTAGGGTTTAGCATTTAGCGTTTAGGGTTTAGGGTTTAGCCTTAAGGGTTTAAGGTTTATGGATAAGGGTTTCGTGTTTGTGGTTTAGGGCTTTAGGGTTTAGGATTTAGGATTTTGGGTTTAGGGTTTAGGGCTTAGCATTTAGGGTTTTTTATGAGTTGTGGATCTAGGGATTAGGGAATAGCGTTTAGGGTATAGGGTTTTGGGGTTAGCGATAAGGGCCTAGGGTTTAGGAGTTAGGGTTTAGGGTTTAGGGTTTTGGGCTTAGGGTTTATGGTTTAGAATTTAGTGTTTAGGGTTTAGGATTTTTTTTAGGATTTAGGGTTTAGGGTTTAGGGTTTAGGGTTTAGGTTTAGGGCTTAGGATATAGGGTTTCAGTTTTAGGGTTTAGGATTTAGGGTTTATGGCCTTGCGTTTAGGGTTTAGGGTTTAGGGATTATGGTTTATTGTTTATAGTTTAGGGTATAGGGTTTATGGTTTAGGATTTAGGATTTAGGGTTTAGGGTTTAGGGCTTAGGATTTAGGGTTTTTTGTAGGTTTATGGATATAGAATTTAGGTATTAGGGTTTAGCCTTTAGGGTTTAGGGTTTAGGGATACGGGTAACGATTTTACCGTTTATGGTTTAGGATTTAGGGTTTAGGGATTAGGGTATATGGTTTAAGGTTTAGTGGGGTTTAGGGTTAAGGGTTTTGGGTTTAGGGTTTAGGATTTAGGGTTTAGGTTTTAGGGTATGTTCTTTAAGGTTTAGGGCTTAGGGGTTATGGTTTAGGGATAATGGTTCAGGGTTTAGGTTTTATGGTTTAGGGTATAGGATTTAGGGTTTAGGGCTTAGGATTTATGGTTTTCTATGGGTTTTGGATTTAGGGTTTAGGGATTAGCGTTTAGGGTTTACGGTTTAGGGGATAGGGTTTAGGGTATATGGTTTATGATTTAGGGTTTAGGTTTATGGATTAGGATTTAGGGTTTAGCGTTTAGGGTTTAGGGTTTAGAGTGTAGGGTTTTGGGTTTAGGATTTATTGTTTAAGATGTTTTTTTAGGATTTATGGCTTTTGGTTCAGGGTTTAGCATTTAGGGTTTAGGGGTTATGGTTTAGGACTTTGGATTTAGGGTTAAGGGGTTATGATTTAGGGTTTAGGGTTTAGAGTTTAGGGTTTAGGGTTTAGGGGTTATGGCTTAGGGCTTAGGGGTTATGGTTTAGGGCTTAGGGTTTAGGGTTTAGGGTTTAGGTTTTATGGTGTATGGTTTAAGGTTTCAGATTTGGGGTTTAGGGTTTTTTGTGGGTTTTGGATTTAGGGTTTAGGGATTCGCGTTTAGGGCTTGCGGTTTAGGGGTTAGTGTTTAGGGTATAGGGTTTAGGGTTTATGGATTAGGATTTAGGGTTTAGTGTTTAGGGTATTTCTTTATGATTTAGGGTTTTTTGTTCAGGGTTTAGCATTTAGGGTTTAGGGGTTATGGTTTAGGACTTTGGATTTAGGGTTTAGCATTTAGGATTTAGGGATTAGGGTTTAGCATTTAGGGTTTAGGGTTTATGGCTTAGGGTTTCGGGTTCACGGTTTAGGGGTTTAGGGTTTAAGGTATAGAGTTTAAGGTTTCGGTTTAGGGCTGAGGGTATAGGGTTTTGGTTTTAGGGTTTAGGATTTAGGGTTTATGGCCTTGCGTTTAGGGTTTAGGGTTTAGGGTTTAGGGCTTAGCATTTAGGGTTTTTTATGAGTTGTGGATCTAGGGTTTAGGGAATAGCGTTTAGGGTATAGGGTTTTGGGGTTAGCGATAAGGGCCTAGGGTTTAGGATTTAGGGTTTAGGGTTTAGGGTTTAGGGTTTAGGGCTTATGGTTTATGGTTTAGAGTTTAGGGTTTAGGGTTTAGGGTTTAGAGTTTAGGGTTTAGGGTTTGGGATTTATGGTTTAAGGTGTTTTTTAGGATTTATGGTTTTATGTTCAGGGTTTAGGGGTTATGGTTTAGGACTTTGGATTTAGTGTTAATGGGTTATGATTTAGGGTTTAGGGTTTAGGGTGTATGGTTTAAGGTTTAGTGTTTCGGTTTTAGTGTTTTGGGCTTAGGGTTAAGGGCTTTGGGTTCACGATTTAAGGTTTAAGGTTTAGCGTTTAGGATTTAGGGATTACGGTTTAACATTTAAGGTTTAGGGTTTGGGGTTTAGCATTTAGAATTTAGGGGTTAGCTTAGGGTTAGTGTTTAGGGTTTAGGATTTAGGGTATAGGGTTTAGGATTTAGGGTTTAGAGTTGAGCATTTAGCGTTTCGAGTTTAGGGTTTAGGGTTTAGGGTTTAGGGTTTAGGGCTTAGGATTTAGGGTTTTTTATGGGTTGTGGGTTTAGGGTTTAGGGATTTGTGTTTAGGGTTTAGGGTTTAGGGGTTAGGGTTTAGGATATAGGGTTTAGGATTTAGGGTTAAGGATTTAGAGTTTAGGATTTAAGGTTTAGGGCTTAAGATTTAGGGTTTTTAATGGGTTTTGGATTTAGGGTTTAGGGATTGGCGTTTAGGGTTTAGGCTTTAGGGGTTAGCGTTTAGGGCATAGTGTTTAGTGTTTAGGATTTATGGTTTAGGGTTTAGGGTTTAGGATTTACGGTTTAGGGTTTAGCATTTAGCGTTTAGGGTTTAGGGTTTAGGGTTTATGGATTAGGGTTTCGGGTTTGTGGTTTAGGGCATTAGGGTTTAGGATTTAGGGTTTTGGGTTGAGGGTTTAGGTTTTAGGGTTTAGCATTTAGGGTTTTTTATGAGTTGTGGATCTAGGGTTTAGGGAAATGCGTTTAGGGTTTAGGGTTTGGGGGTTAGCGATAAAGGCCTAGGGTTTAGGATTTACGGTTTAGGGTTTAGGGCTTAGGGTTTATGGTTTAGAATTTAGTGTTTAGTGTTTCGGATTTTTTTTAGGATTTAGGGTTTTCGGTTTTAGGGTTTAGCATTTAGTGTTTAAGAGTTATGGTTTAGTGTTTAGGGTTTATGGTTTAGGGTTTATGGTTTAGGGTTTAGGGTTTTGGGTTTTGGGCTTAGGATTTAGTGTTTAGGGCTTAGGATTTAGGTTTTAGGTTTTATGGTTTAGGGTTTAGGGTTTAGGGCTTAGTGTCTAGAGTTTAGAATTTAGGTATTATGGTTTAGCATTTAGGGTTAAGGGTTTATAGTTTAGGGTTTAGGGATACGGGTTACGAGTTAAGGGTTTAGGGGTTAGGGTTATGGGCATAGGGTTTCAGGGTTATTTAAGGTTTAGGGTTTAGGGTTTTATGGTTAATGGTTTAGGGTTTAGGGTTTAAGATTTAGCGTTTAGGGTTAAAGGGTTTAGAGTTTAGGATTTAGGGTTTAGGGCTTAGCGTTTGTGGTTTAGGGTTTAGTGTTTAGGATTTAGGGTTTAGGGCTTAGGATTTTGGGTTTTTTATTGGTTCTGGATTTAGGGTTTAGGGATTAGCATTTAGGGTTTGGGGTTTGGGGTTTTAGGGCCTAGGATTTAGGGCTTTTTATGGGTTGTGGATTTAGGGCTTAGGGATTAGTGTTTAGGGTTTAGGGTTTAGGGGTTACGGTTTAGGGTATAGTGTTTAGGATTTAGGTTTTCGGGTTTCGGGTTTAGGATTTAGGGTTTAGGGCTTTGGATTTAGGGTTTAGGTTTTATGGTTTATGGTTTAGGATTTAGGATTTAGTGTTTAGAGCTTAGGATTTAGGGTTTTTTATGGGTTGTGGGTTGAGGGTTTTGGGATTAGCGTTTAGGGTTTAGGGTTTAGGGGTTAGGGTATAGGGTGTAGGGGTTAGGGTTTAGGATTTAGCATATAGCTTAAGCGTTTAGGGTTTAGGGTGTAGGGTTTAGGGTTTTGGGTTGAGGATGTAGTGTTTAGGGCTTAGGATTTAGGGTTTAGGGTTTAGGATTTAGGATTTAGGGTTTAGAGATTAGGATTTAAGGTTTTTTATGGGTTGTGGAATGAGGGTTTAGGGATTAGCGTTTAGGGTCTAGGGTTTAGGGGTTAGGGTGTAGGGTTTAGGGTGTAGGGGTTAGGGTTTACGGTTTAGCATTTAGCTTAAGGGTTTAGGGTATAGAGTTTTGGGCTTCGGATTTAAGGTTTTTTTTTGGGTTGTGGATTTAGGGTTTAGGGATTAGTGTTTAGGGTTAAAGGGTTAGGGTTAAGGGTATAGGGTTTAGGATTTACGGTTTAGGGTTTAGCATTTAGCGTTTAGGGTTTAGGGTTTAGCCTTAAGGGTTTAAGGTTTATGGATAAGGGTTTCGTGTTTGTTGTTTAGGGCTTTAGGGTTTAGGATTTAGGATTTTGGGTTTAGGGTTTAGGGCTTAGCATTTAGGGTTTTTTATGAGTTGTGGATCTAGGGATTAGGGAATAGCGTTTAGGATATATGGTTTTGGGGTTAGCGATAAGGGCCTAGGGTTTAGGAGTTAGGGTTTAGGGTTTAGGGTTTTGGGCTTAGGGTTTATGGTTTAGAATTTAGTGTTTAGGGTTTAGGATTTTTTTTAGGATTTAGGGTTTTCGGTTTAGGGTTTAGCATTTAGTGTTTTCTAGTTATGGTTTTAGTGTTTAGGGTTTATGGTTTAGGGTTTATGGTTTAGGGATTAGGGTTTAGGGTTTAGGGTATTGGATTTAGGATTTAGGGTTTAGGGCTTAGGATTTAGGGTTTAGGTTTTATGGTTTAGGGTTTAGGGTTTAGGATTTAGGGTTTAGAGCTTAGGATTTACGGTTTTTTATGGGTTGTGGGTGTAGGGATTAGCGTTAAGGGTTTAGGGGTTAGGTTATAGGGTTTACGGTTTAGGGGTTAGGGTTTAGGGTTTAGCATTTAGCTTAAGTGTTTAGGGTTAAGGGTTTTAGGTGTAGGGTTTAGGATTTTGGGTTAGTATTTAGGATTTTGGGTGTAACGTTTAGGGTCTAGAGTTTAGGGCTTAAGATTTAGGGTTTTTTTTTGGGTTGTGGATTTGAGGTTTAGGGATTTGTGTTTAGGGTCAAAGAGTTAGTGTTTAGGGTATAGAGTTTAGGATTTAGGGTTTAGAGTTTAGCATTTAGCGTTTAGGGTTTAGGGTTTAGGGTTTAGGATTTATGGATTAAGGTTAAGGGTTTATGGTTTAGGGGTTTAGGATTTAGGGTTTAGGACTTAGGGATTAGGGCTTAGGATTTAGGGTTTTTTATGAGTTGTGGATCTAGGGTTTAGGGCATAGCGTTTTGGGTTTAGGGGTTAGGGTTTAGGGCCTATGGTTTAGGATTTAGGGTTTAGGATTTAGGGTTTATGGCTTAGGGTTTAGGGTTTATGGTTTACAATTTAGGGTTTAGGGTTTAAGATTTTTTTCTTTTAGGATATAGGGTTTAGCGTTTAGGGTTTAGTTGTTATGGTTTAGGACTTAGGCGTTAGGGTTTAGAGTTTAGGGTTTACGGTTTAGGGATTAGAGTTTAGCATTTGCGAATTAGGGTTTATGGATTAGGGTTTCAAGTTCACGGTTTTGGGGTTTAGGGTTTTAGGTCGAAGGTTTAGGGTATAGGGTTTAGGATTTATGGTTTATGGTTTTGCGTTTATGGTTTAGGGTTAACGATTATTATTTAGGATTTAGGGTTTGGGTTTGGTGTTTAAGGTTTAGGGTTTAGGGGTTATGGTTCCTACTTAGAGCTTACGGTTTAGTGTTTAGGATTTCGGGTTTAAGGTTTAGGGTTTACGATTTAGTGTTTAGGGCTTAGGGTTTACGGTTTTGGGTTTAGGTGTCTAGGGCTTAGGGTTTATGATTTATGGTTTAGGGTTTAGGGTTTAGGATTTACGGTTTAGGGCTTAGGATTTATGGTTTAGGTTTTATGGTTTAGGGTTTAGGGTTTTTTTAAGGATTTAGGGTTTTTGGTTAGGGTTTAGCGTTTAGGGTTTAGGAGTTATGGTTTAGGACATAGGGTTTAGGGTTTAGGGTTTAGAGTTTAGGGTTCAGGGTTTAGGGATTAGAGTTTAGTATTAAGGATTTAGGGTTTCAAGTTTACGGTTTAGGGATTTAGGGTTTTAGGTGTAGGGTTTAGGGTTTATGGTTTTGCGTTTAGGGTTTAGTGTTTAAGGTTTAGTTTTTAAAGGTTATGGTTTAGGGCTTAAGGTTTAGTGTTTAGAGTTTAGAAAATAGGTATTAGGGTTTAGCATTTAGGTTTTAGGTTTTACAGTTTAGGGTTTAGGGATACGAGTAACGAGTTTAGGGTTTAGGGTTTGGGGATTAGAGTATATGGTTTAAGGTATAGGGTTTAAGGTTTAGTGGGGTTCAGGGTTAAGGGTTTTGGGTTTAGGGTTTAGGGTTTAGGATTTAGGGTTTAGGATATGTTGTTTAAGGTTTAGGGCTTAGGGGTTATGGTTTAGGGCTTAGGGTTTAGGGTTTAGGGTTTAGGTTTTATGGTTTATGGTTTAAGTTTTCAGATTTGGGGTTTAGGGTTTTTTGTGGGTTTTGGATTTAGGGTTTAGGGTTTAGCATTTAGCGTTTAGGGTTTAGGGTTTAGCCTTAAGGGTTTAAGGTTTATGGATAAGGGTTTCGTGTTTGTGGTTTAGGGCTTTAGGGTTTAGGATTTAGGATTTTGGGTTTAGGGTTTAGGGTTTAGGGCTTAGCATTTAGGGTTTTTTATGAGTTGTGGATCTAGGGATTAGGGAATAGCGTTTAGGGTATAGGGTTTTGGGGTTAGCGATAAGGGCCTAGGGTTTAGGAGTTAGGGTTTAGGGTTTAGGGTTTTGGGCTTAGGGTTTATGGTTTAGAGTTTAGTGTTTAGGGTTTAGGATTTTTTTTAGGATTTAGGGTTTTCGGTTTAGGGTTTAGGGTTTAGGTTTAGGGCTTAGGATATAGGGTTTCGGTTTTAGGGTTTAGGATTTAGGGTTTATGGCCTTGCGTTTAGGGTTTAGGGTTTAGGGATTATGGTTTATTGTTAGTTTAGGGTATAGGGTTTATGGTTTAGGATTTAGGATTTAGGGTTTAGGGTTTAGGGCTTAGGATTTAGGGTTTAGAATTTAGTGTTTTGGAGTTATGGTTTTAGTGTTTAGGGTTTATGGTTTAGGGTTTATGGTTTAGGGATTAGGGTTTAGGGTTTAGGGTATTGGGTTTAGGATTTAGGGTTTAGGGCTTAGGATTTAGGGTTTAGGTTTTATGGTTTAGGGCTTAGGGTTTAGGATTTAGGGTTTAGAGCTTAGGATTTACGGTGTTTTATGGGTTGTGGGTGTAGGGATTAGCGTTAAGGGTTTAGGGGTTAGGTTATAGGGTTTACGGTTTAGGGGTTAGGGTTTAGGGTTTAGCATTTAGCTTAAGTGTTTAGGGTTAAGGGTTTTAGGTGTAGGGTTTAGGATTTTGGGTTAGTATTTAGGATTTTGGGTGTAACGTTTAGGGTCTAGAGTTTAGGGCTTAAGATTTAGGGTTTTTTTTTGGGTTGTGGATTTGAGGTTTAGGGATTAGTGTTTAGGGTCAAAGAGTTAGT
Organism: Cannabis sativa; assembly: GCF_029168945.1. Taxonomy (NCBI): domain Eukaryota; kingdom Viridiplantae; phylum Streptophyta; class Magnoliopsida; order Rosales; family Cannabaceae; genus Cannabis; species Cannabis sativa. Next base: position 62,108,836 of record NC_083601.1, read on the forward strand.
GTTTAGGGTATAGAGTTTAGGATTTAGGGTTTAGAGTTTAGCATTTAGCGTTTAGGGTTTAAGGTTTAGGATTTATGGATTAAGGTTAAGGGTTTATGGTTTAGGGGTTTAGGATTTAGGGTTTAGGATTTAGGGATTAGGGCTTAGGATTTAGGGTTTTTTATGAGTTGTGGATCTAGGGTTTAGGGCATAGCGTTTTGGGTTTAGGGGTTAGGGTTTAGGGCCTATGGTTTAGGATTTAGGGTTTAGGGTATAGGGTTTATGGCTTAGGGTTTAGGGTTTATGGTTTACAATTTAGGGTTTAGGGTTTAAGATTTTTTTCTTTTAGGATATAGGGTTTAGCGTTTAGGGTTTAGTTGTTATGGTTTAGGACTTAGGCGTTAGGGTTTAGAGTTTAGGGTTTACGGTTTAGGGATTAGAGTTTAGCATTTGCGAATTAGGGTTTATGGATTAGGGTTTCAAGTTCACGGTTTAGGGGTTTAGGGTTTTAGGTCGAAGGTTTAGGGTATAGGGTTTAGGATTTATGGTTTATGGTTTTGCGTTTAGGGTTTAGGGTTAACGATTATTATTTAGGATTTAGGGTTAGGGTTTGGTGTTTAAGGTTTAGGGTTTAGGGGTTATGGTTCCTACTTAGAGCTTACGGTTTAGTGTTTAGGATTTCGGGTTTAGGGTTTAGGATTTACGATTTAGTGTTTAGGGCTTAGGGTTTACGGTTTTGGGTTTAGGTGTCTAGGGCTTAGGGTTTATGATTTATGGTTTAGGGTTTAGGGTTTAGGATTTACGGTTTAGGGCTTAGGATTTATGGTTTAGGTTTTATGGTTTAGGGTTTAGGGTTTTTTTAAGGATTTAGGGTTTTTGGTTATGGTTTAGCGTTTAGGGTTTAGGAGTTATGGTTTAGGACATAGGGTTTAGGGTTTAGGGTTTAGAGTTTAGGGTTCAGGGTTTAGGGATTAGAGTTTAGTATTTAGGATTTGGGGTTTCAAGTTTACGGTTTAGGGATTTAGGGTTTTAGGTGTAGGGTTTAGGGTTTATGGTTTTGCGTTTAGGGTTTAGTGTTTAAGGTTTAGTTTTTAAAGGTTATGGTTTAGGGCTTAAGGTTTAGTGTTTAGAGTTTAGAAAATAGGTATTAGGGTAAGCATTTAGGTTTTAGGTTTTACAGTTTAGGGTTTAGGGATACGAGTAACGAGTTTAGGGTTTAGGGTTTGGGGATTAGAGTATATGGTTTAAGGTATAGGGTTTAAGGTTTAGTGGGGTTCAGGGTTAAGGGTTTTGGGTTTAGGGTTTAGGGTTTAGGATTTAGGGTTTATGATATGTTGTTTAAGGTTTAGGGCTTAGGGGTTATGGTTTAGGGCTTAGGGTTTAGGGTTTAGGGTGTAGGTTTTATGGTTTATGGTTTAAGTTTTCAGATTTGGGGTTTAGGGTTTTTTGTGGGTTTTGGATTTAGGGTTTAGGGATTCGCGTTTAGGGCTTGCGGTTTAGGGGTTAGGGTTTAGGGTATAGGGTTTAAGGTTTATGGATTAGGATTTAGGATTTAGGGTTTAGTGTTTAGGGTTTTTTTTTTATGATTTAGGGTTTTTTGTTTTGGGTTTAGCATTTAGGGTTTAGGGGTTATGGTTTAGGACTTTGGATTTAGGGTTTAGCATTTAGGATTTAGGGATTAGAGTTTAGCATTTAGGATTTAGGGATTAGAGTTTAGCATTTAGGGTTTAGGGTTTATGGCTTAGGGTTTCGGGTTCACGGTTTAGGGGTTTAGGGTTTAAGGTACAGAGTTTAAGGTTTAGGTTTAGGGCTTAGGGTATAGGGTTTTGGTTTTAGGGTTTAGGATTTAGGGTTTATGGCCTTGCGTTTAGGGTTAAGGGTTTAGGGCTTAGCATTTAGGGTTTTTTATGAGTTCTAGATCTAGGGTTTAGGGCATAGCGTTTTGGGTTTAGGGGTTAGGGTTTAGGGCCTATGGTTTAGGATTTAGGGGTTAGGATTTAGGGTTTATGGCTTAGGGTTTATGGTTTAGAGTTTAGGGTTTAGGGTTTAGGGTTTAGAGTTTAGGGTTTAGGGTTTGGGATTTATGGTTTAAAATGTTTTTTAGGATTTATGGTTTTTGGTTCAGGGTTTAGCATTTAGGGTTTAGGGGTTATGGTTTAGGACTTTGGATTTAGGGTTAAGGGGTTATGATTTAGGGTTTAGGGTTTAGGGTGTATGGTTTAAGGTTTAGTGTTTCAGGTTTAGTGTTTTGGGTTTAGGGTTAAGGGCTTTGGGTTCACGATTTAAGGTTTAAGGTTTAGCGTTTAGGATTTAGGGATTACGGTTTAACATTTAAGGTTTAGGGTTTAGGGTTTAGCATTTAGAATTTAGGGTTTATCGCTTAGGGTTAGGGTTTAGGGTTTAGTATTTAGGGTATAGGGTTTAGGATTTAGGGTTTAGAGTTTAGCATTTAGCGTTTCTTGTTTAGGGTTTAGGGTTTAGGGTTTAGGGCTTAGGATTTAGGGTTTTTTATGGGTCGTGGGTTTAGGGTTTAGGGATTAGTATTTAGGGTTTAGGGTTTAGGGGTTAGGGTTTAGGATATAGGGTTTAGGATTTTGGGTTAAGGATTTAGAGTTTAGGATTTAAGGTTTAGGGCTTAGGATTTAGGGTTTTTAATGGGTTTTGGATTTAGGGTTTAGGGATTGGCGTTTAGGGTTTAGGCTTTAGGGGTTAGCGTTTAGGGTATAGTGTTTAGTGTTGAAGATTTATGGTTTACGGTTTAGGGTTTAGGATTTACGGTTTAGGGTTTAGCATTTAGCGTTTAGGGTTTAGGATTTAGGGTTTAGCCTTTAGGGTTTAGGGTTTATGGATTAGGTTTTCGGGTTTGTGGTTTAGGGATTTAGGGTTTAGGATTTAGGGTTTTGGGTTTAGGGTTTAGGGTTTAGGGTTTAGCATTTAGGGTTTTTTATGAGTTGTGGATCTAGGGTTTAGGGAAATGCGTTTAGGGTTTAGGGTTTGGGGGTTAGCGATAAAAGCCTAGGGTTTAAGATTTAGGGTTTAGGGTTTAGGGCTTAGGGTTTATGGTTTAGAATTTATTGTTTAGTTTTTAGGATTTAGGGTTTTCGGTTTTAGGGTTTAGCATTTAGTGTTTAGGAGTTATGGTTTAGCGTTTAGGGTTTATAGTTTAGGGTTTAGGGTTTAGGGTTTTGGGCTTAAGATTTAGGGTTTAGGGCTTAGGATTTAGGGTTTAGGTTTTATGGTTTAGGGTTTAGGGTTTAGTGTCTAGAGTTTAGAATTTAGGTATTATGGTTTAGCATTTAGGGTTAAGGGTTTATAGTTTAGGTGTAACGCCCTGTCCAACAGGGACGCCACGTGTGTGCACTTTATTTAAAATACCAATAATTATGTAAGATGTAATTATACCAAAAGTGTGGGTAATTAAAAATTTTGATAGTTAAAAACTCAACTTTTAAACTATTTAACAAAAGATAAGTAACATGATTTATGGGGTCCCCTTATTTCCAAAATATTTACAAACTGGTTTCAAAGTATTTTACAACATAAACTTTATATTTTCCAAAATACAACCAAAATAGAGCATCCTGTAAACTGGGCTGCCTGCGGCTGGTATGTACATTGCTGCTGTGACCATAACTCATGGTTGTTCGATTTTAGCTTTTCCTTTACCTGCACCATAAAGCACCAGTGAGTCACAGAGACTCAGCAAGAAAATGACTAAAACAATAACTGAAAGAAAATGATTATCCACTTAATCTCATGCCATTATGTTTACTCACTATTCGATAATAATAAGCATTTTCCTTAAACATCATACATTCCTGGTACTTAATAAAGTACCACTTTTACCACTCGTTACATACGAGCTGAATATGTCACTATCGTTGCCCGATAACGCAAACGATAAGTAAGAAACCTAACCACGGTTTCAAGAGTAATTACTCATAACGGTAATAACCGTTTCCAACCCTAGGTAATAACCTAGGCTTAATAAGCTTTAATCAACATCATGATAATAATCAAGATTACCTCCATTCATTCATTGATTTTTAACCACATATGGTGCTTACCACTTTTCTTACCTTAATTCAGAAGTCAAGAATATGGCCGACCTGGGTGGAAAAACAAGCTAGGCAATCCCGGTCCTATGTCACGACAATTGAAACACAATAAATACCTTAACATAATATTCCGGATTAAAACCCTAATTCTAAACCGATTTGACTTAGCCTTCACCATCAACATAATAATTCAAATAACTCAAAATTATTCAAGGGCAGGTACTAGGTTCAACCCCGAGCTAAACACGGATCAGAAAAAAAAACCGAGAATTGTTCCCCTATTTGTATGGCAGGTCGGCCAGGTTCGATATTGACGAGAACCAACCGATCGGCCAGGTTCTTTGCCAGAACGAGAACAATTCTGGCTTTTCTCCTCCAGCTCGAACCAAAACCAATTCAGACCTAATTTGCACTTCCAGAACAGTTCAATATACTAAATACAATGCATTCAACATAACATTTAATCACAATTCATCATGTAACTCAAAATCAACATCTCACTTGTAAATTTTCATTAAAAACATCACTTTTTCACACCTCTTTGTTGCACAGCCCATAACCTCCCTCAATCTTCATTCACACAAGTTCCAAATCACCCTTAGAACCTAACCTAACTTCAGTTTATACCCCAGCTCTGAATTAAATGAAAACCCTCACCAAAACCTAATCTAAACTCATGAAAACCAACCAAGAAAAGAGGGGAAACCTTACCTCCACTTAGCTAGCTCCTAGGGTTAGGATTAGCTCAAGAATTTGAAGAGGAAGAAGTAAATTTTTCCCTGGTTCCAGCTCCTACAATGGTTCGGCAGAAGGGAGAAGGAGAAAAGCTTGGAGCTTTTGTTTTTTTTGAAAAAGAAAATGATTCCTTGCCTTGGAAGGCAACTCCCTTAAATAAGGGTTTTGTTTTGTTTTTTTTTTTTTTTTTTTCCAGCCACAAAATAGATGAGTAAAGAAAAGAAATTGCAAAAAAATAAAATGACTAAACTATCCCTCAAAATAACCTAAACTTAAATTATAACCTAGGGGCATTTTAGTAATTTTACAAATTCCCCGATCAGGCATTCTAATAAAATTCTAACTTAATCCGGGATATTCTTAAAATAATCCTTTCATTTAATGTCGTGACATTGCTAACCACATAGCTAAATTTCCACAATTACCGGGCCCAAAATAACGTATTTCGATAAATAATTTCTCAAAAATTCACCTAAGTAAGATCATAATCCTACTTCATTTTCCAAGTAATTACATATTTAATAAAATATGTCCATTTAAATATTATTTATTTTCTGGGATATTACAACTATCCCCCACTTATAGGAATTTCGTCCTCGAAATTTACCTGAAAAGCTCGGGATACAACTCCGCATCTGCGACTCTAACTCCCAAGTCGCTTCTTCAACTTTGCTATTCCGCCACAACACTTTGACTAATGGAATAGTCTTGTTTCGCAACACCTTTTCTTTCTGTCTAAGATGCATGTACTGGTTGTTCTTCATACGACGGAGTCGGTTTGAAGCTCAATGTCTTCATAACTTAAGATATGAGTTGTATCGGATACATATTTCCGAAGCATCGAGACATGAAACACGTTATGAACCCCGGATAAGGCGGAGGTAGAGCCAACCGATAAGCTACACGACCTACTTTCTCAAGAATCTCAAATGGACCAATAAATCTGGGACTCAACTTTCCCTTCTTCCCGAACCTTCGAATTCCCTTCATTGGGGACACCCGAAGAAAAACAAAATCCCCAACTTGGAATTCAACATCTCTACGCTTTGGATCTGCGTAGCTTTTCTGTCTACTTTGGGAAGCAAGCATACGAGCTCGAATCTTCTCAATAGCCTCGCTCGTTCTTTGGACAGCTTCAGGTCCAAGATACCTACGTTCACCAGCCTCATCCCAGTGAATAGGTGATCGACATTTCCTTCCATAAAGCATCTCATACGGAGCCATGCCAACGGTACTCTGATAACTATTGTTATAAGAAAACTCAATCAGAGGTAGGTACTTGTTCCAAGAACCTTCAAAATCCATTATACATGCCCTCAACATATCCTCAAGTATCTGAATAGTTCTTTCAGATTGACCATCGGTTTGAGGATGAAAAGCTGTACTGAATTTCAACTTAGTACCCATTGCTTGCTGTAAACTTCCCCAGAACTTGGATGTAAATTTTGGATCTCGATCTGAAACTATCGACTTTGGGGCACCATGAAGTCGAACTATCTCCTTAATATACAAATCAGCATATTGATCCACTGTATACGTTGTCCTCACCGGGAGAAAGTGAGCAGACTTCGTATATCGATCCACTATCACCCAAATAGAATCATAATACCCTACTGTTCTGGGTAATCCCACCACAAAATCCATGGTGATGTCTTCCCATTTCCATTCAGGAATCTTTAGAGGCTGAAGCAAACCTGCCGGCCTTTGGTGTTCTGCTTTAATTTGTTGACAGGTTAAGCATTTTGACACATATTCAACAATATCCCTCTTCATACCCGGCCACCAATATAAAGCTTTCACATCATGATACATCTTGGTTGTTCCCGGGTGTAAGGAGTACGGTGTAGTATGAGATTCATCAAGAATTTCTTGTCTGATTTCTTCGTCAACCGGTACACAGATTCTGTTTTTGTATCGCAGCAACCCATCAGATAAGCATGAAAAGTCTCTTGCCAATCCAGCCTCTAACTTCTCCTTATGTCCCTGTAGCTCAAGGTCACCTTGTTGGGCTACTCTAATTCTTTCCAATAGGTTAGATTGTATGGTGATATTAGCAAGTTTTCCAATTACAAATTCAATTCCCGCTCTCGTCATATCCTCAGCCAACTTGGCTGAAATTTTCTTTAGTTCACAAACTTGCCCTGGTCCTTTCCGACTTAGAGCATCCGCTACCACATTTGCTTTACCAGGGTGGTAAAGAATCTCGCAGTCATAATCCTTGACCAGTTCTAACCATCGTCGTTGCCTCATATTTAAATCCTTCTGAGTGAAAAAGTACTTGAGGCTTTTGTGATCTGTATAAATTTCACACTTCTCACCGTACAGATAGTGACGCCAAACTTTTAGTGCAAAGACAACCGCTGCTAATTCAATATCATGGGTAGGATATCGTTGCTCATACTCCTTCAATTGCCTGGATGCATAAGCAATCACTTTCCCTGATTGCATAAGAACACAACCTAACCCTTGTTTGGACGCATCACAATAAATCACAAACTTTTCGTCACCTTTTGGTAAGGTTAGCACAGGAGCGGTAATCAATCTTTGCTTCAATTCCTGGAAACTACCTTCACACTTGTCAGTCCAAACAAACTTACAATTCTTTCGGGTCAACTCAGTTAAAGGCGTAGAAATCTTTGCAAAGCCCTCAACAAACCTTCGGTAATACCCTGCTAACCCCAGGAAACTTCTAACTTCAGTTGCTGACTTAGGTCGAGGCCAGTCACGCACTGCTTCAACCTTCACTGGATCCACTAAAATACCATCTTTACTCACCACATGCCCCAAGAAACTCACCTGAGGTAACCAAAATTCACATTTCTTAAATTTGGCATACAACTTATGCTCCCTGAGACGTTGTAATACCATTCGAAGATGTCTTTCGTGAGTCTCTTCCGAGTCTGAATAAATTAGAATATCATCGATAAAGACAATAACAAAATCATCCAGAAAATCTCTGAACACTCGGTTCATCAAGTCCATAAATGCTGCCGGGGCATTCGTCAATCCGAAGGACATTACCAAGAATTCATAATGACCATACCGGGTCCGAAAAGCTGTCTTGGGAATATCCTCCTCTCGAATCCTCAGTTGGTGATAACCAGATCGAAGATCAATTTTAGAAAAGACAGTTTTACCCTGCAACTGATCAAATAAATCATCTATTCTTGGCAGAGGGTACTTGTTCTTCACTGTTAATTTGTTTAACTCCCGATAATCTATACACATTCGTAATGTTCCATCTTTCTTTTTCACAAACAAAACTGGTGCACCCCAAGGTGAAGTACTAGGTCTAGTAAATTTTAAATCCATCATCCCCTGTAATTGAACTTTTAACTCTTTCAGCTCTGCAGGTGCCATCCTGTAGGGAGCTTTCGATACAGGCTCAGCTCCTGGTATTAAATCAATCTCAAAATCAATTTCACGTTTTGGTGGCAACCCTGGCAACTCTTCTGGGAACACATCCAGAAATTCTCGAACCACTGGGACATGCTCCGGTCCCGCTAGTGGTTCCCTGGAAATATCCACAACACTTGCTAAGAAACCAATGCACCCTTCACACAACAAATCCCTTGCCTTAAGGGCTGAAATTAAGGGAATCCGAGATCCTTGCATCTTACCCACAAATACAAAAGGGTCCTCGCCCTCAGGCTGAAAAGTTACCATCTTTCTTTTACAATCAATGGTGGCGTTGTATTTAGCAAGCCAATCCATCCCCAAAATAACATCAAAATCCTCCAGATTTAATTCTATCAGATCAACTGATAACTCTCTTCCTTCCACAAACACTGGAAGGGATCGAACCCACCTGCTGGAGATAACCAACTCCCCAGTAGGCAACAAGGTTCCAAAACCTCTAGAAAGCACATCACTAGGTTTATTCAGCTGCTCAATTATTCTACTTGAAATATAAGAATGCGTCGCACCAGAATCAATTAATACAGTCAATAAAGTACCGGCCAACAGAAAGTGACTGTCACAGTAGAAGGACCAGCATCAGCCTCAGCTTGAGTCAGGGCAAATACTCGAGCAGGAGCGGGTGTATCATCCTTCTTTTGCTCTAACCGTAGCAATTGTGGACAATTTCTCTTCATATGACCCACCATTCCACAGTGGAAACAGGCCCTAGCCTGACACTCGCCCAGGTGATGCCTTTTACACCTCGGACATTCAGGAAAAGTCCGCCAGTTCTCATTCCCACTACGACGAAAACCTTGGTTACCCTGGAATCTTTTGTTTGGGCCTGCTGCTGATGTTTCACTAGGTCTTTTCCTGCGGTCACCAAGATCAGTACCCCTACCCGAACCAGCACCTGCTGATTGTTTCCATGAATCTCTTCTGGCAATATTTTTCTTTCGTATCTGAGCCTCTGCACCCTCAGAAACTAAAGCCAACTCAACTATCTGAGCATAAGTTCGGGCAACCCCCGGTTGTTTAGAAGCAACAATCACATCCCGGGCGATGTGTTCATCCAGCCCCCGAATAAACTTGGCTTTTCTAGCAGCTTCAGTAGCCACCTCATCTGAGGCAAACTTTGCCAGTCGATCGAACTTAGTAGCATACTCTGTCACAGTCATACTACCCTGAGTTAACCGTATAAACTCTTCTGCCTTTGCTGCCTTAATAGACTCATTATAATACTTTTCAAAAAACAAGGCCCGAAAAGTTTCCCAGGTCATATTATTCAGATCATGGCCCTGTGATACAATCTCCCACCAAATACGGGCATCATCTCGTAGCATATAGGTAGCACACCTGACCCGGTCATTATTTTCAACCCGCATAAAATCGAAAATGGATGTTATCATACTCATCCATTGCTCTGCTTTAAGTGGATCAGCACCACCCTCAAACACTGGCGGGTTCTGCTTCCTGAACCGTTCATATAATGGTTCCAAACGATTTCCTGCATCCGGTGGCACTACTAGAGGTGCCGGAGGATCAGGATTCAGATTTAGAGCAGGCTGAGCTCGCTGCTCTCTCAATTCTCTGATTTGTTCACCCTGCTGCCGAATAGTTTCTTGCATAGCAGCATATAACTGTTCCCAATTAGGTGGTGGCAAAGGGTTCTCACCCTCACCAGCAGCCCCGAGCCCAGCTTGCTCGCGGGCACCCCTACCAGTCCGCCTAGGGTGCATAACTATACACCTGCGATCACATTCCAAGTAATAACAATACTGATAAGTATTTCCATATATTATAATCCTTCCCACAACATTCTGATATCGACATAATTCAAATAACCAGATAATCAGAAAATTAACAAACTATCTTTTAACTTAAAACTTACTAAACCATGAGTCAATCAGGTCCTTGCAGCCAATGTACATATCAAACCAGTCTTCAGGATCTAAAAACCTTGGCGCTCTGATACCATGTTGTAACGCCCTGTCCAACAGGGACGCCACGTGTGTGCACTTTATTTAAAATACCAATAATTATGTAAGATGTAATTATACCAAAAGTGTGGGTAATTAAAAATTTTGATAGTTAAAAACTCAACTTTTAAACTATTTAACAAAAGATAAGTAACATGATTTATGGGGTCCCCTTATTTCCAAAATATTTACAAACTGGTTTCAAAGTATTTTACAACATAAACTTTATATTTTCCAAAATACAACCAAAATAGAGCATCCTGTAAACTGGGCTGCCTGCGGCTGGTATGTACATTCTTCTTTGTGACCATAACTCATGGTTGTTCGATTTTAGCTTTTCCTTTACCTGCACCATAAAGCACCAGTGAGTCACAGAGACTCAGCAAGAAAATGACTAAAACAATAACTGAAAGAAAATGATTATCCACTTAATCTCATGCCATTATGTTTACTCACTATTCGATAATAATAAGCATTTTCCTTAAACATCATACATTCCTGGTACTTAATAAAGTACCACTTTTACCACTCGTTACATACGAGCTGAATATGTCACTATCGTTGCCCGATAACGCAAACGATAAGTAAGAAACCTAACCACGGTTTCAAGAGTAATTACTCATAACGGTAATAACCGTTTCCAACCCTAGGTAATAACCTAGGCTTAATAAGCTTTAATCAACATCATGATAATAATCAAGATTACCTCCATTCATTCATTGATTTTTAACCACATATGGTGCTTACCACTTTTCTTACCTTAATTCAGAAGTCAAGAATATGGCCGACCTGGGTGGAAAAACAAGCTAGGCAATCCCGGTCCTATGTCACGACAATTGAAACACAATAAATACCTTAACATAATATTCCGGATTAAAACCCTAATTCTAAACCGATTTGACTTAGCCTTCACCATCAACATAATAATTCAAATAACTCAAAATTATTCAAGGGCAGGTACTAGGTTCAACCCCGAGCTAAACACGGATCAGAAAAAAAAACCGAGAATTGTTCCCCTGCTTGTGGGTCGGCAATAGGTTACGATCACAGCCCGAGAACCAATAGGTACGGCCAGATTCTTTGCCAGAACCCGAGAACAATTCTGGCTTTTCTCCTCCAGCTCGAACCAAAACCAATTCAGACCTAATTTGCACTTCCAGAACAGTTCAATATACTAAATACAATGCATTCAACATAACATTTAATCACAATTCATCATGTAACTCAAAATCAACATCTCACTTGTAAATTTTCATTAAAAACATCACTTTTTCACACCTCTTTGTTGCACAGCCCATAACCTCCCTCAATCTTCATTCACACAAGTTCCAAATCACCCTTAGAACCTAACCTAACTTCAGTTTATACCCCAGCTCTGAATTAAATGAAAACCCTCACCAAAACCTAATCTAAACTCATGAAAACCAACCAAGAAAAGAGGGGAAACCTTACCTCCACTTAGCTAGCTCCTAGGGTTAGGATTAGCTCAAGAATTTGAAGAGGAAGAAGTGAATTTTTCCCTGGTTCCAGCTCCTACAATGGTTCGGCAGAAGGGAGAAGGAGAAAAGCTTGGAGCTTTTGTTTTTTGAAAAAGAAAGTGATTCCTTGCCTTGGAAGGCAACTCCCTTAAATAAGGGTTTTGTTTTGTTTTTTTTTTTTTTTTCCAGCCACAAAATAGATGAGTAAAGAAAAGAAATTGCAAAAAAATAAAATGACTAAACTATCCCTCAAAATAACCTAAACTTAAATTATAACCTAGGGGCATTTTAGTAATTTTACAAATTCCCCGATCCGACATTCTAATAAAATTCTAACTTAATCCGGGATATTCTTAAAATAATCCTTTCATTTAATGTCGTGACATTGCTAACCACATAGCTAAATTTCCACAATTACCGGGCCCAAAATAACGTATTTCGATAAATAATTTCTCAAAAATTCACCTAAGTAAGATCATAATCCTACTTCATTTTCCAAGTAATTACATATTTAATAAAATATGTCCATTTAAATATTATTTATTTTCTGGGATATTACATTAGGGTTTAGGGATACGGGTTACGAGTTAAGGGTTTAGGGGTTAGGGTTATGGGCATAGGGTTTCAGGTTTATTTAAGGTTTAGGGTTTAGGGTTTTATGGTTAATGGTTTAGGGTTTAGGGTTTAAGATTTAGCGTTTAGGGTTAAAGGGTTTAGAGTTTAGGATTTAGGGTTTAGGGCTTAGGGTTTGTGGTTTAGGGTTTGGTGTTTAGGATTTAGGGTTTAGGGCTTAGGATTTTGGGTTTTTTATTGGTTCTTGATTTAGGGTTTAGGGATTAGCATTTAGGGTTTGGGGTTTGGGGTTTTAGGGCATAGGATTTAGGGCTTTTTATGGGTTGTGGATTTAGGGCTTAGGGATTAGTGTTTAGGGTTTAGGGTTTAGGGGTTAGGGTTTAGGGTATAGTGTTTAGGGTTTAGGGTTTAGGGTTTAGCATTAAGGATTTAGGGTTTTTGGTTTAGGATTTAGAGTTTAGGGTTTAGGGTTTAGGGTTTAGGGTTTAGGGTTTTTGGTTTAGGGTTTAGCGTTTAGGAGTTATGGTTTAGGACTTAGGGTCTACGGTTTAGGGTTTAGGTTTAGGGTTGATGGTTTAGGGTTTAGGGTTTAGAGTTTTGGGTTTTGGATTTAGGGTTTAGGGCTTAGGATTTAGGGTTTAGGTTTTATGGTTTAGGGTTTAGGATTTAGGATTTAGTGTTTAGAGCTTAGGATTTAGGGTTTTTTATGGGTTGTGGGTTGAGGGTTTAGGGATTAGCGTTTAGGGTTTAGGGTTTAGGGGTCAGGGTGTAGGGTTTAGGGTGTAGGGGTTAGGGTTTACGGTTTAGCATTTAGCTTAAGGGTTTATTATATAGGATTTAGGGTTTAGGGGTTATGGTTTTGGGCTTAGGGCTTAGGGTTTAGGGTGTAGGGTTTAGGATTTAGGGCTTAGGATTTAGGGTTTAGGGTTTAGGGCTTTGCATTTAGGGTTTAGGGTTAAGGGATTATTATATAGGATTTAGGGTTTAGGGGTTATGGTTTTGGGCTTAGGGCTTAAGGTTTAGGGTGTAGGGTGTAGGGTTTAGGGCTTAGGATTTAGGGTATTTTATGGGTTGTGGATTTAGGGTTTAGGGTTTTGTGTTTAGGATAAAGGGTTTATGGTTTAGGGTTTAGGGTTTACTGATTAGGGTGTAGGGTTTTGGGATTAGTGTTTAGCATATAGGGTTTACGGTTTAGGGTTTAGGGTATAGGATTTTGGGTTTTGTGTTTAGGTTTTAGGGTTTATGGTTTTGCATTTAGGGTTTATGGTTAAGGGATGATTATATAGGTTTTAGGGTTTAGGGTTTAGGGTTTAGGGGTTTATGGTTTAGGGTTTATGGTTTAGGATTTAGGATTTAGGGTTTAGGGCTTAGGATTTACTGGTTTTTATGGGTTGTAGATTTAGGAGTTAGGGAATAGCGTTTAGGGTTTGGGTTTTAGGGGTTAGTGTTTAGGGTATAGGGTGTAGGATTTAGCGTTTACGGTTTAGGGTTTAGGGTTTACTTTTTAGCATTTAGGATTTAGGGTTTATGGATTAGGGTTTCAGATTTACGTTTTAGGGGTTTAGGGTTTAGGGGTTTTGGGTTTAGGGTTTAGGGTTTACGGTTTAGGATTTAGGGTTTAGGGCTTAGGATTTAGTGTTTTTTATGAGTTGTGGATTTAGGGTTTAGGGAATAGCGTTTAGGGTTTCGGGTTTAGGGGTTAGGGTTTAGGGTATAGGGTGTAGTATTTAGGGTATAGGGTATAGGGTTTAGGATTTAGGATTTAGGGCTTAGGGTTTAGGGTTTTTTTTTAGGATTTAGGGTTTTTGGTTTAGGGTTTAGCGTTTAGAGTTTAAGAGTTATGGTTTAGGAGTTAGGGTTTAGGATTTAGAGTTTAGGGTTAACGGTTTAGGGATTAGAGTTTAGCCTTGGTGATTTAGGGTTTATGGATTAGGGTTTCAAGTTTACGGTTTAGGGGTTTAGAATTTTACATATAGGGTTTATTTTGAAGGTTTAGGATATTGGGTTTTGGGTTTTGTGTTTAGGATTTAGGGTTTATGGATTTGCATTTAGTGTTTAGGGTTAAGGGATTATTATATAGGATTTAGGGTTTAGGGGTTATGGTTTAGGGCTTAGGGCTTAGGGTTTAGGGTTTAGGGTGTAGGGTGTAGGGTTTAGGGCTAAGGATTTAGGGTATTTTATGGGTTGTGGATTTAAGATTTAGGGATTAGTGTTTAGGGTTTAAGGGTTAGTGTTTAGGATATAGGTATTAGGATTTAAGGTTTAGAGTTTATCATTTAGCGTTTACGGTTTAGGGTTTCTGGTTTACGGTTTAGCATTTAGGGTTCAGGGTTTATGGATTAGGGTTTCGGGTTTACGGTTTAGGGGTTTAGGGTTTGGAGGTTTCGGGTTTACGGTTTAGGATTTAGGGTTTAGGGCTTAGGATTTAGGGTTTTTTATGAGTTCTGGATTTAGGGTTTAGGGAATAGCGTTTAGGGTTTGGGGTTTAGGGTTTAGGGTTTAGGGTTTAGGGATTACAGTTAAGCCTTTAGGATTTAGGGTTTATGGATTAGGGTTTCAAGTTTACAGTTTAGGGGTTTAGCGTTTTACATATAGGGTTTATTTCGAAGTTTTAGGGTATAGAGTTTTGGGTTTTGTGTTTAGGATTTAGGGTTTATGGTTTGGCATTTAGGGTTTAGGGTTAAGGGATTGTTATATAGGATTTAGGGTTTAGGGGTTATGGTTTAGGGCTTAGGGCTTAGGGTTTAGGTTGTAGGGTGTAGGGTTTAGGGCTTAGGATTTATGGTATTTTATGGGTTGTGGGTTTAGGGTTTATGGTATTTTGTGTTTAGGTTTTAGGGTTTATGGTTTTGCATTTAGGGTTTATGGTTAAGGGATTATTATATAGAGTTTAGGGTTTAGGGTTTAGGGTTTAGGGTTTATGGTTTAGGGTTTAGGATTTAGGATTTAGGATTTAGGGTTTAGGGCTTAGGATTTAGTGTGTTTTATGGGTTGTGGATTTATGGTTTAGGGTTTTGTGTTTAGGATTAAGGGTTTATGGTTTAGGGTTTAGGGTTTAGGGTTTAGGGTTTAGGGTTTATGGATTAGGGTATAGGGTTTTGGGATTAGTGTTTAGGATATAGGGTTTACGGTTTAGGGTTTAGGGTATAGGATTTTGGGTTTTGTGTTTAGGTTTTAGGGTTTATGGTTTTGCATTTAGGGTTTATGGTTAAGGGATGATTATATAGGGTTTAGGGTTTAGGGGTTATGGTTAAGGGTTTAGGGTTTAGGGGTTTAGGGTTTAGGGTTTAGGGTTTAGTGTTTAGGATTTAGGATTTAGGGTTTAGGGTTTAGGGTTTAGGGTTTAGGGAATAGCGTTTAGGGTTTGGGTTTCAAGGGTTAGTGTTTAGGGTATTGGGTGTAGGATTTAGCGTTTACGGTTTAGGGTTTACGGTTTACGGTTTAGCATTTAGAGTTTAGGGTTTATGGATTAGGGTTTCAGGTTTACGTTTTAGGGGTTTAGGGTTTAGGGGTTTTGGGTTTAGGGTTTAGGGTTTACGGTTTAGGATTTAGGGTTTAGGGCTTAGGATTTAGTGTTTTTTATGAGTTGTGGATTTAGGGTTTAGGGAATAACGTTTAGGGTTTCGGGTTTAGGGATTAGAGTTTAGCCTTTAGGATTTAGGGTTTATGGATTAGGGTTTCAAGTTTACGGTTTAGGGGTTTAGAATTTTACATATAGGGTTTATTTCGAAGGTTTAGGGTATTGGGTTTTGGGTTTTGTGTTTAGGATTTAGGGTTTATGGATTTGCATTTAGGGTTTAGGGTTAAGGGATTATTATATAGGATTTAGGGTTTAGTGGTTATGGTTTAGGGCTTATAGCTTAGGCTTAGGGTTTAGGGTTTAGGGTGTAGGGTGTAGGGTTTAGGGCTAAGGATTTAGGGTATTTTATGGGTTGTGGATTTAGGATTTACGGATTAGTGTTTAGGGTTTAAGGGTTAGGGTTTAGGGTATAGGTATTAGGGTGTAGGGTGTAGGGTTTAGGGCTAAGGATTTAGGGTATTTTATGGGTTGTGGATTTAGGATTTACGGATTAGTGTTTAGGGTTTAAGGGTTAGGGTTTAGGGTATAGGTATTAGGATTTAGGGTTTAGAGTTTATCATTTAGCGTTTATGGTTTAGGGTTTCTGGTTTACGGTTTAGCATTTAGGGTTCAGGGTTTATGGATTAGGGTTTCAGGTTTACGGTTTAGGGGTTTAGGGTTTGGGGGTTTCGGGTTTACGGTTTAGGATTTAGGGTTTAGGGCTTAGGATTTAGGGTTTTTAATGAATGGTGGATTTAGGGTTTAGGGAATAGCGTTTAGGGTTTGGGGTTTAGGGTTTAGGGTTTAGGGTTTAGGGATTACAGTTAAGCCTTTAGGATTTAGGGTTTATGGATTAGGGTTTCAAGTTTACGGTTTAGGGGTTTAGCGTTTTACATATAGGGTTTATGGTTTCGCATTTGGGGTTTAGGGTTAAGGGATTGTGATATAGGATTTAGGGTTTAGGGGTTATGGTTTAGGGCTTAGGGCTTAGGGTTTAGGGTGTAGGGTGTAGGGTTTAGGGCTTAGGATTTATGGTATTTTATGGGTTGTGGGTTTAGGGTTGATGGTATTTTGTGTTTGGGTTTTAGGGTTTATGGTTTTGCATTTAGGGTTTATGGTTAAGGGAATATTATATAGGGTTTAGGGTTTAGGGTTTAGGGTTTCAGGTTTACGTTTTAGGGGTTTAGTGTTTAGGGGTTTTTGGTTTAGGGTTTAGGGTTTACGGTTTAGGATTTAGGGTTTAGGGCTTAGGATTTAGTGTTTTTTATGAGTTGTGGATTTAGGGTTTAGGGAATAGCATTTAGGGTTTCTGGTTTAGGGGTTAGGGTTTAGGGTATAGGGTGTAGTATTTAGGGTATAGGGTATAGGGTTTAGGATTTAGGATTTAGGGCTTAGGGTTTAGGGTTTAGGGTTTAGGGTTTTGGGTTTAGGGTTTTTTTTTAGGATTTAGGGTTTTTGGTTTAGGGTTTAGCGTTTAGAGTTTAAGAGTTAGGGTTTAGGAGTTAGGGTTTAGGATTTAGAGTTTAGGGTTAACGGTTTAGGGATTAGAGTTTAGCCTTTACGATTTAGGGTTTATGGATTAGGGTTTCAAGTTTACGGTTTAGGGGTTTAGAATTTTACATATAGGGTTTATTTCGAAGGTTTAGGGTATTGGGTTTTGGGTTTTGTGTTTAGGATTTAGGGTTTATGGATTTGCATTTAGGGTTTAGGGTTAAGGGATTATTATATAGGATTTAGGGTTTAGTGGTTATGGTTTAGGGCTTAGGGCTTAGGGCTTAGGGTTTAGGGTTTAGGGTGTAGGGTGTAGGGTTTAGGGCTAAGGATTTAGGGTATTTTATGGGTTGTGGATTTAGGATTTACGGATTAGTGTTTAGGGTTTAAGGGTTAGGGTTTAGGGTATAGGTATTAGGATTTAGGGTTTAGAGTTTATCATTTAGCGTTTATGGTTTAGGGTTTCTGGTTTACGGTTTAGCATTTAGGGTTCAGGGTTTATGGATTAGGGTTTCAGGTTTACGGTTTAGGGGTTTAGGGTTTGGGGGTTTCGGGTTTACGGTTTAGGATTTAGGGTTTAGGGCTTAGGATTTAGGGTTTTTTATGAATGGTGGATTTAGGGTTTAGGGAATAGCGTTTAGGGTTTGGGGTTTAGGGTTTAGGGTTTAGGGATTACAGTTAAGCCTTTAGGATTTAGGGTTTATGGATTAGGGTTTCAAGTTTACGGTTTAGGGGTTTAGCGTTTTACATATAGGGTTTATGGTTTGGCATTTGGGGTTTAGGGTTAAGGGATTGTTATATAGGATTTAGGGTTTAGGGGTTATGGTTTAGGGCTTAGGGCTTAGGGTTTAGGGTGTAGGGTGTAGGGTTTAGGGCTTAGGATTTATGGTATTTTATGGGTTGTGGGTTTAGGGTTTATGGTATTTTGTGTTTAGGTTTTAGGGTTTATGGTTTTGCATTTAGGGTTTATGGTTAAGGGATTATTATATAGGGTTTAGGGGTTTAGGGTTTATGGTTTAGGGTTTAGGGTTTAGGGTTTAGGGTTTAGGATTTAGGATTTAGGATTTAGGGTTTAGGGCTTAGGATTTAGTGTTTTTTATGAGTTCTAGATTTAGGGTTTAGGAAATAGCGTTTAGGGTTTTGGTTTTAGGGGTTAGTGTTTAGGGTATAGGGTGTAGGATTTAGCGTTTACGGTTTAGGGTTTAGGGTTTACGGTTTAGCATTTAGGGTTTAGGGTTTATGGATTAGGGTTTCAGGTTTACGTTTTAGGGGTTTAGGGTTTAGGGGTTTTTGGTTTAGGGTTTAGGGTTTACGGTTTAGGATTTAGGGTTTAGGGCTTAGGATTTAGTGTTTTTTATGAGTTGTGGATTTAGGGTTTAGGGAATACCATCACCATCATCAAATAAAGTATTTTCTTCGGTAGCACCATGAATAGCACATAGCAAAGCAGCGCCCAAGACCCCTGCAACTCCCATCATATGAAATGAGTTCAATGTCCAATTATGAAACCCTTGGAAAAAGAGGATGAATCGAAATATAGCTGCTACACCAAAACTAGGCCCAAAGAACCAACCAGACTGACCTAGAAGATAAATCAGGAGTACAGAAACAAAAACAGCAATTGGACCAGAGAATGCGATTGCATTATAAGGTCGCAATTGAACAGATCGAGCAAGTTCAAATTGACGTAACATGAAACCTATTAGTGCGAAAGCGCCGTGGAGAGCAACAAAAGTCCACAGACTGCCTAATAGCGTTTAGGGTTTGGGGTTTAGGGGTTAGGGTTTAGGGTATAGGGTGTAGGATTTAGCGTATAGGGTATAGGGTTTAGGATTTAGGATTTAGGGCTTAGGGTTTAGGGTTTATGGTTTAGGGTTTAGGGTTTAGGGTTTTTTTTTTAGGATTTAAGGTTTAGCGTTTAGAGTTTAAGAGTTATGGTTTAGGAGTTAGGGTTTAGGATTTAGAGTTTACGGTTAACGGTTTAGGGATTAGAGTTTAGCCTTTAGGATTTAGGGTTTATGGATTAGGGTTTCAAGTTTACGGTTTAGGGGTTTAGAATTTTACATATAGGGTTTATTTCGAAGGTTTAGGGTATTGGGTTTTGGGTTTGGTGTTTAGGATTTAGGGTTTATGGATTTGCATTTAGGGTTTAGGGTTAAGGGATTATTATATAGGATTTAGGGTTTAGGGGTTATGGTTTAGGGCTTAGGGCTTAGGGCTTAGGGCTTAGGGCTTAGGGTTTAGGGTTTAGGGTGTAGGGTGTAGGGTTTAGGGCTAAGGATTTAGGGTATTTTATGGGTTGTGGATTTAGGATTTAGGGATTAGTGTTTAAGGTTTAAGGGTTAGGTTTTAGGGTATATGTATTAGGATTTAGGATTTAGGGCTTAGGGTTTAGGGTTTTTTTTAGGATTTAGTATTTTTGGTTTAGGGTTTACCGTTTAGGGTTCAAGAGTTATGGTTTAGGAGTCAGGGTTTAGGATTTAGAGTTTAGGGTTAACGGTTTAGGGATTAGAGTTTAGCCTTTAGGATTTAGGGTCTATGGATTAGGGTTTCAAGTTTACGGTTTAGGGGTTTAGGGTTTTACATATAGGGTTTATTTCGAAGGTTTAGGGTATAGGGTTTTGGGTTTTGTGATTAGGATTTAGGGTTTATGGTTTTGCATTCAGGGTTTAGGGTTAAGGGATTATTATATAGGATTTAGGGTTTAGGGGTTATTGTTTAGGGCTTAGGGCTTAGGGCTTTGCGTTTAGGGTTTAGGGTTTGGGGTGTAGGGCGTAGGGTTTAGGGATTAGGATTTAGGGTATTTTATGGGTTGTGGATTTAGGGTTTAGGGATTAGTGTTTAGGGTTTAAGGGTTAGGGTTTAGGGTATAGGGTTTAGGATTTAGGGTTTAGAGTTTAGCATTTAGCGTTTACGGTTTAGGGTTTACGGTTTAGCATTTAGGGTTTAGGGTTTATGGATTAGGGTTTCGGGTTTACGGTTTATGGGTTTAGGGTTTAGGGGTTTTGGGTTTAGGGTTTAGGGTTTACGGTTTAGGATTTAGGGTTTAGGGCTTAGGATTTAGGGTTTTTTATGAGTTGTGGATTTAGGGTTTAGGGAATAGCGTTTAGGGGGGTTTAGGTGTTAGGGTTTAAGGTATAGGGTGTAGGATTTAGGGTTTATGGTTTAGGGTTTAGGGTTTAGGGTTTTTTTTAGGATTTAGTGTTTTTGGTTTAGGGTTTAGCGTTTAGGGTTTAAGAGTTATGGTTTAGGACTTAGGGTTATGGATTTAGAGTTTAGGGTTTAGGGTTTAGGGATTAGAGTGTAGCCTTTAGGATTTAGGTTTTATGGATTAGGGTTTCAAGTTTATGGTTTAGGGGTTTAGGGTTTTACATATAGGGTTTATTTCGAAGGTTTAGGGTATAGGGTTTTTGGTTTTGTGTTTAGGATTTAGGGTTTATGGTTTTGCATTTAGGGTTTAGGGTTAAGGGATTATTATATAAGATTTAGGGTTTAGGGGTTATGGTTTAGGGCTTAGGGCTTAGGGTTTAGGGTTTAGGGAGTAGGGTGTAGGGTTTTGAGCTTAGGATTTAGGGTATTTTATGGGTTGTGGATTTAGGGTTTAGGGTTTAAGGGTTACGGTTTAGGGTATACGGCTTAGGATTTAGGGTTTAGAGTTTAGCATTTAGCGTTTACGGTTTAGGGTTTACGGTTTAGCATTTAAGGTTTAGGGTTTATGGATTAGGGTTTAGGGTTTTGGGTTTAGGGGTTTAGGGTTTAGGGGTTTTGGGTTTAGGGTTAAGGGTTTACGGTTTAGGATTAAGGGTTTAGGGCTTAGGATTTAGGGTTTTTTATGAGTTGTGGATTTAGGGTTTAGGGAATAGCGTTTAGGGTTTGGGGTTTAGGGGTTAGGGTTTAGGGTATAGGGTGTAGGATTTAGGGTTTAGGGTGTAGGGTTTAGGATTTAGGGTTTAGGGCTTAGGGTTTTGCGTTTTTTTTTAGGATTTAGGGTTTTTGGTTTAGGGTTTAAGAGTTATGGTTTAGGACTTAGTGTTTAGGATTTAGAGTTTAGGGTTGACGGTTTAGGGATTAGAGTTTAGCCTTTAGGATTTAGGGTTTATGGATTAGAGTTTCAAGTTTACGGTTTAGGGATTTAGGGTGTTACATATCGGGTTTATTTCGAAGGTTTAGGATATAGGGTTTTGGGTTTTGTCTTTAGGATTTAAGGTTTATGGTTTTGCATTTAGGGTTTAGGGTTAAGGGATTATTATATAGGATTTAGGGTTTAGGGGTTATGGTTTAGGGCTTAGGGCTTAGGGTTTGGCGTTTAGGGTTTAGGGTTTAGGGCTTAGGATTTAGGGTATTTTATGGGTTGTGGATTTAGGGTTTATGGATTAATGTTTAGGGTTTAAGGGTTAGGGTTTAGGGTATAGGGTTTAGGATTTAGGGTTTAGAGTTTAGCATTTAGCGTTTACGGTTTAGAGTTTAGGGTTTACGGTTTTGCATTTAGGGTTTGGGTTTATGGATTAGGGTTTCGGGTTTACGATTTAGGGGTTTAGGGTTTAGGGGTTTTGGGTTTAGGGTTTACGATTTACGAATTAGGATTTAGGGTTTAGGGCTTAGGATTTAGGGTTTTTTTATGAGTTGTGGATTTAGGGTTTAGGGAATAGCGTTTAGGGTTTGGGGTTTAGGGGTTAGGGTTTAGGGTATATGGTGTAGGATTTAGGGTATAGGGTATAGGGTTTAGGATTTAGGATTTAGGGCTTAGGGTTAAGGGTTTATGGTTTAGGGTTTAGGGTTTAGGGGTTTTTTTTAAGATTTAGGGTTTATCGTTTAGGGTTTAAGAGTTATGGTTTAGGAGTTAGGGTTTAGGATTTAGAGTTTAGGGTTAACGGTTTAGGGATTAGATTTTTGCCTTTAGGATTTAGGGTTTATGGATTAGGGTTTCAAGTTTACGGTTTAGGGGTTTAGAATTTTACATATAGGGTTTATTTCGAAGGTTTAGGGTATTGGGTTTTGGGTTTTGTGTTTAGGATTTAGGGTTTATCTTTTTGCATTTAGGGTGTAGGGTTAAGGGATTATTATATAGGATTTAGGGTTTAGGGGTTATGGTTTAGGGCTTAGGGCTTAGGGTTTAGGGTTTAGGGTGTAGGGTGTAGGGTTTAGGGCTAAGGATTTAGGGTATTTTATGGGTTGTGGATTTAGGGTTTAGGGATTAGTGTTTAGGGTTTAAGGGTTAGGGTTTAGGGTATAGGTATTAGGATTTAGGGTTTAGAGTTTAGCATTTTGCGTTTACGGTTTAGGGTTTATGGTTTACGGTTTAGCATTTAGGGTTCAGGGTTTATGGATTAGGGTTTCGGGTTTACGGTTTAGGGGTTTTGGGTTTGTGGGTTTCGGGTTTATTGTTTAGGATTTAGGGTTTAGGGCTTAGGATTTAAGGTTTTTTATGAGTTGTGGATTTAGGGTTTAGGGAATAGCGTTTAGGGTTTGGGGTTTAGGGGTTAGGGTTTAGGGTATAGGGTGTTGTTGGGTTTTATGCCCTAAATAAAACTCTTTACAATCTGATTAGTTATCAATATATGAAATTTGAAGTGATTGATGTTTGCATGAATTTGACATGCTAATGGTTTAATATGTTTATTACATTTACACACAAAATCAGTTAAATCCAGATCATATGTTTATTCACAATTACAGTATCGTCAACACAGTGGAATGTGATTGTGATCATATGTATCAAAAGTTTTGGTCCCTGTTTCATCAGTGTTATTGGATTTACACTAATGTGATAATCAGCGATGATGTGTACTTACACTTGGAGTAAGTGTTATGTTCTTTCCAGGACATTAGTAAAGTATACTGGTTTCGAATGTATGGAGTATACATTGGACTGGACCGATATTGCAACTAAGTTAAGATATTACAAACTTACCGTTATACATATCTTTCCAAGTCAATATCAGTAGTTGATCTTAAGAGTAAAAGAATCTAAATCCTGATATGCTTAGGCTCAACTCAGGAGTGTTATTCATGTTCTTAGATTTATTAGTTAAGCCTACTTTTGGGTCAGGGTGATACGTATATTTTGGGAACATGATAGTATGATTGAGTGGGAGTGCTGAACATAAATATGGAATCTATAGCTTCTACTGGTGTATAGAAGTCAAGTGATGATTCCCTTCGAGCTTAGAAAATAGAAGTAAATGGATGAGCTCTTGTTTAACTGACTAATTATTAGATCACTAAACACCATTTACAGGTAGCTAAGTGTTTTAAGGGGCAAAATACATTGAGGGGTGAGAACGGTAAAGAAATCCCATCTCGATGTAGATCATCTATATAGAGGATCTTTAAATCACAATAAGATTATAACAATGGTTAAATGAGATAGCATATTGATATCGTGGAACATACAATATGCTCTATATAAGTCTGAGAGTGCAATTCTAAGTTCTAAGAGTGGATTCAACGAAGAATTAATAAGTAGGAATTTACTTGGTAAATTTGGTTCACTTAGTGGAAGCTCAGCATATAGATCCATGGTCCCCATTCTAGTTGAGAACATTCTGCTTGTAAGACTCATTAATTGATTCGTGATTGATCAATTATAATTCTAAAGTTAGACTATGTCTAATTTTATGAATTTTCACTAAGCAGGGGTGAAATTGTAAAGAAAAGAGTTTTCTAGGTTTATTTATTTATTAATAGACTTTATATGTCTAATTAATAATTAAATTAAATGACAATATTATTTAATAATCTATTTTAGTTATTAAATAATTAGTTTTGGCATTTAAAAGGTTAGAATTGGAAAATTGGCGTTTTTGAGAAAATAGAGATAAAATTTGATAAAACTGCAAAATCAAGTGAGGCCTTATACTACACCATGGCCGGCCACTTAAATTGGTTTTTCAAATTAATATTTTCATTATTTTAATGCCAAATAAATACTAACCTAAACATAGTAGTTGGCTATAAATAGAAAGTGATGGCTCAGTCACAAAACATGCTTTAACATGCTTTCATTAGTAATCTGACAGAAATTTCTCTCTTCAGAAAAACTAAGCCTTCCCCACTTTCTATACCTGGCCGAAACCCTCTCTCCTCTTTTCTCCTTGATAAATTTCGACCCTAGTGAAAGAGTAAGTGCTCACACACAGCAAGCAGTAACTCAATCATAGATTGGAAGACTGTGAAGGATCAAACTTGAAGAAGAAGGACATTCGGGCTCAGATCTTGATTATGCTACTTTCTGAGAAAGGATACAAGGATTAGAGATCTGAGTGGAAGGAGACATTAATTCCGCTGCATCAATGTAAGGTTTTTTTAACTTTATATGTGTTTAATTTATCGTTTTAGAAAGTTCATATTTAGGGTGTTTAAACAACATACTTGTGAGTAGATCTAAGATCCTGGTAAAATATATTCCAACAACTGGTATCAGAGCCATGGTAATTGATTTACTTACATGAAATTTGGACTTTAAAACGATTGTTTGTTTGTTTTTGGATGGTATCATGTTGTATTGAGTGTTATTTGATGATTGATTGATGTTTGTAAATATTCGTGAAAAATAATTGCGATTCTATTTCTGGAATTATTTTTATTGGATAGTATGGAAAAAATTTAGCAAGTTAGCCTTTTACAGAACTCAATTTCGATTTTATTTGAATTAGTTATGATTTTTTGAAGATTCGAAAAAAATCGGAGCTGTGCTGAAATTTTCCTGCGATCGCGAAAACTGTCCGTACAGCTCACAATTTTTTCGTTTTTCTTCGATTTTTCATGCTTTTTCATGGAATTAACTTCTGATTTTTTGTATAGTTTTGTATATATACTATTACTATTCCTAATTCAATTCTAATTATCATTTTGAATTAATTTAATATTTTTTAATTTAATTCAAGATATTAGTGTAATTTGAATTTGAATAGAATTAGTATGTATCTTCTTGCTTAAAAATCTATCTTATTTTTAAATTTGATTATATCTTATCTTATTTTTAAATTTAAGGTCAGATTTTATTTATTTTTTTTTAAAATCAAATCTTTTTTAGATATTTTGACCTTATTTAAATTTACAATAAGATAATTATAATCATGTAATTTTAAATAGATGTAAGATATTTTGCTAACTTTTAAATTTTGTTATTTTATTTATTTAAATTAAATTTAAAATCTAAAAAAGATATTTAACTTATCTTTTCTAATTTTTATTTAATTTTTATTTATAAAATAACATTTAAATTTTTAAAAGTAGTTAGCAAATTTTGAAATGATATTTAGGTTGGTTGAAACCTAATTTTTCAAAATTGTAGGTTTAATTTTAAATATTTTAAATTTTTTTAATAATTTCAAAATTTAAATTAATAATTTTTTTTAAAATTTCGAAAATAAATATTATTTTATTTTATTTTTTTTTATTTTCGAAAATTAAATTATTTTTAAATTAATTTTTTTTTAATTATTAATTTCGAAATTTATTTATTTAAAATTAAATAAATCTTACTTCCAACTATCCAGCTAACCTTGTTGCAGGAGTATGTGGTTTTAGCTTGTGTGTAAGTTTTTTAAAACCTATTATTACTTGATTGCAAATAGCCATGGTTACTTTTTGCCAGATTTAATGATCTGATGGCTCCCTTGGTCAAGTTAATAATTTGTAACAGGTAAATTTTACAATCTTCTTTCATCTGTGTATGACCTAGCAACATGATAGGATCCATCCAAAGTGTGCCTGTGTGAGCCTATATGTTTATTTTGTTTTAATATAGATGCATATAGGTTGTTGCTAAATAAAATGTCACACCATGATAGATTTTATTTAGGTCCATCTAGTTATTGGACCTATTCAATTAATAACAGTTATTTATTTTAAGGTTAAATTCCTCTCTTTTGGGCCTTGTGTGAGAGTTGGGAGCCATAGAAGTGGGTACGACATACTGAACCCAGCACCCCCTCACATGAACTACCCCAATTGTGAAGGCCCATTTGCCTGATTTAAATAACTGTACTAGGTTAATTATATTAGTTTGACCTAATAAAATTGAATTAGCAACATAATTAACTTTTAAAATATATGAAATTTATTTTCATTTTAATATTTTAAAGTTAATTTTAAGAAAAACACTTTTAGTTTAGATATTATTTCTAGACAAACTATTTGTATTTTTCTTGTATTTAATTAAATATAGAATTTTAACTAACTAGATTCTTTCTGGAGCTTATTTAATTAAATATTCCTATTTAAGTTATAAATTAGTTGTATCAACTGATTTTCTCATCTAACTTAAATTTGAATATTTGATTTAAATTTTAAATCAAGTTGAGGAATCCTAGGCATTAGTTATTAAAGATTCTTAAGATATTTTTTAAGTTAATATCTTTTCGAATATTAACTTAAAATGGAATATTTTAGATATTTTTTAGGTTAATATCTTTTCGAATATTAACTTAAAAAGATATCTTAAAATTAAGTGGTTACAACTTAATTTTTGATATTTAATTAAATCTAAATTTGAAATTATTTAAGTTTTAGATTTTTTCTATCTAACTTAAATTAGATATTTTTCAAATTTTTTTGAAAAGATACTTAGTCAAATAAGATATTTTCTAGATAGTAATTTCTAGACTACTTATTATTTCTAATATTTAAATAGGAAAATAATATACTTTGTGAAATTAATTATTTAAATAATTAATTTTGGTACAATTCTATTAAGTATATTTTTCCTAGTATTAAACTAGAAATAAATAATTAAGCCTTCTCTACACTTAATTATTATTTCTTGAATTTAATACATTTAATTAACTTGAAGAATCTAAATATCTAAGTTGATTTTCATCATTATACTTAAATATTTATTGATTTTTCATGACACATAATTAAATAGAAAATTATTTTTAGGTTGAAATTTAATTTTTCAACTAAAATTTAAATAATTTTCAAAATATATATATTTTTTCTTTATTTTATTAATCAATTTCCAAATTTGCATTTTAATTATGCAATATTTTCGAATTTTTTTTATCTTGAAAAATAGATTGAGTTGTAAATTAATTATTTATTTTAATTAATTCTTGAGCCAACTTCAATCAATGATTTTTTCATTTAATTGATTAATTTAAAATAAATGAATTTAAAATATATATTATTAGAAATTGAATTAACTAGTCAAAAGAAAATCTAGATAGGTGATATTTTTGCTTGAAGTATTACTTTTCTAATTTTATTATTTTCGAAAATAGTATATTTCTTTTATATACTTTAAATTTTCGAACTCAATAAATATATTCTCAAAGGAAATTTTTAAGTTGCTAATTATTTAATTTAATTCAACTTAAATTAATTTCCTTAATATTTATATTTAAGATTATTACTAAGATGGAAATAATTAATTTTATTTCAATTACCATCTAAGTATAATTTTATAAATATTATATTAAATTCTTATTTTTGAATTTTAATTCTTAATTTAGAGTTTAATGAGATTTATTTATTAGAATAATAAAGAAATAAAGAATGAGCTTTATTATTATTAAGATATTCGATCTCCATTGTGGGTTTTACACCGCGTTTGTTTTAGTGAGTAATCCTCCCTAATGGAGGAACGTTCATTAGCAATTTCGCACCGTTTAATCTCGCATGATAAGTGGTTTGTAAGTGTTTTATATGGTATAGATCACCCTAATGGTGGCGACCATATTTGACTTGCAAATTGCGAAACAATGGTAGAAGTTCATGAGATAGAATAGCGTTGACTCTCGCCTAAACGGGACAACGCTGGATTCCAATCTTGATCGAATAAAAGGTTGCTAGAATGTTTAACATTTTAGATGAGCTGACAACTCTATTCAATGGATGGTAGCTTTGACTCTCGCCTAAACGGGACACTGATATCAGTTTGTTGAAAAACCTTGGAAATTATTTAGGATTGAATTTTTTAAGTATATTCTCATATCATTCCTACTTGCTATGTGCTTATAATTTCTGAATTGATTTTGTGTTAAACCATTATTAAATTTCTATTTGTTTATTTCTATTATTTTGTAGTATCCTGTATTATCAAAAGGAATCCCATGTTATCACTGTTGACTAAAAACAAGCTGAATGGATCTAACTTTAATAAGTGGAATGAGAACATTAACATTGCTGTCATAGGAGAAAGTGCCTTGTTTGTTTTAACTGAGCCGTCACCTGAAGTGCCTGGGGACAATGCTTCCAAAGCTGTGAAAGAAAAGTATGAGCGTTGGCAGAAAGCAAATGGCAAAGCTCTATACTTTATGCTTTCTAGCATGGTTGACACCCTCAAAACTCGGTTTTCTAAAACCGAGAAGGCTGCTGAAGTTATGACAAAGTTAAATGAGCTATTCGGTAAGGCATCACTTCAGTCACGCTTTGACGCGACTAAGAAGTACATTAATGAACAGATGGAACCTCATCAAAACGTGCGTGACCATGCTCTCCTCATGTCTAGTTATTTCCAAGAAGCCCAGGATCATGGTGCTGAAATGGATAGTGCTACTCAAGTTAGTCTTATCTTGAATAGCCTGACTCCAGTATTTCTACCATACACGTCAAATTATGTCATGAATAAGAAGGAAATTGACTTTCATGAATTAGTCAATGACCTTCAAACTTATGAAAATTTGATTGGAGGACCCAAGAAGAAAGGGAGTAAACCTCACAATCCTGGGAATGTTAATGGGATGATAAAACCTGAAGCAAATGTTGCCTCTGCTTCAAAGCCCAAATCGAAGAGGAAGTGGAACAACACAAAGAAGCGAACTAAAGCCATGAAGAATAAAAAGGCTGCTCCTTCTGGTCATGTTATACTTAAAGGAAAGTGTTTCTACTGCAATGAGAAAGGTCATTGGAAACCCCAGTGTCCTAAACTTCTTGCAAAGAAACAAGGTATTTCCATTTATAAACTTTAAGAGTTTTAGTGAATTATTATCCAATTGGATTTATGATTCTGGACTAACTTTGTTTATTTGTTTTCTTCTTCTTATAGGCCAAGCTACTTGAACTCAGATGAGTTGGATCAGCAAGCTGGACCAAGGGTGAAATCGTCCAGATGAAGATGAAGCTCTTCAATTTATTTTGAATTAATTGTTTTAGTTTAAAGATAATTTGAATTTCAAATTTTAGTTAGGGATATTTATCCCTCATATTGTTGCAATACATTTTTTTTATTAATAAAGTTTATAATTTTCAAAATTCACTATTGCAATTTATGAGATTGAGCTTCATTTAATTTTATCTTCATCAATTATTACCACATTATATTTGTATGTTTGTATGTGTAAGTGTTTTTATTATTGATGGAAATTCTATAATATTTACAACTCTTCATAGAGTTATATTATATAAACACTAGAAAATATTTCTATGTTTATTAATAATTGTTCATTCTAATACAATTATTAAGAATTTGTTTAATAAAAGGATCTTATGATCTGATAGGGGTGGAGAAAAGTTAAGAAAACTATGCAGTTCAACGATCTTTTATATCTAATGAACTCTGGATTGTATTCAACTCCACATAAACTCTATCACACTAAGAGAATCATGATCTTTACAACCTTTAGGGGTGGATCATAATCTCTATATACTTAGGGATGGAGGTTATCTATAGTACCCTATATGTATATTCTTAGGGGTGGAGTCCATTCCACAATTCCCTATGTAACACATATCTTCTTTAAACATGGTAGTAATATAATGAGTTAGCTGTTGTCAATATAAATTCTTGATCTTGATTGTATGTTCCATCTCGATTTTACTGTTGTAAGTAAAAGTTTGATACTTTTTAAAAGTTCTTTGTTAAAGTTTCACACTACCTTAATTGAGTGGGAGAATTTTAAAGTTCTATACCCATCTTCATCAGGTTGATACTTGTGATAGGTACTTAAGAACATTACTGAAAAGCAAATCTAACCATTCACATGGATAGGAATAGCTTATCAGAATTATGAGAATAAGATAAAGAACTCTAGTTCAGTCCATTCGAATGACTTGAACCAAGAATTCTTAATCCTCATAAAATTTGTTGGTATCTTAATTTTGATTACTTTATCTCTGGCATGTATTTTTCACTTCAAATACTAGTATGCTATGTTGATGACTTCGTCTTAACTTAAAGTTTTAAGACTAATACAAAAGTCACAACTAGGTAACTCTCTAAACAATCAGAGGTTAAAAGTATTATTTAACCAGACATCTGCTATTGAGTGGGAGCTATCTGAGATGTAATCAAATAGGGAACATTGGAAGATATTCAAGAAAGATTTGTGAAAGTGATCTATATGTTAGATATTAAGGAACTGTGTATCAGTTGTCCTTGTATCTCACCATCTAATTTTGAGACCTATGAGATGGTGCTTACTTTGGGGGTGGAGGAATTATTGTATAATAATTCAAGCTCTACCAGAGAAGAACTATAACTTGGTCTATTCGAAAATACCAGAAAGTTATATCACTGAAGAAAAGTCTACACTGTATTATCTCAATTACATATTTTAAAATATGAGAGATATGTCATCTGTTAATTCAGATGTACTTTTAAAACAGTAAAGATTTCAGTATCCCTTGATGAGTAAAGCATATAGTAAAGGATATTTCATAAGTGTATTTATGAACTAGTTTCCAGAAGTTTGGGAGGATTCAAATATACTACACTTGATCTGAAGATCAAGACATCAGATTGACCTATTTGCACAGTTTGTTTTATATTAGTGCAAGTGGGAGTTTGTTGGGTTTTATGCCCTAAATAAAACTCTTTACAATCTGATTAGTTATCAATATAAGAAATTTGAAGTGATTGATGTTTGCATGAATTTGACATGCTAATGGTTTAATATGTTTATTACATTTACACACAAAATCAGTTAAATCCAGATCATATGTTTATTCACAATTACAGTATCGTCAACACAGTGGAATGTGATTGTGATCATATGTATCAAAAGTTTTGGTCCCTGTTTCATCAGTGTTATTGGATTTACACTAATGTGATAATCAGCGATGATGTGTACTTACACTTGGAGTAAGTGTTATGTTCTTTCCAGGACATTAGTAAAGTATACTGGTTTCGAATGTATGGAGTATACATTGGACTGGAACGATATTGCAACTAAGTTAAGATATTACAAACTTACCGTTATACATATCTTTCCAAGTCAACATCAGTAGTTGATCTTAAGATTAAAAGAATCTAAATCCTGATATGCTTAGGCTCAACTCAGGAGTGCTATTCATGTTCTTTGATTTATTAGTTAAGCCTACTTTTGGGTCAGGGTGATACGTATATTTTGGGAACATGATAGTATGATTGAGTGGGAGTGCTGAACATAAATATGAAATCTATAGCTTCTACAGGTGTATAGAAGTCAAGTGATGATTCCCTTCGAGCTTAGCAAATAGAAGTAAATGGATGAGCTCTTGTTTAACTGACTAATTATTAGATCACTAAACACCATTTACAGGTAGCTAAGTGTTTTAAGGGGCAAAATACATTGAGGGGTGAGAACGGTAAAGAAATCCCATCTCGATGTAGATCATCTATATAGAGGATCTTTAAATCACAATAATATTATAACAATGGTTAAATGAGATAGCATATTGATATCGTGGAACATACAATATGCTCTATATAAGTCTGAGAGTGTAATTCTAAGTTCTAAGAGTGGATTCAACGAAGAATTAATAAGTAGGAATTTACTTGGTAAATTTGGTTCACTTATTGGAAGCTCAGCATATAGATCCATGGTCCCCATTCTAGTTGAGAACATTCTGCTTGTAAGACTCATTAATTGATTCGTGATTGATCATTTATAATTCTAAAGTTAGACTATGTCTAATTTTATGAATTTTCACTAAGCAGGGGTGAAATTGTAAAGAAAAGAGTTTTCTAGGTTTATTTATTTATTAATGGACTTTATATGTCTAATTAATATAGGGTTAAGGGATTATTATATAGGATTTAGGGTTTAGGGGTTATGGTTTAGGGCTTAGGGCTTAGGGTTTAGGGTTTAGGGAGTAGGGTGTAGGGTTTTGGGCTTAGGATTTAGGGTATTTTATGGGTTGTGGATTTAGGGTTTAGGGATTAGTGTTTAGGGTTTAAGGGTTAGGGTTTAGGGTATACGGCTTAAGATTTAGCGTTTACAGTTTAGCATTTAGGGTTTACGGTTTAGCATTTAGGGTTTAGCATTTAGGGTTTATGGATTAGGGTTTCAGGTTTACGGTTTAGGGGTTTAGGGTTTAGGGGTTTTGGGTTTAGGGTTTAGGATTTTTTGGTTTAGGATTAGGGGTTAAGGGCTTAGGATTTAGGGTTTTTTATGAGTTGTGGATTTAGGGTTTATGGAATAGCGTTTAGGGTTTGGGTTTTAGGGTTTAGGATTTAGGGTATAGGGTGTAGGATTTAGGGTTTAGGGTATAGGGTTTAGGATTTAGGGTTTAGGGCTTAGGGTTTAGGGTTTAGCATTTTTTTTAGGATTTAGGGTTTTTGGTTTAGGGTTTAAGAGTTATGGTTTAGGACTTAGTGTTTAGGATTTAGAGTTTATTGTTTACGGTTTAGGGATTAGAGTTTAGCCTTTAGGATTTAGGGTTTATGGATTAGAGATTCAAGTTTACGGTTTAGTGGTTTAGGGTTTTACATATCGGGTTTATTTCGAATGTTTAGGATATAGGGTTTTGGGTTTTGTGTTTAGGATTTAGGGTTTATTGTTTTGCATTTAGGGTTTAGGGTTAAGGGAATATTATATAGGATTTAGGGTTTAGGGGTTATTGTTTAGGGCTTAGGGCTTAGGGTTTGGCGTTTAGGGTTTAGGGTTTAGGTTGTAGGGTGTAGGGTTTAGGGCTTAGGATTTAGGGTATTTTATGGGTTGTGGATTTAGGGTATATGGATTAGTGTGTAGGGTTTAAGGGTTAGGGTTTAGGGTTTAGGGTTTAGGGTTTAGGGTTCAGGGTTTAGGGTTTAGAGTGTAGCCTTTAGGATTTAGGTTTTATGGATTAGGGTTTCAAGTTTATGGTTTAGGGGTTTAGGGTTTTACATGTAGGGTTTATTTCGAAGGTTTAGGGTATAGGGTTTTGGGTTTTGTGTTTAGGATTTAGGGTTTATGGTTTTGCATTTAGGGTTTAGGGTTAAGGGATTATTATATAGGATTTAGGGTTTAGGGGTTATGGTTTAGGGCTTAGGGTTTAGGGTTTAGGGAGTAGGGTGTAGGGTTGTGGGCTTAGGATTTAGGGTATTTTATGGGTTGTGGATTTAGGGTTTAGGGATTAGTGTTTAGGGTTTAAGGGTTAGGGTTTGGGGTATACGGCTTAGGATTTAGGGTTTAGAGTTTAGCATTTAGCATTTACGGTTTAGGGTTTACGGTTTAGCATTTAGGGTTTAGGGTTTATGAATTAGGGTTTCGGGTTTACGGTTTAGGGGTTTAGGGTTTAGGGGTTTTGGGTTTAGGGTTTAGGATTAGGGGTTAAGGGCTTAGGATTTAGGGTTTTTTATGAGTTGTGGATTTAGGGTTTAGGGAATAGCGTTTAGGGTTTGGGTTTTAGGGGTTAGAGTCTAGGGTATAGGGTGTAGGATTTAGGGTTTAGGTTATAGGGTTTAGGATTTATGGTTTAGGGCTTAGGGTTTAGGGTTTAGCATTTTTTTTAGGATTTAGGGTTTTTGGTTTAGGGTTTAAGAGTTATGGTTTAGGACTTAGTGTTTAGGATTTAGAGTTTAGTGTTTACGGTTTAGGGATTAGAGTTTAGCCTTTAGGATTTAGGGTTTATGGATTAGAGATTCAAGTTTACGGTTTTGGGGTTTAGGGTTTTACATATCGGGTTTATTTCGAATGTTTAGGATATAGGGTTTTGGGTTTTGTGTTTAGGATTTAGGGTTTATTGTTTTGCATTTAGGGTTTAGGGTTAAGGGAATATTATATAGGATTTAGGGTTTAGGGGTTATTGTTTAGGGCTTAGGGCTTCGAGTTTGGCGTTTAGGGTTTAGGGTTTAGGTTTTAGGGTGTATGGTTTAGGGCTTAGGATTTAGGGTATTTTATGGGTTGTGGATTTAGGGTTTATGGATTAGTGTTTAGGGTTTAAGGGTTAGGGTTTACGGTATAGGGTTTAGGATTTAGGGTTTAGAGTTTAGCATTTAGCGTTTACGGTTTAGAGTTTACGGTTTATGGTTTAGCATTTAGGGTTTAGGGTTTATGGATTAGGGTTTCGGGTTTACGGTTTAGGGGTTTAGGGTTTAGGGGTTTAAAGTTTACGGTTTAGGATTTAGGGTTTAGGGCTTAGGATTTACGGTTTTTTATGAGTTGTGGATTTAGGGTTTAGGGAATAGCGTTTAGGTTTTGGGGTTTAGGGGTTAGGGTTTAGGGTATAGGGTTTAGGATTTAGGGTTTAGGATATAGGGTTTAGGGCTTAGGGTTTAGGGTTTAGGGTTAAGGGAATATTATATAGGATTTAGGGTTTAGGGGTTATTGTTTAGGGCTTAGGGCTTAGGGTTTGGCGTTTAGGATTTAGGGTTTAGGTTGTAGGGTGTAGGGTTTAGGGCTTAGGATGAAGGGTATTTTACGGGTTGTGGATTTAGGGTATATGGATTAGTGTTTAGGGTTTAAGGGTTAGGGTTTAGGGTTTAGGGTTTAGGGTTTAGGGGTTTTGGGTTTAGGGTTAAGGGTTTACGGTTTAGGATTAAGGGTTTAGGGCTTAAGATTTAGGGTTTAGGGTTTATAGTTTAGGGTTTAGGGTTTATGGTTTAGCGTTTAGGTTTTAAGAGTTATGGTTTATTACTTAGGGTTTAGGATTTAGAGTTTAGGGTTTAGGGTTTAGGGATTAGAGTGTAGCCTTTAGGATTTAGGTTTCATGGATTAGGGTTTCAAGTTTACGGTTTAGGGGTTTAGGGGTTTAGGGCTTTACATATAGGGTTTATTTCGAAGGTTTATGGTATAGGGTTTTGGGTTTTGTGTTTAGGATTTAGGGTTTATGGTTTTGCATTCAGGGTTTAGGGTTAAGGGATTATTATATAGGATTTATGGGTTAGGAATTATTGTTTAGGGCTTAGGGCTTAGGGCTTTGCGATTAGGGTTTAGGGTTTGGGGTGTAGGGTGTAGGGTTTAGGGCTTAGGATTTAGGGTATTTTATGGGTTGTGGATTTAGGGTTTAGGGATTAGTGTTTAGGGTTTAAGGGTTAGGGTTTAGGGTTTAGGGTTTAGGATTTACGGTTTAGAGTTTAGCATTTAGCGTTTACGGTTTAGGGTTTAGGGTTTACGGTTTAGCATTTAGGGTTTAGGGTTTATGGATTAGGGTTTCAGGTTTACGGTTTAGGGGTTTAAGGTTTAAGGGTTTTGGGTTTAGGGTTTAGGGTATACGGTTTAGGATTTAGGGTTTAGGGCTTAGGATTTTGGGTTTTTTATGAGTTGTGGATTTCGGGTTTAGGGAATAGCGTTTATGGTTTGGGGTTTAGGGGTTAGGGTTTAAGGTATAGGGTGTAGGATTTAGGGTTTAGGGTATATGGTTTAGGATTTAGGCTTTAGGGCTTAGCGTTTAGGGTTTATGGTTTAGGGTTTAGGGTTTATGGTTTTTTTTAGGATTTACTGTTTAGGGTTTAGGGTTTAGGGTTTAGGGTTTAGGGTCTAGGGTTTAGGGTTTAGGGTTTAGGGTTTAGGGTTTAGGGTTTAGGGTTTAGGGTTTAGGGTTTAGGGTTTAGGGTTTAGGGTTTAGTGTTTAGGGTTTAGGGTTTAGGGTTTAGGGTTTAGGGTTTAGGGTTTAGGGGTTTTGGGTTTAGGGTTAACGGTTTACGGTTTAGGATTAAGGGTTTAGGGCTTAAGATTTAGGGTTTAGGGTTTATAGTTTAGGGTTTAGGGTTTATGGTTTAGCGTTTAGGTTTTAAGAGTTATGGTTTATTACTTAGGGTTTAGGATTTAGAGTTTAGGGTTTAGGGTTTAGGGATTAGAGTGTAGCCTTTAGGATTTAGGTTTCATGGATTAGGGTTTCAAGTTTACGGTTTAGGGGTTTAGGGGTTTAGGGCTTTACATATAGGGTTTATTTCGAAGGTTTATGGTATAGGGTTTTGGGTTTTGTGTTTAGGATTTAGGGTTTATGGTTTTGCATTCAGGGTTTAGGGTTAAGGGATTATTATATAGGATTTATGGGTTAGGAATTATTGTTTAGGGCTTAGGGCTTAGGGCTTTGCGATTAGGGTTTAGGGTTTGGGGTGTAGGGTGTAGGGTTTAGGGCTTAGGATTTAGGGTATTTTATGGGTTGTGGATTTAGGGTTTAGGGATTAGTGTTTAGGGTTTAAGGGTTAGGGTTTAGGGTTTAGGGTTTAGGATTTACGGTTTAGAGTTTAGCATTTAGCGTTTACGGTTTAGGGTTTAGGGTTTACGGTTTAGCGTTTAGGGTTTAGGGTTTATGGATTAGGGTTTCAGGTTTACGGTTTAGGGGTTTAAGGT
Organism: Cannabis sativa; assembly: GCF_029168945.1. Taxonomy (NCBI): domain Eukaryota; kingdom Viridiplantae; phylum Streptophyta; class Magnoliopsida; order Rosales; family Cannabaceae; genus Cannabis; species Cannabis sativa. The sequence goes on from NC_083601.1 coordinate 62,145,511, forward strand.
TTAAGGGTTTTGGGTTTAGGGTTTAGGGTATACGGTTTAGGATTTAGGGTTTAGGGCTTAGGATTTTGGGTTTTTTATGAGTTGTGGATTTCGGGTTTAGGGAATAGCGTTTATGGTTTGGGGTTTAGGGGTTAGGGTTTAAGGTATAGGGTGTAGGATTTAGGGTTTAGGGTATATGGTTTAGGATTTAGGCTTTAGGGCTTAGCGTTTAGGGTTTATGGTTTAGGGTTTAGGGTTTATGGTTTTTTAATTTCTTGTTTAGGGTTTAGCGTTTAGGGTTTAGGGTTTAGGGTTTAGGGTTTAGGGTTTAGGGTTTAGGGTTTAGGGTTTAGGGTTTAGGGTTTAGGGTTTAGGGTTTAGGGTTTAGGGTTTAGGGTTTAGTGTTTAGGGTTTAGGGTTTAGGGTTTAGGGTTTAGGGTTTAGGGTTTAGGGGTTTTGGGTTTAGGGTTAACGGTTTACGGTTTAGGATTAAGGGTTTAGGGCTTAAGATTTAGGGTTTAGGGTTTATAGTTTAGGGTTTAGGGTTTATGGTTTAGCGTTTAGGTTTTAAGAGTTATGGTTTATTACTTAGGGTTTAGGATTTAGAGTTTAGGGTTTAGGGTTTAGGGATTAGAGTGTAGCCTTTAGGATTTAGGTTTCATGGATTAGGGTTTCAAGTTTACGGTTTAGGGGTTTAGGGGTTTAGGGCTTTACATATAGGGTTTATTTCGAAGGTTTATGGTATAGGGTTTTGGGTTTTGTGTTTAGGATTTAGGGTTTATGGTTTTGCATTCAGGGTTTAGGGTTAAGGGATTATTATATAGGATTTATGGGTTAGGAATTATTGTTTAGGGCTTAGGGCTTAGGGCTTTGCGATTAGGGTTTAGGGTTTGGGGTGTAGGGTGTAGGGTTTAGGGCTTAGGATTTAGGGTATTTTATGGGTTGTGGATTTAGGGTTTAGGGATTAGTGTTTAGGGTTTAAGGGTTAGGGTTTAGGGTTTAGGGTTTAGGATTTACGGTTTAGAGTTTAGCATTTAGCGTTTACGGTTTAGGGTTTAGGGTTTACGGTTTAGCATTTAGGGTTTAGGGTTTATGGATTAGGGTTTCGGGTTTACGGTTTAGGGGTTTAAGGTTTAAGGGTTTTGGGTTTAGGGTTTAGGGTTTACGGTTTAGGATTTAGGGTTTAGGGCTTAGGATTTTGGGTTTTTTATGAGTTGTGGATTTCGGGTTTAGGGAATAGCGTTTATGGTTTGGGGTTTAGGGGTTAGGGTTTAAGGTATAGGGTGTAGGATTTAGGGTTTAGGGTATATGGTTTAGGATTTAGGCTTTAGGGCTTAGCGTTTAGGGTTTATGGTTTAGGGTTTAGGGTTTATGGTTTTTTTTAGGATTTACTGTTTAGGGTTTAGCGTTTAGGGTTTAAGAGTTATGGTTTAGGACCTAGGGTTTAGGATTTAGAGTTTAGGGTTTAGGGTTTAGGGATTAGAGTGTAGCCTTTAGGATTTAGGTTTTATGGATTAGGATTTCAAGTTTATGGTTTAGGGGTTTAGGGTTTTACATGTAGGGTTTATTTCGAAGGTGTAGGGTATAGGGTTTTGGGTTTTGTGTTTAGGATTTAGGGTTTATGGTTTTGCATTTAGGGTTTAGGGTTAAGGGATTATTTTATAGGATTTAGGGTTTAGGGGTTATGGTTTAGGGCTTAGGGCTTAGGGTTTAGGGTTTAGGGAGTAGGGTGTAGGGTTTTGGGCTTAGGATTTAGGGTATTTTATGGGTTGTGGATTTAGGGTTTAGGGATTAGTGTTTAGGGTTTAAGGGCTAGGGTTTAGGGTATACGGCTTAGGATTTAGGGTTTAGAGTTTAGCATTTAGCGTTTACGGTTTAGGGTTTACTGTTTAGCATTTAAGGTTTAGGGTTTATGGATTAGGGTTTCGGGTTTACGGTTTAGGGGTTTAGGGTTTAGGGGTTTTGGGTTTAGGGTTTAGGATTTTTTGGTTTAGGATTAGGGGTTAAGGGCTTAGGATTTAGGGTTTTTTATGAGTTGTGGATTTAGGGTTTATGGAATAGCGTTTAGGGTTTGGGTTTTAGGGTTTAGGGTTTAGGGTATAGGGTGTAGGATTTAGGGTTTAGGGTATAGGGTTTAGAATTTATGGTTTAGGGCTTAGGGTTTAGGGTTTAGCATTTTTTTTAGGATTTAGGGTTTTTGGTTTAGGGTTTAAGAGTTATGGTTTAGGACTTAGTGTTTAGGATTTAGAGTTTAGTGTTTACGGTTTAGGGATTAGAGTTTAGCCTTTAGGATTTAGGGTTTATGGATTAGAGATTCAAGTTTACGGTTTTGGGGTTTAGGGTTTTACATATCGGGTTTATTTCGAATGTTTATGATATAGGGTTTTGGGTTTTGTGTTTAGGATTTAGGGTTTATTGTTTTGCATTTAGGGTTTAGGGTTAAGGGAATATTATATAGGATTTAGGGATTAGGGGTTATTGTTTAGGGCTTAGGGCTTCGAGTTTGGCGTTTAGGGTTTAGGGTTTAGGTTTTAGGGTGTATGGTTTAGGGCTTAGGATTTAGGGTATTTTATGGGTTATGGATTTAGGGTTTATGGATTAGTGTTTAGGGTTTAAGGGTTAGGGTTTACGGTATAGGGTTTAGGATTTAGGGTTTAGAGTTTAGCATTTAGCGTTTACGGTTTAGAGTTTACGGTTTACGGTTTAGCAGTTAGGGTTTAGGGTTTATGGATTAGGGTTTCGGGTTTACGGTTTAGGGGTTTAGGGTTTAGGGGTTTAAAGTTTACGGTTTAGGATTTAGGGTTTAGGGCTTAGGATTTACGGTTTTTTATGAGTTGTGGATTTAGGGTTTAGGGAATAGCGTTTAGGTTTTGGGGTTTAGGGGTTAGGGTTTAGGGTATAGGGTTTAGGATTTAGGGTTTAGGGTATAGGGTTTAGGATATAGGGTTTAGGGCTTAGGGTTTAGGGCTTTGCGATTAGGGTTTAGGGTTTGGGGTGTAGGGTGTAGGGTTTAGGGCTTAGGATTTAGGGTATTTTATGGGTTGTGGATTTAGGGTTTAGGGATTAGTGTTTAGGGTTTAAGGGTTAGGGTTTAGGGTTTAGGGTTTAGGATTTACGGTTTAGAGTTTAGCATTTAGCGTTTACGGTTTAGGGTTTAGGGTTTACGGTTTAGCATTTAGGGTTTAGGGTTTATGGATTAGGGTTTCGGGTTTACGGTTTAGGGGTTTAAGGTTTAAGGGTTTTGGGTTTAGGGTTTAGGGTTTACGGTTTAGGATTTAGGGTTTAGGGCTTAGGATTTTGGGTTTTTTATGAGTTGTGGATTTCGGGTTTAGGGAATAGCGTTTATGGTTTGGGGTTTAGGGGTTAGGGTTTAAGGTATAGGGTGTAGGATTTAGGGTTTAGGGTATATGGTTTAGGATTTAGGCTTTAGGGCTTAGCGTTTAGGGTTTATGGTTTAGGGTTTAGGGTTTATGGTTTTTTTTAGGATTTACTGTTTAGGGTTTAGCGTTTAGGGTTTAAGAGTTATGGTTTAGGACTTAGGGTTTAGGATTTAGAGTTTAGGGTTTAGGGTTTAGGGATTAGAGTGTAGCCTTTAGGATTTAGGTTTTATGGATTAGGGTTTCAAGTTTATGGTTTAGGGGTTTAGGGTTTTACATGTAGGGTTTATTTCGAAGGTTTAGGGTATAGGGTTTTGGGTTTTGTGTTTAGGATTTAGGGTTTATGGTTTTGCATTTAGGGTTTAGGGTTAAGGGATTATTATATAGGATTTAGGGTTTAGGGGTTATGGTTTAGGGCTTAGGGCTTAGGGTTTAGGGTTTAGGGAGTAGGGTGTAGGGTTTGGGCTTAGGATTTAGGAGTATTTTATGGGTTGTGGATTTAGGGTTTAGGGATTAGTGTTTAGGGTTTAAGGGTTAGGGTTTAGGGTATACGGCTTAGGATTTAGGGTTTAGAGTTTAGCATTTAGCGTTTACAGTTTAGGGTTTACGGTTTAGCATTTAGGGTTTATGGATTAGGGTTTCGGGTTTACGGTTTAGGGGTTTAGGGTTTAGGGGTTTTGGGTTTAGGGTTTAGGATTTTTTGGTTTAGGATTAGGGGTTAAGGGCTTAGGATTTAGGGTTTTTTATGAGTTGTGGATTTAGGGTTTATGGAATAGCGTTTAGGGTTTGGGTTTTAGGGTTTAGGATTTAGGGTATAGGGTGTAGGATTTAGGGTTTAGGGTATAGGGTTTAGGATTTAGGGTTTAGGGCTTAGGGTTTAGGGTTTAGCATTTTTTTTTTAGGATTTAGGGTTTTTGGTTTAGGGTTTAAGAGTTATGGTTTAGGACTTAGTGTTTAGGATTTAGAGTTTATTGTTTACGGTTTAGGGATTAGAGTTTAGCCTTTAGGATTTAGGGTTTATGGATTAGAGATTCAAGTTTACGGTTTAGTGGTTTAGGGTTTTACATATCGGGTTTATTTCGAATGTTTAGGATATAGGGTTTTGGGTTTTGTGTTTAGGATTTAGGGTTTATTGTTTTGCATTTAGGGTTTAGGGTTAAGGGAATATTATATAGGATTTAGGGTTTAGGGGTTATTGTTTAGGGCTTAGGGCTTAGGGTTTGGCGTTTAGGGTTTAGGGTTTAGGTTGTAGGGTGTAGGGTTTAGGGCTTAGGATTTAGGGTATTTTATGGGTTGTGGATTTAGGGTATATGGATTAGTGTGTAGGGTTTAAGGGTTAGGGTTTAGGGTTTAGGGTTTAGGGTTTAGGGTTCAGGGTTTAGGGTTTAGAGTGTAGCCTTTAGGATTTAGGTTTTATGGATTAGGGTTTCAAGTTTATGGTTTAGGGGTTTAGGGTTTTACATGTAGGGTTTATTTCGAAGGTTTAGGGTATAGGGTTTTGGGTTTTGTGTTTAGGATTTAGGGTTTATGGTTTTGCATTTAGGGTTTAGGGTTAAGGGATTATTATATAGGATTTAGGGTTTAGGGGTTATGGTTTAGGGCTTAGGGTTTAGGGTTTAGGGAGTAGGGTGTAGGGTTGTGGGCTTAGGATTTAGGGTATTTTATGGGTTGTGGATTTAGGGTTTAGGGATTAGTGTTTAGGGTTTAAGGGTTAGGGTTTGGGGTATACGGCTTAGGATTTAGGGTTTAGAGTTTAGCATTTAGCATTTACGGTTTAGGGTTTACGGTTTAGCATTTAGGGTTTAGGGTTTATGAATTAGGGTTTCGGGTTTACGGTTTAGGGGTTTAGGGTTTAGGGGTTTTGGGTTTAGGGTTTAGGATTAGGGGTTAAGGGCTTAGGATTTAGGGTTTTTTATGAGTTGTGGATTTAGGGTTTAGGGAATAGCGTTTAGGGTTTGGGTTTTAGGGGTTAGAGTCTAGGGTATAGGGTGTAGGATTTAGGGTTTAGGTTATAGGGTTTAGGATTTATGGTTTAGGGCTTAGGGTTTAGGGTTTAGCATTTTTTTTAGGATTTAGGGTTTTTGGTTTAGGGTTTAAGAGTTATGGTTTAGGACTTAGTGTTTAGGATTTAGAGTTTAGTGTTTAGGGTTTAGGGTTTAGGGTTTAGGGTTTAGGGTTTAGGGTTTAGGGTTTATGGTTTTGCATTCAGGGTTTAGGGTTAAGGGATTATTATATAGGATTTATGGGTTAGGAATTATTGTTTAGGGCTTAGGGCTTTGCGATTAGGGTTTAGGGTTTGGGGTGTAGGGTGTAGGGTTTAGGGCTTAGGATTTAGGGTATTTTATGGGTTGTGGATTTAGGGTTTAGGGATTAGTGTTTAGGGTTTAAGGGTTAGGGTTTAGGGTTTAGGGTTTAGGATTTACGGTTTAGAGTTTAGCATTTAGCGTTTACGGTTTAGGGTTTAGGGTTTAGAGTTTACGGTTTTACGGTTTAGCATTTAGGGTTTAGGGTTTATGGATTAGGGTTTCGGGTTTACGGTTTAGGGGTTTAGGGTTCAGGGGTTTAAAGTTTACGGTTTAGGATTTAGGGTTTAGGGCTTAGGATTTACGGTTTTTTATGAGTTGTGGATTTAGGGTTTAGGGAATAGCGTTTAGGTTTTGGGGTTTAGGGGTTAGGGTTTAGGGTATAGGGTTTAGGATTTAGGGTTTGGGGTATAGGGTTTAGGATATAGGGTTTAGGGCTTAGGGTTTAGGGTTTAGGGTTAAGGGAATATTATATAGGATTTAGGGTTTAGGGGTTATTGTTTAGGGCTTAGGGCTTAGGGTTTGGCGTTTAGGATTTAGGGTTTAGGTTGTAAGGTGTAGGGTTTAGGGCTTAGGATTAAGGGTATTTTACGGGTTGTGGATTTAGGGTATATGGATTAGTGTTTAGGGTTTAAGGGTTAGGGTTTAGGGTTTAGGGTTTAGGGTTTAGGGGTTTTGGGTTTAGGGTTAACGGTTTACGGTTTAGGATTAAGGGTTTAGGGCTTAAGATTTAGGGTTTAGGGTTTATAGTTTAGGGTTTAGGGTTTATGGTTTAGCGTTTAGGTTTTAAGAGTTATGGTTTATTACTTAGGGTTTAGGATTTAGAGTTTAGGGTTTAGGGATTAGAGTGTAGCCTTTAGGATTTAGGTTTCATGGATTAGGGTTTCAAGTTTACGGTTTAGGGGTTTAGGGGTTTAGGGCTTTACATATAGGGTTTATTTCGAAGGTTTATGGTATAGGGTTTTGGGTTTTGTGTTTAGGATTTAGGGTTTATGGTTTTGCATTCAGGGTTTAGGGTTAAGGGATTATTATATAGGATTTATGGGTTAGGAATTATTGTTTAGGGCTTAGGGCTTAGGGCTTTGCGATTAGGGTTTAGGGTTTGGGGTGTAGGGTGTAGGGTTTAGGGCTTAGGATTTAGGGTATTTTATGGGTTGTGGATTTAGGGTTTAGGGATTAGTGTTTAGGGTTTAAGGGTTAGGGTTTAGGGTTTAGGGTTTAGGATTTACGGTTTAGAGTTTAGCATTTAGCGTTTACGGTTTAGGGTTTAGGGTTTAAGGTTTAAGGGTTTTGGGTTTAGGGTTTAGGGTTTACGGTTTAGGATTTAGGGTTTAGGGCTTAGGATTTTGCGTTTTTTATGAGTTGTGGATTTCGGGTTTAGGGAATAGCGTTTATGGTTTGGGGTTTAGGGGTTAGGGTTTAAGGTATAGGGTGTAGGATTTAGGGTTTAGGGTATATGGTTTAGGATTTAGGCTTTAGGGCTTAGCGTTTAGGGTTTATGGTTTAGGGTTTAGGGTTTATGGTTTTTTTTAGGATTTACTGTTTAGGGTTTAGCGTTTAGGGTTTAAGAGTTATGGTTTAGGACTTAGGGTTTAGGATTTAGAGTTTAGGGTTTAGGGTTTAGGGATTAGAGTGTAGCCTTTAGGATTTAGGTTTTATGGATTAGGGTTTCAAGTTTATGGTTTTAGGGGTTTAGGGTTTTACATGTAGGGTTTATTTCGAAGGTTTAGGGTATAGGGTTTTGGGTTTTGTGTTTAGGATTTAGGGTTTATGGTTTTGCATTTAGGGTTTAGGGTTAAGGGATTATTATATAGGATTTAGGGTTTAGGGGTTATGGTTTAGGGCTTAGGGCTTAGGGTTTAGGGTTTAGGGAGTAGGGTGTAGGGTTTTGGGCTTAGGATTTAGGGTATTTTATGGGTTGTGGATTTAGGGTTTAGGGATTAGTGTTTAGGGTTTAAGGGTTAGGGTTTAGGGTATACGGCTTAGGATTTAGGGTTTAGAGTTTAGCATTTAGCGTTTACAGTTTAGGGTTTACGGTTTAGCATTTAGGGTTTATGGATTAGGGTTTCGGGTTTACGGTTTAGGGGTTTAGGGTTTAGGGGTTTTGGGTTTAGGGTTTAGGATTTTTTGGTTTAGGATTAGGGGTTAAGGGCTTAGGATTTAGGGTTTTTTATGAGTTGTGGATTTAGGGTTTATGGAATAGCGTTTAGGGTTTGGGTTTTAGGGTTTAGGATTTAGGGTATAGGGTGTAGGATTTAGGGTTTAGGGTATAGGGTTTAGGATTTAGGGTTTAGGGCTTAGGGTTTAGGGTTTAGCATTTTTTTTAGGATTTAGGGTTTTTGGTTTAGGGTTTAAGAGTTATGGTTTAGGACTTAGTGTTTAGGATTTAGAGTTTATTGTTTACGGTTTAGGGATTAGAGTTTAGCCTTTAGGATTTAGGGTTTATGGATTAGAGATTCAAGTTTACGGTTTAGTGGTTTAGGGTTTTACATATATGGTTTATTTCGAATGTTTAGGATATAGGGTTTTGGGTTTTGTGTTTAGGATTTAGGGTTTATTGTTTTGCATTTAGGGTTTAGGGTTAAGGGAATATTATATAGGATTTAGGGTTTAGGGGTTATTGTTTAGGGCTTAGGGCTTAGGGTTTGGCGTTTAGGGTTTAGGGTTTAGGTTGTAGGGTGTAGGGTTTAGGGCTTAGGATTTAGGGTATTTTATGGGTTGTGGATTTAGGGTATATGGATTAGTGTGTAGGGTTTAAGGGTTAGGGTTTAGGGTTTAGGGTTTAGGGTTTAGGGTTCAGGGTTTAGGGTTTAGAGTGTAGCCTTTAGGATTTAGGTTTTATGGATTAGGGTTTCAAGTTTATGGTTTAGGGGTTTAGGGTTTTACATGTAAGGTTTATTTCGAAGGTTTAGGGTATAGGGTTTTGGGTTTTGTGTTTAGGATTTAGGGTTTATGGTTTTGCATTTAGGGTTTAGGGTTAAGGGATTATTATATAGGATTTAGGGTTTAGGGGTTATGGTTTAGGGCTTAGGGTTTAGGGTTTAGGGAGTAGGGTGTAGGGTTGTGGGCTTAGGATTTAGGGTATTTTATGGGTTGTGGATTTAGGGTTTAGGGATTAGTGTTTAGGGTTTAAGGGTTAGGGTTTGGGGTATACGGCTTAGGATTTAGGGTTTAGAGTTTAGCATTTAGCATTTACGGTTTAGGGTTTACGGTTTAGCATTTAGGGTTTAGGGTTTATGAATTAGGGTTTCGGGTTTACGGTTTAGGGGTTTAGGGTTTAGGGGTTTTGGGTTTAGGGTTTAGGATTAGGGGTTAAGGGCTTAGGATTTAGGGTTTTTTATGAGTTGTGGATTTAGGGTTTAGGGAATAGCGTTTAGGGTTTGGGTTTTAGGGGTTAGAGTCTAGGGTATAGGGTGTAGGATTTAGGGTTTAGGTTATAGGGTTTAGGATTTATGGTTTAGGGCTTAGGGTTTAGGGTTTAGCATTTTTTTTAGGATTTAGGGTTTTTGGTTTAGGGTTTAAGAGTTATGGTTTAGGACTTAGTGTTTAGGATTTAGAGTTTAGTGTTTAGGGTTTAGGGTTTAGGGTTTAGGGTTTAGGGTTTAGGGTTTAGGGTTTAGGGTTTATGGTTTTGCATTCAGGGTTTAGGGTTAAGGGATTATTATATAGGATTTATGGGTTAGGAATTATTGTTTAGGGCTTAGGGCTTAGGGCTTTGCGATAAGGGTTTAGGGTTTGGGGTGTAGGGTGTAGGGTTTAGGGCTTAGGATTTAGGGTATTTTATGGGTTGTGGATTTAGGGTTTAGGGATTAGTGTTTAGGGTTTAAGGGTTAGGGTTTAGGGTTTAGGGTTTAGGATTTACGGTTTAGAGTTTAGCATTTAGCGTTTACGGTTTACGGTTTAGGGTTTAGAGTTTACGGTTTTACGGTTTAGCATTTAGGGTTTAGGGTTTATGGATTAGGGTTTCGGGTTTACGGTTTAGGGGTTTAGGGTTTAGGGGTTTAAAGTTTACGGTTTAGGATTTAGGGTTTAGGGCTTAGGATTTACGGTTTTTTATGAGTTGTGGATTTAGGGTTTAGGGAATAGCGTTTAGGTTTTGGGGTTTAGGGGTTAGGGTTTAGGGTATAGGGTTTAGGATTTAGGGTTTGGGGTATAGGGTTTAGGATATAGGGTTTAGGGCTTAGGGTTTAGGGTTTAGGGTTAAGGGAATATTATATAGGATTTAGGGTTTAGGGGTTATTGTTTAGGGCTTAGGGCTTAGGGTTTGGCGTTTAGGATTTAGGGTTTAGGTTGTAAGGTGTAGGGTTTAGGGCTTAGGATTAAGGGTATTTTACGGGTTGTGGATTTAGGGTATATGGATTAGTGTTTAGGGTTTAAGGGTTAGGGTTTAGGGTTTAGGGTTTAGGGTTTAGAGGTTTTGGGTTTAGGGTTAACGGTTTACGGTTTAGGATTAAGGGTTTAGGGCTTAAGATTTAGGGTTTAGGGTTTATAGTTTAGGGTTTAGGGTTTATGGTTTAGCGTTTAGGTTTTAAGAGTTATGGTTTATTACTTAGGGTTTAGGATTTAGAGTTTAGGGTTTAGGGATTAGAGTGTAGCCTTTAGGATTTAGGTTTCATGGATTAGGGTTTCAAGTTTACGGTTTAGGGGTTTAGGGGTTTAGGGCTTTACATATAGGGTTTATTTCGAAGGTTTATGGTATAGGGTTTTGGGTTTTGTGTTTAGGATTTAGGGTTTATGGTTTTGCATTCAGGGTTTAGGGTTAAGGGATTATTATATAGGATTTATGGGTTAGGAATTATTGTTTAGGGCTTAGGGCTTAGGGCTTTGCGATTAGGGTTTAGGGTTTGGGGTGTAGGGTGTAGGGTTTAGGGCTTAGGATTTAGGGTATTTTATGGGTTGTGGATTTAGGGTTTAGGGATTAGTGTTTAGGGTTTAAGGGTTAGGGTTTAGGGTTTAGGGTTTAGGATTTACGGTTTAGAGTTTAGCATTTAGCGTTTACGGTTTAGGGTTTAGGGTTTAAGGTTTAAGGGTTTTGGGTTTAGGGTTTAGGGTTTACGGTTTAGGATTTAGGGTTTAGGGCTTAGGATTTTGCGTTTTTTATGAGTTGTGGATTTCGGGTTTAGGGAATAGCGTTTATGGTTTTGGGGTTTAGGGGTTAGGGTTTAAGGTATAGGGTGTAGGATTTAGGGTTTAGGGTATATGGTTTAGGATTTAGGCTTTAGGGCTTAGCGTTTAGGGTTTATGGTTTAGGGTTTAGGGTTTATGGTTTTTTTTAGGATTTACTGTTTAGGGTTTAGCGTTTAGGGTTTAAGAGTTATGGTTTAGGACTTAGGGTTTAGGATTTAGAGTTTAGGGTTTAGGGTTTAGGGATTAGAGTGTAGCCTTTAGGATTTAGGTTTTATGGATTAGGGTTTCAAGTTTATGGTTTAGGGGTTTAGGGTTTTACATGTAGGGTTTATTTCGAAGGTTTAGGGTATAGGGTTTTGGGTTTTGTGTTTAGGATTTAGGGTTTATTGTTTTGCATTTAGGGTTTAGGGTTAAGGGATTATTATATAGGATTTAGGGTTTAGGGGTTATGGTTTAGGGCTTAGGGCTTAGGGTTTAGGGTTTAGGGAGTAGGGTGTAGGGTTTTGGGCTTAGGATTTAGGGTATTTTATGGGTTGTGGATTTAGGGTTTAGGGATTAGTGTTTAGGGTTTAAGGGTTAGGGTTTAGGGTATACGGCTTAGGATTTAGGGTTTAGAGTTTAGCATTTAGCGTTTACAGTTTAGGGTTTACGGTTTAGCATTTAGGGTTTATGGATTAGGGTTTCGGGTTTACGGTTTAGGGGTTTAGGGTTTAGGGGTTTTGGGTTTAGGGTTTAGGATTTTTTGGTTTAGGATTAGGGGTTAAGGGCTTAGGATTTAGGGTTTTTTATGAGTTGTGGATTTAGGGTTTATGGAATAGCGTTTAGGGTTTGGGTTTTAGGGTTTAGGATTTAGGGTATAGGGTGTAGGATTTAGGGTTTAGGGTATAGGGTTTAGGATTTAGGGTTTAGGGCTTAGGGTTTAGGGTTTAGCATTTTTTTTAGGATTTAGGGTTTTTGGTTTAGGGTTTAAGAGTTATGGTTTAGGACTTAGTGTTTAGGATTTAGAGTTTATTGTTTACGGTTTAGGGATTAGAGTTTAGCCTTTAGGATTTAGGGTTTATGGATTAGAGATTCAAGTTTACGGTTTAGTGGTTTAGGGTTTTACATATAGGGTTTATTTCGAATGTTTAGGATATAGGGTTTTGGGTTTTGTGTTTAGGATTTAGGGTTTATTGTTTTGCATTTAGGGTTTAGGGTTAAGGGAATATTATATAGGATTTAGGGTTTAGGGGTTATTGTTTAGGGCTTAGGGCTTAGGGTTTGGCGTTTAGGGTTTAGGGTTTAGGTTGTAGGGTGTAGGGTTTAGGGCTTAGGATTTAGGGTATTTTATGGGTTGTGGATTTAGGAGTATATGGATTAGTGTGTAGGGTTTAAGGGTTAGGGTTTAGGGTTTAGGGTTTAGGGTTTAGGGTTCAGGGTTTAGGGTTTAGAGTGTAGCCTTTAGGATTTAGGTTTTATGGATTAGGGTTTCAAGTTTATGGTTTAGGGGTTTAGGGTTTTACATGTAGGGTTTATTTCGAAGGTTTAGTGTATAGGGTTTTGGGTTTTGTGTTTAGGATTTAGGGTTTATGGTTTTGCATTTAGGGTTTAGGGTTAAGGGATTATTATATAGGATTTAGGGTTTAGGGGTTATGGTTTAGGGCTTAGGGTTTAGGGTTTAGGGAGTAGGGTGTAGGGTTGTGGGCTTAGGATTTAGGGTATTTTATGGGTTGTGGATTTAGGGTTTAGGGATTAGTGTTTAGGGTTTAAGGGTTAGGGTTTGGGGTATACGGCTTAGGATTTAGGGTTTAGAGTTTAGCATTTAGCATTTACGGTTTAGGGTTTACGGTTTAGCATTTAGGGTTTAGGGTTTATGAATTAGGGTTTCGGGTTTACGGTTTAGGGGTTTAGGGTTTAGGGGTTTTGGGTTTACGGTTTAGGATTAGGGGTTAAGGGCTTAGGATTTAGGGTTTTTTATGAGTTGTGGATTTAGGGTTTAGGGAATAGCGTTTAGGGTTTGGGTTTTAGGGGTTAGAGTCTAGGGTATAGGGTGTAGGATTTAGGGTTTAGGTTATAGGGTTTAGGATTTATGGTTTAGGGCTTAGGATTTAGGGTTTAGCATTTTTTTTAGGATTTAGGGTTTTTGGTTTAGGGTTTAAGAGTTATGGTTTAGGACTTAGTGTTTAGGATTTAGAGTTTAGTGTTTAGGGTTTAGGGTTTAGGGTTTAGGGTTTAGGGTTTAGGGTTTAGGGTTTAGGGTTTAGGGTTTATGGTTTTGCATTCAGGGTTTAGGGTTAAGGGATTATTATATAGGATTTATGGGTTAGGAATTATTGTTTAGGGCTTAGGGCTTTGCGATTAGGGTTTAGGGTTTGGGGTGTAGGGTTTAGGGCTTAGGATTTAGGGTATTTTATGGGTTGTGGATTTAGGGTTTAGGGATTAGTGTTTAGGGTTTAAGGGTTAGGGTTTAGGGTTTAGGGTTTAGGATTTACGGTTTAGAGTTTAGCATTTAGCGTTTACGGTTTACGGTTTAGGGTTTAGAGTTTACGGTTTTACGGTTTAGCATTTAGGGTTTAGGGTTTATGGATTAGGGTTTCGGGTTTACGGTTTAGGGGTTTAGGGTTTAGGGGTTTAAAGTTTACGGTTTAGGATTTAGGGTTTAGGGCTTAGGATTTACGGTTTTTTATGAGTTGTGGATTTAGGGTTTAGGGAATAGCGTTTAGGTTTTGGGGTTTAGGGGTTAGGGTTTAGGGTATAGGGTTTAGGATTTAGGGTTTGGGGTATAGGGTTTAGGATATAGGGTTTAGGGCTTAGGGTTTAGGGTTTAGGGTTAAGGGAATATTATATAGGATTTAGGGTTTAGGGGTTATTGTTTAGGGCTTAGGGCTTAGGGTTTGGCGTTTAGGATTTAGGGTTTAGGTTGTAAGGTGTAGGGTTTAGGGCTTAGGATTAAGGGTATTTTACGGGTTGTGGATTTAGGGTATATGGATTAGTGTTTAGGGTTTAAGGGTTAGGGTTTAGGGTTTAGGGTTTAGGGTTTAGGGGTTTTGGGTTTAGGGTTAACGGTTTACGGTTTAGGATTAAGGGTTTAGGGCTTAAGATTTAGGGTTTAGGGTTTATGGTTTAGGGTTTAGGGTTTATGGTTTAGCGTTTAGGTTTTAAGAGTTATGGTTTATTACTTAGGATTTAGGATTTAGAGTTTAGGGTTTAGGGTTTAGGGATTAGAGTGTAGCCTTTAGGATTTAGGTTTCATGGATTAGGGTTTCAAGTTTACGGTTTAGGGGTTTAGGGGTTTAGGGCTTTACATATAGGGTTTATTTCGAAGGTCTATGGTATAGGGTTTTGGGTTTTGTGTTTAGGATTTAGGGTTTATGGTTTTGCATTCAGGGTTTAGGGTTAAGGGATTATTATATAGGATTTATGGGTTAGGAATTATTGTTTAGGGCTTAGGGCTTAGGGCTTTGCGATTAGGGTTTAGGGTTTGGGGTGTAGGGTGTAGGGTTTAGGGCTTAGGATTTAGGGTATTTTATGGGTTGTGGATTTAGGGTTTAGGGATTAGTGTTTAGGGTTTAAGGGTTAGGGTTTAGGGTTTAGGGTTTAGGATTTACGGTTTAGAGTTTAGCATTTAGCGTTTACGGTTTAGGGTTTAGGGTTTAAGGTTTAAGGGTTTTGGGTTTAGGGTTTAGGGTTTACGGTTTAGGATTTAGGGTTTAGGGCTTAGGATTTTGCGTTTTTTATGAGTTGTGGATTTCGGGTTTAGGGAATAGCGTTTATGGTTTGGGGTTTAGGGGTTAGGGTTTAAGGTATAGGGTGTAGGATTTAGGGTTTAGGGTATATGGTTTAGGATTTAGGCTTTAGGGCTTAGCGTTTAGGGTTTATGGTTTAGGGTTTAGGGTTTATGGTTTTTAGGATTTACTGTTTAGGGTTTAGCGTTTAGGGTTTAAGAGTTATGGTTTAGGACTTAGGGTTTAGGATTTAGAGTTTAGGGTTTAGGGTTTAGGGATTAGAGTGTAGCCTTTAGGATTTAGGTTTTATGGATTAGGGTTTCAAGTTTATGGTTTAGGGGTTTAGGGTTTTACATGTAGGGTTTATTTCGAAGGTTTAGGGTATAGGGTTTTGGGTTTTGTGTTTAGGATTTAGGGTTTATTGTTTTGCATTTAGGGTTTAGGGTTAAGGGATTATTATATAGGATTTAGGGTTTAGGGGTTATGGTTTAGGGCTTAGGGCTTAGGGTTTAGGGTTTAGGGAGTAGGGTGTAGGGTTTTGGGCTTAGGATTTAGGGTATTTTATGGGTTGTGGATTTAGGGTTTAGGGATTAGTGTTTAGGGTTTAAGGGTTAGGGTTTAGGGTATACGGCTTAGGATTTAGGGTTTAGAGTTTAGCATTTAGCGTTTACAGTTTAGGGTTTACGGTTTAGCATTTAGGGTTTATGGATTAGGGTTTCGGGTTTACGGTTTAGGGGTTTAGGGTTTAGGGGTTTTGGGTTTAGGGTTTAGGATTTTTTGGTTTAGGATTAGGGGTTAAGGGCTTAGGATTTAGGGTTTTTTATGAGTTGTGGATTTAGGGTTTATGGAATAGCGTTTAGGGTTTGGGTTTTAGGGTTTAGGATTTAGGGTATAGGGTGTAGGATTTAGGGTTTAGGGTATAGGGTTTAGGATTTAGGGTTTAGGGCTTAGGGTTTAGGGTTTAGCATTTTTTTTAGGATTTAGGGTTTTTGGTTTAGGGTTTAAGAGTTATGGTTTAGGACTTAGTGTTTAGGATTTAGAGTTTATTGTTTACGGTTTAGGGATTAGAGTTTAGCCTTTAGGATTTAGGGTTTATGGATTAGAGATTCAAGTTTACGGTTTAGTGGTTTAGGGTTTTACATATCGGGTTTATTTCGAATGTTTAGGATATAGGGTTTTGGGTTTTGTGTTTAGGATTTAGGGTTTATTGTTTTGCATTTAGGGTTTAGGGTTAAAGGAAAATTATATAGGATTTAGGGTTTAGGGGTTATTGTTTAGGGCTTAGGGCTTAGGGTTTGGCGTTTAGGGTTTAGGGTTTAGGTTGTAGGGTGTAGGGTTTAGGGCTTAGGATTTAGGGTATTTTATGGGTTGTGGATTTAGGGTATATGGATTAGTGTGTAGGGTTTAAGGGTTAGGGTTTAGGGTTTAGGGTTTAGGGTTCAGGGTTTAGGGTTTAGAGTGTAGCCTTTAGGATTTAGGTTTTATGGATTAGGGTTTCAAGTTTATGGTTTAGGGGTTTAGGGTTTTACATGTAGGGTTTATTTCGAAGGTTTAGGGTATAGGGTTTTGGGTTTTGTGTTTAGGATTTAATATGGTTTTGCATTTAGGGTTTAGGGTTAAGGGATTATTATATAGGATTTAGGGTTTAGGGGTTATGGTTTAGGGCTTAGGGTTTAGGGTTTAGGGAGTAGGGTGTAGGGTTGTGGGCTTAGGATTTAGGGTATTTTATGGGTTGTGGATTTAGGGTTTAGGGATTAGTGTTTAGGGTTTAAGGGTTAGGGTTTGGGGTATACGGCTTAGGATTTAGGGTTTAGAGTTTAGCATTTAGCATTTAAGGTTTAGGGTTTACGGTTAAGCATTTAGGGTTTAGGGTTTATGAATTAGGGTTTCGGGTTTACGGTTTAGGGGTTTAGGGTTTAGGGGTTTTGGGTTTAGGGTTTAGGATTAGGGGTTAAGGGCTTAGGATTTAGGGTTTTTTATGAGTTGTGGATTTAGGGTTTAGGGAATAGCGTTTAGGGTTTGGGTTTTAGGGGTTAGAGTCTAGGGTATAGGGTGTAGGATTTAGGGTTTAGGTTATAGGGTTTAGGATTTATGGTTTAGGGCTTATGGTTTAGGGTTTAGCATTTTTTTTAGGATTTAGGGTTTTTGGTTTAGGGTTTAAGAGTTATGGTTTAGGACTTAGTGTTTAGGATTTAGAGTTTAGTGTTTAGGGTTTAGGGTTTAGGGTTTAGGGTTTAGGGTTTAGGGTTTAGGGTTTAGGGTTTAGGGTTTATGGTTTTGCATTCAGGGTTTAGGGTTAAGGGATTATTATATAGGATTTATGGGTTAGGAATTATTGTTTAGGGCTTAGGGCTTAGGGCTTTGCGATTAGGGTTTAGGGTTTGGGGTGTAGGGTGTAGGGTTTAGGGCTTAGGATTTAGGGTATTTTATGGGTTGTGGATTTAGGGTTTAGGGATTAGTGTTTAGGGTTTAAGGGTTAGGGTTTAGGGTTTAGGGTTTAGGATTTACGGTTTAGAGTTTAGCATTTAGCGTTTACGGTTTAGGGTTTAGGGTTTAAGGTTTAAGGGTTTTGGGTTTAGGGTTTAGGGTTTACGGTTTAGGATTTAGGGTTTAGGGCTTAGGATTTTGCGTTTTTTATGAGTTGTGGATTTCGGGTTTAGGGAATAGCGTTTATGGTTTGGGGTTTAGGGGTTAGGGTTTAAGGTATAGGGTGTAGGATTTAGGGTTTAGGGTATATGGTTTAGGATTTAGGCTTTAGGGCTTAGCGTTTAGGGTTTATGGTTTAGGGTTTAGGGTTTATGGTCTTTTTTAGGATTTACTGTTTAGGGTTTAGCGTTTAGGGTTTAAGAGTTATGGTTTAGGACTTAGGGTTTAGGATTTAGAGTTTAGGGTTTAGGGTTTAGGGATTAGAGTGTAGCCTTTAGGATTTAGGTTTTATGGATTAGGGTTTCAAGTTTATGGTTTAGGGGTTTAGGGTTTTACATGTAGGGTTTATTTCGAAGGTTTAGGGTATAGGGTTTTGGGTTTTGTGTTTAGGATTTAGGGTTTATTGTTTTGCATTTAGGGTTTAGGGTTAAGGGATTATTATATAGGATTTAGGGTTTAGGGGTTATGGTTTAGGGCTTAGGGCTTAGGGTTTAGGGTTTAGGGAGTAGGGTGTAGGGTTTTGGGCTTAGGATTTAGGGTATTTTATGGGTTGTGGATTTAGGGTTTAGGGATTAGTGTTTTTTTGAATGGATTAGTGTTTAGGGATTAGTGTTTAGGGTTTAAGGGTTAGGGTTTAGGGTATACGGCTTAGGATTTAGGGTTTAGAGTTTAGCATTTAGCGTTTACAGTTTAGGGTTTACGGTTTAGCATTTAGGGTTTATGGATTAGGGTTTCGGGTTTACGGTTTGGGGGTTTAGGGTTTAGGGGTTTTGGGTTTAGGGTTTAGGATTTTTTGGTTTAGGATTAGGGGTTAAGGGCTTAGGATTTAGGGTTTTTTATGAGTTGTGGATTTAGGGTTTATGGAATAGCGTTTAGGGTTTGGGTTTTAGGGTTTAGGATTTAGGGTATAGGGTGTAGGATTTAGGGTTTAGGGTATAGGGTTTAGGATTTAGGGTTTAGGGCTTAGGGTTTAGGGTTTAGCATTTTTTTTAGGATTTAGGGTTTTTGGTTTATGGTTTAAGAGTTATGGTTTAGGACTTAGTGTTTAGGATTTAGAGTTTATTGTTTACGGTTTAGGGATTAGAGTTTAGCCTTTAGGATTTAGGGTTTATGGATTAGAGATTCAAGTTTACGGTTTAGTGGTTTAGGGTTTTACATATAGGGTTTATTTCGAATGTTTAGGATATAGGGTTTTGGGTTTTGTGTTTAGGATTTAGGGTTTATTG
This sequence comes from Cannabis sativa, assembly GCF_029168945.1. Classification (NCBI taxonomy): domain Eukaryota; kingdom Viridiplantae; phylum Streptophyta; class Magnoliopsida; order Rosales; family Cannabaceae; genus Cannabis; species Cannabis sativa. Next base: position 62,163,873 of record NC_083601.1, read on the forward strand.
TTTTGCATTTAGGGTTTAGGGTTAAGGGAATATTATATAGGATTTAGGGTTTAGGGGTTATTGTTTAGGGCTTAGGGCTTAGGGTTTGGCGTTTTAGGGTTTAGGGTTTAGGTTGTAGGGTGTAGGGTTTTAGGGCTTAGGATTTAGGGTATTTTATGGGTTGTGGATTTAGGGTATATGGATTAGTGTGTAGGGTTTAAGGGTTAGGGTTTAGGGTTTAGGGTTTAGGGTTTAGGAGTTCGGGGTTTAGGGTTTAGAGTGTAGCCTTTAGGATTTAGGTTTTATGGATTAGGGTTTCAAGTTTATGGTTTAGGGGTTTAGGGTTTTACATGTAGGGTTTATTTCGAAGGTTTAGTGTATAGGGTTTTGGGTTTTGTGTTTAGGATTTAGGGTTTATGGTTTTGCATTTAGGGTTTAGGGTTGAGGGATTATTATATAGGATTTAGGGTTTAGGGGTTATGGTTTAGGGCTTAGGGTTTAGGGTTTAGGGAGTAGGGTGTAGGGTTGTGGGCTTAGGATTTAGGAGTATTTTATGGGTTGTGGATTTAGGTTTTAGGGATTAGTGTTTAGGGTTTAAGGGTTAGGGTTTGGGGTATACGGCTTAGGATTTAGGGTTTAGAGTTTAGCATTTAGCATTTACGGTTTAGGGTTTACGGTTTAGCATTTAGGGTTTAGGGTTTATGAATTAGGGTTTCGGGTTTACGGTTTAGGGGTTTAGGGTTTAGGGGTTTTGGGTTTACGGTTTAGGATTAGGGGTTAAGGGCTTAGGATTTAGGGTTTTTTATGAGTTGTGGATTTAGGGTTTAGGGAATAGCGTTTAGGGTTTGGGTTTTAGGGGTTAGAGTCTAGGGTATAGGGTGTAGGATTTAGGGTTTAGGTTATAGGGTTTAGGATTTATGGTTTAGGGCTTAGGGTTTAGGGTTTAGCATTTTTTTAGGATTTAGGGTTTTTGGTTTAGGGTTTAAGAGTTATGGTTTAGGACTTAGTGTTTAGGATTTAGAGTTTAGTGTTTAGGGTTTTAGGGTTTAGGGTTTTAGGGTTTGGGGTTTAGGGTTTAGGGTTTAGGGTTTATGGTTTTGCATTCGGGGGTTTAGGGTTAAGGGATTATTATATAGGATTTATGGGTTAGGAATTATTGTTTAGGGCTTAGGGCTTTGCGATTAGGGTTTAGGGTTTGGGGTGTAGGGTGTAGGGTTTAGGGCTTAGGATTTAGGGTATTTTATGGGTTGTGGATTTAGGGTTTAGGGATTAGTGTTTAGGGTTTAAGGGTTAGGGTTTAGGGTTTAGGGTTTAGGATTTACGGTTTAGAGTTTAGCATTTAGCGTTTACGGTTTACGGTTTAGGGTTTAGAGTTTACGGTTTTACGGTTTAGCATTTAGGGTTTAGGGTTTATGGATTAGGGTTTGGTTTACGGTTTAGGGGTTTAGGGTTTAGGGGTTTAAAGTTTACGGTTTAGGATTTAGGGTTTAGGGCTTAGGATTTACGGTTTTTTATGAGTTGTGGATTTAGGAGTTTAGGGAATAGCGTTTAGGTTTTGGGGTTTAGGGGGTTAGGGTTTAGGGTATAGGGTTTAGGATTTAGGGTTTGGGGTATAGGGTTTAGGATATAGGGTTTAGGGCTTAGGGTTTAGGGTTTAGGGTTAAGGGAATATTATATAGGATTTAGGGTTTAGGGGTTATTGTTTAGGGCTTAGGGCTTAGGGTTTGGCGTTTAGGATTTAGGGTTTAGGTTGTAAGGTGTAGGGTTTAGGGCTTAGGATTAAGGGTATTTTACGGGTTGTGGATTTAGGGTATATGGATTAGTGTTTAGGGTTTAAGGGTTAGGGTTTAGGGTTTTAGGATTTTAGGGTTAAGGGGTTTTGGGTTTAGGGTTAACGGTTTTACGGTTTAGGATTAAGGAGTTTAGGGCTTAAGATTTAGGGTTTAGGGTTTATAGTTTAGGGTTTAGGGTTTATGGTTTAGCGTTTAGGTTTTAAGAGTTATGGTTTATTACTTAGGATTTAGGATTTAGAGTTTAGGGTTTAGGGTTTAGGATTAGAGTGTAGCCTTTAGGATTTAGGTTTCATGGATTAGGGTTTCAAGTTTACGGTTTAGGGGTTTAGGGGTTTAGGGCTTTACATATAGGGTTTATTTCGAAGGTTTATGGTATAGGGTTTTGGGTTTTGTGTTTAGGATTTAGGGTTTATGGTTTTGCATTCAGGGTTTAGGGTTAAGGGATTATTATATAGGATTTATGGGTTAGGAATTATTGTTTAGGGCTTAGGGCTTAGGGCTTTGCGATTAGGGTTTAGGGTTTGGGGTGTAGGGTGTAGGGTTTAGGGCTTAGGATTTAGGAGTATTTTTATGGGTTGTGGATTTAGGGTTTAGGGATTAGTGTTTAGGGTTTAAGGGTTAGGGTTTAGGGTTTAGGGTTTAGGATTTACGGTTTAGAGTTTAGCATTTAGCGTTTACGGTTTAGGGTTTAGGGTTTAAGGTTTAAGGGTTTTGGGTTTAGGGTTTAGGGTTTACGGTTTAGGATTTAGGGTTTAGGGCTTAGGATTTTGCGTTTTTTATGAGTTGTGGATTTCGGGTTTAGGGAATAGCGTTTATGGTTTGGGGTTTAGGGGTTAGGGTTTAAGGTATAGGGTGTAGGATTTAGGGTTTAGGGTATATGGTTTAGGATTTAGGCTTTAGGGCTTAGCGTTTAGGGTTTATGGTTTAGGGTTTAGGGTTTATGGTTTTTTTTAGGATTTACTGTTTAGGGTTTAGCGTTTAGGGTTTAAGAGTTATGGTTTAGGACTTAGGGTTTAGGATTTAGAGTTTAGGGTTTAGGGTTTAGGGATTAGAGTGTAGCCTTTAGGATTTAGGTTTTATGGATTAGGGTTTCAAGTTTATGGTTTAGGGGTTTAGGGTTTTACATGTAGGGTTTATTTCGAAGGTTTAGGGTATAGGGTTTTGGGTTTTGTGTTTAGGATTTAGGGTTTATTGTTTTGCATTTAGGGTTTAGGGTTAAGGGATTATTATATAGGATTTAGGGTTTAGGGGTTATGGTTTAGGGCTTAGGGCTTAGGGTTTAGGGTTTAGGGAGTAGGGTGTAGGGTTTTGGGCTTAGGATTTAGGGTATTTTATGGGTTGTGGATTTAGGGTTTAGGGATTAGTGTTTAGGGTTTAAGGGTTGGTTAGGGTTTAGGGTATACGGCTTAGGATTTAGGGTTTAGAGTTTAGCATTTAGCGTTTACAGTTTAGGGTTTACGGTTTAGCATTTAGGGTTTATGGATTAGGGTTTCGGGTTTACGGTTTAGGGGTTTAGGGTTTAGGGGTTTTGGGTTTAGGGTTTAGGATTTTTTGGTTTAGGATTAGGGGTTAAGGGCTTAGGATTTAGGGTTTTTTATGAGTTGTGGATTTAGGGTTTATGGAATAGCGTTTAGGGTTTGGGTTTTAGGGTTTAGGATTTAGGGTATAGGGTGTAGGATTTAGGGTTTAGGGTATAGGGTTTAGGATTTAGGGTTTAGGGCTTAGGGTTTAGGGTTTAGCATTTTTTTTAGGATTTAGGGTTTTTGGTTTAGGGTTTAAGAGTTATGGTTTAGGACTTAGTGTTTAGGATTTAGAGTTTATTGTTTACGGTTTAGGGATTAGAGTTTAGCCTTTAGGATTTAGGGTTTATGGATTAGAGATTCAAGTTTACGGTTTAGTGGTTTAGGGTTTTACATATCGGGTTTATTTCGAATGTTTAGGATATAGGGTTTTGGGTTTTGTGTTTAGGATTTAGGGTTTATTGTTTTGCATTTAGGGTTTAGGGTTAAAGGAAAATTATATAGGATTTAGGGTTTAGGGGTTATTGTTTAGGGCTTAGGGCTTAGGGTTTGGCGTTTAGGGTTTAGGGTTTAGGTTGTAGGGTGTAGGGTTTAGGGCTTAGGATTTAGGGTATTTTATGGGTTGTGGATTTAGGGTATATGGATTAGTGTGTAGGGTTTAAGGGTTAGGGTTTAGGGTTTAGGGTTTAGGGTTCAGGGTTTAGGGTTTAGAGTGTAGCCTTTAGGATTTAGGTTTTATGGATTAGGGTTTCAAGTTTATGGTTTAGGGGTTTAGGGTTTTACATGTAGGGTTTATTTCGAAGGTTTAGGGTATAGGGTTTTGGGTTTTGTGTTTAGGATTTAATATGGTTTTGCATTTAGGGTTTAGGGTTAAGGGATTATTATATAGGATTTAGGGTTTAGGGGTTATGGTTTAGGGCTTAGGGTTTAGGGTTTAGGGAGTAGGGTGTAGGGTTGTGGGCTTAGGATTTAGGGTATTTTATGGGTTGTGGATTTAGGGTTTAGGGATTAGTGTTTAGGAGTTTAAGGGTTAGGGTTTGGGAGTATACGGCTTAGGATTTAGGGTTTAGAGTTTAGCATTTAGCATTTACGGTTTAGGGTTTACGGTTAAGCATTTAGGGTTTAGGGTTTATGAATTAGGGTTTCGGGTTTACGGTTTAGGGGTTTAGGGTTTAGGGGTTTTGGGTTTAGGGTTTAGGATTAGGGGTTAAGGGCTTAGGATTTAGGGTTTTTTATGAGTTGTGGATTTAGGGTTTAGGGAATAGCGTTTAGGGTTTGGGTTTTAGGGGTTAGAGTCTAGGGTATAGGGTGTAGGATTTAGGGTTTAGGTTATAGGGTTTAGGATTTATGGTTTAGGGCTTAGGGTTTAGGGTTTAGCATTTTCTTTAGGATTTAGGGTTTTTGGTTTAGGGTTTAAGAGTTATGGTTTAGGACTTAGTGTTTAGGATTTAGAGTTTAGTGTTTAGGGTTTAGGGTTTAGGGTTTAGGGTTTAGGGTTTAGGGTTTAGGGTTTAGGGTTTAGGGTTTAGGGTTTAGGGTTTAGGGTTTATGGTTTTGCATTCAGGGTTTAGGGTTAAGGGATTATTATATAGGATTTATGGGTTAGGAATTATTGTTTAGGGCTTAGGGCTTAGGGCTTTGCGATTAGGGTTTAGGGTTTGGGGTGTAGGGTGTAGGGTTTAGGGCTTAGGATTTAGGGTATTTTATGGGTTGTGGATTTAGGGTTTAGGGATTAGTGTTTAGGGTTTAAGGGTTAGGGTTTAGGGTTTAGGGTTTAGGATTTACGGTTTAGAGTTTAGCATTTAGCGTTTACGGTTTAGGGTTTAGGGTTTACGGTTTAGCATTTAGGGTTTAGGGTTTATGGATTAGGGTTTCGGGTTTACGGTTTAGGGGTTTAAGGTTTAAGGGTTTTGGGTTTAGGGTTTAGGGTTTACGGTTTAGGATTTAGGGTTTAGGGCTTAGGATTTTGGGTTTTTTATGAGTTGTGGATTTCGGGTTTAGGGAATAGCGTTTATGGTTTGGGGTTTAGGGTTTAGGGTTTAAGGTATAGGGTGTAGGATTTAGGGTTTAGGGTATATGGTTTAGGATTTAGGCTTTAGGGCTTAGCGTTTAAGGTTTATGGTTTAGGGTTTAGGGTTTATGGTTTTTTTTAGGATTTACTGTTTAGGGTTTAGCGTTTACGGTTTAAGAGTTATGGTTTAGGACTTAGGGTTTAGGATTTAGAGTTTAGGGTTTAGGGTTTAGGGATTAGAGTGTAGCCTTTAGGATTTAGGTTTTATGGATTAGGGTTTCAAGTTTATGGTTTAGGGGTTTAGGGTTTTACATGTAGGGTTTATTTCGAAGGTTTAGGGTATAGGGTTTTGGGTTTTGTGTTTAGGATTTAGGGTTTATGGTTTTGCATTAAGGGTTTAGGGTTAAGGGATTATTATATAGGATTTAGGGTTTAGGGGTTATGGTTTAGGGCTTAGGGCTTAGGGTTTAGGGTTTAGGGAGTAGGGTGTAGGGTTTTGGGCTTAGGATTTAGGGTATTTTATGGGTTGTGGATTTAGGTTTTAGGGATTAGTGTTTAGGGTTTAAGGGTTAGGGTTTAGGGTATACGGCTTGGGATTTAGGGTTTAGAGTTTAGCATTTAGCGTTTACAGTTTAGGGTTTACGGTTTAGCATTTAGGGTTTATGGATTAGGGTTTCGGGTTTACGGTTTAGGGGTTTAGGGTTTAGGGGTTTTGGGTTTAGGGTTTAGGATTTTTTGGTTTAGGATTAGGGGTTAAGGGCTTAGGATTTAGGGTTTTTTATGAGTTGTGGATTTAGGGTTTATGGAATAGCGTTTAGGGTTTGGGTTTTAGGGTTTAGGATTTAGGGTATAGGGTGTAGGATTTAGGGTTTAGGGTATAGGGTTTAGGATTTAGGGTTTAGGGCTTAGGGTTTAGGGTTTAGCATTTTTTTTAGGATTTAGGGTTTTTGGTTTAGGGTTTAAGAGTTATGGTTTAGGACTTAGTGTTTAGGATTTAGAGTTTATTGTTTACGGTTTAGGGATTAGAGTTTAGCCTTTAGGATTTAGGGTTTATGGATTAGAGATTCAAGAATACGGTTTAGTGGTTTAGGGTTTTACATATCGGGTTTATTTCGAATGTTTAGGATATAGGGTTTTGGGTTTTGTGTTTAGGATTTAGGGTTTATTGTTTTGCATTTAGGGTTTAGGGTTAAGGGAATATTATATAGGATTTAGGGTTTAGGGGTTATTGTTTAGGGCTTAGGGCTTAGGGTTTGGCGTTTAGGGTTTAGGGTTTAGGTTGTAGGGTGTAGGGTTTAGGGCTTAGGATTTAGGGTATTTTATGGGTTGTGGATTTAGGGTATATGGATTAGTGTGTAGGGTTTAAGGGTTAGGGTTTAGGGTTTAGGGTTTAGGGTTTAGGGTTCAGGGTTTAGGGTTTAGAGTGTAGCCTTTAGGATTTAGGTTTTATGGATTAGGGTTTCAAGTTTATGGTTTAGGGGTTTAGGGTTTTACATGTAGGGTTTATTTCGAAGGTTTAGGGTATAGGGTTTTGGGTTTTGTGTTTAGGATTTAGGGTTTATGGTTTTGCATTTAGGGTTTAGGGTTAAGGGATTATTATATAGGATTTAGGGTTTAGGGGTTATGGTTTACGGCTTAGGGTTTAGGGTTTAGGGTTTAGGGAGTAGGGTGTAGGGTTGTGGGCTTAGGATTTAGGGTATTTTATGGGTTGTGGATTTAGGGTTTAGGGATTAGTGTTTAGGGTTTAAGGGTTAGGGTTTGGGGTATACGGCTTAGGATTTAGGGTTTAGAGTTTAGCATTTAGCATTTACGGTTTAGGGTTTACGGTTTAGCATTTAGGGTTTAGGGTTTATGAATTAGGGTTTCGGGTTTACGGTTTAGGGGTTTAGGGTTTAGGGGTTTAAAGTTTACGGTTTAGGATTTAGGGTTTAGGGCTTAGGATTTACGGTTTTTTATGAGTTGTGGATTTAGGGTTTAGGGAATAGCGTTTAGGTTTTGGGGTTTAGGGGTTAGGGTTTAGGGTATAGGGTTTAGGATTTAGGGTTTGGGGTATAGGGTTTAGGATATAGGGTTTAGGGCTTAGGGTTTAGGGTTTAGGGTTAAGGGAATATTATATAGGATTTAGGGTTTAGGGGTTATTGTTTAGGGCTTAGGGCTTAGGGTTTGGCGTTTAGGATTTAGGGTTTAGGTTGTAGGGTGTAGGGTTTAGGGCTTAGGATGAAGGGTATTTTACGGGTTGTGGATTTAGGGTATATGGATTAGTGTTTAGGGTTTAAGGGTTAGGGTTTAGGGTTTAGGGTTTAGGGTTTAGGGGTTTTGGGTTTAGGGTTAAGGGTTTACGGTTTAGGATTAAGGGTTTAGGGCTTAAGATTTAGGGTTTAGGGTTTATAGTTTAGGGTTTAGGGTTTATGGTTTAGCGTTTAGGTTTTAAGAGTTATGGTTTATTACTTAGGGTTTAGGATTTAGAGTTTAGGGTTTAGGGTTTAGGGATTAGAGTGTAGCCTTTAGGATTTAGGTTTCATGGATTAGGGTTTCAAGTTTACGGTTTAGGGGTTTAGGGGTTTAGGGCTTTACATATAGGGTTTATTTCGAAGGTTTATGGTATAGGGTTTTGGGTTTTGTGTTTAGGATTTAGGGTTTATGGTTTTGCATTCAGGGTTTAGGGTTAAGGGATTATTATATAGGATTTATGGGTTAGGAATTATTGTTTAGGGCTTAGGGCTTAGGGCTTTGCGATTAGGGTTTAGGGTTTTTGGGGTGTAGGGTGTAGGGTTTAGGGCTTAGGATTTAGGGTATTTTATGGGTTGTGGATTTAGGGTTTAGGGATTAGTGTTTAGGGTTTAAGGGTTAGGGTTTAGGGTTTAGGGTTTAGGATTTACGGTTTAGAGTTTAGTTCATTTAGCGTTTACGGTTTTAGGGTTTAGGGTTTACGGTTTAGCATTTAGGGTTTAGGGTTTATGGATTAGGGTTTCGGGTTTACGGTTTAGGGGTTTAAGGTTTAAGGGTTTTGGGTTTAGGGTTTAGGGTTTACGGTTTAGGATTTAGGGTTTAGGGCTTAGGATTTTGGGTTTTTTATGAGTTGTGGATTTCGGGTTTAGGGAATAGTGTTTATGGTTTGGGGTTTAGGGGTTAGGGTTTAAGGTATAGGGTGTAGGATTTAGGGTTTAGGGTATATGGTTTAGGATTTAGGCTTTAGGGCTTAGCGTTTAGGGTTTATGGTTTAGGGTTTAGGGTTTAGGGTTTTTAGGATTTCTTTGTTTAGGGTTTAGCGTTTAGGGTTTAAGAGTTATGGTTTAGGACTTAGGGTTTAGGATTTAGAGTTTAGGGTTTAGGGTTTAGGGATTAGAGTGTAGCCTTTAGGATTTAGGTTTTATGGATTAGGGTTTCAAGTTTATGGTTTAGGGGTTTAGGGTTTTACATGTAGGGTTTATTTCGAAGGTGTAGGGTATAGGGTTTTGGGTTTTGTGTTTAGGATTTAGGGTTTATGGTTTTGCATTCAGGGTTTAGGGTTAAGGGATTATTATATAGGATTTAGGGTTTAGGGGTTATGGTTTAGGGCTTAGGGCTTAGGGTTTAGGGTTTAGGGAGTAGGGTGTAGGGTTTTGGGCTTAGGATTTAGGGTATTTTATGGGTTGTGGATTTAGGGTTTAGGGATTAGTGTTTAGGGTTTAAGGGCTAGGGTTTAGGGTATACGGCTTAGGATTTAGGGTTTAGAGTTTAGCATTTAGCGTTTACGGTTTAGGGTTTACTGTTTAGCATTTAAGGTTTAGGGTTTATGGATTAGGGTTTCGGGTTTACGGTTTAGGGGTTTAGGGTTTAGGGGTTTTGGGTTTAGGGTTTAGGATTTTTTGGTTTAGGATTAGGGGTTAAGGGCTTAGGATTTAGGGTTTTTTATGAGTTGTGGATTTAGGGTTTATGGAATAGCGTTTAGGGTTTGGGTTTTAGGGTTTAGGGTTTAGGGTATAGGGTGTAGGATTTAGGGTTTAGGGTATAGGGTTTAGGATTTATGGTTTAGGGCTTAGGGTTTAGGGTTTAGCATTTTTTTTAGGATTTAGGGTTTTTGGTTTAGGGTTTAAGAGTTATGGTTTAGGACTTACTGTTTAGGATTTAGAGTTTAGTGTTTACGGTTTAGGGATTAGAGTTTAGCCTTTAGGATTTAGGGTTTATGGATTAGAGGTTCAAGTTTACGGTTTTGTGGTTTAGGGTTTTACATATCGGGTTTATTTCGAATGTTTATGATATAGGGTTTTGGGTTTTGTGTTTAGGATTTAGGGTTTATTGTTTTGCATTTAGGGTTTAGGGTTAAGGGATTATTATATAGGATTTAGGGATTAGGGGTTATTGTTTAGGGCTTAGGGCTTCGAGTTTGGCGTTTAGGGTTTAGGGTTTATGTTTTAGGGTGTAGGGTTTAGGGCTTAGGATTTAGGGTATTTTATGGGTTGTGGATTTAGGGTATATGGATTAGTGTGTAGGGTTTAAGGGTTAGGGTTTAGGGTTTAGGGTTTAGGGTTTAGGGTTCAGGGTTTAGGGTTTAGAGTGTAGCCTTTAGGATTTAGGTTTTATGGATTGGGGTTTCAAGTTTATGGTTTAGGGGTTTACGGTTTTACATGTAGGGTTTATTTCGAAGGTTTAGGGTATAGGGTTTTGGGTTTTGTGTTTAGGATTTAGGGTTTATGGTTTTGCGTTTAGGGTTTAGGGTTAAGGGATTATTATATAGGATTTAGGGTTTAGGGGTTATGGTTTAGGGCTTAGGGTTTAAGAGTTATGGTTTAGGACTTAATGTTTTTGATTTAGAGTTTAGTGTTTACGGTTTGGGGATTAGAGTTTAGCCTTTAGGATTTAGGGTTTATGGATTAGAGATTCAAGTTTACGGTTTAGTGGTTTAGGGTTTTACATATCGGGTTTATTTCGAATGTTTAGGATATAGGGTTTTGGGTTTTGTGTTTAGGATTTAGGGTTTATTGTTTTGCATTTAGGGTTTAGGGTTAAGGGAATATTATATAGGATTTAGGGTTTAGGGGTTATTGTTGAGGGCTTAGGGCTTAGGGTTTGGCGTTTAGGGTTTAGGGTTTAGGTTGTAGGGTGTAGGGATTAGGGCTTAGGATTTAGGGTATTTTATGGGTTGTGGATTTAGGGTATATGGATTAGTGTGTAGGGTTTAAGGGTTAGGGTTTAGGGTTTAGGGTTTAGGGTTTAGGGTTTAGGGCTTAGGGTTTAAGAGTTATGGTTTAGGACTTAGTGTTTTTGATTTAGAGTTTAGTGTTTACGGTTTGGGGATTAGAGTTTAGCCTTTAGGATTTAGGGTTTATGGATTAGAGATTCAAGTTTACGGTTTAGTGGTTTAGGGTTTTACATATCGGGTTTATTTCGAATGTTTAGGATATAGGGTTTTGGGTTTTGTGTTTAGGATTTAGGGTTTATTGTTTTGCATTTAGGGTTTAGGGTTAAGGGATTATTATATAGGATTTAGGGATTAGGGGTTATTGTTTAGGGCTTAGGGCTTCGAGTTTGGCGTTTAGGGTTTAGGGTTTAGGTTTTAGGGTGTAGGGTTTAGGGCTTAGGATTTAGGGTATTTTATGGGTTGTGGATTTAGGGTATATGGATTAGTGTGTAGGGTTTAAGGGTTAGGGTTTAGGGTTTAGGGTTTAGGGTTTAGGGTTCAGGGTTTAGGGTTTAGAGTGTAGCCTTTAGGATTTAGGTTTTATGGATTGGGGTTTCAAGTTTATGGTTTAGGGGTTTACGGTTTTACATGTAGGGTTTATTTCGAAGGTTTAGGGTATAGGGTTTTGGGTTTTGTGTTTAGGATTTAGGGTTTATGGTTTTGCGTTTAGGGTTTAGGGTTAAGGGATTATTATATAGGATTTAGGGTTTAGGGGTTATGGTTTAGGGCTTAGGGTTTAAGAGTTATGGTTTAGGACTTAATGTTTTTGATTTAGAGTTTAGTGTTTACGGTTTGGGGATTAGAGTTTAGCCTTTAGGATTTAGGGTTTATGGATTAGAGATTCAAGTTTACGGTTTAGTGGTTTAGGGTTTTACATATCGGGTTTATTTCGAATGTTTAGGATATAGGGTTTTGGGTTTTGTGTTTAGGATTTAGGGTTTATTGTTTTGCATTTAGGGTTTAGGAGTTAAGGGAATATTATATAGGATTTAGGGTTTAGGGGTTATTGTTGAGGGCTTAGGGCTTAGGGTTTGGCGTTTAGGGTTTAGGGTTTAGGTTGTAGGGTGTAGGGATTAGGGCTTAGGATTTAGGGTATTTTATGGGTTGTGGATTTAGGGTATATGGATTAGTGTGTAGGGTTTAAGGGTTAGGGTTTAGGGTTTAGGGTTTAGGGTTTAGGGTTTAGGGCTTAGGGTTTAAGAGTTATGGTTTAGGACTTAGTGTTTTTGATTTAGAGTTTAGTGTTTACGGTTTGGGGATTAGAGTTTAGCCTTTAGGATTTAGGGTTTATGGATTAGAGATTCAAGTTTACGGTTTAGTGGTTTAGGGTTTTACATATCGGGTTTATTTCGATTGTTTAGGATATAGGGTTTTGGGTTTTGTGTTTAGGATTTAGGGTTTATTGTTTTGCATTTAGGGTTTAGGGTTAAGGGAATATTATATAGGATATAGGGTTTAGGGGTTATTGTTGAGGGCTTAGGGCTTAGGGTTTGGCGTTTAGGGTTTAGGGTTTAGGTTGTAGGGTGTAGGGATTAGGGCTTAGGATTTAGGGTATTTTATGGGTTGTGGATTTAGGGTATATGGATTAGTGTGTAGGGTTTAAGGGTTAGGGTTTAGGGTTTAGGGTTTAGGGTTTAGGGTTTAGGGTTTAGGGTTTAGAGTGTAGCCTTTAGGATTTAGGTTTTATGGATTAGGGTTTCAAGTTTATGGTTTAGGGGTTTAGGGTTTTACATGTAGGGTTTATTTCGAAGGTTTAGGGTATAGGGTTTTGGGTTTTGTGTTTAGGATTTAGGGTTTGTGGTTTTGCATTTAGGGTTTAGGGTTTAGGGTTCAGGGTTTAGGGTTTAGAGTGTAGCCTTTAGGATTTAGGTTTTATGGATTAGGGTTTCAAGTTTATGGTTTAGGGGTTTAGGGTTTTACATGTAGGGTTTATTTCGAAGGTTTAGGGTATAGGGTTTTGGGTTTTGTGTTTAGGATTTAGGGTTTGTGGTTTTGCATTTAGGGTTTAGGGTTAAGGGATTATTATATAGGATTTAGGGTTTAGGGGTTATGGTTTAGGGCTTAGGGCTTAGGGTTTAGGGTTTAGGGAGTAGGGTGTAGGGTTGTGGGCTTAGGATTTAGGGTATTTTATGGGTTGTGGATTTAGGGTTTAGGGATTAGTGTTTAGGGTTTAAGGGTTAGGGTTTGGGGTATACGGCTTAGGATTTAGGGTTTAGAGTTTAGCATTTAGCATTTACGGTTTAGGGTTTACGGTTTAGCATTTAGGGTTTAGGGTTTATGAATTAGGGTTTCGGGTTTAGGGTTTAGGGGTTTAGGGTTTAGGGGTTTTGGGTTTAGGATTTTTTGGTTTAGGATTAGGGGTTAAGGGCTTAGGATTTAGGGTTTTTTATGAGTTGTGGATTTAGGGTTTAGGGAATAGCGTTTAGGGTTTGGGTTTTAGGGGTTAGGGTCTAGGGTATAGGGTGTTGGATTTAGGGTTTAGGTTATAGGGTTTAGGATTTATGGTTTAGGGCTTAGGGTTTAGGGTTTAGCATTTTTTTTAGGATTTAGGGTTTTTGGTTTAGGGTTTAAGAGTTATGGTTTAGGACTTAGTGTTTAGGATTTAGAGTTTAGTGTTTACGGTTTAGGGATTAGAGTTTAGCCTTTAGGATTTAGGGTTTATGGATTAGAGATTCAAGTTTACGGTTTTGGGGTTTAGGGTTTTACATATCGGGTTTATTTCGAATGTTTATGATATAGGGTTTTGGCTTTTGTGTTTAGGATTTAGGGTTTATTGTTTTGCATTTAGGGTTTAGGGTTAAGGGAATATTATATAGGATTTAGGGTTTAGGGGTTATTGTTTAGGGCTTAGGGCTTCGAGTTTGGCGTTTAGGGTTTAGGGTTTAGGTTTTAGGGTGTATGGTTTAGGGCTTAGGATTTAGGGTATTTTATGGGTTGTGGATTTAGGGTTTATGGATTAGTGTTTAGGGTTTAAGGGTTAGGGTTTAGGGTATAGGGTTTAGGATTTAGGGTTTAGAGTTTAGCATTTAGCGTTTACGGTTTAGAGTTTACGGTTTACGGTTTAGCATTTAGGGTTTAGGGTTTATGGATTAGGGTTTCGGGTTTACGGTTTAGGGGTTTAGGGTTTAGGGGTTTAAAGTTTACGGTTTAGGATTTAGGGTTTAGGGCTTAGGATTTACGGTTTTTTATGAGTTGTGGATTTAGGGTTTAGGGAATAGCGTTTAGGTTTTGGGGTTTAGGGGTTAGGGTTTAGGGTATAGGGTTTAGGATTTAGGGTTTAGGGTATAGGGTTTAGGATATAGGGTTTAGGGCTTAGGGTTTAGTGTTTATGGTTTAGGGTTTAGGGTTTAGGATTTTTTTAGGATTTAGGGGTTTTGGTTTTGGGTTTAGCGTTTAAGGTTTAAGAGTTATGGTTTAGGACTTAGGGTTTAGGATTTAGAGTTTAGGGTTTAGGGTTTAGGGATTAGATTTTAGCCTTTAGGATTTAGGGTTTATGGATTAGGGTTTCAAGTTTACGGTTTAGGGGTTTAGAATTTTACATATAGGGTTTATTTCGAAGCTTTAGGGTATTGGGTTTTGGGTTTTGTGTTTAGGATTTAGGGTTTATGGTTTTGCATTTAGGGTTTATGGTTAAGGGATTATTATATAGGATTTTGGGTTTAGGGTTATGGTTTAGGGCTTAGGGCTTAGGGTTTGGTGTTTAGGCTTTCGGGTTTAGGGTTTAGGGTTTAAGATTTATGGTTTCGGGCTTAGGGTTTGTAGTTTAGGGTTTAGGGTTTAGTTTTAGGATTTAGGGTTTAGGGTTTAGGGTTTATGATTTAGGGTTTAGGGCTTATGGTGTAGGGATTAGGTCTTTGGGTTTAGGGTTTAGGTTTTCAGATTTAGGGTTTAGAGTGTTTTTTAGGATTTATTGTTTTTATTTAGGGTTTAGGATTTAGGGTTTAGGACTTAGGCTTTAGGGTTTAGAGTTTAGGGTTTAGGGTTTATGGATTAGAGTTTAGCATTTAGGATTTAGGGTTTATGTATTAAGTTTTTTGGATTAGGGTTTCAAGTTTACAGTTTAAGCGTTTAAGGTTTTAGGTATATGGCTTAGGGTTTTAGGGTTTAGGGTTTAGGACTTAGGGTTTATGGTTTTGTATTTAGGATTTAGGGTTAAGGGATTATGATTTAGAGTTTAGGGTTTAGGGTTTGATGTTTAAGGTTTAGGGTTTAGGGGTTATGGTTTAGGGCTTAGGGTTTAGGGTTTAGGATTTAAGGTTTAGGATTTAGGGTTTAGGGCTTAGGGTTTATGGTTTAGTGTTTACGGTTTAGGGTTTAGGATTTAGGGGTTAGGGTTTAGGGTTAAGGGTTTACGGTTTAGTGTTTAAGGTTTAGGGTTTAAGGTTTAGGGTTGTGGATTTAGGATTTAGGGTTTTTGGTTTAAGGTTTAGCGTTTAGGGTTTAGGAGTTATGGTTTAGGACTTATTTAGGGTTTAGAATTTAGGGTTTAGGGTTTTGGGATTAGAGTTTAGCATTTTGGATTTATGGTTTGTTGGTTAGGGTTTCAGGTTTACGATTTACCGGTTTAGGGTTTAGTGGTTTAAGGTTTAGGGTTTAGGATTTAGCGTTTAGGGTTTAGGGTTTATAGTTTAGGGTCTACTTCCGGTTTCAGTACCAATTTCGGGTCACAAGGTATGGGTTCGGGTCCAGGTTTAAGTCTTGGATTGTGTTTAGGTCTGGGTCTGGTTTCCGGTCCTGGTCTGGGTTCAGGTTTGGGTTTCGGTCTGATTCTAGGTCTGGGTCTGAGTTCGGGTCTCGGGTTCGAGTTTTATTTTGTGTTCAGGTTTGGTCCTGGTCCGTGTCAAGGTTCCTTTCCTGGTTTGGGTCTGGGGAAAGTTTCGGGTCTAGGTCTGGTTTGGGTTCGAGTCTCAGATTCCGATCTAGGTCTGGGTTTCGGGGCCTAGTTCCCTAGTCTAGGTCCCCCATCGAAGTTTGGTTCCTAGGTCTTGGTCTGGGTCCAGGTTCGGGTTTGGGTCCTGAGTCTTGGTTTGAGTAAGGTCACAAGGTATGGGTTCAGGTCAAGGTTTGGGTCTGGGATTGGGATTAGGTCTGGGTCTAGGTCCGGGTCCTGGTCTGGGTTCAGGTCCAGGTCGGGTTTGGTCCTGGTCCTTGTCTAGGTTCCTATCCTGGTTTGGGTCTGGGGTAGGTTTCGGGTCTAGGTCTGGTTCGGGTTCGAGTCTCAGATTCTGATCAAGGTCTGGGTTCCGGGGCCTAGGTCCCTAGTCTAGGTCCCCCATCCAAGTCTGGTTCCTAGGTCCTGGTCTTGGTCCAGGTTCGGGTTTGGGTCTGGGATTTGGTTTAAGTCTGTGTCTGGGTTCGGGTCCTGGTCTGGGTTCAGGCCTCGGGCTACGTCCTTGATCCAGACACAGACTACGAGTTCGGTACAAGCCTTGGGTCCAGATTAGAATCCCGATCTCAGGTCTCGGTCTGGTTGATTTTTTCGGTGTCGAGTCACGAGATGGGTCCTAGGTTCATGTCCGGGTCTGGGGTCGGGTACTAGGTCCCGGTCCTAGTTCTGTTGCCTAGGTCCCTATGGCGATTCCATGTCCAGGTCCCTGTTCTGGTCTGGGTTGGTGTCCTGGTCTAGGTTTGGGTTTGAGTCCTAGTCTCGGTTCGGGTTTGGGTCTCAGTCTGGGTTTTTATCCGGGTTTGGGTTCAGGTTTAGGTCCTGGTGCTGGTCCTAGTCCTAGTCCGGTTCCTGTTCTAGTTGCGATTCCGAGTTCGAGTTTTGGTTTGGATTCGGGTTGGGGTTCGATTCTTGGTTCGAGTTTGGGTTCGAGTTTGGATTTCGGTCTAGGTCTTGATCAGGCTCCAAGTGTGGGTTTGAGTGCTGGGTTTGGGTCCAAGTCCGTGTCTGAGTCCCAAGTTTCGATCCCGATCTGAGTCCAGGTTAAATTCCGTGTCTAAGTCCTGGGTTTCGATCTCGGTTTGGGTTCGAGTTCGGGTCCGGGTCAAGGTCTAGGTTTGGGTCTGATTCTAGGTCTGGGTCTGAGTTCGGGTCTCGGGTTCAAGTTTGATTTTGGGTTCAGGTTTTGTCCTGGTCCATGTCCATGTTCCTGTTCTGGTTTGGGTCCGGGGCAGGTTTCGGGACTAGGTCTGGTTCGGGTTCGAGTCTCAGATTCTGATCTAGGTCTGGGTTCCGGGGCCTAGGTCCCTAGTCTAGGTCCCCCATCCAAGTCTGGTTCCTAGGTCTTGGTCTGGGTCCAGTTTCTGGTTTGGGTCCCGAGTCTCAGTCCTAGTCTTGGTTCGGGTTTAGGTTCGGATCCCTCTCAGGTTCGGGTTCAGGTTCAGGTTCGGATCCTGGTCTGGAACCCGGCGAGGGTTTAGGACCAGGTCAGGTCAAGGTCTCGTTCCAGGTTCTGGTCCCAGGTCTCAGGTCCCAGTCCTAGTCAAGGTCTCGGTCCAAGTTCTGGTCCAAGTATGCGTTATTGTTTGGGTTAGGTTTTTGTCTCAGGTTTGGGTCCTATTCACAGTTGCAGTTCTAATTCTAGGTCGGGGTTTGGTTCCGGGTTAGGGACTAGGTCAGGGTTGTGGTCGGGGTTTGAGTTTTAGTCCGAGTCTTGGTACGGGTTTTTTGGATCCCGGGCTTCGTCAAGGTTTGAGTTCGCGTCTACGTCTGCATCAGGGTCCGTTGCCACGTCCCGTGTTTTGATCCCAATCTCGGTCTGGGTCGATATTCGGTTCCGGGTCTGGGTTTGTGTCCATGTCCAGGTCCGAATCCCAGTCTAAGTCAGGGGCTTGGTCTGGGTTCGGTATTGAGTCCTGATTTCAGGTTTGGTTCATGTTCGAGTCTCAGTCCTAGTCTGGGTCTGGGACCGGGTCCGAGACGGGGTCCAAGCTCGAGTTTCGTGGCTTGGTTATGGTCTAGTTCTGGGTGCCGGTCTAGGTCTAGGTCCTAGTCACGGTCCCGGTCTAGATCCTGGTCACGGTCCTAGTCCTATTCGAGGGTCCTGGTCACGTTATGGTTCAACTTTCAGTTTCGAGTCCCATGTTTGGCTTTGGGTCTAGGTCGTGGTCCAACTTTGGGTCCTTGTCAGAGTCCCAGATCAAGATTTGCATCCCAATCACGGGTCCCAATAGTTTCGGTTCATGTCCCAAGTCCCAGTTTGGGTCTCGGTCTAGGTTCGAGGCCGAGACTACGGTTTAGTTCTGGGTCTCGATCCCAATTCTGGGTCCCGAATCCTGTTCCATGTTTGGGTCTGGGTTCGTGTACCAAGTCCCGGTTCCGGTTTAGATTCAGGTTTGGGACCCAATCACAGGGTGGGCCTGTGTCTGAGTTTGGGTCCTGGTCCGGTTATAGTTTTGGGTCTAGGTCCATGTCCTGGTCCTGGCTCACGATTCGCTTCTGGTTTCAGTTCTAGTTTCAAGTCACGGGGACGGGTTCGGGTCGAGTTTGGGTCCAAGTCTAGGTTCGGGTCCTGATTTGGGTTCAGGGCGAGGATCAGGTCTGGGTTTCTATCTCGGTTAGGGTTTGAGTTTGGGTCCGGTTCTAGATTCGGGTCCAGGTCTAGGTACCGTTCCAAGATCACATTTAGGTTCCAGTTCATGTTTCGGTTTTGGTTCGCGAGTGTGGGTTTTGGTCTGGGTATGTGTCCGGGTCCTGGTTTGAGTTCGAGTTTGAGTTTGGGTTCTGGTCTAAGTCCCAGATCCAGACAACAACTACGGGTCCAAGCATCGAGACTCGGATCCCAGGTCCCGAGGTGGGTCCTAAGTCCAAGTTTTGGTATGGGGTCGGGTCCCGGATCCAGATACAAGTTATGAGGCCCAAGTTCTAATCTCGGATTGGGGGCCCAATTCCCAGGTGTGGGTCCCCCATCTATGTTCAGGTCCTTTGTCCCGGTCTGGGTCAAAGTTCGTGTTCTTGTTCGGGTTTGGGTCTCGTGGCCCGGTTTGTGTCCAGGTCTCGATTTGGGTTCGGGTCCGAGTTCGGGTCCCAGTCCTAGTGTGGGTCTGAGTTTTGGTTCCGAGGTCCGAGTCTGGTTCATAGGTCCTAGGTTCGGCCATGGTTTTTGGGTCTTGGTTCGGGTTTGGGTCTGCGTCTGGGTTCGGGTCCCAGTCTGGGTCTGGGTCCTAGTTTGGGTCTGGTTTTGGGTTAAGGTCTCGGTCTTGGTTTAGGTCCCAAGTCACAAGTCCCGGTCCAAGTCCAAGTCTCGGTATGGGTTCAAGTATAAGTTTGGGTTTAGGTTTGGGTCCTGTTACAGTCCCAGGTCTGTGTTCTAGTCCCAGACTTGGTCCAATTCCGATTCCCCGGCTCGGGGAACGGAGTGCTGGATCTCGGTACGGGTACGGGTCGGAGTCCAGGCTACGGATCCAGGTCTAGGTCCTAGATTAAAACACTGACTACGGGTCAGGTCGAAGCCTCAGGTCCAGATTCAGATCTAGGACTGGGATCTCGGTCTTGTTCCAGTTCAGGTCCAAGTAGTCAGGTCCTGGGTTCCAGGTCTAGGGTCAGGTCTCGTGGCTCGACTCTAGGGTCAAGTTTTGGGTCTCGGTCCCGGTTCCGGGGCCCAATTTCATGTCCATGTCCCCTATCTAGGTTTGGATCCTTGGTCTAGGTCTGGGTCCACGTTCGAGTTTGCGGCCAAGGTCCCCCATCTAAGTCTGGATCCTAGGTCCCGTTCTAGGTCCAACTTCAAGTTTGGGTTTGGATCCCGACTTAAGGTTCGAGTCTAGGTCCCAGTACGGGTTTATGTTTGAGTTTGGGTTCGGGTCCTGATCTGAGTCCAGGTCCCTGTTCGTGTTTGGGTTGGGGACCCGATCCGGCTCCCAGTCAAGGTCTAGGTCCCGGACCAAGTTTTGGACTGGGTTTGGGTCCGGGTTCAGGTCCTGAGTCTGGGTCTAGGTTTGGGTCTGGATCCAGGTCCGGGTCTCGGTCCTGGGTTCCGATTTCGGTATGGGTATGGGTCTCAGTCCGTGTCTAGGTTAAGGTTTAGGATTTAGGATTTTGGGTTTACTGTTTAGGGATTTAGGGTTTAGGGCTTAGGGTTTAAGGGTAAGTGTAAAGAGTTTAGGATTTAAGGTTTAAGGTTTAGGGCTCAGGGTTTAAGGGTCCGCTTCCAGTTTTGATTCCAATTTCGGGTCAAAGGGTACGATTTAAGCTCCGGTGTGGGTCTAGGTCCGAGTGCTGGTGTGGGTCTAGGTCCGTGTTTGGGTTCACGTCCAAGTCTTGGTCCCAAATCCAAACACCAACCACATATCGAGTCTAGTTTGAGTTCTGGTACAGGTTCGCGTTCTGGTTCAGGTCCAGGTCTATTTCCCAGATTTAGACACCGACTATGGGTCGGGTGCAAGCCTCGGGTCTTGGGTCTTGAGTCCTAGGTCAAAATCCAGATCCTGGTCAAGTTCTAGCTCATGTCTTGGGTCCTGGTTCGGAACTCAGGTCCATGTTTGGGTCTAGGTTTGGGTATTGGGTCCTGAGTCATGGGTCTGTGTTGCTGATTAAGGTTAGGGTCCTACGTCTCGGTGTGTGTTAGGGTCCCAGTCTGAGTGCAGATCTCGGTCTGTGTTCGGTATTGGTCCTTGTCTCGGGTCTTGGCTTGGTCAAGGTCTGGGTCACAGTTCGGTTCTCAGGTCCCAAGTCCGAGTCTCGGGTCCTGGATCCCAATCTCGGTCTTGGGTCCCTATCGCGGTCCCAGTCTGAGTTCTAGTCCCTGTCCAGGTTCAGGTCTCGGTCCTAATCCGTGTCTAGGTTCTAGTCCTAATGTCGATTTGGGTCCAAGTCCTAGGTTCGAGTCCATGTTTTGGTACGAGTCCGGGTCTAGGTCTGGGTCTGGGTTTGGGTCCAGGTTTCAGTCCGTGTCAAGGTTCGGGTCTTGGTCTTGGTCTGGCTTTGGGTCTTAGTCTGGGTCAAGGTACTGGTATGGGTCTGGGTTCTGGTCCAGGTCTCAGGTCACAAGTCTTGGGTTCTAGTCTAGGTCCCGGGTCTCGGTCCTGATCCCAGTTCTGGTTCTCGTCCTAGTCTAGATTCAGGTCTCAGTCCTAGTCCATGTCGGGGTCCCAATCCTGATCTCGGTCTGGGTTCGAGTCCCGGGTTCGAGTCTTAGTTGTTGTATGAGTTCAAGTTCAGGTCTTTGTCTAGGTTTGGGTTTGGGTCCAGGTTTCAGTCCGTGTCTGGGTCTGAGTCTTTGTCTAGGTCTTGGTCTGGGTATGGGTCTGGGATTTGGTTCGGGTGTAGGTTCTCGTCCAGGTCCCGAGTCACAGGTCCTGGGTTCCGGGTTTTGGGTCGCAGGTCCTGGCGTAAGTCTGGGTCCAGGTTTGGGTCTGGGTCTGTTTATCGATCTCGGTCTGGGTTTAGGGTTTAGGGTTTGCGGTTTAGGATTTAGGGTTTAGGGCTTCGGATTTAGTGTTTTTTATGAGTTGTGGATTAAGGGTTTAGGGAATACCGTTTAGGGTTTGGGGTTTAGGGGTTAGGGTTTAGGGTATAGGGTGTAGGATTTAGGGTATAGGGTATAGGGTTTAGGATTTAAGATTTAGGGCTTAGGGTTTAGGGTTTATTGTTTAGGGTTTGGGGTTTAGGGTTTTTGGTTTAGGGTTTAGCGTTTAGAGTTTAAGAGTTATGGTTTAGGAGTTAGGGTGTTGGATTTAGAGTTTAGGGTTAACGTTTTAGGGATTAGAGTTTAGCCTTTAGGATTTAGGGTTTATGGATTAGGGTTTCAAGTTTACGGTTTAGGGGTTTAGAATTTTACATATAGGGTTTATTTCGAAAGTTTAGGGTAATGGGTTTTGGGTTTTGTGTTTAGGATTTAGGGTTTATGGATTTGCATTTAGGGTTTAGGGTTAAGGGATTATTATATAGGATTTAGGGTTTAGGGGTTATGGTTTAGGGCTTAGGGCTTAGGGTTTAGGGTTTAGGGAGTAGGGTGTAAGGTTTTGGGCTTAGGATTTAGTGTTTAGGGTGTAGGGTTTAGGGTGTAGGGTGTAGGGCTAAGGATTTAGGGTATTTTATGGGTTGTGGATTTAGGATTTAGGGATTAGTGTTTACGGTTTAAGGGTTAGGGTTAAGGGTATAGGTATTAGGATTTAGGATTTAGGGCTTAGGGTTTAGGGTTGATGGTTTAGGGTTTAGGGTTTAGGGTTTTTTTTAGGATTTAGTGTTTTTGGTTTAGGGTTTACCGTTTAGGGTTCAAGAGTTATGGTTTAGGAGTCAGGGTTTAGGATTTAGAGTTTAGGTTTAACGGTTTAGGGATTAGAGTTTAGCCTTTAGGATTTAGGGTCTATGGATTAGGGTTTCAAGTTTACGGTTTAGGGGTTTAGGGGTTTAGGGTTTTACATATAGGGTTTATTTCGAAGATTTAGGGTATAGGGTTTTGGGTTTTGTGTTTAGGATTTAGGGTTTATGGTTTTGCATTCAGGGATTAGGGTTAAGGGATTATTATATAGGAATTAGGGTTTAGGGGTTATTGTTTAGGGCTTAGGGCTTAGGGCTTTGCGTTTAGGGTTTAGGGTTTGGGGTGTAGGGTGTAGGGTTTAGGGCTTTGGATTTAGGGTATTTTATGGGTTGTGGATTTAGGGTTTAGGGAATAGTGTTTAGGGTTTAAGGGTTAGGGTTTAGGGTATAGGGTTTAGGATTTAGGGTTTAGAGTTTAGCATTTAGCGTTTACGGTTTAGGGTTTAGGGTTTACGGTTTAGCATTTACGGTTTAGGGTTTATGGATTAGGGTTTCGGGTTTACTGTTTAGGGGTTTAGGGTTTAGGGGTTTTGGGTTTAGGGTTTAGGGTTTACGGTTTAGGATTTAGAGTTTAGGGCTTAGGATTTAGGGTTTTTTATGAGTTGTGGATTTAGGGTTTAGGGAATAGCGTTTAGGGTTTGGGGTTTAGGTGTTAGGGTTTAAGGTATAGGGTGTAGGATTTCGGGTTTAGGGTATAGGGTTTAGGATTTAGGCTTTAGGGCTTAGGGTTTAGGGTTTATGGTTTAGGGTTTAGGGTTTAGGGTTTAGGATTTAGGCTTTAGGGCTTAGAGTTTAGGGTTTATGGTTTAGGGTTTAGGGTTTAGGGTTTTTTTTAGGATTTAGTGTTATTGGTTTAGGGTTTAGCGTTTAGGGTTTAAGAGTTATGGTTTAGGACTTGGGGTTGTGGATTTAGAGTTTAGGGTTTAGGGTTTAGGGATTAGACTGTAGCCTTTAGGATTTATGTTTTATGGATTAGGGTTTCAAGTTTATGGTTTAGGGGTTTAGGGTTTTACATGTAGGGTTTATTTCGAAGGTTTAGGGTATAGGGTTTTGGGTTTTGTGTTTAGGATTTAGGGTTTATGGTTTTGCATTTAGGGTTTAGGGTTAAGGGATTATTATATAGGATTTACGGTTTAAGGGTTATGGTTTAGGGCTTAGGGCTCAAGGTTTAGGGTTTAGGGAGTGGGTGTAGGGTTTTGGGCTTAGGATTTAGGGTATTTTATGGGTTGTGGATTTAGGGTTTAGGGATTAGTGTTTAAGGTTTAAGGGTTACGGTTTAGGGTATACGGCTTAGGATTTAGGGTTTAGAGTTTAGCATTTAGCGTTTACGGTTTAGGGTTTACAGTTTAGCATTTAAGGTTTAGGGTTTATGGATTAGGGTTTCGGGTTTACGGTTTAGGAGTTTAGGGGTTTTGGGTTTAGGGTGTAGGGTTTACAGTTTAGGATTAAGGGTTTAGGGCTTAGGATTTAGGGTTTTTTATGAGTTGTGGATTCAGGGTTTAGGGAATAGCGTTTAGGGTTTGGGGTTTAGGGGTTAGGGTTTAGGGTATAGGGTGTAGGATTTAGGGTTTAGGGTATAGGGTTTAGGATTTAGGGTTTAGGGCTTAGGGTTTAGGGTTTTGCGTTTTTTTTAGGATTTAGGGTTTTTAGTTTATGGTTTAAGAGTTATGGTTTAGGACTTAGTGTTTAGGATTTAGAGTTTAGGGTTTACGGTTTAGGGATTAGAGTTTAGCCTTTAGGATTGAGGGTTTATGGATTAGAGTTTCTAGTTTACGGTTTAGGGGTTTAGGGTTTTACATATCGGGTTTATTTCGAAGGTTTAGGATATAGGGTTTTGGGTTTTGTGTTTAGGATTTAGGGTTTATGGTTTTGCATTTAGGATTTAGGGTTACGGGATTATTATATAGGATTTAGGGTTTAGGGGTTATGGTTTAGGGCTTAGGGCTTAGGGTTTGGCGTTTAGGGTTTAGGGTTTAGGTTGTAGGGTGTAGGGTTTAGGACTTAGGATTTAGGGTATTTTATGGGTTATGGATTTAGGGTTTATGGATTAGTGTTTAGGGTTTAAGGGTTAGGGTTTAGGGTATAGGGTTTAGGATTTAGTGTTTAGAGTTTAGCATTTAGCGTTTACGCTTTAGAGTTTAGGGTTTACGGTTTAGCATTTAGGGTTTGGGTTTATGGATAAGGGTTTCGGGTTTACGGTTTAGGGGTTTAGGGTTTAGGGGTTTTGGGTTTAGGGTTTACGGTTTACGGTTTAGGATTTAGGGTTTAGGGCTGAGGATTTAGGGTTTTTTATGAGTTGTTGAGTTAGGGTTTAGGGAATAGCGTTTAGGGTTTGGGGTTTAGGGGTTAGGGTTTAGGGTATAGGGTGTAGGATTTAGGGTATAGGGTATAGGGTTTAGGATTAAGGATTTAGGGCTTAGGGCTTAGGGTTTAGGGTTTAGGGTTTAGGGGTTTTTTTTTAAGATTTAAGGTTTTTGGTTTAGGGTTTAGCGTTTAGGGTTTAAGAGTTATGGTTTAGGAGTTAGGGTTTAGGATTTAGAGTTTAGGGTTAACAGTTTAGCGATTAGAGTTTAGCCTTTAAGATTTAGGGTTTATGGATTAGTGTTTCAAGTTTACGGTTTAGGGTTTTAGAATTTTACATATATTGTTTTTTTCGAAGGTTTAGGGTATTGGGTTTTGGGTTTTGTGTTTAGGATTTAGGGTTTATGGTTTTGCATTTAGGTTTTAGGGTTAAGGGATTATTATATAGGATTTAGGGTTTAGGGGTTATGGTTTAGGGCTTAGGGCTTAGGGTTTAGGGTTTAGGGTGTAGGGTGTAGGGTTTAGGGCTAAGGATTTAGGGTATTTTATGGGTTGTGGATTTAGGTTTAGGGATTAGTGTTTAGGGTTTAAGGGTTAGGGTTTAGGGTATAGGTATTAGGATTTAGGGTTTAGAGTTTGAAATTTTTACATGAAAAATCCTTTTTACTCACTTTATTACATAATTACCCTCACACGCCTATTACTACATTTATACTTACAAACTTATTTTTATTACACATTTACCACTTACTCATCATACCATGCATACACGTGTTCTATCCCCATGCATCATCAATCAAATCATACTCTCTTCCCTCTCTTTTTTCATTTTGTTTTGATTTCATTTTCTATTCTTCATTTCTGTTCTCTAAGTTCATTTTGAATTCAAGTAACCTCCATTAACCACTCACAATTTATCACGTTTTTCCCTCTTATTTTTGGTTCATCCACGAATTTTCAACTTCCTCTTAGCCCACGATTTAGCAACTGTTTTTCCCTCTCTGTTTCATTTTTTTTCAATCTTATTTATACCATGGCAATCACTCGGTCATCTTCATCCCCTTCTCCAGTTCTTAAAAAGAAATTAAAAATGGGCAAGAAATCTTTGGCCAACAAATCCAAGGGTAAACGCCCAATCATTGATGATTTTGATTCTGATTTTGAAGCTCCCATGCCGAAGCGTGTGAAACCCACTTCTTCGAAGAAATCGAAGCTGAACTTGGAGGAGTCCTCGCTTCCGTAAATTTACGGGAAAAAATTTCAAAAACACATTACACATTCTGAGATCGATTTGAGGTTGGTTTTTAGTTTTATTTTCGTTTCCCCCTTTTCTTCCATTTCTGCTTTACCCAGATTTTTGGCGTTTTCATGTTCATTTTGCTTTGTTTGATTTTAGGGTTTCCTTTGTGCATTTTGTTTCATGTTTTTAAATTTTTTAGTTATTTATTGTTGCTTTTGATCTTTCCTTTTGATTCTGGTCTGGGTGTTGTTATTTAATTTTGTTTTGTTTTCTTTATTTTTAGTGTTTTTTTGTGCTTACAGGTTATGTGTTTTGTTTTCGTTTTTGGTGTTTTCAATCATTCTTCGTTAGTTTCTTTTCAGTTTTTAAATAGTTTGTTACTGGTATGTTTTGATGTGTTTTCGATTTTCATAAGTTTTTGTTGTTTGCTGTTATATTTTAGATTTCAAAACGATTTTCAAATCTTTGCTCTATATTTTCCTATAGTTGTATATGTTTTTTAGTTTGTTTGTTGTTTTAATATAGTTTTGTTGTTCTTTTTATCTTGCATTTTTCGATTTCTTTTAGGGTTAGTTCTTTACTGTTTTTTTTATGTTTCCAAACGATTTAAGGTCTTTGCTGTTATTTTCTGTGTAGTTGTTTGCCATTGATAGTTTGTTTTTAGTTTGTTTGTAGTTGTATTACAGTTTTCATACTGTTTAAATCAGGATTTATAATTTATATTGGCCCTTTTTTGTTATGTTGCAGGTTTGGGACTGTAAATTTAGTCCTTCTGATTTTTACAGATCTAAGTGTGTGTGCACCAGTGTGTATTCTGTGATAAATAATATTAAAAACACTTTATCTGTTAATTTGATTTCTTTGTTTCGTCAAACTCAGTTTGGGCATTTTCTGGATATGCCTGAGTTTGTTTTTCACCCACAAGTCGTTCATAGTTTACTACTAAGGGAAGTTTTACAGCCTAATCCTAAGGAGTTTTGGGCTAAGGTTGCTGGCCGTTGCATACGGTTTAGTGCCGAAGAATTTTACCTTATTTCTGGTTTAGATTGTTTCGGTGATTGCAACAAGTTGTTGTTTTCACAGGAAACTAATCAATTGGTAGAAACATGTTTCCGTGGTGTAAAAACTATTGACAACAAAGCCATCGAGGATGCTTTTTTGGGTAGTCGGTGGGGTTTGGATGAGTCTATTGGTTTGAAAATGGTCATTTGTTTTGTATTTCATTCGGTGTTTTCTTCTTAGCAATACTCCTGACAAAGAAGTGTCTAGGTTTGTTCTAGATGTAGTTGATAGCGGTCGGTGGGATGAGTATTGTTGGGGTAGGGAATCATTTGAATTGACAATTGACTCATTCAAAGGTAGGATTGAGCATGGGATCATTATGAAAAATAGAAAGGCAGAGAAGGGAGGCCAATATGATGGCTGGTATAGGGCATTGGGATGTCCTTGAGTTTTTCTTGTTTGGTTTTTATGAATGCTTTATCTGCAATGGTGAACTCTTTACTGTAAGAGAGTTTCATCTTCTATTCCCGGGATTCCGAACCGGAGCAACACCATCGTCACCAAAAATCCAACCCTTCGAGACTTGAAGGGCAAGATTTTTGATTTACCTTTGGAGAAGGTACTTTACGATTTCTTTCTTTTTTTCATTTCTTTTCGGTTTAATATATGTTGTTGTTTTTTGGTTTTTCCAATTGTTTTAATTTTTTCATATTATGTTTAATTATCTTGTTCGATTGAAGATAAAAAACATGCGTCCTAACGATGAAGAGAGGCGGCGGCTTCAACTTGACGGTCTATTTCTCGATGAATCTATTGATGAACGTGGTGTAGCGAAGCAATCCTTCGAGGGTGGCTCATCTTCAAAGAAGTCGATTCGGCGGATATTGATTGGATGAAATCTAAGGTTTGGAGATGCTCAGTTCGAATCAATCATCATTGGCCGAGGACTTCATTTCGTTGAGGTGTTTTGTTGATTTTAATTTCAAATCCGTAATGACTGTAATTAAGGATATCCAAGAGAAGGTTAATGCCATTCATCGTCGTCCTTCTGACGAGGTATTTATTCTTATTTTATTGTTTAGGTTTTTTTATTTTTTTGTATAGTTTCTTTCTTGTTTTATTTAAGTTTCATTTATGTTGGCTGATACAGGGAAAGTCATCGGATGAATTGGTAACTCAAGATTCTGATGATGATCCTGATGATGATGATGATGATGATGATGCCGAGGATGATGACAAGCAATTGCCTGATCCAGAAAATATTGATTCCGACTCCGACGATGGTGGTGAGTTGGTTATAGTTGGTGGGGTTGGCTTGATGATGCTTGACAAGGGTACATTCTTCTTTGTCCCATATACTGTGAGGAATTGAATCCTTACGAGGATGTTGGAGGGAGTGATAAAAATGTTAAGGATGTTGAGAAGCCGAAGGGCGATGAGTCTCGATTGAAGGGGGACGATTTCTTTGATGGATTGAGCCGGCTTGTAATAGATGATGATCAAGTTGTGTTAGGTAGCTTGGAGAAATTTGTTGCTAAAATCAATGTAAGTTTACTTTTAATTGTTTTCAAAAAAACTAGGTTTATTTTTGGTTGCTCATTAGTTTCTAGTATGTTTTGCAACTGTTTTAATGCATTCTTTATTTTTTAGGTTCCCGCACCCAATCCAGATGTTGTTGGTGAGAAGTCAGATGCCCTTCATACTGATGAAGGCGAGGATACCGTCTCGATACACCTTTGTTGGATAAGAGGAAGCGTGCTCCGCCTATGAAATCTCCATTTGTTGATTTCGGGTCTGCTGATGTCGGGAGCACTCCAATGGAGCTTATGTCCTCAGGTTCTCAGTCTGCTGGGGATGATAGGGATTTCAAAATGGTGACTTATGTGAAGGGCCTTTATGCTCTTAATGATGCTTTTGCTGATCCCGTATCTACCGAGATTGAGGCAAAATTTGACTCTTGGATTGGTGAAGGATTGCTTAAACATCCCGTGTGACTGTTTTTTATTAAATGTTTGTTTTTGTATTATTTTTTTTTCCGGTTTCATTCTTGTTTTAATGCTGTTTTTTTGCTGTTTTTTTGGTTGTTGTAGGCATTATAATTGTTATGAAGACGGCGCAAAGAAATTTACCCCGGGTTTTAGGCTAGGTGTTGATTATGTTGAGGATAAAACTTGGTTTTACCATTTGGCCACATGCGACATGTTTATGAACGACTCGGTAAAGTTTCCAATTTATATTGTACTTATGGTAGTTTGTTTTTAGTTTCTTTCTAAATGTTTTTCAGTTTTGATACTACATTTCGGTTTTTACGATTGTTAAACCTTTTCATTTGTGTTTACGTGTTGTTTTTTTCTCGGCATATGAACACCATATTCTATTACCTTCGGAAAAAAGGTAAGTATTCTTCCGCCGTGACGTTGAATTTCGCAACCAACGATTGTCTTTTTGATGATTCGATCCAAGCATTGTACCACAAATTTAACAAGGCCAAGTCAATGAAGACTAAGATGTCACACATTCACGCTGCCCACCCAATTGCGCATTACATCCGAGGTATGCGCATTCCCTGTTCCAAGCCTTGGTATGAATCTGATCACGTGCTTTTCATCATCAATTTAAGAAGGGAAAGTCATTGGGTTTTTGGGCATCTTGACGTGCACGAAAGGACGTTATTTCTGTACAATTCTTTGAGAACCGCGAAGATGAATGCGCGGCTAGGAATGCGATGAAGGCTTATTCCGTGTTCTTTGCCTTTGTTTTTCGATTTACTTGGGTTACGGAAGAATAGAGCACAAGTTCTGCCTCGGTTTCGACCCTACAGCTCCATTCAGAATCGTGGAGCTTAGTGGTATTGCGTCTCAGCAGAAGAAGTGAGTGTTTCTTTTAAGTTTCTTTTATGTTGTTTTTTAGTTTCTAATCCGTTTATTTTTCTCTATATTTTTTAACGGTGATTGTGGAGCATATGTTGCTGCCTTTGCTGAATTCTTTATACACGGAAAGGATGTCCCTGAGACTTTGACATCGAAGTTTATCGAACCCGACTTGCTTCACTTTTCTACTCGTACGGACAAAGGAAAATTGACGAAAGTATTGACAGCGAGGATGAGAAGCAATCCAAGTCTTCTAAGGCATCTAAATTGAAGAAATAGGAACTTTTAATTTGGTTGCTCTATTATGTTATTTGTTGAATCTATTTACTTGACAAGTTTTAGTGTTGTTGTGTGTTTAAAACTATGTAGCTGGTTTAAAACTTTTAGGATATTTGACATTCACTACTTATAATATCTTTATTGTATAGGTTTGTATTTCCCAAAGTTTTGTGTTTTTTTAATTGTTCAAGTTCTTATATACGGTCGCACAACTATGGAGAAACTGTTAACCAACTAAATACAAACTATGTTTTCATTTTTCCTAAATAGTGCTATGAATGTATATTTATTCTTCGTATTCCATTAACTGTTTTCCCTTATTCAAGTTATGTTTTATCAATTATTAATTGTTGCCTTTAAAAGCGTAAAGAATAAGTCATTCGGTACTTAATATTTTACAAAGGGTCGCAAGCGTAACAAAACGATTTTGAAACTATTAAAAAAGCATTTCAAATTTCATAAAAATGAAATCCCATGTATTTAGAGCATCACGGATCAACTTTGTTTGAATTTGCACACAAAATTTAACAATTCAAATATTTCATATGTATCTATTTTATTGCTTGATTGTTGCATGTCTTTCGATTGTGTCCGTGTTGTCCACATTTGCCGCACTTTTGTTATGTTTTTTTGTATCCCATTCGGATAAAAACCTTCGTTTCCTTGGTCTTCCGAGATCTTATTTTTTGGTTTGGTGGCGGAACAATGATATCTTTTATGTTTTGTGGCACATCCCAAGTTGTGTGATTGTGTACGGATATGTTGAGCCGCATTTGTATGTTTCAAGCCATGTTCGCGTGGTGTAATAACCCGAACGATAGTTGTAAACATTCAAGTTCATCTCTATTATAACAGCAAGCGCATGAGCACACGGTAACTCATCAAGTTGGAATCTGTTGCAACTGCATGTTTTCTCCTTGAGGTTGATGACCCATGATCTTGTTAGTTCAATGACTTCGAACATGGTCTCGTTTATTGGTTTTACCTGCGGATTAAGTGTACAACTGTTAATATGTATAACAACGAAAAAGAAACTATAACGAAACTAAAATGCAACTAAAATATTTAACCTGTCATTACATTTTCTGTCAATGATTCCACAAAGTTGTCGACTAATTTCTTTTCTGCTGTAGGTGTTAAAAATGTTGTTGTTTTTACGTGCTTTTTTCCCGTTTGTGTATGTCCATTGTTGAATCAATGCTCTCAATGACTCCATCGGTGTTGTGATTGGTAGCTCTCTAGGCACCAAGTTTGCGCATTTAGAGATTCGGCAATGTTTGAAGTCATAGTTGAATACTGTTGTTTTTGCGGTGGTATCTTGACCATTTGTGGTATCCAACTTGTTGTAAATATGGTCTTACACGGATGTCCAAGGTTGTCCAACTCGCTCATATGGTATTCAAATTTCCTCTCTTGTGTATGCTCGGCTGCGGCGAAGAATGGTTTATCCGGCTTGCTTGCATTCTTCTTGAAGGTTGCTTTTAGGTTGCTTAACGGGTGGTATACACAATAGCAATGTGTGATTTCGGAAATACTTGACAAGCTGCCTTACTTATGCTCTCATGTCTATACGAGATCAAGCCTTTGTTCCTCTCTAATCCCATATGTTTCTCTCACTTTTGTGAAAAACCATTGCCATGAGTTGTTGTTTTCTCGAATCCACAACGGAAAAAGCTAGTGGAAAAATGTGCCCATTTGCATCCTGTGTACAAGCGAGAGAGCGGTGTACCTCCATATGTTGATTTAAGGAAAGTTCCGTCAACAACTATTATAGGTTTGCATTTCTTCCATCCTTTTATTGATGCATCCGGTGCGACAAACAAGTACTTGAATTTGTTGTCATCCTCTGTTTCCATGTGCACTATTGTTCGGGATTAGTTTTTTGCAACATGTGCAAAAAACCGGCAGCAACTTTGTATGATTCGTTGGCTTTTCCTCGTAATTCTTCTTGCGCGTGCTCTTTGCTTCTCCATGCTTTCATGTAGTTCATTCGACCCCATACTTGTGTTTCATTTCTCCTGCGATGTCTTGTGGCGTTTGAGTTGTTTTTATGTTGGTGAACCGTGGCTTGATGTAGTTTCCAATCAATTTCGTTGTAGCTTGTCTCTTGTCGGCAAATGCGATGTTTAGATCACAAGTGTGTATCACCTTTCTGTCGTACTTTCGAATGATGAATGACTTTGTTGGCCCGTTTCTGGATGCTGTTAGTGCCCACTTGCATTTTGGATCCAAACAACAAATCTTGTATGTTTTTGCACATGATTTTTTAACTCTGAATTGGAAGTTGTTCCTAATTGCATAGAAACCAAGCACGCTCTGCAGTGTTTCTTTGTCTTTGTATATTTGTGCTTCTTCTATTTACGGATGATGCGGATACGTGATTAGTAGTTCGTCATAATCTGTGATTTCAGTTCCTTTTTTACGTTGTTTTCCGGTTGCTCAACCATTTCCTCTGCCACTAGTTTTGCATAGTCCATGAAGTCAAAACTTTCTTCCCCAGAATTCAGTACTCTTGCTTCAATTATATGTTGTTGATTTGTTGAGTCTTCTGTTGTTCTTTGCATTGTATTCGATTTGTTGGAAGGCGCTTCTATGTGTAATTAATGAATTGTCATTACCAAAGAATGTTGCATCGATGGTTGTTGTTGGGTTGTTGATGACATTCACACACATTGGGTATGTTGTGAAGTCGGGGGTCTTTCAGTTTGAGTTGTATGTAGAAATGCAGGCTTTGATCATCCTTTATCCTCAATGGTTGGTATCCTTCCTTCACTTGATATTTCAGTTGCAAAACAGTGTTTTCTTGGTTGCATTCCAGGGCATCTTTGAGTTTCTGTTGCAAATCTTCATAGTTACAATTGGCAGAAATGTAGTGTCCACTGGCTTCATAATTTTCATAATTCATTCGATCATCGAATTTTCCATTGTAGAAGACTAGGAATGGAATGTCTTTCCTTTCCTGTGTTTTTGCAATTGTTATTAGTCCGAGGCAACGAATTTTAAAACTGGTTTTATTATGTTATGAAATAGAGTACAAACTTACTACTATCTCTGTTCCTTTGTTCAAGCATTGTATTTCTGTCCAGTTACGATTTTGCCATTTTTTTGGTAGTTAATAAACTACAAAGAAACGAGAATAAAACTATTAAGAAACTTCATTTAAATTTTGGGAAACTAACCATTTCTCAAACTGTTCTGTACTTTATCTTTTCCACAATAAATTCCTGCAAAAAACATAATGAAACTATTATTAAATGATTATGCAACTGTAAACCAACTGAAAAACCACGATTATATCCCCAAAATTACATAGTTATTACGCATTGTCATTTTTCATCATGTTTATTCGAATCAGATCGATTTACAACTATTATAAAACTAATTTGCTACCATTAACATATATCTTACCTTGTATATATGCTAGCTCTTGGTACTTGTCATATAACACCTCTTCATGATTTCGAAACCATTTTCAAACGATAATGCAACTGTAAGCCAACGCAAAAAAAAAATGAAACGAAGTTATTAGTATCCCTTGTTTCCTTAATCATAATCAGTTCTTGTTTATTGGTTTTTACCATATGTATTGCCTGTTGCACACCATTGAATCAACCAGAATGCAACTAAAAATGCTGTGTATCATTGTTGAAAAAAAAATTCAGTTCATACCTTTTTTTTGGATTTGAGGGGGAGCTCCAGATCTGTTCAATACAGATTTACATTGCTTCAATCTGAATTTTCGACGATCGTTTGAGTGATATTGCACTATAAAAACCGAAATCAAATGTTGAAATTCAGTTTCTCCACGGTTGTCCTGCTCTTTTTTTTAAAAAAATTTCTGTTTAGATCGTTGGATTTGTTCGTTTCCTATTGAAATTCGACGGGATTTACAGTTGTTTTACGTTCGATCTGGTTTCATTCTGGTTGCGTGGCCGACTGCATCGATGGAGCTTCATTCATCCTCTCCGTTTGTGACGTGCGGCTGAAGGTAAGGGCAAGTGGTATTTTTGTAATATTTTCATTTTGGGCTGTACAAATGTTAATTGGGCCGGCCCACAGTATTGTTGTAATATTTTACCATTTTTAGAATATTCCTGTTTTTTTCCCTTAGAGTTTAGCATTTTGCGTTTACGTTTTAGGGTTTATGGTTTACGGTTTAGCATTTAGGGTTCAGGGTTTATGGATTAGGTTTTCGAGTTTACGGTTTAGGGGTTTAGGGTTTGGGGGTTTCGGGTTTATGGTTTAGGATTTAGGGTTTAGGGCTTAGGATTTAGGGTTTTTTATGAGTTGTGGATTTAGGGTTTAAGGAATAGCGTTTAGGGTTTGGGGTTTAGGGGTTAGGGTTTAGGGTATAGGGTGTAGGATTTAGGGTTTAGGGTATGGGGTTTAGGATTTAGGGTTTAGGGTTTATGGTTTAGGGTTTACGGTTTTTTTTAGGATTTAGTGTTTTTGGTTTAGGGTTTAGCGTTTAGGGTTTAAGAGTTATTGTTTAGGACTTAGGGTTTAGTATTTAGGTTTTATTGTTTAGGGTTTAGGGATTAGAGTTTAGCCTTTAGGATTAAGGGTTTATGGATTAGGGTTTCATGTTCACGGTTTAGGGGTTTAGCGTTTTACATATAGGGTTTATTTCGAAGGTTTAGGGTATAGGGTTTTGGGTTTTGTGTTTAGGATTTAGGGTTTATGGTTTGGCATTTAGGGTTTAGGGTTAAGGGATTGTTATATAGGATTTAGGGTTTAGGGGTTATGGTTTAGGGCTTAGGGCTTAGGGTTTAGGGTTTAGGGTGTAAGGTGTAGGGTTTAGGGCTTAGGATTTAGGGTATTTTATGGGTTGTGGATTTAGGGTTTAAGGATTAGTGTTTAGGGTTTAAGGGTTAGGGTTTAGGGTATAGGGTTTAGGATTTAGGGTTTAGAGTTTAGCATTTAGCGTTTACGGTTTAGGGTTTAAGGTTTACGTTTTAGCATTTAGGGTTTAGGGTTTAAGGGTTAGGGTTTAGGGTTTAAGGATTAGTGTTTAGGGTTTAAGGGTTAGGGTTTAGGGTATAGGGTTTAGGATTTAGGGTTTAGAGTTTAGCATTTAGCGTTTACGGTTTAGGGTTTAGGGTTTACGTTTTAGCATTTAGGGTTTAGGGTTTATGGATTAGGATTTCAGGTTTACGTTTTAGGGGTTTAGGGTTTAGTTGTTTTGGGTTTAGAGATTACGGTTTACGGTTTAGGATTTAGGGTTTAGGTCTTAGGATTTAGTGTTTTTTATGAGTTGTGGATTTAGGGTTTAGGGAATTGCATTTTAGGTTTGGGTTTTAGGGGTTAGTGTTTAGGGTAAAAGGTGTAGGATTTAGGGTATAAGGTATAGGGTTTAGGATTTAGGATTCAGGGCTTAGGGTTTAGGGTTGATGGTTTAGGGTTTAGGGTTTAGGGTTTTTTTTAGGATTTAGTGTTTTTGGTTTTGGGTTTACCGTTTAGGGTTCAAGAGTTATGGTTTAGGAGTCAGGGTTTAGGATTTAGAGTTTAGGGTTAACGGTTTATGGATTAGGGTTTCAAGTTTACGGTTTAGAGGTTTAGGGGTTTAGGGCTTCACATATTGGGTTTATTTCGAAGGTTTAGGGTATAGGGTTTTGGGTTTTGTGTTTAGGATTTAGGGTTTATGGTTTTGCATTCATTGTTTAGGGTTAAGGGATTATTATATAGGATTTAGGGTTTAGGGGTTACTGTTTAGGGCTTAGGGCTTAGGGCTTTGCGTTTAGGGTTTGGGGTGTAGGGTGTAGGGTTTAGGGCTTAGGATTTAGGCTATTTTATGGGTTGTGGATTTAGGGTTTATGGATTAGTGTTTAGGGTTTAAGGGTTAGGGTTTAGGGTATAGGGTTTAGGATTTAGGGTTTAGAGTTTAGCATTTAGTGTTTACGGTTTAGGGTTTAGGGTTTACGGTTTAGCATTTAGGGTTTAGGGTTTATGGATTAGGGTTTCGGGTTTACGGTTTAGGGGTTTAGGGTTTAGGGGTTTTGGGTTTAGGGTTTACGGTTTACGGTTTAGGATTTAGGGTTTAGGGCTTAGGATTTAGGGTTTTTTATGAGTTGTGGATTTAGGGTTTAGGGAATAGCGTTTAGGGTTTGGGGTTTAAGGGTTAGGGTTTAAGGTATAGGGTGTAGGAGTTAGGGTATAGGGTTTAGGATTTAGGCTTTAGGGCTTTGGGTTTAGGGTTTATGGTTTAGGGTTTAGGGTTTTTTTTAGGATTTAGTGTTTAGGGTTTAGCGTTTAGGGTTTAAGAGTTATGGTTTAGGACTTAGGGTTTAGGATTTAGAGTTTAGGGTTTAGGGTTTAGGGATTAGAGTGTACCCTTTAGGATTTAGGTTTTATGGATTAGGGTTTCAAGTTTATGGTTTACGGGTTTAGGGTTTTACATGTAGGGTTTATTTCGAAGGTTTAGGCTATAGGGTATTGGGTTTTGTGTTTAGGATTTAGGGTTTATGGTTTTGCATTTAGGGTTTAGGGTTAAGGGATTATTATATAGGATTTAGGGTTTAAGGGTTATGGTTTAGGGCTTAGGGCTTAGGGTTTAGGGTTTAGGGAGTAGGGTGTAGGGTTTTGGTCTTAGGATTTAAGGTATTTTATGGGTTGTTGATTTAGGGTTTAGGGATTAGTGTTTAGGGTTTAAGGGTTAGGGTTTAGGGTATACGGCTTAGGATTTAGGGTTTAGAGTTTAGCATTTAGCGTTTACAGTTTAGGGTTTACGGTTTAGGGTTTAGGGTTTAGGGTTTATGGATTAGGGTTTCGGGTTTACGATTTAGGGGTTTAGGGTTTAGGGGTTGTGGGTTTAGGGTTTAGGGTTTT
Organism: Cannabis sativa; assembly: GCF_029168945.1. Lineage (NCBI taxonomy): Eukaryota > Viridiplantae > Streptophyta > Magnoliopsida > Rosales > Cannabaceae > Cannabis > Cannabis sativa. Next base: position 62,200,060 of record NC_083601.1, read on the forward strand.
TTGGTTTAGGATTAAGGGTTAAGGGCTTAGGATTTAGGGTTTTTTATGAGTTGTGGATTTAAGGTTTAGGGAATAGCGTTTAGGGTTTGGGTTTTAGGAGTTAGGGTTTAGGGTATAGGGTGTAGGATTTAGGGTTTAGGGTATAGGGTTTAGGATTTAGGGTTTAGGGCTTACGGTTTAGGGTTTAGCATTTTTTTTAGGATTTATGGTTTTTGGTTTAGGGTTTAAGAGTTATTGTTTAGGACTTAGTGTTTAGTATTTAGAGTTTAGGGTTTACGGTTTAGGGATTAGAGTTTAGCCTTTAGGATTTAGGGTTTATGGATTAGAGTTTCAAGTTTACGGTTTAGGGGTTTAGGGTTTTACATATCGGGTTTATTTCGAAGGTTTAGGATATAGGGTTTTGGGTTTTGTGTTTAGGATTTAGGGTTTATTGTTTTGCATTTACGGTTTAGGGTTAAGGGAATATTATATAGGATTTAGGGTTTAGGGGTTATTGTTTAGGGCTTAGGGCTTAGGGTTTGGCGTTTAGGGTTTAGGGTTTAGGTTGTTGGGTGTAGGGTTTAGGGCTTAGGATTTAGGGTATTTTATGGGTTGTGGATTTAGGGTTTATGGATTAGTGTTTAGGGTTTAAGGGTTAGGGTTTAGGGTATAGGGTTTAGGATTTAGGGTTTAGAGTTTAGCATTTAGCGTTTACGGTTTAGAGTTTCCGGTTTACGGTTTAGCATTTAGGGTTTAGGGTTTATGGATTAGGGTTTCGGGTTTACGGTTTAGGGGTTCAGGGTTTAGGGGTTTAAAGTTTACGGTTTAGTATTTAGGGTTTAGGGCTTAGGATTTAGGGTTTTTTATGTGTTGTGGATTTAGGGTTTAGGGAATAGCGTTTAGGTTTTGGGGTTTAGGGGTTAGGGTTTAGGGTATAGGGTTTAGGATTTAGGGTTTAGGGTATAGTGTTTAGGATTTAGGGTTTAGGGCTTAGGTATTAGGGTTTATGGTTTAGGGTTTATTGTTTAGGATTTTTTTAGGATTTAGGGGTTTTGGTTTTGGGTTTAGCGTTTAAGGTTTAAGAGTTATGGTTTAGGACTTAGGGTTTAGGATTTAGAGTTTAGGGTTTAGGGTTTAGGGATTAGAGTTTAGCCTTTAGGATTTAGGGTTTATGGATTAGGGTTTCAAGTTTACGGTTTAGGGGTTTAGAATTTTACATATAGGGTTTATTTCGAAGGTTTAGGGTATTGGGTTTTGGGTTTTGTGTTTAGGATTTAGGGGTTATGGTTTTGCATTTAGGGTTTAGGGTTAAGGGATTATTATATAGGATTTTGGGTTTAGGGGTAATGGTTTAGGGCTTAGGGCTTAGGGTTTGGTGTTTAGGCTTTCGGGTTTAGGGTTTAGGGTTTAAGATTTATTGTTTAGGGCTTAGGGTTTATAGTTTAGGGTTTAGGGTTTAGTTTTAGGATTTAGGGTTTAGGTTTTAGGGTTTAGGATTTAGGGTTTAGGGCTTATGGTGTAGGGATTAGGGCTTTGGGTTTAGGGTTTAGGGTTTCGGATTTAGGGTTTAGAGTTTTTTTTAGGATTTATTGTTTTTGTTTAGGGTTTAGGATTTAGGGTTTAGGACATAGGCTTTAGGGTTTAGAGTTTAGGGTTTAGGGTTTAGGGATTAGAGTTTAGCATTTAGGATTAAGGGTTTATGTATTAAGTTTTTTGGATTAGGGTTTCAAGTTTACGGTTTAAGCGTTTAAGGTTTTAGGTATAGGGTTTAGGGGTTTAGGGTTTAGGGTTTAGGACTTGGGGTTTATGGTTTTGTATTTAGGATTTAGGGTTAAGGGATTATTATTTAGAGTTTAGGGTTTAGGGTTTGGTGTTTAAGGTTTAGGGTTTAGGGGTTATGGTTTAGGGCTTAGGGCTTAGGGTTTATGGTTTAAGGTTTAAGGTTTAGGATTTAGGGTTTCGGGCTTAGGGTTTATGGTTTAGTGTTTACGGTTTAGGGTTTAGGGCTTAGGGTTTAGGGTTAAGGGTTTACGGTTTAGTGTTTAGGGTTTAGGGTTTAAGGTTTAGGGTTGTGGATTTAGGATTTAGGGTTTTTGGTTTAGGGTTTAGCGTTTAGGGTTTAGGAGTTATGGTTTAGGACTTATTTAGGGTTTAGAATTTAGGGTTTAGGGTTTTGGGATTAGAGTTTAGCATTTCGGATTTATGGTTTGTTGGTTAGGGTTTCAGGTTTACGATTTACCGGTTTAGGGTTTAGTGGTTTAGGGTTTAGGGTTTAGGATTTAGCGTTTAGGGTTTAGGGTTTATAGTTTAGGGTCTACTTCCGGTTTCAGTACCAATTTCGGGTCACAAGGTATGGGTTCGGGTCCAGGTTTAAGTCTTGATTTGTGTTTAGGTCTGGGTCTGGTTTCCGGTCCTGGTCTGGGTTCAGGTTTGGGTTTCGGTCTGATTCTAGGTCTTGGTCTGAGTTCGGGTCTCGGGTTCGAGTTTGATTTTGGGTTCGGGTTTGGTCCTGGTCCGTGTCCAGGTTCCTTTCCTGGTTTGGGTCTGGGGCAAGTTTCGGGTTCAGGTCTGGTTCGGGTTCGAGTCTCAGATTCCGATCTAGGTCTGGGTTTCGGGGCCTAGGTCCCTAGTCTAGGTCCCCCATCGAAGTTTGGTTCCTAGGTCTTGGTCTGGGTCCAGGTTCGGGTTTGGGTCCTGAGTCTTGGTTTGAGTAAGGTCACATGGTATGGGTTCGGGTCCAGGTTTGGGTCTGGGATTGGGTTTAGGTCTGGATCTAGGTTCGGGTTTTGTCTGGGTTCAGGTCCAGGTCGGGTTTGGTCCTGGTCCGTGTCCAGGTTCCTATCCTGGTTTGGGTCTGGGACAGGTTTCGGGTCTAGGTCTGGTTCGGGTTCGAGTCTCAGATTCTGATCAAGGTCTGGGTTCCGGGGCCTAGGTCCCTAGTCTAGGTCCCCCATCCAAGTCTGGTTCCTAGGTCCTGGTCTGGGTCCAGGTTCGGGTTCGGGTCCTGAGTCTTGGTTTGAGTCGGGTCACAAGGTATGGGTTGGTCTAGGTTTGGGTCTGGGATATGGTTTAAGTCTGGGTCTGGGTTCGGGTCCTGGTCTGGGTTCAGGCCTCGGGCTACGTCCTTGATCTAGACACCGACTACGAGTTCGGTACAAGCCTTGGGTCCAGATTAGAATCCCGATCTCAGGTCTCAGTCTGGTTGATTTTTTCGGGGCCGAGTCACGAGATGGGTCCTAGGTTCATGTCCGGGTCTGGGGTCGGGTACTAGGTCCCGGTCCTAGTTCTGTTGCCTAGGTCCCTATGCCGATTCCATGTCCAGGTCCCTGTTCTGGTCTAGGTTTGTGTCCTGGTCTAGGTTTGGGTTTGAGTCCTAGTCTCGGTTCGGGTTTGGGTCTCAGTCTGGGTTTTTATCCGGGTTTGGGTTCAGGTTTAGGTCCTGGTGCTGGTCCTAGTCCTAGTCCGGTTCCTGTTCTAGTTGCGATTCCGAGTTCGAGTTTTGGTTTGGATTCGGGTTGGGGTTCGATTTTTGGTTCGAGTTTAGGTTCTCGTCTGGATTTGGGTCTAGGTCTTGATTAGGCTCCAAGTGTGGGTTTGAGTTCTGGGTTTGGGTCCAAGTCCGTGTCCGAGTCCCAAGTTTCGATCCCGATCTGAGTCCAGGTTAAATTCCGGGTCCGGGTCAAGGTCTAGGTTTGGGTCTGATTCTAGGTTTGGGTCTTAGTTCGGGTCTCGGGTTCAAGTTTGATTTTGGTTTCGGGTTATGTCCTGGTCCATGTCCATGTTCCTGTCCTCGTTTGGGTCCGGGGCAGGTTTCGGGACTAGGTCTGGTTCGGGTTCGAGTCTCAGATTCTGATCTAGGTCTGGGTTCCGGGGCCTAGGTCCCTAGTCTAGGTCCCCCATCCAAGTCTGGTTCCTAGGTCTTGGTCTGGGTCCTGTTTCTGGTTTGGGTCCCGAGTCTCAGTCCTAGTCTTGGTTCGGCTTCAGGTTCGGATCCCTGTCAGGGTCTGGATCCTGGTCTGGAACCCGGCGAGGGTTTAGGACCAGGTCAGGTCAAGGTCTCGTTCATGGTTCTGGTCCCAGGTCTCAAGTCCAAGTCCTAGTTAAGGTCTCGGTCCAAGTTCTGGTCCAAGTATGCGTTATTGTTTGGGTTAGGTTTTTGTCTCACGTTTGGGTCCTATTCATAGTTGCAGTTCTAATTTTAGGTCTGGGTTTGGTTCCGGGTTAGGGACTGGGTCCAGGTTGTGGTCGGGGTTTGAGTTTTAGTCCGAGTCTTGGTACGAGTTTTTTGGATCTCGGGCTTCGTCCAGGTTTCAGTTCGCGTCTACGTCTGCATCAGGGTCCGTTGCCACGTCCCGTGTTTTGATCCCAATCTCGGTCTGGGTCGATATTCGGTTCCGGGTCTGGGTTTGTGTCCATGTCCAGGTCCGAATCCCAGTCTCAGTCAGGGGCTTGGTCTGGGTTCAGGATTGAGTCCCGATTTCAGGTTTGGTTCATGTTCGAGTCTCAGTCCTAGTGTGGGCCTGGGACCGGGTCCGAGACTGGGTCCAAGCTCGAGTTTCATGGCTTGGTTATGGTCTAGTTTTGGGTGCCGGTCTAGGTCTAGGTCCTAGTCACGGTCCCGGTCTAGATCCTGGTCACGGTCCTAGTCCTATTCCAGGGTCCTGGTCACGTTATGGTTCAACTTTCAGTTTCGAGTCCCATGTCTGGGTTTGGGTCTAGGTCGTTGTCCAATTTTGGGTCCTTGTCAGAGTCCCAGATCAAGACACCGACTATGGTTCTTGTCCAAGCCCCAGTTCCCGTATCTCGGGACAATATCTGCATCCCAATCACGGTTCCAGTTTGGGTCTCGGTCTAGGTTCGGGGCCGAGACTACGGTGTAGTTCTGGGTCTCGATCCCAATTCAGGGTCCCGAATCCTGTTCCATGTTTGGGTCTGGGTTCGTGTACCAAATCCCGGTTCGGGTTTAGATTCAGGTTTGGGACCCAATCACAGGGTGGGTCTGTGTCTTAGTTTGGGTCCTGGTCCGGTTATAGTTTTGGGTCTGGGTCCATGTCCTGGTCCGGTTATAGTTTTGGGTCTGGGTCCATGTCCTGGTCCTGGCTCTCGATTCACTTCTGGTTTCAGTTCTAGTTTCAAGTCACGGGGACGGGTTCGGGTCGAGTTTGGGTCAATGTCTAGGTTCGGGTCCTGATTTGGGTTCAGGGCGAGATTTAGGTCTGGGTTTCTATCTCGGTTAGGGTTTGAGTTTGGGTCCGGTTCTAGATTCGGGTCCAGGTCTAGGTATCGTTCCAAGATCACATTTAGGTTCCAGTTCATGTTTCGGTTTTGGTTCGCGAGTGTGGGTTTTGGTGTGGGTATGTGTCCGGGTCCTGGTTTGAGTTCGAGTTTGAGTTTGGGTTCTGGTCTATGTCCCAGATCCAGACAACAACTACGGGTCCAAGCATCGAGCCTCGGATCCCAGGTCCCGAGGTGGGTCCTAAGTCCAGGTTTTTGTATGGGGTCGGGTCCCGGATCCTGATACAAGTTATGAGGCCCAACTTCTAATCTCGGATTGGGGGCCCAATTCCCAGGTGTGGGTCCCCCATCTATGTTCAGGTCCTTTGTCCCGGTCTGGGTCAAAGTTCGTGTTCTGGTTCGGGTTTGGGTCTCGAGGCCCGGTTTGTGTCCAGGTCTCGATTTGGGTTCGGGTCCCAGTCCTAGTGTGGGTCAAAGTTTTGGTTCCCTCGTCCGAGTCTGGTTCATAGGTCCTAGGTTCGGCCATGGTTTTTGGGTCTTGGTTCGGGTTTGGGTCTGCGTCTGGGTCCGGATCCCAGTCTGGGTCTGGGTCCTAGTTTGGGTCTGGGTTTGGGTTAAGGTCTCGGTCTTGGTTTAGGTCCCAAGTCACAAGTCCCGGTCCAAGTCCAAGTCTCAGTATGGGTTCAAGTATAAGTTTGGGTTTAGGTTTGGGTCCTGTTACAGTCCCAGGTCTGTGTTCTAGTCCCAGACTTGGTCCAATTCCGATTCCAGCTCCGGGATCGGGTCTGGATCTCGGTCTGGGTCTGGGTCCGGGTCTGGCTACGGATCCAGGTCTAGGTCCTGGATTCAAACACTGACTACGGGTCAGGTCGAAGCCTCAGGTCCAGATTCAGATCAAGGTCTTGGATCTCGGTCTTGTTCCAGTTCGGGTCCAAGTAGTCAGGTCCTGGGTTCGAGGTCTAGGGTCAGGTCTCGTGGCTCGACTCTAGGGTCAAGTTTTGGGTCTCGATCCCGGTTCCGGGGCCCAATTTCATGTCCATGTCTCCTATCTAGGTTCGGATACTTGGTCCAGGTCTGGGTCCACGTTCGAGTTTGGGGCCAAGGTCCCCCATCTAAGTTTGGATCCTAGGTCCCGTTCTAGGTCCAACTTCTAGTTTGGGTTTGGATCCCGACTTAAGGTCCGAGTCTAGGTCCAAGTACGGGTTTATGTTTGAGTCTGGGTTCGGGTCCCGATCTGAGTCCAGGTCCCTGTTCGGGTTTGGGTTGGGGACCCGATCCGGCTCCCAGTCAAGGTCTAGGTCCCGGACCAGGTTTTGGACAGGGTTTGGGTCCGGGTTCAGGTCCTGAGTCTGGGTCTAGGTTTGGGTCTGGATCCAGGTCTGGGTCTGGGTCTTGGGTTCCGATCTCGTTATGGTTATGGGTCTCAGTCCGTGTCTAGGTTAAAGTTTAGGATTTAGGGTTTTGGGTTTACTGTTTAGGGATTTAGGGTTTAGGGCTTAGGGTTTAAGGGTAAGTGTAAAGAGTTTAGGATTTAGGGTTGAAGGTTTAGGGCTTAGGGTTTAAGGGTCCGCTTCCAGTTCTAATTCCAATTTCGGGTCACAGGGTACGATTTAAGCTCCGGTGTGGGTCTAGGTCCGAGTGCTGGTGTGGGTCTAGGTCCGTGTTTGGGTTCAGGTCCAAGTCTTTGTCCCAAATCCAAACACCAACCACATTTCGAGTCTAGTTTGAGTTCTGGTACATGTTCGCGTTCTGGTTCGGGTCCAGGTCTATTTCCCAGATTTAGACACCGACTATGGGTCGGGTCCAAGCCTCGGGTCTTGGGTCTTGAGTCCTAGGTCAAAATCCAGATCCTGGTCAAGTTCTAGCTCATGTCATGGGTCCTGGTTTGGAACTCAGGTCCATGTTTGGGACTAGGTTTGGGTATTGGGTCCTGAGTCATGAGTCTGTGTCCCCGATTAAGGTTAGGGTCCTACGTCTCGGTGTGTGTTAGGGTCCCAGTCTGAGTGCAGATCTCGGTCTGTGTTCGGTACTTGTCCTTGTCTCGGGTCTTGGCATGGTCTAGGTCTGCGTCACGGTTCGGTTCACAGGTCCCAGGTCCGAGTCTCGGGTCCTGGATCCCGATCTCGGTCTTGGGTCCCTATCGCGGTCCCAGTCTGAGTTCTAGTCCCTGTCCAGGTTCAGGTCTCGGTCCTAGTCCGGGTCTAGGTTCTAGTCCTAATGTCGATTTGGGTCCAAGTCCTAGGTTCGAGTCCAAGTTTTGGTACGAGTCCGGGTCTGGGTCTGGGTCTGGGTTTGGGTCCAGGTTTCAGTCCGTGTCAAGGTTCGGGTCTTGGTCTTGGTCTGGGTTTGGGTCTTAGTCTGGGTCAAGGTACTGGTATGGGTCTGGGTTCTGGTCCAGGTCTCAGGTCACAAGTCTTGGGTTCTAGTCTAGGTCCCGGGTCTCGGTCCTGATCCCAGTTCTGGTTCTCGTCCTAGTCTTGATTCAGGTCTCGGTCCTAGTCCATGTCGGGGTCCCAATCCTGATCTCGGTCTGGGTCCGAGTCCCGGGTTCGAGTCTTAGTTCTTGTATGAGTTCAAGTTCGGGTCTTTGTCTAGGTTTGGGTTTGGGTCCAGGTTTCAGTCCGTGTCTGGGTCTGAGTCTTGGTCTAGGTCTTGGTCTGGGTCGGGGTCTGGGCTTTGGTTCGGGTCTAGGTTCTGGTCCAGGTCCCGAGTCACGGGTCCTGGGTTTCAGGTTTTGGGTCGCAGGTCCTGGCGTAAGTCTGGGTCCAGGTTTGGGTCTGGGTCTGTTTATCGATCTCGGTCTGGGTCCGGGTCCGTGTTCGGTTCCGCTTCTAGATCCAGTTTTTGGTCCAGGTCCAATTCCTCTTCTAGGGTCTTGATTCTAGTTCTTATTCTGATTTTGGGTCTCGGGTCTGAGTCTCGGTTTGGGTCCTTGTCTGGAAATGGTTCCAGCTTCGGGTCTTGGTACGATTCCAAGATGTAGACATCGACTACGGGTTAGGTCGAAGCCCCGGGTCGTGGGTTAAGATTCGAATCCCAATCTTGGGTCTCGATCTCGTTTAGATTCGAATCCTTGGTCCCGGTCTCGTGTCCATGTCCAGGTCAGGGTCTGGGACCGAGAACAGGGTCGGGTCTTGGGTCCCCAATCTAGGACTGCGTCCTAGGTCCAGGCCTGAGTCTCTAATCCAAGTACGGGTCCTGGGTCTGGGTTTGGGTCCAAGTATGTGTCTGGGTTCGGGTTCATGTCCCGAGTCCAGATCCGAGTTTTAGATTCAAGTTCCAGGACTCAAACCCAAACTCAGACTCGGACCCAGGTTTGGTGTACGGGTCTGGGTCTGGACTAGGTCGGGGTCCGAGTTTCGGTCTAGGTTTGAGTCCAGGGATGGGTCCAAGATCTAAACACTGACTACGGGTCAGGTCCAAGCCCCAGGTCCAAATCTAGATCACGGTCTCGGGTCCCAGTCTACTTCCACTTCGGTTCCCAAGTCCCAGTCCGAGTCCTCGGTCAAGTTCTGGGTCTTGGGTCGCAGTCCGAGTTTTGATGCTCGTGTCCTGGGTCTAGCTCCCCGATCTAGGTCCGAGTCCTAAAACCTGGTCTGAGTCCAAGAACCGGTCGGGGTTCAAGTCCTTGTCCAAGTCCAGGTTCGGGTTCCAATCTTGGTCTGGGTCCAGATCTGGGTTCGAGTCTAGATCTAGGTTTGGGTCTGAGTCCCGAGTTTTGATCTAGGTCTGGATTCCGAGGCCTAGGTCCAGGTTCCCCATGCATGTCTGGGTCCTAGGTCCCGGTCTGGATCCTTGTTCAGTTTGGGTCCTAGTCCCAATTTTGATTTTGATTCAATGTTTGAGTTCGGGTTTGCGTTGGGATCTGGGTCAGGGTCTTAGTCCTGGTCCAAGTCTAGGTCCGGGTCTGGGTCCAGGTCTAGATCCCAATCTGGGTCTGGGTTTCGGTCCAAGTCCGAGTTCGGGTCCTGGGTGCGGGTCCAGGTCTGCGTCTGGGTCAGGGTCTCGATCCAGATCTAGGTCCTGAGTTTCGATCACGGTCTTGGTCTGGGTCTTTGTTTGAGTCCAAGTTTGTATCCGGATCCCTATCTAGGTCCGAATTTGGGTTTGGGATCGAGTCCCAGGTCAAGGTCTGAGTCTGAGTTCCAGCCTCAATTTCGGTCTGGGACTAGGTCCGAGTTCTCACTAGGTTCTGGTCTTGGTCCTTGTCACGGTCCTAGTCTTGTTCGAGGGTCCTGGTCTAACGGTTCTTGTTCAGGTTCTAGTTTTGGGTCTTGTGTCTGGGTCAAGGTCCAAGTTTGGGTCCTCGTCCGAGTTTGGGTCCTGGTCTAAATCACAGATCTAGATCCCTGTCACGTGTCCCGGTCTTATTCTGGGTTAGGTCCAGGGTCCTACGTCTGAGTTTGGGTTCGAGACCAAGACTGGGGTGCAGTTTTAGGTCCCGGCCCCAGTTCTGTGTCCCGAGTCTGGTTCCATGTTTGGGTCTGAGTTTGGGTCCAAGTTCGGGTCCCGAGTCTAGGTCTGGGTTGGAGTCTGGGTCCTGGTCCAATTACGGTTCCGAGTCTAGGTCCAGGTCCAGTTACGATTCGAGGTCCAAGTCCAAGTCCTGGTTACGGTCCTGTTCCCGGGTCGCGGTCTACTTCCGGTTTCAGATCCAATTTCGGGTCACAAGGTACGGGTTTGGGTCCAGGTTTGGGTCTGGGATCGGGTTCGGGTCCGGGTTTGTGTTCGAGTCCTATTTTGGGTTCGTCCCAAATCCAAACACTGACTACGTGTTCGGTCCAACCCCGGCTCTAGATCCGGATCCCGATCTCGAGTCCCGCTCTAGTTCCATTTCCGGTGTCGGGTCACGAGCTGGGTCCTAGGTTCAAATCTTTGTCTGGGGTCGGGTCTTTGGTCCCGGTCCTAGTTTCGTTGCCCAGGTCCCTATCCCGATCTGGTCTGGGTTTAGGTTCCGGTCTAAGTTTGGGTTTGGATCCTAGTCGCGGTTCACGTTTTGGTTTGGGATTTTATTTTGGTTTAGGTTTAGGTCCGGGCCCGGGTTATAGTTCGGGTCCTTGTCAGGGTGTGGATCGTGGTCTGGGTCGCGGGTCTCAGGTCCTAGCGAGGGTTTAGGACCAGGTCATGTCAAGTTTCCAGTCGGGGTCTCGGTCCAGGTTCAGGTCCCAAGTCTTAGGTGCCACTCCTAGTCAAGGTATCGGTCATGGTTCTATTCTGAGTTTGAGTTACGGTTTGGGTTCGGTTCTGGTCTCAAGTCTGAGTCCTAGTCACAGTTACAGTTTTGATTTCGGGTTTGGGTTTTGTTCTAGGTCTGGGTCTGGGTCCAGGTTGGGGTCGGGGTCCTAGTCTTAGTCCGAGTTTGGGTACGGGTTCTTCAGATCCTAGTCTGGGTCCAGGTCTAAGTCTTGGAACAGGTTCGGGTCCTGGGTCTGGGTCGAATTTGGGTCTAAGTCTAGGTTCGTGTCCTTATTTGGGTTTGGGGTGAGGTTCAGGTCCAGGTTTCAGTCTCGGTTTGGGTTCGAGGTTGGGTCCAGTTCTGGGTTCGGGTCTTGGTCCTGGTCCTGATCATGTTCCAAGATCACGGTCCGATTCTAGTTCAAGTTTCAGTTTTTGTTCTCGAGTGTTGTTCTGGGTCTGGGTATGTGTTTGATTCCTAGTTTGAGTTCGAGTTTGGGTTTATGTAAATGTCTAAGTCCCAGATGCAGGCACCAACTACGGGTCGGGTCCAATCAACAAGTCCCGGATCAATGGTCGCGAGGTGGGTCCTAGGTCCAAGTTAGGGTCAGGGGTCGGGTCTTGGATCCCGATCCAAGTTCTGAGGCCCAAATTCTTGTCCCAGTTTGGGGACCCAATTCTTGGGTCTGTGTCCCCCATCTATGTTTAGGTCCTAGGTCGCGGTCCCAGTCTAAGTTCATAATCTGGTTTAGGTTCGAGTCTCGAGTCCCGGTCTGAGTCCAGGACCCGGTTTGGGTTTCGAGTCATAATTTGGATCCTAGTCCTAGTGTGGGTCTGAGTTTCGGGTCCCATGTCCGAGGTTGGCTCTTAGGTCCTGGGTCTGGCCCCGATTTTCGGGTCTGGGTCTGGTTTGGGTCCCAGTCTAGGTCCCGGTCTTGGTTTAGGTCCCAAGTCACAGATCCTGGTCCGGGTCCAAGTCCCGGTATGGGTTCTGGTCTGAGTTTTGGTTTAGGTTTGGGTCCTGTTATTGTCTCAGGTTTGGTTGTAATCCCAAACCTGGTACGATTCCGATTCTAGGTGCGGGATTGGGACTAGTTCCCGGTCTGGGTCCAGGGCCAGGTCAGGGTACGGATTTGGGTCTGGGTCCTGGATTCGAACATTGACTATGGGTCAGGTCGAAGCCTCAGGTCGAGATTCATATCTCGGTCTTGGATCTTAGTCTTGTTCCAGTTCGGGTCCCAGGTCTTGTTCTGGGTGCTAATTTTGGCTTTGGGTCTGGGTTTGGGGTTATGTCGCGGTAGTCAGGTCCTGGGTTCTGGGTCCAGGGTCGGGTCCCGTGTCTCGAGTTTGGGGTTATGTTTTGCGTTTTGGTCCTGGTTTTGGGGCCCAGTTTCGGGTCTATGTCCCATCTATGTCCGGATCCTTGGTCGAGGTCTGGGTCGAGGTTCGGGTTTGGGGCTCAGGCCCTTCTAGGTCTGGATCCTAGGTCCCATTCTAGGTTCAAGTTGAAGTTCGGGTTCGGATCCCGAGTTTGGGTCCAAGTCTAGGTCCCAGTACGAGTTCAGGTTTGAGTTTGGGTCCTCGTCCCGGTCTGAGTCTAGGTCCCTATTCGGGTCCAGGTAAAGGTCCCGATCCAGGTCCCAGTCAAGGTCTAGGTCTCGGACTAAGTTCTAGTCTGGGTTTGGGTCTGGGTTCAGGTCCAGAGTCTCGGTCTATGTTTGGGTCAGGATCTGGGTCCGATTCTGGGTCTTGGGTTCCAATCTCAGTCTGGGTATGGGTCTGGGCTTGTGTCTAGGTTAGGGTTTAGGGTTTGGGTTTTGGGTTTAGTGTTTAGAAATTTAGGGTTTAGGGTTTAGGTCTTAGGGTTTAGGGGTAAGTGTAAAGAGTTTAGGACTTAGGGTTTAAGGTTTAGGGTTTAGGGTTTAAGGGTCTACTTCCAGTTCCTGTTCCAATTTCGGGTCACAAGTTACGATTAAAGGTTCTTGTGTTGGTCTGTGTCCGAGTCTCGGTTTGGATCTAGGTCCGTGTTTAGGTTCAGGTCCAAGTCTTGGTCCCAAATCCAAACACCAACCACATGTCGAGTCTAGTTCGAGTTCTGGTACGGGTTCAGGTTCTGGTCCGGGTCCAGGTCTAATTCCAAGATTTAGACACCGACTATGGGTCAGGTCCAAGCCTTCGGTCTTGGGTCTTGGGTCCTATGTCCAAATCCAGATCCTAGTCTAGTTCTAGCTCATGTCTTTGGTCCTGGTTCGTGTCTCAGGTCTAGGTTTGGGTCTTGGGTCCTGAGTCATGGGTCTGGGTCCCTAATTCAGGTCAGGGTCCTAGGTCCTGGCCTGTGTTAGGGTCCTAGTCCAAGTGCAGGTCCCAGGCCGTGTTCGATATTGGTCCTTGTCTCAGGCCTTGACCTGGTTTGGCTCTGGGTCACGGTTTTGTTCTTAGGTCCCAAGTCCGAGTATCGGGTCCCGGGTCCCATACCAGGTTCTAGTCCAAGTCTAAGTTCATATCTCGGTCCTAGTCCAGGTCTAGGTCCCAGTCCTGATCTCGGTCCGGGTCTAAGTCCCAGATTCAAGTCCGAGTCTCGTGTTTGAGTCTGGGTCTGTGCCCGGGTTTGGGTCTGGGTCTTGGTCTGGGTCCGGGTTTCAATCTGTGTCTGGGTGCTGGTTTAGGTTTGGGTCTGGGTCTGGGTTTTGGTCCGGGTTCTAGTACGGGTCACGGTTCTGGTCCAGGTCTAGATCCCAGGTCACGGGTCTTGGATTCTTGGTTTTGGGTCGCAGGGCCTGGTGCAAGTCTGGGTCCAGGTTCGGGTCTTAGTCCAGTTATCGATCCTGGTCTGGGTCCGGGTACATGTTTAGTTCTGCGTCTAGATCCAGTTTTGGGTCCAGGTCCAATTCCTGTTCTAGGATCCTGATTCTGGTACTTGTTCCGATTTCGGGTCTCGGGTTCGAGTTTGGGTTTGGGTCCTGGTATTGAAATGGTTCCAGGTTCCAGTCTTGGTACGATTCCAAGATCTAGACACTGACTATGTGTTGGGTCCAAGCCCCATGTCGTGAGTCAAACTGAATCTCAATCTTGGGTCCCAGTCCGAGTGCAATTCTTGGTCTGTATTCGATCATGGTCTTTGTCTTGGGTCTTGGCTTTGTCTAGGTCTGGGTCACGGTTTGGTTCTCAGGACCCAGGTTCGAGTATCGGGTCCGGGGTGCCTTTCCTAATTATAGTCCCAGTCCAGGTTCAGGTCTCGGTCCTAGTCCGGGTCTGGGTCCAAGTCTTGATCTCGATCTAGGTCTAAGTCCCGGGTTCGAGTTTGAGTTTTGGTACGAGTTTGGGTCTAGGTCCGTGTTTGAGTCTGGATTTGGGTCTGGGTCCGGGTCTTGCTCTGGGTTACGGTTTAGGTCTGGGTTCGGGTTCTCGTACGGGTCTAGGTTCTTGTCTAGGTCCTAGGTCACAAGTCCTGGGGTCCGGGTTCTGGGTTGCAGGTCCTGACGCAAATATGGGTCCGGGTTCGGGTCTGGGTTCGGGTTCCGAGTCCGTGTTCGGTTCTGCGTCTAGATGCAATTTTGGGTCCAGGTCCAATTCCTTTTCTAGGGTCCTGATTCTGGTTCTTGTTCCAATTTTGGGTCCGAGTTTGGGTTTGGGTGGTCTTCAAATGGTTCCAGCTTCGGGTCTTGGTACGATTCCAAGATCTAAACACCGACTACGGGTTGGGTCCAAGCCCCAGGTCGTGGGCAAGATCTAGATCCCAATCTTGGGTCCTAGTCTCGTTCCGACTCGGATCCAGGGTCCTAGTCCGTGTCCGGGTCCAAGTCTAGGACCGAGATCGGGGTCGGGTCTTGGGTCCCAGTCCTAGTCCCCTGTCCTGGGTCCCAATTCTTGTTCTAATTTTGAGTTTCGTTCCCCAATCTAGGTCCTGGTCCTGATCCAAGTCTGAGACTCCAATCCCGGTCTGGGTCGAGGTCCAAGTCCGTGTTTGGGTTTGGGTTCGTGCCCCGGTCAGGATCTAGGTCTTGGTCCTAGTAAGATTCCAGTTCGCAAACGCAAACCCAGACTTGGACTCAGACCTAGGTTTGGGGTACGGGTCTAGGTCTGGGTTCGAGTTCGGGCATGGGTCCTAGATCCAAACACTAACTACGGGTCAGGTCCAAGCCCCGGGTCCAGATCTGGATCACGGTCTTAGGTCCCAGTCTTGTTCCACTTTGGGTCCCAGGTCTCGGTCCTAGGTTAAGGTCCGGGTTCGGGGTCAGGTCCTGGGTCTCTGTCCTAGTTTTGATGCACTTGTCCCGGGTCGAGGTCCCCCATCGAGGTCCGAGTCCTAGGTCCGGTTTGAGTCTAGGACCCAGTCGGGGTTCAAGTCCTAGTCCGAGTCCGAGTTTGGGTTTCGATCTCGATTTGGGTCAAGATCTGCATTCGAGTCTTGGTCTAGGTTGAGGTCCGAGTCCCGAGTTCCGATCTGGGTTTGGGTTCTGAGGCCCAAGTCCAGGTCCCCCATCCAGGTTCGGGTCCTAAGTCTCGGTCTAGGTCCATGTTCGGGTTCGGGTCCTAGTCCCAATTTCAATTTCGATTCAGTGTGTGGATTAAGATTTGGGTTTGGGTCTGGGTCGGGTTCTGAGTCCTGGTCCGAGTCTGGGTCCGGGTGGGGGTCTAGGTCCGGATCCCGGTGTAGGTTTGGGTTCGGGTGCAGGTCCGAGTTTGGGTCTGGGTCTGAGTTCGAGTCAAGGTTCGTATTTGGATCCCTATCTAGGTTCGAGTCTGGTTTTAGGATCGGGTCCCAGGTCTAGGTCCGGGTCCAGGTTTGGGTTCGAGTCTCGGTCCCGGTCTGGGTACACGACCGTGTCTGGGCTCGAGTTCTGGTCTCACTTTTTGTCTGGGCCTAGGTTCGAGTTTTTTTCTAAGTCTAGGTCCGGGTCCTGGTCATCGTCCTAGTCTTGTTCGAGGGTCCTGGTCTGGCAGTTCTTGTTCAGGTTACAGTTACGGGTCCCTAGTCATGGTCAGGGTTTGAGTTTTAGTCCTGGTCCGAGTTCGGGTTCTGGTCTGAGTCCCAGATCTGGATCCCTATCACGTGTCCCGGTCTAGTTCTGGTTCAGGTCTCGGGTCCCAAATTAGAGTTTGGGTTCTGGACCGAGACTGAGGTGCGGTTCTAAGTCCCAGCCCTAGTTATGTGCCCCGAGTCTGGTTACATATTTCTGTCTAGGTTCGGGTCTAGGTTCGGCACCGAGTCCAGGTCTTGGTTGGGATCCAGGTTGGGGTCATGGTTCGGGTCAAGGTCTGGGTTGGAATCCGGATCATGGTTTGGTTACGGTTCCAGGTCTAGTTACGGTTCTAGGTCCAGGTCCAAGTCCTGTTTTTGATCCTGTTCCCGAGTCCCAGTCTACTTCTTATTTCGGTTCCAATTTCAGGTCACAGGGTACGGGTTCGGGTCCAGGTTTAGGTTTGGGACTGGGTTCGGGTCTGGGTCTAGGCTTGGGTCCTGGTCTAGGTTCGGTTCCGGGGCTGGGTCCCAAATTCAAACACCGACTACAGGCTCGGTCCAAGACCCGGGTCCAGATTCGGATCCCAATCTCGGGTCTCGGTATTGTTCCATTTCTGGTGCTGGGTCACGAGCTGGGTCCTAAGTTCAAGTACGGGTATGGGGTCGGGTCTTGGGTCACGGTCCTAGTTCCGTTGCCCAGGTCCCTATCCCAATTTTGGGTCTAGGTCCCGGTTTTGGTCTGGGTTTGGGTCCCGCTCTAGGTTCGGGTTGTTGGGTTTTGTGCCCTAAATAAAACTCATTTCAATATAATAAGATTTACTTATTAATAAAGATCATAAATAACATTTTATGTTGCATGGTTCACATGATTTATTTCATGATTATATGTATATAATGTATGAATTCTTTTTAAGTCCAGAACATATGAGTTGGTTAAAGATTATAGTGTTGTCAGCATAGTGGAATATAATCTTAATTATATGTTCAAAAGTTTATTCCCTGATTTGTTAGAACACTGGATTTAGACTGCGATGGTATAATCAGCGATAGGTATTCTTACACCTTGGAAAAGTGTTATGTCCTTTCCAGGACATTGGCAAAGTTTACCAGTATCGGATGTATGGAGTATACATCGGAAGGGACCGATATTGAACTTTAATTAGATATATTGAAACTTACCGTAATATCTATTCAATTCAATATCAAATGTTGATCCTAGATCAAATGATCTTAATCCTGATATGGTTAGGTTCAATCTCAAGAGTGTTATCCGTGTTCTTTGATTTGTTAGTTAAGCCTACTTTTGGGTCAGGGTGATACGTACATTTTGGGAACACGGTAGTGCAATTGAGTGGGATCACTAACATAAATATGGAATCTATAGCTTCTATCTGGCGAATAGAAAGTAAAGGATGATTTCCTTCGAGCTTAACCATACGAAAATAAATGGTGGAGATCTCATTTCACTTAGCTGAAATATCATTTATACAGGGTTAAGTGTTTTAAGGATAAAATACATTGTAGGGTGTTACGGTAATTTAATCCCTTTACAGTGTAAATCATCTATATAGAGGATCATTGATCACATTAGGGTTATAACAATGGATAACTAATGACGTGTCTATATCATGGAACATATAGAGCATTCTATATGACTGAGAGTGCAATTCCAAGTTCTAAGTGTGGATTCCATGAGGAATTAATAAGTTAGGGAATTTACTTGGTAAATTCGGTTCGACTTATTGGAAGCTCGGTTATATAGACCCATGCTCCCCATACTAGTTGAGACCATACTGCTTGTAAGACTCAGTTAATTGATTTTGATTAATTAATTATAATTCTAAAAGTTAGACTATGTCTACTTTATGAATTTTCACTAAGCAAGGGCGAAATTGTAAAGAAAAGCGATTCTAGGTTTATTTATTGATTAAGAGACTTTATATGTCTAAATTAATAAATATATTAAATGGCAATATTATTTAATAATTGTTTTTTAAGTTATAAAATAATTAGAATTGGCATTTGAATGGTTAAATTGGAAAATTGGCATTTTTGAGAAAATGGGAATGAAAAATAACAAAATGGGAAAGTTGGAAAGTGAGGCCCAATTTCCTATTCTGGCCGCCCACTATGCATAGGCCTTTACCATTTTATTTTATTTTTTCATTATTTTAATGCCACACAATTCTAACCTAAACCTAGAGGGAATTCAATAAATAGAAAGTGTTGGCTTCAGGAAACTTATAACTTTGCACTATGTTTCCTTCAAAAAAGGCCACACGCCACCTTCTCTCTTTTCTTCTCTCTAAATTTCGAAATTCCTTGAGTGATGAGTAGTGCCCACACACATCAAGTGGTATCTCAATCATAGTATGTAAGACTATGGAAATTCTGCATCAAAGAAGGAGAAAAGAAGATCCAGATTCAGATCTTGATTATGCTCTGCTACAGAAAGGAATCAAGGGCTAGAGATCTGAATGGAAGGAGTCATATTATTCCGCTGCACCCACTGTAAGGTTTTCTAACTTTATATGTGTTTATTTTCATTGTTTTAGAATTCATATTAGGATGTTAATGAAACATACTTGGTAGTAAATCTAGATCCTGGTAAAATAATTCCAACACGGGTTTAGGTCCGACCCGCAGTTCGGGTTTGGGTCTCGGTCTGGGTTTTTATTTATGTTTGGGTTCGGGTCTGGGTCTTGGTCCTGGTCCTAGTCCTAGTTCGGTTCTAGTTCCAATTGTAATTTCGAGCTCGAGTTTGGATTCGAGTTCGAGTCAGGGTTCTAGTCCTGGTCTGAGTTGGGGTTCAAGTCTGAATCTCGGTCTAGGACCGGATCGGGTTCCAGGTGTGGGTTAGAGTCCTGGGTCTGGGTCCATATTCGGGTCTGAGTTCTAGGTTTCGATCTCAACCTAAGTTCGGGTTTATTTCTGGGTCTAAGTCCTAGGTTCCGATCCCGGTCTGGGTTTGAGTTCGGGTCCGTGTGTAGGTCTAGGTTTGGGTCTGATTCTTGTTCTGGGTCCGAGTTCGTGTCTTATTTTGGGTTCGAGTCTCGGTTCGGCTTTGGTCCTAGTATGGGTTCGTGTCCAGGTTCATGTCCAGGTTTGTGTCCGAGGCAGGTTTCAAGTCCGGGTCTGGGTCCGACTTTAGATTCTCGCGTCCAGGTCAGTTACTGGTTCAGGTTCTAGTCCCGGATTTAGATTTGGGTTTGGGTTTCGAGGCCTAGGTCCTAGTCTAGGTCCCCCATCCAAGTCTGGTTCCTAGGTCCTGGTCTAGGTCCAGGTTCAGGTTCAGGTCCCGAGTCTTGGTTTTAGTCCAGGTCCCGATCAGGGTTTGGGACCAGGTCTCGGTCACAGTCTTGGTTTGGGTTCAGGTTCGTGTCCTTGTCACGGTTTGGATCCTGGTCTGGGTCGCGGGTCTTAGGTCTCGACGAGGGTTTAAGACTAAGTCAGGTCCAGGTCTCGGTCCAGGTTTGGGTCCCAGGTGTCAGGTCCCAGTCCTAGTCAAGGTCTTTGTCCACGTTCTTGTCTGAGTTTGGGTTATGGTTTGGGTTCGGTTCTGGTCTCAGGTTTGGGTCTGGCTCCTAGTCACAGTTCTAGTTCTGATTTTGGGTCTAGGTTTGGTTTCGGGTCCGAGTCTTGGTCTAGGTCCGAGTCGGGGTCCAAGTCCTAGTTCGAGTCTTGTTACGGGTTTTTTGGATCCCGCTCTGGGTCCAGGTTTAAGTCTGGGTCCGCATTTGGGTTTTGGGTCTGGGTCCCAAGTTTTGGTCTGGGTCTGCATCTAGGTCCGGGTCCAGGTCCCGTGTTTCAATCCTAGTTTGGGTCTGGGTCGGTATTCGGGTCCGGGTTTGGGTTCGTGTCTATGTCCAGGTCTGAATCCCGATTTAGGTCAGGGGCTTGGTCTAGGTTCGGGACCGGGTCTGGGACTTGTTTCGAGCCCGAGTTCTGGGGCTGGGTTCTGGTCTAGTCCCGGGTGCCGGTCCAGGTCCAGGTCCTGGTCTCGGTTCCAGTCCTGTTCTATGGTCCTGGTCACGTTCTTGTTCAAGTTTCGATTTTAGGTCCAGGTCTTGGTTTGGGTCCAGCTCCTGGTCCAGCTTCGTGTCCTTGTTCGAGTCCAAAATCAAGACATCAACTATGGTCTTGTCCAAGCCCCGATTCTTAGATCTCGGGACAAGATTTGGGACCGAGACTGGGGTCCACTTCTGGGTCTCGATCCCAGTTCTGGGTCTTGAGTCCTGTTCAATGTTCGTGTCTTAGTTCAGGTCTGGGTTCAGGTCCTAAGTCCCTATTCGGGTTTGGATTCATGTTTTGGACCTAATCCCAAGGTGGGTCTTTTTTCGAGTCCGGGTCCTGGTTCGATTACAGTTTAAGGCTAGGTCCAGGTCCTGGTCCTGGGTCCTGATCCGCTTCTACTTTTGGTTCTAGTTTCAAGTCACGGGGTACAGGTTTGGGTCGAGTTAGGGTCTGAGTCTGGGTTCGGGTCCTGATTTGGTTCCAGGGCGAGGTTCAGGTCCAGGTTTCGGTCTCGGTTAGGGTGAGAGGATGGGTCCGGTTCTGGGTTCGGGTTCAAGTTCAAGTTTCAGTTTTGGTTCTCGAGTGTGGGCGTGGGTCTTGGTATGTGTCTGGGTCCTGGTTTGAGTTCGAGTTTGGGTTTGGGTTCTGGTCCATATTTAGTCCTAGAGACCGACTACGGGTCGGGCCCAAGCATCGAGTTCCAAATCCCAAGTCCCATGGTGGTTCCTAGGTCCAGGTTTGGGTCTAGGGTCGGGTCCCGGATCCCGATCCATGTTTTTAGGACCAAGTTCTTGTCCTAGTTCTGGTGCCCAATTCCCAGGTCTGGATCCCCCATCTATGTTCGGGTCCTAGGTCACGGTCTGGGTCCAAGTTCTTGTTCCAGTTCGTGTCCGGTCCGAGTCAAGGTCTCGATTTGGGTTCGGGTCCGAGTTCGGGTCCTAATCCCAGTCTGGGTCCGGGTTTCCAGTTCCAGCTCCAAGTTTGGTTCTTGGGTCCTGGGTTCGGCCCCAATTTTTGGGTCTAGGTCTAGCTCCAGGTCCCAGTCTGGGTCAAAAACCGGTCTTGGTTTAGGTCCCAAGTCACAGGTCCCGGTCTTGGTTCAAGTCCTGGTACGTTTTCTGGTTTGAGTTTGGTTTAGGTTTGGGTCCTGTTAAAGTCCCATGTCTAGGTTCTAGTCCCAGTCCTGGTTTGATTCCGGTTCCGGGTCCGGGAGCGGGTCAGACCTTAACCTAGATACGAACCTGGACTCGAACCCAGACCCAGACCCATACCCATACCCAGACTGGGATTGAAACTTGGGACCTGGATCTAGACCGAGACCCAGACAACACTTGGACCCAAACCCAAACCAAGATCGAGATCCAGACTTGGACCTAGACCCAACCCTTGACTCGGACCAAGACTCAGACCCTGACCCAAACCCGGACCCGAACCCTAACCCGGACACGGAATTGAAATCGGAACTGGATCTAGGACCCGAACCCAAACATGGACCCAGATTGGGACCTAGGACCTGGACCTAAATGGGGGACCTGGACCTAGGCCTCGAAACCAATACCCGAATAAAAACCCGAGACTCAGAGCCAGACTTGGATCTGGACTCAAACCCGGGACTCGAACCCAGATCTGGACCTGGACCGAGATCAGAAACTCGAATCTGAACTCAGACTAGGACTTGAACACCGACCGGGTCCTAGACTTGGACCCAAACCAAGGACCCGGGCCTTTATGGGGCACCTTGACCTGGGACCCGGGCTTCGAAACTGGCACCGAGACCCAGGATTTGACCGCCAACGCGGACCCTAAATTAAGACCCGAACCACGACATGGGACCCGAGACTGGGATCCTGATCTGGACCCGAGGCTTAAACCTGACCCATAGTCGATGTTTGGATCTGGGACCCATACCCGGACTCAAACCCAGACCAAAACTCAAACCTAAACTCAGACCCAGACCCGGACCCAGACTCGGACCCGTACCCCGTGAGCCAAAACTAGAAGCAGAACTGGAAGCGGATCGGGACCAAGGAATAAGACCAGGGGACTAGGACCCGGTCTCGGTCCTGGAACTGGAATCTGACTCTGACCCAGACCCAGAACCGGACCGGGATGCAGGACCCAGGACCCAAGACCCAAGACTGGGATTGGGACCCAAGACCCGACCCTGGTCTCGATCCCAGACCCATCCCTGGCCACAGACTAGGACTGGGACCCAGGATAAGAATCGGAGCGAGAACGGGACCCAAGATTGGGATCCAGATCTTGACCCACGACCCGGGGCTTGGACCTAACCCATAGTGGGTCTCTGGATCTTGGAACAATTTCCATACAAGGACCCAAACACAGACTCAAACCCAGGACCCAAAATCGAAACAAGAACCGGAATCAAGACCTTGGAAATGGAAATGGACCTAGACCCAGAACCGGATCTAGACGCGGAACCAACACAAACTCGGACCCAGACTAGGATTGATACCCGGACCTAGACCTGAACCCGGACCCAAACTTGTGCCAGGACCTGCGACCCAGAACTTGGAACCCAGCACCCGTGACCCGTACCAGAACTAGGACCCAGACGCAAACCCAGACCCAGACCAAGACCTAGACCCACACCCGGACCGAAACTCAGACCCAGACCCAGACCGGCATCCAAGACCGAGATTTGAATCAGGACTTGAGGCTTCGACCTGACCCGTAGTTAGTGTTTGAATCTAGGACCCAGATCTAGATCCGTACCTAGACCTAGACCCAGACCTGAACCGAGATCCACACCCGATCCTGGACCCGAAATCGGAATTGGACTAGGAATGGGAGAAGAACCTAGACCTGGGACTGTAACAGGTGTTGGGTTTTATGCCCTAAATAAAACTCATTTCAATATAATTAGATTTACTTATTAATATGGATCAGAAATAACATTTAATGTTGCATGGTTCACATGATTTATTTCATGATTATATGTACATAATGTATGAATTCATCTAAAACCCTTTTCACATACTTGATCCTGTTTATTGTGCCATCAACACATTGGAAAGTAAACATGACTATGTGAATAAAGTTTCCTAGATTTATCAGACATAGGGTTTTACTGATATGATAATCTACAACAGAGTTTACTTGCATTTGGAGAAGTGCTAGATCGTGAAGAAAGACTTTCAGCAAGAAGGAGGTTTTAGCATCAAAGATTCAGAGAAAGAGATCCAGGTTCAGATATTGATAATGCTCTGCAACAGAAAGGAATCAAGGGCTAGATATCTGAACGGAAGGAGTCATTTAATTCCGCTGCACCCAATGTAAGGTTTCCTAAACTTTATATGTGTTTATTTCATCGTTTTAGAAAGTTCATATTTAGGGTGTTAATCAACATACTTGTGAGTAGATCTAAGATCCTGGTAAAATAAATTCCAACAACAGGACCCCAAACATAAACCAAAACTCAGACCAGAACCCATACCGAGACTTGTACCCAGACTGGGATCTGTGACTTTGGACCTAAACAAAGACCAAAATCTAGACCCAGACCGAGACCCAAAAACCGGGGTCGGACCCAGGACCAAACAACCAAACTCGGACCTGGGACTCAAAACCCAAACCCAAACTGGGACTGGGATTCAAACTTGGACCCGAACCCAAACCGGGACCTAGACTCGGACTGGGACCCGAGACCCGAACCCGAACCCAAACAGGAACTTGGACCCAGGCCGGACCTAGGACCCGAACTTAGATGGGGGACCCCGACCCGAAAATTGGGTCACCAAACCGAGACCAGAACATGGGCCTCAGAACTTGGATCGGCATTCGGGACCCGACCTAGACCCAAACCTGGACTGAGGACCCACCTCGGGACTTGGGATTCGGTATTCAATGCTTGGACTCGACCCATACCCCATTACTTAAAATTGGAACCGAAACTAGAAGTGAATTGGACCCAGGAACAAGACCAGGACTAGGACCTGGACCTAGACCCAAAACTGTAACCGGACCAGGACCCGGACTTGGAGACAGACCCACACTTAGATTCTGTATTTAGGGTCGGGTTCAGGTCTAGGTCTGGGTTGGAGTCTTAGTCCTAGTCTAAGTCTAGGTCCGGGTTTGGGTCCAGGTCTAGATCTCAGTCTACTTCTGGGTTCAGGTCCAGGTTTGAGTTCGGGTCATGGGTGCAGGTCCAAGTTTGGGTCTGGGTCAAGATCTTGGTCCGGATCTAGTTCCCGAGTTTCGATCACGGTCTGGGTCTGGGTCCGAGTCCAGGTTTGTATCCAGATCCCTATCTAGGTTCGAGTTTGTGTTTGGGATCGGGTCCCACATTTAGGTTTGGTTTCGAGTCTCGGTCCCAGTCTGGGTAGACGACCGTGTCCGGGCCCAAGTTCTGGTCTCGATTTGGGTTTGGGGCTAGGTTTGAGTTCAGTTCTAGGTCTGTGTCCGTGTCCTGTCAAGGTCCTAGTCTTGTCCCAGAGTCCTGGTCCAGCGATTCTTGTTCAAGTTCCAAATTTGGGTCCCGGGTCTAGGTCTGGGTCCGGGTTCGGGTCTTACTCTGAGTCCCAGATCAAGACACCAACTGCGGATCTATTCCAAGCCCTGTTTCTCGGATCTAAAGTCAAGATCTAGATCCCTATCACGGGTCCCGGTCTGGTTCTAGTTCAGGTCCCGTGTCCCAGGTCCGAGTTTGGGTTCGAGATCGAGACTCGGGTGCTATTCTAGGTCCCAACCCCAGTTAAATGTCCTGAGTATAGTTCCATGTTTGGGTCTGAGTTTGGGTTCGGGTTCGGGTCCCGAGTCTAGGTTAAGGTTGGGATCTGGGTCCGGGTCTTGGTTCGAGTCTAGGTCTGAGTTGGAGTTCGCGTCCTAGTCCAGTTACAATTCCGGGTCTAGGTCCAGATCCAGTTATGGTTTCAGGTCCAAGCCTTGGTTCCGGTCTCGTTCCTAGGTCATGGTCTACTTCCGGTTTCGGTTTTAATTTTGGGTCACAGTTTACGGGTCGAGTCCAGGTTTGGGTCTGGGACTGGGTTCAGGTCCAGGTCTGGGTTCAGGTCCTGGTCTGGGTTGGGGTCTAGGGCTGGGTCCCAGATCCAGACACTAACTAAGGGTTTGGTCCAAGCCCCGGGTACAAATCCGAATCCCGATCTCAAGTGTCGATCTAGTTCCATTTTGGGTGTCGGGTCACGAGCTGGGTCATAAATTCAAGTCTGGGTCTGGGGTCGGGTACTAGGTCCCGGTCATAGTTCCATTGCCCAGGTCCCTATCTCGATTATGGGTATAGGTCCCAGTTCTGGTCTAGGTTTGGGTCTCGGTAAAGGTTCGGGTTTGAAACCTAGTCTCAGTTTGGGTTTGGGTTTTTATCTGGGTTTGGGTACGAGTTTAGGTCCTGATCCTGGTCCTTGTCCTAGTCCGGTTCCAGTTGCAGTGTTGATTTTGAGTCTGAGTTTTGGTTCGAGTTTGGGTCGGGGTTTGAGTCCAAGTCCGAGTTTGGGTTCGGGCCCGGATTTCGGTCAAGGTCCAGATCAGGCTCGGGGTATGGGTTCGGGTCCTAGGTCTGGGTCCAGGTTTGGGTCCGAGTCCCTTGTTCCGATCTCGATCTAAGTCTAGGTTCAGTTTTGGGTCTAAGTCCTAGGTTTCAATCCCGGTTTGGGTTTGAGTTCGGGTCTGGGTCAAAGTCTAAGTGTCGGTCTGAGTTGGGGTCTCGGGTTCAGGTCCGATTTTGGGTTCGGATCTGGGTTCGGGTTTGGCCTTGGTCTGTGTCCAAGTTCCTGTCCTGGTTTGGGTTAGGGGCAGGTTTCGGGTCCGGGTCTGGGTCCGACTTCAGATTCCCAGGTCTAGGTCAGGTCCTGGTTTGGGTTCCAGTCCCAGATTTTGATCTGGGTCTGGGTTCTGGGGCCTAGGTCCCCCATCGAAGTCTGGTTCCTAGGTCCTGGTTTGGGTCTAGGTTCGTGTTTGGGTCCTGAGTCTTGGTTTGAGTCCAGGTCTCGGTCTAGGTTCAGGTCCTAGTCTCGGTCCCAGTCTTGGTCCGTGTTCGGGTTTGAGTCCTGGTCAGGGTTTAGATCTTGGTCTGGGTCCCGACGAGGGTTTAGGACCAGCTCAGGTCCAGGTCCCAGTCCAGGTTCGAGTCTCAGGTCTCAAGTCCCTGTCCTAATCAATGTCTCGTTCTAGGTTCTTGTCCGAGTTTGGGTGATGCTTGGGTTTCAGTTTTGGTCTCAGGTCCGCGTCCTAGTCACACTTCCAGTTTTGATTCTAGGTCCAGGTTTGGTTCTGGTTCTAGGTCTGGCTCTTGGTTGGGGTCGAGGTATGCGTCTTTGTCTGAGTCTGGGTACGGGTTTTTCAGATCCCGATCTGGGTCTAGGTCTGAGGTCGGGTCCCAGGTTTGGGTCTAGGTCTGCATCTTTGTCTGAGTCCAGTCTCATGTTTCGATCCAGGTCTAGGTCTAGGTCGGTATTTGGTTTCGAGTCTCGGTTCGTGTCCATGTAGAGGTCCAAATCCCATTATCGGTTAGTGGCTTGGCCTGGGTCTGAGATCATGTCCTGAGTTCGAGTTTGGGTTTGAGTTCGAGTCTTAGTCCTAGTCTGGGTCCGGGACCGAGTTTGGGACTGGGTCCGCGCTCGAGTTTTGTGGCGTGGTTATTGTCTAGTTTTGGGTGCCTGTCCAGGTCCTGGTCACGGTCCCGATCCTATTCCAGGGTCTTGGTAATGTTCTGGTTAAAGTTTTGGTTTCGGGTCTCATGTTTGGGTCTGGGTCCAGGTCCTGGTCCAGCTTCGGGTCCTTGTCCGAGTCCCAGATCAAGACACCGACTATTGGCCTTGTCATAGCCCTTATTCCTGCATCCCAGGACAAGATCTAAATCCCGATCACGGGTCCCAGTCTGGTTTCGGTTCATGTCCTAGGTTTCAGTCTGGGTCTCGGTCTAGGTTTGGGACCGAGACTAGGGTGCAGTTCTTGGTCTCGATCTCAATTCAGTGTCCCGAGTCCTGTTCCATGTTTGGGTTTGAGTTTAGGTCTGGGTTTGGGTCCCAAGTCCCAGTTCGGGTTTGGATTCATGTTTGGTTTCTGGTCCTGGTCCAGTTATAGTTTTGGGTCTAGGTCCAGGTCCTGGTCCTAGGTCGAGTTTGGGTCTGAGTCTATGTTCGGGTCTTGATTTGGGTCCGGGGCAAGGTTCAGGTTGGGGTTTCGGTCTCGGTTAGGGTCTTAGGTTAGGTCCAGTTCTGGGTTCAGATACGGGTCTAGGTCCCGGTCCCGTTCCAAGATCCTGGTTCAGTTCCAGTTAAAGTTTTGGTTTTCGTTCCCAAGTGTGGGTCTTGGTCTAGGTATGTGTCCGGGTCCTGGTTCGAGTTTGAGTAGTGGTTCGGGTTCTGCTCTAAGTCCCAGATCCAGCCACCGACTACGGGTTGGGTCCAAGCATCAAGTCCCGGATCCTAGGTCCCAAGGTGGGTCCTAGGTCCAGATTTGGGTCTGGGTTCTTGTCCTGGATCCTAATCCAAGTTCTGAGGCCCAAGTTCTGGTCACGGTTTGGGGGCCCAATTCCTGGGTCTGGGTCCCCCATCTATATTCAGATCCTACGTCCCGGTCCAGGTCCAAGTTTGTGTTCCAGTTCGTGTTCGGGTCTCGAGTCCCACTCTAAGACCAGGTCCAAGTTTGGGTTCAGTTCAGAGTTTGGGTCCCAGTCCTAGTGTGGGTTCAAGTTTTGGGTCCCAGGTCTGAGTCTTGTTCTTAGGTCCTTGGTCCAACCTCTGGTTTTGGGTTTGGGTCTGGGTCCGGGTCCTGGTCTCGGTCCATGTCCCGGTCTTGATTTAGGTCCCAAGTCATTGGTCTTGGTCCTAGTCCAAGTCCCAGTATGGGTTCTAGTTTGAGTTTGGGTTTAGGTTTTGGTCTTGTTACTGTCCCAGGTCTGGGTTCTAGTCCTAGACCTGGTCCGATTCCAATTTCGGGTCCGGGATCGGGTCTGGATCCCGGTCTGGGTTCGGGTCTGGGTACGGATCTGGGTTCGAGTCCTAGATTCAAAGACTGACTGCGAGTCAGGTCGAAGCCTTAGGCCCAGATTCGGATCTCGGTCTTGTTCCATTTTGGCTTCTGATAGTCAGGTCTTGGGTTTTGGGTCCAGGGTCGAGTCCCGTGTCTTGATTCTAGGGTCGAGTTTTGGGTCTCGGTCCCGGTTTTGGGGCCCAATATTGGGTCTAAGTCCCCCATCTAGGTCCGGATCCTTGGTCTAGGTCTGGGTACAGGTTCAGGTTTTGGGCCCAGGTCACCCATCTAGGTACGGATCCTAGGTCCCGGTCTAGGTCCAAGTTTAGGTCCGGGTTTGGATCCCGAGTTTGTGTTCGAGTCTAGGTCCTAGTATGGGTTCAGTGTTGAGTTTGGGTAAAGGTCCCTGTTTGGGTCGGGTTCGGGGTCTCGATCTGGGTCCCAGTCAAGGTCTTGGTCCTGAACCAGGTTCTAGTCTAGGTTTGGGTCCGAGTTCAGGTCCTGAGTCTGGGTCTATGTTTGAGTCTAGATCCGGGTTCGGGTCTGGGTCCTAGGTCCCGATCTTAGTGTGGGTATGGGTCTAGGCTTGTGTCCAGGTTAGGGTTTGGGGTTTGGACTTTTTGGTTTAGTGTTTAGGGATTTAGGGTTTAGGGCTTTGGGTTTAGGGGTAAGTGTAAAGAGTTTAGGATTTAGGGTTTAAGGTTTAGGGTTTAGGGTTTAATGGTCCGCCTCCAGTTTCGGTTCCAATTTCGGGTCACAAGGTACGATTTAAGGTTCTGGTGTGGGTTTGGGTCTAGGTCCGTGCTTGGGTTCAGGTCCGAGTCTTGGTCCCAAATCTAAACGCCAACCACATGTCGAGTCCAGTTTGAGTTCTGGTACGGGTTTGGGTTCTAGTACAGGTTCAAGTTCTGGTCGAGGTCAAGGTTCGAGTCCAGGTTCAATTCCCAGATTTAGACACCGACTATGGGTTGAGTCCAAGCCTCGGGTCTTCGGTCCTAGGTCCCGAGTCCAATCCAGATCCTGTTCCAGTTCTAGCTCATGTCTTGGGTCCTGGTTCGGGTCTCAGGTCATGGTTTAGGTCTAGGTTTAGGTCTAGGTTTGGGTCTTGGGTCCTGAGTCATGGGTTCGGGTCCTCGATTCAGGCCAGGGTCCTAGGTCTCGGTCTGGGTTAGGGTTCCAGTCCGTGTTCGGTACTGGTCCTTGTCTCGGGTCTTGGCCTGGTTTGGGTTTGGGTCACGGTTTGGTTCTCAGGTCCAACATCCCAGTATCGTGTTCTAGGTTCTGGTCCCAGTCTGGGGTCTAGTCCCAGTCCAGGTGTTGTAATTTATTTTACCAGGATCTTAGATCTACTCACAAGTATCTTGTTTAACACCCTAAATATGAACTTTCTAAAACAATAATTAAACACATATAAAGTTAAGAAAACCTTACATTGGTGGTAGCGGAATAATGTCTCCTTCCACTCAGATCTCTAACCTTTGTATCCTTTCTGTCGCAGAGTATTATCAAGATCTGAGCCCGAATGTCCTTCTCTTTGTGTGTGATCCTTCACAGTCTTCCAATCTATGATTGAGGTACCACTTCCTGTGTGTGGGCACTACTCTATCACTAAGTTTTGAAATTGTGAAGAGGAAAAGAGAGAGAGGTAGGACCGGCTATAGAGAGAGAAAGTGGAAGGCTCAGTTTTTCTGAAAAACGCAATCTGAAGAAAACTTGTTGACAAACTTATTTTTGACTGAGCCATCACTTTCTATTTATGGGCAACTAATAGGTTTAGGTTAGTAATTATTTGGCATTAAAATAATGAAAATATTAATTGGAAAACCTCACCCAAGTGGCCGGCCATAGGTGTTAATTGGCCTTACTTGGATTTTGCAGTTTTCACAATTTTTATTTTTATTTTCTCAAAAATGCCAATTTTCCAATTCTAACCATTTAAATGCCAAAACTAATTATTTAATAACTAAAATAGATTATTAAATAATATTTTCAGTTAATATAATTATTAATTAGACATATAGAGTCTCTTAATTAATAAATAAACCTAGAATCTCTTTTCTTGATAATTTAACCCCTGCTTAGTGAAAATTCATAAATTAGACATAGTCTATCTTTAGAATTATAATTGATTAATTACAAATCAATTATTGAGTCTTACAAGGAGTATGGTCTCAACTAGAATGGGGACCATGGATCTATATGCTGAGCTTCCAATAAGTGAACCGAATTTACTAAGTAAATCCCTACTTATTAATTCCTCGTTGAATCCACTCTTAGAACTTAGAATTGCACTCTCAGACTTATATAGAACATTCTATATGTTTCACGATATAGATATGCTATCTCATTTAACCATTGTTATAATCTTAATGTGATCAAAGATCCTCTATATAGATGATTTACATCGAGATGGGATATGTTTACCGTTTTCACCCTTGGCCCCTTAAAACACTTAGCTACCTGTAAATGATATTTTAGTGATCTAAGAAATAGTCACTGAAACAAGAGCTCATCCATTTACTTCTATTTAGCTAAGCTCGAAGGGAATCATCACTTGACTTCTATACACCAGTAGAAGCTATAGATTCCATATTTATGTTCAGCGCTCCCACTCAATCATACTATCATGTTCCCAAAATATACGTATCACCCTGACCCAAAAGTAGGCTTAACTAATAAATCAAAGAACATGAATAGCACTCCTGAGTTGAGCCTAAGTATATCAGGTTTTAGATTATTTTAATCTAAGATCAACTACTGATATTGACTTGGAAAGATACAACGGTAAGTTTATAATATCTTAACTAAGTTCAATATCGGTCCTGTCAATGTATACTGCATCCATTCGAAACTAGTATACTTTACCAATGTCCTGGAAAGAACTTAACACTTACTCCAAGTGTAAGTACACATCATCGCTGATTATCACATCATGAGTGTAAATCCAAAACACTGATGAAACAGGGACTTAGTCTTGTGAATCATATAATCACAATCACATTCCACTGTGTTGACAATATTGTAATTGTGAATAAATATATGTTCTGGACTTAACAGACTTTGTGTATATATATTAAACATATTAAACCATAAGCATGAAAAATTCATGCAAACATAAATCACTTCAAATTTCTTATATTGATAACTAATCAGATTGTAAAGGGTTTTATTTAGGGCAAAAAACCCAACACCAGGTTCAAGTCTCGGTCCTAGTCCAGGTCTGGGGCTCAGTCCTAATCTCGGTCTGGGCCCGAGTAACGAGTTTGAGTCCAACTTCTGGTACGAGTCTGAGTTTGGGTTTGGGTCTGGGTCCTGGTTTCAGTCCGTGTTTGGGTCCGGGTCTTGGTTTGGGTCTAGGTTTGGGTCCAGGTTCTCGTACGTGTCTGGGTTCTGATCTAGGACCTAGGTCAGGGGCCCTAGGTTTTAGGTTCTAAGAATTAGTCACTTACCGTTGTATCTTTCTAAGTCAATATCACTAGTTGATCTTAGATCAAAAGATCTTAATCCTGATATGCTTAGGTTTTGTGTTCAGTCTTGCGTCTAGATCAGCGTTTTGGGTCCATGTCAAATTCATGTTCTAGGGTCCTAATTCCGGTTCTTGTTCAGATTTTGGGTCTCGGGTCTGAGTTTGGGTTTGAGTCCTTGTCTTGAAATGGTTCCAAGTTTAAGTGTCGGTTCTAGTTCTCGAGTGTCGGTCTGGGTATATGTATGTGTTCGGGTCCCTGTTTGAGTTCGAGTTTGGGTTCGGGTTCGGGTCTAAGTCCCAGATCCAGACACCGACTACGGGTCAGGTCCAAGCATCGAGTCTTGGATCCCAGGTCCCGAGGTGGGTCCTAGGTCCAGATTGGGATCTGGGATCGTGTTGGGATTTTATGCCTTAAATAAAACCCATTGCAATCTCATCTGATTTGTTATCAATAAAAGATTAGAAGTCATTTATGTTCACATGTAGTTTTCATGTTTATGGTTTAATATATGTACAAAATCTGTTAAGTCCAGAACATATAGTCATTTACAATTACAGTGATGTCAACACAGTGGAATGTGATTGTGATTATATGCTTCGAAAGACAAAGTCCTTGTTTCATCAGTGTATTGGATTTACACTGATGTGATAATCAGCGATGACGTGTACTTACACTTTGTATAAGTGTTATGTTCTTTGTAGAACATTGGCAAAGTATGCTAGTTTCGAATGTATGGAGTACACATTGGACTGGACCGATATTGATCTCAGTTAAGATATTATAATCTTACCGTTGTATCTTTCTAAGTCAATATCACTAGTTGATCTTAGATCAAAAGATCTTAATCCTGATATGCTTAGGTTCAATCTCAAGAGTGCTATTCATGTTCTTTGATTTGTTAGTTAAACCTACTTTCTGGTCAGGGTGATACGTACATTTTGGGAAATGGTAGTATGATTGAGTGGGAGCGCTAAACATAGATATGGAATCTATAGCTTCTATAGGTACTTAGAAGTGAAACGATGATTTCCTTTGAGCTTGGTTTAATAGATGTAAATGGAAGAGCCCTTATTTCAGTGATTATATTTTAGTTCACTGAAATATCATTTACAGGAAGTTAAGTGTTTTAAGGATAAAATACATTGAGAAGTGAAACGGTAAATTTATTCCTACTCGGTGTAAATCATCTATAGAGGATCTTTGATTATTGAGATTATAACGATGGTTAAATTGTTGGGTTTTGTGCCCTAAATAAAACTCATTTCAATATAATCAGATTTACTTATTAAGAAAGATCAGAATTAACATTTTTATGTTGCATGGTTCACATGATTGATTTCATGATTATATGTATATAATGTATGAATTCTATTTAAGTCCAGAACATATGAATTCGTTAATGATTATAGTGTTGTCAGCACAATGGAATATAATCTTAATTATATGTTCGAAAGTTTATTCCCTGATTTGTCAGTTCACTGGATTTCGACTGGCATGATAATCAGCGATAGGTATTCTTACACCTTGGATAAGTGTTATGTCCTTTCCAGGGCATTGGCAAAGTTTACCAGTATCAGATGTATGGAGTATACATCGGAAGGGACCGATATTGAACTTTGATTAGATTTGTTAAAATTTACCGTAATATCTATTCAATTCAATATCACCTGTTGATCCTAGATCAAATGATCTTAATCCTGATATGGTTAGGTTCGATCTCAAGAGTATTATACATGTTCTTTGATTTGTTATTAAGCCTACTTTTGGGTCAGGGTGATACGTACATTTTGGGAGCATGATAGTATAATTGAGTGGGAGCGCTAACATAAATATGGAGTTTATAACTTCTATAGGAATTTAGAAGTGAAACGATGATATCCTTCGAGCTTGGCTAAACAGAGATAAATGGTGGAGATCTCATTTCACTTCGCTGAAATATCATTTATACAGAGCTAAGTGTTTTAAGGATAAAATACATTGAAGGTGTAACGATAATTTAGTTCCTATTCAATGTAGATCATCTATTAGAGGGTCATTGATCAAATTAGGATTATAACAATGGATAATTAATAGCGTATCTATATCGTGAAACATATAGAGCGTTCTATATGACTGAGAGTACAATTCCAAGGTCTAAGTGTGGATTCAATAAGGAATTAATAAGTTAGGGAATTTACTTGGTAAATTCAGTTCGACTTATTGGAAGCTCAGTTATATAGGCCCATGGTCCCCATATTATTTGAGACCATAGTGCTTGTAAGACTTAGTTAATTGAATTTGATTAATGAATTATAATTCTAAAGTTAGACTATGTCTACTTTATGAATTTTCACTAAGTAAGGGCGAAATTGTGAAGAAAAGAGATTCTAGGTTTATTTATTAATTAAGAGACTTTATATGTCTAATTAATAAATATATTAAATGAAAATATTATTTAATAATTTAGTTATTAAATAATTAGAATTGGCATTAAGTGGTTAAATTGGAAAATTGGCATTTTTGAGAAAATGGGATTGAAAATGACAAAATGGCAAAATTACAAAGTGAGGCCCATTATCCTTATATGGCCGGCCACTTTGATTAAATTTTACCATTTATATTTTTCATTATTTTAATGCCATACAATTCTAACCCTAAACCTAGATGGTTTTCTATAAATAGAAAGTGATGGCTTCAAGAAACTATGACTTGCATATTGTTTCTTTCAGAGAAAGCCATAGCCGCCCCTCTCTCTTTTTCTTTCTTCTCTTCAATTTCGAAATACCTTGAGTGATGAGTGAGTGCCCACACAGATCAAGTGGTATCTCAATCATAGTGTGGAAGATTGTGTAGAATCCAACCAACAAGAAGGAGAGAAAGAGATCCAGGTTCAGATCTTGATTATGTTCTGCGACAGAAAGGAATGAAGGGCTAGAGATCTGAACGGAAGGAGTCATTATATTCCGCTGCACCCAATGTAAGGTTTCCTAAACTTTATATGTGTTTATTTCATTGTTTTAGAATTCATATTAGGATGTTAATGAAACATACATGGTAGTAAATCTAGATCCTGGTAAAATATTTCCAACAACTGGCACCAGAGCCATGGTAATCATTTACTTTCATGAAGTATGAATTAAAACGATGATATGTGTTGATTTGGATGGTTTCATGTGGTTTGATAAATGTATGTGTTGTACTGAATTTTTTCCATGAAAAATATTTTTTCTGTTTTTGAAAATATTTTATTTCGATTCCTTGTGAAAAATTAAGCAATTTTGTTTTTTACGAAACTCGATTCCAATAAAAATTGAGAAAGTTATGATTTTTGAAAAAAATCGGATTTAATTGTGTCGAGTGGGTGCTCCTCAGCACCAGGCACTCGGACTGGGAAGCCCATCCGCGCGCACGAGCCTCGGTCACACACCCTGTAATCTACCCGTGTGGAACCCTGCTGATGCCGAGTTTCTTGCCTAGCCACTCTTGCTCTGCGCGCGGAAGGCTGATTTGCAGCCTCCTGGGGCTGCACGTGCAGCCCTTCCTGAGGAGCCAGCACCCACATTGCGATTTTTATGGTATTTTTCCCCAAAAATTCGATTTTTGGGATTTTTTCCCAAATTCAATTTTTTCCAATTTTAAATATTTCCAATTATGGTGAGATTTAAAAAATTTGTTAATTTCTTTAATATTTATATACTATTTAATTATAAGATTAGATATTTTGATATTTAACATATTTTAAATTAAAAGATAACTTTATCTGTTTTTATTTGAAATATTATATTAAAATTATCTTATATGGAAATTAAATAATTAATGAATTTGAAATTAACCTAGATATTTTTATAGATACACTTACCATAATATTTTCAAATTCAAAAGTTTGTTATTATGTTAAATATTTAATTATTTATAAATTATAAGTTTAAAAAAATGATATTTTCATTTTTTATATCATTTTACTTATTAGATATTTATAAATTATATTTTAAATATTTAAATAACTTAGATATTTTTGTAGAAATTTGAATATTGCTTAATTTAAGATATTTTGACATATAATTATGGTAATTATTATTTATTATTTTTATTCTTAAAAATTGTAACTATCTAACCATATCTATTTTAAAATTGGTTTATTTAATTATTTTAATTTTATTAAATTATAAGATTTGAAAGTGATATTGAAGATTCTTTCTTTCAAATTGTTGCCCCTAATTTTGCCCAAAATACGTGGACCAACCGGATGATGGCACGTAGATGGAAAGGGTTTAGCGTTTAAATAAATCAGCTAAGTCTCTTCAACCACAGGGATCAACCTTAGACATGCCTCCCGGAGAAGGCATGTAAGTCTCACATGCTCCCGGAGAGCAAAGCTACAACAAGGCATCTCCGGGAGGTGTCAGATCCTATCTGAACAGTCATCTCGCATTTAATGCCGCAAGGAAGAAGGCGTATTGGAACTGCCATATGTCTTAAAGTCTGACGGCGTAACCCCTTCTCTGCAGCTACTATGCTATGATTAATGAGCCTAGTGACGGCTAATTTATGAGGACTCACATCAGTCAAAAAGGATAAAGGACTACATCCATAAAACCCCTACTAAGCCTAGGGATTAGACCATGCATTTCCCATGATATATTCATTGGGAATGTGTGGCTTTACTGATAGTTATTACAGAAAGACATGTACCTCAATTCTAGGGATCACCCCACAAAAACACTATAAATACCCCCCAAACTCATTAAAGCAGGGGTCGAGAATTCTGGGTTTCATAAGAACTAGTAGAGGAAAAATCCACCAAGAACATTCTCTGTAATAAATACTATCACAAATACACAGACTCGTGGACTAAGGATCATTAATGCCCCAACCACGTGAAAATCTCCCTCTTAATTCCTTATAGCTCTCTTAATTACTATTATTATATTGGTTGCCAAAAACCTCAGTCAACATTTTGGTGCTTTCGTTGAGAGCTGAAGGAAGCATCTGAAAGTAGACACTACATTACAACAAAACAAAAATGGTGGAGACTCGAAGCACACGTCAACCTCGCCCTCTTCAAGATGCTCAAGATCAAAATGATGAGGACGTGGCCTCAAGAGCAAATGTGTGCTCTGAGGAAGAAGAAGGAACCCCTGATGACGAGTATGAAGGAAACTTCGACGAGTATGACGCCTACGATGAAGGCAACTACTCAGAGTTGGTACTCTTAAGGCAAAAGGCTGCTGATCATGAGGCTGAAATCGCAGCCCAAAAAGAGCAAATCCACTTGCATCCTGAAGCCCTCCCTGCTGGACTTGGAAAAGAACCAGAGGAATCCTCGCCAAGTACCCAAAAGCAGAGGTCTAGGGAACCTAGCCCTATAAGGTATCCCTCCGAAAGGAAGCAAAAGAAAAACCCCACTTCCACTCTCGGGAAAAAGGAAAAGGTGCAGGATCCACGAAAGGTCCGCTCAGATTTCCCGAAAGGGAAAGGTCCGCGGAGGGGCAAACTCCAAAAAGGGAGTCTTGGCTCTCAGGATCGAGAGGACTGAAAAAACGTTTCCGTGCACTAAAAGCCTGGGGGGAGAGGAAGATGGGGGTAGGAATGTCCTCCCATTGATTTGAGAAATCAGATTAACGGGAACCATGGTGACCTCCGGGATCACCTGGACCAAAAGAAATACGGACCCGTAGTCTCTACGGGAACGTTAAAACGAAGGAATCATGGCAGAGCTTGCCATACTCCGAAAAGACATCGCCCGAGTCTCCCGGAGACAGAAAGGCGATGACTCCGAATCTGACTGTGAGGATCGGGAGCCATGTGCCATTCACATCCTGGAGGAAGAGCTCCCAAAAAATTTTAAGATGCCCGAAATGGCAGCTCACACCGGGAACTCGGATCCAAGCGATCACCTGTCACAGTTCAACTGAGTCATGACAGTCATGAGGGTCAGCAATGACGCCAAGTTTTTGTGCTTCCCGCTTACTCTAAGCGGATCTGCGGAAGAGTGGTTCAAGAAACTGGAACCAGGGTCCGTGGATTGCTGGAATAAGTTGCAAACCAGCTTCCGGAGACAATTTGTCGCTGCAAGGAAAGTTAATCTAGAGGTCAGCACCTTGACCAACATCAAGCAGCTGCCTACAGAGACGTTGAAGAGTTTCATAAAGAGGTTCAAGGAAGAAGCCTCAAAAACCAAGAAAGTTGATGACGGACAACAACTTGCTCTTCTCCAAGTAGGAATCCGTACAGGGACTCCATTCTGGAACAAGTTACAGCAAGAAGGAGCTTCCAACCTTCAAGATTTCAAGAAGAGAGTCCAGAAATATATCAACCTGGAAGAGGCCCAAATAGTGGCCTATGGGGGATACTATCCCACTGGAATAGCAGGATATGTGCCCGGACCTCAGCTCCCAGGCACTTTGCCAACAGCCACTCCACCGATGAGCGGCATACAATTTTCCGCTACTCCCGGGTATAGTCAAGGCCAGGCCTTGGCCCCCGCATCTTCCCATTTTGGAAATCCCTCGGGGATAAATGGACAAGCCCCATCGCACTCCACTCCGACCGCAAGTTTAGCCGGTCCTTCTCAAGGCTCTCGGAGCAAAAGGTCCTCCAAAGGCAGTAACCGGACGGAGGATAAGAGGCAGAAAAGGGGGTATACTCCCCAATATACCCAATACACGGAGCTAGCAGACTCCCAAGAACGTGTATATTTTGTTACTAGGCAAAATACGCACTACCGAAGACCGCCTCCTCTGTACTTGGGCACAGCACCAATGAATGCAAAAATCTTAAGGACGAGATCGAAAACTTGATCCGATTGGGACATCTCTACGAGGGGATCAAAAACCGGTTGTCCCATCTCAATCCAGTTCAGGCGGCTGGAACTTTGCCTCAAGGAGCGCCAGCGGGTGTGGCAGGAGCATTGGCCCCAGTTGCTCCCCCCGGAGATGCCCAGCATATTCCAGACCTACCACAAAGACCCAACAGGAGAGTGGCCATGATCTCGGGAGGACCCCACATCAAAGGAACTACCCGTAAAGAGCTCAAGCGATACGCAGGGGCCGTAAAACACGATGAGGTTTGGGAGGTTACTCAACTCCCAGCTCAGAGGCCCCGGCTAATGGACCAGCCCATTACATTCACAGAAGAGGACGCTAAGACAGTGCGTTTTCCTCACCATGACCCTTTGGTCATAGAGACTCCCATTGCCAATAAGATCGTGGCCAGAGTCTTGATCGACAACGGGAGTTCTGTGAATCTATTATTCAAAGAAGCCTTCACTGCAATAGGCCTGACGGACTGAGACCTTTCACCAAGTGGTTCCCAACTCACAGGATTTAATGGAACAACAGTTATCCCGATGGGAAAAGTGAGGCTCCCAGTCAGCTTGTGCCCGGACACACCCTAAAGCACTTTCAAGTACTGCACATTTGTGGTGGTGGACTGCCCAACAGCTTATAATGCAATCCTCGGCCGACCGGCCTTGGTAGATTTTGGTACAGTCACGTCAATACGGCACTTGTGCCTGAAATTCCCCACCCAAGAAGCTGGGATAGGGACCGTGAGGGGAAACCAAGGGGAGGCCAGGCAATGTTATAACGTTGCTGCCCACCTACCCGTCTTGATGGTCCGAGAAATTATTGAGCCAAAAATGGCAGAAGAGGATGAGTTGGATCCCCGTGTGGGATCCAAAAAAATCGTAGAACCAATGGAGGACGTCGAGGAAGTGTCGGTGTGCGACTTCGACTCCACCAAAGTCCTCCGGCTAGGAAAGAGCCTAGAACCGGAGGAACAAGAAAAAATAATAAAGACACTGAGGGGCGCCACAGACATTTTCGCGTGGTGCCAAGAAGACATGACCGGCATAAGTCCCCACGTCATCCCCGATGTCCTTAATGTCAATCCGGACATGCCACCGCTCCAGCAGAAGCGACGTCCCCTCGACTCAGTGAAGGCTTAGGCCTTGGAAAAAGAGGTGGACAAACTAATAACGAGTGGCATGATTCGGGACGTAACTACCCAGAATGGCTAGCCAATCCGGTACTGGTGCCGAAGCCCAACGGAACATGGCAGGTTTGTATACACTTCACCGATCTAAACAAAGCCTGCCCAAAAGATTGTTTTCCTTTGCCAAGGATCGACCACATGGTGGACGCCACCTCCGGGTTCAAGCTACTATCCTTCATGGACTCGTACGCCGGTTACAACCAGATTAAGATGCACGTAGCAGATCAAGAGTGCACTAGCTTCAGGACTGATAAGGGGGTATACTGCTACCTAGTCATGCCTTTCGGGCTGAAAAACGTTGGTGCAACCTAGAGAATGGAGGTATACGTGGACGACATGCTAGTCAAGTCAAAGGCGTGCACTAGCCACGCGGACGACCTAGAAGAATGCTTCGAAGTGGTCCGGAGATACGGAATGAAACTCAACCCAAAGAAGTGCACTTTTGGGATTAAGTCAGGGAAGTTTAAATTTTTAATAAACTTGAAATTTGAAAATTGTTTGATATTTTTTTGATTTTTTTGTTAGAATTTAGGAAATTTAGGAGTTTGTTAAATTTTTGAATTTTTCATATATATTTACTAACAACCTAAATTTGAATTCTAGTTAAGATATTTATTTTAAAATTTATTTTTTTAAAATTTTAAAATTGAAATATTTTAGCTTACTTTCCAGATATTCCAGATCAGTTTCTTGTTTGTTTGTATTGTTTGATTATTGTATATATATTCAAAAAAAAAAATTTACAAACTTATTATTTATTTGATCTAAATTGCTATGATTAACTTGTTGACAGATCCAATTATCCGATTTTAATCATAGTCCAATTGTCAATAGATCTTATAAATAATTTGTAACAGGTAAATTTTGCATTTATTTCATCTGTGTAAACTTAGTAACATGATAGGGCCCATCCAAATCATTTGACCTCTGTGAGCCTATGTGTTAGCTTATTGGGCTTAGATGCATATAGGAAGCCCATTTAAGTTTTACTAAGTAAATGGACTAGGTTGCTAAAATAAAATTTCACTTAGGTAATTTTATTTAGCCCCAATTAGAATTGGGCTTATTCAATTAATAACAATTGTTTATTTAAAGGTTAAATTCCTCTCCTTTGGGCCTTATGTGAGAGTTAGGGGGCCAATAGCAGTGGGTACGACATATTGGACCCAACCCTCCCTCACATGAACCACCCCAATTGTGAAGGCCCATTTGCCTTATTTAAATAATTGTATTAGGTTAATTATATTAGTATAACCTAATTAAAATTGAATTAGCACTACTACAAAAACCCACTTTAGAGGCGGTTTTTAAGCCCTTTCAGCGCCGATTTTTGCAAAATTTGCTACCGACACTGATTAGGGCGACGCTAAAGGGTTTATATGAACCGACGCCATATGTACCCCTATGGCGTCGGTTATTAGCTAGAAACCGACGCCATAGGGGTACCTTATGCGTCGGTTCCTAGCCAATAATCGACGCCATATGTGGTGTAGCAACCGACGCCATAGGTACGCGAATTTCAGTTTTTTCATTTTTTTAATTTAATTATATAATTTTAATTACATTTTAATTATATATTTATTAATTTATATATTATTTTATTTAATTTAAATTACATATTTATTTTTTAAAATGTAAATTAAATATTATTTAAATTTGGGTAAAATACATAATTTAATTTCATAAAAGTAATTAAATATTACACAAACACTAGTGTAAAATTAGTTAAAAATATTAATAAGTTAATAAATCTAACTACAAGTTAATCTATAAAAATTACATAATGAAGAAAAATTCTTGGATCTTTCAACCTCAATCGTCACCGTGAATCACCGCCATCAATTGTTCGATCCACTTTCGCTGTAGTGGTAACAATTCTGTTTTTAGATCGTATTGCTTCTTACCCCCAAACTGTTAAAAAAATTAAAAATTTATATTAGTTTATGTATATGTATATTATATATTTGTTATTATAGAATTTATATACTATAATCAATAATTAAAACTTACAGCTTTTTTATCTTTTATGTAACGGCTGGGGTTAGCACGTGCGACGATGTCAGTGATATATTTCAAAACATAAAAACCGCATTCTTGGCTTTTAGGTTGTCTTGGACAGTTTGCTTGGTTAATTCCTTGCCTGGGGCCAAGATACTCATGTGCGTTCCCTATATACATGAATGCCCTGTTTTGGAAAATTATATTAGCATTTCAATTCATTAGTTAATTTAAATTCGTTACATAAGAAGTCATTAAATTATTACCTTCCGATCATTTGTTCTATTACTTCGGGAATTGGGCGGCCACTTAAAGGGTTTAAATGGATAATTTTCCTTGGCGTAACCACCACTAGCGTCCAATGCATCCTAGAAAATTATATTGGAATATAAGTAAGATAGTATAAAAATAATTTGAAGACATAATATAGAAATGAACAATTAGCACTAAAGAATTTAATAAAGTTTACCCGATATTCCAAGGAATAAAGAACATTTGGTGGTTGTTGTTCATTAATGATAACCAATTAGCCAAACGTCTTGCCGCATCGTCAAAAGACTGACTCTTGTCTTCATCGGTGATCCCATGCACTATGAGAAGCTCTGGGTCGTGAAACTTGAAAATTTTCCTCAGACCGTTGATGCTCTCCCATATGTGCCTGCCAAAAAAAGTGTTAGTGTCTTATAATAATTTAACTATAATTTGATATAAGGTTAATTAGATTAAAGAAGAGTATACATCATTCCAAACAGCATTCCCTGGTTGCCGATGTAGTCACACGTAGCAACCTGCTGCAAATCCTCTCCAGATAACGTGATCTGGGTACGCGGTGCAATGAATCCTCGGGGGACAGGAATTGTGATTATATCACGTTTATCTTTGAGCCTCAGGAATTCATGAATCATCCATTTTAGCGAATTAGGGATCAACGCCACTTCTCTTCCGTGAACAAGTCATCTTCCCGTGCACCACGACCTTGTGGAGAAAGTATCGGAGCTTTCCCCTTTGACGCATCACGTCTTGGGGGCGGTTGAGCGAGTGGACCCTAAACAAAACAGAACATAATATATATATATATATCAAAATTCTATCGAAATTTCGGCAGCATAACGGTTGTAATTGAATGACCCCAAAAATTTTAAACATGGCTGTATAACGACAAATAACACATATATAACAGTAGTTTGTTCATCCATCCCACCGCAGCACATATATTCGCAGAACCTACTTCACTACGGATGAATATTGAAGATATTCAAACTCCACTAATCATTAATAATTAATTTATAACAGAAGTTACCTCGGTTGTTAGAATTAAGTGTTTAGGCCAAGGAAGGAACATCTGGTATACGTCCCTAACATATCTGCACTCTTCAATTGGGACTGGGATTTCAGCGCCCTCTTGCAAGATTTCCGAAACCATAATCCGGGCATGTGAATCATCGTAGTTCTGGCAGTGAACTTGGATTATACCAACATGCTCGTACAAATACCCTCGGGCCACAATGTTGTCGATGTTGTCAGAGCAGAGATGTACTTGCTGATTAAGGGCCACATGGTCATCGAAATTGTACAGGATACCTTGGTCGTTGAGGGAAATAAACTCCTCAGCATAAGTTTGTGGTTGTACCTCATCCTGAGGAGCGTATGGTTGTTGAACATACGCCTCACCAGCCACCTCTCCTTCTTCCTCTTGTTCGGCAGCGTTTCTCTGCTGCTTAAGGGATTGCACTTCGGCTTTTAATTTTTCAATCTCCTTCGCTTTCCGAGCCACAACATCAGACACTTCCCTTTTCTTCCTGCCGAACAGTTGAGATGCCCTGGTCAGGAACCTACAAATCATAAAATGCAAATTAGCAACGATTTTATTTGTGTAACTAAATAAATAACATTTCAAGTAATAGCATACCCAGCAGCCCTGACACGTCCAGGATGCTCTGGTGTCCCGAGCGCCTGCGTCAGGATATCGTTTTGGCCCTGGACCTGAATTTGTCCCTGACTAAGCTTCTCCTCTAATTGAGCCTAATGCACGCATATATTCAAGAAATTAGTATATGAATTATATACACTAACTCATGAGTAGAACTCAATTAAGGATTAATATATACTTACTATCTTCTCTGCAATTTCCTTGTCGTAATCAGTGACAAGTTATCTACTCTTGGTGCGAGATTTAATCCAAACACAGTGGCGGGGGGAATCTGCAACTTCGAGATCCTTTTTCTACATAACGTTATAATAATGAAATGAGTACCAATTAAATTGTATAACACATTATAGCACATTAAATTTTAAGCATTACTTACCACAACTTCCCGTACGTTCACCATTCCACTCCGACCACTTCGATGTCTGGATTGAATTTTCGAGGAACGTTCACGTTGTACCTTACTCAATTCCTACAATGCCAAAAAAATACATTAGATACATGTACTTGTATTTAAGAGTTTATCTTAGTGTTAATATAATTAGCGTACCAGAAATTCAGGAGTTAGTCGACTTTCAACAAATTTGCACCAATCAGCAGCGTCGATCTCGGGGTGCTTTTCAGGGACTTGTGCCAGTCGTCCCAGATCATTCTCTTTCAAAGCGGGCATTATGATGTCTTTTGTCATCCTATTCATGAAGTCTTTCATTAACTTCCCAGCTAGGATGAGACAATCATGTTTGAAGGAGTCTGGCACAATGAACCCCATCTATTTTTTAGGAAAACAAACACGGTTAGAGTCAACATTTGAAGTAATAGAAAAACAAACCAAAATTGTAACAAATAACAGCTTACCTGTATGTCTTTCCAAACTTTATTTTTCAGAGTCGGGTTGACTTCTTTCCAGTTTTTATAGGCCAACCCTATCGTCTGCCAACATCTGACTCCTAGAGTGGATACGAGCTTCACATAGCTTTTTCCACAGTATTGTCCTTTGTCATTAACCTCGAGGGCCACTCTTTTGCCCTATCCATTAGTTTGGATATTTCATTCATTTGCGTCGGCCCTCGTGTAGGTATTGTGGTTGGACACTCATTTTCTGCGCCCGAATCAGATCCTGATTCTGAGTTCGCCATGTCTACACCATTAACAAACAAACTTTAAAGTTAGCTATATATATAACAAGTAGTGTATATGAAATATTAAAAGCATAAACAAATTGTTAAGTATTCAGGAGCATTGACAACCACAATATAAAGTAAGCTATATATCAAGTTACCAATTAGACACGTTTTCTTTTCTTTTTTTGTTTAGGTTTGCCTGAATCACAATTGACCCATATTCCCTCATTGATATCGTTTCTAATGTATTCAGTGTC
The DNA here is from genome assembly GCF_029168945.1 of Cannabis sativa. Classification (NCBI taxonomy): domain Eukaryota; kingdom Viridiplantae; phylum Streptophyta; class Magnoliopsida; order Rosales; family Cannabaceae; genus Cannabis; species Cannabis sativa. Next base: position 62,244,120 of record NC_083601.1, read on the forward strand.
GTCTTCCTCAATGTTACGATCAATTCCCATAAGTTTCTCATGAATTGGTTGTCCAACAATGAAGTCATCGTAACATAAGTCAGCATTCTCCTCATCCTCTTCAGTCTCTAAGAACCTCCTCTCTGGTGTCGATAAAACAATAGACCATTTATCATTAGCCGGATCAGAAATGTAAAAAACTTGAGCTGCTTGGCTAGCCATGATGAATGGATCATTCTTGCTTCCTCTCTTACTTAAATCAACCAAAGTAAAACCAAGCCCGTCAGTTTTTACTCCAACGTTGTTGTCAACCCAAGAACATTTAAAAAGTGGAATTCGGAACGCAAAATAATTGAGCTCCCATATTTCTTCAATGACCCTGTAATACGTCATAGTACCTAAAACAGGGTTTCTATCTTTTGCACTTGCAAAGTGCATAGTTTCTGCGACGATACGTATACCACTATTTTGAACCTCTCGAACATCATCTCCTGACTTTGTATGAAAATGTTTACCCCTTACAATGTACGCTTCATGCTTTGCAACCGCAAAAGTTGGTCCAAGGGCAATACGACTCAACACATGAGATACTCCATGATTCGGTTCGTTCATTGATATAATGGTATTCCTTAACCACCCAATGAAAGTTTGACGATGTTGGTCTGCAACCCATTTTTGTTTATTTTTTTGATTTCTTGGAACCATTGATTGTAATGTACTCTCCATATGGTCACTGTAAAACAAGTAAGGTAAATCAAGTTATTGTTCATCGTGACTTAAGTAATGTTAATAAAAAAAAGGTACTTACGTTATATATGGTTGAACCTCTGCGTTATTGTTCATCACGACTAATTGAGCTTGATCTAGTTCAAGCTTGGACACTATCACCATTTTCCCTTTCCCCCTTAACCCTCTATCAACATCATCTGGGTCAGTTCTTGGTTTGCTAACTCCTATTGCCTCAACTCCAGCCATGTACTCTGAACAAAATTCCACAGCCTCTTCAGATATGTAGCACTCAACCATACATGCTTCTGGCCGATAGTGGTTACGCACATAACTTTTAAGTACCTTCATATTTCTTTCAAATGGATACATCCATCTCGCCCACACCGGCCCACACAGCCTTGCTTCTCTCACTAGATGAACCATTAAATGGATCATGATGTCGAAAAAAGATGGCGGAAAAAACTTTTCCAGGTTGCACAATGTTTTGACTACATGTTCATGTAATGCATCTAACTTATCCAATTCTAATTCCTTCCCGCACAGCCTATTAAAGAAAATGCAAACATGTGTCAAACACTCTCGAACATTTTTTGGCAAGACTGATCTAATGGCAATTGGAAGTAGATGTTGCATTAACGCATGACAATCATGTGATTTCAGACCCATTAGTTTCAATTCAGTCTCATTCACCAAGTTTTTGATGTTAGACGAGTAACCATCGGGTACTTTCATATTTGCAAGTGATTTGCAAACTGTTTGTTTCTCTTTTTTGGACAAAGTGAAACAAGCAGGAGGCAAATATAATCGTTCACCTTTCTTCTCAGGTGCCAGAGATTGTCGTATACCCATTTCAACGAGATCTAAACGACTATTTAGACCGTCCTTAGTTTTGCCAGGAATATCAAGTAAGGTACCAATAATACTCTCACACACATTTTTTTCAATATGCATGACATCCAAACAATGTCGAACTAGTAGACTTTTCCAATATGGAAGACGAAAGAAGATTGACTTTCTTTTAAAACAACCATTAGTTTTTTTATTTTTTTGCGTCTTTCCATACTTAAAATCTACAAGTTGAACTTGTTGGAGAATTTGTTCCCCAGACAGTGGCAAAGGAGCCATATCACCCTCTTCAGTACCATCGAATGCTTTCTTCTTCCGTCTATCAGGATGATTTGCAGGCAAGTACCGTCTGTGACCCATATAACACATCTTGTGTCCATTTGCCAAGCGACGAGCCGATGTGTTAGTGCAACAAATTGGACAACCTTCGTAACCTTTTGTGCTTAAGCCTGATAAATTACTATAAGCAGGGAAATCACTGACAGTCCACAACAACACAGCTTTCAGATTAAAGAATTCTTTTTTAAAACCATCATAGACCTGAACACCGTTCTCATACAATTCTATTAAATAGTCAATCAATGGTTCCAAATATACATCGATATTATGTCCAGGTTGTTGCGGGCCTGATATCATTAAAGAAAGCATGTTAAATTTCCTCTTCATCACTAACCAGGGAGGAAGATTGCACATAACTAGGAAGACATGCCATGAACTATGACGACTACTTAGAGATCTATGTGGATTTACTCCATCCGCAGACAGACCGAGACGAATGTGTCTTGGTTCAGATTTGAATTCAGGATTTATGTAGTTTACTTTTTTCCAAGCTTGGGAATCTGCAGGATGTCTGAGTTTTCCATCTTTCACTCTCTTGGTCTCATGCCAAATCAAATTTTCAGAATGTTCTGCACTACGACATAATCGTTTCAGTCGCGGAATCAAAGGCATGTACCACATCACTTTTTGGGGGATAAGTTTCCTATTCTCCTTACTCTTGTTTACTTTATGGCGGGATAAACCGCAAGTCGGGCAATAATTCATGTCTGCATATTCCTTACGATATAAAATGCAATCGTTCGGACATGCATGAATTTTTTCATACTTCAATCCTATAGAATTTAATGTTTTTTTCACTTCATAAGTAGATTCCGGGAAGCAGTTGGCAAATGGTAAGATATCTTTAAAAGCAGCTAAAAATTGAGTAAAACATTTATCGCTCACTCCATTTTCTGCTTTTATGTTGTAAAACTTTACCATTGTTGGTAATCTTAGTTTTTTACAACCATCGAACAGAGGTTTATCAGCATCACTAAGAAAATTATCGAATTTCTCAAGATCATTAAGAAATTCCTCTTGTGCTTCGTTAAGCAAGTCCAATGGATAATAATCGAAATCATTACCCTCGATATCATCTACCCCCCGCTTTTTTAATGGATATGGATCATTAGGTAAATGTTCGCCATGGTAATACCAATTAGTATAACTTCTATTGAAACCTCGTAAATACACATGGTCCTTAATCATTGTAATATTCCCTTTAGATACATTACAACAATCTACACACGGACAATGAATACGATCGTGATTTTTAGAATTCTTTAAGGCAAACTCTAAAAATGCATCGAACCCTACTTGAAATCGCAGTGTGTCTCTCTCCTCACGCATCCATGATTTATCCATAACAAAAATCCTATCCAAAAAAATTCAGTATTTAGTAGGGCTGAACATCGGGTGGGTTTACCGGGTTTCGGGTTGGCGGGTTTCGGGTTCACGGGTTTCGGGTTTAAAAAAATGAACCCAAACCCGAACCCGAATGGGCACAATTTGGTGGGTTGGCGGGTTGGCGGGTTTCGGGTTGGCGGGTTTGGGTTGGTCGGGTTTACTGGGTTGGCGGGTTGACCCGGTCAACTCGGTCAACTCTTTAAAAAAAATTAATTTTTTATTTATTTTTAATTTTTTTATTTATTAAATTAAGCATATATAAATATAACAATTTGTTTATATACTATTGAAGAAAAGATGCATTAATCAATCCAATCAACAAACAAACAACCTGTTCATCAAATCAAATCAAAGTTCATATTCATGTTCATGAATCATGATAAAAGTGAAAACTAAAATATTTCAAAATACATCCATATCCAATATCCATATCTAAAGTCAGGAGGAACATCACTTAGTGTACTACAATGCAATGCTACGAAATACCATTTCACATCTTTTTCATTTGCACCAAAAAGTCTTGAAGGTCTTCCAATTTCGAACCAGTAAAGCCACTTCATTTCACCAAATGAGTGTGAAATTTAGGTACATAATAAAATTAATTAAAGATTTAGAGATAAACTAAAGATTTACATAATTAAAAATTAACTAAACTGAAATGAATTTGAATTTAAAAAAAAAAAAGAAAAACTGAAATGATAGTGAATATATATTTATATATAACCTCCTGAGATGAGACTCTGTGAGAGAGAGATTACCAGAGTTACAGTACAGCCGCTGTGCCAGGCGACGACGGAGTGGTGCGGCGGTGGGCGACTCGAACGGACGGACTCGTGGAGGAGCCGAGGAGGAGTCACCGATCTTGGAGCCAAGAGGAGGAGGAGCCGAGGTCTTCGTCGTCGATCCCTCCCCTGCGTCTTCGACTCGTCGTCGGTGGGTGGCGTGGGTGGTGAAGATCGTGGCTGGCTGGTGGTGGAGTGGAGTGGCCGTGGGTGATGGCTGGTGGTGGTACTGCTGGTGAGTCGTGTGGGAAAAAATGGTGGCTGCGTCTGTGTGTGATATTTTGTAAGGTTTGTTAGTAAATGATAATAATATATTAATATTTACTTTTTTGAATTTTTTTTATTTATTTAATTATTAATTTAATATATATATAAAAAGTTAAAAACAGTAATAAAAAAATAAAAAATATATAATATATTTATAAAGTGGGTTCACGGGTGGGTTCACGGGTTCAACCCGAAACCCGGTACCCCTAAAATCTCAACCCGCCAACCCACCCGAAGGGTACCGGGTTCAACCCAACCCACCCGAAATTTAAAAAAAAAAAATTTTTTTGCGGGTTCACCGGTTCGGGTTCGGGCGGGTTGCTCGGGTTCGGGTCAAACCCGCTCAAAATGTTCAGCCCTAGTATTTAGTAACTAATTATAGCTAGTTACTAATTACACAATGTAACTAACTAAATTTCTCATAATTTATTCATATTAATTTATAAATTACTCAAATTCTCGTTTTAGATTAGTTCATATTATTAGGTTGTTTTGTTGATTAGAATGTTGGTAAAATGTTAAATATTTTTAATAAAAAAAGTTGAGGGGAAAAGTTTTTGGTAAAGCAATAAGGGTATTAACTAATATTTTTCCCTTTTAATTAACTTTTGCTCTTTATTTTCTTTGAAAAATAAAAATCCACATTGAACCTCTCAAATGAAAGAAAAAAAAATAAAAAAAGAAGGATTTTATATGTTTATTTTGTTAATGTATTTAGTAACTAATTATAGCTAGTTACTAATTACACAATGTAATTTACTAAGTTTCTCACAATTTATTCATATTAATTTATAAATTACTCAAATTTTCGTTTTAGATTAGTTCATGTTATTAGGTTGTTTAGTTGATTCTACTCTTGGTAAAATTAAAAAGTTTACATAAATGTGAATATTATTATTTTTTATGTGACCTAACTTCTTATCACTATGTTATAATTAACTAGTTATTTGTGTTAAGTAAATATTATGAATGGTTTTAGTAAGATTTATCTTAATTCTACCGAAATTTCGGCAGCATAATGGCTGTAATTGGACGTTCCCAAAAATTTTACAAGTGCCTAAAATAACAAACAAAACAGATAAAACAATACAAAATTTATCCACCCATCCGACCGCAGTACATGTATTCGCAGAACCTACTTCACTACGGATGAATATTTAAGATATTCAAACTCAACTAACATGCATTGATAACTAATTATATAATAAGAAAAAGTTAGTTAAAGTATATACCTATAATTGCAAGCCCAAATACGCTACACACAAAATTATGCCGAACCCCTACAATATAAAGAAATACAACAAAATTACAAAATTAATTATTTCATTACTTATAACTAGTTATAAAAAATTGTAACAAGTTACTTAGTTACTAAATTATACATACATATATATAATCAATTATATCTCACACTATTATCTCAAAAAAATAAAATTATATCACACACTAATTCAATTTTAAAATTTTTATTTCTAAACTAATGAAATCCCTCCAATGTCATTTTATTCACAATAAATATATATTACAAAAAATATAAAAAATACAATTACAAAATTTATTTCCATAAAAAAATATACACACACTATATACACACAATATATACACACATTATACACAAATATTCAATAAAATATACAAATACATATATATATACTATACATTGAGGTATAAATTATTACCTAATAACCGCAATCCGACGACCACCGTAAAAAATCCCGGCACTATACACATAAAAGACAATAATATTACTAATAAAATAAAAAAACTCAAATAATAATTTACAAAAACAAAAAATAAAACAGTATACATAATACAAAAAGAATAGAAGCAATATTTATACCTTAAACGAGGTTGAGATTCAAGGATTTCTCAAGAAAAATGGGTGGCCGAATTTCAAACCCAAACTTTACTATTTGGGTTCGGATGACACTCAAAGAGGGTAAAAAATTAAAACTTTTTAGGTGTATGTTATTAAGTATCGAAAATGGAGGATTTTAAAAAAAAAAATGGGCTAGAAAGGTTAAGAAATGGGGGAGATATGGTGGTGAGGAGGGGGCTGCGACGAGGGTTTTGCTGGGTATATTGCTCTCTGGTTTTACTGGTTGCTGAGTGCAGTGGGAAGGAAGAAGACGATCGAACATAATATACTCTGAACGACCCTATGGCGTCGGTTCCTTCATAGGAACTGACGGCATAGGGTACACGTGTCAGCAAACTGTGTACCCTATGTCATCGGTTCCTATGCAGGAACCGACGCCATAGGGTCGTTCAGAAAAAAAAATAATATTTAATTTCCAACCGCCTCTAAATGGTATAATACAATTTTATACCTACGATTTTTATCAAAAACCCGCCTCTAAATGTCAATTTCGAACATAGCGGGTATTTTCACACCCTTTAGCTTCCCTTTTTATAAATGGGGGTGAAAAAACTGCCTCTAAAGGCTAACATTGTAGTAGTGTAGCAACATAATTAACTTTTAAAATATATTATTTTTTTTTCATTTTAATATTTTAAAGTTAACTTTAGAAAAACACTTAGTTAATTGAAATATATTCTAGATAGTTATTTCTAGTACTAGTTATTTTTTTTCTAATATTTCATTAGGAAAATACTTTAAGTTGAAAAATTAATTATTTATTTTAATTAATTTTGGACCAACTTATTTTTTAAAAAAATATTTTCCTAGTATTAAATTAGAATTAATAATTGAGTTTCTTTTATACTTAATTATTTAATTTTTGTATTTAATACATTTGATTAAACTGAAAATTAAATTTTTAAGTTGATTTTCATCATGATACTTAAATATTATTATTTTCATGACATTTAATTAAATAGAAAATTATTTTAAGTTGTAGATTTTTATAACAACTTAAATTTTTAATACTTTTCAAAATATATTTTATTTTTATTTTATTGTAATTTTTTGAAATTGCATTTACAATGCAGAAAAATTTTGAATTTTTTTTTTTTTGAAAAATAGATTAAAGTTGAAAATTAATTATTTATTTTAATTAATTTTGGACCAACTTAAATCAATGATTTTTTCATTTAATGATTAATTAAAACTAATGAACTAAAATATATTATAATTAGAAAATAAATTAATTAGTCAATGAAAGTCTAGATAGATATTATCTGTTTTGCTTGGACTATTTTTCTAGTAGTATTTAATTAAATAGAAAATTAATATTTAAGTTGATTTCATCATGATACTTAAATATTTGAATTTTTCTTTATATTTAATTAAATAGAAAAATTATATTTTAGTTGAAAATTAATTTTTATTAATTAATTTTGGACCAACATCAAATTAGAATAATTTTACAGGATTTATTTTTATTTTATTTTAGAGCATTTTCGAAAATTGTATTCTTATATACTTTAATTTTTAGAAATGCAATATATATTTATAGAAAATTAAATTTGAGTTGCAAATTAATTTAAATTAATACAACTTAAATTGAAAAATTTTCTAAATTTTATTGAAATTATTATTAAGATGGAAATAATTCATTTTATTTTAATATCCATCTAAGTATAATTTTATAAATATTAAATTAAAATTTTATATAGAGTTTTATTCTAAATTAGAAATTTTTAATTAAATAAATATATATTTAAAATAAATAGATTGAAATAAATATTAGAAGAAAATACATTTTAAATAATGAGCTTTATTATTCGATCTCCATTGTTGGTTTTACATAAATATTGTTTTAGTGAGTAATCCTCCCTAATGGAGGAACGTTCATTAGCAATTTAACGCTGTAGAATCTCGAAAGATAAGTACTATTTGTAAGTGTTTATTTTAATATGGATCACCCTAATGGTGGCGACTTTTAATAAGGCTTACAAAAGTTTGAAACAATGGTGGAAGCTCATAAGATAGAATAGCCTTGACTCTCGCCTAAACGGGACAACGCCGAATTCTCATCTTGATCGAATAAAATGTTGCTAGAATGTTTATCATTTTAGATGAGCTGACAACTCTATTCAATGGATGGTAACTTTGACTCTCGCCTAAACGGGACACTGATATCAGTTTGTTGAAAACCTTGGAAATTATTTAGGGTTGTATGCTTTAGTATTTTCGCTTGTCATTCCTACTTGCTATGTGCTAATAATTTTTGAATGAGATTTTGTGTTTGAACCATACTTGATTTCTATTTATTGTTATTTGTAGTATCCAACATGACAATGACCAACCCTATGGTGTCACTGTTGACTGATAATAAGCTGAATGGATCTAACTTTCCCAAATAGAAAGAGAACATTAATATTGCTCTCATTGGTGAAAATGCCTTGTTTGTGTTAACTGAACCGTCTCCTGAGCAGTCGGGTGATAATGAAACCAAAGCTGTAAAGGAGAAGTACGAGCGTTGGCAGAATGCCAACAACAAAGCTCGATACTTCATGCTTTCTAGCATGGTTGACACCTTGAAAACAAGGTTTGCCAACACTGACACGACTGCACAAATCATGACCCAGTTAACTTACCTATTCGGGATGGCATCAATTCAATCTCGCTTTGAAGCGACGGGGAATTTTATCAATGCATGGATGAATCCTCATCAGAATGTGCGTGATCACCTTCTCCCAATGGCAAGTTATTTCCAAGAAGCTCAGAATCATGGAGCTGTTATGGATCAGACAACTCAAGTGAGTCCAATCTTGAATAGTCTGACTCTAGCCTTTCTGCCTTACACTTCAAATTATGTCATGAATAAGAAGGAACAAGACTTTCACGAGTTGGTTAATGACCTTCAGACATTTGAAAATTTGATTGGAGGACCGCAAAAGAAAGGAACTAAAGCCCATAATTCTGGGAATGCTAATGGTGTGGCTAAGGCTGAGGCAAACTTTGCCTTTACTTCCAAACCGAAGAACAAGAAGAAGTGGAAGAATAGCAAGAAGCCTGTTCAAGCTGTGAAAACAGTTAAAAAGAAAAAGGCTGCTACTACTGGTGATGCACCAAAAGGAAAATGCTTCCATTGCAATGAAAAGGGCCACTAGAAACCCCAATGCCCTAAATTTCTTGCAAAGAAACAAGGTATTTCTTTTCATATAAACTGATGAGTTTTAGAGAATTATTATCCACTTGGATTATTAATGCTGGACCTACTAACCATGTTTATTTGTTTTTCTTCTTTTTCAGCTCCAGCTGCTTGAACTCGAATGCTATCTTAGCGAGTTGAATCAGATGGTTGGACAGATGGGTGGAGCTAGTCCAAGATAAAGATGAAGCTCAAAATCTTCTTTTATTATTTTTGAATTAATTGTTTTAGTTTCAGAACAATCAGGATTTCAATTATTAGTTTGGGATTTTTATTCCCCATTTTTCATCTTGTTGCAGACAATTCCTTTTATTTTAGAGAATTTTATATTAAAGATTTCTATTTTCAAAAACAAATTGCATTTATGAATTGAGCTTCATTTACCTTATATTGTGTATGCCAGTACCAATTATATTTATATGTTAATGATTGTATGTATATGTGTTTTTTATTATTGATACAAATTCTATAGTATTTTCAACTCTGCAAAGAATTAATGCTACATAAACACAGAATTTCATTTCTATGTTTATGAGTAATTGTTAATTCTAATACAATTATTAAGAATTTGTTTAATAGAAAGATCTTTTGATCTGATAGGGGTGGAAAAAGTTAAGAATAATATGCAGTTCAACTATCTTTTATATCTATTGAACTCTGGATTATATTCATAACTCCACATGATCCCTATAACACTTAGGGATGGACCATGATCTCTATATCCCTTAAGGGTGGATCATAATCTCTATATACTTGGGGTGGACTATACTATTGAAATATGTAGTTCATTTTGAACTCTAGACTATACTCAATACACCACAGTACTCTTTGTGACACATATTTTAAACATGGATGAAATATAATGTATTAGCAAATTATAAGAATATATTCTTGATCTTGATTTATGATCCATTTAATATATTACTGTTGTAATAGAAATTGATACCAATAAAATTCTTTGACATTGTATCACACTACCATAATTGAGTGGGAGAATTTTAAAATTCCTTACCCATCTTCATTTGGTTGACACTAGTGATAGGAACTTTAGAACACAACTAAGAAAGTAAATCTAACCATTCATATGGATAGAAATAACTTATCAGAATTATGAGAATAAGATAGTAGAATTCTTGCATAGTCTATTCGAATGACTTAGGCGAAAATTCCTAATCCTCATAAAATTTTTATGGTATCTCTATTGATTACTTAATCTTAAAGCAAGTATTTTGCATTAATGCTAATACTAGATTGCTATGTTGATGACTTAGTCTAAAAGGAACTTACAGTTTTAGACTAAAACAATATGTCACAACTAGATATCCCTCAAAACAATAGTAAGCGGTTAAATGTACTTTTATGTATGAATTTAATCAGACTCCTACTGTTGAGTGGGAGCCATCTGAGATGTAATCAAACAAGGAACATTAAGGGACATTCAAGAAAGATTTATGAAAGTGACCTATATGTTAGATAATAGGAATGTATATATTACAATTCCTAATATCTACACCAACTCATAAAGAATCCGAGATGGTGGTTACTCTGGGGGTGGAGGAGTTATTCTAGAAGAGTGTAAAATCCCATCTATAATAATTCAAGCTCCATCAGTGAAGATATATAACTTTGTAAATTCAAAAATTACCAGAAAGTTATTCAACTGAAGAAAATTCTGCACTATATTATCTCTATTTCATTCTTTGAAAGAATGAGAGATATGTCTTCTGTTTATTCAGATGTACTTAATAAGCAGTGAGGATTTCAGTATCCCTTGATGAGTAATGCATATAGTAAAGGATGCTACATAATGTTTTATGAACATAGTTCCAGAAATTTGGGATGAGTCAAATATACTACACTTGATCTGAAGATCAAGACAATAGATTGATTGAAATGCACAACTTGTTTTATGTTAGTGCAAGTGGGAGTTTGTTGGGATTTTATGCCCTAAATAAAACCCACTGCAATCTAATCTGATTTGTTATCAATAAAAGATTAGAAGTCATTTATGTTTACATGTAGTTTTGATGTTTATGGTTTAATATATGTACAAAATCTGTTAAGTCCAAAACATATAGTCATTTACAATTACAGTGATGTCAACATTGTGGAATGTGATTGTGATTATATGCTCGAAAGACAAAGTCCCTCTTTCATGATGTGATAATCAGCGACGAAGTGTACTTACACTTTGTATAAGTGTTATGTTCTTTCCAAAACATTGGCAAAGTATGCTAGTTTCTAATGTATGGAGTATACATGACTGGACCAATATTGGTCTTGGTTAAGATATTATAATCTTACTGTTGTATCTTTCTAAGTCAATATCACTAGTTGATCTTAGATCAAAAGATCTTAATCTTGATATGCTTAGGTTCAATCTCAAGAGTGCTATTCATGTTCTTTGATTTGTTAGTTAAGCCTACTTTCTGGTCAGGGTGATACGTATATTTTGGGAACATGGTAGTATGATTGAGTGGGAGCGCTAAACATAGGTATGAAATCTATAGCTTCTATAGGTACTTAGAAGTGAAATGATGATTTCCTTCGAGCTTGGCTTAATAGAGGTAAATGGAAGAGCTCTTATTTCAGTGAGTTCACTGAAATATCATTTATAGGAAGTTAAGTGTTTTAAGGATAAAATACATTGAGGAGTGAAACGGTAAATTTATTCCTACTCGGTGTAAATCATCTATAGAGGATCTTTGATTATTGAGATTATAACGATGGTTAAATGTGATAGCGTATCTATACGGTGGAACATATAGAGCGTTCTATATTACTGAGAGTGCTATTCCAAGTTCTATGAGAGGATGCAACAAGGATTTAATAAGTTAGGGAATTTACTTGGTAAGTTCTAGTTCAGCTTATTGGAAGCTCAGTTATATAGGCCCATGGTCCCTATTCTAGTTGAGACCATACTGCTTGTAAGACTCAAATAATTGATTTTAATTAATCAATTATAATTCTAAAACTAGACTATGTCTAGTTTATGAATTTTCACTAAGCAAGGGCTAAATTATGAAGAAAAGAGATTCTAGGTTTTATCTATTAATTCAAAGACTTTATTATGTCTAATTAATAAATATATTAAATGGTAATATTATTTAATAATTTATTTTAGTTATTAAATAATTAGTTTTGGCATTTAAATGGTTAGAATTGGAAAATTGGCATTTTTGAGAAAATAGATATGAAAATTGTCAAAATTGGAAAATACCAAGTGGGGCCCATTACTCTATGGCCGGCCACTTATGAGGTTTTTTCCAATTAATATTTTTATTATTTGAATGCCTAGTAATTCATAACCTAAACCTAGTGGTTACCTATAAATAGATAGTGATGGCTCACACTTAAAAAAAAAAAGAGAGAATGAGATCAAAAAAAATTTTGCCTTCAGAAAAATTGAGCCTCCTATCCCATTGTCTATAGCCGAACCTCTCTCCCTCTTTTCTTCTTCAATTTTTTGAAACCTTGAGTGATAGAGTGAGTGCCCACACACATCAAGTGGTATCTCAATCATTCTTTGGAAGATTGTGAAGAATCCAAATGGAAGAGAAGGACAGTCGGGCTCAGATCTTGGTGATACTTTGTGACAGACAGGATACAAGGTTTAGAGATCTGAGTGGAAGGAGTCATATTATTCCGCTGCACCCAATGTAAGGTTTTCTGAAACTTTATATGTGTTTAATTTCATTGTTTTAGAAATTCATATTAGGATGTTAATGAAACATACTTGTTAGTAAATCCAGATCCTGGTAAAACATATTCCAAGAGGTCGGGTCCCGGATCCTGATCCAATTTTGAGGCCCAAGTTCTGGTCCTGGTTTGGGGGCCTAATTCTCGGGTCTGGGTCCCCCATCTATGTTGATGTCCTAATTCCTGGTTTGGGTCCATGTTCGTGTTCAGTTCGGGTTCGGGTCTCGAGTCCCAGTTTGGGTTCGGGTCCAAGTTTGGGTCCCAGTCCTAGTGTAGGTCCGAGTCTGGTGCTTAGGTGCTGGGTCTAGCCCCAATTTTTAGGTCAGGGTCTTGGTCTGGGTTCGGACCCGGTCTGGGTCCAGGTCCCACTCTTGGTTTATGTCCCAAGTACAGGTCCCCGTCTGGGTCCTAGTCCCGGTATGGGTTCTGGTGTTAGTTTACGTTTAGGTATGGGTCCTGTTACTATCGCAGGTCTGGGTTCTAGTCCCAAACCTGGTCTGATTACGATTCTGGGTCCGGGATCGCGTCTGGATCCCGATCTGGGTCCTAGTCTGGGTCTGCGTACGGATCCAAGTCCGGGTCCTAGATTCAAACACTAACTACGGGTCAAGTAGAAGCCTCAGGTCCGAATTTGAATCTCAGTCTTGTTCCAGTTCGGGTCCCAAGTCTTGGGCAGGGTCCTAAGTTTTGGTTTGGGGGTGGGTTCGGGGTTGTGTCTCGGTAGTCAGGTCTCGGGTTTTGGGTCGAGGGTCGGCTCCCATGTCTCGAGTCTGGGGTCGTGTTTTGGATGTCGGTCCTGGTTTCGGTGCCCAATTTCAGGTCCAAGTCCCCCATCTAGGTCCGGATCCTTGGTCCAAGTTTGGATTTGGGGCCAAGTTCCCCATCTAGGTCTGGATCCTAGGTCCCGGTCTAGGTCCAAGTTCAGGTTTGGGTTTGGATCCCGAGTTTGGGTCTGAGTCTAGGTCCCAGTACGGGTTCAGGTTTGAGTGTGGGTTTGGGTCCCGGTCTGAGTCCAGCTCCCTTTTTCAAGTTTGGGTCGGGGTCCTGATTCAGGTCCCAGTCAAGGTCTAGGTTCGGAACCAGGTTCTGGTCTGTGTTTGGGTCCGGGTTCAGGTCTTAAGTTTGGGTCTAGGTTCGGGTCTGGATCTAGGTCCTGGTTGGGGTCCTGGGTTCCGATCTCGGTATGGGTATGGGTTTGGGCCCGCGTCTAGGTTAGGGTTCAGGGTTTAGGGTTTAGGGTTTTGGGTTTAGTGCTTAGGGATTTAGTTTTTTGGGTTTAGGGGTAAGGGTAAACTATTTAGGAGTTATGGTTTAAGGTTTAAGGTTTAGGGTTTAAGGGTCCGCTTCAAGTTCTAGTTCCAATTTTGGGTCACATGGTACGATTTAAGGTTCGGGTGTGGGTCTGGGATTGAGTCCTAGTCTGGGTCTAGGTCCGTGTTTCGGTTCAGGTCCGAGTCCTAGTCTTAAATCCAAACCTCAACCACTTGTCGAGTCCAGGTCGAGTTCTGGTACAGGTTCCAGTTCTGGTCTGGGTCTGGGTCCGGGTCAAGGTCCAATTCCCAGATTTAGTTACCGACTATGGGTCAGGTCCAAGCCTCGGGTCTTGGATCCTGGGTCCCAGGTCCAAATCCAGATCATGGTCCTGTTCTAGCTCATGTCTAGGGTCTTGGTTCGGGTCTCAGGTCCAGGTTTGGGTCTAGGTTTGGGTCTTGGGTCTTGAGTTATGGGTCCGGCTCCCCAATTCAGGTCAGGCTCCTACGTCCCAAGCTGGGTTACGATCCCAGTCTGAGTGTAGGTTCCGGTCCGTGTTCGGTACTGGTCCTTGTCTCGGGTCTTGGCTTGTTCTAGGTCTGGGTCACGGTTCGGTTCTCAGATCCCAGGTCCGAGTATCGAGTCCCGGGTCCCAGTGTCAGTTTAGGTTCTAGTCCTAGTCTAGGTTCAGGTCTTGGTCCTATTTCAGGTCTAGGTCCTACTCTTGATCTCACCACGGGTTCGAGTCCTTGTTCTAGTACGAGTCCGGTTCTAGGTATTAGTCCGGGTTTTAGTCCGTGTCTGGGTCCGGGTCCTGGTCTGGGTCTAGGTTTTGGTACGGGTTTGGGTTCTGGTCGAGGTCCCAGGTCACAGGTCCTAAGTTCCAGGTTCTGGGTCATAGGTCCTGGCGAAGGTCTTGGTTCGAGTTCGGGTCTGGGTCTGGGTTCGGGTATCGATCCCAGTTTGGGTCCAGGTATCGATCTCGGTCTGGGTCTGGGTTCGGGTCCGTGTTCGGTTCCGTGTCTAGATCCAGTTTTGGGTCTAGGTCCAATTCTTGTTCCAGGGTCCCGATTACGGTTCCTGTTCTTATTTCGGGTCTCGGGTCTGAGTCTGGGTTTGGGTCCTATTTTGGAAATGGTTACAGGTTCTGGTCTTAGAATAATTCTAAGATCTAGACACCGACTACGGGTTGGCTCCAAGCCTCGGGTCGTGGGTTAAGATTCGAATCCCAATCTTGGATCCCGATCTCGTTTCAATTCGAATCCTGGGTCCCGGTCTGTGTCCGTGTTCGGGTTCGGGTCTGGGATTGAGATCGGGGTTGGGTCTTGGGTCCCAATCCCAATCCTTGGTCCCGATTCTGGTTCTAATTTTGAGTTTGGGTCCCAAATCTAGGTCTGGGTCCTAGGTCCACGTCTAAGTCTCTAATCCCAGTCCGAGTCCTGGGTCCGAGTCCTGGGTCCGGGTCTGGGTCCAAGTACGTGTCTTGGTTCGGGTTCGAGTTCTTTTCCCAAGACCCGATTCGAGTTTTGATTCGGGTGTGCGTCCCGGTCCGGGTCTGGGTCTGGTCGTAGTCAGATTCCCGTTCCCGGACTAAAACCCAAACTCTAACTCTGACGCAAGTCAGGGGTTCGGGTCTGGGTCTGGGTTTGAGTCCGAGAATTGGTCCCAGATCCAAACACTAACTACAGGTTAGGTCCAAGCCCCGCGTGAAGATCTGGATCACGGTCTCGGGTCCCAGTCTAGTTCCACTTCGGGTCCTAGGTCCTTGTAGGGGTCCTAAGTACGGGCCCGGGTCTGGGGTCAGGTCTTGTGTCTTGGTCCCAATTCTGATGCCTGTGTCTTGGGCCTAGGTCCCCCATCTAGGTTCGAGTCCTAAGTCCCGGTCTAAGTCCAATACCCGATCAGGGTTCAAGTCCTGGTTTGATTCCGGGTTCGGGTAACGATCTTGGTCTGGGTCTAGATCTGGGTTCGAGTCTAGGTCCAAGTCCCGAGTTTTGATCTAAGTCTGGATTTTGAGGCCCAAGTCCAAGTCCGGGTCCTAGGTCCCGTTCTGGATCCATGCACAAGTTGTTGTCCTCGTCCCAGTTTTTATTTCAATTCAATGTTTGGGTTCGGGGTTGGGTCCGGGTCTGGGTCCGGGTCTGAGTCTTTGTATAAATTTTGGGTCTGGGTTTCGGTCCAAGTTCGGATCTTGGTCTGGGTCTGGGTTCGGGTTCAGGTCCGAGTTTGGGTCCCGGGTGCGGGTCCAGGTTAGGGTCTTGGTCAGGGTCTCGGTCCGGATTTAGGTCCCAATTTTCGAACCCGGTCTAGGTCCGGGTCTGGGATCGAGTCCAAGTTCGTATCTTGATCCCTATCTAGTTTTGAGTGTGGGTCTGGTATCAGGTCCCAGGACTAGGTCTAGGTCCGGGTTCGTATATGGGTCTCGGTCCTGGTCTGGGTACACGATCGTGCTTGGGCCCGAGTTCCGGTCTCTGTTTGAGTTTGGGGCTAGGATAGAGTTCGACTCTAGGTCTGGGCCCTGGTCACGGTCCTAGTCTTGTTCAAGGGTCATGGTCTGACTATTCTTATTCGGGTTCTAGTTTTGGGTCTCGGGTGTAGGTCAGGGTTCGGGTTCGGGTCCTAGTTAGGGTTCGGGTCCTGGTCTGAGTCCCAGATCTTGATCCCTATCACGTTTCTCGGTCTGGTTCTGGTTCAGGTCCTGAGTCCCAAGTTCGAGTTTGGGTTCGGGACTGAGACTTGGGTGCGGTTCTGGGTCCTGACCCCTGTTCTGTGTCCCGAGTCTGGTTCCATGTTTAGGTCAGAGTTCGGGTCCAAGTTTAGAACCGAGTCGAGGTCTGGGTTGGGATCTGGGTTCGGGTCTCGATTTGGGTCTAGGTCTGGGTTGGATTCCGGGTCCTGGTCCAATTACAGTTCCAGGCCTAGGTCCAGGTTCGGTTACGGTTACAGGTCCATGTCTAAGTCCTCGTTCCGGTCCTGTTCCTGGGTCCCGGTCTACTTGTGGTTTCGTTTCATATTTTTGGTCACAGGGTACGGGTTCGGGACCAGGTTTGGGTCTAGGAGTGGGTTCGGGTCCAGGTCTGGGTTAGTGTCTAGGGCTGGGTCCCAGATCCAGACACCGACTACAGGTTCAGTCCAAGCCCCGAGTCTAGATTCGGATCCCGATCTTGGGTCCTAGTCTGGTTCCATTTCGAGTGTCAGGTCTGGTTCCATTTACGATGTCTAGGTCCTTATCCCCATTTTGGGTCTAGGTCCTAGTTCTGGTCTGGGTTTGGGTCCCGGTCTAGGTTCGCGTTTGGGTCCTAGTCGCGGTTCGGGTTTGGGTCTCGGTCAGGAATTTTATTGGAGTTTGGGTTCGGGTCTGGGTCATGGTCCTGGTCCTAGTCCTAGTCCAATTCCAGTTCTATTTGCGATTTCGAGTTCGAGTTTGGGTTCGAGTTTGGGTTGGGGTTGGGGTTCGAGTACTGGTCCAAGTTTGGGTTCTAGTCCGGATCTCGGTCTAGGTCCGGATTGGGCTCTAAGTGTGGGGTAGGGTCCTAAGTTTGGGTCCAGGTTTGGGTCCCAGTCCCAAGTTTTTATCTCTCTCTGAGTCCGGGTTTAGTTCTTCGTCTATGTCTTGGGTTTTGATCCCGGTCTGAGTTCGAGTTCGGGTTCGGGTGTAGGTCTTTGTTTGGGTCTAATTCTAGGTCTTGGTTTGAGTTCTGGTCCAAGGTTTGGGTCTGATTTTGGGTTTGGGTCCGGGTTCGAGTTTGGTCCTGGTATGGGTTCGTGTCCAGGTTCATGTCCTGGTTTAGGTCCGGGGGAGGTTTCGAGTCTTGGTCTGGGTCCAACTTCAGATTCCTGGGTCCAGGTCAGGTCCTAGTTCGGCTTCGAGTCCCGGATTTAGATCTAGGTCTGGGTTCTGGGGCCTAGGGCACTGATCTTGGTCCCCCATCCAAGACTGGATCCTAGGTCCTGGTCCAGGTCCTGGTTCGGGTTTGGGTATTGAGTCATGGTTTTAGTACACATCCCGGTCCAAGTTTGCCTTTGGGTCCAGGTCTCGGTCCAAGTCTTGGTCCGGGTTCAGGTTTGGAACCTTGTCAGGGTCTAGATCCTGGTCTCGGTCGCGGGTCTCAGGTCCCAGCGAGGGTTTAAGACCACGTTAGGTCAATGTCCCAATTTCGGTCCCGGTCCATGTTCGGGTCCCAGGTCTCAGGTCCCAGTCCTAGTCAAGGTCTCGGTCCAGGTTCTGGTCTGAGTTTGGGTTATGGTTTGGGTTCGGTTCTAGTCTCAGGTCTGGGTCCTAGTCAAAGTTCCAATTCTGATTTTGGGTTCGGGTTTAGTTGGGGTTTGAGTTTGGGTACAGGTTTTTCGGATCTCGGTCTTGATCCAGGTCTGAGTTGGGGTCCAAGTTTGGATCCTGGGTTTGGGTCCCAGGTTCAGGTTTGGGTCTCCGTCTAGGTCTAGGTCCAGGTCCCGTGTAACGATCCCGGTCTGGGTTTGGGTCTGGGTCGGTATTCGGGTCTGGATCTGGGTTCGTGTCCATATCCATGTCTGAATCCCAGTTTAGGTCAGAGCGTGGTCTGGGTCTGGGATCGAGTCCTGAGTTCGGGTTCGGGTTCAGGTTCGAGTCTCAGTCCTAGTCTGGGTCTGGACTTGGTCCAGGACTGGATACGAGCCTAAGTTCTAGGGCTGGGTTCTAGTCTAGTTCCAGGTCCCAGTCAAGGTCCTGGTCCTACTCACGGTCCTGGTCCTGTTCTAGGGTCCAGGTCACATTCTAGTTCAAGTTTCAGTTTCGGGTCCCAAGTCTGGGTCTGGGTCCAAGTTCTGGTCCAACTTCGGGTCCTTGTCTAAGTCCCACATCAAGACCTCGACTATGGGGCTTGTCCAAGCCGCGGTTCTCTTATCCCGAGACAAGATCTGGATCCCAATCACGTGTCCCACTCTGGTTTTGGTTCATGTCCCAGGTCCTGGTCTGGGTTTGGGTCTAGGTTCGGGACCGAGACTAGGGTCCAGTTCTAGGTCTCAATCCCAGTTTTGGGTTCCGAGTCCTGTTCAATGTTCGGGTATGAGTTTAGGTCTAGGTTCGGGTCTTGAGTCCCGGTTCAGGTTTGGATTCTGGTTTTTGACCAAATCCTATAGTGGGTCTGTGTCCGAGTCTAGGTCCTGGTCCGATTACAGTTTTGGGTCTGGGTCCAGGTCCTGGTCCTGGTCCTGTTCCTGGGTCCCAATTCGCTTCTAGTTTCAGTTCAAGTTTCAAGTCACGGGGTACGGGTTCGGGTCGAGTTTGGGTTCGAGTCTGGGTTCGGGTCCTGATTTAGGTCCAGAGCGAGGATTAGGTCAAAGTCCTAGTCCCGTTCCTGTTCCAAGATCTTTGTCCGGTTCTAGTTCAAGTTCGGTTTTGGTTCCTGAGTGTGGGTTTGGGTCTTGGTATGTGTCTGGGACCTAGTTTGAGTTCGAGTTCAGGTTCGGGTCTGGTTTAAGTCCTAGATCAAGACACCGACTACGGGTCGGGTCCAAGCATCGAGTCCTAGATCCCAGGTCCCAAGGTGGGTCCTAGGTCCAGGTTTGGGTTTGGGGTCGGGTCCCGGATCCTGATCCAAGTTTAGAGGCCCAAGTTCTTGTCTTAGTTTGGGGGCCCAATTTTCGGGTCTTAGGTCCTGGTCCAAGTCAAAGTTTGTGTTGTAGTTCGGGTTTGGGTTCGGTCCGAGTCCAGGTCCTGGTTTGGGGTTGGGTTCGAGTTCGGGTCCTTGTCCTAGTCTAGGTGCGGGTTTCAGGTCCTAGGTCCGAGTCTGGTTCTTGGGTCCTGGGTTCGGCCCCGGTTTTTGGGTTTGGGTCTGGATCCAAGTTTGGGTCCAGGTCCTTGTCTTGGTTTAGGTCCCAGGTCACAGGTCCCGGTTTGGGTCCAAGTCCCGGTATGGGTTCTGGTCTGAGTTTGGGTTTAGGTTTGGGCCTGTTACAATCCCATGTCTCGGTTCTAGTCCCAGTCTTGGTCCGATTTCGGTTCAGGGTCTGGGATCGGGTTGGACCTGGTCCTAGACCCTGACTCGGACCTAGAAATGGATTTGGATACGAACCTAGACGCGAACCCAAACCCGGATCGATACCCACACCGAGATCGAAACTTTGGACTTGCATATGGACCGAGACCCAAACCCAAACTTGAACTCGTACCAAAGACTTGGACTCGGACCTGGACCCAAACCGAGTCCCAGACTGATTCTGGACTTGGACCCAAACCCAACCCTGTACTCGAACCAGGACTCAAACCCCGACCCAGACCCAAACTAGAGCCCGAACCCGGACAAGGAATTGAAATTGGAACTGGGACTAGGACTCGAACCCAAACATGGAGCCAAATTGGGACCTAGGACCCGAACTTGGATGGGGGACTTGGACTCGGGCCTCAGAACCCAGACCCAGATCGAAACCCGAGACTCAGACTTGCACCTGGATCTGGACTCAAACTCGGGACTCGAACCCAGATCTAGACCCAAACCGAGATCAAAACCCGAACCGAAACTCGGACTAGGACTTGAACCCCAACGGGTCCTAGACTCGGACCAAGACCTAGGACCCAGACCTAGATGGGGAACCTGGTCCCGGGACCCAGGCTTCGGAATTGGCACCGAGACCTAGGACCAGACCCCGGACCCGGACCCTAAACAAGGACCTGGACCAGGACTTGGGACCCGAAGTGGAACTAGAGTGGGACCCGAGACCAAGATCCTAATCTGGACCAAGGGTTTGGACCTGACCCATAGTCGATGTTTGGAGCTCGGACCCATACCCGGACTGAAACCGAGTCCCGGACTCGGACCCAAACCGTAACCCAGACCCCAACCTGTACTCTGTGACCCGAAATTGGAAGCAGAACTGGAAGCGGACCGGGACCCGGGAACAAGACCAGAGGACTAGGACCCGATCTCGGTCTCGGAACTTGAATTTGACTAGGAACCACACCCAGACCCAGACCGGGATGCGGACTTGAATCAAAACTCGGATCGAGACTCGGGACACAAACCCAGACCTAGACATGGACTTGGACACAGACACGGACTTGGACCCCGACCCGAACGCAGAACCCGGACCAGGATTGGAGACTCAGACATACACCCAGGTCCTTGACCTAGATTGGGGACCTAAACTTGAAATTAGAACCAGAATCAGGACCAAGGACAGGGACTGGGACCCATGACTCGACCCCGGTCTCAATCCCAAACTCAGACCCGGACCCAGACACGGGCATGGACACAAATTGGGACCCAAGATCCAAATTGGACCTGAACCCAAACACGGACCTAGACCTAGACCAAAATTTGAACTGGAACTGGAAGCGGACCCATAAACCCTAAATCCTAAACTCTTTACACTTACCCCTAAACCCTAAGCCCTAAACCCTAACCCTTAATCCCTAAACAGTTACCCTAAACCCTAACCTTGACATGAGCCCAGACCCATACCCATACCAAGATCGGAACCCAGGACCCAGACCTGGACCTGGATCTAAACCCGAACCTAAACCTAGACTCAAGACCTGAACCCAGACCTAAACCCAGAACAGAACCTCCTTTGGGACCTAGACCTTGACTGGGACCCGGATCGTGACCCTGACCCTGACCCGAATAAGGACCTGGACTCAGACTGGGACCCGGACCCAGACTCAAACCTGAACCCGTGCTGGGACCTACACTTGGAGCCAAACTCGGGAACCAAACCCGAACTTGAACATGGACCTAGACCGAGACCTAGGATCTGGTCCTAGATGGGGGACCTGGGCCTCAAACCCAAACCTAGACCAAGGATGCAGAACTAGATGGGGGACTTGGACCCAAAACTGGGCCCTGGAACTAGGACCGAGACCCCAAACTCGACTCCAGACTCAAGACACGTGACCCGACCCTAGACTTGGAACCCAGGACCTTACTACTGGGACACAACCCCGAACCCAGACCTAAACCAAAACATAGGACCCGGCCTAAGAACCGGGACTCGAACTGAAAAAAGACCGAGATCGGAATCTGGATCTGAGGTTTTGACCTCACCGGTAGTCAGTGTTTGAATCAAATACCCAGACCAGATCCGTACCCAGACCTGCACCCGGACCCAGACCGAGATCTAGACCCGATCCCGGACCCGGAATCGGGATCAGACCAGGTCTAGGATTAGAACCCAGAGATGGGATAGTAACAGTACCCAAACCTAAACCCAAACTCAACAAGAACCCATACCGAGACTTGGACCCGGATTAGGACCTGTGACTTGGGACCTAAACCAAGACCACGACCTGGACTCAGACTGGGACCCGAACCCAGACCCAAACCCACATGCAAAAACCGGGGTCGGACCAAGGACCTAAGAACCAGACTCGACCCTAGGACCTAAAACTCGGATCCACACTGGGACTGAGACCCGAACTCGGACCCAAACCCAAACCGGGACTTGGAATTAGACCAGGACTCAAGACCTGAACCCGAACCCGAATCAGAACATGAACTTAGACCCGAACTAGGACCTAGGACTTGAACATATATGTGGGACCCAGACCAGAGATTTTGGCCCCCAAACTGGGACGAGAACTTGGGCCTCGGAACTTGGATCGGGATCTGGGACCCGACCCCAGACCCAAACTTGGACCTAGTACCCACAACGGGACCTGGGATTCTGGACTCGATGCTTGGACCCGAACCGTAGTCGGTGTCTGGATCTGGGACTTAGAACAGAACCCGAACCCAAACTCAAACTCAAACCAGGACCCAGACAAATACTCAGACCCAGACCCACACTCAAGAACCAAAACCAAAACTTGAACTAGAACCTGGCCGAGCTCTTGGAACGGGACTAGGACCCAGACCTAGAACCTAACCGAGACCAAAACCTGGACCTGAACCTCGCCCCACACCCAAATCAAGACCCGAACCAAGACTCAGACCCAAACTCGACTCGAACCAGTACCCCATGACATGAAACTAGAACTAAAACCAGAAGCGGATCGGGACCCAAGAACAGGACATGGACAAGGACCTCGACCCAGACACAAAATTATAATCAGACCAGGACCTGGACTTGGACACAGACCCACCCTGGGAATGGGTCCCAAACTTGAATCCAAACCCGAATCTAGACTCGGGACCCGAACCCACACCTGAACTCAGACCCAAACATGGAATAGGACTCAAGACCCAGAACTGCACCCTAGTCTCGGTCTCAGACCTAGACCCAGACCCAGACTGGGACCTGGGACATGAACCGAAACCAGACTAGGACTTGTGATTAGGATCCAAATCTTGTCCTAAGATTCGGGAACTGGGCTTGGAAAAGACCCATAGTCCGTGTCTTAATCTGGGACTCGGACAAGGACCAAAAGCTGGACCGGGACCTAGACCCAGACCCAGAGATTGGACCTGAAACTGAAACTTGAACCAAGACTTGACCAGGACCCTGGAACAGGATCGAGACCGTGACTAGGACCTGGACTTGGACCGTCACCCAGAACTAGACCATAACTAAGCCCCGAAACTTGAGCTCTGACCCAGTCCTGAACCCGGTCCCAGACCCAGACTAGGACTGAGACTCAAACCCAAACCCAAACCCGAACTCAAGACTCGATCCCGGACCCAAACCAAACCCCTGACCGAGACTAGGATTCAGACCTGGTCATGGACACGAACCCAGACCCAGAACCGAATACCGATCCAGACTCAGACTGGGAATGAAACACGAGACCTGGACTCGGACCCAGACGCACACCCAAACCTAGAATTAGACCCAAACCTAGACCTGGACCCAGACCCAAACTAAAACCCTGACCGGGATGGAAACCCAAGACTTAGACCCAGAACTAAACCCATACTCAGATCGAGATCGGAACTTTGGACTCGGACCTTGACCTAGACCCAAACCTAGGACCCAAACCCACACTCAGAGCTTGATCCGAACTTAGACTGAAATTCGGACCTGAACCCAAACTCAGACAGGGACTCGAACCCCGACCCAAACATGAACCCTAACTCAAACTTAGAATCGCAACTTGAACTTGAATCGGACTAGGACTAGGACTAGGATCAGGACAAAGACCTAAGCCCAAAATCAAACCCAGATAAAATCCCAGACAGAGACCAAAACCTGAACTGAGACTAGGACTCAAACCCGAACCTAGACCGAGACCCAAACCTAGACAAGAACCGGGACCTGGACCAAGAATTGGTATAGGGACCTGAGCAACAGAACTAGGATCGACCGAGTACCCAACCCCAGACCCGGACTTGAACCTAGGATATAGCTCGTGACCCAGCACCCAAAATGGAACAAGATCGGGACTCGAGATTGGGATCTAGATTTGGACCAGGGGCTTGGACCGAACCCGTAGTCAGTGTTTGGATCTGGGACCCAGCCCCAGACCCGAAGCCAGACCAAGACCCAAAGCCAGACCCAGACTTGAACCCAGTCCCTTACCCAAACTTGGATCGAAACCCGTACCCTATGACCCAAAATTGGAACTAAAACTGGACGTAGGCCGGGACTCGGGAACAGGACCAGAACAAGGATTTGGACTTGGAACCGTAACCGTACTTGGACGTAGACCCGAAATCGTAACCAGACCAGGACCTGGACTCCAACTCAGACCTAGACCTAAATCGTGACCTGGACCCGGATCCTAACCCAGACTTGGACTCGGACCCGAACTCAGACCCAAACATGGAACAGGACTCAGGACACAGAACTGGGGCCGTGACCTAAAACCGCACCCCAGTCTCGATCCCGAATCCAAACTCGGACCTAGGACCCGGTACTTAAACGAGAACTAGATCGAGACCTGTGACATGGATCTAGATCTTGACACGAGATCCAGGAAACGGGGCTTGGTGTTGGGTTTTATGCCCTAAATAAAACTCTAATTTCAATGTAATCTTTATCTTTTAAATATCAATAAAGAAATAGAAGTATTTTCATCACTTATTTGTGTGTCATTTGGTTCATGTTATCATTTACTTGTTTATTTGATTTATAAATTCATTCAAACCCATATCATATTTATATTCTTGTTTATTATGTCGTCAGCACAGTGGAAAGTAATCAAGATTATGTAATTAAATATATATTCCTAGATTTATCAGTACACAGAGGGCTTAACTGATATGACAATCCACAACATAATTTACTTGCACCTTGGATAAGTGCTATGTTCTTTCCCGGGCATTGGTTAAAGTAAAGCTTGGGTTGGATGCATGGAGTATGCATCGAAAGGGACTGATATTAAACTTTGAATCAGATATGTTAAACTTACCGTAATATCTATTCAATGCAATATCACCTAGTTGATCTGAGATCAAATGATCTTAATCCTGATATGGTTATGTTCGATCTCAGGAGTAATATACATGTTCTTTGATTTGTTAATTAAGCCTACTTTTTGGTTAGGGTGATGCGTACATTTTGGGAACATGGTAGTGCAATTGAGTGGGAGCACTAAACATAGATATGGAATCTATAGCTTCTATCTAGCAAATAGAAGTGAAATGATGATTTCCTTTGAGCTTGGCTAAATAGAGATAAATGGTTGAGTACTCATTTTAGTGAGTATATTTAGTTCACTGAAATATCATTTATAGGTGGCTAAGTGTTTTAAGGATAAAATACATTGAAGGGTGTAACGGTAATTTAATCCCTATACAATGTAAATCATCTATAGAGGATCATTGATTATTGGGATTATAACAATGGATAATTGATAGCGTATCTATATCGTGGAACATAGAGCGTTCTATATAACTGACAGTGCAATTCCAAGTTCGATGCATGGATGCAACAAGGAATTAATAAGTCAGTGCATTTACCTGGTAAGTTTTGGGTTTGCTTATTGGAAGCTTAGATATATAGGCCCATGGTCCGCATACTAGTTAAGACAATACTACTTGTAAGACTCAGTTAATTGATTTTGATTAATCAATTATAATTCTAAAATTATGTCTAGTTTATGAATTTTCACTAAGCAAGGGCTAAATTGTGAAGAAAGAATTTCTAGGGTTCATTTGTTAATTAAGAGACTTTGGTTAGTCTAATTAATAAATATATTAAATGAAAATATTATTTAATAATAATTTTTAGTTATTAAATAATTGGAATTGGCATTTAAGTGGTTAAATTGGAAAATTGGCGTTTTTGAGAAAATTGGATGTAGAAATGATAAAATAACAAAATTGCAAAGTGGGGCCCATTATCCTATACATGGCCGACCACTTATGTAGCCTATTTATCATTTCTTTTTTCATTATTTTAATGCCAAATAAATCTAACCTAACCCTAGGTGGTTTGCTATAAATAGGTAGTGATGGCTTCAGGAAAAAGATGATGCATCTCATTCCTTCAGAGAAAAACTCAAAGCCTTCTTCCTATACCTAGCCGCCACCTTCTCTCTCTTCCTTTCTTTTGAAAACCGAAGCCCTATAGTGCGTGAGTGAGTGCCCACACACATCAAGTGGTATCTCAATCATAGTATGTAAGGCTGTGAAGAATCAAATTCAAGAGAAGGACATTCGGGCTCAGATCTTGGTGATACTCTACTACAGAAAGGATACAATGGTTAAAGATCTGAGTGGAAAGAGGCATTATATTCCGCTGCAACCACTGTAAGGTTTCTTATACTTTATATGTGTTTATTTCATATCGTTTTAGAAGTTCATATTTAGGATGTTAAATAACATACTTGTTAGTAAATCTAAGATCCTGGTAAAATAATTCCAACACTTGGAAAAGACCCGTAGTTGGTGTCTGGATTTGGGAGTCAGACTAGGACCCAAACTCGGACCAGGACCCAAACTCGGACCCAAACCTAGACCGAGGACCTGAAACTGGAACTTAAACAAGAACCGCCGCACTGGGACCCTAGAACAAGACTAGGACCGTGACCAGGACCCGGACCCAGACCTAGAATTGAACTCAAACCTAGCCCCAAACCCAAAGTGAGACTAGAAATCGAGCCTGGACCTAGACAAAAATCTGGGACCCGATCCCAAACATAAACTCAGACCTAGATTGGGATCCAAATACGAACTCTGACTGGGATCGAAACCAGAGACCTAAATTTAGACCGAGATCCTGACCCAGACCCAAACCCAAACCTGGACCCGCACCAGCGATCCTAACTCGGACCTGAACCCGAACCCAGACCCAAATCGAGATCAATACCTGGACCAAAACCCAAACCCAGACTCGGACCAGGACCCAAACCTTGACCCAAACCCAAACCCGAAACTGAACCTAAACACAGAATCTGAGAGTGGGTCTGTGTCTAGTCTGGGTCCTGGTCCGGTTATAATTTTGGGTCTGGGTCCTGGTCTTGGTCTTGTTCCTGGGTCCTGATCCGCTTCTGGTTTCAGTTCCAGTTTCAAGTCACGAGGTACGGGTCGAGTCCAAGCATCAAGTCCCAGATCCCAAGTCTAGAGGTGGGGCCTAGGTCCAGGTTTGGGTCGGGGGTTGGGTCCCATATCCTGATCCATGTTCCGAGGCCCAAGTTCTGGTCCAAGTTTGGACGCCCAATTCCTGGGTCTAGGTCCCCCATCTATGTTCGGGTCCTAGGTCCCGGTTTGGGTCCAAGTTCATGTTCTAAATCTGGTTCGTGTCTCGGGTCCTGATCTGAGTCCAGCCCCTATTTTGGGTTTGGGTCCGAGTTCATGTCCCAATCTAAGTCTAGGTCTGAGTTTCGGGTCCCAAGTCTGAGTTTGGTTCTTGGGTCCTGAGTCTGGCCTCGAGTTTTAGGTCTAGGTCTGGGTCTGGGTCTCGGTCTAGGTCTAGGTGTCGGTCTTGGTTTAGGTCCCAAGTCACAGGTCTCGGTCTGCGTCCAAGTCCCGGTATGTGTTTTGGTCTAAGTTTAGGTTTAGGTTTGGGTCCTGTTACAGTCCCAGGTTTGGGTTCTCATCCCAGTCCGTGTCCGATTTCAATTCTGGGTCTGAGATCGGGTCTGGATCCCAGTTCGAGTAAGGGTCTTGGTATGAATCTGGGTCCGGGTCCTATATTCAAACACTGAATACGGGTCAAAACAAAGACTTAGGTCTAGATTTGGATCTCCGTCTTAGATCCCGCTCTTTTTCCAGTTCGGGCCTGGGTCCTAAGTTTTTGTTTGGATTTGGGTTTAGAGTTGTGTCCCGGTAGTCAGTTCTTGGGATTGGGGTCCAAGGTTGGGTCTTGTGTCTCGAGTTTTGGGTCAAGTTTTGGGTTTTGGTCTCGATTTCAGTCGCAGTTTGGCTCCAAGTCCCCCATCTTGGTTTGGATCCATGGTCCAGGTGTTGGTCCAAGTTCGGGTTTGGGGCCCAGGTCCCCCATCTAGGTCACGGTTCGGTTCTCAGGTCTCAGGTCCGAGTCTCGGGTCCTAGGTCCCGGTCCCAATCTGGGTTCTAGTCCCAGTCCAGGTTCAGGGCTCGATCCTAGTTCGGGTCTAGGTCCTAGTCCTGATCTTTGTTCGTGTTCGAGTCCTGAGTTTGAGTCTGAGTTCTGATAAAAGTCTGGCTCTGGGTTCGGGTCTTGGTCAGGGTCTAGGTCTAGGTCTGGGTTTCGGTCTGGGTTTGGGTCTTTGTATGGGTCTGGGTCTGGGTTCGGGTTCTTGTACGGGTTCGGGTTCTGGTCCAGGTCCCAGGTCACGGGTGCTGGGTTCCAGGTTGTGGGTCGCAAACCTTGGGTCATGAGACCCACAACTCAGACCAGGACCCAAACCCTGACAAGGACCTGAACATGAACCCGGACCAAGACTGGGATCGAGACCTAGACTTGAACTCGCACTGGGACCTGGACTAAAACCAAGACTCAGGACCCGAACCCGAACTTTGACCCAGACAAGCACCTAGGAACATAACTTGGATGGGGGACCTTAAAACCGAACTAGGACTTGACCTAGACCCGGGAATCCGATGTCAGACCCAGACCCAAACCCGAAACATGCCCCGGACCCAAACCTGGACAGGCACCTAGACACGAACCCATACCATGACCAAACCCGAACCCGGACCCAGACCTGGGACCCGAACTCAAACCTAGACTCAGAATCAAACCCAAACATGGACTTACACCCGAACTTGAACTCGAACCTAGATTGGCATTGGAACCAGAACCTGGGACTCGGACCCGAACTTGGACCCAGACCCAGGACCCTAACCCACACTCGGAGCCTAATTCGGACCAAGACCGAGATCTAAACCCGAACCCAAACTCGGACCAGGACTCGAACCCCGACCCGAACTCAAACCCCGACCCAAACTCGAACCCAAACTCGAACTCAGAATCGCAACTTGAACTAGAACAGGATTAGGAATAGGACCAGGACCAGAATAAGGACCCAGACCCAAACCCAAACCCAAATAAAAACCAAGACCAAGGCCCAAACTTGAACCTCTACTAGGACCCAAACCGGAACATAAATCAGGACCCAAACCCAGACCAGAACTGGGACCTGGACCCAGAATCGGGATAGGGACTTGGGCAACGGAATTAGGATCGGGACCCAAGACCCGACCCTAGACCTGAAATTGACCCTAGGACCAAGCGCGTGACCCGACACCTGAAATGGAGTCAGACCGAGACCTGAGATTGGGATCCAGGTCTAGACCCGGGGCTTGGACCGAACTCGTAATCAGTGAGTGGATCTGGGACCCAGCCCCAACCCGAACCCAGACCAGGACCCGAACCTGAACTCAGTCCCAGACCCAAACCTAGACCCGAATCAGTACCTTGTGACCCAAAATTAGAACTGAAACCGAAAGTAGACCAGGACTCGGGAACGGGACCGAAACCAGGACTTAGACCTGAACCTGGAACCCTAATCGAACATGGGCCTAGAACCGGAACCGTAATCGGACCAGGACCCAGACTCCAACCCAAACCTAGACCCAAAATGGGACCCGAACCCGTATCCCAACCCAGACCTGGACTCGAAGCTGAACTTGGACCCGAACTCAAACCCAAACATGGAACTAGACTCGGGACACAGAATTGGGGCTGAAACCTTGAACCGCACCCAGTCTCGGTCCCGAACCCAAACTCGGACCTGAGACTCGAGACCTCCAGCAAAACCAAAATGGGACACGTGATAGGGATCCAGATTTGGGACTCAGACCAGGACCCGAACACGGACCATGACCCAAACCCAGACCCAAGACTTGAAACTGGAACCTGAACAAGAATCGCCATACTAGGACCCTCGAACAAGACTAGGACCGTGACCAGGACCCGAACCCAGACCTAGAACTGAACTCAGACCTAGCCCCAGACCAAAACTGTGACCGAAACTCGGGCATAGACACGGTCGTGTACCCAGACCGGGACCTAGACTTAGGACCCGTTCCTAGACAAAGACTCAGACCTAGATAGGGATCTTGATACAAACTTGGACTTGAACCCAGACCTAGACCCAGACTGGGATCGAAACTCAAGACCTAGATTCAGACCGAGACCCTGACCCAGAACCTAACCTAGACCCCAACCCGAGACCCGAACTCAGACCTGGACCCAAACCAAGACCCAGTCCTGGATTCGGACCTGGACCCAGACCCGAACCCAGACTCGGACCAGGAATCATACCCTGACCCAGACCCAGACCCAGTTTGGGATTCGGACCTGGACCCAGACACGGACTAGAACCTTGGACTTGATGTGCAACTAGACCGGGACCTGAGACCGTGAACCAGATCTGGAATCGGGGCTTGGACCTGACCAGTAGTTAGTGTTTGGATTTGCGACTCATACCTGGACTCTCAAACCAAGACCCGGACTTAGACCTAGACCCTAACCCAGACCAAGACCCGTACCCCAAACTTGGGTTTGAGTTTGGGAACTTAAATCTGACTAAGACCTAGACCCAGACCCAGACCCAGACCCAGACCCAGACCGGGATGCGGACCCAAATCAAAACTCGGATCAGGACTCGAGACACAAACCCGAACCCAAACACAGACTTGGACCTAGACCCGGACCCAACACCCAGATCGCAATTGGAGAGTCAAAGCTAGACCCAGGAGCCAGACCTAAATTGGAAACTTAAACTCAAAATTAGAACCAGAATCGGGACGTAAGAATGGGACTCGGACCCATGACCTGACCCTAGTCTCGGTCCCACACCCAGACCCAGACACGGACCAGGACCCAAGGTCTGAATCGGAACGAGACTAGGACCCAAGATTGGGATCCGAATATTAACGCTCGACTCGGGGCTTGGACCCAACCCGTAGTTGGCATCCAGATCTTGGAATCATACCGAGACTCAAACTTGGAAAAATTTCCAAGCCAAGACCCGAACCCAAACTCAGACTCGAGACCTGAAATCAGAACAAGAACCAGAATCAAGACCATAGAACAAGAATTGGACCTGGACCCATAACCAGATCTAGACGCGGAACCGAACACGGACCCGGACCCAGACTGGGATCCATACCCAGTCCTAGACCCGAACCTCGACCCAAATTTGCGACAGGACTTGCGACCTAGAACCCGGAGCCCAAGACCCGTGATCCGGGACTTGGACCAAAACCTAGACCCGTACTAGAACCCGGACTCAGACCCAGACCCAGACCAAGACCTGAACCCAAACACAGACTGAAACCCTGACCCAAACCTGGACCCAGAACCAGACTCGTACCAGAACTCGGACTCAAACTTGGGACTTAGACCGAGACCGAGATCAGAACTGGGACCCAAACCTGGACTAGGACCGAGACCTAAACTTGGACTTGGACTAGAACCTAGACTAGGAATGGGACCCAAGACCGAGATCGGGACCCGGGACCCTATACTTGAACCTGGGACCTGAGAATCAACTGTGACTAGTCCTAAAGAAGGCCAAGACCCGAGACAAGGACCAGTACTAAAGACGGACCGGGACCTGCACTCGGCCTGGGACCCGAACCCAGACTGGAACCTAGGACCCTAACCTAAATTGGGGCCCAAAGCCATGACTTAAGACCCAAGACCAAAACCTAGACCTAAGACCCAAACCAGGACCCAATGTAAGAGCTAGAACTTGACCAGGATCTGGATTTGGACCTTTGACACAGGACCAAAGACCCGAGGCTTGGATCCGACCCATAGTCGGTGTCTAAATCAAGGAATTAGACCTAGACTTGGACCAGAACCTGAACCCGTTTCTAGACTCGAACTAGACTCGACATGCGGTTGATGTTTGGATTTGGGACCAAGACTCAGACCTGAACTCAAACACGGACCTAGACCCAGACCAGGACTCAGACCCAGAGCCACACTCGAACCTTAAATCGTACCCTGTGACTCAAAATTGGAACCGAAACTGGAAGCGGACCCTTATACCCGAAACCCTAAACCCTAAACCTTAAACTCTAAATCCTAAACTCTTTACACTTACCCCTAAACCCTAAGCCCTAAGCCCTAAACCCTAAATCATTAAACACTTTACCCAATACCCTAAACCCTAAACCCTAACCTGGACACGGGCCCAGATCCATACCCATACCGAGATCGGAACCCAGGACCAAGACCCAGACTCGGATCTAGACGCGAACCTAGACCCAGACTCAGGACCTGAACCCGCACCCAAACCCAGGCCAAAACTTGATCTGGGACCTAGACGTTGTCTTGAACCCAGATTGGGATCCCGCCCCAGACCCAAACAGGGACCTGGACTCAGACCGTGACCCGGATCTTGACTCAAACCTAAACCTGTACTGGGACCTATACTCAGACCCAAACTCGGGATCCCAACCCGAATCTGAACTTGAACCTAGACTGGGACCTAGGATCCAGACCTAGATGGGGGATCTGGGCCCTAAACCCGAACTTCGCCCTAGACCTGGACCAAGGATCCTGACCCAGATGGGGGACTTGGACACAAAACTGAGCCCCAGATCCGTGACCGAACCAAAAACTCGACCCTAAACTCGAGACACAGGACCCGACCCTAGACCCAAAATCCAGGACCTGACTTCCGAGACACAACCCCAAACCAGGACCCAAACCAAAACTTAGGACGCGGCCTAAGACCCGGGACCCAAACGAGAATAAGACCGAGATCCAAGACCGAGATCCGAATCTGGACCTAAGGCTTCGACCTGACCTGTAGTCAATGTTTGAATCCAGGACCCGGACCCGGATCTGTACCCAGACTCATACCTGGACACAAACCTAAACCCAAACTTAGACCATAACCCATACCGGGACCTGGACTCGGATCGGGACCTGTGACTTGGGACCTTAACCAAGACCCAAACTTAGACCCAAATCGGGACCCGAACCCAAACCCAAACCTTGACCCAAAAACTAGGCCCGAATCCAGGACCTAAGAACCAGACTCGGACTTGGGACCCAAAACTCAGACCCATACTAGGACTGGGACTTGAACTCGGACCTGAACCCAAACTGGGACCTTGACTAAGACCAGGACTCAAGACCCGAACCCAAATAGGAACAAAAACTTGGACCCAGACCGGGACCTTGCACCTGAACATAGATGGGGGACCCGGACCCAAGAATTGGGCCCCCGAATTGGGACCAAAACTTGGGCCTCGGAACTTGGATCGGGATCCGGGACCAGACCCCAGACCCAAACCTCGACCAAGGACCCACCTCTGGACCTAGGATCCGGGACTCGATGCTTAGACCTGACACGTAGTCGGTGTCTAGATCTAGGACTTAGACCAGAACCCGAACCCAAACTCGAACTCAAACCATGACCAGGACACAAACTCACACTAGGGAACCAAAATCAAAACTTGAACTAGAACTCGATCGGGATCATGGAACGCGACCGAGACCTAGCACCGGACCTGAACCCAGATCAAGACCCAACCTCAGACCCTAACTGAGACCGAAACCCGAACCTGAACCTCGACCCAGACCAAAATAAGGACCTGAACCAAGACTCGACCCCAAAATCAAACCAAACCTGTACCCCGTGACTTGAAACTAGAACTGAAACCAGAAGCAGATCAAGACACAGGACCAGGACCTAGACCTAGTCCTAAAACTGTAACCGAAAACCCAAACCTGAATCCAAACCCAAACTGAGACTCGGGACCCGAACCCAGGCCTGAACTCAGACCCAAACATGGAACAGGACTCGGGACCTAGAATTGGGATTGAAGCCCAGAATTGCACCCAAGTCTCGGTCTCGGAGCTAGATTAAGACCCATACGGAACTTGCAACATGAACTGAAACTAGACTGGGACCCGCGATTGGGATCTAGATCTTGTCCCTAGATCTGGGAACTAGGGCTTGGAGAAGACCCATAGTCGGTGTCAGACCTGGGACCTGAAACTGAAACATGAACCAGAACGTGACCAAAGACCCTGGAACAGGACCGGGATCGTGACTAGGACCTGGACCTGGATCGGGACCCAGAACTAGACCAGAACCAAGCCCCAAAACTAGGGCTCAAACTTGTTCCTAAACTCGGTCCCGAACCCAAACTAGGACTTAGACTCGAACCTAAACTTTAACTTGAACTCGGGACTCGATCTCGGACTCAGACCAAGCCCATGACCTAAACTGGGATTGGGACGTGGACATGGACACCAACCCAGACTTGGACCCGAATACCGACCCAAACCCAGACCGGGGTGAGACACGGGACCTGGACCTAGACCCAGACCCAAACCTGAGACCCAGACCCAGGACCCGAACCTGGACTCGGACTCAAACTTAGACCCAGACTTGGACCCATACACGGACCCGAAACAAAACCTAGACCTAAAATCAGAACTAGAACTGTGATTAGGACCTAGACTTGAGTCCAAAACCAAACCCAAACCATAACCCAAACTCGGACCAGAACTTGGACCGAGACCTTGACTAGGACTAGGACCTAAGACTTGGGACCTGAACTTAGACCAAGACCCGAACTTGGACCTGATCATAAACCCTCGCTAGGACCTAAGACCCGCGAGCCAGACCAAGATCCAATCCCTAACAAGGACCCAAACCTAAACTCGGACCAAGACTAGGACCAAGACCTTGACCCAAACCTAGAGCGGGACCTGGACTAATACTAAGACTTAGGACCTGAACCCGAACCTCCACCCAGACTAGGACGTAGGAACCAGACTTGGATGGGGGACCTAGACCAGGGACCTAGGCCCTACAACCCAAACCCAGATCAAAATCCAAGACTCGAACCCAAACCAGGACTTGTCCTAGACCTGGGAATCCAAAGTCAGACCCAGACCCGGACCCGAAACCTGACCCGAACCCAAACCAGGCAGGAACCTGGACACGAACCCATACAAGGACCAAACCTGATCCCAGACTCGAACCCAAAATCAGACCCAAACCCAGGAACCGAACTCAGACCCATACCTAGTGTAATATCCCGATAAGCGTAATGGTAAAAAATTAGGGTTTATATTTATATTATGAGTTAATCAGAAAATAAGTGAGATTATGATCCTACTAATCTGTTGGATTTTGTGCCCTAAATAAAACCCATTTCAATATAATCAGATTTACTTATTAATAATGATCAGAAATAACATTTTATGTTGCATGGTTCACATGATTTATTTCATGATAATATATATAATGTATAAATTCTATTTAAGTCCAGAACGTATGAATTTGTTAATGATTATAGTGTTGTCAGCATAGTGGAATATAATCTTGATTATATGTTCGAAAGTTTATTCCCTGATTTGTTAGTTCACTGGATTTAGACTGGCATGATAATCAGCGATAGGTATTCTTACACCTTGGATAAGTGGTATGTCCTTTCCAGGGCATTGGCAAAGTTTACCAGTATCAAATGTATGCAGTATACATTGGAAGGGACCGATATTGAACTTTGATTAGATATGTTAAAATTTACCGTAATATCTATTCAATTCAATATCACCTGTTGATCCTAGATCAAATGATCTTAATCCTGATATGGTTAGGTTCGATCTCAAGCGTATTATACATGTTCTTTGATTTGTTAGTTAAGCCTACTTTTGGGTCAGGGTGATACGTACATTTTGGGAACATGATAGTATAATTGAGTGGGAGCGCTAACATAAATATGGAATCTATAACTTCTATAAGAATTTAGAAGTGAAACGATGATATCCTTCGAGCTTGGCTAAACAGAGATAAATGGTTGAGATCTCATTTCACTTTGCTGAAATATCATTTATACGGAGCTAAGTGTTTTATGGATAAAATACATTGAAGGTGTAACGGTAATTTAGTCCTTATTCAATTTAGATCATCTTTTAGAGGGTCATTGATCAAATTAGGATTATCACAATGGATAATTAATAGTGTATCTATATCGTGGAACATATAGAGCATTCTATATGACTGAGAGTGCAATTCTAAGTTCTAAGAGTGGATTCAATAAGGAATTAATAAGTTAGGGAATTTACTTGGTAAATTCGGTTCGGCTTATTGGAAGCTCGGTTATATAGGCCCATGGTCCCCACACTAGTTGAGACCATACTGCTTGTAAGACTCAATTAATTGATTTTAATTCATCAATTATAATTCTAAAGTTAGACTATGTCTACTTTATGAATTTTCACTAAGCAAGGGCAAAATTGTGGAGAAAAGAGATTATAGGTTTTATTTATTAATTAAGAGGTTTTATATGTCTAATTAATAAATATATTAAATGACAATATTATTTATAATTAATTTGTGGTTATTAAATAATTAGAATTGGCATTTAAGTAGTTAAATTAGAAAATTTTGCGTTTTTGAGAAAATGGAATGGAAAAATGACAAAATGGCAAAATTTCAAAGTGGGCCCAATCCACTATCCTATGGCCGGCCACACTTAGTGAATTTTACTATTTCTTTTTCTATTATTTTAATGTCAAATAATTCTAACCTAAACATAGGTGGTTACATATAAATAGATAGTGATGGCTCACATTCACACTTAACTCTGGTAGATGAAAACTGAGCCTCTTTCTATTTACCCTAGCCGCCACTTCTTCTTCTCTTTTCCTCTCTGAATTTTCGAACCTTGAGTGAATGAGTGAGTGACCACACACATCAAGTGGTATCTCAATCATAGTGTGGAAGATTTTGAAGAATCCAATCAACAAGAAGGAGAATCAGCATCAAGGAAGGAGAGAAAGAGATCCAGGTTTAGATCTTGGTGATGCTCTGCTAAAGATAGGAATCAAGGGCTAGAGATCTGAATGGAAGGAGTCATTATATTCCGCTGCACCCAATGTAAGGTTTTCTTAAACTTTTATGTGTTTATTTCATTGTTTTAGAATTCATATTAGGATGTTAATGAAACATACATGGTAGTAAATCTAGATCCTGGTAAAATATTTCTAACAACTGGCCTCAGAGCCATGGTAATGATTTACTTTCATGAAATATGAATTAAAACGATGATATGTGTTGATTTTGATGGTTTCATGTTGATTTGTGTTATATGATGATTGATTGATGCTTGTGAAATTTTATGAAAAATAATTGAATTTTCGTTCCTGGAATTATTTTTATTGTATAGTTTGAAAAAAAAAAATAAGCAATTTACTTTTTTACAGAACTTAATTTCAATTTTATTTGAATTAGTTATGAATTTTTAAAAATCAGAAAATATCAGGGTGACATCACTCACCCCACGTGCGCGGATCCTCAGATTTCTCGGTCGTGTGCGGGTTCGGACAGCCTTTTGTCCGATATTTCTCGGTCTGAAGGCGCTGAGGATGTCTGGAGCATGGGCTATGTGCACGGAATTGCTGCTAGCAGCATCCGTGGGCGTGTTTTGAGCCCCATCCGCCCGGTTGCATGCTCCTGGACAGTATGCAATGCGTACTGTCTGTACCACTTACAAATATTTTTCGTTTTCTTCGATTTTTCATACTATTTCATGGAATTAACTTCCAATTTTTTTGTAGTTTTTTATTTTGATTTTTATCTTTCATATTTCAAATCTAATTATCAGAAATAAATTAATTTGATTTTTTAAAATTAATTTAAGATATTGGTGTAATTTGAACTTGAAAATAGGTCAAAATCTATCTTTTTGCTTAATTTTTTTATCTTATTTTTAAATTTGATTATTTTATCTTATTTTTAAATTTAAGGTGAGATATTAATTTTTTTTTAATTTATTATATTTTTTAAATAATTTGACCTTATTTAAATTTAAAATAAGATTACTATAGTCCTAATATTTTGAATAGAAGCAAGATATTTTGCTAACTTTTAAATTTTATTATTTTTTATTTAAATTAAATTATAAAATCAGGAAATGATATTTAATTATCATTTTATTTTATTGAATATTTAATTTATAAAATAACATGAAATTTAAAAGATGGTTAGCAATTTTTTTTTTTTGAAATGATGTTTAGGTTAGTTGAAACCTAATTTTTCAAAATTGTAAGTTTTAATTTTAAATTTCTTTTATTCAAATTATTTTAAAAATTGAAAATATTTTTTTTTATTTTATTATTATTTTTGAATTTTTTTAATTAATTTTAAATTAAATAAATCCTACATCCAACTATCCAAATTCAGCTTGTTGCAGGAGTATGTGTTTTAGATTGTTTGTAAGTTTTCTAAAACCTATTATTGCTTGATCTAAATTGCCATGGTTAACTTGTTGACAGATCCAATGATCTGATTTTAACCCATGGTTCAATTGTCAATAGGTCAAGTAAATAATTTGTAACAGGTAAATTTTACATTCTTCTTTCATCTGTGTATGACCTAGTAACATGATAGGATCCATCCAAATCTGTGTGCCTGTGTGAGCCTATATGTTTACTTTATGTTAAGATGCATATAGGTTGTTGCTAAATAAAATATCACACCATGATAGATTTTATTTAGGCCCATTTAGTTTTTTGGCCTATTCAATTAATAACAGTTGTTCATTTTAAGGTTAAATTCCTCTCTTTTGGGCCTTGTGTGAGAGTTGGGGGCCAATAGAAGTGGGTACGACATACTGAACCCAGCTCCCTCTCACATGAACCACCCCAATTGTGAAGGCTCATTTGCCTGATTTGGATAACTGTACTAGGTTAATTAAATTAGTTTAACCTAATAAAATTGATTAGCAACATAATTAACTTTTAAAATATATGAATTTTTTTTTATTTTAATATTTTAAAGTTAATTGTTAGAAAAACACTCGTATTTTAATGAAATTATTTCTAGATTAAATATTTGTATTTTTTTTGTATTTAATTAAATATAGAATTATAACTAACTAGATTCTTTCTGAAGCTTATTTTAATTATTTCATTAAATATTCCTATTTAAGTTGTAAATTAGTTATTTCTAACTAATTTTATCTATCAACTTAAATTTGAATATCTTTTGAATTTCAAAATTAAGTTGAGGAATTCTAGAAATTGGTTATTAAGATTCTTAAGATATTTTTTAAGTTGATATTTTTTTTTTAAAATATACATCAACTTAAAATGGAATATTTTTCAAATTAGGCGGTTACAACTTAATTTTGATATTTAATTAAATTTTATTTGAAAAATATTTAAGTTGGATATTTTAGATTTTTTTTTCCATAACAACTTAAATTAGATACTTTTTCAAATTTTAGAAAAACACTTAGTGAATTGAAATATATTCTAGATAGTTATTTCTAGTACTAGTTATTTTTTCTAATATTAAATTAGGAAAATATTTTAGATTGTAAAATTAATTGTTTAATAATTAATTTTGGTACAATCTAAGTTAAGTATATTTTTCCTAGTATTAAACTATAATTAATAATTAAGTCACCTCTATACTTAATTATTTACTTCTTGAATTTAATACATTTAATTAAATTGAAAATTAAATTTTTAAGTTGATTTTCATCATGATACTTAAATATATTATTATTTTCATGATATTTAATTAAATAGAAAATTATTTTAAGTTTGAAATCTTATTTATTTGAATAACTTTTAATATATATTTTATTAATCATTTTTTTATACAATTCAAAATTGCATCTCTTTTAAATGCAAAAATTTTTTGAATTTTATTGGAAAAATAGATTAAAGTTGAAAATTATTTATTTTAATTTTGGACCAACTTAAATCAATGATTTTTTCATTTAATGATTAATTAAAATAAATGAACTGAAATATATTATAATTAGAAAATGAATTAATTAGTCAATGAAAGTCTAGTTAGATATTATCTATTTTGCTTGAAGTATTTTTTTAGTGATATTTAATTAAATAGAAAATTAATATTTAAGATGATTCTTAATCATGATACTTAAATACTTGAAATTTTTCTTTAATATTTAATTAAATAGGAAAATTATATTTTTGTTGAAAATTAATTTTTATTAATTAATTTTGGGCCAACATAAAATTAGGATAATTTTTCCAAGATTTATTTTATTTTATTTTAAAGCATTTTTTGAAAGTTGTATTCTTATATACTTTAATTTTTCGAAATGCAATATATATTTATAGAAAATTAAATTTGAGTTGTAAATTAATTTAAATTAATTTTGAAACAACTTAAATTGAATAATTTTCTAAATATTTATTGGAAATTATTACTATGATAGAAATAATTCATTTTATTTTCATATCCATCTAAGTATAATTTTATAAATATTAAATTAAATTTTATCTAGAATTTTATTCTAAATTGGAAATTTTAATTAAATAAATATATATATTCAAATAAATAGATTAAAATAAGTATCAAAGAAAATACAACTCTCTAAAATAATGAGCTTTTAGTTATAAGGATATTCGATCTCCATTGTTGGTCTTACAATAGTTAAATGTTTTCAATATAACCTCGAGACGCTAGACTTCGTCCCCCTTATGGATGGTTATTCATTGAATGCATTTAACACCGTAAGATCTCATTTGATAAGTGTTTTGTAAGTTTTCGTCTCTATTAGACTCTCCCCTACGGTGACTACTTAGAGATAAACTTATAAAACATGAAACAATGGTGGAAGTCATAAAATGAGAATAACCTTGACTCTCGCCTACCGGGACAATGTTGGATTCTTATTTTGATCGAATAAAAGGTTGCTAGAATGGTTTGCATTTTAGATGAGCTGACAACTCTATTCAATGAATGATACTTTGACTCTCGCCTACCGGGACACTGTATCAGCTTGTTGGAAACCTTAGAAATTATTTAAGATATGCTTGTTTTGTATTTTCACATGTCTTTGTTATTTGCTAAATACTTGATAATTTCTGAATTCTGTGTGAATTTATATTGAGCCATGTTATTTTCTGTTATTAAGTTGTAGTTTAATTTTGAATCTTCATTGTTTGTCTAACTTGGCTTATTTTTTTAATGGGACAAATCCCTAATGGATTTTCATCCGTTAAACAAACATAATAGTGTTAGATCTCGATGGATAAATATTGTAGATGCAACATCTAGCTGTTCATCAATTGATGACACCTTAGACTAGTATTTACAATATGAAACAAGAAGATTGTGTAAATAAGAATAACTTTGACTCTCGCTAATCGGAGCATCGTTAGATTCTTATTTAAATACGAAACTATCCTAATTTCTCTTAGCTTATTCATTTCGAATTAGCTCAATAATATATCATTGGATGAATGGTTTATAAATCATATAATGTCATTCTATTTTCTCTTAAGAAATTGAATGGCGCTTATGATAATATTCCCAAAATTCTATCCCGAATTGATATAAATCCTCAATATTAGAAATCTCCTACTTGTATGGGCAAATTAGACTTAGAGTTAAATTAGTAGTGGTGGTCGAAGAAAGAATTACTCATAATATTTGGTATAAATTTAAGTCCT
The DNA here is from genome assembly GCF_029168945.1 of Cannabis sativa. Taxonomy (NCBI): domain Eukaryota; kingdom Viridiplantae; phylum Streptophyta; class Magnoliopsida; order Rosales; family Cannabaceae; genus Cannabis; species Cannabis sativa. The sequence goes on from NC_083601.1 coordinate 62,286,157, forward strand.
TGACTTTAAATTTTAGATTCCAAATAGAGATTTTATATCTCTATTTCCAGAATACAATACATTTACACTTTCACAAGTATTTAATAACTATTTTCTATCAATGGATTCAAACTGTATGATAGTATGGAATATGAGTTTAGTATTCTGTGACCACGATCCACTTACACTATTCTAAGAATTTTTTAATGTAACTAAACCTAAGACATCAAAAGACACAACCATATTTTATAAATCTATGGCATTTGTATCTTGTTCATAGTAGTGTTGACAAGATCAATCTCTGCAAAGAGTTAATATGCCTATATCCACTGAAAGTAAGTTCATCTCTTTCGCAGATGGATGTACATTCAGGGGTGGATATGAGTTTTCGTTATATTCTTAAAACGATCACTCTAGATTTTACCTTATGCCAAAGAAATTTGAAATGTTTGAAAAATTTCATGAATTTCTAGCAATGGTGAAAACCATTAAGGTAAGTGGTTTAAGATCTTTCGAACTGATAGGGGTGGAGAAATAGGTATTAGATATGCAGCTCAAAGATCATTAAGTTGATATTTTTTGAATTATATCCAAACATACCTCCCTAGAAATTCAATTTGCATATTGATGATTAGTTACTAGTCGTTGCCTAAGTCCTTCTATGGTAATAAAATTTCAGAATGATGCAATGGTTGGGTACTTAGTGTAAACCATTACTAGATTCATGGATGACCTAATCGACTTAAGAAAATCTAGAACTGTTAACCATGGTTTGCAAGTTTGTTAGCTATTCTAAGTGATTAGGGGTGGATCATCCCATAGTCATTAGATAAGAAAGTGTTTGTTTAAACAAATACCACTTTTCTAAGAAAATGACTAAGTCTGAAAATAAAGTAGCAAATAGAGGAGATATTTTTTTTCTTGATTCCAAAAGTGTTCTATCATCTTATTCTACATATGATGATTCCACTGCCTCTGTTGTCTTGACACAACCGAAGAGGGCAATACCATTTAATTTTCTTAGACATAATTCACGGTACCTTGTCGTAGTGGGAGGGTTTCTAGGAACTCACCTTCTTATGACTTGGAAGACACTAGTGATTAAAATTCATTGTGAGTTTAAACAAGTAATGGATTGTCAAAATAAGAAACTAAGAACAAAAAGCCAAGAAAACTATTGTTTAATCCATTCACATGGAGTAACCTAAAGTTTTCTATTACAAGGACATGAAAGGAAATTTTCGTTAATAAGTCTATTCAATGGACTTAACAAAACTTCCTGTTCCTAATATTATAAGGTTTGAGTTTATCTAAACCTATGGCTTATGGTATACCTGGTTAATTACTTACTCAAGTGCAAGCAACTTACTTTAGTAAGATGCTGAAGCATTTTTTTTTTCTAATGGCAGTCTATAGAAGCTTCTCAACTTCTAGACATAGATTTTATTTATCTAAGGAAAAGTCTCAACTATTCTAGAAAATATAAAAGCCATGGAAGAATTCCTTAAATCAACCGTGAGAGGTCTCATATATGCTTTAGTATGCCTTAGACCAGACACCTTCTGTTGAGTGGGAGTAATGAGTAGATATCAGATTAATCCAGGAAAGGAACATTGGAAGACAATCAAGTAAATCTTAAGATCAAGAAGAGGAACTATAAGTTAGTCGATAAGGGTGTATTTAATACTCTTAGACTACACCACATCAGATTTCTAGACTTGCCTTTGTGCTAGAAAGTCTGCTAATAAGATGGAGATTACTCTGGGGGTGGAGTAGTGATTTTGGAGAAGTGTAAAAACCTATCTGAAGTCTCTAAGTCTACCAGAGAGAGACTGAATGTTAAAGTTGCAGGAAAGGTACTTATTCAGTCTAAGGAAATTTCTATACATTTTTGGCACCGTTCTAACATTTCTTAACTACTAGTGTTACTTCCTGGTTAACCAAAAAGTAGTTGCCAAAAGTATAGAATCCAGTATCCCAAGAGAGTAGACATATAGAGAGGAATTTTACATTATCAAGGATTTTGTGATTAAGAAAGTGTAATGGTGGAGAAAAGGTTGTGGTTAATACAACCTGTCAGATCCTATTACGAGGAGTATACTACTACTACACTTGATTTGTATATCAAGGTGTTGAGATTATTTAAAATGCACTTTTTGTTTTATATAGTGCAAGTGGGAGTTTGTTGGGTTTTGTGCCCTAAATAAAACTCATTTCAATATAATCTGTAACACCCTAACTAACATAGGCGTATTACGTGATTTTTTAAACATACTGTGCAGCTCGTTGCTAATCAACGAGGTTTATGGAAAAACGTGATTAATTAAAATTTTTTCTTTTTAATTAAACTTATAAAATAATATTACAAAAGACTCGGGATCCCGATTATAAAATCATTTACAAAAAGATTTAACTGTTTAACTTATACACAAAATAAATGTCGCCTAGCGACCAGTTACAAAATCAGCCTCGCTGTCCCGATGATCGTACGCTCCAGGCCTAACCGCCCCGACATGTACAATCTTCACAAGCTCGCTCACGGTCCATCAGCTTTAGCCTTGCCTTTACCTACACATAAACGTAGAACTGTGAGTCGACAGACTCAGTAAGAAAAGCATAATAATATTCATACATAATCCCGGTCATGATTAGACGCCCATACCCCTGATCACAACCCTAACTGCCGTGTCCAACACGATACCGAGTCCCGCTACTGCCGTGTCCAACACGGTACTGAGCCACTACTGCCATGTCCAACATGGTACTGAGTTCTGAACGTTCATAGGGATGGTACTATTGACACGTAACAACCTGATCGGTCGAACCGGTCATACTCCGGCTGCTGGTCATACTCCAGCCTGTACCGACGGGATACGTCAATAGTACGGAACCACCAACCAAGTGTCAGCCTGATCGGTCGAACCGGTCATACTCCGGCTGCTGGTCATACTCCAGCCTGTACCAACGTGACAGGGTTGGATGGTTCGAAGCCAACATACATAACTAATGTAATCTAACAGGCTTCCTACATGCACGCTAAACATGTAATCTACATATGCATACTGTTATACTAATCTTACCTGGATTCCGAATTCAGGTGTGCCGGTCAACCTGACTGGAACTTTAGCTGAGCGGCGGATTACAGGCTCCTAAACCATAAAAATCACAACACTATAAGTGACGCGCTAAATCACTTCCCGGGGACTTAAACTAGGAACTAAGAGTTTCCCTATCGATAAAAAGCATGGCAATACCCCTTAAAACATAAAATCGAGAGAATCTAGGGTTTCAGAATTTTCCCCAACCGGCAGACCGGTTGCCCAACCGGAATTCCGGTTCTGGGAAAATTCAGAACCCCATCCGGAATTCTGGATGCACAACCGGAATTTTGGTTCCTCGCAGGCAGCACACATAAAAATTCATATCTTCCTCAAATCAACCCCAAATCAACTCAAACCTTCCAGACCTATTCCATATAACCCCTAGAACATTTCTAAGGCATCAAAACAACCCAGAAATCACAGATACGGAAAACACCATTGGAGCTCAAGCTTTGAGTTCTAAACTCAAACTTGAGCAAATCTAAACAACATGCATTCCAAGCAGCTTAATTCTACTTAAACATGCTTAAAATAGCTTCTGAAATCAAATAAAAACACTAACAACAACACAGCAACAGATTCAATCATTTCTCTTTGAAAACCATATTTTGAGCTAAAAATTCCAAACTTGAGCAAAGCAATTAACACTCATTACTAACAACCTAAATAACCACAAATTAACATGCTTAAATCTCAGTAACAACAACAAGATCACAGCAGCAACAATATCAAAGTTTCATGCATGCATCATCTATTTTCATCATAAATTTCAAGAAAAAACAAGGTAAGAAACTAAACAAAGAAATACCTCAATGAGAATCACTTAGATCTTGCTAAACCACTAGAATCAACCAAGAAAAACCCAGCCCTTTGCACAGCCACAACCAGCCGAGAGAGAGAGCTTTTTCCAATTTTTTTTCTATTTTTTTAAACTTAGTAATTTTTTGAGTGAAATGAAAATAATAGACATTACCCCCCATATAATCAGCCAACAAATAAATAAAATAACATTTATTTTCAAATAATAAAGTCACTAAAAGACAAAACACTAATGGGGCAAAAAGACCATTTTGCCCCTCCACACTAAAACCACATAAATCACACTAAAGGGGTATTTTTGGGAAATTCTAAATTCTCAGCCATTCCCGACATTCCCAATGTCTAATAAACCGCCCCAAACTACTAACATGCTAAGTTGTGATTTCTACTAAGCCAAACACCGAGTTCCAAAATACCGGGCACCGGAAATGCAAAATATGAAAACTACTGAATGACATAAAATGCATTACTGAATTCAATAAATAACAGTATAATAAATTATTTAAATAGCTATAAATAATTTTCATAATAAATCATAAATAACTGCTAATTTCCAAATTAACTAAGCGGGCTTTACAACTATCCCCCCCTTAAAAGGATTTCGTCCCTGAAATCTAACCTGAATAACTCTGGATATTGAACTCTTATATCTGACTCTAGCTCCCAGGTGGCTTCCTCCACCTTGCTGTTTCTCCAGAGAACCTTGACCAATGCTATGGTCTTATTCCGAAGGACTTTATCCTTTCTATCCAGGATCTGCCTTGGTACACATTTCCTCATAAGTCATGTCTGGCTGTAGCTCAAGGCTCTCATAACTGAGTATATGAGAGGGATCTGAAACGTATTTTCTCAACATTGAGACATGGAATACGTTGAGAACTCATGATAAAGCTGGAGGCAATGTTAACCGGTATGCCACTTGACCTATCTTCTCGAGAATCTCGAAAGGTCCTGTAAATCTAGGGCATAATTTGCCTCTCTTCCCGAAACGCTTGATCCCCTTCATCGGAGATACCCGTAAGAACACATGTTCCCCTACTTGGAACTCAACATCTCTGCGTTTCGGATCTGCGTAACTCTTCTGTCTGCTCTGTGAGGCAAGCATTCTAGCTTTTATCTTCTCTATCGCCTCATTGGTCCGTTGCACTGACTCTGGACCTAAGTATTTCCTCTCCCCTGTCTCATCCCAGTGGATGGGAGATCTACATTTCCTACCGTATAACAGTTCATAGGGAGCCATCCCTATCGTACTCTGGTAACTGCTGTTGTAAGAAAATTCTATCAACGGTAGATACTTATTCCATGTGCCTTCAAAGTCCATAACATAGGCTCTCAACATGTCCTCCAATATCTGAATTGTCCTTTCGGACTGACCATCTGTCTGAGGATGGAATGCTGTACTGAATTTCAGCTTTGTACCCATTGCTCTTTGCAAACTTTGCCAAAATTTGGAGGTGAACTTCGGATCCCTGTCCGAAACTATAGACTTCGGTACCCCGTGAAGTCTTACGATCTCTCTAACATACAATTCTGCCAACTGATCCACTGTAAATGTTGTTTTAACCGGCAGAAAATGATCAGATTTCGTAAATCGATCCACCACTACCCAGATGGAATCAAATAAACCCGTGGTCCTAGGTAACCCGACCACAAAATCCATCGTAATATCTTCCCATTTCCATTCTGGTAGGGTTAGAGGCTGCAACAACCCTGCTGGTCTCTGATGTTCAGCCTTAATCTGCTGACAAGTGAGGCATCTCGATACGAATTCTACCAAATTCTTCTTCATACCGCTCCACCAGAAGTACGGTTTCAAATCTTGGTACATCTTAGTGGTGCCAGGATGCAGAGAATACGGGGTAGAATGAGCCTCCTCAAAAATCTCATTCTTAAGTTTCACACTATTCGGAACACAAACCCTGGCTTTATACAAAAGCATCCCACTGTCTGACACTGAAAAGTCCTTGGCTTGACCAGCCAACACCTCATCTCTGATCTTCACTAACTCTGGATCCGTCATCTGAGCGACTTTTATTCTTTCCAACAGGTCAGATTGCAGCGTTAAGTTGTGAAGCTGACCTACCACAAACTCAATGCTGGATCTAACCATATCCTCTGCTAGCTGAGGTGAGATCTGAACCATACTAGCTACTTGCCCGGGACCTTTTCTGCTCAGGGCATCGGCCACTACATTGGCTTTTCCGGGGTGATAGAGGATCTCACAGTCGTAATCTTTCACTAATTCCAACCAACGCCTCTGTCTCATATTCAAATCCTTCTGAGTAAAGAAATACTTGAGACTTTTATGGTCGGTGTAGAGTTCACACTTTTCCCCGTAAAGATAATGCCTCCAAATCTTTAATGCGAAAACCACCGCGGCCAACTCTAGATCATGAGTTGGGTATCGCTGCTCATAATCCTTTAACTGGCGGGAGGCATAAGCGATGACCCGATCGGCTTGCATCAATACACACCCCAAACCCTGTTTGGATGCGTCACAGTAAACTACGAACTTCTCCTTGTCTGAAGGCAAAGCTAGCACTGGAGCGGTAATCAACCTCTGTTTTAGCTCCTGAAAACTAGCTTCGCACTTATCTGACCAGATAAACTGCTGATTCTTCTTTGTAAGCTCCGTTAGGGGCATTGAAATTTTAGAAAACCCTTCCACGAACCTACGGTAGTACCCAGCTAAACCTAAGAAGCTTCTGATCTCTGTCACTGTCTTCGGTCTCGGCCAATCCCTGACGGATTCAATCTTCCCGGGATCCACCTTGATCCCATCTTTGCTCACAATGTGCCCTAGGAAGGACACCTGAGATAGCCAGAACTCACATTTCTTGAACTTAGCATAAAGCTTATGTTCTCGAAGCCGTTGCAGTACCATCTGAAGATGTAACTCATGCTCCTCTTCTGATTGAGAGTACACGAGGATGTCGTCGATAAACACAATCACACAGATACGAGGAAATCCTTGAATACTCTATTCATCAGGTCCATGAATGCTGCAGGAGCATTGGTTAGTCCGAATGACATAACCAGAAATTCGTAATGTCCATACCTAGTGCGGAAAGCCGTCTTCGGAATGTCCTCCTCTCGGATTCTCAACTGATGATAACCCGAACGGAGATCAATCTTAGAAAAGACCGTCTTCCCCTGAAGCTGATCGAACAAATCATCGATCCTAGGTAATGGATATTTATTCTTCACCGTCAGCTTGTTCAATTCTCTGTAGTCGATGCACATCCTCATAGATCCATCCTTCTTCTTGACGAATAAAACCGGGGCTCCCCAGGGTGACACACTGGGCCGAATGAACCCTATGTCAAGCAACCCCTGGAGCTGAATCTTTAATTCCTTAAGTTCAGCTGGAGCCATTCTATATGGGGCTTTGGAAACCGGTTCCACCCCTGGTGCCAAGTCTATCACGAAGTCAATCTCCCGCTGAGGTGGTAACCCTGGAAGTTCTTCGGGAAAAACATCCAAAAATTCCCGAACCACCTTGATGTCCTCTGGCCGAATGGTATCTGGCCGAGTGGTGTCCACCACCACGGCCAGAAACCCTAAACAATCGCCATGCAATAAATCTCTAGCTGACATGGCCGAAATCACCGGGATCCGGGATCCCTGAACTGAACCAACAAACACAAATGGTTCTTCACTTTCCGGTTGGAAGATCACCATCTTCCTTTTACAATCTATGCTCGCCGAATATTTAGATAGGAAATCCATTCCTAAAATAATGTCGAATTCGACTAAACTCATCTCTATCAGATCAGCACTTAACTCTCTACCATCTATCCTGATCGGCATAGACCTAATCCACCTATTGGAGATAACCAATTCTCCGCCAGGTAATAGGGTTCCAAACCCTGATTCATATCTATCATACGGTCTACCCAATTTACTAAAGACTCTGGCCGCCACATAAGAATGTGTAGCCCCAGAATCAAACAGCACTGAATATAGCGAGTTATTAATAGAAAGCTGACCTGTGACAACTGATGGGCTGGCATCTGCATCAGCCTGAGTGATAGCGAACACCCTGGCTGGAGTGGGTATCGCTGGAGCTCTCGGTGCCTCTGACCGGAGCTGGGGACAGTCCCTCTTGAAGTGTCCGGGCATGCCACAGTGAAAGCATCCCTGATCTTTGCACTCACCCCGATGGTGCCTCTTGCAGCTAGGGCACTCGGGATAGGAGAATCGGGTCTCAGTACCACCAGGACGACTCTCTCTGTTCTGGTTCCCTCGGAACCTCTTGTTCTGACTCGAGCCACCGGAAGCAGTGGGTGCTCTCTTCCTCTGATCAATGGCCGAACCACTACTCCCCCTGCTAAAGCCTGATGCAGGAGGGGTAGGAGCCCCGCCACTCGCCGGAGTACTAGCTGACTCCGACATACACCCAACTGCGCCCTCAGCTCGCAGTGCCTTCTCCACCATCTGAGCATAGGTGGTGCTGTCGTCCGTGGTGATCATCAAATCATGTTTGATCTTGGCGTTCAACCCGTCCAGATACTTCTCCTTCTTGCTGAAGTCGGTTGGCACAATTCTTGAGGCTAACCTCGCCAACCGGTCAAACTGGGTAGTATACTCAGTGACGCTCATATTCTCAGGCTGGGTCAAGTGAGCGAACTCTTTCCTCTTGGCGCTTCTGACCGCCTCGTTGTAGTACTTTGCGTTGAAGAGTTCCTGGAACCTTTCCCAGGTCATGGTGGTGACGTCGTGAATCTGAGACACCATGTCCCACCAGACCAGAGCGTCCTCCTGGAACTGGAAAGTGGCACACACCACTCTGTCATTACCGGTGACACCCATGAAGTTCAGGATCTTGGTAATCACCGTCAGCCACTGCTCGGCTTTCATCACGTCCGGACCTCCCAGGAAAACCGGAGGTGCTTGCTTCCGGAACCGTTCGTACAGGGGTTCCAATCTATTGGCCGCCACCACTATCTCGGCCTGGGCAGCAGGGGCAGGTGCCACTGGAACTATGGGCACTGGAACTGCAGGAGCACCCTGCTGTCTCAACCTCTGAATCTCGAGGTCTTGCTCTTCGATCCGGGCTTGCATCTCCGCAAACCGTAACTCCCAATTCTGGGCTCCCTAGTCGGCTGGGGGAGCCTGGGCAGCCTGTGGCGGGTTCTCATCACCCCGACCACGAGCCTTGCCTCGGGGACCTCTACCTCGGCCCCTAATAGGTGGGGGAAACTGAGCTCCCTGTCCTTGGTTCGACCCCACTGAGTTGCCCTGACTCCTGGTAGTCCGCCTGGCGTCCATCTGATTAGAACCGCCTGCGAAACCAAGAGTTGGCATATCAGGTCATATTCAAGGAGAGCTTACTAATGCCGCTTAATTTGGAAATTAAAAAAAAACAAAACATGCGCCTATTCTACTATCAGGCTACTAACATGCTTCCTAACAGGCTTTTCTTTTTCATACTGAATAAAATAAACTACTAAAGCAATAAAGGCTTACTGAACCGTGAAACGAGCTAACTGCTGATGATGATTGTACATGTCGTGACGATCTTCGGAAGACAACCTGGCGGCTCTGATACCAAATTGTAAAACCCTAACTAACATAGGCGTATTACGTGATTTTTTAAATATACTGTGCAGCTCATTGCTAATCAACGAGGTTTATGGAAAAACGTGATTAATTAAAATTTTTGCTTTTTAATTAAACTTATAAAATAATATTACAAAAGACTCGGGATCCCGATTATAAAATCATTTACAAAAAAATTTAACTGTTTAATTTATACACAAAATAAATGTCGCCTGGCGACCAGTTACAAAATCAGCCTCACTGTCCCGATGATCGTACGCTCCAGACCTAACCGCCCCGACATGTACAATCTTCCCAAGCTCGCTCACGGTCCATCAGCTTTAGCCTTGCCTTTACCTACACATAAACGTAGAACTGTGAGTCGACAGACTCAGTAAGAAAAGCATAATAATATTCATACATAATCCCGGTCATGATCAGACGCCCATACCCCTGATCACAACCCTAACTGCCGTGTCCAACACAATACTGAGTCCCGCTACTGCCGTGTCCAACACGGTACTGAGCCACTACTGCCATGTCCAACATGGTACTGAGTTCTGAACGTTCATAGGGACGGTACTATTGACACGTAACAACGTGATCGGTCGAACCGGTCATACTCCGGTTGCTGGTCATACTTTAGCCTGTACCGACGTGTTACTATATCCTCCTGATCGGTCGAACCGGTCATACTCCGGCTGCTGGTCATACTCCAGCCTGTACCGACGGGATACGTCAATAGTACGGAACCACCAACCAAGTGTCAGCCTGATCGGTCGAACCGGTCATACTCCGGCTGCTGGTCATACTCCAGCCTGTACCGACGTGACAGGGTTAGATGGTTCAAAGCCAACATACATAACTAATGTAATCAAACAGGCTTCCTACATGCACGCTAAACATGTAATCTACATATGCATACTGTTATACTAATCTTACCTGGATTCCGAATTCAGGTGTGCCGGTCAACCTAACTGGAACTTTAGCTGAGCGGCGGATTACAGGCTTCTAAACCATAAAAATCACAATACTATAAGTGACGCGCTAAATCACTTCCCGGGGACTTAAACTAGGAACTAAGAGTTTCCCTATCGATAAAAAGCATGGCAATACCCCTTAAAACATAAAAATCGAGAGAATCTAGGGTTTCAGAATTTTCCCCAACCGGCAGACCGGTTGCCCAACCGGAATTCCGGTTCTGGGAAAATTCAGAACCCCATCCGGAATTCTGGATGCACAACCGGAATTCCGGTTCCTCGCAGGCAGCACACATAAAAATTCATATCTTGCTCAAATCAACCTCGAATCAACTCAAACCTTCCAGACCTATTCCATATAACCCCTAGAACATTTCTAAGGCATCAAAACAACCGAGAAATCACAGATACGAAAAACACCATTGGAGCTCAAGCTTTGAGTTCTAAACTCAAACTTGAGCAAATCTAAACAACATGCATTCCAAGCAGCTTAATTCTACTTAAACATGCTTAAAATAGCTTCTGAAATCAAATAAAAACACTAACAACAACACAGCAACAGATTCAATCATTTCTCTTTGAAAACCATATTTTGAGCTAAAAATTCCAAACATGAGCAAAGCAATTAACACTCATTACTAACAACCTAAATAACCACAAATTAACATGCTTAAATCTCAGTAACAACAACAAGATCACAGCAGCAACAATATCAAAGTTTCATGCATGCATCATCTATTTTCATCATAAATTTCAAGAAAAACAAGGTAAGAAACTAAACAAAGAAATACCTCAATGAGAATCACTTAGATCTTGCTAAACCACTAGAATCAACCAAGAAAAACCCAGCCCTTTGCACAGCCACAACCAGCCGAGAGAGAGAGAGAGAGGAAAAGAGAGAGAGAGCTTTTTCCAATTTTTTTCTATTTTTTTAAACTTAGTAATTTTTTGAGTGAAATGAAAATAATAGACATTACCCCCCATATAATCAGCCAACAAATAAATAAAATAACATTTATTTTCAAATAATAAAGTCACTAAAAGACAAAACACTAATGGGGCAAAAAGACCATTTTGCCCCTCCACACTAAAACGACATAAATCACACTAAAGGAGTATTTTTGGGAAATTCTAAATTCCCGGCCATTCCCGACATTCCCAATGTCTAATAAACCGCCCCAAACTACTAACATGCTAAGTTGTGATTTCTACTGAGCCAAACACCGAGTTCCAAAATACCGGGCACCGGAAATGCAAAATATGAAAACTACTGAATGACATAAAATGCATTACTGAATTCAATAAATAACAGTATAATAAATTATTTAAATAGCTATAAATAATTTTCATAATAAATCATAAATAACTGCTAATTTCCAAATTAACTAAGCGGGCTTTACATAATCAGATTTACTTATTAATAAAGATCAGAAATAACATTTTATGTTGCATGGTTCTCATGATTTATTTCATGATTATATATGTATAATGTATAAATTCTACTTAAGTCCAGAACGTATGAATTTGTTAATGATTATAGTGTTGTCAGCACAGTGGAATATAATCTTGATTATATGTTCGAAAGTTTATTCCCTAATTTGTCAGTTCACTGGATTTAGACTGGCATGATAATCAGCGATATGTATTCTTACACTTTGGATAAGTGGTATGTCCTTTCGAGGGCATTGGCAAAGTTTACCAGTATCGGATGTATGGAGTATACATTAGAAGGGACCGATATTGAACTTTGATTAGATATGTTAAAATTTACCGTAATATCTATTCAATTCAATATCACCTGTTGATCCTAGATCAAATGATCTTAATACTGATATGGTTAGGTTCAATCTCAAGAGTGTTATCCGTGTTCTTTGATTTGTTAGTTAAGCCTACTTTTGGGTCAGGGTGATACGTACATTTTGGGAACATGATAGTATAATTGAGTGGGAGCGCTAACATAAATATGGAATCTATAACTATTATAAGAATTTAGAAGTGAAACGATGATATCCTTCGAGCTTGGCTAAACAGAGATAAATGGTTGAGATCTCATTTCACTTCGCTGAAATATCATTTATACGGAGCTAAGTGTTTTAAGGATAAAATACATTGAAGGTGTAACGGTAATTTAGTCCCTATTCAATGTAAATCATCTATTAGAGGGTCATTGATCAAATTAGGATTATAACAATAGATAATTAATAGCTTATCTATACCGTGGAATATATAGAGCGTTTTATATGACTGAGAGTGCAATTCCAAGTTCTAAGAGTGGATTCAATAAGGAATTAATAAGTTAGGGAATTTACTTGGTAAATTCGGTTCGGCTTATTGGAAGCTCGGTTATATAGGCCCATGGTCCCCACACTAGTTGAGACCATACTGCTTGTAAGACTCAGTTAATTGATTTTAATTAATCAATTATAATTCTAAAGTTAGACTATGTCTACTTTATGAATTTTCACTAAGCAAGGGCAAACTTGTGAAGAAAAGAGATTCTAGGTTTTATTTATTAATTAAGAGACTTTATATGTCTAGTTAATAAATATATTAAATGGCAATATTATTTATTAATTAATTTTTAGTTATTAAATAATTAGAATTGGCATTTAAGTGGTTAAATTAGAAGATTGACGTTTTTGAGAAAATGGAATGGAAAAATGACAAAATGGCAAAATTGCAAAGTGGGCCCAATCCACTATCCTATGGCCGACCACACTTAGTGAATTTTACCTATAAATAGATAGTGATGGCTCACATTCACACTTAACTCTGTCAGATGAAAACTGAGCCTCTTTCTATTTACCCTAGCCGCCACTTATTTTTCTCTTTTCTTCTCTGAATTTTCGAACCTTGAGTGAATGAGTTAGTGCCCACACACATCAAGTGGTATCTCAATCATAGTGTGGAAGATTGTGACGAATCCAATCAACAAGAAGGAGAATCAACATCAAGGAAGGAGAGAAAGAGATCCAAGTTCAGATCTTGGTGATGCTCTGCTACAGATAGGAATCAAGGGCTAGAGATCTGAACGGAAGGAGTCATTATATTCCGCTGCACCCAATGTAAGGTTTTCTTAAACTCTTATGTGTTTATTTCGTTGTTTTAGATTCATATTAGGATGTTAATGAAACATACATGATAGTAAATCTAGATCGTGATAAAATATTTCCAACATAATCTAGTTCAACATAAATGTTAAATTCGCTATAAGTGATTAAATAAGCGTAATTTATTAATTACGGAGATTTAATTGAAATATGTGAATATAATGTAAGCTATTTGTGAAATAAAAATATTTTTCATGTCCAACCACAGTAAAAATTCAATTGACTGACTAGAAATGTCACAGCCGTATTAATATGTATTGTAATAATGCTTTGAGTTTTTTTTAGATGTTGGAAATTTTAAAGCTAAGCGGGTTATTTATTAATGATCAAATTATTCTTAGAATTTAACTAAATGAGTTAGTGCAATGATCTACGTTGGGATTTATTTTAATGAAATTCTATTGGTATTTTTTAGAAATAATAAATATAGATTAAGTTGAGTTTTATATTATGGATAGGATTGATCATTAGGAATACTTCTAGAATTTGATTAATATTTCTTGAAGCTCATTCTTTTGCCACCTAGCCACGATTAAGCCTCGTCAATAATTTCATTATCATTCTTTTGACATCATCATCATCTTCATAAAATCCTTATCACCACCACTTCTCCTACTTTTCTTTTACTGCAGAAGGCAAGACACACCACCAATATCTTTAACTTATCACTTTTCCATGCTCTTAATTTCTATCATAATTTTATTGGGAGCTAGAATTGGAAAAAGAGAATATTAATAAAGATTTATTGGATAAGTATGGTATTCACTTTCCTTTCAAAATTTATAGATATAACTTGGTGAAAGTACGGTTTTGTATATTTATGGATCATCTAGGAAATGTTCTTTTGGAGTTATTAAGCAAGAGTCATGTTTAATTTATGGCTTAGGAGCCGCCAGTTTTATTTGGATGTCAGACTTAAGCTTTTGAGTTCAAAGTTCAAACTCTCACATGGCAATTGTTGTTTGTGTGGGTGTCATGTTATGTTTTGAGTTGGTTAAATTGTTTATATAGAATATTTGAACTGTTCTAGAAAATTTATTAGCAATTGGGAAGTTTGGAAATTGTTTTAGGGTTTTAAGTTTGAGAAATTTTGTATTTCAACCTGACTAGAAACTAAAATTTCGGATGGTACAAGATTGTACCAGCTAGAATTCTGTTTGGGAGTAATCAGGAAGCGCCAATTTTTGTATTTTAACCATAATTCACTACAACAAAAGGGACTTTTTATCCTAGTTTTTACACATGAAAAAAATAAAAAGTGGGATAAAAACTTTTAATCCCACTTTTACATTTGGAGCCTTAAAAAAATTTTTGGAACAAGGGCCTTGTTTGGAAAACAGATAAAAAACAGTGTTGAAAGGGCTAATTTTATGCGTTTGCCAAACGTAACTTTAGTTTTTAAGTGAGACTTTTTATCCCGGTTTTTATGTAAAAACCGAGATAAAAAGTCCCACAATATCTGGGCCTTTTAATGTTGTTGGGCCTTTACACATATAAAAAGAACATTAGGTTTTAGGGTTTTATTTACATCTCATTCACTCCAGCCGTCTCTCTCTCTTATCTCTCTCTAAGCGGCAGTGCATTCTTTCTCTGCTATTTTTTTTTCTTCTTCGTGCTCAAGCATCTCAACCTCCGAATCTGCTATTTTTTTTTTCTGCAACCTCCAAAGCTCAAGCCACGACTGAACTAAAAAATCGACGACAAATGATGAAGGCTCTGCTATTTTTTTTCTTCATTTAATATCTCGATCCAACCACTCAAAATGTAGATTCGAGATCCCAACCCCGAAAACCAAAGGTTTATATCACTTTTTACTTCTCTATTTCTATGTGGCTCACTTGCTCTTTTTTTTTCTTGCAGTCGGACGGTGTTGAACAACAAACTTCAGCGTGGTGTTGATAGTTTTTAGGTTTATTTTGTTTATATTTATTTTTTAACTATTATGAAATTTTTCTAGGTTTGTATTGAGCTCCAAACCCATATTAGAGCTATATGTATTGAATTTTATTGATTAATGGGAATATTTTAGTTCAAAATGTTTGGTATTTTTTTTTTAATTAATCTGTAAATGAATTTTTGTTTTGAGTGTATATCGATTATATATATCCATTTCTGTTTTAATTTTATGGAACAGGTATAATTTTTTTTGGGTTTATTTTTTTTATTATATTTTTGACATTTAATCCCGGAAAGTAACTGATCTGGAATATCTGGAAAGTAAGCCAAAATATCTCGATTTTAAAATTCAAAAAAAATTTAAATTTTAGAATAAATATCTTAACTAGAATTCAAATTTAGGTTGTTAGAGAATATTTGAAAAAATTCAAAATTCAACAACCTCCTAAATTTTCTAAATTCTAACAAAAAATAAAAAATATCTAACCAATTTTTCAAATATCAAGTTTATTTATTCAAAATTTAAATTTATTTAAAATTTCTAATAAGATAATATAATAAAATATCTTGAATTTTAAATTTAGATATTTCATTATTATATTCTAAGTCTTATAATTTAATAAATTTAAATATTACATAAATAAACTAATTGAAAAAATAAGATATTTTATATGGTTAGAATATTTAAAAAAAAATAATAATAAGTTTGAAAAATTTATGGTTTGAAACCGTAAAATATCTAATCAAACCAAACTAACCAATTTTTTAAATCTTCATGTTATTTTTGCCAAAATATAATTTTATTAAAAAAAATGTCTAATAAGATAAAATGTTAAACCTAACATATTCCTAATCTTATAATTTTAATTAATAAAATATATTTCAAAAAATAACAAATTTGAAAAAAAATGATATGGTTAGCAAACTTTGAAATTTGAACAAGATTATTTTAAAAGATAATATTGTAATATCAAAGTAAGATCATTCAAATTTAATAAAGAATAATATCTGATCTTATAATTAAAATAAATAAAATAATCTAAAATTTTAAAATTAACATCAGGCTCCTTTGTGAGAAATCAAATTTTCAAAATTCAAAGCCTACTAATATTAGAAACTAATTTTAATTAATTAAAAAAAATAATAAAAATTAATTTTATTCTGAAACTTAGATTTTTGATTGAAAATTCAGATTCTACACAAAATTCTACTAAAAATTTGCTTTTGTTTCAATGAAAAACAATTTTTGAATCAAAAGTTATGACGAAAACAAGTTTGAGGCACAGGGGTATGCATTGCATACCCCTGCGCGCGCGGAATGGCCCATCTGACCGAGACAGGAGGCTGCATGCAGCCTCCATGGCCGAGAAACATGGGCGTGACACAGGGGAAGCTTCGGACAAGGCTTTGTCTGAAGGGATTTTGTCCCATGCGCGCGCGCGAGTGTGCTTTCAAACCCTGATATTTTCGTTCAACTTCAAAAAATCATAACTAATTCATAAAAAATCCAAATTAGGTTCTGTAAAAGCCTAAATTTATTATTTTTTTTGTCTACTTTCCAGAAAAAATAATTCCAGATCGAAATAAGAAATATTTCAGTAACATATATTACAATTTCTAAACTATCATCAAATAAGCACATAAACCACATGAAACCATCCAAATCAACATAAATCATCGTTTTAATTCATATTTCATGAAAGTAAATCATGGTTTTTACATAAAAACCGAGATAAAAGACCTTTTATCCCAATTTTTATGTAAAAATCGGGATAAAAGGTCTCTTTTTATCCCGATTTTTATATGACTTTTTATCCCACTGGCATATATCCCGGTTTTTATTTTAGCGAAAACCGGGATAAAATGCCCTTAAAAACCGGGATAAAAAGCCTTTTTTGTAGTAGTGATTTCTCACTTAGGTGTCCGTTCTAAACGTTCTATATACTGCTTTGAAGCTTGCAATAAGCTCTACAATATGGTATATATTTTAGAGTCAAAATATAATTTTTATTTTAAGGTGTTTATACCGCAAGTTTTTGTAGAAAATCCTAAATTGTCTTATGTGAATATTAAGTAGTATGTTGAGATACACACTTATTGGATTACCGCTGTTGTGACATAGGGCCGAGATCATCGAGAATGTTTTTCCACTTGGATTGGCTGACATGCATGAATCTAGATTAAAGGTAAGAAAAGTATATTGTACTGCATAGTACGTTGTACGTAATACTATTAGTACTGTTATGAATTGATTAATATTGAGATATAGTTAATATTGTTATATAATGAAAAGATTGATTGGTTAAGTATCGATAATGCGATGATATTATGCATGTGATATATGGGTTCACCTGATTAGGTGATGCAATTTTCCTAGCGACGTACTGGGCGTAAGTACGGGCGTCAGCGATATATAATGAGTACCGAGCGTAGGTACAAGCTCAACTGATTATGTGATGCAATTTTCCTGGCGACGTACTTGGCGTAAGTACGGGCGTCCATGATATATGATGAGTACCGAGCGTAGGTATGGGCTCACTTGATTAGGTGATGCAATTTTCCTGGCAACGTACTGAGCGTAATTACAGGCGTCAGTGATATATGATGAGTACCGAGCATAGGTATGGGCTCACCTGATTAGGTGATGCTATTTTTCTGTCGACATATTGGGCGTAAGTACGGGCGTCAGTGACACATAAGTACCGGGCGTAGGTACGGGCTCGTCTGATTAGATGATGCGATATATTGGTGCCAGATTATGGCACATGCTCACCTAATTAGGTGATGCAATTATATGATATATGGGTACAGGTTTTTGGCATAGGCTCACCTGATTAGGTGATGCAGTTTTGCGATATATGGGTGTCAGGCTATGGCACAGGCTTGCTTGATTAGGCAATGCAATACATGATTATTAGATTAAAGCATCGACTAGCCTGATCAAGCAACGTGATGTTATGAAGATGGTTACTTTATGAGGTAACATATAAATAATTTATATGATTAAATAAATATGAATGCTATTATTAGTATAATGGTTTTGTATTACCAAATATCTGTATACTGATGTTTATTCATGGCAGATGCCAGTAGTGATTTGAATTTCATCTTATGAACAATATGTGATGGTTTGATTCTTATTATGTATAAATAACAATATTCGAATAATATTATTACTTTTCTTGCTGAGTCCTTATAACTCACGGGTGCTATGTGTTGCAGGTAAAAGGCAAAGAAAAGCTAGATCAACCATGAGGTGACAGTCTTCTCCAGCAATGTACATATTGACCTCATCGGCTTGTGTGTTGAGTTATCAGGAGTTGTTTTGGGCTGATTGTATCTACTGTGTATTTTTATTTTGTGTTTAAATGGTTCTCGTATGTAATTCTTTAGCAAAACTTTTTATAACAAGGATTCCAAGGACACGCTTTTTATGCCGTTATAATTTTCGTTTTCAATGTTTTATTTTAGTCATGTTTTTAATATTATCACAATTTTTAATAATTAAATAATATAATAGTATTAAACTAGTTTATAAAATTCACACACGTGGCATCCCTATAGATTAGGGCGTTACACCCAGAATAAGACCCAAACCTAGGCCTTCACCCGGACCCGAACTCGAACCCAGACCGAGATCGAAACCCAGGACTTAGACTCAAAACTAAACTGGGACTCAGATTGAGATCGAAACGTAGGACTCGGACCTGAACCTAGACCCAGACCCAGGATCCTAACACACACCCAAAGCCTGATCCGAACCTAGACTGAGATCTGGACCCAAACGCAAACTTGAACTTCGACTCGAACCCCAACCCGAACTTGAACCCAAACTTGAACACGGAATCGCAATTGGAACTGGAACCGGACTAGGACCAGGACCAGGACTGTAACGCCCTGTCCAACAGGGACGCCACGTGTGTGCACTTTATTTAAAATACCAATAATTATATAAGATGTAATTATACTAAAAGTGTGGGTAATTAAAAAAATTTTGATAGTTAAAACTCAACCTTTAAACTATTTAACAAAAGATAAGTAACATGATTTATGGGGTTCCCCTGTTTCCAAAATATTTACAAACTGGTTTCAAAGTATTTTACAACATAAACTTTATATTTTCCAAAATACAATCAAAATAGAGCATCCTGTAAACTGGGCTGCCTGCGGCTGGTATGTACATTGCTGCTGTGACCATAACTCATGGTTGTTCGACTTTAGCTTTTCCTTTACCTGCACCATAAAGCACCAGTGAGTCACAGAGACTCAGCAAGAAAGTGACTAAAACAATAATTGAAAGAAAATGATTAACAACTTATTCTCATGCCATTATGTTTACTCACTATTCGATAATAATAAGCATTTCCTTAAACATCATACATTCCTGGTACTTAATAAGGTACCACTTTTACCACTCGTTACATACGAGCTGAATATGTCACTATCGTTGCCCGATAACGCAAACGATAAGTAAGAAACCTAACCGCGGTTTCATGAGTAATTACTCATAACGGTAATAACCGTTTCCAACCCTAGGTAATAACCTAGGCTTAATAAGCTTTAATCAACATCATGTTAATAATCAAAATCACCTCCATTCATTCATTGATTTTTAACCACATACGGTGCTTACCACTTTTCTTACCTTAATTCAGAAGTCAAGAATATGGCCGACCTGGGTGGAAAAACAAGCTAGGCAATCCCGGTCCTATGTCACGACAATTGAAACACAATAAATACCTTAACATAATATTCCGGATTAAAACCCTAATTTAGAAATCAAATGTAACCTAACTCCCAACAACCCTAATTTAGGTCAAGCATCCCATATTTAACTTAAAACAGATAGTACACAACTCCCCGGGTCAAAACTGAACATAAAACAAACCCGAAGAAATTCTCCCCTGTGCAGTAACCGGCCGACCGGATTCCGGTATACCGTAACCCATCCGGTCGACCGGTTCTGGCACCAGGAACAAAAGTTCCTTTTCACCAAAATCGAACCAAAACCCCTCCAAACCTATCCAAACTTTCCAGAACAGTTTATTAACATACATATGACATAACCTAAGCTGCAAAACACAATGGTTCAATCTCTAGCTTGAAATCACACACTCAAGTGAAGAAATCAAGTTTCTTTTAGCTTTCTCACTCACCAATCAATCCCAACAGCCATGAATTCAATCCAAACATGCATTAACAGACCTTATTTAACTTGGATAACAAACCTACACCTTCACTAAACCTACAGCTTTGAAAATTTTCAAAAAAGTAACAAAACCTAGTTTGAAAACCTAAGAAAACACCAAAACTAAAAGGATGAACTTACCTAGGGTGCAAGGTTAACTTGGAGATGGAGTTTAGCTCTGAAAATTGATGTTGGCTGAAGCAAAACAATCCCTCTAGAGGCTGGTTCAGTTTGCTCGAAGGAAGAAGAGAAGAAGGTTGAGAAAATTTGGTTACTTGTCTTGGAAGGAAGCTTTTCTTCCTTTTTAAAATGCTTTGATTTCTTTTTTTTTTTTAAAAAAAATCCTTCCTTTTTATAACAAAAAGGCAGCAGCAAAGAAAAGAAAAGAAAAGTCAAAAAAATATTTTCTTGAATTCCTACTTTACCCCTCTCACAAGTAAATAAATTTTTTTTTTTAAAAGAAACCCTAGGGGCATTTTGGTAATTTTACTAATTCCCCAATCCGACATTCTAATAAAATTCTAACTTAATCCGGGATATTCTCAAAATAATTCTTTCATTTAATGTCGTGACATTGCTAACCACATAGCTAAATTTCCACAATTACCGGGCCCAAAATAACGTATTTCATTAAATAATTTCTCAACAATTTACCTAAGTAAGATCATAATCCTACTTCATTTTCCAAGTAATTACATATTTAATAAAATATGTCCATTTAAATATTATTTATTTTCTGGGATATTAAAACTATCCCCCACTTATAGGAATTTCGTCCTCGAAATTTACCTGAAAAGCTCGGGATACAACTCCCGCATCTGCGACTCTAATTCCCAAGTCGCTTCTTCAACTTTGCTATTCCGCCACAACACTTTGACTAGTGGAATAGTCTTGTTTCGCAACACCTTTTCTTTCCTGTCTAAGATCTGTACTGGTTGTTCTTCATATGACAGGTCGGTTTGAAGCTCAATGTCTTCATAACTTAAGATATGAGTTGTATCAGATACATATTTCCGA
The DNA here is from genome assembly GCF_029168945.1 of Cannabis sativa. Lineage (NCBI taxonomy): Eukaryota > Viridiplantae > Streptophyta > Magnoliopsida > Rosales > Cannabaceae > Cannabis > Cannabis sativa. Next base: position 62,307,788 of record NC_083601.1, read on the forward strand.
AGCATCGAGACATGAAACACATTATGAACCCCGGCATAAGGCAGGAGGTAGAGCTAACCGATAAGCTACCTGACCTACTTTCTCAAGAATCTCAAAAGGACCAATAAATCTGGGACTCAACTTTCCCTTCTTCCCGAACCTTCGAATTCCCTTCATTGGGGACACCCGAAGAAAAACAAAATCCCCAACTTGGAATTCAACATCTCTACGCTTTGGATCCGCGTAGCTTTTCTGTCTACTTTGGGAAGCAAGCATACGAGCTCGAATCTTCTCAATAGCCTCGCTCGTTCTTTGGACGGCTTCGAGTCCAAGATACCTACGTTCACCGGCCTCATCCCGGTGAATAGGTGATCGACATTTCCTTCCATAAAGCATCTCATACGGAGCCATGCCAATGGTACTGCGATAACTATTGTTATAAGAAAATTCAATCGAGGTAGGTACTTGTTCCAAGAACCTTCAAAGTCCATTATACAGGCCCTCAACATATCCTCAAGTATCTGAATAGTTCTTTCAGATTGACCATCGGTTTGAGGATGAAAAGTCGTACCTTGAATCTCAACTTAGTACCCATTGCTTGCCGTAAACTTCCCCCAGAACTTGGATGTAAATTTTGGATCTCGATTGCGAAACTATCGACTTTGGGGCACCATGAAGTCGAACTATTTCCTTAATATACAAATCAGCATATTGATCCACTGTATACGTTGTCCTCACCGGGAGAAAGTGAGCAGACTTCGTATATCGATCCACTATCACCCAAATAGAATCATAATACCCTCTTTTACCGTTTCCGGGTAATCCCACCACAAAATCCATATTGATGTCTTCCCATTTCCATTCAGGAATCTTTAGAGGTTGAAGCAAACCTCGCCGCCTTTGGTGTTCGCTTTAATTTGTTGACGGGTTAAGCATTTTGACACATATTCAACAATATCCCTCTTCATACCCGGCCACCAAGATAAAGCTTTCACATCATGATACATCTTGGTTGTTCCCGGGTGTAAGGAGTACGGTGTAGTATGAGATTCATCAAGAATCTCTTGTCTGATTTCTTTGTCAACCGGTACATACGTATCTCTGTTTTGTATCGCAACAACCCATCAGATAAGCATGAAAAGTCTCTTGCCAATCCAGCCTCTAACCTTTCCTTATGTCCCTGTAGCTCAAGGTCACCTTGTTGGGCTACTCTAATTCTTTCCAATAGATTAGATTGTATGGTGATATTAGCAAGTTTTCCAATTACAAATTCAATTCCCGCTCTCGTCATATCCTCACCAACTTGGCCGAGATTTCCTTTAGTTCACAAACTTGCCCCGGTCCTTTCCGACTTAGAGCATCCGCTACCACATTTGCTTTACCGGGGTGGTAGAGAATCTCGCAGTCATAATCCTTGACCGGATTCTAACCATCGTCGTTGTCTCATATTTAAATCCTTCGAGTGAAAAAGTACTTGAGGCTTTTGTGATCCGTATAAATTTCACACTTCTCACCGTACGTATAGTGACGCCAAACTTTTAGTGCAAAGACAACCGCCGCTAATTCAATATCATGGGTAGGATATCGTTGCTCATACTCCTTCAATTGCCTGGATGCATAAGCAATCACTTTCCCTGATTGCATAAGAACACAACCTAACCCTTGTTTGGACGCATCACAATAAATCACAAACTTTTCGTCACCTTTTGGTAAGGTTAGCACAGGAGCGGTAATCAACCTTTGCTTCGATTCCTGGAAACTACCTTCACACTTGTCAGTCCAAACAAACTTACAATTCTTTCGGGTCAACTCAGTTAAAGGCGTAGAAATCTTTGCAAAGCCCTCAACAAATCTTCGGTAATACCCTGCTAACCCCAGGAAACTTCTAACTTCAGTTGCTGACTTAGGTCGAGGCCAGTCACGCACTGCTTCAATCTTTACTGGATCCACTAAAATACCATCTTTACTCACCACATGCCCCAAGAAACTCACCTGAGGTAACCAAAATTCACATTTCTTAAATTTGGCATACAACTTATGCTCCCTGAGACGTTGTAATACCATTCGAAGATGTCTTTCGTGAGTCTCTTCCGAGTCTGAATAAATTAGAATATCATCGATAAAGACAATAACAAAATCATCCAGAAAATCTTTGAACACTCGGTTCATCAAATCCATAAATGTCGCCGGGCATTCGTTAATCCGAAGGACATTACCAAGAATTCATAATGACCATACCGGGTCCGAAAAGCTGTCTTGGGAATATCCTCCTCTCGAATCCTCAGTTGGTGATAACCAGATCGAAGATCAATCTTAGAAAAGACAGTTTTACCCTGCAACTGATCAAATAAATCATCTATTCTTGGCAGAGGGTACTTGTTCTTCACTGTTAATTTGTTTAACTCCCGATAATCTATACACATTCGTAATGTTCCATCTTTCTTTTTCACAAACAAAACCGGTGCACCCCAAGGTGAAGTACTAGGTCTAGTAAATTTTAAATCCATCATCCCCTGTAATTGAACTTTTAACTCTTTCAACTCTGCAGTGCCATCCCGTAGGGAGCTTTTGATACGAGCTCGGCTCCCGGTATTAAATCAATCTCAAAATCAATTTCACGTTTTGGTGGCAACCCTCGTAACTCTTCCGGGAACACATCCGTAAATTCTCGAACTATCGGGACATGCTCCGGTCCCGCTAGTGGTTCCCTGGAAATATCCACAACACTTGCCAGGAAACCAATGCACCCTTCACACAACAAATCCCTTGCCTTAAGGGCTGAAATTAAGGGAATCCGAGATCCTTGCATCTTACCCACAAATACAAAGGGGTCCTCGCCCTCAGCCGAAAAGTTACCATCTTTCTTTGACAATCAATGGTGGCGTTGTATTTAGCAAGCCAATCCATCCCCAAAATAACATCAAAATCCTCCGGATTTAATTCTATCGATCAATCGATAACTCTCTTCCTTCCACAAACACCGGAAGGGATCGAACCCACCGCCGGAGATAACCAACTCCCCAAGAGGGCAACAAGGTTCCAAAACCTCTAGAAAGCACATCACTAGGTTTATTCAGGTGCTCAATTATTCTACTTGAAATATAAGAATGCGTCGCACCAGAATCAATTAATACAGTCAATAAAGTACCAGAACGAAAGCCGACTGTCACAGTAGATGGACCAGCATCAGCCTCAGCTTGAGTCATGGCAAACACTCGAGCAGGAGCGGGTGTATCATCCTTCTTTTGCTCTAACCGTAGCAATTGTGGACAATTTCTCTTCATATGACCCACCATTCCACAGTGGAAACAGCCCTAGCCCGACACTCGCCCAGTGATGCCTTTTACACCTTGGACATTCGGGAAAAGTCCGCCGTTTTCATTCCCACTACGACGGAAACCTTGGTTACCCCGGAATCTTTTGTTTGGGCCTCGCCGCCGATGTTTCACTAGGTCTTTTCCTGCGGTCACCAAGATCGTACCCTACCCGAACCAAGACTCCGCTGATTGTTTCAATGAATCTCTTCTGGCAATATTTTTCTTTCGTATCTGAGCCTCTGCACCCTCAGAAACTAAAGCCAACTCAACTATCTGAGCATAAGTTCGGGCAACCCCCGGTTGTTTAGAAGCAACAATCACATCCCGGACGATGTGTTCATCCAGCCCCCGAATAAACTTGGCTTTTCTAGCAGCTTCAGTAGTCACCTCATCTGAGGCAAACTTTGCCAGTCGATCAAACTTAGTAGCATACTCTGTCACAGTCATACTACCCTGAGTTAACCGTATAAACTCTTCTGCCTTTGCTGCCTTAATAGACTCATTATAATACTTCTCAAAAAATAAGGCCCGAAAAGTTTCCCTGTGTCATATTATTCGTATCATGGCCCTGAGATACAATCTCCCACCAAATACGGGCATCATCTCGTAGCATATAGGTAGCACACCTGACCCGGTCATTATCTTCAACTCGCATAAAATCGAAAATGGATGTTATCATACTCATCCATTGCTCTGCTTTGAGTGGATCAGCACCACCCTCAAACACTGGCGGGTTCGCTTCTCGAACCGTTCATATAATGGTTCCAAACGATTTCTCGCATCCGTGGCACTACTAGAGGTGCCGGAGGATCAGGATTCAGATTTAGAGCAGGCTGAGCTCGCTGCTCTCTTAATTCTCTGATTTGTTCACCCTGCTGCCGAATAGTTTCTTGCATAGCAGCATATAACTGTTCCCAATTAGGTGGCGGTAAAGGGTTCTCTCCCTCACCGGCAGCCCTGAGCCCAGCTAGCTCGCGGGCACCCCTACCAGTCCGCCTTGGGTGCATAACTATACACCTGCGATCACATTCCAAGTAATAACAATACTGATAAGTATTTCCATATATTATAATCCTTCCCACAACATTCTGATATCGACATAATTCAGGTAATCAGGTAATCAGAAAATTAGCAAACTATCTTTTAACTTAAAACTTACTAAACCATGAGTCGATCAGGTCCTTGCAGCCAATGTACATATCAAACCGCCTTCGTGGATCTAAAAACCTTGGCGCTCTGATACCATGTTGTAACGCCCTGTCCAACAGGGACGCCACGTGTGTGCACTTTATTTAAAATACCAATAATTATATAAGATGTAATTATACTAAAAGTGTGGGTAATTAAAAAAATTTTGATAGTTAAAACTCAACCTTTAAACTATTTAACAAAAGATAAGTAACATGATTTATGGGGTTCCCCTGTTTCCAAAATATTTACAAACTGGTTTCAAAGTATTTTACAACATAAACTTTATATTTTCCAAAATACAATCAAAATAGAGCATCCTGTAAACTGGGCTGCCCGCAGCTGGTATGTACATTGCTGCTGTGACCATAACTCATGGTTGTTCGACTTTAGCTTTTCCTTTACCTGCACCATAAAGCACCAGTGAGTCACAGAGACTCAGCAAGAAAGTGACTAAAACAATAATTGAAAGAAAATGATTAACAACTTATTCTCATGCCATTATGTTTACTCACTATTCGATAATAATAAGCATTTCCTTAAACATCATACATTCCTGGTACTTAATAAGGTACCACTTTTACCACTCGTTACATACGAGCTGAATATGTCACTATCGTTGCCCGATAACGCAAACGATAAGTAAGAAACCTAACCGCAGTTTCATGAGTAATTACTCATAACGGTAATAACTTAGTTTCCAACCCTAGGTAATAACCTAGGCTTAATAAGCTTTAATCAACATCATGTTAATAATCAAAATCACCTCCATTCATTCATTGATTTTTAACCACATACGGTGCTTACCACTTTTCTTACCTTAATTCAGAAGTCAAGAATATGGCCGACCTGGGTGGAAAAACAAGCTAGGCAATCCCGGTCCTATGTCACGACAATTGAAACACAATAAATACCTTAACATAATATTCCGGATTAAAACCCTAATTTAGAAATCAAATGTAACCTAACTCCCAACAACCCTAATTTAGGTCAAGCATCCCATATTTAACTTAAAACAGATAGTACACAACTCCCCGGTCAAAACCGAACATAAAACAAACCCGAAGAAATTCTCCCCCGCAGTAACCGGTCGACCGGTTACGGTATACCGTAACCCATCCGGTCGACCGGTTCTGGCGTACCAGAACAAAAGTTCCTTTTCACCAAAATCGAACCAAAACCCCTCCAAACCTATCCAAACTTTCCCGGAAACAGTTTATTAACATACATATGACATAACCTAAGCTGCAAAACACAATGGTTCAATCTCTAGCTTGAAATCACACACTCAAGTGAAGAAATCAAGTTTCTTTTAGCTTTCTCACTCACCAATCAATCCCAACAGCCATGAATTCAATCCAAACATGCATTAACAGACCTTATTTAACTTGGATAACAAACCTACACCTTCACTAAACCTACAGCTTTGAAAATTTTCAAAAAAGTAACAAAACCTAGTTTGAAAACCTAAGAAAACACCAAAACTAAAAGGATGAACTTACCTAGGGTGCAAGGTTAACTTGGAGATGGAGTTTAGCTCTGAAAATTGATGTTGGCTGAAGCAAAACAATCCCTCTAGAGGCTGGTTCAGTTTGCTCGAAGGAAGAAGAGAAGAAGGTTGAGAAAATTTGGTTACTTGTCTTGGAAGGAAGCTTTTCTTCCTTTTTAAAATGCTTTGATTTCTTTTTTTTTAAAAAAAAAAATTTCCTTCCTTTTTATAACAAAAAGGCAGCAACAAAGAAAAGAAAAGAAAAGTCAAAAAAATATTTTCTTGAATTCCTACTTTACCCCTCTCACAAGTAAATAAATTTTTTTTTTTAAAAGAAACCCTAGGGGCATTTTGGTAATTTTACTAATTCCCCAATCCGACATTCTAATAAAATTCTAACTTAATCCGGGATATTCTCAAAATAATTCTTTCATTTAATGTCGTGACATTGCTAACCACATAGCTAAATTTCCACAATTACCGGGCCCAAAATAACGTATTTCATTAAATAATTTCTCAACAATTTACCTAAGTAAGATCATAATCCTACTTCATTTTCCAAGTAATTACATATTTAATAAAATATGTCCATTTAAATATTATTTATTTTCTGGGATATTACAAGGACCCAGACCCAAACCCAAACCCAAATAAAAACCCAAACCGAGACCCAAACCCAAACCCGCCTAGGACCCAAACCTGAACCTAGATCGGGACCTAAACCCAGACAAAAATCGGGACCTAGACCCAGAATGGGGACAGGGACCTAGGCAACGGAACTAGGACTAGGACCCAAGACCCGACCCCAGACCAGGACATGAACCTAGGACCCAGATTGATATCCAAATCTGGACCCAGGGCTTGGACCGAGCGCATAGTCGGTGTTTGGATCTGGGGCCCAGCCCCGGACCCGAACCCAAACCAGGACCCGAACCCAAACCCAGACCCGAACCCAGTCCCAGACCCAAACTTGGACCCAAACCCGTACCTTGTGATCTGAAATTGGAACCAAAACTAGAAGTAGATCGGGACCCGAGAACGGGATCGGAACAAGGACTTGTACCTAGACTTGGAACCGTAACCGGACGTGGACCTAGACTCGGAACCGTAACCAAAATAGGACCTAGACTCTAGCCCACACCTAGACCCGAACTGGGACCCAAACCCGGATCCCAACCCAAACCTGGACTCGGGACCCAAACCTGGACCCAAACTCAAACCCAAACATGGAACAAGACTCGGGACACAGAACTGGGGTCGGGGCCTAGAATCGCACCCCAGTCTCGGTCCTAAACCAGTACTCGAACTTGGGACCCAGGACCAGAACCAGATATAGATCGGGACACGTGACAGGTATCCAGATTTAGGACCCAGGCCAGGACTCGAACCCAAACCAAGACCCAAACCCGGACCCTAACCCAGACCCAGGACCCTAACCCAGACCCAAGACCCAAAATTGGAAACTGTACAACAACTGCCAAACTAGGACCCTCGAACAAGACTAGGACCGTGACCAGGACTCAGACCCAGACCTAGAACCGAACTCAGACCTACCCCAAACCCAAACTAAGACCGAAACTCGGGCCAAGTCACGATCGTGTACCCAGACCGAGACTGAGACCCAGACTCGAACTTGGACCAGGACCTAGACCTGGGACCCAATCCCAGACCCAAACTCGGACCTAGATAGAGATCTCGATACGAACCTGGACTCGAACCCAGACCTGGACCTAGATCGGGATCGAAGCTCAGGACCTAGATTCGGACTGAGACCCTGACCTAGACCCAAACCTGGACCCGCACCTGGGACCCGAACTCGGACCTGACCCGAACCTAGACTTAGACCGAGATTTGGACCTAGACCCAGACTCGGACCTAGACTCGGACTAGGACTCATACCTCGACCAAAACCCCAACCCAAACATTGAATAGAAGTCCATACTAGCACTAGGACCCAAACACGAACATGGACCCAGATCGGTACCTAGGACCCGGACATGGATTGAGGACCTATACTTGGGCCTCAGAATAAAAACCCAGATCGAAACTCGGGACTCAGACCCGAGCCCGAACCTGGACATAGACTCGAACCCAGATCTTGACCCAAACCTATATCGGAACCCAAACCAAGACTCGGACCGGGACTTGAACCGTGATCGGGTCCTGAACTCGAACCGGGACCTAGGACTCGAACTTGGATGGGGGACCTGGACCCAAGACACGAGCATCAGAATTAGGACTGAGACCAAAGACCCGACCCCGTACTAGGATCCTGACCTAGGACCTGGGACCTGAAGTGGAACTAGACTGGGACCTGAGACCGTGATTTAGATCTTGACCTAGGGCTTGGAACTGACCCGCAGTAAGTGTTTCAATCTGGGACCCATACCCAAACTCAAACCCAAACCCAAACCCGAACTCGGACCCTGACCCAAACCTAGACCAACACCCCCGACTTAGGTCCGAGTTTGAGACTGGGTTTGAGTCCGGGAACTAAAATCTGACTAGGACCCAAACACAAACCCGGACCGGGACGCAGACCCGAATCAAAACTCAGATCAGGACTCAGGACACGAACCCGAACCCAGACACAAACTTGGACCCGAACCTCGAGCTAGGACCTAGACCGGGATTGGAGAGTCAGACCTGGGCCCAGAACCCAGACCTAGATTGGGGACCCAAACTCAAAATTAGAACCAGAATCGGGAGCCAGGACTAGGACTGGGACCCAAGACCTTACCCCGGTCTCAGTCCCAAACCTGGAGCCAAAGAAGGACACGGACCGGGACCCAGGATCTGAATGAGAATGAGATTGGGACCCAAGATTGGGATTCGGATCTTGACCCACGACCCGGGGCTTGGACCGAATCCGTAGTCGGTGTCCAAATCTTGGAATCGTACCAAGACCCAAACCTTGAACCATTTTTAGACAAGGACCCAAACCCAGACTCGGACCCGAGACCCGAAATCGGAAAAAGTACTGGAATCAAGACACTGGAACAAGAATTGGACCTGGACCCAAAACTGGATCTAGACGAGTAACCGAACACGGACCCGAACCTAGACCGAGATCAATATCCAGACCCAGACCAAGACCTGAACCCAGACCCAGACTTCTGCCAGGACCTGCGACCCAAAAACACGAAACCCAGGACCTTTGACCTGGGACTTTGACAAGAACCTAGACCCGTAACAGAACTCGGAGCCAAACCCAAACCAAGACCCAGACAAAGACCCGAACCCATACATAGACTAAAATCTGGACCCAGAACCAGACCTAGACCCAGACTCAGATCCAGACCCAGACCTGGACTCGTACCAGAACTAAGGCTCGATCCCAAGACTTAGACCAAGACCGAGATCAAGACTGGGATCCAGACCCAGACAAGGACCAAGACCAAAACTTGGACTAGGACTAGAACCCAGACTGGGACACGGACCGGGACCCTAGACCAGACCGGGACCGACACCTGGGACCCGAGACCCAATACTCAAACCTTGGACCTAAAAATTTAACAGTGACCCAGACCAAAATCGGGCCAAGACTCAAGACAAGGACTAGTACCAAACACTGACCGGGACCTGCACTTAGACTAGGACCCTAACCCAGACCGGGAAATAGGACCCTAACCTGAATTGAGGACCCGAACCCATGACTTAGGACCCAAGACCCAAAACTAGACCCAAACCTAGACCTAAGACCCGTACTAGGACCCAAGACATGAGCTAGAATTGGACCAAGATTTGGATTAGGACCCTGGACCCAGGACCCAAGACCTGAGGCTTGGACCTGACCCATAGTCGTTGTCCAAATTAGGGAATTGAACCTAGACCCGGACCCAGACCCGGACCAAAACCAAAACCTATACCAGAACTTGAACTAGACTCACATGTGGTTGGTGTTTGGATTTGGGACTAAGACTCGGACCTGAACCCAAACACGGACCTAGACCCAGATTAGGACTCGAACCCACACCCACACCCAAACCTTAAATCGTACCCTGTGACCCGAAATTGAAATTTGAACTGTAAGGGGACCCTAAACCCTAAACCTTAAACCTTAAACGCTAAATCCTAAACTCTTTACACTTCCCCCTAAACCCTATGCCCAAAACCCTAAACCCTAAATCCCTAAACACTAAACCCAAAACCCTACACCCTAACTTGGATACGGGCCCAGACCCATACCCATACAAAGATTGGAACCCATGACCTAAACCCAGACTCGAATCCAGACTGGCAGCTAGACCCAGACTCAGGTTCTGAACTTAGACCCAAACCAAAAGTAGAACTTTGTCCGGAACTTAGACCTTGATTCAGACTCGGATCGGGATCTCGACCTGAACTCGAATAGGGACTTGGACTAAGACTGGGACTCGGACCCGGACTCAAACCTGAACCCGTACTGGGACCTACACTCAAACTGAAACTCGGGATCCAAACCCAAACCTAAACTTGGACCTAGACCGGGAACTAGGATCCAGACCTAGATGGGGACTTGGGCCCTAAACCCGAACTTGGACCCAGACTTGGACCAAGGATCCGAACCTAGATGGGGGACTTGGACCGAAAACTAGGCCCCAAAACTGGGACCGAGACCCAAAACTCCACCCTAGACTCGAGACACGGGACAAGACCTTAGACCCGAAACACAGGACCTGACTACTGGGACACAACCCCGAACGTGGACCAAAACCCAAACATACGATGCGACCCAAGACTCGAGACCAGAACTGGAATAACGCAGACCCAGATCCGTACCCAGACCCAAACCAGGATCCAAACTCGATCCTGAACCCAGAATTAGAATCGGACCATGTTTGGGACTTAAACCAAGACCTGGGAAAGTAATATGAGCGAAACCTAGACCCAAATTCAAACCAGAACCCATACCGGGACTTGGACCCTAACCGAGACCTGTGACTTGAGACCTAAACTAAGACCGGGACCTTGACCCAGATCGGAACCCAGACCCAAACCGAGTCCCAGACCCAAAAACTAGGGCCAGACCTAGGACCTAAGAACCAGACTTGGACCTGGGACCTGAAACTTGGACCCATACTAGGACTGGGACTCGAACTCGGACCTGAACCCAAATCAGGACCTAGACTCAGACCGAGACTTAAGACCCGAACTCGAACCGAAACATGAACTTGGACCCAGACTGGGACCTAAGACCTGAATATAGACGGGGGACCCAGAACCACGAATCGGGCCCCAAATTCAGGACCAGAACTGGGGCCTCAGAACTTGGATCGGGATCCTAGAGCAGGTCTGAGTCTGGGGTCTTGGGTCCTCGGTCCCGGGTCCAAATCCAGATCCTGGTCTAGTTCTAGCTCAAGTCTTGGGTCCTCGTTTGGGTCTCAGGATCAGGTTTGGGGCTAGGTTTGGGTCTTGGGTCTTGAGTCATGGTTTTGGGTCCCCGATTCAGGTCAGGGTCCTAGGTCCCAGTTTGGGTTAGGGTCCCAGTCTGAGTGCAGGTCCCGGTCTGTGTTCGGTACTTGTCCTTGTCTCGGGTCTTGGCATAGTCTGGGTCTGGGTCGCGGTTCGATTCTCAAGTCCCGGGTCTAAGTATCTGGTCCTAGGTCCCTGTCCTAGTCTAGGTTCTAGTCCCAGTCTAGGTTCATCTCGGTCCAAATCTTGGTCTAGGTCCTAGTCCTGATCTCGCTACGGGTTAGAGTCCTTGTTTTAGTACGAGTTTGGGTCTGGGTCTAGGTTTGGGTCTTAGTCTGCGTCTCAGTTCGTGTTTGGGTCCAGGTCTTAGTCTTGGTCTAGGTTTTGGTACGGGTTTGGGTTCTGGTCCCAGGTTATGGGTCCTGGGTTCCAAGTTCTAGGTCGCAGGTCCTGGCGCAACTCTCGGTCTAAGTTTGGGTCTGGGTTCGTGTATCAATCCCGGTCTAGGTTTGGGTTCGTGTTTAGTTCCACGTCTAGGTCAGGTTTTGTGTCAGGGTCCAATTCCTTTTCCAGGATCCTGATTTCGGTTCTTACTCTGATTTTGGGTCTCGGGTCCGAGTCTTGGTTTGGGTCCTAGTCTGGCAATGGTTCCAAGATCTAGACACTGACTACGAGTTGGGTCCAAGCCCCAGGTCGTTGGTCAAGATTTGAATCCCAATCTTGGGTCCCAGTCTCATTCGGATTCGGATACTAGGTCCCAGCATGTGTCTGTGTCTGGGTTCGGGTTTGGGACTGAGATCGGGGTCGGGTCTTGAGTCCCAGTCCCAGTCCCAGTCCTTGGTCTCAATTCTAGTTCTAATTTTAACTTTGGGTCCCCAATCTAAGTCTTGGTCCTGGGTCCAGGTCAAAGTCTCCAATCCTGGTCTGGGTCCTTGGTTCGGGTCCTGGGTCCGGGTCTGGGTCCAAGTCCATGTTTGGGTTCTTGTTCGATTTCGTGTCCTGAGTCCCGATTCGAGTTTTTATACGGGTCTGCGTCCCGGTCTGGGTCTGGGTCTTGGTCCTAGTTAGATTCTAATTCCTGAACTCAAACCCAGACTCGAACTCGGACCCAACTCAGGAGTACAGGTCTGGGTCTAGGTCTGAGTGTAGGTCTGGTTTTAAGTTTGGCAATGGGTCCCAAATCTAAACACTTACTACATGTCTATGTTGGGTTTTATGCCCTAAATAAAACTCATTTCAATATAATCAGATTTGCTTATTAATATAGATCAGAAATAACATTTAATGTTGCATGGTTCACATGATTTATTTCATGATTATATGTACATAATGTATAAATTCATATGAAACCCTTTTCACATACTTGATCCTGTTTATTGTGCCGTCAACACATTGGAAAGTAAACATGACTATGTGAATAATGTTTCCTAGATTTATCAGACACAGGGTTTTACCGATATGATAATCTACAACAAGAGTTTACTTGTATTTGGAGAAATACTATGTTCTTTCCAGAACATTGGTTAAAGTAAAGCTCAGGTTGGATGCATGGAGTATGCATCGAAAGGGACCGATATTGAACTTTGACTTAGATTTATTAAACTTACCGTAATATCTATTCAAGTCAATATCGCCTAGTTGATCCTAGATCAAATTATCTTAATCCTGTTATGATTAGGCTCAATCTTGAAAGGCTATTCGTGTTCTTTGATTTGTTAGTTAAGCCTACTTTTAGGTCAGGGTGATACGTACATTTTGGGAACACGGTAGTGCAATTGAGTGGGAGCGCTATCATAAACATGGAATCTATAGCTTCTATCTGGCGAATAGTAAGCAAAGGATGATCTCCTTCAAGCTTGACCAAACGAACATAAATGGTGGAGTACTCATTTCACATAAGCTGAAATATCATTTATACGGGGTCAAGTGTTTTAAGGAATAAATACATTGTAGGGTGTAACGGTAATTTAATCCCTTTACAGTGTAGATCATTCATATAGAGGATCATTGATCACATTACGATTATAACAATGGATAACTAATGATGTGTCTATATGGGGGAACATATAGAGCATTCTATATACTGAGAGTGCAATTCTAAGTTCTATGCGTGGATTCAACGAAGAATTAATAAGTTAGTGAATTTTAGTGCTAAATTCTTGATCTACTTATTGGAAGCTCGGTTATATAGACCCATGGTCCCCCCACTAGTTGAGATAATATTGCTTGTAAGACTCATGTAATTGGTTTTGATTAATCAATTATAATTCTCAAATTAGACTATGTTTATTTGTGAATTTTTCACTAAGTAAGGGCGAAATTGTAAAGAAAGAGTTTATAGGGGCATATTTGTTAATTATGATACTTTGTATGGTTCAATTAATAAATATGATAAATGACAATATTATTTAATAATTATTTATAGTTATTAAATAGTTAGAATTGGCATTTAAATGTTTGAATTAGGAAATTGGCATTTTTGAGAAAATCAGATACAAAAGGTGTTAAAATTGCAAAATTGCAAAAAGCAAGGCCCAATCCATTAGTGTATGGCCGGCCACCTTTGTAGCTATTTTAAGTTGATTTTTTCATTATTTTAATGCCATATAATTCAAATCTAACCCTAGTGGAATGCTATAAATAGATAGTGAAGGCTTCAAGAAAATAAAAACTTTTCTTCACACTTTCTGAATCAGAAAAAACTGAGCCTTCTCTCTCCCTATCTTTAGCTGACCACTCTCTCTCTTCTTCCTTAGAATTTCGAAATCCTTAGTGATTAGAGTAGTGCCCACACACATCAAGCAATACCTCAATCATAGTGAGGAAGATCGTGAAGAAAGATCATCAGCAAAGGAGTTTCAGCATCAAAGATTCCGAGAAAGAGATCCAGGTTCAGATATTGATAATGCTCTGCTACAGAAAGGAATCAAGGGCTAGATATCTGAACGGAAGGAGTCATTATATTCCGCTGCACCCAATGTAAGGTTTCTTTAAACTTTATATGTGTTTAATTTATCGTTTTAGAAAGTTCTTATTTAGGATGTTAATAAACATACTTGTGAGTAGATCTAAGAGCCTGGTAATATAATTTCCAACAACTGGTATCAGAGCCATGGTAATTGATTTACTTGCAAGAAATTTGGACTTTAAAACGATTGTTTGTATGTTCTTTGGATGGTATCATGTTGTATTGAGTGTTAGTTGATGATTGATTGATGTTTGTGAAATTTTCGTGAAAAATAATTGCGATTTCATCTCTGGAATTATTTTTATTGGATAGTATGGAAAAAATTAAGCAAGTTAGCCTTTTACAGAACTTAATTTGGATTTTATTTGAATTAGTTATGATTTTTTGAAGATTTGAAAAAATCGGGGTTGTGCTGATATTTTCCTGCGATCGCAAATCTGTTTCGAATTTTTTTGTTTTTCTTTGATTTTTCATGCTTTTTCATGGAATTAACTTCCAATTTTTTGTATAGTTTTGTATTTATATTATTACTATTCCTAATTCAATTCTAATTATCATTTTGAATTAATTTAATGTTTTTTAAATTTAATTCAAGATATTAGTGTAATTTGAATTTGAATAGAATTAGTATCTATCTTCTTGCTTAAAAATCTATCTTATTTTTAAATTTGATTATATCTTATTTTTTTTTTTAAATTTAAGGTCAGATTTTATAAGATATTTATAAAATCTTTTAAGATATTTTTAAGATATCTTATCTTTTAAGATATTTTTAATTATATCTTATCTTTTAAGATATTTTTTTTTAAAAATTAAATCTTTTTAGATATTTTGACCTTATTTAAATTTAAAATAAGATATTTATAATCATGTAATTTTAAATAGATGTAAGATATTTTGCTAACTTTTAAATTTTGTTATTTTATTTATTTAAATTAAATTTAAAATCTGAAAAGATATTTCATTTATCTTTTCTAATTTTTATTTTTAAAATAACATTTAATTTTTAAAAGTAATTAGCAAATTTTGAAATGATATTTAGGTTGGTTGAAACCTAATTTTTCAAAAAGTAGGTTTAATTTTAAATATTTTTTTTTAATTTTCGAAATTAAATTTTTTTTAAATTTTTTTTTTTTATTTTTCGAATATTAAAATATTTTTAATTATTTATTTTTCAAAATTATTTATTTAAAATTAAATAAATCCTACTTCCAACTATCCAGCTAACCTTGTTGCAGGAGTATGTGGTTTTAGCTTGTATGTAAGTTTTTAAAACCTATTATTACTTGATTGCAAATAGCCATGGTTACCTTTTGCCAGATCTAATGATCTGATGGCTCCCTTGGTCAAGATAATAATTTGTAACAGGTATATTTACAATCTTCTTTCATCTGTGTATGACCTAGCAACATGATAGGACTCATCCAAAGTGTGCCTGTGTGAGCCTATATGTTTAATTTTATTATAGATGCATATAGGTTGCTGTTGCTAAAATAAACTATCATAGTTCTTGATAGAATTTATTTAGGCCCATTTAGTTTTTGGGCCTATTCAATTAATAACAGTTGTTCTTATTAAGGTTAAATTCCTCTCTTTTGGGCCTTGTGTGAGAGTTGGGAGCCATAGAAGTGGGTACGACATACTGAACCCAGCACCCCCTCACATGAACCACCCCAATTGTGAAGGCCCATTTGCCTGATTTGAATAACTGTACTAGGTTAATTAAACTAGTTTAACCTAATAAAATTGATTAGCAACATAATTAATTTCATTTATTTTGAAATTAATTTAAGAAAATTATAGTTTAAAGAATTCTTTATTCTAAGCTAAACTATATGTATTTTCTTGTATTTAATTAAATATAGAATTATAACCATCTAGATTCTTTCTGGAGCTTAATTTAAATTTTTCATTAAATATTCCTATTTAAGTTGATATTTAGTTATCTACAACTAACCAACTTAAATCTGAATATCTTTTGAATTTCAAATTTCAAAATTAAGTTGAGGAATTTTAGGCATTGGTTATTAAGATTCTTTAGATATTTTTTTAAGTTAATATCTTTTCGAATATTAACTTAAAATGGAATATTTTCAAATTAAGTGGTTACAACTTAATTTTTGATATTTAATTAAATTTAAATTTGAAAAATATTTAAGTTCTAGATTTTTTCTAATACAACTTAAATTAGATATTTTTTCAAATTTTGTGGAAAAGATACTTAGTCAAATAAGATATTTTCTAGATAGGTATTTCTAGACTACTTATTATTTCTAATATTAAAAAGGAAATATTATACATTGTGAAATTAATTATTTAAATAATTAATTTTGGTACAATTTATTTTAAGTATATTTTTTCCTAGTATTAAATTAGAGATTAATAATTAAGCCTTCTCTACACTTAATTATTTATTTCTTGAATTTAATACATTTAATTAATTTGAAAATTAAATATCTAAGTTGATTTTTATCATCATACTTAAATATTTCTTTTTCATGACATTTAATTAAATAGAAAATTATTTTTAGTTGAAATTTATTTTTTCAACTAAATTTAAATAATTTTCAAAATATATTTTTTTTCTTTATTTTATTAATCAATTTTCGAAATTGCATTTCTTAAATGCTAGAATTTTGAATTTTATCTTGAAAAATAGATTAAGTTGTAAATTAATTATTTATTTTAATTAATTCTTGGATCAACTTAAATCAATGATTTTTTCATTTATTGATTAATTTAAAATAAATTGAATTAAAGTATATTATTAGAAATTGAATTAATTAGTCAAAAGAAAATCTAGATAGATGATATTTTTGCTTGAAGTATTTTTCTAGTGTATTTAATTAAATAGAAAATTAATATTTAAGTTGATTTTCATCATCATACTTAAATATTTGAAATTTTTCTTATATATTTAATTAAATAGGAAAATTATATTTTTTGTTGTAAATTAATTTTATTAATTAATTTTGGGCCAACATTAAATTAGAATAATTATTCCAGGATTTATTTTTTTTATTTTAACATGCATTTTTCGAAAATTGTATTCTTAAATACTTTAATTTTTCGAAATGCAATATATATATTTATAGAAAATAAAATTTGAGTTGTAAATTAATTTAAATTAATTTTGTAACAACTTAAATTGAATATTTTTCTAAATATTTATTGGAAATTATTACTAAGATGGAAATAATTCATGTTATTTTCATAACCATCTAAGTAAAATTTATAAATATTAAATTAAAATTTATATTTAAAATTTTTTATTCTAAATTGGAAATTTTAATTAAATAAATATATATTTAAAATAAATAGAATAAATAAAGAGAATAAAAGAAAATAGAGCTCTTTTTAAATAATGAGCTTTATTATCAAGAGACATTCGATCTCCATAGTGGGTTTTACACCGCGTTTGTTTTAGTGAGTAATCCTCCCTAATGGAGGAACGTTCATTAGCAATTTCGCACCGTTTAACCTCGCATGATAAGTAGTTTGTAAGTGTTTTGTATGGTATGGATCACCCTAATGGTGGCGACCATACTTGACTTGCAAATTATGAAACAATGGTGGAAGCTCATAAGATAGAATTGCCTTGACTCTCGCCTAAACGGGACAACGCTGAATTCCAATCTTGATCGAATAAAAGGTTGCTAGAATGTTTAACATTTTAGACGAGCTGACAACTCCATTCAATGAATGGTAGCTTTGACTCTCGCCTAAACGGGACACTGATATCAGTTTGTTGAAAACCTTGGAAATTATTTAGGATTGTAAGTTTTAGTATTTTCACTTGTCATTCCTACTTGCTATATGTTTATAATTTCTGAATTGTGTATGAATTTATATTGAACCATGTTATTTTCTGTTATTAAGTTGTAGTTTAATTTCGAATCTTCATTGTTGGTCCAACTTGGCTTGTTTATCTAATGAGATAAATCCCTAGTGGATTTTCACCATTAGACATTCATAATAGTGTTAGATCTCGAAAGATAAATATTGTATATACGACATCTAACTGTTCATCAATTGATGACACCTTAGACTAGTATTTTTACGATATGAAACAAGAAGATTGTATAAATAAGATTACTTTGACTTTCGCTAATCGAAGCATCGTTGGATTCTTATTTTAAACGAAATTATCCTAATTCCTCTTAGCTTATTCATTTCGAATTAGCTTAATAACATATCATTGGATGAATGGTCTATAAATCATTTCATGTCATTCTATATTTTCTCTTAAGAAATTAAATGACGCATATGATTATAATCCCGAAATTCTATTCCCAATTGATATAAATCCTCAATCTTAGAAATCTCCTACTTGTATGGGCAAATCTGACTTAGAGTTTAAATAGTAGTGGTGGTCCAAGAAAGAATTACTCATTATATTTGGTTGAATTTAAGTCTTTGACTTTAATTTTAGAATCCAAACAGAAATTTTCTTATATTTCTAATTCCAGATACAATACAGTTACACTTTCTCAAGTGTTTAATATCCATCTTTTATTAATGGATTTAAACTATATGGAATATGAGTTATGTATTCTGTGACCAGGATCCACTTGCACTATTCTAAGAACTCTTTGATGTAACTAAACCTATGTCATCAAAAGACTCTACCACAATTTTTTTTAATCTATGGCATTTGTATCTTGTTCATAGTGGATTTGACAAGATCAATCTCTGCAAAGAGTTAATATGCCTATATCCACTGAAAGTAGTTCATCTCATTCGCAGATGGATGTACATTCAGGGGTGGATATGAGTTTTTCGTTGTATTCTTAAAACGATCACTCTAGGTTATACCTTATGCAAAGAAATTTGAAATGTTTGAAAAATTTCATTAATTTCTAGCAATGGTTAAAAACCATTAAGATAAGTGGTTAAAGATCTTGCGAACTGATAGGGGTGGAGAAATAGTTAGTAGATATGCAGTTCAAAGATCATTAATTTGATTTTTGAATTATATCCAAACTTACCTCCCCAGAAATTTCGAGTTGCATGTTGATGATTAGTTACTAGTCGTTGCCTAATTCCTTCTATGGTAATACAATTTCAGAATGATGTAATGGTTGTATACTTAGTGTAAATCATTACTAGATTCATGGATGACCTAATCAAAATCTTAAGAAAAGCTAGAACTGTTAACCATGGTTTGTTAGCTATTCTAAGTGATTAGGGGTGGACCATCCCATAGTCAATAGATAAGAAAGTGTTTGTTCAAACAAATACTATTCTAAGAAAATGACTAAGTCTGAAAACAAGTAGCAAATAAAGGAGATATTTAATTCTTGATTCCAAAAGTGTTCTATCATCTTATATAACATATGATGATCCCACTGCCTCTGTTGTCTTGTCACAACCGAAGAGATCAATACCATTTACTTTTCTTCGACATAATTCACGGTACCTTGTCGTAGTGGGAGAGTTTCTAGGAACTCACCTTCTTATGACTTGGGAGACACTAGTGATCAAAATCCATTGTGAGTTTAAACAAGTAATGGATTGTCAAGATAAGAAACTAAGCATAAAGCCAATAGAACTATGGTTTAATCCATTCACATGGAGTAACCTAAAGTTTTCTATTACAAGGACATAAAAGGAAATTTTCGTTTATAAGTCTATTCTATGGACTTAACAAAACAACCTGTTCCTAGTATTATAGGTTTGAGTTTATCTAAACCTATGGCTTGTGGTATACCTGGTAATTACTTACTCTAATGCAAGCAACTTACTTTAGTAAGATGCTGAAGCATTTTCTTTCTAATGGCAATCTATAGAAGCTTCACAACTTCTTAGGTATAGATTTTATTTATCTAAGGAAAAGTCTTAACTATTCCAGAAAAGATAAAGCCATGAAAGAATTTCTTATATCAACAGTGAGAGGTCTTAGATATGCTTTTGTATGCCTTAGACCAGACACCTGCTGTTGAGTGGGAGTAATGAGTAGGTATTAGATTAATCCAGGACAAGAACATTGGAAGACAATCAAGTAAATCTTAAGATAAAGAAGAGGAACTATATGTTAGTCTATAAGGGTGTGTTTAAAACTCTTAGACTACACCATATCAGATTTCAAAATTTGCCTTTGTGCTAGTAAATCTTTCTGATAAGATGGTGATTACTCTGGGGGTGGAATAGTGATTTTGGAGAAGTGTAAAAACCTATCTGAAGTCTCTAGGTCTACCAGAGAGGGACTGAATGTTAAAGCTGCAGGAAAGGTACTTATTCAGTCTAAGGAAAGTTCTATACATCTTTGGCATCATTCCAAATTGCCTTAAACTACTAGTGTTAATTTCCTGATTAACCAAAAGTAGTTGCCAAAGATATAGAATCCAAACATCCCAAGAGAGTAGACATATAGAGAGGAATTTCACATTATCAATGATTTTGTGATTAAGGAAGAGTAATAGTGGAGAAAAGGTTGTGGTTAATTCAACCTTTCAGATCCTATTACGAGGAGTTTACTACTACTACACTTGATTTGCATATCAAGGTGTTGAGATTATTTGAAACGCACTTTTTGTTTTATATTAGTGCAAGTGGGAGTTTGTTGGGTTTTATGCCCTAAATAAAACTCATTTCAATATAATCAGATTTGCTTATTAATATAGATCAGAAATAACATTTAATGTTGCATGGTTCACATGATTTATTTCATGATTATATGTACATAATGTATAAATTCATATGAAACCCTTTTCACATACTTGATCCTGTTTATTGTGCCGTCAACACATTGGAAAGTAAACATGACTATGTGAATAAAGTTTCCTAGATTTATCAGACACAGGATTTTACTGATATGATAATCTACAACAAGAGTTTACTTGTATTTGGAGAAATACTATGTTCTTTCCAGAACATTGGTTAAAGTAAAGCTCAGGTTGGATGCATGGAGTATGCATCGGAAGGGACCGATATTGAACTTTGACTTAGATTTATTAAACTTACCGTAATATCTATTCAAGTCAATATCGCCTAGTTGATCCTAGATCAAATTATCTTAATCCTGTTACGATTAGGCTCAATCTTGAAAGGCTATTCGTGTTCTTTCATTTGTTAGTTAAGCCTACTTTTAGGTCAGGGTGATACGTACATTTTGGGAACACAGTAGTGCAATTGAGTGGGAGCGCTATCATAAACATGGAATCTATAGCTTCTATCTGGCGAATAGTAAGCAAAGGATGATCTCCTTCGAGCTTGACCAAACGAACATAAATGGTGGAGTACTCATTTCACATAAGCTGAAATATCATTTATACGGGGTCAAGTGTTTTAAGGAATAAATACATTGTAGGGTGTAACGGTAATTTAATCCCTTTACAGTGTAGATCATTCATATAGAGGATCATTGATCACATTAGGATTATAACAATTGATAACTAATGATGTGTCTATATGGTGGAACATATAGAGCATTCTATATACTGAGAGTGCAATTCTAAGTTCTATGCGTGGATTCAACGAAGAATTAATAAGTTAGTGAATTTTAGTGCTAAATTCTTGATCTACTTATTGGAAGCTCGGTTATATAGACCCATGGTCCCCCCACTAGTTGAGATAATATTGCTTGTAAGACTCATGTAATTGGTTTTGATTAATCAATTATAATTCTCAAATTAGACTATGTTTATTTGTGAATTTTTCACTAAGTAAGGGCGAAATTGTAAAGAAAGAGTTTATAGGGGCATATTTGTTAATTATGATACTTTGTATGGTTCAATTAATAAATATGATAAATGACAATATTATTTAATAATTATTTATAGTTATTAAATAGTTAGAATTGACATTTAAATGTTTGAATTAGGAAATTGGCATTTTTGCGAAAATCAGATACAAAAGGTGTTAAAATTGCAAAATTGCAAAAAGCAAGGCCCAATCCATTAGTGTATGGCCGACCACCTTTGTAGCTATTTTAAGTTGATTTTTTCATTATTTTAATGCCATATAATTCAAATCTAACCCTAGTGGAATGCTATAAATAGATAGTGAAGGCTTCAGGAAAATAAAAACTTTTCTTCAGACTTTCTGAATCAGAAAAAACTGAGCCTTCTCTCTCCCTATCTTTAGCTGACCACTCTCTCTCTTCTTCCTTAGAATTTCGAAATCCTTAGTGATTAGAGTAGTGCCCACACACATCAAGCAATACCTCAATCATAGTGAGGAAGATCGTGAAGAAAGATCATCAGCAAAGGAGTTTCAGCATCAAAGATTCCGAGAAAGAGATCCAGGTTCAGATATTGATAATGCTCTGCTACAGAAAGGAATCAAGGGCTAGATATCTGAACGGAAGAAGTCATTATATTCCGCTGCACCCAATGTAAGGTTTCTTTAAACTTTATATGTGTTTAATTTATCGTTTTAGAAAGTTCTTATTTAGGATGTTAATAAACATACTTGTGAGTAGATCTAAGATCCTGGTAAAATAATTTCCAACAGTCTAGTCCAAGCCTCAAGTCTGAATTAGGGTCACGGTCTCGGGTCCTAGTCTAGTACTACTTCGGGTCCCAAGTCCCGGTCAAGGTCCAAGGTCAGGGTCCGGGTCTGGGGTCGGGTCTTGGGTCTCGGTCCTAGTTCTGATGCCCATGTCTTGAGTCCGGGTTCCCTATCCAAGTACGAGTCCTAGCTCCTCGTCCGAGTCCAGGACCCAGTCGGGGTTCAAGTCCTGGTCTGAGTTAGGGTTCGGATTTCGATCTTTGTCTAGGTCCAAATCTGGGTTCGAGTCTAGGTCTAGGTTTGGGTCCGAGTCCCGAGTTCCGATCTACGTCTGGGTTTTGAGGCCTAGGTCAAGGTCTCCATCCAGGTTTGGGTCCTAGGTCCCGGTCTGGGTCCATGTTCGGGTTTGGGTCCTAGTCCCAGTTTTTTTTTGATTCAGTGTCTCGGTTTAGGTTTGGGTCCGGGTCTGGGTCGTTGTTTGAGTTTTGGTCCGAGTCTCGGTCCGGGTCTAGATCCAGGTCCGGATCTCGGTCTGGGTTTGGGTTCGGGTCTAGGTCCATGTTCGGGACCCGAGTGCAGGTCCAAGTCCGGGTCTTAGTTAGGGTCTCGATCAGGATCTATGTCTTGAGTTTAAATCCCTGTCTGGGTTTGGGTTTGGGTTCGAGTTAAGGTTTGTATCTTGATCTATGTCTTGAGTTTAAATCTCAGTCTGGGTTTGGTCTGGGTCCAAATTCAGGTTCTAGGTCACGGTCCTAGTCTTGTTCAAGGGTCCTGGTCTCGTGGTTCTTATTTAGGTTCTAGTTTCAGGTCGCGGGTTTGGCACAGTGTCCGGGTTTGGGTCCTTGTCTGAGTCCCAGATCTGGATCAATATCACGTGTCGCGGTCTGGTTCGAGTTCAGGTCCCGGGTCCTAGGTCCAAGTTTTGGTTCGGGACCGAGACTTGGGTGCGGTTCTTGGTCCCAACCCTAGTTTTATGTCCCGAGTTTGGTTCCATGTTTATGTCTGAGTTCGGGTCCAGGTTCATAACCGAGTCGATGTCTGGGTTGGGATTCGGGTCTGGGTCGCAGTTTGGGTCTAGGTCTGAGTTACAGTCCAGGTCCTGGTCCAGTTACGGTTCCAGGTCTAGGTCCAGGCCCAATTACGGTTCCAGGTCTAGGTCCAAGTCCTGGTTTCGGTCCTATTCCTAGGTCCCGGTCTACTTCTTATTTCGGTTCTAATTTTGGGTCACAGGGTACAGGTTCGGGTCCAGGTTCGGGTCTACGACTGGGTTCAGGTCTGGGTCTGGGTTCGGGTCCTGGTCTGGGTTAGGTTCTGGGGCTGGGTCTTAGATCTAGACACCGACTATGGGTTCGGTCCAAGCCTCGAGTCCAGATCTGGATCCCGATCTTGGGTCCCAGTCTGGTTCTGTTTCAGGTGCTGGGTCACGAGTTGGGTCCTAGGTTCAAGTCTTCGTCTGTGGTCGGGTTTTGGGTCCCAGTCCTAGTTTTGTTGCCCAGGTCCTTATACCGATTCTGGGTCCAGGTCCCAGTTCTGCTCTGGGTTTGGGTTCCGCTCTAGGTTCGGTTTTGGGTCCTAGTCGCGGTTCGGGTTTGGGTCTCGGTCTAGATTTTTATAAACAAACAATACAAACAAATAACTGATCTGGAATATCTAGAAAGTAAGCCAAAATATCTCAATTTTAAAATTCAAAAAAAAAATTAAATTTTAGAATAAATATCTTAACTAGAATTCAAATTTAGGTTGTTAGAGAATATTTGAAAAAATTCAAAATTCAACAACCTCCTAAATTTTCTAAATTCTAACAAAAAATCAAAAATATCTAACCAATTTTTCAAATATCAAGTTTATTTATTCAAAATTTAAATTTATTTAAAATTTCTAATAAGATAATATAATAAAATATCTTGAATTTTAAATTTAGATATTTCATTATTATATTCTAAGTATTATAATTTAATAAATTTAAATATTACATAAATAAACTAATTGAAAAAATAAGATATTTTATATGGTTAGAATATTTTAAAAAAATAATAATAAGTTTGAAAAATTTATGGTTTGAAACCGTAAAATATCTAATCAAACCAAACAAACCAATTTTTCAAATCTTCATGTTATTTTTGCCAAAATATAATTTTAATAAAAAAATGTCTAATAAGATTAAATGTTAAACCTAACATATTCCTAATCTTATAATTTTAATTAATAAAATATATTTCAAAAAATAACAAATTTGAAAAAAAATGATATGGTTAGCAAACTTTGAAATTTGAACAAGATTATTTTAAAAGATAATATTTTAATATCAAAGTAAGATCGATCATTCAAATTTAATAAAAAATAATATCTGATCTTAAATAAATAAAATAATCTAAAATTTTAAAATTAACATCAGGCTCCTTTGTGAGAAATCAAATTTTCAAAATTCAAAGCCTACTAATATTAGAAACTAATTTTAATTAATTTAAAAAAATAATAAAAATTAATTTTATTCTGAAACTTAGATTTTTGATTGAAAATTCAGATTCTACACAAAATTCTACCAAAAATTTGCTTTTGTTTCAATGAAAAACAATTTTTGAATCAAAAGTTATGACGAAAACAAGTTTGAGGCACAGGGGTATGCATTGCATACCCCTGCGCGCGCGGAATGGCCCATCTGACCGAGACAGGAGGCTGCATGCAGCCTCCATGGCCGAGAAACATGGGCGTGACACAGGGGAAGCTTCCGACAAGGCTTTGTCTGAAGGGATCTTGTCCCATGCGCGCGCGCGAGTGTGCTTTCAAACCCTGATATTTTTGTTCAACTTCAAAAAATCATAACTAATTCATAAAAAATCCAAATTAGGTTCTGTAAAAGCCTAAATTTATTATTTCTTTTTGTCTACTTTCCAGAAAAAATAATTCCAGATCAAAATAAGAAATATTTCAGTAACATATATTACAATTTCTAAACTATCATCAAATAAGCACATAAACCACATGAAACCATCCAAATCAACATAAATCATCGTTTTAATTCATATTTCATGAAAGTAAATCATTACCATGGCTCTGAGGCCAGTTTTTGGATATATTTTACCAGGATCTAGATTTACTAACAAGTATGTTTCATTAACATCCTAATATGAATTCTAAAACAATGAAATAAACACATATAAAGTTTAGGAAACCTTACATTGGGTCCAGCGGAATATAATGACTCCTTCCATTCAGATCTCTAGCCCTTGATTCCTTTCTGTAGCAGAGCATAATCAAGATCTAAATTTGGATCTCTTTCTCTCCTTCCTTTGATGCTGATTCTCCTTCTTGTTGTTTGAAATCTCCTACAGTCTTACACACTATGATTGAGATACCACTTGATGTGTGTGGGCACTACTCTATCACTCAAGGATTTCGAAATTGAAGAAGAAAATAAGAGAGAAGGTGGCGGCTAGAAGATTTTCTCTGAAGGAATGAGATGCATCATCTTTTCTTGAAGCCATCACTACCTATTTATAGGTAACCACCTAGGTTTAAGTTAGAATTATTTGGCATTAAAATAATGAAAAAATAAATTATAAAAGCCTATAAGAGTGGCCGGCGATGGGCTTTCGATAATGGGCCTCACTTATGCAATTTTGCTGTTTTAACATTTCTGCATCTCATTTTCTCAAAAACGCCAATTTTCAAATTCAACCATTTAAATGCCAATTCTAATTATTTAATAACTAAAAATTAATTATCAAATAATATTGTCATTTAATATATTTATTATTTAGACATATAAAGTCTCTTAATTAATAAATAAACCTAGAATCACTTTTCTTTACAATTTCTCCCTTAGTGAAAATTCATAAACTCGACATAGTCTAACTTTAGAATTATAATTGATTAATCAAAATCAATTAACTGAGTCTTACAAGCAGTATGGTCTCAACTAGTATGGGGACCATGGGCCTATATAAACCGAGCTTCCAATAAGTCGAACCGAATTTACCAAGTAAATTCCCTAACTTATTAATTCCTTATTAAATCCACACTTAGAACTTGGAATTGCACTCTCAATCATATAGAACGCTCTATATGTTTCACGATATAGATACGTCATTAGTTATCCATTGTTATAATCCTAATTTGATCAATGACCCTCTAATAGATGATCTACATTGAATAGGTACTAAGTTACGGATACACCTTCGATGTATTTTACCCTTAAAACACTTAGCTCCGTATAAATGATATTTCAGCGAAGTGAAATGAGATCTCCACCATTTATCTCTTTTTAGCCAAGCTCAAAGGATATCATCATTTCACTTCTAAATTCCAACAGAAGTTATAGACTCCATATTTATGTTAGCGCTCCCACTCAATTATACTATCATGTTCCCAAAATGTACGTATCACCCTGACCCAAAAGTAGGCTTAACTAACAAATCAAAGAACATGTATAATACTCTTGAGATCAAACCTAAACATATCAGGATTACGATCATTTGATCTAGGATCAACATGTGATATTGAATTGAATAGATATTACGGTAAATTTTAATATATCTAATCAAAGTTCAATATCGGTCCCTTCCGATGTATACTCCATACATCCGATGCTGGTAAACTTTGCCAATACCCTGGAAAGGACATAACACTTATCCAAGGTGTAAGAATACCTATCGCTGATTATCATGTCAGTCTAAATCCAATGAACTGACAAATCATGGAATAAAATTTCGAACATATAATCTAGATTATATTCCACTGTGTTGACAACACTATAATCATTAATAAATTCATATGTTCTGGACTTAAATAGAATTTATACATTATATATATAATCATGAAATAAATCATGTGAACCATGCAACATTAAATGTTATTTCTGATCTTTATTAATAAGTAAATCTGATTATATTGAAATGAGTTTTATTTAGGGCATAAAACCCAACACTAAGTTCGAGTTCGGGTTCGAGTTCGGGTTCGAGTTCGGGTCGGGGTTCGAGTACTGGTCCGAGTTGGGTTAGGGTCTGGATCTCGATCTAGGTCTGGATCGGGCTCTAGGTGTGGGATAGGGTCCTGGGTTTGGGTCCAGGTTCGTGTCCGAGTCCCAAGTTTTGATCTCTGTCTGAGTCCAGGTTTTGTTCTGAGTCTATGTCTTGGGTTCCGATCCTAGTCTGGGTTCGAGTTCGGGTCAGCGTGTAGGTCTTGGTTTGGGTCTGAGTTTGGATCCCGAGTTCGGGTCAGATTTTGGGTTCAGGTTTGGGTTTGGGTTTTGTCCTGGTATGGGTTCATGTCCAGGTTCTTGTCCTGGTTTGGGTCCAAGGGAGGTTTGCGGTCTGGGTCTGGGTCCGACTTCAGATTCCTGGGTCCAGGTCAGGTCCTGGTTCGGGTTCAAGTCCTGGATTTATATCTGGGTCTGGGTTCCAGGGCCTAGCTCCCTGGTCTTGGTCCCCCATCAAAGACTGGTTCCTAGGTCCTGGTCTAGGTCCTGGTTCGAGTTTCGGTCCCGAGTCATGGTTTTAGTCAAGCTCCTAGCCCGGGTTCGGGTCCAGGTCTTGGTCCCAGTCTTGGTCTCGGTTCATGTTGGTGTCCTTGTCAGGGTCTGGATCCTGGTGTGGGTCGCGGATCGCAGGTCCTAGCGAGGGTTTAGGACCATGTTAGGTCAAAATCCCAATCTAGGTCCCGATCCAGGTTCGGGTCCCAAGTCTCAGGTCTCAGTCCTAGTCAAGGTCTCGGTCAAGGTTTTGGTCTTAGTTTGGGTTATGGTTTTGATTTGGTTCTTGTCTCAGGTCTCAAGTCCAGGTCCTAGTCAAAGTTCCAGTTTTGATTTCGGGTTCGAGTTTGGTTCTAGGTTCGGGTCTGGGTACGAGTTTTTCAGATCTCGGTCTGGGTCCAAGTCTAATTTGGGGTCCAGGTTCGGGTCCTTGGTTTGAGTCCCAGGTTCGAGTTTGGGTCTGCATCTGGGTCTGGGTCCAAGTCCTGTGTTACGATCCCGGTCTGGGTTTGGGTTTGGGTCGGTATTCGGGTCTAGGTTCGTGTCAATATCCAATTCTGAATCCCAATTTAGGTCATGAGGGTGGTCTGGGTCCGGGATCGAGTCCCGAGTTTGGGTTCGAGTTCAGGTTCGAGTCTCAGTCCTAGTCTGGGTCCTGGACTGGGTCTGGGACTGGATCTGAGCTTGAGTTCTGGGGCTGGGTTCTGGTCTAGTTCTGGGTCCCAGTCCAGGTCCAGGTCCTGCTCACGGTCCTGGTCCATTTCTAGGGTCTTGGTCATGTTCTGGTTCAAGTTCCGATTTTGGGTCGCAAATCTGGGTCAGGGTCTGAGTCCTACTCCAACTTCGGGTCCTTGTTTGAGTCCCAGATCAAGACAGAGACTATGGGTCTTGTCCAAGCCCCGGTTCTCAGATCCCGAGACAACATCTGGATCCCAATCACGGGTCCCAGTTTAGTTTTGGTTCATGTCCATTGTCCTGGTCTGGGTTTTGGTCTAGGTTCGGGACCGAGACTAGGGTCTAGTTTTGGGTCTCGATCCCAGTTCTGGGTCCCGAGTTTCAATGTTTGGGTCTTGAGTTCAGGTTTAGGTTCAGGTCTTGAGTCCCGGTTCAGGTTTGGATTCTGGTTTTGGACCCAATCCCCGAGTGGGTCTGTGTTCGAGTCCGGGTCCTCGTCCGGTTATAGTTTTGGGTCCGGGTCCAGGTCCTGGTCTTGGCCCTGTTCTTGGGTCCCGATTCGCTTCTAGTTTCGGTTCACGTTTTAAGTCATGGGGTACGGGTTCGGGTCGAGTTTGGATCCAAGTCTTGGTGCGGGTCCTGATTTGGGTCCAAGCCCCAGTTCTCGGATCGTGTACCAAGATCCCGGTCCGGTTCTAGTACAAGTTTTTGTTTTGGTTCCCGAGTGTGGGTTTGGGTCATGGTATGTCTCTGGGTCCTAGTTTGAGTTCGAGCTTGCATTCGGGTTCTTGTTTAAGTCCTAGATCCAGACACCGACTATGGGTCGGGTCTAAGCATCGAGTCCCAAATCCCAAGTCTCGAGGTCGGTCCTAGGTCCAGGTTTGGGTCTGGGGTTGGGTCCCGAATCCCGATCCAAGTTCTGGTCCTAGTTCGAGGGCCCAATTTGCAGGTTTGGGTCCCCCATCTATATTCGGGTCTTAGGTCCCGGTCTGGGTCAAAGTTCGTGTTCCAATTTGGGTTTGGGTTCAGTCTGAGTCCAGGTCCTCGTTTGGGGTCGGGTCCGAGTTCGGGTCCTAGTCCCAGTCTGGGTCTGGGTTTCGGGTCCCAGGTCCGAGTATGATTCTTGGGTCCAGGGTTCGCCCCCAGTTTTTGGGTCTGGGTCCGGGTCTAGGTCCTGGTCCAGGTCTCGGTCTTGGTTTAGGTCCCAAGGCATAGGTCCCGGTCTGGGTCCAAGTCCCGGTATGGGTTTTGGTTTGAGTTTGGGTTTAGGTTTGGGTCATGTTACAGTCCCATGTCTGGGTTCTAGTCCCAGTCTTGGTCCAATTCCGGTTCCGGGTCTGGGATCAGGTCGGACCTGAACTTGGGACCCGATCCCAGACACAGACTCGAACCTAGACATGGATCTGGATACGAACCTGGATTCGAACCCAAACCCAGACCGATACCCAGACCGAGATCGAAACTTGGGACCTTGATCCAGACCGAGACCCAGACCCAAACCTGAACCCGTACCCAAGACATGGACTCGGACGAGGACTTAGACCCCGACCCAGAGCTGAACCCAAACCCGAACCTGGACACAGAATCAAAATTTGAACTGGGACTAGGACCCGAATCCAAATATGGACCCAAACTAGGACCTAGGACCCAGACCTAGAAGGGGGACCTGGACTCAAGGCCTCGGAACCCAGACCCAGGTCGGAACCCGACACTCGAACCTGGACCTGGATCTGAATTCAAACCCAGATCTGGAACCGGACTGGATCGGAAACCCGAATCCAAACTCGAACTAGGAGTTGAACCCCGATTGGGTCCTAGACTCGGACCAAGACCTAGGTTCCAGACCTAGATGGGGGACCTGGACCCAGGACCCAAGCTTTGGAACTAGCACCGAGACCTAGGACCTGACCTCGGACCTGGACCCTGAACAAGGACCCGAACCAGGTCCTAGGACCCGTAGTGGAACTAGAGTGGGACCCGAGACTGGGATCCTAATTTGGACCCAGGGTTTGGACCTGACACATAGTCGATGTTTGGATCTGGGACCCATACCCAGACTCAAACCGAGACCTGGACTCTGACCCGAACCCGGACCAAGACCAAAACCTGTACTCCGTGATCCGAAATTGGAAGTGGAACCGGAAGTGGACGGGGACTCGGGAACAAGACCAGGGGACTAGGACCTGATCTCGGTCTCGGAACAGGAATCTAGCTAGGAACCAGACCCATCCTGGACCGAGATGCGGACCCGAATCAAAACTCGGATCGGGACTCAGGACATAAACCCAAACCCACACACGGACTTGGACCCAGACCCGAACGCATGACCTGGAACGAGATTGGAGACTCAGACCTAGACCCTGGTCCCTGACTTAGATTGGGGACCCAAACCCGAAATTAGAACCAGAACCAGAATCAGGACCCAGGATTAGGACTGGGACCCAAGACCTGAGCCCGGTCTCGGTCCCAGACCCGGACACAGACACAGACACAGACCAATACCCAAGATTCAAATCGGACTTGAACCCAAACACAGACCTAGACATAGACAAGGACTCGGACCCTAACCCACACCCGAACCTTAAATCGTCCCCGGTGACCCCGAATTGGAACTAGAACTGTAAGCAGACCCTTAAACCCTAAACCATAAACTCTCTACACTTACCCCTAAATCCTAAGCCCTAAACCCTAAACCCTAAATCCCTAAATACTAAACCCAAAACCCTAAACCTTAAACCCTAACCTTGACACGAGCCCAGACTCATATCCATATCGAGATCGGAACCCAGGACCCAGACCTGGACTCGAATCTAGACCTGAACCTAGACCCAAACCCAGGACCTGAACCCGGACCCAAACCTAGACCAGAACCTTGTTCGGGACCTAGACCTTGACTGGAACCCTGATCGTGACCCCACTCAGACCCGAACAGGGGCCTGGACTCAAAATGGAACTCGGACCCAGACTCAAACCTGAACCCATACAAGGACCTAGACTAGGACCCAAACTCGGGATCCAAACCTGAACCTAAACTTAGACCTAACCGGGACGTAGGATCCGTGCCGAGATGGGGGACCTGGGTCCCCAAACCCAAACCTAGACCCAGACCTGGACAAAGGATGCAGACCTAGATGGGGGACTTGAACCCAAAACTAGGCTGCAGAACTGAGACCGAGACCCAAAACTCGACTCTAAACACGAGACACAAGACCCGACCCTGGACCCAGAACCCAGGCCCTGGCTACCGGTACACAACCCCGAAACCAGACCCAAACCCAAACATAGGACCCGACCCAAGACTTGAGACCCAAATTGGAACAAGACCGAGATCTGAATCTGGACCTGAGGCTACGACCTGACTCGTAGTCAGCGTTTGAATCCAGGACCCGGACCCAAATCCGTACCCAAACTTGGACCCGGACCCAGACTAGGATCCAGACCCGATCCTGAACCCAGAATCAGAATCGGACCAGGTTTGGGACTAGAACCCAAACCTGAGATAGTAAAAGGACCCAAAACTAAACCCAAACTCATACCAGAACCCATACCTAGACTTGGACCCACACTGGGACCGGTGACTTGGGACCTAAACCAAGACCAGGACCTGCTCCCAGACCGGGACCAGGACCCTGACCCAAACCCACACCCAAAAACCGGGGTCAGACCAAGGATCTAAGAACCAGACTCGGACCAGGGACCCGAAACTCTGACCCAAACTAGGACTGGGACCCGAACTCGGACCCAAACCCAAACTATGACTTGGACTCAAACTGGTACTTGAGACCCAAACTCGAACCGGAACACGAACTTGGACCCAGACCAAGACCTAGGACCTAAACATAGATGGGGAACTTAGACCTAGGAATTGGGCCCCCAAACCGGGACCAAAACTTGGGCCTTGGAACATGGATCGGGATCTAAGACCCGACCCCAGACCTAAATTTGGATCTAGGACCCACCACGGGACCTAGGATCCGAGACTCGATGCTTGGACCTGACCCGTAGTCGGTGTCTCGATCTGGGCCTTAGACTAGAACCCGCACCCAAACTTGAACTGGAACCCGACTAGGATCTTGGAACGCGACTAAGACCTGGATCTGGACTCGAACTCGAAACCAGACCAAACCTCGGACCCTAACCGAGACAAAAACCCAGACATGAACCTCGCCCAAGACCCAACCTGAACCCAGACTCGGACCCAAACTCACCCGAACCCATACCCCGTGACTTGAAACTAGAACCGAAAATAAAAGCGGATCGGGACCCAGGAACAGGACCAGGACCAGGACCTCGACCCAGACTCAAAACTGTAACTGAACCAGGACCCAGACTCGGACACAAACCCACTCTAGGATTGGGTCACAAACTTGAATCCAAACCCAAATCGGGACTTTGGACCCGAACCCACACTTGAACTCAAACCCGAACATGGAGCAGGATTCGGGACCCAGAATAGAGATCGAGACCAAGAACTACACCCTAGTCTCGGCCCCGAACCAAGACCGAGACCTAGACTAGTAACTGAGACATGAACCGAAACCAACTAGGACTTGTGATTGGGATCCAGATCTTGTCCCTAGATCCGGGAACTGGGACTTGGAAAAGACCCATTGTTTGAGTCTTGATCTGGGACTCGGACAAGGACCCAAAGCTGGACCAGGACCTGGACCCAAACCCAGACATGGGACCCGAAAATGAAAGTTGAACCAAAACGTGACCAAGACCCTAGAACAGGACCGAGATCGTGACCAGGACCTCCACCTAGACTCGGATCGGCACCCAAACATAGTCCCGAACCCGGTCCAAGACCCAGACTAGGACTGAGACTCGAACCCAAACATAAACCCGAACTCGGGACTCGATCCCGGACCCACACCAAGCCCCTGACCAAGATAGGGATTCGGACGTGGACATGGACATGAACCCTGACCCGGAATCGAATACCGACCCAGACCCAGACCGAGATCAAAACACGGGACCTAGACACGGACTCAGACGCAGACCCAAACCTAGAATTAGACCCAAACCTAGACCTGGACCTACACCCAAACTCGAACCCAGATCAAGATCAAAACCCAAGACTTAGACCAGGAACTAAACCTGGACTCACATCAGGATCAAAACTTGGGGCTTGAACCTTGACCTAGACCCAGACCAAGGACCCGAACCCACACACAGAGCCTGGTCCAAACCTAGACTGAAATCCTGAGCCGAACCCAAACTCAGACAAGCACTCGAACCCCGACCTGAACTTGAACCCTAACTCAAACTCAAAATTGCAATTGGAACTGGAACCAGACTAGGACTAGGACGAGGATAAGGACCTAAACCCGAACCCGAACCCAGTTAAAAACCCAGACCGAGACCTAAATCTGAATTAAGACTAGGACTCAACCCCAAACCTAGACCGGTACCCAAACCCAGAACAGAACCAAAACTTGGACCAAGAATCAAGATCGGGACCTGGGCAACGAAACTAGGATCGGGACCCAGTACCCAAACTCAGACCCGGAATTGAACCTAAGACCTCGCTCGTGACCCAACACCCAAAATGGAACCAAACTAGGACCCGAGATTGGGATCCAGATTTGGACCCAGGGCTTTGACCGAAACCGTAGT
This sequence comes from Cannabis sativa, assembly GCF_029168945.1. Lineage (NCBI taxonomy): Eukaryota > Viridiplantae > Streptophyta > Magnoliopsida > Rosales > Cannabaceae > Cannabis > Cannabis sativa. The sequence goes on from NC_083601.1 coordinate 62,342,338, forward strand.
CAGTGTTCGGATCTGGGACCCAGCCCCAGACCCGAACCCAAACCAGGACCCGAACCCAAACCAGGACCCGAACCAAGACCCAGACCTCAACTCAGTCTAAGACCCAAACCTGGACCCGAACCTATACCCTCTGACCGAAAATTGGAACCAAAACTGGAAGTAGACCGGGACCCGAGAACGGGACCAGAACCAGGACTTGGACTTGGAACCGTTATCGTACATGGACGTAGACCCGAAACCGTAACCAGACCAGGACCTGGACACCAAGTCAGACTTAGACCCAAACCGGGACCTGGACCCGGATCCCAACCCAAACTTGGACTTGGACCCAAACTCAGATCCAAACATGGAACCGAACTCAGGATAACGAACTGGGGTCGAGACCTAAAACCGCACCCCAGTCTTGATCCGGAATCCAAACCCGGACCTGGGACCCGGGACTTGAACAAGAACCCAACCGGGACCCGTGATAGGGATCCAAATCTTAACTCAAGATCTGGAAACGGGGCTTGCAACAGACTCGTAGTCAGTGTTTGGATCTGGGACTTAGACTAGGACCCGAACCCAGACCAAGATCCAAACGCGGACCCAGACCAAGACGCAGGACCTAAAATTGGATCCTGAACAAGAACTGCTGAACCAGGACCCTGGAACAAGACTAGGACTGTGACCACGACCCGGACCTAGACCTAGAACCAAACTCGAACCTTGCCCTAGACCCAAACTGATACCAGATGTCGGGGCCGGACCCAGACCTTAATCTAGGAACCGATCCCAAACACAAACTCAAACCTAGATTGGGATCCGGATACGAACTCTAACTCGGACAAAGACCCACACCGAGATCAAAACCCGAGACCTAGATCTGGACTGAGATCCTGACCCAAACAAAAACCTGTACCCGCACTAGGGACCCTAACTCGGACCTGGACCCGATCCAAGACTTAGACAAGGACTGAAACCCCGACCCAGACCCAAACCCGAACCAAACTCGAACCCAGACATAGAATCCGAGTGTGGGTCTATGTTTGACTTCGGGTCTTGGTCCGGTTACAATTTTAGGTCTAGGTCCTGGTCCTGCTCCTTGTCCTGTTCCTGGGTCCCGATCCTCTACTAATTTCGGTTCAAATTTCAAGTCACGCGGTACGGGTCGAGTCCTAGCATCGAGTCCTTGATCCCAAGTCCCGAGGTGGGTCTTAGGTCCAAGTTTGGGTCTGGGGTCAGGTCTTGAATCCTGATCCAAGTTCTGAGGCCCAAGTTCTAGTTCTAGTTTGGGGGCCCAATTCTTGGGTTAGGTCCCCCATCTATGTTTGGGTCTTAGGTCCCGATCTGGGTCCAAGTTTGTGTTTCAGTTTGGGTTCAGGTTTCAGGTCCAAGTTTGGGTTCGGGTCCGAGTTCGGGTCGCAATCCTAGTATGGGTTTGTGTTTTGGGTCCCTAGTCTGAGTTTGGTTCTTTGGTCCTGTGTCTGGCCTTGATTCTTAGGTTTAGGTCTGGGTCTGGGTTTGGGTCCCGGTCTGGGTCCAGGTCGTAATCTTGGTTTAGGTCCCAGGTCACAGGTCTCGGTCTGGGTCTAAGTCTCGGTATGGGTTTTGGTCTAAGTGTGGGTTTAGGTTTGGGTCGTGTTACAGTCCTAGTGTAACGCCCTGTCCAACAGGGACGCCACGTGTGTGCACTTTATTTAAAATACCAATAATTATGTAAGATGTAATTATACCAAAAGTGTGGGTAATTAAAAATTTTGATAGTTAAAAACTCAACTTTTAAACTATTTAACAAAAGATAAGTAATATGATTTATGGGGTCCCCTTATTTCCAAAATATTTACAAACTGGTTTCAAAGTATTTTACAACATAAACTTTATATTTTCCAAAATACAACCAAAATAGAGCATCCTGTAAACTGGGCTGCCTGCGGCTGGTATGTACATTGCTGCTGTGACCATAACTCATGGTTGTTCGATTTTAGCTTTTCCTTTACCTGCACCATAAAGCACCAGTGAGTCACAGAGACTCAGCAAGAAAATGACTAAAACAATAACTGAAAGAAAATGATTATCCACTTAATCTCATGCCATTATGTTTACTCACTATTCGATAATAATAAGCATTTTCCTTAAACATCATACATTCCTGGTACTTAATAAAGTACCACTTTTACCACTCGTTACATACGAGCTGAATATGTCACTATCGTTGCCCGATAACGCAAACGATAAGTAAGAAACCTAACCACGGTTTCAAGAGTAATTACTCATAACGGTAATAACCGTTTCCAACCCTAGGTAATAACCTAGGCTTAATAAGCTTTAATCAACATCATGATAATAATCAAGATTACCTCCATTCATTCATTGATTTTTAACCACATATGGTGCTTACCACTTTTCTTACCTTAATTCAGAAGTCAAGAATATGGCCGACCTGGGTGGAAAAACAAGCTAGGCAATCCCGGTCCTATGTCACGACAATTGAAACACAATAAATACCTTAACATAATATTCCGGATTAAAACCCTAATTCTAAACCGATTTGACTTAGCCTTCACCATCAACATAATAATTCAAATAACTCAAAATTATTCAAGGGCAGGTACTAGGTTCAACCCCGAGCTAAACACGGATCAGAAAAAAAAACCGAGAATTGTTCCCCGCCGTAACCGGTCGACCAGGTTCGATACGGCAGAACCAACCTGGCCGACCGGTTGCTGCCAAAACTGAACAATTCGGCTTTTCTCCTCCAAAAATCGAACCAAAACCAATTCAGACCTAATTTGCACTTCCAGAACAGTTCAATATACTAAATACAATGCATTCAACATAACATTTAATCACAATTCATCATGTAACTCAAAATCAACATCTCACTTGTAAATTTTCATTAAAAACATCACTTTTTCACACCTCTTTGTTGCACAGCCCATAACCTCCCTCAATCTTCATTCACACAAGTTCCAAATCACCCTTAGAACCTAACCTAACTTCAGTTTATACCCCAGCTCTGAATTAAATGAAAACCCTCACCAAAACCTAATCTAAACTCATGAAAACCAACCAAGAAAAGAGGGGAAACCTTACCTCCACTTAGCTAGCTCCTAGGGTTAGGATTAGCTCAAGAATTTGAAGAGGAAGAAGTAAATTTTTCCCTGGTTCCAGCTCCTACAATGGTTCGGCAGAAGGGAGAAGGAGAAAAGCTTGGAGCTTTTGTTTTTTTTTTGAAAAAGAAAGTGATTCCTTGCCTTGGAAGGCAACTCCCTTAAATAAGGGTTTTGTTTTGTTTTTTTTTTTTTTTTCCAGCCACAAAATAGATGAGTAAAGAAAAGAAATTGCAAAAAAATAAAATGACTAAACTATCCCTCAAAATAACCTAAACTTAAATTATAACCTAGGGGCATTTTAGTAATTTTACAAATTCCCCGATCCGACATTCTAATAAAATTCTAACTTAATCCGGGATATTCTTAAAATAATCCTTTCATTTAATGTCGTGACATTGCTAACCACATAGCTAAATTTCCACAATTACCGGGCCCAAAATAACGTATTTCGATAAATAATTTCTCAAAAATTCACCTAAGTAAGATCATAATCCTACTTCATTTTCCAAGTAATTACATATTTAATAAAATATGTCCATTTAAATATTATTTATTTTCTGGGATATTACAACTATCCCCCACTTATAGGAATTTCGTCCTCGAAATTTACCTGAAAAGCTCGGGATACAACTCCCGCATCTGCGACTCTAACTCCCAAGTCGCTTCTTCAACTTTGCTATTCCGCCACAACACTTTGACTAATGGAATAGTCTTGTTTCGCAACACCTTTTCTTTCCTGTCTAAGATCTGTACTGGTTGTTCTTCATACGACAGGTCGGTTTGAAGCTCAATGTCTTCATAACTTAAGATATGAGTTGTATCAGATACATATTTCCGAAGCATCGAGACATGAAACACGTTATGAACCCCGTATAAGGCAGGAGGTAGAGCCAACCGATAAGCTACCCGACCTACTTTCTCAAGAATCTCAAATGGACCAATAAATGCGGGACTCAACTTTCCCTTCTTCCCGAACCTTCGAATTCCCTTCATTGGGGACACCCGAAGAAAAACAAAATCCCCAACTTGGAATTCAACATCTCTACGCTTTGGATCTGCGTAGCTTTTCTGTCTACTTTGGGAAGCAAGCATACGAGCTCGAATCTTCTCAATAGCCTCGCTCGTTCTTTGGACGGCTTCGTGTCCAAGATACCTACGTTCACCACCTCATCCCGGTGAATAGGTGATCGACATTTCCTTCCATAAAGCATCTCATACGGAGCCATGCCAACGGTACTCTGATAACTATTGTTATAAGAAAACTCAATCAGAGGTAGGTACTTGTTCCAAGAACCTTCAAAATCCATTATACATGCCCTCAACATATCCTCAAGTATCTGAATAGTTCTTTCACATTGACCATCGGTTTGAGGATGAAAAGCTGTACTGAATTTCAACTTAGTACCCATTGCTTGCTGTAAACTTCCCCAGAACTTGGATGTAAATTTTGGATCTCGATCTGAAACTATCGACTTTGGGGCACCATGAAGTCGAACTATCTCCTTAATATACAAATCAGCATATTGATCCACTGTATACGTTGTCCTCACCGGGAGAAAGTGAGCAGACTTCGTATATCGATCCACTATCACCCAAATAGAATCATAATACCCTACTGTTCTGGGTAATCCCACCACAAAATCCATGGTGATGTCTTCCCATTTCCATTCAGAATCTTTAGAGGTCAAGCAAACCTGCCGCCTTTGGTGTTCGCTTAATTTGTTGACGGAGTTAAGCATTTTGACACATATTCAACAATATCCCTCTTCATACCGGCCACCAATATAAAGCTTTCACATCATGATACATCTTGGTTGTTCCCGGGTGTAAGGAGTACGGTGTAGTATGAGATTCATCAAGAATTTCTTGTCTGATTTCTTCGTCAACCGGTACACAGATTCTGTTTTTGTATCGCAGCAACCCATCAGATAAGCATGAAAAGTCTCTTGCCAATCCAGCCTCTAACTTCTCCTTATGTCCCTGTAGCTCAAGGTCACCTTGTTGGGCTACTCTAATTCTTTCCAATAGGTTAGATTGTATGGTGATATTAGCAAGTTTTCCAATTACAAATTCAATTCCCGCTCTCGTCATATCCTCAGCCAACTTGGCTGAGATTTTCTTTAGTTCACAAACTTGCCCTGGTCCTTTCCGACTTAGAGCATCCGCTACCACATTTGCTTTACCAGGGTGGTAAAGAATCTCGCAGTCATAATCCTTGACCAGTTCTAACCATCGTCGTTGCCTCATATTTAAATCCTTCTGAGTGAAAAAGTACTTGAGGCTTTTGTGATCTGTATAAATTTCACACTTCTCACCGTACGTATAGTGACGCCAAACTTTTAGTGCAAAGACAACCGCTGCTAATTCAATATCATGGGTAGGATATCGTTGCTCATACTCCTTCAATTGCCTGGATGCATAAGCAATCACTTTCCCTGATTGCATAAGAACACAACCTAACCCTTGTTTGGACGCATCACAATAAATCACAAACTTTTCGTCACCTTTTGGTAAGGTTAGCACAGGAGCGGTAATCAATCTTTGCTTCAATTCTTGGAAACTACCTTCACACTTGTCAGTCCAAACAAACTTACAATTCTTTCGGGTCAACTCAGTTAAAGGCGTAGAAATCTTTGCAAAGCCCTCAACAAACCTTCGGTAATACCCTGCTAACCCCAGGAAACTTCTAACTTCGATTCTTGCTGACTTAGGTCGAGGCCAGTCACGCACTGCTTCAACCTTCACTGGATCCACTAAAATACCATCTTTACTCACCACATGCCCCAAGAAACTCACCTGAGGTAACCAAAATTCACATTTCTTAAATTTGGCATACAACTTATGCTCCCTGAGACGTTGTAATACCATTCGAAGATGTCTTTCGTGAGTCTCTTCCGAGTCTGAATAAATTAGAATATCATCAATAAAGACAATAACAAAATCATCCAGAAAATCTCTGAACACTCGGTTCATCAAGTCCATAAATGCCGGGGCATTCGTCAATCCGAAGGACATTACCAAGAATTCATAATGACCATACCGGGTCCGAAAAGCTGTCTTGGGAATATCCTCCTCTCGAATCCTCAGTTGGTGATAACCAGATCGAAGATCAATTTTAGAAAAGACAGTTTTACCCTGCAACTGATCAAATAAATCATCTATTCTTGGCAGAGGGTACTTGTTCTTCACTGTTAATTTGTTTAACTCCCGATAATCTATACACATTCGTAATGTTCCATCTTTCTTTTTCACAAACAAAACTGGTGCACCCCAAGGTGAAGTACTAGGTCTAGTAAATTTTAAATCCATCATCCCCTGTAATTGAACTTTTAACTCTTTCAGCTCTGCAGGTGCCATCCTGTAGGGAGCTTTCGATACAGGCTCAGCTCCTGGTATTAAATCAATCTCAAAATCAATTTCACGTTTTGGTGGCAACCCTGGCAACTCTTCTGGGAACACATCCAGAAATTCTCGAACCACTGGGACATGCTCCGGTCCCGCTAGTGGTTCCCTGGAAATATCCACAACACTTGCTAAGAAACCAATGCACCCTTCACACAACAAATCCCTTGCCTTAAGGGCTGAAATTAAGGGAATCCGAGATCCTTGCATCTTACCCACAAATACAAAAGGGTCCTCGCCCTCAGGCTGAAAAGTTACCATCTTTCTTTTACAATCAATGGTGGCGTTGTATTTAGCAAGCCAATCCATCCCCAAAATAACATCAAAATCCTCCAGATTTAATTCTATCAGATCAACTGATAACTCTCTTCCTTCCACAAACACCGGAAGGGATCGAACCCACCTGCTGGAGATAACCAACTCCCCAGTAGGCAACAAGGTTCCAAAACCTCTAGAAAGCACATCACTAGGTTTATTCAGCTGCTCAATTATTCTACTTGAAATATAAGAATGCGTCGCACCAGAATCAATTAATACAGTCAATAAAGTACCAGCAACAGAAAGCTGACCTGTCACAGTAGAAGGACCAGCATCAGCCTCAGCTTGAGTCAGGGCAAATACTCGAGCAGGAGCGGGTGTATCATCCTTCTTTTGCTCTAACCGTAGCAATTGTGGACAATTTCTCTTCATATGACCCACCATTCCACAGTGGAAACAGGCCCTAGCCTGACACTCGCCCAGGTGATGCCTTTTACACCTCGGACATTCAGGAAAAGTCCGCCAGTTCTCATTCCCACTACGACGAAAACCTTGGTTACCCTGGAATCTTTTGTTTGGGCCTGCTGCTGATGTGTCACTAGGTCTTTTCCTGCGGTCACCAAGATCAGTACCCCTACCCGAACCAGCACCTGCTGATTGTTTCCATGAATCTCTTCTGGCAATATTTTTCTTTCGTATCTGAGCCTCGCACCCTCGAAACTAAAGCCAACTCAACTATCCGAGCATAAGTTCGGCAACCCCCGGTTGTTTAGAAGCAACAATCACATCCCGGCGATGTGTTCATCCAGCCCCGAATAAACTTGGCTTTTCTAGCGGCTTCGTAGCCACCTCATCTGAGGCAAACTTTGCCAGTCGATCGAACTTAGTAGCATACTCTGTCACAGTCATACTACCCTGAGTTAACCGTATAAACTCTTCTGCCTTTGCTGCCTTAATAGACTCATTATAATACTTTTCAAAAAACAAGGCCCGAAAAGTTTCCCAGGTCATATTATTCAGATCATGGCCCTGTGATACAATCTCCCACCAAATACGGGCATCATCTCGTAGCATATAGGTAGCACACCTGACCCGGTCATTATTTTCAACCCGCATAAAATCGAAAATGGATGTTATCATACTCATCCATTGCTCTGCTTTAAGTGGATCAGCACCACCCTCAAACACTGGCGGGTTCTGCTTCCTGAACCGTTCATATAATGGTTCCAAACGATTTCCTGCATCCGGTGGCACTACTAGAGGTGCCGGAGGATCAGGATTCGCATTTAGAGCAGCCGAGCTCGCTGCTCTCTCAATTCTCTGATTTGTTCACCCTGCTGCCGAATAGTTTCTTGCATAGCAGCATATAACTGTTCCCAATTAGGTGGTGGCAAAGGGTTCTCACCCTCACCAGCAGCCCCGAGCCCAGCTAGCTCGCGGGCACCCCTACCAGTCCGCCTAGGGTGCATAACTATACACCTGCGATCACATTCCAAGTAATAACAATACTGATAAGTATTTCCATATATTATAATCCTTCCCACAACATTCTGATATCGACATAATTCAAATAACCAGATAATCAGAAAATTAACAAACTATCTTTTAACTTAAAACTTACTAAACCATGAGTCAATCGAGTCCTTGCGGCCAATGTACATATCAAACCAGTCTTCAGGATCTAAAAACCTTGGCGCTCTGATACCATGTTGTAACGCCCTGTCCAACAGGGACGCCACGTGTGTGCACTTTATTTAAAATACCAATAATTATGTAAGATGTAATTATACCAAAAGTGTGGGTAATTAAAAATTTTGATAGTTAAAAACTCAACTTTTAAACTATTTAACAAAAGATAAGTAATATGATTTATGGGGTCCCCTTATTTCCAAAATATTTACAAACTGGTTTCAAAGTATTTTACAACATAAACTTTATATTTTCCAAAATACAACCAAAATAGAGCATCCTGTAAACTGGGCTGCCTGCGGCTGGTATGTACATTGCTGCTGTGACCATAACTCATGGTTGTTCGATTTTAGCTTTTCCTTTACCTGCACCATAAAGCACCAGTGAGTCACAGAGACTCAGCAAGAAAATGACTAAAACAATAACTGAAAGAAAATGATTATCCACTTAATCTCATGCCATTATGTTTACTCACTATTCGATAATAATAAGCATTTTCCTTAAACATCATACATTCCTGGTACTTAATAAAGTACCACTTTTACCACTCGTTACATACGAGCTGAATATGTCACTATCGTTGCCCGATAACGCAAACGATAAGTAAGAAACCTAACCACGGTTTCAAGAGTAATTACTCATAACGGTAATAACCGTTTCCAACCCTAGGTAATAACCTAGGCTTAATAAGCTTTAATCAACATCATGATAATAATCAAGATTACCTCCATTCATTCATTGATTTTTAACCACATATGGTGCTTACCACTTTTCTTACCTTAATTCAGAAGTCAAGAATATGGCCGACCTGGGTGGAAAAACAAGCTAGGCAATCCCGGTCCTATGTCACGACAATTGAAACACAATAAATACCTTAACATAATATTCCGGATTAAAACCCTAATTCTAAACCGATTTGACTTAGCCTTCACCATCAACATAATAATTCAAATAACTCAAAATTATTCAAGGGCAGGTACTAGGTTCAACCCCGAGCTAAACACGGATCAAAAAAACCGAGAATTGTTCCCCTGCTGTAACCGGTCGACCGGTTCTGATACAGCAGAACCAACCTGGCCGACCGGTTGTCGCCGGACCGTAACAATTCGCTTTTCTCCTCCAAACTCGAACCAAAACCAATTCGTACCTAATTTGCACTTCCAACAGCTTCAATATACTAAATACAATGCATTCAACATAACATTTAATCACAATTCATCATGTAACTCAAAATCAACATCTCACTTGTAAATTTTCATTAAAAACATCACTTTTTCACACCTCTTTGTTGCACAGCCCATAACCTCCCTCAATCTTCATTCACACAAGTTCCAAATCACCCTTAGAACCTAACCTAACTTCAGTTTATACCCCAGCTCTGAATTAAATGAAAACCCTCACCAAAACCTAATCTAAACTCATGAAAACCAACCAAGAAAAGAGGGGAAACCTTACCTCCACTTAGCTAGCTCCTAGGGTTAGGATTAGCTCAAGAATTTGAAGAGGAAGAAGTAAATTTTTCCCTGGTTCCAGCTCCTACAATGGTTCGGCAGAAGGGAGAAGGAGAAAAGCTTGGAGCTTTTGTTTTTTTTTTGAAAAAGAAAGTGATTCCTTGCCTTGGAAGGCAACTCCCTTAAATAAGGGTTTTGTTTTGTTTTGTTTTTTTTTTTTCCAGCCACAAAATAGATGAGTAAAGAAAAGAAATTGCAAAAAAATAAAATGACTAAACTATCCCTCAAAATAACCTAAACTTAAATTATAACCTAGGGGCATTTTAGTAATTTTACAAATTCCCCGATCCGACATTCTAATAAAATTCTAACTTAATCCGGGATATTCTTAAAATAATCCTTTCATTTAATGTCGTGACATTGCTAACCACATAGCTAAATTTCCACAATTACCGGGCCCAAAATAACGTATTTCGATAAATAATTTCTCAAAAATTCACCTAAGTAAGATCATAATCCTACTTCATTTTCCAAGTAATTACATATTTAATAAAATATGTCCATTTAAATATTATTTATTTTCTGGGATATTACACCTAGGTCGGGGTTTTCATCCCAGTCCGTGTCCGATTCTAATTCCGGGTCTTGGTACGGATCTGGGTCCGGGTCCTGGATTCAAACACTGACTACGAGTCAGGATAAAGCCTTAGGTCCAGATTTGGATCTCGATCTTCGATCTCAGTTTGGTACCAATTAGGGCCCTGAGTCCGGGGCCGAGTCCTAAGTTTTGGTTTGGGTTTGGGTTCAGAGTTGTGTCCTGGAAGTCAGTTCCTGGGTTTTGGGTCCAAGGTCGGGTCTTGTTTCTCGAGTTTGGGGTCAAGTTTTGGGTCTCGGTCCTAGTTTCGGGCCTAGTTTTGGGTCCAAGTCCCCCATCTATGTCCGGATCCTTGGTCTAGGTCTGGGTCCAGGTTCGGGTTTTGGGCCCAGGTCCTTCATCTAGGTCACAGTTCGATTCTCAGGTCCCAAGTCCAACTCTCAAGTCCCAGGTCCCAGTCCCAATATGGGTTCTGGTCCCAGTGCAGGTTCAGGGCTCGGTCCTAGTCCGAGTCTGGGTCCTAGTCCTGATCTCGGTCCAGGTTCGAGTCCCGGGTTTGAGTTCGAATTCTAGTACGAGTTCGACTCTAGGTCTCGGTCTAGGTCTAGGTCTGGGTTTTGGTCTGGGTACGGGTCTAGGTCTTGGTCTCGGTCTAGGTTTGGGTTGGGGTTCTTGTACGGGTCTGGGTTCTTATCCAGTTCCTTGGTCACGGGTGTTGGGTTCCATGTTCTGGGTCGCAGGTCTTGGCACAACTCTAAATTCAGGTTTAGGTTTCAATTCGGGTATTGATCCCAGTGTAGGTGCGGGTCCATGTTCAGTTCTGCATCTAGATCCAGTTCCCGGTCCAAGTCCAATTCTTGTTCCAAGGTCTTGATTCCGGTTCTTGTTCCGATTTCGGGTCCTGGGTCTGAGTCTTGGTTTGGGTCCTAGTCTGGAAATGGTTCCAGGTTTGGGTCTTGGTACGATTCCATGATCCAGACACAGACTACTGGTTGGGTCTAAGCGTCGGGTCATGGGTCAAGATCCGGATCCCAATCTTGGGTCTTGGTCTCGTTCTGATTCGGATCCTGGGTCTCAGTCCGTGTCGATGTCAAGGTCTGGGTTTGGGACAGAGACCGGGGTCAGGTCTTGGGTCCCATTCCAATTCCTGGGTCTTGATTCTGGTTCTCATTTTTGGTTTGGGCCCCCAATCGAGGTCTGGGACCTGGGTCCAGGTCTGAGTCTCCAATCCCAGTCTAGATCCTGCGTCCGAGTCTAGATCCAAGTCCGTGTCTAGGTTCGGGTTCCAGTTCGTCTCCCAAGTCCCGATCCGATTTTTTATTTGAGTCCTCGTCCCGGTCTGTGTTTGGGTCTGGGTCCTAGACAGATTCTAGTTCTGGGATCGAGATTGGGTCCTAGTCCCCTGGTCTTATTCCTAGGTCCCGGTCCGCTTCCAGTTTCGAGTCGTGGGGTACAGGTCTAGGTCTAGGTCTGGGTTTGGATCCGAGTCCGGGTTTGGGTTTGGGTCCGGGTATGGGTCCCAGATCCAAACATTGACGATGGGTCAGGTCCAAGCTTCGGGTCGAAATCAAGATCCTGGTCTCGGGTCCTAGTCTAGTTCCACTTCGGGTCAAAGGTTCTGGTCTGGGTCCTAGTTCAGGGTGTGGGTTTGGGGTCAGGTCCAGGGTCTCAGTGCCAGTTTAAAGCCCAGGTCCCGGGTCTAGGTTCCCCATCCAGGTCTGGGTCCTAGGTCCCAGTCTCAGTCTAGGACCTGCTCGAGGTTCATGTCCTAGTCCGAGTTCAGGTTTGGGTTTCCAATCGCGGTTCAGATCTAGATCTTGGTTCGAGTCTTGATACTAGTCCGGGTCTTAGTCTCAGGTTTCGATCTGGGTCTGGGTTCCGAGGCCCGAGTCCAGGTCCCCCATCCAAGTCTGGGTCCTTTGGTCCCAGTCAGGGTCCATGTTTGGGTTCGGGTCCTAGTCGCAATTCTCATTTTGATTCCCTGTCTAGCTCTGGGTACGGGTCCGAGTCTAGGTCGGGGTTTGAGTCCTGGTCCGAGCTAAGTGTTGTGTCTGGTTCCAAGTCTGGACCTCGATCTAGGTCTGGGTTTGGGTCTAGGTCTGAGTCCAAGTCTTGGGTACGGGTCCAGGTTTGGGTCTAGGTCTCGCTCCAGATTCAGGTTCCACGTTTTGATCCCTGTCTGGGTATGGGTCCGCGTTTGGGTTCGAGTATAGGTTTGTATCTAGATCCATGTCTAAGTCCGAGTCTGGGTCTGGGATTGTGTCCCAGGTTCAGGTCCGACATGATACCGGACCTGGAACCGGAATCAGACTGGGACTCAAACCTAAACCCAAACTCAGACCAGAACCCATAACGGGACTTGGACCCGAACTAGGACTTGTGACCTGGGACCTAAACCAAGACCGGGACCTGACCCAGACCCGGACCTGGACAAGACCGGAATAGGACCTAGACCGAGACCCAAAAATTGGGGCCGTATGCAAGACCCCAGAACAAAACTCGAACATGGCACCCGAAACCCAGACCCAGAATGGGACTAGCACCCGAACTCGGACTCAAACCCAAACCATGACCTAGACTAGGACCAGACCCGAACCTGAACCAGAACACGAACTTGGACCTGGACCGGGACCTAGGACCCGAACATAGATGGGGGACCAGACCTAGGAATTTTGCCCCCGAACTAGGACCAGAACTTGGGCCATAGAACTTGGATCGGGATCGGGGACCCGACCCTAGCCCCAAACCTTGACATAGGACCCACCTCGGGACCTTGGATTCGGGACTCAATGCTTGGACCCGACGCGTAGTCGGTGTTTGGATCAAGGACTTAGACCAGGACCCGAACCCAAACTCAAACTCAAACTAGGACCCGGACACATACCAAGACCCAGAACCACACTCGGGAACCAAAAACGAAACTTGAACTTGAACCGGACTGAGATCTTTGAAAGGGATCGAGACCTGGACCCGGACCCGAACATGGAATCGGACCCAACCGCGAACCCTACCCGAGATCGAAACCCAAACCTGAACATCACCCCGGACTCAAATCTCGGCCCGAACCCGTACCTCGTGACTTTAAACTAGAACCGAAACTAAAAGTAGATCCGGACCCAGGGACAGGAGGACACGGACCCAGACCCAAAACTGTAACCGGACCAGGACCTGGACTCGGACACAAACCCACCTTGGAATTGGGTCCAAAACCTGAATCCAAACCCGAACCGGTACTCGGGACCTGAACCCAGATCTAAATTCAGACCTCAACATTGAACATGACTCGGGACCCAGAACTCGGATCGAGACCTAGAACTGGACCCCATTTTCGGTCCTATACCTAGACCCTAACCCAGTCCGGGACCTGAGACATGAACTGAAACCAGATTGGGACCCGTGATTGGGATCCAGATGTTGTCTCGGGATTAGACAATCGATGCTGAGAAAAGACCCATAGTCGATATCTTGATTTGAGACTCGGACAAGGACCCAAAGCTAGACCAGGACCTGCAGCCAGACCCAAACCTGGGACCCGAAACCGAAACTTGAACCAGAACATGACCAGGACCCTGGAATAGGACCGGGACAGTAACCAGGACGTGGACCGAGACTCAGAATTAGAGCGAACACAGCCCCAAAACTCAAACTCAGACCCAGTCCCGGACATAGACAAGGACTGAGACTTGAACTCGAACTCGAGACTCGATCCCAGACCGAGCCCATGACCTAAATTGGAATTCCGACCTCGACATGGACACGAACGCAGACTCGGACCGAAATACCGACCCAAACCCAGACCGAGATCAAAACACGGGACCTAGACCCAAACCCAAATGCAGACCCAGACCTGAACCTGGGACCTAGACCCACGACCCAAAGCTGGACCTTGACTCAGACCTAGACCCAGATCGAGATCTGAAAAACCCGTACCTAGACTTGGAATAAGACTCAAACCCCGACCCCAACTTGGACCCAAACCCGGACCCAGAACCAAACCCGGACCCGGAATTAGAACTGGAACTGTGACTAGGACCTGGACCTGAGACAAGAACCAAACCCAAACCATAACCCAAACTCAGACTAGAACCTAGACCGAGACCTTGACTAGGACTAGGACCTGAGACTTAGGACCTGAACCTGGACCGGGACCTGGACCTGACCTTGTCTTAAACCCTCACCAAGTCCTAAGACCCGCCACCCAGACTAGGATCCAAACCCTGACAATGACCCAAACCTCAACCCGGACCAAGACTGGGATCGAGACCTAGACTTGAACACAGACCGGGACCTAGACTAAAACCAAGACTCGGGACTCGAACCCGAACCTAGACCTAGACCAGGACCTAGACCAAAGACCTAGGCGCTGAAACCCAGACCCAGATCTAAATCTGAGACTCAAAATTGAACCTCGACCTGACCTTGACTTGGGAATCAAAAGTCAGACCCAAACTCGGACCCGAAACCTACCCCAGACCCAAACCTCGACAGGAACCTGGACACAAGCCCATGTCAGGACCAAACTCGAACCTGGGACCCGAAGTCAGATCCAGACCCAGAATCGAACCCAAACATAGACCTGCACCCGGACCCGACTTGAACCCAGATCGGGATCGGAACCCAAGACTTAGACCCAGAAGTAAACACGGACTCAGATCGAGATCAAAATGTGGGACTCAGACCCGAACCTGGACCTAGACCCTGGACCCTAACCCACACCCGGAGCGTGATCCGGACCTAGACCGAGATCTGGACCCAAACCCAAACTCGGATCACGACTCGAACCCTGACCCGAACTCGAATCCTGACCCAAACTCAAACCCGAACTCGAACTCGAAATCGCAACTGGAACTGGAACCAGACTAGGAGTAGGACCAGGACCAGGACCCTGACGCGAACCTAAACCCAAATAAAAACCCAGACCGAGACCCAAACCCAAACCTCGACTAGGACCCAAACCCGAACCTACACCGGGACCCAAACCCAGACCAGAACCAGCACCTGGGTAACGGAACTATGACCGGGACCCAAGACTTGACCCCAAACCCGAACTTGAACCTAGGACCCAACTCGTGACCCAACACCCGAAATGGAACCAGACCGAGTCACGAGATTTGGATCCAGATCTTGACGCGGGGCTGGGACCGAACCCGTAGTCAGTGTCTGGATCTAAGACCCAGCCTCGAACTCGAACCTAGACAAGGACCCAAACCCAGACCTGGACCAGAACTTATTCCCAGACCCAAACCTGGACCCAAACCCGTACCTTGTGACCCAAAATTAGAACTGAAACTGGAAATATACCAAGACCTAGGAACAGGACTACAACGAGGACTTGGACCTAGACCTGGAACCGTAATCGGACCTAGACCTAGACCTGGAACCGTAATAGGACACAGACCTGAATCCAGACTAGGACCCAAACCTAGACTTGGACCCGAACCCAGTCCTAGACCCAAACCTTGACCCGAGACCGCACCCTATGACCTTAAAATGGAATTGAAACTGGAAGTAGACGGGGACTCGGGAACGAGACCGGAACCAGGACTTGGAACTAGACCTGGAACCGTAACTGGACCTAGACCTACACCTGGAATCGTAACCAGACTAGGACCCGGACTCCAACCAAGACCTAGACCCAAACTAGGACCCGCACCCATATCCCAACCCAGACTTGGACTCGGTGCCGAACTTGGACTCGAACTCAGGCCCAAACATGGAACTAAACTTACGACAAAGAATTGGGGCCGGGACCTAGAACCGCACCCCAGTCTCTGTCCGAACCAAAACCCGGACCTGCGACCTGGGACCTGAACCAGAACAAGACTGTGACACATGATAGGGATCTAGATTTTGGACTCAGACAAGGACCCGAACCCAGACCAGGACCCAAACCCGGACCCTAACCCAGACCCAAGGCCTGAAACTGGAGCCTAAAAAGGAACTGTCAAACAAGGACCCCCAAACAAGACTAGGACCGTGACCAGGACCCAGACTCAAACCAAGAATCGAACTCAGACCTAGCCCCAGACCCAAACCATAATCGAAACTCAGGCATAGACATGGTCGTGTACCCAAACTGGGACCGAGACCCAGACCTGAACTTAGACCCAAACCTAGACTTAGGACCCGTTCCCAGACCCAGACTCGGACCTAGAAAGGGATCTAGATACAAACCTAGAATCGAACCAAGACTCAGACCTAGACAAGGATCGAAACTCGAGACCTAGATCTAGACCGAGATCCTAACCAAGACCCAAACCCCAGACTCGAACTCAGACCTTGACCCAAACAAAGACCCAGACCGAGATCCAGACCTTGACCTAGACCCGAACCCAGACTCAGACCACGATTCAGTCCCCAACCCAGACTCAGACCCAAACTCGAACCCCAACATAGAATCAAAATCAAAACTGGGACTTGGACCCAAACCCAAACATGGACCCAGACCGACACCTTAGACTCGGACCTAGATGAGGGACCTGGACTTGGGCCTCAAAACCAAGACCTAGATCAGAACTCAGAACTTGGAAACGACCTAGACTCGAACCAAGATTTGGACCCAGACCGATATCAGAACCCAAACCCAAACTCGAACAAGGACTTGAACCCCGACCGGGCCCTTGACTCGGACCTTGACCTAGGATCCAGACTGGGACCTAGGACGGAGACCGTCAACCAGATCTAGACTCGGTGCTTGGACCTGACCCGTAGTCAGTGTTTGGATCTAAGATCCATACCCAATCTCTCAAACCAAGACTCGAACTCAGACCTAGACCCTAACCCAGACCCAGACCCGTACCCCAGACCTGGGTCCGAGTTTGAGTCTGGGTTTGAGTTTGGGAACTGGAATCTAGCTAAGACCTAGACCTAGACCCAGACTGGGATGCAGACCCAAATCAATACTCGGATCAGGACTTGGGAGACGAACCCGAACCCACATAAGGACTTGGACCCAAACTCGGACCCAAGACAAGGACCAGGATTGGAGACTCTAACCTGGACCCAAGACTCAGACCCGGGATCCCAGAAATGGGGCTTGGACTAGACCCATAGTCGGTGTCTTGATCTGGGACTCGAAGAAGGACCAAAAGCTGGACCAGGACCTAGACCCAGACCCAGACCTGGGATCCGAAACCAAAAAATGAAATAGAATGTGACTAGGACCCTAGAACAAGACTGGGACCGTGACCACGACCTGGACCTGGACTGGGACCCAGAACTAGACCAGAACACAGCCTCGGAACTAGGGCTCAGACTCGGTCCTAGACTCGGTCCCGCACCAAGACTAGGATTGAGACTCGAACCGAACCCGAATCCAAACTTGGGACTCGATCCCAGACCTAGACAAAGCCCTTGACCTATACTGGGATTCAAACCTGAACATGGACACGAACCCAGACCTGGACCCGAATACCGACCCAGACCCAGACTGGATCGAAACACGAGACTTGGACCCAGACCTAGACTCAAACCCAAACCCGAACCTAGGACCCAGACCTAAGACCTGAACTCAGACTTAGATCTAGACCGGGATCCAAAAAACCCGTACTTAGACTTGGACTAAGACTTGGACCTCGACCCCAACCTGGACCCATACCCCGACCCGAAACCAAACCCAGACCCAGAATCAGAATTAAAACTGTGACTAGGACCTGGACTTGAGACTAGAATTGAAACCAAACCATAACCAACACTAGGAACAGAACCTGAACCGAGAGCTTGACTAGGACTGGAACCTAACACCTGGGACTCAAACCTGGACCGAGACCCAAATTGGGACCTGGTCCTAAACCCTCGCCGGGACCTAAGACCCGCGAGCCAGACAAGGATCCAGACCCTGACAAGTACCCAAACCTTAACTCGAACAAAGATTGGGACCGAGACCTAGACCCAAACCAAGATTTGGACCTGGACTAATACAAAGACTCATGACCCGAACCCGAACCTGGACCTAGACCAGGACCTAGGAACCGGACTTGGATGGGGGACCTAGATAAGGGACCTAAGCCTTGGAACCCAGATCTAGATCTAAATCCGAGACTCGAACCTAAACCATGACCTGTTGTAGACCCGAGAATCTAAAGTCACATGCAGACCCGAACCTAAAACCTATTCCGTACCCAAACTAGGAGAGGAACCTAGACGCGATGCCATACCAGGACAAAACCCGAACCCACACTCAAAACCAAAAGCAAACCCAGATCCGATACCCGAACTCAAACCTAGACCCAAAATCAGACCCAAACCTAGGCCTGCACCCGGACCCGAACTCAAACCCAGACTGAGATCGAAACCCAGGACTTAGAATCAAATCTAAACCGGGACTCAAATTAGATTAAAACTTGGGACTCAGACCTGAACCTGAACCCAAACCCAAGACCCTAACCCACACTCAAAGCCCAATCCGAACCTAGACGGTGATCCTAACCCAAACCAAAACTCAAATTAGGACTCGAACCCTAACTCGAACGCAAACACAAACTCGAACTTGGAATTTCAATTGGAACTGGAACCGGACTAGGACTAGGACCAGGACAAGGACCCAGACTCGAACCCAAACCCAAGTAAAAACCCAAATTGAGACACAAACCCAAACTGCGACTAGGACCCAGACCCGAACCTAGATCGGGACCCAAACCCAAACCAAAACCGGGACCTGGACCCAAAATCAAGATAGGGACCTGAGCAACGTAACTAGGACCGGGACCCAAGACCCGACTGCAGACCCGGACATGAACCTAGGACCCAGCTCGTGACCTGGCACCTGAAATGGAACAAGGACAGGACCCGAGATCGAGGTCTGGATCTGGACCCGGTGCTTGGACCGAACCCATAGTCGGTGTCTGGATATGGGACCCAGCCCTAAGCCTGAACCCTGACCAGGACCCGAACCCAGTCCTAGACCCAAACCTGGACCCAAACACGTACCCTATGACCTGAAAATGGAACCGAAACTGGAAGTAGACAGGGACTCAGGAACGGGACCAGAACTAGGACTTGGACCTAGACCTGGAACAGTAACTAGACCTAGACCTAGACCTGGAACCGTAACGAGACTAGGACCCAGACTCCAACCCAGACCTAGACCCGAACTAGGACCCAAACCCGAATCCCAACCCAGACTTGGACTTGGTACCCAGACCTAGTCTTGAACTCAGACCCAAACATGGAACAAGACTCGAGATAGAGAACTGGGGCCAGGACCTAGAACTGCACCCCAGTCTCAGTCCCAAACAAAAACTTGGACCTCGGACCCGGGACCTGAACCAGAACCAGATTGAGACACGTGACAAGGATCTAGATCTAGGACTAAGGCCAGGACCCGAACCTAGACCAGGACCCAAACCCGGACCCTGACCCAGACTTGGGACCAAAAATTGGAAACTAAAGAAGAATCGCTACACCAGGACTCTCAAACAAGACTAAGACCGTGACCAGGACCCTCGAACAATCAGGATGGCCCCTTATGAACTTTTATATGGAAGAAAGTTTAGATCACTGATTCACTGGGATGAAGTAGGTGAAATAAAGTTCCTAGTCCCCGAGACTGTTAAGAGAACAAGTGAGGCAGTTGATAAAATTAGAGCACGAATGCTCGCCACTGAAAGCAGAAAAAAGAGTTATGTTGATCGAAAGAGACAAGAGATTAATTTTCAAATTAGAGATATGGTATTTCTCCAGGTATCGCCTATGAAAGGCATCAAACGCTTTGGTAAGAAAGGGAAGCTTAGCCAAAGGTTCATTGGACCTTTTGAAATCCTTGAGAGGATAGGGCAAGTAGCGTACAAATTAGCTAAGCCCCCAGCGCTGACAGCTGTACATGATGTGTTCCATGTTTCGATGCTTCAGAAGTATGTCTCAGATTCATCCCATATCTTGAGTTATGAAGCATTGGAACTATAGTCAGATTTATCATATGAGGAACAACCGGTGCAAGTACTTGATAGAAGAGAGAAAGTCTTGAGAAACAAGAAAATTGCACTGGTGAAGGTATTATCAAAGAACTATAAAGTGTAAGAGGCAACCTAGGAACTCGAGACGGCTATGCAACAAAATATTTGGAGTTGTTCAGGTAAATTTTGGGATGAAATTTCTATAAGGAGGGGGTAAATGTAATACCCTAAGACTAAGAAAATGGATTACCAAACCCTAACTAGTTCAATGTGTATTATTGTAGAATTGTATTATTATATAATCTATTATAAGTGAATTAATTTGATATATGATACGTTAAGACCCCATTGGTGAGCCAGGGGCAATTCTATAATTTTGACTCGAGAAGGGTAAAACTATGGAATTTATATTAGGCTGTGTATTCACAACTGGGTATTTCGGGCTGAATCGGGTTCGGGGCCAAAATACAATTTTGGGATTATTTGTTGGCATTTTATTAATATGCGATTAATTTGAATATGTGATTTATAATGGAAATGACTTAAATGCCCTTGAATGCTTAATTGTGTGTTATATGGCCCTAGGGGCAATTTAGGCTTTTTGACTAATTTGTCTATTTTGTGACAAGTGAATGTTGATTAATGAAAAGCACTTTCTGCATTTCACTTTACCCAAACTGCCCCCCTCTCTCTCTCTAAACTCATTTACTCTAATCTTTAAATTTGTAGAGAATTGCGTGGATTCAAGCTTATTTTGTGGGAATCTTTGAAGCTTGAGTTGTTGAGGATTTGGAGGTAGTTTTGTTACTGTCTTAATTTGAATTGGTTACTGAAATTGAAGTTGATTTAAGCATGATTTTATTGTAGAGATCCTTGTGATGCATGTGTGTTGGAACTAGTTTAATTTTGATACTCTATGCCTGATTGTGTTAAAGATTGATGTAGGATGCCTTGTGTTGTGCTTTTGAGAGAATTTTTGAGGTTAAGTTGGTACTTTAATTCTTTTATACAGCTCTGATTTTATTGTTGAGCTTGAGCTTGTGTTTTGGGTTTAAAGATTCAAGGTTTGAGCTTGAATTTGTTGATATTTTACTCAAGTTTGAAGCCTATATTGTATATTGTTTAAATCCGATTTTGATGCATGCGAGCTTTGATTTTGAGCTTTAAATGTGTGTATTAGCTCTCTGTTATGTTAGTTATATTGTGTGGGAAATGATTTTTTGATATATGCATGTTTGGGGTGAGATTGGGTGATTTTTGATGCATTTTTGGAGCTGCTAGAATGGAGTTTCTGGGTTTTCAACCCAGGCGCCGCAGCCCAGCTGCATGGACAGATTGCATGTTGAACTTGTTTTGTTCATAACTTTTGACTCGGGACTCTGTTTGGGTCGTTCTTTATATTGTTGGAAAGCTCGTTCTGAGCTTTATATGTTTATCTATATTTTGAATGCCAATTTTCTATTATATGAAATTTGATTTAGGGATTAACCCTATACTTATGAATCCCAGAAATTATGACTAGGATTACCGGCAATGGGTTAGGGGCACGGTGGCGCTTATATTAAAAATGATATATGTGAGTAATTGAGAACCGAGACTAGGGTTATCACCCTAACATGAGCGGGTTAATGGTCTATGGTTATTACACTAGTGATTATTAATGTGAATGTGTTATGCATAGTTATATATAAGTGTATGTTGAGATTTAGGGTTATGCGTTCAAGGCATAATCGGATTGGACTCGGTGACTAGAACCGAGATGAACAATTTTAAGGCCTTATTGTATTTAGACGTGTAAGCGTAACAAGTAGGTCTATGCCACATACACATAAATAGGCGTGCGAGCGTAACACACTGGTCTGTGTCATACAGAAAAATGTGAAATGGCATTGATGTTTATGTGGTGTGATAATTTTGATTATTGATATTTTATACTATCTTGCTGGGCTTGGCTCACGGGTGTTGTACTGTGCAGGAAAGGGTAAATCTGACTCAGATCATCCATGAGTGCGAGAGTTGGGCAATGTATGTACAAGTTTGAGCCACACTAGACCAAGCGAATAGGGGTCTACCAGTGATGAACTTTTCAAACTTTGATTTTGCCGCTTAGATCAGCTAGTGAAAAGGCTTGTAATATTTTGTAAAATATTTTGAGATCCTGGGACATGTAATTTTTGATTGTAAAGTTAAGTTTATTAAACTTTTATTTTCATTCTGTTTTCAACTAAATTTTAAATTACCCGCGTTTATCTTTCAAGTAATCCAATTTACGGGATTAGGGTTTCTTAATCACCTTGGGTAGTGTGCCTATTTCTTAGGGCGTTATAGTTTGGTATCAGAGCGCCAAGGTTTTTAAATTCCTGGTCCTGGTCGTGTTCCTAGGTGCCGATCCACTTCTATTTTTGGTTCCAGTTTCAGGTCACAGGGTACAGGTTCGGGTAAAGTTTGGGTCCAAGTTTGTGTTCAGGTCCTGATTTGGGTCTGGGCGAGGTTCAGGTCTGGGTCTCGGTCTCGGTTAGGGTCCGAGGGTGGGTCTGGTTCTGTGTTCGGGCCTTGGTCTAGGTCCCAGTCCCGTTCAAAGATCCCGGTCTAGTTCTAGTTCAAGTTTCGGTTTTGGTTCCCGAGTGTGGGTCGGTGTCTTGGTATGTGTCCGGGTCTTAGTTTGAGTTCGAGTTTAGGTTCGGGTTCAGGTGTAAGTGCTAGATCTAGACACCGACTACGAGTCGGGTCCACGCATAAAGTCCCGGATCCCAGGTCCCGAGGTGGGTCCTTGGTCCAGGTTTGGGTCTGGCGTCGGGTCCCAGATACCGATCCAAGTTCTGAGGTCCAAGTTCTAGTCCTAGTTCGGGGGCCCGATTCCTAGGTCTAGGTCCCCCATCTATGTTCGGATCCTAGGTCCCGGTTTGGGTTCGGATCCGAGTTCCGATCCCATTCCAAGTTTGTGTCAAAGTTTCAGGTCCCAGGTTCGAGTCTGGTTCTTGGGTCCAGGGTGCGGCCCCAGTTTTCGGGTCTGAGTGTGGGTCCAGGTCTCGATCTAGGTCCAGGTCCCGGTCTTTGCTTAGGTCCCGGTCTTGGTCCAAGTCCTGGTATGGGTTCTTGTCTAGGTTTGGGTTTGGGTTTGGGTCCTGTTACAGTCCCATGTCTGGGTTCTAGTCTCATTCCTAGTCTGATTCCAGTTCCGGGTCTGGGATCAGGTCAGACCTGAACGTGGGACCCGATCCCAAACCTAGACTCGGACCTAGACATGGATCTGGATAAGAACTTGGACTCGAACACAGACCTGGACCCATACCCAGACCGGGATCAAAACTTAAGACCTGGATCCGGACTGAGACCCAGACCCAAACCTGGACCTGTACCCAAGACTTGCACTTGAACCTGGAAAAAAACCCATACCCAACCCTGGACTAGGACCAAGACTCAGACCCCAACCCAGACCCGGACAAGAACCTGAACTCAGACACGGAATCGAAATCGGAATTGGGACTAGGACCCGAACCCAAACATGAACTCGGACTGGGACCTAGGATCCAAACTTGGATGGGGGACCTGGACTCGGGCCTCGGAACCCAGACTCGGATCAGAACTCGAGACTAAGACCTGTACATGGATCTTGACTCAAACACGGGACTCAAACCCAGATCTTGACCATGACCGGGATCAAAAACCCGAACCCGAACTCGGACTAGGACTTGAACCCCGACCAGGTCCTAGACTTGGACCAGGACCTAGGACCCAAACCTGGATGGGGGACACGGACCCGGGACCTGGGCTTCAAAATTGACACCGCGACCTAGGACCTGACCCGAGACCCAGACCTTGAACTTGGACACGGACCAGGACCTGGGACCCGAAGTGGAAGTAGACTGGGACACGAGACCAGAATCTTGATCTAGACTCGGGGCTTGGACCTGACCCATTGTCGATGTTTGGATCTTGGACCTATACCTTGACTCAAACTGAGACCTAGACTCAGACCCAAACCCGGACCTAGACCCGAACTTGTACTCCGTGACCCGAAACTTGAAGCAGAACTGGAAGCAGAGTGGGACCCGAGAACAAGACCATAGGACTAAGACCCGATCTTGATCCTGGAACTGGGATCTGACAAGGAACCAGACCTAGACCAAGACCGAGATGCGAACCCGAATCAAAACTCAGATCGGGACTCGGGACGCGAACCCAAACCCAGACACGGACTTGGACCCTGACCCGAACGCAGGACCCGGACCGGTATTGGAGACTCAGACTTAGACCTAGGTCCCTGACCTTGATTGGGGACCCAAACACGCAATTAGAACCAGAATCAGGACCCAGGAAAGGGACTGGGACCTAAGACCAAACCCTGGCCTCGGTCCCAGACTCGGACCGGGACACGGACCCGGACCCAAGATCGGAATTGGACCTGAGCCCAAACACAGACCTAGACCTAGACCAGGACTCGGACCCAGACCCAAACCCAAACCTTAAATCGTACCGTGTGACCCAAAATTTAAACCGAAACTGGAAGCAGACCCTTAAACCCTAAACCCTAAACCTGAAACCCTAAATCCTAAACTCTTTACACTTACCCCTAAACCCTAAGCCCTAAACCCTAAACCTTAAATCTCTAAACAATAAACCTAAAACCTTAAACCCTATACCCTAACCTTGACACGGGCCCAGACCCATACCCATACCGAGATTGGAACCCAGGACCTAGACCTGGACCCGGATCTAAACCCGAACCTAGACCCAAACTCAGGACCTGAACTCGGACCCAAACCCAGACTAAAACCTCGTCTGGGATCTAGACCTTGACTGGGACCCGAATCGTGACCCCAACCCAGTCCCAAGCAGGGACCTGGACTAAGACTGGGAACCGAATCTAGACTCAAGCCTACTGGGACCTAGACTCGGACCTAAACTTAGGATCTGAACCCGAACCTAAACTTGGACTTAGACTGGGACCTAGGATCCGGACCTAGATGGGGGACTTGGGCCCCAAACCCAAACCTAAACCCAGACCTGGACCAAGGATGCAGACATAGATGGGGGACTTAGACCCGAAACTAGGCCCCAGATTCGGGGCCAAGACCCAAAACTCGACTCCAGACTCGAGACACGGGACCTGACCCTGGACCTAGAACCCAGGACCTGACTACAGGGACACAACCCCAAACCCGAACCAAAACCCCAACTTAGGACCCGACCCAAGACCCGAGATCCGAACTGGAACAAGATCGAGATCCAAATCTTGACCTAAGGCTTCAACTTGACCCGTAGTCAGTGTTGGAATCCAGGACCAGGACTCGGATCCGTACCCAGACCTGGAACCCGACCCAGACTGGGATCTAGACCTGGAATCAGAATCGGACAAGGTCTAGGACTAGAACCCAGACCTGGGACAGTAAAGGTACCCAAACCTAAACCCAAACTTAGACCATACCGGGACTTGGACCCGGACCGGGACCTTTGACTTGGGTCCTAAACCAAGACCAGGACCTCGACCCAGACCGGGACCCAGACCAAGACCCAAACCCAAACCCAAAAACTGGGGCCGGACCCAGGCCCTAAGAACCAGACTCGGACTTGGGACCCGAAACTCAGACCCACACTGGGACTGGGACTTGAACTCGGAACTGAACCCAAACCGGGACTTGAACTTAGACCGGGACTCGAGACCCAAACTCGAACCCGAACCGAAACATGAACTTGGATCCGGACCGTGACCTAGGATCTGAACATAAATGGGGGACCCAGACCAGAGAATTGGACTAGGACCTGGACTGGAGACCAGAACCGAACCCAAACCATAAGCAAAACTCGAACCAAAACCTGTACCGAGACCTTGACTAGGACTAGGACCTGAGACATGGGACCTGAACTTAGACAGAGACCCGAACTGGGACTTGATCCTAAACCCTCGCTGAGACCTAAGACCCGCGAGCCAGACCAAGATCCAAACCCTGACAACGACCCAAACCTAAACTTGGACCAAGACTGGGACTGAGACCTGGACCCAAACCTAGAGCGGGACCTGGACTAATACCAAGACTTAGGACCTGAACCCGAACCTCACCCCAGACTAGGACCTAGAACCCAGACTTGGATGAGGGACCTAGACCAGGGACCTAGGCCCTAGAACCCAAACCAAGATCAAAATCCGAGACTCAAACCCAAATAAGGACTTGTCCTAGACCTGGGAATCCAAAGTCAGACCTAGACCCGGACTCGAAACCTACCCCGGACCCAAACAAGACAGGAACCTTGACACGAACCCATACCAGGACCAAACCTGAACCTAGACTCGAACCCAAAATCAGACCCGAACTCAGACCCATACCCAGAATCAGACCCGAACTCGAACGCAGACCAATCTAGACCCATACCTAGGCCTGCGCCCAGACCCGAAGTTGAACCCAAACCAGGATCGAAACCCAGGACTTAGACACAAAACTAAACTAGGACTCAAATTGATATCGAAACCTAGGACTCAGACCTGAACCTAGACCCAGACCCAGGACCCTAACCCACACCCAAAGCCTAATCCGAACGAAGACCGAGCTCCAGACCCAAACCCAAACTCAGACTTGGACTCAAACCCCAACCCGAACTCGAACTCGGAATTGCAATTAGAACTGGAACCGGACTAGGACTATGACTAGGACCAGGACCAGGACCCAAACCCGAACCCAAACTCAAATAAAAACCCAAACCGAGACCCAAACCCCGACTAGAACCCAAACCTGAACGTAGATCAGGACCCAAACCTAGGAAAAAACTGGTACCGAGACCCAGAATTAGGCAGGGACCTGGGAAACGGAACTGGGACTGGGATCCAAGACCCGACCCCAGACCAGACATGAACCTAGGACCCACCTCGTGACCAGGCACCGGAAATGGAACCAGACCAGGAACCGAGATCGAGATTCAGATCAGGACCCAGGGCTTGGACCGAACCAATAGTCGGTGTTTGGATCTGGGACCCAGCCCCGGACCCGAACCCAAACCAGGACCCAAATCCGTACCCTGTGATCTGAAATTGGAACCAAAACTAGAAGTAGAACAGGACCCGAGAACGAGACTGAAACAAGGACTTGTACCTGGACTTGGAACCGTAACCGAACGTGGACCTAGACTCGGAAACGTAACCATAGTAGGACCTAGACTCCAGTCCAAACCTAAACCCGAACCGGGACCCAAACTCGAATCCCAACCCAGACCTAGACTCGGGACCCAAACCTGGACCCGAACTCAGACCCAAAAATGGAACAAGACTCGAGACACAAAACTAGGGTCAGGGTCTAGAATCACACCCCAGTCTCGGTCCTGAACTAGTACTCAGACTTGGGACCCAGGACTAGAACCAGAACCAGATCAGGACACGTGATAGGTATCCAGATTTAGGACTCAGGCAAGGACTCGAACCCAGACCAGGACCCAAACCCAAACTCGGGACCCAAAATTGGAAATTGTACAACAACTTCCAAACTAGGACCCTCGAACAAGACTAGGTTCGTGACCAAGACTCGAACCCAAACCTAGAACCGAACTCAGACCTAGCCCCAGACCCAAACTAAGACCGAAACTCAGATCTTGTCCGTTGGGTTTTATGCCCTAAATAAAACTCATTTCAATATAATCAGATTTACTTATTAATATATATATATATCATAAATAACATTTAATGTTGCATGGTTCACATGATTTATTTCATGATTATATGTACATAATGTATGAATTCATCTGAAACCCTTTCCACATACTTGATCCTGTTTATTGTGTTGTCAACTTATTGGAAAGTAAACATGACTATGTGAATAAAGTTTCCTAGATTTATCAGACACAGGGTTTTACTGATATGATAATCTACAACAGAGTTTACTTGCATTTGGACAAATGCTATGTTCTTTCCAGAGCATTGGTTAAAGTAAAGCTTAGGTTGGATGCATGGAGTATGCATCGGAAGGGACCGATATTGAACTTTGACTTAGATTTATTAAACTTACCGTAATATCTATTCAAGTCAATATCGCCTAGTTGATCCTAGATCAAATGATCTTAATCCTGTTATGATTAGGCTCGATCTCGAGAGGCTATTCGTGTTCTTTGATTTGTTAGTTAAGCCTACTTTTAGGTCAAGGTGATACGTACATTTTGGGAACACGGTAGTGCAATTGAGTTGGGGCGCTAACATAAACATGGAATCTATAGCTTCTATCTGGCGAATAGTAAGTAAAGGATGATCTCCTTCGAGCTTGACCAAACAAAAATAAATGGTGGAGATCTCATTTCACATAAGCTGAAATATCATTTATACGGGGTTAAGAATTTTAAGGATTAAATACACTGTAGGGTGTAACGGTAATCTAATCCCTTTACAGTGTAGATCATTCATATAGAGGATCATTGATCAAATTAGGATTATAAAAATGGATAACTAATGATGTGTCTATATGGTGGAACATATAGAGCATTCTATATACTGAGAGTGCAATTCTAAGTTCTATGCGTGGATTCAACGAAGAATTAATAAGTCAGTGAATTTAGGTTATAAATTCTTGATCTGCTTATTGGAAGCTCGGTTATATAGACCCATGGTCCCCCCACTAGTTGAGATATATTGCTTGTAAGACTCATATAATTGGTTTTGATTAATCAATTATAATTCTCAATTTAGACTATGTCTATTTGTGAATTTTTCACTAAGTAAGGGCGAAATTGTAAAGAAAGAGTTTTAGGGGCATATTTGTTAATTATGATACTTTGTATGGTTCAATTAATAAATATGATAAATGACAATATTATTTAATAACTATTTATATTTATTAAATAATTAGAATTGTCATTTAAATGGTTGAATTAGAAAATTGGCATTTTTTAGAAAATCAGATGCAGAAAAGATAAAACTGCAACATTGCAAAAAGTGAGGCCCAAATCCATACAGATAGGGCCGGCCACTTTTGTAGGGTTTTCCCTATGATATTTTCATTATTTTAATGCCAAATAATTCAAACCTAACCCTGGTGGAATGCTATAAATAGATAGTGAAGGCTTCAGGAAATTTACACTAAAATTTTTTACTTTTTCATTAAGAAAAAACTGAGCCTCTCTCTCTCCCTATCTTTGGCTGACCACTCCCTCTCTCTCTTCCTCTTTGAGATTTCAAAATTCTTAGTGTTAGAGTAGTGCCCACACACAGCAAGTGATACCTCAATCATAGTGAGGAAGATCGTGAAGAAAGACTTTCAGCAAGAAGGAGTTTGAGCACTAAAGAATCAGAGAAAGAGATCCAGGTTCAGATATTGATAATGCTCTGCTACAGAAAGGAATCAAGGGCTAGATATTTGAATGGAAGGAGTCATATTATTCCGCTGCACCCAATGTAAGGTTTACTAAACTTTATATGTGTTTATTACATTGTTTTAGAAAGTTCATATTTAGGGTGTTAATCAACATACTTGTGAGTAGATCTAAGATCCTGGTAAAATAATTTCCAACAACTGGCCTCAGAGCCATGGTAATTGATTTGCTTGCAAGAAATTTGGACTTTAAAACGATTGTTTGATGTTTTGGATGGTATCATGTTGTATTGAGTGTTATTTGATGATTTATTGATGTTTGTGAATTTTCGTAAAAAATAATTGAATATCTTTTTCTGGAATTATTTTTATTGGATAGTATGGAAAACAATAAGCAAGTTACGTTTTTACAGAACTCAATTTCGATTTAATTTGAATTAGTTATGAATTTTTGAAGTTTCGAAAAAATCCTAGAATCGGGCAACCAGCATCCGCGCGCGGAAATCATGCTGGTGGCCCTCCAGCGCCGAGAAACCTCGGCAGAACACTCAAGCACGCGCGCGGACGGGTATGCACAACATCCCGTCCGTACAACTTGCAATTTTTTTGTTTTTCTTCGTTTTTTCATGCTTTTTCATGGATTTAACTTCTGATTTTTTGTGTAGTTCAGTATTTATACATTTAGTATTCCTAATTCAATTCTAATTATCATAATTAAATTAATTAATATTTTATAAATTTAATTCATGATATTAGTGTAATTTGAATTTGAAAATAGTAAATATCTATCTTTTATTGCTTAATTATCTATCTTATTTTTAAATTTGATTATATCTTATCTTATTTTTAAATTTAAGGTCAGATATTAAATTTTTTAAATTAAATTTTTTTAAAAATAATTTGACCTTATTTAAATTTAAAATAAGATAACTATAATCATGTAATTTTAAATAGATGTAAGATATTTTGCTAACTTTTAAGTTTTGTTATTTTATTTATTTAAATTACATTTAAAATCTGAAAAAGATATTCATTTATCTTTTTTAATTTTTTATTTAATTTTTATTTATAAAATTACATTAAATTTTTAAAAGTAGTTAGCAAATTTTGAAATGATATTTAGGTTGGTTGAAACCTAATTTTTCAAAATTTTAGGTTTAATTTTAAATAATTTATATTTTTTAATTTCGAAAATTTTGTAAATTTTTTTTAATTTTCGAAAATAAATTTTTACTTATTTAATTAATTATTTTTTGAAATTATTTATTTAAAATTAAATAAATCCTACATCCAACTATCCAGCTAACCTTGTTGGAAGTTTTTTAGCTTGTTTTAGCTTGTTTGTAAGTTTTTTAAAACCTATTACTGCTTGATTGCAAATAGCCATGGTTAACTTGTTGATAGATCCAATGATCTGATTTTAACTCATGGCTCCCTTGGCCAAGTAAATAATTTGTAACAGGTATATTTACAATCTTCTTTCATCTGTGTATGACCTAACAACATGATAGGACCCATCCAAAGTGTGCCTGTGTGAGCCTATGTGTTTAATTTCATTATAGATGCATATAGGTTGTTGTTGCTAAATAAAATGTCATAGTTCTTGATAGATTTTATTTAGGCCCATTTAGTTTTTGGGCCTATTCAATTAATAACAGTTGTTCATTTTAAGATTAAATTCCTCTCTTTTGGGCCTTGTGTGAGAGTTGGGAGCCATAGAAGTGGGTACGGCATACTGAACCCAGCACCCCCTCACATGAACCACCCCAATTGTGAAGGCCCATTTGCCTATTTGAATAACTGTACTAGGTTAATTAAATTAGTTTAACCTAATAAAATTGATTAGCAACATAATTAATTTCATTTTTTTTGAAATTAATTTAAGAAAACCATAGTTTAAAGAATTTTATATTCTAAGCTAAACAATATGTATTTTCTTGTATTTAATTAAATATAGAATTAGAACCATCTAGATTCTTTCTGAAGCTTAATTTAAATTTTTCATTAAATATTCCTATTTAAGTTGATATTTAGTTATCTATAACTAACCAACTTAAATCTGAATATCTTTTGGATTTAAAATTTCAAAATTAAGTTGAGGAATTTTAGGCATTGGTTATTAAGATTCTTTAGATATTTTTTTTAAGTTAATATCTTTTCGAATATTAACTTAAAATGGAATATTTTAGATATTTTTTTTAAGTTAATATCTTTTCGAATATTAACTTAAAATGGAATATTTCCAAATTAAGTGGTTACAACTTAATTTTTTGATATTTAATTAAATTTAAATTTGAAAATATTTAAGTTCAATTTTTTAATACAACTTAAATTAGATATTTTTTCAAATTTTGTGGAAAAGATACTTAGTCAAATAAGATATTTTCTAGATAGTTATTTATAGACTACTTATTATTTCTAATATTAAATAGGAAAATATTATACATTGTGAAATTAATTATTTAAATAATTAATTTTGGTACAATTTATTTTAAGTATATTTTTTCCTAGTATTAAACTACAGATTAATAATTAAGCCTTCTCTACACTTAATTATTTATTTCTTGAATTTAATACATTTAATTAATTTGAAAATTAAATATCTAAGTTGATTTTCATCATGATACTTAAATATTTTTTTTTCATGACACTTAATTAAATAGAAAATTATTTTCAGTTGAAATTTATTTTTTCAACTAAATTTAAATAATTTTCAAAATATATTTTTTTTTATTTTTTTATTTTATTAATCAAATTTCGAAATTACATTTCTTAAATGCTGGAATTTCGAATTTTATTTGAAAAATAGATTAAAGTTGTAAATTATCTATTTTAATTTTAGACCAACTTAAATCAATGATTTTTTCAATTAATGATTAATTAAAATAAATGAAGTAAAATATATTTAATTAGAAAATGAATTAATTAGTCCATAAAAATCTAGATAGATATTATCTGTTTTTGCTTGAAGTATTTTTCTAGTGTATTTAATTAAATAAAAAATTAATATTTAAGTTGATTTTCATCATCATACTTAAATATTTGAAATTTTTCTTATATATTTAATTAAATAGGAAAATTATATTTTTTTTGTTGCAAATTAATTTTATTAATTAATTTTGGGCCAACATTAAATTAAAATAATTTTTCCAGGATTTATTTTTATTTTAACATGCATTTTTGAAAATTGTATTCTTAAATACTTTTATTTTTCGAAATGCAATATATATTTATAGAAAATTAAATTTGTGTTGTTAATTAATTTAAATTATTTTTGTAACAACTTAAATTGAATATTTTTCTAAATATTTATTGGAAATTATTACTAAGATGGAAGAAATTCATGTTATTTTCATATCCATCTAAGTAAAATTTATAAATATTAAATTGAAATTTATATCTAGAATTTTTCATTCTAAATTGGAAATTTTAATTAAATAAATATATATTTAAAATAAATAGATTAAATAATGAGAATCAAAGAAAATATAACTCTCTTTAAATAATGAGCTTTATTATTAAGATATTCGATCTCCATTATTGGTTTTACATCGCGTTTGTTTTAGTGAGTAATCCTCCCTAATGGAGGAACGTTCATTAGCAATTTCGCACCGTTTAATCTTGAAAGATAAGTAGTTTGTAAGTGTTTTATATGGTATGGATCACCCTAATGGTGGCGACCATATTTGACTTGCAAATTATGAAACAATGGTGGAAGCTCATAAGATAGAATTGCCTTGACTCTCGCCTAAACGGGACAACGCTGAATTCCAATCTTGATCGAAGAAAAGGTTGCTAGAATGTTTAACATTTTAGATGAGCTGACAACTCTATTCAATGGATGGTAGCTTTGACTCTCGCCTAAACGGGACACTGATATCAGTTTTTTGAAAACCTTGGAAATTATTTAGGATTGTATGTTTTAGTATTTTCACTTGTCATTCCTACTTTCTATATGTTTAATAATATCTGAATTGTGTATGAATTTATATTGAACCATGTTATTTTTTGTTGTTAAATTGTAGTTTAATTTCGAATCTTCATTGTTGGTCTAACTTGGTTTGTTTATCTAATGAGATAAAGCCCTAGTGGATTTTCACCATTAGACATACATAATAGTGTTAGATCTCGAAAGATAAATATTGTATATGCGACATCTAGCTGTTCATCAATTGATCACACCTTAGACTAGTATTTTTACGATATGAAACAAGAAGATTCTATAAATAAGATTACTTTGACTTTCGCTAATCGAAGCATCGTTGGATTCTTATTTAAACAACGAAATTATCGTAATTCCTCTTAGCTTATTCATTTGGAATTAGCTCAATAACATATCATTGGATGAATGGTCTATAAATCATTTCATGTCATTCTATATTTTCTCTTAAGAAATTAAATGACGCATATGATAATAATCCCGAAATTCTATTCCCAATTGATATAAATCCTCAATCTTAGAAATCTCCTACTTGTATGGGCTAATCAGACTTAGAGTTAAATTAGTAGTGGTTTTGACAAGATCAATCTCTGCAAAGAGTTAATATGCCTATATCCACTGAAAGTAGTTCATCTCATTCGCAGATGGATGTACATTCAGGGGTAGATATGAGTTTTTCGTTGTATTCTTAAAATAATCACTCTAGATTATACCTTATGCAAAGAGATTTGAAATGTTTGAAAAATTTCATTAATTTCTAGCAATGGTGAAAAACCATTCAGGTAAGTGGTTAAAGATCTTGCGAACTGATAGGGGTGGAGAAATAGTTAGTAGATATGCAGTTCAAAGATCATTAAATTGATTTTTGAATTATATCCAAACTTACCTCCCCAGAAATTTCGAGTTGCATGTTGATGATTAGTTACTAGTCGTTGCCTAATTCCTTCTATGGTAATACAATTTCAGAATGATGTAATGGTTGTATCCTTAATGTAAATCATTACTAGATTCATGGATGACCTAATCAAAATCTTAAGAAAAGCTAGAACTGTTAACCATGGTTTGTTAGCTATTCTAAGTGATTAGGGGTGGACCATCCCATAGTCAATAGATAAGAAAGTGTTTGTTTAAACAAATACTACTTTCCTAAGAAAATGACTAAGTCTGAAAATATAGTAGCAAATAAAGGAGATCTTTTTCTTGATTCCAAAAGTGTTCTATCATCTTATTTGACATATGATGATCCCACTGCCTCTGCTGTCTTGTCACAACCGAAGAGATCTATATTATTTAGTTTTCTTAGACATAATTCACGGTACCTTGTCGTAGTGGGAGAGTTTCTAGGAACTCACCTTCTTATGACTTGGGAGACACTAGTGATTAAAATCCATTGTGAGTTTAAACAAGTAATGGATTGTCAAGATAAGAAACTAAGAAGAAAAGCCAATAGAACTATGGTTTAATCCATTCACATGGAGTAACCTAAAGTTTTCTATTACAAGGACATAAAAGGAAATTTTCGTTTATAAGTCTATTCAATGGACTTAAAAAAACTTCCTGTCCCTAGTATTATAGGTTTGAGTTTATCTAAATCTATGACTTGTGGTATACCTGGTAATTACTTACTCTAATGCAAGCAACGTACTTTAGTAAGATGCTGAAGCATTTTCTTTCTAATGCCAATCTATAGAAGCTTCACAACTTCTTAAGCATAGATTTTATTTATCTAAGGAAAAGTCTCAACTATTCCAGAAAAGATAAAGTCATGAAAGAATTTCTTATATCAGCAGTGAGAGGTCTATAAGGGTGTGTTTAAAACTCTTAGATTGGAAGACAATCAAGTAAATCTTAAGATTAAGAAGAGGAACTATATGTTAGTCTATAAGGGTGTGTTTAAAACTCTTAGACTACACCACATCAGATTTCGAAATTCGCCTTTGTGCTAGAAAATCTTTCTGATAAGATGGTGATTACTCTGGGGGTGGAATAGTGATTTTGGAGAAGTGTAAAAACCTATCTGAAGTCTCTAGGTCTACCAGGAAGGGACTGAATGTTAAAGTTGCTAGAAAGGTACTTATTCAGTCTAAGGAAAGTTCTATACATCTTTGGCACCATTCCAAATACCCTTAACTACTAGTGTTACTTCCTGAATAATGAAGAAGTAGTTGCCAAAGGTATAAAATCCAGTATCCCAAGAGAGTAGGAATGTCAATCTGGGCCATTTTCGCTGGCCGGGCCGGGCCCCCGGCCCGACGGGCCGACTGTGGCCCGAATTATTCGGGCTCTTATCGGGCTTCTGGCCCAGCTCGGCCCCGCCCGGTGCATATTATTTCGGGTCGGGCCCGGCCCGGCCCGGTTTCAAATATTAAAAAAAAAACCTAAATCCGTAAAAAAAAATCCCAAATTCTAAACCTAAATCTCAATTTCGACTTCTCTCTCGTTTCCTCTTTCTCTCCGACGACAGAGCCCAGGCTTCCCAACCCAACCCAGTCAACCCAGTCCTCTCTCTCTCCGACGATAGAGCCCAGGTGGTCCGGTTCGTGCTCGGTAGTCTCCGACGACGAAAGGGATACACAAGGTGTTTTTATGTTTTTTAGTCTGCTTACCTTTCATTGATTTGCTACTGAGTTTTATTTCAAAGAAAACAAAAAAAAGCTTGCTCTTTGATTATTCTGTTGACATGTTTTTCATCGATTTAGTTTAAGATCGATATACAATTAAGATGAAGATTAATATTATCATATATTACAAGCAAACAAAAACACCCTCACTCGGTCTTTCCCGAAACTCATCAGGATAAGATAAGATCCAACTTTATCACTAGAATCAAAATCTCATGGAGAATCCTCCATAGTTGCTTTATCACTGGAATACATAAGGTGTGGCTACAAATCCCCACTTGATATTTAGTAGTATTGATCCTGTTTAAGTTTGGACTATGGAAATTGACAAAGCTACATAAGCACAGCACTGCAATGTACTTGGATTTTAGGCTTCTTTTATAGTCCATTTCACAAACTAATTGAGATTCTCAAAAGGGTTACCGAGCAAGAGAAGCTAAGGTCAAATAACATATTTCACAACTCCCATTTTCAAAACAATGAAACCGATTTGAATCTCTAACTATTATTTTTCTCTTGACAATCTTAGAAATAAATTTAATGGGTGGAGTAGATATGATACCAAATGCAAATACAAAACATAAGTTTAAAATGGTGGCTATATTTTTTTAAAAAATAAATAAACTGAGTAAAAAAAAAACCGGGTCGGGCCTAACCCGGCCTGATTATCTCGGGTCGGGCTTGACCCATTAGGCCAAAAGAATGATTCAGGTCGGGCCGAGCCGGGCCCGATTGACATTCCTACAAGAGAGTACAATATCAATGATTTTGTGATTAAGGAAGAGTAATAGTGGAGAAAAGGTTGTGTTTAATTCATCCTTTCAGATCCTATTACGAGGAGTTTACTACTACTACACTTGATTTGTATATCAAGGTGTTGAGATTATTTGAAATGCATTTTTTGTTTTATACTAGTGCAAGTGGGAGTTTGTTGGGTTTTATGACCTAAATAAAACTCATTTCAATATAATCAGATTTACTTATTAATATAGATCAGAAATAAAATTTAATGTTGCATGGTTCACATGATTTATTTCATGATTATATGTACATAATGTATGAATTCATCTGAAACCCTTTTCACATACTTGATCCTGTTTATTGTGTTGTCAACATATTGGAAAGTAAACATGACTATGTGAATAAAGTTTCCTAGATTTATCAGACACAGGGTTTTACTGATATGATAATCTACAACAGAGTTTACTTGCATTTGGAGAAAAGCTATGTTCTTTCCAGAGCATTGGTTAAAGTAAAGCTCAGGTTGGATGCATGGAGTATGCATCGGAAGGGACCGATATTGAACTTTGACATAGATTTATTAAACTTACCGTAATATCTATTCAAGTCAATATCGCCTAGTTGATCCTAGATCAAATGATCTTAATCCTGTTATGATTAGGCTCGATCTCGAGAGGCTATTCGTGTTCTTTGATTTTTTAGTTAAGCCTACTTTTAGGTCAGGGTGATACGTACATTTTGGGAACACGGTAGTGCAATTGAGTGGGTCCGCATCCTAGTCCGGGTCTAGGTCTGGGTCTGGGTCTTAGCTAGATTCCAGTTCCTAGACTCAAACCCAGACTCAGACTCGGACCCAGGTCTGGGTTACGAGTCTAGGTCTGGGTCAGGGTCTAGGCCTGAGTCCGAGTCCTGGTTTGAGAGTCCATGTATGGATCCCAGATCCAACCACTGACTACTGGTCAGGTCCAAGCCCCCGGTCCAGATCTGGTTCACGGTCTCGGGTCCAAGGACCCAGTCTGGATGATAGGTCAAGGTCTGGGTCAAGGACCCGGTCGGGGTTCAAGTCCTTGTTCGAGTTCAGGTTTGGGTTCTGATATCGGTCTGGGTCCAGATCTGGGATTGAGTCTAGGTCGGGTCCAAGTCTCGAGTTCTGATTTGGGTCTGGGTTCTGAGGCCTAAGTCCATGTCACCCATCCCGGTCTGAGTCTAAGGTCCCAGTCTGGGTCCATGTTCAGGTTTGGGTCCAAGTCCAGTTTTGATTTTGATTCAGTGTTGGGGTTCGAGTTTGGGTCTGGGTGTGGGTCCAGGTCTAGATCTCGGTCTAGGTCTTGGTTTGGGTCCAGGTCTGAGTTCGGGTCTCGGGTCTGGGTTCGAGTCCTAGTTCGAGTTTGGGTTTAGGTCCAGATCTCGGTCTATGGCCGGATTAGGCTCCAGGTGTGGATTAGGGTCCTGGGTCTGGGTCTACGTTCGGGTCTAAGTCCGAGGTTTTGATCTCGATTTGAGTCCGTGTTTAGTTCTGGGTCTAAGTCTTTGGTTCCGATCCCGATCTGGGTTCGAGTTCGGGTCTGGGTGTAGGTCCATGTTTGGGTTTGATTCTTTGTCTGGGTCTCATTTTGGGTCCCAAGTTCAGGTTTGGTCCTGACATGGGTTCGAGTCCAGGTTCCTGTCGTGGTTTGGGTCTGAGGCAGCTTTCGGGTCCGGGTTTGGGTCCGACTTAGGATTCCCAAGTCAAGGTCAGGTCCAGGTTTAGTTTTGAGTCTCAGATTTAGATTTGGGTCTGGGTTTCAGCGCCTAGGTCTTTAGTCTAGGTCCCCCATCCAAGTTCGGTTCCTAGGTCCTGTTCTGGGTCCAGGTTCGGGTTCAAGTTCGAGTCCTAAGTCTTGGTTTTAGTCCAGGTCACGGTTCGTGTTCAAGTCTAGGTCTCGATCCCAGTCTTCGTCCAGGTTGAGGTTTGGGTCCTTATCAGCGTTTGGATTCTAGTCTGGGTTGTGGGTCTCAGGACTCGGTGAGGGTTTAAGGCAAGGTCAGGTCCAGGTCCTAGTCGAGGTTCAGGTCCCAGGTCTCAGGTCTCTGTCCTACTCAAGGTCTCGGTCTAGGTTCTAGTCTGAGTTTGGTTTATGGTTTGGTTCTTGTCTCAGGTATGGGTCCTAGTCACAATTCCAGTTCTAATTCTGGGTTCGGGTTTGGTTCTGGGTCTGGGTTTGGGTCCAGGTTGGGGTGGGGTCCGAGTCTTATTCCAAGTTTAGGTGCGGGTTTTTCAGATCTCGATCTGGGTCCAGGTCTTAGTCAAGATCAAAGTTTGGGTCCTGTGTATGGGTCCCAGGTTCAGGTGTGGGTTTGCATTTGGGTTTAGGTCTAGGTCCCGTGTTTTGATCTCGGTCTGGGTCTTGGTCGGTATTCAGGTCCGGGTTTAGGTTCGTGTCCAAGTCGAGGTCAAGGGCTCGATCTGGGATCGAGTGTCGAGTTCGGGTTTGAGTCTCAGTCCTTGTCTAGGTCTGGGACCGGCTCCAGGACTGGGTCCGAGCTTGAGTTTCGGGGCTGTCTTTGGCCTAGTTCCGAGTCTCAGTCCAGGTCCTGGTCACTATCCCGGTCCTCTTCTAGAGTCTTGGTAATGTTCTGGTTCAAGTTTTGGTTTTAGGTCCCAGGTTTTGTTTTGGGTGCAGGTCCTGGTCTAGCTTTGGGTCCTTTTCCGAGTCTCAAATCAAGACATCGACTATGGGTCTTGTCGAAGCGCCGGTTCTCTAATCCCGAGACAACATCTGGATCCCAATCACGGGTCCCATTCTTGTTTCAGTTCATGTCTCAGGCCCTCGACTGGGTTTGGGTCTAGGTATAGGACCGAGACTGGGGTCAAGTTCTAGGTCTCGATCCGAGTTCTGGGTCCCGATTCATGTTCAATGTTCCGGTTAGAATTTAGGTCTCGGTTCGCGTCGCGAGTACCGGTTCGGGTTTGGATTCAGGTTTTGGACCCAACCCCAAGGTTGGTTTATGTCCGAGTCCAAGTCCTGGTCCGGTTACAGTTTTGGGTCTGGGTCCATGTCCTAGTCCTAATCCTGTTCATGGGCCCCGATCTTCTTCTAGTTTCGGTTCTAGTTTCAAGTGACGAGGTACGGGTTCGGGTCGAGTTTGGGTCTGAGTCTGGGTTTGGGTCCTGATTTGGGTCTGGGGTGATGTTTAGGTTTGGGTTTCGGTCTTGGGTAGGGTTCGTGGTTTGGTCCTGTTCCGGGTTTAAGTCCGGGTCCAGGTCTCAATCCCTTTCAAAGATCTCAGTCCGGTTCAAGTTTAAGTTTTGGTTTTGGTTCACGAGTGTGGTTCTGGGTCTTGGTATGTGTCCGGGTCCTGGTTTGAGTTTGAGTTTGGGTTCGGGTTCTGGTCTAAGTCCTAGATCAAAACACCAACTACAGGTCGGGTCCAAGCATCGAGTCCCAGTCCAAGGTCCCGAGGTGGGTCCTATGTCCAGGTTTGGGTCTGGTGTTGGGTCCCCGATCCCGATCCAAGTTCCGGTCCAAGTTCGGGGCCTAAATTCCTAGGTCTGGGTCCCCAATCTATGTTCGGGTCCTTGGTCCCAGTCTGGGTCCAAGTTCGTGTTCTGGTTCGGGTTCGGGTGCGGCCCGAGTCTAGGTCCCCGTTTGGGTTCTTGTCCCAGTTCGGGTGCTATTCCGAGTCTGGGTCTAGGTTTCGGGTGCCAGGTCCGAGTCTTGTTCTTGGGTCTTGTGTTCGGCCCCGATTTTTGGGTCTCGGTCTAGAACCTGG
Source organism: Cannabis sativa (assembly GCF_029168945.1). NCBI lineage: Eukaryota > Viridiplantae > Streptophyta > Magnoliopsida > Rosales > Cannabaceae > Cannabis > Cannabis sativa. The sequence continues at coordinate 62,383,060 of NC_083601.1, forward strand.
TACTGGTCTGGGTCCAGGTCCCGGTCTTGGTTTAGTTTCGATGTCATAAGTCCTGGTTTGGGTCCAAGTCCCAGTATGGGTTCTGGTTTGAGTTTGGGTTTAGGTTTGAGTCCTGTTACAGTCCTAGTCCTAGTCTTATTCCGGTTCAAGGTTCGGTATCATGTCGGACCGAAACCTGGGACCCAATCCCAGACCCAGACTCAGACTTAGACATGATCTAGATACAAACCTAGACTCAAACCCAGACGCGGACCCACACCCACACCGGGATCGAAACGTGGGACCTGGATATGGAGCGAGACCTAGACCCAAACCTGGACCCGTACCCAAGACTTGGACTCGGACCTGGAGCCAAACCCAGACACAGATCGGGATCCAAACTTGGACCAAGACCTAACACAAAACTCGGACCAGGACTTAGACCCCAACCTAGACTCGAACCCGTACCAGAAGCCAGACACGGAATCGAAATGAGAATTGGGACTCGGACCTGAAACCAAACATGGACCCTGACTGGGACCAAGGACTCGTACCTGGATGGGAGACCTTGACCCGGGCCTCAGAACCTGGACCAAGATTGAAACCTTAGACTAAGACCTAAACTAGGATCTGGACCCGAACCCAGAACTCGAACCCAGATCTGGACCTGAACCGGGATTGGAAACCCGAACCTGAACTCGGACTAGGACTTGAACCTTGACCAGGTCCTAGACTTGGAGTGGGACTTAGGGCCCAGACCTGGATGGGGAACCTAGACCTGGGAACCGGGCTTCGGAAGTGGTATTGAGACCCTGGACCTAACCCCGGACCCACACCCTGAACTAGGACCCAGACCAGAACCTTTTACCCGAAGTTGAACTAGACTAGGACCCGAGACCAGGATCCTGATTTCGTCCCGAAGCTTGGACCTGACCCATAGTCGATGTTTGGATCTGGGACCCATACCTAGACTCAAACCCAAACCAAGACTCGGACCCAAACCAAGACCCAGACCCGAACCTGTACCCCGTTACTCGAAACTGGAAGCGGACCGGGACCTGGGAACAAGACTAGAGGACTAGGACCCAATCTTGGTCCCAGAACTGGAATCTGTCTAGGACCCAGAGCCAAACACAGACCGGGATGTGGACTCAAATCAAAAATCGGATCGGGACTCGGGACACGAACCCGAACCTAGACACGAACTTGGATCTGGACTCGAACGCAGGACTTGGACTATGATTGGAGACTCAGACCTGGACCCAAGTCCCACACCTCGATTGGGGACCCAAACCCAAAATTAGAACAAGAATCAGGACCCAAGACTTGGAATGAGACCCAAGACCCGACCCCGGTCTCTGTCCCAAACGTAGACACGGACATGGACACGGACTGAGACCCAGGATCTGAATCGGAACGAAGCCAGGACCCATGACTGGGATCCGGATCTTGACCCATGACCCAGTGCTTGGAACCAACCCGTACTCGGTGTCTGGATCTTAGAATTGTACCAAGACCCAAACCTGGAACCATTTCCGGACTAGGACCCAAACCAAGACTCAGACCCAGGACCCAAAATCGAAAAAAAAAATCGAAATTAGGACCTTGGAACAACAAATGGACTTGGACCGAGAATTGGAACTAGACGCGGAACCGAACACGGACCCGGACCTAGATTGGGATCAATACCTGAACCGAAACCTAGACCTGAACCTAGACTTGTGCCAGGACCTGCGACCCAGAACGTGGAACCCAACACCGGTGACGCAGGAGCAGGATAAGAACCCAGACCCGTACAAGAACCCCGACACAAACATAGACCCTGACAAAGACCCAGACCTAGACCTAGACCCATACCTAGAGTTAAACTCGTACTAGAACTCAAACTCAAACCCGGGACATGAACCTTGACCGAGATTAGGACTAGGACCCAGACTCAGACTAGGATCGAGCCCTGAATCTGGACTGGGATTAGAACCCATATTGGGACTCGGACCTGGGACCTGAGACTCCAACTTGGGACCTGAGAACTAAACTGTGACCTAGATGGGGGACTTGGGCCCCAAACCCGAACCTGGACTCAGACCTAGACCAAGGATCCGGACATAGATAGGGGAATTGGACCCAAACCTGGGCCTGAAACTAGGGCTGAAACATAAAACTTGACCCTAAAGTCGAGAAACAAGACACGACTTTTGTTCCTGAAACCCAGGAACTGACTACCAGGACACAACTCCGAACCCAAACCCAAACCAAAACTTAGGACTTGGCCTGGGACTCAGGGCCCAAATTGGAAAAAGACCGAGATCCAAGACCGAGATCCGAATCTGGACCTAAGGCTTTATCCTGACTCATAGTCAGTGTTTGAATCCAGGACCCGCACCCTGATCCGTAAAAAGACCCGGAATTAGAACTAGACACGGACTGGGATGAGAACCCAGACCTGGGACTGTAACAGGTTCCAAACATAAACCCACACTTACACCAAAATCCATATCGAGACTTGGACCCAGACCAAGACCTGTGACTTAAAGCAATACTGGGACTTGGACCCAGACCGGGACCCGGACCCAGACCCAGACCTAAGAATCAAGGCCAGACCCAGGACTCAAGAACCAAACTTAGACTAGGGACCCGAAACCAAACCCAGACTAGGATTTGGACCCGAACTCGGACCTGAACCCACACTTGGACTTGAGACCCGAACCCAAACTGAAACACGAACTTGGACCCAGATCGGGACCTAGGACCCAAACATAGATGGGGGACCCAGACCCAAGAATTGCGCCCCCAAACTAGGATTAGAACTTGGTCCTCAAAACTTTGATCAGGATCCGAGACCTGACCCCAAACCCAAACTGGGACCTAAGACCCACCACGGGACTTGGGATCAGGGACTCGATGCTTGGACTCGACCCGTACCACGTGACTTGAAATTGGAACCGAAACTAGAAGCGGATCAGGACCTAGGAACACGACAAGGAGCAAGACAAGGACCTAGACCAAAAATTGTAACTAGACTAAGACCCAAACTCAAACACAAAGCCACACTCGAATTCTGTGTCTGGGTCCCGATTTGCTTCTAGTTTCCGTTCTAGTTTCAAGTCACGAGGTACGGGTTCGGGTCGAGTTTGGGTCTGAGTCTGGGTTTGGGTCCTGATTTGGGTCCAGGGCGATGTTTAGGTTTGGGTTTCAGTCTTGGGTAGGGTTCGTGGTTTGGTCCGGTTCCGGGTTTTTGTCCGGGTCCATGTCTCGATCCCTTTCAAAAATCTCAGTCCGGTTCAAGTTCAAGTTTCGGTTTTGGTTCCCAAGTGTGGTTCTGGGTCTTGGTATGTGTCTGGGTCCTGGTTTGAGTTTGAGTTTGGGTTCAGGTTCTGGTCTAAGTCCTAGATCCAAACACCGACTACAGGTCGAGTCCAAGCATCGAGTCCCGGATCGAGGTCCCGAGGTGGGTCCTATGTCCAGTTTTGGGTCTAGGGTCGGGTCCCTGATCCCGATCCATGTTTTGGTCCTTGTTCGGGGCCTAAATTCCTAGGTCTGGGTCCCCAATCTATGTTCGGGTCCTAGGTCCTAGTCCGGGTCTAAGTTCGTGTTCTTGTTCGGGTTCAGGTGCGGCCCGAGTCCAAGTCTTGGTTTGGGTTCTTGTCCGAGTTCGGGTGCTATTCCCAGTTTGGGTCTGGGTTTCGGGTGCCAGGTCCGAGTCTTGTTCTTGGGTCTTGGGTTCGGCCCTGATTTTTGGGTCTCGGTCTAGGTCCTGGTCCCGGTCCTGGTCCAGGTCCCGGTCTTGGTTTAGTTCCCATGTCACAAGTCCTGGTTTGGGTCCAAGTCCCAGTATGAGTTCTGGTCTGAGTTTGGGTTTAGGTTTCAGTCCTGTTACAGTCCCAGTCCTAGTCTTATTTCAGTTCCAAGTCCGGTATCATGTCAGACCTGAACGTGGGACCCAATCCCAGAGCTAGACTCAGACTTAGATATGGATCTAGATACAAACCTAGACTCAAACCCAGACGCGGACCCATACCCACACCGGGAACGAAACGTTGGACCTGGATCTGGAGCGAGACCCAGACCCAAACCTGGACCCGTACCCAAGACTTGGACTCGGACCTGGACCCAAACCTAGACCCAGATCGGGATCCAAACTGGGACCAAGACCCAACACCAAACTCGGACCAGGACTCAGACCCCGACTAAGACTCGAACCCGTACCCAAAGCCAGACACGGAATCAAAATGAGAATTGGGACTAGGACCTGAAACCAAACATGGACCCTGACTGGGACCAAGGACCCGTACCTGGATGGGGGACCTTGACCCAAGCCTCGGAACCCGGACCAAGATTGAAACCTTAAACTATGACCTGGAATAGGGTCTGGACTCGAACCAAAAACTTGAACCCAAATCTGCACCTAAACCGGGATTGGAAACTCGAACCTTAACTCGCACTAGGACTTGAACCCTGACTGGGTCCTAGACTCGGAGTGGGACTTAGGACCCACACCTGGATGGGGAACCTATACCTGGGAACCGGGCTTTGGAACTGGTACTGAGACCCTGGACCTGACCCCGGACCCATACCCTGAACTAGGACCCAGACAAGAACCTTTTTGGATCTGGGAGCCATACCTAGACTCAAACCCAAACCCGGACTCGGACCCAAACCCAGACCCAGACTCGAACCTGTACCCCGTGACTCGAAACTGGAAGCGGACCGGGACCTGGGAACAAGACTAGAGGACTAGAACCCGATCTTGGTCCTAGAACTGGAATATGTCTAGGACCCAGTCCCAAACACAGACCGGGATGTGGACTCATATCAAAAATTGGATCTGGACTCGAGACACGAACCCGAACCTAGACACAAACTTGGATCTAGACTCGGACGCAGGACTTGGACTGGGATTGGAGACTCAGACATGGACCCAGGTCCCATACCTCGATTGGGGACCCAAACCCAAAATTAGAACAAGAATCAGGACCAAGGACTTGGAATGGGACCCAAGACCCGACCCCGGTCTCTGTCCCAAACCTTGACCCGGACATGGACACGGACTGAGACCCAGGATCTGAATCGGAAAGAGACCAGGACCCAAGATTGGGATCCGGATCTCGACCCATGACCTGATGCTTGGACCCAACCCGTAGTCGGTGTCTGGATCTTAGAATCGTACGAAGACCCAAACATGGAACCATTTCCAGACTAGGACCCGAACCAAGACTTAGAACCAGGACCCAAAATTGGAAAAAAAAACTAGAATTAAGACCTTGGAACAGTATTGGACTTGGACCGAGAACTGGATCTAGACGCGGAACAGAACACGGACCCGGACCTAGATTAGGATCAATACCTGAACTGAAACCTAAACCTGAACCTAGACTTGTGCCAGGACCTGCGACCCAAAACATGGAACCCAACACCCGTGACGCAGGAGCTGGATAAGAACCCAGACCCGTACAAGAACCCCGACACAAACATAGATCGAGACCAAGACCCAAACCCATACCTGAAAAAAAAACCCAGACCTAGACCTTGACCCAGACCTAGAGTCAAACTCGTACTAGAACTCAAACTCAAACCCGGGACATGAACCTGGATCGAGATCAGGACTAGGACCCAGCCCGTACTAGGATCGAGCCCTGAACCTGGACTGGGACTAGAACCCATATTGGGACTGGGACCCGAGACCTGAGACTCAGACTTGGGACCTGAGAACTGAACTGTGACCTAGATGAAGACCCGACTTTGGACCCGAAACCCAAGAACAGACTACCGGGACACAACTCCGAACCCAAACCCAAACCAAAACTTAGGACTTGGCCTGGGACTCAGGGCCCGAATTGGAACCAGACCGAGATCCAAGACCGAGATCCGAATCTGGACCTAAGGCTTTATCCTGACTCGTAGTCAATGTTTGAATCCAGGACCCAGACCCTGATTCGTAAAAAGACCCAGAATTAAAATCGGACACGGATTGGGAGGAGAACCCAGACCAGGGACTGTAACAGGACCCAAACGTAAACCCACACTTACACCAAAACCCATATCGAGACTTGGACCCAGACCAAGACCTGTGACCTGGGACCTAAAGCAAGAATGGGACTTGGACCCAGACCGGGACCTGGACCCAGACCAAGACCTAAAAATCAAGGCCAGACCCAGGACTCAAGAACCAAACTCAGACAAGGGACCCAAAACCCAGACCCAGACTAGGATTCGGACCCGAACTCAGACCCGAATCCACACTTGGACTTGAGACCCAAACCCAAACTGAAACACGAACTTGGAGCCAGATCGGGACCTAGGATTCAAACATAGATAGGGGACCCAGACCCAAGAATTGCTCCCCCAAACTAGGACTAGAACTTGGGCCTCAAAACTTGGATCAGGATCCGAGACCTGACCCCAAACCCAAACTTGGACCTAAGACCCACCTCGGGACTTGGGATCAGGCACTCAATGCTTGGACTCAACCCGTACCACTCGACTTCAAATTGGAACCGAAACTAGAAGCGGATCGAGACCCAAGAATAGGACAAGGAGCAAGACCAGGACCTAGACCCAAAATTGTAACTGGACTAAGATCCAAACTCAAACACAGACCCACACTCGAATTCTGTGTTTGGGTTCGGGTTCAAGTTCGGGTTTGGGCCTGGGTTGGGGTCTCAGTCCTTGTCCAAGTCTGGGTTCAGGTCCAGGTCCAAGTTAGTGTCCCTAGTGCGGGTGCAGGTTTGGGTTTGGGTCACGATCTCAGTCCAAATCTAGGTCTCGGGTTTCAATCTCGGTGTGGGTCTTTGTCTGACTTATAGTTTGTATTCGGATCCCAATCTAGGTCCGAGTTTGTGTTTGGGATCGGGTCCCAAATTTAGATCCAGGTCTGGCCTGACATCTGGTCTGAGTTTGGGTCTAGGGCAAGATTCGAGTTCGGTTCTAGGTCTAGGTTGGGGTCCTGGTCACAATCCTAGTCTTGTTCTATTGTCCTAGTCTGGCTGTTCTTGATCAAGTTCCAATTTCAGGTCCTGGGTCTATGTTTGGGTCCGAGTTTTGATCCTAGTCTAGGTTCGGGTCCGAGTATAAGTCCTAGATCCAAACACCGACTACGGGTCTGTTGTAAGCCCTATTTCCCGGATCTTGAGTTAAAATCTAGATCCTAATCACGGGTCCCGGTCTTGTTCTTGTTCAAGTCCTGGGTCCCAGGTCCGAGTTTGGATTCGGGATCAAGACTGGGGTGCGGTTTTAGGTCCCGACCCCAGTTCGTTATTCTGATTCCGGTTCCATCTTTGGGTCTGAGTTTGGGTTCGTGTCCAAGTCTGGGTTGGGATCCGGGTCTGGGTTCGGGCTTCGGTCTAGGTCTGAGTTGGAGTCTAGGTCCTGGTCTGGTTACGGTTCCGGGTCTACGTCCATGTACGATTACGGTTCCAAGTCCAAGTCCTTGTTCTGTTCCCGGTCCTGGGTCCCAGTCCACTTCCAGTTTTGGTTCCAATTTTCGGTCATAGGGTATGGGTTCGGGTCCAGGTTTAGGAATCGGTCTGGATTTTTATCTGGGTTTGGGTTTAGGTTTAGGTCCTTATCCTAGTCCTAGTCCTAGTCCGGTTCCAGTTCCAATTGCGATTTTGAATTTGAGTTAGGGTTCGAGTTCGAGTCGGGGTTAGAGTCCTTATCTGAGTTTGGGTTCGGGTCTTGATTTAAGTCTTGGTTTGGATCAGGCTCCGTGTGTGGGTTCGGGTCCTGGGTCTGGGTCTAGGTCAAGCTTTGAGTCCCAAATTTTGATCCCAATGTGAGTCCAGGTTTAGTTCCTGGTGTAAGTCATGGGTTTTGATCTCGATCTGGGTTCGAGTTTAGGTCTAGGTCTAGGGCTAGGTTTGCGTCTGCGTCTGGGTCCGTGTCCAGGTCCCGTGTTTTGAACTCGGTCTGGGTCTGGGTCGGTATTCGGTTCCAGGTCTGGGTTCATGTCCATGTCCAGGTCCGAATCCCAATCTTGGTCAGGGGCTTGGTGTGGGTCCGGGATCGAGTCCCGAGTTCAGGTTTGGGTTCGGGTTCGAGTCTCAGTCCTAGTCTGGGTCCGGGACCGGGTTCTGGACTACATTTGGGTGCCGGTCCAAGTCTAGGTCAAGGTACTGGTCATGGTCTCAGTCCTGTTCCAGGGTCCTGGTCACGTTCTGGTTAAAGTTTCAGTTTGGGGTCCCATGTCTAGGTTTGGGTCCAGGTCCTTGTCCAGCATCGGGTCCTTGTCCGAGTCCCAGATCATGACTCAGACTAGGGGTCTTTTCCAAGCCTTAGTTCTCGAATCCTGGGACAAGATCTGGATCCCAATCACAGGTCCTAGTCTAGTTTCGGTTCATGTCCCAGGTCTTAGTCTAGGTCTCGGTCTTGGTTCGGGACCGAGACTATGGTGCAGTTCTTGGTCTCGATCTCTATTCTGGGTCCCGAGTCCTATTCCTTGTTCGGGTCTGAGTTCAGGTGTGGGTTTGGGTCCAAAGTCCCGATTCAGGTTTGGATTCAATTTTGGGACCCAATCCCAGGGTTGGTTTTTGTCCGAATCCGGGTGTTGGTTCGGTTATAGTTTTCGGTCTGGGTTGAGGTTCTGGTCCTGGTCCTGTTCCTCGGTCCTGATCCGCTTCTAATTTTTGTTTCCAGTTTCAAGTCACGGGGTAAGGGTTCAGGTCGAGTTTGGGTCCGAGTTTGGCTTCAGGTCTTGATTTGGGTCTTTGGTGAGGTTTAGGTCTAGGTTTCTGTCTCGGTTAGGGTCCGAGGTTGGGTCTGGTTTCGTGTTCGAGTGTAGATCCAGGTCTTAGTCCTGTTCCAAGATCCCAGTCCTGTTCAAGTTCAAGTTTCGGTTTTGGTTCCCGAGTGTGGGTCTCCGTCTAGGTATGTGATCGGGTCATGGTTTGAGTTTGAGTTTGGGTGCGGGTTCTGGTGTAAGTCCCAGATCCAGACACCGACTACGGGTCAGGTCCAAGCATCGAGTCCCGAATCCCAAGTACCGTGGTGGGTCCTAGGTCCAAATTTGGGACTGAGGTCGGGTCTCAGATCCCGATCAAGGTTCTAAGGCCCAAGTTCTGGTCCCGGTTTGGGGGCGCAATTTCTGGTCCCGGTTTAGGTTCTAGGTCTCGGTCTGGGTCCAAGTTCCTTTTCCGATTCAAGTTCGGGTCTCGAGTACCGGTTTGAGTCCAAGTCCTAGTTTGGGTTTGTGTCCAAGTTCGGGTCCAATTCCTAGTGTGGGTTCGAGTTTCAGGTCCCTGGTCCGAGTATGGTTCTTAGATCCTAGGTTTGGGTCTGGGTCTAGGTCTGAGTCCGGGTCCCGGTTTGGGACCAGGTCCTGGTGTTGGTTTAGGTCCCAAGTCACCGGTCCCAGTGTGGGTCTAAGTCCCGGTATGGGTTCTGGTATGAGTTTTGGTTTAGTTTTGGGTCCTGTTACTATCTAGGTTTGGGTTCTAGTCCCAAACCTGGTTTGTTTCTGATTCAGTGTCCGGGATCTGGTCTGGATCGTAGTCTGGGTCCAGGTCCAAGTCTGGGTACAGATTTGGGTCCAGGTCCTGGATTCAAACACTGACTACGAGTCAGGTCGAAGCCTCAGGTCAAGATTCAGATCTCGATCTTGTTCCAGTTTAGCTCTCGGGTCTTGGGTCAGGTCCTATGTTTGGGTTTGGGTATGGGTCGGGTCCTGTAACTCGTGTCTGGAGTCGAGTTTTGGGTTTCGGTCCCCCATCTAGGTCTGCATCCTTTGTGCAGGTCTGGGTCTAGGTTTGGGTTTGGGGCCCAGGTGCCCCATCTAGGTTCGGTCCTAGGTCCCGGTTAGGTTCAAGTTTAGGTTCGGGTTTGAGTCCCAAGTTTGGGTCCTAGTCTAGGTCCAAGTACGGGTTAAGGTTTGATTCTAGCTCTGAGTTCCAGTTTGAGTCCAGGCCCCTGTTCGGGTATGGGTCGAGGTCACGATCCGGGTCCCAGTCAAGGTCTAAGTCCCGGACGAGGTTTTGGTCTAGGTTTGGGTTCGGGTTCAGGTCCTGGGTCAAGGTCTAGGTTCGAGTCTAGACTCGGGTCCAGGTCTGGGTCTTAGGTTCCGATCTCGGTATGGATATGATTCTGGGCCCGCGTCATGGTTAGGGTTTAAGGTTTAGGGTTTTGGGTTTAGTATTTAGGGATTTAGAGTTTAGGGTTTAGGGCTTAGGGTTTAGGGCTAAGTGTAAAGAGTTTAAGGTTTAGGGTTTATGGTTTAAGGGTCCGCTTACAGTTCTGGTTCCACTTTGGGGTCACAGGGTACGATTTAGGTTCGGGTGTGGGTTTGGGTCCGAGTCCTGGTCTAGGTCTAGGTCCGTGTTTGGGTTCAGGTCCGATTCGTATTTTGGGTCTTGGTCCGTGTCCGTGTCTGGGTCTGGGTCTGGGACCGAGACCGGGCTTAGGTCTTGGGTCCCAGTCCTAGTCCTGGGTCTTGATTATGGTTATGGTTCTAATTTCGGGTTTGGGTCCCCAATCTAGGTCAGGGACCTGGGTCTAGGTCTGAGTCTCCAATCCCGGTCCGGGTCATGCGTTCGGGTCTGGGTGCAAGTCCGTGTCTGGGTTTGGGTTAGTGTCCTGAGTCCCGATCCGAGTTTTGATTCGGGTCGACATCTCAGTCCGGGTCTGGGTCTGGTTCCTAGTTAGATTCCAGTTTTGAGACCGAGGTCGGGTCCTAGTCCCCTAGTCTTGTTCCCAGGTCTCGGTCCACTTCTGGTTCCGCTTCCAGTTTCGGGTCACGGAGTACAGGTTTTGGTCTGGGTCCAAGTTCGAGTCTGAGTCCAGCTCTCGGTTTTAGTCTGGTATGGGTCCCACATCCAAACATCGACTATGGGTCAGGTCCAAACGCCGGGTCCAAATTAGGATCCAGGTCTCGTGTCCCACTATAGTTCCACTTCGAGTCCCAGGACCTTGTTCGGGTCCTTGTTCAGGGTCTGAGTCTAGGGTCAGGTCCTAGGTCTTGGTGCCAGTTCCGAAGCTTGGGTCCCGGGTCCAGGTCCCCCATCTAGGTCTCGAACCTAGGTCCTGGTCCGAGTCTAGGAGCCAATCGGGGTTCAAGTCCTAGTTCGAGTTTTGGTCCGGGTTTCCAATCCCAGTCCGGTTCCAGATCTGGGTTTGAATCTAGATCCAGGTCTGGGTCTGAATCTCGTGTTCCGACCTCGGTCTGGGTTCCGAGGCCCGAGTCCAGGTCCCCCTTCTGGGTCCGCGTACTAGGTCCCAGTTTGGGGCCATGTTTGGATTCGGGTCCTAGTCCCAGTTCAAATTTCGATTTCGTGTTCGTGTTCGGGTTAGGGTCGGGGTCTAAGTCGTCGTTCGAGTCCAAGTCTTGGGTACGGGTTCAAGTTCGGGTCTGGGTCTCGGTCTGGATCAAGGTCCCAAGTTTCGATCTCGGTCTGGGTATCGGTCCGGGTTTGGGTTCGAGTCCAGGTTCGTATCAAGATCCATGTCTAGGTTCGAGTTTGAGTCTGGGATCGGGTCCCAAGTTCAGGTCCAACCTGATCCCAGACTCAGAACCGGAATCGGACCAGGACTGGGACTAGAACCCAGACATGGGACTGTAACAGGACCCAAACCTAAACCCAAACTCAAACCAAAACCCATACGGGGACTTGGACCCAGACTGGGACTTGTGCCTTGAGACCTAAACTAAGACCGATACCTGGAGCAGGACCTAGACCCGGACCCTAGACAAAATAATCATACTCGAACCTAGGACCCGAAACCCGGACCCAGACTGGGAGTAGGACCCGAACTCGGATCCAACCCCAAATAAGGTCCTGGACTCAGACTGGACCCAAACCCGAATTGGAACACGAACTTTGACCCAGACCGGGATTTAAGACCCAAATATAGATGGGGGACCCAAACCTGGAAATTGGGCCCTCGAACTAGGTCTAGAACTTGGGCCTCAGAACTTGGACCAGGATTCGGGACCCAACCCCAGACCCAAACCTGGACCTAGGACCCACCTCGAGACCTCGGATCTTGGACTCGATGCTTGGACCCGACCCGGAGTCGGTGTTTGGATATAGGACTTAAACCAGAACCCGAACGCAAGCTCGAACTCAAACTAGGACCCAGACACATACCATGACCCAAACCCACACTCGGGAACCAAAACCAAAAATTGTACTAGAACCGTACAGGGATCTTGGAACGGGATCTGAGAACCGGGGCTTGGACCCAAATCAGGACCCGAACCAAGACTCGAATCCAAACTCGACCCGAACCTATACCCCGTGACATGAAACATGAACCGAAACTAGAAGCGGATCAGGACCCAAGAACAGGACCAAGACCAGGACCTGGACCTAGACCCAAAACTGTAACCGGACCAGAACCCGGACTCGAACACAGACCCACTCGGGGATTGGGTCCAAAACCTGAATCCAAACCCGAACCGGGACTCAAGACTCAAACCTAGACCTGAACTCAAGACCCAAACATTGAATAGGACTCGGAACCCAGAACTGGGATCGAGACCCAGAACTGGACCCTAGTCTCGGTCCTGAACCTAGACTCAAACCCAGACCAGGACCATGGACATGAACCAAAACAAGACTAGGACCCATGATTGGGATCCAGATCTTGTCTCAGGATCCGAGAACCGGGGCTTGGACAAGACCCGTAGTCTCTGTCTTGATTTGGGACTCAGACAAGGAACCGAAGCTAGAGCAGGACTCAGACCCTGACCCAAACCTGCGACCCAAAACTAGAACTTGAACCAGAACATGACCAGGACCCTAAAATAGGACTGGGACCGTGAGCAGGACCTGGACCTGGTATGGGACCCAGAACTAGACCAGAACCCAGCCCCGAAACACTGGCTCGGATCTAGTCCAGACCAAGACTAGGACTAAGACTCGAACCTAAACTCGATCCCGGGCCCAGACCAAGTGGGAGTTTGTTGGGTTTTATGTCCTAAATAAAACTCTTTACAATCTGATTAGTAATCAATACAAGAAATTTGAAGTGATTTATGTTTGCATGAATTTTACATGCTAATGGTTTAATATGTTAATTACATTTACACACAAAATAAGTTAAATCCATATCATATGTTTACTCACAATTACAGTATCGTCAACACAGTGGAATGTGATTGTGATCATATGAATCAAAAGACGAAGTCCCTGTTTCATTAGTGTTTTGGATTTACACTAATGTGATAATCAGCGATGATGTGTACTTACACTTGGAGTAAGTGTTATGTTCTTTCCAGGACATTAGCAAAGTATACTAGTTTCGAATGTATGGAGTATACATTGGGCTGGACCGATATTGCAACTAAGTTAAGATATTACAAACTTACCGTTATATATCTTTCCAAGTCAATTTCAGTAGTTGATCTTAAGATTAAAAGAATCTAAATCCTGATATGCTTAGGCTCGACTCAGGAGTACTATTCATGTTCTTTGATTTATTAGTTAAGCCTACTTTTGGGTCAAGGTGATACGTGTATTTAGGGAACATGATAGTATGATTGAGTGGGAGTGCTGAACATAAATATGGAATCTATAGCTTCTACTGGTGTATAGAAGTCAATTGATGATTCCCTTCAAGCTTAGCAAATAGAAGTAAATGGATGAGCTCTTGTTTAACTGAGTAATTATTAGATCACTAAACACCATTTGCAGGTAGCTAAGTGCTTTAAGGGGCAAAATACATTGAGGGGTGAGAACGGTAAAATTATCCCATCTCGATGTAGATCATCTATATAGAGGATCTTTGATCACAATAAGATTATAACAATGGTTAAATGAGATAGCGTATCTATATCGTGGAACATATAATATGCTCTATATAAGTCTGAGAGTGCAATTCTAAGTTCTAAGAGTGGATTCAACGAAGAATTAATAAGTAGGAATTTACTTGGTAAATTTGGTTCACTTATTGGAAGCTCAGCATATAGATCCATGGTCCCCATTCTAGTTAAGAACATTCTGCTTGTAACACTCAATAATTGATTTGTGATTGGTCTATTATAATTCTAAAGTTAGACTATGTCTAATTTGTGAATTTTCACTAAGCAGGGGCGAAATTGTGAAGAAAAGAGATTCTAGGTTTATTTATTTATTAAGGGACTTTATATGTCTAGTTAATAATTAAATTAAATGACAATATTATTTAATAATCTATTTTAGTTATTAAATAATTAGTTTTGGCATTTAAATGGTTAGAATTGGAAAATTAGCGTTTTTGAGAAAATAGAAATAAAATTCGTTAAAACTGCAAAATCAAGTGGGCCTATTAAATACACCTTGGCCGACCACTTGTTTAGGTTTTTCAAATTGATATTTTCATTATTTTAATGCCAAATAATTCCTAACCTAAACCTAGTAGTTGCCTATAAATAGAAAGTGATGGCTCAATCAAAATTACACACTTTCATTAGTTTTTTGTCAAAAAATTCTCTCTTCAGAAAAACTGAGCCTTCCCTATTCTCTTCTATTGGCCGAAACCCCTCTCTCTCTTTTCTTCTTCTATATTTCGAACCTAGTGAAAGAGTGAGTGCCCACCCACAGCAAGTAGTAACTCAATCATAGATTGGAAGACTGTGAAGGATCAAACTCAAAGAGAAGGACATTCGGGCTTAGATCTTGATTATACTCTGTGACAGAAAAGATACAAGGGTTAGAGATCTGAGTGGAAGGAGACATTAATTCCGCTGCATCAATGTAAGGTTTTCTTAACTTTATATGTGTTTATTTTATCATTTTAGAAAGTTCATATTTAGGGTGTTAAACAACATACTTGTGAGTAGATCTAAGATCCTGGTAAAATAAATATCCTACAACCCGAACTTGGGACCCAAAATCAGACCCATACCTAGAATCAAACCCAACCATGGACCTGCACCCGGACCCGAACTCGAACCCTGATCGGGATCGGAACACCAAACCCGAACCTAGACCAGGACCCAAACAAAGACAAGAACCGGGACCTGGGCAACGGAACTAGGACCGGGACCCAAGACCCGACCCAGACCTGAGCTTGAACCGGGACCTGGGCAACGGAACTAGTCCCAGTCCGTGTCTGGGTTCGAGTCCTAATCTTGGTCCGTGTCTGAGTCTTGGGTTCGAGTTCGAGTCCCAGGTTTGAGTCCGAGTTCTAGTACGAGTCCGATTCTAGGTCTGCGTCAGGCTTTGGGTCTGGGTCCGGGTTTCGATCTGGGTCTAAGTTTGGGCCTTTGTCTGGGTCTGGGTCTGGATCTAGGTTCTGGTACGGGTCTAGGCTCTGGTCCAGGTCCCGGGTCACGCGTCCTCGGTTCCAAGTTCTGAGCGCAGGTCTTGGTGCAAGTCTGGGTACGAAATTGGGTCTAGGTCTGAGTATCGATCCCAGTCTGGGTCTGAGTATCAATCCCAGTCTGGGCTGGGTCCGTGTTCAGTTCTGCGTCTAGATCTGGTTCTGGGTCAAGGTCTAATTCCTTTTCCAAGGTCGTGAATCCAGTTCTTGTTTCGATTTTGGGTCCTGGTACAATTCGAAGATCCATACACCGATTACAAGTTGGGTCCAAGCCCCGGGTCGTGGGTCAAAATACGGATCCCAATCTTGGGTCCCGGTCTCATTCCGATTCAGATCCTAGGTCCCAGTCCGTGTCCATGTCCAGGTCTGGGTCTGGGACTGAGATCGGGGTCTGGTCTTGGGTCCCAGTCCTAGGTCCTGATTTCGGTTCTAATTTCAGTTTTGGGTCCCCAATCTAGGTTGGGGACCTAGGTCCAGGTCTGAGTCTCCAATCCCGATCTTGGTCCTGCGTCTGGGTCTAGTCCAAGTCCGTGTTTGGGTTTGGGTTCATGTCCCAAGTCCCGATGTGAGTTTTGATTTGGGTCTATGTCCCGGTCTGGGTCTGGGTCTGGGTCCTAGTCAGATTCTAGTTCCAGGACTGAGACTGGGTCCTAGTCCCCTGGTCTTGTTTCCGGGTCGCGATCTGCTTTCGGTTCCGCTTCTAGCTTTTGGGTCACGGGATACGGGTCCGAGTCTGGGTCTAAGTTTGAGTAAGGGTATAGGTCCAGATCCGAACATCGACTATGGTTCAGGTCCAAGCCTCGAGTCCATATTAGGATCCAGTCTCGGGTCCTAGTCTAGTTCCACTTTGGGTCCCAGGTCCGGGTCCGGGTCCTAGTTCAGGGTTCGGGTTCGAGTTCAGGTCCTGGGTTTCGGTGCTAGTTTTAAAGCCTGGGTCCTCGGTCCAGGTCCCCCATCCAAGTGTGAGTCCTGGGTCCCGATCCGAGTCTAGGACCCGGTCTGGGTTCAAGTCCTAGTCTGAGTTCAGGTTTGGGTTTCTGATCCCAATCTGGGTCATGATATGGGTTCGAGTCCAGATCCAAGTTCGGGTCTGAGTCTCGCGTTTCGATCTGGGTCTGGGTTTCCAGGTCGCGTCCATGCCCACTATCTAGGTCCGTGTCCTAGTTCCCAGTCCAGGTCCATGTTTGTGTTCAGGTGCTAGTCCTTGTTCTGATATAGATTCTGTGTCTGGGTTGGGGTTCGGGTCGGGGTCTGGGTCGGGGTCTGAGTCCTAGTCCGAGTCTAGGATTGGGTCTGGGTCCAAGTTTGGATCCCGGTCTGGGTCTATGTTTGGGTCCAGGTCTGAGTCCAAGTCTTGGGTACGGGTCCAGGTTTTGGTCTTGGTCTCGGTCCGGATCCAGGTCCCAAGTTTCGATCCTGGTCTGGGTATGGGTCTGGGATTGTGTTCGAGTCCAGGTTCGTATCCAGATCCATGTCTACGTCCGAGTATAGGTTTGGGATCGGGTCCCAGGTTAAGGTCCAACTCGATCCCAGACCAAGAACTAGAATCGGACCTGCACTGGGACTAGAACCCAGGCATGGACTGTAACAGGACCCAAACCTAAACCAAAACTCAAACCAAAACCCATACCAGGACTTGGATCCAGACTGAGACCTGTGACCTGGGACCTAGGACCCAAAACCCGAACCCAAACTAGGACTAGAACCCAAAGTCAGACTCAAACCCAAACAGAGACCTGGACTCGGAACGGACCCGAACCCGAACTGAAACACGAACTTGGACCCAAACTGGGACCTAGGACCCGAACATAGATAGGGGACCCAGACCTAGGAAATGGGACCTCGAACTAGGATCAGAACTTGGGCCTCAAAACTTGGATCGGGATTCGGGACCTAACCTCAAACCCAAAACTTGACCTAGGACACACCTCGGGACTTGGGATCCGGAACTCGATGCTTGGACCTGACTCGTAGTCGGTGTCAGGATCTAGGACTTAGACTAGAACCCAAACCCAAACTCGATCTCAAACCAAGTCTCGGGCACATACCATGACCCAGACCCACACTTGGGAACCATAACTGAAACTTGAACTAGAACCGGACTAGGATCTTGGAACAGGACCAGGACCTGGACACAGACCCAAACCCGGAACCGGACCCAGCCTCGGACCCTAACCGAGATCGAACCCCAGACCAGAACCTCATCCCGAACCCAAATTAGGACCCGAACCTAAACTCAGACCCAAACTCGACGCGAACCCGTACGCCGTGACATGAAACTGGAACCGGAACTAGAAGCCGATTGGGACCCTAGAGCAGGACCCGGACCAGGACCTGGACCCAGACCCAAAACTTTAACTGGACCAGGACCTAGACTCAGACACATACCCACCTCAGGATTGGGGTCCAAAACCTGAATCCAAACCCGAACCGAGAGTCGGGACCCAAACCCAGACCTGAATTCAAAGTTGAACATTGAACATGACTTGGGACCTAGAATTGGGATCGAGACCCAGAACTGGACCCTAGTCTCGGTCCTGGACCTAGACCCAGACCCATACCGGGACCTGGGACATAAGCCGAAACTAGTTTGGGACCCGTGATTGGGTACCAAATCTTGTCCTAGGATCTGAGAACCGGGGCTTGGACAAGACCCATAGTCGATTTCTTTATTTGAGACTCGGACAAGGACCCAAAGCTGGACCACAACCTGGACCCAGACCCAAACTTTGGACCCGAAACTGAAACTTGAACAAGAACTTGACCAGGACCTTGGAACAGGACCACGACCATGACCAAGACCTGGACCTAGACCAGGACCCGGAACTAGACCAGAACCCAGCCTCTGAACTAGGGCTCGAACCTTGTCCTGGACCCAGACTAGGATTGAGACTCGAACCTAAACCCGAAACCGAACTCGGGACTCGATCCCAAACCAAGACCTAGCCTTTGACCTAAACTGGGATTTATACATGGACATGGACACGAAGCCAGACCTGGACCCGAAAACTGACCCAGACCCAAACCGAGATCGAAACACGAGACCTAGACCCGGACCTTGATGCAGACCCATACCCGAACTTGGGACCCAGACCTAGACCCGAACCTGGACCCAGACTCAGACCAGGATTCGAAAAACCCGTACCCGAAATTAGAATTGGAACTATGACTAGGACCCAGACCTGAGACCAGAACTGAACCCAAACCATAACGGACTCAGACTAGAACCTGAACCGTGACCTTGACTAGGACTAGGACCTGAGACCTGGGACCCGAACCTTGACCGAGACTCGGATTAGGACCTGGACCTGGACCTGACCTGGTCCTAAACCCTCGCCAATTTCTGAGACCCACGACCCAGACCAGGATCTAGACCCTGACAAGGATCCGAACCTAAACCCAGACCAAGACGTGGACAGAGACCTAGACTCGAACCAAGACCGGGACCTGAACTAAAACCAAGACTCAGGACCCGAACCTGAACCTCGACCCACACCAGGACCTAGGAACCGGACTTGGATGGGGGACCTAGACCAGGGACTTAGGCCCCAGAACCCAGACCCAGATCCAAATCGAGGACTCGAGCCACAACCAGGACCTAACCTGGAGTTGGGAATCCGAAGTCGGACCTAGACCCGGACCCAAAACCTGCGTCGGATAAAAACCGTGTTAGGAATCTTAACACGAACCCATACAATGATTAAACCTGAACTTGGACCCGAACCAAAAATCAAACTCGAACCCAGGAACTGAACTCAGACCCACACCCAGAATAAGACCCAAACCTAGATCTGCACCCGGACCCGCACTCGCACCCAGAGTGGGATCGAAACCCAGGACTTAGACCCGGAACAAAACCCAAACTCAGATCAAGATCAAAACTTGGGACTCGGACCAAAACTTTGACCCAGACCAAGGACCCTAACCCACACCCGGAGCTCGATGCGAACCTAGACCGAGATTTGGACCCAAACCCAAACTCGGACCAAGACTCGAACCCCAATCCTAACTCGAACCCAAACTCAAACTCAGAATCGCAATTGGAACTGGAACTGGAACTGGACTAGGACTAGGACCAGGACGCAGACCCAAACCCAAACCCAAATAAAAACATAAACCGAGACTCAAACCCGAACCGCAACTAGGACCCAAACCCGAATCTAGACCGTCACCAAAACCCAAACTAGAACTGGGAACTAGGCCCATAATCGGGATAGGGACCATAGCAACGGAGGTAGGACCAGGAAACAAGACCCGACCCCAGACCTAGACTTAAACATAGGACCCAGCACCTGAAAAGGAACCAGAACGCGACCCGAGATCGGGATTAGGATCTGGACCCGGGGCTTGGATCAAACCCATAGTCAGTGTCTAGATCTTGGACCCAGCCCCGAACACGAAACCAAACCAAGGCCCGAACCAAAATCCAGACCCGGACCCAAACCCAGGCCCAGACTAAAACCTGGACCCGAACCCGTACCCTGTGACTCAAAATTGGAACCAAACCGAAAGTAGATCGGGACCCGGGAACGGGACCGAGACCAGGACTTGGACCTGGACCTAGAACCGTAACCGAACTTGGACCTAGACCCAAAAACATAACCAGACCAGGACCCGGACTCCAACCTAGACCTAGACCTGAATTGGGACCTGGACCCAGATCCTAACCCAAACTTGAACTCGGTGCCGAACCTGGACCTGAACTCAGACCAAAACATGGAACCAGACTTGGAACAGAATACTGGGGCCGGGACCTAGAACCGCACCCTAGTCTCGATCCCGAACCCAAACTCGGACCTTGGCCCTAAGACCTGAACCAGAACCAGGCCGGAACACGTGACAGGGATCTAGATATGGACGTGTACCCAGATTGGGATCTAGACCCGGACCGGAACCCGGACCGAGACCAAGACCTGGGACTTGATCCCAGACATAGACTCGGACCTAGATAGGGATCCAGATACGAACCTGGACTTGAACCTAGACCTAGACCAAGACTAGGATCAAAACTCAGGACCTAGATCTAGACCGAGACCCTGACCAAGACCCAGACCTAGACCCGCACCCGGGACCTGTACACAGACCTGGACAAAACCAAGATCCAGATCGAGATCCAGACCATGACCCTGACCCAGATCCAAACTCAGACCTGGACTCAGACCCCGACCCAGACCCGAACCCGAACACGGAATCAAAATATGAATTGGGACTAGGACCAGAATCCTAACATGGACCCAAACTGGGACCTAGGACCTGGACCTGGAAGGGGGACCTGGACTCTGGCCTCGGAACCCAGAACCGGGTCGGAACCCGAGACTCAGACCCGGACCTGGATCTGGATTCAAACCCAAATCTGGAACCGGACTGGGATCGGAAACCCGAACTAGGACTTGAACCCCGATTGGATCATAGACTCGGACCAGGACCTAGGTTCCAGACCTAGATGGGGGACCTGAACCCGGGACCTAAGCCTTGGAACTGGCACCGAGACCTAGGACCTGACCCCGGACCTGGACCCTGAACAAGGACCCGAACCAGGTCTTGGGACCCGAAGTGGAATTTGAGTGGGACTTGAGACCGGGATCCTAATTTGGATCCGGAGTTTGGACCTGACCCATAGTCGATGTTTGGTTCTGGGACCCATACCCAGACTCAAACCGAGACTTGGACTCAGACCAAAACCTAAACCAAGACCAAAACCTGTACACCGTGACCCGAAACTGGAAGCGGAACTGGAAGTTGACTGGGACCTGGGAACAAGACTAGGGGACTAGGACCCGACCTCGGTCTCAGAACTAGAATCTAACTTGGAACTAGACCCCGACCTGGACTGAGATGCCGACCTGAATCAAAACTCAGATCGGGACTCAGGACACTAACCCAAACCCAGACACGGACTTGGACCCAGACCCAAACGCATGACCCGGACCGGGATTGGAGACTCTGACCTAGACCCAGGTCCCTCACCTAGATAGGGGACCCAAGCCCTGAGCCCGGTCTCGGTCTCAGACCCGAACCCAGGACACAGACACGGACCAAGACCCAAGATCCGAATCAGACCTGAACCCAAACACGGACCTAGACCTAGACCTGGACACGGACCCAAACCCACACCGTATCCTTAAATCGTACCCTGTGACCCCAAATTGGAACCAGAACTGTAAGCGGACCCCTAAACCCTAAACCCTAAACTCTTTACACTTACCCCTAAACCCTAAGCCCTAAACCCTAAACTCTAAATCCCTAAATACTAAACCCAAAACCCTAAACCTTAAACCCTAACCATGACACGGGCCCAAACTCATCCATACCGAGATCGGAACCTAACACCCAGACCTGGACCCGAATCTAGACCAGAACCTAGACCGAGACCCAAGACTTGAACCTAAATCCAAACCTAGACCAGAACCTCCTCCGGGACCTAGACCTTGACTGGGACCCGGATCGTGACCTCGACCCAAACCCGAACAGGGGCCTGGACTCAAACTGGAACTCGTAGCTAGACTCAAACCTAAACCCGTACTGGGACCTAGACTAGGACCCAAACTCGGGATCCAAACCCGAACCTAAACTTGAACCTAACCGAGACCTAGGATCCGGACCTAGATGGGGAACCTGGGCCCCAAACCCAAACCTAGACCCAGACCTGGACAAAGGATGCAGACCTAGATGGGGGACTTGGACCCGAAACTAGGCCCCAGAACCAGGACCGAGACCTAAAACTCGACTCCAGACACGAGACACACGACCCGACCCTGGACCCAGAACCCAGGACCTGGCTAAAGGTACACAAATCCGAACCCATACCCAAACATAGGACCTGACCCAAGACCCGAGAGCCAAACGGGAACAAGACCGAGATCAAAATCTGGACTGAGGCTTCGACCTGACTCGTAGTCAGTGTTTGAATCCAGGACTTAGACCCGAATCTGTACCCAGACTTGGACCTGGACCCAGACTACGATCCAGACCAGATCTTGGACCCAGAATCAAAATCGGACCAGGTCTGGGACTAGAACCCAAACCTGAGATAATAACAGGACCCAAAACTAAACCCAAACTCATACCAGAACCCATACCGAAACTTGGACCCAGACGGGGACCGGTGACTTGGGACCTAAACCAAGACCAGGACCTGGTCCCAGACCCGGACCCGGACCTAGACCCAGACCCAAACCCACACCTAAAAATTGGGGCCAGACCCAAGATCTAAGAACCAGACTCGGACTAGACCTGAACTCGAACCGAAACACAAACTTGGACCCAGACCGAGACCTAGGACCTAAACATAGATGGGGAACTCAGACCCAGGAATTGGGCCCCCAAACCGGGACCAGAACTTGGCCCATAGAACTTGGATCGGGATTTGAGACTCGAGCCCAGACCCAAATATGGACCTAGGACCCACCACGGGACTTGGGATTCGGGACTCGATGCTTGGACCTGACCCATAGTCGGTGTCTGGATCTGGGACTTAGACCAGAACCCGCACCTAAACTCGAACTCAAACCATGACCCGATCACATACCTAGATCAAGAACCACACTCGGGAACCAAAACTGAAACTTGAACTGGAATTGAACTGGGATCTTGGAACAGGACTAACACCTGGATCTAGACTCGAACTCGAAACCAGACCTAACCTCGGACCCTAACTGAGATAGAAACCTGGACCTAAACCTCGCCCAAGACCCAAATCAAGAGTTGAACCCAGACTCAGACGCAAACTCGACCCGAACCCGTACCCTGTGACTTGAAACTGGAAACGAAAACAGAAGCAGATCAGGACCCAGGAATAGGAACAAGACTAGGACCTCGACCCAGACCGAAAATAGTAACCGAACCAAGACTTGGATTCGGACACAAACCCACTCTGGGATTGGGTCCCAAACTTGAATCCAAACCTAAATCGGGACTTTGGACCCAAACCCAAACCTGAACTCAGACCCGAACATGGAGCAGGACTCGAGACCGAGAATAAAGATCGAGACCAAGAACTGGACCCTAGTCTCGGTCCCAAACCAAGACCGAGACCTAGACTAAGACCTGGGACACGAACCGAAACCAGACTAGGACCTGTGATTGGGATCCAGATCTTGTCCTGGGATCGGGGAACTGGGGCTTGGAAAAGACCCATAGTTTGAGTCTTGATCTGGTTTCGGACAAGGACCCGAAGCTGGACCAGGACCTAGACCCAAACCTAGACATGGGACCCAAAACTGAAACTTGAACAACAACGTGACCAGGACCCTGGAACAGGACCGAGACCGTGACAAGTACCTCGACCTAGACCTCAACTGGCACCCAAACGTAGTCCAGAACCTAATCCTGGACCTAGACTAGGACTGAGACTCGAACCCAAACCCAAACTCAAACTCGGGACTCGATCCCAGACCCACACCAAGCCCCAGACCGAGACTGGGATTCAGACCTGGACATGAAAATTAACCCAGACCCGGAACCGAATACCGACCCAAACCCAGACCGAGTTCAAAACACGGGACCTTAACACGTACCCAGACGCAGACACAAACCTAGAATTAGACCCAAACCTAGACCTGGACCTACACCAAAACTCGAACCAAGATCGGGATCAAAACCCAAGACTTAGACCAAGAACTAAACCTGGACTCACATTGGGATCGAAACTTGGGACTTAAACCTTGACCTAGACCCAGACCCAGGACTCGAACCCACACACAGAGCCTGATCCAAACCTAGACTAAATTCCAGACCCAAACCCAAACTCAGACAAGGACTCAAACCCCGACCCGAACCCGAACCCGAACCCCAACTCAAATTCAAAATTGCAATTGGAACTGGAACCGGACTAGGACTAGGACCAAGATAAGGAACTAAACCCGAACCCGAACCCAGATAAAAACCCAAACCGAGACCTAAACTTGAACCGAGACTAGGACTCAACCCTGAACCTAGACCGGTACCCAAACCCAGATAAGAACTGGAACTTGGACCAAGAATCAGGATAGGGACCTGGCCAGGGACCTAGGCAACAAAACTAGGATCGAGACCTAGTACCCAAACTCAGACCCGGACTTAAACCTAAGACCTAGCTCGTGACCCAGCACCCGAAATGGAACCAGACCAGGACCAGAGATTGGGATCCAGATCTGGACATAGGGCTTCGACCGAACCCGTAGTCAGTGTTCGGATCTGGGACCCAACCCCAGCCCCAAACCCAGACCAGGACCCGAACCCAGACCCAGACCTCAACTCAGTCCAAGACCCAAACCTGGACCCGAACCCATACCCTATGACCGAAAATTGTAACCAAAACTGGAAGTCGACTGGAACCAAGGAACGGGACCAGAACAAGGACTTGGACTTGGAACCGTAATCGTACATGGACGTAGACCCATAACCGTAACCAGACCAGGACCTAGACTCAAACTCAGACCTAGACCCAAACCCGGATCCCAACCCAGACTTGGACTCGAACCCAAACTCAGACCCAAATATGGAATCAGAATAAGGATAACGAACTGGGGCTGGGACCTAAAACCGCACCCCAGTCTTGATCCCGAATCCAAACTCGGACTTGGGACCCAAGACTTGAACAAGAACAAGACCGGGACCCGTGATAGGGATCCAGATCTTAACTCAAGATTCGGGAAACGGGGCTTGCAACAGACCCGTAGTCGGTGTTTGGATCTATGACTTAGACTAGGACGCAAACCCAGACCAGGATCCAAACCCAGACCTAGACCTAGACCCAGGACCTGAAATTGGAACCTGAACAAGAACTGTCGGACCAGGACCATAGAACAAGACTAGGACTGTGACCAGGACCCAGACCTAGACCTAGAACCGAACTCGAATGTTTCCCTAAACCCAAACTAAGACCAGATGTCAGGCCCAGACCAAGACCTAAATCTGGGACTCGATCCCAAACACAAACTCGGACCTAGATTGGGATCCGAATACGAACTCTAAGTCGGACAAAGACCCACACCGAGATTGAAACCCGAGACCTAAATCTGGACTAAGATCCTGACCCAGACCCAAACATGGACCCGCACTAGGGACACTAACTTGGACCTTGACCCGAACCCAGATTTGGACAAGGACTGAGACCCCAACCCAGACCCCAACCCAGACCCAAACCCGAACCCGAACCCAACCGCGAACCCAGACACAGAATCTGAGTGTGGGTCTGTGTTTGAGTCCGGGTCTTAGTCCAGTTAAAATTTTGGGTCTAGGTCCTAGTCCTGCTCCCTGTCTTATTCCTTGGTCCCGATTCGTTTCTAGTTTCAGTTCCAATTTCAAGTCACGCGGTACGGGTCGAGTCCAAGCATCGAGTCCCTGATCCCAAGTCCTGAGGTGGGTCTGAGGTCCAAGTTTGGGTCAGGGGTCAGGTCTCGGATCCTGATCCAAGTTCTGAGGCCCAAGTTCTAGTCCTAGTTTGGGGGCCCAATTCTTGGGTCTGGGTCCCCCATCTATGTTTGGGTCCTAGGTCCTGATCTGGGTCCAAGTTCGTGTTTCAGTTTGCGTTCGGGTCTCAGGTCCAAGTGTGGGTTTGGGTCCCAATCCTATTCAGGGTCTGGGTTTCGGGTCCCTCGTCTGAGTTTGGTTCTTGGGTCCTGGGTCTAGCCTTGATTCTTAGGTTTGGGTCTGGGTCCGGGTCCCGATCTTGGTCCAAGTCCCAGTCTTGGTTTAGGTCCCAGGTCACAGGTATCGATCCGGGGTCAAGTCCTGATATGGGTTTTGGTCTTAGTGTGGATTTAGGTTTGGGTCCTGTTACAGTCCCAGGTCTCGGTTCTCATCCCAGTCTGTGTCTGATTCTAATTCTGGGTCTTGCTACAGATCTGTGTCCGGGTCTTAGATTCAAACACTGACTGCGAGTCAGGATAAAGCCTTAGGTCAAGATTCGGATCTCGGTCTTGGATCTCGATCTGGTTCCAATTCGGGCCCTGAGACCCAAGCCGAGTCCTAAGTTTTAGTTTTGGTTTGGGTTCAGAGTTGTGTCCCGGTAGTCAGTTCCTGGGTTTCGGGTCCAAAGTGGGGTCTTATTTCTCGAGTTTTGGTTTTCTGTCCTGGTTTCGGGCCCAGGTTTTGGTCCAAGTCCCCCATCTATGTCCGGATCCTTGGTCCAGGTCTGGGTCCATGTTCGGTTTTGGGGCTCAGGTCCCACATCTAGGTCACAGTTCGGTTCTCACGTCTCAGGTCCCAGGTCCAGTCCCAATCTAGGTTCAGGGCTCAATCCTCGTCCGGATCTGGGTCCTAGTCCTGATCTCGGTCTAGGTTTAAGTCTCGGGTTCAAGTTTGAGTTCTAGTACGAGTATGACTCTAGGTTTGGGTCTAGGTCTAGATCTGACTTATTGTTCGGGTATAGGTTTGGGTCTTGGTCTGGGTGTATGTTTGGGTCGGGGTTCTTTTACGGGTCTGGGTTCTTATCCAGGTCCTAGGTCACGGGTGTTGGGTTCCATGTTCTGGGTCGCAGGTCTTGGCACAAGTCTAGGTTTGGGTTTAGGTTTCGGTTTGGGTATTGATCCCAATGTAGGTCTGGGTCCGTATTCGGTTCCGCGTCTAGATCCAGTTCTCGGTCCAAGTCCAATTCCTGTTCCAAGGTCCAGATTCCGGTTCTTGTTCTGATTTCGGGCCCTGGGTCTGAGTCTTGGTTTGCGTCCTAGTCTGGAAATGGTTCTAGGTTTAGGTCTTGTTACTATTCTAAGATCCAGACACCGACTACGGGTTGGGTCCAAGCACCGGGTCATGGGTCAAGATCCGGATCCCAATCTTGGGTCCTGGTCTCGTTCCGATTCGGATCCTAGGTCTCAGTCCGTGTCCATGTCCTGGTCTGGGTTTGGGACAGAGACGGGGGTCGGGTTTTGGGTCCCATTCCAAGTCCTGGGTCCTGATTCTGGTTCTAATTTTTTGTTTAGGTCCCCAATCGAGGTCTGGGACCTAGGTCCAGGTCTGAGTTTCCAATCGCAGTCCAGGTCCTGCATCCGAGTCTAGATCCAAGTTTGTCTCTAGGTTCGGGTTCGTGTCCCGAGTCCTGATCCGATTTTTGATTTGAGTCCACATCCTGGTCTGTGTTTGGGTTTGGGTCCTAGTCAAATTCTAGTTCCGGGACCGAGATCGGGTCCTAGTCCTCTAGTCTTGTTACCAGGTCCCGGTCTGCTTCCAGTTTCGAGTCACGGGGTACAGGTTCGGGTTTGGGTCTGGGTTTGGGTCCGAGTCCAAGTTTGGGTTTTAGTCTAGGTATGGGTCCCAGAGCCAAACATCGATTATGGGTCAGGTCCATGCTTCGGGTCGAAATCCGGATCCTAGTCTCGGGTCCTAGTCTATTTCCACTTCGGGTCAAAGGTTCTAATCTGGGTCATAGTTTAGGGTGTGGGTCTGGGGTCAGGTCAAGGGTCTGAGTGCCAGTTCCGAAGCCCGGGTCCCGGGTCTAGGTTCAACATCCAGGTCTGGGTCCTAGGTCCTAGTCCTAGTTCAGGTTTGGGTTTCCAATCCCAGTTCAGGTCCAGATCTGGGTTCGAGTTCTGGGTTTGATTCCAGATCCTAGTCCAGGTCTTAGTTTAAGGTTTCAATCTTGGGCTGGGTTTCGAGGCCCAAAACCACACTCGGGAACAAAAACCGAAACTTGAACTTGACCGGACTGAGATCTTTGAAAGGGTTCGAGACCTGGACCCGGATCCAAACCCGAAACCAGATCCAACCACGAACCCTACTCGAGATCGAAACCCAAACCTAAACATCGCCCTGGACCCAAATCAGGACCCGAACCCAAACTCAGACCCAAACTCGACCCGAACCCGTACCTCGTGACTTGACTCTAGAACCGAAACTAGAAGCAGATCGGGACCCAGGAACAGGACCAGGACTAGGACATGGACCCTGACCCAAAACTGTAACCGGACCAGGACCTGGACTCGGACACAAACCCACCTTGGGATTGGGTCCAAAACCTGAATCCAAACCCGAACTGGTACTTGGGACGCAAACCCAGACCTAAATTCAGACCCAAACATTGGACCCCAGTCTCGGTCCAATACCTAGACTCAAACCCAGTCCGAGACTTGAGACATGAACTGAAACAAGACTGGGACCCGTGATTGGGATCCAAATGTTGTTCCGAGATTAGAGAATCGGGGATTGCACCAGACCCATAGTCGATGTCTTGATCTAAGACTCGGACAAGGACCCAAAGCTAGACCAGGACTTCCACCCAGACCCAAACCTGGGACAAAAAATCAAAACATGAACCAGAACATGACCAAGACCATGGAACAGGACCGGGACAGTGACCGGGACCTGGACCGGGACTCGGAACTAGACCGAACACAGCCCCAAAACTCAAGCTCGGACCCAGTCCTAGACCCGGTCCTAGACCTAGACAAGGACTGAGACTCGAATCCGAACTCGAGACTCGATCCTAGACCGAGCCCTTGACCGAAATTGGAATTTCGACCTCGTCATGGACACAAACCCAAACCCGGACCTGAATACCGACCAAGACCCAGACCGGGATCAAAACACGGGACCTAGACCTAAACCCAAATGCAAACCCACACCTGAACCTAGGACCCAGACCCAGGACCCAAACTTGGACCTTGACTAAGACCTGGACCTAGATCAAGATCTGAAAAACCCGCACCTAGACTTGGAATAAGACTCGGACCCCGACCCCAACTTGGACCCAAACCTGGACCCAGAACCAAACCCGAACCCGAAATTAGAACTATTACTGTGACTAGGACCCGGACCCGGACCTGAGACCAGAACCAAACCCAAACCATAACCCAAACTCAGACTAGAACCTAGACGGAGGCCTTGACTAGGACTGAGACCTGAGACTTGGGACCTGAACCTAGACCGAGACCTGGACCTGACCTGGTCTTAAACCCTCACCGAGTCTTGAGACCCGCAATCCAGACCAGGATCCAAACCCTGACAAGGACCCGAACCTCAACCCGGACGAAGATTGTGATCGAGACCTAGACTTGAACACGGACCGGGACCTGGACTAAAACCAAGACTCGGGACTCGAACCCAAACCTATACCCAAACCAGGACCTAGGAAACGAACTTGGATGGGGGACCTAGACCAAAGACATAGGCGCTGAAACCTAGACCCAGATCTAAATCCGAGACTCAAAACTGAACCTGGACCTGACCTTGACCTAGAAATCCAAAGTCGGACCCAAACCTAGACCTGAAACCTGCCCCAGACCCAAACCATGACAGGAACCTGGACTCGAACCCATGTCAGGACCAAACCCGTGTTGGGTTTTATGCCCTAAATAAAACTCTTTACAATCTGGTTAGTTATCAACACAAGAAATTTGAAGTGATTGATGTTTGCATGAATTTTACATGCTAATGGTTTAATATGTTTATTACAATTACACACATAAAATCAGTTAAATCCAGATCATATGTTTATTCACAATTACAGTATCGTCAACACAGTGGAATGTGATTGTGATCGTATGAATCAAAAGACTTGGTCCCTGTTTCATCAGTGTTATTGGATTTACACTAATGTGATAATCAGCGATGATGTGTACTTACACTTGGAGTAAGTGTTATGTTCTTTCTAGGACATTAGTAAAGTATCCTAGTTTCGAATGTATGGAGTATACATTGGACTGGACCGATATTGCAACTAAGTTAAGATATTACAAACTTACCGTTATACATATCTTTCCAAGTCAATATCAGTAGTTGATCTTAAGATTAAAAGAATCTAAATCCTGATATGCTTAGGCTCAACTCAGGAGTGCTATTTATGTTCTTTGATTTATTAGTTAAGCCTACTTTTGGGTCAGGGTGATACGTATATTTTGGGAACATGATAGTATGATTGAGTGGGAGTGCTGAACATAAATATGGAATCTATAGCTTCTACAGGTGTATAGAAGTCAAGTGATGATTCCCTTCGAGCTTAGCAAATAGAAGTAAATGGATGAGCTCTTGTTTAACTGACTAATTATTAGATCACTAAACGCCATTTACAGGTAGCTAAGTGTTTTAAGGGGCAAAATACATTGAGGGGTGAGAACGGTAAAGAAATCCCATCTCGATGTAGATCATCTATATAGAGGATCTTTAAATCACAATAAGATTATAACAATGGTTAAATGAGATAGCATATTGATATCGTGGAACATACAATATGCTCTATATAAGTCTGAGAGTAAAATTCTAAGTTCTAAGAGTGGATTCAACGAAGAATTAATAAGTAGGAATTTACTTGGTAAATTTGGTTCACTTATTGGAAGCTCAGCATATAGATCCATGGTCCCCATTCTAGTTGAGAACATTCTGCTTGTAAGACTCATTAATTGATTCGTGATTGATCAATTATAATTCTAAAGTTAGACTATGTCTAATTTTATGAATTTTCACTAAGCAGGGGTGAAATTGTAAAGAAAAGAGTTTCTTGGTTTATTTATTTAATAATGGACTTTATATGTCTAATTAATAATTAAATTAAATCACAATATTATTTAATAATATATTTTAGTTATTAAATAATTAGTTTTGGCATTTAAAAAGGTTAGAATTGGAAAATTGGCGTTTTCGAGAAAATAGAGATAAAATTTGATAAAACTGCAAAATCAAGTGGGGCCCATTATAACACCATGGCCGGCCACTTATTGATGGTTTTTCAAATTAATATTTTCATTATTTTAATGTCAAATAATTCCTAACCTAAACCTAGTAGTTGCCTGTAAATAGAAAGTGATGGCTCAGTTAAAACATAAGTTTTCATATCATCTTCTGACAGAAATTTCTCTCTTCAGAAAAAGTGAGCCTTCCCCACTTTCTATACCTGGCCAAAATCCCTATTCTCTTTTCTCTTCATCAATTTTGACCCTAGTGAAAGAGTAAGTGCCCACACACAGCAAGCAGTAACTCAATCATAGATTGGAAGACTGTGAAGGATCAAACTTGAAGAAGAAGGACATTCGAGCTCAGATCTTGATTATACTCTGCTACAGAAAGGATACAAGGGTTAGAGATCTGAGTGGAAGGAGACATTAATTCCGCTGCATCAATGTAAGGTTTTCTTAACTTTATATGTGTTTAATTTATCGTTTTAGAAAGTTCATATTTTGGGTGTTTAAACAACATACTTGTGAGTAGATCTAAGATCCTGGTAAAATAAAATTCCAACAACTGGTCTCAAAGCCATGGTAATTGATTTACTTACAAGAAATGTGGACTTTAAAACGATTGTTTGTTTGTTTTTGGATGGTAACATGTTGTATTGAGTGTTATTTGATGATTGATTGGTGTTTGTAAAATTTCGTAAAAAATAATTGCGATTCTGTTTCTGGAATTATTTTTATTGGATAGTATGGAAAAAATTAACCAAGTTACTTTTTTACAGAACTCAATTTCGATTTAATTTGAATTAGTTATGATTTTTTGAAGATTTGGAAAAATCGGAGTTGTGCTGAAATTTTCCTACGATCGCGAAAACTGTCTGTACAGCTCGCAATTTTTTTTGTTTTTCTTCGATTTTTCATGCTTTTTCATGGAATTAACTTTCGATTTTTTGTGTAGTTTTGTATTTATAGATTTACTATTCCTAATTCAATTCTAATTATCATTATGAATTAATTTAATATTTTTTAAATTTAATTCAAGATATTAGTGTAATTTGAATTTTAAAATAGTAAATATCTATCTTATTGCTTAATTATCTATCTTATTTTTAAATTTGATTATATCTTATCTTATTTTTAAATTAAAGGTCAGATTTTAAATATTTTTAAATTAAATCTTTTTTAAATAATTTGACCTTATTTAAATTTAAAATAAGATAACTATACTCATGTAATTTTAAATAGGTGTAAGATATTTTGCTAACTTTTAAATTTTGTTATTTTATTTATTTAAATTGAATTTAAAATCTGAAAAAAGATATTTCATTTATCTTTTCTAATTTTTATTTAATTTTTATTTATAAAATAACATTTAAATTTTAGAAGTAGTTAGCAAATTTTGAAATGATATTTAGGTTGGTTGAAACCTAATTTTTCAAAATTGTAGGTTTAATTTTAAATATATTTTTTTTAAAATAAATTCGAAATTTAAATTAATAATTTTTTTTAATTTCGAAAATAAATATTTTTTTTATTTTGGAAAATTAAATTATTTTTTTTAATTAGATATTTTTTTTAATTATTAATTTCGAAATTTATTTATTTAAAATTAAATCAATCCTACTTCCAACTATCCAGCTAACCTTGTTGCAGGAGTAAGTGGTTTTTGCTTGTATGTAAGTTTTCAAAACCTATTATTACTTGATTGCAAATAGCCATGGTTACTTTTTGCCAGATCTAATGTTTGCCAGATCTAATGATCTGATGGCTCCCTTGGTCAAGTTAATAATTTGTAACAGGTAAATTTTACAATCTTCTTTCATCTGTGTATGACCTAGCAACATGATAGGATCCATCCAAAGTGTGCCTGTGTGAGCCTATATGTTTATTTTGTTTTAATATAGATGCATATAGGTTGTTGCTAAATAAAATGTCACACCATGATAGATTTTATTTAGGTCCATATAGATCTTGGACCTATTCAATTAATAACAGTTATTTATTTTAAGGTTAAATTCCTCTCTTTTGGGCCTTGTGTGAGAGTTGGGAGCCATAGAAGTGGGTACGACATACTGAACCCAGCACCCCCTCACATGAACTACCCCAATTGTGAAGGCCCATTTGCCTGATTTAAATAACTGTACTAGGTTAATTATATTAGTTTGACCTAATAAAATTGAATTAGCAACATAATTAACTTTTAAAATATATGAAATTTTTTTTCATTTTAATATTTTAAAGTTAATTTTAAGAAAAACACTTTTAGTTTTAGATATTATTTCTAGACAAACTATTTGTATTTTTCTTGTATTTAATTAAATATAGAATTTTAACTAACTAGATTCTTTCTGGAGCTTATTTAATTAAATATTCCTATTTAAGTTATAAATTAGTTGTATCAACTGATTTTTCTTATCTAACTTAAATTTGAATATTTTATTTAAATTTTAAATCAAGTTGAGGAATCCTAGGAATTAGTTATTAAAGATTCTTAAGATATTTTTTAAGTTAATATCTTTTCGAATATTAACTTAAAATGGAATATTTTAGATATTTTTTAGGTTAATATCTTTTCGAATATTAACTTAAAAAGATATCTTCAAATTAAGTGGTTATAACTTAATTTTTGATATTTAATTAAATCTAAATTTGAAATTTTTTAAGTTTTTTAGATTTTTTCTATATAACTTAAATTAGATTTTTTTCAAATTTTTGTTGAAAAGATACTTAGTCAAATAAGATATTTTCTAGATAGTAATTTCTAGACTACTTATTATTTCTAATATTTAAATAGGAAAATATTATACTTTGTGAAATTAATTATTTAAATAATTTATTTTGGTACAATTTAATTAAGTATATTTTTCCTAATATTAAATTAGAAATTAATAATAAAGCCTTCTCTACACTTAATTATTATTTCTTGAATTTAATACATTTAATTAACTTGAAAAATTTAAATATCTAAATTGATTTTCATCATGATACTTAAATATTTATTTTTCATGACACTTAATTAAATAGAAAATTATTTTTAGGTTGAAATTTAATTTTTCAACTTAAATTTAAATAATTTTCAAAATATATATTACTTTATTTTATTAATCAATTTCGAAAATTGCATTTTAATTATGCAATATTTTTCAAATTTATCTTGAAAAATAGATTGAGTTGTAAATTAATTATTTATTTTAATTAATTCTTGGGCCAACTTCAATCAATGATTTTTTCATCTATTGATTAATTTAAAGTAAATGAATTTAAAATATATATATATAATATTAGAAATTGAATTAATTAGTCAAAAGAAAATCTAGATAGGTGATATTTTTGCTTGAAGTATTTCTTTTCTATTTTTATTATTTTTTCGAAAATTGTATAGTTTTCATACTTTAAATTTTCGAGCTCAATAAATATATTCTCAAAGGAAATTTTTAAGTTGTTAATTATTTAATTTAATTCAACTTAAATTAATTTCCTTAATATTTATATTTAAGATTATTACTAAGATGGAAATAATTAATTTTATTTCAATCACCATCTAAGTATAATTTTATAAATATTATATTAAATTCTTATTTTTTGAATTTAAATTCTAAATTTTCGAATTTAATGAGAATTTATTTATTAGAATAATAAAGAAAATACATCTTAAAGAATGAGCTTTATTATTATTAAGATATTCGATCTCCATTGTGGGTTTTACACCGCGTTTGTTTTAGTGAGTAATCCTCCCTAATGGAGGAACGTTCATTAGCAATTTCGCACCGTTTAATCTCGAAAGATAAGTAGTTTGTAAGTGTTTTATATGGTATAGATCACCCTAATGGTGGCGACCATATTTGACTTGCAAATTGCGAAACAATGGTAGTAGCTCATAAGATAGAATAGCCTTGACTCTCGCCTAAACGGGACAACGTTGGATTCCAATCTTGATCGAATAAAAGGTTGCTAGAATGTTTAACATTTTAGATGAGCTGACAACTCTATTCAATGGATGGTAGCTTTCACTCTCGCCTAAACGGGACACTGATATCAGTTTGTTGAAAAACCTTGGAAATTATTTAGGATTGAATTTTTTAAGTATTTTCTCATATCATTCCTACTTGCTATGTGCTTATAATTTCTGAATTGATTTTGTGTTAAACCATTATTAATTTCTATTTGTTGCTTTCTATTATTTTGTAGTATCCTGTATTATCAAAATGAATCCCATGTTATCACTGTTGGCTAAAAACAAGCTGAATGGATCTAACTTTAATAAGTGGAATGAGAACATTAATATTGCTCTCATAGGAGAAAGTGCCTTGTTTGTTTTAACTGAGCCGTCACTTGAAGTGCCTGGGGACAATGCTTCCAAAGCTGTGAAAGAAAAGTATGAGCATTGGCAGAAAGCAAATGACAAAGCTCTATACTTTATGCTTTCTAGCATGGTTGACACCCTCAAAACTCGGTTTTCTAAAACCGAGAAGGCTGCTGAAGTTATGACGAAGTTAAATGAGCTATTCGGTAAGGCATCAGTTCAGTCACGCTCTGACGCGACTAAGAAGTACATTAATGCGCGGTTGGAATCTCTTCAAAACGTGCGTGACCATGTTCTCTTAATGTCAAGTTATTTCCAAGAAGCCCCGGATCATGGCGCTGAAATGGATAGTGCTACTCAAGTAAGTCTTATCTTAAATAGCCTAACTCCAACATTTCTACCATACACTTCAAATTATGTCATGAATAAGAAGGAAATTGACTTTCATGAATTAGTCAATGACCTTCAAACTTATGAAAATTTGATTGGAGGACCCAAGAAGAAAGGGAGCAAACCTCATAATCCTGGGAATGGTAATGGGACGATGAAACCTGAAGCAAATGTTGCCTCTGCTTCGAAGCCCAAATCAAAGAAGAAGTGGAAGAACACCATGAAGCGAACAAAAGCCATGAAGAATAAAAAGGTTGTTCCTTCTGGTGATGCTACACTTAAAGGAAAGTGTTTCTACAGCAATGAGAAAGGTCATTGGAAACCCCAGTGTCCTAAACTTCTTGCAAAGAAACAAGGTATTTCCATTTATAAACTTTAAGAGTTTTGTGAATTGTTATCCAATTGGATTTATGATTCTGGACTAACTTTGTTTATTTGTTCTCTTCTTCTTATAGGCCAAGCTACTTGAACTCAGATGAGTTTGATTAGAAAGTTGGACCAAAGGGTGAAATCGTCCAGATGAAGATGAAGCTCTTCAATTTATTTTTGAATTAATTGTTTTAGTTTAAAGACAATTTCGATTTCAAATTTTAGTTAGGGATATTTATCACTGTTTTTCTCATATTGTTGCAATACATTTTTTTTTTATTATTAATAAAGTTTCTTTATTTTGGAAAACACCATTGCAATTTATGAGATTGAGCTTCATTTATTTTATCTTCATCAATTATTACCACATTATATTTGTATGTTTGTATGTGTAAGTGTTTTTATTATTGAAACAAATTCTATAATATTTACAACTCTTCATCGAGTTATATTAAATAAACACTAGAAATTATTTCTATGTTTATTAATAATTGTTAATTCTAATACAATTATTAAGAATTTGTCTAATAAAAGGATCTTTTGATCTGATAGGGGTGGAGAAAAGTTAAGAAAACTATGCAGTTCAACGATCTTTTATATCTAATGAACTCTGGATAGTATTCAACTCCACATAAACTCTATCACACTAAGAGAATAATGATCTTTACAACCTTTAGGGGTGGATCATAATCTCTATATACTTAGGGGTGGAGGTTATCCACAAGTACCCTATATGTATATTCTTAGGGGTAAAGTTTATTCCACAATTCCCTATGTAACACATATCTTCTTTAAACATGGAAGTAATATAATGAGTCAGCTATTATCAATATAAATTCTTGATCTTGATTGTATGTTCCATTTCGTTTCTTATGATGTAAGTAAAAGTTTGATACCTCTGAAAGTTCTTTGTTAAAATTTCACACTACCTTAATTGAGTGGGAGAATTTTAAAGTTCTATACCCATCTTCATCAGGTTGATACTTGTGATAAGTACTTAAGAACACTACTGAAAAGCAAATCTAACCATTCACATGGATAGGTATAGCTTATCAGAATTATGAGAATAAGATAAAGAACTCTAGTTCAGTCTATTCGAATGACTTGAACCATGAATTCTTAATCCTCATGAAATTTTATGGTATCTTAATTTTGATTACTTTATCTCTGGCATGTATTTTTAACTTCAAATACTAGTCTGCTATGTTAGTCTTAACTTAATGTTTTAGACTAATACAAAAGTCACAACTAGGTAACTCTCCAAACAATTAGAGGTTAAAAGTATTATTTAACCAGACATCTGCTATTGAGTGGGAGATATCTGAGATGTAATCAAATAGGGAACATTAGAAGATATTCAAGAAGGATTTATGAAAGTGATCTATATGTTAGATATTAAGGAACTGTGTATCAGTCGTCCTTGTATCTCACCATCTAATTTCGAAATTTATGAGATGGTGCTTACTTTGGGGGTGGAGGAATTATTGTAAAATAATTCAAGCTCTACAAGAGAAGAATTATAACTTTGTCTATTCGAAAATACCAGAAAGTTATATTGCTGAAGAAAAGTCTACACTGTATTATCTCAATTACATATTTTAAAATATGAGAGATATGTCTTCTGTTTATTCAGATGTACTTTTAAAACAGTAAAAGATTTCAGTATCCCTTGATGAGTAAAGCATATAGTAAAGGATGTTTCATAAGAGTTTTTATGAACTTGTTTCCAGAAGTTTGGGTGGATTCAAATATACTACACTTGATCTGAAGATCAAGACATCAGATTGACCTATTTGCCCAGTTTATTTTATGTTAGTGCAAGTGGGAGTTTGTTGGGTTTTATGCCCTAAATAAAACTCTTTACAATCTGGTTAGTTATCAACACAAGAAATTTGAAGTGATTGATGTTTGCATGAATTTTACATGCTAATGGTTTAATATGTTTATTACAATTACACACATAAAATCAGTTAAATCCAGATCATATGTTTATTCACAATTACAGTATCGTCAACACAGTGGAATGTGATTGTGATCATATGAATCAAAAGACTTGGTCCCTGTTTCATCAGTGTTATTGGATTTACACTAATGTGATAATCAGCGATGATGTGTACTTACACTTGGAGTAAGTGTTATGTTCTTTCCAGGACATTAGTAAAGTATACTAGTTTCGAATGTATGGAGTATACATTGGACTGGACCGATATTGCAACTAAGTTAAGATATTACAAACTTACCGTTATACATATCTTTCCAAGTCAATATCAGTAGTTGATCTTAAGATTAAAAGAATCTAAATCCTGATATGCTTAGGCTCAACTCAGGAGTGCTATTCATGTTCTTTGATTTATTAGTTAAGCCTACTTTTGGGTCAGGGTGATACGTATATTTTGGGAACATGATAGTATGATTGACTGGGAGTGCTGAACATAAATATGGAATCTATAGCTTCTACTGGTGTATAGAAGTCAAGTGATGATTCCATTCGAGCTTAGCAAATAGAAGTAAATGGATGAGCTCCTATTTAACTGACTAATTATTAGATCACTAAACACCATTTACAGGTAGCTAAGTGTTTTAAGGGGCAAAATACATTGAGGGGTGAGAACGGTAAAGAAATCCCATCTCGATGTAGATCATCTATATAGAGGATCTTTAAATCACAATAAGATTATAACAATGGTTAAATGAGATAGCATATTGATATCGTGGAACATACAATATGCTCTATATAAGTCTGAGAGTGGAATTCTAAGTTCTAAGAGTGGATTCAACGAAGAATTAATAAGTAGGAATTTACTTGGTAAATTTGGTTCACTTATTGGAAGCTCAGCATATAGATCCATGGTCCCCATTCTAGTTGAGAACATTCTGTTTGTAAGACTCATTAATTGATTCGTGATTGATCAATTATAATTCTAAAGTTAGACTATGTCTAATTTTATGAATTTTCACTAAGCAAACCGAAATTGTAAAGAAAAGAGTTTCTAGGTTTATTTATTTATTAATGGACTTTATATGTCTAATTAATAATTAAATTAAATGACAATATTATTTAATAATCTATTTTAGTTATTAAATAATTAGTTTTGGCATTTAAAAGGTTAGAATTGGAAAATTGGCGTTTTTGAGAAAATAGAGATAAAATTTGATAAAACTGCAAAATCAAGTGGGGCCCATTATAACACCATGGCCGGCCACTTATTGATGGTTTTTCAAATTAATATTTTCATTATTTTAATGTCAAATAATTCCTAACCTAAACCTAGTAGTTGCCTATAAATAGAAAGTGATGGCTAAGTCAAAACATAAGTTTTCATATCATCTTCTAACAGAAATTTCTCTCTTCAGAAAAAGTGAGCCTTCCCCACTTTCTATACCTGGCCGAAATCCCTATTCTCTTTTCTCTTCATCAATTTCGACCCTAGTGAAAGAGTAAGTGCCAACACACAGCAAGCAGTAACTTAATCATAGATTGGAAGACTGTGAAGGATCAAACTTGAAGAAGAAGGACATTCGGGCTCAGATCTTGATTATACTCTGCTACAGAAAGGATACAAGGGTTAGAGATCTGAGTGGAAGGAGACATTAATTCCGCTGCATCAATGTAAGGTTTTCTTAACATTATATGTGTTTAATTTATCGTTTTAGAAAGTTCATATTTAGGGTGTTTAAACAACATACTTGTGAGTAGATCTAAGATCCTGGTAAAATAAATATCCTACAACCCGAACTTGGGACCCAAAATCAGACCCATACCCAGAATCAAACCCAAACATGGACCTGCACCCGGACCCGAACTCGAACCCTGATCGGGATCGGAACACAAGACTTAGACCCAGAATTAAACACGGACTCAGATCGAGATCAAATCCTCAGACTCAGACCCGAACCTTAACCCAGACCCGTGGCCCTAAACCCACACCCGGAGCGTAATCCGGACCTAGACTGAGATCTGGACCCGAACCCAAACTCGGACTAGGACTCGAACCTAGACCCGAGATGCGAACTTAGACCTGGACCCAAACCAAGACCCAAACCGAGATCCAGACCTGGACCCAGACCCGAATCTAGACTCAGACCAGGAATCAGACCCCAACCCAGACCTAGAATCATAAACTGGGACTTGGACCCAAACCTGAACATGGACCCAGACCGGGACCGAGACCTTAAACTCAGACCTGGATGGGGGACCTGGACTTGGGCCTCAAAACCCAGACCCAAATCGGAACTCGGGACTTGGACCCGACCTAGACTCGAACCCAGATCTGGACCCAGACCGATATCAGAGCCCAAGCCCGAACTCGAACAAGGACTTGAACGCTGACTTGGTCCTTGACCCAGACCTTGACCTAGGATCCAGACTGAGTCCTGAGACCCGAAGTGCAACTAGACAGGGACCCGAGACCGTGAACCAGATCTTGACCCAAGGCTTGGACCTAACCCGTAGTCAGTGTTTGGATCTGGGATCCATACCCGAACTCTCAAACCAAGACTCGGACTCAGACCTAGACACTGACCAAGACCCAGACTCGTAACCTTGACACGGGGCCAGACCCATACCCATACCGAGATCGGAACCCAGGACCTAGACCTGGACCCGGATGTAAACCCGAACCTAGACCCAAACTCAGGACTTGAACGCGGACCCAAACCCAGACCAAAACCTCGTTCGGGACCTAGACCTTGACTGGGACCCAAATCGTGACCCCAACCAAGACCCAAAAAGGGACCTGGACTAAGACTGGGACCCGAATCAACACTCAAACCTGAACCCGTACTGGGACATAGACTCGGACCGAAACTCGGGATCCAAACCCGAACCTAAACCCTCACTTAGACTGGGACCTAGGATCCAGGCCTAGATGGGGGATCTGGGCCCCAAACCAAAATTTAAACCCAGACCTGGACCAAGAATGCAGACCTAGATGAGGGACTTGGACCCGAAAATAGGCCCCACATTCGCGACCGAGACCCAAAACTTGACTCCAGACTCGAGACATGGGACCCGACCTTGGACCTAGAACCCAAGACCTAACTACCGAAACACAACCTCAAACCCGGACCCAAACCCAAACTTAGGACCCGACCCAAGACCCGTGACCCAAACTGGAACAAGACTGAGATCCGAATCTAAAACTTAAGGCTTTGACCTGACCCGTAGTAAGTGTTTGAATCAAGGAGAAGGACCCGGATTCGTACCCAGACCTAGATTCGGACCCAGACTGGGATCCAGACCTGGAATCAGAATCGGACTAGGTCTGGGACTAGAACCCAGACTTGGGACAGTAAAGGGACCCAAACCTAAACCCAAACTCAAACCATACCGGGACTTGAACCCGGACCGGGACCTTTGACTTGGGTCCTAAACCAAGACCACGACTTGGACCCAGACCCAAAAATTGGGGCCGGACCCAGGACCTAAGAACCAGACTCGGACCTGGGACCCGAAACTCGGAGCCACACTAGTACTTGGACCTGAACTCGCAGCTGAACCCAAATAGAGACTTGGACTCAGACCGGGACTCGAGACCCGAACCCAAACCTGAACCGAAACATGAACTTGGATCCAGACATGGACCTAGGATCTGAACATTAATTGGGGACCCAGACCCGAGAATTGGGCCCCTAACTTGGGAAAAGAACTTGGGCCTTGGAACTTTTATCGGGATTTGGGACCCGACCCAAGACCCAAACTTAGACCTACGACCCACCACGGGACCTGGGATCTGGGACTCGATGCTTGGACCCAACCCATAGTCAGTGTCCTGATTTAGGACTTAGACTAGAACGCAAACCCAAACTCAAACTCAACTAGGACCCGGATACATACCCAGACCCAGACCCACACTCGGGAACCAAAACCGAAACTTGAAATGGAACTGGACCTGGATCTTGGAACGGGATCGGGACCTGGACTCGAACCTGTACCCAGAATAGGACCAAACCTCGGACCCTAACCGAGACCGAAGCTTGGACCTGAACCTCACCTCGGACCTAAATCAAGACCTGAACCCAGACTAGGACCCAAACTTATGATAAAAATACTCCCGGACAACGTAGGAGTTAAGGCTAGCTGATAGGCTACCTAGCCTAATTACCTCAGTAAACAAGTATCTAATATTTCTCTCGTATCACACATATTAAGGTACCTAACCAGTGGTACATTTAATTATCAGTTTTAAATAAACACCTCGTCAGGAAAGAGATTATTCTAAGATAATCTATCATTTATCAAATATGCTCACAACATGTTTCTAATATTCCATTGATCTTCTCAGGTTACCCACCTTTTAAGAATAAAACATTATACTATTTTTGCTTTAACCTCCATGGTTCTCAATAACCCTTTTTTTTTTCCTTAACATCATAGCCAAAGATATCAACCTTGGAATTTCACAAGATTAGATTATTTCTTCGTATGATTTCTGTATTCTCATTTATAGTATAAATTGTCTACACTGATAGACAACATATTAACTCTGTATGTCCAACCGTTACTACTTGGTCAAAATCATAAGATCCTATAGTACATAATTCATAATTATGTCTTTCTACACCTTCTATAAGATCTCCTAAGCTGATCTACTGACTTAACTTAGTAACAAGTTACGTATTCATTTCTGATAGATATTCAATTAAAGAATTTCTTATTTCCGGCCACTTACTTGTCTCAATACCTTGTAAATTTTTGCTTATTAACACATCACTTCCTCTTAATAATTTCTAGAACGACTACCGATTCTGCATCCTAATATGAATCTTTCTATCGTACTTTGTCCTCACTCATACACTTCTCGAGGTAACTTCCCGAAGGATTTCCCATCTTGAGATTACCCCAAGTTAAGTATGCTTAACTCCAAAGTAAGCTTATGGTGGGTTATTAGAAAGTAGATGCTTCTTTGTCGTTCCTAATTGTATTTCTTGCTTTCATTCTTTCATTAATAAAAATTCAATTGCCATCACTCCCTTCATTAACCTCTTACGATTCCTCATCGTTTTTCTTTTTAACTTAAACTTGAGGAATTCCCATCTTATTGTCAACTTGAATCTTATTCGTTTCTACTTATTTTAACTTGGATCAATTTCTCTTAAGCTGACACAACTTTAAAATTTCCCAATCACTTAAAGTTAACTATAATTATAAAGTGAATTAATGTAACCTATACGGTAGAGGCAACATTGCTCATACCAGGTACCCATAACTAAACTGGAAATACACATTTCCCGAATTCTCAACTTATAACAATTAATCAAAGATCATTCCGTGATCCTGAAATTTCTTTTCTGTGTTTGGTAGAAATATTGATCATATTTCAAGCCCATCCAGAAAAATACATACCTCAAGTATATTCTTTGTTTTATTGATAATCCCTTGGTACAAATTACCATACTAACTTATAGTGAGTCTCCCATTGCTGATGCTAATTCATCAACATCTAAGACTCTCGTGTTCTTTTTTTTTTTTCCATCATCACCTCTAAGGTTTCACTCTCTGGTTCAAATGATATCATTGCTTCCTTGCAATCATCACTATCTTCATACTTGGTTAACCACTTTAAAACTTATTCTACACTCAATTATATAACTTGTTGTTTAATAAATAGCCTACTTTGTGATCCAACATCCACCAATCACTCAATTACGTGTCTATTAAATTGCATCTCAATTCATACGCTTTTTCCCCATTCAGGGTGAGAATGCCTTTCCATTATTGCATAATAGAGTAATCTTTTCCCAGAATGTCAATGGTCTCTTTATATACCATATTGACTATCTAGTCAATTCTAAAGTATTCTCCATCATAACCGTATCACCTTAAGTAATTTAGGTAATCTTCTTTACTTTAGTGATACCACTACTCTTCCTGACGTTCTTTTATACGTTACCCCGGTAACGTCCAAACTCCATGCCTCCATTGGGCCCTTACGCCCACAGAATGATGGCTCTTATACATGATTGCATCACTCTAGCTGTTTCCTGGACTGACGACTGGTCCCACGAACCAATCCAAGTGTTTCTGACGTGCT
This sequence comes from Cannabis sativa, assembly GCF_029168945.1. Taxonomy (NCBI): domain Eukaryota; kingdom Viridiplantae; phylum Streptophyta; class Magnoliopsida; order Rosales; family Cannabaceae; genus Cannabis; species Cannabis sativa. Next base: position 62,426,949 of record NC_083601.1, read on the forward strand.
TTGCTCTGACTCGTACGCTTCATGGGGAAATTTCTTAAATGAAACCACCCCCAGTCAAGGACACTCAACCATGGAGTTCCATCATGGTGAGCTACCAAAACAAGATTCTTCTTGCTAACATAGGTAGTCCCACTCCTACATAATCTCAAAATTACTACACAATCGTCACCTTCAATTCATCTAGGATTCCAGACAATACTCATAAATTGTCCCACCTTTGGTAACGCTAGATCACTTCTAAACAAAAGATTTTGTTATTTGAATCAATTAGATCGATGCCTCCATTAACTACTCATTTTCTATATTCCAGTAGGGAATATCAACAATTTAAATCATATTGTCATCTTTCTAATCAGTCTATCCTGTTAAATGGATTACCACTAAATAACATACATGCACTGTCCATTTAGATTTCTTGATGTCTCTAACTAAATGTACAATGTTTAATATTAATAGTAATTATAATATTGTCCATAAATTCTAACTTGAGTCAGCCGAAGGACCAATATCCGGGTCCCCTTGAACAATAACTGGCACTTGGGCAGGATTCGTACACTTTTCTTCTTTAACATTAATCTTTCTTAACTGTGGGTAGGTTCTTTTCAAATCACCCACTACCCCACAATAAAACAAGATCTGGCTCTAGATTAGTTCAAATGGCGCCTTTTTGCATCTTGAACATTCAAGATAAGGTCACCATCTCTTATACTCACTTTGACCGTTATCATGGTCACCCTAGAACCTTTCGTTCTATCCCATAATTTGTGGCTCATTTAGTTTTTGCTTCCTGATCTACTAGTAAGTTGGCTTCATATATTCCACCACATTTAGTGGTACAATAGGAAGTGTCGGTAATATATATAAAAATAGACTCAAGATGAGCCTATTGTTCTTTCAGATCTCAAATATGTTTCCCCTTGCTGTCTAATCATATCCTGTATAACAGAATTTACATGTTCCCACCATTATGACAATAAATAATTCTCTTCCATACTGTTTGCCTGAGCCTAAATAGCTCGCTAATCAGACAATTCCATTGCCCTTATTGTATAACTTACCACACATTTAGTCCACATCTTCAAACCATTTAAAACTCATACGGATATCAATATGCATATACCATACACATATTCTTATCACAATCATCACTATCCCACTGTTCCCAACATACTTTATAATAGCCTAGGCAGGTAATCCAATAGCAAATAATATAAATACTTACTATATACCATGAGTCGACCTGTCCTCGTAGCAAATGTACATATTCGACCAGTCTTCAGGACCTTTAAAACCATGGCTGCTCTGATACCAAGTTGTAACGCCCCAATCTATAGGGACGCCACGTGTGTGATTTTATAAACTAGTTTAATGCTAATAGAATAATTAATTATTAAAAACTGTGATAATATTAAAAACTTGACTAAATTAAAACACTAAAAACGGTCATTACAACGGCATAAAAAGTGTGTTCCGGGAATCCTTGTTATAAAAAGTTTTGCTAAAGAAATATATACGACAACCAGTTAAACATAAAATCAAAATATACAACATATACAACCGGTCCAAAATAACTCTTGGCAACTCGACACACAGGCCAGTGAGGTCAATATATACATTGCTGGAGAAGACTGTCACCTCATGGTTGATCTAGCTTTTCTTTGCCTTTACCTGCACCACATAGCACCCGTGAGTCACAAGGACTCAGCAAGAAAAGTAATAATAACAATCATATAGTTTATTATTCGAATATTGTCATTTATACACAATAAGAATCAAACCATCACACTTTGTTCATAATATGAAATCCAAATCACTACTGGCATACGCAACGAATAAACATTAGTATACAAATATTTGGTAATACAAAACAATTATACCAATAATGGAATTCATATTCATTTAATCATATAAATAATATATACGTTACCTCATAAAGCAACCATCTTCATGACATCATGTTGCCTAATCAGGCAAGTCGATGCTTTAATCTGATGATCTTGTATTGTATCGCGTAATCATGCAAGCCTGTGCCATAGCCTGACACCCATATGTCGCATAACTGCATCACCTAGTCAGGTGAGCCTATGCCAAAAACCTGCACCCATATATCATATAATTGCATCACCTAATCAGGTGAGCCCGTGCCACAATCTGGCACCAATATATCGCATCGTCTAATAAGACGAGCTTGTACCTACGCCCGGTACTTATCATGTCACTGACGCCCGTACTTACACCCAGTACGTCGCCAGGAAAATCGCATCACCTAATCAGGTGAGCCCGTACCTACACTTGGTACTCATCATATATCACTGACGCCCGTACTTACGCCTAGTACGTCGCCAAGAAAATTGCATCACCTAATTAGGTGAGCCCATATATCACATGCATAATATTATCACATTATCAATACTCAACCAATCAATCTTTTGAATACATAACAGTATTTATTATATCTCAATATTAATCAATTCATAACAATACTAATTGTATTACATACAACGTACTATGCAGTACAATATACAATTCTTACCTTTAATCTAGGTTCATACATTTTGGCCAACCCAAGTGGAGAACTATCCCCGATAATCTCAGCCTATGTCACAACAACGGTAAAGCAATGAGTGTTTACCCAAAAACCACTGCTTAATATTCACATAAGACAATCAGGGGTTTTCTACCAAACCCCGCGGTATAAATACAATAAAATAAAATTTATATTTTGGCTCTAAGACATACACCATATTGTAGAGCTTGTCGCAAGCTTCGAAACGGTATATAGAATGTCCAAAACAGACACCCGAGTCAAAAGTTATAATAAAAATACGATTTCTAATCTCTTAGAAATTTCTAAAAACTATAAAACTCGAAAATCCCAATTTTTGCACTCACCGAAACACTACCAAAACTTATCCAAATCACCCCAAACTTTACAGGGTGTGTATATACCATAAGACTACCATCCTTACGTAACAGAAATAAAAATCGACCCCTTAAATGAAAAACGCCATTAACGTTCGGATTAAGCTTTAAAAAGTTCCAAACTCGATTTCTAACTCAAAATCACTTCAAATTCAACAAGAAAATATCGGAACTAGTCCCATGACTACCCGAGAACAATTCTATAAGGTCAGAACCTTCATAGCTATTCTAATTCACAAAACCCCTATACGAAACCAATTGTTTCTAAACTTAAAATGAAATTAAACCATACCTTAAGCTTTCCCTTTTCAAGGATTTGCTATCCTGCTACTACCGGAGCTTAAATCGCTAAGTTTTGGATTCAAAATTAAAGAAAATGGATATAAGAGGAGAAGGTTTTGTCGAAAGAGAGAACGAGGGTTTCGTTCGTTTATTCTTTTCTGTTAAAGCTTAACATATATATATATATAATTAAAACAAAACGTATATGTTTCGTTTATATATAATCATAATAATATAATATAATATAATATTAATAAAAATATAATAATAATATAATATTAATAAAAATTTTATTATTAATAGTTAACTTATCATTTCTTAGTCACTAAGAAATCTCTACTTTTAGGGTATTTGGCCAACTTGGAGTATCCCAAAATACCCTGGTATTTCTAAAACCAACTTATCCCAATAATCTCATCAATATTTCTAACTAAAATTGTTGTGACATTTTGGGCCTCCAATCGGGTCTCCAGGGTTGCCAAACTTAAAAATATTTTTATTTCACAAATAACTCATATTATATCCACGTATTTCAAATAAATCCCCGTAATTAAAAAATTACGCTTATATATCCACTTATTGAGTCTCAATGGTTGCCGAACCTGAAATATTTTTATGCCACATATAGCTCATATTACATTCACACATGCTATATAAATCTCCGTAACTAACAAATTACGATTATTTACTCACTTATAGCAAAATTTAATTTTATGCTGAAATAAATTAGTAGGATCATAATCCAACTTATTACCTGATTAACTCATAATATTAATATAAATTGTAATTATCTACCATTAGACTCATCGGGATATTACGCGAACCAAGACCCAAGACATGAGCTTAACCTCAAGACCCAGACCCAGACCCAGACCCGAAAAAGACCTAGACTCAGACAAGGACCCGAACCCAGACTCAAACCTGAACCCTTACTCCGACCTAAACTCGGACCCAAACTTTGTATCCAAACTCGGTCTAGGATGAGAACACAGACTTGGGACTGTAACAGGACCCAAACCTAAACCAAAACTCAGACCAGAACCCATACCTAGATTTGAACCCAGACCAGGACTTGCGACTTGGGACCTAAACCAAGACCGGGACTAGGACCTAAACCAAGACCGGGACTAGGACCTAGACCTAGACCCCAAAATCGGGGCCGAACCCAGGACCTAAGAACCAGACTCGGACCAGGGACCCAAAACCCCGAGCTAGACTGGGACTGGGATGCAAACTCGTACCCGAACCCAAACCGGGACCTGGACTCAGACTCGACCCGAACCCGAACCCAGATTGGGACCTAGGACCCGAACATAGATGGGAGACCCAGACCTAAGAATTGGGCCTTAAAACTAGGCCTAGAACTTGGGCCTTAGAACTTGGATCTGGATCGGGGACCTGACCATAGACCCAAACCTGGACGTAGGGCCCACCTCGGGACCTGGGATTTGAGACTCGATGGTTGGACCCGATTCGTTGTCGGTGTCTAGATCTAGGACGTAGACCAGAACACGAACCCAAACTCAAACTCAAATCAGCACCCAGACACATACCAAGACGCAGACCCACACTTGGGAACAAAAACCGAAACTTAAACTTGAACCAGACCGATATCTTTGAACGGGACCGAGACCTAGACCCAGGCCCGAACCTTGAACCTGACCCATCCTCGAACCCTACTCGAGACTGAAACCCGGACCTAAACCTCGCCCCGAACCCATACCTTGTGACTCGAAACTAGAATTGAAACTAGAAGCAGATTAGGACATGGACCCAGACCAAAAATTGTAACCGAACCAGGATCAAGACTCGGACACAAACCCACCCTGGGATTGGGTCCAAAACCTGAATCCAAACTCGAACCGGGACTCGGGACCTGAACCTAGACCTAAACTCAGACCCGAACATTTAACATGACTCGGGATCCAGAACTGGGATCGAGACCAAGAATTGGACCCCAATCTCGGTCCTAGTCTTGTTCAAGGGTCTTGGTCTGAAAGTGGAAGTAGACGGGGACCCGAAAATGGGACCAAAACAAGGACTTGAACTTGGACTTGGAACTGTAACAGTACATGGACGTAGACCCAGAACCGTAACCAGACTAGGACCTAGACTCCAGCTCAAACCTAGACCCGAACTGGAACCAACAACCATATCCCAACCCAAACCTGGACTCGGGACCCGAACTCAGACCCAAACTCAGACCCAAACATGGAACCAGACTCGAGACACAAACTGGGGCCTGGACCTAGAAGTGCACCCCAGTGTCGGCCCCGAATCCAAACTTAGACCTGGGACCTAAACTAGAACAAGACCGGGACCCGTGACACGGATCTTGGTCTGGACTCGAGATTCGGGAAATAGGGCTTGGAACAGACATGTAGTAGGTGTCTGGATGTGGGACTCAGACTAGGTTTCGAACCCAGACCAGGACCCAAACCCGAACCCAGACCTAGACCCAGGACCCGAAACTAGAGAACCTGACAACGACCCGGACCCAGACTTAAAACTTAACTCGGACCTAGCCCAAGACCCAAACCAGGACAAGAACTCGGGCCTTGACCCGGACCTAAATCTGGGACCCGATCCCAGACACGAACTCGGTCCTAGATTGGGATCTGGATACGAACTTTGACTCGAATTCAGACCCAGACCGGGATCGAAACCCGAGACCTAGATCGGGATAGACATCTTGACCCAGACCCAAACATGGACCCGCACTAGGGACCCTAACTCGGACCTGGACCCGAACCCAGACCCAAATTAGGATCTAAACTTGTACCCGTACCCGGACCCAAACTCGGACCAGGTTTCAAACCCCGACCTAGACCCAGATCTGAACCTGAACCTAGACACAGAATCCGAGTGTGGTTCTGTGTTCGAGTCCAGGTCCTAGTCCGATTACAATTTCGGGTCTAGGTCCTCGTCCTATTCTTGGGTCCCAATCAGCTTCTTATTTCGGTTCTAGTTTCAAGTCACGAGGTACGGGTCGAGTCCAAGCATCGAGTCCCAGATCCCAAGTCCCAAGGTGGGTCCTACGTCCAGGTTTGGGTCTAGGGTCAGGTCCCAAATTGCAATCCAAGCTCTGAGGCCCAAGTTCTGGTCCCGGTTTGGGGGACCAATTCCTAGGTCTAGGTCCCCCATCTATGTTCGGGTCCTAGGTCGCAATTTAAGTCCAAGTTTGTGTTCCAGTTCGGGTTCATGTCTCAGGTTCCTGTCCGAGTCAAGGTCCCGATTTGGGTTCGGGTCCCATCCTAGTCTGGGTTTAGGTTTTGGGTTCAAAGTTCGACTTTGGTTCTTGGGTCCTGGGTTTGGCCTCAATTTTTATGTTTGGGTCTTCGTCTGGGTCCAGGTCCCGGTCTTGGTTTAGGTTCCAGGTCATGGGTCCCGGTCTTGGTCCAAGTACCGATATGTGTTTTGGTTTAGGTTTGGGTCCTGTTACAATCCCAGGACTTGGTTCTCCTCCCAGTCCTGGTCCGATTCAAGTCCGAGTCTGAGATCGGGTTTGGATCCCGGTTCGGGTTCGGGTCCGAGTCTTGGTATGGATCTGGGTTCGGGTCCTAAATTCAAATACTAACTATGGATTAGGACAAAGCCCGCATCAAGTTTCAACAAAGATTTTAATTTTAGAAAATGTTTTATTTATTCCAAACTTTAGTAGAAACTTGATTAGTGTCTCATGTTTGCAAAGACAATCTTATATATTGAATTTTTCGAGTTCTAATTGTTCAATTTCTCGTAATGGATTTCAAATATGTGTTGCTACCATGTAACAAGGGCTTTATGTTTTAAGACCGAATACACAAATCTCACTAAACAGTGAACTTTTCAATGTAGCTAAACCTAGAAACCTCAAAAGAAAAGAGATTGATAATGATGATCAAACTTATCTATGGCATTTACGTTTAGGTCATATAGGCTTTGATAGACTCAATAGGCTAACCAAAGGCGGTCCATTGAAAAATGTCGTCTTAGGTAAACTGCCAGTATGCGAGTCCTGCCTAGAAGGAAAAATGACTAAACGTTCTTTCTCTACAAAGGGAGAGCGTGCCAAAATCCCCCTAGGGTTAGTGCATTCTGATGTTTGCGGACCTCTGAATGTAAAAGCCCGAGGTTGTTATGAGTATTTTGTAACTTTCATTGACGATTACTATAGATATAGTTTTCTTTACCTAATCCAAAAGAAATCTGAAACATTTGAAAAGTTTCAGGAGTTTCATGCTTTGCCTCAAAACCAATTAGGTAAATCATTAAAGATCTTGCGAACTGATAGGGGTAAAGAATATATGGATATGCAGTTCAAAAATCATTTAATTGAACTTGGAATTGAATCCCAATACACTGCCCCAGGCACTCCACAACAAAATGGAGTTGCAGAAAGAAGAAATCGTACTCTTTTGGAAATGGTTATGTCTATGCTGAGTTATTCAACTCTGTCTACGTCCTTCTGGGGATATGCTATACATATGGCAAATGACATTTTAAATGTTGTTCCATCTAAAGCAGTCCCTAAGACACCCGTCGAACTTTGAAATGGTCGTACACCTAGTTTACGCCACTACAGAATTTGGGGGTGCCCTGCTCATGTCTTAAGAAAGAAAGAAGGCAAACTTGAATCACGTACCGAAGTATGCATGTTTGTCGGAAATTCTAAAGAGACTAGGGTGGACTATTTTATAGTCACAAGGATAACAAAGTGTTTGTTTCTACAAATGCTACTTTTCTTGAAGAGAACTATATTAAAGACAACAAACCGAAAAGTAAAGTTGTTCTAGAGGAATTGCTTTCAGATATAACTCCTTCCAATGTTCCGTCCTCTTCCACTAAAGAAGAGGACAATCCCACTCCCTCAGTCGAACCAACTGAGAAATCTACTACCAAAGTTTCTGTTCAGAAAATCACCGCTCCTCGTCGTAGTGGGAGGGTTTCAACAAAACTAGCTCGTTATGGCTTGGATGGTGAAATCAATATGGTCGTTGGAGACGGTATTGAAGACGATCCATTAACCTATAAACAGGAAATGGTTAGTCCGCAACGGAAACGATGGTCGGCCGGCATGGATTCAGAAATGGATTCCATGAAAAAGAACAAAGTCTGGGAATATGTAGACGCACCTGACGACTATCATCCGATAGGATGCAAGTGGGTTTACAAGAAGAAAAGAGGAGCTGGAGGCGAAGTCGAAACTTTTAAAGCTAGACTTGTAGCCAAGGGTTATACCCAAAGAGAAGGCGTGGACTATGAGGAAACTTTTAGTCCTGTAGCCATTCTCAAATCCATCCGAATTCTTCTCTCCATAGCTGCTGCTTTCGATTATGAAATCTGGCAAATGGATGTCAAGACTGCCTTCCTTAGTGGGCTACTTGAAGAAACCATCTATATGGAGCAACCAGAAGGCTATGTTCTTCCAGGGCAGGAAAAGAAAGTTTGCAAACTAAATAGGTCTATCTATGGACTTAAGCAAGCTTCTCGCTCATGGAACAAAAGGTTTGATGAAATCATCAAGACCTACGGCTTTCTTCAGAATGAAGATGAACCTTGTGTTTACCAACTCAAGGAAGACCAAGTAGTAGTATTCCTGGTCCTTTATGTTGATGACATTTTGATTATTGGAAACAATATCAAGAAAATGACTCACATCAAGGAATGGCTCAACACATAATTCTATATGAAAGATTTGGGTGAAGCAGCCTATGTTCTTGGTATTCAGATTATCAGAAACCGGAAGAACAGATCTCTTGCTCTCTCTCAAACAACCTACATTGATAAAGTTTTAGAGAGATTCTCCATGAACAACACCAATGGGGCAAACATGCCTTCTAGATATGGTATTCGTCTATCTAAGGAACAGTCTCCTACTGATCCTCAAGAGATAGAAGACATGGCAAAAATTCCCTATGCTTCTGCAGTTGGAAGTCTAATGTATGCAATGTTATGCACTAGACCTGACATCTGCTATGCAGTGGGAATCGTGAGTAGGTATCAGTCTAATCCACGACAGGAACATTGGAATGCAGTTAAGTATATTCTGAAATACTTAAAGAGTACAAGGAATCTTGTGTTAGTCTACAAGGGTGGTGCTTTAAATCCCATAGGCTACACTGATTCAGATTTCCAGGCAAGTCTTGAAGACAGGAAATCTACATCTGGAATGGTGTTTACTCTTGGGGGTGGAGGAGTGGTTTGGAGAAGTGCAAAACAAACCACGATATCGGACTCGACTATGGAAGCTGAATACATAGCTGCAGCCGAAGCTGCTAAAGAACCTGTCTGGCTAAGAAAGTTATTCACCGGCATCCGTGTCGTACCTGGAATGGAAAAGCCTCTGGTCCTACTTTGTGATAATAATAGAGCGATAGCTAACAGTAAGGAACCTCGAAGCCACAAGAGAAGCAAACACATTGAAAGGAAGTATCACATTATCAGAGAATATGTGGCAAGAGGGGATGTACTAGTTGAGAAAGTGGACACAGATGACAACCTAGCTGATCCATTCACCAAAGTCTTGGCCATGACTGCCTTTGAAAAGCACCGTCAGAATTTAGGATTAATTGATATGTACTTATTAGTTTTATATTAGTGCAAGTGGGAGTTTGTTGGGTTTTATGCCCTAAATAAAACTCCATTTCAATGTAATCTATTTTATTCAACATCAATAAAGAAATATAAGTATTTTTCACTCATTTGTGTATGTTTTGGTTCACCTTATGAATTGCTTGTCTATTTGATTTATAAATTCATCTGAAATCCTTTTCACATACTTGATCCTATTTATTGTGTTGTCAACACTTTGGAAAGTAAACATGACTATGTGAATAAAGTTTCCTAGATTTATCAGACACAGGGTTTTACTGATATGATAATCTACAACAAGAGTTTACTTGCATTTGGAGAAATGCTATGTTCTTTCCAAAACATTGGTTAAAGTAAAGCTTAGGTTGGATGCATGGACTATGCATCGGAAGGGACCGATATTGAACTTTGACTTAGATTTATTAAACTTACCGTAAAATCTATTCAAGTCAATATCACCTAGTTGATCCTAGATCAAACGATCTTAATCCTGTTATGATTAGGATCAATCTCAGGAGGCTATTCGTGTTCTTTGATTTGTTAGTTAAGCCTACTTTTAGGTCAGGGTGATACGTACATTTTGGGAACACGGTAGTGCAATTGAGTGGGAGTGCTAACATAAACATGGAATCTATAGCTTCTATCTGGCGAATAGTAAGCAAAGGATGATCTCCTTCGAGCTTGACCAAACGAAAATAAATGGTGGAGTACTCATTTCACATAAGCTGAAATATCATTTGTCAAGTGTTTTAAGGATAAAATACATAGTAGGGTGTAACGGTAATTTAATCCCTTTACAGTGTCGATCATTCATATAGAGGATCATTAATCAAATTAGGATTATAACAATGGATAACTATTGATGTGCCTATATTGTGGAACATATAGAGAATTCTATATACTGAGAGTGCAATTCTAAGTTCTATGTGTGGATTCAACGAAGAATTAATAAGTCAGTGAATTTAGGTAATAAATTCTTGATCTGCTTATTGGAAGCTCGGTTATATAGACCCATGGTCCCCCCACTAGTTGAGATAATATTGCTTGTAAGACTCATGTAATTGGTTTTGATTAATCAGTTATAATTCTCAAATTAGACTGTCTATTTGTGAATTTTTCACTAAGTAAGGGCGAAATTGTAAAGAAAGAGTTTTAGGGGCATATTTCTTAATTATGATACTTTGTATGGTTCAATTAATAAATATGATAAATGACAATATTATTTAATAATTATTTATAGTTATTAAATAGTTAGAATGGACATTTAAATGGTTGAATTAGAAAATTGGCGTTTTTGAGAAAATTAGATGCAAAAAGTGATAAAACTGCAAAATTGCAAAAAGTGAGGCCCAAATCCTTACTGCCATGGCCGACAACTTTTATAGGAATTATCCTCTGATATTTTCATTATTTTAATGCCAAATAATTCAAACCTAACCCTAGTGGAATGCTATAAATAGATAGTGAAGGCTTCAGGAAAATTACACTTTTCATTCAGAAAACCTGAGCCTCTCTCTCTATTCTTGGCCGACTACTCTCTCTCTGTCTTCTTCCTTAAGATTTCAAAATACTTAGTGATTAGAGTAGTGCCCACACACAGCAAGTGATACCTCAATCATAGTGAGGAAGATCGTGAAGAAAGACTTTGAGCAAGGAGTTTCAGCACTAAAGAATCAGAGAAAGAGATTCAGGTTCAGATCTTGATTATACTCTGCGACAGAAAGGATACTAGGGTTAGAGATCTTAACGAAAGGAGTCATATTATTCTGCTGCACCCAATGTAAGGTTTACTAAACTGTATATGTGTTTATTTCATCGTTTTAGAAAGTTCATATTTAGGGTGTTAATCAACATACTTGTGAGTAGATCTAAGATCCTAGTAAAATAATTTCCAACAAGGTCTTGGTCCAAGTTCGGGTTTGGGCCCCAAGTCCCCCATCTAGGTCACGGTTTGGTTCTCAGGTCCCAGGTCCGAGTCTCGGGTCCCAAGTCTTGGTCCTGGTGCCAATTCAGGTTCTAGTCCCAGTACAGGTTCAAGACTCGATCCAGGTCCAAGACCAGGACCGTGACCCAGACCGGGAATAGGACCTAGACCCAGACCCCAAAACTGAGACCGAACCAAGGACCCAAGAACCAGACTCGGACCTACGACCCGAAACCCAGAGCTAGAGTGGGACTGGGACCCGAACTCGTACCTAAAGCCAAACCGGGACGTGGACTCGGACTGGACCCGAACCCGAACCCGGACCGGGACCTAGGACCCGAATATAGATGGGGGACCCTAACCTAATAATTGGGCCCAAAAACTTGGCCTGGAACTTGGGCCTTAGAACTTGGATCGGGATCGGGGACCTAACCCTAGACCCAAACCTAGACATAGGACCCACCTCGGGACCTGGGATCCAGGATTCGATGGTTGGACCCGATTCGTTGTCGATGTCTAGATCTAGGACTTAGACAAAAACGCAAACCCAAACTCAAACTCAAATCAGGACCCGGACACATACCAAGACCAAGACCCACACTTAGTAACAAAAACTGAAACTTAAACTGGAACCGCACCGAGATCTTTGAACGCGACCGAGACCTAGACCCAGGCCCAAACCCGGAACCAGAGCTAGCCTCGAACCCTACTCGAGACCGAAACCCGGACCTGAACCTCGCCCCGAACCCGTACCTCGTGACTTGAAACTGGAACCGAAACTAGAAGCGAATCAATACCCAGGAACAGGACCAGGACCAGGACATGGACCCAGACCCAAAAATGTAACCGGACCAGGATCAAGACTCGGACACAAACCCACCCTGGGATTGGGTCCAAAACCTAAATCCAAACCCTAATCGGGACTCGGGACCTGAACCCAGACCTAAACATAGACTCGAACATTGAACAGGACCCGGGACCCAGAACTGGGATCGAGACCTAGAATTGGACCCCAATCTCAGTCCTGGACCTAGACCCAGACCCAGACCTGGGACATGAACTGAAATGGGCCTTGGACAAGACCCATAGTCGATGTCTTGATTTGGGACTCGGACTAGGAGCCAAAGCTGGACCAGGACCTGGACCCAGACCCAAACCCTGAACCCAAAACCGAAACTTGAACTAGAACGTTACCAGGACCCTGGAACAGGATCAGGACCGTGACCAGGACCTTGACCTGCACCGGGACCCAGAACTAGAAGGAACTCAGCCCCGAAACTTGAGCTCGGATCCAATCTCGGACCCGGTCCCGAACCTAGACTAGGACTGAGACTTGAACCCGAACTCAAGACTTGATCCCAGACCCAGACCAAGCCCCTAACCTAAATTGGTATTCAAACTTGGACATGGACACGAACCTAGACCCGAACCCGAATACTGACCAAGACCGGGATCAAAACACGAGACCTGGACTAGGATCCAAACGCAAACCCAGACCTGCACCTGGGACCCAGACCCAGGACCTGAACCTAGACCTTGATTCAAACCTGGACCCAGATCAGGATTTGAAAAACCCGTACCCAGACTCGGAATAAGACTTGGACCCCAACCCCAACCATGACCCAAACCCGGACCCAAACTATAACCCAAACTCAGACCACAACTTGGACCGAGACCTTGACTAGGACTGGGACGTAAGACCTAGGACCTGAACCCAGACCGGGACCTAGACCTCACCTGGTCCTAAACCCTCACCGGGTCCTAAGACTCGTAACCCTGACCAGGATTCAGACGCTAATAAGGACCCCAACCTAAACCCGGACCAAGACTGGGATTGAAACCTAGAGCTGAACCTGGACTAAAACCAAGACTCGGGACCCGAACTCGAACTTGGACCAAAAGGAGGACCTAGGAACTAGACTTGGATTGGGGACCTAGACCAGGAACATAGGCCTTGGAACCCTGACCCCGATCTAAATCTGAGACTCAAAACTGAACTAGGACCTGACCTGGACCTAGGAATCTGAAGTCGGACCTAGACCAAAACCCGAAACCTGCCCCAGACCCAAACAAGGAAACGAACCCATACCATGACAAAACCCGAACCCGGACCCGAAAATGGACCAGATCAGGGACTTAAACAAGAGTACGATCGTGACCAGGACCCGGACGCAAACCTAGAACCAAACTCAGACCTAAATCCAGACCCAAACCGAGACCGGAACACGGGCCCAAACATGGACGTGTACCCATATTGGGATCTAGACCCGGACCCGAACAAAGACCGGACCTAGACATGGGAATTGATCCCAGACATAGACTCGGACCTAGATAGGGATCGAGATATGAACATGGACTCGAACCTAGACCTAGACCAAGACTAGGATAAAAACTCGGGACCTAGATCTAGATCGAGACCGTGACCAAGACCCAGACCTGGACCAGCACCCGAGACCTGTACACAGACTTGGACCAAACCCGGATCCAGATCGGGATCCAGACCATGACCCTGACCCAGATCCAAACTCGGACCTAGACTCAGACCTTGACCCAGACCCAGACCCATACCGAAACCCAAACACTAAATCGAAATTGAAACTATGATAGGACCCAAACCCAGACCTAGACCTAGGCCTCGGAACCTAGACCCAGATAAAAACTCGGGACTCAGACTCGAACCAGGACTTAGACTCGAACCTAGATCTAGACCCAGATTGAGATCAAAACCCGAACCTAGACTTGGACAAAGACTTGAACCCCGACCCGGTCCTAGACTCAGACCGGGACCTAGAACTCAGACGTGGAAGGGGGACCTAGACCCAGGACACTGACATCAGAACTAGGACAAAGACCCAAGACCTTACCCCAGACCCGGACCCTGACCTAGGACCCGGACTGAGATTTGGGACCCGAAGTGGAACTAGACTGGGACCCGAGACCGTGATCCAGATCTGGACCGGGGGCTTAGACCTGATCCGTAGTCAGTGTTTCGACCTGGGATCCATACCCAGACTCAAATCTAGACCCAGACTCAGACTTAGACCAAGTCTTAGACCCAGACCCGTACCGAACACTTGGGCTTGAGTGCAAGTCTGGGTTTGAGTCCAGGAACTAGAATCTGACTAGGACCCAGACCTAGACACAGACCCAAATAAAAACTCAGATCGAGACTAGGGACACGACCTCGAACCCAGACACGGACTTGGATCTAGGCCCGGACCCAGGACCCAGACCGGGATTGGAGACTCAGACCTTGACCCAGGAGCCAAACCTTGATTGGGGACCCAAACAAAAAATTAATACCAGAATCGGGACCTAGGACTTGGATAAGGACCCAAGACCCGTCCCCGATCTAGGTCCTAGACCCGGACCCAGACATGGACACGGACTAAGACCCAAGATCCGAATCAAAACAAGACCAGGACCCAAGATTGGGATTTGGATATTGACCAACGACCAGAGGCTTGGACCCAACCGGTAGTCGGTGTCTAGATCTTGGAATCGTACCAAGACCCAAACCTAGAACCATTTCCAGACCAGGACAAAAACCTAGACTCGAACCCGAGACACAAAATCATAAAAAGAACCAGAATTAGGACCCTGGAACAGGAATTGGACCAGGACCCAAAACCGGATCTAGACGTGGAACCGAACATGGACTGGGAGCCAGACTCGGACTTAGACCTAGACCCTGACCTAGACCAAGACCCGTACCGTAAACCTGGGTCTGAGTCTGAGTTTGGGTTTGAGTTTGGGAACTGAAACCTGACTAAGACCTAGACCTAGACCCAGACCAGGATGCCGACCCAAATCAAAACTCGGATCCGGACTCGAGACACAAACCCAAACCCAAACACGGACTTAGACCTAGACCCGGACCCAACACCTAGATCGGGATTGGAGACTCAGACCTAGACCCAGGAGCCAGTCCTAAATTGGGGACTCAAACTCAAAATTAGAATCTGAATCGGGACCTAAGAATGGAACTGGGACCATGACCTAACCCTAGTCTCAGTCCCACACCAAGACCTGGATACGGACAAGGACCCAAGATCCGAATTGGAACGAAAGTGGGACCCAAGATTAAGATCCGGATATTGACCCTCGACTCAAGGCTTGGACCCAACCCGTAGTCGGCATCTAGATCTTGGAATCATACAAACACTCGAACTTGGAACAATTTACAAGCCAAGACCCAAACTCGAACTCGGACCCGAGACCTGAAATCAGAACAATAACCGGAATCAAGACCCTGGAACAAGAATTGGACCTGGACCCATAACCACATCTAGACACGGAACTGAACACGGACCCGGACCCTGACTGTGATCGATACCTAGTCCCAGACCCGAACCTCGACCCAAACTTGCGACAGGACTTGCGACCTAGAACCCGGAGCCCAAGACCCGTGATCCGGGACCTGGACCAGAACCTAGACCCTTGCTAGAAACCAGACTCAGACCCACACAAAGACCTGAACCCAAACACGGACTGAAACCCGGACCCATAACCAGACTCGTACAATAACTGGGACTCGAACTCGTTACTTGGACCCGGACCGAGATCAAGACTGGGACCCAAACCTGGACTAGGACCGACACCTAATCCTGGACTTGGACTAGAACCTAGACTAGGACCGGGACCCGAGAACGGGATTGGGACACGGGACCCGATACTTGGACCTGGGACCTGAGAATTGAACTGTGACTAGACCTAGAATAGGCCAAGACCCGAGACAAGGACCTGTACTGAAGACGGACCGAGACCTACACTCGGACTTAGGACCCTAACCTAGACTGGGACATAGGACCCTAACCTAGACTGTGACATAGGACCCTAACCTGAATTGGGGACCCAAACCCATGACTCAGGACCCAAGACCAAAACCTTGACCTGAGACCCAAACCAGGACCCAATGTAAGAGCTAGAACTTGACCAGGATCTAGATTTGGACGAGGGACCCAGGACCCAAGACCCAAGGCTTGGACCCGACCCATAGTCAGTGTCTAAATCAAGGAATTAAACCTAGACCCAGACCCAGACTTGGACCAGAACCTGAACCTGTGCCTGAACTCGAACTAGACTCGACATGTTGTTAATGTTTCGATTTGGGACCAAGACTCGAACCTGAACCCAAACACGGACCTAGACCCACACCAAGACTTAGACCTAGAGCCACACTCAAACCTTAAATCGTACCCTGTGACTCAAAATTGGAACCGAAATTGGAAGCGGACCCTTAAACCCTAAACCCTAAACCCTAAACCTTAAACTCTAAATCCTACACTCTTTACACTTACCCCTAAACCCTAAACCCTACCCTAAACACTTTACCCAATACCCTAAACCCTAACCTGGACACGGGCCCAGGCCCATACCCATACCGAGATCGGAAGCCAGGACCAAGACCCAGACCCGGATCTAGAAGCGAATCTAGACCCAAACTCAGGACCTGAACCAGCACCCAAACCTAGACCAAAACCTTGTCCGGGACCTAGACGTTGTCTCGGACCCAGATTGGGATCCCGCCCCGGACCCAAATAGGGACCTGGACTCAGATCGGGACCCAGACCCTGACTCAAACCTAAACCATACTGGGTCCTAGACTCAGGATCCCAACCTGAATTTGAACATGGACCTAGACTGGGACCTAGGATCCGGACCTAGATGGGGGACCTAGGCCCTAAACCCGAACTTGGACCTAGACCTAGACCAAGGATCCTGACCCAAATGGGGGACTTGGACACAAAACTGAGCCCCAGATCCGGGGCCGAACCCAAAACTCGACCCCAAACTCGAGACACGGGACCCGACCCTGGACCCGAAACCCAGGACCTGACTTCCGAGACATAACCCCAAACCCTGACCCAAAGCAAAACTTAGGACACGGCCCAAGACCCGGGACCTAAACTAGAATAAGACCGAGATCCAAGATTGGGATCCTAATTTGGACCTAAGGCTTCGACTTGACCTGTAGTCAGTGTTTGAATCCAGGACCCGGACCCGGATCTGTACCCCCACTCATACCAGGACACAAACCTAAACCCAAACTCAAACCATAACCCATACCGGGACTTGGACCCGGACCGGGACCTGTGACTTGGGACCTAAACCAAGACCTGGACTTAGACCCAAACTGAGACCTGAACCCAAACCCAAACCCAGACCCAAAAACTAGGCCCGGACCCAGGACCTATGAACCAGACTCGGACTTGGGAGCCAAAACTCAGACCCATACTAGGACTCGCACCTGAAATCAGAGCTGAACCCAAATTGGCACCTGGACTGAGACCGTGACTCAAGAACTGAACCCGAATAGAAACACAAACTTGGACCCAAACTGGGACCTTGGACCTGAACATAGATGGGGGACCCGGACCTAAGAATTGGGCCCCCAAGCTGGGACAAGAACTTAGGCCTCAAAAATTGGATCAGGATCCGGGACCCGACCTCAGATCCAAAGCTCCACCAAGGAGCCACCTCGGGACCTAGGATCTAGGACTCGATGCTTGGACCCAACGCGTAGTCGGTGTCTAGATGTAGGACTTAGACGAGAACCTGAACCCAAACTCGAACTCAAACCATGACCTGGACACAGACCGGGACCCAAAATCGAAACTTGAACTAGAACCCGATCAGGATCATGGAACGCGACCGGGACCTAGCATCGGACCTGAACCTAGATTTGGACCCAACCTCAGACTCTAACTGAGACCAAAACCCAGACCTGAACCTTGACCCAGACCAAAATAAGGACTTGAACCCAGATTCGGCTCCAAAATCAACCCGAACTTGTACCTTGTGACTTGAAAATAGAACCGAAACCAGAAGTAGATCAAGACCTAGAACCAGGACCAGGACCTAGACCTAGACCTAAAACTTTAACCGGAAACCCAAACCTGAATCGAATCCCAAACTGAGACTCGGGACCTGAACCAAGACCTGAACTCAGACCCGAACATGGAATAGGACTCGGGACCCAAAATTGGGATTGAGACCCAGAACTGCACCCAAGTCTCGGTCTCGAAGCTAGATCGAGACCCATACCGGGACTTGTGACATGAATTGAAACAAGACTGGGACCCGCGATTGGGATCCAGATCTTGTCCTTGGATTTGGGAACTTGGGATTGGAGAAGACCCATAGTCGGTGTCAGACCTGCGACTCGAAACTGAAACATGAACCAGAATGTGACCAGGACCCTGGAACAGGACTGGGATCGTGACGAGGACCTAGACCTGGACTGAGACCCGAAACTAGACCAGAACAAAGCCCCGGACCTAGGGCTCAAACCTGTTCCTCGACCCAGTCCCGAACCAAGACTAGGACTGAGACTCGAACTTGAACTTGAACCCAAACTCGGGACTCGATCTTAGACCTAGACCAAGCCCCTGACCTAAACTGGGATTCTGACGTGGACATGGACATGAACCCAGACCTATACCTAAATACCGACCCAGACCTAGACCAGGATCGAAACACGGGACCTGGACCCAGACCCAGACACAGACCCAGACCCAAACTTGGGACCCAAACCCAGGACCCGAACGTGGACTTAGACTCAAACTTAGACCCAGATCGGGATCCAAAAAACCCATACCCGGACTCGGACTAAGACTCAGACCCCAACCCCAACCTAGACACATACATGGACCCAGAACAAAACCTGGACCTAGAATCAGAACTGGAACTGTGACTAGGACCTGGACTTGAGACCAGAATCGAACCCAAACCAGAACTTGTACCGAGACCTTGACTAGGACTAGGACCTGAGACTTGGGACCTAAGACCAGCGAGCAAGACCAAGATCCAAACAGTGACAAGGACCCAAACCTGAACTCAGACTAAGACTTGGACTGAGACCTGGACCCAAACCTAGAGCGAGACCTGGACTAATACCAAGACTTAGGACCTGAACTCGGTCCTCGACCCAGACTAGGACTTAGGAACAAGACTTGGATGGGGGACCTAGACCAGGGACCTAGGCCTTGGAACCCAAACCCAGATAAAAATTCGAGACTCGAACCCAAACAAGGACTTGTCCTAGACCTGGGAATCCAAAGTCAGACCAAGACCCAGACCCGAAACCTGCCCCGAACCCAAACAGAGCAGTAACCTGGACACAAACACATACCAGGACCAAACCTGAACCCAGACTCGAACCCAAAATCAGACCCGAACCCGGGAGCCGAACTCAGACCCATACCTAGAATTAGACCCAAACCTAGGCCTACGCCTGGACTTGAACTCAAACCAAGATCGGGACAAAAACCCAAGACTTACACTCGAAACTAAACTGGGACTCAAATTGAGATCGAAACCTAGGACTTAGACCTGAACCTAGACCCAGACCCAGGACCCTAACCCACACCCAAAGCCTGATCCAAACCTAGACAGAGATCCTGACCCAAACCCACACTCGGTCTTGGACTCGAACCCCAACCCGAACTTGAACTCAAAATTGCAATTGGAACTACAAGTGGACTAGGACTACGACTAGGACAAGGAGCAGGACCCAGACCCGAACCCAAACCCAAATAAAACCCCAAACCGAGACCCAAACCCAAACCCCGGCTAGGACCCAAACCCCAACCTAGATTGGGACCCAAACCTAGATAAAAACTAGGACCTAGAACCAGAATCAGGACAGGGACCTGGGCAACAAAACTAGGACTGGGACCCAAGACCCGACCCCAGACCAGGACATGAACCTAGGACCCAGCTCGTGACCCGACACTCGAAATGGAACTAGACCAGGACTCGAGATTGAGATCCAGATCAGGACCCAGGGCTTGGACCGAACCCAAAGTCGGTGTTTGGATCTGGGACCCAGCCCCAGAACCGAACCCAAACCAGGACCCGAACCCAAACCCAGACCCAAACCCGGACCCAAACCCAGTCCCAGACCCAAACTTGGACACGAATCCGTACCCTGTGATCTGAAATCGGAACCAAAACTAGAAGTAGCCCGGGACGCGAGAACGGGATCGAAACAAGGACTTGTACCTGGACTTGGAACCATAACCGGACGTGGACCTAGACTCGGAACCGTAACAAAACTTGGACCTAGACTCAGCCCAGACCTAGACCCGAACCGGGACCCAAACTCAGATCCCAACCCAGACCTGGACTCGGGACCTAAACCTGGACCCGAACTCATACCCAAACATGGAACAAGACTCGGGACACAGAACTGGGGTCGGGGCCTAGAATCGCACCCCAGTCTCGGTCCCGAACCAGTACTCGGACTTGGAACCCAGGACCAGAACCAGAACCAGATCGGGACACGTGACAGGTATCTAGATTTAGGACTCAGGCAAGGACTCGAACCAAGACCAGGACCAAAACCCAGACCCGGGACCCAAAATTGGAAATTGTACAACAGCTTCCAAACTAGGACCCTCAAACAAGAATAGGATTGTGACCAGGACTCAGACCCAGACCAAGAACCGAACTCAGACCTAGCCCCAGTCCTAAACTAAGACCGAAACTCGGGCCCAGTCACGATCGTGTACCCAAATCGAGACCGAGACCCACACTCAAACCTAGACCAGGACCTAGACCTGGGACCCAATCCCAGACCCAGACTCGGACCTAGATAGGGATACTCGAACCCAGACCTGGACCCAGACCGGGATCGAAATTTAGGACCTAAATTCGGACTGAGACCCTGACCAACAACAAGACCTTCACCCGCACCTGGGACCCGAACTCGGACCTGACCCGAACCTAGACCCAAACGAGGATGTTGACCTAGACCCAGACTTGGACATAGACTCAGACCAGGACTCATACCTCGACCCAAACCCCAACCCAAACATTGAATCGAAGTCGATACTGGGACTAGGACCCAAACCCAAACATGGAGCTAGATCAGGACCTAGGACCCGTAACTGGATTGAGGACTTAGACTTAGGCCTCAGAACACAAATCCAGATCGAAACTCGGGACTCGGATCCGAACCTGGACCTAGACTCGAACCCAGATTTGAACCCAAACCTAGATCGGAACCCAAACCAAGACTCGGACCGGGACATGAACCCTGATCGGGTCGTGGACTCGAACTGGGACCTAGGACTTGAAAATGGATGGGGGACCTAGACTGAGGACACGGGCCTCAGAACTACAACTGAGACCCAAGCCCCGACCTCGGATTGGGATCCTGACCTAGGACCTGGACCAGGACATGGGGCCTGAAGTGGAACTAGACTGCGACTTGAGACTGTAATCCAGATTTGGACCCAAGGCTTGGAACTGACTCGTAGTAAGTGTTTGGATCTGGGACCCATACCTGAACTCAAACCCAAACCCAGACTCGGGCCTTGACCTTAACCCAGACCCGCACCCCAGACTTAGGTCCGAGTCTGAGACTGGGTTTGAGTCCGGGAATTGGAATTTTACTAGGACCCAAACACAGACCCGGACCAAGACGCAGACCCAAATCAAAACTCAGATCGAGACTCGGGACACGAACCCGAACCCAGACACAAACTTGGACCAAGACCCCGAGCCAGGACGAAGACCGGGATTGGGGACTCAGACTTGGGCCCAGGACCAAGACCTAGATTGAGGACCCAAACTCAAAATTAGAACCAGAATCGGGACCAAAGACAGGGACTGGGACCCAGGACCTTACCCCAGTCTCTGTCCCAAACTTGGACCCAAATAAGGACATGGACTGGCACCCCGGATCTGAATCGGAATGAGACTGGGACCCAAGATTGGGATTCAGATCTTGACCCACGACCCAGGGCTTGGACCCAACCCGTAGTCGGTGTCCAAATCTTGGAATCATACAAAGACCCGAACCTTGAACTATTTCCAGACTAGGACCCAAACCCAGAATCAGACCCGAGACCCAAAATCGGAACAAGTATTGGAATCGGGACCCTGGAATAAGAATTTGACCTGGACCCAAAACTAGATCTAGACGAGTAACCGAACACAGACCAAGACCTAGACCGGGATCTATACCAAGGCCTAGACCCAGACCCGAACCCAGACCCAGACTTCTGCCAGAACCTGTGACCCAAAAACTCGAAACCGAGGATCGGTGACCTGGGACTTTGACTGGAACCTAGACCCGTAACAGAACCCGGAGCGAGACCTAAACCCAGACCCAGACCAAGACCTGAACCCATACATAGACTGAAACTTGGACCCAGAACCAGACCCATACCCAGACTCAGACAAAGACCCCGACTCATACTAGAATTAAGACTCGAACCCAAAACTCAGACCAGGATCGAGATCAGGACTGGGACCCAGACCCAGACAAGGAACAAGACCAAAACCTGGACTAGGACTACAACCCAGACTGCGACAGGGACCGAGACCCTGGACAAGGACTAGTACCAAACACGGACTGAGACTTGCACTTAGACTAGGACCCTAACCCAGACCGGGACGTAGGACCTTAACTTGAATCGGGGACCCGAACCCATGACTTAGTACCCAAGACCCAAACCCTGACCCAAACCTAGACCTAAGACCCGTACTAGGACCCAAGACATGAGCTAGAATTTGTCTAAGATCTGGATTTGGACCCGGGACCCAGGACCGAAGACCTGAGGCTTGGACCTAACCCATAGTCGGTGTCTAAATTAGGGAATTGGACCTAGAGCCGGACCCAAACCCGGACCATAACTAGAATTTGTACCAGAACTCGAACTAGACTCGACATGTGGTTGGTGTTTGGATTTGGCACTAAGACTCGGACCTGAACCCAAACACGGACCTAGACCCAGACCAGGACTCAGACCCAGACCCAAACCTTAAATCGTACGCTGTGACCCGAAATTGAAATTTGAACTGTAAGCGGACCCTAAACCCTAAACCTTAAACCTTAAACCCTAAATCCTAAACTCTTTACAATTCCCCCTAAACCCTATGCCCAAAACCCTAAACCCTGTATCCCTAAACAATAAACCCAAAACCCTAAACCCTAAACCCTAACCTAGACATGGGCCCAGACCCATACCCATACAAAGATTGGAACCCAGGACCCAAACCCGGACTCGGATCCAGACCCGACCTAGACCCAGACTCAGGACCTAAACCTAGACCCAAACCCATAGCAGAACCTTGTCCTGGACCTAGACCTTGATTCAGACCCGAATTGGGATCTCAACCTAAACTCGAATAGGGACCTGGACTAAGACCGGGACTCGAACCCAGACTCAAACTTGAACCCGTACTGGAACCTAGACCCAGACCGAAACTCGGGATCCAAACTCGAACCTAAACTTAGACCTAGACCGGGAACTAGGATCCAGACCTAGATTGGGGACTTGGGCCCCAAACTCGAACCTGGATCCAAACCTGGACCAAGGATCCGAACCTAGATGGGGGACTTGGACCAAAAACTAGGCCCCGAAATCGGGACCGAGACCCAAAACTCGACCCCAGACTCGAGACACGTGACAAGACCTTGGACATGGAACACAGGACTTGACTACTGGGACACAGCCCCGAACGTGGACCAAAACCCAAACATAGGATCCGGCCCAAGACCTGAGACCAGAACTGGAATAACGTGGACTAGGATTCGTATCCAGAGCCAAACTAGGATCCAAACTCAATCCTGAACCCAGAATTAGAATCGGACCATGTTTTGGACTTGAGCACAGACCTGGGACAGTAACCGGACCCAAACCTAAACCCAAACTCCAACTAGAACCCATACCGGGACTTGGACACTAACTGGGACCTATAACATGGGACCTAAACCAAGACTGGGACCTGGACCCAGACCTAGACCCAAAAATTGGGGGCCGGACCTAGGACTTAAGAACCAGACTTGGACCTGGGATCTGAAACTCGGACCCACACTAGGACTGGGGCTCGAACTCGGATCCAAACCCAAATCGGGACCTGGACTCAGACCGGGACTTAAGACCCGAACTCGAACCGGAACACGAACTTGGACCCAGAATGGGACTTAGGACCTAAATATAGATGGGGGACCAAGTAGAAGGAATTGGGACACAAAATCGGGACTAGAACTTGGGCCTCAGAACTTGGAATGGGATCTAAGATCAGGTCCGAGTCTTGGTCCAAAATCCAAACACCAACCACATGTGGAGTCTAGTTCGAGTTCTGGTACGGGTTCGTATTCTGGTCCAGCTGTGGGTCTAGGTCCAGGACCAATTCCCAAATTTAGACACTGACTATGGGTCGGGTCCAAGCCTTGGGTCTTGGGTCTTGGGTCCTTGGTCCTGTGTCCAAATCAAGATCCTGGTCCAGTTCTAGCTCATGTCTTGGGTCCTGGTTTGGGTCTCAAGTTAAGGTTTCAGTCTAAGTTTGCGTCTTGGGTCCTGAGTCATGGGTCTGGGTCCCCGATTCAGGTCAGGGTCCTAGGTCCCTGTTTCGGTTAGGGTCCCAGTCCGAGTGCAGGTCCCAGTCTATGTTCGGTACTTATACTTGTCTCGGGTCTTGGCCTGGTCTGGGTCTGGGTCGCGGTTCGGTTCTCAGGTTCGGGTGTAGGTTTAGGTTTGGGTCTGAGTTCGGATCCCGAGTTTGCGTCTGATTTTGGGTTCGGGTTTTGTATTTGTATGGGTTCATGTCCAGGTTCTTGTCCTTGTTTGGGTCCAAGGGAGGTTTTCAGTCTAGGTCTGGGTCAAACTTCAGATTCCTGTGTCTAGGTCAGGTCCTGGTTCAGGTTCGAGTCCCGGATTTACATTTGGGTTTGGGTTCCGGGGTCTAGCTCCCTGGTCTTGGTCTCCCATCAAAGACTGGTTCCTAGGTCCTGGTTTGGGTCCTGGTTCGGGTTCGGGTGCCGAGTCATGGTTCAGTCCGGCTCCAAGTCTGGGTTTGGGTCAAGCTCTCGGTCCCAATCTTGATCTAGGTTCATGTTCGGGTCCTTGTCTAGGTCTAGATCCTTGTTTGGGTCGCGAGTCTCAGGTCCCAGCAAGGGTTTAGGACCATGTTAGGTCAAAGTCTCAGTCTGGGTCCCGGTTCAGGTTCGAGTCCTAGGTCTCAGGTCTCAGTCCTAGTCAAGGTCTCGGTCCAGGTTCTGGTCTTAGGTCTCAAGTCCAGGTCCTAGTCAAAGTTCCAGTTTTTATTCTGGGTCCGGGTTTGGTTCAGGGTTCGGGTCTAGGTCAAGGTTGGGGTTGCAGTTGGAGTCTTAGTCCTAGTCTGATTTGGGGTCCACGTTTGGGTCCTTGGTTTGGGTCCCAGGTTCGGGTTTGGGTCTGCGTCTTGGTCTGGGTCCAAGTCTTGTGTTTTGATCCCGGTCTGGGCTTGGGTCGAGGTCGGTATTCTGGTCTAAGCTCGTGTCAATATCCAAGTCCGAATCCCTATTAAGGTCAGAAGCATGGTCTGGGTCCAGGATCGAGTCCCGAGTTCGGGTTCGAGTTCAGGTTCGAGTCTCAGTCCTAGTCTGGGTCCGGGACTGGGTCTGGGAATGGATCCGAGCCTGAGTTACGGGGCTAGGTTCTGGTCTAGTTCTGTGTCCCAGTCTAGGTCCAGGTCCTACTCACGGTCCCATTCCCTTTCTAGGGTCCTGGTCATGTTCTAGTTCAAGTTCCAAATTTTGGTCGCAGGTCTGGGTCAGGGTCTGAGTCCTGCTCTAGCTTCGGGTCCTTGTTTGAGTCCCAGATCAAGACAGAGACTATGGGTCTTGTCCAAGCCCCGGTTCTCGAATCCCAAGACAAGATCAGGATCCCAATCACGGTTCCTAGTCTGGTTTGGGTTCATGTCCATGGTCCTGGTATGGGTTTTGGTCTAAGTTCAGGACTGAGACTAGGGTCCAGTTCTGGGTCTCGATCCCAGTTTTGGGTTCCGAGTCCTATTCAATGTTTGGGTCTTCAGTTCAGGTCTAGGTTCAGGTCTTGAGTCCCAGTTCGGGTTTGGATTCAAGTTTTAGACCCAATCCCCGAGTGGGTCTGTGTTCGAGTCCGGGTCCTGGTTCGGTTACAGTTTTGGGTCTGGGTCCAGGTCCTTGTCTTGGTCCTATTCTTGGGTCCTGATTCGCTTCTAGTTTTGGTTCACGTTTCATTTCACGGGGTATGGGTTCGGGTCAAGTTTTGATCCGAGTCTTGGTTAGGGTCCTGATTTGGGTCCAAGCCCCTGTTCTCGGATCCCGTTCCAAGATCCCAGTCCGGTTCTAGTACAATTTTTGGTTTTGATTCCCGAGTGTTGGTTTGAGTCATGGTATGTGTCTGGGTCTTAGTTTGAGTTCGAGCTTGCGTTCGGGTTCTGGTTTAAGTCCTATATCCAGACAACGACTACAGGTGGGTCCAAGCATCGAGTCCAAGATCCCAGGTCTCGAGGTGGGTCCTAGGTCCACGTTTGGGTCTGGGGTTGGGTCCCGAATCCTGATCCAAGTTCTGAGGGCCAAGTTTTGGACCTAGTTCGACGGCCCAATTTCCAAGTTTGGATCCCCCATCTATATTCGAGTCTTAGGTCCCAGTTTTGGTCAAAGTTCGTGTTCCGAATCGGGTTTGGGTCCAGTCTGAGTCCAGGTCCTAGTTTGGGGTTTGGTCCGAGTTTGGGTCCTAGTCCCAGTCTGGGTCCGGGTTTCGGGTCCCAGGTCCGAGTATGTTTCTTGGGTCCAGGGTCCAGCCCCGATTTTTGGGTCTGGGTCCGGGTCTAGGTCCTGGTCCAGGTCTTGGTCTTTGTTTAGGTCCCAAGGAAAAGGTCCCGGTTTGGGTCCAAGTCCTGGTATGGGTTTTAGTTTGAGTTTGGGTTTAGGTTTTGGTCCTGTTATAGTCCCATGTCTGGGTTCTAGTCCCAGTCCTGGTCCGATTCCGGTTCTGAGTCAGGGATCAGGTCGGACCTGAACTTGGGACCCCATCAAAGACCCAGACTCGATCCTAGACATGGATTTGGATACGAACCTTGACTCGAACCCAAACCCGGACCGATACCCAGACAAAGATCGAATCTTGGGACCTTGATCCAGACTGAGACCCAGACCCAAACCTGAACCCGTACCCAAGACTTGGACTTGAACGAGGACTTAGACCCCGACCCAGACCCGAACCCGAATACGGAATAAAAATTTGAATTGGGACTAGGACACGAATCCTAACTTGGACACAAACTGGGACCTAGGACCCGGACCTGGAAGGGGAACCTGGACTCTGGCCTCGGAACCCAGACCTGGGTCGGAACCCGAGACTTAAACCCAGACCTGGATCTGGATTCAAACCCAAATCTGGAACAGGACTGGGATCGGAAACCCGAACCCGAACTCGAACTAGGACTTGAACCCCGATTGGGTCCTAGACTCGGACCAGGACCTAGGTTCCAGATCTAGATGGGGGACCTGAACCCGGGACCTAAGCTTTGGAACTGGCACCGAGACCTAGGACCTGACCCCGGACTTGGACCCTGAACAAGGACCCGAACCAGGTCCTGGGACCCGAAGTGGAACTAGAGTGGGACCCGGTCTCAACTAGAGTGGCACCCGAGACTGGGATCCTAATTTGGATCCGGGGTTTGGACCTGACCCATAGTCGATGTTTGGTTCTGGGACCCATACCCAGACTCAAACCGAGACCTGGAGTCAGACCAAAACCCGGACCAAGACCAAAACCTGTACTCTGTGACCCAAAACTGGAAGCGGAACTGGAAGTGGACTGGGACCTGTGAACAAGACCAGGGGATTAGAACCCGACCTCAGTCTCGGAACTGGAATCTAACTTGGAACTAGACCCAGAGCCGGACTGAGATGCCGACCCGAACAAAAACTTGGATTGGGACTCAGGACACTAACCCAAACCAAGACACGCACTTGGACCCAAACCTGAACGCATGACCAGGACCGGGATTGGAGACTCAGACCTAGACCTAGGTCCCTGACCTAGATAGGGGACCCAAACCCGAAATTAGAACCGTAACCAGAATCAAGACCCAGGACTAGGACTGGGACCCAAGACCTGAGCCCAGTCTCGGTCCCAGACCCGGACCCAGACACATACACGGAACAAGACCCAAGATCCGAATCGGACCTGAACCCAAACACGGACCTAGACCTAGACCAGGATTCGGACCAAAACCCACACCCGAACCTTAAATCGTACCCTCTGACCCCAAATTGGAACCAGAACTGTAAGCGGACCCTTAAACCCTAAACCCTAAACTCTTTACACTTACCCCTAAACCCTAAGCCCTAAACCCTAAACTCTAAATCCCTAAATACTAAACCCAAAACCCTAAACCTTAAACCCTAACCATGACACGGGCCCAAACTCATCCATACCGAGATCGAAACCTAAGACCTAGACCTGGACCTGAATCTAGACCAGAACCTAGACCCAGACCCAGGACCTGAACCTGAATCCAAACTTAGACCAGAACCTCCTCCGGGACCTAGACCATGACTGGGACCCTGATCGTGATCTCGAATCAAACCCGATCAGGGGCCTGGACTCAAACTGGAACTCGGAGCTAGACTCAAACCTGAACCCGTACTAGGACCTAGACTAGGACCCAAACTCGGGATCCAAACCCGAACCTAAACTTGAACCTAACCGGGACCTAGGATCTTGACCTAGATGGGGGACCTGGGCCCCAAACGCAAACCTAGACCTAGACCTAGAAAAAAGATGCAGACCTAGATGGGGGACTTGGACCCGAAACTAGGCCCCAAATCGGGACCGAGACCCAAAACTCGACTCCAGACACGAGACACACGACCAGACCCTAGACCCAGAACCCAGGACCTGGCTACCGGTACAGAACTCCGAACTCATACCCAAACCCAAACATAGGACCCGACCCAAGACCCGAGAGCCAAACTAGAACAAGACCGAGATCTAAATCTGGACCTAAGGCTTCGACTTGACTCGTAGTCAGTGTTTGAATACAGGACTTCGACCCGAATCCGTACCTAGACTTGGACCTGGACCCAGACTACGATGCAGACCAGATCTCGGACCCAGAATCAGAATCGGATCAGGTCTGGGACTAGAACCCAAACCTGAGATAGTAACAGGACCAAAAACTAAACCCAAACTCATACTAGAACCCATATCGGGACTTGGACCGGTGACTTAGGACCTAAACCAAGACCAGAACCTGGTCCCAGACCGGGACCCGGACCCAGACCCAAACCCAAACCCACATCTAAAAACCGGGGCCAGACCCAGGATCTAAGAACCAAACTCGGACCAAGGACTCGAAACTCAGACCCACACTAGGAATTGGACCCAAACTTGGACACTAACCCAAACTAGGACTTGGACTCAAACCGGTACTCGAGACCCGAACTCGAACTAGAACACGAACTTGGAGCCAGACCGAGACCTAGGACCTAAACATAGATGGGGAACTCAGACCCAAGAATTGGGCCCCCAAACCGGGACCAGAACTTGGGCCTTGGAACTTGGATCGGGATCTGAGACCTGACCCCAGACCCAAATTTAGACCTAGGACCCACCACGGGACTTGGGATCTAGGACACTATGCTTGGATCGGACCCGTAGTCGGTGTTTGGATCTGGGACTTAAACCAGAACCCGCACCAAAACTCGAACTCAAACAATGACCCGATCACATACCTAGACCGAGAACCACACTCGGGAACCAAAACCGAACCGCGAACTGGAACCGGACTGGGATCTTAGAACAGGACTAAGACATGGAAATCTAGACTCGAACTCGAAACTAGACCTAACCTCGGACCCTAACCGAGACAGAAACCCGGACCTAAACCTCGCCCAAGACCCAAATCAAGACTTGAACCCAGACTCGGACCCAAAGTCGACCCGAACTCGTACCCCGTGACTTGAAACTGGAAACAAAAACAGAAGCGGATCGGGACCCAGGAACAGGACCAGGACCAGGACCTCGACCCAGACCAAAAATAGTAACCGAACCAGGACTTGGATACGGACACAAACCCACCCTGGGATTGGGTCCCAAACTTGAATCCAAACCTGAATAGGGACTTTGGGCCCAAACCCAAACCTGAACTCAGACCCAAACATGGAAAAGGACTCGGGACCCAGAATAGAGATCGAGACCAAGAACTACACCCTAGTCTCGGTCCCAAACCAAGACCGAGACCTAGACTAAGACCAGACTAGGACCTATGATTGGGATCCAGATCTTGTCCTGGGATCCAGGAACTAGGGCTTGGAAAAGACCCATAGTTCGAGTCTTGATCTGGTTTCGGACAAGGAACTGAAGCTGGACCAGGACCTGGACCCAAACCTAGACATGGGACCCAAAACTGAAACTTGAACAAGAACGTGACAAGGACCCTAGAATAGGACCGAGACCGTGACAAGTACCTCGACCTAGACCTGGACTAGCACACAAACGTAGTCCAGAACCTAGTCCCGGACCCTGACTAGGATTGAGACTCGAACCCAAACCCAAACTCGAACTCGGGACTCGATCCCAGACCCACACCAAGCCCAAAACCGAGACTGGGTTTCGAACTTGGACATGGAAATTGACCCAGACCCAGAACCGAATACCAACCATGACCCAGACCGAGTTCAAAAAACGGGACCTGAACACGTAACCAGACGAATTCACAAACCTAGAATTAGACCCAAACCTAGACCTTGACCTACACTCAAACTCGAACACAGATCGAGATCAAAACCCAAGACTTAGACCAGGAAGTAAACCTGGACTCACATCAGGATCGAAACTTGGGACTTAAACCTTGACCTAGACCAAGACCTAGGACTCGAACCCACACACGAAGCCTGATCCAAACCTAGACTGAAATCCAGATCCAAACCCAAACTTAGACAAGGACTCAAACCCTGACCCGACCCCGAACCCTAACTCAAATTCAGAATCGCAATTGGAACTGGAACCGCACTAGGACTAGGACTAGGATAAGGAACTAAACCTGAACCCAAACCCAGATAAAAATGCAAACTGAGATTTAAACTTTAACCGAGAGTAGGACTCAACCCTGAACCTAGACCGAGACGCAAACCCAGATAAGAACTGGAACTTGGACCAAGAATCAGGATAGGGACCTGGGCAGGGACCTGGGCAACAAAACTAGGATCGAGACCTAGTACCCAAACTCAGACCCGAAGTTGAACATAAGACCTAGCTCTTGACCCAGCACCCGAAATGGAACCAGACCAGTACCCGAGATTGGGATCCAAATCTAGACCCAAGGCTTTGACCGAACCGGCAGTCAGTGTTTGGATCTGGGACCCAGCCCCGGCCCCAAACCCAGACCAGGACTCGAACCCAGACCCAAACCTCAACTCAGTCCAAGACCCAAACATGGACCCGAACCCATACCCTATGATCGAAAATTGGAACCAAAACTAGAAGTACATCGGGACTAAGGAACGGGACCAGAACAAGGACTTGGACTTGGAACCGTAATCGTACATGGACGTAGACCCGAAACCGTAACCAGACCAGGACCTAGACTCCAACTCAGACCTAGACCCAAACTGGGATCCCAACCCAAACTTGGACTCGAACCCAAACTCAAACCCAAACATGGAACCCTAATTAGGATAAAGAATTGGGCCGGGACCTAAAACCGCACCCCAATCTTGATCCCGAATCCAAACTTTGACCTGGGACCCAAGACTTGAACAAGAACAAGACCGGGACCTGTGATAGGGTTCTAGATCTTAACTCAAGATCCGGGAAACAGGGCTTGCAACAGACCAGTAGTCGGTGTTTGGATCTAGGACTTAGACTAGGACGCGAACCCAGACCAGGATCCAAACCCGGACCTAGACCTAGACCCAGGACCTGAAATTGGAACCTGAACAAGAACTGTCGGACCAGGACCATAGAATAAGACTAGGACTGTGACCAGGACACGGACCTAGACCTAGAACCGAACTCCAATGTTCCCTAGACCCATATTGAGACCAGATGTTAGGCCCAGACCCGAACCTAAATCTGGGACCCGATCCCAAACACAAACTCGGACCTAGATTGGGATCTGGATACGAACTCTAAGTCGAACAAAGACCCACACCGAGATTGAAACCCAAGACCTAGATCTGGACTGAGATCCTGACCCAGACCCAAACCTTGACCCGCACTAGGGACACTAACTTGGACCTGGACCCGAACCCAGACTTGGACAAGGACTGAGACCCCAACCCAAACCCAAACCCGAACCCGAACCCAGACACAGAATCCGAGTGTGGGTCTATGTTTGAGTCCGGGTCTTAGTCTAGTTACAATTTTGGGTCTAGGTCCTGGTCCTGCTCCTTGTCCTATTCTTGGGTCCCGATCCGCTTCTAGTTTCGGTTCCAATTTCAAGTCACGCAGTACGGGTCAAGTCCAAGCATCGAGTCCCTGATCCCAAGTCCTAAGGTGGGTCTTAGGTCCAAGTTTGGGTCTCGGGTCAGGTCTCGGATCCTGATCCAAGTTCTGAGGCCCAAGTTCTAGTCCTAGTTTGGGGGCCCAATTCTTGGGTCTGGGTCCCCCACCTATGTTTGGGTCCTAGGTCCTGATCTGGGTCCAAGTTCGTGTTTCAGTTTGGGTTCGGGTCTCATTTCCAAGTGTAGGTTTGGGTCCGAGTTTGGGTCCCAATCCTACTCTGGGTCTGGATTTTGGGTCCCTAGTCTGAGTTCTGTTCTTAGGTCTTGGGTCTGGCCTTGATTCTTAGGTTTGGGTCTGGGTCCGGGTCCCGGTCTAGGTCCAAGTCCCAGTCTTGGTTTAGGTCCCAGGTCACAGGTCTCGGTCCGGGTTCAAGTCCCGATATGGGTTTTGGTCTAAGTGTGGGTTTCGGTTTAGGTCCTGTTACAGTCCCAGGTCTGGGTTCTTATCCCAGTCCGTGTCTGATTCTAATTCTGGGTCTTGGTACAGATTTGGGTCCGGATCCTGGATTCAAACACTGACTACGAGTCAGGATAAAGCCTTAGGTGGAGATTCGGATCTCGGTCTTGGATCTCGATCTGGTTCCAATTCGGGCCCTGAGACCCAGGCCGAGTCCTAAGTTTTGGTTTGGGTTTGGGTTCAGAGTTGTCTCCCGGTAGTCAGTTCCTGGGTTTCGAGTCCAAAGTCGGGTCTTGTTTCTCGAGTTTGGGGTCAAGTTTTGGGTGTCAGTCCTGGTTTCGGGCCCAGGTTTGGGTCCATGTCCCCCATCTATGTCCGGATCCTTGGTCCAGGTTCGGTTTTAAGGCCCAGGTCCCCCATCTAGGTCACAGTTCGGTTCTCAGGTCCCAAGTTCGAGTCTCAGGTCGCAGGTCCAGTCCCAATATGGGTTCTAGTCCCAATCCAGGCTCAGGGCTCGATCCTAGTCCGGGTTTGGGTCCTAGTCCTGATCTCAGTCCAGGTTCAAGTCCCGGGTTCGAGTTTGAGTTCTAGTACGAGTTTCATTCTAGGTCTGGGTCTAGGTCTAGGTCCAGGTCCGGGTTTTTGTTCGGGTATGGGTTTGGGTCTTGCTGTGGGTGTATGTTTTGGTCGGGGTTCTTTTACGGGTCTGGGTTCTTATC
Organism: Cannabis sativa; assembly: GCF_029168945.1. Classification (NCBI taxonomy): domain Eukaryota; kingdom Viridiplantae; phylum Streptophyta; class Magnoliopsida; order Rosales; family Cannabaceae; genus Cannabis; species Cannabis sativa. The sequence continues at coordinate 62,461,043 of NC_083601.1, forward strand.
CAGGTCCTGGGTCACGGGTGTTGGGGTTCTTATCCAGGTCCTAGAACTGGACCCCAGTCTTGGTCCTATACCTAGACTCAAACACAGTCCGAGACTTGAGACATGAACTGAAACAAGTCTGGGACCCGTGATTGGGATCCAGATGTTGTCCCGAGATTAGAGAACTGGGGATTGGACAAGACCCATAGTCGATGTCTTGATCTGAGACTCGGACAAGGACCCAAAGCTAGACAAGGACATGCACCCAGACCCAAACCTGGGACCCAAAACCAAAACTTGAACCTGAACATGACCAAGACCCTGGAACAGGACCGGGACAGTGACCAGGACCTGGACCGGGACTCAGAACTAGACCGAAAACAGCCCCGAAACTCGAGCTCGGACCCAGTCCTAGACCCGGTCCCAGACCTAGACAAGGACTGAGACTCGAACCTGAACTCGAGACTCGATCCTAGACCGAGCCCTTGACCGAAATTGAAATTCCGACCTCGACAAGGACACGAACCAAAACCCAGACCTGAATACCGACCAAGACCCAGACCGGGATCAAAACACGGGACCTAGACCCAAACCCAAATACAAACCCACACCTGAACCTGGGACCCAGACCCAGAACCCAAACTTGGACCTTGACTAAGACCCGGACATAGATCGAGATCAGAAAAACCCGCACCTAGACTTGGAATAAGACTCGAACCCCAACCCCAACCTGGACCAAAACCCGGACCCAGAACCAAACCCGAACCCAGAATTAGAACTGGAACTGTGACTAGGACGTGGACCCGGACCTGAGACCAGAACCAAACCCAAACCATAACCCAAACTCAGACTAGAACCTAGACCGAGACCTTGACTAGGACTGAGACCTGAGACTTGGGACCTGAACCTGAACCAAGACCTGCTCTTAAACCCTCACCGAGTCCTGAGACCCGCAACCCAGACCAGGATCCAAACCCTGACAAGGACCCGAACCTCAACCTGGACGAATACTGGGATCGAGACCTAGACTTGAACACGGACAGGGACCTGGACTAAAACCAAGACTTGGGACTCGAACCAAAACCTAGACCCAGACCAGGACCTAGGAACCGAACTTGGATGGGGGACCTAGACAAAAGACCTAGGCACTGAAACCCAGACCCAGATCTAAATTCGAGACTCAAAACTGAACCTGGACCTGACTTTGACCTGGGAATCCGAAGTCGGACCCAAAGCAACACCCGAAACCTGCCCCAGACCCAAACCACGACAGGAACCTGGACTCGAACCCATGTCAGGACCAAACCCGAACCTGGGACGCAAAATCAGACCCAGACCCAGAATAAAGCCCAACCATGGACCTGCACCCGGACGCGAACTCGAACCCAGATCGGGATCGGAACCCAAGACTTAAACCCAGAACTAAACACGGACTCAGATCGAGATCAAATCCTCGGACTCAGACCCCAACATGGACCCAAACTCGGACTAGGACTCGAACCAAGACCCGAGATGCGAACTCAGACCTGGACCCAAACCAAGACCCAGAACGAGATCCAGACCTGGACCCAAACCCGAATCTAGACTCAGACCAGGAATCAGACCCCAACCCAAACCCAGACCCAAACTCAAACCCCAACACTGAATCAAAATAAAAACTGGGACTTGGACCCAAACCTGAACATGGACCTAGACCGGGACCGGGACCTTAGACTCGGACCTGGATGGGGGACCTGGACTTGGGCCTCAAAACCCAGACCCAAATCGAAACTCAGGACTTGGACCCGACCTAGACTCGAACCCAGATCTGGACCCAGACCGATATCAGAACCCAAGCCCGAACTCGAACAAGGACTTGAACCCCGACCGGGTCCTTGACGCAGACCTTAACCTAGGATCCAGACTGAGTCTTGGGACCCTAAGTGCAACTAAACTGGGACTCGAGACCGTGAACCAGATCTGGACCCGGGGCTTGGACCTGACCCGTAGTCAGTGTTTGGATTTGGGATCCATACCCGGACTCTCAAACCAAGACTCGGACTCAGACCTAGACACTGACCCAGACCCAGACTCATAACCTTAACACGAGCCCAGACCCATACCCATACCGAGATCGGATTACAGGACCTAGACCTGGACCCGGATATAAACCCGAACCTAGACCCAAACTCAGGACTTGAACGTGGACCCAAACCCAAACAAAAACCTCGTCCACGACCTAGACCTTGATTGGGACCCGAATCGTGACCCCAACCAAGACCCAAACAGGGACCTAGACTAAGGCTTGGACCCGAATCTAGAATCAAACCTGAACCTGTACTGGGACCTAGACTCGGACCCAAACTCAAGATCCAAACCTGAACCTAAACTTGGACTTAGACTGGGACCTAGGATCCAAACCTAGATGGGGGACCTGGGCCCCAGACCAAAACCTAAACGGAGACCTGGACCAAGGATGCAGACCTAGATGGGAGACTTGGACCCGAAACTAGGCCTTAGATTCGCGACCGTGACCCCAAACTCGACTCCAGACTCGAGACACTGGACCCGACCTTGGACCTAGAACCCAAGACCTAACTACCGAGACACAACCCCAAACCCGGACCCAAACCCAAACTTAGGACCCGACCCAAGACCCGAGACCCAAACTCGAACAAGACTGAGATTTGAATCTAAAACTTAAGGCTTTGACCTGACCGGTAGTCAGTGTTTGAATCCAGGACAAGGACCCGGATCCGTACCCAGACCTGGAACGGGACCCAGACTTGCATCCAGACCCACAATCAGAATCGGACCAGGTCTGGGACTAGAACCCAGACTTGGGATAGTAAAGGGACCCAAACCTAAACCCAAACTCAGACCATACCGGGACTTGAACCCGGAACAGGACCTTTGACTTGGGTCCTAAACCAAGACCAGGACTTGGATCCAGCCCCAAAAATTTGGGCCGGACCCAAGACCTAAGAACCAGACTCGGACCTGGGACCCAAAACTCAGAGCCACACTGGGACTGGGACCTGAACTCAGAGATGAACCCAAATTGGGACTTGGACTCAGACTGGGACTCGAGACCCGAACCCAAACCCAAACCGAAACATGAACTTGGATCCAGACAGGGACCCAGGATCTGAACATTAATGGGGGACCCAAACCTGAGAATTGGGCCCCTAAACTGGGACAAGAACTTGGGCCTAGGAACTTTTATCGGGATTCGGGACCCGACCCCAAACCCAAACTTGGACCTACGACCCACCACGGGACCTGGGATCTGGGACTCAATGCTTGGAACCAACCCATAGTCGGTGTTTAGATCTAGGACTTAGACTAGAACGTGAACCCAAACTCAAACTCAAACTAGGACCCGAATACATACCCAGACCCAGACCCACATCGGGAACCAAAACCGAAACTTGAAATGGAACTGGACCTGGATCTTGTAACGGGACCGGGACCTTGACTCGAACCTGTACCCACAACAGGACAAAACCTCGGACCCTAATCGAGATCGAAACCTGGAACTTAACCTCGCCTCGGACCCAAATCAAGACTTGAACCCAGACTAGGGCCCAAACTTAACAAGAACCCGTACCCCGTGACTTGAAACTAGATCCGAAACAAGAAGCGGATCGGGACCCCAGACCAGGACCTCGACCCACACCCAAAACTGTAACTGGACCAGGGCTCGGACTCAGAAACAAACCCACCCCGAGATTGGGTCCCAAACTTGAATCCAAACCCGAATCGTGACTTAGGACCCGAACCCAAACCTAAACTCAGACCCGAACATGGAATAGGACTCGGGACCTAGAATAGGGATCGAGACCACGAACTGCACCCTAGTGTCGGTCATGGACCTAGACCGAGACCTAGACTGGGACCTGGGACATGAACCGAGACAAGACTAGGACCCGTGATTGGGATCCAGATCTTGTTCTGGGATCCGAGAACAGGGGCTTGGAAAAGACCCATAGTCCGAAGCTGGACCAGGACCTGGACCCAGACCAAGACATGGGACCCAAACTAAAACTTGAACTAGAACGTGACCAGGACCCTGGAATAGGACCGAGACCGTGACCAGGACCTGGACCTGGACCTGGACCTGGACCTGGACCGGCACTCCAAACTAGACCATAACTAAGTCCAATAACTCGAGCTCAGACCAAGTCCCGAACCCGATCCCGGACCCAGACTAGGAGTGAGACACGAATTCGAACCCAAACCTAAGTCCAGAACTCGATCCCAGACCCAGACCAAGACCTTGACCGAGACTGGGATTCAGACCTAGACTTGGACACGAACCCAAACCCAAAACCGAATACTGACCCAGACCCAGACTGGGATCGAAACACGGGACGAGGACTCAGACCCAGACGCAGACCTAGACCTGAACATGGTACCCGAACTCAGACCTGGATCCAGCCCGAGATTCGAAAAACCCTTACCGATCAGACCTAAACCTAGACTTGGACCCAGACTAGAACTCAAACCTAGATCGGGATCGGAACCTAGGACTCAGACCCGGAACAGAACTTGGACTCTGATCGGGATCAGTTAATGGGACTGGAACCCGCATCTAGACCCAGACCCAGGAACCTAACCCAAACTCAGAGCCTGATCTCGACCTAGACCTAAATCCGAGCTTGAACCCAAACTCTGACCAGGACACGAACACCAACCCTAACTCAAACCCAAACTCGAACTCGGAATCACAACTGGACGTGGAACCAGACTCAGACTAGGACCAGGACAAGGAACTAAACTCGAACCCGAGCCAAGATAAAAACCAAGACTAAGACCTAGACCCGAACAAAGAATAGGACTCAAACTCTTTCCTAGATTGGGACCCAAACCTAAACAAGAACCAGGACCTGAACCCGAAAACGGGATAGGGACCTGGGCAACAGAACTAGGACTGGACCTAGTACCCGACCCCAAACTCGAACTTGAACCTAGGACCTAGCTCGTTACTTGGCACCCAAAATGGAATCAGACTAGGACCCGATATCAAGATCCGAATCTGAACCCAGGGCTTGGATCGAACCAGTAGTCGGTGTCTGGATTTGGGACTTAGACCAGAACCCAAACCCAAACTCAAACTCAAATAAAGACCCAGACACATACCGAAACCCAAACCCAGACTCGGGAACAAAAACTGAAACTTGAACATGAACTGGACTCTGATCTTAGAACGGGACCAGGACCTAGACTCGGACCCAAACTCAGAAGGGGACCCAACCTCGAACCCTAACCGAGACCGAAACCCAGACCTAAACCTCGCCCCAGACAAAAATCAGGACCCGAACCCAAACTCAGACCCAAACTTGACCCGAACCCGTACCCTGTGACTTGAAACTTGAACCAAAACTAGAAGCTGATCTGGACCCAGGAACAAGACCACGACCATGACCTAGACCCAGACCCAAAACTATAACCGGACCAGGACCCGGACTCGGACATGGACCCACCTTGGGATTAGTTCCCAAACATGAATCCAAACCCGAACTGGGACTCAGGACCTGAACCAAGACCTAAACTCAGACCCGAACATGGAACAGGACTCGGGACCCAGAATTAGGATCGAGACCGAGAACTGCACCCATGTCTCGGTCCCAGACCTAGACCGAGACCGAGACCGGGACATGGGACATGAACCTAAACCAGACTGGGACACGTGATTGAGATCCAGATCTTGTCCTGGGATTTAAGAACACGGGCTTGGATAACACCCATAGTTGGTGTCTTGGTCTGGGACTAGACATGGGACCCGAAACAGAAACATGAACCAAAACGTGACCAACACCCTAGAATAGGACTAGGACCGTGACCAGAACCTAGACCTGGACCGGGACCCAGAACTAGACCAGAACCCAGCCCCGGAACTCGGGCTCGGACTCAGTCCCAGACCCGGTCCCGGAGCTAGGCTAGGATTGAGACTCAAACTTGAACCTGATCTCTAACTCGAGACTCGATTCTGGACCCAGACCAAGCCCCTGACCTAAAATGGGGTTCGGACCTTGACATGGACTAAACCCAGACACGAACTCGAATACCAACCCAAACATAGATCGAGATCGAAACATGGGACTTAGACCCAGACCCAGATGTAGACCCAGACCCGAACCTAGGACCCAAACCAGGACCCGAACCAGGACCCGAACTCAGACCTGGACCCAAACCAGGATCCAAAAACACCGTACCCAGACTCAGACTAAGAGTCTGACCCCGACCCCAAGTTGGACCCAGACCCCAACCCGGACCCGAAACCAAACTTGGGCCCGGAATCAGAATTGGAACTGTGACTAGGACTCGGACCTGAGACCAGAAACAAACCCAAACCATAACCCAAACTCAGACCAGAACCTGGACCAAGACCTTGAATAGGATTGGGACTTGAGACATGGGACGCGGACCTGGACCGGGACCTGGACCTGACATGGTCCTAAACCCTAGCCGTGACTTGAGACCTGTGAACCAGATAAGGATATCGACCCTGACAAGGACCCAAACCTGAACTTGGACCAAGATTGGGACCGAGACCTCGCCCCGAACCCCGACCAGGACCTAGACTAAAACCAAGACTCGGAACCTGAAGCCGAACCTAGACCCAGACCATGACCTAGGAACCGAACTTGGATGGAGGACCTAGACCAGGGACCTAGGTCCCGGAACCCAGACCTAAATCTAAATCTGGGACTCGAACCCAAACCAAGACCTAACCTAGACCCAGGAATCCTAAGTCGAACCTATAACCGAACTCGAAACCTACCCCGGACACAAACTAGGAAAGGAACCTAGACACGAACCCATACTAGCACCGAACCCGAACCCAGACCTGAACCCAAAATCAAACCCGAACTTAGACCCAGACCCAGAATCAGACCCAAACCTAGACCTCGACCTTGACTCGAACTCGAACCTAGACCGGGATTAGAACCTAGGACGTAGACCCAGAACTAAACCCAGACTCAAATCGAGATCGAAACCTGGGACTCAAACTCAAACCTGAACCTGGACCCAAACCCAAGACCTTAACCCACACCCGAAACCCGATCCTAACCTAGACCGAGATCCAGACCCGAAGCCAAACTAAGACCAAGACTCCAACCCCGACCCAAACTCGAACCCAAACTCGAACTCAGAATCGCGAGTGGAACTGGAACCAGACGACGACTAGGACCAGGACCGGGATAAGGACCCAAACCTGAACCTAAACCCAAATAAAAACCAAGACCGAGACCCAAACCCAAACCGCGACAGGGACACAAACCTGAACCTAGACCGCGACCAAAACCAAGACCAGAACTAAGACCTAGACCTAGAATCAGGATAAGGACCTGGGCAACGAAACTAGGAACGAGACCTAAGACCCAACTCTAGACCCAGACTTCAACCTAGGACCCAGCTTGCGACCCAGCACCCGAAATGGAACCAAATCAGCACTCGAGATCGGGATCCGGATCTTGACCTAGGGCTTGGACTAAACTCGTAGTCGGTGTCTAGATTTGGGACCCAGCCCCAAACCCGAACCCAGACCCGAACCTAAGCCTAGTCCCACACCCAAACCTAGACCCGAACCTGTACCCTGTGACCTAAAATTGCAATCGAAATCGAATGTAGACTGGGACTTGGGAATGGGTAAGAAACAAAGACTTGGACCTGGACCTCGAACCATAACTAGGCTTGGACCTAGACCCGGAACCGTAACTAGACAAGGACCCGTACTCCGAACCCAGACCTAGACTCGGGACCCGAACTGTTGGAAATTATTTTACCAGGATCTTAGATCTACTCACAAGTATGTTGATTAACACCCTAAATATGAACTTTCTAAAACGATGAAATAAACACATATAAAGTTTAGGAAACCTTACATTGGGTGCAGCGGAATAATGTGACTCCTTCCGTTCAGATATCTAGCCCTTGATTCCTTTATGTAGCAGAGCATTATCAATATCTGAACCTGGATCTCTTTCTCTGAATCTTTGATGCTGAAACTCCTTCTTGCTGAAAGTCTTACTTCACGATCTTCCTCACTATGGGTGAGGTATCACTTGCTGTGTGTGGGCACTACTCATAGACTAAGAATTTCAAAATTTGAGAGGGAAGAAAGAGAGAGGGAGTGGTCGGCCAGATAGGGAGAGAGAAGGGTTAGGTTTTTCTAAATCACAAGTGTCAGAAGAAAAGTGTAATTTTCCTGAAGCCTTCACTATCTATTTATAGCATTCCACTAGGGTTAGGTTTGAATTATTTGGCATTAAAATAATGAAAATATCAAAGGGAAAACCCTACAAAAGTTGCCGGCCATGCCATGTGGATTTGGGCCTCACTTTTTGCAATTTTGCAGTTTTATCTTTTCTGCATCTGATTTTCTCAAAAATGCCAATTTTATAATTCAACCATTTAAATGCCAATTCTAACTATTTAATAACTATAAATAATTATTAAATAATATTGTCATTTATCATATTTATTAATTGAACCATACAAAGTCTCATAATTAACAAATATGCCCCTATAAACTCTTTCTTTACAATTTCGCCCTTACTTAGTGAAAAATTCACAAATAGACATAGTCTAATTTGAGAATTATAATTGATTAATCAAAACCAATTACATGAGTCTTACAAGCAATATTATCTCAACTAGTGCGGGGACCATGGGTCTATATAACCGAGCTTCCAATAAGTAGATCAAGAATTTAGCACTAAAACTCACTAACTTATTAATTCTTCGTTGAATCCACGCATAGAACTTAGAATTGCACTCTCACTATATAGAATGCTCTATATGTTCCACCATATAGATGCATCATTAGTTATCCATTGTTATAATCCTAATGTGATCAATGATCCTCTATATGAATTATCTACACTGTAAAGGGATTAGATTACCGTTACACCCTACAATGTATTTTATCCTTAAAACACTTGACCCCGTATAAATAATATTTCAGCTTATGTGAAATGAGTACTCCACCATTTATGTTCATTTGGTCAAGCTCGAAGGAGATCATCCTTTGCTTACTATTCGCTAGATAAAAGCTATAGATTCCATGTTTATGCTAGCGCTCCCACTCAATTGCGCTACCTTGTTCCCAAAATGTACGTATCACCCTGACCTAAAAGTAGGCTTAACTAACAAATCAAAGAACACGAATAGCCTTTCAAGATTGAGCCTAATCATAACAGGATTAAGAACATTTGATCTAGGATCAACTAGGCGATATTGACTTGAATAGATATTACGGTAAGTTTAATAAATCTAAGTCAAAGTTCAATATCGGTCCCTTTCGATGCATACTCCATGCATCCAACCTGAGCTTTACTTTAACCAATGCTCTGGAAAGAACATAGCGCTTCTTCAAATGCAAGTAAACTCTGTTGTAGATTATCATATCAGTAAAACCCTATGTCTGATAAATCTAGGAAACTTTATTCACATGGTCATGTTTACTTTCCAATGTGTTGACGGCACAATAAACAGGATCAAGTATGTGAAAAGGGTTTCGGATGAATTTATTCATTATGTACATATAATCATGAAATAAATCATGTGAACCATGCCACATTAAATGTTATTTCTAATCGATATTAATAAGTAAATCTGATTATATTGAAATGAGTTTTATTTAGGGCATAAAACCCAACAAACTCCCACTTGCACTAATATAAAACAAAATGTGCATTTCAAATAATCTCAACACCTTGATATACAAATCAAGTGTAGTAGTAGTAAACTCCTCGTAATAGGATCTGAAAGGTTGAATAAACCACAACCTTTCCTCCACTATTACTCTTCCTTTAATCACAAAATCATTGATAATGTGAAATTCCTCTCTATATGTCTACTCTCTTGGGATACTGGATTCTAAACCTTTGGCAACCACTTTTGGTTAATCTCGAAATTAACACTAGTAGTTAAGGCAATTTGGAATGGTGCCAAAGATGTATAGAACTTTCCTTAGACTGAATAAGTACCTTTCCTGCAACTTTAACATTCAGTCCCTTTCTGGTAGACCTAGAGACTTCAGATAGGTTTTTACACTTCTCCAAAATAACTATTCCACCCCCAGAGTAATCACCATCTTATCAGAAAGATTTTCTAGCACAAAGGCAAATTTCGAAATCTGATGTGGTGTAGTCTAAGAGTTTTAAACACACCCTTATAGACTAACATATAGTTCCTCTTCTTTATCTTAAGATTTACTTGATTGTCTTCCAATGTTCTTCTCCTGGATTAATCTAATACCTACTCATTACTCCCACTCAACAGCAGGTGTCTAGTCTAAGGCATACAAAAGCATATCTAAGACCTCTCACTGTTGATATAAGAAATTATTTCATGGCTTTATCTTTTCAGGAATAGTTGAGACTTTTCCTTAGATAAATAAAATCTATGCCTAAGAAGTTGAGAAGCTTCTATAGATTGCCATTAGAAAGAAAATGCTTCAGCATCTTACTAAAGTAAGTTGCTTGCATTAGAGTAAGTAATTACCAGTTATACCACAAGCCATAGGTTTAGATAAACTCAAACCTATAATACTAGGAACAGGAAGTTTTGTTAAGTCCATTGAATGGTCTTATAAATGAAAATTTCCTTTTATGTCCTTGTAATAGAAAACTTTAGGTTATTCGATGTGAATGGATTAAACCATAGTTATTTTGGCTTTTCTTCTTAGTTTCTTATCTTGACAGTCAATTACTTGTTTAAACTAACAATAGATTTTAAATCTCTAGTGTCTCCCAAGTCATAAGAAGGTGAGTTCCTAGAAACTCTCCCACTACGACAAGGTACCGTGAATTATGTCTAAATAAACTAAACGGTATTGGTCTCTTCAATTGTGACAAGACAACAGAGGCAGTGGGATCATGATATGTCAAATAAGATGATAGAACACTTTTGGAATCAAGAAATAAATATCTCCTTTATTTGCTACTTTATTTTCAGACTTAGTCATTGTCTTAGAAAAGTATTATTTGTTTGAACAAATACTTTCTTATCTATTGACTATGGGATAGTCCACCCCTAATCACTTAGAATAGCTAACAAACCATGGTTAGCAGTTCTAGCTTTTCTTAAGATTTTGATTAGGTCATCCATGAATCTAGTAATGATTTACATTAAGTATACAACCATTACATCATTCTGAAATTGTATTACCATAGATGGATTTAGGCAACGACTAGTAACTAATCATCAATATGCAAATTGAAATTTCTGGGGAGGTAAGTTTGGATATAATTCAAAAATCAATTTAATCATCTTTGAACTGCATATCAACTAACTATTTCTCCACCCCTATCAGTTCGCAAGATCTTTAACCACTTACCTTAATTGTTTTAACCATTGCTAGAAATTAATGAAATTTTTAAACATTTCAAATTTCTTTGCATAAGGTATAATCTAGAGTTATCATTTTAAGAATACAACGAAAAAAAAAAAACTCATATTCACCCCTGAATGTACATCCATCTGCGAATGAGATGAACTACTTTCAGTGGATATAGGCATATTAACTCTTTACAGAGATTGATCTTGTCAAATCCACTATGAACAAGATACAAATGCCATAGATTAAAAAAATGTGGTACTGTCTTTTGATGAGTTAGGTTTAGTTACATCAAAGAATTCTTAGAATAGTGCAAGTGGATCCTGGTCACAGAATACCTAACTCATATTTCATACAGTTGAATCCATTAATAGAAGATGGATATTAAACACTTGAGAAAGTGTAACTGTATTGTATTCTGGAATTAGAAATATAAGAAAATTTCTGTTTGGATTCTAAAATTAAAGTCAAAGACTTAAATTCAACCAAATATAATGAGTAATTCTATCTGGGACCAGCACTACTAATACAAACTCTATGCCAGATTTGCCCATACAAGTAGGAGATTTCTAAGATTGAGGATTTATATCAATTGGGAATAGAATTTCGGGATTATAATCATATGCGTCATTTAATTTCTTAAGAGAAAATATAGAATGACAGGAAATGATTTATAGACCATTCATCAAATGATATGTTATTGAGCTAATTCGAAATGAATAAGCTAAGAGGAATTAGGATAATTTCGTTTAAAATAAGAATCCAACGATGCTTCGATTAGCGAAAGTCAAAGTAATCTTATTTATACAATCTTCTTGTTTCATATCATAAAAATACTAGTCTAAGGTGTCATCAATTGATGAACAACTAGATGTCGCATATACAATATTTATCTTTCGAGATCTAACACTATTATGTATGTCTAATGGTGAAAATCCACTAGGGATTTATCTCATTAGATAAACAAGCCAAGTTAGACCAACAATGAAGATTCGAAATTAAACTACAACTTAATAACAGAAAATAACATGGTTCAATATAAATTCATACACAACTCAGAAATTATAAACATATAACAAGTAGGAATGACAAGTGAAAATACTAAAACTTACAATCCTAAATAATTTCCAAGGTTTTCAACAAACTGATATCAGTGTCCCGTTTAGGCGAGAGTCAAAGCTACCATCCATTGAATAGAGTTGTCAGCTCATCTAAAATGTTAAACATTCTAGCAACCTTTTATTTGATCAAGATTGGAATTCAGCGTTGTCCCGTTTAGGCGAGAGTCAAGGCAATTCTATCTTATGAGCTTCTACCATTGTTTCGTAATTTGCAAGTCAAATATGGCCGCTACCATTAGGGTGATCCATACCATATAAAACACTTACAAACTACTTATCTTTCGAGATTAAACGGTGCGAAATTGCTAATGAACGTTCCTCCATTAGGGAGGATTACTCACTAAAACAAACACGATGTAAAAACAACAATGGAGATCGAATATCTTAATAATAAAGCTCATTATTTAAAGAGAGTTGTATTTTCTTTGATTTTCTTTATTAATCTATTTATTTTAAATATATATTTATTAAAATTTCTAATTTAGAATGAAGAATTCTAAATATAAATTTTAATTTAATATTTATAAATTTTACTTAGATGGATATGAAAATGTTGACCGAGGTTTTCGGCAACTAATAAAATATGATTATACTATTGAGCTGTAAGAAAGTGAGAGAAGGATTTTTACGTGGTTGGGGCGTTAATGAGCCTTAGTCCACGAGTCTTTGTTATTTATGGATGTATTTAATACAAATTTTATACTTGAGAGAATGTCGCCCTTATAAATACAGAGAATGTTTTTGGTGAGTATCTACTCTTCTTGCTCATATGCAGCCCAAGATTCTCGATCCCATTTAATGAGCTTTGGGGGGGTATTTATAGTGTTTTGGTGGGGTAATCCCTAGAATTGTTCTTACAAGTGTATCTGCAAGTATCCATAAAGTTGGGTATTCCCAATGAATATACCATGGGTAATGCATGGTCAAATCCCTAGGTGCTGTAGGGTTTTTATGAAGAATGTCCTTTTTGCCTTGTGATTGATGTGACTCTTCGCAGTGTAGCCGTCGCTAGACTTAAATGATCATTACTGTGGCGCTGCTGGTTGGAGGTTGTGCCGTCAGACTTTATTGCGTGTTGCAGTCCCAACACGCTTCCTCCCATACAGCATTTAATGCGACTTGATTGCTCAGGAGAAGTCTGACACCTCACGGAGAGGCTTTATGCTATGCGAGCTTCCGGGAGCACCTTGCACTCCGGGTGCCTCCTCCGGGACCTATGTCCAGGCCGTTTCCTGGTAGCATACAAAGACTTAGCAAATATTTATGAATTGTCTGATCCACGTGTCCCTGTCCGGTTGGTCCACGTATATTTGGCGAAATCAGGGGCAACATTTACCCCCCAAGCCTTGTTACTTGAAAAATAAACCAAGGCTTGCTCAGGTGCCTCCGGTTGACTCCTCGGTTTCTCGGCACGAGCTTAGAGCGCGTGAGGGTGTATTTAATGATGGCATTAAATGCAGCGATTCGCTTTTTGCAGAGGTCGATTCGTTTCATGCCCATTGATTGATGCGGCGCATTAATGGTGTCAGACGGATACTCAAACGTTTCCACCGCCTTTATTGCCAATCAATCTGGCCCGTTAATCTTTGGGTATTCGAATTGTGCGTTTCCCCCACCGTTTGATTGGTAGGTGGTGACGCCTGTTCCTCATGCACTTTTGCCTATAAAAGCCACCATCTTTCCTTCATTTCGGTTACTTCCCATTTCTTGCCAACTTCGCTCGAATTTCCTAGAGAGAAAATTCTCAAACCCAGCACGAAACCTTTGAACACTTTGCCATTTTCCCAGTTCTTCCTTGCTTGCTACTATCAGTCCTTCTCGTCTTTACTCGACTCACATCAGGACCCCCAGTTCAACACTTCATTGTAAGTTTCTTGCATCCTTTGGTAATGACATGCTTTTACTCGTTCTGTTTGTTCTTTTCTGGGTTCGCATTTGAGATTTCTGGGCATGCAAGTGTTTAAGTCCTTCATGTATTCTGTTTTGTATTTACTGCTTTAGTTGTAGGATTGCCATTATCATGCCTCTGTTATTATTGTGCATTTTCATTGTGGAAGACCATACGCTCTTCGTTCAATGGTCGTTTAGGGCATAGAATAGGGTCTTTTCTTTCTGTTTCCCTTATTGTGTAAAACCATCTTCTGCGATTTTACTGCACCCGACACTTGTTCAGGGAATCTTTCTAGGGTTTCCCGTATGACACGTGTCCGGAGGGGGCCTCTTTCCAGCGGTTAGGGGACCCCCATTCCCGTTTTCTTGACTTAGGGTTTGGTACGGGGCCTAACTGCTGGAATCTTCTCTTTCTTTTCTTTTTTTTTTTTACAGAATAGACAATGTCTACCTCTAGTGCGAAGTCCTCAAAGACAAGCGGGAAATGCATGGCTACTCTAGAGGAGGTCTCCTTGGGACCCGTTGCCCAGGAGGGCTATAAGTCCCGGGCGACCGGATGGGAAGCGGCCGAGCTTCATTCCACCTTAACATGTCCCCATCAATTGGAGAATATTGTGGAAGTTGCTGGGATCAAGCCTTCCACATCAGGAACCTACCATCGGCCACCTCGCGACTCGGAGACGCCCAACCATAATTATGACGGCTTTGGAGCCTGGAGCCAGACGCACCTGATGGCCGGTGCCATGCTTCCTCTTCAGGACTATTTTGTTAATTTTCTTGTTTTTGTCGGCCTTGCGCCATAACAACTCATTCCCCAAGCTTATCGCCTGCTCTCAGGCTTATTTATTTTTTATGCCGCCCGCGGATGGGGATCTCCCCTCCCAGTGGAAATTTTGTATTTTTATGAACTTGTATCTGTCCCTAAGAAGGGGGACAAACTTAAGGACGGTTTTTATGGGTTCCGGATCCATCCTGTTAACGAAGGGGTGGTTCCGTATAATAGGCAGACTCACATCAAGGAGTATCGCCATCGTTTTTTCTTTTCCTCCGGGTTCAGGGCAATGGACCACCCGGAGCTCCTTACCGAGTGGGTGAGGATCCCTCCCTATCAGCGGACGGCCCCCACACAGACCTTCCTCCGGAGGGCCCAGGCCTTTGCCTCCTATGACCGAGCCGACCTTGACGTCGGGGGTTTGGTCACTACAGAAAACTGCAGGAAGGCCAAACTTATCCTTCCGCATGAATCCGTGGAGGACTCAAACCTCTCCCGGGTCATCTGTCCTAATGTAAGGGCGCCGGTCGCGGAGAAGACCTTCTGGGACGAGATTATCGCCACGGCGGAGAAGAAATACCAGGACTATCTCTACCGGAAGGCCCAGGAGAAGGCATACTCTCAGGCCCAGGCGGCCTCCAGGAGGGGACTTCGTGTGGGGAGTCCTGTGGTAAGAAGAAGCCAGGCGATTGCCGGGAAGTCCGAGGCTAAATTTTTTGACAAGATTCTTCAAGAAGAGATTGGAGATCGTCCCTCCGGGAGGCCCCTTCGCATTGAGGATTCTTCGGAGAGAAGGGCTCCCAGGCCACAGCCTTCGGTTCCAGAGCCAAACTCAGGGGCTCCTGGTGCCAGCACTTCCGGTGCCGGCGGTAAGTCTCCTCTGATAATTCATTATGTTCCTTCCGTTGGGGAATATGCCAGTCGTAGGCCCGTAGGGTTCGACGAGCGTCTATATAGGTTTAGGATGCCCTTGACCCGGTGGGGGGATCGTTTGAAGGAGTTTTACTTTTCAAACTTAGGAGATTTTCTAGGTCGGTCCCGGATGGGTTCTGGCCCTCCGGAACCTGTTCCCTTAGGTCCTTCAGCTTACATTTGATCCAGCTGGTTCCGGCCTTCGGACAGCTATCTCGGAGATGATGCTGCCAGCATTAAATTTCAGGACTTTGCTAGGGCCGAATTAGGAAGTCCGGTAGGAGTAGCTTATTTGCCATATCTTGTGTAAGTGGTTTCCCACGGATGTCTAACACTTGCCTATTTTTGTTAAACAGGTACCTCCATGGACGCCATCTTGGACCAGCTTGCCAGAGTTCATACTCCTGAGGCTCCTCCGGCCTTTACTTCTTCCCCAATGGCCCCTGCCTTAAAGGCCTCTTCCAGCGCTCCCCCTGACACTATTAACTTAGTGGACGACGAGGAGGTGCTACCGGGAGAAGGTCAAGAAAAGCAATGGGGCTTTTCTGAGGAAGTCGCAGAAGGTGCAGGAGAGCTCCGGGCTCTTCCTGGGGACGCTGAAGAAGGTGAAGAAGAGCCTGAGGTTGCTCTGATTCGCAAGCGCAAGGGCAAGATGGTTGCCCAGGACGAGCCCAAGCGGCCTCGGAGAGCTGACACTCCTGCCCATGGTCTCGACGGTGGGGTCTCCCCCATGGAAGAACATCCTGCTCCTCCCAACATTGTGCTGACTCCAGTTCCTGGGGATGAGGTGAGGCAAGAGCTCCGGATAGCCAAGCATAACTATGCCATGGACGAATACTCCAGGGGGTTTGCCGAGGTGGAAGCCCTTAGGAGGGTTCTGCGGGTTGAGATGCACGAAACCTTCAACAACCCGGAGTACCAGGATCCGTGCGACCTAAACTTGGACCCTCTGTCGGACTGGTTCCGTCGCTTCCTCGGGCCCACCTTGGCTCCCTTCGCCGCGGAGATGACTGGTGAGTTTGCTTCTCAGCTTATCCGGTGCGCGCCCAAGCGGTTCGCGACTTGTGCCTCCCTGAACTCTATCTTCCAGGTCCAGGACCTCTACCACTCCCTCACTGTGGTAACTGCTTTGTAATTTTGCTTTTCCCTTTATTTTTCTTTTTGGCGATTCTTTCTTACACTTGTATTGTTTTTCAGCTTTCTGCTGAGGCTTGCCGCCTCTCCAAGAACATCATTAATCATGGCTTCGTTCTGTCTGATTTTGGGGACATGAACGACGTCAGGAAGGTCCTTTAGGACCTCACTGCGGAGAGGCAGCTCTACCAGGAGGCTGCTGAGCGCCGGGAGGCGGCTGCCAAGGCCAATGAGGAGGAGGCCAAACGGAGGGAGGCCCAAGCGGAGGCCATGATCCGGGACGAGGCCCAGCGGAGGGACAGGCTGGAGGCCCAGCATCAGGAGGAGCTGAGGACACAAGGCGAGGCTGCTGATAAGGCCAGGCGGGAGCTCCGGGAGGCCAGGGAAGCTTTGGACGAAATGGTTGCCAAGGTGAGATCCTTAGAGGAAACTCACCAGGCGAACTTAGAGTCCAAGGCCGCTCTAGCCGCGGAGTTGAAGGAGCTCTGGGACTTCAAGGAGCAAGCCATCAAGAAGGCAAAAAGAGCCGAGCTCCTTTCTCCTGTTTCCTGCGGCCGGTGTCCAAAGCGCTTCGACGATGGAGTCTACATGGCTTGGTCTACAAACGACCAAAATATCAAGCTTACCTTCTATCCCAAACCTGAGGAAATGATTGTCAAATTTCGGGAGAAGAAGAAGAAGCTTGATGCCATGGTAGAGGCGCGTATTGGACCTCGCCTTCCTCCGCGCATTGACTGAGCTGCTTTGAGATTGACCCAGTATAACCAAGATCCCACCCGCTTCTTTTATTATTATTATCTCTTCTTTTTTTCTTTGTACATATTTGCTGCTGCCTTGGAACAATATATTTAGGTAGCAGTTTTTATTCGAAGGGGAGACAATTTTTTAAGGCCTATCCCCGGGGCGTTTGTATGTATATGACCTGCCCTTTGGGTCAGGATATTTATATGTGATCTTTCTTTTGCCACATATTTCTCTTTTTAACCTGTCCTTTGGATCAGGATTTTTATACTTATGCTTTTTATTTTTGTGCACACTTTTTGACCTGCCCTTTGGGTCAGGATATTTTACTTAGTTTGTTTTTCTGTCTGTCCGTGCGGTATACCCTAGTACCCCCCTGAGTGGCATAGAAACTTCGTTTTTAAGGCACTCAGTTTTATTCAACATGTAGAGGAGGTATACATTTGGACGGTACAAACTCTTTGAACAAAATCTAAGTTATATTTTTGCTATTGGTAATATTTTCTGAGGTGATTGACATTCCAGGCTCTCGGCACAATGGTTCCATCCATTCTTTTTAACTTGTAAGTGCCGGAGCTGATTTCTTCCTCGATTTTATATGGTCCTTCCCAATTTGGCGCAAGTACGCCTACTCCGGGTTCCTGGGTGGCTGGGAAGACTCTTCTTAGGACCATATCCCCAATAGCAAATTTTCTGTTTTTAACCTTAGAGTTAAAATACTTGGTCACCTTCTTTTGATAAGCAGCCATCCGTATTTGAGACTCATCCCGGAGTTCTTCGACTTGATCCAAAGCCTCTTGAAGCAGAGCTTGATTCGTGGCAGGATCGTAAGTCGTCCTCGTGTGGGATGGGAACAATGTTTCTACCGGGACCATCGCTTCACAACCGTACGCCATTGAAAAAGGCGAGTGACCGGTCGTGGTTCTGGGGGTCGTCCGGTAGGCCCATAATACCCTTGGCAATTCTTCAGGCCAGTTGTTTTTGCAGGCCAGCAGCTTCTTCTTCAAGGTGACTTTTAGGATTTTATTGACTACTTCCGCCTGGCCGTTTCTTAGAGGCCTGGCTACCGCGGAGAAGCTTTTCACTACTCCGTGTTGGTTACAGAAGTCCGTAAATTCCTCCCAATCAAATTGCTTTCCATTGTCAGAGACTATTTTGTGAGGCAAGCCATATCGACACACTATGTTTTTGATAGCAAAGTCCAATGCTTTCTTGGCAGTTATTGTCTTCATAGGCTCAGCCTCTGTCCATTTGGTGAAGTAGTCTACTGCTACTACTGCATACTTTACCCCTCCTTTTCGTGTTGGTAGGGACCCGATAAGATCTATTCCCCAAACCGCGAAGGGCCAAGGACTAGTCATCAGGGTGATTTCATTTGGAGGAGCTCTCGGTATGTTCGCGTACCTTTGGCACGAGTCACACTTTTGGACATAGTCTATACAATCTTTTTTCATTGTTGGCCAGAAGTACCCTTGCCTCAATATTTTCTTTGAGAGGCTGGGTCCTCCCGTATGATCTCCACAGAACCCTTCGTGGACCTCTAGCATGATTTGTCTAGCTTCAGGGTCCGATACACACCTTAAATAAGGCATGCTGAGTCCTCTCCGGTAGAGAATTTGATCCATCATCACATAACGATGAGCACGATGCGAATCTTCCGAGACAGTGCCCTTTCTTGGGGCAACTCACCTGTTGTTATGTATTTTATTATGGGGACCATCCAGCTGGGTTCTTGCCCAACCGTTAGTGTGGTCTCTTTTATTTTGATGCTTGGCTCTGCCAAGCGTTCCACTGGTACTACCCCCAGCTCTTCGATTTCACTAACTGAGGCTAACTTAGCCAGACAGTCCGCGTGAGCGTTCTTTTCTTGGGGGATTCTTTCTATTTTGTAGTCCGCGAACTCGTGGAGCAGTTCTCGGACTATTGTTACGTACGCGGCCATCCGCTCGCCGCGGGTTTGGTATTCTCCGGATACCTGGTTTACGACCAGTTGGGAGTCACTGTAGACTTCCACTCTTTTGGCTCCTACAGCTTTTGCCAATTTCAGCCCTGCTATCAGGGCTTCATATTCGGCCTCATTGTTTGAAGCTGCGAAGTCGAATCGGAGGGCCGCCTGGAGTCGCAGTCCAGTTGGTGATGTCATAGCCACTCCGGCTCCAGAACCGTTCTCATTAGAAGCTCCGTCTACAAATACCCTCCACGCGGGGATTGGCGGTACCGGCATATTTGCTGTTGCGTCGGCTTCGTTGCATTCAGTAATGAAGTCTGCCAAGGCTTGGCCTTTTATGGAAATCCGGGGGACGTAGTGCAGGTCAAATTGACTTAGTTCCATCGCCCACTTGAGGAGCCTTCCGGACGCTTCAGGCTTTTGGAGAACTTGCCGGAGCGGGTGGTTAGTTAGAATCTTGATCGGATGGGCTTGGAAGTATGGTCTTAACTTCCTTGACGCCATCAGGAGGCAGAATACCAGTTTTTCAATGACCGGGTATCTCGTTTCGGCCCCTATCATGCGCTTACTGACATAGTACACGGGATGCTGAGTTTTTTCTTCTTCCCGGACCAGGGCAGTGCTGACCGCGTGTTCGGAGACGGCCAAATAAAGAAATAAGTCTTCTCCGAGGACGGGTTTTGAAAGGATAGGAGGCTTGGCCATGTGGTCTTTTAGCTTTCTGAATGCCTCCTCGCACTCGTCCGACCATTCAAACTTTCGGCATTTCTTTAGCACGTTGAAGAAGGGTATGCACTTGTCCATGGACCGTGAGATAAAACGGCTCAATGCAGCTACCTTTCCGGTCAAACTCTTCACATCTTTATGTTTCTTGGGGGATGGCATGTTCAGGAGAGCCTGGATTTTTTTCAGGTTTGCTTCAATCCCCCTTTGGCTGACTATGAAACCCAGGAACTTTCCTGATTTGACCCCGAAGGTGCATTTCTTTGGGTTGAGTTTCATGCCGTATCTCCGGACAACTTCAAAGCATTCTTCTAAGTCGCTTGCATGGCTGTTGCATGCTTTGGATTTTACGAGCATGTCGTCCACGTACACCTCCATGTTTCGCCCCAGGAGGCCTTTAAACATCCGGTTAACCATTCTTTGATAGGTTGCTCCGGCGTTTTTCAGTCCGAAAGGCATGACTAGGTAGCAGTATACCCCCTTATCGGTCCTGAAGCTAGTGCACTCCTGGTCTGCCGTATGCATTTTTATTTGATTGTACCCAGCATAGGCATCCATGAAGGATAACAGCTTGAATCCGGAAGTAGCATCTACCATTTGGTCGATCCTGGGAAGCGGGAAACAGTCCTTTGGACAAGTTTTGTTTAGATCGGTGAAGTCTATACAAACTCGCCAAGTTTCGTTCGGCTTGGGGACCAGGACCGGATTGGCCAGCCACTCCGGATAGTACACGTCGCGGATCATGCCGTTAGTCAAAAGTTTGTCCACCTCTTTCTCTAGAGCTTCGGCTTTCACCGAGTCGAGCGGGCGTCTCTTTTGCTGGACAGGAGGCATGTCCGGGTTGACATTGAGTACATGTGTGATGACGTGAGGGCTTATGCCAGTCATGTCCTCTTGGCGCCATGCAAAGATGTCGATGGCGCCCTTCAGTGTTTTTATTATTTTGTCTTTTTCCTCCTGGTCAAGGTTTTTCCCTAACCGGAGTACTTTGGTGGAGTCGTCGTCGCACACTGATATTTCTTCGACGTCCTCCATTGGTTCCACGATTCTTTCGGACCCTACGTGAGGGTCCAACTCATCCTCTTCAGCCATTTCTGGCTCAGCGGACTCCCGGACCATAAGTACGGGCAGGTGGGTTGCGACATTATAACATTGCCTTGCTTCCCCCTGATTTCCCCTTACAGTCCCGACTCTGGCCTCTTGGGTAGGGAACTTTAGGCACAGATGTCAGATTGAAGTGACTGCGCCAAAGTCCACTAGGGCCGGTCGGCCGAGGATCGCATTGTAGGCTGTCGGACAGTCCACCACCACGAAGGTGCAGTATTTAAATGTGCTCTGGGGAGTGTCCGGGCACAGCGTGACTGGGAGCCTCACTTTTCCCATCGGGATAAGTGTCGTCCCGTTAAACCCTGTGAGCTGGGATCCACTAGGCGAGAGGTCACGATCTGTCAAGCCTATCACGGTGAAGGCTTCTTTGAAGAGCAAGTTCACGGAACTCCCATTGTCAATTAAGACTCTGGCCACCACTTTATTCGCGATGGGGGTCTGGGTCGTGATGAGGGAAGCGCACCGTCTTGGCGTCTTCTTCCGTGAATGTGATGGGTTGGTCCATCAGCCGAGGCCTTTGAGCTGGGAGTTGAGTAACTTCCCATATCTCATTGTGTTTTGCGGCCCCGGCGTATCGCTTTTGCTCCTTGCGAGTATTCCCTCCGATATGGGGACCTCCGGAGATCATGGCTACCCGTCCATTAGGCCGGGGCGACAGTCCGGGGATATGCTGGGCGTCACCTGCGGAGCGAGTGAGCCAATACTCCTGCTGTACCCCCTGGTGTTCCCGGAGGCATACCCCCAGCCACCTGACCCGGATTGAGGTGGGGCAACCTATTCTTGATCCACTCATAGAGGTGGCCCAATCGGATTAGATTTTCGATCTCGTCCTTGAGATTCTTACATTCATTGGTGCTGTGACCAATGTCGTTGTGGTACTCGCACCTTTTGCTCGGATCTCTCCGGGAGCTGTCTTTGTACGACGGCTGTGGTCTCCGGTAGTGTGTATTTTGCCTAGTGGCGAAGTACACGCGTTCTTGGGAGTACGATAGTTCCGTGTATTGAGTATATTGGGGGGTGTACACCTTTTTGTGGCGCTTCTCTCCCGTCCGGGTGCTGCCTTTGGAGGACCTTTTACTCCTTGATCCCTGGGAAGGGCCTGTTAAGCTAGCAGCCGGAGCAGAGTGTGAAGGAGCTTGCCCATTTGCTCCGGACGGGTTGCCAAAATGAGAAGATGCTGGTGCCAAAGCTTGGCCCTGGCTATACCCGGGGGTAGCAGAGAACTGTATACCACTTGTTTGTGGGGTCGCAGTCGGGGTAGTACCCGAGGGTGATACTCCGGGCATAAACCCTACTATTCCGGTGGGGTAGTGGCCCCCATAAGCCACGATCTGGGCTTCTTCGAGGTTGATATATTTTTGGACTCTCTTCTGGAAGTCTTGGAGGCTAGCAGCCCCCTCTTGCTGCAACTCATTCCAGAAAGGAGTCCCAGTACGGATTCCTGCTTGGAGAAGTGCAAGCTGTTGTCCGTCATCAACCTTCTTGGTTTTCGAGGCTTCCTCTCGGAACCTCTTGATGTAATTTTTCAAGGTCTCGGTGGGCAGTTGCTTGATATTAGTCAAGGCACTGACCTCCAGGTTGACCTTTCTTGCGGCGACAAACTGTCTCCGGAAGTTGGTCTGTAGCTTGTTCCAACAGCCCACGGATCCTGGTTCCAGTTTTTTGAACCATTCCTCCGCAGACCCACTTAGAGTGAGTGGGAAGCACAGACACTTGGCGTCATTGCTGACCCTCATGACCGTCATGACACGGTTGAACCGTGATAGGTGGTCGCTGGGATCGGAGTTCCCGGTATATGCTGCCATTTCGGGCATCTTGAAGTTTTTAGGGAGCTCCGCCTCCAGGATGTGCTTGGCACATGGCTCTCGATCCTCGCTGTCCGAGTCGGAGTCGTCTCCATTCTGCCTCCGGGAGACTCGGGCAATGTCTTTTCGGAGTATGGCGAGTTCCGCCATAATTCCTTCATTCAACGTACCCGAGGAAGCCACGGGTCCGTATCTTTTTTGGTCAAGGTGATCCCGAAGGTCACCTTGGTTCCCATTGATTTGATTTCTCAGATCAACGGGAGGACATCTCTGTCCTCTTCTCCCTCTACCCCCGGGTTCCTGGTGTACAGAAACGCTTTTTCGGTCCCCTCGATCTTGAGGGCCAAGACTCCCTTTTTGGGGCTTGCCCCTCTGCGGACCTTTCCCTTTAGGGAAATCTGAGCGGACCTTTCGCGGATCCTGCACCTTTTTCTTTCGCCCAGGGGTAGAAGTAGGGTTTTTTGTTTGATTCCCCTCAGCAGGATATCTTATAGGGCTAGGCTCCCTAGATTTCTGCTGCTGGGAATTAGGCGAAGATGTTGCTGGCTCCTGGTTGAGTCCAGCGGTCATTGCCTTGGGGTGCACGTGAATGCCAGCTGCTTCCATGGCTTTTTGCATGGCCAGCATCACTTCCTGCATTTTCTGGTTTTGCGTTTTCTGAGCTTCGATCTCGGCTTCGTGATCGATAGCTTTTTGTCTAAGAAGCACCAGTTCTGAGTAACTACCTTCGTCATAGGCATACTCGTCGAGGTTTCCCTCGTAGTCATCGTCGGGGACTATTTCTTCTTCTTCGGACTCCTCTGCTGCTCTTGAGGCTACATCTTCCTCGTTCGGGTCTTGAGCGTCTTCCAGAGGGCGAGGCTGACGAGTATTTCTTCTTGTCTCCACCATTTTTGTGAAGTCAAATGCTTGTTTTATAGCAGCTTTCTTCAGCTCTCAATGAAAGCACCAAAATGTTGACCGAGGTTTTCGGCAACTAATAAAATATGATTATACTATTGAGCTGTAAGAAAGTGAGAGAAGGATTTTTACGTGGTTGGGGCGTTAATGAGCCTTAGTCCACGAGTCTTTGTTATTTATTGATGTATTTAATACAGATTTTATACTTGAGAGAATGTCGCCCTTATAAATACAGAGAATGTTCTTGGTGAGTATTTACTCTTCTTGCTCATATGCAGCCCAAGATTCTCGATCCCATTTAATGAGCTTTGAGGGGGTATTTATAGTGTTTTGGTGGGGTAATCCCTAGAATTGTTCTTACAAGTGTATCTGCAAGTATCCATAAAGTTGGGTATTCCCAATGAGTATACCATGGGTAATGCATGGTCAAATCCCTAGGTGCTGTAGGGTTTTTATGAAGAATGTCCTTTTTGCCTTGTGATTGATGTGACTCTTCGCAGTGTAGCCGTCGCTAGACTTAAATGATCATTACTGTGGCGCTGCTGGTTGGAGGTTGTGCCGTCAGACTTTATTGCGTGTTGCAGTCCCAACACGCTTCCTCCCATACAGCATTTAATGCGACTTGATTGCTCAGGAGAAGTCTGACACCTCACGGAGAGGCTTTATGCTATGCGAGCTTCCGGGAGCACCTTGCACTCCGGGTGCCTCCTGCGGGACCTATGTCCAGGATGTTTCCTGGTAGCATACAAAGACTTAGCAAATATTTATGAATTGTCTGATCCACGTGTCCCTGTCCGGTTGGTCCACGTATATTGGGCGAAATCAGGGGCAACAGAAAATAACATGAATTATTTTCATCTTAGTAATAATTTCCAATAAATATTTAGAAAAATATTCAATTTTAGTTGTTATAAAATTAATTTAAATTAATTTACAACTCAAATTTGATTTTCTATAAATATATATTGCATTTCGAAAAATTAAAGTATTCAAGGATATAATTTTCGAAAATGCATGTTAAAATAAAAAATTAATCCTGGAAAGATTATTCTAATTTAATGTTGGCCCAAAATTAATTAATAAAATTAATTTACAACAAAAAATATAATTTTCCTATTTAATTAAATATATAAGAAAAATTTCAAATATTTAAGTATGATGATGAAAATTAACTTAAATATTAATTTTCTATTTAATTAAATACACTAGAAAAGTACTTCAAGCAAAAATATCATCTATCTAGATTTTCCTTTGACTAATTAATTCAATTTCTAATAATATACTTTAATTCAATTTATTTTAAATTAATCAATAAATGAAAAAAAATCATTGATTTAAGTTGATCCAAAATTAAATAATTAATTTACAACTTTAATCTATTTTTCAAGATAGATTCAAAATCATCTTGCATTATGAAATGCAATTTCGAAAATTGATTAATAAAATAAAGAAAAATATATTTTACTTCATTTATTTTAATTTATCATTAAATGAAAAAATCATTGATTTAAGTTGGTCAAAAATTAAAATAAAAAATTTACAACTTTAATCTATTTTTCAAGTAAAATTCAAAATTCCAGCATTTAAGAAATGCAATTTCGAAATTTGATTAATAAAATAAAGAAAAAATATATTTTGAAAATTATTTAAATTTAGTTGAAAAAATAAATTTCAACTAAAATAATTTTCTATTTAATTAAGTGTCATGAAAAAGAAATATTTAAGTATCATGATGAAAATCAACTTAGATATTTAATTTTCAAATTAATTAAAAGTATTAAATTCAAAAAATAAATAATTAAGTGTAGAGAAGGCTTAATTATTAATCTCTAGTTTAATACTAGAAAAAAATATACTTAAAACAAATTGTACCAAAATTAATTATTTAAATAATTAATTTTACAATGTATAATATTTTCCTATTTAATATTATAAATAATAAGTAGTCTAGAAATAACTATCTAGAAAATATCTTATTTGACTAAGTATCTTTTCTACAAAATTTGAAATAATATCTAATTTAAGTTGTATTAGAAAAAATTTAAAACTTAAATATTTTCAAATTTAAATTTAATTAAATATCAAAAATTAAGTTGTAACCACTTAATTTAAAAATATTCCATTTTAAGTTAATATTCGAAAAGATATTAACTTAAAAAAAATATCTAAAATATTCCATTTTAAGTTAATATTCGAAAAAATATTAACTTAAAAAATATCTAAAGAATCTTAATAACGAATGCCTAAAATTCCTCAACTTACTTTTGAAATTTGAAATTCAAAAGATATTCAGATTTAAGTTGATTAGTTATAGATAACTAAATATCAACTTAAATAGGAATATTTAATGAAAAATTTAAATTAAGCTGGTTATAATTCTATATTTAATTAAATACAAGAAAATACATATAGTTTAGCTTAGAATAAAAATTCTTTAAACTATATTTTTTTTTAAAATTAATTTCAAAAAAAATAAAATTAATTATGTTGCTAATCAATTTTATTAGGTTAAACTATTTTAATTAACCTAGTACAGTTATTCAAATCAAGCAAATGGGCCTTCACAATTGGGGTGGTTCATGTGAGGGGGTGCTGGGTTCAGTATGTCGTACCCACTACTATGGCTCCCAACTATCACACAAGGCCCAAAAGAGAGGAATTTAACCTTAAAATGAACAACTGTTATTAATTGAATAGGCCCAAAAACTAAATGGGCCTAAATAAAATCTATCAAGAACTATGATAATTTATTTAACAACAACAACCTATATGCATCTATAATGAAATTAAACACATAGGCTCACACAGGCACACTTTGGATGGGTCCTATCATGTTGCTAGGTCATACACAGATGAAAGAAGATTGTAAATATACCTGTTACAAATTATTGACTTGACCAAGGGAGCCATCAGATCATTAGATCTGGCAAAAAGTAACCATGGCTATTTGCAATCAAGTAATAATAGGTTTTGAAAACTTACACACAAGCTAAAACACATACTCCTGCATTAAGGTTAGTTGGATAGTTAGATGTAGGATTTATTTAATTTTAAATTAAATAATTAATTAAATACAAAAAATATTTTCGAAAATTTAAATAAGAAATTTGAAAAATTCGAAATTAAAAAAAGATTTAAATTTAAAATTAAACCTACAATTTTGAAAAATTAGGTTTCAACCAACCTAAATATCATTTCAAAATTTGCTGACTACTTTTAAAAATTAAATGTTATTTTATAAATAAAAATTAAATAAAAAATTAAAAAAGATAAATGGATATCTTTTTCAAATTTTAAATGTAATTTAAATAAATAAAATAACAAAATTTAAAAGTTAGCAAAATATCTTACATCTATTTAAAATTACATGATTATAGTTATCTTATTTTAAATTTAAATAAGGTCAAATTATTTAATAAAAATTTATATTAAAATTTTAAAATCTGACCTTAAATTTAAAAATAAGATAAGATATAATCAAATTTAAAAATAAGATAGATTATTAAGCAAAAAAGATAGATACTAACTATTTTTAAATTCAAATTACACTAATATCTTGAATTAAATTTAAAAAATATTAAATTAATTCATTATGATAATTAGAATTGAATTAGGAATAGTAATAGTATAAATACAAAACTACACAAAAAATCGGAACTTAATTCCATGAAAAAGCATGAAAAAACGAAAAAAAACGAAAAAATTGTGAGTTGTACGGACAGTATGCCAAGCATCCTGTCCATGGGCGCACATGGGGCTGCGTGGGCGTGAAACGTAGGCGCAGGGGGGCTGCTTGCAGCCTCTCCGCGCGCGCACGTGGTGCAGCGACACAACCCGATTTTTTCGAAACTTCAAAAAATCATAACTACTTTAAATTAAATCGAAATTGAGTTCTGTAAAAAAGTAACTTGCTTCATTTTTTCCATACTATCCAATAAAAATAATTCCAGAAATATTTATTCAATTATTTTTCACGAAAATCCACAAACATCAATCAATCATCAAATAACACTCAATACAACATGATATCATCCAAAACATCAAACAATCGTTTTAAAGTCCAAATTTCTTGCAATTAAATCAATTACCATGGCTCTGATACAAGTTGTTGGAAATTATTTTACCAGGATCTTAGATCTACTCACAAGTATGTTGATTAACACACTGTTGACCGAGATTTTCGGCAACTATTAAAATATGATTATAATAAAGAGCTGTAAGAAAGTGAGATGAAGATTTTTTACGTGGTTGGGGCATTAATGAGCCTTAGTCCACGAGTCTCTGTTATTAATGGATGTATTTAATACAGATTCCACACTTGAGAGAATGTCGTTCTCTTAAATACAGAGAGTGTTCTTGGTGAGTATTTTCTCTTTTTGCTCTTTTGCAAACCAAGAATCTCCACCCCATTAAATGAGCTTTGAGGGGGTATTTATAGTGTTTTGGTGGGGTAATCCCTAGAGTTGTTCTTACACATGTATCTGTAAGTATCCATAAAGTTGGGCATTTCCAATGAATATACCATGGGTGATGCATGGTCAAATCCCTAGGTGCTGTAGGGTTTTTATGAAGAATGTCCTTTTGCCTTGTGATTGACGTGACTCTTCGCAGAGTAGCCGTCACTAGACTTAAATGATCATTACTGTAGCGCTGCTGTTTGGGGGTTGTGCCGTCAGACTTTATTGCGTGTTGCAGTCCCAACACGCTTCCTCCCATGCAGCATTAAATGCGACTTGATTGCTCGGGAGAGACCTGACATATCCCGGAGAGCCTTCACGCTATACAAGCTTCCTGGAGTACCCTGTACTCCGGGTGCCTCCTCCGGGACCCATGCTAACAGCGCTTCCTTGTGGCGCACAAAGACTTAGCAAATGTTTACAAGTTATCTGATCCACGTGTCCCCTCTCGACTGGTCCACGTATTTTGGGCGAATTCTGGAGCAACATTTACCCCCCAAGCCTTGTTTACTTAGTAAAAATAAACCAAGGCTTGTTCAAGTGTCTCCGGTCGACTCCTCGTTTCCCTGGCTCAAGCTTCGAGCGCGTGGAGGCAAATTTAATGATGTCATTTAATGCAACGATTTGCTTTTTGAAGGAATGTCTCCAGCCGCCTCCTCAGTCTTCTGATACGAACTTGGGGCGCGTGGAGGTGCGTCTAATAATGGCATTAAATGCAGCGATTCGCTTCTGCAGAGGTCGATTCGTTTCACGCCCTATGATTGATGCGGCGCATTAATGGTGTCAGACGGATACTCAAACGTTTCCACCGCCTTTATGGCAGATTGATCTGATCCGTTGGTTTTCGAGAATTCGAATCGTGTGTCTCCCCTACCGTGCGATTGGTAGGTGATGACGCCTGTTCCTCATGCGTTTTTGCCTATAAAAGCCACCACTTTCCCTTCATTTCGGTTACCTTCCATCCCTTGCCATTTCTGCTCGAATTTCCTAGAGAGAAAATTCCCCAAAGTAGCACGAACTGCCTTAGCACTTACACACTCCTTTCAGTTTTCCAGTGTTTGCCTTTGCCGGTTCTTCTCAACTTTCACTTGTTCACATCCAGTACCCCCCGTTCAGCGATCTACTGTAAGTTCCTCGCATCCTTATTAACATGCTTTCATTTACTTCGTTCGCTTTCTGGGTTCGTATTTTGAGACTTCTGGGTGTGTGAGTGTTTAAGTTCTTCGAGTTCTGCTTTATGTTTACTGCGTTAGTTGTAGAATCACCGCTGTCATGCCTCTGTTGTAATCATACAGCTTTGTTTGAAGAGAGCCATGCATTTTTCGTTTAACAGTTGCTTAGGGCATAGGATGGTTTTTCTTTTTTTTCTCTTTTTGCGAAACCACTTTCTGCGATTTCACTGCACCCGACAGTTGTTCAGGGATTTTCTCCAGAGTTTCTCATGTGACACGTGTCCGGAGGGGGCCTCTTTCCAGCGGTTAGGGGACCCCCACTCCCTTTTTCTTGCTTTAGGGTTTGGTATGGGACCTAACTGCTGGACTTTTCTTTTTCCCTTTTTGTTTTTCTCAGAACACAAAATGTCTGCTTCTGGCTCAAAATCTTCGAAGAAGAAAGGAAAAGATATGGCCACGCTGGAGGAGGTTTCTCTGGGACCCGTTGCCCAGGAGGGATATAAATCCCGTGCGACTGGTTAGGAAGCGGC
Organism: Cannabis sativa; assembly: GCF_029168945.1. Taxonomy (NCBI): domain Eukaryota; kingdom Viridiplantae; phylum Streptophyta; class Magnoliopsida; order Rosales; family Cannabaceae; genus Cannabis; species Cannabis sativa. Next base: position 62,491,563 of record NC_083601.1, read on the forward strand.
CGAGCTTCGATCCACCCTGACTTGTCCTCACCAGCTGGAGAACATTATTAATGTTGCTGGGATCAAACCCTCTACCTCAGGGACCTTTCACCGGCCTCCTCGTTACTCGGAGACGCCTAATCATAACTATGACGGCTTCGGGGCTTGGAGTCAGACCCATTTGATGGCCGGTGCCATGCTCCCGCTCCAAGATTACTTTGTTAATTTTCTTGTATTTGTCGGCCTTGCGCCATACCAACTTATTCCTCAAGCTTACCGCCTGCTCTCAGGCTTATTTATTTTTTACACCGCCCGTGGCTGGGGGTCTCCTAGCCCGGCGGAAATTTTATATTTTTATGAACTTGTATCCGTCCCCAAGAAAGGGGATAAACTTAAGGATGGTTTTTATGGGTTCCGGATCCACCCTGCTAACGAGGGGGTGGTTCCGTATAATAGGCAGACTCACGTTAAGGAGTACCGCCACCACTTTTTCTTTTCTTCCGGGTTCAGGGCCGTGGACCACCCGGAGCTTCTCACGGAGTGGGTGCGGATCCCACCTTACCAGCGGACGCTTCCCACTCAGGCTTTCCTTCGAAGGGCCCAAGCCTTCGCCTCCTATGACCACGCCGATCTTGATGTCGGGGGCCTAGTCACCACGGAGAATTGTAGAAAGGCCAAACTCATCCTTTCTCACCAATCCGTGGATGACTCCAACCTCTCACGGGTCATCTGCCCCAATGTGAGGGCGCCGGTTGCGGAGAAGGCCTTCCGGGACGAGCTTATTGCCACGGCAGAGAAGAAGTACCAAGATTATCCCTACCGGAAGGCCCAGGAGAAAGCGTACTCTAAGGCCCAGGCTGCCTCGTGGAGAGGACTTCGCGTAGGGAGTCCGGTGGTGCGAAGGAGCCAAGCCATTGCTGGGAAGTCCGAAGCTAAATTTTTTGACAAGATACTTCAAGAAGAGATTGGGGATCGTCCTGCCAGGAGGCCCCTTCGTATTGAAGATTCTTCCGAGAAGCAAACTTCCCGGCCACAGCCTTCGGCCCCCGAACCAAACTCGGGTGCTCCCGGTGCTAGCACCTCCGGTGCCGGCGGTAAGTCTCCCTTGATAATTCGCTATGTTCCTTCCGTTGATGAATACACCAGTCATAGGCCCGTAGGGTTCGACGAGCGTCTTCGTAGATTTAAGATGCCGTTGACCCGGTGGGGGGATCGTTTGAAGGAATTTTATTTTTCGAACTTAGGAGATTACCTAGGTCGGTCCCGGATGGGCTCCGGCCCTCCGGAACCTATTCCCTTAGGTCCATCAGCTTACATAACGTCCAGCTGGTTTCGGCCCTCGGACAGTTATCTCGGAGATGACGCCGCCAGCATTGAAGTACAGGACTTTGCTAGGGCCGAATTAGGAGTAGCTTATTTGCTGTATCTTGTATAAGCGGTTCCTCGCGGACTTCTAACACTTGCTTATTTTTTGAAACAGATATCTTCATGGATGCCATCCTGGAACAGCTTGCCGGGGTTCATACTCCCGTGGCTCCTCCGGCCTTCACCTCTTCTCCCCCGGCCCCTTCCTTGAAGGTTTCTTCCAGCGCTCCCCCCGACACTATTGACTTAGTGGATGACGAGGAGGTGCTTCCGGGAGAAGGCCAAGGGAAAGGGTGGGACTTCTCGGAGGAAGCCGAGAGCCTCAAGCCCTTCCGGAGGTAGCAGAGGAGGACGAGGAGGAGCCTGAAGTGGCTCTGATTCGCAAGCGTAAGGGCAAGATGGTTGCCCAGGATGAGCCGAAGAGGCCTCGGAGAGCCGACACTCCTGCCCACGGCCTAGACGGCGGGGTCTCCCCGATGGAGGAAAATCCTGCTCCTCCCCACATCGAGCTTACCCCGATTCCGGGGGACGAGGTGAGGCAGGAGCTTCGCATAGCCAAACATAACTATGCTATGGACGAGTACTCCCGGGGGTATGCCGAAGTGGAGGCCCTTAGGAGAATTCTGCGAGCTGAGGTTGAGGCGAGCATCAACCACCCGGAATACCAGGATCCGTGGGACCTTAATCTGGACCCCTTATCGGACTGGTTACGTCGCTTCCTAGGGCCTACCTTGGCTCCTTTTGCCGCGGAGATGACCAGCGAGTTCGCTTCTCAGCTCACACATTGCGCGCCCAAGCGGTTTGCCACTTGCGCTTCCCTGAACTCCATCTTCCAGGTTCAAGACCTCAGCCATTCTCTCACGGTGGTAAGTACTTTGCAATTTTTTCGTTTCCTTTTATTGTTTGCATTTTGTTTTTTTTTTTTTCTTTGAGAAATTTCTCCTTATACTTCGTTATGGTTCAGCTTGCTGCTGAGGCTGGCCGCCTCTCCAAGAACATCATAAACCATGGCTTCACTCTGTCCGACTTCGGGGACATGAATGACGTCAGGAAGGTCCTCCAGGACCTCACAGCGGAGAGGCAGATCTACCAGGAGGCTGCCGAGCGCCAGGAGGAAGCGGCCAAGGACAAGGAAGAGGAGGCCAAACGGAGGAAAGCTCAGGCGGAGGCCATGATCCGGGACGAGGCTCAGCGGAGAGACAGGATGGAGGCCCATCACCAGGAGGAACTAAGGGCTCAAACCGAGGCTGCTGAGAAGGCCAGGCGAGATCTCCGGGAGGCCAGGGAGGCTTTGGATGAAATGGTCGCCAAGGTGAGATCTTTAGAGGAGACTCACCAGTCGGACATTGAATCCAAGGCCGCTCTAGCTGCGGAGTTGAAGGAGCTTAGGGATTTCAAAGAACAATCCACCAGGAAGGCCAAGAGGGCCGAGCTCCTTTCTCCTGTTTCCTGCGCCCGGTGCCCGAAGCGCTTCGATGATGGTGTCTATATGGCTTGGGCCACCAATGATCAAAGTATCAAGCTTACTTTTTATCCCAAACCCGAGGAGATGATTGCCAGATTTCGGGAAAAGAAGAAGAAGCTTGATGCCGCGCTTGAGGCACGGATTGGACCTCGTCTTCCTCCGCGGGCCGACTGAGCTGCCGTATTATTGACCCAGATTCTATCCATTTCTTTTATAACTTTCTCTCTTTTTTTTTTTGTTTGTACATATTTGCTGCTGCCTTAGAACAATTTACATATAGGTGGCAGCTTTCATTTGAAGGGGAGACAATTATATTTTAAGGCCTGTCCCCGGGCCATTTATATGTATATGACCTGCCCTTTGGGCTAGGATATTTTTTTTTTATGCGATCTTTATTTGTCACACTTATATATTTTAACCTGTCCTTTGGCTCAGGGTTTTTATACTTATGCTTTTTTATTTTTGTGCATACTTTTTGACCTGCCCTTTGGGCCAGGATATTTTACTTAGTTTGTTTTTGTTTGTCCGTGCGGTATACCCTAGTACCCCCCTGAGTGGCATAGAAACTTTGTTTTTAAGGCACTCAGTTTTATTTAATAGAGAGGATGTATACATTTGGACGGTACAAACCCTTTGAACAAAATCTAAGTTTAATTCGCTACTGGTAATATTTTCTGAGGTGATCGGCATTCCAGGCTCTTGGGACGGTAGTTCCGTCCATTCTTTTTAGTTTGTAAGTGCCAGAACCGATTTCGTCCTCGATATCATATGGTCCTTCCCAATTTGGTCCAAGTACCCCCACTCCGGGTTCTTGGGTGGCTGGGAAAACCCTTCTTAGGACCATATCCCCAATAGCGAATTTTCTGTTTTTAACCTTGGAGTTAAAATACTTGGTCACCTTCTTTTGATAAGCAGCCATCCGTATTTGAGACTCATCCCGGAGTTCTTCGACTTGATCCAAAGCCTCTTGGAGCAGTGCCTGATTGGTGGCCGGATCATAAGTCGTCCTCCTGTGGGATGGGAATAATGTTTCCACCGGGACCATTGCTTCACAACCGTACGCCATTGAGAACGGCGAGTGACCGGTTGTGGTTCTGGGGGTCGTCCGGTAGGCCCACAATACCCTTGGGAATTCTTCAGGCCAGTTATTTTTACAGGCCAGTAGCTTCTTTTTCAAGGTGACCTTTAGGATTTTATTGACTGCTTCCGCCTGGCCGTTTGTTTGAGGCCGGGCTACCGCGGAGAAGCTTTTTACCACTCCGTGTTGGTTGCAAAAGTCAGTAAATTCCTCGCAATCAAATTGCTTTCCATTGTCTAAGACTATTTTGTGAGGCAAGCCGTATCGACACACTATGTTTTTGATAACAAAGTCCAATGCCTTCTTAGCAGTTATTGTCTTCATTGGCTCAGCCTCTGTCCACTTGGTGAAGTAGTCCACTGCTACTATTGCATACTTTACCCCTCCTTTTCCCGTAGGTAGAGATCTGATGAGATCTATTCCCCAGACCGCGAAGGGCCAGGGGCTGGTCATCAAAGTGATCTCATTTGGAGGAGCTCTCGGTATGTTCGCGTACCTTTGGCACGAGTCACACTTTTGGACATAGTCTATACAATCTTTTTTCATTGTTGGCCAGAAGTACCCTTGCCTCAATATTTTCTTTGAGAGGCTGGTTCCTCCCGTATGATCTCCACGGAACCCTTCATGGACCTCTAGCATGATTTGTCTAGCTTCAGGGTCCGATACACACCTTAAATAAGGCATGCTGAGTCCTCTCCGGTAGAGAATTTGGTCCATCATTACATAACGATGAGCTTGATACTGAATCTTTCGAGACAGTGCCCTCTCTTGGGGCAACTCACCTGTGGTTATGTACTTTATGATGGGGACCATCCAGCTGGGTTCTTGCCCAACCGTTAGTGTGGTCTCTTTTATTTTGATGCTTGGCTCTGCCAAGCGTTCCACTGGCACTACCCCCAGTTCTTCGATTTCACTGTCCGAGGCTAACTTAGCCAGACAGTCCGCATGAGCGTTCTTCTCTCGGGGGATTCTTTCTATTTTGTAGTCCGTGAACTCGTGGAGCAGTTCTCAGACTATTGCTACGTACGCGGCCATCTGTTCGCCGCGAGTTTGGTATTCTCCGGAAACTTGGTTTACGACCAGCTGAGAGTCACTGTAGACTTCCACTCTCTTGGCTCCTACAGCTTTAGCCAATTTTAGCCCTACTATCAGGGCCTCATATTTGGCTTCATTGTTCGAAGCTGTGAAGTTGAATCGGAGTGCTGCCTGGAGCCGCAATCTAGTAGGTGATATCATAGCCACTCCGGCTCCCGAACCGTTCTCATTAGAAGCTCCGTCTACAAATACTCTCCAAGTGGGGATTGGTGGTTCCGGTGTATTGGCTGTTGCCTCGGCCTCATTGCATTTGGTGATGAAGTCTGCCAAGGCTTGGCCTTTTATGGAATCCGGGGCACGTAATGTAAGTCGAATTGACTCAGCTCCATCGCCCACTTGAGGAGTCTTCCGGATGCTTCAGGCTTCTGGAGAACTTGCCGGAGCGGATGATTGGTCAGGATTCTGATCGGATGGGCTTGGAAGTATGGTCTCAACTTCCTTGATGCCATCAGGAGGCAGAATACTAATTTTTCAATGACCGGGTACCTTGTCTCGGCCCCTACCATGCGCTTACTAACATAGTACACGGGGTGCTGAGTTTTTTCTTCCTCCCGGACCAGTGCAGCGGTGACTGCGTGCTCGGAGACGGCCAAATAAAGGAACAAGTCTTCTCCAAGGACGGGTTTTGATAGGATAGGAGGTTTGGCCATGTGGTCTTTTAACCTTTTGAATGCCTCCTCGCATTCATCTGACCATTCGAACTTTTGGCATTTCTTCAGTATGTTGAAGAAGGGTATGCACTTGTCCGTGGATCGTGAGATAAAGCGGCTCAGCGCGGCTACCTTTCCGGTCAAGCTCTCCACGTCTTTATGTTTCTTGGGGGATGGCATGTCCAGGAGAGCTTGGATTTTCTCCGGGTTCGCTTCGATCCCCCTTTGGCTGACTATGAAGCCCAGGAATTTCCCCGACTTGACCCCGAAGGTGCATTTTTTCGGGTTGAGCTTCATGCCGTATCTCCGGATGACTTCGAAACATTCTTCTAAGTCGCTTGCATGGCTGTTGCATGCTTTGGATTTGACGAGCATGTCGTCTACATATACCTCCATGTTTCGTCCCAGGAGGCTTTTAAACATCCGGTTAACCATTCTTTGATAGGTTGCTCCGGCGTTTTTCAGTCCGAAAGGCATGACTAGGTAGCAGTATACCCCCTTATCGGTCCTGAAGCTAGTGCACTCCTGGTCTGCCGTATGCATTTTTATTTGGTTGTACCCAGCATAGGCATCCATGAAAGACAGCAGCTTAAATCCGGACGTGGCGTCGACCATCTGGTCGATCCTGGGCAGCGGAAAGCAGTCCTTTGGGCAGGCTTTGTTTAGATCTGTGAAATCTATACAAACCCGCCAAGTCCCGTTCGGCTTGGGCACCAGGACTGGATTGGCCAGCCATTCTGGATAGTACACGTCGCGGATCATGCCATTGGACAAAAGTTTGTCCACCTCTTTCTCTAAGGCCTCGGCTTTCACCGAGTCGAGCGGGCGTCTCTTTTGCTGTATAGGGGGCATGTCCGGGTTGACATTGAGTACATGGGTGATGACATGAGGGCTGATGCCGGTCATGTCTTCTTGGCGCCATGCAAAGATGTCGATGGCGCCCTTCAGTGTTTTTATTATTTTATCTTTTTCCTCCGGATCCAGGCTCTTCCCTATCCGGAGTACTTTGGTGGAGTCGTCGTCGCACACTGGTATTTCTTCGACGTCCTCCATTGGTTCCACGACCCTTTCGGACCCTATGCGAGGATCCAACTCATCCTCTTCAGCCTTCTCTATCTCAGGGAGCCCCCGGACCATGAGTACTGGTAAGTGGGTGGCAACATTATAACATTGCCTGGCCTCTCCCTGATTTCCCCTCACCGTTCCGACTCCGGCTTCCTGGGTAGGGAATTTCAGGCATAGATGTCGGATTGAAGTAATCGCACCGAAGTCGACGAGGGCCGGTCGGCCCAGGATCGCGTTGTAGGCTGTTGGACAGTCTACTACCACGAAGGTGCAATACTTAAATGTGCTCTGGGGGGTATCCGGGCACAGGGTAACTGGGAGCCTGACTTTTCCCATCGGGATTAGCGTCGTCCCGTTAAACCCTGTGAGCTGTGATCCACTAGGCGAGAGGTCCCGGTCGGTCAACCCTATCGCAGTGAAGGCTTCTTTGAAGAGCAAGTTCACGGAACTCCCATTGTCAATCAGGACCCTAGCCACCACTTTATTTGCGATGGGGGTCTCTATGACCAGCGGGTCGTGGTGAGGAAAACGCACCGTCTTGGCGTCTTCTTCCGTGAGCGTTATGGGCTGGTCCATTAGCCGAGGCCTTTGAGCCAGGAGTTGAGTAACCTCCCACACCTCACTGTGCCTTGCAGCCTCGGCATATCTTTTTCCCTCCTTGCGAGTGTTTCCTCCGATATGGGGACCTCCGGAGATCATGGCTACCCGTCCATTAGGCCGGGGCGGTAGCCCGGGGATATGCTGGGTGTCACCTGCGGGAGCAGCTGGAGGCAATACTCCTGCTGTACCCCCTGGCGTTCCCGGAGGCATACCCCCGGCCACCTGCCCTGGATTAAGGTGGGGCAACCTATTTTTGATCCACTCATAGAGGTGGCCCAAGCGGATCAGATTTTCAATCTCGTCTTTGAGATTCTTACACTCATTGGTGCTATGACCAATGTCGTTGTGGTACTCGCATCTTTTACTCGGATCTCTCCGGGAGCTATCCTTGTACAATGGCTGTGGTCTCCGGTAGTGCGTATTTTGCCTAGTGGCCAAATATACACGTTCCTGTGAGTCCGTGAGCTCTGTGTACTGGGTATATTGGGGTGTGTACCCCTTCTTCTGGCGCTTCTCTCCCGTTCGGGTGCTGCCCTTGGAGGACCTTTTGCTCCTCGACCCCTGGGTAGGGCCTGTTAAGCTAGCAGTCGGGGCAGCCTGTGAAGGAGTTCGTCCATTCACCCCGGACGGGTTGCCGTAATGGGAAGATGCCGGTGCCAAAGCTTGGCCCTGGCTGTATCCGGGAGTAGCGGAGAACTGTATGCCACTTACTTGTGGAGTTGCGGTCGGGACAGTACCCGAGGGCGACACTCCTGGCATGTATCCTGCTATCCCGGTGGGATAGTAGCCTCCGTAAGCCACGATCTGGGCTTCTTCGAGGTTAATATATTTTTGGACTCTCTTCTGGAAGTCCTGAAGGCTAGCAGCGCCTTCTTGCTGCAACTCGTTCCAGAAGGGAGTCCCAGTGCGGATTCCTGCTTGGAGAAGCGCAAGCTGTTGTCCGTCGTCGACCTTCTTGGTCTTCGAGGCTTCCTCTCGGAACCTCTTGATGTAATTCTTCAAGGTCTCGGTGGGCAGTTGCTTGATGTTAGTCAAGGCACTAACCTCCAAGTTGACCTTCCTGGCGGCGACAAATTGTCTCCGGAAGTTGGTTTGGAGTTTGTTGCAGCAACCCACCGATCCTGGTTCCATTTTTTGAACCATTCCTCTGCTGATCCGCTCAGAGTGAGGGGGAAGCACAAGCATTTGGCGTCATTGCTGACCCGCATGACTGTCATGACACGGTTGAACCGTGACAAGTGATCACTGGGGTCGGAGTTCCCAGTATATGCCGCCATTTCGGGCATCTTGAAGTTTTTAGGGAGCTCCGCCTCCAGGATATGCTTGGCACAAGGCTCCCGATCCTCACTGTCCGAGTCGGAGTCGTCTCCCTTCTGCCTCCGGGAGACTCGAGCAATATCTTTTCGAAGTATGGCAAGTTCCGCCATAATCCCTTCGTTTACAGTACCCGAGGAGACCACGGGCCTGTATCTTTTTTGGTCAAGGTGATCCCGGAGGTCACCTTGATTCCCATTGATTTGATTTCTCAGATCAATGGGAGGACATCTCTGTCCTCTTCTTCCTCTACCCCCTGGTTCCTGGTGCACGGAAACGCTTTTCCGGTCCCCTCGATCCTGAGGGCCAAGACTCCCTCTTTGGGGCTTGCCCCTCTGCGGACCTTCCCCTTTAGGGAAATCTGAGCGGACCCTTCGCGGATCCTGCACCTTTTTCTTTCACCCAAGGGTAGAAGTAGGGTTTTTTGTTTGGTTTTCCTCAGCAGGGTGCCTTATAGAGCTAGGTTCCCTAGGTCTTTGCTGCTGGGAGTTAGGCGAAGACGTCGCTGGCTCCCCGTCGAGCCCAGCGGCCATCGCCTTGGGATGCACGTGAATACCAGCTGCCTCCATGGCTTTCTGCATGGCTAGCATCACTTCCTGCATTTTTTGATTTTGCGCTTTCTGAGCTTCGATCTCAGCTTCATGATCGATAGCTTTTTGTCTAAGGAGCACCAACTCCGAGTAGCTTCCTCCGTCATAGGCATACTCGTCGAGGTTTTCCTCGTAGTTCTCGTCGGGAACTATCTCTTCTTCTTCTTCCTCGGACTCCTCTGCTGCTCTTGAGGCTACATCTTCCTCATTGGGATCTTGAGCGTCTTCTAGAGGGCGAGGATGACGTGTACTTCTTGTCTCCACCATTGTTGTGAAGTCAAATGCTTGTTATGTAGCAGCTTTCCTCAGCTCTCAATGAAAGCACCAAAATGTTGACCGAGATTTTCGGCAACTATTAAAATATGATTATAATAAAGAGCTGTAAGAAAGTGAGATGAAGATTTTTTACGTGGTTGGGGCGTTAATGAGCCTTAGTCCACGAGTCTCTGTTATTAATGGATGTATTTAATATAGATTCCACACTTGAGAGAATGTCGTTCTCTTAAATACAGAGAGTGTTCTTGGTGAGTATTTTCTCTTCTTGCTCTTTTGCAAACCAAGAATCTCCACCCCATTAAATGAGCTTTGAGGGGGTATTTATAGTGTTTTGGTGGGGTAATCCCTAGAATTGTTCTTACACATGTATCTGTAAGTATCCATAAAGTTGGGCATTTCCAATGAATATACCATGGGTGATGCATGGTCAAATCCCTAGGTGCTGTAGGGTTTTTATGAAGAATGTCCTTTTGCCTTGTGATTGACGTGACTCTTCGCAGAGTAGCCGTCACTAGACTTAAATGATCATTACTGTAGCGCTGCTGTTTGGGGGTTGTGCCGTCAGACTTTATTGCGTGTTGCAGTCCCAACACGCTTCCTCCCATGCAGCATTAAATGCGACTTGATTGCTCGGGAGAGACCTGACATATCCCGGAGAGCCTTCACGCTATACAAGCTTCCTGGAGTACCCTGTACTCCGGGTGCCTCCTCCGGGACCCATGCTAACAGCGCTTCCTTGTGGCGCACAAAGACTTAGCAAATGTTTACAAGTTATCTGATCCACGTGTCCCCTCTCGACTGGTCCACGTATTTTGGGCGAATTCTGGAGCAACACACACTAAATATGAACTTTCTAAAACGATGAAATAAACACATATAAAGTTTAGGAAACCTTACATTGGGTGCAGCGGAATAATGTGGCTCCTTCCGTTCAGATATCTAGCCCTTGATTCCTTTCTGTAGCAGAGCATTATCAATATCTGAACCTGGATCTCTTTCTTTGAATCTTTGATGCTGAAACTCCTTCTTGCTGAAAGTCTTTCTTCACGATCTTCCTCACTATGGTTGAGGTATCACTTGCTGTGTGTGGGCACTACTCATACACTAAGAATTTCGAAATTTGAGAGGGAAGAAAGAGAGAGGGAGTGGTCGGCCAGATAGGGAGAGAGAAGGCTCAGGTTTTTTTGAATCAGAAGTGTCAGAAGAAAAGTGTAATTTTCCTGAAGCCTTCACTATCTTTTTATAGCATTCCACTAGGGTTAGGTTTGAATTATTTGGCATTAAAATAATGAAAATATCAGAGGGAAGACCCTACAAAAGTGGCCAGCCATGCCATGTGGATTTGGGCCTCACTTTTTTGCAATTTTGTAGTTTTATCTTTTCTGCATCTGATTTTCTCAAAAATGCCAATTTTCTAATTCAACCATTTAAATGCCAATTCTAACTATTTAATAACTATAAATAATTATTAAATAATAATGTCATTTATCATATTTATTAATTGAACCATACAAAATATCATAATTAACAAATATGCCCCTATAAACTCTTTCTTTACAATTTTGTCCTTACTTAGTGAAAAATTCACAAATAGACATAGTCTAATTTGAGAATTATAATTGATTAATCAAAACCAATTACATGAGTCTTACAAGCAATATTATCTCAACTAGTGCGGGGACCATGGGCCTATATAACCGAGCTTCCAATAAGTAGATCAAGAATTTAGCACTAAAATTCATTAACTTATTAATTCTTCGTTGAATCCCCGCATAGAACTTAGAATTGCACTCTCAGTATATAGAATGCTCTATATGTTCCACCATATAGATGCATCATTAGTTATCCATTGTTATAATCCTAATGTGATCAATGTTCCTCTATATGAATGATCTACACTGTAAAGGGATTAGATTACCGTTACACCCTACAATGTATTTTATCCTTAAAACACTTGACCCCTTATAAATGATATTTCAGCTTATGTGAAATGAGTACTCCACCATTTATGTTCGTTTGGTCAAGCTCGAAGGAGATCATCCTTTGCTTACTATTCGCCAGATAGAAGCTATAGATTCCATGTTTATGCTAGCGCTCCCAGTCAATTGCACTACCGTGTTCCCAAAATGTACGTATCACCCTGACCTAAAAGTAGGCTTAACTAACAAATCAAAGAACACGAATAGCCTTTGAAGATTGAGCCTAATCATAATAGGATTAAGAACATTTGATCTAGGATCAACTAGGCGATATTGACTTGAATAGATATTACGGTAAGTTTTATAAATCTAAGTCAAAGTTCAATATCGGTCCCTTCCGATGCATACACCATGCATCCAACCTGAGCTTTACTTTAACCAATGCTCTGGAAAGAACATAACACTTTTCCAAATGCAAGTAAACTCTGTTATAGATTGTCATATCAGTAAAACCCTATGTCTGATAAATCTAGGAAACTTTATTCACATGGTCATGTTTACTTTCCAATGTGTTGACGGCACAATAAACAGGATCAAGTATGTGAAAAGGGTTTCAGATGAATTTATATATTATGTACACATAATCATGAAATAAATCATGTGAACCATGCAACATAAAATGTTATTTCTGATCTATATTAATAAGTAAATCTGATTATATTGAAATGAGTTTTATTTAGGGCATAAAACCCAACACGAACTTGGACCCAAACTCAGACCTAAACATGGAACCAGACTCAAGACACAAAATGGGACCGGGACCTAGAACTGCACCCCAATCTCGGTCTCGAACCCAAACTTGAACTTGGGACCGGAGACCTAAACTAGAACCAGATCCGGACACGTGACAGGGATCCAGACCTTGGACTCAGACCAGGACCTGAACCTTGACCAAGACCCAAATCGGACCCTGACCAAGACCCGGGACCCGAAACTGGAACCTGAACAAAAACTGCCTGATAAAGACCCTCGAATAAGACTAGGACCGTGACCAGGACCCAGACCCAGACCCAGACCCAGACCTAGAACCGAACTCGGACCTAGCACCAGACCCAAATCGAGACCAGAACTCGGGCTCAGACACGGTCGTTTACCCAGACCAGGACCGAGACCTAACCCGTAGTCGGTGTCTAGATCTTACAATCGTACCAAGACCCGAACTTGGAACTTTATCCAAACCAGGACCCAAACACTAACTCAGACCCGAAACCCAAAAACTGGGTCTAGATGCAGAACTGAACACGGACCCAGACCTAGGTCAGGATCAATACTCGGACCCCGACCAGAACCCAGACCTAGACTTGCGCCAGGATTGAAACCCAGAACTCGAACCCAGGACTTGTGACTCGGGAACTAGACCAGAACCCAGACCCAGACCCAGAACAAGACCTCTACCCAAACAAAGACTGAAACCCGGACCCACACCCAGACCTAGACCCAGACTCAGACACAGACCCAGACACATACAAGAACTCGAACTCAAACTCGGGACTCCAACCAAGATAAAGATCAGGATTAAGACCCAGACCTAGACTAGGACCGAGACCTCAACCTGGACAAGGACTAGAACCTAGATTAGGACCGGGATCGGCACTGAGACTACAACCCGAGACCCGATACTCAAACCTCGGACTTAAGAACTTAACCCTGAGCAAGACCCAGACCAGGCCAAGACCCAAGAAAAGGACAAGTACCAAACACAGACCTGTACATGCACTCAGACTAGGACCCTAACCCAGACCGAAACCTAGGACCCTGACCTGAATCGGGGACCCGGACCCATGACTCAAGACCCAGGACCCAAACCTAGACCAAAACCTGGACATGAGACCCGAACCAAGACCCAAGACATGAGCTTAAACTCAAGACCCATACCCATACCGAGATCGGAACCCAGGACCGGGACCTCGACCCGAATCAAGACCCGAACCTAGAACAAAACTCAAGACCTGAACCCGGACCCAAACCCAGACCAGAACCTGGTCCGGAACCTAGACCTTAATTAGGACCCTGATCGGGACCCAAACCCCGACCAAAAAAAGACCTTGACTCAGACCAGGACATGAACCCAGACTCAAACCTGAACCCTTACTCCGACCTAAACTCGGACCCAAACTTAGGATCCAAACCTAGTCTCGGATGAGAACCCAGACTTGGGACTGTAACAGGACCCAAACCTACACCCAAACTCAGACCAGAACCTATAGCTTGATTTGAACCCAGACCACCTAAACCAAGACGGGGACCTGTACCTAGACCGGGACTAGGACCTAAACCCAAACCCAAAAATCGAGGACGAACCCAGGACCCAGGAACTAGACTCGGACCTGGGACCCGAAACCCAAAGCTAGACTGGGACTTGGACGCGAACTCGTACCCGACCCAAACCGAGACCTGGACTCGGACTCGACTCGACCCCAAACCCAGACTGGGACCTACACCTCGAACCATAACTAGACTTGGACCTAGACCTCGAACCATAACTAGACCTGGACCTAGACCTGGAACCGTAACTAGGCTAGGACCTGTACTCCCAACCCAGACCTAGACTCGGGACCCGAACATGGACACAAACTCATACCTAAACATGGAGCCAAACTCAAGACACAAAACTGGGACATGCACGTAGAACTGCACCCGAATCTCGGTCTCAAACCCAAACTTGAACTTGGGACCCGTGACCTAAACCAGAACTAGATTGGGACACGTGACAGGGATCCAGATCTGGGACTCAGACAAGGACCCGAACCCGGACCAAGACTCAAATAAGACCCTGACCCAAACCCAGGACCCGAAATTGGAACCTGAACAAAAACCGCCTGACAAGGAACCTCGAACAAGACTAGGACCGTGACAAGGACCCAGACCCAGACCCAGACCTAGAACCGAACTCAAACCTAGCCCCAGACCCAAATCGAGACCAGAACTGGGGCTTAGACACGGTGGTTTACCTTGACCAGGACCGAGACCCGAACCCAAAACCCAGACCTAGACCTGGGACTCGATCCCAAACCATGACTCAAACCTAGATAGGGATTCGAATACGAACCTAGACTCAAACCCAGACCTAAACCCACACGGGGATCCAAACTTTGGACCTAGATCCGGACCGAGACCCTGATCCAGACCCTGACTTGGAGCCGCACCAGGGACCCGAACTAAGACCTAGACTCGAACACATACCCAGATTGGGATTCAGACTTGAACCCAGACCTGCACTTAAACTTGGACCAGGACTAAGACCCCGACTCAGACCCGGACCCAAACCCGAACCTAGACACTAAATCGAAACTAGGACTAGGACCCAAACCTGAACATGGACCCAGACTGGGACCAAGGCCCTAGACCTGGATGGGGAACCTAGACGTGGGCCTCAGAACCCAGATCCAGATTAGAATACAGGAATCGAACATGAACCTGGACCTAGACTGGAACCCTTATCTGGACGCAGACCGAGATTGAAACTCGAACTCGAACTCGGACCAAGACTTGAACCATGACCGGGTCTTGGACTTGGACCGGGACATAGGACTCGGACCTGGACCAAGGACACGGGCATCAGTACTGGGACCGAGACCTAGGACCTGACCCCGGACCTAGACCCTGACATAGGACCCAAACTGGCACTTGGGAACCGAAGTGAAACTAGACTGGGACCCGAGACCTTGATCCAAATCTGGACCCAGGGCTTGGACCTGACCCGTAATCAGTGTTTGGATTTAGGACCTATACCCGGACACAAACCCAGACCCATACTCAAACCCAGACCCGGAATCGGACCCAAATCCTGACCTAGACAAATACCTGTACCCCTGACCTGGGTCCAAGTCCAAGTTTGGGTTGTATTCCGGGAACTAGAATCTAACTAGGACCCAGATCCAGACCCGGACCAAGACACGGACCCGAATCAAAAGTTGGATCGAGACTCGGGACAAGAATCTGAACCCAAATAGGGACTTGGACCCAGACCTAGACACAGGACCCAGACCGGGATTGGAGACTAAGATCTGGACCTAGGACCCAAACCTAGATTGCAGACCTAAACTCAAAATTATAACAAGAATAGGGAAACATGACTAGGTTTGGGACCCAAGACCCGACCCCAGTCTCGGTCTTAGACCCAGACCCGAACACAGACACGGACCGAGACCCAAGATCAAAATCAAAACGAGACGGGAACCCAAGATTTGGATCTGGATCTTGGCCTACGACTTGGGGCATGGACCTAACCCGTAGTGGGTGTCTAGATCTTGTAATCGTACCAAGACTCGAACCTCGAACTTTTTCCAAACCAGGACCCAAACACTAACTAAGACACGAAACCCCAAAGTAGAACAAGAACTGAAATCAGGACCCTAGAATAGGAATTGGACCTCAACCAAAAACTGGGATGCAGATTCAAAACCGAACACAGACCCAGACCCAGGTCGGGATCAATACCTAGACCCTGACCTGAACACAGACCTAGACTTGCGCCAGGACTGGCAACCCAAAACCTGAACCCAGGACCCCAGACTCGGGAACTAGACCAGAACCCAGACCCAGACCCAGATTAAGACCAAGACCTCTACCCAGACACAGACTGAAACCCGGACCCAGACCCAGACCTAGACCCAGACTCAGACACAGACCCAGACACATACCACAACTCCAACTGAAACCTGGGACTCGAACCCAGACCAAGATCAGGACTAAGACCCAGACCTGGACTATCACCGAGACCTGAACCTGGACTGGGACTAGAACCTACACTAGGACCAGGACCGGGACAGAGACTACGACCCGAGGCCCGATACTCAAACCTCGGACTTAAGAACTTAACCGTGAGCAAGACCCAGACCAGGCCAAGACCCAAGAAAAGGACAAGTACCAAACACAGACCTGGACATGCACTCAGACTAGGACCCTAACCCAGACCGAAACCTAGGACCCTGACCTGAATCGGGGACCCGGACCCATGACTCAGGACCCAGGACCCAAACATAGACCAAAACCTTGAACTGAGACCCGAACCAAGACCCAAGACATGAGCTTAAACTCAAGACCCATACCCATACCGAGATCGGAACCCAAGACTGAGACCTCGACCCGAATCAAGACCCGAACCTAGAACCAAACTCAAGACGTGAACCCGAACCCAAACCCAGACCAGAACCTGGTCTGAGACCTAGACCTTAACTAGGACCCTGACCGGGACCCAGACCCGGACCCAAAAAAAGACCTGGACTCAAACCAGGACCCGAACCCAGACTCAAACCTGAACCCTTACTCTGCCCTAAACTTGGACCCAAACTTAGGATCCAAACCCAGTCTCGGATGAGAACCCAGACTTGGGATTGTAACAGGACCCAAACCTACACCCAAATTCAAACCAGAACCCATAGCTGGATTTGAACCCAGACCAGGACTTGGGACCTGGGACCTAAACCAAGATCGCGACCTGGAGCTAGACCGGGAATAGGACCTAAACCTAAACTCAAAAACTGGGGATGAACCCAGGACCCAGGAACTAGACTCGCACCTGGGACCCGAAACTCAAAGCTAGACTGCGACTGTGATGCGAACTCGTACCCGACCCAAACCGAGACCTGGACTCGGACTGGACTCGAACCCAAACCCGGACTGAGACCTAGACCTCGAACAATAATTAGACCTGGACCAAGACCTCGAACCATAACTAGACCTGGACCTAGACCCGGAACCGTAACTAGACCAGGACATGTACTGCCAAACCAGACCTGGACTCAGGACCCGAACATGGACACAAACTCATACCTAAACATGGAGCCAAACTCAAGACACAAAACTGGGACATGGACGTAGAACTGCACCCCAATCTCGGTCTCGAACCCAAACTTGAAATTGGCACCCGAGACCTAAACCAGAACAAGATTGGGACACGTGACAGGGATCCAGATCTGGGACTCAAACAAGGACCCAAACCAGAAACAAGACTCAAATCAGACCCTGACCCAAACCCAGGACCCGAAACTGGAACCTGAACAAAAATCGCCTGACAAGGAACCTCGAACCAGACTAGGACCGTGACAAGGACCCAGACCCATACCCAGACCTAGAACCGAACTCGAACCTAGCCCCAGACCCAAATCGGGACAAGAACTAGGGCTGAGACACAGTGGTTTACCCAGACCAGGACCGAGACCCGAACCCAAAACCCAGACCTAGACCTAGGACCCGATCCCAAACCATGACTCAAACCTAGATATGGATTCGAATACGAACCTAGACTCGAACCCAAACCTAGACCCACATGGGGATCCAAACTTAGGACCTAGATCCGGACCGAGACCCTGACCCAGACCCTGACTTGGACCTGCACCAGGGACCCGCACTCAGACATAGACTTGAACACATACCCAGATTGGGATTAAGACTTGAACCCAGACCCGCACCCAAACTTGGACAAGGACTAAGACCCCAACTCAGACCCGGACCCAAACCCGAACCTAGACACTAAATCGAAACTAGGACTAGGACCCAAACCTGAACATGGACCCAGACCGGGACACAGGCCCTAGACCTGGATGGAGAACCTAGACGTGGGTCTCAGAACCCAGATCTAGATTAGAACTCAGAACTCAAACATGAACCTGGACCTAGACTCGAACCCTGATCTAGACGCAGATCGAGATCGGGACTCGAACCCGAACTCAGACCAAGACTTGAACCCTGACCGGGTCTTGGACTTGGACCGGGACATAGGACTTGGACATGGATGGGGGAACTGGACCCAGGACACGGGCATCGGAACTGGGACCGAGACCCAGGACCTGACCCCGGACCTAGACCCTGACATAGGACCAAACTGGCACTTAAGAACCAAAGTGAAACTAGACTGGGACCCGAGAGCGTGATCCAAATCTAGACCCAGGGCTCGGACCTGACCCGTAGTCAGTGTTTGGATTTGGGACCTATACCCGGACACAAACCCTGACCCATACTCAAACCTAGACCCGGAATCGTACCTAAACCCTGACCTAGACAAATATCTGTACCCCTGACCTGGGTCCATGTCCGAGTTTGGGTTTGATTCTGGGAACTAGAATCTAACTAGGACACAGACCCAGACCCGGACCGGGACGCGGACCCGAATCAAAGGTTGGATCGAGACTCGGGACACAAATCTGAACCCAAACACGGACTTGGACCCAGACCAAGACACAGGACCCAGACCGGGATTGGAGACTAAGATCTGGACCTAGGACCCAAACCTAGATTGCAGACCCAAACTCAAAATTATAACCTGAATCGGGAAACATGACTAGCACTGGGACCCAAGATCCGACCCCAGTCTCAGTCTTAGACCCAGACCCTAACACAGACACGGACCGAGACCCAAGATCAAAATCAAAACGAGACGGGAACCCAAGATTTGGATTTGGATCTTGACCTATGACCTGGGGCATGGACCTAACCCGTAGTGGGTGTCTAGATCTTGCAATCGTACCAAGACGCGAACCTTGAACTTTTTCCAAACCAGGACCCAAACACTAACTCAGACCCGAAACCCAAAATTAGAACAAGAACCGAAATCAGGACCGTAGAATAGGAATTGGACCTAAACCAAAACTAGACCGGGAGCCGTGATAGGGATCTAGATCTGGACTTGAGATCCGGGAAATAGGGCTTGGAACATACCAGTAGAAGGTGTCTGGATGTGGGACTCAAACTAGGTTTTGAACCCGAACCAGGACCCAAACCCGAATCCAGACCTAGACCCAGGACCCGAAACTAGAACCTGACCAGGACCTAGACCCAGACATAAAACTTAACTTGGACCTAGCCCCAAACCCAAACCAAGACAAGAACTCGGGCCTTGACCCGGACCTAAATCTTGGACCCCATCCAAAACACAAGTTCGGTCCTAGGTTGGGATCTAGATAAGAACATTGACTCGGACCCAAACCCAGACCGGGATCGAAACTCGAGACATAGATCTGGATAGACATCTTGATCTAGTCCCAAACATGGACCCGCACTAGGGACCCTAACTCGGACCTAGATCCGAACCCAGACCAAGATCAGGATCCAAACCTGGACCCAAACCCGGACCCAAACTTGGACCAGGACTCAGACCCTGACCTAGACCCAGACCCGAACTCGAACCCAAACAAAGAATCTGAGTGTGGGTCTGTGTTTGAGTTAGGGTCCTAGTTTTATTACAATTTTGGGTCTAGGTTCTCGTCCTATTCTTTGGTCCTCATCTGCTTCTTGTTTTGGTTCTAGTTTCAAGTCACGAGGTATGGGTCGACTCAAAGGATCGAGTCCTTGATCCCAAGTCCCGAGGTGGGTCTTACGTCCAGGTTTGGGTCTAGGGTTGGGTCCTGAATCGCAATCCAAGTTCTGAGGCCCAAGTTTTGGTCTCGGTTTTGGGGACCAATTCCTAGGTCTAGGTCCCATCTATGTTTGGGTCCTAGGTCGCAGTCCAGGTCCAAGTTTGTGTTCCAGTTCGCGTTCATGTCTTAGGTTCCTGTCCGAGTCCAGGTCTCGATTTGGGTTCGGGTCCCATCCTAGTCTGGGTTTAGGTTTTGGGTCCCAAGTGCGAGTTTGGTTCTTCGGTCCTGGGTTTGGCCCCAATTTTTAGGTTTGGGTCATTGTCTGGGTCCATGTCCCGGTCTTGGTTTAGGTTCCAGGTCATGGGTCCCGGTCTGGGTCCAAGTACCGATATGTGTTTTGGTCTAAGATTTGATTTAGGTTTGGGTTCTGTTACAGTCCCAGGTCTGGGTTCTCATCCCGGTTCGAGTTCGGGTACGAGTCCTGGTACAAATCTGGTTTCGGGTCCTAAATTCAAATACTGATTATGGGTCAGGACAAAGCCTTAGGTCTAGATTCATATATCAGTCTTGGTTTGTGTTTGGGTTCAGAGTTCTGTCCCGGTAGTCAGTTCCTAGGTTTCCGGTCAAAGGTCGAGTCCTGTGTCTCGAGTTTGGGGTGAAGTTTTGGGTCTCGGTCTCAGTCGGGCCCAGTTTTTGGTCCAAGTCCCCCATCTAGGTTCAGATCCTTGGTCTAGGTCTTGGTTCAGGTTCGAATTTGTGGCCCAGGTCCCCCATCTAGGTGCCGATTTGGTTCTCAGGTTCGAGGTCCAAGTCTCGGGTCCCAAGTCGCGGTCCTGGTCCCAATTCAAGCTTTAATCCCAGTACAGGTTCAAGGCTCGATCCAGGTCCGAGTCCCAGTTTCGAGTTTGAGTCTCAGGTTCGTTTTTGAGTTCTTGTACGAGTCTAGGTCTAGGTCTGGGTCTTCGTCTAGGTCTAGATCTGGGTTTGGGTTTTGGTACGGGTCTGGGTCTGGGTCTTTGTCTGGGTCTGGGTCTTTGTCTGGGTCTGGGTCTGGGTCCAAGTTTTGGTACGGCTCTGAGATCTGGTCTAGGTCCTGGGTTACAGGTGCTGGGTTCCAGGTTCTGGGTCACAAGTCCTGGCGTAAGTCTGGGTCCAGGTTTGGGTCTGGGTTCGGGTATCGATCCCAATCTAGGTCTGTGTTCGGTTCCGCATCAAGATCTAGTTCTGGGTCCAGGTCCAATTCCTGTTCCAAGGTCCTAATTCTAGTTCTTATTCCGATTTCAGGTCCTTAGTCCGAGTCTGGGTTTGGGTCCTAGTTTTGAAATGGTTCCAAGTTTGGGTCTTGGTAAGAGTCCATGATTCACACCCCCACTACAAAATGGGTCCAAGCCCCGCGTCATGGGTCAAGATCCGTTTCCCAATCTTGGGTCCAGGTCTCGTTCTGATTAAGATCTTGGGTCCCAACCCGTGTCCAAGTCCGTGTCTGGGTCCGGGTTTGGGACCAAGACCAGGGTCGGGTCTCGGGTCACATTCTAAATCTTGGGTCCCGATTTTGGTTCTAATTTCGGGTTCGGGTCCCCAATCTAGGTCTGGACCTGGGGCAAGGTCTGAGTCTCCAATCCCGGTATAGGTTCTGCGTCCGGGTCTGGATCCAAGTCCATGTCTGGGTTTGAGTTCGTGTCTCGAGTCCCGATCCTAGTTTTAATTCGAGTCTGCGTCCTGATGTGGGTCTGGGTCCTAGTCCCTTGGTCTTGTTCCCAAGTCTCGGTCCGCTTCTAGTTCCGCTTCCAATTTCGGGTCACGGTGTACGTGTCCGGGTCTGGTTCTGGGTTTGGGTCCGTGTCCGGGTTTGGGTTTGAGTCCGGGTATGTGTCCCAGATCCAAACATCGACTATCGGTCAGGTCGAAGCCCCGAGTCCAGATCAGGATCACCGTCTCGAGTCCTAGTCTAGTTCCACTTCGGGTGCCAAGACCTGGTCTAAGTCCAAGTTGAGGGTCTGGGTTCGGGGTCAAGTCTTGGGTCTTAGTGCCAATTCCAATCCCCGAGTCCCGGGTCCAGGTCCCCCATCTAGGTTTGGGTCCTACGTCTTGGTCCGAGTCTAGGACCCGGTCGAGTTTCAAGTACTAGTCCGAGTTCGAGTTTGGGTTTCAAATCCCGATCAGGGTCTAGATCTGGGTTTGAGTTCCAAGTTCGAGTCCAGATATTGGTCCAGGCTCGGGTCCCGGGTGTAGGTCCCCCATCCAAGTCTTGGTCCTAAGTCCTAGTCCCGGTCCATGTTTGGGTTCGGGTCCTAGTCCTAGTTCTGATTTCGATTCCGTGTTCAGGTTCGGGTTTAGGTCCGAGTCTGGGCCGGGGTCTGAGTCCTGGTCCGAGTCCAGAGTTGGGTCTGGGTGCAAGTCCAGATCCTTGTCTGGGTTTGGGTTTGGGTCTAGGTCCGAGTCCAAGTTTTGCGTACGGGTCTAGGTTTGGGTGTGGGTCTTTGTACGTATCCAGGTCCCATGTGTTAATCCTGGTCTGGGTATGGGTCCGAGTTTGGGTTCCAGTCCAGGTTTGTATCTAGATCCATGTCTAGGTCCGAGTTTGGGTCTGGGATCGGGTCCTTGGTTCATGTCCGATACGATACCGGACCCGGACCTAGAACCGTAATCGGACCAGGACTGGGACTGTAATAGGACCCAAACCTAAACCCAAACTTTGACCAGAACCCATACCGGGACTTGAACCAGGCCAGCACTTGTGACCTTGGACCTAAACCAAGACCGGAACCTAGACCCAGACCGGGACCTGGACCCAGACCGAGACTAGGACCTAGACCCGGACCCCAAAACCGGGGTCGAACCTAGGACCCAAGAACCAGACTCGGACTTAGGACCCGAAACCCAGAGCTAGACTGGGATTGGGACCCGAACTCGTACCCGAAGCCAAACCGGGACTTGGACTCGGACTGGACCCGAACTCGAACCCGGACCAGGACTTAGATCCCGAATATAGATGGGGGACCCTCACCAATAAATTGGGCCCCAAAACTAGGCCTAGAACTTGGGCCATAGAACTTTGATCGGGATCGGGGACCTGACCCTACACCCAAACCTGGACAAGGACCCACCTCGAGACCTGGGATCCGGGACTCGATGGTTGGACTCGATTCGTTGTCGATGTCTAGATCTAGGACTTAGACCAGAACCCGAACCCAAACTAAAACTCAAATCAGGACCCGAACAAATACCAGGACCCAGACCCACACTTGGGAACGAAAATTGAAACTTGAACTGGAACTGCACCGAGATCTTTGAACGAGACCGAGTCCTAGACCCAAGCCCGAACCCAGAACCAGAGCCAGCCTCGAACCCTACTCGAGACGGAAACTCAGACCTAAACCTCGCCCCGAACCTGTACCCCGTGACTTGAAACTGGAACCGAAACTAGAACGGAATAAGGATCCAGGAATAGGACCAGGACCAGGACATGGACCCAGACCCAAAACTGTAACCAGACCAGGATCCAGACTCGGACACAAACCCACCATGGGATTAGGTCCAAAACCCGGACCCAAACCCAGACCAGAACCTAGTCCAGGACCTAGACCTTAACTAGGACCCTGATCGGGACCCCAACCCGGATCCGAAAAAAGACTTGGACTCAGACCAGGACCCGAACCTAGACTCAAATCTTAACCCGTACTTCGATCTAAACTCGGACCCAAACTTGGGATCCAAACCCGAACTTGAACTTGGACCTAGACCGGGACCTAGGATCTGGACCTAGATGGGAGACCTGGGGCCCAAACCCAAACTTGGAGTAAGAATCCAGACCTAGATCGGGGACTTGCACCCAAAACTTGGCCCCGCAACCAGGACTGAACCCAAAACTCGACTCTAGACTCGAGAAATTGGACCCAACCTTGGACCCGCAACCCAAGACCTAACTATCGAGACACAACCCTGAACCTGAACCCGAACCCAAACTTAGGATGCGACCCAAGATCTGAGACTTGAACTAAAACAAGACTTGGATCCAAGACCAAAATTTGAATCTGGACCAAAGGCTTTGACCTGACCCGTAGCTAGTGTTTAAATCCAGGACCCAGACCTGGATCCGTACCTAGACCCAGAATCGGAATCAGACCAGGTGTGGGATTAGAACCTAGACCTGGGACAGTAACAAGACCAAAACCTAAACCCAAACTCAAACAAGAACACATACCGGGACTTGGACCCGGACCGAGACTTGTGACTTGGGACCTAAACCAAGACCGGGACCTGGACCAAGACCGGGTGGCGGACCCAGACCCAGACCCAGACCCAAAAACTAGGGCTAGACCAAGGACCTAAGAACAAGAGACAGACCTGGGACCCAAAACTCTTACCCACATTGGGCCTGGGACCCAAACTCAGACCCGAACCCAAACTGGGACCTAGACTCAAATCGGGACTCTAGACCCAAACCCGAACCAGAACACGAACTTGGACCCAGGCCGGGACCAAAGACCTGAACATAGATGGGGGACCCAGACCGAGGAATTGGGCCCCCAAACCGGGACCAGAACTTGGGCTTCAGAACTTGGATCGGGATTCGGGACCCGACCCTAGACCCAAACATAGACCTACGACCCACCTCGTGACCTAGGATCCAGGATTTGATGCTTGGACCCGACCCATAGTTGGTGTCTAGATTATGGACTTAGAACAGAACCCCAATCCAAACTCGAACTCAAACCAGGACCCAGACACATACCAAGACCTAGACCCACACTCAGGAACCAAAACCAAAAGGTGAACTTTAACCAGACAGGGATCTTGGAAAGGGAACTGGACTGAGACTGAGAACCGAACCAACTGCCAGAACCGGGCCCAATCTCAGACCCTGACCGAGGCCAAAACCAAGACCTGAACCTCGCCTCGGACCCAAATCAAGACCCGAACCCAGACTCAGACCTAAACTCGACACGAACCCGTACCCCGTGACTTGAAACTAGAACCGAAACCAGAAGCAGATCGAGATCCAGTAACAGGACCAGGACCTGGACGCAGACCCCAAATTGTCACCGAACCAGGACCTGAACTCAGACACACACCCACCCGGGGATTGGGTCCCAACCTTGAATCCAAACCCGAACCCAGACTCAAGACCCAAACTAATACCTGAACTCAGACCCAAACATGGAATAGGACTGGGTACCCAGAATCAGGATCGAGACCTTGAATTGCACCCTAGTCTCGTTCTTGAACCTAGACCGAGAACCAGACCGGGACTTGGGACTTTAACCGAAACCAGATTGGGACCCATCATTGGGATCTTGATCTTGTCCCGAGATTCAGGAATCGGGGCTTCGACAAGACCCGTAGTTAATGTCTTGATCTAAGAGTCGAACAAGGAACCGAAGTAGGACAAGGACCTTTACCCAGACCCAAACATGGGAGACAAACCCGAAACTTATACCAGAATGTGACCAGGACCTAGGAACAGGACCGAGACCGTGACCAGGAACTGGACCTGGACCAACACCCTGAACTAGACCATAACCAAGCCCCAAAATTTGAGTTGAGACCCAGTCCTAGACCCCATCCCGGACCCAAACAAGGATTGAGACTCAAACCCGAAACCAAACCCAAACTCATGACTCGATCCCAGACCCAGACCAAGCCCCTTACTGGTATTGGGATTCGCACTTGGACATGGATAAGAACCAAGACATGAAATCGTATACTGACCCAGACCAAGACCAGGATCGAAATAGGGGACCTAGACATGGACCCAAACCCGAACATGGGACCCCAACTCAGACCAGGATGCAGCCCCAGATCCGAAAAACCTGTACCCAGACTCAGACTAAGACTCGAACCTCGACCCTAATCTGGATTAAGACCCTGACCAAGAACGAAAGCCAAACCCAAAATTAGAACTAGAACTGTGACTAGGACCCAGACCTGAGACTAGAACCGAACCCAAACCATAACCCAAACTCAGACCAGAACTTGGACTGAGACGTTGACTAGGACTGGGACCCGAACGTTGATCGGGACCTAGACCAGACCTGGTCCTAAACGTTCGACGGGACCTAGACCAAGATCTAGACCTTAACAGGGACCCGAACTCGAACCCGGACCAAGACAAGGACCGAGACCTGGACTCAAACCCAGATCGGGACCTAGACTCAAACTAAGACTCGAGACCTAAACCCAAACCTGGACCCAGACAAGGACCTAGGAACTGAACTTAGATTGGGGACCTACACCAGGGACCGAGGCCACAGAACCAAGACCTAGATCCAAATTCAGCACTCAAACCCAAACCAAGACCTGACCTGGACCAAAGAATCTAAAGTCAGACCCATACCCGAACCCGAAACCTGCCCCAGACCAAAAATAGTGCAGGAACCTGCACACGGACATGGACCAAACCCAAGCCCAGACCTGAACCCAAAATTTGACCTGAACCTGGGACCCAAACTCAAACCCAGACCTAGAATCAGAGCCAAACCTAGACCTGGACCCGGACCCATACTCGACACCAAAGACTTAGACCCGGAACTAAACCTGGACTCAGATTAAGATCAAAACTTGGGACTTGGACCTTGACGTAGACCCAGTCTAGGACCTGAACTCACACCCAAAGCCTCATCCAAACCTAGACTAAAATCCAGACTCGAACCCAAACCCATACAAGGACTCGAACCCCAACCTGAACTCGAACCCTAACTCAAACATAGAATGGCAACTACAACTGGAACCAAACTAGGTCCAGACAAGGACCTAAACCTGAACCGGAACCCAGATAAAAGCCAGACTGAGACCCAAACCTGAACCGAGACTAGGACTCAAACTTGAACCTAGACTGGGACCCAAACCCAAACAAGAACTTTGACCAGGACCCAAAATCGGGATAGGGACCTGGGCAACAGAACTAGGATCAGGACTTAGTACCCGACCCAAACCCGGACTTGAACCTAGGACCTAGCTTGTGACCCAACACCCGAAATGGACTGAGACTAGGACCTAAGATTGGGATCCAGATCTGGACCTGGGCCTTCGACCAAACCCGTAGTTGGTGTCTGGATCTGGGACCCAACCTAGACCCAAACCCAGACAAGCACCTGAACCCAAACCCGGACCTGAACCCAATCCTAGACCAAAACCTAGACCCGAACCCGTACCCTATGACCTGAAATTCAAATCAAAACTTGAAGTAGAAGGGGACCCAAAAATGGGACCAAAACCAGCACTTAGACTTGGAACTGTAACCGTACATGGACGTAGACCCAGAACTGTAACCGGACCAGGACCTAGACTCCAGCTCAAACCTAGACTTAAACCGGAACCAACAACCAGATCCCAAACAAAACCTAGACTCGAGACCCAAACTCAGACCCGGACATGGAACCCGACTCGGGACACAAACTGGGGCCAGGACCTAGAACCGGACCCCAGTCTCGATCCCGAATCCAAACTTAGACCTGGGACCTAAACCAGAACCAGACCGGGACCCGTGACAGGGATCTAGATCTGGACTCGAGATCCGTGAAATAGGGCTTGGAACAAACCTGTAATAGGTGTCTGGATGTGGGACTCAGACTAGGTTCCGAACCCGGACCATGACCCAAACCCGAAACCAGACCTAGACCCAGGACCCGAAACTAGAACCTGATAAGGACCCGGACCTAGACTTAAAACTGAACTCGAACCTAGCCCCAGACCCAAACTGAGACAGGAACTCGGGCCTTGACCCGGACCTAAATTTGGGACCTGATCCCAGACACAAACTCGGTCCTAGATTGGGATCTGGATACGAACTTTGACTCGAATTCAGACCCAGACCAGGATCGAAACCCGAGACCTAGATCGGGATAGACATCTTGACCCAGAGCCAAACATGGACCCGCACCAGGGACCCTAACTAGGACCTGGACCCAAACCCAGACCCAAATCAGGATCCAAACCTGTACCCAGACCAGGACCCAAAGTAAAACCAGGACTCAAACGCCGACCTAGACCCAGATCCGAACCCGAACCTAGACACAGAATCCAAGTGTGGATCTGTGTTCGAGTCCGGGTCCTAGTCCGATTACAATTTTGGGTCTAGGTCCTCGTCTTATTCTTGTGTCCCGATCTAAATCTTGTTTCGATTTCTAGTTTCAAGTCACGAGGTACGGGTCTAGTCCAAGCATCGAGTCCTAGATCCCAAGTCCCAAGGTGGGTCCTACGTCTAGGTTTGGGTCTAGGGTCAGCTCCCAAATTGTAATCCAAGTTCTGAGGCCCAAGTTTTGGTCCCGGTTTGGGGGACCAATTCCTAGGTCTAGGTCCCCCATATATGTTCGGGTCCTAGGTCACAGTCCAGGTCCAAGTTTGTGTTCCGGTTCGGGTTCATGTCTCAGGTTCCTGTCTGAGTAAAGGTCCCGACTTGGGTTCGGGTCCCATCCTAGTCTTGGTTTAGGTTTTGGGTCCATAGTCCGACTTTGGTTCTTGGGTCCTAGGTTTGGCCTCAATTTTTTTGTTTGGGTCTTGGTCTGGGTCTAGGTCCCGGTCTTGGTTAAGGTTCCAGGTCATGGGTCCCGGTCTGGGTCCAAGTACAGATATGTGTTTTGGTCTAAGTTTTGGTTTATGTTTGGGTCCTGTTACAATCCCAGGTCTGGGTTCTCCTCCCAGTCCTGGTCCGATTCTAATTCTGAGTCTGAGATCGGGTTTGGATCCCGGTTCGGGTCTGAGTGTTGGTACGGATCTGGGTTCGGGTGCCAAATTCAAATACTTACTATGGGTTAAGACAAAGCCTTAGGTCTAGATTCATATCTCGGTCTTTGTTTGGGTTTGGGTTCAGAGTTGTGTTTCGGTAGTCAGTTTTAGGTTTCGGGTCCAAGGTCGAGTCCTGTGTCTCGAGTTTGGGGCGAAGTTTTAGGTCTCAGTCCCAGTCAGGCCCAGTTGTGGGTCCAAGTCCCCCATCTAGGTCTGGATCCTTGGTCTAGGTCTTGGTCCAAGTTCGGGTTTGGGGCCCAGGTCCCCCATTTAGGTCACGATTTTGTTCTCAGGTGCCAGGTCCGAGTCTCGGGTCCCAAGTCCTGGTCCCGGTCCCAATTCAAGTTATAGTCCCAGTATAGGTTCAAGACTCGATCCAGGTCCGAGTCCTGGGTTTGAGTTTGAGTCTCGGGTTTGTGTCTAAGTTCTGGTACGAGTCTGGGTCTGGGTCTTGGTCTTGGTCTAGGTATAGATCTGGGTTTGGTTTTTTGTCCGGGTCTTGGTCTGGGTCTTGGTCTGGGTCCAAGTTTTGGTACGGCTCTGAGATCTGGTCCAGGTCCCGGGTCACGGGTGCTGGGTTCCAAGTTCTGGGTCACAAGTCCTGGCGCAAATCTGGCTCCGGGTTTGGTTCTGGGTTCGGGTATCGATCCCAATCTAGGTCCGTGTTCGATTCCGCATCAAGATCTAGTTCTGGGTCGAGGTCCAATTCCTGTTCCAAGGTCCTAATTCTAGTTCTTGTTCCGATTTCAGGTCCTTAGTCCGAGTCTGGGTTTGGGTCCTAGTTTTGAAATGGTTCCAAGTTTGGGTCTTGGTAAGATTCCAAGATCCACACACCAACTACAGGTTGGGTCCCAACCCCGGGTCATGGGTCAAGATCCGATTCCCAATCTTGGGTCATGGTCTCGTTCCGATTCAGATCGTAGGTCCCAGTTCGTGTCTGGGTCCGGGTTTGGGACCATGCCTAAGGTCGGGTCTTGGGTCACATTCGAAATCTTTGGTCCCGATTCTGGTTCTAATTTTAGGTTCGGGTCACCAATCAAGGTCTGGACCTGGGTCTAGGTCTGAGTCTCCAATCCCAGTCCGGGTTCTTTATTCGGGTCTGGATCAAAGTCCATGTCTTGGTTTGGGTTCGTGTCTCGACTCTCGATGCTAATTTTAATTCGAGTCTGCATCCCGGTTCGGCTATGGGTCTGGGTCCTAGTCCCTTGGTCTTGTTCCCAAGTCTCGCTCTGCTTCCAATTTCGGGTTACAGTGTACGTGTTCGGGTCTGGTTCCAGGTTTGGGTCCGAGTCCGGGTTCGGGTTTGAATCTGGGTATGGGTCCCAAATCCAAACATCGACTATGGGTCAGGTCCAAGCCCCGGGTCCAGATCAGGATCACGGTCTCGAGTCCTAGTCTAGTTCCACTTCGGGTCCCAAGACCTAGTCTCGGTCCAAGATCAGGGTTTGGGTCCGAGGGTCAGGTCTTGGGTCTCAGTGCCAATTATGAATCCTGGGTCCCGGGTCCAGGTCTCCCATCCAGGTCTGGGTCCTAGGTCACAGTCTGAGTCTAGGACCTGGTCGAGCTTCAAGTCCTAGTCCGAGTTCGAGTTCGGGTTTCAAATCTCGGTCAGGGTCCAGATCTGGGTTTGAGTTCCAAGTTCGAGTCC
Source organism: Cannabis sativa (assembly GCF_029168945.1). Taxonomy (NCBI): domain Eukaryota; kingdom Viridiplantae; phylum Streptophyta; class Magnoliopsida; order Rosales; family Cannabaceae; genus Cannabis; species Cannabis sativa. The sequence goes on from NC_083601.1 coordinate 62,521,691, forward strand.
AGATCTTGGTCCGGGCCTGGGTCCCGGGTCTAGGTCCCCCATCCAGGTCTGGGTCCTAGGTCCTAGTCCGGGTCCATGTTTAGGTTCGGGTCCTAGTCCCAGTTCTAATTTTGATTTCGTATTCCGGTTCAGGTTCATGTTCGGGTTTTGGTCGGGGTCTGAGTCCTGGTCCGAGTCTAAAGTTGGGTCTTGGTCCAAGTCTGGATTTCTGTCTGGGTTCGGGTTAGGGTCTAGGTCTGAGTCCAAGTCTTGGGTACGGGTCCAAGTTTGGGTCAGGGTCTCGGTCCAGATACAGGTCCCTCGTGTTAATCCCAGTCTGGGTTTGAGTCCATGTTTGTATCTAGATCCATGTCTAGGTCCGAGTCTTGGTCTGGGATCGGGTCACTGGTACAGGTTCGACCCTATACCAGACCCGAACCTAGAACCGGAATCAGACCAGGATTGGGACTGTAACAGGACCCAAACCTAAACCAAAATTCAGACCAGAACCCATACCGGGACGTGAACCAGACCAGCACTTGTGACCTAGGACCTAAACCAAGACTAGGACCTGGACCCAGCCGGGAATAGGACCTAGACCCAGACCCCAAAACCGAGGCCAAACCCAGGAGCCAAAAAGCAGATTCGGACCTAGGACCCGAAACCCAGAGCTAGACTGGGACTGGGACCCGAACTCGTACCTAAAGCCAAACCGAGACCTGGACTCTGACTGGACCCGAACCCGAACCCGGACCGGGACCTATTACCCGAATATAGATGGGGGACCGAGACCTAATAAGTGGCCCCTAAAACTAGCCCTACAACTTGGGCCTTAGAACTTGGATCGGGATGAGGGACCTGACCCTAGACCCAAACCTAGACATAGGACCCACCTCGGGACCTGGGATCCGGGACTCGATGGTTGGACCCCATTCGTTGTCGATGTCTAGATCTTGGACTTAGATCAAAACGTGAACCCAAACTCAAACTCAAATCAGGACCCGGACACATACCAAGACCCAGACTCACACTTGGGAACAAAAACTAAAACTTGAACTGGAAGTGGACCGAGATCTTTGAATGGGACCGAGACCTAGACCCAGGCCCGAACCCGGAACCAGAGCTAGCCTCGAACCCTACTCAAGACCGAAACTCGGACCTGAACCTCGCCCCGAACCCGTACCTCGTGACTTGAAACTGGAACTGAAACTAGAAGCGGATCAGGACCGAGGAACAGGACCAGGACCAGGACATGGACCCAGACCCAAAACTGTAACCGGACCAGGATCAAGACTCGGACACAAACCCACCCTGGGAATGGGTCCAAAACCTAAATCCAAACCCTAATTAGGACTCGGGACCCGAACCCAGACCTAAACTCAGACTCAAACATTGAATAGGACTCGGGACCGAGAACTGGGATAGAGACATAGAATTGGACCCCAATCTCAGTCCTGGACCTAGACCCAGACCTGGGACATGTATTGAAATGGGGCTTGGACAAGTCCCATAGTCGATGTCTTGATTTGCGACTTGGACCAGGAGCCAAAGCTGGACCAGGACCTGGAACCAGACCCAGACCCTGAACCCAAAACTGAAACTTGAACCAGAACGTGACCAGGACCCTAGAACAGGATTAGGATCGTGACTAGGACCTTGACCTGCACCGAGACCCAGAACTAGAACGAACCAAGCCCCGCAACTTGAGCTCGGACCCGGTCCCGAACCTAGACTAGGGCTGAGACTTGAACCCGAACTCGGGACTCGATCCCAGACCCAAACCAAGCCCCTAACTTAAATTGGTATTCAGACCTGGACATGGACACGAACCCAGACCCGGACCCGAATACCGACCAAGACAAAGACCGGGATCAAAACACAAGAACTGGACCAGGATCCAAACACAAACCCAGACCTGAACCTGGGACCCAGACCCAGGACCTGAACCTAGACCTTGATTCAAACCTGGCCCAAGATCAGTATTTGAAAAACCCGTACCCAGACTCGGAATAAGACTTGGACCCCAACCAAAACCTTGAACCAAACCCGGACCCAAACCATAACCCAAACTCAGACCACAAGTTGGACCGACACCTTGACTAGGACTGGGACCTAAGACCTAGGACATGAACCTGGACCGGGACCTACACCTCACCTGGTCCTAAACCCTCACCGGGTCCTAAGACCCGTAACCCTGACCAGGATCCAAACCCTGACAAGGACCCCAACCTAATCTCGAACCAAGATTGGGATTGAGACCTAGAGCTGAACCCGAACCGAGACCTGGACTAAAACCAAGACTCAGGACCCGAACCCGAACCTGGACCCAAAGCAGGACCTAGGAACTAGACTTGGATTGGGGACCTAGACCAAGAACATAGGCCTTGGAACCCAGACCCCGATCTAAATCCGAGACTCAAAACTGAACCAGGACCTGACTTGGACATAGGAATCTGAACTCGGACCTAGACCCAAACCCGAAACTTGCCCCGGACCCAAACTAGGAATCGAACGTAGATACGAACCCATACCACGACAAAACCCGAACTTGGGACCCAAACTCAGACCCTAAATAAGAATCAAACCCAAACATGGAACGACTTTGGACCCAAACTCAAACCTAGATCGGGATCAGAACCCAAGACTTAGACCCAGAACTAAATCCAGACTCAGATCGAGATCGAAACCAGTGACTCAGACCTGAACCTAAACCAAGACCCAGGACTCTAACCCACACCAGGAGCTTGATCCGGACCTAGACCGTGATCTGGACACAAACACAAACTCTGACTAGGACTTCACCCCATCCCGAACTTGAACCCCGACACGAACTCGAACCCAAATTCAAACTCAGAATCGCAACTAGAACTTGAACCGAACAAGGACTAGACTCGAACCCAAACCCAAATAAAAACCCAAACCGAGACCAAAACTTGAACCTCGACTAGGACCCAAACCCGAACCTAGACCGAGACCCAAACCCAGACCGAAAATTGGACCTCGGCAACGGAACTAGGAAAAGGACCCAAGACCCGACCTAGACCCGAACTTGAACCGGGACCTGGAAAACAGAACTAGTCCAAGTCCGTGTCTAGGTCTGAGTCCTAATCTTGGTCCGTGTCCGAGTCTTGGGTTTGAGTCCGAGTCCTAGGTTCGAGTCCTAGTTCTGGTACGAGTTCGACTCTGGGTCCGGGTTTCGATCTGGGTTTAGGTTTGGGTCTTTTTTTGGGTCTAGGTCTTGATCTGGGTTCTGGTACGGGTCTAGGTTCTAGTCCAAGTCCCAGGTCACGGAACATGGGTTTGTGTCTGGGTCTGAGTATCGATCCCAGTCTAGGTCCGGTATCAATCCCAGTCTGGGTTTGGGTCCGTGTTCGGTTCTGCGTCTAGATCTGGTTCTGGGTCAAGGTCTAATTCCTTTTCCAAGGTCCTGAACTCGGTTCTTGTTCCGACTTTGGGTCCTGGGTCCAAGGCCGGGGTCATGGGTCAAAATACGGATCCCAATCTTGGGTCCTGGTCTCATTCCGATTCAGATCCTAGGTCCTAGTCCGTGTCCATGTCCGGGTCTGGGTCTGGGACCGAGACCGGGGTCGGGTCTTGGGTCCCAGTCCTGGGTCCTGATTCTTGTGCTAATTTCAGTTTTGGGTCCCCAATCTACGTTTGGGACTTAGGTCCAGGTCTGAGTCTCCAATCCCGATCTGGGTCCTGCGTCTGGGTCTAGATCAAGTCCGTGTTTGGGTTCGGGTTCGTGGCCCAAGTCTCGATCTGAGTTTTGATTCAGGTCTATGTCCCGGTTCGGGTCTGGGTCTGGGTCCTAGTCAGATTCTAGTTCCAGGACTGAGACCGGGTCCTAGTCCCCTGGTCTTGTTTCCGGGTCGCTGTCAGCTTTCGGTTCCGCTTCTAGTTTGGGTTCACGGGATACGGGTCTCAGTCTGGGTTTGGGTTTGGGTCCGAGTCTGGGTCTAAGTTTGAGTCCGGATATAGGTCCAGATGTTGGAAATTATTGTACCAGGATCTTAGATCTACTCACAAGTATGTTGATTAACACCCTAAATATGAACTTCTAAAACGATTACGAAATAAACACATATAAAGTATTAGAAACCTTACATTGGGTGCAGCGGAATAATATGACTCCTTCCGTTCAGATATCTAGCCGTTGATTCTTTTCTGTAGCAGAGCATTATCAATATCTGAACCTGGATCTCTTTCTCTCCTTCTTTAGTGCTGAAACTCCTTGTTGAATGTCTTTCTTCAGGATCTTCCTCACTATGATTGAGGTATCACTTCCTGTGTGTGGGCACTACTCTAATCACTAAGTGATTTCGAAATTTCAAGGAAGAAGAAGAGTATGAAGGTGGCGGCTAGGTATAGAGAGAGAAGGCTCAGGTTTTTCTCTGAAGGAAAAGTGTGAAAGTTACGTGTAAATTTCCTGAAGCCTTCACAATCTATTTATAGCATTCCACTAGGGTTAGGTTTGAATTATTTGGCATTAAAATAATGAAAATATTAGATGAAAAACCCTATAAAAGTGGTCAGCCCTATACAGTATGGATTTGGGCCTCACTTTTTGCAATTTTGCAATTTTATCATTTCTGCATCTCATTTTCTCAAAAACGCCAATTTTTAAATTCAACCATTTAAATGCCAATTCTAACTATTTAATAACTATAAATAATTATTAAATAATATTGTCATTTATAATATTTATTAATTGAACCATACAAAGTATCATAATTAACAAATATGCGCCTAAAACTCTTTCTTTACAATTTCGCACTTACTTAGTGAAAAATTCACAAATAGACATAGTCTAATTTGAGAATTATAATTGATTAATCAAAACCAATTATATGAGTCTTACAAGCAATATTATCTCAACTAGTGGGGGGACCATGGGTCTATATAAGCGAGCTTCCAATAAGGAGATCAAGAATTTATAACCTAAATTCACTGACTTATTAATTCTTCGTTGAATCCACGCATAGATTTTAGAATTGCACTCTCAGCATATAGAATGCTCTATATGTTCCACCATATAGACACATCATTAGTTATCCATTGTTATAATCCTGATTTGATCAATGATCCTCTATATGATGATCCACACTGTAAAGGGATTAGATTACCGTTACACCCTACAATGTATTTTATCCTTAAAACACTTAACCCCGTATAAATGATATTTCAGCTTATGTGAAATGAGTACTCCACCATTTATTTCCGTTTGGTCAAGCTCGAAGGAGATCATCCTTTACTTACTATTCGCTAGATAGAAGCTATAGATTCCATGTTTATGTTAGCACTCCCACTCAATTGCACTACCATGCTCCCAAAATGTACGTATCACCCTGACCTAAAAGTAGGCTTAACTAACAAATCAAAGAACACGAATAGCCTCTTGAGATTGATCCTAATCATAACAGGATTAAGATCATTTGATCTAGGATCAACTAGGCGATATTGACTTGAATAGATATTACGGTAAGTTTACTAAATCTAAGTCAAAGTTCAATATCGGTCCCTTCCGATGCATACTCCATGCATCCAACCTGAGCTTTACTTTAACCAATGCTCTGGAAAGAACATAGCATTTCTCCAAATGCAAGTAAACTCTGTTGTAGATTATCATATCAGTAAAACCCTATGTCTGATAAATCTAGGAAACTTTATTCACAGAGTCATGTTTACTTTCCAAAGTGTTGACAACACAATAAACAGGATCAAGTATGTGAAAAGGGTTTCAGATGGATTCATACATTATGTACATATAATCATGAAATAAATCATGTGAACCATGCAACATTAAATGTTAATTCTGATCTATATTAATAAGTAAATCTAATTATATTGAAATGAGTTTTATTTAGGGCATATAACCCAACACCAGATCCAAACATCGACTATGGTTAAGGTCAAAGCCCCGAGTCCATATTAATATCCAGTCTGGGGTCCTAGTCTAGTTCCACTTTGGGTCCCAGGTCCTCGTCCGGGTCCTAGTTTAGGGTTTGTGTTCGGGTTCGGGTTCAGGTCTTGGGTCTCGGTGCTAGTTTTAAAGCCTGGGTCCTGGGTCCAGGTCCCCCATCCAGGTCCGGGTCCTAGGTCCCGGTCCGAGTCTAGGACCCGGTCTGGGTTCCACTCCTAGTCTGAGTTAAGGTTCGGGCTTCCTATCCCAGTCTTGGTCATGATCTGGGCTCGAGTCCAGATCCAAGTTCGGGTCTGAGTCTCGGGTTTCGATCTGGGTCTGGGTTTCGAGGTCGCGTCCATGCCCACTCTCTAGCTCTGGGTCCTAGGTCCCAGTCCAGGTCCATGTTTGTGTTCATGTCCTAGTCCTTGTTCTGATATTTATTTTGTGTCCGGGTCGGGTTCGGTTCGGGGTCTGGGTCGGGGTCTGAGTCCTGGTCCGAGTCTAGGATTTGGTCTGGGTCAAAGTTTGGATCTCGGTCTAGGTCTAGGTTTGGGTCTAGGTCCGAGTCCAAGTCTTGGGTACGGGTCCAGGTTTTGGTCTTGGTCTCGGTCTGGATTCAGGTCCCAAGTTTCGATCCTGGTCCGGGTATGGGTCTGGGATTGGGTTCGAGTCCAGGTTCGTATCCAGATCCATGTCTAGGTCCGATTCTAGGTTTGGGATCGGGTCCCAGGTTCAGGTCCAACTCGATCCTGGACCCAGAACCAGAATCGGACTAGGACTGGGACTAGAACCCAGGCATGGACTGTAACAGGACCCAAACCTAAACCGAAACTCAATCCAAAACCCATACCAGGACTTGGACCCAGACCGAGACCTGTGACTTGGGACCTAAACTAAGACCCGGACCTGGACCCAGACCGAAATCCAGACCCAGACCCAGACCCAAAAACTAGGGCCAAACCTAGGACCCATAAACCAGACTCGGACCTGGGACCCAAAAGGCCAAAACCCGAACCCATACTGGGACTGGGATCCGAACTCGGACTCGAACCCACACCGAGACCTGGACTTGGACCGGACCCGAACCTGAACCGAAACACGAACTTGGACCCAGACTGGGACCTAGAATCTGAACATAGATAGGGGACCCAAACCTAGGAAACGGGACCCCGAACTAGGATCGAAACTTGGGCCTCAGAACTTGGATCAGGATTCGGGACCTAACCTCAAACCCAAACCTGGACCTAGGACACACCACGGGACATGGGATCTGGGACTTGATGCTTGGACTTGACTCATAGTCGGTGTCAGGATCTAGGACTTAGACAAGAACCCAAACCCAAACTCCATCTCAAACTAGGTCTCGCCCAAATACGAAGACCCAAACCCAAACTTGGGAAGCAAAACCGAAACTTGAACGGGATTTGGACTAGGATCTTGGAACGGGACCGGGACCTGGACCTAGACTCGAACCCCGAATCGGACCCAGATAAAACCCCAAACCTGAACCTCGTCCCAGACCCAAATCAGGAACCGAACCCAGACTCGGACCCAAACTCGACCCGAACCCGTACGCCGTGCATGAAACTAGAACCGAAACTAGAAGCCGATTGGGACACAGGAACAGGACCAAGACCAGGACCTAGACCCAGACCCAAAACTTTAACCGGACCAGGACCCAGACTCGGACGCAGACCCACCCTAGGTTTGGGGTCCAAAACCTGAATCCAAACCCGAACTAAGACTCGGGACCCAAACCCAGACCTAAATTCAAAGCTGAACATTGAACATGACTCAGGACCTAGAATTGGGATCAAGACCCAACACTAGACCCAGACCAAGACCGGGACTTGGGACCCGTGATTGGGATCCAAATCTTGTCTCGAGATCTGAGAACTAGGGCTTGGACAAGACCCATAGTCGATTTCTTTATTTGGGACTCGGAAAAGGACCCAAAGCTGGACCACGACCTGGACCCAAACCCAGACTTGGGACCCGAAACTGAAACTTGAACAAGAACATGACTAGGACCTTGGAACAGGACCGCGACCGTGACCAAGACCTGGACCTGGACCGGGACCCAGAACTAGACCAGAACCCAGCCTCTAAACTCGGGCTCGAACCTTGTCCCGGACCCAGACTAGGATTGAGACTCGAAAGTGAACTCAAAACCGAACTCGGGACTCGATCCCGAACCAAGACCTAACCCTGACCTAAACTGGGATTTAGACCTTGACATGGACACGAAGCCAGACCTGGACCCGAAAACTGACCTAGACCCAAACTGGGATCAAAACACGAGACCTAGACCCGAACCAAGATGCAAACCCATACCCAAACTTGGGACCCAGACCTAGACCCGAACCTGGACCCAGACTCAGACCGAGATTCGAAAAACCCGTACCCAAAATCAGAATTGGAACTAAGACAAGGACCCAAACCCAAACTAGAATTGGAAACTAGGCCCATAATCGGGATAGGGACCCTGGCAACGGCGGTAGGACCAGGACCCAAGACCCGACCCCAGACCTGGACTTACACATAGGACCCAGCTTGTGACCCAGCACCCGAAAAGCAACCAAAACGCGACCCGAGATCGGGATCAGGATTTGGACGCGAGGCTTGGATCGAACCTGTAGTCAGTGTCTAGATTTGGGACCAAGCCCCAGACCCAAAACCGAACCAAGGCCCGAACCAGAATCCAGACCTGGACCCAAACCCAGTCCCAGATTAAAACTTGGACCCGAACCCATACCCTGTGATGTGAAATTGGAACTGAACTGGAAGTAGACAGGGACCCGGGAACGGGACCGAAACCAGTACCTAGACCTGGACCTAGAACCGTAACCGGACTTGGACCTAGACCCAAAAACATAACCAGACCAGGACCTAGACTCCAACCTAGACCTAGACCTGAACTGGGACCTAGACCCGAATCCCAACCCAAACCAGGACTCGGTGCCGAACATGGACCAAAACTCAGACCAAAACATGGAACCAGACTTGGGACAGAAAACTGGGTCGGGACCTAGAACCGCACCCTAGTCTCGATCCCGAACTCAAACTTAGACCCTGGACCCAAGACCTGAACCAGAACCAGACCGGGACACGGGACAAGGATCTAGATCTGGGACTTAAACCAGGACCCGAACAGGACCGCGAGAATAGGACCCTCAAATAAGAGTACGATCGTGACCACGACCCGAACGCAAAACTAGAACAAAACTCAGACCTAGATCCAGACCCAAACCGAGACCGGAACACGGGCCCAAACATGGTCTTGTACCCAGACTGGGATCTAGACCCGGACCCGAACCCGGACCGGACCTAGACGTGGGACTTGATCCCATATATAGACTCTGACTAAGATAGGGATCCAGATATGAACGTGGACTTGGACCCAGACCTAGACCCAGACTAGGATCAAAACTCAGGACCTAGATCTAGACCGAGACCTTGACAGAGACCCAGACCTGGACCCAAATCCAGACCCAGACTGGGATCAAGACCATGACCCTGACCCAGACCCGAACTCGGAGCTGGACTCAGACCTTGACCCAGACCCACACTCATACTGGAACCCAAACACTAAATCGAAATTGAAACTAGGACTAGGACCCAAACCCAGACTTAGACCTAGGACTTGGAACCTAGACCCAGATCAGAACTCAAGACTCGGAACCGAACCTGGACCTAGACTCGAACCCAGATCTAGACCCAAACCGAGATCGAAATCCGAACCTAGAGTTGGACTAGGACTTGAACCTCGACCCGGTCCTAGACTCAGACCGGGACCTAAGACTCAGACCTAGAAGGGGGACCTAGACCCGGGACACTGGCATCGGAACTGGGACTGAGACCCAAGACCTTACCCCAGACCCGGACCCTGACCTAAGACCCAGACTGAGACTTGGGACCCGAAGTGGAACTATAGCGGGACCCGAGACCGTGATCCAGATCTGGACTCGGGGCTTAGACCTGATCCGTAGTCAGTGTTTTGACCTGGGACCCATACCCAGACTCAAATCTAGACCCAGACTAAGACCCAGACCCAGTCCCAGACCTAAACCCGTACCCGAGACGTGGGTTTGAGTGCAAGTCTGGGTTTGACTCCGAGAAGTAGAATCTGACTAGGACCCAGACCTAGACACATACCCGAATCAAAACTCGGATCGAGACTATGGACACGAACTCGAACCCAAACACGGACTTGGATCTAGGCCCGGACCAAGGACCCAGACAGGGATTGGGGAGCCAAACACAAAATTAGAACCAGAATCGGGACCTAGGACTTAGATAAGGACCCAAGACGCATCCCCGGTCTAGGTCCCAGACCTGGACCTGGAAACGGACACGGACTAAACCCAAGATCCGAATAAAAACAAGACCAAGACCCAAGATTGGGATTTGGATCTTGACCCACAACCAGAGGCTTGGACCCAACCCGAAGTCGGTATCTAGATCTTGGAATCGTACAAAGACCCAAACTTGGAACCATTTCCAGACCAGGACAAAAACCCAGTCTCGAACCCGAGACCCGAAATCAGAACAAGAACCGAAATTAGGACACTGGAACAAGAATTGGACCAAGACCCAAAACCGAATCTAGATGTGGAACCGAACATGGACTGGGACCCAGGCCCGGAATTAGACCTAGACCTTGACCTAGACCCTGACCCGTACCATAAACCTGGGTCTGAGTCCGAGTTTGGGAACTTAAATCTGACTAAGACCTAGACTGAAACCCAGACCAGGATGCGGACCCAAATCAAAACTCGGATCGGGACTCGAGACACAAACCCGAACTCAAACACGGACTTGGACCTAGACCCGAATCCAACACCCGGATCCGGATTGGAGACTCAGACCTAGACCCAGGAGCGAGACCTAAATTGGGGACTCAAACTCAAAATTAGAACCAGAATCGGGACCTAAGAATAGAACTGGGACCCATGACCCGACCCTAGTCTCGGTGCCACACCCAGACCCAGACACAGACCAATACCTAAGATCTGAATTGGAACGAGAGTGGGACCCAAGATTAGGATCCGAAATTGACCCTCGACTCAGGGCTTGTACCCAACCCGTAGTCGGCATCTAGATCTTAGAATCATACCAACACTCGAACTTGGAACAATTTTCAAGCCAAGACCCAAACCCGAACTCGGACCCGAGACGTGAAATCAGAACAAGAACCGGAATAAAGACCCTGGGACCTAGGACCCTAACCTGAATTGGGGACCCACACCCATGACTCAGCACCCAAGACCAAAACCTAGACCCTAGACCCAAACCAGGACCCAATGTAAGAGCTAGAACTTGACCAGGATCTGAATTTGGACATGGGACCTAGGACCCAAGACCCGAGGCTTGGACCCGACCGATAGTTAGTGTCTAAATCAAGGAATTAAATCTAGACCCCGACCTAGACTTGGACCAGAACCCGAACCCGTGCTTGAACTCGAACTAGACTCGACATGTTGTTTATGTTTGGATTTGGGACCAAGACTCGAACCTGAACCCAAACACAGACCTAGACCCAGACCAGGACTTAGACCCAGAGCCACACTCAAACCTTAAATCGTACCCTGTGACTAAAAATTGGAACCGAAATTCGAACCGGACCTTTAAACCCTAAACCCTAAACCCTAAACCTTAAATTCTAAATCCTAAACTCTTTACACTTACCCCTAAACCCTAAGCTCTAAACCGTAAACCCTAAATCCCTAAACACTTTACCCAATACCCTAAACCCTAATCCCTAACCTGTACACGGACCCAGGCCCATACCCATACCGAGATCGGAACCCAGGACCAAGGCCCAGACCCAGATCTAGACGCGAACCTAGACCCAAACTCAGGACCTGAACCCGCACCCAAAACCTTGTCCGGGACCTAGACGTTGTCTCAGACACAAATTGGGATCCCGCCACGGAGCTAAATAGGGACCTGGATTGAGACCGGGAACCCAGACCCTGACTCAAACCTAAACGCGTTCTGGGACCTAGACTCAGATCCAAACTCAGGATCCCAACCCGAATCTGAACTTGGACCTAGACTAGGACCTAGATGGGGGACCTAGGCCCTAAACCCGAACTTGGACCTAGACCTGGACCAAGGATGCTGACCCAAACAGGGGACTTGGACACAAAACTGAGCCCCAAATTCGGGACTGAACCCAAAACTCGACCCCAAACTAGAGACACGGGACCCCACCCTGGACCCAAAACCCAAGACCATACTTCCGAGACACAACCCCAAACCCGGACCAAAACCAAAACTTAGGATGCGGCCCAAGACCCAGGACCCAAACTAGAATAAGACCGAGATCCAAGACTGGGATCCAAATCTGGACCTAAGGCTTCGACCTGACCTGTAGTCAGTGTTTGAATCCAGGACCCGGACCCGAATCTATACCCAGACTCATACCCGGACACAAACCTAAAACATAAGTCAAACCATAACCCATACCGGGACTTGGACCCGGACCGGGACCTGTGACTCGGGACCTAAACCAAGACCTGGACTTGGACCCAAACCAGGACCCGAACCCAAACCAAAACCGAGACCCAAAAACTAGGCCCAGACCCAAGACCTATGGACAAGACTCGGACTTGGGACCCAAAATTTAGACCCATACTAGGACTGGGACTTCAAGTCATACCCACCCGAACTCGAATAGAACACAAACTTGGACCTGGACCAGGACCTTGGACCTGAACATAGATTGGTGACCCGGACCCAAGAATGGGGCCCCCAAACTGGGACCATAACTTGGGCCTCGGAACTTGGATCAGGATTCGGGACCCGACCCAACCCAAACCTCGACCAAGGACCCACCTTGGGACCTAGGATTCGGGACTCGATGCTTGGACCCAACGCGTATTCGGTGTCTAGATCTAGAACTTAGACGAGAACCCAAACCCAAACCCAAACTCGAACTCAAACCATGACCTGGACAGAGTCCCACACTCCAAAACCAAAATTGAAACTTGAACTAGAACCCGATCAGGATCATGGAACGCGACCGGGACCTAGCATCGACTTGATCCCAGATTTGGACCCAACCTCACACTCTAATTGAGACCGAAACCCGGACTTGAACCACGACCCAGACCAAAATAAGGACCTGAACCCAGACTCAGCCCCAAAATTATCCCGAACTTGTACTCCGTGACTTGAAACTAGAACCGAAACCAGAACCAGATCAAGACCCAGGACCAGGACCAGGACCTTGACCTAGACCTAAAACTTTAACCGAAAACCCAAACTTGAATCCAATCCCAAACCGAGACTCGAGACCCAAGCCCAGACCTGAACTCAGACTTGAACATGGAACAGGACTCGGGACCCAAAATTGGGATTGAGACCCCGAACTGCACGCAAGTCTCGGTCTCGAAGCTAGATCGAGACCCCTACCGGGACTTGTGACATGAACTGAAATAAGACTGGGACCTCCGATTGGGATCCAGATCTTGTCTCTGGATATGGGAACTTGGGCTTGGAGAAGAGCCATAGTCGGTGTCAGACCTGGGACTCGAAACTGAAACATGAACAAGAACGTGACTAGGACCGTGGAACAGGACCGGGATCCTGACTAGGACCTGGACCTGGATTGAGACTCGGAACTAGACCAGAACCAAGCCCCGGAACTAGGGCTCAAACCTGTTCCTCGACCCAGTCCCAAACCCAAGCTAGGACTGAGACTCAAACCTGAACTTAAACCCAAACTCGAGACTCGATCTCAGACCTAGACCAAGCCCCTCACCTTAACTGGGATTCTGACGTGGACATGGACATGAACCCAGACCTAGACCTGAATACCAACCAAGACTTAGACCAGGATCGAAACACGGGACCTAGACCCAGACCCAGACACAGACCCAGACCCGAACTTGGGACCCGAACCTGGACTCGGACTCAAACTTAGACCCAGACCGGGATCCAAAACACCCATACCCGGGGTCAGACTAAGACTCAAACCCCGAGCCCAACCTGGACCGATACACGGACCCAGAACAAAACCTTGACCTAGAATCAGAACAGGAACTGTGAGTAGGACTTGGACTTGAGACCAGAATCGAACCCAAACCATAACCAAAACTCGGAGCAGAACCTGTACCGAGACCTTGACTAGAACTAGGACCTGAGACCTGGGACCTGAACCTAGACCGAGACCCGAACTGGGACCTGATCCTAAACCCTTGCTGGGACCTAAGACCCGCGGGCCAGACAAAGATCCAAACACTGACAAGGACCCAAACCTGAACTCGGACCAAGACTGGGACTGAGACCTGGACCAAAACTTAGAGCGCGACCTGGACTAATACCAAGACTTAGGACCTGAACCCGAACCTCGACCCAGACTAGGACCTATGAACCAGACTTGGATGGGGGACCTAGACTAGGGACCTAGGCCTTGGAACCCAAACCCAGATCAAAATCCGGGACTCGAACCCAAACCAAGACTTTTCCTAGACCTGGGAATCCAAAGTCTGACCTAGACACAGACATGAAACCTGCCCCGGACCCAAACAAGGCAGGAACCTAGACACGAACCCGTACCAGGACCAAACCTAAACCCAGACTCGAACCCAAAATTAGACCCGAACTCGGGACCCGAACTCAGATACATACCCAGACTGGGATCCAAAAAACCCATACACGGAGTCAGATCAAAATTCGGGACTCGAACCCAAACCAGGACTTGTCCTAGAACTGGGAATCCAAAGTTCGACCTAGACCCGGACATGAAACCTGCCCCGGACCCAAACAAGGTAGGAACCTGGACACGAACCCATACCAGGACCAAACCTGAACCCAGACTCGAACCCAAAATCAGACCCGAACCCGGGACCCGAATTCAGATACATACCCAGAATTAGACCCAAACCTAGGCCTGCGCCTGAACCCAAACTCGAACCCAGACTGTGATCGAAACCCAGGACTTAGACTCAAAACTAAACTGGGACTCAGACTGAGATTTAAACTTAGGACTCGGACCTGAGACCTGGGACCTGAACCTAGACCCAGACCCAGGACCCTAACCCACACCCAAAGCCTGATCCAAACCTAGACTGAGATCCGGACCCAAGCCCAAACTCAGACTTGGACTCGAACCCCAAACAGAACTCGAACCCAAACTCAGACCAGGACCAAGACCCGAACCCAAACCCAAATAATAACCCAAACCTAGACCCAAACCCAAACCCCGACTATGACCCAAACTCGAACCTCGATCGGGACCCAAACCTAGACAAAAACCGGGACCTAGACCCACAATAAGGACAGGGACCTGGGCAACGAAACTAGGACTGGGACCCAAGACCGAACCCCAGACCAAGACATGAACCTAGGACCTAGCTCGTGACCCGACACCCGAAATGGAACCAGACCAGGACCTGAGATCGAGATCCAAATTAGGACCTAGGGCTTGGACTGAACCCGTAGTCGGTGTATGGATTTGGGACCCAACCCTAGACCCGAACCCAAACCAGGACATCAACCCAAACCCAGTCCCAGACCCAAACTTGGACCCGAATCCATTCCCTATGATCTGAAATTGGAACCAAAACTAGAAGTAGATCGGGACCCGAGAACGGGACCGAAACAAGGACTTGTACCTGGACTTGGAACCGTAACCAGATGTGGACCTAGACTCGGAACCGTAACCAGACTAGGACCTAGACTCCAGCCCAGACCTAGACCCGAACCGGGACACAAACTCTGATCCCAACCCAGACCTGGACTCGGGACCCAAACCTGGACCCGAACTCAGACCCAAACATGGAACAAGACTCGGGACACAGAACTGGGGTCGGGGCCTAGAATCGCACCACAGTCTCAGTCCCAAACTAGTACTCCAACTTGGGACCCAGGACTAGAACCAGAACCAGATCGGGACACGTGACAGGTATCCAGATTTAGGACTCAGGCAAGGACTCGAACCCAGACCAGGACCCAAACCCAGACACGGGACCAAAAATTGGAAATTATACAACAACTTCCAAACTAGGACCCTCAAACAAGACTAGGACCGTGACCAGGACTCAGACCCAGGCCTAGAACCGAACTCAGACCTAGCCCCAGACCCAAACTAAGACCGAAACTCAGGCCCAGTAACGATCGTGTACCCAGACCGAGACCGAGACCCAGACTAAAACCTGGTAAAGGACCTAGAACTGGGACCCAATCCCAGACCCAAACTCGGACCTAGATAGGTATCTCGATACGAACCGGGACTCGAACCCAGACCTGGACCCAGACCGGGATCGAGACTCAGGACCTAAATTCAGACTCAGACCCTGACCCAGACCCAGACCCAGACCTTGACCCGCACCTGGGACCCGAACTCAGAACTGACCAGAACCTAGATCTAGACCGAGATTTTGACCTAGACCCAGACTCGAACATAGACTTAGACCAGGACTCATACCTCGACCCAAACGCCAACCCAAACATTGAATCGAAGTCGATACTGGGACTAGGACCCAAACCCCAACATGGACACAAATCGGGACCTAGGACTCGGACCTGGATTGTGGACCTAGACTTGGGCCTAAGAACACAAACCCAGATCGAAACTCGAGACTCGTACCCGAACTTGGACCTAGATTCGAACCCAGATCTAGACCCAAACCTAGATAGGAACCCAAACCAAGACTCGCACCGGGACATGAACCCCGATCGGGTCGTGGACTCGAACCAGGACCTAGGACTCGAACATGGATTTGAGACCTAGACCGAGGACACGAGCATCAGGAGTAGGACTGAAACCCAAGCACCGACCTCGGACTAGGATCCTGACCTAGGACCTGGACCAGGACCTGGGGCCTGAACTGGAACTAGACTGGGACCTGAGACTGTAATCCAAATTTGTACCCAGGGCTTGGAACTGACACGTAGTAAGTATTTGGATGTGGGACCCATACCTGAACTCAAACCCGAACCCGAACTCGGGCCATGAACCAAACCCAGACCCGCACCCCAGACTTAGGTCTGAGTCCGAGATTGGGTTTGAGTCCGAGAAATGGAATCAGACTAGGACCCAAACAGAGACCCGGACAAGGATGCAGACCCGAATCAAAACTCAGATCGGGACTCGGGACACGAACCTGAACCCAGACACAAACTTGTACCCAGACCCCGAGCGAGGACCCAGACCGGGATTGGAGACTCAGACCTAGGCCCAAGACCTTGACCTAGATTGGGGACCCAAACTCAAAATTATAACCAGAATCGGGACCCAGGAGAGGGACTGGGACAACAGACCTTACCCCGGTCTCTGTCCCAAACCTGGACCCAAACAAAGACACGGACCGATACCTAGGATCTGAATTGGAATGAGACTGGAACCCAACATTGGGATTCAGATCTTGACCCACGACACGAGGCTTGGACCCAACCCGTAGTCGGTGTCTAGATCTTGGAATTATACCAAGACCCGAACCTTGAACCATTACCAGACCAGGACCCAAACCCAAAATCGAACCCGAGACCCGAAATCAGAACAAGTACTGGAATCGAGACCCTGGAACAGGAATTGGACCTGGACCCAAAACTAGATCTAGACGAGTAACCGAACACGGACCCAGACCTAGACCGGGATCTATACCCAGACCCAAACCCAGACCAAGACTTTTACCAGTACCTGCGACCCAAAAACTCGAAACCCAGGACCGGTGACCTGGGACTTTGACTAGAACCAAGACCCGTAACAGAACTCAGAGCGAGACCCAAACCCAGACCCACACCAAGACCGACTCGAACCTGAACTTGAACCAAAACTCGGTACTCGATCTTAGACCTAGACCAAGCCCCTGACCTAAACTGAGATTCTGACGTGGACATGGACATGAACCCAGACCTGCACCTGAATACCGACCCAGACCTAGACCAGGATCGAAACACGGGACCTAGACCCAGACCCAGACACAAACCCAAACCCGAACTTAGGACCCAAACCCAAGACCCGAACCTGGACTTGGAATCAAACTTAGACCCAAATTGGGATCCAAAAAAGCCATACCTGGACTCGGACTAAGACTCGAACCCTGACCCCAACCTGGACCCATACACGGACCCGGAACAAAACCTGGTCTTAGAATCAGAACTGGAACTGTGACTAGGACCTGGACTTCAGACCAGAATCAAACCCAAACCATAACAAAAACTCGAACCAGAACCTGTACTGAGACCTTGACTAGGACTAGGACCTCAGACCTGGGACCTGAACCTAGACCGAGACCCGAACTGGGACCTGATCCTAAAACCTCGCTGGGACGTAAGACCCGCGAGCCAGACCAAGATCCAAATCTGACAAGGACCCAAACCTGAACACGAACAAAGACTGAGACTAAGACCTAGACCCAAACCTAGAGCGGCACCTGGTCTAATACCAAGACTTAGGACCTGAACCCGAACGTCAACCCAGACTAGGACCTAGGAACCAGACTTGGATGAGGGACCTAGACCAGGGACCTAGGCCCTGGAACCCAAACCCAGATCAAAATCCGAGACTCGAACCCAAACCATGACTTATCCTAGACCTGGGAATCGAAATTCCGACCTACACCCAGACCCAAAACCTACCCCGGACCCAAACAAGGCAGGAACCTGGACACGAACCCGTTCCAGGACCAAACCTGAACCCAGACTCGAACCCAAAATTAGACCCGAACTGGGGACCCGAACTCAGACCCATACCCATAATCAGACCCAAACCTATGCCTGTGCGAGGACCCAAAATCGAACCCAGACCAGGATCGAAACCCATGACTTAGACTCGAAACTAAACTGGGACTCAGATTGAGATCAAAAATTTGGAATTGGACCTGAACCTAGACCCAGACCTAGGACCCTAACCCACACCAAAAGCCTAATCCGAACATAGACCAAGATACGAACACAAACACAAAGTCGGACATGGGCTCGAACCCCAACCCAAACTCGAAACCAAACTCGAGCTCACAATCGCAATTGGAACTGGAACCAGACTAAGACTATGACTAGGACAAGGACAAGGACCCAGACCCGAACCAAAACCCAATTAAAAACCCAAACCGAGAACCAAATCCAAACCCCAACTAGGACCCAAACCCGAACCTAGATCGGGACCCAAACTTAGATAAAAACTGGGACCTAGACCCAGAATCAGGACAGGGACCTGGGCAACGGAACTAGCACTGGGACCCAAGACCCGACCCAGACAAGGACATGAACCTAGGACGCAGCTCGTGACTCGGCACCCGAAATGGAACCAGACTAGGACCCGAGATCGAGATCCAGATCAGGACCCAGGGCATGGACCGAACCCATAGTCGGTGTTTGGATCTGGGACCCATCCCCGGGCCCACACCCGAACCAAAACAAGGACCAGAACCCAAACCCAGTCCCAGAGCAAAACTTGGACCCGAATCCGTACCCTGTGATCTGAAATTGGAACCAAAACTAGCAGTAGATCGGGACCCGAGAACGGGACCAAAACAAGGACTTGTACCTGGACTTGGAACCATAACCGGACGTGGACCTAGACTCGGAACCGTAACCAGACTAGGACCTAGACTCTAGCCATGACCTAGACCCGAACCGGGATGCAAACTCAGATCCCAACCCAGACCTGGACTCGGGACCCAAACCTAGAGCCGAACTCAGACCCAAATATGGAACAAGACTCGGGACACAGAACTGGGGTCGGGGCCTAGAATCGCACCCCAGTCTTGGTCCCGAACCATTACTCAGACTTGGGACCCAAGACCAGAAACAAAACAAGATCGGGACACGTGACATGTATCCGTAAGGACTCAGACAAGACGAGGACCGTGACACGGACTCGAAGCCACACCTAGAACTTAACTCAGACCTAGCCCCAGACCCAAACTAAGACCGAAACTCGGGCCCAGTCACGATCGTGTACCTAGACCGAGACCCAGACCCAGACTCAAACCTCGACCAGGACCTAGACCTGGGACCCAATCCCAGACCTAGACTCGGACCTAGATAGGAATCTCGATACGAACCAGGACTCGAACCCAGACCTGGACCCAAACCGGGATCGAAACTCAAGACCTAAATTCGAACTGAGACCCAGACCTTGACCAGCACCTAGGACCCGAACTCGGACCTGACCCGAACATAGACCCCGACCGAGATTTTGACCTAGACCCAAACTCGAACATAGACTCAGACCAGGACTCATACCTCGACCCAAACCCCAACCCAAATATTGAATCGAAATCGATACTGGGACTAGGACCCAAACTCGAACATGGACCCATATCGGGACCTAGGACCCGAACCTGGATTGAGGACCTAGACTTGGGCCTCGGAAAAAAAACTCGGGACCTGGACCCGAATCTGGACCTACACTCGAACCCAGATCTTGATCCAAACCTAGATCGGAACCCAAACCAAGACTCGGACCGGGACATGAACCCCGATCGGATCGTGTACTCGAACAGGGACCTAGGTTTCGAACATGGATGGGGGACCTAGACCGAGGACAAGGTCATCAAAACTGGGACTGAGACCCAAGCCCCGACCCCAGACTAGGATCCTGACCTAGGAGCTGGACCAGGACCTGGGGCCTGAAGTGGAACTAGACTGGGACTTGAGACTGTAATCCAGATTTGGACCCAGGGCTTGGAACTGACCCATAGTAAGTGTTTGGATCTAGGACCCATACCCGAACTCAAACCCAAACCCGGACTCGGGCCCTGACGAAAACCCAGACCCGCACCCCAGACTTAGGTCCGAGTCCGAGACTGACTTTGAGTCCGGGTACTGGAAACTGACTAGGACCCAAACACAGACACGGAACAGGACGTAGAACCGAATTAAAACTCAGATTGGGACTCAGAACACGAACCCAAACCCAAACACAAAGTTGCACTTAGACCTGGGCCTAGGACCCAGACCTAGATTGGGGACCCACACTCAAAATGAGAACTAGAATCGGGACCAAGGACAGGGACTGGGACCCAAGACCTTACCCCGGTCTTTGTCCAAAACCTGGACCCAAATAAGGACACGGACCGGCACCTAGGATCTGAATCAGAATGAGACTGGGACCCAAGATTAGGATTCAGATCTTGAACCACGAACTGGGGCTTGGACCCAACCCGTAGTCGGTGTCCACATCTTGGAATCATACCAAGACCCGTACCTTGAACAATTTCTAGACTAGGACCTAAACCTAGAATCGGACCCGAGACACGAAATCGGAACAAGTACTGGAATCGGGACCCTGGAACATGAATTGGACCTGGACCCAAAACTGGATCTAGACGAGTAACCGAACACGGACCTGGACCTATACCGCGATCTATACCCTGACCCAGACCCAGACCCGAACCCAGACCCAGACTTTTGCAAGGACCTGCGACCCAAAAACTCGAAACCCAGGACCGGTGACATGGGACTTTGACTAGAACCTAGACCCGTAACAGAACCCGGAGCAAGACCCAAACACGGACCCATACATAGACTGAAACTTGGACCCAGAACTAGACCCAGACTCAGACCCAGACCAGACTTGGACCCAGACCCAGACTCATACCAGAACTAAGACTCGAACCCAAGACTCGGACCAGGACCGAGATCAGGACTAGGACCCAGACCCACATAAGGAATAAGACCAAAATCTGGACTAGGACTAGAACCCAGACTAGGCATGGACCGAGACCCAGGACCGAGACCTAGGACTTGAGACCTGATACTCGGACTCGGGAACTGAAAATTGAATCGTGGCCCAAACCTTGATTGGGCCAAGACTCGAGACAAGGACTAGTAACAAACACGGACTGGGACCTGTACTTAGACTGGGACCCTAACCCAGACCAGGACGTAGGACCCTAACTTGAATCGGGGACCCAGACCCATGACTTAGGACCCAAGACCCAAACCTAGACACAAACCTAGACCTAATACCCGTACTAGGACGCAAGACATAAGCTAGAATTGGACCAAGTTTTGGATTCAGACGCGGGACCCAGGACCCAAACCTGAACCAGAACAAGAACCTGTACCAAAACTCGAACTAGACTCGACATGTGGTTGGTGTTTGGATTTGGGACTAAGACTCAGACCTGAACCCAAACACGGACCTTGACCCAGACAAGGACTTAGACCTAGACCCAGACCCAAACCTTAAATCATACCCTGTGACTCGAAATTGAAATTTCAAGTGTAAGCGGACCCTAAACCCTAAACCCTAAACCTTAAACCTTAAACCCTAAATCCTAAACTCTTTACACTTCCCCCTAAACCCTATGCCCAAAACCCTAAACCCTAAATCCCTAAACACTAAACGCAAAACCCTAAACCGTAAACCCTAACCTAGACACGGGCCCTGACCGATAACCATATAAAGATTGGAACCCAGGACCCAAACTCGGACTCAGATCCACACCCGCACCTAGACCCAGACTCAGGACCTGAACCCAGACCCAAACCCAGAGCAGAACCTTGTCCTGGACCTAGACCTTGATTCAGACCCGGATTGGGATCTCGACCTAAACTCGATTAGGGACCTGGACTAAGACCGGGACTCGAACCCAGACTCAAACTTGAACCGGTACTGGAACCTAGACTCAGACCAAAACTCGAGATCCAATCCCGAATCTAAACTTGGACCTAGACCGGGAACTAGGATCCAGACCTAGATGGGGGACTTGGGCCCCAAACCCAAACCTGAACCAAGGTTCCGAACCTAGATGGGGGACTTGGACCCAAAACTAGGCCCTGAAACTGGAACGGAGACCCAAAACTTGACCCCAGACTCGAGAAACAAGACAAGACCTTGGACCGGGAACACAGGACCTGACTAGGGTCTCAGTGCCAGTTCTGAAGCCCGGGTCCCGGGTCTAGGTTCCCATCCAAGTCTTGGTCCTAGGTCCCAGTCTAAGTCTAGGACCCAGTCAGGGTTCAAGTCCTAGTCCGAGTTCAGGTTCGGGTTTCTAATCCTAGTTCAGTTCCAAATCTGGGTTCCAGTTCTAGGTTCGAGTCCAGATCCTAGTTTGGGTCTTAGTCTAAGGTTTCGATCTTGGTCCGGGTTCCGAAGCCCGGGTCAAGGTCCCCCATCCAGGTACGAGTCCTTTGTCCCAGTCAGGGTGCATGTATGGGTTTGGGTCCTAGTCGCAATTCTCATTTCGATTTCGTGTCTGGCTTCGGGTACCAGGACCCAGAACCACACTCGGGAACCAAAACCGAAACTTTAACCTGAACTGGACTGAGATCTTTGAAAGGGATCGAGACCTGGACCCGTACCCAAACTCGGAACCGGACCCAACCACGAACCCTACACGAGACCGAAACCCAAACCTAAACATTGCCCCGGACCCAAACTAGGACCCGAAGCCAGACTCAGACCCAAACTCGACCCGAACCCATAACTCGTGACTTGAAACTAGAACCGAAACTAGAAGCAGATCGGGACCCATGAATAGGACTAGGACTAGGACATGGACCCAGAACCAAAAATTGTAACCGGACCAGGACCTAGACTCGGACACAAACCCGCCCTGGGATTGGATCTAAAACCTGAATTCAAACCCGAACCGGTACTCGGGACCCGACCACAGACCCAAATTTAGACCCGAACATTGAACATGACTCGGGACCCAGAACTCGGATCGAGACCTAGAAGTGGACCCCAGTCTCGGTCCTACATCTAGACCCAAACCCAGTCTAAGACCTGAGAAATGAACTGAAACAAGACTGGGAACCGTGATTGGGATCCAGATGTTGTCCCGAGTTTAGAGAACCGGGGCTTGGACAAGACCCATAGTCGATGTGTTCATCTGAGACTCGGACAAGGACCAAAAGCTAGACCAGGACCTGCACCCAGACCCAAACCTGGGACCCAATACCAAAACTTGAACCAGAACATGACCAAGACCTTGGAACAGGATAGGGACAGTGACCACGAATGGGACTCGGAACTAGAACGAACATAGCCCCGAAACTCGAGCTCAGACCCAGTCCTGGACCAGGTCCTGGACCTAGACAAGGACTGAGACTCGAACTCGAACTCGAGACTCGATCCCAGACCGAGCCCTTGATCGAAATTTGAATTCTGACCTCGACATGGACACAAACCAAAAACCAGACCCGAATACCGACCAAGACCCAGACCGGGATCAAAACACGGGACATAGACCCAAACCCAAATGCAAACCCACACCTGAACCTGGCACCCAGACGGAGGACCCAAACTTGGACCTTGACTAAGACTAGGACCCAAATCGAGATCTGAAAAACCCGCACCTAGACTTGGAATAAGACTTGGACCCCGACCCCAACCTGGACCCAAACCCAGACCCAAAACAAAACCCGACCCCGGAATTAGAACTGGAACTATGACTAGGACCCGGAGCTGAGACCAGAACCAAACCCAAACCATAACCCAAACTCAGACTAGAACCTAGATCGAGACCTTGATTAGGACGGAGACCTGAGACCGGGGACCTGAACCTGGACCGGGACTTTGACCTGACCTAGTCTTAAACCCTCGCCGAGTCCTGAGACCCGCAACCCAGACCAGGATGCGAACCCTGACAAGGACCTGAACCTCAACCATGACGAAGACTGTGATTGAGACCTAGACTTGAACACGGACAAGGACCTGGACTAAAACCAAGACTCGGGATTCGAACCCGAACCTGGACCCAGACCAGGATCTAGGAACCAAACTTGGATGGGGGACCTAGACCAAAGACCTAGGCGTTGAAACCCAGACCGAGATCTAACTCCAATACTCAAAACTGAACCTAGACCTGACCTTGACCTGGGAATCCAAAGTCGGACACAAACCCGGACCCGAAACCTGCCCCGGACCCAAACCACGATAGGAACATGGACTCGAACCCATGTCAGGACCAAACCCGAACCAGGGACCCAAAATCAGACCATGACCCAGAATCATACCCAAACATGGACCTGCACCCGGACCCAAACTCGAACCCAGATCGCGATTGGAACCCAAGACTTAGACCCAGAACTAAACACGAACTCAGATCGAGATCAAAACCTCAGACTCAAACCCGAACCTGGACCCAGACCCAGGACCCTAACCCACACCCGAAGCCTAATTCGGACCTAGACCGAGATCTGGGCCCGAACCAAAACTTAGACTAGGACTCGAACCCAGACCTGAGACCCAAACTCAGAACCCAAACTAAGACCCAGACCGAGATCTAGACTTGGACCCAAACCCGAATCTAGACTCAGACCAGGAATCAGACCCCAACCCAAGACCCAAACCCAAACTCGAACCCCAACACTTAATCAAAATAAAAACTGGGACTTGGACCCAAACCTGAACATAGACCCAGACCGAGACCTGAGACTCGGATCTGGATGGGGGACCTGGACTTGGGCCTCAGAATCCAGACCCAAATCAGAACTCGAGACTTGGACCCGACCTAGACTCGAACCTAGATCTAGACCCAGACCGATATCAAAACCCAAACCCGAACTCGAACAAGGACTTTAACCCCGACCGGGTCCTTGACCCACACCTTGACCTAGGATCTAGACTGGGTCCTGGGACCCAAAGTGCAACTAGACTGGGACCCAAGACTGTGAACCAGATCTGGACCCGGGGTGTGGACCTGACCCGTAGTCAGTGTTTGGATCTGGGATCCATACCTGGACTCTCAAACCAAGACTCGGACTCAGACCTAGACCCAGACCCAGACCTGGGTCCGAGTCCGAGTCTGAGTTTTAGTCTAGGAACTTGAATGTAGCTAAGACCCAGACCCAGACCTAGACCCAGACTAGGATGCGGACCTAAATCAATACTCGAATCGGGACTCAAGACACGAACCCGAACCTAGACAAGGACTTGGACCCAAACTCGGACCCAAGACAAGCGAAGATTGGAGACTCAAACCTGGACCCAAGACTTAGACCCGGGATCCTGGAACTGGGGCTTGGACAAGACCCATACTCGTTGTTTAGATTTGGAACTCGAAGAAGGACAAAAAGCTGGACCAGGACCTCGACCCAGACGTAGACCTGGGGCTCGAAAAGAAAATGAAATAGAACGTGACTAGGACCCTAGAACAGGACTGAGACTGTGACCACGACCTGGACCTCGACCGGGACCTAGAACTAGACCAGACACACAGCCCCGGAACTAGGACTCGGACTCAGTCCTAGACCCAGTCCCACACCCAGACTAGGATTGACACTGGAACCTGAACCCAAACCCAAATTTGGGACTCGATCCCGGACCCAGACAAAGCCCGTAACCTAAACTGGGATTCGGACCTAAACATGGACACGAACCCAGACCTAGACCCAAATACCGACTAAGACCTAGACCCTGACCGGGATCGAAACACGGGACCTGGACCCAGACCTAGACGCAAACCCAGACCCGAACCTAGGACCCAGACCCAAGACCCGAACCTGGCCCGGACTCAGACTTAGATCCAGATCGGGATCCAAAAAACCCGTACCTAGACTCGGACTAAGACTTGGACCCCACCCCAACCTAGACCCATACCCGGACGCGGAACCAAACCCAGACCCAGAATCAGAATTAGAACTGTGACTAGAACATGGACTTGAGACAAGAACTGAACCCAAACCATAACCAACACTAGGACTAGAACCTGGACCGAGAGCTTGACTAGGATAGGGACCTGACACCTGGGACCCGAACCTAGACCGACACCCGAACTGGGACCTGGTCCTAAACAATCGCCGAGACCTAAGACCGGCGAGCCAAATAAGGATCTAGACCCTGACAGGGACCCAAACCTTAACTCGGACAAGGATTGGGATTGAGACCTAGAGCCAAACCTAGATTGGGACCTAGACTAATACCAAGACTCAGGACCCGAACCCGAACATGGACCCAGACCAAGACCTAAGAATCAGACTTTGATGGGGGACCTAGACAAGGGACCTAAGCTCTAGAAAACAAATCTAGATCTAAATCCAGGACTCAAACACAAACCAGGATCTGTCCTGCACCCGGGAATCCGAAGTCACACGCAGACCCAAACCCGAAACCTACCCCGAACCCAAACGAGGACAGAAACCTAGACACGAAGCCATACCAGGACAAAACCTGAACCCACACTCAAACCCAAAATCAAACCTAAAATCGATACCTAAACTCAAACCCATACCAAGAATCAGACCCAAACCTAGGCCTGCACCCGAACCCGAACTCGAACCCAGACCGAGATCGAAACCCAGGACATAGACTCAAAACTAAACCAGGACTCAGATTGAGAACAAAACTTGGGACTCGGACCTGAACCTGAACCTAGACCCAAGACCCTACCCCACACTCAGCGCCCGATCCGAACCTAGACCGAGATCCAAACCTAAACCAAAACTCAAATTAGGACTCGAACCCCGACCCGAACTCAAACACAAACACGAACTCAGAATTGTAATTGGAACTAGAACCGGACTAGGACTAGGACCAGGACAAGGACCCACACCCGAACCCAAACCAAAATAAAAACCCAAATCGAGACACAAACTCAAACTAGGACAAGGACCCAAACCCAAACCTAGAACGGGACCAAAACCCAAACCAAAACCGTGACCTGGACCCAAAATTGAGATAGGGACCTGGGCAACAAAACTAAGACTGGTACCCAAGACCCGACCCCAGACCTGGACATGAACCTAGGACCCAGCTCGTGACCCGACAACTGAAATGGAAACAGAACAGGACCCGAGATCGAGATCTGGATCTGGACTTGGGGCTTGGACCGAACCCATAGTTGGTGTCTGGATCTGGGACACAGCCCCGGACCTGAACCTTGACTAGGACCCAAACCTAGACCCGGACCTGAACCCAGTCCTAGGCCCAAACCTGGACCCGAACCCGTACCCTATGACCTGAAAATGGAATCGAAACTGGAAGTAGATGGGGACTCGGGAACGGGACCAGAACCAGGACTTGGACCTAGACCTAGAACCGTAACTGGAACCTAGACCTAGACATGGAACCGTAACGAGATTAGGACCCAGACCTAGACCTGAACTGGAACCCAAACCCGAATCCCATCGCAGGCTTGGACACGGTACCCAAACCTAGACCCGAACTGAAACCCAAACATGGAAAAGGACTCGAGATAGAGAACTGGGGCCACGACCTAGAATCGCACCCCACCCTCAGTCCCGAACAAAAACTAAGACCTGGGACTCAGGACCTGAACAAGAACCAGATCAAGACATGTGATAAGGATCCAGATCTGGGACTCAGGCAAGGACCCGAACCCAGACCAGGACCAAAACCCAGACCCTGACCCAGACCTGGGACCCAAAATTTGAAATTGAAGAAGAATCACCAGACCAGGACCCTCGAACAAGACTAAGACCGTGACCAGGACCCTCAAACAATAGGGATGGCCCCTTATGAACTTTTATATGGAAGAAAGTGTAGATCACTGATTCACTAGGATGAAGTAGGTGAAATAAAGTGCCTAGTCCATAAGGCTGTTCAGAGAACAAGTGAGGCAGTTGATAAAATTAGAGCGCGAATGCTCGCGGCTAAAAGCAGAAAGAAGAGTTATGTTGATCCAAAATGACAAGAGATTGATTTTCAGATTAGAGAAATGGTATTTCTTTGGGTATCGCCTATGAAAGGCATCAAACGCTTTGGTAAGAAAGGGAAGCTTAGCCAAAGTTCCATTGGACCTTTTGAAATCCTTGAGAGGATAGGGCAAGTAGTGTACAGATTGGCTAAGCCCCCAGCGCTGGCAGCTGTACATGATGTGTTCCATGCTTTGATGCTTCAGAATTATGTCTCAGATTCATCCCATATCTAGAGTTACGAAGCATTGGAACTATAGTCAGATTTATCATATGAGGAACAACCGGTGCAAGTACTTGATAGAATAGAGAAAGTCTTGAGAAACAAGAAAATTGCACTAGTGAAGGTATTATGGAAAAATAGTAAAGTGGAAGAGGCAAACTAGGAACTCGAGACGGATATGCAACAAAATATCCAGAGTTGTTTAGGTAAATTTCGGGATGAAATTTCTATAAGAAGAGGGTAATTGTAATACCCTAAGACTAAGAAAATGGATTACCAAACCCTAACTAGTTAAATGTGTGTTATTTGTAGAATTGTATTATTATATAATTTATTATAAGTGAATTAATTTGATATATGATATGTTAAGACCCTGTTGGTGAGCCAGGGGCAATTCTGTAATTTTGACACGAGAAGGGTAAAACTATGGAATTTATATTATGATGTGCTTATGGACTATATTATTATATTTTCACAACTGGGTATTTCGGGCTGAATCGGGTTCGGGGCCAAAATACAATTTTGGGA
The DNA here is from genome assembly GCF_029168945.1 of Cannabis sativa. Classification (NCBI taxonomy): domain Eukaryota; kingdom Viridiplantae; phylum Streptophyta; class Magnoliopsida; order Rosales; family Cannabaceae; genus Cannabis; species Cannabis sativa. The sequence goes on from NC_083601.1 coordinate 62,550,889, forward strand.
TTATTTGTTGGCATTTTATTAATATGTGATTAATTTGAATATTATTTTAATATGTGATATTTAATGGAAATGACTTAAATGCCCTTGAATGCTTAATTGTGTGTTATATGGCCCTAGGGGCAATTTAGGCTTTTTGACTATTTTGTCTATTTTGTGACAAGTGAATGTTTATTAATGAAAAGCATTTTTTGCATTTCGCTTCACCCAAACCGCACCCCTCTCTCTCTCTAAACTTATTTACTCTAATCTTTGAATTTGTAGAGAATTGCTTGGATTCAAGCTTATTTTGTGGGAATCTTTGAAGCTTGAGTTGTTGAGGATTTGGATGTAGTTTTCTTACTGTCTTAATTTATATTGGTTGCTGAAATTGAAGTTGCTTTAAGCATGATTTTATTGTAGAGATCCCTGTGATGCATGTGTGTTGGAATTAGTTTAATTTTGATACTATGTTTGATTGTGTTAAATATTGATGTAGGATGCTTTTTGTTGTGCTTTGAGATAATTTTTGAGGTTAAGTTGGTGCTTTAATTCTCTTATACAACTCTGATTTTATTGTTGAGCTTGAGCTTGTGTTTTTGGTTTAAAGATTCAAGGTTTGAGCTTGAATTTGTTGATATTTTACTGAAGTTAAGAGCCTATATTGTATATTGTTTAAATCTGATTTTCTTGCATGCGAGCTTTGATTTTGACCTTTAAATGTGTGTATTAGCTCTCTGTTATGTTAGTTATATTGTGTGGGAAATGATTTTGAGATATATGCATGTTTGGGGTGAGATTAGGTGATTTTTGATGCATTTTTGGAGCTGCTGGAATGGAGTTTCTGGGTTTTCAACCCAGGCCCCGCGGCCCGCTTGCATGGACAGATTGCATGTTGAACTTGTTTTATTCATAAGTTCTTACTCGGTACTCCATTTGGGTCGTTCTTTATATTGTTGGAAAGCTCGTTCCAAGCTTTATATGTTTATCTATATTTTGAATGTCAATTTTATATTATGTGAAAGTTTATTTAGGGATTAACCCTATACTTGTGAATCCCAGAAATTGTGACTAGGATTACGGACATTGGGTCAGGGGCACTGAGGGATTTGGAATCTCCGCGTTTACGGGAAAATTGGTAAGATAGTATTTAGCACGTAGAGTATGCACAGTGGCACTTATATTGAAAATGATATATGTGAGTAATTGGGAACCGGGACTAGGGTTATCACCCTGACATGAGCGGTTTAATGGTCTAGGGTTATTACCCTAGTGATGATTAATGTGAATGTGTTATGCATAGTTATATATAAGTGTATATTGAGATTTTGGGTTATGCGTTCAAGGCATAATCGGGTTGGACTCGGTGACTAGAATCGAGATGAACTGTTTTAAGGCCTTATTGTATTTAGACGTGTAATACAGACAAATGTGAAATGGCATTGATGTTTATGTGATTTGATAATTATGATTATTTATATTTTATACGGTCTTGCTGGGCTTGGCTCACGGGTGCTGTACTGTGCAAGAAAGGATAAATCTGTCTCAGATCATCTATGAGTGCGAGAGTTGGGCGATGTATGTACATGTTCAAGCCACACTAGACCAAGCGGATTGGGGTCTGGCAGAGATGAACTTTTGAAACTCTGATTTTGCCGCTTAGGTCAGCTAGTGAAAAGGCTTGTAATATTTTGTAAAATATTTTTGAGGTCCCGAGACATGTAATTTTTGATTGTAAAGTTAAGTTTATTACAACTTTTATTGTCACTCTGTTTTCAATTAAATTTCAAATTACCCTCGCTTACCTCTCTAGTAATCCAATTTAGGGGATTAGGGTTTCTTATTCACCTTGGGTACTCTTGCTATTTCTTAGGGCATTATAGTTTGGTATCAGAGTACCAGGGTTTTTAAATTCCTGGTCCTGGTCCTATTCTTGGGTCCCGATCCGCTTCTAGTTTCGCTTCCAATTTCAAGTCATGGGGTACATGTTCGAGTCGAGTTTGGGTCCAAGTTTGGGTTCGACTGCTGATTTGGGTCTGCCGCGAGGTTTAGGTCTGTGTTTCGATCTCAATTAGAGTCCGAGGGTGGGTCCGATTATGGGTTTGATCTAGGTCTAGGTCCTGGTCCCATTCAAAGATCCCGGTCCAGTTCCAGTTCAAGTTTCGGTTTTGGTTCCCGAGTGTGGGTCTGGGTCTTGGTATGTGTCCGGGTCTTAGCTTGAGTTCGAGTTTGGGTTCGGGTTCAGGTCTATGTCCTAGATCCAGACACCGACTACGGGTCGGGTCCAAGCGCCAAGTCCCAGATCTTAGGTCCCGAGGTGGGTCCTAGGTCCACGCTTGGGTTTGGGGTCGGGTCCAAGATCCCGATCCAAGTTCTGAGGCCCAAGTTCTGGTCCTAGTTTTGGGGCCCAATTCTTAGGTCCGGGTCCCCCATCTATGTTCTGGTCCTAGGTCCCGGTTTGGGTTTGGGTCCGAGTTCAGGTCCCAGTGCAAGTCTGTGTCCGAGGTTTAGGTTCCAGGTTCGAGTCTTGTTCTTGGGCCCTGGGTTCGGCCCCAATTTTTGGGTCTGAGTCTTGGTCCGGGTATCGATTTGGGTCCAGGTCCCGGTGTTGGTTTAGGTGCCAGGTCATAGGTCCCGGCCTGGGTCCAAGTCCCGGTATGGGTTCTGGTCTGAGTTTGGGTTTAGGTTTGGGTCCTGTTACAGTCCCATATCTAGGTTCTAGTGTGAGTCCTACTCCAATTCAAATTTTGGGTCTGGGATCGGGTCGGACGTGAACCTGGGACCCGATCCCAGACCTAGACTCAAACCTTGACATGGATCTGGATAAGAACCTGGACTCGAACCCAGACCCGGACCCAGACCGAGACCGGGACCAAAACTTTGGACCTGGATTCGAACCAAGATCTAGACCCAAACCTGGACCTGTACCCAAGACTTGCACTCGGACCTAGATAAAAACCCATACCCAACCCTGGACTCGGACCAGGACTCAGACCCCGACCCAGACCTGGACAAGAACCCGAACCCGGACACTGAATCGAAATGAGAACTGGGACTAGGACCCGAACCCAAACATGAACACGAGACTCAGACCTGGACCTTGATCTGGACTCAAACCCAGGACTCGAACCCAGATCTTGACCATGACCAGGATCAAAAACCCGAACCCGAACTTGGACTATGACTTGAACCCCGACCAGGTCCTAGACTTGGACCGGGACCTAGGACCCAAACCTGGATGGGGGACCTGGACCAGGGACCCGAGCTTCGAAATTTACACCTAGACCCAGGACCTAACCCGAGACCCAGACCCTGAACTTGGACACGGACCAGGACCTGGGACCTGAAGTGGAACTAGACTGGGACACGAGACCAGGATCTTTATTTAGACTCGGGGCTTGGACCTGACGCATTGTCGATGATTGGATCTGGGACCCATACCTGGACTCAAACTAAGACCCATACCTGGACTCAAACTAAGACCCAAACTCGGACCCAGACCCGAACTTGTACTCCGTGACCCGAAACATGAAGCGAAACCGGAAGCGGAGTGGGACCTGAGAACAAGACTAGGGGACTATGACCCGATCTCGGTCCTGGAACTGGAATCTGACAAGGAACCAGACCCAGACCAAGACCGGGATGCGGACCCAAATCAAAACTCAAATTGGGGCTCGAGACGCGAACCCAAACCCAGGCACAGACTTGGACCCAGACCCGAACGCAGGACCCGGACCGGGATTGGAGACTCAGACCCAGACCTAGGTCCCTGACCTAGATTGGGGACCCAAACGCAAAATTAGAACCAGAATCAGGACCCAGGAAAGGGACTGGGACCTAAGACCACACCTTGGTCTCGGTCCCAGACTCAGACCTTGACACGGACCGGGACCCAAGATCGAAATCGGACTTGAACCCAAACACGGACCTAGACCTAGACCAGCACTTGGACCCAGACCCACACCCAAACCTTAAATCATACCCTGTGACCAAAAATTGGAACCGGGACTGGAGCAGACCCTTAAACCCCAAACCCTAAACTTGATACCCTAAATCCTAAACTCTTTACACTTACCCCTAAACCCTAAGCCCTAAACCCTAAACCCTAAATCCTTAAACAATAAACCCTAAACCCTATACCCTAACCTTGACACGGGCCCAGACCCATACCCATACCGAGATCGAAACCTAGGACCTAGACTTGTACCCAGATCTAAACCCGAACCTAGACCCAAACTCAGGACCTGAACCCAGACCCAAACCCAGACCAAAACCTCGTTCGGGACCTAGACCTTGACTGGGACCCGAATCGTGACCCCAACCAAGACTCAAACAGTGACTTGGACTAAGACTGGGACCCGAATCCAGACTCAAACCTGAACACGTACTGGGACCTAGACTCGGACCCAAACTCGGGACCCCAACCCGAACCTAAACTTGGACTTACACTGGGACCTAGGATCCAAACCTAGATGGGGGACCTGAGCCCCAAACCAAAACTCAAACCATACCGGGACTTGGACCCGGACCGGGACCATTGACTTGGGTCCTAAACCAAGACCAGGACTTGGATCCAGACCAAAAAACTGGGGCCGAACCCAGGACCTAAGAACCAGACTCGGACCTGGGACCCAAAACTCGGAGCCACATTGGGACTGGGACTTGAACTCAAAGCTGAACCCAAATTAGGACTTGGACTCAAACCTAGACTCGAGACCTGAACCCGAACCTGAACCGAAACATGAACTTGGATCCAGACTGGGACATAGGTTCTGAACATAAATGGGGGACCCAGACCCGAGAATTGGGCCCCTAAACTGGGACAAGAACTTGGGCCTCGGAACTTTTATCGGGATTTGGGACCCGACCCCAGACCCAAACTTGGACATACGACCCACCACGAGACCTGGGATCTTGGACTCGATGCTTGGACCCGACCCGTAGTCGGTGTCTAGATCTAGGACTTAGACTAGAACGCGAACCCAACTCAAACTCAAACCAGGCGCCAGATACATACCCAGACCCAGACCCACACTTGGGAACCAAAACCGAAACTTGAAATGGAACTGCACCTGGATCTTGGAACGGGACCGGGACCGGGACCTGGACGCGGACCCAAACTTGGAACCCGACCCAACCTTGAACCCTAACCGAGACCCAAACCCGGACCTAAGCCTCGCCCTGGCCAAAAATTAGGACCCGAACCCAAACTCAGACCCAAACTCGACCCGAACCCGTACCCCGTGACTTGAAACTGGAACCAAAACTAGAAGCTGATCCGGACCCAGGAACAGGACCACGACCATGACCTAGACCCAGACCCAAAACTGTAACCGGACCAGAACCGGAACAAACCTCGGACCATAACCAAGACCGAAACCCGGACCAGAACCTCCCCTCGGACCCAAATCAAGACCTGAACCCAGACTCGGACCCAAACTTAACAAGAACCCGGACCCCGTGACTTGAAACTGGAACCGAAACCTGAAGCGGATCGGGACCCCAGACCAGGACCTCGACCCAGACCCAAAGCTGTAACCGGACCAGGGCTCGGACTCAGACACAAACCCAGCCCCGAATTGGGTCCCAAACTTGAATCCAAACTCGAATCGTGACTCAAGACCAAAACCCACACCTAAACTCAGACCCGAACATGGAATAGTACTTGGGACCTATAATAGGGATCGAGACCCAGAACTGCACCCTAGTGTCGGTCTTGGACCTAGACCGAGCCCCAAACTGGGACCTAGGAGATGAACCGAGATAAGACTAGGACCCTTGATTACGATCCAGATCTTGTTCTGGGATCCTAGAACTGGGGCTTCAAAAAGACCCATAGTCCGTGTCTTGATTTTGGAGTCGGACAAGGACCTGAAGCTGGACTAGGACCTGGACCCAGACCAAGACATGGGACCCGAAACTGAAACTTGAACTAGAACATGACCACGACCCTGGAATAGGACCGAGACCGTGACCAAGACCTGGACCTGGACCAGCACCTAGAACTAGACAATAACCAAGCCAAAAAAGTCGAGCTCAAACCAAGTCCCGAACCCGATCCCGGACCCAGACTAGGACTGAGACACGAACTCGAACCCAAACCCAAATCCAGAACTCGATCCCGGACCTAGACCAAGCCCTTGACCGAGACTGGGATTCAGACCTAGACTTGGACATGAACCCAAACTTGAAACCGAATACTGACCCAGAACCAAAGTGGGATCAAAACACGGGATGAGGACTCAGACCCAAACCTGAACCTGGTACCCGAACTCTGACCTGGACACAACCCGGGATTCAAAAAACCCATACCCATAAGACCCAAACCTAGACTTGGACCTAGACTAGAACTCAAGCCCAAATCACGATCGAAACCCAGGACTCAGACCCGGAACTGAACTCGGACTCTGATTGGGATCGAAACATGGGACTCAGACCCGCATCTAGACCCAGACCCAGGACCCTAACCCAAACTCAGAGCATGATCACGACCTAGACTGAAATTTGAGCTTGAATCCAAACTCGGACCAGGACACGAACACCGACCCGAACTCGAACCCAAACTCAAACTCGGAATCACAACTGGACCTTGAACTGGACTTGGACTAGGACCAGGACAAGGACCTAAACTCGAACTCGAGCCTAGATAAAAACCAAGACTGAGACCTAGACCCGAACAAAGAATAGGACTCAAACTCGAACGTAGATTGGGACCCAAACCTAAACAAGAACTGGGACCTGAACCCAAAAACGCGATAGGGACCTAGGCAACAGAACTAGGACTGGGACATAGTACCCGACCCCAGACTCAGACTTGAACCTAGGACTTAGCTCGTCACCTGGCACCCAAAATGGAATCAGACCAGGACCCGAGATCAAGATTCGGATCTGGACCCGGGACTTGGATCGAACTAGTAGTCGGTGTCTGGATTTGGGACTTAGAACAGAACCCAAACCCAAACTCAAACTCAAACTCGGAACCCGACCAAACCTCAAACCCTAACTGAGCCCGAAACCCGGACCTAAGCCTCGCCCTGGACAAAAATTAGGACCCAAACCCAAACTCAAACCCAAACTCGACCCGAACCCGTACCCCGTGACTTGAAATTGGAACCAAAACTAGAAGCTGATCTGGACCCAGGAACAGGACCACGACCATGACCTAGACCCAGACCCAAAACTGTAACTCGACCAGGACCCGGACTCGGACATAGACCCACCTTGGGATTGATTTCCAAACATGAATCCAAACCCGAACCGGGACTCAGGACCTGAACCAAGACCTAAACTCAGACTCGAACATGGAACAGGACTCAGGACCCAGAATTAGGATCGAGACCCAAAATTGCACCCATGTCTCGGTCCTGGATCTAGACCGAGACAGAGACTGGGACCTAGGACATGAACCTAAACCAATCTGGGACCCGTGATTGAGATCCAGGTCTTGTCCATAGATTAGGAACACGGGCTTGGACAACACCAATATTCAGTGTCTTGGTCTGGGACTCAGAGAAGCACCCAAAGCTGGACCAGGACCTGGACCCAGACCTAGACCTGGGACTCGAAACCGAAACATGAACCAGAACGTGACAAAGACTCTAGAATAAGACTAGGACCGTGGCCAGAACCTAGACCTGGACTGGGACCCAGAACTAGACAAGAACCCAACCCCGAAACTCAGGCTCGGACCGAATCCCAGACCCAGTCCTGGACCCAGACTAGGATTGAGACTCAAACCTGACCCCGAACCCGAACTCGGGACTCGATCCTGGACCTAGACCAAGCCCCTGACCTAAAACGGGGTTCAGACCTTGACATGGACTAAACCCAGACATGAACTCGAATACCGACCGAAACCTAGAACAGGATCTAAACACGGGACCTAGACCCGGACCCAGATGTAGACCAAGACCCAAACCTAGGAACTGAACCAGGACCTGAACCAGGACCCGGTCTCAGACCTGGACCCAAATCAGGATCCATAAAACCTGTACCGGGACTCGGAGTAAGAGTCAGACCCCGACCCCAAGCTGGACACAAACCCCAACCGGGACCCGTAACCAAACTTGGGTTCGAAATCAAAATTGGAACAATGACTAGGACCCGGACCTGAGACGAGAACCTAACCCAAACCATAACCCAAACTCAGACCAAAATCTGGACCAAGACCTTGAATATGACTGGACTTGAGACATGGGACCCAGACTTGGATCGGGACCTGGACCTGACCTGGTCCTAAACCCTTGCCATGACCTGAGACCTGTGAACCAGACCAGGATACCGACCCTGACAAGCACCCAAACCTGAACTTGGAAAAAGATTGGGACCGAGACCTAGCCCCAAACCCCGACCGGGACCTAGACTAAAACCAAGACTCGGGACCCAAAGTCGAACCTAGACCCAGACCATGACCTAGGAACCAGACTTGGATAGGGGACGTAGACCAGGGACCTAGGTCCCGAAACCCAGACCCAGATCTAAATCCATGACTCGAACCCAAACCAAGACCTAACCTAGACCCAGGAATCCAAAGTCACTGAACTCGAAACGTGCCCCGGACATAAACTAGGAAAGGAACCTAGACACGAACCCATACTAGGACCGAACCCAAACTAGGACCTGAACCCAAAATCAAACCCGAACTCAGACCCAGACCCATAATCAGACCCAAACCTAGACCTCCACCTGGACTCGAACTCGAACCTAGACCGGGATCAGAACCTAGGACATAGACCCGGAACTAAACCCAGACTCAGATGGAGATCGAAACCTCGGACTCAGACCCGAACCTGAACCTGCACCCAAACCCAGGACCTTAACCCACACCCGAAGCCCGATCCGGACCTAGACCAAGATCTGGACCCGAACCCAAACTTGGACCAGGACTCGAACCCCGACCTAAACTCGAACCTAAACTCAAACTCAGAATCGCGACTGGCACTGGAACCAGACTACGACTAGGACCAGGACCAGGAGAAGGACACAGACCCGAACCCAAATCCAAATGAAAACCAACACCGAGACCCAATCCCGAACCGCCACTAGGACCCAAACCCGAACCTAGACCGCGACCAAAACCAAGACCAGAACTAAGACCTATACCTAGAATCAGGATAAGGACCTGGACAACGAAACTAGGAACGAGACCTAAGACCCGACTCTAGACACAAACTTCAACCTAGGACCCATCTTGTGACCCAGCACCCGAAATGGAACCAAAACATCACTCGAGATCGGGATCCAGATTTCGACCTAGGGCTTTGACTGAACCCATAGTTGGTTTCTAGATTTGGGACCCAGCCCCAAACCCGAACCCAGACCCGGATGTGAACCTAGTTCCACACCCAAACCTAGACGCGAACCCGTACCTTGTGACCTAAAATTGGAATCGAAATTGGATGTAGACCAAGACTTGGGAACGGGTAAGAAACAAAGACTTGGACTTGGACCTCGAACCATAACTAGACCTGGCCCTAGACCCAGAACCGTAACTAGACCAGGACCCGTACTCCCAACATAGACCTAGACTCGGGACCCGAACTTGGACCCAAACTCAGAACTAAACATTGAACCAAACTGAAGACAAAAAACTTGGAGCGGGACCTAGAACTGCACCCCAATCTCAGTCTCGAACCCAAACTTGAACTTGGGACCGATACCTAAACCAGAACTAGATCGGGACACGTGATAGGGATCCAAATCTGGGACTGAGACCAGGACCCGAACCCGGACCAAGACCCAAATCAGACCCTGACTCAAATTCGGGACCCAAAATTAGAACCTGAACAAACCCCGTCTGACAAGGACCCTCGAACAAGACTAGGACCGTGACAAGGACCAAGAACCAGACCAAGACCTAGAACCGAACTTGGACCTAGCCCCAGACCCAAATCGAGACCAGAACTCGGGCTGAGACACGGTCGTTTACCCAGACCAGGATCGAGACTCGAACAGAAAACCCAGACCCGAACCCAGACCTAGACGTAGGACCCGATCCCAAACCCAGAGTCAAACCTATATAGGGATCCGAATACGAACCTAGACTCGAACCCAGAACTAGACCCACACCGGGATCGAAACTTAGGACCTAGATCTGGATTGAGACCCTAACCTAGACACTGACTTGGACCCGCACCCGAGACCTGAACTCGCACCTAGACTCGAACACATACCCAGACTGGGATTCGGACCTAAACCCAAACCCGGACCCAAACTCGGACCACGACTCAGACCCCGACCCAGACCCCGACCAAAACCTGAACCTAGACACTGAATCAAAATCAAAACTAGGACTAAGACCCAACCCAAACATGGACCCAGATCGGGACCAAGGCCCTACACCTGAATGGGGAACTTAGATGTGGCCCTCAAAACCCAAACCCAGATTGGAACTCAGGACTAGGACCAGAACCTCGACCTAGACTCGAACCCTGATCTGGACACAGAGCGAGATCGGAACCTGAACCCGAACTCGGACCAAGACTTGAACCTTGACCGGGTCCTGGACTTGGGTCAGGACCTAGGACTTGGACCTGGATGGGGAACCTGGACCCAGAACATGAGCATCAGAACTGGGACCGAGACCCAGGACCTGACCCCGGACCTAGACCCTGACATAGGACCCAGACAGAGACTTGGGAACCGAAGTGAAACTAGACTGGGACACGAGACCCTTATCCAAATCTGGGCCCAGGGCTTGGACGTGACCCGTAGTCAGTGTTTGGATTTGGGGCCCATGCCCGAACACAAACCCAGACTCAGACTCGGACCCAAACCCTGACCTAGACAAATAATTGTACCCCTAACCTGGGTCCAAGTCCGAGTTTTGGTTGGAGTCCAAGAACTAGAATCTAACTAGGACCCGGACCTAGACTCGGACCAGGACGCGGACTCGAATTAAAAGTTGGATCGAGACTCGGGACACGAATCTAAACCCAAACACAGACTTGGACCCAGACCCAGACACAGGACCCAGACCGGGATTGGACACTAAGATCTAGACCTAGGACCCAAACCTAGATGGGAGACCCAAACTCAAAATTAGAACCAAAATCAGGAACATGACTAGCACTGGGACCCAAGACCCGACCCAGTCTCGGTCTTCGACCCAGATTCGAACACGGACACGGACCGAGACGCAAGATATTAATTAAAACGAGACATGGACCCAAGATTTGGATCTGGATCTTGACCTACGACCTGGGGTAGGGACCTAACCCGTAGTCGGTGTCTAGATCTTCCAATCGTCCCAAGACCTGAACTTGGAACTTTTTCCAAACCAGGACCCAAACACTAACTCAGACCCGAAACCCAAATTACAACAAGAACTGGACCTCAACCAAAAATTGAATCGAGATGCAGAACCGAACACGGAACTGGACCCAGGCCGGGATCGATACCCGGACCCCGACCCGAAGCCAGACCTAGACTTGCGCCAGGACCTGCAACCCAGAACACAAACCGAGGACCTGTGACTCGGGAGCTAGACAAGAACACAGATCCAGACCAATGACAAGACCAAGACCTCTACCTAGACACAGACTGAAACCCGGACCCAGACCTAGACCTAAACCCAGACTCAGACACAGACCCAAACACATACCAGAACTCGAACTCAAACCCGGGACTCGAACCTAGACCAAGATCAGGACTAAGACCAAGACCTGGACTAGGACAAAGACCTGAACTTGGACTGGGACTAGGACCTAGACTAGGACCGGAACCGGGACCGAGACTAGGACCCGAGACCCGATACTCAGACCTAGGACTTAAGAACTGAACCGTGAGCAAGAACTAGACCAGGCCAAGACCCAAGACAAGGACAAGAACCAAACACAGACCGGGACCTGCACTCAGACTAAGACCGTAACCCAAACTGGAACCTAAGAGCCGACTTGAATCGGGGACCCAGACCCATGACTCAGGACCCAAGACCAAAACCTAGACCCAAACCTGGACCTGAGACCCGAACAAAGACACAAGACATGAGCTAAAACTCAAGACCCATACCCATACTGAGATCGAAACCCAAGACCGAGACTCGGACCCGAATCAAGACCCGAACCTAGAACCCAACTCAAGACCTGAACCGAGACCTAAACCCAGACAAGAACCTTGTCCGGGGCCTAGACCTTAACGAGGACCCTAATTGGGGCCCCGACCCAGACCTAAAAAAAGTCCTGGACTCACACCAGGACTCGAACCCACACTCAAACCTGAACCCGTACTTCGACCTAAACTCGGACCCAAACTTGGGATCCAAACCCGGTCTAGGATGAGAACCCAAACTTGGGACTGTAACAGGACCCAAACCTAAACCCAAACTCAGACCAGAACCCATACTAGGACTTGAACCCAGACCAGGACTTGTGACCTGGGACCTAAACCAAGACCAGGACCTGGACCCAGACCGGGACTAGGACCTAGACCCACACCCCAAAACATAGGCCGAACCAGGGACCCAAGAACCAGACTCGGACCTGGGACCCAAAACCCAGAGCTAGACTGGGACTTGGACGCGAACTCGTACCCGAACCCAAACCGGGACCTAGACTCAGACTCGACCGGAACCCGAACCCAGACTGGGACCTAGGACCCGAATATAGAATGGGGACCCAGACCTAAGAATTGGGCCCCAAAATTAGCCCTAGAACTTGGGCCTTAGAACTTGGATCTGGATAGGGGACCTGACCCTAGACCCAAACCTGGACATAGGACCCACCTCGGGACTTGGGATCTCAGACTCGATGGTTGGACCCGATTCGTTGTCGGTGTCTAGATCTAGGACGTACACCAGAACGCAAACCCAAACTCAAACTGAAATCAAGACCCAGACACATACCAAGACCCAGACCCACACTTGGGAACAAAAACCGAAACTTAAACTTGAACCGGACCGAGATCTTTGAACTAGACTGAGACCTAGACCCAGCCTCGAACCCTACTCGAGACTGAAACCTGGACCTGAACCTCGCCCCGAACCTGTACCTCGTGACTTGAAAGTGGAATCGAAACTAGAAGCGGATTAGGACCAAGGAACAGGATCAGGACCAGGACATGGACCCAGACCCAAAACAATAACCGTACCATGATCCAGACTCGGATACAAACCCACCATGGGATTGGCTCCAAAACCTGAATCCAAACCCGAACCGGGACTCTGGACCTGAACTAAGACCTAAACTCAGACCCCAACATTCAACATGACTCGGGACCCAGAATTGGGATCGAGACCGAGAATTTGACCCCAATCTCGGTCCTAGTCTTGTTCAAGGGTCTTGTTCTGAAACTTGAAGTAGACGGGGACTCGAAAATGGGTGCAAAATGAGGACTTGGACTTGGAACCGTAACCGTACATGGACGTAGTCCTAGAACTGTAACCGAACCAGGAACTAGACTCTTGCTAAAACTGAGACCCGAACCAGAACCAACAACTAGATCCCAACCCAAACCTAGACACGGGACCTGAACTCAGACCCAAACTCAGACCCAAACATGGAACCAGACTTGGGACACAAACTGGGGCATGGACCTAGAACTGCACCCCAGTCTCGATCCTGAATCCAAACTCAGACTTGGGACCTAAACCAGAACCAGACTGGGACCCGTGACAGGTATCTAGATCTGGACTTGAGATCTGCGAAATAGGGCTTGGAACAGACTCGTAGTAGGTGTTTGGATGTGGGACTCAGACTAGGTTCCGAACCCGGATAAGGACCCAAACCCGAACCCAGACCTAGACCCAAGACTCGGAACTAGATCCTAACAACGACCCGAACCCAGACTTAAAACTGAACTCGGACCTAGCCCTAAACCCAAACCGAGACAGGAACTCGGGCCTTGACCTGGACCTAAATCTGGGACCTGATCCTAGACACAAACTCGGTCCTAGATTGGGATCTGGATACAAAATTTGACTCAGACCCAGACCCAGATCGAGATCGAAACACGAGACCTAGATTTGGATAGACATCTTGACCCACACCCAAACATGGACGTAGACTTGGACCGAAACTCGGACCTGGACTCAGACCCCAACCCTGACCCAGGCCCAGACCTGAACCTGAACCCAGACACAGAATCCGAGTGTGGGTCTATGTTCGAGTCTGGGTCCTAGTCCGATTACAATTTTGGGTCTAGGTCCTTGTGATAACGTACAGGTCGAGTCCAAGCATCGAGTCCCAAATCCCAAGTCCCGAGGTCAGTCGTACGTCTAGCTTTGGGTCTAGGGTCGGGTCCCGAATCGCAATCCAAGTTCGGAGGCCCAAGTTCTGGTCCCAGTTTGGGGGACCAATTCCTAGGTCTAGGTCCCATCTATGTTTCGATCCTAGGTCGCAGTCCAGGTCCAAGTTTGTGTTCCGGTTCGGGTTCATGTCTCAGGTTCTTGTTTGAGTCCAGGTCCCGATTTGGGTTCGGGTCCCAACCTAGTCTGGGTTGAGATTTTGGGTCCCAGGTCCGAGTTTGGTTCTTGGGTCCTGGGTTTGGGCACAATTTTTAGGTTTGGGTCTTGGTCTTGGTCAAGGTCCCGGTCTTGGTTTAGGTTCCAGTTCATGGGTCCCGGTCTGGGTCCAAGTACCGATATGTGTTTTGGTCTAAGTTTTGGTTTAGGTTTGGGTCCTGTTACAGTCCCAGGTCTAAGTTCTCATCCTAGTCCTGGTCCGATTCCAATTTCGAGTCTGAGATTGGGTCTGGATCCCAGTTCGGGTTCAGGTCCGAGTCTTGGTACGAATCTGGGTTTGGGTCCTAAATTTAAATACTGACTATGGGTCAGGACAAAGCCTGAGGTCTAGATTCATATCTCAGTCTTGGTTTGGGTTTGGGTTCAGAGTCATGTCCCGGTAGTCAGTTTCTATGTTTCGGGTCCAAGGTCGAGTCCTGTCTCGAGTTTGGGGTGATGTTTTGGGTCTCTGTCCCAGTCGGGCCCAGTTTTGGCTCTAAGTCCCCCATCTAGGTCTGGATCCTTGGTCTAGGTCTTGGTCCACGTCCAGTGTTGGGGCCCACGTCCCCCATCTAGGTCACGGTTTGGTTCTTAGGTCCCAAGTTCGAGTCTCGGGTCCCAAGTCCCGGTCCTGGTCCTAATTCGGGTTTTAGTCCCAGTACAGGTTCAAGGCTCAATCCAGGTCCGAGTCCCAGGTTCGAGTTTGAGTCTCAAGTTCGTGTCCGAGTTTTGGTACGAATCTGGGTCTTTGTCTGGGTCTAGATCTGGGTTTGGGTTTTGGTCCGGGTTTGGGTCTGGGTCTTTGTCTGGGTCCAAGTTTTGGTACGGCTCTGAGATCTAGTCCAGGTCCCGGGTCACGGGTGTTGGGTTCCAAGTTCTGGGTCAAAGTCCTGGCGCAATTCTGGTTCCAGGTTTGGGTCTGGATTCGGGTATCGATCCCAATCTAGGTCCGTGTTCGGTTCCGCATCAACATCCTGTTCTGGGTCAAGGTCCAATTCTTGTTCCAAGGTCCTCATTCCGGTCCTTAGTCAGAGTCTGGGTTTGGGTCCTAGTTTTGAAATGGTTCCAAGTTTGGGTCCTGGTAAGATTCCAAGATCCACACACCCACTACAGGTTGGGTCCAAGCCCCAGGTCATGGGTCAAGATCCGGTTCCCAATCTTGGGTCCCAGTCTCGTTCCGATTCAGATCCTAGGTTCCAATCCGTCTCTGGGTCCGGCTTTGGGACCAAGACCGCGGTTGGGTCTTGGGTCACATTTTAAAACTTGGGTCCCGATTCTAGTTCTAATTTCAGGTTCGGGTCCCCAATCCATGTTTGGACGTGGGTCCAGGTCTGAGTCTCCAATCCCGATCCGGGTTCTGTGTCCGGGTCTGGATCCAAGTCCATGTCTGGGTTTGGGTTCGTGTCTCGAGTCCCGATCCTAGTTTTAATTCGAGTCTTCATCCCAGTCCGGGTATGGGTCTGGGTCCTAGTCCCTTGGTCTTGTTCCCAAGTCTCAGTTCGCTTCCATTTCTGCTTCCAATTTCGGGTAACGGTGTACGTGTTCGGGTCTGGTTCTGGGTTTGGGTCAGAGTCCGGGTTTGGGTTTGAGTCCGGGTATGGGTCCCATATCCAAACATCAATTATGGGTCAGGTCCAAGCCCCGGGTCTAGATCAGGATCACAGTCTCGAGTCCTAGTCTAGTTCCACTTCGGGTCCAAAGACTTGGTCTAGGTCCAAGTTCAGGGTCTGGGTCCGGGGTCAGGTCTTGGGTCTCAGTGCCAATTCCGAAGCCTGGGTCCTGGGTCCTGGTCCCCCATCCAGGTCTGGGTCCTAGGCCCCGGTCTGAGTCTAGGACCCGATCGAGCTTCAAATCCTAGTCCGAGTTTGGGTTCGGGATTAAAATCCCGGTCAGGGTCTAGATTTGGGTTTGAGTTCCAAGTTCGAGTCCAGATCTTGGTACGGGCCCGGGTCCCGGGTCTAGGTCCCCCATCCAGGTCTGGTCCTAGGTCCTAGTCCGGGTCCATGTTTGGGTTCTGGTCCCAGTCCCAGTTCTGATTTCGATTACCTGTTCAGGTTCGAGTTCAGGTCTGGGTCTTAGTCGGGGTCTGAGTCCTGGTCCGAGTAAAGAGTTGGGTCTGGGTCCAAGTCTTGATCCTTGTCTGGGTTTTGGTTTGGGTCTAGGTCCAAGTCCAAGTCTTGGGTACGGGTCCAGGTTTGGGTTTGGGTCTCGGTCCGGATCCAGGTCCCACGTGTTAATCCCGGTCTGGATATGGGTCCGAGTGTGGGTTCGAGTCCAGGTTTGTATCTAGATCAATGTCTAAGTCCGAGTCTTGGTCTGGGATCGGGTCCCTGGTTCAGGTCCGACCCGATACCGGACCCGGACCTAGAACAAGAATCAGACCGGGACTGGGACTGTAACAGGACCCAAACCTAAACCGAAACTCAGACCAAAACCCATACCAGGACTTGAACCAGACCAGCACTTGTGACCTGGGACCTAAACCAAGACTGAAACCTGGACCCAGACTGGGACTACGACCTAGACTAGACCCCAAAGCCAGGGTCGAACCCAGAACCCAAGAACCAGACTCGGACCTGGGACCCAAAACCCAGAGCTAGACTGGGACTGGGACCCAGACTTGTACCCGAAGCCAAACTGGGACCTAGACTCGGACTAGATCTGAACCTGAACCCCGACCGGGACCTAGGACCCAAATATAGATTGGGGACCCTCACCTATGAATTGGGCCCCAAAACTAGGCTTAGAACTTGGGCCTTAGAACTTGGATAAGGATCGGGGACCTAACCCTAGACCAAAACCTGGACAAAGGACACACCCGGAAACTGGGATCCGGGACTCAATGGTTGGACCCGATTCGTTGTCGATGTCTAGATCTAGGACTTAGACCAGAACGCGAACCCAAACTCAAACTCAAATCTAGGACTTAGACCACTAGGCAAAATACGCACTACCGGAGACCACAGCCATTGTACCAAGACAGCTCCCGGAGAGATCCGAGTAAAAGATGCGAGTACCACAACGACATTGGTCATAGCACCAATGAATGTAAGAATCTCAAAGACGAGATTGAAAATCTAATCCGCTTGGGCCACCTCTATGAGTGGATCAAAAATAGGTTGCCCCACCTTAATCCAGGGCAGGTGGCCGGGGGTATGCCTCCGGGAACACCAGGGAGTACAGCAGGAGTATTGCCTCCAGCTGCTCCCGCAGGTGATGCCCAGCATATTCCCGGGCTACCGCCCCGGCCTAATGGGCGGGTAGCCATGATCTCCGGAGGTCCCCATATTGGAGGAAACACTCGCAAGGAGCGAAAACGATATGCCGAGGCCGCGAAACACAATGAGGTGTGGGAGGTTACTCAACTCCCAGCTCAAAGGCCTTGGCTAATGGACCAACCCATAACGTTCACGGAAGAAGATGCCAAGACGGTGCGTTTCCCTCACCACGACCCGCTGGTCATAGAGACCCCCATCGCAAATAAAGTGGTGGCTAGGGTCTTGATTGACAATGGGAGTTCCGTGAACCTGCTCTTCAAAGAAGCCTTCACTGCGATAGGATTGACCAACCGGGACCTCTCGCCTAGTGGGTCGCAGCTCACGGGGTTTAACGGGACGACGCTAATCCCGATGGGAAAAGTAAGGCTCCCTGTTACCCTGTGTCCGGGACCTCTCGCCTAGTGCTCCCAGTTTCAGTCCAGAGCACATTAAATATTGCACCTTCGTGGTGGTAGACTGTCCAACAGCCTACAACGCGATCCTTGGCCGGCCGGCCCTAGTGGACTTTGGTGCAATTACTTCAATCCGACACTTGTGCCTAAAATTCCCTACCCAGGAGGCCGGAGTCGGAACTGTGAGGGGAAATCAAGGAGAAGCCAGGCAGTGTTACAATGTTGCCACCCACCTACCTGTACTCATGGTCCGGGGGTCTCCTGAGATAGAAAAAGCTGAAGAGGATGAGTTGGATCCTCGCATCGGATCCGAAAGGGTCGTGGAACCAATGGAGGACGTCGAAGAAATACCAGTGTGCGACGACGACTCCACTAAAGTACTCCGGATAGGGAAAAGCCTGGATCCGGAGGAAAAAGACAAAATAATAAAAACACTGAAGGGCGCCATCGACATCTTTGCATGGCGCCAAGAAGACATGACCGGCATAAGCCCTCATGTCATCACCCATGTACTCAATGTCAACCCGGACATGCCCCCTGTACAGCAAAAGAGACGCCCGCTCGACTCGGTGAAAGCCGAGGCCTTAGAGAAAGAGGTGGACAAACTTTTGTCCAGTGGCATGATCCGCGACGTGTACTATCCGGAATGGCTGGCCAATCCGGTCCTGGTGCCCAAGCCGAACGGGACTTGGCGAGTTTGCATAGATTTCACAGATCTAAACAAAGCTTGCCCAAAGGACTGCTTCCCGCTACCCAGGATCGCCAGATGGTAGACGCCACGTCCGGATTTAAATTGCTGTCTTTCATGGATGCCTATGCTGGGTACAACCAAATAAAAATGCATACGGCAGACCAGGAGTGCACTAGCTTCAGGACCGATAAGGGGGTATACTGCTACCTAGTCATGCCTTTCGGACTGAAAAACGCCGGAGCAACCTATCAAAGAATGGTTAACCGGATGTTTAAAAGCCTCCTGGGACGAAACATGGAGGTATATGTAGACGACATGCTCGTCAAATCCAAAGCATGCAACAGTCATGCAAGCGACTTAGAAGAATGTTTCGAAGTCGTCCGGAGATACAGTATGAAGCTCAACCCGAAAAAGTGCACCTTTGGGGTCAAGTCAGGAAAATTCCTGGGCTTCATAGTCAGCCAAAGGGGGATCGAAGCGAACCCGGAGAAAATCCAAGCTCTCCTGGACATGCCATCCCCCAAGAAGCATAAAAACGTGCAGAGCTTGACCGGAAAGGTAGCCGCACTGAGCCGCTTTATCTCACGATCCACGGACAAATGCATACCCTTCTTCAACGTACTGAAGAAATGCCAAAAGTTCGAATGGTCGGATGAATGTGAGGAGGCATTCAAGAGGTTAAAAGACCACATGGCCAAACCGCCTATCCTATCGAAACCCGTCCTTGGAGAGGACTTGTTCCTTTACTTGGCCGTCTCCGAGCACGCGGTCAGCGCTGCCCTGGTCCGGGAGGAAGAAAAAATTCAGCACCCCGTGTACTATGTCAGTAAGCGCATGATAGGAGCCGAGACAAGGTACCCGGTCATTGAAAAATTAGTATTCTGCCTCCTGATGGCATCAAGGAAGCTGAGGCCATACTTCCAAGCCCATCCGATCAAAATCTTAACCAATCATCCGCTCCGGCAAGTTCTCCAGAAGCCTGAAGCATCCGGAAGACTCCTCAAGTGGGCAATGGAGCTAAGTCAATTCGACTTACACTACGTACCCCGGATCTCCATAAAAGGCCAAGCCTTGGCAGACTTCATTACCGAATGCAATGAAGCCGAGGCAACAGCTAATACGCCGGTACCACCAATCCCCACCTGGAGGGTGTTTGTAGACGGAGCTTCTAATGAGAACGGTTCGGGAGCCGGAGTGGCTATGATATCACAAACTGGATTACGGCTCCAGGCAACACTCCGATTTAACTTCACAGCTTCAAACAATGAAGCCGAATACGAAGCTTTGATAGCAGGACTGAAATTGGCGAAAGCTGTAGGAGCCAAAAGAGTGGAAGTCTACAGTGACTCTCAACTGGTCGTAAACCAGGTATCCGGAGAATACCAAACTCGCGGCGAGAGGATGGCCGCGTACGTAACAATAGTCCGAGAACTGCTCCACGAGTTCACAGACTATAAAATAGAAAGAATCCCCGGAGAAAAGAACGCTCACGCGGACTGTCTTGCTAAGTTAGCCTCGGACAGCGAAATCGAAGAGCTGGGGGTAGTACCAGTGGAACGCTTGGCAGAGCCAAGCATCAAAATAAAAGAGACCACACTAACGGTTGGGCAAGAACCCAGCTGGATGGTCCCCATCATAAAATACATAACCACAGGTGAGTTGCCCCAAGAGAGGGCACTGTCTCGAAAGATTCAGTATCAGGCTCATCGTTATGTAATGATGGACCAAATTCTCTACCGAAGAGGACTCAGCATGCCTTATTTAAGGTGTGTATCGGACCCTGAAGCTAGACAAATCATGCTAGAGGTCCATGAAGGGTTCTGTGGAGATCATACGGGAGGACCCAGCCTCTCAAAGAAAATATTGAGGCAAGGGTACTTCTGGCCAACAATGAAAAAAGATTGTATAGACTATGTCCAAAAGTGTGACTCGTGCCAAAGGTACGCGAACATACCGAGAGCTCCTCCAAACGAGATCACCCTGATGACCAGCCCCTGGCCCTTCGCGGTCTGGGGAATAGATCTCATCGGGTCTCTACCTACGGGGAAAGGAGGGGTAAAGTATGCAATAGTAGCAGTAGACTACTTCACCAAATGGACAGAGGCTGAGCCTATGAAGACAATAACTGCTAAGAAGGCATTGGACTTTGTTATCAAAAACATAGTGTGTCGATACGGCTTGCCTCACAAAATAGTCTCAGACAATGGAAAGCAATTTGATTGCGAGGAATTTACTGACTTCTGCAACCAACACGGAGTAGTGAAAAGCTTCTCCGCGGTAGCCAGGCCTCAAACAAACGGCCAGGCGGAAGCGGTCAATAAAATCCTAAAGGTCACCTTGAAAAAGAAGCTGCTGGCCTGTAAAAATAACTGGCCTGAAGAATTGCCAAGGGTATTATGGGCCTACCGGACGACCCCCAGAACCACAACCGGCCACTCGCCCTTCTCAATGGCGTACGGCTGTGAAGCAATGGTCCCGGTAGAAACATTATTCCCATCCCACAGGAGGACGACTTACGATCCTGCCACTAATCAGGCACTGCTCCAAGAAGCTTTGGATCAAGTCGAAGAACTCCGGGATGAGTCTCAAATATGGATGGCTGCTTATCAAAAGAAGGTGACCAAGTATTTTAACTCCAAGGTTAAAAACAGAAAATTCGCTATTGGGGATATGGTCCTAAGAAGGGTTTTCCCAGCCACCCAAGAACCCGGAGTGGGGGTACTTGGACCAAATTGGGAAGGACCATATGAGATCGAGGACGAGATCGGTTCCGGCACTTACAAACTAAAAAGAATGGATGGAACCACCGTCCCAAGAGCCTGGAATGCCGATCACCTCAGAAAATATTACCAGTAGCGAAATAAAACTTAGATTTTGTTCAAAGGGTTTGTACCATCCAAATGTATACCTCCTCTATATTAAATAAAACTGAGTGCCTTAAAAACAAAGTTTCTATGCCACTCAGGGGGGTACTAGGGTATACCGCACAGACAAATAGAAAAACAAACTAAGTAAAATACCCTGACCCAGAGGGCAGGTCAGAAAGTATGCACAAAAATAAAAGGCATAAGCATAAAAATCCTGATCCAAAGGACAGGTCAAAAAAAAAAAACATAAGTGTGACAAAAGAAAGATCGCATAAAGAAAAATATCCTAGCCCAAAGGGCAGGTCATATACATATAAATGGCCCGGGGACAGGCCTTAAAAATATAATTGTCTCCCCTTCGAATAAAAGCTGCTACCTATATATATATTGTTCTAAGGCAGCAGCAAATATGTACAGAAAAAGAGTTATAAAAGAAACGGGTGGAATCTTGGTCAGTTGTATGGCAGCTCAGTCAGCCCGCGGAGGAAGGCGAGGTCCAATACGTGCCTCTAGCACGGCATCAAGCTTTTTCTTCTTTTCCCGAAATTTGGCAATCATTTCCTCGGGTTTGGGATAAAAAGTAAGCTTGATATTTTGATCATTGGTGGACCAAGCCATGTAGACTCCATCGTCAAAGCGCTTCGGACACCGGGCGCAGGAAACGGGAGAGAGGAGCTCGGCCCTTTTGGCCTTCCTGATGGATTGTTCCTTGAAGTCCCTAAGCTCCTTCAGCTCCGCAGCCAGAGCGGCCTTGGACTCAATGTTCGCCTGGTGAGTTTCCTCTAAAGATCTCACCTTGGGGACCATTTCATCCAAAGCCTCCCTGGCCTCCCAGAGGTCTCGCCTGGCCTTGTCAGCAGCCTCGGTTTGACCCCTTAGTTCCTCCTGGTGCTGGGCCTCCATCCTGTCCCTCCGCTGGGCCTCGTCCCGGATCATGGCCTCTGCCTGAGCCTCCCTCCGTTTGGCCTCCTCTTCCTTGGCCTTGGCAGCCGCCTCCTGGCGCTCGGCAGCCTCCTGGTAGATCTGCCTCTCCGCTGTGAGGTCCTGAAGGACCTTCCTGACATCGTTCATGTCCCCAAAGTCGGACAGAACGAAGCCATGATTTATGATATTCTTTGAGAGGCGGCCAGCCTCAGCAGCAAGCTGAACCATAACGCAAGGGTAAGAAGGAGAAGTTTCCCAAGGAAAAAAATAAAATATAAACAATAAAAGGAAAATCAAAAATTGCAAAGTACTTACCACCGTGAGAGAATGGCTGAGGTCCTGGACCTGGAAGATGGAGTTCAGGGAAGCGCAAGTGGCGAACCGCTTAGGCGCGCATCGGGTGAGCTGAGAAGCGAACTCGCCGGTCATCTCCGCGGCAAAAGGAGCCAAGGTGGGCCCTAGGAAGCGACGGAACCAGTCCGATAAGGGGTCCAGATTAAGGTCCCACAGATCCTGGTAGTCCGGGTGGTTGATGCTCGCCTCAACCTCCGCCCGTAGAATCCTCCTAAGGGCTTCCACTTCGGCGTACCCCCGGGAGTACTCATCCATAGCATAGTTATGCTTGGCTATTCGAAGCTCCTGCCTCACCTCGTCCCCCGGAATTGGGGTAAGCACGATGTTGGGAGGAGCAGGATTTTCCTCCATGGGGGAGACCCCGCCGTCCAGACCATGAGCGGGAGTGTCGGCTCTCCGAGGCTTCTTGGGCTCATCCTGGGCAATCATCTTGCCCTTGCGCTTACGAATCAGAGCCACCTCAGGCTCCTCTTCGCCCTCCTCAGCTTCCTCCGGAAGAGCGCGAGGCTCTCCTGCACCCTCAGCGGCTTCCTCCGATAAGTCCCATCCTTTCCCCTGGCCTTCTCCCGGAAGCACCTCCTCGTCATCCACTAAGTCTATAGTGTCGGGGGGAGCGCTGGAAGAAACCTTCAAGGAAGGGGCCGGGGGAGAAGAGGTAAAGGCCGGAGGAGCTACGGGAGTATGAACTCCGACAAGCTGTTCCAGGATGGCATCCATGGAGATACCTGTTTCACAAAATAAGCAAGTGTTAGAAGTCCGTGAGGAACCGCTTATACAAGATACAACAAATAAGCTACTCCTACCCGAACTTCCTAATTCGGCCCTAGCAAAGTCCTGAACTTTAATGCTGGCAGCGTCATCTCCGAGATAACTGTCCGAGGGCCGGAACCAGCTGGACGTTATGTAAGCTGAAGGACCTAAGGGAATAGGTTCCGGAGGGCCGGAGCCCATCCGGGACCGACCTAGGTAATCTCCTAAGTTCGAAAAATAAAATTCCTTCAAACGATCCCCCCACCGGGTCGATGGCATCCTAAATCTACGAAGACGCTCGTCGAACCCTATGGGCCTATGACTGGTGTATTCATCAACGGAAGGAACATAACGAATTATCAAGGGAGACTTATCGCCGGCACCGGAGGTGCTAGCACCTGGAGCCCCCGAGTTTGGTTCGGGGACCGAAGGCTGTGGCCGGGAAGTTTGCTTCTCAGAAGAATCTTCAATACGAAGGGGCCTCCTGGCAGGACGATCCCCAATCTCTTCTTGAAGAATCTTGTCAAAAAATTTAGCCTCGGACTTCCCGGCAATGGCTTGACTCCTCCGCACCACCGGACTCCCCACGCGAAGCCCTCTCCCAGAGGCAGCCTGGGCCTGAGAGTATGCTTTCTCTTGGGCCTTTCGGTAGAGATAATCTTGGTATTTTTTCTCTGCCGTGGCAATGAGCTCATCCCGGAAAGCCTTCTCCGCAACCGGCGCCCTCCATTGGGACAAATGACCCGCGAAAGGTTGGAGTCCTCCACGGATTGGTGAGAAAGAATAAGTTTGGCCTTCCTGCAATTCTCAGTGGTGACTAAGCCCCCAACATCGAGATCGGCACGGTCGTAGGAGGCAAAGGCTTGAGCCCTTCGGAGGAAAGTCTGAGTAGGGGGCGTCCGCTGGTAAGGCGGGATCCGCACCCACTCCGTGAGGAGCTCCGGGTGGTCCACGGCCCTGAACCCGGAGGAGAAGAAAAAGCGATGGCGATACTCCTTAACGTGAGTCTGCCTATTATACGGAACCACCCCCTCGTTAGCAGGATGGATCCGGAACCCATAAAAACCGTCCTTAAGTTTGTCCCCTTTCTTGGGGACGGATACAAGTTCATAAAAATATAAAATTTCCGCCGGGCTGGGAGATCCCCATCCGCGGGCGGTATAAAAAATAAATAAGCCTGAAAGCAGGCGGTAAGCTTGAGGAATGAGTTGGTATGGCGCAAGGCCGACAAATACAAGGAAATTAACAAAATAATCTAGAAGCGGGAGCATGGCACCGGCCATCAAATGAGTCTGACTCCAAGCCCCGAAGCCCCGAAGCCGTCATAGTTGTGATTAGGCGTCTCCGAGTCGCGAGGAGGCCGGTGATAGGTCCCTGAAGTGGAGGGTTTGATCCCAGCAACTTCTATAATATTCTCCAGCTGGTGAGGACAAGTTAGGGTGGATCGAAGCTCAGCCGCTTCCCAGCCGGTCGCTCGGGATTTGTACCCCTCCTGAGCAACAGGCCCCAGGGAAACCTCCTCCAACGTGGCCATGCTTTTCCCACTCTTCTTCGAAGATTTCGAACCAGAAGTAGACATTTTGTGTTCTGTGAAAAACAAAAAGGGAAAAAGAAAATTCCAGCAGTTAGGTCCCATACCAAACCCTAAGTCAAGAAAAAGGGAGTGGGGGTCCCCTAACCGCTGGAAAGAGGCCCCCTCCGGACACGTGTCACATGGGAAACCCTAGAGAAATCCCCTGAACAAGTGTCGGGTGCAGTGAAATCGCAGAAAGTGGTTTTACAGAATAAAAAGAAAAAAAGAAAAAAAAAACCGTCCTATGCCCTAAGCAACTGTTGAACGAAGAACACATGGCTCTCTTCAACAAAAATGCACGATTATAACAGAGGCATGATAATGGCGATCCTACAACTAAAGCAGTAGACATAAAACAGAACACCCGAAGAACCTCAACACTCGCATACCCAGAAATCTCAAAGTACGAACCCAGGAAAACAAACAAGGCAAGTAAAAGCATGTCATTATCGAAGGTTGCAAGAAACTTACAGTAAGTCGTTGAACTGGGGGTCCTGAATGTGGTCGAGTAAGAGTTGAGAAGAACTGGTGAAAGCAAGCACTGGAAAAGTGGAAGAAATGTCTAAGTGCTAAGACAGTTCGTGCTGTTTTGAAGAATTTTCTCTCTGGGAAATTCGAACAAAAATGGCAAGGAATGGAAAGTAACCAAAATGAAGGAAAGATGGTGGCTTTTATAGGCAAAAGTGCATGAGGAACAGGCGTCACCACCTACCAATTGTACGGTGAGGGAGATGCACGATTCGAATTCCCGAAAATCAACGGATCAGATCAAGCTGCCATAAAGGCGGTGGAAACGTTTGAGTATCCGTCTGGCACCATTAATGCGCCGCATCAATCAAAGGGCGTGAAACGAATCGACCTCTGCAAAAAGCAAATCGCAGCATTTAATGCCATCATTAGACGCACCCTCACGCGCCCCAAGCTCGTGTCAAGAAACCGAGGAGGCGGCCGGAGACATCCCTGCAAAAAGCGAATCGCTGAATTAAATGTCATCATTAAATGTGCCTTCACGCGCTCTGGGCTTGAGCCAGGGAAACGAGGAGCAAACCGGAGGCACTTAAGCAAGCCTTGGTTTATTTTTCCAAGTAAACAAGGCTTGGGGGGTAAATGTTGCCCCTGAATTCGCCCAAAATACGTGGACCAGTCGAAATGGGACACGTGGATCAGATAACTTGTAAATATTTGATAAGTCTTTGTACGCCCCAAGGAAGCACCCAGGGCACGGGTCCCGGAGGAGGCACCCGGAGTATACGGTACTCCCGGAAGCTCGCATAGCATGAAGCCTCTCCGGGATGTGTCAGGCCTCTCCTGAGCAATCAAGTCGCATTTAATGCCGCATGGGAGGAAGCGTGGTCGGACTGTAACACGCAATAAAGTCTGACGGCACAACCCCCAAGCAGCAGCGCTACAGTAATGATCATTTAAGTCTAGCGACGGCTACTCTGCGAAGAGTCACGTCAATCACAAGGCAAAAAGGACATTCCTCATAAAAACCCTACAGCACCTAGGGATTTGACCATGCATCACCCATGGTATATTCATTGGAAATACCCAACTTTATGGATACTTACAGATACATGTGTAAGAACGATCCTAGGGATCACCCCACCAAAACACTATAAATACCCCCTCAAAGCTCATTTAATGGGGTCGAGAATCTTGGGTTGCATAAGAGCAAGAAGAGAAAATACTCACCAAGAACATTCTCTGTATTTATGAGAAGAACATTCTCTCAAGTGTGGAATCTGTATTAAATACACCCATTAATAACAAAGACTCATGGACTAAGGCTCATTAACGCCCCAACCACGTAAAAATCCTCATCTCGCTTTCTTACAGCTCACTACTATAATCATATTTTAATAGTTTCCGAAAATCTCGGTCAACAATTACTAAGATGGAAATAATTTATTTTATTTCAATCACCATCTAAGTATAATTTTATAAATATTATATTAAATTCTTATTTTTGAATTTTAATTCTAAATTTCCAATTTAATGAGAGTATATTTATTAGAATAATAAAGAAAATACATTTTAAAGAATGAGCTTTATTATTATTAAGATATTCGATCTCCATTGTGGGTTTTACATCGCGTTTGTTTTAGTGAGTAATCCTCCCTAATGGAGGAACGTTCATTAGCAATTTCGCACCGTTTAATCTCGAAAGATAAGTGGTTTGTAAGTGTTTTATATGGTATTGATCACCCTAATGGTGGCGACCATATTTGACTTGCGAATTGCGAAACAATGGTAGTAGCTCATAAGATAGAACAGCCTTGACTCTCGCCTAAACGGGACAACGCTGGATTCCAATCTTGATCGAATAAAAGGTTGCTAGAATGTTTAACATTTAAGATGAGCTGACAACTCTATTCAATGGATGGTAGCTTTGACTCTCGCCTAAACGGGACACTGATATCAGTTTGTTGAAAAACGTTAGAAATTATTTAGGATTGATTTTTTTTTAAGTATTTTCTCATATCATTCCTACTTGCTATGTGCTTATAATTTCTGAATTGATTTTGTGTTAAACCCTTATTAATTTCTATTTG
This sequence comes from Cannabis sativa, assembly GCF_029168945.1. Lineage (NCBI taxonomy): Eukaryota > Viridiplantae > Streptophyta > Magnoliopsida > Rosales > Cannabaceae > Cannabis > Cannabis sativa. The sequence goes on from NC_083601.1 coordinate 62,578,686, forward strand.
TTGATTTTTATTATTTTGTAGGATCCTGTATTATCAAAATGAATCCCATGTTATCACTGTTGACTGAAAACAAGTTGAATGGATCTAACTTTAATAAGTGGAATGAGAAGATTAATATTGCTCTCATAGGAGAAAGTGTCTTGTTTGTTTTAACTGAGCCGTCACCTGAAGTGCCTGGGGACAATGCATCCAAAGCTGTGAAAGAAAAGTGTGAGCGTTGGCAGAAAGCAAATGACAAAGCTCTATACTTTATGCTTTCTAGCATGGTTGACACCCTCAAAACTCGGTTTTCTAAAACCGAAAAGGCTGCTGAAGTTATGACGAAGTTAAATGAGCTATTCGGTAAGGCATCACTTCAGTCATGCTTTGACGCGAAAAAGAAGTACATTAATGCACGGATGGAACCTCATCAAAACGTGCGTGACCATGTTCTCCTAATGTCAAGTTATTTCCTTGAAGCCCAGGATCATGGTGCTGAAATGGATAGTGCTACTCAAGTAAGTCTTATCTTGAATAGCCTGACTCCAGCATTTCTACCATACACATCAAATTATGTCATGAATAAGAAGGAAATTGACTTTCATGAATTACTCAATGACCTTCAAACTTATGAAAATTTGATTGGAGGACCTAAGAAGAAAGGGAGTAAACCTCACAATCCTGGAAATGGTAACGGGACGATGAAACCTGAAGCAAATGTTGCCACTGCTTCAAAGCCCAAATCGAAGAGGAAGTGGAACAACACCAAGAAGCGAACAAAAGCCATGAAGAATAAAAAGGCTGCTCCTTCTGGTGATGCAACACTTAAAGGAAAGTGTTTCTACTGCAATGAGAAAGGTCATTGGAAACCCCAGTGTCCTAAACTTCTTGCAAAGAAACAAGGTATTTCCATTTATAAACTTTAAGAGTTTTAGTGAATTATTATCCAATTGGATTTATGATTCTGGACTAACTTTGTTTATTTGTTTTCTTCTTCTTATAGGCCAAGCTACTTGAACTCAGATGAGTTGGATCAACAAGCTGGACCAAGGGTGAAATCGTACAGATGAAGATGAAGCTCTTCAATTTATTTTTGAATTAATTGTTTTAGTTTAAAGACAATTTGGATTTCAAATTTTAGTTAGGGATATTTATCCCTGTTTTTCTCATATTGTTGCAATACATTTTTTTTTATTAATAAAGTTTCTAATTTTCGAAATTCAATATTGCAAATTATGAGATTGAGCTTCATTTAATTTATCTTCATCAATTATTACCACATTATATTTGTATGTTTGTATGTGTAAGTGTTTTTATTATTGATGCAAATTCTATAATATTTACAACTCTTCATAGAGTTATATTAAATAAACACTAGAAACTATTTCTATGTTTATTAATAATTGTTAATTCTCATACAATTATTAAGAATTTGTTTAATAAAAGGATCTTTTGATCTGATAGGGGTGGATAAAAGTTAAGAAAACTATGCAGTTCAACGATCTTTTATATCTAATGAACTCTGGATAGTATTCAACTCCACATAAACTCTATCACACTATGAGAATCATGATCTTTACAACCTTTAAGGGTAGATCATAATCTCTATATACTTAGGGGTGGAGGTTATCCACAGGTATCCTATATGTATATTCTTAGGGGTGGAGCATATTTCACAATTCCCTATGTAACACATATCTTCTTTAAACATGGAAGTAATATAATGAGTTAGCTATTATCAATATAAATTCTTGATCTTGATTGTATGTTCCATTTCGATTTTACTGTTGTAAGTAAAAGCTTCATACCTTTGAAAGTTCTTTGTTAAAGTTTCACACTACCTTAATTGAGTGGGAGAATTTTAAAGTTCTATACCCATCCTCATTAGGTTGATACTTGTGATAGGTACTTAAGAACACTACTGAAAAGCAAATCTAACCATTCACATGGATAGGAATAGCTTATCAGAATTATGAGAATAAGATAAAGAACTCTAGTTCAGTCCATTCGAATGACTTGAACCTAGAATTCTTAATCCTCATAAAATTTTATGGTATCTTAATTTTGATTACTTTATCTCTGGCATGTATTTTTCACTTCAAAATACTAGTCTGCTATGTTGATGACTTAGTCTTAACTTAATGTTTCAGACTAATACAAAAGTCACAACTAGGTAACTCTCTAAACAATCAGAGGTTAAAAGTATTATTTAACCAGACATCTGCTATTGAGTGGGAGCTATCTGAGATGTAATCAAATAGGGAACATTACAAGATATTCAAGAAAGGTTTATAAAAGTGATCTATATGTTAGATATTAAGGAACTGTGTATCAGTTGTCCTTGTATCTCACCATCTAATTTCGAAATTCCTATGAGATGGTGTTTACATTGGGGGTGGAGGAATTATTGTATAATAATTCAAGCTCTACCAGAGAAGAATTATAACTTTGTGTATTCGAAATCCAAGAAAGTTATATCACTGAAGATAAGTCTACACTGTATTATCTCAATTACATATTTTAAAATATGAGAGATATGTCTTCTGTTTATTCAGATGTACTTTTAAAACAGTAAAAGATTTCAGTATCCCTTGATGAGTAAAGCATATAGTAAAGGATGTTTCATAAGAGTATTTATGAACTAGTTCCAGAAGTTTGGGTGGATTCAAATATACTACACTTGATCTGAAGATCAAGACATCAAATTGACCTATTTGCACAGTTTGTTTTATATTAGTGCAAGTGGGAGTTTGTTGGGTTTTATGCCCTAAATAAAACTCTTTACAATCTGATTAGTTATCAATATAAGAAATTTGAAGTGATTGATGTTTGCATGAAATTTACATGCTAATGGTTTAAATATGTTTATTACATTCACACACACAAAATCAGTTAAATCCAGATCATATGTTTATTCACAATTACAGTATCGTCAACACAGTGGAATGTGATTGTGATAATATGAATCAAAAGACTTGGTCCCTGTTTCATCAGTGTTATTGGATTTACACTAATGTGATAATCAGCGATGATGTGTACTTACACTTGGAGTAAGTGTTGTGTTCTTTCCAGGACATTAGTAAAGTATACTAGTTTCGAATGTATGGAGTATACATTGGACTGGACCGATATTGCAACTAAGTTAAGATATTACAAACTTACCGTTATACATATCTTTCCAAGGCAATATCAGTAGTTGATCTTAAGATTAAAAGAATCTAAATCCTGATATGCTTAGGCTCAACTCAGGAGTGCTATTCATGTTCTTTGATTTATTAGTTAAGCCTACTTTAGGGTATGGGTGATACGTATATTTTGGAAACATGATAGTATGATTTAGTGGGAGTGCTGAACATAAATATGGAATCTATAGCTTCTACTGGTGTATAGAAGTCAAGTGATGATTCCCTTCGAGCTTAGCAAATAGAAGTAAATGGATGAGCTCTTGTTTAACTGACTAATTATTAGATCACTAAACACCATTTACAGGTAGCTAAGTGTTTTAAGGGGCAAAATACATTGAGGGGTGAGAACGGTAAAGAAATCCCATCTCGATGTAGATCATCTATGTAGAGGATCTTTAAATCACAATAAGATTATAACAATGGTTAAATGAGATAGCATATTGATATCGTGGAACATACAATATGCTCTATATAAGTCTGAGAGTGCAATTCTAAGTTCTAAGAGTGGATTCAACGAAGAATTAATAAGTAGGAATTTACTTGGTAAATTTGGTTCACTTATTGGAAGCTCAACATATAGATCCATGGTCCCCATTCTAGTTGAGAACATTCTTCTTGTAAGACTCATTAATTGATTCGTGATTCATCAATTATAATTCTAAAGTTAGACTATGTCTAATTTTATGAATTTTCACTAAGCAGGGGTGAAATTGTAAAAAAAAGAGTTTCTAGGTTTAATTATTTATTAATAGACTTTATATGTCTAATTAATAATTAAATTAAATGACAATATTATTTAATAATCTATTTTAGTTATTAAATAATTAGTTTTAGCATTTAAAAGGTTAGAATTGGATAATTGGCGTGTTTGAGAAAATAGAGATAAAATTTGATAAAACTGCAAAATCAAGTGACGCCCACTATAACACCATGGCCGACCACTTATCAAGGGTTTTTCAAATTAATATTTTCATTATTTTAATGCCAAATAATTACTAACCTAAACCTAGTAGTTGCCTATAAATAGAAAGTGATGGCTTAGTCACAAAACATGCTTTCACATGCTTTCACAAGTTTTCACAAGCTTTTCTGACAGAAATTTATCTCTTCAGAAAACTGAGCCTTCCCCACTTTCTATACCTGGCCGAAATCCCTATTCTCTTTTCTCCTTCATCAATTTCGTGACCCTAGTGAGAGAGTCAGTGCCCACACACAGCAAGCAGTAACTCAATCATAGATTGGAAGATTGTGAAGGATCAAACTTGAAGAAGAAGGACATTCGGGCTCAGATCTTGATTATACTCTGCTACAGAAAGGATTCAAGGGTTAGAGATCTGAGTGGAAGGAGACATTAGTTCCGCTGCCTCAATGTAAGGTTTTCTTAACTTTATATGTGTTTAATTTATCGTTTTAGAAAGTTCATATTTAGGGTGTTTAAACAACATACTTGTGAGTAGATCTAAGATCCTGGTAAAATAAATATCCAATACCTAGGACCTGAACATAGATGGGGGACCCAGACCGAGGAATTGGGCCATCACACTGGGACAAAAACTTGGGCTTTAGAACTAGGATCGGGATTCGGGACCCGACCCTAGACCCAAACATGGACCTAGGACCCACCTCGTGACCTCGAATCCAGCATTTGATACTTGGACCCGACCCGTAGTCGGTGTTTGGATTATGGACTTAGAACAGAACCCCAACCCAAACTCGAACTCAAACCAGGACCCGGACACATACCAAGACCTAGACCCACACTCAGGAACCAAAACTGAAATGTGAACTTTAACCAGAAAGGGATCTTGGAATGGGAACTAGACTGAGACTCAGAACCGAACCAGAACCCAGAATCGGGCCCAACCTCAGACCCTAACCGAGGCCAAAACCAAGACCTGAACCTCACCTCGGACCCAAATCAAGACCCGAACCTAGACTCAGAGCTAAACTCAACACGAACTCGTACCCCGTGACTTGAAACTAGAACTGAAACCAGAAGCAGATCGGGACCCAGGAGTAGGACCAGGACCAAGACCTGGTCGCAGACCCAAAAGGTTCACCGAACCAGGACCCGAACTTAGACACAGACCCACCCTGGGATTGGGTCCCAAACTTGAATCACAACCCGAACCCGGACTCAAGACCCGAACAAGACCTGAACTCAGACCCAAACATGGAACAGGACTAGGGACCCAGAATCAGGATCGAGACCTAAAACTGCACCCTAGTCTCGGTCTCGAACCTAGACCGAGAACCAGACAGGGACTTGGGACATCAACCGAAACCAAATTGGGACTCATCATTGGGATCTAGATCTTGTCCCAGGATTCAGGAATTGGGGCTTGGACAAGACCCGTAGTCGGTGTCTTGATCTAGGACTCGAATAAGGACCCGAAGCAGGACCAGGACCTTGACCCACACCCAAACATGGGACACAAAACCGAAACTTGAACCAGAGCGTGACCAAGACCGTGGAACATGACTGAGACCGTGACAAGGAACTGGACCTGGACCAACACCCTAAACTAGACTATAACCAAGCCCCAAAATTTGAGTTCAGACCCAGTACTGGACCCGATCTCGGACCCAAACAAGGACTGAGACTCAAACCCGAAACCAAACCCAAACTCATGACTCGATCCCAGACCCAGACCAAGCCCCTTAGTGAGACTAGGATTGGGACTTGGACACCGACAAGAACCAAGACCCAAAATCGAATATTGACCCAGACCCAGACCGAGATCGAAACACGTGACCTAAACTTGGACCTAAACCCGAACATGGGACCCGAACTCTGACCTGGACACAGCCCGAGATCCGTAAAACCTGTACCCGGACTCGAACTAAGACTCGAACCTCGACCCCAATCTGGACCAAGACCCTAACCCAGAACGAAACCCGAACCCAAACCTGGACCAAGACTAGGACCTAGGAACTGGACTTAGATGGGGGACCTAGACCAGGGACCTAGGCCACGGAACCAAGACCCAAATCAAAATTCAGTACTCAAACCCAAACCAAGACCTGACCTGGAACCAAGAATCAGAAGTCAGACCCATACCCGAACTCGAAACCTACCCCAGACCCAAACTAGGAAAGGAACCTGGACGCAGACATGGACCAAACCCGAACCCAGACCCAAACCCAAAATCTGACCGTAACCTGGGACCCAAACTCAAACCCAGACCTAGAATGAGACCCAAACCTAGACCTGGACCCGGACCCAAACTCGAAACCAGACCGAGATCGAAACCAAAGACTTAGACCCTGAACTAAACCTGGACTCAGGTTAGGATCAAAACTTTGGACTCACACCTTGAGGTAGACCAAGACCCAAGACCCGAACCCACACCCAAAGCCTCATTTGAACCTAGACTAAAATCCACACTCGAACCCAAACTCGTACAAGTACTCGAACCCCGACTCGAACTCGAACCCTAACTCAAACATAGAATTGCAACTACAACTAAAACCAAACTAGGACTAGGACTAGGACCAGGACAAGGACCTAAACCCGAAGTAGAACTTAGATAAAAGCCAGACCGAGCCCAAAACTGAACCGAGACTAGGACTCAAACCCAAACCTAGACTGGGACCCAAACCCAAAGAAGAACTTGAACCATGACCCAAAATCGGGATAGGGACCTGGGCAACAGAAATAGGATCGGGACTTAGTACCCGACCCAGACCTGGAGTTAAACCTAGGACCTAGCTTGTGACCCAACACCTGAAACGGGACGAGACTAGGACCTAAGATTGGGATACAGATATGGACTTGGGGCTTGGACCAAACCTGTAGTCGGTGTCTGGATTTTGGACCCCACCCCAGACCCGAACCCAGACAAGCACCTGAACCCAAACCCGGACCTGAACCCAATCCTAGATGAAAAACCTGGACCCGAACCCGTACCCTATGACCTGAAATTCGAATCGAAACAGGAAGTAGACGGGGACCAAATAATGGGACCAAAGCAAGGACTTGGACTTGGAACCGTAACCGTACATGGACGTAGACCCAGAACCGTAACAGGACCAGGACCTAGACTCCATCTCAAACCTAGACCCGAACCAGAACCAACAACAAGATCCCAACCCAAACCTGGACTCGAGACCCGAACTAAGACCCAAACATGGAACCAGACTCAGGACACAAACTAGGGCCAGGACCTAGAACCGCGCCCCAGTCTCGATCCTGAATCCAAACTCAGACCTGGGACCTAAACCAAAACCAGACCGGGACCCGTGACAGGTATCTAGATCTGGACTCGAGATCCGGGAAACAAGGCTTGGAATAGACCCGTAGTAGGTGTCTGGATGTGGGAATCAGACTAGGTTCCGTAGCCGGATAAGGACCCAAAACCGAACCCAGACCTAGACCTAAGACCCGAAACTAGATCCTGACAAGGACCCGGACCCAAACATAAAACTTAACTCGGACCTAGCCCCAGACCCAAACCGAGACAGGAACTCGGGCCTTGACCAGAACCTAAATTTGGGACCCGATCCCAGACAGAAACTCGGTCCTAGATTGGGATCTGGATACGAACTTTGACTCGAACCCAGACCCAGGCTGGGATCGAAACCCGAGACGTAGATCTGGATAGACATCTTGACCCAGACCCAAACATGGACACGCACCAGGGACCCTAACTCGAACCTAGACCCGCACCCAGACCCAGATCAGGATCCAAACCTGGAGCCAAACCCAAACCCAAACTCGGACCAGGACTCAGACCCCGACCTAGACCCAGACCCGACCTCGAACCCAGACACAGAATCCGAGTGTGGGTCTGTGTTCGAGTTCGGGTCCTAGTCCGATTACAATTTTGGGTCTAGGTCCTCGTCCTATTCTTGGGTCCCGATCCGCTTCTTATTTCGGTTCTAGTTTCAAGTCACGAGGTATGGGTCGAGTCCAAGCATCGAGTCCCTGATCCCAAGTCCCGAGGTGGGTCCTACGTCCAAGTTTTGGTCTAAGGTCGGGTCCCGAATCGCAATCCAAGTTCTGAGGCCCAAGTTCTGGTCCAGGTTTGGTGGACCAATTCGTAGGTCTAGGTCCGCCATCTATTGTGGGGTCCTAGGTCCCAGTCCAGGTCCAAGTTTGTGTTCCGGTTCGGGTTCATGTCTCAGGTTCCAAGTTCGCAGTCCAGGTCCCTATTTGGGTTCGGGTCCCATCCTAGTCTGGGTTTAGGTTTTGGGTCCGAAGTCCGAGTTTTGTTCTTCGGTCCTAGGTTTGGCCCTAATTTTTAGGTTTGGGTCTTGGTCTGGGTCCAGGTCCCGGTCTTGGTTTAAGTTCCAGATCATGGGTCCCGGTTTGGGTCCAAGTACCGATATGTGTTTTGGTCTAAGTTTTTGTTTAGGTTTGGGTCCTGTTAGAGTCCCAGGTTTGGGTTATCATCCCAGTCCTGGTCCGATTCCAAGTCGGAGTTTGAGATCGGGTCTAGATCCTGGTTTGGGTTCGGGTGCAAGTCTTGGTACGTATCTGGGTTCGGGTCATAAATTCAAATACTAACAATGGGTCAGGACAAAGCCTTAGGTCTTGATTCATATCTCGGTCTTGGTTTGGGTTTGGGTTCAGAGGTGTGTCCTGGTATTTGGGTCCTAGGTTTTGGGTCCAAAGTCGAGTCCTGTGTCTCGAGTTTGGGGTGAAGTTTTGGGTCTCGATCCCGATCGGGCCAAGTTTTGGGTCCAAGTCCCCCAACTAGGTCCGGATCCTTGGTCTAGGTCTTGGTCCAGGTTCGGGTTTGTGGCCCAGGTCCCCCATCTAGAACTGGGAACTAGGCCCATAATCGGGATAGGGACCCTGGCAACGGAGGTAGGACTAGGACCCTAGACCCGACCACAGACCTGGACTTAAACATAGGACCCAGCTCGTGACCGAGCACCCGAAAAGGAACCAGAACGCGACCCTAGATCGGGATCAGGATCTGGACCCAGGGCTTGGATCGAACCCGTAGTCAGTTTCTAGATCTGGGACCCAGCCCCAGACCCGAAACCAAACTAGGGCCCGAACCAGAATCCAGACCCGGACCCAAACCCAGTCCCAAACTAAAACCTGGACCAGAACCTGTACCTTGTGACCCGAAATTGGAACCGGACCGAAAGTAGGTCGGGACTCGGGAACGAGACCAGAACCAAGACTTGGACATGGACCTAGAACCGTAACCAGACTTTGACCTAGACCCAAAAACATAACTGTGACTCGGACCCAGACTCCAACCTAGACCTAGACCATAACTGTGACTCGGACCAGGATCCCAACCCAAACCAGGACTTGGTGCCAAACCTGGACCCGAACTCAGACAAAAACATGGAACCAGACTTGGGACAGAAACTGGGGCCGGGACCTAGAACTGCACCCTAGTCTCGATCCCGAACCCAAACTCGGACCTTGGACACAAGATCTGAATCAGAACCAGATCGGGACACGTGATAGGGATCCAAATCCGGGACTTAAGCCAGGACCCGAACATGACCGCGAGAATAGGACCCTTAAACAAGAGTACGATCGTGACCAGGACCCGGACGCAGACCTAGAACCAAACTCAGACCTAGATCTAGACCCAAACCGAGACTGGAACTCGGGCCCAAACATGGTCGTGTACCCAGACTGGGATCTAGACCCGGACCCGAACCCGGACCGGACCTAAACTTGGGACTTGATCTCAGACATAGACTCGGACCTAGATAGGGATCCAGTTACGAACCTGGACTCGAACCCAGACCTAGACCCAAACTAGGATCAAAACTCGGGACCTAGATCTAGACCGAGACCCTGACTAAGACCCAGACCTTGACCCCCGGGACCTGTACACAGACCTGGACCCAAACCCAGACCTAGACCGGGATCCACACCATGACCCTGACCCAAACCCAAACTCGGACCTGGACTCAGAACCAGACCCATACCGGAACCCAAACACTAAATCGAAATTGAAACTATGACTAGGACACAAACCGAGACCTAGACCTAGGCCTCAGAACCTAGACCCAGATCAAAACTCGAGACTTAGACCCAAACTAGGACCTCGACTCAAACCCAGATCTAGACCCAAACCGAGATCAAAACCCAAACCTGGACTTGGACAAGGACTTGAACCCCGACCTGGTCCTAGACTCAGACCGAGACCTAGGACTCAGACCTGGAAGGGGAACCTAGACCCGAGACACTGACATAAGAATTGGGACCGAGACCCAAGACCCAGACCCTGACCTAGGACTCGGACTGACACCTAGGACCCGAAGTGGAATTAGACTGGGACCCGAGACCGTGATCCAGATCTAGCCCCGGGGCTTAGACCTGATCCGTAGTCCATGTTTTGACCTGGGACCCATAGCCAGACTTAAATCTAGACCCAGACTCAAACACAGACCCTGTCCAGACCCAGACCCGTACCCGAGACCTGGGTTTGAGTGCAAGTCTTGGTTTGAGTTCGGGAACTTGAATCTGACTAGGACCCAAACCTAGACACAGACCCGAATTAAAACTCAAATCGAGACTAGGGACACGAACTCGAACCCAGACACGGACTTGGATCCAAGCCCGAACCCAAGACTCGGACTGAGATTGGAGACTCAAACTTGGACCCAGGATCCAAACCTAGATTTGGGACCCAAACACAAAATTATAACCAGAATCGGGACCTAGGACTTGGATAAGGAGCCAAGACCCGTCCCCGATCTAGGTCTTAGACCCGGACCCGGACACGGACATGGACTAAGACGTAGGATCCTAATCAAAAGAAGACCAAGACCCAAGATTGGGATTTGGATCTTGACCCACGACCCGAGGCTTGGACCCAACCCGTAGTCGTGTCTAGATCTTGGAATCGTACCAAGACCCAAACCTGGAACAATTTCTAGACCAGGATAAAAACCCAGACTCGAACCTGAGACCCGAAATCAGAACAAGAATCGGAATTAGGACCATGGAACAGGAATTGGACAAGGACCCAAAACCGGATCTAGACGTGGAACCAAACATGGACTGGGACCCAGACCCGGACTTAGACCTAGACCCTGGCCTAGACCCAGACTCGTACCCCAAACCTGGGTCTGAGTCGGAGTTTGGGCTTGAGTTTGGGAACTTAAATCTGACTAAGACCTAGACCCAGACCCAGACGGGGATGCAGACCCAAATTAAAACTCGGATCGAGACTCAAGACAGAAACCCGAACCCAAACACGGACTTGGACCTAGACCCGGACCCAACACCCAGATCGGGATTGGAGCCTCAGACCTAGACCCAAGAGCCAGACCTAAATTGGGGACTCAAACTCAAAATTAGAACAAGAATCGGGACCTAAGAATGGAATTGGGACCCATGAGCCGACCCTAGTCTCGGTCCCACACCCAGACTCGGATACGGACCAGGACCCAAGATCTGAATTAGAACGAGAGTGGGACCCAAGATTAGGATCCGAATATTGACCCTCGACTCGGGGCTTGGACCCAACCCGTAGTCGGCATCTAGATCTTGGAATCAGACCAACAGTCGAACTTGGAACAATTTCCAAGCCAAGACCCAAACTCGAACTCGGACCCGAGACCTGAAATCGGAACAAGAACCGGAATCAAGACCATGGAAACAAAAATTGGACTTGGACCCATAACCAGATCGAGACGCGGAACCGAACACGGACCTGGACCCAGACTGCGATCGATACCCAGTCTCAGACCCGAACATCGACCCAAACTTGCGACAGGACTTGCGACCTAGAACCCAGAGACGAAGACCCGTGATCAAGGACCTGGACCAGAACCTAGACCCATGCTAGAACCCAGACTCAGACCCAGACCCAGACCTAGACAAAGACCCGAACCCAAACACGGACTGAAACCCAGACCCAGACCCGGACCAAGAACCAGACTCGTACCATAACTCGGACTCGTACTCGTGACTTGGACCCGGACTGAGATTACGACTATGACCCAAACCTGGACTAGGAACGAGACCTAAACCTGGACTTGGACTAGAACGTAGACTAGGACCGGGACCCGAGACCAAGATTAGGACCCGGGACCCGATACTTGGACTTGGGACTTGAGAATCGAACTGTGACTAGACCTAGACAAGGCCAAGACCCGAGACAAGGACCAGTACTAAAGACGGACCGGGACCTGCACTCAGACTGGGACCCTAACCTAGACTGGGACCTAGGACCCTAACCTGAATTGGGGACCCAGACCCATGACTCAGGACCCAAGACCAAAACCTAGACCTGAGACCCAAACCACGACCCAATGTAAGAGCTAGAACTTGAACAAGATCTGGATTTGGACTCGGGACCTAGGACCCAAGACCCGTGGCTTGGACCCGACCCATAGTCAGTGTCTAAATTAAGGAATTAAAACTAGACCCGGACCCAGACTTGGACCAGAACCCGAACCCATGCCTGAACTCAAACTAGACTCGACATGTTATTGATGTTTGGATTTGGGACCAAGACAACAACCTGAACCGAAACACGGCCATAGACCCAGACCAGGACTTAGACCCAGAGCCACACTCAAACCTTAAATCGTACCCTGTGACTTAAAATTGGAACCGAAACTGGAAGCGGACCCTTAAACCCTAAACCCTAAACCCTAAACCTTAAACTCTAAATCCTAAACTCTTTATGCTTACCCCTAAACCCTAAGCCCTAAACCCTAAACCCTAAATCCCTAAACACTTAACCCAATACCCTAAACCCTAAACACTAACCTGGACACGGGCCCAGGCCCAAACCCATACCGAGATTGGAACCCAAGACCCAGATCTAGACGCGAACCTAAACCCAAACTCAGGACCTGAACCCGCACCCAAACCCAGACCAAAACCTTGTCCGGGACCTAGATGTTGTCTCGAACCCTAATTGGGATCCCGCCCCGAACCCAAATAGGTTCCAGGACTCAGAGTGGGACCCAGACCCTGACTCAAATCTAAACCCGTACTGGGACCTAGACTCAGACCTAAACTCAGGATCCTAACCCAAATCTGAACTTGGACCTCGACTGGGACCTAGGATCCGGACCTAGATGGGGGACCTAGGCCCTAAACCCGAACTTGGACGTAGACCTGGACCAAGGATCCTGACCCAGATGGGGGACTTGGACACAAAACTGAGCCCCAGATCCGGGACCTAACCTAAAACTCGACCCCAAACTCGAGACACGGGACCCGACCCTGGACCCAAAACCCAGGAGCTGACTTCCGAGACACAACCCCGAACCCGGACCCAAACCAAAACTTAGGACGCGGCTCAAGACCCGGGACCCAATCTAGAATAAGATTGAGATCCAAGACTGAGATCCGAATTTGGACCTAAGGCTTCGACCTGACCTATAGTCAGTGTTTGAATCCAGGACCCGAACCCACATCTGTACCCAAACTCATACTCGGACACAACCATAACCCATACCGGGACTTGGACCCGGACCACGACCTGTGACTTAGGACCTAAACCAACACCTGGACTTGGACCCAAACCTGGACCCGAACCCCAACCCAAACCCAAACCCAGACCCAAAAACTAGGCCTGGACCCAGGACCTATCAACCAGACTCAGACTTGGGACCCAAAACTCAGACCCATACTAGGACTGGGACCTAAAGTCACACTCGAAACCAAATTAGGACCTGGACTAAGACCGGGACTCAAGAACCTAACCCGAATAGAAACACAAACTTGGACCCAGACCGGGACCTTGGACCTGAACATAGATGGGAGACCTAGACCAAAGCATTTGGCCCCCAAACTGGGACCGGAACTTGGACCTCGGAACTTGGATCAGGATCTAGGACCTGACCCCAGACCCAAACCTCGACCAAGGACACACCTTGGGACCTACGATCCAGGACTTGATGCTTGGACCCGACGCGTAGTCGGTGTCTAGATCTATGACTTAGACGAGAACCCAAACCAAAAATCGAACTCAAACCATGACCTGGACACAGACAATCGGGAACCAAAATCAAAACTTGAACTAGACCCCGATCGGGATCATGGAATGCGACCGGGACCTAGCATCGGACCTTAACCCAGATTTGGACCCAACCTCAGACTCTAACTGAGATCGAAACCCGAACCTGAACCTCTACCCAGACCAAAGTAAGGACCTGAACCCAGACTCGGCCCCAAAATCAACCCGAACATGTACCCCGTGACTTGAAACTTTAACCGAAACCAGAAGCAAATCAAGACCCAAGACCAGGACCAGGACCTAGACCTAGACCTAAAACTTTAACTGAAAACCCAAAACTGAATCCAATCCCAAACCGAGACTCGGGACCCGAACCCAGACCTTAACTCAGACTCGAATATGGAACAGGACTCGAGACCCAGAATTGGGATTGAGACCCAGAACAGCACCCAAGTCTCAGTCTCGAAGCTAGATCGAGACCCATACCGGGACTTGCGACATGAACTGAAACTAGACTGTTACCGGCGATTGGGATCCAGATCTTGTCGCTAGATTTGGGAACTTGGGCTTGGAGAAGACCCATAGCCGGTGTCAGACCTGGGACCCAAAACTGAAACATGAACCAGAACGTGACCAGGACCATGGAACAGGACCGAGATCGTGACTAGGACCTGTACCTGGACCGAGACCCAGAACTAGACAAGAACCAAGCCCCAAAACTAGGGCTCAAACTTGTTCCTCGACCCAGTCCGTAACCCAGACTAGGACTGAGACTCGAACCTAAACTTGAACCCAAACTCGGCACTCGATGTCAGACCTAGACCAAGCCCCCGACCTAAACTGGGACTCTAACGTGGACATGGACATGAACCCCGACCTGGACCTGAATACAGACCCAGACCTAGACCAAGATCGAAACACGGGACCTGGACCCAGACCCAGACACAAACCCAGACCCGAACTTAGGACCCAAACCTGGACTCGGACTCAAACTTAGACCTAGATTGGGATCCAAAAACCCCATACCCAGACTCGGACTAAGACTCGGACCCCGACCCCAACCTGGACCCATACACGAACCCGGAACAAAACCTGGACCTTGAATCAGAATTGGAACTGCGACTAGGACCTGGACTTAAGACCAGAACCGAACCCAAACGATAACAAAAACTCGAACCAAAACTTGTACCGAGACCTTGACTAGGACTAGGACTTGAGACCTGGGACTTGAACCTTGACCGAGACCCGAACTGGGACCTGATCCTAAACCTTCGCTGGGACCTAAGACCCGCGAGCCAGACCAAGATCCAAACCCTGACAAGGACCCAAACCTGAACTCGGACCAAGACTGGGACTAAGACCTGGACCCAGACCTAGAGCGGGACCTGGAGTAATACCAAGACTTAGGACCTGAACCCGAACCTCGACCTAGACTAGGACCTAGGAACCAGACTTGGATGGGGGACCTAGACCAGGGACCTAGGCCCTGGAACCCAAACCAAAATAAAAATCTGGGACTTGAACCCAACCAAGACTTGTCCTAGACCTAGGATTCCAAAGTCAGACCTAGACCCGGACCCGAAACCTGCCCCGGACCCAAACAAGGCAGGAACCTGGACACGAACCCATACCAAGACCAAACCTGAACCCAGATTCGAACCAAAAATTAGACCCGAACCCGGGACCCGAACTCAGACCCATACCTAGAATTAGACCCAAACCTAGGCCTGCGCCTGGACCCGAACTCGAACCCAGACCGGGATCGAAACCCAGGACTTAGACTCGAAACTAAACTGGGACTCAGATTGAGATTAAAACCTAGGACTCGGACCTGAACCTAGACCCAGACCTAGGACCCTAACCCACACCCATATCCTGATTCGAACCTAGACCAAGATCTGGACCCAAACCCAAACTCGGACTTGGACTCAAACCCCAACCTGAACTCGAACCCAAACTCGAACTCAGAATCGCAATTGGAACTGGAACTGGACTAGGACTATAACTAGGACCAGGACCAAGACCTAGACCCGAACCCAAACCCAGCTCGTGACCCGACACCGGAAATGGAACCAGACCAGGACTCGAGATCGATATCCAGATCAGGACCCAATGCTTGGAATGAACCCATAGTCGGTGTTTGGATCTTGGACCCAGCCCCGTACCCGAACTCAAACCAGGACCCGAACCCAAACCTAGACCCAAACCCAGTCCCAGACCAAAACATGGACCCGAATCCGTACCCTGTGATCTAAAGTAGACCGGGACCCGAGAACGGGACCAAAACAAGGACTTGTACCTGGACTTGGAACCGTAACCGGACGTGGACCTAGACTCGGAACCATAACCAGACTAGGACCTAGACTCCAGCCCAGACCTAGACCCGAACCGGGACCCAAACTCGGATCCCAACCTAGACTTGGACTGGGGACCCAAACCTGGAACAAGACTCGGGACACAGAACTGGGGTCAGCACCTAGAATCGCACCCCAATCTCAATCCCGAACAGGTACTCGGACTTGGGACCAAGGACCAGAACCAGAACCAGATCGGGACACGTGATAGGTATCCAGATTTAGGACTCAGGCAAAGACTCAAACCTAGACCACGACCCAAACCCAGATTCAGGACCCAAAATTGGACATTGTACAACAACTTCCAAACTAGGACCCTCGAACAAGAATAGGACCGTGACCAGGACTCGGACCCTGACCTAGAACTGAACTCAGACCTAGCCCCAGACCCAAACTAAGACCAAAACTCGGGCCCAGTCACGATCATGTACCCAGATCGAGACCGAGACCCAGACTCAAACCTGGACAAGGACCGAGACAAGGGAACCAATCCCATACCAAGACTCAGACCTAAATAGGGATCTCGATACGAACCTTTACTCGAACCGAGACCTGGACCAAGACCGGGAACGAAACTCACGACCTAAATTCGGACTGAGACCCTGACCCAGACCCAGACCTTGACCCGCACTTGGGACCCGAACTCAGACCTGAGCAGAACCTAGACCCAGACTGGGATTTTGACCTAGACCCAGAATCGGACATAGACTCAGACCAGGACTCATACCTCGACCCAAACCCCAACCCAAACATTGAATTGAAGTCGATACTGGGACTAGGACCCAAACCCAAACATGGACCCAGATCAGGACCTAGGACCACGATTTAGATTGAGGACCTAGACTTTGGCCTCGAAACACAAACCCAGATCAAAACTTGGGACTCGGACCCGAACCTGGACCTAGACTCGAACCCAGATCTGGACCCAAACATAGATCAGTACCCAAACCAAGACTCAGACCGGGACATGAGCCCCGATCGGGTCGTGGACTCAAACCAGGACCTAGGGCTCGAACATGGATGGGGGACCTAGACCGAGGACACGGGCATCAGAACTAGGACTGAGACCCAAGCCCTGACCCCGGACTAGGATCCTGACCTAGGACCTGGACCAGGACCTGGGGCGTGGAGTGGAACTAGACAGGGACCTGAGACTGTAATCCAGATTTAGACCCAGGGCTTGGAACTGACCCGCAGTAAGTATTTGGATTTGGGACCCATACCCGAACTCAAACCCAAACCCGGACTTGGGGCTTGACCCAAACCCAGACCCGCACCCTAGACTTAGGTCCGAGTCTGAGACTACGTTTGAGTCTGGGAATTGGAATCTGACTAGGACCCAAACACAGACCCGGACCAGGACACAGACCCGAATCAAAACTCAAATCAAGACTCGGGACACGAACCCGAACCCTTACACAAACTTGGACCCAGACCTCGAGCCAGGACCCGGACCGGGATTGGAGACTCAGACATGGGCCGAGGACTCAGACCAATATTGGGGACCCAAACTCAAAATTAGAACCAGAATCGGGACCCAGGATAGGGACAGGGACCCAAGACCGGGACCCAAGACCTTACTCCGATCTCTGTCCCAAACCTGGACCCAAATAAAGACACGGACCGACACCCAGGATCTGAATCGGAATGAGACTGGGACCAAAGATTGGGATTCAGATCTTGACCCACGACCTGTGGCTTGGACCCAACCCGTAGTCAGTGTCCAAATCTTGGAATCATACCAAGATCCG
The DNA here is from genome assembly GCF_029168945.1 of Cannabis sativa. Taxonomy (NCBI): domain Eukaryota; kingdom Viridiplantae; phylum Streptophyta; class Magnoliopsida; order Rosales; family Cannabaceae; genus Cannabis; species Cannabis sativa. The sequence goes on from NC_083601.1 coordinate 62,596,856, forward strand.
AACCTTGAACCATATCCAGACCAGGACCTAAACCTAGAATGAGACCTGAGACCTAAAATCAGAACAAGTACTGGAATCGGGACCCTGGAACAGTAATTGGACCTAGACCCAAAACTGGATGTAGATGAGTAACTGAACACGAACATGGACCTAGACTGGGATCTATACCCAGACCCAAACCCAGACCCAAACCCAGACCAAGACTTCTGCCAGGACCTACGACCCAAAAACTCGAAACCCAAGACCGGTGACCTGGAACTTTGACTAGAACCTAAACCCGTAACAGAACGTGGAGCGAGACCCAAACCCAGACCCAGACCAAGAGCCGAACCCATACATAGACTCAAACTTGGACCCAGAACCAGACCCAGACAAAGACTCGGACACAGACCCAGACTCATACTCGAACCCAAGACTCGGACCAGGACCGAGATCAGGATAGGGACCTAGACCCAGACAAGGACCAAGACCAAAACCTTGACTAGGACTAGAACCTAGACTATAATAGGGACCGAGACCCTGGAGGGAGACCTTGGACCCGAGACCCGATACTCGGACTTGGGACCTGAAAATTTAATCGTGGCCCAGACCTAGACTGGGTCAAGACTCAAGAGAAGGACTAGTACAAAACACGGACTAGGACCTGCACTTAGACTGGGACCCTAACCCAGATCGAGACATAGGAACCTAACTTGAATCGGGGACCCGCACCCATGACTTAGGACCCAAGACGCAAACCTAGACCCAAACCTAGACCTAAGACCCGTACTAGGACCCAAAACATGAGCTAGAATTGGTCCAAGATCTGGATTTGGACCCGGGACCCAGGACCCAAGACTTGACGATTGGACACGACCCATAGTCGGTGTTTAACTTAGAGAATTGGACTTAGACCCAGACCCAAACCCGAACCAGAACAAGAACCTCTACCAGAACTCGAACTAGACTCGACATGTGGTTTGTGTTTGGATTTGGGACTAAGACTCAGACCTGAACCCAAACACGGACCTAGACCCAGACCAGGACTTAGACCCAGACCCAGACCCAAACCTTAAATCGTACCCTGTGACCCGAAATTGAAATTTGAACAGTAAGCGGACCCTAAACCCTAAACCTTAAACCTTAAACCTTAAATTCTAAACTCTTTACACTTCCCCCTAAACCTTATGCCAAAAACCCTAAACCCTAAATCCCTAAACACTAAACCCAAAACCCTAAACAATAAAGCCTACACCCTAACCTAGACACGGGCCCAAACCCATACTCATACAAAGATTGGAACCCAGGACCCAAACTCGGACTCGGATCAAGACCAACACCTAGACCCAGACTCAGTACTTGAACCCTGACCCAAACCCAGAGCAGAACCTTATCCTCGACCTAGACCTTAATTCAGACCCAGATCGGGATCTCGACCTAAACTCGAATAGGGACTTGGAATAAGACTGGGACTCGAACCTTGACTCAAACTTGAACCCGTACTGGAACCTAGACTCGGACCGAAACTCGGGATCCAAACACGAAGCTAAACTTGGGCCTAGAGCGGGAACTAGCATCCAGACATAGATGGGCGATTCGGGCCCGAAACCCGAACCTGGACCCAAACCTGGACCAAGGATCCGAACCTAGATGGGGGACTTGGACCCAAAACTAGGCCCCAAAATCGGGACGGAGACCCAACACTTGACCCCAGACTCGAGACACGAGGCAAGACCTTGGACCCGGAACACAGGACCTGACTACTGGGACACAACCCCGAACGTGGACCAAAACCCAAACATAGGATGCGGCCCAAGACCCGAGACCAGAACTAGAATAACGTGGACCCAATTCCGTATCAAGACTAAACTAGGATCCAAACTCGATCCTGAACCCAAAATTAGAATCGAACCATGTTTGGGACTTAAACACATACCTAGGATAGTAACAGGACCCAAACCTAAACCCAAAATCAAACCAGAACCCATACTGGGACTTGGACCCTAATTGGCACCTGTGACATGGGACCTAAACCAAGATCGGGACCTGGTCCTAGACCCAGACCCGAAAATTGGAGACTGGAGCTAGGACCTAAGAACCAGACTCGGACCTAGGATCCGAAACTTAGACCCACACTAGGACTGGGACTCGAACTCGGACCAAAACCCAAATCAGGACTTGGACTCTGTCCGGGACTTAAGACCCAAACTCGAACCACAAAACGAACTTGGACCCAGATCGGGACCTAAGACTTAAATATAGATGGGGGACCAAGAACCAGGAATTGGGCCCCAAAACCGGGACTAGAACTGGGGCCTCAAAACTTGGATCGAGATCCAAGATCAGGTCCGAGTCTTGGTCCCAAATCCAAACACCAACCATATGTCGAGTCTAGTTCGAATTTTGGTACCGGTTCATATTCTTGTCCAGCTCTTGTTCCGGGTCCAGGTCTAATTCCCAAATTTAGGCATTGACTATGGGTCGGGTCCAAGCCTTGGGTCTTGGGTCCTGGGTCCTGGGTCCCGGGTCCATATCCAGATCCTGGTCCAGTTCTGTTCTAGCTCATGTCTTGGGTCCTGGTTTGGGTCTCAGGTCTAGGTTTAGGTCTAGGTTTCGGTCTTGGGTCCTGAGTCATGGGTCTGGGTCCCGAATTCAGGTCAGGCTCCTAGGTCCCGGTTTCGGTTAGGGTCCCAGTCCGAGTGCAAGTCCTTGTCCGTGTTCGGTACTTGTACTTTTCTGGGGTCTTGGCCTGGTCTGGGTCTCGGTCGCAGTTCAGTTTTCAGGTCCCAAGTCCGAGTATCGGGTCCCAGGTCCGTGTCTCAGTCTAGGTTCTTGTCCCACTCTAGGTTCAGGTCTCGGTCCTAATCTTGGTCTAGGTCCCAGTCCTAATCTCGCTACAGGTTAGAGTCCTTGTTGTAGTACGATTCTGGGTCTTGGTCTTGCTCTGGGTCTTAGTCTGGGTCTCAGTCCGTGTTTGGGTCTGGGTCTTAGTTTGGGTCAGGGTTTTGGTACGGGTTTGGGTTCTGGTCCAGGTCCCAGGTCATGGGTCCTTGGTTCCAGGTTTTAGGTCGCAGGTCTTGGTGCAACTCTTGGTTCGAGTTCACGTCTGGGTTCGGGTATCAATCCCGTTCTAGGTCTGGGTCCGTGTTTAGTTCTGCGTCTAGATCTAGTTTTGTGTCAAGGTCCAATTCCTTTTCCAGGATCTCGATATCAGTTCTTGTTCCGATTTTGGGTCTCGGGTCTAAGTCTAGGTTTGGGTCCTAGTTTGGCAATGGTTCCAAGATCTAGACAGTGACTACAGGTTGGGTCCAAGCCCCAGGTCGTTGGTCAAGATTTGGATCCCAATCTTGGGTCCCGGTCTCGTTCCGATTCGGATCCTGGGTCCTGATATGTGTTTGTGTCTGGGTTCGGGTCTGGGACTAAGATCGGGGTCGGGTCTTGTGTCCCAGCCCCAGTCCTTGGTCTCGATTATAGTACTAATTTTGACTTTGGGTCTCTAATCTAAGTCTAAGTCCTGTGTCCAGGTGAAAGTCTCCAATCCCGGGCTCGGTCCTTGGTCCGGGTCCTTGGTCTGGGTCTAGGTCCAAGTCCATGTCTGGGTTTTGGTTCGAGTTTGTGTCCCCAGTCCCGATTCGAGTTTTTATATGAGTTTGCGTCCCAGTCTGGGTCTGGGTCTTGGTCCTAGTTAGATTCCAATACCCGAACTCAAACCCAAACTCGAACTCGAACCCAACTAAGGATTACGGGTCTGGGTCTAGGTCAAGGTCTGGGTCCGAGTCTACGTTTTTTTTTAAGTTCGGCAATGGGTCCCAAATCTAAACACTTACTACATGTCTAGTCAAAGCCTCAGGTCTGAATCAAGGTCACGGTCTCAGATCCTAGTCTAGTTCCACTACGGGTCCTAGGTCCCGGTCTGGGTCCAAGGTCACGGTCCGGGTCTGGGTCGGGTCTTGGGTCTCGGTCCTAGTTTTAATGCCCGTGTCTCGAGTCCAGGTCCCCCATCTAGGTACGAGTCCTAAGTCCCGATCCGAGTCCAGGACCAGTCCTCGTTCAAGTCCTGGTCTGAGTCGGTGTTCGGGTTCTGATCTTGGTGTAGGTCCAGATCTGGGTTCGATTCTAGGACTAGGTTTGGGTCCCAGTCCCAAGTCCTGATCTAGGTCTGGGTTCTGAGGCCTAGGTCGAAGTCCCCCATCCAGGTTTGGATCCATGTTCGGGTTTGGGTCCTAGTCCAAATTTTTATTTTGATTCAGTGTTTGGGTTCAGGTTTGGGTCCTGGTTTGGGTCGTGTTCGGAGTCTTGGTCCGAGTCAAGGTCCGGTTCTGGATCCAGGTCCAGAGCTTGATCTGGGTCTGAGTTCGGGTCTAGGTCTGAGTTCGGCACCCAAGTGCAGGCCCAAGTCTAGGTCTTGATCAGGGTCTCGATCCGGATCTATGTCTTGAGTTTCAATCCCAGTCTGGGTTTGGGTTTGGGTTCGAGTCCAGGTTCGTATCGTGATTTATGTCTTGGGTTTAGTCTGGGTCCAAGTTCGGGTTCAAGGTCACGGTCCTAGTCTTGTTCAAGGGTCCTAGTCTGGTGGTTCTTATTTAGGTTCTAGTTTCAGGTCGCGGGTTTAGCTCAGGGTCCTAGTCTGAGTCTCAGATCTGGATCCCTGTCACGTGTCCCGATCTTATTCTGGTTCAAGTGCCGGGTCCTAGGTCCAAGTTTGGGTTCGAGAGTGAGACTTAAGTGCGGTTCTAGGTCCACACCCTAGTTCTGTGTCCCGAGTCTGGTTCCATGTTTAGGTCTGAGTTCGGGTCCATGTTCAGAACCGAGTCGAGGTCTGGGTTGGGATCTGGGTCTGGGTCACAGTTTGGGTATAGGTCTGGGTTGGAGTCCAAGTCCTAGTCCAGTTACGGTTCTAGGTCTAGGTCTAGGTCCAGTTACGGTTCCAGGCCCAGGTCCAAGTCCTTGGTCTCGGTCTACTTCTGGTTTCGGTTCCAATTTTGGGTCACAGGGTTCGCATCCAGGTTTGGGTCTAGGACTGGGTTGGAGTTCAGGTCTAGGTTTGGGTCCTGGTCTGGGTTAGGGTCTGGGTCCCAAATTTAGACACCGACTACGGGTTCAGTCCAAGCCCCGAGTCCAGATTAGGATCCCGATCTTGGGTCCCAGTTTGGTTCCATTTCGGGTGGCGGGTCACGAGTTGGGTCCTAGGTTCAAGTCCGCGTCTGGGGTCAGGTCTTGGGTCCAGTCCTAGTTCTAGGTCCAAGTCCCGGTTTTGGTCTTTGTTTGGGTCCCGCTCTATGTTCGGTTTTGGGTCCTAGTCGCGGTTCGAGTTTGGGTCTCATCTAGATTTTTATTTGTGTTTGGGTTCGGGTCTTGGTCTTGATCCTTGTCCTAGTCCTAGTCTAATTCTAGTTCCATTTGCGATTCTAAGTTCGCGTTTGGGTTCGAGTTCGATTCGGGGTTTGAAAACTTGTCCGAGGTTGGGTTAGGGTCCGAATCTTGGTCTAGGTCTGGATCGGGCTCCAGGTGTGGGATAGGGTCCAGCATTTCGGTCTAGGTTCGGGTCTCAGTCCCAAGTTTCGATCTCTGACTGAGTCTAGGTTTTTTTTCCGAGTCTATGTCTTGGGTTCTGATCCTGGTCTGGGTTCGAGTTCGAGTCCGGGTGTAGGTCTAGGTTAGGGTCTGATTCTAGGTCTGGGTCTGAGTTCAGATCCCGGGTTCGGGTCTGATTTTTGGTTCGGGTTCGGGTTTGGGTTTGGTCCTGGTATGGGTTCGTGTCCAAGTTCTTGTCCTAGTTTGCGTCCAAGTGAGGTTTCCAGTCAAGGTCTGGGTCCGACTTCAGATTCCTGGGTCCAGGTCATGTCTTGTTTCAAGTTTGAGTCCCGAATTTAAATCTGGGTCTGGGTTACGGGGCCTAGGTCCCTACTCTTGCTCCCCCATCAAAGACTGGTTCCTAGGTCTAGGTCTGGGGTTGGGTTTTGGGACTCGATCCCAAGTCTAAGTCCTAGGTCCCTGTCCAAGACCAGGACCCCATCGGTGTTCATGTCTTTGTCCGAGTTGGGGTTCAGGTTTCGATCTTGGTCAAGGTCCAGATTTGGGTTCGAGTCTAGGTCTATATTCGGGTCCAAGTCCCGAGTTTCAATCTAGGTATGGGTTCTAAGGCCTAGGTCTATGTTCCCCATCCAGGTCTGGGTCCTAGGTCCCGGTCTGGGTCAATGTTCGAGTTTGGTCACGGTCTCGATCTGGATCTACGTGCTAAGTTTCAATCCCCGTCTGCGTTTGGGTTTGGGTTCGAGTCCAAGTTCGTATTCTAATCCCTATATAAGTTTGAGTCTGGGTCTGGTATTGGGTCAGAGGTTTAGGTCTGGGTCCGGCTTTGGGTACGGGTCTCGGTCCCGGTCTGGGTACACGACCGTGTCTGGGCTCGAGTTCCGGTCTCAGTTTGGGTCTAGGACTAGGTCCGAGTTCAGTTCTAGGTTTAAGTCTAAGTTCAGGTCCTGGTCACGGTCCTAGTCTTGTTCAAGGGTCTTGGTCTGGCGGTTCTTATTCAGGATCTAGTTTCAGGTCGCGATTCGGGTCTAGGTCTGGGTCGGAGTCCAGGTCCTGGTCCAGTTACGGTTCCAAGTCTAGGTCCAGGTCCAGTTACGGCTCCAGGTCTAAGTCCAAGTGCTAGTTTCGGTCCTATTCCTGGGTCCCGATCTACTTCTGGTTTCGGTTCCAATTTCGGGTCACAAGGTATGGGTTCGAGTCTAGGTTTCGGTCTGGAGCAAGGTTTGCGTCCGGGTCTGGGTTCGGGCTCTTGTCTGGGTTAGGGTCTGGGCTGGGTCCCAGATCTAGACACTGACTACGGGTTCGGTCCAAGCCCCAAGTCCAGATCTAGATCCTGATCTTGGGTCCCGGTCTGATTTCATTTCGGGTGCCGGGTCACGAGCTGGGTCTTAGGTTGCAGTCCGGGTCTGGGGTCGCGTCATGGGTCCCAGTCCAAGTTCTGTTGCCCAGGTCCTTATCCTGATTCTGGGTCCAGGTCCCGATTTTGGTCTGGGTTTGGGTCCCGTTGTAGCTTCGATTTTGGGTCTTAGTCGCGATTTGGGTTTGGGTCTTAGTCGCGGTTCGGGTTTGGATCTCGATCTAGATTTTTATTTGGGTATGGGTACGGGTACGGGTCTGGGTCCTGCTCCTTGTCCTAGTCCTAGTCTGATTCTAGGTCCAGTTACGATTCTGAGTTTGAGTTTGGGTTCGAGTTTGGGTCAGGGTTCGAGTTAGGATCTGGATCTCGGTCTAGGTTTGGATCGAGCTCCAGGTGTGGGATAGGGTCCTGGGTTTGGGGCTAGGTTCGGGTCTAAGTCCCAAGTTTCAATCTTTGTACGAGTCAAGGTTTTGTTCTTAGTTTAAGTCTTGGGTGCCGATCCTAGTCTTGGTTCGAGTTCGGGTTTGGGTGTAGGTCTAGGTTTTGGTCTGAGTTCGGATCCCGAGTTCGGGTCTGATTTTGGGTTCGGGTTTGGGTTCGCGTTTTGTCCTGGTATGGGTTCATGTCCAGGTTCTTGTCATGGTTTGGGTCCAAGGGATGTTTCCGGTCTAGGTCTGGGTTCGACTTTAGATTCCTGGGTCTAGGTCAGGTCCTTGTTCGGGTTCGAGTCCTGGATTTACATTTGGGTCTGGGTTCCGGGGCCTAGCTCCCTGGTCTTGGTCCCCCATCAAAGACCGATTCCTAGGTCCTGGTCTGGGTCCTGGTTCTGGTTCGCGTGCCGAGTCATGGTTTTAGTCCAGCTCCCAGTCTGGGTTCAGGTCCAGGTCTCGGTCCCAATCTTGGTTTAGGTTCATGTTCGGGTCCTTGTCAGGGTCTAGATCCTTGTCTGGGTCGCGAGTCTCAGGTCCACGCGAGGGTTTAGGACCAGGTTAGGTCAAAGTCCCAGTCTGGGTCCCGGTCCAGGTTCGGGTCCGAAGTTTAAGGTCTCAGTCCTAGTCAAGGTCTCGGTCCAGGTTCTGGTCTCAAGTCTCAAGTCCAGGTCCTAGTCAAAGTTCCTGTTTTGATTCTGGGTCCGGGTTTGGTTTCGGGTTCGGGTCTGGGTCAAGGTTGGGGTTGGGGTCCGAGTCTTAGTCCTAGTCTTGGTACGGGTTTTTCGAATCTCAGTCTCGGTCTAGGTCTGATTTGGGGTCCAGGTTTGGGTCCTTGGTTTGGGTCCCAGGTTCGGGTTTTGGTCTTCGTCTGGGTTCGGGTCCAAGTCCTGTGTTTCGATCGCGGTCTGGGCCTTGGTCTGGTCGGTATTCAGGTCTAAGTTTGTGTCAATATCCAAGTCTGAATTCCAGTTTAGGTCAGGAGCGTGGTCTGGGTCCAGGATCGAGTCCCGAGTTTGAGTTCGAGTTCAGGTTCGAGTCTTAGTCCTAGTCCGGGTCCGGGACTGGGCCTGGAACTGGATTCGAGCCTGAGTTCCAGGGCTGGGTTCTGGTCTAGTTCTAGGTCCCAGTCTAGGTCCAAGTCCTGCTCACGGTCATGGTCCTTTTCTAGGGTCCTAGTCATGTTCTGGTTCAAGTTCCAGTTTTGGGTCGCAGGTCTGGGTCAGGGTTTGAGTCCTGCTCTAGCTTCGGGTCCTTGTCTGAGTCCCAGATCAAGATAGAGACTATGGGTCTTGTGCAAGCCCCGGTTCTCGGATCCCGAGACAAGATCTCGATCCCAATCACGGGTCCTAGTCTAGTTTTGGTTGATGTCCATGGTCCTGGTCTGGCTTTGGGTCTAGGTTCAGGACCGAGATTATAGTCCAGTTCTGGGTCTCGATCCCAGTTCTGGGTTTCGAGTCCTATTCAATTTTTGGGTCTTGAGTTCAGGTCTAGGTTCAGGTCTTGAGTCCTGGGTCGGGTTTGGATTCTGGGTCCTGGTCCGGTCACAGTTTTGGGTCTGGGTCTAGGTCCTGCTCTTGGTCTTGTTCTTGGGTCCTGATGCGCTTCTAGTTTCGGTTCACGTTTCATGTCACGGGGTACGGGTTCGAGTCGTGTTTGGATCCGAGTCTTGGTTCGGGTTCTAATTTGGGTCCAAGCCCTGTTTCTTGGATCCCGTTCCAAGATCATGGTCCGGTTCTAGTACAATTTTCTGTTTTGGTTCCCGAGTGTGGGTTTGGGTCATGGTATGTGTCTGGGTCCTAGTTTGAGTTCGAGCTTGCATTCGGGTTCTGGTTTAAGTCCTAGATCCAGACACCGACTACGGGTCGGGTCCAAGCATCGAGTCCAAGATCCCAGGTCTCGAGGTGGCTCCTAGGTCCAGGTTTGGGTGTGGGGTTGGGTCCCGAATCCTGATCCAAGTTCTGAGGCCCAAGTTTTGGACCAAATTCGAGGGCCCAATTTCCAGGTTTGGGTCCCCCATCTATATTCGGGTCTTAGGTCCCGGTCTAGGTCAAAGTTCGTGTTCCGATTCGGGTTTGGGTCAAGTCTGAGTCCAGGTCCTTGTTTGGGGTTGGGTCCGAGTTTGTGTCCTAGTCCCAGTCTAGGTCCGGGTTTCGGGTCCCAGGTCCGAGTATGATTCTTGGGTCCAGGGTTCGGCCCCGGTTTTTGGGTCTGGGTCCGGGTCTAGGTCCTAGTCCAGGTCTTGGTCTTTGTTTAGGTCCTAAGACACAGGTCCCGGTCTGGGTCCAAGTATCGGTATGGGTTTTGGTTTGAGTTTGGGAACTGTTACAGTCCCATGTCTAGGTTCTAGTCCCAGTCCTGGTCCTTAACCGGTTCTGAGTCTGGGATCAGGTCGGACCTGAACTTGGGACCCGATCCCAAATCCAGACTCGAACCTAGACATGGATCTTGACACGAACCTGGACTCGAACCCGAACCTGGACCGATACCCAGACCGAGATCGAAACATGGGACCTTAATCCAGACCGAGACCCTGACCAAAACCTGAACCCGTACACAAGACTAGGACTGGAACGAGGACTTAGACCCCGACCCAGACCCGAACCCAAGCCCGAAATCGAAATTTGAACTGGGACTAGGACCCGAATCCAAACATGGACCCAAACTGGGACCTAGGACCCAGACTTGGAAGGGGGACCTGGACTCGGGCCTCGGAACCCAGACCCGGGTCGGAACCCGAGACTCAGACCCGGACCTAGATCTGGATTGAAAACCAGATTTGGAATCGGACTGGGATCGGAAACCTGAACCCAAACTCGAACTAGGACTTGAACCCCGATTGGGTTCTAGACTTGGACCAGGACCTAGGTTCGAGACCTAGATGGGGGACCTGGACACGGGACCCAAGCTTCGGAACTGGCACCAAGACCTAGGACCTGACCCCGGACCCGGACCCTGAACAAGGACCCGAACCAGGTCCTGGGATCAAAAGTGGAACTAGAGTGGGACCCGAGACCGGGATCCTAATTTGGACTCGGGGTTTGGACCTGACCCATAGTCGATGTTTGGATCTGGGACCCATACCCACACTGAAACTGAGACCTGGACTCAGACTCGAACCCGGACCCAAACCAAAACCTGTACTCCGTGACCCTAAACTAGAAGTCGAACCGGAAGTGGACCGGGACGTGGGAACAAGACCAGGGGACTAGGACCCGACCTCGGTCTCGGAGCTAGAATCTAACTAGGAACCAGACCCAGACCCGGACTGAGATGCCGACTCGAATCAAAACTCGGATCGGGACTCAGGACACTAACCCAAACCCAGACACGGACTTGGACCCAGACCCGAACGCATGACCCGCACCGGGATTGGAGACTCAGACCTAGACCAAGGTCCCTGACCTAGATTGGGGACCCAAACCCGAAATTAGAACCATAACTAGAATCAAGACCCAGGACTAGGACTGGGACCAAAGACCTGAGCCCACTCTCGGTCCCGGACCCAGACCCAGACACGGACACGGACCAAGACCCAAGATCTGAATCGGACCTGAACCCAAACACAGACCTAGACCTAGACCAGGACTCGGACCCAAACCCACACCCGAACCTTAAATCGTACCCTATGACCCCAAATTGGAACCAGAGACCCGAGACCGTGATCCAAATCTGGACCCAGGGCTTGGGCCTGACCCGTAATCAGTGTTTGGATTTAGGACCTATACCCGGACACAAACCCAGACCCATACTCAAACCCAGACCCGAAATCAGACCCAAACCCTGACCTAGACAAATACGTGTACCCCTGACCTGGGTCCAAGTCTGAGTTTGGGTTGTATTCCGAGAACTAGAATCTAACTAGGACCCAGATCCAGACTCGGACCAAGACGCGGACCCGAATCAAAAGTTGGATCGAGACTCGGGACAAGAATCTGAACCCAAACAGGGACTTGGACCCAGACCTAGACACAGGACCCAGACCGGGATTGGAGACTAAGATCTGGACCTAGGACCCAAACCTAGATTGCAGACCTAAACTCAAAATTATAACAAGAATCGGGAAACATGACTAGGTTTGGGACCCAAGACCCGACCCCAGTCTCGGTCTTAGACCCAGACCCGAACACAGACACGGACCGAGACCCAAGATCAAAATCAAAACGAGACGGGAACCCAAGATTTGGATCTGGATCTTGGCCTACGACCTGGGGCATGGACCTAACCCGTAGTGGGTGTCTAGATCTTGTAATCGTACCAAGACTCGAACCTCGAACTTTTTCCAAACCAGGACCCAAACACTAACTAAGACACGAAACCCAAAATTAGAACAAGAACCGAAATCAGGACCTAGAATAGGAATTGGACCTCAACCAAAAACAGGGATGTAGATTCAAAACTGAACACGGACCCAGACCCAGGTCGGGATCAATACCTGGACCCTGACCTGAACACAGACCTAGACTTGCGCCAAGACTTGCAACCCAAAACCTGAACCCAGGACCCGTGACTCGATAACTAGACCAGAACCCAGACCCAGACCCAGATTAAGACGAAGACCACTACCCAGACACAGACTGAAACCCGGACCCAGACCCAGACCTAGACCCAGACTCAGACACAGACCCAGACACATACCACAACTCCAACTGAAACCTGGGACTCGAACCCAGACCAAGATCAGGACTAAGACCCAGACCTGGACTAGCACCGAGACCTGAACCTGGACTGGGACTAGAACCTACACTAGGACCAGGACAGGGACAGAGACTAGGACCCGAGACCCGATACTCAAACCTCTGACTTAAGAACTTAACCGTGAGCAAGACCCAGACCAGGCCAAGACCCAAGAAAAGGACAAGTACCAAACACAGACCTGGACATGCAATCAGACTAGGACCCTAACCCAGACCGAAACCTAGGACCCTGACCTGAATTGGGGACCCGGACCCATGACTCAGGACCCAGGACCCAAACATAGACCAAAACCTTGAACTGAGACCCGAACCAAGATCCAAGACATGAGCTTAAACTCAAGACCCATACCCATACCGAGATCGGAACCCAAGACCGAGACCTCGACCCGAATCAAGACCCGAACCTAGAACCAAACTCAAGACGTGAACCCGAACCCAAACCCTTACCAGAACCTGGTCTCAGACCTAGACCTTAACTAGGACCCTGATCGGGACCCAGACCCGGACCCAAAAAAAGACCTGGACTCAAACCAGGACTCGAACCCAGACTCAAACCTGAACCCTTACTCCGACCTAAACTTGGACCGAAACTTAGGATCCAAACCCAGTCTCGGATGAGAACCCAAACTTGGGATTGTAACAGGACCCAAACCTACACCCAAATTCAGACCAGAACCCATAGCTGGATTTGAACCCAGACTAGGACTTGTGACCTGGGACCTAAACCAAGATCGCGACCTGGAGCTAGACCGGGACTAGGACCTAAACCCAAACTCAAAAACCGGGGACGAACCCAGGACCCAGGAACTAGACTCGGACCTGGGACCCGAAACCCAAAGCTAGACTGCGACTGGGACGCGAACTTGTACCTGACCCAAACTGAGACCTGGACTCGGACTCGACTCGAACCCAAACCCGGACTGAGACCTAGACCTCGAACCATAATTAGACCTGGACCTAGACCTCAAACAATAACTAGACCTGGACCTAGACTCGGAACCGTAACTAGACCAGGACCTGTGCTCCCAACCCAAACCTGGACTCGGGACCCGAACATGGACACAAACTCATACCTAAACATGGAGCCAAACTCAAGACACAAAACTGGGACATGGACGTAGAACTGCACCCCAATCTCGGTCTCGAACCCAAACTTGAAATTGGCACCCGAGACCTAAACCAGAACCAGATTGGGACACGTGACAGGGATCCAGATCTGGGACTCAGACAAGGACCCAAACCAGAAACAAGACTCAAATCAGACCCTGACCCAAACCCAGGACCTGAAACTGGAACCTGAACAAAAACCGCCTGACAAGGAACCTCGAACAAGACTAGGACCGTGACAAGGACCCAGACCCATACCCAGACCTAGAACCGAACTCGAACCTAGCCCCAGACCCAAATCGGGACAAGAACTAGGGCTCAGACACGGTGGTTTACCCATACCAGGACCGAGACCTGAACCCAAAACCTAGACCTAGACCTAGGACCCGATCCCAAACCATGACTCAAACCTAGATATGGATTCGAATACGAACCTAGACTAGAACCCAAACCTAGACCCACACGGGGATCCAAACTTAGGACCTAGATCCGGACCGAGACCCTGACCCAGGCCCTGACTTGGACGTGCACCAGGGACCCGAACTCAGACATAGACTTGAACACATACCCAGATTGGGATTAAGACTTGATCCCAGACTCGCACCCAAACTTGGACAAGGACTAAGACCCCAACTCAGACCCGGACCCAAACCCGAACCTAGACACTAAATCGAAACTAGGACTAGGACCCAAACCTGAACATGGACCCAGACCGGGACACAGGCCCTAGACCTGGATGGGGAACCTAGACGTGGGTCTCAGAACCCAAATCTAGATTAGAACTCAGAACTCAAACATGAACCTGGACCTAGACTCGAACCCTGATCTAGACGCAGACCGAGATCGGGACTCGAACCCGAACTCGGACCAAGACTTGAACCCTGACCGGGTCTTGGACTTGGACCGGGACATAGGACTTGGACCTGGATGGGGGACCTGGACCCAGGACACGGGAATCGGAACTGGGACAGAGACCCAGGACCTGACCCCGGACCTAGACCCTGACATAGGACCAAAACTGGCACTTAAGAACCGAAGTGAAACTAGACTGGGACCCGAGACCGTGATCCAAATCTGGACCCAGGGCTCGGACCTGACCCGTAGTCAGTGTTTGGATTTGGGACCTATACCCGGACACAAACCCTGACCCATACTCAAACCTAGACCCGGAATCGTACCCAAACCCTGACCTAGACAAATACCTGTACCCCTGACCTGGGTCCAAGTCCGAGTTTGGGTTTGATTCCGGGAACTAGAATCTAACTAGGACCCAGACCCAGACCCTGATCGGGACGCGGACCCGAATCAAAAGTTGGATCGAGACTCGGGACACAACTCTGAACCCAAACATGGACTTGGACCCAGACCCAGACACAGGACCCAGACCGGGATTGGAGACTAAGATCTGGACTTAGGACCCAAACCTAGATTGCAGACCCAAACTCAAAATTATAACCTGAATCGGGAAACATGACTAGCACTGGGACCCAAGATTCGACCCCAGTCTCGGTCTTAGACCCAGACCCTAACACAGACACGGACTGAGACCCAAGATCAAAATCAAAACGAGACGGGAACCCAAGATTTGGATCTGGATCTTGACCTATGATCTGGGGCATGGACCTAACCCGTAGTGGGTGTCTAGATCTTGCAATCGTACCAAGACCCGAACCTTGAACTTTTTCCAAACCAGGACCCAAACACTAACTCAGACCCGAAACCCAAAATTAGAACAAAAACCGAAATCAGGACCCTAGAATAGGAATTGGACCTAAACCAGAACTAGACCGGGAGCGGTGATAGGGATCTAGATCTGGACTTGAGATCCGGGAAATAGGGCTTGGAACAGACCAGTTGAAGGTGTCTGGATGTGGGACTCAGACTAGGTTTTGAACCCGGACCAGGACCCAAACCCGAACCCAGACCTAGACCCAGGACCCGAAATTAGAACCTGACAAGGACCTAGACCCAGACATAAAACTTAACTCGGACCTAGCCCCAAACCCAAACCAAGACAAGAACTCGGGCCTTCACCCGGACCTAAATCTTGGACCCCATCCAAAACACAAGTTCGGTCCTAGGTTGGGATCTAGATAAGAACATTGACTCGGACCCGAACCCAGACCGGGATCGAAACTCGAGACCTAGATCTGGATAGACATCTTGACCTAGTCCCAAACATGGAACCGCACCAGGGACCCTAACTCGGACCTGGATCCGAACCCAGACCAAGATCAGGATCCAAACCTGGACCCAAACCCTGACCAGGACTCAGACCCTGACCCAGACCCAGACCCGAACCCAAACCCAAACACAGAATCTGAGTGTGGGTCTGTGTTTGAGTTAGGGTCCTAGTTCTATTACAATTTTGGGTCTAGGTCCTCGTCCTATTCTTTGGTCCTCATCTGCTTCTTGTTTTGGTTCTAGTTTCAAGTCACGAGGTATGGGTCGACTCAAAGGATCGAGTCCCGAGGTGGGTCTTACGTCCAGGTTTGGGTCTAGGGTTTGGTCCTGAATCGCAATCCAAGTTTTGAGGCCCAAGTTTTGGTCTCAGTTTTGGGGACCAATTCTTAGGTCTAGGTCCCATCTATGTTTGGGTCCTAGGTCGCAGTCCAGGTCCAAGTTTGTGTTCCAGTTCGCGTTCATGTCTTAGGTTCCTGTCCGAGTCCAGGTCCCGACTTGGGTTCGGGTCCCATCCTAGTCTGGGTTTAGGTTTTGGGTCCCAAGTGCGAGTTTGGTTCTTCGGTCCTGGGTTTGGCCCCAATTTTTAGGTTTGGGTCATGGTCTGGGTCCAGGTCCCGGTCTTGGTTTAGGTTCCAGGTCATGGGTCCTGGTCTGGGTCCAAGTACCGATATGTGTTTTGGTCTAAGATTTGATTTAGGTTTGGGTTCTGTTACAGTCCCAGGTCTGGGTTCTCATCCCGGTTCGAGTTCGGGTACGAGTCTTGGTACAAATCTGGTTTCGGGTCCTAAATTCAAATACTGACTATGGGTCAGGACAAAGCCTTAGGTCTAGATTCATATATCTGTCTTGGTTTGTGTTTGGGTTCAGAGTTCTGTCCCGGTAGTCAGTTCCTAGGTTTCCGGTCAAAGGTCGAGTCCTGTGTCTCGAGTTTAGGGTGAAGTTTTGGGTCTCGGTCTCAGTCAGGCCCAGTTTTTGGTCCAAGTCCCCCATCTAGGTTCACATCCTTGGTCTAGGTCTTGGTTCATGTTCGAATTTGTGGCCCAGGTCCCCCATCTAGGTCCCGATTTGGTTCTCAGGTCCGAGGTCCAAGTCTCGGGTCGCAAGTCGTGGTCCTGGTCCCAATTCAAGCTTTAGTCCCAGCACAGGTTCAAGGCTCGATCCAGGTCCGAGTCCCAGTTTCGAGTTTGAGTCTCAGGTTCGTGTTTGAGTTCTGGTACGAGTCTAGGTCTAGGTCTGGGTCTTCGTCTGGGTCTAGATCTGGGTTTGGGTTTTGGTACGGGTTTGGGTCTAGGTCTTTGTCTGGGTCTGGGTCTGGGTCCAGGTTTTGGTACGGCTCTGAGATCTGGTCTAGGTCCTGGGTTACAGGTGCTGGGTTCCAGGTTCTGGGTCACAAGTCCTGGCGTAAGTCTGGGTCCAGGTTTGGGTCTGGGTTCGGGTATCGATCCCAATCTAGGTCTGTGTTCGGTTCCGCATCAAGATCCAGTTCTGGGTCCAGGTCCAATTCCTGTTCCAAGGTCCTAATTCCAGTTCTTGTTCCGATTTCAGGTCCTTAGTCCGAGTCTAGGTTTGGGTCCTAGTTTTGAAATGGTTCCAAGTTTGGGTCTTGGTAAGAGTCCATGATCCACACCCCCACTACATAATGGGTCCAAGCCCCGCGTCATGGGTCAAGATCCGTTTCCCAATCTTGGGTCCCGGTCTCGTTCTGATTAAGATCTTGGGTCCCAACCCGTGTCCAAGTCCATGTCTGGGTCCGGGTTTTGGACCAAGACCAGGGTCGGGTCTCGGGTCACATTCTAAATCTTGGGTCCCAATTTTGGTTCTAATTTTGGGTTCGGGTCCCTAATTTTGAGTCTCCAATCCCCGTCTAGGTTCTGCGTCCGGGTCTGGATCCAAGTCCATGTCTGGGTTTGAGTTCGTGTCTCGAGTCCCGATCCTAGTTTTAATTCGAGTCTGCGTCCTGATGTGGGTCTGGGTCCCAAGTCTCGTTCCGCTTCCAATTTCGGGTCACGGTGTACGTGTCCGGGTCTGGTTTTGGGTTTGGGTCCGTGTCCGGGTTTGGGTTTGAGTCCGGGTATGGGTCCCAGATCCAAACCTCGACTATCGGTCAGGTCGAAGCCCCGAGTCCAGATCAGGATCACCGTCTCGAGTCCTAGTCTAGTTCCACTTCGGGTCCCAAGACCTGGTCTAAGTCCAAGTTGAGGGTCTGGGTCCGGGGTCAAGTCTTGGGTCTCAGTGCCAATTCCAATGCCCGAGTCCCGGGTCCAGGTCCCCCATCTATGTCTGGGTCCTAGGTCTTGGTTCGAGTCTAGGACCCAGTCGAGTTTCAAGTACTAGTCCGAGTTCGAGTTTGGGTTTCAAATCCCGATCAGGGTCTAGATCTGGGTTTGAGTTCCAAGTTAGAGTCCAGATATTTGTCCAGGCTCGGGTCCCGGGTGTAGGTCCCCCATCCAAGTCTTGGTCCTAAGTCCTAGTCCCGGTCCATGTTTGGGTTCGGGTCCTAGTCCCAGTTCTGATTTCGATTCCGTGTTCAGGTTCGGGTTTAGGTCCGAGTCTGGGCCAGGGTCTGAGTCCTACTCCGAGTCCAGAGTTGGGTCTGGGTCCAAGTCCAGATCCTTGTCTGGGTTTGGGTTTGGGTCTAGGTCCGAGTCCAAGTTTTTGGTACGGGTCTAGGTTTTGGTGTGGGTCTTTGTACGGATCCAGGTCCCATGTGTTAATCCTGGTTTGGGTATGGGTCCGAGTTTGGGTTCCAGTCCAGGTTTGTATCTAGATCTATGTCTAGGTCCGAGTTTGGGTCTAGGATCGGGTCCCTGGTTCATGTCCGACACGATACCAGACGCGGACCTAGAACCGTAATCGGACCAGGACTGGCACTGTAACAGGACCCAAACCTAAACCCAAACTCTGACCAGAACCCATACCGGGACTTGAACCAGGCCATCACTTGTGACCTGGGACCTAAACCAAGACCGGAACCTAGACCCAGACCGGGACCTGGACCCAGACCGAGACTAGGACCTAGACCCAGACCCCAAAACTTGGGTCGAACCTAGGACCCAACAACCAAACTCGGACTTAGGACCCGAAACTCAGAGCTAGACTGGGACTGGGACCCGAACTCGTACCCGAAGCCAAACCGGGACCTGGACTCGGAATGGACCCGAACCCAAACCCGGACCAGGACTTAGATCCCGAATATAGATGGGGGACCCTCACCTATAAATTGGGCCCCAAAACTAGGCCTAGAACTTGGGCCATAGAACTTGGATCGGGATCGGGGACCTGACCCTACACCCAAACCTGGACAAGGACCCACCTCGAGACCTGGGATCCGGGACTCGATGGTTGGACTCGATTCGTTGTCGATGTCTAGATCTAGGACTTAGACCAGAACCCGAACCCAAACTAAAACTCAAATCAGGACCCGAGCAAATACCAGGACCCAGACCCACACTTGGGAACGAAAATTGAAACTTGAACTGGAACTGGACCGAGATCTTTGAACGAGACCGAGTCCTAGACCCAAGCTCGAACCCAGAACCAGAGCCAGCCTCGAACCCTACTCGAGACGGAAACTCAGACCTAAACCTCGCCCCGAACCCGTACCCCGTGACTTGAAACTGGAACCGAAACTAGAACGGAATAAGGATCCAGGAATAGGACCAGGACCAGGACATGGACCCAGACCCAAAACTGTAACCAGACCAGGATCCAGACTCGGACACAAACCCACCATGGGATTAGGTCCAAAACCCGGACCCAAACCCAGACCAAAACCTGGTCCAGGACCTAGACCTTAACTAGGACCCTGATCGGGACCCCAACCCGGATCCGAAAAAAGACCTGGACTCAGACCAGGAAATCTTAACCCGTACTTCGATCTAAACTCGGACCCAAACTTGGGATCCAAACCCGAACTTGAACTTGGACCTTGACCGGGACCTAGGATCTTGACCTAGATGGGAGACCTGGGCCCCAAACCCAAACTTGGAGTAAGAATCCAGACCTAGATCAGGGACTTGCACCCAAAACTTGGCCCCGCAACCAGGACTGAACCCAAAACTCGACTCTAGACTCGAGAAACGGGACCCAACCTTGGACCCGCAACCCAAGACCTAACTATCGAGACACAACCCTAAACCTGAACCCGAACCCAAACTTAGGATGCGACCTGAGATCTGAGACTTGAACTAAAACAAGACTTGGATCCAAGACAAAAATTTGAATCTGGACCAAAGGCTTAGACCTGACCCGTAGCTAGTGTTTAAATCCAGGACCCAGACCTCGATCCGTACCTAGACCCAGAATCGGAATCAGACCAGGTGTGGGATTAGAACCTAGACCTGGGACAGTAACAAGACCAAAACCTAAACCCAAACTCAGACAAGAACACATACCGGGACTTGGACCCAGACCGAGACTTGTGACTTGTGACCTAAACCAAGACCGGGACCTGGACCAAGACCGGGTGGCGGACCCAGACCCAGACCCAGACCCAAAAACTAGGGCTAGACCAAGGACCTAAGAACCAGAGACAGACCTGGGACCCAAAACTCTTACCCACACTGGGCCTGGGACCCAAACTCACACTCGAACCCAATCTGGGACCTAGACTCAAATCGGGACTCTAGACCCAAACCCGAACCAGAACACGAACTTGGACCCAGGCTGGGATCAAAGACCTGAACATAGATGGGGGACCCAGACCGAGGAATTGGGCCCCCAAACTGGGACCAGAACTTGGGCTTCAGAACTTGGATCGAGATTCGGGACCCGACCCTAGACCCAAACATAGACCTACGACCCACCTCGTGACCTAGGATCCAGGATTTGATGCTTGGACCGGACCCATAGTCGGTGTCTAGATTATGGATTTAGAACAGAACCCCAATCCAAACTCGAACTCAAACCAGGACCCAGACAAATACCAAGACCTAGACCCACACTCAGGAACCAAAACCAAAACGTGAACTTTAACCAGAGAGGGATCTTGGAAAGGGAACTGGACTGAGACTCAGAACCAAACCAGAACCCAGAACCGGGCCCAATCTCAGACCCTAACCGAGGCCAAAACAAAGACCTGAACCTCGCCTCAGACCCAAATCAAGACCCGAACCCCGACTCAGACCTAAACTCGACACGAACCCGTACCCCATGACTTGAAACTAGAACCGAAACTAGAAGCAGATCGAGATCCAGTAACAGGACCAGGACCTCGACGCAGACCCCAAATTGTCACCGAACCAGGACCCGAACTCAGACACACACCCACCCAGGGATTGGGTCCCAACCTTGAATCCAAACCCGAACCCAGACTCAAGACCCAAACTAATACCTGAACTCAGACCCAAACATGGAATAGGACTGGGTACCCAGAATCAGGATCGAGACCTTGAATTGCACCCTAGTCTCGTTCTTGAACCTAGATCGAGAACCAGACCGGGACTTGGGACTTTAACCGAAACCAGATTGGGACCCATCATTGGGATCTTGATCTTGTCCCGAGATTCAGGAATCGGGGCTTCGACAAGACCCGTAGTTAATGTCTTGATCTAAGACTCGAACAAGGAACCGAAGTAGGACCAGGACCTTGACCCAGACCCAAACATGGGACACAAACCCGAAACTTAAACCAGAATGTGACCAGGACCCTGGAACAGGACCGAGACCGTGACCAGGAACTGGACCTGGACCAACACCCTGAACTAGACCATAACCAAGCCCCAAAATTTGAGTTGAGACCCAGTCCTAGACTCGATCCCGGACCCAAACAAGGATTGAGACTCAAGCCCGATACCAAACCCAAACTCATGACTCGATCCCAAACCCAGACCAAGCCCCTTACTGGTATTGGGATTCGGACTTGGACATGGATAAGAACCAAGACACGAAATCGAATACTGACCCAGACCAAGACCAGGATCGAAACAGGGGACCTAGACATGGACCCAAACCCGAACATGGGACCGAACTCAGACCAGGATGCAGCCCCAGATCCGAAAAACCTGTACCCAGACTCAGACTAAGACTCGAACCTCGACCCTAATCTAGATTAAGACCCTGACCAAGAATGAAAGCCAAACCCAAAATTAGAACTAGAACTGTGACTAGGACCCGGACCTGAGACTAGAACCGAACCCAAACCATAACCAAAACTCAGACCAGAACTTGGACTGAGACGTCGACTAGGACTGGGACCCGAACGTTGATCGGGACCTAGACCAGACTTGGTCCTAAACGTTCGACGGGACCTAGACCAAGATCTAGACCTTAACAGGGACCCGAACTCGAACCCGGACCAAGACAAGGACCGAGACCTGGACTCAAACCCAGATCGGGACCTAGACTCAAACTAAGACTCGAGACCTAAACCCAAACCTAGGCCACAGATTGGGGACCTAGACCAGGGACCGAGGCCACAGAACCAAGACCCAGATCCAAATTCAGTACTCAAGCCCAAACCAAGACCTGACCTGGACCCAAACTCAGACCCGGACATGGAACCGGACTCGGGACACAAACTGGGGCCAGGACCTAGAACCGGACCCCAGTCTCGATCCCGAATCCAAACTTAGACCTGGGACCTAAACCAGAACCAAACTGGGACCCGTGACAGGGATCTAGATCTGGACTCGAGATCCGTGAAATAGGGCTTGGAACAAACCTGTAATAGGTGTCTAGATGTGGGACTCAGACTAGGTTCCGAACCCGGACCATGACCCAAACCCGAACCCAGACCTAGACCCAGGACCCGAAACTAGAACCTGATAATGACCTGGACCTAGACTTAAAACTGAACTCGAACCTAGCCCCAAACCCAAACTGAGACAGGAACTCGGGCCTTGACCCGGACCTAAATTTGGGACCTGATCCCAGACACAAACTCGGTTCTAGATTGGGATCTGGATACGAACTTTGACTCGAATTCAGACCCAGACCAGGATCGAAACTCGAGACCTAGATTGGGATAGACATCTTGACCCAGACCCAAACATGGACCCGCACCAGGGACCCTAACTAGGACTTGGACCCGAACCTAGACCCAAATCAGGATCCAAACCTGTACCCAGACCCGGACCCAAACTAAAACTACGACTCAAATGCTGACCTAGACCCAGATCCGAACCCGAACCTAGACACAGAATCCAAGTGTGGATCTGTGTTCGAGTCTGGGTCCTAGTCCGATTACAATTTTGGGTCTAGGTCCTCGTCTTATTCTTGGGTCCCGATCTAAATCTTGTTTCGGTTTCTAGTTTCAAGTCACGAGGTACGGGTCTAGTCCAAGCATCGAGTCCTAGATCCCAAGTCCCAAGGTGGGTCCTACGTCCAGGTTTGGGTCTAGGGTCAGGTCCTAAATTGCAATCTAAGTTCTGAGGCCCAAGTTTTGGTCTCGGTTTGGGGGACCAATTCCTAGGTCTAGGTCCCCCATATATGTTCGGGTCCTAGGTCACAGTCTAGGTCCAAGTTTGTGTTCCGGTTCGGGTTCATGTCTCAGGTTCCTGTCCGAGTAAAGGTCCCGACTTGGGTTCGGGTCCCATCCTAGTCTGGGTTTAGGTTTTGGGTCCAAATTCCGACTTTGGTTCTTGGGTCCTAGGTTTGGCCTCAATTTTTTGGTTTGGGTCTTGGTCTGGGTCCAGGTCCCTGTCTTGGTTTAGGTTCCAGGTCATGGGTCCCGGTCTGGGTCCAAGTACAGATATGTGTTTAGGTCTAAGTTTTGGTTTATGTTTGGGTCCTGTTACAATCCCAGGTCTGGGTTCTCCTCCCAGTCCTGGTCCGATTCCAATTCTGAGTCTGAGATCGGGTTTGGATCCCGGTTCGGGTTTGGGTCTGAGTGTTGGTACGGATCTGGGTTCGGGTGCCAAATTCAAATACTTACTATGGGTTAGGACAAAGCCTTAGGTCTAGATTCATATCTCGGTCTTTGTTTGGGTTTGGGTTCAGAGTTGTGTTTCGGTAGTCAGTTTTAGGTTTCGGGTCCAAGGTCGAGTCCTGTGTCTCAAGTTTGGGGTGAAGTTTTAGGTCTCGGTCCCGGTCAGGCCCAGTTGTGGGTCCAAGTCCCCCATCTAGGTCTGGATCCTTGGTCTAGGTCTTGGTCCAAGTTCGGGTTTGGGGCCCAGGTCCCCCATTTAGGTCACGATTTTGTTCTCAGGTGCCAGGTCCGAGTCTCGGGTCCCAAGTCCTGGTCCCGGTCCCAATTCAAGTTATAGTCCCAGTATAGGTTCAAGACTTGATCCAGGTCCGAGTCCTGGGTTTGAGTTTGAGTCTCGGGTTTGTGTCTAAGTTCTGGTACGAGTCTGGGTCTGGGTCTTGGTCTTGGTCTCGGTATAGATCTAGGTTTGGTTTTTTGTCCGGGTCTTGGTCTGGGTCTGGGTCTGGGTCAAAGTTTTGGTACGGCTCTGAGATCTGGTCTAGGTCCCGGCTCACGGGTGCTGGGTTCCAAGTTCTGGGTCACAAGTCCTGGCGCAAATCTGGCTCCGAGTTTGGTTATGGGTTCGAGTATCGATCCCAATCTAGGTCCGTGTTCGATTCCGCATCAAGATCTAGTTTTGGGTCGAGGTGCAATTCCTGTTCCAAGGTCCTAATTCTAGTTCTTGTTCCGATTTCAGGTCCTTAGTCCGAGTCTGGGTTTGGGTCCTAGTTTTGAAATGGTTCCAAGTTTGGGTCTTGGTAAGATTCCAAGATCCACACACCCACTACAAGTTGGGTCCCAGCCCCGGGTCATGGGTCAAGATCCGATTCCCAATCTTGGGTCATGGTCTTGTTCCGATTCAGATAATAGGTCCCAGTCCGTGTCTGGGTCCGGGTTTGGGACTATGACTGAGGTCGGGTCTTGGGTCACATTCTAAATCTTTTGTCCCGATTCTGGTTCTAATTTTAGGTTCGGGTCACCAATCCAGGTCTGGACCTGGGTCTAGGTCTGAGTCTCCAATCCCAGTCCGGGTTCTGCGTTCGGGTCTGGATCAAAGTCAATGTCTGGGTTTGGGTTTGTGTCTCGACTCCCGATGCTAATTTTAATTCGAGTCTGCATCCCGGTTCGGCTATGGGTCTGGGTCCTAGTCCCTTGGTCTTGTTCCCAAGTCTCGCTCTGCTTCCAATTTCGGGTTACAGTGTACGTGTTCGGGTCTGGTTCCGGGTTTGGGTCCGAGTCCGGGTTAGGGTTTGAATCTGGGTATGGGTCCCAAATCCAAACATCGACTATGGGTCAGGTCCAAGCCCCGGGTCTAGATCAGGATCACGGTCTCGAGTCCTAGTCTAGTTCCACTTCGGGTCCCAAGACCTAGTCTCGGTCCAAGATCAGGGTTTGGGTCCGGGGGTCAGGTCTTGGGTCTCAGTGCCAATTATGAATCCTGGGTCCCGGGTCCAGGTCTCCCATCCAGGTCTGGGTCCTAGGTCCCAGTCTGAGTCTAGGACCTGGTCGAGCTTCAAGTCCTAGTCCGAGTTCGAGTTCGGGTTTCAAATCTCGGTCAGGGTCCAGATCTGGGTTTGAGTTCCAAGTTCGAGTCCAGATCTTGGTCCGGGCCTGGGTCCCGGGTCTAGGTCCCCCATCCAGGTCTGGGTCCTAGGTCCTAGTCCGGGTCCATGTTTAGGTTCGAGTCCTAGTCCTAGTTCTGATTTTGATTCCGTGTTCCGGTTCAGGTTCACGTCCGGGTTTTGGTCGGGGTCTGAGTCCTGGTCCGAGTCCAAAGTTGGGTCTTGGTCCAAGTCTGGATTTTTGTCTGGGTTCAGGTTAGGGTCTAGGTCTGAGTCCAAATCTTGGGTACGGGTCCAAGTTTGGGTCAGGGTCTCGGTCCAGATCCAGGTCCCACGTGTTAATCCCAGTCTGGGTTTGAGTCCATGTTTGTATCTAGATCCATGTCTAGGTCTGAGTCTTGGTCTGGGATCGGGTCACTGGTATAGGTTCGACCCTATACCAGACCCGAACCTAGAACCGGAATCAGACCAGGATTGGGACTGTAACAGGACCCAAACCTAAACCAAAATTCAGACCAGAACCCATACCAGGACGTGAACCAGACCAGCACTTGTGACCTAGGACCTAAACCAAGACCAGGACCTGGACCCAGCCGGGAATAGGACCTAGACCAAGACCCCAAAACCCAGGCCGAACCCAGGAGCCAAAAACTAGATTCGGACCTAGGACCGAAAACCCAGAGCTAGACTGGGACTGGGACCCGAACTCGTACCTAAAGCCAAACCGAGACCTGGACTCCGACTGGACCCGAACCCGAACCCGGACCGGGACCTATTACCCGAATATAGATGGGGGACCGTGACCTAATAAGTGGCCCCTAAAACTAGCCCTACCACTTGGGCCTTAGAACTTGGATCGGGATGAGGGACCTGACCCTAGACCCAAACCTAGACATAGGACCCACCTCGGGACCTGGAATCCGGGACTCGATGGTTGGACCCCATTCGTTGTCGATGTCTAGATCTAGGACTTAGATCAGAACGTGAACCCAAACTCAAACTCAAATCAGGACCCGGACACATACCAAGACCCAGACTCACACTTGGGAACAAAAACTAAAACTTGAACTGGAACTGGACCGAGATCTTTGAACGGGACCGAGACTTAGACCCAGGCCCGAACCTGGAATCAGAGCTAGCCTCGAACCCTAGTCAAGACCGAAACTCGGACCTGAACCTCGCCCCGAACCCGTACCTCGTGACTTGAAACTGGAACTGAAACTAGAAGCGGATCAGGACCGAGGAACAGGACCAGGACCAGGACATGGACCCAGACCCAAAACTGTAACCGGACCAGGATCAAGACTCGGACACAAACCCACCCTGGGAATGGGTCCAAAACCTAAATCCAAACCCTAATCAGGACTCGGGACCCGAACCCAGACCTAAACTTAGACTCGAACATTGAACAGGACTCGAGACCGAGAACTGGGATAGAGACATAGAATTGGACCCCAATCTCAAACCTGGACCTAGAGCCAGACCCAGACCTGGGACATGAATTGAAATGGGGCTTGGACAAGTCCCATAGTCGATGTCTTCATTTGCGACTCGGACCAGGAGCCAAAGCTGGACCAGGACCTGGACCCAGACCCAGACCCTGAACCCAAAACTGAAACTTGAACCAGAACGTGACCAGGACCCTAGAACAGGATTAGGATCGTGACCAGGACCTTGACCTGCACCGGGACCCAGAACTAGAACGAACCAAGCCCCGCAACTTGAGCTCGGACCCGGTCCCGAACCTAGACTAGGACTAAGACTTGAACCCGAACTCAGGACTCGATCCCAGACCCAAACCAAGCCCCTAACTTAAATTTGTATTTAGACTTGGACATGGACACGAACCCAGACCCGGACCCGAATACCGACCAAGACAAAGACCGGGATCAAAACACAAGAACTGGACCAGGATCCAAACACAAACCCAGACCTGAACCTGGGACCCAGAACCAGGACCTGAACCTAGACCTTGATTCAGACCTGGACCAAGATCAGGATTTGAAAAACCCGTACCCAGACTCGGAATAAGACTTGGACCCCAACCCAAACCTTGACCCAAACCCGGACCCAAACCATAACCCAAACTCAGACCACAAGTTGGACCGACACCTTGACTAGGACTGGGACCTAAGACCTAGGACATGAACCTAGACCGGGACCTACACCTCACCTGGTCCTAAACCCTCACCGGGTCCTAAGACCCGTAACCCTGACCAGGATTCAAACCCTGACAAGGACCCCAACCTAATCTCGGACCAAGATTGGGATTGAGACCTAGAGCTGAACCCGGACCGAGACTTGGACTAAAACCAAGACTCAGGACCCGAACCCAAACCTGGACCCAAAGCAGGACCTAGGAACTAGACTTGGATTGGGCATCTAGACTAGGAACATAGGCCTTGGAACCCAGACCTCGATCTAAATCCGAGACTCAAAACTGAACCAGGACCTGACTTGGACACAGGAATCTGAACTCGGACCTAGGCGCAAACCCGAAACTTGCCCCGGACCCAAACCAGGAATCGAACGTAGATACGAACCCATACCACGACAAAACCCGAACCTGGGACCCAAACTCAGACCCAAAATAAGAATCAAACCCAAACATGGAACGACTTTGGACCCAAACTCAAACCTAGATCGGGATCAGAACCCAAGACTTAGACCCCGAACTAAATCCAGACTCAGATCGAGATCGAAACCAGTGACTCGGACTTGAACCTAGACCAAGACCCAGGACTCTAACCCACACCAGGAGCTTGATCCGGACCTAGACCGTGATCTGGACACAAACACAAACTCTGACTAGGACTTGACCCCATCCTGAAATTGAACCCCGACCCGAACTCGAACCCAAATTCAAACTCAGAATCGCAACTAGAACTTGAACCGAACTAGGACTAGACTCGAACCCAAACCCAAATAAAAACCCAAACCGAGACCAAAACTTGAACCTCGACTAGGACCCAAACCCGAACCTAGACCGAGACCCAAACCCAGACCAAAAATGGGACCTCGGCAACAGAACTAGGAAAAGGACCCAAGACCCGACCCAGACCCGAACTTGAACCGGGACCTGGAAAACAAAACTAGTCCAAGTCCGTGTCTGGGTCTGAGTCCTAATCTTGGTCCGTGTCCGAGTCTTGGGTTTGAGTCCGAGTCCTAGGTTCGAGTCCTAGTTCTGGTACGAGTTCGACTCTGGGTCCGGGTTTCGATCTGGGTTTAGGTTTGGGTCTTTTTTTGGGTCTAAGTGTGGATCTTGGTTCTGGTACGGGTCTAGGTTCTAGTCCAAGTCCCAGGTCACGGAACCTGGGTTCCAAGTTCTGAGCGCAGGTCTTGGCGCAAGTCTGGGTCTGAGTTTGTGTCTAGGTCTGAGTATCGATCCCAGTCTAGGTCCGGTATCAATCCCAGTCTGGGTTTGGGTCCGTGTTCGGTTTTGCGTCTAGATCTGGTTCTGGGTCAAGGTCTAATTCCTTTTCGAAGGTCTCGAACTCGGTTCTTGTTTCAACTTTGGGTCCTGGGTCGAAGGCCGGGGTCATGGGTCAAAATACGGATCCCAATCTTGGGTCCTGGTCTCATTCCGATTCAGATCCTAGGTCCTAGTCCGTGTCCATGTCGGGTGCGGGTGCAGGGCCGAGACTGGGGTCGGATCTTGGGTCCCAATCCTGGGTCCTAATTCTGGTGCTAATTTCATTTTTGGGTCCCCAATCTACGTTTGGGACTTAGGTCCAGGTTTGAGTCTCCAATCCCGATCTGGGTCCTGCGTCTGGGTCTAGATCAAGTCCGTGTTTGGGTTCGGGTTCGTGGCCCAAGTCTCGATCTGAGTTTTGATTCAGGTCTATGTCCCGGTTTGGGTCTGGGTCTGGGTCCTAGTCAGATTCTAGTTCCAGGACTGAGACCGGGTCCTAGTCCCCTGGTCTTGTTTCCGGGTCGCTGTCAGCTTTCGGTTCTGCTTCTAGTTTGGGTTCACGGGATACGGGTCTGAGTCTGGGTTTGGGTTTGGGTCCGAGTCTGGGTCTAAGTTTGAGTCCGGGTATAGGTCCAGATGTTGGAAATTATTTTACCAGGATCTTAGATCTACTCACAAGTATGTTGATTAACACCCTAAATATGAACTTCTAAAACGATTACGAAATAAACACATATAAAGTATTAAAAACCTTACATTGGGTGCAGCCGAATAATATGACTCCTTCCGTTCAGATATCTAGCCCTTGATTCTTTTCTGTAGCAGAGCATTATCAATATCTGAACCTGGATCTCTTTCTCTCCTTCTTTAGTGTTGAAACTCCTTATTGAATGTCTTTCTTCAGGATCTTCCTCACTATGATTGAGGTATCACTTGCTGTGTGTGGGCACTACTCTAATCACTAAGTGATTTCGAAATTTCAAGGAAGAAGAAGAGTATGAAGGTGGCGGCTATGTATAGAGAGAGAAGGTTCAGGTTTTTCTCTGAAGGAAAAGTGTGAAAGTTACGTGTAAATTTCATGAAGCCTTCACTATCTATTTATAGCATTCCACTAGAGCTAGGTTTGAATTATTTGGTATTAAAATCATGAAAATATCAGATGAAAAACCCTATAAAAGTGGTCAGCCCTATACAGTATGGATTTGGGCCTCACTTTTTGCAATTTTGCAGTTTTATCATTTCTGCATCTCATTTTCTCAAAAACGCCAATTTTTCAATTCAACCATTTAAATGCCAATTCTAACTATTTAATAACTATAAATAATTATTAAATAATATTGTCATTTATAATATTTATTAATTGAACCACACAAAGTATCATAATTAACAAATATGCCCCTAAAACTCTTTCTTTTACAATTTCGCACTCACTTAGTGAAAAATTCACAAATAGACATAGTCTAATTTGAGAATTTTAATTGATTAATCAAAACCAATTATATGAGTCTTACAAGCAATATTATCTCAACTAGTGGGGGGACCATGGGTCTATATAATCAAGCTTCCAATAAGCAGATCAAGAATTTATAACCTAAATTCACTGACTTATTAATTCTTCGTTGAATCCACGCATAGATTTTAGAATTGCACTCTCAGTATATAGAATGCTCTATATGTTCCACCATATAGACACATCATTAGTTATCCATTGTTATAATCCTGATTTGATCAATGATCCTCTATATGATGATCCACACTGTAAAGGGATTAGATTACCGTTACACCCTACAATGTATTTTATCCTTAAAACACTTAACCTCGTATAAATAATATTTCAGCTTATGTGAAATGAGTACTCCACCATTTATTTTTGTTTGGTCAAGCTCGAAGGAGATCATCCTTTACTTACTATTCGCTAGATAGAAGCTATAGATTCCATGTTTATGTTAGCACTCCCACTCAATTGCACTACCATGCTCCCAAAATGTACGTGTCACCCTGACCTAAAAGTAGGCTTAACTAACAAATCAAAGAACACGAATAGCCTCTTGAGATTGATCCTAATCATACAGGATTAAGATCATTTGATCTAGGATCAACTAGGCGATATTGACTTGAATAGATATTACGGTAAGCTTAATAAATCTAAGTCAAAGTTCAATATCGGTCCCTTCCGATGCATACTCCATGCATCCAATCTGAGCTTTACTTTAACCAATGCTCTGGAAAGAACATAGCATTTCTCCAAATGCAAGTAAACTCTGTTGTATATTATCATATCAGTAAAACCCTATGTCTGATAAATCTAGGAAACTTTATTCACAGAGTCATGTTTACTTTCCAAAGTGTTGACAACACAATAAACATGATCAAGTATGTGAAAAGGGTTTCAGATGGATTCATACATTATGAACATATAATCATGAAATAAATCATGTGAACCATGCAACATTAAATGTTAATTTTGATCTATATTAATAAGTAAATCTGATTATATTGAAATGAGTTTTATTTAGGGCATATAACCCAACACCAGATCCAAACATCGACTATGGTTAAGGTCAAAGCCCCGAGTCCATATTAGGATCCCGTCTGGGGTCCTAGTCTAGTTCCACTTTGGGTCCCAGGTCCTCGTCCGGGTCCTAGTTTAGGGTTTGCGTTCGGGTTCGGGTTCAGGTCTTGGGTCTCGGTGCTAGTTTTAAAGCCTGGGTCCGGGGTCCAGGTCCCCCATCCAGGTCCGGGTCCCAGGTCCCGGTCCGAGTCTAGGACCCGGTCTGGGTTCCACTCCTAGTCTGAGTTAAGGTTCGGGTTTCCGATCCCAGTCTTGGTCATGATCTGGGTTCGAGTCCAGATCCAAGTTCGGGTCTGAGTCTCGAGTTTCGATCTTGGTCTGGGTTTCGAGGTCGCGTCCATGCCCACTCTCTAGCTCTGGGTCCTAGGTCCCAGTCCAGGTCCATGTTTGTGTTCATGTCCTAGTCCTTGTTCTGATATTTATTTTGTGTCCGGGTCGGGTTCGGTTCAGGGTCTGGGTCGGGGTCTGAGTCCTGGTCCGAGTCTAGGATTCGGTCTGGGTCAAAGTTTGGATCCCGGTCTAGGTCTAGGTTTTGGTCTAGGTCCGAGTCCAAGTCTTGGGTACGGGTCCAGGTTTTGGTCTTGGTCTCGGTCCGGATTCAGTTCCCAAGTTTCGATCCTGGTCCGGGTATGGGTCTGGGATTGGGTTCGAGTCCAGGTTCGTATCCAGATCCATGTCTAGGCCCGAGTCTAGGTTTGGGATCGGGTCCCAGGTTCAGGTCCAACTCGATCCTGGACCCAGAACCAGAATCGGACCAGGACTGGGACTAGAACCCAGACATGGACTGTAACAGGACCCAAACCTAAACCAAAACTCAATCCAAAACCCATACCAGGACTTGGACCCAGACCGAGACCTGTGACCTGGGACCTAAACTAAGACCCGGACCTGGACTCAGACCGAAATCCAGACCCAGACCCAGACCCAAAAACTAGGGCCAAACCTAGGACCCATAAACTAGACTCGGACCTGGGACCCAAAAGGCCAAAACCCGAACCCATACTGGGACTGGGACCCGAACTCGAGCTCGAACCCACACAGAGACCTAGACTCGGACCGGACCCGAACCTGAACCGAAACACGAACCAGACCCAGACCTGGGACATGAATTGAAATGGGGCTTGGACAAGTCCCATAGTCGATGTCTTCATTTGCGACTCGGACCAGGAGCCAAAGCTGGACCAGGACCTGGACCCAGACCCAGACCCTGAACCCAAAACTGAAACTTGAACCAGAACGTGACCAGGACCCTAGAACAGGATTAGGATCGTGACCAGGACCTTGACCTGCACCGGGACCCAGAACTAGAACGAACCAAGCCCCGCAACTTGAGCTCGGACCCGGTCCCGAACCTAGACTAGGACTAAGACTTGAACCCGAACTCAGGACTCGATCCCAGACCCAAACCAAGCCCCTAACTTAAATTGGTATTTAGACTTGGACATGGACACGAACCCAGACCCGGACCCGAATACCGACCAAGACAAAGACCGGGATCAAAACACAAGAACTGGACCAGGATCCAAACACAAACCCGGACACGAACACAGGACCCGTAACTGTGACCCGAACCTAGACCTTGATTCAGACCTGGACCAAGATCAGGATTTGAAAAACCCGTACCCAGACTCGGAATAAGACTTGGACCCCAACCCAAACCTTGACCCAAACCCGGACCCAAACCATAACCCAAACTCAGACCACAAGTTGGACCGACACCTTGACTAGGACTGGGACCTAAGACCTAGGACATGAACCTAGACCGGGACCTACACCTCACCTGGTCCTAAACCCTCACCGGGTCCTAAGACCCGTAACCCTGACCAGGATCCAAACCCTGACAAGGACCCCAACCTAATCTCGGACCAAGATTGGGATTGAGACCTAGAGCTGAACCCGGACCGAGACTTGGACTAAAACCAAGACTCAGGACCCGAACCCAAACCTGGACCCAAAGCAGGACCTAGGAACTAGACTTGGATTGGGCATCTAGACTAGGAACATAGGCCTTGGAACCCAGACCTCGATCTAAATCCGAGACTCAAAACTGAACCAGGACCTGACTTGGACACAGGAATCTGAACTCGGACCTAGGCGCAAACCCGAAACTTGCCCCGGACCCAAACCAGGAATCGAACGTAGATACGAACCCATACCACGACAAAACCCGAACCTGGGACCCAAACTCAGACCCAAAATAAGAATCAAACCCAAACATGGAACGACTTTGGACCCAAACTCAAACCTAGATCGGGATCAGAACCCAAGACTTAGACCCCGAACTAAATCCAGACTCAGATCGAGATCGAAACCAGTGACTCGGACTTGAACCTAGACCAAGACCCAGGACACTAACCCACACCAGGAGCTTGATCCGGACCTAGACCGTGATCTGGACACAAACACAAACTCTGACTAGGACTTGACCCCATCCTGAAATTGAACCCCGACCCGAACTCGAACCCAAATTCAAACTCAGAATCGCAACTAGAACTTGAACCGAACTAGGACTAGACTCGAACCCAAACCCAAATAAAAACCCAAACCGAGACCAAAACTTGAACCTCGACTAGGACCCAAACCCGAACCTAGACCGAGACCCAAACCCAGACCAAAAATGGGACCTCGGCAACGGAACTAGGAAAAGGACCCAATACCCGACCCAGACCCGAACTTGAACCGGGACCTGG
Source organism: Cannabis sativa (assembly GCF_029168945.1). NCBI lineage: Eukaryota > Viridiplantae > Streptophyta > Magnoliopsida > Rosales > Cannabaceae > Cannabis > Cannabis sativa. The sequence continues at coordinate 62,630,282 of NC_083601.1, forward strand.
AAAACAAAACTAGTCCAAGTCCGTGTCTGGGTCTGAGTCCTAATCTTGGTCCGTGTCCGAGTCTTGGGTTTGAGTCCGAGTCCTAGGTTCGAGTCCTAGTTCTGGTACGAGTTCGACTCTGGGTCCGGGTTTCGATCTGGGTTTAGGTTTGGGTCTTTTTTTGGGTCTAAGTGTGGATCTTGGTTCTGGTACGGGTCTAGGTTCTAGTCCAAGTCCCAGGTCACGGAACCTGGGTTCCAAGTTCTGAGCGCAGGTCTTGGCGCAAGTCTGGGTCTGAGTTTGTGTCTAGGTCTGAGTATCGATCCCAGTCTAGGTCCGGTATCAATCCCAGTCTGGGTTTGGGCCCGTGTTCGGTTTTGCGTCAAGGTCTAATTCCTTTTCGAAGGTCCTGAACTCGGTTCTTGTTTCGACTTTGGGTCCTGGGTCGAAGGCCGGGGTCATGGGTCAAAATACGGATCCCAATCTTGGGTCCTGGTCTCATTCCGATTCAGATCCTAGGTCCTAGTCCGTGTCCATGTCCGGGTCTGGGTCTGGGACCGAGACTGGGGTCGGATCTTGGGTCCCAATCCTGGGTCCTAATTCTGGTGCTAATTTCATTTTTGGGTCCCCAATCTACGTTTGGGACTTAGGTCCAGGTTTGAGTCTCCAATCCCGATCTGGGTCCTGCGTCTGGGTCTAGATCAAGTCCGTGTTTGGGTTCGGGTTCGTGGCCCAAGTCTCGATCTGAGTTTTGATTCAGGTCTATGTCCCGGTTTGGGTCTGGGTCTGGGTCCTAGTCAGATTCTAGTTCCAGGACTGAGACCGGGTCCTAGTCCCCTGGTCTTGTTTCCGGGTCGCTGTCAGCTTTCGGTTCTGCTTCTAGTTTGGGTTCACGGGATACGGGTCTGAGTCTGGGTTTGGGTTTGGGTCCGAGTCTGGGTCTAAGTTTGAGTCCGGGTATAGGTCCAGATGTTGGAAATTATTTTACCAGGATCTTAGATCTACTCACAAGTATGTTGATTAACACCCTAAATATGAACTTCTAAAACGATTACGAAATAAACACATATAAAGTATTAAAAACCTTACATTGGGTGCAGCCGAATAATATGACTCCTTCCGTTCAGATATCTAGCCCTTGATTCTTTTCTGTAGCAGAGCATTATCAATATCTGAACCTGGATCTCTTTCTCTCCTTCTTTAGTGTTGAAACTCCTTGTTGAATGTCTTTCTTCAGGATCTTCCTCACTATGATTGAGGTATCACTTGCTGTGTGTGGGCACTACTCTAATCACTAAGTGATTTCGAAATTTCAAGGAAGAAGAAGAGTATGAAGGTGGCGGCTATGTATAGAGAGAGAAGGTTCAGGTTTTTCTCTGAAGGAAAAGTGTGAAAGTTACTTGTAAATTTCATGAAGCCTTCACTATCTATTTATAGCATTCCACTAGAGCTAGGTTTGAATTATTTGGTATTAAAATCATGAAAATATCAGATGAAAAACCCTATAAAAGTGGTCAGCCCTATACAGTATGGATTTGGGCCTCACTTTTTGCAATTTTGCAGTTTTATCATTTCTGCATCTCATTTTCTCAAAAACGCCAATTTTTCAATTCAACCATTTAAATGCCAATTCTAACTATTTAATAACTATAAATAATTATTAAATAATATTGTCATTTATAATATTTATTAATTGAACCACACAAAGTATCATAATTAACAAACATGCCCCTAAAACTCTTTCTTTTACAATTTCGCACTCACTTAGTGAAAAATTCACAAATAGACATAGTCTAATTTGAGAATTTTAATTGATTAATCAAAACCAATTATATGAGTCTTACAAGCAATAATATCTCAACTAGTGGGGGGACCATGGGTCTATATAATCAAGCTTCCAATAAGCAGATCAAGAATTTATAACCTAAATTCACTGACTTATTAATTCTTCGTTGAATCCACGCATAGATTTTAGAATTGCACTCTCAGTATATAGAATGCTCTATATGTTCCACCATATAGACACATCATTAGTTATCCATTGTTATAATCCTGATTTGATCAATGATCCTCTATATGATGATCCACACTGTAAAGGGATTAGATTACCGTTACACCCTACAATGTATTTTATCCTTAAAACACTTAACCCCGTATAAATAATATTTCAGCTTATGTGAAATGAGTACTCCACCATTTATTTTCGTTTGGTCAAGCTCGAAGGAGATCATCCTTTACTTACTATTCGCTAGATAGAAGCTATAGATTCCATGTTTATGTTAGCACTCCCACTCAATTGCACTACCATGCTCCCAAAATGTACGTGTCACCCTGACCTAAAAGTAGGCTTAACTAACAAATCAAAGAACACGAATAGCCTCTTGAGATTGATCCTAATCATACAGGATTAAGATCATTTGATCTAGGATCAACTAGGCGATATTGACTTGAATAGATATTACGGTAAGCTTAATAAATCTAAGTCAAAGTTCAATATCGGTCCCTTCCGATGCATACTCCATGCATCCAACCTGAGCTTTACTTTAACCAATGCTCTGGAAAGAACATAGCATTTATCCAAATGCAAGTAAACTCTGTTGTATATTATCATATCAGTAAAACCCTATGTCTGATAAATCTAGGAAACTTTATTCACAGAGTCATGTTTACTTTCCAAAGTGTTGACAACACAATAAACATGATCAAGTATGTGAAAAGGGTTTCAGATGGATTCATACATTATGAACATATAATCATGAAATAAATCATGTGAACCATGCAACATTAAATGTTAATTTTGATCTATATTAATAAGTAAATCTGATTATATTGAAATGAGTTTTATTTAGGGCATATAACCCAACACCAGATCCAAACATCGACTATGGTTAAGGTCAAAGCCCCGAGTCCATATTAGGATCCCGTCTGGGGTCCTAGTCTAGTTCCACTTTGGGTCCCAGGTCCTCGTCCGGGTCCTAGTTTAGGGTTTGCGTTCGGGTTCGGGTTCAGGTCTTGGGTCTCGGTGCTAGTTTTAAAGCCTGGGTCCGGGGTCCAGGTCCCCCATCCAGGTCCGGGTCCTAGGTCCCGGTCCGAGTCTAGGACCCGGTTTGGGTTCCACTCCTAGTCTGAGTTAAGGTTCGGGTTTCCGATCCCAGTCTTGGTCATGATCTGGGTTCGAGTCCAGATCCAAGTTCGGGTCTGAGTCTCGAGTTTCGATCTTGGTCTGGGTTTCGAGGTCGCGTCCATGCCCACTCTCTAGCTCTGGGTCCTAGGTCCCAGTCCAGGTCCATGTTTGTGTTCATGTCCTAGTCCTTGTTCTGATATTTATTTTGTGTCCGGGTCGGGTTCGGTTCAGGGTCTGGGTCGGGGTCTGAGTCCTGGTCCGAGTCTAGGATTCGGTCTGGGTCAAAGTTTGGATCCCGGTCTAGGTCTAGGTTTTGGTCTAGGTCCGAGTCCAAGTCTTGGGTACGGGTCCAGGTTTTGGTCTTGGTCTCGGTCCGGATTCAGTTCCCAAGTTTCGATCCTGGTCCGGGTATGGGTCTGGGATTGGGTTCGAGTCCAGGTTCGTATCCAGATCCATGTCTAGGCCCGAGTCTAGGTTTGGGATCGGGTCCCAGGTTCAGGTCCAACTCGATCCTGGACCCAGAACCAGAATCGGACCAGGACTGGGACTAGAACCCAGACATGGACTGTAACAGGACCCAAACCTAAACCAAAACTCAATCCAAAACCCATACCAGGACTTGGACCCAGACCGAGACCTGTGACCTGGGACCTAAACTAAGACCCGGACCTGGACTCAGACCGAAATCCAGACCCAGACCCAGACCCAAAAACTAGGGCCAAACCTAGGACCCATAAACTAGACTCGGACCTGGGACCCAAAAGGCCAAAACCCGAACCCATACTGGGACTGGGACCCGAACTCGAGCTCGAACCCACACAGAGACCTAGACTCGGACCGGACCCGAACCTGAACCGAAACACGAACTTGGACCCAGACTGGGACCTAGAATCCGAACATAGATAGGGGACCCAAACCTAGGAAACGGGACCCCGAACTAGGATCAAAACTTGGGCCTCAGAACTTGGATCAGGATTCGGGACCTAACCTCAAACCAAAACCTGGACCTAGGACACACCACGGGACATGGGATCTGGGACTTGATGCTTGGACTTGACTCGTAGTCGGTGTCAGGATCTAGGACTTAGACAAGAACCCAAACCCAAACTCCATCTCAAACTAGGTCTCGCCCAAATACGAAGACCCAAACCCAAACTTGGGAAGCAAAACCGAAACTTGAACGGGATTTGGACTAGGATCTTGGAACGGGACCGCGACCTGGACCCAAACTTGAACCCCGAATCGGGCCGAGATAAAACCCCAGACCTGAACCTCGTCCCAGACCCAAATCAGGACCCGAACCCAGACTCGGACCCAAACTCGACCCGAACCCGTACGTCGTGCATGAAACTGGAACCGAAACTAGAAGCCGATTGGGACACAGGAACAGGACCAGGACCAGGACCTAGACCCAGACCCAAAACATTAACCGGACCAGGACCCACACTCGGACGTAGACCCACCCTAGGTTTGGGGTCCAAAACCTGAATCCAAACCCGAACCGAGACTCGGGACCCAAACCCAGACCTGAATTCAAAGCTGAACAATGAACATGACTCAGGACCTAGAATTGGGATCAAGACCCAACACTGGACCCAGACCTAGACCGGGACTTGGGACCCGTGATTGGACAAGACTGGGACCCGTGATTGGGATCCAAATCTTGTCCTGGGATTTGAGAACCGGGGCTTGGACAAGACCCATAGTCGATTTCTTTATTTGGGACTCGGAAAAGGACCCAAAGCTAGACCACGACCTGGACCCAAACCCAGACTTGGGACCCGAAACTGAAACTTGAACAAGAACGTGACCAGGACCTTGGAACAAGACCGCGACCGTGACCAAGACCTGGACCTGGACCGGGACCCAGAACTAGACCAGAACCCAGCCTCTGAACTCGGGCTCGAACCTTGTCCCAGACCCAGACTAGGATTGAGACTCGAAAGTGAACTCGAAACCGAACTCGGGACTCGATCCCAAACCAAGACCTAGCCCCTGACATAAACTGGGATTTAGACCTGGACATGGACACGAAGCCAGACCTGGACCCGAAAACCGACCTAGACCCAAATTGGGATCAAAACACGAGACCTAGACCCGAACCCAGATGCAAACCCATACCCGAACTTGGGACCCAGACCTAGACCCGAACCTGGACCCAGACTCAGACCAGGATTCGAAAAACCCATACCCAAAATCAGAATTGAAACTAAGACAAGGACCCAAACCCAAACTAGAATTGGAAACTAGGCCCATAATCGGGATAGGGACCCTGGCAACGGCGGTAGGACCAGGATCCAAGACCCGACCCCGGACTTGGACTTACACATAGGACCCAGCTTGTGACCCAGCACACGAAAAGCAACCAAAACGCGACCCGAGATTGGGATCAGGATTTGGACGCGAGGCTTGGATAGAACCCGTAGTCAGTGTCTAGATTTGGGACCATGCCCCGGACCCAAAACCGAACCAATGCCCGAACCAGAATCCAGACCTGGACCCAAACCCAGTCCCAGACTAAAACTTGGACCCGAACCCATACCCTGTGATGTGAAATTGGAACCGAACCGGAAGTAGACAGGGACCCGGGAACGGGACCGGAACCAGTACTTGGACCTGGACCTAGAACCGTAACCGGACGTGGACCTAGACCCAAAAACATAACCAGACCAGGACCTAGACTCCAACCTAGACCTAGACCTGAACTGGGAGCTAGACCCGAGTCCCAACCCAAACCAGGACTCGGTGCCGAACTTGGACCCAAACTCAGATCAAAACATGGAACCAGACTTGGGACAGAAAACTGGGTCGGGACCTACACTACTACAAAAACTATTTTTTGCGTCGGTCAACGCTACTGTTCACAGCGTTGACCGACGTGAATAGTGTGCAAAAAATAAGAGTGTCAGTTACTAAACGACGTTAAAAAATATTAATTTGCGTCTTTCATCAAAATGTCGCTATAAATAAAACTGACGGTAAAGAAACCATAGAAAAATTAAAAGTTGAGATTTATTCTCATCAATTCATTATTATCGAGTAAACTCGTTGTGAGCTTTTAAAACAGACGTGAAATATAATGGCTAAGGGAAAATAACCTCTAAATCCCTATTCTCCCAAATCAATTTCATTATTCACATTTGTCTTCAACCATTTTGAAGATGAAAAATCTTTGACAATTGGCCATCCTTGACCCATCGTCGATCCTCCATTGTCGACTGCTCCGCTCCCCTCTCTTCCTCACCATTGTCGACCGCTCCGCTCCCCTCTCTTCCTCTCCATTGTTAATATTTGCTGCCGTCTCTTCCTTTCAAACTCTACTGCCCTAACTCTGCGATTTTGACCTATTGTGCTCAATCGTTCTCCCAGAAGAACCATCCTCCTCCCTCCTCTCCTTGACGACAGAAAAACTAATACAGGTAAAGTTTCAATGTTTTTTATTTCTCTCTGACTTGTAATACTTTATATGAGATTATTGGGATTATTGGGGAGTTAGTAGTGTTGACCGAGATTTTCGACAACTATTAAAATATGATTGTAATGAAGAGCTGTAAGAAAGTGAGATAAAGATTTTTTACGTGGTTGGGGCGTTAATGAGCCTTAGTCCACGAGTCTCTGTTATTAATGGATGTATTTAATACAGATTCTACACTTGAGAGAATGTCTTTCTCTTAAATACAGAGAATGTTCTTGGTGAGTATTTTCTCTTCTTGCTCTTTTGCAAACCAAGATTCTCGACCCCATTAAATGAGCTTTGAGGGGGTATTTATAGTGTTTTGGTGGGGTAATCCCTAGAATTGTTCTTACACATGTATCTGTAAGTATCCATAAAGTTGGGCATTTCCAATGAATATACCATGGGTGATGCATGGTCAAATCCCTAGGTGTTGTAGGGCTTTTATGAAGAATGTCCTTTCTGCCTTGTGATTGACGTGACTCTTCGAGAGTAGCCGTCGCTAGACTTAAATGATCATTACTGTAGCGCTGCTGTTCGGGGGTTGTGCCGTCAGACTTTATTGCGTGTTACAGTCTCAACACGCTTCCTTCCATGCAGCATTAAATGCGACTTGATTGCTCGGGAGAGACCTGACATATCCCGGAGAGCCTTCACGCTATACTAGCTTCCTGGAGTACCTTGTACTCCGGGTGCCTCCTCCGGGACCCATGCTAACAGCGCTTCCTTATGGCGCACAAAGACTTAATAAATGTTTACAAGTTATCTGATCCACGTGTCCCCTCTCGACTGGTCCACGTATTTTGGGCAAATTCTGGAGCAACAAGTAGATTATACAATATTGTATTGTATATACATGGTATTTTCCTATGATATAAAATAATTTTCAATTTCAACATTGAAATAATAATGATTTATCTGTGCAATATCTGAAGCTAAATAGGCATTTGGTGTTTAATAATATTAGAAAGTGGGTTTCTGGTTGTAAGGGTGAGATTCGGGATGAGGAAAATGAGGCTCAGGATGAGGAAATGGTATGGTTGGACTTTCAGAATTTGCTTTGCTTTACCGAATGAGGAAAAGGAGACTCATCTGATTTTTACAAATCTCAACTTGAAATTTTGAACTATGAAAAAGTCCACTAAATTTGGTCGTGTGGATGGTTGGTCTTTGGAAATTGTCAATTTATTTGTTTATAATTAGAAAAAAATGTTGATTTATTTGTGAGTACTCTGCCAAAGCTAATTGGCTTAAAATCAGTCTTTTATAGATGCAAATTGCATGTGAACTTCATTACATTTGACAATATGATATATTGGCATATATACTATTCAATAAAATGACTGTGTGTGAACTCTTTGTTTATATAATTGAATAGCCATCCAGTTGATTTATAAACACTCATGGATATGCTCTATGGGTCATTATATACTATATTGTCAATGCCTTATAATTTCTAGCTAGTTTTTCATTTAACTGACTCTTTATGTATTTTGCTCATAACTTATGTTTGTGAATTAATCAATTTAGCTATTGGTAGTTGCTAATTTTTTTTTTTTTTGAAGTAAAAATCCCTCATCATTGTTAACTCAAAAAATTGTAGAATACATGACTAACTATTCACCAATATACACAGATTTTTCTTTTTTTGAAAAATACCAATATACACATATAGATACAGCTTCTAATAAAAAAGCTTTTCCATGGCCTTCTTTATTGGCAATCCTGCCCAATGATGAAACAAATGCAATGAAAGAAAAAATGCAATTTAGAAAAACTCCAACCAAAGCTTATCCACGTGGATAGTGAGTAGTGAGGAATACAAATTTCTTGAGGACCTTCTCCTATCTAAAAATCTAAACTTTTCATAATGTTTTAGGACTTTTAGCTCAAACTTTCAGCCGTCCTTAAGCCTTAAACCTCAGGGCTCTTAGAAAAAACTTTCAGCTGCCATTGGTAGTTGCTAATTTTGATCACATTCTTTTATACTTCTCACTGGAAGCATGTTCCATTTTGGATATTAAGAGTAATTAAAAAAAGCATGTCTTATTTTTAATTGTCATTTAGAAATTGCAATATCTTATGTTTAACACTATATTTTATCAAAAGATAAAAAGGAAGAGGAAAAAAACAATTTAGAGGTTATATATTTATATTAGTATAGGTAGCCCACATTATACTAATTGTCATGTGATAGCTATATTTTATAAGGTAATTTTTTTTTTTAATTTGTTAATATATTACCAAATTTAATATTTGACTATTAAAATGAATTTATTTGATTGATAAATTAAATTGTTAATAGATTTTGATTATTTCATTCGAGTTATTGGTGGTGACCCCATTGGAGGACTTGAAGATCATATAAGAAAACCTATAGTTTTATTGAATAAGGTAAATTACTAAAACTTTAATCGTATTTATTTATTTATTTAAGTCCAGAACATAAATATATATGAAGCTTAAGAAGAAAATCTACATGTATTTTCATTATATTACACATTTTCTAATTGAGTATACTTAAAATATCATTCAAAATGATCCTGAATTAAACAAACTATATTGATTGAGTATGAAAGTAGTTAAGATGACCACCGTGGTTATTAACTATGCTTTCAATTTAATGATTAACATTTTTTATCTTTTGTTTTACAGTTCAAGTTAGACTCTCCTTACAGTAACGAGGAGATCAATGCAGTACGTGATGAGTGAGTAGAATTTGTGAAGCCTTTAATTATTGATTGAGTACAAGGTTACCACTTTATTGTGATACATGGGATATAAGTTTTATGATTATTTCTATAAACTCTTTTGTATTATGTAATTAGTTTACAGTTAGTTTTTATGATACATGGAATATAAGTTTTAGAATCGATTTTATTAACAATTTTGGTACTGTGTGATTAGTTAATAGAATCGATTACTAATTTTATATAAGTTTTAAAAATGTTATTTTAATTTTTTTTGTATTATGTATTTACTATTATATAGAATTATTCTAAAATTTGATAATGCAAGTGGGGAAAATTGCATGAAAAATTTGCAATTTTCCCTTACTTATATTTGTGCTTCATTTTATAAGTGACGCAATAGGTAAAAAAAAAATATTTTCGTAATAGATATGACATTTTTAAACCGACGAAATAAGTTTTTTGTGACAGCTTTCAAATGACATGAAACATTTAACGTCATTTTTTAACCGACGCTTAAATGTTGAAAATTATTTTTTGCGTCGTTTTGAAAATGACGCTAATAAAAAACTATTTGCGACTACGGTATATACGTCGGTTTATAAAACCGACGTAAATTCTTTAAGTGACACTTAAAAACAGACGTGAATAGTGAATTTTGTAGTAGTGCTAGAACCGCACCCTAGTCTCGATCCCGAACTCAAACTCAGACCCTGGACCCAAGACCTGAACCAGAACCAGACCGGGACACGGGACAAGGATCTAGATCTGGGACTTAAACCAGGACCCGAACAGGACCGCTAGAATAGGACCCTCAAATAAGAGTACGATCGTGACCAGGACCCGAACGCAAACCTAGAACAAAACTCAAACCTAGATCCAGACCCAAACCGAGACCGGAACACGGGCCCAAACATGGTCTTGTACCCAGACTGGGATATAGACCCGGACCCGAACCCGGACCGGACCTAGACGTGGGACTTGATCCTAGAAATAGACTCGGACTAAGATAGGGATCCAGATATGAACGTGGACTTGAACCCAGACCTAGACCCAGACTAGGATCAAAACTCAGGACCTAGATCTAGACCGAGACCCTGACCAAGACCCAGACCTGGACCCAAATCCAGACCCAGACTGGGATCAAGACCATGACCCTGACCCAGACCCCAACTCGGAGCTGGACTCAGACCTTGACCCAGACCCACACTCATACCGGAACCCAAACACTAAATCGAAATTGAAACTAGGACTAGGACCCAAACCCAGACTTAGACCTAGGCCTTGGAACCTAGACCCAGATCAGAACTCAAGACTCGGAACCGAACCTGGACCTAGACTCGAACCCAGATCTAGACCCAGACCGAGATCGAAATTCGAACCTAGAGTTGGACTAGGACTTGAACCTTGACCCGGTCCTATACTCAGACCGGGACCTAAGACTCAGACCTAGAAGGGGGACCTAGACCCGGGACACTGGCATCAGAACTGGGACCGAGACCCAAGACCTTACCCCAGAGCCGGACCCTGACCTAGGACCTAGACTGAGACTTGGGACCCGAAGTGGAACTATACCGGGACCCGAGACCGTGATCCAGATCTGGACTCGGGGCTTAGACCTGATCCGTAGTCAGTGTTTTGACCTGGGACCCATACCCAGACTCAAATCTAGACCCAGACTAAGACCCAGACCAAGTCCCAGACCTAAACCCGTACTCGAGACGTGGGTTTGAGTGCAAGTCTGGGTTTCACTCCGAGAAGTAGAATCTGACTAGGACCCAGACCTAGACACATACCCGAATCAAAACTCAGATTGAGACTATGGACACGAACTCGAACCCAAACACGGACTTGGATATAGGCCCGGACCAAGGACCCAGACCGGGATTGGGCAGCCAAACACAAAATTAGAACCAGAATCGGGACTTAGGACTTAGATAAGGACCCAAGACGCGTCCCCAGTCTAGGTCCTAGACCTGGACCTGGAAACGGACACGGACTAAACCCAAGATCTGAATAAAAACAAGACCAAGACCCAAGATTGGGATTTGGATCTTGACCCACAACCAGAGGCTTGGACCCAACCCGAAGTCGGTATCTAGATCTTGGAATCGTACAAAGACCCAAACTTGGAACCATTTCCAGACCAGGACAAAAACCCAGTCTCGAACCCGAGACCCGAAATCAGAACAAGAACCGAAATTAGGACCCTGGAACAAGAATTGGACCAAGACCCAAAACCGAATCTAGATGTGGAACAGAACATGGACTGGGACCCAGGCCCGGAATTAGACCTAGACCTCGACCTAGACCCTGACCCGTACCATAAACCTGGGTCTGAGTCCGAGTTTGGGAACTTAAATTTGACTAAGACCTAGACCGAAACCCAGACCGGGATGCGGACCCAAATCAAAACTCGGATCGGGACTCGAGACACAAACCCGAACCCAAACACGGACTTGGACCTAGACCCGAACCCAACACCCGGATCCGGATTGGAGACTCAGACCTAGACCCAGGAGCCAGACCTAAATTGGGGACTCAAACTCAAAATTAGAACCAGAATCGGGACCTAAGAATAGATTGGGACCCATGACCCGACCCTAGTCTCGGTCCCACACCCAGACCCAGACACAGACCAATACCTAAGATCCGAATTGGAACGAGAGTGGGACCCAAGATTAGGATCCGAAATTGACCCTCGACTCAGGGCTTGTACCCAACCCGTAGTCGGCATCTAGATCTTAGAATCATACCAACACTCGAACTTGGAACAATTTTCAAGCCAAGACCCAAACCCGAACTCGGACCCGAGACGTGAAATCAGAACAAGAACCGGAATAAAGACCCTGGGACCTAGGACCCTAACCTGAATTGGGGACCCACACCCATGACTCAGCACGCAAGACCAAAAACTAGACCCTAGACCCAAACCAGGACCCAATGTAAGAGCTAGAACTTGACCAGGATCTGAATTTGGACCTGGGACCCAGGACCCAAGACTCGAGGCTTGGACCCGGCCGATAGTTAGTGTCTAAATCAAGGAATTAAATCTAGACCCGGACCTAGACTTGGACCAGAACCCGAACCCGTGCTTGAACTCGAACTAGACTCGACATGTTGCTGATGTTTGGATTTGGGACCAAGACTTGAACATAAACCCAAACACGGACCTAGACCCAGACCAGGACTTAGACCCAGAGCCACACTCAAACCTTAAATCGTACCCTGTGACTAAAAATTGGAACCGAAATTCGAAGCGGACCTTTAAACCCTAAACCCTAAACCCTAAACCTTAAATTCTAAATCCTAAACTCTTTACACTTACCCCTAAACCCTAAGCTCTAAACTGAAACCCTAAATCCCTAAACACTTTACCCAATACCCTAAACCCTAATCCCTAACCTGTACACGGACCCAGGCCCATACCCATACCGAGATCGGAACCCAGGACCAAGACCAAGACCCAGATCTAGACGCGAACCTAGACCCAAACTCAGGACCTGAACCCGCACCCAAAACCTTGTCCGGGACCTAGACGTTGTCTCGGACCCAAATTGGGATCCCGCCACGGAGCTAAATAGGGACCTGGATTGAGACCGGGACCCAGACCCTGACTCAAACCTAAACGCGTACTGGGACCTAGACTCAGATCCAAACTCAGGATCCCAACCCGAATCTGAACTTGGACCTAGACTAGGACCTAGGATCCGGACCTAGATGGGGGACCTAGGCCCTAAACCCGAACTTGGACCTAGACCTGGACCAAGGATGCTGACCCAAACGGGGGACTTGGACACAAAACTGAGCCCCAAATTCGGGACCGAACCCAAAACTCGACCCCAAACTAGAGACACGGGACCCGACCCTGGACCCAAAACCCAAGACCTTACTTCCGAGACACAACCCCAAACCCGGACCAAAACCAAAACTTAGGATGCGGCCCAAGACCCAGGACCCAAACTAGAATAAGACCGAGATCCAAGACTGAGATCCAAATCTGGACCTAAGGCTTCGACCTGACCTGTAGTCAGTGTTTGAATCCAGGACCCGGACCCGAATCTATACCCAGACTCATACCCGGACACAAACCTATAACATAAGTCAAACCATAACCCATACCGGGACTTGGACCTGGACCGGGACCTGTCACTCGGGACCTAAACCAAGACCTGGACTTGGACCCAAACCGGGACCCGAACCCAAACCAAAACCGAGACCCAAAAACTAGGCCCAGACCCAAGACCTATGAACCAGACTCGGACTTGGGACCCAAAATTTAGACCCATACTAGGACTGGGACTTCAAGTCATACCCACTCGAACTCGAATAGAACACAAACTTGGACCTGGACCAGGACCTTGGACCTGAACATAGATTGGGGACCCGGACCCAAGAATTGGCCCCCAAACTGGGACCAGAACTTGGGCCTCGGAACTTGGATCAGAATTCGGGACCCGACCCAACCCAAACCTCGACCAAGGACCCACCTTGGGACCTAGGATTCGGGACTCGATGCTTGGACCCAACGCGTATTCGGTGTCTAGATCTAGGACTTAGACGAGAACCCAAACCCAAACTCGAAGTCAAACCATGACCTGGACAGAGTCCCACACTCCGGAACCAAAATTGAAACTTGAACTAGAACCTGATCAGGATCATGGAACGCGACCGGGACCTAGCATCGACTTGATCCCAGATTTGGACCCAACCTCACACTCTAACTGAGACCGAAACCCGGACTTGAACCACGGCCCAGACCAAAATAAGGACCTGAACCCAGACTCAGCCCCAAAATTATCCCGAACTTGTACTCCGTGACTTGAAACTAGAACCGAAACCAGAACCAGATCAAGACCCAGGACCAGGACCAGGACCTTGACCTAGACCTAAAACTTTAACCGAAAACCCAAACATGAATCCAATCCCAAACCGAGACTCGAGACCCAAGCCCAGACCTGAACTCAGACTCGAACATGGAACAGGACTCGGGACCCAAAATTGGGATTGAGACCCCGAACTGCACGCAAGTCTCGGTCTCGAAGCTATATCGAGACCCCTACCGGGACTTGTGGCATGAACTGAAACAAGACCGGGACCTCCGATTGGGATCCAGATCTTGTCTCTGGATATGGGAACTTGGGCTTGGAGAAGAGCCATAGTCAGTGTCAGACCTGGGACTCGAAATTGAAACATGAACAAGAACGTGACTAGGACCGTGGAATAGGACCGGGATCGTGACTAGGACCTGGACCTGGACTGAGACCCGGAACTAGACCAGAACCAAGCCCTGGAACTACGGCTCAAACCTGTTCCTCGACCCAGTCCCAAACCCAAGCTAGGACTGAGACTCAAACCTGAACTTAAACCCAAACTCGGGACTCGATCTCAGACCTAGACCAAGCCCCTCACCTTAACTGGGATTCTGACGTGGACATGGACATGAACCCAGACCTAGACCTGAATACCAACCCAGACCTAGAGCAGGATCGAAACACGGGACCTAGACCCAGACCCAGACACAGACCCAGACCCGAACTTGGGACCCGAACCCAGCACCCGTACCTGGACTCGGACTCAAACTTAGACCCAGACCGGGATCCAAAACACCCATACCCGGGGTCAGACTAAGACTCAAACCCCGACCCCAACCTGGACCCATACACGGACCCGGAACAAAACCTTGACCTAGAATCAGAATTGGAACTGTGAGTAGGACTTGGACTTGAGACCAGAATCGAACCCAAACCATAACCAAAACTCGGAGCAGAACCTGTACCGAGACCTTGACTAGAACTAGGACCTGAGACCTGGGACCTGAACCTAGACCGAGATCCGAACTGGGACCTGATCCTAAACCCTTGCTGGGACCTAAGACCCGCAGGCCAGACAAAGATCCAAACACTGACAAGGACCCAAACCTGAACTCGGACCAAGACTGGGACTGATACCTGGACCAAAACCTAGAGCGCGACCTGGACTAATACCAAGACTTAGGACCTGAACCCGAACCTCGACCCAGACTAGGACCTATGAACCAGACTTGGATGGGGGACCTAGACTAGGGACCTAGGCCTTGGAACCCAAACCCAGATCAAAATCCGGGACTCGAACCCAAACCAAGACTTGTCCTAGACCTGGGAATCCAAAGTCCGACCTAGACCCAGACATGAAACCTGCCCCGGACCCAAACAAGCCAGGAACCTGGACACGAACCCGTACCAGGACCAAACCTAAACCCAGACTCGAACCCAAAATCAGACCCGAACTCGGGACCCGAACTCAGATACATACCCAGACCGGGATCCAAAAAACCCATACCCGGAGTCAGATCAAAATTCGGGACTCGAACCCAAACCAGGACTTGTCCTAGAACTGGGAATCCAAAGTTCGACCTAGACCCGGACATGAAACCTGCCCCGGACCCAAATAAGGCAGGAACCTGGACACGAACCCATACCAGGACCAAACCTGAACCCAGACTCAAACCCAAAATCAAACCCGAACCCGGGACCCGAACTCAGATACATACCCAGAATTAGACCCAAACCTAGGCCTGCACCCGAACCCAAAGTCGAACCCAGACTGTGATCGAAACCCAGGACTTAGACTCAAAACTAAACTGGGACTCAGACTGAGATTTAAACTTAGGACTCGGACCTGAGACTTGGGACCTGAACCTAGACCCAGACCCAGGACCCTAACCCACACCCAATGCCTGATCCGAACCTAGACTGAGATCCGGACCCAAGCCCAAACTCAAACTTGGACTCGAACCCCAAACAGAACTCGAACCCAAACTCAGACCAGGACCCAAATAATAACCCAAACCGAGACCCAAACACAAACCCCGACTATGACCCAAACTCGAACCTAGATCGGGACCCAAACCTAGACAAAAACTGGGACCTAGACCCAGAATAAGGACAGGGACCTGGGCAACGAAACTAGGACTGGGACCCAAGACCCGACCCCAGACCAAGACATGAACCTAGGACCTAGCTCGTGACCCGGCACCCGAAATGGAACCAGACCAGGACATGAGATCGAGATCCAAATTAGGACCTAGGGCTTGGACTGAACCCGTAGTCGGTGTTTGATTTTGGGACCCAACCCTAGACCCGAACCCAAACCAGGACATCAACCCAAACCCAGACCCAAACCCAGTCCCAGACCCAAACTTGGACCCGAATCCATTCCCTATGATCTGAAATTGGAACCAAAACTAGAAGTAGACCAGGACCCGAGAACGGGACCGAAATAAGGACTTGTACCTGGACATGGAACCGTAACCAGATGTGGACCTAGACTCGGAACCGTAACCAGACTAGGACCTAGACTCCAGCCCAGACCTAGACCCGAACCGGGACACAAACTCTGATCCCAACCCAGACCTGGACTCGGGACCCAAACCTGGACCCAAACTCAGCAAACATGGAACAAGACTCTGGACACAGAACTGGGGTTGGGGCCTAGAATCGCACCACAGTCTCAGTCCCAAACTAGTACTACAACTTGGGACCCAGGACTAGACCCAGAACCAGATCGGGACACGTGACAGGTATCCAGATTTAGGACTCAGGCAAGGACTCGAACCCAGACCAGGACCCAAACCCAGACACGGGACCGAAAATTGGAAATTATACAACAACTTCCGAACTAGGACCCTCAAACAAGACTAGGACCGTGACCAGGACTCAGACCCAGGCCTAGAACCGAACTCAGACCTAGCCCCAGACCCAAACTAAGACCGAAACTCAGGCCCAGTAACGATCGTGTACCCAGACCGAGACCGAGACCCAGACTAAAACCTGGTAAAGGACCTAGAACTGGGACCCAATCTCGGACCCAACCTCAGACCTAGATAGGGATCTCGATACGAACCGGGACTCGAACCCAGACCTGGACCCAGACCGGGATCGAGACTCAGGACCTAAATTCAGACTCAGACCTTGACCTAGACCCAGACCCAGACCTTGACCCGCACCTGGGACCCGAACTCAGAACTGACCAGAACCTAGATCTAGACCGAGATTTTGACCTAGACCCAGACTCGAACATAGACTCAGACCAGGACTCATACCTCGACCCAAACGCCAACCCAAACATTGAATCGAAGTCGATACTGGGACAAGGACCCAAACCCCAACATGGACACAAATCGGGACCTAGGACTCGGACCTGGATTGTGGACCTAGACTTGGGCCTAAGAACACAAACCCAGATCGAAACTCGAGACTCGTACCCGAACTTGGACCTAGATTCGAACCCAGATCTAGACCCAAACCTAGATAGGAACCCAAACCAAGACTCGGACCGGGACAGGAACCCCGATCGGGTCGTGGACTCGAACCAGGACTTAGGACTCGAACATGGATGGGAGACCTAGACCGAGGACACGAGCATCAGAACTAGGACTGAAACCCAAGCACCGACCTCGGACTAGGATCCTGACCTAGGACCTGGACCAGGACCTGGGGCCTGAACTGGAACTAGACTGGGACCTGAGACTGTAATCCAAATTTGTACCCAGGGCTTGGAACTGACACGTAGTAAGTGTTTGGATCTGGGACCCATACCTGAACTCAAACCGGACCCCGAACTCGGGCCCTGAACCAAACCCAGACCCGCACCCCAAACTTAGGTCTGAGTCCGAGATTGGGTTTGAGTCTGAGAAATGGAATCTGACTAGGACCCAAACACAGACCCGGACCAGGATGCAGACCCGAATCAAAACTCAGATCGGGACTCGGGACACGAACCTGAACCCAGACACAAACTTGTACCCAGACCCCGAGCCAGGACCCAGACCGGGATTGGAGACTCAGACCTAGGCCCAAGACCTTGACCTAGATTGGGGACCCAAACTCAAAATTATAACCAGAATCGGGAGCCAGGACAGGGACTGGGACATAAGACCTTACCCCGGTCTTTGTCCCAAACCTGGACCCAAACAAAGACAAGGACCGATACCTAGGATCTGAATTGGAATGAGACTGGAGCCCAACATTGGGACTCAGATCTTGACCCACGACACAAGGCTTGGACCCAACTCGTAGTCGGTGTCTAGATCTTGAAATTATACCAAGACCCGAACCTTGAACCATTACCAGACCAGGACCCAAACCCAGAATCGAACCAGAGACCCGAAATCAGAACAAGTACTGGAATCGAGACCCTGGAACAGGAATTGGACCTGGACCCAAAACTAGATCTAGACGAGTAACCGAACACGGACCCAGACCTAGACCGGGATCTATACCCAGACCCAAACCCAGA
The DNA here is from genome assembly GCF_029168945.1 of Cannabis sativa. NCBI lineage: Eukaryota > Viridiplantae > Streptophyta > Magnoliopsida > Rosales > Cannabaceae > Cannabis > Cannabis sativa. Next base: position 62,648,808 of record NC_083601.1, read on the forward strand.
CCAAGACTTCTACCAGTACCTGCGACCCAAAAACTCGAAACCCAGGACCGGTGACCTGGGACTTTGACTAGAACCAAGACCCGTAACAGAACTCGGAGCGAGACCCAAACCCAGACCCACACCAAGACCGACTCGAACCTGAACTTGAACCAAAACTCGGTACTCGATCTTAGACCTAGACCAAGCCCCTGACCTAAACTGGGATTCTGACGTGGACATGGACATGTACCCAAACCTGCACCTGAATACCGACCCAGACCTAGACCAGGATCGAAACACGGGACTTGGACCCAGACCCAGACACAAACCCAAACCCAAACTTAGGAACCAAACCCAGGAACCGAACCTGGACTTGGAATCAAACTTAGACCCAAATTGGGATCCAAAAAAGCCATACCTGGACTCGGATTAAGACTCGAACCCCGACCCCAACTTGGACCCATACACGGACCCGGAACAAAACCTGGACTTAGAATCAGAACTGGAACTGTGACTAGGACCTGGACTTGAGACCAGAATCAAACCCAAACCATAACAAAAACTCGAACCAGAACCTGTACTGAGACCTTGACTAGGACTAGGACCTCAGACCTGGGACCTGAACCTAGACCGAGACCCGAACTGGGACCTGATCCTAAAACCTCGCTGGGACCTAAGACCCACGAGCCAGACCAAGATCCAAATCCTGACAAGGACCCAAACCTGAACTCAAACAAAGACTGAGACTAAGACCTAGACCCAAACCTAGAGCGGCACCTGGTCTAATACAAAGACTTAGTACCTGAACCCGAACGTCAACCCAGACTAGGACCTAGGAACCAGACTTGGATGGGGGACCTACACCAGGGACCTAGGCCCTGGAACCCAAACCCAGATCAAAATCTGAGACTCGAACCCAAACCATGACTTATCCTAGACCTGGGAATCGAAATTCAGACCTACACCCAAACCCGAAACCTACCCCGGACCCAAACAAGGCAGGAAACTGGACACGAACCCGTACTAGGACCAAACCTGAACCTAGACTCGAACCCAAAATTAGACCCGAACTGGGGACCCGAACTCAGACCCATACCCTGAATCAGACCCAAACCTATGCCTGTGCGAGGACCCGAACTCGAAGCCAGACCGGGATCGAAACCCATGACTTAGACTCGAAACTAAACTGGGACTCAGATTGAGATCGAAACCTAGGAATTGGACCTGAACCTAGACCCAGACCTAGGACCCTAACCCACACCCAAAGCCTAATTCGAACATAGACCAAGATACAAACACAAACCCAAACTCGGACATGGGCTCGAACCCCAACCCAAACTCGAAACCAAACTCGAGCTCACAATCGCAATTGGAACTGGAACCAGACTAAGACTATGACTAGGACCAGGACCAGGACCCAAACCCGAACCAAAACCCAATTAACAACCCAAACCGAGAACCAAACCCAAACCCCAACTAGGACCCAAACCCGAACCTAGATCGGGACCCAAACTTAGATAAAAACTGGGACCTAGACCCAGAATCAGGACAGGGACCTGGGCAACGGAACTAGCACTGGGACCCAAGACCCGACCCAGACGAGGGCATGAACCTAGGACGCAGCTCGTGACCCGGCACCCAAAATGGAACCAGACTAGGACCCGAGATCGAGATCCAGATCAGGACCCAGGGCATGGACCGAACCCATAGTCGGTGTTTGGATCTGGGACCCAGCCCCGGGCCCGAACCCGAACCCAAACAAGGACCCGAACCCAAACCCAGTCCCAGAGCAAAACTTTGACCCGAATCCGTACCTTGTGATCTGAAATTGGAACCAAAACTAGCAGTAGATCGGGACCCGACAACGGGACCAAAACAAGGACTTGTACCTGGACTTGGAACCATAACCGGACTAGGACCTAGACTCTAGCCATGACCTAGACCCGAACCGGGACGCAAACTCGGATCCCAACCTAGACCTGGACTCGGGACCCAAACCTAGACCTGAACTCAGGCCTAAATATGGAACAAGACTCGGGACACAGAACTGGGGTCGGGGCCTAGAATCGCACCCCAGTCTTGCATCCGAACCATTACTCAGACTTGGGACCCAAGACCAGAACCAGAACAAGATCGGGACACGTGACATGTATCTATAAGGACTCGAACAAGACGAGGACCGTGACATGGACTCGAACCCACACCTAGAACTTAACTCAAACCTAGCCCGAGACCCAAACTAAGACCGAAACTCGGGCCCAGTAACGATCGTGTACCTAGACCGAGACCGAGACCCAGACTCAAACCTGGACCAGGACCTAGACCTGGGACCCAATCCCAGACCTAGACTCGGACCTAGATAGGAATCTCGATATGAACCAGGACTCGAACCCAGACCTGGACCCAAACCGGGATCGAAACTCATGACCTAAATTCGAACTGAGACCCAGACCTTGACAAGCACCTAGGACCCGAACTCGGACCTGACCCGAACATAGACCCTGACCGGGATTTTGACGTAGACCCAAACTCGAACATAGACTCATACCAGGACTCATACCTCGACCCAAACCCCAACCCAAATATTGAATCGAAGTCGATACTGGGACTAGGACCCAAACTCGAACATGGACCCATATCGGGACCTAGGACCCGAACCTGGATTGAGGACCTAGACTTGGGCCTCGGAAAACAAACCCAGATCCAAACTCGGGACTCGGACCCGAATCTGGACCTACACTCGAACCCAGATCTTGACCCAAACCAAGATCGGAACCCAAACCAAGACTCGGACCGGGACATGAACCCTGATCGGATCGTGTACTCGAACAGGGACTTAGGTTTCGAACATGGATGGGGGACCTAGACCGAGGACAAGGTCATCAAAACTGGGACTGAGACCCAAGCCCCGACCCCAGACTAGGATCCTGACCTAGGACCTGGACCAGGACCTGGGGCCTCAAGTGGAACTAGACTGGAACTTGAGACTGTAATCCAGATTTGGACCCACGGCTTGGAACTGACCCGTAGTAAGTGTTTGGATCTAGGACCCATACCCGAACTCAAACCCAAACCCGGACTCAGGCCCTGACGAAAACCCAAACCCGCACCCGAGACTTAGGTCCGAGTCCGAGACTGACTTTGAGTCCGGGAACTGGAAACTGACTAGGACCCAAACACAGACACGCAACAAGACGCAGACCCGAATTAAAACTCAGATTGGGACTCGGAACACGAACTTAAACCCAAACACAAAGTTGCACTCAGACCCCGAATTAGGACCCAGACCGGGATTGGAGACTCAGACCTGGGCCTAGGACCCAGACCTAGATTGGGGACCCACACTCAAAATGAGAACTAGAATCGGGACCAAGGACAGGGACTGGGACCCAAGACCTTAGCCCGGTCTCTGTCCCAAACCTGGACCCAAATAAGGACACGGACCGGCACCCAGGATCTGAATCGGAATGAGACTGGGACCCAAGATTGGGATTCAGATCTTGACCCACGAACTGGGGCTTGGACCCAACCCGTAGTCGGTGTCCAGATCTTGGAATCATACCAAGACCCGTACTTTGAACAATTTCTAGACTAGGACCCAAACCTAGAATCGGACCCGACACACGAAATCGGAACAAGTACTGGAATCGGGACCCTAGAACATGAATTGGACCTGGACCCAAAACTGGATCTAGACGAGTAACCGAACACGGACCTGGACCTAGACCGCGATCTATACCCAGACCCAGACCCAGACCCGAACCGAAACCCAGACTTTTGCCAGGACCTGCGACCCAAAAACTCGAAACCCAGGACCGGTGACATGGGACTTTGACTAGAACCTAGACCCGTAACAGAACCCGGAGCAAGACCCAAACCTAGACCCAGACCAAGACCCGAACCCATACATAAACTGAAACTTGGACCCAGAACTAGACCCAGACCCAGACTCAGACCCAGAGCCAGACTCGGACCCAGACCCAGACTCATACCAGAACTAAGACTCGAACCCAAGACTTGGACCAGGACCGAGATCAGGACTAGGACCCAGACCCACATAAGGAACAAGACCAAAATCTGGACTAGGACTAGAACCCAGACTAGGCATGGACCGAGACCCAGGACTGAGACCTAGGACTCGAGACCTGATACTCGGACTCGGGAACTAAAAATTGAACCGTGGCCCAAACCTTGATTGGGCCAAGACTCGAGACAAGGACTAGTAACAAACACGGTCTGGGACCTGTACTTAGACTGGGACCCTAACCCAGACCAGGACGTAGGACCCTAACTTGAATCGGGGACCAGACCCAGGACTTAGGACCCAAGACCCAAACCTAGACACAAACCTAGACCTAATACCCGTACTAGGACGCAAGACATAAGCTAGAATTGGACCAAGTTTTGGATTCAGACCACCCAAACCCGAACCAGAACAAGAACCTGTACCAAAACTCGAACTAGACTCGACATGTGGTTGGTGTTTGGATTTGGGACTAAGACTCAGACCTGAACCCAAACACGGACCTTGACCCAGACAAGGACTCATACCTAGACCCAGACCCAAACCTTAAATCATACCCTGTGACTCGAAATTGAAATTTCAACTGTAAGCGGACCCTAAACCCTAAACCTTAAACCTTAAACCCTAAATCCTAAACTCTTTACACTTCCCCCTAAACCCTATGCCCAAAACCCTAAACCCTAAATCCCTAAACACTAAACGCAAAACCCTAAACCCTAAACCCTAACCTAGACACGGGCCCTGACCGATAACCATATAAAGATTGGAACCCAGGACCCAAACTCGGACTCAGATCCACACCCGCACCTAGACCCAAACTCAGGACCTGAACCCAGACCCAAACCCAGAGCAGAACCTTGTCCTGGACCTAGACCTTGATTCAGACCCGGATTGGGATCTCGACCTAAACTCGATTAGGGACCTGGACTAAGACCGGGACTCGAACCCAGACTCAAACTTGAACCCGCACGAGAACCTAGACTCAGACCAAAACTCGAGATCCAATCCCGAATCTAAACTTGGACCTAGACCGGGAACTAGGATCCAGACCTAGATGGGGGACTTGGGCCACAAACCCAAACCTGGACCAAGGTTCCGAACCTAGATGGGGGACTTGGACCCAAAACTAGGCCATCAAACTGGAATGGAGACCCAAAACTTGACCCCAGACTCGAGAAACAAGACAAGACCTTGGACCGGGAACACAGGACCTGACTAGGGTCTCAGTGCCAGTTCTGAAGCCTGGGTCCCGGGTCTAGGTTCCCATCCAAGTCTTGGTCCTAGGTCCCAGTCTAAGTCTAGGACCCAGTCAGGGTTCAAGTCCTAGTCCGAGTTCAGGTTCGGGTTTCCAATGCTAGTTCAGTTCCAAATCTGGGTTCCAGTTCTGGGTTCGAGTCCAGATCCTAGTTTGGGTCTTAGTCTAAGGTTTCGATCTTGGTTCGGGTTCCGAAGCCCGGGTCAAGGTCCCCCATCCAGGTACGAGTCCTTTGTCCCAGTCAGGGTGCATGTTTGGGTTTGGGTCCTAGTCCTAATTCTCATTTCGATTTCGTGTCTGGTTTCGGGTACGAGTTCGAGTCTAGGTCGGGGTCTAAGTCCTGGTCCGAGTTTTTTGTTGGGTCTGGGTCCAAGTTCTGATCCCAATCTCGGTCTTGGTTTTGGTCCAGTTCCGAGTCCGAGTCTAAGTCTTGGGTACGGGTCCAGGTTTCGATCTGGGTCTAGCTCCAGATCCAGGTCGCACGTTTCGATCCTGGTCTGGGTATGGGTCAGCATCTGGGTTCGAGTCTACGTTTGTATCCAGATCCATGTCTAAGTCCGAGTCTGGGTTTGGGATTGGGTCCCAGGTTCATGTCCAACATGATATCGGACCTTGAACCGGAATAAGACTAGGACTAGGACTGTAACAGGACTTAAACCTAAACCCAAACTCAGACAAGAACCCATAGTGGGACTTGGACCCAAATAAGGACTTGTGACTTGGGAACTAAACCAAGACCGAGACCTGGACCTGGACGCAAATTGGAACTTGGACCCAGACCGGGACCAGGACCTAGACCGAGACCCAAAAACTGGGGCCGAACCCAAGACCCAAGAACAAGACTCGAACCTGGCACCCGAAACCCAGACCAAGACTTGGACTAGCACCTGAACTCGGACAAGAACCCAAACCGGGACCTGGACCTGGACCTAGACCGGGATCTACGACCCGAACATAGATTGGGGACCCAGACCTAGGAATTTATCCCCTAAACTAGGACCATAACTTGCATCGGGATCGGGGACCCGACCCTAGACCCAAACCTAGACATAGGACCCTCCTCGGGACCTTGGATCCGGGACTCGATGCTTGGACGCGACCTGTAGTCGATGTTTAGATCTAGGACATAGACCAGAACCCGAACCCAAACTCAAACTCAAACCAGAACCCGAACAGATACCAGGACCCAGAACCACACTCGGGACCCAAAACCGAAACTTGAACCTGAACTGGACTGAGATCTTTGAAAGGGATCGAGACCTGGACCCGTACCCAAACTCGAAACAGGACCCAACCACGAACCCTACACGAGACCGAAACCCAAACCTAAACATTGCCCCGGACCCAAACTAGGACCTGAAGCCAGACTCAGACCCAAACTCGACCCGAACCCATAACTCGTGACTTGAAACTAGAAGCAGATCGGGACCCAGGAATAGGACTAGGACTAGGACATGGACCCAGAACCAAAAATTGTAACCGGACCAGGACCTAGACTCGGACACAAACCCGCCCTGGGATTGGATCTAAAACCTGAATTCAAACCCGAACCGGTACTCGGGACCCGAACACAGACCCAAATTTAGACCCGAACATTGAACATGACTCGGGACCCAGAACTCGGATCGAGACCTAGAAGTGGACCCTAGTCTCGGTCCTATATCTAGACCCAAACCCAGTCTGGGACCTGAGAAATGAACTGAAACAAGATTGGGACCCGTGATTGGGATCCAGATGTTGTCCCGAGTTTAGAGAACCGGGGCTTGGACAAGACCCATAGTCGATGTCTTCATCTGAGACTCGGACAAGGACCAAAAGCTAGACCAGGACCTGCACCCAGACCCAAACCTGGGACCCAATACCAAAACTTGAACCAGAACATGACCAAGACCTATGAACAGGACAGGGATAGTGACCACGAATGGGACTCGGAACTAGAATGAACATAGCCCCGAAACTCGAGCTCAGACCCAGTCCTGGACCTAGACAAGGACTAAGACTCGAACCCGAACTCGAGACTCGATCCCAGACCGAGCCCTTGATCGAAATTTGAATTCTGACCTCGACATGGACACGAACCAAAAACCAGACCCGAATACCGACCAAGACCCAGACCGGGATCAAAACACGGGACCTAGACCCAAACCCAAATGCAAACCCACACCTGAACCTGGCACCCAAACGGAGGACCCAAACTTGGACCTTGACTAAGACCAGGACCCAAATCGAGATCTGAAAAACCCGCACCTAGACTTGGAATAAGACTTGGACCCCGACCCCAACCTGGACCCAAACCCAGACCCAAAACCAAACCCGAACTCGGAATTAGAACTGGAACTGTGACTAGGACCCGGACCTGAGACCAGAACCAAACCCAAACCATAACCTGAACTCAGACTAGAACCTAGATCGAGACCTTGATTAGGACTGAGACCTGAGACCGGGGACCTGAACCTGGACCGGGACTTTGACCTGACCTAGTCTTAAACCCTCACCGAGTCCTGAGACCCGCAACCCTGACCAGGATGCAAACCCTGACAAGGACCTGAACCTCAACCAGGAAGAAGACTGTGATCGAGACCTAGACTTGAACACGGACCAGGACCTGGACTAAAACCAAGACTCAGGATTCGAATCCGAACCTTGACCCAGACCAGGATCTAGGAACCAAACTTGGATGGGGGACCTAGACCAAAGACCTAGGCGTTGAAACCCTGACCCAGATCTAACTCCAATACTCAAAACTCAACCTAGACCTGACCTTGACCTGGGAATCCAAAGTCGGACACAAACCCGGACCCGAAACCTGCCCCGGACCCAAACCACGACAAGAACCTGGACTCGAACCCATGTCAGGACCGAACCCCAACGTGGGACCTAAAATCAGACCATGACCCAGAATCATACCCAAACATGGACCTGCACCCGGACCCAAACTTGAACCCAGATCGCGATTGGAACCCAAGACTTAGAACCAGAACTAAACACGAACTCAGATCGAGATCAAAACCTCATACTCAGACCCGAACCTGGACCCAGACCCAGGACCCTAACCCACACCCGAAGCCTAATTCAGACCTAGACCGAGATCTGGGCCCGAACCCAAACTTAGACTAGGACTCGAACCCAGACCCGAGACCCGAACTCAGAACCCAAACTAAGACCCAGACCGAGATCTAGACTTGGACCCATACCCGAATCTAGACTCAGACCAGGAATCAGACCCCAACCCAAGACCCAAACCCAAACTCAAACCCCAACACTTAATCAAAATAAAAACTGGGACTTGGACCCAAACCTGAACATAGACCCAGACCGAGACCTTAGACTCGGATCTGGATGGGGGACCTTGACTTGGGCCTCAGAACCCAGACCCAAATCAGAACTCGGGACTTGGACCCGACCTAGACTCGAACCCAGATCTAGACCCAGACCGATATCAAAACCCAAACCCGAACTCGAACAAGGACTTGAACCCCGACCGGGTCTTTGACCCACACCTCGACCTAGGATCTAGACTGGGTCCTGGGACCCAAAGTGCAACTAGACTGGGACCCAAGACTATGAACCAGATCTGGACCCGGGGTGTGGACCTGACCCGTAGTCAGTGTTTGGATCTGGGATCCATACCTGGACTCTCAAACCAAGACTCGGACTCAGACCTAGACCCAGACCCAGACCTGGGTCCGAGTCCGAGTCTGAGTTTTAGTCAAGGAACTTGAATGTAGCTAAGACCCAGACCCAGACCTAGACCCAGACTAGGATGCGGACCTAAATCAATACTCGAATCGGGACTCAGGACACGAACCCGAACCCAGACAAGGACTTGGACCCAAACTCGGACCCAAGACAAGCCAAGATTGGGGACTCAAACCTAAACCCAAGACTTAGACCCGGGATCCTGGAACTGGGGCTGTGACAAGACCCGTACTCGTTGTTTAGATTTGGAACTCGAAGAAGGACAAAAAGCTGGACCAGGACCTCGACCCAGACGTAGACCTGGGGCTCGAAACAAAAAAATGAAATAGAACGTGACTAGGACCCTAGAACAGGACTGAGATTGTGACCACGACCTGGACCTCGACCGGGACCTAGAACTAGACCAGAACACAGCCCCGGAACTAGGGCTCGGACTCAGTCCTAGACCCAGTCCCGCACCCAGACTAGGATTGACACTCGAACCTCAACCCAAACCCAAATTTGGGACTCGATCCCGGACCCAGACAAAGCCCGTAACCTAAACTGGGATTCGGACCTAAACATGGACACGAACCCAGACCTAGACCCAAATACCGACCAAGACCTAGACCCTGACCGGGATCGAAACACGGGACCTGGACCCAGACCTAGACGCAAACCCAGACCCGAACCTAGGACCCAGACCCAAGACCCGAACCTAGCCCGGACTCAGACTTAGATCCAGATCGGGATCCAAAAAACCCGTACCTAGACTCGGACTAAGACTTGGACCCCGACCCCAACCTAGACCCATACCCGGACGCGGAACCAAACCCAGACCCAGAATAAGAGTTAGAACTGTGACTAGAACGTGGACTTGAGACAAGAACTGAACCCAAACCATAACCAACACTAGGACCAGAACCTGGACCGAGAGCTTGACTAGGATAGGGACCTGACACCTGGGACCCGAACCTAGACCGACACCTGAACTGGGACCTGGTCCTAAACAATCGCCGAGACCTAAGACCCGCGAGCCAGATAAGGATCTAGACCCTGACAAGGACCCAAACCTTAACTCGGACAAGGATTGGGATCGAGACCTAGAGCCAAACCTAGATTGGGACCTAGACTAATACCAAGACTCAGGACCCGAAACCGAACATGGACCCAGACCAGGACCTAAGAATCGGACTTGGATGGGGGACCTAGACAAGGGACCTAAGCTCTATAAAACAAATCTAGATCTAAATCCGGGACTCAAACACAAACCAGGATCTGTCCTGCACCCGGGAATCCGAAGTCACACGCAGACCCAAACCCGAAACCTACCCCGAACCCAAACGAGGACAGAAACCTAGACACGAAGCCATACCAGGACAAAACCCGAACCCACACTCAAACCCAAAATCAAACCTAAAATCGATACCTAAACTTAAACCCATACCAAGAATCAGACCCAAACCTAGGCCTGCACCCGAACCCGAACTCGAACCCAGACCGAGATCGAAACCCAGGACATAGACTCAAAACTAAACCAGGACTCAGATTGAGATCAAAACTTGGGACTCGAACCTGAACCTGAACCTAGACCCAAGACCCTACCCCACACTCAGCGCCAGATCCGAACCTAGACCGAGATCCAAACCCAAACCAAAACTCAAATTAGGACTCGAACCCCGACCCGAACTCAAACACAAACACGAACTCAGAATTGTAATTGGAACTAGAACCGGACTAGGACTAGGACCAGGACAAGGACCCACACCCGAACCCAAACCAAAATAAAAACCCAAATCGAGACACAAACTCAAACTGGGACAAGGACCCAAACCCAAACCTAGAACGGGACCCAAACCCAAACCAAAACCGTGACCTGGACCCAAAATCGAGATAGGGACCTGGGCAACAAAACTAGGACTGGTACCCAAGACCCGACCCCAGACCTGGACATGAACCTAGGACCCAGCTCGTGACTCGACACCTGAAATGGAAACAGAACAGGACTCGAGATCGAGATCTGGACCTGGACCTGGGGCTTGGACCGAACCCATAGTTGGTGTCTGAATCTGGGACACAGCCCCGGACCTGAACCTTGACTAGGACCCAAACCTAGACCCGACCTGAACCCAGTCCTAGGCCCAAACCTGGACCCGAACCCGTACCCTATGACCTAAAAATGGAATCGAAACTGGAAGTAGATGGGGACTCGGGAACGGGACCAGAACCAAGACTTGGACCTAGACCTAGAACCGTAACTGGACCTAGACCTAGACATGGAGCCGTAACGAGATTAGGACCCAGACTCGAACCCAGACCTAGACCCGAACTGGAACCCAAACCCGAATCCCATCCCAGACTTGGACACGGTACCCAAACCTAGACCCGAATTGAAACCCAAACATGGAAAAGGACTCGGGATAGGGAACTGGGGCCACGACCTAGAATCGTACCCCACCCTCAGTCCCGAACAAAAACTAAGACCTGGGACTCAGGACCTGAACCAGAACCAGATCAAGACATGTGATAAGGATCCAGATCCGGGACTCAGGCAAGGACCCGAACCCAGACCAGGACCAAAACCCAGACCCTGACCCAGACCTGGGACCAAAAATTTGAAATTGAAGAAGAATCACCAGACCAGGACCCTCGAACAAGACTAAGACCGTGACCAGGACCCTCAAACAATCGGGATGGCCCCTTATGAACTTTTATATGGAAGAAAGTGTAGATCACTGATTCACTAGGATGAAGTAGGTGAAATAAAGTTCCTAGTCCATAAGGCTGTTCAGAGAACAAGTGAGGCAGTTGATAAAATTAGAGCGCGAATGCTCGCGGCTAAAAGCAGAAAGAAGAGTTATGTTGATCCAAAATGACAGGAGATTGATTTTCAGATTAGAGAAATGGTATTTCTCTGGGTATCTCCTATGAAAGGCATCAAACGCTTTGGTAAGAAAGGGAAGCTTAGACAAAGTTCCATTGGACCTTTTGAAATCCTTGAGAGGATAGGGCAAGAAGTGTATAGATTGGCTAAGCCCCCAGCGCTGGCAGCTGTACATGATGTGTTCCATGTTTTGATGCTTCAGAATTATGTCTCAGATTCATCCCATATCTAGAGTTATGAAGCATTGGAACTATAGTCAGATTTATCATATGAGGAACAACCGGTGCAAGTACTTGATAGAATAGAGAAAGTCTTGAGAAATAAGAAAATTGCACTAGTGAAGGTATTATGGAAAAATAGTAAAGTGGAAGAGGCAAACTAGGAACTCGAGACGGATATGAAACAAAATATCCAGAGTTGTTTAGGTAAATTTCGGGATGAAATTTCTATAAGGAGAGGGTAATTGTAATACCCTAAGACTAAGAAAATGGATTACCAAACCCTAACTAGTTAAATGTGTGTTATTGTAGAATTGTATTATTATATAATTTATTATAAGTGAATTAATTTGATATATGATATGTTAAGACCCTATTGGTGAGCCAGGTGCAATTCTGTAATTTTGACACGAGAAGGGTAAAACTATGGAATTTATATTATGATGTGCTTATGGACTATATTATTATATTTTCACAACTGGGTATTTCGGGCTGAATCGGGTTCAAAATACAATTTTGGGATTATTTGTTGGCATTTTATTAACATGTGATTAATTTGAATATTATTTTAATATGTGATATTTAATGGAAATGACTTAAATGCCCTTGAATGCTTAATTGTGTTTTATATGGCCCTAGGGGCAATTTAGGCTTTTTGACTATTTTGTCTATTTTGTTACAAGTGAATGTTGATTAATGAAAAGCATTTACCCAAACTGCCCCCACTCTCTCTCTAAACTCATTTACTCTAATCTTTGATTTTGTAGAGAATTGCTTGGGTTCAAGCTTATTTTGTGGGAATCTTTGAAGCTTGAGTTGTTGAGGATTTGGATGTAGTTTTCTTACTGTCTTAATTTGAATTGGTTGCTGAAATTGAAGTTGCTTTAAGCATGATTTTATTGTAGAGATCCCTGTGATGCATGTGTGTTGGAATTAGTTTAATTTTGATACTATGTTTGATTGTGTTAAATATTGATGTAGGATGCTTTGTGTTGTGCTTTGAGATAATTTTTGAGGTTAAGTTGGTGCTTTAATTCTCTTATACAGCTCTGATTTTATTGTTGAGCTTGAGCTTGTGTTTTTGGTTTAAGGATTCAAGGTTTGAGCTTGAATTTGTTGATATTTTACTGAAGTTAAGAGCCTATATTGTATATTGTTTAAATCTGATTTTGTTGCATGCGAGCTTTGATTTTGACCTTTAAATGTGTGTATTAGCTCTCTGTTATGTTAGTTATATTGTGTGGGAAATGATTTTGAGATATATGCATGTTTGGGGTGAGATTAGGTGATTTTTGATGCATTTTTGGAGCTGCTGGAATGGAGTTTCTAGGTTTTCAACCCAGGCACCGCGGCCCGCTTGCGTGGACAGATTGCATGTTGAACTTGTTTTATCATAAGTTTTGACTCGGTACTCCATTTGGGTCGTTCTTTTTATTGTTGGAAAGCTCGTTCCAAGCTTTATATGTTTATCTATATTTTGAATGTCAATTTTATATTATGTGAAAGTTTATTTAGGGATTAACCCTATACTTGTGAATCCCAGAAATTGTGACTAGGATTACGGACATTGGGTCAGGGGCACTGAGGGATTTGGAATCTCCGCGTTTATGGGAAAATTGGTAAGATAGTATTTAGCACGTAGAGTATGCACAGTGGCGCTTATATTGAAAATGATATATGTGAGTAATTGGGAACCGGGACTAGGGTTATCACCCTGACATGAGCGGTTTAATGGTGTAGGGTTATAACCCTAGTGATGATTAATGTGAATGTGTTATGCATAGTTATATATAAGTGTATATTGAGATTTTGGGTTATGCGTTCAAGGCATAATCGGGTTGGACTCGGTGACTAGAATCGAGATGAACTGTTTTAAGGCCTTATTGTATTTAGACGTGTAATACAGACAAATGTGAAATGGCATTGATGTTTATGTGATTTGATAATTATGATTATTTATATTTTATACGGTCTTGCTGGGCTTGGCTCATGGGTGCTGTACTGTGCAAGAAAGGATAAATCTGTCTCAGATCATCTATGAGTGCGAGAGTTGGGCGATGTATGTACATGTTCGAGCCACACTAGACCAAGCGGATTGGGGTCTAGCAGAGATGAACTTTTGAAACTCTGATTTTTCCGCTTAGGTCAGCTAGTGAAAAGGCTTGTAATATTTTGTAAAATATTTTTGAGGTCCCGAGACATCTAATTTTTGATTGTAAAGTTAAGTTTATTACAACTTTTATTGTCACTCTGTTTTCAATTAAATTTTAAATTACCCTCGCTTACCTCTCTAGTAATCCAATTTAGGGGATTAGGGTTTCTTATTCACCTTGGGTAGTGTTCCTATTTCTTAGGGCGTTATAGTTTGGTATCAGAGTGCCAAGGTTTTTAAATTCCTGGTCCTGGTCCTATTCTTGGGTCCCGATCCGCTTTTAGTTTTGCTTCCAATTTCAAGTCATGGGGTACATGTTCGAGTCGAGTTTGGGTCCAAGTTTGGGTTCGGCTGCTGATTTGGGTCTGCCGCGAGGTTTAGGTCTGTGTTTCGGTCTCAGTTAGGGTCCGAGGGTGGGTCCGATTCTGGGTTTGATCTAGGTCTAGGTCCTGGTCCCATTCAAAGATCCTGGTCCAGTTCCAGTTCAAGTTTCGGTTTTGGTTCCCGAGTGTGGGTCTGGGTCTTGGTATGTGTCCGGGTCTTAGTTTGAGTTCGAGTTTGGGTTCGGGTTCAGGTCTATGTCCTAGATCCAGACACCGACTACGGGTCGGGTCCAAGCGCCAAGTCCCAGATCTCAGGTCCCGAGGTGGGTCCTAGGTCCACGTTTGGGTTTGGGGTCGGGTCCAAGATCCCGATCCAAGTTCTGAGGCCCAAGTTCTGGTCCTAGTTTTGGGGCCCAATTCCTAGGTCCGGGTCCCCCATCTATGTTCTGGTCCTAGGTCCCGGTTTGGGTTTGGGTCCGAGTTCGGGTCCCAGTGCAAGTCTGTGTCCGAGGTTTAGGTTCCAGGTTCGAGTCTTGTTCTTGGGCCCTGGGTTCGGCCCAAATTTTTGGGTCTGAGTCTTGGTCCGGGTCTCGATTTGGGTCCAGGTCCCGGTGTTGGTTTAGGTGCCAGGTCATAGGTCCCGGTCTGGGTCCAAGTCCGGGTATGGGTTCTGGTCTGAGTTTGGGTTTAGGTTTGGGTCCTGTTACAGTCCCATATCTGGGTTCTAGTGTGAGTCCTATTCCAATTCAAATTTTGGGTCTGGGATCGGGTCGGACCTGAACCTGGGACCCGATCCAAGACCTAGACTCAAACCTTAACATGGATCTGGATAAGAACCTGGACTCGAACCCAGACCCGGACCCAGACCGAGACCGGGATCAAAACTTTGGACCTGGATTCGGACCAAGATCTAGATCCAAACCTGGACCTGTACCCAAGACTTGCACTCGGACCTAGATAAAAACCCGTACCCAACCCTGGACTCGGACCAGGACTCAGACCCCGACCCAGACCTGGACAAGAACCCGAACCCGGACACTGAATCGAAATGAGAACTGGGACTAGGACCCGAACCCAAACATGAACACGAGACTCAGACCTGGACCTTGATCTGGACTCAAACCAAGGACTCGAACCCAGATCTTGACCATGACCGGGATCAAAAACCCGAACCCGAACTTGGACTATGACTTGAACCCCGACCAGGTTCTAGACTTGGACCGGGACCTAGGACCCAAACCTGGATGGGGGACCTGGACCCGGGACCCGAGCTTCGAAATTGACACCGAGACCCAGACCCTGATCTTGGACACGGACCAGGACCTGGGACCTGAAGTGGAACTAGACTGGGACACGAGACCAGGATCCTTATTTAGACTCGGGGCTTGGACCTGACGCATTGTCGATGATTGGATCTGGGACCCATACCTGTACTCAAACTGAGACCCAAACTCAGACCCAAACCCGGACCCAGACCCGAACTTGTACTCCGTGACCCGAAACATGAAGCGAAACCGGAAGCGGAGTGGGACCTGAGAACAAGACTAGGGGACTATGACCCGATCTCGGTCCTAGAACTGGAATCTGACAAGGAACCAGACCCAGACCAAGACCGGGATGCGGACCCAAATCAAAACTTAAATTGGGGCTCGAGACGCGAACCCAAACCCAGGCACAGACTTGGACCCAGACCCGAACGCAGGACCCGGACCGGGATTGGAGACTCAGACCTAGACCTAGGTCCCTGACCTAGATTGGGGACCCAAACGCGAAATTAGAACCAGAATCAAGACCCGGGAAAGGGACTGGGACCTAATACCACACCTTGGTCTCGGTCCCAGACTCAGACCTGGACACGGACCGTGACCCAAGATCGAAATCGGACTTGAACCCAAACACGGACCTAGACCTAGACCAGGACTCGGACCCAGACCCACACCCAAACCTTAAATCATACCCTGTGACCAAAAATTGGAACCGGGACTGGAGCAGACCCTTAAACCCCAAACCCTAAACTTGATACCCTAAATCCTAAACTCTTTACACTTACCCCTAAACCCTAAGCCCTAAACCCTAAACCCTAAATCCCTAAACAATAAACCCTAAACCCTATACCGTAACCTTGACACGCGCCAAGACCCATACCCATACCGAGATCGAAACCTAGGACCTAGACTTGTACCCAGATCTAAACCCGAACCTAGACCCAAACTCAGGACCTGACACTACTACAAAATTGGGCTTTAGAGGCGGTTTTTAAGGGCTTTCAGCGTCGGTATTGGCGAAATTCGCTACCGACGCTGTTCCGGGTGACGCTAAAGGGTTAAAAACAACCGACGCCATAGGACCCCTATGGCGTCGGTTATTTCATAATAACCGACGCCATAGGGGTCCTATGGCGTCGGTTGTTTCATATAACCGACGCCATAGGACCTCTATGGCGTCGGTTATTATGAAATAACCGACGCCATAGGGTCTTCGTATGGTTTTTTTCAGCTTCCAATTTTGTGTTTTAGCATAATTTATATATATATTATTTTATTATTAATATAATTAAATTAAGTATAAATTATATATAATAACCATAAATACAAATTAAATTGAAAAGTTGAATAAATACACATCTACATTACTCTAAGTGTTTGTATATTAGCTATCTTTTTATTAATATTTTATATTATGTGTTTGTATTTTTGTAGTATATTAGTATATTTTTATAATTTTTTTTAATATATTAGTATCATTTTTGTAGTGTATTGTATTTTTGTAGATAAAGGGTTAAAATTTGCATTAAATTTTTTAAAAACTTTGAACATTATTAATAACTTTTGATCCGGTTGTCCGCTTGAGGCGATTTTTTTTTTGAACTTGGGTATTTTTTGTGTTTTATTTTGCTATAATAGAATTCTTATTTTAAGTATTAGAATCAATGTTTATAATGTATTTGTTAATTCTATTGTGTTTTGGTATATTGGTAAAAACTTATCAATCTATCCTTTTGGTCACAAGTTCAAATCCCAGTATACCTTTTTTGTATTTTTTTTTTATAGCTTACTATATCTATCCTTAGCACTCAACAATATATATCCTATGTATTACATCAATATTATTCTAAAATTACTCTAAGCATTTAAAGATTATCTAAATATATATGAAAAATATTCTTATAAAAGTAGGTTAACAAAAGCATACCTTATACCAGAAATTATGTACTTGTCTTCCGATAAAATCCTAACAACCAAGTTTAAGAGAAATTAAAATCAAATATTATCCTAATTTTACTGAAATTTCGGCAGCATAACGACTATAATTGAACGTTTCCGAAAAATTCAAACCTATTAATAACAACAAAACACAATTCAAAACAATATGAAATAATCACAACAACATTTAGCAATATAAAAATTTACCACCCATTCGACTGCAGTACATGTATTCACAGAACCTACTTCACTAAGGATGAATATTGAAGATATTCAAACTCATCTAACGTGAAAATTATTTCACCCATCGATCCGACGCATTACAATATATTACAGAACCTACTTCACTACGGATGAATATTTAAGATATTCAAACTCTACTAAGCATTCATAATTAATTTATAATAAAATTTAGTGAGTGTATACCTCGAGCTAACTAGAAACCGATCAATACCAAATAAGTCAGATCCTTGCAAATTGACCTCACAACCTACAACATAAAGAAATACTACAAAATTACAAATTTTTTTATTTAGCTACTTACTAGTTATATAATTTATGAGTATTTAGTTACTAACTAGTTAATTTATTACTAACTAGTTAAAAATACATGAATAGAATGAAAATTAGTAACTTGCTAAGTAGTTGTAATTAACTATACTAGCTACTAAAAAAAATAAAAACACATGAATAAAATTGAAAATAGAAAAAAAATTGATACAAAATAGAGTTAATTTTTAAACTTTTGTTTCTAAACTAATTTTTTAGAAAACAATTTCTAAACTTTTATTTTAATACTCTCTTATCTCATTCCCATTCACAATATTTAACAAAACTATTTGTTTAAAATACTCAATATATACATATACAATATATAAAATACTCTCTTATTTATCTCATTTCTCATTCACAATATATACACACACAATACATATTCAATACAACACAAAATACATACATATATACTCTCCTATATCACATTTTTCATTCACAATATATATACACACAATACATTTCTCATTCACAATATATACACACAATACATATTTAATAATATAGAAAAACCCTAAAAAAATTTATAAAATAAAAAATAAAACAATGTACAGTACTAAAATTAGTAGAAATTAGATTTATACCTTAATAGACGTTGAAATACAATGTTTTCTCCACTAAAAACGGTGGCCGGAGGTATAACCACCACCACCACTACCTCTACCTTCGGTTTACCCTAAAAAATGAGGGAAAATGTGATCTTTTCAGGTATACAGTTTTAGGTATGAAAAATAGAAGATTTAGAAACAAAAATGAGCTAAAATGGTGAAAAAATGGTGAAATGGGGGTGGTTTTTCGTGGTGGTTGGCGGAGAGGGTTTGGGGTTCTCTGGTTTGGGGGTTTCTGGGTTGGCTGGTCGAATGAGGAAGATGATGGGCTGGGCTAGGGTTATAAACCCTTTTGGCGTCGGTTTTTTTAGAAATAACCGACGCCATAGGGGGGACACCCTTTGGCGTCGGTTATTTCGAAAAAACTGACGCCATAGGTAGTGTCAAAATTCCTTCCAAAAAATTCCAACCCTATGACGTCGGTTCTTTAATATGTGCTGAAAAAAAGTGCCTCTAAAAGCTTGGTTTGTAGTAGTGTGAACCCAGACCCAAACCCAGACCAAAACCTCGTTCGGGACCTAGACCTTGACTGGGACCCTAATCGTGACCCCAACCAAGACTCAAACAGTGACTTGGACTAAGACTGGGACCCGAATCCAGACTCAAACCTGAACCCGTACTGGGACCTAGACTCGGACCCAAACTCGGGATCCAAACCCGAACCTAAACTTGGACTTAGACTGGGACCTAGGATCCAAACCTAGATAGGGGACCTAAGCCCCAAACCAAAACTCAAACCATACCGGGACTTGGACCCAGACCGGGACCATTGACTTGGGTCCTAAACCAAGACCAGGACTGGGACCCAGACCCAAAAACTGGGGCCGAACCGAGGACCTAAGAACTAGACTCGGACCTGGGACCCGAAACTCGGAGCCACATTGGGACTGGGACTTGAACTCAAAGTTGAACACAAATTAGGACTTGGACTCAAACCTGGACTCGAGACCCGAACCTGAACCGAAACATGAACTTGGATCCAGACTGGGACCTAGGTTCTGAACATAAATGGGGGACCCAGACCTGAGAATTGGGCCCCTAAACTGGGACAAGAACTTGGGCCTCGGAACTTTTATCAGGATTTTGGACCCGACCCCAGACCCAAACTTGGACATACGACCCACCACGAGACCTGGGATCTTGGACTCGATCACTACTACAATATGGCTTTTTAGTGACACTCTTTAGTGACTCGCACAAAAGTGCGTGTCACTAAAGAGCTAAGAGTGATTTTTAGTGACCCGCATAATGAGACTCTACGTTTTTAGTGTTAGTCTCATGTAATGTGTGTCACTAAAACTATGAAGGGTCACTAATGGTTTTTTTTTTAAAAAAATAATATTGTTAACCTATAGAGTCATGCTAGGAGGGACTGCAAAAGTGTGTCCCGACATTCCTGGCGTGTCACTATATCATAATAATATATTTAATTATTATTAAATAAATTTAATATTAAGATATAGTGACGTGCTAGGCGTGTTGGGACTTGTGTACCCAGTCATGCCTTGCACGTCACTATATGTTAATAAAAAATGCAGAGTATTAATTAGTTATTGAATTTATTAATTTTATTTATTTATTTTTTTTAAAAAAAAAAACTTATTTATTTAACTAAATAAATAAATGAGATATAAAATGCATAGTATGAAACCCTAAAGCCCCAAACCTAACCCTCCTCTCTCACTCAATCGATATACTTTCTCTCTCTCTCTCTTCTCTCTCTGCGCTCTACCCACCTCAACGGCAGACTTCACCAAAAAAAAAATTTGCCGTCCAAGCCCAAGGAAACGAAGAACAGAACCGAAATCCTCTCCACCCAAAACCTCTAAATACGCCTCTCTCTTTTCTGTTTGGTGCGATAAATCTCAGATCCACCTCTGTCTTTTTTTTTTTTTTGTGTTCTTCGTCCCTGTGTGGTTCGTGTCAAAGAAGGTTCGTGTCGATGGAGCTTCAAGTTTCAGGGTGGTTCGCTGTCGGCGGAGCTTCAGAGCATCGATTTTCAGTTGTTCATGGACGCTGGAGTTGCAGAGCTTAGAAGTTCGCGACTGTTAGAAGTCAACCGATCGAATTTGGGGTTCATGGTGGTTCATTGTCGATGGAGGATTGGGGTTCGTCGTGGGGGTTGACGAGCGGTGTAAAATTTTTTATTTGTTTTGAAATTGGTCTGTAATTTTTTAGGTTCAGTTCTTCAATGGAGGATTGGGGGTTCGTTAGTTTCGTTCACATAAAACTGATTGTGAATTTTTTTTATTTGTTTTGAAATTGGTCAGTCATTGTTTTAGGCATTTTTCAGGTTGTAGATAATAGTATTGTATGATTTTTTTAGCTATATAATATTGATTTAACTGAAATTAATTTTGTTTGAATAATTTGTATACATATATAAGAATGCTTAATATTATATATTTATTTTGATTAATTATTTTTTGTAATATTTTGTATATTTATTTATTTACATAAATATATTATTTAATATTATAGCCAAAAAAAAAATTAAATATAGCCATACTAATTATAAAAAATTGTGAAAATAAATAAAAAAAAAATAACAACATAGATACAGTGACGTGCGATAAGAGTAGCTGTTAATTTAAAAGTCTGACAACCCTATAGTGACGCGCGGTTAGTGATTTTAAATGGGTTTAGTGACACATTTGTAGTGTCACTAAATACTATTTTTCCAGTCACCTACATTAGTGACGCGCAGTGAAGTGTCACTATAAAGTTTTAGAGTCATTCAACGTGTGTCACTGAAACTCATTTTTGTAGTAGTGGATGCTTGGACCCGACCCGTAGTCGGTGTCTAGATCTAGGAGTTAGACTAGAACGCGAACCCAACTCAAACTCAAACCAGGCCCCAGATACATACCCAGACCCAGACCCACACTTGGGAACCAAAACCGAAACTTCAAATGGAACTGCACCTAGATCTTGGAACGGGACCGGGAACGGGACCTGGACTCGGACCCAAACTCGGAACCCGACCCAACGTCGAACCCTAACCGAGACCGAAACCCGGACCTAAGCCTCGCCCTGGATAAAAATTAGGACCCGAACCCAAACTTAGACCCAAACTCGACCCGAACCCGTACCCCGTGACTTGAAACTGGAACCAAAACTAGAAGTTGATCCGGACCCAGGAACAGGACCACGACCATGACCTAGACCCAGACCCAAAACTGTAACCGGACCAGAACCGGACCAAACCTCGGACCATAACCAAGACCGAAACCCGGACCTGAACCTCCCCTCGGACCCAAATCAAGACCTGAACCCTGACTCGGACCCAAACTTAAAAGAACCCGTACCCCGTGACTTGAAACCGGAACCGAAACCTGAAGTGGATCGGGACCCCAGACCAGGACCTCGACCCAGACCCAAAGCTATAACCGGACCAGGGCTCGGACTCAGACACAAACCCAGCCCCGGATTGGGTCCCAAACTTGAATCCAAACTCGAATCGTGACTCAAGACCAAAACCCACACCTAAACTCAGACCCGAACATGGAAGAGTACTTGGGACCTAGAATAGGGATTGAGACCCAGAACGGCACCCTAGTGTCGGTCTTGGACCTAGACCGACCCCAAACTGGGACCTAGGAGATGAACCGAGACAAGACTAGGACCCTTGATTACGATCCAGATCTTGTTCTGGGATCCGAGAACTGGGGCTTCGAAAAGACCCATAGTCCGTGTCTTGATTTTGGAGTCGGACAAGGACCTGAAGCTGGACTAGGACCTGGACCCAGACCCAGACATGGGACCCGAAACTGAAACTTGAACTAGAACATGACCACGACCCTGGAATAGGACCGAGACCGTGACCAAGACCTGGACCTGGACCGGCACCTAGAACTAGACAATAACCAAGCCCAAAAACCCGAGCTCAAACCAAGTCCCGAACCCGATCCCGGACCCAGACTAGGACTGAGACACGAACTCGAACCCAAACCCAAATCCAGAACTCGTTCCCGGACCTAGACCAAGCCCTTGACCGAGATTGGGATTCAGACCTAGACTTGGACATGAACCCAAACTTGAAACCGAATACTGACCCGGACCCAAAGTGGGATCGAAACACGGGATGAGGACTCAGACCCAAACCTGAACCTGGTACCCGAACTCAGACCCAAACCTAGACTTGGACCTAGACTAGAACTCAAACCGAAATCACGATCGAAACCCAAGACTCAGACCCGGAACTGAACTCGGACTCTGATTGGGATCGGAACATGGGACTCGGACCCGCATCTAGACCCAGACCCAGGACCCTAACCCAAACTCAGAGCATGATCACGACCTAGACTGAAATTTGAGCTTGAATCCAAACTCGGACCAGGACACGAACACCGACCCGAACTCGAACCCAAACTAAAACTCGGAATCACAACTGGACCTTGAACTAGACTTGGACTATGACCAGGACAAGGACCTAAACTCGAACCCGAGCCTAGATAAAAACCAAGACTGAGACCTAGATTGGGATCCAAACCTAAACAAGAACTGGGACCTGAACCCAAAAACGCGATAGGGACCTAGGCAACAGAACTAGGACTGGGACATAGTACCCGACCCCAGACTCAGATTTGAACCTAGGACTTAGCTCGTCAACTGGCACCCAAAATGGAATCAGACCAGGACCCGAGATCAAGATTCGGATCTGGACTTAGAACAGAACCCAAACCCAAACTCAAACTCAAACTCGGAACCCGACCAAACCTCGAACCCTAACCGAGACCGAAACCCGGACCTAAGCCTCGCCCTGGACAAAAATTAGGACCCGAACCCAAACTCACACCCAAACTCGACCCGAACCCGTACCCCCCGTGACTTGAAACTGGAACCAAAACTAGAAGCTGATCTGGACCCAGGAACAGGACCACGACCATGACCTAGACCGAGACCCAAAACTGTAACCGGACCAGGACCCGGACTCGGACATAGACCCACCTTGGGATTGGTTTCCAAACATGAATCCAAACCCGAACCGGAACTCAGGACCTGAACCAAGACCTAAACTCAGACTCGAACATGGAACAGGACTCGGGACCCAGAATTAGGATCGAGACCCAAAATTGCACCCATGTCTCGGTCCTGGACCTAGACCGAGACAGAGACTGGGACCTAGGACATGAACCTAAACCAGTCTGGGACCCGTGATTGAGATCCAGGTCTTGTCCATAGATTAGGGAACATGGGCTTGGACAACACCAATATTCAGTGTCTTGGTCTGGGACTCAGAGAAGCACCCAAAGCTGGACCAGGACCTGGACCCAGACCTAGACCTGGGACTCGAAACCGAAACATGAACCAGAACGTGACAAAGA
This sequence comes from Cannabis sativa, assembly GCF_029168945.1. NCBI lineage: Eukaryota > Viridiplantae > Streptophyta > Magnoliopsida > Rosales > Cannabaceae > Cannabis > Cannabis sativa. Next base: position 62,673,011 of record NC_083601.1, read on the forward strand.
CCATAGAATAAGACTAGGACCGTGGCCAGAACCTAGACCTGGACTGGGACCCAGAACTAGACAAGAACCCAACCCCGAAACTCAGGCTCGGACCGAATCCCAGACCCAGTCCTGGACCCAGACTAGGATTGAACTCAAACCTGAACCGGAACCCGAACTCAGGACTCGATCCTGGACCTAGACCAAGCCCCTGACCTAAAACGGGGTTCGGACCTTGACATGGACTAAACCCAGACATGAACTCGAATACCGACCGAAACCTAGAACAGGATCGAAACACGGGACCTAGACCCGGACCCAGATGTAGACCAAGACCCAAACCTAGGACCCGAACCAGGACCTGAACCAGGACCCGGACTCAGACCTGGACCCAAATCAGGATCCAAAAAACCTGTACCCGGACTCGGAGTAAGAGTCAGACCCCGACCCCAAGCTGGACACAAACCTCAACCTGGACCCGTAACCAAACTTGGGCTCGAAATCAAAATTGGAAGAATGACTAGGACCCGGACCTGAGACCAGAAACTAACCCAAACCATAACCCAAACTCAGACCAAAATCTGGACCAAGACCTTGAATATGACTGGACTTGAGACATGGGACCCGGACTTGGATCGGGACCTGGACCTGACCTGGTCCTAAACCCTTGCCATGACCTGAGACCAGTGAACCAGACCAGGATACCGACCCTGACAAGCACCCAAACCTGAACTTGGAAAAAGATTGGGACCGAGACCTGGCCCCAAACCCCGACCGGGACCTAGACTAAAACCAAGACTCGGGACCCAAAGTCAAACCTAGACCCAGACCATGACCTAGGAACCAGACTTGGATAGGGGACGTAGACCAGGGACCTAGGTCCCGAAACCCAGACCCAGATCTAAATCCATGACTCGAACCCAAACAAAGACCTAACCTAGACCCAGGAATCCGAAGTCACCGAACTCGAAACGTGCCCCGGACACAAACTAGGAAAGGAACCTAGACACGAACCCATACTAGGACCGAACCCGAATCTGGACCTGAACCCAAAATCAAACCCGAACTTAGACCCAAACCCATAATCAGACCCAAACCTAGACCTCCACCTGGACTCGAACTCGAACCTAGACTGGGATCAGAACCTAGGACATAGACCCGGAACTAAACCCAGACTCAGATGGAGATCGAAACCTCGGACTCAGACCCGAACCTGAACCTGCACCCGAACCCAGGACCTTAACCCACACCCGAAGCCCGATCCGGACCTAGACCAAGATCTGGACCCGAACCCAAACTTGGACCAGGACTCGAACCCCGACCTGAACTCGAACCTAAACTCGAACTCAGAATCGCGACTGGAACTGGAACCAGACTAGGACTAGGACCAGGACCAGGAGAAGGACCCAGACCCGAACCCAAATCCAAATGAAAACCAACACCGAGACCCAATCCCGAACCGCCACTAGCACCCAAACCCGAACCTAGACCGCGACCAAAACCAAGACCAGAACTAAGACCTATACCTAGAATCAGGATAAGGACCTGGACAACGAAACTAGGAACGAGACCTAAGACCCAACTCTAGACACAAACTTCAACCTAGGACCCATCTTGTGACCCAGCACCTGAAATGGAACCAAAATGTCACTCGAGATCGGGATCCAGATTTCGACCTAGGGCTTGGACTGAACCCATAGTTGGTTTCTAGATTTGGGACCCAGCCCCAAACCCGAACCCAGACCCGGACCTGAACCTAGTCCCACACCCAAACCTAGACGCGAACCCGTACCTTGTGACCTAAAATTGGAATCGAAATTGGATGTAGACCGGGACTTGGGAACGGGTAAGAAACAAAGACTTGGACTTGGACCTCGAACCATAACTAGACCTAGACCTAGACCCAGAACCGTAACTAGACCAGGACCCGTACTCCCAACATAGACCTAGACTCGGGACCCGAACTTGGACCCAAACTCAGAACTAAACATGGAACCAAACTGAAGACAAAAAACTTGGAGCGGGACCTAGAACTGCACCCCAATCTCGGTCTCGAACCCAAACTTGAACTTGGCATAGATACCTAAACCAGAACTAGATCGGGACACGTGACAGGGATCCAAATCTGGGACTGAGACCAGGATCCGAACCCGGACCAAGACCCAAATCAGACCCTGACTCAAACTCGGGACCCAAAATTGGAACCTAAACAAAAACCGTCTGACAAGGACCCTCGAACAAGACTAGGATCGTGACAAGGACCAAGAACCAGACCAAGACCTAGAACCGAACTTGGACCTAGCCCCAGACCCAAATCGAGACCAGAACTCAGGCTGAGACACGATCGTTTACCCAGACCAGGATCGAGACTCGAACAGAAAACCCAGACCCGAACCCAGACCTAGACGTAGGACCTGATCCCAAACCGAGAGTCAAACCTATGTAGGGATCCGAATACGAACCTAGACTCGAACCCAGACCTAGACCCACACCGGGATCGAAACTTAGGACCTAGATCTGGACTGAGACCCTGACCTAGACACTGACTTGGACCCGCACCCGAGACCTGAACTCGCACCTAGACTCGAACACATACCCAGACTGGGATTCAGACCTAAACCCAAACCCAGACCTAAACTCGGACCACGACTCAGACCCCGACCCAGACCCCGACCAAAACCTGATCCTAGACACTGAATCAAAATCGACACTAGGACTAGGACCCAACCCAAACATGGACCCAGATCGGGACCAAGGCCCTACACCTGAATGGGGAACCTAGACGTGGCCCTCAAAACCCAGACCCAGATTGGAACTCAGGACTAGGACGAGAACCTCGACCTAGACTTGAACCCTGATCTGGACATAGAGCGAGATCGGAACCTGAACCCGAACTCGGACCAAGACATGAACCTTGACCGGGTCCTGGACTTGCATCAAGACCTAGGACTTGGACCTGGATGGGGGACCTGGACCCAGAACACGAGCATCAGAACTGGGACCGAGACCCAAGACCTGACCCCGGACCTAGACCCTGACATAGGACCCAGACCGGGACCTGGGAACCGAAGTGAAACTAGACTGGGACCCGAGACCCTTATCCAAATCTGGGCCCAGGTCTTGGACCTGACCCGTAGTCAGTGTTTGGATTTGGGGCCCATGCCCGGACACAAACCCAGACTCAGACTCGGACGCAAACCCTGACCTAGACAAATAATTGTACCCCTAACCTGGGTCCAAGTCCGAGTTTTGGTTGGAGTCCAAGAACTAGAATCTAACTAGGACCCGGACCCAGACCCGGACCGGGACGCGGACTCGAATTAAAAGTTGGATCGAGACTCGGGACACGAATCTCAACCCAGACCCAAACACAGGACCCAGACTGGGATTGGAGACTAAGATCTAGACCTAGGACCCAAACATAGATGGGACACCCAAACTCAAAATTAGAACCAAAATCAGGAAACATGAGTAGGACTGGGACCCAAGACCCGACCCCAGTCTCGGTGTTCGACCCAGATTCGACCCGACCCCAGTAGGACTGGGGTAGGGCCCTAACCCGTAGTCGGTGTCTAGATCTTCCAATCATCCCAAGACCTGAACTTGGAACTTTTTCCAAACCAGGACCCAAACACTAACTCAGACCCGAAACCCAAAATTACAACAAGAACTGGACCTCAACCAAAAACTGAATCTAGATGCAGAACCGAACACGGAACTGGACCCAGGCCGGGATCGATACCCGGACCCTGACGCGAAGCCAGACCTAGACTTGCGCCAGGACCTGCAACCCAGAACCCAAACCCAGGACCTGTGACTCGGGAACTAGACAAGAACCCAGACCCAGACCAAGGACAAGACCAAGACCTCTACCTAGACACAGACTGAAACCCGGACCCAAACCTAGACCTAAATCCAGACTCAGACACAGACCCAAACACATACCAGAACTCGAAGTCAAACTCGGGACTCGAACCTAGACCAAGATCAGGACTAAGACCCAGACCTGGACTAGGACTAAGACCTGAACTTGGACTGGGACTAGGACCTAGACTAGGACCGGAACCGGGACCAAGACTAGGACCCGAGACCCGATACTTAGACCTAGGACTTAAGAACTGAACCATGAGCAAGAACTAGACCAGGCCAAGACCCAAGACAAGGACAAGTACCAAACACAGACTGGGACCTGCACTCAGACTAAGACCGTAACCCAAACTGGGACCTAGGAGCCGACTTGAATCGGGGACCCAGACCCATGACTCAGGACCCAAGACCAAAACCTAGACCCAAACCTGGACCTGAGACCCGAACAAAGACCCAAGACATGAGCTAAAACTCAAGACCCATACCCATACTGAGATCGAAACCCAAGACCGAGACTCGGACCCGAATCAAGACCCGAACCTAGAACCCAACTCAAGACGTGAACCCAGACCTAAACCAAGACAAGAACCTTGTCCGGGGCCTAGATCTTAACGAGGACCCTAATTGGGGCCCCGACCCAGACCCAAAAAAAGTCCTGGACTCACACCAGGACTCGAACCCACACTCAAACCTGAACCCGTACTTCGACCTAAACTCGGACCCAATCTTGGGATCCAAACCCTGTCTAGGATGAGAACCCAAACTTGGGACTGTAACAGGACCCAAACCTAAACCCAAACTCAGACCAAATACCATACTAGGACTTGAACCCAGACCAGGACTTGTGACCTGGGACCTAAACCAAGACCAGGACCTGGACCCAGACCGGAACTAGGACCTAGACCCACACCCCAAAACATAGGCCGAACCAGGGACCCAAGAACCAGACTCGAACCTGGGACCCAAAACCCAGAGGTAGACTGGGACTTGGACGCGAACTCGTACCCGAACCCAAACCGGGACCTAGACTCAGACTCGACCGGAACCCTAACCCAGACCGAGACCTAGGACCCGAATATAGAATGGGGACCCAGACCTAAGAATTGGGCCCCAAAATTAGCCCTAGAACTTTGGCCTTAGAACTTGGATCTGGATAGGGGACCTGACCCTAGACCCAAACCTGGACATAGGACCCACCTCGGGACTTGGGATCTGAGACTCGATGGTTGGACCCGATTCGTTGTCGGTGTCTAGATATAGGACGTACACCAGAACGCGAACCCAAACTCAAACTCAAATCAGGACCCAGACACATACCAAGACCCAGACCCACACTTGGGAACAAAAACTGAAACTTAAACTTGAACCGGACCGAGATCTTTGAACTAGACTGAGACCTAGACCCAGCCTCGAACCCTACTCGAGACTGAAACCTGGACCTGAACCTCGCCCCGAACCTGTACCTTGTGACTTGAAAGTGGAATCGAAACTAGAAGCGGATTAGGACCAAGGAACAGGATCAGGACCAGGACATGGACCCAGACCCAAAATAATAACCGTACCATGATCTAGACTCGGATACAAACCCACCCTAGGATTGGCTCCAAAACCTGAATCCAAACCCGAACTGGGACTCTGGACCTGAACCAAGACCTAAACTCAGACCCCAACATTCAACATGACTCGGGACCCAGAATTGGGATCGAGACCGAGAATTTGACCCCAATCTCGGTCCTATTCTTGTTCAAGGGTCTTGTTCTGAAACTTGAAGTAGACGGGGACTCGAAAATGGGTGCAAAATGAGGACTTGGACTTGGAACCGTAACCGTACATGGACGTAGACCTAGAACTGTAACCGGACCAGGAACTAGACTCTAGCTCAAACCTAGACCCGAACCAGAACCAACAACTAGATCCCAACCCAAACCTAGACACGGGACCTGAACTCAGACCCGAACACAGACCCAAACATGGAACCAGACTTGGGACACAAACTGGGGCATGGACCTAGAACCGCACCCCAGCCTCGATCCCGAATCCAAACTCAAACTTGGGACCTAAACCAGAACCAGACTGGGACCCGTGACAGGTATCTAGATCTGGACTTAAGATCTGCGAAATAGGGCTTGGAACAGACTCGTAGTAGGTGTTTGGATGTGGGACTCAGACTAGGTTCCGAACCCGGATAAGGACCCAAACCCGAACCCAGACCTAGACCCAAGACCCAAAACTAGATCCTAACAAGGACCCGAACCCAGACTTAAAACTGAACTCAGACCTAGCCCTAAACCCAAACCGAGACAGGAACTCGGGCCTTGACCTGGACCTAAATCTGGGACCTGATCCTAGACACAAACTCGGTCCTAGATTGGGATCTGGATACGAACTTTGACTCAGACCCAGACCCAGATCGAGATCGAAACCCGAGACCTAAATCTGGATAGACATCTTGACCCACACCCAAACATGGACGTAGACCCGGACCGAAACTCGGACCTGGACTCAGACCCCGACCCTGACCCAGGCCCAGACCCGAACCTGAACCCAGACACAGAATCCGAGTGTGGGTCTGTGTTCGAGTCTGGGTCCTAGTCCGATTACAATTTTTGGTCTAGGTCCTTGTGACGACGTACAGGTCGAGTCCAAGCATCGAGTCTCAGATCCCAAGTCCCGAGGTCGGTCGTACGTCCAGCTTTGGGTCTAGGGTCGGGTCCCGAATCGAAATCCAAGTTCAGAGGCCCAAGTTCTGGTCCCAGTTTGGGGGACCAATTCCTAGGTCTAGGTCCCATATATGTTTCGATCCTAGGTCGCAGTCCAGGTCCAAGTTTGTGTTCCGGTTCGGGTTCATGTCTCAGGTTCTTGTCTGAGTCCAGGTCTCGATTTTGGTTCGGGTCCCAACCTAGTCTAGGTTTAGGTTTTGGGTCCCAAGTCCGAGTTTGGTTCTTGGGTCCTGGGTTTGGCCCCAATTTTTAGGTTTGGGTCTTGGTCTTGGTCAAGGTCCCGGTCTTGGTTTAGGGTCCAGTTCATGGGTCCCGGTCTGGGTCCAAGTACCGATATGTGTTTTGGTCTAAGTTTTGGTTTAGGTTTGGGTCCTGTTACAGTCCCAGGTCTAAGTTCTCATCCTAGTCCTGGTCCGATTCCAATTCCGAGTCTGAGATTGGGTCTGGATTCCATTTCGGGTTCAGGTCCGAGTCTTGGTAGGAATCTGGGTTTGGGTCCTAAATTCAAATACTGACTATGGGTCAGGACAAAGCCTGAGGTCTAGATTCATATCTCGGTCTTGGTTTGGGTTTGGGTTCAGAGTCATGTCCCAGTAGTCAGTTTCTATGTTTCGGGTCCAAGGTCGAGTCTTGGTTTGGAACGGGTCCCAGGTCTAGGTCTGGGTTCAGGTCTGGGTTTTGGGTCCGGGTCTCGGTCCTGGTCTGGGTAAACGACAGTGTCTGAGCCCAAGTTCTATTCTTGATTTGGGTCTGGGGCTAGGTCCGAGTTCGGTTCTAGGTCTGGGTCTTGGTCGGGGTCCTGGTCACAGTCCTAGTCATGTTCGAGGGTCCTTGTCAGGCGGTTTTTATTCAGGTTCCAGTTTTGGGTTTCGGGTCTGGGTCAGGGTCCGATTTGGGTCTTGGTCTGGTTTCGGTACCTGGTCTGAGTCCCAGATCTGGATCTCTGTCACGTGTCCCGATCTTGTTCTGGTTTAGGTCTCAGGTCCCAAGTTCAAGTTTAGGTTCGAGACAGAGATGGGGGTGCAGTTTTAGGTCCCAGTCCCAGTCCCAGTTTTGTGTCTTAAGTCTGGTTCCATGTTTAGGTCTTAGTTTGGGTCCAAGTTCGGGACCCGAGTCCAGGTCTGGGTTGGGAGTATGGGTCCTGGTCTAGTTACGGTTCCGGGTCTAGGTCCAGGCCTAGTTATGGTTCGAGGTCCAGGTCCAAGTCTTTGTTTCTTACTCGTTCCCAAGCCCCGGTCTACATCCGATTTTGATTCCAATTTTAGGTCACAGGGTACGGGTTCGGGTTCGGGTCTAGGTTTGGGTATGGGACTAGGTTCAGCTCCGGGTCTGGGGCTGGGTCCTAGATCTAGACACCGACTACGGGTTCAGTCGAAGCCCTAGGTCCAGATCTGAATCCCGATCTCGAGTGCCGATTTGGCTCCATTCCGGGTGTTTGGTCACAAGCGGGGTCCTAGGTTGAAGTGTGAGTCTAGAATCGGGTCTTAGGTGTTGTTCCTAGTTTCGTTGCCCAGTTTATCCTGATTCTAGGTCTAGGTCTTAGTTCTGGTCTTGGTTTTGGTCACGGTCTAGGTTCGGGTTTGGGTCCTAGTCGCGGTTAAGGTTTGGGTCTCGGTCTTTGTTTTTATTTGGGTTTGGGTTTGGGTCTAGGTCCTTGTCCTGGTCCTGGTCCTAGTCTGGTTCCAATTCTAGACGCGATTTTGAGTTCGAGTTTGGGTTCAAGTTCGGGTCGGGGTTCGAGTCCTAGTCCGAGTTTGGGTTCGGGTCTGGATCTCGGTCTAGGTCCGGATTGGGTTTCAGGTGTGAGTTAAGGTCATGGGTTTGGGTCTAGGTTCAGCTTCGGGTCTGAGTCCCAGGTTTCGATCTCGATCTGAGTCTGGGTTTAGTTCTGGGTCTACGTCCTATATTCTGATCTCGGTCTAGGTTCGAGTTCGAGTCCAGGTGGAGGTTTAGATTTGGGTTTGATTTTGGGTCTGGGTCTGAGTTCGAGTTTTATTTTTGGTTCATCTCCGGGTTCAGGTTCGGTCCTAGTATGGGTTCGTGTCTAGGTTCCTTTCCTAGTTTGTGTTCAGGGCAGGATTTTAGTTTGGTTATAGGTTCGACTTTAAATTCCTGGGTCTAGGTTAGGTCCTGGTTTGGGTTCGAGTCCCGAATTTAGATCTGGGTCTGGGTTCCGGGACCTAGGTGCCTGGTCTAGCTCCCCCATCCAAGTCCGGTTCCTAGGTCATGGTCTGGGTCTAGGTTTGGCTTCGGGTCCTGAGTCTTGGTTTTAGTCTAGGTCTCGGTCGGGGTTCAGGGCCAGGTCTCGCTCCTAATCTTTGTCCAAATTTAGGTTTGGGTCCTTGTCAGGGTCGGTATCCTGGTCTGGTTCACAGGTCTTAGGTCCCGGTGAGGGTTTTGGACCAGGTCAGGTCCAGATCCCAGTCCAGGTCCGGGTCCCATGTCTCAAGTACAAGTGCTATTCAAGGTCTTGGTCCACGTTCTTGTTTGAGTTTGGGTTATGGTTTGAGTTTGGTTCTGGTCTCATGTCCGGGTCCTAGTCAAAGTTCCAGTTCTTATTCCCGGCCCAAGTTTGGTTTCGGGTCCGGGTCATGGTCTGGGTCCAGCTTGTGGTCGGGGTCTAACTCTTAGTTTAAGTTCGGGTACGGGTTTTTTGAATCCTGATCTGGGTCCAGGTCTGAGTCCGGGTCCTGGTTTGGGTCCTGGTTTGGGTCCTAGGTTCGGGTCTAGGGTTGCATCTCGGTCCTGGTCTAGGTCCCGTGTTTCGATCCTGATCTAGGTTTGGTTTGGTATTCGAGTTCATGTCTGGGTTTAGTCCATGTCAAGGTCCGAACCCTGTTTTAGGTCAGGGTCTTGGTCTGGGTCCAGGATCGAGTCCCGAGTTCGAGTTCGGGTTCAGGTTTGAGTCTCAATCCTAGTCTAGGTCTGGGACCGGGTTTGGGATTGGGTCTGAGTCCGAGTTCCGGGGCTGGGTTCTGGTCTAGTTCTGGGTCACGGTCCAGGTCTAGGTTCTGGTCACGGTCCTAGTCCTATTCTAGGGTCTTGGTCACGTTCTGGTTCATGTTTCGGTTTTGGGTCCCTGGTCTAGGTCTGCGCCCAGGTCTTTGTCCAGCTTTGGGTGCTTCATCTGAGTCCCAGACCAAGACACCGAATATGGGTGTTGTCCAAGCCTGTGTTCTTTAATCCTGGGACAAGATCTGGATCTCAATCAAGGGTCCAAGTCTGGTTTAGGTTCATGTCCCATGTCCCGGTCTCGTTCTCAGTCTAGGTCCAGGACCGAGACATGGGTGCAGTTCTGGGTCTCAATCCTAATCCTGGGTCCTGAGTCTTGTTGCATGTTCGGGTCTGAGTTTAGGTCTTGGTTCGGGTCCTGAGTCCCGATTGGGGTTTGGTTAATGTTTGGGAACCAATCCCAAGGTTGGTCCATGTCCGAGTCCGGGTCCTGGTCCGGTTACAGTTTTGGGTCTGGGTCTAGGTCATGGTCGTGGTCCTATTCTTGGGTCCAAATCAGCTTCTAGTTTTTGTTCTGGTTTCAAGTCACGGGGTACGGTTTCGGGTCGAGTTTGGGTCTGAGTTTCAGTTGGGGTCCTGATTTTTGTCCAGGGCGAGGTTTAGGTCTGGGTTTCGGTCTCGGTGAGGGTTCGAGGTTGGGTCCGGTTCCGAGATTGGGTCTGAATCAGGTCCTGGTCCAGTTCTAAGATCCCAGTACGGTTCCAGTTCAAGTTTCAATTTTTGTTCCCGAGTCTGGGTTTGGGTTTGGGTTCTGGTCTAAGTCCCAAATCAAGACACTGACTACTGGTTTGATCCAAGCCCCGTGTCGAGATCCAGATCTTGATCTCGGGTCCTGGTCTGATTCCATTTTTGGTGCTAGGTGACGAGCTAGGTCCTAGGTTCAAGTCCGAGTCTGGGGTCGGGTACTAGGTCCCAGTCCTAATTCTGTTTCCTAGGTCCCTATCCCGTTTTTGGTTAAGGTCCCGATTCTTGTTTAGGTTTGGGTCCCAATCTAGGTTCGAGTTTGAGTCCTATTCTTTGTTCGGGTCTAGGTCTCAGTCTTGGTTTTTATCTAGGCTCGGGTTCGAGTTTAGGTCCTTGTCCTGGTCCTAGTCCAAGTCCAGTTCCAGGTCCAGTTGTGATTCCGTGTTCGAGTTTCGGTTCGAGTTCGGGTCGGTGTTCGTGTACTGGTCCGAGTTTAGGTTCAAGCTCGGATTTTAGTCTAGGTCGAGATCAGGCTCTGAGTTTGGGTTAGGGTCCTGGGTCTGGGTCTAGATGCAGGTCCGAGTCCCATGTTCCGATCCCGATCAGAGTCCGAGTTCAGTTCCGTGTCTGAGTCTTGGGTTCCAATCCTGATCTGGGTTTGAAATCTGGTCTAGGTCCAAGTCTAGGTTTGGGTCTGATGGGTATGGATTTTTCGAATCGTGAGCTGGGTCCAGGTCTGAGTTCGGGTACGAGGTTCAGGTCTGGGTCTGCGTCTGGCTCTGAGTCCTCATCCCGTGTTTTGATCCCATTCTGGGTCTGGGTCAGTATTAGGTTTTGGGTTTGGGTTCGTGTCCAAGTCTAGGTCTGAATCCCAGTCTCGGTCAAGGGCTTGGTCTTGGTCCGGGTTTCGAAATCTGCATTTGGATTTGGGTTCGAGTTCGTGTCTCAGTACTAGTCTGGGTCCGGGATCGGGTTCGGGACTTGGTCTGAGCTCGAGTTTTTGGGCTTGGTTATGGTCTAGTTCTTGGTGCCGGTCAAGGTCCAGGTTCTGGTCACGGTCTCGGTCCTATTCCAGGGTCCTGGTCACGTTCTAGTTCAAGTTTCAATTTCGGGTCCCATGTCTGGGTCTGGGTCCAGGTCTTGGTCCAGCTTCGGGTCCTTGTCCGACTCCCAGATCAAGACACGTACTATGGGTCTTTTCCAAGCCCTAGTTCTTGGATCCCAAAACAAGATCTGGATCCCAATCACGGGTCCTAGTCTTGTCTCGGTTCATGTCCCAGGTCCCGGTCTGGGTCTCGGTCTAGGTCCAAGACCGACACTAGGGTGCAGTTTTGTGTCTCGATCCCTATTCTAGGTCCTCAGTCCTATTCCATCTTTGGGTCTTAGTTTAGGTGTGGGTTTGGGTCCTGAGTCACGATTCGGGTTTGGATTCAAGTTTGGGACCCAATCTCGGGGTGGGTTTGTGTCTGAGTCCAAGCCCTAGTCCGGTTACAGTTTTGGGTCTGGGTCGAGGTCCTGGTCCGGGGTCCCGATCTGCTTCTGGTTTCAGTTCCAGTTTCAAGTCACGGGGTACGAGTTCTTGTTAAGTTTGGGTCCGAGTCTGGGTTTAGGTCTTGATTTTGGTCCGAGGCGAGGTTCAGGTACGAGTTTCGGTCTCAGTCAGGGTCAGAGGTTTGGTCCAGTTCTGGGCACAGGCTTGGGTCCAAGTCCCGGTCCCGTTCCAAGATCCAGGTACAGTTCCATTTCAAGTTTCAGTTTCGGTTCCCGAGTGTGGGTCTGGGTCTGGGTGTGTATCCGGGTCCTGGTTTGAGTTTGAGTTTGGGTTCGCGTTCTAGTGTAAGTCCTAGATCTAGACACCGACTAGTGGTCGGGTCCAAGCATCGAGTCCCAGATCCCTGGTCCCGTGGTGGGTAGTAGGTCCAAGTTTGGGTGTGGGGTCGGGTCCCGAATCCCGATAAAAGTTCTGAGGCCCAAGTTCTTGTCCTAGTTTAGGGGCCCAATTCTCGGGTCTGGGTCCCCCATTTATGCTCAGATCCTAGGTCCCGGTCTGGATCCAAGTTCATGTTTCGGTTTGGGTTCGGGTTCGGTTCTCGAGTCCCGGTCTGAGTCCAAGTCCCAATTTGGGTTCAGCTCCGAGTTCAGGTCCCAGTCCCAGTGTGGCTCTGAGTTTCGGGTCCCAGGTCCGAGTCTGGTTCTTAGGTCTTGGGTCCGGCCCCAGTTTTTGGGTCTGGGTCCAAGTCCTGGTCTTGGTTTAGGACCCAAGTCAAAGGTCCCAGTCCGGGTCCAAGTTCCGGCATGGTCTGAGTTTGGGTTTAGATTTGGGTCCTTTTACTGTCCCAATTCTGGGTTCTAGTCGCAAACCTGGTCTGATTCTGATTCCGGGTCTGGATCCCAGTTTGGGTCCGGTTCCAGGTCTGGGTATGGATCCGGGTCCTTGTCCTGGATTCAAACACTGACTACGGGTCAGGTTGAAGCCTTAGGTCCAGATTCAGATCTCAGTCTTGTTCCAGTTCAGTTTGGGGTTGTGTCCCGCTAGTTAGGTCCTGGGTTCTAGGTCCACGGTCGGGTCCCGTGTCTTGAGTCTCGAGTCGAGTTTTGGGTCTCGGTCGCAAATCTGGGGCCTAGTTTCGGGTCCAAGTCCCCCATCTAGGTCTGCATCCTTGGTCCAGGTCTGGGTTTAGGTTTTGGTTTCACTACTACAAAAAGTATAATTCCCGTCGGTTTTCAAGTGTCATTTAAAGAATTTACGTCGGTTTGTAAAACCGACGTATATACCGTAGTCGCAAATAGTTTTTTATTAGCGTCATTTTTAAAACGACGCAAAAAACCATTTTCTACATTTATAAACCAACGCAACATATTTACTTTTCAATTTTATCTTCTCCGTCGGTTTAGAAATGATGCTAAATTGTTTATGGCATTTTAAAACTGTCACAAAACACGTATTACGTCGGTTTAAAAATGTCATATCTATTACGTAAATATTTTTTTTTACCTATTGCGTCGCTTATAAAATGAAGCACAAATATAAGTAAGGGAAAATTGCAAATTTTTCATGCAATTTTCCCCACCTGCATTATCAAATTTTAGAATAATTCTATATAATAGTTAAATACATAATTCAAAAAAAATTAAAATAATATTTTTAAAACTTACATGAAATTAGTAATCTATTAACTAATCACACGATACAAAAATTGTTAATAGACATTTGTAAAATCTTAAAAAGTGCAGTCATGTGACTACATGCAAAAAGACATTTGTAAAATATGTCAGAATAAAAAAATGAATTATTATATGAATTAATTGATCAGTTATAAAGTTAGATGAGACTAATTAACTTAAAAAGAACAAAAGAAGAAAGCTATATAATTAGTACGTATGTGTGCAACTAAAATTTCACATGTCATATTAAAAAACAAGCTCTTAAAAAATACAATACTCCAACATATGAAATTAGTCAATGCTACATTATTGTTTTTCTAAAATTAAAATGCAACTTGTATTATTAATGTATTAAGTAATACAAGAAATAAACAAGAAATATATCACATAATTAGAAACTTTACAGAAGTATTACAAAAGAAAAATTCCATAAGTCAAAGCTAAATTTTATCTATAATCCAAATATATGGCATTTTCACTATGTATAGAAATAAGCAACTTCAGCTGTTGTTTGTTTCATGAAAAGGGTCAAAAAGTGTATATATACCTTTGCTAACAAGCATACAAGCAGCACGAGAGTCAAAATGTGCCACAAAAAGGATATATGATTCCTTGACTAACAATGTGTTGGAATTTCTTTTACGAGGATCTTAGATCTACTCACAAGTATGTTGTTTAACACCCTAAATATGAACTTTCTAAAACGATAAATAAACACATATAAAGTTAAGAAAACCTTACATTGGTTGCAGCGGAATAATGTCTCCTTCCACTGTTAAATGCCAAAATATTACATATTTTATAGTGTAAAAATACAAAATAAAATTAATTCTTTATAATATTTTCAAGAAATTAATGCAATATATTATTATATTGAAAATATTTTATTTAAGATTAATTTTATCTTTGTTTATAAATAATAATAGTACTTATGGCATAATTGAGAAAAAGAAATAAAAAGTTAAGAAAATGCATTGTTTTATTTAAAGAAATACAAATTAATTAAATTTTAAATAAATATTTTCATTAAAATTATTGTGATATATTTTAAATTGAAAATATTTTGTTTGGATTTAATTTTGTTTGTGTTTGATTGAGAAAATAGCATTTGTGAAAAGAGTGGAAAAGAAATAAAAAGATGATAAAAATGTGGCCCAAGCACATAAAAAAATGGCATTTTTTGAAGCACAAACAAAGGTCCAGCCCAATAGGCCCAACCGGCCCTTTTTGCATTCCAAGGGACAGCCCCGCCACGTGGCGGGCTGTCATTCGTGCGGCAGAAGCATAAAGGAGCAACAGCTCCTTTTTCCCTCTCCCTCCCTTACGCGCGCGTGAAGCGCACGGCTCGTCCTGGGCCTTTCGTTTGCTCCACTCGCCAGCCACGCGGCTGGCTCTCCTTCGGTCCGGCACCCCAACAACACATCAAAAGTCAAACTTGCTCCACTTTCAGCCAATAAGAGCGAGACACGTGTCCAATGACACAACAAATTCAGCCAACACCACCTTTCTCCACTTGCCACGTGTCCATATGCAACTGTTGCTCCAAAATTTGCCCAAAATACGTGGACCAGTCGAGGGGGGACACGTGGATCAGATAACTTGGAAAGATTTGCTAAGTCTTTTTATGCCACTAGGAAGCGCTATTAGCATGGGTCCCGGAGGAGACACCCGGAGTACAAGGTACTCTAGGAGGCTAGTATAGCATGAAGGTTCTCCGGGATGTGTCAGGTCTCTCCCGAGAAATCAAGTCGCATTTAATGCTGCATGGGAGGAAGCGTGTTGGGACTGTAACACGCAATAAAGTCTGACGGCACAACCCCCGAACAGCAGCGCTACAGTAATGATCATTTAAGTCTAGCGACGGCTACTCTGCGAAGAGTCACGTCAATCACAAGACAAAAAGGACATTCTCCATAAAAACCCTACAGCACCTAGGGATTTGACCATGCATCTCCCATGGTATATTCATCGGAAATGCCCAACTTTATGGATACTTACAGACACATGTGTAAGAACAATTCTAGGGATTACCCCACCAAAACACTATAAATACCCCCTCAAAGCTCATTTAATGGGGTCGAGAATCTTGGTTGCCAAAGAGCAAGAAGAGAAAAAACTCACCAAGAACATTCTCTGTATTTAAGAGAAAAACATTCTCTCAAGTGTAGAATCTGTATTAAATACATCCATTAATAGCAGTGGCTCGTGGACTAAGGCTCATTAACGCCCCAACCACGTAAAAAGTCTTCATCTCACTTTCTTACAGCTCCTTATTATAATTATATTTTAATAGTTGCCAAAAACCTCGGTCAACAGCAACCAATCCGACAGTGACACGTGGCAGCTCCGGATTAGTTTATTTTATTTGCAAAATTACCCACATGCAATTTGTAATAAGTTTAATTGCGCATTAGTCCTTTTACCCTTCTATATATAGAAGCTTAGGTTTTTAGAATTCAGTTACAGTTTCAGTTTCAGATAGAAAAATCCAGAGAAAACGCTTAGAGCGCTCAGTGTTAGTTTACCGCTTTCTTAGTTAATTTTCTTATGGGTTTCTAAGTTCCCTTATTATTAAGGAGGACGATGAAACCTAGTGTATTTAATTAATTATTTATTTTTATTTTGATTCTCAGTACAATATATGCTTATGATTTTCGCTTCTTAAAATAATTTCTTTCATCTTTAATATCAAGTATTTTTGATAGTTAGAAATTATTTATGCTTGGTTCCATATTTTATTAAAAAGAATATTCTTTGATTTTTTGTATTTACATTAAATTGTTTCACATTTAATGCTTAGAAGTTATAATTTTAAAGCGAAGGAAAATCTATTTTTTATTAGAAAATAATTGGTTTGATTACTGATTAAATTATGAGAATCAATATAAACATAAATATTTTTATATACACTTAAGTGGATTCTGAACCCTTAATAATATCCCAAAATATTTCTGAAAATATCTGTTACTGTCATTTTTATCATTTAAACACTTTATTTTATTTTGTTACCAAAAACTTCACCATTTTCGGAACTAGGTTAGAGTTTTATTAGCTTAGATTAAATAAGTATTTTCTTCGATCTCACGCAATTCCCATGGGTTCGACCTCGTTCTTCACAATCTCCATACTACAATAAAGATTCGTGCGCTTGCGAGTTGATAAATGTAAAACGTACCATTTCGGTATACAACAAGTTTTTGGCGCCGTTGCCGGGGAACTGCAAGAAGAAAAACTACTTTAATTCAGGTTGGTATAATTCTTCTACTAGTTATTATATTATATATATTATATATTACGTTTCTTAATAGTGAAGTAAGATTTATATATATATAATTATATATTATTATTATTATTATTATTATTATATATACATTACTTAACTATTAAGAAAAACATATTATTAATATAATAATATATTATAAATTATAATTAATATTAATATTTATATTTCTGTCAAATATATACATATTATTTATTTCCCGTTATATTTTAAATTCTGTCTTTATTTCTGCACATATATTAATATTAGTATTTATATTTCTGTCAAATATACATATTATTTATTTCCCGCTATATTTTAAATTCAGTCTTTATTTACGCAATTATATGGTAGGGAACACCTCCTAATTTTTTCATGTTATTTTAATTTTTGTGATACTTAGTGTATGATTCGCTGGGAACGAAATTCTAAAAATCGTTTGGTAAAAAGAAAATTATTGTGGGTTGAAATTAAAAGTGAAAATTCTGACATCATGGAACCAAATCAAGTAAATGTGGAAGAAAAAACTCTTATTGATCATTTTTCTCTAATTTCTGCTAATCCACCATCATGCATTATTTTTCCTGAAACAAATGCTACACATTTTGAGCTGAAACCTTCCATAATTCAACTTTTGCCATCTTTTTATGGGTTAGGTAAAGAGGATCCATACATGCATGTAAAAGATTTTTTAGAAATTTGCTCTACTTTTAGATTTCAAAATTTTTCTGATGAATCTGTTAGGCTTAGACTTTTTCCATTCTCATTAAAAGATAAGTCTAAAGCCTGGTTAAATTCACTCCCAGCCCGATCCATTTCTACTTGGGATGAATTAGTTAATAAATTTTTGTCCAAATTTTTTCCCATGTCTAAAACGGATAATATTAGGAGAGAAATCTCCAAATTTTATCAGAAAGATCACGAAGAATTTTATGAATGTTGGGAAAGATTTAAAGATTTATTGCTAAAATATCCACACCATGGTTTTGAAAAATGGAGATTGGTAAAATACTTTTATGATGGATTATCTCCCTCAAACCGACAAATGGTACAATCAATGCACACTGGAAAATTTTTGAAATTTAGAGGGGATGAGGCTTGGGAGTCTCTTGAGAATCTTTCTGTAAATTCTCAACAGTGGAATTGCCAAGATCCTAGATCGAAAGCTTCCAACACACCTAAGAGAGGTGGAATTTACGATGTCAAAGATGACGTAGATATTAAAACATCATTAGCAAATCTAACTAGGAGAGTTGAAGCTATGTCATTAAGTCAATCCATGAATACTCCTATACATAGGAATGAAATTTGTTCCTTATGCTATAGTACAAGTCATAGTGCCCAGTCATGTCCATCATTGCCTATATACCAAGAGGCATTTTCTGAAGAAGTGAACGCTCTTCAAACTTATGGGAAATCATCTGATAGCCCATTTTCTCAATCCTACAATCCAAATTGGAGAAATCATCCAAATTTTTCTTGGAGACAGAATCAGCCTCCAAGGAACCAGGGGCACCAATACAACTCACCCAATCAGAGTCATGCCCAACCTTATATGCCATATCCTCAACAACAAAGAAAACCATCTTTAGAGGATACCCTACAACAGTTCATGCAAACCACCCAACAAGATTTACACACAAGTTCTCAATCTATGCTAAGGCTTGAGACACAAATTGGTCAGCTTGCTACTATTGTAGTTGAAAGGGAAAAGGAAAAACTTCCCAGTCAACTCATTCCCAATCCAAAGAGCCAGTATGAGATAAGTACATCTAGACCTATTGAAGAATCTAATTCAATTTCTATCCTTAGGTCTGGAAAAATTATTGAAAAACTTGATTACATATCTCAACCTGATGCTAAAATGAACACTGACTCGTTAAAAGAAAATGAAAAGAGTCAGCCTGAAAGCTCACATTCCAAAGACTCGGTTGAAAAAATGAGTCAAACTTTGTCGTTCATTCCAAAAGCTCCATTCCCACAGAGATTGGTCCCAATCAAAAGAGGTAGTAAGTATGGTGACATCTTAGAGGTATTCAAGCAAGTAAATATAAATATCCCTTTCTTAGATGTCATTAAGCAAATACCTGCGTACTCAAATTTTTTAAAAGATCTGTGTACTGCAAATAGAAACACCAATGTTCCGAAAAAGTTAGCAGGTCGATCTATTAAAATTCCTAGAGAATCACAATCACTCCCTAGACCACAAAAGTTATTTCGACCTCCTGATTGTGACATTCCTTTTGATCCCGGTAAGTTACGTTCTAAATGGACTGGAATATTTTCTGTTCGTACTGTTTTACGGAGCTGTTGAAATTGAAAATTCTAAATTTGGTAATGTATTCAAAGTCAATGGTCAAAGGTTGAAACCATTTTTAGAATTAACACCACCTGAAGTGGAGGAAACGCTCTTTCATGACCCGATTTACCAAGGTTAGTGAATTCTTTCACTACTAGTCCTATCTTTAATTGCTTTCTTTATTTTTCGTATTTTAGTTTATTTTCTGTCATTTGTTTTTTTTTAGAAAATCAACATCTATCACTGTGCATATTCTCTGTTTTTTCGGTTCTCATCTCATGTTCTTATCATATACATATTTAGACATTGAGGACACTGTCTCATTTTAGTTGGGGGTACTGAGTATATTCTTGCGTTAAGTTCGATAAATTTCTTACCTTTTTGAAAATTTTGAGTCAAATTCTGCTGCTAATTATGTGAATAAATAAATATTGTGTTAGACTAGTTTATACTATATTTAGTTACTTAGATAGTAATTCCAGTAAAAATTGAACAAACCAAACATGTGATTTGATTGTTTTTAACACATTTAATTGAGAAAAATCTTAAGTTAAAAGCTTTCATTTTTCGCGAGAAGTGAGAATTGAGAAAACGACTTTTTGAACATATATTGATCTTCTGAATTGGTAAAATCGAAATTTTTTGAAATTTGAAAATATGACAATTACTAGAGGGATATTTTTTTTAGAATTGAGCCTAATTGTAAATTTATTATCTTTATATTTTCTTATCACATGTTGCCTCTTGTAAAAAAAAAAAAGAGTAAAGATATATATTGTGGATATTGCCCTTAAAAAAAAAATACATATATATCATATAAAGAGCAATATCTTATATACTATATATATAAAAAAAAAATCAAACAAGAGCAACATTTCTCTATCAGCGTAGCTTGGTCAAAATTTAAAATATACCAAAGAAAATTTTACTACGGTAAATAATTATTGTGGATATTGCCCTTAAAAAAAATACATATATATCATATAAAGAGCAATATCTTAGTTTTAATCATTTAGCAAAGTAAAAAATATATATATGTCGGTAAAAATATATATGCATATATAATATATATATAGAAAAAAAATAATATATCATCATCAATCGAAAGAAACTTTGCTACAATTTATTTTTCGTAAATTTTAGTCACCAAATACAAAAAAAAAAAAAAAGTCGTTGTTTATTTCTTTATTTTGGCTCTACGTACTGTAATGAAATCCCGAAAGTTAACTTGTCATCTGAATTTCAAAATATTTTTGGTTAGCCTATCTATGGGTCAATAATTGTTTACATTGTCGTCCTAAAAATTTTTATCCATTTGAGCGTCAATTAATATATCTTTCCCGCTCCAAGAGTGACAACCCTTCCTCTTTTCAAATATTTCAATACCTGTGAGGATTTGGAGTTGAAACTTTTTACTTTAAAGATTTTTCAATATTATCTGTGTTATGAATTAAAGCAAAGAATATGATTTGGTCTAAGTTTTGGTTTAGGTTTGGGTCCTGTTACAGTCCCAGGTCTAAGTTCTCATCCTAGTCCTGGTCCGATTCCAATTCCGAGTCTGAGATTGGGTCTGGATCCCAGTTCGGGTTCAGGTCTGAGTCTTGGTACGAATCTGGGTTTGGGTCCTAAATTCAAATACTGACTATGGGTCAGGACAAAGCCTGAGGTCTAGATTCATATCTCGGTCTTGGTTTGGGTTTGGGTTCAGAGTCATGTCCCAGTAGTCAGTTTCTATGTTTCGGGTCCAAGGTCGAGTCCTGTCTCGAGTTTGGGGTAATGTTTTGGGTCTCGGTCCCAGTCGGGCCCAGTTTTGGCCCTAAGTCCCCCATCTAGGTCTGGATCCTTGGTCTAGATCTTGGTCCACGTCCAGTGTTGCGGCCCACGTCCCCCATCTAGGTCACGGTTTGGTTCTTAGGTCCCAAGTTCGAGTCTCGGGTCCCAAGTCCCGGTCCCGGTCCTAATTCGGGTTCTAGTCCCAGTACAGGTTCAAGGCTCAATCCAGGTCCGAGTCCCAGGTTCGAGTTTGAGTCTCAGGTTCGTGTCCGAGTTTTGGTACGAGTCTGGGTCTTTGTTTGGGTCTAGATCTGGGTTTGGGTTTTGGTCCGGGTTTGGGTCTGGGTCTTTGTCTGGGTCCAAGTTTTGGTACGGCTCTGAGATCTAGTCCAGGTCCCGGGTCACGAGTGTTGGGTTCCAGGTTCTGGGTCAAAGTCCTGGCGCAATTCTGGTTCCAGGTTTGGGTCTGGGTTCGGGTATCGATCCCAATCTAGGTCCGTGTTCGGTTCCGCATCAACATCCTGTTCTGGGTCCAGGTCCAATTCTTGTTCCAAGGTCCTCATTCTGGTCCTTAGTCAGAGTCTGGGTTTGGGTCCTAGTTTTGAAATGGTTCCAAGTTTGGGTCCTGGTAAGATTCCAAGATCCACACACCCACTACACGTTGGGTCCAAGCCCCAGGTCATGGGTCAAGATCCGGTTCCCAATCTTGGGTCCCAGTCTCGTTCCGATTCAGATCCTAGGTCCCAGTCCGTCTCTGGGTCCGTCTTTGGGACCAAGACCGCGGTTGGGTCTTGGGGCACATTTTAAAACTTGGGTCCCGATTCTAGTTCTAATTTCAGGTTCGGGTCCCCAATCCATGTTTGGACGTGGGTCCAGGTCTGAGTCTCCAATCCCGATCCGGGTTCTGTGTCCGGGTCTGGATCCAAGTCCATGTCTGGGTTTGGGTTCGTGTCTCGAGTCCCGATCCTAGTTTTAATTCGAGTCTTCATCCCAGTTTGGGTATGGGTCTCGGTCCTAGTCCCTTGGTCTTGTTCTCAAGTCTCGGTTCGCTTCCAGTTCCGCTTCCAATTTCGGGTAACGGTGTACGTGTTCGGGTCTGGTTCTGGGTTTGGGTCAGAGTTCGGGTTTGGGTCTGAGTCCGGGTATGGGTCCCATATCCAAACATCGACTATGGGTCAGGTCCAAGCCCCGGGTCTAGATCAGGATCACAGTCTCGAGTCCTAGTCTAGTTCCACTTCGGGTCCAAAGACATGGTCTAGGTCCAAGTTCAGGGTCTGGGTCCGGGGTCAGGTCTTGGGTCTCAGTGCCAATTCCGAAGCCCGGGTCCTGGGTCCTGGTCTGCCATCAAGGTCTGGGTCCTAGGCCCCTGTCTGAGTCTAGGACCCGATCGAGCTTCAAGTCCTAGTCCGAGTTTGGGTTCGGGATTCAAATCCCGGTGAGGGTCTAGATTTGGGTTTGAGTTCCAAGTTCGAGTCCAGATCTTGGTACGGGCCCGGGTCCCGGGTCTAGGTCCCCCATCCAGGTCTGGTCCTAGGTCCTAGTCCGGGTCCATGTTTGGGTTCTGGTCCCAGTCCCAGTTCTGATTTCGATTACGTGTTCAGGTTCGGGTTCAGGTCCGGGTCTTGGTCGGGGTCTGAGTCCTGGTCCGAGTAAAGAGTTGGGTCTGGGTCCAAGCCTGGATCCTTGTCTGGGTGTTGGTTTGGGTCTCGGTCCGGATCCAGGTCCCACGTGTTAATCCCGGTCTGGGTATGGGTCCGAGTGTGGATTCGAGTCCAGGTTTGTATCTAGATCAATGTCTAAGTCCGAGTCTTGGTCTGGGATCGGGTCCCTAGTTCAGGTCCAACCCGATACCGGACCCGGACCTAGAACAAGAATCGGACCGGGACTGGGACTGTAACAGGACCCAAACCTAAACCGAAACTCAGACCAAAACCCATACCAGGACTTGAACCAGACCAGCACTTGTGACCTGGGACCTAAACCAAGACCGAGACCTGGACCCAGACCGGGACTACGACCTAGACCAGACCCCAAAACCGGGGCCGAACCCAGGACCCAAGAACCAGACTCGGACCTAGGACCCGAAACCCAAAGCTAGACTAGGACTGGGACCCAGACTTGTACCCGAAGCCAAACTGGGACCTAGACTCGGACTAGATCTGAACCTGAACCCCGACCGGGACCTAGGACCCAAAAATAGATTGGGGACCCTGACCTATGAATTGGGCCCCAAAACTAGGCTTAGAACTTGGGCCTTAGAACTTGGATAAGGATCGGGGACCTAACCCTAGACCAAAACCTGGACAAAGGACACACCCAGAAACTGGGATCCGGGACTCAATGGTTGGACCCGATTCGTTGTCGATGTCTAGATCTAGGACTTAGACCAGAACGCGAACCCAAACTCAAACTCAAATCAGGACCCGGACACATACCAAGACCCAGACCCACACTTGGGAATAAAACCTGAAACTTGAACTAGAACAGAACCGAGATCTTTGAACGGGATTGAGACCTTGACCCCGGGCCGAACCCCAAACCAGAGCCAGCCTCGAACCCTACTCGAGACCGAAACCCGAACCTGAACCTCGCCATGAACCCGTACCTCGTGACTTGAAACTAGAATCGAAACTAGAAGCGAATCAGGACCCAGGAACAGGACAAGGACCAGGACATGGACCCAGACCCAAAACTGTAACCGGACTAGGATCCATACTCGGACACAAACCCACCCTGGGATTGGGTCCAAAACCCGTACCCAAACCAAGACCAGAACCTGGTACAGGACCTAGACCTTAACTAGAACCCTGATCAGGACCCCAACCCGGACCCGAAAAAAGACTTGGACTCAGACTAGGACCCGAACCCAGACTCAAACCTTAACCCGTACTCCAACCTAAACTCGAACCCAAACTTGGGATCAAAACCCGAACCTGAACTTGCACCTAGATCGGGACCTAGGATCTGGACCTAGATGTGAGACCTGGGCCCCAAACCCAAACTTGGAGTAAGAATCCGAACCTAGATGGGGGACTTGGCCCCGCAACCAGGATCAAACCCAAAACTCGACCCCAGACTCGAGACACGGGAACCGACCTTGGACCCGCAGCCCAGGACCTAACTACCGTGACACAACCCTGAACCTAAACCCAAACCCAAACTTAGGACCCGACCCAAGATCCGAGACCTGAACTAAAACAAGACTTAGATCCAATACCAAGATCGGAATCTGGACCAAAGGCTTTGACTTGACCCGTAGTTACTGTTTGAATCCAGGACCCAGACCTGGATCCGTACCTAGACCCGAAATCAGGATCAGACAAGGTGAGGGATTAGAATCTAGACCTGGGACAGTAATAAGACCAAAACCTAAACCCAAACTCAGACCAGAACACATACCGGGACTTGGACCTGGACCGGGACCTGGACCAAGACCGGGTGCCGAACCCAAACCCTGACCAAGACCCAAAAACTAGGGCTAGACCCAAGACCTAAGAACCAGAGTCAGACCTGGGACCCAAAACTCGTACCCACACTGGGACTGGGACACGAACTCAGACCCGAACCCAAATAGGGACCTAGACTAAAAATCGGGACTCTAGACCCAAACCCGAACCGGAAAACGAACTTGGACCCAGACCGGGACCTAGTGTTGGGTTTTATGCCCTAAATAAAACTCTTTACAATCTGATTAGTTATCAATATAAGAAATTTGAAGTGATTGATGTTTGCATGAAATTTACATGCTAATGGTTTAAATATGTTTATTACATTCACACACACAAAATCAGTTAAATCCAGATCATATGTTTATTCACAATTACAGTATCGTCAACACAGTGGAATGTGATTGTAATCATATGAATCAAAAGATTTGGTCCCTGTTTCATATGTGTTATTGGATTTACACTAATGTGATAATCAGCGATGATGTGTACTTACACTTGGAGTAAGTGTTGTGTTCTTTCCAGGACATTAGTAAAGTATACTAGTTTCGAATGTATGGAGTATACATTGGACCGGACCGATATTGCAACTAAGTTAAGATATTACAAACTTACCGTTATACATATCTTTCCAAGTCAATATCAGTAGTTGATCTTAAGATTAAAAGAATCTAAATCCTGATATGCTTAGGCTCAACTCAGGAGTGCTATTCATGTTTTTTGATTTATTATTTAAGCCTACTTTTGGGTCAGGTGATACGTATATTTTGGAAACATGATAGTATGATTGAGTGGGAGTGCTGAACATAAATATGGAATCTATAGCTTCTACTGGTGTATAGAAGTCAAGTGATGATTCCCTTCGAGCTTAGCAAATAGAAGTAAATGGATGAGCTCTTGTTTAACTGACTAATTATTAGATCACTAAACACCATTTACAGGTAGCTAAGTGTTTTAAGGGGCAAAATACATTGAGGGGTGAGAACGGTAAAGAAATCCCATCTCGATGTAGATCATCTATATAGAGGATCTTCAAATCACAATAAGATTATAACAATGGTTAAATGAGATAGCATATTGATATCGTGGAACATACAATATGCTCTATATAAGTCTGAGAGTGCAATTCTAAGTTCTAAGAGTGGATTCAACGAAGAATTAATAAGTAGGAATTTACTTGGTAAATTTGGTTCACTTATTGGAAGCTCAGCATATAGATCCATGGTCCCCATTCTAGTTGAGAACATTCTGCTTGTAAGACTCATTAATTGATTTGTGATTGATCAATTATAATTCTAAAGTTAGACTATGTCTAATTTTATGAATTTTCACTAAGCAAGGGTGAAATTGTAAAGAAAAGAGTTTCTAGGTTTATTTATTTATTAATGGACTTTATATGTCTAATTAATAATTAAATTAAATGACAATATTATTTAATAATCTATTTTAGTTATTAAATAATTAGTTTTGGCATTTAAAAGGTTAGAATTGGAAAATTGGCATTTTTGAGAAAATAGAGATAAAATTTGATAAAACTGCAAAATCAAGTGAGGCCCACTATAACACCATGGCCGACCACTTATCAAGGGTTTTTCAAATTAATATTTTCATTATTTTAATGGCAAATAATTCCTAACCTAAACCTAGTAGTTTCCTATAAATAGAAAGTGATGGCTCAGTCACAAAACATGCTTTCACATGCTTTCACAAGTTTTCACGAGCTTTTCTGATAGAAATTTCTCTCTTCAGAAAACTGAGCCTTCCGCACTTTCTATACCTGGCCGAAATCCCTATTCTCTTTTCTCCTTCATCAATTTTGTGACCCTAGTGAGAGAGTAAGTGCCCACACACAGCAAGCAGTAACTCAATCATAGATTGGAAGACTGTGAAGGATCAAACTTGAAGAAGAAGGACATTCGGGCTCAGATCTTGATTATACTCTGCTACAGAAAGGATTCAAGGGTTAGAGATCTGAGTGGAAGGAGACATTAATTTTTCTGCATCAATGTAAGGTTTTCTTAACTTTATATGTGTTTAATTTATCGTTTTAGAAAGTTCATATTTAGGGTGTTTAAACAACATACTTGTGAGTAGATCTAAGATCCTGGTAAAATAAATATCCAATAACTACAATAACTAGCCTCAGAGCCATGGTAATTGATTTACTTACATGAAATTTGGACTTTAAAGCGATTGTTTGTTTGTTTTTGGATGGTATCATGTTGTATTGAGTGTTATTTGATGATTGATTAGTGTTTGTAAATTTTCGTAAAAAATAATTGCGATTCTGTTTTTGGAATTATTTTTATTAGATAGTATGGAAAAAATTAAGCAAGTTACTTTTTTACAGAACTCAATTTCGATTTAATTTGAATTAGTTATGAATTTTTGAAGATTCGGAAAAATCGGAGTTGTGCTGAAATTTTCCTGCGATCGCGAAAATTGTCCGTACAACTCACAATTTTTTCGTTTTTGTTCGATTTTTCATGCTTTTTCATGGAATTAAGTTCCGATTTTTTGTGTAGTTTTGTATTTATATATTTACTATTCCTAATTCAATTCTTATTATCATTATCAATTAATTTAATATTTTTTTAAATTTAATTCAAGATATTAGTGTAATTTGAATTTTAAAATAGTAAATATCTATCTTATTGCTTAATTATCTATCTTATTTTTAAATTTGATTATATCTTCTCTTATTTTTAAATTTAAGGTCAGATTTTAACTATTTTAAATTAAATCTTTTTTAAATAATTTGACCTTATTTAAATTTAAAATAAGATAACTATAATCATCTAATTTTAAATAGATGTAAGATATTTTGCTAACTTTTAAATTTGTTATTTTAGTTATTTAAATTAAATTTAAAATCTGAAAAAGATATTTCATTTATCTTTTCTAATTTTTATTTAATTTTTATTTATAAAATAACATTTAAATTTTAAAAGTAGTTAGCAAATTTTGAAATGATATTTAGGTTGGTTGAAACCTAATTTTTCAAAATTGTAGGTTTAATTTTAAATATTTTTTTTAAAATAATTTCGAAATTTAAATTAATAATTTTTTCGAAAATAAATCTTTATTTTATTTTAATTTTATTTTTCGAAAATTAATTTTTTTTATTTATTTAATTACTTTAATTTTCGAAAATTATTTATTTAAAATTAAATAAATCCGACTTCCAACTATCCAGCTAACCTTGTTGCAGGAGTGTGTGTTTTTAGCTTGTGTGTAAGTTTTCAAAACCTATTATTACTTGATTGCAAATAGCCATGGTTACTTTTTGCCAGATCTAATGATCTGATGGCTCCCTTGGTCAAGTTAATAATTTGTAACAGGTAAATTTTACAATCTATTTTCTTCTGTGTATGACCTAGCAACATGATAGGATCCATCCAAAGTGTGCCTGTGTGAGCCTATATGTTTATTTTGTTTTAATATAGATGCATATAGGTTGTTGCTAAATAAAATGTCACACCATGATAGATTTTATTTAGGTCCATTTAGTTATTGGACCTATTCAGTTAATAACAGTTATTCATTTTAAGGTTAAATTCCTCTCTTTTGGGCCTTGTGTGAGAGTTGGGAGCCATTTAAGTTGGTACGACATACTGAACCCAGCACCCCCTCACATGAACTACCCCAATTGTGAAGGCCCATTTGCCTGATTTAAATAACTGTACTAGGTTAATTATATTAGTTTGACCTAATAAAATTGAATTAGCAACATAATTAAATTTTAAAATATATGAAATTTATTTTCATTTTAATATTTTAAAGTTAATTTTAAGAAAAACACTTTTAGTTTAGATATTATTTCTAGACAAACTATTTGTATTTTTCTTATATTTAATTAAATATAGAATTTTAACTAACTAGATTCTTTCTGGAGCTCATTTAATTAAATATTCCTATTTAAGTTATAAATTAGTTGTATCAACTGATTTTTCATATCTAACATAAATTTGAATATTTTATTTAAATTTTAAATAAAGTTAAGGAATCTTAGGCATTAGTTATTAAAGATTCTTAAGATATTTTTTAAGTTAATATCTTTTCGAATATTAACTTAAAATGGAATATTTTAGATATTTTTTAGGTTAATATCTTTTCGAATATTAACTTAAAAGTTATCTTCAAATTAAGTGGTTATAACTTAATTTTTGATATTTAATTAAATCTAAATTTGAAATTATTTAAGTTTTAGATTTTTTCTATATAACTTAAATTAGATATTTTTCAAATTTTTGTTGAAAAGATACTTAGTCAAATAAGATATTTTCTAGATAGTAATTTCTAGACTACTTATTAGTTCAAATATGTAAGAAGGAAAATATTATACTTTGTGAAATTAATTATTTAAAGAATTAATTTTGGTTCAATTTTATTAAGTATATTTTTTCCTAGTATTAAACTAGAAATTAATAATTAAGCCTTCTCTACACTTAATTATTATTTCTTGAATTTAATACATTTAATTAACTTGAAAAATTTAAATATCTAAGTTGATTTTCATCATGATACTTAATATTTATTTATTTTTCATGACACTTAATTAAATAGAAAATTATTTTTAGGTTGAAATTTAATTTTTCAACTTAAATTTAAATAATTTTCAAAATATATATATTTTTCCTTTATTTTATTAATCAATTTCGAAAAATGGCATTTTATTTAAGCAATATTTTCGAATTTTTATTTTGAAAAATAGATTGAGTTGTAAATTAATTATTTATTTTAATTAATTCTTTGGCCAACTTAAATCAATGATTTTTTCATCTATTGATTAATTTAAAATAAATGAATTTAACATATATATATAATATTAGAAATTGAATTAATTAGTCAAAAGAAAATCTAGATAGGTGATATTTTTGGTTGAAGTATTTCTTTTCTATTTTTATTATTTTTTCGAAAATTTATAGTTTTTATACTTTAAATTTTCGAGCTCAATAAGTATATTCTCAAAGGAAATTTTTAAGTTGTTAATTATTTAATTTAATTCAACTTAAATTAATTTCCTTAATATTTATATTTAAGATTATTACTAAGATGGAAATAATTTATTTTATTTCAATCACCATCTAAGTATAATTTTATAAATATTATGTTAAATTCTTATTTTTGAATTTTAATTCTAAATTTCGAATTTAATGAGAGTATATTTATTAGAATAATAAAGAAAATACATTTTAAAGAATGAGCTTTATTATTATTAAGATATTCGATCTCCATTGTGGGTTTTACATCGCGTTTGTTTTAGTGAGTAATCCTCCCTAATGGAGGAACGTTCATTAGCAATTTCGCACCGTTTAATCTCGAAAGATAAGTGGTTTGTAAGTGTTTTATATGGTATGGATCACCCTAATGGTGGCGACCATATTTGCCATGCAAATTGCGAAACAATGGTAGTAGCTCATAAGATAGAACAGCCTTGACTCTCGCCTAAACGGGACAACGCTGGATTCCAATCTTGATCGAATAAAAGGTTGCTAGAATGTTTAACATTTTAGATGAGCTGACAACTCTATTCAATGGATGGTAGCTTTGACTCTCGCCTAAACGGGACACTGATATCAGTTTGTTGAAAAACCTTGGAAATTATTTAGGATTGATTTTTTTTTAAGTATTTTCTCATATCATTCATACTTGCTATGTGCTTATAATTTCTGAATTGATTTTGTGTTAAACCCTTATTAATTTCTATTTGTTGATTTCTATTATTTTGTAGGATCCTGTATTATCAAAATGAATCCCATGTTATCACTGTTGACTGAAAACAAGCTGAATGGATCTAACTTTAATAAGTGGAATGAGAACATTAATATTGCTCTCATAGGAGAAAGTGTCTTGTTTGTTTTAACTGAGCCGTCACCTGAAGTGCCTGGTGACAATGCATCCAAAGCTGTGAAAGAAAAGTGTGAGCGTTGGCAGAAAGCAAATGACAAAGCTCTATACTTTATGCTTTCTAGCATGGTTGACACCCTCAAAACTCGGTTTTCTAAAACCGAAAAGGCTGCTGAAGTTAAATGAGCTATTCGGTAAGGCATCACTTCAGTCATGCTTTGACGCGACTAAGAAGTACATTAATGCACGGATGGAACCTCATCAAAACGTGCGTGACCATATTCTCCTAATGTCAAGTTATTTCCAAGAAGCTCAGGATCATGGTGCTGAAATGGATAGTGCTACTCAAGTAAGTCTTATCTTGAATAGCCTGACTCCAGCATTTCTACCATACACATCAAATTATGTCATGAATAAGAAGGAAATTGACTTTCATGAATTACTCAATGACCTTCAAACTTATGAAAATTTGATTGGAGGATCCAAGAAGAAAGGGAGTAAACCTCACAATCCTGGAAATGGTAATGGGACGATGAAACCTGAAGCAAATGTTGCCACTGCTTCAAAGCCCAAATCGAAGAGGAAGTGGAACAACACCAAGAAGCGAACAAAAGCCATGAAGAATAAAAAGGCTACTCCTTCTGGTGATGCAACACTTAAAGGAAAGTGTTTCTACTGCAATGAGAAAGGTCATTGGAAACCCCAGTGTCCTAAACTTCTTGCAAAGAAACAAGGTATTTCCATTTATAAACTTTAAGAGTTTTAGTGAATTATTATCCAATTGGATTTATGATTCTGGACTAACTTTGTTTATTTGTTTTCTTCTTCTTATAGGCCAAGCTACTTGAACTCAGATGAATCAATTTTTGAATTAATTGTTTTAGTTTAAAGACAATTTGGATTTCAAATTTTAGTTAGGGATATTTATCCCTGTTTTTCTCATATTGTTGCAATACATTTTTTTTTATTAATAAAGTTTCTAATTTTCGAAATTCAATATTGCAAATTATGAGATTGAGCTTCATTTAATTTATCTTCATCAATTATTACCACATTATATTTGTATGTTTGTATGTGTAAGTGTTTTTATTATTGATGCAAATTCTATAATATTTACAACTCTTCATAGAGCTATATTAAATAAACACTAGAAACTATTTCTATGTTTATTAATAATTGTTAATTCTCATACAATTATTAAGAATTTGTTTAATAAAAGGATCTTTTGATCTGATAGGGGTGGAGAAAAGTTAAAAAAAACTATGCAGTTCAACGATCTTTTATATCTAATGAACTCTGGATAGTATTCAACTCCACATAAACTCTATCACACTATGAGAATCATGATCTTTACAACCTTTAAGGGTAGATCATAATCTCTATATACTTAGGGGTGGAGGTTATCCACAGGTACCCTATATGTATATTCTTAGGGGTGGAGCATATTCCACAATTCCCTATGTAACACATATCTTCTTTAAACATGGAAGTAATATAATGAGTCAGCTATTATCAATACAAATTCTTGATCTTGATTGTATGTTCCATTTCAATTTTACTGTTGTAAGTAAAAGTTTGATACCTTTGAAAGTTCTTTGTTAAAGTTTCACACTACCTTAATTGAGCGGGAGAATTTTAAAGTTCTATACCCATCCTCATTAGGTTGATACTTGTGATAGGTACTTAAGAACACTACTGAAAAGCAAATCTAACCATTCACATGGATAGGAATAGCTTATCATAATTATGAGAATAAGATAAAGAACTCTAGTTCAGTCCATTCGAATGACTTGAACCTAGAATTCTTAATCCTCATAAAATTTTATGGTATCTTAATTTTGATTACTTTATCTCTGGCATGTATTTTTCACTTCAAAATACTAGTCTGCTACGTTGATGACTTAGTCTTAACTTAATGTTTCAGACTAATACAAAAGTCACAACTAGGTAACTCTCTAAACAATCAAAGGTTAAAAGTATTATTTAACCAGACATCTGCTATTGAGTGGGAGCTATCTGAGATGTAATCAAATAGGGAACATTAGAAGATATTCAAGAAAGGTTTATAAAAGTGATCTATATGTTAGATATTAAGTAACTGTGTATCAGTTGTCCTTGTATCTCACCATCTAATTTCGAAATTCCTATGAGATGGTGTTTACTTTGGGGGTGGAGGAATTATTGTATAATAATTCAAGCTCTACCAGAGAAGAATTGTAACTTTGTGTATTCGAAATCCAAGAAAGTTATATCACTGAAGATAAGTCTACACTATATTATCTCAATTACATATTTTAAAATATGAGAGATATGTCTTCTGTTTATTAAGATGTACTTTTAAAACAGTAAAAGATTTCAGTATCCCTTGATGAGTAAAGCATATAGTAAAGGATGTTTCATAAGAGTATTTATGAACTAGTTCCAGAAGTTTGGGTGGATTCAAATATACTACACTTGATCTGAAGATCAAGACATCAGATTGACCTATTTGCACAGTTTGTTTTATATTAGTGCAAGTGGGAGTTTGTTGGGTTTTATGCCCTAAATAAAACTCTTTACAATCTGATTAGTTATCAATATAAGAAATTTGAAGTGATTGATGTTTGCATGAAATTTACATGCTAATGGTTTAAATATGTTTATTACATTCACACACACAAAATCAGTTAAATCCAGATCATATGTTTATTCACAATTACAGTATCGTCAACACAGTGTAATGTGATTGTGATAATATGAATCAAAAGACTTGGTCCCTGTTTCGTCAGTGTTATTGGATTTACACTAATGTGATAATTAGCGATGATGTGTACTTACACTTGGAGTAAGTGTTGTGTTCTTTCCAGGACATTAGTAAAGTATACTAGTTTCGAATGTATGGAGTATACATTGGACTGGGCCGATATTGCAACTAAGTTAAGATATTACAAACTTACCGTTATACATATCTTTCCAAGTCAATATCAGTAGTTGATCTTAAGATTAAAAGAATCTAAATCCTGACATGCTTAGGCTCAACTCAGGAGTGCTATTCATGTTCTTTGATTTATTAGTTAAGCCTACTTTAGGGTATGGGTGATACGTATATTTTGGAAACATGATAGTATGATTGACTGGGAGTGCTGAACATAAATATGGAATCTATAACTTCTACTGGTGTATAGAAGTCAAGTGATGATTCCCTTCGAGCTTAGCAAATAGAAGTAAATGGATGAGCTCTTGTTTAACTAACTAATTATTAGATCACTAAACACCATTTACAGGTAGCTAAGTGTTTTAAGGGGCAAAATTCATTGAGGGGTGAGAACGGTAAAGAAATCCCATCTCGATGTAGATCATCTATATAAAGGATCTTTAAATCACAATAAGATTATAACAATGGTTAAATGAGATAGCATATTGATATCGTGGAACATACAATATGCTCTATATAAGTCTGAGAGTGCAATTCTAAGTTCTAAGAGTGGATTCAACGAAGAATTAATAAGTAGGAATTTACTTGGTAAATTTGGTTCACTTATTGGAAGCTCAGCATATAGATCCATGGTCCCCATTCTAGTTGAGAACATTATGCTTGTAAGACTCATTAATTGATTCGTGATTGATCAATTATAATTCTAAAGTTAGACTATGTCTAATTTTATGAATTTTCACTAAGCAGGGGTGAAATTGTACAGAAAAGAGTTTCTAGGTTTATTTATTTATTAATGGACTTTATATGTCTAATTAATAATTAAATTAAATGACAATATTATTTAATAATCTATTTTAGTTATTAAATAATTAGTTTTGGCATTTAAAAGGTTGGAATTGGAAAATTGGCGTTTTTGAGAAAATAGAGATAAAATTTGATAAAACTACAAAATCAAGTGAGGCCCACTATAACACCATGGCCGGCCACTTATCAAGGGTTTTTCAAATTAATATTTTCATTATTTTAATGCCAAATAATTCCTAACCTAAACCTAGTAGTTGCCTATAAATAGAAAGTGATGGCTCAGTCACAAAACATGCTTTCACATGCTTTCACAAGTTTTCACAAGCTTTTCTGACAGAAATTTCTCTCTTCAGAAAACTGAACCTTCCCCACTTTCTATACCTGGCCGAAATCCCTATTCTCTTTTCTCCTTCATCAATTTCGTGACCCTAGTGAGAGAGTAAGTGCCCACACACAGCAAGCAGTAACTCAATCATAGATTGGAAGACTGTGAAGGATCAAACTTGAAGAAGAAGGACATTCGGGCTCAGATCTTGATTATACTCTGCTACAGAAAGGATTCAAGGGTTAGAGATCTGAGTGGAAGGAGACATTAGTTCCGCTACATCAATGTAAGGTTTTCTTAACTTTATATGTGTTTAATTTATCGTTTTAGAAAGTTCATATTTAGGGTGTTTAAACAACATACTTGTGAGTAGATCTAAGATCCTGGTAAAATAAATATCCAATACCTAGGACCTGATTATAGATGGGGGACCCAGACCGAGGAATTGGGCCACCACACTGGGACAAAAACTTGGGCTTTAGAAGTAGGATCGGGATTCGGGACCCGACCCTAGACCCAAACATGGACCTAGGACCCACCTCGTGACCTCGAATCCAGGATTTGATACTTGGACCCGACCCGTAGTCGGTGTCTGGATTATGGACTTAGAACAGAACCCCAACCCAAACTCGAACTCAAACCAGGACCCGGACACATACCAAGACCTAGACCCACACTAAGGAACCAAAACTGAAATGTGAACTTTATCCAGACAGGGATCGGGCCCAACCTCAGACCCTAACCGAGGCCAAAACCAAGACCTGAACCTCACCCCGGACCCAAATCAAGACCCGAACCTAGACTCAGAGCTAAACTCAACACGAACTCATACCCCGTGACTTGAAACTAGAACTGAAACCAGAAGCAGATGGGGACCCAGGAATAGGACCAGGACCAAGACCTGGTCGCAGACCCAAAATGTTCACCGAACCAGGACCCGAACTCAGACACAGACCCACCCTGGGATTGGGTCCCAAACTTGAATCACAACCCGAACCCGGACTCAAGACCCGAACAAGACCTGAACTCAGACCCAAACATGGATCAGGACTAGGGACCCAGAATCAGGATCGAGACCTAAAACTGCACCCTAGTATCGGTCTCGAACCTAGACCGAGAACCAGACTGGGACTTGGGACATGAACCGAAACCAAATTGGGACTCATCATTGGGATCTAGATCTTGTCGCAGGATTCAGGAATCAGGGCTTGGACAAGACCCGTAGTCGGTGTCTTGATCTAGGACTCGAATAAGGACCCGAAGCAGAACCAGGACCTTCACCCACACCCAAACATGGGACACAAAACCGAAACTTGAACCAGAATGTGACCAAGACCGTGGAACATGATTGAGACCGTGACAAGGAACTGGACCTGGACCAACACCCTAAACTAGACTATAACCAAGCCCCAAAATTTGAGTTCAAACCCAGTCCTGGACCCGATCTCGGACCCAAACAAGGACTGAGACTCAAACCCGAAACAAAACCCAAACTCATGACTCGATCCCAGACCCAGACCAAGCCCCTTAGTGAGACTGGGATTGGGACTTGGACACCGACAAGAACAAAGACCCAAAATCGAATATTGACCCAGACCCAGACCGGGATCGAAACACGTGACCTAAACTTGGACCCAAACCCGAACATGGGACCCGAACTCTGACCTGGACACAGCCTGAGATCCGAAAAACCTGTACCCGGACTCGGACTAAGACTCGAACCTCGACCCCAATCTGGACCAAGACCCTAACCCAGAACGAAACCCGAACCCAAAATTAGAACTAGAACTGTGACTAGGACCCAGACTTGAGACTAGAACCGAACCAAAACCATAACCCAAACTCAGACCAAAACTTGGACCGAGACCTCGACTAGGACTGGGACCCGAATGTGGACTGGGACCTAGACCTGACCTGGTCCTAAACCTTCGACGGGACCCAGACCAGGATCTAGACATTAATAGGGACCCGAACTCAAATCCGGACCAAGACAAGGACCGAGACCTAGACTCGAACCTAGATCAGGACCTAGACTCAAACCAAGACTCTAGACCTAAACCCAAACCTGGACCCAGACTAGGACCTAGGAACAGGACTTAGATGGGGGACCTAGGCCACAGAACCAAGACCCAGATCAAAATTCAGTACTCAAACCCAAACCAAGACCTGACCTGGAACCAAGAATCTGAAGTCAGACCCATACCCGAACTCGAAACCTACCCCACACCCAAACTAGGAAAGGAACCTGGACGCAGACATGGACCAAACCCGAACCCAGACCCAAACCCAAAATCTGACCGTAACCTGGGACCCAAACTCAAATCCAGACATAGAATGAGACCCAAACCTAGACCTGGACCCGGACCCAAACTCGAAACCAGACCGAGATCGAAACCAAAGACTTAGACCCTGAACTAAAGCTGGACTCAGATTAGGATCAAAACTTGGGACTCACACCTTGAGGTAGACCAAGACCCAAGACCCGAACCCACACCCAAAGCCTCATTTGAACCTAGAGTAAAATCCACACTCGAACCCAAACTCGTACAAGGACTCGAACCCCGACTCGAACTCGAACCCTAACTCAAACATAGAATTGCAACTACAACTAAAACCAAACTAGGACTAGGACTAGGACCAGGACAAGGACCTAAACCCGAAGCGGAACTTAGATAAAAGCCAGACCGAGACCCAAAACTGAACCGAGACTAGGACTCAAACCCAAACCTAGACTGGGACCCAAACCCAAACAAGAACTTGAACCATGACCCAAAATCAGGATAGGGACCTGGGCAACAGAACTAGGATCGAGACTTACTACCCGACCCAGACCTGGAGTTAAACCTAGGACCTAGCTTGTGACCCAACACCTGAAACGGAACGAGACTAGGACCTAAGATTGGGATACAGATATGGACTTGGGGCTTGGACCAAACCTGTAGTTGGTGTCTGGATTTTGGACCCAACCCCAGACCCGAACCCAGACATGCACCTGAACCCAAACCCGGACCTGAACCCAATCCTAGATGAAAAACCTGGACCCGAACCCGTACCCTATGACCTGAAATTTGAATCGAAACTGGAAGTAGACGGGGACCAAATAATGGGACCAAAGCAAGGACTTGGACTTGGAACCGTAACCGTACATGGACGTAGACCCAGAACCGTAACAGGACCAGGACCTAGACTCCATCTCAAACCTAGACCCGAACCAGAACCAACAACAAGATCCCAACCCAAACCTGGACTCGAGACCCGAACTAAGACCCAAACATGGAACCAGACTCAGGACACAAACTAGGTCCAGGACCTAGAACCGCGCCCCAGTCTCGATCCTGTATCCAAACTCAGACCTGGGACCTAAACCAAAACTAGACCGGGACCCGTGACAGGTATCTAGATCTGGACTCGAGATCCGGGAAACAAGGCTTGGAATAGACCCGTAGTAGGTGTCTGGATGTGGGAATCAGACTAGGTTCCGTAGCCGGATAAGGACCCAAAACCGAACCCAGACCTAGACCCAAGACCCGAAACTAGATCCTGACAAGGACCCGGACCCAAACATAAAACTGAACTCGGACCTAGCCCCAGACCCAAACCGAGACAGGAACTCGGGCCTTGACCAGAACCTAAATCTGGGACCCGATCCCAAACAGAAACTCGGTCCTAGATTGGGATCTGGATACGAACTTTGACTCGAACCCAGACCCAGACTGGGATCGAAACCCGAGACGTAGATCTGGATAGACATCTTGACCTAGACCCAAACATGGACACGCACCAGGGACCCTAACTCGAACCTGGACCCGCACCCAGACCTAGATCAGGATCCAAACATGGAGCCAAACCCGAACCCAAACTCGGACTAGGACTCAGACCCCGACCTAGACCCAGACCCGACCTCGAACCCAGACACAGAATCCGAGTGTTGGTCTGTGTTGGAGTCCGGGTCCTAGTCCGATTACAATTTTGGGTCTAGGTCCTCGTCCTATTCTTGGGTCCCGATCCGCTTCTTGTTTCGGTTCTAGTTTCAAGTCACGAGGTACGGGTCGAGTCCAAGCATCGAGTCCCTGATCCCAAGTCCCGAGGTGGGTCCTACGTCCAAGTTTTGGTCTATGGTCGGGTCCCGAATCGTAATCCAAGTTCTGAGGCCCAAGTTCTGGTCCAGGTTTGGGGGACCAATTCGTAGGTCTAGGTCCCCCATCTATGGTGGGGTCCTAGGTCCCAGTCCAGGTCCAAGTTTGTGTTCCGGTTCGGGTTCATGTCTCAGGTTCCAAGTTCGCAGTCCAGGTCCCTATTTGGGTTCGGGTCCCATCCTAGTCTGGGTTTAGGTTTTGGGTCCGAAGTCCGAGTTTGGTTCTTCGGTCCTAGGTTTGGCCCTAATTTTTAGGTTTGGGTCATGGTCTGGGTCCAGGTCCCGGTCTTGGTTTAGGTTCCAGATCATGGGTCCCGGTTTGGGTCCAAGTACCAATATGTGTTTTGGTCTAAGTTTTGGTTTAGGTTTGGGTCCTGTTAGAGTCCAAGGTTTGGGTTCTCATCCCAGTCCTGGTCCGATTCCAAGTCGGAGTCTGAGATCGGGTCTAGATCCTGGTTTGGGTTCGGGTGCAAGTCTTGGTACGTATCTGGGTTCGGGTCATAAGTTCAAATACTAACAATGGGTCAGGACAAAGCCTTAGGTCTTGATTCATATCTCGGTCTTGGTTTGGGTTTGGGTTCAGAGGTGTGTCCTGGTATTTGGGTCCTAGGTTTCGGGTCCAAAGTCGAGTCCTGTGTTTCGAGTTTGGGGTGAAGTTTTGGGTCTCGATCCCGATCGGGCCCAGTTTTGGGTCCAAGTCCCCCAACTAGGTCTGGATCCTTGGTCTAGGTCTTGGTCCAGGTTCGGGTTTGTGGCCCAGGTCCCCCATCTAGAACTGGGAACTAGGCCCATAATCGAGATAGGGACCCTGGCAACGGAGGTAGGACTAGGACCCAAGACCCGACCCCAGACCTGGACTTAAACATAGGACCCAGCTCGTGACCGAGCACCCGAAAAGGAACCAGAACGCGACCCTAGATCGGGATCAGGATCAGGACCCAAGGCTTGGATCGAACCCGTAGACAGTTTCTAGATCTGGGACCCAGCCCCAGACCCGAAACCAAACTAGGACCCGAACCAAAATCAAGACCCGGACCCAAACCCAATCCCCAAACTAAAACCTGGACCAGAACCTGTACCTTGTGACCCGAAATTGGAACCGGACCGAAAGTAGGTCGGGACTCGGGAACGGGACCAGAATCAAGACTTGGACATGGACCTAGAACCGTACCCAGACTTTGACCTAGACCCAAAAACATAACCTGACCAGGACCCAGACTCCAACCTAGACCTAGACCTTAACTGTGACTCGGACCCGGATCCCAACCCAAACCAGGACTTGCTGCCAAACCTGGACCCGAACTCAGACCAAAACATGGAACCAGACTTGGGACAGAAACTGGGGCCGGGACCTAGAACTGCACCCTAGTCTCGATCCCGAACCCAAACTCGGACCTTGGACCCAAGATCTGAATCGTAACCAGACCGGGACACGTGATAGGGATCCAAATCCGGGACTTAAACCAGGACCCGAAAAGGATGGCGAGAATAGGACCCTTAAACAAGAGTACGATCGTGACCAGGACCCGGACGCAGACCTAGAACCAAACTCAGACCTAGATCTAGACCCAAACTGAGACTGGAACTCGGGCCCAAACATGGTCGTGTACCCAGACTGGGATCTAGGCCCGGACCCAAACCCGGACCGGACCTAGACTTGGGACTTGATCTCAGACATAGACTCGGACCTAGATAGGGATCCAGTTACGAACCTGGACTCGAACCCAGACCTAGACCCAAACTAGGATCAAAACTTGGGACCTAGATCTAGACCGAGACCCTGACTAAGACCCAGACCTGGACCCCCGGAACCTGTACACAGACCTGGACCCAAACCCAGACCTAGACCGGGATCCACACCATGACCCTAACCCAAACCCAAACTCGGACCTGGACTCAGACCCAGACACATATCGGAACCCAAACACTAAATCAAAATTGAAACTATGACTAGGACACAAACCGAGACCTAGACCTAGGCCTCAGAACCTAGACCCAGATCAAAACTCGAGACTTAGACCCGAACCAGGACCTAGACTCGAACCCAGATCTAGACCCAAACCGAGATCAAAACCCAAACCTGGACTTGGACAAGGACTTGAACCCCGACCTGGTCCTAGACTAAGACCGGGACCTAGGACTCAGACCTGGAAGGGGAACCTAGACCCGGGACACTGACATCAGAATTGGGACCGAGACCCAAGACCTTACCGCAGACCCAGACCCTAACCTAGGACTCGGACTGACACCTAGGACCAGAAGTGGAATTAGACTGGGACCCGAGACCGTGATCCAGATCTAGCCCCGGGGCTTAGACCTGATCCGTAGTCCATGTTTTGACCTGGGACCCATAGCCAGACTTAAATCTAGGCCCAGACTCAAACACAGACCCTGTCCAGACCCAGACCCGTACCCGAGACCTGGGTTTGAGTGCAAGTCTGGGTTTGAGTTCGGGAACTTGAATCTGACTAGGACCCAAACCTAGACATGGACCCGAATCAAAACTCAAATCGAGACTAGGGACACGAACTCGAACCCAGACACGGACTTGGATCCAAGCCCGAACCCAGGACTCGGACCGAGATTGGAGACTCAAACTTGGACCCAGGATCCAAACCTAGATTGGGGACCCAAACACAAAATTATAACCAGAATCGGGACCTAGGACTTGGATAAGGACCCAAGACCCGTCCCCGATCTAGGTCTTAGACCCGGACCCGGACACGGACATGGACTAAGACGTAGGATCCTAATCAAAACAAGACCAAGACCCAAGATTGGGATTTGGATCTTGACCCACGACCTGAGGCTTGGACCCAACCCGTAGTCGTGTCTAGATCTTGGAATCGTACCAAGACCCAAACCTGGAACCATTTCCAGACCAGGATAAAAACCCAGACTCGAACCTGAGACCCGAAATCAGAACAAGAATCAGAATTAGGACCATGGAACAGGAATTGGACAAGGACCCAAAACCGGATCTAGATGTGGAACCAAACATGGACTAGGACCCAGACCCGGACTTAGACATAGACCATGGCCTAGACCCAGACTCGTACCCCAAACCTGGGTCTGAGTCTGAGTTTGGGTTTGAGTTTGGGAACTTAAATCTGACTAAGACGTAGACCCAGACCCAGACGGGGATGCGGACCCAAATCAAAACTCGGATCGAGACTCAAGACACAAACCCGAACCCAAACACAGACTTGGACCTAGACCCGGACCCAACACCCAGATCGGGATTGGAGCCTCAGACCTAGACCCAAGAGCCAGACCTAAATTGGGGACTCAAACTCAAAATTAGAACAAGAATCGGGACCTAAGAATGGAATTGGGACCCATGACCCGACCCTAGTCTCAGTCCCACACCCAGACCCGTACACGGACCAGGACCCAAGATCTGAATTAGAACGAGAGTGGGACCCAAGATTAGGATCCGAATATTGACCCTCGACTCGGGGCTTGGACCCAACCCGTAGTCAGCATCTAGATCTTGGAATCAGACCAACAGTCGAACTTGGAACAATTTCCAAGCCAAGACCCAAACTCGAACTCGGACCCGAGACCTGAAATCGGAACAAGAACCGGAATCAAGACCATGGAAACAAAAATTGGACTTGGACCCATAACCAGATCGAGATGTGGAATCGAACACGGACCTGGACCCAGACTGCGATCGATACCCAGTCTCAGACCCGAACATCGACCCAAAGTTGCGACAGGACTTGCGACCTAGAACCCAGAGACGAATACCCGTGATCAAGGACCTGGACCAGAACCTAGACTCATGCTAGAACCCAGACTCAGACCCAGACCCAGACCTAGACAAAGACCCGAACCCAAACACGGACTAAAACCCAGACCAAGACCCGGACCAAGAACCAGACTCGTACCATAACTCGGACTCGTACTCGTGACTTGGACCCGGACTGAGATTACGACTAGGACCCAAACCTGGACTAGGAACGAGCCCTAAACCTGGACTTGGACTAGAACGTAGACTAGGACCGGGACCCGAGACCAAGATTAGGACCCGGGACCCGATACTTGGACTTGGGACTTGAGAATCGAACTGTGACTAGACCTAGACAAGGCCAAGACCCGAGACAAGGACCAGTACTAAAGACGGACCAGACCTCGCACTCGACCGGGACCCTAACCTAGACCGGGACCTAGGACCCTAACCTGAATTGGGGACCCAGACCCATGACTCAGGACCCAAGACCAAAACCTAGACCTGAGACCCAAACCACGACCCAATGTAAGAGCTAGAACTTGAACAAGATCTGGATTTGGACTCGACCCATAGTCAGTGTCTAAATTAAGGAATTAAAACTAGACCCGGACCCAGACTTGGGCCAGAACCCGAACCCATGCCTGAACTCAAACTAGACTCGACATGTTATTGATGTTTGGATTTGGGACCAAGACAAGAACCTGAACCGAAACACGGACATAGACCCAGACCAGGACTTAGACCCAGAGCCACACTCAAACCTTAAATCGTACCCTGTGACTTAAAATTGGAACCGAAACTGGAAGCGGACCCTTAAACCCTAAACCCTAAACCCTAAACCTTAAAATCTAAATCCTAAACTCTTTATGCTTACCCCTAAACGCTAAGCCCTAAACCCTAAACCCTAAATCCCTAAACACTTAACCCAATACCCTAAACCCTAAACCCTAACCTGGACACGGGCCCAGGCCCAAACCCATACCGAGATCGGAACACAAGACCCAGATCTAGACGCGAACCTAAACCCAAACTCAGGACCTGAACCCGCACCCAAACCCAGACCAAAACCTTGTCCGGGACCTAGACGTTGTCTCGAACCCTAATTGGGATCCCGCCCCAGACCCAAATAGGTTCCAGGACTCAGGCTGGGACCCAAACCCTGACTGAAATCTAAACCCGCACTGGGACCTAGACTCAGACCTAAACTCAGGATCCCAACCCGAATCTGAACTTGGACCTCAACTGGGACCTAGGATCCGGACCTAGATGGGGGACCTAGGCCTTAAACCCGAACTTGGACGTAGACCTGGACCAAGGATCCTGACCCAGATGGGGGACTTGGACACAAAATTGAGCCCCAGATCTGGGACCTAACCTAAAACTCGACCCCAAACTCGAGACACGGGACCCGACCCTGGACCCAAAACCCAGGAGCTGACTTCCAAGACACAACCCCAAACCCGGACCAAAACCAAAACTCAGGACGCGGCTCAAGACCCGGGACCCAATCTAGAATAAGATTGAGATCCAAGACTGAGATCCGAATTTGGACCTAAGGCTTCGACCTGACCTGTAGTCAGTGTTTGAATCCAGGACCCGAACCCACATCTGTACCCAGACTCATACTCGGACACAACCATAACCCATACCGGGACTTGGACCCGGACCCAAGACCTATCAACCAGACTCAGACTTGGGACCTAAAACTCAGACCCATACTAGGACTGGGACCTAAAGTCACACTCGAAACCAAATTG
The DNA here is from genome assembly GCF_029168945.1 of Cannabis sativa. Taxonomy (NCBI): domain Eukaryota; kingdom Viridiplantae; phylum Streptophyta; class Magnoliopsida; order Rosales; family Cannabaceae; genus Cannabis; species Cannabis sativa. The sequence continues at coordinate 62,716,736 of NC_083601.1, forward strand.
GGACCTGGACTAAGACCGGGACTCAAGAACCTAACCCGAATAGAAACACAAACTTGGACCCAGACCGGGACCTTGGACCTGAACATAGATGGGAGACCTTGACCCAAGAATTGGGCCCCCAAACTGGGACCGGAACTTGGACCTCAGAACTTGGATCAGGATCTAGGACCTGACCCCAGACCCAAACCTCGACCAAGGACACACCTTGGGACCTAGGATCCAGGACTTGATGCTTGGACCCGACGCGTGGTCGGTGTCTAGATCTATGACTTAGACGAGAACCCAAACCAAAAATCGAACTCAAACCATGACCTGGACACAAACAATCGGGAACCAAAATCGAAACTTGAACTAGACCCTGATCGGGATCATGGAACGCGGCCGGGACCTAGCATCGGACCTTAACCCAGATTTGGACCCAACCTCAGACTCTAACTGAGATCGAAACCCGAACCTGAACCTCTACCCAGACCAAAATAAGGACCTGAACCCAGACTCGGCCCCAAAATCAACCCGAACATGTACCCACTGACTTGAAACTTGTACCGAAACCAGAAGCAGATCAAGACCCAAGACCAGGACCAGGACCTAGACCTAGACCTAAAACTTTAACCGAAAACCCAAAACTGAATCCAATCCCAAACCGAGACTCAAAACCCGAACCCAGACCTTAACTCAGACTCGAACATGGAACAGGACTCGAGACCCAGAATTGGGATTGAGACCCAGAACAGCACCCAAGTCTCAATCTCGAAGCTAGATCGAGACCCATACCGGGACTTGCGACATGAACTGAAACTAGACTGTTACCCGCGATTGGGATCCAGATCTTGTCGCTAGATTTGGGAACTTGGGCTTGGAGAAGACCCATAGTCGGTGTCAGACCTGGGACCCAAAACTGAAACATGAACAAAAACGTGACCAGGACCATGGAACAGGACCGAGATCGTGACTAGGACCTGTACCTGGACCGAGACCCAGAACTAGACAAGAACCAAGCCCTAAAACTAGGGCTCAAACTTATTCCTCGACCCAGTCCGTAACCCAGACTAGGACTGAGACTCAAACCTAAACTTGAACCCAAACTCGGCAATCGATGTCAGACCTAGACCAAGCCCCTGACCTAAACTGGGATTCTAACGTGGACATGGACATGAACCCCGACCTGGACCTGAATACAGACCCAGACCTAGACCAAGATCGAAACACGGGACCTGGACCCAGACCCAGACACAAACCCAGACCCGATCTTGGGTCCCGGTTTGGTTCCATTTCGGGTGCTGGGTCACGAGTTGGGTCCTAGGTTCAAGTCCGCGTCTGGGGTCGGGTCTTGGGTCAAGTCCTAGTTCTAGGTCCAAGTCCCGGTTCTGGTCTTTGTTTGGGTCCCGCTCTATGTTCGGTTTTGGGTCCTAGTCGCGGTTCGAGTTTGGGTCTCGATCTAGATTTTTATTTGTGTTTGGGTTCGGGTCTGGGTCTTGATCCTTGTCCTAGTCCTAGTCTGATTCTAGTTCCATTTGCGATTCTGAGTTCGCGTTTGGGTTCGAGTTCGAGTCGGGGTTTGAAAACTTGTCCGAGGTTGGGTTAGGGTCCGAATCTCGATCTAGGTCTGGATCGGGCTCCAGGTGTGGGATAGGGTCCAGCGTTTCGGTCTAGGTTCGGGTCTCAGTCCCAAGTTTCGATCTCTGACTGAGTCAAGGTTTTTTTCCGAGTCTATGTCTTGGGTTCTGATCCTGGTCTGGGTTCGAGTTCGAGTCCAGGTGTAGGTCTAGGTTAGTGTCTGATTCTAGGTCTGGGTCTGAGTTCAGATCCCGGGTTCGGGTCTGATTTTTGGTTCAAGTTCGGGTTTGGGTTTGGTCCTGGTATGGGTTCGTGTCCAAGTTCTTGTCCTAGTTTGCGTCCAAGGGAGGTTTCCAGTCAAGGTCTGGGTCCGACTTCAGATTCCTGGGTCCACGTCATGTCCTGTTTCAAGTTCGAGTCCCGAATTTAGATATTGGTCTAGGTTACGGGGCCTAGGTCCCTAGTCTTGGTCCCCCATCAAAGACTGGTTCCTAGGTCCAGGTCTGGGGTTGGGTTTTGGGACTCGGTCCCAAGTCTAAGTCCTCAGTCCCGGTCCAAGACCAGGACCCCATCGGTGTTCAAGTCTTTGTCCGAGTTGGGGTTCAGGTTTCGATCATGGTCAAGGTCCAGATCTGGGTTCGAGTCTAGGTCTATATTCGGGTCCAAGTCCCGAGTTTCAATCTAGGTCTGGGTTCTAAGGCCTAGGTATATGTTCCCCATCTAGGTCTAGGTCCTAGGTCCCGGTCTGGGTCCATGTTCGGGTTTGGTCACGGTCTCGATCTGGATCTACGTGCTAAGTTTCAATCCCAGTCTACGTTTGGGTTTGGGTTCGAATCCAAGTTCGTATTCTGATCCCTATATAAGTTTGAGTCTGGGTCTGGTATTGGGTCAGAGGTTTAGGTCTGGGTCCGGCTTTGGGTACGGGTCTAGGTCCCGGTCTGGGTACACGACCGTGTCTGGGCTCGAGTTCCGATCTCAGTTTGGGTCTAGGACTAGGTCCGAGTTCAGTTCTAGGTTTAAGTCTAAGTTCAGGTCCTGGTCACGGTCCTAGTCTTGTTCAAGGGTCTTGGTCTGGCGGTTCTTATTCAGGTTCTAGTTTCAGGTCGCGATTCGGGTCTAGGTCTGGGTTGGAGTCCAGGTCTTGGTCCAGTTACGGTTCCAAGTCTAGGTCCAGGTCGAGTTACGGCTCCAGGTCTAAGTCCAAGTGCTAGTTCCGGTCCTATTCCTGGGTCCCGATCTACTTCTGGTTTCGGTTCTAATTTCGGGTCACAAGGTATGGGTTCGGGTCTAGGTTTGGGTCTGGGGTAGGGTTTGCGTCCAGGTCTGGGTTCGGGCTCTTGTTTGGGTTAGGGTCTGGGCTGGGTCCCAGATCTAGACACTGACTACGGGTTCAGTCCAAGCCCCAAGTCCAGATCTAGATCCTGATCTTTGGTCCCGGTCTGATTTCATTTCGGGTGCCTGGTCACGAGCTGGGTCTTAGGTTGCAGTCCGGGTCTGGGGTCGCGTCTTGGGTCCCAGTCCAAGTTCTGTTGCCCAGGTCCTTATCCTGATTCTGGGTCCAGGTCCCAATTTTGGTCTGGGTTTGGGTCCCGCTGTAGGTTCGATTTTGGGTCTTAGTCGCGATTCGGGTTTGGGTCTTAGTCGCGGTTCAGGTTTGGATCTCGGTCTAGATTTTTATTTGGGTATGGGTACGGGTACGGGTCTGGGTCCTGCTCCTTGTCCTAGTCCTAGTCGGATTCTAGGTCCAGTTGCGATTCTGAGTTTGAGTTTGGGTTCGAGTTCGGGTAAGGGTTCGAGTTAGGATCTAGATCTCGGTCTAGGTTTGGATCGAGCTCCAGGTGTGGGATAGGGTCCTGGGTTTGGGGCTAGGTTCGGGTCTAAGTCCCAAGTTTCAATCTTTGTATGAGTCAAGGTTTTGTTCTTAGTTTAAGTCTTGGGTTCCGATCCTAGTCTGGGTTCGAGTTCGGGTTTGGGTGTAGGTCTAGGTTTTGGTCTGAGTTCGGATCCCGAGTTCGGGTCTGATTTTGGGTTCGGGTTTGGGTTCGTGTTTTGTCCTGATATGGGTTCATGTCCAGGTTCTTGTCATGGTTTGGGTCCAAGGGATGTTTCCGGTCTAGGTCTGGGTTCTTCTTTAGATTCCTGGGTCTAGGTCAGGTCCTTGTTCGGGTTCGAGTCGTGGATTTACATTTGGGTCTGGGTTCCAGGGCCTAGCTCCCTGGTCTTGGTCTCCCATCAAAGACCGATTCCTAGGTCCTGGTCTGGGTCCTGGTTCTGGTTCGCGTGCCGAGTCATGGTTTTAGTCCAGCTCCCAGTCTGGGTTCGGGTCCAGGTCTCGGTCCCAATCTTGGTTTAGGTTCATGTTCGGGTCCTTGTCAGGGTCTAGTTCCTTGTCTGGGTCGCGAGTCTCAGGTCCACGCGAGGGTTTAGGACCAGGTTAGGTCAAAGTCCCAGTCTGGGTCCCGGTCCAGGTTCGGGTCCCAAGTTTAAGGTCTCAGTCCTAGTCAAGGTCTCGGTCCAGGTTCTGGTCTCAAGTCTCAAGTCCAGGTCCTAGTCAAAGTTCCAGTTTTGATTCTTGGTCCGGGTTTGGTTTCGGGTTTGGGTCTGGGTCAAGGTTGGGGTTGGGGTCCGAGTCTTAGTCCTAGTCTTGGTACGGGTTTTTCGGATCTCGGTCTCGGTCTAGGTCTGATTTGGGGTCCAGGTTTGGGTCCTTGGTTTGGGTCCCAGGTTGGGGTTTTGGTCTGCGTCTGGGTTCGGGTCCAAGTCCTGTGTTTCGATCGCGGTTTGGGCCTTGGTCTGGTCGGTATTCAGGTCTAAGTTCGTGTCAATATCTAAGTCTGAATTCCAATTTAGGTCAGGAGCGTGGTCTGGGTGCAGGATCGAGTCCCGAGTTTGAGTTCGAGTTCAGGTTCGAGTCTTAGTCCTAGTCCGGGTCCGGGACTGGGCCTGGAACTGGATCCGAGCCTGAGTTCCAGGGCTGGGTTCTGGTCTAGTTATGGGTCCCAGTCTAGGTCCAAGTCCTGCTCACGGTCCTGAACCTGTTCTAGGGTCCTAGTCATGTTCTGGTTCAAGTTCCAGTTTTGGGTCGCAGGTCTGGGTCAGGGTTTGAGTCCTGCTCTAGCTTCGGGTCCTTGTCTGAGTCCCAGATCAAGATAGAGACTATGGGTCTTGTGCAAGCCCCGGTTCTCGGATCCCGAGACAAGATCTCGATCCCAATCACGGGTCCTAGTCTAGTTTTGGTTGATGTCCATGGTCCTGGTCTGGGTTTGGGTCTAGGTTCAGGACCGAGATTAGGGTCCAGTTCTGGGTCTCGATCCCAGTTCTGGGTTCCGTGTCCTATTCAATTTTTGGGTCTTGAGTTCAGGTCTAGGTTCAGGTCTTGAGTCCTGGGTTGGTTTTGGATTCAGGTTTTGGACCCAATCCCCGTGTGGGTGTGTGTACGAGTCCGTGTCCTGGCCCGGTCACAGTTTTGGGTCTGGGTCTAGGTTCTGCTCTTGGTCTTCTTCTTGGGTCCTGATGCGCTTCTAGTTTCGGTTCACGTTTCATTTCACGGGGTACGGGTTCGAGTCGTGTTTGGATCCGAGTCTTGGTTCGGGTCCTAATTTGGGTCCAAGCCCTGTTTCTTGGATCCCGTTCCAAGATCATGGTCCGGTTCTAGTACAATTTTCTGTTTTGGTTCCCGAGTGTGGGTTTGGGTCACGGTATGTGTCTGGGTCCTAGTTTGAGTTCGAGCTTGCATTCGGGTTCTGGTTTAAGTCCTAGATCCAGACACCGACTACGGGTCGGGTCCAAGCATCGAGTCCAAGATCCGAGGTCTCGAGGCTCCTAGGTCCAGGTTTGGGTGAGGGGTTGGGTCCGGAATCTTGATCCAAGTTCTACGGCCCAAGTTTTGGACCTAGTTCGAGGGCCCAATTTCCAGGTTTGGGTCCCCCATCTATATTCGGGTCTTAGGTCCCGGTCTAGGTCAAAGTTCGTGTTCCGATTCGGGTTTGGGTCAAGTCTGAGTCCAGGTCCTTGTTTGGGGTTGGGTCCGAGTTCGTGTCCTAGTCCCAGTCTAGGTCCGGGTTTCGGGTCCCAGGTCCGAGTATGATTCTTGGGTCCAGGGTTCGGCCCCGGTTTTTGGGTCTGGGTCCGGGTCTAGGTCCTAGTCCAGGTCTCGGTCTTTGTTTAGGTCTTAAGACACAGGTCCCGGTCTGGGTCCAAGTATCAATATGGGTTTTGGTTTGAGTTTGGGTTTAGGTTAAGGAACTGTTACAGTCCCATGTCTGGGTTCTAGTCCCAGTCCTGGTCCTTAACCGGTTCTGAGTCTGGGATCAGGTCGGACCTGAACTTGGGACCCGATCCCAAATCCAAACTCGAACCTAGACATGGATCTTGACACGAACCTGGACTCGAACCCGAACCCGGACCGATACCCAGACCGAGATCGAAACATGGGACCTTAATCCAGACCGAGACCCTGACCAAAACCTGAACCTGTACCCAAGACTAGGACTCGAACGAGGACTTAGACCCCGACCCAGACCCGAACCCAAGCCCGAAATCGAAATTTGAACTGGGACTAGGACCCGAATCCAAACATGGACCCAAACTGGGACCTAGGACCCAGACTTGGAAGGGGGACCTGGACTCTGGCCTCGGAACCCAGACCCGGGTCGGAACCCGAGACTCGGACCCGAACCTAGATCTGGATTGAAACCCAGATTTGGAATCGGACTGGGATCGGAAACCCGAACCCAAACTCGAACTAGGACTTGAACCCCGATTGGGTTCTAGACGCGGACCAGGACCTAGGTTCGAGACCTAGATGGGGGACCTGGACCCGGGACCCAAGCTTCGGAACTGGCACCAACACCTAGGACCTAACCCCGGACCCGGACCCTAAACAAGGACCCGAACCAGGTCCTGGGATCAAAAGTGGAACTAGAGTGGGACCCGAGACCGGGATCCTAATTTGGACCCGGGGTTTGGACCTGTCCCATAGTCGATGTTTGGATCTGGGACCCATACCCACACTGAAACTGAGACCTGGACTCAGACTCGAACCCGGACCCAAACCAAAACCTGTACTCCGTGACCCGAAACTAGAAGTCGAACCGGAAGTGGACCAGGATGTGGGAACAAGACCAGGGGACTAGGACCCGACCTCGGTCTCGGAGCTAGAATCTAACTAGGAACCAGCCCAGACCCGGACTGAGATGCCGACCCGAATCAAAACTCGGATCGGGACTCAGGACACTAACCCAAACCCAGACACGGACTTGGACCCAGACCCGAACGCATGACCCGGACCGGGATTGGAGACTCAGACCTAGACCCAGGTCCCTGATCTAGATTGGGGACCCAAACCCGAAATTAGAACCATAACTAGAATCAAGACCCAGGACTAGGACTGGGACCAAAGACCTGAGCCCACTCTCGGTCCCAGACCCAGACCCAGACACGGACACGGACCGAGACCCAAGATCTGAATCGGACCTGAACCCAAACACAGACCTAGACCTAGACCAGGACTCGGACCCAAACCCACACCCGAACCTTAAATCGTACCCTATGACCCCAAATTGGAACCAGAGAAGTAAGCGGACCCTTAAACCCTAAACTGTTTACACTTACCCCTAAACCCTAAACTCTAAATCCCTAAATACTAAACCCAAAACCCTAAACCTTAAACCCTAACCATGACACGGGCCAAGACTCATATCCATACCGAGATCGGAACCTAAGACCCAAACCTGGACCCGAATCTAGACCCGAACATAAACCTAGACCCAGGACCTGAACCTGAACCCAAACCTAGACCAGAACCTCGTTCGGGACCTAGACCTTGACTGGGACCCGAATTGTGACCCCGACCCAGACCCTAACAGGAGCCTGGACTCAAGATGGAACTCAGAGGCAGACTCAAACCTGAACCCGTACTAGGACCTAGACTAGGACCCAAACTAAGGATCCAAACCCGAACCTAAACTTGAACCTAAACGGGACCTAGGATCCGGACCTAGATGGGGCACCTGGGCCCCAAACCCGAACCTAGACCCAGACCTGGACGAAGAATGCAGACCTAGATGGGGGACTTGGACCCGAAACTAGGCCCCAAAACTTGACTCCAAAACTTGACTCCAAACACGAGACACAGGACCCGAACTTAGACCCAGAACCCAGGACCTGGCTACCGGTACACAACCCCGAACCCATACCAAAACCCAAACATAGGACCCGACCCAAGACCCGAGAGCCAAACTGGAACAAGATCGAGATCTAAATCTGGACCTAAGGCTTCAACCTGACTCGTAGTCAGTGTTTGAATCCAGGACTCGGAACCGAATCCGTACCCAAACTTGGACCAGGACCCAGACTACGATCAAGACTAGTTCTCGGTCATAGAATAAGAGTCGGACTAGGTCTAGGACTAGAACCCAAACCTGAGATAGTAACAGGACCCAAAACTAAACCCAAACTCATACCAGAACCCATATCGAGACTTGGACCCACACTGGGACCATTAACTTGGGACCTAAACCAAGACCAGGACTTGGTCCCAGACCGGGACCCAGACCTAGACCAAGACCAAAACCCACACCTAAAAACTAGGGTCGGACCCAGGATCAAAGAACCAGACTCGGACTAGGGACCCGAAACTCGGACCCACAATAGGAATTGGACCCCAACTTGGACCCAAACCAAACTAGGACTTGGACTCAAACCGGTACTCGAGACCTGAAATCGAACCGGAACACGAACTTGGACACAGACCGAGACCTAGGACCTAAACATAGATGGGGAACTCAGACCCAGGAATTGGGCCCCTAAACCGGGACCAGAACTTGGGCCTTGTAACTTGGATCGGGATCTGAGACCTGACCCCAGACCCAAATTTTGACCTAGGACCCACCACGAGACTTGGGATCCGGGACTCGATGCTTGTACCTGACCCGTAGTCGGTGTTTGGATTTGGGACTTAGACCAAAACCTGCACCCAAACCCAAACTCAAACGATGACCCGATCACATACCTAGACCGAGACCCACACTCGGGAACCAAAACCGAAACTTGAACTGGAACCGGACTGGGATCATGGAACGGGACTAAGACCTGGATCTAGACTCGAACTCGAAACCAGACCCGACCTCGAACCCTAACCGAGACAGAAACCCGGACCTCAACCTCGCCTAACACCCAAATCAAGACCTGAACCCAAACTCAGACCCAAACTCGACCCAAACCCATACCCCGTGACTTGAAACTGGAAACAAAAACAGAAGCAGATCGAGACCCAGGAACAGGACCAGGACAAGGACCTCTACCAAGACCGAAATATGTAACCGAACCAGGACCCAGATTCAGACACAAACCCACCTTGGGAATGGGTCCCAAACTTGAATCCAAACCCGAATAAGGACTTTTGACCCAAACCCACACCTGAACTCAGAACCGAACATGGAACAGGACTCGAGACCCAGAATAGAGATCGAGACCAAGAACTGCACCCTAGTCTCAGTCCCGAACAAAGATCGAGACCTAGACTAAGATCTAGGACATGAACCGAAACCAAATTAGGACCTGTGATTGGGATCCAGATCTTATCTCAGAATCTGGGAACTATGGCTTGGAAAAGACCCATAGTCCGAGTCTTGATTTGGGACTCGGACAAGGACCCGAAGCTGGACCAGGACCTGGGCCCAAACCTAGACATGGGACCCGAAACTGAAACTTGAATAAGAACGTGATCAGGACCCTGGAACAGGACTGAGACCGTGACCAGTACCTCGACCTAGACCTGGACCGGCACCCAAACATAGTCTGGAACCCAGTCCCGGACCCAGACTAGGACTGAGACTCGAACCGAAACCCAAACCTGAACTCGGGACTCTATCCCGGATCCACACCAAGCCCCTGACCGAGACTGGGATTCGGACCTGGACATGGACATGAACCCAGACCCGAAACCGAATACCGACCCAGACCGAGTTAAAAACACGGGACCTGGACACGGACCCAGACTTAGACGCAAACCTAGAATTAGACAAAACCCAAACTTGAACCCAAATCGGGATCAAAACCCAAGACTTAGACCAGGAACTAAACTTGGACTCACATCGAGATCGAAACTTGGAACTCAAACCTTGACCTAGACGTTGTTGGAACTTATTTTACCAGGATCTTAGATCTACTCACAAGTATGTTTTTTAACACCCTAAATATGAACTTTCTAAAACGATAAAATAAACACATAAAGTTAAGAAAACCTTACATTGATGCAGCGGAATTAATGTCTCCTTCCACTCAGATCTCTAACCCTTGTATCCTTTCTGTCGCAGAGTATAATCAAGATCTGAGCCCGAATGTCCTTCTTCTTTGAGTTTGATCCTTCACAGTCTTCCAATCTATGATTGAGTTACTGCTTGTTGTGTGTGGGAACTCACTCTTTCACTAGGGTCACAAAATATAGAAGAGGAAAAGAGAGAAGGGGTTTCAGCCAATAGAAGAAAATAGGGAAGGCTCAGTTTTTCTGAAGAGAGAAATTTCTATCAGAAGATGTTATGAAAACTTGTGATTTGACTGACCCATCACTTTCTATTTATAAGCAACTACTAGATTTAGGTTAGGAATTATTTGGCATTAAAATAATGAAAATATCAATTTCAAAATCCACAATTAGTGGCAGGCCATGGTGTGATAATGGGCCCCACTTGATTTTGCAGTTTTAAAAAATTTTATTTCTATTTTCTTAAAAACGCTAATTTTCCAATTCTAACCTTTTAAATGCCAAAACTAATTATTTAATAACTAAAATAGATTATTAAATAATATTGTCATTTAATTTAATTATTAACTAGACATATAAAGTCCATTAATAAATAAATAAACCTAAAATCTCTTTTCTTTACAATTTCGCCCCTGCTAAGTGAAAATTCATAAATTAGACATAGTCTAACTTTAGAATTATAATTGACTAATCACGAATCAATTCATGAGTCTTACAAGCAGAATGTTCTCAACTAGAATGGGGACCATGGATCTATATGCTGAGCTTCCAATAAGTGAACCAAATTTACCAAGTAAATTCCTACTTATTAATTCTTCGTTGAATCCACTCTTACAACTTAGAATTACACTCTCAGACTTATATAGAGCATATTATATGTTCCACGATATCAATATGCTATCTCATTTAACCATTGTTATAATCTTATTGTGATTTAAAGATCCTCTATATAAATGATCTACATCGAGATGGGATAATTTTACCGTTCTCACCCCTCAATGTATTTTGCCCCTTAAAACACTTAGCTACCTATAAATGGTGTTTAATGATCTAATAATTAGTGAGTTAAACAAGAGCTCATCCATTTACTTCTATTTGCTAAGCTCGAAGGGAATCATCACTTGACTTCTATACACCAGTAGAAGCTATAGATTCCATATTTATGTTCAGCACCCCCACTCAATCATACTATCATGTTCCCAAAATATACGTATCACCCTGACCCAAAAGTAGGCTTAACTAATAAATCAAAGAACATGAATAGTACTCCTGAGTTGAGCCTAAGCATATCAGGATTTAGATTCTTTTAATCTTAAGATCAACTACTGATATTGACTTGGAAAGATATATAACGGTAAGTTTGTAATATCTTAACTTAGTTGCAATATCGGTCCAGTCCAATGTATACTCCATACATTTGAAACTAGTATACTTTACTAATGTCCCTGAAAGAACATAACACTTACTCCAAGTGTAAGTACACATCATCGCTGATTATAACATTAGTGTAAATCCAATAACACTGATGAAACAGGGACTTATTCTTTTGATTCATATGATCACAATCACATTCAACTGTGTTGACGATACTGTAATTGTGAATAAACATATCATCTGGATTTAATTGATTTTGTATATAAAAGTAATAAACATATTAAACCATTAGCATGTAAAATTCATGCAAACATAAATCACTTCAAATTTTTTATATTGATTACTAATTAGAGTGTAAAGAGTTTTATTTAGGGCATAAAACCCAATAGACCAAGACCCAGGACCCGAACCCATACACGGAGCCCGATCCAAACCTAGACTGAAATCCAGACCCGAACCAAAACTCAAACATGGACTCGAACCCCGACTTGAACTCGAACCCTAACTCAAATTCAGAATTGCAATTGGAACTGGAACTGGACTAGGACTATGAGCAGGATAAAGAACTAAACCTGAACCCGAACCTAGATAAAAACCCAGACCGAGACCTAAACCTGAACCGAGACTAGGACTCAACCCCCGAACCAAGACTAGGAACCAAACACAGATAAGAACTGAAACTTGGACCAAGAATGAGGATAGGGACCTGGGCAACGAAACTAGGATCGCGACCTAGTACCCAAACTCAGACCCAAATTTAAACCTAAGACCTAGCTCGTGACCCAACACTCGAAATGGAACCAGACCAGGACCTCAGATTGGGATCCGGATCTAGACCCAGGGCTTAGACCGAACCCGTAGTAAGTGTTCGGATCTGGGACCCAGCCCCGGCCCCAAACCAAAACCAAGACCTGAACCAAGACCAAGAGACCAACTCAGTCCAAGACCCAAACCTGGACCTGAACCCATACCCTATGACCAAAAATTAGAACTAAAACTGGAAGTAGACCGGGACCCAGGAACGGGACAAGAACAAGGACTTGGACTTTGAACCGTAATCGTACATGGACGTAGACCCGGAACCGTAACCAAACCAGGACCTCGACTCACACTCAGACCTAGACCCAAACCTGAACCCGGACCCGGATCCCAACCCAGACTTGGACTTGAACCCAAACTCAAACCCAAACATGGAACCAGAATTAGGATAAAAAACTAGGGCCGGGACCTAAAACCGCACCCCAGTCTTGATCCCGAATCCACACTGAGACCTGGGACCCAGGACTAGAACAATAATAAGACCGGGACCCGTGATTAGGATCCAGATCTTAACTCAAGATTCAGGAAATGGGTCTTGCAACAGACCCATAGTCGGTGTTTGGATCTAGGACCTAGACTAGGACCTGAACCCAGACCAGGATCCAAACCCAGACCAAGACCTAGACCAAGGACTTGAAATTGGAACCTGAACAAGAACTGCCAAACCAGGACCATAGAATAAGACTAGGACTGTGACCAGGACCCAAACCTAGACCTAGAACCGAACTCGAATCTTGCCCTAGAGCCAAACTAAGACCTCATGTCAAGCCCAGAGCTAGACCTAAATCTGGGACCTAATTCCAAACACAAACTCGGACCTAGATTGGGATCTGGATACGAACTCTAAGTTGGACAAAGACCCACACCGAGATTGAAACCTGAGACCTAGATCTGGACTGAGATACTGACCCAGACCCAAACCTGGACCCGCACTAGGGACACTAACTTGGACCGGGACCCGAACCCAGACTTGGACAAGGACTAAGACCCCAACCCAGACCCAAACCCGAACCCAGACACAGAATCCGAGTATGGGTCTGTGTTTGAGCCCGGGTCTTAGTCCAATTACAATTTTGGGTCTTAGTCCTGCTCCTTCTCTTGTTCTTGGGTCCCGATCTGCTTCTAGTTTCGGTTCCAATTTCAAGTCATGCAGTACGGGTCGATTCCAAGCATCGAGTCCCTAATCGCAAGTCCTGAGGTGGGTGTTAGGTCCAAGTTTGGGTCTGAGGTCAGGTGTCGGATCCTGATCCAAGTTCTGAGGCCCAAGTTCTAGTCCTAGTTTGGGGGCCCAATTCTTGGGTCTGGGTCCCCCATCTATGTTTGGGTTCGGGTCTTAGGTCCAAGTGTGGGTTCGGGTCCGAGTTCGGGTCCCAATCCTAGTCTGTGTCTGGGTTTTGGGTCCGTAGTCTGGGTTTGGTTCTTGGGTCCTGGGTCTGGTCTTGATTCTTAGGTCTGTGTCTGGGTCCGTGCCCCAGTGTCGGTCCAAGTCCTAGTCTTGGTTTAGGTCCCAGGTCACAGGTCTCGGTCCGGGTCCAAGTCTCGATATGGGTTTTGCTCTAAGTGTGGGTTTAGGTTTGGGTCTTGTTCCAGTCCCAGGTCTGGGTTCTCATCCCAATACGTGTTCGATTCTATTTCCGGGTCTTGGTACGGATCTGGGTTCGGATCCTGGATTCAAACACTGACTACGAGTCAGGATAAAGCCTTAGGTCCAGATTCGGATCTCGGTCTTGGATCTCGGTCTGGTTCCGATTCGGGCCCTGAGTCCTAGGCTGAGTCCTAAGTTTTGGTTTGGGTTTGGGTTCAAAGTTGTGTCCCGATAGTCAGTTCCTGGGTTTCGGGTCCAAAGTCAGGTCTTGTTTCTCGAGTTTGGGGTCAAGTGTTGGGTCTCAGTCCTGGTTTCGGGGCCAGGTTTGGGTCCAAGTCCCCCATCTATGTCTGGATCCTTGGTCCAAGTTCGTGTTTGGGGCCCAGGTCCCTCATTTAGGTCACAGTTCTTGTTCTCAGGTCCGAAGTCCGAGTCTCAGGTCCCAAGTTCGAATCCCAATATGGGCTCTAGTCCCAGTCAAGGTTCAGGGCTCGATGCTAGTCCGGGTTTGGGTCCTAGTCTTGATCTCGGTCCAAGTTCAAGTCCCGAGTTTGAGTTTGAGTTCTAGTACAAGTTCGACTCTAGGTCTTGGTCTAGGTCTAGGTCTGGGTTTTTGTTTGGGTATTGGTTTGGGTCTTGGTCTGGGTTTATGTTTGGGTCGGGGTTCTAGTACGGGTTTGGGTTCTTATCCAGGTCTTGGGTCACGGGTGTTGGGTTCCATGTTCTGGGTCGCAGGTCCTGACATAAGTCTAGGTTCGGGTTTAGGTTTCGGTTCGGGTATTGATCCCAATCTAGGTCCGAGTGCGTATTCGTTTCCGCGTCTCGATCCAGTTATCAGTCCAAGTCCAATTCCTGTTCCAAGGTCCTGATTTCGGTTCTTGTTCCTATTTTGGGTCCTTGGTCTGAGTCTTGGTTTGGGTCCTAGTCTGGAAATGGTTCCAAGTTTGGGTCTTGGTACGATTCTAAGATCCAGACACCGACTATGGATTGGGTCCAAGCACCGGGTCATGGGTCAAGATCCGGATCCCAATTTTGGGTCCTGGTCTCGTTCCGATTCGAATCCTAGGTCTCAGTCCGTGTCCATGTCCGGGTCTGGGTTTAGGACAGAGACCTGGGTCGGGTCTTGGGTCCAATTCCAAGTCCTGGGTCCTGATTCTGGTACTAATTTTGGGTTTGGGTCCCCAATCGAGGTCTGGGACCTGTGTCCAGGTCTGAGTCTCCAATCCCAGTCCAAGTCCTGCGTTCGAGTCTAGATCCAAGTCTGTGTCTAGGTTCGAGTTTGTGTCCTGAGTCCTTATCCGAATTTTTATTTAAGTCCACATCTCGGTCTGTGTTTGGGTCAAGGTCCTAGACAGATTCCAGTGCCGGGACCGAGATCGGGCCCTAGTCCTCTATTCTTGTTCCTAGGTCCCGGTCCGCTTCCAGTTTTGAGTCACGGGGTACAGGTTCGGGTCTTGGTTTGGGTTGGGGTCCGAGTCCGGGTTTGGGTTTGAGTCTACGTATGGGTCCCAGATCCAAACATCGACTATGGGTCAGGTTTAAGCTTCGGGTCGAAATCAGGATCCTGGTCTCGGGTCCTAGCGTAGTTCAACTTCGGGTCCTAGTTCAGTGTGTGGGTCCAGGGTCAAGTCCAGGGTCTCAGTGCCAGTTCCAAAGCCCGGGTCCCGGGTCTAGGTTCCCCATCCAGGTCTGGGTCCTAGGTCCCAGTCCATGTCTAGGACCCGGTTAGGGTTCAAGTCCTAGTCCGAGTTCAGGTTCGGGTTTCCAATCCCGGTTCAGGTCCAGATCTGGGTTCGAGTTCTATGTTCGAGTCCACATTCTAGTCTGGGTCTTAGTCTAAGATTTTGATCTTGGTCCGGGTTTCGAGGCCCGGGTCAAGGTCCCCAATCCAGGTACGGGTCCTTGGTCCCAGTCAGGGTCCATGTTTCGTTTCGGGTCCTAGTCCCTATTCTCATTTCGATTCCGTGTCTGGCTTCGTGTACGGGTTCCTGTCTACGTCAGGGTCTGAGTCCTCGTCCGAGTTTTGTGTTGGGTCTTGGTCCAAGTTCGGATCCCGATTTGAATCTGGGTCTACGTCAGGGTCCAAGTCTTGGGTACGGGTCCCACGTTTCGATCCCGGTCTTTGTATGGGTCCGCATCTGGGTTCGAGTCTAGGTTTGTATCTAGATCCATGTCTAAGTCCGAGTCTGGGTCTGGGATTGGGTCCTAGGTTCAGGTCCGACATGATACTGGACCTGGAATCGGAATAAGACTAGGACTGGGACTGTAACAGGACTGAAACCTAAACCCAAACTCAGACCAGAACCCATACTGGGGCTTAGACCCAAAGCAGGACTTGTAACTTGGGAACTAAACCAAGACCGGGACCTGGACACAGACTAGGACCTAGACCCAGACCGGGACCAGGACCTAAATCGAGACCCGAAAATCGGGGCCGAACCCAAGACCCAAGATTCAGACTCGGACCTTGCACCCGAAACCCAGACCCCAACTGGGACTAGCACCCGAACTCGGACAAGAACCCAAACCGGGACCTGGACTCGGGCCACACCCGAACCCGAACCAGAACACGAACTTGGACCGAGATCGGGACCTAGGACCCGAACATAGATGGGGGATCCAGACCTAGGAATTTAGGCCTCGAACTAGGACGAGAACTTTTATCGGGATCGGGGACCCGACCCTAGACCCAAACCTGGACATAGGACCCACCTCAAGACCTTGGATCCGAGACTCGATGCTTGGACCCGACCTGTAGTCAGTGTTTGGATCTAGGACTTAGACCAGAACCCGAACCCAAACTCAAACTCAAACTAGAACCCGGACACATATCAAGACCCAGAACCACACTCGGGAACCAAAACCAAAACTTGAACTTGAACCGGACAGAGATCTTTGAAAGGGATTGAGACATGGACCTAGACCCAAACCCGGAACCAGACACAACAACGAACCCTACCCGAGATCGAAACCCAAACCTAAACATTGCCCCGGACCCAAATCAGGACTCGAACCTAGACTCAGACCCAAACTCAACCCGAACCCGTACCTCGTGACTTGAAACTAAAACCGAAACAAGAAGCAGATCAGGACCCAGGAACAAGACCAGGACTAGGACATGGACCCAGACCCAAAACTGTAACCGGACCAGGACCTGGACTCGGACACAAACCCACCTTGGGATTGGGTCCAAAACCTGAATCCAAACGTGAACCGGTACTCGGGACCCAAACCTAGACCAAAATTCAGACCTGAACATTGAACATGACTCGGGACCCAAAACTCGGATCGAGACCTAGAACTGGACCCGAGTCTCGGTCCTATACCTAGACCCAAACCCAGTTTGGGACCTGAGACATGAACTGAAACAAGACTGGGACCTGTGATTGGGATCCAGATGTTGTCCCGGGATTAGAGAATCGGGGCTTGGACAAGACCCATAGTCGATGTCTTAATCTGAGACTCAGACAAGGACCCAAAGCTAGACCAGGACTTGCACCCAGACCCAAACCTAGGACCCAAAACCGAAACTTGAACCAGAACATGACCAAGACCCTGGAACAGGACCGGGAAAGTGACCAGGACGTGGACCGAGACTCGGAACTATACCAAACACAACCCCAAAACTCGAGCTCGGACCCAATCCTGGAGCAAGTCCTGGACCTAGACAAGGACTGAGACTCGAACCCGAACTCGAGACTCGATCCTAGACCGAGCCCTTGACCGAAATTGGAATTCTGACCTCGACATGGACATGAACCCAAACCTGAACCCGAATACCGACCAAGACCCAGACTGGGATCAAAACACTGGACCTAGACCCAAACCCAAATGCAAACCCACACCTGAACGTTGGACCCAGATCCAGGACCCAAACTTGGACCTTGACTAAGACCTGGACCCAGATCGAGATCTCAAAAACCCGCACCTAGACTTGGAATAGGACTCGGACCCCGACCCCAACCTGGACCCAAACCCGGACCCAGAACCAAACCCGAACCCAGAATTAGAACTGGAACTGTCACTAGGACCCGGACCTGAGACCAGAACAAAACCCAAACCATAACCCAATCTCAGACTAGAACATAGACCGAGACCTTAACTAGGACTGAGACCTGTGACCTGGGACCTTAACCTGGACCGGGACCTGGACGTGACCTGGTGTTAAACCCTCACCGAGTCTTGAGACCCACAACACAGACTAGGATCCAAACCCTGACAAGGATCCGAACCTCAACACGGACGAAGACTGGGATCGAGACCTAGACTTGAACACGGACCGAGATCTAAATCCGAGACCCAAAGCTTAATTTGGACCTGACCTTGACCAAAGACCTAGACCAAAGACCTAGGCGCTGAAACCCAGACCCAGATCTAAATCCGAGACCCAAAGCTTAATCTGGACCTGACCTTGACCTGGGAATGCGAAGTCGGACCCAAACCTGGACCTGAAACCTGCCCCGGACCCAAACCACGATAGGAACCTGGACTCGAACCCATGTATGGACCAAACCCCAACTTGGGACCCAAAATTAGACCGAGACCCAGAATCAAACCCAAACATGGACCTGCACCTGGACCCAAACTCGAACCTAGATCGGGGTCGGAACCCAAGACTTAGACCCAAAACTAAACACGAACTCATATCGAGATCAAAACCACAGACTCAGACCCGAACCTGGACCCAGACCCAGGACCATAACCCACACCCAGAGCCTAGGACTCGAACCCAGACCCGAGACCCGAACTCAGACCTGGACGCAAACCATGACCCAGATCGAGATTCAGATCTGGACCTTGACCCGAATCTAGACGCAGACCCGAACCAAGACCCAGACCCAAACTCGAACCCCAACACTAAATCAAAATCTAAACTGGGACTTGGACCCAAACTTGAACATGGACCCAGACCGGGACCTTAGACTCGGACCTGGATGGGGGACCTGGACTTGGGCCTCCGATCCGAGACCCAAATCGAAACTCGGGACTTGGACCTGACGAAGACTCGAACCCAGATCTGGACACAGACCCATATTAGAACCTAAACCCGAACTTGAACAAGGACTTGAACCCCGACTAGGTCCTTGACCCAGACCTTGACCTAGGATCTAGACTGGGTCTTGGGACCCGAAGTGCAACTAGGCTGGGACCCGAGACCGTGAACCAGATCTGGACCCGGGGCTTGGACCTGACCCGTAGTAAGTGTTTGGATCTGGGATCAATACCAGGACTCCCAAACCAAGACTCAAACTCAAACCTAGAACCTGACCCAGACCTAGACCCGTGACCCAAACCTGGGTCCGAGTCTGAGTCTGAGTTTGAGTCTAGGAACTGGAATCTAGCTAAGACCCAGACCCAGACCCAGACCTTGACCCGGACTAGGATGCAGACCCAAATCAATACTCGGATCAGGACTCGGGACACGAACCCGAACCCAGACAAGGACTTGGACCCAGAGTCGGACCCAAGACAAGGACTAGGATTGGAGACTCAAACCAGGACACAAGACTCAGACCCGAGATCCTGGAACTGGGGCTTGGAAAAGACCCATAGTCGGTGTCTTCATCTGGAACTCGAAGAATGACCAAAAGCTTGACAAGGACCTAGACCCAGACCTAGACCTAGGACCCAAAACCAAAAAATGAAACAGAACGTGACTAGGATCCTAGAACAGGACTGGGACCGTGACCACCACCTCGACCTGGACCGGGACCTAGAACTAGACAAAAACATAGCCCTGGAACTAGGGCTCGGACCCGGTCCTAGACCCGATCCTGCACCCACACTAGGATTGAGACTCGAACCTAAACCCAAACGCAAACTTGGGACTCTATCCTGGACCCAAACAACGCCCCTAACCTAAACTGGGATTCAGACCTGAACATGGACACGAACCCAGACCTGGACCCGAATACCGGCCAAGACCCAGACCCAGACCGAGATCGAAACACAGGACCTGGACTCAGACCCAAACCTAGAACCCAGACCCAAGACCCGAACTTGGACTCGGACTCAGACTTAGATCCAAACCGGGATCCAAAAAACCCGTACCCGGACTCGAACTAAGACTTGGACCCCGACCCCAACTTGGACCCAAACCCAGACCCAGAATCAGAATTAGAACTGTGACTTGGACCTGGACTTGAGACAAGAACTGAACCCAAACCTTAACCAACACTAGGACCAGAACCTGAACCGAGAGCTTGACTAGGACAGGGACCTGACACCTGGGACCCGAACCTAGACCGAGACTCGAACTGGGACCTGGTCCTAAACCCTCAACAGGACCTAAGACCCGCGAGCCAGACAAGGATCTAAACCCTGAGAAGGACCCAAACCTTAACTCGGACCAAGATTGGGACCGAGACCTAGACCCAAACATAGACCGGGACCTAGACTGATACCAAGACTCAGGACCCGAACCCGAACTTGGACCCAGACCAGGACCTAGGTATCAGACTTGGATGGGGGACCTAGACAAGGTACCTAAGCTCTGGAACACAGATCTAGATCTAAATCCGGGACTCAAACCCGAACTAGGACTTGTCCTAGACCTAGGAATCTGAAGTCACACTCAGACTCGAACCCGAAACCTACCCCAGACCCAAACGAGGACAGGAACCTAGACACGAAGCCATACAAAGAGAAAACCCGAACCCACACTCGAACCCAAAATCAAAGCCAAACTCGATACCCGAACTCAAACCCATACCCAGAATCAGACCCAAACCTAGCTCTGCACCCGGACCCGAACTCGAACCCAAACCGAGATCAAAACCCAGGACATAGACTCAAAACTAAATCAGGACTCAAATTGAGATCAAAACTTGGGACTCGGACCTGAACCTGAACCCAAACCCAGGACCCTAACCCACACTCAGAGCCCGATCCAAACCTAGACCGAGATCCAAACCCAAACCAAAACTCAGATAAGGACTCGAACCCCGACCCGAACTCAAACACAAACTCGAACTCAGAATTGCAATTGGAACTAGAATCGGACTAGGACTAGGACCAGGACAAGGACCCACACCTGAACCCAAACCCAAATCGAGACACAAACCCAAACTTGGACTAGGACCGAAACCCGAACCTAGACCGTGACCCAAACCTAAACCAAAACAGTGACCTGGACCTAGAATCAAGATAGGGACCTGGGCAACAGAACTAGGACTGGACCCAAGACCCGACCCCAGACCCGGACATGAACCTAGGACACCTGAAATGGAACCAGAACAGGACCCGAGATCGAGATCTGGATCTAGACGTGGGGCTTAGACCGAACCCATAGTCGGTGTCTAGATCTGGGACCTATCCCCAAACCTGAACCCTAATAAGGACCCTAACCTAGACCCAGACCCGAACCCAGTCCTAGACCTAAACCTGGACCCGAACCCGTACCTTATGACTTGAAAATGGAATCGAAACCAGAAGTAGAGGGGGACTCAGGAACGGGACCAAAACGAGGACTTGGACCTAGACCTAGAACCGTAACTAGACCTAGACCTAGACCTGGAACCGTAACGAAACTAGGACCCGGACTCCAACCAAGACCTAGACCCGAACTAGGATCCAGACCCGAATCCCAACCCAGACTTGGACACGGTACCCAAACCTAGACCCGAACTCAGACACAAACATGGAAAAAGACTCGAGATAGAGAATTGGGTCTAGGACCTACAACCGCACCCCACCCTCATTCCCAAACAAAACTCGGACTTGGGACTCAGGACCTGAACCAGAACCAGATCGAGATACGTGATAAGGATCCAGATATGGGACTCAGGCCAGGACAGACCAGGACCCAAACCCGGACCCTGACTCAGACTTGGGAACCAAAATTAGAAATTGAAGAAGAATCACCAGACCAGGACCCTTGAACAAGACTAAGACCGTGACCAGGAACCTTGAACAATCGGGATGGCCCCTTATGAACATTTATATGGAAGAAAGTGTAGATCATTGATACACTAGGATGAAGTAGGTGAAATAAAGTTCCTAGTCCCTAAGGCTGTTTAGAGAACAAGTGAGGCAGTTGATAAAATTAGAGCGCGAATGCTCGCGGCTGAAAGCAGAAAGAAGAGTTATGCTGATCCAAAGTGACAGGAGATTGATTTTCAGATTAGAGATATGGTATTTCTCCGGGTACCGCCTATGAAAGGCATCAAATGCTTTGGCAAGAAAGGGAAGCTTAGCCAATGGTCCATTGGACCTTTTGAAATCCTTGAGAGGATAGGGCAAGTAGCGTACCTATTGGCGAAGCCCCCAGCGCTGGCAGCTGTACATGATGTGTTTCATGTTTTGATGCTTCAGAATTATGTCTCAGATTCATCACATATGTTGAGTTATGAAGCATTGGAACTATAGTCAGATTTATCATATGAGGAACAACCGGTGCAAGTACTTGATAGAAGAGAGAAAGTCTTGAGAAACAAGAAAATTGCACTGGTGATGGTATTATGGAAAAACAGTAAAGTGGAAGAGGCAACCTGGGAACTCGAGACGAATATGCAACAAAATATCCGGAGTTGTTCAAGGAAATTTTGGGACGAAATTTCTATAAGGAGGGGGTAGTTGTAATACCCTAAGACTAAGAAATGGATTACCAAACCCTAACTAGTTAAATGTGTGTTATTGTAGAATTGTATTATTATATAATTTATTATAAGTGAATTAATTCGATATATGATATGTTAAGACCCCGTTGGTGAGCCAGGGGCAATTCTGTAATTTTGACACAAGAAGGGTAAAACTATGGAATTTATATTATGATGTGCTTATGGACTATATTATTATATATTCACAACTGGGTATTTCGGGCTGAATCGGGTTCGGGGCCAAAATACAATTTTGGGATTATTTGTTGGCATTTTATTAATATGTGATTAATTTGAAAATTATTTGAATATGTGATATTTAATGGAAATGACTTAAATGCCCTTGAATGATTAATTGTGTGTTATATGGCCCTAGGGGCAATTTAGGCTTTTTGACTATTTTGTCTATTTTGTTACAAGTGAATGTTGATTAATGAAAAGCATTTACCCAAACTGCCCCCACTCTCTCTCTATACTCATTTACTCTAATCTTTGGTTTTGTAGAGAATTGCTTGGGTTCAAGCTTATTTTGTGGGATTCTTTGAAGCTTGAGTTGTTGAGGATTTGGAGGTAGTTTTCTTACTGTCTTAATTTGAATTGGTTGCTGAAATTGAAGTTGATTTAAGCATGATTTTATTGTAGAGATCCTTGTGATTCATGTGTGTTGGAATTAGTTTAATTTTGATACTCTATGCTTGATTGTGTTAAAGATTGATGTAGGATGCTTTGTGTTGTTCTTTTGAGATAACTTTTGAGGTTAAGTTGGTGCTTTAATTCTTTTATACAACTCTGATTTTATTGTTGAGCTTGAGCTTGTGTTTTGGGTTTAAAGATTCAAGGTTTGAGCTTGAATTTGTTGATATTTTACTCACGTTTGGAGCCTATATTGTATATTGTTTAAATCTGATTTTGTTGCATGCGAGCTTTGATTTTGACCTTTAACTGTGTGTATTAGCTCTCTGTTATGCTAGTTATATTGTGTAGGAAATGATTTTGAGATATATGCATGTTTGGGGTGAGATTGGGTGATTTTTGATGCATTTTTGAAGCTGCTAGAATGGAGTTTCTGGGTTTTCAACCCAGGCGCCGCGGCCCAGCTTTTGGGCACCGCGGCCCGCTCGCGTGGACAGATTGCATGTTGAACTTATTTTGTTCATAACTTTTGACTCGGGACTCCATTTGGGTCATTCTTTATATTGTTGGAAAGCTCGTTCCGAGCTTTATATTTTTATCTATATTTTGAATGTCAATTTCATATTATGTGAAAGTTGATTTAGGGATTAACCCTATACTTGTGAATCCTAGAAATTGTGACTAGGATTACCGACACTGGGTCAGGGACACTGGGGGATTTGGAATCTCCGCATTTACGGGACAAATGGTAAGAAAGTATTTAGCACATAGAGTATGCACGGTGGCACTTATATTGAAAATGATATATGTGAGTAATTGGGAACCGGGACTAGGGTTATCACCCTAACATGAGCGGTTTAATTGTCTAGGAATATTACCGTAGTGATGATTAATGTTAATGTGTTATGCATAGTTATATATAAGTGTATATTGAGATTTAGGGTTATGCGTTCAAGGAATAATTGGGTTGGACTCGGTGACTAGAACCGAGATGAACCGTTTTAAGGCCTTATTGTATTTAGACGTGTAAGCGTAACAAGAAGGTCTATGCCACATACACATAAATAGGCGTGTGAGCGTAACACACGGGTCTGTGTCATACAGACAAATGTGAAATGGCATTGATGTTTATGTGATGTGATAATTATGATTACTGATATTTTATACTGTCTTGTTGGACTTGGCTCACGGGTGCTGTACTGTGCAGGAAAGGATAAATCTATCTCAGATCATCCATGAGTGCGAGAGTTGGGCGGTGTATGTACATGTTCGAGCCACACTAGACCAAGCAGATTGGGGTCTACCAGTGATGAACTTTTGAAACTCTGATTTTACCGCTTAGGTCAGCTAGTGAAAAGGCTTGTAATATTTTGTATAATATTTTTGAGATCCCGAGACATATAATTTTTGATTGTAAAGTTAAGTTTATTTCAACTTTTATTTATACTCTGTTTTCAATTAAATTTTAAATTACCCGCGCTTATCTTTCTATTAATCCAATTTAGGGGATTAGGGTTTCTTAATCACCTTGGGTAGTGTGCCTATTACTTATGGCGTTCTAGTTTGGTATCAGAGGGCCAAGGTTTTTCAATTCCTGGTCCTAGTCCTCTTCCTGGGTCCCGATCCGCTTCTAGTTTCGATTCCAATTTCAAGTCACGGGGTACAAGTTCGGGTCGAGTTTGGGTCCAAGTTTAGGTTCAGGTCTGGGTTTCGATCTCTGTTAGGGTCTGAGGGTGGGCCCAGTTCCGGGTTCGGTCTAGATCCAGGTCCCGGTCCCATTCAAAGATCCCAGTCCACTTCCAGTTCAAGTTTCAGTTTTGGTTCTCGAGTGTGGGTCTGGGTCTTGGTATGTGTCTGGGTCTTAGTTTGAGTTCGAGTTTGGGTTCGGGTTCAGGTCAATGTCCTAGATCCAGAAACCGACTACGTGTCGGGTCCAAGCATCAAGTCTTGGATCTCAGGTCCCGAGGTGGATCCTAGGTCCAGGTTTGGGTTTGGGGTCGGGTCCCACATCCCGATCCAAGTTCTGAGGCCCAAGTTCTGGTCCTAGTTCGGGGGCCCAATTCCTAGGTCTGGGTCCCACATCTATGTTCGGGTCCTAGGTCCCAGATTGGGTTCGGGTCTGAGTTCGGGTCCCAGTCCAAGTTTGTGTTTGAGTTTTAGGTCCCAGGTTTGAGTCTTATTCTTGGGTCCTGGGTTCGGCCCCAGTTTTTTGGTCTGAGTCTTGGTCCGGGTCTCGATCTTGGTCCACGTCCCGGTGTTGGTTTAGGTCCCAGGTCACAGGTCCCGGTATGGGTTCTTGTCTGAGTTTAGGTTTAGGTTTGGGTCCTTCTACAGTCTCATGTCTGGGTTCTAGGCTCAGTCCTAGTCCAATTCTAATTCTGGGTCTGGAATCGGGTCGAACATGAACCTGGGACCCGATCCCAGACCTAGAGTCAAACCTAGACATGGATTTGGATAAGAACCTGGACTCGAACCCAGACCCGGACCCACACCCAAACCGGGATCGAAACTTAGGACCTGGATCCAAACCGAGACCCAGACCCAAACCTAGACCTGTACCCAAGACTGCACTCGGACCTGGACAAAAACCCATACCCAACCCTTGATTTGGACAAGGACTCAGACCTCGACCCAGTCCTGGACAAGAACCCGAACCCAGACACGGAATCGAAATCATAACTGGGACTAGGACCCGAACCCAAACATGGACTCGGACTGGGACCTAGGACCCGAACCTGGATGGGGGACCTGCACCCGAGCCTCGGAACCCAGACCCAGATCTGAACTCGAGACTCAGACCTGGACTTGGATCTGGACTCCAACCCAGGACTCGAATCCAGATCTTGACCATGTCTGGGATCAAAAACCTTAACCTGAACTCGAACTAGGACTTGAACCCCAACCAGGTCCTAAACTTGGACCGAGAACTGAGCTTCGAAATTGACACCGAGACCCAGGACCTAACCCGAGACCCAAACCCTGAACTAGGAAACAGACCAGGACCTAAGACCCGAAGTGGAACTAGACTGGGACCCTAGACCAGGATCTTTATCTAGTCTCGGGGCTTGAACCTGACCCATTGTCGATGTTTGGATCTGGGACCCATACCTAGACTCAAGCTGACACCCAAACTCAGACCCAAACCCGAACCCAAAACCGAACTTGTACTCCGTGACCCGAAACTTGAAGCAGAACCGGAAGGGAATTGGCACCCAAGAACAAGACCAGGGGACAAAGACCCGATCTCGGTCCTAGAACTTGAATCTGACAAGGAACCAGACCCAGAACCCAAACCGAAACTCAAACTCAAATCAGGACCCAAATGCATACCCAAACCCAAACCCAGACTGGGGAACAAAAACTGAAACTTGAAATGGAACCGGACTTGGATCTTAGAACGGGACCAGGACATGGACTCAGACCCAAACTCGAGACTGGACCCAACCTCGAACCCTAACTGAGACCAAAACCCAGACCTAAACCTGGACCCAGACAAAAATCAGGACCAGAACCCAAACTCAGACCCAAACTCGACCCGCACCCGTACCCCGTGACTTGAAACTGGAACCAAAACTAGAAGCTGATCTGGACCCAAGAACAGGACCACGACCATGACCTAGACAAAGACCCAAAACTGTAACCGGACAAGGACCCGGACTCGGACATGGACCCACCTTTGTATTGGTTCCCAAACATGAATCCAAACCTTAACCGACACTCAGCACCCAGAACTGCACCCATGTCTCGGTCCCGGACCTAGACCGAGACCGAGACCGAGACCTGGGACATGAACCTAAACAAGACAGGGACAAGTGATTCAGATTTAGATCTTGTCCCGGGATTTAGGAACACAGACTTGGACAACACCCATAGTCGGTGTCTTGGTCTGGGACTCAGAGAAGCACCCAAAGTTGGACAAAGACCTGGACCCAGACCTAGACCTAGGACCCGAAACCGAAACATGAACAAGAACGTGACAAAGACCCTACAATAGGATTAGGACCGTGACCAGAACCTAGACCTGGACCGGGACCCAAAACTAGACCAGAACCCAGCCCCTGAACTCGAGCTCGGACCCAGTCCCAGACCTGGTCGCGGACCCAGACTAGGATTGAGACTAAAACCTGAACCCGAACTCAAACTCGAACTCGAGACTGGATCATCGACCCAGACCAAGCCCCTGACCTAAAACGGGGTTCGGACCTTGACATGGACTAAACCCAGACACGAACTTGAATACCGACCCAAACTTAGATCGGGATCGAAACACGGGACCTAGACCGGGACCCAGAGGCAGACCCAGACCCGAACCTAGGACCCGAACAAGGACTCGGACTCAGACCTGGACCCAGATCAGGATCCAAAAAACTTGTACCCGGACTCGGAGTAAGAGTCAAACCCCGACCCCAAGCTGGACCTGGACCCCGACCTGGACCCAAAACAAAACTTGGGCCCGGAATCAGAATTTGAATTGTAACTAGGACTCGAACTTGAGACTAGAACCAAACCCAAACCATAACCCAAACTCAGACAAGAACTTGGACCAAGACCTTGAATAGGACTACGACTTGAGACATGGGACTCGGACCTGGACTGGGACCTGGACCTGACCTGGTCCTAAACCCTCGCCGGGACCTGAGACCTGTGAACTAGACTAGGATACCGACCCTAACAAGGACCAAAACCTGAACTTGGGACATGGGATCCGGACCTGGACCGAGACCTGGCCCCGAACCCCGACCGGGACCTAGACTAAAACCAAGAGTCGGGACCCAAAGCCGAACCTAAACCCAGACCATGACCTAGGAACCGGACTTGGATGCAGAACCAAGACCAGGGACCTAGGTCCCGGAACGCAAAAACCAGGACCGAACCTAGACCCAGGAATCCGAAGTCGAACCTATAACCGAACCCGAAACCTGCCCGGACACACACTGGCAAAGGAACCTAGACACGAACCATACTAGGACTGAACCCAAACGCGGACCTGAACCCAAAATCAAACCCGAACTCAGACCCAGACCCAGAATCAGAGCCAAACCTAGACCTCCCCCTGGACTCGAACTCGAACCTAGACAGGGATCAAAACCTTGGACGTAGACCCAGAACTAAACACGGACTCAGGTCGAGATCGAAACTTGGGACTCAGACCCGAACCTAAACCTGGACCCAA
The DNA here is from genome assembly GCF_029168945.1 of Cannabis sativa. NCBI lineage: Eukaryota > Viridiplantae > Streptophyta > Magnoliopsida > Rosales > Cannabaceae > Cannabis > Cannabis sativa. The sequence continues at coordinate 62,744,740 of NC_083601.1, forward strand.
ACCCAGGACTTAGCCCACACCTGAAGCCCGATGTGGACCTAGACCGAGATCGCGACTCGAACCCAATCTCGGACCAGGACTCGAACCCCGACCCGAATTCAAACCTAAACTCGAACTCAGAATCGCGACAAGAACTGGAACCAGACTAGGACTAGGACCAGGACCAGGACAAGGACCCATACCCGAACCCAAACCCAAATATAAACCAAGACAGAGACCCAAACTCAAACCGCGACTAGGACCCAAACCTGAACCTAGACCGTGACCAAAACCAAGACCAGAACTAACACCTAGACCTAGAATCAGGATAAGGACCTGGGCACGAAACTAGGAACGAGACCTAAGACCCGACTCTAGACCCAGAGTGTTGGGTTCGAGACCGAGATTGGGGTGCAGTTCTAGGCCCCGGTCCAAATTTTGTGTCTTGAGTCTGGTTCCATATTTAGGTCTGAGTTTGGGTCCAAGTTCGTGTTGGGTTTTATGCCCTAAATAAAACTCATTTCAATATAATAAGATTTACTTATTAATATATATCAGAAATAACATTTAATGTGGCATGGTTCACATGATTTATTTCATGATTATAGGTACATAATGTATGAATTCATCTGAAACCCTTTTCACATACTTGATCATGTTTATTGTGTTGTCAACAGGGAAAGTAAACATGACGATGTGAATAAAGTTTCCTAGATTTATCAGACACAGGGTTTTACTGATATGATAATCTACAACAGAGTTTACTTGCATTTGGAGAAATGTTATGTTCTTTCCAGAGCATTGGTTAAAGTAAAGCTCAGGTTGGATGCATGGAGTATGCATCGGAAGGGACCGATATTGAACTTTGACTTAGATTTATTAAACTTACCGTAATATCTATTCAAGTCAATATCGCCTAGTTGATCCTAGATCAAATGATCTTAATCCTGTTATGATTAGGCTCAATCTCAAGAGGCTATTCGTGTTCTTTGATTTGTTAGTTAAGCCTACTTTTGGGTCAGGGTGATACGTACATTTTGGGAACACGGTAGTGCAATTGAGTGGGAGCGCTAACAACATGGAATCTCAAGCTTCTATCTGGCGAATAGTAAGGAAAGGATGATCTCCTTCGAGCTTGACCAAACGAATATAAATGGTGGAGTACTCATTTCACATAAGCTGAAATATCATTTATACGGGGTTAAGTGTTTTAAGGATAAAATACATTGTAGGGTGTAACGATAATCTAATCCCTTTACAGTGTAGATCATTCATATAGAGGGTCATTGATCAAATAAGGATTATAACAATGGATAACTAATGATGTGTCTATATGGTGGAACATATAGAGAATTCTATATACTGAGAGTGCAATTCTAAGTTCTATGCGTGGATTCAACGAAGAATTAATAAGTCAGTGAATTTAGGTTATAAATTCTTGATCTCCTTATTGGAAGGTCGGTTATATAGACCCATGGTCCCCCACTAGTTGAGATAATATTTCTTGTAAGACTCCTATAATTGGTTTTGATTAATCAATTATAATTCTCAATTTAGACTATGTCTATTTGTGAATTTTTCACTAGGTAAGGGCGAAATTGTAAAGAAAGAGTTTTAGGGGCATATTTGTTAATTATGATACTTTGTATGGTTCAATTAATAAATATGATAAATGGCAATATTATTTAATCATTATTTATAGTTATTAAATAGTTAGAATTGGCATTTAAATGGTTGAATTTGAAAATTGGCGTTTTTGAGAAAATGAGATGTAGAAATGATAAAACTGCAAAATTGCAAAAAGTGAGGCCCAAATCCATATTGTATAGGCCAGCCACTTTTATAGGCTTTTTCATCTGATATTTTCATTATTTTAATGCCAAATAATTCAAACCTAACCCTAGTGGAATGCTATAAATAGATAGTGAAGGCTTCAGGAAATTTACACTTAACTTTCTACTTTTTCCTTCAGAGAAAAACCTGAGCCTTCTCTCTCTATACCTAGCTGCAACCTTCTTCACTTTCTTCCCTCTTCAATTTCGAAATTACTTAGTGTTAGAGTAGTGCCCACACACAGCAAGTGATACCTCAATCATAGTGAGAAAGATCGTGAAGAAAGACATTCAACAAGAAGGAGTTTCAGCACTAAAGAAGGAGAGAAAGAATCCAGGTTCAGATATTGATAATGCTCTGCTACAGAAAGGAATCAAGGGCTAGATATATGAACGGAAGGAGTCTTATTATTCCGCTGCACCCATTGTAAGGTTTCAAATCTTTTATATGTGTTTATTTTGTAATTGTTTTAGAAGTTCATATTTAGGGTATAAATTTAAGTCTTTGACTTTAATTTTAGATTCCAAACAGAAATTTTCTTATATTTCTATTTCCAAAATACAATACAGTTACACTTTCACAAGTGTTTAATATCCATCTTCTATTAATGGATTCAAAAACTGTATATTAAAGTGTGGAATAAGAGTTTAATATTCTGTGACCAGGATCCACTTGCACTATTCTAAGAACTCTTTGATGTAACTATACCTAAGTCATCAAAAAGACACAACCACACTTTCTTAATCTATGGCATTTGTATCTTGTTCATAGTGGTTTTGACAAGATCAATCTCTGCAAAGAGTTAATATGCTTATATCCACTGAAAGTAGTTCATCTCATTCGCAGATGGATGTACATTCAGGGGTGGATATGAGTTTTTCATTGTATTCTTAAAACGATAACTCTAGATTATACCTTATGCAAAGAAATTTGAAATGTTTGAAAAATTTCATTAATTTCTAGCAATGGTTGAAAACCATGAAGGTAAGTGGTTAAAGATCTTGCGAACTGATAGGGGTGGAGAAATAGTTAGTAAATATGCAGTTCAAAGATCATTAAATTGATTTTTGAATTATATCCAAACTTAGCTCCCCAGAAATTTCGATTTGCATATTGATGATTAGTTACTTGTTGTTGCCTAAGACCTTCTATGGTAATACAATTTCAAAATGATGTAATGGTTTTATACTTAATGTAAATCATTACTAGATTCATGGATGACCTAATCAAAATCTTAAGAAAAGCTAGAACTGTTAACCATGGTTTGTTAGCTATTCTAAGTGATTAGGGGTGGACTATCCCATAGTCAATAGATAAGAAAGTGTTTGTTTAAAAAAATACTACTTTTCTTAGAAAATGACTTAGTCTGAAAAGTAGCAAATAAAGGAGATATTTTTTTTCTTGATTCCAAAAGTGTTCTATCATCTTATTTGACATATGATGATCCCACTGCCTCTGTTGTCTTGTCACAACCGAAGAGATCAATACCATTTAGTTTTCTTAGACATAATTCACGGTACCTTATCGTAGTGGAAGAGTTTCTAGGAACTCACCTTCTTATAACTTGGAAGACACTAGTGATTAAAATCCATTGTGAGTTTAAACAAGTAATGGACTGTCAAGATAAGAAACTAAGAAGAAAAGCCAATAGAACTATGGTTTAATCCATTCACATGGAGTAACCTAAACTTTCTATTACAAGGACATAAAAGGAAATTTCGTGTATAAGTCTATTCAACGGACTTAACAAGACTTCCTGATCCTAGTATTATAGGTTTGAGTTTATTTAAACCTATGGCTTGTGGTATACCTGGTAATTACTTACTCTAATGCAAGCAACTTACTTTAGTAAGATGCTGAAGCATTTTCTTTCTAATGGCAATCTATAGAAGCTTCACAACTTCCTAAGCATAGATTTTATTTATCTATGGAAGTCTCAACTATTCCAGAAAAGATAAAGCAGTGAAAGAATTTCTTAAATCAATAGTGAGAGGTCTCATATATGCTTTAGTAGGCCTTAGACCAGACACCTACTGTTGAGTGGGAGTAATGAGTAAGTATCAGATTAATCCAGGAGAAGAACATGTTGGGTTTTATGCCCTAAATAAAATTTATTTCAATATAATCAGATTTACTTATTAATATAGATCAGAAATAACATTTAATGTTGCATGGTTCACATGATTTATTTCATGATTATATGTACATAATGTATAGATTCATCTGAGACCCTTTTCACATACTTGATCCTGTTTATTGTGCCGTCAACACATTGGAAAGTAAACATGACTATGTGAATAAAGTTTCCTAGATTTATCAGACACAGGGTTTTAATGATATGATAATCTACAACAAGAGTTTACTTGTATTTGGAGAAATACTATGTTCTTTCGAGAACATTGGTTAAAGTAAAGCTCAGGTTGGATGCATGGAGTATGCATCGGAAGGGACCGATATTGAACTTTGACTTAGATTTATTAAACTTACCGTAATATCTATTCAAGTCAATATCGCCTAGTTGATCCTAGATCAAATGATCTTAATCCTGTTATGATTAGGCTCAATCTTGAAAGGCTATTCGTGTTCTTTGATTTGTTAGTTAAGCCTACTTTTAGGTCAGGGTGATACGTACATTTTGGGAACACGGTAGTGCAATTGAGTGGGAGCGCTAGCATAAACATGGAATCTATAGCTTCTATCTGGAGAATAGTAAGCAAAGGATGATCTCCTTCGAGCTTCACCAAACGAAAATAAATGGTGGAGATCTCATTTCACATAAGCTGAAATATCATTTATACGGGGTCAAGTGTTTTAAGGATAAAATACATAGTAGGGTGTTACGGTAATCTAATCCCTTTACAGTGTAGATCATTCATATAGAGGATAATTGATCAAATTAGGATTATAACAATGGATAACTAATGATGTGTCTATATGATGGAACATATAGAGCATTCTATATACTGAGAGTGCAATTCTAAGTTCTATGCGTGGATTCAACGAAGAATTAATAAGTTAGTGAATTTTAGTGCTAAATTCTTGATCTACTTATTGGAAGCTCGGTTATATAGACCCATGGTCCCCCCACTAGTTGAGATAATATTGCTTGTAAGACTCATGTAATTGGTTTTGATTAATCAATTATAATTCTCAAATTAGACTATGTCTATTTGTGAATTTTTCACTAAGTAAGGGCGAAATTGTAAAGAAAGAGTTTTAGGGGCATATTTGTTAATTATGATACTTTGTATGGTTCAATTAATAAATATGATAAATGACAATATTATTTAATAATTATTCATAGTTATTAAATAGTTAGAATTGGCCTTTAAATGGTTGAATTAGAAAATTGGCGTTTTTGAGAAAATCAGATGCAGAAAAGGTAAAACTGCAAAATTGCAAAAAGTGAGGCCCAAATCCACTAGTATAGGGCAAGCCACTTTTGTAGGAAATTTAAACTGATATTTTCATTATTTTAATGCCAAATAATTCAAATTTAACCTAGTGGAATGCTATAAATAGATAGTGAAGGCTTCAGGAAAATTACACTTAAATTTTCTATTTTTCCTTCAGAGAAAAACCTGAGCCTTTCTCTCCCCCTATCTTTAGCTGCCACTTCTTCTTTCTCTTCCCTCTTTAATTTTGAAATCCTTAGTGTATGAGTAGTGCCCACACACAGCAAGTGATACCTCAATCATAGTGAGGAAGATCGTGAAGAAAGATCATCAGCAAAGGAGTTTCAGCATCACTGATTCAGAGAAAGAGATCCAGGTTCAGATACTGATAATGCTCTGCTACAGAAAGGAATCAAGTTCTAGATATCTGAATGAAAGGAGTCATATTATTTCGGTGCAACCAATGTAAGGTTCCTTAACTTTATATGTGTTTATTTTATCGTTTTAGAAAGTTCATATTTAGGGTGTTAATAAACATACTTGTGAGTAGATCTAAGATCCTGGTAAAATATTTTCCAACAACTGGCCTCAGAGCCATGGTAATTGATTTACTTGCAAGAAATTTGGACTTTAAAACGATTGTTTGTTTGTTTTTGGATGGAATCATGTTGTATTGAGTGTTATTTGATGATTGATTGATGTTTGTAAATTTTCGTGAAAAATAATTGCGATTCTGTTTCTGGAATTATTTTTATTGGATAGTATGGAAAAAATTAAGCAAGTTAGCCTTTTACAGAACTCAATTTCGATTTTATTTGAATTAGTTATGATTTTTTGAAGATTCGAAAAAAATTGGAGCTGTGCTGAAATTTTCCTGCGATCGCGAAAACTGTCCGTACAGTTCACAATTTTTTCGCTTTTCTTCGATTTTTCATGCTTTTTCATGGAATTAACTTCAGATTTTTTTGTATAGTTTTGTATTTATACTATTACTATTCCTAATTCAATTCTAATTATCATTTTGAATTAATTTAATATTTTTAAAATTTAATTCAAGATATTAGTGTAATTTGAATTTGAATAGAATTAGTATCTATCTTCTTGCTTAAAAATCTATCTTATTTTAAAATTTGATTATATCTTATCTTATTTTAAATTTAGAATAATTAGCTTTTTTAGTCCCTGTACTTATGACACTATACTATGATGCCCCTTAATTTATAAGTGTAGTTAAAAATACCCCTTAAAATATATCAGTTGGAATAGTATAATCCTTCTATCTAATTCTGTTAAAATTGACTAAAGTTGACTGTTAAATTAATAATGTGGCATTATACATAGATAGTAGTTGAAAAATTATATACCATTAGGAAAATAAATTACAAGTCATAAAAATTACAATCACAGGAAAAAAAAATGAAAAATAACATCCTAAAAAATAGAATATCATTACCTTAATTTTCCAAAAATCCCATGTTCTTTCTAGTGATATCCATCTCTTCAAATACTGTAGAATCCTAATTTTACACCTTTTTCTAATTTGAACTGCTAAAAAACGATTGGAATTATTTTAATAAAATTATTTTTATTAAATTTTTTTAAAAGGTTATGAAATAATTTTTTAATCATCTTTCATTGTCAGTTATTATGCCACCTCATAGTCAATTTTCCCTCTAAAAATAGATGAAATTACTACTCTATTCTTTGTTATAATACCACATCATCAATGCAAACGGTATTTTTAAACAAAATAAACAGAAGGACTAAATGTATGCATATAAAATTATACAAGGACTATTTGTAACAAGCTGAATAGATTAAGGGGCATAATAGTATAGTGTCATAAGTACAGGGGGTAAAAAAGATAATTATTCTTAAATTTAAAACAAGATAATTATAATCATGTAATTTTTAAATGTTATAAGATATTTTGCTAATTTTTTAAATTTTGTTATTTTATTTATTTAAATTACATTTAAAATTTGAAAAAGATATTTATTTATCTTTTCTAATTTTTTATTTAATTTTTATTTATAAAATAACATTTAAAATTTAAAAGTAGTTAGCAAATTTTTTTTTGAAATGATATTTAGGTTGGTTGAAACCTAATTTTTCAAAATTGTAGGTTTAATTTTAAATTTAAATATTTAATTAAACTTCGAAATTTTTTTTAATTTTTTTCAAATTTTTTTTAAATTTTCGAAAAATTTATTTTATTTAATTAATTATTTTCGAAATTAATTATTTAATTTAAAATTAAATAAATCCTACATCCAACTATCCAACTAACCTTGTTGCAGGAGTATGTGTTTTAACTTGTGTGTAAGTTTTCAAAACCTATTATTACTTGATTGCAAATAGCCATGGTTACTTTTTGCCAGATCTAATGATCTGATGGCTCCCTTGGTCAAGATAATAATTTGTAACAGGTATATTTACAATCTTCTTTCATCTGTGTATGACCTAGCAACATGATAGGATCCATCCAAAGTGTGCCTGTGTGAGCCTATGTGTTTAATTTTATTATAGATGCATATAGGTTGTTGTTGCTAAAATAAATTATCATAGTTCTTGATAGAATTTATTTAGGCCCATTTAGTTTTTGGGCCTATTAAATTAATAACAGTTGTTCTTATTAAGGTTAAATTCCTCTCTTTTGGGCCTTGTGTGAGAGTTGGGAGCCATAGAAGTGGGTACGACATACTGAACCCAGCACCCCCTCACATGAACCACCCCAATTGTGAAGGCCCATTTGCCTGATTTGAATAACTGTACTAGGTTAATTAAACTAGTTTAACCTTATAAAATTGATTAGCAACATAATTAATTTCATTTATTTTGAAATTAATTTAAGAAAATTATAGTTTAAAGAATTTTTTATTCTAAGCTAAACTATATGTATTTTCTTGTATTTAATTAAATATAGAATTATAATCATCTAGATTCTTTCTGGAGCTTAATTTAAATTTTTCATTAAATATTCCTATTTAAGTTGATATTTAGTTATCTTCAACTAACCAACTTAAATCTGAATATCTTTTGGATTTAAAATTTCAAAATTAAGTTGAGGAATTTTAGGCATTGGTTATTAAGATTCTTTAGATATTTTTTAAGTTAATATCTTTTCGAATATTAACTTAAAATGGAATATTTTTGAATTAAGTGGTTACAACTTAATTTTTGATATTTAATTAAATTTAAATTTGAAAATATTTAAGTTCTAGATTTTTTCTAATACAACTTAAATTAGATATTTTTTCAAATTTTGTGGAAAAGATACTTAGTCAAATAAGATATTTTCTAGATAGTTATTTCTAGACTACTTATTATTTCTAATATTAAAATAGGAAAATATTATAAATTGTGAAATTAATTATTTAAATAATTAATTTTGGTACAATTTATTTTAAGTATATTTTTTCCTAGTATTAAACTAGAGATTAATAATTAAGCCTTCTCTACACTTAATTATTTATTTCTTGAATTTAATACATTTAATTAATTTGAAAATTAAATATCTAAGTTGATTTTCATCATGATACTTAAATATTTCTTTTTCATGACACTTAATTAAATAGAAAATTATTTTAGCTGAAATTTATTTTTTCAACTAAATTTAAATAATTTTCAAAATATTTTTTTTTCTTTATTTTATTAATCAAATTTCGAAATTACATTTCTTAAATGCTGGAATTTTGAATTTTATCTTGAAAAATAGATTAAGTTGTAAATTAATTATTTATTTTAATTAATTCTTGGATCAACTTAAATCAATGATTTTTTCATTTATTGATTAATTTAAAATAAATTGAATTAAAGTATATTATTAGAAATTAAATTAATTAGTCAAAGGAAAATCTAGATAGGTGATATTTTTGCTTGAAGTATTTTTTCTAGTGTATTTAATTAAATAGAAAATTAATATTTAAGTTGATTTTCATCATCATACTTAAATATTTGAAATTTTTCTTATATATTTAATTAAATAGGAAAATTATATTGTAAATTAATTTTATTAATTAATTTTGGGCCAACATTAAATTAGAATAACTTTTCCAGGATTAATTTTTTATTTTAATATGCATTTTCGAAAATTGTATCCTTGAATACTTTAATTTTTCGAAATGCAATATATATTTATAGAAAATTAAATTTGAGTTGTAAATTAATTTTGTAACAACTTAAATTGAATATTTTTCTAAATATTTATTGGAAATTATTACTAAGATGGAAATAATTCATGTTATTTTCATATCCATCTAAGTAAAATTTATAAATATTAAATTAAAATTTATATTTAGAATTTTTTTTCTAAATTGGAAATTTTAAATAAATATATATTTAAAATAAATAAATTAAATAAAGAGAATCAAAGAAAATACAACTCACTTTAAATAATGAGCTGGATTATTATTAAGATATTCGATCTCCATTGTTGGTCTTACAAAAGTTAAATGTTTTCAATATAACCTCGAGACGCTAGACTTCGTCCCCCTATGGATGGTTATTCGTTGAACGCATTTAACACCGTAAGATTTCATTTGATAAGTGTTTTGTGAGTTTTCGTCTCTATTTAGACTCTCCCCTACGGTGACTACTTAGAGATAAACTCATAAAACATGAAACAATGCTGGAAGCTCATAAAATGAGAATAACCTTGACTCTCGCCTACTGGGACAACGTTGAATTCTTATTTTGATCGAATAAAAGGTTGCTAGAATGGTTTCTATTTTAGATGAGCTGACAACTCTATTCAATGAATGATACTTTGACTCTCGCCTACCGGGACACTGTATCAGTTTGTTGAAAACCTTGGAAATTATTTAAGATTGTATGTTTTAGTATTTTCACTGGTCATTCCTACGAGCTATATGTTTATAATTTCTGAATTGTGTATGAATTTATATTGAACCATGTTATTTTCTGTTATTAAGTTGTAGTTTAATTTCGAATCTTCATTGTTGGTCTAACATGTTTGTTTTTCTAATGAGATAAATTCCTAATGGATTTTCACCATTAGACATACATAATAGTGTAAGATCTCGAAAGATAAATATTGTATATGCAACATCTAGCTGTTCATCAATTGATGACACCTTAGACTAGTATTTTTACAATATGAAACAAGAAGATTACATAAATAAGATTACTTTGACTTTCGCTAATCGAAGCATCGTTGGATTATTATTTTAAACGAAATTATCCTAATTCCTCTTAGCTTATTCATTTCGAATTAGCTCAATAATATATCATTGGATGAATGGTCTATAAATCATTTCATGTCATTATATTTTCTCTTAAAAAATTAAATGACGCATATGATTATAATCCCGAAATTCTATTCCCAATTGATATAAATCCTCAATCTTAGAAATCTCCTACTTGTATGGGCAAATCTGACTTAGAGTTTAAATAGTAGTGGTGGTCCAAGAAAGAATTACTCATTATATTTGGTTGAATTTAAGTCTTTGACTTTAATTTTAGAATCCAAACAGAAATTTTCTTATATTTCTAATTCCAGAATACAATACAGTTACACTTTCTCACGTGTTTAATATCCATCTTCTATTAACGTATTCAAACTGTATGGAATATGAGTTAGGTATTCTATGACCAGGATCCACTTGCACTATTCTAAGAACTCTTTGATGTAACTAAACCTAAGTCATCAAAAAGACACAACCACATTTTTATTAATCTATGGCATTTGTATCTTGTTCATAGTGGATTTGACAAGATCAATCTCTGCAAAGAGTTAATATGCCTATATCCACTGAAAGTAGTTCATCTCATTTGCAGATGGATGTACATTCAGGGGTGGATATGAGTTTTTCGTTGTATTCTTAAAACGATAACTCTAGATTATACCTTTTAGCAAGAAATTTGAAATGTTTAAAAAATTTCATTAATTTCTAGCAATGGTTAAAACCATTAAGGTAAGTGGTTAAAGATCTTGCGAACTGATAGGGGTGGAGAAATAGTTGGTAGATATGCAGTTCAAAGATCATTAAATTGATTTTTGAATTATATCCAAACTTACCTCCCAAGAAATTTCGAGTTGCATGTTAATGATTAGTTACTAGTCGTTGCCTAATTCCTTCTAGGGTAATACAATTTCAGAATGATGTAATGGCTGTATACTTAATGTAAATCATTACTAGATTCATGGATGACCTAATCAAAAATCTTAAGAAAAGCTAGAACTGTTAACCATGGTTTGTTAGCTGTTCTAAGTGATTAGGGGTGGACCATCCCATTGTCAATAGATAAGAAAGTGTTTGTTCAAACAAATACTACTTTTCTAAGAAAATGACTAAGTCTGAAAACAAGTAGCAAATAAAGGAGATATTTAATTCTTGATTCCAAAAGTGTTCTATCATCTTATATAACATATGATGATCCCACTGCCTCTGTTGTCTTGTCACAACCGAAGAGATCAATACCATTTAGTTTTCTTAGACATAATTCACGGTGCCTTGTTGTGGTGGGACAGTTTCTAGGAACTCACCTTCTTATGACTTGGGAGACACTAGTGATTAAAATCCATTGTGAGTTTAAACAAGTAATGGAATGTCAAGATAAGAAACTAAGAAGAAAAGCCAATAGAACTATGGTTTAATCCATTCACATGGAATAACCTAAATTTTTCTATTACAAGGACATAAAAGGAAATTTTTGTTTATAAGTCTATTCACTAGACTTAACAAAACTTCATGTTCCTAGTATTATAGGTTTGAGTTTATCTAAACCTATGGCTTATGGTATACCTGGTAATTACTTACTCTAATGCAAGCAACTTACTTTAGTAAGATGCTGAAGTATTTTCTTTCTAATGGCAATCTATAGAAGCTTCACAACTTCTTAGGTATAGATTTTATTTTATCTAAGGAAAAGTCTCAACTATTCCAGAAAAGATAAAGCCATGAAAGAATTTCTTAAATCATCAGTGAGAGGTCTTAGATATGCTTTTGTATGCCTTAGACTAGACACTTGCTGTTGAGTGGGAGTAATGAGTAGGTATCAGATTAATCCAGGAGAAGAACATTGGAAGACAATCAAGTAAATCCTAAGATTAAGAAGAGGAACTATATGTTAGTCTATAAGGGTGTGTTTAAAACTCTTAGACTACACCATATCAGATTTCGAAATTTTCCTTTGTGCTAGTAAATCTTTCTGATAAGATGGTGGTTACTCTGGGGGTGGAATAGTGATTTTGGAGAAGTGTAAAAACTTATCTGAAATCTCTAGGTCTACCAGAGAGAAACTGAATGTTAAAGCTGCAGGAAAGGTACTTATTCAGTCTAAGGAAAGTTCTATATATCTTTGGCACCATTCCAAATTTCCTTAAATTACTAGTGTTAATTTCCTGATTAACCAAAAGTAGTTGCCAAAAGTATAGAATCCAGTATCCCAAGAGAGTAGACATATAGAGAGGAATTTCACATTATCAATGATTTTGTGATTAAAGGAAGAGTAATGGTGGAGAAAGGTTGTGTTTAATTCAACCTTTCGGATCCTATTACGAGGAGTTTACTACTACTACACTTGATTTGTATATCAAGGTGTTAAGATTATTTGAAACGCACTTTTTGTTTTATATTAGTGCAAGTGGGAGTTTGTTGGGTTTTATGCCCTAAATAAAATTCATTTCAATATAATCAGATTTACTTATTAATATAGATCAGAAATAACATTTAATGTTGCATGGTTCACATGATTTATTTCATGATTATATGTACATAATATATAGATTCATCTGAGACCCTTTTCACATACTTGATCCTGTTTATTGTGTCGTCAACACATTGGAAAGTAAACATGACTATGTGAATAAAGTTTCCTAGATTTATCAGACACAGGGTTTTACTGATATGATAATCTACAACAAGAGTTTACTTGTATTTGGAGAAATACTATGTTCTTTCGAGAACATTGGTTAAAGTAAAGCTCAGGTTGGATGCATGGAGTATGCATCGGAAGGGACCGATATTGAACTTTGACTTAGATTTATTAAACTTACCGTAATATCTATTCAAGTCAATATCGCCTAGTTGATCCTAGATCAAATGATCTTAATCCTGTTATGATTAGGCTCAATCTTGAAAGGCTATTCGTGTTCTTTGATTTGTTAGTTAAGCCTACTTTTAGGTCAGGGTGATACGTACATTTTGGGAACACGGTAGTGCAATTGAGTGGGAGCGCTAGCATAAACATGGAATCTATAGCTTCTATCTGGCGAATAGTAAGCAAAGGATGATCTCCTTCGAGCTTGACCAAACGAAAATAAATTGTGGAGATCTCATTTCACATAAGCTGAAATATCATTTATACGGGGTCAAGTGTTTTAAGGATAAAATACATAGTAGGGTGTTACGGTAATCTAATCCCTTTACAGTGTAGATCATTCATATAGAGGATAATTGATCAAATTAGGATTATAACAACGGATAACTAATGATGTGTCTATATGATGGAACATATAGAGCATTCTATATACTGAGAGTGCAATTCTAAGTTCTATGCGTGGATTCAACGAAGAATCAATAAGTTAGTGAATTTTAGTGCTAAATTCTTGATCTACTTATTGGAAGCTCGGTTATATAGACCCATGGCCCCCCCACTAGTTGAGATAATATTGCTTGTAAGACTCATGTAATTGGTTTTGATTAATTAATTATAATTCTCAAATTAGACTATGTCTATTTGTGAATTTTTCACTAAGTAAGGGCGAAATTGTAAAGAAAGAGTTTTAGGGGCATATTTGTTAATTATGATACTTTGTATGGTTCAATTAATAAATATGATAAATGACAATATTATTTAATAATTATTCATAGTTATTAAATAGTTAGAATTGGCATTTAAATGGTTGAAATTAGAAAATTGGCGTTTTTGAGAAAATCAGATGCAGAAAAGGTAAAACTGCAAAATTGCGAAAAGTGAGGCCCAAATCCACTAGTATAGGGCGAGCCACTTTTGTAGGAAATTTAAACTAATAATTTCATTATTTTAATGCCAAATAATTCAAACCTAACCCTAGTGGAATGCTATAAATAGATAGTGAAGGCTTCAGGAAAATTACACTTAAATTTTCTATTTTTCCTTCAGAGAAAAACCTGAGCCTTTCACTCTCCCTATCTTTAGCTGCCACTTCTTCTTTCTCTTCCCTCTTGAATTTTGAAATCCTTAGTGTATGAGTAGTGCCCACACACAGCAAGTGATACCTCAATCATAGTGAGGAAGATCGTGAAGAAAGATCATCAGCAAAGGAGTTTCAGCATCAAAGATTCAGAGAAAGAGATCCAGGTTCAGATATTGATAATGCTCTGCTACAGAAAGGAATCAAGGGCTAGATATTCCGCTGCAACCAATGTAAGGTTCCTTAACTTTATATGTGTTTATTTTTTCGTTTTAGAAAGTTCATATTTAGGGTGTTAATAAACATACTTGTGAGTAGATCTAAGATCCTGGTAAAATATTTTCCAACAGAACATTGGAAGACAATCAAGTAAATCTTAAGATTAAGAAGAGGAACTATATGTTAGTCAATAAGGGTGTATCTAAAACTCTTAGACTACACCACATCAGATTTCGAGATTTGCCTTTATGCTAGAAAATCTTTCTGATAAGATGGTGATTACTCTGGGGGTGGAATAGTGATTTCGGAGAAGTGTAAAAACCTATCTGAAGTATCTAGGTCTACCAGAAAGGGACTGAATGTTAAAGTTGCAGGAAAGGTACTTATTCAGTCTAAGGAAAGTTCTATACATTTTTGGCACCATTCCAAATTGCCTAAACTACTAGTGTTATTTCCTGATTAACCAAAAGTAGTTGCCAAACGTATAGAATCCACTATCCCAGAAAGAGTAGACATATAGAGAGGAATTTCACATTATCAATGATTTTGTGATTAAGGAACAGTAAGGGTGGAGAAAAGGTTGTGTTTAATTCAACCTTTCAGATCCTATTACGAGGAGTTTACTACTACTACACTTGATTTGTATATCAAGGTGCTGAGATTATTTGAAATGCACTTTTTATTTTATATTAGTGCAAGTGGGAGTTTGTTGGGTTTTATGCCCTAAATAAAACTCATTTCAATATAATCAGATTTACTTATTAATATAGATCAAAAATAACATTTAATGTTGCATGGTTCACATGATTTATTTCATGATTATATGTACATAATGTATGAATTCATCTGAAACCCTTTTCACATACTTGATCCTGTTCATTGTGTTGTCAACACTTTGGAAAGCAAACATGACTTTCTGAATAAAGTTTCCTAGATTTATTAGACACAGGGTTTTACTGATATGATAATCTACAACAGAGTTTACTTGCATTTGGAGAAATGCTATGTTCTTTCAAGAGCATTGGTTAAAGTAAAGCTCAGGTTGGATGCATGGATTATGCATCGGAAGGGACCGATATTGAACTTTGACTTAAATTTATTAAACTTACCGTAATATCTATTCAAGTCAATATCACCTAGTTGATCCTAGATCAAACGATCTTAATCCTGTTATTATTAGGCTCAATCTCAAGAGGCTATTCGTGTTCTTTGATTTGTTAGTTAAGCCTACTTTTGGGTCATGGTGATACGTACATTTTGGGAACACGGTAGTGCAATTGAGTGGGAGTGCTAATATAAACATGGAATCTATAGCTTCTATCTGGCGAATAGTAAGTAAAGGATGATCTCCTTTGAGCTTGACCAAACGAAAATAAATGGTTGAGTACTCATTTCACATAAGCTGAAATATCATTTATACGGGGTTAAGTGTTTTAAGGATAAAATACATTCTAGGGTGTAACGGTAATCTAATCCCTTTATAGTGTAGATCACTCATATAGAGGGTCATTGATCAAATTTTGATTATAACAATGGATAACTAATGATGTGTCTATATGGTGGAACATATAGAGCATTTTATATACTGAGAGTGCAATTCTAAGTTCTATGCGTGGATTCAACGAAGAATTAATAAGTCAGTGAATTTAGGTTATAAATTCTTGATGTGCTTATTGGAAGCTCGGTTATATAGACCCATGGTCCCCCCACTAGTTGAGATAATATTGCTTGTAAGACTCATATAATTGGTTTTGATTAATCAATTATAATTCTCAATTTAGACTATGTCTATTTGTGAATTTTTCACTAAGTAAGGGCGAAGTTGTAAAGAAAGAGTTTTAGGGGCACATTTGTTAATTATGATACTTTGTATGGTTCAATTAATAAATATGATAAATGACAATATTATTTAATAATTATTTATAGTTATTAAATAGTTAGAATTGGCATTTAAATGATTGAATTTGAAAATTGGCGTTTTTTAGAAAATGAGATGCAGAAATGATAAAACTGCAAAATTGCAAAAAGTGAGGCCCAAATCCATATTGTATAGGCCGGTCAGTTTTATAGGCTTTTTCATCTGATATTTTCATTATTTTAATGCCAAATAATTCAAACCTAACCCTAGTGGAGTGCTATAAATAGATAGTGAAGGCTTCAGGAAATTTACACTTAACTTTCTACTTTTTCCTTCAGAGAAAAACCTAAGCCTTCTCTCTCTATACCTAGCCGCCACCTTCTTCTCTTTCTTCCCTCTTCAATTTCAAAATTACTTAGTGTTAGAGTAGTGCCCACACACAGCAAGTTATACCTCAATCATAGTGAGGAGGATCGTGAAGAAAGACATTCAACAAGAAGGAGTTTCAGCACTAAAGAAGGAGAGAAAGAATCCAGGTTCAGATATTGATAATGCTCTGCTACAGAAAGGAATCAAGGGCTAGATATCTGAACGGAAGGAGTCATTTTATTCCGCTGCACCCAATGTAAGGTTTCTAATACTTGATATGTGTTTATTTCGTAATCGTTTTAGAAGTTCATATTTAGGGTGTTAATCAACATACTTGTGAGTAGGTCTAAGATCCTGGTAAAATAATTTCCAACTCAGACTTCGACTTAGGACCCAGCTTGTGACCCAGCACCCGAAATGGAACGAAATCAGCACTCGAGATCACGATCCGGATCTGGACCTAGGGCTTGGACTGAACCTGTAATCGTTGTTTAGATTTGGGACCCTGCCCCAGACCCGAACCCAGACCCGGACCTGAACATAGTCCCACACCCAAACCTAGACCCAAACCCGTAACCTGTGACCTAAAATTGGATTCAAAATCGGATGTAGACCGGGACTTGGGAATGGGTAAGAAACAAAGATTTAGACCTGGACCTCAAACCATAACTAGACCTGGACCCGTAACCGTAACTAGACAAGGACTCGGGACCCGAACTTGGACCCAAACTCAGACCTAAACATGGAACCAGACTCACGACACAAACTGGGACCGGGACCTAGAAATGCACCCCAATCTCGGTATCGAACCCAAACTTGAACTTGGGACGCGAGACCTAAACCAGAACCAGATCGGGACACGTGACAAGGATCCAGATCTGGGACTCAGACCAGGACCGGAACCCGGACCCAGACCAAAATCAGACCCTGACCCAGACCCATGACCTGAAACTGGAACCTGAACAAAAACCTCCTTACAAGGATCCTCGAACAAGACTAGGATCGTGACCAGAACCCAGACCCAGACCTAGAACAGAACTCGGACCTAGCCCCAGACCCAAATCGAGACTAGAACTCGGGCTCAGACACGGTCGTTTATCCAGACCAGGACCGAGACTCGGACCCAAAACAAGACCCGGACCCAGACCTAGACCTGGGACCCGATCCTAAAACCCAAACTCAAACCTAGATAGGGATTCGAATACGAACCTAGACTCGAACCCAGACCTAGACCCACATCGGGATCGAAACTTAGGACCTAGATCCGCGTCGAGACCCTGACTTGGACCCGCACCCGGGACCCGAACTCGGACCTACACTCGAACATATACCCAGACTCGGATTCGGACCTTAACCCAAACCCGAACCCAAACTCAAACCAGGACTCAGACCCTGACCCAGACCCCGACCCAAACCGAACCAAGACACTAAATCAAAATCGAAACTAGGACTAGGACCCTAACCAAGACCGGGACTAATGTCGCCCAATTAGTTACACTGCGGTCACGGTAGTAAACGGGCTATGTCGTATCCACAGGGAGGTAAATCGCAATTCAAGATTAGTTTAGTAAATATAAAATAAATGCAATAGGAGAAATTGAGAAGCAAAATTAAAATGGAGATGAGAAAGTTGATCAGATAAAGAGCTCGGTAAGGTAGAAATGTAGTTATGCAAATCCTATTCTAATAATATATTAATTCAAAACGCAGTTGCAATTCTACACCATTAATTACAACTGGAAGATATATATATTAAAATTACAAATTAATTAATCTTGAATAAATTGAATCTCACGTCTAACTTGACAGCATATCATATTATATATCATAAATCGACAAAATACCGCTATTGGCAGAATGCAGTAAACGACATGCAATATAATAAGAATACCAAAATATTAATAGCCTAACTTACATAAGAAAAGCATGACTGAACTTATATAAAAGATACTATTAACTTTAGAAGAAAAATTAGAAGATGAAGAATAATTTAATAAATGAGATATGGAGATGAAGCACAAAAGAATCAATATCAATAATTAAAATAAGAAGTACAATAGCTACACTCTAACCTCACCAATATTACTATTTTAATACACTCATTTTTGTCACTAAAATAAGTATAAATAAAATAAGAGTAATTTGCGGCATAAATACCTAAGTTTAACTCCCAATTGCAAATAAATACCTAAGTTTAATTTTTGGCGGTAATAATACCTAAGTTATACTTTTGGAACTCTGTAGATACCTAACCGTTAAAATATTATGTCATTATCCACGTGTCATTTTTTTATTGGTATATTTTAATTAATTTTTTTTTAAAAAATAAAAATTTAATGACTTGGACCAATTAGGAATTGCCACGTGGCAATTTAGTTAACAATTAACACTCAGGTACCTATAAAAGTTCCAGAATTATAACTTAGGTATTATTACCGCCAAAAATTAAACTTAGGTATTAATTTGCAACTGAAAGTTAAACTTAAGTATTTATGCCGCAAATAATAATAAGAGAGAAAAATAAACTGACAAAGTGTATTTTCTCTACTCTAAAATCTGATGCCTTTTACAATAAATTTAGGTCCTTTTTATAGTGCAAATTTGCTCCTCAAATATGGTATTTTCGTGTACCATTTAGTGGGATAAATGGCACAAAAAGTTGAACACAATTGAAAAAATGGGACCATGCGTGTAAGGAAATGTTGGAGAGAATGAGGGATGATGGGACAGGTGGCGTGAGCTAGTTACTTCCGTCAGATGGAATGACGTTGGCAAAGAAAAGACACGTTATTGTTGTTGCATTCTTTGTGGTAGTCATAGGAGATAGTCAACTAAAAACTTAGTTGATATGGACTATTTCTCCACATTCGGCATTAACTAATGGGCCTTCAAAAGATAACGTGCAAACATCCAGCACCATCTTTTCATGTGAATTAAAAATAGATGTTGGGCTTTTGATCAATCATCCAATTGGGTTGAGGTTCTATTATAATACTTTGCTCAAATCTGAAAAATAACACAAAATTAAAATAAATTAAATATTTCCAACTAAAATAAATTTATTATTAAAACCACAAAATACTTAATTTATATTAATTATATATGCATAAATAAAGGCTTAAAATGTACAAATTTGAACCTTAATCAGGGACCTAGGACCCTGACCTCAATCGGGGACCCGAACCCATGTCCGTGTCCGGGTCTGGGACCGAGACCGGGGTCGGGTCTTGGGTCCCTGTCGTGGGTCCTGATTCTGGTTCTAATTTCTGTTTTGGGTCCCCAATCTAGGTTTGGGACCTAGGTCCATGTCTGAGTCTCCAATCCTGATCTGGGTCCTGCGTCTAGGTCTGGTGCAAGTCCGTGTTTGGGTTCGGGTTCGTGTCCCCAGTCCCGATTCGAGTTTTGATTTGGGTCTGTGTCCCGGTCAGGGTGTGGGTTCGGGTCGTAGTCAGATTCTAGTTCAGGACGGAGACCGGGTCCAAGTCCCCTGGTCTTGTTTTCGGGTCGCGGTCTACTTTCGATTTTGCTTCTAGTTTGGGGTCACGGGATACGGGTTCGAGTCTGGGTCCGGGTTTGGGTCCGAGTCTGGGTCTAAGTTTGAGTCCGGGTATAGGTCTAGATCCAAACATCGACTATGGTTCAGGTCCAAGCCCCCAGTCCATATTAGGATCAAGTTTCGGGTCCTAGTCTACTTCCACTTAGGGTCCCAGGTCCTGGTCTGGGTCCTAGTTCAGGGTTCGGGTTCAGGTCTTTGGTCTCGATGCTAGTTTTAAAGCCTGGGTCCTTGGTCTAGGTCCCCCATCCAGGTCCGGGTCCTATGTCCCGTTCCGAGTCTAGAACCGGGTCAGGGTTCAAGTCCTAGTCTGAGTTTAGGTTCGGGTTTTCGATCCCAATCTGGGTCATGATCTGGGTTCGAGTCCAGATCCATGTTCAGGTCTGAGTCTCGAGTTTCGATCTGGGTCTAGGTTTTGAGGTCGCGTCCATGCCCACTATCTAGGTTCGGGTCCTAGGTCCCAGTCCAGGTCCATGTTTTTGTTCAGGTCCTAGTCCTTGTTCTGATATTCAATCCGTGTCCGGGTTCGGGTTCGAGTCGGGGTCTGGGTCAGGGTCTGAGTCCTGGTCTGAGTCTAGGATTGGGTCTTGGTCCATGTTTGGATCCCGGTCTGGGTCTAGGTTTGGGTCCAGGTCCGAGTCCAAGTCTTGGGTACGTGTCAAGGTTTTGGTCTTGGTCTCGGTCTGGATCCAGGTCCCAAGTTTCGATCCTGGTCTGGGTATGGGTCTAGGATTGGGTTCGAGTCTAGGTTCGTATCCAGATCCATGTCTAGGTCCGAGTCTAGGTTTGGGATCGGGGTCCAGGTTCAGGTCCAACTCGATCCCGGACCCAGAACCTGAAACGGACCAGGACTGGGACTAGAACGCAGGCCAGGACTGTAACAGGACCCAAACCTAAACCAAAACTCAAACCAAAACCCATACCAGGACTTGGACCCAGACCGAGACCTGTGACCTGGGACCTAAACCAAGACCTGTACCTGGACCCAAACCAGGATCCAGACCCAGACCCAGACCCAAAAACTAGGGCCCAACTCAGGACCCATAGACCAGAGTCAGACCAGGGACCCAAAACCCGAACCCAAACTTGACTGGGACCCGAACTCGGACTCGAACCCAAACCGAGAACTGGACTCGGACCGGACCCGAACTCAAACCGGAACACGAACTTGGACCCAGACTGGGACCTAGGACCCGAACATAGATAGGGAACCTAGACCTAGGAAATGGGACCCCGAACTAGGATCAGAACTTGGATCGGGATTCAGGACCTAACCTCAAACCCAAACTTGGACCTAGGACACACCTCGGGACCTGGGATCCGGGACTCGATGCTTGGACCTGACTCGTAGTCGGTGGTAGGATCTAGGACTTAGACTAGAGCCCAAACCTAAACTCGATCTCAAATAAGGTGTCGGGCACATACGAAGACCCAAACCCACACTTGGGAACCAAAACCGAAACATGAACTGGAACCGGACTAGGATCTTAGAACGGGATCGGAACCTGGACCCAAACCTGAACCTGAACCCGAAACCGAACCCAACCTCAAAACCTAACCGAGATCGAACCCCAGACCTGAACCTCGTCCCACACCCAAATCAGGACTGAACCCAGACTCAGACCCAAACTCGACCCGAACCCGTACGCCGTGACATGAAACTAGAACCGAAACTAGAATCCGATTGGGACCCAAGAACAGGATCAGGACCAGGACCTAGACCCAGACCCATAACTTTAACCAGTCCAGGACACAGACCCACCTTGGGATTGGGGTCCAAAACTTGAATCCAAACCCGAACCGAGACTCGGGACCCCAACCCAGACTTGAATTCAAAGCTGAACATTGAACATGACTCGGGACCTAGAATTGGGATCGAGACCCAGAACTGGACCCTAGTCTCGGTCCCGGACCTAGACCCAGAACCAGACTGAGACCTGGGACATAAGCCGAAACTAGACTACGACCCGTGATTGGGATCCAAATCTTGTCCCTGGATTTGAGAACTGGGGCTTGGACAAGACCCATAGTCAATTTCTTTATTTGGTACTCGGACAAGGACCCAAAGCTGGACCACGACCTGGACCTAGACCAAGACTTGGGACCCGAAACTGAAACTTGAACAAGAACGTGACTAGGACCTTGGAACAAGACCGCGACCGTGACCAGGACCTGGACCTTGACCGGGACCCGGAACTAGACCAGAACCCAGCCACTAAACTCGAGCTCAAACCTTGTCCCTGACCCAAACTAGGATTGAGACTCGGACCTGAACCCAAAACTGAACTCGGGACTCAATCCCGAACCAAGACCTAGCCCGTGACCTAAACTGGGATTTAGAGCTGGACATGGACACGAAGCCAGACCTGGACTCAAAAACTGACCCAGACCCAAACTGGGATCGAAACACGATACATAAACCCAGACCTGGATGAAGACCCATACCCGAACTTGGGACCCAGACCTAGACCCGAACCTGGACCCAGACTCAAACCGGGATCCAAAAAACCCGTACCTGAAATCAGAATTGGAACTATGACTAGGACCCAGACCTGAGACTAGAGCTGAACCCAAACCATAACTGACTCAGATAAGAACCTGAACCGTGACCTTGACTAGGACTGAGACTTGAGACCTGGGACACGAACCTTGACCGGGACTCGGACTGGGACATGGACTTGGACCTGACTTGGTCCTAAACCCTCGCCGAGTTTTGAGACCCACGACCCAGACCAGGATCTAGACCCTAACAAGGACCCAAACCTAAACCCCGACCAAGACGCGGACAGAGACCCTTACCCGAACCCAGACCGGGACCTGAATTAAAACCAAGACTCAGGACCCAAACCTGAACCTAGACCCACACCAGGACTTAGGAATCAGACTTGGATGGGGGACCTAGACAAGGGACTTAGGCCTCAGAACCCTGACCCAGATCTAAATCCAGGACTCGAACCCCAACCAGGACCTGACCTGGACCCGAGAATCTGAAGTCAGACCTAGACCTGGACCCAAAACCTGGCCCGAACAAAAACCAGGTTAGGAATCTGGACACGAACCCATACCATGATTAAACCCGAACCTGGACCTGAACCGAAAATCAAACTTGAACCCGGGACCCGAACTAAGACCCAGACCCAGAATAAGACCGAAACCTAGATCTACACCCGGAACAGCACTCGCACCCAGAGTGGGATCGGAACCCCGGAGTTAGACCCGGAACAAAACCCAGATTCAGATCAAGATCGAAACTTGGGACTCGGGCAAAAACTTGGACCCAAACGAAGGACCCTAACCCACACCCGGAGCTCGATCTGAACGTAGACCGAGATTTGGACTCGAACCCAAACTCAGACCAAGACTCGAACCCCAATCGAAACTCGAACACCGACTCAAACTCGAACCCAAACTCGAACTCGGAATCGCAATTGGAACTGGAACTGGGATAGGACTAGGACCAGGACCCAGACCCAAACCCAAACCCAAATAAAAACATAAACTGAGACCCAAACCTGAACCGCGACTATGACCCAAACGGGAACCTAGATCGCGACCCAAACCAAAACTAGAACTGGGAACTAGGCCCATAATTGGGATAGGGACCCTGGCAACGGAGGTAGGACCAGGACCCAAGACCCGACCCCAGACCTGGACTTAAACATAGGACCCAGCTCGTAACCCAGCACCCGAAAAGGAACACGAACGCGACCCGAGATTGGATCAGGATCTGGACCCGGGGCTTGGATCGAACCCGTAGTCAGTGTCTAGATTTGAGACCAAGCCCCGGACCCGAAACCAAACCAGGGCCCGAACCAGAATCCAGACCCAGACTAAAACCTGGACCCAAACCCGTACCCTGTGACCCGAAATTGGAACCGAACCGGAAGTAGACCGAGACCCGGGAACGGGACCGGAACCAGGACTTGGACCTGGACCTAGAACCGTAACCGGACATGGACCTAGACCCAAAAACATAACCAGACCAGGACCTAGACTCCAACCTAGACCTAGACCTGAACTGGGACCTAGACCCAGATCCGAACCCAAACCAAGACTCGGTGCCGAACCTGGGCCCGAACTCAAACCAAAACATGGAACCAGACTTGGGACAAAAAATTGGGGTCGAGACCTAGAACCGCACCCTAGTCTTGATGCCGAACCCAAACTTGGACCTTGGACCCAAGACCTGAACAGGGCCGCGAGAATAGGACCCTTAAACAAGAGTACGATCGTGACCAGGACCCGGACGCAAACCTAGAACCAAACTTAGACCTAGATCCAGACCAAAACCGAGACCGAAACTCGGGCCCAAACATGGTCATGTACCCAGACTGGGATCTAGACCCGGACCCGAACCCAGACCGGACCTAGACTTGGGACTTGATCCCAGACATAGACTCGGACCTAGATAGGGAACCAGATATGAACCTGGACTGGAACCCAGACCTAGACCCAGACTCGGATCAAAACTCGGGACCTAAATCTAGACCGAGACCCTAACCAAGACCCAGACCTGGACTCACACCGGGGACCTGTACACAGACCTGAACCCAAACCCAGACCCAGACCGAGATCGAGACCATGACCCTGACCCAGACCTAAACTCGGACTTGGACTCAGACCTATACCCAGACCCAGACCCATACCGGAACCCAAACACTAAATCGAAATTGAAACTGGGACTAGGACCCAAACCCAGACCTAGACCTAGGCCTTGGAACCTAGACCCAGATCAAAACTCGGGACTCAGACCCGAACGAGGACCTAGACTCGAACCTAGATCGAGATCAAAACTCGAACCTAGACTTGGATCAGGACTTGAACCCCGACACGATCCTAGACTCAGATCGGGACGTAGGACTCAGACCTAGAAGGGGACCCAAACCCGGGACACTGACATCAAAACTAGGACTGGGACCCAAGACCTTATCCCAGACCCGGACCCTTGACCTAGGACCCGGACTTAGACTTGGGACCCAAAGTGGAACTAGACTGGGACCCGAGATCGTGATCCAAATCTGGACCCGGGGCTTAGACCTGATCCGTAGTCAGTGTTTCGACCTGGGACCCATACCAAGACTCAAATCTAGACCAAGACTCAGACCCAGACCCAGTCCCAGACCCAGACCCGTACCCGAGACGTGGGTTTGAGTCCGGGAACTAGAATCTGACTAGGACCTAGACCTAGACACAGACTGGAATCAAAACTCAGATCGAGACTAGGCACACGAACTGGAACCCAGACACGGACTTGGATCCAGGCCCGGACCAAGGACCCGGACCGGGATTGGAGACTCAGACCTAGACCCAGGACCCAAACCTAGATTGGGGACCCAAACACAAATTAGAACCAGAATTGGGACCTAGGACTTGGATAAGGACCCAAGACCAATCCCCGGTCTAGGTCCTAGACCCGGACCTGGAAAAGGACTAAGACCCAGGATCCGAATCAAAATAAGACTAAGACCCAAGATTGGGATTTGGATCTTGACCCACGACCCGAGGCTTGGACCCAACCCGTAGTCGGTGTCTAGATCTTGGAATCGTATCAAGACCCAAACCTGGAACCATTTCTAGACTAGGATAAAAACCCAGACTCGAACCCGAGACCCGAAATCAGAACAAGAGTCAGAATTTTGACCTTAGAACAGGAATTGGACCAAGACCCAAAACCGGATCTAGACGTGGAACCAAACATGGACTGGAACCCAGACTCGGACTTAGACCCAGATCCGTACCCCAAACCGGGGTCTGAGTCCGAGTTTGGGTTTGAGTTTGGGAACTTAAATCTGACTAACACCTAGACCCAGACCCAGACCGGGATGCAGACACAAATCAAAACTCAGATCGGGACTCGAGACACAAACCTCAACCCAAACACAGACTTGGACTTAGACCCGGACCCAACACCCGGATCGGGATTGGAGACTCAGACCTAGACCCAGGAGCAAGACCTAAATTGGGGACTCAAACTCAAAATTAGAACCAGAATCGGGACATAAGAATGGAACTGGGACCCATGACCTGACCGTAGTCACGGTCCCACACCAAGACCCGGACACGGACCAGGACCCAAGATCCGAATTGGAACGAGAGTGGGACCCAAGATTAGGATCTGGATATTGACCCTCGACTCCGGGCTTGGACCCAACCCGTAGTCAGCATCTAGATCTTGGAATCATACCAGCACTCGAACTTGTAACAATTTCGAAGCGAAGACCCAAACCTGAACTCGAACCCGAGACCTGAAATCAGAATAAGAACCAGAATCAAGACCCTGGAACAAGAATTGGACCTGGAACCATAACCAGATCTAGACACAGAACCAAACACGGACCCGGACCTAGACTGGAATCGATACCCAGTCCCAGACCCAAACCTCGACCCAAACTTGCTACAGGACTTGCGACCTAGAACCCGGAGTCCAAGACCCGTGATTCGGGACCTGGACCAGAACCTAGACCCGTGCTAGAACCTAGACTCAGACCCAGACCCAGACCCGGACAAAGACTCGGACCCAAACACGGTCTGAAACCTAGAACCAGAGCCGGACCCAGAACCAGACTCGTACCATAACTCGGACTCGAACTCATGACTTGGACCCGGACCGAGATAAGGACTTGGACCCAAACTTGGACTAGGACCGAGACCTAAACGTGGACTTGGACTAGAGCCTAGACTAGGACTGGGACCCGAGATCGATCTCGGGACCTGCGACCCGATACTTGGACATGGGACCTGAGAATCGAACTGTGACTAGACCTAGACAAGGCCATGACCCGAGATAAGGACCAGTACTGAAGACGGACCGGGACCTAAACTCGTACTGGGACCCTAACCTAGACTGGGACCTAGGACCCTAACCTGAATTGGGGACCCAGCCCCATGACTCAGGACCTAAGACAAAAACCTAGACCTAAGACCCAAACCAGGACCCAATGTAAGAGTTAGAACTTGACCAGGATTTGTATTTTGACCGGGGACCCAGGACCCAAGACTCGAGGCTTGGACACGACCCATAGTCAGTGTCTAAATCAAGGAATGAAAGCTAGACCCAGACCCAGACTTGGACCAGAAGCCGAACCCGTGCCTGAACTCGAACTAGACTCGACATGTTGTTGATGTTTGGATTTGGGACCAAGACTCGAACCTGAACCCAAACACGGACCTAGACCCAGACCAGGACTTAGACCGAGAGCCACACTCAAACCTTAAATCGTACCCTGTGACTCGAAATTGGAATCGAAACTGGAAGCGAACCCTTAAACCCTAAACCTTAAACCCTAAACCTTAAACTCTAAATCCTAAACTCTTTACACTTACCCCTAAACCCTAAGCCCTAAACCCTAAACCCTAAATCCCTAAACACTTTACCTAATACCCTAAACCCTAAACCCTAACCTTGACACGGGCCCAGGCCCATACCCATACCGAGATCGGAACCCAGGACCAAGACCGAAACCTGGATCTAGACGCGAACCTAGACCCAAACTCAAAACCTGAACTCGCAGCCAAACCCAGACCAAAACCTTGTCCAGGACTTAGACGTTGTCTTGGATGCAGATTGGGATCCCGCCCTAGACCCAAATAGGGACCTGGACTCTGACCGGGACCCAGACCTTGACTTAAACCTAAACCCGTACTGGGACCTAGACTAAGACCCAAACTCACGATCCCAACCCGAATCTGAACTTGGACCTAGACTGGGACCTAGCATCCGGACCTAGATGGGGGACCTAGGCCCTAAACCCTAACTTGGACCTAGACCTGGACCAAGGCTCCTGACCCAGATGGGGGACTTGGACACAAAACTAAGCCCCAGATCTGTGACCGAACCCAAAACTCGACCCCAAACTAAGGACACGAGACCCGACCCTGGACCCAAAACCCAAGACCTGACTTCCGAGACACAACCCCAAACCCGGACCCAAACAAAAACTTAGGACGCGGCCCAAGACATGGGACCCAAACTAGAATAAGACCGAGATCCAAGACTGAGATCCAAATCTGGACCTAAGGCTTCGACCTGACCTGTAGTCATTGTTTGAATCCAGGACCCGCACCCGGATCTGTACCCAGACTCATACCTGGACACAAATGTAAACCCAAACTCAAACCATAACCCATACATGGACTTGGACCCAGACCGAGACCTGTGACTTGGGACCTAAACCAAGACCTAGACTTGGACCCAAACCAATACCCGAACACAAACCAAAACCAAAACCCAAAAATTAGGGCCCGGACCTAGGACCTATGAATCAGACTCGGACTTTGGACCCAAAACTCAAACCCATACTAGGTTTTGGACCTATAATCAGACCCGAACCCAAATTGGGACATGGACTAAGACCGGGACTCAAGAACGGAACCCGAATAGAAACACAAATTGGGACCCGGACCGGGCCCTTGGACCTGAACATAGATGGGGGATCTGGACCCCAAGAATGGTGCCCCCAAACTGGGACCAGAACTTGGGCCTCGGAACTTGGATCAGGATCCGGGACTTGACCCCAGACCCAAACCTCGAACAAGGACCCACCTTGGGACTTAGGATCCAGGACTCGATGCTTGGACCCGACGCGTAGTCGGTGTCTAGATCTAGGACTTAGACGAGAACCCGAACCCAAACTCGAACTCAAACCATGACCTGGACACAAACCCACACTCGGGAACCAAAATCGAAACTTGTACTAGAACCCGATCAGGATCATGGAACGTGACCGAGACCTAGCATCGGACCTGAACCTAGATTTGGACCCAACCTCAGACTCTAACTGAGACCGAAACCCAGACCTGAACATCTACCCAGACCAAAATAAGGACCTAAACCCAGACTCGGCCCCAAAATCAACCCGAACCTGTACCTTGTGACTTGAAACTAGAACCGAAACCAGAAGAAGATCAAGACCAAGGACCAAGACCAGGACCTGGACCTAGACCTAAAACTTTAACCGGAAACCCAAACCTGAATCCAATCCCTAACCGAGACTCGGGACCCAAACCCAGACCTGAACTCAGAGCCGAACATGGAACAGGATTTAGGACCAAGAATTGGGATTGAAACCAAGAACTGCACCCAAGTCTTGGTCTCGAAGCTAGATTGAGACCCATACCGGGACTTGCTACATGAATTGAAACAAGACTGGGACCCGCGAGTGGGATCTAGATCTTGTACCTGGATCTGGGAAGTTGGGCTATGAGAAGACCCATAGTCGGTGTCAGACCTTGGACTCGAAACTGAAACATGAACCAGAACGTGACCATGACCCTGGAACAGGACCGGGATCTTGACTAGGACCTAGGCCTGGACCAAGACCCGGAACTAGACCAGAACCAAGCCTTGGAACTAGGGCTCAAACCTGTTCCTCGACCCAGTCCCGAACCCAAACTAGGACTGAGACTCGAACATAAACTTGAACCCAAACTCGGAACTTGATCTCAGACCTACACCAAGCCCCTGACCTGAATTGGGATTCTAACGTGGACATGGACATGAACCCAGACCTGGACCTGAATACCGACTCAGACCTAGACCAGGATCGAAAGATGGGACCTTGACCCAGACCAAAACACACACCCCGACCAAAACTTGGGACCCAAACCCAGGACCCAAACCTGGACTCAGACTAAAACTTAGACCCAGACCGGGATCCAAAAAACCCATACCCGGACTCGGACTAAGACTCGGACACCGACCCCAACCTGGACCCATACACGGACCCGGAACAAAACCTGGACCTAGAATCAGAACTTGTATTTTGACTAAGACCTCGACTTGAGACCAGAAACGAACTCAAACCATAACCAAAACTCGGACCACAACCTGTATCGAGACCTTGACTAGGACTAGGACATGAGACTTGGGACCTGAACCTAGATCGAGACGCGAACTGGGACCTGATCCTAAACCCTCGCTAGGACCTAAGACCCGCGAGCCAGACCAAGATCCAAACCCTGACAAGGACCCAAACCTGAACTCGGACCAAGACTTGGATTGAGACCTGGACCCAAACCTAGAGCGGGACCTGGACTAATACCAAGACTTGGGACCTAAACCCGAACCTCGACCCAAACTAGGACCTAGGAACCAGACTTGGATGGGGCCTAGACCACGGACCTAGGCCCTGGAACTCAAACCCAGATCAAAATCGGGGACTCGAACCCAAACCAGGACTTGTCCTAGACCAGGGAATCCAAAGTCAGACCAAGACCCAAACCCGAAACCTGCCTCGGACCCAAACCAATCAGGAACCTGGACACGAACCCATAGCAGGACAAAACCTGAACCCAAACTCGAACCCAAAATCAGACCCGAACCCGGGACCCCAACTCAGAACCATACCCAGAATAAGACCCAAACCTAGACCTATGCCCGAACCCGAACTTGAATCCAGATTAGGATCGAAACCCAAGATTTAGACTCGAAACTAAACAAGGACTCAGATTGAGATCGAAACCAAGACCCTAACCCACACCCAAAGCCTGATCCGAACCTAGACCGAGATCCAGACCCAAACCCAAACTCGGACTTGGACTCGAACCCCAACCCGAACTCAAACCCAAACTCGAACTTGGAATCGCAATTGGAACTAGAACCGGACTAGGACTATGACTAGGACCAGGACAAGGACACAAACCCGAACCCAAACCGAGACCCAAACCCTGACTAGGACCCAAACCTGAACCTAGACTGGGACCCAAACCTAGACAAAAACCGGGACCTAGACCCAAAATCAGGACAGGGACCTGGGCAACGGAACTAGGACTGGGACCCAAGACCCGACCCCAGACCAGGACATGAACTTAGTACCCAGCTCGTGACCCGGCACCCAAAATGGAACCAGACCAGGACCCGAGATCGAGATCAAGATCAGGACCCAGGGCTTGGACCAAACCCATAGTCGGTGTTTGGATCTGGGACCCAACACCGGACCCAAACCCAAACTTGGACCCGAATCCGTACCCTGTGATTTGAAATTGGAACCAAAACTAGAAGTGGACCGGGACCCGAGAATGGGACCAAAACAAGGACTTTTACGTGGACTTGGAACCGTAACCGGACGTGAACCTGGACTCGGAACCGTAACCAGACTAGGACCTAGACTCCAGCCAAGACCTAGACCCGAACCGGGACCCAATCTCGGATCCCAACCTAGACTTGGACTCGAGACCCAAACCTCGACCCGAACTCAGACCCAAACATGGAACAAGACTCAGGACACAAAACTAGGGTTGGGGCCTAAAATCGCACCCCAGTCTCGGTCCCGAACCAGTACTTGGACTTGAAACATAGGAGCAAAACCAGAACGAGATCGGGACACGTGACAGGTATCCAAATTTCAGACTCATGCAAGGACTCGAACCCAGACCAAGACCCAAACCCAGACCCCAGACCCAAAATTGGAAATTGTACAATAACTTTCAAACTAGGACCCTCGAACAAGACTAGGACCATGACCAGGACTCAGACCCAAACCTAGAACCGAACTCAGACCTAGCCTCAGACCCAAACTAAGACCGAAACTCAGGCCCAGTCACGATCGTATACCCAGACCGAGACCGAGACCCAGACTCAAACCTGGACCAGGACCTAGACCTAGGACCCAATCCCAAACCCAGACTCGTACCTAGATAGGGATCTCGATACGAACCTAGACTCAAACCCAGACATGGACACAGACAGGGATCGAAACTCAGGACATAAATTTAGACTGAGACCCTGACCCAAACCCAAACCTTGACCCGCACCTGGGACCCTAACTCGGACCTGACCCAAAACTAGACTCAGACCGGGATTTTGACCTAGACCCAGACTCAGACATAGACTCAAACTAGGACTCATACATCGACCCAAACCCCAACCCAAACATTGAATTGAAGTCGATACTGGGACTAGGAACCAAACCCGGACGTGGACCCAATCGGGACCTAGGACCCGGACCTAGATTAAGGACCTAGACTTGGGCCGCGGAACACAAACCCAGATCAAAACTCAAGACTCAGACCCGAACCTAGAACTAGACTCGAACCCTAATCTGGACCCAAACCTAGATCGGAACCCAAACCAAGACTCAGACCGGGACATGAACCCCGATCGGGTCGTGGACTCGAATCGGGACCTAAGACTCGAACATGGATGGGGGACCTAGACCGAGGACATGGGCATCAAAACTAGGACTGAGACCCAAGCCCCGACCCCAGACTAGGATCCTGACCTAGGACCTGGACCAGGACCTGGGGCCTGAAGTTGAACTAGACTGGGACCTGAGACTGTAATCCAGATTTGGACCCAGGGCTTGGAACTAACTCATAGTAAGTGTTTGGATCTGGGACCCATACCCGAACTCAAACCCAAACTTGGACTCGGGCCCTGACCCAAACCTAGACCCGCACCGCAGACTTAGGTCCGAGTCCGAGACTGGGTTTGAGTCGGGAACTGGAATCTGACTAGGACCCAAACACAGACCCGGACTAGGACGCAGACCTGAATAAAAACTCAGATTGTGACTCGGGACACGAACCTGAACCCAGACACAAACTTGGACCCAGAACCCGAGCCTAGACCCAGACCGGGTTTGGAAACTCAGACCTTGGCCCAAGACCCAGACCGAGATTGGGGAACCAAACTCAAAATTAGAATCAGAATCGGGACCCAGGACAGGGACTGGGACCCAAGACCTTACCCGGGTCTCTGTCCAAAACCTGGACCCAAACAAGGACACGAACCGACACCCAGGATCTGAATCGAATTGAGACTGGGACCCAAGATTGGGATTCAGATCTTGACCCATGACCCGAGGCTTGGACCCAACCCGTAGTCAGTGTCCAGATCTTTGAATCATACCAAGACCCAAACCCAGAATAAGACCCCAGACCCGAAATCGGAACAACTACTGGAATTGGGACCCTAGAATAGGAATTCAACATCGACCCAAAACTAGATATAGACGAGTAACTGAACACAAACCCAGACCTAGACCGGGATCTATATCGAGACCCAGGACCATACCCGAACCCAGACCCAGACTTCTGCCAGGACCTTCGACCTAAAAACTCGAAACCCAGGACCGGTGATCTGGGACTTTAACTAGAACCTAGACCCGTAACTGAACTCAGAGCGAGACCCAAACCCAAACCCAGACCAAGACCTAAACCCATACATAGACTGAAACTTTGACCCAGAACCAGACCCAGACCCAAACTCGAACCCAGACCCGGACTCATACCAGAATTAAGACTCGAACCAAAGACTCGAACCAGGACCAAGATCAGGACTGGGACCCAGACCCAGACAAGGGCCAAGACCAAAACCTTGACTAGGACTAGAACCTAAATTGGGACAGGGACCGAGATCCTGGACCGAGACCTGGGACCCGAGACCCAATACTCGGATTCGGGACCAAAAAATTAAACCGTTGCCCAGACCTAGACTGGGCCAAGACTCGAGACAAGGACTAGTACCAAACACGGACTCGGACTTGCACCTAGACTGGGACCCTAACCCAGACTGGGACCCTATCCCAGACTGGGACATAGGACCCTAAGTTGAATCAGGGACCCAGACCCATGACTTAGGACCCAAGACCCAAATCTAGACCTAAGACCCGTACTAGGACCCAAGACATGAGCTAGAATTGGTCCAAGATCTAGATTTAGACTCGGGACCCAGTACCCAAGACCTGAGGCTTGGACCCGACCCATAGTCAGTGTCTAAATTAGGGAATTAGACCTAGACCCAGACCCAAACCCGGACCAGAACCAGAACCTGTACTAGAACTCAAACTAGACTCGACATGTGGTTAGTGTTTGGATTTGGGACTAAGACTTGGAACTGAACTCAAACACGGACCTAGACCCAGACCAGGACTCAGACCCAGACCCAAACCCAAACCTTAAATTGTACCCTGTTACCCGAAATTGAAATTTGAACAGTAAGCGGACCCTAAACCGTAAACCTTAAACATTAAACCCTAAATCCTAAACTCTTTACACTTCCCCCTAAACCCTAATCCCTATGCCCCAAACCCTAAACCGTAAATCCCTAAACACTAAACCCAAAACCCTAAACACTAAACCCTAACCTAGACACGGGCCCAAACCCATACCCATACAAAGATTAGAACCCAGTTGCCAAACCCAGACTCACATCCAGACCCGCACCTAGACCCAGACTCAGAACCTGAACCCAAAGCCAAACCCAGAGCAGAACCTTGTCCTGGACCTAGACCTTGATTCAGACCCGGATCGGGATCTTGACCTAAACTTGAATAGGGACCTGGACTAAGACCAGGACTTTAACCCAGACTCAAACTTAAACCCGTACTAGAACCTAGACTCAGACCGAAACTCGGGATCCAAACCCGAACCTATACTTGGACCTAGACCGGGAACTAGGATCCAGACCTAGATGGGGGACTTGGGCCCTAAACCCGAACTTGGACCCAAACGTAGACCAAGGTTCCGAACCAAGATGGGAGACTTGGACCCAAAACTAGGCCCCAAAACCGGGATTGAGAACCGAAACTTGACCCCAGACTGGAGACACGAGATAAGATCTTGGACCCGTAACACAAGATCTGACTACTGGGACACAATCCTGAACGTGGACCAAAACCCAAACATAGGATGCGACCCAAGACCCGAGACCAGAACTGGAATAACGCGCACCCGGATCCGTATCCAGACCCAAACCATGATCCAAACTCGATCTTGAACCCATAATTAGAATCGGACCATGTTTGGGACTTGAACACAGACCTGGGACAGTAACAGGACCAAAACCTAAACCCAAACTCAAATTAGAACCCATATCGGGACTGGCACATTAACTGGACCTGTGACATGGGACCTAAACCAAGACTGGAACCTAGACCCAGACCCAGACCCAAAAATTAGGGGCCAGACCGAGGACCTAAGAACCAGACTCGGACTTGGGTTCCGAAACTCAGACCCACACTAGGACTGGGACTCGAACTCGGAATTGAACCCAAATCGGGACCTGGACTCAAACCGGAACTTATGACAAGAGCTCGAACCGGAACATGAACTTGGACCCAAACTGGGACCTAGGACCTGAATATAGATGGGGGACCAAGAACTAGGAATTGGGCCCCAAAACCAGGACTAGAACTCGGGCCTTAGAACTTGGATCGGGATCCAAGATCAGGTCTGAGTCTTCGTTCCAAATCCAAACACCAACCACATGTCGAGTCTAGTTCGAGTTCTTGTTGGGTTCGTATTCTCGTCCAGCTCTAGGTCTGGGTCCAGGTCTAATTCCCAAATTTAGACACTGACTATGGGTCAGGTTCAAGCCTTGGGTCTTGGGTCCTGGGTCCTGGGTCCTGGGTCCAAATCTAGATCCTGGTCAAGTTTTAGCTCATGTCTTGGGTCTTGGTTTGGGTCTCAAGTCCAGGTTTGGGTCTAGATTTGGGTCTTGGCTCCTGAGTCATGGGTTTGGGTCCCAGATTTAGGTTAGGGTCCTAGGTCCCGATTTCGGTTAGGGTCCCAGTCCGTGTTCGGTACTTGTACTTGTCTTGGGTCTTGGCTTGGTTTGGGTCTAGGTCGCGGTTCGGTTCTCAGGTCCCAAGTCCGAGTATCGGGTCCCGGGTCCTGAGTCCCTGTCCCAATCCAGGTTCTAGTCCCAGTCTAGGTTCAGGTCTCGATCCTAATCTTGGTCTAGGTCCCAATCCTAATCTTGCTACGGGTTAGAGTCCTTATTCTGGTAAGAGTCCGGGTTTGGGTCTTGCTCTGGGTCTTAGTCCGGGTCTCAGTCCGTGTTTGGGTCCGGGTCTTAGTCTGTGTCTAGTTTTTGGTACGGGTTTGGGTTCTGGTCCAGGTCCCAGGTCATGGGTCTTGGGTTCTAGGTTTTAGGTCGCAAGTTTTGGCGCAACTCTTGGTCCTAGTTTGAGTCTGGGTTCGGGTATCAATCCCGGTCTAGGTCTGGGTCCGTGTTTAGTTCTACGTCTAGATCTGGTTTTGTGTCAGGGTCCAATTCCTTTTCTAGGATCCCGATTTCGGTTCTTGTTCCGATTTTGGGTCTGGGGTCTGAGTCTAGGTTTGGGTCCTAGTCTGGGAATGGTTCCAAGATCTAGACACTGACTACGAGTTGGGTCAAAGCCCCGGGTCGTTGGTCAAGATTTGGATCCCAATCTTGGGTCCCGGTCTCGTTCTGATTCAGATCCTGGGTCCTAATATGTGTCTGTGTCTGGGTTCCGGTCTAGGACTGAGATCGAAGTCGAGTCTTGTGTCCCAGTCCCAGTCCTTGGTCTCGATTCTAGTTCTAATTTTGATTTTGGGTCCCTAATCTAAGTCTAGGTCCTGGGTCCTTGGTCCAGGTCAAAGTCTCCAATCCTTGTCTGGGTCCTTGGTCCGGGACCTTGGTTTGGATCTGGGTCCCAGTCCATGTCTGGGTTTTGGTTCGAGTTTGTGTCCTAAGAACCGATTCGAGTTTTTATACGGGTTTGCGTCCCAGTCTGGGTCTGGGTCTTGGTTCTAGTTAGATTCCAGTATCGAACTCAAACCCAGACTCGAACTCAAACCCAACTCAAGAGTACGGGTTCGGGTCTTGGTCAGGGTCTGGGTCCGAGTCTATGTCTGTTTTTTAGTCCAGGAATGGGTCCGGAATCTAAACATTACTACATGTCTGGTCCAAGCCTCAGGTCTGAATTAGGGTTACAGTCTCAGATCCTAGTCTAGTTCCAGTACGGGTCCCAGGTCCCCGTCTGGGTCTAAGGTCAGGGTTTAGGTCTAGGTCGGGTCTCGGGTCTCGGTCCTAGTTTTGATGCCCGTGTCTTGAGTCTAGGTCCCCCATCTAGGTATGAGTCCTAGGTCCCGATCTGAGTCCAAGACCCAGTCGTGGTTCAAGTCCTGATCCAAGTCAGGGTTCGGGTTCCGATCTTGGTCTAGGTCCATATTTGGGTTCGAGTATAGGTCTAGGTTTGGGTCTGAGTCCCGAGTTCTAATCTATGTCTGGGTTCTAAGGCCTAGGTCCATGTTCAGGTTTGGGTCCTAGTCTAGTTTTTATTTTGATTCAGTGTTTGGCTTCAGGTTTGGGTTCGAGTTTGGTCGTGTTCTGAGTCTTGGTCTGAGTCAAGGTTCGGGGTTGGATCCTGGTCCAGATCCTGATCTGGGTCTGGGTTCGGATCTAGGTCTGAGTTCGAGACCCAGGTGAAGGTCCAAGTCTAGGTCTTGGTCAGGGTCTCGATACGGATTGATGTCTTGAGTTTCAATCCCAATCTGGGTTTGGGTTTTGGTTCGAGTCCAGGTTCGTATCCTGATCTATGTCTTGAGTTTCAATCCCAATCTGGGTTTGGTCTTTGTCCATGTTTGGGTTCAAGGTCACGGTCCTAGTCTTGTTCAAGGGTCCTGGTCTGGTGGTTCTTATTCAGGTTCTAGTTTCAGGTCGCGAGTCTGGCTCAGGGTTCGGGTTTGGGTCCTAGTCTGAGTCCCAGATCTGGATCCCTATCACGTGTCCCTGTCTTGTTCTAGTTCAGGTGTCGGGTCCTAGGTCCAAGTTTGGGTTCGGAACTGAGACTTGGGTGCGGTTCTAGGTCCCAACCATAGTTCTGTGTCCCGAGTCTGGTTCCATGTTTACGTCTGAGTTCGGGTCCAGGTTTAGAACCGAGTAGAGGTCTGGGTTGGGAGCTAGGTTTGCGCCGCAGTTCGGGTCTAAGTCTGGGTTGGAGTCCAGGTCCTAGTCCAGTTACGGTTCCAGGTCTAGGTCCAGGTCCAGTTACGGTTCCTTGTCCAGGTCTAAGTCCTGGTTCCGGTCCTATTCTTGGGTCTCGGTCTACTTCTGGTTTCGATTCAAATTTTAGGTCACAGGGTTCGGGTCCAGGTATGGGTCTCGAACTGGGTTCGGGTCCGGGTCCGGGTTTAGGTTCAGGTCCTAGTCTGGGTCCCAGATCTAGACACAGACTACGGGTTTGGTCCAAGCCCCGAGTCTAGATCAGGATCCCAATCTTGGGTCCCGGTCTGGTTCCATTTCGGGTGCCGGGTCACGAGTTGGGTCCTAGTTTCAAGTCCGCGTCTGGGGTCGGGTCTTAGGTCCAGTCCTAGTTTTGTTGCCCAGGTCCTTATCCCGATTCTGGGTCCAGATCCCAATTCTGGTCTTGGTTTGGGTCCCACTCTATGTTCGGTTTTGGGTCCTAGTCGCGGTTCGGGTTTGGGTCTCAATCTAGATTTTTATTTGGGTTTGGGTTTGGGTCTGGGTGCTGATCCTTGTCCTAGTCCTAGTCTGATTCTTGTTCCATTTGCGATTCTGAGCTCGAGTTTGGGTTCGAGTTCCGGTCGGGGTTTGAAAACTTGTCCGAGGTGGGTTAGGGTCCGAATCTCGATCTAGGTCTGGATCGGGCTCCAAGGTGTGGGATAGGCTCCAGCGTTCCAGTCTAAGTTTGGGTCTGAGTCCCAAGTTTCGATCTTTGACTGAGTCAAGGTTTTTTTCAGAGTCTATGTCTTGGGTTCCGATCTTGGTCTGGGTTCGAGTTCGAGTTCGGGTGTAGGTTTAGGTTTGGGTCTGACTCTAGGTCTAGGTCTGAATTCGGATCTCGGGTTCAGGTCTGATTTTTTGTTCGGGTTCAGGTTCGGGTTTGGTCCTGGTATGGGTTCGTGCCCAGGTTCTTGTCCTGGTTTGGGTCCAAGGGAGGTTTCCAGTCTGGGTCTGGGTTTGACTTCAAATTCCTGGGTCAAAGTCAGGTCCTCGTTCGGGTTCGAGTCCCGGATTTAGAGCTGGGTCTGGGTTCTGAGGCCTAGGTCCCTAGTCTTGGTCCCCCATCAAAGACTGGTTCCTAGGTCTGGGTCTGGGGTCGGGTCTTTGGACTCGATCCCAATTTTGATGCCCGTGTCTCGGGTCCAGGTCCCCCATTCAAGTCTGAGTCCTCGGTGCCGGTCCGAGACAAGGACCCAATCGGGGTTCAAGTCCTGGTCCGAGTTGGGGTTCAAGTTTCGATCTTGGTCTAGGTCCAGATCTGTGTTCGAGTCTAGGTCTATGTTCGGGTCCAAGTGCCGAGTTTTGATCTAGGTCTGGGTTCTAAGGCCTAGGTCCAGGTACCCCATCCAGGTCTGGGTCCTAGGTCCCGGTCTGGGTCCATGTTCGGGTCTGGTCATGGTCTCGATCCGGATCTATGTGCTAAGTTTCAATCCCAGTCTGGGTTTGGGTTTGGGTTCGAGTCCAAGTTCGTATTTGGATCCCTATCTAAGTTTCAGTCTGGGTCTGGTATCGGGTGTGAGGTCTCGTTCTGGGTCCGGGTTCGTGTACGGGTCTCGGTCTCGGTCTGGGTACACGACTGTGTCTGGGCCCGAGTTCTGGTCTCAGTTTGGGTCTAGGGCTAGGTCCGACTTCGGTTCTAGGTTTAAGTCCAAGTTCTGGTCCTGGTCACGGTCCTTGTCTTGTTCAAGGGTCTTAGTCTGGCGTTTCTTATTCAGGTTCTAGTTTCAGGTCGCGGGTCTGGCTCGGGGTCCAGGTTTGGGTCCTGGTTTGAGTCCCAGATCTAGATCCCTGTCACGTGTCCTGGTCTGGTTCTAGTTCAGGTCCGGGGTCCTAGTTCCAAGTTTGGGTTCAGGACCGAGACTTGGGTGCGATTCTAGGTCCGAACCCTAGTTCTGTGTCCCGAGTCTGGTTCTATGTTGAGGTCTGAGTTTGAGTCCCGGTTTAGAACCGAGTCCAGGTGTGGGTTGGGATCCGGATCCTGGTCGCGGTTCGGGTCTAGGTCTTGGTTGGAGTCCAGGTCCTGGTCCAGTTACGGTTCCAAGTCTAGGTCCTGGTCAAGTTACGGCACAAGGTCTAGGTCCAAGTCCTGGTCCCGGTCCTATTCTTGGGTCCCGGTCTACTTCTGGTTTTGGTTCCAATTTCGGGTCACAAAGTATGCGTTCGGGTCCAGGTTTGGGTCTAGGGCTGGGTTCGGGTCTGGGTCTGGGTTCGGGCTCTAGTCTGGGTTAGGGTCTGGGGCTTGGTCCCTGATCTAGACATTGACTACGGGTTCGGTCCAAGCCCCAAGTCCAGATCTAGATCCTGATCTTGTGTCCCGGTCTGATTTCATTTCGAGTGCCGGGTCACGAGCTGGGTCTTAGGTTCAAGTTTGGGTCTTGGGTCCCAGTCTTTGTTCTGTTGCCCAGGTCCTTATCCTGATTCTGGGTCCTGGTCCCGGTTCTGGTCTGGGTTTAGGTCCCGCTCTAGGTTCGGTTTTGGGTCTTAGTCACGGTTCGAGTTTGGGTCTTAGTCGCGGTTCAAGTTTGGGTCTCACTCTAGATTTTTATTTGGGTTTTGGTACGGGTACGAGTCTGGGTCCTGCTCCTTGTCCTAGTCCTACTCTGATTCTAGGTCGAGTTGTGATTCTGAGTTCGAGTTCGGGTCAGGGTTCGAATACTGGTCTGAGTTTGGGTTATGGTCTGGATCCTGTCTAGGTTTTGATCGCGCTCCAGGTGTGGGATAGGGTCCCGGGTTTGGGGCTAGGTTCGGGTCTGAGTCCCAAGTTTCGATCTCCGTCTGAGTCTAGGTTTTGTTCTGAGTCTATGTCTTTGGTTCTTATCCTAGTCTTGGTTCGAGTTCGGGTCCGGGTGTAGGTCTAGGTTTGGGTCTGAGTTTGGATCCCAAGTTCGCGTCTGACTTTGGGTTCGAGTTCGGGTTCGAGTTTTGTCCTAGTATGGGTTCATGTCCAGGTTCTTGTCCTGGTTTTGGTCCAATGGAGGTTTCTGGTCTGGGTCTGGGTCCGACTTCAGATTCCTGGGTCTAGGTCAGGTCTTTGTTCGGGTTCGAAACGTGGATTTACATCTGGGTTTGGGTTTTGGGGCCTAGCTTCTTGGTCTTGGTCTCCCATCAATGACTAGTTCCTAGGTCCTAGTCTCAGTCCTGGTTCGGGTTCGGGTGCCGAGTCATGGTTTTAGTCCAGCTCCCAGTCTGGGTTTGGGTCCAGGTCTCGGTCCCAATCTTAGTCTAGGTTCATGTTCGGGTCCTTGTCAGGGTCGCGGGTCCCAGGTCCTAGCGAGGGTTTAGGACCAAGTTAGGTCAAAGTCCCAGTTTGGGTCCCGGTCCAGGTTCGGGTCCCAGGTCTCAGGTCTCAGTCCTAGTCAAGGTCTCGGTCCATGTTCTGGTCTCAGGTCTCAAGTCCAGGTCCTAGTCAAAGTTCCCGTTTTGATTCCGGGTCCGAATTTGGTTCCACGTTTGGGTCTGGGTCAAGGTTGGGGTTGGGGTCCGAGTCTTAGTCCTAGTCTGGGTACGGGTTTTTCGGATCTCGGTTTGGGTCTGGGTCTGATTTGGGGTCCAGGTTTGGGTCTTTGGTTTGGGTCCCAGGCTCGACTTTAGGTCTGCGTCTGGGTCCGGGTCCAAGTCTTGTGTTTCGATCCTGGTCTAGGCCTGGGTTTGTGTCAGTATTCGGGTCTAAGTTTGTGTAAATATCCAAGTTTGAATCCTAGTTTAGGTCAGGAGCGTGGTCTGGGTCCGGGATCGAGTCTCGAGTTCGGGTTCGAGTTCAGGTTCGAGTCTCAGTCCTAGTCTGGGTCCGGGACTGGGTCTGGGATTGGATCCGAGCCTGAGTTACGGGGCTGGGTTCTGGTCTAGTTCTGTGTCCCAGTCCAGGTCCAGGTCCTGCTCACGGTCTCGATCCTGTTCTAGGGCCCTGGTCATGTTCTGGTTCAAGTTCCAGTTTTGGGTCGTAGGTCTGGGTTAGGGTCTGAGTCCTGCTCTAGCTTCGGGTCCTTGTCTGAGTCCCAAATCAAGACAACTATGGGTCTTGTCCAAGCCTCGATTCTCGGATCCCGAGACAAGATCTGGATCCCAATCACGGGTCCTAGTCTTGTTTTGGTTCATGTCAATGGTCCTGGTCTGGGTTTGGGCCTAGGTTCAGGGTTGAGACTAGGGTCCTGTTCTGGGTCTCGATCCCAGTTCTGGGTTCTGATTCCTATTCAATGTTTGGGTCTTGAGTTCAGGTCTAGGTTCAGGTCTTGAGTCCCGGTTCGGGTTTGGATTCAAGTTTTGGACCCAATCCCCGAGTGGGTCTATGTTCGAGTCCGGGTCCTGATCCGGTTACAGTTTTGGGTCTGGGTCCAGGTCCTGGTCTTCGTCCTGTTCTTGGGTCCTCATCTGCTTTTAGTTTCGGTTCACGTTTCATGTCACGGGGGTACGATTTCGGGTCGAGTTTGGATCCGAGTCTTGGTTCCAACCTGATTTGGGTCCAAGCCCCAGTTCTCGGATCCCATTCCAAGATCCCGGTCCGGTTCTAGTCTGGGTCTCGGTCTTAGGTCCCGGTCTGGGTCTGGGTCTGGGTCAAAGTTCGTGTTCCGATTTGGGTGTGGGTCTAGTCTGAGTCCAGGTCCTTGTTTCGGGTTGGGTCCGAGTTCGGGTCCTGGTCCCAGTCTGGGTCCGGGTTTCGGGTCCCAGGTCCGAGTATGATTCTTGGGTCCAAGGTTCGGCCTTGGTTTTTGGGTTTGGGTCCGGGTCTTGGTCCTAGTCTAGGTCTCGGTCTTGGTTTAGGTCCCAAGGCACAGGTCCTGGTCTGGGTCCAAGTCCCGATATGGGTTTTGGTTTGAGTTTGGGTTTAGGTTTGGGTCATGTTACAGTCCCATTTCTTGGTTCTAGTCCCAGTCCTGGTCCGATTCCGGTTCCAAGTCTGGGATCAGGTCGGACCTGAACTTTGGACCCGATCCCAGACCCAAACTCAAACCTAGACATGGATCTGGATACGAACCTGGACTCGAACCCAAACCCGGACCGATACCAAGACCGAGATCAAAACTTGGGACCTTGATCAAGACTGAGACCCAGACCCAAACCTGAACCCGTACCCAAGACTAGGACTCGAACGAGGACTTAGACCCCGACCCAGACCCGAACCCGAACACGGAATCGAAATTTGAACTGGGACTAGGACCCGAATCCAAACATGGACCCAAACTGAGACCTAGGACCCGGACCTGGAAGGGGGACCTGGACTCGAGCCTCGAAACCCAAACCCAGGTCGGAACCCGAGACTCGGACCCGGAGCTGGATCTGGATTCAAACCCAGATTTGGAACCGGACTGGGATCGGAAACCCGAGACCGGGATCCTAATTTGGACCCAGGGTTTGGACCTGACCCATAGTCGATGTTTGGATCTGGGACCCATTCCCAAACTTATACTCCGTGACCCGAAACTAGAAGCGGAACCGGAAGTGGACCGGGACCTGGGAATAAGACCAGGGGACTAGGACCCGACCTCGGTCTCGGAACTGGAATCTAACTAGTAACGAGACCCAGACCCGGACTGAGATGCCGACACGAATCAAAACTCGGATCGGGACTCAGGACACTTACCCAAACCAAGAACCGAACGCATGACGTAAATTGGGGACCCAAACCCGAAATTAGAACCATAACTAGAATCAAGACCTAAGACTAGGACTGGGACCCAAGACCTGAGCCCCGTCTCGGTCCCAGACCCGGACCCAAACACGGACTCGGACCAAGACCCAAGATCCGAATAGGACCTGAACCCAAACACGGACCTAGACCAAGACTAGGACTCGGACCCTAACCCATACCCGAACCTTAAATCATACCCTGTGACCCCAAATTGGAACCAGAACTGTAAGCGGACCCTTAAACCCTAAACCCTAAACTCTTTACACTTACCCCGAAATCCTAAGCCCTAAACCCTAAACTCTAAATCCCTAAATACTAAACCCAAAACCCTAAACCTTTAACACTAACAGTGACACGGGCCCAGACTCATATCCATACCGAGATCGGAACCTAAGACCCAGACCTAGACCCGAATCTAGATCCGAACCTAGACCCAGACCCAGGACCTGAACCCGAACCCAAACCTAGACAAGAACCTCATCCGGGACCTAGACCTTGACTGGGACCCGGATCGTGACCCCGACCTAGACCCGAACAGGGGCCAGGACTCAAACTTGCACTCGGAGCCAGACTCAAACCTGAACCCGCACTGGGACCTAGACTAGGACCCAAACTCGGGATCCAAACCCAAACCTAAACTTGAACCTAACCGGACCTAGATGGGGGACCTGGGCCCCAAACCCAAACCTAGACCCAGATCTGGACAAATGATGCCGACCTAGATGGGGGACTTGGACCCGAAACTAGGCCCCAGAATCAGGACCGAGACCCAAAACTCGACTCCAGACACGAGGCACAGGACCCGACCCTTGATCGAGAACCCAGGACCTGGCTACCGATAT
Source organism: Cannabis sativa (assembly GCF_029168945.1). NCBI lineage: Eukaryota > Viridiplantae > Streptophyta > Magnoliopsida > Rosales > Cannabaceae > Cannabis > Cannabis sativa. The sequence goes on from NC_083601.1 coordinate 62,789,263, forward strand.
ACAACCCTGAACCCATACCCAAACCCAAACATAGGACCTGACCCAAGACCCGAGAGCCAAACTGGAACAAGACCGAGATCTGAATCTGGACCTGAGGTTCGACCTGACTCATAGTCAGTGTTTGAATCCAAGGCCCGGACCCGAATCCGTACCCAGACTTGAACCTGGAGCCAGACTACGATCCAGACTAGATCTAGGACCCAGAATCAGAATCAGACCAAGTCTGGGACTAGAACCCAAACCTGAGATAGTAACAGGACCCAAAAACTAAACCCAAACTCATACCAGAACCCATACCGGGACTTCGACCCAGACTGGGACCGGTGACTTGGGACCTAAACCAAGACTAGGACCTGGGCCCACACCGGGACCCGAACCTAGACCCAGAGCCAAACCCACACCTAAAAACTGGGGTAAGACCCAGCATCTAAGAACCAGACTCAAACAAGGGACCCGAAACTCAGACCCACACTAGGAATTGGACCCGAACTTGGACCCAAACCCAAACTAGGACTTGGACTCAAATCGGTACTCGAGACCCGAACTCGAACCGAAACATGAACTTGGACCCAGACCGAGACCTAGGACCTAAACATAGATGGGGAACTCAACACAGGAATCGGGCCCCCAAACTGGGACAAGAACTTGGGCAATGCAACTTGGATCGGGATATGAGACCTGATCCCAGACCCAAATTTGGATCTAGGACCCACCACGGGACCTGGGATTCGGGACTCGATGCTTGGACCTGACCCGTAGTCGGTGTCTGGATCTGGGACTTAGACCAGAACCCGCACCCAAACTCGAACTCAAACCACGACCCAATCACATACCTAGACCGAGACCCACACTCGGGAACCAAAACTGAAACTTGAACTGGAACCGAACTGGGATCTTGGAACGGGACTAAGACCTGGATCTAGACTCGAACTCAAAACCAGACCCAACCTCGGACCATAACTGAGACAGAAACCCAGACCTAAACCTCGCCCAAGACACAAATAAAGACCTAAACCCAAACTCAGACCCAAACTCGACCCGAACCCGTACCCCATGACTTGAAATTGGAAACGAAAACAGAAGCAGATCGGGACCCAGGAACAGGACCAGGAGCAGGACCTCGACCAAGACCGAAAACTGTAACCGGACCATGACGCGGATTCGGACACAAAACCACCATGGGATTGGGTCCCAAACTTGAATCCAAACCTGAATCAGGACTTTGGACCCAAACCCACACCTGAACTCAGACCCGAACATGGAACAGGACTCGAGACCCAGAATAGAGATCGAGACCAAGAACTGCACCCTAGTCTCAGTCTCGAACCAAGACCGAGACCTAGACTAAGACCTGGGACATGAACCGAAACCAGACTAGGACCTGTGATTGGGATCCAGATCTTAACCCGAGATTCGAGAACTGGGGCTTCAAAAAGACCCATAGTCCGAGTCTTGATCTGGGACTCAAACAAAGAGCCGAAGCTGGACCAGGACCTGGACCCAAACCCGAAACTAAAACTTGAACAAGAACATGACCAGGACCCTGGAACAGGACCGAGACCGTGACCAGTACCTTGACCTAGACCTGGACCGGCACCCAAACGTAGTCCCGCACCCAGTCCCGGACCCAAACTAGGACTGAGACTCAAACCCAAACCCAAACTTAAACTCGGGACTCGATCCCGGACCCACACCAAGCTCCTGACCGAGATTGGGATTCGAACCTAGACATGGACATGAACCTAGACCCAAAACCGAATACTGACCCAGACCCAGACCAAGTTCAAAACACGAGACCTGGACACGGACCCAGACGCAGACGCAAACCTAGAATTAGACCCAAACCTAGACCTGGACCTAGACCCAAACTCGAACCCACATCGGGATCAAAACCCAAGACTTAGACCAGGAACTAAACCTGGACTCACATCGGGATGGAAACTTGGGACTCAAACCTTGACCTAGACCCAGACCCAGGACCCGAACCCACACACAGAGCCTAATCCAAACATTTACTGAAATCTAGACCCGAACCCAAACTCAAACAAGGACTCGAACCCTGACCCGAACTCGAACCCTAACTCAAATTCAGAATCGCAATTGGAACTGGAACTGGACTAGGACTAGGACCAGGATAAGGAACTAAACCCGAACCCAAATCCAGTTAAAAGCCTAGACCGAGACCTAAACTTGAACCGAGACTAGGACTCAACCCCGAACCAAGACCAGGACCCAAACCCAGATAAGAACTGGAACTTGGACCAAGAATCAGGATAGGGGCCTGGGCAACAAAACTAGGATCGGGACCTAGTACCCAAACTCAGACCCGAACTTGAACCTAAGACCTAGCTCGTGACGCAACACTCGAAATAGAACCAGACCAGGACCCGAGATGGGATCTGGATCTGGACCCGGGGCTTGGACCGAACCCGTAGTCAGTGTTCGGATCTGGGACCCAGCCTCGGCCCCAAACCCAAACCAGGACCCGAACCCAGACCCAGACCTCAAATCAGTCCAAGACCCAAACCTGGACCCGGATCCATACCCTATGACTAAAAATTGGAACGAAAATTAGAAGTAGACCGGGACCCAGGAACGGGACCAGAACAAGGACCAGAACAAGGACTTGGACTTGGACTTGGACATGGACGTAGACCTGGAACCATAAGCAGACCAAGACTTGGACTCCAACTCAAACCTAGACCCAAACCCGGACCCGGACCCGGACCCGGATCCCAACCCAGACCGGGACCCGTGATAGGGATCCAGATCTTAACTCAAGATCCGGGAAATGGGGCTTGCAACAGACCCGTAGTTGGTGTTTGGATCTAGGACTTAGACTAGGACCCGAACCCAAACAAGGATCCAAACCCCGACCCAGACCTAGACCCAAGACCTGAAATTGGAACCTAAATAAGAATTGTCGCACCAGGACCACAGAACAAGACTAGGACTGTGACCAAGACCTAGACCTAGACCTTGAACCGAACTCGAATCTTACCCTAGACCCAAACTGAGACCAGATCTTGGGCCCAGACCCGGACCTAAATCTGGGACCCGATCCCAAACACAAACTCGGACCTATATTGGGATCCGGATAGGAACTCTAAGTAGGACAAAGACCCACACCGATATTGAAACCCGAGAGCTAAATCTGGACTGAGATCCTGACCCAGACCCAAACCTAGACCTGCACTAGGGACACTAACTTGGACCTGGACCCGAACCAAGACTTGGAAAAGGACAGAGACCCCAACCCAGACCCAAACCTAAACCCGAACCTGAACCCAGACACAAAATCTGAGTGTGGGTCTGTGTTTGAGTCCGGGTCTTAGTCTAGTTACAATTTTGGGTCTAGGTCCTGGTCCTGCTTCTTATCCTGTTCCTGGGTCCCAATCCACTTCTAATTTTGGTTCCAATTTCAAGTCACGTGGTGCGGGTCGAGTCCAAGCATCGAGTCCTTGATTCCAAGTCCCTAGTTGGGTCTTAGGTCCAAGTTTGGGTCTGGGGTCAGGTCTCGGATCCTAATCCAAGTTTTGAGGGCCCAAGTTCTAGTCCTAGTTTACGGGCCCAATTCTTGGGTCTGGGTCGCCCATCTATGTTTGGGTCCTAGGTCCTGATCTGGGTCCAAGTTCGTGTTTCTGTTTGGGTTCGGGTCTCAGGTCCAAGTGTGGGTTCGGGTCCGAGTTTGGGTCCCAATCCTAGTCGGGGTATGGGTTTCGGGTCCCTAGTCTGAGTTTGGTTCTTGGGTCCTGGGTTTGGGCTTGATTCTTAGGTCTGGGTCTGGGTCCGGGTCCGGGTCCCGGTCTGGGTCCAAGTCCCAGTCTTGGTTTAGGTCGCAGGTAACAGGTCTTGCTCCGTGTCCAAGTCCCGATATGGGTTTTGGTCTAAGTGTGGGTTTAGGTTTGGGTCCTGTTACAGTCCCAGGTCTGGGTTCTCATCCCAGTCCGTGTCCGATTCTAATTTCAGGTCTTAGTATGGATCTGGGTCGGTACTGGAGTCAAACACTGACTACGAGTCAGGATAAAGCCTTAGGTCCAGATTCGGATCTCGATCTTGGATCTCGGTCTGGTTCCAATTCAGGCCCTGAGTCCCAGGCTGAATCCTAAGTTTTGGTTTGTGTTTGGGTTCGGAGTTGTGTCGCAGTAGTCAGTTCCTGGGTTTTGGGTCCAAAGTCGGGTCTTGTTTCTCGAGTTTTGGGGTAAAGTTTTGGGTCTCAGTCCTGGTTTCGGGCCCAGGTTTTGGTCCAAGTTCCCCATCTATGTCCGGATCCTTGGTCCAGGTCTGGGTCCAGGATCGGGTTTGGGGCCCAGGTTCCTATCTATGTCACAGTTCGGTTCTCATGTCCCAAGTCTGAGTCTTAGGTCCCAGGTCCCAGTCCCAATATGGGTTCTAGTCCCAGTCCAGGTTCAGGGCTCGATCCTAGTCCGAGTCTGGGTCCTAGTCCTGATCTCGGTCAAGGTTCAAGTCCCAGGTTCGAGTTTGAGTTCTAGTACAAGTTTGACTCTAGGTCTGGGTCTTGGTCTAGGTCTGGGTCTTGGTCTAGGTCTGGGTTTTTGTTCGGGTATGAGTTTGACTGTAGTCTTAATTCCATGTCCCGGTCCGCTTCCAGTTTCAAGTCACGGGGTACAGGTTCGAGTCTGGGTCTTGGTTTTGGTCAGAGTCCAGCTTTGGATTTTAGTCTAGGTACGGGTCCCAGATCCAAACATCGACTATGGGTCAGGTGCTGGAAATTATTTTACCAGGATCTTAGATCTACTCACAAGTATGTTGATTAACACCCTAAATATGAACTTCTAAAACGATTACGAAATAAACACATATAAAGTTTAGGAAACCTTACATTGGGTGCAGCGAAATAATATGACTCCTTCCGTTCAGATATCTAGCCCTTGATTCTTTTCTGTAGCAGAGCATTATCAATATTTGAACCTGGGTCTCTTTCTCTCCTTCTTTAGTGTTGAAACTCCTTCTTGTTGAATGTCTTTCTTCACGATCTTCCTCACTATGATTGAGGTATCACTTGCTGTGTGTGGGCACTACTCTAATCACTAAGTATTTCGAAATTTCAAGGAAGAAGAGAGAGAGAAAAGTGGCGGCTAGGTATAGAGAGAGAAGGCTCGGGTTTTTCTCTGAAGGAAATCAGAAGTAAAAGTATAATTTTCTTGAAGCCTTCACTATCTATTTATAGCATTCCACTAGGGTTAGGTTTGAATTATTGGGAATTTAAATAATGAAAATATCAGATGATAAATCCTATAAAAGTGGCCGGCCCTATGCAATATGGATTTGGGCCTCACTTTTTGCGATTTTGCAGTTTTATCAATTCTGCATCTAATTTTCTCAAAAAATCCAATTTTCAAATTCAACCATTTAAATGTCAATTCTAACTATTTAATAAATATAAATAATTATTAAATAATATTGTCATTTATCATATTTATTAATTGAACCATACAAAGTATCATAATTAACAAATATGCCCCTAAAACTCTTTCTTTACAATTTCGCCCTTACTTAGTGAAAAAATCACAAATAGACATAGTCTAATTTGAGAATTATAATTGATTAATCAAAACCAATTATATGAGTCTTACAAGCAATATTAACTCAACTAGTGGGGGACCATGGGTCTATATAACCGAGCTTCCAATAAGCAGATCAAGAATTTATAACCTAAATTCACTGACTTATTAATTCTTCGTTGAATCCACGCATAGAACTTAGAATTGCACTCTTAGTATATAGAATGCTCTATATGTTCCACCATATAGACACATCATTAGTTATCCATTGTTATAATCCTAATTTGATCAATGATCCTCTATATGAATGATCTACAAGGGATTAGATTACCGTTACACCCTACAATGTATTTAATCCTTAAACCACTTAACCCTGTATAAATGATATTTCAGCTTATGTGAAATGAGTACTCCACCATTTATTTTCGTTTGGTCAAGCGCGAAGGAGATCATCCTTTACTTACTATTCGCCAGATAGAAGCTATAGATTCCATGTTTATGTTACCGCTTCCACTCAATTGCAGTACCGTGTTCCCAAAATGTACGTATCACCCTGACCCAAAAGTAGGCTTAACTAACAAATCAAAGAACACGAATAGCCTCTTGAGATTGAGCCTAATCATAACAGGATTAAGATCATTTGATCTAAGATCAACTAGGCGATATTGACTTGAATAGATATTACGGTAAGTTTCATAAATCTAAGTCAAAGTTCAATATCGGTCCCTTCCGATGCATACTCCATGCATCCAACTTGAGCTTTACTTTAACCAATGCTCTGGAAAGAACATAGCATTTCTCCAAATGCAAGTAAACTCTGTTGTAGATTATCATATCAGTAAAACCTTGTGTCTGATAAATCTAAGAATCTTTCTTCACATAGTCATGTTTACTTTCCAAAGTGTTGACAACACAATAAACAGGATCAAGTATGTGAAAAGGGTTTCAGATGAATTCATACATTATGTACATATAATCATGAAATAAATCAAGTGAACCATGCAACATTAAATGTTATTTCTGATCTATATTAATAAGTAAATCTGATTATATTGAAATGAGTTTTATTTAGGGCGTAAAACCAAACCAAACTCCGACTTGCACTAATATAAAACAAAAAGTGCATTTCAAATAATCTCAACACCTTGATATACAAATCAAGTGTAGTAGTAGTAAACTCCTCGTAATGGGATCTGAAAAGGTTGAATTAAACACAACCTTTTCTCCACCATCACTCTTCCTTAATCACAAAATCATTGATAATGTGACATTCCCTTCTATATGTCTACTCTTTTTGGGATACTGGATTCTATATCTTTGGCAACTACTTTTGGTTAATCAGGAAATTACACTAGTAGTTAAGGCAATTTGCAATGGTGCCAAAAATGTATAGAACTTTCCTTAGACTGAATAAGTACCTTTCCTGCAACTTTAACATGCAGTCCTTTTGTGGTAGACCTAGAGACTTCAGATAGGTTTTTACACTTCTCCAAAATCACTATTCTACCCCCAGAGTAATCACCATCTTATCAGCAGACTTTCTAACAGAAAGGCAAGTCTTGAAATCTGATGTGGTGTAGCCTAAGAGTTTTAAATACACCCTTATTGACTAACATATAGTTCCTCTTCTTAATCTTAAGATTTACTTGATTGTCTTCCAATGTTCCTCTGCTGGATTAATCTGATACCTACTCATTACTCCCACTCAACAACAGGTGTCTGGTCTAAGGCATACTAAAGCATATCTGAGACCTCTCACTGTAGATATAAGAAATTCTTTCATGACTTTATCTTTTCTGGAATAGTTGAGACTTTTCCTTAGATAAATAAAATCTATGCCTAGAAGTCGAGAAGCTTCTATAGATTGCCATTAGAAAGAAAATGCTTCAGCATCTTACTAACGTAAGTTGCTTGCATTAGAGTAAGTAATTACCAGGTATACCATAAGCCATAGGTTTAGATAAACTCAAACCTATAATATTAGGAACAGGAAGTCTTGTTAAGTCCATTGAATAGACTTATACACAAAATTTCCTTTTAATGTCCTTGTAATAGAAAATTTAGGCTACTCCATGTGAATGGATTAAACCATAGTTCTATTGGCTTTTCTTCTTAGTTTCTTATCTTGACAATCCATTACTTGTTTAAACTCACAATGGATTTTAATCACTAGTGTCTTCCAAGTCATAAGAAGGTGAGTTCCTAGAAACTCTCCCACTACGACAAAGTACCGTGAATTATGTCTAAGAAAACAAAATGGTATTGACCTCTTCGGTTGTGTCAAAACAACAGAGACAGTGGGATCATCATATGGAATAAGATGATAGAACACTTTTGGAATCAAGAAAAGTAGTATTTGTTTAAAAAAAATACTTTCTTATCTATTGACTATGGGATGGTCTACCCCTAATCACTTAGAATAGCTAACAAACCATGATTAACAGTTCTAGCTTTTCTTAAGATTTTGATTAGGTCATCCATGAATCTAGTTATGATTTACATTAAGTAGACAACCATTACATCATTCTGAAATTGTATTACCATAGAAGGATTTAGGCAACGATTAGTAACTAATCATCAATATGCAAATCGAAATTTCTAGGGAGGTAAGTTTGGATATAAGTCAAAAATCAATTTCATGATCTTTGAACTGCATATCTACTAACTATTTCTCCACCCCTATCAGTTCGCAAGATCTTTAACCACTTACCTTAATGGTTTTCACCATTGCTAGAAATTAATGAAATTTTTAAAACATTTCAAATTTCTTTGCATAAGGTATAATCTAGAGTGATCGTTTTAAGAATACAACAAAAAACTCATATCCACCCCTGAATGTACATCCATCTGCGAATGAGATGAACTACTTTCAGTGGATATAGGCATATTAACTCTTTGCAGAGATTGATCTTGTCAAATCCACTATGAACAAGATACAAATGCCATAGATTAATAAAAATGTGGTTGTGTCTTTTTGATGACTTAGGTTTAGTTACATCAAAGAGTTCTTAGAATAGTGCAAGTGGATCCTGGTCACAGAATACTAAACTCATATTCCATACAGTTTGAATCCATTGATAGAAGATGGATATTAAACACTTGTGAAAGTGTAACTGTATTGTATCCTGGAATTAGAAATATAAGAAAATTTCTATTTGGAATCTAAAATTAAAGTCAAAGACTTAAATTTATACCAAATATAATGAGTAATTCTATCTTGGACCACCACTACTAATTTAATTCTAAGTCTGATTTTCCCATACAAGTAGGAGATTTCTAAGATTGAGGATTTATATCATCCAATGATATGTTATTGAGCTAATTCGAAATGAACAAGCTAGGAGGAATTAGGATAATTTCGTTGTTTAAATAAGAATCCAACGATGCTTCGATTAGCGAGAGTCAAAGTAATCTTTTTTATACAATCTTCTTGTTTCATATTGTAAAAATACTCGTCTAAGGTGTCATCAGTTGATGAACAACTAGATGTTGCATATACAATATTTATCTTTCGAGATTTACCACTATTATGTATGTCTAATGGTGAAAATCCATTAGGGATTCATCTCATTAGATAAACAAAATAAGTTAGACCAACAATGAAGATTCGAAATTAAACTACAATTTAATAACAGAAAACAACATGGTTTAATATAAATTCATACACAATTCAGAAATTATTAAACATATAGCAAGTAGGAATGACAAGTGAAAATACTAAAACATACAATCCTAAATAATTTCCAAGGTTTCCAACAAACTGATACAGTGTCCCGGTAGGCGAGAGTCAAAGTATCATTCATTGAATAGAGTTGTCACCTCATCTAAAATGTAAACCATTCTAGCAACCTTTTATTCGATCAAAATAAGAAGCCAACGTTGTCCCAGTAGGCGAGAGTCAAGGTTATTCTCATTTTATGAGTTTCCACCATTGTTTCATGTTTTATAAGTTTATCTCTAAGTAGTCACCGTAGGGAAGAGTCTAATAGAGACGAAAACTTACAAAACACTTATCAAATGAGATCTTACGGTGTTAAATGTGTTCAACGAATAACCATCCATAAGGGGGACGAAGTCTAGCGTCTCGAGGTTATATTGAAAACATTTAACTATTGTAAGACCAACAATGGAGATCGAATATCTTAATAATAAAGCTCATTCTTTAAAATATATTTTCATCATTATTTAAAATATATTCATTAAATATCGAATTTAGAATTAAAATTCTAAATTAGAATTTAATTTAATATTTATAAAATTATACTTAGATGGTGATTGAAATAAATTGAATTATTTCCATCTCAGTAGTAATTTTGATATATAAATATTAAGAAAATTATTTAAGTTGTATTAATTTAAATTAATTTGCAACTCAAAATAAATTTTCATGAGAATATATTTATTGTATTTTGAAAAAAAAAAGTATAAAAACTTTATATTTTCGAAATACTTAAATCATAATTACTTAGAAAAATACTTCAAGCAAAAATATCACCTATCTAGATTTTCCTTGGATTAATTAATTCAATTTCTAATAATATACTTTAATTCATTTATTTTAAATTAATCAATAAATGAAAAAAATCATTGATTTAAGTTGGTCTAAGAATTAATAAAAATAAATAATTAATTTACAACTTAATCTATTTTTCAAGATAAATTCAAAATCATCTTGCATTATAAAATGTAATTTCGAAAATTGATTAATAAAATAAAAAAAACAATATATTTTGAAAATTATTTAAATTTAGTTGAAAAAATAAATTTCAACTAAAAATAATTTTCTATTTAATTAAATGTCATGAAAAAGAAATATTTAAGTATCATGATGAAAATCAACTTAGATATTTAATTTTCAATTTAATTAAATGTATGAAATTCAAGAAATAAATAATTAAGTGTAGAGAAGGCTTAATTATTAATCTCTAGTTTAATACTAGGAAAAAATATACTTAAAATAAATTGTACAAAAATAAATTATTTAAATAATTAATTTCACAATGTATAATATTTTCCTATTTAATATTAGAAATAATAAGTAGTCTAGAAATAACTATCTAGAAAATATCTTATTTGACTAAGTATCTTTTCCACAAAATTTGAAAAAATATCTAACTTAAGTTGTATTAGAAAAAATCTAGAACTTAAATATTTTCAAATTTAAATTTAACTAAATATCAAAAATTAAGTTGTAACCACTTAATTTGAAAATATTCCATTTTAAGTTAATATTTGAAAAAATATCAACTTAAGAAATATCTAAAGAATCTTAATAACCAATTCCTAAAATTCTTCAACTTAATTTTGAAATTTTAAATCCAAAAGATATTCAGATTTAAACTGATTAGTAATAGATAACGAATTTTCAACTTAAATGGGAATATTTAATGAGAAGTTTAAATTAAGCTTCAGAAAGAATCTAGATGGTTATAATTCTATATTTAATTAAATACAAGAAAATACATATAGTTTAGCATAGAATAAAATTCTTTAAACTATGGTTTTCTTAAATTAATTTCAAAATAAATGAAATTAATTATGTTGCTAATCATTTTTATTAGGTCAAACTAATTTAATTAACCTAGTACAGTTATTCAAATCAGGCAAATGGGCCTTCACAATTGGGGTAGTTCATGTGAGGGGGTGCTGAGTTCAGTATGTCGTACCCACTTCTATGGCTCCCAAGTCTCACACAAGGCCCAAAAGAGAGGAATTTAACCTTAAAATGAACAACTGTTATTAATTGAATAGGTCCAAAGCTAAATGGGCCTAAATAAAATCTATCAAAAACTATGATATTTTATTTAGCAACAACAACCTATATGCATCTATAACAAAATTAAACATATAGGCTCACACAGGCACACAATTTGGATGGATCCTATCATGTTGCTAGGTCACACACATATGAAAGAAGATTGTGAAAATGACCTGTTACAAATTATTTACTTGACCAAGGGAGCCATGAGTTAAAATCAGATGATTGGATCTGTCAACAAGTTAACCATGGCTATTTGCAATCAAGCAATAATAGGTTTTAAAAACTTACAAACAAGCTAAAACACATACTCATGCAACAAGGTTAGCTAGATAGTTGGATGTAGGATTTCTTTAATATTAAATAATTAAATTTCGAAAAATAATTAAAAAAAAATTATTTTCGAAAAAATAATAAAATAATAAAATTTATATATTTTCAAAATTAATAAAAATAATATTTAAAATTAAACCTACAATTTTGAAAAATTAGGTTTCAACTAACCTAAATATCATTTCAAAATTTGCTAACTACTTTTTAAAAATTTAATGTTATTTGATAAATTAAATATTCAATAAAAATAAAAAAGATAAATAAATATCTTTTTGAGATTTTATGATTTAATTTAAATAAATAAAATAACAAAATTTTAAAAGTTAGCAAAATATCTTACTTCTATTTAAAATTACATGATTATAGTTATCTTATTTTAAATTTAAATAAGGTCAAATTATTTAAAAAAATATTTAATTTAAAATTTAAAATTTGACTTTAAATTTTAAAATAAGATAAGATATAATCAAATTTAAAAATAAGATAGATAATTAAGCAAAAAAGATAGATATTTACTATTTTCAAATTCAAATTACACTAATATCATGAATTAATTTAAAAAAAATTAATTAATTTAATTATGATATTTAGAATTGAATTAGGAATAGTAAATGTCTAAATACAAAACATCACAAAAAATCGGAAGTTAAATCCATGAAATAGCATGAAAAATCGAACAAAAATGAAAAAATTGCGAGCTGTACGGACAGTATGCATTGCATACTATCCATGGGCGCGAATGGGAGTGCTTGGGCGAGGAAACACGGCGCAGCAAGGGTGTTGCATGATTTTCGCGCGCGCGTGGTGCAGTGACACCATCCCAATATTTTTCGAAACTTCAAAAAATAATAACTAATTTAAATTAAATCGAAATTGAGTTATCTAAAAAAGTAAATTGCTTAATTGTTTCCATACTATCCAATAAAAATAATTCCAGAAACAGATATTCAATTATTTTTCACGAAAATTCACACACATCAATCAATCATCAAACAACACTCAAAACAACATGATACCATCCAAAACACAAACAAATCGTTTTAAGTCCAAATTTCTTGCAAGCAAATCAATTACCATGGCTCTGAGGCCAGTTGTTGTAAATTATTTTACCAGGATCTTAGATCTACTCACAAGTATGTTGATTAACACCCTAAATATGAACTTCTAAAACGATTACGAAATAAACACATATAAAGTTTAGGAAACCTTACATTGGGTGCAGCGGAATAATATGACTCCTTCCGTTCAGATATCTAGCCCTTGATTCCTTTCTGTAGCAGAGCATTATCAATATCTGAACCTGGATCTCTTTCTCTCCTTCTTTAGTGCTGAAACTCCTTCTTGTTGAATGTCTTTCTTCACAATGTTCCTCACTATGATTGAGGTATCACTTGGTGTGTGTGGGCACTACTCTAATCACTAAGTATTTCGAAATTTCAAGGAAGAAGAGAGAGAGAAAAGTGGCGGCTAGGTATAGAGAGAGAAGGCTCGGGTTTTTCTCTGAAGGAAATCAGAAGTAAAAGTATAATTTTCTTGAAGCCTTCACTATCTATTTATAGCATTCCACTAGGGTTAGGTTTGAATTATTTGGCATTAAAATAATGAAAATATCTGATGATAAATCCTATAAAAGTGGCCGGCTTTATACAATATGGATTTGGTTCTCACTTTTTGCAATTTTGCAGTTTTATCAATTCTGCATCTAATTTTCTCAAAAACCCAAATTTTCAAATTCAACCATTTAAATGTCTATTCTAACTATTTAATAACTACAAATAATTATTAAATAATATTGTCATTTATCATATTTATTAATTGAACCATACAAAGTATCATAATTAACAAATATGCCCCTAAAACTCTTTCTTTACAATTTCGCCCTTACTTAGTGAAAAATTCACAAATAGACATAGTCTAATTTGAGAATTATAATTGATTAATCAAAACCAATTATATGAGTCTTACAAGAAATATTATCTCAACTAGTGTGGGGACCGTGGGTCTATATAACCGAGCTTCCAATAAGCAGATCAAGAATTTATAACCTAAATTCACTAACTTATTAATTCTTCGTTGAATCCACGCATAGAACTTAGAATTGCACTCTCAGTATATAGAATGCTCTATATGTTCCACCATATAGACACATCATTAGTTATCCATTGTTATAATCCTAATTTGATCAATGATCCTTAAAACAGTTAACCCCATATAAATGATATTTCAGCTTATGTGAAATGAGTACTCCTCCATTTATTTTCGTTTGGTCAAGCTCGAAGGAGATCATCCTTTACTTACTATTCGCAAGATAGAAGCTATAGATTCCATATTTATGTTAACGCTCCCACACAATTGCACTACCGTGTTCCCAAAATGTACGTATCACCCTGACCCAAAAGTAGGCTTAACTAACAAATCAGAGAACACGAATAGCCTCTTGAGATTGAGCATAATCATAACAGGATTAAGATCATTTGATATAGGATCAACTAGGCGATATTGACTTGAGTAGATATTATGGTAAGTTTAATAAATCTAAGTCAAAGTTCAATATTTGTCCCTTCCGATGCATACTCCATGCATCCAACTTGAGCTTTACTTTAACCAATGCTCTGGAAAGAACATAGCATTTCTCCAAATGCAAGTAAACTCTGTTGTAGATTATCATATCAGTAAAACCTTGTGTCTGATAAATCTAGGAAACTTTATTCACATAGTCATGTTTACTTTCCAAAGTGTTGACAACACAATAAACAGGATCAAGTATGTGAAAAGGTTTTCAGATGAATTCATACATTATGTACATATAATCATGAAATAAATCATGTGAAACATGCAACATTAAATGTTATTTCTGATCTATATTAATCAATAAATCTTATTATACAGAAATGAGTTTTATTAAGGGCATAAAACAAAACCAAAGGTCCAAGCTTCAGGTCGAAATGAGGATCCTGGTCTCGGGTCCTAGTCTAGTTCCACTTCTGGTCAAAGGTTCTGGTCTGGGTCCTAGTTAAGGGTGTGGGTCCCGGGTCAGGTCCAGGGTCTCAGTGCCAGTTCCGAATCTCGGGTCCCGGGTCTAGGTTCCCCATCCAGGTCTGGGTCCTAGATCCCAGTTCGAGTCTAGGACCCGGTCAGGGTTCAAGTCCTAGTCCGAGTTCAGGTTCGGGTTTCCAAACCCGGTTTAGGTCCAGATCTGGGTTCGAGTCCAGCTCCTAGTCTGGGTCTTAGTCTAAGGTTTCGATCTTGGTCCGGGTTCCGAGCCCCGGGTCCAGGTCCCCTATCCAGGTACGGGTCCTTGGTCCCTGTCAGGGTCGATGTTTGGGTTCGGGTCCTAGTCCCAATTGTCATTTCAATTCTGTATCTGGCTTCGGGTACGGGTCCGAGTCTAGGTCGACCTCTGAGTCCTGGTCTGAGTTTTGTGTTGGGTCTGGGTCCAAGTTCGGATCTCGATCTGGGTCTGGATTTTGGTCCAGGTCCGAGTCCAAGTCTTGCGTACGGGCCCAGGTTTGGGTCTGGGTCTCGCTCCAGATCCAGGTCCCACGTTTCGATCCCGGTCTGGGTATGGCTCCGTGTCTGGGTTCGAGTCTAGGTTTGTATCTACATCCATGTCGAAGTCCGAGTCTTGGTTTGGGATTGGGTCCCAAGTTCAGGTCCGACATGATACCGGACCTAGAACCGGAATAAGACTAGGACTGGGACCGTAACCGGACTCAAACCTAAACCCAAACTCACACCAGAACCCATACTGGGACTTGGACCCAAACCAGGACTTGTGACCTGTGAACTAAACCAAGACCAGGACCTGCACACAGACTACAACCTGGACTCAGACCGGGACCAAAACCTAGACCGAGACCCAAAATCTGGGGCCGAACCCAAGACCCAAGAATAAGACTGGGACCTCGCATCCGAAACCCAGACCCAAACTGGGACTAGCACCTGAACTCGGACAAGAACCCAAACCTGGACCTGGACTCAGGCCGAACCCGAACCTGAACCAAAACACGAACTTGGACCTCGGCCCCGAACATAGATGGGGGACCCAGACCTAGGAATTTAGCCCCCGAACTAGGATCATAACTTGGATCGGGATCGGGGACCCGACCTTAGACCCAAACCTGGACATAGGACCCACCTCGGGACCTTGGATCTGGGACTCGATGCTTGGACTTAACCTGTAGTCGGTGTTTGGATCTAGGACTTAGACCAGAACCCGAACCCAAACTCAGACTCAAATTAGGACCCGGACACATACCAAGACCGAGAACCACACTCGGGAACCAAAACCGAAACTTGAACTTGAACCAGACTGAGATCTTTGAAAGGGATCGAGACTTGGACCCGTACCCATACCCGGAACCGGACCCAACCACGAACCCTACCCGAGACCGAAACCCAAACATAAACATTGTCCCGGACCCAAATTAGCACCCGAACCCAGACTCAGACCCAAACTCGACCCGAATCGTACCTCGTGACTTGAAACTAGAACCGAAACTAAAAGTAGATCGGGACTCAGGAACAGGACCAGGACTAAGAAATGGACCCAAACCTAAAACTGTAACCGGACCAGGACCTGGACTCGGACACAAACCCACCTTGGGATTGGGTCCAAAACCTGAATCCAAACCCGAACCGGTACTCGAGACCCGAACCCAGACCTAAATTCCGACCCGAACATTGAACATGACTCGGGACCCAGAACTTGGATCGAGACCTAAAACTGGACCCCAATCTCGGTCTTATACCTAGACCCAAACCCAGTCCGGGACCTAAGCCATGAACTAAAACAAGACTGGGACCCGTGATTGGGATCCAGATGTTGTCCCGGGATTAGAGAACTGGGGCTTCGACAAGACCCATAGTCGATGTCTTGATCTGAGACTCACGCAAGGATCCAAAGCTAGACTAGGAGCTGCACCCAAACCCAAACCTGGGACCCAAAACCGAAACTTGAACCAGAAGTTGACCAAGACCCTGGAACAGGACTGGGACATTGTTCAGGACCTGGACCGGGACTCGGAACTAGACTGAACACAGCCCAAAAACTCGAGCTCGGACCCAGCCCTAGACCCGGTCCCGGACCTAGACAAGGACTGAGACTCGAACCCGAACTTGAGACTCGATCCCAGACATAGCCCTTAACTGAAATTGGAATTCTGACGTCGACATGGACACGAACCCAAACCCAGACCCGAATACCGACCAGACCTAGACCGGGATCAAAACACGGGACCTAGACCCAGACCCAAATGCAAGCCCACAACTGAACCTGGGACCCAGACCCAGGACCCAAACTTGGACCTTGACTAAGACCTGGACCCAGATCGAGATCTGAAAAACCTGCACCTAGACTTGGAATAAGACTCGAACCCCGATCCCAACCTGAACCCAGATCCGGACCCAGAACCAAACCCGAACCTAGAATTAGAACTAGAACTGTGACTAGGACCCGGACCTGAGACCTGACACTAGAACCAAACCCAAACCATAACCCAAACTGAGACTAGAACCTAGACCGAGACCTTGACTAAGACTGAGACCTGAGACCTCGGACCTGAACCTGAACCGGGACTTCGACCTGACCTGGTCTTAAACCCTCACCGAGTCCTAAGACCCGCAACCCAGACCAGGATCCAAACCCTGACAAAGACCTGAACCTCAACCCAGACGAAGACTGGGATCGAGACCTAGACTTGAACACGGACCGGGACCTGGACTAAAACAAAGACTCAGGACTCGAACCCGAACCTGGACCCAGACAAGGACCTAGGAACCGAACTTGGATGGGGGACCTAGACCAAAGACCTAGGCGGTGAAACCCAGACCCAGATCTAAATCCGAGACTCAAAACTGAACCTGGACCTGACGTTGACCTGGGAATCCAAAGTTGGACCCAAACCCGGACCCGAAACGTGCCCCGGACCCCAACCACGATAGGAACCTTGACTCGAAGCCATGTTAGGACCAAACCCAAACCTGCGACCCAAAATCAGACCCAGACCCAGAATCAAACCCAAACATTGACCTCCACCCGGACCCGAACTCGAACCCAGATCAGGATCGGGACCCAAGACTTAAACCCAGAACTAAACACGGACTCAGATCGAGAACAAAACCTCAGACTCAGACCTGAACCTTGACCCAGACCTAAGACCCTAACCCACACCCGGAGCCTAATCCGGACTTAGACCGAAATATGAACCCGAACCCAAACTCAGACTAGGACTCGAACCCAGACCCTAGACCTAAACTCAGACCTGGACCCAAACCAAGACCCAGACCGAGATCCAGACCTGGACCCAGACCCAAATCTAGACTCAGAAGAGGAATCAGACCGCAACCCAGACCCAGACCCAAACTCGAACCCTAACATTGAATCAAAATAAAAAATGGGACTTGGACCCAAACCTGAACATGGACTCAGACCAGGACCTTAGACTCAGACCTGGATGGAGCACCTGGACTTGGGACTCAAAACCCAGACCCAAATTGGAACTCAGGACTTGGACCCGACCTAGACTCGAACCCAGAGCTGAACCCAGACCGATATTAGAACTCAAACGTGAACTCGAATAAGGACATGAACCCCGACCGGGTCCTTGACCCAAACCTTGACATAGGATCTAGACTGGGTCTTGAGACCCGAAGTGCAACTAGAGTTTTACCTGAGACCGTAAACCAGATCAAGACCCGGGGCTTGGACCTGACCCGTAGTCAGTGTTTGGATCTGGGATCCATACCTGGACTCTCAAACCAAGACTCAGACTGAGACCTAGACCCTGACCCAGATCCAGTCCCGTAACCCAGACCAGGGTCCAAGTCCGAGTCTGAGTTTGAGTCTAGGAATTGGAATCTAGCTAAGACCCAGACCCAGACCTAAACCCTGACTAGGATGCGGACCCAAATAAATACTCGGATCGGGACTCGAGACACGAACCCGAACCCAGACAAGGACTTGGACCCAGACTCGGACCCAGGACAAGGACCAGGATTGGAGACTCAAACCTGGACCCAAGATTCAGACCCGGGATCCCAGAACTAGGGCTTGGACAAGACCCATAGTCGGTGTCTTGATCTGGAACTCGAAGAAGGACCAAAAACTAGACGAGGACCTAGACCCAGACCCAGACCTAGGACCCGAAACCAAAAAATGAAACAGAATGTGACTAGGACCCTAGTACAGGACTGGGATCGTGACCACGACCTGGACCTGGACCAGGACCTAGAACTAGACCAGAACACAGCCCCAAAACTAGGGCTCGGACTCGGTCCTAGACCCGGTCCCGCACCCAGACTAGGATTGAGACTCGAACCTGAACCCAAACCCAAACTTGGGACTCGATCCCAGACCCAGACAAAGCCCCTGACCTAAACTGGGATTCGAACCTAAACATGGACACGAACCGAGACCTAGACCCGAATACCGATGAAGACCTAGACCCAGACCGGATCGAAACACGGGACCTGGACCGGGACCCAGACGCAAACCCAGAACCGAACCTAGGACCCAAACCCAAGACCCGAACCTGGACCCAAACTCAGACTTAGATCCAGACCAGGATCCAAAAAACCCGTACCTGGACTCGGACTGAGACTTGGACCCCGACCCCAACCTGGAGCCATACCCGGACCCGGAACAAAACCCAGACCCAGAATTAGAATTAGAACTGTGACTAGAACCTGGACTTGAGACAAGAACTGAACCCAAACCATAACCAACACTAGGACCAGAACCTGGACCGAGAGCTTGACTAGGACAGGGACCTGACACCTAGGACCCAAACCTGGACCGAGACCCGAACTGGGACCTGGTCCTAAACCCTCGCCGGGACCTAAGACCCGCGAGCCAGACAAGGATCTAGACCCTGACAAGGACCCAAACCTTAACTCTGACCAAGATAGGGACCGAGACCTAGACCCCAACCTAGACCGGGACCTGGACTAATACCAAGACTCAGGACCCAAACCTGAACCTGGACCCAGACCAGGACCTAGGAATCGAACTTGGATGGGGGACCTAGACAAGGGACCTAAGCTCTGGAACACAGATCTAGATCTAAATCCGGGACTCGAACCCGAACCAGGACCTGTCCTGGGTACAGGAATCCAAAGTCACACACAGACCCGGACCCGAAACCTACCCTAGACAAAAACAAGGACAGGAACCTAGACACGAAGCCATACCATGACAAAACCCGAACCCACACTCGAACCCAAAATCAAACCCAAACCAAATACCCGAACTGAAACCCATACCCAGAATCAGACCCAAACCTAGGCCTCCACCAGGACCTGAACTCGAACCCAGACCGAGATCGAAACCTAGGACTTAGACTCGAAACTAAACCAGCACTCAGATTGAGATCAAAACTTGGGACTCAGACTTTAACCTGAACCAAGACCCAGGACCCTAACCCACACTCAGAGCCTGGTCCGAACCTAGACCGAGATCCAGACCCAAAACAAAACTCAGATTAGGACTCAAACCCCGACCCAAACTCAAACACAAATTCGAACTCGGAATTGCAATTGGAACTGGAACCGAACTAGGACTAGGACAAGGACAAGGACCCACACCCGAACCCAAACCCAAATAAAAACCCAAATAAAAACCCAAATTGAGACACAAACCCAAACTAGGACAAGGACCCAAACCTGAACCTAGACCGGGACCCAAACCCAAACTGAAACCGTGACTTGGACCCAAAATCGAGATAGGGACCTGGGCAACAGAACTAGGACTGGGACCCAAGACCTGACCCCAGACCCAAACATGAACCTAGGACCAAGCTCGTGACACGACACCAGAAATGGAACCAAAACAAGATCCGAGATCGAGATCTGGATCTGGACCTAGGACTTGGACCGAACCCATAGTCGGTGTATGGATCTGGGACCCAAACCCGGACCTGAACCCTCACGAGGACCCAAACCTAGACCCAGACCCGAACCCATTCCTAGAACCAAACCTGGACCCGAACCCGTACCCTATGACCTGAAAATGGAACTGAAACCGGAAGTAGACGGGGACTTGGGAACGGGACCAGAACCAGGACTTTTTCCTAGACCTAGACCTGGAAGCGTAACGAGACTAGGACCCGCACTCCAACCCAGACCTAGACCCGAACTGGGACCCAGTGTTGGAAATTATTTTACCAGGATCTTAGATCTACTCACAAGTATGTTGATTAACACCCTAAATATGAACTTTTTAAAACGATGAAATAAACACATATAAAGTTTAGTAAACCTTACATTGGGTGCAGTGGAATAATATGACTCCTTTCGTTCAGATATCTAGCCCTTGATTCCTCTCTGTAGTACAACATTATAATTATCTGAACGTGGATCTCTTTCTCTGGTTCTTTAGTGCTGAAACTCCTTCTTGCAAGTCTTTCTTCACGATCTTCCTCACTATGATTGAGGTATCACTTGCTCTGTGTGGGCACTACTCTAACACTAAGAATTTCGAAATCTTAAGGAAGAAGAGAGAGAGGGAGTGGTCGGCCAAAGATAGGGAGAGAGAGAGGCTCAGTTTTTTCTGAATGAAAAAGTAGAAAATTTAAGTGTAAATTTCCTGAAGCCTTCACTAGGGTAAGGTTTGAATTATTTGGCATTAAAATAATGAAAATATCAGAGGGAAAACCCTACAAAAGTGGCCGGCCTTATCTGTATGGATTTGGGCCTCACTTTTTGCAATTTTGTAGTTTTATCTTTTCTACATCTGATTTTCTCAAAAATGCCAATTTTCTAATTCAACCATTTAAATGCCAATTCTAATTATTTAATAACTATAAATAATTATTAAATAATATTGTCATTTATCATATTTATTAATTGAACCATACAAAGTATCATAATTAACAAATATGCCCCTAAAACTCTTTCTTTACAATTTCGCCCTTACTTAGTGAAAAATTCACAAATAGACATAGTCTAAATTGAGAATTATAATTGATTAATCAAAACCAATTATATGAGTCTTACAAGCAATATTATCTCAACTAGTGGGGGGACCATGGGTCTATATAACCGAGCTTCCAATAAGCAGATCAAGAATTTATAACCTAAATTCACTGAGTTATTAATTCTTCGTTGAATCCACGCATAGAACTTAGAATTGCACTCTCAGTATATAGAATGCTCTATATGTTCCACCATATAGACACATCATTAGTTATTCATTGTTATAATCCTAATTTGATCAATGATCCTCCACATGAATGATCTACACTGTAAAGGGATTAGATTACTGTTACACCCTACAATGTAATTTATCCTTAAAACACTTAACCCCGTATAAATGATATTTCAGCTTATGTGAAATGAGATCTCCACAATTTATTTTCGTTTGGTCAAGCTCGAAGGAGATCATCCTTTACTTACTATTCGCAAGATAGAAGCTATAGATTCCATGTTTATGTTAGCGCTCCCACTCAATTGCACTACCGTGTTCCCAAAATGTACGTATCACCCTGACCAAAAAGTAGGCTTAACTAACAAATCAAAGAACACGAATAGCCTCTCGAGATTGAGCCTAATCATAACAGGATTAAGATCATTTGATCTAGGATCAACTAGGCGATATTGACTTGAATAGATATTACGGTAAGTTTAATAAATCTAAGTCAAAGTTCAATATCGGTCCCTTCCGATGCATACTCCATGCATCCAACCTGAGCTTTACTTTAACCAATGCTCTGGAAAGAACATAGCATTTCTCTACATGCAAGTAAACTCTGTTGTAGATTATCATATCAGTAAAATCCTGTCTCTGATAAATATAGGAAAATTTAGTCACATAGTCATGTTTACTTTCCAATATGTTAACGACACAATGAACAGGATCAAGTATGTGAAAAGGATTTCAGATGAATTTATACATTATGTACATATAATCATGAAATAAATCATGTGAACCATGCAACATTAAATGTTATTTCTGATCTATATTAATAAGTAAATCTAATTATATTGAAATGAGTTTTATTTAGGGCATAAAACCCAACACCCTGACCCGAATCCCAACCCAGTCTTGGACACGGTTTCCAAACCTTGACCCGAACTCAGACCCAAACATGGAAAAAGACTCGGGACAGAGAATTGGGGCTAGGACCTAAAACCGCACCCCACCCTCAGTCCCGAACAAAAACTCGGACATGGGACTCAGGACCTGAACCAGAACCAAATCGAGACATGTGATAAGGATCTAGATCTGGGACTCAGGCCAGGACCCAAACCCAGACCAGGACCCAAACCCGGACCCTGACCCAAACCTGGGACCCAAAATTGGAAATTAAAGAAGAATCACCAGACCAAGACCCTCGAACAAGACTAAGACTGTGACTAGGACGCTCGAACAATCGCGATGGCCCCTTATGAACTTTTATATGGAAGAAATTGTAGATCACTTATTCGCTGGGATGAAGTAGGTGAAATAAAATTCCTAATCCCTAAGGCTGTTCAGAGAACAAGTGAGGCAGTTGATAAAATTAGAGCGCGAATGCTTGCGGCTGATAGCAAAAAGAAGAGTTATGTTGATCCAAAGTGACAGGAGATGGATTTTCAGATTAGAGATATGGTATTTCTCTGGGCATTGTCTATGAAAGGCATCAAACGCTTTGGTAAGAAAGGGAGCTTAGCCAAAGGTCCATTGGACCTTTTAAAATCCTTGAAAGGATAGGGCAAGTAGCGTACAGATTGGCTAAGCCCCCAGCGCTCGCAGGTATACATGATGTGTTTCATGTTTTGATGCTTTAGAATTATGTCTCAGATTCATCCCATATCTTGAGTTGTGAAGCATTGGAACTATAGTCAGATTTATCATATGAGGAACAACCGGTGCAAGTACTTGATAGAAGAGAGAAAGTCTTGAGAAACAAGAAAATTACACTGGTGAAGGTATTATGGAAAAACATTAAAGTGGAAGAGGCAACATGGGAACTCGAGACGGATATGCAACAAAATATCCGGAGTTGTTTAGGTAAATTTTGGGACAAAATTTCTATAAGGAGTGGGTAATTGTTATACCCTAAGACTAAGAAAATGGATTACCAAACCCTAACTAGTTAGATGTGTATTATTGTAGAATTGTATTATTATATAATTTATTATAAGTGAATTAATTTGATATATGATATGTTAAGACCCCGTTGGTGAGCCAGGGGCAATTCTGTAATTTTGACACGAGAAGGGTAAAACTATGGAATTTATATTATGATGTGCTTATGGACTATATTATTATATATTCACAACTGGGTATTTCGGGCTGAATCGGGTTCAGGGCCAAAATACAATTTTGGGATTATTTGTTGGCATTTTATTAATATGTGATTAATTTGAAAATTATTTGAATATGTGATATTTAATGGAAATGACTTAAATGCCCTTGAATGCTTAATTGTGTCTTATATGGCCCTAGGGGCAATTTAGGCTTTTTGACTATTTTGTCTATTTTGTGACAAGTGAATGTTGATTAATGAAAAGCATTTTCTGCATTCCGCTTTACCCAAACCGCCCCCTCTCTCTCTCTGTAAACTCATTTACTCTAATCTTTGAATTTGTAGAGAATTGCTTGGATTCAAGCTTATTTTGTGGGAATCTTTGAAGCTTGAGTTGTTGAGGATTTGGAATTAGTTTTCTTACTGTCTTGATTTGAATTGGTTGCTGAAATTGAAGTTTATTTAAGCATGATTTTATGGTAGAGATCCTTGTGATGCATGTGTTGGAATTAGTTTAATTTTGATACTCTATGCTTGATTGTGCTAAAGATTGATGTAGGATTCTTTGTGTTGTGCTTTAATTCTTTTATACAACTCTGATTTTATTGTTGAGCTTGAGCTTGTGTTTTGGATTGAAAGATTCAAGGTTTGAGCTTGAATTTGTTGATATTTTACTCATGTTTGGAGCCTATATAGTATATTGTTTAAATCTAATTTTGTTGCATGCGAGCTTTGATTTTGACCTTTAAATGTGTGTATTAGCTCTCTGTTATGTTAGTTATATTGTGTGGGAAATGATTTTCAGATATATGCATGTTTGGGGTGAGATTGGGTTATTTTTGATGGATTTTTGGAGCTGCTAGAATGGAGTTTCTGGGTTTTCAATTCAGGCGCCGCGGCCCGCTCGCGCGGACAAATTGCATGTTGAACTTGCTTTGTTCATAACTTTTGACTCGGGACTCCGTTTGGGTCGTTCTTTATATTTTTAGAAAGCTTGTTCCGAGCTTTATATGTTTATCTATATTTTGAATGTCAATTTTATATTATGTGAGAGTTGATTTAGGGATTAACCCTATACTTGTGAATCACAGAAATTGTGACTAGGATTACCGCCACTGGATCAGGGGCACTGGGGGATTTGGAATCTCTGCGTTTACGAGACAATTCGTAAGTGTTAGTGTCTTTATTTTGTGACAGTGTTTGTTCTGTTCAATGTCTAGTCGTATCTGGATTTTTAGTCTGTTATATCTGCACTAGCGTTCTGTTACGTGAGTTTCAGTTAAGTATTTGTTAGTGCCAGGCGGACTTATTTTGTGGATATATAAATAGTCGATTTCTGTTAGTAAAGTCTTTATCAATTAAATCGTTCAGACAGTTATTTCGGTTGTGTGTGGAGATAGAGTTGTATCTTGTTTCTTGTTGTTGTGATTACAGGTCAGATCTTGGAGCTTGAGGATGATCATCAATGGCGGAATGATCTGAATCTGAAATTGCTGAGTTCAAACTGAAGGGAGTTCAGTGTCATCTTCATCATCAGATCTGAAGGGATTTCAGGTTGAAGACGTGTTGAAGAAGAGCTCAGTTGCTGTACAAGGGATTGTGCATTGACAATCAGTGTTCTTGATTGTTGTTGGTAATTCATTACTAATTACTGTTAAGGTTGTATTTGATTCCTTTAGAGAGAATTGGAAATTGCAATATGAACCTTTGAGATTTAGTAGATGAATTTACCCTGGTTTGGGGAACCCAAGCACTAGTCGGCTGAGATGTGTTCTCAGTGCAGATGAAGCTTGTCAATTGTTGTGTGATTTACTGCTTCACTATTAATTCTTGTTCATAATTCATAGCTTGAAATCAATCAATCTAAAGATAATCAACTTGGTAATTTGGATCATTGAAATCTACAAGTTGCACTTTCAGTAAGATAGTATTTACCACGTAGAGTATGCACGGTGGCACTTATATTGAAAATTATATATGTGAGTAATTGGGAACCGGGACTAGGGTTATCACCCTAACATGACCGATTTAATGGTCTAGGATTATTACCCTAGTGATGATTAATGTGAATGTGTTATGCATAGTTATATATAAGTGTATATTGAGATTTAGGGTTATGCGTTCAAGGCATAATCGAGTTAGACTCGGTGACTAGAACTGAGATGAACCGTTTTAAGGCCTTATTGTATTTAGACGTGTAAGCGTAACAAGTAGGTCTATGCCACATACACATAAATAGGCGTGTGAGCGTAACACATGCGTCTGTGTCATACAGACAAATGTGAAATGGCATTGATGTTTATGTGATGAGATAATTATGATTATTGATATTTTATACTGCCTTGCTCGACTTGGCTCACGGGTGTTGTCCTGTGCAGTAAAGGATAAATATTTCTCAGATCATCCATGAGTGCGAGAGTTGGGCGATGTATGTACATGTTCGAGCCACACTAGACCAAGAAGATTGGGGTCTACCAGTGATGAACTTTTGAAACTCTGATTTTTCCGCTTAGGTCAGCTAGTGAAAAGGCTTGTAATATTTTGTAAAATATTTTTGAGATCCCGAGACATGTAATTTTTAATTGTAAAGTTAAGGTTATTACAACTTTTATTTTCACTCTATTTTCATTTAAATTTTAAATTACCTGCGCTTATCTTTCTAGTAATCCAATTTAGGGGATTAGGGTTTCTTAATCACCTTGGGTAGTGTGCCTATTTCTTAGGGCGTTATAGTTTGGTATCAGAGCGCCAAGGTTTTCAAATTCCTAGTCCTGGTCCTGTTCCTGGGTCCCAATCCGCTTCTAGTTTCGGTTCCAGCTTTAAGTCACGGGGTACAAGTTCGGGTCGAGTTTGGGTCCAAGTTTGGGTTTGGGTCCTGATTTCGGTCTAGGGCGAGGTTCAGGTCTGGGTTTCGGTCTCGGTTAGGGTCCGAGGGTGGGTTCGGTTCCGGGTTCGATCTAGGTCTAGGTCCTGGTCCCATTAAAAGATCCCGGTCTAGTTCCAGTTCAAGTTTCAGTTTTGGTTCCGGAGTGTGGGTCTGGGTCTTGGTATGTGTCCGAGTCTTAGTTTGAGTTCGAGTTTGGGTTCGGGTTCAGGTCTATGTCCTAGATCCAGACACCGACTACGCGTCGGGTCCAAGCATCAAGTCCCGGATCTCAGGTCCCGAGGTGGGTCCTAGGTCCAGGTTTGGGTTTTGGGCCGGGTCCAAGATCCCGATCCAAGTTTTGAGTCCTAAGTTCTGGTCCTAGTTCGGGGGCCCAATTCTTAGGTCTGGGTCCCCCATCTATGTTTGGGTTCAGGTCCCGGTTTGGGTTCGGGTCCGAGTTCGGGTCCCAGCCCAAGTCTGTGTCCGAGTTTTAGGTCCCAAGTTCGAGTCTTGTTCTTGGGTCCTGGGTTCGACCCCAGTTTTTGGGTCTGAGTCTGGGTCCGGGTCTCAATCTGGGTCCAGGTGCCGGTGTTGGCTTAGGTCCCATGTCACAGGTCCGGGTCTGGGTCCAAGTCCCGGTATGGGTTCTGGTCTGAGTTTGGGTTTAGGTTTGGGTCCTGTTACAGTCCCATGTCTGGGCTCTAGTCTCAGTGCTAGTCCAATTCCAGTTCTGGTTCTGGGATCGGTTCGGACCTGAACTTGGGACCCGTTCCCAGACCTAGACTCAAACCTAGACATGGATCTGGATAACAACCTGGACTCGAACCTAGACCCGGACCCACACCCAGATCGGGATCGAACCTTAGGACCTGGATCTGGACCGAGACCCAGACCAAAACCTGGACCTGTACTCAATACTTGCACTCGGACCTGGACAAAAACCCATACCCAACCCTGGACTCGGACCAGGACTTAGACTCCGACCCAAAGCTGACAAGAACCCGAACACGAACACGGAATGCAAATCAGAACTGGGACTAGGACCCGAACCCAAACATGGATTCAGACTGGGACTTAGGACTCGAACCTGGATGGGGGACCTGGACCCGGGTCTCGGAACTCGAGACTCAGACCTGGACTCAAACCAAGGACTCGAACCCAGATCTTGACCATGACCGGGATCAAAAACCCAAACCCGAACTCGGACAAGGACTTTAACCCCGACCAGGTCCTAGACTTGGACCGAGACCTAGGACCCAGAGCTGGATGGGGGACCTAGACCATGGACCCGAGCATCAGAATTGACACCGATACCTAGGACCTAACCCGAGACCCAGACCCTGAACTTGGACACGGACCAGTACCTGGGACCCAAAGTGGAACTAGACTGGGACCCGAGACTAGGATCTTGATCTAGACTCGGGGCTTGGACCTGACCCATTGTCGATGTTTGGATTTGGGACTCATAGCTGGACTCAAACTGATACCCAAACTCAGACCCAAACCCGGACCTAGACCCGTACTTGTACTCCGTGACCCGAAACTTGAAGCGAAACTGGAAGCGAACTGGGACCCGAGAACAAGACCAGGGGACTAGGACCCGATCTCGGTCCTGGAACTGGAATCTGAGAAGGAAGCAGACCCAGACAAAGTCCGGGATGCGGACCCCAATTAAAACTCAAATTGGGACTCGAGACGCGAACCCAAACCCAGACACGGACTTGGACCCAGACCCGAACGCAGGACCCAGACCGGGATTGGAGACTCAGACATAGACCTAGGTCCCTGACCTAGATTGGGGACCCAAACGCGAAATTAGAACCAGAATCAGGACCGAGGAATGGGACTGGGACCTAAGACCAGACCTTGGTCTCGGTCCCAGACTCGGACCCGGACACGTACCGGGACACAAGATTGGAATCGCACCTGAACCCAAACACGGACCTAGACCTAGACCAGGACTCGGACCTAGACCCACACCTAAACCTTAAATCGTACCCTGTGACCCAAAATTGGAACCGGCACTAGAAGCAGACCCTTAAACCCTAAACCCTAAACCCTAAACCTGATACCTTAAATCCTAAACTCTTTACACTTACCCCTAAACCCATAAGCCCTAAACCCTAAACGCTAAATCCCTAAACAATAAACCCAAAACCCTAAACTGTATACCCTAACCTTGACACGGGCCCAAACCCATACCCATACCGAAATCGGAACCCAGCACCTAGACCATGACTCGGATCTAAACCCGAACCTAGAACCAAACTCAGGACCTGAACCCGGACCCAAACCCAGACCAAAACCTCGTCCGGGACCTAGACCTTGACTGGGACCCGAATCATGACCCCAACCCAGACCCAAACAGGGACCTGGACTAAGACTGGGACCCGAATCAAGACTCAAACCTGAACCCGTACTGCGACCTAGACTCGGACCCAAACTCGGGATCCAAACCCAAACCTAAACTTGGACTTAGATGGGGGACCTAGGCTCCAAACCAAAACCTATACCAGACCTGGACAAAGGATGCAGACCTAGATGGGGGACTTGGACCCGAAACTAGGCCCCAGATTCGCGACCGAGACCCAAAACTCGACTCTAGACTCGAGACACGGGACCCGACCCTGGACTTAGAACCCAGGACCTAACTACCGGGACACAACCCCAAACTCGGACCCAACCCAAAACTTAGGACCCCACCCAAGACCCGGAACCGGAACTGGAACAAGACTGAGATTCGAATCTGGACCTAAGGCTTCGACCTGGCCCGTAGACAGTGTTTGAATCCAGGACAAGGACCTGGATCTGTACCCAGACCTAGAACCGGACCAAGACTGGGATCCAGACCTGGAATTAGAATCTACCAAGGTCTGGGACTAGAACCCAGACTTGGGACAGTAAAGGGACCCAAATCTAAACCCAAACTCAGACCATACCGGACTTGGACCCGGACCGGGACCTTTGACTTGGGTCCTAAACCAAGACCAGGACTTGGACCTAGAACCAAAAACTGAGGCCGGATCCACGATCTAAGAACCAAACTCGGACATGGGACTCGGAACTCGAAGCCACACTGGGACTGGGACCTAACCTCGGAGCTGAACCCAAATTGGGACTTGGACTCAGACCGGGACTCGAGACTCCAACCCGAACCTGAACCGAAACATGAACTTGGATCCAGACCGAGACCTAGGATCTGAACATAAATGGGGGACCTAGACTCGAGAATTGGGCCCCTAAACTGGGACAAGAACTTGGCCCTCAAAACTTTTATCGGGATTCAGGACCTGACCCCAGACCCAAACTTGGACCTACGACCCACCACGGGACCTGGGATCAGGGACTTGATGCTTGGACCCGACCCATAGTCGATGTCTAAATCTAGGACTTAGACTAGAACGCGAACCCAAACTCAAACTCAAACTAGGACCCGGATACATACCCTGACCCAAACCCACACTCAGGAACCAAAACCAAAACTTGAAATGGAATTGGTCCTAGATCTTGGAACGGGACCGGGAACTGGACTCGAACCTGTACCCAGAACCGGACCAAGCCTCGGACCTTAACCGAGACTGAAACCCGGACCTGAACCTCGCCTCGAACCCAAATTAAGACCTAAACCCAGACTTGGACCCAAACTTAATTAGAACTCGTACCTCGTGACTTGAAACTGGAAACGAAACCAGAAGCGGATCGGGACCTCAGACCAGGACCTTGACCCAGACCCAAAACTGTAACTGGACCAGGGCTCGGACTCAAACACAAACCCACCCCGAGATTGGGTCCCAACCTTGAATCCAAACCCGAATCGTGACTCAGGACCCGAACCCACACCTAAACTTAGACCTGAACATGGAATAGGACTCGGGACCTATAATAGGGATGGAGACCCAAAACTGCACCCTAGTGTCGGTCTTGGACCTAGACCGAGACCCAGACCGGGACTTGGGACATGAACCGAGACAAGACTAGGACCCGTGATTGGGATCCAGATCTTGTTCTAGGATCTGAGAACTGGGGCTTGGAAAAGACCCATAGTCCGTGTCTTGATCTGGGAGTCAGACAAGGACCCGAAGCTGGACCAGGACCTAGACCCAGACCCAGACATGGGACCCAAAACTGAAACTTGAACTAGAACGTGACCAGAACCCTGGAATAGGACCGAGACCGTGACCAGGACCTGGACCTGGACCAGCACCCAGAACTAGACCATAAACAAGCCCAAAAACTCGAGCTCACACCAAGTCTCGAACCCGATCCCGGACCCAGACTAGTACTGTGACACGAACTCGAACCCAAACCGAAATCCAGAACTCGATCCCATACCCAGACCAAGTCCTTGACCGAGATTGGGATTCAGACCTAGACTTGGACACGAACCTAAACCCGAAATCGAATACTGACCCAGACCCAGACTGGGATCGAGACACAGGATGAGGACTCAGACCCAGATGCAGTCCCAGACCTGAACCTGGTACCCGAACTCAGACCTGGACCCTGCCCGGGATTCGAAAAACCCATACCCATCAGACCCAAACCTAGACTTGGACATAGACCAGAACTCAAACCCAAATTGGGATCGGAACCCAGGATTCAGACCCAGAACTGAACTCAGACTTTGATCGGGATCGGAACATAGGACTCGGACCCGCATCTAGGTCGAGACCCAGGACCCTAACCCAAACGCATAGCCTGATCTCAACCTAGACCAAAATGGGAGCTTGAACCCAAACTCGGACCAGGATACGAACACCGACCCGAACTCGAACACAAAGTCGAACTCGGAATCACAAATGGACCTAGAACTAGACTTGAACTAGGACCAGGACAAGGACCTAAACTCGAACCCGAGCCTAGATAAAAACCAAGACTGAGAACTAGACCCGAACAAAGTATAGGACTCAAACTCGAACCTAGATTGGGACCCAAACCTAAACAAGAACCGGGACCTGAATCCAAAAACAGGATAGGGACCTATGCAACAGAACTAGGACTAGGACCTAGTACCCGACCCTAGACTCGGACTTGAACCTAGGACCTAGCTCGTCACCTGGCACCCAAAATGGAATCAGACCAGGACCTGAGATCAAGATTCGGATCTAGACACGAGGCTTGGATCAAACCAGTAGTCGGTGTCTGGATTTGAAACTTAGACCAGAACCCAAACCAAAACTCAAACTCAAATTAGGACCCCAATACATACCCAAACCCAAACCCAGACTCGGGAACAAAAACTGAAACTTGAACTTGAACCGGACTAGGATCATAGAATGGGACCAGGACCTGGACTCGGACCAAAACTCGGAACCAGACCAAACCTCGAACCCTAACCGAGACCGAAACCCAGACCTAAACCTCACCGTGGACAAAAATTAGGACCCGAACCCAAACTTAGACCCAAACTCGACCCGAACCCATACCCCGTGACTTGAAACTAGAACCAAAACTAGAAGCTGATCTGGACCCAGGAACAGGACCACGACCATGACCTAGACCCAGACCCAAAACTATAACCGGACCAGGACCCGAACTCAGACATGGACCCACCTTAGGATGGGTTCCCAAACATGAATCCAAACCCAAACTGGGACTCAGGACCCGAACCAAGACCTAAACTCAAACCTGAACATGGAACAGGACTCAGGGCCCAAAATTAAGATCGAGACCCAAAACTGCATCGATGGCTCGGTCTTGGACCTAGACCGAGACCGAGACTGGGACCTTTGACATGAACTTAAACCAGACTGGGACCCGTGATTGAGATCCAGATCTTGTCCCGGTATTCGGGAACACGGGCTTGGAAAACACCCATAGTCGGTGTCTTGGTCTGGGACTCAGAGAAGCACCCAAAGGTGGACCACGACCTGGACCCAAACCTAGACCTGGGACCCGAAACCGAAAGATGAACCAGAACGTGACCAACACCCTAGAATAGGACTAGGACCGTGGCCAGAACCTAGACCTAGACCGGGACCCAGAATTAGACCAAACCCAGTCCCGGACCCAAACTAGGATTGAGACTCAAACCTGAACCCAAACTCGAACTCGGGACTCGATCCTGGACCCAGAACAAGCCCCTGACCTAAAACGGGGTTCGGACCTTGACATGGACTAAACCCAGACACGAACTCGAATACCGACCCAAACCTAGATCGGGATCGAAATAAGGGACCTAGACCCAGACCCAGATGCAGACCCAGACCCGAACCAGGACCCAGACTCAGACCTAAACCCAGAACAAGATCGAAAAAACCTGTACCCGGACTGGGACTAAGAGTCAGACCCCGACCACAAGCTGGACCCAGACCCCGACCCGGACCCGAAATTAAATTTGGGCCCAGAATTAGAACTGGAACTGTGACTAGGACCCGGACCTGAGACCAGAACCAAACCCAAACCATAACCCAAACTCAGACCAGAACTTGGACAAGGACCTTGAATAGGACTGAGACTTGAGACATGGGACTCGGACCTAGACCGGGACCTGGACCTGACCTGGTCCTAAACCCTCACCAGGACCTGAGACCTGTGAACCAGACTAGGATACCGACCCTGACAAGGACACAAACCAGAACTTGGACCAAGATTGGGACCGAGACATGGCCCCGAACCCCGACCACGACCTAGACTAAAACCAAGACTCGGGACCCGAAACCGAACCTAGACCAAAACCATGACCTAGGAACAAAACTTGGATGGGGGACCTACACTAGGGACCTAGGTCCCGGAACCCAGACCCAGATCTAAATTCGGGACTCGAACCCAAACCAAGACCTAACCTAGACCTAGGAATCCGAAGTCGAACCTATAACTGAACGCAAAACCTGCCCCGGACACAAACTAGGAAAGGAACCTAGACACGAACCCATACTAGGACCGAACCTGAACCCGGACATGAACCGAAAATCAAACCCGAACTCAAACACAGACCCAGAATCAGACCCAAACCTACACCTCCACTTGGACTCGAACTCGAACCTAGATCGGGAATCAGTGTTGGGTTTTACGCCCTAAATAAAACTCAAATTCAATGTAATCCGTATTATTCAATATCAATATAGAAATAGAAGTATTTTTCATTTCATTTGTGTATGTTTTGGTTCACCTTATCAATTATTTGTCTATTTGATTTATAAATTCATCCAAACCCTTTTCACATACTTGTTCTTGTTTATTGTGTTGTCAGCACAGTGGAAAATAAACATGACTATGTGATTAAAGATTCCTAGATTTATCAGAACACTGGGGTTTTACTGATATGACAATCTACAACAGAGTTTACTTGCATTTGGAGAAATGTTATGTTCTTTCCAGAGCATTGGTTAAAGTAAAGCTTGGGTTGGATGCATGGAGTATGCATCAGAAGGGACCGATATTGAACTTTGACATAGATTTATTAAACTTACCATAATATCTATTCAATTCAATATCACCTAGTTGATCTTAGATCAAATGATCTTAATCCTGATATGATTAGGTTCAATCTCAAGAGTGTTATTCGTGTTATTTGATTTGTTAGTTAAGCCTACTTTTGGGTCAAGGTGATACGTACATTTTTGGAACACGGTAGTGCAATTGAGTGGGAGCGCTAACATAAATATGGAATCTATAGCTTCTATCTGGCGAATAGAAAGTAAAAGATGATTTCCTTCGAGCTTGACCAAACGAAAATAAATGGTGGAGTACTCATTTCACTTAGCTGAAATATCATTTATACGGGGTTAAGTGTTTTAAGGATAAAATACATTGTAGGGTGTTACGGTAATTTGATCCCTTTTACAGTGTAGATCATCTATATAGAGGATCATTGATTAAATTAGGATTATAACAATGGATAATTAATAGCGTGTCTATATGGTGGAACATATAGAGCGTTCTATATAGCTGAGAGTGCAATTCTAAGTTCTATGCGTGGATTCAACGAAGAATTAATAAGTCAGTGAATTTAAGAGGTAAATTCTTGATCTGCTTATTGGAAGCTCGGATATATAGGCCCAAGGTCCCCACACTAGTTGAGACAATACTACTTGGAAGACTTATTTAATTGGTTTTGATTAATCAGTTATAATTCTCAAATTAGACTATGTCTATTTGTGAATTTATCACTAAGCAAGGGCGAAACTGTAAAGAAAGAGTTTCTAGGGTATATTTGTTAATTAAGAGACTTTGGTTGGTATAATTAATAAATATAATAAATGACAATATTATTTAATAATTAATTATAGTTATTAAATAGTTGAAATTGACATTTAAATGGTTGAATTTGAAAACTGGCGTTTTTGAGAAAATGGGATGCAGAAATGATGAAACAGCAAAATTGCAAAAGTGAGGCCCATATCCACAAGCCATGGCCGGCCACTTATATAGGATTTATCATTTTATATTTTCATTAGTTTAATGCCAAATAACTCAAACCTAACCCTATGTGGTATACTATAAATTGATAGTGATGGCTTCAGGAAATTAGAACATGCATCTTATTCCTTTCAGAAAAAAACCTGAGCCATCTTTCTAAACCTAGCCGCCACCTCTCTTTCCTTCTTCTTCTTTGATTGTTTCGAACCCCTTAGTGATACAGCAGTGCCAACACACAGCAAGTGGTACCTCAATCATAGTGTGGAAGATCGTGAAGAGTCCAGATTCAACAAGAAGGACATTCGGGCTCAGATCTTGATAATACTCTGCGACAGAAAGGATACAAGGGTTAAAGATCTGAGTGGAAGGAGAGATATTATTTCGCTGCACCCAATGTAAGGTTTCTCATACTTTATATGTGTTTACTTATAATAGTTTTAGAAATTCATATTTAGGATGTTAATCAACATATTTATGAGTAGATCTAAGATCCTGGTAAAATAATTCAAACAACTGGCCTCAGAGCCATGGTAATTGATTTTCTTGCAAGAAATTTGGACTTAAAATGATTTGTTTGTGATTTGGATGGTTTCATGTTTTTTTGTGTGTTGTATTGATGATTGATTGATGTTTGTGAAATTTTGTGAAAAATAATTAAATTTTTGTTTCTAGAATTATTTTTATTGGATATCTTGGAAACATTTAAGCAATTTACTTTTTTACAGAACTCAATTTTGATTTTATTTGAATTAGTTATGATTTTTTGAAGATTTGAAAAAAGATAAGGTGATCACCTATCCCACGCGCGCGCGGATGGCCCGTTCGCTCGGCCAGACGCGTGTTAGGACAAGTTTTGTCCGAGCAACACGCGCATGGGGTGTCTGAAACTCCATTCTGCGCACAGAAATGCTGCTGGACACACCCAGCGCTGAGTTTTCTCAGTTGTGACACTATGTGGCGCGCGCGGATGGGTATGCAACTGCATACCATTCGTACAGCCCACAATTTTTTCGTTTTTCTTCGTTTTTTCATGCTTTTTCAT
This sequence comes from Cannabis sativa, assembly GCF_029168945.1. Lineage (NCBI taxonomy): Eukaryota > Viridiplantae > Streptophyta > Magnoliopsida > Rosales > Cannabaceae > Cannabis > Cannabis sativa. The sequence goes on from NC_083601.1 coordinate 62,825,375, forward strand.
GGAATTAACTTCCGATTTTTTGTGTAGTTTTGTATTTAGATATTTACTATTCCTATTTCAATTCTAATTATCATAATTAAATTTATTGAATTTTTTAAAATTAATTTATGATATTAGTGTAATTTGAACTTTTAAATAGGTAAATATATAATTTTTTTGCTTAATTATCTATCTTATTTTTAAATTTGATTAATTTTTATCTTAATTTTAAATTTAAGGTCAGATATTAAATTATTTTTTAAATTATTTGACCTTATTTAAATTTAAAATAAGATAACTATAATCATGATATTTTGAATATATATAAGATATTTTGCTAACTTTTAAATTTTTTTATTTTTTAATTTAAATTATAAAATTAGAAAAATGATATTTATTTATCATTTTATTTTATTGAATATTTAATTTATAAAATAACATGAAATTTAAAAGGTGGTTAGCAAAATAAGTTTTTGAAATGATATTTAGGTTAGTTAAAACCTAATTTTTCAAAATTGTAGGTTTAATTTTAAATTTTATTTTTTTTTAAAACTGAAAATATTTTTTTTATTTATTTATTATTTTCAAAATTAATTATTTTAAATTAAATAAATCCTACATCCAACTATCCAATTCTACTTGTTGTAGGAGTATGTGTTTTAGCTTGTGTGTAAGTTTTATAAAAACCTATTATTGCTTGATCTAAATTTCCATGGTTAACTTGTTGACAGATCCAATGATCTAATTTTGACCCATGGTTCAATTGTCAATAGGTCAAGTAAATAATTTGTAACAGATAAATTTTACATTCTTCTTTCATCTGTGTATGACCTAGTAACATGATAAGATCTATCCAAATCTGTGTGCCTGTGTGAGCCTATATGTTTACTTTTGTTATAGATGCATATAGGTTGTTGTTGCTAAATAAAATGTCACATCTTGATAGATTTTATTTAGGCCCATTTAGTTTTTGGGCATATTCAATTAATAACAGTTGTTCATTTTAAGGTTAAATTCCTCTCTTTTGGTTACAACTTAATTTTAATATTTAATTAAATTATAATTTGAAAAATATTTAAGTTGGATATTTTAGATTCTTCTAAACAACTTAAATAAGATATTTTTTCAAATATATTCCATTATATTTTAATTATTTATTTAGTTTCGAATTTAAATAGTTGAAATTTAATTAAAGTTGGATTTTTTTTTTAATTTACATTTTTTTTATAAAACCAACTTTAGTTTTTAATTTTTCATTATTAAAATATGAAATAAAATAAATGATTAAATAAAATACATATTTTTTTTAAATAATGAGCTTTAATCAAGAGACATTCGATCTCCATTGTTTGTTTTACATAGCTATTGTTTTAGTGAGTAATCCTCCCTAATGGAGGAACGTTCATTAGAAAGTTAGCACCGTTTAATCTCGAAAGATAAGTATTTTTGTAAGTTTTTTATATTAGTATTGATCACCCTAATGGTGACGACTGTATAAGACTTACAAGAGTATGAAACAATGATGGAAGCTCATGAAATAGGAATGACTTTGACTCTCGCCTAAACGAGACAACGTCGGATTCTCTTTTCGATTGAATAAAAGGTTCCTAGAATGTTTATCATTTTAGATGAATTGACAACTCTATTCAATTGATGATGCTTTGACTCTCGCCTAAACGGGACACTATATCAGTTTGTTGGAAACCTTGGAAAATAAATTATGTTAAATTTAGTATTTTTTATAACATATGTGATTATTTGTTATTTTCTGAACTTGTGTATGAATTTATTGAACCAAAACCTTACTTTTGTTTTATTGATGTGTTGTAGTGCCAATACGAATAACCCTCACCCCGATCCACTCCTAGTCAATGTCTTAGCCAATGAACTCTATAGTGTGAAAATGCATCCTGGTAGTTGCATTAACTCGCACCTATTGATGATGAATCTGAAGTTCCAAAAGGAAAATCTACTTGAAATTGAATTATCAAAGGAACAATGGGTAAAATTCATTCTTAATAGTCTTCCTCCGGAGTATAATGGATTTGTTGTATCTTACATGACCAACAATTTTAACGCCTCCGTCATGGACAAGCTCGAAGCAGAATTACGAGCTCATGAACGGAATTTAATTGCAATGCCACCTCTTGGTTTTGCAAACTTTGATCAGAGGAAAGGATTAAGCATGAAGGCTCTAACAAAGCTGCTTATTCAAGTACAATTATTAGACATAATCTTCTATGTTCAAATTGTAATGAAAAGGGACGTCAAGAAGAACGATGTCCCTGGCTTCTAAACAATTCAAACGAAGGTAATGCTTTTTGTCTTTGAATCATGTGTTTTAGAGAATGACAAATCCACGTGGATTGTTGATTCTGGGTCTACTAACAATGTTTGTTCTTCACTGCAGCTGCTTGAAACTTGGGAAAATCTGCACCCAGATGAGTTAAAGCTTAAAGTTGGAAATGGTGAGTTAGTATCGGTCAAAGCAAGAGGAACGACCCGTATCAAGTTTCATACAAAAAGATTTTTACTTTTACAAAATGTTTTATTTATTCCAAACTTTAGTAGAAACTTGTTTAGTGTTTCATGTTTACAAACACAATTTTATATATTGAATTTTTCGAGCTCTAATTGTTCAATTTCTCGTAATGGATTTCATATATGTGTTGCTAACATGGAACAAGGGCTTTATGTTTTCAGACCCGATACACAAATCTCACTAAATACTGAACTTTTTAATGTAGCTAAACCTAGAAGCCTTAAAAGAAAAGAGATTGATAATGATGAACAAACTTATCTATGACATTTATGTTTAGGTCATATAGGCTTTGATAGACTCAATAGGCTAACCAAGGACGGTCCATTAAAAAATGTCGTCTTAGGTGAATTGCCAGTATGTGGGTCTTGCTTAGAAGGAAAAATGACCAAACGTTCTTTCTCTGCAAAGGGAGAGCGTGCCAAACAACCCCTAGGGTTAGTGCATTCAGATGTTTGCGGACCCTTGAATGTAAAAGCCCGAGGTTGTTATGAGTATGTCGTCACTTTCATTGACGAGTTCTCTAGATACAATTTTCTTTTCCTAATGCAAAAGAAATCTGAAATGTTTGAAAAGTTTCAGGAATTTCATGCTTTGGCTCAAAACCATTTAGGTAAAACATTAAAGATCTTGCGAACTGATAGGGGTGGAGAAAATATGGATATGCAGTTCAAAGATCATTTAATTTAACTTGGAATTGAATCCCAATACACTGCCCCCAAGCACTCCACAGCCAAATAGAGTTGGAGAAAGAAGAAATCGCACTCTTTTAGAAATGGTTAGGTCTATGCTGAGTTATTCAACTCTGTCTACGTCCTTCTGGGGATATGCTATACAGATGGAAAACGACATTTTAAATGTTGTTCCATCTAAAGCAGTCCCTAAGACACCCATCGAACTATGGCTTGGTCGTACACCTAGTTTACGCCATTATAGAATTTGGGGGTGCCCTGCTCATGTGTTGAGAAAGAAAGAAGGCAAACTGGAATCGCGAACTGAAGTTTGCATGTTTGTCGGAAATTCTAAAGAGACTAGGGCTTGATTGTTTTATAGTTACAAGGATATCAAAGTATTTGTTTCTATAAATGCTACTTTTCTTGAAGATAACTATATTAAAGACAACAAATTGAAAAGTAAAGTTGTATTAGAGGAAATGCTTACAGATATAACTCCTTCCAATGTTCCATCCTCTTCCACTCAAGAAGGGATAATCCCACTCCCTCAGTCGAAAAACTGAGAAAACTACTACCAAAGTTCCTTTTCAGAAGGTCACCGCTCCTCATCGTAGTGGGAGGGTTTCTACAAAACCATCTCGTTATGGCATAGAAGGTGAAATCAATATGGTCGTTGGTGACGGTATTGAAGACGAACCATTAACCTATAAACAGGCAATGGTAAGTCCAGAACGGAAACAGTGGTCAGCCGGCATGGATTCAGAGAGGATTCCATGAAAAAGAACAAAGTCTGGGAATATGTAGACGCACCCGATGACTATCGTCCAATCGGATGTAAGTGGGTCTACAAGAAGAAAAGAGGTGCTGGAGGCGAAGTCAAAAATTTTAAAGCTAGACTGGTTGCCAACGGTTATACCAAAAGAGAAGGTGTGGACTATGAGGAAACTTTTAGTCCAGTCGCCATGCTCAAATCCATCTGAATTCTTCTCTCCATCGCACCCGCTTTCGACTATGAAATCTGTCAAATGGATGTCAAGATAGCCTTCCTTAATGGGGTTCTTGAAGAAACCATCTATATGGAGCAACTGGAAGGCTATGTTCTTCCAGGGCAGGAAAAGAAAGTTTGCAAGTTAAATGGGTCTATTTATGGACTTAAGCAAGCTTCTCGCTCGTGGAATAAAAGGTTCGATGAAATCATCAAAACCTACAGCTTTCTTCAGAATGAAGATGAACATTGTGTTTACCAACTCAAGGAAGACCAAGTAGTAGTATTCCTGGTCCTTTATGTTGACAACATTTTGATCATTGGCAACAATATCAAGAAAATGACTGACATTAAGGAATTGCTAGACACTCAATTCGAAATGAAAGATTTGGGTGAGGCTGCCTATGTTCTCGGTATTCAAATTATTAGAAACCGATAGAACAGATCCCTTGCTCTTTCTCAAACAACTTACATTGATAAAGTCTTAGAGAGATTTTCCATGACCAACACCAAAGGCGCGACTATGCCTTCTAGATATGGTATCCGTCTATCTAAGGAATAGTGTCCTACTGATCCTCAAGAGATAGAAGACATGGGAAAAGTTCCTTATGCTTCCGCAGTTGGAAGTCTAATGTATGCAATGTTGTGCACTAGACCTGACATCTGTTGTGCAGTAGGAATCGTGAGCAGGTATCAGACAAATCCCGGTCAGGAACATTGGAATGCTGTTAAGTATATTCTAAAATACCTGAAGAGTACAAGACATTATGTGTTAGTCTACAAGGGTGGTGCTTTAAATCCCATAGGCTAGACCGACTAAGATTTCTAGGCATGTCTTGATGACAGGAAATCTACATCAGGAATGGTGTTTACCATTGCGGGTGGAGCAGTGGTTTGGAGAAGTGCTAAACAAACCGCGATTTCAGATTCTACCATGGAGGCAGAATACATAGTTGCTGCAGAGGCTGCCAAAGAACTAGTCTGGCTGAGAAAGTTCTTCACCGGTCTCGGTGTTGTGCCTGGAGTGGAAAAGCCTCTAGTTTTACTTTGTGATAACACTGGAGCAATAGCCAATAGTAAGGAGCCTCGAAGCCACAAGAGAAGCAAGCATATAGAAAGGAAATATCATATCATCAGAGAATATGTGGCAAGAGGGGATGTACTTGTGGAAAAAGTGGACATAGAAGACAACTTAGCTGATCCATTCACCAAAGTCTTGGCAGTAACTGCATTTGAAATAGTTCCACTTCGGATCCCAAGACCTGGTCTGGGTGCAAGTACAGGGTCTGGGTCCGGGGTCAGGTCTTGGGTCTCAGTGCCAATTCCGAAGCCCGGTCCCGGGTGCAGGTCCCCCATCTAGGTCTGGGTCCTAGGTCCCGGTCCGAGTCTAGGACCCGGTCGAGCTTCAAGCCCTAGTCCGAGTTCGGGTTCGGGTTTCAAATCCCGGTCAGGGTCTAGATTTGGGTTTGAGTTCCAAGTTTGAGTCCAGATCTTGGTCCGGGCCCTGATCTCGGGTATAGGTCCCCCATCTAGGTCTGGGTCGTAGGTCCTAGTCCGGGTCCATGTTTGGGTTCGGGTCCTAGTCCAGTTCTGATTTCGATTCCACGTTCAGGTTCGGGTTCAGGTTCGGGTCTGGGTCGGGGTCTGAGTCCTGGTCCGAGTCCAGAGTTGGGTCAGGGTCCAAGTGCGGATCCCTGTCTAGGTTTGGGTTTGGGTCTAGGTCTGAGTCCAAGTCTTGGGTACGGGTCCAGGTTTGGGTTAGGGTCTCGGTCCGGATGAGGTCCCACGTGTTAATCCTGGTCTGGGTATGGGTCCGAGTTGGGGTTCGAGTCCAGGTTTGTATCAAGATCCATGTCTAGGTCCGAGTATGGGTCTGGGATCGGGTCCCTGGTTCAGTACTACACGATACAGGACCCTAACCTAGAACCGGAATCAGACAAGAACTGGGACTGTAACAGGACCCAAACCTAAACCCAAACTCAAACCAGAACCCATACCGGGACTTGAACCAGACCAACACTTGTGAACTGGGACCTAAACCAAGACCAGGACCTTGACCCAGACCGCGAATAGGACCTAGACCCAGACCCCAAAACCGGGGCCGAACCTAGGACCCAAAAACCAAACTCGGACCTAGGACGTTAAGCCCAAAGCAAGACTGGGACTTTGGCCCGAACTCGTACCCAAAGCCAAAACTGGACCTGGACTCGGACTGGACCCGAACCCGGACCGGGACCTAGGACCAAAATATAGATGGGGGACCCTTACCTAAGAATTGGGCCCCAAAACTAGGCCTAGAACTTGGGCCTTAGAACTTGTATCGGGATTGGGGACTTGACCCTAGACCCAAACATAGACATAGGACCCACCTCTGGACCTGAGATCCGGGACTCGATGGTTGGACCCGATTCGTTGTCGATGTCTAGATCTAGGACTCAGACCAGAACGCGAACCCAAACTCAAACTCAAATCAGGACCCGAACACATAACAAGAGCCAGACCCACACTTGGGAACAGAAACTGAAACTTGAACTGGAACCAGACCGAGATCTTTGAACGGGACCGAGACCTAGACCCAGACCTGGGACATGACCTAGGAATAGGACCAGGACCAGGACATGGACCCATACCCAAAACTGTAACCGGACCAGGATCCAGACTCGGACACAAACCCACCTTGGGATTGGGTCCAAAACTTGAATCTAAACCCTAACCGGGACTCCGGACCCGAACCCAGACCTAAACTCAAACTCGAACATTGAATATGACTCGGGAACCAGAACTGGGATCGAGACCTAGAATTGGACCCCAATCTCAGTCCTGGACCTAGACCCAGACCCAGACCTGGGACATGAACTAAAACCAGACTGGGACCCGTGATTGGGATCAGATGTTTTCTCGGGATCAAAGAAATGGGCTTGGACAAGACCATAGTCGATGTCTTAATTTGGGACTCAGACCAAGAGCCAAAGCTGGACCAAGACCTAGACCCAGACCCAAACCCTGACCCAAAATCGAAACTTGAATCAGAACGTGACCAGGTGTTAGGTTATATTTAGCCTATGTTTTAGGTCTGAAAAGTAAGCATTTTCTCGTCTATTGGTGTCTTTTACGCTTGATTTTCATTGTTTTAGGTTCTCGGGGTGTCAAAGTTCAAATTCAGTCAAATGGTGAAAAGAAGGGACAAACTGGCAAAAAATTGGAAAAATCTGCTCGGGGGGCATCAGTAGTCGCGACCACCAATGAGCCAGGTCGCGACCCTTTTCTGTGGTCGCGACTCTGGTCGCGACTTCAAGATTTTGGTAAAACCTTGGATTTTCGAGGTTTGCCTATAGTTGCGACCAGCTTAAAGGCTAGTCGCGACTAGGTACGGACATCGTGGTTTTGACCTAATTTTGATTTTTCTCTCAATTGGAGGCACACCTTTCATCCCTATATAAGGAATACGACTCAGAAGGTAAAACTAAGCAGAAATAGACCTAAATAGTGGATGAAGGTGGAGAGGAAGCTATCTTGAAGACCCGGAGCGATATCACCTTCTAGTTTCTTTCTCTTACCCTTATTTCTTTCTTTTATGTTTAGTTTTGTTTCAGATTTAATCATGGATGTTTTTATTGTTTTTATGAGCTAAATTTCCCATTATGGGAGGATGATGAATGTTGTTTAAGTTTATGCCTAGTTAATAAATAATTTCCATTTCTCCATCTTTATTGTGAATACTATCTATATTTGTGTTTAATTCCATGTGCAAGATTGATCCCCTTTTACATGTTTAATGATCTCAATTCGAAATCTGAAAAGTGAGAATTGAGAATGCTAAAATTGGATAGTCTAGGTTTTGATGTGAAACAAAAGTATTTACATAGCCTTAGTGACAATTAGATTATTGCTTAATGCTGATTTCATGTTGATTTAATTAAGAAGTTAATTAGAGAACATGAGGTTTAGAACCTAAAAGATCTTAAAAGAGTTAGGTAAATTCATAATCTGTCATTCACATTGAGAAAAGGATAGCAATTAGGTATTAACATTGGTAGCTTAACAATAGGATTCACCTCCCTAATCTATCATCTTGATTAATCTTCATTTATTCTTTTAATTTTCTGAATTGTTTTATTTTATTCACAAAAAGTATTGTTTTACCAGATAGAATCATAAGTATAATTTAGTAGTACTTAGTCCAATTCCCTGTGGTTCGACCTCACTTGCGTGAGATACTACTTGATTGCATATACTTGCGTAGTAACCATAATTTTCGTAATAAGTTTTTGGCGTCGTTGCCGGGGACTTGTGTAAAGATTAATATTACACAAAATTATACTAACTTCTACTTTGGTATATTTTCTCTTGCTGAATTTCTAACCTTTGTCTTGCAAAACTGTTCTTATCTATTTCAGGTATTTTGAGTGCATGCGCCGCCAAGGGCAAGCAGTTATATTACCCGTTGACCCTATAATTGAGAAAACTTGTAGGAGAAACCGAAGGAACAAGAGGCAAGAAAGAGTTTCAGCAACTGCTGAAACAACAGAAATCATGGCTGCTAATGTGAATGCTAATGCCGCAAATAACGGTAATAATGGTGGTGCCGTTGAAGATCAAGCTAATGGCCGTAGCTTGAGAGATTACATTGTCCCTACTCTTACGGGAGTGCAGTCATGTATCAGGCCACCAGCAGTGGATGCTAATAACTTTGAGATCAAGCCTGCTATACTTCAAATGGTGCAGTCCTTAGTTCAGTTTGGTGGCCTCCCTTCTGAAGATCCTAATCTGCATCTCTCGAACTTCATGGAACTTTGTGAGACTTTTAAAGTTAATTGAGTTAGTGATGATGCCATTCGTCTGAGAGTGTTTCCATTCTCGCTCAGAGAACGAGCCAAGAGCTGGTTGAATTCCCTGCCACCCAACTCTATTGCCACCTGAAATGATTTGGCAACAGAATTTTTGTCAAAGTTCTTTCCTCCAGCAAAATCTGCCAAGCTGCGAGGAGAAATCAACAACTTCTGTCAACAAGATAATGAATCTCTCCATGAGTCTTGGGAGAGGTTTAAGGATCTGATCAGAAAGTGCCCTCATCATGGTATAGAGAAGTGGATGCTGGTTCACAACTTTTACAACGGGTTAATTGGTAACACTAGAACTCTTATAGATGCAGCAGCTGGTGGAGCTTTTATGAGAAAGAGTGCAAATGAGGCTTATGATCTGTTGGAGGAGATGACTCTAAACAATCAGCAGTGGCCAACTGAAAGGAGTCAAACTAAGAAGGTAGCTGGTGTGCTAGAGGTGGATGCCATTACAAAGCTGACAGCTCAGGTTGAGGCCCTAACAAAGCTGATCGCAGGGCAAGCCAAACAAGCTCAATTGGTTTGTGAGATATGTGGAGGTCCGCATCACTTTTCTGAGTGTCAAGCAGATGTGGATGATTTGCCAATGGATGAAGCAAAAGCCATTGGGAATTATTCACAGAACAACAACAACAACTATGGGCTCAATCAAGGAGGTAACTGAAGAAACAGTGGGTTCTATCAGGAACGAAATCAAACCAGACACAGAACCAACAGTATACTCAGCAATAAGCCTCTGGTGGAAATTCTAGTTTGCAAATAGATTTACTGCTACAATTCATGACTGAAACTAGATCTTCCATTAAAGACTTGCAGACTCAAATGGGCCAACTAGCAACTCAGGTAGCAACCCGTCCTCAAGGAAATTTTCCTAGCACAACTGAAGTCAATCCCAAAGAAAACTGCAAGGCAATTACCCTGAGAAGCGGTAAAAAATATGTTGGGCCTGAATTGACACCACCAGTAGATGAGGAGATTAAAGTTCAACATGTGCCAACCCCAACATCAACAGTAGAGAAGGCTACTGATAGCCCAGCACCACCACAACAGTCTCCACTAATCAGTATTGATCATCATGTGAAAATACCTTATCCTCAGAGACTCCGAAAGTCCAATCTAGACAAGCAGTTCACGAAATTTCTAGAGGTCTTTAAAATATTACACATCAACATTCTTTTTGCTGAAGCCTTGGAACAAATGCCCCGTTATGTGAAGTTCATGAAGGAGATATTGTCTAAGAATAGAAAAATGGAGGACTATGAAACAGTGGCATTAACTGAGGAATGTAGTGCAATTTTGCAAAAGAAACTACCGCCCAAGCTTAAAGTTCCGGGTAGTTTCAATATTCCATGCTCTATAGGGGGTTCGGTGGAAACTAAAGCTCTATGTGATCTGGGAGCAAGCATTAATCTAATGCCCTTGTCTGTCTTTAAAAGGCTAGGATTGGGAAAAGCAAAGCCCACAACAGTGAATTTACAGCTAGCGGATCGTTCTTTGACTCATCCTCGTGGGATAATCGAAGATGTACTGGTGAAGGTTGGTAAGTTTATCTTCCCTGCTGATTTCCTAATTCTTCATATGGAGGAAGATTCAACTATTTCTACTATTTTGGGAAGACCATTCTTAGCCACGGGGCGAGCGCTAATAGATGTTCAAAAGGGAGAGTTAAAGTTGCGAGTGCAAGATGAAGAGGTCAATTTTAATGTTTTTGCCCCAACCGACATTCCTACCTATTGGAAGATTGAGATGGTGAAGGGTTCGTTTGTTAAAACTGATAAGGAGAGAGCAAAGCCTAAAGAGCGACTTCGAACGATTCGGCGTCGTTGGAAAAGATTGATGTGTGGTAGTTCTGAAGGTGAGCTTACTCTTGTGCAAAACTCTAAAATCAACACTATTGGTGATCAATTTTCTTCGTTTAGTACGAGGGCTCTTTTGGATGAAAAGGGTCCACCTAACCCTTTCTGAGAGGGTCTCAGGTAAGTCTCTTCTCTGTGCATTTCATTGTATACATTGGGGACAATGTCATATTTAGTTTGGGGGGAGAGATTGAAATTTTTTTATTTTCTGCACTTTAATTTTCTGTTTTAGTTTTTTTTTTTTGTTTTAGTTAAGGAATGGCAATAAGCTAGAGGATAGTTTTATACTGCTGATTAGTGTAATGTGATTTGAAATTGTAAAATAATTGTGTGCTTGATTCTGTTAACTCTTTGGATCAGTTTGGATGCTTAGAAACCTGTGTATAATTGCAACTGTTGGGTTTTATGCCCTAAATAAAACTCATTTCAATATAATCAGATTTACTTATTAATATAGATCAGAAATAACATTTAATGTTGCATGGTTCACATAATTTATTTCATGATTACATGTACATAATGTATGAATTCATCTGAAACCCTTTTCACATACTTGATCCTGTTTATTGTGGTGTCAACACATTGGAAAGTAAACATGACTATGTGAATAAAGTTTCCTAGATTTATCAGACACAGGATTTTACTGATATGATAATCTACAACAAGAGTTTACTTGCATTTGGAGAAATGCTATGTTCTTTCCAGAGCATTGGTTAAAGTAAAGCTCAGGTTGGATGCATGGAGTATGCATCGGAAGGGACCGATATTGAACTTTGACTTAGATTTATTAAACTTACCGTAATATCTATTCAAGTGAATATGGCCTAGTTGATCATAGATCAAATGATCTTAATCCTGTTATGATTAGGCTCAATCTCGAAAGGCTATTCGTGTTCTTTGATTTGTTAGTTAAGCCTACTTTTAGGTCAGGGTGATACGTACATTTTTGGAACACGGTAGTGCAATTGAGTTGGAGCGCTAACATAAACATGGAATCTATAGCTTCTACCTGGCGAATAGTAAGTAAAGGATGATCTCCATCGAGCTTGACCAAACAAAAATAAATGGTGGAGATCTCATTTCACATAAGCTGGGATATCATTTATATGGGGTTAAGTGTTTTAAGGATTAAATACATTGTAGGGTGTAACGGTAATCTAATCCCTTTACAGTGTAGATCATTCATATAGAGGATCATTGATAAAATTAGGATTATAACAATGGATAACTAATTATGTGTCTATATGGTGGAACATATAGAGCATTCTATATACTGAGAGTGCAATTCTAAGTTCTATGCGTAGATTCAACAAAGAATTAATAAGTCAGTGAATAAATTCTTGATCTGCTTATTGGAAGCTCGGTTATATAGACCCATGGTCCCCGCACTAGTTGAGATAATATTGCTTCCAAGACTCATATAATTGGTTTTGATTAATCAATTATAATTCTCAATTTAGACTATGTCTATTTGTGAATTTTTCACTAAGTAAGGGCGAAATTGTAAAGAAAGAGTATTAGGGGCATATTTGTTAATTATGATACTTTGTATGGTTCAATTAATAAATATGATAAATGACAATATTATTTAATAATTATTTATAGTTATTAAATAGTTAGAATTGGCATTTAAATGGTTGAATTAGAAAATTGGCGTTTTTGAGAAAATCAGATGCAGAAAAGATAAAACTGCAAAATTGCAAAAAGTGAGGCCCAAATCCACAAGTATAGGGCCGCCCACTTTTGTAGGGAATTAACCTCTGATATTTTCATTATTTTAATGCCAAATAATTCAAACCTAAGCCTAGTGGAATGCTATAAATAGATAGTGAAGGCTTCAGGAAAATTACACTTTTCTTCTGACTTTTCATTCAGAAAAAACTGAGCCTCTCTCTCTCCCTATCTTTGGCCGACCCTTCTCTTTCTTCTTCCTCTTCAATTTCGAAAATTACTTAGTGTTAGAGTAGTGCCCACACACAGCAAGTGATACCTCAACCATAGTGAGGAAGATCGTGAAGAAAGACTTTCAGCAAGAAGGAGTTTCAGCACCAAAGAATCAGAGAAAGAGATCCAGGTTCAGATATTGATAATGCTCTGCTACAGAAAGGAATCAAGGGCTAGATATCTGAACGGAAGGAGTCATTATATTCCGCTGCACCCAATGTAAGGTTTCCTAAACTTTATATGTGTTTATTTCATCGTTTTAGAAAGTTCATATTTAGGGTGTTAATCAACATACTTGTGAGTAGATCTAAGTAACTGGTAAAATAATTTCCAACAACTGGCCTCAGAGCCATGGTAATTGATTTGCTTGCAAGAAATTTGGACTTTAAAATAATTGTTTGATGTTTTGGATGGTATCATGTTGTATTGAGTGTTATTTGATGATTGATTGATGTTTGTGAATTTTCGTGAGAAATAATTGAATATCTGTTTCTGGAGTTATTTTTATTGGATAGTATGGAAAAAATTAAGCAAGTTACCTTTTTACAGAACTCAATTTTGATTTAATTTGAATTAGTTATGATTTTTCGAAGTTTCGAAAAAATCGGGGTTAAGCATCAGAACCTGCGCGCGCGGAAATCATACAAGATCTCCCCTGCGCCGAGGTTGCACGCCCAAGCACCCTCCTGCGCTCCCATGGACAGTATGCAATGCATAACAGTATGCAATGCATACTATCCGTACAGCTCGTAATTTTTTTGTTTTTCTTCGTTTTTTCATGCTATTTCATTGATTTAACTTCCGATTTTTTGTGTTGTTCTGTATTTATACATTTACTATTGCTAATTCAATTCTAATTATCATAATGAAATTTTTAAATATTTTTTAAATTTAATTCGTAGTATTAGTGTAATTTGAATTTGAAAAATAGTAAATATCTATCTTTTTTGCTTAATTATCTATCTTATTTTTAAATTTGATTATATCTTATCTTATTTTTAAATTTAAGGTCAGATTTTAAATTTTTAAATTAAATCTTTTTTTTTTTAATAATTTGACCTTATTTAAATTTAAAATAAGATAACTATAATCATGTAATTTTAAATAGATGTAAGATATTTTTGCTAACTTTTAAATTTTGTTATTTTATTTATTTAAATTACATTTAAAATCTGAAAAAGATATTCATTTATCTTTTTTAATTTTTTATTTAATTTTTATTTATAAAATAACATTAAATTTTTGAAAGGAGTTAGCAAAATTTTGAAATGATATTTAGGTTGGCTGAAACCTAATTTTTCAAAATTGTAGGTTTAATTTTAAATATTTTTTTAAATTTTGAATTTTTTCAAATTTTTTTTAAAATTTTCAAAAATAAATTTTTTATTTATTTAATTAATTATTTTTTGAAATTATTTATTTAAAATTAAATAAATCCTACATCCAACTATCCAGCTAACCTTGTTGTAGGAGTATATGTTTTAGCTTGTTTGTAAGTTTTTAAAACCTATTATTGCTTGATTGCAAATAGCCATGGTTAACTTTTTGCCAGATCTAATGATTTGATGGCTCCCTTGGTCAAGTCAATAATTTGTAACAGGTATATTTACAATCTTCTTTCATCTGTGTATGACCTAGCAACATGATAGGACCCATCCAAAGTGTGCCTGTGTGAGCCTATGTGTTTAATTTCATTATAGATGCATATAGGTTGTTGTTGCTAAATAAAATGTCATAGTTCTTGATAGATTTTATTTTGGCCCATTTAGTTTTTTGGCCTATTCAATTAATAACAGTAGTTCATTTTAAGGTTAAATTCCTCTCTTTTGGGCCTTGTGTGAGCGTTCGGAGCCATAGTAGTGGGTACGACATACTGAACCCAGCACCCCCTCACATGAACCACCCCAATTGTGAAGGCCCATTTGCCTGATTTTAATAATTGTACTAGGTTAATTAAACTAATTTAACCTAATAAAATTTATTAGCAACATAATTAATTTCATTTATTTTGAAATTAATTTAAGAAAATTAAAGTTTAAAGAATTTTTTATTCTAAGCTAAACTATATGTATTTTCTTGTATTTAATTAAACATAGAATTATAACCATCTAGATTCTTTCTAAAGCTTAATTTAAATTTTTCATTAAATATTCCTATTTAAGTTGACATTTAGTTATCTATAACTAACCAGCTTAAATCTGAATATCTTTTGGATTTAAAATTTCAAAATTAAGTTGAGGAATTTTAGGCATTGGTTATTAAAATTCTTTAGTTATTTTTTAAGTTAATATCTTTGCGAATATTAACTTAAAATGGAATATTTTAGATATTTTTTAAGTTAATAATTTTTAGAATATTAACTTAAAATGGAATATTTTCAAATTAAGTGGTTACAACTTAATTTTTGATATTTAATTAAATTTAAATTTGAAAAATATTTAGGTTCTATATTTTTTCTAATACAACCTAAATTAGATATTTTTTTCAAATTTTGTGGAAAAGGTACTTAGTCAAATAAGATATTTTCTAGATAGTTATTTCTAGACTACTTATTATTTTTAATATTAAATAGGAAAATATTATACATTGTGAAATTAATTATTTAAATAATTAATTTTGGTACAATTTATTTTAAGTATATTTTTCCTAGTATTAAACTAGAGATTGATATTCTTGAATTTAATACATTTAATTAATTTGAAAATTAAATATCTAAGTTGATTTTCATCATGATACTTAGATATTTCTTTTTCATGACACTTAATTAAATAGAAAATTATTTTTAGTTGAAATTTATTTTTCAACTAAATTTATATAATTTTCAAAATATATTTTCTTTATTTTATTAATCAAATTTCGAAATTGCATTTCTTAAATGCTGGAATTTCGAATTTTATTTGAAAAATAGATTAAAGTTGTAAATTATTTATTTTAATTTTGGATTAACTTAAATCAATGATTTTTTCATTTAATGATTAATTAAAATAAATGAAGTAAAATATATTTTATTAGAAATTTAATTAATTAGTCAAAGGAAAAACTAGATCATGTTAAGAAACACTGTAAATGTGTAGATAGCCCTAATTAATTCATGAGAATCAAACAATAGAATATAGATTAGCGGAAGCGTACCGGAGTCCATAGAATCGATCTTTGATTGGTATGATCTTCCAATTTTGCATCAAAACCTTTGAAACCTTATTTTCCTGATGATGGGGATTCAGGAACACTGTAAAAATTTGACACGATGCAAAATGGGGACCCATACCTGTTATATTACCAACTGTTACAACAATTGGTAATATTTATTAATAATTTCTAATTTGGCCCCTCATCAAATCAGAAACTATCTAATTGGTATCCACATATTAAAATCATGACAATCATGCCCTTAAGTCATAAACTTTATTCCAAAATAGGCCACATAAATTTGACTTATTTATTTGATGACCCAACACACATTTTATATATACAGTTGTGACCCCAATAAATTTCTAACAATCTCCCACTGGGTCACATATGTATACATATAAATGTGTTAACCTTATTGAGCTCATAACTTTGTCATCATAACCATAGGCATGTGCAATCTCGTCCATTAACTATATCAACATAGGATAAAAGCGATTTTCGTTGTATCAATCACAACTAAACCCATCAATGGTCACATACATCAACATAGCCAAATGACATAGATCAATCATGATAATGTGGTATGAAAATTACATGCATGGTGATCTATTCATGTCAATTTTCAATTGGTCCTACTTTACTTTATGGAGATCAAAACTTTAGCTTAAATGTACAAAAGTGAAATAAACTGAATAACATAATTTCTGATCAGAAAAATATCCAAATACAGATGTTTCATGAAACAAATAAAACACACTAAAGACAAACTCCCACTGAATCTAGATATCCTCATAATCTAAAACACCCATACGAGCACTGTGCTCGTGAAAGACCTTGGGTGGCAAACCCTTAGTAAGGGGGTCTGCAATCATGGAGTTTGTACCTAATTGTTCTATACAAATCTGTCCACTTTGTACCCTTTCGTTTACAACAAGGAACTTGATGTCAATGTGTTTTGACTTCGTCGAGCTCCTATTGTTGTTGGAATACAATACACCTCACTTATTGTCACAATACAACTTAAGTGGTCTTTCAATTCCATTCACAATACGCAGCCCAGTGACAAAGTTTCTCAGCCATATACCATGGTTAGATGCCTCATAACACGCAACAAATTCTGCTGCCATGGTGGATGAAGCTATAAGTGTTTGTTTTGCACTCCTCCATGATATAGCTCCACCACCTAACAGATATATGTAGCCTGAAGTGGATCTCCTACTATCTTGGCATCCCGCAAAGTCGGAGTCAGAATATCCAATGATCTGAAAGTGATCTGACCTCCTATATGTGAGCATGTACTCTCTTGTTCTCTTCAAATATCTCATAACCTTTTTGGCTGCTTTCCAGTGATCAATTCCTGGATTGCTTAAGTATCTGCCTAACACTCCAACAATGTACGCTATATCCGGACGCATACAAACTTGAGCATACATTAGACTCCCAACAGCCGAAGTATAGGGAATCTTTTGCATTTCTTGAATTTCAAGGCTTCCTTTAGGGCATTGTTTAAGACAAAATTTGTCTCCTTTAACGACAGGGGTATCACCTGGTCTACAATCTTGCATGCCAAACCGTTTGAGTACTTTATCGATATAGCTTCTTTGTGATAATCCAAGAATACCCCGATAATGGTCTCGATGTATTTGAATTCCTAAAACAAAAGAGGCGTCACCAAGATCTTTCATCTCAAAATGCTTAGATAGAAATCTCTTGGTTTCGTGCAGTAAGCCTATATCATTAGTGGCAAGCAATATGTCATCGACATATAAAACCAGAAATATGCACTTAGTCCCACTAAACTTATGATACACACAATCATCAACAGCATTCATCTCAAGACCAAATAAGAGAACCACTTGATGAAATTTGTGGTACCATTGATGGGAAGCTTGCTTGAGTCCATAGATGGATTTTTTTAATTTGCAAACCATTTTCTTTGGGTCACCAACCACAAAGTTTTCTGGTTGCTCCATATAAATTGTCTCATCAATGTCTCCATTGAGAAACACTGTTTTAACATCCATCTGATGTAACTCAAGATCAAAGTGAGCAACAAGTGCCATTATTATCCTAAAAGAGTCTTTCGATGAAACTGGAGAGAAAGTCTCTTTATAATCAATGCCTTCTTTCTGAGTATAGCCTTTTGCTACAAGACGTGCCTTAAACGTCACCACATTACTATTTTCATCCCTCTTGGTTTTAAATATCCATTTACAACCAATTGGTTTTACACCTTCTGGTAATGGGATAACTTCCCAAACTTTATTGTCTTGCATAGACTTATTCTCTTCATTCATGGCATCATTCCACTTTTGAGAGTTAGAACTTTTCATGGCCTGATGAAAGTTGATTGGATCATTGTAATATCCCGAAAAATGTATTGATATTTTAATGAGACATATTTTATTAAATATGTGATTAAGTTGGTATTAGAGTTTGATTATAATCCTACTTAAACTAATTACGAGTTGATTAGGAAAATATGAGTAAATGAATAATAAAGCGTAATTTATTAATTACGGAGATTGTATTGAAATATGTGGGTATCATAGATACCATAATTCGAATAAAATATTTTCGGGCGTGACAATTGTGGAACTCGATAGAATGGTCAGAAATGTCACGATGGTTGAAATTGTGTTATATTGGAATTATACCGAACTAGTTTAAAATGTTGAGAAGTAGGTTAAATCGGGAAAGTTAGAAAATGACCAAAATACCCTTAGGTTAAGTTATAACTCATGCTTTAAGGGAGGGGTAAAATAGTCATTTTACCAAGTATTATTTTAGTTTTGTCTTATATGGATTTTGAATTTTTGTTGGCTGAATTAGAATTATAATTTAGTTTTTTTTTTCTTTTTATTTAAATTAAAGATAGGAAATGTTAGATAAAAGGAAAAAAAAAATTAGAATACATATATGTTGCTCTCTCTTTCTCTCTCTCTCGAAAATCCTAAGAAGCCATTTGAAGCTGAGTTTTTCTTCTTCAATCAACCAAGTTTAGATTGGTTTAAGCTAACCCAAGGTTCGGCCCAAGATTAAAGGTGAGTCTCATGTTCTTTTCCTTGAAATTTCATGATTTGAATTGAGTTTTTGCTTAGGGTTTAGTTCAATTTCAAGGCTGTTATGCTAAGGAGAGTTGAGGATGTGTTTGTAGGCTGGATTTAGAGTTTATTTAAGTTTAAATCAATTAGAATTAGTGGCTGTTTTATTTGAATTGATTTAGGTGAAGTTTATTAAGTCTAATTTCACTTAATTATGCAATTTTGGTTAAATGGATGAGGTGATGTTTATTGATGCTTGGATTATGTTGAGTATATGATTTTGGTTTGATTTGGAGCAGTTGGGCAGGTGTGGTTGAGTTTGTAGTTGTAGTTTGAGTTGAGTGAGTTAGAGTTTAAGAGCTCAAAACTCACTCAACAATGGTGAAGTTGTGATTTTAAGTTAATTGTTGGTTTTGAGTGTTGAGATATGTTGCATACATATTATAGAACTGTTCTGTGAAGTTTGGGAACAATTGGTTAGGTTTGAAGCAAGTTTTGGGACTTTGAAGATCTAAAATTTTCGACTTTCTGGTGTGATGAACCGGAATTCCGAATGGTACAGGGCTGCACCAACCGGAATTCCGGATGGTCAATTTTCAGGAATCGCCGATTTTTCGTATTTTAGCCATAACTTTTCACTCGGGTGTCCGTTTTAGACATTCTATATACCGTTTCGAAGCTTATGAAGAGCTCTACAGTATGAGACATAGTTTAGAATCAAAAGATATATTTTATTTTAGGGTGTTATTACGATAAGATTTGGTAGAAAACCCTAAGTTATTTTATGCGAGTTTTAGACAGTGTTTTGGAATAGACCCTTATTGATTTACCTTTGCTGTGACATAGGACTCGAAAGTGTCGGGCATCGTTCCACTCAGGTCGGCCCACATACTTCACTTTGGACTTGAGGTAAGAAAAGTATTAAATATTGTATAAGGTTAATGTTATGATTGTTACAGTTTCGATTAAGATGGAAATCTTGTTATACGTTGTTGTGACTTAATCTTAATCGAGGTTAATGATATGTATTGGATGTGACTCGATTATGATCGAGGGAATTTAATAGGAAACGATTATCATCGTTGTGACTCGATTATGATCGAGGGTAATGATATGAAACGATTATCATCGTTTGACTCGATTATGATCGAGGGAAATATTATGAAACGATTATCATTGTTTGACTCGATTATGATCGAGGGAAGTATTATGAAACGATTATTATCGTTGTGGCTCAATTATGATCGAGTAAAAGAAACGGTTATCACCGTTATGAGTAATTACTCCTGAAACCGCAGATAGGTTTCTTACTTATCGTTTGCTATATCGGGCAACGATAGTGACATATGTAGCTCGTGGGTAACGAGTGGTAAGGGTACTTTATGAGGTACCGGGATTGTGTGATTACGAGGTCGTGAGATGGATTAAGTGTGTTGTTATATGATGAGTTGTAATTGAATATATTATGTTATAGTGGGACTGAATGGATGTTATATTGCTTGTGAAGTTAATCACTTTTCTTGTAATAATGCATGATTAGAATGCTTTATGAAGTACAAAGATTGAGTGGATATGTTAATGTGTGAACTGGAGTGCTTTATGAAGCATTGAAAGTAAGTGTTTACAATACTATATGATTAGGGTGTTTTATGAAACACTGAGGTTATTGATTATGTATAACTATAAATACTCTTAATTTTGTAACAAGTTTGCCTGTATAGACGTTGAATTGTATATGTACGTTGAAAGAGAATGATCTCTTGGTATGTATAATCTGTGGTACTATAATTTGCTATTATTTTCCATGATTTTCTTTATCTAGTAGCTTTTCTTGCTGAGTCACTGTGACTCACGGGTACTTCATGGTGCAGGTAAGAAGATTAGCAGTTCTGTTCGGCCATGGGTCAAAGGTCTTCCACGGCGGTGTACATATCAACCGTGTTGTCTTGGCTTTTGTGAAGCAGGATCAACCCTTTTCTATGATTTGATGTATAACCTATTCTTGTTCAAATGGATTTGTAATTAGTTGTAAAAGAATTTTCTTAGCAGGGGATCCCCATATTACAACAATATTTAAAATGAAAGTCTTTATGTTGAATTTAATTAAAGGTTTTAATTAAACCACACTTTTTTCTAAAAATTTATAGATTAGTAATAATAATAAGTTTATAAAAGCACACACGTGGCGTCCCTGAGAGTCAGGGCGTTACAACATGGTATCAGAGCGACCAAGGTTTAAAGATCCTGAAGACTGGCTTGATATGTACATTGGCTGCAAAGACTCGTTCGACTCATGGCTTAGTAAGTGTTGATTGTTAGTTAATTAGTGGATTATTTACTAATTGTTTGAATTGTCTTCTTATTTGATATGTGTAAAGTTGTTCGAGAAGTGTGATAAGTTTTTTTTTTTTTTGATATAAAGTTGCTAAGTATGTCTATGCATGTGCGGTAATGCCTATTAGCATTAATTCTAGTTAGAAAGATTTTAACTATGAGAAAGGAATGATCACACTAGGAGGTGTACCTGAGGTGATCTAGTAAGTAAAATTGAGAGCCTGTTAGTCTCGGGGTAGGTGGTGTGGGTATAAATCTTCCACTACCACAGGGCTAAGAGCAAATGAATGCTATGAAGTAAGAGATTATCCGAGTGGCAAGGTAGTAGAACTTGCATAGTTGATCTCGGACAGTGTGAGGATGGAGAATGATACTAAACCGGACCGATTGGCCAAGTTCTGTTTTCAAGAAGCGGCTGTTAAGGCCGCTAGGGAGTCTAATTTAGTTGAAGGTGGGAAAAGTATATCGCTCGGAATGTGGGTATAGTTGTTTAGTAACTGGGGGTTTTCTAGTTATATGCTCAGGTGGTTGATTTAACCTCTTTTGCTAAGAGTGTAAGGTCGAGATGTAAGAGACACTAGCAAAGTGAATGCCACATGAGAGCGTGTTTTTAGCATGGGGTAGTAGGCCATTTAGAAGAAGCTGCCTATTGTTGCCGTGACTGTATTAAAAAGGGTGATAACATTTTAGATTTTTGTGGGAGTTTGTTTGATCTAGACTGAGACTGGTGCTAGTCTTTCCACCGTGATAAGTTGAGCTTCTATGAATCATACTTTGTTAATAGTTTTAATTGATTTTGGTACAACGTAAACTTATATTTCGAGAAGGATGATTGGAAGATTGTAAAAGTTAAAGATGTGTTGCTAAGTGGTTCTGGTACTCTACTTTTACTGTAGAACTAGTTATTCTACAATAAGTGGTTCAAATCCCTTCTAGAGTTGTGGAGGAAGAAGGGAATGCTTGGTTGTAATTGTTGAGCTAAGATTAGAAAATCATGAGGATCAATTAGGAATGGATTGATTTGTAAAGTTTAATGCAATTATCGATTGTGAAAGAAAGATGGCAACTCTTGAACCTAAAGGTGAGGACCCATTCGTGTTCATGGGCAAGGTTCAAGAGTCCTGAATTTCATTAATTTCAGCATTTAAGGCAAGAGATTTAATGTGGAATGGATGCATCCGTTTCTTAACTAGTAAGGTATATATTATGAAGAATACCTATGGGACCAGAATACGTTCCAGTTGTCTGAGAATTTCTGAATGTCTTTTCAGGGAAGTTATCGGAGTTACTATTAAATGGGAGATTGATTTTGAAATAAATTTGGTACTTGGGCAGAGTTATATCTTAAACTTCGTATCGAATGGTATTTGAGATGGTTGAAGGTTCAGTTACAGGGGATGCTGGATGTTGGACTTGAAATTGTTGGACTTTGTATCCCATCCTGGGGTACGCTAGTTTTATTTGTGAAGAAGAAGAATGAAACTTTACAAAAGTGTATTGATCGATGGAAATTAAATAAACTCATGACGAAGAGTAAGTATTTCTTTGTCAAGGATAGAAATCGTGACGATTAATGTTAGGGAAGTACCATTTTTTTTTCTTTTCTGAGATCGATCTTCGATCTGGTTATTACCAGTTGAAGATTTAAGAGAAGGGTATTTCCAAAGCAATTTAGAGTTGACTTCAACCCAAGTTTACAACTGAGGTTAAAGGTTTTCTGGAATTAATAGAATGCTACGGATTATTTGTTGAGG
Source organism: Cannabis sativa (assembly GCF_029168945.1). Lineage (NCBI taxonomy): Eukaryota > Viridiplantae > Streptophyta > Magnoliopsida > Rosales > Cannabaceae > Cannabis > Cannabis sativa. The sequence goes on from NC_083601.1 coordinate 62,848,457, forward strand.
GAAGTTTACACTTTTAGTGGAGTTAGGTCGAAAGAATTGAAACAAAGATTAACTATCAAAACAATGTTAACATTGTTAGTTAGTGAGGAGATAATGTGGTATGTCGTGACACTTCTAAACAAGAACTAGATCATATTTTTACACAGTTTAGGAGAGTTGTTGCTTAACTACTTAGACCAATTGAAGGAGTATGAGCAATGGTATTTCAGTTATGATATTGAATTGGTAATAATTGTTTTGCACTGAAAGTGAGGCACATTGTCTGTATGGTGAGAATGTGAAGTCTATATAGAACACAAAAGCCGCAAATATTGTTTCTTTTGGGAGAATTTAGATAAGAGGCAATAGTGACAGTTAGAGTCGATTGAAATTTTAACGGTGTGATTACCTTCTACTTTGGGAAGTTAATTAGTAGTGAAAATTTTAAACCGAAAAGATCTTACCAAAGGTTACTGGAAATGTAACCAGAATAAGAATTGAGATCGTGATTGGACAACTTGTTAATATTACATTGTAGTGCAATTTGTTGGAAAGAAATGAAATGGCCCAGCAGAGTGACTCCGAACTTTAGAAGCACGAGAAGAGGTTTGGCACTGGCATGACAAATGACTTTTGATTTTGTTTGAGGGAAATTTTATGATATAAATTAAATTAGTGTATTAGTCCGGTAAGGATACTGAATGGAAGATTCTAAATTAACAGTTATGAGTATTGTTAATGTGATACTAATGCAGTTTAAAGATTTAAGTTTGTGTATTGCTTATATAATGGATGAAAGAGCTATGTTGATCTTAAGTGTAGAAATATTAAATTTCAAATTGGGAATCTTATCTTTCTTCAGGTGGTTTCAATGAAAGGGAAAATTCAGAAATTGGTTAGAAAGGGGAGTTAAGTCCCAGGTTAATCAGTCTGTTTGAGTTTTTGGAAAGGGAAGGTCGGGTAGCTTATTAGCTAGCCATATTCCCTATTTTATCTAAACTTTACAATGTATGCTTCAAGGTTTTACAAATACAAAGTCGAAGAAATCCATATACGGAGTTGGGAGAATATTGAGTTTCAAACAGACTTGTTATATGAGGAACAATCGGTACAGATTTTTGAACAGAAAAGAGAAAGTGTTGCGGAACCAAGACTATATCACTAGTTCTAGTGCTATGAAAGAACAATAAGATTGAAAGGCGATTTGGGAGTTAAGGTCGCACTTGTGAGAGCTGTATCTCGAGTTGTTTGAATAATTTCGAGGACGAAATTTCTATAAGGAGGGGATAGTTGTAATATCCCGAAAAATGTATTGATATTTTAATGAGACATATTTTATTAAATATGTGATTAAGTTGGTATTAGAGTTTGATTATAATCCTACTTAAACTAATTACGAGTTGATTAGGAAAATATGAGTAAATGAATAATAAAGCGTAATTTATTAATTACGGAGATTGTATTGAAATATGTGGGTATCATAGATACCATAATTCGAATAAAATATTTTCGGGCGTGACAATTGTGGAACTCGATAGAATGGTCAGAAATGTCACGATGGTTGAAATTGTGTTATATTGGAATTATACCGAACTAGTTTAAAATGTTGAGAAGTAGGTTAAATCGGGAAAGTTAGAAAATGACCAAAATACCCTTAGGTTAAGTTATAACTCAAGCTTTAAGGGAGGGGTAAAATAGTCATTTTACCAAGTATTATTTTAGTTTTGTCTTATATGGATTTTGAATTTTTGTTGGCTGAATTAGAATTATAATTTAGTTTTTTTTTCTTTTTATTTAAATTAAAGATAGGAAATGTTAGATAAAAGGAAAAAAAAAAATTAGAATACATATATGTTGCTCTCTCTTTCTCTCTCTCTCGAAAATCCTAAGAAGCCATTTGAAGCTGAGTTTTTCTTCTTTAATCAACCAAGTTTAGATTGGTTTAAGCTAACCCAAGGTTCGGCCCAAGATTAAAGGTGAGTCTCATGTTCTTTTCCTTGAAATTTCATGATTTGAATTGAGTTTTTGCTTAGGGTTTAGTTCAATTTCAAGGCTGTTATGCTAAGGAGAGTTGAGGATGTGTTTGTAGGCTGGATTTAGAGTTTATTTAAGTTTAAATCAATTAGAATTAGTGGCTGTTTTATTTGAATTGATTTAGGTGAAGTTTATTAAGTCTAATTTCACTTAATTATGCAATTTTGGTTAAATGGATGAGGTGATGTTTATTGATGCTTGGATTATGTTGAGTATATGATTTTGGTTTGATTTGGAGCAGTTGGGCAGGTGTGGTTGAGTTTGTAGTTGTAGTTTGAGTTGAGTGAGTTAGAGTTTAAGAGCTCAAAACTCACTCAACAATGGTGAAGTTGTGATTTTAAGTTAATTGTTGGTTTTGAGTGTTGAGATATGTTGCATACATATTATAGAACTGTTCTGTGAAGTTTGGGAACAATTGGTTAGGTTTGAAGCAAGTTTTGGGACTTTGAAGATCTAAAATTTTCGACTTTCTGGTGTGATGAACCGGAATTCCGAATGGTACGGGCTGCACCAACCGGAATTCCGATGGTCAATTTTCAGGAATCGCCGATTTTTCGTATTTTAGCCATAACTTTTCACTCGGGTGTCCGTTTTAGACATTCTATATACCGTTTCGAAGCTTATGAAGAGCTCTACAGTATGAGACATAGTTTAGAATCAAAAGATATATTTTATTTTAGGGTGTTATTACGATAAGATTTGGTAGAAAACCCTAAGTTATTTTATGCGAGTTTTAGACAGTGTTTTGGAATAGACCCTTATTGATTTACCTTTGCTGTGACATAGGACTCGAAAGTGTCGGGCATCGTTCCACTCAGGTCGGCCCACATACTTCACTTTGGACTTGAGGTAAGAAAAGTATTAAATATTGTATAAGGTTAATGTTATGATTGTTACAGTTTCGATTAAGATGGAAATCTTGTTATACGTTGTTGTGACTTAATCTTAATCGAGGTTAATGATATGTATTGGATGTGACTCGATTATGATCGAGGGAATTTAATAGGAAACGATTATCATCGTTGTGACTCGATTATGATCGAGGGTAATGATATGAAACGATTATCATCGTTTGACTCGATTATGATCGAGGGAAATATTATGAAACGATTATCATTGTTTGACTCGATTATGATCGAGGGAAGTATTATGAAACGATTATTATCGTTGTGGCTCAATTATGATCGAGTAAAAGAAACGGTTATCACCGTTATGAGTAATTACTCCTGAAACCGCAGATAGGTTTCTTACTTATCGTTTGCTATATCGGGCAACGATAGTGACATATGTAGCTCGTGGGTAACGAGTGGTAAGGGTACTTTATGAGGTACCGGGATTGTGTGATTACGAGGTCGTGAGATGGATTAAGTGTGTTGTTATATGATGAGTTGTAATTGAATATATTATGTTATAGTGGGACTGAATGGATGTTATATTGCTTGTGAAGTTAATCACTTTTCTTGTAATAATGCATGATTAGAATGCTTTATGAAGTACAAAGATTGAGTGGATATGTTAATGTGTGAACTGGAGTGCTTTATGAAGCATTGAAAGTAAGTGTTTACAATACTATATGATTAGGGTGTTTTATGAAACACTGAGGTTATTGATTATGTATAACTATAAATACTCTTAATTTTGTAACAAGTTTGCCTGTATAGACGTTGAATTGTATATGTACGTTGAAAGAGAATGATCTCTTGGTATGTATAATCTGTGGTACTATAATTTGCTATTATTTTCCATGATTTTCTTTATCTAGTAGCTTTTCTTGCTGAGTCACTGTGACTCACGGGTACTTCATGGTGCAGGTAAGAAGATTAGCAGTTCTGTTCGGCCATGGGTCAAAGGTCTTCCAGCAGTGTACATATCAACCGTGTTGTCTTGGCTTTTGTGAAGCAGGATCAACCCTTTTCTATGATTTGATGTATAACCTATTCTTGTTCAAATGGATTTGTAATTAGTTGTAAAAGAATTTTCTTAGCAGGGGATCCCCATATTACAACAATATTTAAAATGAAAGTCTTTATGTTGAATTTAATTAAAGGTTTTAATTAAACCACACTTTTTTCTAAAAATTTATAGATTAGTAATAATAATAAGTTTATAAAAGCACACACGTGGCGTCCCTGAGAGTCAGGGCATTACAATCATCTTCCATCATTCCAATGCCATCCTCATGTTCTTGAAGATACACTATGTATTCATCTGGATTAATAGTATTTCTTCTTTCTCTAGTGGATCGTCGCAAAGGCACTTGTTCTTGAGGTTGTTGAGTTTGTACCTCTGGGATTTGATTGACTATGTTTGGTTGCTCTTGATCTAAAACTTGATCAATATTAGGAATGGAATCCTGAATATTGTCAAAAGCAACTATTGGAATAGGAATCAACTCATCCTCAAGAGGAGTGGTTGATTCTAAATCCTCCTCAAAAACAAAGTCCTTAACCATATTTCTCCCCCCAAACTCAATATCCTCAAAAAACTTTACAGTTCCCGTTTCAAATATATTCTGTACTTTGGGATCATAAAACTTGAAACCCATAGATCATTCAGAATATCCAATAAAGTAGCTGCTCACAGTTTTAGGTTCCAGCTTCTTTTCATTTGGCCTATAAGGCCTAGCCTCAGCTGGACATCCCCAAACATGAAAGTTCTTAAGACTAGGCTTTCGCCCCGTCCAAAGCTCATAAGGTGTTTTTGCAGCTGCTTTAGTTGGTACCCTATTCAAAATGTAGGTTGTTGTCTTAAGTGCCTCTCGCCAAAGTGATTCTGGTAAGGTTGAATGACTGATCATACTCCTTACCATATCTTTAAGAGTACGGTTTCGTCTTTCAGCAACACCATTCATGCTAGAAGATCCCGGCATAGTGTACTGTGGGACAATTCCACACTCCTCTAGATATCTGGAAAAAGGTCCTGGACGTTGTTCACTTGATCTGTCATATCTGCCATAGTACTCACCACCACGGTCAGACCTGACTTGCTTTATTCTTTTGCTAAGTTGATTCTCAACTTCAACGTTAAAAGATTTGAACACGTCCAACACTTGAGACTTTTCATGAAGTAGAAATAGGTACGCATATCTTGAGTAATCATCTATAAATGATACAAAATATCGTTGACCATTCCAAGAAGGTGTAGGAAATGGCCCACAAATATCTGTATGTATCAACTCTAAGACATCGGTAGCTCTTTTCGCACCAAATTTCTTTGTTTTGGTCTGTTTGCCTTTGATGCATTCAATAAAAACATCAAAGTCTGAAAAATCAAGTGAATCTAAAATTCCATCAGACACAAGTCGCTCAACTCTATTTCTAGAGATGTGACCTAACCGTTTGTGCCATAAGGAACTTGATTTTTCATTATCCATTTTACGCTTAGTACCACGTGATTTCACATTCAAGGTTTCATTATAAGAAGCAACAGTGTCAAGCAAATATAAGTTGTCATAAACCATAAATGAACCAGTTCCAACAGTATTTGAATTAATAGATAAACTAAAGCAATTGTTTCCAAATGAACAACAATAACCCAATTTGTCCAAACAAGAAACAGAAACCAAATTCTGTCTAAAAGACGGTACAACAAAAGTATCTATTAAGTCCAAATAGTAACCAGTACTTAACAACAACCTAAAATGCCCTATTGCTTCCACATTTACCGACTTGCCATCTCCCACATAAATGCTTCTTTCAGCATCATTTGGCTTTCGGTAACTCAGGCAACCCTGCATAGAAACACTGATGTTAGTAGTAGCACCAAAATCTAACCACCAAGTGTTTCTTGGTACTGAAGCTAAATTTACCTCAGAACAGACCAAAGTAAGAAATGTACCTTTCTTTGCTCGCGATGCAATATACTTAGCACATTCCTTCTTCATGTGTCCTTTCATGTTGCAAAAGAAACAACCATCATCACTGTTGGTTTGAGTTTTTCTCTTAATGAAATGAGCTCATTAAGAGTCCATTTCTCCCTTTGACAGTTGTAACTGACCTTAAATTGACTGAATTGTGGAGGAAGAGAGATAAGCACTAAATGCACAAGCAAGTCATCAGAAAGCTCAAGCTTTAGTGCCTTCAACTTTGAAGCAAGGTGAGACATTTCCATAATGTACTCCCTTATGTTTTCCTTGCCCTTAAACTTCATGGAAATAAGTTTCTTTAAAAGAGTACTTGTTTCCGCCTTATCGCTTTCTGCAAAGCGTTTCTCAATTTCAGCAAGGAAAGTTGTGGTATCGGTGACCTCCTCGGACACCGCACCCCTAAAAGCCTCAGGTATGCCGCGCTTAATGATCATAAGACTCATGATGTTTGAACGGTCCCACTTCTCATAAATCCTCCTTTGCTCGGAGGTACTGGTATCCGTAAGAGAAGCAGTATGATCCATCCTTAATGCAAGGTCAAGATCCATGCAGCCAAGAACAATAAAAATGTTCTCCTTCCAGTCCTTAAAGTTATTACCATTAAGGACCGGTACCGAATTAAGATTAGCAGATACACTAGCAACTGCTGAAAAGAACAATACAATTTCATAAATAACATGCTCATATAAGAATCCAAATAAAACAATAAATTCAAATATTGGTTAATCCCATCTCAAGATACCAAATACAACATTAATATTAAGTCTTTGGACAGTAATATTAATTGTAAGCGGTACTCTTGTTGTAGTGATCAAATATTGACAATAAATTATGTCAAACAATATGCAATCTTTGGACTAACACATTGTTCACACAAAAATAACTTATAATTGTCACACATTTATCACCACAAACATGCATGAAATTCAACCATATATTAACTCACCTTTGGGTTAATTAATAAATTTATGAATCACATACACACAATTATCATAATATTTTTATTAAATTAATCTAGACAAAAGAGATCACTTTGGTGATATTTTGTTTCAATTAATTTAATTAAATATTAGATATCCTTAATAAATTTTAAAACTAAAATTTGAATTTAATTGTTCCTGAATTATTATTATTATTATTATTTCAGATATAATAATAATAATAAAAACAAAAACTAAACAATAAAAAAATCCCGAAGCAAATCGATATGCTATTTGTATTTAAAATAAAATAAAACCAGAATATATATCTGTATAAAACATATATATGAACATATATAATCCAATATGTTCACGCCACTGCCACTGACTTCATAAAACAAATAAATATATATGTATATTTATCATATTAGAAACTTGTAATCATTCGTATACATTCCAGAAAATTGTATATGGTAAATTTATTACCAGAATCAAGAACCTTATGTATTTATATATGTAAAACAAAACCTTATATATATATACATATATATTAAATCAAAAAAAAAAAACTTCAATCGCAGAATAAATTCCGACCGGTGGCACACATATATATTTATACAGTAATCAAACGATTACAACCAAAATAAATATATAAAAATATATATATATATTCGGCATGAATACTTAACGGAATATTCCAAATGTAAAAACAATAATTTAATGGAAAATCAATATTATCATAAATTCTCAAGAACTAATTTAGGGATGCTCTGATACCACATGTTAAGAAACATTGTAAATTTGTATATAGCCCTAATTAATTCATGAGAATCAAACAATAGAATATAGATTAGCGGAAGCGTACCGGAGTCCATAGAATCGATCTTTGATTGGTATGATCTTCCAATTTTGCATCAAAACTTTTAAAACCTTATTTTCCTGATGATGGGGATTCTGGAACACTGTAAAAATATGATACGATGCAAAATGGGGACCCATACCTGTTATATTACCAACTGTTACAACAGTTGGTAATATTTATTAATAATTTCTAATTTGGCCCCTCATCAAATCAGAAACTATCTAATTGGTATCCACATATTAAAATCATGACAATCATGCCCTTAAGTCATAAACTTTATTCCAAAATAGACCACATAAATTTGACTTATTTATTTGATGACCCAACACACATTTTATATATACAGTTGTGACCCGAATAAATTTCTAACAGATAGGTGATATTTTTGCTTGAAGTATATTTCTAGTGTATTTAATTAAATAGAAAATTAATATTTAAGTTGATTTTCACCATCATACTTAAATATTTGATATTTTTCTTATATATATTTAATTAAATAGGAAAATTATATTTTTTGTTGTAAATTAATTTTATTAATTAATTTTGGGCCAACATTAAATTAGAATAATTTTTCCAGGATTTATTTTTTATTTTAACATGCATTTTCGAAAATTGTATCCTTGAATACTTTAATTTTTCGAAATGCAATATATATTTATAGAAATTAAATTTGAGTTGTAAATTAATTTAAATTAATTTTGTAACAACTTAAATTGAATATTTTTCTAAATATTTATTGGAAATTATTGCTAAGATGGAAATAATTTATGTTATTTTTATATCCATCTAAGTAAAATTTATAAATACTAAATTAAAATTTATATTTAGAATTTTTCATTCTAAATTGGAAATTTAAATTAAATATATATTTAAAATAAATAGATTAAATAAAGAGAATCAAAGAAAATACAACTCTCTTGAAATAATGAGCTTTATTATTAAGATATTCGATCTCCATTGTTTGTTTTACATCGCGTTTGTTTTAGTGAGTAATCCTCCCTTGGAGGAACGTTCATTAGCAATTTCGCACCGTTTAATCTCGAAAGATAAGTAGTTTGTGAGTGTTTTAAATGGTATGGATCATCCTAATGGTGGCGACCATATTTGACTTGCAAATTATGAAACAATGGTGGAAGCTCATAAGATGGAATTGCCTTGACTCTCGCCTAAACGGGACAACGCTGAATTCCAATCTTGATCGAATAAAAGGTTGCTAGAATGATTAACATTTTAGATGAGCTGACAACTCTATTCAATGGATGGTAGCTTTGACTCTCGCGTAAACGGGACACTGATATCAGTTTGTTGAAAACCTTGGAAATTATTTAGGATTGTATGTTTTAGTATTTTCACTTGTCATTCCTACTTGCTATATGTTTAATAATTTTTGAATTGTGTATGAATTTATATTGAACCATGTTATTTTCTGTTATTAAGTTGTAGTTTAATTTCGAATCATCATTGTTGGTCTAACTTGGTTTGTTTATCTTATGAGATAAATCTCTAATGGATTTTAACCATTAGACATACATAATAGTGTTAGATCTCGAAAGATAAATATTGTATATGCAACATCTAGCTGTTCATCAATTGATGACACCTTAGACTAGTATTTTTACGATATGAAACAAGAAGATTATATATATATAAATAAGATTACTTTGACTCTCACTAATCGAAGCATCGTTGGATTCTTATTTATAAACGAAATTATCCTAATTCCTCTTAGCTTATTCATTTCGAATTAGCTCAATAACATATCATTGGATGAATGGTCTATATATCATATCATGTCATTCTATATTTTCTCTTAACAAATTAAATGACGCATATGATTATAATCCCGAAATTCTATTCCCAATTGATATAAACCCTCAATCTTACAAATCTCCTACTTGTATGGGCAAATTTGACTTAGAGTTTAAATTAGTAGTGGTGGTCCAAGATAGAATTACTCATAATATTTGGTATAAATTTAAGTCTTTGACTTTAATTTTAGATTCCAAACAGAAATTTTCTTATATTTCTAATTCCAAAATACATTACGGTTACACATTCTCAAGTGTTTAATATCCATCTTCTATTAATGGATTCAAACTGTATGGAATATGAGTTAGGTATTTTATGACCAGGATCCACTTGCACTATTCTAAGAATTCTTTGATGTAACTAAACCTAAGTCATCAAAAGACACTACAACATTTTTTTTAATCTATGGCATTTGTATCTTGTTCATAGTGGATTTGACAAGATCAATCTTTGCAAAGAGTTAATATGCCTATATCCACTGGAAGTAGTTCATCTCATTCGCAGATGGATGTACATTCAGGGGTGGATATGAGTTTTTTCGTTGTAATCTTAAACGATCACTCTAGATTATACCTTATGCAAAGAAATTTGAAATGTTTGAAAAATTTCTTAAATTTCTAGCAATGGTTAAATCCATTAAGGTAAGTGGTTAAAGATCTTGCGAACTGATAGGGGTGGAGAAATAGTTAGTAGATATGCAGTTCAAAGATCATTAAATTGATTTTTGAATTATATCCAAACTTACCTCCCCAGAAATTTCGAGTTGCATATGTTGGGTTTTATGCCCTAAATAAAACTCATTTCAATATAATCAGATTTACTTATTAATATAGATCAGAAATAACATTTAATGTTGCATGGTTCACATGATTTATTTCATGATTATATGTACATAATGTATAAATTCATCTGAAACCCTTTTCACATACTTGATCCTGTTTACTGTGCCGTCAACACATTGGAAAGTAAACATGACTATGTGAATAAAGTTTCCTAGATTTATCAGACACAGGGTTTTACTGATATGATAATCTACAAGAAGAGTTTACTTGTATTTGGAGAAATACTATGTTCTTTCCAGAACATTGGTTAAAGTAAAGCTCAGGTTGGATGCATGGAGTATGCATCGGAAGGGACCGATATTGAACTTTGACTTAGATTTATTTAACTTACCGTAATATCTAGATCAAATGATCTTAATCCTGTTATGATTAGGCTCAATCTTGAAAGGCTATTCGTGTTCTTTGATTTTTTAGTTAAGCCTACTTTTAGGTCAGGGTGATACATACATTTTGGGAACACGGTAGTGCAATTGAGTGGGAGCGCTAGCATAAACATGGAATCTATAGCTTATATCTGGCGAATAGTAAGCAAAGGATGATCTCCTTCGAGCTTGACCAAACGAAAATAAATGGTGGAGATCTCATTTCACATAAGCTGAAATATCATTTATACGGGGTCAAGTGTTCTAAGGATAAAATACATAGTAGGGTGTTACGGTAATCTAATCCCTTTACAGTGTAGATCATTCATATAGAGGATCATTGATCAAATTAGGATTATAACAATGGATAACTAATGATGTGTCTATATGGTGGAACATATAGAGCATTCTATATACTGAGAGTGCAATTCTAAGTTCTATGCGTGGATTCAACGAAGAATTAATAAGTTAGTGAATTTTAGTAATAAATTCTTGATCTACTTATTGGAAGCTCGGTTGTATAGACCCATGGTCCCCCCACTAGTTGAGATAATATTTATTGTAAGACTCATGTAATTGGTTTTGATTAATCAATTATAATTCACAAGTTAGACTATGTCTATTTGTGAAATTTTCACTAAGTAAGGGCGAAATTGTAAAGAAAGAGTTTATAGGGGCATATTTGTTAATTATGATACTTTGTATGGTTCAATTAATAAATATGATAAATAACAATATTATTTAATAATTATTTATAGTTATTAAATAGTTAGAATTGGCATTTAAATGGTTGAATTAGGAAATTGGCGTTTTTGAGAAAATCAGATGCAGAAAAGATAAAACTGCAAAATTGCAAAAAGTGAGGCCCAAATCCACTTGTATAGGGCCAGCCACTTTTGTAGGAAATTTAAACTGATTTTTTCATTATTTTAATGCCAAATAATTCAAATCTAACCCTAGTGGAATGCTATAAATAGATAGTGAAGGCTTCAGGAAAAACACTTCTTCTGATTCAGAAAAAACTGAGCCTTCTCTCTCCCTATCTTTGGCTGACCCTTCTCTTTCTCCTTCCCTCTTCAATTCGAAAATCTTAGTGTGAGAGTAGTGCCCACACACATCAAGTGATACCTCAATCATAGTGAGGAAGATCGTGAAGAAAGACCATCAGCAAAGGAGTTTCAGCATCAAAGATTCAGAGAAAGAGATCCAGGTTCAGATATTGATAATGCTCTGCTACAGAAAGGAATCAAGGGCTAGATATCTGAACGGAAGGAGTCATTATATTCCGCTGCACCCAATGTAAGGTTTCCTAAACTTTATATGTGTTTAATTTATCGTTTTAGAAAGTTCTTATTTAGGATGTTAATAAACATACTTGTGAGTAGATCTAAGATCCTGGTAAAATAATTTCCAGCAACTGGTATCAGAGCCATGGTAATTGATTTACTTGCAAGAAATTTGGACTTTAAAACGATTGTTTGTATGTTCTTTGGATGGTATCATGTTGTATTGAGTGTTATTTGATGATTGATTGATGTTTGTAAATTTTCGTGAAAAATAATTGCGATTTTGTTTCTAGAATTATTTTTATTGGATAGTATGGGAAAAATTAAGCAAGTTAGCCTTTTACAGAACTCAATTTCGATTTTATTTGAATTAGTTATGAATTTTTGAAGATTTGAAAAAATCGGGGCTGTGCTGAAATTTTCCTGCGATCGCGAAACTGTCCGTACAGTTCACAATTTTTTTTATTTTTCTTCGATTTTTCATGCTTTTTCAAGGAATTAACTTCCGATTTTTGGTATAGTTTTGTATTTATACTATTACTATTCCTAATTCAATTCTAATTATCTTTTTGAATTAATTTAATATTTTTTAAATTTAATTCAAGATATTAGTGTAATTTGAATTTGAATAGAATTAGTATCTATCTTCTTGCTTAAAAATCTATCTTATTTTAAAATCTGATCATATCTTATCTTATTTTAAATTTAAAAATAAGATATTTATAATCATGTAATTTTTAAATGATATAAGATATTTTGCTAATTTTTTAAATTTTGTTATTTTATTTATTTAAATTACATTTAAAATTTAAAAAAGATATTTATTTATCTTTTCTAATTTTTTATTTAATTTTTATTTATAAAATAACATTTAAAATTTAAAAGTAGTTAGAAAATTTTTGAAATGATATTTAGGTTGGTTGAAACCTAATTTTTCAAAAATTGTAGGTTTAATTTTAAATTTAAATTTTTTTTAAATTTTCGAAATTTTTTTTTTTTTTTGAAATTTTCGAAAAATAAATATTTTATTTATTTAATTAATTATTTCGAAATTAATTATTTAATTTAAAATTAAATAAATCCTGCATCCAACTATCCAGCTAACCTTGTTGCAGAAGTATGTGTTTTAGCTTGTTTGTAAGTTTTCAAAACCTATTATTACTTGATTGCAAATAGCCATGGTTACTTTTTTCCAGATCTAATGATCTGATGGCTCCCTTGGTCAAGATAATAATTTGTAACAGGTATATTTACAATCTTCTTTCATCTGTGTATGACCTAGCAACATGATAGGACCCATCCAAAGTGTGCCTGTGTGAGCCTATGTGTTTAATTTTATTATAGATGCATATAGGTTGTTGTTGCTAAAATAAATTATCATAGTTCTTGATAGAATTTATTTAGGCCCATTTTGTTTTGGGGCCTATTCAATTAATAACAGTTTTTCTTATTAAGGTTAAATTCCTCTCTTTTGGGCCTTGTGTGAGAGTTGGGAGCCATAGTAGTGGGTACGACATACTGAACCCAGCACCCCCTCACATGAACCACCCCAATTGTGAAGGCCCATTTGCCTGATTTGAATAACTGTACTAGGTTAATTAAACTAGTTTAACCTAATAAAATTGATTAGTGTTGACCGAGGTTTTCGGCAACTATTAAAATATGATTATAATAAAGTGCTGTAAGAAAGTGAGATGAAGATTTTTTACGTGGTTGGGGCGTTAATGAGCCTTAGTCCACGAGCCTCTGCTATTAATGGATGTATTTAATGGAGATTCTACACTTGAGAGAATGTCTTTCTCATAAATACAGAGAATGTTCTTGGTGAGTATTTTCTCTTCTTGCTCTTTTGCAACCCAAGATTCTCGACCCCATTAAATGAGCTTTGAGGGGGTATTTATAGTGTTTTGGTGGGGTAATCCCTAGAATTGTTCTTACACATGTGTCTGTAAGTATCCATAAAGCTGGGCATTTCCGATGAATATACCAGGGGTGATGCATGGTCAAATCCCTAGGTGCTGTAGGGCTTTTATGAAGAATGTCCTTTTTGCCTTGTGATTGACGTGACTCTTCGCAGAGTAGCCGTCGCTAGACTTAAATGATCATTACTGTAGCGCTGCTGTTTGGGGGTTGTGCCGTCAGACTTTATTGCGTGTTACAGTCCCAACACGTTTCCTCCCATGCAGCATTAAATGCGACTTGATTGCTCGGGAGAGACCTGACATGTCCCGGAGAGCCTTCACGCTATACTAGCTTCCTGGAGTACCTTGTACTCCGGATGCCTCCTCCGGGACCCATGCTAACAGCGCTTCTTGGTGGCGCACAAAGACTTAGCAAATCTTTCCAAGTTATCTGATCCACGTGTCCCCTCTCGACTGGTCCACGTATTTTGGGCGAATTCTGGAGCAACATTTACCCCCCAAGCCTTGTTTACTTAGTAAAAATAAACCAAGGCTTGTTCAAGTGTCTCCGGTTGACTCCTCGTTTCCCTAGCTCGAGCCTCGAGCGCGTGGGGGCAAATTAAATGATGTCATTTAATGCAGCGATTTACTTTTTGCAGGAATGTCTCCAGCCGCCTCCTCGGTCTTCTGATACGAACCTGGGGGCGCGTGGAGGTGCATCTGATAATGGCATTAAATGCAGCGATTCGCTTTTGCAGAGGTCGATTCGTTTCACACCCCATGATTGATGCGGCGCATTAATGGTGTCAGACGGATACTCAAACGTTTCCACCGCCTTAATGGTAGATTGATCTGATCCGTTGATCTTTGGGAATTCGAATCGTGCGTCTCCCCCACCGTGCGATTGGTAGGTGATGACGCCTGTTCCTCATGCGTTTTTGCCTATAAAAGCCACCACCTTTCCTTCATTTCGGTTACTTTCCATTCCTTGCCATTTCTGCTCGAATTTCCTAGAGAGAAAATTCCTCAAAGTAGCACGAATTGTCTTAATACCCAGACACTTCATTCAGTTTTCTGGTGTTTGACTTTGCCAGTTCTTCTCAACTCTCACTCAACCACATTCAGTACCTCCAGTTCAACGATCGACTGTAAGTTTCTTGCATCCTTAGATAATAACATGCTTATATTTACTTCGTTCGTTTTCTGGGTTCGTACTTAGAGGCTTCTGTGAGTGTTTAAGTTCTTCGAGTTCTGCTGTATGTTTACTGCGTTAGTTGTAGAATCGCCATTATCATGCCCCTGTTGTAGTTATACAGTTCTGTTTGAAGAGGGCCATGTGTTCTTCGTTTAACAGTCGCTTAGGGCATAGGATGGCTTTTCTCTTTTTTTTCTTTTTTTCTTTTTGCAAAACCACTTTCTGCGATTTCACTGCACCCGACACTTCTTCAGGGATTCTCTCCAGAGTTTCCCATGTAACACGTGTCCGGAGGGGGCCTCTTTCCAGCGGTTAGGGGACCCCCACTCCCTTTTTCTTGATTTAGGGTTTGATATGGGACCTAACTGCTGGACTTTTCTTTTTCCCTTTTTGTTTTTTCTCAGAACACAAAATGTCTGCTTCTGGCTCAAAATCTTCGAAGAAGAAAGGGAAAAGTATGGCCACGCTGGAGGAGGTTTCTCTGGGACCCGTTGCCCAGGAGGGGTACAAGCCCCGTGCAACTGGTTGGGAAGCGGCCGAGCTTCGATCGACCCTGACTTGTCCTCACCAGCTGGAGAACATTATTAATGTGGCTGGGATCAAACCCTCTACCTCAGGGACCTTCCACCGGCCTCCTCGTGACTCGGAGACGCCTAATCACAACTATGACGGCTTCGGGGCTTGGAGTCAGACCCATTTGATGACCGGTGCCATGCTCCCGCTCCAAGATTACTTTGTGAATTTTCTTGTATTTGTCGGCCTTGCGCCATACCAACTTATTCCTCAAGCTTACCGCCTGCTCTCAGGCTTATTTATTTTTTACACCGCCCGTGGCTGGGGGTCTCCCAGCCCGGCGGAAATTTTATATTTTTATGAACTTGTATCCGTCCCCAAGAAAGGGGACAAACTTAAGGATGGTTTTTATGGGTTCCGGATCCACCCTGCTAACGAGGGGGTGGTTCCGTATAATAGGCAGACTCATGTTAAGGAGTACCGCCACCGCTTTTTCTTTTCTTTCGGGTTCAGGGCCGTCGACCACCCGGAGCTTCTCACGGAGTGGGTGCGGATCCCACCTTACCAACGGACGCTTCCCACTCAGGCTTTCCTTCGAAGGGCCCAAGCCTTTGCCTCCTACGACCACGCCGATCTTGATGTCGGGGGCCTAGTCACCACGGAGAATTGTAGGAAGGCCAAACTTATCCTTTCTCACCAATCCGTGGATGACTCCAACCTCTCACGGGTCATCTGCCCCAATGTGAGGGCGCCGGTTGCGGAGAAGGCCTTCCGGGATGAGCTCATTGCTACGGCAGAGAAGAAGTACCAAGATTATCTCTACCGGAAGGCCCAGGAGAAGGCGTACTCTAAGGCCCAGGCTGCCTCTGGGAGAGGGCTTCGCGTGGGGAGTTCGGTGGTGCGAAGGAGCCAAGCCATTGGCGGGAAGTCCGAAGCTAAATTTTTTGACAAGATACTTCAAGAAGAGATTGAGGATCGTCCCGCCGGGGGGCCCCTTCGTCTTGAAGATTCTTCCGAGAAACAGACTTCCCGGCCTCAGCCTTCAGCCCCCGAACCAAACTCGGGTGCTCCCGGTGCTAGCACTTCCGGTGCCGGCGGTAAGTCTCCCTTGATAATACGCTATGTTCCTTCCGTTGATGAATATACCAGTCATAGGCCCGTAGGGTTCGACGAGCGTCTTCGTAGATTTAAGATGCCGTTGACCCGGTGGGGGGATCGATTGAAGGAATTTTATTTTACGAACTTAGGAGATTACCTAGGTCGGTCCCGGATGGGCTCCGGCCCTCCGGAACCTATTCCCTTAGGTCCATCAGCTTACATAGCGTCCAGCTGGTTTCGGCCCTCGGACAGTTATCTTGGAGATGATGCTGCCAGCATTAAAGTTCAGGACTTTGCTAGGGCCGAATTAGGAAGTTCGGGTAGGAGTAGCTTATTTGCTGTATCTTTTATAAGCGGTTCCTCACGAACTTCTAACACTTGCTTATTTTTTGGAACAGGTACCTCCATGGATGCCATCCTGGAACAGCTTGCCGGGGTTCATACTCCCGTGGCTCCTCCGGCTTTCACCCCCTCTCCCCCGGCCCCTTCCTTGAAGGTTCCTTCCGGCGCTCCTCTCGAAACCATTGACTTAGTGGATGACGAGGAGGTGCTTCTGGGAGAGGCCGTTGAGGGTGCAGGAGAGCCTCAAGCCCTTCCGGAGGTAGCAGAGGAGGACGAGGAGGAGCCTGAAGTGGCTCTGATTCGCAAGCGTAAGGGCAAGATGATTGCCCAGGACGAGCCGAAGAGGCCTCGGAGGGCCGACACTCCTGCCCATGGCCTAGACGGCGGGGTCTCCCCGATGGAGGAAAATCCTGCTCCTCCCCACATCGAGCTTACCCCGATTCCGGGGGATGAGGTGAGGCAGGAGCTTCGCATAGCCAAACACAACTACGCTATGGACGAGTACTCCCGGGGGTATGCCGAAGTGGAGGCCCTTAGGAGGATTCTACGAGCTGAGGTTGAGGCGAGCCTCAACCACCCGGAATACCATGATCCGTGGAACCTCAATCTGGACCCCTTAACGGACTGGTTCCGTCCTCTCCTAGGGCCTACTTTGGCTCCCTTTGCCGCGGAGATGACCGGCGAGTTCGCTTCTCAGCTTACACGTTGTGCGCCCAAGCGGTTTGCCACTTGTGCTTCCCTGAACTCCATCTTCCAGGTCCAGGACCTCAGCCATTCTCTCACGGTGGTAAGTACTTTGCAATTTTTTGCGTTTCCTTTTTGTTGTTTGTATTTTGTTTTCTTCCTTTGAGAAATTTTTCCTTATACTTCGTTATGGTTCAGCTTGCTGCTGAGGCTGGCCGCCTCTCCAGGAACATCATAAACCATGGCTTCGCTCTGTCCGACTTTGGGGACATGAATGACGTCAGGAAGGTCCTCCAAGACCTCACAGCGGAGAGGCAGATCTACCAGGAGGCTGCCGAGCGCCAGGAGGCAGCGGCCAAGGCCAAGGAAGAGGAGGCCAGACGGAGGGAGGCTCAGGCGGAGGCCATGATCCGGGACGAGGCTCAGCGGAGAGACAGGATGGAGGCCCATCATCAGGAGGAA
Source organism: Cannabis sativa (assembly GCF_029168945.1). NCBI lineage: Eukaryota > Viridiplantae > Streptophyta > Magnoliopsida > Rosales > Cannabaceae > Cannabis > Cannabis sativa. The sequence goes on from NC_083601.1 coordinate 62,866,611, forward strand.
CTAAGGGCTCAAATCGAGGCTGCCGAGAAGGCCAGGCGAGATCTCCGGGAGGCCAGGGAGGCTTTGGATGAAATGGCCGCCAAGGTGAGATCTCTAGAGGAGACTCACCAGTCGGACATTGAATCCAAGGCCGCTCTAGCTGCGGAGCTGAAGAAGCTTAGGGATTTCAAAGAACAGTCCACCAGGAAGGCCAAGAGGGCCGAGCTCCTTTCTCCTGTTTCCTGCGCCCGGTGCCCGAAGCGCTTTGATGATGGTGTCTACATGGCTTGGGCCACCAATGATCAGAGTATCAAGCTTACTTTTTATCCCAAACCCGAGGAGATGATTGCCAGATTTCGGGAAAAGAAGAAGAAGCTTGATGCTGCGCTTGAGGCACGGATTGGACCTCGTCTTCCTCCGCGGGCTGACTGAGCTGCCGTATTATTGACCCAGATTCTACCCGTTTCTCTTATAACTTTTTTTTTTGTTTGTACATATTTGCTGCTGCCTTAGAACAATTTACATATAGGCGGCAGCTTTCATTTGAAGGGGAGACAATTATATTTTAAGGCCTGTCCCCGGGCCATTTATATGTATATGACCTGCCCTTTGGGCTAGGATATTTTTTTTTTTTATATATGCGATCTTTATTTGTCACACTTAGATATTTTAACCTGTCCTTTGGCTCAGGGTTTTTATACTTATGCTTTTTATTTTTGCGCATATTTTTTGACCTGCCCTTTGGGTCAGGATATTTTACTTAGTTTGTTTTTGTTTGTCCGTGCGGTATACCCTAGTACCCCCCTGAGTGGCATAGAAACTTTGTTTTTAAGGCACTCAGTTTTATTTAATATAGAGGAGGCATACATTTGGACGGTACAAACCCTTTGAACAAAATCTAAGTTTAATTCGCTACTGGTAATATTTTCTGAGGTGATCGGCATTCCAGGCTCTTGGGACAGTAGTTCCGTCCATTCTTTTCAGTTTGTAAGTGCCAGAACCGATTTCGTCCTCGATTTCATATGGTCCTTCCCAATTTGGTCCAAGTACCCCCACTCCGGGTTCTTGGGTGGCTGGAAAAACCCTTCTTAGGACCATATCCCTAATAGCAAATTTTCTGTTTTTAACCTTGGAGTTAAAATACTTGGTCACCTTCTTTTGATAAGCAGCCATCCGTATTTGAGACTCATCCCGGAGTTCTTCGACTTGATCCAAAGCCTCTTGGAGCAGTGCCTGATTAGTGGCCGGATCATAAGTCGTCCTCCTGTGGGATGGGAATAATGTTTCCACCGGGACCATTGCTTCACAACCGTACGCCATTGAGAACGGCGAGTGACCCGTTGTGGTTCTGGGGGTCGTCCGGTAGGCCCACAATACCCTTGGCAATTCTTCAGGCCAGTTATTTTTACGGAGCCAGTAGCTTCTTTTTCAAGGTGACCTTTAGGATTTTATTGACTGCTTCCGCCTGGCCGTTTGTTTGAGGCCGGGCTACCGCAGAGAAGCTTTTTACCACTCCGTGTTGGTTGCAGAAGTCAGTAAATTCCTCGCAATCAAATTGCTTTCCATTGTCTGAGACTATTTTATGAGGCAAGCCGTATCGACACACTATGTTTTTAATAACAAAGTCCAATGCCTTCTTAGCAGTTATTGTCTTCATAGGCTCAGCCTCTGTCCACTTGGTGAAGTAGTCCACTGCTACTATTGCATACTTTACCCCTCCTTTTCCCGTAGGTAGAGACCCGATGAGATCTATTCCCCAGACCGCGAAGGGCCAGGGGCTGGTCATCAAAGTGATCTCATTTGGAGGAGCTCTCGGTATGTTCGCGTACCTTTGGCACGAGTCACACTTTTGGACATAGTCTGTACAATCTTTTTTCATCGTTGGCCAGAAGTACCCTTGCCTCAATATTTTCTTTGAGAGGCTGGGTCCTCCCGTATGATCTCCACAGAACCCTTCATGGACCTCCAGCATGATTTGTCTAGCTTCAGGGTCCGATACACACCTTAAATAAGGCATGCTGAGTCCTCTCCGGTAGAGAATTTTATCCATCATTACATAACGATGAGCCTGATACTGAATCTTTCGAGACAGTGCCCTCTCTTGGGGCAACTCACCTGTGGTTATGTACTTTATGATGGGGACCATCCAGCTGGGTTCTTGCCCAACCGTTTGTGTGGTCTCTTTTATTTTGATGCTTGGCTCCGCCAAGCGTTCCACTGGTACTACCCCCAGCTCTTCGATTTCGCTGTCCGAGGCTAACTTAGCCAGACAGTCCGCATGAGCATTCTTCTCTCGGGGGATTCTTTCTATTTTGTAGTCCGTGAACTCGTGGAGCAATTCTCGGACTATGGTTACGTACGCGGCCATCCGCTCGCCGCGAGTTTGGTATTCTCCGGAAACTTGGTTTACGACCAGCTGAGAATCACTGTAGACTTCCACTCTCTTGGCTCCTACAGCTTTAGCCAATTTTAGCCCTGCTATCAGGGCCTCATATTCGGCTTCGTTATTCGAAGCTGTGAAGTTGAATCGGAGTGCTGCCTGGAGCCGCAATCCAGTAGGTGATATCATAGCCACTCCGGCTCCTGAACCGTTCTCATTAGAAGCTCCGTCCACAAATACTCTCCAAGTGGGGATTGGTGGCTCCGGTGTATTGGCTGTCGCCTCGGCTTCATTACATTCGGTGATGAAGTCCGCCAAGGCTTGGCCTTTTATGGAAATCCGGGGCACGTAATGTAAGTCGAACTGACTCAGCTCCATCGCCCACTTGAGGAGTCTTCCGGATGCTTCAGGCTTCTAGAGAACTTGCCGGAGTGGATGATTGGTCAAGATTCTGATCGGATGGGCTTGGAAGTATGGTCTCAACTTCCTTGATGCCATCAGGAGGCAGAATACTAACTTTTCAATAACCGGGTACCTTTTCTCAGCCCCTACCATGCGCTTACTAACATAGTACACGGGGTGCTGAATTTTTTCTTCCTCCCGGACCAGTGCAGCACTGACCGCATGCTCGGAGACGGCCAAGTAAAGGAACAAGTCTTCTCCAAGGACGGGTTTTGATAGGATAGGAGGTTTGGCCATGTGGTCTTTTAACCTTTTGAATGCCTCCTCGCATTCATCTGACCATTCGAACTTTTGGCATTTCTTCAGTATGTTGAAGAAGGGTATGCACTTGTCCGTGGATCGTGAGATAAAGCGGCTCAGTGCGGCTACCTTTCCGGTCAAGCTCTGCACGTCCTTATGTTTCTTGGGGGATGGCATGTCCAGGAGAGCTTGGATTTTCTCCGGGTTCGCCTCGATCCCCCTTTGGCTGACTATGAAGCCCAGGAATTTTCCCGACTTGACCCCGAAGGTGCATTTTTTCGGATTGAGCTTCATGCCGTATCTCCGGACGACTTCGAAACATTCTTCTAAGTCGCTTGCATGGCTGTTGCATGCTTTGGATTTGACGAGCATGTCGTCTACATATACCTCCATGTTTCGTCCCAGGAGGCTTTTAAACATCCGGTTAACCATTCTTTGATAGGTTGCTCCGGCGTTTTTCAGTCCGAAAGGCATGACTAGGTAACAGTATACCCCCTTATCGGTCCTGAAGCTAGTGCACTCCTGGTCTGCCGTATGCATTTTTATTTGGTTGTACCCAGCATAGGCATCCATGAAAGACAGCAGCTTAAATCCGGACGTGGCGTCTACCATACGAGTCGATCCTGGGCAGCGGAAAGCAGTCCTTTGGGCAGGCTTTGTTTAGATCTGTGAAATCTATACAAACCCGCCAAGTCCCGTTCGGCTTGGGCACCAGGACCGGATTGGCCAGCCATTCCGGATAGTATACGTCGCGGATCATGCCATTGGACAAAAGTTTGTCCACCTCTTTCTCTAAGGCCTCGGCTTTCACCGAGTCGAGCGGGCGTCTCTTTTGCTGTACAGGGGGCATGTCCGGGTTGACATTGAGTACATGGGTGATGACATGAGGGCTGATGCCGGTCATGTCTTCTTGGCGCCATGCGAAAATGTCGATGGCGCCCTTCAGTGTTTTTATTATTTTATCTTTTTCCTCCGGATCCAGGCTCCTCCCTATCCGGAGTACTTTGGTGGAGTCGTCGTCGCACACTGGTATTTCTTCGACGTCCTCCATTGGTTCCACGACCCTTTCGGACCCTATGCGAGGATCCAACTCTTCCTCTTCAGCCTTCTCTATCTCGGGGGCCCCCGGACCATGAGTACTGGCAAGTGGGTGGCAACATTGTAACATTGCCTGGCCTCTCCTTGATTTCCCCTCACCGTTCCGACTCCGGCTTCCTGGGTAGGGAATTTTAGGCATAGATGTCGGATTGAAGTAATTGCACCAAAGTCGACGAGGGCCGGTCGGCCTAGGATTGCGTTGTAGGCTGTTGGACAGTCTACCACCACGAAGGTGCAATACTTGAATGTGCTTTGGGGGGTATCTGGGCACAGGGTAACTGGGAGCCTGACTTTTCCCATCGGGATTAGCGTCGTCCCGTTAAACCCTGTGAGCTGCGATCCACTAGGCGAGAGGTCCCGGTCGGTCAACCCTATCGCAGTGAAGGCTTCTTTGAAGAGCAAGTTCACGGAACTCCCATTGTCAATCAGGACCCTAGCCACCGCCTTATTTGCGATGGGGGTCTCTATGACCAGCGGGTCGTGGTGAGGAAAACGCACCGTCTTGGCATCTTCTTCCGTGAACGTTATGGGCTGGTCCATTAGCCGAGGCCTTTGAGCCGGGAGTTGAGTAACCTCCCACACCTCACTATGTCTTGCGGCCTCGGCATATCTTTTTCGCTCCTTGCGAGTGTTTCCTCCGATATGGGGACCTCCGGAGATCATGGCTACCCGTCCATTAGGCCGGGGCGGTAGTCCGGGTATATGCTGGGTGTCACCTGCGGGAGCAGCTGGAGGCAATACTCCTGCTGTACCCCCTGGTGTTCCCGGAGGCATACACCCTGCCACCTGCCCTGGATTAAGGTGGGGCAACCTATTTTTGATCCACTCATAGAGGTGGCCCAAACGGATCAAATTCTCAATCTCGTCTTTGAGATTTTTACACTCATTGGTGCTATGACCAATGTCGTTGTGGTACTCGCACCTTTTACTCGGATCTCTCCGGGAGCTGTCTTTGTACAATGGCTGGGGTCTCCGGTAGTGTGTATTCTGCCTTGTGGCAAAATATACACGTTCCTGAGAGTCCGTGAGCTCTGTGTACTCCAGATGCCTCCTCCGGGACCCATGCTAACAGCGCTTCTTGGTGGCGCACAAAGACTTAGCAAATCTTTCCAAGTTATCTGATCCACGTGTCCCCTCTCGACTGGTCCACGTATTTTGGGCGAATTCTGGAGCAACATTTACCCCCCAAGCCTTGTTTACTTAGTAAAAATAAACCAAGGCTTGTTCAAGTGTCTCCGGTTGACTCCTCGTTTCCCTAGCTCGAGCCTCGAGCGCGTGGGGGCAAATTAAATGATGTCATTTAATGCAGCGATTTACTTTTTGCAGGAATGTCTCCAGCCGCCTCCTCGGTCTTCTGATACGAACCTGGGGGCGCGTGGAGGTGCATCTGATAATGGCATTAAATGCAGCGATTCGCTTTTGCAGAGGTCGATTCGTTTCACACCCCATGATTGATGCGGCGCATTAATGGTGTCAGACGGATACTCAAACGTTTCCACCGCCTTAATGGTAGATTGATCTGATCCGTTGATCTTTGGGAATTCGAATCGTGCGTCTCCCCCACCGTGCGATTGGTAGGTGATGACGCCTGTTCCTCATGCGTTTTTGCCTATAAAAGCCACCACCTTTCCTTCATTTCGGTTACTTTCCATTCCTTGCCATTTCTGCTCGAATTTCCTAGAGAGAAAATTCCTCAAAGTAGCACGAACTGTCTTAATACCCAGACACTTCATTCAGTTTTCCGGTGTTTGACTTTGCCAATTCTTCTCAACTCTCACTCAACCACATTCAGTACCTCCAGTTCAACGATCGACTGTAAGTTTCTTGCATCCTTAGATAATAACATGCTTATATTTACTTCGTTCGTTTTCTGGGTTCGTACTTAGAGGCTTCTGTGAGTGTTTAAGTTCTTCGAGTTCTGCTGTATGTTTACTGCGTTAGTTGTAGAATCGCCATTATCATGCCCCTGTTGTAGTTATACAGTTCTGTTTGAAGAGGGCCATGTGTTCTTCGTTTAACAGTCGCTTAGGGCATAGGATGGCTTTTTTCTGTTTTTTTTTCTTTTTTTTCTTTTTGCAAAACCACTTTCTGCGATTTCACTGCACCCGACACTTCTTCAGGGATTCTCTCCAGAGTTTCCCATGTAACACGTGTCCGGAGGGGGCCTCTTTCCAGCGGTTAGGGGACCCCCACTCCCTTTTTCTTGATTTAGGGTTTGATATGGGACCTAACTGCTGGACTTTTCTTTTTCCCTTTTTGTTTTTTCTCAGAACACAAAATGTCTGCTTCTGGCTCAAAATCTTCGAAGAAGAAAGGGAAAAGTATGGCCACGCTGGAGGAGGTTTCTCTGGGACCCGTTGCCCAGGAGGGGTACAAGCCCCGTGCAACTGGTTGGGAAGCGGCCGAGCTTCGATCGACCCTGACTTGTCCTCGCCAGTTGGAGAACATTATTAATGTGGCTGGGATCAAACCCTCTACCTCAGGGACCTTCCACCGGCCTCCTCGTGACTCGGAGACGCCTAATCACAACTATGACGGCTTCGGGGCTTGGAGTCAGACCCATTTGATGACCGGTGCCATGCTCCCGCTCCAAGATTACTTTGTGAATTTTCTTGTATTTGTCGGCCTTGCGCCATACCAACTTATTCCTCAAGCTTACCGCCTGCTCTCAGGCTTATTTATTTTTTACACCGCCCGTGGCTGGGGGTCTCCCAGCCCGGCGGAAATTTTATATTTTTATGAACTTGTATCCGTCCCCAAGAAAGGGGACAAACTTAAGGATGGTTTTTATGGGTTCCGGATCCACCCTGCTAACGAGGGGGTGGTTCCGTATAATAGGCAGACTCATGTTAAGGAGTACCGCCACCGCTTTTTCTTTTCTTCCGGGTTCAGGGCCGTGGACCACCCGGAGCTTCTCACGGAGTGGGTGCGGATCCCACCTTACCAACGGACGCTTCCCACTCAGGCTTTCCTTCGAAGGGCCCAAGCCTTTGCCTCCTACGACCACGCCGATCTTGATGTCGGGGGCCTAGTCACCACGGAGAATTGTAGGAAGGCCAAACTTATCCTTTCTCACCAATCCGTGGATGACTCCAACCTCTCACGGGTCATCTGCCCCAATGTGAGGGCGCCGGTTGCGGAGAAGGCCTTCCGGGATGAGCTCATTGCTACGGCAGAGAAGAAGTACCAAGATTATCTCTACCGGAAGGCCCAGGAGAAGGCGTACTCTAAGGCCCAGGCTGCCTCTGGGAGAGGGCTTCGCGTGGGGAGTTCGGTGGTGCGAAGGAGCCAAGCCATTGGCGGGAAGTCCGAAGCTAAATTTTTTGACAAGATACTTCAAGAAGAGATTGAGGATCGTCCCGCCGGGGGGCCCCTTCGTCTTGAAGATTCTTCCGAGAAACAGACTTCCCGGCCTCAGCCTTCAGCCCCCGAACCAAACTCGGGTGCTCCCGGTGCTAGCACTTCCGGTGCCGGCGGTAAGTCTCCCTTGATAATACGCTATGTTCCTTCCGTTGATGAATATACCAGTCATAGGCCCGTAGGGTTCGACGAGCGTCTTCGTAGATTTAAGATGCCGTTGACCCGGTGGGGGGATCGATTGAAGGAATTTTATTTTACGAACTTAGGAGATTACCTAGGTCGGTCCCGGATGGGCTCCGGCCCTCCGGAACCTATTCCCTTAGGTCCATCAGCTTACATAGCGTCCAGCTGGTTTCGGCCCTCGGACAGTTATCTTGGAGATGATGCTGCCAGCATTAAAGTTCAGGACTTTGCTAGGGCCGAATTAGGAAGTTCGGGTAGGAGTAGCTTATTTGCTGTATCTTTTATAAGCGGTTCCTCACGAACTTCTAACACTTGCTTATTTTTTGGAACAGGTACCTCCATGGATGCCATCCTGGAACAGCTTGCCGGGGTTCATACTCCCGTGGCTCCTCCGGCTTTCACCCCCTCTCCCCCGGCCCCTTCCTTGAAGGTTCCTTCCGGCGCTCCTCTCGAAACCATTGACTTAGTGGATGACGAGGAGGTGCTTCTGGGAGAGGCCGTTGAGGGTGCGGGGAGAGCCTCAAGCCCTTCCGGAGGTAGCAGAGGAGGACGAGGAGGAGCCTGAAGTGGCTCTGATTCGCAAGCGTAAGGGCAAGATGATTGCCCAGGACGAGCCGAAGAGGCCTCGGAGGGCCGACACTCCTGCCCATGGCCTAGACGGCGGGGTCTCCCCGATGGAGGAAAATCCTGCTCCTCCCCACATCGAGCTTACCACGATTCCGGGGGATGAGGTGAGGCAGGAGCTTCGCATAGCCAAACACAACTACGCTATGGACGAGTACTCCCGGGGGTATGCCGAAGTGGAGGCCCTTAGGAGGATTCGCGAGGGCCGAGGTTGAGGCGAGCCTCAACCACCCGGAATACCATGATCCGTGGAACCTCAATCTGGACCCCTTAACGGACTGGTTCCGTCCTCTCCTAGGGCCTACTTTGGCTCCCTTTGCCGCGGAGATGACCGGCGAGTTCGCTTCTCAGCTTACACGTTGTGCGCCCAAGCGGTTTGCCACTTGTGCTTCCCTGAACTCCATCTTCCGGAGTCCAGGGACCTCGGCCATTCTCTCACGGTGGTAAGTACTTTGCAATTTTTTGCGTTTCCTTTTTGTTGTTTGTATTTTGTTTTCTTCCTTTGAGAAATTTTTCCTTATACTTCGTTATGGTTCAGCTTGCTGCTGAGGCTGGCCGCCTCTCCAGGAACATCATAAACCATGGCTTCGCTCTGTCCGACTTTGGGGACATGAATGACGTCAGGAAGGTCCTCCAAGACCTCACAGCGGAGAGGCAGATCTACCAGGAGGCAGCCGAGCGCCAGGAGGCAGCGGCCAAGGCCAAGGAAGAGGAGGCCAGACGGAGGGAGGCTCAGGCGGAGGCCATGATCCGGGACGAGGCTCAGCGGAGAGACAGGATGGAGGCCCATCATCAGGAGGAACTAAGGGCTCAAATCGAGGCTGCCGAGAAGGCCAGGCGAGATCTCCGGGAGGCCAGGGAGGCTTTGGATGAAATGGCCGCCAAGGTGAGATCTCTAGAGGAGACTCACCAGTCGGACATTGAATCCAAGGCCGCTCTAGCTGCGGAGCTGAAGGAGCTTAGGGATTTCAAAGAACAGTCCACCAGGAAGGCCAAGAGGGCCGAGCTCCTTTCTCCTGTTTCCTGCGCCCGGTGCCCGAAGCGCTTTGATGATGGTGTCTACATGGCTTGGGCCACCAATGATCAGAGTATCAAGCTTACTTTTTATCCCAAACCCGAGGAGATGATTGCCAGATTTCGAGAAAAGAAGAAGAAGCTTGATGCTGCGCTTGAGGCACGGATTGGACCTCGTCTTCCTCCGCGGCCGACCGAGCCGCCGTATTATTGACCCAGATTCTACCCGTTTCTCTTATAACTTTTTTTTTTGTTTGTACATATTTGCTGCTGCCTTAGAACAATTTACATATAGGCGGCAACTTTCATTTGAAGGGGAGACAATTATATTTTAAGGCCTGTCCCCGGGCCATTTATATGTATATGACCTGCCCTTTGGGCTAGGATATTTTTTTTTTTTATATATATATGCGATCTTTATTTGTCACACTTAGATATTTTAACCTGTCCTTTGGCTCAGGGTTTTTATACTTATGCTTTTTATTTTTGCGCATATTTTTTGACCTGCCCTTTGGGTCAGGATATTTTACTTAGTTTGTTTTTGTTTGTCCGTGCGGTATACCCTAGTACCCCCCTGAGTGGCATAGAAACTTTGTTTTTAAGGCACTCAGTTTTATTTAATATAGAGGAGGCATACATTTGGACGGTACAAACCCTTTGAACAAAATCTAAGTTTAATTCGTTACGGTAATATTTTACGAGGTGATCGGCATTCCGGGCTCTTGGGACGGTAGTTCCGTCCATTCTTTTCGGTTGTAAGTGCCAGAACCGATTTCGTCCTCGATTTCATATGGTCCTTCCCAATTTGGTCCAAGTACCCCCACTCCGGGTTCTTGGGTGGCTGGAAAAACCCTTCTTAGGACCATATCCCTAATAGCAAATTTTCTGTTTTTAACCTTGGAGTTAAAATACTTGGTCACCTTCTTTTGATAAGCAGCCATCCGTATTTGAGACTCATCCCGGAGTTCTTCGACTTGATCCAAAGCCTCTTGGAGCAGTGCCTGATTAGTGGCCGGATCATAAGTCGTCCTCCTGTGGGATGGGAATAATGTTTCCACCGGGACCATTGCTTCACAACCGTACGCCATTGAGAACGGCGAGTGACCCGTTGTGGTTCTGGGGGTCGTCCGGTAGGCCCACAATACCCTTGGCAATTCTTCAGGCCAGTTATTTTTACAGGCCAGTAGCTTCTTTTTCAAGGTGACCTTTAGGATTTTATTGACTGCTTCCGCCTGGCCGTTTGTTTGAGGCCGGGCTACCGCGGAGAAGCTTTTTACCACTCCGTGTTGGTTGCAGAAGTCAGTAAATTCCTCGCAATCAAATTGCTTTCCATTGTCTGAGACTATTTTATGAGGCAAGCCGTATCGACACACTATGTTTTTAATAACAAAGTCCAATGCCTTCTTAGCGGTTATTGTCTTCATAGGCTCGGCCTACGTCCACTTGGTGAAGTAGTCCACTGCTACTATTGCATACTTTACCCCTCCTTTTTCCGTAGGTAGAGACCCGATGAGATCTATTCCCCAGACCGCGAAGGGCCAGGGGCTGGTCATCAAAGTGATCTCATTTGGAGGAGCTCTCGGTATGTTCGCGTACCTTTGGCACGAGTCACACTTTTGGACATAGTCTGTACAATCTTTTTTCATCGTTGGCCAGAAGTACCCTTGCCTCAATATTTTCTTTGAGAGGCTGGGTCCTCCCGTATGATCTCCACAGAACCCTTCATGGACCTCCAGCATGATTTGTCTAGCTTCAGGGTCCGATACACACCTTAAATAAGGCATGCTGAGTCCTCTCCGGTAGAGAATTTTATCCATCATTACATAACGATGAGCCTGATACTAGATCTTTCGAGACAGTGCCCTCTCTTGGGGCAACTCACCTGTGGTTATGTACTTTATGATGGGGACCATCCAGCTGGGTTCTTGCCCAACCGTTTGTGTGGTCTCTTTTATTTTGATGCTTGGCTCCGCCAAGCGTTCCACTGGTACTACCCCCAGCTCTTCGATTTCGCTGTCCGAGGCTAACTTAGCCAGACAGTCCGCATGAGCATTCTTCTCTCGGGGGATTCTTTCTATTTTGTAGTCCGTGAACTCGTGGAGCAATTCTCGGACTATGGTTACGTACGCGGCCATCCGCTCGCCGCGAGTTTGGTATTCTCCGGAAACTTGGTTTACGACCAGCTGAGAATCACTATAGACTTCCACTCTCTTGGCTCCTACAGCCTTAGCCAATTTTAGCCCTGCTATCAGGGCCTCATATTCGGCTTCGTTATTCGAAGCTGTGAAGTTGAATCGGAGTGCTGCCTGGAGCCGCAATCCAGTAGGTGATATCATAGCCACTCCGGCTCCTGAACCGTTCTCATTAGAAGCTCCGTCCACAAATACTCTCCAAGTGGGGATTGGTGGCTCCGGTGTATTGGCTGTCGCCTCGGCTTCATTACATTCGGTGATGAAGTCCGCCAAGGCTTGGCCTTTTATGGAAATCCGGGGCACGTAATGTAAGTCGAACTGACTCAGCTCCATCGCCCACTTGAGGAGTCTTCCGGATGCTTCAGGCTTCTAGAGAACTTGCCGGAGTGGATGATTGGTCAAGATTCTGATCGGATGGGCTTGGAAGTATGGTCTCAACTTCCTTGATGCCATCAGGAGGCAGAATACTAACTTTTCAATAACCGGGTACCTTTTCTCAGCCCCTACCATGCGCTTACTAACATAGTACACGGGGTGCTGAATTTTTTCTTCCTCCCGGACCGGCAAGATCGACCGCATGCTCGGAGACGGCCAAGTAAAGGAACAAGTCTTCTCCAAGGACGGGTTTTGATAGGATAGGAGGTTTGGCCATGTGGTCTTTTAACCTTTTGAATGCCTCCTCGCATTCATCTGACCATTCGAACTTTTGGCATTTCTTCAGTATGTTGAAGAAGGGTATGCACTTGTCCGTGGATCGTGAGATAAAGCGGCTCAGTGCGGCTACCTTTTCGGTCAAGCTCTGCACGTCCTTATGTTTCTTGGGGGATGGCATGTCCAGGAGAGCTTGGATTTTCTCCGGGTTCGCCTCGATCCCCCTTTGGCTGACTATGAAGCCCAGGAATTTTCCCGACTTGACCCCGAAGGTGCATTTTTTCGGATTGAGCTTCATGCCGTATCTCCGGACGACTTCGAAACATTCTTCTAAGTCGCTTGCATGGCTGTTGCATGCTTTGGATTTGACGAGCATGTCGTCTACATATACCTCCATGTTTCGTCCCAGGAGGCTTTTAAACATCCGGTTAACCATTCTTTGATAGGTTGCTCCGGCGTTTTTCAGTCCGAAAGGCATGACTAGGTAACAGTATACCCCCTTATCGGTCCTGAAGCTAGTGCACTCCTGGTCTGCCGTATGCATTTTTATTTGGTTGTACCCAGCATAGGCATCCATGAAAGACAGCAGCTTAAATCCGGACGTGGCGTCTACCATCTGGTCGATCCTGGGCAGCGGAAAGCAGTCCTTTGGGCAGGCTTTGTTTAGATCTGTGAAATCTATACAAACCCGCCAAGTCCCGTTCGGCTTGGGCACCAGGACCGGATTGGCCAGCCATTCCGGATAGTATACGTCGCGGATCATGCCATTGGACAAAAGTTTGTCCACCTCTTTCTCTAAGGCCTCGGCTTTCACCGAGTCGAGCGGGCGTCTCTTTTGCTGTACAGGGGGCATGTCCGGGTTGACATTGAGTACATGGGTGATGACATGAGGGCTGATGCCGGTCATGTCTTCTTGGCGCCATGCGAAAATGTCGATGGCGCCCTTCAGTGTTTTTATTATTTTATCTTTTTCCTCCGGATCCAGGCTCCTCCCTATCCGGAGTACTTTGGTGGAGTCGTCGTCGCACACTGGTATTTCTTCGACGTCCTCCATTGGTTCCACGACCCTTTCGGACCCTATGCGAGGATCCAACTCTTCCTCTTCAGCCTTCTCTATCTCAGGGGGCCCCCGGACCATGAGTACTGGCAAGTGGGTGGCAACATTGTAACATTGCCTGGCCTCTCCTTGATTTCCCCTCACCGTTCCGACTCCGGCTTCCTGGGTAGGGAATTTTAGGCATAGATGTCGGATTGAAGTAATTGCACCAAAGTCGACGAGGGCCGGTCGGCCTAGGATTGCGTTGTAGGCTGTTGGACAGTCTACCACCACGAAGGTGCAATACTTGAATGTGCTTTGGGGGGTATCTGGGCACAGGGTAACTGGGAGCCTGACTTTTCCCATCGGGATTAGCGTCGTCCCGTTAAACCCTGTGAGCTGCGATCCACTAGGCGAGAGGTCCCGGTCGGTCAACCCTATCGCAGTGAAGGCTTCTTTGAAGAGCAAGTTCACGGAACTCCCATTGTCAATCAGGACCCTAGCCACCACCTTATTTGCGATGGGGGTCTCTATGACCAGCGGGTCGTGGTGAGGAAAACGCACCGTCTTGGCGTCTTCTTCCGTGAACGTTATGGGCTGGTCCATTAGCCGAGGCCTTTGAGCCGGGAGTTGAGTAACCTCCCACACCTCACTGTGTCTTGCGGCCTCGGCATATCTTTTTCGCTCCTTGCGAGTGTTTCCTCCGATATGGGGACCTCCGGAGATCATGGCTACCCGTCCATTAGGCCGGGGCGGTAGTCCGGGTATATGCTGGGTGTCACCTGCGGGAGCAGCTGGAGGCAATACTCCTGCTGTACCCCCTGGTGTTCCCGGAGGCATACCCCCTGCCACCTGCCCTGGATTAAGGTGGGGCAACCTATTTTTGATCCACTCATAGAGGTGGCCCAAACGGATCAAATTCTCAATCTCGTCTTTGAGATTTTTACACTCATTGGTGCTATGACCAATGTCGTTGTGGTACTCGCACCTTTTACTCGGATCTCTCCGGGAGCTGTCTTTGTACAATGGCTGGGGTCTCCGGTAGTGTGTATTCTGCCTTGTGGCAAAATATACACGTTCCTGAGAGTCCGTGAGCTCTGTGTACTGGGTGTATTGGGGTGTGTACCCCTTCTTTTGGCGCTTCTCTCCCGTTCGGGTGCTGCCCTTGGAGGACCTTTTGCTCCTCGACCCCTGGGTAGGGCCTGTTAAGCTAGCAGTCGGGGCAGCCTGTGAAGGAGTCCGTCCATTCACCCCGGACGGGTTGCCGTAATGGGAAGATGCCGGGGCCAAAGCTTGACCACAGGCTGTATCCGGGAGTGGCGGAGAACGTATGCCACTTCGGGAGTCGCGGTCGGGACGTGCCGAGGGCGACACTCCTGGCATCTATCCCGCTATCCCGGTGGGATAATAGCCCCCGTAAGCCACGATCTGGGCTTCTTCGAGGTTAATATATTTTTGGACTCGCTTCTGGAAGTCCTGAAGGCTAGCAGCGCCTTCTTGCTGTAATTCGTTCCAGAAGGGAGTCCCAGTGCGGATTCCTGCTTGGAGAAGCGCAAGCTGTTGTCCGTCGTCGACCTTCTTGGTCTTCGAGGCTTCCTCTCGGAACCTCTTGATGTAATTCTTCAAGGTCTCGGTGGGCAGTTGCTTGATGTTGGTCAAGGCACTAACCTCCAAGTTGACCTTCCTGGCAGCGACAAATTGTCTCCGGAAGTTGGTTTGGAGTTTGTTCCAACAACCCACCGATCCTGGTTCCAATTTTTTGAACCATTCCTCTGCCGATCCGCTCAGAGTGAGGGGAAGCACAAGCATTTGGCGTCATTGCTGACCCGCATGACTGTCATGACCCGGTTGAACCGTGACAAGTGATCACTGGGGTCGGAGTTCCCAGTATATGCTGCCATTTCGGGCATCTTGAAGTTTTTAGGGAGCTCCGCCTCCAGGATATGTTTGGCACAAGGCTCCCGATCCTCACTGTCCGAGTCGGAGTCGTCTCCCTTCTGCCTCCGGGAGACTCGAGCAATATCTTTTCGAAGTATGGCAAGTTCCGCCATAATCCCTTCGTTTACAGTACCCGAGGAGACCACGGGCCTGTATCTTTTTTGGTCAAGGTGATCCCGGAGGTCACCTTGATTCCCATTGATTTGATTTCTCAGATCAATGGGTGGACATCTCTGTCCTCTTCTTCCTCTACCCCCTGGTTCCTGGTGCACGGAAACGCTTTTCCGGTCCCCTCGATCCTGAGGGCCAAGACTCCCTCTTTGGGGCTTGCCCCTCTGCGGACCTTTCCCTTTAGGGAAATCCGAGCGGACCCTTCGCGGATCCTGCACCTTTTTCTTCCGACCAGGGGTAGAAGTAGGGTTTTTCGTTTGGTTTTCCTCAGCAGGGTGCCTTATAGGGCTAGGTTCCCTAGGCCTTTGCTGCTGGGAATTAGGCGAAGACGTCGCTGGCTCCCCGTCGAGCCCAGCGGCCATCGCCTTGGGATGCACGTGAATACCAGCTGCCTCCATGGCTTTCTGCATGGCTAGCATCACTTCATGCATTTTTTGATTTTGCGCTTTCTGAGCTTCGATCTCAGCTTCATGATCGATAGCTTTTTGTCTAAGGAGCACCAACTCCGAGTAGCTTCCTCCGTCATAGGCATACTCGTCGAGGTGTTCCTCGTAGTTTTCGTCGGGAACTATTTCTTCTTCTTCTTCCTCGGACTCCTCTGCTGCCCTTGAGGCTACATCTTCCTCATTGGGGTCTTGAGCGTCTTCTAGAGGGCGAGGATGACGTGTAGCTCTTGTCTCCACCATTGTTGTGAAGTTAAATGCTTGTTGTGAAGCAGCTTTCCTCAGCTCTCAATGAAAGCACCAAAATGTTGACCGAGGTTTTCGGCAACTATTAAAATATGATTATAATAAAGAGCTGTAAGAAAGTGAGATGAAGATTTTTTACGTGGTTGGGGCGTTAATGAGCCTTAGTCCACGAGCCTCTGTTATTAATGGATGTATTTAATGGAGATTCTACACTTGAGAGAATGTCTTTCTCATAAATACAGAGAATGTTCTTGGTGAGTATTTTCTCTTCTTGCTCTTTTGCAACCCAAGATTCTCGACCCCATTAAATGAGCTTTGAGGGGGTATTTATAGTGTTTTGGTGGGGTAATCCCTAGAATTGTTCTTACACATGTGTCTGTAAGTATCCATAAAGCTGGGCATTTCCGATGAACATACCAGGGGTGATGCATGGTCAAATCCCTAGGTGCTGTAGGACTTTTATGAAGAATGTCCTTTTTGCCTTGTGATTGACGTGACTCTTCGCAGAGTAGCCGTCGCTAGACTTAAATGATCATTACTGTAGCGCTGCTGTTTGGGGGTTGTGCCGTCAGACTTTATTGCGTGTTACAGTCCCAACACGCTTCCTCCCATGCAGCATTAAATGCGACTTGATTGCTCGGGAGAGACCTGACATGTCCCGGAGAGCCTTCACGCTATACTAGCTTCCTGGAGTACCTTGTACTCCGGATGCCTCCTCCGGGACCCATGCTAACAGCGCTTCTTGGTGGCGCACAAAGACTTAGCAAATCTTTCCAAGTTATCTGATCCACGTGTCCCCTCTCGACTGGTCCACGTATTTTGGGCGAATTCTGGAGCAACAATTAGCAACATAATTAATTTCATTTATTTTGAAATGAATTTAAGAAAATTATAGTTTAAAGAATTCTTTATTCTAAGCTAAACTATATGTATTTTCTTGTATTTAATTAAATATAGAATTATAACCATCTAGATTCTTTTTGGAGCTTAATTTAAATTTTTCATTAAATATTCCTATTTAAGTTGATATTTAGTTATCTACAACTAACCAACTTAAATCTGAATATCTTTTGAATTTCAAATTTCAAAATTAAGTTGAGGAATTTTAGGCATTGGTTATTAAGATTCTTTAGATATTTTTTAAGTTAATATCTTTTCGAATATTAACTTAAAATGGAATATTTTAGATATTTTTTAGGTTAATATCTTTTCGAATATTAACTTAAAATGGAATATTTTCAAATTAAGTGGTTACAACTTAATTTTTGATATTTAATTAAATTTAAATTTGAAAATATTTAAGTTCTAGATTTTTTCTAATACAACTTAAATTAGATATTTTTTCAAATTTTGTGGAAAAGATACTTAGTTAAATAAGATATTTTCTAGATAGTTATTTCTAGACTACTTATTGTTTCTAATATTAAATAGGAAAATATTATAAATTGTGAAATTAATTATTTAAATAATTAATTTTTGTACAATTTATTTTAAGTATATTTTTTCCTAGTACAATTATTCAAATCAGGCAAATGGGCCTTCACAATTGGGGTAGTTCATGTGAGGGGGTGCTGGGTTCAGTATGTCGTACCCACTTCTATGGCTCCCAACTCTCACACAAGGCCCAAAAGAGAGGAATTTAACCTTAAAATGAATAACTGCTATTAATTGAATAGGTCCAATAACTAAATGGACCTAAATAAAATCTATCATGGTGTGACATTTTATTTAGCAACAACCTATATGTATCTATATTAAAACAAAATAAACATATAGGCTCACACAGGCACACTTTGGATGGATCCTATCATGTTGCTAGGTCATACACAGATGAAAGAAGATTGTGAAATTTACCTGTTACAAATTATTAACTTGACCAAGGGAGCCATCAGATCATTAGATCTGGCAAAAAGTAACCATGGCTATTTGCAATCAAGTAATAATAGGTTTTTAAAACTTACACACAAGCTAAAAACACATACTCCTGCAACAAGGTTAGCTGGATAGTTGGAAGTAGGATTTATTTAATTTTAAATAAATAATTTCGAAAAAATAAATAATTAAAAAAATATTTTAATTTTCGAAAAATAAAATAAAATAAAAAAAAATATTTTAATTTCGGAAATAATAATTTAAATTTCGAAATTAAAAAAACATTTAAAATTAAACCTACTTTTTGAAAAATTAGGTTTCAGCCAACCTAAATATCATTTCAAAAATTTGCTAACTACTTTTAAATAACAAAATTTAAAAGTTAGCAAAATATCTTACATCTATTTAAAATTACATGATTATAAATATCTTATTTTAAATTTAAATAAGGTCAAAATATCTAAAAAGATTCAATTTTTAAAATATCTTAAAATATAAGATATTTTTAAAATATCTTAAAAGATATTAAAAATATCTCATAAAATCTGACTTTAAGAAAAATAAGATATAATCAAATTTAAACATCCTAAATAGATGAATGGTCTATAAATCATTTCATGTCATTCTATATTTTCTCTTAAGAAATTAAATGACGCATATGATTATAATCCCGAAATTCTATTCCCAATTGATATAAATCCTTAATCTTAAAAATCTCCTACTTTTATGGGCAAATCTGACTTAGAGTTTGTATTAGTAGTGGTGGTCCAAGATAGAATTACTCATTATATTTGGTTGAATTTAAGTCTTTGACTTTAATTTTAGAATCCAAACAGAAATTTTCTTATATTTCTAATTCCAGATACAATACAGTTACACTTTCTCAAGTGTTTAAGATCCATCTTTTATTAATGGATTCAAACTGTATGGAATATGAGTTAGGTATTCTGTGACCAGGATCCACTTGCACTATTCTATGAATTCTTTGATGTAACTAAACCTAAGTCATCAAAAGACAATACCACATGTTTTTTAATCTATGGCATTTGTATCTTGTTCATAGTGGATTTGACAAGATCAATCTCTGCAAAGAGTTAATATGCCTATATCCACTGAAAGTAGTTCATCTCATTCGCCGATGGATGTACATTCAGGGGTGGATATGAGTTTTTCGTTGTATTCATAAAACGATAACTCTAGATTATACCTTATGCAAAGAAATTTGAAATGTTTAAATATTTCATTAATTTCTAGCAATGGTTAAAACCATTAAAATAAGTGGTTAAAGATCTTGCGAACTGATAGGGGTGGAGAAATAGTTAGTAGATATGCAGTTCAAAGATCATTAAATTGATTTTTGAATTGTATCCAAACTTACCTCCCCAGAAATTTCGAGTTGCATGTTGATGATTAGTTACTAGTCGTTGCCTAATTCCTTCAATGGTAATACAATTTCAGAATGATGTAATGGTTGGGTACTTAATGTAAATCATTACTAGATTCATGGATGACCTAATCAAAATCTTAAGAAAAGCTAGAATTGTTAACCATGGTTTGTTAGCTATTCTAAGTGATTAGGGGTGGACCATCCCATTGTCAATAGATAAGAAAGTGTTTGTTCAAACAAATACTACTTTTCTAAGAAAATGACTAAGTCTGAAAAACAAGTAGCAAATAAAGGAGATATTTAATTCTTGATTCCAAAAGTGTTATATCATCTTATATAACATATGATGATCCCACTGCCTCTGTTGTCTTGTCACAACCAAAGAGGTTAATACCATTTTCTTAGACATAATTCACGGTACCTTGTCGTAGTGGGAGAGTTTCTAGGAACTCACCTTCTTATGACTTGGGAGACACTAGTGATTAAAATCCATTGTGAGTTTAAACAAGTAATGGATTGTCAAGATAAGAAACTAAGAAGAAAGCCAATAGAACTATGGTTTAATCCATTCACATGGAGTAACCTAAAGTTTTCTATTACAAGGACATAAAAAGAAATTTTCGTTTATAAGTCTATTCAATGGACTTAACAAACTTCCTGTTCCTAGTATTATAGGTTTGAGTTTATCTAAACCTATGGCTTGTGGTATACCTGGTAATTACTTACTCTAATGCAAGCAACTTACTTTAGTAAGATGCTGAAGCATTTTCTTTCTAATGGCAATCTATAGAAGCTTCACAACTTCTTAGACATAGATTTTATTTATCTAAGGAAAAGTCTCAACTATTCCAGAAAAGATAAAGCCATGAAAGAATTTCTTATATCAACAGTGAGAGGTCTTAGATATGCTTTTGTATGCCTTAGACCAGACACCTGCTGTTGAGTGGGAGTAATGAGTAGGTATCAGATTAATCCAGGAGAAGAACATTGGAAGACAATCAAGTAAATCTTAAGATAAAGAAGAGGAACTATATGTTAGTCTATAAGGGTGTGTTTAAAAACTATTAGACTACACCATATCAGATTTCGAAATTTGCCTTTGTGCTAGTAAATCTTTCTGATAAGATGGTGATTACTCTGCGGGTGGAATAGTAATTTTGGAGAAGTGTAAAAACCTATCTGAAGTCTCTAGGTCTACCAGAGAGGGACTGAATGTTAAGGCTGTAGGAAAGGTACTTATTCAGTCTAAGGAAAGTTCTATACATCTTTGGCACCATTCCAAATTGCCTTAAACTACTAGTGTTAATTTCCTGATTAACCAAGTAGTTGCCAAAGATATAGAATCAGTATCCCATGAGAGTAGACATATAGAGAGGAATTTCACATTATCAATGATTTTGTGATTAAAGGAAGAGTAATGGTGGAGAAAAGGTTGTGGTTAATTGAACCTTTCAGATCCTATTACGAGGAGTTTACTACTACTACACTTGATTTGTATATCAAGGTGTTGAGATTATTTGAAGCGCACTTTTTTGTTTTATATTAGTGCAAGTGGGAGTTTGTTGGGTTTTATGCCCTCAATAAAACTCATTTCAATATAATGAGATTTACTTGTTAATATAGATCAGAAATAACATTTAATGTTGCATGGTTCACATGATTTATTTCATGATTATATGTACATAATGTATAAATTCATCTGAAACCCATTTCACATACTTGATCCTGTTTATTGTGCCGTCAACACATTGGAAAGTAAACATGACTATGTGAATAAAGTTTCCTAGATTTATCAGACATAGGGTTTTACTGATATGATAATCTACAACAGAGTTTACTTGCATTTGGAGAAGTGCTATGTTCTTTCCAGAGCATTGGTTAGTAAAGCTCAGGTTGGATGCATGGAGTATGCATCGGAAGGGACCGATATTGAACTTTGACTTAGATTTATTAAACTTACCATAATATCTATTCAAGTCAATATCGCCTAGTTAATCCTAGATCAAATGTTCTTAATCCTGTTATGATTAGGATCAATCTTGAAAGGCTATTCGTGTTCTTTGATTTGTTAGTTAAGCCTACTTTTAGGTCAGGGTGATACGTACATTTTGGGAACACGGTAGTGCAATTGAGTGGGAGCGCTATCATAAACATGGAATCTGTAGCTTCTATCTGGCGAATAGTAAGCAAAGGATGATCTCCTTCGAGCTTGACCAAACGAACATAAATGGTGGAGTACTCATTTCACATAAGCTGAAATATCATTTATACGGGGTCAAGTGTTTTAAGGAATAAATACATTGTAGGGTGTAACGGTAATTTAATCCCTTTACAGTGTAGATCATTCATATAGAGGATCATTGATCACATTAGGATTATAACAATGGATAACTAATGATGTGTCTATATGGTGGAACATATAGAGCATTCTATATAACTGAGAGTGCAATTCTAAGTTCTATGCGTGGATTCAACGAAGAATTAATAAGTTAGTGAATTTTAGTAATGAATTCTTGATCTACTTATTGGAAGCTCGGTTATATAGACCCATGGTCCCCCCACTAGTTGAGATAATATTGCTTGTAAGACTCGTGTAATTGGTTTTGATTAATCAATTATAATTCTCAAATTAGACTATGTCTATTTGTGAATTTTTCACTAAGTAAGGGCGAAATTGTAAAGAAAGAGTTTATAGGGGCATATTTGTTAATTATGATACTTTGTATGGTTCAATTAATAAATATGATAAATGACAATATTATTTAATAATTATTTATAGTTATTAAATAGTTAGAATTCGCATTTAAATGTTTGAATTAGGAAATTGGCATTTTTGAGAAAATCAGATACAAAAGGTGTTAAAATTGCAAAATTGCAAAGCCCAAGGCCCAATCCACTAATGCTTGGCCGGCAACCTTTGTAGCTATTTTAAGTTGATTTTTTCATTATTTTAATGCCATATAATTCAAACCTAACCCTAGTGGAATGCTATAAATAGATAGTGAAGGCTTCAGAAAAATAACACTTTTCTTCAGACTTTCTGAATCAGAAAAACTGAGCCTTCTCTCTCCCTATCTTTAGCTGACCACTCTCTCTCTTCTTCTTCAATATTTCGAAATCCTTAGTGTATGAGTAGTGCCCACACACAGCAAGTGATACCTCAATCATAGTGAGGAAGATCGTGAAGAAAGATCATCAGCAAAGGAGATTCAGCATCAAAGATTCAGAGAAAGAGATCCTGGTTCAGATATTGATAATGCTCTGCTACAGAAAGGAATCAAGGGCTAGATATCTGAACGGAAGGAGTCATTATATTCCGCTGCACCCAATGTAAGGTTTCCTAAACTTTATATGTGTTTATTTTATCGTTTTAGAAAGTTCATATTTAGGATGTTAATAAACATACTTGTGAGTAGATCTAAGATCTTGGTAAAATAATTTCCAAGTTTGGGTCTTAGTTGCGGTTCGGGTTTGGGTCTCAGTCGCGGTTCGGGTTTGGGTCTCAGTTTATATTTTTATTTGACTGTGTGAATAAAGTTTCCTAGATTCATCAGACATAGGGTTTTACTGATATGATAATCTAGAAACAGAGTTTACTTGCATTTGGAGAAGTGCTATGTTCTTTCCAGAGCATTGGTTAAAGTAAAGCTCAGGTTGGATGCATGGAGCATGCATCAGAAGGGACCGATATTGAACTTTGACTTAGATTTATTAAACTTACCGTAATATGTATTCAAGTCAATATCGCCTAGTTGATCCTAGATCAAATGTTCTTAATCCTATTATGATTAGGCTCAATCTTGAAAGGCTATTCGTGTTCTTTGATTTGTTAGTTAAGCCTACTTTTAGGTGAGGGTGATACGTACATTTTGGGAACACGGTAGTGCAATTGAGTGGGAGCGCTATCATAAACATGGAATCTATAGCTTCTATCTGGCGAATAGTAAGCAAAGGATGATCTCCTCCGAGCTTGACCAAACGAACATAAATGGTGGAGTACTCATTTCACATAAGCTGAAATATCATTTATACGGGGTCAAGTGTTTTAAGGAATAAATACATTGTAGGGTGTAACGGTAATTTAATCCCTTTACAGTGTAGATCATTCATATAGAGGATCATTGATCACATTAGGATTATAACAATGGATAACTAATGATGTGTCTATATGGTGGAACATATAGAGCATTCTATATAACTGAGAGTGCAATTCTAAGTTCTATGCGTGGATTCAACGAAGAATTAATAAGTTAGTGAATTTTAGTAATGAATTCTTGATCTACTTATTGGAAGCTCGGTTATATAGACCCATGGTCCCCCCACTAGTTGAGATAATATTGCTTGTAAGACTCGTGTAATTGGTTTTGATTAATCAATTATAATTCTCAAATTAGACTATGTCTATTTGTGAATTTTTCACTAAGTAAGGGCGAAATTGTAAAGAAAGAGTTTATAGGGGCATATTTGTTAATTATGATACTTTGTATGGTTCAATTAATAAATATGATAAATGACAATATTATTTAATAATTATTTATAGTTATTAAATAGTTAGAATTCGCATTTAAATGTTTGAATTAGGAAATTGGCATTTTTGAGAAAATGAGATACAAAATGTGTTAAAATTGCAAAATTGCAAAGCCCAAGGCCCAATCCACTAATGCTTCGCCGGCAACCTTTGTAGCTATTTTAAGTTGATTTTTTCATTATTTTAATGCCATATAATTCAAACCTAACCCTAGTGGAATGTTATAAATAGATAGTGAAGGCTTCAGAAAAATAACACTTTTCTTCAGACTTTCTGAATCAGAAAAACTGAGCCTTCTCTCTCCCTATCTTTAGCTGACCACTCTCTCTCTTCTTCTTCAATATTTCGAAATCCTTAGTGTATGAGTAGTGCCCACACACAGCAAGTGATACCTCAATCATAGTGAGGAAGATCGTGAAGAAAGATCATCAGCAAAGGAGATTCAGCATCAAAGATTCAGAGAAAGAGATCCAGGTTCAGATATTGATAATGCTCTGCTACAGAAAGGAATCAAGTGCTAGATATCTGAACGGAAGGAGTCATTATATTCCGCTGCACCCAATGTAAGGTTTCCTAAACTTTATATGTGTTTATTTTATCGTTTTAGAAAGTTCATATTTAGGATGTTAATAAACATACTTGTGAGTAGATCTAAGATCTTGGTAAAATAATTTCCAAGTTTGGGTCTTAGTTGCGGTTCGGGTTTGGGTCTCAGTCGCGGTTCGGGTTTGGGTCTCAGTTTATATTTTTATTTGACTGTGTGAATAAAGTTTCCTAGATTTATCAGACATAGGGTTTTACTGATATGATAATCTACAACAGAGTTTACTTGCATTTGGAGAAGTGCTATGTTCTTTCCAGAGCATTGGTTAAAGTAAAGCTCAGGTTGGATGCATGGAGCATGCATCAGAAGGGACCGATATTGAACTTTGACTTAGATTTATTAAACTTACCGTAATATCTATTCAAGTCAATATCGCCTAGTTGATCCTAGATCAAATGTTCTTAATCCTATTATGATTAGGCTCAATCTTGAAAGGCTATTCGTGTTCTTTGATTTGTTAGTTAAGCCTACTTTTAGGTCAGGGTGATACGTACATTTTGGGAACACGGTAGTGCAATTGAGTGGGAGCGCTATCATAAACATGGAATCTATAGCTTCTATCTGGCGAATAGTAAGCAAAGGATGATCTCCTCCGAGCTTGACCAAACGAACATAAATGGTGGAGTACTCATTTCACATAAGCTGAAATATCATTTATACGGGGTCAAGTGTTTTAAGGAATAAATACATTGTAGGGTGTAACGGTAATTTAATCCCTTTACAGTGTAGATCATTCATATAGAGGATCATTGATCACATTAGGATTATAACAATGGATAACTAATGATGTGTCTATATGGTGGAACATATAGAGCATTCTATATAACTGAGAGTGCAATTCTAAGTTCTATGCGTGGATTCAACGAAGAATTAATAAGTTAGTGAATTTTAGTAATGAATTCTTGATCTACTTATTGGAAGCTCGGTTATATAGACCCATGGTCCCCCCACTAGTTGAGATAATATTGCTTGTAAGACTCGTGTAATTGGTTTTGATTAATCAATTATAATTCTCAAATTAGACTATGTCTATTTGTGAATTTTTCACTAAGTAAGGGCGAAATTGTAAAGAAAGAGTTTATAGGGGCATATTTGTTAATTATGATACTTTGTATGGTTCAATTAATAAATATGATAAATGACAATATTATTTAATAATTATTTATAGTTATTAAATAGTTAGAATTCGCATTTAAATGTTTGAATTAGGAAATTGGCATTTTTGAGAAAATGAGATACAAAAGGTGTTAAAATTGCAAAATTGCAAAGCCCAAGGCCCAATCCACTAATGCTTCGCCGGCAACCTTTGTAGCTATTTTAAGTTGATTTTTTCATTATTTTAATGCCATATAATTCAAACCTAACCCTAGTGGAATGCTATAAATAGATAGTGAAGGCTTCAGAAAAATAACACTTTTCTTCAGACTTTCTGAATCAGAAAAACTGAGCCTTCTCTCTCCCTATCTTTACCTGACCACTCTCTCTCTTCTTCTTCAATATTTCGAAATCCTTAGTGTATGAGTAGTGCCCACACACAGCAAGTGATACCTCAATCATAGTGAGGAAGATCGTGAAGAAAGATCATCAGCAAAGGAGATTCAGCATCAAAGATTCAGAGAAAGAGATCCAGGTTCAGATATTGATAATGCTGTGCTACAGAAAGGAATCAAGGGCTAGATATCTGAACGGAAGGAGTCATTATATTCCGCTGCACCCAATGTAAGGTTTCCTAAACTTTATATGTGTTTATTTTATGGTTTTAGAAAGTTCATATTTAGGATGTTAATAAACATACTTGTGAGTAGATCTAAGATCTTGGTAAAATAATTTCCAAGTTTGGGTCTTAGTTGCGGTTCGGGTTTGGGTCTCAGTCGCGGTTCGGGTTTGGGTCTCAGTTTATATTTTTATTTGACTGTGTGAATAAAGTTTCCTAGATTTATCGAGACATGGGGTTTTGCGATATGATAATCTACAACAGAGTTTACTTGCATTTGGAGAAGTGCTATGTTCTTTCCAGAGCATTGGTTAAAGTAAAGCTCAGGTTGGATGCATGGAGTATGCATCGGAAGGGACCGATATTGAACTTTGACTTAGATTTATTAAACTTACCGTAATATCTATTCAAGTCAATATCGCCTAGTTGATCCTAGATCAAATGTTCTTAATCCTATTATGATTAGGCTCAATCTTGAAAGGCTATTCGTGTTCTTTGATTTGTTAGTTAAGCCTACTTTTAGGTGAGGGTGATACGTACATTTTGGGAACACGGTAGTGCAATTGAGTGGGAGCGCTATCATAAACATGGAATCTCTAGCTTCTATCTGGCGAATAGTAAGCAAAGGATGATCTCCTTCGAGCTTGACCAAACGAACATAAATGGTGGAGTACTCATTTCACATAAGCTGAAATATCATTTATACGGGGTCGAGTGTTTTAAGGAATAAATACATTGTAGGGTGTAACGGTAATTTAATCCCTTTACAGTGTAGATCATTCATATAGAGGATCATTGATCACATTAGGATTATAACAATGGATAACTAATGATGTGTCTATATGGTGGAACATATAGAGCATTCTATATAACTGAGAGTGCAATTCTAAGTTCTATGCGTGGATTCAACGAAGAATTAATAAGTTAGTGAATTTTAGTAATGAATTCTTGATCTACTTATTGGAAGCTCGGTTATATAGACCCATGGTCCCTCCACTAGTTGAGATAATATTGCTTGTAAGACTCGTGTAATTGGTTTTGATTAATCAATTATAATTCTCAAATTAGACTATGTCTATTTGTGAATTTTTCACTAAGTAAGGGCGAAATTGTAAAGAAAGAGTTTATAGGGGCATATTTGTTAATTATGATACTTTGTATGGTTCAATTAATAAATATGATAAATGACAATATTATTTAATAATTATTTATAGGTATTTAATAGTTAGAATTCGCATTTAAATGTTTGAATTAGGAAATTGGCATTTTTGAGAAAATCCGATACAAAAGGTGTTAAAATTGCAAAATTTCAAAGCCCAAGGCCCAATCCACTAATGCTCGGCCGGCCACCTTTGTAGCTATTTTAAGTTGATTTTTTCATTTTTTTAATGCCATATAATTCAAACCTAACCCTAGTGGAATGCTATAAATAGATAGTGAAGGCTTCAGAAAAATAACACTTTTCTTCAGACTTTCTGAATCAGAAAAACTGAGCCTTCTCTCTCCCTATCTTTAGCTGACCACTCTCTCTCTTCTTCTTCAATATTTCGAAATCCTTAGTGTATGAGTAGTGCCCACACAGAGCAAGTGATACCTCAATCATAGTGAGGAAGATCGTGAAGAAAGATCATCAGCAAAGGAGATTGAGCATCAAAGATTCAGAGAAAGAGATCCAGGTTCAGATATTGATAATGCTCTGCTACAGAAAGGAATCAAGGGCTAGATATCTGAACGGAAGGAGTCATTATATTCCGCTGCACCCAATGTAAGGTTTCCAAAACTTTATATGTGTTTATTTTATCGTTTTAGAAAGTTCATATTTAGGATGTTAATAAACATACTTGTGAGTAGATCTAAGATCCTGGTAAAATAATTTCCAAGTTTGGGTCTTAGTCGCGGTTCGGGTTTGGGTCTCAGTCGCGGTTCTGGTTTGGGTCTCAGTGTATATTTTCATTTGACTGTGTGAATAAAGTTTCCTAGATTTATCAGACATAGGGTTTTACTGATATGATAATCTACAACAGAGTTTACTTGCATTTGGAGAAGTGCTATGTTCTTTCCAGAGCATTGGTTAAAGTAAAGCTCAGGTTGGATGCATGGAGTATGCATCGGAAGGGACCGATATTGAACTTTGACTTAGATTTATTAAACTTACCGTAATATCTATTCAAGTCAATATCGCCTAGTTGATCCTAGATCAAATGTTCTTAATCCTATTATGATTAGGCTCAATCTTGAAAGGCTATTCGTGTTCTTTGATTTGTTAGTTAAGCCTACTTTTAGGTGAGGGTGATACGTACATTTTGGGAACACGGTAGTGCAATTGAGTGGGAGCGCTATCATAAACATGGAATCTATAGCTTCTATCTGGCGAATAGTAAGCAAAGGATGATCTCCTTCAAGCTTGACCAAACGAACATAAATGGTGGAGTACTCATTTCACATAAGCTGAAATATCATTTATACGGGGTCGAGTGTTTTAAGGAATAAATACATTGTAGGGTGTAACGGTAATTTAATCCCTTTACAGTGTAGATCATTCATATAGAGGATCATTGATCACATTAGGATTATAACAATGGATAACTAATGATGTGTCTATATGGTGGAACATATAGAGCATTCTATATAACTGAGAGTGCAATTCTAAGTTCTATGCGTGGATTCAACGAAGAATTAATAAGTTAGTGAATTTTAGTAATGAATTCTTGATCTACTTATTGGAAGCTCGGTTATATAGACCCATGGTCCCCCCACTAGTTGAGATAATATTGCTTGTAAGACTCGTGTAATTGGTTTTGATTAATCAATTATAATTCTCAAATTAGACTATGTCTATTTGTGAATTTTTCACTAAGTAAGGGTGAAATTGTAAAGAAAGAGTTTATAGGGGCATATTTGTTAATTATGATACTTTGTATGGTTCAATTAATAAATATGACAAATGACAATATTATTTAATAATTATTTATAGTTATTAAATAGTTAGAATTGGCATTTAAATGTTTGAATTAGGAAATTGGCATTTTTGAGAAAATCAGATACAAAAGGTGTTAAAATTGCAAAATTGCAAAGCCCAAGGCCCAATCCACTAATGCTTGGCAGGCCACCTTTGTAGCTATTTTAAGTTGATTTTTTCATTATTTTAATGCCATATAATTCAAACCTAACCCTAGTGGAATGCTATAAATAGATAGTGAAGGCTTCGGAAAAATAACACTTTTCTTCAGACTTTGTGAATCAGAAAAACTAAGCCTTCTCTCTCCCTATCTTTAGCTGACCACTCTCTCTCTTCTTCTTCAATATTTCGAAATCCTTAGTGTATGAGTAGTGCCCACACACAGCAAGTGATACCTCAATCATAGTGAGGAAGATCGTGAAGAAAGATCATCAGCAAAGGAGATTCAGCATCAAAGATTCAGAGAAAGAGATCCAGGTTCAGATATTGATAATGCTCTGCTACAGAAAGGAATCAAGGGCTAGATATATGGACGGAAGGAGTCATTATATTCCGCTGCACCCAATGTAAGGTTTCCTAAACATTATATGTGTTTATTTTATCGTTTTAGAAAGTTCATATTTAGGATGTTAATAAACATACTTGTGAGTAGATCTAAGATCCTGGTAAAATAATTTCCAAGTTTGGGTCTTAGTTGCGGTTCGGGTTTGGGTCTCAGTCGCGGTTCTGGTTTGGGTCTCAGTTTATATTTTTATTTGACTATGTGAACAAAGTTTCCTAGATTTATCAGACATAGGGTTTTACTGATATGATAATCTACAACAGAGTTTACTTGCATTTGGAGAAGTGCTATGTTCTTTCCAGAGCATTGGTTAAAGTAAAGCTCAGGTTGGATGCATGGAGTATGCATCGGAAGGGACCGATATTGAACTTTGACTTAGATTTATTAAACTTACCGTAATATCTATTCAAGTCAATATCGCCTAGTTGATCCTAGATCAAATGTTCTTAATCCTGTTATGATTAGGCTCAATCTTGAAAGGCTATTCGTGTTCTTTGATTTGTTAGTTAAGCCTAATTTTAGGTGGGGGTGATACGTACATTTTGCGAACACGGTAGTGCAATTGAGTGGGAGCGCTATCATAAACATGGAATCTATAGCTTCTATCTGGCGAATAGTAAGCAAAGGATGATCTCCTTCGAGCTTGACCAAACGAACATAAATGGTGGAGTACTCATTTCACATAAGCTGAAATATCATTTATACGGGGTCAAGTGTTTTAAGGAATAAATACATTGTATGGTGTAACGGTAATTTAATCCCTTTACAGTGTAGATCATTCATATAGAGGATCATTGATCACATTAGGATTATAATAATGGATAACTAATGATGTGCCTATATGGTGGAACATATAGAGCATTCTATATAACTGAGAGTGCAATTCTAAGTTCTATGCGTGGATTCAACGAAGAATTAATAAGTTAGTGAATTTTAGTAATGAATTCTTGATCTACTTATTGGAAGCTCTGTTATATAGACCCATGGTCCCCCCACTAGTTGAGATAATATTGCTTGTAAGACTCGTGTAATTGGTTTTGATTAATCAATTATAATTCTCAAATTAGACTATGTCTATTTGTGAATTTTTCACTAAGTAAGGGCGAAATTGTAAAGAAAGAGTTTATAGGGGCATATTTGTTAATTATGATACTTTGTATGGTTCAATTAATAAATATGATAAATGACAATATTATTTAATAATTATTTATAGTTATTAAATAGTTAGAATTGTCATTTAAATGTTTGAATTAGGAAATTGGCATTTTTGAGAAAATCAGATACAAAAAGTGTTAAAATTGCAAAATTGCAAAGCCCAAGGCCCGATCCACTAATGCTTGGCCGGCCACCTTTGTAGCTATTTTAAGTTGATTTTTTCATTATTTTAATGCCATATAATTCAAACCTTACCCTAGTGGAATGCTATAAATAGATAGTGAAGGCTTCAGAAAAATAACACTTTTCTTCAGACTTTCTGAATCAGAAAAACTGAGCCTTCTCTCTCCCTATCTTTAGCTGACCACTCTCTCTCTTCTTCTTCAATATTTCGAAATCCTTAGTGTATGAGTAGTGCCCACACACAGCAAGTGATACCTCAATCATAGTGAGGAAGATCGTGAAGAAAGATCATCAGCAAAGGAGATTGAGCATCAAAGATTCAGAGAAAGAGATCCAGGTTCAGATATTGATAATGCTCTGCTACAGAAAGGAATCAAGGGCTAGATATCTGAACGGAAGGAGTCATTATATTCCGCTGCACCCAATGTAAGGTTTCCTAAACTTTATATGTGTTTATTTTATCGTTTTAGAAAGTTCATATTTAGGAAGTTAATAAACATACTTGTGAGTAGATATAAGATCCTAGTAAAATAATTTCCAAGTTTGGGTCTTAGTCGCGGTTCGGGTTTGGGTCTCAGTTTATATTTTTATTTGACTATGTGAACAAAGTTTCCTAGATTTATCAGACATAGGGTTTTACTGATATGATAATCTACAATAGAGTTTACTTGCATTTGGAGAAGTGCTATGTTCTTTCCAGAGCATTGGTTAAAGTAAAGCTCAGGTTGGATGCATGGAGTATGTATCGGAAGGGACCGATATTGAACTTTGACTTAGATTTATTAAACTTACCGTAATATCTATTAAAGTCAATATCGCCTAGTTGATCCTAGATCAAATGTTCTTAATCCTGTTATGATTAGGCTCAATCTTGAAAGGCTATTCGTGTTCTTTGATTTGTTAGTTAAGCCTACTTTTAGGTCAGGGTGATACGTACATTTTGCGAACACGGTAGTGCAATTGAGTGGGAGCGCTATCATAAACATGGAATCTATAGCTTCTATCTGGCGAATAGTAAGCAAAGGATGATCTCCTTCGAGCTTGACCAAACGAACATAAATGGTGGAGTACTCATTTCACGTAAGCTGAAATATCATTTATACGGGGTTAAGTGTTTTAAGGAATAAATACATTGTAGGGTGTAACGGTAATTTAATCCCTTTACAGTGTAGATCATTCATATAGAGGATCATTGATCACATTAGGATTATAACAATGGATAACTAATGATGTGTCTATATGGTGCATATAGAGCATTCTATATAACTGAGAGTGCAATTCTAAGTTCTATGCGTGGATTCAACGAAGAATTAATAAGTTAGTGAATTTTAGTAATGAATTCTCGATCTACTTATTGGAAGCTCGGTTATATAGACCCATGGTCCCCCCACTAGTTGAGATAATATTGCTTGTAAGACTCGTGTAATTGGTTTTGATTAATCAATTATAATTCTCAAATTAGACTATGTCTATTTGTGAATTTTTCACTAAGTAAGGGCGAAATTGTAAAGAAAGAGTTTATAGGGGCATATTTGTTAATTACGATACTTTGTATGGTTCAATTAATAAATATGATAAATTCAAATATTATTTAATAATTATTTATAGTTATTAAATAGTTAGAATTGGCATTTAAATGTTTGAATTAGGAAATTGGCATTTTTGAGAAAATCAGATACAAAAAGTGTTAAAATTGCAAAATTGCAAAGCCCAAGGCCCGATCCACTAATGCTTGGCCGGCCACCTTTGTAGCTATTTTAAGTTGATTTTTTCATTATTTTAATGCCATATAATTCAAACCTTACCCTAGTGGAATGCTATAAATAGATA
Source organism: Cannabis sativa (assembly GCF_029168945.1). Classification (NCBI taxonomy): domain Eukaryota; kingdom Viridiplantae; phylum Streptophyta; class Magnoliopsida; order Rosales; family Cannabaceae; genus Cannabis; species Cannabis sativa. Next base: position 62,899,422 of record NC_083601.1, read on the forward strand.
GTGAAGGCTTCAGAAAAATAACACTTTTCTTCAGACTTTCTGAATCAGAAAAACTGAGCCTTCTCTCTCCCTATCTTTAGCTGACCACTCTCTCTCTTCTTCTTCAATATTTCGAAATCCTTAGTGTATGAGTAGTGCCCACACACAGCAAGTGATACCTCAATCATAGTGAGGAAGATCGTGAAGAAAGATCATCAGCAAAGGAGATTGAGCATCAAAGATTCAGAGAAAGAGATCCAGGTTCAGATATTGATAATGCTCTGCTACAGAAAGGAATCAAGGGCTAGATATCTGAACGGAAGGAGTCATTATATTCTGCTGCACCAAATGTAAGGTTTCCTAAACTTTATATGTGTTTATTTTATCGTTTTAGAAAGTTCATATTTAGGATGTTAATAAACATACTTGTGAGTAGATCTAAGATCCTGGTAAAATAATTTCCAACAACTGGTATCAGAGCCATGGTAATTGATTTACTTGCAAGAAATTTGGACTTTAAAACGATTGTTTGTATGTTCTTTGGATGGTATCATGTTGTATTGAGTGTTATTTGATGATTGATTGATGTTTGTGAAATTTTCGTGAAAAATAATTGCGATTTTATCTCTGGAATTATTTTTATTGGATAGTATGGAAAAAATTAAGCAAGTTAGCGTTTTACAGAACTTAATTTGGATTTTATTTGAATTAGTTATGATTTTTTGAAGATTTGGAAAAATCGGAAATTTTGTCTTTGATTTTTCCTGCGATCGCAAATCTGTCCGTACAGTTTCGAATTTTTTTGTTTTTCTTCAATTTTTCATGGAATTAACTTCCAATTTTTTGTATAGTTTTGTATTTATACTATTACTATTCCTAATTCAATTCTAATTATCATTTTGAATTAATTTAATATTTTTTAAATTTAATTCAAGATATTAGTGTAATTTGAATTTGAATAGAATTAGTATCTATCTTCTTGCTTAAAAATCTATCTTTTTTTTTAAATTTGATTATATCTTATTTTTTTTTTAAATTTAAGGTCAGATTTTATAAGATATTTATAAAATCTTTTAAGATATTTTTTAAAATATCTTATCTTTTAAGATATTTTTAATTATATCTTATCTTTTAAGATTTTTTTTTAAATCTTTTTAGATATTTTGACCTTATTTAAATTTAAAATAAGATATTTATAATCATGTAATTTTAAATAGATGTAAGATATTTTTCTAACTTTTAAATTTTGTTATTTTATTTATTTAAATTAAATTTAAAATCTGAAAAGATATTTTATTTATCTTTTCTAATTTTTATTTAATTTTTATTTATAAAATAACATTTAAAATTTAAAAGTAGTTAGCAAATTTTTTGAAATGATATTTAGGTTGGTTGAAACCTAATTTTTCAAAAATTGTAGGTTTAATTTTAAATCTAAATTTTTTAATTTTTCGAATTTTTTTAATTTTTTTTAATTTTCGAAAAATAAATATTTTATTTATTTAATTAATTATTTAATTTAAAATTAAATAAATCCTACATTCAACTATCCAGCTAACCTTGTTGCAGGAGTATGTGTTTTAGCTTATGTGTAAGTTTTCAAAACCTATTATTACTTGATTGCAAATAGCCATGGTTACTTTTTGCCAGATCTAATGATCTGATGGCTCCCTTGGTCAAGTTAATAATTTGTAACAGGTATATTTACAATCTTCTTTCATCTGTGTATGACCTAGCAACATGATAGGACCCATCCAAAGTGTGCCTGTGTGAGCCTATGTGTTTAATTTGATTATAGATGCATATAGGTTGCTGTTGCTAAAATAAATTATCATAGTTCTTGATAGAATTTATTTAGGCCCATTTAGTTTTTGGGCTTATTCAATTAATAACAGTTGTTCTTATTAAGGTTAAATTCCTCTCTTTTGGGCCTTGTGTGAGAGTTGGGAGCCATAGAAGTGGGTACGACATACTGAACCCAGCACCCCCTCACACAAACCACCCCAATTGTGAAGGCCCATTTGCCTGATTTGAACAACTGTACTAGGTTAATTACACTAGTTTAACCTAATAAAATTGATTAGCAACATAACTAATTTCATTTATTTTGAAATTAATTTAAGAAAATTATAGTTTAAAGAATTTTTTATTCTAAGCTAAACTATATGTATTTTCTTGTATTTAATTAAATATAGAATTATAACCATCTAGATTCTTTCTGGAGCTTAATTTAAATTTTTCATTAAATATTCTTATTTAAGTTGATATTTAGTTATCTACAACTAACCAACTTAAATCTGAATATCTTTTGGATTTAAAATTTCAAAATTAAGTTGAGGAATTTTAGGCATTGGTTATTAAGATTCTTTAGATATTTTTTAAGTTAATATCTTTTCGAATATTAACTTAAAATGGAATATTTTCAAATTAAGTGGTTACAACTTAATTTTTGATATTTAATTAAATTTAAATTTGAAAAATATTTAAGTTCTAGATGTTTTCTAATACAACTTAAATTAGATATTTTTTTCAAATTTTGTGGAAAAGATACTTAGTCAAATAAGATATTTTCTAGATAGTTATTTCTAGACTACTTATTATTTCTAATATTAAATAGGAAAATATTATACATTGTGAAATTAATTATTTAAATAATTAATTTTGGTACAATTTATTTTAAGTATATTTTTTCCTAGTATTAAACTAGAGATTAATAATTAAGCCTTCTCTACACTTAATTATTTATTTCTTGAATTTAATACATTTAATTAATTTGAAAATTAAATATCTAAGTTGATTTTTATCATCATACTTAAATATTTCTTTTTCATGACATTTAATAAAATAGAAAATTATTTTTAGTTGAAATTTATTTTTTCAACTAAATTTAAATAATTTTCAAAATATATATTTTTTTTATTTTATTAATCAATTTTTGAAATTGCATTTCTTAAATGCTAGAATTTCGAATTTTCTCTTGAAAAATAGATTAAGTTGTAAATTAATTATTTATTTTAATTAATTCTTGGATCAACTTAAATCAATGATTTTTTCATTTATTGATTAATTTAAAATAAATTAAATTAAAGTATACTATTATTAGAAATTGAATTAATTAGTCAAAGGAAAATCTAGATAGATGATATTTTTGCTTGAAGTATTTTTCTAGTGTATTTAATTAAATGGAAAATTAATATTTAAGTTGATTTTCATCATCATACTTAAATATTTGAAATTTTTCTTATATATTTAATTAAATAGGAAAATTATATTTTTTGTTGTAAATTAATTTTATTAATTAATTTTGGGCCAACATTAAATTAGAATAATTTTTCCAGGATTTATTTTTTATTTTAATATGCATTTTTCGAAAATTGTATTCTTATATACTTTAATTTTTCGAAATGCAATATATATTTATAAAAAATTAAATTTGAGTTGTAAATTAATTTAAATTAATTTTGTAACAACTTAAATTGAATATTTTTCTAAATATTTATTGGAAATTATTACTAAGATGGAAATAATTCATGTTATTTTCATATCCATCTAAGTAAAATTTTTAAATATTAAATTAAAATTTATATTTAGAATTTTTCATTCTAAATTGGAAATTTTAATTAAATAAATATATATTTAAAATAAATAGAATAAATAAAGAGAATCAAAGAAAATACAACTCTCTTTAAATAATGAGCTTTATTATCAAGAGACATTCGATCTCCATTGTGGGTTTTACACCGTGTTTGTTTTAGTGAGTAATCCTCCCCAATGGAGGAACGTTCATTAGCAATTTCGCATCGTTTAACCTCGCATGATAAGTAGTTTGTAAGTGTTTTGTATGGTATGGATCACCCTAATGGTGGCGACCATACTTGACTTGCAAATTATGAAACAATGGTGGAAGCTCATAAGATAGAATTGCCTTGACTCTCGCCTAAACGGGACAATGCTGAATTCCAATCTTGATCGAATAAAAGGTTGCTAGAATGTTTAACATTTTAGACGAGCTGACAACTCTATTCAATGAATGGTACCTTTGACTCTCGCCTAAACGGGACACTGATATCAGTTTGTTGAAAACCTTGGAAATTATTTAGGATTATAAGTTTTAGTATTTTCACTTTTCATTCCTACTTGCTATATGCTTATAATTTCTGAATTGTGTATGAATTTATATTGAACCATGTTATTTTCTGTTATTAAGTTGTAGTTTAATTTCGAATCTTCATTGTTGGTCTAACTTGGCTTGTTTATCTAATGAGATAAATCCCTAGTGGATTTTCACCATTAGACATACATAATAGTGTTAGATCTCGAAAGATAAATATTGTATATGCGACATCTAGCTGTTCATCAATTGATGACACCTTAGACTAGTATTTTTACGATATGAAACAAGAAGATTATATAAATAAGATTACTTTGACTTTCGCTAATCGAAGCATCGTTGGATTCTTATTTTAAACGAAATTATCCTAATTCCTCTTAGCTTATTCATTTCGAATTAGCTTTCAAAACATATCATTGGATGAATGGTCTATAAATCATTTCATGTCATTTTATATGACGCATATGATTATAATCCCGAAATTCTATTCCCAATTGATATAAATCCTCAATCTTAGAAATGTCCTACTTGTGTGGGCAAATCTGACTTAGAGTTTGTATTAGTAGTGGTGGTCCAAGATAGAATTACTCATAATATTTGGTATAAATTTAAGTCTTTGACTTTAATTTTAAATTCCAAATAGAAATTTTCTTATATTTCTAATTTCAGAATACAATACAGTTACACTTTCTCAAGTGTTTAATGTCCATCTTCTATTAATGGATTAAACTGTATGGAATATGAGTTAGGTATTCTGTGACCAGGATCCACTTGCAGTATTCTAAGAACTCTTTGATGTAACTAAACCTATGTCATCAAAAGACACTACCACATTTTTTTTAATCTATGGCATTTGTATCTTGTTCATAGTGGATTTGACAAGATCAATCTCTGCAAAGAGTTAATATGCCTATATCCACTGAAAGTAGTTCATCTCATTCGCAAATGGATGTACATTCAGGGGTGGATATGAGTTTTTCGTTGTATTCTTAAAACGATAACTCTAGATTATACCTTATGCAAAGAAATTTGAAATGTTTAAAAATTTCATTAATTTCTAGCAATGGTTAATACCATTAAGGTAAGTGGTTAAAGATCTTGCGAACTGATAGGGGTGGAAAAATAGTTAGTAGATATGCAGTTCAAAGATCATTAAATTGATTTTTGAATTATATCCAAACTTACCTCCCCAGAAATTTCGAGTTGCATGTTGATGATTAGTTACTAGTGGTTGCCTAATTCCTTCTATGGTAATACAATTTCAGAATGATGTAATAGTTGTATACTTAATGTAAATCATTACTAGATTCATGGATGACCTAATCAAAATCTTAAGAAAAGCTAGAACTGTTAACCATGGTTTCTTAGCTATTCTAAGTGATTAGGGGTGGACCATCCCATTGTCAATAGATAAGAAAGTGTTTGTTCAAACAAATACTACTTTTCTAAGAAAATGACTAAGTCTGAAAACAAGTGGCAAATAAAGGAGATATTTTTCTTGATTCCAAAAGTGTTCTATCATCTTTAATAACATATGATGATCCCACTGCCTCTGTTGTCTTGTCACAACCGAAGAGATCAATACCTTTTAGTTTTCTTCGACATAATTCACGGTACCTTGTCGTAGTGGGAGAGTTTCTAGGAACTCACCTTCTTATGACTTGGGAGACACTAGTGATTAAAATCCATTGTGAGTTTAAACAAGTAATGGATTGTCAAGATAAGAAACTAAGAAGAAAGCCAATAGAACTATGGTTTAATCCATTCACATGGAGTAACCTAAAGTTTTCTATTACAAGGACATAAAAGGAATTTTTTGTTTATAAGTCCATTCAATGGACTTAACAAAACTTCCTGTTCCTAGTATTATAGGTTTGAGTTTATCTAAACCTATGGCTTGTGGTATACCTGGTAATTACTTACTCTAATGCAAGCAACATACTTTAGTAAGATGCTGAAGCATTTTCTATCTAATGGCAATCTATAGAAGCTTCACAACTTCTTAGGTATAGATTTTATTTATCTAAGGAAAAGTCTTAACTATTCCAGAAAAGATAAAGCCATGAAAGAATTTCTTAAATCAACAGTGAGATGTCTTAGATATGCTTTTGTATGCCTTAGACCAGACACCTGCTGTTGAGTGGGAGTAATGAGTAGGTATCAGATTCATCCAGGAGAAGAATATTGGAAGACAATCAAGTAAATCCTAAGATAAAGAAGAGGAACTATATGTTAGTCTAATGGTGTGTTTAAAACTCTTAGACTACACCATATCAGATTTCGAAATTTGCCTATGTGCTAGTAAATATTTCTGATAAGATGGTGGTTACTCTGGGGGTGGAATAGTGATTTTGGAGAAGTCTAAAAACCTATCTGAAGTCTCTACGTCTACCAGAGATGGACTGAATGTTAAAGCTGCAGGAAAGGTACTTATTCAATCTAAAGAAAGTTCTATACATCTTTGGCACCATTCCAAATTGCCTTAAACTACTAGTGTTAATTTCCTGATTAACCAAAAGTAGTTGCCAAAGGTATAGAATCCAGTATGCCAAGAGAGTAGACATATAGAGAGGAATTTCACATTATCAATGATTTTGTGATTAAAGGAAGAGTAATGGTGGAGAAAAGGTTGTGGTTAATTCAACCTTTCAGATCCTATTACGAGGAGTTTACTACTACTACACTTGATTTGTATATCAAGGTGTTGAGATTATTTGAAACGCACTTTTTTGTTTTATATTAGTGCAAGTGGGAGTTTGTTGGGTTTTATGCCCTAAATAAAACTCATTTCAATATAATCAGATTTACTTGTTAATATAGATAAGAAATAACATTTAATGTTGCATGGTTCACATGATTTATTTCATGATTATATGTACATAATGTATAAATTCATCTGAAACCCTTTTCACATACTTGATCCTGTTTATTGTGCCGTCAACACATTAGAAAGTAAACATGATCAAGTATGTGAAAAGGGTTTCAGATGAATTTATACATTATGTACATATAATCATGAAATAAATCATGTGAACCATGCAACATTAAATGTTATTTCTGATCTATATTAACAAGTAAATCTAATTATATTGAAATGAGTTTTATTTAGGGCATAAAACCCAACAAACTCCCACTTGCACTAATATAAAACAAAAAAGTGTGTTTCAAATAATCTCAACACCTTGATATACAAATCAAGTGTAGTAGTAGTAAACTCCTCGTAATAGGATCTGAAAGGTTGAATTAACCACAACCTTTTCTCCACCATTACTCTTCCTTTAATCACAAAATCATTGATAATGTGAAATTCCTCTCTATATGTCTACTCTCTTGGGATACTGGATTCTATACCTTTGGCAACTACTTTTGGTTAATCAGGAAATTAACACTAGTAGTTTAAGGCAATTTGGAATGGTGCCAAAGATGTATAGAACTTTCCTTAGACTGAATAAGTACCTTTCCTCCAGCTTTAACATTCAGTCCCTCTAGCTCTATGTTCGGTTTTGGGTCTTAGTCGCGGTTCAAGTTTGGGTCTCAGTCGCGGTTCGGGTTTGGGTCTCAGTTTATATTTTTATTTGGGTTTGGGTACGGGGGTCTTGGTCCTGCTCCTTGTCCTAGTCGTAGTCTGATTCTAGGTCCAGTTGCGATTCTGAGTTCGAGTTTGGGTTTGAGTTCGGGTCAGGGTTCGAGTACTGGTCTGAGTTAGGGTTAGGGTATGGATCTCGGTCTAGGTTTGGATCGGGCTCCAGGTGTGGGATAGGGTCCTGGGTTTGGGGCTAGGTTCGGGTCTAAGTCCTAAGTTTCGATCTCTGTTTGAGTCCAGGTTTTGTTCTGAGTCTAAGTCTTAGCTTCTGATCCCAGTCTAGGTTCGAGTTCGGGTCCGGGTGTATGTCTAGGTTTGGGTCTGAGTTCGGATCCCGAGTTCGGGTCTGATTTTGTGTTCTGTTTCGGGTTTTGTCCTGGTATGGGTTCATGTCCAGGTTCTTGTCCTTGTTTGGGTCCAAGGGAGGTTTCTAGTCTGGGTTTGGGTCCCGCTCTAGGTTAGGTTTTGGGTCTTAGTCGCGCTTCGAGTTTGGGTCTTAGTCGCGGTTCGGGTTTGGGTCTCAGTCTAGATTTTATTTGGGTTTGGGTACGGGGGTCTCGGGTCCTGTTCCTTGTCCTAGTCCTAGTCTGATTTTAGGTCCAGTTGCAATTCTGAGTTCGAGTTTGGGTTCGAGTTCGGGACAGGGTTCGAGTACTGGTCTGAGTTAGGGTTAGGGTCTAGATCTCGGTCTAGGTTGGGATCGGGCTCCAGGTGTGGGATAGGGTCCTGGGTTTGGGGCTAGGTTTGGGTCTAAGTCCCAAGTTTCGATCTATGTCTGAGTCCAGGTTTTGTTCTGAGTCTTTTATGTTCTGATCCCAGTCTAGGTTCGAGTTCGGGTTCGGGTATAGGTCTAGGTTTGGGTCTGAGTTTGGATTCCGAGTTCGGGTCTGATTTTGTGTTCTGTTTCGGGTTTTGTCCTGGTATGGGTTCATGTCCAGGTTCTTGTTGGGTCCAAGGGAGGTTTCTAGTGTGGGTCTGGGTCTGACTTCAGATTCCTGGGTCTAGGTCAGGTCCTGGTTTGGGTTCGAGTCCCGGATTTACATCTCGGTCTGGGTTTCGGTGCCTAGCTCCCTGGTCTTCATCTCCCATCGAAGACTGGTTCCTAAGTCCTAGTCTGGGTCCTGGTTTGGGTTCGCGTGCCGAGTCATGGTTTTAGTCCAGCTCCCAGTTTGGGTTTGGGTCCAGGTCTCGGTCCCAATCTCTGTCTAGGCTCATGTTCGGGTCCTTGTTAGGGTCTAGATCTTTGTTTGGGTCGCAAGTCTTAGGTCCCAGCGAGGGTTTAGGAACAGGTTAGGTCAAAGTCCCAGTCTGGGTCCCGGTCCAGGTTCGGGTCCCAGGTCTCAAGTCTCAGTCCTAGTCAAGGTCTCGGTCCAGGTTCTGGTCTCAGATCTCAAGTCCAGGTCCTAGTCAAAGTTCCAGTTTTGATTTCGGGTCCGGGTTCGGTTCTGGGTTCGGGTCTGGGTCAAGGTTGGGCTTGGGGTTCGAGTCTTAGTCCTAGTCTAGGTACGGGTTTTTTAGATCTCGGTCTGGGTCCATGTCTAATTTGGGGTCCAGGTTTGGGTCCTTGGTTTGGGTCCCAAGTTCGGGTACCCAAACCTGGACCCCAAAGTAGACATGGACCTAGACCGAGATCTAAAAAACCTGTACCTAGACTAGGACTAAGACTCAAACCCAACTTGAGATCGGGTCCGGGTGTAGGTCTAGGTTTGGGACCCAAACCCGAATTTGGGTCCGGGTTTGGGTCTAGGTTGGGTCTGAGTTCGGATCCCGAGTTCGGGTCTGGGTGTAGGTCTAGGTTTGGGTCTGAGTTCGGATCCCGAGTTCGGGTCTTATTTTGTGTTCTGTTTCGGGTTTTGTCCTGGTATGGGTTCATGTCTAGGTTCTTGTTGGGTCCAAGGGAGGTTTCTGGTCTGGGTCTGGGTCCGACTTCAGATTCCTGGGTCTAGGTCAGGTCCTGGTTTGGGTTCGAGTCCTGGATTTACATCTGGGTCTAGGTTTCGGGGCCTAGCTCCCTAGTCTTCATCTCCCATCGAAGACTGGTTCCTAGGTCCTAGTATGGGTCCTGGTTTGGGTTCAGGTGTCGAGTCATGGTTTTAGTCCAGCTCCCAGTTTGGGTTTGGGTCCAGGTCTCGATCCCAATCTCTGTCTAGGCTCATGTTCGGGTCCTTGTTAGGGTCTAGATCCTTGTCTGGGTCGCAGGTCCCAGGTCCTAGCGAGGGTTTAGGAACAGGTTAGGTCAAAGTCCCAGTCTGGGTCCCGATCCAGGTTCGGGTCCCAGGTCTCAGGTCTCAGTCCTAGTCAAGGTCTCGGTCCAGGTTCTGGTCTCAGATCTCAAGTCCAGGTCCTAATCAAAGTTCTAGTTTTGATTCCGGGTCCGGGTTCGGTTCTGGGTTTGGGTCTGGGTCAAGGTTGGGGTTGGGGTTCGAGTCTTAGTCCTAGTCTAGGTACGGGTTTTTTAGATCTCGGTCTGGGTCCATGTCTAATTTGTGGTCCAGGTTTGGATCCTTGGTTTGGGTCCCAAGTTCAGGTTTGGGTCCGCATCTGGGTCCGGGTCCAAGTCTTGTGTTTCGATCCCGGTCTGGGCCTCGGTCTGGGTCGGCATTCGGGTCTAAGTTCGTGTCAATATCCAAGTCTGAATCCCAGTTTAGGTGAGGAGCGTGGTTTGTGTTCGGGATCGAGACCCGAGTTTGGGTTCGAGTTCAGGTTCGAGTCTCAGTCCTAGTCTGGGTCTGGGACTAGGTCAGGGACTAGATCTGAGCCTGAGTTTTGGGTCTAGGTTCTAGTCTAGTTCCGGGTCCTAGTTAAGGTCCAGGTCCTGCTCACGGTTTCGGTCATGGTCTAGGGTCCTGGTCATGTTCTGGTTCAAGTTCCAGTTTTGGGTCGCATGTCTAGGTCAGGGTCTAAGTCCTGCTCTAGCTTCGGGTCCTTGTCTGAGTCCCGGATCAAGACAGAGATTATGGGTCTTGTCCAAGCCCCGGTTCTCGGATCCCGAGACAAGATCTGGATCCCAATCACGGGTCCTAGTCTAGTTTTGGTTCATGTCCATGGTCCTGGTCTGTGTTAGGGTCTAGGTTCAGGACCGAGACTAGGGTCCTGTTCTGGGTCTTGATCTCAGTTCTTGGTTCCGGGCCCTATTCAATGTTTGGGTCTTGAGTTCAGGTCTAGGTTCAGGTCTTGAGTCCCGGTTCGGGTTTGGATTCAGGTTTTGGACCCAATCCCCGAGTGGGTCTGTGTTCGAGTCCGGGTCCTGGTCTGGTTACAGTTTTGGGTCTGGGTCCAGGTCCTTGTCTTGATCCTGTTCTTGGGTCCTGATCCGCTTCTAGTTTCGGTTCACGTTTCATGTCACGGGGTACGAGCTCGGGTCGAGTTTGGATCCGAGTCATGGTTCGGGTCCTGATTTGGGTCCAAGCCCCGGTTCACGGATCCCGTTCCAAAATCCCGGTCTAGTTCTAGTACAATTTTTGGTTTTGGTTCTCGAGTGTGGGTTTGGGTCATGGTATGTGAAAGTGCAACTAGTAGATTTTAATTATTCAAATTACCAAGTTGTCTATCTTTAGATTGATTGATTTCAAGATATGAATTATGAACATGAATTAAAAGTCAAGCTGTAAATCACACATCAATTTACAAGCTTCATCTGCACTGAGAATACATCTCAGCCGACTAGTGCTTGGGTTCCCCGAACTAGGGTAAGTTCATCCACTAATTCTCAAAGGTTCATATTACAATTTCCAATTCTCTCTAAAGGAATCAAATACAACCTGAACAGCTATTAGTAATGAATTACCAACGACAATCAAGAACACTGATTGTTAACGCACAATCCCTTGTGCAGCAACTGAGCTCTTCTTCAATATGTCTTCAATCTGAAATCCCTTCAGATCTGATGATGAAGATGACACTGAACTCCCTTCAGTTTGAACTCAGCAATTCCAGATTCAGATCATTCCGCCATTGATGAACACTCTCAAGCTCCAAGATCTGACCTGTAATCACAACAACAAGAAACAAGATACGACTCTCTCTTCACCAAACAACCGAAAGAACTGTCTGAACGATTTAATGGATAACCGCTTTACTAACAGAAACCGACTATTTATATATCCACAAAATAAGTTCAGCTGGCACTAACTAAAACTTAAATGAGACTCTAGTAAACAAACGTTAGTGCAGATATAACAGACTAAAAGTCTAGATACGACTAGACATTGAACAGAACAAACACTTTCACAAAATAGTAACACTAACATTCTCCCCCTTGACGGGTTATGTTCAATGACTAACAAACAAAACTAAAGACCAAAAAAAATTAATAAACCAGATATAAATGTCTTTAGGAATATAAACAAAGCCACTACAAAAGCGAAACGAATTACACATATCTCCCCCTTCATTGAATATGATCTGTGGGTTCCTGTGCTGTGCCAGACTCCCCCTGGGAAGGTCGTCCAGTCGACACAAAGGGTGTTGCAGTGTCAGTTGGAGGATCTAGATGAGGTTGTGCTGAACTAGTGACAGGATCAAAGGCTGAAGGCTCCCACTGCATATGTGCATTATGTCCAGACGTGTCTGATGATGCGCCAAACGAATCACGATGAAACTCAGGCAGAGAGATGTCAGGCAGAGAATCCCCAGGAAAATGGTGCAAAAGAGTGGACTTGATAGAGCGAACCATTTGATACATTGAGGCCTCAAAGGCAAGCTGACGCTTTTGATCGTTCTTATAGCATTTGGCAAAAGATTGAAACTCAAAAAAACATTTGTACCTGCCAGCTGGAATTCGAAAGCCCTTTGAACATAGGAGACTTGCCTTTACTCACTTTGGTTCCTGAGGGAGTGGTTGAAGAAGGCTTCCTGTTGACCACCGAGAGAAAGCTCTTACTGAGAACTGGATTCTGAACTTGATAATCATGTGTTGTGAGAGGAGGGTGGGCATCCATAAGAAGTCATTGAACTAAACTTGGAAATGGTAGCTTGTTACGAGTGCCAGTAGTTTCCGAGGCTTCCAGTACCCGTTCAAAAATGGGCGAGGGCTGATCAATGGACACATTAGTGCCTACAGTATACAAGAACTTGCCAATCTCAAGTGTAACAGCAGACAAATGAGAATTAGGAAACCAATTGTACAAGGCTACCCGATGAAGAACCCTATAGAATGGAGTCAGATGAGTGACCAGAATTTCCTGTTTGTCCCAAATATAGTCATCCCTGCAAGTTAGCACTCGACCCATCAAAGATTGATCTGGATTGAAGTGTTTCCCATATGTTGGTTTCCTGATGGACTCAACTTGCAATAAAGACGCAATAGTGGATGGACCAAAAGGAACTCTATGACCCCTAACAAAGGTACTCACACACCCTGGATGACCCTCAGCAATAACAGTTCTATCAAGATTGGCATAGAATTCTCGAACTAATATGGGATGAGGAGCAGACAAGTTAGTGACCGTGTTGACCAATTTCCTATGTTTTAAAAACTCATGCAGTACAGGAAAATCATCTAATATTACCACTTGTTCGAACCAAAGCTCACGACTGCCAAACCACCGTTGATAGACAGAGGCTTTAGAGGCATCAACAAAACATTGTCTTGTTCTTTCCGGGTCGGCAGGTTGATATAGGTGCTTTGGGAAGTTTGGACTTTTCAGAACCTCTAGACGACCGTTTGGGAGATGACTCTGTAGAGGCAACTGGAGTGGGTTTTTTCTTGGATTTCTTTTCACGTGGATGATACGTGGTGTCAGAAGAGGATTTTCGTTTGGGTTGAACACGTTCACTGGTTGGGGTAGGAATAGAGACCTTAGATGGAGGACGAGGAGGGCCTACAGGTTTCGAGGGAGACTGGTGACTCGACGAAGAACGAGTGACTCGTTTGGACACAGGTGGGGAAGGAGATGACAGTGAAGGACGAACCTTTTTAGAGATAGGAGGAGCCTTACCTAGAAACGTACGAGGTTTCTGACTGACCTGAGGTGAGGGGGGAGACGGGGTCGACTCTGAACTTGGGGAATGTGCAAAACCACCAACCTCCGACTGGTAGAGGACAATGTCACGACAGGGATTAGGCATTGCAGACTCGACTGTAGGAGCCACTGTAGGATCACCAGTCGACGCCACGGATGGAACAACCATAGCAACAGGGGTTACTGCAATGGGTGTGATATTCTCCAAGATAGAGAGGAAAAAATTTGAATGATGCAGAGCTTAGGGTTTCTGAGAGGAAAGTGAAGAAGTGAGACTGATCACTTTCCGTAAGCCTTAAGTATAGGCACCCTGACACAACTGACCAGGCAAAAAAAAATGATGATGATTTTTTTAAAATTTGATTTTTTCCAAGGAAAACGTACGCGCCCAAATTGAATATTTGCTACCACATCATACGGCACACTAAATGAAACAAACCAACGTCATCAGGCAATGAGTGTATCAAAGAAACCAGAAATGTGACAAATATACCAACAATATTTGCATTTAGCCCACACTTAGACAAAACAGAAAAAAATAAAAAAAACTTAGAGATACTCAAATTTTAAGAAAAAAATGGTATCAACTGATCAATGAATAGTGTTTCTGAGTACACACGTACTGCACACCTTGAGCAACAGATCATTCCCCTTCCCCAGCGACAATGATACTCATGAGAGCACTACACCTTGAATCTCCATTCGTGTGTGAACAGTGATCTCATGTGGTCCAAGAAGAGTGAAAATCAGTTGGACCACTCTCTTAACTAAGCAACAACTAAAAATAAAAAAATGACAATTTTTGTATTTTTTTTTTATATGAAGCCCTTTTTTTTTATATCACTCTGGCTTTTGCTTTAGTACCCAGACATGGCTTTCACTCTCTTCGAGAGATGTAGCCATCCTCTTTGAGTACCAAGAACTAATAGAGAAGGAGCATACTACTTATTAGAATAAGGTGTACAAGAGCTCTTCCCATTGGATCTGGAAGAGGTAACCTTTTTGACTGGGGAAGATTCAAGTGTAGTATCAATCAAAGTAGCATATAGTAGATGGGGAAGGACACAAGAACCCATTGCTGAAGAACTGTGACATACACGCAAACTCATAGGCAAAATTGATTGATTAGATGACACTAAGAATAGTTTAGATTGTACAGAGACCAATACATGTTCTTAAATGAGTAAAAGTTTGAGTATCTAAAGCTTTAGTGAACAGATCTGCTAATTGATTCGTTGTGGGCACATGAGATATTGACAGCATATTTGACTCAACTAGTTCTCGGATAAAGTGGTACCTGATGTCGATGTGTTTGGTCCGAGAGTGCTGCACAGGGTTTTTAGAGATGTTTATGGCGCTTGTACTGTCACAAAAGATGGTCAGTGTGTGTTGAGGATATCCATAATCAGTAAGCATTTTATTCAGCCATATCAATTGAGTGCAGTAGCTGCCAACTGCAATATATTCTGCTTCTGCAGTGGAAAGGGAGATGGACTGCTGTTTTTTGCTATACCACGAGACTAGGTTATTCCCAATGTAAAAGCAACCCCCTGAAGTGCTTTTCCTATCATCTATACACCCTTCCCAATCAGAGTCACTATATCCTACCAAAGAGGTATTCGTGTCACAATTATACCAAAGACCATAGTTAACTGTCCCAGCTAGATATTTGAAAATTCTTTTGACTGCAGAGAGATGAGACTGTTTAGGATTAGCTTGATACCTGGCACATAAACCTACACTAAAGGATATATCAGGACGACTCGCTGTGAGATACAGTAAGCCACCTATCATACTTCTGTATAGAGTAAGGTCTACAGGGTCACCAGACTCATCTCGTGACAATTTGGACGTGGTGTCTATTGGTGTGTGTACATGCTTGACCTGAGAGAATCCAAACTTATCTAACATAGACTTGACATATTTAAACTGTGAAATGAATGTGCCATGATCTAGTTGTTTTATTTGGAGTCCTAGAAAGAAAGTAAGGTCACCTATTAAACTCATTTCAAACTCGTTAGTCATTAAAGTTACAAATGTTTGGACTTCACTATCACAAGTTGAGCCAAAAATGATGTCATCAACATATATTTGGGCAACAAAAATTCCTTTGTCAATATGTTTAATGAATAGAGTGCTATCTGCAGTACCTCGAGTGAAGCCATGAGAGATGAGAAATGAGGTGAGTCTATCATACCACGCAGGTGGGGCCTGTTTCAGTCCATATAAGGCTTTATTGAGCTTGTATACATGGTGTGGATGATGTGGATCTTCAAACCCCTGTGGTTGTTTGACATAGACTTCCTCTTGAATTACCCCATTGAGAAACGCACTCTTGACGTCCATTTGGAAGAGTTTGATCTTCAGAAAGCATGCAATGATAAGAAGTAGACGAATGGATTCTAATCAAGCCACGGGTGCAAACGTTTCATCAAAGTCGATGCCTTCGACCTGACTATATCCTTGAGCCACAAGTCATGCTTTATTTCGAGTCACTGTCCCAAATTCATCAGACTTGTTTTTAAACAGCCATTTTGTCCCTATAACATTCGCACCATCTGGTCGAGGGACCATTATCCATACACCAAGTCTCTTAAAATTTCCCATTTCATCCTGCATGGCAGCCAACCAGAACTCATCTAACAACGCATCTCGAACACTTTTGGGCTCAATCTGTGACAGATAGCAGGCAAAGGCTAACAAATTCTGCAGTTTACGTCTAGTGACCATGGTATCATTCGGATTTCCTATGACAGTGGCCTGAGGATGAGCTTTCTCAACCCAGGATGGGGGTCCGTTTTTATGTACTTTGGCTTGTTGGGGTTCTTTGGTCAGGGCACTATCAACTTCATTTCCTCTTCCTGGATCACTGGCACTTGCTTGATTGTCACCTGATACGCCTGGTGCTGTATTTAGAGACTCTGTAGGAGTGTCAGGGTACACTTGAGGCTGTCTAGTGAGGACTGGTCTAGAGCCTGAGAGAACAGGAGAATCATCTTCGATCCACACTTCTTCATGTCCTTCTAAATCATCAAATTTCACATTCATTGATTCGACTACAGAGAGAGTCCTTTTGTCGAATACTCTGTAAGCCCGACTGTTGGTGGAGTACCCCAGAAATTTTCCTTCATCACTCCTGGGATCAAACTTGGCCAAGTGATCCCGATCGTTCAGGACATAACACGTACATCCGAAAATGTGCATGTGGCTCACGTTAGGAGGTCTTCCTTTCCATAGCTCATAGGCAGTTTGAGAGGTACCAGTGCGAAGATGAACTCTATTGCACACGTAGCAGGCAGTATTGACAGCTTCAGCCCAAAATCGTTTTGAAATATCTTTGGCCTGCATCATGACCCGAGCCATTTCTTGTAGAGTTCTGTTTTTTCGCTCAACAACTCCATTCTGCTGAGGAGTTTTTGGGGCTGAAAACTATGATGAATTCCCATGCCATTACAGAACTCTGAGAATATGGAATTTTCGAACTGTTTTCCATGGTCACTTCTCAGTCTAAAGACTTTTCCAACTTTGGAGTCTTTCTTAGTTTGCACTCTTAGTATCAAGCCAGAGAATGATCCAAATGTGTCAGACTTGTCTCTAAGAAATTCAACCCAGGTAAACCGAGAGTAGTCATCCACCAAGACCATTACATATCTTTTCCCACTGATACTTTCATTCTGCATTGGCCCCATTAAGTCAACATGCATTAGTTCCAACACACGAGAGGTGAGAAGTCTATTAATTGTGGGATGAGATGCCTTATGCTGTTTTCCAAGCTGACATGGACCACATACTCTCTCCTTGGAAACTTTCATGTCAGGAATTCCCCTTACAGCTTGAAGCTTCACCAATCTTTGGAGATCTTTGTAGTTCAAATGTCCCAGCCAGTAGTGCCATAAGTCAGGTTTGTCCAAGAAGGTCCTGTTGTACACTATTGTAATGCATACAACATAGCACTTGTCTACAGTTCTGTTTCCTGTTAAGACAACACACCCATCAGATGAAGCTAAACATTGAGTTTTAGTTAAACTTACAGAGAGATTGTCGTCATACAATTGGCCGATGCTGATGAGATTTGCTTTGAGTCCTCTCAAATATAGGACATTAGTCAGCTGAGCTGCTCCATTCACATTCACATCAACTCTCCCAGCAATCTGCCCTTTGTTACCATCCCCAAAAGTGACAGATCCTCCTTTTTCATCTTTGAAGTTAACTAGCAATTTCTTATTTCCAGTCTTGTGACGCGAACATCCACTGTCGAAGTACCACTGACCTTCAACAAAGGCAGACAGGGATAGCTTCGTAACCAGACCAACATCAGGATTTGGTTTGGACTTTATTTTCCATTCTCGACGAGGTTTACGTCCATGTGACTTATTTGGTGGAGGGAAACTATTTGGTCGATTGATCATGGCTTTCAAGTAGTTCTGCAATTTGCAACACTTAGGTCGAATGTGACCTCTCCTATTACAGAAATGATATGTAGGAATGAAATTGTCATTCTGTAGATGGTTGTCAGCATCAGTCCTACTTCCTTCAAACTTGAGTTTGATGGGTCCAGTTGGAACCTGTCTCCTCTCAGATGAGTCAGATTCGTTAATGGTGATTGAGGTGTCAGGTAACCCATCTTCCTTCTTTGATGAATTGACATTGGAGGGTAAGGAATGCTCAACAGACAGGTCATTCCCTTGTTTATATAGCATCTTATATCCTAATGAAGTTCGATCACCATAGGGCTTCTGAAGCTATAGGGTTTGATTGATAGCAGCAGTGCCTGGGGGAATGAACTGCAAAGCTTGCTTGGTTCAGATTAGATCAGCTGTGAGTTTGTAGATCTCATTCTCCTTTTCATCAAGAAGTCGGTTGAGATTTTTGACAGTGTCTTCTAACTTTCCTTTTTCAGTCTCCACTTGCTCTAGGGAGTTCTTTAGGGCACGGATCTGTTTAGTCATGTACTCCCATTGTGCAAACATTTCTTCATAAGCATGTTGACGACCTGTGCTGTCTGCTTCTGATGAGGTGGAGATTGCATCATCTTCAGACTCAACTGGATTACAGCTTTGGGCCATGAATGCCAGTACCTGCTTTTCCTCATCTGATCCTTCACTGGCTGTGGAGTTCTTTTCCTCATCACTATCACTCCAAGTTGCTGCAAGGGCCTTTTTCTTTTTTAGTGTGTTGGCGCACTCAGCCTTAATGTGACCATATCCATCACATTCTCTGCACTTAATTCCTCGGCCCTTTTGATAGTTTCTTGTTAACAAGGCAACCGTTTCATCTGTAATGCCATTCAAATCTTCCAGAACAGGTTTCTTGTTTTCTTGGTGAATAAGTGCAATGCCAGCATCTGACTTTTCTTTCACCTCCTCCTTTTGTTTCTTGGTTTTCTTCCACCTAGACAGTGATAGCTCATAGTTTTGCAAAGACCCGATGAGTTCGTCAAGATCGAATTCCTCAATGTTTCTCATTTCTTCGATAGAGGTAACTTTGGACATGAATCTTTTGGGGAGGACACCAAGCACCTTTCGAACCAGTTTCGAGTTAGAGTAAGTTTTCCCCAGAGCATACGATTCATTAGAGATGTCACAAAGTTTTGCAAGGAATTCGGCCACAGACTCATCCTCCTCCATGGTAAGATTTTCGAAAGCCTTTTCCAAGGCACGCAGCCTTGATTTCTTGACAGCATTAGTTCCCTCGTTCTTAATCTTTAGCTTCTCCCATGCTTCCTTAGCAATTTCACAATTGGCTATAACCTTCAACTGGTTGGTGGAGACGACATTAAACAAGGCATGAAGAGCCTTTGAGTTGAAATTCGCTCTTTCCATTTCAACAGTTGTCCATTGACTCATGGGTTTGGGTATAACGATTTCATTCTCCATCATCGTTGGTTTCCACCTCCCTTCTTCTATGGATATCCAAACTCTTTCATCTACAACGCTCAAGAAGGCGCGCATCTTAGTTTTCCAGTATGGATAATTGGCTCCTTCCAGCATCGGAGGTCTCGAGGTGGAGCCTCCTTCTCTAAACATTTCCATCTTGCACACAGAAGTGGTAAACAGACACACAAAAGTTCTGTAGTTCTTTGAGAGAGACCTCGGAGGAGGTTAGTTGCGATAGAATCGATCGTTAAGGTTGACTCAAGAATTAACGATCAAGAATCATACAGGAGTAGGATCTAACACAAATTTTAATAAAATTTCAAGCTCTAATACCAATTGAAAGTGCAACTAGTAGATTTTAATAATTCAAATTACCAAGTTGTCTATCTTTAGATTGATTCATTTCAAGATATGAATTATGAACATGAATTAAAAGTCAAGCTGTAAATCACACATAAATTTACAAGCTTCATCTGCACTGAGAACACATCTCAGCCGACTAGTGCTTGGGTTCCCCGAACCAGGGTAAGTTCATCCACTAAATCTCAAAGGTTCATATTACAATTTCCAATTCTCTCTAACGGAATCAAATACAACCTGAACAGCAATTAGTAATGAATTACCAACGACAATCAAGAACACTGATTGTTAACGCACAATCCCTTGTGCAGCAACTGAGCTCTTCTTCAACCTGTCTTCAATCTGAAATCCCTTCAGATCTGATGATGAAGATTACACTGAACTCCCTTCAGTTTGAACTCAGCAATTCCAGATTCAGATCATTCCGCCATTGATGAACACTCTCAAGCTCCAAGATCTGACCTGTAATCACAACAACAAGAAACAAGATACGACTCTCTCTTCACAAAACAACCGAAATAACTGTCTGAACGATTTAATGGATAACCGCTTTACTAACAGAAACCGACTATTTATATATCCACAAAATAAGTCCAGCTGACACTAACTAAAACTTAAATGAGACTCTCGTAAACAAACGTTAGTGCAGATATAACAGACTAAAAATCCAGATACGACTAGACATTGAACAGAACAAACACTGTCACAAAATAATAACACTAACAGTATGTGTCTGGGTCCTAGTTTGAGTTCGAGCTTGCGTTCGGGTTCTGGTTTAAGTCCTAGATCCAGACACTGACTACGCGTCGGGTCCAAGCATCGAGTCCAAGATCCCAAGTCTGGACGTGGGTCCTAGGTCCAGGTTTGGGTCTGGGGTTGGGTCCCGAATCCTGATCCAAGTTCTGAGGCCCAAGTTCTGGACCTAGTTCAAGGGCCCAATTTCCAAGTTTGGGTCCCCCATCTATATTCAAGTCTTAGGTCACGGTCTGGGTCAAAGTTCGTGTTCCGATTCAGGTTTGGGTCCAGTCTGAGTCCAGGTCCTTGTTTGGGTTGGGTTTGAGTTCGGGTCCTAGTCCCAGTCTGGGTCCGGGTTTCGGGTCCCAGGTCCGAGTTGATTCTTAGCTCCAGGGTTCGGCCCCGGTTTTTGGGTCTCGGTCCGGGTCTAGGTCCTGGTCCAGGTCTCGGTCTTTGTTTAGGTCCCAAGGCACAGGTCCCGGTATGGGTTTTGGTTTGAGTTTGGGTATAGGTTTGGGTCCTGTTACAGTCTCATGTCTGCGTTCTAGTCCCAGTCTGGGTCCGATTCCAGTTCCGAGTCTGGGATGAGGTCGGACCTGAACTTGGGACCCAATTCCGAGTCTGGGATGAGGTCGGACATGGATCACGATACGAGCCTGGACTCGAACCAAACCCGTACCGATACCCAGACCAAGATCGAAACATGGGACCTTGATCCAGACCGAGACCCAGACCCAAACCTGAACCCGTACCCATGACTTGGACTCGAACGAGGACTTAGACCTCGACCCTAACCCCAACCTAAACACGGAATCGAAATTTGAACTAGGACTAGGACACGAATCCAAACATGGACCCAAACGAACCTAGGACCCGGACCTGGAAGGGGGACCTGGACTCGGGCCATAGAACCCAGACCCGAGTCGGAACTCGAGACTCGGACTTGGACCTGGATCTGGATTCAAATCCAGATCTAGAACCGGACTGGGATCGGAAACCCGAACCCAAACTCGAACTAGGACTTGAACCCCGATTGGGTCCTAGACTCAGACGAGGACCTAGGTTCCAGACCTAGATGGGGGACCTGGACCCGGGACCCAAGCTTCGGAACTGGCACCGACACCTAGGACCTGACCCAGAACAAGGACCCGAACAAGGTCCCGGGACGCGAAGTTGAACTAGAGTGGGACCCGAAACCGGGATCCTAATTTGGACCCGGGGTTTGGACCTGACCCATAGTCGATGTTTGGATCATGGACCCATACCCAAACTCAAACCGAGACCTGGACTCAGACCCGAACCCGGACCCAGACCAAAACCTGTACTGCGTGACCCGAAACTGGAAGCGGGATCAGAAGTGGACCGGGACTTGGGAACAAGACCAAGGGACTGGCACCCGATCTCGGTCTCGGAACTAGAATCCAACTAGGAACGAGACCCAGATCCGGATTGAGATGCCGACCCAAATATAAACTCAGATCGGGACTCAGGACACTAACCCAGACCAAGACACGGACTTGGCCCCAGACCCGAACACATGACCCGGACCGGGATTGGACTCAAACCTAGACCCAGGTCCCTGACCTAGATTGGGGACCCAAACCCGAAATTAGAGCCATAATAAGAATTAAGACCCAAGACTAGGACTGGGACCCAAGACCTAAGCCTGGTCTCGGTCCCAGACCCGAACCCAGAAACGGACACGGACCAAGACCCAAGATCCGAATCGAACCTCAACCGAAACACGGACCTAGACCTAGACCAGGACTCGGACCGAAACCCACACCCGAACCTTAAATCGTACCTTGTGACCCCAAATTGGAACCAGAACTGTAAGCGGCCCCTTAAACCCTAAACCCTAAACCCTAAACTCTTTACACTTACCCCTAAACCCTAAGCCCTAAACCCTAAACTCTAAATCCCTAAATACTAAACCCAAAACCCTAAACCTTAAACCCTAACCATGACACGGGCCCAGACTCATATCCATACCGAGATCGGAACCTAAGACCCAGACCTGGACCTGAATCTAGACCCGAACCTAGACCCAGACCCATGACCTGAACCCAAACCCAAACCTAGACCAGAACCTCTCCGGGACCTAGACCTTGACTGGGACCCAGATCGTGACCCCGACCCATACCCGAATAGGGGCCTGGACTCAAACTGGAACTCGGAGACAGACTCAACCTGAACCCGTACTTGGACCTAGACTAGGACCCAAACTCGGGATCCAAACCCGAACCTAAACTTAAACCTAACTGGGATCTAGGATTCAGACCTAGATGGGGGACTTGGGCCCCAAACCCAAACCAAGACCTAGACCTGGACGAAAGATGCAGACCTAGATGGGGGACTTGGACCCGAAACTAGGCCCCTGAACCGAGACCGAGACCCAAAACTTGACTCCAGACACAAGACACAGGACCCAACCCTGGACCCAGAACCTAGGACCTGGCTACCAATTCACAACCCCGAACCCATACCCAAACCCAAACATATGACCCGACCCAAGACGCGAGAGCCAAACTGGAACAAGTCCGAGATCTGAATCTGGACATCAGGCTTCGACCTGACTCGTAGTCCGTGTTAGAATCTAGGACCCGGACCTGAATCCGTACGCAGACTTGGACCTGGACCCAAACTACAATCCAGACTAGATCCCGGACCCAAAATCAGAATCGGACCAGGTCTGGGACTAGAACCCAAACCTGAGATAGTAACAGGACCCAAAACTAAACCCAAACTCATACCAGAACCCATACCGGCACTTGGACCAAGACTGAGACTGGTGACTTGGGACCTAAACCAAGACCAGGACCTGGTTGCAGACAGGGACCCGGAGCCAGACCCAGACCCAAACCCACACCTCAAAACTGGGGTTGGACCCAGGATCTAAGAACCAGACTCGGACCAGGGAACCAATACTCAGACCCACACTAGGAATCGGACCCGAACTTGGACCCAAACCCAAACTAGGACTTGGACTCAAACTGGTACTCGAGACCCAAACTCGAACTGGAACACAAACTTGGACACCGACCAAGACCTAGGACCTAAACATAGATGGGGAACTTAGACCCAGGAATTGGGACCCCAAACCAGGACCGGAACTTGGGCCTTGGAACTTGGATCGGGATCTGAGACCCGACACCAGACCAAAATTTGGACCGAGGACCCAGCACGGGACCTGGGATCCGGGACTCGATGCTTGGACCTGACCCGTAGTCTGTGTCTGAATCTGGGGCTTAGACCAGAACCCGCACCCAAACTCGAACTCAAACCATGACCCGATCACATACCTAGACCGAGATCCACACTCGGGAACCAAAACTGAAACTTGAACTGGAACCGGACTGGGATCTTGGAACGGGACTAAGACCTGGATCTAGACTCGAACTCGAAACTAGATCCAACCTCGGACCCTAACCGAGACAGAAACCCAGACCTAAACCTCGCCCAAGACCCAAATCAAGACCTGAACCCAGACTCGGACCCAAACGCGACCCGAACCCTTACCCCGTGACTTGAAACTGGAAACGAAAACAGAAGCAGATCGGGACCCAGGAACAGGACCAGGACCAGACCTCGACCCAGACTGAAAACTGTAACCGAACCAGCACCCAGATTCGGACACAAACCCACCCTTGGATTGTGTCCCAAACTTGAATCCAAACCCGAATCGAGACTTTGGACCCAAACCCACACCTGAACTCAGACCTTAACATGGAATAGGACTCGGGACCGAGAATAGAGATCAAGACCCAGAACTACACCCTAGTCTCGGTTCTGAACCAAGACCGAGACCTAGACTAAGACCTGGGACATGAACCGCAACCAGACTAGGACCTGTGATTGGGATCCAGATCTTGTCCCGGGATTCGGGAACTGGGGCTTGGAAAAGACCCATAGTCCGAGTCTTGATCAGGGACTCGAACAAGGACCCAAAGCTGGACCAGGACCTGCACCCAAACCTAGACATGGGACCCGAAACTGAAACTTGAACCAGAACGTGACCAGGACCCTGGAACAAGACCGAGACCGTGACCAGTACCTCGACCTAGACCTGGATCGGCACCAAAACATAGTCCAGAACCCAGTCCCAAACCCAAACTAGGACTGAGACTCGAACCCAAACCCAAACCCGAACTCGAGACTCGATCCTAGAGCGACACCAGGCCTCTGACCGAGACTGGGATTCAGACCTGGACATGGACATGAACCAAGACCCGGAACCGAATACCGACCCAGACCCAGACCGAGTTCAAAACACGGGAGCTGGTCACGAACCCAAACTCAGACGGAAACCTAGAATTAGACCCAAACGTAGACCGGGACCTAGACCCAAACTCGAACATAGATCGGGATCAAAACCTAAGACTTAGACCAGGAACTAAACCTGGACTCACATCGGGATCGAAACTTGGAACTTAAACCTTGACCTATACCCAGACCTAGGACCCGAACCCACACACGGAGCCTGATCCAAACCTAAACTGAAATCCAGACCCGAACCAAAACTCAAACAAAAACTCGAACCCCGACCTGAACTTGAACCCTAACTCAACTTCAGAATAGGAATTGGAACTGGAACCGGACTAGGACAAGGACCAGGATAAGGAATTAAACCCAAACCAGAACCAAGATAAAAACCCAAACCGAGACTTAAACCTGAACCGAGACTAGGACTCAACCCCGAACCTAGACCGGGACCCAAACCTAGATAAGAATTGGAACTTGGACGAAGAATCAGGATAGGGACCTAGGCAACGAAACTAGGATCGGGACCCAAACCCAGATAAGAACTGGAACTTGGACAAAGAATTAGGATAGGGACCTGGCCAACGAAACTAGGATCGAGACCTAGTACCCAAACTAAGAGTCGGACTTGAACCTAAGACCTAGCTTGTGACCCAGTACATGAAATGGAACCAGACAAGGATCCGAGATTGGGATCCGAATCTGGACCCGGGGCTTGGACCGAACCCGTAGTAAGTGTTCGGATCTGGGACCCAGCCCCGGCCCCAAACCCAAACCAGGACCGGAACCCAGACCCAGACCTAAACTCAGTCCAAGACCCAAACCTGGACTCGAACCCATACCCTATGACCAAAAATTGGAACCAAAACTAGACGTAGACCGGAACAAGAACAAGGACTTGGACTTGGAACCGTAATCGTACATGGACGTAGACCCAGAACCGTAACCAGACCAGGACCTGGACTCCAACTCAGACCTAAACCCAAACCCGAACCCAGACCCGAATCCCAACCCAGACATGGACTCGAACCCAAACTCAGACCCAAACATGAAACCGGAATCAGGATAACGAACTAGGGCGAGACCTAAAATTGCACCCCAATCTTGATCCCGAATCCAAACTCGGACCTGGGACCCAGGACTTGAACAAGAACCAGACTGAGACCCGTGATAGGGATCCAGATCCTAACTCAAGATCCGAGAAACGGGGCTTGCAACAGACCCCTAGTCGGTGTCTGGATCTAGGACTTGGACTAGGACCCGAACCTAGACCAGGATCCAAACCCAGACGTAGACCTAGACCCAGGACCTTAAATTGGAACCTGAACAAGAACTGTCGGACCAAGACCGTAGAACAAGACTAAGACTGTGACTAGGACTCGGACCTAGACCTAGAACCAAACTCGAATCTTGCCCTAGACCCGAATTGAGACCAGATGTCGGGCCCAAACCCGGACCTAAATCTGGGACCCGATCCCAAACACAAACTTGAAACTCGATTTGGATCCGGATACGAACTCTAAGTTGGACAAAGACCAACACCAAGAGTTAAACCTCAGACCTAGATCTGGACTGAGATCCTTACCCAGACCCAAACCTGGACCCGCACTAGGGACACTAACTTGGACCTGGACCCGAACCAAGACTTGGATAACGACTGAGACCCCAACCAAGACCCAAACACGAACCTGAACTCGAACCCAAACACAGTATCACGGTGTAGGTCTGTGTTTGAGTCCAGTTATAATTTTGGGTCTAGGTCCTGGTCCTGCTCCTTCTCCTGTTCCTGGGTCCCGATCCGCTTCTAGTTTCGGTTACAATTTAAAGTCACGCGGTATAGGTCGTGTCCAAGCATCGAGTCCCTGATCCCAAGTCTCGAGGTGGGTCTTAGGTCCAAGTTTGGGTCTGGGGTCAGGTCTCGGATCCTGATCCAAGTTCTGAGGCCCAAGTTCTAGTCCTAGTTTGGGGGCCCAATTCTTGGGTCTGGGTCCCCCATCTATGTTTGGGTCCTAGGTCCCGATCTCTATCCAAGTTCGTGTTTCAGTTTGGGTTCGGGTCTCAAGTCCAAGTGTTGGTTCGGGTCCAAGTTCGGGTCCTAATCCTAGTCTGTGTTTGGGTTTCGGGTCCCTAGTCTGAGTTTGGTTCTTGGTCCTGTGTCTGGCCTTGATTCTTAGGTCTGGGTCTAAGTCCGGGTCCCGGTCTGGGTCGAAGTCCCAGTCTTGGTTTAGGTCCCAGGTCACAGGTCTCGGTCCGAGTCCAAGTCACAATATGGGTTTTGGTCTAAGTGTGTGTTTAGGTTTGGGTCATGTTACAGTCCCAGGTCTGGGTTCTCATCCCAGTTCGTGTCATATTCTAATTCTAGGTCTTGGTACAGATTTGGGTCCGGTTCCTGGATTCAAACACTGACTACGAGTGAGGATAAAGCCTTAGGTCCAGATTCGGATCTCGGTCTTGGATCTCGGTCTGGTTCCAATTTGGGCCCTGAGTCCAAGGCTGAGTCCTAAGTTTGGTTTGGGTTTGGGTTCGGAGTTGTGTCCCGGTAGTCACGTCCTGGGTTTTGGATCCAACATCGGGTCTTGTTTCTCGTGTTTTGGGTCAAGTTTTGGGTCTCAATCCTTGTTTCGGGCCCAGGTTTCGGTCCAAGTACCCCATCTATGTCTGGATCCTTGGTCCAGGTCTGGGTCCAGGTTTGGGTTTGGGGCCCAGGTCCCCCATCTAGGTCATAGTTTGGTTCTTAGGTCCCAAGTCCGAGTCTTAGGTCCCAAGTCCCAATCCCAATATGGGTTCTAGTCCCAGTCCAGGTTCAGGGCTCGATCCTAGTTAGGGTCTGGGTCCTAGTCCTTATCTCGGTCCAACTTCAAGTCACGGGTTTGAGTTTGAGTTCTAGTAAGAGTTTGACTCTAGGTTTGGGTCTAGGTCTAGGTCTGGGTTTTTGTTCGGGTATGGGTTTGGGTCTTGGTCTGGGTCTATGTTTGGGTCGGGGTTCTTGTACGGGTCTTGGTTCTTATCCAGGTCCTTGGGCACAGGTGTTGTGTTCCATGTTCTGGGTTGTAGGTCTTGTCACAAGTCTAGGTTCAGGTTTAGGTTTCTGTTTGGGTATTGATCCCAATCTAGGTCCAAGTCCAATTCCTGTTTTAAGGTCCTCATTCCGGCTCTTGTTCCGATTTCGGGTCCTGCGTCTGAGTCTTGGTTTGGGTCCTAGCCTGGAAATGGTTCCAGGTTTGGGTCTTGGTACAATTCTAAGATCCTGACACCGACTACGGGTTGGGTCCAAGCACCGGGTCATGGGTTAAGATCCGGATCCCAATCTTGGGTCCTGGTCTCGTTTCGATTCGGATCCTGGGTCTCAGTTCCTGTCCATGTCCGGGTACGGGTTTGGGATAGAGACCGGGGTCGGGTCTTGGGTCCCATTCCAAGTCCTGGGTCCTGATTTTGGTTCTAATTTTGGGTTTGGGTCCCCAATATAGGTCTGGGACCTGGGTCCAGGTCTGAGTCTCCAATCCCAGTCCAGGTCCTGCGTCCGAGTCTAGATCCAAGTCTGTGTCTAGGTTTAGGTTCTTGTCCCGAGTCTCGATCCGTTTTTTTATTTGAGTCCACATCCCGGTCTGTGTTTGGGTCTGGGTCCTAGACAGATTCCAGTTGCGGGACAAAGATCGGGTCCTAGTCCTCTAGTCTTGCTCTCAGGTCCCGGTCCGCTTCGAGTTTTGAGTCACGGGTTACTGGTTCGGGTCTTGGTCTTGGTTTCGGTCTGAGTTTGGGTTTGGGTTTGAGTCTAGGTATGGGTCCTAGATCCAAACATCGACTATGGGTCAGGTCCAAGCTTCGGGTCGAAATCAGGATCCTTGTCTCGGGTCCTAGTCTAGTTCCATTTCGGGTCAAAGGTTCTGGTCTGGGTCCTAGTTCAGGGTGTGGGTCTGGGGTCAGGTCCAGGGTCTCAGTGCCAGTTCTGAAGCCCGGGTCCAGGGTCTAGGTTCCCCATCCATGTTTGGGTCCTAGGTCCCAGTCCGAATCTAGGACCCGGTCAGGGTTCAAGTCCTAGTCCGAGTTCAAGTTCGGGTTTCCAATCCCAGCTCAGGTCCAGATCTGGGTTCGGGTTCAGGGTTCGAGTCCAGATCCTAGTTTGGGTCTTAGTCTAAGGTTTTGTTCTTGGTCCGGGTTCCGAGGCGCGGGTCAAGGTACCCCATCCAGGTACCGGTCCTTGGTCCTAGTCAGGGTCCATGTTTGGGTTCGGGTCCTAGTTCCAATTCTCATTTCGATTCCGTGTTTGGCTTCGGGTACGAGTCCGAGTCTAGGTTGGGGTCTGAGTCCTCGTCTGAGTTTTTTGTTGGGTCTGGGTCCAAGTTCGGATCCCGATCTGGGTCTGGGTTTGGGTCCAGGTCCGAGTCCAAGTCTTGGGTACGGATCTAGGTTTGGGTCTGGGCCTCGCTCCTGATTTAGGTCCCACGTTTCGATCCTGGTCTGGGTATGGGTCCATGTCTGGGTTCGAGTCTAGGTTTGTATCTAGATCCATGTCTAAGTCCGAGTCTGGATCTGGGAGTGGGTCCCAGCTTCTGGAACCAAAATAAGACTAGGACTGGGACTGTAACAGGACTCAAACCTAAACCCAAACTCAGACCAGAACCCATACTGGGACTTGGACCCAAACCAGGACTTGTGACCGGGGAACTAAACGAAGACCGGGACCTGGATCCAGACTAGGACTTGTAGTCGGTGTTTGGATCTAGGACTTACACCAGAACCCGAACCCAAACTCAAACTCAAACCAAGACCCGAACACATACCAAGACCCAGAACCACACTCGGGAACCAAAACCGAAACTTGAACTTAAACCGGACTGAGATATTTGAAAGGGATCGAGACCTAGACCAAGACCCAAACTCGGAATCGCACTCAACCACGAACCCTACCCGAGATCGAAACCCAAACCTAAAAATCACCCCAGACCCAATTCAGGATAAGAACCCAGACTTAGACCCAAACTCGGCCCGAACCCGTACCTCGTGACTTGAAACTAGAACCGAAACTAGAAGCAGATCGGAACCCAGGAAAAGGACCAGGACTAGGACATCGACCCAGACCCAAAACTGTAACCGGACGAGGACCTGGACTCGCACACAAACCCACCTTGGGATTGGGTCCAAAACCTGAAGCCAAACCCGAACCAGTACTTGGGATCCGAACCCAGACCTAAATTCAGACCCGAACATTGAACATGACTCGGGACCCAGAACTCGGATCGAGACCTAGAACTTGACCCCCGTCTCGGTCCTATACCTAGACCAAAACCTAGTCCGGGACCTGAGAGATGAACTGAAACAAGACTAGGACCCGTGATTGGGATCCAGATGTTGTCCCAAGATTAGAGAACCGGGGCTTGGACAAGACCCATAGTCGATGTCTTGATCTGAGACTGGGACAAGGACCAAAAGCTAGACCAGGGCCTGCACCTAGACGCAAACCTGGGACCCAAAACCGAAACTTGAACCAAAATATTACCAAGACCCTGGAACAGGACTGGGACAGTGACCGGGACCTGGACTGGGACTCGAAACTAGACCGAACACAGCCCCGGAACTTGAGCTCAGACCCCGTCTTGGACCCGGTCCCAAACCTAGACAAGGACTGAGACTCGAACCTTAACTCAAGACTCGATCCCAGACCGAGCCCTTGACAAAAATTGGAATTCCGACCTCGACATGGAAACGAACCCAAACCTGGACCCAAATACCGACCAAGACCCAAACCAAGATCAAAAGACGGTACCTAGACCCAAACCCAAATGCAAACCCACACCTGAACTTGGGATCGGACCCAGGACCCCGACTTTGACCTTGACTAAGACTTGGACCCAAATCAAGATCTTTAAAACCCGACCCCAACCGGGACCCAAACCCGGACGCAGAACCAAACCCAAACCCGGACCCAGAACCAAACTCGAACCTGGAATTAGAACTTGAACTGTGACTAGGACCCAGACCTGAGACCAGAACCAAACCCAAACCATAACCCAAACTCAGACTAGAACCTAGACCGAGACCTTGACTAGGACTGAGACCTGAGACCTGGGACCTGAACCTGGACCGGGACCTGGATCTGACCTGGTCTTAAACCCTCACCGAGTCCTGAGACCCGCAATACAGACTAGGAGCCAAACCCTAACAAGGACGCGAACCTCAACCCGGACGAAGACTGGGATTGAGACCTAGACTTGAACACAGACCGGGACCTGGACTAAAACAAAGACTCGAGACTCGAACCCGAACCTGGACCCAGACCAGGACCTAGGAACCGAACTTGGATGGGGGACCTAGACCAAAGACCTAGGCACTGAAACCAAGACCCAGATCTAAATCCCAGACTAAAAACTAAACCTGGAAGTGACCTTGACCTGGTAATCCGAAGTCGGACCCAAACCCGGACCCGAAACCTACCCCGGACCCAAACCACGACAAGAACTTGGACTCGAACCCATGTCATGACAAATCCCGAACCTGGGACCCAAAATCAGACACAGCCCCAGAATCAAACCCAAACATGGACCTGCACCCGGACTCGAACTCGAACCCAAATCGGGATCAGAAACCAAGTCTTAGACCCAGAACTAAACATGGACTCAGATCGAGATCAAAACCTCGAACTCAGACCCGAACCTGGACCCAGACCCAGGACCCTAACCCACACCCGGAGCTTAATCTGGACCTAGACCGAGATCTGGACTCGAACCCAAACTTGGACAAGGACTCAAGCCCAAACCCAAGACCCGAATTCAGACCTGGACCGAAACCAAGACCCAGACGTAGACCCAGACCCGAATCTAGACTCAAACTAGGAATAAGACCCCAACCCAGACCCAAACCCAAACTCGAACCCCAACACTGAATCAAAATGAAAACTGGGACTTTAGACTCGGACCTGGATGGGGGACCTAAACTTGGGCCTTAGAACCCAGACCCAAATCGGAACTCGGGACTTGCAGCCAACCTAGACTCGAACCCAGATCTGGACCCAGACCGATATCAGATTCCAAACTCGAACTCGAATAAGGACTTGAACCCCGACCGGGTCCTTGACCAAGACCTTGACCTAGGATCCAGACTGGGTCCTGGGACCCGAAATGCAACTAGACTGGGACCCGAGACCGTGAACCAGATCTGATCCTGGGGCTTGGACCTGACCCGTAGTCAGTGTTTGGATCTGGGATCCATACCCGGACTCTAAAACAAAGACTTGGACTCAGACCTAGACCCTGACCCAGACCCTGACCCGTAACACAGACCTGGGTCCGAGTCCGAGTCTGGGTTTGAGTCTAGGAACTAAAATCTAGCTAAGACCCAGACCTAGACCTGGACTAGGATGCAAACCCAAATCAATACTCGGATCGGGACTCGGGACACGAACCCGAACCCAGACAAGGACTTGGACCAAAACTCAGACCCAAGACAAGGACTAGGATTGGAGACTCAAACCTGGACCCAAGACTGAGACCCGAGATTCCACAACTAAGGCTTGGACAAGACCCGTAGTCGATGTCTTGATCAGGAACTCGAAGAAGGACCAAAAGCTAGACCATGACCTAGACAAAACCCAGAACTGGGACCCGAAACCAAAAAATGAAACAGAACGTGACTAGGACCCTAGAACAGGACTGGGACCGTGACCACGACATGGACCTGGACTGGGACCTAGAACTAGACCAGAACACAGCTCCGGAACTATGGCTCGGACCCGGTCCTAGACCCGTTCCCGCACCCAGACTAGGATTGAGACTCGAACCTGAACCCAAACCCAAACTTGGGACTCGATCCCGAAACAAGACAAAGCCCGTGACCTAAACTGGGATTCGGACATGAACATGGACACGAACCCAAACATGGACCCATATACCGACCAAGACCCAGACCCAGACCGGGATCAAAACACGGGACCTGGACCCAGACCCAGACGCAAACCCAGACCCGAACCTAGGACCCAGACCGAAGACCCAAACCTGGACCCAAACTCAGACTTAGATCCAGACCGGGATCCAAAAAACCCGTACCCGGACTCGGACTAAGACTTGGACCCCGACCCCAACCTGGACCCATACCCGGACCCAGAACCAAACCCAGACCCAGAATCAAAATTAGAAATGTGACTAGGACCTAGACTTGAGACAAGAGCTGAACCCACAGCATAACCAACACTAGGACCAGAACCTTGACCGAGAGCTTGACTAGGACAGGGACCTGACACCTGGGACCCGAACCTAGACCGAGACCTGAACTGGGACCTGGTCCTAAACCCTCGCCGGGACCTAAGACCCGCGAGCCAGACAAGGATCTAGACCCTGACAAGGACGCAAACCTTAACTCGGACCAAGATTGGTACCGAGACCTAGACCCAAACCTAGACCGGACCTGGACTAATACCAAGACTAAGGACCCGAACCCGAACCTGGACCCAGAGCAGGACCTAGGAATCGAACATGGATGGGGGACCTAGACAAGGGACCTAAGCTCTTGAACACAAATCTAGATCTAAATCTGGGACTCGAACCTGAACCAGGACCTGTCCTGAACCTGGGAATTTGTAGTCACACGCAGATCTGGACCCGAAACCTACCCCGGACCCAAACGAGGACAGGAACCTGGACACGAAGCCATACCAGGACAAAACCCGAACCCACACTCGAACCCAAAATCAAACCCCAACTCGATACCCGAACTCAAACCCATACCTAGAATCAGACCCAAACCTAGGCCTGCACCCAGACCCGAACTCAAACCCAGATCGAGATCGAAACCCAGGACTTAGACTCAAAACTAAACCAGGACTCAGATTGAGATCAAAACTTGGGACTCGGACCTGAACCTAGACCCAGACCCAGGACCCTAACCCACACTCAGAGCATGATCGGAACCTAGACTAAGATCCAGACCCAAACCAAATATTCAGAGTTGTTCAGGTAAATTTCGGGATGAAATTTCTATAAGGAGGGGGTAACTGTAATACCCTAAGACTAAGAAAATGGATTACCAAACCCTAACTAGTTAAATGTGTATTATTGTAGAATTGTATTATTATATAATTTATTATAAGTGAATTAATTTGATATATGATATGTTAAGACCCCATTGGTGAGCCAGGGGCAATTCTGTAATTTTGACACGAGAAGGGTAAAACTATGGAATTTATATTATGATGTGCTTATGGACTATATTATTATATATTCACAACTGGGTATTTCGGGCTGAATCGGGTTCGGGGCCAAAATACAATTTCGGGATTATTTGTTGGCATTTTATTAATATGTCATTAATTTGAAAATTATTTGAATATGTGATATTTAATGGAAATGACTTAAATGCCCTTGAATGCTTAATTGTGTGGTATATGGCCCTAGGGGCAATTTAGGCTTTTTGACTATTTTGTCTATTTTGTGACAAGTGAATGTTGATTAATGAAAAGCATTTTCTGCATTTTGCTTTACCCAAACCGCCCCTCTCTCTCTCTCTTTCTAAACTCATTTACTCTAATCTTTGAATTTGTAGAAAATTGCTTGGATTCAAGCTTATTTTGTGGGAATCTTTGAAGCTTGAGTTGTTGAGGATTTGGAGGTAGTTTTCTTACTCTCTTAATTTGAATTTGTTGCTGAAATCGAAGTTGATTTAAGCATGATTTTATTGTAGAGATCCTTGTGATGCATGTGTGTTGGAATTAGGTTAATTTTGATACTCTATGTTTGATTGTGTTAAAGATTGATGTACGATGCTTTGTTTTGTGCTTTTGAGATAATTTTTGAGGTTAAGTTGGTGCTTTAATTATTTTGTACAACTCTGATTTTATTGTTGAGCTTGAGCTCGTGTTTTGGGTTTAAAGATTAAAGGTTTGAGCTTGAATTTGTTGATATTTTACTCAAGTTTTGAGCCTATATTGTATATTGTTTAAATTTAATTTTGTTTCATGCGAGCTT
Source organism: Cannabis sativa (assembly GCF_029168945.1). Taxonomy (NCBI): domain Eukaryota; kingdom Viridiplantae; phylum Streptophyta; class Magnoliopsida; order Rosales; family Cannabaceae; genus Cannabis; species Cannabis sativa. The sequence goes on from NC_083601.1 coordinate 62,934,242, forward strand.
TGATTTTGACCTTTAAATGTGTCTATTAGCTCTCTGTTATGTTAGTTATATTGTGTGGGAAATGATTTTGAGATATATGCATGTTTGGGGTGAGATTGGGTGATTTTTGATGCATTTTTGGAGCTGCTAGAATGGAGTTTCTAGGTTTTCAACCCAGGCTCGCGTTGACAGATTGCATGTTGAACTTGTTTTGTTCATAACTTTTGACTCGGGACTCCGTTTGGGTCGTTCTTTATATTGTTGGAAAGCTCGTTCCAAGTTTTATATGTTTATCAATATTTTGAATGCCAATTTTATATTATGTGAAAGTTGATTTAGGGATTAACCCTATACTTGTGAATCCCAAAAATTGTGACTAGGATTACCGACACTTGGTCAGGGGCACTGGGGGATTCGGAATCTCCGCGTTTACGGGACAATTGGTAAGATAGTATTTAAAACGTAGAGTATACACAGTGGCGCTTATATTGAAAATGATATATGTGAGTAATGGTCTAGGGTTATCACCCTAACATGAGCGGTTTAATGGTCTAGGGTTATTACCCAAGTGATGATTAATGTGAATGTGTTATGCATAGTTATATATAAGTGTATATTGAGATTTAGGGTTATACGTTCAAGGCATAATCGGGTTGGACTCGGTGACTAGAACCAAGATGAACCGTTTTAAGGCCTTATTGTATTTGGACGTGTAAGCGTAACAAGTAGGTCTATGCCACATATACATAAATAGGCGTGCGAGCGTAACACACAGGTCTGTGTCATATAAACGAATGTGAAATGGCATTGATGTTTATGTGATGTGATAATTATGATTATTGATACTTTATACTGTCTTGCTGGGCTTGGCTCACGGGTGCGGTACTGTGCAAGAAAGGATAAATCTGTCTCAGATCATCCATGAGTGCGAGAGTTGGGCGATGTATGTACATGTTCGAGCCACACTAGATGAAGCGGATTGGGGTCTACCAGTGATGAACTTTTGAAACTCTGATTTTTCCGCTTAGGTCAGCTAGTGAAAAGGATTGTAATATTTTGTAAAATATTTTTGAGATCCCGAGACATGTAATTTTTGATTGTAAAGTTAAGTTTATTACAACTTTTATTTTCACTCTGTTTTCAATTAAATTTTAAATTACCCGCGCTTATCTTTCTAGTAATCCAATTTAGGGGATTAGGGTTTCTTAATCACCTTGGGTAGTTTGGTATCAGAGCGCCAAGGTTTTTAAATTCCTGGTCCTAGTCCGGTTCCTCTGTCCTTATCCGCTTCTTGTTTCGGTTCCAATTTCAAGTCACGGGGTACAAGTTCGGGTCGAGCTTGGGTCCAAGTTTGGGTTTGAGTCCTGATTTTGGTCTGGGGCGAGGTTCAGGTCTGGGTTTCGATCTCGGTTATGGCCGAGGGTGGGTCCGGTTCTGGGTTCGGTCTAGGTCAAGGTCCCGGTCCCATTCAAAGATCCCATTTCAAGTTTTAGTTTTTGTTCTCGAGAGTGCGTTTGGGCCTTGGTATGTGTTCAGGTCTTAGTTTGAGTTCGAGTTTGCGTTCGGGTTCAGGTCTATGTCCTAGATCCTGACACCGACTACGGGTCGGGTCCATGCATCAGGTCTTGGATCTCAAGTCCCGAGGTGGGTCCTAGGTCCAAGTTTGGGTTTTGGGTCGGGTCTCAGATCCCGATCCAAGTTTTGAGGCCCAATTTTAGGTCCTAGTTCGGGGGCCCAATTCCGAGGTCTGGGTGCCCCATCTATGTTCGGGTCCTAGGTCCCGGTTTGGGTTCGGGTTTGAGTTCGGGTCCCAGTCCAAGTCTGTGTCCGAGTTTTAGGTCCCAGGTTCGAGTCTTGTTCTTGAGTCCTGGGTTCGGCCCCAGTTTTTGGGTCTGAGTCTGGGTCCCGGTCTCGATCTGGGTCCAGGTCTAGGTGTTGGTTTAGGTCCCAGGTCACAGGTCCCGGTCTGGGTCCAAGTCTCGCTATGGGTTCTGGTCTGAGTTTGGGTTTAGGTTTGGGTCCTGTTACAGTACCATGTCTGGGTTCTAGTCTCAATCATAGTCTAATTCAAGTTCTTGGTCTGGGATCGGGTAAGACCTGAACCTGGGACCCGATCCCAGACCTAGACTCAAACGTAGACATGGATCTGGATAAGAACCTGGACTCGAACACAGACCTGGACCCACACCCAGACCGGGATTGAAACTTAGGACCTGGATCCGGACCGAGACCCAGACATAAACCTGGACCTGTACCCAAGACTTGCACTCAGACCTGGACAAAAACGCAGACCAAACACTGGACTCGGACCAGGACTCAGACCCCGACCCAGACCTGGACAATAACCCGAACCCGAACAGGGAAACGAAATCAAAACTGGGACTAGGACCCGAACCCAAACATGGACTCAGACTGGGACCTAGGTGCCGAACCTGGATGGGGGACTTGGACCCAGGCCTCGGAACACAGACCCAGATGGGAACTCGAGAATCAGACCTGGACCTGGATCTGGACTTAAACCCAGGACTCGAACCCAGATCTTGACCATGACCGGGATGAAAAACCCAAACCCGAACTCGGAATAGGACTTGAACCCCGACCAGGTCCTAGACTTGGACCGGGACCTAGGACCCAGACCTGGATGGGGGACCTAGACCCGCAACCTGAGCTTCGGAATTGACACCTAGACCCAGGACCTAACCTGAGACGCAGACCCTGAACTTGGACACGGACGAGGACCTGGGACCCGAAGTGGAACTAGACTGGGACCCGAGACCAGGATCTTGATCTAGACTTGGGGCTTGGACCTGACCCATTGTCGATGTTTGGATCTTGGACCCATACCTGGACTCAAACTGAGACCCAAACTAAGACCCCAACCCGGACCCAGACCCGAACTTCTACTCCGTGACCCGAAACGTGAAGCGAAACTGAAAGCGGACTAGGACCCGAGAACAAGACTAGGGGACTAAGACCCGATCTCGGTCCTGGAACTAGAATCTGACAAAGAACCAGACCCAGACCAAGACTGGGATGCGGACCTGAATCAAAACTCGGATTGGGACTCGAGACGCGAACCCAAACCTAGACACGGACTTGGACCCAGACCCGAACGTAGGAGCCGGACCAGGATTGGAGACTCAGACCTAGACCTAGGTCCCTAACGTAGATTGGGGACCGAAACGCAAAATTAGAACCAAAATCAGGACCCAGGAAAGGGACTAGGACCTAAGACCAAACCTTGGTCTCGGTCCGAGACTCGAACCCGAACACGGACTGGGACCCAAGATCGGAATCGGACCTGAACCCAAACACGGACCTAGACCAAGACCAGGACTCGGACCCAGACCCACACCCAAACCTTAAATCGTACCCTGTGACCCAAAATTGGAACCGACACTTGAAGCAGACCCTTAAACCCTAAACCCTAAACCTGATACCCTAAATCCTAAACTCTTACACTTACGGCTAAACCCTAAGCCCTAAACCCTAAACCCTAAATCCCTAAACAATAAACCCAAAACCCTAAACCATATACCCTAACCTTGACACGTGCCCAGACCAATACCCCAACCGAGATCGGAACCCAGGTCCTAGACCTGGACCAAGATCTAAACTTAAACCTAGACCCAAACTCAAGACCTAAACCTGGATCCAAACCCAGACAAAAACCTCGTCCGGGACCTAGACCTTGACAGGGAACCGAATCGTGACCCTAATCCAAACCTAATAGGGACCTAGACTAAGATTGGTACTCGAATCCAAACTGAAACCTGAACCCATACTAGGACCTAGACTCGAACCCAAACTCGGGATCCAAACCTGAACCTAAACTTGGACTTAGACTGGGACCTAGGATCCAGACCTAGATGGGGGACCTGGGCCACAAACAAAAACCTAAACCAAGACCTGGACCAAGGATACGAACTTAGATGGGGGACTTGGGCCCGAAACTAGGCCCTAGATTCGCAACCGAGACCCAAAACTCGACTCCAGACTCGAGACACGGGACCTGACCCTGGACCTAGAACGCAGGACCTAACTACTGGGACACAACCCCAAACCAAAACCCAAACCCAAACTTAGGACCCGACCCAAGACCCGGGACCCGAGCTGGAACAAGATTGAGATCTGAATCTGGACCTAAGGCTTTGACCTGACCCGTAGTCAGTGTTTGAATCCAGGACAAGGACCCAGATCCGTACCCAAACCTTGAACTTGAGCCAGAGTGGGATGCAGACCCGGAATCAGAATCGGACCAGGTCTGGGACTAGAACCCAGACTTGGGACAGTAAAGGGACCTAAACCTAATCCCAAACTCAGACCATACCGGGACTTGGACCGGGACCGGGACCTTTGATTGGGTCCTAAACAAAGACCAGGACTTGTACCCAGACCCAAAAACTGGGGCCGGACCCAGGACCTAAGAACCAAACTTAGACCTGGGACCCGAAACTCGGAGCCACATTGGGCCTGGGACTTGAACTCGGAGGTGAACCCAAATTGGGACTTGGACTCAAACTCGGACTCGAGACTCGAAACTGAACCCGAACTAAAACATGAACTTGGATCCAGACCGGGACCTAGGATCTGAACATAAATGGGGGACCCAAACCCGAGAATTGGGCCCCTAAACTGGGACAAGAACTTGGGCCTCAGAACTTTTACCGGGATTCAGGACCCAACCCCAGACCCAAACTTGGACATACGACCCACCACCGGACCTGGGATTTGGGACTCGATGCTTGGACCCGACTCGTAGTCGGTGTCTAGATCTAGTACTTAGACTAGAACACGAACGCAAACTCAAACTCAAACTAGGTGCCAGATACATACCCAGACCCAGACCCACACTTGGGAACCAAAACCGAAACTGGAAATGGAACTGGACCTGGATCTTGCTAGGGTACCGGGACCTTGACCCGAACCTATACCCAGAACTGGACCAAACCTCAGACCCTAACCGAGACCGAAACCCGGACCTGAACCTCGCCTCGGACCCAAATCAAGACCTGAACCCAGACTCGAACCCAAACTTAACAAGAACCTGTAGGCCGTGACTTGAAACTAGAACCGAAACTAGAAGAAGATCGGGACCCCAGACCAGGACCTCGACCCAGACCTAAAACTATAACCGGACCAGGGCTCGGAATCAGATACAAACCCACCCTGAGATTGGATCCCAAACTGGAATCCAAACTGCGCTTCCCTCTGCTTGGCTTCTTCCTCATTTGCCTTGGCAATGGCCTCCCGGCGCTCAGCAGCCTCCTGATAAAGCCACCTCTTAGCAGTAAGATCCTGAAGGATCTTCCTAACTTCATCCATGTCCCCAAAATCGGACAGGACGAAGCCATGGTTGATTATGTTCTTGGAAAGGCGGCCGGCCTCAGCAGCAAGCTGGGAAAGGATACAAGTATAAGTAAGAGTCTCCAAAAAATAATAATAAGGAGAGAAGTAAACTATAAAATACTTACCACAGTGAGGGAGTGGCTGAGATCATGGGCTTGGAAGATGGAGTTCAAGGATGCACAAGCAGCGAACTGCCTAGGTGCACACCGGGTAAGCTGGGACGCAAACTCGCCAGTCATCTCCGCAGCAAAGGGAGATAAGGTGGGCCTGAGCAAGCGACCGAACAAGTCGGACAAGGGATCCAAATTTAGATCCCACGGATTCAAGTATTCCGAGTTCTTTAGAGTATTTTGCATCTCAACTCGTAAGATCCTCTTCAGGGCCTCCACCTCAGCATACCCCCAGGAGTATTCGTCCATGGCGTAGTTGTGTTTAGCTATCCGGAGCTCCTGTCTCGCCTCATCTCCAGGAACCGGAGTCAGCACAATATTGGGAGGGGCAGTATGTTCCTCCATGGGAGAGACCCCGCCATCAAGACCGTGGGCCGGAGTGTCAGCTCTCCGTTTCCGTTTGGGCTCCTCCTGGGCAACCATTTTGCCCTTGCGTTTGCGAATCAGAGCAACTTCTTGCTCTTCTTCACCTTCTTCAACTTCCTCAGAAAAGCCCCATTGCTTTTCTTGACCTTCTCCCGGGAGCACCTCCTTATCCACTAAGTCAATAGTGTTTGGAGGAGCACTGGAAGAAGCCTTTAGAGGGGGGCCATCTAGGAAGAAGTAAAGGGAGGGGGAGCTTCTGGAGTGTGAACCCTAGCAAGTTCGGCCAAAATGGCATCCATGGAAACGCCTGCTACAACAAAAGAAAGAAGGAAAGTGTTAGAACATCGTTCGACCCTAGCAAAGTTCTGAATCTTAATGCTGGCAGCATCGTCTCTGAGATAGCTGTCCGAAGGCCGGAACCAGCTGAATGAAATATAAGCTAAGGGGTCTAAGGGAGCGGGCTCCGGAGGACAAGAACCCATCCAGGACCGACCTAGGAAATCTCCTAAGTTGGAAAAATAAAACTCCTTCACATGGTCTCCCCACCGGGTCGAGGGCATCCTAAACCTATAAAGATGGTCATCGAACCCTACAGGCCTAAGACTGGCATATTCGCCAACGGAAGGGACGTAATGAACTGCTAAAGGACTCTTACCACCGGAGCCGGAAGTGCTGGCGTCCGGAGCCCCAGTGTTCGGCTCCTGAGCCGAAGGCTTTGGCCTGGGAGCCCTTCTCTCCGCCGAGTCCCCAATGTGAAGGGGCTTCCCAGCGATCGCCTGGCTTCTCCTCTCGACCGGGCTCCCCACACGAAGTGGCCTCCCGGAAGCTGGTTGAGCCTTGGAGTAGGCTTTCTCCTGAGCCTTCCGGTAGAGATAGTCCTGGTACTTCTTCTCAGCAGTGGCGATAATCTCGTCCCGGAAGATCTTCTCCGCAGCACGCGCCCTCACGTTGGGACAGATAACCCGAGATAGGTTAGAGTCCTCCACGGATTGATGCGACAGGATGAGTTTTGCCTTCCAGCAATTCTCCGTCGTAACTAGGCCCCCGACGTCGAGGTCCGCCCGGTCATAAGAGGCGAAGGCTGGGCTCTCTGAAGAAAGACCTGAGTAGGTGCAGTCTACTCGTAAGGGGGAATCCTAACCCACTCAGTGTGGAGCTCCGGATGGTCCACTGCCCGGAACCCGAAAGAGAAGAAAAAACGATGGCGATACTCCTTAACATGAGTTTGCCTATTATACGAGACCACCCCATCATTGGCAGGGTGGGCCCGGAACCCATAAAAACCGTCTTTAAGCTTGTCCCCCTTCTTGGGGACGGAAACAAGTTCATAAAAATACAATATCTCTGCAGGCGGTATGCTTGAGGAATAAGTTGGTATGGCGCAAGGCCGACAAAAACTAAAAAATTAACAAAGTAGTCTTGGAGAGGAAGCATGGCCCCGGCCATCAAGTGCGTCTGGCTCCAAGCCCTGAAGCCGCCGTAGTTGTGATTGGGCGTCTCCGCATCACGAGGTTGCCGGTGGTACGTCCCGGATGTGGAAGGCTTGATTCCAGCTACCTCCACAATGTTCTCCAACTGATGAGGACAAGTCAGAGTAGAGTGAAGCTCTGCCGCCTCCCATCCGGTGGCCCGAGACTTGTACCCCTCCTGGGCAACGGGACCCAGCGAGACATCCTCGAGGGTAGCCAGACGCCTACCACTCTTCTTGGATGACTTTGAACCAGAAGTAGACATGTTCGATTCTGTAAAAAGAATTAAGATTCCAGCAGTTATGCCCCATACCAAACCCTAAACCAAGAAAAAGGGAATGGGGGTCCCCTAACCGCTGGAAAGAGGCCCCCTCCGGACACCTGTCAAACAGGAAACCCTAGAAGGATTCCCTGGACAAGAGTCGGGTGCAATAAATTCACAGAAGACGACATTGCGCACCAGAGAAAAAGAAAGGGCAGAAAGTCGAAAGAAAGCAATCTATCCTATGCCCTAAACGACCAGCATACGAAGAACGTATGGTCTTTTGCATAAAATAATAACGAATGCGTGACAAGAGTAATCCTATCACCAGAAATGGTGAACCTAGACCTGTTACGTAAAGAATCTAAAAGTTTGCATTCCCAGAAACTTCAAATACAAAATCTAGAAAAAACAAGCAGATAAGTAAAAGCATGCCATGCACATTAACAACAAAGCAAGGGGAGCAAGAAACTTACAGTGAAGTGTTGAGACTGGGGGTCCTGCTGTCGATCAAACGAATATAAGAAGGACTGACAGTAGTGAACGAAGATGAACTGGGAAAAATTGCAAAGTGTTCAACAATGTTTTTCTTCGTCTGAGAATTTTTTCTCTCTGGGAAATTTGAGCAAAGTTGGCAAGAAATGGGAAGTAACCGAAATGAAGGAAAGGTGGTGGCTTTTATAGGCAAAACTGCATGAGGAACAGGCACTATGACCTACCAATCAAACGGTGGGGGAAACGCACGATTCGAATTCTCAAAGATCAACGGACCAGATTGACTGGTAATTAAGGCGGTGGAAACGTTTGAGTATCCGTCTGACACCATTAATGCGTCGTATCAATCAATGGGCGTGAAACGAATCGAGCCCTGCAAAAAGTGAATCGCTGCATTAAAAGCCATCATTAAATGCACCCTCACGCGCCCAAAGCTCGTGCCAGGAAACCGAGGAGTCAACCGGAAGCACTTGAGCAAGCCTTGTTTTATTTTTCAAATAAACAAGGCTTGGGGGGTAAATGTTGCCGCTGATTCTGCCCAATATACGTGGACCAACCAGACAGGGACACGTGGATCAAGCAACTTATAATTCGAAATATTTGCTAAGTCTTTATGCCATAAGGCAGCATCCGAGACATGTCTCCCAGAGAAGGCATATGGAACCCCATATGCTCCCGAAAGCTCGAGTAACGCTAAGGCATCTCCGCGGGGTGTCAGGTTTCTCCTGAGCCATTAAGTGGCATTTAATGCCGCATGGGAGGAAGCGTTTTGGGACTGCTACACGCAATAAAGTCTGACGGCACAACCTCCAACCAGCAGCTACAAAGTAATGATCATTTAAGTCTAACGACGGCTACACTGTGAAGAGTCACATCAGTCAATAGACAATAAGGACATTCCACATAAAAGCCCTACAGCACCTAGGGATTTGACCATGCATTACTCATGGTATATTCATTGGGAATGCCCAACTTTATGGATACTTACAGATACACTTGTAAGATAACTCTTGGGATCACCCCACCAAAAACACTATAAATACCCCCTCAAAGCTCATTAAAGGGGATCGAGAATCTTTGGCTGCATAAGAGCAATAAGATGGAAACACTCACCAAATACATTCTCTGTATTAAATACATCCATAAATAAAAAAGACTCGTGGACTAAGGCTCATTAACGCCCCGACCACGTAAAAATCCTTCTCTAAATTTCTTACAGCTCTATAAACTTATAATATTTTATTAGTTGTCGAAAACCTCGGTCAACAGTTCCCAAACATGAATCGAAACCCGAACCGGGACTCAGGACCCGAACCAAGACCTAAACTCAGACCCGAACATGGAACAGGACTCGGGACCCAGAATTAGGATCGAGACCCAGAACTGCACCCATGTTTCGGTCTCGAACCTAGACTGAGACCGAGACTGAGACCGGGACCTAAGACATGAACCTAAACCAGACAGGGACACGTGATTGAGATCTAGATCTTGTCCTGGGATTCGGGAGCACGGCTTGGACAACACCCATAGTCGGTGTCTTGGTATGGCACTCAGAGAAGCACCCAAAGCTAGACCAGGACCTGGACCCAGACCTAGACCTGGGACCCAAAACCGAAACATGAACCAAAACGTGACCAAGACCCTAGAATAGGACTAGGACCGTGACCAGAACCTAGACCTGGACCGGGACCCAGAACTAGACCAGAACCCAGCCCCGGAACTCGGGCTCGAACCCAGTCGCAGACGCGGTCCCGGACCCAGACTAGGATTGAGATTCAAACCTAAACCTAAACTCGAACTCGGGACTTGATCCTAGACCCAGACCAAGCCCTTGACCTAAAACAGGGTTCGAACGTTGACATGGACTAAACCTAGACACGAACTCGAATACCGAACCAAACCTAGATTGGGATCGAAACATGAGACCTAGACCCGGACACAGATGCAGACCCAAACCCGAACCTCGGACCCAAACCAAGACCCGAACCAGGACCTGAACTCATACCTGGACCCAGACCAGGATCAAAAAAACGCGTACCCGGACTCGAACTAAGAGTCAGACCCCGACCCGAACTCGAAACAAAACTTGGGCCCAGAATCAGAACTGGAACTGTGACTAGGACCCGGACCTGAGACCAGAACCAAACCCAAACTCAGACCAGAACATGGACCAAGACCTTAAATAGGACTGGGACTTGAGACATGGGTCCCGGACCTAGACCGGGACCTGGACCTGACCTGGTCCTAAACCCTCACCGGGACTTGAGACCTGCAAACCAGACCAGGATACCGACCTTGACAAGGACCCAAACCTTAACTTGGACCAAGATTGGGACTGAAACCTAGCCCCGAACCCTGATCGGGACCTAGACTAAAACCAAGACTCGGGACCCGAAGCTGAACCTAGACCCAAACCATGACCTAGAAACCGGACTTGGATGGGGGACCTAGACCAGGGACCTAGGTCCCGGAACCCAGACCCAGATCTAAATGCGGGACTCGAACCCAAACCAGGACCTAACCTAGACCCAAGAATCCGAAGTCAAACCTATAACCGAACCCGAAACCTGCCCCGAACACAAACAAGGAAAGGAACCTAGACACGAACCCATACAAGGACCGAACTCGAACCCGGACCTGAACCCAAAATCAAACCTGAACTGAGACCCAGACCAAGAATCAAACCCAAACCTAGACCTCCACCTGGACTCGTACTCGAACCTAGACCGGGATCACAACCTAGGACGTAGACCCGAAACTAAACCAGGACTCAGATCGAGATCGAAACCTGGGACTCAGACCCGAACCTGAACCTGGACCAAAACCCAGGACCTTAACCCACACTCGAAGCCCAATCCGGACCTTGACCGAAATCCGGACATGAACACAAACTCGGACCAAGACTAGAACCCCGACCCAAACTCGAACCCAAACTCGAACTTGGAATTGTGATTGGAACTGGCACCAGACAAGGACTAGGACCAGGACAAGGACATGGACCCAGACCTGAAACCAAACCCAAATAAAAACCAAGACCAAGACCCAAACCCGAACCGTGACTAGTACCCAAACCCGAACCTAAGACCAGAACTAAGACCTAGACCTAGAATCAGGATAAGGACCTGGGCAACGAAACTAGAACGAGACCTAAGACCCGACTCTAGACCCATACTTCAACCTAGGACCCAGCTTGTGACCCAGAACCCAAAATGGAACCAAATCGACACTCAAGATCGGGATCTGGATCTTGACCTAGAGCTTGGACTGAACCCGTAGTTGGTGTCTAGATCTGGGTCCCAGCCCCAGTCCCGAACCTAGACCCGGACCTAAACCTAGTCCCACACCCAAACCTAGACACGAACCCGTACCCTGTGACCTAAAATTCGAATCGAAATCGGATGTAGACCGGGACTTTGGAACGGGTAAGAAACAAAGACTTGGACCTGGACCTCGAACCATAACTAGACCAAGACCCGTACTCCCAACCCAAACCTGGACTCGGGACCCGAACTTGGACCCAAACACAGACCTAAACATGGAACTAGACTCAAGACACAAAGTTGGGACTGGGACCTAGAACTGCACCCCAATCTCGGTCTCGAACCCAAACTTGAACTTGGGACCCTAGTCCTAAACCAGAATCAGATCGGGACACGTGACAGGGATTCTGATCTGGACTCAGACCAGGACCCGCACTCGGACAAAGATCAAAATCGGACCCTGACCCTGACCCAGGACCCGAAACTGGAACCTGAACAAAAACTACCTTACAAGGACCCTCGAATAAGACTAGGACCGTGACCAGGACCCAGACCCAGACTTAGAATCGAACTCGGACCTAGCCCCAGACCCAAATCGAGACCAGAACTCGGGCTCCGACACGGTCGTTTACCCAGACCTGGACCGAGACCCGGACCCAAAACCCAGACCCAGACCCAGACCTAAACCTGGGACTCGATCCCAAACACAGACTCAAACCTAGATAGGGATCCGAATACGAACCTAGACTCAAATCCAGAGCAAGACCCACACCGGGATCGAAACTTAACACCTAGATCCGGACCGAGACCCTGACCCACACCTTGACTTGGACCCGCACCCGGGACCCAAACTCGGACCTAGACTTGAACACATACTCAGACTAGGATTTGGACCTGAACCCATACCCTGACCCAAACTCAGACCAGGACTCAAACCCCGACCCAGACCCCGACCCAAACCTGAACCTAGACACTGAATCGAAATCGAAACTAGGACTAGGACCCAAACCCGAACATGGACCCAGACCAGGAACAAGGCCCTACACCTGGATGGGAAACCTAGACGTGGGCCTTAGAACCTAGACCCAAATTGGAACTCAGGACTCAGACCAGAACCTTGACCTAGACTCGAACCCTGATCTGGACGCAAACCGAGATCAGAACCTGAACTCGAACTCGGACCAAGACATGAACCCTAACTTGGTCCTGGACTTGGACTAGGACCTAGGACTCAGACCTGGATGGGGAACTTGGACCCAGGACACGAGCATTAGAACAGGGACCGAGACCTAGGACCTGACCCCGGACCTAGTCTGATTCTAGTTCTAGGACTGAGACCGGGTCCTAGTCCCCTGGTCTTATTTTCGGGTCGCGGTTTGCTTTCAGTTCCGCTTCTAGTTTTGGGTCACAGGATATGGGTCCGAGTCTGGGTCCAAGTTTTGGTCCGAGTCTGGGTCTAAGTTTGACTCCGAGTATAGGTCCAAATCCAAACATCGACTATGGTTCAGGTCCAAGCCCCGAGTCCATATTAGGATCCAGTCTCGGGTCGTAGTCTAGTTCCACTTTGGGTCCCAGGTCCTGGTTCGGGTCCTAGTTCAGGGTTCACGTTCAGGTTCGGGTTCAGGTCCTAGGTCTCAATTTTAGTTTTAATGCCTGGGTCATGGGTCCAGGTCCCCCACCTAGGTTTGCGTCCTAGGTCCCGGTACGAGTCTAGGACCCGGTCTAGGTTCAAGTCCTAGTCTGAGTTCAGGTTTGGGTTTTTGATCCTAGTGTGGGTCATGAGCTGGGTTCGAGTCCAGATCCAAGTTCGGCTACAAGTCTCGGGTTTCGATCTGGGTCTGGGTTTCAAGGTCGCGTCCATGCCCACTATCTAGGTCCGAGTCCTAGGTCCCAGTCCAGGTCCATGTTTGTGTTCATGTCCTAGTCCTTGTTCTAATATTGATTCCGTGTCCGGGTTCGGGTTCGGGTCGGGGTCTGGATTGAGGTCTGAGTCCTGGTCCGATGCTAAGATTGGGTTTCGGTCCAAGTTTAGATCCCGGTCTAGGTCTAGGTTTGGGTCCAAGTCCGAGTCCAAGTCTTGGGTACGGGTCCAGGTTTTGGTCATGGTCTCGGTCCGGATCCAGGTCCCAAGTTTCGATCCTGGTCTGGGTATGGGTCTGGGATTGGGTTCGAGTCCAGGTTCGTATCCAGATCCATGTCTAGGTCCGAGTTTAGGTTTGGGATCGGGTCCCAGGTTTAGGTTCAACTCGATCACGGACCTAGAACCAGAATCAGACAAGGACTGGGACTCAAACCCAGGCATGCACTGTAATAGGACCCAAACCTAAACCAAAACCCATACAAGGACTTGGACCCAGACCCAGACCTGTGACTTGGGACCTAAACCAAGACCCGGACCTAGACCCAAACGGGGATCAAGACCCAGACCCAGACCCAAAAACTAGGGCCCGACCCAGGACCCATAAACAAGACTCGGACCTGGGACCCAAAACCCGAACCCAAACTGGGACTGGGACCCGAACTCGGACTCGAACCCAAACAGAGACCTGGACTCGGACCGGGCCCGAACCAGAACCGGAACACGAACTTGGACCTAGACAAGGACTTAGGACCCAAACATAGATAGGGGACCACGACCTAGGAAATGGGACCCCGAACTAGGATCAGAACTTGGGCCTCAGAACTTGGATTAGGATTTGGGACCTACCCTCAAACCCAAACCTGGACGTAGGAAACCCCACGAGACCTGGGATTCGGGACTCGATGCTTGGACCTGACTTGTAGTCAGTGTCAGGATCTAGGACTTAAACTACAACCCAAACCCAAACTTGATCTCAAACAAGGTCTCGGGCATATACCAAGACCCAGACCCACACTTGGGAACCAAAACCGAAACTTAAACTGGAACCAGACTAGGATCTCGGAACGGGACCGGGAGCTAGACCCAGACCTGAACCTGAAACCGGACCTAGCCTCGAACCCTAACTGAGATCGAACCCCAGACCTAAACTTTGTCCCAAACCCAAATCAGGACACGAACCCAAACTCGGACCCAAACTCGACCCGAACCCGTACGCCGTAACATGAAACTGGAACCGAAACTAGAAGCCGATTGGGACCCAGGAACAGGGCCAGGACCAGAACGTGGACCGTGACCCAAACTTTGACCGGACCAGGACCCAGACACAGACACAGACCCACCCTGGGATTGGGGTCCAAAACCTGAATCCAAACCCGAACTGAGACTCGGGACCCAAACTCAGACCTAAATTCAATGCTGAACATTGAACATGACTCGGGACCTAGAATTGGGATCGAGACCCAGAACTGGACCCTAGTCTCGGTCCTGGACCTAGACCCAGACCCAGACCAGAACCTGGGACATAAGCTGAATCTAGACTCGGACCCGTGATTGGGATCCAAATCTTGTCCCGGGATCTGAGAACCACAACTTGGACAAGACCAATAGTCAATTTCTTTATTTGGGACTCAGACAAGGACCCAAAGCTGGACCACGACCTAGATCCAAACCCAGACTTGGGACCCAAAACTGAAACTTGAACAAGAACGTGACCAGGACCTTGGAACAGGACCGCGAGCGTGACTAAGACCTGGATCTGGACCGGGACCTTGAACTAGACCAGAACCCAGCCTCTGAACTCGGGCTCGAACCTTGTCCCAGACCCAGACTAGGATTGAGACGCGAACCTGAACCCGAAACCGAACTCAGGACCTAGCCCCTGACCTAAACTGTGATTTAGACCTAGACATGGACACGAAGCCAAACCTGGACCCGAAAACTGAACCAGACCCAAACCGGGATCGAAACACGAGACGTAGACCCGAACTCGGATGCAGACCCATACCCGTGTTGGGTTTTATGCCCTAAATAAAACTCTTTACAATCTGATTAGTAATCAATATAAGAAATTTTGAAGTGATTTATGTTTGCATGAATTTTACATGTTAATGGTTTAATATGTTTATTACATTTATACACAAAATCATTTAAATCCAGATCATATGTTTATTCACAATAATAGTATCGTCAACACAGTGGAATGTAATTGTGATCATATGAATCAAAAGACTAAGTCCCGATTTCATCAGTGTTTTGGATTTACACTAATGTGATAATCAGCGATGACGTGTACTTACACTTGGAGTAAGTGTTATGTTCTTTCCAGGACATTAGTAAAGTATACTAGTTTCGAATGTATGGAGTATACATTGGACTGGACCGATATTGCAACTTAGTTAAGATATTACAAACTTACTGTTATATCTTTCCAAGTCAATATCAGTAGTTGATCTTAAGATTAAAAGAATCTAAATCCTGATATGCTTAGGCTCAACTCAAGAGTACTATTCATGTTCTTTGATTTATTAGTTAAGCCTACTTTTGGGTCAGGATGATACGTATATTTTGGGAACATGATAGTATGATTGAGTTGGACTGCTGAACATAAATATGGAATCTATAGCTTCTACTGGTGTATAGAAGTTAAGTGATGATAACCTTCGAGCTTAGCAAATAGAAGTAAATGGATGAGCTCTTGTTTAAGTGACTAATTCTTAGATCACTAAACACCATTTACAGGTAGCTGAGTGTTTTAAGGGGAAAAGTACATTGAGGGGTGAGAACGGTAAAATTATCCCATCTCGATGTAGATCATCTATGTAGAGGATCTTTGATCACAATAAGATGATAACAATGGTTAAATGAGATAGCATATCTATATCGTGGAACATATAATATGCTCTATATAAGTCTGAGAGTGCAATTCTAAGTTCTAAGAGTGGATTCAACGAAGAATTAATAAGTAGGAATTTACCTAGTAAATTCGGTTCACTTATTGGAAGCTCAGCATATAGATCCATGGTCCCCATTCTAGTTGAGAACATACTGCTTGTAAGACTCAATAATTGATTTGTGATTAATCAATTATAATTCTAAAGTTAGACTATGTCTAATTTGTGAATTTTCACTAAGCAAGGTCGAAATTGTAAAGAAAAGAGATTCTAGGTTTATTTATTTATTAATAGACTTTATATGTCTAGTTAATAATTAAATTAAATGACAATATTATTTAATAATCTATTTCAGTTATTAAATAATTAGTTTTGGCATTTAAAAGGTTAGAATTGGAAAATTGGCCTTTTTGAGAAAATAGAAATAAAATTTGTGAAAACTACAAAATCAAGTGGGGCCCATTATCTACACCTTGGCCGGCCACTTTATGTGGATTTTCAAATTGATATTTTTATTATTTTAATGCCAAATAATTCCTAACCTAAACTTAGTAGTTGCCTATAAATAGAAAGTGATGGCTCAGTCAAAATCATAAGTTTTCATTATTCTTCTGACAGAAAATTCTCTCTTCAGAAAAACTGAGCCTTCCCTTTCTCTTCTATTGGCCGAAATCATTCTCTCTCTTTTCCTCTTCTAAATTTTGAACCTTAGTGAGAGAGTAAGTGCCCACACACAGCAAGTGGTAAATCAATCATAGATTGGAAGACTGTGAAGGATCACATACACAAAGAGAAGGACATTCGGGCTCAGATCTTGATAATACTCTGCGACAGAAAGGATACAAGAATTAGAGATCTGAGTGGAAGGAGACATTAATTTCGCTGCATCAATGTAAGGCTTTCTTAACTTTATATGTGTTTATTTTATCGTTTTAGAAAGTTCATATTTAGGGTGTTAAACAACATACTTGTAAGTAGATCTAAGATCCTGGTAAAATAAAATTCCAACAACTGGCCTCAGAGCCATGGTAATTTATTTGCTTGCAATAAATTTGGACTTTAAAACGATTATTTGTTATTTGGATGGTTTCATGTTGTATTGAGTGTTATATGATGATTGATTGATGTTTGTGAATTTTTGTGAAAAATAGTTGAAATTTTGTTTCTGTAATTATTTTTATTGGATAGTATGGAAATAATTAAGCAAGTTCCTTTTTTACAGAACACAATTTCGATTTAATTTGAATTAGTTATTATTTTTTTAAGATTCGAAAAAAGATAGGGATGCTGCACTCACCCACGCGCGCGGACAGCAAGCATTCAGACACGCAGCTCGCCCATCGCCTGTCTGAAGCTCCTTACGCGCGCAGAAATCCTGCACGTCCCTACCTGCGCCGAGGTTTCTCGGTAGGCACTCCCCATTGCGCATGCGGACGTGTATGCACAGCATACCGTCCGTACAGCTCGCAATTTTTTCGTTTTTCTCCGATTTTTCATGCTTTTCATGGATTTAACTTCCGATTTTTTGTGTAGTTTTATATTTAGACATTTACTATTCCTATTTCAATTCTAATTATCATAATTAAATTATTTCATTTTTTTTTAATTTAATTCATGATATTAGTGTAATTTGAATTTGAAAATAGTAAATATCTATCTTTTTTGCTTAATTATCTATCTTATTTTTAAATTTTGATTATATCTTATTTTATTTTTAAATTTAAGGTCAGATATTAATTTTTTAAATTAAATATTTTTTTAAAATTTGACGTTATTTAAATTTAAAATAAGATAACTATAATCATGATATTTTAAATAGATGTAAGATATTTTGCTAACTTTTAAATTTTGTTATTTTATTAATTTAAATTAAATTTAAAATCTGAAAAAGATATTTATTTATCATTTTTTAATTTTTATTTATAAAATAACATTTAATTTTAAAAGTAGTTAGCAAATTTTGAAATAATATTTAGGTTAGTTGAAACTTAATTTTTCAAAATTGTAGCTTTAATTTTAAATATTATTTTATTATTATTTTCGAAAATAAATAAATATTTTTTTTTATTTTTGCAAAAATTAAATATTAATTTTATTTATTTATTTAATTATTTTATTTTCAAAATTTAATTATTTAAAATTAAATAAATCCTACATCCAACTATCTAGCTAACCTTGTTGCAGGAGTATGTGGTTTTTGCTTGTTTGTAAGTTTTTAAAACCTATTATTGCTTGATTGCAAATAGCCATGGTTAACTTGTTGACAGATCCAATGATCTGATTTTAACTCATGGCTCCTTTGGTCAAGTAAATAATTTGTAACAGGTAAATTTTACAATCTTCTTTCATCTGTGTATGACCTAGCAACATGATAGGATCCATCCAAATGTGTGCCTGTGTGAGCCTATATGTTTATTTTATTATATAGATGCATATAGGTTGTTGCTAAATAAAATGTCACACCATGATAGATTTTATTTAGGTCCATTTAGTTTTTGGACATATTCAATTAATAATAGTTATTTATTTTAAGGTTAAATTCCTCTCTTTTGGGCCTTGTGTGAGAGTTGGGAGCCATAGAAGTGGGTACGACATACTGAACCCAGCACCCTCTTACATGAATTACCCCATTTGTGAAGGCTCATTTGCCTGATTTGAATAACTGTACTAGGTTAATTATATTAGTTTGACCTAATAAAATTGAATTAACAACATAATTAACTTTTAAAATATATGAAATTTATTTTCATATTTTAAAGTTAATTTTAAGAAAACCACTTTTAGTTTTAGATATTATTTCTACACAAACTATTTGTATTTTTCTTGTGTTTAATTAAATAAAGAATTTTAACTAACTACATTCTTTTGCGAACTTATTTAATTAAATATTCCTATTTAAGTTATAAATCAGTTATATTAACTGATTTTTCATATCTAACTTAAATTTGAATATTTTATTCAAATTTAAAATTAAGTTGAGGAATCCTAGGCATTAGTTATTAAAGATTCTTAAGATATTTTTTAAGTTAGTTTTTAAACTTAAAATGGAATATCTTTCAAATTAAGTGGTTATAACTTAATTTTTGATATTTAATTAAATCTAAATTTGAAAATATTTAAGTTTTAGATTTTTTCTATACAACTTAAATTACATATTTTGTAGATAGCTATTTCTAGACTACTTATTATTTCTAATATTTAAATTGAAAAATAATATACATTGTGAAATTAATTATTTAAATAATTAATTTTGGTACAATTTATTTTTAGGTATATTTTTTCCTAGTATTAAACTGGAGATTAATAATTAAGCTTTCTCTACTCTTAATTATTTATTTCTTGAATTTAATAATTAAGCTTTCTCTACTTAAATATTTATTTTTCATGACACTTAATTAAATAGAAAATTATTTTTAGTAGTTGCCTATAAATAGAAAGTGATGGCTCAGTCAAAATCATAAGTTTTTATTATTCTTCTGACAGAAAATTCTCTCTTCAGAAAAACTGAGCCTTCCCTTTCTCTTCTATTGGCCGAAATCATTCTCTCTCTTTTCCTCTTCTAAATTTCGAACCTTAGTGATAGAGTAAGTGCCCACACACAACAAGTGGTAACTCAGTCATAGATTGGAAGACTGTGAAGGATCACATACACAAAGAGAAGGACATTCGGGCTTAGATCTTGATAATACTCTGCAACAGACAGGACACAAGGGTTAGAGATCTGAGTGGAAGGAGACATTAATTCCGCTACATCAATGTAAGGTTTTCTTAACTTTATATGTGTTTATTTTATCATTTTAGAAAGTTCATATTTAGGGTGTTAAACAACATACTTGTGAGTAGATCTAAGATCCTGGTAAAATAAAATTCCAACAACCCGAACTTGGGACCCAGACTTGGACCCGAACTTGGACCCAGACTCAGACCGGGATTCGGAAAACCCGTACCCGAAATCAGAATTGGAACTATGACTAGGACCCAGACCTGAGACTAGAACTGAACCCAAACCATAACTGACTCTCACCAGAACCTGAACCGTGACCTTGACTAGGACTGAGACCTGAGACTTGGGACCGAACCTTGACCGGGACTCGGACTGGGACCTGGACCTTGACCTGACATGGTCCTAAACCCTCGCCGAGTTCTGAGACCCACGACCCAGACCAGGATCTAGACCCTAACAAGGACCCGAACCTAAACCCAGACCAAGACGTGGATAGAGACCTGGACCCGAACCCAGACCGGGACCTAAACTAAAACCAAGCCTCAGGAGCCGAACTTAAACCTGGACCCACACCAGGACCTAGGAATCGGACTTGGATGGGGGACCTAGACCATGGACTTAGGCCCCAGAACCCAGACCTAGATCTAAATCCAGGACTCAAACACCAATCAGGACCTGACCTGGACCCGGGAATCTGAAGTCGGACCAAGACCCGGACCCAAAACTTGCCCCGGACAAAAACCAGGTTAGGAATCTGGACACGAACCCTTACCATGATTAAACCCGAACCTGGACCCGAACCAAAAATCAAACTAGAACCCGGGACCTGAACTCAGACCTAGACCCAGAATAAGACCCAAACCTAGATCTGCACCCAGACCAGCACTCGCACCCAGAGTGGGATCGGAACCAAGAACTTAGACCCGGAACAAAACCCAAACTCAGATCAAGATCGAAACTTGGGACTCGGACAAAAACTTGGACCCAGACCAAGGACCCTAACCCACACCTCGAGCTCGATCCAAACCTAGACTGAGATTTGGACTCGAACCCAAACTCGGACCAAGACTCGAACCCTAATTCAAACTCGAACACCGACTCAAACTCAAACCCAAACTCGAACTCAGAATCGAAATTGGAACTGGGACTAGGACTAGGACCCAGACCCAAACCCAAACCCAAATAAAAACATAAACCAAGACCCAAACCCGAACTGCGACTAGGACACAAACCCGAACCTAGACTGGGACCCAAGCCCAAACTAGAACTGGGAACTAAGCCCATAATAGGGATAGGGACCCTGGCAACAGAGGTAGGACCAGGACCCAATACCCGACCCTAGACCTGGACTTAAACATAGGACCCAGCTCGTGACCTAGCACCGGAAAAGGAACCAGAATGCGACCCGATATCAGGGTCAGGATCTTGACCGGGGGCTTGGATCGAAGCCGTAGTCAGTGTCTAGATCTGGGACCCAGCCGCGACCCGAAACCAAACCAGGGCCCCAACCAAAATCTAGACCCGGACCCAAACCCAGTCCCAGACTAAAACCTGGACCCGAACTCATACCCTGTGACCCGAAATCAGAACTGAACCGGAAGTAGACCGGGACCCGGGAACGGGACCGGAACGAGGACTTGGACCTAGACCCAAAAACATAACCAGACCAAGACCCAGACTCCAACCTAGACCTACACCTGAACTGGCACCTGGACCCGGATCCCAACCCAAACCAGGACTCGGTGCCGAACCTGGACCCAAGCTCAGACCAAAACATGGAACCAGACTTGTGACAGAAAACTGGGGCCGGGACCTAGTTTCTGTTGGGTTTTATGCCCTAAATAAAACTCTGTTTCAATGTAGTCTAGATTATTCAATATCAATAAAGTAACAGAAGTATTTTTGATTCATTTGTGTATGTTTTGGTTCACCTTATCAATTGTTTGTCTATTTGATTTATAAATTCATTGAAACCCTTTTCACATACTTGATCATGTTTATTGTGTTGTCAACACATTGGAAAGTAAACATGACTATGTGATTAAAGATTCCTAGATTTATCAGAACACTGGGTTTTACTGATATGACAATCTACAACAGAGTTTACTTGCATTTGGAGAAATCCTATGCTCTTTCCAGAACATTGGTTAAAGTAAAGCTTGGGTTGGATGCATGGAGTATGCATTAGAATGGACCGATATTGAACTTTGATATAGATTTATTAAACTTACCATAATATCTATTCAATTAAATATCACTTAGTTGATCCTAGATCAAATGATCTTAATCCTGATATGATTAGGTTCAATCTCAAGAGTGTTATTCGTGTTCTTTGATTTGTTAGTTAAGCCTACTTTTGGGTCAGGGTTATACGTACATTTTGGGAACACGGTAGTGCAATTAAGTCGGAGCGCTAACATAAATATGGAATCTATAGCTTCTATCTGGCGAATAGAAAGTAAAGGATGATTTCCTTCGAGCTTAACCAAACGAAAATAAATGGTGGAGTACTCATTTCACTTAGCTGAAATATCATTTATACAGGGTTAAGTATTTTAAGGATAAAATACATTGTAGGGTGTTACGGTAATTTAATCCCTTTATAGTGTAAATCATCTATATAGAGGATCATTGATCAAATTAGGATTATAACAATGGATAATTAATGACGTGTCTACATGGTGGAACATATAGAGCGTTCTATATAGCTGAGAGTGCAATTCTAAGTTCTATGCGTGGCTTCAACGAAGAATTAATAAGTCAGTGAATTTAAGATTTAAATTCTTGATCTGCTTATTGAATTTAATTGGTTTTAATTAATCAATTATAATTCTCAAATTAGACTATGTCTATTTGTGAATTTATCACTTATTAAGGGCGAAACTGTAAATAGGTTTATAGGGTATGTTTATTAATTAAGAAACTTTGATTAGTTTAATTAATAAATATTATAAATGACAACATTATTTAATAATTAGTCATAGTTATTAAATAGTTGGATTTGACATTTATTTGGTTGAATAAGTAAATTGGCAGTTTTTGAGAAAATGGGAAACTAGAAATGATGAAATAGGAAAGTTGCAAAAGTTAAAGGCTTGTTTCCATATTGCCATGGCCGGCCATTTAACTTCTCTTTTCTCATTTATTTTTTCATTTTTTAATGCCAAGTAATTTAACCCTAACCCTGTGTGGTATTCTATAAATAGAAGGTAAAGGCTTCAGGAATCACACACAACACAATTGCTTTATTTTCCTTTCACAGAAAATTCCCTGAGCCGCCACTCTCTCTCTTTCTTTCTTCTCTGTTTCGAAATTCCTCTAAGTGATAGAGTAGTACCCACACACATCAAGTAATACCTCAATCATAGTGAGGAAGACTGTGCAGAATTCAGAGTCAACAAAGAAGGACATTCGGGCTCAGATCTTGATTATACTCTGCTACAGAAAGGAATGAAGGGTTAGAGATTTGAGTGGAAGGAGACATATTATTCTGCTGTATTCAATGTAAGGTTTCTCATACTTTATATGTGTTTAATTAATTTTGTTTTAGAAGTTCATATTTAGGTTGTTAATCAACATACTTGTGAGTAGATCTAAGATCCTGGTAAAATAATTCCAACAGTCTCAATCTCGAACCCAAACTCGGACCTTGGACCCATGACCTGAACCAGAACGAGACCGGGACACGTGACAGGGATACAGATCTGGGACTTAAACCAGGACACGAACAGGACTGCCAGAATAGGACCCTTAAACAAGAGTACGATCGTGACCAGGACCCGGACGCAGACCTAAAACCAAACTCAGACCTAGATCCAGACCCAAACCGAGACCGGAACTCGGGCCCAAACATGGTCGTGTACCCAGACTTGGATCTAGATCCGGACCCGAACTCGGACCGGACCTAGACCTGGGACTTGATCCCAGACATAGACTCGGACCTAGATAGGGATCCAGATACGAACCTGGACTCGAACCCAGACCTAGACCCAGACTAGGATCAAAACTCGGGACCTAGATCTAGACTGAGACCCTGACCAAGACCCAGACTTGGACCCGCACCCGGGACCTGTACACAGACCTGGACCCAAACCCAGACCCAGACCGGGATCAAGACCATGACCCTCACCCAGACCCAAACTCAAACCTGGACTCAGACCTTGACCCAGACCCAGACCCATATCGAAACCTAAACACTAAATCGAAATTGAAACTGGGACTAGGACCCAAACCCAGACCTAGACCTAGGCCTCGGAACCTAGACCCAGATCAAAACTCGGGACTCGGACCCGAACCAAGACCTTGACTTGAACCCATTTCTAGACCTAGACTGAGATCAAAACCCGAACCTAGAAGTGGACCAGGACATGAACCGCGACCCGGTCCTAGACTAAGACCAGGACCTAGGACTCACACTTGGAAGGGGGACCTGGACCCGGGACACTGGCATCAGAACTGGGACCGAGACCCAAGACCTTACACCAGATCCGGACCCTGACCTAGGACCCGGACTAAAGACTTGGGACCCGAAGTGGAACTAGACTGGGCCCGAGACCGTGATCTTGATATGGACTCGGGGCATAGACCAGATCGGTAGTCAGTGTTTCGACCTGGGACCCATACCCAGACTCAAATCTAGACCTAGACTCAGACCCAGTCCCAGACCCAGACCCGTACCCGAGACCTTGGTTTGAGTGCAAGTCTGGCTTTGAGTCTGGGAACTAGAATCTGACTAGGACGCAGACGTACACACAAACCCGAATCAAAACTCAAATCGAGTCTAGGGACATGAACTCGAACCCAGACACAGACTTGGATCCAAGCCTGGACCAAGGACCCGAACCGGGATTGGAGACTCACACCTGGACCCAAGACCAAAACCTAGATTGGGGACACAAACACAAAATTAGAACCAGAATCGGGACCTAGGACTTGGATAAGGACCCAAGATTCGTCCCCGGTCTAGGTCCTAGACCCGGGATCCGAATCAAAACAAGACCAAGACCCAAGATTGGGATTTGGATCTTGACCGATGACCCGAGGCTTGGACCCAACCCGTAGTCGGTCTCTAGATCTTGGAATCGTACTAAGACCCAAACTTGGAACCATTTCCAGACCAAGACAAAAACCCAGACTCGAACCCGAGACCTGAAATCAGAACAAGAACCGGAATTAGGACCCTTGAACACGAATTGGACAAGGACCCAAAACCGGATCTAGACGTGGAACTGAACATGGACTGGGACCCAGAACCAGACTTAGACCTAGACCCTGACTTAGACCCAGATCCGTACCCCAAACCTGGGTCTGAGTCCGAATTTGGGTTTGAGTTTGGAACTTAAATCTGACTAAGACCTAGACCCAGACCCAGACGGGGATGCAGACCCAAATCAAAACTCAGATCGGGACTCGATACACAAACCCGAACCCAAACATGGACTTGGACCTAGACCCGGACCCAACACCCAGATCGAGATTGGAGACTCAGACCTAAACCCAGGAGCCAGACCTAAATTGGGGACTCAAACTAAAAATTAGAACCAGAATCGGGATCTAAGAATGGAACTGGGACCCGTGACCCGACCGTAGTCTCGGTCCCATACCGAGACCCGGACACGGACCAGGACCCAAGATCCGAATTGGAATGAGAGTGGGACAGAAGATTAGGATCCATATATTGACCCTCGACTTGGGGCTTGGACCCAACCCGTAGTCGGCATCTAGATCTTGGAATCATACCAACACTCAAACTTGGAACAATTTCCAAGCCAAGACCCAAACCTGAACTCGGACCCGAGACCTGAAATCAGAACAAGAACCGAAATCAAGACACTGGAACAAGAATTGGACCTGGACCCATAACCAGATCTAGACGCGGAACCGAACACGGACCCGAACCTAGACTGGGATCGATACCCAGTCCCAGACCCGAACCTCGACCCAAACTTGCGATAGGACTTTCGACCTAGAACCCGAAGCCCAAGACCCGGGATTCGGGACCTGGACCAGAAACTAGACCCGTGGTAGAACCCAGACACAGACCCAGACCAAGACCCAGACAAAGACCTGGACCCAAACACGGACTGAAACCCAAAGCCAGACCCGGACCCAGAACCAAACTCATACCATAACTCAGACTCGAACTCGTGATTTGGACCCGGATCGAGATACGGACTGGGACACAAACCTTGACTAGGACCGAGACCTAAACCTGGACTTGGACTAGAACCTAGACTAGGACGGGGACCCGAGACCGAGATCGGGACCCGGGACCCGATACTTGGACCTGGGACATGAGAATCGAAATGTGACTAGACCTAGTCAAGGCCAAGACCTAAGACAAGGACCAGTACTGAAGACGAACCGGGACCTGCACTCGGACTAGGACCCTAATCTAGACTGGGACCTAGGACCCTAACCTGAATTGGGGACCCAGACCCATGACTCAGAACCCAAGACCAAAACCTAGACCTGAGACCCAAACCAGAACCCAATGTAAGAGCTACAACTTAAACAGGATCTGGATTTGGACCCGGGACCCAGGACCCAAGACCCGAGGCTTGGAGCCGACCCATAGTCAGTGTCTAAATCAAGGAATTAAACCTTGACCCGAACCCAAACTTGGACTAGAACCCGAACCCGTGCGTGAACTCAAACTAGACTCGACATGTTTTTGATGTTTGGATTTGGGACCAAGACTCGAACCTTAACCCAAACACGGACCTAGACCCAAACCAGGACTTAGACCCAAAGCCACACTCAAACCTTAAATCGTACCCTGTGACTCAAAATTGAACCGAAACTTGAAGCGGACCCTTAAACCCTAAACCCTAAATCCTAAACCCTAAACCTTAAACTCTAAATCCTAAACTCTTCACACTTACCCCTAAACCCTAAGCCCTAAACCCTAAACCCTAAATCCCTAAACACTTTACCCAATACCCTAAACCTTAAACCCTAACCTAGACACGGGCCCAGGCCCATACCCATATCGAGATCATAACCCAGGACCATGACCCAGACCCGGATCTAGACGCGAACCTAGACCCAAACTCAGGACCTGAACCCGCACCAAAACCCAGACCAAAACCTTGTCTGGGACGTAGACGTTGTGTCGGACGCAGATTGGGATATCTCCCCGGACCCAAATAGGGACCTGGACTTAGACTGGGACCCAGACCCTGACTCAAACCTAAACCCATACTGGGAACTAGACTCAGACCCAAACTCAGGATCCCAACCCGAATCTGAACTTGGACCTAGGATCCACACCTAGATGGGGGACCTAGGCCCTAAACCCGAACTTGGAACTAGACCTGGACCAAGGATCCTGACCCAGATGGGGGAGTTGGACACAAAACTGAGCCCAAGATCCGGGACCGAGCCCAAAACTCGAGACACGGGACCCGACCCTAGACCTGACTTTCGAGACACAACCCCAAACCAGGACCCAAACCAAAACTTAGGACGCGGCCCAAGACTCGGGACCCAAACTAGAATAAGACTGAGATCTAAGACTGAGATCCGATTCTGGACCTAAGGCTTCGACCTGACCTGTAGTCAGTGTTTGAATCCAGGACCCGGACCAGGATCTGTACGCAGACTCATACCCAGACACAAACCTAAACAAAACTCAAACCATAACCCATACCGGGACTTGGACCCGGATCGGGACCTCTGACTTGGGACCTAAACCAAGACCTGGACTTGGACCCAAACTGGGACCCGAACCCAAACCCAAACCCAGACCCAAAAACTAGGCTCGGACCCAGGACCTATGAACCGGACTCAGACTTGGGACCCAAAACTCAGACCCATACTAGGACTGGGACCTGAAGTCAGACCCGAACCCAAATTGGGACCTGGATTAAGACTAGGACTCAAGAACCGAACCCGAATAGAAACACAAACTTGGACCCAGACGGGGACCTTGGACCTGAACATAGATGGGGGACCCGGACCCAAGAATTGGGCCCCCAAACTGGGACCTGAACTTGGGCCTCAAAACTTGGATCAGGATCTGGGACCCGACCCCAGGATCTGGGATAACCCATACCGGGACTTGGACCCACCTCGGGACCTAGGATCTGGGACTCAATGCTTGGACCCGACGCGTAGTCTGTGTCTAGATCTAGGACTTAGACGAGAACCCGAACCCAAACTCGAACTCAAACCATGACCTGGACATAGACCCACACTCGGAAACCAAAATCGAAACTTGAACTAGAACCCGATCAGGATCATGGAACGCGACTAGGACCTAGCATCGGACCTGAACCCTGATTTGAACCCAACCTCAGACTCTAATTGAGACCGAAACCCAGACTTGAACCTCGAACCAGACCAAAATAACGACCTGAACCCAGACTTGGCCCCAAAATCAACCCGAACTTGTACCCCATGACTTGAAACTACAACCGAAACCAGAAGCAGATCAAGACCCAGGACCAGGACCAGGACCTGGACCTAGACGTAAAACTTTAACCGGAAACCCAAACCTGAATCCAATCCCAAATCGAGACTCGGGACCCGAACCAAGACCTGAACTCAGACCCAAACATGGAACAGGACTCGAGACCCAGAATTGGGATTGAGACCCAGAACTGCACCCAAGTCTCGGTCTCGAAGCTAGATCGAGACCCATACCGGGACTTGCGACATGAAGTGAAACAAGACTGGGACCCGCGATTGGGATCCAGATCTTGTCCATGGATCTGGGAACTTGGGCTTGGAGAAGACCCATAATCGGTGTTAGACTTGGGAGTCGAAATTGAAACATGAACTAGAACGTGACCAGGACCCTGGAACAGGACCGGGATCGTGACTAGGACCTGGACCTGGACCTGGACCGAGACCCGAAACTAGACAAGAACCAAGCCCTGGAACTAGGGCTCAAAACTGTTCCTTGACCCAGTCCCGAACCCAGACTAGGACTGAGACTCGAACCTGAACTTGAACCCAAACTCGGCACTCGATCTCAGACCTAGACCAAGCCCCTGACCTAAACTGGGATTCTGACGTGGACATGGACATGAACCCAGACCTGGACCTGAACACCGACCCTGACCTAGACCAAGATCGAAACATGGGACCTGGACCCAGACCCAGACACAGACCTAGATTCAAACTTGGGACCCAAACCCAGGACCCGAACCTGGACTCGAACTCAAACTTAGACCCAGACCAAGATCCAAAATACCCATACCTGGACTCGAGGTAAGACTCAGACCCCGACCCCAACCTGGACCCATACACGGACCCAGAATAAAACCTAGACCTAGAATCAGAACTGGAACTGTGACTAGGACCTGGACTTCCACCAGAACCGAACTCAAACCATAACCAAAACTCAGACCAGAACCTGTACCGAGACCTTGACTAGGACTAGGACCTGAGACCTGGGACCTGTACCTAGACCGAGACCCGAAGTGGGACGTTGTCCTAAACCCTCGCTGGGACCTAAGACCCGCGAGCCAGACCAAGATGAAAACCCTAACAAGGACCCAAACCTAAACTCGGACCAAGACTGGGACTGAGACCTGGACCCAAACCTAGAGCGGGACCTGGACTAATACCAAGACTTAGGACCTGAACCCGTACCTCGATCCAAACTAGGACCTAGGAACAAGACTTGGATGGGGGACCTAGACTAGGGACCTAGGCTCTGAAACCCAAACCTAGATCAAAATCCGGGACTCGAACCCAAACCAGGACTTGTCCTAGACCTGGGAATCCAAAGTCAGACCTAGACACGGACCTGAAACCTGCCCCGGACCCAAACAAGGCAGGAACCTGGACAGGAACCCATACCATGACCAAACCTGAACTGAGACTTGAACCAAAAATAAGACCCCAACCTGGGACCCGAACTCAGACCCATACCAAGAATTAAACCCAAACTTAGGCCTGCGCCCGGACCCGAACTCGAACCCAGACCGAGATCGAAACCCAAGACGTAGACTCGAAACTCAACTGGGACTCAGATTGAGATCGAAACCTAGGACTCGGACCTGAACCTAGACCCAGACCTAGGACCCTAACCCACACCTAAAGTCGGATCTGAACCTAGACCGAGATCCGGACCCAAACCCAAACATGGACTTGGACTCGAACCCCAACCCGAACTCGAACTGAAACTCGAACTCGGAATCACAATTGGAACTGGAACCGGACTAGGAATATGACTAGGACAAGGACAAAGACCCAGACCCGAACCCAAACCCAAATAAAAACCCGAATCGAGACCCAAACCCAAACCCGAACCTAGATCGGGACCCAAACCTAGACAAAAACTAGGACCTACACCTAGAATCAGGACAGGGACCTGGGCAACGAAACTAGGACTGGGACCCAAGACTCGACCCCAGACTAGGACATGAACCTAGGACCCAGCTCGTGACCCGGCACCCGAAATGGAACCAGACCATGACCCGAGATCGAGATCCAGATCAGGACCCAGGGCTTGGACCGAACCCATAGTCGGTGTTTGGATCTGGGACCCAGCCCCAGACGCGAGCCCAAACGAGGACTCGAACCCAAACACAGATCCAAACCCAGTCCCAGAGCCAAACTTGGACCCGAATCGGTACCCTGTGATCTGAAATTGGAACCAAAACTAGAAGTACACTAGGACCCGAGAACGGGACCGAAATAAGGACTGGTACCTGGACTTGGAACCGTAACCGGACGTGGACCTAGCCTGAGAACCGTAACCAGACTAGGACCTAGACTTCAGCCCAGACCTAGACCCGAACCATGACCTAAACTCAGATCCCAACCCAGACCTGGACTCGCGACCCAAACCTGGACCCGAACTCAGACCCAAATATGGAACAAGACTCGGGATACAAAACTGGGGTCGGGGCCTAGAATCGCACCCCAGTCTCGGTCCCGAACTAGTACTCAAACTTGGGACCCAGGACCAAAACCAGAACCAGATCGCGACACGTGACAGGTATCTAGATTTAGGACTCAGGCAAGGACTCGAACCCAGACAAGGACCCAAACCCAGACCCGAGACCCAAAATTGGAAACTGTACAACAACTTCCAAACTAGGACACTCGAACAAGACTAGGACTGTGACAAGGACTCAGACCCAGACGTAGAACTGAACTCAGACCTAACCCCAGACCCAAACTAAGACCAAAACTCGGGCCCAGTCACGATCGTGTACCCAGAGCGAGACCGAGACCCAGACTCAAACCTGGACCAGGACCTAGATCCGAGACCCAATCCCAAACCCAGACTCGGACCTAGATAGGGATCTCGATACGAACCTGGACTCGAACCCAGACCTGGACCCAGACCTAAATTCGGACTGAGACCTTAACCCAGACCTAGACCTTAACCCGCACCTGGGACCCAAACTCGGACCTGACCCGAACCTAGACCCAGACCGAGATTTTGACCTAGACCCAAACTCGAACATAAACTCAGACCAGGACTCATACCTCGACCAAAACCCCAACCCAAACATTGAACACGGACCCAGATCGGGACTTAGGACCCACACCTTGATTGAGGACCTAGACTTGGGCCTCGAAACACAAACCCAGATCGAAACTCGGGACTCCGACAAAAATCGGGACCTAGACTCAAACCCAGATCTGGACCCAAACCTAGATCAGAACCCTAACCAAGACTCGGACCGGGACATCAACCCCAATCGGGTCATTGACTCGAACCGGGAGCTAGGACAAGAACATGGATGGGGGACCTAAACTGAGGACACGGGCATCAGAACTAGGATTGAGACCAAAGCCCCGATCCTGGACTAGGATCCTGACCTAGGACCTAGACCAAGACTTGAGGCCTGAAGTTGAACTAGACTGGGACATGAGACTGTAATCCAGATTTGGACCCAGGGCTTGGAACTGACCCGTAGTAAGTGTATGGATCAAGGACCCATTCCCGAACTCAAAGCCAAACCCGGACTACGGCCCTGACCCAAACCCAGACCTGCACCCCAGACTTAGGTCCGAGTCCGAGACTGGGTCTGAGTCCAGGAACTATAAACTAACTAGGACCCAAACATAGACTTGGAACAGGACGCAGACCCGAATCAAAACTCAGATCGGGACTCGGGACACGAACCCAAACCCAAACACAAACTTGGACCCAGACCCCGAGCCAGGACCCAGACCGGGATTGGAGACTCAGACTTGGGCCCAGGACCCAGACCTAGATTGGGGAGCCAAACTCAAAATTAGAACCAGAATCGGGACCCAGGATAGGGACTGGACCCAAGACCTTACCTCGGTCTCTGTCCCAAACCTGGACCCAAATAAGGACACGGACTGGCACAAGGGATCTGAATCGGAATGAGATTGGGACCCAAGATTGGGATTCAAATCTTGACCCACGACCCGGGGCTTGGACCCAACCCGTAGTCGGTGTCCAGATCTTGGAATCATACCAAGACCCGAACCTTGACCCATTTCCAGACTAGGTACCAAACCGAGAATCGGACCCGAGACCCGAAATCGGAAAAAGTACTAGAATCGGGACCCTGGAACAGGAATAGGACCTGGACCCAAAACTGGATCTAGAGGAGTAACCGAACACGGACCCAGACCTAGACCGGGATCTATACCCAGACCCAGACCCGAACCCTGACCCAGACTTCTGCCAAGACCTGCGACCAAAAACTCGAAACCGAGGACCGGTGACCTGGACTTTGACTAGTACCTAGACCCGTAACAAAACCTGGAGCAAGACCTCAACCCAGACCCAAACCAAGACCCGAAACCATACATAGACTGAAACTTGGACACAAAACCAGACCCAGACCCAGACTTGGGCCCAGACCCAGACTCATACCTTAACAAAGACTCGAACCCAAGACTCGGACTAGGACCGAGATGAGGACTGGGACCCAAACCCAGACAAGGACCAAGACTAAAACCTGGACTAGGACTAGAACCCAGACTGGGACAGGGACCGAGACCTGGGACCCGAGACTCGATACTCGGACTCGGGACCTAAAAATTGAACCGTGGCCCAAACCTAGACTAGGCCAAGACTCGAGATAAGGACTAGTACGAAACACGGACTGGGACCTGAACCTAGACTGGGACCCGAACCAAGACCGGGATGTAGGACCCTAACTTGAATCAGGGACCCGGACCCATGACTTAGGACCCCAAGACCCAAACCTAGACCTAAGACCCGTACTAGGACCCAAGACATGAGCTAGAATTGGTCCAAGATCTGGATTTGGACCCGGAACCAAGGACCCAAGACCTGAGGCTTGGAAACAACCCATAATCGGTGTCTAAATTAGGGAATGGGACCTAGACTCGGATCAAAACTAGGACCACAACCAGAACCTGTACCACAACTAGAACTAGACTCAACATGTGGTTGATGTTAGGATTTGGGAATAAGACTCGGACCTGAACCAAAACAAGAACCTAGATCCAGACCAGGACTCACATCCTGACCCAGACCCAAACCTTAAATCGTACCCTGTAACCCGAAATTGAAATTTGAACTATAAGCGAACCCTAAACCCTAAACCTTAAACCTTAAACCTTAAACCCTAAATCCTAAACTCTTTACACTTCTCCCTAAACCCTATGTCCAAAACCCTAAACCCTAAATCCCTAAACATTAAACCCAAAACCCTAAACCCTAAACCCTAACCTAGACACGGGCCCAGACCCATACCCATACAAAGAATGGAACCCAAGACCCAAACCCGGACTAAGATCTAGACCTGCACCTAGATCCAGACTCACGACCTAAACCCAGACCCAAACCAAGAGCAGAACCTTGTCCTGGACCTAGACCTTGATTCAGACCCAGATCGAGATCTCGACCTAAACTAGAATAGGGACCTGGACTGAGACCGGGACTCAAACCAAGACTCAAACTGGAACCCGTACTGGAACCTAGACTCAGACTGAAACTCAAGATCCAAACCCGAACCTAAACTTGGACCTAGATCAGGAACTAGGATCCAGACCTCGATGGGGGACTTGGGCCCCAAACCTGAACTTGGACCAAAAATCCCAACCTAGATGGGGGACTTGGACCTAAAACTAGGCCCCAAAACCAGGACCGAGACCCAAAACTCGACCCCAGACTCGAGACACGTGACAAGACCTTGGACCCAGAACACAGGACATTACTACTGGGACACAACCCCGAACATGGACCAAAACCCAAACATAGGATGCGGCCCAAGACCTGAGACCAGAACTTGAATAACGTGGAACCGGATCCATATCCAGACCCAAACCAGGATCCAAACTCGATCCTGAACCCTGAATTAGAATCGGACCATTTTTGGGACTTGAACACAGACCTGGGACAGTAACAGGACGCAAACCTAAATCCAAACTCAAATAAGAAGCCATACCGGGACTTGGATCCTAATTGGGACCTGTGACATGGGACCTAAACCAAGACCGGGACCTGGACCCAGACCCAGACCCAAAAATTGGAGCCGGACCTAGGACCTAATAACCAGACTCGGACTTGGGATTCGAAACTCAGACCCACACTAGGACTGGGACTCAAACTTAGACCAAAACCTAAATCGGGACATAGACTCAGACCGGGACTTAAGACTCGAACTCGAACCGAAACACGAACTTGGACCCAGACTGGGACCTAGGTACTGAATATAGATGGTGGACCAAGAACAAGGAATTGGGCCCCAAAACCGGGACTAGAATTGGGGCCTTAGTACTTGGATCAGGATCCAAGATCAGGTCCGAGTCTTGGTCCCAAATTCAAACACCAACCACATGTCGAGTCTAGTTTGAGTTCTGGTACACGTTTGTACTCTGGTCCAGCTCTGGGTCCGGGTCCAGGTCTAATTCCCAAATTTAGACACTGACTATAGGTCGGGTCCAAGCCTTGGGTCTTGGGTCCTGGGTCCTGGGTCCCGGGTCCAAATCCAGATCTTGGTCCAGTTCTAGCTCATGTCTTGGGTCCTGGTTTGTGTCTCAAGTCTAGGTTTGGGTCTAGGGTCCCGAGTCATGGGTCTGGGTCCCCGATTCAGGTCAAGGTCCTAGGTCCTAGTTTCGGTTAGGGTCCCAGTCCGAGTGCAGGTCCCAGTCCGTGTTGGGTACTTGTACTTGTCTCGGTTCTTGGCCTGGTCTGGGTCTGGGTCGAGGTTCGATTCTCAGGTCCCAAGTCTGAGTATCGGGTCTCGGGTCCCTGTCCCAGTCCAGGTTCTAGTCCCAGTCTAGGTTCAGGTCTCGGTCCTAATCTTGGTCTAGGTCTTAGTCCTAATCTTGCTATGGGTTTGAGTCCTTGTTCTACTACGAGTCTGGGTCTGGGTCTTGCTCTGGGTCTTAGTTTGGGTCTCAGTCCGTGTTTGGGTCCGGGTCTTAGTCTGGGTCTTGGTTTTGGTACGGGTTTGGGTTCTGGTCCAGGTCCTAGGTAATGGGTCCTGGGTTCCAGGTTTTAGGTCACAGGTCTTGGTGCAACTCTTGGTCCGAGTTTGGTTTTGGGTTTGGGTATCAATCCTGGTCTAGCTTTGGGTCTGTGTTTAGTTCCGCGTCTAGATCTGGTGTTGTGTGAGGGTCCAATTCCTTTTTTAGGATCCCGATTTTGGTTGTTGTTCTGATTTTGGGTCTCGGGTCCGAATCTAGGTTTTGGTCCTAGTCTGGCAATGGTTCCAAGATCTAGACAATGACTACGGGTTGGGTCCAAGCCCCGAGTCGTTGGTCAAGATTCGGATCCCAATCTTGGGTCCCGGTCTCGTTTTGATTCGGAGCCTCGGTCCCTGTATGTGTCCTTTAAATTTAAAAATAAGATAAGACATAATCAAATTTAAAAATAAGATAGATTTTTAAGCAAGAAGATAGATACTAATTCTATTCAAATTCAAATTACCTAATATCTTGAATTAAATTTAAAAAATATTAAATTAATTCAAAATTATAATTAGAATTGAATTAGGAATAGTAATAGTATATATAGAAAACTATACAAAAAATCGGAAGTTAATTCCATGAAAAAGCATGAAAAATCGAAGAAAAACGAAAAAATTGTAAGCTGTACGGACAGTTTTCGCGATCGCAGGAAAATTTCACCACAGCCCTGATTTTTTCAAATCTTCAAAAATTCATAACTAATTCAAATAAAATCGAAATTGAGTTCTGTAAAAGGCTAACTTGCTTAATTTTTTCCATAATATCCAATAAAATTAATTCCAGAAACAGAATCGCAATTATTTTTCACAAAAATTTACAAACATCAATCAACCATCAAATAACACTCAATACAACATGATACCATCCAAAATCAAACAAACAATCGTTTTAAAGTCCAAATTTCATGCAAGTAAATCAATTACCATGGCTCTAAGGCCAGTTGTTGGAAATTATTTTACCAGGATCTTAGATCTACTCACAAGTATGTTTATTAACATCCTAAATAAGAACTTTCTAAAATGATAAATTAAACACATATAAAGTTAAGAAAACCTTACATTGATGCAGCAGAATTAATGTCTCCTTCCACTCAGATCTAACCCTTGAATCCTTTCTGTAGCAGAGTATAATCAATATCTGAGCCCGAATGTCCTTCTTCAAGTTTGATCCTTCACAGTCTTCCAATCTATGATTGAGTTACTGTTTGCTGTGTGTGGGCACTCACTCTTTCACTAGGGTCGAAATTTATGAAGAGGAAAAGAGAAGAGGGATTTCGGCCAAGTATAAAAAATAGGGAAGGCTAAGTTTTTCTGAAGAGAGAAATTTCTGTCAGAAAGATGATTTGAAAACTTGTGATTTGACTGAGCCATCACTTTCTATTTATAGGCAACTACTAGGTTTAGGTTAGGAATTATTTGGCATTAAAATAATGAAAATATTAATTTGAAAAAGCACATTAAGTGGCCGGCCATGGTGTAGTAATGGGCCTCACTTAATTTTGCAATTTTATCAAATTTTATCTCTATTTTCTCAAAAACGCCAATTTTCCAATTCTAACCTTTTAAATGCCAAAACTAATTATTTAACAACTAAAATAGATTATTAAATAATATTTTCATTTAATTAATTATTAATTAGACATATAAAGTCCTTTAATAAATAAATAAACCTAGAAACTCTTTTCTTTACAATTTCACCCCTGCTTAGTGAAAATTCATAAAATTAGACATAGTCTAACTTTAGAATTATAATTGATCAATCACGAATCAATTAATGAGTCTTACAAGCAGAATGTTCTCAACTAGAATGGGGACCATGGAGCTATATGCTGAGCTTCCAATAAGTGAACCAAATTTACCAAGTAAATTCCTACTTATTAATTGTTCGTTGAATCCACTCTTAGAACTTAGAATTGCACTCTCAGACTTATATAGAGCATATTGTATGTTCCACGATATCATTATACTATCTCATTTAACCATTGTTATAATCTTATTGTGATTTAAAGATCCTCTATATAGATGATCTACATCGAGATGGGATTTCTTTACCGTTCTCACCCCTCAATGTATTTTGCCCCTTAAAACACTTAGCTACCTGTAAATGGTGTTTAGTGATCTAATAATTAGTCAGTTAAACAAGAGCTCATCCATTTACTTCTATTTGCTAAGCTCGAAGGGAATCATCACTTGACTTCTATACACCAGTAGAAGCTATAGATTCCATATTTATTATGTTCAGCACTCCCACTCAATCATACTATCATGTTCCCAAAATATACGTATCACCCTGACCCAAAAGTAGGCTTAACTAATAAATCTAAGAACATGAATAGCACTCCTGAGTTGAGCCTAAGCATATCAGGATTTGGATTCTTTTATTCTTAAGATCAACTACTGATATTGACTTGGAAAGATATGTATAACGGTAAGTTTGTAATATCTTAACTTAGTTGCAATATCGGTCCAGTCCAATGTATACTCCATACATTCGAAACTAGTATACTTTACTAATGTCCTGGAAAGAACATAACACTTACTCCAAGTGTAAGTACACATCATCGCTGATTATCACATTAGTGTAAATCCAATAACACTGATGAAACAGGGACCAAAACTTTTGATTCATATGATCACAATCACATTCCACTGTGTTGACGATACTGTAATTGTGAATAAACATATGATCTGGATTTAACTGATTTTGTGTGTATGAATGTAATAAACATATTAAACCATTAGCATGTAAAATTCATGCAAACATCAATCACTTCAGATTTCTTATGTTGATAACGAATCAGATTGTAAAGAGTTTTATTTAGGGCATAAAACCCAACAAACTCCCACTTACACTAATATAAAACAAACTGCGCAAGTAGGTAAATCCGATGTCTTGATCTTCAGATAAAGTGTAGTATATTTGAATCCACCCAAACTTCTGGAAACTAGTTCATAAATACACTTATGAAACATCCTTTACTGTATGCTTTACTCATCAAGGGATACTGAAATCTTTATTGTTTTAAAAGTACATCTGAATTAACAGAAGACATATCTCTCATATTTTAAAATATGTAATTGAGATAATACAGTGTAGACTTTTCTTCAGTGATATAACTTTCTGGTATTTTCGAATAGACCAAGATATAATTCTTCTCTGGTAGAGCTTGAATTATTATACAATAATTCCTCCACCCCCAAAGTAAGCACCATCTCATAGAATTTCGAAATTAGATGTTGAGATACAAAGACAACTAATACACAGTTCCTTAATATCTAACATATAGATCACTTTCATAAATCCTTCTTGAATATCTTCTAATGTTCCCTATTTGATTACATCTCAGATAGCTCCCACTCAATAGCAGATGTCTGGTTAAATAATACTTTTAACCTCTGATTGTTTGGAGAGTTACCCAGTCCTGACTTTTGTATTAGTCTGAAACTTTAAGTCAAGACTAAGTCATCAACATAGCAGACTAGTATTTGAAGTGAAAAATACATGCCAGAGATAAAGTAATCAAAATTAAGATACCATCAAATTTTATGAGGATTAAGAATTCTTGGTTTAAGTCATTCGAATGGACTGAACTAGAGTTCTTTATCTTATTCTCATAATTCTGATAAGCTATTCCTATCCATGTGAATGGTTAGATTTGCTTTTCAGTAATGTTCTTAAGTACCTATCACAAGTATCAACCTATTGAAGATGGGTATAGAATTTTAAAATTCTCCCACTCAATTAAGGTAGTGT
Organism: Cannabis sativa; assembly: GCF_029168945.1. Taxonomy (NCBI): domain Eukaryota; kingdom Viridiplantae; phylum Streptophyta; class Magnoliopsida; order Rosales; family Cannabaceae; genus Cannabis; species Cannabis sativa. The sequence goes on from NC_083601.1 coordinate 62,973,211, forward strand.
GAAACTTTAACAAAGAACTTTCAAAGGTATCAACTTTTACTTACAATAGTAAAATCGAAATGGAACATACAATCAAGATCAAGAATTTATATTGACAATAGCTGACTCATTATATTACTTCTATGTTTAAACAAAATATGTGTTACATAGGGAATTGTGGAATGGACTCCACCCCTAAGAATATAAAGATTATGATCCACCCTTAAAGGTTGTAAAGATCATGATTCTCTTAGTGTGATAGAGTTTATGTGGAGTTGAATACTATCCAGAGTTCATTAGATATAAAAGATCGTTGAACTGCATAGTTTTCTTAACTTTTCTCCACCCCTATCAGATCATAAGATCCTTTTATTAAACAAATTCTTAATAATTGTATTAGAATTAACAATTATTGATAAACATAGAAATAATTTCTAGTGTTTATTTAATATAACTCTATTAAGAGTTGTAAATATTATAGAATTTCCATCAATAATAAAAACACTTACACATACTGTTGACCGAGATTTTCGACAACTATTAAAATATGATTATAATAAAGAGCTGTAAGAAAGTGAGATGAAGGTTTTTTACGTGGTTGGGGCGTTAATGAGCCTTAGTCCACGAGTCTCTGTTATTAATGGATGTATTTAATACAGATTCCACACTTGAGAGAATGTCTTTCTCTTAAATACAGAGAATGTTCTTGGTGAGTATTTCCTCTTCTTGCTTGTTTGCAAACCAAGATTCTCGACCCCATTAAATGAGCTTTGAGGGGGTATTTATAGTGTTTTGCTGGGGTAATCCCTAGAATTGTTCTTACACATGTATCTGTAAGTATCCATAAAGTTGGGCATTTCCAATACATATACCATGGGTGATGCATGGTCAAATCCCTAGGTGTTGTAGGGTTTTTATGAAGAATGTCCTTTTTGCCTTGTGATTGACGTGACTCTTCGCAGAGTAGCCGTCGCTAGACTTAAATGATCATTACTGTAGCGCTGCTGTTTGGGGGTTGTGCCGTCAGACTTTATTGCGTGTTACAGTCCCAACACGCTTCCTCCCATGCAGCATTAAATGCGACTTGATTGCTCGAGAGAGACCTGACACATCCCGGAGAGCCTTCGCGCTATGCAAGCTTCCGGGAGTACCTTGTACTCCGGGTGCCTCCTCCGGGACCCATGCTAACAGTGCTTCCTTGTGGCGCACAAAGACTTAGCAAATGTTTACAAGTTATCTGGTCCACGTGTCCCCTCTCGACTGGTCCACGTATTTTGGGCGAATTCTGGAGCAACATTTACCCCCCAAGCCTTGTTTACTTAGTAAAAATAAACCAAGGCTTGTTCAAGTGTCTCCGGTTGGCTCCTCGTTTCCCTGGCTCAAGCCTCGAGCGCGTGGGGGCACATTTAATGATATCATTTAGTGCAGCGATTCGCCTTTTGCAGGAATGTCTCCAGCCGCCTCCTCGGTCCTCTGACACGAGCTTGGGGCGCGTGAAGGCGTGTCTAATGATGGCATTGAATGCAGCGATTCGCTTTTGCAGAGGTCGATTCGTTTCACGCCCTTTGATTGATGCGGCGCATTAATGGTGTCAGACGGATACTCAAACGTTTTCCACCGTCTTTATGGCAGATTGATCTGATCCGTTGATTTTCGGGAATTTGAATCGTGCGTCTCCCCCACCGTGCGATTGGTAGGTAATGACGCCTGTTCCTCATGCGTTTTTGCCTATAAAAGCCACCACCTTTCCTTCATTTCGGTTACTTTCCATTCTCTGCCATTTCTGCTCGAATTTCCCAGAGAGAAAATTCCTCAAAGTAGCACGAACTGCCTTAATACTTAAACACTTCTTTCAGTCTTCCAGTGTTTGACTTCGCCAGTTCTTCTCAACTTTCACTCAACCACATTCAGTACCCCCAGTTCAACGATCTACTGTAAGTTTCCTGCATCCTTAAATAACATGCTTATATTTACTTCGTTCGTTTTCTGGGTTCGTACTTAGAGACTTCTGGGTGTGTGAGTGTTTAAGTCCTTCGAGTTCTGCTTTATGTTTACTGCGTTAGTTGTAGAATCGCCATTATCATGCCCCTGTTGTAATCACACAGCTTTGTTTGAAGAGAGCCATGCATTCTTCGTTTAACAGTTGCTTAGGGCATAGGATGGTTTTTCTCTTTTTTTTTTCTTTTTGCAAAACCACTTTCTGCGATTTCACTGCACCCGACACTTGTTCAGGGATTCTCTCTAGGGTTTCTCATGTGACACGTGTCCGGAGGGGGCCTCTTTCCAGCGGTTAGGGGACCCCCACTCCCTTTTTCTTGATTTAGGGTTTGGTATGGGACCTAACTGCTGGAATTTTCTTTTTCCTTTTCGTTTTTCTCAGAACACAAAATGTCTGCTTCTAGCTCAAAATCTTCAAAGAAGAAAGGAAAAGATATGGCCACGCTGGAGGAGGTTTCTCTGGGACCCGTTGCCCAGGAGGGGTATAAATCCCGTGCGACTGGTTGGGAAGCGGCCGAGCTTCGATCCACCCTGACTTGTCCTCACCAGCTGGAGAACATTATTAATGTTGTTGGGATCAAACCCTCCACTTCAGGGACCTTTCACCGGCCTCCTCGTGACTCGGAGACGCCTAATCATAACTATGACGGCTTCGGGGCTTGGAGTCAGACCCATTTGATGGTCGGTTCCATGCTCCCGCTCCAAGATTACTTTGTTAATTTTCTTGTATTTGTCGGCCTTGCGCCATACCAACTTATTCCTCAAGCTTACCGCCTGCTCTCAGGCTTATTTATTTTTTACACCGCCCGTGGCTGGGGGTCTCCTAGCCCGGCGGAAATTTTATATTTCTATGAACTTGTATCCGTCCCCAAGAAAGGGGACAAACTTAAGGATGGTTTTTATGGGTTCCGGATCCACCCTGCTAACGAGGGGGTGGTTCCGTATAATAGGCAGACTCACGTTAAGGAGTACCGCCACCACTTTTTCTTTTCGTCCGGGTTCAGGGCCGTGGACCACCCGGAGCTTCTCACGGAGTGGGTGCGGATCCCACCTTACCAGCGGACGCTTCCCACTCAGGCTTTTCTTCGAAGGGCCCAAGCCTTCGCCTCCTATGACCACGCCGATCTTTATGTCGGGGGCCTAGTCACCACGGAGAATTGTAGGAAGGCCAAACTTATCCTTTCTCACCAATCCGTGGATGACTACAACCTCTCATGGGTCATCTGCCCCAATGTGAGGGCGCCGGTTGCGGAGAAGGCCTTCCGGGATGAGCTTATTGCTACGGCAGAGAAGAAGTACCAAGATTATCTCTACCGGAAGGCCCAGGAGAAGGCGTACTCTAAGGCCCAGGCTGCCTCTGGGAGAGGGCTTCGCGTGGGGAGTCCGGTGGTGCGAAGGAGCCAAGCCATTGGCGGGAAGTCCGAAGCTAAATTTTTTGACAAGATACTTCAAGAAGAGATTGCGGATCGTCCCGGCGGGAGGCCCCTTCGTCTTGAAGATTCTTCCGAGAAGCAGACTTCCCGGCCATAGCCTTCAACCCCCGAACCAAACTCGGGTGCTCCCGGTGCTAGCACTTCCGGTGCCGGCGGTAAGTCTCCCTTGATAATTCGCTATGTTCCTTCCGTTGATGAATACACCAGTCATAGGCCTGTAGGGTTCGACGAGCGTCTTTGTAGATTTAAGATGCCGTTGACCCGGTGGGGGGATCGTTTGAAGGAATTTTATTTTACGAACTTAGGAGATTACCTAGGTCGGTCCCGGATGGGCTCCGGCCCTCCGGAACCTATTCCCTTAGGTCCATCAGCTTACATAACGTCCAGCTGGTTTTGGCCCTCGGACAGTTATCTCGGAGATGACGCCGCCAGCATTAAAGTACAGGACTTTTCTAGGGCCGAATTTGGAAGTTCGGGTAGGAGTAGCTTATTTGCTGTATCTTGTATAAGCGGTTCCCCACGGACTTCTAACACTTGCTTATTTTTTGAAACAGGTATCTCCATGGATGCCATCCTGGAACAGCTCGCCGGGGTTCATACTCCCGTGGCTCCTCCGGCCTTCACCCCCTCTCCCCCGGCCCTTCTGGAGGTGCTTCCGGGAGAAGGCCAAGGGAAAAGGTGGGACTTCTCGGAGGAAGCCGTGGAGGGTGCAGGAGAGCCTCAAGCCCTTCCGGAGGTAGCAGAGGAGGACGAGGAGGAGCCTGAAGCAGCTCTGATTCGCAAGCGTAAGGGCAAGATGGTTGCCCAGGACGAGCCGAAGAGGCCTCGGAGAGCCGACACTCCTGCCCATGGCCTAGACGGCAGGGTCTCCCCGATGGATGAAAATCCTGCTCCTCCCCACATCGAGCTTACCCTGATTCCGGGGGACGAGGTGAGGCAAGAGCTTCGCATAGCCAAACACAACTATGCTATGGATGAGTACTCCAGGGGGCATGCTGAAGTGGAGGCCCTTAGGAGGATTCTGCGAGCTGAGGTTGAGGCGAGCATCAACCACCCGGAATACCAGGATCCGTGGGACCTTAATCTGGACCTCTTATCGGACTGGTTCCGTCGCTTCCTAGGGCCTACCTTGGCTCCTTTTGCCGCGGAGATGACCGGCGAGTTCGCTTCTCAGCTCACACGTTGCGCGCCCAAGCGGTTTGCCACTTGCGCTTCCCTGAACTCCATCTTCCAGGTCCAGGACCTCAGCCATTCTCTCACGGTGGTAAGTACTTTGCAATTTTCGCGTTTCCTTTTGTTGTTTGTATTTTGTTTTCCTCCTTTGAGAAATTTTTCCTTATACTTCGTTATGGTTCAGCTTGCTGCTGAGGCTGGCCGCCTCTCCAAGAACATCATAAACCATGGCTTCACTCTGTCCGACTTTGGGGACATGAATGACGTCAGGAAGGTCCTCCAGGACCTCACAGCGGAGAGGCAGATCTACCAGGAGGCTGCCGAGCGCCAGGAGGCAGCGGCCAAGGCTAAGGAAGAGGAGGCCAAACGGAGGGAGGCTCAGGCGGAGGCCATGATCCGGGACGAGGCTCAGCGGAGAGACAGGATGGAGGCCCATCACCAGGAGGAACTAAGGGCTCAAACCGAGGCTGCTGAGAAGGCCAGGCGAGATCTCCGGGAGGCCAGGGAGGCTTTGGATGAAATGGTCGCCAAGGTGAGATCTTTAGAGGAGACTCACCAGTCGGACATTGAGTCCAAGGCCGCTCTATCTGCGGAGTTGAAGGAGCTTAGGGATTTCAAAGAACAATCCACCAGGAAGGCCAAGAGGGCCGAGCTCCTTTCTCCTGTTTCCTGCGCCCGGTGCCCGAAGCGATTTGATGATGGTGTCTATATGGCTTGGGCCACCAATGATCAGAGTATCAAGCTTAGTTTTTATCCCAAACCCGAGGAGATGATTGCCAGATTTCGGGAAAAGAAGAAGAAGCTTGATGCCGCGCTTGAGGCACGGATTGGACCTCGTCTTCCTCCGCGGGCTGACTGAGCTGCCAGATTCTACCCATTTCTTTTATAACTCTTTTTTTTTTGTTTGTACATATTTGCTGCTGCCTTAGAACAATTTACATATAGGTGGCAGCTTTCATTTGAAGGGGAGACAATTATATTTTAAGGCCTGTCCCCGGGCCATTTATATGTATATGACCTGCCATTTGGGCTAGGATATTTCTTATGCGATCTTTATTTGTCACACTTATATGTTTTAACCTGTCCTTTGGGTCAGGATATTTTACTTAGTTTGTTTGTTTTTGTTTTTGTTTGTCCGTGCGGTATACCCTAGTACCCCCCTGAGTGGCATAGAAACTTTGTTTTTAAGGCACTCAGTTTTATTTAATATAGAGGAGGTATACATTTGGACGGTACAAACCCTTTGAACAAAATCTATGTTTAATTCGCTACTGGTAATATTTTCTGAGGTGATCGGCATTCCAGGCTCTTGGGACGGTGGTTCCGTCAATTCTTTTTAGTTTGTAAGTGCCAGAACCGATTTCGTCCTCGATCTCATATGGCCCTTCCCAATTTGGTCCAAGTACCCCCACTCCGGGTTCTTGGGTGGCTGGAAAAACCCTTCTTAGGACCATATCCCCAATAGCGAATTTTCTGCTTTTAACCTTGGAGTTAAAATATTTGGTCACCTTCTTTTGATAAGCAGCCATCCGTATTTGAGACTCATCCCGGAGTTCTTCGACTTGATCCAAAGCCTCTTGGAGCAGTGCCTGATTGGTGGCCGGATCATAAGTCGTCCTCCTGTGGGATGGGAATAATGTTTCCACCGGGACCATTGCTTTACAACCGTACGCCATTGAGAACGGCGAGTGACCGGTTGTGGTTCTGGGGGTCGTCCGGTAGGCCCACAATACCGTTGGCAATTCTTCAGGCCAGTTATTTTTACGGTGCCGCAGCTTCTTTTTCAAGGTGACCTTTAGGATTTTATTGACTGCTTCCGCCTGGCCGTTTGTTTGAGGTCGGGCTACCGCGGAGAAGCTTTTTACCACTCCGTGTCGGTTGCAAAAGTCAGTAAATTCCTCGCAATCAAATTGCTTTCCATTGTCTGAGACTATTTTGTGAGGCAAGCCGTATCGACACACTATGTTTTTGATAACAAAGTCCAATGCCTTCTTAGCAGTTATTGTCTTCATAGGCTCAGCCTCTGTCCACTTGGTGAAGTAGCCCACTGCTACTATTGCATACTTTACCCCTCCTTTTCCCGTAGGTAGAGACCCGATGAGATCTATTCCCCAGACCGCGAAGGGCCAGGGGCTGGTCATCAAAGTGATCTCATTTGGAGGAGCTCTCGGTATGTTCGCGTACCTTTGGCACGAGTCACACTTTTGGACATAGTCTATACAATCTTTTTTCATTGTTGGCCAGAAGTACCCTTGCCTCAATATTTTCTTCGAGAGGCTGGGTCCTCCCGTATGATCTCCACAGAACCCTTCATGGACCTCCAGCATGATTTGTCTAGCTTCAGGGTCCGATACACACCTTAAATAAGGCATGCTGAGTCCTCTCCGGTAGAGAATTTGGTCCATCATTACATAACGATGAGCTTGATACTGAATCTTCCGAGACAGTGCCCTCTCTTGGGGCAACTCACCTGTGGTTGTGTATTTTATGATGGGGACCATCCAGCTGGGTTCTTGCCCAACCGTTAGTGTGGTCTCTTTTATTTTGATGCTTGGCTCTGCCAAGCGTTCCACTGGTACTACCCCCAGTTCTTTGATTTCACTGTCCGAGGCTAACTTAGCCAGACAGTCCGCATGAGCGTTCTTCTCTCGGGGGATTCTTTCTATTTTATAGTCCGCGAACTCGTGGAGCAGTTCTCGGACTATTGCTACGTACGCGGCCATCCGTTCGCCGCGAGTTTGGTATTCTCCGGAGACCTGGTTTACGACCAGCTGAGAGTCACTGTAGATTTCCACTCTCTTGGCTCCTACAGCTTTAGCCAATTTTAGCCCTGCTATCAGGGCCTCATATTCTGCTTCATTATTCGAAGCTGTGAAGTTGAATCGGAGTGCTGCCTGGAGCCGCAATCCAGTAGGTGATATCATAGCCACTCTGGCTCCTGAACCGTTCTCATTAGAAGCTCCGTCTACAAATACTCTCCAAGTGGGGATTGGTGGTCCCGGTGTATTGGCTGTTGCCTCGGCTTCATTGCATTCGGTGATGAAGTCTGCCAAGGCCTGGCCTTTTATGGAAATCCGGGGCACGTAATGTAAGTCGAATTGACTTAGCTCCATCGCCCACTTGAGGAGTCTTCCGGATGCTTCAGGCTTCTGGAGAACTTGCCGGAGCGGATGATTGGTCAGGATTCTGATCGGATGGGCTTGGAAGTACGGTCTCAACTTCCTTGATGCCATTAGGAGGCGGAATACTAATTTTTCAATGACCGGGTACCTTGTCTCGGCCCCTATCATGCGCTTACTAACATAGTACACGGGGTGCTGAACTTTTTCTTCCTCCCGGACCAGTGCAGCGCTGACCGCGTGCTCGGAGACGGCCAAGTAAAGGAACAAGTCTTCTCCAAGGACGGGTTTTGATAGGATAGGAGGTTTGGACATGTGGTCTTTTAACCTTTTGAATGCCTCCTCGCATTCATCTGACCATTCGAACTTTTGGCATTTCTTCAGTATGTTGAAGAAGGGTATGCACTTGTCCGTGGATCGTGAGATAAAGCGGCTCAGTGCGGCTACCTTTCCGGTCAAGCTTTGCACGTCTTTATGTTTCTTGGGGGATGGCATGTCCAGGAGAGCTTGGATTTTCTCCGGGTTTGCTTCGATCCCCCTTTGGCTGACTATGAAGCCCAGGAATTTTTCCGACTTGACCCCGAAGGTGCATTTTTTCGGGTTGAGCTTCATGCCATATTTCCGGACGACTTCGAAACATTCTTCTAAGTCGCTTGCATGTCTGTTGCATGCTTTGGATTTGACGAGCATGTCGTCTACATATACCTCCATGTTTCCTCCCAGGAGGCTTTTAAACATCCGGTTAACCATTCTTTGATAGGTTGCTCCGGCGTTTTTCAGTCCGAAAGGCATGACTAGGTAGCAGTATACCCCCTTATCGGTCCTGAAGCTAGTGCACTCCTGGTCTGCCGTATGCATTTTTATTTGGTTGTACCCAGCATAGGCATCCATGAAAGACAAGAAATTAAATCCGGACGTGGCGTCTACCATCTGGTCGATCCTGGGTAGCGGAAAGCAGTCCTTTGGGCAGGCTTTGTTTAGATCTGTGAAATCTACACAAACCCGCCAAGTCCCGTTCGGCTTGGGCACCAGGACTGGATTGGCCAGCCATTCCGGATAGTACACGTCGCGGATCATGCCATTGGACAAGAGTTTGTCCACCTCTTTCTCTAAGGCCTCGGCTTTCACCGAGTCGAGCGGGCGTCTCTTTTGCTGTACAGGGGGCATGTCCGGGTTGACATTGAGTACATGGGTGATGACATGAGGGCTGATGCCGGTCATGTCTTCTTGGCGCCATGCAAAAATGTCGATGGCGCCCTTCAGTGTTTTTATTATTTTATCTTTTTCCTCCGGATCCAGGCTCTTCCCTATCCGGAGTACTTTGGTGGAGTCTTCGTCGCACACTGGTATTTCTTCGACGTCCTCCATTGGTTCCACGACCCTTTCGGACCCTATGAGAGGATCCAACTCATCCTCTTCAGCCTTCTCTATCTCAGGGGGCCCCCGGACCATGAGTACTGGTAAGTGGGTGGCAACATTGTAACATTGCCTGGCCTCTCCCTGATCTCCCCTTACCGTTCCGACTCCGGCTTCCTGGGTAGGGAATTTCAGGCATAGATGTCGGATTGAGGTAATCGCACCAAAGTCGACGAGGGCCGGTCGGCCTAGGATCGCGTTGTAGGCTGTTGGACAGTCTACCACCACGAAGGTGCAATACTTAAATGTGCTCTGGGGGGTATCCGGGCATAGGGTAACTGGGAGCCTGACTTTTCCCATCGGGATTAGCGTCGTCCCGTTAAACCCTGTGAGCTGTGACCCACTAGGCGAGAGGTCTCGGTCGGTCAACCCTATCGCGGTGAAGGCTTCTTTGAAGAGCAAGTTCACGGAACTCCCATTGTCAATCAGGACCCTAGCCACCACTTTATTTGCGATGGGGGTCTCTATGACCAGCGGGTCGTGGTGAGGAAAACGCACCGTCTTGGCGTCTTCTTCCGTGAACGTTATGGGCTGGTCCATTAGCCGAGGCCTTTGAGCCGGGAGTTGAGTAACCTCCCACACCTCACTGTGTTTTGCGGCCTCGGCATATCTTTTTCGCTCCTTGCGAGTGTTTCCTCCGATATGGGGACCTCCGGAGATCATGGCTACCCGTCCATTAGGCCGGGGCGGTAGCCCGGGGATATGCTGGGTGTCACCTGCGGGAGCAGCTGGAGGCAATACTCCTGCTGTACCCCCTGGCGTTCCCGGAGGCATACCCCCGGCCACCTGCCCTGGATTAAGGTGGGGCAACCTATTTTTGATCCACTCATAGAGGTGGCCCAAGCGGATCAAATTTTCAATCTCGTCTTTGAGATTTTTACACTCGTTGGTGCTATGACCAATGTCATTGTGGTACTCGCATCTTTTACTCGGATCTCTCCGGGAGCTATCTTTGTACAACGGCTGGGGTCTCCGGTAGTGCGTATTCTGCCTTGTGGCAAAATATACACGTTCCTGAGAGTCCGTGAGCTCTGTGTACTGGGTGTATTGGGGTGTGTACCCCTTCTTTTGGCGCTTCTCTCCCGTTCGGGTGCTGCCCTTGGAGGACCTTTTGCTCCTCGACCCCTGGGTAGGGCCTGTTAAGCTAGCAGTCGGGGCAGCCTGTGAAGGAGTTCGTCCATTCACCCCGGACGGGTTGCCGTAATGGGAAGATGCCGGTGCCAAAGTTTATTTTTGTTTGTTTTATATCACGGAGTAGCGGAGAACTGTATACCACTTACTTATGGAGTTGCGGTCGGGACAGTACCCGAGGGCGACACTCCTGGCATGTATCCTGCTATCCCGGTGGGATAGTAGCCTCCGTAAGCCACGATCTGGGCTTCTTCGAGGTTAATATATTTTTGGACTCGCTTCTGGAAGTCCTGAAGGCTAGCAGTGCCTTCTTGCTGCAACTCGTTCCAGAAGGGAGTCCCAGTGCGGATTCCTGCTTGGAGAAGCGCAAGCTGTTGTCCGTCGTCGACCTTCTTGGTCTTCGAGGCTTCCTCTCGGAACCTCTTGATGTAATTCTTCAAGGTCTCGGTGGGCAGTTGCTTGATGTTGGTCAAGGCACTAACCTCCAAGTTAACCTTCCTGGCGGCAACAAATTGTCTCCGGAAGTTGGTTTGGAGTTTGTTCCACCAACCCACCGATCCTGGTTCCAGTTTCTTGAACCATTCCTCTGCTGATCCGCTCAGAGTGAGGGGGAAGCACAAGCATTTGGCGTCATTGCTGACCCGCATGACTGTCATGACACGGTTGAACCGTGACAAGTGATCGCTGGGGTCAGAGTTCCCAGTATATGCCGCCATTTCGGGCATCTTGAAGTTTTTAGGGAGCTCCGCCTCCAGGATATGTTTGGCACAAGGCTCCCGATCCTCACTGTCCGAGTCGGAGTCGTCTCCCTTCTGCCTCCGGGAGACTCGAGCAATATCCTTTCGAAGTATGGCAAGTTCCGCCATAATCCCTTCGTTTACAGTACCCGAGGAGACCACGGGCCTGTATCTTTTTTGGTCAAGGTGATCCCGGAGGTCACCTTGATTCCCATTGATTTGATTTCTCAGATCAATGGGAGGACATCTCTGTCCTCTTCTTCCTCTACCCCCTGGTTCCTGGTGCACGGAAACGCTTTTCCGGTCCCCTCGATGCTGAGGGCCAAGACTCCCTCTTTGGGGCTTGCCCCTCTGCGGACCTTTCCCTTTAGGGAAATCTGAGCGGACCCTTCGCGGATCCTGCACCTTTTTCTTTCGCCTAGGGGTAGAAGTAGGGTTTTTTGTTTGGTTTTCCTCAGCAGGGTGCCTTATAGGGCTAGGTTCCCTAGGTCTTTGCTGCCGGGAATTAGGCGAAGACGTCGCTGGCTCCCCGTCGAGCCCAGCGGCCATCGCCTTGGGATGTACGTGAATACCAGCCGCCTCCATGGCTTTCTGCATGGCTAGCATCACTTCTTGCATTTTTTGATTTTGCGCTTTCTGAGCTTCGATCTCAGCTTCATGATCGATAGCTTTTTGTCTAAGGAGCACCAACTCCGAGTAGCTTCCTCCGTCATAGGCATACTCGTCGAGGTTTTCCTCGTAGTTCTCGTCGGGAACTATCTCTTCTTCTTCTTCCTCGGACTCTTCTGCTGCTCTTGAGGCTACATCTTCCTCATTGGGATCTTGAGCGTCTTCTAGAGGGCGAGGATGACGTGTACTTCTTGTCTCCACCATTGTCGTGAAGTCAAATGCTTGTTATGTAGCAGCTTTCCTCAGCTCTCAATGAAAGCACCAAAATGTTGACCGAGATTTTCGACAACTATTAAAATATGATTATAATAAAGAGCTGTAAGAAAGTGAGATGAAGGTTTTTTACGTGGTTGGGGCGTTAATGAGCCTTAGTCCACGAGTCTCTGTTATTAATGGATGTATTTAATACAGATTCCACACTTGAGAGAATGTCTTTCTCTTCAATACAGAGAATGTTCTTGGTGAGTATTTCCTCTTCTTGCTTGTTTGCAAACCAAGATTCTCGACCCCATTAAATGAGCTTTGAGGGGGTATTTATAGTGTTTTGGTGGGGTAATCCCTAGAATTGTTCTTACACATGTATCTGTAAGTATCCATAAAGTTGGGCATTTCCAATACATATACCATGGGTGATGCATGGTCAAATCCCTAGGTGCTGTAGGGTTTTTATGAAGAATGTCCTTTTTGCCTTGTGATTGACGTGACTCTTCGCAGAGTAGCCCACGCTAGACTTAAATGATCATTCTTTAGCTATTTCTTTGTTTTGGGGGTTGTGCCGTCAGACTTTATTGCGTGTTACAGTCCCAACACGCTTCCTCCCATGCAGCATTAAATGCGACTTTATTGCTCGAGAGAGACCTGACACATCCCGGAGAGCCTTCGCGCTATGCAAGCTTCCGGGAGTACCTTGTACTCCGGGTGCCTCCTCCGGGACCCATGCTAACAGTGCTTCCTTGTGGCGCACAAAGACTTAGCAAATGTTTACAAGTTATCTGGTCCACGTGTCCCCTCTCGACTGGTCCACGTATTTTGGGCGAATTCTGGAGCAACACATACAAACATACAAATATAATGTGTTAATAATTGATGAAGATAAAATTAAATGAAGCTCAATCTCATAAATTGCAATAGTGAATTTTGAAAATTAGAAGCTTTATTAATAAAAAAAAATGTATTGCAACAATATGAGAGAAACAGGGATAAATATCCCTGACTAAAATTTGAAATCCAAATTGTTTTTAAACTAAAACAATTAATTCAAAAAAAATTGAAGAGCTTCATCTTCATCTGGACGATTTCACCCTTGGTCCAGCTTTCTGATCCAACTCTATTGAGTTCAAGTAGCTTGGCCTATGAGAAGAAGAAAACAAATAAACAAAGTTAGTCCAGAATCATAAATCCAATTGGATAATAATTCACTAAAACTCTTAAAGTTTATAAATGGAAATACCTTGTTTCTTTGCAAGAAGTTTAGGACACTGGGGTTTCCAATGACCTTTCTCTTTGCAGTAGAAACACTTTCCTTTAAGTGTAGCATCACCGGAAGGAGCAGCCTTTTTATTGGCATTTGTTCGCTTCTTGGTGTTGTGCCACTTCCTCTTTGATTTGGGCTTTGAAGCAGAGGCAACATTTGCTTCAGGTTTTATCGTCCCATTACCATTACCAGGATTATGAGGTTTACTCCCTTTCTTCTTGGGTCCTCCAATCAAATTTTCATAAGTTTGAAGGTCATTAACTAATTCATGAAAGTCAATTTCCTTCTTATTCATGACATAATTGGATGTGTATGGTAGAAATGCTGGAGTCAGGCTATTCAAGATAAGACTTACTTGAGTAGCACTGTCCATTTCAGCACCATGATCCTGGACTTCTTGGAAATAACTTGACATGAGGAGAACATGGTCACGCACGTTTTGATGAGGTTCCATCCGCGCATTAGTGTACTTCTTAGTCGCGTCAAAGCGTGACTGAAGTGATGCCTTACTGAATAGCTCATTTAACTTCGTCATAACTTCAGCAGCCTTCTCAGTTTTAGAAAACCGAGTTTTGAGGGTGTCAACCATGCTAGAAAGCATAAAGTATAGAGCTTTGTCATTTGCTTTCTGCCAATGATCATACTTTTCTTTCACAGCTTTGGATGCATTATCCCCAGGCACTTCAGGTGACGGCTCAGTTAAAACAAACAAGGCACTTTCTCCTATGAGAGCAATATTAATGTTCTCATTCCATTTATTAAAGTTAGATCCATTCAGCTTATTTTCAGTCAACAGTGATAACATGGGATTCATTTTGACAAAACAGGATACTACAAAATAATAGAAATCAACAAATAGAAATTTAATAATGGTTTAACACAAAATGAATTCAGAAATTATAAGCACATAGCAAGTAGGAATGATATGAGAAAATACTTAAAAATTCAATCCTAAATAATTTCCAAGGTTTTTCAACAAACTGATATCAGTGTCCCGTTTAGGCGAGAGTCAAAGCTACCATCCATTGAATAGAGTTGTCAGCTCATCTAAGATGTTAAACATTCTAGCAACCTTTTATTCGATCAAGATTGGAATCCAGCATTGTCCCGTTTAGGCGAGAGTCAAGGCTATTCTATCTTATGACCTTCTACCATTGTTTCGCAATTTGCAAGTCAAATATGGTCGCCACCATTAGGGTGATCTATACCATATAAAACACTTACAAACCACTTATCATGCGAGATTAAACGGTGCGAAATTGCTAATGAACGTTCCTCCATTAGGGAGGATTACTCACTAAAACAAACGCGGTGTAAAACCCACAATGGAGATCGAATATCTTAAGAATAATAAAGCTCATTATTTAAAATGTATTTTCTTTATTATTCTAATAAATAAATTCTCATTAAATTCGAAATTAAGAATTAAAATTCAAAAATAAGAATTTAATATAATATTTATAAAATTATACTTAGATGGTGATTAAAATAAAATTAATTATTTCCATCTTAGTAATAATCTTAAATATAAATATTAAGGAAATTAATTTAAGTTGAATTAAATTAAATAATTAGCAACTTAAAAATTTCCTTTGAGAATATAATTATTGAGTTCGAAAATTTAAAGTATATAAAAAATACTATTTTCGAAAATAATAAAAATAGAAAAGAAATACTTCAAGCAAAAATATCACCTATCTAGATTTTCTTTTGACTAATTAATTCAATTTCTAATAATATAAATATATATATTTTAAATTCATTTATTTTAAATTAATCAATTAAATGAAAAAATCATTAATTGAAGTTGGCCCAAGAATTAATTAAAATAAATAATTAATTTACAACTCAATCTATTTTTCAAAATAAAAAATTCGAAATTAATTGCATAATTAAAATGCAAATTTCGAAACTGATTAATAAAATTAAGAAAAATATATATATTGAAAATTATTTAAATTTAAGTTGAAAAATTAAATTTCAACCTAAAATAATTTTCTATTTAATTAAGTGTCATGAAAAATCAATAAATATTTAAGTATCATGATGAAAATCAACTTAGATATTTAGATTCTTCAAGTTAATTAAATGTATTAAATTCAAGAAATAATAATTAAGTGTAGAGAAGGCTTAATTATTTATTTCTAGTTTAATACTAGGAAAAATATACTTAATAGAATTGTACCAAAATTAATTATTTAAATAATTAATTTCACAAAGTATATTATTTTCCTATTTCAATATTAGAAATAACAAGTAGTCTAGAAATTACTATCTAGAAAATATCTTATTTGACTAAGTATCTTTTCAAAAATTTGAAAAATATCTAATTTAAGTTAGATAGAAAAAATCTAAAACTTAAATAATTTCAAATTTAGATTTAATTAAATATCAAAAATTAAGTTATAACCACTTAATTTGAAGATATCTTTTTAAGTTAATATTCGAAAAGATATTAACCTAAAAAATATCTAAAATATTCCATTTTAAGTTAATATTCGAAAAGATATTAACTTAAAAAATATCTTAAGAATCTTTAATAACTAATGCCTAGGATTCCTCAACTTGATTTAAAATTTAAATCAAATATTCAAATTTAAGTTAGATAAGAAAAATCAGTTGTTACAACTAATTTATAACTTAAATATGAATATTTAATTAAATAAGCTCCAGAAAAAATCTAGTTAGTTAAAATTCTATATTTAATTAAATACAAGAAAATTATAAATAGTTTGTCTAGAAATAATATCTAAACTAAAAGTGTTTTTCTTAAAATTAACTTTAAAATATTAAAATGAAAATAAATTTTCATATATTTTAAAAAGTTAATTATGTTGCTAATTCAATTTTATTAGGTCAAACTAATATAATTAACCTAGTACAGTTATTCAAATCAGGCAAATGGGCCTTCACAATTGGGGTAGTTCATGTGAGGGGGTGCTGGGTTCAGTATGTTGTACCCACTTCTATGGCTCCCAACTCTCACACAAGGCCCAAAAGAGAGGAATTTAACCTTAAAATAAATAACTGTTATTAATTGAATAGGTCCAATAACTAAATGGACCTAAATAAAATCTATCATGGTGTGACATTTTATTTAGCAACAACCTATATGTATCTATATTAAAACAAAATAAACATATAGGCTCACACAGGCACACTTTGGATGGATCCTATCATGTTGCTATGTCATACACAGATGAAAAAAGATTGTAAAATTTACCTGTTACAAATTATTAACTTGACCAAGGGAGCCATCAGATCATTAGATCTGGCAAAAAGTAACCATGGCTATTTACAATCAAGTAATAATAGGTTTTGAAAAACTTACACACAAGTTTAAACCATATACTCCTGCAACAAGGTTAGCTGGATAGTTGGAAGTAGGATTTATTTAATTTTAAATAAATAATTTCGAAAAATAAATAATTAAAAAAAATTTAATTTAATTTTCGAAAAATAAATAAAAATAAATATTTATTTCGAAAATAAAAAAAATTTAAATTTCGAGATTATTAAAAAAAATATTTAAAATTAAACCTACTATTTTGAAAAATTAGGTTTCAACCAACCTAAATATCATTTCAAAAATTTGCTAACTACTTTTAAAAATTAAATGTTATTTTAAAAATAAAAAATTAAATAAAAATTAGAAAAGATAAATGAAATATCTTATCAGATTTTTAAATTTAATTTAAATAAATAAAATAACAAAATTTAAAAGTTAGAAAAATATCTTACATCTATTTAAAATTACATGATTATAAATATCTTAATTTTAAATTTAAATAAGATCAAAATATCTAAAAAAAAGATAAGATAAGATAAGATAAAATCTGACCTTTAAATTTAAAAATAAGATAAGGTAAAATCAAATTTAAAAATAAGATAGATTTTTAAGCAAGAAGATAGATACTAATTCTATTCAAATTCAAATTACACTAATATCTTGAATTAAATTTAAAAAATATTAAATTAATTCAAAATTATAATTAGAATTAAATTAGGAATAGTAATAGTATATATACAAAACTATACAAAAAATCGGAAGTTAATTCCATGAAAAATCATGAAAAATTGAAGAAAAACGAAAAAATTGTGAGCTGTACGGACAGTTTTCGCGATCGCAGGAAAATTTCAGCACAGCCCTGATTTTTTCAAATCTTCAAAAATTCATAACTAATTCAAATAAAATCAAAATTGAGTTCTGTAAAAGGCTAACTTGCTTAATTTTTTTCATACTATCTAATCAAAATAATTTGAGAAACAGAATCGCAATTATTTTTCACGAAAATTTACAAACATCAATCAATCATCAAATAACACTCAATACAACATGATACCATCCAAAATAAAACAAACAATCGTTTTAAAGTCCAAATTTCATGCAAGTAAATCAGTTACCATGGCTTTGAGGCTAGTTGTTGGAAATTATTTTACCAGGATCTTAGATCTACTCACAAGTATGTTTATTAACATCCTAAATAAGAACTTTCTAAAACAATAAATTAAACACATATAAAGTTAAGAAAACCTTACATTGATGCAGCGGAATTAATGTCTCCTTCCACTCAGATCTCTAACCCTTGAATCCTTTCTGTAGCAGAGTATAATCAAGATATGACCCCGATTGTCCTTCTTCTTCAAGTTTGATCCTTCACAGTCTTCCAATCTATGATTGAGTTACTGCTTGCTGTGTGTGGGCACTTACTCTTTCACTAGGGTCACGAAATTGATGAAGGAGAAAAGAGAAAGGGATTTTGGCCAGGTATAGAAAGTGGGGAAGGCTCAGTTTTTCTGAAGAGAGAAATTTCTGTCAGAAAGATGATCTGAAAACTTGTGATTTGACTGAGCCATCACTTTCTATTTATAGGCAACTACTAGGTTTAGGTTAGGAATTATTTGACATTAAAATAATGAAAATATTAATTTGAAAAAGCACATTAAGTGGCCGGCCATGGTGTAGTAATGGGCCTCACTTAATTTTGCAATTTTATCAAATTTTATCTCTATTTTCTCAAAAATGCCAATTTTCCAATTCTAACCTTTTAAATGCCAAAACTAATTATTTAACAACTAAAATAGATTATTAAATAATATTGTCATTTAATTTAATTATTAATTAGACATATAAAGTCCATTAATAAATAAATAATCCTAGAAACTCTTTTCTTTACAATTTCACCCCTGCTTAGTGAAAATTCATAAAATTAGACATAGTCTAACTTTAGAATTATAATTGATCAATCACGAATCAGTTAATGAGTCTTACAAGTAGAATGTTCTCAACTAGAATGGGGACCATGGATCTATATGCTGAGCTTCCAATAAGTGAACCAAATTTACCAAGTAAATTCCTACTTATTAATTCTTCGTTGAATCCACTCTTAGAACTTAGAATTGCACTCTCAGACTTATATAGAGCATATTGTATGTTCCACGATATCAATATACTATCTCATTTAACCATTGTTATAATCTTATTGTGATTTAAAGATCCTTTATATAAATGATCTACATCGAGATGGGATTTCTTTACCGTTCTCACCCCTCAATGTCTTTTGCCCCTTAAAACACTTAGCTACCTGTAAATGGTGTTTAGTGATCTAATAATTAGTCAGTTAAACAAGAGCTCATCCATTTACTTCTATTTGCTAAGCTCGAAGGGAATCATCACTTGACTTCTGTACACCAGTAGAAGCTATAGATTCCATATTTATGTTCAGCACTCTCACTCAATCATACTATCATGTTCCCAAAATATACGTATCACCCTGACCCAAAAGTAGGCTTAACTAATAAATCTAAGAACATGAATAACACTCCTGAGTTGAGCCTAAGCATATCAGGATTTAGATTCTTTTAATCTTAAGATCAACTACTGATATTGACTTGGAAAGATATGTATAACGGTAAGTTTGTAATATCTTAACTTAGTTGCAATATCGGTCCAGTCCAATGTATACTCCATACATTCGAAACTAGTATACTTTACTAATGTCCTGGAAAGAACATAACACTTACTCCAAGTGTAAGTACACATCATCGCTGATTATCACATTAGTGTAAATCCAATAACACTGATGAAACAGGGACCAAAACTTTTGATTCATATGATCACAATCACATTCCACTGTGTTGACGATACTGTAATTGTGAATAAACATATGATCTGGATTTAACTGATTTTGTGTGTATGAATGTAATAAACATATTAAACCATTAGCATGTAAAATTCATGCAAACATCAATCACTTCAGATTTCTTATATTGATAACTAATCAGATTGTAAAGAGTTTTATTTAGGGCATAAAACCCAACAAGGGTCTGGGTCCAAGTCTAGCTCTAGTTTTGAGTACGGGAATGGGTCCCAAATCTAAACACCTACTACATGTCTGGTTGAAGCCTCAGGTCTGAATTAGGGTCACAGTTTTAGATCCTAGTCTAGTTCCACTATGGGTCCAGGTCCCGGTCTGGGTCCAAGGTCAGGGTCAAAGTCTGGGTCAGGTCTTGGGTCTCGGTCCTAGTTTTGATGCCCGTGTCTCGAGTCTAGGTCCCCCATCTAGGTACGAGTCCTAGGTCCCGATCCGAGTCCTGGACCCAATCGTGGTTCAAGTCCTGGTCTGAGTCGGGGTTTGGGTTCCGATCTTGGTCTAGGTCCAGATGTGGGTTCGAGTCTAGGTCTAGGTTTGGGTCCGAGTCCCGAGTTTCGATCTAGGTTTGGGTTCTGAGGCCTAGGTCCAGGTCCCCCATCCAGGTTTGGGTCCATGTTCGGGTTTGGGTCCTAGTCCTTATTTTTATTTTTATTCAGTATCAGGGTACAGGTTTGGGTCCGGGTTTGGGTCGTGTTTTTAGTCTTGGTCTGAGTCAAGGTCCAGGTCTGGATCCAGGTCCGAATCTTGATCTGGGTCTGGGTTCGGGTCTAGGTCTGAGTTCAGGATCCAGGTGCTGGTCCAAGTCTAGGTCTTGGTAAGGGTCTCGATCCGGACCTATGTCTTGAGTTTTAATCCCAGTTTGGGTTTGGGTTTTGGTTTGAGTCCAAGTTCGTGTCTTTATCTATGTCTTGAGTTTCAATCCCAGTTTGGGTTTGGTCTGGGTCCAAGTTCGGGTTTAAGGTCACGGTCCTACTCTTGTTCAAGGGTCCTGGTCTGGTGGTTCTTATTAAGGTTCTAGTTTCAGGTCGCAGGTCTGGCTTAGGGTCCGGGTTTGGGTCCTGGTCTGAGTCCCAGATCTGGATCCCTGTCACGTGTCCCGATCTTGTTCTAGTTCAGGTGTCGGGTCCTAGGTCAAAGTTTGGGTTCAGGACTGAGACTTCGGTGCGGTTCTAGGCCCCAACCCTAGTTCTATGTCCCGAGTCTAGTTCCATGTTTAGGTCTGAGTTCGAGTCCAAGTTCAGAACCGAGTCGAGGTCTGGGTTGGGATCTGGGTCTGTGTCGCAGTTCGTGTCTAGGTCAGGGTTGGAGTCTAGGTCCTAGTCCAGTTACGGTTCCAGGTCTAGGTCCAGGTCCAGTTACGGTTCCAGGTCCAGGTCCAAGTCCTGGTTCCAGTCCTATTCTTGGGTCTCGGTCTACTTCTAGTTTCGGTTCCAATTTTGGGTCACAGGGTACGGGTCCAGGTTTGGGTCTAGGACTGGGTTCGGGTCCGGGTCTAGGTTCGGGTCCTAGTCTAGGTTAGGGTCCAGGTCCCAGATCTTGACACCGACTACGGGTTCAGTCCAAGCCCCGAGTCCATATTAGGATCCGGCTCGTGTGTCCCGGTCTGGTTCTATTTCGGGTGGCGGGTCACGAGTTGGGTCTTAGGTTCAAGTCCGCGTCTGGGATCGGGTCTTGGGTCCAGTCCTAGTTCTGTTGCCCAGGTCCTTATCCCGATTCTGGGTCCAGGTCCCGACTCTGGTCTTGGTTTGGGTCCCGCTCTATGTTCGATTTTGGGTCCTAGTCGCGGTTCTGGTTTGGTCTCGATCAAGATTTTTATTTGGGTTTGGGTTCGGGTCTGGGTCTTGATCCTTGTCCTAGTCCTCGTCCGATTCTAGTTCCATTTGCGATTCTGAGTTCGAGTTCGGGTCGGGGTTTAAAAACTTGTCCAAGGTTAGGTTAGGGTCCGAATCTCGGTCTAGGTCCGGATCGGGCTCTAGCTGTGGGATAGGGTCCAGCGTTTCGGTCTAGGTTCGGGTCTGAGTCCCAAGTTTCAATCTCTGCCTGAGTCCAGGTTTGTTTTTTCTGAGTCTATGTCTTGGGTTCCGATCCTGGTCTGGGTTCGAGTTCGAGTCTTGGTGTAGGTCTAGGTGTGGGTCTGATTTTAGGTCTGGGTCTGAGTTCGGATCCCGGGTTTGGGTTTTATTTTTGGTTCGGGTTCAGGTTCGGGTTTGGTCTTGGTATGGGTTCGTGTCAAGGTTCTTGTCCTGGTTTGGGTCCAAGGGAGGTTTCCAGTCTGGGTCTGGGTCCGACTTCAGATTCCTGGGTCCAGGTCAGGTCTTGGTTCGGGTTCAAGTCCCGGATTTAGATCTGGGTCTGGGTTCCGAGGCCTAGGTCCCTAGTGTTGGTCCCCATGAAAGACTGGTTCCTAGGTCCGGGTCTGGGGTTGGGTCTTGGGACTCGGTCCCAATTCTGATGCCCGTGTCTCGAGTCCAGGTCCCCCATCCAAGTTCGAGTCCTAGGTTCTGGTCCAAGACCAGGACCCAATCGGGGTTCAAGTCCTTATCTGAGTCGGGGTTTAGGTTTTGATCTTAGTCTAGATCCAGATCTGGGTTCGATTCTAGGTCTATGTTCGGGTCCAAGTCTTCAATTTCGATCTAGGTCTGGGTTCTAAGGCCGAGGTCTAAGTGCCCCATCCTGGTCTGGGTCCTAGGTTCTGGTCTTGTCCATGTTAGGGTTTGGTCACGGTCTCGATCCGAATCTATGTTTGAGTCTGGGTCTTGTATCGAGCTGAGGTCTAGGTCTGGATCCGCGCTCGGGTACGGGTCTCGGTCCCGACCTGGGTACACGACCGTGTCTGGGCCCGACTTTCGGTCTCAGTTTGGGTCTAAGGCTAGGTCGAAGTTCAGTTGTAGGTTTAAGTCCAAGTTCGGGTCCTGGTCACGGTCCTAGTCTTGTTCAAGGGTCTTGATCTGGTGGTTCTTATTCAGGTTCTAGTTTCAGGTTGCGGGTCTGGCTCAAGGTCCAGGTTTGGGTTCTGGTCTGAGTCCCAGATCTGGATCCCTGTCACGTGTCCCAGTCTGGTTCTGGTTTAAGTCCGGGGTCCTAGGTCCAAGTTTGGGTTCGGGACCGAGACTTGGGTGCGGTTCTAGGTCCCAACCCTCGTTCTCTATCCCGAGTCTGGTTCTATGTTTAGGTCTGAGTTCAAGTCAAGGTTTAGAATCGAGTCGAGGTGTGGGTAAGGATCCGGGTCCTGGTCGCGGTTCGGGTCTAGGTCTAGGTTGGAGTCCAGGTCCTGGTCCAGTTACGGTTCAAAGTCTAGGTCCAGGTCCAGTTACAGCTCTAGATCTAGGTCCAAGTCCTACTTCCGGTCCTATTCCTAGGTCCCGGTCTACTTCTGGTTTCAGTTCCAATTTCGGGTCACAAGGTATGGGTTCGGGTCCAAGTTTTGGTATAGGGCTAGGTTCGGGTCCAGGTTTTGGTTCGGGCTCTGGTCTAGGTTAGGGTCTGGGCTGTGTCCCAGATCTAGACACTGACTACGGGTTCGGTCCAAGCCGCAAGTCCAGATCTAGATCCTCAGCTTCGGTCCTGGTCTTATTTCATTTCGGGTTCCGAGTCACGAGTTGTGCCTTATGTTCAAGTTTGGGTCCAGGGTCGGGTCTTACGTCCCAGTCCTTGTTCTGTTGCCCAGGTCCTTATCCCGATTCTGGGTCCAGGTCCCAGTTCTGGTCTTGGTTTGGGTCCTGCTCTAGGTTCGGTTTTGGGTCTTAGCCGCGGTTTGGGTTTGGGTCTTAGTCGCGGTTCAGGTTTGGGTCTTAGTCGCGGTTGAGGTTTGGGTCTCGGTCTAGATTTTTATTTTGGTTTGGGTACGAATACGGGTCTGGGTCCTGCTCCTTGTCCGAGTCGTAGTCTAATTCTAGGTCCAGTTGCGATTCTGAGTTCGAGTTATGGTTCGAGTTTGGGTCAGGGTTCGAGTATTGGTCTGAGTTTGGGTTAGCGTCTGGATCTCGGTCTAGGTTTGGATCGGGCTCCAGGTGTGGGATAGGGTCCTGGGTTTGGGGCTAGGTTCGTGTCTGAGTCCGAAGTTTCAATCTCTGTCTGAGTCCAGGTTTTGTTCTGAGTCTAAGTCTTTGGTTTCGATCCTAGTCTGGGTTCGAGTTCGGGTCTGGGTGTAGATCTAGGTTTATGTCTTAGTTTGGATCTCGAGTTCGGGTCTGATTTTGGGTTCGAATTTGGGTTCCGATTTTGTCCTGGTATGGGTTAATGTCTAGGTTCTTGTCCTGGTTTGGGTCCAAAGGAGGTTTTTGGTCTAGATCTGGGTCCGACTTTAGATTCTTGGGTCTAGGTCAGGTCCTGGTTCGGGTTCGAGTCCCGAATTGACCTCTGGGTCTGGGTTCCGGGGCCTAGCTCCCTGGTCTTTGTCTCCCATCAAAGACTGGTTCCTAGGTCCTGGTCTGGGTCCTGGTTCGGGTTCAGGTGCCGAGTCATGGTTTTAGTCCAGCTCCAAGTCTGGGTTTGGGTCAAGGTGTCGATCCCAATCTTGGTCTAGGTTCATGTGTGGGTCCTTGTCGGGGTCTAGATCCTTGTCTGGGTCGCGGGTCTCAGGACCCAGCGAGGGTTTAGGACCAGGTTAGGTCAAAGTCCCAGTCTGGGTCCCGATCCATGTTTGGGTCCCAGGTCTCAGGTCTCAGTCCTAATCAAGGTCTCGGTCCAGGTTCTGGTCTCAGGTCTCAAGTCCAGGTCCTAGTCAAAGTTCCAATTTTGATTCTGGGTCCGGGTTTGGTTCTAGGTTCGGGTCTTGGTCAAGGTAAGGGTTGGGGTCCGAGTCTTAGTCCTAGTCTGGGTACGAGTTTTTTGGATCTCGGTCTGTGTCCAGGTCATATTTGGGGTCCAGGTTTGGGTCCTTGGTTTGGGTCCCAGGTTCGGGTTTGGGTCTACGTCTGGGTCCGAGTCCAAGTCCTGTGGTTCAATCACGGTTTAGGCCTTGGTCTGGGTCGGTAGTCGGGTTCAAGTTTGTGTCAATATCCAAGTTCGAATCCCAGTTTAGGTCAGAAGCGTGGTTTGGGTTCGGGATCGAGTCCCGAGTTCGGGTTTGTTTTCAGGTTCGAGTCTCAGTCCTAGTCTAGGTACGGGACTGGGTCTGGCACTGGATCTGAGCCTGAGTTCCAGGGTAGGGTTCTGGTCTAGTTCTGCGTCCCAGTCCAGGTCCAGGTCCTGCTCACGGTCCCGGTCCTGTTCTAGGAACCTAGTCATATTCAGGTTCAACTTCCAGTTTTGGCTCACAGGTCTGGGTCCGGGTTTGAGTCCTGCTCTAGCTTTGGGTCCTTGTTTGAGTCCCAGATCAAGACAGAGACTACGGGTGTTGTCCAAGCCCCAGTTCTCGGATCCCGAGACAGGATCTAGAACCCAATCACGGGTCCTAGTCTGGTTTTGGTTCATGTCCATGGTCCTGGTGTTGGTTTGGGTCTAAGTTCAGGACCGAGACTAGGGTCGAGTTCTTGGTCTCGATCCCAGTTCTGGTTTCTGAGTCCTATTCAATGTTTGGATCTTGAGTTCAGGTCTAGGTTCAGGTCTTGAGTCCCGGTTCGGGTTTTGATTCAGGTTTTGGACCCAATCCCCGAGTGGGTCTGTGTTCGAGTCTGGGTCCAGGTCCTACTCACGGTCCCGGTCCTGTTCTAGGGTCCTGGTCATATTCTGGTTCAAGTTCCAGTTTTGGGCCGCAGGTCTGGGTCAGGTTTGAGTCCTGCTCTAGCTTTGGTTCCTGGTCTGAGTCCCAGATCAAGACAGAGACTATGGGTCTGGTCCAAGCCCCGGTTGTCGGATCTCGGGATAAGATCTGGATCCCAATCACAGGTCCTTGTCTTGTTTTGGTTCATGTCCATGGTCCTGGTCTGGGTTTTGGTCTAAGTTCAGGACCGAGACTAGGGTCCAAATCTGGGTCTCGATCCCAGTTCTGGGTTCTGAGTCCTATTCAATGTTTGGATCTTGAGTTCAGGTCTAGGTTCAGGTCTTGAGTCCCTGTTCGGGTTTGGATTCAGGTTTTGGACCCAATCCCCGAGTGGGTCTGTGTTCGAGTCTGGGTCCTGGTCCAGTTACAGTTTTGGGTCTCGGTCCAGGTCCTGGTCTAGGTCCTGTTCTTGGGTCCTGATCCGCTTCTAGTTTCGATTCATGTTTCATGTCACGGGGTACGGGTTCGGGTCGAGTTTGGATCCGAGTCTTGGTTCGGGTCCTTATTTGGGTCCAAGCCACGGTTCTCGGATCCCGTTCCAAGATCCCAGTCCGGTTCTAGTACAATTTTTTATTTTGGTTCGCGAGTGTGGGTTTGGGTCATGGTATGTGTCTGGGTCCTAGTTCGAGTTTGAGCTTGTGTTTGGGTTCTCGTTTAAGTCCTAGATCCAGACACCGACTACGGGTCGGGTCCAAGCATCGAGTCGAAGATCCCAGGTCTCGAGGTGGGTCCTAGTTCCAAGTTTGGGTCTAGGGTTTTGTCCCGAATCCTGTTCCAAGTTCTGAGGCCCAAGTTCTGGACCTAGTTCGAGGGCCCAATTTCTAGGTTTCGGTCCCCCATCTATATTCGGGTCTTAGGTCCTGGTCTGAGTCAAAGTTTGTGTTCCGATTCAGGTTTGGGTCAAGTCTGAGTCCAGGTCCTTGTTTGGGGTTGGGTGCGAGTTCGGGTCCTAGTCCCAATCTAGGTCCAAGTTTTGGGTCCCAGGTCCGAGTATGATTCTTGGGTCTAGGGTTCCGCCCCGGTTTTTGGGTCTGGGTCCGGGTCTAGGTCCTGGTCCAGGTCTCGGTCTTGGTTTAGGTCCCAAGGCACAAGTCCCGGTCTGGGTCCAAGTCCCGGCATGGGTTTTGTTTGAGTTTGGGTTTAGGTTCGGGTCCTGTTACAGTCCCATGTCTGGGTTCTAGTCCTAGTCCTAGTCCGATTCCGGTTCCGAGTCTGGGATCAGGTCGGACCTGAACTTGGGACCCGATCCCAGACCCAGACTCGAACCTAAACATGGATCTGGATACGAACCTGTACTCGAACCCAAACCCGTACCGATACCCAGACTGAGATCAAAACTAAGGACCTTGATCCAAACCGAGACCAAGACCCAAACCTGAACCCGTACCCAAGACTTGGACTCGAACGAGGATTTAGACCCCGACCCAGACCCGAACCCGAACACGGAATCGAAATTTGAACTGGGACTAGGACTTGAATCCAAACATGGACCCAAACTGGGACCTAGGAGCTGGACCTGGACTCGGGCCTCGGAACCCAGACTCGGGTCGGAACCTGAGACTCGGACTTGGACCGGGATCTGGATTCAAACCGAGATCTGGAACCGGACTGGGATCGGAAACCCGAACCCAAGCTTGAACTCGGACTTGAACTCTGATTTGGTCCTAGACTCGGACCAGGACCTAGGTTCTAGACCTAGATGGGGGACCTGGACCCTGGACCCAAGCTTCGGAACTGTCACCGAGACCTAGGACCTGACCCCGGACCCAGACCCTTAACAAGGACCCGAACTTGGTCCTGGGACCCAAAGTGGAACTAGAGTGGGACCCGAGACCGGGATCCTAATTTGGACCCGGGGTTTGGACTTGACCCATAGTCGATGTTTTGATCTGGGACCAATACCCAGACTCAAACCGAGACCTGGACTCAGACCCTAACCCGGACCCAGACCAAAACCTGTACTCCGTGACCCGAAACTGGAAGCGGAACCGGAAGTGGACCTAGACCTGGGATCAAGACCAGGGGACTAGGACCCGACCTCGGTCTCGGAACTCGAATCTAACTAGATGTCGACCCGACATCTCAGACCCAGACCTGGACTGAGATGTCGACCTGAATCAAAACTCAGATCGGGACTCAAGACACTAACCCAAACCCAGACACAGACTTGGACCCAGACCCGAACGCATGACCTCAACCGGGATCGGAGACTCAGACCTAGATCTAGGTCCCTGACCTAGATTGGGGACCCAAACCCGAAATTAGAACCATAAGCAGAATCAAGACCCAGGACTAGGACTGGGACCCAAGACCTGAGCCCGGTCTCGGTTCCAGACCTGGACCCAGACACAGACACGGACCAAGACCCAAGATATGAATTAGACCTGAACCCAAACACGGACCTAGACCTAGAGCAAGACTCGAACCCAAACCCACACCCGAACCTTAAATCGTACACTGTGACCCCAAATTGGAAACAGAATTGTAAGCGGACCCTTAAACCCTAAACCCTAAACCCTAAACTCTTTACACTTACCCCTAAACCCTATGCCCTAAACCTTAAACTCTAAATCCCTAAATACTAAACCCAAAACCCTAAACCTTAAACCCTAACCATGACACGGGCCCAGACTCATATCCATAACGAGATCGGAACCTAAGACCCAGACTTGGACCCGAATCTAGACCTGAACCTAGACCTAGACCCAGCACCTGAACCCGAACCCAAACCTACACCAGAACCTCGTCCGGGACCTAGACCTTGACTAGAACCCGGATCGTGACCCCGACCAAGACCTGAATAGGGGCCTCGACTCAAACTGGAACACAGAGCCAGACTCAAACATGAACTTGTACTAGGACCTAGACTAGGACCAAAAACTCGGGATCCAAACCCGAACCTAAACTTGAACCTAACCGGGACCTAGGATCCGGACCTAGATGGGGGACCGGGCCCCAAACCCAAACCTAGACCCAGACCTGAACAAAGGATGCAGACCTAGATGGGGGACTTGGACCCAAAACTGGGCCCCAGAACCGGGACCGAGACCCAAAACTCGACTCTAGACACGAGACACAGGACCCGACCCTTGACCCATAACACAGGACCTGGCTACTAGTACACAACCCCGCACCCATACCCAAACCCAAACATAGGACCCGAGAGCCAAACTGGAACAAGACCGAGATCTGAATCTGGACCTGAGGCTTCGACCTGACTCATAGTCAGTGTTTGAATCGAGGACTCAGATAAAGATCAAAACCTCGGACTCAGACCCGAACCTGGACCCAGACCCAGGACCCTAACCCACACCCGTAGCCTAATCCAGACCAAGACCAATATCTGGACCCGAACCCAAACTCAGACTAGGACTCGAACCCAGACCCGACACCCGAACTCAGACCTGGACCCAAACCAAGACCCAAAGCGAGATCCAGACCAGGACCCAGACCCGAATCTAGACTCAGATCAAGAATCAGACCCCAACACAGACCCAGACCCAAACTCGAACCCCAACACTGAATCAAAATCAAAACTGGGACTTGGTCCCAAACCTGAACATGGACCCAGACCGAAACCATAGACTCGGACCTGGATGGGGGACCTAAACTTGGGCCTCAGAACCCAGACCCAAATCGGAACTCAGGACATGGACCCGACCTAAACTCGAACCCAGATCTGGACCTAGACTGATATCAAAACCCAAACCCGAACTCGAACAAGGACTTGAACCTCTACTGGGTCCTTGACCCAGACCTTGACCTAGGATCCAGACTGGGTCCTGGGACCCGAAGTGCAACTAGACTGGGACCCGAGACCGTGAACCAGATCTGGAACTGGGGTGTGGATCCATAACCGGACTCTCAAACAAGACTCGGACTCAGACCTAGACCCTGACCCAGACCCATCCTGTAACTCAGACCTGGGTCCGAGTCTGAGTCTGGGTTTGAGTCTAGGAACTGGAATCTAGCTAAGACCCAGACCCAGACCAAGACCCGTACTAGGATGCGGATCCAAATCAATACTCGGATCGGGACTCGAGACACGAACCCGAACCCAGACAAGGACTTGGACCCAGACTCCGACCCAAGACCAGGACCAGGATTGGAGACTCAAACCTGGACCCAAGATTCAGACCCGCGATCCCGGAACTGGGGCTTGGACAAGACCCATAGTCGGTGTCTTGATCTGGAACTCGAAGAAGGACCGAAAGCTGGACCAGGACTTGGACCTGGGACCCGAAACCAAAAAATGAAACAGAACGTGACTAGGACCCTAGAAGAAGACTGGAACCGTGACCACAACCTTGACCTGGATCGGGACCTAGAACTAGACAAGAACTCAGCCCCGAAACTAGGATTGAGACTAGGATTCAGACTCGAACCTGAACCCAAACCCAAACTTGGGACTCGATTCCGATCCCAGACAAAGCCCCTGACCTAAACTGGGATTCAGACCTGAACATGGACACGAACCCAAACCATGACCCGAATACCGGCCAAGACCCAGACCCAGACCGGGATCGAAACACGGACCTAGACCCGGACCCAGACGCAAACCCAGACCCGAACCTAGGACCTAGACCCAAGACCCGAACCTAGACCCGAACTCAGACTTAGATCTAGACTGGGATCCAAAAAACCCATACCCAGACTCGGACTAAGACTTGGACCCCGACCACAACCTGGACCCATACCAAGACCCGAAACCAAACCCAGACCCAGAATTAGAATTAGAACTGTGACTAGGACCTAGACTTAAGACAAGAACTGAACCCAAACCATAACCAACACAAGGACCAAAACCTGACACCTGGGACCCGAACCTGGACCGAGACCCAAAACTGGGACCTGTACCTAAACCTTCGCCTGGACCTAAGACCTGCGAGCCAGACAAGGATCTAGACCCTAACAAGGACCCAAACCTTAACTCGGACTAAGATTGGAACCTAGACCTAGACCCAAACCTAGACTGGGACCTGGACTAATACCAAGACTCAGGATCCGAACCCGAACATGGACCCAGACCAGGATCTAGGAATCGGACTTGGATGGGGGACCTAGACAAGGCACCTAAGCTCTGGAACACAGATCTTGATCTAAATCCAGGAATCGAACCTAAACCAGGACCTGTCCTGGACCCAGGAATCCGAAGTCACACGCAGATCCAGACCCGAAACCTACCCCGGACCCAAACGAGGGTAGGAACCTAGACACGAAGCCATACCACGACAAAACCCAAACCCACACTCGAAACCAAAATCAAACCCAAACCCGATACCCGAACTCAAACCCATACCCAGAATCATACCCAAAGCTAGGCCTGCACCCGGACCCGAACTCAAACCCAGATCGAGATCGAAACCTAGGACTTAGACTCGAAACTAAAATAGGACTTAGATTGAGATCAAAACTTGGGACTCGGACTCGGACCTGAACCTGAACCCAGACCCAGGACCCTAACCCACACTTAGAGCCCGATCCGAACCTAGAACGAGATACAGACCAAACCAAAACTCAGATTAGGACTCGAACCCCGACCCAAACTCAAACACAAACTCGAACTCGGAATTCCAATTGAAACCAGAACCGGACTAGGACTAGGACAAGGACTAGGACAAGGACTAGGACCGAAACCCGAACCTAGACCGGGACCCAAACCCAAACAAAAATCGTGACCTGGACCTAGAATCGAGATAGGGATGTGGGCAACAAAACTAGGACTGGTACCCAAGACCTGACCGTAGACCCGGACATGAACATAGGACCCAGCTCGTGACCCGACGCTTGAAATGGAACCAAAGCAGGACCCGAGATCGAGATCTGGATCTAGACCTGGGGTTTGGACCGAACCCATAGTCAGTGTCTGGATTTGGGACCCAGCCCCGGACCTGAACCCTGACCAGAACCCAAACCTAGACCCGGACCCGAACCCAGTCCTAGACCCAAACCTGGACCAGAACCCGTACCCAATGACATGAAAATGGAATTGAAACTGGAAGTATACGGGGACTCAGGAACGGGACCAGAAACAGCACTTAGACCTACAACTGTAACTAGACCTAGACCTAGACCTGGAACCGTAGCGAGACTAAGACCCATACTCCAACCCAGACCTAGACCGAACTGGGACCCAGACCCAAATCCCAACCAGACTTGGACACGGTACCCAAACCTAGACCCGAACTCAGTCCCAAACATGGAAAAAGACTCGGGACAGAGAACTAGGGCCAGGACCTAGAACAGCACCCCACCCTCAGTCCCGAACAAAAACTCGGACCTAGGACTCGGGACTTGAACCAGAACCAGATCGAGACACGTGATAAGGATCCAAATCTTGGACTCAGGCCAAGACCCGAACCTAGACCAGGACCCAAACCCGGACCCTGACCAAGACCTGGGACCAAAAATTTGAAATTGAAGAAGAATCACCAGACCATGACCCTTGAACAAGACTAAGACCGTGACCAGGACCCTCGAACAATCAGGATGGCCCCTTATGAACTTTTATATGGAAGAAAGTGTATATCACTGATTCACTGGTATGAAGTAGGTGAAATAAAGTTCCTAGTCCCTAAGGCTGTTTAGAGAACTAGTGAGGCAGTTGATAAAATTAGAGCGCGAATGCTCGCAGCTAAAAGCAGAAAGAAGAGTTATGTTGATCCAAAGTGACAGGAGATTGATTTTCAGATTAGAGATATGGTATTTCTCCAGCTATCACCTATGAAAGGCATCAAACGCTATGGTAAGAAAGGGAAGCTTAGCCAAAGGTCCATTAGACCTTTTGAAATCCTTGAGAGGATAGGGCAAGTAGCGTACAGATCTCAGGTCCTTAGTCCGAGTCTGGGTTTGGGTCCTAGTTTTGAAATGGTTCCAAGATTGGGTCTTGGTAAGATTCCAAGATCCACACACCCACTACAGGTTGGGTCCAAGCCCTGGGTCATGGGTTAAGATCCGGTTCCCAATCTTGGGTCCCAGTCTTGTTCTGACTCAGATCCTAGGTCCTAGTCCTTGTCCAAGTCCGTGTCTGGGTCCGGGATTGGGACCAGGACCGGGGTCGGGTCTTGGGTCCCGAATCTGGTTCTAATTTTAGGTTCGGGTCCCCAATCCAGGTCAGGACCTAGGTCCAGGTCTGAGTCTCCAATCCCGGTCTGGGTTCTGCGTCTGGGTCTGGATCCAAGTCCATGTCTGGCTTTGGGTTCGTGTCTCGAGTCCATGTCTAGGTCCGAGTCAGGGTCTGGGATCGGGTCCCTGGTTCAGGTCTGACCCGATACCGGACCCGGACCTAGAACCAGATTTAGACAAGGAGTGGGACTGTAAGAGGACCCAAACCTAATCCCAAACTCAGACCTGAACCCACACCGGGACTTGACCAAGACCAGTACTTATGACCTCGGGCCTAAACAAAGACCGGGACCTGGACCCAGACCGGCAATAGGACCTAGACCCAGACCCTAAAACTAGGGCCGAACCCAGGACCCAAGATCCAGACTCGGACCTAGGACCCGAAACCCAGAGCTAGACTGGGACTGGGACTTGAACTTATACCCGAAGCCAAACTGGGACCTTGACTCGGACTGGACCCGAACCCGAACCCAGACCATGACCTAGGACCTGAATATAGATGGGGGACCCTGACCTAAGAATTGGGCCCCAAAACTAGGCCTAGAACTTGGATTATGATCGGGGACCTGACCCTAGACCCAAACCTGGACATAGGACCCACCTCGGGACCTGGGATTCGGGACTCGATGGTTGGACCCGATTCGTTGTCGATGTCTAGATCTAGCACTTAGACCAGAACGCGAACCCAAACTCAAACTCAAATCAGGACCTGGACACATACCAAGACCCAGACCCACAATTGGGAACAAAAATTGAAACTTCAACTGTAACCAGACCGAGATCTTTGAACGGGACCGAGACCTAGACCCAGGCCCAAACCCGGAACCAGAGCCATCCTCGAACCCTACTCGAGACCGACACTACTACAATTTAGCCTTTTAGTGACACTATTTAGTGACACGCACAAAAGTTATTGTCACTAAATAGTTACGAGTGATTTTTAGTGGCATGCATAATTAGACTCTAAACTTTCGGTGATAGCCTCATGTAATGTGTGTCACTAAAAATATAGAGTATCACTAAAAAGTAAAATCTAATTTTTTTTTTATTTTTATTAATTTAAAAATATATGACCTATAGTGACGCGCTAGGTGCGATTGGATAAATGTTTCCCCACACACTTAGCGCGTCATTATATGATAATACTATTTTTTTTTAAAAAAAAATACAGCTGTATTAATTAATTAAAAATATAAAAAAAAATTATATTTAATAGTACACTGGAACCGGCCCTATGTAAGACGCGTGGGTTTTTTTTTTAAAAAAAAAAGAAAATTAAAAAAAAAACCTATTAATTTCACTTTTATAACCTAATAAAACCTAATAATTTTCTCCCTTACCCAATAGCTAGCGCCTCTCTCCTTTACAAACCCTAATATAAACTTCACCTCTCTCCTTTCTAACTCTCCAGCGCCTCCCTGTATAAAAAAAAATCCTGCCCTCTCTCTCTTGTTGTTGGAGCTGCCCAACAGAAGATGGAAAAGCTTGGCCTCCGGTGGTCTAATCCGACCACTATATGAAGACATTTGGAAGGTTCCCGTAGTATTTTCCTCTCTTTCTCTTAGACAGATCGGCGTCGGAATTTGGTGGCGTTGAGACAAACTTAGGTATGACTTCTCTATATATATCTCTCTTTATGATGATCTCTCTTTCTCTCTAATGATCTCACTTTCTTTCTTTCTTTGGATAACAAGGACACCCTTCGTCGATGGGTCGACGAAATTAAATTGGTCCGGAGTAGGAGTCGTATTGGTGACTCCGATTGCTTTGGAGGTTGCGTAGTTGGCCGGAGTCCGGGTTGCAGAGGCGGTGGGTGGGGATGTCAGGATTATTGGACTTGAGTTTGGTTTTGACTTTTTGGTTAATGTTTTGTTTTTATTTACTCAATTAGTTTGCAGATTTGTATTTTTTTTTTTTTTTTGGTTTTCAGTATTTTTTTGGTTCAGAAAAGTATCTCTTGTTTGTGTAAAAGGGTTAGATAGACTGACAACCCTTTGAAGGTAACACATGACCACAAGCTTCCTGTGGTAATAACCCATACAGTTTTTCAGCAATCCTCACCCCACCAATTAAGATGCATAACCATTTTTCTTTTCATTTTGAATAAATAATTAGCAAAAAATCCTACTTCATATGAATGAGTTCGAGAAATGTTCAACATTTACCTTATCTAGCATCATGGATTACAGTTTAAAAAATGATGTCAGCCTAACCATCCTTCTTTCTCTTTCTTCTATCAGCCCCATTATTCATCATATTAGGTTTTGGTTTTCAGTATAGATTTGGAAAAAAGGTTTGTACATTTTAGTCATGTAATTACATTATAAATTATTTTATATTGATATTGATTTGAAAAAATATTTGTACATTTTGGTCTTGTATTAATTACTTTGTAAATTATTTTATATTCACTTACATTTAATAATTTTATTTAATTTTACCAATCTAAAATGAATAGATTAGATTTTACCAAACTTGAACCTCAACTTGGACCAAACCCAAACCTAGACCGGGACCCAAACCCAGACCAGACCGGGACCTGGGCAAGGAAACTAGGACCGGGACCCAAGACCCGACCTAGACCCGTACTTGAACCGGGGCCTGGGCAACGGAACTAGTCCCAGTCTGTGTCTGGGTCCAAGTCCTAATCTTGGTCCGTTTCCGAGTCTTGGGTTCGAGTCCGAGTCCCAAGTTCGAGTCCGAATTCTGGTACGAGTCTCACTTTGTGTCTGGGTCCGGGTTTTGATCTGGGTCTGGGTTTGGGTCTTTGTCTGGGTCTGGGTTTGGATCTGGGTTCTTGTACGGGTCTAGGTTCTGGTCCAAGTCCCGGGTCACGGGTCCTGGGTTCCAAGTTCTGAGCGAAGGTCTTGCCGCAAGTCTAGGTCTGAGTTCGGGTCTGGGTCCGAGTATCGATCCCAGTCTGGGTCCGAGTATCAATCCTAGTCTAGGTCTGGGTCCGTGTTCGGTCCTGCGTCTAGATCTGGTTCTGGGTCAAGGTCTACTTCCTTTTCCAAGGTCCTGAATCCGGTTCTTGATTTGATTTTGGGTCCTGGTACAATTCCAAGATCCATACATCGACTACGGGTTGGGTCCAAGCCCCGAGTCGTGGGTCAAAATACGGATCCCAATCTTGGGTCCCAATCTCGTTCCGATTCAGATCCTAGGTCCCAGTCCGTGTCCATGTCCGGGTCCGGGTCTGGGACCGAGACAGGGGTCGGGTCTTGGGTCCCAGTCCTAGGTCCTGATTCTGGTTCTAATATCAGTTTTGGGTCCCCAATCTAGGTTTGGGACCTAGGTCAAGGTCTGAGTCTCCAATCCCGATTTGGGTCCTGCGTCTTGGTCTGGTGCAAGTCCGTTTTTGGGTTTGAGTTCGTGTCCCAAGTCCGCATCCGAGTTTTGATTCGGGTATGTGTCCCAGTCCAAGTCTGGGTCTGGGTCTTAGTCAGATTCTAGTTCAAGGACTGAGACTGGGTCCTAGTCCCCTGGTCTTTTTTTCGGGTCGCGGTCTGCTTTCGGTTCCGCTTCTAGTTTGGGGTCACGGGATACAGGTCTCAGTTTGGGTCTCAGTTTGGGTCCCAGTCTGGGTCTAAGTTTGAGTCTGGGCATAGGTCGAGATCCAAACATCGACTATGGTTTAGGTCCAAGCCCCGAGTCCATATTAAGATCCAGTCTCGGGTCCTAGTCTAGTTCCACTTTGGGACCCATGTCCTGGTCCGGGTCCTAGTTCAAGGTTCGGGTTCGGGTTCAAGTCCTGGGTCTCGTGCTAGTTTTAAAGCTTGGGTCCTGGGTCCAGGTCCAGGTCCTAGGTCCTAGTCCGAGTCTAGGACCCGGTCTGGGTTCAAGTCCTAGTCTGATTTTAGGTTCGGGTTTTTTATCCTTGTCTGGGTCATGATCTGGGTTCGAGTCCAGATCCAAGTTCGGGTTTGAGTCTCGGGTTTCGATCTGGGTCTAGGTTTTGAGGTCGCGTCCATGCCCACTATCTAGGTCTGGGTCCTAGGTCCTAGTCTAGGTCCATGTTTGTGTTCAGGTCCTAGTCCTTGTTCTTATATTGATTCCGTGTCCGGGTTCAGGTTCGGGTCGGGGTGTTAGTCGGGGTCTGAGTCCAGGTCTGAGTCTAGGATTGGGTCTGGGTCCAAGTTTGGATCCCGGTCTGGGTCTAGGTTTTTGTCCAGGTCCGAGTCCAAGTCTTGGGTATGGGACCAGGTTTTGGTCTGTGTCTCGGTCCGGATCCAGGTTCCAAGTTTCGATCCTAGTCTGGGTATGGGTCTGTGATTGGGTTCGAGTCCAGGTTCGTATCCAGATCCATGTCTAGGAACGAGTCTAGGTTTGGGATCGGGTCCCAGGTTTAGGTCCAACTCTATCCCGGACCAAAAACCAGAATCGGACAAGGACTGGGACTAGAACTCAGGCATGGACTGTAACAGGACCCAAACCTAAACCAAAACTCAAACCAAAACCCATACAAGAACTTGGACCCAGACCGAGACCTGTGACCTGGGACCTAAACCAAGACTCGGACCTGGACCCAGACCGAGATCCAGACCAAGACCTAGACCCAAAACCAAAGGCCCAACCCAGGACCCATAAACTAGACTCTGGTCTGGGACCCAAAACCCGAACCTAAACTGGGATTGGGACCCGAACTCAGACTAGAACCCAAACCGAGACTTTGAGTTGGACCGGACCCGAACCCGAACTGGAACACGAACTTGGACCTAGACTGGGACCTAGGACCCGAACATAGATAGGGGACCCAGACCTTGGAAATGGGACCCCGAAGTAGGATCAGAACATGCGCCTCAAAACTTTGATCGGGATTCGAGACCTAACCTCAAACCCAAACATGGTCCTAGGACACACCTCGGGACTTGGGATCTGGGACTCGATGCTTGGATTTAACTCGTAGTCGGTGTCAGGATCTAGGACTTACACTAGAACCCGAACCCAAACTCGATCTCAAACCAAGTCTCGGGCACATACCAAGACCCAGACCTACACTTGGGAACCAAAACAAAAACTTGAACTGGAAGCGAACTAGGATCTTGGAACAGGATCGGGACCATGACCCAGACCCGAACCCAGAACCGGACCCAGCCTCGGACCCTAACCGAGATTGAACCCCAGACCCAAATCAGGACCCAAACCCAGACTCGGACCCAAACTTGACCCGAACTCGTACGCCGTGACATGAAACTGAAACCGAAACTAGAAGTCGATTGGGGTCCAAGACCAGGACCAGGACCTTGACCCAGACCAAAAACTTTAACCGGACCAGGACCTAGACTCGGACATAGACCCACCCTAGGATTGGGGTCCAAAACCTGAATCCAAACCCGAACCGAGACTCGGGACCCAAACCCAGACCTGAATTCAAACCTAAACATTGAACATCACTCGGGACCTAGAATTGGGATCGAGACCTAGAACTGGACCCTAGTCTCGGCCCCGGACCTAGACCCAGACCCAGACCGGGACCTGGGAGATAAGCCAAAACTAGAATGGGAGCCGTGATTGGGATCCAAATCTGTCCTGGGATCTGAGAACCGGAGTTTGGACAAGACCCATAGTCGATTTCTTTATTTGGGACTCGGACAAGGACCCAAAGCTGGACCATGACCTGGACAAAGACCCAAACTTGGGACCCGAAACTGAAACTTGAACAAGAACGTGACCAGGACCATGGAACAGGACTGCGACCGTGACCAAGACCTGGACCTGGACTGGGACCCGGAACTAGACCAGAACCCAGCCTCTGAACTCAGGCTCGAACCTTGTCACGGACCCAGACTAGGATTGAGACTCGAACCTGAACCCGAAACTGAACTCGGGATTTAGACCTAGACATGGACATGAAGCCACGCCTAGACCCGAAAACTACTCCTGACCTAAACCGGGATCGAAACACGAGACCTAGACCCGGACCCAGATGCAGACCCATACCCAAACTTGGGACCCAGACCTAGACGCGAACCTGGACCAAGACTCAGACCGGGATCCGAAAAACCCGTACCCGAAATCAGAATTGGAACTATGACTAGGACCCAGACCTGAGACCAGACTGAACCCAAACCATAACTGACACAGACCAAAACCTGAACTGTGACCTTGACTAGGACTGGGACCTGAGACCTGGGACCCGAACCTTGACATGGACTGGATTGGACCTGGACCTGGAACTGACCTGGTCCTAAACCCTCGCCGAGTTCTGAGACCCACGACCCAGACCAGGATCCAGACCCTGACAAGGACCCGAACCTAAACCCAGACCAAGACGTGGACAGAGACCTGGACACGAACCCTGACCGGGACCTGAACTAAAACCAAGACTCAGGACCCGAACCTAAACTTGGACCCAGACCAGGACCTAGGAACCGGACTTGGATGGGGGACATAGACCAGGGACTTAGGCCCCAGAAACTAGACCCAGATCTAAATCTAGGACTCGAACTCCAACCAGGACCTGACCTGGACCTGGGAATTGGAAGTCGGACCTAGACCCGGACCCAAAACCTGCCCTGGACAAAAACCAGGTTAGGAATCTGGACACGAACCAATACCATGATTACACCTGAACCTGGACCGGAACCAAAAATCAAATTAGAATCCGGGACCCAAACTCAGACCCAGACCCAGAAAAAGACAAAAACCTAGATATGCACCCAAACACGCACTCATATCCAAAGTGGGATCGGAACCAAGGACTTAGACCCGGAACAAAACCCAGACTCAGATCTAGATCGAAACTTGGGACTCGGACCAAAACTTGGACCCAGACCAAGGACCCTACTCCACACCAGGAGCTCGATCCAAACCTTGACCGAGATATGGACCCGAACCGAAACTCGGACCAAGACTCGAACCCCAATCCAAACTCGAACCCAAACTCGAACTTGGAATTGCAATTGGAACTGGAACTGGACTAGGACTACGACCAGGACCCAGACCCAGACCCAAACCCAAATAAAAACATAAACCTGCAAAGGAACCAGAACGCGACACGAAATCGGGATTTGGATCTTGACCTGGGGCTTTGATCGAACCTGTAGTCAGTGTCTAGATTTGGGACCCAGCCCCGAACCCGAAACCAAACCAAGGCCCGAACCAGAATCCAGACCCGGACCCAAACCCAGTCCTAGACTAAAACCTTGACCCGACCCGTACCCTGTGACCCAAAATTGGAACCAAACTGGAAGTAGGCTGGGACCCGGGAACGGGACCAGAACTAGGATGGGAACCTGGACCTCGAACCGTAACCGAACTTGGACCTAGACCCAAAAACATAACCAGACCAGGACCCGGACTCCAACCTAGACCTAGACCTGAACTGGGACCTGGATTTGGATTCCAACCCAAACTAGGACTTGGTGCCGAACTTGGACCCAAACTCTGACCAAAACATGGAACCAGACTTGGGAAAGAAAACTGGGGCCGGGACCTAGAACTGCACCCTAGTCTCGATCCTGAACCCAAACTCGGACCTTGGACCCAAGACCTGAACCAGAACTAGACCGGGACACGTGACAGGGATCCATATCTATGACTTAAACCAGGACCCAAATAGGACCGCGAGAATAGGACCCTTAAACAAGAGTACGATTGTGACCAGGACCCGGACGCAAACCTAGAACCAAACTCAGACCTAGATCCAGACGCAAACTGAGATTGGAACTCAGACCCAAACATGGTCGTGTACCCAGACTGGGATCTAGACCTAGACCCGAACCCGGACCTGACCTAGACCTGGGACTT
This sequence comes from Cannabis sativa, assembly GCF_029168945.1. Classification (NCBI taxonomy): domain Eukaryota; kingdom Viridiplantae; phylum Streptophyta; class Magnoliopsida; order Rosales; family Cannabaceae; genus Cannabis; species Cannabis sativa. The sequence goes on from NC_083601.1 coordinate 63,013,073, forward strand.
GATCCCAGACATAGACCCGGACCTAGATAGGGATCCAAATACGAACCTGGACTCGAACCCAGACCTAGACCCAGACTAGGATCAAAACTCAGGACCTAGATCTAGACCGAGACCCTGACCAAGACCTAGACCTAGACCCTCACCCGGGACCTGTACACAGACCTTGACCAAAACCTAGATCCAGACCGGGATCCAAACCATGACCCTGACCCAAACTCAAACTCAGACCTGGACTCAAATCTTGACCCAAACGCAGACCCATACCGGAACCCAAAAACTAAATTGAAATTGAAACTGGGACTACGACCCAAACCCAGACCTAGACCTAGGCCTCGAAACCTAGACCCAGATCAAAACTCAGGACTCGGACCTGAACCAGGACCTAGACTGGAACCCAGATCTAGACCCAGACCGAGATCAAAACCCCAACCTAGACTTGGACCAGGACTTGAACCCCGACTCGGTCCTAGACTCAGACCGGGACCTAAGACTCAGACCTTGAAGGGGGACCTAGACCCGGGACACTGGCATCAGAACTGGGATCGAGACCCAAGACCTTACCCCAGACCCGGACGCTGACCTAGGACCCGGACTGAGACTTGGGACCCGAAGTGGAACTAGACTAGGACCCGAGACCGTGATCCAGATCTGGACCCGGGGCTTAGACCTGATCCGTAGTTAGTGTTTTGACCTGGGATCCATACCTAGCCTCAAATCTAGACCCAGACTCAGACCCAGACCCAGTCCCAGACCCAGACCCGTACCCGAGACCTGGGTTTGAGTGCAAGTCTGGATTAGAGTCTGGGAACTAGAATCTGACTAGGACCCAAACCTAGACACAGACCCGAATCAAAACTCGGATCGAGACTAGGGACACGAAATCGAACCCAGACACGGACTTGGATCCAGGCCCGGACCCAGGACCCGGACCGGGATTGGAGACTTAAACCTGGACCCAGGACCCAAACCTAGATTGGGGACCCAAACATAAAATTAGAACAAGAATCATGACATAGGACTTGGATAAGGACCCAAGACCCGTCCCCGGTCTAGGTCCTAGACCCGGACCCAGACACGGACACGGACTAAGACCCAGGATCTGAATCAAAACAAGACCAAGACCCAAGATTGGGATTTGGATCTTGACCCACGACCCGAGGCTTGGACCCAGCCCGTAGTCGGTGTCTAGATCTTGGAATCGTACCAAGACAAAAACCTGGAACCATTTCCAAACAAGGACAAAAACCCAAACTCGAACCCCAGACCCGAAATCAGAACAAGAACTGAAATTAGGACCCTAGAAAAGGAATTGGACAAGGACCCAAAACAGGATCTAGACGTGGAACCGAACATGGATTGGGACCCAGACCCGGACTTAGACCTAGACCCTGACCTGGACGCAGACCCGTACCCCGAACCTGGGTCTGAGTCCGAGTTTAAGTTTGAGTTTGGGAACTTAAATCTGACTAAGACCTAGACCAAGACCTAGACCGGGATGCGGACCCAAATCAAAACTTAGATCGGGACTCGAGACACAAACCCGAACCCAAACATAGACTTGGACCTAGACCCAGATCCAACACCCGGATCGGGATTGGAGACTCAAACCAAGACTCATGAGCCAGACCTAAATTGGGGACTCAAACTCAAAATTAGAACCAGAATTGGGACCTAAGAATGGAACTGGGACCCATGACCCGACCCTAGCCTCGGTCCCACACCCGGACCCGGACACGGACCAGGTGCCAAGATCTGAATTGGAACGAGAGTGTGCCCAAGATTAGGATCCGAATATTGACCCTTGACTCGGGGCTTGGACCCAACCCGTAGTCGGCATCTAGATCTTGGAATCATACCAACACTCGAACCTGGAACAATTTCCAAGCCACGACCCAAACCCGAACTCAGACCCGAGACCTAAAATTAGAACAAGAACCGGAATCAAGACACTGCAACAAGAATTGGACCTGGACCCATAACCAGATCTAGACGCAGAACCGAACACGGACCCGGACCCAGACTGGGATTAATACCCAGTCCCAGACCCGAACCTCGACCCAAACTTGCGACAAGACTTGTGACCTAGAACCTGTTGGAAATTATTTTACCAGGATCTTAGATCTACTCACAAGTATGTTGATTAACACCCTAAATATGAACTTCTAAAACGATTATGAAATAAACACATATAAAGTATGAGAAACCTTACATTGGGTGCAGCGGCATTAAATGTCTCCTTCCGTTCAGATCTCTAACCCTTGTATCCATTCTTTCGTAGAGTATTATCAAGATCTGAACCTGGATCTCTTTCTCTCCTTCTTTAGTGTTGAAACTCCTTCTTATTGAATGTCTTTCTTCACGATCTTCCTCACTATGATTGAGGTATCACTTGCTGTGTGTGGGCACTACTCTAATAACTAAGTGGTTTTGAAATTTCAAGGAAGAAGAAAGAGAAGAAGGTGGCGGCTTGGTATAGAGAGAGAATGCTCAGGTTTTTCTCTGAAGGAAATCAGAAGTAAAACTGTAATTTTGCTGAAGCCTTCACTATCTATTTATAGCACTCCACTAGGGTTAGGTTTGAATTATTTGGCATTAAAATAATTAAAATATCAGATGATAAACCCTATAAAAGTGGGCAGCCTAGGAAATATGGATTTGGGCCTCACTTTTTGCAATTTTGCAGTTTTATCATTTCTGCATCTCATTTTCTCAAAAACGCCAATTTTCAAATTCAACCATTTAAATGCCAATTCTAACTATTTAATAACTATAAATAATTATTAATTAATATTGTCATTTATTATATTTATTAATTGAACCATACAAAGTATCATATTTAACAAATATGCCCCTAAAACTCTTTCTTTACAATTTCGCCCTTACTTAGTGAAAAATTCACAAATAAACATAGTCTAATTTGAGAATTATAATTGATTAATCAAAACCAATTACACGAGTCTTACAAGCAATATTATCTCAACTAGTGGGGGGACCATGGGTCTATATAACCGAGCTTCCAATAAGTAGATCAAGAATTCATTACTAAAATTCACTAACTTATTAATTCTTCGTTGAATCCACGCATAGAACTTAGAATTGCACTCTCAGTATATAGAATGCTCTATATGTTCCACCATATAGACATATCACTAGTTATCCATTGTTATAATCCTAATTTGATCAATGATCCTCTATATGAATGATCTACAATGTAAAGGGATTAGATTACCATTACACCCTACAATGTATTTTATCCTTAAAACACTTAACCCCGTATAAATGATATTTCAGCTTATGTGAAATGAGTACCCCACCATTTATTTTCGTTTGGTCAAGCTCGAAGGAGATCATCGTTTACTTACTATTCGCCAGATGGAAGCTATAGATTCCATGTTTATGTTAGCGCTCCCACTCAATTGCACTACCGTGTTCCCAAAATGTACGTATCACCCTGACCCAAAAGTAGGCTTAACTAACAAATCAAAGAACACGAATAGCCTCTTGAGATTGAGCCTAATCATAACAAGATTAAGATCATTTGATCTAGGATCAACTAGGCAATATTGACTTGAATAGATATTACGGTAAGTTTAATAAATCTAAGTCAAAGTTCAATATCGGTCCCTTCCGATGCATACTCCATGCATCCAACCTGAGCTTTACTTTAACCAATGCTCTGGAAAGAACATAGAATTTCTCCAAATGCAAGTAAACTCTGTTGTAGATTATCATATCAGTAAAACCCTGTGTTTGATAAATCTAGGAAACTTTATTCACATAGTCATGTTTACTTTCCAAAGTGTAGACAACACAATAAACAGGATCAAGTATGTGAAAAGGGTTTTAGATGAATTTATAAATCAAATAGACAAGCAATTGATGACATGAACCGAAACATACACAAATGAATGAAAAATACTTCTGTTTCTTTATTGATGTTGTATAAAATGGATTACATTGAAATGGAGGTTTATTTAGGGCATAAAATCCAACAAACTCCCACTCGCACTAATATAAAACAAAAGGTGCATTTCAAATAATCTCAACACCTTGATATACAAATCAAGTGTAGTAGTAGCAAACTCCTCGTAATAGGATCTGAAAGGTTGATTTAAACACAACCATTTGTCCACCATTACTCTTCATTGATAATGTGAAATTCCTCTCTTTATGTCTACTCTTTTGGGATACCGGGTTCTATACCTTTGGCAACTACTTTTTGTTAATCAGGAAATTAACACTAGTAGTTAAGGCTGGTTGGAACTGTGCCACAGTAGTATAGAACTTTCCTTAGACTGAATAAGTACCTTTCCTGCAACTTTAACATTCAGTCCCTTTCTGGTAGACCTAGAGACTTCAGATAGGTTTTTACACTTCTCCAAAATCACTATTCCACCCCTAGAGTAATCACCATCTTATCAAAAAGATTTTCTAGCACAAAGGCAAATCTCGAAATCTGATGTGGTGTAGTCTAAGAGTTTTAAATACACCCTTATTGACTAACATATAGCTCCTCTTCATAATCTTAAGATTTACTTGATTGTCTTCCAATGTTCTTCTCCTGGATTAATCTGATACATACTCATTACTCCCACTCAACAGCAGGTGTCTGGTCTAAGGCATACTAAAGCATATCTGAGACCTCTCACTGTTGAGTTAAGAAATTCTTTCATGACTTTATCTTTTTTGGAATTGTTGAGACTTTTCCTTAGATAAATAAAATCTATGCCTCGAAGTCGAGAAGCTTCTATAGATTGCAATTAGAAAGAAAATGCTTCAGCATCATGCTAAAGTAAGTTGCTTGCATTAGAGTAAGTAATTACCAGGTATACCACAAGCCATAGGTTTAGATAAACTCAAACCTATAATACTAGGAACAGGAAGTTTTGTTAAGTCCATTGACTAGATTTATACACGAAACTTCCTTTTATGTCCTTGTAATAGAAAACTTTAGGTTATTCCATGTGAATGGATTAAACCATAGTTCTATTGGCTTTTCTTCTTAGTTTCTTATCTTGATAATCCGTTACTTGTTTAAATTCACAATGGATTTTCATCACTAGTGTTTTCCAAGTCATAAGAAGTGAAGTTCCTAGAAACTCTCCCACTACAACAAGGTACCGTGAATTATGTCTAAGAAAATTAAATGGTATTAACCTCTTAGGTTGTCACAAGACAACAGAGGCATTGGGATCATCATATGTCAAATAAGATGATAGAACACTTTTGGAATCAAGAAATAAATATCTCCTTTATTTGCTATTTTATTTTCAGACTTAGTCATTTTCTTAGAAAAGTAGTATTTGTTTAAATAAACAATTTCTTATCTATTGACTATGGGATGGTCCACCCCTAATCACTTACAATAGCTAACAAACCATGGTTAACAGTTCTAGCTTTTCTTAAGATTTTGATTAGGTCATCAATGAATCTAGCAATGATTTACATTAAGTATACAACCATTACATCATTCTGAAAATGTATTACCATAGAAGGATTTAGGCAACGACTAGTAACTAAACATCAATATGCCAATCGAAATTTCTGGGGAGGTAAGTTTGGATATAATTCAAAAAATCAATTTAATGATCTTTGAACTGCATATCTACTAACTATTTCTCCACCCCTATCTGTTCACAAGATCTTTAACCACATACCTTAATGGTTTTAACCATTGCTAGAAATTTATGAAATTTTTCAAACATTTCAAATTTCTTTGCATAAAGTATAATCTAGAGTGATCGTTTTAAGAATATAACAAAAAACTCATATCCACCCCTGAATGTACATCCATCTACGAATGAGATGAACAACTTTCAGTGGATATAGGCATATTAACTCTTTGTAGAGATTGATCTTGTCAAAACCACTATGAACAAGATACAAATGCCCTAGATTGATAAAAATGTGGTTGTGTCTTTTTGATGACTTAGGTATAGTTACATTAAAGAGTTCTTAGAATAGTGCAAGTGGATCGTGGTCACAGAATACTAAAATCATATTCCATACTTTAATATACAGTTTTTGAATCCATTAATAGAAGATTGATATTAAACACTTGTGAAAGTGTAACTGTATTGTATTCTGGAAATAGAAATATAAGAAAATTTCTGTTTGGAATCTAAAATTAAAGTCAAAGACTTAAATTTATACCAAATATAATGAGTAATTCTATCTTGGACCACCACTACTAATTTAACTCTAAGTCTGATTTGCCCATACAAGTAGGACACTTCTAAGATTGAGGACTTGTATCATTGTGGAATAGAATTTTTGGATTATAATCATATGCGTCATTTATTTTCTGAAGAGAAAAAATAGAATGACATGAAATGATATATAGACCATTCATCTAATGATATGTTAGTGAGCTAATTCAAAATGAATAAGCTAAGAAGAATTAGGATAATTTCGTTTATAAATAAGGATCCAACGATGCTTCGATTAGCGAGAGTCAAAGTAATCTTATTTATACAATCTTCTTGTTCCATGTTGTAAAAATACTAGTCTAAGGTGTCATCAATTGATGAACAGCTAGATGTTGCATATACAATATTTATCTTTCGAGATCTAACACTATTATGTATGTCTAATGGTAAATATCCATTAGGGATTTATCTCATTAGAAAAACAAACCAAGTTAGACCAACAATGAAGATTCGAAATTAAACTACAATTTAAGAACAGAAAATAACATGGTTCAATATAAATTCATACACAATTCAGAAATTATTAAACATATAGCAAGTAGGAATGACAAGTGAAAATACTAAAACATACAATCCTAAATAATTTCCAAGGTTTTCAACAAACTGATATCAGTGTCCCGTTTAGGCGAGAGTCAAAGCTACAATCCATTGAATAGAGTTGTCAGCTCATCTAAAATGTTAAACATTCTAGCAACCTTTTATTCGATCAAGATTGGAATCTAGCGTTGTCCCGTTTAGGCGAGAGTCAAGGCTATTCTATCTTCTGAGCTTCTACCATTGTTTCATATTTTGCAAGTCAAATACAGTCGCCACCATTAGGGTGATCCATACCATATAAAACACTTACAAAGCTACTTATCTTTTGAGATTAAACGGTGCGAACTTGCTAATGAACGTTCCTCCATTAGGGAGGATTAGTCACTAAAACAAACGCTATGTAAAACCAACAATGGAGATCGAATATCTTAATAATAATAAAGCTCATTCTTTAAAATGTATTTTCATTATTATTTATAATAAAATATATTCATTAAATATCGAATTTAGAATTAAAATTCTAAATTAGAATTTAATTTAATATTTATAAAATTAAACTTAGATGGTGATTGAAATAAATTGAATTATTTCCATCTCGGTAGTAATTTTGATATATAAATATTAAGAAAATTATTTAAGTTGTATTAATTTAAATTAATTTGCAACTCAAAATAAATTTTCACGAGAATATATTTATTGTATTTTGAAAAAGAAAGTATAAAAAACTTTATATTTTCGAAATACTTAAATAATAATTACTTAGAAAAATACTTCAAGCAAAAATATCACTTATCTATATTTTCCTTTGACTAATTAATTTAATTTCTAATAATATTCATTAATTCATTTATTTTAAATTAATCAATAAATGAAAAAATCATTGATTTAAGTTGGTCCAAGAATTAATTAAAATAAATAATTAATTTACAACTTAATCTATTTTTCAGGATAAATTTAAAATCATCTTGCATTATGAAATGCAATTCCGAAAATTGATTAATAAAATAAATAAAAAATATATTTATGTTGAAAATTATTTAAATTTAAGTTGAAAAAATAAATTTCAACTAAAAATAATTTTCTATTTAATTAACTGTCATGAAAAAGAAATATTTAAGTATCATGATGAAAATCAACTTAGATATTTAATTTTCAATTTAATTAAATGTATTAAATTCAAGAAATAAATAATTAAGTGTAGAGAAGGCTTAATTATTAATCTCTAGTTTAATACTAGGAAAAAATATACTTAAAATAAATTGTACCAAAATTAATTATTTAAATAATTAATTTCACAATGTATAATATTTCCTATTTAATATTAGAAAAAATAACTCGTCTAGAAATAACTATCTAGAAAATATCTTATTTGACTAAGTATCTTTTCCACAAAATTTGAAAAAAATATCTAATTTAAGTTGTATTAGAAAAAATCTAGAACTTAAATATTTTCAAATTTAAATTTAACAAAATATCAAAAATTAAGTTGTAACCACTTAATTTGAAAATATTCCATTTTAAGTTAATATTTAAAAAAATATCAACTTAAAAAATATCTAAAGAATCTTAATAACCAATTCCTAAAATTCCTCAACTTAATTTTGAAATTTGAAATTCAAAAGATATTCAGATTTAAGTTGATTAGTTAGAGATAACTAATATTCAACTTAAATAGGAATATTTGATGAAAAATTTAAATTATGCTTCAGAAAGAATCTAGTTGGTTATAATTCTATATTTAATTAAATACAAGAAAATACATATAGTTTAGCTTAGAATAAAATTCTTTAAACTATGGTTTTCTTAAATTAATTTCAAAATAAATGAAATTAATTATGTTGCTAATCAATTTTATTAGGTTAAACTAATTTAATTAACCTAGTACAATTATTCAAATCAGGCAAATGGGCCTTCACAATTGGGGTAGTTCATGTGAGGGGGGGCTGGGTTCAGTATGTCATACCCACTACTAGGGCTCCCAACTCTCACACAAGGCCCAAAAGAGAGGAATTTAACCTTAAAATGAACAACTGTTATTAATTGAATAGGCCCAAAAACTAAATGGGCTTAAATAAAATCTATCAAAAACTATGATATTTTATTTAGCAACAACAACCTATGTGCATCTATAATAAAATTAAACATATAGGCTCACACAGGCACACATTTGGATGGATCCTATCATGTTGCTAGGTCATACACAGATGAAAGAAGATTGTAAAATTTACCTGTTACAAATTATTTACTTGACCAATGGAACCATGAGTTAAAATCAGATTATTGGATCTGTCAACAAGTTAACCATGGCTATTTGTAATCAAGCAATAATATGTTTTATAAGACTTACATACAAGCTAAAACACATACTCCTGCAACAAGACGAATTGGGTAGTTGGATGTAGGATTTATTTAATTTTAAAACTATTATTTACGAAAAAAAAATATTTAAATAAAAAAAATATTTCGGTTTTAAAATAAAATGATAAATAAAAAAAATTTAAAATTAAGCCTACAATTTTTGAAAAATTAGGTTTCAACTAACATAAATATCATTTCAAAATTAATTGCTAACTACCTTTTAAATTTTTAAAATTATTTTATAAATTAAATATAAAATAAAAAATAAATAAATATTTTTCAGATTTTGTAATCTAATTTAAATAAAATAACAAAAATTTAAAAAATTAGCAAAATATCTTACTTCTATTTAAAATTACATGATTATAATGATCTAATTTTAAATTTAAATTAGGTCAAATATTTAAAAAAAAAAATAATTTAAAAAATATTTAATATCTGCCTTTTAAATTTAAAAGATAAGATAAAATAATCAAATATAAAAATAAGATATAAAATCAAGCAAAAAGATAGATATTTACTTGTTTTCAAATTCAAATTACACTAATATCTAAAATTAAATTTAAAAAATTCAAATTAATTTATTTCTGATATTAGATTTGAAAATTGAAAAGTAAAAATCAAAATACAAAACTACACAAAAAATCGGAAGTTAAATCCATGAAATAGCATGAAAATCGAAGAAAAACGAAAAAAATTGCGAGCTGTAGGGACAGTATGCATTGCATACTGCCCGCGCGCGCATCAGGATGCTTGACCGAGAAACTCGTTCATAAATACACTTATGAAACATCCTTTACTGTATGCTTTACTCATCAAGGGATACTGAAATCTTTACTGTCTTAAAAGTACATCTGAATTAACAGAAGACATATCTCTCATATTTTAAAATATGTAATTGAGATAATACAGTGTAGACTTTTCTTCAGTAATATAACTTTCTTGTAATCTCGAATCTACAAAGTTATAGTTCTTCTCTGGTAGAGCTTGAATTATTATCCAATAATTCCTCCACCCCCAAAGTAAGCACCATCTCATAGATCTCGAAATGAATTGGTGAGATACAAGGACAACTGATACACAGTTCCTTAATATCTAACATATAGAATACTTTCATAAATCTTTCTTGAATATCTTCTAATGTTCCCTATTTGATTACATCTCAGATAGCTCCGACTCAATAGCAGATGTCTGGTTAAATAATACTTTTAACCTCTGATTGTTTGGAGAGTTACCTAGTTGTGACTTTTGTATTAGTCTGAAACTTTAAGTTAAGACTAAGTCATCAACATAGCAGACTAGTATTTGAAGTGAAAAATACATGCGAGAGATAAAGTAATCTAAATTAAGATACCATAAAATTTTATGAGAATTAGGAATTCTAGGTTCAAGTCATTCGAATGGACTGATCTAGAGTTCTTTATTTTATTCTCATAATTCTGATAAGTTATACCTATCCATGTGTATGGTTAGATTTGCTTTTCAGTAGTGTTCTTAAGCACCTATCACAAGTATCAACCTGATGAAGATGGCTATAGAATTTTAAAATTCTCCCACTCAATTAAGGTAGTGTGAAACTTTAACAAAGAACTTTTATAGGTATCAATCTTTTACTTACAATAGTAAAATCAAAATGGAACATACAATCAAGATCAAGCATTTATATTGACAATGGCGAACTCATTATATTACTTCCATGTTTAATGAAAATATGTGTTACGTAGGGAATTGTGGAATAGACTCCACCCCTAAGAATATACATATAGGGTACTATGGATAATCTCCACCCCTAAGTATATAGAGAATATGATCCACCCCTAAAGGTTGTAAAGATCATTATTCTCTAAGTGTGATAGAGTTTGTGTGGAGTTGAATACTATCCAGAGTTCATTAGATATAAAAGATCGTTGAACTGCATAGTTTTCTTAACTTTTCTCCACCCCTATCAGATCAAAAGATCCTTTTATTAAACAAATTCTTAATAATTGTATTAGAATTAACAATTATTAATAAACATAGAAATAATTTCTAGTGTTTATTTAATATAACTCTATGAAGAGTTGTAAATATTATAGAATTTGCATCAATAATAAAGACACTTACACATACAAACATATAAATATAATGTGGTAATAATTGATGAAGATAAATTGAATGAAGCTCAATCTCATTAACTGCAATTTTTTTTTCAATTTCGAAAATAAAAAACTTTATTAATAATAAAAAAAAATGTATTGCAACAATATGAGAAAAACAGGGATAAATATCCCTAACTAAAATTTGAAATTCAAATTGTCTTTAAACTAAAACAATTAATTCAAAAATAAATTGAAGAGCTTCATCTTCATCTGGACGATTTCACCCTTTGGTCTAGCTTTTCGATTCAACTCAATTGAGTTCAAGTAGCTTGGCCTATAAGAAGAAGAAAACAAATAAACAAAGTTAGTCCAGAATCATAAATCCAATTGGATAATAATTCACTAAAACTCTTAAAGTTTATAAATAGAAATACATTGTTTCTTTGCAAGAAGTTTATGACATTGGGGTTTCCAATGACCTTTTTCATTGTAGTAGAAACACTTTCCTTTAAGTGTAGCATCACCAGAAGGAGCAGCCTTTTTATTCTTCAAGGCTTTTGTTCGCTTCTTGGTGTTCTTCCACTTCTTCTTCGATTTGGGCTTCGAAGCAGAGGCCACATTTGCTTTAGGTTTGTTCGTCCCATTACCATTCCCAGGATTGTGAGGTTTACCCCTTTTCTTCTTGGGTCCTCCAATAAAATTTTCATAAGTTTGAAGGTCATTGACTAATTCATGAAAGTCAATTTCCTTCTTATTCATGACATAATTTGAAGTGTATGGTAGAAATGCTGGAGTCAGGCTATTCAAGATAAGGCTTACTTGAGTAGAACGGTCCATTTCAGCACCATGATCCTGAGCTTCTTGGAAATAACTCGACATGAGGAGAGCATGGTCACGCACGTTTTGATGAGGTTTCATCCGTGCATTAATGTACTTGTTAGACGCGTCAAAGCGTGACTGAAGTGATGCCTTACCGAATAGCTCATTTAACTTTGTCATAATTTAAGCAGCCATCTCGGTTTTAGAAAACTGAGTTTTGAGGGTGTCAACCATGCTAGAAAGCATAAAGTATAGAACTTTGCCATTTGCTTTCTGCCAACGCTCATACTTTTTTTTTCAGAACTTTGGATGCATTGTCCCCACGCACTTCAGGTGACGGCTGAGTTAAAACAAACAAGGCACTTTCTCCTATGAGAGCAATATTAATGTTCTCATTCCACTTATTAAAGTTAGATCCATTCAGCTTATTTTCTGTGAATAGTGATAACATGGGATTCATTTTGATAATACAGGATACTACAAAATAATAGAAATCAACAAATAGAAATTAATAATGGTTTAACACAAAATCAATTCAGAAATTATAAGCACATAGCAAGTAGGAATGATATGATAAAATACTTAAAAAATTCAATGCTAAATAATTTCCAAGGTTTTTCAACAAACTGATATCAGTGTCCCGTTTAGGCGAGAGTCAAAGCTACCATCTATTGAATAGAGTTGTCAGCTCATCTAAAATGTTAAACATTCTAGCAACCTTTTATTCGATCAAGATTGGAATCCAGCGTTGTCCCGTTTAGGCGAGAGTCAAGGCTATTCTATCTTATGAGCTACTACCATTATTTCGCAATTTGCAAGTCAAATATGGTCGCCACCATTAGGGTGATCTATACCATATAAAACACTTACAAACTACTTATCTTTTGAGATTAAACGGTGCGAAATCGCTAATGAACGTTCCTCCATTAGGGAGGATTACTCACTAAAACAAACGCGATGTAAAACCAACAATGGAGATCGAATATCTTAATAATAATAAAGCTCATTCTTTAAAATGTATTTTCTTTATTATTCTAATAAATATATTCATTAAATTCGAAATTTAGATTTAAAATTCAAAAATAAGAGTTTAAGATAATATTTATAAAATTATACTTAGATGGTGATTTGAAATAAAATTAATTATTTCCATATTAGTAGTAATCTTGAATATAATTATTAAGGAAATTAATTTAAGCTGTATTAATGTAAATTAATTAGCAACTTAAAAATTTCCTTGAGAATATATTTATTGTATTTGAAAATTAAGTATAAAAATTATACAATTTTCGAAAATAATAAAAATTAGAAAAGAAATACTTCAAGCAAAAATATCACCTATCTAGATTTTCTTTTGACTAATTAATTCAATTTCTAATAATATACTTTAACCTTCTTTATTTTAAATTAATCAATATATGAAAAAATCATTGATTGAAGTTGGTCCAAGAATTAATTAAAATAAATAATTAATTTACAACTCAATCTATTTTTTTTAAAAAAATAAAAAATATTGCATAAATAAAATGCAATTTTAGAAATTGATTAATAAAATAAGGAGAAATATATATATATTGAAAATTATTTAAATTTAAGTTGAAAAATAAAATTTCAACCTAAAAATAATTTTCTATTTAATTAAGTGTCATGAAAAATAAATAAATATTTAAGTATCATGATGAGAATCAACTTAGATATTTAAATTTTTCAAGTTAATTAAATGTATTAAATTCAAGAAATAAATAATTAAGTGTAGAGAAGGCTTAATTATTAATTTCTAGTTTAATACTAAGAAAAATATACTTTCAAAAAAATTGTACCAAAATTAATTATTTAAATAATTAATTTCACAAAGTATAATATTTTTCCTATTTAAATATTAGAAATAATAAGTAGTCTAGAAATTACTATCTAGAAAATATCTTATTTGACTAACTATCTTTTCAACAAAAATTTGAAAAATATCTAATTTAAGTTGTATAGGAAAAAATCTTAAACTTAAATAATTTCAAATTTAGATTTAATTAAATATCAAAAATTAAGCTATAACCACTTAATTTGAAGATATCTTTTTAAGTTAATATTCGAAAAGATATTACCTAAAAAATATCCAAAATATTCCATTTTAAGTTAATATTCGAAAAGATATTAACTTAAAAAATATCTTAAGAATCTTAATAACCAATGCCTAAAATTCGTCAACTTAATTTTGAAATTTGAAATTCAAAAGATATTCAGATTTAAGTTGATTAGTTATAGATAACTAAATATCAACTTAAATAGGAATATTTAATGAAAAATTTAAATTAAGCTTCAGAAAGAATCTAGATGGTTATAATTCTATATTTAATTAAATACAAGAAAAATACAAATAGTTTGTCTAGAAAAATACAAATAGTTTGTCTAGAAAAATATCTAAAACTGAAACTGTTTTTCTTAAACTTAACTTTAAAATATTAAAAATGAAAATAAATTTTCACATATTTTAAAAGTTAATTATGTTGCTACTTCAATTTTATTAGGTCAAACTAATATAATTAACCTAGTACAGTTATTCAAATCAGGCAAATGGGCCTTCACAATCGGGGTAGTTCATGTGAGGGGATGCTGGATTCAGTATGTCGTACCCACTTCTATGGCTCCCAACTCTCACACAAGGCCCAAAAGAGAGGAATTTAACCTTAAAATGAATAACTGTTATTAATTGAATAGGTCCAAGAACTAAATGGACCTAAATAAAATCTATCATGGCGTGGCATTTTATTTAGCAACAACCTATATGCATCTATATAATAAAATAAACACATAGGCTCACACAGGTACACACATGGATGGATCCTATCATGTTGCTAGGTCATACACAGATGAAAGAAGATTGTAAAATTTACCTGTTACAAATTATTAACTTGACCAAGGGAGCCATCAGATCATTAGATTTGGCGAAAGGTAACCATGGCTATTTGCAATCAAGTAATAATAGGTTTTGAAAACTTACACACAAGCTAAAACCACATACTCCTACAACAAGGTTAGCTGGATAGTTGGAAGTAGGATTTATTTAATTTTAAATTAATAAATTTCGAAATTAATTAAATTAATTAAATAAATAAAATAAATATTTTATTTTGAAAAATAAAATAAATAATAATATTAATTTATTTTTCGAAAAAAATAAAATAAATTAAAATTTAATTTTCGAAAAATTAAAAAAATATTTAAAATTAAACCTACAATTTTGAAAAATTAGGTTTCAACTAACCTAAATATCATTTCAAAATTTGCTAACTACTTTTAAAAATTAAATGTTATTTTATAAATAAAAATTAAAAAAAAAAGATAAATTAAATATCTTTTTCAGATTTTAAATTTAATTTAAATAAATAAAATAACAAAATTTATAAGTTAGAAAAATATCTTAAATCTATTTAAAATTACATGATTATAGTTATCTTATTTTAAATTTAAATAAGGTCAAAATATTTTAAAAAAAAATATAATTTTAAAAAAGTTTAATATCTGACCTTAAATTTAAAAATAAGGTAAGATATAATCAAATTTAAAAATAAGATAGATAATTAAGCTAAAAGATAGATATTTACTAATTTCAAATTCAAATTACACTAATATCATGAATTAAATTTAAAAAATATTAAATTAATTCATTATGATAATTAGAGTTGAATTAGGAATAGTAAATATATAAATACAAAACTACACAAAAAATCGGAACTTATATCCATGAAAAACATGAAAAAACAAAGAAAAACGAAAATTTTGGGAGCTGTACAGACGGTATGCGTTGCATACCGTCCGCGCGCGCACCCAGGAAGGCTGGCCGAGAAAACTCGGCGGAAGGGGTGATCTGCAGCCTTTGCGTGCGCGCAGGGAGGCTTCAGACAAGCTTCCGCGCGCGGAGCCCAGGTTTCAGACAAAACGAGTTGTCTGCGCGCGTGCTTTCCGAGGGACAAGCATCGTGCGCGCGCGCGTCCCCTGATGCACGACTCCGATATTTTTCGAATCTTCAAAAAATCATAACTAATTCAAATTAAATTGAAATTGAGTTCTGAAAAAAATAACTTGCTTAATTTTTTCCATACTATCTAATAAAAATAATTCCAGAAACAAAATTTAAATTATTTTTCACGAATATTCACAAACATCAATCAATTATCATATAACACTCAATACAGCATGAAACCATCCAAATAACAAATAATCGTTTTAAAGTCCAAATTTCTTGCAAGCAAATCAATTACCATGGCTCTGAGGCCAGTTGTTGGAATTTATTTTACCAGGATCTTAGATCTACTCACAAGTATGTTCTTTAAACACCCTAAATATGAACTTTCTAAAACGATAAATTAAATACATATAAAGTTAAGAGAACCTTACATTGATGTAGCGGAATTAATGTCTCCTTCCGCTCAGATCTCTAACCCTTGTATCCTTTCTGTAGCAGAGTATAATCAAGATCTGAGCCCGAATGTCCTTCTTCTTCAAGTTTGATCCTTCATAGTCTTCCAATCTATGATTGAGTTACTGCTTGTTGTGTGTGGGCACTCACTCTTTCACTAGGGTCACGAAATTGATGAAGGGAAATGAGAAGAGGGATTTCGGCCAGGTATAGAAAGTAGGGAAGGCTCAGTTTTTCTGAAGAGAGAAATTTCTGTCAGAAAACTAATGAAAGCATGTAAATTGACTGAGCCATCACTTTCTATTTATAGGAAACTACTAGGTTTAGGTTAGGAATTATTTGGCATTAAAATAATGAAAAAATCAATTTGAAACTCCACAAATAATGGCCGGCCATGGTGTGTTAGTGGGCCCCACTTGATTTTGCAGTTTTATCAAATTTTATTTTTATTTTCTCAAAAATGCCAATTTTCCAATTCTAACCTTTTAAATGCCAAAACTAATTATTTAATAACTAAAATAGATTATTAAATAATATTGTCATTTAATTTAATTATTAACTAGACATATAAAGTCCATTAATAAATAAATAAACCTAGAATCTATTTTCTTTACAATTTCACCCCTGCTTAGTGAAAATTCACAAATTAGACATAGTCTAACTTTAGAATTATAACTCATCAATCACGAATCAATTAATGAGTCTTACAAGCAGAATGTTCTCAACTAGAATGGGGACCATGGATCTATATGCTGATCGAGTCTGGGTGTGGGTGTAATATCCTAGAAAATAAATAATATTTAAATGGACATATTTTATTAAATATGTAATTACTTGGAAAATGAAGTAGGATTATGATCTTACTTAGATAAATTGTTGAGAAATTATTTAATGAAATACGTTATTTTGGGCCCGGCAATTGTGGAATTTTAGCTATGTGGTTAGCAATGTCACGACATTAAATGAAAGAATTATTTTGAGAATATCCCGGATTAAGTTAGAATTTTATTAGAATGTCGGAATGGGGAATTAGTAAAATCACCAAAATGCCCCTAGGGTTTCTTTTTTTAAAAAAAAAAATTAAATTAATTAATTATGTGAGAGGGGTAAATTAGGAATTCAAGAAAACTTTTTTTGACTTTTCTTTTCTTTTTCTTTGCTGCTGCCTATTGTTATTTAAGGAAGGAAATTTTTAAAAAAAAAACAAAGCATTTTTTTAAAGAAAGAGGAAGCTTTCTTCCAAGGCAAGAAACATCTTTTCTCAACTTTCTTCCTCCTCTTCCTTCGAGCAGCTGAAACCAGCCACTAGGGGGATTGATTTGCTTCAGCCAACTCCAATTTTCAGAGCTAAACTCCATCTTCAAGTTAACCTTGCACCCTAGGTAAGTTCATCCTTTTTGTTTTGATGTTTTCTTAGGTTTTCAAGCTAGGTTTGTTACTTTTTTTGGAAGTTTTCAAAGCTGTAGGTTTGGTGAAGGTTTAGGTTTGTTATCTAAGTTGAATAAGGTCTGTTAATGTATGTTTGAATTGAATTCATGGCTGTTGGGATTGATTGGAGAGTGAGGAAGCTAAAAGAAATTTGATTTCTTCACTTGAGTGTGTGATTTTAAGCTAGAGATTGAACCACTGTGTTTTGCAGCTTAGGTTATGCCATATTTATGTTAATATACTGTTCTGGAAAGTTTGGTTAGGTTTGGAGGGGTTTTGGTTCGATTTTGGTGAAGAGGAACTTTTGTTCCTCGGGCCGCGGAATCCGGCCGACCTGGGATGGGTTCTGGGTGTATCGAACCTGGTCGACCGGTTGCCTGCAGGGGAGAATTTTTTCGGGTTTGCTTTATGTTCAGTTTTGACCCGGGGAGTTGAGTACTATCTGTTTTAAATTAAGTATGGGATGCTTGACCTAAATTGGGATTGCTGGGAGTTAGGTTACGTTTGATTTCTAAATTAGGGTTTTAATCCGGAACTTTGAGTTAAGGTATTTATTGTGTTTCAAATTGTCGTGACATAGGACCGGGATTGCTTAGCTTGTTCTTCCACTCAGGTCGGCCATACTTTTGACTTCTGAATTAAGGTAAGAAAAGTGGTAAGCACCGTATGTGGTTAAAGATTAATGGATGAATGAAAGTGGCCTTAAATTATTATCATGATGCTGATTAAAAGTTTATTAAGCCTAGGTTATGACCTAGGGTTGGAAACGGTTATTACCGTTATGAGTAATTACTCTTGAAACCGCGGTTAGGTTTCTTACTTATCGTTTGCTTTATCGGGCAACGATAGTGACATATTCAGCTCGTATGTAACGAGTGGTAAAATGTGGTACTTTATTAAGTACTAGGAATATGAGATGTTTAAGGAAATGCTTTTTATTATCAAATATTGAGTAAGCATAATGGCATAAGATTAAGTTGTTAATCATTTTCTTTCAATTATTGTTTTGATCACTTTCTTGCTGAGTCTCTGTGACTCACTGGTGCTTTATGGTGCAGGTAAAGGAAAGGCTAAAGTCGAGCAACCATGAGTTTATGGTCGCAGCAGCAATGTACATACCAAACCGTAGGCGACCCGATTTACAGGATGCTCTATTTTGATTGTATTTTGGAAAAATATAAAGCTTATGTTGTAAAATACTTTGAAACCAGTTTGTAAATATTTTGAAAACAGGGGGACCCCATAAATCATGTTACTTATCTTTTGTTAAACAATTTAAAGGTTGAGTTTTAACTATCAAAAAATTTAATTACCCACACTTTTAGTATAATTACATCTTATATAATTATTGGTATTTTAAATAAAGTGCACACACGTGGCGTCCCTGTTGGACAGGGCGTTACAACATGGTATCAGAGCGCCAAGGTTTTTAGATCCTGAAGACTGGTTTGATATGTACATTGGCTGCAAGGACCTGATCGACTCATGGTTTAGTAAGCTTTAAGTTAAAAGATAGCTTGTTAATTTTCTGATTACCTAATTATTTGAATTATGTTGATATCAGAATGTTGTGGGAAGGATTATAATATATGGAAATACTTATCAGTATTGTTATTACTTGGAATGTGATCGCAGGTGTATAGTTATGCACCCAAGGCGGACTGGTAGGGGTGCCCGCGAGCTAGCTGGGCTCGGGGCTGCCGGTGAGGGTGAGAACCCTTTACCACCACCTAATTGGGAAGAGTTATATGCTGCTATGCAAGAAACTATTCGGCAGCAGGGTGAGAAAATTAGAGAATTGAGAGAGTAGCGAGCTCAGCCTGCTCTAAATCTTAATCCTGATCCTCCGGCACCTCTAGTAGTGCCACCGGATGCAGGGAATCGTTTGGAACCATTATATGAGCGGTTCAGGAAGCAGAATCCGCCAGTGTTTGAGGGTGGTGCTGATCCACTCAAGGCGGAGCAATGGATGAGTATGATAACCTCCATTTTTGATTTTATGCGAGTTGAAGATAATGACCGGGTCAGGTGTGCTACATATATGCTACGAGATGATGCCCGTATTTGGTGGGAGATTGTATCTCAGGGTCATGATCTGAATAACATGACCTGGGAAACTTTTCGGGCCTTATTTTATGAGAAGTATTATAATGAGTCTATTAAGGCAGCAAAGGCAGAAGAGTTTATACGATTAACTCAGGGTAGTATGACTGTGACAGAGTATGCTACTAAGTTTGATCGACTGGCAAAGTTTGCCTCAGATGAGGTGGCTACTGATGCTGCTAGAAAAGCAAAGTTTATACGGGGGCTGGATGAACACATTGCCCGGGATGTGATTGTTGCTTCTAAACAACCGGGGGTTGCCCGAACTTATGCTCAAATAGTTGAGTTGGCCTTAGTTTCTGAGGGTGCAGAGGCTCAGATACGGAAGAAAAATATTGCCAGAAGAGATTCATGGAAGCAAACAGCAGGTGCTGGTTCGGGTAGGGGTACTGATCTTGGTGACCGCAAGAAAAGACCTAGTGAATCATCAGCGGTAGGCCCAAACAAAAGATTCCAGGGTAACCAAGGTTTTCGTCGTAGTGGAAACGAAAACTGGCGGACTTTTCCTGAATGTCCGAGGTGTAAAAGGCATCACCTGGGCGAGTGTCAAGCTAGGGCATGTTTCCACTGTGGAATGGTGGGTCATATGAAGAGAAATTGTCCACAATTGCTACGGTTAGAGCAAAAGAAGGATGATACATCCGCTCCTGCCCGAGTGTTTGCCCTGACTCAAGCTGAGGCTGATGCTGGTCCTTCTACTGTGACAGGTCAGCTTTCTGTTGCTGGTACTTTATTGACTGTGTTAATTGATTCTGGTGCGACGCATTCTTATATTTCAAGTAGAATAATTGAGCAGCTGAATAAACCTAGTGATGTGCTTTCTAGAGGTTTTGGAACCTTGTTGCCTACTGGGGAGTTGGTTATCTCCAGCAGGTGGGTTCGATCCCTTCCAGTGTTTGTGGAAGGAAGAGAGTTATCAGTTGACCTGATAGAATTAAATCTGGAGGATTTTGATGTTATTTTGGGGATGGATTGGCTTGCTAAATACAACGCCACCATTGATTGTAAAAGAAAGATGGTAACTTTTCAGCCTGAGGGCGAGGACCCTTTTGTATTTGTGGGTAAGATGCAAGGATCTCGGATTCCCTTAATTTCAGCCCTTAAGGCAAGGGATTTGTTGTGTGAGGGGTGCATTGGTTTCTTGGCAAGTGTTGTGGATATTTCCAGGGAACCACTAGTGGGACCGGAGCATGTCCCAGTGGTTCGAGAATTTCTGGATGTGTTTCCAGAAGAGTTACCAGGGTTGCCACCAAAACGTGAAATTGATTTTGAGATTGATTTAATACCAGGAGCTGAGCCTGTATCGAAAGCTCCCTACAGGATGGCACCTGCAGAGCTGAAAGAGTTAAAAGTTCGATTCGGGGATGATGGATTTAAAATTTACTAGACCTAGTACTTCACCTTGGGGTGCACCGGTTTTGTTTGTGAAAAAGAAAGATGGAACATTAAGAATGTGTATAGATTATCGGGAGTTAAACAAATTGACAGTGAAGAACAAGTACCCTTTACCAAGAATAGATGATTTATTTGATCAGTTGCAGGGTAAAACTGTCTTTTCTAAAATTGATCTTCGATCTGGTTATCACCAACTGAGGATTCGAGAGGAGGATATTCCCAAGACAGCTTTTTGGACCCGGTATGGTCATTATGAATTCCTGGTAATGTCCTTCGGATTAACAAATGCCCCGGCAGCATTTATGGATTTGATGAACCGAGTGTTCAAAGATTTTCTGGATGATTTTGTTATTGTCTTTATCGATGATATTCTAATTTATTCAGACTCGGAAGAGACTCACGAAAGGCATCTTCGAATGGTATTACAACGTCTCAGGGAGCATAAGTTGTATGCCAAGTTTAAGAAATGTGAATTTTGGTTACCTCAGGTGAGTTTCTTGGGGCATGTGGTGAGTAAAGATGGTATTTTAGTGGATCTAGTAAAGATTGAAGCAGTTCGTGACTGGCCTCGACCTAAGTCAGCAACTGAAGTTAGAAGTTTCCTGGGGTTAGCAGGGTATTACCGAAGATTTGTTGAGGGCTTTGCAAAGATTTCTACGCCTTTAACTGAATTGACCCGAAAGAATTGTAAGTTTGTTGGGACTGACAAGTGTGAAGGAAGTTTCCAGGAATTGAAGCAAAGGTTGATTACCGCTCCTGTGCTGACTTTACCAAAAAGTGATGAAAAGTTTGTGATTTATTGTGATGCGTCCAAACAAGGGTTAGGTTGTGTTCTTATGCAGTCAGGGAAAGTGATTGCTTATGCATCCAGGCAATTGAAGGAGTATGAACAACGATATCCTACCCATGATATTGAATTAGCAGCGGTTGTCTTTGCACTAAAAGTTTGGCGTCACTATCTATACTAAGTGAGTATGTGAAATTTATACAGATCACAAAAGCCTCAAGTATTTTTTCACTCGAAGGATTTAAATATGAGGCAAATTCAAGCGATGGTTAGAACTGGTCAAAGATTATGACTGCGAGATTCTCTACCACCCTGGTAAAGCAAATGTTGTAGCGGATGCTCTAAGTCGGAAAGGACCAGGGCAAGTTTGTGAACTAAAAGAAATCTCAGGAAAGTTGGCTGAGGATATGACGAGAGCAGGAATTGAATTTGTAATTGGAAAACTTGCTAATATCACCATACAATCTAATTTATTGGAAAGAATTAGAGTAGCCCAACAAAGTGACCTTGAGCTACAGGGACATAAGGAGAAGTTAGAGGCTGGATTCGCAAGAGACTTTTCGTGCTTATCTGATGGGTTGTTGCGATACAAAAACAGAATCTGTGTACCGGTTGATAAAGAAATCAGACAAGAGATTCTTGATGAATCTCATACTACACCGTACTCCTTACACCCGGGAACAACCAAGATGTATCATGATGTGAAAGCTTTATACTGGTGGTCGGGTATGAAGAGGGATATTGTTGAATATGTGTCAAAATGCTTAACCTGTCAACAAATTAAAGCAGAACATCAAAGGCCGGCAGGTTTGCTTTAACCTCTGAAGATTCCTGAATGGAAATGGGAAGACATCACCATGGATTTTGTGGTAGGATTGCCCAGAACAGTAGGGTATTATGATTCTATTTGGGTGATAGTGGATCGATATACGAAGTCTGCTCACTTTCTCCCGATGAGGACAACGTATACAGTGGATCAATATGCTGATTTGTATATTAAGGAGATAGTTCGACTTCATGGTGCCCCAAAGTCGATAGTTTCAGATCGAGATCCAAAATTTACATCCAAATTCTGGGAAAGTTTACAAAGAAGCAATGGGTACTAAGTTGAAATTCAGTACAGCTTTTCATCCTCAAACCGATGGTCAATCTGAAAGGACTATCCAGATACTTGAGGATATGTTGAGAGCATGTGTAATGGACTTTGAAGGTTCTTGGAATAAGTACCTACCTTTGATTGAGTTTTCTTATAACAATAGTTATCAGAGTACCATTGGCATGGCTCCGTATGAGATGCTTTATGGAAGGAAATGTCGATCACCTATTCACTGGGATGAGGCTGGTGAACGTAGGTACCTTGGACCTGAAGCTGTCCAAAGAACGAGCGAGGCTATTGAAAAGATTCGAGCTCGTATGCTTGCTTCCCAAAGTAGACAGAAAAGCTACGCAGATCCAAAGCGTAGAGATGTTGAATTCCAAGTTGGGGATTTTGTTTTTCTTCGGGTGTCCCCAATGAAGGGAATTCGAAGGTTCGGGAAGAAAGGAAAGTTAAGTCCCAGATTTATTGGTCCATTTGAGATTCTTGAGAAAGTAGGTCAGGTAGCTTATCGGTTGGCTCTACCTCCTGCTTTATCTGGGGTTCATAACGTGTTTCGTGTCTCGATGCTTCGGAAATATGTATCTGATACAACTCATATTTTAAGTTATGAGGACATTGAGCTTCAAACCGACCTGTCGTATGAAGAACAACCAGTACAGATCTTAGACAGGAAAGAAAAGGTGTTGCGAAACAAGACTATTCCACTAGTCAAAGTGTTGTGGCGGAATAGCAAAGTTGAAGAAGCAACTTGGGAATTAGAGTCGCAGATGCGGGAGTTGTATCCCGAGCTTTTCAGGTAAATTTCGAGGACGAAATTCCTATAAGTGGGGGATAGTTGTAATATCCCAGAAAATAAATAATATTTAAATGGACATATTTTATTAAATATGTAATTACTTGGAAAATGAAGTAGGATTATGATCTTACTTAGATAAATTGTTGAGAAATTATTTAATGAAATACGTTATTTTGGGCCCGGCAATTGTGGAATTTTAGCTATGTGGTTAGCAATGTCACGACATTAAATGAAAGAATTATTTTGAGAATATCCCGGATTAAGTTAGAATTTTATTAGAATGTCGGAATGGGGAATTAGTAAAATCACCAAAATGCCCCTAGGGTTTCTTTTAAAAAAAAAAAAATTAAATTAATTAATTATGTGAGAGGGGTAAATTAGGAATTCAAGAAAACTTTTTTTGACTTTTCTTTTCTTTTTCTTTGCTGCTGCCTATTGTTATTTAAGGAAGGAAATTTAAAAAAAAAAAAACAAAGCATTTTTTTAAAGAAAGAGGAAGCTTTCTTCCAAGGCAAGAAACATCTTTTCTCAACTTTCTTCCTCCTCTTCCTTCGAGCAGCTGAAACCAGCCACTAGGGGGATTGATTTGCTTCAGCCAACTCCAATTTTCAGAGCTAAACTCCATCTTCAAGTTAACCTTGCACCCTAGGTAAGTTCATCCTTTTTGTTTTGATGTTTTCTTAGGTTTTCAAGCTAGGTTTGTTACTTTTTTTTGGAAGTTTTCAAAGCTGTAGGTTTGGTGAAGGTTTAGGTTTGTTATCTAAGTTGAATAAGGTCTGTTAATGTATGTTTGAATTGAATTCATGGCTGTTGGGATTGATTGGAGAGTGAGGAAGCTAAAAGAAATTTGATTTCTTCACTTGAGTGTGTGATTTTAAGCTAGAGATTGAACCACTGTGTTTTGCAGCTTAGGTTATGCCATATTTATGTTAATATACTGTTCTGGAAAGTTTGGTTAGGTTTGGAGGGGTTTTGGTTCGATTTTGGTGAAGAGGAACTTTTGTTCCTGGTCTGCCAGAACCGGTCGACCGGATGGGTTCTGGTGTATCAGAACCGGTCGACCGGTTGCCTGCAGGGGAGAATTTTTTCGGGTTTGCTTTATGTTCAGTTTTGACCCGGGGAGTTGAGTACTATCTGTTTTAAATTAAATATGGGATGCTTGACCTAAATTGGGATTGCTGGGAGTTAGGTTACGTTTGATTTCTAAATTAGGGTTTTAATCCGGAACTTTGAGTTAAGGTATTTATTGTGTTTCAAATTGTCGTGACATAGGACCGGGATTGCTTAGCTTGTTCTTCCACTCAGGTCGGCCATACTTTTGACTTCTGAATTAAGGTAAGAAAAGTGGTAAGCACCGTATGTGGTTAAAGATTAATGGATGAATGAAAGTGGCCTTAAATTATTATCATGATGCTGATTAAAAGTTTATTAAGCCTAGGTTATGACCTAGGGTTGGAAACGGTTATTACCGTTATGAGTAATTACTCTTGAAACCGCGGTTAGGTTTCTTACTTATCGTTTGCTTTATCGGGCAACGATAGTGACATATTCAGCTCGTATGTAACGAGTGGTAAAATGTGGTACTTTATTAAGTACCAGGAATATGAGATGTTTAAGTGAATGCTTTTTATTATCAAATAGTGAGTAAGCATAATGGCATAAGATTAAGTTGTTAATCATTTTCTTTCAATTATTGTTTTGATCACTTTCTTGCTGAGTCTCTGTGACTCACTGGTGCTTTATGGTGCAGGTAAAGGAAAGGCTAAAGTCGAGCAACCATGAGTTTATGGTCGCAGCAGCAATGTACATACCAGCCGTAGGCAGCCCAGTTTACAGGATGCTCTATTTTGATTGTATTTTGGAAAAATATAAAGCTTATGTTGTAAAATACTTTGAAACCAGTTTGTAAATATTTTGAAAACAGGGGGACCCCATAAATCATGTTACTTATCTTTTGTTAAACAATTTAAAGGTTGAGTTTTAACTATCAAAAAATTTAATTACCCACACTTTTAGTATAATTACATCTTATATAATTATTGGTATTTTAAATAAAGTGCACACACGTGGCGTCCCTGTTGGACAGGGCGTTACAGTGGGTCTAGGTTAGGCTCTGATTCTAGGTCTGGGTCTGAGTTCGGGATCCCGGGTTCGGGTATGATTTTTGGTTTGGGTTCGGGTTTGGGTTTGGTTCTGGTATGGGTTCGTGTCTAGGTTCTTGTCCTAGTTTGGGTCCAAGGAAGGTTTCCAGTTTGGGTCTAGGTCAGACTTCAGATTCCTGGGTCCAGGTCATGTCTTGGTTTTGGTTCGAGTCCCGGATTTAGATCTGGGTCTGGGTTTCGGGGACTAGGTCCCTAATCTTTTTCCCCCATCAAAGACTGGTTCCTAGGTCTAGGTCTGGGGTTGGGTCTTGGGACTCGGTGCCAATTCTGATGCCCGTGTCTCGGGTCCAGGTCCCCCATCCAAGTTCGCGTCCTAGGTCCCGGTCCGAGACCAGGTCCAATCAAGGTTCAAGTCCTGGTCCGAGTCGGGGTTCAGGTTTCGATCTTGGTCTATGTCCAGATCTGGGTTCGAGTCTAGGTCTATGTTCGGGTCCAAGTCCTGAGTTTCGATCTAGGTTTGTGTTCTAAGGCCTACGTCCAGGTGCCCCATCCACGTCTGGGTCCTAGGTCCCTTTCTGGGTCCATGTTTAGGTTTGGTCACGGTCTCGATCCGGATCTATGTGCTAAGTTGTAATCCCAGTCTGGGTTTGAGTTTGTGTTCGAGCCCAAGTTCGTATCTGGATCCCTATCTAAGTTTGAGTCTGGGTCTGGTATCGGGTATGAGGTCTAGGTCTGGGTCCAGGTTCTGGTACGGGTCTCGATCTCGATCTGGATACACGACCGTGTCTAGGCCGGAGTTCCGGTCTCAGTTTGGGTCTAGGGCTAGGTCCGAGTTCGGTTATAGGTTTAAGTCCAATTTCGGTTCCTCGTCACGGTCCTAGTCTTGTTCAAGGGTCTTGGTCTGGCGGTTCTTATTCAGGTTCTAGTTTCAGGTCGCGGGTCTAACTCAGGGTCCAAGTTTGAGTCCTGGTCTGAGTCCCAGATCTGGATCCCTATCACGTGTCCCGGTCTGGTTCTGGTTTAGGTCCGGTGTCCTAGGTCCAAGTTTGGGTTCGGGACCGAGACTTGGGTGCGGTTCTAGGTCCCAACCCTAGTTCTGTGTCCCGAGTCTGGTTCTATGTTTAGGTCTGAGTTCGAGTCCAGGTTTAGAACCGAGTCGAGGTGTGGGTTGGGATCCGGGTCCTGGTGGCGGTTCGGGTCTAGGTCTGGGTTGGAGTCCAGGTCCTGGTCCAATTACGGTTTCAAGTCTAGGTCTAGGTTCGGTTACGGCTCCAGGTCTAGGTCCAAGTCCTTGTTCCGGTCCTATTCCTGGGTCCCGGTCTAGTTCTGGTTTCGGTTCCAATTTCGGGTCACAAGGTATGGGTTCGGGTCCAGGTTTGGGTCTAGGAATGGGTTCGGGTTCGGGTCTGGGTTCGGGCTCTGGTCTGGGTTAGGGTCTGGGGTTGGATCCCAGATCTAGACACCGACTATGGGTTCGGTCCAAGCGCCAAGTCGAGATCTAGATCCTGATCTTGGGTCCTGGTCCAGATATAGACTCGGACACAGACCCACCCTGGGATTGGGGTCCAAAACCTGAATCCAAACCCGAACCGAGACTCGGGACCCAAACCCAGACCTTAATTCAAAGCTAAACATTGAACATGACTCGGGACCTAGAATTGGGATCGAGACACAGAACTGGACCCTAGACTCGGTCCCGGACCTAGACCCAAACTGAGACCGGAACCTGCGACATAAGTCGAAACTAGACTGGGACCCGTGATTGGGATCCAAATCTTTCCCGAGATCTGAGAACCGGGGCTTGGACAAGACCCATAGTCGATTTCTTTATTTAGGACTCGGACAAGGACCCAATGCTGGACAACAACCTGGACCCAGACCCGACTTGGGACCCAAAACTGAAACTTGAACAAGAACGTGACCCGGACTTTGGAACAGGACTGCGACCGTGACCAAGACCTGGACCTGGACCGGGACCCGGAACTAGATCAGAACCCAGCCTCTGAACTTAGGCTCGAACCTTGTCCCAGACCCACACTAAGATTGAGAATCGAACCTGAACCCGAAACCGAACTCGGGATTTAGACCTTGACATGGACATGAAGAAAGACCTGGACCTGAAAACTAACCAAGACCCAAATCGGGATCGAAACACGAGACCTAGACCCGAACCCTGATGCAGACCCATACCTGAACTTGGGACCCAGACCTAGACCCGAAGCTGGACCAAGACTCAAACCAGGATCCGAAAAACCCGTACCTGAAATCAGAATTGGAACTATGACTAGGACCCAGACCTGAGACCAGAACTGAACCCAAACCATAACTGACTCAGACCAGAACCTGAACCGTGACCTTGACTAGGACTGGGACCTGAGGCCTGGGACCCGAACCTTGACCGGGACTGGGACTGGGACCTGGAGCTGGACCTGACCTAGTCCTAAACCCTCGCCGAGTTCTGAGACCCACAACCCAGACCAGGATCCAGACCCTGACAAGGACCCGAACCTAAACCCAGACCAAGACATGGACAGAGACCTGGACCCGAACCCTGACCGGGACCTGAACTAAAACCAAGACTCAAGACCCGAACATAAACCTGGACCCAGACCAGGACCTAGGAACCGGACTTGGATGGGGGACCTAGACCAGGGACTTAGGCCCCAAAACCAAGACCCAGATCTAAATCCAGGACTTGAACGCCACCAGGACCTGACGTGGACCTGGGAATCCGAAGTCGGACCTAGAACCGAACCCAAAACATGCCCTGGACAAAAACCAGCTTAGGAATCTGGACACGAACCCATACCATGATTAAACCTGAACAAAAAATCAAACTCGAACCCGGGACTCGAACTCAGACCCAGACCTAGAAAAAGACAAAAACTTTGATCTGCACCCAGACCCGCACTCATACCCAGAGTGGGATCGGAACCAAGGACTTAGACTCGGAACAAAACCCAGACTCAGATCAAGATCGAAACTTGGGACTCGAACCAAAACTTGGACCTAGACCAAGGACCCTAACCCACACCAAGAGCTCGATCCAAACCTAGACCAAGATTTGGACCCGAACCCAAACTCGAACCAAGACTCGAACCCCAATCCAAACTCGAATACCGACTCAAACTCGAACCCAAACTCGAACTCGGAATCGCAATTGGAACTGGAACTGGACTAGGACTAGGACCAGGACCCAGACCCAAACCCAAACCCAAACCAAAATAAAAACATAAACCGAGACCCAAACCCGAACCTAGACCGCGACCCAAACCAAAACTAGAACTGGGAACAAGGCCCATAATCGGGATAGGGACCCTGGCAACGGAGGTAGGACCAGGACCCAAGACCCGACCCCAGACCTGGACTTAAACATAGGACCAAGCTCGTGACCCAGCACCCGAAAAGGAACCAGAACGTGACCCGAGATCAGGATCAGGATCTGGACCCCGGGCTTGGATCGAACCCGTAGTCAGTGTCTAGATTTGGGACCCAGCGCCGAACCCGAAACCAAACAAGGGCCCGAACCAGAATCCCGACCCGGACCCAAACCCAGTCCTAGACTAAAACCTGGACCCGAACCCGTAACCTGTGACCCAAAATTGGAACCATACTGGAAGTAAGCCGGGACACGGGAACGGGACCAGAACTAGGACTCGGACCTAGACCTAGAACCGTAACCGGACTTGGATCTAGACCCAAAAACATAACCAGACCAGGACCCGGACTCCAACCTAGACCTAGACCTGAACTGGGACCTTGACCTAGATTCAAACCCAAACCAGGACTCGGTGCCGAACTTGGACCCGAACTCAGACCAAAACATGGAACCAAACTTAGGAAAGAAGACTGGGGCATGGACCTAGAACCGCACCCTAGTCTCGATCCCGAACCCAAACTCGGACCTTGGACCCAAGACCTGAACCAGAACCAGACCGGGAGAGGTGACAGGGATCCATATTTGGGATTTAAACCAGGACCCGAACAGGACCGCGAGAATAGGACCCTTAAATAAGAGTACGATCATGACCAGGACCCGGACGCAGACCTAGACTCAAACTCAGACTTAGATCCAGACCCAAACCGAGACCGGAACTCGAGCCCAAACATGGTCCTGTACCCAGACTGGGATCTTGACCTGGACTCGAACTCGGACCTGACCTAGACCTGGGACTTGATTCTAGACATAGACTTGGCCCTAGATAGGGATCCAAATACGAACCTGGACTCGAACCCAGAACTAGACCCACACTAGGATCAAAACTCGGGACCTAGATCTAGACCGAGACACTGACTAAGACCCAGACTTGGACCCTCACCCGAGACCTGTACACAGACCTGGACCCAAACCCAGACCCAGACCGAGATCCAGACCTTGACCCTGACCCAAACCCAAACTCAGACCTGGACTCAAACCTTGACCCAGACCTAGACCCATACCGGAACATAAAGACTAAATTGAAATTGAAACTAGGATTGGGACCCAAACCCAGACCTAGACCTAGGCCTCAGAACCTAGACCCAAATCAAAACTCGGGACTCGAACCCGAACCAGGACCTAGACTCGAACCCACATCTAGACCCAGACCGAGTTCAAAACCTGAACCTAGACTTGGACCAGGACGTGAACCTCGACACGGTCCTAGACTCAGACCGGGACCAAGGACTTAGACCTGGAAAGGGGACCTAGACTCGGGACACTGGCATCAGAACTTGGACCAAGACCCAAGACCTTACCCCACACCCGGACGCTACCTTGGATCCAGACTGAGACCTGGGACCCGAAGTGGAACTAGAATGGGACGTGAGACCATGATCCAGATCTGGACCCGGGGCTTAGACCTGATCCGTAGTCAGTGTTTCGACTTGGGACCCATACCCAGACTCAAATCTAAACCCAGACTCAGACCCAAACCCAGTCCCAGACCTAAACCCGTACTCGAGGCCTAGGTTTGAGTGCAAGTCTGGATTAGAGTCCGGGAACTAGAATCTGACTAGGACCCAAACCTAGACAAAGACCCGAATCAAAACTCGGATAGAGACTAGGGACACAAAATCAAACCCAGACACGGACTTGGATCCAGGCCCTGACCCAGGACCCGGACTGGGATTGGAGACTCAGACCTGGACCCAGGACCGAGGACCCAAACCTAGATTGGGGACCCAAACACAAAATTAGAACCAGATCTAGGACCTAGGACTTGGATAAGGACCCAAGACCTGTCCCTGGTCTACATCCTAGACCCGGACCCAGATACGGACACGGACTAAGACCCAGGATCCGAATCAAAACAAGACCAAGACCCAAGATTGGGATTTGGATCTTGACCCACGACCCGAGGCTTGGACCCAACCCGTAGTCGGTGTCTAGATCTTGGAATCATACCAAGAGAAAAACCTGGAACCATTTCCAGACCAGGACAAAAACCCGGACTCGAACCCCATACCTGAAATCAAAACAAGAACCGAAATTAGGACCCTGGAACAGGAATTGGACCAGGACCCAAAACTGGATCTAGACGTGGAACTGAACATGGATTGGGACCCAGACCCGGACTTAGACCTAGACCCTGACCTAGACCCAGACCCGTACCCCAAACATGGGTCTGAGTCCGAGTTTGGGAACTTAAATCTGACTAAGACCTAGACCTAGACCCAGACCGGGATGCGGACCCAAATCAAAACTCAGATCGGGACTCGAGACACAAACCCAAACCCAAACACGGACTTGGACCTAGACCTGCACCCAACACCCAGATCGGGATTGGAGACTCAGACTTAGACCCAGGAGCCAGACCTAAATTGGGGACTCAAACTCAAAATTAGAACAAGAATTGGGACCTTAGAATGGAACTGGGACCCATGACACGACCCTAGTCTCGGTCCCACACC
Organism: Cannabis sativa; assembly: GCF_029168945.1. NCBI lineage: Eukaryota > Viridiplantae > Streptophyta > Magnoliopsida > Rosales > Cannabaceae > Cannabis > Cannabis sativa. The sequence continues at coordinate 63,045,090 of NC_083601.1, forward strand.
CAGACCTGGACACAGACCAGGACCCAAGATCCGACTTGGAACGAGAGTGGGACCCAAGATTAGGATCCGAATATTGACCCTCGACTCGAGGCTTGGATCCAACCCGTAGTCGGCATCTAGATCTTTGAATCATACCAACACTCGAACTTGGAACAATTTCCAAGCCAAGACCCAAACCCAAACTCGAACCCGAGACCTGAAATCGGAACCAGAACCAGACTCAAGACCCTAGAACAAGAATTGGACCTGGACCCATAACCAGATCTAGACGCAGAACCGAACACGGACCAAGACCCAAACTGGGATCGATACCCCGTCCTAGACCCGAACGTCGACCCAAACTTGCGACAGGACTTGTGACCTAGAACCTGGAGCCCAAGACCCGTGATCTGGGACCTGGACCAGAACCTAGACCTGTGCTAGAACCCAGACTCTGACCCAGACCCAGACCCAGACAAAGACCTGGACCCAAACACGCACTGAAACCCAGACCCACACCTGGACCCAGAACCAGAATCGTACCATAACTCGGAGTCGAACTCGTGACTTGGACCCAGACTTAGATCAGGACTGGGACAAAACTTGGACTAGGACCGAGACATAAACCTGGACTTGGACAAGAACCTAGACTAGGACTGGGACCTGAGACCGAGATGGGGACCCGGGACCCGATACTTTGACCTGGGACCAGAGAATCGAACTGAGACTAGACCTAGACAAGGCCAAGACCCGAGACAAGGACCAGTACTGAAGACGGACCGGGACCTGCACTCGGACTGGGACCCTAACCTAGACTGGGACCTAGGACCCTAACATGAATTGGGGACCAAGACCCATCACTTAGGACCTAAGACCTAAACCTAGACCTGAGACCCAAACCACGACCCAATGTAAGAGCTAGAACTTGAATAGGATCTAGATTTCGACCCGGGACCCAAGACCCAAGACCCGAGGCTTGGACCCAAGCCATAGTCAGTGTCTAAATCAAGGAATTAAACCTAGACCCGGACCCAGACTTGGACCAGAACCAGAACCGTGCCTGAACTCGAACTAGACTCGACATGTTGTTGATGTTTTGATTTGGGACCAAGACTCAAACCTGAACCCAAACACGAACCTAGACCAAGACGAGGACTTAGACCCAGAGCCACACTCAAACCTTAAATCGTACCCTGCGACTCAAAATTAAACCCAAACTGGAAGCGGACCCTTAAACCCTAAACCCTAAACCTTAAACTCTAAATCCTAAACTCTTTACACTTACCCGTAAACCCTAAGCCCTAAACTCTAAACCCTAAATCCCTAAACACATTACCCAATACCCTAAACCCTAAACCCTAACCTGGACACGGGCCCAGGCCCATACCCATACCGAGATCGGAACCCAGGACGAAGACCCAGACCCAGATGTAGACGCGAACCTAGACCCAAACTCAGGACCTGAACCCGCACACAAACCCAGACCAAAACCTTGTCCGGGACCTAGACGTTGTCTTGGACCCAAATTTGGATCCTGCCCCAGACCCAAATAGGGACTTCGACTCAGACCGGGACCCAGACCCTGACTCAAACCTAAACCCGTAATGGGACCTAGACTCATACGAAAACTCAGGATCCCAACTCGAATCTGAACTTGGACATAGACTAGGACCTACGATCCGGACCTAGATGGGAGACCTAGGCCCTAAACCCGAACTTGGACCCAGATGGGGGACTTGGACACAAAACTGAGCCCCAGATTCGAGACCGAACCCAAAACTCGTCCCCAAACTCGAGACACGGGACCAGACCCTGGACCCAAAACCCAGGACCTGACTTTTGAGACACAAACCAAAACTTAGGACGCGACCCAAGACCCAGGACCCAAACTAGAATAAGACTGAGATCCAAGACTGAGATCCTAATATGGACCTAAGGCTTCGACCTGACCTGTAGTCAGTGTTTGAATCCAGTACCCAGACAAGGATCTGTACCCAAACTCATACCCAGACACAAACCTAAACCCAAACTCAAACCATAACCCATACCAGGACTTGGACCCGAATCGGGACCTGTGACTTGGGACTTAAACCAAGACCTGGACTTGGACCCAAACCCAAACCCAGACCCAAAAACTAGGCCTGGACCCAGGACCAATGAACCAGACTCGGACTTGGGACCCAAAACTCAGACCCATACTAGGACTCGGACTTGATGTCAGACCCCAACCCAAATTGGGACCTGGACTAAGATTGGGACTCAAGAACCAAACCCGAATAGAAACACAAACTTGGACCCGGACCGGGACCTTGGACCTGAACATAGATGCGGGACCCGAACCCAAGAATTGGGCCCCCAAACTGGGACAAGAACTTGGGCCTTGGAACTTGGATCAGGATCCGGGACCCAACTCAAGACACAAACCTCGACCAAGGACCCACCTCGGGACCTAGGATCCAAGACTCAATGCTTGGACCCGACGCGGAGTCGGTGTCTAGATCTAGGACTTAGACGAGAAACCGAACCCAAACTCAAACTCAAACCATGACTTGGACACAGACCCACACTCCGGAACCAAGATCAAGACTTGAACTAGAACTCGATCGGGATCATGGAACGCGACCAGGACCTAGTATCGGACTTGAACCCAGAATTGGACCCCTCCTCAGTCTCTAACTGAGACCGAAACCGAACCTGAACCTCAACCCAGGCCAAAATAAGGACCTCAACCCAGACTCGGCCCCAAAATCAACCCGAACCTATACCCCGTGACTTAAAACTAGAACCAAAACCATAAGCAGACCAAGACCCAGGACCAGGACTAGGACCTAGACCTAGACCGAAAACTTTAACTGAAAACCCAAACGTGAATCCAATCCCAAAGAGACTCGGGACCCAAACCCAGACCTGAACTCAAACTCGAACATGGAACAAGACTCGGGCATTGGCAAAGTTTACCAGTATCAGATGTATGGAGTATACATCGGAAGGGACCGATATTGAACTTTGATTAGATATATTAAATTTAGCACCGTTTGATCTCGAAAGATAAGTATATTTGTAAGTGCTTTATATGGTATTGATCACCCTAATGGTGGCGACTGTATTTGACTTAGAAAATATGAAACAATGGTGGAAGCTCATAAGATAGAATAGCCTTGACTCTCTATTCCAATCTTGATCGAATAAAAGGTTGCTAGAATGTTTATCATTTTAGATGAGCTGACAACTCTATTCAATGGATGGTATCACTGACTCTCGCCTAAACGGGACACTGATATCAGTTTGTTGAAGACCTTGGAAATTATTTAGGATTGTATGTTTTAGTATTTTCACTTGTCATTCCTACTTGCTATGTGTTTAATAATTTCTGAATTGTGTATGAATTTATATTGAACCATGTTATTTTCTGTTATTAAATTGTAGTTTAATTTCGAATCTTCATTGTAAGTGCAACATCTAGTTGTTCATCAATTGATGACACCTTAGATTAGTATTTAAAATATGAAACAAGAAGATTGTATAAATAAGATTACTTTGACTCTCGCTAATCGGAGCATCGTTGGATTCTTATTTAAATACAAAATTATTCTAATTCCTCTTAGCTTATTCATTTAGAATTAGCTCAATAACAGATCATTGGATGAATGGTCTATAAATCATTTCATGTCATTCTATTTTCTCTTAAGAAATTTAATGACGCATATGATTATTTTCCCGAAATTCTATCCCAAAATGATATAAATCCTCAATCTTAAAAATCTCTTATTTGTATGGGCAAATCAGACTTAGAGTTAAATTAGTAGTGGTGGTCCAAGAAAGAATTACTCATTATATAGTTACACTTTCACAAGTGTTTAATAACCATTTTCTATCAATGGATTCAAACTGTATGTCAATATGAATATGAGTTTAGCATTCTGTGACCAGGATCCACTTGCACTATTCTAAGAACTCTTTGACGTAACTAAACCTAAGTCATCAAAAGACACAACCATATTTTCTAAATCTATGGGATTTGTATCTTGTTCATAGTGGTTTTGACAAGATCAATCTCTGCAAAGACTTAATATGCCTATATCCACTGAAAGTAAATTCATCTCATTCACAGATGGATGCACATTCAGGGGTAAATATGAGTTTTTTGTTGTATTCTTAAAACGATCACTCTAGATTATACCTTATACAAAGAAATTCGAGATGTTTGAAAAATTTCATGAATTTCTAGCAATGCTGAAAAACCATTAAGGTAAGTGGTTAAAGATCTTGCGAACTCATTGGGGTGGAGAAATAGTTAGTAGATATGCAGTTCAAAGATCATTAATTTGATTTTTGAATTATATCCAAACTTACCTCCCCAGAAATTCGAGTTACATATTATTGATTAGTTACTAGTCGTTGCCTAAGTACTTCTATGGTAATACAATTTCAGAATGATGCAATGGTTGGGTACTTAGTGTAAACCATTACTAGAATCATGGATGACCTAATCGAAATCTTAAGAAAAGCTAGAACTGTTAACCATTGTTTACATGTTTGTTAGCTATTCTAAGTGATTAGGGGTGGAACATCCCATAGTCAATAGATAAGAAAGTGTTTGTTTAAACAAATACAACTTTTCTAAGAAAAATGACTAAGTCTAAAAATAAAGTAGCGATTAAAGGAGATATTTTTTCTTGATTCCAAAAGTGTTCTATCATCTTATTTCACATATGATGATCCCATTGTCTCTGTTGTTTTGACACAACCGAAGAGGTCAATACCATTTAGTTTTCTTAAACATAATTCACTGTCCCTTGTCGTAGTGGGAGAGTTTCTAGGAACCCACCTTCTAATCACTTGGAAGACACTAGTGATTAAAACCCATTGTGAGTTTAAACAAGTAGTGGATTGTCCAGATAAGAAACTAAGAAGGAAAGCCAATAGAACTATGATTTAATCCATTCACATGGAGTAACCTAAATTTTCTATTACAAGGACAAGAAAGGAAATTTTCGAGTATAAGTCTATTCAATGGACTTAACAAGACTTCTTGTTCCTAGTATTATAGGTTTGAGTTTATCTAAACCTAAGGTTTGTGGTATACCTGGTAATTACTTACTCTAATGCAAGAAACTTACTTTAGTAAGATGCTGAAGCATTTTCTTTCTAAGGGCGATCTATAGAAGCTTCTCGACTTCTAGGCATAGATTTTATTTATCTAAGGAAAAGTCTCAAATATTCCAAAAAGATAAAGCCATGAAAGAATTTCTTAAATCAACAGTGAGAGGTCTCAGATATGCTTTAGTATGCCTTAGACCAGACACCTGCTGTTGAGTGGGAGTAATGAGTAGGTATCGAATAATCCAGGAGAAGAACATTGGAAGACAATCAAGTAAATCTTAAGATTAAGAAGAGGAACTATATGTTAGTCGATAAGGGTGTGTTTAAAACTCTTAAACTACACCACATCAGATTTCAAGACTTGCCTTTGTGCTAGAAAGTCTGCTGATAAAATGGTGATTACTCTGGGGTGTGGAGTAATGATTTTGGAGAAGTGTAAAAACCTATCTAAAGTCTCTTAGTCTACTAGAGAGAGACTGAATGTTAAAGATGCAGGAAAGGTACTTATTCAGTCTAAGGAAAGTTCTATACATTTGTGGCACCATTTCAACTTGTCTTAACAACTAGTGTTATTTTCCTGATTAACCAAAAAGTAGTTGCCAAAAGTATAGAATCCAGTATCCCAAGAGAGTAGACATATAGAGAGGAATTTCACATTATCAAGGATTTTGTGATTAAGGAAGAGTAGTGGTGGAGAAGAGGTTGTGTTTAATTCAACCTATCAGATCCTATTACGAGGAGTTTACTACTACTACACTTGATTTGTATATCAAGGTGTTGAGATTATTTGAAATGCACATTTTGTTTTATATTAGTGCAAGTGGGAGTTTTTTGGGTTTGGTGCCCTAAATAAAACCCATTTCAATATAATCAGATTTACTTATTAATAAATATCAGAAATAACATTTTAATGTTGCATGGTTCACATGATTTATTTCATGATTATATGTATATAATGTATGAATTCTATTTAAGTCGAGAACATATGAATTTGTTAATGATTATAGTGTTGTCAGCACAGTGGAATATAATCTTGATTATATGTTCGAGAGTATATTCCCTGATTTGTCAGAACACTGGATTTAGACTGGCATGGTATAATTAGGGATTGGTATTCTTACACCTTGGATAAGTGGTATGCCCTTTCCAGGGCATTGGCAAAGTTTACCAGTATCAGATGTATGGAGTATACATCGGACGGGACCGATATTGAACTTTGATTAGATATATTAAATTTACCGTAATATCTATTCAATTCAATGTCACCTGTTGATCCTAGATCAAATGATCTTAATCCTAATATGTTTAGGTTCGATCTCAAGAGTATTATACATGTTCTTTGATTTGTTAGTTAAGCCTACTTTTGGGTCAGGGTGATACGTACATTTTGGGAACGTGATAGTGCAATTGAGTGGGAGCGCTAATATAAATATGGAATCTATAGATTCTATCTAACAAATAGAAAGTAAAGGATGATTTCCTTCGAGCTTGACCAAACGAAAAATAAATGGTGGAGTACTCATTTCACTTAGCTGAAATATCATTTATACGGGGTTAAGTGTTTTAAGGATAAACTACATTGTAGGGTGTTGTTACGGTAATCTAATCCCTTTACAGTGTAGATCATCTACATAGAGGATCATTGATCCAATTAGGATTATAGCAATGGATAACTAATGACGTGTCTGTATGGTGGAACATATAGAGCATTCTATATACTGAGAGTGCAATTCTAAGTTCTATGCGTGGATTCAACGAAGAATTAATAAGTTAGTGAATTTAAGATATAAATTCTTGATCTGCTTATTGGAAGCTCGGATATATAGACCCATTGTCCCCATACTAGTTGAGATCATACTTCTTGTAACACTCAGTTAATTGATTTTGATTAATCAATTATAATTCTAAAGTTAGACTATGTCTAGTTTATGAATTTTCACTAAGCAAGGGCGAAATTGTACAGAATATAGATTCTTGGTTTATTTATTAATTAAGAGACTTTATATGTCTAATTAATAAATATATTAAATGACAATATTATTTAATTATTAATTTTTAGTTATTAAATAATTAGAATTGGCATTTAAATGGTTAAATTGGAAAATTGGCGTTTTTGAGAAAATGGGATGGAAAAATGACAAAATGGCAAAATTGCAAAGTGGGCCCATTATCCATTCTAGGGCCGGTCACTTAGTGTGATTTTACTATTTATTTTTCTCTTATTTCAATGTCAAATAATTCTAACCTAAACCTTGGTGGTTACCTATAAATATATAGTGATGGCTCTCATTCACACTTAACTTTCTGTTAACTTTGTTAGATGAAAACTGATCCTCTTTCTATTTACCCTAGCCGCCACTTCTTCTTCTCTTTTCCACTTCAATTTTTCGAACCTTGAGTGAATGAGTGAGTGCCCACACACATCAAGTGGTATCTCAATCATAGTGAGTAAGACTGTAGGAGATTCCAAACAACAAGAAGGAGAATCAACATCAAAGGAAGGAGAGAAAGAGATCCAGGTTCAGATCTTGGTGATGCTCTGCTACAGAAAGGAATCAAGGGCTAGAGATCTGAACAGAAGGAGTCATTATATTCCGCTGCACCCAATGTAATGTTTCCTAAACTTTATATTTGTTTATTTCATTGTTTTAGAAATCATATTAGCATGTTAGTGAAACATATATGGTAGTAAGTCTAGATCCTGGTAAAATATTTCCAACACATAGTCGGTGTCCGAGTTGGGACCCAAAACTGAAACATGAACCAGAATGTGACCAAGACCCTAGAACAGGACCGGGATCGTGACTAGGACCTTGACCTGGACTGAGACCCAGAACTATACCAGAACCAAGCCCTAGAACTAGGGCTTAAACCTGTTCCTCGACCTAGTCCCGAACCCTGACTAGGACTGAGACTCGAACCTAAACTTGAACCCAAACTCGGGACTCGATCTCAGACCTAGACTAAGCCCCTGACCTAAATTGGGATTCTAACGTGGACATGGACATGAACCAAGACCTGGACCTGAATACTGAGCCAGACGTAGACCAGGATCGAAACACAGGACCTAGACCAAGACCCAGACACAGACCAAGACCCGAACTTCGGACCCGAACCCAGGAGCCGAACGTGGACTCGGACTCAAACTTAGACCTAGACCGGGATCCAAAAAACCCATACCCAAACTCGGACTAAGACTCAAACCCCGACCCCAACCTGGAGCCATACACGGACTCAGAACAAAACCTGGACCTAGAATCAGAACTGGAACTATGACTAGGACTTGGACTTGAGACCAGAACTGAACCCGAACCATAACCAAAACTCGGACCAAAACCAGTACCGAGACCTTGACTTGGACTAGGACTTGAGACCTGAGACCTAAACCTAGACCGAGACCCGAACTGGGACCTGATCCTAAACCCTTGCTGTCAGCTAAGACCGGCGAGCCAGACCAAGATCCAAACCCTGACAAGGACCCAAACCTGAACTCGGACCAAGACAGGGATTGAGAACTGGACCCAAACCTAGAGCGGGACTTGGACTAATACCAAGACTTAGGACATGAACCCAAACCTTGACCCGGACTAGGACCTAGGAACAAGACTTAGATGGGGGACCTAGACAAGGGACCTAGGCCCTGGAACCCAAACCTAGATCAAAATCTGGGACTCGAACCAAAACCAGGACTTCTCCTAGACCTGGGAATCCAAAGTTAGACCTAGACCCGGACCCAAAACCTGCCCTAGACCCAAACGAGGCAGGAACCTGGACAGGAACCCATACCATGACAAAACCTGAACCCAGACTCGAACCCAAAATCAGACCCAAACCCGGGACCCGAACTCAGACCCATACCTAGAATCAAACCAAAACCTAGGCCTACGCTTGGACCAAAACACGAACCCAGACTGGGATCGAAACCCAGAACTTAGACTCGAAACTAAACTAGGACTCAGATTGAGATCGAAACCTAGGACTCGGACCTGAACCAAGACCCAGAGCCAGGACCCTAACCCACACCCAAAACCTGATCTGAACCTAGACCGAGATCCGGACCCAAACCCAAAATCGGACCTTGACTCGAACCCCAACCCGAACTCGAACCCAAACTCGAACTCGAAATCGCAATTGGAACTGGAACTGGACTAGGACTATGACTAGGACCTGGACCAGGGCCCAGACCAGAACCCAAACCCAAATAAAAAACCATAATCGACACCCAAACCCAAACCCCGACTAGGACCCAAACCCAAACCTAGATCGGGACCCAAACCTAGAAAAAAACTGGGACCTAGACCCAGAATCAAGACAGGGACCTGGGCAAAGGAACTAGGACTAGGACCCAAGACCCAACCCCAGACCAGGACATGAACCTAGGACACAGCTCGTGACCCGGCACCCAAAATGGAACCAGACTAGGACCCGAGATTGAGATCCAGATCAGGACCCAGGGCTTGGACCGAACCCATAGTCGGTGTTTGGATCTGGGACCCAGCCCCAGACCCGAACCCAAACCAGGACGCAAACCCAAACCTAGACCCAAACCCAGTCCCAGTCCCAAACATGGACTTGAATTTGTACCCTGTGATATGAAATTGGAACCAAAACTAGAAGTAGACCGGGACCCGAGAACGGGACCGAAACAAGGACTTGTACCTGGACTTGGAACTGTAACTAGACGTGGACCTAGACTCGGAACAGTAACCAGACTAGGACCTAGACTCCAGCCTAGACCTAAACCCGCACTGGGACCCAAACTCAGATCCCAACCTAGACCTGGACTCGGGACCCAATCCTAGACCCGAACTCAGACACAAACATGGAACAAGACTCGGAACACAGAACTGGGGTCGGCGCCTAGAATCGCACCCCAATCTCGGTCCCGAACTAGTACTTGGACTTGGGACCCAGAACCAGAACCAGAACCAGATCAGGACACGTGACAAGTATCAAGATTTAGGACTCAGGCAATGACTCGAACCCAGAATAGGACCCAAACCTAGACCCGGGACCCAAAATTGGAAATTGTACAAAAACTTCCAAACTAGGACCCTCGAACAAGACTTGGACCGTGACCAGGACTCGGACCCAAACCTAGAACCGAACTCAGACCTAGCCCGAGACCCAAACAAAGACCGAAACTCAAGCCTAGTCACTATCGAGTACCCAGACCGAGACTGAGACCCAGACTCAAACCTAGACCAAGACCTAGACCTGCAACCCAATCCCAGACCCAGACTCAGACCTAGATAGGGATCTCGATACGAACCTGGACTCGAACCCAGACCTGGACCCAGACCGGGATTGAAACTTAGGACCTAAATTCAGACTGAGACCCTAACCCAGACCCTGACCTTGACCAACACTTGCGACCCAAACTCGGACCTAACCCGAACCTAGACCTAGACCAGGATTTTGACCTAAACCCAAACTCGGACATAAACTCAGACCAGGACTCATATCTCGACCCAAACCCTAACCCAAACAATGAATCGAAGTCGATACTAGGACTCTGACCCAAACCCGAACATGGACCCAGATCGGGACCTAGGACCCAGACTTGGATTGAGGACCTAGACTTGGGCCTCGGAACACAAACCCAGATTGAAACTCGGGACTCAGACCTAAACCTGGACCTCGACTCGAACCTAGATCTGGACCCAAACATAGATTGGAACCCAAACTAAGACTCAGACTGGGACATGAACCCCGATCGGGTCGTGGACTCGAACTTGGACCTAGGACTCGAACATGGATGGGGGACCTAGACCGAGGACACGGGCATCAGAACTAGGACTGAGACCCAAGCCCCGACCCCGGACTAGGATCTTGACCTAGGACCTAGACCAGGACGTGGGGCTTGAAGTTGAACTAGACTGGGACCTGAGACTGTAATCCAGATTTGGACCCAGGGCTTGGAACTGACCCGTAGTAAGTGTTTGGATCTGGGACCCATACCCGAACTCAAACCCAAACTCAGACTCGGGCCATGACCCAAACGGAGACCCGCACCCAGACTTCGGTCCGAGTCCGAGACTAGGTTTGAGTCCGGGAACTGGAACCTGACTAGGACACAAACACAGACCCGGACCAGGACACAGACCCGAATCTAAACTCAGATCGGGACTCAGGACACGAACCCGAACCCAGACACAAACTTGGACCCAGACCCCGAGCTATGACCCAGACCGGGATTGGAGACTCAGACCTAGGCCTAGGACCCAGACCTAGATTGGGGACCCAAACTCAAAATTAGAACCAGAATCGGGACCCAGGACAGGGACTGGGACCCAAGACCTTACCCCGCTCTCTGTCCCAAACCTGGACCCAAACAAGGACACAGACTGGCACCCAGGATCTGAATCGGAATGAGACTGGGAACCAAGATTGGGATTTAGATCTTGACCCATGACCCGGGGCTTGGACCCAACCCGTAGTCAGTGTCCAGATCTTAGAATCATACCAAGACCCGAACCATGAACCATTTCAAGACCAGGACCCAAACCAAGAATCGGACCCAAGACCCGAAATTGAAACAAGTACTGGAACTGGGACCCTGGAACAAGAATTTGACCTGGACCCAAAACTGGATCTAGACGAGTAACCGAACACAGACCCGGACCTAGACCGGAATCTATACCCAGATCCAGACCTAGAGCCGAACCCAGACACAGAATTTCGCCAGGACCTGCGACCCAAAAACTCAAAACCTTGGACCGGTGAGCTGGGACTTTGACTAGAACCTAGACACGTAACAGAACCCGGAGAGAGACCCAAACCCTGACCCAGACCAAGACCCAAATCCATACATAGACTGAAACTTGGACCCAGAACCAGACCGAGATCCAGACTCCGACCCAGACCCAGACTCATACCAAAACTAAGACTCGAACCCAAGACTCAGACCAGGACCGAGATCAGGACAGGGAACCAAACCCAGACAAGGACCAAGACAAAAACCTAGACTAGGACTAAAACCCAAACTAGAATAGGGACCGAGACCTGGGACCTGAGACCCGATACTCGGACTCGGGACCTGAAAAATTGAATCGTTGCCCAAACCTAGGCTAGGCCAAGACTTGAGAAAAGGACTAGTACCAAACACGGACTGGGACCTGCACTTAGACTGGGACCCTAACCAAGACCGGGACGTAGGACCCTAACTTGAATCGGGGACCTGGACCCATGACTTAGGACCCATGACCCAACCTAGACCCAAACCTAGACCTAACACCCGTACTAGGACCCAAGACATGAGCTAGAATTGGGCCAAGATCTGGATTTGGACCCAGGACCCAGGACCAAAGACTTGAGGCTTGGACCCGACCCATAGTCGGTGTCTAAATTAAGGAATTGGACTTAGATCCAGACCAAAACCCGAACCCGAACCAAAACCAGAACCTGTACCAGAATTCGAACTAGACTCAACATGTGGTTGGTGTTTAGATTTGGGACTAAGACTCGAAGCTGAACCCAAACACAGACCTAGACCTAGACTAGGACTCAGACCAAGTCACAGACCCAAACCTTAAATCGTACCCTGCGACCCGAAATTGAAATTTGAACTATAAGCGGACCCTAAACCCTAAACCTTAAACCTTAAACTCTAAATCCTAAACTCTTAACACTTCCCCATAAACCCTATGCCCAAAACCCTAAACCCTAACCTGGACACGAGCCCAGACCCATACCCATACAAAGATTGGAACCCAGGACCCAAACCCGGACTTGGATCTAGACCCGCACCTAGACCCAGACTCAAGACCTGAACCTAGACCCAAACCCAGAGCAGAACCTTGTCCTGGACCTAGACCTTGAATCAGACCCGGATCGGGATCTCGACCTAAACTGGAATAGGGACCTGAACTAAGACTGGGACTCGAACTCAGACTCAAACTTGAACCTGTACTGGAACCTACACTTAGACCGAAACTCGGATCCAAACCCGAAGCTACACTTGGACCTAGACCGGGAACTAGGATCCAGACCTAGATGGGGGACTTGGGCCCCAAACCCGAACCTGGACCCAAACCTTGAGTAAGGATTCGAACCTAGATAGGGGAGTTGGACCCTAAACTAGGCTCCGAAACCAAGACCAAGACCCAAAACGCGACCCTAGACTCGAGACACGAGACAAGACCTTGGACCCAGAACACAGGACCTGACTATTAGGACACAACCCCGAACGTGGACCAAAAGCCAAAGATAGGATGCAGCCCAAGACCCGAGACCAGAACAAGAATAACATGGACCCAGATCCGTATCCATACCCAAACTAGGATCCAAACTCGATCCTGAGCCCAAAATTAGAATCGGACCATGTTTGGGACTTAAACACAGACATGGGACAGTAACAGGACCCAAACCTAAACCAAAACTCAAACCAGAACCCATACTCAGACTTGGACCCTAACTGGTACCTGTGACATGGGACCTAAACCAAGACCGGGACCTGGACCCAGACCAGACCCAAAAATATGGGGCTGGACCTAGAACCTATGAACCACACTCGGACTTGGGATCCGAAACTCAGACCCACACTAGGACTGTGACTCAAACTCAGACCCGAACCCAAATCGGGACCTTGACTCAAACCAGGACTTAAGACCCGAACTCGAACCGGAACACGAACTTGGACCCAAACTGGGACCTAAGACTTGAATATAGATGGGAGATCAAGAACCAGGAATTGGGCCCCAAAACCGGGACTAGAACTGGGGCCTCAGAACTTGGATCGAGATCTAAGATCAAGTCCGAGTCTTGGTCCCAAATCCAAATACCAAACACATGTCGAGTCTAGTTCGAGTTCTGGTACGGGTTCGTATTCTAGTCCAGCTCTGGGTCTGGGACTAGGTCCAATTCCCAAATTTCGACACTTACTATGGGTCAGGTCCAAGCCTTGGGTCTTGGGTCTTGGGTCCTGGGTCCCGGGTCCAAATCCAGATCCTGGTCTAGTTCTAGCTTATGTCTTGGGTCCTGGTTTAGGTCTCAAGTCCAGGTTTGGGTCTAGGTTTGGGTCTTGGGTCCTGAGTCATGGGTTTGGGTCCCCGATTCAGGTCAGGGTCCTAGGTCCTGATTTCGGTTAGGGTCCCAGTCTCAGTGCAGGTCCCAGTCCCTGTTTGGTACTTGTACTTGTCTCGGGTCTTGGCTTGGTCTAGGTCTGGGTCACAGTTCGGTTCTCAGGTCCCAGGTCCGAGTATCGGGTCCCGGGTCCCTATCCCAATCCAAGTTCTAGTCCCAGTCTAGGTTCAGGTCTCGTTCCTTATCTTGGTCTAGGTCCCAGTCCTAATCTCGCTACGGGTTATAGTCCTTGTTCTAGTACGAGTACGGGTCTAGGTCTTGCTCTATGTCTTAGTTTGGGTCTCAGCCCGTGTTTGGGTCCAGCTCTTAGTCTTGGTCTGGGTTTTGGTACGGCTTTGGGTTCTTGTTCAGGTCCCAGGTCATGGGTCCTAGGTTCTAGGTTTTAGGTCGCAGGTCTTGGCGCAACTCTTGGTCCGAGTTTCGGTCTGGGTTTGGGTATCAATCCCGGTCTAGGTTTGGGTCTGTGTTTCGTTCTGCGTCTAGATCTGGTTTTGTGTCAGGGTCCAATTCCTTTTCCAAGATCCCAATTTTTGTTCTGGTTCCGATTTTGGGTCTCGCCTCCGAGTCTAGGTTTGGGTCCTAGTCTTGCAATGGTTTTAAGATCTAGACACTGACTACGGGTTGGGCCCAAGCCCCGGGTCGTTGGTCAAGATTCGGATCCTGCGTCTCGGTATGTGTCTGTGTCTGGGTTTGGGTCTAGGACTGAGATCGGGGTCGGGTCTTGTGTCCCAATCCTAGTCCTTTGTCTCGATTCTAGTTCTAATTTTGACTTTGGGTCCTTAATCTAAGTCTAGGTCCTGGGTCCAGGTCAAAGTCTCCAATCCCGGTCTGGGTCCTTGGTCCGGGTCTTTTGTCTCGGTCTGGGTCCAAGTCCATGTCTGGGTTTTGGTTCAAGTTTTTGTCCCGGGTCTCGATTCGAGTTTTTATACGGGTCTGCATCCCGGTCTAGGTCCTAGTTAGATTCTAGTACCCGAACTGAAACCCACACTCGAACTCGAACCCAACTCAGGAGTACGGGTCTGGGTCTAGGTCAGGGTCAGGGTCCGAGTCTAGGTCTAGTTTTGAGTCTGGGAATGGGTCCCAAATCTTAACACTTACTTCATGTATGGTCCAAGCCTCAGGTCTGTATCAGGGTCAAGGTCTCAAATCCTAGTCTAGTTCCAGGTCATCGTCTGGGTTAGGTCTTGGGTCCTTGTCCTAGTTTTGATGCCCGTATCTCGAGTCAAGGTCCCCCATCTAGGTACGAGTTCTAGGTCCTGATCCGAGTCTAGTACCCAGTTGTGGTTCAAGTACTGGTCCGAGTCGGCGTTTGGGTTTCGATCTTGGTGTAGGTCCAGATCTGGGTTCGAGTCTAGGTCTAGGTTTGGGTTGAGTCTCGAGTTCTGATCTAGGTCTGGGTTCTGAGGCCTTGGTCCAGGTCCCCCATCGAGGTTTTTGTCCATGTTTGGGTTTGGGTCCTAGTCCCAGTTTTTATTTTGATTCAGTGTCTAGGTTTAGGTTTTGGTCTGGGTCTGGGTCGTGTTCTAAGTATTGGTCCGAGTCAAGGTTTGGGTCTAGATCTAGGTCCAGATTCCGATCCCGATCTGGGTCTGGGTTTGGGTCTAGGTCTGAGTTCAAGACCAAGGTGCAGGTCCCAGTCTAAGTTGTTGGTCAGGGTCTCGATCCGAATCTATGTCTTGAGTTTCAATCGCAGTCTGGGTTTGGGTTTGGGTTTGGGTTCGAGTCCAGGTTCGTATCCTGATTTATGTCTTGACTTTCAATCCCAGTCAGGGTCTGGTCTTGGTCCAAGTTCGGGTTCAAGGTCACGGTCCTAGTCTTGTTCAAGGGTCCTGGTATGGTGGTTCTTATTTAGGTTCTAGTTTTAGGTCGCGGGTCTGACTCAGGGTCTGGGTTTGGGTCCTGGTCTGAGTCCCAGATTTGGATCCCTATCACGTGTCCCGGTCTTGTTCTGGTTCAAGTGTCGGGTCCTAAGTCCAAGTTTCTGTTAAGGACTGAGACTTGGGTGCGGTTCTAGGTCCCAACCCTAGTTCTGTGTCCCGAGTCTAGTTCCATGTTTAGTTCTGAGTTCGGGTCTAGGTTCAGAACCAAGTCGAGGTCTTGGTTGGGATCTGGGTCTGGGTCACAGTTCGGGTCTAGGTCTGGGTTGGAGTCCAGGTCCTAGCCCAGTTACAATTCCAGGTCTACGTATAGGTCCAGTTATGGTTCTAGGTCCAGGTCCAAGTCCTGGTTCCAGTCCTATTCCTGGGTCTCGGTCTACTTCTAGTTTCGGTTCCAATTTTAGGTCACAGGGTTCGAGTCCGAGTTTGGGTCTAGGACTGGGTTCGGGTCCGGGTCTAGGTTTGGGTCTTGGTCTAGGTTAGGGTCTAGGTCACAGATCTAGCCACCGACTACGGGTTTAGTCTAAGCCCCGAGTTCAGGATCCCGATCTTCGGTCCCGATCTAGTTCCATTTCGGGTGCCGTGTAACGAGTTGGGTCCTAGGTTCAAGTCTGCGTCTGGGGTCGGGTCTTAGGTCCAGTCCTAGTTCTGTTGCCAAGGTCTTTATCCTGATTCTGGGTCCAGGTCCCAGTTCTATTCTTGGTTTGGGTCCCGCTCTATGTTCAGTTTTGGGTCCTAGTCGCGGTTCGGGTTTGGGTCTCGATTTAGATTTTTATTTGGGTTCAGGTCTGGGTCCTGATCCTTGTCCTAGTCCTAGTCCGATTCTAATTCCATTTGGGATTCTGAGTTTGAGTTTTGGTTGGAGTTCGGGTCGGGGTTTGAAAACTTGTCTGAGGTTGGGTTAGGGTCCAAATCTCGGTCTAGGTCTGGATCGGGCTCTAGATGTGGGATAGCGTCTAGCGTTTTGGTCTAGGTTCGAGTCTAAGTCCCATGTTTCGATCTCTTTCTGTGTCTAGGTTTTTTCTGGGTCTATGTCTTGGGTTCCGATCCTTGTCTAGGTTCGAGTTCGAGTCCAGGTGTAGGTCTAGGTTAGGGTCTGATTCTATGTTTGGATCTGAGTTCGGATCCTGGGTTCGGGTCTGATTTTGGTTCGGGTTTGGGTTTGGTCATGGTATTGGTTCGTGTCCAGGTTCTTATCCTGGTTTGGGTCGAAGGGAGGTTTCCAGTCTGGGTCTAGGTCCGACTTCAGATTCCTGGGTCCAGGTCATGTCCTGTTCGGGTTCGAGTCCCAAATTTAGATCTGGGTCTGGGTTTCGGGGCCTAGGTCCCTAGTCTTGGTCCGCCATCAAAGACTGGTTCTTAGGTTTGAGTCTGGGGTTGGGTCTTGGGACTCGGTCCCAATTCTGATGCCCGTGTCTCGGGTCCAGGTCCCCCATCCAAGTACGAGTCCTAGGTCCCGGTCCGAGACCAGGTCAAATCAGGGTTCAAGTCCTGGTCCGAGTCGGGGTTAAGGTTTCGATCTTGGTTTATGTCCATATCTGGGTTCGAGTCTAGGTCTATGTTCGGGTCCAAGTCTTGAGTTTCGATATAGGTCTGTGTTCTAAGCCCTAGGTCCAAGTGCCCCATCCAGGTCTGGGTCCTAGGTCCTGGGCTTGGTCCACATTAATGTTTGGTCACGGTCTCGATCCTCATTTATGTGTTAAGTTTCAATCCCAGTTTGGGTTTGGGTTTGGGATCGAGTCCAAGTTCGTATCTCCATCCGTATCTATGTTTGAGTCTGGGTCTGATATCGGGTTTGAGGTCTAGGTCTGGGTTTAGGTTCAGGTACAGGTCTCGGTCCCGGTCTGGGTACACGACCGTGTCTGGGCCCAAGTTCTGGTCTCAATTTGGGTCTAGGGCTAAGTCCGAGTTCGGTTCTAGGTTTAAGTCCAAGTTCAGGTCCTCGTCACGGTCCTAGTCTTGTTAAAGGGTCTTGGTCTTGCGGTTCTTATTTAGGTTCTAGTTTCAGGTCGCGGGTCTAACTCAGGGTCCAAGTTTTTGTCCTGGTCTGAGTCCCAGATCTGAATCCCTGTCACGTGTCCCGATTTGAATCTGGTTCAGGTTCAGGGTCCTAGGTCCAAGTTTGGATTCGGGACCGAGACTTGTGTGCGGTTCTAGGTCCCAACCCTAGTTTTGTGTCCCGAGTCTGAGTTCGAGTCCAGGTTTAGAACCGAGTCAATGTGTGGGTTGGGATCCGAGTCCTGGTCGCGGTTCGGGTCTAGGTCTGGGTTGGAGTCCAGGTCTTGGTGCAATTACGGTTCCAAGTCTAGGTCTAGGTCCAGTTACGGCTTCAAGTCTATGTCCAAGTCTTGGTTCTGGTCCTATTCCTGGGTCCTGGTCTACTTCTAGTTTCGGTTCCAATTTCGGGTTATAAGGTATGGGTTCTGGTCCAGGTTTGGGTCCAGGGCTGGGTTCGCGTCCGGATCTGGGTTCGGGCTCTGGTCTAGGGCTGGGTCCTAGATCTAGACACCGACTACGGGTTCGGTCCAAGCCCCAAGTCCAGATCTAGATCCTAATCTTGGGTCCCAGTCTGATTTCATTTCTGGTGCCGGGTCACGAGCTGGGTCTTAGGTTCAAGTCTGGGTCAGGGGTCGGGTGTTGGGTCCTAGTCCTAATTCTGTTGCCCAGGTCCTTATCCCGATTCTGGGTCCAGGTCTTAGTTTTGGTCTGGGCTTGGGTGCCGCTCTAGGTTCAGTTTTGGGTCTTAGTCGCGGTTCGGGTTTGTGTCTTAGTCGCGGTTTGGGTTTGGGTCTCGATCTAGATTTTTATTTGGGTTTGGGTACAAGTACGGGTTTGCGTCCTGCTCCTTGTCCTAGTTCTAGT
The DNA here is from genome assembly GCF_029168945.1 of Cannabis sativa. Classification (NCBI taxonomy): domain Eukaryota; kingdom Viridiplantae; phylum Streptophyta; class Magnoliopsida; order Rosales; family Cannabaceae; genus Cannabis; species Cannabis sativa. The sequence continues at coordinate 63,063,995 of NC_083601.1, forward strand.
CTTATTCTAGGTCTAGTTGCGATTCTGAGTTCAAGTTTGGGTTCGAGTTCGGGTCAGGGTTCGAGTACTGGTCTGAGTTTGGGTTAGGGTCTAGATCTCGGTCTAGGTTTGGATCGGGGTCCAGGTATGGGATAGGGTCTTGGGTTTGGGGCTAGGTTCGGGTCTGAGTCCCAAGTTTCGATCTCTGTCTAAGTCCAGGTTTTGTTCTGAGTCTAAGTCTTGATTCCGATCATAGTCTGGGTTCGAGTTCGGGTTCGGGTGTAGGTCTAGGTTAGGGTCTGAGTTCAGATCAAGAGTTCGGGTCTTATTTTGCGTTCGAGTTCGGGTTCGGGTTTTGTCCTTGTATGGGTTCATGTCCAGCTTCTTGTCCTGGTTTGGGTCCAAGGGAGGTTTCCGGTCTGGGTTTGGGTCCGACTTTTGATTCCTGGGTCTAGGTCAGGTCCTGGTTCGGGTTCAAGTCCTGGATTTACATCTTGGTCTGGGTTCCGGGGCCTAGCTCCCTGGTCTTGGTCTCCCATCAAAGACTGGTTCCTAGGTCCTGGTCTGGGTCCTTGTTCGGGTTCAGGTGCCGAGTCATGGTTTTAGTCCAGCTCCCAGTTTGGGTTTAGGTCCAGGTCTCGATCCCAATCTTGGTCTAGGTTCATGTTCGGGTCCTTGTCAGGGTGTAGATCCTTTTCTGGGTCGCGGGTCTCACGTCCCAGCGAGGGTTTAGGACCAGGTTAGCTCAAAGTCCCAGTCTAGGTCGCGGTCCAGGTTTGGGTCCCAGGTCTCAGGTCTCAGTCCTAGTCAAGGTCTTGGTCAAGGTTCTGGTGTCATGTCTCAAGTCCAGGTCCTAGTCAAAGTTCCAATTTTGATTCCGGGTCCAGGTTTGGTTCCGGGTTCGGGTGTGGGTCAAGGTTGGGGTTGGGGTCCGAGTCTTAGTCCTAGTCTGGGTACGGGTTTTCCGAATCTCGGTCTGCGTCCAGGTCTGATTTGCGGTCCAGGTTTGCGTCCTTGGTTTGGGTCCCAGGTTTGGGTTTGGGTCTGCGTCTGGGTCCGGGTCCAAGTCCTTCGTTTCGATCTCGTTCTGGGTCTGGGTCTGGGTCGGTATTCGGGTCTAAGTTCGTGTCAATATCCAAGTCCGAATCCTAGTTTAGGTCAGGAGCATGGTCTGGGTCCAGGATCGAGTCTCGAGTTCGGGTTCGAGTCTTAGTCCTACTCTGGGTTCGGGACTGGGTTTGGGACTGGATCTGAGCCTGAGTTCCGGGGCTGGGTTCTGGTCTAGTTCTGGGTCCCAGTCCAGGTCAAGGTCTTGCTCACGGTCCCGATCTTGTTCTAGGGTCCTGGTCATGTTCTGGTTCAAGTTTCAGTTTTGGGTCGCAGGTCTGGGTCAGGGTCTGAGTCCTGCTCTAGCTTCGGGTCCTTGTCTGAGTCCCAGATCAAGACAGAGACTATGGGTCTTGTCCAAGCCCCAGTTCTCAGATCTCAAGACAAGATCTGGATCCCAATCACGGGTCCTAGTTTTGTTTTGGTTCATGTCCATGGTCCTGGTTCGGTTCTGGGTCTAGGTTCAGGACCGAGACTAGGGTCCAGTTCTGGGTCTGGATCCTAGTTCTGGGTTTCGAGTCCTATTCAATGTTTGGGTCTTGAGTTCAAGTCTAGGTTCAGGTCTTGAGTCCCAGTTTAGGTTTGGATTCAGGTTTTGGACCCAATCCCCGAGTGGGTCTGTGTTCCAGTCCGGGTCCGCGTTCGGTTACAGTTTTGGGTCTGGGTCTAGGTCCTGGTCTTTGTCCTGCTCTTGGGTCCTGATCCGCTTCTAGTTTCTGTTAACGTTTCATGTCACGAGGTACGGGTTCGGGTCGAGTTTTGATCTGAGTCTTGGTTCAGGTCCTGATTTGGGTCCAAGCCCCGGTCCTCGGATCTTGTTCCAAGATCCCGATCTGGTTCTAGTACAATTTTTGGTTTTTGTTCCCGAGTGTGGGTTTGGGTGATGGTATGTGTCTGGGTCCTAGTTTGAGTTCGAGCTTGCGTTAGGGTTCTAGTTTAAGTCCTAGATCCAGACACCGACTACGGGTCAGGTCCAAGCATCGAGTCCAAGATCCCTAGTCTCGAGGTGGGTCCTAGGTCTAGGTTTGGGTCTGGGGTTGGGTCCCGAATCCTGATCGAAATTCTGAGGCCCAAGTTCAGGACCTAGTTCAAGGGCCCAATTTCCAGGTTTGGGTCCCCCATCTATATTCGGGTCTTAGGTCTCGGTCTGGCTTAAAGTTCGTGTTCCGATTCGAGTTTGGGTCAAGTCTGAGTCCAGGTCCTTGTTTGGGGTTGGGTTAGTGTTCGAGTCCTAGTCCCAGTCTGCGTCCGGGTTTCGGGTCCTAAGTCCGAGTATGATTCTTGGGTCCAGGGTTCGGCCCCAGTTTTTGGGTCTGGGTCCGGGTCTAGGTCTTGGTCCAGGTCTTGGTCTTGGTCTTGGTTTAGGTCCCAAGGCACAGGTCCTGGTCTCGGTCCAAGTCCCGGTATGGTTTTTCGTTTGAGTTTGGGTTTAGGTTTGGATCCTGTTACAGTCCCATGGCTGGGTTCTAGTCCCAGTCCTGGTCCAATTCCGGTTTTGAGTCTGGGATCAGGTCGGACCTGAACTTGGGACCCGATCCCAGACCCAACTCGAACCTAGACATGGATCTGGATACGAACCTGGACTCGAACCCAAACCCGGACCGATACCCAGACCGAGATCAAAACTTGGGACCTTGATCAAGAGCGAGACCCAGACCCAAACCTGAACCCGTACCCAAGACTTGGACTTGAACGAGGACTTAGACACCGACCCAGACCCGAACCCGAACTCGGAATCGAAATTTGAACTGGGAGTAGGACCCGAATCCAAACATGGACCCAAATTGGGACCTAGGACCCGGACCTGGAAGTGGGACTTAGACTCGGGCCTCGAAATCCAAGCCCGGGTCGGAATCCCAAACTCGGACCCGGACCACTCCGACCCGGACTTGGATCTGGATTCAAACCCAGATCTTGAACCGGACTAGGATCGGAAACCCCAACCCAAACTCGAACTAGGACTTGAACCCCGATTGGGTCCTAGACTCGGACGAGGACCTAGGTTCCAAACCTAGTTGGAGGACCTGGACCCGGGACCCAGGCTTCGAAACTAGCACGGAGACCTAGGACCTGACCCCGGACCCGGACCCTAAACAAGGACCCGAACCAGGTCCGGGGACCCGAAATGGAACTAGAGTGGGACCCGAGACCGGGATCCTAATTTGGACCCGGGGTTTGGACCTGACCCATAGTCGATGTTTGGATCTGGGACCCATACCCAAACTCAAACCGAGACCTGGACTCAGACCCGAACACGGACCCAGACCAAAACCTTTACTCCGTGACCCGAAACTAGAAACAGAACCGGAAGTGGACCGGGACCAGGGAACAAGACCAGGGGACTAGGACCCGACCTCGGTCTCGGAACTAGAATCTTACTAGAAACTTGACCCAGACCCGGACTAAGATGCCGACCCGAATCAAAACTCAAATCGGGACTCAGGACACTAACCCAAACCCAGACACGGACTTGGACCCAGACCCGAACGCATGACCCGAACAGGGATTGGAGACTCAGACCTAGACCCAAGTCCCTAACCTAGATTGGGGACCCAAACCCGAAATTAGAACCATAACCAGAATAAAGACCCAGGACTAGGATTGGGACCCAAGACCTGAGCCTGGTCTCGGTCCCAGACCCGGACCCAGACACGGACATGGACTAAGACCCAAGATCCCGATTGGATCTGAACCCAAACATGGACCTAGACCTAGACCAGGACTCGGACCCAAACCCACACCCGAACCTTAAATAGTACCCTATGACACAAAATTGGAACATGAACTGTAAGCAGACCCTTAAACCCTAAACCCTAAATCCTAAACTCTTTACAGTTACCCCTAAACCCTAAGCCCTAAACCCTACACTCTAAATCCCTAAATACTAAACCCAAAACCCTAAACCTTAAACCTTAACCATGACACAGGCCCAGACTCATATCCATACCGAGATCAGAACCTAAGACTCAGACCTGGACCCGAATCTAGACCCGAACCTAAACCCAGACCCAGGGCCTGAACCCGAACCCAAACCTAGACCATAACCTCGTTCTGGACCTAGACCTTGATTGGGACCTTGATCCTTACCCCGACCCAGACCCGAACAAGGGCTTGGACTCAAACTAGAACTCAGAGCCAGACTCAAACCGGAACCCATATTGGGACCTAGACTAGGACCCAAACTCGGGATCCAAACCCGAACCTAAACTTAAACCTAACCGGGACCTAGGATCTGGACCTAGATGGGGGACCGCGGCCCCAAACCCAAACCTAGACCTAGACCTGGACAAAGGATGCAGACCTAGATGGGGGACTTGGACCCGAAACTAGGCCCCAGAACCGGGACCTAGACCCAAAACTCGACTCCAAACACGAGAAACAGGACGCGACCCTGGACCCAGAACCCAGGACTTCACTACCGGTACACAACCCCAAACCCAAACCCAAACCCAAACATAGGACCCGACCCAAGACCTGAGAGCCAAACTGGAACAAGACCGAGATCTGAATCTGGACCTGAGGCTTCGACTTGACTCGTAGTCAGTGTTTGAATCCAGGACCCGAAGCCGAATCCGTACCGAGAGTTGGACCTGGACCCAGACTACAATCTAGACCCGATCCCAAACCCAGAATAAGAATCGGACAAGGTCTGGGACTATAACCCACACCTGAGATAGTAACAGGACCCAAAACTAAACCCAAACTCATACCAAAACCCATATCGGGACCTAGACACAGACTGGGACCGGTGACTTGGAACCCAAACCAAGACCAGGACCTGGTCCAAGACCGGGACCTGGACCCAGACCTAGACCCAAACCTACACCTAAAAACTGGGGTCGGACCCAGGATCTAAGAACCAGACTCGGACTAGGGACCCGAAACTCGAACCCACACTAGGAATTAGACCCGCACTTTGACCCAAACCCAAACTAGGACATGGACTCAAACCGGTACTCGAGTCCCGAACTCGAACCGGAACACGAACTTGGACCCAGACCGAGACCTAGGACCTAAACAAAGATGGGGAACTCAGACCCAAGACTTGGGCCCCCAAACTGGGACCAGAACCTGGGCCTTGGAACTTGGATCGGGATCTGAGACCCGACCCCAGACCCAAATTTGGGCCTAGGACCCACCACGGGACCTGGGATCAGGGACTCGATGCTTGGACCTGACCCGTAGTCGGTGTCTGGATCTGGGACATAGACCAGAACTCCCACCCAAACTCGAACTCAAACCATGACCCGATCACATACCTACACCAAGACCCACACTCGGGAACCAAAATCAAAACTTGAACTGGAACCAGACTGGGATCTTGGAACGAGACTAAGACTTGGATCTAGACTCGAACTCGAAACCAGACCAAACCTCAGATCCTAACTGAGACAGAAACCCGGACCTAAACCTTGCCCTAGACAGAAATCAAGACCTGAACCCAGACTTGGACCCAAACTCGACCCGAACTCGTACCCCGTGACTTGAAACTGGAAACAAAAAATAGAAGTGGATCGGGACACAGGTGCAGGACCAGGACCTCCACCGAGACTGAAAACTGTAACCGAACCATGAACCGGATTCGGACACAAACCCACCCTAGGATTGGGTCCCAAACTTGAATCCAAACCCGAATCAGGACTTTGGACCCAAACCCACACCTGAACTCAGACCCGAACATGGAACAGGACTCGGGACCCGGAATAGAGATCGAGACCAAGAACTGCACCCTAGTAGCGGTCCCGAACCAAGACCAAGACCTAGACTAAGACTTGGGACATGAACCGAAACATGACTAGGACCTGTGATTGGGATCCAGATCTTGTCCCAGAATCCGAGAATTGGGGCTTGGAAAAGACCGATAGTCTGAGTCTTGATTTGGGACTCGGACAAGGACCTGGACCCAAACCTAGACATGCGACCCAAAACTGAAACTTGAACCAGAACGTGACCAGGACCCTGGAATAGGACCGAGACCCTGACCAGTACCTCGACCTAGGCGTGGACGGGCACCCAAACGTAGTCTAGAACCCAGTCCCGAACTAAAACTAGGACTGAGACTCGAACCTAAACCCAAACCCAAACTCGGTTGTCGATCCCGGACCCACACCAAGCCCTTGACCGAGATTGGGATTCGGACCTGGACATTGACATGAACCCAGACCCGGAACCGAATACCGACCCAGACCCAGACGCAGATGCAAACCTAGAATTAGACCCAAACCTAGACCTGGACCTAGACCCAAACTCGAACACAGATCGGGATCAAAACCCAAGACTTAGACCAGGAACTAAACCTGGACTCACATCGAGATCGAAACTTGGGACTTAAACCTTGACCTAGACCCAGACCTAGGACCCGAACCCACACACGGAGCCTGATCCAAACCTAGACTGAAATATCGACCGGAACCCTAACTCAGACAAGGACTCGAACCCCGACCCGAACTCGAACCCTAACTCAAATTTATAATCGCAAAGGAACTGGAACTGGACTTGGACTACGACTTGGACCAGGATAAGGCACTAGACCCGAACCCGAACCTAGATAAAACCCAGACCGAGACCTAAACCTGAATCAAGACTAGGACTCAACCCCGAACCTAGACCAGGACCCAAACCCAGATAAGAATTGGAACTTGGACCAAGAGTCAGGATAGGGATATGGGCAACGAAACTAGGATCGGGACCTAGTACCCAAACTCAAACCCGGACTTGAACCTAAGACCTAGCTCGTGACCCAGCTGCTGAAATGAACCAGACCAGGACCCGAGATCGGGATCCGGATCTGGACCTGGGGCTCGGATCGAACCCGTAGTCAGTGTTCGGATCTAGGACCCAAACCAGAACCTGAACCAAGACCCAGACCTCAACTCAGTCTAAGACCCAAACCTGGACTCGAACCCATACCCTATGACCGAAAATTGGAACCAAAACTAGAAGTAGATCGGGACCCAAGAACGGGACTAGAACAAGGACTTGGACTTGAGACCGTAATCGTACATGGACGTAGACCCAGAACCGTAACCAGACCAGGACCTAGACTCCAACTCAGACCTAGACCCAAACTGGGACCCAGACCTGGACCCCAACCTAGACTTGGACTCGAGCCCAAACATAGACCCAAACATGGAACCAGAATAAGGATAACGAACAAGGGCCGGGACCTAAAACTGCACCCCAATCTTGATCCTGAATCAAAACTCGGACCTGGGACCCAGGACTTGAACAAGAACAAGACCGGGACCCGTTATTAGGATCTAGATCTTAACTCAAGATCCGAGAAACGGGGCTTGCAACAGACACGTAGTCAGTGTTTGGATCTAGGACTTACACTAGTACCTGAACCCAGACCAGGATCCAAATCTGAACCCAGACCTAGACCCAAACCTGAAATTGGAACCGGAACAAGAACTTCCGGACCAGGACAATAGAACAAGACTAGGATTGTGACCAGGACCCGGACCTAGACCTAGATTCGAAGTCGAATCTTGCCAAAGACCCAAACTGAGACCTAGACCTAAATCTGGGACCCGATCCCAAGCACAAACTCGGACCTAGATTGGGATCCGGATAAGAACTTTATGTCAGACAAAGACCCACACCGAGATTGAAACCTGAGACCTAGATCTGGACTGAGATCCTGACCCAGACCCAAACCTCGACCCGCACTAGGGACACTAACTTGGACCTAGACCCGAACCCAGACTTGGACCGGGTCTTAGTCCAGTTACAATTTTGGATCTAGGTCCTGGTCCTGCTCCTTGTCTTGTTCCTTGGTCCCGATCCACTTGTAGTTTCAGTTCCAATTTCAAGTCACGCGGTACGGGTCGAGTCCAAGCATCGAGTCCCTGATCCCAAGTCCCGAGGTGGGTCTTAGGTGCAAGTTTGGGTCTAGTGTCAGGTCTCGGATCTTGATCCAAGTTCTGAGGCCCATGTTCTAGTCCTAGTTTGGGGGCCCAATTCTTGGGTCTGGGTCCCCAATCTATATTTGGGTCCTAGGTCCCGATCTGGGTCCAAGTTCGTGTTTCAGTTTGGGTTCAGGTCTCAGGTCCAAGTGTGGGTTCGGGTCCGAGTTTGGGTCCCAATCCTAGTCTGGGTCTGGGTTTCGGGTCCCTAGTCTGAGTTTGGTTCTTGGGTCCTGGGTCTGGCCTTGATGCTTAGGTCTGGGTCTGGGTCCGGGTCCCGGTCTGGGTCCAAGACCCAGTCTTGGTTTAGGTCCCAGGTCACAGGGCTCGGTCTGGGTCTAAATCTTGATATGGGTTTTGGTCTAAGTGTGGGTTTAGGTTTGGGTCCTGTTACTGTCCTAGGTCTGGGTTCTCATCCCAGTTCGTGTCTGATTCTAATTCTAGGTCTTGGTACGGATCTGGGTCCGGGTCCTGGATTCAAACACTGACTACGAGTCATGATAAAGCCTTAGGTCCAGATTCGGATCTCGGTCTTGGATCTCGGTCTAGTTCCGATTGGGGCCGTGAGTACCAGGCCAAGTCCTAAGTTTTGGTTTGGGTTTGGGTTCGGAGTTGTGTCCCGGTAGTTAGTTCCTGGGTTTTGGGTCCAAAGTCGGGTCTTCTTTCTCGAGTTTGGGGTCGAGTTTTGGGTCTTAGTCCTTGTTTCGGGCCAAGGTTTGGGTCCAAGTCCCCCATCTATGTCCGGATCCTTGGTTCAGGTCTGGGTCCAGGTTCAAGTTTGGGGCCCAGGTCCCCCATCTAGGTCACAGTTCGGTTCTCAGGTCCCATGTACGAGTCTCAGGTCCCAGGTCCTAGTCCCAATATGGGTTCTAGTCCCAGTCCAGGTTCAGGGCTCATTCCTAGTTCAGGTTTGGTCCTAGTCCTGATCTCGGTCCAAGTTCAAGTCTCGGGTTCGAGTTTGAGTTCTAGTACGATTTTGATTCTAGGTCTGGGTCAAGGTCTAGGTCTGGGTTTTTGTTCGGGTATGGGTTTGGGTCTTGGTCTGGGTCTATGTTTGGGTCGGGATTCTTGTACGGGTCTGGGTTCTTATCCAGGTCTTGGGTCACCGGTGTTGGGTCGCAGGTCCTGGCACAAGTCTAGGTTCGGGTTTAGGTTTCGGTTCGGGTATTGACCCCAATCTAGGTCCGGGTCCGTGTTCGGTTCCGCATCTAGATCCAGTTCTCGGTCCAAGTCAAATTCTTGTTCCAAGGTCCTGATTCCAGTTCTTTTTCCGATTTCGGGTCCTTGGTCTGAGTCTTGGTTTTGGTCCTAGTTTGGAAATGGTTCCAAGTATGGGTCTTGGTACGATTCCAAGATCCAGACACTGACTACGGGTTGGGTCCAAGCACCGGGTCATGCGTCAAGATTTGGATGCCAATCTTGGGTCCTTGTCTCGTTCCGATTCGGATCCTAGGTCTCAATCCGTGTCCATATCCGAGTCTGGGTTTGGGACAGAGATCGGGGTCGGGTCTTGGGTCCCATTCCAAGTCCTGGGTCCTGATTCTGGTTCTAATTTTGGGTTTGGGTCCCCAATCGAGGTCTGGGACGTGGGTCCAGGTCTGAGTCTCCAATCCTTTTCCAGGTCCTGCGTCCGAGTCTAGATCCAAGTCCGTGTCTAGGTTCGGGTTCGTGTCCCGAGTCCCGATCCGATTTTTAATTTGACTCCACATCCCAGTCTGTGTTTTGGTGTGGGTCCTAGACAGATTCCAGTTTCAGGACCGAGATCGGGTCCTAGTCTTCTAGTCTTGTTCCCAGGTCTCGGTTCGCTTCTAGTTTCGAGTCACGGGGTACAAGTTCGAGTTTGGGTCTGGGTTTGGGTCCGAGTCTGGGTTTGGGTTTGAGTCTAGGTATGTGTCCCAGATCCAAACATCGACTATGGGTCAGGTCCAAGCTTCAGGTCGAAATCAAGATCCTTGTCTCGGGTCCTAGTCTAGTTCCACTTCGGGTCAAAGGTTCTGGTCTGGGTCCTAGTTCACGGTGTGGGTCCGGGGTTAGGTCCAGGGTCTCAGTGCTAGTTCCGAAGCCCGGGTCCTAGGTCCCAGTCCGAGTCTAGGACCCGGTTAGGGTTCAAGTCCTAGTCCGAGTTCAGGTTCGGGTTTCCAATCCCAGTTCAGGTCCAGATCGGGTTTGAGTTTTGGGTTCGAGTCCAGAGCCTAGTCCGAGTCTTAGTCTAAGGTTTCGATCTTGGTCCGAATTCCGAGGCTCGGGTCACGGTCCCCCATCCAGGTACGGGTCCTTGGTCCCAGTCAGGGTCCATGTTTGGGTTCGGGTCCTAGTCCCAATTCTCATTTTGATTTCGTGTCTGGCTTCGGGTATAGGTCCGAGTCTAGGTCGGGGTCTCAGTCCTGGTCCGAGTTTTTTGTTAAGTCTTGGGCCAAGTTCGGATCCCAATCTGGGTCTGGGTTTTGGTCCAGGTCCGAGTCCAAGTCTTGGGTACGGGTCCAGGTTTGGGTCTGGGTCTCGCTCCAGATCCATGTCCCACGTTTCGATCACGGTCTGGGTATGGGTCCGCGTCTGGGTTCGAGTCTAGGTTTGTATCTAGATCCATGTCTAAGTCCGAGTCTGGGTCTGGGATTGGGTCCAAGGTTCAGGTCCGACATGATACCTGACCTTGAACCGGAATAAGACTAGGACTGGGACTGTAACAGTACTTAAACCTAAACCCAAACTCAGACCAGAACTCATACTTGGACTTGGACCCAAACCAGGACTTGTGACCTGTGAACTAAACCAAGACCGTGACCTGGACCCAGACATGGACCTGGACCTAGACTAGGACCAGGACCTAGACCGAGACCCAAAAATCGGGGCTGAACCCAAGACCCAAGAACAAGACTCAGACCTGGCATCCGAAACCCAAACCAAGACTGGGACTAGCATCCGAACTCAGACAAGAACCGAAACCGGGACCTGGACTCAGACCGCACACGAACCCGAAATAGACCACGAACTTAGACCCAGACCGGGACCTAGGACTCGATCATAGATGGGGGACCTAGACCTAGGAATTTAGACCCTAACTAGGACCAGAACTTTTATCGGGATCGAGGACCCGACCCTAGATCGAAACCTGGACATAGGACCAACCTCGGGACCTTGGATCCGGGACTCGATGCTTGGACTCGACCTGTAGTCGGTGTTTGGATCTAGGACCTAGACCAAAACCTGAACCCAAACTCAAACTCAAACTAGGACCCGGGCACATACTAAGACCCAGAACCACACTCGGGAACCAAAATCGAAACTTCAACTTGAACTGGACTGAGCTCTTTGAAAGGGATCGAGACCTGGACTGAGACCCAAACCCGGAACTGGACCCAACCACGAACCCTACCAGACACCGAAACCCAAACCTAAACATTGCCCCGGACCAACATCAGGACCCCAACCCAGACTCAGACCCAAACTCGACCCGAACCCGTACCTCGTGACTTGAAACTAGAACCAAAACTAGAAGCAGATCGGGACCCAGGAACATGACCAGGACAAGGACATGGATCCAGACCCAAAACATTAACCGGACCAGGACCTGGACTCGGACACAAACCCACCTTGGGATTAGGCCCAAAACCTGAATCCAAACCCGAACCGGTACTCGGGACCCGAACCCAGACCTAAATTCGGACTCGAACATTGAACATGACTCGAAACATAGAACTCGGATCGAGACTTAGAACTGGTCCCCAAACTCGGTCCTATACCTAGACCCAAACCCAGTCCGGGACCTGAGACATGAACTGAAACAAGACTGGCACCGGTGATTGGGATCAAGATGTCGTTCAAAGATTAGAGAACCAGGGCTTGGACAAGACCCATAGTCGATGTCTTGATCTGAGACTCAGACAAGGACCCAAAGCTAGACCAGGACCTACACCGAGACCCAAACCTGGGACCCAAAACCGAACTTGAACCAGAACTTGACCAAGACCCTGGAACAGGACCGGGACAGTGACCAGGACCTAGACCGGGACTAAGAACTAGACCGAACACAGCCCTAAAACTTGAGCTCGGACCCCGTCCTGGACCCTGTCCCGGACCTAGACAAGGACCGAGACTCGAACCCGAACTCGAGACTCGATCCCAGACCGAGCCCTTGACCGAAATTGGAATTCCGACCTCGACATGGACACGAACCTAAACCCGGACCTTAATACCGACAAAGACCGAGATCGGGATACAAACAGAAGACCTAGACCCAAACCCAAATGCAAACCCACACCTGAACCTGGGACCCAGACCCAAGACCCAAACTTGGACCTTGACTAAGACTAGACCCAGATCGAGATCTGAAAAACCTGCACCTAGACTTGGAATAAGACTCGGACCCCGACCCCGACCCCAACCTGGACCCAAACATGGGCCCAGAACCAAACCCGAACCAAGAATTAGAACTGGAACTGTGACTAGGACCCGGACCTGAGACCATAACCTAATCTTAGACTAGAACCTAAACCGGGACCTTGACTAGGACTGAGACTTGAGACCTGGAACCTGAACTTGGACCGGGACCTAGACCTTACCTGGTCTTACACCTTCACCGAGTCCTGAGACCTGCAACCCAGACCAGGATCCAAACCCTGACAAGGACTCGAACCTCAACTCGGACGAAGATTGGGATCGAGACCTAGACTTGAACACGGACCACGATCTGGACTAAAACCAAGACTCGGGACTCAAACCCGAACCTAGGACCCAGGACCCAAACCTAGATTGGGGACCCAAACATAAAATTAGAACAAGAATCATGACCTAGGACTTGGATAAGGACCCAAGACCCGTCCCCGGTCTAGGTCCTAGACCCGGACCCAGACACGGACACGGACTAAGACCCAGGATCTGAATCAAAACAAGACCAAGACCCAAGATTGGGATTTGGATCTTGACCCACGACCCGAGGCTTGAACCCAACCCGTAGTCGGTGTCTAGATCTTGGAATCGTACCAAGACAAAAACCTGGAACCATTTCCAAACCAGGACAAAAACCCAAACTCGAACCCCAGACCCGAAATCAGAACAAGAACTGAAATTAGGACCCTAGAACAGGAATTGGACAAGGACCCAAAACAGGATCTAGACGTGGAACCGAACATGGATTGGGCCCCAGACCCGGACTTAGACCTAGACCCTGACCTGGACCCAGACCCGTACCCCGAACCTGGGTCTGAGTCCGAGTTTAAGTTTGAGTTTGGGAACTTAAATCTGACTAAGACCTAGACCAAGACCTAGACCGGGATGCGGACCCAAACCAAAACTTAGATCGGGACTCGAGACACAAACCCGAACCCAAACATAGACTTGGACCTAGACCCAGATCCAACACCCGGATCGGGATTGGAGACTCAAACCAAGACTCAGGAGCCAGACCTAAATTGGGGACTCAAACTCAAAATTAGAACCAGAATTGGGACCTAAGAATGGAACTGGGACCCATGACCCAACCCTAGTCTCGGTCCCACACCCGGACCCGGACACGGACCAGGTGCCAAGATCTGAATTGGAACGAGAGTGTGCCCAAGATTAGGATCCGAATATTGACCCTTGACTCGGGGCTTGGACCCAACCCGTAGTCGGCATCTAGATCTTGGAATCATACCAACACTCGAACCTGGAACAATTTCCAAGCCACGACCCAAACCCGAACTCAGACCCGAGACCTAAAATTAGAACAAGAACCGGAATCAAGACACTGCAACAAGAATTGGACCTGGACCCATAACCAGATCTAGACGCAGAACCGAACACGGACCCGGACCCAAACTTGCGACAAGACTTGTGACCTAGAACCTGTTGGAAATTATTTTACCAGGATCTTAGATCTACTCACAAGTCTGTTGATTAACACCCTAAATATGAACTTCTAAAACGATTATGAAATAAACACATATAAAGTATGAGAAACCTTACATTGGGTGCAGCGGAATTAAATGTCTCCTTCTGTTCAGATCTCTAACCCTTGTATCCATTCTGTCGTAGAGTATTATTAAGATCTGAACCTGGATCTCTTTCTCTCCTTCTTTAGTGCTGAAACTCCTTCTTGTTGAATGTCTTTCTTCACGATCTTCCTCACTATGATTGAGGTATCACTTGCTGTGTGTGGGCACTACTCTAATAACTAAGTGGTTTTGAAATTTCAAGGAAGAAGAAAGAGAAGAAGGTGGTGGCTAGGTATAGAGAGAGAATGCTCAGGTTTTTCTCTGAAGGAAATCAGAAGTAAAAGTGTAATTTTGCTGAAGCCTTCACTATCTATTTATAGCATTCCACTAGGGTTAGGTTTGAATTATTTGGCATTAAAATAATGAAAATATCAGATGATAAACCCTATAAAAGTGGGCGGCCTAGGAAATATGGATTTGGGCCTTACTTTTTGCAATTTTGCAGTTTTATCATTTCTGCATCTCATTTTCTCAAAAACGCCAATTTTCAAATTCAACCATTTAAATGCCAATTCTAACTATTTAATAACTATAAATAATTATTAATTAATATTGTCATTTATTATATTTATTAATTGAACCATACAAAGTATCATATTTAACAAATATGCCCCTAAAACTCTTTCTTTACAATTTCGCCCTTACTTAGTGAAAAATTCACAAATAAACATAGTCTAATTTGAGAATTATAATTGATTAATCAAAACCAATTATATGAGTCTTACAAGCAATATTATCTAAACTAGTTGGGGGACCTTGGGTCTATATAACCGAGCTTCCAATAAGCAGATCAAGAATTTATAACCTAAATTCACTAACTTATTAATTCTTAGTTGAATCCCCGCATAGAACTTAGAATCGCACTCTCAGTATATAGAATGCTCTATATGTTCCACCATATAGACATATCACTAGTTATCCATTGTTATAATCCTAATTTGATCAATGATCCTCTATATGAATGATCTACAATGTAAAGGGATTAGATTACCATTACACCCTACAATGTATTTTATCCTTAAAACACTTAACCCCGTATAAATGATATTTCAGCTTATGTGAAATGAGTACCCCACCATTTATTTTCGTTTGGTCAAGCTCGAAGGAGATCATCGTTTACTTACTATTCGCCAGATGGAAGCTATAGATTCCATGTTTATGTTAGCGCTCCCACTCAATTGCACTACCGTGTTCCCAAAATGTACGTATCACCCTGACCCAAAAGTAGGCTTAACTAACAAATCAAAGAACACGAATAGCCTCTTGAGATTGAGCCTAATCATAACAAGATTAAGATCATTTGATCTAGGATCAACTAGGCGATATTGACTTGAATAGATATTACGGTAAGTTTAATAAATCTAAGTCAAAGTTCAATATCGGTCCCTTCCGATGCATACTCCATGCATCCAACCTGAGCTTTACTTTAACCAATGCTCTGGAAAGAACATAGAATTTCTCCAAATGCAAGTAAACTCTGTTGTAGATTATCATATCAGTAAAACCCTGTGTTTGATAAATCTAGGAAACTTTATTCACATAGTCATGTTTACTTTCCAAAGTGTAGACAACACAATAAACAGGATCAAGTATGTGAAAAGGGTTTTAGATGAATTTATAAATCAAATAGACAAGCAATTGATGACATGAACCGAAACATACACAAATGAATGAAAAATACTTCTGTTTCTTTATTGATGTTGTATAAAATGGATTACATTGAAATGGAGGTTTATTTAGGGCATAAAATCCAACAAACTCCCACTCGCACTAATATAAAACAAAAGGTGCATTTCAAATAATCTCAACACCTTGATATACAAATCAAGTGTAGTAGTAGTAAACTCCTCGTAATAGGATCTGAAAGGTTGATTTAAACACAACCATTTGTCCACCATTACTCTTCATTGATAATGTGAAATTCCTCTCTTTATGTCTACTCTTTTGGGATACCGGGTTCTATACCTTTGGCAACTACTTTTTGTTAAACATATAAATATAATGTGGTAATAATTGATGAAGATAAATTGAATGAAGCTCAATCTCATTAACTGCAATTTTTTTTTCAATTTCGAAAATAAAAAACTTTATTAATAATAAAAAAAAATGTATTGCAACAATATGAGAAAAACAGGGATAAATATCCCTAACTAAAATTTGAAATTCAAATTGTCTTTAAACTAAAACAATTAATTCAAAAATAAATTGAAGAGCTTCATCTTCATCTGGACGATTTCACCCTTTGGTCTAGCTTTTCGATTCAACTCAATTGAGTTCAAGTAGCTTGGCCTATAAGAAGAAGAAAACAAATAAACAAAGTTAGTCCAGAATCATAAATCCAATTGGATAATAATTCACTAAAACTCTTAAAGTTTATAAATAGAAATACATTGTTTCTTTGCAAGAAGTTTATGACATTGGGGTTTCCAATGACCTTTTTCATTGTAGTAGAAACACTTTCCTTTAAGTGTAGCATCACCAGAAGGAGCAGCCTTTTTATTCTTCAAGGCTTTTGTTCGCTTCTTGGTGTTCTTCCACTTCTTCTTCGATTTGGGCGTCAAAGCAGAGGCCACATTTGCTTTAGGTTTGTTCGTCCCATTACCATTCCCAGGATTGTGAGGTTTACTCATTTTCTTCTTGGGTCCTCCAATCATATTTTCATAAGTTTGAAGGTCATTGACTAATTCATGAAAGTCAATTTCCTTCTTATTCATGACATAATTTGAAGTGTATGGTAGAAATGCTGGAGTCAGGCTATTCAAGATAAGGCTTACTTGAGTAGAACGGTCCATTTCAGCACCATGATCCTGAGCTTCTTGGAAATAACTCGACATGAGGAGAGCATGGTCACGCACGTTTTGATGAGGTTTCATCCGTGCATTAATGTACTTGTTAGACGCGTCAAAGCGTGACTGAAGTGATGCCTTACCGAATAGCTCATTTAACTTTGTCATAATTTAAGCAGCCATCTCGGTTTTAGAAAACTGAGTTTTGAGGGTGTCAACCATGCTAGAAAGCATAAAGTATAGAACTTTGCCATTTGCTTTCTGCCAACGCTCATACTTTTTTTTTCACAACTTTGGATGCATTGTCCCCACGCACTTCAGGTGACGGCTGAGTTAAAACAAACAAGGCACTTTCTCCTATGAGAGCAATATTAATGTTCTCATTCCACTTATTAAAGTTAGATCCATTCAGCTTATTTTCTGTGAATAGTGATAACATGGGATTCATTTTGATAATACAGGATACTACAAAATAATAGAAATCAACAAATAGAAATTAATAATGGTTTAACACAAAATCAATTCAGAAATTATAAACACATAGCAAGTAGGAATGATATGATAAAATACTTAAAAAATTCAATGCTAAATAATTTCCAAGGTTTTTCAACAAACTGATATCAGTGTCCCGTTTAGGCGAGAGTCAAAGCTACCATCTATTGAATAGAGTTGTCAGCTCATCTAAAATGTTAAACATTCTAGCAACCTTTTATTCGATCAAGATTGGAATCCAGCGTTGTCCCGTTTAGGCGAGAGTCAAGGCTATTCTATCTTATGAGCTACTACCATTGTTTCGCAATTTGCAAGTCAAATATGGTCGCCAGCATTAGGGTGATCTATACCATATAAAACACTTACAAACTACTTATCTTTTGAGATTAAACTGTGCGAAATCGCTAATGAACGTTCCTCCATTAGGGAGGATTACTCACTAAAACAAACGCGATGTAAAACCAACAATGGAGATCGAATATCTTAATAATAATAAAGCTCATTCTTTAAAATGTATTTTCTTTATTATTCTAATAAATATATTCATTAAATTCGAAATTTAGATTTAAAATTCAAAAATAAGAGTTTAAGATAATATTTATAAAATTATACTTAGATGGTGATTTGAAATAAAATTAATTATTTCCATCTTAGTAGTAATCTTGAATATAATTATTAAGGAAATTAATTTAAGCTGTATTAATGTCAATTAATTAGCAACTTAAAAATTTCCTTGAGAATATATTTATTGTATTTGAAAATTAAGTATAAAAATTATACAATTTTCGAAAATAATAAAAATTAGAAAAGAAATACTTCAAGCAAAAATATCACCTATCTAGATTTTCTTTTGACTAATTAATTCAATTTCTAATAATATACTTTAACCTTCTTTATTTTAAATTAATCAATATATGAAAAAATCATTGATTGAAGTTGGTCCAAGAATTAATTAAAATAAATAATTAATTTACAACTCAATCTATTTTTCAAAAAAAAAATAAAAAATATTGCATAAATAAAATGCAATTTTTCAAATTGATTAATAAAATAAAGAGAAATATATATATATTGAAAATTATTTAAATTTAAGTTGAAAAATTAAATTTCAACCTAAAAATAATTTTCTATTTAATTAAGTGTCATGAAAAATAAATAAATATTTAAGTATCATGATGAGAATCAACTTAGATATTTAAATTTTTCAAGTTAATTAAATGTATTAAATTCAAGAAATAAATAATTAAGTGTAGAGAAGGCTTAATTATTAATTTCTAGTTTAATACTAAGAAAAATATACTTTCAAAAAAATTGTACCAAAATTAATTATTTAAATAATTAATTTCACAAAGTATAATATTTTTCCTATTTAAATATTAGAAATAATAAGTAGTCTAGAAATTACTATCTAGAAAATATCTTATTTCACTAACTATCTTTTCAACAAAAATTTGAAAAATATCTAATTTAAGTTGTATAGGAAAAAATCTTAAACTTAAATAATTTCAAATTTAGATTTAATTAAATATCAAAAATTAAGCTATAACCACTTAATTTGAAGATATCTTTTTAAGTTAATATTCGAAAAGATATTAACCTAAAAAATATCCAAAATATTCCATTTTAAGTTAATATTCGAAAAGATATTAACTTAAAAAATATCTTAAGAATCTTAATAACCAATGCCTAAAATTCGTCAACTTAATTTTGAAATTTGAAATTCAAAAGATATTCAGATTTAAGTTGATTAGTTATAGATAACTAAATATCAACTTAAATAGGAATATTTAATGAAAAATTTAAATTAAGCTTCAGAAAGAATCTAGATGGTTATAATTCTATATTTAATTAAATACAAGAAAAATACAAATAGTTTGTCTAGAAAAATACAAATAGTTTGTCTAGAAAAATATCTAAAACTAAAACTGTTTTTCTTAAACTTAACTTTAAAATATTAAAAATGAAAATAAATTTTCACATATTTTAAAAGTTAATTATGTTGCTACTTCAATTTTATTAGGTCAAACTAATATAATTAACCTAGTACAGTTATTCAAATCAGGCAAATGGGCCTTCACAATTGGGGTAGTTCATGTGAGGGGGTGCTGGATTCAGTATGTCGTACCCACTTCTATGACTCCCAACTCTCACACAAGGCCCAAAAGAGAGGAATTTAACCTTAAAATGAATAACTGTTATTAATTGAATAGGTCCAAGAACTAAATGGACCTAAATAAAATCTATCATGGCGTGGCATTTTATTTAGCAACAACCTATATGCATCTATATAATAAAATAAACACATAGGCTCACACAGGTACACACATGGATGGATCCTATCATGTTGCTAGGTCATACACAAATGAAAGAAGATTGTAAAATTTACCTGTTACAAATTATTAACTTGACTAAGGGAGCCATCAGATCATTAGATTTGGCGAAAGGTAACCATGGCTATTTGCAATCAAGTAATAATAGGTTTTGAAAACTTACACACAAGCTAAAACCACATACTCCTACAACAAGGTTAGCTGGATAGTTGGAAGTAGGATTTATTTAATTTTAAATAAATAAATTTCGAAATTAATTAAATTAAATAAATAAATAAAATAAATATTTTATTTTGAAAAATAAAATAAATAATAATATTAATTTATTTTTCGAAAAAAATAAAATAAATTAAAATTTAATTTTCGAAAAATTAAAAAAAAATATTTATTTTCAAAAAAAAAATATTATTAAATTAAATTTTGAAATTATTAAAAAAAAATATTTAAAATTAAACCTACAATTTTGAAAAATTAGGTTTCAACTAACCTAAATATCATTTCAAAATTTGCTAACTACTTTTAAAAATTAAATGTTATTTTATAAATAAAAATTAAAAAAAAAATAAATTAAATATCTTTTTCAGATTTTAAATTTAATTTAAATAAATAAAATAACAAAATTTATAAGTTAGCAAAATATCTTACATCTATTTAAAATTACATGATTATAGTTATCTTATTTTAAATTTAAATAAGGTCAAAATATTTTAAAAAAAAAATATAATTTTAAAAAAGTTTAATATCTGACCTTAAATTTAAAAATAAGGTAAGATATAATCAAATTTAAAAATAAGATAGATAATTAAGCTAAAAGATAGATATTTACTAATTTCAAATTCAAATTACACTAATATCATGAATTAAATTTAAAAAATATTAAATTAATTCATTATGATAATTAGAGTTGAATTAGGAATAGTAAATATATAAATACAAAACTACACAAAAAATCGGAACTTATATCCATGAAAAACATGAAAAAACAAAGAAAAACGAAAATTTTGGGAGCTGTACAGACGGTATGCGTTGCATACCGTCCGCGCGCGCACCAAGGAAGGCTGGCCGAGAAAACTCGGCGGAAGGGGTGATCTGCAGCCTTTGCGTGCGCGCAGGGAGGCTTCAGACAAGCTTCCGCGCGCAGAGCCCAGGTTTCAGACAAAACGAGTTATCTGCGCGCGTGCTTTCCGAGGGACAAGCATCGTGCGCGCGCGCGTCCCCTGATGCACGACTCCGATATTTTTCGAATCTTCAAAAAATCATAACTAATTCAAATTAAATTGAAATTGAGTTCTGAAAAAAATAACTTGCTTAATTTTTTCCATACTATCTAATAAAAATAATTCCAGAAACAAAATTTAAATTATTTTTCACGAATATTCACAAACATCAATCAATTATCATATAACACTCAATACAACATGAAACCATCCAAATAACAAATAATCGTTTTAAAGTCCAAAGTTCTTGCAAGCAAATCAATTACCATGGCTCTCAGGCCAGTTGCTGGAATTTATTTTACCAGGATCTTAGATCTACTCACAAGTATGTTCTTTAAACACCCTAAATATGAACTTTCTAAAACGATAAATTAAATACATATAAAGTTAAGAGAACCTTACATTGATGTAGCGGAATTAATGTCTCCTTCCGCTCAGATCTCTAACCCTTGTATCCTTTCTGTAGCAGAGTATAATCAAGATCTGAGCCCGAATGTCCTTCGTCTTCAAGTTTGATCCTTCATAGTCTTCCAATCTATGATTGAGTTACTGCTTGTTGTGTGTGGGCACTCACTCTTTCACTAGGGTCACGAAATTGATGAAGGGAAATGAGAAGAGGGATTTCGGCCAGGTATAGAAAGTAGGGAAGGCTCAGTTTTTCTGAAGAGAGAAATTTCTGTCAGAAAACTAATGAAAGCATGTAAATTGACTGAGCCATCACTTTCTATTTATAGGAAACTACTAGGTTTAGGTTAGGAATTATTTGGCATTAAAATAATGAAAAAATCAATTTGAAACTCCACAAATAGTGGCCGGCCATGGTGTGTTAGTGGGCCCCACTTGATTTTGCAGTTTTATGAAATTTTATTTTTATTTTCTCAAAAATGCCAATTTTCCAATTCTAACCTTTTAAATGCCAAAACTAATTATTTAATAACTAAAATAGATTATTAAATAATATTGTCATTTAATTTAATTATTAACTAGACACATAAAGTCCATTAATAAATAAATAAACCTAGAATCTATTTTCTTTACAATTTCACCCCTGCTTAGTGAAAATTCACAAATTAGACATAGTCTAACTTTAGAATTATAACTCATCAATCACGAATCAATTAATGAGTCTTACAAGCAGAATGTTCTCAATTAGAATGGGGACCATGGATCTATATGCTGATCGAGTCCGGGTGTGGGTCTAGGTTAGGGTCTGATTCTAGGTCTGGGTCTGAGTTCGGGATCCCGGGTTCGGGTATGATTTTTGGTTTGGGTTCGGCTTTGGGTTTGGTCCTGGTATGGGTTCGTGTCTAGGTTCTTGTCCTAGTTTGGGTCCAAGGAAGGTTTCCAGTTTGGGTCTAGGTCAGACTTCAGATTCCTGGGTCCAGGTCATGTCTTGGTTTTGGTTCGAGTCCCGGATTTAGATCTGGGTCTGGGTTTCGGGGACTAGGTCCCTAATCTTGGTCCCCCATCAAAGACTGGTTCCTAGGTCTAGGTCTGGGGTTGGGTCTTGGGACTCGGTGCCAATTCTGATGCCCGTGTCTCGGGTCCAGGTCCCCCATCCAAGTTCGAGTCCTAGGTCCCGGTCCGAGACCAGGTCCAATCAAGGTTCAAGTCCTGGTCCGAGTCGGGGTTCAAGTTTCGATCTTGGCCTATGTCCAGATCTGGGTTCGAGTCTAGGTCTATGTTCGGGTCCAAGTCCTGAGTTTCGATCTAGGTTTGTGTTCTAAGGCCTACGTCCAGGTGCCCCATCCTTGTCTGGGTCCTAGGTCCCTTTCTGGGTCCATGTTTAGGTTTGGTCACGGTCTCGATCCGGATCTATGTGCTAAGTTGTAATCCCAGTCTGGGTTTGAGTTTTTGTTCGAGCCCAAGTTCGTATCTGGATCCCTATCTAAGTTTGATTCTGGGTCTGGTATCGGGTATGAGGTCTAGGTCTGGGTCCAGGTTCGGGTACGGGTCTCGATCTCGGTCTGGATACACGACCGTGTCTAGGCCGGAGTTTCGGTCTCAGTTTGGGTCTAGGGCTAGGTCCGAGTTCGGTTATAGGTTTAAGTCCAATTTCGGGTCCTCGTCACGGTCCTAGTCGTGTTCAAGGGTCTTGGTCTGGCGGTTCTTATTCAGGTTCTAGTTTCAGGTCGCGGGTCTAACTCAGGGTCCAAGTTTGAGTCCTGGTCTGAGTCCCAGATCTGGATCCCTATCACGTGTCCCGGTCTGGTTCTGGTTTAGGTCCGGTGTCCTAGGTCCAAGTTTGGGTTCGGGACTGAGACTTGGGTGCGGTTCTAGGTCCCAACCCTAGTTCTGTGTCCCGAGTCTGGTTCTATGTTTAGGTCTGAGTTCGAGTCCAGGTTTAGAACCGAGTCGAGGTGTGGGTTGGGATCCGGGTCCTGGTGGCGGTTCGGGTCTAGGTCTGGGTTGGAGTCCAGGTCCTGGTCCAATTACGGTTTCAAGTCTAGGTCTAGGTTCGGTTACGGCTCCAGGTCTAGGTCCAAGTCCTTGTTCCGGTCCTATTCCTGGGTCCCGGTCTAGTTCTGGTTTCGGTTCCAATTTCGGGTCACAAGGTATGGGTTCGGGTCCAGGTTTGGGTCTAGGAATGGGTTCGGGTTTGGGTCTGGGTTCGGGCTCTGGTCTGGGTTAGGGTCTGGGGCTGGATCCCAGATCTAGACACCGACTATGGGTTCGGTCCAAGCGCCAAGTCGAGATCTAGATCCTGATCTTGGGTCCCGGTCCAGATATAGACTCGGACACAGACCCACCCTGGGATTGGGGTCCAAAACCTGAATCCAAACCCGAACCGAGACTCGGGACCCAAACCCAGACCTTAATTCAAAGCTAAACATTGAACATGACTCGGGACCTAGAATTGGGATCGAGACACAGAACTGGACCCTAGACTGGGTCCCGGACCTAGACCCAGACTGAGACCGGAACCTGCGACATAAGTCGAAACTAGACTGGGACCCGTGATTGGGATCCAAATCTTTCCCGAGATCTGAGAACCGGGACTTGGACAAGACCCATAGTCGATTTCTTTATTTAGGACTCGGACAAGGACCCAATGCTGGACAACAACCTGGACCCAGACCCGACTTGGGACCCAAAACTGAAACTTGAACAAGAACGTGACCCGAACTTTGGAACAGGACCGCGACCGTGACCAAGACCTGGACCTGGATCGGTACCCGGAACTACATCAGAACCCAGCCTCTGAACTTAGGCTCGAACCTTGTCCCAGACCCACACTAAGATTGAGAATCGAACCTGAACCCGAAACCGAACTCGGGATTTAGATCTGGACATGGACATGAAGAAAGACGTGGACCTGAAAACTAACCAAGACCGAAATCGGGATCGAAACACGAGACCTAGACCCGAACCCGGATGCAGACCCATACCTGAACTTGGGACCCAGACCTAGACCCGAAGCTGGACCAAGACTCAGACCAGGATCCGAAAAACCCGTACCTGAAATCAGAATTGGAACTATGACTAGGACCCAGACCTGAGACCAGAACTGAACCCAAACCATAACTGACTCAGACCAGAACCTGAACCGTGACCTTGACTAGGACTGGGACCTGAGGCCTGGGACCCGAACCTTGACCGGGACTGGGACTGGGACCTGGAGCTGGACCTGACCTAGTCCTAAACCCTCGCCGAGTTCTGAGACCCACAACCCAGACCAGGATCCAGACCCTGACAAGGACCCGAACCTAAACCCAGACCAAGACATGGACAGAGACCTGGACCCGAATCCTGACCGGGACCTGAACTAAAACCAAGACTCAAGACCCGAACATAAACCTGGACCCAGACCAAGACCTAGGAACCGGACTTGGATGGGGGACCTAGACCAGGGACTTAGGCCCCAAAACCTAGACCCATATCTAAATCCAGGACTTGAACCCCACCAGGACCTGACGTGGACCTGGGAATCCGAAGTCGGACCTAGAACCGGACCCAAAACATGCCCTGGACAAAAACCAGCTTAGGAATTTGGACACGAACGCATACCATGATTAAACCTGAACAAAAAATCAAACTCGAACCCGGGACTCGAACTCAGACCCAGACCTAGAAAAAGACAAAAACTTTGATCTGCACCCAGACCCGCACTCATACCCAGAGTGGGATCAGAACCAAGGACTTAGACCCGGAACAAAACCCAGACTCAGATCAAGATCGAAACTTGGGACTCGGACCAAAACTTGGACCTAGACCAAGGACCCTAACCCACACCAAGAGCTCGATCCAAACCTAGACCAAGATTTGGACCCGAACCCAAACTCGAACCAAGACTCGAACCCCAATCCAAACTCGAATACCGACTCAAACTCGAACCCAAACTCGAACTCGGAATCGCAATTGGAACTGGAACTGGACTAGGACTAGGACCAGGACCCAGACCCAAACCAAAATAAAAACATAAACTGAGACCCAAACCCGAACCGTGACTAGGACCCAAACCCGAACCTAGACCGCGACCCAAACCAAAACTAGAACTGGGAACAAGGCCCATAATCGGGATAGGGACCCTGGCAACGGAGGTAGGACCAGGACCCAAGACCCGACCCCAGACCTGGACTTAAACATAGGACCAAGCTCGTGACCCAGCACCCGAAAAGGAACCAGAACGTGACCCGAGATCAGGATCAGGATCTGGACCCCGGGCTTGGATCGAACCCGTAGTCAGTGTCTAGATTTGGGACCCAGCGCCGAACCCGAAACCAAACAAGGGCCCGAACCAGAATCCCGACCCGGACCCAAACCCAGTCCTAGACTAAAACCTGGACCCGAACCCGTAACCTGTGACCCAAAATTGGAACCATACTGGAAGTAAGCCGGGACACGGGAACGGGACCAGAACTAGGACTCGGACGTAGACCTAGAACCGTAACCGGACTTGGATCTAGACCCAAAAACATAACCAGACCAGGACCCGGACTCCAACCTAGACCTAGACCTGAACTGGGACCTTGACCTGGATTCAAACCCAAACCAGGACTCGGTGCCGAACTTGGACCCGAACTCAGACCAAAACATGGAACCAAACTTAGGAAAGAAGACTGGGGCAGGGACCTAGAACCGCACCCTAGTCTCGATCCCGAACCCAAACTCGGACCTTGGACCCAAGACCTGAACCAGAACCAGACCGGGACAGGTGACAGGGATCCATATTTGGGATTTAAACCAGGACCCGAACAGGACCGCGAGAATAGGACCCTTAAACAAGAGTACGATCATGACCAGGACCCAGACGCAGACCTAGAACCAAACTCAGACTTAGATCCAGACCCAAACCGAGACCGGAACTCGAGCCCAAACATGGTCGTGTACCCAGACTGGGATCTTGACCTGGACTCGAACTCGGACCTGACCTAGACCTGGGACTTGATTCTAGACATAGACTTGGACCTAGGTAGGGATCCAAATACGAACCTGGACTCGAACCCAGACCTAGACCCACACTAGGATCAAAACTCGGGACCTAGATCTAGACCGAGACACTGACTAAGACCCAGACTTGGACCCTCACCCGGGACCTGTACACACACCTGGACCCAAACCCAGACCCAGACCGAGATCCAGACCTTGACCCTGACCCAAACCCAAACTCAGACCTGGACTCAAACCTTGACCCAGACCTAGACCCATACCGGAACATAAAGACTAAATTGAAATTGAAACTAGGATTGGGACCCAAACCCAGACCTAGACCTAGGCCTCAGAACCTAGACCCAAATCAAAACTCGGGACTCGAACCCGAACCAGGACCTAGACTCGAACCCACATCTAGACCCAGACCGAGTTCAAAACCTGAACCTAGACTTAGACCAGGACGTGAACCTCGACACGGTCCTAGACTCAGACCGGGACCAAGGACTTAGACCTGGAAAGGGGACCTAGACTCGGGACACTGGCATCAGAACTTGGACCAAGACCCAAGACCTTACCCCACACCCGGACGCTACCTTGGATCCAGACTGAGACCTGGGACCCGAAGTGGAACTAGAATGGGACGTGAGACCATGATCCAGATCTGGACCCGGGGCTTAGACCTGATCCGTAGTCAGTGTTTCGACTTGGGACCCATACCCAGACTCAAATCTAAACCCAGACTGAGACCCAAACCCAGTCCCAGACCTAAACCCGTACTCAAGGCCTAGGTTTGAGTGCAAGTCTGGATTAGAGTCCGGGAACTAGAATCTGACTAGGACCCAAACCTAGACACAGACCCGAATCAAAACTCGTATAGAGACTAGGGACACAAAATCAAACCCAGACACGGACTTGGATCCAGGCCCTGACCCAAGACCCGGACTGGGATTGGAGACTCAGACCTGGACCCAGAACCGAGGACCCAAACCTAGATTGGGGACCCAAACACAAAATTAGAACCAGATCTAGGACCTAGGACTTGGATAAGGACCCAAGACTTGTCCCTGGTCTACATCCTAGACCCGGACCCAGATACGGACACGGACTAAGACCCAGGATCCGAATCAAAACAAGACCAAGACCCAAGATTGGGATTTGGATCTTGACCCACGACCCGAGGCTTGGACCCAACCCGTAGTCGGTTTCTAGATCTTGGAATCATACCAAGAGAAAAACCTGGAACCATTTCCAAATCAGGACAAAAACCCGGACTCGAACCCCATACCTGAAATCAAAACAAGAACCGAAATTAGGACCCTGGAGCAGGAATTGGACCAGGACCCAAAACTGGATCTAGACGTGGAACTGAACATGGATTGGGACCCAGACCCGGACTTAGACCTAGACCCTGACCTAGACCCAGACCCGTACCCCATACATGGGTCTGAGTCCGAGTTTGGGAACTTAAATCTGACTAAGACCTAGACCTAGACCCAGACCGGGATGCGGACCAAAATCAAAACTTAGATCGGGACTCGAGACACAAACCCGAACCCAAACACGGACTTGGACCTAGACATGCACCCAACACCCGGATCGGGATTGGAGACTCAGACTTAGACCCAGGAGCCAGACCTAAATTGGGGACTCAAACTCAAAATTAGAACAAGAATTGGGACCTAAGAATGGAACTGGGACCCATGACCCGACCCTAGTCTCGGTCCCACACCCAGACCTGGACACAGACCAGGACCCAAGATCCGACTTGGAACGAGAGTGGGACCAAAGATTAGGATCCGAATATTGACCCTCGACTCGAGGCTTGGATCCAACCCGTAGTCGGCATCTAGATCTTTGAATCATACCAACACTCGAACTTGGAACAATTTCCAAGCCAAGACCCAAACCCAAACTCGAACCCGAGACTTGAAATCAGAACCAGAACCAGACTCAAGACCCTAGAACAAGAATTGGACCTGGACCCATAACCAGATCTAGACGCAGAACCGAACACGGACCAAGACCCAAACTGGGATCGATACCCCGTCCCAGACCCGAACGTCGACCCAAACTTGCGACAGGACTTGTGACCTAGAACCTGGAGCCCAAGACCCGTGATCTGGGACCTGGACCAGAACCTAGACCTGTGCTAGAACCCAAACTCTGACCCAGACCCAGACCCAGACAAAGACTTGGACCCAAACACGCACTGAAACCCAGACCCACACCTGGACCCAGAACCAGAATCGTACCATAACTCGGAGTCGAACTCGTGACTTGGACCCAGACTTAGATCAGGACTGGGACAAAACTTGGACTAGGACCGAGACATAAACCTGGACTTGGACAAGAACCTAGACTAGGACTGGGACCTGAGACCGAGATGGGGACCCGGGATCCTATACTTGGACCTGGGACCAGAGAATTGAACTGAGACTAGACCTAGACAAGGCCAAGACCCGAGACAAGGACCAATACTGAAGACGGACCGGGACCTGCACTCGGACTGGGACCCTAACCTAGACTGGGACCTAGGACCCTAACATGAATTGGGGACCAAGACCCATTACTTAGGACCTAAGACCTAATCCTAGACCTGAGACCCAAACCACGACCCAATGTAAGAGCTAGAACTTGAATAGGATCTAGATTTCGACCCGGGACCCAAGACCCAAGACCCGAGGCTTGGACCCAAGCCATAGTCAGTGTCTAAATCAAGGAATTAAACCTAGACCCGGACCCAGACTTGGACCAGAACTCGAACCGTGCCTGAACTCGAACTAGACTCGACATGTTGTTGATGTTTTGATTTGGGACCAAGACTCAAACCTGAACCCAAACACGAACTTAGACCAAGACCAGGACTTAGACCCAGAGCCACACTCAAACCTTAAATCGTACCCTACGACTCAAAATTAAACCCAAACTGGAAGCGGACCCTTAAACCCTAAACCCTAAACCATAAACTCTAAATCCTAAACTCTTTACACTTACCCGTAAACCCTAAGCCCTAAACTCTAAACCCTAAATCCCTAAACACATTACCCAATACCCTAAACCCTAAACCCTAACCTGGACACGGGCCCAGGCCCATACCCATACCGAGATCGGAACCCAGGACCAAGACCCAGACCCAGATCTAGACGCGAACCTAGACCCAAACTCAGGACCTGAACCCGCACCCAAACCCAGACCAAAACCTTGTCCGGGACCTAGACGTTGTCTTAAACCCAGATTGGGATCCTGCCCCAGACCCAAATAGGGACTTCGACTCAGACCGGGACCCAGACCCTGACTCAAACCTAAACCCGTAATGGGACCTAGACTCATACGAAAACTCAGGATCCCAACTCGAATCTGAACTTGGACCTAGACTAGGACCTACGATCCGGACCTAGATGGGAGACCTAGGCCCTAAACCCGAACTTGGACCCAGATGGGGGACTTGGACACAAAACTAAGCCCCAGATCCGAGACCGAACCCAAAACTCGTCCCCAAACTCGAGACACGGGACCCGACCCTGGACCCAAAACCCAGGACTTGACTTTTGAGACACAAACCAAAACTTAGGACGCGACCCAAGACCCAGGACCCAAACTAGAATAAGATTGAGATCCAAGACTGAGATCCTAATATGGACCTAAGGCTTCGACCTGAACTGTAGTCAGTGTTTGAATCAAGTACCCAGACAAGGATCTGTACCCAAACTCATACCCAGACACAAACCTAAACCCAAACTCAAACCATAACCCATACCAGGACTTGGACCCGAATCGGGACCTGTGACTTGGGACTTAAACCAAGACCTGGACTTGGACCCAAACCCAAACCCAGACCCAAAAACTAGGCCCGGACCCAGGACCAATGAACCAGACTCGGACTTGGGACCCAAAACTCAGACCCATACTAGGACTCGGACTTGATGTCAGACCCCAACCCAAATTGGGACCTGGACTAAGACCGGGACTCAAGAACCAAACCCGAATAGAAACACAAACTTGGACCCGGACCGGGACCTTGGACCTGAACATAGATGCGGGACCCGAACCAAAGAATTGGGCCCCCAAACTGGGACAAGAACTTGGGCCTTGGAACTTGGATCAGGATCCGGGACCCAACTCAAGACACAAACCTCGACCAAGGACCCACCTCGGGACCTAGGACCCAAGACTCAATGCTTGGACCCGACGCGGAGTCGGTGTCTAGATCTAGGACTTAGACGAGAAACCGAACCCAAACTCAAACTCAAACCATGACTTGGACACAGACCCACACTCCGGAACAAAGATCAAGACTTGAACTAGAACTCGATCGGGATCATGGAACGCGACCAGGACCTAGCATCGGACTTGAACCCAGAATTGGACCCCTCCTCAGTCTCTAACTGAGACCGAAACCGAACCTGAACCTCAACCCAGGCCAAAATAAGGACCTCAACCCAGACTCGGCCCCAAAATCAACCCGAACCTATACCCCGTGACTTAAAACTAGAACCAAAACCAAAAGCAGACCAAGACCCAGGACCAGGACTAGGACCTAGACCTAGACCGAAAACTTTAACTGAAAACCCAAACGTGAATCCAATCCCAAAGAGACTCGGGACCCAAACCCAGACCTGAACTCAAACTCGAACATGGAACATGACTCGAGCATTGGCAAAGTTTACCAGTATCAGATGTATGGAGTATACATCGGAAGGGACCGATATTGAACTTTGATTAGAGATATTAAATTTAGCACCGTTTGATCTCGAAAGATAAGTATATTTGTAAGTGCTTTATATGGTATTGATCACTCTAATGGTGGCGACTGTATTTGACTTAGAAAATATGAAACAATGGTGGAAGCTCATAAGATAGAATAGCCTTGACTCTCTATTCCAATCTTGATCGAATAAAAGGTTGCTAGAATGTTTATCATTTTAGATGGGCTGACAACTCTATTCAATGGATGGTATCACTGACTCTCGCCTAAACGGGACACTGATATCAGTTTGTTGAAGACCTTGGAAATTATTTAGGATTGTATGTTTTAGTATTTTCACTTGTCATTCCTACTTGCTATGTGTTTAATAATTTCTGAATTGTGTATGAATTTATATTGAACCATGTTATTTTCTGTTATTAAATTGTAGTTTAATTTCGAATCTTCATTGTAAGTGCAACATCTAGTTGTTCATCAATTGATGA
The DNA here is from genome assembly GCF_029168945.1 of Cannabis sativa. NCBI lineage: Eukaryota > Viridiplantae > Streptophyta > Magnoliopsida > Rosales > Cannabaceae > Cannabis > Cannabis sativa. The sequence continues at coordinate 63,095,349 of NC_083601.1, forward strand.
CACCTTAGATTAGTATTTAAAATATGAAACAAGAAGATTGTATAAATAAGATTACTTTGACTCTCGCTAATCGGAGCATCGTTGGATTCTTATTTAAATACAAAATTATTCTAATTCCTCTTAGCTTATTCATTTCGAATTAGCTCAATAACAGATCATTGGATGAATGGTCTATAAATCATTTCATGTCATTCTATTTTCTCTTAAGAAATTTAATGACGCATATGATTATATTCCCGAAATTCTATCCCAAAATGATATAAATCCTCAATCTTAAAAATCTCTTATTTGTATGGGCAAATCAGACTTAGAGTTAAATTAGTAGTGGTGGTCCAAGAAAGAATTATTCATTATACAGTTACACTTTCACAAGTGTTTAATAACAATTTTCTATCAATGGATTCAAACTGTATGTCAATATGAATATGAGTTTAGCATTCTGTGACCAGGATCCACTTGCACTATTCTAAGAACTCTTTGACGTAACTAAACCTAAGTCATCAAAAGACACAACCATATTTTCTAAATCTATGGGATTTGTATCTTGTTCATAGTGGTTTTGACAAGATCAATCTCTGCAAAGAGTTAATATGCCTATATCCACTGAAAGTAAATTCATCTCATTCACAGATGGATGCACATTCAGGGGTAAATATGAGTTTTTTATTGTATTCTTAAAACGATCACTCTAGATTATACCTTATACAAAGAAATTCGAGATGTTTGAAAAATTTCATGAATTTCTAGCAATGCTGAAAAACCATTAAGGTAAGTGGTTAAAGATCTTGCGAACTCATTGGGGTGGAGAAATAGTTAGTAGATATGCAGTTCAAAGATCATTAATTTGATTTTTGAATTATATCCAAACTTACCTCCCCAGAAATTCGAGTTACATATTATTGATTAGTTACTAGTCGTTGCCTAAGTACTTCTATGGTAATACAATTTCAGAATGATGCAATGGTTGGGTACTTAGTGTAAACCATTACTAGAATCATGGAAGACCTAATCGAAATCTTAAGAAAAGCTAGAACTGTTAACCATTGTTTACATGTTTGTTAGCTATTCTAAGTGATTAGGGGTGGAACATCCCATAGTCAATAGATAAGAAAGTGTTTGTTTAAACAAATACAACTTTTCTAAGAAAAATGACTAAGTCTAAAAATAAAGTAGCGATTAAAGGAGATATTTTTTCTTGATTCCAAAAGTGTTCTATCATCTTATTTGACATATGATGATCCCATTGTCTCTGTTGTTTTGACACAACCGAAGAGCTCAATACCATTTAGTTTTCTTAGACATAATTCACTGTCCCTTGTCGTAGTGGGAGAGTTTCTAGGAACCCACCTTCTAATCACTTGGAAGACACTAGTGATTAAAACCCATTGTGAGTTTAAACAAGTAGTGGATTGTCCAGATAAGAAACTAAGAAGGAAAGCCAATAGAACTATGATTTAATCCATTCACATGGAGTAACCTAAATTTTCTATTACAAGGACAAGAAAGGAAATTTTCGAGTATAAGTCTATTCAATGGACTTAACAAGACTTCTTGTTCCTAGTATTATAGGTTTGAGTTTATCTAAACCTATGGTTTGTGGTATACCTGGTAATTACGTACTCTAATGCAAGAAACTTACTTTAGTAAGATGCTGAAGCATTTTCTTTCTAAGGGCAATCTATAGAAGCTTCTCGACTTCTAGGCATAGATTTTATTTATCTAAGGAAAAGTCTCAAATATTCCAGAAAAGATAAAGCCATGAAAGAATTTCTTAAATCAATAGTGAGAGGTCTCAGATATGCTTTAGTATGCCTTAGACCAGACACCTGCTGTTGAGTGGGAGTAATGAGTAGGTATCGAATAATCCAGGAGAAGAACATTGGAAGACAATCAAGTAAATCTTAAGATTAAGAAGAGGAACTATATGTTAGTCGATAAGGGTGTGTTTAAAACTCTTAGACTACACCACATCAGATTTCGAGACTTGCCTTTGTGCTAGAAAGTCTGCTGATAAAATGGTGATTACTCTGGGGGGTGGAGTAATGATTTTGGAGAAGTGTAAAAACCTATCTAAAGTCTCTTAGTCTACTAGAGAGAGACTGAATGTTAAAGATGCAGGAAAGGTACTTATTCAGTCTAAGGAAAGTTCTATACATTTGTGGCACCATTTCAACTTGTCTTAACAACTAATGTTATTTTCCTGATTAACCAAAAAGTAGTTGCCAAAAGTATAGAATCCAGTATCCCAAGAGAGTAGACATATAGAGAGGAATTTCACATTATCAAGGATTTTGTGATTAAGGAAGAGTAGTGGTGGAGAAGAGGTTGTGTTTAATTCAACCTATCAGATCCTATTACGAGGAGTTTACTACTACTACACTTGATTTGTATATCAAGGTGTTGAGATTATTTGAAATGCACATTTTGTTTTATATTAGTGCAAGTGGGAGTTTTTTGGGTTTGGTGCCCTAAATAAAACCCATTTCAATGTAATCAGATTTACTTATTAATAAATATCAGAAATAACATTTTAATGTTGCATGGTTCACATGATTTATTTCATGATTATATGTATATAATGTATGAATTCTATTTAAGTTCAGAACATATGAATTTGTTAATGATTATAGTGTTGTCAGCACAGTGGAATATAATCTTGATTATATGTTCGAGAGTATATTCCCTGATTTGTCAGAACACTGGATTTAGACTGGCATGGTATAATTAGGGATTGGTATTCTTACACCTTGGATAAGTGGTATGCCCTTTCCAGGGCATTGGCAAAGTTTACCAGTATCGGATGTATGGTGTATACATCGGACGGGACCGATATTGAACTTTGATTAGATATATTAAATTTACCGTAATATCTATTCAATTCAATGTCACCTGTTGATCCTAGATCAAATGATCTTAATCCTAATATGTTTAGGTTCGATCTCAAGAGTATTATACATGTTCTTTGATTTGTTAGTTAAGCCTACTTTTGGGTCAGGGTGATACGTACATTTTGGGAACGTGATAGTGCAATTGAGTGGGAGCGCTAATATAAATATGGAATCTATAGCTTCTATCTAACAAATAGAAAGTAAAGGATGATTTCCTTCGAGCTTGACCAAACGAAAAATAAATGGTGGAGTACTCATTTCACTTAGCTGAAATATCATTTATACGGGGTTAAGTGTTTTAAGGATAAACTACATTGTAGGGTGTTGTTACGGTAATCTAATCCCTTTACAGTGTAGATCATCTACATAGAGGATCATTGATCCAATTAGGATTATAGCAATGGATAACTAATGACGTGTCTATATGGTGGAACATATAGAGCATTCTATATACTGAGAGTGCAATTCTAAGTTCTATGCGTGGATTCAACGAAGAATTAATAAGTCAGTGAATTTAAGATATAAATTCTTGATCTGCTTATTGGAAGCTCGGATATATAGACCCATTGTCCCCATACTAGTTGAGATCATACTTCTTGTAACACTCAGTTAATTGATTTTGATTAATCAATTATAATTCTAAAGTTAGACTATGTCTAGTTTATGAATTTTCACTAAGCAAGGGCGAAATTGTACAGAATATAGATTCTTGGTTTATTTATTAATTAAGAGACTTTATATGTCTAATTAATAAATATATTAAATGACAATATTATTTAATTATTAATTTTTAGTTATTAAATAATTAGAATTGGCATTTAAATGGCTAAATTGGAAAATTGGCGTTTTTGAGAAAATGGGATGGAAAATGACAAAATGGCAAAATTGTAAAGTGGGCCCATTATCCATTCTACGGCCGGTCACTTAGTGTGATTTTACTATTTATTTTTCTATTATTTCAATGTCAAATAATTCTAACCTAAACCTAGGTGGTTACCTATAAATATATAGTGATGGCTCTCATTCACACTTAACTTTCTGTTAACTTTGTTAGATGAAAACTGATCCTCTTTCTATTTACCCTAGCCGCCACTTCTTCTTCTCTTTTCCACTTCAATTTTTCGAACCTTGAGTGAATGAGTGAGTGCCCACACACATCAAGTGGTATCTCAATCATAGTGAGTAAGACTGTAGGAGATTCCAAACAACAAGAAGGAGAATCAACATCAAAGGAAGGAGAGAAAGAGATCCAGGTTCAGATCTTGGTGATGCTCTGCTACAGAAAGGAATCAAGGGCTAGAGATCTGAACGGAAGGAGTCATTATATTCCGCTGCACCCAATGTAATGTTTCCTAAACTTTATATTTGTTTATTTCATTGTTTTAGAATTCATATTAGCATGTTAGTGAAACATACATGGTAGTAAGTCTAGATCCTGGAAAAATATTTCCAACACATAGTCGGTGTCCGAGTTGGGACCCAAAACTGAAACATGAACCAGAATGTGACCAAGACCCTGGAACAGGACCGGGATCGTGACTAGGACCTTGACCTGGACTGAGACCCAGAACTATACCAGAACCAAGCCCTAGAACTAGGGCTTAAACCTGTTCCTCGACCTAGTCCCGAACCCCGACTAGGACTGAGACTCGAACCTAAACTTGAACCCAAACTCGGGACTCGATCTCAGACCTAGACTAAGCCCCTGACATAAATTGGGATTCTAACGTGGACATGGACATGAACCAAGACCTGGACCTGAATACTGACCCAGACGTAGACCAGGATCGAAACACAGGACCTAGACCCAGACCCAGACACAGATCAAGACCCGAACTTGGGACCCAAACCCAGGAGCCGAACGTGGACTCAGACTCAAACTTAGACCTAGACCGGGATCCAAAAAACCCATTCCCGAACTCGGACTAAGACTCAAACCCCGACCCCAACCTGGAGCCATACACGGACTCGGAACAAAACCTGGACCTAGAATCAGAACTGGAACTATGACTAGGACTTGGACTTGAGACCAGAACTGAACCCAAACCATAACCAAAACTCGGACCAAAACCAGTACCGAGACTTTGACTTGGACTAGGACTTGAGACCTGAGACCTAAACCTAGACCGAGACCCGAACTTGGGCCTAATCCTAAACCCTTGCTGGCACCTAAGACCGGCGAGCCAGACAAAGATCCAAACCCTGACAAGGACCCAAACCTGAACTCGGACCAAGACAGGGATTGAGAACTGGACCCAAACCTAGAGCGGGACCTGGACTAATACCAAGACTTAGGACATGAACCCAAACCTTGACCCGGACTAGGACCTAGGAACAAGACTTAGATGGGGGACCTAGACAAGGGACCTAGGCCCTGGAACCCAAACCTAGATCAAAATCTGGGACTCGAACCAAAACCAGGACTTCTCCTAGACCTGGGAATCCAAAGTTAGACCTAGACCCGGACCCAAAACCTGCCCTAGACCCAAACGAGGCAGGAACCTGGACAGGAACCCATACCATGACAAAACCTGAACCCAGACTCGAACCCAAAATCAGACCCAAACCCGGGACCCGAACTCAGACCCATACCTAGAATCAAACCAAAACCTAGGCCTACGCTTGGACAAAAAAACACGAACCCAGACTGGGATCGAAACCCAGAACTTAGACTCGAAACTAAACTAGGACTCAGATTGAGATCGAAACCTAGGACTCGGACCTGAACCAAGACCCAGAGCCAGGACCCTAACCCACACCCAAAGCCTGATCTGAACCTAGACCGAGATCCAGACCCAAACCCAAACTCGGACCTTGACTCGAACCCCAACCCGAACTCGAACCCAAACTCGAACTCGAAATCGCAATTGGAACTGGAACTGGACTAGGACTATGACTAGGACCTGGACCAGGGCCCAGACCCGAACCCAAACCCAAATAAAAAACCATAATCGACACCCAAACCCAAACCCCGACTAGTACCCAAACCCAAACCTAGATCGGGACCCAAACCTAGAAAAAAACTGGGACCTAGACCCAGAATCAAGACAGGGACCTGGGCAAAGGAACTAGGACTAGGACCCAAGACCCAACCCCAGACCAGGACATGAACCTAGGACACAGCTCGTGACCCGGCACCCAAAATGGAACCAGACTAGGACCCGAGATTGAGATCCAGATCAGGACCCAGGGCTTGGACCGAACCCATAGTCGGTGTTTGGATCTGGGACCCAGCCCCGGACCCGAACCCAAACCAGGACGCAAACCTAAACCTAGACCCAAACCCAGTCCCAGTCCCAAACATGGACTTGAATTTATACCCTGTGATCTGAAATTGGAACCAAAACTAGAAGTAGACCGGGACCCGAGAACGGGAACGAAACAAGGACTTGTACCTGGACTTGGAACTGTACTAGACGTGGACCTAGACTCGGAACAGTAACCAGACTAGGACCTAGACTCCAGCCTAGACCTAAACCCGCACTGGGACCCAAACTCAGATCCCAACCTAGACCTGGACTCGGGACCCAATCCTAGACCCGAACTCAGACACAAACATGGAACAATACTCGGAACACAGAACTGGGGTCGGCGCCTAGAATCGCACCCCAATCTCGGTCCCGAACTAGTACTCGGACTTGGGACCCAGAACCAGATCAGGACACGTGACAAGTATCAAGATTTAGGACTCAGGCAATGACTCGAACCCAGAACAGGACCCAAACCTAGACCCGGGACCCAAAATTGGAAATTGTACAACAACTTCCAAACTAGGACCCTCGAACAAGACTTGGACCGTGACCAGGACTCGGACCCAAACCTAGAACCGAACTCAGACCTAGCCCGAGACCCAAACAAAGACCGAAACTCAAGCCTAGTCACTATCGAGTACCCAGACCGAGATTGAGACCCAGACTCAAACCTAGACCAAGACCTAGACCTGCGACCCAATCCCAGACCCAGACTCGGACCTAGATAGGGATCTCAATACGAACCTGGACTCGAACCCAGACCTGGACCCAGACCGGGATTGAAACTTAGGACCTAAATTCAGACTGAGACCCTAACCCAGACCCTGACCTTGACCAACACTTGGGACCCAAACTCGGACCTAACCCGAACCTAGACCTAGACCAGGATTTTGACCTAAACCCAAACTCGGACATAAACTCAGACCAGGACTCATACCTCGACCCAAACCCCAACCCAAACATTGAATCGAAGTCGATACTAGGACTCTGACCAAAACCCGAACATGGACCCAGATCGGGACCTAGGACCCACACTTGGATTGAGGACCTAGACTTGGGCCTCGGAACACAAACCCAGATTGAAACTCGGGACTCAGACCTAAACCTGGACCTCGACTCGAACCTAGATCTGGACCCAAACATAGATTGGAACCCAAACTAAGACTCGGACTGGGACATGAACCCCGATCGGGTTGTGGACTCGAACTTGGACCTAGGACTCGAACATGGATGGGGGACCTAGACCGAGGACACGGGCATCAGAACTAGGACTGAGACCCAAGCCCCGACCCCGGACTAGGATCTTGACCTAGGACCTAGACCAGGACGTGGGGCTTGAAGTTGAACTAGACTGGGACCTGAGACTGTAATCCAGATTTGGACCCAGGGCTTGGAACTGACCCGTAGTAAGTGTTTGGATCTGGGACCCATACCCGAACTCAAACCCAAACTCAGACTCGGGCCATGACCCAAACCGAGACCCGCACCCAGACTTCGGTCCTAGTTCGAGACTAGGTTTGAGTCCGGGAACTGGAACCTGACTAGGACCCAAACACAGACCCGGACCAGGACACAGACCCGAATCTAAACTCAGATCGGGACTCAGGACACGAACCCGAACCCAGACACAAACTTGGACCCAGACCCCGAGCTATGACCCAGACCGGGATTGGAGACTCAGACCTAGGCCTACGACCCAGACCTAGATTGGGGACCCAAACTCAAAATTAGGACCAGAATCGGGACCCAGGACAGGGACTGGGACCCAAGACCTTACCCCGCTCTCTGTCCCAAACCTGGACCCAAACAAGGACACAGACTGGCACCCAGGATCTGAATCGGAATGAGACTGGGAACCAAGATTGGGATTTAGATCTTGACCCATGACCCAGGGCTTGGACCCAACCCGTAGTCAGTGTCCAGATCTTAGAATCATACCAAGACCCGAACCATGAACAATTTCAAGACCAGGACCCAAACCAAGAATCGGACCCAAGACCCGAAATTGAAACAAGTACTGGAACTGGGACCCTGGAACAAGAATTTGACCTGGACCCAAAACTGGATCTAGACGAGTAACCGAACACGGACCCGGACCTAAACCGGAATCTATACCCAGATCCCGACCTAGAGCCGAACCTGCACCCGTACCCCGCCAGACTCGCGACCCAAAAACTCAAAACCTTGGACCGGTGACCTGGGACTTTGACTAGAACCTAGACACGTAACAGAACCCGGAGAGAGACCCAAACCCTGACCCAGACCAAGACCCAAATCCATACATAGACTGAAACTTGGACCCAAAACCAGACCGAGACCTAGACTCTGACCCAGACCCAGACTCATACCAAAACTAAGACTCGAACCCAAGACTCAGACTAGGACCGAGATCAGGACAGGGAACCAAACCCAGACAAGGACCAAGACAAAAACCTAGACTAGGACTAAAACCCAAACTAGAACAGGGACCGAGACCTGGGACCCGAGACCCGATACTCGGACTCGGGACCTGAAAAATTGAATCGTTGCCCAAACCTAGGCTAGGCCAAGACTTGAGAAAAGGACTAGTACCAAACACGGACTGGGACCTGCACTTAGACTGGGACCCTAACCAAGACCGGGACGTAGGACCCTAACTTGAATCGGGGACCTGGACCCATGACTTAGGACCCATGACCCAACCTAGACCCAAACCTAGACCTAACACCCGTACTAGGACCCAAGACATGAGCTAGAATTGGGCGAAGTTCTGGATTTGGACCCAGGACCCAGGACTTAAGACTTGAGGCTTGGACCCGACCCATAGTCGGTGTCTAAATTAAGGAATTGGACTTAGACCCGGACCAAAACCCGAACCCGAACCAAAACCAGAACCTGTACCAGAATTCAAACTAGACTCAACATGTGGTTGGTGTTTAGATTTGGGACTAAGACTCGAAGCTGAACCCAAACACAGACCTAGACCTAGACTAGGACTCAGACCAAGTCACAGACCCAAACCTTAAATCGTACCCTGCGACCCGAAATTGAAATTTGAACTATAAGCGGACCCTAAACCCTAAACCTTAAACCTTAAACTCTAAATCCTAAACTCTTAACACTTCCCCATAAACCCTATGCCCAAAACCCTAAACCCTAACCTGGACACGAGCCCAGACCCATACCCATACAAAGATTGGAACCCAGGACCCAAACCCGGACTTGGATCTAGACCCGCACCTAGACCCAGACTCAAGACCTGAACCTAGACCCAAACCCAGAGCAGAACCTTGTCCTGGACCTAGACCTTGATTCTGACCCTGATCGGGATCTCGACCTAAACTGGAATAGGGACCTGAATTAAGACTGGGACTCGAACTCAGACTCAAACTTGAACCCGTACTGGAACCTACACTTAGACCGAAACTCGGATCCAAACCCGAAGCTACACTTGGACCTAGACAGGGAACTAGGATCCAGACCTAGATGGGGGACTTGGGCCCCAAACCCGAACCTGGACCCAAACCTTGAGTAAGGATTCGAACCTAGATAGGGGACTTGGACCCTAAACTAGGCTCCGAAACCAAGACCAAGACCCAAAACGCGACCCTAGACTCGAGACACGAGACAAGACCTTGGACCCAGAACACAGGACCTGACTATTAGGACACAACCCCGAACGTGGACCAAAAGCCAAAGATAGGATGCAGCCCAAGACCCGAGACCAGAACAAGAATAACATGGACCCAGATCCGTATCCATACCCAAACTAGGATCCAAACTCGATCCTGAGCCCAAAATTAGAATCGGACCATGTTTGGGACTTAAACACAGACATGGGACAGTAACAGGACCCAAACCTAAACCAAAACTCAAACCAGAACCCATACTCAGACTTGGACCCTAACTGGTACCTGTGACATGGGACCTAAACCAAGACCGGGACCTGGACCCAGACCAGACCCAAAAATATGGGGCTAGACCTAGGACCTATGAACCACACTTGGACTTGGGATCCGAAACTCAGACCCACACTAGGACTGTGACTCAAACTCAGACCCGAACCCAAATCGGGACCTTGACTCAAACCAGGACTTAAGACCCGAACTCGAACCGGAACACGAACTTGGACCCAAACTGGGACCTAAGACTTGAATATAGATGGGAGATCAAGAACCAGGAATTGGGCCCCAAAACCGGGACTAGAACTGGGGTCTCAGAACTTGGATCGAGATCCAAGATCAAGTCCGAGTCTTGGTCCCAAATCCAAATGCCAAACACATGTCGAGTCTAGTTCGAGTTCTGGTACGAGTTCGTATTCTAGTCCAGCTCTGGGTCTGGGACTAGGTCCAATTCCCAAATTTCGACACTTACTATGGGTCAGGTCCAAGCCTTGGGTCTTGGGTCTTGGGTCCTGGGTCCCGGGTCCAAATCCAGATCCTGGTCTAGTTCTAGCTTATGTCTTGGGTCATGGTTTAGGTCTCAAGTCCAGGTTTGGGTCTAGGTTTGGGTCTTGGGTCCCCGATTCAGGTCAGGGTCCTAGGTCCCGATTTCGGTTAGGGTCCCAGTCTGAGTGCAGGTCCCAGTCCCTGTTTGGTACTTGTACTTGTCTCGGGTCTTGGCTTGGTCTAGGTCTGGGTCACAGTTCGGTTCTCAGGTCCCAGGTCCCAGTATCGGGTCCCGGGTCCCTGTCCCAATCCAAGTTCTAGTCCCAGTCTAGGTTCAGGTCTCGTTCCTTATCTTGGTCTAGGTCCCAGTCCTAATCTCGCTACGGGTTAGAGTCCTTGTTCTAGTACGAGTACGGGTATAGGTCTTGCTCTATGTCTTAGTTTGGGTCTCAGCCCGTGTTTGGGTCCAGCTCTTAGTCTTGGTCTGGGTTTTGGTACGGCTTTGGGTTCTTGTTCAGGTCCCAGGTCATGGGTCCTAGGTTCTAGGTTTTAGGTCGCAGGTCTTGGCGCAACTCTTGGTCCGAGTTTCGGTCTGGGTTTGGGTATCAATCCCGGTCTAGGTTTGGGTTTGTGTTTAGTTCTGCGTCTAGATCTGGTTTTGTGTCAGGGTCCAATTCCTTTTACAAGATCCCGATTTTTGTTTTGGTTCCGATTTTGGGTCTCGCGTCCGAGTCTAGGTTTGGGTCCTAGTCTTGCAATGGTTTTAAGATCTAGACACTGACTACGGGTTGGGCCCAAGCCCCGGGTCGTTGGTCAAGATTCGGATCCCAATCTTGGGTCCCGGTCTCGTTCCGATTCGGATCATGGGTCTCGGTATGTGTCTGTGTCTGGGTTTGGGTCTAGGACTGAGATCGGGGTCGGGTCTTGTGTCCCAATCCTAGTCCTTTATCTCGATTCTAGTTCTAATTTTGACTTTGGGTCCTTAATCTAAGTCTAGGTCCTGGGTCCAGGTCAAAGTCTCCAATCCCGGTCTGGGTCCTTGGTCCGGGTCTTTTGTCTCGGTCTGTGTCAAAGTCCATGTCTGGGTTTTTGTTCAAGTTTTTGTCCCGGGTCTCGATTTGAGTTTTTATACGGGTCTGCATCTTGGTCTGGGTCCTAGTTAGATTCTAGTACCCGAACTGAAACCCACACTCGAACTCGAACCCAACTCAGGAGTATGGGTCTGGGTCTAGGTCAGGGTCAGGGTCCGAGTCTAGGTCTAGTTTTGAGTTTGGGAATGGGTCCCAAATCTTAACACTTACTTCATGTATGGTCCAAGCCTCAGGTCTGAATTAGGGTCAAGGTCTCAAATCCTAGTCTAGTTCCACTATGGGTCCCAGGTCCCGGTCAGGGTCCAAGGTCATCGTCTGGGTTAGGTCTTGGGTCTTGGTCCTAGTTTTGATGCCCGTATCTCGAGTCAAGATCCCCCATCTAGGTACGAGTCCTAGGTCCTGATCCGAGTCTAGGACCCAGTTGTTGTTCAAGTACTGGTCCGAGTCAGCGTTTGGGTTTCGATCTTGGTGTAGGTCCAGATCTGGGTTCGGGTCTAGGTCTAGGTTTGGGTTGAGTCTCGAGTTCTGATCTAGGTCTGGGTTCTGAGGCCTTGGTCCAGGTCCCCCATCGAGGTTTTGGTCCATGTTTGGGTTTGGGTCCTAGTCCCAGTTTTTATTTTGAATCAGTGTCTAGGTTTAGGTTTTGGTCTGGGTCTGGGTCGTGTTCTAAGTATTGGTCCGAGTCAAGGTTTGGGTCTAGATCTAGGTCCGGATCCCGATCCCGATCTGAGTCTGGGTTTGGGTCTAGGTCTGAGTTCGGGACCAAGGTGCAGGTCCAAGTCTAAGTTGTTGGTCAGGGTCTCGATCCGAATCTATGTCTTGAGTTTCAATCGCAGTCTGGGTTTGGGTTTGGGTTCGAGTCCAGGTTCGTATCCTGATTTATGTCTTGACTTTCAATCCCAGTCAGGGTCTGGTCTTGGTCCAAGTTCCGGTTCAAGGTCACGGTCCTAGTCTTGTTCAAGGGTCCTGGTATGGTGGTTCTTATTTAGGTTCTAGTTTTAGGTCGCGGGTCTGACTCAGGGTCTGGGTTTGGGTCCTGGTTTGAGTCCCAGATTTGGATCCCTATCACGTGTCCCGGTCTTGTTCTGGTTTAAGTGTCGGGTCCTAAGTCCAAGTTTGTGTTAAGGACTGAGACTTGGGTGCGGTTCTAGGTCCCAACCCTAGTTCTGTGTCCCGAGTCTAGTTCCATGTTTAGTTCTGAGTTCGGGTCTAGATTCAGAACCAAGTCGAGGTCTTGGTTGGGATCTGGGTCTGGGTCACAGTTCGGGTCTAGGTCTGGGTTGGAGTCCAGGTCCTAGCCCAGTTACGATTCCAGGTCTACGTCTAGGTCCAGTTATGGTTCTAGGTCCAGGTCCAAGTCCTGGTTCCAGTCCTATTCCTGGGTCTCGGTCTACTTCTAGTTTCGGTTCCAATTTTAGGTCACAGGGTTCGAGTCCGAGTTTGGGTCTAGGACTGGGTTCGGGTCCGGGTCTAGGTTTGGGTCTTGGTCTCGGTTAGGGTCTAGGTCACAGATCTAGCCACCGACTACGGGTTTAGTCTAAGCCCCGAGTTCAGGATCCCGATCTTCGGTCCCGATCTAGTTCCATTTCGGGTGCCGTGTCACGAGTTGGGTCCTAGGTTCAAGTCTGCGTCTGGGGTCGGGTCTTAAGTCCAGTCCTAGTTCTGTTGCCAAGGTCCTTATCCTGATTCTGGGTCCAGGTCCCAGTTCTATTCTTGGTTTAGGTCCCGCTCTATGTTCAATTTTGGGCCCTAGTCGCGGTTCGGGTTTGGGTCTCGATTTAGATTTTTATTTGGGTTCAGGTCTGGGTCCTGATCCTTGTCCTAGTCCTAGTCCGATTCTAATTCCATTTGGGATTCTGAGTTCGAGTTTTGGTTGGAGTTCGGGTCGGGGTTTGAAAACTTGTCTGAGGTTGGGTTAGGGTCCAAATCTCGGTCTAGGTCTGGATCGGGCTCTAGATGTGGGATAGCGTCTAGCGTTTCGGTCTAGGTTCGAGTCTAAGTCCCAAGTTTCGATCTCTTTCTATGTCTAGGTTTTTTGTGAGTCTATGTCTTGGGTTCCGATCCTTGTCTAGGTTCGAGTTCGAGTCCAGGTGTAGGTCTAGGTTAGGGTCTGATTCTATGTTTGGATCTGAGTTTGGATCCTGGGTTCGGGTCTGATTTTGGTTCGGGTTTGGGTTTGGTCATGGTATTGGTTCGTGTCCAGGTTCTTATCCTGGTTTGGGTCCAAGGGAGGTTTCTAGTCTGGGTCTAGGTCCGACTTCAGATTCCTGGGTCCAGGTCATGTCCTGTTCGGGTTCGAGTCCCAAATTTAGATCTGGGTCTGGGTTTCGGGGCCTAGGTCCCTAGTCTTGGTCCGCCATCAAAGACTGGTTCTTAGGTTTGAGTCTGGGGTTGGGTCTTGGGACTCGGTCCCAATTCTGATGCCCGTGTCTCGGGTCCAGGTCCCCCATCCAAGTACGAGTCCTAGGTCCCGGTCCGAGACCAGGTCAAATCAGGGTTCAAGTCCTGGTCCGAGTCGGGGTTAAGGTTTCGATCTTGCTTTATGTCCATATCTGGGTTCGAGTCTAGGTCTATGTTCGGGTCCAAGTCTTGAGTTTCGATATAGGTCTGTGTTCTAAGCCCTAGGTCCAAGTGCCCCATCCAGGTCTGGGTCCTAGGTCCTGGGCTTGGTCCACATTAATGTTTGGTCACGGTCTCGATCCTCATTTATGTGTTAAGTTTCAATCCCAGTCTGGGTTTGGGTTTGGGATCGAGTCCAAGTTCGTATCTCCATCCGTATCTATGTTTGAGTCTGGGTCTGATATCGGGTTTGAGGTCTAGGTCTGGGTTGAGGTTCAGGTACAGGTCTCGGTCCCGGTCTGGGTACACGACCGTGTCTGGGCCCAAGTTCCGGTCTCAATTTGGGTCTAGGGCTAAGTCCGAGTTCGGTTCTAGGTTTAAGTCCAAGTTCAGGTCCTCGTCACGGTCCTAGTCTTGTTAAAGGGTCTTGGTCTGGCGGTTCTTATTCAGGTTCTAGTTTCAGGTCGCGGGTCTAACTCAGGGTCCAAGTTCTTGTCCTGGTCTGAGTCCCAGATCTGAATCCCTGTCACGTGTCCCGATTTGAATCTGGTTCAGGTTCAGGGTCCTAGGTCCAAGTTTGGGTTCGGGACCGAGACTTGTGTGCGGTTCTAGGTCCCAACCCTAGTTTTGTGTCCCGAGTCTGAGTTCGAGTCCAGGTTTAGAACCGAGTCAATGTGTGGGTTGGGATCCGAGTCCTGGTCGCGGTTCGGGTCTAGGTCTGGGTTGGAGTCCAGGTCCTGGTCTAATTACGGTTCCAAGTCTAGGTCTAGGTCCAGTTACGGCTTCAAGTCTATGTCCAAGTCTTGGTTCTGGTCCTATTCCTGTGTCCTGGTCTACTTCTAGTTTCGGTTCCAATTTCGGGTTACAAGGTATGGGTTCTGGTCCAGGTTTGGGTCCAGGGCTGGGTTCGCGTCCGGATCTGGGTTCGGGCTCTGGTCTAGGGCTGGGTCCTAGATCTAGACACCGACTACGGGTTCGGTCCAAGCCCCAAGTCCAGATCTAGATCCTAATCTTGGGTCCCAGTCTGATTTCATTTCTGGTGCCCGGTCACGAGCTGGGTCTTAGGTTCAAGTCCGGGTCAGGGGTCGGGTGTTGGGTCCTAGTCCTAATTCTGTTGCCCAGGTCCTTATCCCGATTCTGGGTCCAGGTCCCAGTTTTGGTCTGGGCTTGGGTGCCGCTCTAGGTTCAGTTTTGGGTCTTAGTCGCGGTTCGGGTTTGTGTCTTAGTCGCGGTTTGGGTTTGGGTCTCGATCTAGATTTTTATTTGGGTTTGGGTACAAGTACGGGTTTGCGTCCTGCTCCTTGTCCTAGTTCTAGTCTGATTCTAGGTCTAGTTGCGATTCTGAGTTCAAGTTTGGGTTCGAGTTCGGGTCAGGGTTCGAGTACTGGTCTGAGTTTGGGTTAGGGTCTAGATCTCGGTCTAGGTTTGGATCGGGGTCCAGGTATGGGATAGGGTCTTGGGTTTGGGGCTAGGTTCGGGTCTGAGTCCCAAGTTTCGATCTCTGTCTAAGTCCAGGTTTTGTTCTGAGTCTAAGTCTTGATTCCGATCCTAGTCTAGGTTCGAGTTCGGGTTCGGGTGTAGGTCTAGGTTTGGGTCTGAGTTCAGATCAAGAGTTCGGGTCTTATTTTGCGTTCGAGTTCGGGTTCGGGTTTTGTCCTTGTATGGGTTCATGTCCAGCTTCTTGTCCTGGTTTGGGTCCAAGGGAGGTTTCCGGTCTGGGTTTGGGTCCGACTTTTGATTCCTGGGTCTAGGTCAGGTCCTGGTTCGGGTTCAAGTCCTGGATTTACATCTTGGTCTGGGTTCCGGGGCCTAGCTCCCTGGTCTTGGTCTCCCATCAAAGACTGGTTCCTAGGTCCTGGTCTTGGTCCTTGTTCGGGTTCAGGTGCCGAGTCATGGTTTTAGTCCAGCTCCCAGTTTGGGTTTGGGTCCAGGTCTCGATCCAAATCTTGGTCTAGGTTCATGTTCGGGTCCTTGTCAGGGTGTAGATCCTTTTCTGGGTCGCGGGTCTCACGTCCCAGCGAGGGTTTAGGACCAGGTTAGCTCAAAGTCCCAGTCTAGGTCGCGGTCCAGGTTTGGGTCCCAGGTCTCAGGTCTCAGTCCTAGTCAAGGTCTTGGTCCAGGTTCTGGTGTCAAGTCTCAAGTCCAGGTCCTAGTCAAAGTTCCAATTTTGATTCCGGGTCCAGGTTTGGTTCCGCGTTCGGGTCTGGGTCAAGGTTGGGGTTGGGGTCCGAGTCTTAGGCCTAGTCTGGGTACGGGTTTTTCGAATCTCGGTCTGCGTCCAGGTCTGATTTGCGGTCCAGGTTTGCGTCCTTGGTTTGGGTCCCAGGTTCGGGTTTGGGTCTGCGTCTGGGTCCGGGTCCAAGTCCTTCGTTTCGATCTCGTTCTGGGTCTGGGTCTGGGTCGGTATTCGGGTCTAAGTTCGTGTCAATATCCAAGTCCGAATCCTAGTTTAGGTCAGGAGCATGGTCTGGGTCCAGGATCGAGTCTCGAGTTCGGGTTCGAGTTCAGGTTCGAGTCTTAGTCCTACTCTGGGTCCGAGACCGGGTTTGGGACTGGATCTTAGACTGAGTTCCGGGGCTGGGTTCTGGTCTAGTTCTGGGTCCCAGTCCAGGTCCAGGTCTTGCTCACGGTCCCGATCTTGTTCTAGGGTCCTGGTCATGTTCTGGTTCAAGTTTCAGTTTTGGGTCGCAGGTCTGGGTCAGGGTCTGAGTCCTGCTCTAGCTTCGGGTCCTTGTCTGAGTCCCAGATCAAGACAGAGACTATGGGTCTTATCCAAGCCCCAGTTCTCAGATCTCGAGACAAGATCTGGATTCCAATCACGGGTCCTAGTTTTGTTTTGGTTCATGTCCATGGTCCTGGTTCGGTTCTGGGTCTAGGTTCAGGACCGAGACTAGGGTCCAGTTCTGGGTCTGGATCCCAGTTCTGGGTTTCGAGTCCTATTCAATGTTTGGGTCTTGAGTTCAAGTCTAGGTTTAGGTCTTGAGTCCCAGTTCAGGTTTGGATTCAGGTTTTGGACCCAATCCCCGAGTGGGTCTGTGTTCCAGTCCGGGTCCGCGTTCGGTTACAGTTTTGGGTATGGGTCTAGGTCCTGGTCTTTGTCCTGCTCTTGGGTCCTGATCCGCTTCTAGTTTCTGTTAACGTTTCATGTCACGAGGTACGGGTTCGGGTCGAGTTTTGATCTGAGTCTTGGTTCGGGTCCTGATTTGGGTCCAAGCCCCGGTCCTCGGATCTTGTTCCAAGATCCCGGTCTGGTTCTAGTACAATTTTTGGTTTTTGTTCCCGAGTGTGGGTTTGGGTGATGGTATGTGTCTGGGTCCTAGTTTGAGTTCGAGCTTGCGTTAGGGTTCTAGTTTAAGTCCTAGATCCAGACACCGACTACGGGTCAGGTCCAAGCATCGAGTCCAAGATCCCTAGTCTCGAGGTGGGTCCTAGGTCTAGGTTTGGGTCTGGGGTTGGGTCCCGAATCCTGATCGAACTTCTGAGGCCCAAGTTCAGGACCTAGTTCAAGGGCCCAATTTCCAGGTTTGGGTCCCCCATCTATATTCGGGTCTTAGGTCTCGGTCTGGCTTAAAGTTCGTGTTCCGATTCGAGTTTGGGTCAAGTCTGAGTCCAGGTCCTCGTTTGGGGTTGGGTTAGTGTTCGGGTCCTAGTCCCAGTCTGGGTCCGGGTTTCGGGTCCTAAGTCCGAGTATGATTCTTGGGTCCAGGGTTCGGCCCCAGTTTTTGGGTCTGGGTCCGGGTCTAGGTCTTGGTCCAGGTCTTGGTCTTGGTCTTGGTTTAGGTCCCAAGGCACAGGTCCTGGTCTCGGTCCAAGTCTCGGTATGGTTTTTGGTTTGAGTTTGGGTTTAGGTTTGGATCCTATTACAGTCCCATGGCTGGGTTCTAGTCCCAGTCCTGGTCCAATTCCGGTTTTGAGTCTGGGATCAGGTCGGACCTGAACTTGGGACCCGATCCCAGACCCAACTCGAACCTAGACATGGATCTGGATACGAACCTGGACTCGAACCCAAACCCGGACCGATACCCAGACCGAGATCAAAACTTGGGACCTTGATCAAGAGCGAGACCCAGACCCAAACCTGAACCCGTACCCAAGACTTGGACTTGAACGAGGACTTAGACACCGACCCTGACCCGAACCCGAACTCGGAATCGAAATTTGAACTGGGAGTAGGACCCGAATCCAAACATGGACCCAAATTCGGACCTAGGACCCGGACCTGGAAGTGGGACTTAGACTCGGGCCTCGAAATCCAAGCCCGGGTCGGAAGCCCAAACTCGGACCCGGACCACTCCGACCCGGACTTGGATCTGGATTCAAACCCAGATCTTGAACCGGACTGGGATCGGAAACCCCAACCCAAACTCGAACTAGGACTTGAACCCCGATTGGGTCCTAGACTCGGACGAGGACCTAGGTTCCAAACCTAGTTGGAGGACCTGGACCCGGGACCCAGGCTTCGAAACTAGCACCGAGACCTAGGACCTGACCCCGGACCCGGACCCTAAACAAGGACCCGAACCAGGTCCGGGGACCCAAAATGGAACTAGAGTGGGACCCGAGACCGGGATCCTAATTTGGACCCGGGGTTTGGACCTGACCCATAGTCGATGTTTGGATCTGGGACCCATACCCAAACTCAAACCGAGACCTGGACTCAGACCCGAACACGGACTCAGACCAAAACCTTTACTCCGTGACCCGAAACTAGAAGCAGAACCGGAAGTGGACCGGGACCAGGGAACAAGACCAGGGGACTAGGACCCGACCTCGGTCTCGGAACTAGAATCTTACTAGAAACTTGACCCAGACCCGGACTAAGATGCCGACCCGAATCAAAACTCAAATCGGGACTCAGGACACTAACCCAAACCCAGACACGGACTTGGACCCAGACCCGAACGCATGACCCGAACAGGGATTGGAGACTCAGACCTAGACTCAAGTCCCTGACCTAGATTGGGGACCCAAACGCGAAATTAGAACCATAACGAGAATAAAGACCCAGGACTAGGATTGGGACCCAAGACCTGAGCCTGGTCTCGGTCCCAGACCCGGACCCAGACACGGACATGGACTAAGACCCAAGATCCCGATTGGATCTGAACCCAAACATGGACCTAGACCTAGACCAGGACTCGGACCCAAACCCACACCCGAACCTTAAATAGTACCCTATGACACCAAATTGGAACATGAACTGTAAGCAGACCCTTAAACCCTAAACCCTAAATCCTAAACTCTTTACACTTACCCCTAAACCCTAAGCCCTAAACCCTACACTCTAAATCCCTAAATACTAAACCCAAAACCCTAAACCTTAAACCTTAACCATGACACAGCCCCAAACTCATATCCATACCGAGATCAGAACCTAAGACTCAGACCTGGACCCGAATCTAGACCCGAACCTAAACCCAGACCCAGGGCCTGAACCCGAACCCAAACCTAGACCATAACCTCGTTCTGGACCTAGACCTTGATTGGGACCTTGATCCTTACCCCGACCCAGACCCGAACAAGGGCCTGGACTCAAACTAGAACTCAGAGCCAGACTCAAACCGGAACCCATACTGGGACCTAGACTAGGACCCAAACTCGGGATCCAAACCCGAACCTAAACTTAAACCTAACCGGGACCTAGGATCTGGACCTAGATGGGGGACCGCGGCCCCAAACCCAAACCTAGACCTAGACCTGGACAAAGGATGCAGACCTAGATGGGGGACATGGACACGAAACTAGGCCCCAGAACCGGGACCTAGACCCAAAACTCGACTCCAAACACGAGACACAGGACGCGACCCTGGACCCAGAACCCAGGACTTCACTACCGGTACACAACCCCGAACACAAACCCAAACCCAAACATAGGACCCGACCCAAGACCTGAGAGCCAAACTGGAACAAGACCGAGATCTGAATCTGGACCTGAGGCTTCGACTTGACTCGTAGTCAGTGTTTGAATCCAGGACCCGAAGCCGAATCCGTACCGAGACTTGGACCTGGACCCAGACTACAATCTAGACCCGATCCCAAACCCAGAATAAGAATCGGACAAGGTCTGGGACTATAACCCACACCTGAGATAGTAACAGGACCCAAAACTAAACCCAAACTCATACCAGAACCCATATCGGGACCTAGACACAGACTGGGACCGGTGACTTGGAACCCAAACCAAGACCAGGACCTGGTCCAAGACCGGGACCTGGACCCAGACCTAGACCCAAACCTACACCTAAAAACTGGGGTCGGACCCAGGATCTAAGAACCAGACTCGGACTAGGGACCCGAAACTCGAACCCACACTAGGAATTGGACCCGCACTTTGACCAAAACCCAAACTAGGACATGGACTCAAACCGGTACTCGAGTCCTGAACTCGAACCGGAACACGAACTTGGACCCAGACCGAGACCTAGGACCTAAACAAAGATGGGGAACTCAGACCCAAGACTTGGGCCCCCAAACTGGGACCAGAACTTGGGCCTTGGAACTTGGATCGGGATCTGAGACCCGACCCCAGACCCAAATTTGGGCCTAGGACCCACCACGGGACCTAGGATCAGGGACTCGATGCTTGGACCTGACCTGTAGTCGGTGTCTGGATCTGGGACATAGACCAGAACTCCCACCCAAACTCGAACTCAAACCATGACCCGATCACATACCTACACCAAGACCCACACTCGGGAACCAAAATCGAAACTTGAACTGGAACCAGACTGGGATCTTGGAACGAGACTAAGACTTGGATCTAGACTCGAACTCGAAACCAGACCAAACCTCAGATCCTAACTGAGACAGAAACCCGGACCTAAACCTTGCCCTAGACAGAAATCAAGACCTGAACCCAGACTTGGACCCAAACTCGACCCGAACTCGTACCCCGTGACTTGAAACTGGAAACAAAAAATAGAAGCGGATCGGGACACAGGTGCAGGACCAGGACCTCCACCGAGACTGAAAACTGTAACCGAACCATGAACCGGATTCGGACACAAACCCACCCTGGGATTGGGTCCCAAACTTGAATCCAAACCCGAATCAGGACTTTGGACCCAAACCCACACCTGAACTCAGACCCGAACATGGAACAGGACTCGGGACCCAGAATAGAGATCGAGACCAAGAACTGCACCCTAGTAGCGGTCCCGAACCAAGACCAAGACCTAGACTAAGACTTGGGACATGAACCGAAACATGACTAGGACCTGTGATTGGGATCCAGATCTTGTCCCAGAATCCGAGAATTGGGGCTTGGAAAAGACCGATAGTCTGAGTCTTGATTTGGGACTCGGACAAGGACCTGGACCCAAACCTAGACATGGGACCCAAAACTGAAACTTGAACCAGAACGTGACCAGGACCCTGGAATAGGACCGAGACCCTGACCAGTACCTCGACCTAGGCCTGGACGGGCACCCAAACGTAGTCCAGAACCCAGTCCCGGACTAAAACTAGGACTGAGACTCGAACCTAAACCCAAACCCAAACTCGGTTGTCGATCCCGGACCCACACCAAGCCCTTGACCGAGATTGGGATTCGGACCTGGACAATGACATGAACCCAGACTCGGAACCGAATACCGACCCAGACCCAGACGCAGATGAAAACCTAGAATTAGACCCAAACCTAGACCTGGACCTAGACCCAAACTCGAACACAGATCAGGATCAAAACCCAAGACTTAGACCAGGAACTAAACCTGGACTCACATCGAGATCGAAACTTGGGACTCAAACCTTGACCTAGACCCAGACCTAGGACCCGAACCCACACACGGAGCCTGATCTAAACCTAGACTGAAATATCGACCGGAACCCTAACTCAGACAAGGACTCGAACCCCGACCCAAACTCGAACCCTAACTCAAATTTATAATCGCAAAGGAACTGGAACTGGACTTGGACTACGACTTGGACCAGGATAAGGAACTAGACCCGAACCCGAACCTAGATAAAAACCCAGACCGAGACCTAAACCTGAATCGAGACTAGGACTCAACCCCGAACCTAGACCAGGACCCAAACCCAGATAAGAATTGGAACTTGGACCAAGAGTCAGGATAGGGATATGGGCAACGAAACTAGGATCGGGACCTAGTACCCAAACTCAAACCCGGACTTGAACCTAAGACCTAGCTCGTGACCCAGCTCCCGAAATGAACCAGACCAGGACCCGAGATCGGGATCCGGATCTGGACCTGGGGCTCGGATCGAACCCGTAGTCAGTGTTCGGATCTAGGACCCAAACCAGAGCCTGAACCAAGACCCAGACCTCCACTCAGTCTAAGACCCAAACCTGGACTCGAACCCATACCCTATGACCGAAAATTGGAACCAAAACTAGAAGTAGATCGGGACCCAAGAACGGGACTAGAACAAGGACTTGGACTTGAGACCGTAATCGTACATGGACGTACACCCAGAACCGTAACCAGACCAGGACCTAGACTCCAACTCAGACCTAGACCCAAACTGGGACCCAGACCTGGACCCCAACCTAGACTTGGACTCGAGCCCAAACATAGACCCAAACATGGAACCAGAATAAGGATAACGAACAAGGGCCGGGACCTAAAACTGCACCCCAATCTTGATCCTGAATCTAAACTCGGAGCTGGGACCCAGGACTTGAACAAGAACAAGACCGGGACCCGTTATTAGGATCTAGATCTTAACTCAAGATCCGAGAAACGGGGCTTGCAACAGACACGTAGTCAGTGTTTGGATCTAGGACTTACACTAGTACGTGAACCCAGACCAGGATCCAAACCCGAACCCAGACCTAGACCCAGGACCTGAAATTGGAACCGGAACAAGAACTGCCGGACCAGGACAATAGAACAAGACTAGGATTGTGACCAGGACCTGGACCTAGACCTAGAACCGAAGTCGAATCTTGCCAAAGACCCAAACTGAGACCTAGACCTAAATCTGGGACCCGATCCCAAGCACAAACTCGGACCTAGATTGGTATCCGGATAAGAACTTTATGTCAGACAAAGACCCACACCGAGATTGAAACCAGAGACCTAGATCTGGACTGAGATCCTAACCCAGACCCAAACCTCGACCCGCACTAGGGACACTAACTTGGACCTAGACCCGAACCCAGACTTGGACCGGGTCTTAGTCCAGTTACAATTTTGGATCTAGGTCCTGGTCCTGCTCCTTGTCTTGTTCCTTCGTCCCGATCCACTTGTAGTTTCAGTTCCAATTTCAAGTCAGGCGGTACGGGTCGAGTCCAAGCATCGAGTCCCTGATCCCAAGTCCCGAGGTGGGTCTTAGGTGCAAGTTAGGGTCTAGTGTCAGGTCTCGGATCTTGATCCAAGTTCTGAGGCCCATGTTCTAGTCCTAGTTTGGGGGCCCAATTCTTGGGTCTGGGTCCCCAATCTATATTTGGGTCCTAGGTCCCGATCTGGGTCCAAGTTCGTGTTTCAGTTTGGGTTCAGGTCTCAGGTCCAAGTGTGGGTTCGGGTCCGAGTTTGGGTCCCAATCCTAGTCTGGGTCTGGGTTTCGGGTCCCTAGTCTGAGTTTGGTTCTTGGGTCCTGGGTCTGGCCTTGATGCTTAGGTCTGGGTCTGGGTCCGGGTCCCAGTCTGGGTCCAAGACCCAGTCTTGGTTTAGGTCCCAGGTCACAGGGCTCAGTCTGGGTCTAAATCTCGATATGGGTTTTGGTCTAAGTGTGGGTTTAGGTTTGGGTCCTGTTACTGTCCTAGGTCTGGGTTCTCATCCCAGTTCGTGTCTGATTCTTATTCTAGGTCTTGGTACGGATCTGGGTCCGGGTCCTGGATTCAAACACTGACTACGAGTCATGATAAAGCCTTAGGTCCAGATTCGGATCTCGGTCTTGGATCTCGGTCTAGTTCCGATTGGGGCCGTGAATACCAGGCCAAGTCCTAAGTTTTGGTTTGGGTTTGGGTTCAGAGTTGTGTCCTGGTAGTTAGTTCCTGGGTTTTGGGTCCAAAGTCGTGTCTTCTTTCTCGAGTTTGGGGTCAAGTTTTGGGTCTTAGTCCTTGTTTCGGGCCAAGGTTTGGGTCCAAGTCCCCCATCTATGTCCGGATCCTTGGTTCAGGTCTGGGTCCAGGTTCAAGTTTGGTGCCCAGGTCCCCCATCTAGGTCACAGTTCGGTTCTCAGGTCCCATGTCCGAGTCTCAGGTCCCAGGTCCTAGTCCCAATATGGGTTCTAGTCCCAGTCCAGGTTCAGGGCTCATTCCTAGTTCAGGTTTGGTCTTAGTCCTGATCTTGGTCCAAGTTCAAGTCTCGGGTTCTAGTTTGAGTTCTAGTACGATTTTGATTCTAGGTTTGGGTCAAGGTCTAGGTCTGGGTTTTTGTTCGGGTATGGGTTTGGGTCTTGGTCTGGGTCTATGTTTGGGTCGGGGTTCTTGTACGGGTGTGGGTTCTTATCCAGGTCTTGGGTCACCGGTGTTGGGTCGCAGGTCCTGGCACAAGTCTAGGTTCGGGTTTAGGTTTCGGTTCGGGTATTGACCCCAATCTAGGTCCGGGTCCGTGTTCGGTTCCGCATCTAGATCCAGTTCTCGGTCCAAGTCAAATTCTTGTTCCAAGGTTCTGATTCCAGTTCTTTTTCCGATTTCGGGTCCTTGGTCTGAGTCTTGGTTTTGGTCCTAGTCTGGAAATGGTTCCAAGTATGGGTCTTGGTACGATTCCAAGATCCAGACACTGACTACGGGTTGGGTCCAAGCACCAGGTCATGCGTCAAGATTTGGATGCCAATCTTGGGTCCTTGTCTCGTTTCGATTCGGATCCTAGGTCTCAATCCGTGTCCATATCCGGGTCTGGGTTTGGGACAGAGATCGGGGTCGGGTCTTAAATCCCATTCCAAGTCCTGGGTCCTGATTCTGGTTCTAATTTTGGGTTTGGGTCCCCAATCGAGGTCTGGGACGTGGGTCCAGGTCTGAGTCTCCAATCCTTTTCCAGGTCCTGCGTCCGAGTCTAGATCCAAGTCCGTGTCTAGGTTCGGGTTCGTGTCCCGAGTCCCGATCCGATTTTTAATTTGACTCCACATCCCAGTCTGTGTTTTGGTGTGGGTCCTAGACAGATTCCAGTTTTAGGACCGAGATCGGGTCCTAGTAGTCTTGTTCCCAGGTCTCGGTTCGCTTCCAGTTTCGAGTCACGGGGTACAAGTTCGAGTTTGGGTCTGGGTTTGGGTCCGAGTCTGGGTTTGGGTTTGAGTCTATGTATGGGTCCCAGATCCAAACATCGACTATGGGTCAGGTCCAAGCTTCAGGTCGAAATCAAGATCCTTGTCTCGGGTCCTAGTCTAGTTCCACTTCGGGTCAAAGGTTCTGGTCTGGGTCCTAGTTCACGGTGTCGGTCCAGGGTTAGGTCCAGGGTCTCAGTGCTAGTTCCGAAGCCCGGGTCCTAGGTCCCAGTCCGAGTCTAGGACCCGGTTAGGGTTCAAGTCCTAGTCCGAGTTCAGGTTCGGGTTTCCAATCCCAGTTCAGGTCCAGATCGGGTTTGAGTTTTGGGTTCGAGTCCAGAGCCTAGTCCGAGTCTTAGTCTAAGGTTTCGATCTTGGTCCGAGTTCCGAGGCTCGGGTCACGGTCCCCCATCCAGGTACGGGTCCTTGGTCCCAGTCAGGGTCCATGTTTGGGTTCGGGTCCTAGTCCCAATTCTCATTTTGATTTCGTGTCTGGCTTCGGGTATAGGTCCGAGTCTAGGTCGGGGTCTCAGTCCTGGTCCGAGTTTTTTGTTAAGTCTGGGTCCAAGTTCGGATCCCGATCTGGGTCTGGGTTTTGGTCCAGGTCCGAGTCCAAGTCTTGGGTACGGGTCCAGGTTTGGGTCTGGGTCTCGCTCCAGATCCATGTCCCACGTTTCGATCACGGTCTGGGTATGGGTCCGCGTCTGGGTTCGAGTCTAGGTTTGTATCTAGATCCATGTCTAAGTCCGAGTCTGGGTCTGGGATTGGGTCCAAGGTTCAGGTCCGACATGATACCTGACCTTGAACCGGAATAAGACTAGGACTGGGACTGTAACAGTACTTAAACCTAAACCCAAACTCAGACCAGAACTCATACTTGGACTTGGACCCAAACCAGGACTTGTGACCTGTGAACTAAACCAAGACCGTGACCTGGACCCAGACATGGACCTGGACCTAGACTAGGACCAGGACCTAGACCGAGACCCAAAAATCGGGGCTGAACCCAAGACCCAAGAACAAGACTCAGACCTGGCATCCGAAACCCAAACCAAGACTGGGACTAGCATCCGAACTCGGACAAGAACCGAAACCGGGACCTGGACTCAGACCGCACACGAACCCGAATTAGAACACGAACTTAGACCCAGACCGGGACCTAGGACTCGATCATAGATGGGGGACCTAGACCTAGGAATTTAGACCCTAACTAGGACCAAATTTTTTATCGGGATCGGGGACCCGACCCTAGATCGAAACCTGGACATAGGACCAACCTCGGGACCTTGGATCCGGGACTCGATGCTTGGACTCGACCTGTAGTCGGTGTTTGGATCTAGGACCTAGACCAAAACCTGAACCCAAACTCAAACTCAAACTAGGACCCGGGCACATACTAAGACCCAGAACCACACTCGGGAACCAAAATCGAAACTTCAACTTGAACTGGACTGAGCTCTTTGAAAGGGATCGAGACCTGGACTCAGACCCAAACCCGGAACTGGACCCAACCACGAACCCTACCAGACACCGAAACCCAAACCTAAACATTGCCCCGGACCAACATCAGGACCCCAACCCAGACTCAGACCCAAACTCGACCCGAACCCGTACCTCGTGACTTGAAACTAGAACCAAAACTAGAAGCAGATTGGGACCCAGGAACATGACCAGGACTAGGACATGGATCCAGACCCAAAACATTAACCGGACCAGGACCTGGACTCGGACACAAACCCACCTTGGGATTAGGCCCAAAACCTGAATCCAAACCCGAACCGGTACTCGGGACCCGAACCCAGACCTAAATTCGGACTCGAACATTGAACATGACTCGAAACATAGAACTCGGATCGAGACTTAGAACTGGACCCCAAACTCGGTCCTATACCTAGACCCATACCCAGTCCGGGACCTGAGACATGAACTGAAACAAGACTGGGACCGGTGATTGGGATCAAGATGTTGTTCAAAGATTAGAGAACCAGGGCTTGGACAAGACCCATAGTCGATGTCTTGATCTAAGACTCAGACAAGGACCCAAAGCTAGACCAGGACCTACACCGAGACCCAAACCTGGGACCCAAAACCGAACCTGAACCAGAACTTGACCAAGACCCTGGAACAAGACCGGGACAGTGACCAGGACCTGGACCGGGACTAAGAACTAGACCGAACACAGCCCCAAAACTTGAGCTCGGACCCCGTCCTGGACCCTGTCCCGGACCTAGACAAGGACCGAGACTCGAACCCGAACTCGAGACTCGATCCCAGACCGAGCCCTTGACCGAAATTGGAATTCCGACCTCGACATGGACACGAACCCAAACCCGGACCTGAATACCAACAAAGACCGAGATCGGAATACAAACAGAAGACCTAGACCCAAACCCAAATGCAAACCCACACCTGAACCTGGGACCCAGACCCAAGACCCAAACTTGGACCTTGACTAAGACCTAGACCCAGATCGAGATCTGAAAAACCTGCACCTAGACTTGGAATAAAACTCGGACCCCGACCCCGACCCCAACCTGGACCCAAACATGGGCCCAGAACCAAACCCGAACCAAGAATTAGAACTGGAACTGTGACTAGGACCCGGACCTGAGACCATAACCCAATCTTAGACTAGAACCTAAACCGGGACCTTGACTAGGACTGAGACTTGAGACCTGGAACTTGAACTTGGACCGGGACCTAGACCTTACCTGGTCTTACACCTTCACCGAGTCCTGAGACCCGCAACCCAGACCAGGATCCAAACCCTGACAAGGACTCGAACCTCAACTCGGACGAAGATTGGGATCGAGACCTAGACTTGAACACGGACCACGATCTGGACTAAAACCAAGACTCGGGACTCAAACCCGAACCTGGACCCAGACCAGGACCTAGGAAACGAACATGGATGGGGGACCTAGACCAAAGACCTAGGCGCTGAAACTCAGACCCAGATCTAAATCTGAAACTCAAAACTGAACCTGGACCTGACCTTGACTTGGGAATCCAAAGTCGGACCCAAACGTGGACCCAAAACCTGCCCCGGACCCAAACCACGACAGGAACCTGGACTCGAACCCATGTCAAGGCCAAACTCGAACCTGGGACCCAAAATCAGACCCAGACCCAGAATAAAACCCAAACATGGACCTACACCCGGACCCGAACTCGAACCCAGATCGGGGTTGGAACCCAAGACTTAGACCCAGAACTAAACACAAACTCAGATTGAGATCAAAACCTCAGACTCAGACCCGAACCTGGACCCAGACCCAAGACCCTAACCCATACCTGGAGCCTAATCCAGACCTATCCAGACCTAGACCGAGATCTGGACCCGAACCCAAACTCGGACTAAGACTCGAACCCAGACCCGAACCCGAATCTACACTAAGACCAGGAATCAGACCCCAACCAAGACCCAGACCCAAACTCGAACCCCAACACTGAATCAAAATCAAAACTTGGACTTGGACCCAAACCTGAACATGGACCCAGACTCGGACCTTAGACTCGGACCTGGATAGGGGACTTGGACTTGGGCCTCAGAACCCAGACCCAAATCAGAACTCGGGACTTGGACCCGACCTAGACTCGAACCCAGATCTAGACCCAGACCTATATCAGAACCCAAACCCGAACTCGAACAAGGACTTGAACCCCGACCGGGTCCTTGACCCAGACCTTGACCTAGGATCCGTGAACAAGATCTGAACCTGGGGCTTGGATCTGACCCGTAGTCAGTGTTTGGATCTGGGATCCATACCCAGATTCTCACACCAAGACTCAGACTCAGACCTAGACCCTGACCCAGACCAAGACTCGTAACCCAAACCTGGGTCCGAGTCTGAGTCTGGGATTGAGTCAAGGAACTGGAATCTAGCTAAGACCTAGACCCGGACTAGGATGCGAACCCAAATCAATACTTGGATCGGGACTCGGGACACAAACCCGAACCCAGACAAGGACTTGGACCCAGACTCGGACCCAAGACAAGGACCAGGATTAGAGACTCAAACCTGGACCCAAGACTCAAACACGCGATCCCGGAACTGGGGCTTGGACAAGGCCCATAGTCGATGTCTTGATCTGGAACTCGAAGAAGGACCAGAAGTTGGACCAAGACCTAGACCCAGACCCAGACCTGGGACCCGAAACCAGAAAATGAAACACAACGTGACTAGGACCCTAGAACAGGACTGGGACCATGACCACGACCTAGAACTAGACCGGGACCTAGAACTATACCAGAACATAGCCCCGGAACTAGGGCTTGGACCCGGTCCTAGACCCGATCCCGCACCCAGACTAGGATTGAGACTCGAACCTGAACCCAAACCCAAACTTGGGACTCGATCCTGGACCCAAACAAAGCCCCTGACCTAAACTGGGATTCAGACCTAAACATGGACACGAACCGAGACCTAGATCCGAATACCGACAAAGACTCAGACACAGACCGGGATCGAAACACGGGACCTGGACCCAGACGCAGACACAAACCCAGACCCGAACCTAGGACCCAGACCCAAGACCTGAACCTGGACCCGGACTCAGACTTAGAGCCAGACCAGGATCCAAAAAACCGGTACCCGGACTCAGACTAAGACTTCAACCCCGACCCCAACCTGGACCCATACCCGGACCCGAAACCAAACCCAGACCCAGAATTAGAATTAGAACTGTGACTAGGACCTGGACTTGAGACAAGAACTGAACCCAAACTATAACCAACACTAGGACCAGAACCTGGACCGAGAGCTTGACTAGGACAGTGGCCTGACACCTGGGACCCGAACTTGGATTGAGACTCGAAGTGGGACCTTGTCCTAAACCCTCGCCGGGACCTAAGACCCGAGAGCCAGACAAGGATCTAGACCATGACAAGTATCCAAACCTTAACTCAGACCAAGATTAGGACCGAGACCTAGACCGAAACCTAGACCGGGACCTGGACTAATACCAAGACTCATGACTCGAACCCGAACCTGGACCCAGACCAGGACCTAGGAATCGGACTTGGAAGGGGGACTTAGACAAGGGACCTAAGCTCTGGAACACAGATCTAGATCTAGATCCGAGACTCAAACCTAAACCAGGACCTGTCCTGGACCCGACAATCTGAAGTCACACGCAGACCCGGACTCGAAACCTACCCCAGACCGAAACGAGGATAGGAACCTAGACACAAAGCCATACCAGCACAAAACTCGAACCCACACTCGAACCCAAAATCAAACCCAAACACGATACCCGAACTCAAACCCATACCCAAAATTAGACCAAAACCTAGGCCTGCACCCGGACCCAAACTCGAACCCAGACCGAGATCGAAACCAAGAACTTAGACTCAAGCGTACAGATTGGCTAAGCCCCCAGCGCTGGCAGCTGTACATGATGCGTTCCATGTTTTGATGCTTCAGAATTATGTCTCAGATTCAT
The DNA here is from genome assembly GCF_029168945.1 of Cannabis sativa. Classification (NCBI taxonomy): domain Eukaryota; kingdom Viridiplantae; phylum Streptophyta; class Magnoliopsida; order Rosales; family Cannabaceae; genus Cannabis; species Cannabis sativa. Next base: position 63,126,119 of record NC_083601.1, read on the forward strand.
CCCATATCTTGAGTTATGAAGCATTGGAACTATAGTCAGATTTATCATATGAGGAACAACCGGTGCAAGTACTTGATAGAAGAGAGAAAGTCTTGAGAAACAAGAAAATTGCACTGGTAAAGTTATTGTGGAAAAACAGTAAAGTGGAAGAGGCAACCTCGGAACTCGAGATGGATATGCAACAAAATATCCGGAGTTGTTCAGGTAAATTTCGGGACGAAATTTCTATAAGGAGGGGGTAATTGTAATACCCTAAGACAAAGAAAATGGATTACCAAACCCTAACTAGTTAAAAGTGTATTATTGTAGAATTGTATTATTATATAATTTATTATAAGTGAATTAATTTGATATATGATATGTTAAGACACCGTTTGTGAGCCAGGGGCAATTCTATAATTTTGACACGAGAAGGGTAAAACTATGGAATCTATATTATGATGTGCTTATGGACCATATTATTATATATTCACAACTGGGTATTTCGGGCTGAATTGGGTTCGGGGCCAAAATACAATTTTAGGACTATTTGTTGGCATTTTATTAATCTGTGATTAATTTGAAAATTATTTGAATATGTGATATTTAATGGAAATGACTTGAATGCCCTTGAATGCTTAATTGTGTTATATGGCCCTAGGGGCAATTTAGGCTTTTTGACTATTTTGTCTATTTTGTGACAAGGGAATGTTGATTAATGAAAAGCATTTTCTACATTTCGCTTTACCCAAACCGCCCCCCTCTCTCTCTCTAAACTCATTTACTCTAATCTTTGATTTTGTAGAGAATTGTTTGGATTCAAGCTTATTTTGTGGGAATCTTTGAAGCTTGAGCTGTTGAGGATTTGGAGGTAGTTTTCTTACTATCTTAATTTGAATTGGTTGCTCAAATTGAAGTTGATTTAAGCATGATTTTATTGTAGAGATCCTTGTGATGCATGTGTGTTGGAATTAGTTTAATTTTGATACTCTATGCTTGATTGTGTTGAAGATTGATGTAGGATGCTTTGTGTTGTGCTTTTGAGATAATTTTTGAGGTTAAGTTGGTGCTTTAATTCTTTTATACAACTCTTATTTTATTGTTGAGCTTGAGCTTATGTTTTGGGTTTAAAGATTCAAGGTTTGAGCTTGAATTTGTTGATATTTTATTCAAGTTTGGAGCCTATATTGTATATTGTTTAATCTGATTTTGTTGCATGTGAACTTTGATTTTGACCTTTAAATGTGTGTATTAGCTCTCTGGTACGTTAGTTATATTGTGTGGGAAATGATTTTGAGATATATGCATCTTAGGGGTGAGATTGGGTGATTTTTGATGCATTTTTGGAGCTGCTAGAATGGAGTTTCTAGGTTTTCCACCCAGGCGTCGTGGCCCAGCTTTTGGGCACCGCGGCCCGCTCGCATGGACAGATTGCATGTTGAACTTGTATTGTTCATAACTTTTGACTCGGGACTCCGTTTGGGTCGTTCTTTATATTGTTTGAAAGCTCCTTCCGAGCTTTATATGTTTATCTATATTTTGAATGTCAATTTTATACAATGTGAAAGTTGATTTAGGGATTAACCCTATACTTGTGAATCCTAGAAATTGTGACTAGGATTACCGACACTAGGTCAAGGGCACCGGGGGATTCAGAATCTCCACGTTTACGGGAAAATTGGTAAGATAGTATTTAGCACGTAGAGTATTAAGAAAATTGTGACTAGGATTACCGACACTAGCACTTGTAATATTTTGTAAAATATTTTTGAGATCCCGAGACATGTAATTTTTGATTGTAAAGTTAAGTTATTTCAACTTTTATTTTCATTGTGTTTTCAATTAAATTTTAAATTACCCGAGCTTATCTTTCTAGTAATCCAATTTAGGGGATTAGGGTTTCTTAATCACCTTGGGTAGTGTGCCTATTTCTTAGGGCGTTATAGTTTGGTATCAGAGCGCCAAGGTTTATAAATTCCTAGTCCTGGTCCTATTCCTGGGTCTCGATCCGCTTCTAGTTTCGGTTCCAGTTTCAAGTCACGGGGTACAAGCTCGGGTTGAGTTTGGGTCCAAGTTTGGTTCGGGTCCTGATTTGGGTCTGGGGTGAGGTTCACGTCTGGGTTTCGATCTCGGTTAGGGTCCGAGGGTGGGTCCGGTTGTGGGTTTTGTCTAGGTCTAGTTCTAGGTCCCGGTCCCATTCAAAGATCCCAGTCCAGTTCCAGTTCAAGTTTTAGTTTTGGTTCCCGAGTGTGGGTCGGGATCTTGGTATGTGTCCGGGTCTTAGTTTGAGTTTGAGTTTGGGTTCGGGTTCAGGTCAATGTCCTAGATCCAGACATCGACTACGAGTCGGGTATAAGCATCAAGTCCCGGATCTCAGGTTCCGAGGTGGGTCCTAGGTCCAGGTTTGGGTTTGGGGTCGGTTCCCAAATCCCGATCTAAGTTCTGAGGCCCAAGTTCCGGTCCTAGTTTGAGGGCCCCATTCCTAGGTCTGGGTCCCCTATCTATGTTCGGGTCCTAGGTCCCGGTTTTGGTTCGGGTCCTAGTCCAAGTCTGTGTCTGAGTTTTAGGTCCCAGGTTCGAGTCTTGTTCTTAGGTCCTAGGTTCGGCCCCAATTTGTGGTTCTGAGTCTAGGTCCTGGTCTCGATCTGGGTACACGTCCCTGTGTTGGTTTAGGTCCCAGGTCATAGTTCTCATTCTGGTCCAAGTCCCGGTATGGGTTCTGGTCTAAGTTGATGTTTAGGTTTGGGTCCTGTTACAGTCCCATGACTGGGTTCTCGTCTCAGCCCTAGTCCAATTCCAGTTTTGGGTGTGGGATCGGGTCGTACCTGAACCTGGGACCTGATCCCAGACCTAGACTCAAACCTATACATGGATCTGGATATGAACCTGGACTCGAACGCAACCTGACCCACACCTAGACCGGGATCGAAACTAATTAGGACCTGGATCCGGACCGAGACCCAGACCTAAACGTGGACCTGTATCCAAGACTTGCACTCGGACCTGGACAAAAACCCATACCCAACCCTAGACTCGAACCAGGACTCAGACCCTGACCCAGACCCTGACAAGAACCTGAACCTGGACACAGAATAGAAATCACAACTAGGACTAGGACCCGAACCCAAACATGGACTCGGACTGGGACCTAGGACCCGAACCTGGATGGGGGACCTGGACCCGGGCCTCAGAACCAAGACCAGGATCAGAACTCGAGACTCAGATCTGGACTCAAACCCAATACTAGAACACAGATCTTGACCATGACCAGGAGAAAAAACCTGAACCTGAACTCGAACTAGGACTTGAACCCCGACAAGGTCCTAGACTTGGACCGGGACCTAGGACCCAAACCTGGATGGGGGAACTGGACCTGGGACCCGACCTTCGGAATTGACATCGAGACCTAGGACCTAACCCGAGACCCAGACCCTGAACTTGGACACGGACCAGGACCAGGGACCCGAAGTGGAACTAGACTGGGACCCGAGACTAGGATCTTGATCTAGAATCCGGGCTTGGACCTGACCCATTGTCGATGTTGGGATCTGGGACCCATACCTGGACTCAAACTGAGACCTTAACTCAGACCCAAACCCGGACCCAGACCCGAACTTGTACTCCGTGACCCAAAACTTAAAGCAGAACCGAAAGTGAACTGGGACCCGAGAACAAGACCAGGGGACTAAGACCGGATCTCGGTCCTGGAACTAGAATCTAACAAGGAACTAGACCCAGACCCAGATCGGGATGCGGACCCGAATCAAAACTCGGATTGGGACTCGAAACGCGAACCGAAACCCAGACACGGACTTGGACCTAGACCCGAATGCAGGACCCAGACCGGGATTGGAAACTCAGACCTAAACCTAGGTCCCTGACCTAGATTGGGGACCCAACGCGAAATTAGTACCAGAATCAGGACCCAGGAAAGGGACTGGGACCTAAGACCAGACCTTGGTCTCGGTCCCATACTCGGACCCACACACGGATCGGGACCCATGATCGGAATTGGACCTGAACCCAAACACAGACCTAAACCTAGACCAGGACTCGGACCCAGACCCACACCCAAACCTTAAATCGTACCCTGTGACCCAAAATTGGAACCCGCACTGGAAGCAGACCCTTAAACCCTAAACCTTAAACGTGATACCCTAAATCCTAAACTCTTTACACTTACCCCTAAACCCTAAGCCCTAAACCCTAAACCCTAAATCCCTAAACAATAAACCCAAAACCCTAAATCCTATACCCTAACCTTGACACGGGCCCAGACCCATACCCATACCGAGATCGGAACCCAAGACCTGCACCTCGACCCAGATCTAAACCCAAACCTATACCCAAAATTAGGACATGAACCAAGACCCAAACCCAGACCAAAACCTCGTCTGGGACCTAGACCTTAACTGGGACCCGAATCGTGACCGCAACCCAGACCCAAACAGGGACCTGGACTAAGACTGCGAATCGAATCAAGACTCAAACTTGAACCCGTACTGGGACCTAGACTCGAACCCAAACTCGGGATCCAAACCCGAACCTAAACCTGGACTTAGACTGGGACCTAGGATCCAGACCTAGATGGGGGGACCTGGGCCCCAAACCAAAACCTAAACCCATACCTGGACTAAGAATGCAGACCTAGATGGGGGACTTGGACCCGAAACTAGGCCCCCAATTCGCAACCGAGACCCAAAACTCGATTCCAGACTCAAGACACGGGACTCGTGTTGTACTCACAAGTATGTTGTTTAAACACCCTAAATATGAACTTTCTAAAACGATAAATTAAACACATATAAAGTTAAGAGAACCTTACATTGATGCAGCGGAATTAATGTCTCCTTCCGCTCAGATCTCTAACCCCTGTATCCTTTCTGTAGCAGAGTATAATCAAGATCTGAGCCCGAATGTCCTTCTTCTTCAAGTTTGATCCTTCACAGTCTTCCAATATATGATTGAGTTACTGCTTGCTGTGTGTGGGCACTCACTCTTTCACTAGGGTCACGAAATTGATGAAGGGAAAAGAGAAGAGGGATTTCAGCCAGGTATAGAAAGTAGGGAAGGCTCAGTTTTTCTGAAGAGAGAAATTTCTGTCAGAAAACTAATGAAAGCATGTAAATTGACTGAGCCATCACTTTCTATTTATAGGAAACTACTAGGTTTAGGTTAGGAATTATTTGGCATTAAAATAATGAAAAAATAAATTTGAAACTCCACAAATAGTGGCCGGCCCTGGTGTGTTAGTGGGCCCCACTTGATTTTGCAGTTTTATCAAATTTTATTTCTATTTTCTCAAAACCGCCAATTTTCCAATTCTAACCTTTTAAATGCCAAAACTAATTATTTAATAACTAAAATAGATTATTAAATAATATTGTCATTTAATTTAATTATTAACTAGACATATAAAGTCCATTAATAAATAAATAAAACTAGAATCTCTTTTCTTTACAATTTCACCCCTGCTTAGTGAAAATTCACAAATTAGACATAGTCTAACTTTAGAATTATAATTGATCAATCATGAATCAATTAATGAGTCTTACAAGCAGAATGTTCTCAACTAGAATGGGGACCATGGATCTATATGTTGAGCTTCCAATAAGTGAACCAAATTTACCAAGTAAATTCCTACTTATTAATTCTTCGTTGAATCCACTCTTAGAACTTAGAATTGCACTCTCAGACTTATATAGAGCATATTATATGTTTCACGATATCAATATGCTATCTCATTTAACCATTGTTATAATCTTATTGTGATTTAAAGATCCTTTATATAGATGATATACATCGATATGGGATTTCTTTACCGTTCTCACCCCTCAATGTATTTTGCCCCTTATAACACTTAGCTACCTGTAAATGGTGTTTAGTGATCTAATAATTAGTCAGTTAAACAAGAGCTCATCCATTTACTTCTATTTGCTAAGCTCGAAGGGAATCATCACTTGACTTCTATACACCAGTAGAAGCTATAGATTCCTTATTTATGTTTAGCACTCCCACTCAATCATACTATCATGTTCCCAAAATATACGTATCACCCTGACCTAAAAGTAGGCTTAACTAATAAATCAAAGAACATGAATAGTACTCCTGAGTTGAGCCTAAGCATATCAGGATTTAGATTCTTTTAATCTTAAGATCAACTACTGATATTGACTTGGAAAGATATATATAACGATAAGTTTGTAATATCTTAACTTAGTTGCAATATCGGTCCAATCCAAAGTATACTCCATACATTCGAAACCTAGTATACTTTACTAATGTCTTGGAAAGAACATAAAACTTACTCCAAGTGTAAGTACACATCATCGCTGATTATCACATTAGTGTAAATCCAAAACACTGATGAAACAGGGACCAATTCTTTCGATTCATATGATCAAAAACACATTCCACTATGGTGACGATACTGTAATTGTGAATAAACATAGGATCTGGATTTAACTGATTCTGTGTGTAAATGTAATAGACATATTAAACTATTAGCATGTAAAATTCATGCAAACATCAATCACTTCAAATTTCTTATATTGATAACTAATCAGATTGTAAAGAGTTTTATTTAGGGCATAAAACCCAACAAACTTTCACTTGCACTAACATAAAACAAACTGTGCAAATAGGTCAATCTGATGTCTTGATCTTCAGATCAAGTGTAGTATATTTGAATCCACCCAAACTTCTGGAAACTAGTTCATAAATACACTTATGAAACATCCTTTACTATATGCTTTACTCATCAAGGGATACTGAAATCTTTACTGTCTTAAAAGTACATCTGAATTAACAGAAGACATATCTCTCATATTTTAAAATATGTAATTGCGATAATACAGTGTAGACTTTTCTTCAGTAATATAACTTTCTTGTAATCTCGAATCTACAAAGTTATAGTTCTTCTCTGGTAGAGCTTGAATTATTATCCAATAATTCCTCCACCGCCAAAGTAAGCACCATCTCACAGATCTCGGAATGAATTGGTGAGATACAAGGACAACTGATACACAGTTCCTTAATATCTAACATATAGAATACTTTCATAAATCTTTCTTGAATATCGTCTAATGTTCCCTATTTGATTACATCTCAGATAGCTCCCACTCAATAGCAGATGTCTGGTTAAATAATACTTTTAACCTCTGATTGTTTGGAGAGTTAACTAGTTGTGACTTTTGTATTAGTCTGAAACTTTAAGTTAAGACAAAGTCATCAACATAGCAGACTAGTATTTGAAGTGAAAAATACATGCCAGAGATAAAGTAATCTAAATTAAGATACCATAAAATTTTATGAGAATTAGGAATTCTAGGTTCAAGTCATTCGAATGGACTGATCTAGAGTTCTTTATTTTATTCTCATAATTCTGATAAGTTATACCTATCCATGTGTATGGTTAGATTTTCTTTTCAGTAGTGTTCTTAAGCACCTATCACAAGTATCAACCTGATGAAGATGGGTATAGAATTTTAAAATTCTCCCACTCAATTAAGGTAGTGTGAAACTTTAACAAAGAACTTTTATAGGTATCAATCTTTTACTTACAATAGTAAAATTGAAATGGAACATACAATCAAGATCAAGCATTTATATTGACAATGGCGAACTCATTATATTACTTCCATGTTTAATGAAAATATGTGTTACATAGGGAATTGTGGAATAGACTCCACCCCTAAGAATATACATATAGGGTACTATGGATAATCTCCACCCCTAAGTATATAGAGAATATGATCCACCCCTAAAGGTTGTAAAGATCATTATTCTCTAAGTGTGATAGAGTTTATGTGGAGTTGAATACTATCCAGAGTTCATTAGATATAAAAGATCGTTGAACTGCATAGTTTTCTTAACTTTTCTCCACCCCTATCAGATCAAAAGATCCTTTTATTAAACAAATTCTTAATAATTGTATTAGAATTAACAATTATAATAAACATAGAAATAATTTCTGGTGTTTATTCAATATAACTCTATGAAGAGTTGTAAATATTATAGAATTTGCATCAATAATAAAGACACTTACACATACAAACATATAAATATAATGTGGTAATAATTGATGAAGATAAATTGAATGAAGCTCAATCTCATTAACTGCAATTTTTTTTTTGAATTTCGAAAATAAAAAACTTTATTAATTGTTGCTCCAGAATTTGCCCAAAATACGTGGACCAGTCGAGAGGGGACACGTGGATCAGATAACTTGTAAACATTTATTAAGTCTTTGTGCGCCACAAGGAAGCGCTGTTAGCATGGGTCCCGGAGGAGGCACCCGGAGTACAAGGTACTCCAGGAAGCTAGTATAGCGTGAAGGCTCTCCGGGATATGTCAGGTCTCTCCCGAGCAATCAAGTCGCATTTAATGCTGCATGGGAGGAAGCGTGTTGAGACTGTAACACGCAATAAAGTCTGACGGCACAACCCCCGAACAGCAGCGCTACAGTAATGATCATTTAAGTCTAGCGACGGCTACTCTGCGAAGAGTCACGTCAATCACAAGGCAGAAAGGACATTCTTCATAAACGCCCTACAGCACCTAGGGATTTGACCATGCATCACCCATGGTATATTCATTGGAAATGCCCAACTTTATGGATACTTACAGATACATGTGTAAGAACAATTCTAGGGATTACCCCACCAAAACACTATAAATACCCCCTCAAAGCTCATTTAATGGGGTCGAGAATCTTGGTTTGCAAAAGAGCAAGAAGAGAAAATACTCACCAAGAACATTCTCTGTATTTAAGAGAAAGACATTCTCTCAAGTGTAGAATCTGTATTAAATACATCCATTAATAACAGAGACTCGTGGACTAAGGCTCATTAACGCCCCAACCACGTAAAAAATCTTTATCTCACTTTCTTACAGCTCTTCCTTACAATCATATTTTAATAGTTGTCGAAAATCTCGGTCAACACTTTGGTTCTTTCATTGAGAGCTGAGGAAAGCTGCTACATAACAAGCATTTGACTTCACAACAATGGTGGAGACAAGAGCTACACGTCATCCTCGCCCTCTAGAAAATGCTCAAGATCCCAATGAGGAAGATGTAGCCTCAAGGGCAGCAGAGGAGTCCGAGGAAGAAGAAGAAGAGATAGTTCCCGACGAGAACTACGAGGAACACCTCGACGAGTATGCCTATGACGGAGGAAGCTACTCGGAGTTGGTGCTCCTTAGACAAAAAGCTATCGATCATGAAACTGAGATCGAAGCTCAGAAAGTGCAAAATCAAAAAATGCAGAAGTGATGCTAGCCATGCGAGAAAGCCATGGAGGCACCGGTATTCACGTGCATCCCAAGGCAATGGCACTCGGGCTCGACGGAGCCGGTTGACGTCTTCGCCTAACTCCCAGCAGCAAAGACCTAGGGAACCTAGCCCTATAAGGCACCCTGCTGAGGAAAACCAAACAAAAAACCCTACTTCTACCCCTGGGCGAAAGAAAAAGGTGCAGGATCCGCGAAGGGTCCGCTCAGATTTCCCTAAAGGGAAAGGTCCGCAGAGGGGCAAGCCCCAAAGAGGGAGCCTTGGCCCTCAGGATCGAGGGGACCGGAAAAGCGTTTCCGTGCACCAGGAACCAGGGGGTAGAGGAAGAAGAGGACAGAGATGTCCTCCCATTGATCTGAGAAATCAAATCAATGGGAATCAAGGTGACCTCCGGGATCACCTTCACCAAAAAAGATACAGGCCCGTGGTCTCCTCGGGTGCTGTAAACGAAGGGATTATGGCGGAACTTGCCATACTTCGAAAAGATATTGCTCGAGTCTCCCGGAGGCAGAAGGGAGACGACTCCGACTCGGACAGTGAGGATCGGGAGCCTTGTGCCCAACATATCCTGGAGGCGGAGCTCCCTAAGAACTTCAAGATGCCCGAAATGGCAGCATATACTGGGAACTCCGACCCCAGTGATCACTTGTCACGGTTCAACCGTGTCATGACAGTCATGCGGGTCAGCAATGACGCCAAATGCCTGTGCTTCCCCCTCACTCTGAGCGGATCAGCAGAGGAATGGTTCAAAAAATTGGAACCAGGATCAGTGGGTTGCATGAACAAACTCCAAACCAACTTCCGGAGACAATTTGTCGCTGCCAGGAAGGTCAACTTGGAGGTTAGTGCCTTGACCAACATCAAGCAACTGCCCACCGAGACCTTGAAGAATTACATCAAGGGGTTCCGAGAGGAAGCCTCGAAGACCAAGAAGGTTGACGACGGACAACAGCTTGCGCTTCTCCAAGCAGGAATCCGCACTGGGACTCCCTTCTTGAACGAGTTGCAGCAAGAAGGCGCTGCTAGCCTTTAGGACTTCCAGAAACGAGTCCAAAAATATATTAACCTCGAAGAAGCCCAGATCGTGGCTTACGGAGGCTACTATCCCACCGGGATAGCAGGATACATGCCAGGAGTGTCGCCCTCGGGTACTGTCCCGACCGCAACTCCACCAATAAGTGGCATACAGTTCTCCGCTACTCCCGGATACAGCCAGGGTCAAGCTTTGGCACCGGCATCTTCCCATTACAGCAACCCGTCCGGGGTGAATGGACGAACTCCTTCACAGGCCGCCCCGACTGCTAGCTTAACAGGCCCTACCCAGGGGTCAAGGAGCAAAAGGTCCTCCAAGGGCAGCACCCGGACGGGAGAGAAGCGCCAAAAGAAGGGGTACACACCCCAATATACTCAGTACACAGAGCTCACGGACTCTCAGGAACGTGTATATTTTGCCACTAGGCAAAATACGCACTACCGGAGGCCCCAGCCGTTGTACAAAGATAGCTCCCGGAGAGATCCGAGTAAAAGATGCGAGTACCACAACGACATTGGTCATAGCACCAATGAGTGTAAAAATCTCAAAGACGAGATTGAAAATTTGATCCGTTTGGGCCACCTCTATGAGTGGATCAAAAATAGGTTGCCCCACCTTAATCCAGGGCAGGTGGCCGGGGGTATGCCTCCGGGAACACCAGGGGGTACAGCAGGAGTATTGCCTCCACCGCTCCCGCAGTGACACCCAAAGATATCCCCGGACTACCGCCCCGCCTAATGGACGGGTAGCCATGATCTCCGGAGGTCCCCATATCGGAGGAAACACTCGCAAGGAGCGAAAAAGATATGCCGAGGCCGCAAGACACAGTGAGGTGTGGGAGGTTACTCAACTCCCGGCTCAAAGGCCTCGGCTAATGGACCAGCCCATAACGTTCACGGAAGAAGACGCCAAGACGGTGCGTTTTCCTCACCACGACCCGCTGGTCATAGAGACCCCCATCGCAAATAAGGTGGTGGCTAGGGTTCTGATTGACTATGGGAGTTCCGTGAACTTGCTCTTCAAAGAAGCCTTCACTGCGATAGGGTTGACCGACCGGGACCTCTCGCCTAGTGGATCACAGCTCACAGGGTTTAACGGGACGACGCTAATCCCGATGGGAAAAGTCAGGCTCCCAGTTACCCTATGCCCGGATACCCCCCAGAGCACATTTAAGTATTGCACCTTCGTGGTGGTAGACTGTCCAACAGCCTACAACGCAATCCTAGGCCGACCGGCCCTCGTCGACTTTGGTGCGATTACTTCAATCCGACATCTATGCCTGAAATTCCGTACCCAGGAAGCCGGAGTCGGAACGGTGAAGGGAAATCAGGGAGAGGCCAGGCAATGTTACAATGTTGCCACCCACATACCAGTACTCATGGTCCGGGGGCCCCCTGAGATAGAAAAGGCTGAAGAGGATGAGTTGGATCCTCGCATAGGGTCCGAAAGGGTCGTGGAACCAATGGAGGACGTCGAAGAAATACCAGTGTGCGACGACGACTCCACCAAAGTACTCCGGATAGGGAAGAGCCTGGATCCGGAGGAAAAAGATAAAATAATAAAAACACTGAAGGGCGCCGTCGACATCTTTGCATGGCGCCAAGAAGACATGACCGGCATCAGCCCTCATGTCATCACCCATGTACTCAATGTCAACCCGGACATGCCCCCTATACAGCAAAAGAGACGCCCGCTCGACTCGGTTAGAGAAAGAGGTGGACAAACTCTTGTCCAATGGCATGATCCGCGACGTGTATTATCCGGAATGGCTGGCCAATCTGGTCTTGGTGCCCAAGCCGAACGGGACTTGGCGGGTTTGTATAGATTTCACAGATCTAAACAAAGCCTGCCCAAAGGACTGCTTTCCGCTGCCCAGGATCGACCAGATGGTAGACGCCACGTCCGGATTTAAGCTGCTGTCTTTCATGGATGCCTATGCTGGGTACAACCAAATAAAAATGCATACGGCAGACTAGGAGTGCACTAGCTTCAGGACCGATAAGGGGGTATACTGTTACCTAGTCATGCCTTTCGGACTGAAAAACGCCGGAGCAACCTATCAAAGAATGGTTAACCGGATGTTTAAAAGCCTCCTGGGACGAAACATGGAGGTATATGTAGACGACATGCTCGTCAAATCCAAAGCATGCAACAGCCATGCGAGCGACTTAGAAGAATGTTTCGAAGTCGTCCGGAGATACGGCATGAAGCTCAATCCGAAAAAATGCACCTTCGGGGTCAAGTCGGGAAAATTCCTGGGCTTCATAGTCAGCCAAAGGGGGATCGAAGCAAACCCGGAGAAAATCCAAGCTCTCCTGGACATGCCATCCCCCAAGAAACATAAGGACGTGCAGAGCTTGACCGGAAAGGTAGCCGCACTGAGCCGCTTTATCTCACGATCCACGGACAAGTGCATACCCTTCTTCAACATACTGAAGAAATGCCAAAAGTTCGAATGGTCGGATGAATGCGAGGAGGCATTCAAAAGGTTAAAAGACCACATGGCCAAACCTCCTATCCTATCAAAACCCGTCCTTGGAGAAGACCTGTTCCTTTACTTGGCCGTCTCCGAGCATGCGGTCGGCCGCCGCACCGGGTCCGGGAGGAAGAAAAAATTCAGCACCCCGTGTACTATGTTAGTAAGCGCATGGTAGGGGCCGAGACAAGGTACCCGGTCATTGAAAAATTAGTATTCTGCCTCCTGATGGCATCAAGGAAGTTGAGACCATACTTCCAAGCCCATCCGATCAGAATCTTGACCAATCATCCGCTCCGGCAAGTTCTCCAGAAGCCTGAAGCATCCGGAAGACTCCTCAAGTGGGCGATGGAGCTGAGTCAGTTCGACTTACATTACGTGCCCCGAATTTCCATAAAAGGCCAAGCCTTGGCAGACTTCATCACCGAATGCAATGAAGCCGAGGCAACAGCCAATACACCGGAACCACCAATCCCCACTTGGAGAGTATTTGTGGACGGAGCTTCTAATGAGAACGGTTCAGGAGCCGGAGTGGCTATGATATCACCTACTGGATTGCGGCTCCAGGCGGCACTCCGATTCAACTTCACAGCTTCGAATAATGAAGCCGAATATGAGGCCCTGATAGCAGGGCTAAAATTGGCTAAAGCTGTAGGAGCCAAGAGAGTGGAAGTCTACAGTGATTCTCAGCTGGTCGTAAACCAAGTTTCCGGAGAATACCAAACTCGCGGCGAACGGATGGCCGCGTACGTAGCAATAGTCCGAGAACTGCTCCACGAGTTCACGGACTACAAAGTAGAAAGAATCCCCCGAGAGAAGAATGCTCATGCGGACTGTCTGGCTAAGTTAGCCTCGGACAGTGAAATCGAAGAACTGGGGGTAGTACCAGTGGAACGCTTGGCAGAGCCAAGCATCAAAATAAAAGAGACCACACAAACGGTTGGGCAAGAACCCAGCTGGATGGTCCCCATCATAAAGTACATAACCACAGGTGAGTTGCCCCAAGAGAGGGCACTGTCTCGAAAGATTCAGTATCAAGCTCATCGTTATGTAATGATGGACCACATTCTCTACCGGAGAGGACTCAGCATGCCTTATTTAAGGTGTGTATCGGACCCTGAAGCTAGACAAATCATGCTAGAGGTCCATGAAGGGTTCTGTGGAGATCATACGGGAGGACCCAGCCTCTCAAAGAAAATATTGAGGCAAGGGTACTTCTGGCCAACAATGAAAAAAGATTGTATAGACTATGTCCAAAAGTGTGACTCGTGCCAAAGGTACGCGAACATACCGAGAGCCCCTCCAAATGAGATCACTTTGATGACCAGCCCCTGGCCCTTCGCGTTCTGGGGAATAGATCTCATTGGGTCTCTACCTACGGGAAAAGGAGAGGTAAAGTATGCAATAGTAGCAGTGGACTACTTCACCAAGTGGACAGAGGCTGAGCCTATGAAGACAATAACTGCTAAGAAGGCATTGGACTTTGTTATCAAAAACATAGTGTGTCGATACGGCTTGCCTCACAAAATAGTCTCAGACAATGGAAAGCAATTTGATTGCGAGGAATTTACTGACTTTTGCAACCGACACGGAGTGGTAAAAAGCTTCTCCGCGGTAGCCCGGCCTCAAACAAACGGCCAGGCAGAAGCAGTCAATAAAATCCTAAAGGTCACTTTGAAAAAGAAGCTACTGGCCTGTAAAAATAACTGGCCTGAAGAATTGCCAAGGGTATTGTGGGCCTACCGGACGACCCCCAGAACCACAACCGGTCACTCGCCGTTCTCAATGGCGTACGGTTGTGAAGCAATGGTCCCGGTGGAAACATTATTCCCATCCCACAGGAGGACGACTTATGATCCGGCCACCAATCAGGCACTGCTCCAAGAGGCTTTGGATCAAGTCGAAGAACTCCGGGATGAGTCTCAAATACGGATGGCTGCTTATCAAAAGAAGGTGACCAAGTATTTTAACTCCAAGGTTAAAAGCAAGAAATTCGCTATTGGGGATATGGTCCTAAGAAGGGTTTTTCCAGCCACCCAAGAACCCGGAGTGGGGGTACTTGGACCAAATTGGGAAGGACCATATGAAATCGAGGACGAAATCGGTTCCGACACTTACAAACTAAAAAGAATGGACGGAACCACCGTCCCAAGAGCCTGGAACGCCGATCACCTCAGAAAATATTACCAGTAGCGAATTAAACTTAGATTTTGTTCAAAGGGTTTGTACCGTCCAAATGTATACCTCCTCTATATTAAATAAAACTGAGTGCCTTAAAAACAAAGTTTCTATGCCACTCAGGGGGGTACTAGGGTATACCGCACGGACAAACAAAAACAAACTAAGTAAAATATCCTGACCCAAAGGGCAGGTCAAAAAGTATGCACAAAAATAAAAAGCATAAGTATAAAAACCCTGAGCCAAAGGACAGGTTAAAATATATAAGTGTGACGAATAAAGATCGCATAAAAAATATCCTGGCCCAAAGGGCAGGTCATATACATATAAATGGCCCGGGGACAGGCCTTAAAATATAATTGTCTCCCCTTCAAATGAAAGCTGCCGCCTATATGTAAATTGTTCTAAGGTAGCAGCAAATATGTACAAACAAAAAAAAAGAGAGTTATAAAAGAAACGGGTAGAATCTGGGTCAATAATACGGCAGCTCAGTCAGCCCGCGGAGGAAGACGAGGTCCAATCCGTGCCTCAAGCGCAGCATCAAGCTTCTTCTTCTTTTCCCGAAATCTGGCAATCATCTCCTCGGGTTTGGGATAAAAAGTAAGCTTGATACTCTGATCATTGGTGGCCCAAGCCATATAGACACCATCATCAAAGCGCTTCGGGCACCGGGCGCAGGAAACAGGAGAAAGGAGCTCGGCCCTCTTGGCCTTCCTGGTGGACTGTTCTTTGAAATCCCTAAGCTCCTTCAACTCCGCAGCTAGAGCGGCCTTGGATTCAATGTCCGACTGGTGAGTCTCCTCTAGAGATCTCACCTTGGCGACCATTTCATCCAAAGCCTCCCTGGCCTCCCGGAGATCTCGCCTGGCCTTCTCAGCAGCCTCGGTTTGAGCCCTTAGTTCCTCCTGGTGCTGGGCCTCCATCCTGTCTCTCCGCTGAGCCTCGTCCCGGATCATGGCCTCCGCCTGAGCCTCCCTCCGTTTGGCCTCCTCTTCCTTGGCCTTGGCCGCTGCCTCCTGGCGCTCGGCAGCCTCCTGGTAGATCTGCCTCTCCGCTGTGAGGTCTTGGAGGACCTTCCTGACGTCATTCATGTCTCCAAAATCAGACAGAGTGAAGCCATGGTTTATGATGTTCTTGGAGAGGCGGCCAGCCTCAGCAGCAAGCTGAGCCATAACAAAGTATAAGAAAAAATTTCTCAAAGGAGGAAAACAACATACAAACAACAAAAGGAAACGCAAAAATTGCAAAGTACTTACCACCGTGAGAGAATGGCTGAGGTCCTGGACCTGGAAGATGGAGTTCAGGGAAGCGCAAGTGGCAAACCGCTTGGGCGCGCAACGTGTGAGCTGAGAAGCGAACTCGCCGGTCATCTCCGCGGCAAAGGGAGCCAAGGTAGGCCCTAGGAAGCGACGGAACCAGTCCGATAAGGGGTCCAGATTAAGGTCCCACGGATCCTGGTATTCCGAGTGGTTGATGCTCGCCTCAACCTCAGCTCGCAGAATCCTCCTAAGGGCCTCCACTTCGGCATGCCCCCGGGAGTACTCATCCATAGCATAGTTGTGTTTGGCTATGCGAAGCTCCTGCCTCACCTCGTCCCCCGGAATCGGGGTAAGCTCGATGTGGGGAGGAGCAGGATTTTCCTCCATCGGGGAGACCCCGCCGTCTAGGCCATGGGCAGGAGTGTCGGCCCTCCGCGGCCTCTTCGGCTCATCCTGGGCAACCATCTTGCCCTTACGCTTGCGAATCAGAGCCACTTCAGGCTCCTCCTCGTCCTCCTCTGCTACCTCCGGAAGGGCTTGAGGCTCTCCTGCACCCTCAACGGCTTCCTCCGAGAAGTCCCACCCTTTCCCTTGGCCTTCTCCCGGAAGCACCTCCTCGTCATCCACTAAGTCAATAGTGTCGGGGGGAGCGGTGGAAGAAACCTTCAAGGAAGGGGCTGGGGGAGAAGAGGTGAAGGCCGGAGGAGCCACGGGAGTATGAACCCCGGCAAGCTGTTCCAGGATGGCATCCATGGAGATATCTGTTTCAAAAAAAAAATAAGCAAGTGTTAGAAGTCCGCAAGGAACCGCTTATACAAGATACAGCAAATAAGCTACTCCTACCCGAACTTCCTAATTCGGCCCTAGCAAAGTCCTGTACTTTAATGCTGGCGGCGTCATCTCCGAGATAACTGTCCGAGGGCCGAAACCAGCTGGACGTTATGTAAGCTGATGGACCTAAGGGAATAGGTTCCGGAGGGCCGGAGCCCATCCGGGACCGACCTAGGTAATCTCCTAAGTTCGAAAAGTAAAATTCCTTCAAATGATCCCCCCACCGGGTCAACGGCATCTTAAATCTACGAAGACGCTCGTCGAACCCTACGGGCCTATGACTGGTGTATTCATCAACGGAAGGAACATAGCGAATTATCAAGGGAGACTTACCGCCGGCACCGGAGGTGCTAGCACCGGGAGCACCCGAGTTTGGTTCGGGGGCCGAAGGCTGTGGCCGGGAAGTTTGCTTCTCGGAAGAATCTTCAATACGAAGGGGCCGCCCGGCGTAACGATCCCCAATCTCTTCTTGAAGTATCTTGTCAAAAAATTTATCCTCGGACTTCCCGGCAATGGCTTGGCTCCTTCGCTCCACCGGACTCCCCACGCGAAGTCCTCTCCCCGAGGCCGCCTGGGCCTTAGAGTACGCTTTCTCCTGGGCCTTCCGTAGAGATAATCTTGGTACTTCTTCTCCGCCGTGGCAATGAGTTCGTCCCGAAGGCCTTCTCCGCAACCGCGCCCTCACATTGGGGCAAATGACCCGTGAGAGGTTGGAGTCATCCACGGATTGATGAGAAAGGATAAGTGTGGCCTTTCTCGCAATTCTCCGTGGTAACTGTGCCCCCGAGCATCAAGATCGGCGTGGTCATAGGAGGCGAAGGCTTGGGCCCTTCGAAGGACAGCCTGAGTGGGAAGCGTCCGCTGGTAAGGTGGGATCCGCACCCACTCCGTGAGAAGCTCCGGGTGGTCCACGGCCCTGAACCCGGAAGAAAAGAAAAAGCGGTGGCGGTACTCCTTAACGTGAGTCTGCCTATTATACGGAACCACCCCCTCGTTAGCAGGGTGGATCCGGAACCCATAAAAATCATCCTTAAGTTTGTCCCCTTTCTTGGGGACGGATACAAGTTCATAAAAATATAAAATTTCCGCCGGGCTGGGAGACCCCCAGCCACGGGCGGTGTAAAAAATAAATAAGCCTGTGAGCAGGCAGTAAGCTTGAGGAATAAGGTTGTATGGCGCAAGGCCGACAAATACAAGAAAATTAACAAAGTAATCTTGGAGCGGGAGCATGGCACCGGTCATCAAATGGGTCTGACTCCAAGCCTCGAAGCCGTCATAGTTATGATTAGGCGTCTCCGAGTCACGAGGAGGCCGGTGGAAGGTCCCTGAGGTGGAGGGTTTGATCCCAGCCACATTAATAATGTTCTCCAGCTGGTGAGGACAAGTCAGGGTGGATCGAAGCTCGGCCGCTTCCCAACCAGTTGCACGGGATTTATACCCCTCCTGGGCAACGGGTCCCAGAGAAACCTCTTCCAGCGTGGCCATACCTTTCCCTTTCTTCTTCGAAGATTTTGAGCCAGAAGCAGACATTTTGTGTTCTGAGAAAGACAAAAAGGGAAAAAGAAAAGTCCAGCAGTTAGGTCCCATACCAAACCCTAAATCAAGAAAAAGGGAGTGGGGGTCCCCTAACCGCTGGAAAGAGGCCCCCTCCGGACACGTGTCACATGAGAAACTCTGGAGAGAATCCCTAAACAAATGTCGGGTGCAGTGAAATCGCAGAAAGTGGTTTTGCAAAAAGAAAAAGAAAAGAGAAAAGCCTTCCTATGCCCTAAGCAACTGTTAAACGAAGAATACATGGCCTTCTTCAAACAAAGCTGTATGACTACAACAGGGACATGATAATGGCGATTCTACAACTAACGCAGAACTCGAAGAACTTAAACACTCACACACCCAGAAGCCTCTAAGTACGAACCCAGAAAACGAACGAAGTAAATATAAGCATGTTATTATCTAAGGATGCAAGAAACTTACAGTAGATCGTTGAACTGGGGGTACTGAATGTGGTTGGGTGAAAGTTGAGGAGAACTGGCGAAGTCAAACACCGGAAAACTGAATGAAGTGTCTAAGTATTAAGACAGTTCGTGCTACTTCGAGGAATTTTTCTCTCTGGGAAATTCGAGCAGAAATGGCAAGGAATGGAAAGTAACCGAAATGAAGGAAAGGCGGTGGCTTTTATAGGCAAAAACGCATGAGGAACAGGCGTCATCACCTACCAATCGCACGGTGGGGGAGACGCACGATTCGAATTCCCGAAAATCAACGGATCAGATCAATCTACCATTAAGGCGGTGGAAACGTTTGAGTATCCGTCTGACACAATTAATGCGCCGCATCAGTCATGGGGCGTGAAACGAATCGACCTCTGCAAAAGCGAATCGCTGCATTTAATGCCATTATCGGACGCACCTCCACGCGCCCCGAGTTCGTATTAGACGACCGAGGAGGCGGCTGGAGACATTCCTGCAAAAAGCAAATCGCTGCATTAAATGACATCATTTAATTTGCCCCCACGCGCTCGAGGCTTGAGCTAGGAAAACGAGGAGTCGACCGGAGACACTTGAACAAGCCTTGGTTTATTTTTACTAAGTAAACAAGGCTTGGGGGTAAATGTTGCTCCAGAATTCGCCCAGGATACGTGGACCAGCCGAGAGGGGACACGTGGATCAGATAACTGGTAAACATTTATTAAGTCTTTGTGCGCCACAAGGAAGCGCTGTTAGCATGGGTCCCGGAGGAGGCACCCGGAGTACAAGGTACTCCAGGAAGCTAGTATAGCGTGAAGGCTCTCCGGATATGTCGGGTCTCTCCCGAGCACTCAAGTCGCATTTAATGCTGCCTGGGAGGACGCGTGTTGAGACTGTAACACGCAATAAAGTCTGACGGCACAACCCCCAAAATGTTAGCCGCTACAAGAATGATCATTTAAGTCTAGCGACGGCTACTCTGCGAAGAGTCACGTCAATCACAAGGCAGAAAGGACATTCTTCATAAAAGCCCTACAGCACCTAGGGATTTGACCATGCATCACCCATGGTATATTCATTGGAAATGCCCAACTTTATGGATACTTACAGATACATGTGTAAGAACAATTCTAGGGATTACCCCACCAAAACACTATAAATACCCCCTCAAAGCTCATTTAATGGGGTCGAGAATCTTGGTTTGCAAAAGAGCAAGAAGAGAAAATACTCACCAAGAACATTCTCTGTATTAAGAGAAAGACATTCTCTCAAGTGTAGAATCTGTATTAAATACATCCATTAATAACAGAGACTCGTGGACTAAGGCTCATTAACGCCCCAACCACGTAAAAAATCTTTATCTCACTTTCTTACAGCTCTTCATTACAATCATATTTTAATAGTTGTCGAAAATCTCGGTCAACATTAATAATAATAAAAAATGTATTGCAACAATATGGAAAAATAGGGATAAATATCCCTAACTAAAATTTAAAATTCAAATTGTCTTTAAACTAAAACAATTAATTCAAAAATAAATTGAAGAGCTTCATCTTCATCTGGACGATTTCACCATTTGGTATAGCTTTTCGATTCAACTCAATTGAGTTCAAGTAGCTTGGCCTATAAGAAAAAGAAAACAAATAAACAAAGTTAGTCCAGAATCATAAATCCAATTGGATAATAATTCACTAAAACGCTTAAAGTTTATAAATAGAAATACCTTGTTTCTTTGCAAGAAGTTTATGACATTGGGGTTTGCCATGACCTTTTTCATTGCAGTAGAAACACTTTCCTTTAGGTGTAGCATCACCAGAAGGAGCAGCCTTTTTATTCTTCATGGCTTTTGTTCGCTTCTTGGTGTTCTTCCACTTCTTCTTCGATTTGGGCTTCGAAGCAGAGGCCACATTTGCTTTAGGTTTGTTCGTCCCATTACCATTCCCAGGATTGTGAGGTTTACTCCCTTTCTTCTTGGGTCCTCCAATCAAATTTTCATAAGTTTGAAGGTCATTGACTAATTCATGAAAGTCAATTTCCTTCTTATTATTTGAAGTGTATGGTAGAAATGCTGGAGTCAGGCTATTCAAGATAAGGCTTACTTGAGTAGAACTGTCCATTTCAGCACCATGATCCTGGGCTTCTTGGAAATAACTCGACATGAGGAGTGCATGGTCACGCACGTTTTGATGAGGTTCCATCCGTGCATTAATGTACTTGTTAGTCGCGTCAAAGCGTGACTGAAGTGATGCCTTACCGAATAGCTCATTTAACTTCGTCATAATTTAAGCAGCCATCTCGGTTTTAGAAAACCGAGTTTTGAGGGTGTCAACCATGCTAGAAAGCATAAAGTATAGAGCTTTGCCATTTGCTTTCTGCCAACGCTCATACTTTTCTTTCACAACTTTGGATGCATTGTCCCCACGCATTTCAGGTGACGGCTGAGTTAAAACAAACAAGGTACTTTCTCCTATGAGAGCAATATTAGTGTTCTCATTCCACTTATTAAAGTTAGATCCATTCAGCTTCTTTTCGGTCAATAGTGATAACATGGGATTCATTTTGATAATACAGGATACTACAAAATAATAGAAATCAACAAATAGAAATTAATAATGGTTTAACACAAAATCAATTCAGAAATTATAAGCACATAGCAAGTAGGAATGATATGATAAAATACTTAAAAAATTCAATGCTAAATAATTTCCAAGGTTTTTCAACAAACTGATATCAGTGTCCCGTTTAGGCGAGAGTCAAAGGTACCATCTATTGAATAGAGTTGTCAGCTCATCTAAAATGTTAAACATTCTAGCAACCTTTTATTCGATCAAGATTGGAATCCAGCGTTGTTCCGTTTAGGCGAGAGTCAAGGCTATTCTATCTTATGAGCTACTACCATTGTTTCGCAATTTGCAAGTCAAATATGGTCGCCACCATTAGGGTG
The DNA here is from genome assembly GCF_029168945.1 of Cannabis sativa. Classification (NCBI taxonomy): domain Eukaryota; kingdom Viridiplantae; phylum Streptophyta; class Magnoliopsida; order Rosales; family Cannabaceae; genus Cannabis; species Cannabis sativa. The sequence goes on from NC_083601.1 coordinate 63,148,078, forward strand.
ATCTATACCATATAAAACACTTACAAACTACTTATCTTTCGAGATTAAACGGTGCGAAATCACTAATGAACGTTCCTCCATTAGGGAGGATTACTCACTAAAACAAACGCGATGTAAAACCAACAATGGAGATCGAATATCTTAATAATAATAAAGCTCATTCTTTAAAATGTATTTTCTTTATTATTCTAATAAATATATTCATTAAATTCAAAATTTAGATTTAAAATTCAAAAATAAGAGTTTAAGATAATATTTATAAAATTATACTTAGATGGTGATTTGAAATAAAATTAATTATTTCCATCTTAGTAGTAATCTTGAATATAATTATTAAGGAAATTAATTTAAGTTGTATTAATGTAAATTAATTAGCAACTTAAAAATTTCCTTGAGAATATATTTATTGTATTTGAAAATTAAGTATAAAAATTATACAATTTTCGAAAATAATAAAAATTAGAAAAGAAATACTTCAAGCAAAAATATCACCTATCTAGATTTTCTTTTGACTAATTAATTCAATTTCTAATAATATACTTTAACCTTCTTTATTTTAAATTAATCAATATATGAAAAAATCATTGATTTAAGTTGGTCCAAGAATTAATTAAAATAAATAATTAATTTACAACTCAATCTATTTTTCAAAAAAAAATAAAAATAAAAAATATTGCATAAATAAAATGCAATTTTCGAAATTGATTAATAAAATAAAGAGAAATATATATGTATTGAAAATTATTTAAATTTAAGTTGAAAAATTAAATTTCAACCTAAAAATAATTTTCTATTTAATTAAGTGTCATGAAAAATAAATAAATATTTAAGTATCATGATGAGAATCAACTTAGATATTTAAATTTTTCAAGTTAATTAAATGTATTAAATTCAAGAAATAAATAATTCAGTGTAGAGAAGGCTTAATTATTAATTTCTAGTTTAATACTAAGAAAAATATACTTTCAAAAAAATTGTACCAAAATTAATTATTTAAATAATTAATTTCACAAAGTATAATATTTTTCCTATTTAAATATTAGAAATAATAAGTAGTCTAGAAATTACTATCTAGAAAATATCTTATTTGACTAACTATCTTTTCAACAAAAATTTAAAAAATATCTAATTTAAGTTGTATAGGAAAAAATCTTAAACTTAAATAATTTCAAATTTAGATTTAATTAAATATCAAAAATTAAGCTATAACCACTTAATTTGAAGATATCTTTTTAAGTTAATATTCGAAAAGATATTAATCTAAAAAATATCTAAAATATTCCATTTTAAGTTAATATTCGAAAAGATATTAACTTAAAAAATATCTTAAGAATCTTAATAACCAATGCATAAAATTCGTCAACTTAATTTTGAAATTTGAAATTCAAAAGATATTCAGATTTAAGTTGATTAGTTATAGATAACTAAATATCAACTTAAATAGGAATATTTAATGAAAAATTTAAATTAAGCTTCAGAAAGAATCTAGATGGTTATAATTCTATATTTAATTAAATACAAGAAAAATACAAATAGTTTGTCTAGAAAAATACAAATAGTTTGTCTAGAAAAATATCTAAAACTAAAACTGTTTTTCTTAAACTTAACTTTAAAATATTAAAATGAAAATAAATTTTCACATATTTTAAAAGTTAATTATGTTGCTACTTCAATTTTATTAGGTCAAACTAATATAATTAACCTAGTACAGTTATTCAAATCAGGCAAATGGGCCTTCACAATTAGGGTAGTTCATGTGAGGGGGTGCTGGGTTCAGTATGTCGTACCCACTTCTATGGCTCCCAACTCTCACACAAGGCCCAAAAGAGAGGAATTTAACCTTAAAATGAATAACTGTTATTAATTGAATAGGTCCAAGAACTAAATGGACCTAAATAAAATCTATCATGGCGTGACATTTTATTTAGCAACAACCTATATGCATCTATATAATAAAATAAACACATAGGCTCACACAGGTACACACATGGATGGATCCTATCATGTTGCTAGGTCATACACAGATGAAAGAAGATTGTAAAATTTACCTGTTACAAATTATTAACTTGACCAAGGGAGCAATCAGATCATTAGATTTGGCGAAAGGTAACCATGGCTATTTGCAATCAACTAATAATAGGTTTTGAAAACTTACACACAAGCTAAAACCACATACTCCTACAACAAGGTTAGCTGGATAGTTCGAAGTAGGATTTATTTAATTTTAAATAAATAAATTTTGAAATTAATTAAATTAAATAAATAAATTAATAATATTTTATTTGCAATCAACTAATAATAGGTTTTGAAAACTTACACACAAGCTAAAACCACATACTCCTACAACAAGGTTAGCTGGATAGTTGGAAGTAGGATTTATTTAATTTTAAATAAATAAATTTTGAAATTAATTAAATTAAATAAATAAATAAAATAAATATTTTATTTTGAAAAATAAAATAAATAATAATATTAATTTATTTTTCGAAAAAAATAAAATAAATTAAAATTTAATTTTCGAAAAATTAAAAAAAATATTTATTTTCAAAAAAAAAATATATTATTAATTTAAATTTCGAAATTATTAAAAAAATATTTAAAATTAAACCTACAATTTTGAAAAATTAGGTTTCAACTAACCTAAATATCATTTCAAAATTTGCTAACTACTTTTAAAAATTAAATGTTATTTTATAAATAAAAATTAAAAAAAAAAGATAAATTAAATATCTTGTTCAGATTTTAAATTTAATTTAAATAAATAAAATAACAAAATTTATAAGTTAGCAAAATATCTTACATCTATTTAAAATTACATGATTATAGTTATCTTATTTTAAATTTAAATAAGGTCAAAATATTTTAAAAAAATATAATTTTAAAAAAGTTTAATATCTCACCTTAAATTTAAAAATAAGGTAAGATATAATCAAATTTAAAAATAAGATAGATAATTAAGCTAAAAGATAGATATTTACTAATTTCAAATTCAAATTACACTAATATCATGAATTAAATTTAAAAAAATATTAAATTAATTCATTATGATAATTAGAGTTGAATTAGGAATAGTAAATATATAAATACAAAACTACACAAAAAATCGGAACTTAAATCCATGAAAAACATGAAAAAACAAAGAAAAACGAAAATTTTGGGAGCTGTACAGACGGTATGCGTTGCATACCGTCCGCGCGCGCACCCAGGAAGGCTGGCCGAGAAAACTCGGCGGAAGGGGTGATCTGCAGCCTTTGCGTGCGCACAGGGAGCCTTCAGACAAGCTTCCCCGCGCGGAGCCCAGGTTTCAGACAAAACGAGTTGTCTGCGCGCGTGCTTTCCGAGGGACAAGCATCGTGCACGCGCGCGTCCCCTGATGCACGACTCCGATATTTTTTGTATCTTCAAAAAATCATAACTAATTCAAATTAAATCGAAATTGAGTTCTATAAAAAAGTAACTTGCTTAATTTTTTCCATACTATCTAGTAAAAATAATTCCAGAAACAAAATTTAAATTATTTTTCACGAAAATTCACAAACATCAATCAATCATCATATAACACTCAATACAACATGAAACCATCCAAATAACAAATAATCGTTTTAAAGTCCAAATTTATTGCAAGCAAATCAATTACCATGGCTCTGAGGCCAGTTGTTGGAATTTTATTTTACCAGGATCTTAGATCTACTCACAAGTATGTTCTTTAAACACCCTAAATATGAACTTTCTAAAACGATAAATTAAATACATATAAAGTTAAGAGAACCTTACATTGATGCAGCGGAATTAATGTCTCCTTCCGCTCAGATCTCTAACCCTTGTATCCTTTCTGTAGCGGAGTATAATCAAGATCTGAGTCCGAATGTCCTTCTTCAAGTTTGATCCTTCATAGTCTTCCAATCTATGATTGAGTTACTGCTTGTTGTGTGTGGGCACTCACTCTTTCACTAGGGTCACGAAATTGATGAAGGGAAATGAGAAGAGGGATTTCGGCCAGGTATAGAAAGTAGGGAAGGCAAAGTTTTTCTGAAGAGAGAAATTTCTGTCAGAAAACTAATGAAAGCATGTAAATTGAAATTGACTAAGCCATCACTTTCTATTTATAGGAAACTACTAGGTTCAGGTTAGGAATTATTTGGCATTAAAATAATGAAAAAATCAATTTGAAACTCCACAAATAGTGGTCGGCCATGGTGTGTTAGTGGGCCCCACTTGATTTTGCAGTTTTATCAAATTTTATTTTTATTTTCTCAAAAATGCCAATTTTCCAATTCTAACATTTTAAATGCCAAAACTAATTATTTAAGAACTAAAATAGATTATTAAATAATATTGTCATTTAATTTAATTATTAACTAGACATATAAAGTCCATTAATAAATAAATAAACTTAGAATCTATTTTCTTTACAATTTCACCCCTGCTTAGTGAAAATTCACAAATTAGACATAGTCTAACTTTAGAATTATAACTCATCAATCACGAATCAATTAATGAGTCTTACAAGCAGAATGCTCTCAACTAGAATGGGGACCATGGATCTATATGCTGAGCATATTATATGTTTCACGATATCAATATGCTATCTCATTTAACCATTGTTATAATCTTATTGTGATTTAAAGATCCTCTATATAGATGATCTACATCGAGATGGGATTTCTTTACCGTTCTCACCCCTCAATGTATTTTGCCCCTTAAAACACTTAGCTACCTGTAAATGGTGTTTAGTGATCTAATAATTAGTCAGTTAAACAAGAGCTCATCAATTTACTTCTATTTTTGCTAAGCTCGAAGGGAATCATCACTTGACTTCTATACACCAGTAGAAGCTATAGATTCCTTTTTTATGTTTAGCACTCCCACTCAATCATACTATCATGTTCCCAAAATATACGTATCACCCTGACCTAAAAGTAGGCTTAACTAATAAATCAAAGAACATGAATAGTACTCCTGAGTTGAGCCTAAGCATATCAGGATTTAGATTCTTTTAATCTTAAGATCAACTACTGATATTGACTTGGAAAGATATATATATAACGGTAAGTTTGTAATATCTTAACTTAGTTGCAATATCAGTCCAGTCCAATGTATACTCCATACATTCGAAACCTAGTATACTTTACTAATGTCCTTGAAAGAACATAACACTTACTCCAAGTGTAAGTACACATCATCGCTGATTATCACATTAGTGTAAATCCAAAACACTGATGAAACAGGGACCAATTCTTTCGATTCATATGATCACAAACACATTCCACTGTGTTGACGATACTGTAATTGTGAATAAACATATGATCTGGATTTAACTGATTCTGTGTGTAAATGTAATAGAAATATTAAACCATTAGCATGTAAAATTCATGCAAACATCAATCACTTCAAATTTCTTATATTGATAACTAATCAGATTGTAAAGAGTTTTATTTAGGGCATAAAACCCAAAAACCCGATCCTGGACCTAGAACCCAGGACCTTACTACCGGGACACAACCCCAAACCCAAACTTAGGACCCTACCCAAGACCCGGGACCCGAACATGAACATGATTGAGATCTGAATTTTGACCTAAGGCTTTGACCTGACCCGTAGTTAGTGTTTGAATCCAAGACAAGGACCCGGATCCGTACCCTGACCTGGAACCGGACCCAGACTGGGATCCAGACTCGGAATCAGAATTGGACCAGGTTTGGGACTAGAACCCAGACTTGGTATAATAAAAGGACACAAACCTAAACCCAAACTCAGACCATACTTGGAATTGGACCCGGAACGGGACCTTTGACTTGGGTCCGAAACCAAGACCAGGACTTGGACCCAGACCCAAAAACTGGCGCCAGACCCAGGACCTAAGAACCAGACTCGAACCTGGGACCCGAAACTCGGAGCCACACTAGGATTGGGACCTGAACTCGGAGCTAAACCCAAATTGGGACTTGGACTCAGACCGGGACTCGAGACCCAAATTCGAACCCGAATGGAAACATGAACTTGGAGCTAGACCCGGACCTAGGATCTGAACATAAATGGAGGACCCAAACCCGAGAATTGGGCCTCTAAACTTCGACAAGAACTTGGGCCTCAGAACTTTTATCGGGATTCGGGACTCGACCCCAGACCAAAACTTGGACCTACAACCCACCACAGGACCTGGGATTTGGGACTCAATGCTTGGATCCGACCCGTAGTCGGTGTCTAGATCTAGGACTAAGACTAGAATGCGAACCCCAACTAAAACTCAAACCAGTACTTGGACTGGACTTGGATCCAGACCCACACTTGAGAACCAATACCTAAACTTGAAATGGAACTGGACTTGGATCTTGGAACGGGACCGGGACCTGGACCCGAACGTGTACCGAGAACCAGACCAAACCTCGGACCCTAACCGAGACCGAATCCTAGACCCGAACCTCGCCTTGGACCCAAATCAAGACCTGAACGCAAACTTGGACCCAAACTTAACAAGAACCCGTACCCCGTGACTTGAAACTGGAACCAAAACCAGAAGCGGATCGGGACCCCAGACCAGGACCTCGACCCAGACCCAAAACTGTAACCGGACAAGGGCTCGGACTCAGACACAAACCCACTGCGGGATTGGGTCCCAAACTTGAATCCAAACCCGAATCATGACTCAGGACCCGAACCCACACCTAAACTCATACCCGAACATGGAATAGGACTCAGGACATAGAATAGGGATCGAGACCCAGAACTGCACCCTAGTGTTGGTCTTGGACCTAGACCGAGACCCAGATCGGGACCTGTGACATGAACTGAGACAAGACTTTTGGAATTTATTTTACCAGGACCTTAGATCTACTCACAAGTATGTTGATTAACACCCTAAATATGAACTTTCTAAAACGATGAAATAAACACATATAAAGTTTAGGAAACCTTACATTGGGTGCAGCGGAATAATATGATTCCTTCCATTCAGATATATAGCCCTTGATTCCTTTCTGTAGCAGAGCATTATCAATATCTGAACCTAGATCTCTTTCTCTAAATCTTTGGTGCTGAAACTCCTTCTTGCTGAAAGTCTTTCTTCACGATTTTCCTCACTATGATTGAGGTATCACTTGCTGTGTGTGGGCACTACTCATACACTAAGAATTTCGAAATTTAAGGAAGAAGAATGAGAGAGTGGGTTCGGCCAAAGATAGGGAGAGAGAAGGCTCAGTTTTTTTTCTGAATCAAAAGTGTGAGAAGAAAGTGTAATTTTCCTGAAGCCTTCACTATTATTTATAGCATTCCGCTAGGGTTAGGTTTGAATTATTTGGCACTAAAATAATGAAAATATCAGAGGTAAATTCCTATAAAAGTGGCCGGCCCTATACTAGTGGATTTGGGACTCACTTTTTGCAATTTTGCAGTTTTATCTTTTTTGCATCTGATTTTCTCAAAAACGCCAATTTTCTAATTCAACCATTTAAATGCCAATTCTAACTATTTAATAGCTATAAATAATTATTAAATAATATTGTCATTTATCATATTTATTAATTGAACCATACAAAGTATCATAATTAACAAATATGCCCCTAAAACTCTTTCTTTACAATTTCGCCCTTACTTAGTGAAAAATTCACAAATAGACATAGTCAAATTTGAGAATTATAATTGATTAATCAAAACCAATTACATGAGTCTTCCAAGCAATATTATCTCAACTAGTGCGGGGACCATGGGTCTATATAACCGAGCTTTCAATAAGTAGATCAAAAATTTAGCACTAAAATTCACTAACTTATTAATTCTTCGTTGAATCCACGCATAGAACTTAGAATTGCACTCTCAGTATATAGAATGCTCTATATGTTCCACCATATAGATGCATCATCAGTTATCCATTGTTATAATCCTAATGTCATCAATGATCCTCTATATGAATGATCTACACTGTAAAGGGATTAGATTACCGTTACACCCTACAATGTATTTATTCCTTAAAACAATTGACCGCGTATAAATGATATTTAAGCTTATGTGAAATGAATACTCCACCATTTATGTTCGTTTGGTCAAGCTCGAAGGAGATCATCCTTTGCTTACTATTCGCCAGATAGAAGCTATAGATTCCATGTTTATGATAGCGCTCCCACTCAATTGCACTACCGTGTTCCCAAAATGTACGTATCACCCTGACCTAAAAGTAGGTTTAACTAACAAATCAAAGAACACGAATAGCCTTTCAAGATTGAGCCTAATCATAACAGGATTAAAAACATTTGATCTAGGATCTGTTGGAAATTATTTTACCAGGATCTTAGATCTACTCACAAGTATGTTTATTAACATCCTAAATATGAACTTTCTAAAACGATAAATTAAACACATATAAAGTTTAAGAAACCTTACATTGGGTGCAGCGGAATTAAATGACTCCTTCCGTTCAGATATCTAGCCCTTGATTCCTTTCTGTAGCGGAGCATTATCAATATCTGAACCTGGATCTCTTTCTCTGAATCTTTGATGCTGAAACTCCTTTGCTGATGATCTTTCTTCACGATCTTCCTCACTATGATTGAGGTATTGCTTGATGTGTGTGGGCACTACTCTAATCACTAAGGATTTCGAAATTCAAAGGAAGAAGTAAGAAGAAGTGGTAGCTAAAGATAGGGAGAGAGAAAGCTCAGTTTTCTGAAAATCAGAAGAAGTGTTTTTCCTGAAGCCTTCACTATCTATTTATAGCATTCCACTAGGGTTAGATTTGAATTATATGGCATTAAAATAATGAAAAAATCAATTTAAAACCCTACAATAGGTGGCCGGCCAAGCATTAATGGATTGGGCCTTGGGTTTTGAAATTTTGCAATTTTAACACCTTTCGTATCTGATTTTCTCAAAAATGGCAATTTCCTAATTCAACCATTTAAATGCCAATTGTAACTATTTAATAACTATAAATAATTATTAAATAATATTGTCATTTATCATATTTATTAATTGAACCATACAAAGTATCATAATTAACAAATATGCCCCTATAAACTCTTTCTTTAAAATTTCGCCTTTACTTAGTGAAAAAATTCACAAATAGACATAGTCTAATTTGAGAATTATAATTGATTAATCAAAACGAATTACATGAGTCTTACAAGCAATATTATCTCAACTAGTGGGGGGACCATGGGTCTATATAACCGAGCTTCCAATAAGTAGATCAAGAATTTAGCACTAAAATTCACTAACTTATTAATTCTTCGTTGAATCCACGCATAGAACTTAGAATTGCACTCTCAATATATAGAATGCTCTATATGTTCCACCATATAGACACATCATTAGTTATCCATTGTTATAATCCTAATGTGATCAATGATCCTCTATATGAATGATCTACATTGTAAAGGGATTAAATTACCGTTACACCCTACAATGTATTTATTCCTTAAAACACTTGACCCCGTATAAATGATATTTCAGCTTATGTGAAATGAGTACTCGACCATTTATGTTCGTTTGGTCAAGCTCGAAGGAGATCATCCTTTGCTTACTATTCGCTAGATAGAAGCTATAGATTCCATGTTTATGCTAGCGCTCCCACTCAATTGCACTACCGTGTTCCCAAAATGTACGTATCACCCTGACCTAAAAGTAGGCTTAACTAACAAATCAAAGAACACGAATAGCCTTTCAAGATTGAGCCTAATTATAACAGGATTAAGAACATTTGATCTAGGATCAACTAGGCGATATTGACTTGAATAGATATTACGGTAAGTTTAATGAATCTAAGTCAAAGTTCAATATCGGTCCCTTCCGATGCATACTCCATGCATCCAACCTGAGCTTTACTTTAACCAATGCTCTGGAAAGAACATAGCACTTCTCCAAATGCAAGTAAACTCTGTTGTAGATTATCATATCAGTAAAACCCTATGTCTGATAAATCTAGGAAACTTTATTCACATAGTCATGTTTACTTTCCAATGTGTTGACGGCACAATAAACAGGATCAAGTATGTGAAAAGGGTTTCAGATGAATTTATACATTATGTACATATAATCATGAAATAAATCATGTGAACCATGCAACATTAAATGTTATTTCTGATCTATATTAATAAGTAAATCTGATTATATTGAAATGAGTTTTATTTAGGGCATAAAACCCAACAGGATCAACTTGGCGATATTGACTTGAATGGATATTACGGTAAGTTTAATAAATCTAAGTCAAAGTTCAATATCGGTCCCTTCCGATGCATACTCCATGCATCGAACCTGAGCTTTACTTTAACCAATGCTCTGGAAAGAACATAGCATTTCTCCAAATGCAAGTAAACTCTTGTTGTAGATTATCATATCAGTAAAACCCTATGTCTGATAAATCTAGGAAACTTTATTCACATAGTCATGTTTACTTTCCAATGTGTTGACGGCACAATAAACAGGATCAAGTATGTGAAAAGGGTTTCAGATGAATTCATACATTATATACATATAATCATGAAATAAATCATGTGAACCATGCAACATTAAATGTTATTTCTGATCTATATTAATAAGTAAATCCGATTATATTGAAATGAGTATTATTTAGGGCATAAAACCCAACAAAGACTACGACCCGTGATTGGGATCCAAATCTTGTTCTGGGATCCGAGAACTGGGGATCTGAAAAGACCCATATTCCGTGTCTTGATCTGGGAGTCGGACAAGGACCCGAAGCTGGACCAGGACGTTGACCCAAACCCAGACATGGGACCCGAAACTGAAACTTGAACTAGAACGTGACTAGGACCCTGGAATAGGACCGAGACCGTGACCAGGACCTGGACTTGTACCGGCACTCAAAACTAGACCATAACAAAGCCCAAAAACTCAAGCTCAGACTAAGTCCCGAACCCGATCCCGGACAAAAACTAGGACTGAGACACGAACTCGAACCCAAACCCAAATCCAAAACTTGATCCCAGACCTAGACCAAGCCCTTGACCGAGACTGGGATTCAGACCTAGAATTGGACACAAACCCAAACCCAAAACTGAAAACTGACCCAGACCCAGACTGGGATTGAAACACGGGACGAGAACTCAGACCCAGACGCAGACCCAGACCTGAACCTAGTACCCGAACTCAAACCTGGACCTAGCCCGGGATTCGAAAAACCAATACCCATCAGACCCTGTTATCCCAAATTTGGCACTCTGACGTGGCACCACGAGAATGGTGACACGTGGACACTACTTAGAGCATGTGTTCGGATCAACATGCCGAGTAGGATACCTCGCTGGCATATCCAAAATGGAATACTCAACGAGTCGTGCAGAATGAGCAACACTTAGCGAATTAAACTTAATGCATCGTGAGTCACAAGCTCATTCCCTATAACTCAGGGATCAACCTACGTGGATGTGGCATACACACGATCCCACTATCGGTGTATTCAGCCTCAATCCCACGATCCTTGCATTCATCATTGATCACACGATCTTTCTATTTATGCGCATTGTAACGAGAGAGGAAACTCTTCCTCCTCAAGTTTCCAGCCCTATAGTAGTAGTAACCTCCTCGTAATACGATCTGAAAGGTTGAATTAAACACAACCTTTTCTCCACCATTACTCTTCCTTTAATCACAAAATCATTGATAATGTGAAATTCCTCTCTATATGTCTACTCTCTTGGGATACTGGATTCTATATCTTTGGCAACTACTTTTGGTTAATCAGGAAATTAACACTAGTAGTTTAAGGCAATTTGGAATGATGCCAAAAATGTATAGAACTTTCCTTAGACTGAATAAGTACCTTTCCTGCAGCTTTAACATTCAGTCCCTCTCTGGTAGACCTAGAGACTTCAGATAGGTTTTTACACTTCTCCAAAATCACTATTCCACCCCCAGAGTAACCACCATCTTATCAGAAATATTTTCTAGCACATAGGCAAATTTCGAAATCTGATATGGTGTAGTCTAAGAGTTTTAAACACACCCTTATAGACTAACATATAGTTCCTCTTCTTTATCTTAAGATTTACTTGATTGTCTTCCAATGTTCTTCTCCTGGATTAATCTGATACCTACTCATTACTCCCACTCAACAGCAGGTGTCTGGTCTAAGGCATACAAAACCATATCTAAGACCTCTCACTGTTGATATAAGAAATTCTTTCATGGCTTTATCTTTTCTGGAATAGTTAAGACTTTTCCTTAGATAAATAAAATCTATACCTAAGAAGTTATGAAGCTTCTATAGATTGCCATTAGAAAGAAAATGCTTCAGCATCTTACTAAAGTAAGTTGCTTGCATTAGAGTAAGTAATTACCAGGTATACCATAAGTCATAGGTTTAGATAAACTCAAACCTATAATACTAGGAACAGGAAGTTTGTTAAGTCCATTGAATGGACTTATAAACGAAATTTCCTTTTATGTCCTTGTAATAGAAAACTTTAGGTTATTCCATGTGAATGGATTAAACCATAGTTCTATTGGCTTTCTTCTTAGTTTCTTATCTTGACAATCCATTACTTGTTTAAACTCACAATGGATTTTAATCACTAGTGTCTCCCAAGTCATAAGAAGGTGAGTTCCTAGAAACTCTCCCACTACGACAAGGTACCGTGAATTATGTCGAAGAAAACTAAATGGTATTAACCTCTTTGGTTGTGACAAGACAACAGAGGCAGTGGGATCATCATATGTAAGATGATAGAACACTTTTGGAATCAAGAATTAAATATCTCCTTTATTTGCTACTTGTTTTTCAAACTTAGTCATTTTCTTAGAAAAGTAGTATTTGTTTGAACGAACACTTTCTTATCTATTGACAATGGGATGGTCCACCCCTAATCACTTAGAATAGCTAAGAAACCATGGTTAACAGTTCTAGCTTTTCTTAAGATTTTGATTAGGTCATCCATGAATCTAGTAATGATTTACATTAAGTATACAACCATTACATCATTCTGAAATTGTATTACCATAGAAGGAATTAGGCAACGACTAGTAACTAATCATCAACATGCAACTCAAAATTTCTAGGGAGGTAAGTTTGGATATAATTCAAAAATCAATTTAATGATCTTTGAACTGCATATCTACTAACTATTTCTCCACCCCTATCAGTTCGCAAGATCTTTAACCACTTACCTTAATGGTTTTAACCATTGCTAGAAATTAATGAAATTTTTCAAACATTTCAAATTTCTTGCTAAAAGGTATAATCTAGAGTGATCGTTTTAAGAATACAACGAAAAACTCATATCCACCCCTGAATGTACATCCATCTGCGAATGAGATGAACTACTTTCAGTGGACATAGTCATATTAACTCTTTGCAGAGATTGATCTTGTCAAATCCACTATGAACAAGATACAAATGCCATAGATTAAAAAAATGTGGTAGTGTCTTTTGATGACATAGGTTTATAAAAGAATTCTTAGAATAGTGCAAGTGGATCCTGGTCACAGAATACCTAACTCATATTCCATACAGTTTGAATCCATTAATAAAAGATGGATATTAAACACTTGAGAAAGTGTAACTGTATTGTATCTGGAATTAGAAATATAAGAAAATTTCTGTTTGGATTCTAAAATTAAAGTCAAAGACTTAAATTTATACCAAATATAATGAGTAATTCTTTCTTGGACCACCACTACTATTTAAACTCTAAGTCAGATTTGCCCATTCAAGTAGGAGATTTCTAAGATTGAGGATTTATATCAATTGGGAATAGAATTTCGGGATTATAATCATATGCGTCATATAAAATGACATGAAATGATTTATAGACCATTCATCCAATGATATGTTTTTAAAGCTAATTCGAAATGAATAAGCTAAGAGGAATTAGGATAATTTCGTTTAAAATAAGAATCCAACGATGCTTCGATTAGCGAAAGTCAAAGTAATCTTATTTATACAATCTTCTTGTTTCATATCGTAAAAATACTAGTCTAAGGTGTCATCAATTGATGAACAGCTAGATGTCGCATATACAATATTTATCTTTCGAGATCTAACACTATTATGTATGTCTAATGGTGAAAATCCACTAGGGATTTATCTCATTAGATAAACAAGCCAAGTTAGATATACAATGAAGATTCGAAATTAAACTACAACTTAATAACAGAAAATAACATGGTTCAATATAAATTCATACACAATTCAGAAATTATAAACATATAGCAAGTAGGAATGACAAGTGAAAATACTAAAACTTACAATCCTAAATAATTTCCAAGGTTTTCAACAAACTGATATCAATGTCCCGTTTAGGCGAGAGTCAAAGCTACCATTCATTGAATAGAGTTGTCAGCTCGTCTAAAATGTTAAACATTCTAGCAACCTTTTATTCGATCAAGATTGGAATTCAGCGTTGTCCCGTTTAGGTGAGAGTCAAGGCAATTCTATCTTATGAGCTTCCACCATTGTTTCATAATTTGCAAGTCAAGTATGGTCGCCACCATTAGGGTGATCCATACCATACAAAACACTTACAAACTACTTATCATGCGAGGTTAAACGGTGCGAAATTGCTAATGAACGTTCCTCCATTAGGGAGGATTACTCACTAAAACAAACGCGGTGTAAAATCCACAATGGAGATCGAATATCTTAATAATAAATCTCATTATTTAAAGTGAGTTGTATTTTATTTGATTCTCTTTATTTAATTTATTTATTTTAAATATATATTTATTTAAAATTTCCAATTTAGAATGAAAAATTCTAAACATAAATTTTAATTTAATATTTATAAATTTTACTTAGATGGATATGAAAATAACATGAATTATTTCCATCTTAGTAATAATTTCCAATAAATATTTAGAAAAATATTCAATTTAAGTTATTACAAAATTAATTTACAACTCAAATTTAATTTTCTATAAATATATATTGCATTTCGAAAAATTAAAGTATTTAAGAATACAATTTTCGAAAATGCATGTTAAAATAAAAAATTAATCCTGGAAAAATTATTCTAATTTAATGTTGGCCCAAAATTAATTAATAAAATTCATTTACAACAAAAAATATAATTTTCCTATTTAATTAAATATATAAGAAAAATTTCAAATATTTAAGTATGATGATGAAAATCAACTTAAATATTAATTTTCTATTTAATTAAATACACTAGAAAAATACTTCAAGCAAAAATATCATCTATCTAGATTTTCCTTTGACTAATTAATTCAATTTCTAATAATATACTTTAATTCAATTTATTTTAAATTAATCAATAAATGAAAAAATCATTGATTTAAGTTGATCCAAGAATTAATTAAAATAAATAATTAATTTACAACTTAATCTATTTTTCAAGATAAAATTCGAAATTCTAGCATTTAAGAAATGCAATTTCGAAAATTGATTAATAAAATAAAGAAAAAATATATTTTGAAAATTATTTAAATTTAGTTGAAAAAATAAATTTCAACTAAAAATAATTTTCTATTTAATTAAATGTCATGAAAAAGAAATATTTAAGTATGATGATAAAAATCAACTTAGATATTTAATTTTTCAAATTAATTAAATGTATTAAATTCAAGAAATAAATAATTAAGTGTAGAGAAGGCTGAATTATTAATCGCTAGTTTAATACTAGGAAAAATATACTTAAAATAAATTGTACCAAAATTAATTATATAAATAATTAATTTCACAATTTATAATATTTTCCTATTTAATATTAGAAATAATAAGTAGTCTAGAAATAACTATCTAGAAAATATCTTATTTGACTAAGTATCTTTTCCACAAAATTTGAAAAAATATCTAATTTAAGTTGTACTAGAAAAAATCTAGAACTTAAATATTTTCAAATTTAAATTTAATTAAATATCAAAAATTAAGTTGTAACCACTTAATTTGAAAATATTCCATTTTAAGTTAATATTCGAAAAGATATTAACTTAAAAAAAATACCTAAAGAATCTTAATAACCAATGCCTAAAATTCCTCAACTTAATTTTGAAATTTGAAATTCAAAAGATATTCAGATTTAAGTTGGTTAGTTGTAGATAACTAAATATCAAGTTAAATAAGAATATTTAATGAAAATTTTAAATTAAGTTCCAGAAAGAATCTAGATGGTTATAATTCTATATTTAATTAAATACAAGAAAATACATATAGTTTAGCTTAGAATAAAAAATTCTTTAAACTATAATTTTCTTAAATTAATTTCAAAATAAATGAAATTAATTATGTTGCTAATCAATTTTTATTAGGTTAAACTAGTGTAATTAACCTAGTACAGTTGTTCAAATCAGGCAAATGGGCCTTCACAATTGGGGTGGTTTGTGTGAGGGGGTGCTGGGTTCAGTATGTCGTACCCACTTCTATGGCTCCCAACTCTCACACAAGGCCCAAAAGAGAGGAATTTAACCTTAATAAGAACAACTGTTATTAATTGAATAGGCCCAAAAACTAAATGGGCCTAAATAAATTCTATCAATAACTATGATAATTTATTTTAGCAACATTAACCTATATGCATCTATAATAAAATTAAACACATAGGCTCACACAGGCACACTTTGGATGGGTCCTATCATGTTGCTAGGTCATACACAGATGAAAGAAGATTGTAAATTATACCTGTTACAAATTATTATCTTGACCAAGGGAGCCATCAGATCATTAGATCTGGCAAAAGGTAACCATGGCTATTTGCAATCAAGTAATAATAGGTTTTTAAAACTTACAAACAAGTTAAAACACATACTCCTGCAACAAGGTTAGCTGGATAGTTAGATGTAGGATTTATTTAATTTTAAATTAAATATTTAATTTCGAAAATAATTAATTAAATAATAAAAAAAAAATCGAAAATTTTAAAAAGAATTTGAAAAAATTCGAAAATTAAAAAAAAAAATTTAAAATTAAATATACAATTTTGAAAAATTAGGTTTCAACCAACCTAAATATCATTTCGAAAATTTGCTAACTACTTTTAAAAATTAAATGTTATTTTAAAAATAAAAATTAAATAAAAATTAGAAAAGATAAATGAAATATCTTTTCAGATTTTAAATTTAATTTAAATAAATAAAATAACAAATTTAAAAGTTAGCAAAATATCTTACATCTATTTAAAATTACATGATTATAAATATCTTATTTTAAATTTAAATAAGGTCAAAATATCTAAAAAGATTTAATTTAAAAAAAAATCTTAAAAGATAAGATATAATTAAAAATATCTTAAAAGATAAGATATCTTAAAAGAGTTTATAAATATATTATAAAATTTGACCTTAAATTTAAAAAAAATATAATCAAATTTAAAAATAAGATAGATTTTTAAGCAAGAAGATAGATACTAATTCTATTCAAATTCAAATTACACTAATATCTTGAATTAAATTTAAAAAATATTAAATTTATTCAAAATGATAATTAGAATTGAATTAGGAATAGTAATAGTATAAATACAAAACTATACAAAAAATTGGAAGTTAATTCCATGAAAAGGCATGAAAAATTGAAGAAAAACAAAAAATTTCGAAACTGTACGGACAGATTTGAGATCGCAGGAAAATATCAGCACAGCCCCGATTTTTTCAAATCTTCAAAAAATCATAACTAATTCAAATAAAATCCAAATTAAGTTCTGTAAAAGGCTAACTTGCTTAATTTTTTCCATACTATCCAATAAAAATAATTCCAGAGATAAAATCGCAATTATTTTTCACGAAAATTTCACAAACATCAATCAATCATCAAATAACACTCAATACAACATGATACCATCAAAAGAACATACAAACAATCGTTTTAAAGTCCAAATTTCTTGCAAGTAAATCAATTACCATGAATCTGAGGCCAGTTGTTGGAATTTATTTTACCAGGATCTTAGATCTACTCACAAGTATGTTTATTAACATCCTAAATATGAACTTTCTAAAACGATAAATTAAACACATATAAAGTTTAAGATACCTTACATTGTGTGCAGCGGAATTAAATGACTCCTTCCGTTCAGATATCTAGCCCTTGATTCCTTTCTGTAGCAGAGCATTATCAATATCTGAACCTGGATCTCTTTCTCTGAATCTTTGATGCTGAAACTCCTTTGCTGATGATCTTTCTTCACGATCTTCCTCACTATGATTGAGGTATTGCTTGATGTGTGTGGGCACTACTCTAATCACTAAGGATTTCGAAATTCAAAGGAAGAAGAAAGAAGAAGTGGTAGCTAAAGATAGGGAGAGAGAAAGCTCAGTTTTCTGAAATCAGAAGAAGTGTTTTTCCTGAAGCCTTCACTATCTATTTATAGCATTCCACTAGGGTTAGATTTGAATTATATGGCATTAAAATAATGAAAAAATCAATTTAAAACCCTACAATAGGTGGCCGGCCAAGCATTAATGGATTGGGCCTTGGGTTTTGCAATTTTGCAATTTTAACACCTTTTGTATCTGATTTTCTCAAAAATGCCAATTTCCTAATTCAACCATTTAAATGCCAATTCTAACTATTTAATAACTATAAATAATTATTAAATAATATTGTCATTTATCATATTTATTAATTGAACCATACAAAGTATCATAATTAACAAATATGCCCCTATAAACTCTTTCTTTACAATTTCGCCCTTACTTAGTGAAAAAATTCACAAATAGACATAGTCTAATTTGAGAATTATAATTGATTAATCAAAACCAATTACATGAGTCTTACAAGAAATATTATCTCAACTAGTGGGGGGACCATGGGTCTATATAACCGAGCTTCCAATAAGTAGATCAAGAATTTAGCACTAAAATTCACTAACTTATTAATTCTTCGTTGAATCCACGCATAGAACTTAGAATTGCACTCTCAGTATATAGAATGCTCTATATGTTCCACCATATAGACACATCATTAGTTATCCATTGTTATAATCCTAATGTGATCAATGATCCTCTATATGAATGATCTACACTGTAAAGGGATTAAATTACCGTTACACCCTACAATGTATTTATTCCTTAAAACACTTGACCCCGTATAAATGATATTTCAGCTTATGTGAAATGAGTACTCGACCATTTATGTTCGTTTGGTCAAGCTCGAAGGAGATCATCCTTTGCTTACTATTCGCCAGATAGAAGCTATAGATTCCATGTTTATGCTAGCGCTCCCACTCAATTGCACTACCGTGTTCCCAAAATGTACGTATCACCCTGACCTAAAAGTAGGCTTAACTAACAAATCAAAGAACACGAATAGCCTTTCAAGATTGAGCCTAATCATAACAGGATTAAGAACATTTGATCTAGGATCAACTAGGCGATATTGACTTGAATAGATATTACGGTAAGTTTAATGAATCTAAGTCAAAGTTCAATATCGGTCCCTTCCGATGCATACTCCATGCATCCAACCTGAGCTTTACTTTAACCAATGCTCTGGAAAGAACATAGCACTTCTCCAAATGCAAGTAAACTCTGTTGTAGATTATCATATCAGTAAAACCCTATGTCTGATAAATCTAGGAAACTTTATTCACATAGTCATGTTTACTTTCCAATGTGTTGACGGCACAATAAACAGGATCAAGTATGTGAAAAGGGTTTCGGATGAATTTATACATTATGTACATATAATCATGAAATAAATCATGTGAACCATGCAACATTAAATGTTATTTACGATCTATATTAATAAGTAAATCGATTATATTGAAATGAGTTTTATTTAGGGCATAAAACCCAACAGGATCAACTTGGCGATATTGACTTGAATGGATATTACGGTAAGTTTAATAAATCTAAGTCAAAGTTCAATATCGGTCCCTTCCGATGCATACTCCATGCATCGAACCTGAGCTTTACTTTAACCAATGCTCTGGAAAGAACATAGCATTTCTCCAAATGCAAGTAAACTCTTGTTGTAGATTATCATATCAGTAAAACCCTATGTCTGATAAATCTAGGAAACTTTATTCACATAGTCATGTTTACTTTCCAATGTGTTGACGGCACAATAAACAGGATCAAGTATGTGAAAAGGGTTTCAGATGAATTCATACATTATATACATATAATCATGAAATAAATCATGTGAACCATGCAACATTAAATGTTATTTCTGATCTATATTAATAAGTAAATCCGATTATATTGAAATGAGTATTATTTAGGGCATAAAACCCAACAAAGACTACGACCCGTGATTGGGATCCAAATCTTGTTCTGGGATCCGAGAACTGGGGATCTGAAAAGACCCATATTCCGTGTCTTGATCTGGGAGTCGGACAAGGACCCGAAGCCGGACCAGACGTTGACCCAAACCCGGACATGGGACCCGAAACCGAAACTTGAACTAGAACGTGACTAGGACCCCGGAATAGGACCGAGACCGTGACCGGGACACGGACTTGTACCGGCACTCAAAACTAGACCATAACAAAGCCCAAAAACTCAAGCTCAGACTAAGTCCCGAACCCGATCCCGGACAAAAACTAGGACTGAGACACGAACTCGAACCCAAACCCAAATCCAAAACTTGATCCCAGACCTAGACCAAGCCCTTGACCGAGACTGGGATTCAGACCTAGAATTGGACACAAACCCAAACCCAAAACTGAAAACTGACCCAGACCCAGACTGGGATTGAAACACGGGACGAGAACTCAGACCCGCACGCGTACCCGTACCCGAACCTAGTACCCGAACTCAAACTCCGGACCTAGCCCGGGATTCGAAAAACCAATACCCATCAGACCCTGTTATCCCAAATTTGGCACTCTGACGTGGCACCACGAGAATGGTGACACGTGGACACTACTTAGAGCATGTGTTCGGATCAACATGCCGAGTAGGATACCTCGCTGGCATATCCAAAATGGAATACTCAACGAGTCGTGCAGAATGAGCAACACTTAGCGAATTAAACTTAATGCATCGTGAGTCACAAGCTCATTCCCTATAACTCAGGGATCAACCTACGTGGATGTGGCATACACACGATCCCACTATCGGTGTATTCAGCCTCAATCCCACGATCCTTGCATTCATCATTGATCACACGATCTTTCTATTTATGCGCATTGTAACGAGAGAGGAAACTCTTCCTCCTCAAGTTTCCAGCCCTATAGTAGTAGTAACCTCCTCGTAATACGATCTGAAAGGTTGAATTAAACACAACCTTTTCTCCACCATTACTCTTCCTTTAATCACAAAATCATTGATAATGTGAAATTCCTCTCTATATGTCTACTCTCTTGGGATACTGGATTCTATATCTTTGGCAACTACTTTTGGTTAATCAGGAAATTAACACTAGTAGTTTAAGGCAATTTGGAATGATGCCAAAAATGTATAGAACTTTCCTTAGACTGAATAAGTACCTTTCCTGCAGCTTTAACATTCAGTCCCTCTCTGGTAGACCTAGAGACTTCAGATAGGTTTTTACACTTCTCCAAAATCACTATTCCACCCCCAGAGTAACCACCATCTTATCAGAAATATTTTCTAGCACATAGGCAAATTTCGAAATCTGATATGGTGTAGTCTAAGAGTTTTAAACACACCCTTATAGACTAACATATAGTTCCTCTTCTTTATCTTAAGATTTACTTGATTGTCTTCCAATGTTCTTCTCCTGGATTAATCTGATACCTACTCATTACTCCCACTCAACAGCAGGTGTCTGGTCTAAGGCATACAAAAGCATATCTAAGACCTCTCACTGTTGATATAAGAAATTCTTTCATGGCTTTATCTTTTCTGGAATAGTTAAGACTTTTCCTTAGATAAATAAAATCTATACCTAAGAAGTTGTGAAGCTTCTATAGATTGCCATTAGAAAGAAAATGCTTCAGCATCTTACTAAAGTAAGTTGCTTGCATTAGAGTAAGTAATTACCAGGTATACCATAAGTCATAGGTTTAGATAAACTCAAACCTATAATACTAGGAACAGGAAGTTTGTTAAGTCTATTGAATGGACTTATAAACGAAATTTCCTTTTATGTCCTTGTAATAGAAAACTTTAGGTTATTCCATGTGAATGGATTAAACCATAGTTCTATTGGCTTTCTTCTTAGTTTCTTATCTTGACAATCCATTACTTGTTTAAACTCACAATGGATTTTAATCACTAGTGTCTCCCAAGTCATAAGAAGGTGAGTTCCTAGAAACTCTCCCACTACGACAAGGTACCGTGAATTATGTCGAAGAAAACTAAATGGTATTAACCTCTTTGGTTGTGACAAGACAACAGAGGCAGTGGGATCATCATATGTAAGATGATAGAACACTTTTGGAATCAAGAATTAAATATCTCCTTTATTCCGTACAAGAAGCTCGGGCCCATGAAGAAAGATACCACCAAAAGGGACATGACATAGTTTTGTCGGTTCCATGGAGACTACGGCGACGACACAACCGAATGCTACAACTTGAAGCGGGAAATAGAACTTCTGATTAAGAAAAACAACCCGCACTTACAGAAGTATGTCAAGGCCAACAAAGGTCAGAACAACTAGGATCTGATGCCTCCGCCAATAGATGGACACTTGCAAGTCATCATTGGAGGCCCGCACATCGCTGGAGACACGGGCAAAGCTTGAGAACGATATGCCCGCACAGCTCAATACGAGCAAGAAGAAGTCATCCTGGTCGTGGAAGAAAGGAAGCCCAAAGTTCCACGTGTAGGAGAGCCAACCATAACATTCAACGACGAAGATGCTGTCCAGATAAGATTTTCGCACAACGACCCGCTTGTCGTGGAAGTCCAGATAGCAAACAAAATGGTGTCCTGAACCATGATCGATAATGGGGCTTCTTCAAATATTCAGTTTAAGATTGCTTACGAGAAGATGGGGCTCCAAGTTAAGGAGTTGCGCCTCTAGGACAAATCCAGCTACCCCTCATAGTTGGACAAGCTCAAACGAGCATAACTATCATGGCACAATTTCTGATATTGGATGTTCCGTCAGCCTTTAACGTAATGCTAGGCCGACCAGCCTTGTATGACTTAAAAGCTGTCACATTAATATTGCACTCGTGCCTAAAGTTTCCAACCAAAAATTGGGTAGGGTGTCTTAGAGGGAATCAGCAATCTGCTCGGGAATGTTACAACCTTGCAGTGGCCAAGGCTAAAAAGGAAGTATCCTCCATCCAGAGCCCGGACAAGGGAATAAATATTCCCAAGTAGGAAACTTCCTAAGGCAAGGATGAAGATGTGGATCCTCGACTTGGTTACCCAAGCAGCAATGTTGGACATGTGGAAGAATTAGAGGAGATCGAGATCGATCCAGCTATCCCGACCAGAAAGCTAAAAATTGGAGAGGGTTTGTTGCTCGAAGTAAAATCGGAATCGATAAAATTTCTGAGAGCAAACCTAGATGTTTTCGCCTGGTCACATGCGGATATGGTCGGAATCGATCCTTCTATTATTTTGCACGTCCTGAATATCGATCCTAACATCAAGCCAGTTCGTCAAAAACGAAGATTGCTGGATAAAAACCGAGCAGTAGCCCTGAAAGACGAAGTTGAAAAGCTGTGTAACAACAACTTCATCATTGAAGCCTTTTACCCGGCTTGGGTTGCGAACACCGTACTGGTGCCTAAGCCGAACAAGAAATGACGAGTCTTTATTGACTTCACAGACCTCAACAAAGCATGCCCTAAAGACTGTTTCCCACTTCCAATAATCGATTAGCTCGTCCATGCAACAGTCGGGCACGAAATATTAAGCTTCATGGATGCTTATTGGGGCTACAATCAAATCAAGATGCATCCACCAGACCAAGAACATACAAGTTTCCGAACAGATATGGGTCTCTACTGCTACAAAGTCATGCCGTTTGGTCTTAAAAACGCCGGAGCTACATACCAACGATTTGTCAACAAGATGTTTAAAGATCAGATCGGCAGAAATATGGAAGTGTACGTGGATGATATGCTTGTCAAATCCAGAATGGATGGGGGGCACATAGACGACCTGGACAAGTGTTTCAAAGTCCTCAGGAAATACAACATGAAACTATATCCGCTAAAATGCTCCTCTAGAGTCAGCTCGGGAAAGTTTCTAGGCTTCATCGTCAAAGCTCGAGGAATTGAAGCCAATCCGGAAAAAATCCAAGCCCTCCTAGATATGAACTCGCCAACAAAAACCAATGACGCACAAAGCCTAACTGGTTGAATCGCCGCACTTAGCAGATTCGTGTCAAAATCAATGGATAAATGTGTCCCATTCTTCAACATCCTGCGAGGAAACAAAAAGTTTGAATGGACAGAAGAATGTGAAAGAGCTTTTCAAGACCTAAAGGCACAGCTCGCGAAACCCCCAGTCCTTTCTAAACGTCTGGACTGTGAGGAACTGGGGATATACCTAGCAGTAACGGAGCATGCCATAAGCGCCGTACTAATCAGAGAAGAAGATGGCGCGCAACATCCAGTCTATTACATCAGTAAAAGACTCATCGAGGCCAAAGGCCGATATCCGTTGATAGAAAAGCTCGCCTACTGCCTCATCTTAGCAACGAGAAAGCTAAGAGCGTACTTTCAAGCTCATCTTGTTCGGGTGTACACCGACAAATACTGCAAAAGCCAGATGCCTCTGGACGGTTACTCAAGTGGGTGGTGGAATTGGGGCAGTACGAAATCAACTTCCAACCCCGAACAGCTATCAAAGGCCAAGCCTTGGCCGAATTTGTGGTGGAATGCACGGGAAAAACTGAAAGCATCCCAGAAGATGATCTCGAGTCAACACCACAGCCGAGCAACACTGAAAACAAGCCAACCTGGAAGCTGCATGTGGATGGGTCGGCCACAGATCAGCTATCCGGCGCAGGAATTGCCCTTGTCACACCTGGGGGGCAACACCTGCATCCAGCGGTCAAATTCGGATTCAAAGCCTCCAACAACGAGGCCGAATACGAAGCCCTAATCGCTGGACTCAAACTAGCAAAGGAAATGAAGGCCGAGCACATCGAGATCTGCAGTGACTCGCAGCTAGTGGTAAATCATGTATCTAGCGAATACGAGGCTCGGGGAGAAAAAAATGATAGCATATCTAAGCAAAATACATGATCTTCTCGAACAATTCAAAAGCTACAGCCTCAGGCAAATTCCAAGAGAAGAAAATACAACAGCAGATGCACTAGCCCGATTGGCGAGCAGCAATATAAGTAACAACGCGAACATGGTCCCGATCTAGTTTCTTGAAGAGCCTAGCATCACCGGCACGGAAGAAATCGAAATGATCGATACATCTCCGAACTGGATGACGCAAATAGCAGCCTATCTCAACTCTGGGGAACTCCCAGATAACCGAAATGAAGCTCGGAAAATGAGAAGAAAGGCAGCATAGTACATCATCGTAGACGGGATCATGTACAGAAGAGGATTCTCAATGCCATTACTCAGATGCGTCACACAAAATGAAGTTGCACGACTTCTATATGAAGTTCACGATGGATTCTATGGAAATCATGCAGCCGGACAGAGCTTATCAAAGAAAATCCTAAGGCAAGGCTACTTCTGACCGACGATGATTGAAGATTCGAAAGCTTATGTCAAGAAGTGCGACAAATGCCAGAGATTTTTCAAAGATACCAAGAGCTCCGCCCAACGAGCTGACACAAATGCAAAGCCCGTGGCCCTTTGCCATCTGGGGAATTGACCTAATAGGACAGTTACCTAAAGGCAAAGGCGGAGTGCAGTACGCAGTTGTAGCAGTCGACTACTTTACCAAGTGGACTGAAGCCGAACCACTCACAACTATCACATCAAAGAAAGTTCAAGACTTTATAGTGAAGAACATCATATGCCGGTTCGGACTACCGTACAAAATAGTTTCGGACAACGGCAGGCAGTTCGACAGTCAATCTTTCACTAATTTCTCTGCGAACCATGGCATCATCAAAAGCTTCTCCGCAGTGGCACATCCCCAAGCAAATGGTCAAGTTGAAGTAGTCAACAAGACCTTGAAGGATACACTAATGAAGAAACTTGAAGATGCCAAAGGAAATTGGCCGGAAGAACTCCCCGAGGTTCTATGGTCATACCGTACAACGGAAAAAATAGCAACCGGTCAGACACCATTTTCAATGGCGTACGCTTATGAAGCTATGCTGCCCGTCGAACTCGAGCCACCATCCCACAGAAGGTTAACATACGATGAAGGTACCAATCACATACTCCTTACAGAATCACTTGATGAAATCGAAGAAAAACGAGCAACTGCAAACTTAAAGTTGGTAGCTCATCAACAAAAAGTAGCTCGGTATTTCAACAAACAAGTGAAACCTCGGAAATAATTTGTGGGAGATATGGTCCTAAGAAGGGTATTCCTAAACACCAAAGATAGCAGGTCAGGCGTACTAGGACCCAACTGGGAAGGACCATACCAGGTGGTCGAAGTTCTCGACTCTAGAGCATACAAACTTGGTAAGTATGACAAAAAAATGCAACTCATTCTAGTACCATGATATTGGAATGGAGAACATTTAAGGAAATACTACCAATAGAGTACTCAGGTCAGGTAGACCACTTCAAAGTACTCAGGTCGAATAGACCATTTCAAAGTACTCAGGCTGGGTAGACCACATTAAAGTACTATTGAACATTCGCTTCTAAGTGAATGGCCTCTTGGGCAGACTACGCGCAAAGGCTTCAGAAACAAAGTACTCAGGTCGGGTAGACCACTTTAAAGTACAATTTCTTATTTGTTTTATGTCATGTTAAGCTAAAAAGATCAAATTAGATCACTAGCTCTGATGTAAGTTACTACGGTAACAAATACATTTTCGATCAATAAAAGAATAAAGATAGTATTTCCAATTCTATTGAGTCGAAAAAATCAGCATGATTATAATTTACCTAAAGTGCGTACAAAAGGTATAGTCAAACCCAAAACACCGAACAGAAAAGCAATATATTTGCGAAAGACAAGTGACCAGGAGTCATACGTCTGCTCGGTCGCTTGGGGGGAACATATACTTGTACAAAGCATTTGGTAAACTTAAAACAATCACAATTGCACAGCAATTATAAACAGAGAATGAAATTCATAAAGGATAACAAGAGCATATAGTACCGGATTAAAAGCTGCCCGGTCAGCCTGTTGTCCAAAAAATGAAAAATAATTCCAAGTTTAAAGACCGCTTGGCCGGTCATGATGTCTTAAAGGCCTTGAGAGTTGAGGCCATATATAATATATATATATATATATAAACAGGAGATAAAAAGAGAAGTGTTCAAACAGCTGGAGTCCCAGGCTCTAGGTTCGGTTCTTCTGAGCCAACTTGAGCAGGAAGATCTGTTGTTCGAGCAGGAGAAGCATCAGCAGCCTGGTCAGAAGCTTGGCCGAAAGTTGAAGCAGCCACCTCTTTCCCAACGTAGGCAACTTGGGCCACACAGTACTCGAGGTACATGTCCTTAGCGTCGTCCAAGTAGTCGAAGTTGGCCTGGGGATTAGCCTTCCAAAAATCAAAGAAGAGCTCGAGGCCGGCAGTCTCCAAAGCATTGACCTTCTCCTTCAAACGGTCTGCCTCGGCCACTTGAGCGTCCTTATCTTCCTTTAGCCGAAGGGGGACCTGCCGCAGAGAACTCTTCTCATCCTGAAGACGATCAACTTCAGCAGATAAGGTCTCGATGGTTTCCTCAAAGCGATCAGCAGCCTCAAGGTCCTTTGTTAGCACGGTGATCTTCTTTTCGGCGGCAAATAGCTTCTTGTTGGCCTCACCCAACTCATGACGAACAGCTCTAGTCTCCGCCCTGGCCTCCTCAACTTCCTTCTTGGCCAAGTTCGCCTCCGCCCTCAAGGTTTCGGACAGAGACGCACTCTTGGAAGTAGCAGATTTAGCCAGGGAGTAGGTGTAAGCCAACTTCATACCGGCCTACATAAAGGAAAAAGTTAGCATATGGAGCTAAGTATTAAGAGTTGAAAGGGAAATATCGAAAAAAATACTAACCCTGGTGAGCTCCCTCAAGACTCCGCCCACCAACACATCCAGAGATGAGTCGTTGTCAACACTGGCCAGTTGCTCACTGACCTCAGGTACAAGTCGGTTCATGTAGTGAGTCAGCACCTCCTTGCCCTTCTTAGCCTCAGGCAGCACGGGCACGGGTGGAGTTGGTGCCTGCACCCGCTCAGGGATCCTCTTGACTAGTTCGGACCCAGTTGTTGGTGGCCCAGACTGCTTAGACTTGGCAGATTTGGGAGTGGGAAGGATTCGCAGCAGTCAGCTCCTCAGAAAGGTCAATAACCTCTCCAGAAGGTCTCTTCTCTAAAGACCCCTCTCCGCCCTTAGACTTCTTGGCCAGAGGGGAAGCGCTAAAACTTCCGCCCATCCTCTTCCTCGGAGCGTCAATCATCTACCGAGAAATGTTTGCACAGAATAAAAACAGCGTGGTTAGCACAAACCAGCAGAAAGTACAAAGCATGAAAATTAAGAAGTTGAAAAAGAAGTATAGCGCATAGTGACTGCCCGCCTAGAAAGTCAGAAGTCCATCTTCACCTGATATCTCAAACATAACAGCCTTCCCTTTTCCAGCATAGGGATGAGATGGGCGAACAGGTGAAATGGGCTCCCATATGCAAATGGCATGTTCAACAGGGCGTGGCCAGGAAGTTTCTTCTTCCTCTTCAAAGGAGTCACCTGCTCAGCCTCAGCCTCAGCCTCAGCTTCATCTTAAGGATTCATAGGCTCCTGAGCATACTGCTTTGCCCGGGCACCTCCCTTCGACTTAGCCTCTCGCTTCACTTGAATTAACTCATTCCCCGGATGAGTTCGTTCAGGCCAGCCAGCATCAGATTTCCCCTTCTTCCCCGTCATGGACTTAGAAGAAAAGTCCTCTGGGTAAAGCCCGTATTGCACCAGATTTTCATCATAGGTCAACTCGATGATATCCCTATCTTTCGCCGGCAACCGGGCAAGTTTTTGAGCTCTATCCCTAAGAGCAAGAGTGAGGGGAGGACGAGGATATGTCGTGATCTGCTGAAACCGAGTTCGGGTGATGCTCGGATCCTTCACCATGAAGTACTCATCAACAAAATGCTCTATTTTTCTGATGGCCTTGTGGTCCGTCCTGCTCAACCACTTGAAGCCTGGCTGAGAGAAGTGAAAATACCCCGACTTGCCTTGCTTGGGGGTAGACTTCAGGTCGAAGAACCAAGCGACCTCATGGGGAGAAGGACATCCCATCCTTGGGAAGCGTAGAGGACGAAGAGAGCGGACAAATACTTAATGTTGTTGGGAGTAATCTGGGTCGGGCAGAGGCCGAAGAAGTCTGCCACATCCTGGAAGTACTTATGCAAGGGCATCAGTGCCCTTTGCTGGTCGTGAGCCCCTGACCAGGCACACATCCCCTTATCAGGGTTTGTGGCATGATTGTCGTGGGCGGGAATGTAGCTGTCCAGCTCGCCCAAGTATCCATCCTGGTCGAGAGTGCGGAGGCGTGCCTTCGAAATCTTGGATGGAGGACTTACCCACCTGGCGCCCAAGGCACCCTGCCTCCTGTGAGGAACCGCCTCAGCAAGCTCCTCACTGACGTAGTCAACGCCCTCAACCAGGACGTCCCCGTCAGCATCAACTGGTTGCCCAGCCTCATTGTACTCCCCGAAGTTAGGCGGTTCAATCTCTTCCTCTCCCTCAGCAGCGGGAGGACTGCTCGGACGCGCCTCGTCCAGCTCCTCAACCTCCTGGGTTTCAGCGTCCCCTTCATGGTCTTCCTCCATTGGGACCGCCAAATCCTGTTCGGCGTCGGGCAAAGTGGCACGTCGAGCCACTTGGGGGTTAGAAGCGTCAGCCAGACGCGTAGTTTTCTTCGTACGAGCCATCATCCTATGGCTGGGTACGTAATCAGAAAGATTTCCTTCTCTATAAGGAGAGTTAGCACGAAGACGAGGGTGGACTTCGTGCAGAAGTTGAAGCAACTCCTCGTTGATTTAATCTCGGGCTCCCAAGACTCACCTGGGTTCATCTACAAAAGACAACACACAAGTTGAGTGTTGGACGGAGTATCAAACGAAAAACAAGCAAATATGCCGACCAGGAGTAGCCAACAAATTAAAGAACGACCATGTTCAAAGAAAAGTCTAAACTTAAGAAGTCAGAAAGTTTTTCTCGAGTTAGGGCAAAAATTTCATGAAGCTTGGAACAAGCAAAATGGAAAACAGACGCACTGCAGTTCTAAAATAAGCCTTACGGCTGAAAGCTAACACAAGGACATGGAAAAGA
The DNA here is from genome assembly GCF_029168945.1 of Cannabis sativa. Classification (NCBI taxonomy): domain Eukaryota; kingdom Viridiplantae; phylum Streptophyta; class Magnoliopsida; order Rosales; family Cannabaceae; genus Cannabis; species Cannabis sativa. Next base: position 63,178,250 of record NC_083601.1, read on the forward strand.
AGAGTCGTAGAAGTTTCAAACCCTAGGGTTTCGTAAAGTGTTCTTTCTACAACGAAGTTACATTCAAAGCGTAAGCATGCAAAGGAAAAGCATAAAGGAAACCAGAAACTTTCTCAAAGATTCGAATGTTCGGCTTCAAGCAAGCAAGCCAGCAATCATCTGTAGGCACTTCGGCAACTCTGAAGCCAGAAAGTTCTCTCTTTTCGCTCCGAAGTTTGCTTAACTGCGAAGGGTGATCAAGTGAGGTAATGTGCCAATACTCCAAGTATTTATAGGCAAAAGGTTAAATGTACGTAAACGAACCTTAGACGCCTCGGCTTCCCGCCTCAAAAGCGAATATGGGAAATCAAAATAATCGAGTGCAACCGTCAACCATGGAGAGAGAAATTCGGATTTTCAAAATATTAATTGTCAGAGCATTAATTAGCCGAAAACTGAAGGGACGCCCAGTCAACTTCACATCGAGTCTCGAACGGTCATGCTCGACACGTGTCCACATACAAAGGCAGAGCCGGCTCGGAATAAGTCTACACGCAACCTCAGAGGTCCCGTACAGACTTGGGGTGCAAATGTTATCCCAAATTTGGCACTCTGACGTGGGATCACGAGAATGGTGACACGTGGACACTACTTAGAGCATCTGTTCGGATCAACATGCCGAGCAGGATGCCTCGCTGGCATATCCAAAATGGAATACTCAACGAGCCGTGCAGAATGAGCAACACTTAGCGAATTCAACTAAATGCATCGTGAGTCACAAGCTCAATCCCTATAACTCAGGGATCAACCTACGTGGATGTGGCATACACACGATCCCACTATCGGTGTATTCAGCCTCAATCCCACGATCCTTGCATTCAGCATTGATCACATGATCTTTCTGTTTATGCACATTGTAACGAGTGAGGAAACTCTTCCTCCTCAAGTTTCCAACCCTATAAATAGTGAGGAATGTTCACTGGGCTAGGGGTCGAAAAACTGTACCTGAGAAATTGTACGCCGAAACGCTATAAGCTAAGGCTATCTAAGAATTATATATTCAGAGATATTATTGTAAGAGCTATAAGAAAAGGAAACTTCTTCCTTATTCTTAAATCAATACAACTAACGATGATTAGGCTATTACCGAACTGCTCGGGGCTAAACCTCTAAAAAATTTCCGTTTCTTAGTATTGCTTTATTACAAATTCTTATTACGACATATCGTTTATCACTTATCAAAAAGACTCATTGTCGTTGGCTAAAAGCGAAGTCAACAGACCCAAACCTAGACTTGGAACCAAACCAGAACTCAAACCCAGATCGGGATAGAAACCCAGGACTCAGACCCGGAATTGAACTCAGACTCTTATCAAGATCGGAACATGGGACTCGGACCCGCATCTAGACCCAGACCCAGGACCCGCAACAGAACTAGGACTGGGACCTAGTACCCGACCCTAGACTCGGACTTGAACCTGGACCTAGCTCGTCACCTGGCACCCAAAATGGAATCAGACCAGGACCCGAGATCAAGATCCGAATCTGGACCGGGGCTTGGATCGAACCAGTAGTTAGTGTCTAGATTTGGGACTTATACCAGAACCCAAACCCAAACTCAAACTCAAATTTGGACCCAGACACATACCCAAACCCAAACCCAGACTCGGGAACAAAAATTGAAACTTGAACTAGAATCGGACTTGGATCTTAGAACGGGACCAAAACCTAGACTCGGACCAAAACTCAGAACCGGATCCAACCTCAAACCCTAACCGAGACCGAAACCCGGACCTAAACCTCGCCCAAGACAAAAATCAAGACCCGAACCCAAACTCAGACCCAAACTCGACCCGAACCCGTACCCCGTGACTTGAAACTGGAACCAAAACTAGATACTGATCTGGACCCAGGAACAGGACCATGACCATGACCTAGAACCAGACCCAAAACTGTATCCGGACCAGGACCCGGACTCGCACATGGACCCACCTTGGGATTAGTTCCCAAACACGAATCCAAACCCGAACCGGGACTCAGGACAGAACCAAGACCTAAACTCAGACCCGGACATGGAACAAGACTCGGGACCTAGAATTTGGATCAAGACCCTGGACTGCACCCATGTCTTGGTCCCGGACCTAGACCGAGACCGAGACCAGGACTTGGGACATGAACCTAAACCAGACTGGGAACACGGGCGTGGACAACACCAATAGTCGTTGTCTTGGTCCAGGACTCAGAGAAGCACCCAAAGCTGGACCAGGACCTGGACCGAGAGCTACACCTGGGACCCAAAACCGAAACATGAACCAGAACATGACCAAGACCCTAGAATAGGACTAGGACCGTGACCAGAACCTAGACCTGGACCGGGACACATAACTAGACCAGAACCCAGCCCCGGAACTTGGGCTCTAACCCAGTCCCTGACCCGATCCCAGACCTAGACTCGGATTGAGACTCAAACCTAAACCCGAACTCGAACTTGGGACTCGATCGTTGACCCAGACCAAGCCCCGGACCTTAAACGGGGTTCGGACCATGACATGGACTAAACTCAGACACGAACTCGAATACCGACCCAAAACTAGATCGGGATCGAACACGGGACCTAGACCCGGACCTAGATGCAGACCCAGACCTAACTTAGGACCCGAACCAGGACCCGAACTAAGACCTGGACCCAGACCAGGATCCAAAAAACCTATACCCGGACTTGGACTAAGAGTCAGACCCCGACCCCAAGCTGGACCCAGACCCCGACCTGGACCGGAAACAAAACTTGGGCCCGAAATCAGAACTGGAACTGTGACTAGGACCTGGACCTGAGACCAGAACCAAACCAAAACCATAACCCAAAGTCAGACCAGAACCTGGACCAAGACCTTGAATAGGACTGAGACTTGACACATGGGACCCGGACCTGGACCGGGACCTGGACCTGACCTGGTCCTAAACCCTCGCCGGGACCTGAGACCTGTGAACCAGACTAGGATACCGACCCTAACAAGGACCCAAACCTGAACTTGGACCAAGATTGGGATAGAGACCTGGCCCCGAACCGTGACCGGGACCTAGACTAAAACCAAGAGTCGATACCCGAAGCCGAACCTAGACCCAGACCATGACCTAGGAACCGGACTTGGATGGGGGACCTAGACCAGGGACCTAGGTCTCGGAACCCAGACCCAGATCTAAATCTGGGACTCGAACCCAAACCAAGACCTAAGCTAGCCCCAGGAATCCGAAGTCGAACCTATAACCAAACCCGAAACCATCTCCGAACACAAACTAGGAAAGGAACCTAGACATGAACCTATACTAGGACCGAACCCAAACCCGGACCTAAACCCAAAATCAAACCCGAACTGAGACCCAGACCCAGAATCATACCCAAACTTAGACCTCCACCGAGATCAGAACCTAGGACGTAGACCCGAACCTGAACTTAAACCCAAACCCCGGACCTTAACCCACACCCAAAGCCTGATCCGGACCTAGACCGAGATTCGGACCCGAACCCAAACTCGGACCAGGACTCGAACCCCGACCCGAACTCGAACTCAGAATCGCGACTGGAACTGGAACCAGACTAGGACTAAGACTAGGACAAGGACAAGGACCCATACCCGAACCCAAACCCAAATAAAAACCAAGAACAAGACCCAAACACGAACCACGACTAGGACCCAAACCCCAACCTAGACCGCGACCAAAAGCAAGACAAGAACTAAGACCTAGACCTAGAATCAGGATAAGGACCTGGTTAACGAAACTAGGAACGAGACCTAAGACCCGACTCTAGACCCAGACTTCAACCTAGGACCCAGCTTGTGACCCAGCACCCGAAATGGAACCAAATTGGCACTCGAGATCGGGATCCAGATGTGGACCTAGGGCTTGGACTGAACCCGTAGTCGGTGTCTAGATCTGGGACCCAGCCCCAGACCCGAACCCAGACCCAGACCTAAACCTAGTCCCACAACAAAACCTAGACCTGAACCCGTACCCTATGACCCAAAATTAGAATCGAAATCGGATGCAGACTGGGACTTGGGAACGGGTAAGAAACAAAGACTTGGAGTTGGACCTCGAACCATTACTACACCTGGACCTAGACCCGGAACTGTAACTAGACCCGGAACTGTAACTAGACCCGGAACTGTAACTAGACCCGGACCCGTACTCCCAACCCATACCTAGACTCGGGACCCGAACTTGGACCCAAACTCGGACCTAAACATGGAACCAGACTCAAGACACAAAACTGGGAATGGGACCTAGAACTGCACCCCAATCTCGGTCTCGAACCCAAACTTGAACTTGGGATCCGAGACCTAAACCAGAACTAGATCGGGACACGTGACAGGGATCCAGATCTTGGACTCAGACCAGGACTCGAACCCAGACCAAGACCCAAATCGGACCCTGACCCAGACGCGGGACCCAAAATTGGAACCTGGACAAAACCCGCCTGATAATGACCCTCGAACAAGACTAGGACCGTGACCAGGACCCAAACCCGGACCTAGACCTAGAACCGAACTCGGACCTAGCCCCAGACCCAAATCGAGACCAGAACTCAGGCTCAGACACGGTCGTTTACCTAGACCAGGACTGAGACCCGGACACAAAACCCAGACCCGGACCCAGACCTAGACCTGGGACCTGATTCCAAACCCAGACTCAAACCTAGATAGAGATCCGAATACAAACCTAGATTCGAACCTAGACCTAGACCCACACCGGGATCGAAACTTAGGACCTAAATCCGGACCGAGACCCTGAACCAGAACCTGACTTGGACCCGCACCCGGGACTAGAACTCGGACCTAGACTCGAACACATACTTGGACCAGGACTCAGACCCCGACCCAGACTCGGACACAAACCTTAACCTAGACACTGAATCGAAATGTAAACTAGGACTAGGACCCGAACCCGAAAATGGACCCAAACTGGGACCAAGGCCCTAGACTTGGATGAGGAACCTAGACATGGGCCTCAAAACCCAGACCCAAATCGGAACTCAGGACTCAGACCAAAACCTGGACCTAGACTTGAACCCTGATCTGGACGCAGACCAAGATTGGAACCCGAACCCAAACTCTGACCATGACTTGAACCCTGACCAGGTCCTGGACTTGGACCGGGACCTAGGACTCGGACCTGGATGGGGGACCTGGACCCAAGAGACGAGCATCAGAACTGGGACCGAGACCCATGACCTTACCCCAGACCTAGACCCTGACATAGGACCCAGACCGAGACTTGGGAACTGAAGTGAAAATAGACTGGGACCCGAGACCGTGATCCAAATCTCGACCCAGGGCTTGGACCTGACCCATAGTCAGTGTTTGGATTTGGGACCCATACGCGGACACAAACCCAAACCCAGACTCAAACCCAGACCCGGACTCGAACCCAAACCCTGACCTAGACAAATACCTGTACCCCTAACCTGGGTCCAAGTTTGAGTTTTGGTTTTAGTCCGGGAACTAGAATCTAACTAGGACCTAGACCCGAATCGGGACACGGACCGAATCAAAAGTTGGATCGAGACTCGGGACACGAATCCGAACCAAAACACGGACTTGGACCCAGACCTAGACACAAGACCCAGACCGGGATTGGAGACTAAGATCTGGACTTAGGACCCAAACCTAGATTGGAGACCCAAACTCAAAATTAGAACTAGAATCGGGAAACATGACTAGGACTGGGACCCAAGACCTGACCCCAGTCTCGGTCTTAGACCCAGACCCAAACACGGACACGGACCGAGACCCAAGATCTAAATCAAAATGAGACAGGGACCCAAGATTTGGTTCTAGATCTTGACCTACGACCTGGGGCATGGACCTAACCCGTAGTCGGTGTCTAGATCTTGCAATCGTACCAAGACCTGAACCTGGAACTTTTTCCAACCCACGACCCAACCACTAACCCAGACCCGAAACCCAAAATTAGAACAAGAACCAAACTCAAGACCCTACAATAGGAATTGGACCTCAACCAAAAACTGGATCTAGACGCGGAACCGAACACGAACCCGGACCCAGTCCGGGATCGATACCCGGACCCCGGACTACAACACAAAACCCGAACCCAGGACCCGTGACTCGAGAACTAGACCAAAACCCAGACCCAGACCCAGAACAAGACCAAGACCTCTACCCAGACACAGACTGAAACCCAGACCCAGACCTAGACCTAGACCCAGACTCAGACACAGACCCAAACACATACCAGAACTCAAACTCAAACCCGAGACTCGAACCTAGAACAAGATCAGGACTAAGACCCAAACCTAAACTAGGACCGAGACCTGAACCTGGACTGGGACTAGAACCTAGACTGCGACCGGGACCGGGACCGAGACTAGTACCCGGGACTCGATACTTTGACCTAGGACTTAAGAACTGAACGGTGAGTAAGATCCAGACCAGGCCAAGACCCAAGACAAGGACAAGTACCAAACACAGACCGGGACCTACAGTCAGACTAGGACCCTAATCCAGACTGGGACCTAGGACCCTCACCTGAATGGGGGACCCAAACTCATGACTCAGGACCCATGACCAAAACCTAGACCCAAACCTGCACTTGAGACCCGAACCAAGACCCAAGACATGAGCTAAAACTCATGACCCATACCCATACTGAGATCAAAACCCAGGACCGAGACCCAAACCTGAATCAAGACCCGCACCTAGAACCAAACTCAAGACCTGAACCCGGACCAAACCCAGACCAGAACTTGGTCCGGGACCTAGACTTTAACTAGGACCCTGATCGATACCCCGACTCGGACCAGAAAAAAGACCTGGACTCAGACCAGGACCGAACCCAGACACAAACCTGAACCCGTACTCTGACCTAAACTCAGACCCAAACTTAGGATCCAAACACCGTCTAGGATGAGAACCCAGACTTGGGACTGTAACAGGAACCAAACCTAAACCCAAACTCAGACCAGAACCCATACCGAGGCTTGAACCCAGACATGGACTTGTGACCTGGGACCTAAACCAAGTCCAAGACCTGGACCCAGACCGGGACTAGGACCTAGACCCAGACCCCAAAACCAAGGCCGAACCCAGGACCCAAGAACCAGACTCGGACCTAGGAACTGAAACCCAGAGCTAGACTTGGACTGGGACGTGAACTCGTACTTGTAGCCAAACCAGGACCTAGATTTGGACTCGACCCGAACCCGAACCCGGACCGGGACCTAGGACCCAAATATAGATGGGGGACCCTGACCTAAGAATTGGGCCCCAAAACTAGGCCTAGAACTTGGGCCTTAGAACTTTGATCTAGATCGGGGACCTGATTCTAGAGCCAAACCTGGACATAGGACCCACCACGGGACCTGGGATCTGGGACTCGATCGTTGGACCCGATTCGTTGTCGGTGTCTAGATCTAGGACGTAGACCAGAACGCGAACCCAAACTCAAACTCAAATCAGGACCCAAACACATACCAAGAGCCAGACCCACACTTGGGAACAAAAACTGAAAACTAAACTTGAACCGGATCGAGATCTTTAAACGGGACCGAGACCTAGACACAGGCCCAAACCCGGAACAAGACCCAGCCTTGAACCCTACTCGAGACCGAAACCCATACCTGAACCTTTCCACGAACCCGTACCTCGTGACTTGAAACTGGAACCGAAACTAGAAGCAGATTAGGACCCAAGAACAGGACAAGGACCAGGACATGGACCCAGACCCAAAACTGTAACCGGACCAGGATCCAGACTCGAACACAAACCCACCCTGGGATTGGGTCCAAAACCTGAATCCAAACCAGAACTGGTACTCGAGACATGAACCCAGACCTAAACTCAGACCCGAACATTGAAATGGACTCGAGACCCAAAACTAGGATTGAGACCGAGAATTGGACCCCAATCTCGGTCCTAGTCTTGTTCAAGGGTCTTGGTCTAAAACTGGAAGTAGACAGGGACCCGAAAATGGGACCAAAACTAGGACTTGGACTTGGAACCGTAACCGTACATGGACGTAGACCAAGAACTTTAACCGGACCAGGACCTACACTCCAGCTCAAACCTAGACCCGAACCGGAACCAATGACCAGTTCCCAACCCAAACCTAGACTCTAAACCCGAACTCAGACCCGAACTCAGACCGAAACATGGAACCAGACTCGGGACACAAACTAGGGCCAGGACCTAAAACCGCACCCCAGTCTCGATCCCGAATCCAAACTCAGACTTAGGACCTAAACCAGTTGCAGATCGGGACCCGTGACAGGGATCTAGATCTGGACTCGAGATCCGGGAAATAGGGCTTGGAACAGACCTGTAGTAGGTGTCTAGATGTGGGACTCAGACTAGGTTTCGAACCCTGACCAGGACCTAAACCCGAACCTAGACCTATACCCAGGACCCAAAACTAGAACCTGACAAGGACCCGGACCCAGACTTTCTCGGACCTAGCCCCAGACCTAAACCGAGGCAGCAACTCGGGCCTTGACCCAAACCTAAATCTGGGACCCGATCTCGTGATCATTCCTAGGTCTAGGTCCTATCTATGTTTGGGTCCTATGTCGCAGTCCAGGTCCAAGTTTGTGTTCCAGTTCGGGTTCATGTCTCAGGTTCCTGTCCGAGTCCAGGTCTCGATTTAGGTTCGGGTCCCATACTAGTCTGGGTTTAGGTTTTGGGTCCCAAGTCCGAGTTTTGTTCTTGGGTCCTGGGTTTGGCCCCAATTTTTAGGTTTGGGTCTTGGTCTGGGTCCAGGTCCCGGTCTTGGTTTAGGTTCCAGGTCATGGGTCTGGTCTGGGTCCAAGTATCGATATGTATTTTTGTCTAAGTTTTGGTTTAGGTTTGGGTCCTTTTACAGTCCCAGGTCTGTGTTCTCATCCATGTCCTGGTTCGATTCCAATTCTGAGTCTGAGATTTGGTCTGGATCCTAGTTCGGGTTCGGGTCCGAGTCTTGGTACGAATCTGGGTTCGGGTCCTAAATTCAAATACTGACTATGGGTCAGGACAAAGCCTTAGGTCTAGATTCATATCTCGGTCTTGGTTTGGGTTTGGGTTCTGAGTTGTGTCTCGGTAGTCAGTTCCTAGGTTTCGGGTCCAAGGTCGAGTCATGTGTCTCGAGTTTGGGGTGAAGTTTTGGGTCTCGGTCCTGGTCGGGCCCAGTTTTGGGTCCAAGTCCCCCATCTAGGTCCGGATCCTAGGTGTATATCTTGGTCCAGGTTCGGGTTTGGGGCCCAGGTTCCCCATCTAGGTCACAGTTTGGTTCTTAGGTTCCCAGGTACGAGTCTCGGGTCCCACGTCCCAGTCCTGGTCCCAATTCGGGTTCTAGTCCCAATACAGGTTCAAGGTGTTGGGTTTTGTGCCATAAATAAAACCCATTTGGATATAATCAAATTTACTTATTAATGAAGATCAGAAATAACATTTTATGTTGCATGGTTCACATGATTTATTTCATGATTATATATATAATGTATGAATTCTATTTAAGTCTAGAACATATGAATTTGTTAATGATTATAGTGTTGTTTGCACAGTGGAATATAATCTTAATTATATGTCCAAAAGTTTATTCCCTGATTTGTTAGTTCACTGGATTTAGACTGGCATGATATAATCAACGATATGTATTCTTACACCTTGGATAAGTGTTATGTCCTTTCCAGGGCATTGGCAAAATTTACCAGTATCGGATGTATGGAGTATACATCGGAAAGGACCGATATTGAACTTTGATTAGATATATTAAAATTTACCGTAATATCTATTTAATTCAATATCACCTGTTGATCCTAGTTCAAATGATCTTAATCCTGATATTGTTAGGTTCGATCTCAAGAGTATTATACATGTTCTTTGATTTGTTGGTTAAGCCTACTTTCGGGTCAGGGTGATACGTACTGTTGACTTCGCTTTTAGCCAACGACAATGAGTCTTTTTTATAAGCGATAAATGATATGTCGTAATAAGAATATGTAGTAAAGCAATAATAAGACACAAAAATTTTATAGAGCTTCATCCCCGAGCAGTTCGGTAATAGCCTAGTCCTCGTTAGTTGTATTGACTTAAGAATAAGGAAGAAGATTCCTTTTCTTATAGCTCTTACAATAATATCTTTGAATATATAATTCTTAGATAGCCCTAGCTTATAGCATTTTGGCGTACAATTTCTCCGTCATTTGCCCAGTGAACATTCCTCACTATTTATAGGGCTGGAAACTTGAGGATCAAGAGTTTCCTCTCTCGTTACAATGCGCATAAATAGAAAGATCGTGTGATCAATGCTGAATGCAGGGATTGTGGGATTGAGGCTGAATACACTGATAGTGGGATCGTGTGTATGCCACATCCACGTAAGTTGATCCCTGAGTTATAGGGATTGAGCTGGTGACTCACGATGCGTTTGGTTGAATTCGCTAAGTGTTGCTCATTCTGCACGACTCGTTGAGTATTCCATTTTGGATATGCCAGCGAGGCATCCTGCTCGACATGTTGATCCGAACAGATGCTCTAAGTAGAGTCCACGTGTCACCATTCTCATGATGGCACGTCAAAGTGCCAAATTTGGGATAACATATGCCCCCCAAGTTTGTACGGGACCTCAGAGGTTGTGTGTAAACTTATTCTGAGCTGGCTCTGCCTTTGTAAGGGGACACGTGTCGAGCATGACCGTTCGAGACTCGATGTGAAGCTGACTGGGCGTCCCTTCGGTTTTTGGCTAATTCATTCTCTGACAATTAATATTTTGACAATCCAAATTTCTCTCTCCACGGCTGACGGTTGCACTCGATTATTTTGATTTCCCATATTCGCTTTCAAGGCGGGAAGTCGAGGCGTCTCAGGTTCCTTTACGTATAGTTTATCTTTTGCCTATAAATACTTGGAGTACTGGCACATTACCTCATTTCATCACCCTTCGTTGTTAAGCAAACTTCACAGCGAAAAGAGAGAACTTTCTGGCTTCAAAGTTTCCGAAGTGCATACAAATGATTTCTGGCTTGCTTGAACCTGGACATTCGAATCTTTGAGTAAGTTTCTGGTTCCCTTTATGTTTTTCCTTTGCATTTGTACGCTTTGAATGTAACTTCGCTGTAGAAAGAACACTTTAGGAAACCCTAGGGTTTGAAACTTCTGCGACTCTTCTTTTCCATGTCCTTGTGTTAGCTCTCAGTCGAAAGGATTATTTTAGAACTGCATTGCGTCTGTTTTCCATTTTGCTTTTTCCAAGCTTCATGAATTTTCTTGCCCTAACTCAAGAAAAACTTTCTGACTTCTTGAGTTTAGACTTTTCTTTGAACATGGTCGTTCTTTAATCTGTTGGGTACTCCTGGTCGACATATTCGCTTGTTTTTCGTTTGATACTCCATCCAATACTCATCTTGTGTGTTGTCTTTTGTAGATGAACCCAGGTGAGTCTTGGGAGCCCGAGCATTAAATCAACCTGGAGCTGCTTCAACTTCTGCACGAAGTCCACCCTCGTCTTCGTGCTAACTCTCCTTCTAGAGAAGGAAATCTTTCTGATTCCGTACCCATCCATAGTATGATGGCTCGTACGAAGAAAACTACGCGTCTGGCTGACGCTTCTGATCACGAAGTGGCTCAGCTTGCCACTCCGCCCGACGCCGAATAGGATTTGGCGGTCCCAATGGAGGAGGACCGTGAGGGGGACGCTGAGGTCCATGAGGTTGAGGAGCTGGACGAGGTGCGTCCGGGTAGCCCTCCCGCTGCTGAGGGAGAGAAAGAGATTGAACCCCCTAACTTCAGGGAGTACAATGAGGCTGGGCAGCCAGTCGATGCTGACGGGGACGTCCTAGCTGAGGGCGTGGACTACGTCAGTGAGGAGCTTGCTGAGTCGGTTCCTCATAGGAGGTAGGGTGCCTTGGGTGCCAGGTGGGTAAGTCCTCTGTCCAAGATTTTGGAGACACGCCTCTGCACTCTCGACCTGGACGGATAGCTCTTACAATAATATCTCTGAATATATAATTCTTAGATAGCCTTAGCTTATAGCGTTTCGGCGTACAATTTCTCAGGTACAGTTTTTCGACCCCTAGCCCAGTGAACATTCCTCACTATTTATAGGGTTGGAAACTTGAGGAGGAAGAGTTTCCTCACTCGTTACAATGTGCATAAACAGAAAGATCATGTGATCAATGCTGAATGCAAGGATCGTGGGATTGAGGCTGAATACACCGATAGTGGGATCGTGTGTATGCCACATCCACGTAGGTTGATCCCTGAGTTATAGGGATTGAGCTGGTGACTCACGATGCGTTTGGTTGAATTCGCTAAGTGTTGCTCATTCTGCACGACTCGTTGAGTATTCCATTTTGGATATGCCAGCGAGGCATCCTGCTCGACATGTTGATCCGAATAGATGCTCTAAGTAGAGTCCACGTGTCACCATTCTCATGATGGCACGTCAGAGTGCCAAATTTGGGATAACATTTGCCCCCCAAGTCTGTACGGGACCTCTGAGGCTGTGTGTAGACTTATTCCGAGCCGGCTCTGCCTTTGTATGGGGACACGTGTCGAGCATGACCGTTCGAGACTCGATGTGAAGTTGACTGGGCGTCCCTTCAGTTTTTCGGCTAATTAATGCTCTGACAATTAATATTTTGAAAATTCGAATTTCTCTCTCCATGGTTGACGGTTGGACTCGATTATTTTGATTTCCCATATTCACTTTTGAGGCGGGAAGCCGAGGCGTCTAAGGTTCGTTTACGTACATTTAACCTTTTGCCTATAAATACTTGGAGTATTGCCACATTACCTCATTTCATCACCCTTCGCTGTTAAGCAAACTTCGGAGCAAAAAGAGAGAACTTTCTGGCTTCAGAGTTGCCGAAGTGCCTACAGATGATTTCTGGCTTTCTGGCTTCGAATCTTTGAGTAAGTTTCTGGTTTCCTTTATGCTTTTCCTTTGCATGCTTACGCTTTGAATGTAACTTCGTTGTAGAAAGAACACTTTACGAAACCCTAGGGTTTGAAACTTCTACGACTCTTCTTTTCCATGTCCTTGTGTTAGCTTTCAGCCGTAAGGCTTATTTTAGAACTGCAGTGCGTCTGTTTTCCATTTTGCTTGTTCCAAGCTTCATGAACTTTTTTGCCCTAACTCGAGAAAAACTTTCTGACTTCTTAAGTTTAGACTTTTCTTTGAACATGGTCGTTCTTTAATTTGTTGGCTACTCCTGGTCGGCATATTTGCTTGTTTTTTGTTTGATACTCCGTCTAACACCCAACTTGTGTGTTGTCTTTTGTAGATGAACCCAGGTGAGTCTTGGGAGCCCGAGATTAAATCAACGAGGAGTTGCTTCAACTTCTGCACGAAGTCCACCCTCGTCTTCGTGCTAACTCTCCTTATAGAGAAGGAAATCTTTCTGATTACGTACCCATCCATAGTATGATGGCTCGTACGAAGAAAACTACGCGTCTGGCTGACGCTTCTGACCCCCAAGTGGCTCGACGTGCCACTTTTCCCGACGCCGAACAGGATTTGGCGGTCCCAATGGAGGAAGACCATGAAGGGGACGCTGAAACCCAGGAGGTTGAGGAGCTGGACGAGGCGCGTCCGAGCAGTCCTCCCGCTGCTGAGGGAGAGGAAGAGATTGAACCGCCTAACTTCGGGGAGTACAATGAGGCTGGGCAACCAGTTGATGCTGACGGGGACGTCCTGGTTGAGGGCGTTGACTACGTCAGTGAGGAGCTTGCTGAGGCGGTTCCTCACAAGAGGCAGGGTGCCTTGGGCGCCAGGTGGGTAAGTCCTCCATCCAAGATTTCGAAGGCACGCCTCCGCACTCTCGACCAGGATGGATACTTGGGCGAGCTGGACAGCTACATTCCCGCCCACGACAATCATGCCACAAACCCTGATAAGGGGATGTGTGCCTGGTTGGGGGCTCACGGCCAACAAGGGGAGCTGATACCCTTGCATAAGTACTTCCGGGATGTGGCGGACTTCTTCGTCCTCTGCCTGGCCCAGATTACTCCCAACGACATTAAGTATTTGTTCGCTCCCTTCGTCCTCTATGCTTCCCAAGGATGGGATGCTCCTTCTCCCCAAGAGGTCGCTTGGTTCTTAGAGTTGAAGTCTACCCCCAAGAAAGGTAGGTCAGGGTATTTTTACTTCTCTTAGCCAGGCTTCAAGTGGTTGAGCGGGACGGACCACAAGGCCATCAGAAAGATAGGGCATTTTGTTGATGAGTACTTCATGGTGAAGGATCTGAGCATCACACAGACTCAGTTTCAGCAGATCCCGACATATCATCGTCCTCCCCTTACCCTTACTCTTAGGGATAGGGCTCAAAAACTTGCCCGGTTACCGACGGAAGACAGGGATATCATCCAGTTGACCTCCGACGAAAATCTGGTGTAGTAGGGGCTTTACCCAAAGGACTTTTCTTCTAAGTCCGTGACGGGGAAGAAGGGGAAATCTGACGCTGGCCGTCCTGAACGAACTCATCCAGAGAATGAGTTGATTCAACTGAAGCGAGAGGCTAAGTTGAAGGGAGGTGCCAGGGCAAAGCAGTATGCTCAGGAGCCTATGAATCCTGGAGAGGATGTTGAGGCTGAGGCTGAGGCTGAGCAGGTGACTCCTTTGAAGAGGAAGAAGAAACTCCCGGCCACGCGCAGGCCTGTTGAACATGCCATTCGCATAAGGGAGCCCATTTCGCCTGTTTGGCCATCTCATCCCTATGCTGGAAAAGGGAAGGCTGTTATGGCTGAGATATCAAGTGATGATGGACTTCTGACTTTCTTGGCGGACAGTCACTCTACGCTTTACTTCTTTTTCAGCTTCTTGATTTTCACGCTTTGTATTTTCTGCTGGTTTGTGCTAACCATGCTATTTTTGTTCTGTGCAGACATGTCTCGGCAGATGATCCACGCTTTAAGGAAGAGGATGTGCGGAAGCTCTAGCGCCTCCCCTCCAGCCAAGAAGTCTAAGGGCGGAGAGGGGTCTTCAGAGAAGGGACCTTCTAGAGAGGTTATTGACCTTTCCGAGGAGCTAACTGCTGCGAATCCTTCCACTCCCAAATCTGCCAAGTCTAAGGAGCGTGGGCCACCAACAACTAGGTCTGAACTGGTCAGGAGGCTCCCAAAGCGGGTGCAGGCACCAACTCCACCCGTGCCCGTGCTGCCTGAGGCCAAGAAGGGCAAGGAGGTGCTGGATCACTACATGAACCGGCTAGTTCTTGAGGTCGGTGAGCAACTGGCTGGTGCTGACGACTCATCTCTGGATGTGTTGGTAGGCGGAGCTTTGAAGGAGCTCACCAGAGTTAGTCTTTTTTTATACTTCCCCTTTTAACTTTCCACACTTAGCTCCATATGCTGACTTTTTCCTTTTTGCAGGCTGGTTTGAAGTTGGCTTACACCTACTCCCGGGCTAAATCTGCTACTTCTGAGAGTGCGGCTATGTCTGACACCTTGAGCACGGAGGCGGACTTGGCCAAGAAGGAAGCTGAGGAGGCTAGGGAAGAGACTGCAGCTGTTCGTCATGAGTTGGGTGACGCCAACAAGAAGCTGTTTACCACCGAGAAGAAGATCACCGTGTTGACAAAGGACCTCGAGGCTGCTAATCGCTTTGAGGAAACCATCGAGATCTTATCTGGTGAAGTTGATCGTCTTTAGGATGAGAGGAGTCTCTGCGGCAGGTCCTTCTTTGGCTAAAGGAAGATAAGGACGATCAGGTGGCTGAGGCGGACTGTTTGAAGGAGAAGGTCAATGCTTTCGAGACTGCCGGCCTCGAGCTCTTCTTTGATTTTTGGAAGGCTAATCCCCAGGCCAACTTCGACTACTTGGGCGACAACAAGGACATGTACCACGAGTACTGCGCGGCCCAAGTTGCCTATGGTGGGAAAGAGGTGGCTGCTTCAACTTCCGACCAAGCTTCTGATGCTTATCCTACTCGAACAACAGATCCTCCTGCTCCAGTTGGCTCAGAAGAACCGAACCCAGAGCCTGGGATTCCAGCTGTTTGAACACTGATCTTTTTATCTCTCCATTTTATATATATATATATATTATATATGGCCTCAAGGCCTTTAAGACATCATGACCGGCCAAGCGGTCTTTAAACATAGAATTATTTTTCATTTTTTGGACAACGGGCTTATTGGGCAGATTTTAATCCTGGTACCATTTGCTCTTGTTATCCTAAATGAATTTCATTCTCTGTTTATAATTGCAGTGCAATTGTTATTGTTTTATATTTACCAAATGCTTTGTATAGGTATAGGTGCCCCCCAAGTGACCGAGCAGACGTATGACTCTTGGTCACTTGTCTTTCGCAAATATATTACATTTCTGTTCGGTGTTTTGGGTTCAACCAAACCTTTTGTACGCACTTTAGGTAAATTATAATCATGCTGATTTTTTCGACTCAATAGAATTGGAAATACTATCTTTATTCTTTTATTGATCGAAAATGTATTTGTTACCGTAGTAACTTACATCAGAGCTAGTGATCTAATATGATCTTTTTAGCTTAACATGACTTAAAACAAATAAGAAACTGTACTTTAAAGTGGTCTACCCGACCTGAGTACTTTTGTTTCTGAAGCCTTTGCGCGTAGTTCGCCCAAGAGGCCATTCACTTATATGCGAATGTTCAATAGTACTTTAATGTGGTCTACCCGACCTGAGTCATTTGAAATGGTCTATTTGACCTCAGTACTTTGAAGTGGTTTACCCGACCTGAGTACTCATTGGTAGTATTTCCTTAAATGTTCTCCATTCCAGTATCGTGGTACTAGAATGAGTAGCATTTTTTCGTCATACTTACCCAGTTTGTATGCTCCGAAGTCAAGAACTTCGACCACCTGGTATGGTCCTTCCAAATTGGGTCCTAGTACGCCTGACATGCTGTCTTTGGTGTTTAGGAATACCCTTCTTAGGACCATATCTCCCACAAAGAATTTTCGAGCTTTCACTTGTTTGTTGAAATATCGAGCTACTTTTTGTTGATGAGCTACCCACTTTAAGTTTGCAGTTGCTCATTTTTCTTCTATTTCATCAAGTGATTCTGCAAGGAGTATGTGATTGTGTTAGGTTTTATGCCCTAAATAAAACTCCATTTCAATGTAATCTATTTTATTCAACATCAATAAAGAAACAGAAGTATTTTTCATTCATTTGTGTATGTTTTGGTTCAATTTATCAATAGCTTGTCTAATTGATTTATAAATTCATCTGAAACCCTTTTCACATACTTGATCATGTTTATTGTGATGTCATCACATTGGAAAGTAAACATGACTATGTGAATAAAGTTTCCTAGATTTATCAGACACAGGGTTTTACTGATATGATAATCTACAACAAGAGTTTACTTGTATTTGGAGAAATACTATGTTCTTTCCAGAACATTGGTTAAAGTAAAGCTCAGGTTGGATGCATGGAGTATGCATCGGAAGGGACCGATATTGAACTTTGATTTAGATTTAATTAAACTTACCGTAAAATCTATTCAAGTCAATATCGCCAAGTTGATCCTAGATCAAATGATCTAATCCAGTTATGATTAGGCTCAATCTTGAAAGGCTATTCGTGTTCCTTTGAATTGTTAGTTAAGCCTACTTTTAGGTCAGGGTGATACATACTTTTTGGGAACACGGCAGTGCAATTGAGTGGGAGCGCTAGCATAAACATGGAATCTATAGCTTCTATCTGGCAAATAGTAAGCAAAGGATGATTTCCTTCGAGCTTGACCAAACGAAAATAAATGGTGGAGATCTCATTTCACATAAGCTGAAATATCATTTATACGGGGTCAAGTGTTTTAAGGATAAAATACATAGTAGGGTGTTACGGTAATTTAATCCCTTTACTGTGTAGATCATTCATATAGAGGATCATTGATCACATTAGGATTATAACAATGGATAACTAATGATGTGTCTATATGGTGGAACATATAGAACATTCTATATACTGAGAGTGCAATTCTAAGTTCTATGCGTGGATTCAACGAAGAATTAATAAGTTAGTGAATTTTAGTGCTAAATTCTTGATCTACTTATTGGAAGCTCAGTGATATAGACCCATGGTCCCCCCACTAGTTGAGATAATATTGCTTGTAAGACTCATGTAATTGGTTTTGATTAATCAATTATAATTCACGAATTAGACTATGTCTATTTGTGAAATTTTCACTAAGTAAGGGCGAAATTGTAAAGAAAGAGTTAACAGGGGCATATTTGTTAATTATGATACTTTGTATGGTTCAATTAATAAATATGATAAATGACAATGTTATTTAATAATTATTTATAGTTACTAAATAGTTCGAATTGGCATTTAAATGATTGAATTAGGAAATTGGCATTTTTGAGAAAATCAGATACAAAAGGTGGTAAAATTGCAAAATTGCAAAAATCAAGGCCCAGTCCACGTAGCCAGGGCCGACCACCTATGTTATCTTTTTTAAATGATTTTTTCATTATTTTAATGCCATATAATTCAAATCTAACCCTAGTGGAATGCTATAAATAGATAGTGAAGGCTTCAGGAAAATTACACTTTCTGAATCAGAAAAACCTGAGGCTCCACTCTCTTCTCTAGCCGCCACTCTCTCTCTCTATTCTTCCTCAATATTTCGAACCTCTCTTAGTGATTAGAGTAGTGCCCACACACATCAAGCAATACCTCAATCATAGTGAGGAAGATCGTGAAGAAAGATCATCAGCAAAGGAGATACAGCATCAAGGATTCAGAGAAGAAGATCCAGGTTCAGATCTTGATAATACTCTGCTACAGAAAGGAATCAAGGGTTAGAGATCTGAACGGAAGGAGTCATTATATTTCGCTGCACCCAATGTAAGGTTTCTTAAACTTTATATGTGTTTAATTTATCGTTTTAGAAAGTTCATATTTAGGATGTTAATAAACATACTTGTGAGTAGATCTAAGATCCTGGTAAAATAATTTCCAACAACTGGTATCAGAGCCATGGTAATTGATTTACTTACATGAAATTTGGACTTTAAAACGATTGTTTGTATGCTCTTTGGATGGTATCATGTTGTATTGAGTGTTATTTGATGAATGATTGATGTTTGTGAAATTTTCGTAAACAATAATTGTGATTGTTTCTGGAATTATTTTTATTGGATAGTATGGAAAAAATTAAGCAAGTTAGCCTTTTACAGAACTCAATTTGGATTTTATTTGAATTAGTTATGATTTTTTGAAGATTTGACAAAGTCGGGGCTGTGCTGATAGTTTCCTACGATCGCAGAACTGTTCGTACAGTTTCGAATTTTTTCCTTTTTCTTCAATTTTTCATACTTTTTCATGGAATTAACTTCCAATTTTTTGTATGGTTTTGTATATATACTATTACTATTCCTAATTCAATTCTAATTATCATTTTGAATTAATTTAATTTTTTTTTAAATTAATTCAAGATATTAGTGTAATTTGAATTTGAATAGAATTAGTATTTATCCTTTTGCTTAAAAATCTATCTTATTTTTAAATTTGATTATATTTTTTTTAAATTTAAGGTCAGATTTTTTAAGATATTTATAATATCTTTTAAGATATTTAAGATATTTTATAAATATCTTTTAAGATATTTATAAAATCTTTTAAGATATTTTAAAATATCTTATCTTTTAAGATATTTAAAAATATCTTATCTTTTAAGATTTTTTTTAAAATCTTTTTAAGATATTTTGACCTTATTTAAATTTAAAATAGATATTTATAATCATGTAATTTTAAATAGATATAAGATAAAATGTAGGTTTAATTTTAATTTTTTTTATTTTCGAAATTTAATTTTAAATTCCGAAATTAATTTTTTTTTAAATTATTTTTCGAATATTAAATTTTTAATTTTTTATTTACTTATTTATTTATTCGAAATTATTTATTTAAAATTAAATAAATCCTACATCCAACTATCCAGCTAACCCTGTTGCAGGAGTATGTGTTTTAACTTATGTGTAAGTTTTTAAAACCTATTATTACTTGATTGCAAATAGCCATGGTTACATTTTGCCAGATCTAATGATCTGATGGCTCCCTTGGTCAAGATAATAATTTGTAACAGGTATAATTTACAATCTTCTTTCATCTGTGTATGACCTAGCAACATGATAGGACCCATCCAAAGTGTGCCTGTGTGAGCCTATGTGTTTAATTTTATTATAGATGCATATAGGTTAATGTTGCTAAAATAAATTATCATAGTTCTTGATAGGATTTATTTAGGCCCATTTAGTTCTTGGGCCTATTCAATTAATAACAGTTGTTCTTATTAAGGTTAAATTCCTCTCTTTTGGGCCTTGTGTGAGAGTTGGGAGCCATAGAAGTGGGTACGACATACTGAACCCAGCACCCCCTCACACAAACGACCCCAATTGTGAAGGCCCATTTGCCTTATTTGAATGACTGTACTAGGTTAATTACACTAGTTTAACCTAATTAAAATTGAATTAGCAACATAATTAATTTCATTTATTTTGAGATTAATTTAGAAAATCATAGTTTAAAGAATTTTATATTCTAAGCTAAACTATATGTATTTTCTTGTATTTAATTAAATATAGAATTATAACCATCTAGATTCTTTCTGAAACTTATTTTAAATTTTTCATTAAATATTCCTATTTAAGTTGATATTCAGTTATCCATAACTAACCAACTTAAATCTGAATATCTTTTGAATTCAAAATTTTAAAATTAAGTTGAGGAATTTTAGGAATTGGTTATTAAGATTCTTTAGATATTTTTTAACTTGATATTTTTCAAATATTAACTTAAAATGGAATATCTTAGATATTTTTAGGTTAATATCTTTTTGAATATTAACTTAAAATATCTACAAAATTAAGTGGTTACAACTTAATTTTGAATTTAATTAAATCTGATTTGAAAGATATTTAAGTTGATTTTTTAGATTCTTTCTAAAACAACTTAAACAAGATATTTTCAAATTCGTTCCATTTAAATATTCAAATTTATTTTTTTTTTTTGAATTTAATTAATAATTGAAAATTAATTAAAGTTGATTTTTTATTTAAATAAATTTTAATTTTTAATTTTTCATTATTATATTATGGAACTTGTTCGATATTTATTTGAATTTATTTTTCAAATTAAATAATAATTGAAAATTAATTAAAGTTGATTTTATAATTAAACCAACTTTAATTTGTAATTTTTCATTATTACAATATCGAATATTATGATTATACAAAATACATATATATATTTTTTTAAATAATGAGCTTTTAATCAAAAGATATTCGATCTCCATTGTTGGTCTTACAATAGTTAAACTTATTCAATATAACCTCGAGACGCTAGACTTCGTCCCCCTATGGATGGTTATTCGTTGAACACTTTTAACACCGTAAGATTTCATTTGATAAGTGTTTTGTGAGTTTTCGTCTCTATTTAGACTCTCCCCTACGGTGACTACTTAGAGATAAACTCATAGAACATGAAACAATGGTGGAAGCTCATAAAATGAGAATAACCTTGACTCTCGCCTACCGGGACAACGTTGGATTCCCATTTTGATCGAATAAAAGGTTGCTAAAATGTTTGTTTTAGATGAGCTGACAACTCTATTCAACTAATGTTATCTTTGACTCTCGCCTACCGGGACACTGTATTTCATTATGTTGGAAACCTTGGAAAATAACTATGTTAGATTTAGTATTTCTATAACATATGTCATTACTTCTTATTTTCTAAACTTGTGTATGAATTTTGAACCAAAACCTTACTTCTGTTTTATTGATGTGTTGTAGTGTCTATAATCCCCTTCTCATTCCACTCCTAGTTAATATCTTAGCAATTGAACTTGAAGTTATAAACTCCTTGTCAGAGTAATACTTCACATATGCTCATGATGGACTTTAAGTTCCAGAAAGCAGGTAAGCTGGGAATTGTTCACTCTGAAGAGCAAATAGTTCATAACTCCATAAATCCTACTACTTCAAGCTTAGTTGAGAAGATAAGAGAAAGTGATTCTACTTCCTCAAGTTATACTTCACAACAAAATAAACTAGCAAGAACAACAATTAACAAACGATTAAGCAGTAATGCTTTAGTCTTCGAATCATGTGTGTTAGAGAATGATAAATCCATTTGGATTCTTGATTCTGGGTCTACAAACCATGTAAGTTGTTCATTGCAATTGCTTGAGAATTGGAATTATTTGAAATCCGGAGAGTTGAAACTTAAAGTTGGTAATGGCGAAATGGTTTCGGTTAGACCTAGAGGAAAAGCCAAACTCAAGTTTCAAAACAAAATTTTGGAATTAGACAATGTCTTATACATTCCAAATTTCAGTAGAAACTTGGTTTCTGTTTCATGCTTACAATTGCAACAATACAAATTAGATTTTTCAGATTCTGGTTCTACCATTTCTCGAAATGACATTCAGATTTGTGTTGCATCCATGGAACAGGGGCTTTATGTTCTTAGACCAGAAACACCATTTGCTCTACATAACGAACTTTCTAAAGTAGCTAAACCTAGAAACCACAAAAAGCAAAAGATCGATGATGATAATGAAACATATCTATGGCATTTACGTTTAGGTCATATAGGCTTTGATAGACTCAATAGGCTAACCAAAGACGGTCCATTGAAAAATGTCGTCTTAGGTGAACTGCCAGTATGCGAGTCCTGCCTAGAAGGAAAAATGACTAAACGTTCTTTCTCTGCAAAGGGAGAGCGTGCCAAAATCCCTCTGTGGTTAGTGCATTCCGATGTCTGCGGACCTTTGAATGTCAAAGCCCGAGGTGGTTATGAGTACTTCGTCACTTTCATTGACGATTACTCTAGATATGGACATATTTACCTTATGCATAAGAAATCTGAAACATTTGCAAAGTTTCAAGAATTTCATGCTTTGGCCCAAAACCAATTAGGTAAATCATTAAAGATCTTGCGAACTGATAGGGGTGGAGAATATATGGATATGCAGTTCAAAGATTATTTAATTGAACTTGGAATTGAATCTCAATTAACCGCCCCTAGCACTCCACAAAGAAATGGAGTTGCGGTAAAGACGGAATCGCACGCTTTTGGAAATGGTTAGGTCTATGCTTAGTTTTTCAATTCTACCTACGTCCTTCTGGGGATATGCAATTCAGATGGCAACTGACATTTTAAATGTTGTTCCATCTAAATCAATCCCTAAGACACCTTTAGAACTTTGGAATGGTCGTACACCTAGTTTACGCCATTACAGAACCTGGGGGTGCCCTGCTCATGTCTTAAGAAAGAAAGACGGCAAACTTGAGTCACGTACTGAAGTTTGCATGTTTGTCGGTAATTCTAAAGAGACTCGGGGTGGACTATTTTATAGTCGCAAGGATGATAAAGTGTTTGTTTCTACAAATGCCACTTTCCTTGAAGATGACTATATTAAGAATTTCAAATCACAAAGTAAAGTAGTGTTGGAGGAAACGCTTTCAGATATAAGTCCTTCCAATGTTCCGTTCTCTTCCACACGTGAAGAGGACAATCCCACTCCCTCAGTTGAACAAACTGAGAAATCTACTACTAAAGTTTCTGTTCAGAAGACAATCGTACCTCGTCGTAGTGGGAGGGTTTCAACAAAACCTGCTCGTTATGGCTTGGATGGTGAAATCAATATGGTCGTAGGTGACGGTATTGATGACGATCCATTAACCTATAAACAGGCAATGGCTAGTCCGCAACGGAAACGATGGTCAGCCGGCATGGATTCAGAAATGGATTCCATGAAAAAGAACAAAGTCTGGGTATATGTAGACGCACCTGACGACTATCACCCGATAGGATGCAAGTGGGTCTACAAGAAGAAAAGAGGAGCTGGAGGCGAAGTCGAAACTTTTAAAGCTAGACTTGTAGCCAAGGGTTATACCCAAAGAGAAGGCGTGGACTATGAGGAAACTTTTAGTCCTGTTGCCATGCTCAAATCCATCCGAATTCTTCTCTCCATAGCTGCTGCTTTCGATTATGAAATCTGGCAAATGGATGTCAAGACCGCCTTCCTTAATGGGGTACTTGAAGAAACCATCTATATGGAGCAACCAGAAGGTTATGTTCTTCCTGGGCAAGAAAAGAAAGTTTGCAAGTTAAACAAGTCTATCTATGGACTTAAGCAAGCTTCTCGCTCATGGAACAAAAGGTTTGATGAAATCATCAAGACCTACGACTTTCTTCAGAATGAAGATGAACCTTGTGTTTACCAACTTAAGGAAGACCAAATAGTAGTATTCCTGGTCCTTTATGTTGATGACATTTTGATCATTGGAAACAATATTAAGAAAATGACTCACATTAAGGAATGGCTCAACACTCAATTCGAAATGAAAGATTTGGGTGAAGCAGCCTATGTTCTTGGTATTCAGATTATCAGAAACCGGAAGAACAGATCTCTTGCTCTCTCTCAAACAGCCTACATAGACAAAGTCTTAGAGAGATTCTTCATGAACAATGCCAATGGGGCAAACATGCCCTCTAGATTTGGTATTCGTCTATCTAAGGAACAATCACCGACTGACCCTCAAGAGATAGAGGACATGGCAAATATTCCCTATGCCTCTGCAGTTGGAAGTCTAATGTATGCAATGTTGTGCACTAGACCTGACATATGTTATGCTGTTGGAATTGTGAGCAGGTATCAGTCTAATCCAGGACAAGAACATTGGAATGCAGTTAAGTATATTCTGAAATACTTAAAGAGTACAAGGAATTTTGTGTTAGTCTACAAGGGTGGTGCTTTAAATCCCATAGGCTACACTGATTCAGATTTCCAAGCAAGTCTTGAAGACAGGAAATCAACATCTGGGATGGTGTTTACTCTTGGGGGTGGAGCGGTGGTTTGGAGAAGTGCTAAACAAACCTCGATATCGGACTCAACTATGGAAGCTGAATACATAGCAGCAGCCGAAGCTGCTAAAGAACTTGTCTGGCTAAGAAAGTTCTTCACCAGCATAGGAGTTGTTCCTGGAATGGAAAAGCCTCTGGTACTACTCTGTGATAACAATGGAGCAATAGCAAACAGTAAAGAACCTCGAAGCCACAAGAGAAGCAAACACATTGAAAGGAAGTATCACATTATCAGAGAATACGTGGCAAGAGGGGATGTACTAGTTGAGAAAGTCGACACAGAGGACAACTTGGCTGATCCATTTACCAAAGTCTTGGCCGTGACAGCCTT
Organism: Cannabis sativa; assembly: GCF_029168945.1. Taxonomy (NCBI): domain Eukaryota; kingdom Viridiplantae; phylum Streptophyta; class Magnoliopsida; order Rosales; family Cannabaceae; genus Cannabis; species Cannabis sativa. The sequence continues at coordinate 63,203,411 of NC_083601.1, forward strand.
TGAAAAGCACCGTCAGAATTTAGGATTAATTGATATGTACTAATTAGTTTTATATTAGTGCAAGTGGGAGTTTGTTAGGTTTTATGCCCTAAATAAAACTCCATTTCAATGTAATCTATTTTATTCAACATCAATAAAGAAACAGAAGTATTTTTCATTCATTTGTGTATGTTTTGGTTCACTTTATCAATAGCTTGTCTAATTGATTTATAAATTCATCTTAAACCCTTTTCACATACTTGATCATGTTTATTGTGCTGTCATCACATTGGAAAGTAAACATGACTATGTGAATAAAGTTTCCTAGATTTATCAGACACAGGGTTTTACTGATATGATAATCTACAACAAGAGTTTACTTGTATTTGGAGAAATACTATGTTCTTTCCAGAACATTGGTTAAAGTAAAGCTCAGGTTGGATGCATGGAGTATGCATCGGAAGGGACCGATATTGAACTTTGATTTAGATTTAATTAAACTTACCGTAAAATCTATTCAAGTCAATATCGCCAAGTTGATCCTAGATCAAATGATCTTAATCCTGTTATGATTAGGCTCAATCTTGAAAGGCTATTCGTGTTCCTTTGAATTGTTAGTTAAGCCTACTTTTAGGTCAGGGTGATACATACTTTTTGGGAACACGGTAGTGCAATTGAGTGGGAGCGCTAGCATAAACATGGAATCTATAGCTTCTATCTGGCAAATAGTAAGCAAAGGATGATTTCCTTCGAGCTTGACCAAACGAAAATAAATGGTGGAGATCTCATTTCACATAAGCTGAAATATCATTTATACGGGGTCAAGTGTTTTAAGGATAAAATACATAGTAGGGTGTTACGGTAATTTAATCCCTTTACTGTGTAGATCATTCATATAGAGGATCATTGATCACATTAGGATTATAACAATGGATAACTAATGATGTGTCTATATGGTGCAACATATAGAACATTCTATATACTGAGAGTGCAATTCTAAGTTCTATGCGTGGATTCAACGAAGAATTAATAAGTTAGTGAATTTTAGTGCTAAATTCTTGATCTACTTATTGGAAGCTCAGTTATATAGACCCATGGTCCCCCCACTAGTTGAGATAATATTGCTTGTGAGACTCATGTAATTGGTTTTGATTAATCAATTATAATTCACGAATTAGACTATGTCTATTTGTGAAATTTTCACTAAGTAAGGGCGAAATTGTAAAGAAAGAGTTAACAAGGGCATATTTGTTAAGTATGATACTTTGTATGGTTCAATTAATAAATATGATAATTGACAATATTATTTAATAATTATTTATAGTTATTAAATAGTTAGAATTGGCATTTAAATGATTGAATTAGGAAATTGGCATTTTTGAGAAAATCAGATACAAAAGGTGGTAAAATTGCAAAATTGCAAAAATCAAGGCCCAGTCCACCTAGCCAGGGCCGGCCACCTATGTTATCTTTTTTAAATGATTTTTTCATTATTTTAATTCCATATAATTCAAATCTAACCCTAGTGGAATGCTATAAATAGATAGTGAAGGCTTCAGGAAAATTACACTTTCTGAATCAGAAAAACATGAGCCTCCACTCTCTTCTCTAGCCGCCACTCTCTCTCTCTATTCTTCCTCAATATTTCGAACCTCTCTTAGTGATTACAGTAGTGCCCACACACATCAAGCAATACCTCAATCATAGTGAGGAAGATCGTGAAGAAAGATCATCAGCAAAGGAGATACAGCATCAAGGATTCAGAGAAGAAGATCCAGGTTCAGATCTTGATAATACTCTGCTACAGAAAGGAATCAAGGGTTAGAGATCTGAACGGAAGGAGTCATTATATTCCGCTGCACCCAATGTAAGGTTTCTTAAACTTTATATGTGTTTAATTTATCGTTTTAGAAAGTTCATATTTAGGATGTTAATAAACATACTTGTGAGTAGATCTAAGATCCTCGTAAAATAATTTCCAACAGATTGGTACCTTGATCGTATGTCAACCTTCTATGGGATGGTGGCTCAAGTTCGACGGGCAGCATAGCTTCATAACCGTACGCCATTGAGAATGGTGTCTGACCGGTTGCTGTTTTTTTCGTTGTATGGTATCACCATAGAACTTCGGGAAGTTCTTTTGGCCAATTTCCTTTGGCATCTTCAAGTTTCTTCTTTAGTGTATCCTTCAAGGTCTTGTTGACTGCTTCAACTTGACCATTTGCTTGGAGATGTGCCACTGCGGAGAAGCTTTTGATGATGCCATGGTTCGCACAGAAATCAGTGAAAGATTGACTGTCGAACGGCTTGCCGTGCTCCGAAAATATTTTGTATGGTAGTCCGAACCAGCATATGATGTTCTTCACTATAAAGTCTTTAACATTCTTTAATGTGATAGTCGCGAGTGGTTCGGCTTCAGTCCACTTAGTAAAGTAGTGGACTGCTACCAATGCGTACTGCACTCCGCCTTTACCTTTAGGTAACTGTCTGATTAGGTCGATTCCCCAGATGGCGAAGGGCCACAGACTTTGCATTTGTGTCAGCTCGTTGGGCAGAGCTCTTGGTATCTTTGAAAATCTCTGGCATTTGTCGCACTTCTTGACATAAGCTTTCGAATCTTCAATAATCGTCAGCCAGAAGTAGCCTTGCGTTAGAATTTTCTTTGATATGCTCTGTCTGGCTGTATGATTTCCACAGAATCCGTTGTGAACTTCATATAGAAGCCGTGGAGCTTCATTTTGTGTGACGCATCTGAGTAATGGCATTAAGAATCCTCTTCTGTACATGGTCCCGTCTATGATGATGTACCATGCTGCCTTTCTTCTCATTTTCCGAGCTTCATTTTGGTTATCGGGGAGTTCCCCAGAGTTGAAATAGGCTGCTGTTGGCGTCATCCAGTTTGGAGATGTATCGATCATTTCGATTTCTTCCGTGCCGGTGATGCTAGGCTCTTCAAGAAACTGGATCGGGACCATGTTCGCCTTGTCACTTATACTGCTGCTTGCCAATCGGGCTAGCGCATCTACTATTGTATTTTCTTCTCTTGGAATTTTCCTAAGCCTATAGCTTTTGAATTGTGCGAGCAGATCATGTATTTTGCTCAGATATGCTATCATTTTTACTCCTCGAGCCTCGTATTCGCCAGATACATGATTTACCACCAGCTGTGAGTCACTGCAGATCTTGATGCGCTCGACCTTCATCTCCTTCGCTAGTTTGAGTCCATCGATTAGGGCTTCGTATTCGGCTTCGTTGTTGGAGGCTTTGAATCCGAATTGGACCGCTGGATGCAGGTGTTGCCCCCCATGTGTGACAAGGGCAATTCCTGGGCCAGATAGCTGATCTGTGGCCGACCCATCCACATGCAGTTTCCAGGTCGGCTTGTTTTCAGTGTTGCTCGGCTGTGGTGTTGACTCGAGATCGCCTTCTGGGATGCTTTTAGTTTTTCCTGTATATTCCACCACAAAGTCGGCCAAGGCTTGGCCTTTGATAGCTGTTCGAGGTTGGAAGTTGACTTAGTACTACCCCAATTCCACCGCCCACTTGAGTAACCGTCTAGAGGCATCTGGCTTTTGCAGTATTTGTCGTAGTGGTTGGTCGGTGTACACCCGAACAGGATGAGCTTGAAAGTAAGGTCTTAGATTTCTTGTTGCTAAGATGAGGCAGTAGGCGAGCTTTTCTATAAATGGATATCGGCCTTCGGCCTCGATGAGTCTTTTACTGATGTAATAGACTGGATGTTGCACGCCATCTTCTTCTCTGATTAGTATGGCGCTTATGGCATGCTCCGTTACTGCTAGGTATATCCCCAGTTCCTCACCGTCCAGAGGTTTAGAGAGGACGGGAGGTTTTGCGAGCTGTGCCTTTAGGTCTTGAAAAGCTCTTTCACATTCTTCTGTCCATTCGAACTTTTTGTTTCCTCGCAGGATGTTGAAGAATGGGACACATTTATCCGTTGATTTTGACACGAATCTGCTAAGTGTGGCGATTCGACTAGTTAGGCTTTGTACCTCTTTGGTTTTTGTTGTTCAGTTCATATCCAGGAGGGCTTGGATTTTTTCCGGATTGGCTTCAATTCCTCAAGCATTGACGATGAAGCCTAGAAACTTTCCCGAGCTGACTCCGAAGGAGCATTTTAGGGGATTTAGTTTCATGTTGTATTTCCTGAGGACTTTGAAACATTCGTCCAGGACATCTATGTGCCCCCCAGTATCACGGATAACTTTCCATCCTCGGCTACCCATGATACCTTGGTCGTTTCCGTCATGAATCTGTTGATGTATGCCCAGAGTGGCGCACCTGGTCGCTGTTTTACTTCGACCAAATCTCCCAGATGTAATGGGAGTTGGCATGAGGAAGAGAATTGTGCATGGAATTCCGAAGTGAAGGTTTTCCATGAACTAAACTTTCCAGGAACCAACTTGAAATACCATTGCTGTGCGGCTTCCGACAGAGTGGCGGGGAAGATTCTGCAACATACGTCTCCTCGTACCCCTTGTAAATCCATTTGCATCTCAAAGTACTTGAGATAAGGTAGTGGCAGGAGATTGATCTCTGGTGAGAAGGGAGTTCTGCGTGCACGGTCTAACTCAAGATCGTTGTTACACTGCCCGACCATGCCATGAAACATATTCTTCAGTTCGTCGAGCTGGGCCTGTACGGCTGGGCTGACTTGATTGGCATTCTGGTCGGGTTGGATTACGTCACCATCTTTCTAAGCGGGGATTTGAGTATGGGCTCCGGACTGCACGTTCGCTGTAGTATTCTGCTCGTCTGTTCCCTTCTTCTGTTTAGGTCATCCCTTAGGTCATGGGTTGTTCCCAACCTATCGAACATAGAAGAACCTGTCTGCCTTAGCGATTGGTTCGCTCGGTTGGCAGGTGGAATGGCTCCATTATTCTGCGTGGATCCATCGAGCAGGACCCCTCCAGATGAATTCCCGGATAAGGTCTGTCCGCCTACCTCTTAGCCCACGAGTTGAACTCGTGACCGGGGATTGGACGGTCGACCGTTGGTTATATGGGAAGCATTAACTGTTGGGTCATCCTCAGTTTCTCCAAGGGGAATGACGCTCAGCGTTTGCTAGCCTACAGTTTGATATGCTCTTTGTATCAGCACAGTGGCTTGCCGACTACGATCTTCGATTTCTGCATGGTGAGCCCTTAATGCCTCCATCTCTTTGTCTCTCCACTCGGCGAACATACGCCTCTATTTGTCAAATGCGAGGTTTACTGCGGCACGTAATTCCTCCTCATCATGATGCAGGGTATTGTTGTGACCCTGCATGAGTCCGAGAGCAGCGCGGAGGTTTTGCAATTCGGTTGCATCCCCGATGGTCATTTCGGCGTTGATGCCTGGTGGAACAGTCGTGTTATGAACGCCTTGGCTGTGTGCGGAACCGTTGTTTCCAGTCTCTTGCACACCAGGCGCAGCTTCAGTAACAGGAGTTGTCTCACCATTCACCACGCTTCCCGTCTGTCCAAGATGGATAGCGGGTGGAACCGTCGAACTCCCTGGGTCCTACAACGTCGGATCCAGCGTCTGTGAGTTTTCTGGGTCGGATAGGCCTCTACGAGTTTGTACCATCGTGTTGAAAGAGCGATCTGTGATTCTTCTCTCAATGAAAGCACCAAAATGTTGACTTCGCTTTTAGCCAACGACAATGAGTCTTTTTGATAAGTGATAAACGATATGTCGTAACCAGAATATGTAGTAAAGCAATAATAAGACACAGAAATTTTATAGAGCTTCATCCCCGAGCAGTTCGGTAATAGCCTAATCCTCGTTAGTTGTATTGACTTAAGAATAAGGAAGAAGATTCCTTCTCTTATAGCTTTTACAATAATATCTCTGAATATATAATTCTTAGATAGCCTTAGCTTATAGCGTTTCGGCGTGCCAAATTTGGGATAACACGTACATTTTGGGAACATGATAGTATAATTGAGTGGGAGCGCTAACATAAATATGGAGTTTATAACTTCTATAGGAATTTAGAAGTGAAAGGATGATATCCTTCGAGCTTGGCTAAACAGAAATAAATGGTTGAGATCTCATTTTACTTCGCTGAAATATCATTTATACGGAGCTAATTGTTTTAAAGATAAAATACATTGAAGGTGTAACGGTAATTTAGTTCCTTTTCAATGTAGATCATCGATTAGAGGGTCATTGATCAAATTAGGATTATAACAATGGATAACTAATAGGGTATCTATATCGTGGAACATATAGAGCGTTCTATATGACTGAGAGTGTAATTCCAAGTTCCAAGTGTGGATTCAATAAGGAATTAATAAGTTAGGGAATTTACTTGGTAAATTCGGCTCGACTTATTGGAAGCTCGGTTATATAGGCCCATGGTCCCCATACTAGTTGAGACCATACTGCTTGTAAGACTCGGTTAATTCATTTTGATTAATCAATTATAATTCTAAAGTTAGACTATGTGTAGATTATGAATTTACACTAAGCAAGGGCGAAATTGTAAAGAAAAGAGATTCTAGGTTTATTTATTAATTAAAAGACGTTATATGTCTAAATTAATAAATATATTAAATGATAATATTATTTAATAATTAATTTTTAGTTATTAAATAATTAGAATTGGCATTTAAATGGTTAAATTGGAAAATTGGCATTTTTGAGAAAATGGGATTGAAAAATGACAAAATGGAAAAATTGCAAAGTGAGGCCCATTATCCATATCATGGCCAGCCACTATGCAAGCATTTTACCATTTATATTTTTCATTATTTTAATGCCATACAATTCTAACCTAAACCTAGATGGCTTTCTATAAATAGAAAGTGATGGCTTCAGGAAACTATGAACTTGCATCTTATTCTTTTCAGAGAAAAACCTAAGCCTCAACTTTTCTTTTCTTTTCTTCTATTCAATTTCAAAATACCTTAGTGATAGAGTAGTGCCCACACACATCAAGTGGTATCTCAATCATAGTGTGGAAGATTGTGTAGAATCCAATCAACAAGAAGGAGAGAAAGAGATCCAGGTTCAGATCTTGATTATGTTCTGCTACATAAAGGAATCAAGGGCTAGAGATGTGAACGGAAGGAGTCATTATATTCCGCTGCACCCAATGTAAGGTTTTCTAAACTTTATATGTGTTTATTTTATTGTTTTAGAATTAATATTAGGATGTTAATGAAACATACATGGTAGTAAATCTAGATCCTGGTAAAATATTTCCAACAACTGGCACCAGAGCCATGGTAATGATTTACTTTCATGAAATATGAATTAAAACGATGATATGTATTGATTGGATAGTTTCATGTTGATCTGTGTGTTATATGATGATTGGTTGATGCTTGTGAAATTTTAAGAAACATAATTGAATTTTCGTTTCAGGAATTATTTTTATTGGATAGTTTGGAAAAAATTAAGCAATTTCCTTTTTTATAGAACTCAATTTCGATTTTATTTGAATTAGTTATGATTTTTTGAAGTTTTGAAAAAATCGGGGGTGGTGACACACCTTTGTACGCGTGGCTGGCTGCTGGCAGCACCCTTTGTGCGCCCAAGCAGCCCCTTGCGCCCAAGAATGTGCACCTGGATGGTGTTCTTTGCATAGCGTCCTTACATCTCACCATTTTTTTCGTTTTTCTTCGATTTTTCATGCTATTTCATTGAATTAACTTCGGATTTTCGTGTAGTTTTGTATTTTGATTTTTACTTTTCATATTTCAAATCTAATTATGAGAAATAAATTAATTTGAATTTTTAAAATTAATTTTAGATATTAGTGTAATTTGAATTTGAAAATAGGTAGAAATCCTTTTTTGCTTACCTTTTTTCTTATTTTTTTAAAATTTGATTATTTTATCTTAATTTTAAATCTAAGGTCAGATATTAAATTCCTTTTATAAAATATTCTATTTTAAGTAATTTGACATTATTTAGATTTTAAATAAGATTACAATTGTTATCCCAAATTTCTCACTCTGACATGGCATCATGATAATGGTGACACGTGGACTCTACTTACAGCATCTGTTCAGATCAACATGCCGAGCAGGATGCCTCGCTTGCATATTAAAAATGGAAGACTTGACGCGCCGTACAGAATGAGCAACACTTAGCGAATTCAGCTTAACGCATCATGAGTCACCAGCTCAATCCATGTAACTCAGGGATCAACTTACGTGGATGTGGCATACACACGATCCCACTATCAGTGTATTCAGCCTCAATCCCACGATCCTTGCATTCAGCATTGATCACAAGATCTTTCTGTTTATGCGCATTGTAACGAGAGAGGAAACTCTTCCTCCTCAAGTTTCCAGCCCTATAAATAGTGAGGAATGTTCATTGGGCAAAAGGTCGAAAAAACTGTACCTGAGAAATTGTACGCCGAAACGATATAAGCTAAGGCTATCTAAGAATTATATATTCAGAGATATTATTGTAAGAGCTATAAGAAAAGGAAACTTTTTCCTTATTCTTAAGTCAATACAACTAACGATGATTAGGCTATTACCGAACTGCTCGGGGCTAAACCTCTATAAAATTTCTGTGTCTTATTATTGCTTTACTACATATTCTTATTACGACATATCGTTTATCGCTTATCAAAAAGACTCATTGTCGTTGGCTAAAAGGGAAGTCAACATTTTGGTGCTTTCATTGAGAGCAGAATGACAGATCGCTCTTTTCAATACTTGACACGATGGTACAAACTCGTAGAGGCCTGTCCGACCCGGAAAACTCACAAACGCTGGATCCGACGTTACAGGACTATGGGAGTTCGAGGGTTCCACCCGCTGTCAATCCTGGACAGACGGGGAGTGTGGTGAATGGTGGGAAAACTCCTATTACTGAAACTGCGCCTGGTGTGCAAGAGACCGAAAATAATAGTTCCGCACACAGCAAGGGCGTTCATAACAAGACTGTTCCACCAGGCATCAACGCCCAAACGACCATCGGAGACGCAACCAAATTGCAAAACCTCCGCGCTGCGCTCGGACTCATGCAGGGTCACAATAATGCCCTGCATCACGATCAGGAGGAATTACGTGCCGCAGTAAACCTCGCGTTTGACGAACAGAGGCGTATGTTCACCGAGTGGAGGGACAAAGAGTTGGAGACATTAAGGGCTCACCATGCAGAAATCGAAGATCGTAGTCGACAAGCCACTGTGGTGATACGAAGAGCCTATCAAACTGTAGGCCAGCAAACGCCGAGCGTCATTCCCCTGGGAGAACCTGAGGATGACCCGACGATGAATGCCTCCCAGAAAACCAACGGTCAGCCGTCCAATCCCCGGTCGCGAGTTCCACTCGTGGGCCAAGAGGTAGGTGGACAGACCTTGTCCGGGAATTCATTAGGAGGAGTCATGCTCGACGGATCCACGCAAAATAATGGAGCCATTCCACCTGCCAACCAAGCGAACCAATCGCTAAGGCAGCCAGGTTCTTCTGTGTTCGATAGGTTGGGAACAACCCATGACCTAAGGGACAATCTAAACAGAAGAAGGCGAACACACGAGCAAAATAAAACAACGAACGTGCAGTCCGGAGCCCATACTCAAATCCCCGCTCAGAAAGATGGTGACGTAGTCCAACCCGACCAGAATGCCAATAAAGTTAGCCTAGCCGTACAGGCCCAGCTCGACGAACTGAAGAAGCGGTCTTTATGTTGGAAATTATTTTACTAGGATCTTAGATCTACTCACAGGTATGTTGATTAACACCCTAAATATGAAATTTCTAAAACGATGAAATAAACACATATAAAGTTTAGGAAACCTTACATTGGGTGCAGTGGAATATAATGACTCCTTCCGTTCAGATATCTAGCCCTTGATTCCTTTCTATAACAGAGCATTATCAATATTTGAACCTGGATCTCTTTCTCTGATTCTTTAGTGCTGAAACTCCTTCTTGCTGAAAGTCTTTCTTCACGATCTTCCTCACTATGATTGAGGTATCACTTGCTGTGTGTGGGCAGTACTCTAACACTAAGAATTTCAAAATTTCAATGAAGAAGAAAGAGAAGAAGTGGCGGCTAAAGATAGGGAGAGAGAAAGGCTCAGTTTTTTTCTGAATCAGAAGTGTCAGAAGAAAAGTCTAAGTGTTTTTCCTGAAGCCTTCACTATCTATTTATAGCATTCCACTAGGGTTAGGTTTGAATTATTTGGCATTAAAATAATGAAAATATCAGAGGAAAACCCCTACAAAAGTGGCTGGCCATGCAAAGTGGATTTGGGCCTCACTTTTTGTAATTTTGTAGTTTTATCTTTTCTACATCTGATTTTCTCAAAAACGCCAATTTTCTAATTCAACCATTTAAATGCAAATTCTAACTATTTAATAACTATAAATAATTATTAAATAATATTGTCATTTATCATATTTATTAATTGAACCATACAAGTATCATAATTAACAAATATGCCCCTAAAACTCTTTCTTTACAATTTCGCCCTTACTTAGTGAAAAATTCACAAATAGACATAGTCTAATTTGACAATTATAATTGATTAATCAAAACCAATTACATGAGTCTTCCAAGCAATATTATCTCAACTAGTGCGGGGACCATGGGTCTATATAACCGAGCTTCCAATAAGTAGATCAAGAATTTATTACTCAAATTCACTAACTTATTAATTCTTCGTTGAATCCACGCATAGAACTTAGAATTGCACTCTCAGTATATAGAATGCTCTATATGTTCCACCATATAGACACATCATTAGTTATCCATTGTTATAATCCTAATTTGATCAATGATCCTCTATATGAATGATCTACACTGTAAAGGGATTAGATTACAGTTACACCCTACAATGTATTTTGTCCTTAAAACACTTAACCCCGTATAAATGACATTTCAGCTTATGTAAAATGAGATCTCCACCATTTATTTTCGTTTGGTCAAGCTCGAAGGAGATCACCCTTTACTTACTATTCGCAAGATAGAAGCTATAGATTCCATGTTTATGTTAGCGCTCCCACTCAATTGCACTACCGTGTTCCCAAAATGTACGTATCACCCTGACCTAAAAGTAGGCTTAACTAACAAATCAAAGAAGACGAATAGCCTCCTGAGATTGAGCCTAATCATAACAGGATTAAGATCATTTGATCTAGGATCAACTAGGCGATATTGACTTGAATAGATATTACGGTAAGTTTAATAAATCTAAGTCAAAGTTCAATATCGGTCCCTTCTGATGCATACTCCATGCATCCAACCTGAGCTTTACCTTAACCAATGTTCTGGAAAGAACATAGCACTTCTCCAAATGCAAGTAAACTCTGTCGTAGATTATCATATCAGTAAAACCCTATGTCTAATAAATCTAGGAAACTTTATTTACATAGTCATGTTTACTTTCCAATGTGTTGACGGCACAATAAACAGGATCAAGTATGTGAAAAGGGTTTCAGATGAATTTATACATTATGTACATATAATCATGAAATAAATCATGTGAACCATGCAACAATAAATGTTATTTCTGATCTATATTAATAAGTAAATCTGATTATATTGAAATGAGTTTTATTTAGGGCATAAAACCCAACAAACTCCCACCTGCACTAATATAAAACAAAATGTGCATTTCAAATAATCTCAACACCTTGATATACAAATCAAGTGTAGTAGTAGTAAACTCCTCGTAATAGGATCTGAAAGGTTGAATTAAACACAACCTTTTCTCCACTATTACTCTTCCTTAATCACAAAATTATTGATAATGTGAAATTCCTCTCTATATGTCTACTCTCTTGGGATACTGGATTCTATACCGTTGGCAACTACTTCTTGGTTATTCAGGAAGTAACACTAGTAGTTAAGGCAATTTGGAATGGTGCCAAAGATGTATAGAACTTTCCTTAGACTGAATAAGTACCTTTCCTGCAACTTTAACCATTCAGTCCCTTCTTGGTAGACCTAGAGACTTCAGATAGGTTTTTACACTTCTCCAAAATCACTATTTCACCCCCAGAGTAATCACCATCTTATTAGAAAGATTTTCTAGCACAAAGGCAAATTTCGAAATCTGATGTGGTGTACTCTAAGAGTTTTAAACACACTCTTATAGACTAACATATAGTTACTCTTCTTAATCTTAAGATTTACTTGATTGTCTTCCAATGTTCTTCTCCTGGAATAATCTGATACCTACTCATTACTCCCACTCAACAGCAGGTGTCTGGTCTAAGGCATACTAAAGCATATCTGAGACCTTTCACTGTTGATATAAGAAATTCTTTCATGGCTTTATCTTTTCTGGAATAGTTGAGACTTTTCCTTAGATAAATAAAATCTATACTTAGAAGTCGATAAGCTTCTATAGATTGCGATTAGAAAGAAAATGCTTCAGCATCTAAAGTAAGTTGCTTGCATTAGAGTAAGTGATTACCAGGTATACCATAAGCCAAAGGTTTAGATAAACTCAAACCTATAATACTAGGAACAGGAAGTTTTGTTAAGTCCATTGAATAGGCTTATTAACTAAAATTTCCTTTTATGTCCTTGTAATAGAAAACTTTAGGTTATTCCATGTGAATGGATTAAACCATAGTTCTATTGGCTTTTCTTCTTAGTTTCTTATCTTGACAATCCATTACTTGTTTAAACTTACAATGGATTTTAATCACTAGTGTCTCCCAAGTCATAAGAAGGTGAATTCCTAGAAACTCTCCCACTACGACAAGGTACCGTGAATTATGTCTAAGAAAACTAAATGGTATTAACCTCTTTGTTTGTGACAAGACAACAGAGGCAGTGGGATCATCATATGTCATATAAGATGATAGAACACTTTTGGAATCAAGAAAAATATCTCCTTTATTTGCTACTTTATTTTCAGACTTAGTCATTTTCTTATAAAAGTAGTATTTGTTTGAACAAACACTTTCTTAACTATTGACAATGGGATGGTCCACCCCTAATCAATTAGAATTGCTAACAAACCATGGTTAATAGTTCTAGCTTTTCTTAAGATTTTGATTGGGTCATCCATGAATCTAGTAATGATTTACATTAAGTATACAACCATTACATCATTCTGAAATTGTATTACCATAGAAGGAATTAGGCAACGACTAGTAACTAATCATCAACATGCAACTCGAAATTTCTGGGGAGGTAAGTTTGTATATAATTCAAAAATAAATTTAATGTTCTTTGAACTGCATATTCAATAACTATTTCTCCACCCCTATCAGTTCGCAAGATCTTTAACCACTTACCTTAATGGTGTTCCACCATTGCTAGAAATCATAAATTTTTCAAACATTTCAAATTTCTTTGCATAAAAGGTATAATCTAGAGTTATCGTTTTAAGAATACAACGAAAAACTCATATCCACCCCTGAATGTACATCCATCTGCGAATGAGATAAACTACTTTCAGTGGATATAGGCATATTAACTCTTTGCAGAGATTGATCTTGTCAAATCCACTATGAACAAGATACAAATGCCATAGATTAAAAAAATGTGGTAGTGTCTTTTGATGACTTAGGTTTAGTTACTTCAATGAGTTCATAGAATAGTGCAAGTGGATTCTGGTCACAGAATACCAAACTCATATTCCATACAGTTTGAATCCATTAATAGAATATGGATGTTAAACACTTGTGAAAGTGTAACTGTATTGTATCTGGAATTAGAAATATAAGAATATTTCTGTTTGGAATCTAAAATTAAAGTCAAAGACTTAATTTATACCAAATAAAATGAGTAATTCTATCTTGGACCACCACTACTAATTTAACTCTAAGTCTGATTTGCCTAACAAGTAGGAGATTTCTAAGATTGAGGATTTATATCAATTGGGAATAGAATTTCGGGATTATAATCATATGCGTCATTTAATTTCTTAAGAGAAAATATATTGACATGAAATGATTTATAGACCATTCATCCAATGATATATTATTGAGCTAATTCGAAATAAATAAGCTAAGAGGAATTAGGATAATTTCGTTTATAAATAAGAATCCAACGATGCTTCGATTAGCGAGAGTCAAAGTAATCTTATTTATATATAATCTTCTAGTTTCATATTGTAAAAATACTAGTCTAAGGTGTCATCAATTGATGAACAGCTAGATGTTGCATATACAATATTTATCTTTCGAGATCTAACACTATTATGTATGTCTAATGGTGAAAATCCACTAGGGATTTATCTCATTAGATAAACAAACCAAGTTAGACCAACAATGAAGATTCGAAATTAAACTACAACTTAATAACAGAAAATAACATGGTTCAATATAAATTCATACACAATTCAGAAATTATTAAACTTATAGCAAGTAGGTGTTGGAAATTTATTTTACCAGGATCTTAGATCTACTCACAAGTATGTTGTTTAAACACCCTAAATATGAACTTTCTAAAATGATAAATTAAACACATATAAAGTTAAGAAAACCTTACATTGATGCAGCAGAATTAATGTCTCCTTCCACTCAGATCTCTAACCCTTGTATCCTTTCTGTAGCAGTATAATCAAGATCTGAGCCCGAATGTCCTTCTTCTTCAAGTTTGATCCTTCACAGTCTTCCAATCTATGATTGAGTTACTGCTTGCTGTGTGTGGGCACTTACTCTTTCACTAGGGTTCAAAATTGATGAAGGGAAAAGAAGAGAAGAGGTTTCGGCCAGGTATAGAAAGTGAGGAAGGCTCAGTTTTTCTGAAGAGAGAAATTTCTGTCAGAAAAGCTTGTGAAAACTTATGAAAGCATGCATTGTGACTGAGCCATCACTTTCTATTTATAGGCAACTACTAGATTTAGGTTAGGAATTATTTGGCATTAAAATAATGAAAATATTAATTTGAAAAACCCTTAATAAGTTTTCGGCCATGGTGTTATAGTGGGCCCCACTTGATTTTGCGGTTTTATCAAATTTTATCTCTATTTTCTCAAAAATGCTAATTTTCCAATTCTAACCTTTTAAATGCCAAAACTAATTATTTAAGAACTAAAATACATTATTAAATAATATTGTCATTTAATTTAATTATTAATTAGACATATAAAGTCCATTAATAAATAAATAAACCTAGAAACTCTTTTCCTTACAATTTCACCCCTGCTTAGTGAAAATTCATAAAATTAGACATAGTCTAACTTTAGAATTATAATTGATCAATCACAAATCAATTAATGAGTCTTACAAGCAGAATGTTCTCAACTAGAATGGGGACCATGGATCTATATGCTGAGCTTCCAATAAGTGAACCAAATTTACCAAGTAAATTCCTACTTATTAATTCTTCGTTGAATCCACTCTTAGAACTTAGAATTGCACTCTCAGACTTATATAGAGCATATTGTATGTTTCACGATATCAATATGCTATCTCATTTAACCATTGTTATAATCTTATTGTGATTTAAAGATCCTCTATATAGATGATCTACATCGAGATGGGATTTCTTTACCGTTCTCACCCCTCAATGTATTTTGCCCCTTAAAACACTTAGCTACCTGTAAATGGTGTTTAGTGATCTAATAAATAGTTAGTTAAACAAGAGCTCATCCATTTACTTCTATTTGCTAAGCTCGAAGGGAATCATCACTTGACTTCTATACACCAGTAGAAACTATAGATTCCATATTTATGTTCAGCACTCCCACTCAATCATACTATCATGTTCCCAAAATATACGTATCACCCTGACCTAAAAGTAGGCTTAACTAATAAATCAAAGAACATGAATAGCACTCCTGAGTTGAGCCTAAGCATATCAGGATTTAGATTCTTTTAATCTTAAGATCAACTACTGATATTGACTTGGAAAGATATGTATAACGGTAAGTTTGTAATATCTTAACTTAGTTGCAATATCGGTCCAGTCCAATGTATACTCCATACATTCGAAACTAGTATACTTTACTAATGTCCTGGAAAGAACATAACACTTACTCGTAGTGTAAGTACACATCATCGTTGATTATCACATTAGTGTAAATCCAGTAACACTGATGAAACAGGGACCAATACTTTTGATTCATATGATCACAATCACATTCCACTGTGTTGACGATACTGTAATTGTGAATAAACATATGATCTGGATTTAACTGATTCTGTGTGTAAATGTAATAAACATATTTAAACCATTAGCATGTAAAATTCATGCAAACATCAATCACTTCAAATTTCTTATATTGATAACTAATCAGATTGTAAAGAGTTTTATTTAGGGCATAAAACCCAACAAACTCCCACTTGCACTAATATAAAACAAACTGTGCAAATAGGTCAATCTGATGTCTTGATCTTCCGATCAAGTGTAGTATATTTGAATCCACCCAAACTTCTGAAAACTAGTTCATAAAAACTCTTATGAAACATCCTTTACTATATGCTTTACTCATCAAGGGATACTGAAATCTTTTACTGTTTTAAAAGTACATCTGAATTAACAGGACATATCTCTCATATTTTAAAATATGTAATTGAGATAATACAGTGTAGACTTTTCTTCAGTGATATAACTTTCCCGGTATTTTCGAATAGACAAAGTTATAATTCTTCTCTGGTAGAGCTTGAATTATTATACAATAATTCCTCCACCCCCAAAGTAAGCACCATCTCATAGAATCTAGAAATTAGATGGTGAGATACAAGGATAACTGATACACAGTTCCTTAATATCTGACATATAGATCACTTTCATAAATCTTTCTTGAATATCTTCTAATGTTCCCTATTTGATTACATCTCAGATAGCTCCCACTCAATAGCAGATGTCTGGTTAAATAATACTTTTAACCTCTGATTGTTTGGAGAGTTACCTAGTTGTGACTTTTGTATTAGTCTGAAACTTTAAGTTAAGACTAAGTCATCAACATAGCAGACTAGTATTTGAAGTGAAAAATACATGCCAGAGATAAAGTAATCAAAATTAAGATACCATCAAATTTTATGAGGATTAAGAATTCTTGGTTCAAGTCATTCGAATGGACTGAACTAGAGTTCTTTATCTTATTCTCATAATTCTGATAAGCTATTCCTATCCATGTGAATGGTTAGATTTGCTTTTCAGTAATGTTCTTAAGTACCTATCACAAGTATCAACCTAATGAAGATGGGTATAGAACTTTAAAATTCTCCCACTCAATTAAGGTAGTGTGAAACTTTAACAAAGAACTTTCAAAGGTATCAAACTTTTACTTACAACAGTAAAATCAAAATGGAACATACCATCAACATCAAGAATTTATATTGACAATAGCTGACTCATTATATTACTTCCATGTTTAAAGAAGATATGTGTTACATAGGGAATTGTGGAATAGACTCCACCCCTAAGAATATACATATAGGGTACTATGGATAACCTCCACCCCTAAGTATATAGAGATTATGATCCACCCCTAAAGGTTGTAAAGATCATGATTCTCTTAGTGTGATAGAGTTTATGTGGAGTTGAATACTATCCAGAGTTCATTAGATATAAAAGATCGTTGAACTGCATAGTTTTCTTAACTTTTCTCTACCCCTATCAGATCAAAAGATCCTTTTATTAAACAAATTCTTAATAATTGTATTTAGAATTAACAATTATTAATAAACAAAGAAATAATTTATAGTGTTTATTTAATATAACTCTATGAAGAGTTGTAAATATTATAGAATTTGCATCAATAATAAAAACACTTACACATACAAACATATAAATATAATGTGGTAATTGTTGATGAAGATAAAATAAATGAAGCTCAATCTCATAATTTGCAATGGTGATTTCGAAAATAAAGAATACTTTATTAATAATAAAATAAAAAACTGTATTGCAACAATATGAGAAAAACAAGGATAAATATCCCTAACTAAAATTTGAAATCCAAATTGTCTTTAAACTAAAACAATTAATTCAAAAATAAATTGAAGAGCTTCATCTTCATCTGGACGATTTCACCCTTTGGTCCAGCTTTCTGATCCAACTCAATTGAGTTCAAGTAGCTTGGCCTATAAGAAGAAGAAAACAAATAAACAAAGTTAGTCTAGAATCATAAATCCAATTGGATAACAATTCACTAAAACTCTTAAAGTTTATAATTAGAAATACCTTGTTTCTTTGCAAGGAGTTTAGGACATTGGGGTTTCCAATGACCTTTCTCATTGCAGTAGAAACACTTTCCTTTAAGTGTAGCATCACCAGAAGGAGCAGACTTTTTCATGGCTTTTGTTCGCTTCTTGGTGTTCTTCCACTTCTTCTTCGATTTGGGCTTCGAAGCAGAGGCAACATTTGCTTCAGGTTTCACCGTCCCATTACCATTCCATGGATTGTGAGGTTTACTCCCTTTCTTCTTGGGTCCTCCAATCAAATTTTCATAAGTTTGAAGGTCATTGACTAATTCATGAAAGTTAATTTCCTTCTTATTCATGACATAATTTGATGTGTATGGTAGAAATGCTAGAGTCAGGCTATTCAAGATAAGACTTACTTGAGTAGCACTGTCCATTTCAGCACCATGATCCTGGGCTTCTTGGAAATAACTTGACATTAGGAGAACATGGTCACGCACGTTTTGATGAGGTTCCATCCGTGCATTAATGTACGTCTTAGTCGCGTCAAAGCGTGACTGAAGTGATGCCTTACCGAATAGCTCATTTAACTTCGTCATAACTTCAGCAGCCTTCTCAGTTTTAGAAAACTGAGTTTTGAGGGTGTCAACCATGCTAGAAAGCATAAAGTATAGAGCTTTGTCATTTGCTTTCTGCCAACGCTCATACTTTTCTTTCACATCTTTGGATGCATTGTCCCCAGGCACTTCAGGTGACGGCTCAGTTAAAACAAACAAGGCACTTTCTCCTATGAGAGCAATATTAATGTTCTCATTCCATTTATTAAAGTTAGATCCATTCAGCTTGTTTTCAGTCAACAGTGATAACATAGGATTCATTTTGATAATACAGGATACTACAAAATAATAGAAATCAACAAATAGAAATTAATAATGGTTTACCACACAAAATCAATTCAGAAATTATAAGCACATAGCAAGTAGGAATGATATGAGAAAATACTTAAAAAATTCAATCCTAAATAATTTCCAAGGTTTTTCAACAAACTGATAACTTAATTTTAGATTTAATTAAGTATCTAAAATTAAGTTATAACCACTTAATTTGAAGATATCTTTTAAGTTAATATTCGAAAAGATATTAACCTAAAAAATATCTAAAATATTCCATTTTAAGTTAATATTCGAAAAGATATTAACTTAAAAAATATCTTAAGAATCTTTAATAACTAATGCCTAGGATTCCTCAACTTAATTTAAAATTTAAATCAAATATTCAAATTAAGTTAGATATGAAAAATCAGTTGATACAACTAATTTATAACTTAAATAGGAATATTTAATTAAATAAGCCCCAGAAAGAATCTTAGTTAGTTAAAATTCTATATTTAATTAAATACAAGAAAAATACAAATAGTTTGTCTAGAAATAATATCTAAAACTAAAAGTGTTTTTCTTAAAATTAACTTTAAAATATGAAAATAAATTTTCATATATTTTAAAAGTTAATTATGTTGCTAATTCAATTTTATTAGGTCAAACTAATATAATTAACCTAGTACAGCTATTCAAATCAGGCAAATGGGCCTTCACAATTGGGGTAGTTCATGTGAGGGGGTGCTGGGTTCAGTATGTCGTACCCACTTCTATGGCTCCCAACTCTCACACAAGGCCCAAAAGAGAGGAATTTAACCTTAAAATGAATAACTGTTATTAATTGAATAGGTCCAATAACTAAATGGACCTAAATAAAATCTATCATTGTGTGACATTTTATTTAGCAACAACCTATATGCATCTATATTAAAACAAAATAAACATATAGGCTCACACAGGTACACACTTGGATGGATCCTATCATGTTGCTAGGTCATACACAGATGAAGGAAGATTGTACACTACTACAATATGGGCCTTTAGCTTCCCTTTTTTTTAACCCATTTTATAAAAAGGGAAGCTAAAGGGTGTGAGAACACCCACCAGATTCAAAATTGACATTTAGAGGCGGGTTTTTGGTAAAAACCGTAGGTATATATATTAGTAAACCCTATCCCGTCGGTTGGAAATTGGGATTTTTTAAGGGTTTCTGGGAGACCCTATGGCGTCGGTTCCTAGCAAAGAACCGACGGCATAGGTGCACACTTTATTGACACGTGTGCACCTATGCCGTCGGTTCTTTGCTAGGAACCGACGACATAGGGTCTCCCCTTAATAACCCTCTGCATCGTCTTCTTCTTCCTCACTTCTTCTTCTCCAGCCTACCCAGCCACTTACAGCAGAGAGAAACCCACGAAAAACCCACGAAAACCCTCGCCAACCACCTCTAAAAACCCACATATCTCTCTCATTTCTTCACCATTTCACCTCATTTTTGTCTTAAAAGTTTCTATTTTCAATATCTAATCCCATACACTAAAAAAGTTTTATTTTTTCACCCATTTACACTGTACCCGAACCTATTTTAAAAAAATGTGGTGGTTTAACTCCGACCACCGCTTTTAGCGGAGAAATCGTTCAATCTCAACGTTCATTAAGGTATAAATATTATTTCTGTTCATTTTATTAATGTACATTGGTATTATTTCGTTTTTGTAAATTTTTCTTAGGATTTTTTCATTTTATTAATATTATATTGTGTGTGCTATAGGTGGCCGGATTTTTGGTCCCAATTTGTCGCCGGATTGCGTTTATAAGGTAAATATTTATTTACTTGATATATAATATATATGTATATATTTTGTATTTTATTATTGAATATGTGTTTATATATATGTTGTGTGTATATATATTGTGTATATACTATTTGTGTATTTTTTGTATTTGTATTGTATATATATTTGCTGTGAATGAGAATGAGAGGTAGTAGGAATTTAATTAGTTTAGAGTTAAAGTTTTTAAAATAATGGTAGTGTGATATTTAATTGATTATATATGTATATATATGTATATGTTATTTTTTAAAAAAAACTATGGAAATTAGTAACTAGTAACTTGCTACTTTGTTTAATAACTAGTAAGTATTGCATTATGTTATAGGTTGTGTGCTAATATTTGAGAGTCGATCGACATATTTCGGTGTTGATCGGATTTGCAATAGGTATATCCATCCGCTAACCTTTTGTTAGTATAATTAATTATCAATGCATGCTTAGTTGAGTTTGAATATCTTAAATATTCATCCGTAGTGAAGTAGGTTCTGCGAATACATGTACTGCGGTCGGATTGGTGGATAAATTTTGTATTGTTTATGTTAGTTTCTTTGTTTAGTATTGTTATATTTATTTTGTTTGTTACTTTAGGCACTTTTAAAATTTTTGGGAACGTCCAATTACAGCCGTTATGCTGCCAAAATTTCGGTAGAATTTGGATCAAATTTCGGTAGAATTTAGTGTTATTAGTAGCATGATATTCAATTTTATTTGTTAATGGTGTAGATATGGCCAACTCGAGTTCAGGATCTGATTCAGACCCAGAGGCAGAGTGTCCAACAGTAATACCTACAAGAGGGCCTACTCAAATGAATGAAATATCCAAGCTAATGGATCAAGGCAAAAGAGTGGCCCTCGAGGTTAATGACAAAGGACAATACTGCGGGAAAAGCTATGCTAAGCTCGTATCCACTCTAGGTGTCAGATGCCGGCAGACGATAGGGTTGTCCTATAAAAACTGGAAAGAAGTCAACCCGACTCTGAAAAATAAAGTTTGGAACGACATACAAGTAAGCTGTTATTTGTTAGAATTTTGATTTGTTTTTATATTAATTTAAATGTTCACTCTAACCGTGTTTGTTTCCCTTCAAACTAGACAGGGTTAAATGTGCCGGACTCCTTCAAACATGATTGTCTCATCGTAGCTGGGAAGTTAATGAAAGACTTCAAGAATAGGATGACAAAAGACATCATAATGCCTGCGTTGCAAGAGAAGGATCTGGGACGACTGGCACAAGTCCCTGAAAAGCACCCCGAGATCGACGCTGCTGATTGGTGCACTTTTGTTGAAAGTCGACTAACTCCTGAATTTCAGGTACGCTAATTATATTAACACTAAGATAAACTCTTAAATACAAGTACATGTATCTAATGTATTTTTTTGGCATTGTAGGAATTGAGTAAGGTGCAACGTGAACGTTCATCGAAAATTCAATCCAGACATCGTAGTGGTCGGAGTGGAATGGTGAACGTACGGGAAGCTGTGGTAAGTAATGCTTAAAATTTAATGTGCTACAATTTTTCTATAAAATTTAATTGGTACTCATTTAATTATTATAACGTGATGTAGAAAAAGGATCTCGAAGTTGCAGATCCCCCCTGCCACCGTGTTTGGATTAAATTTAGCACCAAGAGTTGAAAACTTGTCACTGATTACGACAAGGAAATTGCAGAGAAGATAGTAAGTATATATTAATCCTTAATTCAGTTCTACTCATGAGTTAGTGTATATAATTCATATACTAATTGCTTGAATATATGCGTGCATTAGGCTCAATTAGAGGAGAAGCTTAGTCAGGGACAAATTCAGGTCCAGGGCCAAAACGATATCCTGACGCAGGCGCTCGGGACACCAGAGCATCCTGGACGTGTCAGGGCTACTGGGTATGCTATTACTTGAAATGTTATTTATTTAGTTACACAAATAAAATCGTAGCTAATTTGCATTTTATGATTTGTAGGTTCCTGACCAGGGCATCTCAACTGTTCGGCAAGAAGAAAAGGGAAGTGTCTGATGTTGTGGCTCGACAAGCGAAGGAGATTGAAAAATTTAAAGCCGAAGTCCAATCCCTTAAGCAGCAGAGAAACGCTGCCGAACAAGAGGAAGAAGGAGAGGTGGCTGGTGAGGCGTATGTTCCACAACCATACGCTCCTCAGGATGAGGGACAACCACAAACTTATGCTGAGGAGTTTATTTCCCTCAACGATCAAGGTATCCTATACAATTTCGATGACCATGCGGCCCTTAATCAGCAAGTATGTCTGTGCTCTGACAACATCGACAACATTGTGGCCCGAGCGTATTTGTACGAGCATGTTGGTATGATCAAAGTTCACTGCCAGGAGTACGATGATTCACATGCCCGGATTATGGTTTCGAAAATCCTGGAAGAGGACGCTGAAATCCCAGTCCCAATTGAAGAGTGCAGATATGTTAGGGACGTATACCAGATGTTCCTTCCTTGGCCTAAACACTTAATTTTAACAACCGCGGTAACTTCTCAACTCAAATTAATTATTAATGATTAGTGGAGTTTGAATATCTTCAATATTCATCCCTAGTGAAGTAGGTTCTGCGAATATATGTGCTGTGGTGGGATGGATGAACAAACTACTGTTATATATGTGTTATTTGTCGTTATACAGCCATGTTCAAAATTTTTGGGGTCATTCAATTACAACCGTTATGCTGCCGAAATTTCGGTAGAATTTGGATAAAATTTGATATATATATATATTATGTTCTGTTTTGTTTAGGGTCCACTCGCTCAACCGCCCTCAAGACGTGATGCGTCAAAGGGGAAAGCTCCGATGCTTTCTCCACAAGGCCGTGGTGCACGGGAAGATGACTTGTTCACAGAAGAGAAGATGGTGTTGATCCCTAATTCGCTAAAATGGATGATTCATGAATTCCTGAGGCTCAAAGATAAACGTGATATAATCACAATTCCTATCCCCCGAGGATTCATTGCACCGCGTACCCAGATCACGTTATCTGGAGAGGATTTGCAGCAGGTTGCTACGTGTGACTACATCGGCAACCAGGGAATGCTGTTTGGAATGATGTATACTCTTCTTTAATCTAATTAACCTTATATGAAATTATAGTTAAATTATTATAAGACACTAACAATTTTTTTGGCAGGCACATATGGGAGAGCATCAACGGTCTGAGAAAATTTTTCAAGTTTTACGACCCTCAGCTTCTCATAGTGCATGGGATCAACGATGAAGAAAAGAGTCAGTCTTTTGACGATGCGGCAAGACGATTGGCTAATTGGTTATCATTAATGAACAACAACCACCAAATGTTCTTTATTCCTTGGAATATCGGGTAAACTTTATTAAATTCTTTAGTGCTAATTGTTCATTTCTATATTATGTCTTCAAATTATTTTTATACTATCTTACTTATATTCCAATATAATTTTCTAGGATGCATTGGACGCTAGTGGTGGTTACGCCAAGGAAAATTATCCATTTAAACCCTATAAGTGGCCGCCCAATTCCCGAAGTAATAGAACAAATGATGGGAAGGTAATAATTTAATGACTTCTTATGTAACGAATTTAAATTAACTAACGAATTGAAATGCTAATATAATTTTCCCAAACAGGGCATTCATGGATATAGGGAACGCACATGAGTATCTTGGCCCGTGGCAAGGAATTAACCAAGCAAACTGTCCAAGACAACCTAAAAGCCAAGAATGCGGTTTTTATGTTTTGAAATATATCACTGACATCGTCGCACGTGCCAACCCCAGCCGTTACATACAAGATCAAAAAGCTGTAAGTTTTAATTATTGATTATAGTATATAAATTCTATAATAACAAATATATAATATACATATACATAAACTAATATAAATTTTTAATTTTTTTAACAGTTTGGGGGTAAGAAGCAATACGATCCAAAAACAGAATTGTTACCACTACAGCGAAAGTGGATCGAACAATTGATGGCGGTGATTCACGGTGACGATTGAGGTTGAAAGGTCGAAGAATTTTTCTTCATTATGTAATTATTATAGATGAACTTGTAGTTAGATTTATTAACTTATTAATATTTTTAACTAATTTTACATTAGTGTTTGTGTAATATTTAATTACTTTTATGAACTAAATTATGTATTTTACCCAAATTTAAATAATATTTAATTTACATTTTAAAAAATAAATATGTAATTTAAATTAAATAAAATAATATATAAATTAATAAATATATAATTAAAATGTATTAAAATTATATAATTAAATTAAAAAAAAATGAAAAAACTGAAATTCGCGTACCTATGGCGTCGGTTGCTACGCCACATATGGCGTCGGTTCCCAGCTAATAACCGACGCCATAGGGGTACCTATGGCGTCGGTTCATATAAACCCTTTAGCGTCGCCCTGAGCAGCGTCGGTAGCGAATTTCACGAAAACTGACGGTGAAAGGGCTTAAAAACCGCCTCTAAAGGAGGTTTTTGTAGTAGTGGTAAAATATACCTGTTACAAATTATTAACTTGACCAAGGGAGCCATCAGATCATTAGATCTGGCAAAAAGTAACCATGGCTATTTGCAATCAAGTAATAATAGGTTTTGAAAACTTACACACAAGCTAAAACCATATACTCCTGCAACAAGGTTAGCTGGATAGTTGGAAGTATGATTTATTTAATTTTAAACAAATGAATTTTGAAAATTATTAAATAAATATTTTATTAAAAAAAAATTAAATAAATAATAATATTGATTTATTTTCCGAAAAATAAAAAAAATTAAAATTTAATTTTTGAAAAAATTAAATAATTTTCGAAAATAAAATTAAAAAAAAATATTATTAATTTGAATTTCGAAATTAAAAAAAAAATTAAAATTGAACCTACAATTTTAAAAAATTAGGTTTCAACCAACCTAAAAATCATTTCAAAAATTTGCTAACTACTTTTAAAAATTAAATGTTATTTTATAAATAAAAATTAGAAAAGATAAATTAAATATCTTTTTCAGATTTTAAATTTAATTTGAATAAATAAAATAACAAAATTTAAAAGTTAGCAAAATATCTTACATCTATTTAAAATTACATGATTATAGTTATCTTATTTTAAATTTGAATAAGGTCAAAATATTTAAAAAAGATTTAATTTAAAAAAAATTAATATCTGACCTTAAATTTAAAAAAAAAATAAGATATAATAAATTTAAAAATAAGATAGATAATTAAGCAAAAAGATAGATATTTACTAATTTCAAATTCAAATTACACTAATATCTTGAATTAAATTTAAAAAATATTAAATTAATCCATTATGATAATTAGAGTTGAATTAGGAATAGTAAATCTATAAATACAAAACTACACAAAAAATCGGAAGTTAATTCCATGAAAAAGCATGAAAAAACGAAGAAAAACGAAAAAATTGTGAGCTGTACGGACAGTTTTCGCGATCGCAGAAAAATTTCAGCACAACTCCGATTTTTTTTCGAATCTTCAAAAAATCATAACTAATTCAAATTAAATCGAAATTGAGTTCTGTTAAAAAGTAATTTGCTTAATTTTTTTCCATACTATCCAATAAAAATAATTCCAGAAACAGATATTCAATTATTTTACACGAAAATTTACAAACACCAATCAATCATCAAATAACACTCAATACAACATGATACCATCCAAAAACAAACAAACAATCGTTTTAAAGTCCAAATTTCATGTAAGTAAATCAATTACCATGGCTCTGAGGCCAGTTTTTGGAAATTTATTTTACCAGGATCTTAGATCTACTCACAAGTATGTTGTTTAAACACCCTAAATATGAACTTTCTAAAACGATAAATTAAACACATATAAAGTTAAGAAAACCTTACATTGATGCAGCGGAATTAATGTCTCCTTCCACTCAGATCTCTAACCCTTGTATCCTTTCTGTAGCAGAGTATAATCAAGATCTGAGCCCGAATGTCCTTCTTCTTCAAGTTTGATCCTTCACAGTCTTCCAATCTATGATTGAGTTACTGCTTGCTGTGTGTGGGCACTTACTCTTTCACTAGGGTTCGAAATTGATGAAGGAAAAAGAAGAGAAGAGGTTTCGGCCAGGTATAGAAAGTGAGGAAGGCTCAGTTTTTCTGAAGAAAGAAATTTCTGTCAGAAAAGCTTGTGAAAACTTATGAAAGCATGCATTGTGACTGAGCCATCACTTTCTATTTCTAGGCAACCACTAGGTTTAGGTTATGAATTATTTGGCATTAAAATAATGAAAATATTAATTTGAAAAACCCTTAATAAGTGGCCGGCCATGGTGTTATAGTGGGCCGCACTTGATTTTGCAGTTTTATCAAATTTATCTCTATTTTCTCCAAAGCGCCAATTTTCCAATTCTAACCTTTTAAATGCCAAAACTAATTATTTAATAACTAAAATACATTATTAAATAATATTGTCATTTCATTTAATTATTAATTAGACGTATAAAGTCCATTAATAAATAAATAAACCTAAAAACTCTTTTCTTTGCAATTTCACCCCTGCTTAGTGAAAATGCATAAAATTAGACATAGTATAACTTTAGAATTATAATTGATCAATCACGAATCAATTAATGAGTCTTACAAGCAGAATGTTCTCAACAAGAATGGGCACCATGGATCTATATGTTGAGCTTCCAATAAGTGAACCAAATTTACCAAGTAAATTCCTACTTATTAATTCTTCGTTGAATCAACTCTTAGAACTTTGAATTGCACTCTCAGACTTATATAGAGCATATTGTATGTTCCTAGATATCAATATGCTATCTCATTTAACCATTGTTATAATCTTATTGTGATTTAAAGATCCTCTATATAGATGATCTACATCGAGATGGAATTTCTTTACCGTTCTCACCCCTCAATGTATTTTGCCCCTTAAAACACTTAGCTACCTGTAAATGGTGTTTAGTGATCTAATAAATAGTCAGTTAAACAAGAGCTCATCCATTTACTTCTATTTGCTAAGCTCGAAGAGAATCATCACTTGACTTCTATACACCAGTAGAAGCTATAGATTCCATATTTATGTTCAGCACTCCCACTCAATCATACTATCATGTTCCCAAAATATACGTATCACCCTGACCTAAAAGTAGGCTTAACTAATAAATCAAAGAACATGAATAGCACTCCTGAGTTGAGCCTAAGCATATCAGGATTTAGATTCTTTTAATCTTAAGATCAACTTCTGATATTGACTTGGAAAGATATGTATAACGGTAAGTTTGTAATATCTTAACTTAGTTGCAATATCGGTCCAGTCCAATGTATAGTCCATACATTCGAAACTAGTGTACTTTACTAATGTCCTGGAAAGAACATAACACTTCCTCCAAGTGTAAGTACACATCATCGCTGATTATCACATTAGTGTAAATCCCATAACACTAATGAAACAGGGACCAATACTTTTGATTCATATGATCACAATCACATTCCACTGTGTTGACGATACTGTAATTGGGAATAAACATATGATCTGGATTTAACTGATTCTGTGTGTAAATGTAATAAACATATTTAAACCATTAGCATGTAAAATTCATGCAAACATCAATCACTTCAAATTTCTTATATTGATAACTAATCAGATTGTAAAGAGTTTTATTTAGGGCATAAAACCCAATAGTAGGAATGACCAGTGAAAATACTAAAACATACAATCCTAAATAATTTCCAAGGTTTTCAACAAACTGATATCAGTGTCCCGTTTAGGCGAGAGTCAAAGCTATCATCCATTGAATAGAGATGTCAGCTCATCTAAAATATTAAACATCCTAGCAACCTTTTATTCGATCAAGATTAGAATTCAGCGTTGTCCCGTTTAGGCGAGAGTCAAGGCAATTCTATCTTATGAGCTTCCACCATTGTTTCGCAATTTGCAAGTCAAATATGGTCGCCACCATTAGGGTGATCCATACCATATAAAACACTTACAAACTACTTATCTTTCGAGATTAAACGGTGCGAAATTGTTAATGAACGTTCCTCCATTAGGGCGGATTACTCACTAAAACAAACGCGATGTAAAACAAACAATGGAGATCGAATATCTTAATAATAAAGCTCATTATTGAAAGAGAGTTGTATTTTCTTTGATTCTCTTCATTTAATCTATTTATTTTAAATATATATTTATTTAATTAAAATTTCTAATTTAGAATGAAAAATTCTAAATATAAATTTTAATTTAATATTTCCATCTTAGAAATAATTTCCAATAAATATTTAGAAAAATATTCAATTTAAGTTGTTACAAAATTAATTTAAATTAATTTACAACTCAAATTTAATTTTTCTATAAATATATATTGCATTTCGAAAAATTAAAGTATTTAAGAATACAATTTTCGAAAATGCATGTTAAAATAAAAATAAATCCTAGAAAAATTATTCTAATTTAATGTTGGCCCAAAATTAATTAATAAAATTAATTTACAACAAAAAATATAATTTTCCTATTTAATTAAATATATAAGAAAAAATTTCAAATATTTAAGTATGATGATGAAATTCAACTTAAATATTAATTTTCTATTTAATTAAATACACTGGAAAAATACTTCAAGAAAAAATGTCACCTATCTAGATTTTCCTTTGACTAATTAATTTAATTTCTAATGATATACTTTAATTCATTTATTTTAAATTAATCAATAAATGAAAAAATCATTGATTTAAGTTGGTCTAAGAATTAATTAAAATAAATAATTAATTTACAACTTAATCTATTTTTCAAGATAAAATTTGAAATTCCAGCCTTTTGAGAAATGAAATTTCGAAATTTGATTAATAAAATAAAGAAAAAATATATTTTGAAAATTATTCAAATTTAGTTGAAAAAATAAATTTCAACTAAAAATAATTTTCTATTTAATTAAGTGTCATGAAAAAATAAATATTTAAGTATCATGATGAAAATCAACTTAGATATTTAATTTTCAAATTAATTAAATGCATTAAATTCAATAAATAAATAATTAAGTGTAGAGAAGGCTTAATTATTAATCTCTAGTTTAATACTAGGAAAAATATACTTAAAATAAATTGTACCAAAATAAATTATATAAATTATTAATTTCACAATGTATAATATTTTCCTATTTAATATTAGAAATAATAAGTAGTCTAGAAATAACTATCTAGAAAATATCTTATTTGACTAAGTATCTTTTCCACAAAATTTGAAAAAATATCTAATTTAGGTTGTATTAGAAAAAATCTAGAACCTAAATATTTTTCAAATTTAAATTTAATTAAATATCAAAAATCAAGTTGTAACCACTTAATTTGAAAATATTCCATTTTAAGTTAATATTCGAAAAGATATTAACTTAAAAAAATATCTAAAGAGTCTTAATAACCAATGCCTAAAATTTCTCAACTTAATTTTGAAATTTTAAATCCAAAAGATATTCAGATTTAAGTTGGTTAGTTGTAGATAACTAAATATCAACTTAAATAGGAATATTTAATGAAAAATTTAAATTAAGCTTCAGAAAGAATCTAGATGGTTATAATTCTATATTTAATTAAATACAAGAAAATACATATAGTTTAGCTTAGAATAAAAATTCTTTAAACTATGATTTTCTTAAATTAATTTCAAAATAAATGAAATTAATTATGTTACTAATCAATTTTATTAGGTTAAACTAGTTTAATTAACCTAGTACAGTTGTTCAAATCAGGCAAATGGGCCTTCACAATTGGGGTAGTTCATGTGAGGGGGTGCTGGGTTCAGTATGTCGTACCCACTACTATGGCTCTCAACTCTCACACAAGGCCCAAAAGAGAGTAATTTAACCTTAAAATGAACAACTGTTATTAATTGAATAATCACAAAAACTAAATGGCCCTAAATAAAATCTATCAAGAACTATGATATTTTATTTAGCAACAACAACCTATATGCATCTATAATGAAATTAAACGCATAGGCTCACACAGGCACACTTTGGATGGGTCCTATCATGTTGCTAGGTCATACACAGATGAAAGAAGATTGTAAATATACCTGTTACAAATTATTTACTTGACCAAGGGAGCCATCAGATCTTTAGATCTGGCAAAAAGTTAACCATGGCTATTTGCAATCAAGCAATAATAGGTTTTAAAAACTTACAAACAAGCTAAAACATATACTCCTGCAACAAGGTTAGCTGGATAGTTGGATGTAGAATTTATTTAATTTTAAATAAATAATTTGAAAAAATAATTAATTAAATAAATTAAAAAAATATTATTTTCGAAAAATTTAAAAAAAATTAAAAAAAAATCGAAATTAAAAAATATTTAAAATTAAACCTACAATTTTGAAAAATTAGGTTTCAACCAACCTAAATATCATTTCAAAATTTGCTAACTACTTTTAAAAATTTAATGTTATTTTATAAATAAAAATTAAATAAAAAATTAAAAAAGATAAATGAATATCTTTTTCAGATTTTAAATGTAATTTAAATAAATAAAATAACAAAATTTAAAAGTTAGCAAAATATCTTACATCTATTTTAAATTACATGATTATAGTTATCTTATTTTAAATTTAAATAAGGTCAAATTATTTAAAAAAAAAATTAATTTAAAAATTTAAAATCTGATCTTAAATTTAAAAATAAGATAAGATATAATCAAATTTAAACATAAGATAGATAATTAAGCAAAAAAAGATAGATACTTACTATTTTTAAATTCAAATTACACTAATATCATGAATTAAATTTAAAAAAATATTAATAAATTTAATTATGATAATTAGAATTGAATTAGGAATAGTAAATGTATAAATACAGAACTACACAAAAAATCGGAAGTTAATTCCATGAACAAGCATGAAAAAACGAAGAAAAACGAAAAAATTGCAAGCTCTACGGACAGGATGTTGTGCATACCCGTCCGCGCGCGTGCATGGGTGATTTGGGCGTGCAAACTCGGCGCAGGGAAGGAATGCATGATTTCCGCGCGCGCAGGTTTTGATGCTCAACCCCGACTTTTTTCGAAACTTCAAAAAATCATAACTAATTCAAATTAAATCGAAAGAGAAGAAGTGGCGGCTAATGATAGGGAGAGAGAAAGGCTCAGTTTTTTCTGAATCAGAAGTGTCAGAAGAAAAGTCTAAGTGTTTTTCTTAAAGCCTTCACTATCTATTTATAGCATTCCACTAGGGTTAGGTTTGAATTGTTTGGCATTAAAATAATGAAAATCTCAGAGGGAAAACCCTACAAAAGTGGCCGGCCATGCAAATTGGATTTGGGCCTAACTTTTTGCAATAATTATTAAATAATGTTGTCATTTATCATATTTATTAATTGAACCATACAAAGTATCTTAATTAACAAATATGCCCCTAAAACTCTTTCTTTACAATTTTGCCCTTACTTAGTGAAAAATTCACAAATAGACATAGTCTAATTTGAGAATTATAATTGATTAATCAAAACCAATTACATGAGTCTTACAAGCAATATTATCTCAACTAGTGCGGGGACCATGGGTCTATATAACCGAGCTTCCAATAAGTAGATCAAGAATTTATTACTCAAATTCACTAACTTATTAATTCTTCGTTGAATCCACGCATAGAACATAGAATTGCACTCTCAGTATATAGAATGCTCTATATATTCCACCATATAGACACATCATTAGTTATCCATTGTTATAATCCTAATTTGATCAATGATCCTCTATATGAATGATCTACACTGTAAAGGGATTAGATTACCGTTACACCCTACAATGTATTTTGTCCTTAAAACACTTAACCCCGTATAAATGATATTTCAGCTTATGTGAAATGAGATCTCCACCATTTATTTTTCGTTTGGTCAAGCTCGAAGGAGATCACCCTTTACTTACTATTCGCCAGATAGAAACTATAGATTCCATGTTTATGTTAGCGCTCCCACTCAATTGCACTACCGTGTCCCTAAAATGTACGTATCACCCTGACCTAAAAGTAGGCTTAACTAACAAATCAAAGAACACGAAGAGCCTCCTGAGATTGAGCCTAATCATAACAGGATTAAGATCATTTGATCTAGGATCAACTAGGCGATATTGACTTGAATAGATATTACGGTAAGTTTAATAAATCTAAGTCAAAGTTCAATATCGGTCCTTTCCGATGCATACTCCATGCATCCAACCTGAGCTTTACCTTAACCAATGTTCTGGAAAAAACATAGCACTTCTCCAAATGCAAGTAAACTCTGTTGTAGATTATCATATCAGTAAAACCCTATGTCTGATAAATCTAAGAAACTTTATTCACATAGTCATGTTTACTTTCCAATGTGTTGACGGCACAATAAACAGGATCAAGTATGTGAAAAGGGTTTCAGATGAATTTATACATTATGTACATATAATCATGAAATAAATCATGTGAACCATGCAACATTAAATGTCATTTCTGATCTATATTAATAAGTAAATCTGATTATATTGAAATGAGTTTTATTTAGGGCATAAAACCCAACAGTTTCATGGCATGGTCGGGCAGCGTAACAACGTGTTGGAAATTATTTTACCAGGATCTTAGATCTACTCACAAGTATGTTGATTAACACCCTAAATATGAACTTTCTAAAACAATGAAATAAACACGTATAAAGTTTAGAAAACCTTACATTGGGTGCAGCGGAATAATATGACTCCTTCCGTTCAGATATCTAGCCCTTGATTCCTTTCTGTAGCAGAGCATTAGCAATATCTGAACCTGGATCTCTTTCTCTGAATCTTTGATGCTGAAACTCCTTCTTGCTGAAAGTCTTTCTTCATGATCTTCCTCACTATGGTTGAGGTATCACTTGCTGTGTGTGGGCACTACTCATACACTAAGTATTTCGAAATCTCAATGAGGAAGAGAGAGAGAGTGGGTTCGGCCAAAGATAGGGAGAGAGAAGGCTCAGGTTTTTCTCTGAAGGAAAAAATAGAAAATTTAAGTGTCATTTTCCTGAAGCCTTCACTATCTATTTATAGCATTCCACTAGGGTTAGGTTTGAATTATTTGGCATTAAAATAATGAAAATATCAGTTTAAAAATTCAAACCAAGTGGCCGGCCATGTACAATAATGGGCCTTACTTGGATTTTGTAGTTTTCTCAATTCTGCATATGATTTTCTCAGAAACGCCAATTTTCTAATACAACCATTTAAATGCCAATTCTAACTATTTAATAACTATAAATAATTATTAAATAATATTGTCATTTATCATATATATTAATTGAACCATACAAAGTATCATAATTAACAAATATGCCCCTAAAACTCTTTCTTTACAATTTCGCCCTTACTTAGTGAAAAATTCACAAATAGACATAGTCTAATTTCAGAATTATAATTGATTAATCAAAACCAATTATATGAGTCTTACAAGCAATATTATCTCAACTAGTGCGGGGACCATGGGTCTATATAACTGAGCTTCCAATAAGTAGATCAAGAATTTATCACTAAAATTCACTAACTTATTAATTCTTCGTTGAATCCACGCATAGAACTTAGAATTGCACTCTCAGTATATAGAATGCTCTATATGTTCCACCATATAGATGCATGATTAGTTATCCATTGTTATAATCCTAATGTGATCAATGATCCTCTATATGAATGATCTACGCTGTAAAGGGATTAGATTACCGTTACACCTTACAATGTATTTATTCCTTAAAACACTTGACCCCGTATAAATGATATTTTAGCTTATGTGAAATGAGTACTCCACCATTTATGTTCGTTTGGTCAAGCTCTAAGGAGATCCTCCTTTGCTTACTATTCGCCAGATAGAAGCTATAGATTACATGTTTATGCTAGCGCTCCCACTCAATTACACTACCGTGTTCCCAAAATGTACGTATCACCCTGACCTAAAAGTAGGCTTAACTAAAAAATCAAAGAACACGAATAGCCTTTCAAGATTGAGCCTAATCATAACAGGATTATGAACATTTGATCTAGGATAAACTAGGTGATATTGACTCGAATAGATATTACGGTAAGTTTAATAAATCTAGGTCAAAGTTCAATATCGGTCCCTTCTGATGCATACTCCATGCATCCAACTTGAGCTTTACTTTAACCAATGCTCTGGAAAGAACATAGAATTTCTCCAAATGCAAGTAAACTCTGTTGTAGATTATCATATCAGTAAAGCCCTATGTCTGATAAATCTAGGAAACTTTATTCACATAGTCATGTTTACTTTCGAATGTGTTGACGGCACAATAAACAGGATCAAGTATGTGAAAAGGGTTTCAGATGAATTTATACATTATGTACATATAATCATGAAATAAATCATGTGAACCATGCAACATTAAATGTTATTTCTGATCTATATTAATAAGTAAATCTGATTATATTGAAATGAGTTTTATTTAGGGCATAAAACCCAACAAACTCCCACTTGCACTAATATAAAAAAAAAAGTGTGTTTCAAATAATCTCAACACCTTGATATACAAATCAAGTGTAGTAGTAGTAAACTCCTCGTAATAGGATCTGAAAGGTTGAATTAACCACAACCTTTTCTCCACCATTACTCTTCCTTAATCACAAAATTATTGATAATGTAAAATTCCTCTCTATATGTCTACTCTCTTGGCATACTGGATTCTATAGCTTTGGCAACTACTTTTGGTTAATCAGGAAATTAACACTAGTAGTTTAGGCAATTTGGAATGGCGCCAAAAATGTATAGAACTTTCCTTAGACTGAATAAGTACCTTTCCTGTAACTTTAACATTCAGTCCCTCTCTGGTAGACCTAGAGACTTCAGATAGGTTTTTACACTTCTCCAAAATCACTATTCCACCCCAGAGTAACCACCATCTTATCTGAAAGATTTACTAGCACAAAGGCAAATTTTGAAATCTGATATGGTGTAGTCTAAGAGTTTTAAACACACCCTTATAGACTAACATATAGTTCCTCTTCTTAATCTTAGGATTTACTTGATTGTCTTCCAATGTTCTTCTCCTAGATTAATCTGATACCTACTCATTACTCCCACTCAACAGCAGGTGTCTGGTCTAAGGCATACAAAAGCATATCTAAGACCTCTCACTGTTGATTTAAGAAATTCTTTCATGGCTTTATCTTTTCTGGAATAGTTGAGACTTTTCCTTAGATAAATAAAATTTATGCCTAAGAAGTTGTGAAGCTTCTATAGATTGCCATTAGAAAGAAAATGCTTCAGCATCTTACTAAGTAAGTTGCTTGCATTAGAGTAAGTAATTACCAGGTATACCACAAGCCATAGGTTTAGATAAACTCAAACCTATAATACTAGAAACAGGAAGTTTTCTTAAGTCCATTGAATGGACTTATAAAAGAAAATTTCCTTTTATGTCCTTGTAATAGAAAACTTTAGGCTATTCCATGTGAATTGATTACACCATAGTTCTATTGGCTTTTCTTCTTAATTTTCTTATCTTGACAATCCATTACTTGTTTAAACTCACAATGGATTTTAAATCACTAGTGTCTCCCAAGTCATAAGAAGGTGAGTTCCTAGAAACTCTCCCACTACGACAAGGTACCGTGAATTATGTCTAAGAAAACTAAACGGTATTGGTCTCTTTGGTTGTGACAAGACAACAGAGGCAGTGGGATCATCATATGTAAGTTGATAGAACACTTTTGGAATCAAGAATTAAATATCTCCTTTGTTTGCTACTTGTTTTTCAGACTTAGTCATTTTCTTAGAAAAGTAGTATTTGTTTGAACAAACACTTTCTTATCTATTGACAATGGGATGATCCACCCCTAATCACTTAGAATAGCTAACAAACCATGGTTAACAGTTCTAGCTTTTCTTAAGATTTTGATTAGGTCATCCATGAATCTAGTAATGATTTACATTAAGTATACAACCATTACATCATTCTGAAATTGTATTACCATAGAAGGAATTAGGCAACGACTAGTAACTAATCATCAACATGCAACTCAAAATTTCTGGGGAGGTAAGTTTGGATATAATTCAAAAATCAATTTAATGATCTTTGAACTGCATATCTACTAACTATTTCTCCACCCATATCAGTTCGCAAGATCTTTAACCACTTACCTTAATGGTTTTAACCATTGCTAGAAATTAATGAAACATTTTTTAAACATTTCAAATTTCTTGCTAAAAGGTATAATCTAGAGTTATCGTTTTAAGAATACAACGAAAAAACTCATATCCACCCTTGAATGTACATCCATCTGCAAATGAGATGAACTACTTTCAGTGGATATAGGCATATTAACTCTTTGCAGAGATTGATCTTGTCAATTCCACTATGAACAAGATACAAATGCCATAGATTAAAAAAAATGTGGTAGTGTGTTTTGATGACTTAGGTTTAGTTACATCAAAGAATTCTTAGAATAGTGCAAGTGGATCCTGGTCACAGAATACCTAACTCATATTCCATACAGTTTGAATCCATTAATAGAAGATGGATATCAAACACTTGAAAGTGTAATTGTATTGCTTCCTGGAAATAAAAATATAAGAAAATTTCTGTTTGGATTCTAAAATTAAAGTCAAAGACTTAAATTCAACCAAATATAATGAGTAATTCTTTCTTGGACAACCACTACTAATTTAACTCTAAGTCTGATTTGCCCATAAAGTAGGAGATTTCTAAGATTGAGGTTTTATATCAATTGGGAATAGAATTTCGGGATTATAATCATATGCGTCATTTAATTTCTTAAGAGAAAATATAGAATGACATGATATGATATATAGACCATTCATCCAATGATATATTATTGAGCTAATTCGAAATGAATAAGCTAAGAGGAATTAGGATAATTTCGTTTATAAATAAGAATCCAACGATGCTTCGATTAGCGAAAGACAAAGTAATCTTATTTATGTAATCTTCTTGTTTCATATTGTAAAAATACTAGTCTAAGGTGTCATCAATTGATGAACAGCTAGATGTTGGATATACAATATTTATTTTTCGAGATCTTACACTATTATGAATGTCTAAATGTGAAAATCCACTAGGGATTTATCTCATTAGAAAAACAACCATGTTAGACCAACAATGAAGATTCAAAATTAAACTACAATTTAATAACAGAAAATAACATGGTTCAATAGAAATTCATACACAATTCAGAAATTATTAAACATATAACAAGTAGGAATGACAAGTGAAAATACTAAAACATACAATCCTAAATAATTTCCAAGGTTTCCAACAAACTGATACAAAGGTCCCGCAGGCGAGAGTCAAAGTATCATTTATTGAATAGAGTTGTCAGCTCATCTAAAATAGAAACCATTCTAGCAACCTTTTATTCGATCAAAATAAGAATCCAACGTTGTCCCGGTAGGCGAGAGTCAAGGTTATTCTCATTTTTTGAGCTTCCACCATTGTTTCATGTTTTATAAGTTTATCTCTAAGTAGTCACCGTAGGGGAGAGTCTAATAGAGACGAAAACTTACAAAACACTTATCAAAGGAGATCTTACGGTGTTAAATGCGTTCAACGAATAACCATCCATAGGGGGACGAAGTCTAGCGTCTCGAGGTTATATTGAAAACATTTAACTATTGTAAGACCAACAATGGAGATCGAATATCTTAATAATAATAAAGCTCATTATTTAAAGAGAGTTGTATTTTCTTTGATTTTCTTTATTAATCTATTTATTTTAAATATATATTTATTAAAATTTCCAATTTAGAATGAAGAGTTCTAAGTATAAATTTTAATTTAATATTTATAAATTTTACTTAGATGGATATGAAAATAACATGAATTATTTCCATCTTAGTAATAATTTCCAATAAAGATTTAGAAAAATATTCAATTTAAGTTGTTACAAAATTAATTTAAATTAATTTACAACTCAAATTTAGTTTTCTATAAATATATATTGCATTTCAAAAAATTAAAGTATTCAAGGACACAATTTTCGAAATGCATGTTAAAATAAAAAATTAATCCTGGAAAAATTATTCTAATTTAATGTTGGCCGAAAATTAATTAATAAAATTAATTTACAACAAAAAATATAATTTTCCTATTTAATTAAATATATATAAGAAAAATTTCAAATATTTAAGTATGATGATGAAAATTAACTTAAATATTAATTTTCTATTTAATTAAATACACTAGAAAAATACTTCAAGCAAAAATATCACCTATCTAGATTCTCTCACTAATTGATACAATTTCTAATAATATATTTTAATTCATTTATTTTAAATTAATCAATTAATGAAAAAATCATTGATTTAAGTTGGTCCAAAATTAAGATAAATAATTTACAACTTTAATCTATTTTTCAAATAAAATTCGAAATTCCATGCAATTTCGAAATTTGATTAATAAAATAAAGAAAAAAAATATATTTTGAAAATTATTTAAATTTAGTTGAAAAAAAAATAAATTTCAACTAAAAATAATTTTCTATTTAATTAAGTGTCATGAAAAAGAAATATTTAAGTATCATGATGAAAATCAACTTAGATATTTAATTTTCAAATTAATTAAATGTATGAAATTCAAGAAATAAATAATTAAGTGTAGAGAAGGCTTAATTATTAATCTCTAGTTTAATACTAGGAAAAAATAAATTGTACCAAAATTAATTATTTAAAATAATTAATTTCACAATGTATAATATTTTCCTATTTAATATTAGAAATAATAAGTAGTCTAGAAATAACTATCTAGAAAATATCTTATTTAACTAAGTATCTTTTCCCCAAAATTTGAAAAAATATCTAATTTAAGTTGTATTAGAAAAAATCTAGAACTTAAATATTTTCAAATTTAAATTTAATTAAATATCAAAAATTAAGTTGTAACCACTTAATTTAAAAAATACTCCTTTTTAAGTTAATATTCGAAAAGATATTAACTTAAAAAAAATATTTAAAATAATCCATTTTAAGTTAATATTTGAAAAGATATTAACTTAAAAAATATCTACAGAACCTTAATAACCAATGCCTAAAATTCCTCAACTTAATTTTGAAATTTTAAATCCAAAAAATATTCATATTTAAGTTGGTTAGTTGTAGATAACTAAATATCAACTTAAATAGGAATAGTTAATGAAATATTTAAATTAAGCTTCAGAAAGAATCTAGATGGTTATAATTCTATATATAATTAAATACAAGAAAATACATATAGTTTAGCTTAGAATAAAAAAATTCTTTAAACTATGATTTTCTTAAATTAATTTCAAAATAAATGAAATTAATTATGTTGCTAATCAATTTTATTAGATTAAACTAGTTTAATTAACCTAGTACAGTTATTCAAATCAGGCAAATGGGCCTTCACAATTGGGGTGGTTCATGTAAGCGGGTGCTGGGTTAAGTATGTCGTACCCACTACTATGGCTCCCAACTCTCACACAAGGCCCAAAAGAGAGGAATTTAACCTTAAAATGAACAACTGTTATTAATTGAATAGGCCCAAAAACTAAATGGGCCTAAATAAAATCTATCAAGAACTATGGTAATTTATTTAGCAACAACAACCTATATGCATCTACAATGAAATTAAACACATAGGCTCACACAGGCACACTTTGGATGGGTCGTACCATGTTGCTAGGTCATACACAGATGAAAGAAGATTGTAAATATACTTGTCACAAATTATTTACTTGACCAAGGGAGCCATGAGATCATTAGATCTGGCAAAAAGTAACCATGGCTATTTGCAATCAAGTAATAATAGGTTTTGAAAACTTACACACAAGTTAAAACACATACTCCTGCAACAAGGTTAGCTGGATAGTTGGATGTAGGATTTATTTAATTTTAAATTAAATAATTAATTAATTAAAAAAAAAATTCGAAAATTTAAATTTTTTTTTGAAATAGTCGAAATTTAAAAAAAAATTAATTTTAAAATTGAACCTACAATTTTGAAAAATTAGGTTTCAACCAACCTAAATATCATTTCAAAATTTGCTAACTACTTTTAAAAATTAAATGTTATTTTATAAATAAAAATTAAATAAAAAATTAAAAAAGATAAATGAATATCTTTTTCAAATTTTAAATGTAATTTAAATAAATAAAATAACAAAATTTAAAAAGTTAGCAAAATATCTTACATCTATTTAAAATACATGATTATAGTTATCTTATTTTAAATTTAAATAAGGTCAAATTATTTAAAAAAAAATTAATTTAAATATTTAAAATCTGACCTTAAATTTAAAAATAAGATAATATATAATCAAATTTGAAAATAAGATAGATTATTAAGCAAAAAAGATAGATACTAACTATGTTCAAATTCAAATTACACTAATATCTTGAATTAAATTTAAAAAATATTAAATTAATTCATAATGATAATTAGAATTGAATTAGGAATAGTAATAGTATAAATACAGAACTACACAAAAAATTGGAAGTTAATTCCATGAAAAAGCAAGAAAAAACGAAGAAAAACGAAAAAATTGCGAGCTGTACGGACGGGATGCTGTGCATACCCATCCGCGCGAGCATGGGGTTGCATGGGGCTGAAAACTCGGCGCTGGTGGGTTCTGGCAGGATTTTCGTGCGCGCACAAGGATTTCAGCTCAACCCCGATTTTTTCGAAACTTCAAAAAATCATAACTAATTCAAATTAAATCGAAATTGAATTCTCTAAAAAAGTAACTTGCTTAATTTTTTCCATACTATCCAATAAAAATAATTCCAGAAACAGATATTTAATTATTTTTCACGAAAATTCACAAACACCAATCAATCATTAAATAACACTCAATACAACATGATACCACCCAAAAACAAACAAACAATCGTTTCAAAGTCCAAATTTCTTGCAAGTAAATCAATTACCATGGCTCTGATACCAGTTGTTGGAAATTATTTTACCAGGATCTTAGATCTACTCACAAGTATGTTGATTAACACCCTAAATATGAACTTTCTAAAACGATGAAATAATAACGTATAAAGTTTAGGAAACCTTACATTGGGTGCAGCGGAATAATATGACTCCTTCCGTCCAGATATCTAGCCCTTGATTCCTTTTTGTAGCAGAGCATTATCAATATCTGAACCTGGATCTCTTTCTCTGAATCTTTGATGCTGAAACTCTTTCTTGCTGAAAGTCTTTCTTCACGATCTTCCTCACTATGGTTGAGGTATCACTTGCTGTGTGTGGGCACTACTCATACACTAAGTATTTAAAAATCTCAATGAGGAAGAGAGAGAGAGTGGGTTCGAAATCTCAATGAGGAAGAGAGAGAAGGCTCAGATTTTTCTCTGAAGGAAAAAATAGAAAATTTAAGTGTCATTTTTCTGAAGCCTTCACTATCTATTTATAGCATTCCACTAGGGTTAGGTTTGAATTATTTGGCATTAAAATAATGAAAATATCAGTTTAAAAATTCAAACCAAGTGGCCGGCCATGTACAGTAATGGGCCTTACTTGGATTTTGCAGTTTTCTCAATTCTGCATCTGATTTTCTCAAAAACGCCAATTTTCTAATTCAACCATTTAAATGCCAATTCTAACTATTTAGTAACTATAAATAATTATTAAATAATATTATCATTTATTATATTTATTAATTGAACCATACAAAGTATCATAATTAACAAATATGCCCCTAAAACTCTTTCTTTACAATTTCGCCCTTACTTAGTGAAAAATTCACAAATAGACATAGTCTAATTTGAGAATTATAATTGATTAATCAAAACCAATTATATGAGTCTTACAAGCAATATTATCTCAACTAGTGCGGGGACCATGGGTCTATATAACCGAGCTTCCAATAAGTAGATCAAGAATTTAGCACTAAAATTCACTAACTTATTAATTCTTCGTTGAATCCACGCATAGAACTTAGAATTGCACTCTCAGTATATAGAATGCTCTATATGTTCCACCATATAGATGCATCATTAGTTATCCATTGTTATAATCCTAATGTGATCAATGATCCTCTATATGAATGATCTACACTGTAAAGGGATTAGATTACCGTTACACCCTACAATGTATTTATTCCTTAAAACACTTGACCCCGTATAAATGATATTTCAGCTTATGTGAAATGAGTACTCCACTATTTATGTTCGTTTGGTCAAGCTCGAAGGAGATCATCCTTTGCTTACTATTCGCCAGATAGAAGCTATAGATTCCATGTTTATGCTAGCGCTCCCACTCAATTGCACTACCGTGTTCCCAAAATGTACATATCACCCTGACCTAAAAGTAGGCTTAACTAACAAATCAAAGAACACGAATAGCCTTTCAAGATTGAGCCTAATCATAACAGGATTAAGAACATTTGATCTAGGATCAACTAGGCGATATTGACTTGAATAGATATTACGGTAAGT
Organism: Cannabis sativa; assembly: GCF_029168945.1. NCBI lineage: Eukaryota > Viridiplantae > Streptophyta > Magnoliopsida > Rosales > Cannabaceae > Cannabis > Cannabis sativa. The sequence goes on from NC_083601.1 coordinate 63,246,506, forward strand.
TTAATAAATCTAGGTCAAAGTTCAATATCGGTCCCTTCCGATGCATACTCCATGCATCAAACCTGAGCTTTACTTTAACCAATGCTCTGGAAAGAACATATCACTTCTCCAAATGCAAGTAAACTCTGTTGTAGATTATCATATCAGTAAAACCCTATGTCTGATAAATCTAGGAAACTTTATTCACATAGTCATGTTTACTTTCCAATGTGTTGACGGCACAATAAACAGGATCAAGTATGTGAAAAGGGTTTCAGATGAATTTATACATTATGTACATATAATCATGAAATAAATCATGTGAACCATGCAACATTAAATGTTATTTCTGATCTATATTAATAAGTAAATCTGTTTATATTGAAATGAGTTTTATTTAGGGCATAAAACTCAACACAACGATCTTGAGTTAGACCGTGCACGCAGAACTCCCTTCTCACCAGAGATCAATCTCCTGCCACTACCTCACAAGTTCAAGATGCCAACGTGGAAGATGTACACTGGGAGGGAAGATCCTCTCTCCCATCTCAAGTATTTTGAGATGCAAATGGATTTACAAGGTGTACGAGGAGACATATATTGCAGAATCAATCTTCCCCGCTACTCTGTTGGAGGCTGCACAACAATGGTATTTCAAGTTGGCTCCTGGAAAGTTTAGTTCATGGAAAACCTTCTCTTCGGAATTCCATGCACAATTCTCTTCCTCACGCCAACTCCCATTGCATTTGTGAGATTTGGTCGAAGTAAAACAACGACCAGGCGAACCACTCCGGGCGTACATCAGCAGATTCATGACGGAAGCGACCAAGGTATCACGGGTAACCGAGGATGGAAAGTTATCCGCGATACTGGGGGCATTGAAGTCCTTGGCGAACTGTGGAAGGATATAAGGAAAAACGGACCGGTCAACTCAATGAGTGATTTCCTTGACCGAGCCGAAGGTTTCATCAGGCTCGAAGAAGCCATTCAGCGAGCAAAGGGTGAGCAAAAGCCGAATAAAACGAAGGATCCTTCTACTGGAATGTCCGCCCAAATTCCCCATCATTCCAGCAATTCAAGTGGCAAGCGTTCAGGCAACAACCACAAGCAAGGAAACAGGAAGAAGGGATAGTTCACCGAAAAACCCAGACAGATTCCCCGTGATCACGCCAAACACACTACATTCACTATCTTAACTGAAGATATAGAAAGTGTGTACATAGCAACTCATTCGCTGATTCCGTACAAGAAGCCCAGGCGCATGAAGAAAGATACCAACAAAAGGGACATAACAAAATTTTGTCGGTTCCATGGAGACTACGGCCACGACACCAACGAATGTTACAACTTGAAGCAGGAAATAGAACTTCTGATCAAGAAAAACAACCCGCAGTTATAGAAGTACGTCAAGGCCAACCAAGGTCAGAATAACCAGGATCTGATGCCTCCGCCAATAGATGGACACTTGCAAGTCATCATTGGAGGCCCGCACATCGTTGGAGACACGGGCAAAGCTCGAGAAAGATATGCCCGAAAAGCTCAAGACAGGCAAGAAAAAGTCATCCTGGCTGTGGAAGAAAGGAAGCCCAAAGTTTCACGCGCAGGAGAGCCAACCATAACATTCAACGACGAAGATGCTGTCCAGATAAGATTTCCGCACAACGACCCGCTGGTCGTAGAAGTCCAGATAGCAAACAAAATGGTGTCCAAAACCATGATCGATAATGGGGCTTCTTCAAATATTTTGTTTAAGACTTCTTACGAGAAGATGGGGCTCCAACTCAAGGATTTGACTCCATGCCTTCAGCCCGTCTATGGTTTCTCCGGCCAAGGAGTTGCGCCTCTAGGACAAATCCGGCAACCCCTCACAGTTGGACAAGCTCCAACAAGCATAACTATCATGGCACAATTCCTGATATTGGATGTTCCTTCAGCCTTTAACGTAATGCTAGGCCGACCAGCCCTGTATGACTTAAAAGCTGTCACATCAATATTCCACTCGTGCTTGAAGTTTCCAACCAAAAACGGGGTAGGGTGTCTTAGAGGGAATCAACAATCTGCTCGGGAATGCTACAACCTTGCAGTGGCCAAGGCTAAGAAGGAAGTATCCTCCAGCCAAAGCCCAGACAAGGGAAGAAATATTCCCAAGTAGGAAACTTCCCAAGGCGAGGATGAAGATGTGGATCCTCGACTTGGGGAACCAAGCCGCAATGTTGGACCTGTGGAAGAATTAGAAGAGATCGAGATCGATCCAGCTATCCCGGCCAGAAAGCTAAAAATTGGAAAGGGTTTGTTGCTCGAAGTAAACTCGGAATTGATAAAATTTCTGAGAGCAAACCTAGATGTTTTCGCCCGGTCACATGCAGATATGGTCCGAATCGATCCTTCTATTATTTCGCACGTCCTGAATATCGATCCTAACATCAAGCCAGTTCAGGAAAAACGAAGATTGTTGGATAAAGAACGAGCAGTAGCCTTGAAAGATGAAGTTGAAAAGTTGGGTAACAACAACTTCATCATTGAAGCCTTTTACCCGCCTTGGGTTGCGAACACCGTACTCGTGCCTAAGCCGAACAAGAAATGGCGAGTCTGTATTGACTTCACAGACCTCAACAAAGCGTGCCCTAAAGACTGTTTCCCACTTCCAAGAATCGATCAGCTCGTCGATGCAACAGCCGGGCACGAAATATTAAGCTTCATTGATGCTTATTCGGGCTACAATCAAATCAATATGCATCCACTAGAACAAGAACATACAAGTTTCCAGACAGGTATGGGTCTCTACTGCTACAAAGTCATGTCGTTTGGTCTTAAAAATGCCGGATCTACATACCAAAGATTGGTCAACAAGATGTTTAAAGATCAGATCGGCAGAAATATGGAAGTGTACGTGGATGATATGCTCGTCAAATCCAGAAAGGTTGGGGGGCACATAGATGACCTGGACGAATGTTTCAAAGTCCTCAGGAAATACAACATGAAACTAAATCCCCTAAAATGCTCCTTAGGAGTCAGCTCGGGAAAGTTTCTAGGCTTCATTGTCAATGCTCGAGGAGTTGAAGCCAATCTAGAAAAAATCCAAGCCCTGCTGGATATGAACTCGCCAACAAACAGCAAAGAGGTACAAATCCTAACTGGTCGAATCGCCGCACTTAGCAGATTCGCGTCGAAATCAACGGATAAATGTGTCCCATTCTTCAACATCATGGGAGGAAACAAAAAGTTTGAATGGACAGAAGAATGTGAAAGACCTTTTCAAGACCTAAAGGCACAGCTCGCAAACCTCCCGTCCTTTCTAAACCCATGGATGGTGAGGAACTGGGGATATACCTAGCAGTGACGGACCATGCCATAAGCGCCGTACTAATCAGAGAAGAAGACGGCGTGTAGCATCCAGTCTATTACATCAGTAAAAGACTCATCGAGGCCGAAGGCCGATATCCATTGATAGAAAAGCTCGCCTACTGCCTCATCTTAGCAACAAGAAAGCTAAGACCTTACTTTCAAGCTCATCCTGTTCAGGTGTACACCGACCAACCACTACGACAAATACTGCAAAAGCCAGATGCCTCTGGACGGTTACTCAAGTGGGCGGTGGAATTGGGGATGTACGAAATCAACTTCCAACCCCGAACAACTATCAAAGGCCAAGCCTTGGCCGACTTTGTGGTGGAATGCACAGGAAAAACTGAAAGCATCCCAAAAGGTGATCTCAAGTAAACACCACACCCGAGCAACAATGAAAACAAGCCGACCTGGAAACTGCAAGTGGATGGGTTGGCCACAGATCACCTATCCGGCGCAGGAATTGCCCTTGTCACACCTGGGGCGTAACACCTGCATGCAGCGGTCAAATTTGGATTCAAAGCCTCCAACAACGCGGCCGAATACGAAGCCCTAATCGCTGGACTCAAACTAGCGAAGGAAATGAAGGCCGAGCACATCGAGATCTACAGTGACTCGTAGCTAGTGGTAAATCAGGTATCTGGCAAAAACGAGGCTCGGGGAGAAAAAATGATAGCATATCTGAGCAAAATACATGATCTGCTCGCACAATTCAAAAGCTATAGCCTCGGGCGAATTCCAAGAGAAGAAAATACAACAGCATATGAGCTAGCTCGATTGGCGAGCAGCAACATAAGTGACAAGGCAAACCTGGTCCCGATCCAGTTTATTGAAGAGCCTAGCATCACCGGCACGGAAGAACTCGAAATGATCGATAGATCTCCGAACTGGATGACGCCAATAGTAGCCTATCTCAACTCTGGGGAACTCCTAGACAACTGAAATGAAGCTCGAAAAATGAAAAGAAAGGCAGCACGGTACATCATCGTAGACGGGATCATGTAAAGAAGAGGATTCTCGATGCCATTACTCAGATGCGTCACACCAAATGAAGCTGCACGGCTTCTATATGAAGTTCACGACGGATTCTGTGGAAATCATGCAGCCGAACAGAGCTTATCAAAGAAAATTCTAAGGCAAGGCTTCTTCTAGCCGACGATGATTGAAGATTCGAAAGCTTATCTCAAGAAGTGCGACAAATGCCAGAGATTTTCAAAGATACCAAGAGCTCCGTCCAATGAGCTGACACAAATGCAAAGTCCGTGGCCCTTTGCCATCTGGGGAATTGACCTAATCGAACAATTACCTAAAGGTAAAAGCGTAGTATAGTACGCAGTGGTAGCAGTCGAATACTTTACCAAGTGGACTGAAGACGAACCACTCGCAACTATCACATCAAAGAAGGTTAAAGACTTTATAGTGAAGAACATCATATGCCGGTTCGGACTACCGTACAAAATAGTTTCGGACAACGGCAAGTAGTTCGACAGTCAATCTTTCACTGATTTCTGTGCGAACCATGGCATCATCAAAAGCTTCTCCGTAGTGGCACATCCCCAAGCAAACGGTCAAGTTGAAGCAGTCAACAAGTCCTTGAAGGATACTGTAAAGACCGCTTTGTTTAATTTGGAAATTAGCAGTTAATCATGTTTAATTATGAAATTATTTATAGCTATTTAAATAATTATTTATACTGTTATTATTGAATTCTGAGATGCATTTTATGTCATTTAGTAGTTTTCATAATTTTGCATTTCCGGTGCCCGGTAACATGGAACTCGGTGTTTGGCTCAGTAAAATCACAACTTAGTATGTTAGTAGATTGGGACAGTTTTTTTTTAGACATTGGGAATGTCGGGAATGGCCGGGAATTTAGAATTTCCCAAAAAATACCCCTTTAGTGTTATTTATGTGATTTTAGTGTGAAGGGGCAAAATAGTCATTTTGCCCCATTATTAGTTTGTCCTTTTGTGGACTTAATAATTGAGAAATATGTGTTTTATTTTATTAAGTTTTGGCTGAAATAAAGTGGGTTAAGTGGCATTAAACTTCATTTTCTTTTCAAACTTAGAAAAAATAGAAAAAGGTTGGAAAACTCTCTCTCTTTTCCTCTCTCTATTCGGGCTCTTGGTGCAGCAAGGGACTTGGAATTTTCTTTGGGTTTTCAAGCTCTTTTTAGAAAATTCTAGTGATCTCAAATTGTTGGTATGTCCCCCTTAGCTTTCCTTTAAGTTTTATGTAAATTTGAGAAAGTTTGTTAGGTTGCATGCTTAGTTTTGAAAGGATTTTTGCTGCTGTATGTTGTTGTTGATTTCTGTGGTTGAGCATGATTTTGGAATGTTGATTCAAGCATGATTGGGTTGTTGATTAGTTGGTTTTGTCAATATATGGAATTTTAACTCAAAGTTTAGTCTTCAAAGAGAAATTTGGAAATTTGGTGGCTGTGATTATTGCATGAGTTTGTTTTGGTTTTCTGCAGCTTTAGTATGCATGTTTAGGTAGTTTTAATCTTGGTTTGATGCTTGTAGGTGAGCTTTAGCCAAGTTTGAGTTTGAAACTCAAAGCTTGGAGCTCACATGGCACTTTTTGTATCTGTGCATTCTGGGTGATTTTGTTGCTTTAGAATTGTTATTTGGGTCATTTAGAACAGGTCTGGATGTTTTGGTATTGTTTGGATTGGATTTGAGCATTGTGTGAATTTTTGAAAAATTCCTGCGAGGAACCGGAATTCCAGTGTGCATCCGGAATTCCGGATGGGCTTTGAAAATTTCCAGAACCGGAATTCCGGTTGGACAATCGGTCTGTCGGTTGGGTGATTTTCAGAAACCCTAGTTTTCCTCGTTTTTATGTTATTTGGGGTATTGCCATGCTTTTTATCGATAGGGAAATTTTTAGTTCCTAGTTTAAGTCCCCGGGAAGTGATTTAGCATATCACTTATAGTGTTGTGATTTTTATGGTTTAGGAGCCTGTAATCCGCCGCGCAGATAGTTCCAGTCAGGTTGACCAGCACACCTGAATTCGGAATTGAGGTAAGATTTGTATAACAGTATGCATATGTAGATTACATGTTTAGCGTGCATGTTAGGAAGCCTGTTAGATTGCATTAGATATGTATGTTGGCTTCGAACCATCCGACTGTGTCACATCAGTATAGGCTAGAGTATGACTAGCAGCTGGAGTATGACCACTATGACCGAGTATAGGCTGACACTATATCACATCGGCACAGGCTAGAGTATGACTAGTAGCTGGAGTATGACCAGTGTGCCGAGTATAATCTGATACTTAGGTTGGTGGTTCCGTACTATTTGACGTATCACATCGGTACAGGCTAGAGTATGACTAGCAGCTGGAGTATGACCAGTTCGACTGAGTATAGGTTGATACTGTAACACATCGGTACAGGATGGAGTATGACCAGCAGCTGGAGTATGACCAGTTCGACTGAGTATAGGCTGTTACTTGTCAATAGTACCGTCCCTATGAACGTTCAGGACTCAGTATCGTGTTGGGCACGGCAATTAGGGTTATGGTCAGGGGTATGGGCGTCTGATCATGACCGAGATTTATGTATGATTATTATTATGCTTTTCTTACTGAGTCTGTCGACCCACAGTGCTATGTTTACGTGTAGGTAAGGGCAAGGCTAGGGCTGATGGACCGTTAGCGAGTCGGTGAAGATTGTACATGTCGGGGCGGTTAGGCTTGGAGCGTACGATCATCGGGACAGCAAGGCTATTTTTGTAATTAGTCGCTAGGCGACAAATATTTTGTATAGACAACAAACTTTTGTAAATGGTTTTGTAATCGGAATCCCGAGTATTTTGTATAAATATTTTACAAGTTTAATTAAAAAGCAAAAAATTTTAATTAATCACGTTTTCCATAAACCTCGTTGGTTAGCAACGAGCTGCATAGTATGTTTAAAAATCACGTAATACGCCTATGCTAGTTAGGGTGTTACAATTTGGTATCAGAGCCGCCAGGTTGTCTTCCAAAGATCGTCACGACATGTACAATCATCATCAGCAGTTAGCTCGTTCTACGGTTCAGTAAGCTTTTATTGCTTTAGTAGTTTATTTAATTTTTATGAAATAAGAAAAGCCTGATAGGAAGCATGTTAGTTGCCTGATAGTAGAATAGGCGCATGTTTCGTTTTTAATTTCCAAATTAAGCGGCATTAGTAAGCTCTCCTTGAACATGACCTGACATGCCAACTCTTGGTTTCGCAGGCGGTTCCGACTAGATGGACGCCAGGCGGACTACCAGGAGTCAGGGCAATTTAGTGGGGGTCATATTAGGGACAGGGAGCTCAGTTTCCCCTGCAAGCTAGGGGCCGAGGTAGAGGTCCCAGGGACAAAGCTCGTGGTCGGGGTGATGAGAACCCGCCACAGGCAGCCCAAACCGATCAGAGAGCCCAGAATTGGGAAGTTAGGTTTGCTGAGATGCAAGCCAGAATAGAGGAACAAGACTTAGAGATTCAGAGATTGAGGCAGTAGGGGGCTCCTGCAGTGCCTGTGCCAGTAGTTCAAGTGGCACCCGCCCCTGCTGCCCAGGCCGAAATAGTTGTGGCGGCTAACAAAATGGAACCTTTGTATGAAAGGTTTCGGAAGCAAGCACCTCCGGTCTTTCTGGGAGGTCCAGATGTGATGAAGGCCGAACAGTGGCTAACGGTGATCACCAAAATTCTGAATTTTATGGGTGTCACCGGGAATGACAGAGTGGTGTGTGCCACCTTCCAGTTCCAGGAAGACGCTCTTGTCTGGTGGGACATGGTGTCTCAGATCCATGACGTCACTACTATGACCTGGGAAAGGTTCCAGGAACTCTTCAACGCCAAGTATTATAACGAGGCGGTCAGAAGCGCCAAGAGGAAAGAGTTCACCCACCTGACCCAGCGGGAGAATATGAGTGTGACAGAGTATACCACTCAGTTCGACCGGTTGGTGAGGTTAGCCTCGGGAATAGTGCCAACCGACTTCAGCAAAAAGGAGAAGTATCTGGACGGGTTAAATGTGAAGATTAAACACGACTCGATGATCACCACCGACGACAAGACCACCTATACTGAGATGGTGGAAAAGGCACTGCGATCTGAGGGCGCAGTTGGGTGTATGTCGGAGTCAGGTAGTACTCCAGTGAGTGGCGAGGCTCCTACCCCTCCTGCATCAGGCTTTAGCAGGGGGAGTAGTGGTTCGGCCATGGACCAGAAGAGGAGAACATCCATTGCATCCGGTGGCTCGAGTCAGAACAAGAGGTTCCAGGGAACCAGAGTAGAGGTAGTCGTCATAGTGGTGCAGAGACCCGGTTTTCTTATCCTGAGTGCCCCAGCTGCAAAAGGCACCATCGGGGTGAATGCAAAGGTCAGGGATGCTTTCACTGTGGCATGCCCGGACACTTCAAGAGGGATTGTCCCCAGCTCCGATCAGAGGCACCGAGGGCTCCGACGATACCCACTCCAGCTAGGGTGTTCGCCATCACTCAGGCTGATGCAGTGCCAGCCCCTCAGTTGTAACAGGTTAGCTTGCAGTTAATAACTCATTTTACTCAGTTCTGTTTGATTCTGGGGCCACACATTCTTATGTGGCAGCGAGAGTCTTTAGTAAATTGGATACACCGTATGATAGATATGAATCAGGGTTTGGAACCCTATTACCTGGCGGAGAGTTAGTTATCTCCAAAAGGTGGATTAGGTCTATGCCGATCAAAATAGATGGTAGAGAGTTAAGTGCTGACTTGATAGAGATGAGCCTAGTAGAGTTCGATATTATTTTAGGAATGGATTTCCTATCTAAATATTCGGTGAGTATTGATTGCAAAAGGAAGATGGTCATCTTCCAACCGAAAAGTGAAGAACCATTTGTGTTTGTTGGTTCAGTTCGGGGATCTCGGATCCCGGTGATTTCGGCCATGTCAGCTAGGGAATTATTGCATGGTGGATGCTTAGGATTTCTGGCTGTGGTGATGGACACCACTCGGCCAGATACCATTCGGCCAGAGGACATCAAGGTGGTTCGGGAATTTTTAGATGTTTTTCCCGAAGAACTTCCAGGGTTACCACCTCAGCGGGAGATTGACTTCGTAATAGATTTGGCACCAGGGGTGGAACCAGTTTCCAAAGCCCCGTATAGAATGGCTCTAGCTGAACTTAAGGAATTAAAGATTCAACTCCAGGGGTTGCTTGACATCGGGTTTATTCGGCCTAATGTTTCACCCTGGGGAGCCCCAATTTTATTCGTCAAGAAGAAAGATGGAACTATGAGGATGTGCATCGATTACAAAGAATTGAACAAGCTGACAGTGAAGAATAAATATCCATTACCTAGGATCGATTATTTGTTCGATCAGCTTCAGGGGAAGACGGTCTTTTCTAAGATTGATCTCCGCTCGGGTTATCATCAGTTGAAAATCCGAGAGGAGGACATTCCGAAGACGGCTTTCCGTACTAGGTATGGACATTATGAATTTCTGGTTATGTCGTTTGGACTAACCAATGCTGCTGCAGCATTTATGGATTTGATGAATAGAGTATTCAAGGATTTCCTCGATATCTGTGTGATTGTGTTTATCGACGACATCCTTGTGTACTCTCAGTCAGAAGAGGAGCATGAGTTACATCTTCGAATGGTTTTGCAACGACTTCGGGAACACAAGCTTTATGCCAAATTCAAGAAATGTGAATTCTGGCTGTCTCAGGTGTCATTCTTAGGGCACATTGTGAGCAAAGATGGGATCAAGGTGGATCCAGGGAAGATAGAAGCCGTCAGATATTGGCCGAGACTGAAGACAGTGACAGAAATTAGAAGCTTCTTGGGTTTAGCTGGGTACTATCGTAGGTTCGTGGAAGGGTTTTCTAAAATTTCAACACCCTTAACCGAACTTACAAAGAAGAATCAGCGGTTTGTCTGGTCAGACAAGTGCGAAGCTAGTTTTCAGGAGCTGAAACAGAGATTGATTACCGCTCCAGTGCTAGCTTTACCTTCAGACAACGAGAAATTCGTAGTTTATTGCGATGCATCCAGACAGGGTCTGGGGTGTGTGCTGATGCAAGCCGATCGGGTCATCGTTTATGCCTCCCGTCAGTTAAAGGATTACAAACAGCGATACCCGACTCATGATCTAGAGTTGGCCGCGGTGGTTTTTGCATTGAAGATCTGGCGGCATTACCTTTATGGAGAAAGCTGTGAAATCTATACCGACCATAAAAGTCTCAAGTATTTCTTTACTCAGAAAGATTTGAACATGAGACAGAGACGTTGGTTGGAATTAGTGAAAGATTACGACTGTGAGATTCTCTATCACCCTGGGAAGGCCAATGTAGTGGCCGATGCCCTGAGCAAGAAGGGTCCCGGGCAGGTAGCTAGCATGGTTCAGATCTCACCTCAGCTAGCAGAGGATATGGTTAGATCCAGCATTGAGTTTGTGGTAGGTCAGTTTCACAACTTGACGCTGCAATCTGATCTGTTGGAAAGAATTAAAGCCGCTCAGATGACTGATCCAGAGTTAGTGAAGATCAGAGATGAGGTTTTGGCTGGTCAAGCCAGGGATTTCTCAGTGTCAGACAACGGGATGCTTCTGTATAAAGCTAGGGTTTGTGTTCCGAGTAGTGTGGAACTCAGAAATGAGATCTTTGAGGAGGCTCATTCTACCCCGTATTCTCTGCATCCCGGCACCACTAAGATGTACCAAGATCTTAAACCGTACTTCTAGTGGAGCGGTATGAAGAAGAATTCGGTAGAATTCGTATCGAGATGCCTCACTTGTCAGTAGATTAAGGCTGAACATTAGAGACCAACAAGGTTGTTGCAGCCTCTAACCCTACCTGAATGGAAGTGGGAAGATATCACGATAGATTTCGTGGTCGGGTTACCTAAAACCACGAGTTTGTTTGATTCCATCTGGGTAGTGGTGGATCGATTCACGAAATCTGCTCATTTTCTGCCTGTTAGAACAACATTTACAGTGGATCAGTTGGCAGAACTGTATGTTAGAGAGATTGTAAGACTTCACGGGGTACCGAAGTCTATAGTTTTGGATAGGGATCCGAAGTTCACCTCCTAGTTTTGGCAGAGTTTGCAACGGGCAATGGGTACAAAACTGAAATTCAGTACAGCATTCCATCCTCAGACAGATGGTTAGTCCGAGAGGACAATTCACATATTGGAGGACATGTTACAAGCCTGCGTTATGGATTTCGAAGGCTCTTGGAATAAATACCTACCGTTGATAGAATTTTCTTACAACAACAGTTATCAAAGTACGATAGGGATGGCTCCCTATGAACTTTTATACGGTAGGAAGTGTAGATCTCCCATCCACTGGGATGAGACAGGGGAGAGGAAATACTTAGGTCCGGAGTTAGTGCAGCGGACTAATGAGGCAATAGAGAAAATAAAAGCTAGAATGCTTGCCTCACAGAGTAGACAGAAAAGTTACGCAGATCCGAAACGCAGAGATGTTGAGTTCCAAGTAGGGGACCATGTGTTTTTGCGGGTATCTCCAATAAAGGGGATCAAGCGTTTCGGGAAAAGAGGCAAGTTATGCCTTAGATTTATAGGACCTTTCGAGATTCTCGAGAAGATAGGTCAAGTGGCATACCGGTTAGCATTGCCTCCAGCTTTATCAGCAGTTCACAACGTATTCCATGTCTCGATGTTGAGAAAATACGTTTCAGATCCCTCTCATATACTCAGTTATGAGAGCCTAGAACTGCAGCCACATATGTCTTACGAAGAACAGCCAGTGCAGATCCTCGATAGAAAGGATAAAGTCCTTCGGAATAAGACCATAGCATTGGTCAAAGTTCTCTGGAGAAACAGCAAGGTGGAGGAAGCCACCTGGGAGCTAGAATCAGATATGAGCGCTCAATATCCAGAGTTATTCAGGTTAGATTTCGGGGACGAAATCCTTTTAAGGGGAGAATAGTTGTAAAGACCGCTTAGTTTAATTTGGAAATTAGCAGTTAATCATGTTTAATTATGAAATTATTTATAACTATTTAAATAATTATTTATACTGTTATTATTGAATTCTCAGATGCATTTTATGTCATTTAGTAGTTTTCATAATTTTGCATTTCCGGTGCCCGATAACATGGAACTCGGTGTTTGGCTCAGTAAAATCACAACTTAGTATGTTAGTAGATTGGTACGTTTTTTTTTAGACATTGGGAATGTCGGGAATGGCCGGGAATTTAGAATTTCCCAAAAATACCTAGAATCTCTTATCTTTACAATTTCACCACTGCTTAGTGAAAATTCACAAATTAGACATAGTCTAACTTTAGAATTAAATTGATGAATCACGAATCAATTAATGAGTCTTGCAAGCAGAATGTTCTCAACTAGAATGGGGACCATGGATCTATATGCTGAGCTTCCAATAAGTGAACCAAATTTACCAAGTAAATTCCTACTTTTTAATTCTTCGTTGAATCCACTCTTAGAACTTAGAATTGCACTCTCAGACTTATATAGAGCATATTATATGTTCCACGATATCAATATGCTATCTCATTTAACCATTGTTATAATCTTATTGTGATTTAAAGATCCTCTATATAGATGATCTACATCGAGATGGGATAATTTTACCGTTCTCACCCCTCAATGTATTTTGCCCCTTAAAACACTTAGCTACCTGTAAATGGTGTTTAGTGATCTAATAATTAGTCAGTTAAACAAGAGCTCATCCATTTACTTCTATTTGCTAAGCTCGAAGGGAATCATCACTTGACTTCTATACACCAGTAGAAGCTATAGATTCCATATTTATGTTCAGCACTGCCACTCAATCATACTATCGTGTTCCTAAAATATACGTATCACCCTGACCCAAAAGTAGGCTTAACTAATAAATCAAACAACATGAATAGTACTCATGAGTTGAGCCTAAGCATATCAGGATTTAGATTCTTTTAATCTTAAGATCAACTACTGATATTGACGTGGAAAGATATATATAACGGTAAGTTTGTAATATCTTAACTTAGTTGCAATATCGGTCCAGTCCAATGTATACGTCATACATTCGAAACTAGTATACTTTACTAATGTCCTGGAAAGAACATAACACTTACTCCAAGTGTAAGTACACATCATCGCTGATTATCACATTAGTGTAAATCCAAAACACTGATGAAACAGGGACTTATTCTTTTGATTCATATGATCACAATCACATTCCACTGTGTTGACGATACTGTAATTGTGAATAAACATATGATCTGGATTTAACTGATTTTGTGTATAAAAGTAATAAACATATTAAACCATTAGCATGTAAAATTCATGCAAACATTAATCACTTCAAATTTCTTGTATTGATAACTAATTAGATTGCAAAGAGTTTTATTTAGGGCATAAAACCCAACAACCTCCCACTTTCACTAATATTAAACAAAGTATGCAAATAGGTCAATATGATGTCTTGATCTTCAGATCAAGTGTAGTATATTTGAATCCATCCAAACTTCTGGAAACTAGTTCGTAAATACACTTATGAAACATCCTTTACTATATGCTTTACTCATCAAGGGATACTAAAATCTTTACTATTTTAAAAGTACATTTGAATTAACAGAAGACATATCTCTCATATTTTAAAATATGGAATTGAGATAATACAGTGTAGACTTTTCTTCAGCAATATAACTTTCTTGTAATCTCGAATCTACAAAGTTATAATTCTTCTCTAGTAGAGCTTGAATTATTATAGAATAATTCCTCCACCCCCAAAGTAAGCACCATCTCATGAAATCTCGAAATGAGTTGATGAGGTACAAGGACAACTGATACACAGTTCCTTAATATCTAACATATAGATCACTTTCATAAATCTTTCTTGAATATCTTCTAATGTTCCCTATTTGATTACATCTCAGACAGCTCCCACTCCATAGCAGATGTCTGGTTAAATAATACTTTTAACCTCTGATTGTTTGGAGAGTCACCTAGTTGTGACTTTTATGTTAGTCTAAAACTTTAAGTTAATACTAAGTCATCAACATAACAGACTAGTATTTGAAGTGAAAAATACATGCCAGAGATAAAGTAACCAAAATTAAGATACCATAAAATTTTATGAGGATTAAGAATTCTTGGTTCAAGTCATTTGAATGGACTGAACTAGAGTTCTTTATCTTATTCTCATAATTCTGATAAGTTATACCTATCCATGTGTATGGTTAGATTTGCTTTTCAATAGAGTTCTTAAGTACCTATCACAAGTATCAACCTAATGAAGATAGTTAAAGAATTTTAAAATTCTCCCACTCAATTAAGGTAGTGTGAAACTTTATCAAAGATCTTTCATAGGTATCAAACTTTTACTTACAATAGTCATTATATTACTTCCATGTTTAAAGAAAATATGTGTTACATAGGGAATTGTGGAGTAGACTCCACCCCTAAGTATATACATATAGGGTACTTTGTATAACCTCCACAACTAAGTATATATAGATTATGATCCACCTAAAGGTTGTAAAGATCATGATTCTCTAAGTGTGATAGAGTTTATGTGGAGTTGAATACTATCCAGAGTTCATTAGATATAAAAGATCGTTGAACTGCATAGCTTTCTTAACTTTTCTCCACCCCTATCAGATCAAAAGATCCTTTTATTAAACAAATTCTTAATAATTGTATTAGAATTAATAATTATTAATAAACATAGAATAAATTTCTAGTATTTATTTAATAGAACTCTATTAAGAGTTGTAAATATTATAGAATTTGTATCAATAATAAAAACACTTACACATATAAACATATAAATATAATTTGGTAATAATTGATGAAGATAAAGTAAATGAAGCTCAATCTCATAAATTGCAATTGTTGAATTCGAAAAATAAAAAAAATTTATTAATAATAATAAAATAAATGTATTGCAACAATATGAGAAAAACAGCGATAAATATCCATAACTAAAATTTTAAATCCAAATTGTCTTTAAACTAAAACAATTAATTCAAAAAATAAATTGAAGAGCTTCATCTTCATCTGGACGATTTCACCCTTGGTCCAGCTTTCCTATTCAACTCATCTGAGTTCAAATAGCTTGGCCTATAAGAAGAAGAAAACAAATAAACAAAGTTAGTCCAAAATCATAAATCCAATTGGATAATAATTCACTAAAACTCTTAAAGTTTATAAATAGAAATACCTTATTTCTTTGCAAGAAGTTTAGGACATTGGGGTTTCCAATGACATTTTTCATTGCAGTAGAAACACTTTCCTTTAAGTGTAGCATCACTAGAAGCTGCAGCCTTTTTGTGTTTCATGGCTTTTGCACTCTTCTTGGTGTTCTTCCACTTCTTCTTCGATTTGGGTTTTGAAGCAGAGGCAACATTTGCTTCAAGTTTTATCGTCCCATTACCATTCCCAGGATTGTGAGGTTTACTCCCTTTCTTCTTGGGTCCTCCAATCAAATTTTCATAAGTTTGAAGGTCATTGACTAATTCATGAAAGTCAATTTCCTTCTTATTCATGACATAATTTTATGTGTATGGTAGAAATGCTGGAGTCAGGCTATTCAAGATAAGGCTTACTTGAGTAGCGCTGTCCATTTCAGCACCATGATCTTGGGCTTCTTGGAAATAACTTGCCATAAAGAGAACATGGTGACGCACGTTTTGATGAGGTTCCATCCGTGCATTAATGTGCTTCTTAGTCGCGTCAAAGCGTGACTGAAGTGATGCCTTACCGAATAGTTCATTTAACTTCGTCATAACTTCAGCAGCCTTTTCAGTTTTAGAAAACCAAGTTTTGAGGGTGTCAACCATGCTGGAAAGCATAAAGTATAGAGCTTTGTCATTTGCTTTCTGCCAACGCTCATACTTTTCTTTCACAACTTTGGATTCATTGTCCCCAGGCACTTCAGGTGACGGCTCAGTTAAAACAAACAAGGGACTTTATCCTATGAGAGCAATGTTAATGTTCTCATTCCATTTAGGAAAGTTAGATCCATTCAGCTTATTTTCAGTCAACAGTGATAACATGGGATTCATTATGATAATACAGGATACTACAAAATAATAGAAATCAACAAATAGAAATCAATAATGGTTTAACACAAAATCAATTCAGAAATTATAAGCACATAGCAAGTAGGAATGATATGAGAAAATACTAAAAAAAAATTCAATCCTAAATAATTTCCAAGGTTTTTCAATAAACTGATATCAGTGTCCCGTTTAGGCGAGAGTCAAAGCTACCATCTATTGAATAGAGTGGTCAGCTCATCTAAAATGTTAAACATTCTAGCAACCTTTTATTCAATCAAGATTGGAATCCAGCGTTGTCCCGTTTAGGCGAGAGTCAAGGCTATTCTATCTTATGAGCTACTACCATTGTTTCGCAATTTGCAAGTCAAATATTGTCGCCACCATTAGGGTGATCTATACCATATAAAACACTTACAAACTACTTATCTTTCGAGATTAAACGATGCGAAATTGCTAATGAACGTTCCTCCATTAGGGAGGATTACTCACTAAAACAAACGCGATGTAAAACCAACAATGGAGATCGAATATCTTAATATTAATAAAGCTCATTCTTTAAAATGTATTTTCTTTATTATTCTAATAAATATATTCATTAAATTTCAAATTTAGAATTAAAAATTCAAAAATAAGAATTTAAATTAATATTTATAAAATTATACTTAGATAGTGATTGAAATAAAATTAATTATTTCCATCTTAGTAGTAATTTTAAATATAAATGTTAAGGAAATTAATTTAAGTTGTATTAATTTAAATTAATTAGTAACTTAAAAATTTCCAAAAGAATATATTTATTGTTTTCGAAAGAAATAAAGTATAAAAACTATACAAATTTCGAAAATAATAAAACTTAGAAAAGAAATACTTCAAGCAAGGATATCACCTATCTAGATTTTCTTTTAACTAATTAATTCAATTTCTAATAATATATATATACATTTTAAATTTCTTTTATTTTAAATTAATCAATTGATGAAAAAATCATTGATTGAAGTTGGTCCAAGAATTAATTAAAATAAAAAAATAATTTACAACTCAATCTATTTTTCAAGATAAATTCAAAAATATTGCATAATTAAAATGCAATTTTTTGAAATTGAAAAAATAAAGAAAAATATATTTTGAAAATTATTTAAATTTAAGTTGAAAAATGGAATTTCAACCTAAAAATAATTTTCTATTTAATTAAGTGCCATGAAAAATAAATATTTAAGTATCATGATAAGAATCAACTTAGATATTTAAAATTTTCAATTTAATTAAATGTATTAAATTCAAGAAATAATAATTAAGTGTAAAGAAGGCTTAATTATTAATTTCTAGTTTAATACTAGGAAAAATATACTTAAATAAAATTGTACCAAAATTAATTATTTAAATAATTAATTTCACAATTTACAATATTTTCCTATTTAAATATTAGAAATAATAAGTAGTCTAGAAATAACTATCTAGAAAATATGTTATTTGACTAAGTATCTTTTCAAAAAAAATTTGAAAAAATATCTAATTTAAGTTATTTAAAAAAAATATAGAACTTAAAGAATCTCAAATTTAGATTTAATTAAATATCAAAAATTAAGTTGTAACCACTTAATTTGAAAAATATTCTATTTTAAGTTTAAAACTAACTTAAAAAATATCTTAAGAATCTTTAATAACTAATGCCTAGGATTAATCATCTTAATTTAAAATTTAAACAAAATATTCAAATTTAAGTTAGAGATGACAAAACAGTTAAAATAACTAATTTATAACTTAAATATGAATATTTAATTAAATAAGATCCAGAAAGAATCTAGTTAGTTAAAATTCTTTATTTAATTAAATACAAGAAAAATACAAATAGTTTGTGTAGAAATAAAATCTAAAACTAAAAGTGTTTTTCTTAAAATTAACTTTAAAATATTAAAATGAAAATAAATTTTCATATATTTTAAAAGTCAATTATGTTGCTAATTCAATTTTATTAGATCAAACTAATATAATTAACCTAGTACAGTTATTCAAATGAGGCAAATGGGCCTTCACAATTGGGGTAGTTCATGTGAGAGGGTGCTGGGTTCAGTATGTCGTACCCACTTCTATGGCTCCCAACTCTGACACAAGGCCCAAAAGAGAGGAATTTAACCTTAAAATAAATTACTGTTATTAATTGAATAGATCCAATAACTAAATGGACCTTAAATAAAATCTATCATGGTGTGACATTTTATTTAGCAACAACCTATATGCATCTATATAATAAAATAAACATATAGGCTCACATAGGTACACACTTGGATGGGTCCTATCATGTTGCTAGGTCATACACAGATGAAAGAAGATTGTAAAATTTACCTGTTACAAATTATTTACTTGACCAAGGGAGCCATCAGATCATTAGATCTGGCAAAAAGGTAACCATGGCTATTTGCAATCAAGTAATAATAGGTTTTGAAAACTTACACACAAGCTAAAACCACATACTCTTGCAACAAGGTTAGCTGGATAGTTGGAAGTAGGATTTATTTAATTTAAATAAATAAATTTCGAAAAAATAAAATAATTAAATAAATAAATAATAAAAAAATAATATTTAATTTTTCGAAAAAAAACATAAAAAAAATATTTATTTTTCAAAAAATAATATTTATATTTGATTTCGAAATTATTTAAAATTAAACCTACTATTTTGAAAAATTAGGTTTCAACTAACCTAAATATCATTTCAAAAATTTGCTAACTACTTTTTAAAATTAAATGTTATTTTATAAATAAAATTAAATGAAAAATTAAAAAAGATAAATTCAATATCTTTTTCAGATTTTAAACTTAATTTAAATAAATAAAATAACAAAATTTAAAAGTTATCTTATTTTAAATTTAAATAAGGTCAAATAATTAAAAAAAAAATTAATTTAAAAAATTTAAAATCTGACCTTAAATTTAAAAATAAGATAGGATATAATCAAATTTAAAAATAAGATAGATAGTTAAGCAAAAAAGATAGATATTTACTATTTTTGAATTCAAATTACACTAATATAATTAATTTAAATTTAAAAAATATTAAATAAATTAATTATGATAATTAGAATTGAATTAGGAATAGTAAATATATAAATACAGAACTACACAAAAAATTGGAACTTAAATCCATGAAGAAGCATGAAAAAACGAAGAAAAACAAAAAAATTGTGAGTTGTACGTATTGGAAATTATTTTACAAGGATCTTAGATCTACTCACAAGTATGTTTATTAACATCCTAAATAAGAACTTTCTAAAACGATAAATTAAACACATATAAAGTTTAAGAAACCTTACATTGGGTGCAGCGGAATAATATGACTCCTTCCGTTCAGATATCTAGCCCTTGATTCCTTTCTGTAGCAGAGCATTATCAATATCTGAACCTGGATCTCTTTCTCTGAATCTTCGATGCTGAAACCTCCTTCTTGCTGAAAGTCTTTCTTCACGATCTTCCTCACTATGATTGAGGTATCACTTGCTGTGTGTGGGCACTACTCTTACACTAAGAATTTCGAAATTCAAGAGGGAAGAGAAAGAAGAAGTGGCAGCTAAAGATAGGGAGAGAGAAAGGCTCAGGTTTTTCTCTGAAGGAAAAATAGAAAATTTAAGTGTAAATTTCCTGAAGCCTTCACTATCTATTTATAGCATTCCACTAGGGTTAGGTTTGAATTATTTGGCATTAAAATAATGAAAAAATCAGTTTAAATATCCTACAAAAGTGGCAGGCCCTATACTAGTGGATTGGGCCTTGCTTTTTGCAATTTTGCAATTTTAACACCTTTTGTATCTGATTTTCTCAAAAATGCCAATTTCCTAATTCAACCATTTAAATGTCAATTCTAACTATTTAATAACTATAAATAATTATTAAATAATATTGTCATTTATCATATTTATTAATTGAACCATACAAAGTATCATAATTAACAAATATGCCCCTATTAACTCTTTCTTTACAATTTCGCCCTTACTTAGTGAAAAATTCACAAATAGACATAGTCTAATTTGAGAATTATAATTGATTAATCAAAACCAATTACATGAGTCTTACAAGCAATATTATCTCAACTAGTGGGGGGACCATGGGTCTATATAACCGAGCTTCCAATAAGTAGATGAAGAATTTAGGACTAAAATTCACTAACTTATTAATTCTTTGTTGAATCCACGCATAGAACTTAGAATTGCACTCTCAGTATATAGAATGCTCTATATGTTCCAGCATATAGACACATCATTAGTTATCCATTGTTATAATCCTAATGTGATCAATTATCCTCTATATGAATGATCTACACAGTAAAGGGATTAAATTACCGTAACACCCTACTATGTATTTTATCCTTAAAACACTTGACCCCGTATAAATGATATTTCAGCTTATGTGAAATGAGATCTCCACCATTTATTTTCGTTTGGTCAAGCTCAAAGGAGATCATCCTTTGCTTACTATTCGCCAGATAGAAGCTATAGATTCCATGTTTATGCTAGCGCTCCCACTCAATTGCACTACCGTGTTCCCAAAAAGTACGTATCACCCTGACCAAAAGGTAGGCTTAACTAACAATTCAAGGAACACGAATAGCCTTTCAAGATTGAGCCTAATCATAACAGGATTAAGATCATTTGATCTAGGATCAACTAGGCGATATTGACTTGAATAGATTTTACGGTAAGTTTAATTAAATCTAAGTCAAAGTTCAATATCGGTCCCTTCCGATGCATACTCCATGCATCCAACTCGAAGCTTTACTTTAACCAATGCTCTGGAAAGAACATAGCACTTCTCCAAATGCAAGTAAACTCTTGTTGTAGATTATCATATCAGTAAAACCCTGTGTCTGATAAATCTAGGAAACTTTATTCACATAGTCATGTTTACTTTCCAATGTGTTGACGGCACAATAAACAGGATCAAGTATGTGAAAAGGGTTTCAGATGAATCTATACATTATGTACATATAATCATGAAATAAATCATGTGAACCATGCAACATTAAATGTTATTTCTGATCTATATTAATAAGTAAATCTGATTATATTGAAATGAGTTTTATTTAGGGCATAAAACCCAACAAACTCCCACTTGCACTAATATAAAACAAAAAGTGCGTTTCAAATAATCTCAACACCTTGATATACAAATCAAGTGTAGTAGTAGTAAACTCTTCGTAATAGGATCTAAAAGGTTGAATTAACCACAACCCTTTTCTCCACTATTACTCTTCCTTAATCACAAAATCATTGATAATGTGAAATTCCTCTCTATATGTCTAGTCTCTTGGGATACTGGATTCTATATCTTTGGCAACTACCTTTGGTTAATTAGGAAATTAACACTAGTAGTTTAAGGCAATTTGGAATGATGCCAAAAAATGTATAGAACTTTCCTTAGACTGAATAAGTACCTTTCCTGCAACCTTAACATTCAGTCCCTCTCTGGTAGACCTAGAGACTTCAGATAGGTTTTTACACTTCTCCAAAATCACTATTCCACCCCCAGAGTAACCACCATCTTATCAGAAAAATTTTCTAGCACAAAGGCAAATTTCGAAATCTGATATGGTGTAGTCTAAGAGTTTTAAACACACCCTTATAGACTAACATATAGTTCCTCTTCTTAATCTTAAGATTTACTTGATTGTCTTCCAATGTTCTTCTCCTGGATTAATCTGATACCTACTTATTACTCCCACTCAACAGCAGGTGTCTGGTCTAAGGCATACAAAAGCATATCTAAGACCTCTCACTGTTGATATAAGAAATTCTTTCATGGCTTTATCTTTTCTGGAATAGTTAAGACTTTTCCTTAGATAAATAAAATCTATACCTAAGAATTTGTGAAGCTTCTATAGATTGCCATTAGAAAGAAAATGCTTCAGCATCTTACTAAAGTAAGTTGCTTGCATTAGAGTAAGTAATTACCAGGTATACCACAAGCCATAGGTTTAGATAAACTCAAACCTATAATACTAAGAACAGGAAGTTTTGTTAAGTCCATAGACTAGACTTATTAACTAAAATTTCCTTTTATGTCCTTGTAATAGAAAACTTTAGGTTATTCCATGTGAATGGATTAAACCATAGTTCTATTGGCTTTCTTCTTAGTTTCTTATCTTGACAATCCATTACTTGTTTAAACTCACAATGGATTTTAATCACTAGTGTCTCCCAAGTCATAAGAAGGTGAGTTCCTAGAAACTCTCCCACTACGACAAGGCACCGTGAATTATGTCTAAGAAAACTAAATGGTATTGATCTCTTCGGTTGTGACAAGACAACAGAGGCAGATAGAACACTTTTGGAATCAAGAATTAAATATCTCCTTTATTTGCTACTTGTTTTTCAGACTTAGTCATTTTCTTAGAAAAGTAGTATTTGTTTGAACAAACACTTTCTTATCTATTGACAATGGGATGGTCCACCCCTAATCACTTAGAAACCCTAACAAACTATGGTTAATAGTTCTAGCTTTTCTTAAGATTTTGATTAGGTCATCCATGAATCTAGTAATGATTTACATTAAGTATACAACCATTACATCATTCTGAAATTGTATTACCATAGAAGGATTTAGGCAACGACTAGTAACTAATCATCAATATGCAACTCGAAATTTTTAGGGAGGTAAGTTTTGATATAATTCAAAAATCAATTTAATGATCTTTGAACTGCATATCTACTAACTATTTCTCCACCCCTATCAGTTCGCAAGATCTTTAACCACTTACCTTAATGGTTTTAACTATTGCTAGAAATTAATGAAATTTTTCAAACATTTCAAATTTCTTTGCTAAAAGTTATAATCTAGAGTTATCGTTTTAAGAATACAACGAAAAACTCATATCCACCCCTGAATGTACATCCATCTGCGAATGAGATGAACTACTTTCAGTGGATATAGGCATATTAACTCTTTGCAGAGATTGATCTTGTCAAATCCACTATGAACAAGATACAAATGCCATAGATTAAAAAAAATGTGGTAGTGTCTTTTGATGACTTAGGTTTAGTTACATCAAAGAGTTCTTAGAATACTGCAAGTGGATCCTGGTCACAGAATACCTAACTCATATTCCATACAGTTTTAATCCATTAATAGAAGATGGATATTAAACACTTGAGAAAGTGTAACTGTATTGTATACGAATTAGAAAATATAAGAAAATTTCTGTTTGGATTCTAAAATTAAAGTCAAAGACTTAAATTCAACCAAATATAATGAGTAATTCTTTCTTGGACCACCACTACTAATACAAACTCTAAGTCAGATTTGCCCATACAAGTAGGAGATTTCTAAGATTGAGGATTTATATCAATTGGGAATAGAATTTCGGGATTATAATCATATGCGTCATATAAAATGACATGAAATGATTTATAGACCATTCATCCAATGATATGTTTTAAAGCTAATTCGAAATGAATAAGCTAAGAGGAATTAGGATAATTTCGTTTAAAATAAGAATCCAACGATGCTTCGATTAGCGAAAGACAAAGTAATCTTATTTATGTAATCTTCTTGTTTCATATTGTAAAAATACTAGTCTAAGGTGTCATCAATTGATGAACAGTTAGATGTCACATATACAATACTTATCTTTCGAGATCTTACACTATTATGTATGTCTAATGGTGAAAATCCACTAGGGATTTATCTCATTAGATAAACAAACATGTTGGACCAACAATGAAGATTCGAAATTAAACTACAACTTAATAACAGAAAATAACATGGTTCAATATAAATTCATACACAATTCAGAAATTATAAACATATAGCAAGTAGGAATGACTAGTGAAAATACTAAAACATACAATCCTAAATAATTTCCAAGGTTTTCAATAAACTGATACAGTGTCCCGGTAGGCGAGAGTCAAAGCATCATTTATTGAATAGAGTTGTCAGCTCATCTAAAATAGAAACCATTCTAGCAACCTTTTATTCGATCAAAATAAGAATCCAACGTTGTCCCGGTAGGCGAGAGTCAAGGTTATTCTCATTTTATGAGCTTCCACCATTGTTTCATGTTTCATAAGTTTATCTCTAAGTAGTCACCGTAGGGGAGAGTCTAATAGAGAAGAAAACTTACAGAACACTTATCAAATGAAATCTTACGGTGTTAAATGCGTTCAACGAATAACCATCCATAGGGGGACGAAGTCTAGCGTCTCGAGGTTATATTGAAAACATTTAACTTTTGTAAGACCAACAATGGAGATCGAATATCTTAATAATAATCAAGCTCATTATTTAAAGTGAGTTGTATTTTCTTTGATTCTCTTTATTTAATTTATTTATTTTAAATATATATTTATTTAAAATTTCCAATTTAGAATGAAAAATTCTAAATATAAATTTTAATTTAATATTTATAAATTTTACTTAGATGGATATGAAAATAACATGTATTTCTTCCATCTTAGTAATAATTTCCAATAAATATTTAGAAAAATATTCAATTTAAGTTGTTACAAAATTAATATAAATTAATTTACAACTCAAATTTAATTTTCTATAAATATATATTGCATTTCAAAAAATTAAAGTATTTAAGAATACAATTTTCGAAAATGCATGTTAAAATAAAAAATTAATCATGGAAAAATTATTCTAATTTAATGTTGGCCCAAAATTAATTAATAAAATTAATTTACAACAAAAAATATAATTTTCCTATTTAATTAAATATATAAGAAAAATTTCAAATATTTAAGTATGATGATGAAAATCAACTTAAATATTAATTTTCTATTTAATTAAATACACTAGAAAAATACTTCAAGCAAAAATATCATCTATCTAGATTTTCCTTTGACTAACCTAAATATCATTTCAAAATTTAAATTTCAA
Source organism: Cannabis sativa (assembly GCF_029168945.1). Classification (NCBI taxonomy): domain Eukaryota; kingdom Viridiplantae; phylum Streptophyta; class Magnoliopsida; order Rosales; family Cannabaceae; genus Cannabis; species Cannabis sativa. The sequence goes on from NC_083601.1 coordinate 63,271,711, forward strand.
AATTTAAAAAAAAAATATTTAAAATTAAACCTACTTTTTGAAAAATTAGGTTTCAACCAACCTAAATATCATTTCAAAATTTGCTAACTACTTTTAAAAATTAAATGTTATTTTAAAAATAAAAATTAGAAAAGATAAATGAAATATCTTTTCTGATTTTAAATTTAATTTAAATAAATAAAATAACAGCAAAATATCTTACATCTATTTAAATTATAAATATCTTATTTTAAATTTAAATAAGGTCAAAATATCTAAAAAGATTTAATTTTTAAAAAAAATATCTTAAAAGATAAGATATACTTAAAAATATCTTAAAAGAGAAGATATCTTAAAAATATCTTAAAAGATTTTATAAATATCTTATAAAATCTGACCTTAAATTTAAAAAAAATAAGATATAATCAAATTTAAAAATAAGATAGATTTTTAAGCAATAAGATAGATACTAATTCTATTCAAATTCAAATTACACTAATATCTTGAATTAAATTTAAAAAATATTAAATTAATTCAAAATGATAATTAGAATTGAATTAGGAATAGTAATAGTATAAATACAAAACTATACAAAAAATTGGAAGTTAATTCCATGAAAAAGCATGAAAAATCGAAGAAAAACAAAAAAATTCGAAACTGTACGGACAGATTTGCGATCGCAGGAAAAAATCAGCAGAGCCCCGATTTTTCCAAATCTTCAAAAAATCATAACTAATTCAAATAAAATCCAAATTAAGTTCTGTAAAAGGCTAACTTGCTTAATTTTTTCCATACTATCCAATAAAAATAATTCCAAAGATAAAATCGCAATTATTTTTCACGAAAATTTAACAAACATCAATCAATCATCAAATAACACTCAATACGACATGATACCATCCAAAGAACATACAAACAATCGTTTTAAAGTCCAAATTTCTTGCAAGTAAATCAATTACCATGGCTCTGAGGCCAGTTATTGGAAATTATTTTACAAGGATCTTAGATCTACTCACAAGTATGTTTATTAACATCCTAAATAAGAACTTTCTAAAACGATAAATTAAACACATATAAAGTTTAAGAAACCTTACATTGGGTGCAGCGGAATAATATGACTCCTTCTGTTCAGATATCTAGCCCTTGATTCCTTTCTGTAGCAGAGCATTATCAATATCTGAACCTGGATCTCTTTCTCTGAATCTTCGATGCTGAAACCTCCTTCTTGCTGAAAGTCTTTCTTCACGATCTTCCTCACTATGATTGAGGTATCACTTGCTGTGTGTGGGCACTACTCTTACACTAAGAATTTCGAAATTCAAGAGGGAAGAGAAAGAAGAAGTGGCAGCTAAAGATAGGGAGAGAGAAAGGCTCAGGTTTTTCTCTGAAGGAAAAATAGAAAATTTAAGTGTAAATTTCCTGAAGCCTTCACTATCTATTTATAGCATTCCACTAGGGTTAGGTTTGAATTATTTGGCATTAAAATAATGAAAAAATCAGTTTAAATATCCTACAAAAGTGGCAGGCCCTATACTAGTGGATTGGGCCTTGCTTTTTGCAATTTTGCAATTTTAACACCTTTTGTATCTGATTTTCTCAAAAATGCCAATTTCCTAATTCAACCATTTAAATGCCAATTCTAACTATTTAATAACTATAAATAATTATTAAATAATATTGTCATTTATCATATTTATTAATTGAACCATACAAAGTATCATAATTAACAAATATGCCCCTATTAACTCTTTCTTTACAATTTCGCCATTACTTAGTGAAAAATTCACAAATAGACATAGTCTAATTTGAGAATTATAATTGATTAATCAAAACAAATTACATGAGTCTTACAAGCAATATTATCTCAACTAGTGGGGGGACCATGGGTCTATATAACCGAGCTTCCAATAAGTAGATCAAGAATTTAGGACTAAAATTCACTAACTTATTAATTCTTTGTTGAATCCACGCATAGAACTTAGAATTGCACTCTCAGTATATAGAATGCTCTATATGTTCCAGCATATAGACACATCATTAGTTATCCATTGTTATAATCCTAATGTGATCAATTATCCTCTATATGAATGATCTACACAGTAAAGGGATTAAATTACCGTGACACCCTACTATGTATTTTATCCTTAAAACACTTGACCCCGTATAAATGATATTTCAGCTTATGTGAAATGAGATCTCCACCATTTATTTTCGTTTGGTCAAGCTCGAAGGAGATCATCCTTTGCTTACTATTCGCCAGATAGAAGCTATAGATTCCATGTTTATGCTAGCGCTCCCACTCAATTGCACTACCGTGTTCCCAAAAAGTACGTATCACCCTGACCAAAAGGTAGGCTTAACTAACAATTCAAGGAACACGAATAGCCTTTCAAGATTGAGCCTAATCATAACAGGATTAAGATCATTTGATCTAGGATCAACTAGGCGATATTGACTTGAATAGATTTTACGGTAAGTTTAATTAAATCTAAGTCAAAGTTCAATATCGGTCCCTTCCGATGCATACTCCATGCATCCAACCTGAGCTTTACTTTAACCAATGCTCTGGAAAGAACATAGCACTTCTCCAAATGCAAGTAAACTCTTGTTGTAGATTATCATATCAGTAAAACCACATGTCGATAAATCTAGGAAACTTTATTCACATAGTCATGTTTACTTTCCAATGTGTTGACGGCACAATAAACAGGATCAAGTATGTGAAAAGGGTTTCAGATGAATCTATACATTATGTACATATAATCATGAAATAAATCATGTGAACCATGCAACATTAAATGTTATTTCTGATCTATATTAATAAGTAAATCTGATTATATTGAAATGAGTTTTATTTAGGGCATAAAACCCAACAGTACGGACGGTATGCAACGCATACCGTCGCGCGCGCTCGCTAAGGGACTGGCCGAGAATTATAATTGATCAATCACGAATCAATTAATGAGTCTTGCAAGTAGAATGTTCTCAACTAGAATAATGGGGACCACGGATCTATATGCTGAGCTTCCAATAAGTGAACCAAATTTACCAAGTAAATTCCTACTTATTAATTCTTCGTTGAATCCACTCTTAGAACTTAGAATTGCACTCTTAGACTTATATAGAGCATATTATATGCTCCATGATATCAATATGCTATCTCATTTAACCATTGTTATAATCTTATTGTGATTTATAGATCCTCTATATAGATGATCTACATCGAGATGGGATAATTTTATCGTTCTCACCCCTCAATGTATTTTGCCACTTAAAACACTTAGCTACCTGTAAATGGTGTTTAGTTATCTAATATTTAGTCAGTTAAACAAGAGCTCATCCATTTACTTCTATTTGCTAAGCTCGAAGGGAATCATCACTCGACTTCTATACACCAGTAGAAGCTATAGATTCCATATTTATGTTCAGCACTCCCACTCAATCATACTATCATGTTCCCAAAATATACGTATCACCCTGACCCAAAAGTCGGCTTAACTAATAAATCAAAGAACATGAATAGTACTCCTGAGTTTAGCCTAAGCATATCAGGATTTAGATTCTTTTACTCTTAAGATCAACTACTGATATTGACTTGGAAAGATATATATAACGGTAAGTTTGTAATATCTTAACTGAGTTGCAATATCGGTCCAGTCCAATGTATACTTCATACATTCAAAACTAGTATACTTTACTAATGTCCTGGAAAGAGCATAACACTTACTCCAAGTGTAAGTACACATCATCGCTGATTATCACATTAGTGTAAATCCAAAACACTGATGAAACAGGGACTTATTCTTTTGATTCATATGATCACAATCACATTCCACTGTGTTGACGATACTGTAATTGTGAATAAACATATGATTTGGATTTAACTGATTTTGTGTATAAAAGTAATAAACATATTAAGCCATTAGCATGTAAAATTCATGCAAACATTAATCACTTCTAATTTCTTGTATTGATAACTAATCAGAATATAAAGAGTTTTATTTAGGGCATAAAACCCAACACAGATTTCCCCTTCTTCCCCGTCACGAACTTAGAAGAAAAGTCCTCTGGGTAAAGCGCGTACTACACAAGATTCTCGTCGGAGGTCAACTGGATGATATCCCTGTCTTCCGCCGGCAACTTGGCAAGTTTTTGAGCTCTTGCCGTAAGAGCAAGAGTGAGGGGAGGACGGTGATATGTCGGAATCTGCTGAAACCGAGTCTGGGTGATGTTCAGATCCTTCACCATGAAGTACTCATCAACAAAACGCCCTATTTTGCTGATGGCCTTGTGGTCCGTCCCGCTCAACCACTTGAAGCATGGCTGAGAGAAGTAAAAATATCCCGACCTGCCTTGCTTGGGGGTAGACTTCAGGTCGAAGAACCAAGCGGCCTCGTGGGGAGAAGGAGCATCCCATCCCTGGGAAGCGTAGAGGACGAAGAGAGCGGACAAATACTTAATGCCCTTGGGAGTAATCTGGGCCGGGCAGAGGCCAAAGAAGTCCGCCACATCCCGGAAGTACTTATGCAAGGGCATCAGCGCCCCTTGCTGGCCGTGAGCCCCCCACCAGGCACACATCCCCTTACCAGGGTTTGTGGCACGATTGTCGTGGGCAGGAATGTAGCAGTCCAGCTCACCCAGGTATCTATCCTGGTCGAGAGTGCGGAGGTGTGCCTCCAAAATCTTGGACGGAGGACTTACCCACCTGGTGCCTAAGGCACCCTGCCTCGTGTGAGGAACTGCCTCAGCAAGCTCCTCGACTGGTTGCCCAGCCTCATTGTATTCCCCAAAGTTAGGGGGTTCAATCTCTTCCTCTCTCTTAGCAGCGGGAGGACTGCCCAGACACGCCTCGTCAAACTCCTCAACCTCCTAGACTTCAGCGTCCCCCTCACGGTCCTCCTCCATAAGGACTGCCAAAACCTGTTCGGCGTCGGGCAGAGTGGCAAGCTGAGCCACTTGGGGGTCAGAAGCGTCAGCCAGACGTGTAGTTTTCTTCGTACGAGCCATCATTCTATGGCTGGGTACGGGATCAGAAGAACTTCCTTCTTTAGAATGAGAGTTAGCATGAAGACGAGGGTGGACTTCGTGCAGAAGTTGAAGCAGCTCTTGGTCGATTTGATGCTCGTGCTCCCAAGACTCACCTGGGTTGATCTATAAAAGACAACACACAAGATGAGTGTTGGATGGAGTATCAAACGAAAAACAAGCAAATATGCCGACCAGGAGTACCCAACAGATTAAAGAACGACCATATTCAGAGAAAAGTCTAAACTCACGAAGTCAGAAAATTTTTCTTGAGTTAGGGCAAAGAAGTTCATGAAGCTTGGAAAAAGAAAAATGCAAAACGGACGCAATGCAGTTCTAAAATAAAGCCTTATGGCTGAAAGCTAACACAAGGACATGGAAAAGAAGAGTCACAGAAGTTTCAAACCCTAGGGTTTCGTAAAGTGTTCTTTCTAAAATGAAATTACATTCAAAGCGTAAGAATGCAAAGGAAAAGCATAAATGGAATCAGAAACTTCTTTCTTTTCGCTCTGAAGTTTGCTTAACAACGAAGGGTGATAAAATGAGGTAATGTGCTAGTACTCCAAGTATTTATAGGCAAAAGGGTAATTGTACGTAAAGTAACCTTAGACGCCTTGGCTTCCCGCCTCAAAAGTGAATATGGGAAATCAAAATAATCGAGTGCAACCGTCAGCCGTGGAGAGAGAAATTCGGATTTTCAAAATATTAATTGTCAGAGCATTAATTAGCCGAAAGCCGAAGGGACGCCTAGTCAGCCTCACATCGAGTCTCGAATGGTCATGCTCGACACGTGTCCCCATAACAAAGGCAGAGCCAGCTCGGAATAAGTCTACACACAACCTCGGAGGTCCCGTACAGACTTGGGGGCAAATGTTATCCCAAATTTGGCACTCTGACGTGGCATCACGAGAATGGTGACACGTGGACTCTACTTAGAGCATCTGCTCGGACCAACATGCCGAGCAGGATGCCTGGCTGGCATATCCAAAATGGAATACTCGATGAGCCGTGCAGAATGAGCAACACTTAGCAAATTCAGCTTAACGCATCATGAGTCACCAACTCAATCCCTTTAACTCAGGGATCAACTTACGTGGATGTGGCATACACACGATCCCACTATCAGTGTATTCAGCCTCAATCCCACGATCCTTGCATTCAGCATTGATCACACGATCTTTCTGTTTATGCGCATTGTAACGAGAGAGAAAACTCTTCCTCCTCAAGTTTCTAGCCCTATAAATAGTGAGGAATGTTCACTGGGCAAAAGGTCGAAAAAACTGTACCTAAGAAATTGTACGCCGAAACGCTATAAGCTAAGGCTATCTAAGAATTATATATTCAGAGATATTATTGAAAGAGCTATAAGAAAAGGAAACTTCTTCCTTATTGTTAAGTTAATACAACTAACGAGGATTAGGCTATTACCGAACTGCTCGGGGCTGAACCTCTATAAAATTTTTGTGTCTTATTATTTCTTTACTACATATTCTTATTACGACATATCGTTTATCGCTTATCAAAAAGACTCATTGTCGTTGGCTAAAAGCGAAGTCAACAACTATAATCATGGTATTTTAAATAGAAATAAGATATTTTTGCTAACTTTTAAATTTTGTTATTTTTACTTAAGTTATCATTTTATTTTATTGAATATTTAATTTATAAAATAACATGAAAATTTAAAAGGTGGTTAGCAATTGTTTGAAATGATATTTAGGTTAGTAGAAACCTAATTTTTCAAAAATTGTAGGTTTAATTTTAAATATTATTTTATTTTACTTAAAACTGAAAATATTTTTTTTTATTTATTTATTATTTTTCGAAATTAATATTTTTAATTAAATAAATCCTACATCAAACTATCCAATCTAACTTGTTGCAGGAGTATGTGTTTTAGATTGTTTGTAAGTTTTTCTAAAACCTATTATTACTTGATCTAAATTGCCATGGTTAACTTGTTGACAGATCCAATGATCTGATTTTAACCCATGGTTCAATTGTCAATAGGTCAAGTAAATAATTTGTAACAGGTAAATTTTACATTCTTCTTTCATCTGTGTATGACCTAGTAACATGATAGGATCCATCCAAATCTGTGTGCCTGTGTGAGCCTATATGTTTATTTTATTATAGATGCATATAGGTTGTTGCTAAATAAAATTTGACACCCTGATAGATTTTATTTAGGCCGATTTAGTTTTTGGGCCTATTCAATTAATAACAGTTGTTCATTTTAAGGTTAAATTCCTCTCTTTTGGCCCTTGTGTGAGAGTTGAAGGCCAATAGAAGTGGGTACGACATACTGAACCCAGCTCCCCCTCACATAAACTACCCCAACTGTGAAGGCCCATTTGCCTGATTTGGATAACTGTACTAGGTTAATTAAATTAGTTTAACCTAATAAAATTGATTAGCAACGTAATTAATTTCAAAGTTTTTTTTTTAAAATTAATTTAAGAAAAACACACTTAGTTTAATGAATTAATTTCTAGATAACCTATTGTATTTTTCTTGTATTTAATTAAATATTGAATTATAACTAACTAGATTCTTTCTGAAGCTTATTTTAATTATTTCATTAAATATTCCTATTTAAGTTGTAAATTAGTTATTTCTAACTAATTCTATTTATCAACTTAAATTTGAATATCTTTTGAATTTCAAAATTAAGTTGAGGAATTCTAGGAGTTGGTTATTGAAGATTCTAGAGATATTTTTTTTAAGTTGTTAAACTTAAAATGTAATATTCTTAAATTAGGTAGTTACAACTTAGTTTTGATATTTAATTAAATTTTATTTGGAAATTTTTAAGATGGTTATTTTAGATTCTTTCTACAACAACTTAAATTAGATATTTTCCAAATTTTGAAAAGATACTTAGTTAAATTGAGATATTTCCTAGATAGTTATTTCTATACTAGTTATTATTTATAATATTAAAATATATTTTATTTTATTTTATTAATCCTTTTCCCACAATTTTGAAATTGCATTTCTTAAATGTAGAAATTTCGAATTTTAGTTGAAAAAAAGATTAAAGTTGAAAATTATTTATTTTAATTTTGGACCAACTTAAATTAATGATTTTTTCATTTAATGATTAATTAAAATAAATGACTAAAATATATTATAATTAGAAAATGAATTAATTAGTCAATGAAAGTCTAGATATATATTATTTGTTTTGCTTGAAGTATTTTTCTAGTGTATTTAATTAAATAGAAAATTAATATTTAAGTTGATTTTCATCATGATACTTAAATATTTGAAAATTTTCTTTAATAGTTAATTAAATAGGAAAATTATAATTTTTGTTGTAAATTAAATTTATTAATTAATTTTGGGCCAACATAAAATTAAAATAATTTTTTCCAGGATTAATTTTTTTTTTTTATTTTAACAAGAAATTTCGAAAATTGTATTCTTAAATATTTCAATTTTTTAGAAATGCAATATATATTTATAGAAAATTAAATTTGAGTTGTAAATTAATTTAAATGAATTTTGAAACAACTTAAATTGAATATTTTTCTAAATATTTATTGGAAATTATTACTAAGATGGAAATAATTCATGTTATTTTCATATCCATCTAAGTATAATGTATAAATATTAAATTAAAATTTATATTTAGAATTTTTTTCATTCTAAATTGGAAATTTTAATTAAATAAATATATATTTAAAATAAACTGATTAAAATAAATATTAGAAAAAATACACTTTAAATAATGAGCTTTATTATTATTAGGATATTCGATCTCCATTGTTTGTTTTACATAGCTATTGTTTTAGTGAGTAATCCTCCCTAATGGAGGAACGTTCATTAGCAAGTTAGCGCCGTTTAATCTCGAAACATAAGTAATTTTGTAATGTTTTATATTAGTATTGATAACCCTAATGGTGGCGACTGTATTTGACTTACAAAAGTATGAAACAATGGTGGAAGTGTTGGAAATTAATTTACCAGGATCTTAGATCTACTCACAAGTATGTTGATTAACACCCTAAATATGAACTTTCTAAAACGATGAAATAAACACATATAAAGTTTAGGAAACCTTACATTGGGTGCAGCGGAATAATATGACTCCTTCCGTTTAGATATCTAGGCCTTGATTCCTTTCTGTAGCAGAGCATTATCAATATCTGAACCTGGATCTCTTTCTCTGAATCTTTGACGCTGAAACCTCCTTCTTGCTGAAAGTCTTTCTTCACGATCTTCCTCACTATGATTGAGGTATCACTTGCTCTGTGTCGGCACTACTCATACACTAAGGATTTTCACTTGTCATTCCTACTTGCTATGTGTTTAATAATTTCTAAATTGTGTATGAATTTATATTAAACCATGTGATTTTTTGTTATTAAATTGTAGTTTAATTTCGAATCTTCATTGTTGGTCTAACTTGGTTTGTTGTTCTAATGGGACAAATCCCTAATGGATTGTCAACATTAGACAAACATAATAGTGTTAGATATCGAAAGATAAATATTGTAAATGCAACATCTAGTTGTTCATCAATTGATGACACCTTAGACTAGTATTTACAATATGAAACAAGAAGATTGTATAAATAAGATTACTTTGACTCTCGCTAATCGAAGCATCGTTGGAATCTTATTTAAAAACGAAATTATCCTAATTCCTCTTAGCTTATTCATATCGAATTAGCTCAATAACATATCATTGGATGAATGGTCTATAAATCATTTCATGTCATTCTATATTTTCTCTTAAGAAATTAAATGACGCATATGATTATATTCCCGAAATTCTATCCCAAAATGATATAAATCCTCAATCTTAGAAATCTCCTACTTGGATGGGCAGATCAACTTAGAGTTAAATTAGTAGTGGTGGTCCAAGAAAGAATTACTCATTATACAGTTACACTTTCACAAGTGTTTAATAACCATTTTCTATCAATGGATTCAAACTGTATGTTAGTAAGGAATATAAGTTTAGTATTCTGTGACCAGAATCCACTTGCACTATTCTAAGAACTCGTTAATGTAACTAAAACTGAGTCATCCAAAGACAACCATATTTTAAAATCTATGGCATTTGTATCTTGTTCATAGTGGTTTTGACAAGATCAATCTATGCAAAGAGTTAATATGCCTATATCAACTGAAAGTAAGTTCATCTCATTCGCAGATGGATGTACATTCAGGGGTGGATATGAGTTTTTCGTTGTATTCTTAAAACGATCACTCTAGATTTTACCTTATGCAAAAGAAATTTGAAATGTTTGAAAAATTTCATGAATTTCTAGCAATGGTGTAAAACCATTAAGGTAAGTGCTTAAAGATCTTGCGAACTGATAGGGTGTTGGAAATAATTTTACCATGATCTTAGATCTACTCACAAGTATGTTGTTTAACACCCTAAATATGAACTTTCTAAAACGATAAAATAAAAACATATAAAGTTAAGAAAACCTTACATTGATGCAGCGGAATTAATGTCTCCTTCCACTCAGATCTCTAACCCTTCTATCCTTTCTGTCGCAGAGTATTATCAAGATCTGAGCCCGAATGTCCTTCTCTTTGAGTTTGATCCTTCACAGTCTTCCAATCTATGATTGAGTTACTACTTGCTGTGTGTGGGCACTCACTCTTTCACTAGGGTCAAAATTTAGAAAGAGAAAAGAGAGAGAGGGGTTTCGGCCAAGGTATAGAAAAAGGGGAAGGCTCAGTTTTTCTAAAGAGAGAATTTTCTGTCAGAAAAGGTTATTCAAAGTTGTGTTTTTGACTGAGCCATCACTTTCTATTTATAGGCAACTACTAGGTTTAGGTTAGAAATTATTTGGCATTAAAATAATGAAAATATCAATTTGAAATTCCACAATAGGTGGCCGGCCCTGGTGTAGATAATGGGCCCCACTTGATTTTCCAGTTTTCGCAAATTTTATTTCTATTTTCTCAAAAATGCCAATTTTCCAATTCTAACCATTTAAATGCCAAAACTAATTATTTAATAACTAAAATAGATTATTAAATAATATTGTCATTTAATTTAATTATTAATCAGACATATAAAGTCCATTAATAAATAAATAAACCTAGAGTCTCTTTTCCTTATAATTTCGCCCCTACTTAGTGAAAATTCACAGATTAGACATAGTCTAACTTTAGAATTATAATTGATCAATCACGAATCAATTAATGAGTCTTACAAGCAGAATATTCTCAACTAGAATGGGGACCATGGATCTATATGCTGAGCTTCCAATAAGTGAATCGAATTTACCAAGTAAATTCCTACTTATTAATTCTTCGTTGAATCCACTCTTAGAACTTAGAATTGCACTCTCAAACTTATATAGAGCATATTATATGTTCCACGATATAGATATGTTATCTCATTTATCCATTGTTATAATCTTATTGTGATCAAAGATCCTCTATATAGATGATTTACATCGAGATGGGATAATTTTACCGTTCTCACCCCTCAATGTATTTTGCCCCTTAAAACACGTAGCTACCTGTAAATGGTGTTTAGTGATCTAATAATTAGTCAGTTAAACAAGAGCTCATCCATTTACTTCTATTTGCTAAGCTCGAAGGGAATCATCACTTGACTTCTATACACTAGTAGAAGCTATAGACTCCATATTTATGTTCAGCACTCCCACTCAATCATACTATCATGTTCCCAAAATATACGTATCACCTTGACCCAAAAGTAGTCTTAACTAATAAATCAAAGAACATGAATAGTACTCCTGAGTTGAAACTAAGCATATCAAGATTTAGATTCTTTTAATCTTAAGATCAACTACTGATATTGACTTGGAAAGATATATAACGGTAAGTTTGTAATATCTTACCTTAGTTGCAATATCGGTCCAGTCCAATGTATACTCCATACATTCGAAACTAGTATACTTTACTAATGTCCTGGAAAGAACATAACACTTACTCCAAGTGTAAGTACACATCATCGCTGATTATCACATTAGTGTAAATCCAAAACACTGATGAAACAGGGACTTAGTCTTTTGATTCATATGATCACAATCACATTCCATTGTGTTGACGATACTGTAATTGTGAATAAACATATGATCTGGATTTAACTGATTTTGTGTATAAAAGTAATAAATATATTAAACCATTAGCATGGAAAATTCATGCAAACAGTAATCACTTCAAATTTCTTGTATTGATAACTAATCAGATTGTAAAGAGTTTTATTTAGGGCATAAAACCCAACAAACTCCCACTTGCACTAATATAAAACAAACTGTGCAAATAGGTCAATCTGATGTCTTGATCTTCAGATCAAGTGTACTATATTTGAATCCACCCAAACTTCTGGTAACTAGTTCATAAATATACTTATGAAACATCCTTTACTATATGCTTTACTCATCAAGGGATACTGAAATCTTTACTGTTTTAAAAGTACATCTGGATTAACAGAAGACATATGTCTCATATTTCAAAATATGAAATTGAGATAATACAGCGTAGACTTTTCTTCAGTAATATAACTTTCTGGTATTTCGAATTTACAAAGTCATAATTCTTCTCTGGTAGAGCTTGAATTCTTATAGAATAACTCCTCCACCCCCAAAGTAAGCACCATCTCAAGAATTTCGAAATGAGTTGGTGAGATACAAGGACAACTAATACACAGTTCCTTAATATCTAACATATAGATCACTTTCATAAATCTTTCTTGAATGTCTTCTAACGTTCCCTATTTGATTACATCTCAGATAGCTCCCACGCAATAGCAGATGTCTGGTTAAATAATACTTTTAACCTCTGATTGTTTGGAGAGTTACCTAGTTGTGTTTTTTGTATTAGTCTGAAACTTTAAGTTAAGACTAAGTCATCAACATAGCAGACTAGTATTTGAAGTGAAAAATACATGCCAGAGATTAAGTAATCAAAATTAAGATACCATAAAATTTTATGAGGATTAAGAGTTCTTGGTTCAAGTCATTCGAATAGACTGAACTAGAGTTCTTTATCTTATTCTCATAATTCTGATAAGTTATACCTATCCATGTGTATGGTTAGATTTGCTTTTTCAGTAGTGTTCTTAAGTACCTATCACAAGTATCAACCTAATGAATATGGGAATAGAATTTTAAAATTCTCCCACTCAATTAAGGTAGTGTGAAACTTTATCAAAGAACTTTTATAGGTATCAAACTTTTACTTACAATAGTAAACCGAAATGGAACATACAATCAAGACCAAGGATTTATATTGATAATAGCTAAGTCATGATATTACTTCCATGTTTGAAGAAAATATGTGTTACATAGGGAATTGTGGAATAGACTTCACCCCTAAGTATATACATATAGGGTTTTGTGGATAAACTCCACCCCTAAGTATATAGAGATTATGATCCACCCCTAAAGGTTGCAAAGATCATAATTCTTTAAGTGTGATAGAGTTTATGTGGAGTTGAATACTATCCAGAGTTCATTAGATATAAAAGATCGTTGAACTGCATAGTTTTCTTAACTTTTCTCCACCCCTATCAGATCAAAATATCCTTTTATTAAACAAATTCTTAATAATTGTATTAGAATTAACAATTATTAATAAACATAGAAATAGTTTCTAGTGTTTATTTAATATAACTCTATGAAGAGTTGTAAATATTATAGAATTTGCATCAATAATAAAAACACTTACACATACAAACATATAAATATAATGTGGTAATTGTTGATGAAGATAAAATAAATGAAGCTCAATCTCATGAATTGCAATGGGTTTTGAATTCGAAAATTAAAATAAACTTTATTAATAATAATAAAAAAAATATTGCAACAATATGAGAAAAACAGGGATAAATGTCCCTAACGAAAATTTGAAATCCAAATTGTCTTTAAACTAAAACAATTAATTCAAAAAAAATTGAAGAGCTTCATCTTCATCTGGACGATTTCACCCTTGGTCCAGCTTTCCGATCCGAGTCATCTGAGTTCAAGTAGCTTGGCCTATAAGAAGAAGAAAACAAATAAACAAAGTTAGTCCACAATCATAAATCTAATTGGATAATAATTCACTAAAACTCTTAAAGATTATAAATAGAAATACCTTGTTTCTTTGCAAGAAGTTTAGGACACTGGGGTTTCCAATGACCTTTCTCATTGCAGTAGAAACACTTTCCTTTGAGTGTAGCATCACCAAAAGCAGCAGCCTTTTTGTTTTTCATGGCTTTTGCACGCTTCTTGGTGTTCTTCCACTTCTTCTTCGATTTGGGTTTCGAAGCAGAGGCAACATTTGCTTCAGGTTTTATCATCCCATTACCATTCCTAGGATTGTGAGGTTTACTCCCTTTCTTCTTGGGTCCTCCAATCAAATTTTCATAAGTTTGAAACTCATTGACTAACTCATGAAAGTCTATTTCCTTCTTATTCATGACATAATTTGATGTGTATGGTAGAAATGCTGGAGTTAGACTATTCAAGATAAGGCTTACGTGAGTAGCACTATCCATTTTAGCACCATGATCCTGGGCTTCTTGGAAATAACTTGCCATGAGGAGAACATGATCACACACATTTTGATGGGGTTCCATCCGTGCATTGATGTACTTCTTAGTCGCGTCTAAGCGAGACTGAAGTGATGCCTTACCGAATAGCTCATTTAACTTTGTCATTACTTCAGCTGCCTTTTCGGTTTTAGAAAACCGAGTTTTGAGGGTGTCAACCATGTTGGAAAGCATAAAGTATAGAGCTTTGTCATTTGCTTTCTGCCAACGCTCATACTTTTCTTTCACAGCTTTGGATGCATTATCCCCAGGCACTTCAGGTGACGGCTCAGTTAAAACAAAGAAGGCACTTTCTCCTATGAGAGCAATGTTAATGTTCTCATTCCATTTAGGAAAGTTAGATCCATTCAGCTTATTTTCAGTTAAGAGTGATAACATGGAATTCATCATGCTTATATACGATACTACAAAATAATAGAAATCAACAAATAGAAATCAATAATGGTTTAACACAAAATCAATTCAGAAATTATAAGCACATAGCAAGTAGGAATAATATGAGAAAATACAAAAAAAATTCAATCCTAAATAATTTCCAAGGTTTTTCAACAAACTGATATCTGTGTCCCGTTTAGGCGAGCGTCAACGCTACCATCTATTGAATAGAGTTGTCAGCTCATCTAAAATGTTAAACATTCTAGCAACCTTTTATTCGATCAAGATTGGAATCCTGCGTTGTCTCGTTTAGGCGAGAGTCAAGGCTATTCTATCTTATGAGCTTCTACCCTTGTTTCGCAATTTGCAAGTCAAATATGGTCGCCACCATTAGGGTGATCCATACCATATAAAACACTTACAAACTACTTATCTTTCGAGATTAAACGGTGCGAAATTGCTAATGAACGCTCCTCCATTAGGGAGGATTACTCACTAAAACAAACGCGATGTAAAACCAACAATGGAGATCAAATACCCTAATAATAATAAAGCTCATTCTTTAAAATGTATTTTCTTTATTATTCTAATAAATATATTCATTTAATTCGAATTTAGAATTAGAATTCAAAATAAGAATTTAATTTAATATTTATAAAATTATACTTAGATGGTGATTGAAATAATAAGAATTATTTTTGTTGCTCCAGAATTTGCCCAAAATACGTGGACCAGTCGAGTGGGGACACGTGGATCAGATAACTTGTAAACATTTATTAAGTCTTTGTGCGCCACAAGGAAGCGCTGTTAGCATGGGTCCCGGAGGAGGCACCCGGAGTACAAGGTACTCCAAGAAGCTAGTATAGCGTGAAGGCTCTCCGGGATATGTCAGGTCTCTCCCGAGCAATTAAGTCGCATTTAATGCTGCATGGGAGGAAGCGTGTTGAGACTGTAACACGCAATAAAGTCTGACGGCACAACCCCCGAACAGCAGCGCTACAGTAATGATCATTTAAGTCTAGCGACGGCTACTCTGCGAAGAGTCACGTCAATCACAAGGCAGAAAGGACATTCTTCATAAAAGCCCTACAACACCTAGGGATTTGACCATGCATCACCCATGGTATATTCATTGGGAATGCCCAACTTTATGGATACTTACAGATACATGTGTAAGAACAATTCTAGGGATTACCCCACCAAAACACTATAAATACCCCCTCAAAGCTCATTTAATGGGGTCGAGAATCTTGGTTTGCAAAAGAGCAAGAAGAGAAAATACTCACCAAGAACATTCTCTGTATTTAAGAGAAAGACATTCTCTCAAGTGTAGAATCTGTATTAAATACATCCATTAATAACAGAGACTCGTGGACTAAGGCTCATTAACGCCCCAACCACGTAAAAAATCTTTATCTCACTTTCTTACAGCTCTTCATTACAATCATATTTTAATAGTTGTCGAAAATCTCGGTCAACATTTTGGTGCTTTCATTGAGAGCTGAGGAAAGCTGCTACATAAAAAGCATTTGACTTCACAACAATGGTGGAGACAAGAGCTACACATCATCCTCGCCCTCTAGAAAACGCTCAAGATCCCAATGAGGAAGATGTAGCCTCAAGGGCAGCAGATGAGTCCGAGGAAGAAGAAGAAGAGATAGTTCCCGACGAGAACTACGAGGAACACCTCGACGAGTATGCCTATGACGGAGGAAGCTACTCGGAGTTGGTGCTCCTTAGACAAAAAGCTATCGATCATGAAACTGAGATCGAAGCTCAGAAAGTGCAAAATCAAAAAATGCAGGAAGTGATGCTAGCCATGCAGAAAGCCATGGAGGCAGCTGGTATTCACGTGCATCCCAAGGCAATGGCAGCTGGGCTCGACGGGGAGCCAGCGACGTCTTCGCCTAACTCCCAGCAGCAAAGACCTAGGGAACCTAGCCCTATAAGGCACCCTGCTGAGGAAAACCAAACAAAAAACCCTACTTCTACCCCTGGGCGAAAGAAAAAGGTGCAGGATCCGCGAAGGGTCCGCTCAGATTTCCCTAAAGGGAAAGGTCCGCAGAGGGGCAAGCCCCAAAGAGGGAGCCTTGGCCCTCAGGATCGAGGGGACCGGAAAAGCGTTTCCGTGCACCAGGAACCAGGGGGTAGAGGAAGAAGAGGACAGAGATGTCCTCCCATTGATCTGAGAAATCAAATCAATGGGAATCAAGGTGACCTCCGGGATCACCTTGACCAAAAAAGATACAGGCCCGTGGTCTCCTCGGGTGCTGTAAACGAAGGGATTATGGCGGAACTTGCCATACTTCGAAAAGATATTGCTCGAGTCTCCCGGAGGCAGAAGGGAGACGACTCCGACTCGGACAGTGAGGATCGGGAGCCTTGTGCCCAACATATCCTGGAGGCGGAGCTCCCTAAGAACTTCAAGATGCCCGAAATGGCGGCATATACTGGGAACTCCGACCCCAGTGATCACTTGTCACGGTTCAACCGTGTCATGACAGTCATGCGGGTCAGCAATGACGCCAAATGCCTGTGCTTCCCCCTCACTCTGAGCGGATCAGCAGAGGAATGGTTCAAAAATTGGAACCGGGATCGGATGGGTTGTTGGAACAAACTCCAAACCAACTTCCGGAGACAATTTGTCGCTGCCAGGAAGGTCAACTTGGAGGTTAGTGCCTTGACCAACATCAAGCAACTGCCCACCGAGACCTTGAAGAATTACATCAAGAGGTTCCGAGAGGAAGCCTCGAAGACCAAGAAGGTCGACGACGGACAACAGCTTGTGCTTCTCCAAGCAGGAATCCGCACTGGGACTCCCTTCTGGAACGAGTTGCAGCAAGAAGGCGCTGCTAGCCTTCAGGACTTCCAGAAACGAGTCCAAAAATATATTAACCTCGAAGAAGCCCAGATCGTGGCTTACGGAGGCTACTATCCCACCGGGATAGCAGGATACATGCCAGGAGTGTCGCCCTCGGGTACTGTCCCGACCGCAACTCCACCAATAAGTGGCATACAGTTCTCCGCTACTCCCGGATACAGCCAGGGTCAAGCTTTGGCACCGGCATCTTCCCATTACGGCAACCCGTCCGGGGTGAATGGACGAACTCCTTCACAGGCTGCCCCGACTGCTAGCTTAACAGGCCCTACCCAGGGGTCAAGGAGCAAAAGGTCCTCCAAGGGCAGCACCCGGACGGGAGAGAAGCGCCAAAAGAAGGGGTACACACCCCAATATACTCAGTACACAGAGCTCACGGACTCTCAGGAACGTGTATATTTTGCCACTAGGCAAAATACGCACTACCGGAGGCCCCAGCCGTTGTACAAAGATAGCTCCCGGAGAGATCCGAGTAAAAGATCCGAGTACCACAACGACATTGGTCATAGCACCAATGAGTGTAAAAATCTCAAAGACGAGATTGAAAATTTGATCCGTTTGGGCCACCTCTATGAGTGGATCAAAAATAGGTTGCCCCACCTTAATCCAGGGCAGGTGGCCGGGGGTATGCCTCCGGGAACACCAGGGGGTACAGCAGGAGTATTGCCTCCAGCTGCTCCCGCAGGTGACACCCAGCATATCCCCGGACTACCGCCCCGGCCTAATGGACGGGTAGCCATGATCTCTGGAGGTCCCCATATCGGAGGAAACACTCGCAAGGAGCGAAAAAGATATGCCGAGGCCGCAAGACACAGTGAGGTGTGGGAGGTTACTCAACTCCCGGCTCAAAGGCCTCGGCTAATGGACCAGCCCATAACGTTCACGGAAGAAGACGCCAAGACGGTGCGTTTTCCTCACCACGACCCGCTGGTCATAGAGACCCCCATCGCAAATAAGGTGGTGGCTAGGGTTCTGATTGACAATGGGAGTTCCGTGAACTTGCTCTTCAAAGAAGCCTTCACTGTGATAGGGTTGACCGACCGGGACCTCTCGCCTAGTGGATCACAGCTCACAGGGTTTAACGGGATGACGCTAATCCCGATGGGAAAAGTCAGGCTCCCAGTTACTCTATGCCCGGATACCCCCCAGAGCACATTTAAGTATTGCACCTTCGTGGTGGTAGACTGTCCAACAGCCTACAACGCAATCCTAGGCCGACCGGCCCTCGTCGACTTTGGTGCGATTACTTCAATCCGACATCTATGCCTAAAATTCCCTACCCAGGAAGCCGGAGTCGGAACGGTGAAGGGAAATCAGGGAGAGGCCAGGAAATGTTACAATGTTGCCACCCACTTACCAGTACTCATTGTAAAGCCCGCTTAGTTAATTTGGAAATTAGCAGTTATTTATGTTAATCAGGAAATTATTTATAGCTATTTAAATAATTTATTATTGATATTTATGGAATTCAGATATGCATAATTATGTCATCAGCAGTTTTTATATTTCGCATTTCCGGTGTCCGGTATTTTGGAACGCGGCGTTTGGCTCAGTAGAAATCACAACTTAGTATGTTAGTATTTTGGGGACGGGTTTTAGACATTGGGAATGTCGGGAATGGCCGGGAATTTAGAATGTCCCAAAAATACCCCCTTTAGTATGATTTATGTGATTTTATGGTGGAGGGGCAAAATGGTCTTTTTGCCCCATTAGTGTTTTGTCTTTTATGATTTAATAAATGAATTAAATGTTTATTTCTAATTAATCTTTTTGGCTGAAATGGTTTTATTAAGATGGTTTAAATGACTTTTCTTTCATTATACAACACTTAGAAAAATTCCAAAAAACTTTCAAACTCTCTCTTTCTTTCCCTTCCATTTTCGGCCAGCCTTGAGCAGCTAGGAGGGGGTGTTTTTCCTTTGATTGTGGCTGGTTATTCATCATCCTTTAAGGTCTATTGCAACTAGGTTGGTTCATGTCTCTTTCCCTCTTTAAATTCTTGAAGAAAATGTGTGAAAATGTGAAATGCATGTGGGTTTTTTATGTGATTCTTGCTGCTGTGATTTGAGGTTAATTTTAGAGGTTAATGCTTGTTAGATTAAGGCTATTTAGGTTGTTTTGAAGCATGATAGTTAGATTGAGCTAAGCTTTGTTGTTTTTATGTAAAAAAATGTGATTTTTGAGAGAAAATGCTATGATATGTTTCTGTGTTATTGCTGGATGTTTATGTTAGTTTGCAGAGGTATTTTTATGCTTAGTTAAGTAGAATTAACTAGGCTAGGATGCATGTTAGTGGATTTAACCAAGTTTGAGTTCTTGAACTCAAAGCTTGGTCTTTAATGGTGAATTTGGTATATGTGTGTTCTGGGTGAATTTGATGCCTTGGAATTGTTATTTGGGGCATATAGAACAGGTCTGGAAAGTTTGGGACCAATTGGGGTTGATTTGGTCGAGTTATGAGATTTTATGGTTGCTGCCTGCGAGGAACCGGAATTCCGGTTGAGCATCCGGAATTCCGGATGGGGGTTCAGAATTTCCCAGAACCGGAATTCCGGTTGGGCAACCGGTCTGCCGGTTGGGGGATTTTTCAGAACCCTAGTTTTCCTCGTTTTTGGGTTTTTAGGGGTATTGCCATGCTTTTTATCGATAGGGAAACTTTTAGTTTCAAGTTTTAGTCCCCGGGAAGTGATTTAGCGTGTCACTTATAGCGTTGTGATTTTTATGGTTTAGGAGCCAGTAATCCGCCGTTCAGCTTCAGTTCCAGTCAGGTTGACCGGCACACCTGAAATCGGAATCCAGGTAAGATTAGTATAACAGTATGCATATGTAGATTACATGTTTAGCGTGCATGTAGGAAGCCTGTTAGATTACATTAGATATGTATTTAGGCTTCGAACCACCCAACCCTGTCACGTCGGTACAGGCTGGAGTATGACCAGCAGCCGGAGTATGACCGGTTCGACCGATCAGGCTGACACTGGTTGGTGGTTCAGTGCTATTGACCTATCCCGTCGGTACAGGCTGGAGTATGACCAGCAGCCGGAGTATGACCGGTTCGACCGATCAGGAGGATACTTGTCAATAGTACCGTCCCCTGAACGTTCAAAACTCAGTACCATGTTGGACATGGCAGTAGTGCTCAGTACCATGTTGGACATGGCAGTAGCGGGACTCAGTATCGTGTTGGACACGGCAGTCAGTTTTATGTATGATATTATTATGCTTTTCTTGCGAGTCCGTCGACTCACAGTTTACGTTCATGTGTAGGTAAAGGCAAGGCTGTAGCTGATGGACCGTGACCGAGCATATGAGATTGTACATGTCGGGGCGGTTAGGCCTGGAGCGTACGATCCTCGGGACAGCAGGGCTGAGATTTTGTAACTGTCGTTAGACGACTTTATTTTGATGTAAAAGTTGAACAGTAAAAACGTTTGTAAATATTTTTATAAATCGGGATCCCGAGACTTTTTGCAAAATTGTTTATGAGTTTAATTAAAAAGCAAAATTTTAATTAATCACGTTTTTCCATAAACCTCGTTGATTAGCAACGAGCTGCACAGTATGTTTAAAACCCACGTAATACGCCTATGGTAGTTAGGGTGTTACAATTTGGTATCAGAGCCGCCAGGTTGTCTTCCGAAGATCGTCACGACATGTACAATCATCATCAGCAGTAGCTCGGTTCACGGTTCAGTAAGCCTTTATTGCTTTAGTAGTTTATTTTATTCAGTTATGAAAAAGAAAAGCCTGTTAGGAAGCATGTTAGTAGCCTGATAGTAGAATAGGCGCATGTTTCATTTCTAATTTCCAAATTAAGCGGCATTAGTAAGCTCGCCTTGAATACGACCTGATATGCCAACTCTTGGTTTCGCAGGCGGTTCTAACTAGATGGACGCCAGGCGGACTACCAGGAGTCGGGGCAACTCCGTGGGGTCGAATCAGGGAGAGGGAGCTCGGTTTCCCCCACCTGCTAGGGGCCGAGGTAGAGGTCCCCGAGGCAGGGCTCGTGGTCGGGGTGATGAGAACCCGCCACAGGCTGCCCAGGCTCCCCCAGCCGATCAGGGAGCCCCGAACTGGGAATTGCGGTTTGCGGAGATGCAAGCCCGGATCGAAGAACAGGACCTCGAGATTCAGAGGTTGAGACAGCAGGGTGCTCCTGCAGTTCCAGTGCCAGTAGTTCCAGTGGCACCTGCCCCTCGCCGCCTGTGCCGAGATGGTAGTGGCGGCCCATAGATTGGAACCTTTGTATGAGCGGTTCCGGAAGCAAGCACCTCCGGTATTCCTGGGAGGTCCAGATGTGTCGAAAGCCGAGCAGTGGCTTACGGTGATCACCAGAATTCTGAACTTTATGGGTGTCACCGGTAACGACAGAGTGGTGTGCGCCACATTCCAGTTCCAGGAGGATGCCCTGGTATGGTGGGACATGGTGTCTCAGATTCACGATGTCACCACCATGACCTGGGAAAGGTTCCAGGAACTCTTCAACGCGAAATACTACAATGAGGCGGTTAGAAGCGCCAAGAGGAAAGAGTTCGTTCACCTGACCCAGCGGGAGAACATGAGTGTCACTGAGTATACTACTCAGTTTGACCGGTTGGCGAGGTTAGCCTCGGGAATTGTGCCGACCGACTTCAGCAGGAAGGAGAAGTATCTGGACGGGTTGAATCCCAAGATCAGGCATGACCTGATGATTACCACTGACGACAGCACCACCTATGCTCAGATGGTGGAGAAGGCACTGCGAGCTGAGGGCGCAGTGGGGTGCATGTCGGGAATCGCCCAAGTACTCGGTTAGTGGCGGAGCTCCTACCCCTCCTGCATCAGGCTTCAGCAGGGGGAGTAGTGGTTCGGCCATTGATCAGAGGAAGAGGGCACCCACTGCTTCCGGCGGCTCGAGCCAGAACAAGAGGTTCCGGGGGAACCGAACGGTAGGAGTCGTCCTGGTGGTAATGAGACCCGATTCCCCTACCCCGAGTGCCCTAGCTGCAAGAGGCATCATCGGGGAGAGTGCAAGGGGCAGGGATGCTTTCATTGTGGCATGCCCGGGCACTTCAAGAGGGAATGTCCCCAGCTCCGGCCAGAGGCACCGAGAGCTCCAGCGATACCCACTCCAGCCAGGGTGTTCGCTATCACGCAGGCTGATGCAGATGCCAGCCCATCAGTTGTTACAGTCGATTTTTATTAACGACTCGCTTTATTCGGTCGTTTGATTCTGGGCTACACGTTCTTATGTGGCGGCCAGAGTCTTTAGTAAGTTGGGTAGACCCTTTGATAGATATGAATCAGGGTTTGGAACCCTGTTACCTGGCGGAGAATTGGTTATCTCCAATAGGTGGATTAGGTCTATGCCGATCAGGATAGATGGTAGAGAGTTAAGCGCTGATCTGATAGAGATGAGCTTAGTCGAATTTGATATTATTTTAGGAATGGATTTCCTATCTAAATATTCGGCGAGCATTGACTGTAAGAGGAAGATGGTTGTCTTCCAACCGGAAAGTGAAGAACCGTTCGTGTTTGTGGGTTCGGTTCAGGGATCTCGGATCCCGGTGATCTCGGCTATGTCAGCGAGAGAATTATTGCACGGTGGGTGCTTAGGGTTTCTGGCCGTGGTGGTGGACACCACTCGGCCAGACACCATTCGGCCAGAGGACATCAGTGTGGTTCGGGAATTTTTGGACGTTTTTCCCGAAGAACTTCCAGGGTTACCACCTCAGAGGGAGATTGACTTCGTGATTGACTTGGCACCAGGGGTGGATCCGGTTTCCAAAGCCCCGTATAGGATGGCTCCAGCTGAACTTAAAGAATTGAAGATTCAGCTCCAAGGGTTGCTTGACATAGGGTTCATTCGGCCCAGTGTGTCACCCTGGGGAGCCCCGGTTTTGTTCGTGAAGAAGAAGGATGGATCTATGAGGATGTGCATCGACTACAGAGAGTTGAACAAGCTGACGGTGAAGAATAAATATCCGTTACCTAGGATCGATGACTTGTTCGATCAGCTTCAGGGGAAGACGGTCTTTTCTAAGATTGATCTCCGTTCGGGTTATCATCAGTTGAGAATCCGAGAGGAGGACATTCCAAAGACGGCTTTCCGCACTAGGTATGGACACTACGAGTTCCTGGTTATGTCATTCGGACTAACCAATGCTCCTGCAGCATTCATGGACCTGATGAATAGAGTATTCAAGGATTTCCTCGATATCTGTGTGATTGTGTTTATCGACGACATCCTCGTGTACTCTCAGTCAGAAGAGGAGCATGAGTTACATCTTCAGATGGTACTGCAACGACTTCGAGAACATAGACTCTACGCCAAGTTCAAGAAATGTGAGTTCTGGTTGTCTCAGGTGTCCTTCCTAGGACACATTTTGGGTAAGGACGGGATCAAGGTGGATCCCGGGAAGATTGAATCCGTCAGGGATTGGCCGAGACCGAAGACAGTGACAGAGATCAGAAGCTTCTTGGGATTAGCTGGGTACTACCGTAGGTTCGTGGAGGGGTTCTCCAAAATTTCAATGCCCCTAACCGAGCTTACAAAGAAGAATCGGCCGATTTATCCGGTCGTATAAATGCGAAGCTAGTTTTCGTGAGCCGAAACGGAGATTGATTACCGCTCCGTACTAGCTTTGCCTTCGGACGAGGAGAAGTTCGTGGTCTACTGTGACGCATCCAAACAGGGTTTGGGGTGCGTATTGATGCAAGCTGATCGGGTTATCGCTTATGCCTCCCGTCAGTTAAAGGATTATGAGCAGCGATACCCGACTCATGATTTAGAATTGGCCGCAGTGGTTTTTGCACTGAAGATTTGGCGGCATTACTTGTATGGTGAGAAGTGCGAGATCTATACCGACCATAAAAGTCTCAAGTATTTCTTTACTCAGAAAGATTTGAACATGAGACAAAGGCGTTGGTTGGAATTAGTGAAGGATTATGATTGTGAGATCCTTTACCATCCCGGGAAAGCCAATGTAGTGGCCGATGCCCCGAGCGTAAAGTGGTCCCGGCAAGTGGCTAGCATGGTTCGGATCTCACCTCGGCTAGCGGAGGATATGGTTAGATCCGCATTGAGTTTGTGGTAGGTCGGCTTCACAACTTAACGCCGCAATCCGATCCGTTAGAAAGAATAAAGGTTGCTCGGACGACGAATCCGGAGTTAGTGAAGATCCGAGATGAGGTATTGGCTGGTCAAGCCAAAGACTTTTCGATGACGGACGAGTGGGATGCTTTTGTATAAAGCCAGGGTTTGTGTCCCGAACAGTGTGGACTTGAGAAACGAGATCTTTGAGGAGGCTCATTCTACTCCATATTCTCTACATCCCGGCACCACCAAGATGTACCAAGATTTGAAACCGTACTTCTGGTGGAGCGGTATGAAGAAGAATTTAGTAGAATTCATGTCGAGATGCCTCACGTGTCAGCAGATCAAGGCTGAACATCAGAGACCAGCAGGGTTGTTGCAGCCTTTAACCCTACCAGAATGGAAATGGGAGGATATTACGATGGATTTTGTGGTCGGGTTACCTAGGACCACGGGTTTGTATGACTCCATCTGGGTAGTGGTGGATCGATTTACGAAATCTGCTCATTTTCTGCCGGTTAGAACAACATTTACAGTGGATCAGTTGGCAGAGTTATATGTCAGGGAGATAGTGAGACTTCACGGAGTACCGAAGTCTATAGTTTCGGACAGGGATCCGAAATTCACTTCCAAATTTTGGCAAAGTTTGCAACGGGCAATGGGTACGAAGCTGAAATTCAGTACAGCATTCCATCCTCAGACAGATGGTCAGTCCGAAAGGACAATTCAGATATTGGAGGATATGCTGAGAGCCTGTGTTATGGACTTTGAGGGCTCATGGAGTAAATATCTACCGTTGATAGAGTTCTCTTACAACAACAGTTACCAGAGTACGATAGGGATGGCACCCTACGAACTGTTGTACGGTAGAAAATGTAGATCCCCTATCCACTGGGATGAGACAGGGGAGAGGAAATACCTAGGTCCAGAGTCAGTTCAGCGGACCAATGAGGCAATAGAGAAGATTAAAGCTAGAATGCTTGCCTCCCAGAGCAGACAGAAGAGTTACGCAGATCCGAAACGTAGGGATGTTGAGTTCCGAGTAGGGGACCATGTGTTTTTGCGAGTATCTCCGATGAAGGGGATTAAACGTTTCGGGAAAAGAGGCAAGTTATGCCCTAGGTTTACAGGACCTTTCGAGATTCTCGAAAAGATAGGTCAAGTGGCATATCGGTTAGCATTGCCTCCAGCTTTATCAGCAGTGCACAACGTATTTCATGTCTCAATGTTGAGAAAATACGTTTCAGACCCCTCTCATATACTCAGTTATGAGAGCCTTCAGCTTCAGTCAGATATGTCTTATGAGGAACAGCCAGTGCAGATCCTGGATAGAAAGGATAAAGTCCTTCGGAATAAGACCATAGCGTTGGTCAAGGTTCTCTGGAGAAACAGTAAGGTGGAAGAAGCCACCTGGGAGCTTGAGTCAGATATGCGAGCTCAATATCCAGAGTTATTCAGGTTAGATTTCGGGGACGAAATCCTTTTAAGGGGGGAATAGTTGTAAAGCCCGCTTAGTTAATTTGGAAATTAGCAGTTATTTATGTTAATCAGGAAATTATTTATAGCTATTTAAATAATTTATTATTGATATTTATGGAATTCAGATATGCATAATTATGTCATCAGCAGTTTTTATATTTCGCATTTCCGGTGTCCGGTATTTTGGAACGCGGCGTTTGGCTCAGTAGAAATCACAACTTAGTATGTTAGTATTTTGGGGACGGGTTTTAGACATTGGGAATGTCGGGAATGGCCGGGAATTTAGAATGTCCCAAAAATACCCCCTTTAGTATGATTTATGTGATTTTATGGTGGAGGGGCAAAATGGTCTTTTTGCCCCATTAGTGTTTTGTCTTTTATGATTTAATAAATGAATTAAATGTTTATTTCTAATTAATCTTTTTGGCTGAAATGGTTTTATTAAGATGGTTTAAATGACTTTTCTTTCATTTTACAACACTTAGAAAAATTCCAAAAAACTTTCAAACTCTCTCTTTCTTTCCCTTCCATTTTCGGCCAGCCTTGAGCAGCTAGGAGGGGGTGTTTTTCCTTTGATTGTGGCTGGTTATTCATCATCCTTTAAGGTCTATTGCAACTAGGTTGGTTCATGTCTCTTTCCCTCTTTAAATTCTTGAAGAAAATGTGTGAAAATGTGAAATGCATGTGGGTTTTTTATGTGATTCTTGCTGCTGTGATTTGAGGTTAATTTCAGAGGTTAATGCTTGTTAGATTAAGGCTATTTAGGTTGTTTTGAAGCATGATAGTTAGATTGAGCTAAGCTTTGTTGTTTTTATGTAAAAAAATGTGATTTTTGAGAGAAAATGCTATGATATGTTTCTGTGTTATTGCTGGATGTTTATGTTAGTTTGCAGAGGTATTTTTATGCTTAGTTAAGTAGAATTAACTAGGCTAGGATGCATGTTAGTGGATTTAACCAAGTTTGAGTTCTTGAACTCAAAGCTTGGTCTTTAATGGTGAATTTGGTATATGTGTGTTCTGGGTGAATTTGATGCCTTGGAATTGTTATTTGGGGCATATAGAACAGGTCTGGAAAGTTTGGGATCAATTGGGGTTGATTTGGTCGAGTTATGAGATTTTATGGTTGTCGCTCGCGAGGAACCGGAATTCGGCTGAGCATCCGGAATTCGGATGGGGGTTCGAATTTCCCGAACCGGAATTCGGTTGGGCAACCGTCTGCCGGTTGGGGGATTTTTCAGAACCCTAGTTTTCCTCGTTTTTGGGTTTTTAGGGGTATTGCCATGCTTTTTATCGATAGGGAAACTTTTAGTTTCAAGTTTTAGTCCCCGGGAAGTGATTTAGCGTGTCACTTATAGCGTTGTGATTTTTATGGTTTAGGAGCCAGTAATCCGCCGTTCGCCTTCGGTTCCGGTCGGAGTTGACCGCACACACGAAATCGGAATCCGTGTAAGATTAGTATAACAGTATGCATATGTAGATTACATGTTTAGCGTGCATGTAGGAAGCCTGTTAGATTACATTAGATATGTATTTAGGCTTCGAACCACCCAACCCTGTCACGTCGGTACAGCCGGAGTATGACCAACAGCGGAGTATGACCGGCTCGACCGATCAGCCGACACCGGTTGGTGGTTCAAAGGCTATTGACCTATCCCGTCGGTACAGCCGGAGTATGACCAGCAGCCGGAGTATGACCGGTTAGACCGATCAGGAGGATACTTGTCAATAGTACCGTCCCCCGAACGTTCAAAACTCGGCACCATGTTGGACATGGCAAGAGTGCTCGCACCATGTTGGACATGGCAGTAGCGGGACTCAGTATCGTGTTGGACACGGCAGTCAGTTTTATGTATGATATTATTATGCTTTTCTTACTGAGTCTGTCGACTCACAGTTTACGTTCATGTGTAGGTAAAGGCAAGGCTGTAGCTGATGGACCGTGACCGAGCATATGAGATTGTACATGTCGGGGCGGTTAGGCCTGGAGCGTACGATCCTCGGGACAGCAGGGCTGAGATTTTGTAACTGTCGTTAGACGACTTTATTTTGATGTAAAAGTTGAACAGTTAAAACGTTTGTAAATATTTTTATAAATCGGGATCCCGAGACTTTTTGCAAAATTGTTTATGAGTTTAATTAAAAAGCAAAATTTTAATTAATCACGTTTTTCCATAAACCTCGTTGATTAGCAACGAGCTGCACAGTATGTTTAAAACCCACGTAATACGCCTATGGTAGTTAGGGTGTTACACTCATGGTCCGGGGGCCCCCTGAGATAGAAAAGGCTGAAGAGGATGAGTTGGATCCTCGCATAGGGTCTGAAAGGGTCGTGGAACCAATGGAGGACGTCGAAGAAATACCAGTGTGCGACGACGACTCCACCAAAGTACTCCGGATAGGGAAGAGCCTGGATCCGGAGGAAAAAGATAAAATAATAAAAACACTGAAGGGCGCCGTCGACATCTTTGCATGGCGCCAAGAAGACATGACCGGCATCAGCCCTCATGTCATCACCCATGTACTCAATGTCAACCCGGACATGCCCCCTATACAGCAAAAGAGACGCCCGCTCGACTCGGTGAAAGCCGAGGCCTTAGAGAAAGAGGTGGACAAACTCTTGTCCAATGGCATGATCCGCGACGTGTATTATCCGGAATGGCTGGCCAATCCGGTCTTGGTGCCCAAGCCGAACGGGACTTGGCGGGTTTGTATAGATTTCACAGATCTAAACAAAGCCTGCCCAAAGGACTGCTTTCCGCTGCCCAGGATCGACCAGATGGTAGACGCCACGTCCGGATTTAAGCTGCTGTCTTTCATGGATGCCTATGCTGGGTACAACCAAATAAAAATGCATACGGCGGACCGGGAGTGCACTAGCTTCGGGGCCAGATAAGGGGTATACTGTTACCTAGTCATGCCTTTCGGACTGAAAAACGCCGGAGCAACCTATCAAAGAATGGTTAACCGGATGTTTAAAAGCCTCCTGGGACGAAACATGGAGGTATATGTAGACGACATGCTCGTCAAATCCAAAGCATGCAACAGCCATGCGAGCGACTTAGAAGAATGTTTCGAAGTCGTCCGGAGATACGGCATGAAGCTCAATCCGAAAAAATGCACCTTCGGGGTCAAGTCGGGAAAATTCCTGGGCTTCATAGTCAGCCAAAGGGTGATCGAAGCAAACCCGGAGAAAATCCAAGCTCTCCTGGACATGCCATCCCCCAAGAAACATAAGGACGTGCAGAGCTTGACCGGAAAGGTAGCCGCACTGAGCCGCTTTATCTCACGATCCACGGACAAGTGCATACCCTTCTTCAACATACTGAAGAAATGCCAAAAGTTCGAATGGTCGGATGAATGCGAGGAGGCATTCAAAAGGTTAAAAGACCACATGGCCAAACCTCCTATCCTATCAAAACCCGTCCTTGGAGAAGACCTGTTCCTTTACTTGGCCGTCTCTGAGCATGCGGTCAGCGCTGCACTGATCCGGGAGGAAGAAAAAATTCAGCACCCCGTGTACTATGTTAGTAAGCGCATGGTAGGGGCCGAGACAAGGTACCCGGTCATTGAAAAATTAGTATTCTGCCTCCTGATGGCATCAAGGAAGTTGAGACCATACTTCCAAGCCCATCCGATCAAAATCTTGACCAATCATCCGCTCCGGCAAGTTCTCCAGAAGCCTGAAGCATCCGGAAGACTCCTCAAGTGGGCGATGGAGCTGAGTCAGTTCGACTTACATTACGTGCCCCGGATTTCCATAAAAGGCCAAGCCTTGGCAGACTTCATCACCGAATGCAATGAAGCCGAGGCAACAGCCAATACACCGGAACCACCAATCCCCACTTGGAGAGTATTTGTGGACGGAGCTTCTAATGAGAACGGTTCAGGAGCCGGAGTGGCTATGATATCACCTACTGGATTGCGGCTCCAGGCGGCACTCCGATTCAACTTCACAGCTTCGAATAATGAAGCCGAATATGAGGCCCCGATAGCGGGGGCTAAAATTGGCTAAAGCTGTAGGAGCCAAGAGAGTGGAAGTCTACAGTGATTCTCAGCTGGTCGTAAACCAAGTTTTCGGAGAATACCAAACTCGCGGCGAACGGATGGCCGCGTACGTAGCAATAGTCCGAGAACTGCTCCACGAGTTCACGGACTACAAAGTAGAAAGAATCCCCCGAGAGAAGAATGCTCATGCGGACTGTCTGGCTAAGTTAGCCTCGGACAGTGAAATCGAAGAACTGGGGGTAGTACCAGTGGAACGCTTGGCAGAGCCAAGCATCAAAATAAAAGAGACGACACAAACGGTTGGGCAAGAACCCAGCTGGATGGTCCCCATCATAAAGTACATAACCACAGGTGAGTTGCCCCAAGAGAGGGCACTGTCTCGAAAGATTCAGTATCAAGCTCATCGTTATGTAATGATGGACCACATTCTCTACCGGAGAGGACTCAGCATGCCTTATTTAAGGTGTGTATCGGACCCTGAAGCTAGACAAATCATGCTAGAGGTCCATGAAGGGTTCTGTGGAGATCATACGGGAGGACCCAGCCTCTCAAAGAAAATATTGAGGCAAGGGTACTTCTGGCCAACAATGAAAAAAGATTGTATAGACTATGTCCAAAAGTGTGACTCGTGCCAAAGGTACGCGAACATACCGAGAGCCCCTCCAAATGAGATCACTTTGATGACCAGCCCCTGGCCCTTCGCGGTCTGGGGAATAGATCTCATTGGGTCTCTACCTACGGGAAAAGGATTGGTAAAGTATGCAATAGTAGCAGTGGACTACTTCACCAAGTGGACAGAGGCTGAGCCTATGAAGACAATAACTGCTAAGAAGGCATTGGACTTTGTTATCAAAAACATAGTGTGTCGATACGGCTTGCCTCACAAAATAGTCTCAGACAATGGAAAGCAATTTGATTGCGAGGAATTTACTGACTTTTGCAACCGACACGGAGTGGTAAAAAGCTTCTCCGCGGTAGCCCGGCCTCAAACAAACGGCCAGGCGGAAGCAGTCAATAAAATCCTAAAGGTCACTTTGAAAAAGAAGCTACTGGCCTGAAGAATTGCCAAGGGTATTGTGGGCCTACCGGACGACCCCCAGAACCACAACCGGTCACTCGCCGTTCTCAATGGCGTACGGTTGTGAAGCAATGGTCCCGGTGGAAACATTATTCCCATCCCACAGGAGGACGACTTATGATCCGGCCACCAATCAGGCACTGCTCCAAGAGGCTTTGGATCAAGTCGAAGAACTCCGGGATGAGTCTCAAATACGGATGGCTGCTTATCAAAAGAAGGTGACCAAGTATTTTAACTCCAAGGTTAAAAGCAGGAAATTCGCTATTGGGGATATGGTCCTAAGAAGGGTTTTTCCAGCCACCCAAGAACCCGGAGTGGGGGTACTTGGACCAAATTGGGAAGGACCATATGAAATCGAGGACGAAATCGGTTCCGGCACTTACAAACTAAAAAGAATGGACGCAACCACCGTCCCAAGAGCCTGGAACGCCGATCACCTCAGAAAATATTACCAGTAGCGAATTAAACTTAGATTTTGTTCAAAGGGTTTGTACCGTCCAAATGTATACCTCCTCTATATTAAATAAAACTGAGTGCCTTAAAAACAAAGTTTCTATGCCACTCAGGGGGGTACTAGGGTATACCGCACGGACAAACAAAAACAAACTAAGTAAAATATCCTGACCCAAAGGGCAGGTCAAAAAGTATACACAAAAATAAAAAGCATAAGTATAAAAACCCTGAGCCAAAGGACAGGTTAAAATATATAAGTGTGACGAATAAAGATCGCATAAAAAATATCCTGGCCCAAAGGGCAGGTCATATACATATAAATGGCCCGGGGACAGGCCTTAAAATATAATTGTCTCCCCTTCAAACATGTACAAAAGAAACGGGTAAATTGTTCTAAGGTAGCAGCAAATATGTACAAACAAAAAAAAAAGAGAGTTATAAAAGAAACGGGTAGAATCTGGGTCAATAATACGGCAGCTCAGTCAGCCCGCGGAGGAAGACGAGGTCCAATCCGTGCCTCAAGCGCAGCATCAAGCTTCTTCTTCTTTTCCCGAAATCGGGCAATCATCTCCTCGGGTTTGGGATAAAAAGTAAGCTTGATACTCTGATCATTGGTGGCCCAAGCCATATAGACACCATCATCAAAGCGCTTCGGGCACCGGGCGCAGGAAACAGGAGAAAGGAGCTCGGCCCTCTTGGCCTTCCTGGTGGACTGTTCTTTGAAATCCCTAAGCTCCTTCAACTCCGCAGCTAGAGCGGCCTTGGATTCAATGTCCGACTGGTGAGTCTCCTCTAGAGATCTCACCTTGGCGACCATTTCATCCAAAGCCTCCCTGGCCTCCCGGAGATCTCGCCTGGCCTTCTCAGCAGCCTCGGTTTGAGCCATTAGTTCCTCCTGGTGCTGGGCCTCCATCCTGTCTCTCCGCTGAGCCTCGTCCCGGATCATGGCCTCCGCCTGAGCCTCCCTCCGTTTGGCCTCCTCTTCCTTGGCCTTGGCCGCTGCCTCCTGGCGCTCGGCAGCCTCCTGG
Organism: Cannabis sativa; assembly: GCF_029168945.1. Lineage (NCBI taxonomy): Eukaryota > Viridiplantae > Streptophyta > Magnoliopsida > Rosales > Cannabaceae > Cannabis > Cannabis sativa. Next base: position 63,304,623 of record NC_083601.1, read on the forward strand.
TAGATCTGCCTCTCCGCTGTGAGGTCTTGGAGGACCTTCCTGACGTCATTCATGTCTCCAAAGTCGGACAGAGTGAAGCCATTGCTTATGATGTTCTTGGAGAGGCGGCCAGCCTCAGCAGCAAGCTGAGCCATAACAAAGTATAAGAAAAAATTTCTCAAAGGAGGAAAACAACATACAAACAACAAAAGGAAACGCAAAAATTGCAAAGTACTTACCACCGTGAGAGAATGGCTGAGGTCCTGGACCTGGAAGATGGAGTTCAGGGAAGCGCAAGTGGCAAACCGCTTGGGAGCGCAACGTGTGAGCTGAGAAGCGAACTCGCCGGTCATCTCCGCGGCAAAGGGAGCCAAGGTAGGCCCTAGGAAGCGACGGAACCAGTCCGATAAGGGGTCCAGATTAAGGTCCCACGGATCCTGGTATTCCGGGTGGTTGATGCTCGCCTCAACCTCAGCTCACAGAATCCTCCTAAGGGCCTCCACTTCGGCATGCCCCCGGGAGTACTCATCCATAGCATAGTTGTGTTTGGCTATGCGAAGCTCCTCCCTCACCTCGTCCCCCGGAATCGGGGTAAGCTCGATGTGGGGAGGAGCAGGATTTTCCTCCATCGGGGAGACCCCGCCGTCTAGGCCATGGGCAGGAGTGTCGGCCCTCCGGGGCCTCTTCGGCTCATCCTGGGCAACCATCTTGCCCTTACGCTTGCGAATCAGAGCCACTTCAGGCTCCTCCTCGTCCTCCTCTGCTACCTCCGGAAGGGCTTGAGGCTCTCCTGCACCCTCAACGGCTTCCTCCGAGAAGTCCCACCCTTTCCCTTGGCCTTCTCCCGGAAGCACCTCCTCGTCATCCACTAAGTCAATAGTGTCGGGGGGAGCGCTGGAAGAAACCTTCAAGGAAGGGGCTGGGGGAGAAGAGGTGAAGGCCGGAGGAGCCACGGGAGTATGAACCCCGGCAAGCTGTTCCAGGATGGCATCCATGGAGATATCTGTTTCAAAAAAAAAAATAAGCAAGTGTTAGAAGTCCGCAAGGAACCGCTTATACAAGATACAGCAAATAAGCTACTCCTACCCGAACTTCCTAATTCGGCCCTAGCAAAGTCCTGTACTTTAATGCTGGCGGCGTCATCTCCGAGATAACTGTCCGAGGGCCGAAACCAGCTGGACGTTATGTAAGCTGATGGACCTAAGGGAATAGGTTCCGGAGGGCCGGAGCCCATCCGGGACCGACCTAGGTAATCTCCTAAGTTCGAAAAGTAAAATTCCTTCAAATGATCCCCCCACCGGGTCAACGGCATCTTAAATCTACGAAGACGCTCGTCGAACCCTACGGGCCTATGACTGGTGTATTCATCAACGGAAGGAACATAGCGAATTATCAAGGGAGACTTACAGCCGGCACCGGAGGTGCTAGCACCGGGAGCACCCGAGTTTGGTTCGGGGGCCGAAGGCTGTGGCCGAGAAGTTTGCTTCTCGGAAGAATCTTCAATATGAAGGGGCCGCCTGGCAGAACGATCCCCAATCTCTTCTTGAAGTATCTTGTCAAAAAATTTAGCTTCGGACTTCCCAGCAATGGCTTGGCTCCTTCGCTCCACCGGACTCCCCACTTAAAGTCCTCTCCCCGAGGCAGCCTGGGCCTTAGAGTACGCTTTCTCCTGGGCCTTCCGGTAGAGATAATCTTGGTACTTCTTCTCTGCCGTGGCAATGAGTTCGTCCCGGAAGGCCTTCTCCGCAACCGGCGCCCTCACATTGGGGCAAATGACCCGTGAGAGGTTGGAGTCATCCACGGATTGATGAGAAAGGATAAGTTTGGCCTTTCTGCAATTCTCCGTGGTAACCAGGCCCCCGACATCAAGATCGGCGTGGTCATAGGAGGCGAAGGCTTGGGCCCTTCGAAGGAAAGCCTGAGTGGGAAGCGTCCGCTGGTAAGGTGGGATCCGCACCCACTCCGTGAGAAGCTCCGGGTGGTCCACGGCCCTGAACCCGGAAGAAAAGAAAAAGCGGTGGCGGTACTCCTTAACGTGAGTCTGCCTATTATACGGAACCACCCCCTCGTTAGAAGGGTGGATCCGGAACCCATAAAAACCATCCTTAAGTTTGTCCCCTTTCTTGGGGACGGATACAAGTTCATAAAAATATAAAATTTCCGCCGGGCTGGGAGACCCCCAGCCACGGGCGGTGTAAAAAATAAATAAGCCTGAGAGCAGGCGGTAAGCTTGAGGAATAAGTTGGTATGGCGCAAGGCCGACAAATACAAGAAAATTAACAAAGTAATCTTGGAGCGGGAGCATGGCACCGGTCATCAAATGGGTCTGACTCCAAGCCCCGAAGCCGTCATAGTTATGATTAGGCGTCTCCGAGTCACGAGGAGGCCGGTGGAAGGTCCCTGAGGTGGAGGGTTTGATCCCAGCCACATTAATAATGTTCTCCAGCTGGTGAGGACAAGTCAGGGTGGATCGAAGCTCAGCCGCTTCCCAACCAGTTGCACGGGATTTATACCCCTCCTGGGCAACGGGTCCCAGAAAAACCTCTTCCAGCGTGGCCATACCTTTCCCTTTCTTCTTCGAAGATTTTGAGCCAGAAGCAGACATTTTGTGTTCTGAGAAAGACAAAAAGGGAAAAAGAAAAGTCCAGCAGTTAGGTCCCATACCAAACCCTAAATCAAGAAAAAGGGAGTGGGGGTCCCCTAACCGCTGGAAAGAGGCCCCCTCCGGACACGTGTCACATGAGAAACTCCGGAGAGAATCCCTGAACAAATGTCGGGTGCAGTGAAATCGCAGAAAGTGGTTTTGCAAAAAGAAAAAGAAAAGAGAAAAGCCTTCCTATGCCCTAAGCAACTGTTAAACGAAGAACACATGGCCCTCTTCAAACAAAGCTGTATGACTACAACAGGGGCATGATAATGGCGATTCTACAACTAACGCAGTAAACATAAAGCAGAACTCGAAGAACTTAAACACTCACACACCCAGAAGCCTCTAAGTACGTACCCAGAAAACGAACGAAGTAAATATAAGCATTTATTATCTAAGGATGCAAGAAACTTACAGTAGATCGTTGAACTGGGGGTACTGAATGTGGTTGGGTGAAAGTTGAGGAGAACTGGCGAAGTCAAACACCGGAAAACTGAATGAAATGTCTAAGTATTAAGACAGTTCGTGCTACTTCGAGGAATTTTTCTCTCTGGGAAATTCGAGCAGAAATGGCAAGGAATGGAAAGTAACCGAAATGAAGGAAAGGCGGTGGCTTTTATAGGCAAAAACGCATGAGGAACAGGCGTCATCACCTACCAATCGCACGGTGGGGGAGACGCACGATTCGAATTCCCGAAAATCAACGGATCATATCAATCTACCATTAAGGCGGTGGAAACGTTTGAGTATCCGTCTGACACAATTAATGCGCCGCATCAGTCATGGGGCGTGAAACGAATCGACCTCTGCAAAAGCGAATCGCTGCATTTAATGCCATTATCAGACGCACCTCCACGTGCCCCGAGTTCGTATCAGAAGACCGAGGAGGCGGCTGGAGACATTCCTGCAAAAAGCAAATCGCTGCATTAAATGACATCATTTAATTTGCCCCCAGGCGCTCGAGGCTTGAGCTAGGAAAACGAGGAGTCGACCGGAGACACTTGAACAAGCCTTGGTTTATTCTTACTAAGTAAACAAGGCTTGGGGGGTAAATGTTGCTCCAGAATTTGCCCAAAATACGTGGACCAGTCGAGAGGGGACACGTGGATCAGATAACTTGTAAACATTTATTAAGTCTTTGTGCGCCACAAGGAAGCGCTGTTAGCATGGGTCCCGGAGGAGGCACCCGGAGTACAAGGTACTCCAGGAAGCTAGTATAGCGTGAAGGCTCTCCGGGATATGGCAGGTCTCTCCCGAGCAATCAAGTCGCATTTAATGCTGCATGGGAGGAAGCGTGTTGAGACTGTAACACGCAATAAAGTCTGACGGCACAACCCCCGAACAGCAGCGCTACAGTAATGATCATTTAAGTCTAGCGACGGCTACTCTGCGAAGAGTCACGTCAATCACAAGGCAGAAAGGACATTCTTCATAAAAGCCCTACAGCACCTAGGGATTTGACCATGCATCACCCATGGTATATTCATTGGAAATGCCCAACTTTATGGATACTTACAGATACATGTGTAAGAACAATTCTAGGGATTACCCCACCAAAACACTATAAATACCCCCTCAAAGCTCATTTATTGGGGTCGAGAATCTTGGTTTGCAAAAGAGCAAGAAGAGAAAATACTCACCAAGAACATTCTCTGTATTTAAGAGAAAGACATTCTCTCAAGTGTAGAATCTGTATTAAATACATCCATTAATAACAGAGACTCGTGGACTAAGGCTCATTAACGCCCCAACCACGTAAAAAATCTTTATCTCACTTTCTTACAGCTCTTCATTACAATCATATTTTAATAGTTGTCAAAAATCTCGGTCAACAATTTTCATCTTAGTAGTAATTTTAAATATAAATATTGAGGAAATTAATTTAAGTTGTATTAATTTAAATCAATTAGCAACTTAAAAATTTCCATAAGAATATATTTATTGTATCCGAAAAATAAAGTATAAAATCATACAAATTTTCGAAAAATACTTAAATAATAAATACCTAGAAAAAATACTTCAAGCAAAAAAATATCACCTATCTAGATTTTCCTTTGACTAATTAATTAGATTTCTAATAATATATTTGAATTTCTTTTATTTTAAATTAATCAATAGATGAAAAAATCATTGATTCAAGTTGGCCCAATAATTAATTAAAGTAAATAATTAATTTACAACTCAATCTATTTTTCAAGATAAATTTAAAAATATTGCATAATTAAAATGCAATTTTCGAAATTGATTAATAAAATAAAAAAAAATATTTTTTAAAATTATTTAAATTTAAGTTGAAAAATTAAATTTCAACCTAAAAGTAATTTTCTATTTAATTAAGTGTCATGAAAAATAAATATGTAAGTATCATGATGAAAATCAACTGAGATATTTAAATTTTTCAATTTTAATTAAATGTATTAAATTCAAGAAATAAATAATTAAGTGTAGAGAAGGCTTAATTATTAATTTCTAGTTTAATATTAGGAAAAATATACTTAAATAAAATTATACCTAAATTAATTATTTAAATAATTAATTTCACAATGTATAATATTTTCCTATTTAATATTAGAAGTAATAAGTAGTCTAGAAATAACTATCTAGAAAATATCTGATTTGACTAAGTATCTTTTCAACAAAAATTTGAAAAATATCTAATTTAAGTTGTTTAGAAAAAATCTAGAACTTAAATAATTTCAAATTTAGATTTAATTAAATATCAAAAAATTAACTTGTAACCACTTAATTTGAAAAATATTCCATTTTAAATTTAAAAAACTAACTTAAAAATATCTTAAGAATCTTTAATAACTAATGCCTAGGATTCCTCAACTTTATTTTTAATTTAAATAAAATATTCAAATTTAAGTTAGATATGAAAAATCAGTTAGAATAACTAATTTATAACTTAAATAAGAATATTTAATTAAATAAGCTCCAGAAAGAACCTAGTTAGTTAAAATTCTTTATTTAATTAAATACAAGAAAAATACAAATAGTTTGTCTAGAAACAATATCTAAAACTAAATGTCTTTTTCTTAAAATTAACTTTAAAATATTAAAATGAAAAATAAATTTTCATATATTTTAAAAGTTAATTATGTTGCTAATTCAATTTTATTAGGTCAAACTAATATAATTAACCTAGTACAGTTATTCAAATCAGGCAAATGGGCCTTCACAATTGGGGTAGTTCATGTGAGGGGGTGCTGGGTTCAGTATGTCGTACCCACTTCTATGGCTCCCAATTCTCACACAAGGCCCAAAAGAGAGGAATTTAACCTTAAAATGAACAACTGTTATTAATTGAATAGGCCCAAAAACTGAATGGGCCTGAATAAAATCTATCAAAAACTATGATATTTTATTTAGCAACAACAACCTATATGCATCTGTAACAAAATTAAACATATAGGCTCACACAAGCACACACTTGGATGGAACCTATCATGTTGCTAGGTCATACACAGATGAAAGAAGATTGTAAAATTTACCTGTTACAAATTATTAACTTGACCAAGGGAGCCATGAGTTAAAATCAAATCATTGGATCTGTCAACAAGTTAATCATGGCTATTTGCAATCAAGTAATAATAGGTTTTGAAAACTTACAAACAAGCTAAAACCACATACTCCTGCAACAAGGTTAGCTGGATAGTTGGAAGTAGGATTTATTTAATTTTAAATAAATAAATTTCGAAAATAAAATAATTAAATAAATAAAATTAATATTTAATTTTTCGAAAAATATATTTTTTTTTTCGAAAATAAAAGAAATTATTTAAAAATAAATATTTAAAATTAAACCTACAATTTTGAAAAATTAGGTTTCAACTAACCTAAATATCATTTCAAAATTTGCTAACTACTTTTAAAAATTAAATGTTATTTTATAAATAAAAAATTAAATAAAAATTAAAAAAAGATAAATTAAATATCTTTTTTAGATTTTAAATTTAATTTAAATAAATAAAATAACAAAATTTAAAAATTAGCAAAATATCTTACATCTATTTAAAATTTCATGATTATAGTTATCTTATTTTAAATTTAAATAAGATCAAATAATTTAAAAAAAATTATTTTAAAAAATTTAATATCTGATCTTAAATTTAAAAATAAGATAAGATATAATCAAATTTAAAACTAAGATAGATAATTAAGCAAAAAAAAGATAGATATTTACTAATTTCAAATCCAAATTACACTAATATCATGAATTAAATTAAAAAAATATATTAAATAATTTAATTATGATAATTAGAATTGAAATAGGAATAGTAAATGTCTAAATACAAAACTACACAAAAAATTGGAAGTTAAATCCATGAAAAAACGAAGAAAAACAAAAAATTTGCGAGCTGTACGGACGGGATGCAGTGCATACCCGTCCGCGCGCGCATAGGGGAGAGCCTGCCGAGAAACCTCGGCGCTGAGGGGAAAGTGCAGCATTTCTGCGCGCGTATGAGGCTTCAGACAGGCGCTGGGCGAGCTGCTTGTCTGAATGCCCTATGTCCGCGCGCGTGGGTGATGTGCAGCATCCCTATCTTTTTTTGAATCTTCAAAAAATCATAATTAATTCAATTTAAATCGAAATTGAGTTCTATAAAAAAGTAACTTGCTTAATGTTATCCATATTATCCAATAAAAATAATTCCAGAAACAAAATTTCAATTATTTTCCACGAAAATTCACAAACATCAATCAATCATCATATAACACTCAATACAACATGAAACCATCCAAATAACAAACAATCGTTTTAAAGTCCAAATTTCTTGCAAGCAAATCAATTACCAAGGCTCTGAGGCCAGTTGTTGGAAATTATTTTACCAGGATCTTAGATCTACTCACAAGTATGTTGTTTAACACCCTAAATATGAACTTTCTAAAATAATAAAATAAACACATATAAAGTTAAGAAAACCTTACATTGATGCAGCAGAATTAATGTCTCCTTCCACTCAGATCTCTAACCCTTGTATCCTTTCTGTCGGAGAGTATTATCAAGATCTGATTCCGAATGTCCTTCTCTTTGAGTTTGATCCTTCACAGTCTTCCAATCTATGATTGAGTTACTACTTGCTGTGTGTGGGCACTCACTCTTTCACTAGGGTCGAAATTTAGAAAGAGAAAAGAGAGAGAGGGGTTTCGGCCAAGGTATAGAAAAAGTTGAAGGCTCAGTTTTTCTGAAGAAAGAATTTTCTGTCAGAAAAGGTTATTCAAAGTTGTGTTTTTGACTGAGCCATCACTTTCTATTTATAGGCAACTACTAGGTTTAGGTTAGGAATTATTTGACATTAAAATAATGAAAATATCAATTTGAAATTCCACAATAAGTGGACGGCCATGGAGTAGATAATGGGCCCCACTTGATTTTTGCAGTTTTCACAAATTTTATTTCTATTTTCTCAAAAACGCCAATTTTCCAATTCTAACCATTTAAATGCCAAAACTAATTATTTAATAACTAAAATAGATTATTAAATAACCCACCTCAGGACCTGGGATTCGAGACTCGATGGTTGGACCCGATTCTTTGTCGATGTCTAGATCTAGCACTTAGACCAGAACGCGAACCCAAACTCAAACACAAATCAGGACCCGGACACATACCAAGACCCAGACACACACTTGCGAACAAAAACTGAAACTTGAACTGGAACCGGACCGAGATCTTTGAACGGGACCGAGACCTAGACCCAGGCACGAACCCGGAACCGGAGCCAGCCTCGAACCCTACTTGAGACCGAAACCCAGACCTGAACCTTGCCCCGAACCCGTACCTCGTGACTTAAAACTGGAACTGAAACTAGAAGCGAATCAGGACCCAGGAATACGACAAGGACAAGGACATGGACCCAGACCCAAAACTGTAACCCGACCAGGATCCAGACTCGGACACAAACCGACCCTGGAATTGGGTCCCAAACATGAATCCAAACCCTAACAGGGACTCGGGACCCGAACCCAAACCTAAACTCAGACTCGAACATTGAACATGACTCGGGACCCAGAACTGGGATCGAGACCTAGAATTGGACCCCAATCTTAGTCCTGGACCTAGACCCAGACCCAGACCTGGGACATGAACTAAAACAAGACTAGGACTCGTGATTGGGATCCAGATGCTGTCCCAGAATCAGAGAAATTCGGCTTGCACAAGACCATTAGTCGATGTCTTGTTTGGGACTCAGACTAGGAGCCAAAGCTGGACCAGGACTTGGACCCAGACCTAGACCCTAAACCCAAAACTGAAACTTGAACCAGAACGTCACCAGGACCCTGGAACAGGATCAGGACCGTGACCAGGACCTTGACCTACACTAGGAACCAGAACTAGAACGAACCCAGCCCAAGAACTTGAGCTCGGACCCAGTCTCGGACCCAGACTAGGACTGAGACTTGAACCCGAACTCGGGACTCGATCCCAGACCCAGACCAAGCCCCTGACCTAAATTGTTATTCAGACCTGGACATGGACACAAACCCAGACCCGTACCCGAATACCGACCTAGACCAAGACCGGGATCAAAACACGAGACCTGGACGATGATCCAAATGCAAACCAAGACCTGAACCTGGGACCCAGACCCAGGACCTGAACCTAGACCTTGATTCTGACCTGGACCCAGATCGAGATCTGAAAAACCCGTACCCGGACTGCGAATAAGACTTGGACCCCAACCCCAACCTTGACCCAAACCCGGACCCAGAACCAAACCCTCACCCAAAATCAGAACTAAAATTGTGACTAGGACCATAATCGAACCCAAACCATAACCCAAACTCAGACCACAACTTGGACCGAGACCTTGACTAGGACTGGGACCTAAGACCTAGGACCTAAACGTAGACCGGGACCTAGACCTCACCTGGTCCTAAACCCTCACCGGGTCCTAAGACCCGCAACCCTGACCAGGCTCCAGACCCTGACAAGGACCCCAAGCTAAACCTGGACCAAAACTGGGATTGAGACATAGAGTTGAACCCAGACTGAGACATGGACTAAAACCAAGACTCGGGACCCGAACCCGAACCTAGACCCAAACCAGGACCTAAGAACTGGACTTGGATTGGGGACGTAGACCAGGAACATAGGCCTTAGAACACAGAACCCGATCTAAATCCGAGACTCAACACCGAACCAGGACCTGACCTGGACCAAGGAATCTATAGTCGGACCTAGACCCAGACCCGAAACCTGCCCCGGACATAAACCAGGAAACGAACCTGTATATGAACCCATACCACGAAAAAACCCGAACCTGGGACCCGAACTCAGACGCAAAACAAGAATCAAACCCAAACATGGAACGACACCCGGACTCGAACTCGAACCCAGATCGGGATCGGAACCCAAGACTTAGACCCAAAACTAAATCCAGACTCAGATCGAGATCGAAACCTGTGACTCAGACCTGAACCTGGACCAAGACCCAGGACCCTAACCCACACCCGAAGCCTGATCTGGACCTAGCCCGTGATCTGGACACGAACACAAACTCTAACTAGGACTTGACCCCATCCCGAACTTGAATCCCGACCCGAACTCGAACCCAAACTCAAACTCGGAATCGCAACTAGAACTTGAACCGCACTAGGACTAGACTCGAACCCAAACCCAAATAAAAACCCAAACTTGAACATCGACTAGGACCCAAACCCGAACCTAGACTGGGATCCAAACCCAGACCAGAACCGGGACTTGGGCGACGGAACTAGGACCGGGACCCAAGACCCGACCCAGACACGAGTTTTAGTACGAGTCCGACTCTGGGTCTGGGTCTCGGTCCGGCTCTGGGTCGTGGTCCGAGTTTTGATCTGGGTCTAGGTTTGAGTCTTTGTCTGGGTCTGGGTCTGGTTCTGGGTTCTGGTACGGGTCTAGGTTCTGGTCCAAGTCCTGGGTCACGGGTCCTGGGTTCTAAGTTCTGGGCGCAGGTCCGGGTGCAAGTCTGGGTCCAAGTTCGGGTCTGGGTCCGAGTATTGATCTGAGTCTGGGTCCGAGTTGTTGGAAATTATTTTACCAGGATCTTAGATCTACTCACAAGTATGTTGATTAACACCCTAAATATGAACTTTCTAAAACGATGAAATAAACACATATAAAGTTTAGTAAACCTTACATTGGGTGCAGCAGAATTAAATGACTCCTTCCGTTCAGATATCTAGCCCTTGATTCCTTTGTATAGCAGAGCATTATCAATATCTGAACCTGGATCTCTTTCTCTCCTTCTTTAGTGTTGAAACTCCTTCTTGCTGAAAGTCTTTCTTCACGATCCTCCTCACTATGATTGAGGTATCACTTGCTGTGTGTGGGCTCTACTCTAACACTAAGAATTTTGAAATCTTTAGGAAGAAGAGAGAGAGGGAGTGGTCGGCCAAAGATAGGGAGAGAGAGAGGCTCAATTTTTTCTAAATGAAAAAGTAGAAAATTTAGTGTAAATTTCCTGAAGCCTTCACTATCTATTTATAGCATTCCACTAGGGTTAGGTTTGAATTATTTGGCATTAAAATAATGAAAATATCAGTTTGAAAAATCATTTCAAGCGGTCGGCCATGTAGAGTAATGGGCCGTACTTGGATTTTGCAGTTTTCTCAATTATGCATCTGATTTTCTCAAAAACGCCAATTTTCTAATTCAACCATTTAAATGCAAACTCTAACTATTTACTAACTATAAATAATTATTAAATAATATTGTCATTTATCATATTTATTAATTGAACCATACAAAGTATCATAATTAACAAATATGCCCCTAAAAACTCTTTCATTACAATTTCACCCTTACTTAGTGAAAAATTCACAAATAGACATAGTCTAATTTAAGAATTATAATTGATTAATCAAAACCAATTATATGAGTCTTACAAGCAATATTATCTCAACTAGTGCGGGGACCATGGGTCTATATAACCGAGCTTTCAATAAGCAGATCAAGAATTTATAACCTAAATTCACTGACTTATTAATTCTTCGTTGAATCCACGCATAGAACTTAGAATTGCACTCTCAGTATATAGAATGCTCTATAGGTTCCACCATATAGACACATCATTAGTTATCCATTGTTATAATCCTAATTTGATCAATGATCCTCTATATGAATGATCTACACTGTAAAGGGATTAGATTACCGTTACACCCTACAATGTATTTAATCCTTAAAACACTTAACCCCGTATAAATGATATTTTAGCTTATGTGAAATGAGATCTCCACCATTTATTTTTGTTTGGTCAATCTCGAAGGAGATCATCCTTTACTTACTATTCGCCAGATAGAAGCTATAGATTCCATGTTTATGTTAGCGCTCCCACTCAATTGCACTACCGTGTTCCCAAAATGTACGTATCACCCTGACCTAAAAGTAGGCTTAACTAACAAATCAAAGAACACGAATAGCCTCTTGAGATTGAGCCTAATCATAACAGGATTAAGATCATTTGATCTAGGATCAACTAGGCGATATTGACTAGAATAGATATTACGGTAAGTTTAATAAATCTAAGTCAAAGTTCAATATCGGTCCCTTCCGATGCATTCTTCATGCATCCCACCTGAGCTTTACTCTAACCAATGCTCTGGAAAGAACATAGCATTTCTCAAAATGCATGTAAACTCAGTTGTAGATTATCATATCAGTAAAACCCTGTGTCTGATAAATCTAGGAAACTTTATTCACATAGTCATGTTTACTTTCCAATGTGTTGACAGCACAATAAAGACGATAAAGTATGTGAAAAGGGTTTCAGATGAATTCTTACATTATGTACATATAATCATGAAATAAATCATGTGAACCAAGCAACATTAAATGTTATTTCTTATCTATATTATTAAGTAAATCTGATTATATTGAAATAAGTTTTATTTAGGGAATAAAACCCAACAAACTCCCACTTGCACTAATATAAAACAAAATGCGCATTTCAAATAATCTCAACACCTTCATATACAAATCAAGTGTAGTAGTAGTAAACTCCACGTAATAGGATCTGAAAGGTTGAATTAAACACAACCTTTTCTCCACCATTACTCTTCCTTAATCACAAAACCATTGATAATGTGAAATTCCTCTCTATATGTCTACTCTCTTGGGATAATGGATTCTATACCTTTGGCAACTATTTCTTGGTTATTTAGGAAGTAACACTTGTAGTTAAGGCAATTTGGAATGGTGCCAAAAATGTATAGAACTTTCCTTAGACTGAATAAGTACCTTTCCTGCAACTTTAACATTCAGTCCCTTTCTGGTAGACCTAGAGACTTCAGATAGGTTTTTACACTTCTCCAAAATCACTATTTCACCCCAAGAGTAATCACCATCTTATCAGAAAGATTTTCTAGCACAAAGGCAAATTTCGAAATCTGATGAGGTGTAGTCTGAGAGTTTTAAACACACCCTTATTGACTAACATATAGTTCCTCTTCTTAATCTTAAGATTTACTTGATTGTCTTCCAATGTTCTTCTGCTGGATTAATCTGATACCTACTCATTACTCCGACTCAACAGCAGGTGTCTGGTCTAAGGCATACAAAAGCATATCTAAGACCTCTCACTGTTGATTTAAAAAATTCTTTCATGGCTTTATCTTTTCTGGAATAGTAGAGACTTTTCATTAGATAAATATTAAAATCTATGCCTAGAAGTCGAGAAGCTTCTATAGATTGCCATTAGAAAGAAAATGCTTCAGCATCTAAAGTAAGTTGCTTACATTAGAGTAAGTTATTGCCAGGTATACCACAAGCCATAGGTTTAGATAAACTCAAACCTATAATACAAGGAACAAGAAATCTTGTAGAGTCCATTGAATAGACTTATTAACGAAAATTTCCTTTTATGTCCTTGTAATAGAAAACTTTAGGTTACTCCATGCGAATGGATTAAACCATAGTTCTATTGGCTTTTCTTCTTAGTTTTTTATCTTGACAATCCATTACTTGTTTAAACTCACAATGGATTTTAATCACTAGTGTCTTCCAAGTCATAAGAAGGTGAGTTCCTAGAAACTCTCCCACTACGACAAGGTACCGTGAATTATGTCTAAGAAAACTAAATGGTATTGACCTCTTCGGTTGTGACAAGACAACAGAGCCAGTGGGATCATCATATGTCATATAAGATGATAGAACACTTTTGGAATCAAGAAATAAATATCTCCTTTATTTGCTACTTTATTTTCAGACTTAGTCATTATCTTAGAAAAGTAGTATTTGTTTGAACAAACACTTTCTTATCTATTGACTATGGGATGGTCCACCCCTAATCACTTAGAATAGCTAACAAAACATGATTAAAAGTTCTAGCTTTTCTTAAGATTTTGATTAGGTCATCCATGAATCTAGTAATGATTTACATTAAGTATACAACCATTACATCATTCTGAAATTGTATTACCATTGAAGGATTTAGACAACGACTAGTAACTAATCATCAATATGCAAATCGAAATTTCTGGGGAGGTAAGTTTGGATATAATTAAAAATCAATTTAATGATCTTTGAACTGCATATCTACTAACTATTTCTCCACCCCTATCATTTCGCAAGATCTTTAATTACTTACCTTAATTGTTTTAACCATTGCTAGAAATTAATCAAATTTTTAAACATTTCAAATTTCTTTGCATAAGGTATAATCTAGAGTTATCGTTTTAAGAATACAACGAAAGAAACTCATATCCACCGCTGAATGTACATCCATCTGCGAATGAGATGAACTACTTTCAGTGCATATAGGCATATTAACTCTTTGCAGAGATTGTTCTTGTCAAAAATACTATAAACAAGATACAAATGCCATAGATTAATAAAAATATGGTTGTGTCTTTTTGATGACTTAGGTTTAGTTACATGAAAGATGTAAAGCCCGCTTAGTTTAATTTGGAAATTAGCAGTTAATTATGATTAATTATGAAAATTATTTATAGCTATTTAAATAATTTATTATACTGTTATTTATGGAATTCAGAAATGCATTGCTATGTCATTCAGTAGTTTTCATATTTTGCATTTCCGGTGCCCGGTATTTTGGAACTCGGCGTTTGGCTCAGTAGAAATCACAACTTAGTATGTTAGTAGTTTGGGACGGTTTATTAGACATTGGGACTGTCGGGATTGGCCGGGAATTTAGAATTCCCCAAAAATACCCCTTTAGTATGATTTATGTGGTTTTAGGGTGGAGGGGCAAAATGGTCTTTTTGCCCCATTAGTATTTTGTCTTTTAGTGATTTTTATTATTTGAAAAATAAATGTTTATTTAATTGTTGTTGGTTGAAATAAATCCTTTTCACTTCATTTACTCTTCAAAGCATCATTTTTTTCCACACTTAGAAAAAATAGAGAAAAAAATTTCAAAACAAACTCTCTTTTTCTTTCCTCTCACTTTCGGCCACCTTTGAGCAGCTAGGAGCTGGCCTTTTCCTTGAAGTTTTCTTATGAATCCATCTCTCTTTAAGGTCCATTTCAAGCTAGGTTAGCTTCTCTTGTTTCCTTCCTTAAATGGTTGAGATTTTGATGAAAATGAGGATGCATGCATGATTATTTAAGTTTGTTGCTGCTGTTATGTTGTTGTTGAATTTTGTGATTTAAGCATGTTAATTTGAAGTTAATTAAGCTGTTAAAAATGCATGTAAATTACCTTGCTTTAAGTTTAGAATTTCTAGCTCAAAAATGTGATTTTTGGAAGAAATGTTGTGAATCTGTTGTTGTGTTGTTGTTAATGTTTTTATTTGTTTTCAGAGGTTATATTATGCTAGTTTAAGAGGATTTAAGTTTTTTTGAATGCATGTTAGGTGGTTTTGCTTAAGTTTGAGTTTAGAACTCAAAGCTTGAGCTCTAATGGCACTTTTTGTTTTGGTGCATTCTCGGTGGTTTTGGTGCCTTAGAATTGTTCTAGGGGTTATATGGAATAGGTATGGAAGGTTTGAGTTGATTTGGAGTTGATTTGAGCAAGATATGGATTTTTGATTGTTGCTGCCTGCGAGGAACCGGGATTCCGGTTGTGCATCCGGAATTCCGGATGAGGGTTCTGAATTTTCCAGAACTGGAATTCCGGTTGGGCAACCGGTCTACCGGTTGGGGAAAATTCAGGGACCCTAGTTTTCCTCGTTTTTATGTTTTTGGGGGTATTGCCATGCTTTTTATCGATAGGGAAACTTTTAGTTCCTAGTTTAAGTCCCCGGGAAGTGATTTAGCGTGTCACTTATAGTGTTGTGATTTTTATGGTTTAGGAGCACATGTCCGCCGTCACCTAAAGTTCCAGTCAGGTTGACCGGCACACCTGAATTCGGAATCCAGGTAAGATTAGTATAACAGTATGCATATGTAGATTACATGTTTAGCGTGCATGTAGGAAGCCTGTTAGATTACATTAGTTATGTATGTTGGCTTCGAACCATCCAACCCTGTCACCTCGGTACAGGCTGGAGTATGACCAGCAGCCGGAGTATGACCGGTTTGACCGATCAGGCTGACACTTGGTTGGTGGTTCCGTACTATTGACCTATCCTGTCGGTACAGGTTGGAGTATGACCAGCAGCCGGAGTATGACCGGTTCGACCGATCAGGAGGATACTTGTCAATAGTACCGTCCTTGTGAACGTTCAGAACTCAGTACCATGTTGGACATGGCAGTAGTGGCTCAGTACCGTGTTGGACACGGCAGTAGCGGGACTCAGTATCGTGTTGGACACGGCAGTTAGGGTTATGATCAGGGGTATGGGCGTCTGATCATGACCGGGAATTATGTATGAGTATTATTATGCTTTTCATACTGAGTCTGTCGACTCACAGTTCTATGTTTATGTGTAGGTAAAGGCAAGGCTAAAGCTGACGGACCGTGAGCGAGCTTATGAAGGTTGTACATGTCGGGGCGGTTAGGCCTGGAGCGTACGATCATCGGGATAGCGAGACTGATTTTGTAACTAGTCGCTAGGCGACATTATTTTGTGTATCAATTAAACACTTAAATCTTTTTGTAAATGATTTTGTAATCGGGATCCCGAGTCTTTTGTAATATTATTTTATAAGTTTAATTAAAAAGCGAAAATTTTAATTAATCACGTTTTTCCATAAACCTCGTTGATTAGCAACGAGCTGCACAGCATGTTTAAAAATCACGTAATACGCCTATGTTAGTTAGGGTGTTACAATTTGGTATCAGAGCCGTCAGGTTTTCTTCCGAAGATCGTCACGACATGTACAATCATCATCAGCAGTCAGCTCGTTTCACGGTTCAGTAAGCCTTTATTGCTTTAGTAGTTTATTTTATTCAGTTATGAAAAAGAAAAGCCTGTTAGGAAGCATGTTAGTAGCCTGATAGTAGAATAGGCGCATGTTTCGTTTTTAATTTCCAAATTAAGCGGCATTAGTAAGCTCTCCTTGAATACGACCGGATATGCCAACTCTTGGTTTCGCAGGCGGTTCTAATCAGATGGACGCCAGGCGGACTACCAGGAGTCAGGGCAACTCCGTAGGGTCGAACCAAGGACAGGGAGCTCAGTTTCCCCCACCTGTTAGGGGCCGAGGTAGAGGTCCCCGGGGCAGGGCTCGTGGCCGGGGTGGTGAGAACCCGCCACAGGATGCCTAGGCTCCCCCAGCCGATCAAGGAGCCCAGAATTGGGAGTTACAGTTTGCAGAAATGCAAGCCCGGATTGAAGAGCAAGACCTTGAGATTCAGAGGTTGAGACAGCAGGGTGCTCCTGCAGTTCCAGTGCTCGTAGTTCCAGTGGCACCTGCCCCTCCTGCCCAGGCCGAGATAGTGGTGGCGGCCAATAGATTGGAACCTCTGTATGAGCGGTTCCAGAAGCAAGCACCTCCAGTTTTCCTGGGAGGTCCAGACGTAATGAAAGCCGAGCAGTGGCTGACGGTGATTACCAAGATCCTGAACTTCATGGGTGTCACCGGTAACGACAGAGTGGTGTGTGCCACTTTCCAGTTCCAGGAGGACGCTCTGGTCTTGTGGGACATGGTGTCTCAGATTCACGACGTCACCACCATGACCTGGGAAAGGTTCCAAAAACTCTTCAACGCAAAGTACTACAACGAGGCGGTTAGAAGCGCCAAGAGGAAAGAGTTCGCTCACCCGACCCAGCGTGAGAACATGAACGTCACTGAGTATACTACCCAGTTTGACCGGTTGGCGAGGTTAGCCTCGGGAATTGTGCCAACCGACTTCAGCAAGAAGGAGAAGTATCTGGACGGGTTGAATGCCAAGATCAAACACAATTTGATGATTGCCATGGACGACAGCACCACCTATGCTCAGATGGTGGAGAAGGCACTGCGAGCTGAGGGCGCAGTTGGGTGTCTGTCGGAGTCAGCTAGTACTCCGGTGAGTGGCGGGGCTCCTACCCCTCCTGCATCAGGTTTTAGCAGAGGGAGTAGTGGTTCGGCCATTGATCAGAGGAAGAGAACACCCACTGCTTCTGGTGGCTCGAGTCAGAATAAGAGGTTCCGGGGGAACCAGAACAGAGGGAGTCGTCCTGGTGGTACTGAGACCCGATTCTCCTATCCCGAGTGCCCTAGCTGCAAGAGGCACCATCGGGGTGAGTGCAAAGGTCAGGGATGCTTTCACTGTGGCATGCCCGAACACTTCAAGAGGGACTGTCCCCAGCTCCGAACAGAGGCACGGAGAGCTCCGGCGATACCCACTCCAGCCAGGGTGTTCGCCATTACTCAGGCTGATGCAGATGCCAGCCCATCAGTTGTCACATGTCAGCTTTCTATTAATAACTCGCTATATTCAGTGTTGTTTGATTCTGGGGCTACACATTCTTATGTGGCGGCCAGAGTCTTTAGTAAGTTGGATAGACCGTATGATAGATATGAATCAGGGTTTGGAACCCTATTACCTGGCGGAGAATTGGTTATCTCCAATAGGTGGATTAGGTCTATGCCGATCAGGATAGATGGTAGAGAGTTAAGTGCTGATCTGATAGAGATGAGTCTAGTCGAATTCGATATTATTTTAGGAATGGATTTCCTATCTAAATATTCGGCGAGCATTGATTGTAAAAGGAAGATGGTGATCTTCCAACCGGAAAGTGAAGAACCATTTGTGTTTGTTGGTTCAGTTCAGGGATCTCGGATCCCGGTGATTTTGGCCATGTCAGCTAGAGAATTGTTGCACAGCGGTTGTTTAGGGTTTCTGGCCGTGGTGGTGGACACCACTCGGCCAGATACCATTCGGCCAGAGGACATCAAGGTGGTTCGGGAATTTTTGGATGTTTTTCCCGAAGAACTTCGAGGGTTACCACCTCAGCAGGAGATTGACTTCGTGATAGACTTGGCACCAGGGGTGGAACCGGTTTCCAAAGCCCCGTATAGAATGGCTCCAGCTGAACTTAAGGAATTAAAGATTCAGCTCCAAGGGTTACTTGACTTAGGGTTTATTCGGCCCAGTGTGTCACCCTGGGGAGCCCCAGTTTTATTCGTCAAGAAGAAGGATGGATCTATGAGGATGTGCATCGACTACTGGGAATTGAACAAGCTGACAGTGAAGAATAAATATCCATTACCTAGGATCGATGATTTGTTCGATCAGCTTCAGGGGAAGACGGTCTTTTCTAAGATTGATCTCCGTTCGGGTTATCATCAGTTGAGAATTCGAGAGGAGGACATTCTGAAGACGGCTTTCCGCACTAGGTATGGACATTACGAATTTCTGGTTATGTCGTTCGGACTAACCAATGCTCCTGCGGCATTCATGGACTTGATGAATAGAGTATTCAAGGATTTCCTCGATATCTGTGTGATTGTGTTTATCGACGACATCCTCGTGTACTCTCAGTCAGAAGAGGAGCATGAGTTACATCTTCAGATGGTACTGCAACGGCTTCGAGAACATAAGCTTTATGCCAAGTTCAAGAAATGTGAGTTCTGGCTATCTCAGGTGTCCTTCCTAGGGCACATTGTGAGCAAAGATGGGATCAAGGTGGATCCCGGGAAGATTGAATCCGTCAGGGATTGGCCGAGACCGAACACAGTGACATAGATCAGAAGCTTCTTGGGTTTAGCTGGGTACTACCGTAGGTTCGTGGAACGGTTTTCAAAAATTTCAATACCCTTAACCGAACTTACAAAGAAAAATCAGCGATTTATTTGGTCAGACAAGTGCGAAGCTAGTTTTCAGGAGTTAAAGCGGAGGTTGATTACCGCTCCAGTGCTAGCTTTGCCTTCAGACAGCGAGAAGTTTGTAGTTTATTGTGACGCATCCAAACAGGGTTTGGGGTGTGTATTGATGCAAGCCGATCGGGTTATCGCTTATGCCTCGCGTCAGTTAAAGGATTATGAACAACGATACCCGACTCATGATCTAGAGTTGGCTGCGGTGGTTTTCGCATTAAAGATTTGGCGGCATTACCTTTACGGGGAAAAATGTGAGATCTATACCGACCATAAAAGTCTCAAGTATTTCTTTACTCAGAATGATTTGAATATGAGACAAAGGCGTTGGTTGGAATTAGTGAAAGATTACGATTGTGAGATCCTCTATCATCCCGGAAAGGCCAATGTAGTGGCCGATGCCCTGAGCAGAAAGGGTCCCGGGCAAGTAGCTAGTATGGTTCATATCTCACCTCAGCTAGCAGAGGATATGGTTAGATCCAGTATTGAGTTTGTGGTAGGTCAGCTTCACAACTTAACGCTGCAATCTGACCTGTTGGAAAGAATAAAAGTCGCTCAAATGACGGATCCAGAATTAGTGAAGATTAGAGATGAGGTATTGGCTGGTCAAGCCAAAGACTTTTCAGTGTCAGACAGTGGGATGCTTTTGTATAAAGCCAGGGTTTGTGTTCCGAATAGTGTGGAACTTAGGAATGAGATCTTTGAGGAGGCTCATTCTACCCCGTATTCTCTGCATCCCGGCACCACTAAGATGTACCAAGATTTGAAACCGTACTTCTGGTGGAGCGGTATGAAGAAGAATTTGGTAGAATTTGTATCGAGATGCCTCACTTGTCAGCAGATTAGGCTGAACACCAGAGACCAACAGGGTTGTTACAGCCTCTAACCCTACCAGAATGGAAGTGGGAGGATATCACGATGGATTTTGTTGTCGGGTTACCTAGGACCACGGGTTTATTTGATTCCATCTGGATAGTGGTGGATCGATTTACGAAATCTGCTCATTTTGTGCCGGTTAGAACAACATTTACAGTGGATCAGTTGGCAGAGTTGTATGTCAGAGAGATAGTGAGACTTCACGGGGTACCGAAGTCGATAGTTTCGGACAGGGATCCGAAGTTCACCTCCAATTTTTGGCAAAGTTTGCAACGAGCAATGGGTACAAAGCTGAAATTCAGTACAGCATTCCATCCTCAGACAGATGGTCAGTCCGAAAGGAAAATTCAGATATTGGAGGACATGTTGAGAGCCTGTGTTATGGACTTTGAAGGCTCATGGAATAAGTATCTACCGTTAATAGAATTTTCTTACAACAACAGTTATCAGAGTACGATAGGGATGGCTCCCTATGAACTGTTATACGGTAGGAAATGTAGATCTCCTATCCACTGGGATGAGACAGGGGAGAGGAAGTACCTAGGTCCAGAGTCAGTGCAGCGGACCAATGAGGCGATAGAAAAGATAAAAGCTAGAATGCTTGCCTCACAGAGCAGACAGAAGAGTTACGCAGATCCGAAACGCAGAGATGTTGAGTTCCAAGTAGGGGACCATGTGTTTTTACGGGTATCTCCAATGAAGGGGATTAAACGTTTCGGGAAAAGAGGCAAGTTATGCCCTAGATTTACAAGACCTTTCGAGATTCTTGAGAAGATAGGTCAAGTGGCATATCGGTTAGCATTGCCTCCAGCCTTATCAGCAGTTCACAACGTATTCCATGTCTCGATGTTGAGAAAATACGTTTCAGATCCCTCTCATATACTCAGTTATGAGAGCCTTGAGCTACAGCCACACATGACTTATGAAGAACAACCAGTGCAGATCCTGGATAGAAAGTGTTGACCGAGATTTTCGGCAACTATTAGAATATGATTATATTAAAGAGCTGTAAGAAAGTGAGATGAAGATTTTTACGTGGTTGGGGCGTTAATGAGCCTTAGTCCACGAGTCTTTGTTATTAATGGATGTATTTAATACAGATTCCACACTTGAGAGAATGTTTTTCTCGTAAATACAGAGAATGTTCTTGGTGAGTATTTTCTCTTCTTGCTCTTATGCAACCCAAGATTCTCGACCCCATTAAATGAGCTTTGAGGGGGTATTTTTAGTGTTTTGGTGGGGTAATCCCTAGAATTGTTCTTACACATGTATCTGTAAGTATCCATAAAGTTGGGCATTTCCAATGAATATACCATGGGTGATGCATGGTCAAATCCCTACATGCTGTAGGGTTTTTATGAGGAATGTCCTTTTTGCCTTGTGATTGACGTGACTCTTCGCAGAGTAGCCGTCGCTAGACTTAAATGATCATTACTGTAGCGCTGCTGTTTGGGGGTTGTGCCGTCAGACTTTATTGCGTGTTACAGTCCCAACACGCTTCCTCCCATGCGGCATTAAATGCGACTTGATTGCTCAGGAGAGGCCTGACACATCCCGGAGAGGCTTCATGCTATGCGAGCTTCCGGGAGTACCTTGTATTCCGGGTGCCTCCTCCGGGACCCATGCCCATGGCGCTTCCTTGTGGCGTACAAAGACTTATCAAATATTTACAAGTTATCTGATCCACGTGTCCCATTTCGACTGGTCCACGTATTTTGGGCGATTTCAGGGGCAACATTTACCCCCCAAGCCTTGTTTACTTGGAAAAAATAAACCAAGGCTTGCTTAGGTGCCTCCGGTCGACTCCTCGTTTCCTTGGCTCAAGCCTGGAGCGCGTGGGGGCACATTTAATGATGATATTTAATGCAGCGATTTTCTTTTTGCAGGAATGTCTCCGGCCGCCTCCTCGGTCTCCTGACTCAAGCTTGGGGCGCGTGAAGGTGCGTCTAATGATGGCATTAAATGTAGCGATTCGCTTTTGTAGAGGTCGATTCGTTTCACGTTCTTTGATTGATGCGGCGCATTAATGGTGTCAGACGGATACTCAAACGTTTCAACCGCCTTCATGGCAGATTGATCTGATCCGTTGATTTTCGGGAATTCGAATCGTGCATCTCCCCCACCGTGCGATTGGTAGGTGATGACGCCTGTTCCTCATGCGTTTTTGCCTATAAAAGCCACCACCTTTCCTTCATTTCGGTTACTTTCCATTTCTTGCTATTTTTGCTCGAATTTCTCAGAGAGAAAATTCTTCAAAGTAGCACGAACTGACTTAACACTTAGACGTTTCTTTCAGTTTCCCAGTGTTTGCCTTCGCCAATTCTTCTCAACTTTTACTCAACCACATCCAGTACCCCCAGTTCAACGATCTACTGTAAGTTTCTTGCATCCTCAGATAATAACATGCTTTCGTTTACTTCGTTCGTTTTCTGGGTTCGTACTCTGAGGCTTCTGAGTGTGTGAGTGTTTTAAGTTCTTTGAGTGTTCTGCTTTATGTCTACTGCTTTAGTTGTAGGATCGCCATTATCATGCCTCTGTTATAATGTGCATTTTTGTTGAAGAGAGCCATGTGTTCTTCGTTCAACAGTTGCTTAGGGCATAGAATGGTTTTTCCTTTTTTTTTTTTTTTTTTACAAAACCACTTTCTGCGATTTCACTGCACCAGACACTTGTTCAGGGATTCTCTTTAGGGTTTCTCATGTGACACGTGTCCGGGGGGGGCCTCTTTCCAGCGGTTAGGGGACCCCCACTCCCTTTTTCTTGACTTAGGGTTTGGTATGGGACCTAACTGCTGGAATTTTCTTTTCCCTTTTTGTCTTTCGCAGAACACAAAATGTCTGCTTCTGGTTCGAAATCTTCGAAGAAGAAGGGAAAAGACATGGCCACGTTGGAGGAGGTTTCCCTGGGACCTGTTGCCCAGGAGGGGTATAAATCCCGCGCGACTGGGTGGGAAGCGGCTGAGCTTCGATCCACCTTGACTTGTCCTCACCAGCTGGAGAATATTATAGAAGTCGCTGGGATCAAACCCTCCACTTCAGGGACCTATCATCGGCCTCCTCGCGACTCGGAGACGCCTAATCATAACTATGACGGCTTCGGGGCTTGGAGCCAGACTCATTTGATGGCCGGTGCCATGCTCCCGCTCCAAGATTACTTTGTTAATTTCCTTGTATTTGTCGGCCTTGCGCCATACCAACTCATTCCTCAAGCTTACCGCCTGCTCTCAGGCTTATTTATTTTTTATACCGCCCGCGGCTGGGGGTCTCCCAGCCTGGCGGAAATTTTGTATTTTTACGAACTTGTATCCGTCCCCAAGAAAGGGGACAAACTTAAGGATGGTTTTTATGGGTTCCGGATTCACCCTGCTAACGAGGGGGTGGTTCCGTACAATAGGCAGACTCAGGTTAAGGAGTACCGCCACCGCTTTTTCTTCTCCTCCGGGTTCAGGGCCGTGGACCACCCGGAGCTTCTCACGGAGTGGGTGCGGATCCCACCTTACCAGCGGACGCCTCCTACTCAGGCTTTTCTCCGAAGGGCCCAAGCCTTTGCCTCCTACGACCGCGCTGATCTTGATGTCGGGGGCCTAGTCACCACGGAGAATTGTAGGAAGGCCAAACTTATCCTTTCTCACCAATCTGTGGAAGACTCCAACCTCTCACGGGTCATCTGCCCCAATGTGAGGGCGCCGGTTGCGGAGAAGGCCTTCCGGGACGAGCTCATTGCCATGGCAGAGAAGAAGTACCAAGATTATCTCTACCGGAAGGCCCAAGAGAAAGCATACTCTCAGGCTCAGGCTGCCTCTGGGAGAGGACTCCGCGTGGGGAGTCCGGTGGTGCGAAGGAGCCAAGCCATTGCCGGGAAGTCCGAGGCTAAATTTTTTGACAAGATTCTTCAAGAAGAGATTGGGGATCGTCCTGCCAGGAGGCCCCTTCGTATTGAAGATTCTTCCGAGAAGCAAACTTCCCGCCCGCAGCCTTCGGTCCCCGAACCAAACTCGGGGGCTCCCGGTGCTAGCACCTCCGGTGCCGGCGGTAAGTCTCCCTTGATAATTCGTTATGTTCCTTCCGTTGATGAATACACCAGTCGTAGGCCCGTAGGGTTCGACGAGCGTCTTCGTAGATTTAGGATGCCGTCGACCCGGTGGGGGGATCGTTTGAAGGAGTTTTATTTTTCGAACTTAGGAGATTACCTAGGTCGGTCCCGGATGGGCTCCGGCCCTCCGGAACCTATTCCCTTAGGTCCCTCTGCTTACATAACGTCCAGCTGGTTCCGGCCCTCAGACAGTTATCTCGGAGATGACGCTGTCAGCATTAAAGTTCAGGACTTTGCTAGGGCCAAATTAGGAAGTCCGGGTAGGAGTAGTTTATTTGTTGTATCTTGTATAAGCGGTTCCTCACGGACTTCTAACACTTGCTTATTTTGTGATACATGTATCTCCATGGATGCCATCCTGGACCAGCTTACTGGAGTTCATACTCCCGTGGCTCCTCCGGCCTTTACCTCCTCTCCCCCGGCACCTTCATTGAAGGTTTCTTCCAGCGCCTCCCCCGACACTATTGACTTAGTGGATGACGAGGAGGTGCTTCCGGGAGAAGGCCAAGGGAAGGGATGGGACTTCTCGGAGGAAGCCGCTGAGGGTGCGGGAGAGCCCCGAGCCCTTCCGGAGGAAGCAGAGGAGGGCGAGGAGGGCGAGGAGGAGCCTGAAGTGGCTCTGATTCATAAGCGCAAGGGCAAGATGATTGCCCAGGATGAGCCGAAGAGGCCTCGGAGAGCCGACACTCCTGCTCATGGTCTGGACGGCGGGGTCTCCCCGATGGAGGAAAATCCTGCTCCTCCCAACATCGAGCTTACCCCGATTCCGGGGGACGAGGTGAGGCAGGAGCTTCGCATAGCCAAACACAACTATGCTATGGATGAGTACTCCCGGGGGTATGCCGAAGTGGAAGCCCTTAGGAGGATTCTGCGAGCTGAGGTTGAGGCGAGCATCAACCACCCGGAATACCAGGATCCGTGGGACCTTAATCTGGACCCCTTATCGGACTGGTTCCGTCGCTTTCTAGGGCCTACCTTGGCTCCTTTTGCCGCGGAGATGACCGGCGAGTTCGCATCTCAGCTCACCCGTTGCGCGCCTAAGCGGTTTGCCACTTGCGCTTCCCTGAACTCCATCATCCAGGTCCAGGACCTCAGCCATTCTCTCACGGTGGTAAGTACTTTGCAATTTTCGCGTTTCCTTTTATTGTTTATATTTTATTTTTTCCTTTGAGAAATTCCTCCTTATCCTTTTATTATGGTTCAGCTTGCTGCTGAGGTTGGCCGCCTCTCCAAGAACATCATAAACCATGGCTTCATTTTGTCCGACTTTGGGGACATGAACGATGTCAGGAAGGTCCTCCAGGACCTCACAGCGGAGAGGCAGATCTACCAGGAGGCTGCCGAGCACCAGGAGGCAGCGGCCAAGGCCAAGGAAGAGGAGGCCAAACGGAGGGAGGCTCAGGCGGAGGCCATGATCTGGAACGAGGCTCAGCGGAGGGACAGGATGGAGGCCCATCATTAGGAGGAACAAAGGGCTCAAACCGAGGCTGTTGAGAAGGCCAGGCGAGACCTCCGGGAGGCCAGGGAGGCTTTGGATGAAATGGTCGCCAAAGTGAGATCTTTAGAGGAAACTCACCAGGCGGACATAGAGTCCAAGGCCGCTCTAGCTGCGGAGCTGAAGCAGCTGAGGGACTTCAAAGAACAATCCATCAGGAATGCCAAGAGGGCCGAGCTCCTCTCTCCCGTTTCCTGCGCCCGGTGCCCGAAGCGCTTTGATGATGGTGTCTACATGGCTTGGTCCACCAATGATCAGAATATCAAGCTTACTTTTTATCCCAAACCCGAGGAAATGATTACCAAATTTCGGGAAAAGAAGAAGAAGCTTGATGCCGCGCTAGAGGCGCGTATCGGACCTCGCCTTCCTCCGCGGGCTGACTGAGCTGCCGTACAACTGAACAAGATTCCACCCGTTTCTTTTATAACTCTCTTTTTTTTTGTTTGTACATATTTGCTGCTGCCTTAGAACAATTTACATATAGGTAGCAGCTTTCATTTGAAGGGGAGACAATTATATTTTAAGGCCTGTCCCCAGGCCGTTTATATGTATATGACCTGCCCTTTGGGCTAGGATATTTTTTTTATGCGATCTTTCTTTTGTCACACTTATGTTTCTTAACCTTTCCTTTGGATCAGGATTTTTATACTTATGCTTTTTATTTCTGTGCATATTTTCTGACCTGCCCTTTGGGTCAGGATATTTTACTTAGTTTGTTTTTCTGTTTGTCCGTGCGGCATACCCTAGTACCCCCCTGAGTGGCATAGAAACTTTGTTTTTAAGGCACTCAGTTTTATTTAATATAGAGGAGGTATACATTTGGACGGTACAAACCCTTTGAACAAAATCTAAGTTTTAATTCGCTACTGGTAATATTTTCTGAGGTGATCGGCATTCCAGGCTCTTGGGACGGTGGTTCCGTCCATTCTTTTTAGTTTGTAAGTGCCAGAACCGATCTCGTCCTCGATCTCATATGGTCCTTCCCAATTTGGTCCAAGTACCCCCACTCCGGGTTCTTGGGTGGCTGGGAAAACCCTTCTTAGGACCATATCTCCAATAGCGAATTTTCTGTTTTTAACCTTAGAGTTAAAATACTTTGTCACCTTCTTTTGATAAGCAGCCATCCGTATTTGAGACTCATCCCGGAGTTCTTCGACTTGATCGAAAGCTTCTTGGAGCAGTTCCTGATTAGTGGCAGGATCGTAAGTCGTCCTCCTGTGGGATGGGAATAATGTTTCCACCGGGACCATTGCTTCACAACCGTACGCCATTGAGAATGGCGAGTGGCCGGTTGTGGTTCTGGGGGTCGTCCGGTAGGCCCATAATACCCTTGGCAATTCTTCAGGCCAGTTATTTTTACAAGCCAGCAGCTTCTTTTTCAAAGTGACCTTTAGGATTTTATTGACTGCTTCCGCCTGGCCGTTTGTTTGAGGTCGGGCTACCGCGGAGAAGCTTTTTACCAGTCCGTGTTGGTTGCAGAAGTCAGTAAATTCCTCGCAATCGAATTGCTTTCCATTGTCTGAGACTATTTTGTGAGGCAAGCCGTATCGACACACTATGTTTTTGATAACAAAGTCGAATGCCTTCTTAGCAGTTATTGTCTTCATAGGCTCAGCCTCTGTCCATTTGGTGAAGTAGTCTACTGCTACTATTGCATACTTTACCCCTCCTTTTCCCATAGGTAGAGACCCGATGAGATCTATTCCCCAGACCGCGAAGGGCCAGGGGCTGGTCATCAGGGTGATCTCGTTTGGAGGAGCTCTCGGTATGTTCGCGTACCTTTGGCACGAGTCACACTTTTGGACATAGTCTATACAATCTTTTTTCATTGTTGGCCAGAAGTACCCTTGCCTCAATATTTTCTTTGAGAGGCTGGGTCCTCCCGTATGATCTCCACAGAACCCTTCATGGACCTCCAACATGATTTGTCTAGCTTCAGGGTCCGATACACACCTTAAATAAGGCATGCTGAGTCCTCTCCGGTAGAGAATTTGGTCCATCATTACATAACGATGAGCCTGATACTGAATCTTTCGAGACAGTGCCCTCTCTTGGGGCAACTCACCTGTGGTTATGTATTTTATGATGGGGACCATCCAGCTGGGTTCTTGCCCAACCGTTAGTGTGGTCTCTTTTATTTTGATGCTTGGCTCTGCCAAGCGTTCCACTGGTACTACCCCCAGCTCTTCGATTTCACTGTTCGAGGCTAACTTAGCCAGACAATTCGCGTGAGCGTTCTTCTCTCGGGGGATTCTTTCTATTTTATAGTCCGCGAACTCGTGGAGCAGTTCTCGGACTATTGTTACGTACGCGGCCATCCGCTCGCTGCGAGTTTGGTATTCTCTGGATACCTGGTTTACGACCAGTTGAGAGTCACTGTAGACTTCCACTCTTTTGGCTCCTACAGCTTTGGCCAATTTCAGCCCTGCTATCAAGGCTTCATATTCGGTTTGAAGCTGTGAAGTTGAATCGGAGTGCTGCCTGGAGCCGCAATCCAGTAGGTGATATCATGGCCACTCCGGCTCCCGAACCGTTCTCATTAGAAGCTTCGTCTACAAACACCCTCCAAGTGGGATTGGCGGTACCGGCGTATTAGCTGTTGCCTCGGCTTCATTACATTCAGTGATGAAATCTGCCAATGCTTGGCCTTTTATGGAAATCCGGGGTACGTAATGTAAGTCGAATTGACTCAGCTCCATCGCCCACTTGAGGAGTCTTCCGGATGCTTCAGGCTTCTGGAGAACTTGCTGGAGCGGATGATTGGTCAAGATTTTGATCGGATGGGCTTGGAAGTACGGCCTCAGCTTCCTTGATGCCATCAGGAGGCAGAATACTAATTTTTCAATGACCGGGTACCTTGTCTCGGCTCCTATCATGCGCTTACTGACATAGTACACAGGGTGTTGAGTTTTTTCTTCCTCCCGGACCAGAGTAGCGCTGACCGCGTGCTCGGAGACGGCCAAGTAAAGGAACAAGTCTTCTCCAAGGACGGGTTTCGATAGGATAGGAGGTTTGGCCATGTGGTCTTTTAGCCTCTTGAACGCCTCCTCGCATTCATCCGACCATTCGAACTTCTGGCATTTCTTCAATACGTTGAAGAAGGGTATGCACTTGTCCGTGGATCGTGAGATAAAGCGGCTCAGTGCAGCTACCTTTCCGGTCAAGCTCTGCACGTCTTTGTGCTTCTTGGGGGATGGCATGTCCAGGAGAGCTTGGATTTTCTCCGGGT
Organism: Cannabis sativa; assembly: GCF_029168945.1. NCBI lineage: Eukaryota > Viridiplantae > Streptophyta > Magnoliopsida > Rosales > Cannabaceae > Cannabis > Cannabis sativa. Next base: position 63,334,075 of record NC_083601.1, read on the forward strand.
TTGCTTCGATCCCCCTTTGGCTGACTATGAAGCCTAGGAATTTTCCTGACTTGACCCCAAAGGTGCACTTTTTCCGGTTGAGCTTCATACCGTATCTCCGGACGACTTCGAAACATTCTTCTAAGTCGCTTGCATGGCTGTTGCATGCTTTGGATTTGACGAGCATGTCGTCTACATATACCTCCATGTTCCGTCCCAGGAGGCTTTTAAACATCCGGTTAACCATTCTTTGATAGGTTGCTCCGGCGTTTTTCAGTCCGAAAGGCATGACTAGGTAGCAGTATACCCCCTTATCGGTCCTGAATCTAGTGCACTCCTGGTCTGCTGTATGCATTTTTATTTGGTTGTACCCAGCATAGGCATCCATGAAAGACAGCAGCTTAAATCCGGACGTGGCGTCTACCATCTGGTCGATCCTGGGTAGCGGGAAGCAGTCCTTTGGGCAGGCTTTGTTTAGATCTGTGAAATCTATACAAACCCGCCAAGTCCCGTTCGGCTTGGGCACCAGGACCGGATTGGCCAGCCATTCCGAATAGTACACGTCTCGGATCATGCCACTGGACAAAAGTTTGTCCACCTCTTTCTCTAAGGCCTCGGCTTTCACCGAGTTGAGCGGGCGTCTCTTTTGCTGTACAGGGGGCATGTCCGGGTTGACATTGAGTACATGGGTGATGACATGAGGGCTGATGCCGGTCATGTCTTCTTCGCGCCATGCAAAGATGTCGATGGCGCCCTTCAGTGTTTTTATTATTTTATCCTTTTCCTCCGGATCCAGGCTCTTCCCTATCCGGAGTACTTTGGTGGAGTCGTCGTCGCACACTGGTATTTCTTCGACGTCCTCCATTGGTTCCACGACCCTTTCGGACCCTAAGCGAGGATCCAACTCATCCTCTTCAGCCTTCTCTATCTCAGGGGACCCCCGGACCATGAGTACTGGTAAGTGGGTGGCAACATTGTAACACTGCCTGGCTTCTCCTTGGTTTCCCCTCACAGTTCCGACTCCGGCTTCCTGAGTAGGGAATTTCAAGCACAGGTGTCGGATTGAAGTAATCGCACCAAAGTCCACTAGGGCCGGTCGGCCTAGGATCGCGTTGTAGGCTGTTGGGCAGTCTACCACCACGAAGGTGCAATACTTAAATGTGCTCTGCGGGGTATCCGGGCACAGGGTAACCGGGAGCCTTACTTTTCCCATCGGGATTAGCGTCGTCCCGTTAAACCCCGTGAGCTGGGACCCACTAGGCGAGAGGTCCCGGTCGGTCAACCCTATCGCAATGAAGGCTTCTTTGAAGAGCAAGTTCACGGAACTCCCATTGTCAATCAGGACCCTAGCCACCACTTTATTTGCGATGGGGGTCTCTATGACCAGCGGGTCGTGGTGAGGAAAACGCACCGTCTTGGCGTCTTCTTCCGTGAACGTTATGGGTTGGTCCATTAGCCGAGGCCTTTGAGCTGGGAGTTGAGTAACCTCCCACACCTCACCGTGTTTCGCGGCCTCGGCATATCGTTTTCGCTCCTTGCGAGTGTTTCCTCCGATATGGGGACCTCCGGAGATCATGGCTACCCGTCCATTAGGCCGGGGCGGTAGCTCAGGGATATGCTGGGTGTCACCTGTGGGAGCAGCTGGAGGCAATACTCCTGCTGTAGCCCCTGGCGTTCCCGGAGGCATACCCCCGGCCACCTGCCCTGGATTAAGGTGGGGCAACCTATTTTTGATCCACTCATAGAGGTGGCCCAAGCGGATCAGATTTTCAATCTCGTCTTTGAGATTCTTACACTCATTGGTGCTATGACCAATCTCGTTGTGGTACTCGCATCTTTTACTTGGATCTCTCCGGGAGCTATCCTTGTACAATGGCTGTGGTCTCCGGTAGTGCGTATTTTGCCTAGTGGCAAAATATACACATTCCTGGGAGTCCGTGAGCTCTGTGTACTGAGTATATTGGGGTGTGTACCCCTTCTTTTGGCGCTTCTCTCCCGTTCGGGTGCTGCCCTTGGAGGACCTTTTGCTCCTCGACCCCTGGGTAGGGCCTGTCAAGCTAACAGTCGGGGCCGCCTGTGAAGGAGCTCGTCCATTCACTCCGGACGGGTTGCCGTAATGGGAAGATGCTGGTGCCAAAGCTTGGCCTTGGCTGTACCCGGGAGTAGCAGATAATTGTATGCCACTCACTTGTGGAGTCGCGGTCGGGACAGTGCCCGAGGGCGATACTCCGGGCATGTACCCTGCTATCCCGGTGGGATAGTAACCTCCGTAAGCCACGATCTGGGCTTCTTCAAGGTTAATATATTTTTGGACTCTCTTCTGGAAGTCCTGGAGGCTAGCAGCGCCTTCTTGCTGGAACTCGTTCCAGAAAGGAGTCCCAGTGCGGATTCCTGCTTGGAGAAGCGCAAGCTGTTGTCCGTCATCGACTTTCTTAGTCTTCGAGGCTTCCTCTCGGAACCTCTTGATGTAATTCTTCAAGGTCTCGGTGGGCAGTTGTTTGATGTTGGTCAAGGCACTAACCTCCAAGTTAACCTTCCTGGCGGCGACAAACTGTCTCCGGAAGTTGGTTTGGAGTTTGTTCCAACAACCCACGGATCCTGGTTCCAGCTTTTTGAACCATTCCTCCGCTGATCCGCTCAGAGTGAGGGGGAAGCACAAGCATTTGGCGTCATTGCTGACCCGCATGACTGTCATGACACGGTTGAACCGTGACAAGTGATCACTGGGGTCGGAGTTCCCAGTATATGCTGCCATTTCGGGCATCTTGAAGTTTTTAGGGAGCTCCGCCTCCAGGATATGCTTGGCACATGGCTCCCGATCCTCGCTGTCCGAGTCGGAGTCGTCTCCCTTCTGCCTCCAGGAGACTCGAGCAATGTCTTTTCGAAGTATGGCGAGTTCTGCCATAATTCCTTCGTTTAAAGTAGCCGAGGAAACCACGGGCCTGTATCTTTTTTGGTCAAGGTGATCCCGGAGGTCACCTTGATTCCCATTGATTTGATTTCTCAGATCAATGCGAGGACATCTCTATCCTCTTCTTCCTCTACCCCCTGGTTCCTGGTGCACAGAAACGCTTTTCCGGTCCCCTCGATCCTGAGGGCCAAGACTCCCTCTCTGGGGCTTGCCCCTCTGCGGACCTTTCCCTTTAGGGAAATCTGAGCGGACCCTTCGCGGATCCTGCACCTTTTTCTTTCGCCCAGGGGTAGAAGTAGGGCTTTTTGTTTGATTTTCCTCAGCAGGGTGCCTTATAGGGCTAGGTTCCCTAGGTCTTTGCTGCTGGGAATTAGGCGAGGACGTCGCTGGCTCTCCGTCGAGCCCAGCGGCCATTGCCTTGGGGTGCACGTGAATGCCAGCTGCCTCCATGGCTTTCTGCATGGCTAGCATCACTTCCTGCATTTTTTGATTTTGTGCTTTCTGAGCTTCGATCTCAGCTTCATGATCGATAGCTTTTTGTCTAAGGAGCACCAACTCCGAGTAACTTCCTTCGTCGTAGGCATACTCATCGAGGTTTTCCTCGTAGTTCTCGTCGGGAACTATTTCTTCTTCTTCTTCCTCGGACTCCTCTGCTGCTCTTGAGGCTACATCTTCCTCATTTGGGTCTTGAGCATCTTCCAGAGGGCGAGGATGACGTGTACTTCTTGTCTCCACCATTGTTGTGAAATCAAATGCTTGTTATGCAGCAGCTTTCCTCAGCTCTCAATGAAAGCACCAAAATGTTGACCGAGATTTTCGACAACTGTAAGAAAGTGAGATGAAGATTTTTACGTGGTTGGGGCGTTAATGAGCCTTAGTCCACGAGTCTTTGTTATTAATGGATGTATTTAATATAGATTCCACACTCGAGAGAATGTTTTTCTCGTAAATACAGAGAATGTTCTTGGTGAGTATTTTCTCTTCTTGCTCTTATGCAACCCAAGATTCTCGACCCCATTAAATGAGCTTTGAGGGGGTATTTATAGTGTTTTGGTGGGGTAATCCCTAGAATTGTTCTTACACATGTATTTGTAAGTATCCATAAAGTTGGGCATTTCCAATGAATATACCATGGGTGATGCATGGTCAAATCCTTAGGTGCTGTAGGGTTTTTATGAGGAATGTCCTTTTTGCCTTGTGATTGACGTGACTCTTCGCAGAGTAGCCGTCGCTAGAATTAAATGATCATTACTGTAGCGCTGCTGTTTGGGGGTTGTGCCGTCAGACTTTATTGCGTGTTACAGTCCCAACACGCTTCCTCCCATGCGGCATTATATGCGACTTGATTGCTCAGGAGAGGCCTGACACATCCCGGAGAGGCTTCATGCTATGCGAGCTTCCGGGAGTACCTTGTATTCCGGGTGCCTCCTCCGGGACCCATGCCCATGGCGCTTCCTTGTGGCGTACAAAGACTTATCAAATATTTACAAGTTATCTGATCCACGTGTCCCATTTCGACTGGTCCACGTATTTTGGGCGATTTCAGGGGCAACAGAAAGGATAAAGTCCTTCGAAATAAGACCATAGCATTTGTCAAGGTTCTCTGGAGACACAGCAAGGTGGAGGAAGCCACCTGGGAGCTAGAGTCAGATATGAGAACTCAATATCCAGAGTTATTCAGGTTAGATTTCGGGGACGAAATCCTTTTAAGGGGGGGATAGTTGTAAAGCCCGCTTAGTTTAATTTGGAAATTAGCAGTTAATTATGATTAATTATGAAAATTATTTATAGCTATTTAAATAATTTATTATACTGTTATTTATGGAATTCAGAAATGCATTGCTATGTCATTCAGTAGTTTTCATATTTTGCATTTCCGGTGCCCGGTTTTTGGAACTCGGCGTTTGGCTCAGTAGAAATCACAACTTAGTATGTTAGTAGTTTGGGACGGTTTATTAGACATTGGGAATGTCGGGATTGGCCGGGAATTTAGAATTTCCCAAAAATACCCCTTTAGTATGATTTATGTGGTTTTAGGGTGGAGGGGCAAAATGGTCTTTTTGCCCCATTAGTATTTTGTCTTTTAGTGATTTTTATTATTTGAAAAATAAATGTTTATTTAATTGTTGTTGGCTGAAATAAATCCTTTTCACTTCATTTACTCTTCAAAGCATCATTTTTTTCCACACTTAGAAAAAATAGAGAAAAAAATTTCAAAACAAACTCTCTTTTTCTTTCCTCTCACTTTCGGCCACCTTGGAGCAGCTAGGAGCTGGCCTTTTCCTTGAAGTTTTCTTGTGAATCCATCTCTCTTTAAGGTCCATTTCAAGCTAGGTTAGCTTCTCTTGTTTCCTTCCTTAAATGGTTGAAATTTTGATGAAAAATGAGGATGCATGCATGATTATTTAAGTTTGTTGCTGCTGTGATGTTGTTGTTGAATTTTGTGATTTAAGCATGTTAATTTGAAGATAATTAAGCTGTTAGAAATGCATGTAAATTACCTTGCTTTAAGTTTAGAATTTCTAGCTCAAAAATGTGATTTTTGGAAGAAATGTTGTGAATCTGTTGCTGTGTTGTTGTTAATGTTTTTATTTGTTTTCAGAGGTTATATTATGCTAGTTTAAGAGGATTTAAGTTGGTTTGAATGCATGTTAGGTGGTTTTGCTCAAGTTTGAGTTTAGAACTCAAAGCTTGAGCTCTAATGGCACTTTTTGTTTTGGTGCATTCTGGGTGGTTTTGGTGCCTTAGAATTGTTCTAGGGGTTATATGGAATAGGTATGGAAGGTTTGAGTTGATTTGGAGTTGATTTGAGCAAGATATGGATTTTTGATTGTTGCTGCCTGCGAGGAACCGGAATTCCGGTTGTGCATCCGGAATTCCGGATGAGGGTTCTGAATATTCCAGAACCGGAATTCCAGTTGGGCAACCGGTCTACCGGTTGGGGAAAATTTCAGGGACCCTAGTTTTCCTCGTTTTTATGTTTTTGGGGGTATTGCCATGCTTTTTATCGATAGGGAAACTTTTAGTTCCTAGTTTAAGTCCCCGGGAAGTGATTTAGCGTGTCACTTATAGTGTTGTGATTTTTATGGTTTAGGAGCCTGTAATCCGCCGCTCAGCTAAAGTTCCAATCAGGTTGACCGGCACACCTGAATTCAGAATCCAGGTAAGATTAGTATAACAGTATGCATATGTAGATTACATGTTTAGCGTGCATGTAGGAAGCCTGTTAGATTACATTAGTTATGTATGTTGGCTTCGAACCATCCAACCCTGTCACGTCGGTACAGGCTGGAGTATGACCAGCAGCCGGAGTATGACCGGTTCGACCGATCAGGCTGACACTTGGTTGGTGGTTCTGTACTATGGACCTATCCCGTCGGTACAGGCTGGAGTATGACCAGCAGCCGGAGTATGACCGGTTCGACCGATTAGGAGGATACTTGTCAACAGTACTGTCCCTGTGAACATTCAGAACTCAGTACCATGTTGGACATGGCAGTAGTGGCTCAGTACCGTGTTGGACACGGCAGTAGCGGGACTCAGTATCGTGTTGGACACGGCAGTTAGGGTTATGATCAGGGGTATGGGCGTCTGATCATGACCGGGAATTATGTATGAGTATTATTATGCTTTTCTTACTGAGTCTGTCGACTCACAGTTCTACGTTTATGTGTAGGTAAAGGCAAGGCTAAAGCTGATGGACCGTGAGCGAGCTTATGAAGGTTGTACATGTCGGGGCGGTTAGGCCTGGAGCGTACGATCATCGGGACAGCGAGGCTGATTTTGTAACTAGTCGCTAGGCAACATTATTTTGTGTATCAGTTAAACAGTTAAATCTTTTTGTAAATGATTTTGTAATCGGGATCCCGAGTCTTTTGTAATATTATTTTATAAGTTTAATTAAAAAGCGAAAATTTTAATTAATCACGTTTTTCCATAAACCTCGTTGATTAGCAAGGAGCTGCACAGCATGTTTAAAAATCACGTAATACGCCTATGTTAGTTAGGGTGTTACAAAAGAGTTCTTAGAATAGAGCAAGTGGATCCTGGTCACAGAATACTAAACTCATATTGCATACTTTAATATACAGTTTTTGAATCCATTAATAGAAGATGGATATTAAACACTTGTGAAAGTGTAACTTTATTGTATTCTGGAAATAGAAATATAAGAAAATTTCTATTTGGAATCTAAAATTAAAGTCAAAGACTTAAATTTATACCAAATATAATGAGTAATTCTTTCTTGGACCACCACTACTAATTTAAACTCTAAGTCAGATTTGCCCATACAAGTAGGAGATTTCTAAGAATGAGGATTTATATCAATTGGGGATAGAATTTCGGGATTATAATCATATGCGTCATTTAATTTCTTAAGAGAAAATATAATGACATTAAATGATATATAGACCATTCATCCAATGATATGTTATTGAGCTAATTCGAAATGAATAAGCTAAGAGGAATTAGGATAATTTTGTTTATAAATAAGAATCCAACGATGCTTCGATTAGCGAGAGTCAAAGTAATCTTATTTATACAATCTTCTTGTTTCATATTGTAAAAGTACTAGTCTAAGGTGGCATCAATTGATGAACAGCTAGATGTTGCATATACAATATTTATCTTTCGAGATGTAACACTATTATGTATGTCTAATGCTAAAAATCCATTAGGAATTTATCTCATTATATAAACAAACCAAGTTAGACCAACAATGAAGATTCGAAATTAAACTACAACTTAATAACAGAAAATAACATGGTTCAATATAAATTCATACACAATTCAGAAATTATTAAACATATAGCAAGTAGGAATGACAAGTGAAAATACTAAAACATACAATCCTAAAAAATTTCCAAGGTTTTCAACAAAAGGATATCAGTGTCCCGTTTAGGCGAGAGTCAAAGCTACCATCCATTGAATAGAGTTGTCAGCTCATCTAAAATGTTAAACATTCTAGCAACCTTTTATTCGATCAAGATTGGAATTCAGCGTTGTCTCGTTTAGGCGAGAGTCAAGGCAATTCTATCTTATGAGCTTCCACAATTGTTTCATAATTTACAAGTCAAATATGGTCGCCACCATTAGGGTGATCCATACCATATAGAATACTTACAAACTAATTATTTTTCGAGATTAAACGGTGCGAAATTGCTAATGAACGTTCCTCTATTAGGGAGGATTACTCACTAAAAAAAAACGCGATGTAAAACCAACAATGGAGATCGAATATCTAAATAATAAAGCTTATTATTTAAAGAGAGTTGTTTTTTCTTTGATTCTCATTATTTAATCTATTTATTTTAAAAATATATTTATTTAATTAAAATTTCCAATTTAGAATGAAAAATTCTAAATATAAATTTTAATTTAATATTTATAAATTTTACTTAGATGGATATCAAAATAACATGAATTATTTCCATCTTAGTAATAATTTCCAATAAGTATTTAGAAAAATATTCAATTTAAGTTGTTACAAAATTAATTTAAATTAATTTACAACTCAAATTTAATTTTCTATAAATATATATTGCATTTCGAAAAATTAAAGTATTTAAGAATACAATTTTCGAAAATGCATGTTAAAATAAAAAATAAATTCTGGAAAATTTATTCTAATTTAATGTTGGCCCAAAATTAATTAATAAAATTAATTTACAACAAAAAATATAATTTTCCTATTTAATTAAATATATAAGAAAAATTTCAAATATTTAAGTATGATGATGAAAATCAACTTGAATATTAATTTTCTATTTAATTAAATACACTAGAAAAATACTTCAAGCAAAAACAGATAATATCTATCTAGATTTTCATGGCCTAATTAATTCATTTTCTAATTGAATATATTTTACTTCATTTATTTTAATTAATCATTAAATGAAAAAAAAATCATTGATTTAAGTTGGTCCAAAATAAAAATAAATAATTTACAACTTTAATCTATTTTTCAAATAAAATTCGAAATTCCAGCATTTAAGAAATGCAATTTCAAAATTTGATTAATAAAATAAAGAAAAAATATATTTTGAAATTTTTTTTTTTTTAAATTTAGTTGAAAAAATAAATTTCAACTAAAATAATTTTCTATTTAATTAAGTGTCATGAAAAACAAATATTTAAGTATCATGATGAAAATCAACTTAGATATTTAATTTTCAAATTAAATAAATGTATTAAATTCAAGAAATAAATAATTAAGTGTAGAGAAGGCTTAATTATTAATATCTAGTTTAATACTAGGAAAATATACTTAAAATAAATTGTACCAAAATTAATTATAAATAATTAATTTCACAATGTATAATATTTTCCTATTTAATATTAGAAATAATAAGTAGTTTAGAAATAACTATCTAGAAAATATTTTATTTGACTAAGTACTTTTCTACAAAAATTTTAAAAAAATATCTAATTTAAGTTGTATTAGAAAAAATCTAGAACTTAAATATTTTTCAAATTTAAATTTAATTAAATATCAAAAAATTAAGTTGTAACCACTTAATTTGAAAAAAAATCCATTTTAAGTTAATATTCGAAAAGATATCAACTTTAAAAAAATATCTAAAGAATCTTAATAACCAATGCCTAAAATTCCTCAACTTAATTTTGAAATTTTAAATCCAAAAGATATTCAGAATTAAGTTGGTTAGTTGTAGATAACTAAATATCAACTTAAATAAGAATATTTAATGAAAAATTTAAATTAAGCTTCAGAAGGAATCTAGATGGTTATAATTCTATATTTACTTAAATACAAGAAAATACATATAGTTTAGCTTATAATAAAAAATTCTTTAAACTATAACTTTCTTAAAATTAATTTCAAAATAAATGAAATTAATTATGTTGCTAATCAATTTTATTAGGTTAAACAAGTGTAATTAACCTAGTACAGTTATTCAAATCAGGCAAATGGGCCTTCACAATTGGGGTGGTTCATGTGAGGGGGTGCTGGGTTCAGTATGTCGTACCCACTTCTATGGCTCCCAACTCTCACACAAGGCCCAAAAGAGAGGAATTTAACCTTAAAATGAACAACTGTTATTAATTGAATAGGCCCAAAACTAAATGGCCCTAAATAAAATCTATCAAAAACTATGATATTTTATTTAGCAACAACAACCTATATGCATCTATAACAAAATTAAACACATAGGCTCACACAGGCACACAATTTGGATGGATCCTATCATGTTGCTAGGTCATACACAGATGAAAGAAGATTGTGAAAATTACCTGTTACAAATTATTTACTTGACCAAGGGAGCCATGAGTTAAAATCAGCTCATTGGATTTGTCAACAAGTTAGCCATGGCTATTTTCAATCAAGCAATAATAGGTTTTAAAAACTTACAAACAAGCTAAAACACATATACTCCTGCAATAAGGTTAGCTGGATAGTTGGATGTAGGATTTATTTAATTTTAAATAAATATTTTCGAAAAAAATAATTAAAAAAATTTATTTTCGAAAAATAATAAAATAAAATAAAATTTAAATATTTTCGAAATTAATATAATAATATTTAAAATTAAAACTACAATTTTAAAAAATTAAGTTTCAACCAGCCTAAATATCATTTCAAAATTTGCTAACTACTTTTAAAAATTTAATGTTATTTTATAAATAAAAATTAAATAAAAAATTAAAAAAGATAAAAAAAATATCTTTTTCAGATTTTAAATGTAATTTAAATAAATAAAAAAACAGAATTTAAAAGTTAGTAAAATATCTTACATCTATTTAAAATTACATGATTATAGTTATCTTATTTTAAATTTAAATAAGGTCAGATTATTTAAAAAAAAATTAATTTTAAAAATTTAATATCTGACCTTAAATTTAAAAATAAGATAAGATATAATCAAATTTAAAAATAAGATAGATAATTAAGCAAAAAAGATAGATATTTACTATTTTCAAATTCAAATTATACTAATATCATGAATTAAATTTAAAAAATATTAATTAATTTAATTATGATAATTAGAATTGAATTAGGAATAGTAAATATATAAATACAGAACTACACAAAAAATCAAAAGTTAAATTCATGAAAAAGCATGAAAAAACGAAGAAAAATGAAAAAAAAAAATGCGAGCTGGACAGACAGTATGCATTGCATACTGTCCATGGGCGCGCAACAGGGTGCTTGGGCGTGAAACCTCGGCGCAGGGGAGATTTTGCATGATTTCCACGCGCGCGCGTGGTTGCCCGATTTTTGATTTTTTTCGAAACTTCAAAAAATCATAACTAATTCAAATTAAATCGAAATTGAGTTCTGTAAAAAAAGTAAATTGCTTAATTTTTTCCATACTATCCAATACAAATAATTCCAGAAACAGATATTTAATTATTTTTTACGAAAATTCACAAACATCAATCAATCATCAAATAACACTCAGTACAACATGATACCATCCAAAACATCAAACAATCGTTTTAAAGTCCAAATTTCTTGCAAGCAAATCAATTACCATGGCTCTGAGGCCAGTTGTTGGAAATTATTTTTACCAGGATCTTAGTTCTACTCACAAGTATGTTGATTAACACCCTAAATATGAACTTTCTAAAATGATGAAATAAACACATATAAAGTTTAGTAAACCTTACATTGGGTGTAGCGGAATTAAATGACTCCTTCGGTTCAGATATCCAGCCCTTGATTCCTTTCGGTAGAAGAGCATTATCAATATCTGAACCTGGATCTCTTTCTCTCCTTCTTTAGTGTTGAAACTCCTTCTTGCTGAAAGTCTTTGTTCACGATCTTCCTTACTATGATTGAGGTATCACTTGCTGTGTGTGGGCACTACTCTAACACTAAGAATTTCGAAATCTTTAGGAAGAAGAGAGAGAGTTATTGTTCGGCCAAAGATAGGGAGAGAGAGAGGCTCCGTTTTTTCTGAATGAAAAAGTTAAAAATTTAGTGTAAATTTCCTAAAGCCTTCACTATCTATTTATAGCATTCCACTAGGGTTAGGTTTGAATTATTTGGCATTAAAATAATGAAAATATCAATTTGAAAAATCATTTCAAGTGGCCGGCCATGTAGAGTAATGGGCGTTACTTGGATTTTGCAGTTTTCTCAATTCTGCATCTGATTTTCTCAAAAACGCTAATTTTCTAATTGAACCATTTAAATGCCAATTCTAACTATTTACTAACTATAAATAATTATTAAATAATATTGTCATTTATCATATTTATTAATTGAACCATACAAAGTATCATAATTAACAAATATGCCCCTAAAAACTCTTTCTTTACAATTTCGCCCTTACTTAGTGAAAAATTCACAAATAGACATAGTCTAATTAAAGAATTATAATTGATTAATCAAAACCAATTATATGAGTCTTACAAGCAATATTATCTCAACTAGTGGGGGGACCATGGGTCTATATAACCGAGCTTCCAATAAGCAGATCAAGACCCAAACCTAGACCTAAGACCCGTACTAGGACCCAAGACATGAGCTAGAATTGGTCCAAGCTCTGGATTTGGACCCGGGACCCAAGACCAAGGACCCAAGACCTGAGGCTTGGACTCGAACCATAGTCGGTGTCTAAATTAAGGAATTAGACCTAGACCCAGACCCAAACCCGAACCAGAACCAGCACCTGTACCAGAACTCAAACTAGATTCGACATGTGGTTCGTGTTTGGATTTGGGACTAAGACCTAGACCTGAACCCAAACATGGACCTAGACCCAGACTAGGAATCAGACCCAGACCTAGACCCAAACCTTAAATCGTACCCTGTGACCCGAAATTGAAATTTGAACTGTAAGCAGACCCTAAACCCTAAACCTTAAACCTTAAACCTTAAATCCTAAACTCTTTACACTTCCCCCTAAACCCTATGCCCAAAACCCTAAACACTAAATCCCTAAACACTAAACCCAAAACCCTAAACCCTAAACCCTAAACCTTAACCTAGACACGGGCCCAGACCCATACCCATACAAAGATTGGAACCCAGGACCCAAACCCGGACTCAGATCCAGACCCGCACCTAGACCCAGACTTAGGACCTGAACCCAGACCCAAACCCAGAGCAGAACCTTGTCCTGGACCTAGACCTTTATTTAGACCCGGATCGGGATCTCGACCTAAAGTCGAATAGGGACCTGGACTAAGATCGGGACTCGAACCCAAACTCAAACTTGAACCCGTACTTGAACCTAGACTCAGACCGAAACTCGAGATCCAAACCCGAACCTAAACTTGGACCTAGACCGGGAACTAGGATCCAGACCTAGATGGGGGACTTGGGCCCCAAACCCAAACCTGGACCAAGGATCCGAACCTAGATGCGGGACTTAGACCCAAAACTAGGCCCCAAAATTAGGACCGAGACCCAAAACTCGACCCCAGACTCGAGACACGAGACAAGACCTTAGACCTGGAACACTAGACCTAACTACTGGGACACAACCCCGAACGTGGACCAAAACCCAAACATAGGATGCGGCCCAAGACCCGACACCAAAATTGGAATAACGTGGACTCAGATCCATATCTAGACCCGAACTAGGATCCAAACTCGATCCTGAACCCAGAATTTGAATCGGACCATGTTTGGGACTTGAACACAGACCTGGGACAATAACAGGACCCAAACCTAAACCCAAACTCAAACCATAACCCATACCGGGACTTGGACCCTAACTGGGACCTGTGACATGGGACCTAAACTAAGATTGGGACCTGGGACATGGTCCGGGTCTGGGTCACATCTTGGGTCTCGGTCCTAGTTTCGATGCCCGTGTCTCAAGTCCAGGTCCCCCATCTAGGTACGAGGCCTAGGTCCCGATCTGAGTCTAGGACCCAGTCGTGGTTCAAGTTCTTGTCCGAGTCGTGGTTCAAGTTCTGATCTTGGTCTAGGTCCAGATCTGGGTTCGAGTCTAGGTCTAGGTTTGGGTCCGAGTCCCGAGTTCCGATCTAGGTCTGGGTTCTGAGGCCTAGGTCAAGGTCCCCCATCCAGGTCTGGGTCCATGTTCGGGTTTGGGTCCTAGGCCCAGTTTTTATTTTAATTCAATGTTTGGGTTCAGGTTTTGGTCCGGGTCCAGGTCTGGGTCGTGTTCTGAGTCTTGGTCCGAGTCTAGATCCAAGTCCGGATGCTGATCTGGGTCTAGGTTCAGGTATAGGTCTGAGTTCGAGACCCAGGTGCAGGTCCAAGTCTAGGTCTTGGTCAAGGTCTCGATCCAGATCTATGTCTTGAGTTTCAATCCCAGTTTGGGTTCGAGTCCAGGTTCATATCCTGATCTATGTCTTGAGTTTCAATCCCAGGCTGGGTTTGATCTGGCTCCAAGTTCGTGTTCAAGGTCACGGTCCTAGTCTTGTTCAAGGGTCCTGGTCTGGTGGTTCTTTTTTAGGTTCTAGTTTCAGGTCGCGGGTCTGGCCTAGGGTCCCGGTGTGAGTCCTGGTCTGAGTCCCAGATCTGGATCCCTATCACGTGTCCCAGTCTTGTTCTGGTTCAGGTGTTGGGTCCTAGGTCAAAGTTTGGGTTCGGGATTGAGACTTGGGCGCAGTTCTAGGTCCCAACCTTAGTTCTGTGTCCTAAGTCTTATTCCATGCTTAGGTCTGAGTTCGAGTCCATGTTCAGAACCGAGTCGAGATTTGGTTGGGATCTGGGTCTGGGTTGCAGTTCGGGTCTAGGTCTGGGTTGGAGTCCAGGTCCTAGTCTAGTTACGGTTCCAAGTTTAGGTCCAGGTCTAGTTACGGTTCCAGGTCCAGGTCCAAGTCCTGGTTCCAGTCCTATTCCTGGGTCTCGGCCTACTTCTAGTTTCAGTTCCAATTTTGGGTCACAGGGTACGGGTTCAGGTTTGGGTCTAGGACTGGGTTCGGGTTCAGGTCTATGTTTTGGTCCTGGTCTGGGTTAGGGTCTGGGTCAAGATCTAGACACCGACTGCGGGTTCGTTCCAAGCCCCGAGTCCAGATTAGGATCCCAATCGTGGGTCTCGGTCTGGTTCCATTTTGAGTGCCGAGTCACGAGTTGGGTCCTAGGTTCAAGTCTACGTCTGGGGTCGGGTCATGGGTCCATTCCTAGTTCTGTTGCCAAGGTCCTTATGCCGATTATGGGTCCAGGTCCCTATTCTGATCTTCGTTTGTGTCCCGCTCTATGTTCGGTTTTGGGTCGTAGTAGCGGTTCAGGTTTGGGTCTCCATCTAGATTTTTATTTGGGTTTGGGTTTAGGTCTGGGTCCTGATCCTTGTCCTAGGACCAGAAGTGGAACTAGAGTGGGACCCGAGACCGGGATCCTAATTTGGACCCCGGGTTTGGACCTGACCCATAGTCGATGTTTGGATCTGGGACCCATACCCAGACTCACACCGAGACCTGGACTCAGACCCAAACCCAAACCCAAACAAAAACCTGTACTCTGTGACCCGAAACTTGAAGCGGAACCGTAAGTGGACCGGGACCTGGGAACAAGACCAGGGGACTAGGACCCGACCTCAGTCTCAGAACTGGAATCTAACTAGGAACCAGACCCAGACCCGCACTTAGATGCCGACCCGAATCAAAACTCAAATCGGGACTCAGGACACTAACCCAAACAAAGACACGGACTTGGATCCAGACCCGAACGCATGACCCGGACCGGGATTGGAGACTCAGACCTAGACCCAGGTCCCTGACCTAGATTGGGGACCCAAACCCAAAATTAGAACCATAACAAGAATCAAGACCTAGGACTAGGACTGGGACCCAAGTCCTGAGCCCGGTCTCGGTCCTAGACCCGGACACTAACACGGACACGGACCAAGACCCAAGATCTAAATCAGACCTGAACCCAAACACGGACCTAGACCTAGACCAGGACTCGGACCCAAACCCACACCCAAACCTTAAATCGTACCCTGTGACCACAAATTGGAACCAGAACTGTAAGCAAACCCTTAAACCCTAAACCCTAAACTCTTTACACTTACCCCTAAACCCTAAGCCCTAAACCCTAAACTCTAAATCCCTAAATACTAAACCCAAAACCCTAAACCTTAAACCCTAACCATGACACGGGCCAAGACTCATATCCATACCGTGATCAGAACCTAAGATCCAGACCTGGGCCCGAATCTAGACCCAAACCTAGACCCAAACCCAAGACATGAACCAGAACCAAAACTTAGACCAGAACCTAGACCTTGGCTAGGACCCGGATCGTGAACACAACCCAGACCCGAACAGGGGCCTGGACTCAAACTGGAACTCGGAGCCAGACTCAAACCTGAACCCGTACTGGGACCTAGACTAGGAACCAAACTCGGGATCCAAACTCGAACCTAAACTTGAACCTAACCGGACCTAGGATCCGGACCTAGATAGGGGACCTAAGCCCCTAACCCAAACCTAGACCCAGACCTGGATAAAGGATGCAGACCTAGATGGGGGACTTGGACTCGAAACTAGGCCCCAGAACCAGGACTGAGCCCCAAAACTCGACTCTAGACACGAGACACAAGACCCGACCCTGGACCCAGAACCCAGGACCTGGCTACGGGTATACAACCCCGAACCCATACCCAAACCCAAACATAGGACCTGACCCAAGACCCGAGAGCCAAACTGGAACAAGATCGAGATCTGAATCTGGACCTGAGGCTTCGACTTGACTCGTAGTGAGTGTTTCAATCCAGCACCCGGACCCGAATCCGTACCCAGACTTTGACCAGGACCTAGACTACGATCCATACCAGATCTCGAACCCAGAATCAGAATCACACCAAGTCTGGGACTAGAACCCAAACTTGAGATAGTAACAGGACCCAAATCTAAAACCAAACTCAGACTGGGACCGGTTACTTGGGACCTAAACCAAGACCAGGATCTGGTCCCAGATTGGGACCAGGACCAAGACCCAGACCCAAACCCACACCTAAAAATCGGGGTCAAACCCAGGATCTAAGAACCAGACTCTGACTAGGGACTCGAAACTCGGACCCACACTAGGAATTGGACCCGAACTTGGGCCCAAACCCAAACTAGGACTTGGACTCAAACCGGTACTCGAGATCCGAACTCGAACTGGAACACGAACTTGGACCTAAACATAGATGGGGAACTCAAACCCAGGAATTGGGCACCCAAACCGGACCAGAATTTTGGCCTTGGAACTTGGATCGGGATATGAGACCCGACCCCAGACCCAAATTTGGACCTAGGACCCACCACGGGACCTGGGATCCGGGACTCGATGCTTGGACCTGACCCGTAGTCAGTGTCTGCATCTGGGAGTTAGACCAAAACCCGCACCCATACTCGAACTCAAATCATGACCCGATTACATACCTAGACCGAGACCCACACTCGGGAACCAAAACCTAAAATTGAACTGGAACCACACTAGGATCTTGAAACGGGACTAAGACCTGAATCTAGACTCGAACTCGAAACCAGACCCAACCTCGGACCCTAACCGAGACAGAAACCCGGACCTAAACCTCGCCCAAGACCCAAATCAAGACCTGAACCCAAACTCTGACCCAAACTCGACCTGAACCTGTAGCCGTGACTTGAAACTGGAAATGAAAACAGAAGCGGATCGGGACCCAGGAACAGGACCAGGACCAGGACCTCAACCTAGACCGAAAACTGTAACCGGACCAGGACCCGGATTCGTACACAAACCCACCCTCGGATCGGGTCCCAAACTTGAATCCGAACCCGAATCGGGACTTTGGACCCAAACCCACCCCAGAACTTAGACCCAAACATGGAATAGGACTCCAAGACCCAGAATAGAGATCGAGACCAAGAACTGCACCCTAGTCTCGGTCCCGAACCAAGACCGAGACCTAGACTAAGACCTGGGACATGAATCGAAACCAGAATAGGACCTGTGATTGGGATCCAGATCTTGTCATGGGATCCGGGAACTGGGGCTTGGAAAAGACCCATAGTTCGAGTCTTGATTTGGGACTCTGACAAGGTCCCGAAGCTTGACTAGGACGTGGACCCAAACCTAGACATGGGACCCAAAACTGAAACTTGAACCAGAACGTGACCAAGACCCTGGAACAGGACCGAGACAGTGACCAGTACCTCGACCTACACCTGGACCGGCACCCAAACGTAGTCCTGAACCCAGTCCCGGACCCAGACTAGGATTGAGACTCGAACCCAAACCTAAACTCGAACTCGAGACTCGATCCTCAACCCACACCAAGCCCCTGACTGAGACTGGGATTCGGACCTGGACATGGACATGAACCTAGAACCAGAACCGAATGCTGACCCAGAACCGAATGCCGACCCAGACCCAGACCGAGTTCAAAACACGGGACCTGGACACAGCCAAGACGCAGACGCAAACCTATAAATAGACCCTAACCTAGACCTTGACCTAGACCCAAACTCGAACCCAGATCAGGATCAAAACCCAAGACTTAGGCCAGGAACTAAACCTGGACTCACATCGGGATCGAAACTTGGGACTCAAACCTTGACCTAGACCCAAACCCAGCACCCGAACCCACACACGGAGCCTGGTCCAAACCTAGACTGAAATCAAGACCCGAACCAAAACTCAAACAAGGACTCGAACCCCGACCCGAACTCGAACCCTAACTCAAATTTAGAATCGCAATTGGAACTAGAACCAAACTAGGACTAGGACCATGATAAGGAACTAAACCCAAACCCGAACTCAAATAAAAACCCAGACCGAGACCTAAACCTGAAGCGAGACTAGGACTCAACCTCGAACCAAGAACGGGACCCAAACCCAGATAAGAACTAGAACTTGGACCAAGAATTAGGATAGGGACCTGGGCAACGAAACTAGGATCGGGACCTAGTACCCAAACTCAGACCCAGACTTGAACCTAAGACCTAGCTCGTGACTCTGTACCCGAAATGGACCAGACCAGGACTCGAGATTGGGATCCAGATCTAGACTCAGGGCTTGGACCGAACCCGTAGTTAGTGTTCGGATCTGGGACCCAGCCCTGGCCCCAAACCCAGACCAGGACCCGAACCCAGACCCAGACCTCAACTCAGTTCAAGACCCAAACCTGGACTAGAACCCATACCCTATGACCGAAAATTGGAACCAAAACTGGAAGTAGATTGGGACCCAGGAACGGGACCAGAACAAGGACTTGGACTTAGAAACATAATTGTACATGGACGTAGACTCGGAACCGTAACCAGACCAAGACCTTGACTCCAACTAAAACCTCGACCCAAACCCGGACACGAACCCGGATCCCAACCCAGACTTGGACTCGAACCCAAACTCAGACCCAAACATGGAACCAGAATTAGGATAACGAACTAGGGCTGGGACCTAAAACACCACCCCAGTCTTGATCCCAAATCCAAACTCGGACCTGGGACCCAGGACTTGAACAAGAACATGACCGGGACCCGTGATAGGAATCCAGATCTTAACTCAAGATGTGGGAAATGGGGCTTCCAACAGACCCGTAGTCGGTGTTTGGATCTAGGACTTAGACTAGGACTCGAACCCAGACTAGGATCCAAACCCGGACCCAGACCTAGACCCAGGACCTGAAATTGGAACCTGAACAAGAACTGTCGGACTAGGACCATAGAACAAGACTAGGAATTTGACTAGGACCCAGACCTAGACCTAGAACCGAACTCGAATCTTGCCCTAGACCCAAACTGAGACCAGATGTCGAGCCCAAACCCAGACCTAAATCTGGGACCTGATCCCAAACACAAACTCGGACCTAGATTGGGATCCGGATACGAAATCTAAGTCAGACAAAGACCCACACCGAGATTGAAACCCGAGACCTAGATCTACACTGAGATCCTGATCCAGACCCAAACTTGGACTCGCACTAGGGACACTAACTTAGACCTTGACCCGAACCCAGACTTTGACAAGGACTGAGACCCTAACCCCAACCCAAACACGAACCCGAACCCAGACACAAAATCCGAGTGTGGGTCTGTGTTTGATTCCGGGTCTTAGTCCAGTTAAAATTTTTGGTCTAGGTCTTGGTCCTACTTCTTGTCCTGTTCCTGGGTCCCGATCCACTTCTAGTTTTGGTTCCAATTTCAAGTCACGCGGTACGGGTCGAGTCTGTTATCCCAAATTTGGCACTCTGACATGGCATCACGAGAATGGTGACATGTGGACTCTATTTAGAGCATCTGTTCGGATCAACATGCCGAGAAGGATGCGTCGCTCGCATATCCAAAATGGAATACTCGACAAGCCGTGCAGAATGAGCAACACTTAGCGAATTCAGCTTAACGCATCACGAGTCACGAGTCACCAGCTCAATCCCTATAACTCAGGGATCAACTTACGTGGATGTGGCATACACACGATCCCACTATCAGTGTATTCAGCCTCAATCGCACGATCCTTGCATTCAGCATTGATCACACGATCTTTTTGTTTATGCGCATCGTAACGAGAGAGGAAACTCTTCCTGCTTAAGTTTCCAGCCCTATAAATAGTGAGGAATGTTCACTGGGCAAAAGGTCGAAAAAACTATACCTGAGAAATTGTACGCCGAAACGATATAAGCTAAGGCTATCTAAGAATTCTATATTCAGAGATATTATTGTAAGAGCTATAAGAAAAGGAAACTTCTTCCTTATTCTTAAGTCAATACAACTAACAAGGATTAGGCTATTACCGAACTGCTCGGGGCTGAACCTCTATAAAATTTCTATGTCTTATTATTGCTTTACTACATATTCTTATTACAACATATCATTTATCGCTTATCAAAAAGACTCATTCTCGTTGGCTAAATGCGAAGTCAACATTTTGGTGCTTTCATTGAGAGCAGAATCACAGATCGCTCTTTTCAATACTCGACACGATGGTACAAACTCGTAGAGGCCTGACCGACCCAGCAAACTCACAGACGCTACATCCGACGTTGCAGGACCCAGAAAGTTCGAGGGTTCCACCCGCTGTCAATCCTGGACAGACGGGAAGCGTGGTGAATGGTGGGACAACTCCTGTTACTGAAACTGTGCCTGGAGTGCAAGAGACCGGAAATAACGGTTCCGCACACAGCCATGGCGTTCATAACACGACTGTTCCACAAGGCATCAATGCCCAAACGACCATCGGAGACGCAACTGAATTGCAAAACCTCCGCGCTGCGCTCGGACTCATGCAGGGTCATAACAATGCCCTACATCACGATCAGGAGGAATTACGTGCCACAGTAAACCTCGCATTTGATGAACACAGGCCTATGTTCGCCGAGTGGAGGGACAAAGAGATTGAGGCATTAAGGGCTCAACATGCAGAAATTGAAGATCGTAGTCGGCAAGCCACTATGCTGTACGAACAGCCTATTAGACTGTAGGCTAGCAAACGCCGAGCGTCATTCCCTCGGGAGAAACCGAGGATGACCCGACGATGAATGCCTCCCAGACAACTAACGGTCAGCCATCCAATCACCGGTCATGAGTTCCACTCGTCGGCCAAGAGGTAGGCGGACAGACCTTGTCCAGGAATTCATCAGGAGGAGTCATGCTCGACGGATCCACGCAAAATAATGGAGCCATTCCACCTGCCAACCAAGCGAACCAATCGCTAAGGTAGCCAGGTTCTTCTGTGTTCGATAGGTTGGGAACAACCCATGACCTAAGGGACGATCTAAACAGAAGAAGGGGAACAGACAGGCAAAATACTATAACGAACGTGCAGACCGGAGCCCATACTCAAATCCCCGCTCAGAAAGATGCTGACGTAGTCCAACCCGACCAGAATGCCAATCAAGTCAACCCAGCTATACAGGCCCAGCTCGACGAACTAAAGAATATGATTCATGGCATGGCCGGGCAGCGTAACAACGATCTTGAGTTAGACCGTGCACGCGGAACTCCCTTCTCACCAGAGATCAATCTCCTGCCACTACCTCACAAGTTCAAGATGCCAACATGGAAGATGTACACTGGGAGAGAAGATCCTCTCTCCCATCTCAAGTATTTTGAGATGCAAATGGATTTACAAGAGGTACGAGGAGACGTATGTTGCAGAATCTTCCTCGCTACTCTGTCGGAAAGTTGGCTCCTAGAAAGTTTAGTTCATGGAAAACCTTCTCTTTGGAATTCCATGCACAATTCTCTTCCTCACGCCAACTCCCATTGCATCTGGGAGATTTGGCCGAAGTAAAACAGCGACCAGGCGAACCACTCCGAGCATACATCAGCAGATTCATGACGGAAGCGACCAAGGTATCACGAGTAACCGAGGATAGAAAGTTATTCGCGATACTGGGGGGCATTGAAGTCCTTGGCAAACTGTGGAAGGATATAAGGAAAAAAGGACCGGTCAACTCAATGAGTGATATCCTTGACCGGGCTGAAGGTTTCATCAAGCTCGAAGAAGCCATTCAGCGAGCAGAGGGTGAGAAAAAGCCAAACAAAACGAAGGTTCCTTCTACTGGAACGTCCGCCCAACTTCCCTATTACTCCAACCATTCAAGTGGCAAGCGTTCAGGCAACAACCACAAGCAAGGAAACGGGAAGAAGGGAAAGTTCACCGAAAAACCCAGACAGATTCCCCAGGATGACGCCAAACACACTACATTCACTATCTTAACTTAAGATATAGAAAGTGTATACATAGCAACTCAGTCGCTGATTCCGTACAAGAAGCCTGGGCCCATGAAGAAAGATACCAGCAAAAGGGACATGACAAAATTTTGTCGGTTCCATGGAGACTACGGCCACGACACCAACGAATGTTACAACTTGAAGCAGGAAATAGAACTTCTGATTAAGAAAAACAACCCGCACTTACAGAAGTACGTCAAGGCCAACCAAGGTCAGAATAACCAGGATCTAATGCCTCCCCCAATAGATGGACACTTGCAAGTCATCATTGGAGGCCCGCCCATCGCTGGAGACACGGGCAAAGCTCGAGAAAGATATGCCCAAACAGCTCAATACGAGCAAGAAGAAGTCATCCTGGCTGTGGAAGAAAGAAAGCCCAAAGTTCCACGCGCAGAAGAGCCAACCATAACATTCAACGACGAAGATGTTGTCCAGATAAGATTTCCGCACAACGACCTGCTGGTCGTAGAAGTCCAGATAGCAAACAAAATTGTGTCCAGAACCATGATCGATAATGGGGCTTCTTCAAATATTCTGTGTAAGACTTCTTACGAGAAGATGGGGCTCCAGCTCAAGGATTTGACTCCATCCCTTCAGCCTGTCTATGGTTTCTTCGGTCAAGGAGTTGCGCCTCTAGGACAAATCCGAGTACCCCGCCTCACAGTTGGACAAGCTCCAACAAGCATAACTATCATGGCACAATTCCTGATATTGGATGTACTTTCTGCCTCTAACGTAATGCTAGGCCGACCAGCCCTGTATGACTTAAAAGCATTCACATCAATATTCTACTCGTGCCTGAAGTTTCCAACCAAAAATGGGGTAGGGTGTCTTAGAGGGAATCAGCAATCTGCTCCGGAATGCTACAACCTTGCAGTGGCGAAGGCTAAGAAGGAAGTATCCTCCCAAGTAGCAATGTTGGAACTATGGAAGAATTAGAAGAGATCGAGATCGATCCAGCTATCCCGGCCAGAAAGCTAAAAATTGGAAAGGGTTTGTTGCTCGAAGTAAAATCGGAATTGGTAAAATTTCTGAGAGCAAACCTAGATGTTTTCGCCTGGTCACATGCGGATATGGTCGGAATCGATCCGTCTATTATTTTGCACGTCTTGAATATCGATCCTAACATCAAGCCAGTTCAGCAAAAATGAAGATTGCTGGATAAAGAATGAGCAGTAGCCCTGAAAGATGAAGTTGAAAAGCTGCGTAACAACAACTTCATCATTGAAGCCTTTTACCCTGCTTGGGTTGCGAACCCCGTAGTCATGCCTAAATTGAACAAGAAATGGCGAGTCTGTATTGACTTCACAGACCTCAACAAAGCGTGCCCTAAAGACTGTTTCCCACTTCCAAGAATCGATCAGCTCGTCGACGCAACAGCCGGGCACGAAATATTAAGCTTCATGGATGCTTATTCGGGCTACAATCAAATCAAGATGCATCCATTAGACCAAGAACATACAAGTTTCCGGACAGATATGGGTCTCTACTGCTACAAAGTCATGTCGTTTGGTCTTAAAAACGTCGGAGCTACATACCAAAGATTGGTCAACAAGATGTTTAAAGATCAGATCGGCAGAAATATGGAAGTGTACGTGGATGATATGCTCGTCAAATCTAGAAAGCCTAGGGGGCACATAGACGACCTGGACGAATGTTTCAAAGTCCTCAGGAAATACAACATGAAACTAAATCCCCTAAAATGCTCCTTCGGAGTCAGCTCGAGAAAGTTTCTAGGCTTCATCGTCAATACTCGAGGAATTGAAGCCAATCCGGAAAAAATCGAAGCCCTCCTGGATATGAACTCGCCAACAAAAACAAAAGAGGTACAAAGCCTAACTGGTCGAATCGCCGCACTTAGCAGATTCGTGTCAAAATCAACGGATAAATGTGTCCCATTCTTCAACATCCTACGAGGAAACAAAAAGTTCGAATGGATAGAAGAATGTGAAAGAGCTTTTCAAGACCTAAAGGCATAGCTCGCAAAACCTCCCGTCCTTTCTAAACCACTGGACGGTGAGAAACTGGAATATACCTAGCAGTAACGAAGCATGCCATAAGCGTCGTACTAATCAGAGAAGAAGACCGCGTGCAGCATCCAGTCTATTACATCAGTAAAAGACTCATCGAGGCCGAAGGCCGATATCCGTTGATAGAAAAGCTCGCCTACTGCCTCATCTTAGCAATAAGAAAGCTAAGACCTTACTTTCAAGCTCATCCTGTTCGGGTGTACACCGACCAACCACTACGACATATACTGCAAAAGCCAGATGCCTCTGGACAGTTGCTCAAGTGGGCGGTGGAATTGGGGCAGTACGAAATTAACTTCCAACCACGAACAGCTATCCAAGGCCAAGCCTTGGCCGACTTTATGGTGGAATGCACAGGAAAAAGTGAAAGCATCCTAGAAGGCGATCTCGAGTCAACACCACAGCCGAGCAACACTGAAAACAAGCCGACTTGGAAACTGCATATGGATGGGTCGGCCACAGATCAGCTATCCGGCGCAGGAATCGCCCTTGTCACACCTGGGGGGCAACACCTGCAAGCAGCGGTCAAATTCGGATTCAAAGCCTCCAATAACGAGGCCGAATACGAAGCCCTAATCGCTGGACTCAAACTAGCAAAGGAAATGAAGGCCGAGCACATCGAGATCTGTCGTGACTTGCAACTAGTGGTAAATTAGGTATCTGGCGAATACGAGGCTTGGGGAGAAAAAATGATAGCATATCTGAGCAGAATACATGATCTGCTCGCACAATTCAAAAGCTACAGCCTCAGGCAAATTCCAAGAGAAGAAAATACAACAACAGATGCGCTAGCTCGATTGGCGAGCAACAACATAAGTGACAAGGCAAACCTGGTCCCGATCCAGTTTCTTGAAGAGCCTAGCATCACCGACACGGAAGAAATCGAAATGATCGATACATCTCTGAACTGGATGACGCCAATAGCAGCCTATCTCAACGCTGGGACAACCGAAATGAAGCTCAGAAAATGAGAAGAAAGGCAGCACAGTACATCATCGTAGACGGGATCATGTACAGAAGAGGATTCTCAATGCCATTACTCAGATGCGTCACACAAAATGAAGCTTCACGACTTCTATATGAAGTTCACGACGGATTCTATGGAAATCATGCAGCCGGACAGAGCTTATCAAAGAAAATTCTAAGGCAAGGCTACTTCTGGCCGACGATGATTAAAGATTCGAAAGCTTATGTCAAGAAGTGCGACAAATGCCATATATTTTCAAAGATACCAAGAGCTCCGCCCAACGAGCTGACACAAATGCAAAGTCCGTGGCCCTTTGCCATCTCAGCAATTGACCTAATCCGACAATTACCTAAAGGTAAAGGCGGAGTGCAGTACGCAGTGGTAGCAGTCCACTACTTTACCAAGTGGACTGAAGCCAAACCACTCGCAACTATCACATCAAAAAAGGTTCAAGACTTAATAGTGAAGAACTGTTGGCATTAATTTTACTAGGATCTTAGATCTACTCACAAGTATGTTGATTTAACAACCTAAATATGAACTTCTGAAACGATAAATAAAACACATAAAAAGTTAAGAAACCTTACAGTGATGGTAGCGGAATATTGTGTCTCCTTCCACTCAGATCTCTAACCCTTGATTCCTGTCTGTTGCAGAGTATAATCAAGATCTAAGCCCGAATGTCCTTCAGATGGATGTGACCCTTCACAGTCTTCCAATCTATGATTGAGGTACTGTTTGCTGTGTGTGGGCACTTCTCTCTCACAAAGGATTTCAAAATTTCTCTCTCTTTTCTCTCTTGATTTCGTGTATGAATCATTGCATCCAAGAGGAAGGGAGGGACGGCTATATATAGTGAAAGGGAGAGCTCAACTTTCCAAAATAAATAGTTTCCTCTTTTACTGAGTAATTGATTAACTGCCGTATTTGGTGTGATCCACCACTTTCCTATTATTGCTAGGTTTAGGTTAGCAATTACTTGGCAATTAAAAAATGAAAATAACAATTGGGAAACATAAAGCATGTGGCTGACCATGGTGTGAATGGGACTCACATGGATTTTGCAGTTTCCACAATTTTATTTCTATTTTCCCAAAAATGCCATTTTTCCAATTCTAACCATTTAAATGCCAAAACTAATTATTTAATAACTAAAATAGATTATTAAATAATATTTTCATTTAATATTATTATTAATTAGACATATAAAGTCTCTTAATTAATAAATAAACCTAGAAACCCTTTTCTTTACAATTTCATCCTTACTTTGTGAGAATTCTCAAAATTAGACATAGTCTAACTTTTAGAATTATAATTGATTAATCATAAATCAATTATAGAGACTTACAAATAGTATAGTCTCAACTAGAATGGGGACCATGGATCTATATTGCTGAGCTTCCAATAAGTTGAACCGAATTTACCAAGTAAATCCCTAACTTATTAATTCCTTGTTGAATACACTCTTAGAACTTGGAATTGTACTCTAAGACTTATATAGAGCAAACTATATGTTTCACGATATAGATATCCTATCTCATTTAACCATTGTTATAACCTTAATGTGATCAAAGATCCTCTATATAGATGATTTACATCGAGATGGGATAAATTTACCGTTTTCACCCCTCAATGTATTTTTTCCCTTAAAACACTTAGTTACCTGTAAATGATGTTTTAGTGATCTAATATGTTGTCACTGAAACAAGAGCTCATCTATTTACTTCTATTTAACTAAGCACGAAGGGAATCATCGCTTGACTTTTATACACCAGTAGAAGCTATAGATTTCATATTTATGTTCAGGGCTCCCACTCAATCATGCTATCATGTTCCCAAAATATACGTATCACCTTGACCCAAAAGTAGGCTTAACTAATAAATCAAACAACATGAATAGCACTCCTGAGATTGAGCCTAAGCATATCAGGATTTAGATTATTTTAATCTAAGATCAACTTCTGATATTGTCTTGGAAAGATACAACGGTAAGTTTATAATTTCTTTGACCAAGTTCAGTATCAGTCCAGTCCAATGTATACTCCATACATTCGAAACTAGTATACTTTACCAATGTCCTGGAAAGAACATAACACTTACTCCAAGTGTAAGTATACTTCATCGCTGATTATCACATCAGTGTAAATCCAAAACACTGATGAACAGGGACATAGTCTTTTGAATCATATAATCACAATAACATTCCACTGTATTGACAATACTGTAATTGTGAATGAATATATGTTCTGGACTTGAATGATTTTGTGCATATATTAAATATGTATATTAAACCATAAACATGCAAAATACATGTTAGCATAAATCACTTCAAAATTCTAAATTGATAACTAATCAGATTGTAATGGGTTTTATTTAGGGCACAAAACCTAACAAACTCCCACTTGCACTAACATAGAACAAGTTGTGCATTACAATCAATCAGTTGTCTTGATCCTCTGATCAAGTGTAGTATATGTGAATCCACCCATATTTCTGGAACCAGGTTCGTAAAATATTATGAAACATCCTTAACTATATGCTTTACTCATCAAGGGATACTGAAATCCTTACTGCTTATTAAGTACATCTGAACAAACAGAAGACATATCTCTCAAATTTTAAAATTTGGAATTGAGATAATGCAGTGTAGAATTTTTTTCAATAAAATAACTTTCTGGTAATTTCGAATTTACAAAGTTATGTATATCTTCTCTGATGGAGCTTGAATTATTATAGATGGGTTTTTACACTCTTCTATAACAACTCCTCCACCCCCAGAGTAACCACCATCTTAATTTCTTGGATATTAGGATTTCTAATGTATAGTTCCTTAATATCTAACATATAGGTCACTTTCATAAATCTTTCTTCATTGTCCCCTAATGTTTCTTATTTGATTACATCTCAGATGGCTCCCACTCAATAGCAGATGTCTGGTTAAAAACTTTTAACCTCTTACTATTGTTTGAGGGATATCTCGTTGTGACTTATTTTCTTAATCTAAAATTGTAAGTTTCTTTCAGACTAGGTCATCAACATAGCCATCTAGTATTTGAAGTGTAAAATACTTGCTAGAGATTTAAGCAATCAAATTAAGATACCATAAAATGTTATGAGGATTAGAAATCTTGACTCAAGTCATTCGAATGGACTATGCAAGAAATCTTCTATCTTATTCTCATAATTCTGATAAGTTATTTCCATCCACGTGAATGGTTAGATTTGTTTTATCAGAGGTGTTCTTAAGTTCCTATCACAAGTTTCAACCAAATGAGAATGGGTAAAGAATTTTAATATTCTCCCACTCAATTAAGGTAGTGTGATACATTATCAAAGAACTTTATTGGTATCATTATCTATTACAAACAATAAATCTAAACTGGAACATATAGTCAAGATCAAGGATTTTTTCTGATAATAGCTAATTTATTTTATTACTTCCATGTTTAAAATTATGTGTCACAAAGAGTACTGTGGAATAAAGTCCACCCCTAAGTATATAGAGATTATGATCCACCCCTAAATGTTGTAGAGATCATGATTCTCTAAGTGTAATAGACATTATGTGGAGTTGAATATAATCCCGAGTTCATTAGATAAAAAATATCGTTGAACTGCATATTATTCTTAACTTTCTCTGCACCCCTATCAGATCAAAAGATCTTTTTATTAAACAAATTCTTAATAATTGTTTTAGAATTAACAATTATTCATAAACATAGAAATGATTTCTAGTGTTTATGTATTAACAACTCTGTAAAGAGTTTAAATAACTATAGAATTTGAATCAATAATAAAAACACATACACATACCAACATAATATAATAATAATTGGTAATTGATTTATAAGATAAAGTAATGAAGCTCAACTCATAGATTGCAATTTATTTATAAAAAAAACTTTATTATAAACCAATAAAAAATTGTTTGCCATATTATGAGAGCAGGGAATAAAATCCCAATCTTGAAATCCAAATTGTTTGAAAAATTAAACAATTAATTCAAAAAAAAAATGAGCTTCTTCTTTATCATTGACGACCTCCATCCATAATCCAACTTTCAGATCCCACTCGCTAAGACAGCATCCGAGTTTAAGAAGCTTGAGCTATAAGAAGAAAAATAATCCAAATGCATAATAATTCACTAAAACACATCAGTTTATAAAGAAATACCTTGTTTCTTTGCGAGAAGCTTAGGACATTGGGGTTTCCAACGGCCTTTCTCATTGCAGTAGAAACATTTTCCTTTTGGTGTATCACCGAGGAAGGCTGACCTTTTTGTTCTTAGCTGCTTTCGCAGCTTGAGCTCGCTTCTTGGCATTTTTCCATTTCTTCTTATTATTGGATTTGGAAGTAGAAGCAACGTGTGCCTCAGGATTATTCGTCCTATTACCATTTCAAGAATTCTGAGGTTTACTCCCTCTTTTCTTGGGACCTCCTATCAAATTTTCATATGTCTGAAGTGTTGGGTTTTATACCCTAAATAAAACCCATTTCAATATAATCAGATTTACTTATTAATAAAGATCAGAAATAACATTTTATGTTGCATGGTTCACATGATTTATTTCATGATTATGTATCTATAATGTATGAATTCTATTTAAGTCCAGAACATATGAATTTGTTAAAGATTATAGTGTTGTCAACACAGTGGAATATAATCGTAATTATATGTTCGAAAGTTTACACCTTGGAAAAGTGTTATGTCCTTTCTAGGACATTGGCAAAGTTTACCAGTATCGGATGTATGGAGTATACATCGGAAGGGACCGATATTGAACTTTGATTAGATATATTAGAATTTACCGTAATATCTATTCAATTCAATATCACCTGTTGATCCTAGATCAAATGATCTTAATCCTGATATGATTAGGTTCAATCTCAAGAGTGTTATTCGTGTTCTTTATTTTGTTAGTTAAGCCTACTTTTAGGTCAGGTGATACGTACATTTTGGTAACACGGTAGTGCAATTGAGTGGGAGCGCTAACATAAATATGGAATCTATATCTTCTATCTGGCGAATAGAAAGTAAAGGATGATTTCCTTCGAGCTTAACCAAACGAAAATAAATGGTGGAGTACTCATTTCACTTAGCTGAAATATCATTTATACAAGGTTAAGTGTTTTAAGGATAAAATACATTGTAGGGTGTTACGGTAATTTAATCCCTTTACAGTGTAAATCATCTATATAGAGGATCATTGATCAAATTAGGATTATAACAATGGATAACTAATGACGTATCTATATCGTGGAACATATAGAGCGTTCTATATGACTGAGAGTGCAATTCCATGTTCTAAGAGTGGATTCAATAAGGAATTAATAAGTTAGGGAATTTACTTGGTAAATTCGGTTCGACTTATTGGAAGCTCGGTTATATAGACCCATGGTCCCCATACTAGTTGAGACCATACTTCTTATAAGACTCAATTAATTGATTTTAATTAATCAATTATAATTCTAAAGTTAGACTATGTCTACTTTATGAATTTTCACTAAGCAAGGGCGAAATTGTAAAGAAAAGAGATTCTAGGTTTATTTATTAATTAAGATACTTTATATGTCTAAATTAATAAATATATTAAATGAAAATATTATTTAATAATTATTTTTAAGTTATCAAATAATTAGAATTGGCATTTGAATGGTTAAATTGGAAAATTGGCATTTTTGAGAAAATGGGAATGAAAAATAACAAAATGGAAAAGTTGCAAAGTGAGGCCCAATTTCCTTATATGGGCCACCCACTATGCAAGAGGTTTACCATTTTACTTTTTTTCATTATTTTAATGCCACACAATTCTAACCTAAACCTAGAGGGCATTCTATAAATAGAAAGTATTGGCGTCGGGAAACTCATAACTTTGAACATTGTTTCCTTTAGAGAAAAGCCAAGCCGCCCCTTCTCTCTCTTTTCTTCTCTTCTAATTTCGAAATACCTTGAGTGATAGAGTAGTGCCCACACACATCAAGTGGTACTTCAATCATAGTATGTAAGACTATGGAAAATCAGCATCAAAGAAGGAGAGAAAGAGATCAAGATTCAGATCTTGATTATGCTCTGCTACAAAAAGGAATCAAGGGCTAGAGATCTGAATGGAAGGAGTCATTATATTTTGCTGCACCCAATATAAGGTTTTCTTAAACTCTTATGTGTTTATTTCATTGTTTTAGAATTCATATTAGGATGTTAATAAAACATACTTGGTAGTAAATCTAGATCCTGGTAAAATATTTCCAACAACTGGCACTAGAGCCATGGTAATGATTTACTTTCATGTAATATGAATAAAACGATATTTTATATATTTTGTGTTGATTTGGATGGTTTCATGTTTGTTTATGTGCTTATGTGATGAATGTATATGTTGTACGAATTTTTCCATAAAATATAATTTTTCTTTTTTTGAAAATATTTTATTTGGATTCCTTGTGAAAAATTAAGCAATTTTTGTTTTTATGGAACTCAATTCCGATAAAAATTGAAAGAGTTATGATTTTTGGAAAATCGGGGTTCAATGGTGTCCCTCACAAATTGCGATTTTTTGGGGTTTTTTCCCCAAAAATCCAATTTTTTCATGGGATTGTTTCCCAAAATTTAATTTTTCCAATTTTAAATTTTTCCAATTTGAAATATTTCCAATTTTAAATATTTCCAATTTGAAATATTTCCTTTTTTAAATATTTCTATTTTGGAATATTTCCATTTTTAAATATTTCCTATTATATATGGTAAGATTTAAAAATTTGTTAACTTTTTTAATATTTATATATTATTTAATTATAAGATCAGATATTTTGATATTTAACATATTTTAAATTAATAGATAACTTTGTCTTTTTATTTAAAATATTATATTAAAATTATCTTATATGACAAATTAAATAATTAATAAATTTGAAATTAACATAGATATTTTTATAGATACAATTACCATAATATTTTGAAATTCAAAATTTGTTATTTTGTTAAATATTTAATTATTTATAAATTATAAGTTTAAAAATGATATTTTTCTATATATATCATTTTTTCCTTATTGGAAATTTATAAATCATATCTTAAATATTCAAATAACTTAGATATTTTGTAGAAATTTGAATATTGCTTAATTTGAGATATTTTAACATATAATTATGGTAATTATTATTTATTTATTATTTTATTCCTAAAATAATAATTATCTAACCAAATCTATTTTTAAAATAGGTTTATTTTGTTACTTTAATTTTATTAAATTATAAGATCTGAAAGTGATATTGCAGATTCTTTCTTTCAAATCATTGATCTTATTTGATATTTAATTTAATTTGGTTCAAATAAACCTAGATATTTTAAAATTAGTTTCTAATTTTAAGATTTTTGAGGTTTGTTTTTAACAACCCTAAATTATCAAAAATTTATTTGGTTAGTTTAAGAATAATAATTTAATTATATTAATATCTTATTTCACATCTGTTAGATGGACAATGTTTGTTTATTTATTTATATTGTTTATTCAAATTTTTTTTTAACAAACCTATTATTTATTTGATCTAAATTTCTATGATTAACTTGTTGACAGATCCAATGATCTGATTTTAATCATAGTCCAATTGTCAATAGATCTTATAAATAATTTGTAACAGGTAAATTTTGTACTTCTTTCATCTGTGTAAACCTAGTAACATGATAGGGCCCATCCAAATCATTTGACCTGTGTGAGCCTATATGTTTGCTATTGGACTTAGATGCATATAGGAAGCCCATTTAAGTTTTTTTTTACTAAGTAAATGGACTGGGTTGCTAAAATAAAATTTGACATAAGTAATTTTATTTAGGCCCAATTAGATTTGGGCTTATTCAATGAATAACAATTGTTTATTTAAAGGTTAAATTCCTCTCTTTTGGGCCTTGTGTGAGAGTTGGGGGCCAATAGAAGTCGGTACGACATACTGAACCCAGCTCCCCCTCACATGAACTACCCCAATTGTGAAGGCCCATTTGCCTTATTTAAATAATTGTATTAGGTTAATTATATTAGTCTAACCTAATTAAAATTGAATTAGCAACATAATTAACTTTTAAAATATATAAAATTTATTTTTCATTTAATATATTAAAGTTAATTTTAGAAAAACACTTAGTTAATGATATATATTCTAGATAGTTATTTCTATACTAGTTATTATTTCTAATATTGAATAGGAAAATATCATTGATTGTGAAATTAATTGTTCAATAATTAATTTTGGTACAATCTGAGTTTAGTATATTTTCCTAGTATTAAACTAGAATTAATAATTAAGTTTCCTCTATACTTAATTATTTATTTCTTGAATTTAATACATTTAATTAAATTGAAAATTTCAATATCTAAGTTGATCTTCATCATGATACTTAAATATTGTTATTTTCATGTTATTTAATTAAAGTTGAAAATTATTTTAAGTTTGGAATCTTATTTCAGAATAACTTAAATTTGAATAATTTTCAAACTATATTTAATTTTATTTTATTAATCTTTTTCCCACAATTTCGAAATTGCATTTCTTTAATGCAGAAATTTCAAATTTTATTTGAAAAATAAATTAAAGTTGAAAATTATTTATTTTGGACCAACTTAAATCAATGATTTTTCCATTTAATGATTAATTAAAATAAATGAACTAAAATATATATTATAATTAGAAATTGAATTAATTAGTCCCTGAAAGTCTAGATAGATATTATCTGTTTTGCTTGAAGTATTTTTCTAGTGATATTTAATTAAATAGAAAATTAATATTTAAGTTAATTCTTAATTATGATACTTAAATATTTGAAATTTTTCTTAAATATTTAATTAAATAGGAAAATTATATTTTTGTTGTAAATTAATTTTTATTAATTTTGGGCCAACATCAAATTAGAATAATTTTTCCAAGATTTATTTTTATTTTATTTTAAATTATTTTCGAAAGTAGTATTCTTATACACTTCATTTTTCGAAATGCAATATATATTTATAGAAAATTAAATTTGAGTTGTAAATTAATTTAAATTAATTTTTAAACAACTTAAATTGCATATTTTTCTAAATATTTATGGAAATTATTACTAAGATGGAAATAATTCACGTTATTTTCATATCCATCTAAGTATAATTTATAAATATTACATTAAAATTTATATTTAGAATTTTTCATTCTAAATTGGAAATTTTAATTAAATAAATATATGTATTGAAAATAAATAAATTAAAATAAGTTTCAGAAGAAAATACAACTTTCATTAAATAATGAGCTTTATTATTAGGATATTCGATCTCCATTGTTGGTTTTACATAGCTATTGTTTTAGTGAGTAATCCTTCCTAATGGAGGAACGTTCATTAGCAAGTTAGCACCGTTTAATCTCGAAAGATAAGTAATCTTGTAAGCTTTTTAAATAGTTTTGATCACCCTAATGGTGGCGACTGTATAAGACTTGCAAGAATATGAAACAATGGTGGAAGCTCCTAAGATAGAATTGTTGGAATTTTATTTTACCAAGATCTTAGATCTACTCACAAGTATGTTTATTAACACCCTAAATATGAACTTTCTAAAACGATGAAATAAACACATATAAAGTTAAAGAAACCTTACATTGGGTGCAGCGGAATTAAATGACTCCCTCCGTTCAGATATCTAGCCCTTGATTCCTTTCTGTAGCAGAGCATTATCAATATCTGAACCTGGATCTCTTTCTCTGAATCTTTGATGCTGAAACTCCTTCTTGCTGAAAGTCTTTCTTCACGATCTTCCTCACTATGATTGAGGTATCACTTGCTGTGTGTGGGCACTACTCATACACTAAGAATTTCGAAATTTGAGAAGAAGAAAGAGAGAGTGGGTTCGGCCAAAGATATGGAGAGAGAAGGCTCAGGTTTTTCTGAATCAGAAGTGTCAGGAAAAAGTGTAGAAATTTAGTGTAAATTTCCTGAACCCTTCACTATCTATTTATAGCATTCCACTAGGGTTAGGTTTGAATTATTTGGCATTAAAATAATGAAAATATCAGAGGGAAAAACCCTACAAAAGTGGCCGGCCCTACATAGTGGATTTGGGCCACACTTTTTGCAATTTTGCAGTTTTATCTTTTCTGCATCTGATTTTCTCAAAAATGCCAATTTTCTAATTCAACCATTTAAATGCCAATTCTAACTATTTAATAACTATACATAATTATTAAATAATATTGTCATTTATCATATTTATTAATTGAACCATACAAAGTATCATAATTAACAAATATGCCCCTATAAACTCTTTCTTTACAATTTTGCCCTTACTTAGTGAAAAATTTACAAATAGACATAGTCTAATTTGAGAATTATAATTGATTAATCAAAACAAATTATATGAGTCTTACAAGCAATATTATCTCAACTAGTGCGGGGACCATGGGTCTATATAACCGAGCTTCCAATAAGTAGATCAAGAATTTAGCACTAAAATTCACTAACTTATTAATTCTTCGTTGAATCCACGCATAGAACTTAGAATTGCACTCTCAGTATATAGAATGCTCTATATGTTCCACCATATAGACACATCATTAGTTATCCATTGTTATAATCCTAATTTGATCAATGATCCTCTATATGAATGATCTACACTGTAAAGGGATTAAATTACCGTTACACCCTAAAATGTATTTATTCCTTAAAACACTTGACCCCGTATAAATGATATTTCAGCTTATGTGAAATGAGTACTCCACCATTTATGTTCGTTTGGTCAAGCTCGAAGGAGATCATCCTTTGCTTACTATTCGCCAGATAGAAGCTATAGATTCCATGTTTATGATAGCACTCCCACTCAATTGCACTACCGTGTTCCCAAAATGTACGTATCACCCTGACCTAAAAGTAGGCTTAACTAACAAATGAAAGAACACGAATAGCCTCTCGAGATTGAGCCTAATCATATCAGGATTAAGATCATTTGATCTAGGATCAACTAGGCGATATTGACTTGAATAGATATTACGGTAAGTTTAATAAATCTAAGTCAAAGTTCAATATCGGTCCCTTCCGATGCATACTCCATGCATCCAACCTGAGCTTTACTTTAACCAATGCTCTGGAAAGAACATAGCACTACTCCAAATGCAAGTAAACTCTGTTGTAGATTATCACATCAGTAAAACCCTATGTCTGATAAATCTAGGAAACTTTATTCACATAGTCATGTTTACTTTCCAATGTGTTGACGGCACAATAAACAGGATCAAGTATGTGAAAAGGGTTTCAAATGAATTTATACATTATGTACATATAATCATGAAATAAATCATGTGAACCATGCAACATTAAATGTTATTTCTGATCTATATTAATAAGTAAATTTGATTATATTGAAATGAGTTTTATTTAGGGCATAAAACCCAACAAGAATAGCCTTGACTCTCGCCTAAACGGGACAACGCGGATTCCAATCTTGATCGAATTAAAGGTTGCTAGAATGTTTATCATTTTAGATGAGCTGACAACTCTATCCAATGGATGGTAGCTTTGACTCTCGCCTAAACGGGACACTGATATCAGTTTGTTGAAGACCTTGGAAATTATTTAGGATTGTATGTTTTAGTATTTTCACTTGTCATTCCTACTTGCTATATGTTTAATAATTTCTGAATTGTGTATGAATTTATATTGAACCATGTTATTTTTTGTTATTAAATTTTAGTTTAATTTTGAATCTTCATTGTTGGTCTAACTTGGTTTGATTTTCTAATGAGATAAATCCCTAATAGATTTTCACCATTAGACTAACATAATAGTGTTAGATCTCGAAAGATAAATATTGTATATGCAACATCTAGCTGTTCATCAATTGATCACACCTTAGACTAGTATTTTACAATATGAAACAAGAAGATTGTATAAATAAGAATACTTTGACTCTCGCTAATCGGAGCATCGTTGGATTCTTATTTAAAACGAAATTATCCTAATTCCTCTTTGCTTATTCATTTCAAATTAGCTCAATGACATATCATTGGATGAATGGTCTATAAATTATATAAAGTCATTCTATATTTTCTCTTAAGAAATTAAATGATGCATATGATTATATTCCCGAAATTCTATCCCGAAATGATATAAATCCTCAATCTTAGAAATCTCCTACTTGTATGGGCAAATCAACTTAGAGTTAAATTAGTAGTGGTGGTCCAAGAAAGAATTACTCATCATACAGTTACACTTTCACAAATGTTTAATAACCATTTTTCTATCAATGGATTCAAACTTTATGAGTTGAGTATTCTGTGACCAGAATCCACTTGTACTATTCTAAGAAATCTTTGATGTAACTAAACTTAAGTCATCAAGAGACACAACCAAATAAATCTATGGCATTTGTATCTTGTTCATAGTGGTTTTGACAAGATCATTCTCTGCAAAGAGTTAATATGCCTATATCCACTGAAATTAAGTTCATCTCATTCGCAGATGGATGTACATTCAGGGGTGGATACGAGTTTTCGTTGTATTCCTAAAACGATCACTCTAGATTTTACCTTATGCAAAAAGAAATTTTAAATGTTTGAAAGTTTCATGAATTTCTAACAATGGTGATAAACCATTAAGGTAAGTGGTTAAAGATCTTGTGAAGTGATAGGGGTGGAGAAAAAGTTAGTAGATATGCAGTTCAAAGATCATTAATTTGATTTTTGAATTATATCCAAACTTACCTCACCAGAAATTCAATTTCCATATCGATAATTAGTTACTAGTCATTGTCTAAATCTTTCTATGGTAATATAATTTCAGAATGATGCAATGGTTGTATACTTAATGTAAATCATTACTAGATTCATGGATGACCTAATCGAAATCTTTGGAAAAGCTAGAAATGCTAACCCTGGTTTGCATATTTGTTAGCTATTCTAAGTGATTAGGGGTGGACCATCCCATAGTCATTAGAGAAGAAAGTGTTTGTTTAAACAAATACTACTTTTCTAAGAAAATGACTAAGTCTGAAAATAAAGTAGCAAATAAGGGAGATATTTTTTTCTTGATTCCATAAGTGTTCTATCATCTTATTCTTTACAAGATGATCCCACTGCCTCTCTGTCTTAACACAACCGAAGAGGTCAATACCATTTAGTTTTCTTAGACATAGTTCACGGTACCTTGTCGTAGTGGGAGAGTTTCTAGGAACTCACTCTTCTTATGACTTGGAAGACACTAGTGATTAAAATCCATTGTGAGTTTAAACAAGTAATGGATTGTCAAGATAAGAAACTAAGAAGAAAGCTAAGAGAACTAGGGCTGAACATCGGGTGGGTTTACCGGGTTTCGGGTTGGCAGGTTTCGGGTTCAAGGGTTTCGGGTTCAAAAAAATGAACCCAATCCGGACCCGAATAGGGCACAATTTGGTGGGTTGGCGGGTTTCGGGTTGGCAAGTTTGGGTTGGTCGGGTTTACTGGGTGGCGGGTTGACCCGGTCAACTCAGTCAACTCGGTCAACTCTTTAAAAAAAAATAATTTTTTATTTTTTTTTATTAAATTAAACATATATAAATAGAACAATTTGTTTATATACTATTGAAGAGAAGATGCATTAATCAATCCAACCAACAAACAAACAACATGTTCAGTGTTCATCAAATCAAATCAAAGTTCATATTCATGTTCATGAATCATGATAAAAGTGAAAACTGAAATATTTCAAAATACATCCATATCCAATATCCATATCTAAAGTTCATAAAGTCCATAAAATCTATAAAGTCCATAAAATGAAAATCTATAAAGTCCATAGTAATGTCTCAATACTAAAAAAATGCTTATAAATCCAAAGTCCATATATAGATAATGACTTGAAAATTGTTGGGTGACTTGGCTTCAACTCCTCTCTTTTTCCGTCAGGACATCATCTGTATTTCAAAATGGAAATACACGACAAGATTTAACTAGCTTGAACCATGAAATCAACTTAAATATATAGAAGATATGGGCAAATGATCAATCAATACTTATTAGTTATTATTTACTACTACTTACTAAGATCTAAGTAAAGTTAGTTGACTGCATTGATGAAGTGGCAGTCGCTGAAGAAGTAGTGGCGGCGGTGTTAGTGGGAGTACTATCTGTAATTTTAATAACAAAACTATTAGTATGAAATTTAATGACTTAATTTAATTTAATAATTATAATCTATATAAAATATAAAGCTAAAAATACTAGACAGTAGATAATGATAGAGTATAATCATACTAATGGCAAGGTCTTCGATTGTCGGTAGACTTTCTTCTTCCTCCTCATATTCACGAACAACTATAGGTTGATGTGATTGGCTCCACCAATTTTTCAGACATATCAAAGCTTCAACAGTTGTTGGATTCAATGAGCTCCTAAAAGGATCTAAAATACACCCTCCAGTGGAGAAAGCCGCCTCAGAAGCAACAGTCGTAACTGGAACAGCTAAGACATCACGAGCAATTTTTGCCAAGGTTGGATATTTGGATGAATTTAGACACCACCATTTCAGTATATCAAAGCAGTCAGGTTGACCCAGTTTTATAGGTTCAACGTCATCAGACATGAAATACTTGTCTAATTCATCTTTTGACACTTCACCATATTGCTCGATCCTCTCTTGCAGAAACTCAACATGCATGTCATCCGAAAGAAATGAATAAGAATCTGATGAGAATGTAGTAGTAGTATCAACACTAGTGATGTCTTCACCTTGACTCGCTGGAACTGATGATGGTTGTTGTAATTTCTCATACCCACCATACGCCTCAAACAAAGTTCTCAAACTTGTTTCAATCTTGTTCACCATCAAATTTGACGTGATTGGGTCATGCAATTTACGGAAGCAATGGTGGAGATACTTCAACTTGTATCTTGGGTCAAGTACTAAGGCAATCAAGAGTGCCTCGTTACATTTATCAATGCTTCCCCAATACTTATCATACTTCTCCTTCATGCTCTTAGCCATGCTCACTAATAAAAGGTCTTCATTTTCTGCAAGTGACAACTTATACAACTGTTGTTGTATTCCACTAATCGTAATGAAGTACTTATTTGAAGTGACATATGTTGAGCCACTAAACTTCATAGTGATTTCGTGGAAAGCTCCCAAGAATCGCACAAAGACCTTTGCATTCTGCCAATCAGATTCAATAGGCGGCCCGTCCCTCTTGTTTCAATCTTTGTCAAACTCATCAAAATAGGCCTTGTAGTTCAAATCTTTCAACCAACTATTGAAGGCATCCTTGAATTTCAAAGCAGTATTAAGCATGAGAAAAGTAGAATTCCACCTTGTTGGGACATCTAATTTCAAGAGACCTTTGCATTCAATTTTAGCCTTCTCCACATGCTCTTTAAATATTTTCAACCTGGCAGGAGAAGACCTCACATATCTCACGACATTTCTTATAGCTGAAATTGAATGACTCTTTTCCTTTAGACCTTCCACAGCAATCAAATTGATGATGTGAGCACAACATCTCATGTGTAAAAATTTCCCATTTAATATGAGACCATCTGTCATTTGACCATACTTCTGTCGCAAGCTCCGAATAGCAACATCATTCGAAGAAGCATTGTCAACTGTGATTGCAAATAATTTAGTAATGCCCCATGCATCTAAAGACTCATGAATTTGTGCCGCGATTGTGTCTCCCTTGTGATCTTCAACTATACAAAATGTGATAATTCTTTTCTGATAGTTGAAATCATCATCAATCCAATGTGCCGTTATCACCATATAATTGAGATTCTGAATTGATGTCCATGTGTCAGTAGTGATGGACACCCTTTGACTCTTCAAAATATCGTTCAATTTCTCTTTTTCTTCACAAAAACACTTGAGAACATCCCTTGCAATAGTGATTCTAGAAGGGATTTTAAATCTTGGTTGCAAGGTCCGAACAAATTCTTTGAAACCTTCCCCCTCGACATGTCGGTAGGGCAACTCATCAGTCACAATATACTTTGCCAAGGCAACTCTACATGCTTCTTTGTTGAAAGCAACCGCAATTAAACTTTTTTCTCCTTCTTTAAGCGGCTCGAAACTTAGCACCTTCTGCTTATCCTCATCATTTGTAAAAGGGCTTTGCTTACAAGTTTTTCGAAAGGGGTTGTTTAAGTGACTTGTCCCATTGCTAGTAGCACAATTGAACTCATTACCACAATAAATGCACATACACTTAGGAGCTTCATTGGAATCCTTAGGATTGACTTTTGGCAACTTTTCAAAGTGCTTCCAAACACGTGACGATTTTCTATTACTTTTTCCACTTCCACTACCACTAGGTTTAGCCTTAGGAGGCAAAGGAGGCTTTTTTCTATTTGTTGTTGCTTTCTTTGTTGTTTTCCTTTTCCTTGATTGATTCTCCTCCTCATTTGCAGATGGTGATGATCCAGATTCATTAATATTATGTTCTACTATATCAACCATTTTTTTAAAACCTATTAAAATCAAAGAAATAACAAAACTGTATATATTTAAAATATATAAATGGTAATCTAATTATCCAACCCATCAACACAGTTAATCACAGAACCTACTTCTCTATGGATGAATATTTAAAATATTCAAACTCCTCTAACATGCATATTCTACAATCACCGCAGTGTAATTAATCACAGAACCTACTTCTCTATGGATGAATATTTAAGATATTCAAACTCCTCTAACAATTTTAATTTTTTAATACACTAACCTTGAAATGCAAAGTTTGCCAGAAAAAGAAACTTAGTAAAAGTGAGCATGAGCGTCGAGCCTTCAAGCAAACCGGACTAATTCACTGTCATGTCACACATATTATACATTATACATATTAAAACATAGTTACTCAGGTTGTAAGTCTGCAGGCTTGAACCAATGAAGGATAAAGAAAAATGTCAATCCACTGATAAAGTTTCTCATTCCATTGAAAGCTCCACATTCTCATTACCCTCCTCACAAGTTTTTAGACCCTTAGCAAACAGACATAGAAGCTTCACAATCATAGCTTATTAAACAAAAAGCTCCAAAAACTAATTTCATGTGTGTAACTCAAATACCTATATATAACAAAACCCTTATACAAGCACAAGAAAATGATTATCTGCACACAACCCCCTCACTCAGCACATACAACAAGTAAATGATTTTCCTAAACTTTAAACATACAACAACAACAAAAACAACAACAACAACAATAATTCATGACACCAAAACGACCAAGAAATAAAAACAGTCAAAACAGTCAAAATAAAACTGTTGAACTTAAAGAGTTTGAGGAGTTATCGTGGTAACTGCTGGTGCGGTGGGACTCGAGCGGACGGAGTCGTGGAGGAGCCGAGGAGGAGGAGTCGCTGATCTTGGAGCCAAGAGGAGGAGGAGTCGCTGATCTTGGAGCCAAGAGGAGGAGGAGCCGAGGTCTTCGTCTTCGATCCCCCCCCTGCGTCTTTGACTCGTCGTCGGTCGTGGTGTGGGTGGTGACTGGTGAGGATCGTGGGTGGTGGCGGGTGGCGTGGCCGGTGGCGTGGGTGAGGTGGTCGTTCTCTAGTGGTGGTGTGGAATGGAGGCTGGGTGTTGTGGCCGTGTAGTGTGCGTGTGGGTTTTTAGGGTTGTGATAGAAATGAATGAATGTAATTGTAAAATGTAAATGATATTTACTTTTTTAGGGTTTTTTATTTATTTAATTATTAATTTAATATATATATGAAAATAGTAATAAAAAAAATATATTTATAAACCGGGTTCGCGGGTTCAACCCGAAACCCGAAACCCCTAAAATCTTAACCCGCCAACCCACCCAAAGGGTACCGGGTTGAACCCAACCCGCCCG
Organism: Cannabis sativa; assembly: GCF_029168945.1. Classification (NCBI taxonomy): domain Eukaryota; kingdom Viridiplantae; phylum Streptophyta; class Magnoliopsida; order Rosales; family Cannabaceae; genus Cannabis; species Cannabis sativa. The sequence continues at coordinate 63,377,359 of NC_083601.1, forward strand.
AAACTTTTTTTAAAAAAATTTTTTGCGGGTTCACCATTTCGGGTTCGGGCGGGTTTCTCGGTTTCGGGTCAAACCCGCTCAAAATGTTCAGCCCTAAAGAGAACTATGGTTTAATCCATTCACATGGAGTAACCTAAAGTTTTCTATTACAAGGACATAAAAGGAAATTTTCGTTAATATGTCTATTCAATGGACTCAACAAAACTTCTTGTTCCTAGTATTATAGGTTTGAGTCTATCTAAACCTGTGGCTTGTGGTATACCTAGTAATTACTTACTCTAATGCAAGCAACTTACTTTAGTAAGATGTTGAAGCATTTTCTTTCCAATGGCAATCTATAGAAGCTTCACAACTTATAAGCATAGATTTTATTTATCTAAGGAAAAGTCTCAACTATTCTAAAAAAGATAAAGCCATGAAAGAATTTCTTAAATCAACAGTGAGAGGTCTTAGATATGCTTTAGTATGCCTTAGACCAGACACCTGCTGTTGAGTGGGAGTAATGAGTAGGTATCAGATTAATCTAGGAGAGGAACATTGGAAGACAATCAAGTAAATCTTAAGATTAAGAAGAGGAACTATATGTTAGTCAATAAGGGTGTGTTTTAAACTCTTAGACTACACCACATCAGATTTCGAGACTTGCCTTTGTGCTAGAAAGTCTGCTGATAAGATGGTGATTACTCTGGGGGTGGAGTAGTGATTTTGGAGAAGTGTAAAAACCTATCTGAAATCTCTTAGTCTACCAGAGAGAGACTGAATGTTAAAGTTGCAGGAAAGTAATTATTGTTGGAAATTATTTTACCAGGATCTTAGATCTACTCACAAGTATGTTGTTTAAACACCCTAAATATGAACTTTCTAAAACGATAAAATAAACACATATAAAGTTAAGAAAACCTTACATTGATGCAGCGGAATTAATGTCTCCTTCCACTCAGATCTCTAACCCTTGAATCTTTTCTGTAGCAGAGTATAATCAAGATCTGAGCCTGAATGTCCTTCTTCTCCAAGTTTTGATCCTTCACAGTCTTCCAATCTATGATTGAGTTACTGCTTGCTGTGTGTGGGCACTTACTCTTTCACTAGGGTCGAAAAAAGATGAAGGAGAAAAGAGAATAGGGATTTCGGCCAGGTATAGAAAGTGGGGAAGGCTCAGTTTTTCTGAAGAGAGAAATTTCTGTCAGATTACTAATGAAAAGCATTGTGTGAGACTGAGCCACCACTTTCTATTTATAGGCAACTACTAGGTTTAGGTTAGGAATTATTTGGCATTAAAATAATGAAAATAATAATTTGAAAAAGCACATTAAGTGGCCGGCCATGGTGTAGTAATGGGCCTCACTTAATTTTGCAATTTTATCAAATTTTATCTCTATTTTCTCAAAAACGCTAATTTTCCAATTCTAACCTTTTAAATGCCAAAACTAATTATTTAATAACTAAAATAGATTATTAAATAATATTGTCATTTAATTTAATTATTAATTAGACATATAAAGTCCATTAATAAATAAATAAACCTAGAATCTCTTTTCTTTACAATTTCACCCCTGCTTAGTGAAAATTCATAAAATTAGACATAGTCTAACTTTAGAATTATAATTGATCAATCACGAATCAATTAATGAGTCTTACAAGCAAAATGTTCTCAACTAGAATGGGGACCATGGATCTATATGCTGAGCTTCCAATAAGTGAACCAAATTTACCAAGTAAATTCCTACTTATTAATTCTTCGTTGAATCCACTCTTAGAACTTAGAATTGCACTCTCAGACTTATATAGAGCATATTGTATGTTTCACGATATCAATATACTATCTCATTTAACCATTGTTATAATCTTATTGTGATTTAAAGATCCTCTATATAGATGATTTACATCGAGATGGGATTTCTTTACCGTTCTCACCCCTCAATGTATTTTGCCCCTTAAAACACTTAGCTACCTGTAAATGGTGTTTAGTGATCTAATAATTAGTCAGTTAAACAAGAGCTCATCCATTTACTTCTATTTGCTAAGCTCGAAGGGAATCATCACTTGACTTCTATACACCAGTATAAGCTATAGATTCCATATTTATGTTCAGCACTCCCACTCAATCATACTATCATGTTCCCAAAATTTACGTATCACCCTGACCCAAAGGTAGGCTTAACTAATAAATCTAAGAACATGAATAGCACTCCTGAGTTGAGCCTAAGCATATCAGGATTAGATTCTTTTAATCTTAAGATCAACTACTGATATTGACTTGGAAAGATATGTATAACGATAAGTTTGTAATATCTTAACTTAGTTGCAATATCGGTCCAGTCCAATGTATACTCCATACATTCGAAACTAGTATACTTTACTAATGTCCTGGAAAGAACATAACACTTACTCCAAGTGTAAGTACACATCATCGCTGATTATCACATTAGTGTAAATCCAATAACACTGATGAAACAGGGACCAAAACTTTTGATTCATATGATCACAATCACATTCCACTGTGTTGACGATACTGTAATTGTGAATAAACATATGATCTGGATTTAACTGATTTTGTGTGTATGAATGTAATAAAAATATTAAACATATTAAACCATTAGCATGTAAAATTCATGCAAACATCAATCACTTCAAATTTCTTATATTGATAACTAATCAGATTGTAAAGAGTTTTATTTAGGGCATAAAACCCAACAAACTCCCACTTGCACTAATATAAAACAAACTGTGCAAATAGGTCAATCTGATGTCTTGATCTTCAGATCAAGTGTAGTATATTTGAATCCATCCAAACTTCTGGAAACTAGTTCATAAATACACTTATGAAACATCCTTTACTATATGCTTTACTTATCAAGGGATACTGAAATCTTTACTGTTTTAAAAGTACATCTGAATTAACAGAAGACGTATCTCTCATATTTTAAAATATGTAATTGAGATAATACAGTGTAGACTTTTCTTCAGTGATATAACTTTCTTGGATTTCGAATACACAAAGTTATAATTCTTCTCTGGTAGAGCTTGAATTATTATACAATAATTCCTCCACCCCCAATGTAAGCACCATCTCATATAAATCGAAATTAGATGGTGAGATACAAGGAAAACTGATACACAGTTCCTTAATATATATCATATAGATGACTTTTATAAATCTTTCTTGAATATCTTCTAATGTTTCCTATTTGATTACATCTCAGATAGCTCCCACTCAATAGCAGATGTCTGGTTAAATAATACTTTTAACCTCTGATTGTTTAGAGAGTTACCTAGTTGTGACTTTTGTATTAGTCTGAAACTTTAAGTTAAGACTAAGTCATCAACATAGCAGACTAGTATTTTGAAGTGAAAAATACATGCCAGAGATAAAGTAATCAAAATTGAGATACCATCAAATTTTATGAGGATTAAGAATTCTTGGTTCAAGTCATTCGAATGGACTGAACTAGAGTTCTTTATCTTATTCTCATAATTCTGATAAGCTATACCTATCCATGTGAATGGTTAGATTTGCTTTTCAGTAGTGTTCTTAAGTACCTATCACAAGTATCAACCTAATGAAGATGGGTATAGAATTTTAAAATTCTCCCACTCAATTAAGGTAGTGTGAAACTTTAACAAAGAACTTTCAAAGGTATCAAACTTTTACTTACAACAGTAAAAACGAAATGGAACATACGATCAAGATCAAGAATTTATATTGACAATAGCTGACTCATTATATTACTTCCATGTTTAAAGAAGTTATGTGTTACATAGGGAATTGTGGAATAGACTCCACCCATAAGAATATACATATAGGGTACCTGTGGATAACCTCCACCCCTAAGTATATAGAGATTATGATCCACCCCTAAAGGTTGTAAAGATCATGATTCTCTTAGTGTGATAGAGTTTATGGGGAGTTGAATACTATCCAGAGTTCATTAGATATAAAAGATCGTTGAACTGCATAGTTTTCTTAACTTTTCTCCACCCCTATCAGATCATAAGATCCTTTTATTAAACAAATTCTTAATAATTGTATGAGAATTAACAATTATTGATAAACATAGAAATAATTTCTAGTGTTTATATAATATAACTCTATGAAGAGTTGTAAATATTATAGAATTTGCATCAATAATAAAAACACTTACACATACAAACATACAAATATAATGTGGTAATAATTGATGAAGATAAAATTAAATGAAGCTCAATCTCATTAATTGCAATAGGGAATTTCGAAAAAAAAAATTATTAATATTAAAAAAAAGATTGCAACAATATGAGAAAAACAGGAATAAATATCCCTAAACTAAAATTTGAAATCCAAATTGTCTTTAAACTAAAACAATTTATTCAAAATATTGAAGAGCTTCATCTTCATCTGGACGATTTCACCCTTTGGTATAGCTTTTCGATTCAACTCAATTGAGTTCAAGTAGCTTGGCCTATAAGAAAAAGAAAACAAATAAACAAAGTTAGTCCAGAATCATAAATCCAATTGGATAATAATTCACTAAAACTCTTAAAGTTTATAGATAGAAATACCTTGTTTCTTTGCAAGAAGTTTATGACATTGGGGTTTCCAATGACCTTTTTCATTGCAGTAGAAACACTTTCCTTTAGGTGTAGCATCACCAGAAGGAGCAGCCTTTTTATTCTTCATGGCTTTTGTTCGCTTCTTGGTGTTCTTCCACTTCTTCTTCGATTTGGGCTTCGAAGCAGAGGCCACATTTGCTTTAGGTTTGTTCGTCCCATTACCATTCCCAGGATTGTGAGGTTTACTCCCTTTCTTCTTGGGTCCTCCAATCAAATTTTCATAAGTTTGAAGGTCAATGACTAATTCATGAAAGTCAATTTCCTTCTTATTCATGACATAATTTGATGTATATGGTAGAAATGCTGGAGTCAGGCTATTCAAGATAAGACTAACTTGAGTAGCACTGTCCATTTCAGCACCATGATCCTGGGCTTCTTGGAAATAACTGGACATGAGGAGAACATGATCACGCACGTTTTGATGAGGTTCCATCCGTGCATTAATGTACTTCTTAGTCGCGTCAAAGCGTGACTGAAGCGATGCCTTACCGAATAGCTCATTTAACTTTGTCATAACTTCAGCAGCCTTCTCAGTTTTAGAAAACCGAGTTTTGAGGGTGTCAACCATGCTAGAAAGCATAAAGTATAGAGCTTTGTCATTTGCTTTCTGCCAACGCTCATACTTTTCTTTCACAACTTTGAATGCATTGTCCCCAGGCACTTCAGGTGACGGCTCAGTTAAAACAAACAAGGCACTTTCTCCTATGAGAGCAATATTAATGTTCTCATTCTATTTATTAAAGTTAGATCCATTCAGCTTATTTTCAGTCAACAGTGATAACATGGGATTCATTTTGACAAAAACAGGATACTACAAAATAATAGAAATCAACAAATAGAAATTAATAATGGTTTAACACAAAATCAATTCAGAAATTATAAGCACATAGCAAGTAGGAATGATATGAGAAAATACTTAAAAAATTCAATCCTAAATAATTTCCAAGGTTTTCAATAAACTGATATCAGTGTCCCGTTTAGGCGAGAGTCAAAGCTACCATCTATTGAATAGAGTTGTCAGCTCATCTAAAATGTTAAACATTCTAGCAACCTTTTATTCGATCAAGATTGGAATCCAGCGTTGTCCCGTTTAGGCGAGAGTCAAGGCTATTCTATCTCATGAGCTTCTACCATTGTTTCGCAATTTGCAAGTCAAATATGGTCGCCACCATTAGGGTGATCTATACCATATAAAACACTTACAAACCACTTATCATGCGAGATTAAACGGTGCGAAATTGCTAATGAACGTTCCTCCATTAGGGAGGATTACTCACTAAAACAAACACGGTGTAAAACCCACAATGGAGATTGAATATCTTAATAATAATAAAGCTCAATGTTTAAAATGTATTTTCTTTATTATTCTAATAAATAAATATCATTAAATTCTATTTAAGAATTAAAATTCAAAAATAAGAATTTAATATAATATTTATAAAATTATACTTAGATGGTGATTGAAATAAAATAAATTATTTCCATCTTAGTAATAATCTTAAATATAAATATTAAGGAAATTAATTTAAGTTGAATTAAATAAATAATTAGCAACTTAAAATTTCCTTTGAGAATATATTTATTGGGTTCGAAAATTTAAAGTATATAAAAATACAATTTTCGAAAATAATAAAAATAGAAAAGAAATACTTCAAGCAAAAATATCACCTATCTAGATATTCTTTGACTAGTTAATTCAATTTCTAATAATATATATATATATATTAAATTCATTTATTTAAATTAATCAATTAAATGAAAATATCATTGATTGAAGTTGGTCCAAGAATTAATTAAAATAAATAATTAATTTACAACTCAATCTATTTTTCAAAATAAAAAAAAAAATCGAAAATATTGCATAAATAAAATGCAAATTTCGAAATTGATTAAGAAAATAAAGGAAAATATATATATATATTGAAAATTATTTAAATTTAAGTTGAAAAAATTATATTCCAACCTAAAAATAATTTTCTATTTAATTAAGTGTCATGAAAAATCAATAAATATTAAAGTATCATGATGAAAATCAACTTAGATATTTAGATTCTTCAAGTTAATTAAATGTATTAAATTCAAGAAATAAATAATTAAGTGTAGAGAAGGCTTAATTATTAATTTCTATTTAATACTAGGAAAAATATACTTAATAAAATTGTACCAAAATTAATTATTTAAATAATTAATTTCACAAAGTATAATTTTCCTATTTAAATATTAGAAATATTAAGTAGTCTAGAAATTACTATCTAGAAAATATCTTATTTGACTAAGTATCTTTTCAAAATTTGAAAAATATCTAATTTAAGTTAGATAGAAAAAATCTAAAACTTAAATAATTTCAAATTTAGATTTAATTAAATATCAAAAATTAAGTTGTAACCACTTAATTTGAAGATATCTTTTTAAAGTTAATATTTGAAAAGATATTAACCAAAAAATATCTAAAATATTCCATTTTAAGTTAATATTTGAAAAGATATTAACTTAAAAAATATCTTAAGAATCTTTAATAACTAATGCCTAAGATTCCTCAACTTGATTTAAAATTTAAATCAAATATTCAAATTTAAGTTAGATAAGAAAAATCAATTGTTACAACTAATTTATAACTTAAATAGGAATATTTAATTAAATAAGCTCCAGAAAGAATCTAGTTAGTTAAAATTCTATATTTAATTAAATACAAGAAAAATACAAATAGTTTGTCTAGAATTAATATCTAAACTAAAAGTCTTTTTCTTAAAATTAACTTTAAAATATTAAAATGAAAATAAATTTCATATATTTTAAAAGTTAATTATGTTGCTAATTCAATTTTATTAGGTCAAACTAATATAATTAACCTAGTACAGTTATTCAAATCAGGCAAATGGGCCTTCCCAATTGGGGTAGTTCATGTGAGGGGGTGCTGGGTTCAGTATGTCGTACCCACTTCTATGGCTCCCAACTCTCACACAAGGCCCAAAAGAGAGGAATTTAACCTTAAAATGAATAACTGTTATTAATTGAATAGGTCCAATAACTAAATGGACCTAAATAAAATCTATCATGGTGTGACATTTTATTTAGCAACAACCTATATGCATCTATATTAAAACAAAATAAACATATAGGCTCACACAGGCACACTTTGGATGGATCCTATCATGTTGCTAGGTCATACACAGATGAAAGAAGATTGTAAAATATACCTGTTACAAATTATTTACTTAACCAAGGGAGCCATGAGTTAAAATCAGATCATTGGATCTATCAACAAGTTAACCATGGCTATTTGCAATCAAGCAGTAATAGGTTTTAAAAACTTACAAACAAGCTAAACCATATACTCCTGCAACAAGGTTAGCTGGATAGTTGGAAGTAGGATTTATTTAATTTTAAATAAATAATTTCGAAAAATAAATAAATAAATAAAATAATTTTCGAAAAATAAAATTTTAAAAAAATATTTAATTAGTTTCGAAAATAAAATAAAAAATAAATTTAAATTTCGAAATTATTTAATAAATAAATATTTAAAATTAAACCTACTATTTTGAAAAATTAGGTTTCAACCAACCTAAATATCATTTCAAAATTTGCTAACTACTTTTAAAAATTAAATGTTATTTTAAAAATAAAAATTAGAAAAGATAAATGAAATATCTTTTCAGATTTTAAATTTATTTATTTAAATAAATAAAATAACAAAATTTAAAAGTTAGCAAAATATCTTACATCTATTTAAAATTACATGATTATAAATATCTTATTTTAAATTTAAATAAGGTCAAAATATCTAAAAAGATTTAATTTTAAAAAAAAATATCTTAAAAGATAAGATATAATTAAAAATATCTTAAAAGATAAGATATCTTAAAAATATCTAAAAAGATTTTATAAATATCTTATAAAATCTGACCTTAAAATTAAAAAAAAAAAATAAGATATAATCAAATTTAAATATAAGATAGATTTTTAAGCAAGAAGATAGATACTAATTCCATTCAAATTAAAATTACACTAATATCTTGAATTAAATTTAAAAAATATTAAATTAATTCAAAATTATAATTAGAATTGAATTAGGAATAGTAATAGTATATATACAAAACTATACAAAAAAATCGGAAGTTAATTCCATGAAAAAGTATGAAAAATCGAAGAAAAACGAAAAAATTGTGAACTGTACGGACAGATTTGCGATCGCAGGAAAATATCAGCACAGCCCCGATTTTTTCAAATCTTCAAAAATTCATAACTAATTCAAATAAAATCGAAATTGAGTTCTATAAAAGGCTAACTTGCTTAATTGTTTCCATACTATCCAATAAAAATAATTCCAGAAATAGAATCGCAATTATTTTTCACGAAAATTTTACAAACATCAATCAATCATCAAATAACACTCAATACAACATGATACCATCCAAAGAACATACAAACAATCGTTTTAAAGTCCAAATTTCATGTAAGTAAATCAATTACCATGGCTCTGAGGCCAGTTGTTGGAAATTATTTTACCAGGATCTTAGATCTACTCACAAGTATGTTGTTTAAACACCCTAAATATGAACTTTCTAAAACGATAAAATAAACACATATAAAGTTAAGAAAACCTTACATTGATGCAGCGGAATTAATGTCTCCTTCCACTCAGATCTCTAACCCTTGAATCCTTTCTGTAGCAGAGTATAATCAAGATCTGAGCCCGAATGTCATTCTTCTCCAAGGTTTGATCCTTCACAGTCTTCCAATCTATGATTGAGTTACTGCTTGCTGTGTGTGGGCACTTACTCTTTCACTAGGGTCGAAAAAGATGAAGGAGAAAAGAGAATAGGGATTTCGGCCAGGTATAGAAAGTGGGGAAGGCTCAGTTTTTCTGAAGAGAGAAATTTCTGTCAGATTACTAATGAAAAGCATTGTGTGAGACTGAGCCATCACTTTCTATTTATAGGCAACTACTAGGTTTAGGTTAGGAATTATTTGGCATTAAAATAATGAAAATATTAATTTGAAAAAGCACATTAAGGGGCCGGCCATGGTGTAGTAATGGGCCTCACTTAATTTTGCAATTTTATCAAATTTTATCTTTATTTTCTCAAAAACGCCAATTTTCCAATTCTAACCTTTTAAATGCAAAAACTAATTATTTAATAACTAAAATAGATTATTAAATAATATTGTCATTTAATTTAATTATTAATTAGACATATAAAGTCCATTAATAAATAAATAAACCTAGAATCTCTTTTCTTTACAATTTCACCTTTCTTAGTGAAAATTCATAAAATTAGACATAGTCTAACTTTAGAATTATAATTGATCAATCACGAATCAATTAATGAGTCTTACAAGCAGAATGTTCTCAACTAGAATGGGGACCATGGATCTATATGCTGAGCTTCCAATAAGTGAACCAAATTTACCAAGTAAATTCCTACTTATTAATTCTTCGTTGAATCCACTCTTAGAACTTAGAATTGCACTCTCAGACTTATATAGAGCATATTGTATGTTTCACGATATCAATATACTATCTCATTTAACCATTGTTATAATCTTATTGTGATTTAAAGATCCTCTATATAGATGATTTACATCGAGATGGGATTTCTTTACCGTTCTCACCCCTCAATGTATTTTGCCCCTTAAAACACTTAGCTACTTGTAAATGGTGTTTAGTGATCTAATAATTAGTCAGTTAAACAAGAGCTCATCCATTTACTTCTATTTGCTAAGCTCGAAGGGAATCATCACTTGACTTCTATACACCAGTAGAAGCTATAGATTCCATATTTATGTTCAGCACTCCCACTCAATCATACTATCATGTTCCCAAAATATACCTATCACCCTGACCCAAAGGTAGGCTTAACTAATAAATCTAAGAACATGAATAGCACTCCTGAGTTGAGCCTAAGCATATCAGGATTAGATTCTTTTAATCTTAAGATCAACTACTGATATTGACTTGGAAAGATATGTATAGCGGTAAGTTTGTAATATCTTAACTTAGTTGCAATATCGGTCCAGTCCAATGTATACTCCATACATTCGAAACTAGTATACTTTACTAATGTCCTGGAAAGAACGTAACACTTACTCCAAGTGTAAGTACACATCATCGCTGATTATCACATTAGTGTAAATCCAATAACACTGATGAAACAGGGACCAAAACTTTTGATTCATATGATCACAATCACATTCCACTGTGTTGACGATACTGTAATTGTGAATAAACATATGATCTGGATTTAACTGATTTTGTGTGTATGAATGTAATAAACATATTAAACATATTAAACCATTAGCATGTAAAATTCATGTAAACATCAATCACTTCAAATTTCTTATATTGATAACTAATCAGATTGTAAAGAGTTTTATTTAGGGCATAAAACCCAATACTTATTCAGTCCTACGAAAGTTCTATACAATTGTTGCACCGTTCCAACTTGCCTTAACTACTAGTGTTACTTCCTCAATAACCAAAAAGTAGTTGCCAAAAGTATAGAATCCAGTATCCCAAGAGAGTAGATATATAGAGAGGAATTTCACATTATCAAGGATTTTGTGGTTAAGGAAGAGTAATGGTGGAGAAGAGGTTGTGGTTAATTCAACCTGTCAGATCCTATTACGAGGAGTTTACTACTATTACACTTGATTTGTATATCAATGTGTTGAGATTATTTGAAATGCACATTTTGTTTTATATTAGTGCAAGTGGGAGTTTGTTGGGTTTAATGGCCTAAATAAAACCCATTTCAATATAATCAGATTTACTTATTAATAAAGATCAGAAATAACATTTTATGTTGCATGGTTCACATGATTTATTTCATGATTATGTACATATAATGTATGAATTCTATTTAAGTCCAGAACATATGAATTTGTTAAGGATTATAGTGTTGTCAGCACAGTGGAAAATAATCTTAATAATATGTTCGAAAGTTTTTCCCTAATTTGTCAGAACACTGGATTAAGACTGACATGGTATAATCAGCGATAGGTATTCTTACACCTTCGAAAAGTGTATGGAGTATACATCGGAAGGGACCGACATTGAACTTTGATTAGATATATTAGAATTTACCGTAATATCTATTCAATTCAATATCACCTGTTGATCCTAGATCAAATGATCTTAATCCTAATATGATTAGGTTCAATCTCAAGAGTGTTATTCATGTTCTTTGATTTGTTAGTTAAGCCTACTTTTGGGTCAGGTGATACGTACATTTTGGGAACACGATAGTGCAATTTAGTGGGAGCGCTAACATAAATATGGAATGTATAGCTTCTATCTGGCGAATAGAAGTAAAGGATGATTTCCTTCGAGCTTAACCAAATGAAAATAAATGGTGGAGTACTCATTGCACTTAGCTGAAATATCATTTATACAAGGTTAAGTGTTTTAAGGATAAAATACATTGTAGGGTATTACGGTAATTGTCGGGTTTTATGCCCTAAATAAAACTCATTTCATATAATCAGATTTACTTATTAATAAAGATCAGAAATAACATTTTATGTTGCATGGTTCACATGATTTATTTCATGATTATATGTATATAATGTATGAATTCTTTTTAAGGCAAGAAAATATGAGTTGGTTAAAGATTATAGTGTTGTCAGCACAGTGGAATATAATCTTTATTATATGTTCAAAAGTTTATTCCCTGATTTGTCAGAACACTGGATTTAGACTGACATGGTATAATCAGCGATAGGTATTCTTACACCTTGGAAAAGTGTTATCTCCTTTCCAGGACATTGGCAAAGTTTACCAGTATCGGATGTATGAAGTATACATCGGAAGGGACCGATATTGAACTTTGATTAGATATATTAAAATTTACCGTAATATCTATTCAATTCAATATCACCTGTTGATCCTAGATCAAATGATCTTAATCCTGATATGGTTAGGTTCAATCTCAAGAGTGTTATTCGTGTTCTTTGATTTGTTAGTTAAGCCTTCTTCTGAGACAAGGTAATACGTACATTTTGGGAACAGGGTAGTGCAATTGAGTGGGAGCGCTAACATAAACATGGAATCTATAGCTTCTATCTGGCAAATAGAAGTAAATGATGATTTCCATCGAGCTTAACGAAACGAAGATAAATGGTGGAGATCTCATTTCACTTAGGTGAAATATCATTTATTCAGGGTTAAGTGTTTTAAGGATAAAATACATTGAAGGTGTAGCGGTAACAGTAGTGCCTTTTCAATGTAGATCATCTATATAGAGGATCATTAATCACATTAGGGTTATAACAATGGATAACTAATGATGTGTCTATATCGTGGAACATATAGAGCGTTCTATATGACTGAGAGTGCAATTCCAAGTTCTAAGTGTGGATTCAATGAGGAATTAATAAGTTAGGGAATTTACTTGGTAAATTCGGTTCGACTTATTGGAAGCTCGGTTATATAGACCCATGGTCCCCATACTAGTTGAGACCATACTACTTGTAAGACTCAATTAATTGATTTCAATTAATCAATTATAATTCTAAAAGTCTGACTATGTCTACTTTATGAATTCTCACAGTTTAAGGATGAAATCATAAAGAAAAGGGTTTCTAGGTGTAATTATTAATTGAGAGACTTTGCATGTTTAATTAATAATTATATTAAATGAAAATATTATTTAATAATATATTTTAGTTATCAAATAATTAGTTTTGGCATTTAAATGATTAGAATTGGAAAAATGGCATTTTTGGAGAAATAGAAATAAAATTGAGGAAACTGCAAAATCCAAGTGAAGCCCTTTTTCACCCGATGGCCGGCCACATGGTTTGAGTTTCCCAATTATTATTTTCATTTTTTAATTGCCATGTAATTGCTAATCAAAGCCTAGCAAAAATAGGAAAGTGGTGGGTGACACGAAATAAGGCGGTTAATCAATTACACAGTAAAAGAGGAAACTGTTTATTTGGAAAGTTGTGCTCTCCCTTTTCCCTATATAAAGCAACCCTTGTTCTCTTCTCTTGCATATCTTTTGTATGCATAAGACCACGAAATTCAAGAGAGAAAAAGAGAGAAAATTTTGAAATCCTTGTGAGATGAGTAGTGCCCACACACATCAAGTGGTACCTCAATCATAGTATGTAAGACTATAGAAATTCTACATTAAAGAAGGAGAAAAGAAGATCCAAGTTCAGATCTTGGTGATGCTCTGCTACAGAAAGGAATCAAGGGCTAGAAATCTGAACGGACGGAGTCATATTATTCCGCTGCACCCACTGTAAGGTTTTCTAACTTTATATGTGTTTATTTTCATTGTTTTAGAATTCATATTAGGTTGTTAATCCAACATACTTGTTAGTAAATCTAGATCCTGGTAAAATAATTTCCAACAACTGGCACCAGAGCCATGGTAATGATTTACTTTCATGTAATATGAATTAAAACGATGATTGATATGTTTCTGTGTTGATTTGGATGGTTTCATGTTGGTTTATGTGCTTATGTGATGAATGTATGTGTTGTACAAAATTTTTCCATGAAATATATTTTTTCAATTTTTGAAAATATTTTATTTGGATTCCATGTGAAAAATTGAGCAATTTTTGTTTTTACGGAACTCGATTCCGATAAAAATTGAGAAAGATATGAATTTTGGAAGATTGAAAATCATGGTTGCTGCATGCAGCCTATCCTCGCAGTTCCCCACAAATTGCGAATTTTTGAGGTTTTTTCCCCAAAAATCCAATTTTTTCATGGGATTGTTTCCCAAAATTTATTTTTCCAATTTTAAATATTTTTAAATTGAAATGTTTCCAATTTTAAATATTTTCAATTTGGAATTTTTTCCAATTTTTAAATATTTCTATTTTGGATTGTTTCCAATTTTAAATATTTCCTATTATGGTCAGATTTAAAATTTTGTTAACTTCTTTAAGATTTATTTATTATTTAATTATAAGATTAGATATTTTGATATTTAAGATATTTTAAATTAAAAAATAACTTTGTCTTTTTATTTAAAATATTATATTAAAATTATCTTATATGACAAATTAAATAATTAATAAATTTGAAATTAACATAGACATTTTTATAGATATACTTACCATAATGTTTTCAAATTCAAAAGTTTGTTATTTAGTTAAATATTTAATTATTTATAAATTATAAGTTTAAAAATGATATTTTTTCTATATATATCATTTTTTCCTTATTAGAAATTTATAAATCATATCTTAAATATTTAAATAACATAGATATTTTTGTAGAGATTTGAATATTGCTTAATTTGAGATATTTTGACATATAATTATGGTAATTATTATTCATTTATTATTTTATTTCTAAAATAATAATTATCTAACCAAATTTATTTTAAAATTGGTTTATTTTATTACTTTAATTTTATTAAATTATAAGATCTAAAAGTGATATTGAAGATTCTTTCCTTTCAAATCATTGATCTTATTAGATATTTAATTTAATTTGATTCAAATAAACCTAGATATTGTAAAATTAGTTTCCTTTATTTGGTTAGTTTAAGAATAATAATTTAATTATATTAATATCTTATTTCACATCTGTTACATGGACAATGTTTGTTTATTTATATTGTTTATTCAAAAAATTTTTTTTAACAAACCTATTATTTATCTGATCTAAATTGGTATGATTAACTTGTTGACAGATCCAATGATTTTATTTTAATCATAGTCCAATTGTCAATAGATCTTATAAATAATTTGTAACAGGTAAATTTTGTACTTCTTTCATCTGTGTAAACCTAGTAACATGATAGGACCCATCCAAATCATTTGACCTGTGTAAGCCTATATGTTTGCTTTTGGGCTTAGATGCATATAGGAAGCCCATTTAAGTTTTTACTAAGTAAATGGACTAGGTTGCTAAAATTAATTTTGACATAAGGAAATTTATTTAGGTCCAATTAGATTTGGGCTTATTCAATGAATAACAATTGTTTATTTTAAGGTTAAATTCATTTTTTAATTGTCATGTAATTGCTAATCAAAGCCTAGCAAAAATAGGAAAGTGGTGGATCACACTAAATAAGGCAGTTAATCAATTACACAGTAAAAGAGGAAACTGTTTATTTGGAAAGTTGTGCTCTCCCTTTTCCCTATATAAAGCAACCCTTGTTCTCATCTCTTGCATGTCTTTTGTATGCATAAGACCACGAAATTCAAGAGAGAAAATTTCGAAATCCTTGTGAGATGAGTAGTGCCCACACACATCAAGTGGTACCTCAATCATAGTATATAAGACTATGGAAATTCTACATCAAAGAAGGAGAAAAGAAGATCCAGGTTCAGATCTTGGTGATGCTCTGCTACAGAAAGGAATCAAGGGCTAGAGATCTGAACGGAAGGAGTCATATTATTCGCCGCACCTTTGTAAGGTTTTCTAACTTTATATGTGTTTATTTTCATTGTTTTAGAATTCATATTAGGTTGTTAATCCAACATACTTGTTAGTAAATCTAGATCCTGGTAAAATAATTTCCAATGGTAATTTAATCCCTTTACAGTGTAAATCATCTATATAGAGGATCATTGATCAAGTTAGGATTATAACAATGGATAACTAATGACGTATCTATTGTTGGGTTTTATGCCCTAAATAAAACTCATTTCAATGTAATCAGATTTACTTATTAATATAAATCAGAACATTTAATGTTCCATGGTTCACATGATTTATTTCATGATTATATGTACATAATGTATGAATTCATCTGAAACCTTTTCACATACTTGATCCTGTTTATTGTGTTGTCAACACATTGGAAAGTAAACATGACTATGTGAATAAAGTTTCCTAGATTTATCAGACATAGGGTTTTACTGATATGATAATCAACAATAGAGTTTACTTGCATTTGGAGAAATGTTATGTTCTTTCCAAAGCATTGGTTAAAGTAAAGCTCAGGTTGGATGCATGGAATATGCATCGAAAGGGACCGATATTGAACTTTGAGTTAGATTTAATAAACTTACCGTAATATCTATTCAAGTAAATATCGCCTAGTTGATCCTAGATCAAATGATCTTGATCCTGTTATGATTAGGCTCAATCTCAAGAGGTTATTCGTGTTCTTTGATTTGTTAGTTAAGCCTACTTTTGGGTCAGGGTGATACGTACATTTTGGGAACACGGTAGTGTAATTGAGTGGGAGCCCAAACATAAACATGGAATCTATAGCTTCTATCTAGCGAATAGTAAGTAAAGGGTGATCTCCTTCGAGCTCGACCAAACGAAAATAAATGGTGGAGTACTCATTTCACATAAGCTGAAATATCATTTATACGAGGTTAAGTGTTTTAAGGATAAACTACATTGTAGGGTGTAACGGTAATCTAATCCCTTTACAGTGTAGATCATTCATATAGAGGATCATTGATCAAATTAGGATTATAACAATGGATAATTAATGATGTGTCTATATGGTGGAACATATAGAGCATTCTATATACTGAGAGTGCAATTATAAGTTGTATGCGTGGATTCAACGAAGAATTAAAAAGTCAGTGAATTTAGGTTATAAATTCTTGATCTGCTTATTGGAAGCTCGGTTATATAGACCCATGGTCCCCCCACTAGTTGAGATAATATTTCTTGTAAGACTCATATAATTGGTTTTGATTAATCGATTATAATTCTCAAATTAGACTATGTCTATTTGTGAATTTTTCACTAAGTAAGGGCGAAATTGTAAAGTAAGAGTTTTAGGGGCATATTTGTTAATTATGATACTTTGTATGGTTCAGTTAATAAATATGATAAATGACAATATTATTTAATAATTATTTATAGTTATTAAATAGTTAGAATTGGCATTTAAATGGTTGAATTTGAAAATTGGCATTTTTGAGAAAATGAGATGCAGAAATGATAAAACTGCAAAATTGCAAAAAGTGAGGCCCAAATCCATATTGTATAGGGCCGGCCACTTTTATAGCATTTATCATCTGATATTTTCATTATTTTAATGCCAAATAATTCAAACCTAACCCTAGTAAAATGCTATAAATAGATAGTGAAGGCTTCAAGAAAATTTACACTTAACTTTCTACACTTTTCATTCAGAAAAACCTGAGCCTTCTCTCTCTATATCTAGCCGCCACCTTCTTCTCTCTCTCCTTCCTTAAAATTTGAAATACTTAGTTTTAGAGTAGTGCCCACACACAGCAAGTGATACCTCAATCATAGTGAGGAAGATCGTGAAGAAAGACTTTCAACAAGAAGGAGTTTCAGCACTAAAGAAGGAGTGAAAGAGATCCAGGTTAAGATATTGATAATGCTCTGCTACAGAAAGGAATCAAGGGCTAGATATCTGAACGGAAGGAGTCATATTATTCCGCCGCACCCAATGTAAGGTTTCTAATACTTTATATGTGTTTATTTCGTAATCGTTTTAGAAGTTCATATTTATGGTGTTAATCAACATACTTGTGAGTAGATCTAAGATCCTGGTAAAATAATTTCCAACAACTCGTATCAGAGCCAGGTTAATTGATTTGCCTGCAAGAAATTTGGACTTAAAACGATTTGTTTGTGTTTTGGATGGTATCATGTTGTTTTGAGTATTTTTTGATGATTGATTGATGTTTGTGAATTTTCGTGAAAAATAGTTGAAATTTTGGTTCTGGAATTATTTTTATTGGATAGTATGGAAAAAATTAAGCAATTTACCTTTTTACAGAACTCAATTTCGATTTAATTTGAATTAGTTATGATTTTTTGAAGTTTCGGAAAAAATCAGAGTCGTGCAACAGGGACACGCGCGCGGAAATCATGCTTCCTCCCCCCTACGCTATGTTTCCTCGCCCATGCACTCCCATTCGCGCCCATGGACAGTATGCAACAGCTCGCATTTTTTTCGTTTTTCTTCAATTTTTCATTGTATTTCATGGATTTAACTTCCGATTTTTTGTGTAGTTTTGTATTTAGACATTTTCATTTACTATTCCTAATTCAATTCTAAAAATCATAATTAAATTAATTAATTTTTTTAAAATTAATTCATGATATTAGTGTAATTTGAATTTGAAAATAGTAAATATCTATCTTTTTTGCTTAAACCTTGGAAATTATTTAGGATTGTATGTTTTAGTATTTTCACTTGTCATTCCTACTTGCTATGTGTTTCATAATTTCTGAATTGTGTATGAATTTGTATTGAACCATGTTATTTTCTGTTATTAAATTGTAGTTTAATTTCGAATCTTCATTGTTGGTCTAACTTGATTTGTTTTTCTAATGAGATAATCCCTAATGGATTTTCACCATTAGACTAACATAATAGTGTTAGATCTCGAAAGATAAATATTGAAATGCAACACCTAGCTGTTCATCAATTGATGACACCTTAGACTAGTGTTTTACAATATGAAACAAGAAGATTGTATAAATGAGATTACTTTGACTCTCGCTAATCGGAGCATCGTTGGATTCTTATTTAAAACGAAATTATCTTAATTCCTCTTAGCTTATTCATTTCGAATTAGCTTAATGACATATCATTGGATGAATGGTCTATAAATCATATAAAGTCATATTTTCTCTTAAGAAATTAGATGACGCATAAGATTATATTCCCAGAATTCTATCCCAAAATGATATAAATCCTCAATCGTAGATATCTCCTACTTGTATAGGCAAATCATAGAGTTAGATTAGTAGCGGTGGTCCAAGAAAGAATGACTAATTATACAGTTACACTTTCACAAGTGTTTCATAACCATTTTCTTTCAATGTATTGAGACTGTATGAGTTTAGTATTCTGTGACCCGAATCCACTTGCACTATTCTAAGAACTCTTTGATGTAACTAACTTAAGTCATCAAAAGATACAACCACATATTTTATAAATCTATGGCATTTGTATCTTGTTCATAGTTGTTTTGACAAGATCATTCTCTACAAAGAGTTAATATGCCTATATCCATTGAAAGTAATTTCATCTCATTCGCAGATGGATGTACATTCAGGGGTGGATATGAGTTATCGTTGTATTCTTAAAACGATCACTCTAGATTTTACCTTATGCAAAAGAAATTTGAGATGTTTGAAAAATTTCATGAATTTCTAGCAATGGTGAAGGTAAGTGGTTAAAGATCTTGCGAACTGATAGGGGTGGAGAAAAAGTTAGTAGATATGCAGTTCAAAGATCATTAATTTGATTTTGAATTATATCCAAACTTACCTCCCCAGAAATTCGAGTTGCATATTGATGATTAGTTACTAGTCGTTGCCTAAATCCTTATATGGTAATTTCAGAATGATGTAATGGTTTTATACTTAATCTAAATCATTACTAGATTCATGGATGACCTAATCGAAATCTTAAGAAAAGCTGGAACTGCTAACCCTGGTTTGCATGTTTGTTAGCTATTCTAAGTGATTAGGGGTAGAGCATCCCGTAGTCATTAGATAAGAAAGTGTTTGTTTAAACAAATACTACTTTTCTAAGAAAATGACTAAGTCTGACAATAAAGTAGCAAATAAAGGAGATATTTTTTCTTGATTCCATAAGTGTTCTATCATCTTATTTTACAAGATGATCCCACTGCCTCTGTTGTCTTAACACAACTGAAGAGGTCAATACCATTTAGTTTTCTTTGACATAGTTTACGGTACCTTGTTGTAGTGGGAGAGTTTCTAAGAACTCGCCTTCTTATAACTTAGAAGACACTAGTGATTAAAATCCATGAGTTTAAACAAATAATGGATTGTCAAGATAAGAAACTAAGAAGAAAGCCAAGAGAACTATGGTTTGATCCATTTACATGGAGTAACCTTAAGTTTTCTATTACAAGGACATGAAAGGAAATTTTCGTTCATAAGTCTATTCAATGGACTTAACAAAACTTCCTGTTCCTAGTATTATAGGTTTGAGTTTATCTAAACCTATGGCTTGTGGTATACCTGGTAATTACTTACTCTAATGCAAGCATCTTACTTTAGTAAGATGCTGGAGCATTTTCTTTCGAATGGCAATATATAGAAGCTTCACAACTTCTAAGCATATATTTTATTTATCTAAGGAAAAGTCTCAAGTATTCCAGAAAAGATAAAGCCATGAAAGAATTTCTTGAATCAACAGTGAGAGGTCTCAGATATGCTTTAGTATGCCTTAGACCAGACACCTGCTGTTGAGTGGAAGTAATGAGTAAGTATCAGATTAATCCTGGAGAAGAACATTGGAAGACAATCAAGTAAATCTTAAGATTAAGAAGAGGAACTATATGTTAGTCAATAAGGGTGGTTTTGAAACTCTTAGACTACACCACATCAGATTTTGAGACTTGCCTGTGTGCTAGAAAGTCTGCTGATGAGATGGTGATTACTTTGGGGGTGGAGTAGTGATTTTGGAGAAGTGTAAAAACCTATCTGAAATCTCTTGGTCTACCAGAGAGAGACTGAATGTTAAAAGTTGCAGGAAGGACACTTATTCAGTCTAAGGAAAGTTCTAAACATTTGTGGCACCGTTCCAACTTGCCTTAACTACTAGGGTTACTTCCTGTATAACCAAAGAGTAGTTGCCCAAAAGTATAGAATCCAGTATCCCAAGAGAGTAGACATAGAGAGAGAAATTTCACATTATCAAGGATTTTGTGATTAAGGAAATTAATAGTGGAGAAGAGGTTGTGTTTAATTCAACCTGTCAGATCCTATTACGAGGAGCTTACTACTATTACACTTGATTGGTATATCAAGGAGTTAATGATTATTTGAAATGCACTTTTTGTTTTATATTAGTGCAAGTGGGAGTTTGTTGGGTTTTATGCCCTAAATAAAACTCATTTCATATAATCAGATTTACTTATTAATAAAGATTAGAAATAACATTTTATGTTGCATGGTTCACATGATTTATTTCATGATTATATGTATATAATGTATGAATTCTTTTTAAGTCCAGAACATATGAGTTGGTTAAAGATTATAGTGTTGTCAGCACAGTGGAATATAATCTTTATTATATGTTCAAAAGTTTATTCCCTGATTTGTCAGAACACTGGATTTAGACTGACATGGTATAATCAGCGATAGGTATTCTTACACCTTGGAAAAGTGTTATGTCCTTTCCAAGACATTGGCAAAGTTTGCCAGTATCGGATGTATGAAGTATACATCGGAAGGGACCGATATTGAACTTTGATTAGATATATTAAAATTTTCCGTAATATCTATTCAATTCAATATCACCTGTTGATCCTAGTTCAAATGATCTTAATCCTGATATGGTTAGGTTCAATCTCAAGAGTGTTATTCGTGTTCTTTGATTTGTTAGTTAAGCCTTCTTCTGAGTCAAGGTAATACGTACATTTTGGGAACACGGTAGTGCAATTGAGTGGGAGTGCTAACATAAACATGGAATCTATAGCTTCTATCTGGAAAATAGAAGTAAAGGATGATTTCCTTCGAGGTTAACCAAACAAAGATAAATGGTGGGGATCTCATTTCACTTATGTGAAATATCATTTATACAGGGTTAAGTGTTTTAAGGATAAAATACATTGAAGGTGTAGCGGTAACAGTAGTGCCTTTTCAATGTAGATCATCTATATAGAGGATCACTGATCACATTAGGGTTATAACAATGGATAACTAATGACGTGTCTATATCGTGGAACATATAGAGCGTTCTATATGACTGAGAGTGCAATTCCAAGTTCTAAGTGTGGATTCAATGAGGAATTAATAAGTTAGGGAATTTACTTGGTAAATTCGGTTCGACTTATTGGAAGCTCGGTTATATAGACCCATGGTCCCCATACTAGTTGAGACCATACTGCTTGTAAGACTCAATTAATTGATTTTAATTAATCAATTATAATTCTAAAAGTCTGACTATGTCTACTTTATGAATTCTCACAGTTTAAGGATGAAATCATAAAGAAAAGGGTTTCTAGGTTTAATTATTAATTGAGAGACTTTGCATGTCTAATTAATAATTATATTAAATGACAATATTATTTAATAATCTATTTTAGTTATTAAATAATTACTTTTGCCATTTAAATGATTAGAATTGGAAAAATGGCATTTTTGGAGAAATAGAAATAAAATTGAGGAAACTGCAAAATCCAAGTGAGGCCCTTTTTCACCCTATGGTCGGCCACATGGTTTTAGTTTCCCAATTATTATTTTCATTTTTTAATTGCCATGTAATTGCTAATCAAAGCCTAGCAAAAATAGGAAAGTGGTGGATCACACTAAATAAGGCAGTTAATCAATTACACAGTAAAAGAGGAAACTGTTTATTTGGAAAGTTGTGCTCTCCCTTTTCCCTATATAAAGCAACCCTTGTTCTCATCTCTTGCATGTCTTTTGTATGCATAAGACCACGAAATTCAAGAGAGAAAAAGAGAGAAAATTTTGAAATCCTTGTGAGATGAGTAGTGCCCACACACATCAAGTGGTACCTCAATCATAGTATGTAAGACTATGGAAATTCTACATCAAAGAAGGAGAAAAGAAGATCCAGGTTCAGATCTTGGTGATGCTCTGCTACAGAAAGGAATCAAGGGCTAGAGATTTGAACGGAAGGAGTCATATTATTCCGCTGCACCCACTGTAAGGTTTTCTAACTTTATATGTGTTTATTTTCATTGTTTTAGAATTCATATTGGGTTGTTAATCCAACATACTTGTTAGTAAATCTAGATCCTGGTAAAATAATTTCCAACAGTAATTTAATCCCTTTACAGTGTAAATCATCTATATAAGGATCATTGATCAAGTTAGGATTATAACAATGGATAACTAATGACGTATCTATTGTTGGGTTTTATGCCCTAAATAAAACTCATTTCAATGTAATCAGATTTACTTATTAATATAAATCAGAACATTTAATGTTCCATGGTTCACATGATTTATTTCATGATTATATGTACATAATGTATGAATTCATCTGAAACCTTTTCACATACTTGATCCTGTTTATTGTGTTGTCAACACATTGGAAAGTAAACATGACTATGTGAATAAAGTTTCCTAGATTTATCAGACATAGGGTTTTACTGATATGATAATCAACAATAGAGTGTACTTGCATTTGGAGAAATGCTATGTTCTTTCCAAAGCATTGGTTAAAGTAAAGCTCAGGTTGGATGCATGGAATATGCATCGAAAGGGACCGATATTGAACTTTGAGTTAGATTTAATAAACTTACCGTAATATCTATTCAAGTAAATATCGCCTAGTTGATCCTAGATCAAATGATCTTAATCCTGTTATGATTAGGCTCAATCTCAAGAGGTTATTCGTGTTCTTTGATTTGTTAGTTAAGCCTAATTTTGGGTCAGGGTGATACGTACATTTTGGGAACACGGTAGTGTAATTGAGTGGGAGCCCAAACATAAACATGGAATCTATAGCTTCTATCTGGCGAATAGTAAGTAAAGGGTGATCTCCTTCGAGCTTGACCAAACGAAAATAAATGGTGGAGTACTCATTTCACATAAGCTGAAATATCATTTATACGAGGTTAAGTGTTTTAAGGATAAAATACATTGTAGGGTGTAACCGTAGTCTAATCCCTTTACAGTGTAGATCATTCATATAGAGGATCATTGATCAAATTAGGATTATAACAATGGATAATTAATGATGTGTCTATATGGTGGAACATATAGAGCATTCTATATACTGAGAGTGCAATTATAAGTTCTATGCGTGGATTCAACGAAGAATTAATAAGTCAGTGAATTTAGGTTATAAATTCTTGATCTGCTTATTGAAAGCTCGGTTATATAGACCTATGGTCCCCCCACTAGTTATTAAATAGTTAGAATTGGCATTTAAATGGTTGAATTTGAAAATTGGCATTTTTGAGAAAATGAGATGCAGAAATGATAAAACTGCAAAATTGCAAAAAGTGAGGCCCAAATCTATATTGTATAGGGCCGACCACTTTTATAGCATTTATCATCTGATATTTTCATTAATTTAATGCCAAATAATTCAAACCTAACCCTAGTAAAATGCTATAAATAGATAGTGAAGGCTTTAAGAAAATTTACACTTAACTTTCTACACTTTTCATTCAGAAAAACCTGAGCCTTCTCTCTCTATATCTAGCCGCCACCTTCTTCTCTCTCTCCTTCCTTGAAATTTCGAAATACTTAGTTTTAGAATAGTGCCCACACACAGCAAGTGATATCTCAATCATAGTGAGGAAGATCGTGAAGAAAGACTTTCAACAAGAAGGAGTTTCAGCACTAAAGAAGGAGTGAAAGAGATCCAGGTTAAGATATTGATAATGCTCTGCTACAGAAAGGAATCAAAGGCTAGATATCTGAACGGAAGGAGTCATATGATTCCGCTGCACCCAATGTAAGGTTTCTAATACTTTATATGTGTTTATTTCGTAATCGTTTTAGAAGTTCATATTTAGGGTGTTAATCAACATACTTGTGAGTAGATCTAAGATCCTGCTAAATAATTTCCAACAACTGGTATCAGAACCAGGTTAATTGATTTGCCTGCAAGATATTTGGACTTAAAACGATTTGTTTGTGTTTTGGATGGTATCATGTTGTTTTGAGTGTTTTTTGATGATTGATTGATGTTTGTGAATTTTCGTGAAAAATAGTTGAAATTTTGTTTCTAGAATTATTTTTATTGGATAGTATGGAAAAAATTAAGCAATTTACCTTTTTACAGAACTCAATTTCGATTTAATTTGAATTATTTATGATTTTTTGAAGTTTCGGAAAAAATCAGAGTCGTGCAACAGGGACACGCGCGCGGAAATCATGCTTCCTCCCCCCTGCGCTATGTTTCCTCGCCCATGCACTCCCATTCGCGCCCATGGACAGTATGCAATAGCTCGCATTTTTTTCGTTTTTCTTCAATTTTTCATGCTATTTTATGGATTTAACTTCCGATTTTTTGTGTAGTTTTGTATTTAGACATTTTCATTTACTATTCCTAATTCAATTCTAAATATCATAATTAAATTAATTAATTTTTTTAAAATTAATTCATGATATTAGTGTAATTTGAATTTGAAAATAGTAAATATCTATCTTTTTTGCTTAAACCTTGGAAATTATTTAGGATTGTATGTTTTAGTATTTTCACTTGTCATTCCTACTTGCTATGTGCTTCATAATTTCTGAATTGTGTATGAATTTGTATTGAACCATGTTATTTTTTGTTATTAAATTGTAGTTTAATTTCGAATCTTCATTGTTGGTCTAACTTGATTTGTTTTTCTAATGAGATAATCCCTAATGGATTTTCACCATTAGACTAACATAATAGTGTTAGATCTCGAAAGATAAATATTCAAATGCAACACCTAGCTGTTCATCAATTGATGACACCTTAGACTAGTGTTTTACAATATGAAACAAGAAGATTGTATAAATGAGATTACTTTGACTCTCGCTAATCGGAGCATCGTTGGATTCTTATTTAAAACGAAATTATCTTAATTCCTCTTAGCTTATTCATTTTGAATTAGCTTAATGACATATCATTGGATGAATGGTCTATAAATCATATAAATTCATATTTTCTCTTAAGAATTTAGATGACGCATAAGATTATATTCCCAGAATTCTATCCCAAAATGATATAAATCCTCAATCGTAGATATCTCCTACTTGTATAGGCAAATCATAGAGTTAGATTAGTAGCGGTGGTCCAAGAAAGAATGACTAATTATACAGTTACACTTTCACAAGTGTTTCATAACCATTTTCTTTCAATGTATCGAAACTGTATGAGTTTAGTATTCTGTGACCAGAATCCACTTGCACTATTCTAAGAACTCTTTGATGTAACTAACTTAAGTCATCAAAAGATACAACCACATATTTTATAAATCTATGGAATTTGTATCTTGTTCATAGTTGTTTTGACAAGATCATTCTCTACAAAGAGTTAATATGCCTATATCCATTGAAAGTAATTTCATCTCATTCGCAGATGGATGTACATTCAGGGGTGGATATGAGTTATCGTTGTATTCTTAGAACGATCACTCTAGATTTTACCTTATGCAAAAGAAATTTGAAATGTTTGAAAAATTTCATGAATTTCTAGCAATGGTGAAGGTAAGTGGTTAAAGATCTTGCGAACTGATAGGGGTGGATAAAAAGTTAGTAGATATGCAGTTCAAAGATCATTAATTTGATTTTGAATTATATCCAAACTTACCTCCCCAGAAATTCGAGTTGCATATTGATGATTAGTTACTAGTCGTTGCCTAAATCCTTATATGGTAATTTCAGAATGATGTAATGGTTGTATACTTAATCTAAATCATTACTAGATTCATGGATGACCTAATCGAAATCTTAAGAAAAGCTGGAACTGCTAACCCTGGTTTGCATGTTTGTTAGCTATTCTAAGTGATTAGGGGTAGAGCATCCCGTAGTCATTAGATAAGAAAGTGTTTGTTTAAACAAATACTACTTTTCTAAGAAAATGACTAAGTCTGACAATAAAGTAGCAAATAAAGGAGATATTTTTTCTTGATTCCATAAGTGTTCTATCATCTTTATTTTACAAGATGATCCCACTGCCTCTGTTGTCTTAACACAACTGAAGAGGTCAATACCATTTAGTTTTCTTTGACATAGTTTACGGTACCTTGTTGTAGTGGGAGAGTTTCTAAGAACTCGCCTTCTTATAACTTAGAAGACACTAGTGATTAAAATCCATGAGTTTAAACAAATAATGGATTGTCAAGATAAGAAACTAAGAAGAAAGCCAAGAGAACTATGGTTTGATCCATTCACATGGAGTAACCTTAAGTTTTCTATTACAAGGACATGAAAGGAAATTTTCGTTCATAAGTCTATTCAATGGACTTCACAAAACTTCCTGTTCCTAGTATTATAGGTTTGAGTTTATCTAAACCTATGGCTTGTGGTATACCTGGTAATTACTTACTCTAATGCAAGCATCTTACTTTAGTAAGATGCTGGAGCATTTTCTTTCGAATGGCAATATATAGAAGCTTCACAACTTCTAAGCATATATTTTATTTATCTAAGGAAAAGTCTCAAGTATTCCAGAAAAGATAAAGCCATGAAAGAATTTCTTGAATCAACAGTGAGAGGTCTCAGATATGCTTTAGTATGCCTTAGACCAGACACCTGCTGTTGAGTGGAAGTAATGAGTAAGTATCAGATTAATCCTGGAGAAGAACATTGGAAGACAATCAAGTAAATCTTAAGATTAAGAAGAGGAACTATATGTTAGTCAATAAGGGTGGTTTTGAAACTCTTAGACTACACCACATCAGATTTTGAGACTTGCCTGTGTGCTAGAAAGTCTGTTGATGAGATGGTGATTACTTTGGGGGTGGAGTAGTGATTTTGGAGAAGTGTAAAAACCTATCTGAAATCTCTTGGTCTACCAGAGAGAGACTGAATGTTAAAAGTTGCAGGAAGGACACTTATTCAGTCTAAGGAAAGTTCTATACATTTGTGGCACCGTTCCAACTTGCCTTAACTACTAGGGTTACTTCCTGTATAACCAAAGAGTAGTTGCCCAAAAGTATAGAATCCAGTATCCCAAGAGAGTAGACATAGAGAGAGAAATTTCACATTATCAAGGATTTTGTGATTAAGGAAATTAATAGTGGAGAAGAGGTTGTGTTTAATTCAACCTGTCAGATCCTATTACGAGGAGCTTACTACTATTACACTTGATTGGTATATCAAGGAGTTAATGATTATTTGAAATGCACTTTTTGTTTTATATTAGTGCAAGTGGGAGTTTTTTGGGTTTTATGCCCTAAATAAAACTCATTTCATATAATCAGATTTACTTATTAATAAAGATTAGAAATAACATTTTATGTTGCATGGTTCACATGATTTATTTCATGATTATATGTATATAATGTATGAATTCTTTTTAAGTCCAGAACATATGAGTTGGTTAAAGATTATAGTGTTGTCAGCACAGTGGAATATAATCTTTATTACATGTTCAAAAGTTTATTCCCTGATTTGTCAGAACACTGGATTTAGACTGACATGGTATAATCAGCGATAGGTATTCTTACACCTTGGAAAAGTGTTATGTCCTTTCCAGGACATTGGCAAAGTTTACCAGTATCGGATGTATGAAGTATACATTGGAAGGGACCGATATTGAACTTTGATTAGATATATTACGTGATTTTCAAACATACTGTGCAGCTCGTTGCTAATCAACGTGGTTTATGGAAAACGTGATTAATTAAAATTTTTGCTTTTTAATTAAACTTATAAAATTATACAAAATACTCGGGATCCCGATTACAAAATCATTTACAAAAGTTTACTGTCTATACAAAATACTTGTCGCCTAGCGACTAATTACAAAAAAAAAAAAAATAGCCTTGCTGTCTCGAGGATCGTACGCTCCAGACCTAACCGCCCCAATATGTACAATCTTCACCGGCTCGCTCACGGTCCACCAGCCTTAGCCTTGCCCTTACCTACACATAAACATAGCACTGTGAGTCGACAGACTCAGTAAGAAAAGCATAATAATAATCATACATAAATCCCGAGTCATGATCAGACGCCCATACCCCTGACCATAACCCTAACTGTCGTGTCCAACACGATACTGAGTCCTGAACGTTCATAGGGACGGTACTATTGACAAGGCCTATACTCGGTCGAACTGGTCATACTCCAGCTGCTAGTCATACTCTAGCCTGTACCGATGTGATACGTCAAATAGTACGGAACCACCAACCTAAGTATCAGCCTATACTCGACACACTGGTCATACTCTAGTTGCTAGTCATACTCTAGCCTGTGCCGATGTGATACAGTGTCAGCCTATACTCGGTCAAACTGGTCATACTCCAGCTGCTAGTCATACTCTAGCGTGTACCGATGTGACACAATTTGGTAGTTAGGGTGTTACAATTTGGTATCAGAGCCGCCAGGTTGTCTTCCTAAGATCGTCACAACATGTACAATCATCATCAGCAGTTAGCTCGTTCTACGGTTCAGTAAGCTTTTATTGCTTTAGTAGTTTATTTAATTTTTATGAAATAAGAAAAGCCTGATAGGAAGCATGTTAGTAGCCTGATAGTAGAATAGGCGCATGTTTCGTTTTTAATTTCCAAATTAAGCGGCATTAGTAAGCCCTCCTTGAACATGACCTGATATGCCAACTCTTGGTTTCGCAGGCGGTTCCGACTAGATGGACGCCAGGCGGACTACCAGGAGTCAGGGCAATTCAGTAGGGTCGAATCAGGTACAGGGAGCTCAGTTTCCCCCACAAGCTAGGGGCCGAGGTAGAGGTCCCAGGGGCAGGGCTTGTGGTCGGGGTGATGAGAACCAGCCACAGGCTGCCCAGGCTGCCCAAGCCGATCAGGGAGCCCGGAATTGGGAAGTTAGGTTTTCTGAAATGCAAGCCAGGATTGAAGAGCAAGGCCTTGAGATACAGAGATTAAGGCACCAAGGTGCTCCTGCAGTGCCTGTGCCAGTAGTTCCAGTGGCACCCGCCCCTGCTGCTCAGGCCGAGTTGGTAGTAGCGGCTAACAGAATGGAACCTTTGTATGAAAGGTTTCGGAAGCAAGCACCTCCGGTCTTTCTGGGAGGTCCAGATGTGATGAAGGCCGAACAGTGGCTAACGGTGATCACCAGAATTCTGAATTTTATGGGTGTCACCGGGAATGACAGAGTGGCGTGTGCCACCTTCCAGTTCCAAGAAGACGCTTTGGTCTGGTGGGACATGGTGTCTCAGATCCATGACGTCACTACCATGACCTGGGAAAGGTTCCAGGAACTCTTCAACGCCAAGTATTATAATGAGGCCGTTAGAAGCGCCAAGAGGAAAGAGTTCACCCACCTGACCCAGCGGGAGAATATGAGCGTGACAGAGTATACTACTCAGTTCGACCGGTTGGCGAGGTTAGCCTCGGGAATAGTGCCAACCGACTTCAGCAAGAAAGAGAAGTACCTGGACGGGTTAAATGTGAAGATTAAACATGACTTGATGATCACCACTGATGACAAAACCACCTATGCTGAAATGGTGGAGAACGCACTGCGAGCTGAGGGCGCAGTTGGGTGTATGTCGGAGTCAGCTAGTAATCCAGCGAGTGGCGGGGCTCCTACCCCTCCTGCATCAGGCTTTAGCAGGGGGAGTAGTGGTTCGGCCATGGACCAGAAGAGGAGAACATCCAGTGCATCCGGTGGCTCGAGTCAGAACAAGAGGTTCTGGGGGAACCAGAGTAGAGGTAGCCGTCATAGTGGTGCAGAGACCTGGTTTTCCTATCCTAAGTGCCCCAGCCGCAAAAGACACCATCAGGGTGAATGTAAAGGTCAGGGATGCTTTCACTGTGGCATGCCCGGACACTTCAAGAGGGATTGTCCCCAGCTCCGATCAGAGGCACCGAAAGCTCCAGCGAGACCCACTCCAGCTAGGGTGTTCGCCATCACTCAGGCTGATGCAGATGCCAGCCTCTCAGTTGTAACAGGTCAGCTTTCAGTTAATAACTCGTATTACTCAGTGCTGTTTGATTCTGGGGCTACAGATTCTTATGTGGCAGCCAGAGTCTTTAGTAAATTGGATAGACCGTATGATAGATATGAATCAGGGCTTGGAACCCTATTACCTGGCGGAGAGTTAGTTATCTCCAAAAGGTGGATTAGGTCTATGCCGATCAGAATAGATGGTAGAAAGTTAAGCGCTGACTTGATAGAGATGAGCTTAGTAGAGTTCGATATTATTTTAGGAATGGATTTCCTATCGAAATATTAGGCTAGTATTGATTGCAAAAGGGGCGGAGAGTTAGTTATCTCCAAAAGGTGGATTAGGTCTATGCCGATCAGAATAGATGGTAGAAAGTTAAGCGCTGACTTGATAGAGATGAGCTTAGTAGAGTTCGATATTATTTTAGGAATGGATTTCCTATCGAAATATTAGGCTAGTATTGATTGCAAAAGGAAGATGGTGATCTTCCAACCGGATAGTGATGAACCATTTGTGTTTATTGGTTCAGTTCGGGGATCTCGGATCCCGGTGATTTCGGCCATGTCAGCTAGGGAATTATTGCATGGTGGATGCTTAGGGTTTCTGGCCGTGGTGGTGGACACCACTCGGCCAGATACCATTCGGCCAGAGGACATCAAGGTGGTTCGGGAATTTTTAGATGTTTTTCTCGAAGAACTTCCAGGGTTACCACCTCAGCGGGAGATTGACTTCGTAATAGATTTGGCACCAGGGGTGGAACCGGTTTCCAAGGCTCCATATAGAATGGCTCCAGCTGAACTTAAGGAATTAAAGATTCAGCTCCAGGGGTTGCTTGACATAGGGTTTATCCGGCCTAGTGTGTCACCCTGGGGAGCCCCGGTTTTATTCGTCAAGAAGAAAGATGGAACTATGAGGATGTGCATCGATTACAGAGAATTGAACAAGCTAACAGTGAAGAATAAATATCCATTACCTAGGATCGATGATCTGTTCGATCAGCTTCAGGGGAAGACGGTCTTCTCTAAGATTGATCTCCGCTCGGGTTATCATCAGTTGAAAATCCAAGAGGAGGACATTCCGAAGACGGCTTTCCGTACTAGGTATGGACATTATGAATTCCTGGTTATGTCGTTTGGACTAACCAATGCTCCTGCAGCATTCATGGATTTACTGAATAGAGTATTCAAGGATTTCCTCGATATTTGTGTGATTGTGTTTATCGACGATATCCTTGTGTACTCTCAATCAGAACAGGAGCATGAATTACATCTTCAGATGGTATTGCAAAGGCTTCGGGAACACAAGCTTTATGCCAAGTTCAAGAAATGTGAATTTTGGCTATCTCAGGTGTCCTTCTTAGGAAACATTGTCAGTAAAGATGGGATCAAGGTGGATCCCGGGAAGATAGAATCCATCAGGGATTGGCCGAGACCGAAGACAGTGACAGAGATTAGAAGCTTCTTGGGTTTAGCTGGTTATTATCGTAGGTTCGTGGAAGGGTTTTCTAAAATTTCAACGCCCTTAACCGAACTTACAAAGAAGAATCAGCGGTTTGTCTGGTCAGACAAGTGCGAAGCTAGTTTTCAGGAGCTGAAACAGAGGTTGATTACCGCTCCAGTGCTAGCTTTGCCTTCAGACAACAAGAAATTCGTAGTTTATTGCGATGCATCCAGACAGGGTCTGGGGTGTGTGCTGATGCAAGCCGATCGGGTCATCGCTTATGCCTCCCGTCAATTAACGGATTAGGAACAGCGATACCCGACTCATGATCTAGAGTTGGCCGCGGTGGTTTTTGCTTTGAAGATCTGGCGGCATTACCTTTATGGAGAAAGGTGTGAAATCTATACCGACCATAAAAGTCTCAAGTATTTCTTTACTCAGAAAGATTTGAACATGAGACAG
Source organism: Cannabis sativa (assembly GCF_029168945.1). NCBI lineage: Eukaryota > Viridiplantae > Streptophyta > Magnoliopsida > Rosales > Cannabaceae > Cannabis > Cannabis sativa. The sequence goes on from NC_083601.1 coordinate 63,410,301, forward strand.
AGGCGTTGGTTGGAATTAGTGAAAGATTACGACTGTGAGATTCTCTATCACCCTGGGAAGGCCAATGTAGTGGCCGATGCCCTGAGCAGGAAGGGTCCCAGGCAAGTAGCTAGCATGGTTCAGATCTCACCTCAGCTAGCAGAGGATATGGTTAGATCCAGCATTGAGTTTGTGGTAGGTCAGCTTCACAACTTAACGCTGCAATCTGATCTGTTGGAAAGAATTAAAGCCTCTCAGATGACTGATCCAGAGTTAGTGAAAATCATAGATGAGGTTTTGGCTGGTCAAGCTAGGGATTTCTCAGTGTCAGACAACGGGATGCTTCTGTACAAAGCTAGGGTTTGTGTTCCGAGTAGTGTGGAACTCAGGAATGAGATCTTTGAGGAGGCTCATTCTACCACTTATTCTCTGCATCCCGGCACCACTAAGATGTACCAAGATCTTAAACCGTACTTCTGGTGGAGCGGTATGAAGAAGAATTTGGTAGAATTCGTATCGAGATGCCTCACTTGTCAGCAGATTAAGGCTGAACATCAGAGACCAGCAGGGTTGTTGCAGCCTTTAACCCTACCTGAATGGAAGTGGGAAGATATCACGATGGATTTCGTGGTCGGGTTACCTAGAACCACGGATTTGTTTGATTCCATCTGGGTAGTGGTGGATCGATTCACGAAATCTGCTCATTTTCGGCCTGTTAGAACAACATTTACAGTGGATCAGTTGGCAGAATTGTATGTTAGAGAGATTGTAAGACTTCACGGGGTACCGAAGTCTATAGTTTCGGATAGGGATCTGAAGTTCACCTCCAAGTTTTGGCAGAGTTTGCAACGAGCAATGGGTACAAAACTGAAATTTAGTACAGCATTCAATCCTCAGACAGATGGTCAGTCCGAAAGGACAATTCAGATATTGGAGGACATGTTACGAGCCTGTGTTATGGATTTTGAAGGCTCTTGGAATAAATACCTACTGTTGATAGAATTTTCTTACAACAACAGTTATCAGAGTACGATAGGGATGGCTCCCTATGAACTGTTATACGGTACGAAGTGTAGATCTTGTTGGGTTTTATGCCCTAAATAAAACTCACTTCAATATAATCAGATTTACTTATTAATATAGATCAGAAATAACATTTAATGTTGCATGGTTCACATGATTTATTTCATGATTATATGTACATAATTTATAGATTCATCTGAAACCCTTTTCACATACTTGATCCTGTTTATTGTGCCGTCAACACATTGGAAAGTAAACATGACTATGTGAATAAAGTTTCCTAGATTTATCAGACACAGGGTTTTACTGATATGATAATCTACAACAAGAGTTTACTTGTATTTGGAGAAATACTATGTTCTTTCCAGAACATTGGTTAAAGTAAAGCTCAGGTTGGATGCATGGAGTATGCATCGGAAGGCACCGATATTGAACTTTGACTTAGATTTAATTAAACTTACCGTAAAATCTATTCAAGTCAATATCGCCTAGTTGATCCTAGATCAAATGATCTTAATCCTGTTATGATTAGGCTCAATCTTGAAAGGCTATTCGTGTTCCTTGAATTGTTAGTTAAGCCTACTTTTAGGTCAGGGTGATACGTACTTTTTGGGAACACGGTAGTACAATTGAGTGGGAGCGCTAGCATAAACATGGAATCTATAGCTTCTATCTGGCGAATAGTAAGCAAAGGATGATCTCCTTCGAGCTTGACCAAACGAAAATAAATGGTGGAGATCTCATTTCACATAAGCTGAAATATCATTTATATGGGGTCAAGTGTTTTAAGGATAAAATACATAGTAGGGTGTTACAGTAATTTAATCCTTTTACTGTGTAGATCATTCATATAGAGGATAATTGATCAAATTAGGATTATAACAATGGATAACTAATGATGTGTCTATATGGTGGAACATATAGAGCATTCTATATACTAAGAGTGCAATTCTAAGTTCTATGCGTGGATTCAACGAAGAATTAATAAGTTAGTGAATTTTAGTGCTAAATTCTTGATCTACTTATTGGAAGCTCGGTTATATAGACCCATGGTCCCCGCACTAGTTGAGATAATATTGCTTGTAAGACTCATGTAATTGGTTTGGATTAATCAATTATAATTCTCAAATTAGACTATGTCTATTTGTGAATTTTTCACTAAGTAAGGGCGAAATTGTAAAGAAAGAGTTTTAGGGGCATATTTGTTAATTATGATACTTTGTATGGTTCAATTAATAAATATGATAAATGACAATATTATTTAATAATTATTCATAGTTATTAAATAGTTAGAATTGGTATTTAAATGGTTGAATTAGAAAATTGGCGTTTTTGAGAAAATCAGATGCAGAAAAGGTAAGACTGCAAAATTGCAAAAAGTGAGGCCCAAATCCACTAGTATAGGGCCAGCCACTTTTGTAGGAAATTTAAACTGATATTTTCATTATTTTAATGCCAAATAATTCAAACCTAACCCTAGTGGAATGCTATAAATAGATAGTGAAGGCTTCAGGAAAATTACACTTAAATTTTCTATTTTTCGTTCAGAGAAAAACCTGAGCCTTTCTCTCTCCCTATCTTTAGCTGCCACTTCTTCTTTCTCTTCCCTCTTGAATTTTGAAATCCTTAGTGTATGAGTAGTGCCCACACACAGCAAGTGATACCTCAATCATAGTGAGGAAGATCGTGAAGAAAGATCATCAGCAAAGGAGTTTCAGCATCAAAGATTCAGAGAAAGAGATCCAGGTTCAGATATTGATAATGCTCTGCTACAGAAAGGAATCAAGGGCTAGATATCTGAACGGAAGAAGTCATATTATTCCGCTGCACCCAATGTAAGTGTTGCTCCTAAATTCGCCCAATATACGCGGACCAGTCAAGAGGGGACACGTGGACCAAATTACTTGAGAGGAACTGCTAAGTCTTTTTGTGACACCAGGAAGCGTTATTCGCATGGGTCCCGGAAGATGTACCCGGAGTACAAGGTACTCCCGGAAGCGAGCATAGCTTGAAGGCACTCCGGGAGGTGTCAGGTCTCTCCCGAGAAATCAAGTCGCATTTAATGCTGCATGGGAGGAAGCGTGTTGGGACTGTAACACGCAATAAAGTCTGACGGCACATCCCCCAAACAGCAGCGCTACAGTAATGATCATTTAAGTCTAGCGACGGCTACTCTGCGAAGAGTCACGTCAATCATAAGACAAAAAGGACATTCTCCATAAAAACCCTACAGCACCTAGGGATTTGACCATGCATCACCCATGGTATATTCATCGGAAATGCCCAACTTTATGGATACTTACAGACACATGTGTAAGTACAATTCTAGGGATTACCCCACCAAAACACTATAAATACCCCCTCAAAGCTCATTTAATGGGGTCGGAGAATCTTGGCTGCTTAAGAGCAAACAGAGAAAAAACTCACCAAGAACATTCTTTGTATTAAAGAGAGAAACATTCTCCCAAGTGTAGAATTTGTATTAAAGATATCCATAAATATCAGTGGCTCGTGGACTAAGGCTCATTAACGCCCCAACCACGTAAAAAGTCTTCAACTCGCTTTCTTACAGCTCATTATTATATTCATATTTTATTAGTTGCCGAAAACCTCGGTCAACATTTTGGTGCTTTCATTGAGAGCTGAGGAAAGCTGCTTCACAACAAGCATTTAACTTCACAACAATGGTGGAGACAAGAGCTACACGTCACCCTCGCCCTCTAGAAGACGCTCAAGATCCCAATGAAGAGGATGTAGCCTCAAGGGCGGCAGAGGAGTCCGAGGAAGAAGTTCCGGATGAAAACCACGAGGAACACCTCGACGAATACGCTTACGATGATGGAAGCTACCAAGAGCTGGTGCTCCTCAGACAAAAAGCCATCGATCACGAAGCTGAGATCGAAGCTCAGAAAGTGCAAAATCAAAAGATGCATGAGGTGATGCTAGCCATGCAAAAAGCCATGGAGGCAGCTGGCATTCACGTGCATCCCAAGGCAATGGCCGCTGGACTCGATGGGGAGCCAGCTACGTCTTCGCCCAATTCCCAGCAGCAAAGGCCTAGGGAACCTAGCCCTATAAGGCACCCTGCTGAGGAAAACCAAACAAAAAACCCCACTTCTGCCCCTGGTCGAAAGAAAAAGGCGCAGGATCCGCGTAAGGTCCGCTCAGATTTCCCTAAAGGGAAAGGTCCGCAGAGGGGCAAGCCCCAAAGAGGGAGTCTTGGCCCTCAGGATCGAGGGGACCGAAAAAGCGTTTCCGTGCACCAGGAACCGGGGGGTAGAGGAAGAGGAGGACAGAGATGTCCACCCATTGATTTGAGAAATCAAATCAATGGGAATCAAGGTGACCTTCGGGATCACCTTGATCAAAAAAGATACAGACCCGAAGTCTCCTCGGGTACTGTAAACGAAGGGATTATGGCAGAGCTTGCCATCCTTCGAAAAGATATTGCCCGAGTCTCCCGGAGGCAGAAGGGAGATGACTCCGACTCGGACAGTGAGGACCGGGAGCCCTGCGCCAAGCATATCCTGGAGGCGGAGCTCCCTAAAAACTTCAAAATGCCCGAAATGGCGGCATATACTGGGAACTCCGACCCCAGTGATCACCTGTCACGATTCAACCGAGTCATGACAGTCATGCGGGTCAGCAATGACGCCAAGTGCCTATGCTTCCCCCTCACTCTGAGCGGTTCGGCGGAGGAGTGGTTCAAGAAACTAGAACCGGGGATCGGTGGGATGTTGGAACAAACTCCAAACCAACTTCCGGAGACAATTTGTCGCCGCCAGGAAGGTCAATTTGGAGGTTAGTGCCTTGACTAACATCAAGCAACTACCCACCGAGACCTTGAAGAATTACATCAAGAGGTTCCGAGAGGAGGCCTCGAAGACCAAGAAGGTTGACGACGGACAACAGCTTGCGCTTCTCCAAGCAGGAATCCGTACTGGGACTCCCTTCTGGAACGAATTACAGCAAGAAGGCGCTGCTAGCCTTCAGGACTTCCAGAAGCGAGTCCAAAAATATATTAACCTCGAAGAAGCCCAGATCGTGGCTTACGGAGGCTATTATCCCACCGGGATAGCAGGGTACATGCCAGGAGTATCGCCCTCGGGTACTGTCCCGACCGCGACCCCTCCGGTTAGTGGCATACAGTTTTCTGCCACTCCCGGATACAACCAAGGCCAAGCTCTGCCCCCGGCATCTTCCCATTACGGCAATCCGTCCGGGGTGAATGGACGGGCTCCTTCACAGGCTGCCCCAACCGCTAGCTTAACAGGCCCTACTCAAGGGTCTAGAAGCAAGAGGTCTTCCAAAGGCAGCACCCGAACGGGAGAGAAGCGCCAAAAGAAGGGGTACACACCCCAATACACCCAAGACATGCAGAGCTCACGGACTCTCAGGAACGTGTCTATTTTGCCACAAGGCAGAATACGCATTACCGGAGACCCCAGCCATTGTACAGGGACAGCTCCCGGAGAGATCCGAGCAAAAGGTGCGAATATCATAACGACATCGGCCACAACACCAACGAGTGTAAAAATCTCAAAGATAAGATTGAGAATCTGATCCGGTTGGGCCACCTCTATGAGTGGATCAAGAATAGGTTACCCCACCTTAACCCGGGGCAGGTGGCCGGGGGCATGCCTTCGGGAACACCAGGGGGTACAGCAGGAGTATTGCCTCCAGCTGCTCCCGCAGGTGACACCCAGCATATACCCGGACTACCGCCTCGGCCTAATGGACGGGTAGCCATGATCTCCGGAGGTCCCCATATCGGAGGAAACACTCGAAAGGAGCGAAAGAGATATGCCGAGGCTGCAAGGCACAGTGAGGTGTGGGAGGTCACTCAACTCCCAGCTCGAAGGCCTCGGCTAATGGACCAACCCATAACATTCACGGAAGAAGACGCCAAGACGGTGCGTTTTCCTCATCACGACCCGCTGGTCATAGAGACCCCCATTGCAAATAAAGTGGTGGCCAGGGTCCTGATTGATAATGGAAGTTCCGTGAACTTGCTCTTCAAAGAGGCCTTCACTGCTATAGGGTTGACCGACCGGGACCTCTCTCCTAGCGGATCACAGCTCACAGGGTTTAACGGGACAACTCTAATCCCGATGGGAAAAGTCAGGCTCCCAGTTACCCTGTGCCCGAACACTCCCCAGAGCACGTTTAAGTATTGCACCTTCGTGGTGGTAGACTGTCCAACAGCCTACAACGCAATCTTAGGCCGACCGGCCCTCGTCGATTTTGGTGCAATAACTTCCATCCGACACCTATGCCTAAAATTTCCTACCCAGGAAGCCGGAGTCGGAACGGTGAGGGGAAACCAAGGAGAGGCCAGGCAATGTTACAACGTTGCCACCCACTTGCCAGTGCTCATGGTCCGGGGGCCCCCTGAAGTAGAGAAGGCTGAAGAAGACGAGTTGGATCCTCGTATAGGATCCGAAAGGGTCGTAGAACCAATGGAGGACGTCGAAGAGATACCAGTGTGCGACGACGACTCCACCAAAGTACTCCGGATAGGGAGAGGCCTAGATCCGGAGGAAAAGGATAAAATAATAAAAACACTGAAGGACGCCATTGATGTTTTTGCATGGCGCCAAGAGGACATGACCGACATCAGCCCTCATGTCATCACCCATATCCTCAACGTCAACCCGGACATGCCTCCTATACAACAAAAGAGACGCCCGCTCGACTCGGCGAAAGCCGAGGCCTTAGAGAAAGAGGTGGATAAACTTTTGTCCAACAGCATGATCCGCGACGTATACTATCCGGAATGGCTGGCCAATCCGGTCCTGGTGCCCAAGACGAACGGGACTTGGCGGGTTTGCATAGATTTCACAGATCTAAACAAAGCCTGCCCAAAGGACTGCTTTCCGCTGCCCAGGATTGACCAAATGGTGGACGCCACCTCCGGATTTAAACTGCTATCTTTCATGGATGCCTATGCTGGGTACAATCAAATAAAGATGCATACGGCAGACCAGGAGTGCACTAGCTTCAGGACCGATAAGGGGGTATACTGTTACCTAGTCATGCCTTTCGGACTGAAAAACGCCGGAGCAACCTATCAAAGAATGGTTAACCGAATTTTTAAAAGCCTCCTGGGACGAAACATGGAAGTATATGTAGACGACATGCTCGTCAAATCCAAAGCATGCAATAGCCATGCAAACGACCTAGAAGAATGTTTCGAAGTCGTCCGGAGATACGGCATGAAGCTCAATCCGAAGAAGTGCACCTTCGGGGTCAAGTCGGGAAAATTCCTGGGCTTCATAGTCAGCCAAAGGGGGATTGAGGCGAACCCGGAGAAAATCCAAGCTCTCTTGGACATGCCATCCCCCAAGAAGCATAAGGACGTGCAAAGTTTGACCGGAAAGGTGGCCGCATTGAGCCGTTTTATCTCACGATCCACGGACAAGTGCATACCCTTCTTCAACATACTGAAGAAATGCCAAAAGTTCGAATGGACGGACGAATGCGAGGAGGCATTCAAAAGGTTAAAAGACCATATGGCCAAACCTCCTATCCTATCAAAGCCCGTCCTTGGAGAAGACCTGTTCCTTTACTTGGCGGTCTCCGAACATGCGGTCAGTGCTACATTGGTCCGGGAGGAAGAAAAGATCCAACATCCCGTGTACTATGTTAGTAAACGCATGATAGGGGCCGAGACAAGGTACCCGATCATTGAAAAGCTAGTATTCTGCCTCCTGATGGCATCACGGAAGTTGAGACCATACTTCCAAGCCCATCCGATCAGAATTCTGACCAATCATCCACTCCGGCAAGTTCTCCAGAAACCTGAAGCCTCCGGAAGACTTCTCAAATGGGCAATGGAACTGAGTCAGTTTGACTTGCATTACGTGCCCCGGATTTCAGTAAAAGGCCAAGCCTTGGCGGACTTCATCACCGAATGTAATGAAGCCGAGGCGACAGCCAATACTCCAGAGCCACCCATCCCCACTTGGAGAGTATTTGTGGATGGAGCCTCAAATGAAAACGGTTCGGGAGCCGGAGTGGCTATGATATCACCCACTGGGTTGCGGCTCCAGGCAGCACTCCGATTCAACTTCACAGCTTCGAATAATGAAGCCGAGTATGAGGCCCTGATAGCAGGGCTAAAATTGGCTAAAGCTGTAGGAGCCAAGAGGGTGGAAATCTACAGTGATTCCCAGCTGGTCGTAAACCAAGTATCCGGAGAATACCAAACCCGCGGCGAAAGGATGGCCGCATACGTAACAATAGTCCGAGAACTACTCCACGAGTTCGCGGACTATAAAATAGAAAGAATCCCCCGAGAAAAGAACGCTCATGCGGACTGTCTGGCTAAGTTAGCCTCGGATAGTGAGATCGAAGAGCTGGGGGTAGTACCCGTGGAACGCTTGGCAGAGCCGAGCATCAAAATAAAAGAGACCACACAAACGGTTGGGCAAGAACCCAGCTGGATGGTCCCCATCATAAAATACATAACCACAGGTGAGTTGCCCCAAGAGAGGGCACTGTCTCGAAAGATTCAGTATCAGGCTCATCGTTATGTAATGATGGATCAAATTCTCTACCGGAGAGGACTCAGCATGCCTTATTTAAGGTGTGTATCGGACCCTGAAGCTAGACAAATCATGCTGGAGGTCCACGAAGGGTTCTGTGGAGATCATACGGGAGGACCCAGCCTCTCAAAGAAAATAGTGAGGCAGGGATACTTCTGGCCAACAATGAAAAAAGATTGTATAGACTATGTCCAAAAGTGTGACTCGTGCCAAAGGTACGCGAACATACCGAGAGCTCCTCCAAATGAGATCACGCTGATGACGAGCCCCTGGCCCTTCGCGGTCTGGGGCATAGATCTCATCGGGTCTCTACCTACGGGAAAAGGAGGAGTAAAGTATGCAATAGTAGCAGTAGACTACTTCACCAAATGGACAGAGGCTGAGCCTATGAAGACAATAACCGCTAAGAAGGCGTTGGACTTTGTTGTCAAAAACATAGTGTGTCGATACGGCTTACCTCACAAAATAGTCTCAGACAATGGAAAGCAATTTGATTGCGAGGAATTTACTGACTTCTGCAACCGACACGGAGTAGTAAAAAGCTTCTCCGCGGTAGCCCGGCCTCAAACGAACGGCCAGGCGGAGGCAGTCAATAAAATCCTAAAGGTCACCTTGAAAAAGAAGCTGCTGGCTTGTAAAAATAACTGGCCTGAAGAATTGCCAAGGGTATTGTGGGCCTACCGGACGACCCCCAGAACCACAACCGGTCACTCGCCGTTCTCAATGGCATACGGTTGTGAAGCAATGGTCCCGGTGGAAACATTATTCCCATCCCACAGGAGAACGACCTACGATCCGGCCACCAATCAGGCCCTGCTCCAAGAAGCTCTGGATCAAGTCGAAGAACTCCGGGATGAGTCCCAAATACGGATGGCCGCTTATCAAAAGAAGGTGACCAAGTATTTTAACTCCAAGGTTAAAAACAGAAAATTCGCTATCGGTGACATGGTCCTAAGAAGGGTCTTCCCAGCCACCCAAGAACCCGGAGTGGGGGTACTTGGACCAAATTGGGAAGGACCATATGAAATCGAGGACGAAATCGGCTCTGGCACTTACAAACTGAAAAGAATGGACGGAACTACTGTCCCAAGAGCCTGGAATGCCGATCACCTCAGAAAATACTACCAGTAGCGAATTAAACTTAGCTTTTGTTCAAAGGGTTTGTACCGTCCAAATGTATGCCTCCTCTATATTAAATAAAGCTGAGTGCCTTAAAAACAAAGTTTCTATGCCACTCAGGGGGGTACTAGGGTATACCGCACGGACAAACAAAAACAAGCTAAGTAAAATATCCTGACCCAAAGGGCAGGTCAAGCTAAGTAAAACATCCTGACCCAAAGGGCAGGTTAAGCTAAGTAAAATATCCTGACCCAAAGGGCAGGTCAAAAACATGCGCAAAAATAAAGGGCGTAAGTATGAAATCCTGAGCCAAAGGACAGGTTGAAATATATAAAGTGTGGAAAAAAGATCGCACATATATATAAATAAAAAAAAATAAAATATCCTAGCCCGAAGGTTAGGTCATACACATATAAATGGCCCGGGGACAGGCCTTAAATTGTCTCCCCTTCAAATAAAAGCTGCCGCCTGTAAGTAAATTGTTCTAAGGCAGCAGCAAGTATGTACAAAGAAAAAAAAAGAGTTATGAAGAGAACGGGTACAATCTGGGTCAGTAATATGGCAGCTCAGTCAGCCCGCGGTGGAAGACGAGGTCCGATCCGTGCTTCAAGCTCAGCATCAAGTCTCTTCTTCTTCTCCCGAAATTTGGCAATCATGTCCTCGGGTTTGGGATAGAAGGAAAGCTTGATACTTTGATCATTGGTGGCCCAAGCCATGTAGACACCATCATCAAAGCGCTTAGGGCACCGGGCACAGGAGACGGGAGAAAGGAGCTCGACCCTCTTGGCCTTCCTAATAGACTGATCTTTATAGTCCCGAAGCTCCTTCAACTCCGCAGCCAGAGCGGCCTTGGATTCAATATCCGACTGGTGAGTCTCCTCTAGAGACCTCACCTTGGCGGCCATTTCGTCCAAAGCCTCCCTGGCCTCCCGAAGGTCCCGCCTAGCCTTCTCGGCAGCCTCGGTTTGAGCCCTTAGCTCCTCCTGATGATGAGCCTCCATCCTGCCTCTCCGCTGGGCCTCAGCCTGGATCATGTCCTCCGCCTGAGCCTCCCTCCGGATGGCCTCCTCCTCCCTGGCCTTGGCCCTCTCTTCCTTAGCCTTGGCCGCTGCTTCCTGGCGCTCGGCAGCCTCCTGGTAGATCTGCCTCTCCGCTGTAAGGTCTTGGAGGACCTTCTTGACGTCGTTCATGTCCCCAAAATCGGACAGAGCGAAGCCATGGCTTATGATGTTCTTGGAGAGGCGACCAGCCTCAGCTGCAAGCTGAACCATAACGGGATGTAAGGAAAAATTTCTCAAAGGAAGAAGACAAAATACAAACACCAAAAAGGAAACGCAAGAAGTTGCAAAGTACTTACCACTGTGAGGGAATGGCTAAGGTCCTGGACTTGAAAGATGGAGTTCAGGGAAGCGCAAGTGGCAAACCGCTTGGGCGCACAGCGTGTAAGCTGAGAAGCGAACTCACCGGTCATTTCCGCGGCGAAGGGAGCCAGAGTGGGCCCTAGGAGGGGACGGAACCAGTCTGCCAAAGGATCCAGGTTGAGGTTCCACGGATCATGATAGTCCGGATGGTTAATACTCGCCTCAACCTCCGCTCGCAAAATCCTCCTAAGGGCCTCCACATCGGCATATCCCCGGGAGTACTCGTCCATAGCGTAGTTGTGTTTGGCTATGCGAAGCTCCTGCCTTGCCTCATCCCCCGGAATCGGGGTAAGCTCAATGCGAGGAGGAGCAGGATTTTCCTCCATCGGAGACACCCCGCCGTCTAGGCCATGAGCGGGAGTGTCGGCCCTCCGAGGCCTCTTCGGCTCGTCTTGGGCGATCATCTTGCCCTTACGCTTGCGAATCAGAGCCACTTCAGACTCCTCCTCGTCCTCCTCTGCTACCACTGGAAGAGCTTGAGGTTCTCCAGCACCCTCGGCGGCTTCCTCCGAGAAGTCCCACCCTTTCCCCTGGCCTTCTCCCGGAAGCACCTCCTCGTCATCCACCAAGTCGATGGTTTCGGGAGGAGCGCCGGAGGAAACCTTCAAGGAAGGGGCCGGGGGAGAGGGGGTGAAAGCCGGAGGAGCCACCGGAGTATGGACCCCAGCCAGCCGTTCCAGGATGGCATCCATGGAGGTACCTGTTCCAATAAAACAAGCAAGTGTTAAAAGTCCGTGAGAAATTACTTACAAAAAGGTGCAGCAAATAAACTACTCCTACCCGGACTCCCTAGTTCGGCCCTAGCAAAGTCCCGAACTTTAATGCTGGCAGCATCATCTCCAAGATAACTGTCCGAGGGCCGAAACCAGCTGGACGCTATGTAAGCCGACGGACCTAAGGGAATAGGTTCCGGAGGGCCGGGGCCCATCCGGGACCGACCTAGGTAATCTCCTAAGTTTGTAAAATAAAACTCCTTCAAATGATCCCCCCACCGGGTCGACGGCATCTTAAACCTACGGAGACGCTCGTCGAACCCTATGGGCCTACGACTGGTATATTCATTAACGGAAGGGACATATTGAATTATCAAAGGAGACTTACCACCAGCACCAGAAGTGCTAGCACCGGGAGCGCCCGAGTTTGGTTCGGGGACTGAAGGCTGAGGCCGGGAAGTCTGGTTCTCAGAAGAACCTTCAAGACGAAGGGGTCCCCCGGCGGAAGGACCTCCAATCTCTTCTTGAAGAATCTTGTCAAAAAATTTTGCTTCGGACTTCCCGCCAATGGCTTGGCTCCTCCGCACCACCGGGCTCCCCACGCGAAGCCCTCTCCCAGAGGCAGCCTGGGCACTAGAATACGCCTTCTCCTGGGCCTTCCGGTAGAGATAATCTTGGTACTTCTTCTCTGCCGTAGCAATAAGCTCATCCCGGAAGGCCTTCTCCGCGACTGGCGCCCTCACGTTAGGGCAGATAACCTTGGAAAGGTTGGAGTCATCCACGGATTGGTGAGAAAGGATAAGTTTGGCCTTTCTGCAATTCTCCGTGGTGACCAAGCCCCCGACGTCAAGATCGGCATGGTCGTAAGAGGCGAAGGCTTGGGCCCTTCGAAGGAACGGCTGAGTGGTGAGCGTCCGCTGGTAAGGTGGGATCCGCACCAACTCCGTGAGAAGCTCCGGATGGTCCACGGCCCTAAAACCGGAGGAGAAGAAAAATCGGTGGCGGTACTCCTTAACATGAGTCTGCCTATTATACGGAACCACCCCTTCGTTAGCAGGGTGGATCCGGAACCCATAAAAACCGTCCTTAAGTTTGTCCCCTTTCTTGGGGACGGATACAAGTTCGTAAAAATATAAAATCTCCGCCGGGCTGGGAGACCCCCAGCCGCGTGCGGCGTAAAAAATAAATAAGCCTGAGAGCAGGCGGTAAGCTTGAGGAATAAGTTGGTATGGCGCAAGGCCGACAAATACAAGAAAATCAACAAAATAGTCCTGGAGCGGGAGCATTGCACCGGCCATCAGATGGGTCTGACTCCAAGCCCCGAAGCCATCATAGTTGAGGTTGGGTGTCTCCGAGTCACGGGGAGGCCGGTGGAAGGTCCCTGAGGTAGAGGGTTTGATTCCGGCTACATTAATAATGTTCTCCAGCTGGTGAGGGCAGGTCAGGGTCGATCGAAGCTCGGCCGCTTCCCAGCCGGTAGCGCGGGACTTGTACCCCTCCTGGGCGACAGGTCCCAGAGAAACCTCCTCCAGGGTGGCAATATTCTTCCCTTTCTTCTTTGAAGACTTCGAGCCAGAAGCAGACATGTTATGCTCTGAGAAAAACAAAAAGAAGAAAAAACCCAGCAGTTAGGTCCCATATCAAACCCTAAATCAAAGAAAAAAGGGAGTGGGGGTCCCCTAACCGCTGGAAAGAGGCCCCCTCCGGACACGTGTCACCTTGGAAACTCGAAAGAGAATCCCTGAACAAGTGTCGGGTGCAGTAAAATCACAGTAAAAGTGGTTTTTGCAAAAAGGAAAAGAAAGGTCTTCCTATGCCCTAAGCAATTGCTAAACGAAGGATACACGGCCTTCTTCAAACGAAACTGTACGCCCACAACTAATACAGTAAAACGTAAAACAGAACTCGAAGAACTCAAGCACTCACGCTCTAGAAATCTCTAAGTACGAACCCAGAAAACAAACAAAATAGATGTAAGCATGTTATTATCTAAAGATGCAAAAAACTTACAGTTGATTGTTGAACTGGGGGTACTGGGTATGATTGAGCGAGAGTTGAGAAGCACTGGCAAAACCAAACACTGGAAAATTACAGGAAGTGTTTAAGTGTTAGGGCAGTTTGTGCTACTTCGAGGAATTTTCTCTCTGAGAAGTTCAAGCAAAAATGGTAAGGAATGGAAAGTAACCGAAATGAAGGAAAGGTGGTGGCTTTTATAGGCAAAAGTGCATGAGGAACAGGCGTCTTCACCTACCAATCGTACGGTAGGGGAAACGCACGATTCGAATTCCCAACAGATCAACGGGCCAGATCAATCCGCCATTAAGGCGGTGCAAACGTTTGAGTATCCGCCTGACACCATCAATGCGCCGCATCAATCATGGGGCGTGAAACGAATCGACCTCTGCAAAAGTGAATCACTGCATTTAATGCCATTATTAGACACACCTTCACGCGCCCCAAGTCGTATCATAAGACCGAGGAGGCGGCTGGAAACATTCCTACGAACAAGCGTATTGTCGCATTAAATAACATCATTTAATGTGCCCCCACGCGCTCGAGACTCGAGCTGGGGAAACGAGGAGTCAACTGGAGACACTTGAACAAGCCTTGGTTTATTTTTACTAAGTAAACAAGGCTTGGGGGGTAAATGTTGCTCCTAAATTCGCCCAATATACGCGGACCAGTCAAGAGGGGACACGTGGACCAAATTACTTGAGAGGAACTGCTAAGTCTTTTTGTGACACCAGGAAGCGTTATTCGCATGGGTCCCGGAAGATGTACCCGGAGTACAAGGTACTCCCGGAAGCGAGCATAGCTTGAAGGCACTCCGGGAGGTGTCAGGTCTCTCCCGAGAAATCAAGTCGCATTTAATGCTGCATGGGAGGAAGCGTGTTGGGACTGTAACACGCAATAAAGTCTGACGGCACATCCCCCAAACAGCAGCGCTACAGTAATGATCATTTAAGTCTAGCGACGGCTACTCTGCGAAGAGTCACGTCAATCATAAGACAAAAAGGACATTCTCCATAAAAACCCTACAGCACCTAGGGATTTGACCATGCATCACCCATGGTATATTCATCGGAAATGCCCAACTTTATGGATACTTACAGACACATGTGTAAGTACAATTCTAGGGATTACCCCACCAAAACACTATAAATACCCCCTCAAAGCTCATTTAATGGGGTCGGAGAATCTTGGCTGCTTAAGAGCAAACAGAGAAAAAACTCACCAAGAACATTCTTTGCATTAAAGAGAGAAACATTCTCCCAAGTGTAGAATTTGTATTAAAGATATCCATAAATATCAGTGGCTCGTGGACTAAGGCTCATTAACGCCCCAACCACGTAAAAAGTCTTCATCTCGCTTTCTTACAGCTCATTATTATATTCATATTTTATTAGTTGCCGAAAACCTCGGTCAACAGTAAGGTTTCCTAAACTTTATATGTGTTTATTTCATCGTTTTAGAAAGTTCATATTTAGGGTGTTAATCAACATACTTGTGAGTAGATCTAAGATCCTGGTAAAATAATTTCCAACAGATCTCCCATCCACTGGGATGAGACAGGGGAGAGGAAATACTTAGGTCCGGAGTCAGTAGAGCGGACAAATGAGGCAATAGAGAAAATAAAAGGTAGAATGCTCGCCTCACAAAGTAGACAGAAAAGTTACGCAGATCCGAAACGCAGAGATGTTGAGTTCTAAGTAGGGGACCATGTGTTTTTACGAGTGTCTCCAATGAAGGGGATCAAACGTTTCGGGAAAAGAGGCAAGTTATGCCCTAGATTTACAGGACCTTTTGAGATTCTTGAGAAGATAGGTCAAGTGGCATACCGGTTAGCATTGCCTCCAGCTTTATCAGCAGTTCACAACGTATTTCATGTCTCGATGTTGAGAAAATACGTTTCAGATCCCTCTCATATACTCAGTTATGAGAGCCTAGAACTGCAGCCAGATATGTCTTACGAAGAACAGCCAGTGCAGATCCTGAATAGAAAGGATAGAGTCCTTCGGAATAAGACCATAGCATTGGTCAAAGTTCTCTGGAGAAACAGCAAGGTGGAAGAAGCCACCTAGGAGCTAGAATCTGATTTGAGAGCTCAATATCCAGAGTTATTCAGGTTAGATTTCGGGGACGAAATCCTTTTAAGGGAGGAATAGTTGTAAAGACCGCTTAGTTTAATTTGGAAATTAGCAGTTAATCATGTTTAATTATGAAAATTATTTATAGCTATTTAAATAATTATTTATACTGTTATTATTAAATTCTGAGATGCATTTTATGTCATTTAGTAGTTTTCATAATTTTGCATTTTTGGTGCCCGGTGTCATGGAACTCGGTGTTTGGCTCAGTAAAATCACAACTTAGTATGTTAGTATTGTGGGACGGTTTATTAGACATTGGGAATGTCGGGAATGGCCAGGAATTTAGAATTTCCCAAAAATACCCCTTTAGTGTTATTTATGTTATTTTAGCATGGAGGGGCAAATTGGTCATTTTGCCCAATTATTAGTTTGTCCTTTAGTGGATATTAAATGTGGAAATTAAATGTTTATTTAGTTATTATTTTGGCTGAAGTAAAATGGGTTAAGTGGCATTTAAATTTCATTTTCTTTTCAAACTTAGAAAGAAAAATTAGAAAATTTCTCAAAAACTCTCTCTTTTCCTCTCCATTTCGGCCCCTTTGAGCAGCAAGAAAAACAGACTTTCTCTTGTGATTCTAGTGATTTTCAGCAAGTTTAGAGTGATCCTTGAAGAGGTATTTCTTGTCTAGCTTCTCTTCCTTTGTTTTCTTGAAAAATGATGAAAAAGATGAGTAATGCATGTTAATTTTGATGATGTTGTTGCTGCTGTAGTTCTAGGTTGTTTTCTGTGATTTTATATGCTTGAATTGAATGGAATTAAGTAGGTTTCATGCATGCTAGTTACCTTTATTCAAGTTTGAGAAATGTTGTTCAAAATCTATGGTTTTAAAATTAAAGTTTTGATTTTCGTGGCTGTGATTATTGCATGAGTTTGTTTTGGTTTTCTGCAGCTTTAGTAGGCATGTTTAGGTAGTTTTAATCATGGTTTGATGCTTTTAGGTGAGCTTTAGCCAAGTTTGAGTTTGAACTCAAAGCTTGGAGCTCACATGGTGATTTTCAATTCTGTGCTTTCTGGGCTGTATTGTTGCTTTAGAAATGTTATTTGGGTCTTTTAGAATAGGTCTGGAAGTTTTGGTATTGTTTGGATTGGATTTGTGCAATGTGTGAATTTTTGAAAAGTTCCTGCGAGGAACCGGAATTCCAGTTGTGCAACCAGAATTCCGGATGAGGGTTTAGGAATTCCCAGAACCGGAATTCCGGTTGCAGAACCGGTCTACCGGTTGGGGAATTTTCAGGAACCCTAGATTTCCTCGTTTTTATGTTATTTGGTGTATTGCCATGCTTTTTATCGATAGGGAAACTTTTAGTTTCTAGTTTAAGTCCCCCGGAAATGATTTAGCGTATCACTTATAGTGTTGTGATTTTTATGGTTTAGGAGCGTGTAATCCGCCGCGCAGTTAGTTCCAGTCAGGTTGACCGGCACACCTGAATTTGGAATTGAGGTAAGATTAGTATAACAGTATGCATATAAAGATTACATGTTTAGCGTGCATGTTAGGAAGCTTGATAGATTACATTAGATATGTATGTTGGCTTCGAACCATCCGATTGTGTCACATCGGTACAGGCTAGAGTATGACTAGCAGCTGGAGTATGACCAGTTTGACCGAGTATAGGCTGACACTGTATCACATCGGCACAGGCTAGAGTATGACTAGCAACTGAGTATGACCAGTGTGCCGAGTATAGGCTGATACTTAGGTTGGTCGTTCCGTACTATTTGACGTATCACATCGTTACAGGCTAGAGTATGACTAGCAGCTGGAGTATGACCAGTTCGACCGAGTATAGGCTGATACTGTAACACATCGGTACAGGCTAGAGTATGACTAGCAGCTGGAGTATGACCAGTTCGACCGAGTATAGGCTGTTACTTGTCAATAGTACCGTCCCTATGAACGTTCAGGACTCAGTATCGTGTTGGACACGACAGTTAGGGTTATGGTCAGGGGTATGGGCGTCTGATCATGACTCGGGATTTATGTATGATTATTATTATGCTTTTCTTACTGAGTCTGTCGACTCACAGTGCTATGTTTATGTGTAGGTAAGGGCAAGGCTAAGGCTGATGGACCGTGAGCGAGCCGGTGAAGATTGTACATGTCGGGGCGGTTAGGCCTGGAGCTTACGATCCTCGGGACAGCAAGGCTATTTTTTTTGTAATTAGTCGCTAGGCGACAAGTATTTTGTATAGACAGTAAACTTTTGTAAATGATTTTGTAATCGGGATCCCCAGTATTTTGTATAAATATTTTATAAGTTTAATTAAAAAGCAAAAATTTTAATTAATCACGTTTTCCATAAACCTCGTTGATTAGCAACGAGCTGCACAGTATATTTGAAAATCACGTAATACGCCTATGCTAGTTAGGGTGTTACAGATACTTAGTCAAATAAGATATTTTCTAGATAGTTATTTCTAGACTACTTATTATTTCTAATATTAAATAGGAAAATATTATACATTGTGAAATTAATTATTTAAATAATTAATTTTGGTACAATTTATTTTAAGTATATTTTTTCCTAGTATTAAACTAGAGATTAATAATTAAGCATTCTCTACACTTAATTATTTATTTCTTGAATTTAATACATTTAATTAAATTGATAATTAAATATCTAAGTTGATTTTCATCATGATACTTAAATATTTCTTTTTCATGACACTTAATTAAATATAAAATTATTTTTAGTTGAAATTTATTTTTTCAACTTAAATGTAAATAATTTTCCAATTTTTTTTTTATTTGATTAATCAATTTTCGAAACTTCATTTCATAATGCAAGATGATTTTAAATTTATCTTGAAAAATAGATTAAGTTATAAATTAATTATTTATTTTAATTAATTCTTGGACCAACTTAAATCAATGATTTTTTCATTTATTGATTAATTTAAAATAAATGAATTAAAGTATATTATTAGAAATTGAATTAATTAGTCAAAGGAAAATCTAGATAGATGATATTTTTGCTTGAAGTATTTTTCTAAGAAATTATTATTTAAATATTTCGAAAATATAAAGTTTTTATACTTTCTTTTTCAAAATACAATAAATATATTCTCATGAAAATTTATTTTGAGTTACAAATTAATTTAAATTAATACAATTTAAATAATTTTCTTAATATTTATATATCAAAATTACTACTGAGATGGAAATAATTCAACTTATTTCAATCACCATCTAAGTATAATTTTATAAATATTAAATTAAATTCTAATTTAGAATTTTAATTCTAAATTCGATATTTAATGAATATATTTTATTATAAATAATAATGAAAATACATTTTAAAGAATGAGCTTTATTATTATTAGGACATTCGATTTCAATTGTTGGTCTTACAATAGTTAAATGTTTTCAATATAACCTCGAGACGCTAGACTTCGTCCCCCTTATGGATGGTTATTCGTTGAACGCATTTAACACCGTAAGATCTCATTTGATAAGTGTTTTGCAAGTTTTCGTCTCTATTAGACTCTCCCCTACGGTGACTACTTAGAGATAAACTTATAAAACATGAAACAATGGTGGAAGCTCATAAAATGAGAATAACCTTGACTCTCGCCTACCGGGACAATGTTGGATTCTTATTTTGATCGAATAAAAGGTTGCTAGAATGGTTTGCATTTTAGATGAGCTGACAACACTATTCAATGAATGATAGTTTGACTCTCGCCTACCGGGACACTGTATCAGTTTGTTGGAAACCTTAGAAATTATTTAGGATTGTATGTTTTAGTATTTTCACTTGTCATTCCTACTTGCTATATGTTTAATAATTTCTGAATTGTGTATGAATTTATATTGAACCATGTTATTTTCTGTTATTAAATTGTAGTCTAATTTCGAATCTTCATTGTTGGTCTAACTTGGTTTGTTTATCTAATGAGATAAATCCCTAGTGGATTTTCACCATTAGACATACATAATAGTGTTAGATCTCGAAAGATCAATATTGTATATGCAACATCTAGTTGTTCATCAATTGATGACACCTTAGACTAGTATTTTTACAATATCAAACAAGAAGATTGTATAAATAAGATTACTTTGACTCTCGCTAATCGAAGCATCGTTGGATTCTTATTTATAAACGAAATTATCCTAATTCCTCTAGGCTTATTCATTTCGAATTAGCTCAATTACATATCATTGGATGAATGGTCTATAAATCATTTAATGTCATTCTATTTTCTTTTAAGAAATTAAATGACACTTTTGATTATATTCCCGAAATTCTATCCCAAAATGATATAAATCCCCAATCTTAGAAATCTCCTACTTGTATGGGCAAATCTGACTTAGAGTTTATATTAGTAGTGGTGGTCCAAGATATAATTACTAATTATATTTGGTATAAATTTAAGTCTTTGACTTTAATTTTAGATTCCAAACAGAAATTTTCTTAAATTTCTATTTCCAGACTACAATACAGTTACACTTTCACAAGTGTTTAATATCCATCTTCTATTAATGGATTCAAAAACTGTATATTCAAGTATGGAATATGAGTTTATTATTCTGTTACCAAGATCCAGTTACACTATTTTAAGAACTCTTTGATGTAACTATACCTAAGTCATCAATAAGACACAACCACATTTTTATTAATCTATGGCTTTTGTATCTTGTTCATAGTGATTTTGACAAGATCAATCTCTGCAAAGAGTTAATATGCTTATATCCACTGAAAGTTGTTCATCTCATTCGTAGATGGATGTACATTCAGGGGTGGATATGAGTTTTTCGTTGTATTCTTAAAACGATAACTCTAGATTATACCTTATGCAAAGAAATTTGAAATGTTTGAAAAATTTCATAAATTTCTAGCAATGGTTAACACTATTAAGGTAAGTGGTTAAAGATCTTGCCAACTGATAGGGGTGGAGAAATAGTTAGTAGATATGCAGTTCAAAGATCATTAAATTTATTTTTGAATTATATCCAAACTTACTACCCCATAAATTTCGATTTGCATATTGATGATTAGTTACTAGTTGTTGCCTAAAACCTTCTATGGTAATACAATTTCAGAATGATGTAATGGTTGTATACTTAATGTAAATCATTACCAGATTCATGGATGACCTAATCAAAATCTTAAGAAAAGCTAGAACTGTTAACCATGGTTTGCATGTTTGTTAGCTATTCTAAGTGATTAGGGGTGGACCATCCCATAGTCATTAGATAAGAAAGTGTTTGTTTAAACAAATACTTCTTTTCTAAGAAAATGACTAAGTTTGAAAAATAAAGTAGCAAATAAAGGAGATGTTTATTTCTTGATTCCAAAAGAGTTATTGTTGGGAATTATTTTACCAGGATCTTAGATCTACTCACAAGTATGTTTATTAATATCCTAAATATGAACTTTCTAAAACGATAAATTAAACACATATAAAGTTAAGAAAACCTTACATTGATGCAGCGGAATAAATGTCTCCTTCCACTCAGATCTCTAACCCTTGATTCCTTTCTGTAGCAGAGTATAATCAAGATCTGAGCCCGAATCTCCTTCTTCTTCAAGCTTTGATCCTTCACAGTCTTCTAATCTATGATTGAGTTACTGCTTGCTGTGTGTGGGCACTTACTCTTTCACTAGGGTCACGAAAAACATGAAGGGAAAAGAGAGAGAGAGATTTCGGCCAAGGTAGAGAGTGAGGAAGGCTCAGTTTTCTGAAGAGAGAAATTTCTGTCAGAAAGACTTGTTGAATACTTGTGATTTGACTGAGCCATCACTTTCTATTTATAGGCAACTTCTAGGTCTAGGTTTAGAATTATTTGGCATTAAAATAATGAAAATATTAATTTGAAAAATCATATTAAGTGGCCGGCCTAGGTGTTGCAATGGGCCTCACTTAATTTTGCAATTTTATCAAATTTTATCTCTATTTTCTCAAAAATGCCAATTTTCCAATTCTAACCTTTTAAATGCGAAAACTAATTATTTAATAACTAAAATAGATTATTAAATAATATTGTCATTTAATTTAATTATTAATTAGACATATAAAGTCTATTAATAAATAAATAAACCCAGAAAACTCTTTTCCTTACAATTTCACCCCTGCTTAGTGAAAATTCATAAACTCAGACATAGTCTAACTTTAGAATTATAATTGATCAATCACGAATCAATTAATGAGTCTTACAAGCAGAATGTTCTCAACTAGAATGGGGACCATGGATCTATATGCTGAGCTTCCAATAAGTGAACCAAATTTACCAAGTAAATTCCTACTTATTAATTCTTCGTTGAATCCACTCTTAGAACTTAGAATTGCACTCTCAGACTTATATAGAGCATATTGTATGTTTCACGATACCAATATACTATCTCATTTAACCATTGTTATAATCTTATTGTGATTTAAAGATACTCTATATAGATGATTTACATCGAGATGGGATTTCTTTACCGTTCTCACCTCTCAATGTATTTTGCCCCTTAAAACACTTAGCTACCTGTAAATGGTGTTTAGTGATCTAATAATTAGCCAGTTAAACAAGAGCTCATCCATTTACTTCTATTTGCTAAGCTCGAAGGGAATCATCACTTGACTTCTATACACCAGTAGAAGCTATAGATTCCATATTTATGTTCAGCACTCCCACTCAATCATACTATCATGTTCCCAAAATATACGTATCACCCTGACCCAAAGGTAGGCTTAACTAATAAATCTAAGAACCTGAATAGCACTCCTAAGTTGAGCCTAAGCATATCAGGATTTAGATTCTTTTAATCTTAAGATCAACCACTGATATTGACTTGGAAAGATATGTATAACGGTAAGTTTGTAATATCTTAACTTAGTTGCAATATCGGTCCAGTCCAATGTATACTCCATACATTCGAAACTAGTATACTTTACTAATGTCCTGGAAAGAACATAACACTTACTCCAAGTGTAAGTACACATCATCGCTGATTATCACATTAGTGTAAATCCAATAACACTGATGAAACAGGGACCAAAACTTTTGATTCATATGATCACAATCACATTCCACTGTGTTGACGATACTGTAATTGTGAATAAACATATGATCTGGATTTAACTGATTTTGTGTGTATGAATGTAATAAACATATTAAACATGTTAAACCATTAGCATGTAAAATTCATGCAAACATCAATCACTTCAAATTTCTTGTATTGATAACTAATCAGATTGTAAAGAGTTTTATTTAGGGCATAAAACCTAACAAACTCCCACTTGCACTAATATAAAACAAACTGCGCAAATAGGTCAATCTGATGTCTTGATCTTCAGATCAACTGTAGTATATTTGAATCCATCCAAACTTCTGGAAACTAGTTCATAAATACTCTTATGAAACATCCTTTACTATATGCTTTACTCATCAAGGGATACTGAAATCTTTACTGTTTTATAAGTACATCTGAATTAACAGAGGACATATCTCTCATATTTTAAAATATGTAATTGAGATAATACAGTGTATACTTTTCTTCAGTGATATAACTTTCTGGTATTTTCGAATAGACCAAGTTACAATTCTTCTCTGGTAGAGCTTGAATTATTATACAATAATTCCTCCACCCCAAAAGTAAGCACCATCTTATAGAAATCGAAATTAGATGGTGAGATACAAAGACAACTAATACACAGTTCCTTAATATCTGACATATAGATCACTTTCATAAATCCTTCTTGAATGACTTCTAATGTTCCCTATTTGATTACATCTCAGATAGCTCCCACTCAATAGCAAATGTCTGGTTAAATAATACTTTTAACCTCTGATTGTTTAGAGAGTTACCTAGTTGTGACTTTTGTATTAGTCTGAAACTTTAAGTCAAGACTAAGTCATCAACATAGCAGACTAGTATTTGAAGTGAAAAATACATGCCAGAGATTAAAGTAATCAAAATTAAGATACCATAAAATTTTATGAGGATTAAGAATTCTTGGTTCAAGTCATTCGAATGGACTGAACTAGAGTTCTTTATCTTATTCTCATAATTCTGATAAGCTATACCTGTAACGCCCTAAATAATTAGGCACGCTACCCAAAATGCTTATGGAATCCTAATCCCCTAATTCGGGATTACTAATCAAAATAGCGCAGAATTTAAACTTTTAAATTAATCAGAATGAAAATAAAACTTGTAATACTTTTAAACTTTTAAACCGTTGGGATCTCAAAAATATTTACAAACTTATTACAAGTCCTTTCTTTCTAGCCGACCTAAGCGGCAAAACAGAATACAAAAGTCAACACTGTTAGACCCATAACCCGCTTGGTCTGAAGTGGCATGAACATGTACATTCCTCGCCCTGCTCCTGAAACTCATGGTTGATCAGCTAATGCCTTATACCCTTTCCTGCACAGTAGAGCACCCGTGAGCCAAGCCCAGCAAGACAGTATATAACATAACAATAATAATATGCTCATCATACTATTTAAACAATAATGCCATTCATATATGTCTGTGTGTCACAGACCTGCATGTCACACTCACATGCCTATTTATGTCTACGTGGCGTAGACCTATGTGTTGCGCTCACACATCTCTTTATATCTACGTGGCGTAGACCTACATGTTGCTCTCACACGTCTAATTACAATAAGGCCCTAGAATAGTTCATCTCGGTTTTGATTACCGAGTCCAACTTGATTATACCTTGAACGCATAACCCTTAATCTCAATATGTATAAAACATAAATGATGGTGCCCACTGCACCATTGGTCTATCTACTGTAGACCTGCATGTTACGCTCACATGCCTATTTAAGTCTACGTGGTGTAGACCTACGTGTTGCTCTCACACGTCTATATACAAGAAGGCCTTAGTAGGGTTTACCTCGGTTTTGATTACCGAGCCTAACCTGGTTATGCCTTGCTCGCATAACCCTATTCTTATATATATACGTAATCCATACATTACGTTCTTTCAATGGTTTATCCTGGTGATATATACCAGGTCTAACCCAGTTATGTCTTATTCGCATAACTTTTAACATACATGCGTGTATTCAACATTTACTACAACATATATAATCTTAGGGTAATAACCCTAACTTACAAACAAGTAATCACTCATACAATACACTTCTATATATACTCAGATAACATTTACTAAGAATGTTAACCCTAACTCATGCTTTCACTGGATTCTTAATATTCTAGGGTAATAACCCTAGACCGCATTAAAATTAACTCAAGGTACCAACTTACCGAGTCTAGCTTAATTATGCCTTAAGCGCATAATTCATAATCTCAATATATACATTTTTCCAACGTGGCATAGTATTTATACAACATATATCACTAGGGTAATAACCCTAGGCTATTAAACCGCTCATGTTAGGGTAATAACACTAATCCCGGTTACTAAACTTTCATGCATATCATTCACAATATAAGCGCCACTGCGCATACTCTACGTGCTAATCACTGTCTTACCTGATGTCCTGCAATGATAGATATTCCAAATCCCTGGGTGCTCCTGATCAGGTGCCGGTAATCCTAGTCACACAATCTGGGATTTCACAAATAGGGTTAACCCCTGATTTCATTTTCATAAAATATTCACATGGCATTCAAAATTCAGATATTCAAATAGATCTCGGAAAGAGCTTTCCAACGGTATATAGAACTTCCAAATCGGAGTCCGGATCACAAAGTTATGGCCATTTAAAGTTTGCAAAAAGGGTCTGCCCAGAAAGAAATGAGCGCGCCGCGGCATGCTAAATACCATGCCGCGGCATCTGGGTTCAAAACCCAGAAAAACAGCAGCAAGAACACGATTTCAGCAAGAAAAATCCAATCTTTTCAACCCAATTCACAACTAAAACTCCCAAACCATAAAATAGGTTTTTAATCATCATAAAGGGAGTTTAAAACACATGCTCAAGCATCAAAATCCAACATTATAACCCCATAATTTTAGATTGCAAATCCATGAAAATCAAAGCTTTAACTTGAGTTACATCTCAAACAAACTTCCATTAACAAGAGCTTGAACTCCAATTTCAAACAATAAATTTCAGAGCTCAACAACAGAAAATTACACTAATCAAATCCTCTAATTTCTGCCCAAACTTAACCCACACAAACTTATGAATTTAAAGCTCTAAGCATGCTCAAGACAACCCCAACAACCAAGAACATGCATCACAAACTCATAAACACAACCCACATCATATTTCATGCTTTTACAACAATAATATTCAGCAAGAATCTCAAATAAAATTCAGTAAAAGAGCTACCTCAGTTCCTCCCAATTTCTAGCACAAAAGCCTTCAACACCAATCTTGATTCCAAGCCAAACTCAACCAACAATTCAAGAACAAGAATGAATTTAGAGAGAAAGAGAGAGTTTCAGCCAAGAGAGAAAAATACACATCCACTATTGATTCATTTTTCTCTCAAAAAAACAATTTTCTAAGCTTAGAAATTAAAGGTCAAAAGACCAAAATGCCCTTATGGCTAATGCACACTTATTCACCCACACAAGGGTATTTATGTCATTCCACACTCTTTTATTTCCAAATAATTTCAGATTTCATATTATCAAATAAAATTCCAAATAATTCAATTCAAATTGCATTTTGGGCCCGAACCCCGTTCGGCCCGAAATACCCGGTTGTGACTATACCGCGCCAACCTGTCAGAACACACCTGAAAAGATAACACAGGCATACTATATGATAATATAGTTCTATTAAGCAAGTAACTCAATTAATTTCATCAATTTACCCTTCTCGGGTCATAATTACTAAAATGCCCCTGGCTCACCAACGGGGTCTTAACATATTAAAATTCATATAATTTCACATATATTGAACTATATAATATTATAATTCCATCAATTACTCATAATTATCTAGTTAGGGCTTTGCTAATCCTTTTTCTTAATTTCGGGTATTACAATACCTATCCATGTGAATGGTTAGATTTGCTTTTCAGTAGTGTTCTTAAGTACCTATCACAATTATCAACCTAATGAAGATGGGTATAGAATTTTAAAATTCTCCCACTCAATTAAGGTAGTGTGAAACTTTAACAAAGAACTTTCAAAGGTATCAAACTTTTACTTCTAACAGTAAAAGCGAAATGGAACATACAATCAAGATCAAGAATTTATATTGACAATAGCTGACTCATTATATTACTTCTATGTTTAAACAAGATATGTGTTTCATAGGGAATTGTGGATTAGACTCCACCCCTAAGAATATACATATAGGGTACTATGGATAACCTCCACCCCTAAGTATATAGAGATTATGATCCACCCCTAAAGGTTGTAAAGATCATGATTCTCTTAGTGTGATAGAGTTTATGTGGAGTTGAATACTATCCAGAGTTCATTAGATATAAAAGATCGTTGAACTGCATAGTTTTCTTAACTTTTCTCCACCCCTATCAGATCATAAGATCCTTTTATTAAACAAATTCTTAATAATTGTATGAGAATTAACAATTATTGATAAACATAGAAATAATTTCTAGTGTTTATATATAATATAACTCTATGAAGAGTTGTAAATATTATAGAATTTGCATCAATAATAAAAATACTTACACATACAAACATACAAATATAATGTGGTAATTGTTGATGAAGGTAAAATAAATGAAGCTCAATCTCATAATTTGCAATAGGGAATTTCGAAAAAAACTTTATTAATATTAAAAAAAATGTATTGCAACAATATGAGAGAAACAGGGATAAATATCCCTAACTAAAATTTGAAATCCAAATTGTCTTTAAACTAAAACAATTAATTCAAAAATAAATTGAAGAGCTTCATCTTCATCTGGACGATTTCACCCTTGGTCCAGCTTGCTGATCTAACTCAATTGAGTTCAAGTAGCTTGGCCTATAAGAAGAAGAAAATAAATAAACAAAGTTAGTCCAGAATCATAAATCCAATTGGATAATAATTCACTAAAACTCTTAAAGTTTATAAATGGAAATACCTTGTTTCTTTGCAAGAAGTTTAGGACACTGGGGTTTCCAATGACCTTTTTCATTGCAGTGAAAACACTTTCCTTTAAGTGTAGCATCACCAGAAGGAGCAGCCTTTTTCATGACTTTTGTTCGCTTCTTGGTGTTCTTCCACTTCTTCTTCGATTTGGGCTTTGAAGCAGAGGCAACATTTGCTTCAGGTTTTATCGTCCCATTACCATTACCAGGATGAGGTTTACTCCCTTTCTTCTTGGGTCCTCCAATCAAATTTTCATAAGTTTGAAGGTCATTGACTAATTCATGAAAGTCAATTTCCTTCTTATTCATGACATAATTTGATGTGTATGGTAGAAATGCTGGAGTCAGGCTATTCAAGATAAGACTAACTTGAGTAGCACTGTCCATTTCAGCACCATGATCCTGGGCTTCTTGGAAATAACTGGACATGAGGAGAACATGGTCACGCACGTTTTGATGAGGTTCCATCCGTGCGTTAATGTACTTCTTAGTCGCGTCAAAGCGTGACTGAAGTGATGCCGTACCGAATAGCTCATTTAACTTCGTCATAACTTCAGCAGCCTTCTCAGTTTTAGAAAACCGAGTTTTGAGGGTGTCAACCATGCTAGAAAGCATAAAGTATAGAGCTTTGTCATTTGCTTTCTGCCAACGCTCATACTTTTCTTTCACAGCTTTGGATGCATTATCCCCAGGCACTTCAGGTGACGGCTCAGTTAAAACAAACAAGGCACTTTCTCCTATGAGAGCAATATTAATGTTCTCATTCCATTTATTAAAGTTAGATCCATTCAGCTTATTTTCAGTCAACAGTGATAACATGGGATTCATTTTGACAAAACATGATACTACAAAATAATAGAAATCAACAAATAGAAATTAATAATGGTTTAACACACAAAATCAATTCAGAAATTATAAGCACATAGCAAGTAGGAATGATATGAGAAAATACTTAAAAAATTCAATCCTAAATAATTTCCAAGGTTTTCAACAAACTGATATCAGTGTCCCGTTTAGGCGAGAGTCAAAGCTACCATCCATTGAATAGAGTTGTCAGCTCATCTAAAATGTTAAACATTCTAGCAACCTTTTATTCGATCAAGATCAGAATATATGTCATATTATTCCGCTGCACCCAATGTAAGGTTTCTAATACTTTATATGTGTTTATTTCGTAATCGTTTTAGAAGTTCATATTTAGGGTGTTAATCAACATACTTGTGAGTAGATCTAAGATCCTGGTAAAATAATTTCTAACATCTATATCGTGGAACATATAGAGCGTTCTATATGACTGAGAGTGCAATTCCAAGTTCTAAGAGTGGATTCAATAACAAATTAATAAGTTAGGGAATTTACTTGGTAAATTCGGTTCAACTTATTGGAAGCTCAGTTATATAGACCCATGGTCCCCATACTAGTTGAGACCACACTGCTTGTAAGACTCATTTAATTGATTTTAATTAATCAATTATAATTCTAAAGTTAGACTATATCTACTTTATGAATTTTCACTAAGCAAGGGCGAAATTTTAAAGAAAATAGATTCTAGGTTTATTTATTAATTAAGATAATTTATATGTCTAAATTAATAAATATATTAAATGACAATATTATTTAATAATTATTTTTAAGTTATTAAATAATTAGAATTGGCATTTGAATGGTTAAATTGGAAAATTGGCATTTTTTAAAAAATGGGAATGAAAAATAACAAAATGGGAAAGTTGCAAAGTGAGGTCCAATTTCCTTATATGGGCCGCCCACTATGCAAGAGGTTTACCATTTTATTTTTTCCATTATTTTAATGCCACACAATTCTAACCTAAACCTAGAGGGAATTCTATAAATAGAAAGTGTTGGCTTCAGGAAACTCATAACTTTGAACATTGTCTCCTTTAGAGAAAAGCCAAGCCGCCCCTTCTCTCTCTTTTCTTTTCTTCTAATTTCGAAATACCTTCAGTGATAGAGTAGTGCCCACACACATCAAGTGGTACCTCAATCATAGTATGTAAGACTATGGAAAATCAACATCAAAGAAGGAGAGAAAGAGATCCAGATTCAGATCTTTATTATGCTCTGCTACAGAAAGGAATCAAGGGCTAGAGATCTGAATGGAAGGAGTCATTATATTCCGCTGCACCCAATGTAAGGTTTTCTTAAACTCTTATGTGTTTATTTCATTGTTTTAGAATTCATATTAGGATGTTAATAAAACATACTTGGTAGTTAATCTAGATCCTGGTAAAATATTTCTAACATGAAGGTCATTGACTAACGTATGAAAGTCTTGTTCCTTCTTGTTCATGACATAATTTGATGTATAGGGCAGAAAATCTGGAGTCAGACTATTCAAGATGAGACTCACTTGACTAGTCTGATCCATTTCAGCACCATGATTCTGGGCTTCCTGGAAATAACCTGCCATTTGGAGAAGGTGATCACACAAAATTCTGATGGGGTTCCCTCCGTGCGTTGATAAATTTCTTAGTCGCGTCAAAGCGAGACTGGATAGATGCCATACCGAATTGCTCAGTTAACTGCGTCATGATTTCTGCAGCCGTGACAGCGTTAGCAAACCTTGTTTTCAAGGTGTCAACCATGCTGGAAAGCATGAAGTATCGAGCTTTATTGTTAGCATTCTGCCAACGCTCGAACTTCTCTTTAACAGCTTTGGTTGCATTGTCACTTGACTGTTCAGGAGACGGCTCAGTCAACACAAACAAGGCACTTTCACCTATGAGAGCAATATTAATGTTCTCTCTCCATTTTGGGAAGTTAGATCCATTTAGCTTATTTTCAGTTAACAGTGACAACATGGGATTCGACATGGCAATTCAGGATACTACAAGATAATTAATAGAAATCAATTATGGTTTAACACAAAATCTTATTTAGAAATTATTAGCACATAGCAAGTAGGAATGACTAGAGAAAATACTAAAAATACAATCTTAAATAATTTCCAAGGTTTTCAACAAACTGATATATCAGCGTCCCGTTTAGGCGAGAGTCAAAGCTATCATCCATTGAATAGAGTTGTCAGCTCATCTAAAATGACAAACATTCTAGCAACCTTTTATTCGATCGAAAAGAGAATCCGACGTTGTCCCGTTTAGGCGAGAGTCAAGGTCATTCCTATTTAGTGAGCTTCCACCATTATTTCATACATTTGTAAGTCTTATACAGTCGCCACCATTAGGGTGATCAATACTAATATAAAAAACTTACAAATATACTTATCTTTTGAGATTAAACGGTGCTAACTTGCTAATGAACGTTCCTTCATTAGGGAGGATTACTCACTAAAACAATAGCTATGTAAAACCAACAATGGAGATCGAATATCTTAATAATAATAAAGCTCATTATTTAAAAAATGTATTTTCTTCTATTATCTATTTATTTTAAATATATATATTTATTAAATTTTAAATTTAGAATAAAACTCTAAATAAAATTTAATTTAATATTTATAAAATTAAACTTAGATGGTTAAGAAAATAAAATGAATTATTTCCATCTTAGTGTTAATTTTCCAATAAATATTAAGAAAATTTCTTAATTTAAGTTGTATTAATTTAAATAAATTTGTAACTCAAATTAAATTTTTCTATAAATATATATATTGTATTTCCAAAAATTAAAGTAGAAAAATATACAATTTTCGAAATACATTAAAATAAATTAATCTTTACTTGAAAAAATACTTCAAGGAAGAATACTATCTATCTAGATTTTCTTTAACTAATTAATTCAATTTCTAATAATATATTTTAGTTCCTTTATTTTAAATTAACCATTAAATGAAAAAATGATTGATTTAAGTTGATTCAAAATTAATCAAATAATTAATTTACAACTTTCGTCTATTTTTCAATACAAAATCATCTTGCATAATCAAATGCAATTTTGAAAAATGATTAATAAAATATCTATTGAAAATTATTCTAATTTAAGTTGTATTAAAAAATCCAACTTAAAATAATTTTCTATTTAATTAAATATCATGAAAATTACAATATTTAAGTATCATGATGAAAATCAACTTAGATATTTAATTTTCAATTTAATTAAATGTATTAAATTCAAGAAATAAATAATTAAGTATATAAAATACTTAATTTTTAATTTCCAGTTTAATACTAGGAAAAATATCCTTAACTTGAATTGTACCAAAATTAATTATTAAACAATTAATTTCACAATCAATGATATTTTCCTATTTTAATATTAGAAATAATAACTAGTATAGAAATAACTATCCAGAAAATATCTTAATTTAACTAAGTATCTTTTCAAGATTTGGAAAATATCTGATTTAAGTTGTTATAGATAGAATCTAAAAAGAGCAACTTAAAATTTTCCAAATAAAATTTAATTAAATATCAAAATTAGGTGGTAACTACCTAATTTAAGGATATTCCATTTTAACTATAAAATCAACTTAAAAAATATCTTTTAAGAATCTTCAATAACTAATTCCTAGAATTCCTCAACTTAATATTAAATTCAAAAGATATTCAAATTTAAGTTAATAAGGAAAATTAGTAATAACTAATTTATAACTTAAATAGGAATATTTAGTGAAATAATAAAAGTAAGTTTCAGAAAGAATCTAGTTAGTTGAAATTCTTTATTTAATTAAATACAAGAAAAATACAAATAGTTTATCTAGAAATAATATTCATCAAACTATGTTTTCTTAAATTAATTTCAAGGAAGAATGAAATTAATTATGTTGCTAATCAATTTTATTAGTTCAAACTAATTTAATTAACCTAGCACAGTTATCCAAATCAGGCAAATGGGCCTTCACAATTGGGGTTATTCATGTGAGGGGGGGCTGGGTTCTAAGGCTCCCAACTCTCACACAAGGCCCAAAAGAGAGGAGTTTAACCTTAAAATGAACAATTGTTATTAATTGAATAGGCCCATTAACTAAATGAGCCTAAATAAAATCTATCATGTTATGACATTTTATTTAGTAACAACAACCTATATGTGTCTATAATAGAAATTAAACATATAGGCTCACACAGGCACACAGATTCGAATGGACCCTATCATGTTACTAGGTCATACACAGATGAAAGAAGAATGTAAAATTTACCTGTTACAAATTATTTACTTGACCTATTGACAATTGAACCATGGGTTAAAATCAGATCATTGGATCTGTCAACAAGTTAACCATAACAATTTAGATCAACAAATAATAGGTTTTAGAAAAACTTACAAACAATCTAAAACACATACTCCTGCAACAAGTTAGATTTGGATAGTTGGATGTAGGATTTATTTAATTTTAAAATATTAAAATTTATTTCGAAAAAAAATGTTTTTGGTTTTAAAAGTGAAATAAAATAATATTTAAAATTAAACCTACAATTTTGAAAAATTAGGTTTCAAGTAACCTAAATATCATTTCAAAATAAATTTGCTAACTTACCTTTTAAACTTCATGTTATTTAATAAATTCAATATTCAATAAAATAGAAAATGATAAATACATAGCCTTTTTTGATTTTATAATTTAATTTAAGTAAAAATAACAAAATTTAAAAGTTAACAAAAATATCTTATTTCCCTTTTTGAAATATCATGATTATAGTAATCTTATTCTAAATAAGGTCAAAATACTTTAAAAGGAAAAATCTTATAAAAAATTTAATTTCTGACCTTAAATAAGATAAAATAATCAAATTTTAAAGAAAATAAGAAAAGTGGTAAGCAAAACTTGATTTTAACCTATTTTAAAATTCAAATTACACTAATATCTAAAATTAATTTTGAAAAATCAAATTAATTTATTTCTGATAATTAGATTTGAAATACGAAAAATAAAATCAATATACAAAACTACACAAAAATTGGAAGTTAATTCCATGAAATAGCATGAAAAATTGAAGACAACGAAAAAAAATTGCACGCTGTACGGATGGTATGCATTACATACCACCCGCGCGCGCAGGAGGGGTGTCCAGCCTTGATTTCACGGTGCAGGGAGGCTGCTAGCAGCGCATCCGCGTGCGTGGGTTAAGTGCTCACCACCCCGATTTTTCCAATTTTTAAAAATTCATAACTAATTCAAATTAAATCGAAATCGAGTTCTGTAAAAAAGTAAATTGCTTAGAATTTTCCAAACTATCCAATAAAAATAATTTTAGAAACAGACAATCAATTATTTTTTCCAGAATTCACAAACATCAATCAAACATCAATATGA
Source organism: Cannabis sativa (assembly GCF_029168945.1). Taxonomy (NCBI): domain Eukaryota; kingdom Viridiplantae; phylum Streptophyta; class Magnoliopsida; order Rosales; family Cannabaceae; genus Cannabis; species Cannabis sativa. The sequence goes on from NC_083601.1 coordinate 63,444,457, forward strand.
CACACCATGAAACCATCCAAATCACAAACAAGTCGTTTTAAGTCCAAATTTCTTGCAAGCAAATCAATTAACCTAGCTCTGATACCAGTTGTTGGAATTAATTTTACCAGGATCTTAGATCTACTCAAAAGTATGTTGATTTAACAACCTAAATATGAACTTCTAAAACGATAAACAAAACACATAAAAAGTTAAGAAACCTTACAGTGATGGCAGCGGAATATTGTGTCTCCTTCTACTCAGATCTCTAACCCTTGATTCCTGTCTGTTGCAGAGTATAATGAAGATCTGAGCCCGAATGTCCTTCAGATGGATGTGATTCTTCACAGTCTTCCAATCTATGATTGAGGTACTGTTTGCTGTGTGTGGGCACTTCTCTCTCACAAAGGATTTCAAAATTTCTCTCTCTTTTCTCTCTTGATTTCGTGTATGAATCATTGCATCCAAGAGGAAGAGAGGGGCGGCTATATATAGTGAAAGGGAGAGCTCAACTTTCCAAAATAAACAGTTTCCTCTTTTACTGAGTAATTGATTAACTGCCTTATTTGGTGTGATCCACCACTTTCCTATTATTGCTAGGTTTAGGTTAGCAATTACTTAAAAAATGAAAATAATAATTAGGAAACACAAAGCATGTGGCCGGCCATGGTGTGAATGGGCCTCACATGGATTTTGCAGTTTCCACAATTTTATTTCTATTTTCCCAAAAATGCCATTTTTCCAATTCTAACCATTTAAATGCCAAAACTAATCATTTAATAACTAAAATAGATTATTCAATAATATTTTCATTTAATATTATTATTAATTAGACATATAAAGTCTCTTAATTAATAAATAAACCTAGAAACCCTTTTCTTTACAATTTCATCCTTACTTAGTGAGAATTCTCAAAATTAGACATAGTCAAACTTTTAGAATTATAATTGATTAATCATAAATCAATTATAGAGACTTACAAACAGTGTAGTCTCAACTAGAATAGGGACTATGGATCTATATTCCTGAGCTTCCAATAAGTTGAACCAAATTTACCAAGTAAATCCCTAACTTATTAATTCCTTGTTGAATCCACTCTTAGAACTTGGAATTGCACTCTCAGACTTATATAGAGCATACTATATGTTTCACGATATACATATGCTATCTCATTTAACCATTGTTATAACCTTAATGTGATCAAAGATCCTCTATATAGATGATTTACATCGAGATGGGATAAATTTACCGTTTTGACCCCTCAATGTATTTTGCCCCTTAAAACACTTAGTTACCTGTAAATGATGTTTTAGTGATCTAATATGTAGTCACTGAAACAAGAGCTCATCCATTTACTTCTATTTAACTAAGCTCGAAGGGAATCATCGCTTGACTTCTATACACAAGTAGAAGCTATAGATTCCATATTTATGTTCAGCGCTCCCACTCAATCATACTATCATGTTCCCAAAATATACGTATCACCTTGACCCAAATGTAGGCTTAACTAATAAATCAAAGAACATGAATAGCACTCCTTAGATTGAGCCTAAGCATATCAGGATTTTAGATTCTTTTAATCTATGATCAACTTCTGATATTGACTTGGAAAGATACAACGGTAAGTTTATAATATCTTTGACCAAGTTCAATATCAGTCCAGTCCAATGTATACTCCATACATTCGAAACTAGTATACTTTACCAATGTCCTGGAAAGAACATAACACTTACTCCAAGTGTAAGTATACTTCATCGCTGATTATCACATCAGTGTAAATCAAAAACCACTGATGAACATGGACTTCGTCTTTTGAGTCATATAATCACAATCACATTCCACTGTATTGACAATACTGTAATTGTGAATGAATATATGTTCTGGACTTAACTGATTTTGTGCATATATTAAATATGTATATTAAACCATAAACATGCAAAATACATGTTAACATAAATCACTTCAAAATTCTAAATTGATAACTAATCAGATTGTAATGGGCTTTATTTAGGGCACAAAACCAAACAAGAACATCATATGCCGGTTCTGACTACCGTACAAAATAGTTTCAGACAACGGTAAGCAGTTCGAGAGTCAATCTTTCACTGATTTCTGTGCGAGCCATGGCATCGTCAAAAGCTTCTCCGCAGTGGCACATCCCCAAAGCAAACGGTCAAGTTGAAGCAGTCTACAAGACCTTGAAGGATACGCTAAAGAAGAAACTTGAAGATGTCAATGGAAATTGGTCGGAAGAACTTCTCGAAGTTCTATGGTCATACCGTACAATGGAAAAAATAGCAACCGGTCAGACACCATTCTCAATGGCGTACGGTTATGAAGCTATGCTGCCCGTCGAACTCGAGCCACCATCCCACAGAAGGTTGACGTACGATCAAGGTACCAATCACATACTCCTTGCAGAATCACTTGATGAAATCGAAGAAAAACGAGCAACTGCAAACTTAAAGTTGGTAGCTCATCAACAAAAAGTAGCTTGGTATTTCAACAAACAAGTGAAAGCTCGAAAATTCTTTGTGGGAGATATGGTCCTAAGAAGGGTATTCCTAAACACCAAAGACAGCACGTCAGGCGTACTAGGACCCAATTGGGAAGGACCATACCAGGTGGTCGAAGTTCTCGACTCCGGAGCATACAAACTGGGTAAGTATGACAAAAAAATGCAACTCATTCTAGTACCACGATATTGGAATGGAGAACATTTAAGGATATACTACCAATAGAGTACTTAGGTCGGGTAGACCACTTTAAAGTATTCAGGTCGAATAGATCATTTCAAAGTACTCAGGTCGGGTAGACCACATTAAAGTACTATTGAACATTCGCTTCTAAGTCAATGGCCTCTTGGGCGGACTACGCGCAAAGGCTTCAGAAACAAAAGTACTCAGGTCGGGTAGACCTTTTTAAAGTACAGTTTCTTATTTGTTTTATGTCACGTTAAGCTAAAAAGATCATATTAGATCACTAGCTCTGATGTAAGTTACTACGGTAACAAATACATTTTCGATCAATAAAAGAATAAAGATAGTATTTCCAATTCTATCGAGTCAAAAAAATCAGCATGATTATAATTTACCTAAAGTGCGTACAAAAGGTCCAGTCGAACCCAAAACACCGAACAGAAAAGCATATATTTGCGAAAGACAAGTGACCAAGAGTCATACATCTGCTCGGTCACTTGGGGGGCACCTATACCTTTACAAAGCATTTGGTAAACATAAAACAATCACAATTGCACTGGAATTATTAACAGAGAATGAAATTCATTAAGGATAACAAGAGCATATAGTACCGGGATTAAAAGCTGCCCGGTCAGCCCGTTGTCCAAAAAATGAAAAATAATTCCAAGTTTAAAGACCCCTTGGCCGGTCATGATGTCTTAAAGGCTTTGAGGCCATATATAATATATATATATATAAACAAGAGATAAAAAGAGAAGTGTTCAAACAGCTGAAGTCCCAGGATCTTGGTTCGGTTCTTCTGAGCCAGTTGGAGCAGGAGGATCTGTTGTTCGAGCAGGAGAAGCGTTAGCAGCCTGGTCAGAAGCTTGGCTGGAAGTTGAAGCAGCCACCTCTTTCCCACCATAGGCAACTTGGGCCGCGCAGTACTCGACGTAAATGTCCTTAGCGTCGCCCAAGTAGTTGAAGTTGGCCTGGGGATTAGCCTTCCAAAAATCAAAGAAGAGCTCGAGGCCGACAGTCTCCAAAGCATTGACCTTCTCCTTCAAACGGTCTGCCTCAGCCACCTGAACGTCCTTATCCTCCTTTAGTTTAAGAAGGACCTGCCCCAGAGAACTCTTCTCATCCTGACGACGATCAACTTCAACATATAAGGTCTCGATGGTATCCTCAAAGCGATTAGTAGCCTCAAGGTCCTTTGTTAGCACGGTGATCTTCTTCTCGACTGCAAACAACTTCTTGTTGGCCTCACCCAACTCATGACGAACAGCTCCAGTCTCCGCCCTGGCCTCCTCAGCTTCCTTCTTGGCCAAGTCCGCCTCCGCCCTCAAGGTATCGGACAGAGCCGCACTCTTAGAAGTAGTAGATTTAGCCCGGCAGTAGGTGTAAGCCAACTTCATACCGGTGTGCATAAAGGAAAAGGTCAGCATATGGAGCTAAGTGTGAAAAGTTAAAAGGGAAGTATCAAAAAAAAAAAAAAAGAAGACTAACCCTGGTGAGCTCCTTCAAGCCTCCGCCCACCAACACATCCAGAGATGAGTCGTTGTCAGCACCAGCCAGTTTCTCACTGACCTCAGGAGCCAGCCGGTTCATGTAGTGAGTCAGCACCTCCTTGCCCTTCTTGGCCTCAGGTAGCACGGGCATGGGTGGAGTTGGTGCCTGCACCCGCTCAGGGATCCTTCTGACCAGTTCGGACCCAGTTGTTGGTGGCCCAGAATCCTTAGACTTGGCAGATTTGGGAGTGAAAGGATTCGCAGCAGTCAGCTCCTCGGAAAGGTCAATAACCTCTCTAGAAGGTCTCTTCTCTGAAGACCCCTCTCCGCTCTTAGACTTCTTGGCCGAAGCGGAGGCGCTAGAACTTCCGCCCATCCTCTTCCTCAGAGCATCAATCATCTGCCAAGACATGTCTGCACAGAATCAAAACAGTGTGGTTAGCACAAAACAGCAAAAAATACAAAGCATGAAATTCAAAAAGCTGAAAAAGAAGTAAGACGCAGAGTGACTGCCCGCCCAGAAAGTCAGAAGTTCATCATCACCTGATATCTCAGACATAATAGCCTCCCTTTTTTAGCATAGGGATGAGATGGTCGAACAGGTGAAATGGGCTCCCTTATGCGAATGGCATGTTCAACGGGCCTGGGCGTGGCCGAGAGTTTCTTCTTCCTCTTCAAAGGAGTCACCTGCTCAGCCTCAGCCTCAACCTCAGCTTCATCTTCAGGATTCATTGGCTCCTGAGCATACTGCTTTGCCCGGGCACCTCCCTTCAACTTAGCTTCACGCTTAAGTTGAATGAGCTCATCCTCTTTATTAGCTCGTTCAGGCCGGGCAACATCAGATTGCCCCTTCTTCCCCGTCACGGACTTAGAAGAAAAGTCCTCTTGGTGAAGCCTGTACTGCACCAGATTCTCGTCGGAGGTGAACTGGATGATATCCCTGTCTTCCGCTGGCAACCGGGCAAGTTTTTGAGCTCTATCCGTAAGAGCAAGAGTGAGGGGAGGACGGTGATATGTCGGAATCTGCTGAAACCGAGTCTGGGTGATGTTCGGATCCTTCACCATGAAGTACTCACCAACAAAACGCCCTATTTTGCTGATGGCCTTGTGGTCCGTCCCGCTCAACCACTTGAAGCCTGGCTGAGAGAAGTAAAAATACCCCGACCTGCCTTGCTTGGGGGTAGACTTTAGGTCGAAGAACCAAGCGGCCACATGGGGAGAAGGAGCATCCCATCCTTGGGAAGCATAGAGGACGAAGAGAGCGGACAAATACTTAATGCCCTTGGGAGTAATCTGGGCCAGGCAGAGGCCAAAGAAGTCCGCCACATCTCGAAAGTACTTATGCAAGGGCATCAACGCCCTTTGCTGGCCGTGAGCCCCCGACCAGGCACACATCCACTTATCAGGGTTTGTGGCACGATTGTCGTGGGCGGGAATGTAGCAATCCAGCTCGCCTAGGTATCCGTCCTGGTCGAGAGTGCGGAGGCGTGCCTCCAAAATCTTGAACGGAGGACTTACCCACCTGGCGCCCAAGGCATCCTGCCTCCTGTGAGGAATCGCCTCAGTAAGCTCCTCACTGGTTGCCCAGCCTCATTGTACTCTCTGAAGTTAGGGGGTTCGATCTCTTCCTCTCCCTCAAGAGCAGGAGGACTGCCCGGACGCGCCTCGTCCAGCTCCTCTACCTCCTGGACTTCAGCGTCCCCTTCACGGTCCTCCTCCATTGGGACCGCCAAATCCTGTTCGGCGTCGGGCAGAGTGGCAAGCCGAGCCACTTGGGGGTCAGAAGCGTGTGCCAGACGCGTAGTTTTCTTCTTACGAGCCATCATTCTATGGCTGGGTACGGGATCAGAAGAACTTCCTTCTTTAGAAGGAGAGTTAGCACGAAGACGAGGGTGGACTTCGTTCAGAAGTTGAAGCAGCTCCTGCTCGATTTGATGCTCGGGCTCCCAAGACTTACCTGGGTTCATCTACAAAAGACAACACATAAGATGAGTGTTGGATGGAGTATCAAACAAAAAACAAGCAAATATGCGGACTAGGAGTACCCAACAGATTAAAGAACGACCATGTTCAAAGAATAGTCTAAACTCAAGAAGTCAGAAAGTTTTTCTTGAGTTAGAGCAAAGAAGTTCATGAAGCTTGGAAAAAGAAAAATGGAAAACGGACACAATGTAGTTCTAAAATAAGCCTTACGGCTGAAAGCTAACACAAGGACATGGAAAAGAAGAGTCACAGAAGTTTCAAACCCTAGGGTTTCGTTAATTGTTCTTTCTACAACGAAGTTACATTCAAAGCGTAAGCATGCAAAGGAAAAGCAGAAAGGGAACCAGAAACTTACTCAAAGATTCGAATTTCCGGGATCAAGCAAGCCAGAAATCGTCTGTAAGCACTTCGACAACTCTGAAGCCAGAAAGTTCTCTCTTTTCGCTCTGAAGTTTGCTTAACAACGAAGGGTGATAAAATGAGGTAATGTGCCAATACTCCAAGTATTTATAGGCAAAAGGGTAACTGTACGTAAATGAACCTTAGACGCCTCAACTTCCTGCCTCAAAAGCGAATATGGGAAATCAAAATAATCGAGTGCAATCGTCAGCCGTCGAGAGAGAAATTTGTATTTTCAAAATATTTATTGTCAGAGCATTAATTAGCTGAAAACTGAAGGGATGCCCAGTCAACTTCACATCGAGTCTCGAACGGTCATGCTCGACACGTGTCCCCATAACAAAGGCAGAGCCAGCTCGGAATAAGTCTACACGCAACGTCAGAGGTTCCGTACAAACTTGGGGGGCAAATGTTATCTCAAATTTGGCACTCTGACATGGCATCACGAGAATGGTGACACGTGGACTCTACTTAGAGCATCTGTTCGGATCAACATGCCGAGCAGGATGCCTCGCTGGCATATCCAAAATGGAATACTTGACAAGCCGTGCAGAATGAGCAGAACTTAGCGAATTCAGCTTAACGCATCATGAGTCACCAACTCAATCCCTATAACTCAGGGATCAACTTACGTGGATGTGGCATACACACGATCCCATTATCAGTGTATTCAGCCTGAATCCCACGATCCTTGCATTCAACATTGATCACACGATCTTTTCGTTTATGCGCATCGTAACGAGAGAGGAAACTCTTCCTCCTCAAGTTTTCAGCCCTATAAATAGTGAGGAATGTTCACTAGGCAAAGGGTCGAAAAAACTGTACCTGAGAAATTGTACGCCGAAACGCTATAAGCTAAGGCTATCTAAGAATTATATATTCAGAGATATTATTGTAAGAGCTATAAGAAAAGGAAACTTCTGCCTTATTCTTAAGTCAATACAACTAACGAGGATTAGGCTATTACCGAACTGCTCGGGGCTGAACCTCTATAAAATTTCTGTGTGTTATTATTGCTTTACTACATATTTTTATTACGACATATCGTTTATCGCTTATCAAAAAGACTCATTGTCGTTGGCTAAAAGCGAAGTCAACAGAGTCCAAGCATAGAGTCCCTGATCCCAAGTCTCGAGATGGGTCTTAGGTCAAAGTTTAGGTCTGGGGTCAGGTTTCGGATCCTGATCCAAGTTCTGAGGCCCAAGTTCTAGTCCTAGTTTGGGGGCCCAATTCTTGGGTTTGGTCCCCCATATATGTTTGGGTCCTAGGTCCCGATCTGGGTCCAAGTTCGTGTTTCAGTTTGGGTTGGGTCTCAGGTCCAAGTGTGGGTTCGGGTCCGAGTTCGGGTGCCAATCCTAGTCTGGGTTTGGGTTTTTAGTCCTTAGTCTAAGTTTGGTTCTTGGGTCCTGGGTTTGGCCTTGATTCTTAGGTCTGGGTCTGGGTACGGGTCCCGCTATGGGTCCAAGTCCCAGTCTTGGTTTAGGTCCCAGGTCACAAGTCTCGGTCCAGGTCCAAGTCCCGATATAAGTTTTAGTCTAAGTGTGGGTTTAGGTTTGGGTTCTGTTACAATCCCAGGTCAGGGTTCTCATCCCAGTCCGTGTCCGATTCTAATTCCGGGTCTTGGTACGGATATGGGTCCGGGTCTTGGATTCAAACTCTGACTACAAGTCAGGATAAAGCCTTAGGTCCAGATTCCAATTCAGGCCGTGAGTCCCAGGCCGAGTCCTAAGTTTTGGTTTGGGTTTGGGTTCGGAGTTGTGTCCCGGTAGTCAGTTCCTAGGTTTCGGGTCCAAAGTCGGGTCTTGTTTCTCGAGTTTGGGGTCAAGTTTTGGGTCTCAGTCCTGGTTTCGGGCCCAGGTTTGGGTCCAAGTTTCCCATCTATGTCCGGATCCTTAGTCCAGGTTTGGGTCTAGATTCGGGTTTGGGGCCCAGGTCCCTCATCTAGGTCACAGTTCGGTTATCAGGTCCCAAGTCCGAGTTTCAGGCCCCAGGTCCCAATCCCAATATGGGTTCTAGTCCCAGTCCATGTTCAGGGCTCGATCCTATTCCGGGTCTGGGTCCTAGTCATGATCTCGGTCTAGGTTCAAGTCCCGGGTTAGAGTTTGAGTTCTAGTACGAGTTTGACTCAAAGTCTGGGTCTAGGTCTAGGTCTGGGTTTTTGTTCGGGTATGAGTTTGACTCTACTCTTGTTCCCAGGTCCCAGTCTGCTTCCAATTTTGAGTCACGGGGTATAGTTTCGGGTCTGGGTCTGTGTTTGGGTCCGAGTCTGGGTTTGGGTTTGAGTCTAGGTATGGGTCCCAGATACAAAGATCCACTATGGGTCAGGTCCAAGCTTCGGGTCGAAATCAGGATCCTGGTCTCGGGTCTTAGTCTAGTTCAACTTCGGGTCAAAGGTTCTGGTCTAGGTCCTAGTTCAGGGTGTGGGTACGGGGTCAGGTCCAAGGTCTCAGTGCCAGTTTCGAAGCCCGGTCCCGGGTCTAGGTTCCCCATCCAAGTCTGGGTCCTAGGTCCCAGTCCGAGTCTAGGACCCAGTTAGGGTTCAAGTCCTAGTCGGAGTTCAGGTTCGGGTTTCCAATCTCGGTTCAGGTCCAGATCTGGGTTCGAGTTCAAGGTTTGAGTCCGAGTCTTAGTCTAAGGTTTCGATCTTGGTCCGGGTGCCGAGGGCCGGGTCAAGGTCCCCCATCCAGGTACGTGTCCTTGGTCCCAGTCAAGGTTTATGTTTGGGTTCGGGTCCAAGTCCCAATTCTCATTTCGATTCCGTGTCTGGCTTGGGGTACGGGTCCGAGTATAGGTCGGGGTCTGAGTCCTGGTCTGAGTTTTGTGTTGGGTCTGGGGCCAAGTTTGGATCCCGATCGCGGTCTGGGTTTGGGTCCAGGTCCGAGTCCAAGTCTTCGGTACGGGTCCAGGTTTGGGTCTGGGTGTCGCTCTAGATCCAGGTGCCACGTTTCGATCCCGCTCTGGGTCTGGGTCCACGTTTGGGTTTGAGTCTAGGTTTGTATCTAGATCCATGTCTAAGTCCGAGTATGGGTCTGGGATTGGGTCCCAGGTTCAGGTCTGACATTATACCGGACCTGGAACCGGAATAAGACTAGGACTGGGACTGTAACAGGACTCAAACCAAAACACAAACTCGGACCAGAACCCATACTAGGACTTGGACCTAAGCCAGGACTTGTGACCTGGGAACTAAACCAAAACTGGGACCTGGACCCAGACTGGAACGTGGACCTAGACCGGGACCAAGACCTAGACCGAGACCCAAAAACTGGGGCCGAACCCAAGACCCAAGAACAAGACTCGGACCTGGCAGCCGAAACCAAGACCCAGACTGGGACTAGCACCCGAACTCAAACAAGAACCCAAACCGTGACCTGGACTCGGGCCGAACCCGAACCGGAACCAGAACACGAACTTGGACCCGGACCTGGACCTAGGACCCAAACATTGATGGGTGACCCAGACCTAGGAATTTAGCCCCCGAACTAGGACCAGAAGTTGGATCGGGATCGGGGACCCGACCCTAGACCCAAACCTAGACATAGGACCCACCTTGGGACCTTGGATCCGGGACTCGATGCTTGGACCCGACCTGTAGTCGGTGTTTGAATCTAGGACTTAGACCTGAACTCGAACCAAAACTCAAACTCAAACCAGGACCCAGACACATACCAGGACCAAGAACCACACTCAGGAACCGAAACCGAAACTTGAACTTGAACCAGACTGAGATCTTTGAAAGGGATGAGACCTGGACCCGGACCCAAACCCAGAACCGGACCCAACCACGAATCCTACCCGAGACCGAAACCCAAACCTAAACATCGCCTCGGACCCAAATCAGGACCCCAAACGCAGACTCAGACCCAAACTCGACCCGAAACCGTACCTCGTGACTTGAAACTAGAATCGATACTAGAAGCATATCCGGACCCAGGAACACGACTAGGACTAGGACATGGACCTAGACCCAAAACTCTAACCGGACCATGACCTGGACTCGGACACAAACCCACCTGGGGATTGGGTCCAAAACTTGAATCCAAACACGAACCAGTACTCGGTACCCGAACGCAGAGCTAAATTCCGACCTGAACATTGAACATGACTCGGGAGCGACAACTCGGATCGAGACCTAGAACTGGACCCCAGTCTCGGTCCTATACCTAGACCAAAACGAGTCTGGGACCTGAGACATGAACTAAAACAAGACTGGGACCCGTGATTGGGATCCAGATGTTATCCCGGGATTAGAGAACTGGGGCTTGGACAAGACCCATAGTCTATGTCTTGATCTGAGAGTCGGACAAGGACCCAAAGCAAGACCAGGACCTGCACCCAGACCCAAACCTGGGACCTAAAATCGAAACTTGAACAAGAATATGACCAAGACCCAGGAAAAGGACCGGGACCGTGACTAGGACCTCGACCAAGACTCGGAACTAGACCGAACACAGCCCCGAAACTCGAGCTCAGACCTAGTCCTGGACCTATACAAGGACTGAGACTCGATCCCAGACTGAGCGCTTGACCGAAATTGGAATTCCGACCTCAAAATGGACACGAACCCAAACCCGGACCCGAATACCGACCAAGACCCAGACCGGGATCAAAACACGGGACCAAGACCCAAACCCAAATGCAAACCCACACCTGAACCTGGGACCCAGACCCAATACCCAAACTTGGACCTTGACTAAGACCTGGACCAACATCGAGATCTGAAAAACCCCCACCTAGACTTGGAATAAGACTCGGACCCCGATCTTAACCTAGACCCAAACCCGAACCCAGAACCAAACTCGAAACTGGAATTAGAACTGGAATTGTGACTAGGACCCAGACCTGAGACCAGAACCACACCCAAACCATAACCCAAACTCATACTAGAACCTAGACCGAGACCTTGACTAGGACTGAGACCTGAGACTTGGGACCTGAACCTGGACCGAGACCTGGACCTTACCTGGTCTTAAACCCTCACCGAGTCTTGAGACCCGCAACCAAGACCTTGATCCAAACCCTGAAAAGGACCCGAACCTCAACCCGGACGAAGACTGGGATCGAGACATGGACTAAAACCAAGACTCGGGACTCGAACCCGAACCTTGATCCAGACCAGGACCTAGGAACCGAACTTGGATGAGGGACCTAAACCAAAGACCTAGGCATTGAAACCCAGACCCAGATCTAAATCCGAGACTCAAAACTGAACCTGGACCTGACCTTGACCTGGGAATCCGAAGTCGGACCCAAACCTGGACTTGAAACCTGCCCCGGACCCCAACCACGATAAGAACTTGGACTCGAACCCATGTCAGGACCAAACCCAAAACTGGGACCCAAAATCAGAGCTAGACCTAGAATCAAACCCAAACATGGACCTGCACCCGGACACGAACTCGAACCGAGATCAGGATTGGAACCCAAGACTTAAACCCAGAACTAAACACGGACTCATATCGAGATCAAAACCTCGGACTCAGACACAAACTTGGACTCAGACCTAGGACCCTAACCCACATCCGTAGCCTAATCCCGACCTAGATCGAGATCTAGACCCGAACCCAAACTCGGACTAGGACTAGTACTCAAACCCAGACCCGAGAGCTGAACTCAGACCTGGACCCAAACCAAGACCCAGACCGAGATCCAGACCTGGACCAAGACCCGAATCTAGACTAAGACTAGGAATCAGACCCAAACCCAGACCCAGACCAAAACTCGAATCCCAATACTGAATCAAAATCAAAACTGGGACTTGGACCCAAACCTGAACATGGACCCAGACAGGGACCTTAGACTCGCACCTGGAAGGGGGACCTGGACTTGGGCCTCAGAACCCAGACCCAAATCGGAACTCGGGACTTGGACCTAACCTAGACTCGAACCCAGATTTGGACCTAGACTGATATCAGATACCAAACCCAAACTCGAACAAGGACTTGAACCCCGACCGGGTCCTTTACCCAGACCTTGACCTAGGATCCAGACTAGGTCTTGGGACTCGAAGTGCAACTAGACTGGGACCCGAGACCGTGAACTAGATCTGGACCCGGGGCTTGGACCTGACCCGTAGCCAGTGTTTGGATCTGGGATCCATACCCAGACTCTCAAACCAAGACTCGGACTCAGACCTAGACCCAGACCCAGACCTTGGTCCGAGTCTGAGTCTGGGTTTGAGTCTAGGAACTGGAATCCAGCTAAGACCCAGACCCAGAGCTAGACCCAGACTAGGATGCGGACCCAAATCAATACTCGGATCGGGACTCGGGACACAAACCCGAACCCAGACAAGGACTTGGACCTAGACTCGGAACCAAGACAAGGACCAAGATTGGAGACTCAAACCTGGACCCAAGACTCAGACCCGAGATCCCGAAAATGGGGCTTGGACAAGACCCATAGTCGGTGTCTTGATCTGAAACTCGAAGAAGGAACAAAAGCTGGACCAGGACCTAGACCCAGACCCAAAACTGGGACCCGAAACCAAAAAATCAAACAGTTTGTGACTAGGACCCTAGAACAGGAATGGGACCGTGACCACGACCTGGACCAGGAACGGGACCGAGAATTAGACCAGAACAAAGCCCTGAAACAAGGGCTCGGACCCGGTCCTGCACCCAGACTAGGATTGAGACTCGAACCTGAACCCAAACCAAAACTTGGGACTCGATCCCGGACCCAGACGAAGCCCCTGACCTAAACTGGATTCGGACCTGAACATGGACACGAACCCAGACCTTGACCCGAATACTGACCAAGACCCAGACCCAGACCGGGATTGAAACACGGGACCTGGACTCGGACCCAGACGCAAACCCAAACCCGAACCTAGGACCCAGACCCAAGACCCAAACTTGGACCCGGACTCAGACTTAGATCCAGACCGGGATCCAAAAAACCCGTACCCGGACTCGGACTAAGACTTGGACCCCGACCCCAACCTGGACCCATACCCAGACCCGAAACCAAACCCAGACCCAGAATAAAAATTAGAACTGTGACTAGGACCTGGACTTGAGACAAGAACTGAACCCAAACCATAACAAACACTAGGACTAGAACTTGGACTGAGAGCTTGACTAGGACAGGGACCTGACACCTGGGACCCGAACCTGGACCGAGACCTGAACAGGGACCTGGTCCTAAACCGTCACCGGGACCTAAGATCCGCGAGCCAGACAAGGATCTAGACCTTGACAAGGACCCAAACCTTAACTCGGACCAAGATTGGGACTGAGACCTAGACCCGAACCTAGACTGAGACCTGGACTAATACCAAGATTCAGGACCCGAACCCGGACCTGGACCCAGACTAGGACCTAGGAATCAGACTTGGATGGGGGACCTAGACAAGGGACCTAAGCTCTGGAACACAGATCTAGATCTAAATCCGAGACTCGAACCCGAACCAGGACCTGTCCTGGACCCGGGAATTTGAAGTCACACGCAGACCCGGACCCGAAACCTACCCCGGACCCAAATGAGGACAGGAACCTAGACATGAAGCCATACTAGGACAAAACGCGAACCCACACTCATACCCAGAATCAGACCCAAACCTAGGCCTGCACCCGGACCCAAACTAGAACCCAGACCGAGATCGAAACCCAGGACTTAGACTCGAAACTAAACTAGGACTCAGATTGAGATCAAAACTTGGGACTCAGACCTGAACCTGAACCCAGACCCAGGACCCTAACCCACACTCAGAGCCCAATCCAAACCTAGACTGAGATCCAGACTAAAACCAAAACTCAGATTAGGACAAGAACCCCGACTTGGACTCAAACACAAACTCGAACTCGGAATTGCAATTGGAACTGGAACCAAACTAGGACTAGGACCAGGACAAGGATCCACACCCGAACCCAAACCCAAATAAAAACCCAAATCGAGATACAAACCCAAATAGGGACTAGGACCCAAACCCGAACCTAGACCGGGACCCAAACCCTAACCAAAATCGTGACCTAGACCCAGAATCAAGATAGGGACCTAGGCAACAGAACTAGGACTGGGACCCAAGACCTGACCCCAGACCCAGACATGAACCTAAGACCCAGCTTGTGACCCGACACGTGAAATGGAACCAGAACAAGACCCGAGATCGAGATCTGGATCTGGACCTTGGGCTTGGACCAAACCCATAGTCGGTGTCAAGATCTGGGACCCTGCCCCGGACCTAAACCCTGACAAGGACCCAAACATAGAGCTGGACCCGAACCCAGTCCTAGACCAAAACCTGGACCCGAACCCGTACCCTATGACCTGAAAATGGAACCAAAACTGGAAGTAGACGGGGACTCAGGAACGGGACCAGAACCAGGACTTGGACCTAGACCTAGAACCGTAACTAGACCTAGACCTAGACCTGGAACCGTAACGAGACTAGGACCAAGACTCCAACCCAGACCTGAATCCCAACCCAGACTTGGACACGGTACTCAAACCTAGACCCGAACTCAAACCCAAACATGGAAAATGACTCGGGACAGAGAACTGGGGCCAAGACCTAGAACCGCATCCCACCCTCAGTCCCGAACAAAAAATCAGACCTGGGACTCGGGACCTGAACCAGAACCAGATCGAGACACGTGATAAGGATCCAGATCCTGGACTCAGGCCAGGACCCGAACCCAGACCAGGACCCAAACCCGGACCCTGACCCAGACTTGGGACCCACAATTGGAAATTGAAGAAGAATCACCAGACCAGGACCCTCGAACAAGACTAAGACCGTGACCAGGACCCTCGAACAATCGGGATGGCCCCTTATGAACTTTTATATGGAAGAAAGTGTAGATCACTGATTCACTGGGATGAAGTAGGTGAAATAAAGTTCCTAGTCCCTAAGGCTGTTCAGAGAACAAGTGAGGCAGTTGATAAAATTAGAGCGCGAATGCTCGGGGCTAAAAGCAGAAAGAAGAGTTATGTTGATCCAAAGTGACAGGAGATTGATTTTTAGATTAGAGATATGGTATTTCTCTGGGATCGCCTATGAAAGGCATCAAACGCTTTGGTAAGAAAGGGAAGCTTAGCCAAAGGTCCATTGGACCTTTTGAAATCCTTGAGAGGATAGGGCAAGTAGCGTACAGATTGGCTAAGCCCCCAGCGCTAGCAGCTGTACATGATGTGTTCCATGTTTTGATGCTTCAGAATTATGTCTCAAATTCATCCCATATCTTGAGTTATGTAGCATTGGAACTATAGTCAGATTTATCATATGAGGAAGAACCGGTGCAAGTACTTGATAGAAGAGAGAAAGTCTTGAGACACAAGAAAATTGCACTGGTGAAGGTATTATGGAAAAACAGTAAAGTGGAAGAGGCAACCTGGGAACTCGAGACGGATATGCAACAAAATATCCAGAGTTGTTCAGGTAAATTTCGGGACGAAATTTCTATAAGGAGGGGATAATTGTAATACCCTAAGAGTAAGAAAATGGATTACCAAACTGTAACTAGTTAAATGTGTATTATTGTAGAATTGTATTATTATATAATTTATTATAAGTGAATTAATTTGATATATGATATGTTAAGACCCCGTTGGTGAGCCAGGGGCAACTCTATAATTTTGACACGAGAAGGGTAAAACTATGGAATTTATATTATGATGTGCTTATGGACTATATTATTATATATTCACAACTGGGTATTTTGGGCTGAATCAGGTTCGGGGTCAAAATACAAATTTGGGATTATTTGTTCGCATTTTATTAATATGTGATTAATTTGAAAATTATTTGAATATGTGATATATAATGGAAATGACTTAAATGCCCTTGAATGCTTAATTGTGTGTTATATGGCCCTAGGGGCAATTTAGGCTTTGTGACCATTTTGTCTATTTTGTGACAAGTGAATGTTAATTAATGAAAAGCATTTTCTGCATTTCGCTTTACCCAAACCGCCCCTCTCTCTCTGTAAACTCATTTACTCCAATCTTTGAATTTGTAGAGAATTGCTTGGATTCAAGCTTATTTTGTGGGAATCTTTGAAGCTTGAGTTGTTGAGGATTAATTTGAATTGGTTGCTGAAATTGAAGTTGATTTAAGCATGATTTTATTGTAGAGATCCTTGTGATGCATGCGTGTTGGAATTAGTTTAATTTTGATACTCTATGCTTGATTGTGCTAAAGATTGATGTAGGATGCTTTGTGTTGTGCTTTTGAGATAATTTTTGAGGTTAAGTTGGTGCTTTAATTCTTTTATACAGCTCTAATTTTATTGTTGAGCTTGAGCTTGTGTTTTGGGTTTAAAGATTCAAGGTTTGAGCTTGAATTTGTTGATATTTTACTCAAGTTTGGAACCTATATAGTATATTGTTTAAATCTGATTTTGTTGCATGCGAGCTTTGATTTTGACCTTTAAATGTGTGTATTAGCTCTCTGTTATGTTAGTTATATTGTGTGGGAAATGATTTTGAGATATATGCATGTTTTGGGTGAGATTGGGTGATTTTTTATGCATTTTTGGAGCTGCTAGAATGGAGTTTCTGGGTTTTCAACCCAGGCACCGCGGCCAAGCTTTTGGGCACCGCGGCCCACTCGCGTGGACAGATTGCATGTTGAACTTGTTTTGTTCATAACTTTTGACTCTGGACTCCGTTTGGGTCATTCTTTATATTTTTGGAAAGCTCATTCCGAGCTTTATATGTTTATCTATATTTTGAATGTCAATTTTATATTATGTGAAAGTTGATTTAGGGATTAACCCTATACTTGTGAATCCCAAAAATTGTGACTAGGATTACCGACACTGGGTCAGGGGCACTGGGGGATTCGGAATCTCCGTGTTTACGGGACAATTGGTAAGATAGTATTTAGCACGTAGAGTATGCACGGTGGCACTTATATTGAAAATGATATATGTGAGTAATTAGGAACTAGGACTAGGGTTATCACCCTAACATGAGCGGTTTAATGGTCTAGGGTTATAACCTTAGTGATGATTAATGTGAATGTGTTATGCATAGTTATATATAAGTGTTTATTGAGATTTAGGGTTATGCGTTCAAGGCATAATCGGGTTGGAGTCGGTGACTAGGACCGAGATGAACCGTTTTAAGGCCGTATTGTATTTAGACGTGTAAGCGTAACAAGTAGGTCTATGCCACATACACATAAATAGGCGTGCGAGTGTAACACACGGGTTTGTGTCATACAGACAAATGTGAAATGGCATTGATGTTTATGTGGTGTGATCATTATGATTATTGATATTTTATACTGTCTTGCTGGGCTTGGCTCACGGGTGTTGTACTGTGCACGAAAGGATAAATCTGTCTCAGATCATCCATGAGTGCGAGAGTTGGGCGATGTATGTACATGTTCGAGCCACACTAGACCAAGCGGATTGGGGTCTACCAGTGATGAACTTTTGAAACTCTGATTTTGCCGCTTAGGTCAGCTAGTGAAAAGGCTTGTAATATTTTGTAAAATATTTTTGGGATCCTGAGACATGTAATTTTTGATTGTAAAGTTAAGTTTATAACAACTTTTATTTTCACTCTGTTTTGAATTAAATTTTAAATTACCCGCGCTTATCTTTCTAGTAATCCAATTTAGGGGATTAGGGTTTCTTAATCACCTTGGGTAGTGTGCCTATTTCTTAGAGCATTATAGTTTTGTATCAGAGTGCCAAGGTTTTTAAATTCTTGGTCCTGGTCCTGTTCCTGGGTCCCGATCTGCTTCTAGTTTCGGTTCGAGTTTCATGTCATGAGGTACCAGTTCGGGTCGAGTTTGGGTCCAAGTTTGGGTTCGGGTCCTGATTTGGGTCTGGGGCGAGGTTCAGGTCTTGGTTTCCGTCTCGGTTAGGGTCTAAGGGTGGGTCCAGTTCCGAGTTTGGTCTAGGTCCAGGTCCCGGTCCCATTCAAAGATCCCGGTCCAGTTCCAGTTCAAGTTTCAGTTTTGGTTCCCGAGTGTGGGTCTCAGTCTTTGTATGTGTTCAGGTCTTAGTTTGAGTTTGAGTTTTGGTTCGGGTTCAGCTCTATGTCCTAGATCCAGACACCGACTACGGGTCTGGTCCAAGCATCAAGTCCCGGATCTCAGGTCCTGAGGTGGGTCCTAGGTCAAGGTTTGGGTTTGGGATCGGGTCCCAGATCCCGATCCAAGACCTGAGGCCCAAGTTTTGGTCCTCGTTCCGGGGGCCAATTCCTAGGTCTGGGTCCGACATCTATGTTCGGGTCCTAGGTCGCGGTTTTGGTTCGGGTCCGAGTTAGGGTCCCAGTTCAAGTCTGGGTCTGAGTTTTAGGTCCCAGGTTTTAGTCATGTTCTTGGGTCTTGGGTTCGGCCCCAATTTTTGGGTCTGAGTCTGGGTCCGGGTCTTGATCTGGGTCCAGGTCCTGGTGTTGGTTTAGGTCCTATGTCACAGGTCCCGGTCTGGGTCCAAGTCCCGGTATGGGTTCTGGTCTGAGTTTGGGTTTAGGTTTGGGTCCTGTTAGAGTCCCATGTCTGGGTTCTAGTCTCAGTCCTAGTGCAATTCCAGTTCTGGGTCTGGGATCGGGTCGGACCTGAACCTGGGACCCGATCCCAAACCTAGACTCAAACCTAGACATGGATCTGGATAAGAACCTGGACTCAAACCCAGACCCGGACCCACCCCTAGACCGGGATCGAAACTTAGGACCTGAAACCGGACCGAGACCCAGACCCAAACCTGGACCTGTACCCAAAACTTGCACTCGGACATGGACAAAAACCCATACCCAATCCTGGACTCGGACAAGGAGTCAGACCACGACCCAGACCTGGACAAGAACCTGAACCCGGACACAGAATCGAAATCAGAACTGGGACTAGGATCTGAACCCAAACATGGACTCGGATTGGGACCTAGGACCCATACCTAGATGGGGAACCTAGACCCGGTCCTCGGAACCCAGACCCGGATCAGAACTTGAGACTCACACTTGAACCTGGATCTGGACTCAAACCCAGGACTCAAACCCAAATCTTGACCATGACTGGGATCAAAAACCCGAACCCGAACTCGGACTAGGACTTGAACCCCGACCAGGTCCTAGACTTGTACCGGGACGTAGGACCAAGACCTAGATGGGGGACTTGGACCCGAGACCCGAGCTTTGGAATTGACATCGAGACCCAAGACCTAACCCGAGACCCAAACCCTGAACTTGGACACGGACAAGGACCTGGGACCCGAAGTCGAACTAGACTGGGACCCGAGACTAGGATCTTGATCTAGAGTCGGGGCTTCGACCTGACCCATTGTCGATGTTTGGATCTGGGACCCATACCTGGACTCAAATTGAGACCCAAACTCAGACCCAAACCAGGACCTAGACCCGAACTTGTACTCCGTTACCCAAAACTTAAAGCGGAACTTGAAGCGGACTGGGACCCGAGAACAAGACCAGGGGACTAAGACCCGATCTCAGTCCTGGAACTGGAATCTGACAAGGAACCAGACCCAGACCAAGACCGGGATGCAGACCCGAATCGAAACTCATATTGGGACTCGAGACACGAACCCAAACCCAGAAACGGACTTGGACCCAGACCTGAACGCAGGACCCGGACCGCGATTGGAGACTCAGATATAGACCTAGGTGTTGGAAATTATTTTACCAGGATCTTAGATCTACTCACAAGTATGTTGATTAACACCCTAAATATGAATTTCTAAAACGATTATGAAACAAAAACATATAAAGTATTAGAAACCTTACTGTAACACCCTAACTAGCATAGGCGTATTACGTGATTTTTAAACATGCTGTGCAGCTCGTTGCTAATCAACGAGGTTTATGGAAAACGTGATTAATTAAAATTTTTGCTATTTTAATTAAACTTGTAAAATATTTATACAAAAGACTCGGGATCCCGATTACAAAACTATTTACAAAAGTTTACTGTCTAAACAAAATACTTGTCGCCTAGCGACTAATTACAAAAATAGCCTCGCTGTCTCGATGATCGTACGTTCCAGGCCTAACCGCCCCGACATGTACAATCTTCACCGGCTCGCTCACGGTCCATCAGCTCTAGCCTTGCCCTTACCTACACATAAACATAGCAATGTGAGTCGACAGACTCAGTAAGAAAAGCATAATAATACTCATACATAAATCCCGGTCGTGATCAGACGCCCATACCCCTGACCATAACCCTAACTGCCGTGTCCAACACGATACTGAGTCCCCCTAACTACCGTGTCCAACACGGTACTGAGTTCTGAACGTTCATAGGGACGGTACTATTGACAAGTAACAGCCTAATCGGTCGAACCGGTCATACTCCGGCTGCTGGTCATACTCCAGCCTGTACCGACGTGTTACAGTATCAGCCTAATCGGTCGAACCGGTCATACTCCGGCTGCTGGTCATACTCCAGCCTGTACCGACGTGTTACAGTATCAGCCTAATCGGTCGAACCGGTCATACTCCGGCTGCTGCTCATACTCCAGCCTGTACCGACGTGATACGTCAAATAGTACGCAACCACCAACCTAAGTATCAGCCTAATCGGTCGAACTGGTCATACTCCGGCTGCTGGTCATACTCCAGCCTGTACCGACGTGATATAGTGTCAGCCTAATCGGTCGAACCGGTCATACTCCGGCTGCTGGTCATACTCCAGCCTGTACCGACGTGACACACTTCGATGGTTCGAAGCCAACATACATATCTAATGTAATCTAACAGGCTTCCTACATGCACGCTACACATGTAATCTACATATGCATACTGTTATAATAATCTTACCTGGATTCTGAATTCAGGTGTGCTGGTCAACCTGACTGGAACTATCTGCGCGGTGGATTACAGGCTCCTACACCATAAAAATCACAACACTATAAGTGATACGCTAAATCACTTCCCGGGGACTTAAACAAGGAACTAAAAGTTACCCTATCGATAAAAAGCATGGAAATACCCCAAACAACATAAAAACGAGGAAAACTAGGGTTTCTGAATTTTCCCCAACCGGTAGACCGGTTGCCCAACCGGAATTCTGGTTCTGGGAATTTTCAAAACCCATCCAGAATCCAGATGCACAACCGGAATTCCGGTTCCTCACAGGCAGAAAATCAAAATTTCATAACTCAACCAAATCAACTCCAAACAACCTCAAACCTTCCAGACCTGTTCTATAGGACCCAAATAACATATCTAAAGCAATAACACAACCCAGAATGCACAGAATTGAAAAACACCATGTGAGCTCCAAGCTTTGAGTTCAAACTCAAACTTGGCTAAAGCTCACTAACATGCCTCAAAAGTAGCTTAGAACTTCATAAACAAGCATAAAAACACTGCAGAAAACTAACCCTAATTCATGCAAACACTACAGCCACCAAAACCTCAATTTTCACTTGAAAACTATAGCTTTTTAATAAGAAAACTAACCAACTAAAGCAAGAACAACTAACATGCATTTCAACCTAACTAAACATATTTAAATCAACATTTTAAACATAGAAATAACAACAACAACTAGCAGTAGCAACAGCATTAAAATCATCCATGCATAACTCATATTTTTCATCATTTTTTTCAAGAAAACAAAGGATGAAAAGCTAGACAATAAATACCTCTTCAATGATCACACTAACTTGCTGAAAAATCACTAGAATCCCAAGAGAAAATTCCCTTTTTCTTGCTGCTCAAAGGGCCGAATAGAGAGAGGAAAAGAGAGAGAGTTTTCCTTTGAAAATTTTGTGATTTTCTAAGTTTGAAAGAAAAAATGAAATTGAAATGCCACATAACCTCTTTTACTTCAGCCAACACATAATTAAATAAAACATATAATTCAATTAAATAAAGCCCACTAAAGGACAAAATATCATTGGGGCAAAAAGACCATTTTGCCGCTCCACACTAAAATAACATGAATAACACTAAAGGGGTATTTTTGAGAAATTCTAAATTCCCGGCCATTCCTGACATTACCAATGTCTAATAAACCGTCCCAAACTACTAACATACTAAGTTGTGATTTTACTGAGCCAAACACCCAGTTCCATGATACCGGGCACCGGAAATGCAAAATTATGGAAACTACTAAATGACATAAAAATGCATTTCTGAATTCAATAATAACAGTATAAATAATTATTTAAATAGCTATAAATAATTTTTCATAATTAAACGTGATTAACTGCTAATTTCCAAATTAAACTAAGCGGTCTTTACAACTATTCCCCCCTTAAAAGGATTTCGTCCCCGAAATCTAACCTGAATAACTCTGGATATTGAGCTCTCATATCTGACTCTAGCTCCCAGGTGGCTTCCTCCACCATGCTGTTTCTCCAGAGAACTTTGACCAATGCTATGGTCTTATTCCGAAGGACTTTATCCTTTCTATCCAGGATCTACACTGGCTGTTCTTCATATGACATATCTTGCTGCAGTTCAAGGCTCTCATAACTGAGTATATGAGATGGATCTGAAACGTATTTTCTCAACATCGAGATATGGAATACGTTGTGAACTGCTGATAAAGCTGGAGGCAATGCTAACCGGTATGCCACTTGACCTATTTTCTTGAGAATCTCAAAAGGTCCTGTAAATCTAGGGCATAACTTGCCTCTTTTCTCGAAACGTTTGATCCCCTTCATTGGAGACACTCGTAAAAACACATGGTCCCCTACTTGGAACTCAACATCTCTGTGTTTCGGATCTGCATAACTTTTCTGTCTACTCTGTGAGGCAAGCATTCTAGCTTTTATCTTCTCTATTGCCTCATTGGTCCGCTGCACTGACTCTGGACCTAAGTATTTTCTCTCCCCTGTCTCATCCCAGTGGATGGGAGATCTACATTTCCTACCGTATAACAGTTCATAGGGAGCCATCCCTATCGTACTCTGATAACTGTTGTTGTAAGAAAATTCTATCAACGGTAGATATTTATTCCATGAGCCTTCAAAATCCATAACACAGGCTCGCAACATGTCCTCCAATATCTGAATTGTCCTTTCGGATTGACCATCCGTTTGAGGATGGAATGCTATACTGAATTTCAGCTTTGTACCCATTGCTCGTTGCAAAATCTGCCAAAATTTGGAGGTGAACTTCGGATCCTTATCCGAAACTATAGACTTGGTACCCCGTGAAGTCTTACAATCTCTCTGACATACAATTCGGCCAACTGATCCACTGTAAATGTTGTTCTAACAGGCAGAAAATGAGCAAATTTCGTGAATCGATCCACCACTACCCAGATGGAATCAAATAAGCCCGTGGTCCTAGGTAACCCGACCACAAAATCCATCGTGATATCTTCCCACTTCCATTCAGGTAGGGTTAAAGGCTGCAACAACTGTGCTGGTCTCTGATGTTCAGCCTTAATCTGCTGACAAGTGAGGCATCTCGATACGAATTCTACCAAATTCTTCTTCATACCGCTCCACCAGAAGTACGGTTTAAGATCTTGGTACATCTTAGTGGTGCCGGGATGCAGAGAATACGGGGTAGAATGAGCCTCCTCAAAGATCTCATTCCTGAGTTCCACACTATTCAGAACACACACCCTAGCTTTATACAGAAGCATCCCGTTCTCCGACACTGAAAAGTCCCTGGCTTGACCAGCCAAAACCTCATCTCTGATCTTCACTAACTCTGGATCAGTCATCTGAGCGGCTTTAATCCTTTCCAACAGATCAGATTGCAGTGTTAAGTTGTGAAGCTGACCTACCACGAACTCAATGCTGGATCTAACCATATCCTCTGCTAGCTGAGGTGAGATCTGAACCATGCTAGCTACCTGCCCTGGACCCTTTCTGCTCAGGGCATCGGCCACTACATTGGCCTTCCCAGGGTGATAGAGAATCTCACAGTCGTAATCTTTCACTAATTCCAACCAACGTCTTTGTCTCATGTTCAAATCTTTCTGAGTAAAGAAATACTTGAAACTTTTATGGTCGGTATAGATTTCACACCTTTCTCCGTAAAGGTAATGCCGCCAAATCTTCAATGCAAAAACCACCGCGGCCAATTCTAGATCATGAGTCGGGTATCGCTATTCATAATCCTTTAACTGACGAGAGGCATAAGCGATGACCCGATCGGCTTGCATCAACACACACCCCAGACCCTGTCTAGATGCATCGCAATAAACTACAAACTTCTCATTGTCTGAAGGCAAAGCTAGCACTGGAGCGGTACTTAACCTCTATTTCAGCTCCTGAAAACTAGCTTCGCACTTGTCTGACCAGACAAACCGCTGATTCTTCTTTGTAAGTTTGGTTAGGGGCATAGAAATTTTTTAAAACCCTTCCACGAACCTACGATAGTACCCAGCTAAACCCAAGAAGCTTCTAATCTCTGTCACTGTCTTTGGTCTCGGCCAATCCCTGACGGATTCTATCTTCCCGGGATCCACCTTGATCCCATCTTTGCTCACAATGTGCCCTAAGAAGGACACCTGAGATAGCAAAAATTCGCATTTCTTGAAATTGGCATAAAGCTTGTGTTCCTGAAGCCGTTGCAGTACCATCTGAAGATGTAATTCATGCTCCTCTTCTGATTGAGAGTACACGAGGATGTCGTCGATAAACACAATCCCACAGATATCGAGGAAATCCTTGAATACTCTATTCATCAAATCCATAAACGTTGCAGGAGCATTGGTTAGTCCAAATGACATAACCAGGAATTCATAATGTCCATACCTAGTGCGGAAAGTCGTCTTCGGAATGTCCTCCTCTCGGATTCTCAACTGATGATAACCCGAACGGAGATCAATCTTAGAAAAGACCGTCTTCCCCTGAAGCTGATCGAACAAATCATCGATCCTAGGTAATGGATATTTATTCTTCACTGTCAGCTTGTTCAATTCTCTGTAATCGATGCACATCCTCATAGTTCCATCTTTCTTCTTGACGAATAAAACCGGGCTCCCTGTGGTGACACACTAGGCCGAATAAACCCTATGTCAAGCAACCCCTAGAGCTGAATCTTTAATTCCTTAAGTTCAGCTGGAGCCATTCTATATGGAGCCTTGGAAACCGGTTCCACCCCTGGTGCCAAATCTATCACGAAGTCAATCTCCCGCTGAGGTGGTAACCCTGGAAGTTCTTCGGGAAAAACATCTAAAAATTCCCGAACCACCTTGATGTCCTCTGGCCGAATGCTATCTGGCCGAGTGGTGTCCACCACCACGGCCACAAACCCTAAGCATCCACCATGCAATAATTCCCTAGCTGACATGGCCAAAATCACCGAGATCCGAGATCCCTGAACTGAAACAACAAACACGAATGGTTCTTCACTTTCCAGTTGGAAGATCACCATCTTCCTTTTGCAATCAATGCTCGCCGAATATTTAGATAGGAAATCCATTCCTAAAATAATATCGAACTCTACAAGGCTCATCTCTATCAAGTCAGCACATAACTCTCTACCATCTATCCTGATCAGCATAGACCTAATCCACCTTTTGGAGATAGCTAACTCTCCGCCAGGTAATAAGGTTCCAAACCCTGATTCATATCTATCATACGGTTTATCCAATTTACTAAAGACTCTGGCTGCCACATAAGAATGTGTAGCTCCAGAATCAAATAGTACTGAGTAAAGCGAGTTATTAACAGAAAGCTGACCATTACAACTGAGGGGCTGGCATCTGCATCAGCCTGAGTGATGGCGAACACCCTAGCTGAAGTGGGTATCGCCGGAGCCCTCGGTGCCTCTGAGCGAAGCTGGGGACAATCCCTCTTGAAGTGTCCGGGCATGCCACAGTGAAAGCATCCCTGACCCTTACATTCACCCCGATGGTGCCTTTTGCAGCTGGGGCACTCGGGATAGGAGAACCGGGTCTCTGCACCACCAGGACGACTACCTCTATTCTGGTTCCCTCGGAACCTCTTGCTCTGACTCGAGCCTCCAGATGCAGTGGATGCTCTCCTCTTCTCGTCCATGGCCGAACCACTACTCCCCCTCCTAAAGCTTGATGCAGGAGGGGTAGGAGCCCCGCCACTCGCCGGAGTATTAGCTGACTCCGACATACACCCAACTGGGCCCTATGCTCGCACTGCCTTCTCCACCATCTCAGCATAGGTGGTCTTGTCGTCAGTGGTGATCATCAAATCATGTTTAATCTTCGCATTTAACCCGTCCAGGTACTTCTCTTTCTTGCCGAAGTCGGTTGGCACTATTCCTGAGGCTAACCTCGCCAACTGGTCAAACTGAGTAGTATACTCGGTCACGCTTATATTCTCCCGCTGGGTCAGGTGAGCGAACTCTTTCCTCTTGGCGCTTCTGACCGCCTCGTTATAATACTTGGCGTTAAAGATTTCCTGGCTACTTTCCCAGGTCATGGTGGTGACGTCATGGATCTGAGATACCATGTCCCACCAGACCAAAGTGTCTTCCTGGAACTGGAAAGTGGCACACACCACTCTGTCATTACCGGTGACACCCATAAAATTCAAAATTTTGGTGATCACGTCAGCCACTGTTCGGCCTTCATCACATCTGGACCTCCCAGAAAGACCGGAGGTGCTTGCTTCCGGAACCGTTCATACAAAGGTTCCAATCTGTTGGTCGCCACCACTATTTCGGCCTGAGCAACAGGGGCAGGTGCCACTGGAACTACTGGCACAGGCACTGCAGGAGCCCCCTGCTGCCTCAATCTCTGTATCTCGAGGTCTTGCTCTTCTATTCTGGCTTGCATTTCAGCAAACCTAACCTCCCAATTCTGGGCTCCCTGATAGGCTTGGGGAGCCTGGGCAGCCTGTGGCGGGTTCTCATCACCCCGACCACGAGCCCTGCCCCTGGGACCTCTACCTCGGCCCCTAGCTGGCAGGGGAAACTGAGCTCCCTGACCTTGATTCGACCCCACTAAATTGCCCTGGCTCACGGTAGTCCGCCTGGCGTCCATCTAGTCAGAACCACCTGCGAAACCAAGAGTTGGCATATCAGGTCGTATTCAAGGAGAGCTTACTAATGTCGCTTAATTTGGAAATTATAAATGAAACATGCACCTATTCTACTATCAGGCTACTAACATTCTTCCTATCAGGCTTTTCTTATTTCATAATAAATAAATAAACTACTAAAGCAATAAAAGCTTACTGAACCGTAGAACGAGCTAACTGCTCATGATGATTGTACATGTCGTGACGATCTTCGGAAGACAACCTGACGGCTCTGATACCAAATTGTAACACCCTAACTAGCATAGGCGTATTACATGATTTTTAAACTTGCTGTGCAGCTCGTTGCTAATCAACGAGGTTTTTGGAAAACGTGATTAATTAAAATTTTTGCTTTTTAATTAAACTTGTAAAATATTTATACAAAAGACTCGGGATCCCGATTACAAAACCATTTACAAAAGTTTACTGTCTAAACAAAATACTTGTCGCCTAGCGACTAATTACAAAAATAGCCTCGCTGTCCCGATGATCGTACGCTCCAGGCCTAACCGCCCCGACATGTACAATCTTAACCGGCTCGCTCACGGTCCATCAGCTCTAGCCTTGCCCTTACCTACACATAAACATAGCAATGTGAGTCGACAGACTCAGTAAGAAAAGCATAATAATACTCATACATAAATCCCGGTCGTAATCAGACGCCCATACCCCTGACCATAACCCTAACTGCCGTGTCCAACACGATACTGAGTCCCCCTAACTGCCGTGTCCAACACGGTACTGAGTTCTAAACGTTCATAGGGACGGTACTATTGACAAGTAACAGCCTAATCGGTCGAACCGGTCATACTCCGGCTGCTGGTCATACTCCAGCCTGTACCGACGTGTTACAGTATCAGCCTAATCGGTCGAACCGATCATCCTCCGGCTGCTGGTCATACTCCAGCCTGTACCGACGTGATATGTCAAATAGTACGCAACCACCAACCTAAGTATCAGCCTAATCGGTTGAACCGGTCATACTCCGGCTGCTGGTCATACTCCAGCCTGTACCGACGTGATACAGTGTCAGCCTAATCGGTCGAACCGGTCATACTCCGGCTGCTGGTCATACTCCAGCCTGTACCGACGTGACACAGTTGGATGGTTTGAAGCCAACATACATATCTAATGTAATCTAACAGGCTTCCTACATGCACGCTAAACATGTAATCTACATTTGCATATTGCTATACTAATCTTACTTGGATTCCGAATTCAGGTGTGCCGGTCGACCTGACTGGAACTATCTGCGCGGCGGATTACAGGCTCGTAAACCATAAAAATCACAACACTATAAGTGATACGCTAAATCACTTCCCGGGGACTTAAACTAGGAACTAAAAGTTACCCTATCGATAAAAAAGCATGGAAATACCCAAAATAACATAAAAACGAGGAAAACTAGGGTTTCTGAATTTTCCCCAACCGGTAGACCGGTTGCCCAACCAGAATTCCGGTTCTGGGAATTTTCAAAACCCATCCGGAATTCCGGATGCACAACCGGAATTCCGGTTCCTCGCAGGCAGAAAATCAAAATTTCATAACTCAACCAAATCAACTCCAAACAACCTCAAACCTTCCACACCTGTTCTATAGGACCCAAATAACATATCTAAAGCAATAACACAACCCAGAATGCACAGAATTGAAAAACACCATGTGAGCTCCAAGCTTTGAGTTTAAACTCAAACTTGGCTAAAGCTCACTAACAGGCCTCAAAACTAGCTTAGAACTTCATAAACAAGCATAAAAACACTGCAGAAAACTAACCATAATTCATGCAAACACTATAGCCACCCAAACCTCAATTTTCACTTGAAAACTATAGCTTTTTAACAAGAAAACTAACCAACTAAAGCAAGAACAACTAACATGCATTTCAACCTAACTAAACATATTTAAATCAACATTTTAAACATAGAAATAACAACAACAACTAGCAGCAGTAACAACATTAAAATCATCCATGCATAACTCATATTTTTCATCATTTTTTTCAAGAAAACAAAGGAAGAAAAGCTAGACAATAAATACCTCTTCAATGATCACACTAACTTGCTGAAAAATCACTAGAATCCCAAGAGAAAATTCCCTTTTTCTTGCTGCTCAAAGGGCCGAATAGAGAGAGGAAAAGAGAGAGAGTTTTCCTTTGAAAATTTTGTGATTTTCTAAGTTTGAAAGAAAAAATGAAATTGAAATGCCACATAACCTCTTTTACTTCAGCCAACACATAATTAAATAAAACATATAATTCAATTAAATAAAGCCCACTAAAGGACAAAATATCATTGGGGCAAAAAGACCATTTTTCCCCTCCACAATAAAATAACATGAATAACACTAAAGGGGTATTTTTGGGAAATTCTAAATTCCCGGCCATTCCCGACATTCCCAATGTCTAATAAACTGTCCGAAACTACTAACATACTAAGTTGTGATTTTACTGAGCCAAACACCGAGTTCCATGATACCGGGCACCGGAAATGCAAAATTATGGAAACTACTAAATGAAATAAAAATGCATCTCTGAATTCAATAATAACAGTATAAATAATTATTTAAATAGCTATAAATAATTTTTCATAATTAAACGTGATTAACTGCTAATTTCCAAATTAAACTAAGCGGTCTTTACACTTACATTGGGTGCGGCGGAATAATATGACTCCTTCCATTCAGATCTCTAACCCTTGTATCCTTTCTGTCGCAGAGTACTATCAAGATCTGAACCTGAATCTCTTTCTCTCCTTCTTTAGTGCTGAAACTCCTTCTTGTTGAATGTCTTTCTTCACGATCTTCCTCACAATGATTGAGGTATCACTTGTTGTGTGTGGGCACTACTCTAACACTAAGTGGTTTCGAAATTTGAAGGAAGAAGAGAGAGAAGAAGTGGCGGCTAGGGTTAGAGAGAGAAGGCTCAGGTTTTTCTCTGAAGGAAAAAGTAGAAAGTTAAGTGTAAATTTCCTGAAGCCTTCACTATCTATTTATAACATCCCACTAGGGTTAGGTTTGAATTATTTGGCATTAAAATAATGAAAATATCAGATGAAAAACCCTATAAAAGTGACCGGCCCTAGGCAATATGGATTTGGGCCTCACTTTTTGCAATTTTGCAGTTTTATCATTTCTGCATCTCATTTTCTCAAAAACGCCAATTTTCAAAATCAACCATTTAAATGCCAATTCTAACTATTTAATAACTATAAATAATTCTTAAATAATATTGTCATTTATCATATTTATTAATTAAACCATACAAAGTATCATAATTAACAAATATGCCCCTAAAACTCTTTCTTTACAATTTCGCCCTTACTTAGTGAAAAAAATCACAAATAGACATAGTCTAATTTGAGAATTATAATTGATTAATCAAAACCAATTATATGAGTCTTACAAGCAATATTATCTCAACTAGTGGGGGGACCATGGGT
Organism: Cannabis sativa; assembly: GCF_029168945.1. NCBI lineage: Eukaryota > Viridiplantae > Streptophyta > Magnoliopsida > Rosales > Cannabaceae > Cannabis > Cannabis sativa. The sequence goes on from NC_083601.1 coordinate 63,475,329, forward strand.
CTGTATAACTGAGCTTCCAATAAGCAGATCAAGAATTTATAACCTAAATTCACTGACTTATTAATTCTTCGTTGAATCCACGCATAGAACTTAGAATTACACTCTCAGTATATAGAATGCTCTATATGTTCCACCATATATACACATCATTAGTTATCCATTGTTATAATCCTAATTTGATCAATGATCCTCTATATGAATGATCTACACTGTAAAGGGATTAGATTACCGTTACACCCTACAATGTATTTTATCCTTAAAACACTTAACCCCGTATAAATGATATTTCAGCTTATGTGAAATGAGTACTCCACCATTTATTTTCGTTTGGTCAAGCTCGAAGGAGATCATCCTTTACTTACTATTCTCCAGATAGAAGCTATAGATTCCATGTTTATGTTAGCGCTCCCACTCAATTGCACAACCGTGTTCCCAAAATGTACGTATCACCCTGACCCAAAAGTAGGCTTAACTAACAAATCAAAGAACACGAATAGCCTCTTGAGATTGAGCCTAATCATAACAGGATTAAGATCATTTGATCTAGGATCAACTAAGCGATATTGACTTGAATAGATATTACGACAAGTTTAATAAATCTAAGTCAAAGTCAATATTGGTCCCTTCCGATGCATACTCCATGCATCCAACCTGAGCTTTACTTTAACCAATGCTCTGGAAAGAACATAGCATTTCTCCAAATGCAAGTAAACTCTGTGTAGATTATCATATCAGTAAAACCCTGTGTCTGATAAATCTAGGAAACTTTATTCACATAGTCATGTTTACTTTCCAATGTGTTAACAACACAATAAACAGGATCAAGTATGTGAAAAGGGGTTCAGATGAATTTATAAATCAAATAGACAAGCAATTGATAAGATGAACCAAAACATACAAATGAATGAAAAATACTTCTATTTCTTTATTGATGTTGAATAAAATGGATTACATTGAAATGGAGTTTTATTTAGGGCATAAAACCCAACAAACTCCCACTTGCACTAATATAAAACAAAAAGTGCATTGCAAATAATCTCAACACCTTGATATACAAATCAAGTGTAGTAGTAGTAAACTCCTCGTAATAGGATCTGAAAGGTTGAATTAAACACAACCTTTTTTTTCACCATTACTCTTCCTTAATCACAAAATAATTGATAATGTGAAATTCCTCTCTATATGTCTACTCTTTTTGGGATACTGGATTCTATACCTTTGGCAACTACTTTTAGTTAATCAAGAAATAACACTAGTAGTTAAGGCAATTTGGAATGGTGCCAAAAATGTATAGAACTTTCCTTAGACTGAATAAGTACCTTTCCTGCAACTTTAACATTCAGTCCCTTTCTGGTAGACCTAGAGATTTCAGATAGGTTTTTACACTTTTCCAAAATCACTACTCCACCCCCAGAGTAATCACCATCTTATCAGATAGATTTTCTAGCACAAAGGCAAATCTCGAAATCTGATGTGGTGTAGTCTAAGAGTTTTAAATACACCCTTATAGACTAACATATAGTTCCTCTTCTTTATCTTAAGATTTACTTGATTGTCTTCCAATGTTCTTCTCCTGGATTAATCTGATACCTACTCATTACTCCCACTCAACAGCAGGTGTCTGGTCTAAGGCATACTAAAGCATATCTGAGACCTCTCACTATTGATTTAAGAAATTCTTTCATGTCTTTATGTTTTCTGGAATAGTTGAGACTTTCCTTAGATAAATAAAATCTATGCCTAGAAGTTGAGAAGCTTCTATAGATTGCCATTAGAAAGAAAATGCTTCAGCATCTTACTAAAGTAAGTTGCTTGCATTAGAGTAAGTAATTACCAGGTATACCATAAGCCATAGGTTTAGATAAACTCAAACCTATAATACTGGGAACAGAAAGTTTTGTTATGTCCATTGAATAGACTTATTAACAATATTTTCTTTTATGTCCTTGTAATAGAAAAATTTAGGTTACTCCATGTGAATGGATTAAACCATAGTTCTATTGGCTTTTCTTCTTAGTTTCTTATCTTGACAATCCATTACTTATATAAACTCACAATGGATTTTAATCACTAGTGTCTTCCAAGTCATAAGAAGGTGAGTTCCTAGAAACTCTCCCACTACGACAAGGTTCCGTGAATTATGTCTAAGAAAACTAAATGGTATTGATCTCTTCGGTTGTGACAAGACAACAGAGGCAGTGGGATCATCATATGTCAAATAAGATGATAGAACACTTTTGCAATCAAGAAAAATATCTCCTTTATTTTCAGACTTAGTCATTATCTTGGAAAAGTAGTATTTGTTTAAATAAACACTTTCTTATCTATTGACTATGGGACGGTCCACCCCTAATCACTTAAAATAGCTAACAAACATGCAAACCATGGTTAACAGTTTTAGCTTTTCTTAAGATTTTGATTAGGTCATCCATGAACCTAGTAATGATTTACTTTAAGTATATAACCATTGCATCATTCTGAAATTGTATTACCATAGAAGGATTTAGGCAACGACTAGTAACTAATCATCAATATGAAAATCGAAATTTCTGGGGAGGTAAGTTTGGATATAATTCAAAAATCAAATTAATGATCTTTGAACTGCATATCTACTAACTATTTCTCCACCCCTATCAGTTCGCAAGATCTTTACCCATTTACCTTAATGGTTTTAACCATTGCTAGAAATTTATGAAATTTTTCAAACATTTCAAATTTCTTTGCATAAGGTATAATCTAGAGCGATCGTTTTAAGAATTCAACGAAAAACTCATATCCACCCCTGAATGTACATACATCTACGAATGAGATGAACAACTTTCAGTGGATATAGGCATATTAACTCTTTGCAGAGATTGATCTTGTCAAAACCACTATGAACAAGATTCAAATGCCATAGATTAATAAAAATGTGATTGTGTCTTTTTGATGACTTAGGTTTAGTTACATCAAAGAGTTCTTAGAATATTGCAAGTGGATCCTGGTCACAGAATACTAAACTCATATTCCATACAGTTTGCATCCATTGATAGAAGATGGATATTAAACACTTGTGAAGGTGTAACTGTATTGCATCCTGAAATTAGAAATATAAGAAAATTTCTGTTTGGAATCTAAAATTAAAGTCAAAGACTTAAATTTATACCAAATATATCGAGTAATTCTTCTTGGACCGCCACTACTAATTTAAACTCTAAGTTATATTTGCCCATACAAGTAGGAGATTTCTAAGATTGAGGACTTATATCATTTTGGGATAGAATTTCGGGAAAATAATCAAAAATGTCATTCAATTTCTTAAGAGAAAAAATAGAATGACATGAAATGATATATAGACAATTCATTCAATGATATGTTATTGAGCTAATTCGAAATGAATAAGCTAAGAGGAATTAGGATAATTTCGTCTATAAATAAGAATCCAACGATGCTTCTGTTGGATATTATTTTACAAGGATCTTATATCTACTCACAAGTATGTTATTTAAAACCCTAAATATGAACTTTCTAAAACGATAAAATGAGAAAACCTTACATTGATGCACCAGAATTAATGTCTCCTTCCACTCAGATCTCTAACCCTTGTATCCTTTCTGTCGCAGAGTATAATCAAGATCTAAGCCCGAATGTCCTTCTCTTTGAGTTTGATCCTTCACTGTCTTCCAATCTATGATTGAGTTACTGCTTGCTGTGTGTGAACACTCACTCTTTCACTATGGCCGAAATTTAAAAAGAGAAAAGAGAAGAGAGGGGTTCGGCCAAGGTATACAAAAAGGGAAGGCTCAGTTTTTCTGAAGAGAGAAATTTCTGACAGAAAAGGTTATTGAAAACTTGTGTTTGACTGAGCCATCACTTTCTATTTATAGGCAACTACTAGGTTGAGGTTAGGAATTATTTGGCATTAAAATAATGAAAATATCAATTTTAATTTCCACAATAAGTGGCCGGCTATGGTGTAATAATGGGCCACAGTTGATTTTGCAGTTTTAACAAATTTTATTTCTATTTTCTCAAAAACGCCAATTTTCCAATTCTAACCATTTAAATGCCAAAACTAATTATTTAATAACTAAAATAGATTATTAAATAATATTATCATCTAATTTAATTATTAACTAGCCATATAAAGTCCATTAATAAATAAATAAACCTAGAATCTCTTTTCTTTACAATTTCGCCCCTGCTTAGTGAAAATTCACAAATTAGACATAGTCTAACTTTAGAATTATAATTGATCAATCACGAATCAATTATTGAGTCTTACAAGGAGAATGTTCTCAACTAGAATGGGGACCATGGATCTATATGCTGAGCTTCCAATAAGTGAACCGAATTTACCAAGTAAATTCCTACTTATTAATTCTTCGTTGAATCCACTCTTAGAACTTAGAATTGCACTCTCAGACTTATATAGAGCATATTATATGTTCCACGATATAGATATGCTATCTCATTTAACCATTGTTATAATCTTATTGTGATTTAAAGATCCTCTATATAGATTATCTACATCGAGATGGGATAATTTTACCGTTCTCATCGCTCAATCTATTTTGCCTCTTAAAACACTTAGCTACCTGTAAATGGTGTTTAGTGATCTAATAATTACTAAGTTAAACAAGAGCTCATCAATTTACTTCTATTTGCTAAGCTCGAAGGGAATCATCACTTGACTTCTATACACCAGTAGAAGCTATAGATTCCATATTTATGTTCAGCACTCCCACTCAATCATACTATCATGTTCCCAAAATATACGTATCACCCTAACCCAAAAGTAGGCTTAACTAATAAATCAAAGAACATGAATAGTACTCCTGAGTTGAGCCTAAGCATATCAGGATTTATATTCTTTTAATCTTAAAATCAACTACTAATATTAAATTGGAAAGATATATAACGGTAAGTTTGTAATATCTTATTTAAGTTGCAATATCGGTCCAGTCCAATGTATACTCCATACATTCGAAACTAATATACTTTACAAATGTCCTGGAAAGAACATAACACTTACTCCAAGTGTAAGTACACATCATCGCTGATTATCACATTAGTGTAAATCCATAACATTGATGAAACAGGGACTTAGTCTTTTGATTCATATGATCACAATCACATTACACTGTGTTGACGATACTGTAATTGTGAATAAACATATGATCTGGATTTAACTGATTTTGTGTGTGTGAATGTAATAAACATATTTAAACCATTAGCATGTAAAATTCATGCAAACATAAATCACTTCAAATTTCTTATATTGATAACTAATCAGATTGTAAAGAGTTTTATTTAGGGCATAAAACCCAACAAACTCCCACTTGCACTAACATAAAAAAAAGTATGCAAATAGGTCAATCTGATGTCTTGATATTCAGATCAAGTGTAGTATATTTGAATCCACCCAAACTTCTGGAAACTAGTTCATAAATACACTTATGAAACATCCTTTACTATATGCTTTACTCATCAAGGGATACTGAAATCTTTACTGTTTTAAAGGTACATCTGAATAAACAGAAGACATATCTCTCATATTTTAAAATATGTAATTGAGATAATACAGTGTAGACATTTCTTCAGTAATATAACTTTCTGGTAATTTAAAATTTACAAAGTTATAATTCTTCTCTTGTAGAGCTTGCATTATTATAGAATAATTCCTCCACCCCCAAAGTAAGCACCATCTCATGAATTTCGAAATGTAATGGTGAGATACAAGGACAACTGATACACAGTTCCTTAATATCTAACACATAGATCACTTTCATAAATATTTCTTGAATATCTTTTAATGTTCCCTATTTGATTACATCTCAGATAGCTCCCACTCAATAGTAGATGTCTGGTTAAATAATACTTTTAACCTCTGATTGTTTGGAGAGTTACCTAGTTGTGACTTTTGTATTAGTCTGAAACTTTAAGTTAAGACTAAGTCATCAACATAGCAGAATAGTATTTGAAGTGAAAATACATGCCAGAGGTTAAGTAATCAAAATTAAGATACCATAAAATTTTATGAGGATTAAGAATTCTTGGTTCATGTCATTCGAATAGACTGAACTAGAGTTCTTTATCTTATTCTCATAATTCTGATAAGTTATACCTATCCATGTGTATGGTTAGATTTGCTTTTCAGTAGTGTCCTTAAGTACCTATCACAAGTATCAACCTGATGAAGATGGGAATAGAATTTTAAAATTCTCCCACTCAATTAAGGTAGTGTGAAACTTTATCAAAGAACTTTTATAGGCATCAAACTTTTACTTACAACAGTAAAACGAAATGGAACATACAAGCAAGATCAAGAGTTTATATTGATAATAGCTAAGTCATTATATTACTTCCATGTTCAAAGAAAATATGTGTTATATAGGGAATTGTAGAATAGACTCCACCCCTAAGTATATACATATAGGGTATTGTGGATAATCTCCACCCCTAAGTATATAGAGATTATGATCCACCCCTAAAGGTTGTAAAGATCATGATTCTCTAAGTGTGATAGAGTTGACGTGGAGTTGAATACTATCCAGAGTTCATTAGATATAAAAGATCGTTGAACTGCATAGTTTTCTTAACTTTTCTCCACCCCTATCAGATCAAAAGATCCTTTTATTAAACAAATTCTTAATAATTGTATTAGAATGAAAAATTATTAATAAATATAGAAATAATTTCTAGTGTTTATTTAATATAACTCTATGAAGAGTTGTGACAGTTAGTAGTCTCGTGATCTGTAAGGGGAAACACCGGTAAGCTGTCCAATCCCACACCGCCTGGAGAAGGTCAAGTGGGATGATTCTGAGACTGTGTAGCTATGGGACTACACAGGATAAGAGGGCTTAAATTGATTGATTAGTACTACCTATATAAACAAGGTGCATCTTGTTTTTCAGTAGCCCATAATCCTTGAATACCCTATTCATCAAATCCATAAATGCTGCAGGAGCATTGGTTAGTCCAAACGACATAACCAGGAATTCATAATGTCCATACCTAGTACGGAAAGCCGTCTTCGGAATGTCCACCTCTCGGATTTTCAACTGATGATAACCCGATCGGAGATCAATCTTAGAAAAGACCGTCTTCCCCTGTAGTTGATCAAACAGATCATTGATCCTAGGTAATGGATATTTATTCTTCACTGTTAGCTTGTTTAATTCTTTGTAATCGATACACATCCTCATAGTTCCATCTTTCTTCTTGACGAACAAAACCGGAGCTCCCTAGGGTGATACACTAGGCCGAATAAACCATATGTCAAGCAACCTCTGAAGCTGAATCTTTAATTCCTTAAGTTCAGCTGGAGCCATTCTATACGGAGCCTTGGAAACCGGTTCCACTCCTGGTGCCAGATCTATAATGAAATAAATCTCCCGCTGAGGTGGTAACCCTGGAAGTTCTTCGGGAAAAACATCTAGAAATTCTCGAACCACCTTGATGTCCTCTGGCTGAATGGTATCTGGCCAAGTGGTGTCCATCACCACGGCCAGAAACCCTAAACAACCGCCATGTAGTAATTCCTTAGCTGACATGGCCGAAATCACCGGGATCCGAGATCCCCGAACTGAACCAACAAACACAAATGGTTCATCACTTTCCGGTTAGAAGATCACCATCTTCCTCTTGCAATCAATACTAGCCGAGTATTTAGATAGGAAATCCATTCCTAAAATAATATCAAACTCTACTAGGCTCATCTCTATCAAGTCAGCACTTAACTCTCTACCATTTATTCTTGTCGGCATAGACCTAATCCACCTTTTGGAGATAACTAATTCTCCGCTAGGTAATAGGGTTCCAAACCCTGATTCATAACTATCATACGGTCTATCCAATTTACTAAAGATTCTGGCCGCCACATAAGAATGTGTGACTAGCAGCTGGAGTATGACCAGTGTACTGAGTATAGGCTGACACTGTATCACATCGGTACAGGCTAGAGTAGGACTAGCAACTGGAGTATGACCAGTGTAATATGAGTTATTAACTGAGAGCTAACCTGTTACAACTGAGGGGCTGGCTTCTGCATTAACCTGAGTGATGGCAAACACCCTAGCTGGCTGCCGAAGCCCTCGGTGCCTCTGATCGGAGCTGGGGACAATCCCTCTTGTAGTGTCCAGGCATGCCACATCGGAAGCATCCCTGACCTCTGCACTCACCCTGATGGTGCCTTTTGCAACTAGGGCACTCAGGATAAGAAAACCGGGTCTCAGCACCACCCTGACGGCTACCTCTACTCTGGTTCCCTCGGAACCTCTTATTCTAACTCGAGCCACTGGATGCAGTGGATGTTCTCCTCTTCTGGTCCATGGCGGAACCACTACCTCCCCTGCTAAAGCCTGATGTAGGAGGGGTAGGAGCCCCGCCACTCGCTGGAGTACTAGCTGACTCCGACATACATCCAACTGCGCTCTCAGCTCGTAGTGCCTTCTCCACCATCTCAGCATAGGTGGTCTTGTCGTCGGTGGTGATCATCAGGTCATGCGTGATCTTCACATTTAATCCGTCCATATACTTCTCCTTCTGGCTAAAATCGGTTTGCACTATTCCTGAGGCCAACCTCGCCAACCGATCGAACTGGGTGGTATACATTTCACGCTCATGTTTTCCCGCTGGGTCAGGTGGGTGAACTCCTTTCTCTTGGCACTTCTAACTGCCTCATTATAATACTTGGCATTGAAGAGTTCCTGGAACCTTTCCCAGGTCATGGTGGTGACATCATGAATCTGAGACACCATGTCCCACCAGACTAGAGCGTCTTCTTGGAACTGGAAGGTGGCACACATCACCCTGTCATTTCCGGTGACACCCACAAAATTCAGTATCTTGGTTATCACCGTTAGCCATTGCTCGGCTTTCATGACATCTGGACCTCCTACAAAAACTGGAGGTGCTTGTTTCTGGAACCTTTCATACAAGGGTTCTATTCTGTTTGCCGCTACCACTATCTCGGCACGAGCGGCGGGCGGGTGCCACAGAACTTCGGCACGGGCTGCAGAGCCCCCGCCGCCCCCGCCCTCGTATCTCAAGATCTTGTTCCTCTATCCTGGCTTGCATTTCAGCAAACCTAGTCTCCCAATTCTGGGCTTCTTGCTCGGCTTGGGCAGCCTGGTCAGCCTGTGGCGGGTTATCGTCACCCCGACCACGGGCCCTGCCCCTGGGACCTCTACCACGACCCCTAGCATCCGGGGGAAACTGGGCTCCCTGACCCTGATTTGACCCTACTGTGTTGCCCTGACTCCTGGTGTTCCGCCTGGCGTCCATCTAGTCTAAACCGCGTGCGAAACCAAGAGTTGGCACATCAGGTCATAATCAAAGAGAGCTTACTAATGCCGCTTAATTTGGAAATTAAAAACAAAACATGCGCCTATTATACTATCAGGCTACTAACAAACTTCCTATCAGGCTTTTCTTATTTCATATTAAATAATAAGCTACTAAAGCAATAAAAGCTTACTGAACCGTAGAACGAGCTAACTGCTGATGATGATTGTACATGTCGTGACGATCTTCGAAAGACAACCTGGCGGCTCTGATACCAAATTGTAACACCCTAACTAGCAAATGTGTATTACGTGATTTTTAAACATACTGTTCAGCTTGTTGCTAATCAACGAGGTTTATTGAAATCGTGATTAATTAAAATTTTTGCTTTTTAATTAAACTTATAAAATATTTATACAAAAATACTTGGGATCCCGATTACAAAATCTTTTACAAAAGTTCACTGACTATACAAAATACTTGTCGCCAAGCGACTAATTACAAAACAAGCACTGTTGTCCCGAGGATCATACGCTCCAGGCCTAACCGCCCCGACATGTACAATCTTGACCGGCTTCCTCTCACGGTCCTTCAGCCTTAGCCTTGACCTTACCTACACATAAACATAGCACTGTGAGTCGACAGACTCAGTAAGAAAAGCATAAATCATAAACATACATAAATTCCGGGTTATGATCAGACGCCCATACTCCTGACCATAACCCTAACTGCCGTGTCCCACACGATACTGAGTCCCGAACATTCATAAGACGGTACTATTGACAAGTAACAGCCTATACTCGGTACACTAGTCATACTCCAGCTGCTAGTCATACTCTAGCCTGTACCGATGTGTTACAGTATCAACCTATACTCGGCACAATGGTCATACTCCAGCTGCTAGTCATACTCTAGCCTGTGCCGATGTGATACATCAAATAGTACAGAACCACCAACCCTAGTATCAGCCTATACTCGGTACACTGGTCATACTCCAGTTGCTAGTCCTACTCTAGCCTGTACCGATGTGATACAGTGTCAGCCTATACTCAGTACACTGGTCATACTCCAGCTGCTAGTCATACTCTAGCCTGGACCGATGTGACACAGTCGGATGGTTCGAAGCCAATATACATATCTAATGTAATCTAACAGGCTTCCTACATGCACGCTAAACATGTAATATATATGCATACTGTTATACTAATCTTACCTCAATTCCGAATTCAGGTGTGTCGGTCAACCTGACTGGAACGAACTACACAGCGGTTTACAGGCTCCTAAACCATAACAATCACAACACTATAAGTGATACACTAAATCACTTCCCTGGGACTTAAAAAAGTTTCCCTATCGATAAAAAGCATGGCAATACCCCAAATAACATAAAAACGAGAAAATCTAGGGTTCCTGAAAATTTCCCAACCGGCAGACCGGTTGCACAACCGGAATTCCGGTTCTGGAAATTCCTAAACCCCATACCAAAACTTCATACTTTGCTCAAATCAATTCCAAACCATACCAAAACTTCCAAACCTGTTCTAAATACCCTAGAGAACAAATCCAAAGCACTAAAACAGCCAAGAACACACAAATACTAAAAATGCCATGTGAGCTCCAAGCTTTGAGTTTCAAACTCAAACTTGTCTAAAGCTCACCTACAAGCATCAAACCTTGATTAAAATTACATATTCATGCCTTTAGAAACTTTAGAAAACATACACAAACTCATGCAACAATCACAGCAACAAATTTCAAAATTTCTCTTTGAAAACTTAAGCTTTTGAATAGAAAATCCATAACTTTAAACATTACCACTAATCATGCATTACCAGCAGCTCAAATCAACTCAAATAACCTAGAATAAACTTCAGGATTTAACCACAACATACAGCAACAAGAACACTTCAAAATCAAGCACGCAATTCACTAATTTTTCCTTAAAACACAAGAAAACACCAAGAAAAGCTACAAGGAAAACTACCTAAAGTTTAAGCACCTCAAAACCAAGATGATTCTTGCTGGAAATGTAGAAGAAACACACCAATTCCATCTGCTCAAGAAGTGGCCGAAAGAGAGAGGAAGAGAGAAAGCAATTTTCCAATTTTTTCTAATTTTCTTACTTTGAACAAAATGAGAATACAATGCATAACCCAACATATATTCAGCTAAAAATAAATCAATTAACAATTAAATTTCCAATTTCTAAGTCCACAAAAGGACAAAACAATAATGGGGCAAAATGACCATTTTGCCTTTACACTAAAATAACATAAAGAGCACGAAAGGGGTATTTTGGAAAATTCTAAATTCCCGGCCAATCCCGACATTCCCAATGTCTAATAATCCGTCCCATAATACTAACATACTAAGTTGTGATTTTACTGAGCCAAACACCGAGTTCCATGTTACCGGGCACCGGAAATGCAAAATTATGAAAATCACTAAAGGACATAAAATGCATTTCAGAATTCACTAATAATAGCATAAATAATTATTTAAATATCTATAAATAATTTTTCATAATTAAACATAATTAACTGCTAATTTCCAAATTAAACTAAGCGGTCTTTACATTATTTTACCTGGATCTCAGATCTACTCACAAGTATGTTGTTTAACACCATAAATATGAACTTTCTAAAACGATAAAATAAACACATATAAAGTTAAGAAAACCTTACATTGATGCAGCGGAATTAATTTCTCCTTCCACTCAGATCTCTAACCCTTGTATCCTTTCTGTCGCAGAGTATAATCAAGATCTGAGCCCGAATGTCCTTCTCTTTGAGTTTGATCCTTCACAATCTTCCAATCTATGATTGAGTTACTGCTTGCTTTGTGTGGGCACTCTCTCTTTCACTAGGGTCTAAATTTAGGAAGAGAAAAGAGAAGAGAGGGGTTCGGCCAAGGTATACAAAAAGGGAAGGCTCAGTTTTTTTGAAGAGAGAAATTTCTGACAGAAAAGGTTATTGAAAACTTGTGTTTGACTGAGCCATCACTTTCTATTTATAGGAAACTACTAGGTTTAGGTTACAAATTATTTGGCATTAAAATAATGAAAATATCAATTTGAATTTCCACAATAAGTGGTCGGCCAGGGTGTGATAATGGGCCCCACTTGATTTTGCAGTTTTCACAAATTTTATTTCTATTTTCTCAAAAACGCCAATTTTCCAATTCTAACCATTTAAATGCCAAAACTAATTATTTAATAACTAAAATGGATTATTAAATAATATTGTCATTTAATTTAATTATTAACTAGACATATAAAGTCCATTAATAAATAAATAAACCTAGAATCTCTTTTCTTTACAATTTCGCCCCTGCTTAGTGAAAATTCACAAATTAGACATAGTCTAACTATAGAATTATAATTGATCAATCACGAATCAATTATTGAATCTTACAAGCACAATGTTCTCAATTAGAATGGGGACCATGGATCTATATGCTGAGCTTCTAATAAGTGAACCGAATTTACCAAGTAAATTCCTACTTATTAATTCTTCGTTGAATCCACTCTTAGAACTTAGAATTGCACTCTCAGACATATATAGAGCATATTATATGTTCCACGATATAGATATGCTATCTCATTTAACCATTGTTATAATCTTATTGTGATTTAAAGATCCTCTATATAGATGATCTACATTGAGATGGGATAATTTTACCGTTCTCACCCCTCAATGTATTTTGCCCCTTAAAACACTCAGCTACCTGTAAATGGTGTTTAGTGATCTAATAATTAGTTAGTTAAACAAGAGCTCATCCATTTACTTCTATTTGCTAAGCTCGAAGGGAATCATCACTTGACTTCTACACACCAGAAGAAGCTATAGATTCTATATTTATGTTCAGCACTCCCACTCAATCATAATATCATGTTCCCAAAATATACGTATCACCCTGACCCAAAAGTAGGCTTAACTAATAAATCAAAGAACATGAATAGTACTCCTGAGTAGAGCCTAAGCATATCAGGATTTAGATTCTTTTAATCTTAAGATCAACTACTGATATTGACTTGGAAAGATATATAACGGCAAGTTTGTAATATCTTAACTAAGTTGCAATATCGGTCCAGTCCAATGTATACTCCATACATTCAAAACTAGTATACTTTACTAATGTCTTGGAAAGAACATAACACTTACTCCAAGTGTAAGTACACATCATCACTGATTATCACATTAGTGTAAATCCATAACACTGATGAAACAGGGACTTAGTCTTTTGATTCATATGATCACAATCACATTCCACTGTGTTGACAATACTGTAATTGTGAATAAACATATGATCTGGATTTAACTGATTTTGTGTGTGAATGTAATAAACATATTAAACCAATAGCATGTAAAATTTATGCAAACATAAATCACTTCAAATTTCTTATATTGATAACTAATCAGATTCTAAAGAGTTTTATTTAGGGCATTAAACCCAACAACTTCGATTAACGAGAGTCAAAGTAATCTTATTTATACAATCTTTATTGTTTCATATTGTAAAAATACTAGTCTAAGGTGTCATCAATTGATAATAAAATAAAGCTCATTCTTTGAAATGTATTTTCATTATTATTTATAATAAAATATATTCATTAAATATCGATTTTAGAATTAAAATTCTAAATTAGAATTTAATTTAATATTTATAAAATTATACTTAGATGGTGATTGAGATAAATTGAATTATTTCCATCTCAGTAGTAATTTTGATATATAAATATTAAGAAAATTATTTAAGTTGTATTAATTTTAATTAATTTGCTACTCAAAAGAAATTTTCATGAGAATATATTTATTGTATTTTGAAAAAGAAAGTATAAAAACTTTATATTTTCGAAATGCTTAAATAATAATTACTTAGAAAAATACTTCAAGCAAAAATATCACTGTTGACCGAGGTTTTCGGCAACTAATAAAATATTATAAGTTTATAGAGCTGTAAGAAATTTAGAGAAGGATTTTTACGTGGTTGGGGCGTTAATGAGCCTTAGTCCACGAGTCTTTGTTATTTATGGATGTATTTAATACAGAGAATGTATTTGGTGAGTGTTTCACTCTTATAAATACAGAGAATGTTCTTGGTGAGTATTTACTCTTCCTGCTCTTATGCAACCCAAGATTCTCGATCCCATTTAATGAGCTTTGAGGGGGTATTTATAGTGTTTTTGGTGGGGTGATCCCCAGAACTATCTGTGCAAATGTATCTGTAAGTATCCATAAAGTCAGGCATTCCCAATGAATATACCATGGGTAATGCATGGTCAAATCCCTAGGTGCTGTAGGGCTATTATGTGGAATGTCCTTATTGTCTTTTGACTGATGTGACTCTTCACAGTGTAGCCGTCGTTACACTTTAATGATCATTACTTTGTAGCTGCTGGTTGGAGGTTGTGCCGTCAGACTTTATTACGTGTAGCAGTCCCAACACGCTTCCTCCCATGCGGCATTAAATGCGACTTGATTGCTCAGGAGAAACCTGACACCCCGCGGAGATGTCTTAGCGTTACTCGAGCTTCCGGGAGCATATGGGATTCCATATGCCTTCTCCGGGAGCTACGTCCTGGACGCTGCCATATGGCATCAAGACTTAGCAAATATTTTTGGATGATAAGTTGCTTGATCCACGTGTCCCTCTCTGGTTGGTCCACGCACATTGGGAAAAATCAGGGGCAACATTTACCCCCCAAGCCTTGTTTATTTGAAAAATAAAACAAGGCTTGCTCAAGTGCTTCCGGTTGACTCCTCGATTTCTTGGCACGAGCTTTGAGTGCGTGAGGGTGTATTTAATGATGGCTTTTAATGCAGCGATTCACTTTTTGCAGAGGTCAATTCGTTTCACGCCCATTGATTGATACGGTGCATTAATGGTGTCAAATGGATACTCAAACGTTTCGACCGCCTTAATTGCAAATCAATCTGGTCTGTTGATCTTTGAGAATTCGAATCGTGCGTTTCTCCCACCGTTTGATTGGTAGGAGATAATGCCTGTTCCTCATGCAGCTTTGCCTATAAAAGCCACCACCTTTCCTTCATTTCGGTTACTTCCCATTTCTTGCCAACTTTGCTCAAATTTCCCAGAGAGAAAAAATTCCCAGATAAAGAGAAACACTGTTGAGAACTTTGCAATTTTTCCCAGTTCATCTTCGTTCACCACTGCCAGTCCTTATCTTCGTACAGCAGGACCCCAAGCCTCAACACTTCACTGTAAGTTTCTTGCACCCATTGCTTTTTTTGTTAATGTGCATGGCATGCTTTTACTTATCTGCTTGTTTTTTTTGGGTTTTGTATTTTGAAGTTTCTGGGAATGCAAACTTTTAGATTCTTCATGTAATCAGTCTAGGTTCACCATTCTGGTGATTGGATTACTCTCGTCACGCATTTGTTATTATTATTTTTTCGTAAAAGACCATACGTTCTTCGTATGCTGGTCGTTTAGGGCATAGGAGAGGTTACTTTTGACTTTTTGCCCTTTCTTTTTCTCTGGTGAGCAATGTCATCTTCTGTGAATTTATCGCACCCGACTCTTGTCCAGGGAATCCTTCTAGGGTTTCCTGTTTGACAGGTGTCCGGATGGGGCCTCTTTCCAGCGGTTAGGGGACCCCCATTCCCTTTTTCTTGGTTTAGGGTTTGGTACAGGGCCTAACTGCTGGAATCTTAATTCTTTTTACAGAATCTAAACATGTCTGCCTCTAGTTCAAAGTCATCCAAGAAGAGCGGTAAGCGTCTGGCTACCCTCGAGGATGTCTCGCTGGGTCACATTGCCCAGGAGGGGTACAAGTCTCGGGCCACCGGATGGGACGCGACAGAGCTTCACTCCACTCTGACTTGTCCTCATCAGTTGGAGAACATCGTGGAGGTAGCTGGAATCAAGCCTTCCACATCCGGGACGTATCACCGGCCACCTCGCGATGCAGAGACGCCCAATCACAACTACGGCGGCTTCGGGGCTTGGAGCCAGACGCACTTGATGGCCGAGGCCATGCTTCCTCTCCAAGATTATTTTGTGAATTTTTTAGCTTTTGTCGGCCTTGCGTCATACCAACTTATTCCCCAAGCATACTGCCTGCTCTCAGGCTTATTTATTTTTTACTCCGCCCGGGGATGGGGCTCTCCCAGCCCGGCGGAGATATTGTACTTTTATGAACTTGTTTCTGTCCTCAAGAAGGGGGACAAAATTAAAGGCAGTTTTTATGGGTTCCGGGCCCACCCTGCCAATGATGCGGTGGTCCCGTATAATAGGCAAACTCATGTTAAGGAGTATCACCATCGTTTTTTCTTCTCTTCCGGGTTCCGAGCAGTGGACCATCTGGAGCTCCTCACTGAGTGGGTTAGGATTCCCCCTTACGAGCGGACCGCACCTACTCAGGTCTTTCTTCGGAGAGCCCAAGCCTTCGCCTCTTATGACCGTGCAGACCTCGACATCGGGGGCCTGGTTACGACGGAGAACTGCAGGAAGGCAAAACTCATCCTGCCCCACCAATCCGTGGAGGACTCTAACCTTTCCCGGGTTATCTGTCCCAATGTGAGGGTGCTTGTCGCGGAGAAGACCTTCCGGGACGAGATCATCGCCACTGCCGAGAAGAAGTACCAGGACTATCTATACCGGAAGCCTCAGGAGAAGGCCTACTCTAAGGCTCAAGCAGCTTTCGGGAGGCCACTTCGTGTGGGGAGCCCGGTCGAGAGGAGAAGCCAGGCGATCGCTGGGAAGCCCCTTCATATTGGGGACTCGGCGGAGAGAAGGGCTCCCAGGCCAAAACCTTCGACTCAGGAGCCGAACACTGGGGCTCCTGGCGCCAGCACTTCCGACTCCAGTGGTAAGTCTCCTTTAGCAGTTCATTACGTCCCTTCTGTTGGCGAATATGCCAGTCTTAGGCCTGTAGGGTTTTATGAGCGTCTTTATAGGTTTAGGATGCCCTCGATCCGGTGGGGAGACCATATGAAGGAGTTTTATTTTTCCAACTTAGGAGATTTCCTAGGTCGGTCCCGGATGGGTTCCGGTCCTCTGGAGCCCGTCCCCTTAGACCCTTCAACTTATATTTCATCCAGCTGGTTCTGGCCTTCGGACAGCTATCTCAGAGACGATGCTGCCAGCATTAAGATTCGGAACTTTGCTAGGGCCGAATTAGAGAGTCAGGGTAGGACTAGCTTGTTTGTTATATCTGAGTGTTTGTTGTTTCCCACGGATGTTCTAACACTTGCCTTCTTTCTTTTGTTGTAGCAGGCGTTTCCACGGACGCCATTTTGGCCGAACTTGCCGGAGTTCACACTCCTAAAGCTCCCTCTCCCTTTACTTCTTCCCAGATGGCCCCCCCTCTAAAGGCTTCTTCCAGCGCTCCTCCAGACACTATTGACTTAGTGGATGACGAGGTGCTCCCGGGAGAAGGTCAAGAAAAGCAATGGGGCTTTTCTGAGGATGTTGAAGAAGGTGAAGGAGGGCGCCAGGCTCTTCTTGAGGAAGTTGAAGAAAGTGAAGAAGAGCAAGAAGTTGCTCTGATTTGCAAACGCAAGGGCAAAATGGTTGCCCAAGAGGAGCCCAAACGGCAATGAAGAGCTGACACTCCGGCCCACGGTCTTGATGGTGGGGTCTCTCCCATGGAGGAACACACTGTCCCTCCTAATATTGTACTGACTCCGGTTCCTGGAGATGAGGCGAGACAGGAGCTCCGGATAGCTAAACACAACTACGCCATGGACGAATACTCCCGGGGGTATGCTGAGGTGGAGGCCCTAAAGAGGATCTTAGGAGTTGAGATGCAAAATACTCTTAAAAACCCAGAATACCAGAATCCGTGGGATCTAAATTTGGATCCGTTGTCCGACTGGTTCGGTCGCTTCCTCGGGCCCACCTTAGCTCCCTTTGCTGCGGAGATGACTGGCGAGTTTGCGTCCCAGCTTACCCGGTGTGCACCTAGGCGGTTCGCTGCTTGTGCATCCTTGAACTCCATCTTCCAAGTCCAGGATCTCAGCCACTCCCTCACTGTGGTAAGTACTTTGTAGTTTACTTTTCTCCTTATTATTATTTTCTTTTTGGAGATTCTTACTTATACTCATATCTTTTCCTAGCTTGCTGCTGAGGCCGACCGCCTTTCCAAGAACATAATCAACCATGGCTTCGTCCTGTCCGATTTTGGGGACATGGATGAAGTTAGGAAGATTCTTCAGGATGTTACTGCTGAGAGGCGGCTTTATCAGGAGGCTGCTGAGAGTCGGGAGGCCATTGCCAAGGCCAATGAGGAAGAGGCCAAGCGGAGGTAAGCGCAGGTGGAGGCAATGCTCCAGGAGGAGGCCCTGCGGAGAGATAGGCTGGAGGCCAGGCACCAGGAGGAGTTGAGGACAGAGGGCGAAGCCACTTCGAAGGCCAGGCAGGAGCTTCGGGAGGCCAGGGAAGCCTTGAAGGAAATGGCTGCCAAGGTGAGGTCCTTAGAGGAAACTCACCAGGCAAAACTTGGAATCCAGAGCCACCCTGGCCGCGGAGCGGAAGGAGCTCAGAGACTTCAAGGACCAAGCCTCAAAGAAGGCAAAAAGAGATGAGCTTCTTTCTCCTGTCTCCTGCAGCCGGTGCGCCAAGCGTTTTGATGATGGTGTCTTCATGGCTTGGTCTACAAATGACCAAAACATCAAGCTTACCTTCTACCCCAAACCTGAAGAGATGATTGCCAAATTCCGGGAGAAGGAGAAAAAGCTTGATGCCATGGTGGAGGCACGCATCGGACGTCGCCTTCCTCCTCGCATTGATTAGGCCGCTCCGAGTTTGACCCAGTACAACCAGGATTTCACTCTTTCTCTTTTTTTTTTTTATTTATAGCTATTTTTTTTGTATTTAAGACAATATTTACATAGCTGTTTCATTTTTATTTAAAGGGGAGACAATATTTAAGGCCTGTCCCCGGGCCATTTGTATATATTTTGACCTGCCCTTAGGGCTAGGTTTTTTATATTTATATATGATTTCTTTTGATGCACATATCTTTTTTTTGGACCTGTCCTTTGGATCAGGATGTTTATACTTATGCCTTTCGTGTTTGTGCATACTCTTTTTTTGACCTGCCCTTTGGGTCAGGATATTTTACTTAGTTTGTTTTTTTGTCTGTCCGTGCGGTATACCTTAGTACCCCCTGAGTGGCATAGAAACTTTGTTTTTAAGGCACTCAGTTTTCTTTATCATGCGGAGGTTGTATACATTTAGACAGTACAAACTCTTTAAACAAAATCTAAGTTATATTTTCGGCTATTGGTAATATTTTTTGAGGTGATCGGCATTCCAGGCTCTTGGCACAATGGTTCCGTCCATCCTTTTTAGCTTGTAAGTGCCTGAGCCAATTTCGTCCTCGATTTCATATGGTCCTTCCCAATTTGGCCCAAGTACCCCCACTCCGGGTTCTTGGGTAGCTAGGAAGACTCTTCTTAAGACCATATCCCCAATAGCAAACTTTCTGTTTTTAACTTTGGAGTTAAAATACTTGGTCACCTTCTTTTGATAAGCTTCCATCCGTATTTGAGACTCGTTCCGGAGTTCTTCAACTTGATCCAGAGCTTCTTGAAGCAAAGCCTGATTCGTGGCTGGATCGTAAGTCGTTCTCCTGTGGGACGGGAATAAAGTTTCTATCGGGACCATCGCTTCGCAACCGTACGCCATTGAAAAAGGCGAGTGGCCGGTCGTGGTTCTGGGGGTCGTCCGGTAGGCCCATAACACTCTTGGCAACTCTTCGGGCCAGTTGTTTTTGCAGGCCAGCAGCTTTTTCTTCAGGGTGACCTTTAGGACTTTATTGACTGCTTCCGCTTGACCGTTTGTTTGCGGTCTGGCCACCGCAGAGAAGCTTTTCACTAATCTGTGTTGGTTGCAGAAGTCAGTAAATTCTTCCCAATCAAATTGCTTTCCATTGTCAGAGACTATTTTCTGAGGCAGGCCATATCGACACACTATGTTTTTGATAACAAAGTCTAATGCTTTTTTAGCAATTATAGTCTTCATGGGCTCAGCCTCCGTCCATTTGGTGAAGTAGTCTACTGCTACTATTGCATACTTTACTCCTCCTTTTCCAGTTGGCAGGGACCCAATAAGATCTATTCCCCAAACCGCGAAGGGCAAGGGACTAGTCATCAAGGTGATTTCGTTTGGAGGAGCTCTCGGTATGTTCGCGAACCTTTGGCACGAATCACACTTTTGGACGTAGTCT
Organism: Cannabis sativa; assembly: GCF_029168945.1. Taxonomy (NCBI): domain Eukaryota; kingdom Viridiplantae; phylum Streptophyta; class Magnoliopsida; order Rosales; family Cannabaceae; genus Cannabis; species Cannabis sativa. Next base: position 63,495,796 of record NC_083601.1, read on the forward strand.
ATACAATCTTTTTTCATTGTTGGCCAGAAGTATCCCTGTCTCAATATTTTCTTTGAGAGACTAGGTCCTCCCGTATGATCTCCACAGAACCCTTCGTGGACCTCTAGCATGATTCTTCTAGCTTCAGGCTCCGATACACACCTTAAATAAGACATGCTGAGTCCTCTTCGGTAGAGAATTTGATCCATCATTACATAACGATGAGCCTGATACTGAATCTTTTGAGACAGTGCCCTTTCTTGGGGCAACTCACCTTTTGTTATGTATTCTATGATGGGGACCATCCAGCTGGGTTCTTGCCCAACCGTTATTGTGGCCTCTTTTATTTTGATGCTTGGCTCTGCCAAGCATTCCACTGGTACTACCCCCAGCCCTTCAATTTCACTATCTGAAGCTAACTTAGCCAGACAGTCCGCATGAGCGTTCTTTTCCCGGGGGATTCTTTCTATTTGTAGTCCGTGAACTCGTGGAGCAGCTCTCGGACTATTGTTACATACGCGGCCATTCGCTCGCCGCGTGTTTGGTACTCTCCCGATATCTGGTTTACAACCAGCTGGAAATCACTGTAGACTTCCATTCTTTTGGCTCCTACGGCTTTTGCCAATTTCAGCCCTGCTATTAGGGCTTCATATTGGGCCTCGTTGTTCGAAGCTGGGAAGTCGAACCGTAGGGCCGCCTGGAGTCGTAGTCCGGTCGGGGATATAATTGCCACTCCTGCTCCGGACCCATTTTCATTGGAGGCTCCATCCACAAACACTCTCCATGTGGGGATCGATGGTACTGGCATATTTGCGGTTGCCTCGGCTTCGTTGCATTCGGTAATGAAGTCTGGCAAGGCTTGGCCCTTTATGGAGATTCGGGGAATGCAGTGCAAGTCGAATTGACTTAACTCCATTGCCCACTTGAGGAGTCTTCCGGATGCTTTAGGTTTTTGCAGGACTTGCCGGAGTGGGTGGTTAGTTAACACCTTGATCGGATGTGCTTGGAAGTATGGCCTCAATTTCCTTGAGGCCATTAGGAGGCAAAAGACCAACTTTTCGATGATGGGGTACCTCGTTTCTACTCCTATCATGCGTTTGCTAACATAGTACACGGGATGTTGAGTTTTCTCTTCTTCCCGGACTAGGGCAGCACTGACCGCGTGCTCAGAGATGGCCAAATATAGGAATAGGTCCTCTCCGAGAACGGGTTTTGATAGGATCGGGGGTTTGGCCATGTGTTCTTTCAACTTTTTGAATGCCTCCTCGCACTCGTCCGACCATTCGAACTTTTGGCACTTCTTCAATATGTTGAAGAAGGGGATGCATTTGTCTGTAGACCGTGAGATGAAACGGCTCAGGGCAGCCACCTTTCCGGTCAGGCTCTGCACATCTTTATGCTTTTTAGGGGATGGCATGCTCAGGAGAGCTTGGATTTTCTCTGGGTTTGCCTCAATCCCCCTCTGGCTGACGATGAAGCCCAGGAACTTCCCTGATTTGACCCCGAAGGTACATTTCTTTAGGTTCAGCTTCATGCTGTATCTCTGGACTACTTCGAAACACTCCTCTAAGTCGTCCGCATGGCTACTGCATGCTTTGGACTTGACGAGCATATCATCTACATAAACCTCCATGTTTCGTCCCAGGAGGCCTTTGAACATCCGGTTGACCATTCTTTGGTAGGTCGCTCCGGCGTTCTTCAGTCCGAAGGGCATGACTAGGTAACAGTATACCCCCTTATCGGTCCTGAAGCTAGTGCACTCTTGGTCTGCTGCATCTTTATTTGATTATACCCGGCATAGGCGTCCATGAAGGATAGTAATTTGAATCCAGAAGTGGCGTCTACCATCTCGTCGATCCTGGGGAGCGGGAAGCAGTCCTTCGGACAAGCTTTGTTTAGGTCAGTGAAATCTATACAAACTCACCAAGTCCCGCTCGGCTTGGGCACCAGGACCGGATTGGCTAGCCATTCCGGATAGTATACGTCGCGGATCATGCCGTTGGTCAAAAGCTTATCCACCTCTTTCTTCAGAGCCTCGGCTTTCACCGAGTCGAGCGGGCGTCGCTTTTGCTGGACTGGCGGCATGTCCGGATTGACGTTGAGGACGTGGGTGATGACGTGGGGACTTATGCCAGTCATGTCCTCTTGGCGCCATGCAAAGATGTCGATGGCGCCCTTCAGTGTTTTTATTATTTTCTCTTTTTCCTCCGGATCTAGGCTCTTTCCCAGCCGGAGTACTTTGGTGGAGTCGAGGTCGCACACTGATAATTCCTCGACATCCTCCATTGGTTCCACAATTTTTTCGGACCGCACACGGGGGTCCAACTCATCTTCCTCAGCCATTTCTGGCTCAATGGTTTCCCGGACCATCAGTACTGGCAGGTGGGTCGCAACATTGTAACATTGCCTTGCTTCCCCCTGGTTCCCTCTCACCGTCTAGATCCCAGCTTCCTGGGTACGGAACTTTAGGCACAGGTGCCGAATGGACGTGACTGCGCCAAACTCTACCAAGGTCGTTCGGCCGAGGATCGCGTTGTAAGCAGTCGGACAGTCCACCACCACAAAAGTGCAGTATTTGAATGTGCTTTGGGGGGTGTCCGGACACAAGGTGACCGGAAGCCTTACTTTTCCCATCGGGATAAGTGTCGTTCCAGTAAACCCTGTGAGTTGGGACCCAATCGGTGAGAGGTCTCGGTCCGTCAAGCCTATTGCGGTGAAGGCCTCCTTGAAGAGTAAGTTCACGGAACTTCCATTGTCAATTAAGACTCTGTCCACCACTTTATTAGTGATGGGTTGATCCATCAGCTGGGGCCTTTGAGCTGGGAGTTGAGTGACTTCCCAAACCTCATTGAGTTTTACGGCCCCCGCATACCGTTTTAGCTCCTTGCGAGTAGTTCCTCCGATACGGGGACCTCCGGAGATCATGGCTACCCTCCCGTTAGGTCTGGGTGGCAGACCGGGGATGAGCTGGTCGTCGCCCACGGGAGCAGCTGGAGCCAACGCTCCTGTCGTACCCTCCGGTGTTCCCTGGGGCACACCCCCTGTCGCTTGGCCCGGATTGAGGTGAGGCAGCCTATTCTTGATCCACTCATAGAGGTGGCCCAATCGGATCAGGTTTTCAATCTCGTCCTTGAGATTCTTGCATTCATTGGTGCTATGACCAATGTCGTTGTGGTACTCGCATCTTTTGCTCGGATCTCTTCGGGACCTATCTTTGTACAACGGTTGTGGTCTCCGGTAGTGTGTATTTTGCCTAGTAGCAAAGTACACACGCTCTTGGGAGTCCGTCAGCTCCGTGTACTGGGTGTACTGGGGAGTGTACCCCCTTTTCTGGCGCTTCTCCCCGTCCGGGTGCTGCCTTTGGAGGATCTTTTACTCCTCGAACCCTGGGAAGGGCTTGCCAGGCTAACGGTCAGAGCGGAGTGCGAAGGAGCTTGTCCATTCATCCCTGAGGGGTTTCCAAAATGGGATGATGCTGGCGCCAAGGCCTGGCCCTGACTATATCCGGGAGTGGCAGAGAACTGTATGCTGCTTGTCGGTGGAGCCGCGGTCGGGGATGTACCCTGCTATCCCGGTGGGATAGTATCCTCCATAAGCCACTATTTGGGCTTCTTCGAGGTTGATATATTTTTGGACTATCTTCTGGAAGTCCTGAAGGCTAGCAGCCCCCTCTCAATGAAAGCACCAAAATGTTGACCGAGGTTTTCGGCAACTAATAAAATATTATAAGTTTATAGAGCTGTAAGAAATTTAAAGAAGGATTTTTACGTGGTTGGGGCGTTAATGAGCCTTAGTCCACGAGTCTTTGTTATTTATGGATGTATTTAGTACAGAGAATGTATTTGGTGAGTGTTTCACTCTTATAAATACAGAGAATGTTCTTGGTGAGTATTTACTCTTCTTGCTCTTATGCAACCCAAGATTCTCTATCCCATTTAATGAGCTTTGAGGGGGTATTTATAGTGTTTTTGGTGGGGTGATCCCCAGATCTATCTCTGCAAATGTATCTGTAAGTATCCACAAAGTCGGGCATTCCCAATGAATATACCATGCATGGTCAAATCCCTAGGTGCTGTAGGGCTTTTATGTAGAATGTCCTTATTGTCTTTTGACTGATGTGACTCTTCACAGTGTAGCCGTTGTTAGACTTAAATGATCATTACTTTGTAGCTGCTTGTTGGAGGTTGTGCCGTCAGACTTTATTGCTTGTAGCAGTCCCAACACGCTTCCTCCCATGCAGCATTAAATGCGACTTGATTCCTCAGGAGAAACCTGACACCCCGCGGAGATGTCTTAGCTTTACTCGAGCTTCTGGGAGCATATGGGATTCCATATGCCTTCTCCGGGAGCTACGTCCTGGACGCTGCCTTATGGCATAAAGACTTAGCAAATATTTTTGGATTATAAGTTGCTTGATCCACGTGTCCCTGTCTGGTTGGTCCACGCACATTGGGCAAAATTAGGGGCAACAATCACCTATCTAGATTTTCCTTTGACTAATTAATTCAATTTCTAATAATATACTTTAATTCATTTATTTTAAATTAATCAATAAATGGAAAAATCATTGATTTAAGTTGGTCCAAGAATTAATTAAAATAAATAATTAATTTACAACTTAATCTATATTTCAAGATAAATTTAAAATCATCCTGCATTATGAAATGCAATTTCGAAAATTGATTAATAAAATAAAGAAAAAATATATTTTGAAAATTATTTAAATTTAAGTTGAAAAAATAAGTTTCAACTAAAATTAATTTTCTATTTAATTAAGTGTCATGAAAAAGAAATATTTAAGTATCATGATGAAAATCAACTTAGATATTTAATTTTCAATTTAATTAAATGTATTAAATTCAAGAAATAAATAATTTAGTGTAGAGAAGGTTTAATTATTAATCTCTAGTTTAATACTAGGAAAAAATATACTTAAAATAAATTGTACCAAAATTAATTATTTAAATAATCAATTTCACAATATATAATATTTTCCTATTTAATATTAGAAATAATAAGTAGTCTAGAAATAACTATGTAGAAAATATCTTATTTGACTAAGTATCTTTTCCACAAAATTTGAAAAAATATCTAATTTAAGTCGTATTAGAAAAAATCTAGAACTTAAATATTTTCAAATTTAAATTTAACTAAATATCAAAAATTAAGTTGTAACCACTTAATTTGACAATATTCAATTTTAAGTTAATATTTGAAAAAATATCAACTTAAAGAATATCTAAAGAATCTTAATAACCAATTCCTAAAATTCCTCAACTTAATTTTGAAATTGTAAATCCAAAAGATATTCAGATTTAAGCTGATAAGTTATAGATAACTAAATATCAACTTAAATAGGAATATTTAATTAAAAATTTAAATTAAGCTTCAGAAAGAATTTAGATGGTTATAATTCTATATTTAATTAAATACAAGAAAACACATATAGTTTAGCTTAGAATAAAATTCTTTAAACTATGGTTTTCTTAAATTAATTTCAAAGTAAATCAAATTAATTATGTTGCTAATCAATTTTATCAGGCTAAAGTAATTTAATTAACCTAGTACAGTTATTCAAATCAGGCAAATGGGCCTTCACAATTGGGGTAGTTCATGTGAGGGGGGCTGGGTTCAGTATGTCGTACCCACTACTACAGCTCCCAACTCACACACAAGGTCCAAAAGAGAGGAATTTAACCTTAAAATGAACAACTGTTATTAATTGAATAGGTCCAAAAAATAAATGGGCCTAAATAAAATCTATCAAAAACTATAATATTTTATTTAGCAACAACAACCTATATGCATCTATAACAAAATTAAACATATAGCTCACACAGGCACACATTTGGATGGATCCTATCATGTTGCTAGGTCATACACAGATGAAAGAAGATTGTAAAATTTACCTATTACAAATTATTTACTTGACTAATGGAGCCATGAGTTAAAATCAGATCATTGGATCTGTCAACAAATTAACCATGGCTATTTGCAATTAAGCAATAATAGGTTTTATAAAACATACAAACAAGCTAAACACATACTCCTGCAACAAGGTTAGCTGGATAGTTTGATGTAAGATTTATTTAATTTTAAATAATTAAATTTCGAAAAAATAATTAAATAAAAAAAAATATTTATTTTTGAAAAAAAATAATAATATAATAAAATATATATATTTTCGAAATTAATAAAATAATATTTAAAATTAAACCTATAATTTTGAAAAATTAGGTTTCAACTAACCTAAATATCATTTCAAAATTTGCTAACTACTTTTAAAAATTTAATGTTATTTTATAAATTAAATATTCAATAAAAATAAAAAAAGATAAATAAATATCTTTTTCAGATTTTATGATTTAATTTAAACAAACAAAATAATAAAATTTAAAAGTTAACAAAATATCTTACTTCTATTTAAAATTACATGATTATAGTTATCTTATTTTAAATTTAAATAAGGTCAAATTATTGAAAAAAATATATTTAATTTAAAATTTAAAATCTAACCTTAAATTTACAAATAAGATAAGATATAATCAAATTTAAAAATAAGATAGATAATTAAGCAAAAAAGATAGATATTTACTATTTTAAAATTCAAATTACACTAATATCATGAATTAAATTAAAAAAAATTAATTAATTTAATTATGATATTTAGAATTGAAATAGAAATAGTAAATGTCTAAATACAAAACTACACAAAAAATCGGAAGTTAAATCCATGAAATAGCATGAAAAATCGAAGAAAAACGAAAAAAACTGCGAGCTGTGCGGACAGTATGAATCATACTGTCCGCACGCGCAAGGGGAGTGCACGGTCGAGCAAGCTCGGCGCTGGGGGTGTCCAGCAGGATTTCCGCGCGCGGAAGCTTGATTTCAGACACGGATTCGTGTCCCTGAGCGTGCTGTCCGAGGGAAGCCCCTCATGCGCGCTTGTGGGGCAGTTGCACCATCCCGATTTTTTTCGAAACTTCAAAAATCATAACTAATTCAAATTAAATCGAAATTGAGTTCCGTCAAAAAGTAAATTGCTTAATTTTTTCCATACTATCCAATAAAAATAATTCCAGAAATAGATATTCAATTATTTTTCACAAAAATTCACAAACATCAATCAATCATCAAACAACACTCAAAACAACATGATACCATCCAAAATATCAAACAAATCATTTTAAGTCCAAATTTCTTGCAAGCCAATCAATTACCATGGCTCTGAGGCCAGTTGTTGGAAATTATTTTACCAGGATCTTAGATCTACTCACAAGTATGTTGATTAACACCCTAAATATGAACTTCTAAAACGATTATGAAATAAACACATATAAAGTATTAGAAACCTTACATTGGGTGCAGCGGAATAATATGACTCCTTCCGTTCAGATCTCTAACCATTGTATCCTTTCTGTCGCAGAGTATCATTAAGATCTGAACCTGGATCTCTTTCTCCCCTTCTTTAGTGCTGAAACTTCTTCTTGTTGAATGTCTTTCTTCACGATCTTCCTCACTATGATTGAGGTATCACTTGCTGTGTGAGGGCACTACTCTAACACTAAGTGGTTTCGAAATTTCAAGGAAGAAGAGAGAGAAGAAGTGGCGGCTAGGGTTAGAGAGAGAAGGCTTAGGTTTTTCTCTGAAGGAAAAAGTATAAAGTTAAGTGTAAATTTCCTGAAGCCTTCACCATCTATTTATAGCATTCCACTAGGGTTAGGTTTGAATTATTTGGCATTAAAATAATGAAAATATCAGATGAAAAACCCTATAAAAGTGGCCGGCCCTAGGCAATATGGATTTGGGCCTCACTTTTTGCAATTTTTTCAGTTTTATCATTTCTGCATCTCATTTTCTAAAAAACGCCAATTTTCAAATTCAACCATTTAAATGTCAATTCTAACTATTTAATAACTATAAATAATTATTAAATAATATTGTTATTTATCATATTTATTAATTGAACCATACAAAGTATCATAATTAACAAATATGCCCCTAAAACTCTTTCTTTGCAATTTTCCCCTTACTTAGTGAAAAAATCACAAATAGACATAGTCTAATTTGAGAATTATAATTGATTAATCAAAACCAATTATATGAGTCTTACAAGCAATATTATCTCAACTAGTGGGGGGACCATGGGTCTATATAACCGAGTTTCCAATAAGCAGATCAAGAATTTATAACCTAAATTCACTGACTTATTAATTCTTCGTTGAATCCACGCATCGAACTTAGAATTGCACTCTCAGTATATAGAATGCTCTATATGTTCCACCAGATAGACACATCATTAGTTATCCATTGTTATAATCTTAATTTGATCAATGATCCTCTATATGAATGATCTACACTGTAAAGGGATTAGATTATCGTTACACCCTACAATGTATTTTATCCTTAAAACACTTAACCCCGTATAAATTATATTTCAGCTTATGTGAAATGAGTACTCCACCATTTATTTTCGTTTGATCAAGCTCGAAGGAGATCATCCTTTACTTACTATTCGCCCGATAGAAGCTATAGATTCCATGTTAATGTTAGCGCTCCCACTCAATTGCACTACCGTGTTCCCAAAATGTACGTATCACCCTGACCCAAAAGTAGGCTTAACTAACAAATCAAAGAACACGAGTAGACTCTTGAGATTGAGCCTAATCATAACAGGATTAATATCATTTGATCTAGGATCAACTAGGCAATATTGACTTGAATAGATATTACGGCAAGTTTAATAAATCTAAGTCAAAGTCAATATCGGTCCTTTCCGATGCATACTCCATGGATCCAACCTGAGCTTTACTTTAACCAATGCTCTGGAAAGAACATAGCATTTCTCCAAATGCAAGTAAACTCTGTTGTAGATTATCATATCAATAAAACCCTATGTCCGATAAATCTAGGAAACTTTATTCACATAGTCATGTTTACTTTCCAATGTGTTGACAACACAATAAACAGGATCAAGTATGTGAAAAGGGTTTCAGATGAATTTATAAATCAAATAGACAAGCAATTGATAAGATGAACCAAAACATACAAATGAATGAAAAATACTTTTGTTTCTTTATTGATTTTGAATAAAATGGATTACATTGAAATAGAGTTTTATTTAGGGCATAAAACCCAACACTAGGTCCGTGACCTAGATTGGGGACCCAAACGCGAAATTAGAACCAGAATCAAGACCCATGAAAGGGACTGGGACCTAAGACCAGACCTTGGTCTCTGTCCCAGACTGGGACCCGGAGACGGACCGGGACCCAAGATCGGAATCGGACCTGAATCCAAACACGGACCTAGACCTAGACCAGGACTCGGACCCAGACCCACACCCAAACCTTAAATCGTACCCTGTGACCCAAAATTGGAAGCGACACTGGAAGCAGACCCTTAAACCCTAAACCCTAAACTTGATACCCTAAATCCTAAACTCTTTACACTTACCCTTAAACCCTAAGCCCTAAACCATAAACTCTAAATCCCTAAACAATAAACCCAAAACCCTAAACCCTATACGCTAACCTTGACACGGGCCCAGACCCATACCCATAGCGAGATCGGAACCCAGGACCTAGACCAGGACCCGGATCTAAACCTGAACCTAGACCCAAACTTAGGACCTGAACCCGGACCCAAATCCAAACCAAAACCTCGTCCAGGACCTAGACCTTGATTGAGACCCGAATCGTGACCCCAACCCAGACCCAAACAGGGACCTGGACTAAGACTCGGACCCGAATCCATACTCAAACCTGAACCCGTACTGGGACCTAGACTCGGACCCAAACTTGATATCCAAACCTGAACCTAAACTTGGAGTTAGACTGGGACCTAGGATCCAGACCGAGATGGGGGACCTGGGCCCCAAACTAAAACCTAAACCCAGACCTGGACCAAGGATGCAGACCTAGATCGGGACCTAGATGGGGGACTTGGACCCGAAACTAGGCACCAAATTTGCGACCGAGACCCAAAACTCGACTCCAGACTTGAGACACGGGACTCGACCCTGGACCTAGAACCTAGGACCTAACTACCGGGACACAACCCCAAACTCGGACAACCTTAGGACCTGACTCAAGACCCGGGACCCGAACTGGGACAAGACTGAGATCCGAATTCGGACCTAAGCCTTCGACTTGACCCGTAGTCAGTGTTTGAATCCAGGACAAGGACCCGGATCCGTACCCAGACCTGGAACCGGACCCAGGCTGGGATCCAGACCCAGAATTAGAATTGGACCAGGTCTGGGACTAGAACCCAGACTTGGGACAGTAAAGGGACCCAAACCTAAACCCAAACTCAGACCATATCGAGACTTGGCCCAGGACCGGGACCTTTGACTTGGGTCCTAAACCAAGACCAGGACTTGGACCCAGACCCAAGAACTGGGGCCGGACCCAGGACCTAAGAACCAGACTCGGACCTGGGACCCAAAACTCGGAGCCACACTGGAGACCCGAACCTGAACCAGAACCGAAACATGAGCTTGGATCCAGACCAGGACCTAGGATTTGAACATAAATGAGAGACCCAAACCCGAGAATAGGGCCCCTAAACTGGGACAAGAACTTGGGCCTCGAAACTTTTATCGAGATTCGGGGCCCGACCCCTGACCCAAACTTGCACCTATGACCCACCACGGGACCTGGGATCTGGGGCTCGATGCTTGGACCCGACCCGTAGTCGGTGTCTAGATCTAGGACTTAGACTAGAACGCGAACCCAAACTCAAACTCAAACCAGGACCCGGATACATACCAAGACCCAGACCCACACTCGGGAACCAAAACCGAAACTTGAAATGGAACTGGACCTGGACCTGAACCTGTACCCAGAACCAGACCAAACCTCGGACCCTAACCGAGACCGAAACCCGGACCTGAACGTCGCCTCAGACACAAACTTAACAAGAACCCATACCCCGTGACTTGAAACTGGAACCGAAACTAGAAGCAGATCGGGACCCCGGACCAGGACCTCGACCCATACCCAAAACTGTAACCGGACCAGGGCTCGGACTCAGACACAAACCCACCCCTAGATTGGGTCCCAAACTTGAATCCAAACCCGAATTGTGACTGAGGACCTGAACCCACACCTAAACTCAGAGCCAAACATGGAATAGGACTCGGGACCTAGAATAGGGATCGAGACCCAAAACTACACCCTAGTGTCGGTCCTGGACCTAGACCGAGACTCAGACCGGGACCTGGGACATGAACAGAGACAAGACTAGGACACGTGATTGGGATCCAGATCGTGTTCTGGGATCCGAGAACTGGGGCTTGGAAAAGACCCATAGTCCGTGTCTTGATCTGGGAGTCGGACAAGGACACAAAGCTGGACCAGGACCTAGACCCACACCTAGACATGAGACCCGAAATTGAAACTTGAACTAGAACGTGACCAGGACCCTGGAATAGGACTGAGACCGTGACCAGGACCGGCACCCAGAACTAGACCATAACCAAGCCCAAAAACTCGAGCCCAGACCAAGTCCCGAACCCGATCCCGGACCCAGACTAGTACTGAGACACAAACTCGAACCCAAACCCAAATCCAGAACTTGATCCCGGACCCAGACCAAGCCCTTGACCGGGACTGGGATTCAGACCTAGACTTGGACACGAACCCAAACCCAAAATCGAATACTGACCCAGACCTAGACTGGGATCAAAACACGGGACGAGGACTCAGTGTTGGAAATTATTTTACCAGGATCTTAGATCTACTCACAAGTATGTTTATTAACATCCTAATTAAGAACTTTCTAAAACGATAAATAAACACATATAAAGTTTAAGCAACCTTACATTGGGTGCAGCGGAATAATATGACTCCTTCCATTCAGATATCTAGCCCTTGATTCCTTTCTGTGGCAGAGCATTATCAATATCTGAACCTGGATCTCTTTCTCTGAATCTTTGATGCTGAAACTCCTTTGCTGATGATCTTTCTTCACGATCTTCCTCACTATGATTGAGGTATCACTTGATGTGTGTGGGCACTACTCTAATCACTAAGGATTTCGAAATATTGAAGAAGAAGAGAGGGAGTGGTCAGCCAGATAGGGAGAGAGAAGGCTCAGGTTTTTCTGAATCAGAAAGTCTCAGGAAAAAGTCTTATTTTCCTGTAGGCTTCACTATCTATTTATAGCATTCCACTAGGGTTAGATTTGAATTATATGGAATTAAAATAATGAAAAAATAAACTTAAAATACCTACTAAGGTGGCCGGCCATACACTTAGTGGATTGGGCCTTGCTTTTTGCAATTTTGCAATTTTAACACCTTTTGTATCTGATTTTCTCAAAAATGCCAATTTATTAATTCAACCATTTAAATGCCAATTCTAACTATTTCATAACTATAAATAATTATTAAATAATATTGTCATTTATCATATTTATTTATTGAACCATACAAAGTATCATAATTAACAAATACGCCCCTATAAACTCTTTCTTTACAATTTCGCCCTTACTTAGTGAAAATTTCACAAATAGACATAGTCTAATTTGAGAATTAAAATTGATTAATCAAAACCAATTACATGAGTCTTACAAGCAATATTATCTCAACTAGTGGGGGGACCATGGGTCTATATAACCGAGCTTCCAATAAGTAGATCAAGAATTTAGCATTAAAATTCACTAACTTATTAATTCTTCGTTGAATCCACGCATAGAACTTAGAATTGCACTCTCAGTATATAGAATGCTCTATATGTTCCACCATATAGACACATTATTAGTTATCCATTGTTATAATCCTAATGTGATCAATTATCCTCTATATGAATGATCTACACAGTGAAGGGATTAAATTACCGTAACACCCTACTATGTATTTTATCCTTAAAACACTTGACCCCGTATAAATGATATTTCAGCTTATGTGAAATGAGATGTCCACCATTTATTTTCGTTTGGTCAAGCTCGAAGGAGATCATCCTTTGCTTACTATTCGCCAGATAGAAGCTATAGATTCCATGTTTATGCTAGCGCTCCCACTCAATTGCACTTCCCAAAAAGTACGTATTGTTAGGTTTTATGCCCTAAATAAAACACCATTTCAATGTAATCTATTTTATTCAACATCAATAAAGAAACAGAAGTATTTTTCATTCATTTGTGTATCTACAACAAGAGTTTACTTGTATTTGGAGAAATACTATGTTCTTTCCAGAACATTGGTTAAAGTAAAGCTCAGGTTGGATGCATGGAGTATGCATTGGAAGGGACCGATATTGAACTTTGACTTAGATTTAATTAAACTTACCGTAAAATCTATTCAAGTCAATATCGCCAAGTTGATCCTAGATCAAATGATCTTAATCCTGTTATGATTAGGCTCAATCTTGAAAGGCTATTCGTGTTCCTTTGAATTGTTAGTTAAGCCTACTTTTAGGTCAGGGTGATACATACTTTTTGGGAACACGGTAGTGCAATTGAGTGGGAGCGCTAGCATAAACATGGAATCTATAGCTTCTATCTGGCAAATAGTAAGCAAAGGATGATTTCCTTCGAGCTTGACCAAACGAAAATAAATGGTGGAGATCTCATTTCACATAAGCTGAAATATCATTTATACGGGGTCAAGTGTTTTAAGGATAAAATACATAGTAGGGTGTTACGGTAATTTAATCCCTTTACTATGTAGATCATTCATATAGAGGATCATTGATCACATTAGGATTATAACAATGGATAACTAATGATGTGTCTATATGGTGGAACATATATAGCATTCTATATACTGAGAGTGCAATTCTAAGTTCTATGCGTGGATTCAACGAAGAATTAATAAGTTAGTGAATTTTAGTGCTAAATTCTTGATCTACTTATTGGAAGCTCAGTTATATAGACCCATGGTCCCCCCACTAGTTGACATAATATTGTTTGTAAGACTCATGTAATTGGTTTTGATTAATCAATTATAATTCACAAATTAGACTATGTCTATTTGTGAAATTTTCACTAAGTAAGGGCGAAATTGTAAAGAAAGAGTTGACAGGGGCATATTTGTTAATTATGATACTTTGTATGGTGCAATTAATAAATATGATAAATTACAATATTATTTAATAATTATTTATAGTTATTAAATAGTTAGAATTGGCATTTAAATGATTGAATTAGGAAATTGGCATTTTTGAGAAAATCAGATACAAAAGTGGTAAAATTGCAAAATTGCAAAAATCAAGGCCCAGTCCACCTAGCCTAGGGCCGGCCACTTATGTTATCTTTTTTAAATGATTTTTTCATTATTTTAATGCCATATAATTCAAATCAAACCCTAGAGGAATGCTATAAATAGATAGTGAAGGCTTCAGGAAAATTACACTTTCTGAATCAGAAAAACCTGAACCTCCACTCTCTTCTCTAGCCGCCACTCTCTCTCTCTCTTTTCTTTCTCCATATTTCGAACCTCTCTTAGTGATTAGAGTAGTGCCCACACACATCAAGCAATACGTCAATCATAGTGAGGAAGATTGTAAAGAAAGATCAACAGCAAAGGAGATTCAGCATCCAGGATTCAGAGAAGAAGATCCAGGTTCAGATCTTGATAATACTCTGCTACAGAAAGGAATCAAGGGTTAGAGATCTGAACGGAAGGAGTCATTATAATTCCGCTGCACCCAATGTAAGGTTTCTTAAACTTTATATGTGTTTAATTTATCGTTTTAGAAAGTTCATATTTAGGATGTTAATAAACATACTTGTGAGTAGATCTAAGATCCTGGTAAAATAATATCCAACAACTGGCCTCAGAGCCATGGTAATTGATTTACTTACATGAAATTTGGACTTTAAAACGATTGTTTGTATGTTCTTTGGATGGTATCATGTTGTATTGAGTGTTATTTGATGAATGATTGATGTTTGTGAAATTTTCGTGATAAATAATTGTGATTTCGATTCTGTAATTATTTTTATTGGATAGTATGGAAAAAATTAAGCAAGTTAGCCTTTTACAGAACTCAATTTGGATTTTATTTGAATTAGTTATGATTTTTTGAAGATTTGACAAAATCGGGGCTGTGCTGATATTTTCTGCGATCGCAGAACTGTCCGTACAGTTTCGGTTTTTTTCCCTTTTCTTCAATTTTTCATACCTTTTCATGGAATTAACTTCCAAATTTTTGTATGGTTTTGTATATATACTAATACTATTCCTAATTCAATTCTAATTATCATTTTGAATTAATTTAATTTTTTTTTAAATTAATTCAAGATATTAGTGTAATTTGAATTCGAATAGAATTAGTAATTATCTTTTTGCTTAAAAACCTATCTTATTTTTAAATTTGATTATATTTTTTTTAAATTTAAGGTCAGATTTTTTAGATATTTATAATATCTTTTAAGATATTTTTAAAAATATCTTTTAAGATATTTATAAAATCTTTTAAGATATTTTAAAATATCTTATCTTTTAAGATATTTAAAAATATCTTATCTTTTAAGATTTTTTTTTAAATCTTTTTAGATATTTTGACCTTATTTAAAATAAGATATTTATAATCATGTAATTTTAAATAGATATAAGATAAAAAGTAGGTTTAATTTTAAATTTTCGAAATTTATTTTTTTTAATTCCGAATTTTTTTTTTAAATATTAATTTTTTTTATTTAATTATTTATTTATTCGAAATTTATTTAAATAAAAAAAAAATTAAATAAATCCTACTTCCAACTATCCAGCTAACCCTGTTGCAGGAGTATGTGTTTTAACTTATGTGTAAGTTTTCAAAACCTATTATTACTTGATTGCAAATAGCCATGGTTACCTTTTTGCCAGATCTAATGATCTGATGGCTCCCTTGGTCAAGATAATAATTTGTAACAGGTATAATTTACAATCTTCTTTCATCTGTGTATGACCTAGCAACATGATAGGACCCATCCAAAGTGTGCCTGTGTGAGCCTATGTGTTTAATTTTATTATAGATGCATATAGGTTAATGTTGCTAAAATAAATTATCATAATTCTTGATAGGATTTATTTAGGCCCATTTAGTTTTTGGGCCTATTCAATTAATAACGGTTGTTCTTATTAAGGTTAAATTCCTCTCTTTTGGGCCTTGTGTGAGTGTTGGGAGCCATAGAAGTGGGTACGACATACTGAACCCAGCACCCCCTCACACAAACTACCCCAATTGTGAAGGCCCATTTGCCTGATTTGAATGACTGTACTAGGTTAATTACACTAGTTTAACCTAATTAAAATTGAATTAGCAACATAATTAATTTCATTTTTTTTTAAATTAATTTAGAAAATCATAGTTTAAAGAATTTAATATTCTAAGCTAAACTATATGTATTTTCTTGTATTTAATTAAATATGAATTATAACCATCTAGATTCTTTCTGGAACTTATTTTAAATTTTTCATTAAATATTCCTATTTAAGTTGATATTTAGTTATCCATAACTAACCAACTTAAATTTGAATATCTTTTGAATTCAAAATTTTAAAATTAAGTTGAGGAATTTTAGGAATTGGTTATTAAGATTCTTTAGATATTTTTTAAGTTGATATTTTTAAATATTAACTTAAAATGGAATATCTTAGATATTTTTAGGTTTATATCTTTTTTGAATATTAACTTAAAATATCTACAAAATTAAGTGGTTACAACTTAATTTTGAATTTAATTAAATCTGATTTGAAAGATATTTAAGTTGATTTTTTAGATTCTTTCTAAAACAACTTAAACAAGATATTTTCAAATTTGTTCCATTTAAAATTCAAATTTTTTTTGAATTTAATTAATAATTGAAAATTAATTAAAGTTGATTTTTTATTTAAATCAATTTTGATTTTTAATTTTTCATTACTATATTATGGAACTTATTCGATATTTATTTGAATTTATTTTTTCAAATTGAAATAATAATTAAAAATTAATTAAAGTTGATTTTATTTAAACCAACTTTAGTTTGTAATTTTTCATTATTATAATATCGAATTTAAATGATTATACAAAATACATATATTATTTTTAAATAATGAGCTTTTAATCAAGAGACATTCGATCTCCATTGTGGGTTTTACACCGCGTTTGTTTTAGTGAGTAATCCTCCCTAATGGAGGAACGTTCATTAGCAATTTCTCACCATTTAACCTCTCATGATAAGTAGTTTGTAAGTGTTTTGTATGGTATAGATCACCCTAATGGTGGCGACCATACTTGACTTGCAAGTTATGAAACAATGGTGGAAGCTCATAAGATAGAATTGCCTTGACTCTCGCCTAAACGGGACAACGCTGAATTCCAATCTTGATCGAATAAAAGGTTGCTAGAATTGTTATCATTTTAGATGAGCTGACAACTCTATTCAATAAATGATGCTTTGACTCTCGCCTAAACGGGACACTGTATCAGTTTGTTGAAATACCTTGGAAAATAAACTATGTTAGATTTAGTATTTCTATAACATATGTCATTACTTGTTATTTTCTAAATTGTGTATGAATTTATGAGCCAAAACCTTACTTCTGTTTTATTGATGTGTTGTAGTGTCATTATGAATAACCCACCCCCCGATCCTCTCTTAGTTACTATCTTAGCAAAAGAACTCTATAGTGTGAAAATGCATCCTGGTAGTTGCATTAACTCGCACCTGTTGATGATGAATCTAAAGTTCCAAAAGGCAAATCTACTAGGAATTGATTTATCAAGAGAACAATGGGTCCAAATTATCCTTAATAGTCTTCCTCCGGAGTATAATGAATTTGTTATCTCTTATATGATCAACAATTCTAACTCCTCCGACATGGACAAGCTCGAAACAGAATTACGAGCCCATGAACGGAACTTGATTGCAATGGGTCCCCCTGGGTTTGCAATCAATAATCGAAGGAAAAGGACTAGGTATGAAGGATCTAGCAAAACTGCTTCTTCAAGTACAATTATCAGACATAATCTTCTATGTTCGAATTGTAATGGAAAGGGTCATCATGAAGAACGATGTCCCAGGCTTCTAAACAATTCAAACGAAGCTAATGCTTTTGTCTTTGAATCATGTGTTTTAGAGAACGACAAATCCATCTGGATTGTTGATTCTGGGTCTACTAACCATGTATGTTCTTCACTGCAGTTGCTTGAAACTTGGGAAAATCTACTTCCAGGAGAGTTACAGCTTAAAGTTTGCAATGGCAATTTAGTATCGGTCAAAGCTAGAGGAAAAGCCCGCATCAAGTTTCAACAAAGATTTTTAATTTTAGAAAATGTTTTATTTATTCCAAACTTTAGTAGAAACTTGATTAGTGTCTCATGTTTGCAAACACAATCTTATATATTGAATTTTTCGAGTACAAATTGTTCAATTTCTCGTAATGGATTTCAAATATGTGTTGCTATAATGGAACAAGGGCTTTATGTTTTAAGACCGAGTACTCAAATCTCACTAAATAGTGAACTTTTCAAAGGTAGCTAGACCTAGAAACCTAAAAAGAAAAGAGATTGATAATGATGATCAAACTTATCTATGGCATTTACGTTTAGGTCATATAGGCTTTGATAGACTCAATAGGCTCACCAAAGACGGTCCATTAAAAAATGTCGTCCTAGGTGAACTGCCAGTTTGCGAGTCCTGCCTAGAAGGAAAAATGACTAAACGTTCTTTCTCTGCAAAGGGAGAGCGTGCCAAAATCCCTCTAGGGTTAGTACATTCCGATGTCTGCGGACCTTTGAATGTCAAAGCCCGAGGTGGTTATGAGTATTTTGTCACTTTCATTGACGATTTCTCTAGATATAGTTTTCTTTACCTAATGCAAAAGAAATCTGAAACGTTTGAAAAGTTTCAAGAATTTCATGCTTTGGCCCAAAACCAATTAGGTAAATCATTAAAAATCTTGCGAACTGATAGGGGTGGAGAATATATGGATATGCAGTTCAAAGATCATTTAATTGAACTTGGAATTGAATCCCAATACACTGCCCCAGCTACTCCACAACAAAATGGAGTTGCAGAAAGAAGAAATCGCACTCTTTTGGAAATGGTTAGGTCTATGCTGAGTTATTCTACTCTGTCTACGTCCTTCTGGGGATATGCTATACAGATGGCAAATGACATTCTAAATGTTGTTCCATCTAAAGCAGTCCCTAAGACACCCGTCGAACTTTGGAATGGTCGAACACCTAGTTTGCGCCATTACAGAATTTGGGGGTGCCCTGCTCATGTCTTAAGAAAGAAAGAAGGCAAACTTGAATCACGTACCGAAGTATGCATGTTTGTTGGAAATTCTAAAGAGACTAGGGGTGGACTATTTTATAGTCACAAGGATAATAAAGTGTTTGTTTCTACAAATGCTACTTTCCTTGAAGAGAACTATATTAAAGACTACAAACCGAAAAGTAAAGTTGTTCTAGAGGAATTGCTATCAGATATAAGTCCTTCCAATGTTCTGTCCTCTTCCACTCATGAAGAAGACGATCCCACTCCCTCGCCTGAACAAACCGAGAAATCTACTACTAAAGTTTACGTTCGTAAGACAACCGTACCTCGTCGTAGTGGGAGGGTTTCAACAAAACCTGCTCGTTATGGCTTGGATGGTGAAATCAATATGGTCGTAGGTGACGGTATTGATGACAATCCATTAACCTATAAACAGGCAATGGCTAGTCCGTAACGGAAACGATGGTCAGCCGGCATGGATTCAGAAATGGATTCCATGAAAAAGAACAAAGTCTGGGTATATGTAGACGCACCTGACGACTATCACCCGATAGGATGCAAGTGGGTTTACAAGAAGAAAAGAGGAGCTGGAGGCGAAGTCGAAACTTTTAAAGCTAGACTTGTAGCCAAGGGTTATACCCAAAGAGAAGGCGTGGACTATGAGGAAACCTTTAGTCCTGTTGCCATGCTCAAATCCATCCGAATTCTTCTCTCCATAGCTGCTGCTTTCGATTATGAAATCTGGCAAATGGATGTCAAGACTGCCTTCCTTAATGGGGTACTTGAAGAAACCATCTATATGGAGCAACCAGAAGGTTATGTTCTACCTGGGCAAGAAAAGAAAGTTTGCAAGTTAAACAAGTCTATCTATGGACTTAAGCAAGCTTCTCGCTCATGGAACAAAAGGTTTGATGAAATCATCAAGACCTACGGCTTTCTTCAGAATGAAGATGAACCTTGTGTTTACCAACTCAAGGAAGACCAAATAGTAGTATTCCTGGTCCTTTATGTTGATGATATTTTGATCATTGGAAACAATATCAAGAAAATGACTCACATTAAGGAATGGCTCAACACTCAATTCGAAATGAAAGATTTGGGTGACGCAGCCTATGTTCTTGGTATTCAGATTATCGTAAACCGAAGAACAGATCTCTTGCTCTCTCTCAAACTCGCCTACATAGACAAAGTCTTAGAGAGATTCTTCATGAACAATGACAATGGGGCAAACATGCCCTCTAGATGTGGTATTCGTCTATCTAAGGAACAGTACCGATCGATCCTCAAGAGATAGAGGACATGGCAAATATTCCCTATGCCTCTGCAGCTTGGAAGTCTAATGTATGCAATGTTGTGCACTAGACACGACATCCGTTATGCCGTTGGAATTGTGAGCAGGTATCAGTCTAATCCAGGACAAGAACATTGGAATGCAGTTAAGTATATTCTGAAATACTTAAAGAGTACAAGGAATTTTGGGTTAGTCTACAAGGGTGGTGCTTTAAATCCCATAGGCTACACTGATTCAGATTTCCAGGCAAGTCTTGAAGACAGGAAATCAACATCTGGGATGGTGTTTACTCTTGGGGGTGGAGCGGTGGTTTGGAGAAGTGCTAAACAAACCTCGATATCGGACTCAACTATGGAAGCTGAATACATAGCAGCAACCGAAGCTGCTAAAGAACTTGTCTGGCTAAGAAAGTTCTTCACCAGCATAGGAGTTGTTCCTGGAATGGAAAAGCCTCTGGTACTACTCTGTGATAACAATGGAGCAATAGCAAACAGCAAAGAACCTCGAAGCCACAAGAGAAGCAAACACATTGAAAGGAAGTATCACATTATCAGAGAATACGTGGCAAGAGGGGATGTACTAGTTGAGAAAGTCGACACAGAGGACAACCTGGCTGATCCATTTACCAAAGTCTTGGCCGTGACAGCCTTTGAAAAGCACCGTCAGAATTTAGGATTAATTGATATGTACTAATTAGTTTTATATTAGTGCAAGTGGGAGTTTGTTAGGTTTTATGCCCTAAATAAAACACCATTTCAATGTAATCTATTTTATTCAACATCAATAAAGAAACAGAAGTATTTTTCATTCATTTGTGTATGTTTTGGCTCACTTTATCGATTGCTTGTCTAATTGATTTATAAATTCATCTTAAACCCTTTTCACATACTTGATCATGTTTATTGTGCTGT
This sequence comes from Cannabis sativa, assembly GCF_029168945.1. Classification (NCBI taxonomy): domain Eukaryota; kingdom Viridiplantae; phylum Streptophyta; class Magnoliopsida; order Rosales; family Cannabaceae; genus Cannabis; species Cannabis sativa. The sequence goes on from NC_083601.1 coordinate 63,517,177, forward strand.
CATCACATTGGAAAGTAAACATGACTATGTGAATAAAGTTTCCTAGATTTATCAGACACATGGTTTTACTGATATGATAATCTACAACAAGAGTTTACTTGTATTTGGAGAAATACTATCTTCTTTCCAGAACATTGGTTAAAGTAAAGCTCAGGTTGGATGCATGGAGTATGCATTGGAAGGGACCGATATTGAACTTTGACTTAGATTTAATTAAACTTACCGTAAAATCTATTCAAGTCAATATCGCCAAGTTGATCCTAGATCAAATGATCTTAATCCTGTTATGATTAGGCTCAATCTTGAAAGGCTATTCGGGTTCCTTTGAATTGTTAGTTAAGCCTACTTTTAGGTCAGGGTGATACATACTTTTTGGGAACACGGTAGTGCAATTGAGTGGGAGCGCTAGCATAAACATGGAATCTATAGCTTCTATCTGGCAAATAGTAAGCAAAGGATGATTTCCTTTGAGCTTGACCAAACGAAAATAAATGGTGGAGATCTCATTTCACATAAGCTGAAATATCATTTATACGGGGTCAAGTGTTTTAAGGATAAAATACATAGTAGGGTGTTACGGTAATTTAATCCCTTTACTATGTAGATCATTCATATAGAGGATCATTGATCACATTAGGATTATAACAATGGATAACTAATGATGTGTCTACATAGTGGAACATATAGAGCATTCTATATACTGAGAGTGCAATTCTAAGTTCGATGCGTGGATTCAACGAAGAATTAATAAGTTAGTGAATTTTAGTGCTAAATTCTTGATCTACTTATTGGAAGCTCAGTTATATAGACCCATGGTCCCCCCACTAGTTGAGATAATATTGTTTGTAAGACTCATGTAATTGGTTTTGATTAATCAATTATAATTCACAAATTAGACTATGTCTATTTGTGAAATTTTCACTAAGTAAGGGCGAAATTGTAAAGAAAGAGTTGACAGGGGCATATTTGTTAATTATGATAGTTTGTATGGTGCAATTAATAAATATGATAAATGACAATATTATTTAATAATTATTTATAGTTATTAAATAGTTAGAATTGGCATTTAAATGATTGAATTAGGAAATTGGCATTTTTGAGAAAATCAGATACAAAAGTGGTAAAATTGCAAAATTGCAAAAATCAAGGCCCAGTCCACCTAGCCTAGGGCCGGCCACTTATGTTATCTTTTTTAAATAATTTTTTCATTATTTTAATGCCATATAATTCAAATCAAACCCTAGAGGAATGCTATAAATAGATAGTGAAGGCTTCAGGAAAATTACACTTTCTGAATCAGAAAAACCTGCACCTCCACTCTCTTCTCTAGCCGCCACTCTCTCTCTCTCTTTTCTTTCTCAATATTTCGAACCTCTCTTAGTGATTAGAGTAGTGCCCACACACATCAAGCAATACCTCAATCATAGTGAGGAAGATTGTGAAGAAAGATCAACAGCAAAGGAGATTCAGCATCAAGGATTCAGAGAAGAAGATCCAGGTTCAGATCTTGATAATACTCTGCTACAGAAAGGAATCAAGGGTTAGAGATCTGAACGGAAGGAGTCATTATAATTCCGCTGCACCTAATGTAAGGTTTCTTAAACTTTATATGTGTTTAATTTATCGTTTTAGAAAGTTCATATTTAGGATGTTAATAAACATACTTGTGAGTAGATCTAAGATCCTGGTAAAATAATATCCAACACGTATCACCCTGACCTAAAAGTAGGCTTAACTAACAATTCAAGGAACACGAATAGCCTTTCAAGATTGAGCCTAATCATAACTGGTTTAAGATCATTTGATCTAGGATCAACTAGGCGATATTGACTTGAATAGATTTTACGGTAAGTTTAATTAAATCTAAGTCAAAGTTCAATATCGGTCCCTTCCGATGCATACTCCATGCATCCAACCTGAGCTTTACTTTAACCAATGCTCTGGAAAGAACATAGCACTTCTCCAAATGCAAGTAAACTCTGTTGTAGATTATCATATCAGTTAAACCCTGTGTCTGATAAATCTAGGAAACTTTATTCACATAGTCATGTTTACTTTCCAATGTGTTGACGGCACAATAAACAGGATCAAGTATGTGAAAAGGGTTTCAGATGAATTTATACATTATGTACATATAATCATGAAATAAATCATGTGAACCATGCAACATTAAATGTTATTTCTGATCTATATTAATAAGTAAATCTGATTATATTGAAATGAGTTTTATTTAGGGCATAAAACCCAACAAACTCCCACTTGCACTAATATAAAACAAAAAGTGCGTTTCAAATAATCTCAACACCTTGATATACAAATCAAGTGTAGTAGTAGTAAACTCCTCGTAATAGGATCTGAAAGGTTGAATTAATCACAACCTTTTCTCCACCATTACTCTTCCTTTAATCACAAAATCATTGATAATGTGAAATTCCTCTCTATATGTCTACTCTCTTGGGATACTGGATTCTATATCTTTGGCAACTACTTTTGGTTAATCAGGAAATTAACACTAGTAGTTTAGGCAATTTGGAATGGTGCCAAAAATGTATAGAACTTTCCTTAGACTGAATAAGTACCTTTCCTGTAACTTTAACAATCAGTCCCTCTCTGGTAGACCTAGAGACTTCAGATAGGTTTTTACACTTCTCCAAAATCACTATTCCACCCCCAGAGTAATCACCATCTTATTAGAAATATTTACTAGCGCATAGGCAAATTTCGAAATCTGATGTGGTGTAGTCTAAGAGTTTTAAACACACTCTTATAGACTAACATATAGTTCCTCTTCTTAATCTTAAGATTTACTTGATTGTCTTCCAATGTTCTTTTCCTGGATTAATCTGATACCTACTCATTACTCCCACTCAACAGCAGCTGTCTGGTCTAAGGCATACAAAAGCATATCTAAGACCTCTCACTGTTGATATAAGAAATTCTTTCATGGCTTTATCTTTTCTGGAATAGTTGAGACTTTTCTTTAGATAAATAAAATCTATGTCTAAGAAGTTATGAAGCTTCTATAGATTTCCATTAGAAAGAAAATGCTTCAGCATCTTACTAAAGTAAGTTGCTTGCATTAGAGTAAGTAATTACCAGGTATACCACAAGCCATAGGTTTAGATAAACTCAAACCTATAATACTAGGAACATGAAGTTTTGTTAAGTCCATTGAATGGACTTATAAACGAAAATTTCCTTTTATGTCCTTGTAATAGAAAACTTTAGGTTACTCCATGTGAATGGATTAAACCATAGTTCTATTGGCTTTCTTCTTAGTTTCTTATCTTGACAATCCATTACTTGTTTAAACTCACAATGGATATTAATCACTAGTGTCTCCCAAGTCATAAGAAGGTGAGTTCCTAGAAACTCTCCCACTACGACGAGGTACCGTGAATTATGTCTAAGAAAACTAAATGGTATTGATCTCTTCGGTTGTGACAAGACAACAGAGGCAGTGGGATCATCATATGTTATATAAGATGATAGAACACTTTTGGAATCAAGAATTAAATATCTCCTTTATTTGCTACTTGTTTTTCAGACTTAGTCATTTTCTTAGAAAAGTAGTATTTGTTTGAACAAACACTTTCTTATCTATTGACAATGGGATGGTCCACCCCTAATCACTTAGAATAGCTAACAAACCATGGTTAACAGTTCTAGCTTTTCTTAAGATTTTGATTAGGTCATCCATGAATCTAGTAATGATTTACATTAAGTATACAATCATTACATCATTCTGAAATTGTATTACCATAGAAGGAATTAGGCAACGACTAGTAACTAATCATCAATATGCAACTTGAAATTTCTGGGGAGGTAAGTTTGGATATAATTCAAAAATCAATTTAATGATCTTTGAACTGCATATCTACTAACTATTTCTCCACCCCTATCAGTTCGCAAGATCTTTAACCACTTACCTTAATGGTATTAACCATTGCTAGAAATTTATGAAATTTTTAAACATTTCAAATTTCTTTGCATAAGGTATAATCTAGAGTTATCGTTTTAAGAATACAACGAAAAACTCATATCCACCCCTGAATGTACATCCATCTGCGAATGAGATGAACTACTTTCAGTGGATCTAGGCATATTAACTCTTTGCAGAGATTGATCTTGTCAAATCCACTATGAACAAGATACAAATGCCATAGATTAAAAAAAATGTGGTAGTGTCTATTGATGACATAGGTTTAGTTACATCAAAGAGTTCTTAGAATACAACAAGTGGACCCTGGTCACAGAATACCTAACTCATATTCCATACAGTTTTAATCCATTAATAGAAGATAGATATTAAACACTTGAGAAAGTGTAACTGTATTGTATTCTGGAATTAGAAATATAAGAAAATTTCTGTTTGGAATCTAAAATTAAAGTCAAAGACTTAAATTTATACCAAATATAATGAGTAATTCTATCTTGGACCACCACTACTAATACAAACTCTAAGTCAGATTTGCCCATACAAGTAGGAGATTTCTAAGATTGAGGATTTATATCAATTGGGAATAGAATTTCGGGATTATAATCATATGCGTCATTTAATTTCTGAAGAGAAAATATAATGACATGAAATGATTTATAGACCATTCATCCAATGATATGTTTTGAAGCTAATTCGAAATGAATAAGCTAAGAGGAATTAGGATAATTTCGTTTATAAATAAGAATCCAACGATGCTTCGATTAGCGAAAGACAAAGTAATCTTATTTATGTAATCTTCTTGTTTCATATTGTAAAAATACTAGTTTAAGGTGTCATCAATTGATGAACAGCTAGAGTTTGCATATACAATATTTATCTTTCGAGATCTTACACTATTATGTATGTCTAATGGTGAAAATCCATTAGGGATTTATCTCATTAGAAAAACAAACATGTTAGACCAACAATGAAGATTCGAAATTAAACTACAACTTAATAACAGAAAATAACATGGTTCAATATAAATTCATACACAATTCGGAAATTATTAAACATATAGCAAGTAGGAATGACAAGTGAAAATACTAAAACTTACAATCCTAAATAATTTCCAAGGTTTTTCAACAAACTGATACAGTGTCCCGTTTAGGCGAGAGTCAAAGCATCATCCATTGAATAGAGTTGTCAGCTCATCTAAAATGTTAAACATTCTAGCAACCTTTTATTCGATCAAGATTGGAATTCAACGTTGTCCCGTTTAGGCGAGAGTCAAGGCTATTCTATCTTATGAGCTTCCACCATTGTTTCATAATTTGCAAGTCAAGTATGGTCGCCACCATTAGGGTGATCCATACAATACAAAACAATTACAAACTACTTATCATGCGAGGATAAACGGTGTGAAACTGCTAATGAACGTTCCTCCATTAGGGAGGATTACTCACTAAAACAAACGCGGTGTAAAACCCACAATGGAGATCGAATGTCTTAATAATAAAGCTCATTATTTAAAGAGAGTTGTATTTTCTTTGATTCTCTTTATTTATTCTATTTACTTTAAATATATATTTATTTAATTAAAATTTCCAATTTAGAATGAAAAATTCTAAATATAAATTTTAATTTAATATTTATAAATTTTACTTAGATGGATATGAAAATAACATGAATTATTTCCATATTAGTAATAATTTCCAATAAATATTTAGAAAAATATTCAATTTAAGTTGTTACAAAATTAATTTAAATTAATTTACAACTCAAATTTAATTTTCTATAAATATATATTGCATTTCGAAAAATTAAAGTATTCTAGGACTCAATTTTCGAAAATGCATGTTAAAATAAAAAATTAATCCTGGAAAAATTATTCTAATTTAATGTTGGCCCAAAATTAATTAATAAAATTAATTTACAACAAAAAAATATAATTTTCCTATTTAATTAAATATATAAGAAAAATTTCAAATATTTAAGTATGATGATGAAAATCAACTTAAATATTAATTTTCTATTTAATTAAATACACTAGAAAAATACTTCAAGCAAAAATATCATCTATCTAGATTTTCCTTTGACTAATTAATTCAATTTCTAATAATATACTTTAATTCAATTTATTTTAAATTAATCAATAAATGAAAAAATCATTGATTTAAGTTGATCCAAGAATTAATTAAAATAAATAATTAATTTACAACTTAATCTATTTATCAAGATAAAATTCGAAATTCTAGCATTTAAGAAATGCAATTTCGAAAATTGATTAATAAAATAAAGAAAAAATATATTTTGAAAATTATTTAAATTTAGTTGAAAAATAAATTTCAACTAAAAATAATTTTCTATTTAATTAAGTGTCATAAAAAAGAAATATTTAAGTATCATGATGAAAATCAACTTAGATATTTAATTTTTCAAATTAATTAAATGTATTAAACTCAAGAAATAAATAATTAAGTGTAGAGAAGACTTAATTATTAATCTCTAGTTTAATACTACGAAAAAATATACTTAAAATAAATTGTACCAAAATTAATTATATAAATTATTAATTTCACAATTTATAATATTTTCCTATTTAATATTAGAAATAATAAGTAGTCTAGAAATAACTATCTAGAAATTATCTTATTTGACTAAGTATCTTTTCCACAAAATTTGAAAAAATATCTAATTTAAGTTGTATTAGAAAAAATCTAGAACTTTAATTATTTTCAAATTTAAATTTAATTAAATATCTAAAATTAAGTTGTAACCACTTAATTTGAAAATATTCCATTTTAAGTTAATATTCGAAAAGATATTAACTTAAAAAATATCTAAAGAATCTTAATAACCAATGCCTAAAATTCCTCAACTTAATTTTGAAATTTGAAATTCAAAAGATATTCAGATTTAAGTTGGTTAGTTGTAGATAACTAAATATCAACTTAAATAAGAATATTTAATGAAAAATTTAAATTAAGTTCTAGAAAGAATCTAGATGGTTATAATTCTATATTTAATTAAATACAAGAAAATACATATAGTTTAGCTTAGAATAAAGAATTCTTTAAACTATGATTTTTTTAAATTAATTTCAAAATAAATGAAATTAATTATGTTGCTAATCAATTTTATTAGGTTAAACTAGTGTAATTAACCTAGTACAGTTGTTCAAATCAGGCAAATGGGCCTTCACAATTGGGGTGGTTCATGTGAGGGGGTGCTGGGTTCAGTATGTCGTACCCACTTCTATGGCTCCCAACTCTCACACAAGGCCCAAAAGAGAGGAATATAACCTTAATAAGAACAGCTGTTATTAATTGAATAAGCCCAATAACTAAATGGGCCTAAATAAATTCTATCAAGAACTATGATAATTTATTTTAGCAACAACAACCTATATGTATCTATAATCAAATTAAACACATAGGCTCACACAGGCACACTTTGGATGTGTCCTATCATGTTGCTACGTCATACACAGATGGAAGAAGATTGTAAATATACCTGTTACAAATTATTATCTTGACCAAGGGAGCCATCAGATCATTAGATCTGGCAAAAAGTAACCATGGCTATTTGCAATCAAGTAATAATAGGTTTTGAAAACTTACACATAAGCTAAAACACATACTCCTGCAACAAGGTTAGCTGGATAGTTGGATGTAGGATTTATTTAATTTTAAATTAATTTTTTTTTTTAATTTCGAAAATAATTAATTAAATAATAAAAAAAAATTCGAAAAATTTAAAAATTCGAAATTTTTAAAAAATTTAAATTTAAAATTAAACCTACAATTTTTGAAAAATTAGGTTTCAACCAACCTAAATATCATTTCAAAAATTTGCTAAATACTTTTAAATTTTAAATGTTATTTTATAAATAAAAATTAAATAAAAAATTAGAAAAGATAAATAAATATCTTTTTCAAATTTTAAATGTAATTTAAATAAATAAAATAACAAAATTTAAAAAATTAGCAAAATATCTTATATCATTTAAAAATTACATGATTATAAATATCTTATTTTTAAATTTAAAATAAGATAAGATATAATCAAATTTGAAAATAAGATAGATTTTTAAGCAAGAAGATAGATACTATTTCTATTCAAATTCAAATTACACTAATATCTTGAATTAAATTTAAAAAATATTAAATTAATTCAAAATGATAATTAGAATTGAATTAGGAATAGTAATAGTATAAATACAAAACTATACCAAAAATCGGAAATTAATTCCATGAAAAAGCATGAAAAATCGAAGAAAAACGAAAAAATTGTGAACTGTACGGACAGATTTGCGATCGCAGGAAAATTTCAAGACAAATGTACCCCCGATTTTTTTCAAATCTTCAAAAATTCATAACTAATTCAAATAAAATCGAAATTGAGTTCTGCAAAAGGCTAACTTGCTTAATTTTTTCCATACTATCCAATAAAAATAATTCCAGAAACAAAATCGCAATTATTTTTCACGAAAATTTACAAACATCAACCAATCATCAAATAACACTCAATACAACATGATACCATCCAAAGAACATACAAACAATCGTTTTAAAGTCCAAATTTCTTGCAAGTAAATCAATTACCATGGCTCTGAGGCCAGTTGTTGGAAATTATTTTACCAGGATCTTAGATCTACTCACAAGTATGTTTATTAACATCCTAAATAAGAACTTTCTAAACGATAAATAAACACATATAAAGTTTAAGAAACCTTACATTGGGTGCAGCGGAATAATATGACTCCTTCCATTCAGATATCTAGCCCTTGATTCCTTTCTAAAGCAGAGCATTATCAATATCTGAACCTGGATCTCTTTCTCTGAATCTTTGATGCTGAAACTCCTTTGCTGATGATCTTTCTTCACGATCTTCCTCACTATGATTGAGGTATCACTTGATGTGTGTGGGCACTACTCTAATCACTAAGGATTTCGAAATATTGAAGAAGAAGAGAGGGAGTGGTCAGCCAGATAGGGAGAGAGAAGGCTCAGGTTTTTCTGAATCAGAAAGTCTCAGGAAAAAGTCTTATTTTCCTGTAGGCTTCACTATCTATTTATAGCATTCCACTAGGGTTAGATTTGAATTATATGGAATTAAAATAATGAAAAAATAAACTTAAAATACCTACTAAGGTGGCCGGCCATACACTTAGTGGATTGGGCCTTGCTTTTTGCAATTTTGCAATTTTAACACCTTTTGTATCTGATTTTCTCAAAAATGCCAATTTCCTAATTCAACCATTTAAATGCCAATTCTAACTATTTAATAACTATAAATAATTATTAAATAATATTGTCATTTATCATATTTATTAATGGAACCATACAAAGTATCATAATTAACAAATATGCCCCTATAAACTCTTTCTTTACAATTTCGCCCTTACTTAGTGAAAATTTCACAAATAGACATAGTCTAATTTGAGAATTAAAATTGATTAATCAAAACCAATTACATGAGTCTTACAAGCAATATTATCTCAACTAGTGGGGGGACCATGGGTCTATATAACCAAGCTTCCAATAAGTAGATCAAGAATTTAGCATTAAAATTCACTAACTTATTAATTTTTCGTTGAATCCACGCATAGAACTTAGAATTGCACTCTCAGTATATAGAATGCTCTATATGTTCCACCATATAGACACATCATTAGTTATCCATTGTTATAATCCTAATGTGATCAATTATCCTCTATATGAATGATCTACACAGTGAAGGGATTAAATTACCGTAACACCCTACTATGTATTTTATCCTTAAAACACTTGACCCCGTATAAATGATATTTCAGCTTATGTGAAATGAGATCTCCACCATTTATTTTCGTTTGGTCAAGCTCGAAGGAGACCATCCTTTGCTTACTATTCGCCAGATAGAAGCTATAGATTCCATGTTTATGCTAGCGCTCCCACTCAATTGCACTACCGCGTTCCCAAAAAGTACGTATCACCCTGACCTAAAAGTAGGCTTAACTAACAATTCAAGGAACACGAATAGCCTTTCAAGATTGAGCCTAATCATAACTGGATTAAGATCAATTGATCTAGGATCAACTAGGCGATATTGACTTGAATAAATTTTACGGTAAGTTTAATTAAATCTAAGTCAAAGTTCAATATCGGTCCCTTCCGATGCATACTCCATGCATCCAACCTGAGCTTTACTTTAACCAATGCTCTGGAAAGAACATAGCACTTCTCCAAATGCAAGTAAACTCTGTTGTAGATTATCATATTAGTAAAACCCTGTGTCTGATAAATCTAGGAAACTTTATTCACATAGTCATGTTTACTTTCCAATGTGTTGACGACACAATAAACAGGATCAAGTATGTGAAAAGGGTTTCAGATGAATTTATACATTATGTACATATAATCATGAAATAAATCATGTGAACCATGCAACATTAAATGTTATTTCTGATCTATATTAATAAGTAAATTTGATTATATTGAAATGAGTTTTATTTAGGGCATAAAACCCAACACTCAGACCCAGACGCAGACCCACACCTGAACCTGGTACCCGAACTCAGACATGGACCCAGCCCGGGATTCGAAAAACCCATACCCATCAGACCCAAACCTAGACTTGGACCCATACCAGAACTCAAACCCAGATCGGGATCGAAACCCAGGACTCAGACCCAGAATTGAACTCGGACTCTGATTGAGATCGGAACATGGGACTCGGACCCGCATCTAGACCCAGACCTAGGACCCTAACCAAAACTCAGAGCCTGATCTCGACCTAGACCGAAATCCGAGCTTGAACCCAAACTCGGACCAGGACACAAACACCGACCCAAACTCGAACCCAAACTCGAACTCGGAATCAGAACTAGACCTAGAACTGGATATGGACTAGGACCAGGACAAGGACTTAAATTCAAACCCGAGCCTAGATAAAAACCAAGACTGAGACATAGACCTGAACAAAAAATAGGACTCAAACTCGAACCTAGACCCAAACCTAAATAAGAACCGGGACCTGAACCCAAAAATTGGATAGCGACCTAGGCAATAGAACTAGGACTGGGACCTAGTACCCGACCCAAGACTCGGAGTTGAACCTAGGACCTAGCTCGTCACCTGGCACCAAAAATGGAATCAGACCTGGACTTGAGATCAAGACCCTGATCTAGACGCGAGGCTTGGATCGAACCAGTAGTCGGTGTCTGGATTTGGGACTTAGACCAGAACCCAAACCCAAACTCAAACTCAAATCAGGACCCAGACACATACCCAAACCCAAACCCAGACTCAGGAAAAAAATCTGAAACTTGAACTGGAATTGGACTAGGATCTTAGAACGGGACAAGGACCTGGACTCATACCCAAACTCAGAACTGGACCCAACCTCGAACCCTAACCGAGACCAAAACTGGGACCCAAACCTCGCCCCAGACAAAAATCAAGACCCGAACCCAAACTCAGACCCAAACTCGACCCGAACTCGTACCCCGTGACTTTAAACTTGAACCAAAACTAGAAGCTGATTTGGACCCAGGAACAGGACCACGAAAATGACCGAGACCCAGACCCAAAACTGTAACCGGACCAGCACCCGGACTCGGACATGGACCCACCTTGGGATTGGTTCCCAAACATGAATCCAAACTTGAACCGGGACTTAGGACCCGAACCAAGACCTAAACTCAGACCCGAACATGGAACAGGACTCGGGACCCAGAATTATGATCGAGACCCAGAACTGCACCCATGTCTCGATCCTGGACCTAGACTGAGACCGAGACTGGGACCTGGGACATGAACCTAAACCAGACTGGGACCCGTGATTGAGATCCAGATCTTGTCCTGGGATTTGGGAACACAGGCCTGGACAACATCCATAGTCGATGTCTTCGTCTGGTACTCAAAGAAGCACCCAAAGGTGGACCAAGACCTGGACCCAGACCTAGACCTGGGACCCGAAATCGAAAAATGAACCAGAATGTGACCAAGACCCTAGAATAGGACTACGACCGTGACCAGAACCTAGACCTAGACTGGGACCCAGAACTACACTAAAACCCAGCCCCGGAACTCGGGCTCAGACCAAATCCCAGACTCGATCCCGACCCCAGACTAGGATTGAGACTCAAACCTAAACCCGAACTCAAACTCGGGACTCGATCCTCGACCCAGACCAAGCCCCTGACCTAAAACAGGGTTCAGACCTTGACATGGACTAAACGCAGACACGAACTCGAATACCGACCCAAACCTAGATCAGGATCGAAACACGGGACCTAGACCCGGACCCAGATGCAGACCCAGACCCGAACCTAGGACCCGAACAAGGACCCAAACCAGTTACCAGACTCAGACCTGGACCCAGACCAGGATCCAAAAAACACGTACCCGGACTCGGACTAAGAGTCAGACCCTGACCCCAAGCTGGACCAAGACCACGACCCAAACCTGAAACCAAACTTTGTCCCGGAATCAGAACTAGAATTGTGACTAGGACCCAGACCTGAGACCAGAACCATACCCAAACCATAACCCAAACTCAGAGAAGAACCTGGACCAAGACCTTGAATAGGACTGGGACTTGAGACATGGGACCCGGACTTGGACCTGTACCGAGACCTGGACCTGACCTAGTCCTAGACCCTCACCGGGACCTGAGACCTGTGAACCAGACTAGGATACCGACCCTGACAGGGACCAAAACCTGAACTTGGACCAAGATTGGGACTGAGACCTGGCCCCGAACCCCAACCGGGACCTAGACTAAAACCAAGACTCGAGACCCGAAGCCGAACCTAGACCCAGACCATGACCTAGGACCCGGACTTATATGGGGGACCTAGACCAGGGACCTAGGTCCCGAAACCCAGACCCAGATCTAAATTTGGGACTCTAACCGAAACAAGGACCTAACCTAGACCCAAGAATTTGAAGTCGAACCTATAACCGAACCCGAAAGTTGCCCCAGAGACAAACTTGGAAAGGAACCTAGACACGAACCCATACTAGGACCGAACCCGAACGCGTACCTGAACCCAAAATTAAACCAGAACTAAGACCCAGACCTAGAATCAGACTCAAACCTAGACCTCCACCTAGACTCAAACTCGAACCTAGACCGGGATCAAAACCTATGACGTAGACCCGAAACTAAACCCGGAATCAGATCGAGATCGAAACTTGGAACTCAGACCCGAACCTAAACCTGGACCCAAACCCAGGAACTTAACCCACACTCGAAGCCCGATCTGGACCTAGACCGAGATCCGGACTCGAACCCAAACTCGAACCAGGACTCGAACCCCAACCCGAACTCGAACCCAAACTCGAACTCGGAATCGCGACTGGAACTGGAACCAGACTAGGACTAGGACCAGGACCAAGACATAGACCCATACCCGAACCCAAACCCAAATAAAAACCAAGACCGAGACCCAAACCCGAATCGCGACTAGGACCCAAAGACGAACCTAGACCGCGACCAAAACCAAGACCAGTTCTAAGACCTAGACCTAGAATTAGGATAAGGACCTGGGCAACGAAACTTGGAACGAGACCTAAGACCCGACTCTAGACACAGACTTCAACTTAGGACCCAGCTTGTGACCCAGCACCAGAAATGGAACCAAATCGGCACTCTAGATCGGCATCCGGATCTGGACCTAGGGCTTGGACTGAACCCGTAGTCGGTGTCTAGATGTGGGACCCAGCCCCAAACCCGAACCCAGGACGTGAACCTAGTCCCACACTCAAACCTAGACCCGAACCCATACCCTGTGACCTAAAATAGGAATCAAAATCGGATGTAGACCGGGACTTGGGAACGGGTAAGAAACAAAGACTTGCACCTGGACCTCGAACCATAACTAGACCTTGACCTAGACCAAGAACCGTAACCAGACCAGGACCCGTACTCTCAACCCAGACGTAGACTCGGGACCCAAACTTGGACCCAAACTCAGACCTAAACATTAAACCAGACTCAAGACACCAAACTGGGTCCGGGACCTAGAACTGCACCCCAATCTCGGTCTCGAACCCAAACTTGAACTTGGGACTTAAGACCTAAACCAGAACCAGATCGGGACACGTGACAGGGATCCAAACCAGGACCTGAACCCAGACCAAGACCCAAATCGGACCCTGACCCAGACCCGGGACCCAAAACTGGAACCTTAACAAAAAGACCCTGACAAGGACCCTCGAACAAGACTAGGACCGTGACCAGGACCCAGACCCAGACCCAGACCTAGAACCAAACACAGACCTAGCCCCAAACCCAAATCGAGACCAGAACTCGGGCTCAGACACGGTCGTTTACCAAGACCAGGAACGAAAGCCGGACCCAAAACCCAGACGGAGACCCAGACCTAGACCTGGGACCCGATCCCAAACCCAGACTCAAACCTAGATAGGGATTCGAATACGAACCTAGGCTCGAACCCAGACCTAGACCCACACTGGGATCGAAACTTAGGACCTAGATCCGGATCGAGACCCTGACCTAGACCCTGACTTTGACCCGCACCCAGGACCCGAACTCGGACCTAGACTCGAACACATACCCAGACTGGGATTCGGATTTGAACCCGAACTCGGACCCAAACTCAGACCAGGACTCAGACCCCGACCCATACCCGGACCCAATTCCGAACCTAGACACTGAATCGAAATCAAAACTAGGACTAGGACCCAAACCCGAAGATGGACCCAGACCGGGACCAAGGCTATAGACCTGGATGGGGAACCTAGACGTGGGCCTTAGAACCAAGACCTAGATTGGAACTTAGGACTCGGACCAGAAACTGGACCTAGACTCGAACCCTGATCTGGACGCAGACCGAGATCGGAACCCGAACTCGAACTCGGACCAAGACTTGAACCCTGACCGGGTCCTTGACTTGGACTGGGATCTAGGACTCAAACCTAGATGGGGGACCTGGACCCAGGACACGGGCATCCAGACTGGGACCGAGACCCAGGACGACCACGGACCTAGACCCTGACATAGGACCCAGACCGGGACCTGGGAACCGAAGTGAAACTAGACTGGGACCTGAGACCGTGATCCAAATCTGGACCTAGGGCTTGCACCTGACCCGTAGTCAGTGTTTGGATTTGGGACCCATGCCCGGACACAAACCCAGACCCAGACTCAAACCCAGACCCGGACTCAGACCCAAACCCTGACCTAGACAAATACCTGTAACCCTAACCTGGATCAAAGTCTGAGTTTGGGTTTGAGTCCGGGAACTAGAATCTAACTAGGACCCTGACCCAGACCCGGACCGGGACGCGGACCCGAATCAAAAGTTGAATCGAGACTCGGGACACGAATCTGAACCGAAACACGGACTTGGACCCAGACCCAGACACAGGACATAGACCGGGATTGGAGACTAAGATCAAGACCTAGGACCCAAACCTAGATTGGAGACCCAAACTCAAAATTAGAACCAGAATCGGGAAACATGACTGGGACTGGGTCCCAAGACCCGACCCCAGTCTCGGTCTTAGACCCAGACCCGAACACGGACACGAACCGAGACCCAAGATCTGAATCAAAACGAGACAGGGACCCAAGATTTGGATCTGGATCTTGACCTACGACCTGGGGCATGGACCTAACCCGTAGTCGGTGTCTAGATCTTGTAATCGTACCAAGACCCGAACCTGGAACTTTTTCCAAACCACGACCCAAACACTAACTCAGACCTGAAACCCAAAATTAGAACAAGAACCGAAATCAGGACCCCAGAATAGGAATTGGACCTCAACCAAAAACTGGATCTAGAAGCAGAACCGAACATGGACCCGGACCCAGGCCGGGATCGATACCCGGACCCCAACCCGAACCCAGAACCCGTGACTCGAGAACTAGACCAAAACCCAAACCAAAACCCAGAACAAGACCAAGACCAAGACCTCTACCCAGACACAGACTGAAACCCGGACCCAGACCCAGACCTAGACCCAGACTCAGACATAGACCTAGACACATACCAGAACTCAAACTCAAACCCGGGACTCGAACCCAGAACAAGATCAGGACTAAGACCCAAACCCGGACTAGGACCGAGACCTGAACCTAGACTCGGACTGGGACTGGGACCCGATACTCGCACCTAGGACTTAAGAACTTAACTGTGAGCAAGACCTAGACCAGGCCAAGACCCAAGACAAGGACAAGTACCAAACATAGACCGGGACCTGCACTCAAACTAGGACCCTAATCAAGACCGAGACCTAGGACCCTGACCTGAATCGGGGACCCGGACCCATGACTCAGGACCCAAGACCCGAACCTGGACTTGAGACCCAAACCAAGACCCAAGACATGAGCTAAAACTCAAGACCCATACCCACACCGAGATCGGAACCCAGGACCGAGACCCGGACCCGAATCAAGACCCGAATCGAGAACCAAACTCAAGACTTGAAAACGGACCCAAACCCAGACCAGAACCTGGTCCGGGACGTAAACCTTAACTAGGACCCTGATCAGGACCCCGACCCGGACCCGAAATAAGATCTGGACTCAGACCAGGACCAAAACCAAGACTCAAACCTGAACCCGTACTCCGACCTAAACTCGGACCCAAACTTGGGAACCAAACTCGGTATAGGATGAGAACCAAGACTTGGGACTGTAACAGGACCCAAACCTAAACCCAAACTCAGACCAGCACCTATATCGGGTCTTCAACCCAGACCAGGATTTGTAACTTGGGACCTAAACCAAGATCGGGATCTGGACTCAGAGCGGTACTACGACCTAGACCCAGACCCCAAAACCAGGGCCGAACCCGAAACCCAGAGCTAGACTGGGACAGGGACGCGAACTCGTACCCGAACCCGAACACGGACCTTGACCTAGGACCCGAATATATATGGCAGACCCAGACCTAAGAATTGGGCCCCAAAACTAGGCCTAGAACTTGGGCCTTAGAACTAGGATCTGGATCGGGGACCTGACCCTAGACCCAAACCTGGACATAGGACCCACCTCGGGACCTGGGATTCGGGACTCGATTGTTGTACCCGATTCGTTGTCGGTGTCTAGATGTATGACGTAGACCTGAACGCGAACCAAAACTCAAACTCAAATCAGGACCCAAACACATACCAAGACCCAGACCCACACTTGGGAACAAAAACCGAAACTTAAACTTGAACCGGACCGAGATCTTTGAGTAGGACCGAGACCTAGACCTAGGCCCGAACCAGGAACCAAACCTAGCCTTGAACCCTACTCGAGACCAAAACCTGGACCTGAACCTCGCCCCAAACCCGTACCTCATGACTTGAAACTGGAACCGAAACTAGAAGCAGATTAGGACCCAGGAACAGGACCAGGACCAAGACATGGACCCAGACCCAAAACTATAACTGGACCAGGATCCAGACTCAGACACAAACCAACCCTGGGATTGGGTCCCAAACCTGAACCCAAACCCGAACCGGGACTCGGGACCTGAACCTAGACCTAAACTCAAACCCGAACATTGAACATGACTTGGGACCCAGAACTGGGATCGAGACCAAGAATTGGGCCCAAATTGCAGTCCTAGTCTTGTTCAAGGGTCTTGCTCTGAAACTAGAAGTAGACGGGGACCCGAAAATGGGACCAAAACCAGGACTTGGACTTGGAACCGTAACCGTACATGGATGTAGACCCAGAACCGTAACTGGACAAGGACCTAGACTCCAGCTCAAACCTAGACCCGAACTGGAACCAACAACAAGATCCCAACCCAAACTTGGACTCGGGACGCGAACTCAGACCTGAACTCAAACCCAAACATGGAACTAGACTCGGGACCCAAACTGGGGTCAGGACCTAGAACCGCACCATAGTCTCGATCCCCAATCAAAACTCAGACTTGGGACCTAAACCAGAACAAGACTGGGACCCGTGACAGGGATCTAGATCTGGACTCGAGATTCGGAAAATAGGGCTTGGAACAGATCCGTAGTAGGTGTTTGGATGTGGGACTCAGACTAGGTTTCGAACCCGGAGCAGGACCCAAACCCGAACCCAAACCTAGACCCAAGCCCCGAAACTAGAACCTGACAAGCACCCTGACCCAAACTTAAAACTGAACTCGGACCTGGCCCCAAACCCAAGCCGAGACAGGAACTCAGGCCTTGACCCAGAACTACATCTGGGACCCGATCCCAGACACAAACTCGGTCCTAGATTGGGATCTGGATACGAATTTTTACTCGAACCCGGACCCAGACCGGGATCGAAACTCGAGACCTAGATTTGGATAGACATCTTGAGCCAGACCAAAAAATGGACCCGCACCAGGGACCCTAACTCGGACCTGGACCCGAACCCAGACCCAGATCAGGATCCAAACCTTGACCCAGACCCGGACCCAAACTCGGACCAGGACTCAGATCGCGACCCAGACCCAGACCTGAAACCAAACCCAGACACAGAATCCGAGTGTGGGTCTGTGTTCGAGTCCAGGTCCTAGTCCGATTACAATTTTGGGTGTAGGTCCTCGTCCTATTCTTGGGTCCCGATCCGCTTCTTATTTCAGTTCTAGTTTGAAGTCACGAGTTACGGGTCGAGTCCAAGCATCGAGTCCCAGATCCCAAGTCCCGAGGTGGGTCCTACGTCCAGGTTTAGGTCTAAGGTCAGGTCCCGAATCGCAATCCAAGTTCTGAGGCCCAATTTCTTGTCCCGATTTAGGGGACCAATTCCTATGTCCAGGTCCAAGTTTGTGTTCCGGTTCGGGTTCATGTCTCAGGTTCCTGTCCAAGTCCAGGTCCCAATTTTTGTTCTGGTCCCATCCTAGTCTTGGTTTAGGTTTTGGGTCCCAAGTCAGAGTTTGTTTCTTGGGTCCTGGGTTTGGCCCCAATTTTTAGGTTTGGGTCTTGGTCTGGGTCCAGGTCCCGGTGTTGGTTTAGGTTCCACGTCATGGGTCCCGGTCTGGGTCCAAGTACTGATATGTGTTTTGGTCAAAGTTTTAGTTTAGGTTTGGGTCCTGTTACAATCTCAGGTCTGGGTTCTCATCCCAGTCCTGGTTCGATTCTAACTCAGAGTCTGATATCGGGTCTGGATCCCAATTCGGGCTCAGGTCCGAGTCTTGGTACGGATCTGGGTTCGGGTCCTAAATTCAAATACTGACTATGGGTCAGGAGAAAGCCTTAGGTCTAGATTCATATCTCGGTCTTGGTTTAGGTTTTGGTTCAGAGGTGTGTCCTGATAATCAGTTCCTAGGTTTCGGGTCCAAGGTCGAGTCTTGTGTCTCAAGTTTTGGGTGAAGTTTTGGGTCTCGGTCCTGGTCGGGCCATGTTTTGGGTCCATGTCCCCCATATAGGTCCGGATCCTTGGTCTAGGTCTTGGTCCAGGTTTGGGTTTGGGGCCCAGGTCCCCCATCTAGGTCATGGTTTTGTTCTCAGGTCCCAAGTCCGAGTCTCGGGTACCAAGTCCCGGTCCCAGTCCCAATTCGAGTTCTAGTCCCAGTACAGGTTCATGGCTTGATCAAGGTTCGAGTTTGAGTCTCAGGTTCGTGTCTGAGTTCTGGTACGAGTCTGGGTCTGGGTTTTGGTCTTGGTCTAGGTCTAGATCTGGGTTTGGGTTTTGGTCCGGGTCTTGGTCCGGGTCTTGGTCTGGGTCTGGGTCTGGGTCAAAGTTTTGGTACGGCTCTAAGATCTTGTCCAAGTCCCGGGTCACGGGTGTTGGGTTCCAGGTTCTAGGTCACAAGACCTGGCGCAAGCCTGGGGCCAGCTTTGGGTCTGTGTTCGAGTATCTATCCTAATCAAGGTCCGTGTTCGGTTCCGCATCAAGATCCAGTTCTGGCTCCCGGTCCAATTCCTGTTCCAAGGTGCTAGTTCCAGTTCTTGTTCCGATTTCAGGTCCTTAGTCCGAGTCTGGGTTTGGGTTCTAGTTTTGAAATGGTTCCAAGTTTGGGTCTTTGTAAGATTCCAAGATCCACACACCCACTACAAGTTGGGTCCAAGCCTCGGGTCATAGGTGAAGATCCAGTTCCCAATCTTGGGTCCCAGTCTCTTTCCGATTCAGATCCTGGGTCCCAGTCCATGTCTAAGTCCGTGTTTGGGTCCGGGTTTGGGACCAAGATCGGGGTCGGGTCTTGGGTCACATTCTAAATCTTGGGTCCCGATTCTGGTTCTAATTTTAGGTTCGGGTCCCCAATCTAGGTCTGGACCTGGGTCCAGGGCTGAGTCTCCAATCCCGGTTCGGGTTCTGCGTCCGGGTCTGGATCCAAGTCAATGTCTGGGTTTGGGTTCGTGTCTCGAGTCCCGATCCTAGTTTTAATTTGAGTCTGCATCCCAGTCCAGGGGTTGGGGCTGGTATCTAGTCCCTTGGTCTTGTTCCCCAGTCTCGGTCCGGTTCCAGCTCCGCTTCCAATTTCGGGTCATGCTGTACGTGTCCGGGTCTGGTTCCGGGTTTGGGTCCGAGTTCGGGTTTGGATTTTAGTCCGGGTATGGGTTCCAGATCCAAACATCGACTATGGGTCAGGTCGAAGCCTCGGGTCCAAATCAGGATCACGGTCTCGAGTCCTAGTCTAGTTCCACTTCGGTTCCCAAGACCTGGTTTGGGTCCAAGTTCAAGGTCTTGGTCTGGGGTCAGTTCTTGGGTCTCAGTGCCAATTCTGAAGCGCGGGTCTTGGGTCAAGGTCACCCATCCAAGTCTGGGTCCTAGCTCTCGGTTCGAGTCTAGGACCCAGTCGAGCCTCAAGTCCTAGTCTGAGTTCGGGTTCGGATTTCAAAGCCCGATCAGGGTCCAGATCTAGGTTTGAGTTCCAAGTTCGAGTGTAGATCTTGGTCCGGGCCCGGGTCCCGGGCCTAGGTCCCCCATCCAGGTCTGGGTCCTAGGTCCTTGTCCAGGTCCATGTTTGGGTTCGAGTCCTAGTCCTAGTTCTTATTTCGATTCCGTGTTCAGGTTCGAGTTCAGGTCTGGGTCTGGGTCGGGGTCTGAGTCTGAGTCTTGGTCCGAGTCCAGAGTTGCGTCTGGGTCCATGTCCGGATCCCTATCAGGGTTTGGGTTTGGGTCTAGGTCCGAGTCCAAGTCTTGGGTACGGGTCCAAGTTTGGGTCTGGGTCTCGGTCCGGATCCAGGTCGCACGTGTTAATCCTTGTCTGGGTATGGGTCCGAGTCTGGTTTCGAGTCCAGGTTTGTAACTAGATCCATGTCCAGGTGCGAGTCTGGGTCTGCGATCGGGTCCCTGGTTCAGGTCCGACGCGATACCGAACCCAGACCTTGAACTGGAATCAGACCAGGACTGGGACTGTAACAGGACCCAAACCTAAACCAAGACCGGGACCTGGACCCAGACCGGGACTAGGACCTAGACCCAGACCTAAAACCGGGGCCGAACCTAGGACCCAAGAACAAGACTCGGACCTAGGACCTGAAACCCAGAGCTAGACTGGGACTCGAACCCGAACCCAGACCGGGACCTAAGACACGAATATAGATGGGGGACCTTGACCTATGAATTGGGCCCCAAAACTAGTCCTAGAACTTGGGCCTTAGAACTTGGATCGGGATCGGGGACCTGACCCTAGACCCAAACCTGGACATAGGACCCACCTCGGGACCTGGGATCCGAGACTCGATGGTTGGACCCAATTCGTTGTAGATGTCTAGATATAGGACTTAGACCAGAACGGGAACCCAAACTCAAACTCAAATCAGGACCCGGACACATACCAAGACCCAGACACACACTTGGGAACAAAAACTGAAACTTTAACTGAAACTGGACTGAGATCTTTGAACGGGACCGAGACCTTGACCTAGGCTCGATCCCGGAACCAGAGCCAGCCTCAAACCCTACTTGAGACCGAAACTCAGACTTGAACCTTGCCCCGGACCCGTACCAAGATCTGAATCTGGACCAAAGGCTTTGACCTGACCCGTAGTCAGTGTTTGAATCCAGGACCAAGACCTGGATCCGTACCTAGACCCGGAATTGGAATCAGACCAAGTGTGGGATTAGAACATAGACCTAGGACAGTAACAAGACCAAAACCTAAAACCAAACTCAGACCAGAACACATGCCGGGACCTGTGACTTGGGACCTAAACCAAGACAAGGACCTGGACCAAGACCGGGTGCCGGACCCAGACCAAGACCCAGACTAAAAAACTGGGGCTAGACCCAGGACCTAAGAACTAGAGTCAGACCTGGGACCCAAAACTCGCACCCACACTAGGACTGGGACCAGAACTTTGACCTGAACCCAAACTGGGACCTAGACTCAAATCGAGACTCAAGACCCAAACCTGAACTGAAACACGAACTTGGACCCAGACCAGGACCTAGGACCTGAACATAGATGGCGGACCCAGATCGAGGAATCGGGCCCCCAAACCGGGACCAGAATTTGGGCTTCAGAACATGGATTGAGATTCGGGACCCGACCCTAGACCCAAACATGGACTTAGGACCCACCTCGTGACCTGGGATCCGGGATTTGATGCTTGGACCCGACTCGTAGTCGGTGTCTGGATTATGGACTTAGAACAGAACCCCAACCCAAACTCGAACTCAAAGCAGGACCCAGACACATACCAAGACCTAGACCAACACTCAGTAACCAAACCGAAACGTGAACTTTAACCAGACACGGATCTTGGAACGGGAGCTAGACTGAGACTCAAAACCGAACCAGAACCCAGAACCGTGCCCAACCTAACACCCTAACCGAGGCCAAAACCAAGACCTGAACCTCGCCCCAGACCCAAATCAAGACCGGAACCCAGACTCATACCTAAACTCGACACGAATTCGTACCCCGTGACTTGAAACTAGAACCGAAACCAGAAGCAGATCGGGACCTAGGAATAGGACCAGGACATGGACCTGGACCCAGACCCAAAATTGTTACCGAACGAGGAGCCAAACTCAGACAAAAACCCACCCTAGGATTCGGTCCCAAACTTGAATCCTAACCTGAACCTGGACTCAAGACCCAAACTAAGACCTGAACTCAGACCCAAACATGGAACAGGACTGGGGACCCAAAATACGGATCGAGACCTAGAACTGCACCCTAGTCTCGGTCCCGAACCTAGACTGAGAACCAGACCGGGACTTGGGACATGAATTGAAACCAGATTGGGACCCATCATTGGGATTTAGATCTTGTCCCAGGATTCAGGAATCGGGGCTTGGACAAGACCCGTAGTCGGTGTCTTGATCTGGGACTCGAACAAGACCCGAAGCAGGACCAGGACCTTGACCCAGACCCAAACATGGGACACAAAACCGAAACTTGAACCAGAACGTGACCAGGACCCTGGAACAGGACCCAAATCGTGACCAGGAACTGGACCTGGACAAACACCCTGAACTAGACCATAACCAAGCCCCAAAATTTGAGTTCAGACCTAGTCCTGGACCCGATCTCGAACCCAAACAAGGACTGAGACTCAAACCAGAAACCAAACCCAAACTCATGACTCGATCCCAGACCGAGACCAAGCCCCTTACTGAGACTGGGACTCGGACTTGGACATGGACAAGAACCAAGAGCCGAAATCGAATACTGACCTAGACCCAAACCAGGATCGAAATGCGGGACCTAGACTTGGACCAAAACCTGAACATGGGACTCGAACTCAAACCTAGTCGCAGCCCGAGATCTGAAAAACCTGTATCCGGACTCGGACTAAGACTCGAACCTCGACGCAAATCTGGACCAAGACCCTAACCCATAACGAAACCAGAACCCAACATTAGAACTAGAACTGTAACTAGGACCTGGACTTGAGACTAGAACCGAACCCATACCATAACCCAAACTCAGACCAGAACTTAGACCGAGACCTCGACTAGGACTGGGACCCGAACGTGGACCGAGACCTAGACCTGACTTGGTCCTAAACCTTCGACGGGACCCAGACCAGGATCTAGACCTTAACAGGGCCCCGAACTCGAACCTGGACCAAGACAAGGACCGAGACCTAGACTCGAACCTAGATCGGGACCTAGACTCAACCTAAGACTCCAGACCTAAACCCGAACCTGGACCCAGACCAGGACCTAGGAACCGGAATTAGATGGGGGACCTAGACCAGGGACCTAGGGCACGAAACAAAGACCCAGATCAAAATTTAGTACTCAAACCCAAACCAAGACCAAACCTGGACCCAAGAATCTGAAGTCAGACCCATACCCGAACCCGAAACCTACCCTAGACCAAAACTAAGACAAGAGCCTGGACACGGACATGGACCAAACCTAAACCTGGACCCGAACCCAAAATCTCACCTGAGCCTTGGACACAAACTCAAACCCAGACCTAGAATTAGACCCAAACCTAGACCTAGACCTTGACCCAAACTCAAACCCAGACCGAGATCGAAACAAAAGACTTGGACTCAGATTAGGATCAGAACTTGGGACTTGGACCTTGACTTAGTCCCAAACCTAGGACCCGAACCCACACCCAAAGCCTCATCCGAACCTAGACTAAAATCCAGACTCGAACCCAAACTCGTATTAGGACTCGAACCTTGACCTGAACTCGAACCCTAGTCAATCATAGAATCGCACCTACAACTGGAACCAAACTAGGACTAGGACTAGGACCAGGATAAGGACCTATCCCCGAACTGGAACCTAGATAAAAGCCATACCGAGACCCAAACCTGAACCGAGACTAGGACTCAAACCCGAACCTAGACTAGGACCCAAACCCAGAAAAGAACTTGGACCAGAACCCAAAAACGAGATAGGGACCTGGGCAACAGAACTAGGATCGGGACTTAGTACTTGACTCAGACCCGGACTTGAACCTAGGACCTAGCTTGAGACCCAACACTCGAAATGGAACGACACTAGGACCTAAGATTGGGATGCAGATTTGGACCTGGGGCTTGGACCAAACCCATAGTCAGTGTCTGGATCTGGGACCCAACACCAGACTTGAACCCAGACCAGCAACCGAACCCAAACCCAGACCTGAACCCAATCCTAGACAAAAACCTGGACCCGAACCCGTACCCTATGACCTAAAATTCGAATCGAAACTGGAAGTAGACGGGGACCCAAAAATGGGACCAAAACCTAGACTTGGACTTGGAACCGTAACCGTACATGGACGTAGACCTAGAACCGTAATCGGACCAGGACCTAGACTCCAGCTCAAACCTAGACCCGAACCGGAACCAACAACCAGATCCCAATCCAAACCTAGACTCGTGACCCAAACTCAAACGCGAACATAGAACCAGACTCGGGACACAAACGGGGGCAAGGATCTAGAACCGCACCCTAGTCTCGATCCCAAATCCAAAATCAGATCTCGGACCGAAACCAGAACCAGACCGGGACCCGTGACAGGGATCTAGATCTGGACTCGAGATTCGGGAAACAAGGCTTGGAACACACCCGTAGTAGGTGTCTAGATGTGGGACTCAGACTAGGTTCTGAACCTGAACAAGGACCCAAACCCGAACCCAGACGTAAACCCAGGACCCGAAACTAGAACCTGAAAAGGACCCAGACCTAGACTTAAAACCGAACTCGGACCTAGCCCCAGACCCAAACCGAGACAGGAACTCGGGCCTTGACCCGGACCTAAATCTGGGACACGATCCAAGACACAAACTCGATGCTAGATTGGGATCTGGATACGAACTTTGACTCGGACCCAGACCCAGACCAGGATCGAAACCTCTGACCTAGATATGGATAGACTTCTTGACCCAGACCCAAACATGGACCAGCACCAGGGATCCTAACTCGGACCTCGACCCGTACCCAGACCCAGATCAGGATCCAAACCTGGACCAAGACCCAGACCCAAACTCGGACCAGTACTCAGACGCCGACCTAGACCCAAACTCGAACCCGAACCCAGACACAGAATCTGAGTGTGGGTTTGTGTTCGAGTCCAGGTCCTAGTCCGATTACAATTTTCGGTCTAGGTCCTCGTCCTATTCTTGGTTCCCGATCTGCTTCTTCTTTCGGTTATAGTTTCAAGTCACGAGGTACGGGTCGAGTCCAAGCATTGAGTCCTAAATCCCATGTCCCGAGGTGGGTCCTATGTCCAGGTTTGGGTCTAGGGTCGGGTCCCGAATCGTAATCCAAGTTGTGAGACCCAAGTTCTGGTCCCAGTTTGGGGGACCAATTCTTAGGTCTAGGTCCCCCATCTATGTTCGGGTCCTAGGTCGCACTCCAGGTCCATGTTTGTGTTCCGGTTCGGGTTCATGTCTCAGGTTCTTGTTTGAGTCCAGGTCTCGATTTGGGTTCGGGTCCCATCTTAGTATGGGTTTAGGTTTTAGGTCCCAAGTCCGAGTTTGGTTCTTGGGTCCTGGGTTTGGCCCCAATTTTTAGGTTTTGGTCTTAGTCTGGGTCCAGGTCCAGGTCTTGGTTTAGGTTCCAGGTCATGGGTCCCGGTCTGGGTCCAAGTACCGATTTGTGTTTTGGTCTAAGTTTTGGTTTAGGTTTAGGTCCTGCTACAGTCCCAGGTCTGGGTTCTCATCCCAGTCCTTGTTCGATTCCAATTTCGAGTATGAGATCGAGTCTAGATCCCAGTTCGGGTTCGGGTTCGAGTCTTGGTACGGATCTGGGTTCGGGTCCTAAATTCAAATACTTACTATGGGTCAGGACAAAGCCTTAGGTCTAGATTCATATATCAGTCTTGGTTTGGGTTTGGGTTCAGAGGTGTGTCCCAGTAGTCAGTTCCTAGGTTTCGAGTCCAAGGTCAAGTCTTGTGTCTCGAGTTTGGGGAGAAGTTTTGGGTCTCGGTCCCGGTCGTGCCCAGTTTTGGGTCCAAGTCCCCCATCTAGGTCCGGATCCTTGGTCTAAGTCTTGGTCCAGGTTCGAGTTTGGTGCCCAGGTCCCCCATCTAGGTCACGGTTTTGTTCTCAGGTCCCAGGTCCGAGTCTCGGGTCCCAAGTCCCGGTCATTGTCCCAATTCAGGTACTATTCCCAGTACAGGTTCAAGGCTCGATCTAGGTGCGAGTCCCGGGTTCTAGTTTGAGTCTTGGGTTCGTGTCTGAGTTCTAGTACGAGTCTGGGTCTGGGTCTTGGTCTGGGTCTAGAACTGGGTTTGGGTTTAGGTCCGAGTCTAGGTTCGGGTCTTGGTCTGGGTCTGGGTCCAAGTTTTGGTATGGCTCTGAGATCTGGTCCAGGTCCCGTGTCACTGGTGCTAGGTTCAAGGTTCTGGGTCACAAGTCCTGGCGCAAGTCTTGGTCGAGGTTTGGGTCTGGGTTTGGGTATCGATCCTAATCTAGGTGCGTTTTCCATTCGGGTCCAGGTCCGATTCCTGTTCCAAGGTGCTAATTCCAGTTCTAGTTCCGATTTCAGGTCCTTAGTCCGAGTCTAGGTTTGGGTCCTAGTTTTGAAATGGTTCCAAGTTTGGGTCTTGGTAAGATTCCAAGATCCACACACCCACTACAAGTTTGGTCCAAGCCCCGGGTCATGGGTGAAGATCCGGTTCCCAATCTTAGGTCCCGATTTTTGTTGGAATTTTAGGTTCGGGTCCCCAATCTAGGTTTGAACCTGGGTCTAGGTCTGAGTCTACAATCCAAGTCCATGTCTTGGTTTGGGTTCGTGTCTCTAGTCTTGATCCTAGTTTAAATTCGAGTCTGCGTCCCGGTCCGGGTGTGGGTCTGGGTCCTAGTCCCTTGGTCTTATTCCAAAGTCTCGGTCCGCTTCCAGTTTCGCTTCCAATTTCAGGTCACGGTGTACGTGTCCGGTTCTGGTTCCAGGTTCGGGTCCGAGTCCGGCTTTGGATTTGAGTCCGGGTATGCGTCCCAGATCCAAACATTGACTATGGGTCAGGTCCAAGCCCCGTGTCCAGATCAGGATCACGGTCTCTAGTCCTAGTCTAGTTCCACTTCGGGTCCCAAGACCTTGTCTGGGTCCAGGTTCAAGGTCTGGGTTTGGGGTCAGGTCTTGTGTCTCAGTGACGATTCCGAAGCCCGGGTCCCGGGTCCAGGTCCCCCATCCTTGTCTGGATCCTAGCTCCCGATCCGAGTCTAGGACCCGATCGAGCTTCAAGTCCTAGTCCGAGTTTGGGTTCGGGTTTCAAATCCCGGTCAGGGTCCAGATCTGGGTTTGAGTTCCAAGTTTGAGTCCAGATCTTGGTCCGGGCCTGGGTCTTGGGTGTAGGTCCCCCATCCAGGTCTGGGTCCTAGGTCCTAGTCTGGGTACATGTTTGGGTTCGGGTCCTAGTCCCAGTTCTAATTTTGATTCCATGTTCAGGTTCGGGTTCATGTCCTGGTCTGGGTCGGGGTCTGAGTCCTGGTCGGAGTCCAGAGTTGGGTCTGGGTCCAAGTCCAGATCCCTGTCTGGGTTTGGGCTTGGGTCTAGGTCCGAGTCCAAGTCTTGGGTACGGGTCCAGGTTTGAGTCTAGGTCTCAGTCCGGATCCAGGTCCCACGTGTTAATCCCGGTCGGGGTATGGGTCCGAGTCTCGGTTCGAGTCCAAGTTTGTATCTAGATCCATGTCTAGGTCCGAGTCTGGGTCTGGGATCGGGTCCCTGGTTCAGGTCCAACCCCATAGCGGACCCGGACCTAGAACCGGAATCGGACGACTGGGACTGTAACAGGACCAAATCTAAACCTAAACTCATACCAGAACCCATACAAGGACTTGAACCAGATCAGCACTTGTGACCTGGGACCTAAACCAAGACCAGGACCTGAGCCCAGACCGGGACTAGGACCTAGACCCAGACCTCAAAACTGGGGCCGAACCCAGGACCCAAGAACTAGACTCTGACCTAGGACCCGAAACACAGAGCTAGACTGGGAGTGGTACCCGAACTCGTACCGGAAGCCAAACCGGGACCTGGACTCGGACTTGACCCAAACCTGAACCCCAACTGGGAACTACGACCCGAATATAGATGGGTGACCCTGACCTAATAATTATGCCCCAAAACTTGGCCTAGAACTTTGGCCTTAGAACTTTGATCGGGATCGGGGACCTGACCCTAGACCCAAACATGGACATAGGACCCACCACGGGACGTGTGATCCGAGACTCGATGGTTGGACCTGATTCGTTGTAGATGTCTAGATCTAGGACTTAGACCAGAACGCGAATTCAAACTCAAACTCAAGTCAGGACCAGGACACATACAAGGACCCAGACCCACACTTTGGAACAAAAACTGAAACTTGAACTTGAACCAGACTGAGATCTTTGAACGGGACCGAGACATAGACCCAGGCCCGAACTCGAACTCGAACCTGAACCTCGCCCCGAACTTGTACCTCGTGACTTGAAACTGGAACCGAAACTAGAAGCGGGTCAGGACCCAGGATTAGGACCAGGACCAAGACATGGACCCAGACCCAAAACTGTAACCGGGACACAAACCCACCCTGGGATTGGGTCCAAAACCTGAATCCAAACCCTAACCGGGACTCGGGACCCGAACCCAGACCTAAACTAAGACTCGAACATTGAACATGACTCGGGACCCAGAACTGGGATCGAGACCTAGAATTGGACCCCAATCTCAGTCCTGGACCCAGACCCAGACCCAGACCTAGGACATGAACTGAAACCAGGCTGGGAACCTTGATTGGGATCCAGATGTTGTCCCGGGATCACAGAAATGGGTCTTGGACAAGACCTACAGTCGATGTCTTGATTTGGGACTCAGAACAAGAGCCAAAGCTGGACTAGGACGTGGACCCAGACCAAGACCTTGAACCCAAAACTGAAACTTGAACTAGAATGTGACCAGGACCCTAGAACAGGATCAGGACCGTGCTAGGACCTTGACCTGCACCGGGACCCAGAACTAGAATGAACCGAGCCCCGAAACTCAAGCTTAGACATACTCTCAGACTCGGTCCCGGACCCAGACTAGAAGTGAGACTTGAACCCGAACTCAAGACTCGATCACAGACCCAGACCAAGCCCCTGACCTAAATTGGTATTCAGACCTTGACATGGACATGAACCCACACCCGGACTCGAATACCGGCCCAGACCAAGGCTGGGATCAAAACACGAGACCTAGACCAGTGCCCAAACACAAAC
Organism: Cannabis sativa; assembly: GCF_029168945.1. NCBI lineage: Eukaryota > Viridiplantae > Streptophyta > Magnoliopsida > Rosales > Cannabaceae > Cannabis > Cannabis sativa. The sequence goes on from NC_083601.1 coordinate 63,547,093, forward strand.
CCAGACCTGGACTTGGGACCCAGACCCAGGACCTGAAACTAGAACTTGACTCAGACATGGACCCAGATTGAGATCTGAAAAACCCGTACCCGAACTCGGAATAAGACATGGAACCCAACCCCAACCTTGACCAAAACCCGGACCCAGAACAAAACCCAGACCCGAAATCAGAACTAAAACTATGACTAGGAAAAGGACCTGACACCAGAACCGAACCCAAACCATAACCCAAACTCAAAACACAACTTGGACCGAGACATTGACTAGGACAGAGACCTAAGACCTAGGACTTAAACCTGGACCGGGATCTAGACCTCACCTAGTCCTAAACCCTCATTGGGTCCTAAGACCCGCAACCCTGACCAAGATCAAGACCCTGACAAGGACCCCAACCTAAACCCGGCGCAAGACTGGGATGGAGACGTAGAGCTGAACCCGAACCGAGACCTGGACTAAAACCAAGACTCGGGACCCGAACCCGAACATGGACCCAAAGCAGGAGCTAGGAACTAGACTTGCATTGGGGACTTAGACCAGGAACATAGGCCTCAGAACCCAGACCCCAGTCTAAATCCGAGACTCAAAACTGAACCAGGACCTGACCTAGACATAGGAATCTGAAGTCGGACCTAGACCCAGACCCGAAACTTTCCCTGGACCAAAACCAGGAGACGAACCTGGATACAAACCCATACAACAACAAAACCCGAACCCAGACTCGAACCTAGGACCCAAACTCAAACCCAAACAAAGAATCAAACCCAAACATGGAACGACACCCGGCCCGAACTCGAACCCACATCGAGATCAGAACCCAAGACTTAGACCAAGAACTAAATTCGGACTCAGATCTAGATCAAAACCTGTGCCTCAGACCTAAACCTGGACCAAGACCCAGGGCCCTAACCCACACCCGGAGCCTAATCTGGACCTAGACTGTGATCTGGACACGAACACAAACTCTAACTAGGACTTGACCCCATCCCGGACTTGAACCCCAACCCGAACTCGAACATAAACTCAAACTCGAAATCACAACTAGAACTTGAACCGGACTAGGACTAGACTCCAACCCAAACCCAAATATAAACCCAAACCGAGACCCAAACTTGAACTTCGACTAGGACCCAAACTCGAACCTAGACCAGGACCCAAACCCAGAAAAAAATCGAGACTTGGGCAATGGAACTAGGATCGGGACCCAAGACCCGACCTAGACCAAAACTTGAACCGGGACCTGGGCAACGGAACTAGTCCCAGTCCGTGTTTGGGTCCGAATCCTAATCTTGGTCCGTTATCGAGTCTTGGGTTCGAGTCCGTGTCCCAAGTTCGAGTCTGACTCTGGGTTGTGTCCGGGTCCAGCTCTGGGTCTTGGTCCGGGTTTTGATCTGGGACTTTGTCTGGGTCTGGGTCTGGATCTGGGGTCTGGTACGGGTCTAGGTTCTAGTCCAGGTGGGTCACGGTTTTTGGGTTCCAAGTTCTGAGCACAGGTCTTGGTGCAAGTCTGTGTTTGAGATCGGGTCTGGGTCTGAGTATCGTTGCTAGTTTGGATCCGAGTATCAATCCCAGTCTGGGTCTGGGTCCGTGTTCGGTTCTACGTTTTGATCTGGTTCTGGGTGAAGTTCCAATTCCTTTTCCAAGGTCCTGAATCAGGTTCTTGTTCCGATTTTGGGTCCTGGTACAATTCCAAGATCCATACATCGACTACGGGTTGTGTCCAAGCCCCAGGTCGTGGGTAAAAATAAAGATCCCAATCTTGGGTCCCGGTCTCGTTCCGATTTAGATCCTAGGTCCCAGTCCGTGTCCATGTCCGGGTCCGGGTGTGGGACCGAGACCGGGGTCGGGTCTTGGGTCCCAGTCCTGGGTCCTCATTCTGGTTCTAATTTCAGTTTTGGGTCTCCAATCTAGGTTTGGGACCTAGGTCCAGGTCTGAGTCTCTAATCCCGATATGGGTCCTGGGTCTGGGTCTGGTCCATGTCCGTGTTTTGGTTCGGGTTCGTGTCCCAAGTCCCGATTTGAGTTTTGATTTGGATCTGTGTCCCGGTCCGGGTCTGGGTCTGGGTCCTAGTCAGATTCTAGTTCCAGGACTAAGACCGGTCCTAGTCCATTGGTCTTGTTTCCGAGTCGCGGTATGCTTTCGGTTCCGCTTCTAGTTTTGGGTCACGGGATACGGGTCCGAGTCTGGTTCCGGGTTTGGGTCCGAGTCTGGGTCTAAGTTTGAGTTCACGTATAGGTCCAGATCTAAACATCGACTATGGTTCAGGTCCAAGCCTCGAGTCCATATTAGGATCCAGTCTTGGGTCCTAGTCTAGTTCCACTTTGGGTCCCAGGTACTTGTCCGGGTCCTAGTTCTGGGTTCGGGTTCGGGTTCGGGTTCAGGTCATGGGTCTCAGTGCTAGTTTAAAGACTGGGTCCTAGGTCCAGGTCCCCCATCCAGGTCCAGGTCCTAGGTCGCAGTCCGAGTCTAGGACCGGTCTAGGTTCAAGTCCTAGTGTGAGTTCAGGTTAGGGTTTCCGATCCCAGTCTGGGTCATGATCTGGGTTCGAGTCCAGATCCAAGTTCGGGTCTGAGTCTCGGGTTTCGATCTGGACCCAAACCTAGATCAGAACCCAAACCAAGACTCAGACCGGGACATGAACCCCGATCGGGTCGTGGACTCGAACCGGGACCCAGGACTCAAACATGGATGGGGGACCTATTGGGTTTTATGCCCTAAATAAAACCCATTACAATCTGATTAGTTATCAATATAAGAAATTTGAAGTGATTTATGTTAGCATGAATTTTACATGCTTATGGTTTAATATATTTATTATATTTATGCACAAAATCTGTTAAGTCCAGAACATATATTTATTCATAATTACAGTATTGTCAACACAATGGAATGTGATTGTGATTATATGATTCAAAAGACTAAGTCCCTGTTTCACCAGTGTTTTGGATTTACACTAATGTGATAATCAGCGATGATGTGTACTTACACTTGGAGTAAGTGTTATGTTCTTTCCAGGACATTGATGAAGTATACTAGTTTCGAATGTATGGAGTAGACATTGGACTGGACCAATATTGAACTTAGTTAAGATATTATAAACTTACCGTTGCATCTTTCCAAGTCCATATCAGTAGTTGATCTTAGATTAAAAGAATCTAAATCCTGATATGCTTAGGCTCAACTCAGGAATGCTATTCATGTTCTTTGATTTATTAGTTAAGCCTACTTTTGGGTCAGGGTGATACGTACAATCTTCCTCCCTGGTTAGTGATGAAGAGGAAATTTAACATGCTTTCTTTAATGATATTAGGCCCGCAACAACCCGGACATAATATCGATGTATATTTGGAACCATTGATTGAAGATTTAATAGAATTGTATGAGAACGGTGTTCAGGTCTATGATGGTTTTAAAAAAGAATTCTTTAATCTGAAAGCTGTGTTATTGTGCACTGTCAGTGATTTCCCTGCTTATAGTAATTTATCAAGCTTAAGCACAAAAGAGTCAGTCTTTTGACGATGTGGCAAGACGAGTGGATAATTGGTTATGATTAATGAATAACAACAACCAAATGTTCTTTATTCCTTGGAATATAGTGTAAACTCTATTTAATTCTTTAGTGCTAATTGTTCATTTCTATATTATGACTTCAAATTATTTTTATACTATCTGACTTATATTCCAATATAATTTTTTAGGACGCATTGGATGCTAGTGGTGGTGACGCCAAGGAAAATTATCCATTTAAACCGTGTAAGTGGCCGCCCAATTCCCGAAGAAATAGAACAAATGATCAGAAGGTAATAATTTAATGACTTCTTATGTAACAAATTTAAATTAACTAACGAATTGATATGCTAATATAATTTTTCAAAACAGGGCATTCATGTATATAGGGGACGCACATAAGTATCTTGGCCCGTGGCTAGGAATTAACCAAGCAAACTGTCCAAGACAACCTAAAAGCCAAGAATGTTGTTTTTATATTTTGAAATATATCACTGACATTGACGCACGTGCAAACCCCAGCCGTTACATACAAGATCAAAAGCTGTAAGTTTTAATTAATGATTATAGTATATAAATTCTATAATAACAAATCTATAATATACATATATATAAACTAATATAAATTTTTTATTTTTTTAACAGTTTTGGGGGTAAGAAGCAATACGATCCAAAAACAGAATTGTTCCCACTACAGCGAAAGTGGATAGAACAATTGATGGCGCTGATTCACGTTGACGATTGAGGTTGAAAGGCCCAAGAATTTTTCTTCATTATGTAATTTTTATAGATTAACTTGTAGTTAGATTTATTAACTTATTAATATTTTTGACTAATTTTACATTAGTGTTTGTGTAATATTTAATTACTTTTAAAAAAAGAAATTATGTATTTTACACAAATTTAAATAATTTTTAATTTACGTTTTAAAAAATAAATATGTAATTTAAATTAAATAAAATAATATATAAATTAATAAATATATAATTAAAATAAAATATATAATTAAATTAAAAAAAAATTGAAAAAACTGAAATTCGCTTGCTTTTGGCGTCGGTTGCAACGCCATATACGGCGTCGGTTATTGGCTAGGAACTGACGCCCTATGTACCCCTATGGCGTCGGTTCCTAGCTAATAATCGACGCCATAGGAGTACATATGGCGTCGGTTCATATAATTCCTTTAGGATCGCCCTGATCAGCGTCGGTAGCAAATTTTGCGAAAACCGGCGCTGAAAGGGCTTAAAAACCGCCTCTAAAGGGGGTTTTTGTAGTAGTGACCTATGGATGGCCACTTGGTTAGTGTTTTCCAATTAATATTTTTATTATTTTAATACCAAATAATTACTAACCTAAACCTAGTAGTTTCCTATAAATAGAAAGTGATGGCTCAGTCAAATAACAAGTTTTTCAACAAGTTTTCTTCTGATTGTTTTTTTTTCAGAAAAACTGAGCCTTCCACTTTCTCTCTCTATAGCCGACCCTACCTCTCTCTCTTTTCCTCTACACAATTTTGAAACCTTAGTGATAGAGTAGTGCCCACACACAACAAGTGGTACATCAATCATAGATTGGAAGACTGTGAAGGATCATACACAAAGAGAAGGACATTCGGGCTCAGATCTTGATAATACTCTGCGACAGAAAGGATACAAGGGTTAGAGATCTGAGTGGAAGGAGACATTATTCCGCTGCCACCAATGTATGGTTTTCTTAACTTTATATGTGTTTAATTATCGTTTTAGAAAGTTCATATTTAGGGTGTTAAACAACATACTTGTGAGTAGATCTAAGATCCTGGTAAAATAATTTCCAACAGGACCTAGACCGAGGACACGGGCATTAGAACTAGGAATGAGACCCAAGCCCCGACCCCGAACTAGGATCCTGACCTAGGAACTGGACCAGGACCTGGGGCATGAAGTTGATCTAGACTAGGACCTGAGACTGTAATCCAGATTTGGACCTAGGGCTTGGAACATACCCGTAGTAAGTGTTTGGATCTGGGACCCATACCCGAACTCAAACCCAAACCCGGACTCGAGCCCTGACCTAAACCCAGACCCACACCCTAGACTTAGGTCTGAGTCCGAGATTGGAATCTGACTAGGACCCAAACACAGACCCGGACAAGGACGCAGACCCGAATCAAAACTCAGATCGAGACTTGGGACACGAACCCGAACCTTGACACAAACTTGGACACAGACCCCGAGCCAGGAACCAGACTGAGATTGGAGACTCAGACATGGGCCCAGGACCCAAACCTAGATTGGGGATCCAAACTCAAAATTAGAACCATAATCGGGACCAAGGATAGAAACTGGGACCCAAGACCTTACCCCGGTCTCTGTCCCAAACCTGGACCCAAACAAGGACACAGACCGGCACCCAGGATCTGAATCGTAATGAAACTGGGACCCAAGATTGGGATTCAGATCTTGACCCACGACCAGGGGCTTGGACCCAACCCTTAGTCGGTGTCCAGATCATGGAATCATACCAAGACCCGAACCTTGAACCATTTCCAGACCAGGACCCAAACCCAGAATCGGACCCGAGACCGAAATCGGAACAAGTACTGGGATCGTGACCCTAGAACAAGAATTGGACCTAGACCTAAAACTGGATCTAGACGAGTAATCGAACACGGACCCGGACCTAGACCGAGATCTATAACCAGACCCAGACCCAGACCCAAACCCAGACCCAGACTTCTTCCTAGACCTGCGACCCAAAAACTCGAAACCCAGGACCGGTGACCTCGGACTTTGATTAGAACCTAGACCCGTAATAGAACCCGGAGCGAGACCCAAACATAGACCCAGACCCAGACCAAGACCTGAACCCATACATAGACTGAAACTCGGACCCAAAACCAGACAAGGACCCAGACTCATACCAGAACTAAGACTCGAACCCAATACTCGGACCAGGACCGAGATCAGGACTGGACCCAGACCCAGACAAGGACCAAGATAAAAACCTGGACTAGGACTAGAACCCAGACTGGGACATGGAACTGGGACCTGAGACCCAATACTTGGACTCGGGACCTAAAAATTGAACCACGGCCCAGACCTAGACTGGGCCAAGACTCGAGAGAAGGACTAGTACCAAACACGGACTGGGACCTCCACTTAGACTGGGACCCTAACCCAGACCGGGACATAGGACCCTAACTTGAATCCGTGACTCGGACCCATGACTTAGGACCCAAGACCCAAACTTTGACCCAAACCTAGACCTAAGACCCGTACTAGGACCCAAGACATGAGCTAGAATTAGTCCAAGATCTGGATTTGGACACAGGAACCAGGACCCAAGACCTGAGGCTTGGACCTGACCCATAGTTGGTGTCTAAATTAGGGAATTGGACATAGACCCAAACCCAAACCCGGACAAGAACAAGAACCTGTACCATAACTCGAACTAGACTCGACATGTGGTTGGTGTTTGGATTTGGGACTAAGACTTGGACCTGAACCAAAACACGGACCTAGTCCCAGACCCAGACTTAGATCCAGACTTAGACCCAAACCTTAAATCGTAGCCTGTGACCCGAAATTGAAATTTGAACTGTAAACGGACCCTAAACCCTAAACCTTAAACCTTAAACCCTAATTCCTAAACTCTTTACACTTCCCCCTAAACCCTATGCCCAAAACCTAAAACCCTAAACCCTAAATCCCTAAACACTAAACCCTAAACCCTAAACCCTAAACCCTAACCTAGACACGGGCCCAGACCCATACCCATACAAAGATTGGAACCCAGGACCCAAACCCAGACTCGGATCCAGACCCGCACCTAGACCCAGACTGAGGACTTGAACCCAGACCCAAACCTAGAGCAGAACCTTGTCCTTGACCTAGACCTTGATTCAGATTCAGATTGGGATCTCAACATAAACTCGAATAGGGACCTGGACTAAGACCGGGACTCAAACCCAGACACAAACTTGAACCCGTACTGGAACCTAGATCCAAACTCGAGATCCAAACCTGAACCTAAACTTAGACCTAGACTGGGAACTAGGATCCTGACCTAGATGGGGGACTTGGGCCCCAAACCCGAACCTGGACCCAAACCTGGACCAAGGATCCGAACCTAGATGGGGGACTTGGACCCAAAACTAGGCCCCAAAACAGGACCGAGACCCAAAACTCGATGCCAGACTCGAGACACGAGACAAGACCTTGGACCCAGAACACAGGACCTAACTACTGGGACACCACCCCGAACGTGGACCAAAACCCAAACATAGGATGCGGCCCAAGACCCCAGACCAGAACTGGAATAACATGGACCCGGATCCGTATCCAGACTCAAACTAGGATCCAAACTCGATCCTGAACCCAGAATTAGAATCGGACCATGTTTAGGACTTGAACACAGACCTGGGACATTAACAGTACAAAAACCTAAACCCAAACTCAAACTGGTATCAATATCGGGACTTGGACCCTAACTGGGACCTGTGACATGGGACCTAAACCAAGACCGGGACCTGGACCCAACTCAGACCCAAAATTGGGGGCCGGACCTAGGACCTAAGAACCAAACTCGGACCTGGGATTAGAAACTCGGACCCACACTAGGATTGGGACTCGAACTCGGACCCAAACCTAAATCGGGACCTGCACTCAGACCGGGACTTAAGACTTGAACTCAAACCGGAACACGAACTTGGACCCAAACCGGGACCTAGGACCTGAATATAGATGGTGGACCAAGAACCAGGAATTGGGCCCCAAAATCGGGACTAGAATTGGGGCCTCAAAACTTGGATCGGGATCCAAGATCAGGTCAGAGTCTTGGTCCCAAATCCAAACACCAACCACATTCCGAGTCTAGTTCGAGTTTTGGTACGTGTTCGTATTCTGGTCCAGCTCGGGGTCCGGGTCTAGGTCCAATTCCCAAATTTAGACACTGACTATGGGTCCGGTCCAAGCCTTGGGTCTTGGGTCCTGGGTCCTGGGTCCGGGGTCCAAATCCAAACCCAAGTCCAGTTCTAGCTCATGTCTTGGGTCCTAGTTTGGGTCTCAAGTCTAGGTTTGGGTCTAGGTTTGGGTCTTGGGTCCTGAGTCATGGGTCTGGGTCCCCGATTCAGGTTAGGGTCCTAGGTCCCAGTTTCGGTTAGGGTCCCAGTTCGAGTGCAGGTCCCAGTCCATGTTCGGTACTTGTACTTGTCTCGGGTCTTGGCCTGGTCTGGGTCTGGGTCGTGGTTCAGTTCTCAGGTCCCAAGTCTGAGTATCGGGTCTCGGGTCCCTGTCCCAATCTAGGTTCTAATCCTAGTCTAGGTTCAGGTCTCGGTCCTAATCTTGATCTAGGTACCAGTCCTAATCTTGCTACGGGTCTGGGTCTGGGTTTGGGTCTTGCTCAGGGTCTTAGTTTGGGTCTTAGTCCGTGTTTGCGTCCGGGTCTTAGTCTGGGTCTGGGTTTTGGTATGGGTTTGGGTTCTGGTCAAGGTCCCAGGTCATGGGTCGTGGGTCGTGGGTTCTAGGTTTTAGGTCGCAGGTCTTGGCGCAACTTTGGATCCGAGTTCAAGTCTGGGTTCAGGTATCAATCCCGGTCTAGGTCTCCGTCCGTGTTTAGTTTCGCGTCTAGATCTGGTTTTGTGTCATGGTCCAATTCCTTTTCCAGGATCCCGATTTTGGTTCTTGTTCTGATTTTGGGTCTCGGGTCCTAGTCTAGGTTTGGGTCCTAGTCTGGCAATGGTACCAAGATCTAGACACTGACTACGGGTTGGGTCCAAACCCCAGGTCGTTGGTCAAGATTTGAATCCCAATCTTGGGTCCCAGTCTCGTTCTGATTCGGATCCAGTGTCCCGGTATGTGTCTATGTTTGGGTTCAGGTCTGGGACTGAGATCGGGGTCGGGTCTTGTGTCTCAGTCCCAGTCTTTTGTCTCGATTCTAGTTCTAATTTTGACTTTGGGTCCCTAATCTAAGTCTAGGTCCTAGGTTCAGGTCAAAGTCTCAAATCCCGATCTGGATCCTTGGTCCGGGTCCTTGGTTTGGGTCTGGGTCCAAGTCCATGTCTGGGTTTTGGTTCGAGTTCGTGTCCCGAGTCCCGATTCGACTTTTTATACAGGTCTGGATCCCGATCCCGGTCTGGGTTTGGGTCTGGGTCCTAGTTAGATTCTAGTACCCAAACTCAAACCCACACTCGAACTGGAACCCAACTCAGGAGTACGGGTCTTGGTCTAGGTCAGGGTCTAGGTCCGATTCTAGGTCCAGTTTTGAGTCCGAGAATGGGTCCCAAATCTAAACACTTATTACATGTCTGGTCCAAGACTGAGGTCTGAATCAGGCTCACGCTCTGGGTCTGGTCTGGGGTCTCGGTCCTAGTTTTGATGCCTGTGTCTCGAGTCCAGGTCCCCCATCTAGGTACAAGTCCTAGGTCCCGATCCGAGTCCAGGACCCAGTCGTGGTTCAAGTCCTGGTCTGAGTCGGGGTTCGGGTTTCGATCTTGGTCTAGGTCAAGATCTAGGTTCGAGTCTAGGTCTAGGTTTGGGTCTGAGTCTCGAGTTCCGATCTAGGTCTGGTTTCTGAGGCCTAGGTCTAGGTCCCCATCGAGGTCTGGGTCCATGTTCAGGTTTGGGTCGTAGTCCCAGTTTTTATTTTGATTCAGTGTCTGGGTTCAGGTTTGGGTCCGGGTCTGGGTCGTGTTCTGAGTCTTGGTCCGAGTTAAGGTCTGGGTGTGGATTTAGGTCCGGATCCTGATCTTGGACTGTGTTTGGGTCTAGGTCTGCGCTCGGGACCCAGGTGCAGGTCCAAGTCTAGGTCTTGGTCAGGGTCTCGATCCGGATCTATGTCTTGAGTTTCAATCCCAGTCTGGGTTTGGGTTTGGGTTCGAGTCAAGGTTCATATCCTGATCTTTGTCTTGAGTTTCAATCCCAGTCTGGGTTTGGTCTGGGTCTAAGTTCGAGTTCAAGGTCACGGTCGTAGTCTTGTTCAAAGGTCCTGGTTTGGTGGTTCTTATTCAGGTTCTAGTTTCAGGTCGCGGGTCTGGCTTAGGGTCCTGGTCTGAGTCCCAGATCTGGATCCCTGTCACGTGTCCCGGTCTTGTTCTGGTTCAGATGCCGGGTCCTAGGTCCAAGTTTGGGTTTGGGACTCAAACTTGGGTGCGGTTCTAGGTCCCAACCCTAGTTTTGTGTCTCGAGTTTGGTTCCATGTTTAGGTCTGAGTTCGGGTCCAGGTTCAGAAGCGAGTCGAGGTCTGGGTTGGGATCTAGGTCTGGGACGCAGTTCAGGTCTAGGTCTGGGTTGGAGTCCATATCCTAGTCGAGTTACGGTTCGAAGTCTAGGTCAAGGTCTAGTTACGGTTCCAGGTCCTGGTCCATGTCCTGGTTCCGGTCCTATTCCTGGGTCTCGGTCTACTTCTGGTTTCGGTTCCAATTTTGGGTCACAGGGTTCGAGTCTAGGTTTGGGTCTAGGACTGGGTTCAGGTTCGGGTCCTGGTCTGGGTTAGGGTCTAGGTCCTAGATCCCAGATCTAGACACCGACTACAGTTTCGGTCCAAGCCCCGAGTCCAGATCAGGATCCTGATCTCGGGTCCTAGTCTGGTTGCATTTTGGGTGCCGGGTCACGAGTTGGGTCCTAGGTTCAAGTCTGCGTCTGGGGTCGGGTCTTGGGTCCAGTCCTAGTTCTGGTTCCCAGGTCCTTATCCCAATTCTGGGTCCAGGTCCCGGTTCTGGTCTTTGTTTAGGTCCAGCTCTATGTTCAATTTTGGGTCCTAGTCGCTGTTCTGGTTTGGGTCTCGATCTAGATTTTTATTTGTGTTTGGGTTCGGGTCTGGGTCTTGATCCTTGTCCCAGTCCTAGTGTGATTCAAGTTCCATTTGCAATTCTGAGTTTGAGTTTTGGTTCGAGTTTGAGTAGTGGTCTGAAAACTTGTTCGAGGTTGGGTTAGGGTCCGAATCTCGGTCTAGGTCTAGATCGAGCTCCAGGTGTGGGATAGGGTCTAGCGTTTTGGTCTAGGTTCGTGTCTGAGTCCCAAGTTTCGATCTCTGTCTGAGTCCAGGTTTTTTTTCTGATTCTATGTCTTGGGTTCCGATCCTGGTCTAGGTTCGAGTTCAAGTCAGGGTGTAGGTCTAGGTTTGGGTTTGATTCTAGGTCTGGGTCTGAGTTCCGATCCTTGGTTTGGGTCTGATTTTTGGTTCGAGTTCGAGTTTGGGTTTTGTCTTGGGATGGGTTCGTGTCGACGTTCTTGTCCTGGTTTGGGTCCAAGGGAGGTTTCCAGTCTGGGTCTGGGTCCGACTTCAGATTCCTGGGTCCAGGTCAGGTCCTGGTTCGGGTTCGAGTACCGGATTTAGATCTGGGTCTGGGTTCCGGGGCTTAGGTCCATAGTCTTTGTCCCCCATCAAAGACTTGTTCCTAGGTCTGGGTCTGGGGTTGGGTCTTGGGGCTCGGTCCCAATTCTGATGCCCGTGTCTCGGGTCCAGGTCCCCCATCGAAGTCTGAGTCCTAGGTCCCAGTCCGAGACCAGGACCCAATCGGGGTTCAAGTCCTAGTCCAAGTCGGGGTTTAGGATTCGATCTTGGTCTAGGTCCAGATCTGGGTTCGAGTCTAGGTGTATGTTCTGGTCAAAGTTTCGAGTTTCGATCTAAGTTTGGGTTCTAAGGCCTAGGTCAAGGTGCCCCATCCAGGTCTGGGTCCTAGGTCCCGCTCTGGTTCCATGTTCGGGTTTTGTCATGGTCTCGATCCGAATTTATGTGCTAAGTTTCAATCTCGATGCAGGTTTGGGTTTGGGTTTAAGTCCAAGTTCTTGTACGGATCCCTATCTAAGTTTGAGTCCGGGTACGGTATCGGGTACGAGGTCTAGGTCTGGGTCCGAGTTCGGGTACGGGTCTCGGTCCCGGTCTGGGTACACGACCATGACTGGGCCCGAGTTGCGATCTCAGTTTGGGTCTAGGGCTAGGTCCGAGGTCGGTTCTAGGTTTAAGTCCAAGTTTGGGTCCTGGTCACGGTCCTAGTCTTGTTCAAGGGTCTTGGTCTGGCGGTTCTTATTCAGGTTCTAGTTTCATGTCACGGGTCTGGCTCATGGTCCAGGTTTGGGTCCTGGTCTGAGTTCCAGATCTGGATCCCTGTCACGTGTCCCGGTGTTGTTCTGGTCCAGGTCCGGGGTCCTAGGTCCAAGTTTGGGTTTAGGACCGAGACTTGGGTGCGGTTCTAGGTCCCAACAGTAGTTCTGTGTCCCGAGTCTGGTTCTATGTTTAGGTCTGAGTTCGAGTCCAGGTTTAGAATCCAGTCGAGGTGTGGGTTGGGATCCGGGTCCTGGTCACGGTTTGGGTTTAGGTCTGGGTTGGAGTCCAAGTGCTGGTCCAGTTACGGTTCCAATTCTAGGTCCAGGTCCAGTTACGACTCAATGTCTAGGTCCAAGTCCTGGTTCCGGTCCTACTCCTGGGTCCCTGTCTACTTCAGGTTTCGGTTCCAATTTCAGCTCACAAGGTATGGGTTCTGGTCCAGGTTTTGGTCGAGGGCTGGGTTCGGGTCTGGGCTGGGTTCAAGCTCTGGTCTGGGTTAGGGTCTGGGGCTGGGTCCCAGATCTAGACACCGACTACGGGTTCGATCCAAGCCCCAAGTCCAGATCTAGATCCTTATCTTGGGTCCCGATCTGATTTAATTTCGGGTGCGGGTTCGAATCCAGGTCTTAGGTTCAAGTCCGGGTCTGGGGTCGGGTCATGAGTCCCAGTCCTAGTTCTGTTGCCCAGGTCCTTATCTCGATTCTGGGTCCAGGTCCCGGTTCTGGTCTGGGTTTGGGTCGCGCTCTATGTTCGGTTTTGGGTCTTAGTCTCGATTCGGGTTTGGATCTTAGTCACAGTTCAGGTTTGGGTCTCGGTTTAGATTTTTATTTGGGTTTTGGTAAGGGTACGGGTATGGGTCCTGCTCCTTGTCCTAGTCCTAGTCTGATTCTAGGTCCAGTTGCTATTCTGAGTTCGAGTTTGGGTTCGAGTTCGGGTCAGGGTTTGAGTATTGGTCTGAGTTTTGGTTAGGGTTTGGATCTTGGTCTAGGTTTGTATCGGGCTCCAGCTGTGGGATAGGGTCCTTGGTTTGGGGCTAGGTTCGGGTCTATGTCCCAAGTTTCGATCTCCATCTGAGTCCATGTTTTGTTTTGAGTACCTCGACCTTGAACTGGACCGCCACCCATACGTAGTCCAGAACCCAGTCCCGGACCCACACTAGGATTGAGACCCAAACCCAAAACAAAACCCGAACTCGGGACTCGATCCCAGACGCAGACCAAGCCTCTGACCGAGACGGGGATTCGGACCTGGACATGGACATGAACCCAGACCCAGAACCGAATACCGACCCAGACCAACACCCAGACCGAGTTCAAAACACGGCACCTAGACACGAACCGAGACGCAGACGCAAACCTAGAATTAGACCCAAACCTACACCTGAACCTAGACCCAAACTCGAACCCAGATCGGTATCAAAACCCAAGACTTAGACCAGGAACTAAACCTGGACTCACATCGAGATCGAAACTTGGGACTCAAACCTTGACCTAGACCCAGACCCAGGACCCGAACCCACACACGGAGCATGATCCAAACCTAGACTGAAATCCAGACCCGAACCCAAACTCAGACAAGGACTTAACCCCGACCCGAACTCGAACCCTAACTCAAATTCAGAATTGCAATTGTAACTAGAACCGGAATAGGACTAGGACAAGGATAAGGAACTAAACCCAAACCCGAACCTAGATAAAAACACAAACCGAGACCTAAACCTTAACCGACACTAGGAGTCAACCCCGAACCTAGACCGGGACCCAAACCCAGGTAAGAACTGGAACTTGGACTAAGAATTAGGATAGAGACCTGGGCAACGAAACTATGATCGGGACCTAGTATTGAAACTCAGACCCGGACTTGAACCTAAGATCTAGCTTGTGACCCAGCAACCAAAATGGAACCAGGCTAGGACCCGAGATTGGGATCTAGATCTGGACCTGGGGCTTGGACCGAACTTGTAGTCAATGTTCGAATCTGGGATCCAACCCCGACCCCAACCTAGACCCAAACCTCAACTCAGTCCAAGACCAAAACCTGGAGCCGAACCCATACCCTATGACCAAAAATTGGAACCAAAATTAGAAGTAGACCAGGACCTAGGAACGGGACCAAAACAAGGACATGGAGTTGGAACCGTAATCGTACATGGACGTAGACCTAGAACTGTAACCAGACCAGGACCTGGACTCCAACTCAGACCTAGACCCAAACCCGGATCCGGACTCGGATCCCAACCTAGTCTTGGACTCGAACCCAAACTCAGACCCAAACATGGAACCAGAATCAAGAAAACAAACTGGGGTCGGGACCTAAAAACGCACCCTAGTCTTGATCCTGAATCCAAAATCGGACCTGGGACCCAGGACTTGAACAAGAACAAGACCGGGACCCGTGATACGGATCCAGATCTTAACTCAAGATCTGGGAAACGGGGCTTCCTACAGATCCGCAGTCGGTGTTTTGATCTAGGACTTAGACTAGGACCCAAACCCAGACCAGGATCCAAACTCGGACCCAGACCTAGACCCAGGACTTGAAATTGGAACCTGAACAAGAACTCCTACACCAGGACCATAGAACAAGACTAGGACTATGACCAGGACCTGGACCTAGACCTAGAACCGAACTCGAATCTTGCCCTAGACCCAAAATGAGACCAGATATCGGGCCCAGAACTAGACCTAAATCTGGGATCCGATCCTAAACACAAACTCGAACCTCGATGGGGATCTGGATACGAACTCTAAGTCGGACAAAGACCCACACCGAGATTGAAACCAGAGACCTAGATCTGGACTGAGATCATGACCCAAACCCAAACCTGGACCCGCACTAGGGACACTAACTTGGACCTGGACCCGAACCCAGACTTGGATAAGGACTGAGACCCCAACCCAGACCCAAACCCGAACCCGGACACAAAATCCAAGTGTGGGTCTGAGTTTGAGTATGGGTCTTAGTCCAGTTACAATTTTGGGTCTAGGTCCTGGTCCTTCTCCTTATCCTATTCCTGGGTCCCATTCCGCCTCTAATTTTGGTTCCAATTTCAAGTCACGCAGTACGGGTCGAGTCCAAGCATCAAGTCCCTGATCCCAAGTCCCGAGGTGGGTCTTAGGTCTAAGTTTGGGTCTAGGGTCAGGTCTCGGATCCTGATCCAAGTTCTGAAGCCCAAGTTTTAGTCCTAGTTTTGGGGCCCAATTCATTGGTCTGGGTCCCCCAACTATGTTTGGGTCCTAGGTCCCGATTTGGGTCCAAGTTCGTGTTTCAGTTTGGGTTCGGGTCTCAGGTCCAAGTGTGGGTTCGGGTCCGAGTTCGGGTCCCAATCCTAGTCTGGGTCTGTGTTTCGGTTCCCTAGTCTGAGTTTGGTTCTTGGGTCTTGGGTTGTGCCTTGATTCTTAGGTCTGGGTCTGGGTCCGGGTCCCGGTCTGGGTCCAAGTCCCAGTCTTGGTTTAGGTCACACGTCACAGGTCTCGGTCCGGGTCCAAGTCCCAATATGGGTTTTGGTCTAAGTGTGGGTTTAGGTTTTGGTCCTATTACAATCCCATGTTTGGGTGTTGGGTTCCATGTTCTGGGTCGCAGGTCCTGGCACAAGTCTAGGTTCGGGTTTAGGTTTCGGTTCGGGTATTGATCCCAATCTAGGTTAGGGTCCGTGTTCAGTTTCGTTTCTAGATCCAGTTCTCGATCCAAGTCCAATTCATGTTCCAAGGTCCTGATTCTGGTTCTTGTTCCAATTTTAGGTCCTGGGTCTGAGTCTTGGTTTGGGTCCTAGTGTGGAAATGGTCCTAGGTTTGGGTCTTGGTACGATTCTATGATCCAGACACCGACTACGGGTTGGGTCCAAGCACCGGGTCATGGGTCAGGATTCGGATCCCAATCTTGGGTCCTGGTCTTGTTCCGATTCAAATCTCGGGTCTCAGTCTGTGTCCATGTCTGGGTCCGGGTTTGGGACAGAGACCGGGGTCAGGTCTTCGGTCCCATTCCAAGTCTTTGGTCCTGATTCTGGTTCTCATTTTTGGTTTGGGTCCCCAATCGAGGTGGGGGACCTGGGTCCAATTCCAGTCCAGGTCCTACGTCCAAGTCTAGATCCAAGTCCGTGTCTAGGTTCGGGTTCGTGTCCCGAGTCCCGATCCGATTTTTTATTTGAGTCCACATCCTGGTCTGTGTTTGGGTTAGGGTCCTAGACAGATTCCAGTTTCGGAACAGAGATCGGGTTCTAGTCCTCTAATCTTATTCCGAGATCCTGGTCTGCTTCCAGTTTTGAGTCACGGGGTACAGGTTCGTGTCTATGTCTGGGTTTGTGTCCGAGTCCACGTTTGGGTTTGAGTCTAGGTATTGGTCCCAGATCCAAACATCGAAATCAGGTCCAAGCTTCGGGTCGAAATCAGGATCCTGGTCTCGGGTCCTATTCTAGTTCCACTTCGGGTCAAAGGTTCTTGTCTGGGTCCTAGTTAGGGCTGTGTGTCCGAGGTCAGGTCTAGGGTCTCAGTGCTAGTTCTAAAGCACGGGTCCCGGGTCTAGGTCCTAGGTCCCAGTCCGAGTCTAGAACCCGGTCCGGGTTCAAGTCCTCGTCCGAGTTCAGGTTCAGGTTTCCAATCCCAGTTCAGGTCCAGATCTGGGTTCGATTTCTGGGTTCGAGTCCAGATCCTAGTCCGGGTCTTAGTCTAAGGTTTTAATCTTGGTCCGGGTTCTGAGGCCCGGGTCAAGGTCCGCCATCTAGGTACGGGTCCTTGGTCCCAGTCAGGGTCCATGTTTGGGTTCGGGTCCTAGTCCTAATTCTCATTTTGATTCCGTGTCTGGCTTCGGGTACAGGTCCGAGTCTAGGTCGGGGTCTGAGTCTTGGTCCGAGTTTTGTGTTGGGTCTGGGTCCAAGTTCGAATCCCGTTCTGGGTCTGGGTTTGGGTCCAAGTCGGAGTCCAAGTCTTGGGTACGGTTCTAGGTTTGGGTGTGGGTCTCGCTCCAGATCCAGGTCCCACGTTTCGATCCCGGTCTGGGTATGGGTCGTCGTCTGGGTTCGAGTCTAGGTTTGTATCTAAATCCATGTCTAGGTCTGGGAATGGGCCCGAGGTTCAGGTCCGACATGATACCGAACCTGGAACCGGAATAAGACTAGGACTGGGACTGTAACAGGACTCAAACCTAAACCCTAACTCAGACCAGAACCCATATGGGGACTTGGACCCAAACCAGGACTTATGACCTGGGAATTAAACCAAGACCGGGACCTGGACCCAAACTGGGACCTGTAGTTGGTGTTTGGATCTAGGACTTAAGACAAGAACCCGAACCCAAACTCAAACTCAAACCAGGACCCGGACACATACCAACACCCTAAACAACACTAAGGAACCAAAACCGAAACTTGAACTTGAACATGACTGAGATCTTTGAAAGGGATCGAAACCTGGACCCAGACCCAAACCCGAAACCGGATCGAACCACGAACCCTACCCGAGACCAAAACCCAAACCTAAACATCGCCCCAGACCCAACTCAGGACCCGAACCCGTACCTCGTGATTTGAAACTAGAACCGAAACTAAATGCAGATCGTGACCTAGGAACAGGACCACGACTAGGACATGGACCCAGACCCAAAATTGTAACCTGACCAGGACGTGGACTCAGACAGAAATCCATCTTCGGATTGGGTCCCAAACCTGAATCCAAACCCGAACCGGTACTCAAGACTCGAACCCAGGCCTAAATTCAGACCCGAACATTGAACATGACTCGGGACCCAAAACTCGGATCGAGACCTACAACTGCACCCCAGTCTCGGTCCTATACCAAGACCCAAACCTAGTCCTGGACCTATACCCAGACCCAAACCTGGGACCCAAAACTGAAACTTGAACCAGAACATGACCAAGACCCTGGAACAGGACCGGGACACTGACAAGGACCTAGACCGGGTCTCGGAACTAGACCGAACACAGCCCTGAAACTCGAGCTCGGACCCAATCCTGGACCCATTCCCGGACCTTGACAAGGACTGAGACTCGAAACCGAACTCGAGACTCGATCCCAGACCGAGCCCTTGACTGAAATTGGAATTCTGACCTCGACATGGACACAAACCCAAACACGGACCCAAATACCAACAAGGACCTAGACCTGGATCAAAACATGGGACCTAGACCAAAACCCAAATGCAAACCCACACCTGAACTTGGGACCCAGACCCAAGACCCAAACTTGGACCTTGACTAAGACCTGGACCCAGATCAAGATCTGAAAAACCCGCACCTAGACTTGGAATAAGACTCAGACCCTGACCCCAACCTGGACCCAAAGCCGGACGCAGAACCAAACCTGGGACCCGAGACCATGAAACAGATCTGGATTCGGGGCTTGGAACTGACCCGTAATCCGAAGTCACTTGCAGACCCAGACCTGAAACCTACCCCGAACCCAAACGAGTACAGGAACCTAGACACGAAGCCATACCAGGAAAAAATCCGAACCCACACTCGAACCCAAAATCAAACCCAAACCCGACACCCGAACTCAAACCCATACCCAAAATCAGACCCAAACCTAGGCCTGCACCCGGACCCAAACTCAAACCTAGACCGAGATCGAAACCCAGGACTTAGACTCGAAACTAAATAAGGACTCAGATTGAGATCAAAACTTGAGACTCGGACCTGAACCTGAACACAGACTCAGGACCCTAACCCACACTCAGAGCCCGATCCGAACCTAGACCGAGTTCAAGACCCAAACAAAAACTCAGATTAGGACTCGAACCCCGACCCGAACTCAAACACAAACTCGAACTCGGAATTGCAATTGGAACTGGAACTGGAACCGGACTAGGACTAGGACCAGGACAAGGACCCACACCCGAACCCAAACCCAAATAAAAACCAAAATCGAGACACAAACCCGAATTGGGACTAGGACCCAAACCCGAACCTAGACCGGGACCCAGACCCAAACCAAAACTGTGACCTGGACCCAGAATCAAGATAGGGACCTGGGCAACAGAACTAGGACTGGGACCCAAGACCCGACCCCAGACCCAGACATGAACCTAGGACCCAGCTCGTGACGCGACACCTGAAATGGAACTAGAACAAGACCCGAGATCGAGATCTGGATCTGGACCTGTGGCTTGGACCGAACCCATAGTCGGTGTCTGGAGCTGGGACCCAGCCCCGAACCTGAACCCTGACCAGGACCCAAACCTAGACCCAGACCCGAACCCAGTCCTAGACCCAAACCTGGACCCGAACCCGTACCCTATGACCTGAAAATGGAACCGAAATCGGTAGTAGACGGGGACTCGGGAACGGGACCAGAACCAGGACTTAGACCTAGACCTAGAACCGTAACTAGACCTAGACCTAGACTTGGAACCGTAACGAGACTAGGACCCGGACTCCAACCCAGACCTAGACCCGAACTGGGACCCAAACCCGAATCCCAACCCAAACTTGGACACGGTACCCAAACCTAGACCCAAACTCAGACCCAAACATGGAAAAAGACTCGGGATAGAGAACTGGGGCCAGGACCTAGAACCGCACCCGACCCTCAGTCCCGAACAAAAACTCGGACCTGGGACTCGGGATCTGAACTAGAACCAAATCGAGACACGTTATAAGGATCCAAATCTGGGACTCAAGCCAGGTTCCGAACCCAGACCACGACCCAAACCCGGACACTGACCTAGACCTGGGACCCAAAATTGAAAATTGAAGAAGAATCACCAGACCAGGACCCTCGAACTTTTATATGGAAGAAAGTGTAGATCACTGATTCGCTGGGATCAAGTAGGTGAAATAAAGTTCCTAGTCCCTAAGGCTGTTCAGAGAACAAGTGAGGCAGTTGATAAAATTAGAGCGCGAATGCTCGCGGCTGAAAGCAGAAAGAAGAGTTATGTTGATCCAAAGTCACAGGAGATTGATTTTCAGATTAGAGATATGGTATTTCTCCAAGTAACGCCTATGAAAGGAATCAAATGCTTTGTTAAGAAAGGGAAGCTTAGCCAAAGGTCCATTGAACCTTTTGAAATCCTTGAGAGGATAGGGCAAGTAGCGTACAGATTGGCTAAGCCCCCAGCGCTGGCAGCTGTACATGATGCGTTCCATGTTTTGATGCTTCAGAATTATGTCTCAGATTCATCCCATATCTTGAGTTATGAAGCATTGGAACTATAGTAAGATTTATCATATGAGGAACAACCGGTGCAAGGTATTATGGAAAAACAGTAAAGTGGAAGAGGCAACCTGAAAACTCTAGACGGATATGCAACAAAATATCCGGAGTTGTTCAGGTAAATTTTGGGACGAAATTTCTATAAGGAGGGGGTAATTGTAATACCCTAAGACTAAGAAAATGGATTACCAAACCCTAACTAGTTAAATGTGTATTATAGTAGAATTGTATTATTATATAATTTATTATCAGTGAACTAATTTGATATATGATATGTTAAGACCCTGTTGGTGAGCTAGGGGAAATTTTGTAATTTTGACACGAGAAGGGTAAAACTATGGAATTTATATAATGATGTGCTTATGGACTCTATTATTATTTATTCACAACTGGGTATTTGGGATTATTTGTTGGCATTTTATTAATATGGGATTAATTTGAAAATTATTTGAATATGTGATATTGAATGGAAATGACTTAAATGCCCTTGAATGCTTAATTGTGTGTTATATGGCCCTAGGGACAATTTAGGGTTTTTGACTATTTTGTCTATTTTGTGACAAGTGAATGTTGATTAATGAAAAGCATTTTCTGCATTTCGCTTTACCCAAACCACCCCCCTCTCTCTCTCTCTAAACTCATTTACTCTAATCTTTGAATTTGTAGAGAATTGCTTGGATTCAAGCTTATTTTGTGGGAATCTTTAAAGGTTGAGTTGTTGAGGATTTGGAGGTAGTTTTCTTACTGTCCTAATTTGAATTGGTTGCTGAAATTGAAGTTGATTTAAGCATGATTTTATTGTAGAGATCCTTGTGATGCATGTGTGTTGGAATTAGTTTAATTTTGATACTCTATACTTGATTGTGTTTAAGGTTGATGTAGGATGCTTTGTGTTGTGCTTTTAACATAATTTTTGAGGTTAAGTTGGTGCTTTAATTCTTTTATACAGCTCTGATTTTATTGTTGAGCTTGAGCTTGTGTTTTGGGTTTAAAGATTAAAGGTTTGAGCTTGAATTTGTTGATATTTTACTCAACTTTGGAGCCGATATTGTATATTGTTTAAATCTGATTTTGTTGCATGCGAGCTTTGATTTTGACCTTTAAATGTGTGTATTAGCTCTCTGTTATGTTAGTCATATTGTGTGGGAAATGATTTTGAGATATATGCATGTTTGGGTGAGATTGGGTGATTTTTGATGCATTTTTCGAGCTGCTAGAATGGAGTTTCTGGGTGTTCAACCCAGGCGCCGCGGCCCAGCTATTCGGCACCACGGCCTGCTCGCGTGGACAGATTTCATGTTGAACTTGTTTTGTTCATAACTTCTGACTCGGGACTCCGTTTGGGTCGTTCTTTATATTGTTGGAAAGCTCGTTCCGAGCTTTATATGTTTATCTATATTTTGAATGTCAATTTTATACTATGTTAAAGTTTATTTAGGGATTAACCCTATCCTTGTGAATCCCAAAAATTGTGACTAGGATTACCGTCACTAGGTGAGGGGCACTAGGGGATTTGGAATCTCCGTGTTTACGGGATAATTGGTAAGATAGTATTTAGCAAGTAGAGTATGCACGGTGTCGCTTATATTGAAAATGATATATGTGAGTAATTGGGAACTGGGACTAGGGTTATCACCCTAACATGAGCGGTTTAATGGTCTAGGGTTATTACCCTAGTGATGATTAATGTGAATGTGTTATGCATAGCTATATATAAGTGAATATTTAGATTTAGGGTTATGCGTTCAAGGCATAATCGGGTTGGACTCGGTGACTAGAACCGAGATGAACATTTTAAGGCCTTATTGTATTTAGACGTGTAAGCGTAAAAAGTAGGTCTATGCCACATACACATAAATAGGCGTGTGAGCGTAACACACGGGTATGTGTCATACAGACAAATGTGAAATGGAATTAATGTTTGTTTATGTGATGTGATGATTATGATTATTGATATTTTATACTGTCTTGCTGGGCTTGGCTCACGGGTGCTGTACTGTGCACGAAAGGATAAATCTGTCTCAGATCATCCATGAGTGCGAGAGTTGGGCGATGTATGTACATGTTCGAGCCACACTAGACCAAGCGAATTGGGGTCTACCAGTGATGAACTTTTGAAACTCTCATTTTACCGCTTAGGTCAGCTAGTGAAAAGGCTTGTAACATTTTGTAAAATATTTTTGAGATCCCGAGACATGTAATTTTTCATTGTAAAGTTAAGTTTATTACAACTTTTATTTTCACTCTGTTTTCAATTAAATTTTAAATTACGTGCGCTTATCTTTCTAGTAATCCAGTTTAGGGGATTAGGGTTTCTTAATCACCTTCGGTAGTGTGCCTATTTCTTAGGGCGTTATAGTTTGGTATCAGAGCGCCAAGGTTTTTAAATTCTTGGTCCTGGTCCTGTTCTTAGGTCCCGATCCGCTTCTAGTTTTGGTTCCGGTTTTAAGTCACGGGGTACAAGTTCGGGTCGAGTTTGGGTCCAAGTTTGGGTTTGGGTCCTGATTTGGTTCTAGGGCGAGGTTCAGGTATGGGTTTCGGTCTCGGTTAGGGTCAGAGGGTTTGTCCATTTCTGGGTTCGGTCTAGGTCCAGGTCCAGGTCCTATTCAAAGATCCTGGTCCAGTTCCAGTTCACGTTTCGGTTTTGGTTCCCGAGTGTGGGTTTGGATCTTGGTATGTGTCCAGGTCTTAGTTTGAGTTCGAGTTTGGGTTTCGGTATACGTCTATGTCCAAGATCCAAACACAAACTACGGGTCAGGTCCAAGCATCAAGTCCCGAGGTGGGTCCTAGGTCCAACTTTGGGTTTGGGGTTGGGTCTCACATCCCGATCCAAGTTTTGAGGCCCAAGTTCTGGTCCTAGTTTGGGGGCCCAAAGCCTAGATCTGGGTCCCCCATCTATGTTTGGGTCCTTGGTCCTAGTTTGGGTTCGGGTCCGAGTTCGGGTCCCAGTCCAAGTCTGTGTCTGAGTTTTAGGTCCCAAGTTCAAGTCTTGTTCTTCGGTCCTGGGTTCGGCCCCAGTTTTTTTGTCTGAGTCTGGGTCCAGGTCTTGATCTAGGTCCAGGTCCCGGTGTTGGTTTAGGTCCCAGGTCACAGTTCCCGGTTTGGGTCCAAGTCCCGGTATCGGTTCTGGTCTGAGTTTGGGTTTAGGTTTGGGTCCTGTTATAGTGCCACTTCTGGGTTCTAGTCTCATTCCTAGTCCAATTCAAGTTCTGGGTCTAGGATCGGGTCGGACCATGAACCTGGGACCCGATCCCAGACCTAGACTCAAACCTAGACATGGATCTGGATAAGAACCTGGACTCGAACCTTGACCCGGACCCACACCCAGCCCAGGATCGAAACTTAGGACCTTGATCCGAACCGAGACCACGACCCAAACCTGGACCTGTACCCAAGACTTGCACTTGGACCTCGACAAAAACCCATACCCAACCCTGGACTCGGACCAGGACTCAGACCTTGACCCAAACCTGGACAAGAACCCAAACCCGGACACGGAATCGAAATCAGAACTGGGACTACTACTTAAACCTAAACATGGACTTGGACTGGGACCTAGGACCTGAACCTGGATGTGAGAGCTAGACCCGGGCCTCAGAAGCCAGACCGGGATCGGAACTCGACACTCAGACCTGGACCTGGATCTAGACTTAAACCTAGGACTCGAACCCAAATCTTGACCATGAGCGGGATAAAAAGCCCGAACCTGAACTCGAAATAGAACTTGAACCCTAACCAGGTCCTAGACTTGGACTGGGACCTAAGACCAAGACCTGGATGGGGGACCTAGACCCGGGACCCGAGCTTTGGAATTGACACCAGGACCCATACCGAGATCGGAACACACGACCGAGACCCAGACCCCAATCAAGACCCGAACCTAGAACCAAACTCAAGACCTGAACCCGGACCCAAACCCAGACCAAAACTTTGTTCGAGACCTAGACCTTAACTAGGACCCTGATCGGGACCCCGACCCAGACCCGAAAAAGGACCTGGACTCAGACCACCACTCGAACCCAAACTCAAACCTGAACCCGTACTGTGACCTAAACTCGGACCCAAACTTGGGATCCAAACCCAGTCTAGGATGAGAACCTAGACTTGGGACTGTAATAGGACCCAAACCTAAACCCAAACTCAGACAAGAACCCATACCGGGACTTGGGACCAGACCAGGACTTATGACCTGGGACCTAAACCGAGACCGAGACCTGGACCCAGACCGGGACTAGGACCCAGACCGGGACTAGGACCTAGACCCAGACCCCAAAACCAGGGTCGAACCCCGGACCCTTGAACCAGACTCGGACCTTGGACCCGAAACCCAAAGCTAGACTGGGACTAGGATGCAAACTCGTATCCGAACCCTAACCGGGACCTTGACTCGAACTCGACCCGAACACGAACCCAGACCGGGACCTAGGACCCGAATATAGATGGGGGACCCAGACCTAAGAATTGGGCCCCAAAACTAGGCCTAAAACTTGGGCCTTAGAACTTGGATCTGGATCGGGGACCTGACCCTAGAACCAAACTTTGACATAGGACCCACCTTGGGCCTTTGGATCTGGTACTCGATGGTTGGCCCCGATTCGTTGTCGGTGTCTAGATCTAGGACATAGACCAGAACGCGAACCCAAACTCAAACTCAAATCAGGACTCGGACACATACCAAGACCCGGACCCACACTTGGGAACAAAAACCTAAACTTAAACTTGAACCGGACCGAGATCTTTGAACGGGACCGAGACCTAGACCCAGGCCCGAACCTGGAACCAGACCCACCCTCGAACCCTACTCGAGACCGAAACTTAGACCTGAACCTCGCCTCAAACCGGTACCTCGTGACTTGAAACTAGAACCGAAACTAGAAGCGGAT
This sequence comes from Cannabis sativa, assembly GCF_029168945.1. Classification (NCBI taxonomy): domain Eukaryota; kingdom Viridiplantae; phylum Streptophyta; class Magnoliopsida; order Rosales; family Cannabaceae; genus Cannabis; species Cannabis sativa. Next base: position 63,572,673 of record NC_083601.1, read on the forward strand.
TAGGACCCATGAACAGGACCAGGACATGGACCCAGACCCAAAACTGTAACCAGAATAGGATCCATACTCAGACACAAACCCACCCTGGGATTGAGTCCAAAACCTGAATCCAAACCCGAACCGGGACTCGGGACCTGAACCCAGACCTAAAATCAGACCCCGAACATTGAACATGACTTGGGACCCAGAACTAAGATCGAAACCGAGAATTGGACCCCAATCTCGGTCCTAGTCTTATTCAAGGGTCTTGGGCTGAAACTGGAAGTAGACGGGGACCCAACAATGTGACCAAAATAAGGACTTGGACTTGGAACCGTAACCGTACTTGGACGTAGACCCAGAACCGTAACTGGACAAGGACCTAGACTCCAGCTGAAACCTACACCCGAATCGGAACCAACAATCAAATCCCAACCCAAACCTAGACTCGGGACCCGAACTCAGACCTGAACATGGAACCAGACTCGGGACAAAAACTGGGGCCAGGACCTAGAACCGCACCCAAGTCTCGATCCCAAATCCAAACTTAGACCTGGGACCTAAACTGAGATAGGAACTCGGGCCTTGACCCGATCCCAGACACAAACTTGGTCCTAGATTTGGATCTGGATACGAACTTTGACTTGGACCCAGACCCAGAACGGGATCGAAACTCGAGACCTAGATCTGGATAGACATCTTGACCCAAACCCAAACATGGACCCGCACCAGGGACCCTAACTCTGACCTGGACCCGAACCCAGAACTAGATCAAGATCCAAACTGGGACCCAGACCCAAACCCAAACTCGGACCAGGACTCAGACCCCGACCCAGACCCAGACCCAAACCTGAACCCAGACACAGAATTTGAGTGTGGGTCCGTGTTCGAGTCTGGGTGCTAGTCCGATTACAATTTTGGGTCTAGGTCCTCGTCCTATTCTTGGGTCCTGATTTGCTTCTTGTTTTGGTTCTAGTTTCAAGTCACGAGGTACGGGTCAAGTCAAAGGATCGAGTCCCAGATCCTAAGTCCCAAGGTGGGTCCTACGTCCAGGTTTAGGTCTAGGTTCGGGTCCCGAATCGCAATCCAAGTTTTGAGGCCCAAGTTTTGGTCCCAGTTTGGGGAACCAATTCCTAGGTCTAGGTCCCATCTATGTTTTGGTCCTAGGTTGAAGTCCAGGTCTAAGTTTGTGTTCCGGTTCGGGTTAATGTCTCAGGTTTATGTCCAAGTCCAGGTCCCGATTTGGGTTCGGGTCCCATCCTAGTATGGGTTTAGGTTTTGGGTCCCAAGTCTGAGTTTGGTTCTTGTGTCCTGGTTTTGGCCCCAATTTTTAGGTTCGGGTCTTTGTCTGGATCCAGGTCCTGGTCTTGGTTTAGGTTCCAGGTCAAGGGTCACGGTCTGGGTCCAAGTACCGATATGTGTTTTGGTCTAAGTTTTGGTTTATGTTTGGCTCCTGTTACAGTCCCATGTCTGGATTCTAATCCCAGTCCTGGTCTGATTCCAATTTTGAGTTTGAGATCGAGTTTGGATCCCAGTTCCGGTTCGGGTTCGAGTCTTTGTACGGATCTGGGTTCGGGTGCTAAATTCAAATACTGACTATAGGTCAAGATAAAGCCTTAGGTCTAGATTCATATCTCGGTCTTGGTTTTGGTTTGGATTTAGAGTTGTGTCCCGGTAGTGAGTTCCTAGGTTTCGGGTCCAAGGTCGAGTCCAGTGTCTCGAGTTTTGGGTGAAGTTTTGGGTCTCGGTCCCGGTCGGCCCCAGTTTTGGGTCCAAGTCCCCCATCTATGTTCGGATCATTGGTTTAGGTCTTGGTCCAGGTTTGGGTTTGGGGCCCAGGTCCCCCATCAAGGTCGCGATTTGGTTCTCAGGTTCAAGGTCTGAGTCTCGAGTCCTAAGTCCCGGTCTCGGTCCCAATTCGGGTTCTAGTCCCAGTACAGGTTCAAGGCTCGATCTAGGTCCCAGTCCCAGGTTCGAGTTTAAGTCTCGGGTTCGTGTCTGAGTTCTAGTACGAGTCTGGGTCTGGGTCTGGGTCTAAATCTGGGTTTGGGTTTGGTCCGGGTCTGGGTCTGGGTCTTGGTCTGTCTCTGGGTCTGGGTCCAAGTTTTGGTACGACTCTGAGATCTGGTCCAGGTCCCGGGTCACGGGTGCTGGGTTCTAGGTTTTGGGTCACAAGTCCTGGGGCAAGTCTAGGTCCGGGTTTGGGTCTGGGTTCGGGTATCGGTCCCAATCTAGGTCTGTGTTCGGTTCCGCATCAAGATCTAGTTCTGGGTCCAAGTCAAATTCCTGTTACAAGGTCCTAATTCCAGTTCTTGTTCCGATTTCAGGTCCTTAGTCAGAGTCTGGATTTGGGTCCTAGTTTTGAAATGGTTCCAAGTTTGGGTCTTGGTAAGATACCAAGATCCACAAACCCAGTACAAGTTGGGTCCAAGCCCCGGGTCATGGGTCAAGATTCGGTTCCCAATCTTGGGTCCCGGTCTCATTCCGATTCAGATCCTGGGCCCCAGTCCGTGTCCAAGTCCCTGTCTGGGTCTGGGTTTGGGACCAAGACAAGGGTCGGGTGTTGGGTCACATTCTAAATCTTCGGTGCCGATTTAGGTTCTAATTTCAGGTTCGGGTTCCCAATCCAGGTCTGGACCTGGGTCCATGTCTGAGTCTCCCATCCTGGTCTGGGTTCTGCGTCCTAGTTTGGATCCATGTCCATGTCTGGGTTCGGGTTCGTGTCTCGAGTCCCGGTCCTAGTTTTAATTCGAGTCTGCGTCCCGCTCCGGGTGAGGGTCTAGTCCTAGTCCCTTGGTCTTATTCCCAAGTCTCGGTTCGCCTCCAGTTCCGCTTCCAATTTCAGGTCACAGTGTATGTGTCCGGGTCTGGTTTCGGGTTTGGGTCTGAGATCAGGTTTGGGTTTGAGTCCGGGTATGGGTCCCAGATCCAAACATCAACTATTGGTCAGGTCCAGGCCCCAGGTCCAGATCAGGATCACGGTCTCGAGTCCTAGTCTAGTTCCACTTCGGGTCCCAAGACCTGGTCTGGGTCCAAGTTCAAGGTCAGGGTCCGGGGTCAGGTCTTGGGTCTCAGTGCCAATTCCGAAGCCGGGTCCCGGGTCCAGGTTCCCCATCCAGGTCTGGGTCCTAGGTCCCGGTCCGAGTCTAGGACCCGGTCGAGCTTCAAGTCCTAGTCCGAGTTTAGGCTCGGGTTTCAAATCCTAGTCAGGGTCCAGATCTGGGTTTGAGTTCCAACTTCGAGTCCAGATCTTGGTCCGGGGCCTGGGTCCCAGGTCTAGGTCCCCCATCCATGTCTGGGTCCTAGGTCCTAGTCCGGGTCCATGTTTGGGTTCGGGTCCTAGTCCCAGTTCTGATTTCGATTCCGTGTTCAGGTTCGGGTTTAGGTTCGGGTCTGGGTCGGGGTCTGAATCCTGGTCCGAGTCCAGAGTTGGGTCTGGGTCCAAGTCCGGATCCCTGTCTGGGTTTTGGTTTGGGTCTAGGTCCGAGTCCATGTCTTGGGTACGGGTCCAGGTTTGGGTTTGGGTCTCAGATTGGATCCAGGTCCCACGTGTTAATCCCGGTCTTGGTAAGGGTCTGAGTCTTGGTTCGAGTCCAGGTTTGTATCTAGATCCATGTCTACGTCCGAGTCTGGGTCTGGGATCGGGTCCCTTGTTCAGGTCCGACCCGATAGCGTACTCGGACCTAGAACCGGAATCTGACCAGGACTGGGACTGTAACAGGACCCAAACCTAAACCCAAACTCAGACAAGAACCCATACCGTGACTTGCACCAGACCAGCACTTATGACCTGTGACCTAAACCAAGACCGAGAACTAGACCAAGACCGAGACTAGGACCTAGACCAAGACCCCAAAACCGAGGCCAAACCCAGGACCCAAGAACCAGACTCGAACCTAGGACCCGAAACCCAGAGCTAGACTGGGACTGGGACCCGAACTAGTACCAGAAGCCAAACCGAGACCTGGACTCGGACTGGACCCGAACCCGAACCCGGACCGGGACCCAGGACCCGAATACAGATGGGGGACCCTGACCTATGAATTGGGCCCCAAAACTAGGCCTAGAACTTGGGCCCTAGAACTTCGATCGGGATCGGGGACCTGACCCTAGACCCAAACCTGGACATAGGACCCCCCTCGGGACCTGTGATCCAGGACTCGATGGTTGGACCCGATTCGTTGTCGATGTCTAGATCTAGGACTTAGACCAGAACGTGAACCCAAACTCAAACTCAAATCAGGACCCGGACACATACCAAGACCCAAACCCACACTTGGGAACAAAAATTGAAACTTGAACTGGACTGGACCGAGATCATTGAACGGGACCGAGACCTAGACCCAGGCCCGAACCTGGAACCAGAGCCAGCCTCGAACCCTACTCGAGACCCAAAACCTGGACCTGAACCTCGCTCGAACCCGTACCTCGTGACTTGAAACTGGAACCGAAACTAGAAGCGGACTAGGACCCAGGAACAGGACTAGGACCAGGACATGCACCCAAACTCGGACACAAACCCACCTTGGGATTGGGTCCAAAACCCGGACCCAAACCCAGACCAAAACTTGGTCCAGGACCTAGACCTTAACTAGGACCCTCATCGGGACCCCAACCCGGACCTGAAAAAAGACCTGGACTCAGACCAAGACCTGAACCCAGTCTCAAACCTTAACCCGTACTCCGACCTAAACTCGGACCGAAACTTGGGATCCAAACCCGAACCTGAACTTGGACCTAGACTGGGACCTAGGATCCAGACCTAGAAGGGAGACTTGGGCCCCAAACCCAAACTTGGAGTAAGAATCCGGACCTAGATGGGGGACATGGACCCAAAACTTGGCCCTGAAACAACGACCGAACCCAAAACTCGACCCCAGACTTGAGAGACGGGACTTGACCTTGGACCCCCAACCCAAGACCTAACTACCGGGACACAACCCTGAACTTGAACCCAAACCCAAACTTAGGACCTGACCCAAGATCCGAGACCTGAACTAAAACAAGACTTAGATCCGAATCTTGACAAGAGGCTTTGACCTGACCCGTAGATAGTGTTTGAATCTAGGACCCAGACATGGATTCGTACCTAGACCCAGAATCGGAATCAGACAAGGTATGGGATTACAACCTAGACTTGGGACAGTAACAAGACCAAAACCTAAACCCAAACTCACACCAGAACACATATCGGGACTTGGACCCGGACCGGGACCATTGACTTGGGACCTAAACCAAGACCTGGACCTGGACCAAGACTGGGTGCCGGTCCCAGACGTAGACCCAGACCCAAAAACTGGGGGTAGACCCAGTACCTAAGAACCAGAGTCAGACCTGGGTCCCAAAACTCGTACCCACACTCGGACTAGGACCCGAACTGAGACCCAAACCCAAACTAGGACCTAGACTCAAATCGGGACTCTAGACCCAAACCCAAACCAGAACACGAACTTGGACCCAGACTGGGACCTAGGACCTGAACATAGATTGGGGACCCAGACCGAGGAATTGGGCTCCCAAACCGGGACCAGAACTTGGGCTTCAAAACTTGGATCGGGATTCGGGACCTGACCCTAGACCCAAACATGGACCTAGGACTCACCTCGTGACCTAGGATCCAGGATTTGATGCTTGGACCTGACCCCTAGTCGGTGTCTCGATTGTGGACTTAGAATAGAACCCCAACCCAAACTAGAACTCAAACCAGGACCCAGACACATACCAAGACCTAGACCCACACTCAGGAACCAAAATCGAAACGTGAACTTTAACCAGAAAGGGATCTTGGAACAGGAACTGGACTGAGACTCAGAACTGAACTAGAACCCAGAACCGGGCCCAACCTCAAACCCTAACCGAGGCCAAAACCAAGACCTGAACCTCGTCCCGGACACAAATCAAGACTCGAACCCAGACTCAGACCTAAACTCGACACGAACCAGTACCCCGTGACTTGAAACTAGAACCGAAACTAGAAGCAGATCGTACCCACGAACTGGACCAGGACCAGGACTTGGACGCACACCCAAAATTGTCACCGAACCAGGACCTAAACTCAGACACAGACCCACCCTGGGATTGGGTCCCAAACTTGAATCCAAACCCGAACCCGGACTCAAGACCCGAACCAAGACCTAAACTCATACCCAAACATGGAACAGGACTGAGGACCTAGAATCAGGATCGAGACCTAGAACTGCACCCTAGTCTCGCTCCCGAACCTAGACCAGGAACCAGACCGAGACTTGGGACAAGAACTGAAACCAGATTGGGACCCATCATTGGGATCTAGATCTTGTCCCGAGATTCAGGAATCGAGGCTTGGACAAGACCCGTAGTCGGTGTCTTGATCTGGGACTCAAACAAGGACCCAAAGCAGGACCAGGACATTGACCCAGACCCAAACATGGGACACAAAACCGAAACTTGAACCAGAACGTGACCAGGACCCTGGAATAGGACCGAGACAGTCACCAGGAACTGGACCTGGACCAACACCCTGAACTAGACCATAACCAAGCCCCGAAATTTAAGTTCAAACCCAGTCCTGGACCCGATCCAGGACCCAAACAAGGACTAAGACTCAAACCCAAAACCAAACCCAAACTCATAACTCGATCCCAGACCCAGACCAAGCCCCTTACTGAGACTGGGATTTGGACTAATCATGGACAAGAGCCAACACCCGAAATCGAATACTGACCAAGACCCAAACCGGGATCGAAACACGGGCCCTAGACTTGGACCCAAACCTGAACATGGGACCCGAACTCAGACCTGGATGCAGCCCAAGATCCGAAAAACCTGTACCATGACTCGGACTAAGACTCGAACCTCGACCCCAATCTGGAGCAAGACCCTGACCCAGAACGAAACCCGAACCCAAAATTAGAACTAGAACTGTGACTAGGACCCGCACCTGAGACTAGAACCGAGACCTCGACTAGGACTGGGACCCGAACATGGACCGGGACCTAGACCTGACCTGGTCCTAAACCTTCAACGGGACTCAGACCAGGATCTAGACCTTAACCGGGACCCAAACTCGAACCTGGACCAAGCCAAGGACCGAGACCTGGACTCAAACTCAAATCAAGACCTAGACTCGAACAAAGACTCGACACCTAAACCCAAAACTGGACCCAGACCAGGACCTAGGAACCGGACTTAGATGGGGGACCTAGGCCATGGAACCAAGACCCAAATCAAAATTCAGTACTCAAACCCAAACCAAGACCTGACCTGGACCCAAGAATCTGAAGTCAGACCCATACCCAAAACAGAAACTTGTCCCAGACTCAAACTAGGACAGGAACATGGACATGGACATGGACCAAACCCAAACCCGGACCCAAACCCAAAATCTGATCTGAACCTGGGACCCAAACACAAACCCAGACCTAGAATCAGACCGAAACCTAGACCTGGACCCGGACCCAAACTCGAACCCAGACCGACATCGAAACCAAAGACTTAGACCCGAACTAAACCTGGACTCAGATTAGGATCAAAACTTGGGACTCGGACCTTGACATAGATCCAGACCCAGGACCCAAACCCACACACAAAGCCTCATCCAAACCTAGACTAAAATCCGGACTCGAACCCAAACTCGTACAAGGACTCGAACCCCGACTTGAACTCGAACCCTAACTCAAACATAGAATCGCAACTACAATTGGAACAAAACTAGGACTACGACTAGGAGCAGCACAAGGACCTAAACCCGAACCGGAACCCAGATAAAAGCTGGACCGAGACCCAAACCTGAACTGAGACTAGGACTCAAACCCGAACCTAGATTGGGACCCAAACCCAAACAAGAACTTGGACCAGGACCTAAAATCGGGATAGGGACCTGGGTAACAAAACTAGGGTCGGGAATTAGTACCCGACCTAGACCTGGACTTGAACCTAGGACCTAGCTTGTGACCCAACACTCGAAATGGAACGAGACTAGGACCTTAGATTGGGATCCAGATCTGGACCTAGGTCTTGGACCAAACCCGTAGTCAGTGTCAGGATCAGGGACCTAACCCCAGACCAGCACCCGAACCCAAACCCAGACCTGAACCCAATCCTAGACTAAAACCTTGACCCGAACCCGTACCCTATGACCTGAAATTTGAATGGAAACTGAAGTAGACGGGGACCCGAAAATGGGACCAAAACCAGAACTTGGACTTGGAACCATAATCGTACATGGACGTAGACCCAGAACCGTAACCGGACCAGGACCTAGACTCAAGCTCAAACCTAGACCCGAACCGAAACCAACAACCAGATCCCAACCCAAACCTGGACTTGGGACCCGAACTTAGACCCGAACATGGAACCAGACTCAGAACACAAACTTCGGCCAGGACCTAGAACCGCACCACAGTCTCGATCCTGAATCCAAACTCAAACTTGGGACCTAAACTAGAACCAGACTGGGACCCGTGATAGGGATCTAGATTTGGACTCGAGATCCGGGAAACAAGGCTTGGAACAGACTCGTAGTAGGTGTCTGGATGTGGGACTAAGACTAGGTTCTGAACCCGGACCAAGAACCAAACCCAAACCCAGACCTAGACCCAGGACCCGAAACTAGAACTTGACAAGGACCCGGACCCAGACTTAAAACTGAACTTCGACCTAGCCCAAGACCCAAACCGAGACAGGACCTCGGGCCTTGACCCAGCCCTAAATCTAGGACCCAATCCCAAACCCAAACTCGGTCCTAGATTCGGATCTGGATACGAACTTTAACTCAGACCATGACCCAGACCGGGATCGAAACCCGAGACCTAGATCTGGATAGACATCTTGACCCAGACCCAAACATGGACCCGCACCAGGGACCGTAACTCACACCTGGACCCGAACCCAGACCCAGACCGGGATCGAAACCTGAGACCTAGATCTGGATAGACATCTTGACCCTGACCCAAACATGGACCCGCACCAGGGACCCTAACTAACACCTGGACCCGAACCCAGACCCAGATCAGGATCCAAACCTAGGGCAAGACCCGGACCCAAACTCGGACGAGGACTTAGACCCCGACCTAGACCCAGACCTGAACTCGAACCTTGACACAGAATCCGAGTATGGGTCTGTGTTCGAGTCCGGGTCCTAGTCCAATTACAATTTTGGGTCTAGGTCCTCGTCCTACTCTTGGGTCCCGATCCGCTTCTTATTTCGATTCTAGTTTCAAGTCACGAGGTACAGGTAGAGTCCAAGCATCGAGTCCCAGATCCCAAGTCCTGAGGTGGGTCCTATATCAAGGTTTGGGTCTAGGGTCGGGTCCCGAATCGCAATCCAAGTTCTGAGGCCCAAGATCTGGCCCCGGTTTAGGGGACCAATTCCTAGGTCTAGGTCCCCCATCTATGTTCGGGTTCTAGGTCGCAGTCTACGTCCAAGTTTGTGTTCTAGTTCGGGTTCATGTCTCAGGTTCCTGTCCGAGTCTAGGTCCCGATTTGGGTTCGGGTCCCATCTTTGTCTAGGTTTAGGTTTTGGGTCCCAAGTCCGAGTTTGGTTCTTGTGTCTTGGGTTTGACCCCAATTTTTAGGTTTGGGTCTTGGTACTGGTCCGTGTCTCGATCTTGGTTTAGGTTCCAGGTCATGGGTCCCGGTCTGGGTCCAAGTACCGATATGTGTTTTGGTTTAAGTTTTTGTTTAGGTTTAGGTCTTATTACACTCCCAGATCTGGTTTCTCATCCCAATCCTGGTCCGATTCCAATTCCGAGTCTGAGATCGGGTCTAGATCCGGGTTTGGGTTCAAGTCTGAGTCTTGGTACGGATCTGGGTTCAGGTCCTAAATTCAAATACTGACTATGGGTCAGGACAAAGCCTTAGGTCTAGATTCAAATCTCGGTCTTGGTTGGGGTTTGGGTTCAGAGTTGTGTCCCGGTTGTAAGTTCCTAGGTTTTGGGTCCAAGGTCGAGTCCTGTGTCTTGAGTTTGGGGCGAAGTTTTGGGTCTCAGTCCCGGTTGGGCCCTGTTTTGGGTCCAAGTCCACCATCTAGGTCAGGATCCTTGGTCTAGGTCTTGGTCCAGGTTCGGGTTTTGGGCCCAGGTCATCCATCTAGGTCACGGTTTTGTTCTCAGGTCCCAAGTCCGAGTCTCGGGTCCTAAGTCCCGATCCCGGTCCCAATTCAGTTTCTAGTCGTAGTACAGGTTCAATGCTCAATCTAGGTCTGAGTCTCGGGTTTGAGTTTGAGTCTCGGGTTCGTGTCTGAGTCTAGGTCTGGGTTTAGGTCTGGGTTTGGGTCTTGGTCCGGGTCTTGGTACGGCTCTAGATGCGGGTTTGGGTTTTGGTCGGGTTTGGGTCGGGTCTTGGTACGGGTCTAGGTACGGGTCCAAGTTTTGGTAGGTCTCTCGAATCTTGTCCGGTGTCATGGGTCACGGTGTCTTGGGTTCCAGGTTTTGGGTCACAAGTCCTAGCACAAGTTTGGGTCCGGGTTTGGGTCTGTGTTCGGGTATCGATCCCAATCTAGGTTCGTGTTTGGTTCCGCATCAAGATACAGTTCTAGGTCCAAGTCCAAATCCTGTTCCAAAGTCCTAATTCCAGTTCTTGTTTCGATTTCAGGTCCTTAGTCCGTGTTTGGGTTTGGGTACTTGTTTTGAAATGGTTCCAAGTTTGGGTCTTGGTAAGATTCCAAGATCCACACACCCACTACATGTTGGGTCCAAGCCCCGGGTCATGGGTCAAGATCCGGTTCCCAATCTTGGGTCCCAGTCTCGTTCCGATTCAGATCCTGGGTCCCAGTCCGTGTCTGGGTTTGGGTTTGGAACCAAGACCAGGGTCGGGTCTTGGGTAACATTCTAAATCTTGGGTCCCAATTCTGGTTCTAGTTTTAGGTTTGGGTCCCCAATCCAGGTCTGAGTCTCCAATCCCGTTCCGGGTTCTGCGTGCGGGTCAGGATCCAAGTCCATGTCTGGGTTTGGGTTCGTGTCTCGAGTCCCGATCCTATTTTTAATTCGAGTCTGCGTCCCGGTCCAGTGTGGGTGCGGGTCCTAGTCCCTTGGTCTTGTTCCTAAGTCTCGGTACGCTTCCAATTCCACTTCCCATTTCGGGTCACGGTGTACGTATCCGGTGCAGTTCGGGTTTAGGTCCGAGTCCAGGTTTGGGTTTGAGTCTGGGTATGGGTCCAAGATCCAAACATCGACTATGGGCCAGGTCCAAGCCCCGGGTCCAGATCAGGATCCCGATCTCGAGTCCTAGTCTAGTTCCACTTCGGGTCCCAAGACACAGTGCAGGTCCATGTTCGAGTCCGGGTCCGTGGTCGGGTCTTGGGTCTCAGTGCCAATTTCGAAGCCCGGGTCCGGGTCCAGGTCCCCCATCCAGGTCTGGGTCCTAGGTCTTGGTCCAAGTTTAGGACCCGGTCGAGCTTCAAGTCCTAGTTCGAGTTCGGGTTCGGGTTTCAAATCCCGGTCAGGGTCCAGATCTTGGTTTGAGTTCCAAGTTCGATTCCAGATCTTGGTCCGGGCCCTAGTTCTGGGTCTAGGTGCCCCTTCCAGGTCTGGGTCCTAGGTCCTAGTTCGGGTCAATGTTCAGGTTCGGGTCAAGGTCGGGGTCTGAGTCCTGGTCTGAGTCCATAGTTGGGACTTTGTCCAAGTCCGCATCCCTATCTGGGTTTGGGTTTGGGTCTAGGTCCTAGTCCAAGTCTCGGGTACATGTCCAGGTTTGGGTCTGGGTCTCAGTCCAGATCCAGGTCCCACGTGTAAATCCCGTGCAGGTATGGGTCCAAGTGCGGGTTCGAGTCCGGGTTTGTATCTAGATCCATGTCTAGGTCCGAGTGTGGGTCTGGGATCGCGTCCACGGTTCACGTCCGACCCGATCTGGGACTGGACCTAGAGAACCGAATCGAACCCGGGGCCCAGGGCTGGCCATGCAAGACACCCAAACCTAAACCCAAACTCAGACCAGAACCCATACTGGGACTTGAACCCAACCAGCACTTGTGACTTGGGACCCAAACCAAGACCAGGGCCTGGACCCAGACCGGGAATAGGACATAGACCCAGACCCCAAAACCGGGGCGAAACCAGGACCCAAGAACCAGACTCGGACATAGGACCCGAAACCCAGAGCTAGACTAGGACTAGGATCCGAACTCGTACCCGAAGCCAAATCGGGGCCTGGACTCGGACTGGACCCGAACCCGAACCCGGAGCGGGACCTAGGACTCGAATATAGATGGGGGACCCTGACCTAAGAATTGGGCCCTAAAACTAGGCCTAGAACTTGGGCCTTAGAACTTGGATCGAGATCGGGGACCCTAGACCCAAACCTGGACATAGGACCCACCTCGGGACCTGGGATCCGAGACTCGATGGTTGGACCCAATTCATTGTCGATGTCTAGATCTAGGACTTAGACCAGAACGCGAACCCAAACTCAAACTTAAATCAGGACCCGGACACATACCAAGACCCAGACCCACACTTGGGAACAAAAACTGAAACTTGAACTGGAACTGGACCGAGATCTTTGAACGGGACCGAGACCTAGACCCAGGCCCGAACTCAGAACCAGAGCAAGCATCGAACCCTACTCGAGATTAAAAATCGGACCTGAACCTCGCCCCGAACCCGTACCTCGAGACTTGAAACTGGAACTGAAAGTAGAAACAGATCACGACCAAAGAACAGGACCAGGACCAGGACATGGACCCAGACCAAAAACAGTAACCGGACCAGGATCCTGACTCGGACACAGACCCACCCTAGGATTGGGTTGAAAACCTGAATCCAAACCCTAAGCGGGACTCGGGACCCGAACCGAGACCTTAACTCAGACTCAAACATTGAACATGACTCGGGTCCCAGAACTGGGATCGTGACGTAGAATTGGACCCCAATCTCAGTCCTGGACCTAGACCCAGACCCAGACTTGGGACATGAACTGAAACAAGACTGGGACCCGTGATTGGGATCCAGATGTTGTCCCAGGATCAGAGAAATGGGGCTTGGACAAGACCCATAGTAGATGTCTTGATCTGGGACTCGGACCCGGAGCCAAAGCTTGACCAGGACGTAGACCCAGACCCAGACCCTGAACCCAAAACTGAAACTTGAACCAGAACGTGACCAGGACCTTGACCTGCACCGCGACCCAGAACTAAACGAACCTAGCCCCAGAACTTGAGCTCGGACCCAGTCTTGGACTCGGTCCCGGACCCAGACTAGGACTGAGACTTAAACTCGAACTCGGGACTCGATCCCAGACCCAGACCAAGCCCGTGACCTAAATTGGTATTCAGACCTGGACATGGACACGAACCCAGACCCAGACCCAAATACCGACCCAGACATAGACTGGATCAAAACACGAGACCTGGACCAGGATCCAAACGCAAACCCGGACACAGAAACTGGGACCCAGGACCTGAACCTGGACCTTGATTTAGACCTCGACCCAGATCGAGCTCTTAAAAACTCGTACCCAGACTCCGAATAAGACTTGGACCCCAACCCCAACCTTGACCCAAACTCGGACCCAGACCCGAAATTAGAACTAAACCAGTGACTAGGACCAGGACCTGACACCAGAATCGGACCAAAACTATAACCCAAACTCAGACCACGACTTGGACCGGACCTTGAGTAGGACTGGGACCTAAGACCTAGGACCTGAACTTGGACCCGGACCTAGACCTCACCTGGTCCTAAACCCTCACCGGGTCCTAAGACCCGCAACCCTGACCAGGATCCAAACCCTGTCAAGGACTTCAACCGAAACTCGGACCAAGACTGGGATTGTGACCTAGAGCTGAACACGGACCGAGACCTGGACTAAAACCAAGACTCGGGACCCGAACCCGAACCTGGACCCAAAGCAGGACCTAGGAACTGGACTTCGATTAGGGACCTAGACCGGGAACATAGGGCTCGGAACCCAGACCCCGATCTAAATTCGATACTCAAAACAAAAGCAGGACCTGACGTGGACCCAGGAATCTGAAGTCGGACCTAGACCCAGACTCGAAACCTGCCCCGGACCCAAACCAGAAACGAACCACGGATACAAACCCGTACCACGACAAAACGTGAATTCGGACCCGAACCTGGGACCCAAAATCTGACCCAAAATAAGAATCAAACCCAAACATGGAATGACAGCTGGACCCGAACCCGAACCCAGATCGAGATCAAAACCCAAGACCTAGACCCAGAACTAAAACCGGACTCAAATCAAGATCGAATCCTATGACTCGGACCAGAACCTAGACCAAGACCCAGGACCCTAACCCACACCCAGAGCCTGATCTGGACCTAGACCGTGATTTGGACACGAACACAATCTCTGACTAGGACTTGACCCCATCCCGAACTTAAACCCCGACCCGAACTCGAACCCAAACTCAAACTCGGAATCGCAACTAGAACTTGAACCGGACTAGGACTAGACTCAAACCGAAACCCAAATAAAAACCCAAACTGAGACCCAAACTTCAACCTCGACTAGGACCCAAGCTTAACTAACAAATCAAAGAAAAGGAATAACACTCTTGAGATTGAACCTAATCATATCAGGATTAAGATCATTTGATCTAGGATCAAAAGGTGATATTGAATTGAATAGATATTACGGTAAATTCTAATATATCTAATCAAAGTTCAATATCGGTCCCTTCCAATGTATACTCCATACATCCGATACTGGTAAACTTTGCCAATGTCCTGGAAAGGACATAACACTTTTCCAAGGTGTAAGAATACCTATTGCTGATTATACCATGTCAGTCTAAATCCAGTATTCTGACAAATCAGGGAATAAACTTTGGAACATATAATTAAGATTATATTCCACTGTGCTGACAACACTATAATCATTAACAAATTCATATGTTCTGGACTTAAATGGAATTCATACATTATATATATAATCATGAAATAAATTATGTGAACCATGCAACATAAAATGTTATTTCTGATCTTTATTAATAAGTAAATCTGATTATATTGAAATGGGTTTTATTTAGGGCACAAAACCCAACAATCTTGTCCCAAGATCTGAGAACCGGGGCTTGGACAAGACCAAAAGTCGATTTCTTTTTTTGGGAGTCGGAGAAGGACCCAAAGCTGGACCACGACCTGGACCCAGACCCAGACTTGGGACCCGAAATTGAAACTTAACAAGAACGTGACCAGGACCTTGCAACACTACCGCGACCGTGACCAAGACCTGGACCTGGACCGGGATACGGAACTAGACCAGAACCCAGCCTCTGAACTCGGGCTTGAACCTTGTCCCGGACCGAGACTAGGATTGAGACTCGAACCTGAACCCGAAACTGAATTCGGGACTCGATCCGAAACCAAGATCTAGCCCTGAGCTAAACTGGGATTTAGACCTGGACATGGACACGAAGCCAGACCTAGACCCGAAAACCGACCCAGACAAAAACCGGGATCGAAATACAAGACCTAGACCCAGACTCGGATGTAGACCCATACCTGAACTTGGGACCCAGACCTAGACCCGAACCTGGACCCAAACTCAGACCAAGATCCAAAAAACACGTACCCGAAATCAAAATTGGAACTATGACTAGGACCCAGACCTGAGACCAGAACTGAACCCAAACAATAACTAACTCAGACCAGAACCTGAACCGTGACCTTGACTAAGACTAGGACCTAAGACCTAAGACCCGAACCTTGATCGGGACTGGGACTGGGACCTGGACCTGGACCTGGACTTGACCTAGTCCTAAACCCTCGCCGAGTTCTGAGACCCACGACCCAGACCAGGATTTAGACCTTGACAAGGACCCGAACCTACACCCAAACCAAGACCTGGACAGAGACCTAGACTCGAACCCAGACGGGGAACGAAACTAAAAGCAAGACTCAGGACCCGAACCTGAACTAGGACCCACACCAGGACCTAGGAACCGGACTTGGATGGGGGACCTAGACCATGGACGTAGGCCCCAGAACCCAAACCCAGATTTAAATCCAGGACTCGCACCCCAACCAGGACCTGACCTTGACCCGGGAATCCGAAGTCGGACCTAGAACCGGACCCAAAACTTTTCCCGCACAAAAACCAGATTAGGAATCTGGACACGAACCCATACCATGAATAAACCCGAACCTGGACCCGAACCAAAAATCAAACTGGAACCCGAGACCCGAACTCAGACCCAAACCCAGAATAAGACCCAACCTAGATTTGCACCCGGACCCGCACTCGCACCTAGAGTGGGATCAGAACCCAAACTTAGACCCGGAACAAAACCCAGACTCAGATCATGATCGAAACTTGGGACTCAGAGCAAAACTTGGACCCAGACCAAGGACCCTAACCCACACCCAGAGCTCGATCCGAACCTAGACCGAGATTTGGACCCAAACCCAAACTCGGACCAAGACTCGAACCCCAATCCAAACTCGAACACCGACTCAAACTTGAACCCAAACTCAAAATCAGAATCGCAATTGGAACTAGAACTAGACTAGCACTAGGACCAGGACCCAGACCCAAACCCGAACCCAAATAAAAACATAAACTGAGACCCAAACCCTGAACCGCGACTAGGACCCAAACCCGAACCTAGACCGCGACCCAAACCCAAACTAGAACTAGGAACTAGGCCCATAATCGGGATAGGGACCCTTGCAACGAAGGTAGGACCAGGACCCAAGACCCGACCCCAGACCTGGACTTAAACATAGGACCTAGCTCGTGACCCAGCACCCGAAAAGGAACCAGAATGTGACCCGAGATTGGGATCACGATCTGGACCCGGGGCTTGGGTCGAACCCGTAGTTAGTGTCTAGATCTTAGACCCAGCCTCGGACCTGAAACAAAACCAGGGCCCGAACGAGAATCCAAACTCGGACCAAAACCCAATCCTTGACTAAAACCTTGACCCGAACCCGTACCGTGTGACTCGAAATTGGAACCGACCCGGAAGTAGACCAGGAATCAGGAACGGGACTGGAACTACGACTTGGACATGGACCTAGAACCGTAACCGGACTTGGAACTAGACCCAACAACATAACCAAACCAAGACCCAGACTCCAACCTAGACTTAGACCTGAACTAGGACCTAGACCCGGATCCCAACCCAAAGCAGGACTCGGTGCCGAACCTAGACAGAACTTAGACCAAAACATTGAACCTACAACCGCACCCTAGTCCTGATCTCGAACCCAAACTCAGACCTTGGACCCAAGACCTGAACCATAACCAGACTGGGACACGCGACAGGGATCCAGATCTGGGACTTAAACCAGAACCCAAACAGGTTCGCGAGAATAGGACCCTTAAACAAGAGTACGATTGTGACAAGGACCCAGACGTAGACCTAGAACCAAACTCAGACCTAGATTCAGACCCAAACCGAGACCAGAACTCGGGCCCAAACATGGTCGTGTACCCAGACTGGGATCTAGACCCGGACCCAAACCCGGACCGGACCTAGACCTGGGACTTGATCCCAGACATAGACTCAGACCTAGATAGGGATCCAGATACGAAACTGGACTCGAACCCAGACGGAGACCCAGACTAGGATCAAAACTCGGGACCTAGATCTAGACCAAGACCCAGACCTAGACCCGCATCCGGGACCTGTACACAGACCTGGACCCAAACCCAGACCCAGACCGGGATCCAAACCATGACCCTGACCCTGACCCAAACTCGGACCTGGACTCAGACCTTGACCTAGACCCAGACCCATACCTGAACCCAAACACTAAATCAAAATTGAAACTGGGACAAGGACCCAAACCCAGACCTAGACCTAGGCCTTGAAACCTAGACCAAGATAAAAACTCAGGACTCAGACCCGAACCAGGACCTAGACTTGAACCCAGATCTAGACCCAGACATAGATCAAAACCTGAACCTAGCCTTGGATCAGGACTTGAACCCCGACCCAGTCCTAGACTCAGACCGCGACCTAGGACTCAGTCTTGGAAGGGGGACCTAGACCCGGGACAATGGCATCAGAACTGGGACCGAGACCAAAGACCTTACCCCAGACCCAAACCCTGACCTAGGACCCGTACTGAGACCTGGGACCCAAAGTGGAACTAGACTTGGACCAGAGACCGTGATCCAGATCTGGACCCGAGGCTTAGACCTGATCCGTAGTCAGTGTTTTGACCTGTGACCCATACCCAGACTCAAATCTAGACCCAGACCCAGTCCCAAACCCAGACCCGTACCCGAGACCTGGGTTTGAGTGCAAGTCTCGGTTTGAGTCCGGGAACTAGAATCTGACTAGGACCTAGACCTAGACACAGACCCGAATCAAAACTCTGATCGAGACTAGGGACAAGAACTCAAACCCAAACACGGACTTGGATCCAGACCCAGACCTAGGACACGGACCGGGATTGGAGACTCAGGCCTGGACCTAGGACCCAAACCTAGATTGGGGACCTAAACACAAAATTAGAACCAAAATTGAGACTTAGGACTTGGATAAGTACCCAAGACCCGTCCCCGGTCTAGGTCCTAGACCCAGGATCTGAATCAAAACAAGACCAAGACCCAAGATTGGGATTTTCATCTTGACCCACGACCCGAGGCTTGGACCCAAACCGGAGTCGGTGTCTAGATCTTAGAATCGTACCAAGACCCAAACCTGGAACCATTTCTAGACCAGGACAAAAACCCAGACTCGAAC
The DNA here is from genome assembly GCF_029168945.1 of Cannabis sativa. Taxonomy (NCBI): domain Eukaryota; kingdom Viridiplantae; phylum Streptophyta; class Magnoliopsida; order Rosales; family Cannabaceae; genus Cannabis; species Cannabis sativa. Next base: position 63,591,292 of record NC_083601.1, read on the forward strand.
TCGAGACCTGAAATCAGAACAAGAACCGGAATTAAGACCCTGTAACAGGAATTGGACCAGGACCCAAAACCGGATCTAGACGTGGAACTGAACATGGACTGGGACCCAGACCCGTACCCCAAACCTGGGTCTGAGTCCGAGTTTGGGTTTGAGTTTGGGAACTTAAATCTGACTAAGACCTAGACCTAGACCCAGACCGGGGTGCGCACCTCAATCAAAACTCGGATCGGGACTCGAGACACAAACTCGAACCCAAACACGGACTTGGACCTAGACCCGGACCCAACACCCGTATCGGGATTGGAGACTCAGACCTAAACCCAGGAGCCTAAGCTAAATTGGGGACTCAAACTCCAAATTAGAACCAGAATCGGGACCTAAGAATGGAACTGGGACCCATGACCCGACCCTAGTCTCGGTCCCACACCCAGACCCGGACACGGACCAGGTGTTGGAAATTATTTTACCAGGATCTTAGATCTACTCACAAGTATGTTTATTAACATCTTAAATAAGAACTTTCTAAAACGATAAATTAAACACATATAAAGTTTAAGAAAGCTTACATTGGGTGCAGCAGAATATAATGACTCCTTCCGTTCAGATATCTAGCCCTTGATTCCTTTCTGTAGCAGAGCATTATCAATGTCTGAACCTGGATCTCTTTCTCTGAATCCTTGATGCTGAAACTCCTTTGCTGATGATCTTTCTTCACGATCTTCCTCACTATGATTGAGGTATCACTTGCTGTGTGTGGGCACTACTCATACACTAAGGATTTCGAAATTCAAGAGGGAAGAGAAAGAAGAAGTGGCAGCTAAGGATAGGGAGAGAGAAAGGCTCAGTTTTTCTGAATCAGAAGTGTAGAAAATTTAGTGTAAATTTCCTGAAGCCTTCACTATCTATTTATAGCATTCCACTAGGGTAAGGTTTGAATTATTTGGCATTAAAATAATGAAAATAACAGTTTAAATTTCCTACAAAAGTGGCCAGCCCTATACAAGTGGATTTGGGCCTTACTTTTTGCAATTTTGCAGTTTTATCTTTTCTGCATCTGATTTTCTCAAAAACGCCAATTTTCAAATTCAACCATTTAAATGCCAATTCTAACTATTTAATAACTATAAATAATTATTAAATAATATTGTCATTTATCATATTTATTAATTGAACCATACAAAGTATCATAATTAACAAATATGCCCCTATAAACTCTTTCTTTACAATTTTGCCCTTACTTAGTGAAAAATTCACAAATAGACATAGTCTAATTTGAGAATTATAATTGATTAATCAAAACCAATTACATGAGTCTTACAAGCAATATTATCTCAAGTAGTGGGGGGACCATGGGTCTATATAACCGAGCTTCCAATAAGTAGATCAAGAATTTAGCACTAAAATTCACTAACTTATTAATTCTTCGTTGAATCCACGCATAGAACTTAGAATTGCACTCTCAGTATATAGAATGCTCTACATGTTCCACCATATAGACACATCATTAGTTATCCATTGTTATAATCCTAATTTGATCAATGATCCTCTATATGAATGATCTACACTGTAAAGGGATTAAATTACCGTTACACCCTACAATGTATTTTATCCTTAAAACACTTGACCCCGTATAAATGATATTTCAGCTTATGTGAAATGAGTACTCCACCATTTATGTTCGTTTGGTCAAGCTCGAAGGAGATCATCCTTTGCTTACTATTCGCCAGATAGAAGCTATAGATTCCATGTTTATGCTAGCGCTCCCACTCAATTGCACTACCGTGTTCCCAAAATGTACGTATCACCCTGACCTAAAAGTAGGCTTAACTTACAAATCAAAGAACACGAATAGCCTTTCAAGATTGAGCCTAATCATAACAGGATTAAGAACATTTGATCTAGGATCAACTAGGCGATATTGACTTGAATAGATATTACGGTAAGTTTAATAAATCTAAGTCAAAGTTCAATATCGGTCCCTTCCGATGCATACTCCATGCATCCAACCTGAGCTTTACTTTAACCAATGTTCTGGAAAGAACATAGTATTTCTCCAAATACAAGTAAACTCTTGTTGTAGATTATCATATCAGTAAAACCCTGTGTCTGATAAATCTAGGAAACTTTATTCACATAGTCATGTTTACTTTCCAATGTGTTGACGGCACAATAAACAGGATCAAGTATGTGAAAAGGGTTTCAGATGAATTTATACATTATGTACATATAATCATGAAATAAATCATGTGAACCATGCAACATTAAATGTTATTTCTGATCTATATTAATAAGCAAATCTGATTATATTGAAATGAGTTTTATTTAGGGCATAAAACCCAACAAACTCCCACTTGCACTAATATAAAACAAAAAGTGCGTTTCAAATAATCTCAACACCTTGATATGCAAATCAAGTGTAGTAGTAGTAAACTCCTCGTAATAGGATCTGAAAGGTTGAATTAACCACAACCTTTTCTCCACTATTACTCTTCCTTAATCACAAAATCATTGATAATGTGAAATTCCTCTCTATATGTCTACTCTCTTGGGATACTGGATTCTATACCTTTGGCAACTACTTTTGGTTAATCAGGAAATTAACACTACTAGTTTAAGGCAATTTGGAATGGTGCCAATGATGTATAGAACTTTCCTTAGACTGAATAAGTACCTTTCCTACAACCTTAACATTCAGTCCCTCTCTGGTAGACCTAGAGACTTCAGATAGGTTTTTACACTTCTCCAAAATCACTATTCCACCCCGAGAGTAATCACCATCTTATCAGAAAGATTTAGTAGCACAAAGGCAAATTTAGAAATCTGATATGGTGTAGTCTAAGAGTTTTAAACACACTCTTATAGACTAACATATAGTTCCTCTTCTTAATCTTAGGATTTACTTGATTGTCTTCCAATGTTCTTCTCCTGGATTAATCTGATACCTACTCATTACTCCCACTCAACAGCAGGTGTCTGGTCTAAGGCATACAAAATCATATCTAAGACCTCTCACTGTTGATATAAGAAATTCTTTCATGGCTTTATCTTTTCTGGAATAGTTAAGACTTTTCCTTAAATAAATAAAATCTATACCTAAGAACTTGTGAAGCTTCTATAGATTGCCATTAGAAAGAAAATGCTTCAGCATCTTACTAAAGTAAGTTGCTTGCATTAGAGTAAGTAATTACCAGGTATACCACAAGCCATAGGTTTAGATAAACTCAAACCTATAATACTAGGAACATGAAGTTTTGTTAAGTCTATAGAATAGACTTATTAACTAAAATTTCCTTTTATGTCCTTGTAATAGAAAACTTTAGGTTATTCCATGTGAATGGATTAAACCATAGTTCTATTGGCTTTCTTCTTAGTTTCTTATCTTGACAATCCATTACTTGTTTAAACTCACAATGGATTTAAATCACTAGTGTCTCCCAAGTCATAAGAAGGTGAGTTCCTAGAAACTCTCCCACTACGACAAGGCACCGTGAATTATGTCTAAGAAAACTAAATGGTATTGATCTCTTCGGTTGTGACAAGACAACAGAGGCAGTGGGATCATCATATGTTATATAAGATGATAGAACACTTTTGGAATCAAGAATTAAATATCTCCTTTATTCGCTACTTGTTTTCAGACTTAGTCATTATCTTAGAAAAGTAGTATTTGTTTGAACAAACACTTTCTTATCTATTGACAATGGGATGGTCCACCCCTAATCACTTAGAATAGCTAACAAACCATGGTTAATAGTTCTAGCTTTCTTAAGATTTTGATTAGGTCATCCATGAATCTAGTAATGATTTACATTAAGTATACAACCATTACATCATTCTGAAATTGTATTACCATAGAAGGAATTAGGCAACGACTAGTAACTAATCATCAACATGCAACTCGAAATTTCTGGGGAGGTAAGTTTGGATATAATTCAAAAATCAATTTAATGATCTTTGAACTGCATATCTACTAACTATTTCTCCACCCCTATCAGTTCACAAGATCTTTAACCACTTACCTTAATGGTTTTAACCATTGCTAGAAATTAATGAAATTTTTCAAACATTTCAAATTTCTTTGCTAAAAGGTATAATCTAGAATTATCGTTTTAAGAATACAACGAAAAACTCATATCCACCCCTGAATGTACATCCATCTGCGAAAGAGATGAACTACTTTCAGTGGATATAGGCATATTATCTCTTTGCAGAGATTGATCATGTCAAATTCACTATGAACAAGATACAAATGTCATAGATTAAAAAAAATGTGGTAGTGTCTTTTGATGACATAGGTTTAGTTACATCAAAGAGTTCTTAGAATAGTGCAAGTGGATCCTGGTCACAGAATACCTAACTCATATTCCATACAGTTTGAATCCATTAATAAAAGATGGATATTTAAACACTTGAGAAAGTGTAACTGTATTGTATCTGGAATTAGAAATATAAGAAAATTTTTTGTTTGGATTCTAAAATTAAAGTCAAAGACTTAAATTCAACCAAATATAATGAGTAATTCTTTCTTGGACCACCACTACTAATACAAACTCTAAGTCAGATTTGGCCATACAAGTAGGAGATTTCTATGATTGAGGATTTATATCAATTGGGAATAGAATTTCGGGATTATAATCATATGCGCCATTTAATTTCTTAAGAGAAAATATAGAATGACATGAAATGATTTATAGACCATTCATCCAATGATATGTTTTGAAGCTAATTCGAAATGAATAAGCTAAGAGGAATTAGGATAATTTCGTTTATAAATAAGAATCCAACGATGCTTCGATTAGCGAAAGACAAAGTAATCTTATTTATGTAATCTTCTTGTTTCATATTGTAAAAATACTAGTCTAAGGTGTCATCAATTGATGAACAGTTAGATGTCGCATATACAATACTTATCTTTCGAGATCTTACACTATAATGTATGTCTAATGGTGAAAATCCATTAGGGATTTATCTCATTAGAAAAACAAACATGTTAGACCAACAATGAAGATTCGAAATTAAACTACAACTTAATAACAGAAAATAACATGGTTCAATATAAATTCATCCACAATTCAGAAATTATAAACATATAGCAAGTAGGAATGACTAGTGAAAATACTAAAACATACAATCCTAAATAATTTCCAAGGTTTTCAACAAACTGATACAGTGTCCCGGTAGGCGAGAGTCAAAGCATCATTTATTGAATAGAGTTGTCAGCTCATCTAAAATAGAAACCATTCTAGCAACCTTTTATTCGATCAAAATAAGAATCCAACGTTGTCCCGGTAGGCGAGAGTCAAGGTTATTCTTATTTCATGAGCCTCTACCATTGTTTCATGTTTCATAAGTTTATCTCTAAGTAGTCACCGTAGGGGAGAGTCTAATAGGCCTCAGAACCCAGACCCCAGTCTAAATCCGAGACTCAAAACTGAACCAGGACCTGACCTAGACATAGGAATCTGAAGTCGGACCTAGACCCAGACCCGAAACTTTCCCTGGACCAAAACCAGGAGACGAACCTGGATACAACACCATACAACGACAAAACCCGAACCCAGACTCGAACCTAGGACCCAAACTCAAACCCAAACAAAGAATCAAACCCAAACATGGAACGACACCCGGCCCGAACTCGAACCCACATCGAGATCAGAACCCAAGACTTAGACCAAGAACTAAATTCGGACTCAGATCTAGATCAAAACCTGTGCCTCAGACCTAAACCTGGACCAAGACCCAGGGCCCTAACCCACACCCGGAGCCTAATCTGGACCTAGACTGTGATCTGGACACGAACACAAACTCTAACTAGGACTTGACCCCATCCCGGACTTGAACCCCAACCCGAACTCGAACATAAACTCAAACTCGAAATCACAACTAGAACTTGAACCGGACTAGGACTAGACTCCAACCCAAACCCAAATATAAACCCAAACCGAGACCCAAACTTGAACTTCGACTAGGACCCAAACTCGAACCTAGACCAGGACCCAAACCCAGAAAAAAATCGAGACTTGGGCAATGGAACTAGGATCGGGACCCAAGACCCGACCTAGACCAAAACTTGAACCGGGACCTGGGCAACGGAACTAGTCCCAGTCCGTGTTTGGGTCCGAATCCTAATCTTGGTCCGTTATCGAGTCTTGGGTTCGAGTCCGTGTCCCAAGTTCGAGTCTGACTCTGGGTTGTGTCCGGGTCCAGCTCTGGGTCTTGGTCCGGGTTTTGATCTGGGACTTTGTCTGGGTCTGGGTCTGGATCTCGGGTCTGGTACGGGTCTAGGTTCTGGTCCAGGTCTCGGGTCACGGTTTTTGGGTTCCAAGTTCTGAGCACAGGTCTTGGTGCAAGTCTGGGTCTGAGATCGGGTCTGGGTCTGAGTATCGTTGCTAGTTTGGATCCGAGTATCAATCCCAGTCTGGGTCTGGGTCCGTGTTCGGTTCTACGTTTTGATCTGGTTCTGGGTGAAGGTCCAATTCCTTTTCCAAGGTCCTGAATCAGGTTCTTGTTCCGATTTTGGGTCCTGGTACAATTCCAAGATCCATACATCGACTACGGGTTGTGTCCAAGCCCCAGGTCGTGGGTAAAAATAAAGATCCCAATCTTGGGTCCTGGTCTCGTTCCGATTTAGATCCTAGGTCCCAGTCCGTGTCCATGTCCGGGTCCGGGTGTGGGACCGAGACCGGGGTCGGGTCTTGGGTCCCAGTCCTGGGTCCTCATTCTGGTTCTAATTTCAGTTTTGGGTCTCCAATCTAGGTTTGGGACCTAGGTCCAGGTCTGAGTCTCTAATCCCGATATGGGTCCTGGGTCTGGGTCTGGTCCATGTCCGTGTTTTGGTTCGGGTTCGTGTCCCAAGTCCCGATTTGAGTTTTGATTTGGATCTGTGTCCCGGTCCGGGTCTGGGTCTGGGTCCTAGTCAGATTCTAGTTCCAGGACTAAGACCGGTCCTAGTCCATTGGTCTTGTTTCCGAGTCGCGGTATGCTTTCGGTTCCGCTTCTAGTTTTGGGTCACGGGATACGGGTCCGAGTCTGGTTCCGGGTTTGGGTCCGAGTCTGGGTCTAAGTTTGAGTTCACGTATAGGTCCAGATCTAAACATCGACTATGGTTCAGGTCCAAGCCTCGAGTCCATATTAGGATCCAGTCTTGGGTCCTAGTCTAGTTCCACTTTGGGTCCCAGGTACTTGTCCGGGTCCTAGTTCTGGGTTCGGGTTCGGGTTCGGGTTCAGGTCATGGGTCTCAGTGCTAGTTTAAAGACTGGGTCCTAGGTCCAGGTCCCCCATCCAGGTCCAGGTCCTAGGTCGCAGTCCGAGTCTAGGACCGGTCTAGGTTCAAGTCCTAGTGTGAGTTCAGGTTAGGGTTTCCGATCCCAGTCTGGGTCATGATCTGGGTTCGAGTCCAGATCCAAGTTCGGGTCTGAGTCTCGGGTTTCGATCTGGACCCAAACCTAGATCAGAACCCAAACCAAGACTCAGACCGGGACATGAACCCCGATCGGGTCGTGGACTCGAACCGGGACCCAGGACTCAAACATGGATGGGGGACCTATTGGGTTTTATGCCCTAAATAAAACCCATTACAATCTGATTAGTTATCAATATAAGAAATTTGAAGTGATTTATGTTAGCATGAATTTTACATGCTTATGGTTTAATATATTTATTATATTTATGCACAAAATCTGTTAAGTCCAGAACATATATTTATTCATAATTACAGTATTGTCAACACAATGGAATGTGATTGTGATTATATGATTCAAAAGACTAAGTCCCTGTTTCACCAGTGTTTTGGATTTACACTAATGTGATAATCAGCGATGATGTGTACTTACACTTGGAGTAAGTGTTATGTTCTTTCCAGGACATTGATGAAGTATACTAGTTTCGAATGTATGGAGTAGACATTGGACTGGACCAATATTGAACTTAGTTAAGATATTATAAACTTACCGTTGCATCTTTCCAAGTCCATATCAGTAGTTGATCTTAGATTAAAAGAATCTAAATCCTGATATGCTTAGGCTCAACTCAGGAATGCTATTCATGTTCTTTGATTTATTAGTTAAGCCTACTTTTGGGTCAGGGTGATACGTACAATCTTCCTCCCTGGTTAGTGATGAAGAGGAAATTTAACATGCTTTCTTTAATGATATTAGGCCCGCAACAACCCGGACATAATATCGATGTATATTTGGAACCATTGATTGAAGATTTAATAGAATTGTATGAGAACGGTGTTCAGGTCTATGATGGTTTTAAAAAAGAATTCTTTAATCTGAAAGCTGTGTTATTGTGCACTGTCAGTGATTTCCCTGCTTATAGTAATTTATCAAGCTTAAGCACAAAAGAGTCAGTCTTTTGACGATGTGGCAAGACGAGTGGATAATTGGTTATGATTAATGAATAACAACAACCAAATGTTCTTTATTCCTTGGAATATAGTGTAAACTCTATTTAATTCTTTAGTGCTAATTGTTCATTTCTATATTATGACTTCAAATTATTTTTATACTATCTGACTTATATTCCAATATAATTTTTTAGGACGCATTGGATGCTAGTGGTGGTGACGCCAAGGAAAATTATCCATTTAAACCGTGTAAGTGGCCGCCCAATTCCCGAAGAAATAGAACAAATGATCAGAAGGTAATAATTTAATGACTTCTTATGTAACAAATTTAAATTAACTAACGAATTGATATGCTAATATAATTTTTCAAAACAGGGCATTCATGTATATAGGGGACGCACATAAGTATCTTGGCCCGTGGCTAGGAATTAACCAAGCAAACTGTCCAAGACAACCTAAAAGCCAAGAATGTTGTTTTTATATTTTGAAATATATCACTGACATTGACGCACGTGCAAACCCCAGCCGTTACATACAAGATCAAAAGCTGTAAGTTTTAATTAATGATTATAGTATATAAATTCTATAATAACAAATCTATAATATACATATATATAAACTAATATAAATTTTTTATTTTTTTAACAGTTTTGGGGGTAAGAAGCAATACGATCCAAAAACAGAATTGTTCCCACTACAGCGAAAGTGGATAGAACAATTGATGGCGCTGATTCACGTTGACGATTGAGGTTGAAAGGCCCAAGAATTTTTCTTCATTATGTAATTTTTATAGATTAACTTGTAGTTAGATTTATTAACTTATTAATATTTTTGACTAATTTTACATTAGTGTTTGTGTAATATTTAATTACTTTTAAAAAAAGAAATTATGTATTTTACACAAATTTAAATAATTTTTAATTTACGTTTTAAAAAATAAATATGTAATTTAAATTAAATAAAATAATATATAAATTAATAAATATATAATTAAAATAAAATATATAATTAAATTAAAAAAAAATTGAAAAAACTGAAATTCGCTTGCTTTTGGCGTCGGTTGCAACGCCATATACGGCGTCGGTTATTGGCTAGGAACTGACGCCCTATGTACCCCTATGGCGTCGGTTCCTAGCTAATAATCGACGCCATAGGAGTACATATGGCGTCGGTTCATATAATTCCTTTAGGATCGCCCTGATCAGCGTCGGTAGCAAATTTCGCGAAAGCCGGCGCTGAAAGGGCTTAAAAACCGCCTCTAAAGGGGGTTTTTGTAGTAGTGACCTATGGATGGCCACTTGGTTAGTGTTTTCCAATTAATATTTTTATTATTTTAATACCAAATAATTACTAACCTAAACCTAGTAGTTTCCTATAAATAGAAAGTGATGGCTCAGTCAAATAACAAGTTTTTCAACAAGTTTTCTTCTGATTGTTTTTTTTTCAGAAAAACTGAGCCTTCCACTTTCTCTCTCTATAGCCGACCCTACCTCTCTCTCTTTTCCTCTACACAATTTTGAAACCTTAGTGATAGAGTAGTGCCCACACACAACAAGTGGTACATCAATCATAGATTGGAAGACTGTGAAGGATCATACACAAAGAGAAGGACATTCGGGCTCAGATCTTGATAATACTCTGCGACAGAAAGGATACAAGGGTTAGAGATCTGAGTGGAAGGAGACATTATTCCGCTGCCACCAATGTAAGGTTTTCTTAACTTTATATGTGTTTAATTATCGTTTTAGAAAGTTCATATTTAGGGTGTTAAACAACATACTTGTGAGTAGATCTAAGATCCTGGTAAAATAATTTCCAACAGGACCTAGACCGAGGACACGGGCATTAGAACTAGGAATGAGACCCAAGCCCCGACCCCGAACTAGGATCCTGACCTAGGAACTGGACCAGGACCTGGGGCATGAAGTTGATCTAGACTAGGACCTGAGACTGTAATCCAGATTTGGACCTAGGGCTTGGAACATACACGTAGTAAGTGTTTGGATCTGGGACCCATACCCGAACTCAAACCCAAACCCGGACTCGAGCCCTGACCTAAACCCAGACCCACACCCTAGACTTAGGTCTGAGTCCGAGATTGGAATCTGACTAGGACCCAAACACAGACCCGGACAAGGACGCAGACCCGAATCAAAACTCAGATCGAGACTTGGGACACGAACCCGAACCTTGACACAAACTTGGACACAGACCCCGAGCCAGGAACCAGACTGAGATTGGAGACTCAGACATGGGCCTAGGACCCAAACCTAGATTGGGGACCCAAACTCAAAATTAGAACCAGAATCGGGACCAAGGATAGGGACTGGGACCCAAGACCTTACCCCGGTCTCTGTCCCAAACCTGGACCCAAACAAGGACACAGACCGGCACCCAGGATCTGAATCGTAATGAAACTGGGACCCAAGATTGGGATTCAGATCTTGACCCACGACCAGGGGCTTGGACCCAACCCTTAGTCGGTGTCCAGATCATGGAATCATACCAAGACCCGAACCTTGAACCATTTCCAGACCAGGACCCAAACCCAGAATCGGACCCGAGACCGAAATCGAAACAAGTACTGGGATCGTGACCCTAGAACAAGAATTAGACCTAGACCCAAAACTGGATCTAGACGAGTAATCGAACACGGACCCGGACCTAGACCGAGATCTATAACCAGACCCAGACCCAGACCCAAACCCAGACCCAGACTTCTGCCTAGACCTGCGACCCAAAAACTCGAAACCCAGGACCGGTGACCTCGGACTTTGATTAGAACCTAGACCCGTAATAGAACCCGGAGCGAGACCCAAACATAGACCCAGACCCAGACCAAGACCTGAACCCATACATAGACTGAAACTCGGACCCAAAACCAGACAAGGACCCAGACTCATACCAGAACTAAGACTCGAACCCAAGACTCGGACCAGGACCGAGATCAGGACTGGACCCAGACCCAGACAAGGACCAAGATAAAAACCTGGACTAGGACTAGAACCCAGACTGGGACATGGAACTGGGACCTGAGACCCAATACTTGGACTCGGGACCTAAAAATTGAACCACGGCCCAGACCTAGACTGGGCCAAGACTCGAGAGAAGGACTAGTACCAAACACGGACTGGGACCTCCACTTAGACTGGGACCCTAACCCAGACCGGGACATAGGACCCTAACTTGAATCCGTGACTTGGACCCATGACTTAGGACCCAAGACCCAAACTTTGACCCAAACCTAGACCTAAGACCCGTACTAGGACCCAAGACATGAGCTAGAATTAGTCCAAGATCTGGATTTGGACACAGGAACCAGGACCCAAGACCTGAGGCTTGGACCTGACCCATAGTTGGTGTCTAAATTAGGGAATTGGACATAGACCCAAACCCAAACCCGGACAAGAACAAGAACCTGTACCATAACTCGAACTAGACTCGACATGTGGTTGGTGTTTGGATTTGGGACTAAGACTTGGACCTGAACCAAAACACGGACCTAGTCCCAGACCCAGACTTAGATCCAGACTTAGACCCAAACCTTAAATCGTAGCCTGTGACCCGAAATTGAAATTTGAACTGTAAACGGACCCTAAACCCTAAACCTTAAACCTTAAACCCTAATTCCTAAACTCTTTACACTTCCCCCTAAACCCTATGCCCAAAACCTAAAACCCTAAACCCTAAATCCCTAAACACTAAACCCTAAACCCTAAACCCTAAACCCTAACCTAGACACGGGCCCAGACCCATACCCATACAAAGATTGGAACCCAGGACCCAAACCCAGACTCGGATCCAGACCCGCACCTAGACCCAGACTGAGGACTTGAACCCAGACCCAAACCTAGAGCAGAACCTTGTCCTTGACCTAGACCTTGATTCAGATTCAGATTGGGATCTCAACATAAACTCGAATAGGGACCTGGACTAAGACCGGGACTCAAACCCAGACACAAACTTGAACCCGTACTGGAACCTAGACTCAGACCGAAACTCGAGATCCAAACCTGAACCTAAACTTAGACCTAGACTGGGAACTAGGATCCTGACCTAGATGGGGGACTTGGGCCCCAAACCCGAACCTGGACCCAAACCTGGACCAAGGATCCGAACCTAGATGGGGGACTTGGACCCAAAACTAGGCCCCAAAACAGGACCGAGACCCAAAACTCGATGCCAGACTCGAGACACGAGACAAGACCTTGGACCCAGAACACAGGACCTAACTACTGGGACACCACCCCGAACGTGGACCAAAACCCAAACATAGGATGCGGCCCAAGACCCCAGACCAGAACTGGAATAACATGGACCCGGATCCGTATCCAGACTCAAACTAGGATCCAAACTCGATCCTGAACCCAGAATTAGAATCGGACCATGTTTAGGACTTGAACACAGACCTGGGACATTAACAGTACAAAAACCTAAACCCAAACTCAAACTGGTATCAATATCGGGACTTGGACCCTAACTGGGACCTGTGACATGGGACCTAAACCAAGACCGGGACCTGGACCCAACTCAGACCCAAAATTGGGGGCCGGACCTAGGACCTAAGAACCAAACTCGGACCCACACTAGGATTGGGACTCGAACTCGGACCCAAACCTAAATCGGGACCTGCACTCAGACCGGGACTTAAGACTTGAACTCAAACCGGAACACGAACTTGGACCCAAACCGGGACCTAGGACCTGAATATAGATGGTGGACCAAGAACCAGGAATTGGGCCCCAAAATCGGGACTAGAATTGGGGCCTCAAAACTTGGATCGGGATCCAAGATCAGGTCAGAGTCTTGGTCCCAAATCCAAACACCAACCACATTCCGAGTCTAGTTCGAGTTTTGGTACGTGTTCGTATTCTGGTCCAGCTCGGGGTCCGGGTCTAGGTCCAATTCCCAAATTTAGACACTGACTATGGGTCCGGTCCAAGCCTTGGGTCTTGGCTCCTGGGTCCTGGGTCCGGGGTCCAAATCCAAATCCAAGTCCAGTTCTAGCTCATGTCTTGGGTCCTAGTTTGGGTCTCAAGTCTAGGTTTGGGTCTAGGTTTGGGTCTTGGGTCCTGAGTCATGGGTCTGGGTCCCCGATTCAGGTTAGGGTCCTAGGTCCCAGTTTCGGTTAGGGTCCCAGTTCGAGTGCAGGTCCCAGTCCATGTTCGGTACTTGTACTTGTCTCGGGTCTTGGCCTGGTCTGGGTCTGGGTCGTGGTTCAGTTCTCAGGTCCCAAGTTTGAGTATCGGGTCTCGGGTCACTGTCCCAGTCTAGGTTCTAATCCTAGTCTAGGTTCAGGTCTCGGTCCTAATCTTGATCTAGGTACCAGTCCTAATCTCGCTACGGGTCTGGGTCTGGGTTTGGGTCTTGCTCAGGGTCTTAGTTTGGGTCTTAGTCCGTGTTTGCGTCCGGGTCTTAGTCTGGGTCTGGGTTTTGGTATGGGTTTGGGTTCTGGTCAAGGTCCCAGGTCATGGGTCGTGGGTCGTGGGTTCTAGGTTTTAGGTCGCAGGTCTTGGCGCAACTTTGGATCCGAGTTCAAGTCTGGGTTCAGGTATCAATCCCGGTCTAGGTCTCCGTCCGTGTTTAGTTTCGCGTCTAGATCTGGTTTTGTGTCATGGTCCAATTCCTTTTCCAGGATCCCGATTTTGGTTCTTGTTCTGATTTTGGGTCTCGGGTCCTAGTCTAGGTTTGGGTCCTAGTCTGGCAATGGTACCAAGATCTAGACACTGACTACGGGTTGGGTCCAAACCCCAGGTCGTTGGTCAAGATTTGAATCCCAATCTTGGGTCCCAGTCTCGTTCTGATTCGGATCCAGTGTCCCGGTATGTGTCTATGTTTGGGTTCAGGTCTGGGACTGAGATCGGGGTCGGGTCTTGTGTCTCAGTCCCAGTCTTTGGTCTCGATTCTAGTTCTAATTTTGACTTTGGGTCCCTAATCTAAGTCTAGGTCCTAGGTTCAGGTCAAAGTCTCAAATCCCGATCTGGATCCTTGGTCCGGGTCCTTGGTTTGGGTCTAGGTCCAAGTCCATATCTGGGTTTTGGTTCGAGTTCGTGTCCCGAGTCCCGATTCGAGTTTTTATACAGGTCTGGATCCCGATCCCGGTCTGGGTTTGGGTCTGGGTCCTAGTTAGATTCCAGTACCCGAACTCAAACCCACACTCGAACTGGAACCCAACTCAGGAGTACGGGTCTTGGTCTAGGTCAGGGTCTAGGTCCGATTCTAGGTCCAGTTTTGAGTCCGAGAATGGGTCCCAAATCTAAACACTTATTACATGTCTGGTCCAAGACTGAGGTCTGAATCAGGCTCACGCTCTGGGTCTGGTCTGGGGTCTCGGTCCTAGTTTTGATGCCTGTGTCTCGAGTCCAGGTCCCCCATCTAGGTACAAGTCCTAGGTCCCGATCCGAGTCCAGGACCCAGTCGTGGTTCAAGTCCTGGTCTGAGTCGGGGTTCGGGTTCCGATCTTGGTCTAGGTCAAGATCTAGGTTCGAGTCTAGGTCTAGGTTTGGGTCTGAGTCTCGAGTTCCGATCTAGGTCTGGTTTCTGAGGCCTAGGTCTAGGTCCCCATCGAGGTCTGGGTCCATGTTCAGGTTTGGGTCGTAGTCCCAGTTTTTATTTTGATTCAGTGTCTGGGTTCAGGTTTGGGTCCGGGTCTGGGTCGTGTTCTGAGTCTTGGTCCGAGTTAAGGTCTGGGTGTGGATTTAGGTCCGGATCCTGATCTTGGACTGTGTTTGGGTCTAGGTCTGCGCTCGGGACCCAGGTGCAGGTCCAAGTCTAGGTCTTGGTCAGGGTCTCGATCCGGATCTATGTCTTGAGTTTCAATCCCAGTCTGGGTTTGGGTTTGGGTTCGAGTCAAGGTTCATATCCTGATCTTTGTCTTGAGTTTCAATCCCAGTCTGGGTTTGGTCTGGGTCTAAGTTCGAGTTCAAGGTCACGGTCGTAGTCTTGTTCAAAGGTCCTGGTTTGGTGGTTCTTATTCAGGTTCTAGTTTCAGGTCGCGGGTCTGGCTTAGGGTCCTGGTCTGAGTCCCAGATCTGGATCCCTGTCACGTGTCCCGGTCTTGTTCTGGTTCAGATGCCGGGTCCTAGGTCCAAGTTTGGGTTTGGGACTCAAACTTGGGTGCGGTTCTAGGTCCCAACCCTAGTTTTGTGTCTCGAGTTTGGTTCCATGTTTAGGTCTGAGTTCGGGTCCAGGTTCAGAAGCGAGTCGAGGTCTGGGTTGGGATCTAGGTCTGGGACGCAGTTCAGGTCTAGGTCTGGGTTGGAGTCCATATCCTAGTCGAGTTACGGTTCGAAGTCTAGGTCAAGGTCTAGTTACGGTTCCAGGTCCTGGTCCATGTCCTGGTTCCGGTCCTATTCCTGGGTCTCGGTCTACTTCTGGTTTCGGTTCCAATTTTGGGTCACAGGGTTCGAGTCTAGGTTTGGGTCTAGGACTGGGTTCAGGTTCGGGTCCTGGTCTGGGTTAGGGTCTAGGTCCTAGATCCCAGATCTAGACACCGACTACAGTTTCGGTCCAAGCCCCGAGTCCAGATCAGGATCCTGATCTCGGGTCCTAGTCTGGTTGCATTTTGGGTGCCGGGTCACGAGTTGGGTCCTAGGTTCAAGTCTGCGTCTGGGGTCGGGTCTTGGGTCCAGTCCTAGTTCTGGTTCCCAGGTCCTTATCCCAATTCTGGGTCCAGGTCCCGGTTCTGGTCTTTGTTTAGGTCCAGCTCTATGTTCAATTTTGGGTCCTAGTCGCTGTTCTGGTTTGGGTCTCGATCTAGATTTTTATTTGTGTTTGGGTTCGGGTCTGGGTCTTGATCCTTGTCCCAGTCCTAGTGTGATTCAAGTTCCATTTGCAATTCTGAGTTTGAGTTTTGGTTCGAGTTTGAGTAGTGGTCTGAAAACTTGTTCGAGGTTGGGTTAGGGTCCGAATCTCGGTCTAGGTCTAGATCGAGCTCCAGGTGTGGGATAGGGTCTAGCGTTTTGGTCTAGGTTCGTGTCTGAGTCCCAAGTTTCGATCTCTGTCTGAGTCCAGGTTTTTTTTCTGATTCTATGTCTTGGGTTCCGATCCTGGTCTAGGTTCGAGTTCAAGTCAGGGTGTAGGTCTAGGTTTGGGTTTGATTCTAGGTCTGGGTCTGAGTTCCGATCCTTGGTTTGGGTCTGATTTTTGGTTCGAGTTCGAGTTTGGGTTTTGTCTTGGGATGGGTTCGTGTCGACGTTCTTGTCCTGGTTTGGGTCCAAGGGAGGTTTCCAGTCTGGGTCTGGGTCCGACTTCAGATTCCTGGGTCCAGGTCAGGTCCTGGTTCGGGTTCGAGTACCGGATTTAGATCTGGGTCTGGGTTCCGGGGCTTAGGTCCATAGTCTTTGTCCCCCATCAAAGACTTGTTCCTAGGTCTGGGTCTGGGGTTGGGTCTTGGGGCTCGGTCCCAATTCTGATGCCCGTGTCTCGGGTCCAGGTCCCCCATCGAAGTCTGAGTCCTAGGTCCCAATCCGAGACCAGGACCCAATCGGGGTTCAAGTCCTAGTCCAAGTCGGGGTTTAGGATTCGATCTTGGTCTAGGTCCAGATCTGGGTTCGAGTCTAGGTGTATGTTCTGGTCAAAGTTTCGAGTTTCGATCTAAGTTTGGGTTCTAAGGCCTAGGTCAAGGTGCCCCATCCAGGTCTGGGTCCTAGGTCCCGCTCTGGTTCCATGTTCGGGTTTTGTCATGGTCTCGATCCGAATTTATGTGCTAAGTTTCAATCTCAGTCTGGGTTTGGGTTTGGGTTTAAGTCCAAGTTCTTGTCTGGATCCCTATCTAAGTTTGAGTCTGGGTCTGGTATCGGGTCTGAGGTCTAGGTCTGGGTCCGAGTTCGGGTACGGGTCTCGGTCCCGGTCTGGGTACACGACCATGACTGGGCCCGAGTTGCGATCTCAGTTTGGGTCTAGGGCTAGGTCCGAGGTCGGTTCTAGGTTTAAGTCCAAGTTTGGGTCCTGGTCACGGTCCTAGTCTTGTTCAAGGGTCTTGGTCTGGCGGTTCTTATTCAGGTTCTAGTTTCATGTCACGGGTCTGGCTCATGGTCCAGGTTTGGGTCCTGGTCTGAGTTCCAGATCTGGATCCCTGTCACGTGTCCCGGTGTTATTCTGGTCCAGGTCCGGGGTCCTAGGTCCAAGTTTGGGTTTAGGACCGAGACTTGGGTGCGGTTCTAGGTCCCAACAGTAGTTCTGTGTCCCGAGTCTGGTTCTATGTTTAGGTCTGAGTTCGAGTCCAGGTTTAGAATCCAGTCGAGGTGTGGGTTGGGATCCGGGTCCTGGTCACGGTTTGGGTTTAGGTCTGGGTTGGAGTCCAAGTGCTGGTCCAGTTACGGTTCCAATTCTAGGTCCAGGTCCAGTTACGACTCAATGTCTAGGTCCAAGTCCTGGTTCCGGTCCTACTCCTGGGTCCCTGTCTACTTCAGGTTTCGGTTCCAATTTCAGCTCACAAGGTATGGGTTCTGGTCCAGGTTTTGGTCGAGGGCTGGGTTCGGGTCTGGGCTGGGTTCAAGCTCTGGTCTGGGTTAGGGTCTGGGGCTGGGTCCCAGATCTAGACACCGACTACGGGTTCGATCCAAGCCCCAAGTCCATATCTAGATCCTTATCTTGGGTCCCGATCTGATTTAATTTCGGGTGCCGGGTTCCGAACTGGGTCTTAGGTTCAAGTCCGGGTCTGGGGTCGGGTCATGAGTCCCAGTCCTAGTTCTGTTGCCCAGGTCCTTATCTCGATTCTGGGTCCAGGTCCCGGTTCTGGTCTGGGTTTGGGTCGCGCTCTATGTTCGGTTTTGGGTCTTAGTCTCGATTCGGGTTTGGATCTTAGTCGCAGTTCAGGTTTCGGTCTCGGTTTAGATTTTTATTTGGGTTTTGGTAAGGGTACGGGTATGGGTCCTGCTCCTTGTCCTAGTCCTAGTCTGATTCTAGGTCCAGTTGCTATTCTGAGTTCGAGTTTGGGTTCGAGTTCGGGTCAGGGTTTGAGTATTGGTCTGAGTTTTGGTTAGGGTTTGGATCTTGGTCTAGGTTTGTATCGGGCTCCAGCTGTGGGATAGGGTCCTTGGTTTGGGGCTAGGTTCGGGTCTATGTCCCAAGTTTCGATCTCCATCTGAGTCCATGTTTTGTTTTGAGTCTATGTCTTGGGTTCCGATCCTAGTCTGGGTTCGAGTTCTGGTCCAGGTGTATGTCTAGGTTTGGGTCTGAGTTCGAATCTCGAGTTCGGGTATGATTTTGGGTTCGTTTCGGGTTCGGGTTTTGTCCTGGTAGGGGTTCATGTCCAGGTTCTTTTCCTGGTTTTGGTCCAAGGGAGGTTTCCGGTCTGGGTCTGGGTCTGACTTCAGATTCTTGGGTCTAGGTCAGGTCCTGGTTCAGGTTCGGGTCCCTGATTTACATCTGGGTCTGGGTTCCGGGGCCTAGCTCCCTGTTTTTGGTCTCCCATCAAAGACTGGTTCCTAGGTCCTAGTCTGGGTCCTGGTTCAGGATCGGGTGTCGAGTCATGGTTTTAGTCCAACTCCCAATCTGGGTTTTGGTCTAGGTCTCGATCCCAATCTTGGTCTAGGTTCATGTTCGGGTCCTTGTGAGGCTCTAGATCCTTGTCTGGGTCGCGGGTCACAGGTCCCAGTGAGGGTTTAGGGCCAGGTTAGGTCAAAGTCGCAGTTTCGGTCTCGGTCCAGGTTCGGGTCCCAAGTCTCAGTTCTTAGTCCTAGTCAAGGTCTCGGTCCAGGTTCTGGTCTCAGGTCTCCAGTCCAGGTCCTAGTCAAAGTTCAAGTATCGATTTCGGGTCTGGGTTTTGTTTCGGGTTTGGGTCTCGGTCAAGGTTGGGGTTGGGGTCCGAGTCTTAGTCCTAGTCTGGGTACGGGTTTTTCGGATCTCGGTCAAAACCCAGGTCTGATTTGGGGTCCAGGTTTGGGTCCTTGGTTTGGGTCCCAAGTTCGGGTTTGGGTTTGTGTTTGGGTCCGAGGTCCCGAGTGGGTATGTGTTCGAGTCGGGGTCCTGGTTCGGTTATAGTTTTGGATCAGGGTCCAAGTCCTTGTCTTGGTCCTGTTCTTGGGTCCTGCTCCGCTTCTAGTTTCAGTTCACGTTTCATGTCACGGGGTACGGGTTCGGGTCGAGTTTGGATCCGATTCTTGGTTTGGGTCCTGATTTGGGTCCAAGCCCTGGTTCTCGGATCCCGTTCCAAGATCCCAGTCCGGTTCTAGTACAATTTTTGTTTTGTTTCCCAAGTGTGGGTTGGGTCATGGTATGTGTCTGGGTCCTAGTTTGAGTTCGAGCTTGAGTTCGGGTTCTAGTTAAGTCCTAGATCCAGATACCGACTACGCGTCGGGTCCAAGCATCGAGTCCAAGATCCCAGGTCTTGAGGTAGGTCCTAGGTCCAGGTTTGGGTCTGGGGTTGGGTCCCGAATCCTTATCCAAGTTTTGGAGCCCAAGTTCTGGACCTAGTTCGAGGGCCCAATTTCCAGGTTTGGGTCCCCCATCTATATTCGGGTCTTAGGTCCCGGTCTGGGTCAAATTTTGTGTTTCGATTCGGGTTTTGGTCCAGTCTGAGTCCAGGTCGTTGTTTGGGGTTGGGTCCGAGTTCGGGTCCTAGTCCCAGTCTGGGTCCGAGTTTCGGGTCCCAATTTCGAGTACGATTCTTGGGTCCAGGGTTAGGCCGAGGTATTTGGGTCTGGGTCTGGGTCAAGGTCTTGGTCCATGTCTCGGTCTCGGTCTTGGTATAGGTCCCAAGGCACAGGTCCCGTTCTGGGTCTGAGTCCCGGTATGGGTTTTGGTTTGATTTTGGGTTTAGGTTTGGCTCCTCTTACAGTCCCATGTCTGTGCTCTAGTCCCAGTCCTGGTCCGATTCCAGTTCCGAGTCTGGGATCAGGTCGGACCTGAACTTGGGACCCAATCCCAGACCCAGACTAGAACCTTGACATGGATCTAGATACGAACCTTGACTCGTACCCAAACCCGGATCGATACCTAGACCGAGATCGAAACTTGGTACCTTGATCCAAACCGAGACCCAGACCCAAATCTGGACCCGTACCCAACACATGGACTCGAACGAGGACTTAGACCCCCGACCCTGGCCCGAACCCAAACACGGAATCAAAATTTGAATTGGGACTAGGACCCGAATCTAAACAAGGACCAAAATTTGGACCTAGGACCCGGACTTGGAAGGGGGACGTAGACTCGAGCCTCGGAACCCGAGACCTAGATCTTGATTCCAACCCAGATCTGGAACCGGACCGGGATCGGAAACCCGAACCCGAACTCGAACTAGGACTTGAACCCCGATTTGGTCCTAGACTCGGACCAGGACCTAGGTTCCAGACCTAGATGGGAGACCTAGACCTGGGACCCAAGCTTCAGAACTGGCACCAAGATCTAGGACTTGACACCGGACCCGAACCCTGAACAAGGACCCGAACCAGGTCCTGGGACCCGAAGTGGAACTAGAGTGGGACCCGAGACCGGGATCCTAATTTGGACCCGGGGCTTGGACCTGACCCATAGTCGATGTTTGGATCTAGGACCCATACCCAGACTCAAACCGAGACCTGGACTCAAACCCGAACCCGGACCCAGACCAAAACCTGTACGTGACCCGAAACTGGAAGCGGGACCAGAAGTGGACCTGGACCTGGGAACAAGACCAGAGGACTAGGACCCGACCTCGGTCTCGGAACTGGAATCTAACTAGGAACCAGACCCAGACCGAAACTGAGATGCTGACCCGAATCAAAACTCGGATCGGGACTCAAGACACTAACCCAAGCCCAGATACGGACCTGGACCTAGACCCGAACGCATGACTCGGACCGAAATTGGAGACTCAGACCCTGACCCAGGTCCCTGAACTAGATTGGGGACCCAAACCCGAAATTAGAACGATAACCAGAATCAAGACCCAGGACTAGGACAGGGACCCAAGACCTGAGCCCGGTCTCGGTCCCAGACCCGGACCCTGACACGAACACAGACAAAGACCCAAGATCCGAATCGCACGTGAACCCAAACACGGACCTAGACCTAGACCAGGACTCGGACCCAAACGCAGACCCAAACCTTAAATCGTACCCTGTGACACCAAATTGGAACCACAACTGTAAGCTGACCCTTAAACCCAAAACCCTAAACCCTAAACTCTTTACACTTACCCCTACACCCTAAGCCCTAAACCCTAAACTCTAAATCCCTAAATACTATACCCAAAACCCTAAACGTTAAACCCTAACCATGACACGGGCCTAGACTCATATCCATACGGAGATTGAAACCTAAGACCTACAGCTGGACCCGAATCTAGACCCGAACCTAGACCCAGACCCAGGACCTGAACCCGAACCCAAACCTAGACGAGAACCTCGTCCGGGACCTAGACCGTGACTGGGACCTAGATCGTGACCCCGTACTTGGACCTAGACTAGGACCCAAACTCGGGATCCAAACCCGAACCTAAACTTGAACCTAAACAGGACCTAGGATCCAGACCTAGATGGGGGACCTTGGCCCCAAACCCAAACCTAGACGTAGACCTGGACAAAGGATGCAGACCTAGATGGGGGACTTGGACCGGAAACTAGGCCCCCAAACCGGGACCGAGACCAAAAACTCGACTCCAAACACGAGACACAGGACCCGACCCTGGATCTAGAACCCAAGACCTGGCTACTGGTACACAACCCAGAACCCATACCCAAACCCAAACATAGGACACGACCCAAGACCCGAGAGCCAAATTGGAACAAGACCGAGATCTGAATCTGGACCTGAGGCTTCGACCTGACTCGTAGTCAGTGTTTGAATCCACGACCCGGAACCGAATCCGTACCCAGAGTTGGACCTAGACCCAGACTACGATCCAGACCAGATCCCGGACTCATAATCAGAATCGAACTAGTTCTTGGACTAGAACCCAAATTTGAGATGGTAACAGGACCCAAAACTAAACCCAAACTCATACCAGAACCCATACCGGGACTTGGACCCAGACTGGGACCTGTGTTTTGGGACCTAAACCAAGACCAGGACAAGGTCCCTGACTGGGACCCGGACCCAGACCTAGACCCAATCCCACACCTAAAAACCAGAGATTGACTGAGGATCCAAGAACCTGACTCGGACAAGGGACCCGAAACTCGGACCCACACTAGGAATTGGACCCGAACTTGGACAAAAACCCAAACTAGGACTTGGACTCAAACCGGTACTCGAGACCCGAACTCGAACTAGAACACAAACTTGGACCCAGATCGAGACCTAGGACCTAAACATAGATGGGGAACTCAGACCCAGGAATTGGGCCCCCAAACCGGGACTAGAACTTGGGCCTTGGAACATGGATCAGGATCTGAGACCCAACCCCAGACACAAATTTGGACCTAGGACCCACCACGGGACCTGGGATCCGGGACTCGATTCTTAGACCTGACCCGTGGTCGGTGTCTGGATCTGGGACTTAGACCACAACCCGCGCCCAAACTCAAACTTAAACCATGACCCGATCACATACCTAGACCGAGACCCACACTCGGGAACCAAAACCGAAACATGAACTAAAACTGGAATGGGATCTTGGAACGGGACAAAGACCATGATCTAGACTCGAACTCGAAACCAGACCCAACCTCGGACCCTAACCGAGACTGAAACCCAGACCTAAACCTCACCCAAGACCCAAATAAAGACCTGAACCCAGACTTGGACCCAAACTCGACCTGAACCCGTACCCCGTGACTTGAAATTGGAAACGAAAACAGAAGCGGATCGAGACCCAGGAACATGAACAGGACCAGGACCAGGACCTCGACCCAGACAGAAAACTGTAACTGAACCAGGACCCGGATTCGGACACAAACCCACCTTGGGATTGGGTCCCAAACTTGAATCCAAAGTCGAATCTGGACTTTGGACCCAAACCCACACCTGAACTCAGACCCAAACATGGAACAGGACTCGGGACCCAGAATAGAGATCGAGACCAATAACTGTACCCTAGCCTTGGTCCCGAACAAAGACCGAGACCTAGACTAAGACTTGAGACACGAACCGAAACTAGACTAGGATCTGTGATTGGGATCCAGATCTTGTCCCAAGATTCGAGAATTGGGGCTTGGAAAAGACCCATAGTCTGAGTCTTATTCAGGGACCCAGAAAAGTACCCGAAGCTGGACCAAGACCTAGACCCAAACCTAGACATGGGACCCGAAACTGAAACTTGAACCAGAACGTGACCAGAACCCTGAAACAGGACCGAGACCGTGACTAGTACCTCGACCTAGAACTGGACCGCCACCCATACGTAGTCCAGAACCCAGTCCCGGACCCACACTAGGATTGAGACCCAAACCCAAAACAAAACCCGAACTCGGGACTCGATCCCAGACGCAGACCAAGCCTCTGACCGAGACGGGGATTCGGACCTGGACATGGACATGAACCCAGACCCAGAACCGAATACCGACCCAGACCAACACCCAGACCGAGTTCAAAACACGGCACCTAGACACGAACCGAGACGCAGACGCAAACCTAGAATTAGACCCAAACCTACACCTGAACCTAGACCCAAACTCGAACCCAGATCGGGATCAAAACCCAAGACATAGACCAGGAACTAAACCTGGACTCACATCGAGATCGAAACTTGGGACTCAAACCTTGACCTAGACCCAGACCCAGGACCCGAACCCACACACGGAGCATGATCCAAACCTAGACTGAAATCCAGACCCGAACCCAAACTCAGACAAGGACTTAACCCCGACCCGAACTCGAACCCTAACTCAAATTCAGAATCGCAATTGTAACTAGAACCGGAATAGGACTAGGACAAGGATAAGGAACTAAACCCGAACCCGAACCTAGATAAAAACACAAACCGAGACCTAAACCTTAACCGACACTAGGAGTCAACCCCGAACCTAGACCGGGACCCAAACCCAGGTAAGAACTGGAACTTGGACTAAGAATTAGGATAGAGACCTGGGCAACGAAACTATGATCGGGACCTAGTATTGAAACTCAGACCCGGACTTGAACCTAAGACCTAGCTTGTGACCCAGCAACCAAAATGGAACCAGGCTAGGACCCGAGATTGGGATCTAGATCTGGACCTGGGGCTTGGACCGAACTTGTAGTCAATGTTCGAATCTGGGATCCAACCCCGACCCCAACCTAGACCCAAACCTCAACTCAGTCCAAGACCAAAACCTGGAGCCGAACCCATACCCTATGACCAAAAATTGGAACCAAAATTAGAAGTAGACCAGGACCTAGGAACGGGACCAAAACAAGGACATGGAGTTGGAACCGTAATCGTACATGGACGTAGACCTAGAACCGTAACCAGACCAGGACCTGGACTCCAACTCAGACCTAGACCCAAACCCGGATCCGGACTCGGATCCCAACCTAGTCTTGGACTCGAACCCAAACTCAGACCCAAACATGGAACCAGAATCAGGAAAACAAACTGGGGTCGGGACCTAAAAACGCACCCTAGTCTTGATCCTGAATCCAAAATCGGACCTGGGACCCAGGACTTGAACAAGAACAAGACCGGGACCCGTGATACGGATCCAGATCTTAACTCAAGATCTGGGAAACGGGGCTTCCTACAGATCCGCAGTCGGTGTTTTGATCTAGGACTTAGACTAGGACCCAAACCCAGACCAGGATCCAAACCCGGACCCAGACCTAGACCCAGGACTTGAAATTGGAACCTGAACAAGAACTCCTACACCAGGACCATAGAACAAGACTAGGAGTATGACCAGGACCTGGACCTAGACCTAGAACCGAACTCGAATCTTGCCCTAGACCCAAAATGAGACCAGATATCGGGCCCAGAACTAGACCTAAATCTGGGATCCGATCCTAAACACAAACTCGAACCTCGATGGGGATCTGGATACGAACTCTAAGTCGGATAAAGACCCAAACCGAGATTGAAACCAGAGACCTAGATCTGGACTGAGATCATGACCCAAACCCAAACCTGGACCCGCACTAGGGACACTAACTTGGACCTGGACCCGAACCCAGACTTGGATAAGGACTGAGACCCCAACCCAGACCCAAACCCGAACCCGGACACAAAATCCAAGTGTGGGTCTGAGTTTGAGTATGGGTCTTAGTCCAGTTACAATTTTGGGTCTAGGTCCTGGTCCTTCTCCTTATCCTATTCCTGGGTCCCATTCCGCCTCTAATTTTGGTTCCAATTTCAAGTCACGCAGTACGGGTCGAGTCCAAGCATCAAGTCCCTGATCCCAAGTCCCGAGGTGGGTCTTAGGTCTAAGTTTGGGTCTAGGGTCAGGTCTCGGATCCTGATCCAAGTTCTGAAGCCCAAGTTTTAGTCCTAGTTTTGGGGCCCAATTCATTGGTCTGGGTCCCCCAACTATGTTTGGGTCCTAGGTCCCGATTTGGGTCCAAGTTCGTGTTTCAGTTCGGGTTCGGGTCTCAGGTCCAAGTGTGGGTTCGGGTCCGAGTTGGGGTCCCAATCCTAGTCTGGGTCTGTGTTTCGGTTCCCTAGTCTGAGTTTGGTTCTTGGGTCTTGGGTCGTGCCTTGATTCTTAGGTCTGGGTCTGGGTCCGGGTCCCGGTCTGGGTCCAAGTCCCAGTCTTGGTTTAGGTCCCACGTCACAGGTCTCGGTCCGGGTCCAAGTCCCAATATGGGTTTTGGTCTAAGTGTGGGTTTAGGTTTTGGTCCTATTACAATCCCATGTTTGGGTGTTGGGTTCCATGTTCTGGGTCGCAGGTCCTGGCACAAGTCTAGGTTCGGGTTTAGGTTTCGGTTCGGGTATTGATCCCAATCTAGGTTAGGGTCCGTGTTCAGTTTCGTGTCTAGATCCAGTTCTCGATCCAAGTCCAATTCATGTTCCAAGGTCCTGATTCTGGTTCTTGTTCCAATTTTAGGTCCTGGGTCTGAGTCTTGGTTTGGGTCCTAGTGTGGAAATGGTCCTAGGTTTGGGTCTTGGTACGATTCTATGATCCAGACACCGACTACGGGTTGGGTCCAAGCACCGGGTCATGGGTCAAGATTCGGATCCCAATCTTGGGTCCTGGTCTTGTTCCGATTCAAATCTCGGGTCTCAGTCTGTGTCCATGTCTGGGTCCGGGTTTGGGACAGAGACCGGGGTCAGGTCTTCGGTCCCATTCCAAGTCTTTGGTCCTGATTCTGGTTCTCATTTTTGGTTTGGGTCCCCAATCGAGGTGGGGGACCTGGGTCCAATTCCAGTCCAGGTCCTACGTCCAAGTCTAGATCCAAGTCCGTGTCTAGGTTCGGGTTCGTGTCCCGAGTCCCGATCCGATTTTTTATTTGAGTCCACATCCTGGTCTGTGTTTGGGTTAGGGTCCTAGACAGATTCCAGTTTCGGAACAGAGATCGGGTCCTAGTCCTCTAGTCTTATTCCGAGATCCTGGTCTGCTTCCACTTTTGAGTCACGGGGTACAGGTTCGTGTCTATGTCTGGGTTTGTGTCCGAGTCCACGTTTGGGTTTGAGTCTAGGTATTGGTCCCAGATCCAAACATCGAAATCAGGTCCAAGCTTCGGGTCGAAATCAGGATCCTGGTCTCGGGTCCTATTCTAGTTCCACTTCGGGTCAAAGGTTCTTGTCTGGGTCCTAGTTAGGGCTGTGTGTCCGAGGTCAGGTCTAGGGTCTCAGTGCTAGTTCTAAAGCACGGGTCCCGGGTCTAGGTCCTAGGTCCCAGTCCGAGTCTAGAACCCGGTCCGGGTTCAAGTCCTCGTCCGAGTTCAGGTTCAGGTTTCCAATCCCAGTTCAGGTCCAGATCTGGGTTCGATTTCTGGGTTCGAGTCCAGATCCTAGTCCGGGTCTTAGTCTAAGGTTTTAATCTTGGTCCGGGTTCTGAGGCCCGGGTCAAGGTCCGCCATCTAGGTACGGGTCCTTGGTCCCAGTCAGGGTCCATGTTTGGGTTCGGGTCCTAGTCCTAATTCTCATTTTGATTCCGTGTCTGGCTTCGGGTACAGGTCCGAGTCTAGGTCGGGGTCTGAGTCTTGGTCCGAGTTTTGTGTTGGGTCTGGGTCCAAGTTCGAATCCCGTTCTGGGTCTGGGTTTGGGTCCAAGTCGGAGTCCAAGTCTTGGGTACGGTTCTAGGTTTGGGTGTGGGTCTCGCTCCAGATCCAGGTCCCACGTTTCGATCCCGGTCTGGGTATGGGTCGTCGTCTGGGTTCGAGTCTAGGTTTGTATCTAAATCCATGTCTAGGTCTGGGAATGGGTCCGAGGTTCAGGTCCGACATGATACCGAACCTGGAACCGGAATAAGACTATGACTGGGACTGTAACAGGACTCAAACCTAAACCCTAACTCAGACCAGAACCCATATGGGGACTTGGACCCAAACCAGGACTTATGACCTGGGAATTAAACCAAGACCGGGACCTGGACCCAAACTGGGACCTGTAGTTGGTGTTTGGATCTAGGACTTAAGACAAGAACCCGAACCCAAACTCAAACTCAAACCAGGACCCGGACACATACCAACACCCTAAACAACACTAAGGAACCAAAACCGAAACTTGAACTTGAACATGACTGAGATCTTTGAAAGGGATCGAAACCTGGACCCAGACCCAAACCCGAAACCGGACCGAACCACGAACCCTACCCGAGACCAAAACCCAAACCTAAACATCGCCCCAGACCCAACTCAGGACCCGAACCCGTACCTCGTGATTTGAAACTAGAACCGAAACTAAATGCAGATCGTGACCTAGGAACAGGACCACGACTAGGACATGGACCCAGACCCAAAATTGTAACCTGACCAGGACGTGGACTCAGACAGAAATCCATCTTCGGATTGGGTCCCAAACCTGAATCCAAACCCGAACCGGTACTCAAGACTCGAACCCAGGCCTAAATTCAGACCCGAACATTGAACATGACTCGGGACCCAAAACTCGGATCGAGACCTACAACTGCACCCCAGTCTCGGTCCTATACCAAGACCCAAACCTAGTCCTGGACCTATACCCAGACCCAAACCTGGGACCCAAAACTGAAACTTGAACCAGAACATGACCAAGACCCTGGAACAGGACCGGGACACTGACAAGGACCTAGACCGGGTCTCGGAACTAGACCGAACACAGCCCTGAAACTCGAGCTCGGACCCAATCCTGGACCCATTCCCGGACCTTGACAAGGACTGAGACTCGAAATCGAACTCGAGACTCGATCCCAGACCGAGCCTTGACTGAAATTGGAATTCTGACCTCGCCATGGACACAAACCCAAACACGGACCCAAATACCAACAAGGACCTAGACCTGGATCAAAACATGGGACCTAGACCAAAACCCAAATGCAAACCCACACCTGAACTTGGGACCCAGACCCAAGACCCAAACTTGGACCTTGACTAAGACCTGGACCCAGATCAAGATCTGAAAAACCCGCACCTAGACTTGGAATAAGACTCAGACCCTGACCCCAACCTGGACCCAAAGCCGGACGCAGAACCAAACCTGGGACCCGAGACCATGAAACAGATCTGGATTCGGGGCTTGGAACTGACCCGTAATCCGAAGTCACTTGCAGACCCAGACCTGAAACCTACCCCGAACCCAAACGAGTACAGGAACCTAGACACGAAGCCATACCAGGAAAAAATCCGAACCCACACTCGAACCCAAAATCAAACCCAAACCCGACACCCGAACTCAAACCCATACCCAAAATCAGACCCAAACCTAGGCCTGCACCCGGACCCAAACTCAAACCTAGACCGAGATCGAAACCCAGGACTTAGACTCGAAACTAAATAAGGACTCAGATTGAGATCAAAACTTGAGACTCGGACCTGAACCTGAACACAGACTCAGGACCCTAACCCACACTCAGAGCCCGATCCGAACCTAGACCGAGTTCAAGACCCAAACAAAAACTCAGATTAGGACTCGAACCCCGACCCGAACTCAAACACAAACTCGAACTCGGAATTGCAATTGGAACTGGAACTGGAACCGGACTAGGACTAGGACCAGGACAAGGACCCACACCCGAACCCAAACCCAAATAAAAACCAAAATCGAGACACAAACCCGAATTGGGACTAGGACCCAAACCCGAACCTAGACTGGGACCCAGACCCAAACCAAAACTGTGACCTGGACCCAGAATCAAGATAGGGACCTGGGCAACAGAACTAGGACTGGGACCCAAGACCCGACCCCAGACCCAGACATGAACCTAGGACCCAGCTCGTGACGCGACACCTGAAATGGAACTAGAACAAGACTCGAGATCGAGATCTGGATCTGGACCTGTGGCTTGGACCGAACCCATAGTCGGTGTCTGGAGCTGGGACCCAGCCCCGAACCTGAACCCTGACCAGGACCCAAACCTAGACCCAGACCCGAACCCAGTCCTAGACCCAAACCTGGACCCGAACCCGTACCCTATGACCTGAAAATGGAACCGAAATCGGTAGTAGACGGGGACTCGGGAACGGGACCAGAACCAGGACTTAGACCTAGACCTAGAACCGTAACTAGACCTAGACCTAGACTTGGAACCGTAACGAGACTAGGACCCGGACTCCAACCCAGACCTAGACCCGAACTGGGACCCAAACCCGAATCCCAACCCAAACTTGGACACGGTACCCAAACCTAGACCCAAACTCAGACCCAAACATGGAAAAAGACTCGGGATAGAGAACTGGGGCCAGGACCTAGAACCGCACCCGACCCTCAGTCCCGAACAAAAACTCGGACCTGGGACTCGGGACCTGAACTAGAACCAAATCGAGACACGTTATAAGGATCCAAATCTGGGACTCAAGCCAGGTTCCGAACCCAGACCAGGACCCAAACCCGGACACTGACCTAGACCTGGGACCCAAAATTGAAAATTGAAGAAGAATCACCAGACCAGGACCCTCGAACTTTTATATGGAAGAAAGTGTAGATCACTGATTCGCTGGGATCAAGTAGGTGAAATAAAGTTCCTAGTCCCTAAGGCTGTTCAGAGAACAAGTGAGGCAGAAAGAAGAGTTATGTTGATCCAAAGTCACAGGAGATTGATTTTCAGATTAGAGATATGGTATTTCTCCAAGTAACGCCTATGAAAGGAATCAAATGCTTTGTTAAGAAAGGGAAGCTTAGCCAAAGGTCCATTGAACCTTTTGAAATCCTTGAGAGGATAGGGCAAGTAGCGTACAGATTGGCTAAGCCCCCAGCGCTGGCAGCTGTACATGATGTGTTCCATGTTTTGATGCTTCAGAATTATGTCTCAGATTCATCCCATATCTTGAGTTATGAAGCATTGGAACTATAGTAAGATTTATCATATGAGGAACAACCGGTGCAAGGTATTATGGAAAAACAGTAAAGTGGAAGAGGCAACCTGAAAACTCTAGACGGATATGCAACAAAATATCCGGAGTTGTTCAGGTAAATTTTGGGACGAAATTTCTATAAGGAGGGGGTAATTGTAATACCCTAAGACTAAGAAAATGGATTACCAAACCCTAACTAGTTAAATGTGTATTATAGTAGAATTGTATTATTATATAATTTATTATCAGTGAACTAATTTGATATATGATATGTTAAGACCCTGTTGGTGAGCTAGGGGAAATTTTGTAATTTTGACACGAGAAGGGTAAAACTATGGAATTTATATAATGATGTGCTTATGGACTCTATTATTATTTATTCACAACTGGGTATTTGGGATTATTTGTTGGCATTTTATTAATATGTGATTAATTTGAAAATTATTTGAATATGTGATATTGAATGGAAATGACTTAAATGCCCTTGAATGCTTAATTGTGTGTTATATGGCCCTAGGGACAATTTAGGGTTTTTGACTATTTTGTCTATTTTGTGACAAGTGAATGTTGATTAATGAAAAGCATTTTCTGCATTTCGCTTTACCCAAACCACCCCCCTCTCTCTCTCTCTAAACTCATTTACTCTAATCTTTGAATTTGTAGAGAATTGCTTGGATTCAAGCTTATTTTGTGGGAATCTTTAAAGGTTGAGTTGTTGAGGATTTGGAGGTAGTTTTCTTACTGTCGTAATTTGAATTGGTTGCTGAAATTGAAGTTGATTTAAGCATGATTTTATTGTAGAGATCCTTGTGATGCATGTGTGTTGGAATTAGTTTAATTTTGATACTCTATACTTGATTGTGTTTAAGGTTGATGTAGGATGCTTTGTGTTGTGCTTTTAACATAATTTTTGAGGTTAAGTTGGTGCTTTAATTCTTTTATACAGCTCTGATTTTATTGTTGAGCTTGAGCTTGTGTTTTGGGTTTAAAGATTAAAGGTTTGAGCTTGAATTTGTTGATATTTTACTCAACTTTGGAGCCGATATTGTATATTGTTTAAATCTGATTTTGTTGCATGCGAGCTTTGATTTTGACCTTTAAATGTGTGTATTAGCTCTCTGTTATGTTAGTCATATTGTGTGGGAAATGATTTTGAGATATATGCATGTTTGGGTGAGATTGGGTGATTTTTGATGCATTTTTCAAGCTGCTAGAATGGAGTTTCTGGGTGTTCAACCCAGGCGCCGCGGCCCAGCTATTCGGCACCACGGCCTGCTCGCGTGGACAGATTTCATGTTGAACTTGTTTTGTTCATAACTTCTGACTCGGGACTCCGTTTGGGTCGTTCTTTATATTGTTGGAAAGCTCGTTCCGAGCTTTATATGTTTATCTATATTTTGAATGTCAATTTTATACTATGTTAAAGTTTATTTAGGGATTAACCCTATCCTTGTGAATCCCAGAAATTGTGACTAGGATTACCGTCACTAGGTGAGGGGCACTAGGGGATTTGGAATCTCCGTGTTTACGGGATAATTGGTAAGATAGTATTTAGCAAGTAGAGTATGCACGGTGTCGCTTATATTGAAAATGATATATGTGAGTAATTGGGAACTGGGACTAGGGTTATCACCCTAACATGAGCGGTTTAATGGTCTAGGGTTATTACCCTAGTGATGATTAATGTGAATGTGTTATGCATAGCTATATATAAGTGAATATTTAGATTTAGGGTTATGCGTTCAAGGCATAATCGGGTTGGACTCGGTGACTAGAACCGAGATGAACTGTTTTAAGGCCTTATTGTATTTAGACGTGTAAGCGTAAAAAGTAGGTCTATGCCACATACACATAAATAGGCGTGTGAGCGTAACACACGGGTATGTGTCATACAGACAAATGTGAAATGGAATTAATGTTTGTTTATGTGATGTGATGATTATGATTATTGATATTTTATACTGTCTTGCTGGGCTTGGCTCACGGGTGCTGTACTGTGCACGAAAGGATAAATCTGTCTCAGATCATCCATGAGTGCGAGAGTTGGGCGATGTATGTACATGTTCGAGCCACACTAGACCAAGCGAATTGGGGTCTACCAGTGATGAACTTTTGAAACTCTCATTTTACCGCTTAGGTCAGCTAGTGAAAAGGCTTGTAACATTTTGTAAAATATTTTTGAGATCCCGAGACATGTAATTTTTCATTGTAAAGTTAAGTTTATTACAACTTTTATTTTCACTCTGTTTTCAATTAAATTTTAAATTACGTGCGCTTATCTTTCTAGTAATCCAGTTTAGGGGATTAGGGTTTCTTAATCACCTTCGGTAGTGTGCCTATTTCTTAGGGCGTTATAGTTTGGTATCAGAGCGCCAAGGTTTTTAAATTCTTGGTCCTGGTCCTGTTCTTAGGTCCCGATCCGCTTCTAGTTTTGGTTCCGGTTTTAAGTCACGGGGTACAAGTTCGGGTCGAGTTTGGGTCCAAGTTTGGGTTTGGGTCCTGATTTGGTTCTAGGGCGAGGTTCAGGTATGGGTTTCGGTCTCGGTTAGGGTCAGAGGGTTTGTCCATTTCTGGGTTCGGTCTAGGTCCAGGTCCAGGTCCTATTCAAAGATCCTGGTCCAGTTCCAGTTCACGTTTCGGTTTTGGTTCCCGAGTGTGGGTTTGGATCTTGGTATGTGTCCAGGTCTTAGTTTGAGTTCGAGTTTGGGTTTCGGTATACGTCTATGTCCAAGATCCAAACACAAACTACGGGTCAGGTCCAAGCATCAAGTCCCGAGGTGGGTCCTAGGTCCAACTTTGGGTTTGGGGTTGGGTCTCACATCCCGATCCAAGTTTTGAGGCCCAAGTTCTGGTCCTAGTTTGGGGGCCCAAAGCCTAGATCTGGGTCCCCCATCTATGTTTGGGTCCTTGGTCCTAGTTTGGGTTCGGGTCCGAGTTCGGGTCCCAGTCCAAGTCTGTGTCTGAGTTTTAGGTCCCAAGTTCAAGTCTTGTTCTTCGGTCCTGGGTTCGGCCCCAGTTTTTTTGTCTGAGTCTGGGTCAGGGTCTTGATCTAGGTCCAGGTCCCGGTGTTGGTTTAGGTCCCAGGTCACAGTTCCCGGTTTGGGTCCAAGTCCCGGTATCGGTTCTGGTCTGAGTTTGGGTTTAGGTTTGGGTCCTGTTATAGTGCCACTTCTGGGTTCTAGTCTCATTCCTAGTCCAATTCAAGTTCTGGGTATAGGATCGGGTCGGACCATGAACCTGGGACCCGATCCCAGACCTAGACTCAAACCTAGACATGGATCTGGATAAGAACCTGGACTCGAACCTTGACCCGGACCCACACCCAGCCCAGGATCGAAACTTAGGACCTTGATCCGAACCGAGACCACGACCCAAACCTGGACCTGTACCCAAGACTTGCACTTGGACCTCGACAAAAACCCATACCCAACCCTGGACTCGGACCAGGACTCAGACCTTGACCCAAACCTGGACAAGAACCCAAACCCGGACACGGAATCGAAATCAGAACTGGGACTACTACTTAAACCTAAACATGGACTTGGACTGGGACCTAGGACCTGAACCTGGATGTGAGAGCTAGACCCGGGCCTCAGAAGCCAGACCAGGATCGGAACTCGACACTCAGACCTGGACCTGGATCTAGACTTAAACCTAGGACTCGAACCCAAATCTTGACCATGAGCGGGATAAAAAGCCCGAACCTGAACTCGAAATAGAACTTGAACCCTAACCAGGTCCTAGACTTGGGTAGGACCTAAGACCAAGACCTGGATGGGGGACCTAGACCCGGGACCCGAGCTTTGGAATTGACACCAGGACCCATACCGAGATCGGAACACACGACCGAGACCCAGACCCCAATCAAGACCCGAACCTAGAACCAAACTCAAGACCTGAACCCGGACCCAAACCCAGACCAAAACTTTGTTCGAGACCTAGACCTTAACTAGGACCCTGATCGGGACCCCGACCCAGACCCGAAAAAGGACCTGGACTCAGACCACCACTCGAACCCAAACTCAAACCTGAACCCGTACTGTGACCTAAACTCGGACCCAAACTTGGGATCCAAACCCAGTCTAGGATGAGAACCTAGACTTGGGACTGTAATAGGACCCAAACCTAAACCCAAACTCAGACAAGAACCCATACCGGGACTTGGGACCAGACCAGGACTTATGACCTGGGACCTAAACCAAGACCGAGACCTGGACCCAGACCGGGACTAGGACCCAGACCGGGACTAGGACCTAGACCCAGACCCCAAAACTAGGGTCGAACCCCGGACCCATGAACCAGACTCGGACATTGGACCCGAAACCCAAAGCTAGACTAGGACTAGGATGCAAACTCGTATCCGAACCCTAACCGGGACCTTGACTCGAACTCGACCCGAACACGAACCCAGACCGGGACCTAGGACCCGAATATAGATGGGGGACCCAGACCTAAGAATTGGGCCCCAAAACTAGGCCTAAAACTTGGGCCTTAGAACTTGGATCTGGATCGGGGACCTGACCCTAGAACCAAACTTTGACATAGGACCCACCTTGGGCCTTTGGATCTGGTACTCGATGGTTGGCCCCGATTCGTTGTCGGTGTCTAGATCTAGGACATAGACCAGAACGCGAACCCAAACTCAAACTCAAATCAGGACTCGGACACATACCAAGACCCGGACCCACACTTGGGAACAAAAACCTAAACTTAAACTTGAACCGGACCGAGATCTTTGAACGGGACCGAGACCTAGACCCAGGCCCGAACCTGGAACCAGACCCACCCTCGAACCCTACTCGAGACCGAAACTTAGACCTGAACCTCGCCTCAAACCGGTACCTCGTGACTTGAAACTAGAACCGAAACTAGAAGCGGATTAGGACCCATGAACAGGACCAGGACATGGACCCAGACCCAAAACTGTAACCAGAATAGGATCCATACTCAGACACAAACCCACCCTGGGATTGAGTCCAAAACCTGAATCCAAACCCGAACCGGGACTCGGGACCTGAACCCAGACCTAAAATCAGACCCCGAACATTGAACATGACTTGGGACCCAGAACTAAGATCGAAACCGAGAATTGGACCCCAATCTCGGTCCTAGTCTTATTCAAGGGTCTTGGGCTGAAACTGGAAGTAGACGGGGACCCAACAATGTGACCAAAATAAGGACTTGGACTTGGAACCGTAACCGTACTTGGACGTAGACCCAGAACCGTAACTGGACAAGGACCTAGACTCCAGCTGAAACCTACACCCGAATCGGAACCAACAATCAAATCCCAACCCAAACCTAGACTCGGGACCCGAACTCAGACCTGAACATGGAACCAGACTCGGGACAAAAACTGGGGCCAGGACCTAGAACCGCACCCAAGTCTCGATCCCAAATCCAAACTTAGACCTGGGACCTAAACTGAGATAGGAACTCGGGCCTTGACCCGATCCCAGACACAAACTTGGTCCTAGATTTGGATCTGGATACGAACTTTGACTTGGACCCAGACCCAGAACGGGATCGAAACTCGAGACCTAGATCTGGATAGACATCTTGACCCAAACCCAAACATGGACCCGCACCAGGGACCCTAACTCTGACCTGGACCCGAACCCAGAACTAGATCAAGATCCAAACTGGGACCCAGACCCAAACCCAAACTCGGACCAGGACTCAGACCCCGACCCAGACCCAGACCCAAACCTGAACCCAGACACAGAATTTGAGTGTGGGTCCGTGTTCGAGTCTGGGTGCTAGTCCGATTACAATTTTGGGTCTAGGTCCTCGTCCTATTCTTGGGTCCTGATTTGCTTCTTGTTTTGGTTCTAGTTTCAAGTCACGAGGTACGGGTCAAGTCAAAGGATCGAGTCCCAGATCCTAAGTCCCAAGGTGGGTCCTACGTCCAGGTTTAGGTCTAGGTTCGGGTCCCGAATCGCAATCCAAGTTTTGAGGCCCAAGTTTTGGTCCCAGTTTGGGGAACCAATTCCTAGGTCTAGGTCCCATCTATGTTTTGGTCCTAGGTTGAAGTCCAGGTCTAAGTTTGTGTTCCGGTTCGGGTTAATGTCTCAGGTTCATGTCCAAGTCCAGGTCCCGATTTGGGTTCGGGTCCCATCCTAGTATGGGTTTAGGTTTTGGGTCCCAAGTCTGAGTTTGGTTCTTGTGTCCTGGTTTTGGCCCCAATTTTTAGGTTCGGGTCTTTGTCTGGATCCAGGTCCTGGTCTTGGTTTAGGTTCCAGGTCAAGGGTCACGGTCTGGGTCCAAGTACCGATATGTGTTTTGGTCTAAGTTTTGGTTTATGTTTGGCTCCTGTTACAGTCCCATGTCTGGATTCTAATCCCAGTCCTGGTCTGATTCCAATTTTGAGTTTGAGATCGAGTTTGGATCCCAGTTCCGGTTCGGGTTCGAGTCTTTGTACGGATCTGGGTTCGGGTGCTAAATTCAAATACTGACTATAGGTCAAGATAAAGCCTTAGGTCTAGATTCATATCTCGGTCTTGGTTTTGGTTTGGATTTAGAGTTGTGTCCCGGTAGTGAGTTCCTAGGTTTCGGGTCCAAGGTCGAGTCCAGTGTCTCGAGTTTTGGGTGAAGTTTTGGGTCTCGGTCCCGGTCGGCCCCAGTTTTGGGTCCAAGTCCCCCATCTATGTTCGGATCATTGGTTTAGGTCTTGGTCCAGGTTTGGGTTTGGGGCCCAGGTCCCCCATCAAGGTCGCGATTTGGTTCTCAGGTTCAAGGTCTGAGTCTCGAGTCCTAAGTCCCGGTCTCGGTCCCAATTCGGGTTCTAGTCCCAGTACAGGTTCAAGGCTCGATCTAGGTCCCAGTCCCAGGTTCGAGTTTAAGTCTCGGGTTCGTGTCTGAGTTCTAGTACGAGTCTGGGTCTGGGTCTGGGTCTAAATCTGGGTTTGGGTTTGGTCCGGGTCTGGGTCTGGGTCTTGGTCTGTCTCTGGGTCTGGGTCCAAGTTTTGGTACGGCTCTGAGATCTGGTCCAGGTCCCGGGTCACGGGTGCTGGGTTCTAGGTTTTGGGTCACAAGTCCTGGGGCAAGTCTAGGTCCGGGTTTGGGTCTGGGTTCGGGTATCGGTCCCAATCTAGGTCTGTGTTCGGTTCCGCATCAAGATCTAGTTCTGGGTCCAAGTCAAATTCCTGTTACAAGGTCCTAATTCCAGTTCTTGTTCCGATTTCAGGTCCTTAGTCAGAGTCTGGATTTGGGTCCTAGTTTTGAAATGGTTCCAAGTTTGGGTCTTGGTAAGATACCAAGATCCACAAACCCAGTACAAGTTGGGTCCAAGCCCCGGGTCATGGGTCAAGATTCGGTTCCCAATCTTGGGTCCCGGTCTCATTCCGATTCAGATCCTGGGCCCCAGTCCGTGTCCAAGTCCCTGTCTGGGTCTGGGTTTGGGACCAAGACAAGGGTCAGGTGTTGGGTCACATTCTAAATCTTCGGTGCCGATTTAGGTTCTAATTTCAGGTTCGGGTTCCCAATCCAGTGCGGACACAGGTCCATGTCTGAGTCTCCCATCCCAGTGCAGGTTCTCGCGTCCTAGTTTGGATCCATGTCCATGTCTGGGTTCGGGTTCGTGTCTCGAGTCCCGGTCCTAGTTTTAATTCGAGTCTGCGTCCCGCTCCGGGTGAGGGTCTAGTCCTAGTCCCTTGGTCTTATTCCCAAGTCTCGGTTCGCCTCCAGTTCCGCTTCCAATTTCAGGTCACAGTGTATGTGTCCGGGTCTGGTTTCGGGTTTGGGTCTGCGATCAGGTTTGGGTTTGAGTCCGGGTATGGGTCCCAGATCCAAACATCAACTATTGGTCAGGTCCAGGCCCCAGGTCCAGATCAGGATCACGGTCTCGAGTCCTAGTCTAGTTCCACTTCGGGTCCCAAGACCTGGTCTGGGTCCAAGTTCAAGGTCAGGGTCCGGGGTCAGGTCTTGGGTCTCAGTGCCAATTCCGAAGCCGGGTCCCGGGTCCAGGTTCCCCATCCAGGTCTGGGTCCTAGGTCCCGGTCCGAGTCTAGGACCCGGTCGAGCTTCAAGTCCTAGTCTGAGTTTAGGCTCGGGTTTCAAATCCTAGTCAGGGTCCAGATCTGGGTTTGAGTTCCAACTTCGAGTCCAGATCTTGGTCCGGGGCCTGGGTCACAGGTCTAGGTCCCCCATCCATGTCTGGGTCCTAGGTCCTAGTCCGGGTCCATGTTTGGGTTCGGGTCCTAGTCCCAGTTCTGATTTCGATTCCGTGTTCAGGTTCGGGTTTAGGTTCGGGTCTGGGTCGGGGTCTGAATCCTGGTCCGAGTCCAGAGTTGGGTCTGGGTCCAAGTCCGGATCCCTGTCTGGGTTTTGGTTTGGGTCTAGGTCCGAGTCCATGTCTTGGGTACGGGTCCAGGTTTGGGTTTGGGTCTCAGATTGGATCCAGGTCCCACGTGTTAATCCCGGTCTTGGTAAGGGTCTGAGTCTTGGTTCGAGTCCAGGTTTGTATCTAGATCCATGTCTACGTCCGAGTCTGGGTCTGGGATCGGGTCCCTTGTTCAGGTCCGACCCGATAGCGTACTCGGACCTAGAACCGGAATCTGACCAGGACTGGGACTGTAACAGGACCCAAACCTAAACCCAAACTCAGACAAGAACCCATACCGTGACTTGCACCAGACCAGCACTTATGACCTGTGACCTAAACCAAGACCGAGAACTAGACCAAGACCGAGACTAGGACCTAGACCAAGACCCCAAAACCGAGGCCAAACCCAGGACCCAAGAACCAGACTCGAACCTAGGACCCGAAACCCAGAGCTAGACTGGGACTGGGACCCGAACTAGTACCAGAAGCCAAACCGAGACCTGGACTCGGACTGGACCCGAACCCGAACCGGACGGGACCCAGGACCCGAATACAGATGGGGGACCCTGACCTATGAATTGGGCCCCAAAACTAGGCCTAGAACTTGGGCCCTAGAACTTCGATCGGGATCGGGGACCTGACCCTAGACCCAAACCTGGACATAGGACCCCCCTCGGGACCTGTGATCCAGGACTCGATGGTTGGACCCGATTCGTTGTCGATGTCTAGATCTAGGACTTAGACCAGAACGTGAACCCAAACTCAAACTCAAATCAGGACCCGGACACATACCAAGACCCAAACCCACACTTGGGAACAAAAATTGAAACTTGAACTGGACTGGACCGAGATCATTGAACGGGACCGAGACCTAGACCCAGGCCCGAACCTGGAACCAGAGCCAGCCTCGAACCCTACTCGAGACCCAAAACCTGGACCTGAACCTCGCTCGAACCCGTACCTCGTGACTTGAAACTGGAACCGAAACTAGAAGCGGACTAGGACCCAGGAACAGGACTAGGACCAGGACATGCACCCAAACTCGGACACAAACCCACCTTGGGATTGGGTCCAAAACCCGGACCCAAACCCAGACCAAAACTTGGTCCAGGACCTAGACCTTAACTAGGACCCTAATCGGGACCCCAACCCGGACCTGAAAAAAGACCTGGACTCAGACCAAGACCTGAACCCAGTCTCAAACCTTAACCCGTACTCCGACCTAAACTCGGACCGAAACTTGGGATCCAAACCCGAACCTGAACTTGGACCTAGACTGGGACCTAGGATCCAGACCTAGAAGGGAGACTTGGGCCCCAAACCCAAACTTGGAGTAAGAATCCGGACCTAGATGGGGGACATGGACCCAAAACTTGGCCCTGAAACAACGACCGAACCCAAAACTCGACCCCAGACTTGAGAGACGGGACTTGACCTTGGACCCCCAACCCAAGACCTAACTACCGGGACACAACCCTGAACTTGAACCCAAACCCAAACTTAGGACCTGACCCAAGATCCGAGACCTGAACTAAAACAAGACTTAGATCCGAATCTTGACAAGAGGCTTTGACCTGACCCGTAGATAGTGTTTGAATCTAGGACCCAGACATGGATTCGTACCTAGACCCAGAATCGGAATCAGACAAGGTATGGGATTACAACCTAGACTTGGGACAGTAACAAGACCAAAACCTAAACCCAAACTCACACCAGAACACATATCGGGACTTGGACCCGGACCGGGACCATTGACTTGGGACCTAAACCAAGACCTGGACCTGGACCAAGACTGGGTGCCGGTCCCAGACGTAGACCCAGACCCAAAAACTGGGGGTAGACCCAGTACCTAAGAACCAGAGTCAGACCTGGGTCCCAAAACTCGTACCCACACTCGGACTAGGACCCGAACTGAGACCCAAACCCAAACTAGGACCTAGACTCAAATCGGGACTCTAGACCCAAACCCAAACCAGAACACGAACTTGGACCCAGACTGGGACCTAGGACCTGAACATAGATTGGGGACCCAGACCGAGGAATTGGGCTCCCAAACCGGGACCAGAACTTGGGCTTCAAAACTTGGATCGGGATTCGGGACCTGACCCTAGACCCAAACATGGACCTAGGACTCACCTCGTGACCTAGGATCCAGGATTTGATGCTTGGACCTGACCCCTAGTCGGTGTCTCGATTGTGGACTTAGAATAGAACCCCAACCCAAACTAGAACTCAAACCAGGACCCAGACACATACCAAGACCTAGACCCACACTCAGGAACCAAAATCGAAACGTGAACTTTAACCAGAAAGGGATCTTGGAACAGGAACTGGACTGAGACTCAGAACTGAACTAGAACCCAGAACCGGGCCCAACCTCAAACCCTAACCGAGGCCAAAACCAAGACCTGAACCTCGTCCCGGACACAAATCAAGACTCGAACCCAGACTCAGACCTAAACTCGACACGAACCAGTACCCCGTGACTTGAAACTAGAACCGAAACTAGAAGCAGATCGTACCCACGAACTGGACCAGGACCAGGACTTGGACGCACACCCAAAATTGTCACCGAACCAGGACCTAAACTCAGACACAGACCCACCCTGGGATTGGGTCCCAAACTTGAATCCAAACCCGAACCCGGACTCAAGACCCGAACCAAGACCTAAACTCATACCCAAACATGGAACAGGACTGAGGACCTAGAATCAGGATCGAGACCTAGAACTGCACCCTAGTCTCGCTCCCGAACCTAGACCAAGAACCAGACCGAGACTTGGGACAAGAACTGAAACCAGATTGGGACCCATCATTGGGATCTAGATCTTGTCCCGAGATTCAGGAATCGAGGCTTGGACAAGACCCGTAGTCGGTGTCTTGATCTGGGACTCAAACAAGGACCCAAAGCAGGACCAGGACATTGACCCAGACCCAAACATGGGACACAAAACCGAAACTTGAACCAGAACGTGACCAGGACCCTGGAATAGGACCGAGACAGTCACCAGGAACTGGACCTGGACCAACACCCTGAACTAGACCATAACCAAGCCCCGAAATTTAAGTTCAAACCCAGTCCTGGACCCGATCCAGGACCCAAACAAGGACTAAGACTCAAACCCAAAACCAAACCCAAACTCATAACTCGATCCCAGACCCAGACCAAGCCCCTTACTGAGACTGGGATTTGGACTAATCATGGACAAGAGCCAAGACCCGAAATCGAATACTGACCAAGACCCAAACCGGGATCGAAACACGGGCCCTAGACTTGGACCCAAACCTGAACATGGGACCCGAACTCAGACCTGGATGCAGCCCAAGATCCGAAAAACCTGTACCATGACTCGGACTAAGACTCGAACCTCGACCCCAATCTGGAGCAAGACCCTGACCCAGAACGA
The DNA here is from genome assembly GCF_029168945.1 of Cannabis sativa. Lineage (NCBI taxonomy): Eukaryota > Viridiplantae > Streptophyta > Magnoliopsida > Rosales > Cannabaceae > Cannabis > Cannabis sativa. Next base: position 63,633,641 of record NC_083601.1, read on the forward strand.
AACCCGAACCCAAAATTAGAACTAGAACTGTGACTAGGACCCGCACCTGAGACTAGAACCGAGACCTCGACTAGGACTGGGACCCGAACATGGGCCAAGGACCTAGACCTGACCTGGTCCTAAACCTTCAACGGGACTCAGACCAGGATCTAGACCTTAACCGGGACCCAAACTCGAACCTGGACCAAGACAAGGACCGAGACCTGGACTCAAACTCAAATCAAGACCTAGACTCAAACAAAGACTCGACACCTAAACCCAAAACTGGACCCAGACCAGGACCTAGGAACCGGACTTAGATGGGGGACCTAGGCCATGGAACCAAGACCCAAATCAAAATTCAGTACTCAAACCCAAACCAAGACCTGACCTGGACCCAAGAATCTGAAGTCAGACCCATACCCAAAACAGAAACTTGTCCCAGACTCAAACTAGGACAGGAACATGGACATGGACATGGACCAAACCCAAACCCGGACCCAAACCCAAAATCTGATCTGAACCTGGGACCCAAACACAAACCCAGACCTAGAATCAGACCGAAACCTAGACCTGGACCCGGACCCAAACTCGAACCCAGACCGACATCGAAACCAAAGACTTAGACCCGAACTAAACCTGGACTCAGATTAGGATCAAAACTTGGGACTCGGACCTTGACATAGATCCAGACCCAGGACCCAAACCCACACACAAAGCCTCATCCAAACCTAGACTAAAATCCGGACTCGAACCCAAACTCGTACAAGGACTCGAACCCCGACTTGAACTCGAACCCTAACTCAAACATAGAATCGCAACTACAATTGGAACAAAACTAGGACTACGACTAGGAGCAGCACAAGGACCTAAACCCGAACCGGAACCCAGATAAAAGCTGGACCGAGACCCAAACCTGAACTGAGACTAGGACTCAAACCCGAACCTAGATTGGGACCCAAACCCAAACAAGAACTTGGACCAGGACCTAAAATCGGGATAGGGACCTGGGTAACAAAACTAGGGTCGGGAATTAGTACCCGACCTAGACCTGGACTTGAACCTAGGACCTAGCTTGTGACCCAACACTCGAAATGGAACGAGACTAGGACCTTAGATTGGGATCCAGATCTGGACCTAGGTCTTGGACCAAACCCGTAGTCAGTGTCAGGATCAGGGACCTAACCCCAGACCAGCACCCGAACCCAAACCCAGACCTGAACCCAATCCTAGACTAAAACCTTGACCCGAACCCGTACCCTATGACCTGAAATTTGAATGGAAACTGAAGTAGACGGGGACCCGAAAATGGGACCAAAACCAGAACTTGGACTTGGAACCATAATCGTACATGGACGTAGACCCAGAACCGTAACCGGACCAGGACCTAGACTCAAGCTCAAACCTAGACCCGAACCGAAACCAACAACCAGATCCCAACCCAAACCTGGACTTGGGACCCGAACTTAGACCCGAACATGGAACCAGACTCAGAACACAAACTTCGGCCAGGACCTAGAACCGCACCACAGTCTCGATCCTGAATCCAAACTCAAACCTGGGACCTAAACTAGAACCAGACTGGGACCCGTGATAGGGATCTAGATTTGGACTCGAGATCCGGGAAACAAGGCTTGGAACAGACTCGTAGTAGGTGTCTGGATGTGGGACTAAGACTAGGTTCTGAACCCGGACCAAGAACCAAACCCAAACCCAGACCTAGACCCAGGACCCGAAACTAGAACTTGACAAGGACCCGGACCCAGACTTAAAACTGAACTTCGACCTAGCCCAAGACCCAAACCGAGACAGGACCTCGGGCCTTGACCCAGCCCTAAATCTAGGACCCAATCCCAAACCCAAACTCGGTCCTAGATTGGGATCTGGATACGAACTTTAACTCAGACCATGACCCAGACCGGGATCGAAACCCGAGACCTAGATCTGGATAGACATCTTGACCCAGACCCAAACATGGACCCGCACCAGGGACCGTAACTCACACCTGGACCCGAACCCAGACCCAGACCGGGATCGAAACCTGAGACCTAGATCTGGATAGACATCTTGACCCTGACCCAAACATGGACCCGCACCAGGGACCCTAACTAACACCTGGACCCGAACCCAGACCCAGATCAGGATCCAAACCTAGGGCAAGACCCGGACCCAAACTCGGACGAGGACTTAGACCCCGACCTAGACCCAGACCTGAACTCGAACCTTGACACAGAATCCGAGTGTGGGTCTGTGTTCGAGTCCGGGTCCTAGTCCAATTACAATTTTGGGTCTAGGTCCTCGTCCTACTCTTGGGTCCCGATCCGCTTCTTATTTCGATTCTAGTTTCAAGTCACGAGGTACAGGTAGAGTCCAAGCATCGAGTCCCAGATCCCAAGTCCTGAGGTGGGTCCTATATCAAGGTTTGGGTCTAGGGTCGGGTCCCGAATCGCAATCCAAGTTCTGAGGCCCAAGTTCTGGCCCCGGTTTAGGGGACCAATTCCTAGGTCTAGGTCCCCCATCTATGTTCGGGTTCTAGGTCGCAGTCTACGTCCAAGTTTGTGTTCTAGTTCGGGTTCATGTCTCAGGTTCCTGTCCGAGTCTAGGTCCCGATTTGGGTTCGGGTCCCATCTTTGTCTAGGTTTAGGTTTTGGGTCCCAAGTCCGAGTTTGGTTCTTGTGTCTTGGGTTTGACCCCAATTTTTAGGTTTGGGTCTTGGTCTGGGTCCAGGTCTCGATCTTGGTTTAGGTTCCAGGTCATGGGTCCCGGTCTGGGTCCAAGTACCGATATGTGTTTTGGTTTAAGTTTTTGTTTAGGTTTAGGTCTTATTACACTCCCAGATCTGGTTTCTCATCCCAATCCTGGTCCGATTCCAATTCCGAGTCTGAGATCGGGTCTAGATCCGGGTTTGGGTTCAAGTCTGAGTCTTGGTACGGATCTGGGTTCAGGTCCTAAATTCAAATACTGACTATGGGTCAGGACAAAGCCTTAGGTCTAGATTCAAATCTCGGTCTTGGTTGGGGTTTGGGTTCAGAGTTGTGTCCCGGTTGTAAGTTCCTAGGTTTTGGGTCCAAGGTCGAGTCCTGTGTCTTGAGTTTGGGGCGAAGTTTTGGGTCTCAGTCCCGGTTGGGCCCTGTTTTGGGTCCAAGTCCACCATCTAGGTCAGGATCCTTGGTCTAGGTCTTGGTCCAGGTTCGGGTTTTGGGCCCAGGTCATCCATCTAGGTCACGGTTTTGTTCTCAGGTCCCAAGTCCGAGTCTCGGGTCCTAAGTCCCGATCCCGGTCCCAATTCAGTTTCTAGTCGTAGTACAGGTTCAATGCTCAATCTAGGTCTGAGTCTCGGGTTTGAGTTTGAGTCTCGGGTTCGTGTCTGAGTCTAGGTCTGGGTTTAGGTCTGGGTTTGGGTCTTGGTCTGGGTCTTGGTCTGGCTCTAGATCTGGGTTTGGGTTTTGGTCCGGGTTTGGGTCCGGGTCTTGGTCTGGGTCTAGGTCTGGGTCCAAGTTTTGGTAGGTCTCTGAATCTTGTCCAGGTCATGGGTCACGGGTGCTGGGTTCCAGGTTTTGGGTCACAAGTCCTAGCACAAGTTTGGGTCCGGGTTTGGGTCTGGGTTCGGGTATCGATCCCAATCTAGGTTCGTGTTTGGTTCCGCATCAAGATACAGTTCTAGGTCCAAGTCCAAATCCTGTTCCAAAGTCCTAATTCCAGTTCTTGTTTCGATTTCAGGTCCTTAGTCCGTGTTTGGGTTTGGGTCCTTGTTTTGAAATGGTTCCAAGTTTGGGTCTTGGTAAGATTCCAAGATCCACACACCCACTACATGTTGGGTCCAAGCCCCGGGTCATGGGTCAAGATCCGGTTCCCAATCTTGGGTCCCAGTCTCGTTCCGATTCAGATCCTGGGTCCCAGTCCGTGTCTGGGTTTGGGTTTGGAACCAAGACCAGGGTCGGGTCTTGGGTAACATTCTAAATCTTGGGTCCCAATTCTGGTTCTAGTTTTAGGTTTGGGTCCCCAATCCAGGTCTGAGTCTCCAATCCCGTTCCGGGTTCTGCGTGCGGGTCAGGATCCAAGTCCATGTCTGGGTTTGGGTTCGTGTCTCGAGTCCCGATCCTATTTTTAATTCGAGTCTGCGTCCTGGTCCAGGTGTGGGTCTGGGTCCTAGTCCCTTGGTCTTGTTCCTAAGTCTCGGTCTGCTTCCAATTCCACTTCCCATTTCGGGTCACGGTGTACGTATCCGGGTCTGGTTCCGGGTTTAGGTCCGAGTCCAGGTTTGGGTTTGAGTCTGGGTATGGGTCCCAGATCCAAACATCGACTATGGGCCTGGTCCAAGCCCCGGGTCCAGATCAGGATCCCGATCTCGAGTCCTAGTCTAGTTCCACTTCGGGTCCCAAGACCTGGTCTGGGTCCATGTTCAGGGTCTGGGTCCGTGGTCAGGTCTTGGGTCTCAGTGCCAATTTCGAAGCCCGGGTCCCGGGTCCAGGTCCCCCATCCAGGTCTGGGTCCTAGGTCTTGGTCCAAGTTTAGGACCCGGTCGAGCTTCAAGTCCTAGTTCGAGTTCGGGTTCGGGTTTCAAATCCCGGTCAGGGTCCAGATCTTGGTTTGAGTTCCAAGTTCGATTCCAGATCTTGGTCCGGGCCCTAGTTCTGGGTCTAGGTGCCCCTTCCAGGTCTGGGTCCTAGGTCCTAGTTCGGGTCAATGTTCAGGTTCGGGTCAAGGTCGGGGTCTGAGTCCTGGTCTGAGTCCATAGTTGGGACTTTGTCCAAGTCCGCATCCCTATCTGGGTTTGGGTTTGGGTCTAGGTCCTAGTCCAAGTCTCGGGTACATGTCCAGGTTTGGGTCTGGGTCTCAGTCCAGATCCAGGTCCCACGTGTAAATCCCGGTCTGGGTATGGGTCCAAGTCTGGGTTCGAGTCCAGGTTTGTATCTAGATCCATGTCTAGGTCCGAGTTTGGGTCTGGGATCGCGTCCCTGGTTCACGTCTGACCCGATACCGGACCTGGACCTAGAACCGGAATCGGACCAGGACTGGGACTGTAACAGCACCCAAACCTAAACCCAAACTCAGACCAGAACCCATACTGGGACTTGAACCCAACCAGCACTTGTGACTTGGGACCCAAACCAAGACCAGGGCCTGGACCCAGACCGGGAATAGGACATAGACCCAGACCCCAAAACCGGGGCGAAACCAGGACCCAAGAACCAGACTCGGACATAGGACCCGAAACCCAGAGCTAGACTAGGACTAGGATCCGAACTCGTACCCGAAGCCAAATCGGGGCCTGGACTCGGACTGGACCCGAACCCGAACCCGGAGCGGGACCTAGGACTCGAATATAGATGGGGGACCCTGACCTAAGAATTGGGCCCTAAAACTAGGCCTAGAACTTGGGCCTTAGAACTTGGATCGAGATCGGGGACCCTAGACCCAAACCTGGACATAGGACCCACCTCGGGACCTGGGATCCGAGACTCGATGGTTGGACCCAATTCGTTGTCGATGTCTAGATCTAGGACTTAGACCAGAACGCGAACCCAAACTCAAACTTAAATCAGGACCCGGACACATACCAAGACCCAGACCCACACTTGGGAACAAAAACTGAAACTTGAACTGGAACTGGACCGAGATCTTTGAACGGGACCGAGACCTAGACCCAGGCCCGAACTCAGAACCAGAGCAAGCATCGAACCCTACTCGAGATTAAAAATCGGACCTGAACCTCGCCCCGAACCCGTACCTCGAGACTTGAAACTGGAACTGAAAGTAGAAACAGATCACGACCAAAGAACAGGACCAGGACCAGGACATGGACCCAGACCAAAAACAGTAACCGGACCAGGATCCTGACTCGGACACAGACCCACCCTAGGATTGGGTTGAAAACCTGAATCCAAACCCTAAGCGGGACTCGGGACCCGAACCGAGACCTTAACTCAGACTCAAACATTGAACATGACTCGGGTCCCAGAACTGGGATCGTGACGTAGAATTGGACCCCAATCTCAGTCCTGGACCTAGACCCAGACCCAGACTTGGGACATGAACTGAAACAAGACTGGGACCCGTGATTGGGATCCAGATGTTGTCCCAGGATCAGAGAAATGGGGCTTGGACAAGACCCATAGTAGATGTCTTGATCTGGGACTCGGACCCGGAGCCAAAGCTTGACCAGGACGTAGACCCAGACCCAGACCCTGAACCCAAAACTGAAACTTGAACCAGAACGTGACCAGGACCTTGACCTGCACCGCGACCCAGAACTAAACGAACCTAGCCCCAGAACTTGAGCTCGGACCCAGTCTTGGACTCGGTCCCGGACCCAGACTAGGACTGAGACTTAAACTCGAACTCGGGACTCGATCCCAGACCCAGACCAAGCCCGTGACCTAAATTGGTATTCAGACCTGGACATGGACACGAACCCAGACCCAGACCCAAATACCGACCCAGACATAGACTGGATCAAAACACGAGACCTGGACCAGGATCCAAACGCAAACCCAGACCTGAAACTGGGACCCAGGACCTGAACCTGGACCTTGATTTAGACCTCGACCCAGATCGAGCTCTTAAAAACTCGTACCCAGACTCCGAATAAGACTTGGACCCCAACCCCAACCTTGACCCAAACTCGGACCCAGACCCGAAATTAGAACTAAACCAGTGACTAGGACCAGGACCTGACACCAGAATCGGACCAAAACTATAACCCAAACTCAGACCACGACTTGGACCGGACCTTGAGTAGGACTGGGACCTAAGACCTAGGACCTGAACTTGGACCCGGACCTAGACCTCACCTGGTCCTAAACCCTCACCGGGTCCTAAGACCCGCAACCCTGACCAGGATCCAAACCCTGTCAAGGACTTCAACCGAAACTCGGACCAAGACTGGGATTGTGACCTAGAGCTGAACACGGACCGAGACCTGGACTAAAACCAAGACTCGGGACCCGAACCCGAACCTGGACCCAAAGCAGGACCTAGGAACTGGACTTCGATTAGGGACCTAGACCGGGAACATAGGGCTCGGAACCCAGACCCCGATCTAAATTCGATACTCAAAACAAAAGCAGGACCTGACGTGGACCCAGGAATCTGAAGTCGGACCTAGACCCAGACTCGAAACCTGCCCCGGACCCAAACCAGGAAACGAACCTGGATACAAACCCGTACCACGACAAAACGTGAATTCGGACCCGAACCTGGGACCCAAAATCTGACCCAAAATAAGAATCAAACCCAAACATGGAATGACAGCTGGACCCGAACCCGAACCCAGATCGAGATCAAAACCCAAGACCTAGACCCAGAACTAAAACCGGACTCAAATCAAGATCGAATCCTATGACTCGGACCAGAACCTAGACCAAGACCCAGGACCCTAACCCACACCCAGAGCCTGATCTGGACCTAGACCGTGATTTGGACACGAACACAATCTCTGACTAGGACTTGACCCCATCCCGAACTTAAACCCCGACCCGAACTCGAACCCAAACTCAAACTCGGAATCGCAACTAGAACTTGAACCGGACTAGGACTAGACTCAAACCGAAACCCAAATAAAAACCCAAACTGAGACCCAAACTTCAACCTCGACTAGGACCCAAGCTTAACTAACAAATCAAAGAAAAGGAATAACACTCTTGAGATTGAACCTAATCATATCAGGATTAAGATCATTTGATCTAGGATCAAAAGGTGATATTGAATTGAATAGATATTACGGTAAATTCTAATATATCTAATCAAAGTTCAATATCGGTCCCTTCCAATGTATACTCCATACATCCGATACTGGTAAACTTTGCCAATGTCCTGGAAAGGACATAACACTTTTCCAAGGTGTAAGAATACCTATTGCTGATTATACGATGTCAGTCTAAATCCAGTATTCTGACAAATCAGGGAATAAACTTTGGAACATATAATTAAGATTATATTCCACTGTGCTGACAACACTATAATCATTAACAAATTCATATGTTCTGGACTTAAATGGAATTCATACATTATATATATAATCATGAAATAAATTATGTGAACCATGCAACATAAAATGTTATTTCTGATCTTTATTAATAAGTAAATCTGATTATATTGAAATGGGTTTTATTTAGGGCACAAAACCCAACAATCTTGTCCCAAGATCTGAGAACCGGGGCTTGGACAAGACCAAAAGTCGATTTCTTTTTTTGGGAGTCGGAGAAGGACCCAAAGCTGGACCACGACCTGGACCCAGACCCAGACTTGGGACCCGAAATTGAAACTTAACAAGAACGTGACAAGGACCTTGCAACACTACCGCGACCGTGACCAAGACCTGGACCTGGACCGGGATACGAAACTAGACCAGAACCCAGCCTCTGAACCCGGGCTTGAACCTTGTCCCGGACCGAGACTAGGATTGAGACTCGAACCTGAACCCGAAACTGAATTCGGGACTCGATCCGAAACCAAGATCTAGCCCTGAGCTAAATTGGGATTTAGACCTGGACATGGACACGAAGCCAGACCTAGACCCGAAAACTGACCCAGACAAAAACCGGGATCGAAATACAAGACCTAGACCCAGACTCGGATGTAGACCCATACCTGAACTTGGGACCCAGACCTAGACCCGAACCTGGACCCAAACTCAGACCAAGATCCAAAAAACACGTACCCGAAATCAAAATTGGAACTATGACTAGGACCCAGACCTGAGACCAGAACTGAACCCAAACAATAACTAACTCAGACCAGAACCTGAACCGTGACCTTGACTAAGACTAGGACCTAAGACCTAAGACCCGAACCTTGATCGGGACTGGGACTGGGACCTGGACCTGGACCTGGACTTGACCTAGTCCTAAACCCTCGCCGAGTTCTGAGACCCACGACCCAGACCAGGATTTAGACCTTGACAAGGGCCCGAACCTACACCCAAACCAAGACCTGGACAGAGACCTAGACTCGAACCCAGACGGGGAACGAAACTAAAAGCAAGACTCAGGACCCGAACCTGAACTAGGACCCACACCAGGACCTAGGAACCGGACTTGGATGGGGGACCTAGACCATGGACTTAGGCCCCAGAACCCAAACCCAGATTTAAATCCAGGACTCGCACCCCAACCAGGACCTGACCTTGACCCGGGAATCCGAAGTCGGACCTAGAACCGGACCCAAAACTTTTCCCGCACAAAAACCAGATTAGGAATCTGGACACGAACCCATACCATGAATAAACCCGAACCTGGACCCGAACCAAAAATCAAACTGGAACCCGAGACCCGAACTCAGACCCAGACCCAGAATAAGACCCAACCTAGATTTGCACCCGGACCCGCACTCGCACCTAGAGTGGGATCAGAACCCAAACTTAGACCCGGAACAAAACCCAAACTCAGATCATGATCGAAACTTGGGACTCAGAGCAAAACTTGGACCCAGACCAAGGACCCTAACCCACACCCAGAGCTCGATCCGAACCTAGACCGAGATTTGGACCCAAACCCAAACTCGGACCAAGACTCGAACCCCAATCCAAACTCGAACACCGACTCAAACTTGAACCCAAACTCAAAATCAGAATCGCAATTGGAACTAGAACTAGACTAGCACTAGGACCAGGACCCAGACCCAAACCCGAACCCAAATAAAAACATAAACTGAGACCCAAACCCTGAACCGCGACTACGACCCAAACCCGAACCTAGACCGCGACCCAAACCCAAACTAGAACTAGGAACTAGGCCCATAATCGGGATAGGGACCCTTGCAACGAAGGTAGGACCAGGACCCAAGACCCGACCCCAGACCTGGACTTAAACATAGGACCTAGCTCGTGACCCAAAGACTCCGAAAAGGAACCGAGAATGTGACCCGAGATTGGGATCACGATCTGGACCCGGGGCTTGGGTCGAACCCGTAGTTAGTGTCTAGATCTTAGACCCAGCCTCGGACCTGAAACAAAACCAGGGCCCGAACGAGAATCCAAACTCGGACCAAAACCCAATCCTTGACTAAAACCTTGACCCGAACCCGTACCGTGTGACTCGAAATTGGAACCGACCCGAAGTAGACCAGAATCGAGAACGGACCGGAACTACGACTTGGACATGGACCTAGAACCGTAACCGGACTTGGAACTAGACCCAACAACATAACCAAACCAAGACCCAGACTCCAACCTAGACTTAGACCTGAACTAGGACCTAGACCCGGATCCCAACCCAAAGCAGGACTCGGTGCCGAACCTAGACAGAACTTAGACCAAAACATTGAACCTACAACCGCACCCTAGTCCTGATCTCGAACCCAAACTCAGACCTTGGACCCAAGACCTGAACCATAACCAGACTGGGACACGCGACAGGGATCCAGATCTGGGACTTAAACCAGAACCCAAACAGGTTCGCGAGAATAGGACCCTTAAACAAGAGTACGATTGTGACAAGGACCCAGACGTAGACCTAGAACCAAACTCAGACCTAGATTCAGACCCAAACCGAGACCAGAACTCGGGCCCAAACATGGTCGTGTACCCAGACTGGGATCTAGACCCGGACCCAAACCCGGACCGGACCTAGACCTGGGACTTGATCCCAGACATAGACTCAGACCTAGATAGGGATCCAGATACGAAACTGGACTCGAACCCAGACGGAGACCCAGACTAGGATCAAAACTCGGGACCTAGATCTAGACCAAGACCCAGACCTAGACCCGCATCCGGGACCTGTACACAGACCTGGACCCAAACCCAGACCCAGACCGGGATCCAAACCATGACCCTGACCCTGACCCAAACTCGGACCTGGACTCAGACCTTGACCTAGACCCAGACCCATACCTGAACCCAAACACTAAATCAAAATTGAAACTGGGACAAGGACCCAAACCCAGACCTAGACCTAGGCCTTGAAACCTAGACCAAGATAAAAACTCAGGACTCAGACCCGAACCAGGACCTAGACTTGAACCCAGATCTAGACCCAGACATAGATCAAAACCTGAACCTAGCCTTGGATCAGGACTTGAACCCCGACCCAGTCCTAGACTCAGACCGCGACCTAGGACTCAGTCTTGGAAGGGGGACCTAGACCCGGGACAATGGCATCAGAACTGGGACCGAGACCAAAGACCTTACCCCAGACCCAAACCCTGACCTAGGACCCGTACTGAGACCTGGGACCCAAAGTGGAACTAGACTTGGACCAGAGACCGTGATCCAGATCTGGACCCGAGGCTTAGACCTGATCCGTAGTCAGTGTTTTGACCTGTGACCCATACCCAGACTCAAATCTAGACCCAGACCCAGTCCCAAACCCAGACCCGTACCCGAGACCTGGGTTTGAGTGCAAGTCTCGGTTTGAGTCCGGGAACTAGAATCTGACTAGGACCTAGACCTAGACACAGACCCGAATCAAAACTCTGATCGAGACTAGGGACACGAACTCAAACCCAAACATGGACTTGGATCCAGACCCAGACCTAGGACACGGACCGGGATTGGAGACTCAGGCCTGGACCTAGGACCCAAACCTAGATTGGGGACCTAAACACAAAATTAGAACCAAAATTGAGACTTAGGACTTGGATAAGTACCCAAGACCCGTCCCCGGTCTAGGTCCTAGACCCAGGATCTGAATCAAAACAAGACCAAGACCCAAGATTGGGATTTTCATCTTGACCCACGACCCGAGGCTTGGACCCAAACCGGAGTCGGTGTCTAGATCTTAGAATCGTACCAAGACCCAAACCTGGAACCATTTCTAGACCAGGACAAAAACCCAGACTCGAACTCGAGACCTGAAATCAGAACAAGAACCGGAATTAAGACCCTGTAACAGGAATTGGACCAGGACCCAAAACCGGATCTAGACGTGGAACTGAACATGGACTGGGACCCAGACCCGTACCCCAAACCTGGGTCTGAGTCCGAGTTTGGGTTTGAGTTTGGGAACTTAAATCTGACTAAGACCTAGACCTAGACCCAGACCGGGGTGCGCACCTCAATCAAAACTCGGATCGGGACTCGAGACACAAACTCGAACCCAAACACGGACTTGGACCTAGACCCGGACCCAACACCCGTATCGGGATTGGAGACTCAGACCTAAACCCAGGAGCCTAAGCTAAATTGGGGACTCAAACTCCAAATTAGAACCAGAATCGGGACCTAAGAATGGAACTGGGACCCATGACCCGACCCTAGTCTCGGTCCCACACCCAGACCCGGACACGGACCAGGTGTTGGAAATTATTTTACCAGGATCTTAGATCTACTCACAAGTATGTTTATTAACATCTTAAATAAGAACTTTCTAAAACGATAAATTAAACACATATAAAGTTTAAGAAAGCTTACATTGGGTGCAGCAGAATATAATGACTCCTTCCGTTCAGATATCTAGCCCTTGATTCCATTCTGTAGCAGAGCATTATCAATGTCTGAACCTGGATCTCTTTCTCTGAATCCTTGATGCTGAAACTCCTTTGCTGATGATCTTTCTTCACGATCTTCCTCACTATGATTGAGGTATCACTTGCTGTGTGTGGGCACTACTCATACACTAAGGATTTCGAAATTCAAGAGGGAAGAGAAAGAAGAAGTGGCAGCTAAGGATAGGGAGAGAGAAAGGCTCAGTTTTTCTGAATCAGAAGTGTAGAAAATTTAGTGTAAATTTCCTGAAGCCTTCACTATCTATTTATAGCATTCCACTAGGGTAAGGTTTGAATTATTTGGCATTAAAATAATGAAAATAACAGTTTAAATTTCCTACAAAAGTGGCCAGCCCTATACAAGTGGATTTGGGCCTTACTTTTTGCAATTTTGCAGTTTTATCTTTTCTGCATCTGATTTTCTCAAAAACGCCAATTTTCAAATTCAACCATTTAAATGCCAATTCTAACTATTTAATAACTATAAATAATTATTAAATAATATTGTCATTTATCATATTTATTAATTGAACCATACAAAGTATCATAATTAACAAATATGCCCCTATAAACTCTTTCTTTACAATTTTGCCCTTACTTAGTGAAAAATTCACAAATAGACATAGTCTAATTTGAGAATTATAATTGATTAATCAAAACCAATTACATGAGTCTTACAAGCAATATTATCTCAAGTAGTGGGGGGACCATGGGTCTATATAACCGAGCTTCCAATAAGTAGATCAAGAATTTAGCACTAAAATTCACTAACTTATTAATTCTTCGTTGAATCCACGCATAGAACTTAGAATTGCACTCTCAGTATATAGAATGCTCTACATGTTCCACCATATAGACACATCATTAGTTATCCATTGTTATAATCCTAATTTGATCAATGATCCTCTATATGAATGATCTACACTGTAAAGGGATTAAATTACCGTTACACCCTACAATGTATTTTATCCTTAAAACACTTGACCCCGTATAAATGATATTTCAGCTTATGTGAAATGAGTACTCCACCATTTATGTTCGTTTGGTCAAGCTCGAAGGAGATCATCCTTTGCTTACTATTCGCCAGATAGAAGCTATAGATTCCATGTTTATGCTAGCGCTCCCACTCAATTGCACTACCGTGTTCCCAAAATGTACGTATCACCCTGACCTAAAAGTAGGCTTAACTAACAAATCAAAGAACACGAATAGCCTTTCAAGATTGAGCCTAATCATAACAGGATTAAGAACATTTGATCTAGGATCAACTAGGCGATATTGACTTGAATAGATATTACGGTAAGTTTAATAAATCTAAGTCAAAGTTCAATATCGGTCCCTTCCGATGCATACTCCATGCATCCAACCTGAGCTTTACTTTAACCAATGTTCTCGGAAAGAACATAGTATTTCTCCAAATACAAGTAAACTCTTGTTGTAGATTATCATATCGGTAAAACCACATGTGTCCGATAAATCTAGGAAACTTTATTCACATAGTCATGTTTACTTTCCAATGTGTTGACGGCACAATAAACGGGATCAAGTATGTGAAAAGGGTTTCGTATGAATTTATACATTATGTACATATAATCATGAAATAAATCATGTGAACCATGCAACATTAAATGTTATTTCGATCTATATTAATAAGCAAATCGATTATATTGAAATGAGTTTTATTTAGGGCATAAAACCCAACAAACTCCCACTTGCACTAATATAAAACAAAAAGTGCGTTTCAAATAATCTCAACACCTTGATATGCAAATCAAGTGTAGTAGTAGTAAACTCCTCGTAATAGGATCTGAAAGGTTGAATTAACCACAACCTTTTCTCCACTATTACTCTTCCTTAATCACAAAATCATTGATAATGTGAAATTCCTCTCTATATGTCTACTCTCTTGGGATACTGGATTCTATACCTTTGGCAACTACTTTTGGTTAATCAGGAAATTAACACTACTAGTTTAAGGCAATTTGGAATGGTGCCAAAGATGTATAGAACTTTCCTTAGACTGAATAAGTACCTTTCCTACAACCTTAACATTCGGTCCCTCTCTGTAGACCTAGAGACTTCGTATAGGTTTTTACACTTCTCCAAAATCACTATTCCACCCCGAGAGTAATCACCATCTTATCAGAAAGATTTAGTAGCACAAAGGCAAATTTAGAAATCTGATATGGTGTAGTCTAAGAGTTTTATACACACTCTTATAGACTAACATATAGTTCCTCTTCTTAATCTTAGGATTTACTTGATTGTCTTCCAATGTTCTTCTCCCGGATTAACTGCGATACCTACTCATTACTCCCACTCAACGGCAGTGTCCGGTCTAAGGCATACAAAATCATATCTAAGACCTCTCACCGTTGATATAAGAAATTCTTTCATGGCTTTATCTTTTACGGAATAGTTAAGACTTTTCCTTAAATAAATAAAATCTATACCTAAGAACTTGTGAAGCTTCTATAGATTGCCATTAGAAAGAAAATGCTTCAGCATCTTACTAAAGTAAGTTGCTTGCATTAGAGTAAGTAATTACCAGGTATACCACAAGCCATAGGTTTAGATAAACTCAAACCTATAATACTAGGAACATGAAGTTTTGTTAAGTCTATAGAATAGACTTATTAACTAAAATTTCCTTTTATGTCCTTGTAATAGAAAACTTTAGGTTATTCCATGTGAATGGATTAAACCATAGTTCTATTGGCTTTCTTCTTAGTTTCTTATCTTGACAATCCATTACTTGTTTAAACTCACAATGGATTTAAATCACTAGTGTCTCCCAAGTCATAAGAAGGTGAGTTCCTAGAAACTCTCCCACTACGACAAGGCACCGTGAATTATGTCTAAGAAAACTAAATGGTATTGATCTCTTCGGTTGTGACAAGACAACAGAGGGCAAAGGGATCATCATATGTTATATAAGATGATAGAACACTTTTGGAATCAAGAATTAAATATCTCCTTTATTCGCTACTTGTTTTCAGACTTAGTCATTATCTTAGAAAAGTAGTATTTGTTTGAACAAACACTTTCTTATCTATTGACAATGGGATGGTCCACCCCTAATCACTTAGAATAGCTAACAAACCATGGTTAATAGTTCTAGCTTTCTTAAGATTTTGATTAGGTCATCCATGAATCTAGTAATGATTTACATTAAGTATACAACCATTACATCATTCTGAAATTGTATTACCATAGAAGGAATTAGGCAACGACTAGTAACTAATCATCAACATGCAACTCGAAATTTCTGGGGAGGTAAGTTTGGATATAATTCAAAAATCAATTTAATGATCTTTGAACTGCATATCTACTAACTATTTCTCCACCCCTATCAGTTCACAAGATCTTTAACCACTTACCTTAATGGTTTTAACCATTGCTAGAAATTAATGAAATTTTTCAAACATTTCAAATTTCTTTGCTAAAAGGTATAATCTAGAGTTATCGTTTTAAGAATACAACGAAAAACTCATATCCACCCCTGAATGTACATCCATCTGCGAATGAGATGAACTACTTTCAGTGGATATAGGCATATTATCTCTTTGCAGAGATTGATCATGTCAAATTCACTATGAACAAGATACAAATGTCATAGATTAAAAAAAATGTGGTAGTGTCTTTTGATGACATAGGTTTAGTTACATCAAAGAGTTCTTAGAATAGTGCAAGTGGATCCTGGTCACAGAATACCTAACTCATATTCCATACAGTTTGAATCCATTAATAAAAGATGGATATTTAAACACTTGAGAAAGTGTAACTGTATTGTATCTGGAATTAGAAATATAAGAAAATTTTTTGTTTGGATTCTAAAATTAAAGTCAAAGACTTAAATTCAACCAAATATAATGAGTAATTCTTTCTTGGACCACCACTACTAATACAAACTCTAAGTCAGATTTGGCCATACAAGTAGGAGATTTCTATGATTGAGGATTTATATCAATTGGGAATAGAATTTCGGGATTATAATCATATGCGCCATTTAATTTCTTAAGAGAAAATATAGAATGACATGAAATGATTTATAGACCATTCATCCAATGATATGTTTTGAAGCTAATTCGAAATGAATAAGCTAAGAGGAATTAGGATAATTTCGTTTATAAATAAGAATCCAACGATGCTTCGATTAGCGAAAGACAAAGTAATCTTATTTATGTAATCTTCTTGTTTCATATTGTAAAAATACTAGTCTAAGGTGTCATCAATTGATGAACAGTTAGATGTCGCATATACAATACTTATCTTTCGAGATCTTACACTATAATGTATGTCTAATGGTGAAAATCCATTAGGGATTTATCTCATTAGAAAAACAAACATGTTAGACCAACAATGAAGATTCGAAATTAAACTACAACTTAATAACAGAAAATAACATGGTTCAATATAAATTCATACACAATTCAGAAATTATAAACATATAGCAAGTAGGAATGACTAGTGAAAATACTAAAACATACAATCCTAAATAATTTCCAAGGTTTTCAACAAACTGATACAGTGTCCCGCAGGCGAGAGTCAAAGCATCATTTATTGAATAGAGTTGTCAGCTCATCTAAAATAGAAACCATTCTAGCAACCTTTTATTCGATCAAAATAAGAATCCAACGTTGTCCCGGTAGGCGAGAGTCAAGGTTATTCTTATTTCATGAGCCTCTACCATTGTTTCATGTTTCATAAGTTTATCTCTAAGTAGTCACCGTAGGGGAGAGTCTAATAGAGACGAAAACTTACAAAACACTTATCAAATGAAATCTTACGGTGTTAAATACGTTCAACGAATAACCATCCATAGGGGGACGAAGTCTAGCGTCTCGAGGTTATATTGAAAACATTTAACTTTTGTAAGACCAACAATGGAGATCGAATATCTTAATAATAATCAAGCTCATTATTTAAAGTGAGTTGTATTTTCTTTGATTCTCTTTATTTAATTTATTTATTTTAAATATATATTTATTTAAAATTTCCAATTTAGAATGAAAAATTCTAAATATAAATTTTAATTTAATATTTATAAATTTTACTTAGATGGATATGAAAATAACATGAATTATTTCCATCTTAGTAATAATTTCCAATAAATATTTAGAAAAATATTCAATTTAAGTTGTTACAAAATTAATTTAAATTAATTTACAACTCAAATTTAATTTTCTATAAATATATATTGCATTTCGAAAAATTAAAGTATATAAGAATACAATTTTCGAAAAATGCATATTAAAATAAAAAATAAATCCTGGAAAAATTATTCTAATTTAATGTTGGCCCAAAATTAATTAATAAAATTAATTTACAACAAAAAATATCATTTTCCTATTTAATTAAATATTTAAGAAAAATTTCAAATATTTAAGTATGATGATGAAAATCAACTTAAATATTAATTTTCTATTTAATTAAATACACTAGAAAAATACTTCAAGCAAAAATATCACCTATCTAGATTTTCCTTTGACTAATTAATTCAATTTCTAATAATATACTTTAATTCAATTTATTTTAAATTAATCAATAAATGAAAAAATCATTGATTTAAGTTGATCCAAGAAATTAATTAAAATAATTAATTTACAACTTAATCTATTTTTCAAGATAAAATTCGAAATTCTAGCATTTAAGAAATGCAATTTCGAAAAATTGATTAATAAAATAAAGAAAAAATATATTTTGAAAATTATTTAAATTTAGTTAAAAAATTAAATTTCAACTAAAAATAATTTTCTATTTAATTAAATGTCATGAAAAAGAAATATTTAAGTATGATGATAAAATCAACTTAGATATTTAATTTTCAAATTAATTAAATGTATTAAATTCAAGAAATAAATAATTAAGTGTAGAGAAGGCTTAATTATTAATCTCTAGTTTAATACTAGGAAAAAATATACTTAAAATAAATTCTACCAAAATTAATTATTTAAATAATTAATTTCACAATGTATAATATTTTCCTATTTAATATTAGAAATAATAAGTAGTCTAGAAATAACTATCTAGAAAATATCTTATTTGACTAAGTATCTTTTCCACAAAATTTGAAAAAATATCTAATTTAAGTTGTATTAGAAAAAATCTAGAACTTAAATATTTTTCAAATTTAAATTTAATTAAATATCAAAAATTAAGTTGTAACCACTTAATTTGAAAATATTCCATTTTAAGTTAATATTCGAAAAGATATTAACTTAAAAAATATCTAAAGAATTTTAATAACCAATGCCTAAAATTCCTCAACTTAATTTTGAAATTTGAAATTCAAAAGATATTCAGATTTAAGTTGGTTAGTTGTAGATAACTAAATATCAACTTAAATAAGAATATTTAATGAAAAATTTAAATTAAGTTCCAGAAAGAATCTAGATGGTTATAATTCTATATTTAATTA
The DNA here is from genome assembly GCF_029168945.1 of Cannabis sativa. Classification (NCBI taxonomy): domain Eukaryota; kingdom Viridiplantae; phylum Streptophyta; class Magnoliopsida; order Rosales; family Cannabaceae; genus Cannabis; species Cannabis sativa. The sequence goes on from NC_083601.1 coordinate 63,652,467, forward strand.
AATACAAGAAAATACATATAGTTTAGCTTAGAATAAAAAATTCTTTAAACTATAATTTTCTTAAATTAATTTCAAAATAAATGAAATTAATTATGTTGCTAATCAATTTTATTACGTTAAACAAGTGTAATTAACCTAGTACAATTGTTCAAATCAGGCAAATGGGCCTTCACAATTGGGGTGGTTCATGTGAGGGGGTGCTGGGTTCAGTATGTCGTACCCACTTCTATGGCTCCCAACTCTCACACAAGGCCCAAAAGAGAGGAATTTAACCTTAATAAGAACAACTGTTATTAATTGAATAAGCCCAATAACTAAATGGGCCTAAATAAATTCTATCAAGAACTATGATAATTTATTTTAGCAACAACAACCTATATGTATCTATAATCAAATTAAACACATAGGCTCACACATGCACACTTTGGATGGGTCCTATCATGTTGCTAGGTCATACACATATGAATGAAGATTGTAAATATACCTGTTACAAATTATTATCTTGACCAAGGGAGCCATCAGATCATTAGATCTGGCAAAAGGTAACCATGGCTATTTGCAATCAAGTAATAATAGGTTTTAAAAACTTACACATAAGCTAAAACACATACTCCTGCAACAAGGTTAGCTGGATAGTTGGATGTAGGATTTATTTAATTTTAAATTAAATAATTAATTTCGAAAATAATTAATTAAATAAAATAAATTTTTCGAAAAATTAAAAAAAAATTCGAAATTTAATTAAATATTTAAATTTAAAATTAAAACTACAATTTTGAAAAATTAGGTTTCAACCAACCTAAATATCATTTCAAAATTTGCTAACTACTTTTAAAAATTAAATGTTATTTTAAAAATAAAAATTAGAAAAGATAAATCAAATATCTTTTCAGATTTTAAATTTAATTTAAATAAATAAAATAACAAAATTTAAAAGTTAGCAAAATATCTTACATCTATTTAAAATTACATGATTATAAATATCTTATTTTAAATTTAAATAAGGTCAAAATATCTAAAAAGATTTAAAAAAAAATCTTAAAAGATAAGATATAATTAAAAATATCTTAAAAGATAAGATATTTAAAAAATATCTTAAAAGATTTTATAAATATCTTATAAAATCTGACATTCAATTTTAAAAAAAATAAGATATAATCAAATTTAAAAATAAGATAGATTTTTAAGCAAGAAGATAGATACTAATTCTATTCAAATTCAAATTACACTAATATCTTGAATTAAATTTTAAAAATATTAAATTAATTCAAAATGATAATTAGAATTGAATTAGGAATAGTAATAGTATAAATACAAAACTATACAAAAAATTGGAAGTTAATTCCATGAAAAAGCATGAAAAATCGAAGAAAAACAAAAAAATTCGAAACTGTACGGACAGATTTGCGATCGCAGGAAAAAATCAAATACCGATTTTTTCAAATCTTCAAAAAATCATAACTAATTCAAATAAAATCCAAATTAAGTTCTGTAAAAGGCTAACATGCTTAATTTTTCCATACTATCCAATAAAAATAATTCCAGAGATAAAATCGTAATTATTTTTCACGAAAATTTCACAAACATCAATCAATCATCAAATAACACTCAATACAACATGATACCATCCAAAAAACATACAAACAATCGTTTTAATGTCCAAATTTCTTGCAAGTAAATCAATTACCATGACTCTGAGGCCAGTTGTTGGAAATTATTTTACCAGGATCTTAGATCTACTCACAAGTATGTTTATTAACATCTTAAATAAGAACTTTCTAAAACGATAAATTAAAAACATATAAAGTTTAAGAAACCTTACATTGGATGCAGCGGAATATAATGACTCCTTCCGTTCAGATATCTACCCCTTGATTCCTTTCTGTTGCAGAGCATTATGAATATGTGAACCTGGATCTCTTTCTCTGAATCCTTGATGCTGTAACTCCTTTGATGATGATCTTTCTTCACGATCTTCCTCACTATGATTGAGGTATCACTTGCTGTGTGTGGGCACTACTCATACACTAAGGATTTCGAAATTCAAGAGGGAAGAGAAAGAAGAAGTGGCAGCTAAAGATAGGGAGAGAGAAAGGCTCAGTTTTTCTGAATCAGAAGTGTAGAAAATTTAGTGTAATTTTCCTGAAGCCTTCACTATCTATTTATAGCATTCCACTAGGGTTAGGTTTGAATTATTTGGCATTAAAATAATGAAAATATCAGTTTAAATTTCCTACAAAAGTGGCCAGCCCTATACAAGTGGATTTGGGCCTTACTTTTTGCAATTTTGCAGTTTTATCTTTTCTGCATCTGATTTTCTCAAAAACGCCAATGTTCAAATTCAACCATTTAAATGCCGATTCTAACTATTTAATAACTATAAATAATTATTAAATAATATTGTCATTTATCATATTTATTAATTGAACCATACAAAGTATCATAATTAACAAATATGCCCCTATAAACTCTTTCTTTACAATTTTGCCCTTACTTAGTGAAAAATTCACAAACAGACATAGTCTAATTTGAGAATTATAATTGATTAATCAAAACCAATTACATGAGTCTTACAAGCAATATTATCTCAAGTAGTGGGGGGACCATGGGTCTATATAACCGAGCTTCCAATAAGTAGATCAAGAATTTAGCACTAAAATTCACTAACTTATTAATTCTTCGTTGAATCCACGCATAGAACTTAGAATTGCACTCTCAGTATATAGAATGCTCTATATGTTCCACCATATAGACACATCATTAGTTATCCATTGTTATAATCCTAATTTGATCAATGATCCTCTATATGAATGATCTACACTGTAAAGGGATTAAATTACCGTTACACCCTACAATGTATTTTATCCTTAAAACACTTGACCCCGTATAAATGATATTTCAGCTTATGTGAAATGAGTACTCCACCATTTATGTTCGTTTGGTCAAGCTCGAAGGAGATCATCCTTTGCTTACTATTCGCCAGATAGAAGCTATAGATTCCATGTTTATGCTAGCGCTCCCACTCAATTGCACTACCGTGTTCCCAAAATGTACGTATCACCCTGACCTAAAAGTAGGCTTAACTAACAAATCAAAGAACACGAATAGCCTTTCAAGATTGAGCCTAATCATAACAGGATTAAGAACATTTGATCTAGGATCAACTAGGCGATATTGACTTGAATAGATATTACGGTAAGTTTAATAAATCTAAGTCAAAGTTCAATATCGGTCCCTTCCGATGCATACTCCATGCATCCAACCTGAGCTTTACTTTAACCAATGTTCTGGAAAGAACATAGTATTTCTCCAAATACAAGTAAACTCTTGTTGTAGATTATCATATCAGTAAAACCCTGTGTCTGATAAATCTAGGAAACTTTATTCACATAGTCATGTTTACTTTCCAATGTGTTGACGGCACAATAAACTGGATCAAGTATGTGAAAAGGGTTTCAGATGAATTTATAAATTATGTACATATAATCATGAAATAAATCATGTGAACCATGAAACATTAAATGTTATTTCTGATCTATATTAATAAGCAAATCTGATTATATTGAAATGAGATTTATTTAGGGCATAAAACCCAACACCAGGATCCAAGATCCGAATTGGAACGAGAGTGGGACCCAAGATTAGAATCCGGATATTGACCCTCGACTCGGGGCTTGGACCCAACCTATAGTCAGCATCTAGATCTTGGAATCATACCGACACTCGAACTTGGAACAATTTCCAAGCCAAGACCCAAACCCGAACTCAGACCCGAGACCTAAAATCGGGACAAGAACCGGAATCAAGACCCTGGAACAAGAATTGGACCTGGACCCATAACCAGATCAAGACGCTGAACCGAACACGGACCCGGTCCCAGACTTGGATCGATACCCAGTCCCAGACCCGAACCTCGACCCAAACATGCGACAAGACTAGCGACCTAGAATCCAAAGCCCAAGACCCATGATCCGGGACATGGACCAGAACCTAGCCCCGTGCTAGAACCCAGACTCAGACCCAGAACCAGACCAAGACCCAGACCCAGACCCAAACACGGACTGAAACCCAGACCAAGACACGGACCTAGAACTAGACTCGTGCCATAACTCGGACTCGAACTCGTGACTAAGACCTGGACCAAGATTAGGACTGGGACCTAAACCTGGACTAGGACCGAGACCTAAACAAGGACTTAGACTAGAACCTAGACTAGGACCGGGACCCGAGACCGAGATCGGGACCCGGGACCCGATACTTGGACCTGGGACCTGAGAATCGAACTGTGAAAAGACCTAGACAAGGCAAAAACCCGAGACAAGGACCAGTACTGAAGACGGACCAGGACCTGCACTCGGACTGGGACCCTATTATGGGATTTATGCCCTAAATAAAGCCCATTTAAATATAATCAGATTTACTAATTAATAAAGATCATAAATAACATTTTATGTTGCATGGTTCACTTGATTTATTTCATGATTATTGTTTAATGTATAAATTCTATTAAGTCCAGAACATATTTATTTGTACATGATTATAGTGTTGTCAGCACAGTGGAATATAATCATATTTGTATGTTCGAAAGTTTTTCTATTTAATTCCCTGATTTGTCAGTTCACTGGATTTAGACTGGCATGATAATCAGCGATAGGTATGCTTACACCTTGGATAAGTGGTATGTCCTTTCCAGGGCATTGGCAAAGTTTACTAGTATTGGATGTATGGAGTATACATTGGAAGGGACCGATATTGAACTTTGATTAGATATGTTAAAGTTACCGTAATATCTACTCAATTCAATATCACCTAGTTGATCCTAGATCACATGATCTTAATCCTGACATGATTAGGTTCGATCTCAAGAGTGTTATTCATGTTCTTTGATTTGTTAGTTAAGCCTACTTTCGGGTCAGGGTGATACGTATATTTTGGAACATGATAGTATGATTGAGTGGGAGCGCTAATCATAGATATGGAACCTATAGCTTGTATAGGTATTTAAAAGTGAAACGATGATTTCCTTCGAGCTTGCTAAATAGAGATAAAATGATTGAGGTCTCATTTAAGTGATTATATTATTTCACTAAAATATCATTTATAGGTGTGCAAGTGTTTTAAGGATAAAATACATTGAAAGGGTGTAAGAGTAATTTTATCCCTATGCAATGTAAATCATCTATAGAGGATCATTGATTATTGGGATTATAACAATGGATAATTTATAGCGTATCTATACCGTGGAACATATAGTGCGTTCTATACGACTGAGAGTGCAATTCTAAGTTCCGAGAGTGGATGCAACAAGGAATTAATAAGCTAGTGAATTTACTTGGTAAATTCTTGATCAGCTTATTGGAAGCTCGGTTATATAGGCCCATGGTCCCCATACTAGTTGAGACCATACTGCTTGTAAGACTCAGATAATTGATTTGAATTAATCAATTATAATTCTAAAATTAGACTATGTCTAGTTTATGAATTTTCACTAAGCAAGGGCAAAATTGTAAGAAAAGAGATTGTAGGTCTTATTTATTAATTGAAAGACTTTATTAAGTCTAATTAATAAATTTATTAAATGACAATTAATTTTTAGTTATTAAATAATTGGAATTGGCATTTAAGTTGTTAAATTAGAAAATTGGCATTTTTAAGAATATGGGATAGAAGAATGACAAAGTGGTAAAATTGCAAAGTGGGCCCAATCCACTATCCATGGGCGGCACACTTAGTGTGATTTTACCATTTATTTTTCTTATTATTTTAATGCTTATTAATTCTAACCTAAACCTAGGTGGTTACCTATAAATAGATAGTGATGACTCACATTCACACTTAACTTTGTCAGATAAAACTGAGCCTCTTTCTATTTACCATAGCCACCACTTCTTCTTCTCTTTTCTTCTTCAATTTTCGAACCTTGAGTGAATGAGTGAGTGCCGACACATATCAAGTGGTATCTCAATCATAGTGTGTAAGAATGTGAAGAATCCAATCAACAAGAAGGAGAACCAGCATCAAAGAAGTAGAGAAAGAGATCCAAGTTCAGATATTGATAATGCTCTGCTGCAGAAAGGAATCAAGGGCTAGATATCTGAACAGAAGGAGTCATTATATACTGTTGCACCCAATGTAAGGTTTCCTAAACCCTTATGTGTTTATTTCATTATTTTAGAAATTCATATTAGGATGTTAATGAAACATACTTGTTAGTAAATCTAGGTCCTGGTAAACTATTTCCAACAACAGGTATTAGAGCCATGGTAATTATTTACTTTCATGTAATATTGATTAAAATGATGATATGCATTGATTTGGATGGTTTAATGTGGTTTATGTGCTTATTTGATGATAGTTTAGAAATCGCAATATATGTTACTGAAATATTTTTTATTTCGATCTGGAATTATGATTTCTAAAAAGTAGACAAAAAATTAATAAATTTAGGCTTTTACAGAACATAATTTGGATTTTTTATGAATTAGTTATGACTTTTTGCATTTGAATGAAAATATCTTATTTCGGGATGCACACGCGCGCGCGCATGAGGACAGGTGCGGCTCGCTCGGACAAAATTCGCTTCAGACAACTAGCGTGTCCAAAGCTTGCCCCATTCTGCCCATGTCCCTCGATCAGATAGGCTGCATGTAGCCTTGATGCTAGGTCAAATGGGCCATTCCGCGCGCAGGGGTATGCATTGCATACCCCTCTGCACCAAACTTTTTTTCTTCATAACTTTTGATTCAAAAATCGTTTTTCATTGAAACAAAAGCCAATTTTTGGTAGAATTTTGTGTAGAATCTAAATTTTTAATTAAAAATCTATTTTTTTAGAATAAAATGAATTTTTATTAATTTTTTTTAAATTAATTAAAATTAGTTTTAGGTATTAGTAGGCTTTGAATTTTGAAAATTTGATTTCTCACAAAAGTAGCCTTATGGTTAATTTTGAAATTTTAGATTATTTTATTTATTTTAATTATAAGATCAGATATTTTTTTTATTTAATTTGAACGATCTTACTTTGATATTAAAATATTATTTTTTAAAATAATCTTGTTTAAATTTTAAAGTTTGCTAACCATATCATATTTTTTTCAAATTTGTTATTTTTTGAAATATATTATATTAATCAAAATTATAAGATTGGGAATATGTTAGGTTTAACATTTTATCTTATTAGAAATTTTTTTAAAATTATATTATGGAAAAAATAACATGAAGATTTGAAAAATTGGTTAGTTTAGTTTCAAGCCTTAAATTTTTCAAACTTATTATTTTTTTTTAAATATTCTAACCACATAAAATATCTTATTTTTCAATTAGTTTATTTATATAATATTTAAATTTATTAAATTATAAGACTTAGAATATAATAATGAAATATCTAAATTTAAAATTCAAGATATTTTATTATATTATCTTATTAGAAATTTTAAATAAATTTAAATTTTGAATAAACTTGATATTTGAAAAATTGGTTAGATATTTTTTATTTTTTGTTAGAATTTAGGAAATTTAGGAGTTTGTTGAATTTTGATTTTTTTTTTCAAATATTCTGTAACAACCTAAATTTGAATTCTAGTTAAAATTATTTATTTTAAAATTTAATTTTTTATTTTAAATTTTAAAAATTAGATATTTTAGCTTACTTTCCAGATATTCCAGATCAGTTATTTGTTTGTATTGTTTGTTTATATATTAATATACAAATTTTTTTTACAAACCTATTATTTATTTGATGTAAATTGCTATGATTAACTAGTTGACAGATCCAATGATCTGATTTTAATCATAGTCCAATTGTCAATAGATATTCTAAATAATTTGTAACAGGTAAATTTTGCAATTTCTTTCATCTGTGTAAACCTAGTAACATGATAGGGGCCATCCAAATTATTTGACCTTTGTGAGCCTATATGTTTGCTATTGGGCTTAGATGCATATACGAAGCCCATTTAAGTTTTACTAAGTAAACGGACTAGGTTGCTAAAATAAATTTTGACATAAGTAAATTTATTTAGTCCCAATTAGATTTGGGCTTATTCGATGAATAACAATTACTTATTTATTGGTTAAATTCCTCTCTTTTGGGCCTTGTATGAGAGTTAGGGGGCCAATAGCAGTGGGTTCGAGATACTGAACCCAGCCCTCCCTCACATGAACTACCCCAATTGTGAAGGCCCATTTACCTTATTTAAATAATTGTATTAGGTTAATTATATTAGTCTAGCCTAATTAAAATTGAATTAGCAACATAATTAGCTTTAAAATATATGAAATTTATTTTCATTTTTAATATTTTAAAGTTAATTTTAGAAAAACACTTAGCTAATGATATATATTCTAGATAGTTATTTCTAGTACTAGTTATTTTTCTAATATTAAATAGGAAAATATTTTAGATTAAAAATTAATTGTTTAATAATTGATTTTGGATCAATCTAAGTAAATTATATTTTCCTAGTATTAAATTAGAATTAATAATTAAGTTTCATCTATACTTAATTATTTACTTCTTGAATTTAATACATTTAATTAAATTAAAAATTAAATATTTAAGTTGATTTTCATCATGATACTTAAATAATTTACTATTTTGATGATATTTAATTAAATAGAAAATTATTTTAAGTTTCAAATGTTATTTCAGAACAACTTAAATTTGAATAATTTTCAATATATACATTTTTTTTTATTTTATTAATTATTTTTTTTTTCAATTCGAAATTGCATTTCTTTTAAATGCAGAAAATTTGGAATTCTCTTGAAAAATAGATTAAAGTTGAAAATTATTTATTTTAATTTTGGACCAACTTAAATCAATGTTTTTTTTTCATTTAATGATTAATTAAAATATATTATTATTAGAAAATAAATTAATTAGTCAATAGTCTAGATAAATATTATCTGTTTTGCTTGAAGTATTTTTCTAGTGATATTTAATTAAATAGAAAATAAATATTTAAGTTTTCATCAGGATACTTAAATATTTGAAATTTTTCTTTAATATTTAATTAAATAGGAAAATTATTTTTTTTCTTGAAAACTAATTTTTATTAATTAATTTTTGGCCAACATAAAATTAGAATAATTTTTTAAGGATTTATTTTTATTTTATTTTAAAGAATTTTTTCGAAAATTATATTTTTCAATACTTTAATTTTTCGAAATGCAATATATATTTATAGAAAATTAAATTTGAGTTGTAAATTAATTTAAATTAATTTTAAAAAAACTTAAATTGAATAATTTTCCAAATATTTATTGAAAATTATTACTAAGATAGAAATAATTCATTTTATTTTCATATCCATCTAAGTATAATTTATAAATATTAAAATTAAAATTTATATTTAGAATTTTATTCTAAAATTAGAAATTTTAATTAAATAAATATATATTTTAAAATAAATTGATTAAAATAAACATTAAAAGAAAATACATTTTAAATAATGAGCTTTATTATTATTAGGATATTCGATCTCCATTGTTGGTTCTACATAGTTATTGTTTTAGTGAGTAATCCTCCCTAATAGAGGAACGTTCATTAGCGAATAACGCCGTAGAATCTCAAAAGATAAGTATTTTCTTTGTAAGTGTTTATTTTAGTATGGATCACCCTAATGCTGGCGACTTTAATAGGGCTTACAAGAGTATGAAACGATGGTGGAAGCTCATAAGATAGAATGGCCTTGACTCTCGCCTAAACGAGACAACGCTGGATTCCGATCTTGATCAAATAAAAGGTTGCTAGAATGTTTATCATTTTAGATGAGCTGACAACTCTATTCAATGGATGGTATCTTTGACTCTCGCCTAAATGGGACACTATATCAGTTTGTTGGAAACCTTGTAAATTATTTAGGATTGTATGTTCTAGTATTTTCCCTTGTCATTCTTGCTTTCTTTGTGCTAATAATTTCTGAATTGTATGTGAATTTATATTGAACCATGTTATTTTGTGTTATTATTTGTAGTTTGATTTTGAATCTTCATTGTTGGTCTAACTAGGCTTGTTGTTTTAATGGAATAAATCCCTAATGGATTGTCATCTATTAAACAAACATACTAGTGTTAGATCTCAATAGATAAACATTGTAAATGCAACATCTAGTTGTTCATCAATTGATGACACTTTAGACTAGTATTTACAATATGAAACAAGAAGATTGTATAAATAAGAATAACTTTGACTCTCGCTAACCAGAGCATCGTTGGATTCTTATTTAAATTCAAAATTATCCTTATTCCTCTTAGCTTATTCATTTCGAATTAACTCAATAATATATCATTGGATGAATGGTTTAAAAATCATACAATATAATTCTATATTTTCTATTAATAAATTGAATGACGCATATGATTATATTCCCACATTCTATCCAGGAATGATACAAATCCTCAATCTTAGAATCTCCTACTTATATTTATATATATGCTTACTTTAGGCAAATTAAACTTAGAGTTAGATTAATAGTGGTGGTCCAAGAAAGAAGACTTACTCATGTATATTTGGTATAAATTTAAGTCTTTGACTTTAAATTTCAGATTCCACATAGAAATTTCTTATATTTCTATTTCTAGAATACAATACAGTTACACTTTTACAAGTGTTTAATATCCACTTTCTATCAATGGATTCAAAACTGTATGTTAAGTATGTGTTAGAATATTAGTTGTATATTAGGTGTTAAAGAATTAGGGTAACTTGTATTTAGTAGTTTCCTATTTTTTAGTCTCCTAGCTTTGTATATAAATATGTACTACTCTATGAAATGTACCCACAATTCGATTCATTACTTTCTACATGGTATCAGAGCTATACTTAGAATTGTGATTCAAAATTCGAAATTCGAAATTAGGGTTCACAAAAAAAAAAATTAGAGTTTTAGTTTAGGGAATCTTTTTTTCGGAAACCCTATTTAGAGTGCGAGTTCTTTCTCACCGCCCACATAAACGGATTGCCATGCCGCCGATCTGCAAAACCTTAAAGTCTGGTAGCCAGAATCACCGCGCGTGGGCCCCACGCGACGCCCATCTCCACCACCCTGACTCCCACACGCCGGCGCGTGGGGGCGCGTGGCACTGTTCCAGGCCATCGGTTTTCTTCTCGTTTTTCTCCTCGACCTCCCCTGTGGTTTCGTTGTCCATTTCAGTTAAATATGTGTTATATGCTTCGCTAATTTGTGCATGTGAAGTTTGGTGGAACGAACATATTTGTAATGGCTTCTTGTAGACCAGTTCTTGTTTTTGCAGATGAATATGCCAAATTCTTACAGTATCAAGAGTCTCTTAAGTATTCATCTTCTTCTATCACTACTATTGTTGATTCAGGTAAACAAAATTCGTGTCTCCTTTCCTCGTCTTCCAAATGGATCATTGATTCTGGTGCTACAAACCATATGACAAGTAATTCTAGCTTTTTTTCTAATCTTCAACCCCACACTTCCACTTCTACTGTTACGTTAGCCGATGGGTCACCATCTCGTGTTCTTGGCTGTGGTAAAATTACTTCTACTCCAATGCTTCCTTTGTCGTCCGTCTTACATTTACCTAATCTTTCTTTTAATTTGATCTCTGTTAGTCAACTTACTCGTGATCTTAACTGTTGTATTTCTTTTTATTCTGATCATTGCGTATTTCAGGATCTTATGACGAAGCAAATTATTGGTAAAGGACATGAATCTGGAGGACTCTACATTCCTGATACACCAATACCTAAATCAATTGCTTGTTCTTGTGTACACTCCCCCTTCGAGGCACATTGTAGGTTGGGCCACCCATCTCTTCCTCTGCTTAAAAAGCTTTGTCCACAATATAGTAAGTTGTCTTCGTTAGATTGTGAATCATGTCAATTTGCTAAACATCATTGCCTTAGTTCAAGTCCTAGAATCCATAAACATGCTAGTGTTCCTTTTGAATTAGTCCATTCTGATGTTTGGGGTCCTTCTTCATCTTGTCTAAACCTGGTTTTCGTTATTTTGTTACTTTTGTTGATGATTATTCTCGTGTCACTTGGTTGTTTTTAATGAAGAATCGTTCTGAATTGTTCTCTATTTTTTGTGCCTTTTGTGTTAAAATTCAAAATCAGTTTAATGTGTCTATTCGTACTTTGAGAAGTGATAATGCAAAAGAGTACAAATATGGTGTATTGCAATCTTATATGGCTCAAAATGGCATGCTTCATGAAACTTCTTGTGTTGATACTCCATCTCAAAATGGTGTAGCCGAACGGAAAAATAGACATCTCCTTGAAGCAGCTAGAGCTCTCTTATTTCAAATGAATGTTCCTAAACCATTTTGGGCCGATGCCGTTTCTACTGCATGTTTTTTGATTAATCGCATGCCATCTTCTGTTCTTCATGGTGAAATCCCTTACAAAATTCTTTTTCCTAATAAGCCATTATTTCCTATTGAGCCAAGAATTTTCGGTAGCACTTGCTTTGTTCTTGATGTTCGTCCACAGGTGACTAAATTAGATCACAAGTCATTGAAATGTGTATTTCTTGGTTATTCTCGTCTTCAGAAAGGGTATAGGTGTTATTATCCCGATCTTAACAAATATCTTGTTTCTATCGATGTTACTTTTGTAGAAAGTACACCTTATTTTTCGTCTTCGCCCGCTCCTACTTGTCAGGGGGAGGATGATGATTTGTTGGTATATTCTGTCACATCCTCTACACCTGATCAATGTTCTGACAAGTCTCTTGTTCCATCACGTGCCTCGGTCATAGCTCCCACAATGCCTACACCTCCACCACCTCCACCACCTCTACCACCTCCACCACTTCCTAGGCCTCCTATAATGTACACCAGGCGTGCTCCTCCACCTCCCATTTCATGTCCTGCACCTGGCTCTTCGTCATCAGATCCAGAAATCAAAGATGATCTTCCCATTGCACTACGTAAAGGTAAACGCCAATGTACTTTTCCTATTTCTTCTTTTGTTTCTTAGAATCATCTCTCCTCTTCTTCTTGCTCTTTTATTGCTTCTCTTGATTCTGTCACTATTCCTAAAACTGTTCGTGAAGCAATGTCTCATCCTGGTTGGCTTGCAGCAATGATAGAAGAGATGAATGCTTTAGTTGCAAATGGTACTTGGGTCTTGGTTAACTTACCTTCAGGAAAACAGGCTATAGGGTGCAAATGGGTGTTTACGGTTAAATTCAATCAAGATGGAACAATTGCTCGCTTAAAGGCCTGTCTTGTTGCCAAGGGTTATGCTCAAACCTATGGAGTGGACTATTGTGATACTTTTTCTCTTGTTGCTAAACTCACATCTATTTTGTTAGAACTATTATTTTCTGTAGTGACAAATTATGTCCAGTAGCATTCCAGTTGCGTCTGGGACTCGTAGTGTTTTGTCTGGGGTTCGTACTGTTAGTGTTAGTCCACGTCAGCAAAGATATTTTAGGTTTTAATTGTTCAGATGGTAACAGCTGTCTATTTCGGGTTTCTTGATTTAGCTGAGTATAAATACGATTTCTGGGTATTTTGTTGATGAACTTTTGATCGGAGATTTGGGATTACGTTTCTTTCGTCTTGTTTCTTCTGTATGTTCCATGCCATGTCAGATCTTGGAGCTTGAGGATATTCATCAACGGCGGAATGATCTGAATCTGGAATTGCTGAGTTCAAACTGAAGGGAGTTCAGTGTCATCTTCATCATCAGATCTGAAGGGATTTCAGGTTGAAGACATGTTGAAGAAGAGCTCAGTTGCAGCACAAGGGATTGTGCATTAACAATCACTGTTCTTGATTGTTGTTGGTAATTCATTACTAATTGCTGTTAAGGTTGTATTTGATTCCTTTAGAGAGAATTGGAAATTGTAATATGAACCTTTGAGAATTAGTGGATGAATTTACCCTGGTTCGGGGAACCCAAGCACTAGCCGCCTAGAATGAGTTTCTAGGGCAGGTGAAGCTTGTAAAATTCTGGTGTTGAATCTTTGATTTTGTTCTTTTTATTTAGGATGTTAAAGTTGCAGGAAAGATACTTATTCATTCTAAGGAAAGTTCTATATATTTTTGGAATTTTTCCAACATTTCTTCACTACTAGTGTTACTTCCTGACTAACACAAAAAGTAGTTTACAAAAGTAAAGAATCCAGTATCCCGAGAGGAGTTGACATATAGAGAGGAATTTCACAATATAGAGTATTTTGTGATTAAGGAAATATAATGGTGGAGAAAAGGTTGTGTTCATTCAACCTGTCAGATCCTATTACGAAGAGTATACTACATACTACAGTTGATTTGTATATCAAGGTGTTGAGATTATTTGAAATGCACTTTTGTTTTATATTAGTGCAAGTGGGAGTTTGTTGGGATTTATGCCCTAAATAAAACCCATTTCAATATAATAAGATTTACTAATTAATAAAGATCAGAAATAACATTTTATGTTGCATGGTTCACATGATTTATTTCATGATTGTTGTTTAATGTATAAATTCTATTAAGTCCAGAACATATATATTTGTACATGATTATAGTGTTGTCAGCACAATGGAATATAATCATATTTGTATGTTCGAAAGTTTTTCTTTTTAATTTCTTGATTTGTCAGTTCACTGGATTTAGACTGGCATGATAATCAGCGATAGATATGCTTACACCTTGGATAAGTGGTATGTCCTTTCCAGGGCATTGGCAAAGTTTACCAGTACTGGATGTATGGAGTATACATTGGAAGGGACCGATATTGAACTTTGATTAGATATGTTAAAGTTACCGTAATATCTACTCAATTCAATATCACCTAGTTTATCCTAGATCACATGATCTTATTCCTGACATGATTAGGATTGTATGTTTTAGTATTTTCGCTTGTCATTCCTCCTTTCTATATGTGTAATAATTTCTGAATTGTGTGTCAATTTATATTGAACCATGTTATTTTCTATTAATATTGTAGTTTAATTTTGAATCTTCATTGTAACACCCTAACTATCTTAGGCGTATTACGTGATTTTTAAACGTACTGTGCAGCTCGTTGCTAATCAACGAGGTTTATGGAAAAACGTGATTAATTAAAATTTTGCTTTTTAATTAAACTTATAAACCATATTATAAAAGTCTCGGGATCCCGATTTATAAAATCATTTACAAACGTTTTAACTGCTTAACTTTTACATCAAAATGAAAGTCGTCTAACGACAGTTACAAAAATCTCAGCCGTGCTGTCCCGAGGATCGTACGCTCCAGGCCTAACCGCCCCGACATGTACAATCTCATAAGCTCGCTCACGGTCCATCAGCTACAGCCTTGCCTTTACCTACACATGAACATAAACTGTGAGTCGACGTACTCGCAAGAAAAGCATAATAATATCATACATAAAACTGACTGCCGTGTCCAACACGATACTGAGTCCCGCTACTGCCATGTCCAACATGGTACTGAGCACTACTGCCATGTCCAACATGGTACTGAGTTTTGAACGTTCAGGGGACGGTACTATTGACAAGTATCCTCCTGATCGGTCGAACCGGTCATACTCCGGCTGCTGGTCATACTCCAGCCTGTACCGACGGGATAGGTCAATAGCACTGAACCACCAACCAAGTGTCAGCCTGATCGGTCGAACCGGTCATACTCCGGCTGCTGGTCATACTCCAGCCTGTACCGACGTGACAGGGTTGGATGGTTCGAAGCCTAAATACATGACTAATGTAATCTAGCAGGCTTCCTACATGCACGCTAAACATGTAATCTACATATGCATACTGTTATACTAATCTTACCTGGATTCCGATTTCAGGTGTGCCGGTCAACCTGACTGGAACTGAAGCTGAGCGGCGGATTACTGGCTCCTAAACCATAAAAATCACAACGCTATAAGTGACACGCTAAATCACTTCCCGGGGACTAAAACTTGGAACTAAAAGTTTCCCTATCGATAAAAAGCATGGCAATACCCCTAAAAACCTAAAAACGAGGAAAACTAGGGTTCGGAAAAATTCCCCAACCGGTAGACCGGTTGCCCAACCGGAATTCCGGTTCTGGGAATTACTGGACACCCATCCGGAATTCCGGTTGCCCAACCGGAATTCCGGTTCCTCGCAGGAAATTTTCAAAAATTCATAACTCGATCAAATCTAACCCAAATCATGCAAGACCTTCCAGACCTGATCTATATACCCCAAATAACCATTCAAAGGCAACAAATTCACCCAGAACTCACAGAATCACAAAATGCCATTAAAGACCAAGCTTTGAGTTCCAAAACTCAAACTTGATTAAAATCCTCTAACATGCATCCAAACCTATTTAATTCTACTCAAATAAGCATGAATAAGCTTCTGAAAACATATAAGAACAACAGCAACAACATAGTACAGATTACACACTATTTTCATCAAAATCACACATTTTGCATAGAAAATTTCCAAGCTTTGCACAACCTATCTAGCATGCATTCCAACCTAACTAAACATAATTAATCCAGTATTTGAACTTAAAAATAGCAACAATCACAAGCAGCAGCAACAACATTCAAAATTAACATGCATTTACTCATTTTCACCATTTTTTTCAAGAAAAACCAAGTAAGAACTAAAGCCAAGAAATACCTCAATTAAAATCACTTTGATCTTGCTAAAATGACTTGAAATCAACAAGGAAAATCCAGCCCTAGCTGCTCCCCAAGCTTGGCCGAACAAGAGAGGAAAAGAGAGAGCTTTGTGTGTGAGTTTTGAAAATTCTAATTTTTCTCTAAGTGTTGAAATTTGTGGAAAAAGGAATATAAAACACATTACTCATTTTATTTCAGCCAAGTAATAAATAAATAAACATTTATTTTTTCCATTTAATAAATCACATAAGACAAAACACTAATGGGGCAAAAAGACCATTTTGCCCCTCCACCATAAAACCATGAAAATCATACTAAAGGGGGTATTTTGGGAAATTCTAAATTCCCGGCCATTCCCGACATTCCCAATGTCTAAAACCCGTCCCCAAAATACTAACATACTAAGTTGTGATTTCTACTGAGCCAAACGCCGAGTTCCAAAACACCGGACACCGGAAATGCGAAATATAAAGCTACTGATGACATAATCATGCATTTCTGAATTCCGTAAATAACAGTAATAAATTATTTAAATAGCTATAAATAATTTCATAATTAAACATAAACAACTGCTAATTTCCAAATTAACTAAGCGGGCTTTACAACTATTCCCCCCTTAAAAGGATTTCGTCCCCGAAATCTAACCTGAATAACTCTGGATATTGAGCTCGCATATCTGACTCTAGCTCCCAGGTGGCTTCTTCCACCTTACTGTTTCTCCAGAGAACCTTGACCAATGCTATGGTCTTATTCCGAAGGACTTTATCCTTTCTATCCAGGATCTGCACTGGTTGTTCCTCATATGACATGTCTGGCTGAAGCTGAAGACTCTCATAACTGAGTATATGAGAGGGGTCTGAAACGTATTTTCTCAACATTGAGACATGAAATACGTTGTGCACTGCTGATAAGGCTGGAGGCAATGCTAACCGGTATGCCATTTGACCTATCTTCTCGAGAATCTCGAAAGGTCCTGTAAATCTAGGGCATAACTTGCCTCTTTTCCCGAAACGTTTAATCCCCTTCATCGGAGATACTCGTAAAAACACATGTTCCCCTACTTGGAACTTAACATCTCTGCGTTTCGGATCTGCGTAACTCTTTTGTCTGCTCTGCGAGGCAAGCATTCTAGCTTTTATTTTCTCTATTGCCTCATTGGTCCGCTGAACTGACTCTGGACCTAGGTATTTCCTCTCCCCTGTCTCATCCCAGTGGATAGGGGATCTACATTTCCTACCGTACAACAGTTCATAGGGTGCCATCCCTATCGTACTCTGATAACTGTTGTTGTATGAAAACTCTATTAACGGTAGGTATTTGCTCCATGAACCCTCAAAGTCCATAACACATGCTCTCAACATATCCTCCAATATCTGAATTTTCCTTTCGGACTGACCATCTGTCTGAGGATGGAATGCTGTACTGAATTTTAGCTTCGTACCCATTGCCCGTTGCAAACTTTGCCAAAATTTGGAGGTGAATTTCGGATCCCTGTCCGAAACTATGGACTTCGGTACCCCGTGAAGTCTCACTATCTCTCTGACGTACAGTTCTGCCAACTGATCCACTGAAAATGTTGTTCTAACCGGCAGAAAATGAGCAGATTTCGTAAATCGGTCCACCACTACCCAGATGGAATCATACAAACCCGTGGTCCTAGGTAACCCGACCACAAAATCCATCGTAATATCCTCCCATTTCCATTCTGGTAGGGTTAGAGGCTGCAACAACCCTGCTGGTCTCTGATGTTCAGCCTTGATCTGCTGACAAGTGAGGCATCTCGATACGAATTCTACCAAATTCTTCTTCATACCGCTCCACCAGAAGTACGGTTTCAAATCTTGGTACATCTTGGTGGTGCCGGGATGCAGAGAATATGGAGTAGAATGAGCCTCCTCAAAGATCTCATTTCTCAATTCCACACTGTTCGGAACACAAACCCTGGCTTTATACAAAAGCATACCACTATCTGTCATCGAAAAGTCTTTGGCTTGACCAGCCAATACCTCATCTCGGATCTTTACTAACTCCGGATCTGTCATCTGAGCGACCTTTATTCTTTCCAACAGATCAGATTGCAGCGTTAAGTTGTGAAGCTGACCTACCACAAACTCAATGCTGGATCTAACCATATCTTCAGCTAGCTGGGGTGAGGTCTGAACCATGCTAGCTACTTGCCCGGGACCCTTTCTGCTCAGGGCATCGGCCACTACATTGGCTTTTCCGGGATGATAGAGGATCTCGCAATCATAATCCTTCACTAATTCCAACCAACGCCTTTGTCTCATGTTCAAATCTTTCTGAGTAAAGAAATACTTGAGACTTTTATGGTCGGTGTAGATCTCGCACTTCTCCCCATATAGGTAATGCCGCCAAATCTTCAGCGCAAAAACCACTGCGGCCAATTCTAAATCATGAGTCGGGTATCGCTGTTCATAATCCTTTAACTGACGGGAGGCATAAGCGATAACCCGATCGGCTTGCATCAATACGCACCCCAAACCCTGTTTGGATGCGTCACAGTAGACTACGAACTTCTCCTTGTCTGAAGGCAAAGCTAGTACTGGTGCAGTAATCAATCTCTGCTTCAGTTCCTTAAAACTAGCTTCGCATTTATCTGACCAGATGAATCGCTGATTCTTCCTTGTAAGCTCGGTTAGGGGCATTGAAATTTTGGAGAACCCCTCCACGAACCTACGGTAGTACCCAGCTAATCCCAAGAAGCTTCTGATCTCTGTCACTGTCTTCGGTCTCGGCCAATCCCTGACGGATTCAATCTTCCCGGGATCCACCTTGATCCCATCTTTACTCACAATGTGCCCTAGGAAGGACACCTGAGACAACCAGAACTCACATTTCTTGAACTTGGCGTAGAGCTTATGTTCTCGAAGTCGTTGCAGTACCATTTGAAGATGTAACTCATGCTCCTCTTCTGACTGAGAGTACACGAGGATGTCGTCGATAAACACAATCACACAGATATCGAGGAAATCCTTGAATACTCTATTCATCAGGTCCATGAATGCTGCAGGAGCATTGGTTAGTCCGAATGACATAACCAGAAACTCGTAGTGTCCATACCTAGTGCGGAAAGCCGTCTTCGGAATGTCCTCCTCTCGGATTCTCAACTGATGATAACCCGAACGGAGATCAATCTTAGAAAAGACCGTCTTCCCCTGAAGCTGATCGAACAAGTCATCGATCCTAGGTAATGGATATTTATTCTTCACCGTCAACTTGTTCAACTCTCTGTAGTCGATGCACATCCTCATAGATCCATCCTTCTTCTTGACGAACAAAACCGGGGCTCCCCAGGGTGACACACTGGGCCGAATGAACCCTATGTCAAGCAACCCTTGGAGCTGAATCTTTAATTCCTTAAGTTCGACTTTGGAGCCATCCTATACGGGGCTTTGGAAACCGGATCCACCCCTGGTGCCAAGTCAATCACGAAGTCAATCTCCCGCTGAGGTGGTAACCCTGGAAGTTCTTCGGGAAAAACGTCCAAAAATTCCCGAACCACTCTGATGTCCTCTGGCCGAATGGTGTCTGGCCGAGTGGTGTCCACCACCACGGCTGTAACACCCTAAGCACCCACCGTGCAATAATTCTCTCGCTGACATAGCCGAGATCACCGGGATCCGAGATCCCTGAACCGAACCCACAAATACAAATGGTTCTTCACTTTCCGGTTGGAAGACCACCATCTTCCTCTTACAGTCAATGCTTGCCGAATATTTAGATAGGAAATCCATTCCTAAAATAATATCAAATTCGACAAAGCTCATCTCTATCAGATCAGCGCTTAACTCTCTACCATCTATCCTGATCGGCATAGACCTAATCCACCTATTGGAGATAACCAATTCTCCGCCAGGTAACAGGGTTCCAAACCCTGATTCATATCTATCAAAGGGTCTACCCAACTTACTAAAGACTCTGGCCGCCACATAAGAATGTGTAGCCCCAGAATCAAACAGCACTGAATAAAGCGAGTTGTTAATAAAAAGCTGACCTGTAACAACTGATGGGCTGGCATCGGCATCGGCTCGCGTGATAGCGAACACCCCGGGCCGGAGTGGGTATCGCCGGAGCTCTCGGTGCCTCCGGCCGAGCCGGGGACATTCCCTCTTGAAGTGTCCGGCATGCCACAATGAAAGCATCCGCTTCCCCTTGCACTCACCCCGATGATGCCTCTTTGCGCCTAGCGCACTCGGGATAGGAGAATCGGGTCTCGGTACCACCGGGACGACTCCCTCTCGTTCGGTTCCCCGGAACCTCTTGTTCTGACTCGAGCCGTCGGAAGCAGTGGGTGCCCTCTTCCTCTGATCAATGGCCGAACCACTACTCCCCCTGCTATAGCCTGATGCAGGAGGGGTAGGAGCCCCGCCACCAACCGGAGTACTGACTGAATCTGACATGCACCCCACTGCGCCCTCAGCTCGCAGTGCCTTCTCCACCATCTGAGCATAGGTGGTGCTGTCGTCGGTGGTAATCATCAGGTCATGCCTGATCTTGGGATTCAACCCGTCCAGACACTTCTCCTTCCTGCTGAAGTCGGTCGGCACAATTTCCGAGGCTAACCTCTCCAACTGGTCAAACTGAGTAGTATACTCAGTGACGCTCATGTTCTCCCGCTGGGTCAGGTGAACGAACTCTTTCCTCTTGGCGCTTCTGACCGCCTCATTATAGTATTTCGCGTTGAAGAGTTCTTGGAACCTCTCCCAAGTCATGGTGGTGACGTCATGAATCTGAGACACCATGTCCCACCATACCAGGGCGTCCTCCTGGAACTGAAATGTGGCGCACACCACTCTGTCATTACCGGTGACACCCATGAAATTCGATTCGTAATCACGCGTCGCCCTTTGCTCGGCTTTCGATACATCCGGACCTCCCAGAATACGGAGGTGCTTGCTTCGGAACCGCTCATACAATGGTTCCAATCTATGGGCCGCCACCACTATCTCGGCACGGGCGGCGGGGGCGGGTGCCACTTTGGAACTACGGAGCCTTTGGGCTGCCCGGGAGCACCCTGCTGTCTCAACCTCTGAATCTCGAGGTCTTGCTCTTCGATCCGGGCTTGCATCTCCGCAAACCGCAACTCCCAGTTCGGGGCTCCCTGATCGGCTGGGGGAGCCTGGGCAGCCTGTGGCGGGTTCTCATCACCCCGGCCACGAGCCCTGCCTCGGGGACCTCTACCTCGGCCCCTGGCAGGTGGGGGAAACTGGGCTCCCTGTCCCTGATTCGACCCTACGGAGTTGCCCTGACTCCTGGTAGTCCGCCTGGCGTCCATCTGATTAGAACCGCCTGCGAAACCAAGAGTTGGCATATCAGGTCGTATTCAAGGCGAGCTTACTAATGCCGCTTAATTTGGAAATTAGAAATGAAACATGCGCCTATTCTACTATCAGGCTACTAACATGCTTCCTAACGAGGCTTTTCTTTTTCATAACCTTGAATAAAATAAACTACTAAAGCAATAAAGGCTTGCGAACCGTGAACCGAGCTAGCTGGCGATGATGATTGTACATGTCGTGACGATCTTCGAAAGACAACACAGCGGCTACGATACCAAATTGTAACACCCTAACTATCTTAGGCGTATTACGTGATTTTTAAACGTCTTGTGCGGCTCGTTGCTAATCAACGAGGTTTATGGAAAAACGTGATTAATTAAAATTTTGCTTTTTCATTAAACTTATAAACCATATTATAAAAGTCTCGGGATCCCGATTTATAAAATCATTTACAAACGTTTTAACTCGTAACTTTTACATCAAAATGAAAGTCGTCTAACGACGATTACAAAAATCTCAAACTCGTGCCGTCCCGAGGATCGTACGCTCCAGCCTAACCGCCACGACATGTACAATCTCATAAGCTCGCTCACGGTCCATCGCCCACACCTTGCCTTTACCTACACATGAACATAAAGCGTGAGTCGACGGACTCGAAGAAAAGCATAATAATATCATACATAAAACCGATCGCCGTGTCCAACACGATGCGAGTCCCGCTCTTGCCATGTCCAACATGGTGCGAGCACTTCTTGCCATGTCCAACATGGTGCGAGTTTTGAACGTTCGGGGGACGGTACTATTGACAAGTATCCTCCGATCGGTCGAACCGGTCATACTCGATTCTTGGTCATACTCCGGCTGTGCTGAACGGAATAGGTCAATAGCACGAACCACCAACCAAGTGTCGGCTGATCGGTCGAGCCGGTCATACTCATTCTTGGTCATACTCCGGCTGTCACCGACGTGACAGGGTTGGATGGTTCGAAGACTAAATACATGACTAATGTAATCTAGCGAGGCTTCCTACATGCACGCTAAACATGTAATCTACATATGCATACTGTTATACTAATCTTACCCGGATTCCGATTTCAGTGTGGGCCAACCCGACCTGAATCGAAGCCGAGCTTACGGATTACTGGCTCCTAAACCATAAAAATCACAACGCTATAAGTGACACGCTAAATCACTTCCCGGGGACTAAAACTTGGAACTAAAAGTTTCCCTATCGATAAAAAGCATGGCAATACCCCTAAAAACCTAAAAACGAGGAAAACTAGGGTTCGGAAAAATTCCCCAACCGGTAGACCGGTTGCCCAACCGGAATTCCGGTTCTGGGAATTACTGGACACCCATCCGGAATTCCGGTTGCCCAACCGGAATTCCGGTTCCTCGCAGGAAATTTTCAAAAATTCATAACTCGATCAAATCTAACCCAAATCATGCAAGACCTTCCGCACGATCTATATACCCCAAATAACCATTCAAAGGCAACAAATTCACCCAGAACTCACAGAATCACAAAATGCCATTAAAGACCAAGCTTTGAGTTCCAAAACTCAAACTTGATTAAAATCCTCTAACATGCATCCAAACCTATTTAATTCTACTCAAATAAGCATGAATAAGCTTCTGAAAACATATAAGAACAACAGCAACAACATAGTACAGATTACACACTATTTTCATCAAAATCACACATTTTGCATAGAAAATTTCCAAGCTTTGCACAACCTATCTAGCATGCATTCCAACCTAACTAAACATAATTAATCCAGTATTTGAACTTAAAAATAGCAACAATCACAAGCAGCAGCAACAACATTCAAAATTAACATGCATTTACTCATTTTCACCATTTTTTTCAAGAAAAACCAAGTAAGAACTAAAGCCAAGAAATACCTCAATTAAAATCACTTTGATCTTGCTAAAATGACTTGAAATCAACAAGGAAAATCCAGCCCTAGCTGCTCCCCAAGCTTTGCCGAACAAGAGAGGAAAAGAGAGAGCTTTGTGTGTGAGTTTTGAAAATTCTAATTTTTCTCTAAGTGTTGAAATTTGTGGAAAAAGGAATATAAAACACATTACTCATTTTATTTCAGCCAAGTAATAAATAAATAAACATTTATTTTTTCCATTTAATAAATCACATAAGACAAAACACTAATGGGGCAAAAAGACCATTTTGCCCCTCCACCATAAAACCATGAAAATCATACTAAAGGGGGTATTTTGGGAAATTCTAAATTCCCGGCCATTCCCGACATTCCCAATGTCTAAAACCCGTCCCCAAAATACTAACATACTAAGTTGTGATTTCTACTGAGCCAAACGCCGAGTTCCAAAACACCGGACACCGGAAATGCGAAATATAAAGCTACTGATGACATAATCATGCATTTCTGAATTCCGTAAATAACAGTAATAAATTATTTAAATAGCTATAAATAATTTCATAATTAAACATAAACAACTGCTAATTTCCAAATTAACTAAGCGGGCTTTACATTCATTGTTGGTCTACCTAGCTCTGTTGTTTTAATGGACAAATCCCTAATGGATTGTCATCCATAAAACAAACATACTAATGTTAGATCTCGATAGATAAATATTGTAAATTCAACATCTAGCTGTTCATCAATTGATGACACTTTATGCTAGTATTTACAATATGAGACAAGAAGATTGTATAAATAAGAATAACTTTGACTCTCGCTAATCGGATCATCGTTGGATCCTTATTTAAATTTTAAATTATCCTTATTCCTCTTAGCTTATTCATTTCGAATTAGCTCAATAATATATCATTAGATAAATGGTTTATAAATCATACAATGTCATTGTATATTTTCTCTTAAGAAATTGAATGATGCACATGATTAACATTCCTGATATCTATCCCAAAATGATATAAATAGTCAATCTTAGAATCTCCTACTTGTATGTGTATATGCTTACTTTAGGCAAATTAAACTTAGAGTTAGATTAATAGTGGTGGTCCAAGAAAGAAGAATTATACATGTATGTTTGGTATAAATTTACGTCTTTGACTTAAAATTTCAAATTCCACATAGAAATTTCTTATATTTCTATTTCCAGAATACAATGCAGTTACACTTTTACAAGTGATTAATGTCCACTTTCTATCAATAGATTCAAACTGTATGTTAAGTATGGAATATGAGTTTAGTATTCTGTGACCAGGATCCACTTGGACTATTCTAAGAACTCTTTATTTTAACTAAACCTAAGTCATCGAAAGACCACAACCCCATATTTTATAAATCTATGGCATTTGTATCTTGTTCATAGTGTTTTTGACAAGATCATTCTCTGCAAAGAGTCTATATGCCTATATCCACGGAAAGTATAATCATCTCATTTGTAGATGGATGTACATTAAGGGGTGGATATGAGTTTTTTGTTATATTCTTAAGACGATCACTCTAGATTTTAACTTATGAAAAGAATTTGAAATGTTTGATAAATTTCATCAATTTCTAGCAATGGTGAAAACCATTAAGGTAAGTGGTTAAAGATCTTGTGAACTGATAGGGGTGGAGAAATATTGGTTAGATATGCAGTCCAAGATCATTAAGTTGATTTTTGAATTATATACAAACTTACCTCCCCAACAATTCGATTTGCATATTGATGATTAGTTACTAGTTGTTGCCTAAATCTTTCTAGGGATATACCGTAGTGATAGGAAAATTTCAGAATGATGGAATGGTTGGTTACTTAGTGTAAACCATTACTAGATTCATGGATGACCTAATCATAATCTTATGAAAGCTAGAACTGTTAACCAACGTTTGCATGTTTGTTAGCTATTCTAAGTGATTAGGGGTGGACCATCCCATAGTCATTAGATAAGAAAGTGTTTCTTTAACAAATACTACTTTTCTAAGAAAATGACTAAGTCTGAAAATAAAGTAGCAAATAAAGGAGATATTTTTTTTGATTCCATAAGTGTTCTATCATCTTATTCGAAATAAGATGATCCCACTGACTCTGTTGCTTTTTACACAACTAGAAGAGGAAAATACCATTTAGATTCTTAGACAAAAGCCACAGTACCTTATCGTAGTGGGAGAGTTTCAAGGAACTCACTATGTTATGACTTGGAAGACACCAGTGATCAAGATCCATTGTGAGTTTAAACAAGTAAGGGATTGTCAGAATAAGAAAATTAGAAGTAAAGCCAGGAAAACTATGGTTAAAACCATTCATTTGGAACAACCAAAAGTTTTCTATTACAAGGACATGAAAGGAAATTTTTGATAATAAGTCTATTCGATGGACTTAACAAAACTTCCTATTCCTAGTACTATAGGTTTGAGTTTATCTAAACCCATGGCTTATGGTATGCCTGGTAATTACTTACTCTAATGCAAGCAATTTACTTTAGTAAGTTGCTAAGGCATTTCTTTTTCTAGTGGCTAAATCTATAGAAGCTTCTGGACTTTTAGACATAGATTTCATTTATCTAAGGAAAAGTCTCTACTATTCCAGAAAAGATAAAAGCCATGAAAGAATTCGTTCAATCAACAGTGAGAGATCTCAGATATGCTTTACTATGCCTTAGACCAGACATCTGCTGTTGAGTGGGAGTAATGAGTAGATATCAGATTAATCCAGGAAAGGAACATTGGAAGACAATCAAGGGAATCTTAAGATTAAGAAGACGAACTATATGTTAGTCGATAAGAGTGTATTTAATACTCTTAGACTACACCAAATCATATTTCTAGACTTACCTTAGTGCTTGAAGGTCTGCTGATGAGATGGTGATTACTCTGGGGGTGGAGTGGTGATTTTGGAGAAGTGTAAAACCCTATCTAAAATCTCTAAGTCTACCAGAGAGAGGCTGGATGTTAAAGTTGCAGGAAAGATACATGTTCAGTCTAAGGAAAGTTCTATACATTTTTGGCATTTTTCCAACATTTCTTAACTACTAGTGTTGCTTCCTGACTAACACAAAAAGTAGTTTCCAAAAGTAAAGAATCCAGTATCCCTAGCGAGTAGACATATAGAGAGGAATTTCACATTATCAAGTATTTCGTGATTATGGAAATGTAATGGTGGAGAAAAAGTTCTGTTCATTCAACCTGTCAGATCCTGTTACGGAGAGTATACTACATACTACACTTGATTTGTATAGCAGGGAGTTGAGATTATTTGAAATGCACTTTTGTTTTATATTAGTGCAAGTGGGAGTTTGTTGGGATTTATGCCCTAAATAAAACCCATTTCAATATAATAAGATTTACTAATTAATAAAGATCAGAAATAACATTTTATGTTGCATGGTTCACATGATTTATTTCATGATTGTTGTTTAATGTATAAATTCTATTAAGTCCAGAACATATTTATTTGTACATGATTATAATGTTGTCAGCACAGTGGAATATAATCATATTTGTATGTTTAAAAGTTTTTCTTTTTAGTTCCCTGATTTGTCAATTCATTGGATTTAGACTGGCATGATAATCAGCGATAGATATGCTTACACTTTGGATAAGTGGTATGTCCTTTCCAGGGATTGGCAAAGTTTACCAGTATTGGATGTATGGAGTATACATTGGAAGGGACCGATATTGAACTTTGATTAGATATGTTAAAGTTACCATAATATCTACTCAATTCTATGTCACCTAGTTGATCCTAGATCACATGATCTTATTCCTGACATGATTAGGTTCGATCTCAATAGTCTTATTCATGTTCTTTGATTTGTTAGTTAAGCCTACTTTCGGGTCAGGGTGATACGTACATTTTGGAACATGATAGTATGATTGAGTGGGAGCGTTAATCATAGATATGGAATCTATAGCTTCTATAGGTATTTAGAAGTGAAACGATGATTTCCTTCGAGCTTGTTAAATAGAGAAAAAATGATTGAGATCTCATTTTAGTGATTATATTATTTCACTAAAATATCATTTATAGGTGTGCAAGTGTTTTTAGGATAAAATACATTGAAAGGGTGTAACAGTAATTTTATCCCTATGCAATGTAAATCAACTATATAGGATCATTAATTATTGGGATTATAACAATAGATATTTTATAGCGTATCTATATCGTGGAACATATAGAGTGTTCTATATGATTGAGAGTGCAATTCTAAGTTCCAAGAGTGGATGCAACAAGGAATTAACAAGCTAGTGAATTTACTTGATAAATTCTTGATCAGCTTATTGGAAGCTCGGTTATATATGCTCATGGTCCCCATACTAGTTGAGACCATACTACTTGTAAGAGTCAGATAATTGATTTTAATTAATCAATTATAATTCTAAAATTAGACTATTCTAGTTTATGGATTTTCACTAAGCAAGGGAAAAATTGTAAGATAAGAGATTCTAGGTCTTATTTATTTATTGAAAGATTTCATTAAGTCTAATAAATAAATTTATTAAATGACAATTAATTTTTAGTTATTAAATAATTGGAATTGGCATTTAAGTGGTTAAATTGAAAAATTGGCATTTTTAAGAATATGGGATAGAAAATGACAAAATTACAAAATTGCAAAGTGGGCCCAATTCACTATCCATGGGCAGCACACTTAGTGTGGTTTTACCATTTATTTTTCCTGTTATTTTAATACTATTTAATTCTAACCTAAACCTAGGTGGTTACCCATAAATAGATAGTGATGGCTCACATTCACACTTAACTTTGTTAGATGAAAACTGAGCCTCTTTCTATTTACCATAGCCGCCACTTCTTCTCTTTCCTTCTTCAATTTTCGAACCTTGAGTGAATGAGTGAGTGCCCACACACATCAAGTGGTATCTCAATCATAGTGTGCAAGACTGTGAAGAATCCAATCAACAAGAAGGAGAATCATCATCAAAGAAGGAGAGAAAGAGATCCAGGTTCAGATATTGATAATGCTCTGCTACAGAAAGGAATCAAGGGCTATATATCTGAACGGAAGGAGTCATTATATTCCGCTGCACCTAATGTAAGGTTTCCTAAACCCTTATGTGTTTATTTCATTGTTTTAGAAATTCATATTAGATGTTAAAGAAACATACTTGTTAGTAAATCTAGGTCCTGGTAAAATATTTCCAACACCCTAACCTAGATTGGGACCTAGGACCCTAACCTGAATTAGGGACCCAGACCCATGGCTCAAGACCTAAGACCAAACCCTAGACCTGAGACCCAATGTAAGAGCTAGAATTTGAACAGGATCTGGATCTGGACCCGGGACCCAGGACCCAAGACCCGAGGCTTGGACCCGACCCATATTCAGAGTCTAAATCAAGGAATTAAACCTATACCCGGACCAAGACTTGGACCAGAACCCGAACCCGTGCCTGAACTCGAACTAGACTCGACATGTTGTTGATGTTTGGATTTGGGACCAAGACTCGAACCTGAACCCAAACACGGACCTAGACCCAGACCAGGACTTAGACCCAGAGCCACAATCAAACCTTAAATCGTACCCTGTGACTCAAAATTGGAACCGAAGCTGGAAGCGGACCCTTAAACCCTAAACCTTAAACTCTAAATCCTAAACTCTTTACACTTACCCCTAAACCCTAAGCCCTAAACCCTAAACCCTAAATCCCTAAACACATTACCCAATACCCTAAACCCTAACCCCTAACTTGGACACGGGCCTAGGCCCATACCCATACCGAGATCGGAACCCAGGACCACGACCCAGACCCGGATCTAGACACGAACCTAGACCCAAACTCAGGACCTGAACCCACACCCAAACCCAGACCAAAACCTTGTCCGGGACCTAGACATTGTCTCGAACCCAGATTAGGATCCCGCCTCGGACCCAAATAGGGACCTGGACTTAGACAGGGACCCAAACCCTGACTCAAACCTAAACCCGTACTGGGACATAGACTCAGACACAAACTCAGGATCCTAACCCGAATCTGAACTTGGACCTAGACTGGGACCTAGGATCCGAACCTAGATGGGGGACCTAGGCCCTAAACCCGAACTTGGACCTAGACCTGGACTAAGGATCCTGACCCAGATGGGGGACTTGGACACAAAACTGAGCCCCAGATCCGGGATCGAACCCAAAACTCGACCCCAAACTCGAGATACGGGACCCGACCCTAGACCCAAAACCCAGGACCTGATTTCAAGACACAACCCCGACCTGGACCCAAACCAAAACATAGGACGCGGCCCAAGACCCGGGACCCAAACTAGAATAAGACCGAGATCCAAGACTGAGATCCGAATCTGGACCTAAGGCTTCTCCCTGACCTGTAGTCAGTGTTTGAATCCAGGACCCAGACCCGGATCTGTACCCAGACGCATACCCGGACACAAACCTAAACCCAAACTCAAACCATTACCCATACCGAGACTTGGACCCGGACCGAGACCTGTGACTTGGCACCTAAACCAAGAGCTGGACTTGGACACAAACCGGGACCCGCCCAAACCCAAACCCAGACCCAAAAACTAGGCTCGGACCCAGGACCTATGAACCAGACTCGGACTTAAGACCCAAAACTCAAACCCATACTAGGACTGGGACCTGAAGTCAGACCCGAACCCAAATTGGGACCTGGACTAAGACCGGGACTCAAGAACCGAACCCGAATAGAAACACAAACTTGGACCCAGACCGAGACCTTGGACCTGAACATAGATGGGGGACCCGGACCCAAGAATTGGGCCGCTAAACTGGGACCAGAACTTGGGCCTCGGAACTTGGATCACGATCCGAGACCCGACCCCAGACCCAAACCTCGACCAAGGACACACCTCGGGACCTAGGATCCAGTACTCGATGGTTGGACCCGACGCGTACTCAGTGTCTAGATCTAGGACTTAGATGAGAACCCGAACCCAAACTCGAACTCAAACAATGACCTGGACACAGACCCACACTCGGGAACCAAAATCGAAACTTGAACAAGAACCCGATCAGGATCATGGAACGCGACTGGGACCTAGCATCGGACCTGAACCCAGATTTGGACCCAACCTCAGACTCTAACTGAGACCGAAACTCGGACCTGAACCTTGACCCATACCAAAATAAGGACCTGAACCAAGACTCGGCCCCAAAATCAACCTGAACCTGTACCTGTGACTTGAAACTAGAACCGAAACGAGAAGCAGATCAAGACCCAGGACCAGGACCAGGACCTAGACCTAGACCTAAAACTTTAACCAGAAACCCAAACCTCAATCCAATCCCAAACCGAGACTCAAGACCCGAACCCAGACCTGAACTCAGACCCGAACATGGAACATGACTCGGGACCCAGAATTGGGATGGAGACCCAGAACTGCACCCAAGTCTCGGTCTTGAAGCTAGATCGAGACCCATAGCGAGACTTGCGACATGAACTGAAACAAGACTGGGACCCGCGATTGGGATCCAGATCTTGTCCCTGGATCTGGGAA
This sequence comes from Cannabis sativa, assembly GCF_029168945.1. Lineage (NCBI taxonomy): Eukaryota > Viridiplantae > Streptophyta > Magnoliopsida > Rosales > Cannabaceae > Cannabis > Cannabis sativa. Next base: position 63,683,765 of record NC_083601.1, read on the forward strand.
CTTAGGCTTGGAGAAGACCCATAGTCGGTGTGAGACCTGGGACTCGAAACTTAAACATGAACCAGAACGTTACCAGGACCCTGGAACAGGACCGGGATCGTGACTAGAACCTAGACCTGGGCTGAGACCCGGAACTAGACCAGAACCAAGCCCCGAAATAAGGGCTCAAACCTGTTCCTCCACCTAGTCCTGAACCCAGACAAGGACTGAGACTCGAACCTGAACTTGAACCCAAACTCGGGACTCGATCTAAGACCTAGACCAAGCCCCTGACCTAAACTCGAATTCTGACGTGGACATGGACATGAACCAAGACTTGACCTGAGTACCGACCCATACCTAGACCAGGATCGAAACACGGGACTGGACCCAGACCCAGACACAGACCCAGACCCAAATTTGGGACCTAAACCCAGGACCCTAACCTGGACTCGGACTCAAACTTAGACCCAGACCGGGATCCGAAAAACCCATACCTAGACTCGAACTAAGACTTGGACCCGACCCCAACCTAGACCCATACACGGACCCGGAACAAAACCTGGACCTAGAATCAGAACTGCAACTGTGACTAAGACCTGGACTTCAGACCAGAACCGAACCCAAACCATAACTAAAACACGGACCAGAACCTGTACCGAGACCTTGACTAGGACTAGGACCTGAGACCTAGGACCTGAACCTAGACCGAGACCCGAACTGGGACATGATCCTAAACCTTCGCTGGAACCCAAGACCCATGAGCCAGACAAAGATCCAAACCTTGACAAGGACCCAAACCTGAACTCGGACCAAGACTGGGACTTAGACCTGGACCCAGACCTAAAGCGGGACCTGGACTAATACCAAGACTTAGGACTTGAACCCGAACCTCGACCCAGACTAGGACCTAGGAACCAGACTTGGATGGGGGACCTAGACCAGGGACCTAGGCCGTGGAACCCAAACCCAAATCAAAATCCGGGACTCGAACCCAAACCAGGACTTGTCCTAGACCTGGGAATCCAAAGTCAGACAAAGACCCGAACCCAAAACCTGCCCCAGACCCAAACAAGGCAGGAACTTGGACACGAACCCATACCAAGACAAAACCTGAACCCAGACTCGAACCCAAAATCAAACCCAAACCCGAGACCCAAACTAAGATCCATACCCTGAATCAAACCCAAACCTAGGCCTACGCCCAGACCCTAACTCGAACCCAGACCGGGATCGAAACCCAGTACTTAGACTCGAAACTAAACTGGGACTTAGATTGAGATCGAAACCTAGGACTCGGACCTGAACTTAGACCCAGACCCAGGACCCTAACCCACACCCAAAGCCTGATCTGAACCTAGACCAATATCCGGACCCAAACCCAAACTCGGACTTGGACTCGAACCCCAACTCAAACTCAAACCCAAACTCCAACTCGGAATCGCAATTGGAACTGGAACCAGACTAGGACTATGACTAGGACCAGGAACAGGACCCAGACCCGAACCCAAACCCAAATGAAAACCCAAACCGAGACCCAAACCCAAACCCCGACTAAGACCCAAACCCGAACCTAGATCGGGACCCAAACCTAGATAAAAACTGGGACCTAGACCAAGAATCAGGACAGGGACCTGGGCAACGGAACTAGGACTGGGACCCAAGACCCGACCCCAGACCAGGACATGAACCTAGGACCCAGCTCATTGGTGCCTGCACCTGAAATGGAACTGGACCAGGACCTGAGATCGAGATCCAGATAAGGACCCAGGGCTTGGACAGAACCCATAGTCGGTGTTTGGATCTTGGACCCAGCCCCAGACCCGAACCCAAACCCTGACCCAAACCCAGTCCCAGAGCCAAACTTGGACCCCAATCTGTACCCTGTGATCTGAAATTGGAACCAGAACTAGAAGTAGACCGGGACCTGAGAACGGGACCGAAACAAGGACTTGTACCTTGACTTCGAACCGTAACTGGACGTGGACCTAGACTCGAAACCATAACCAGACTAGGACCTAGACTCCAGCCCAGACCTAGACCTGAACCGGGACCCAAACTCGAACCCTAACCCACACCTGGACTCAGGGCCCGAACTCAGAGCCAAATATGGAACAAGACTTTGGAAACAGAACTGGGGTCGGGGCCTAGAATCGCACCCCAGTCTCGGTCCCAAACCAGTACTCGGACTTGGGACCCAGGACCAGAACCAGAACCAGATCGGGACACGTGATAGGTATCTAGATTTAGGACTCAGGCAAGGACTCAAACCTAGACCAGGACCCGAACCTAGACCCGGGACCCAAAATTGTAAATTGTACAACAACTTCCAAACTAGGACCATCGAACAAGACTATGATCGTGACCAGGACTCACACCTAGACCTAGAAGTGAACTAAGACCTAACCCCAGACCCAAACTAAGAGCGAAACTCAGGCCTAGTCACGATCGTGTACCCAGACCGAGACCCAGACTCAAACCTGGACCAGGACCTAGACCTGGGACCCAATCCCATACCAAGACTCGGACATAGATAGGGATCTCGATATGAACCTGGACTGGAACCCAGACCTGGACCCAGACCGGGATCAAAACTCAGGATCTAAATTCGGACTGAGACCCTAACCCAGACCCATACCTTGACCTGAACCTGAGACCTGAACTCAGACCTAACCCGAACCTAGACCCAGATCGGGATTTTGACCTAGACCCAGACTCGAACACAGACTCAGACCAGAACTCATACCTCGACCCAAACCCCAACCCAAACATCAAACATTGAATCGAAGTCGATAATGGGACTAGGACCCAGACCCGAACATGGACTAAGATCGGGGCCTAGGACCCGGACCTGGATTGAGGACCTAGACTTGGGCCCCGGAACGCAAACCTAGATCAAAACTCAGGACTTAGACTCGAATCTGGACCTAGACTCGAACCTAGATATGGACCCAAACCTAGATCAGAACCCAAACCAAGACTCGGACCGAGACATGAACCCCGATCGGGTCGTGGACTCGAACTGGGACCTAGGACTTGAACATGGATGGGGGACCTAGACCGAGGACACGGGCATCAGAACTAGGACTGAGACCCAAGCCCCGACCCCGAACTAGGATCCTGACCTAGGACCTGGACTAGGACTTGGGGCCAGAAGTTGAACTAGACTGGGACCTGAGATTGTAATCCATATTTGGACCCAGGGCTTGGAACTGACCCGTAGTAAGTATTTGGATCTAGGACCCATACCCGAACTCAAACCCAAACCCAGACTCAGGCCATGACCCAAACCCAGACCCGCACCCCAGACATAGGTCCGAGTCCGAGACTGGGTTTGAGTCCGGGAACCAGAAACTGACTAGGACCCAAACACAAACTCGGACCAGGATGCAGACCCTAATCAAAACTCAAATCGGGTCTCGGGACACGAACCCGAACCCAGACTCAAACTTGGACGCAGACCCCGAGCCAGGACCCAGACTGGGATTGGAGACGCAGACCTGGGCCCAGGACCCACACCTAGATTGGGGACCCAAACTCAAAATTAGAACCAGGATCGGGACCCAAGATAGGGACTGGGACCGAAGACCTTACCCCGGTCTCTGTCCAAAACCTGGACCCAAACAAGGACACAGACCGGCACCCAGGATCTGAATCGGAATGAGACTGGGACCCAAGATTGGGATTCAGATCTTGACCCACGGCCCAGGGCTTGGACCCAACCCGTAGTCGGTGTCCGGATCTTGGAATCATACCAAGACCCAAACCTTGAACGATTTCCAAACTAGGACCCAAACCCAGAATCAGACCCGAGACCCCAAATGAGAACAAGTACTTGAATCGGGACCCTGGAACAGGAATTGGACCTGGACCCAAAACTGGATCTAGACGAGTAACCGAACACAGAGCCGGACCTAGACCGAGATCTATACCCAAACCCAGACCCAAACCCAGACCGAGACATCTGCCAGGACCTGTGACCCAAAAACTCAAAACCCAGGACCGGTGACCTGGGACTTTGACTAGAACCTAGACCCGTAATAGAACCCGGAGCGAGACCCAAACCTAGACCCTGACCAAGACCCGAACCCACACATAGACTAAAACTTGGACCCAGAACCAGACCCAAACTCGGACCCAGACCCAGACCCAGACTCATACCAGAACTAAGACTCAAACCCAAGACTTGGACCAGGACCGAGATCAGGACTGGGACCCAGACCCAGACAAGGACCAAGAGCAAAACTTGGACTACGACTAGAACCAGACTAGGACAGGGACCGAGACCCTGGATCGAGACTTGGGACCCGAGACCCGATACTCGGACTCGGGACCTGAAAATTGAACCGTGGCCCAGACCTAGACTAGGCCAAGACTCGAGACAAGGACTAGTACCAAACACGGACTGGGACCTGCACTTAGACTGGGACCCTAACCCAGACCGGGACGTAGGCCCCTAACTTGAATCGGGGACCCTAACCCATGACTTAGGACCTAAGACCCAAACCTAGACCTAAGACTCGTACTAGGACCCAAGACATGAGCTAGAATTGGTCCAAGATCTGGATTTTGACCCAGGACCCAGGACCCAAGACCTGAGACTTGGACCCGACCCATAGTCGGTGTCTAAATTATGGAATTAGAACTAGACCCGGACCTAAACCCAGATCAAAACCAAAACCTGTACCAGAACTTGAACTAGACTCGACATGTGGTTGGTTTTTGAATTTGGGACTAAGACTCAGACTTGAACCCAAACACGGACCTAGACCCAAACCCAGACCCAAATCTTATATCGTACCCTCTGACCTGAAATTGAAATTTGAACTGTAAACGGACCCTAAACACTAAACCTTAAACCTTAAACCCTAAATCCTAAACTCTTTACACTTCCCCCTAAACCCTATGCCCAAAACCCTAAACCCTAAATCCCTAAACACTAAACCCAAAACCCTAAACCCTAAACCCTAACCTAGACACGGGCCAAGACCCATACCCATACAAAGATTGGAACCCAGGACCCAAACCTGGACTCGGATCGAAACCCGCACCTAGACCCAGACTCAGGACCTGAACCCAGACCCAAACCCAGAGTTGAACCTTGTCTTGGACCTAGACCTTCATTCAGACCCGGATCGGGATCTCGACCTAAACTCAAATAGGAAAAAAACACACACAACTTTGAACATTGGTTTCTCTCAGAAAAGCCTCACTCTCTCTCTCTCTCTCTCTCTCTCTCTCTCTCTCTCTCTCTCTCTCTCTCTCTTTTCTTCTCTCTAAATTTCGAAACATTGAGTAATGAGTAGTGGCCACACACATCAAGTGGTACCTCAATCATAGTATGTAAGACTATGGAAAATCTGCATCAAAGTAGGAGAAAAGAAGATCCAGATTTAGATCTTCATTATGCTCTGCTACAGAAAGGAATCAAGGGCTAGATATCTGAATGGAAGGAGTCATAATATTGCGATGCACCCACTGTAAGGTTTTCTAAACTTTATATGTGTTTATTTTCATTGTTTTAGAATTCATATTAGGGTGTTAATTAAACATACTTGTTAGTAAATCTAGATCTTGGTAAAATAATTTCCAACAACTGGCACCAGAGCAATGGTAATGATTTGCTTTCATGAAATATGAATTAAAACAATGATTTATATGTTTTTGTGTTGATTTGGATGGTTTCATGTGGTTTATGTGTTACTTGATGAATGTATATGTTGTACCGTACCTTTTTCCATAAAAAATATTTTTTCTATTTTTGAAAATATTTTATTTGGATTCCTTCTGAAAAATTAAGCAATTTTGTTTTTTACGGAACCCAATTCCGATAAAAATTGGAAAATTTATGAATTTTTGAAATTTGGGAGCCATGGCTGTCGAGTGGGTGCATCGAGTGCACCAGGTACTCGGACAAGCCAGGCATCCGCGCGCGTGACACGCCTGTGTCACCCCTGCTGTCCGCCTGCTCACGCCCATGGCAATCCTGCAGCCCACCGAGGTTTCTCGGCAGACAGGGTTGCAAACCACTTCGTCCGCGCGCGTAGTGGACATTTTGCAGCCTCCTAGATCACTTGCGGCCTCCTTCAGGTAGCGGCCGCTCCAAATTTCATTTTTTTGGGTTTTCCCCAAAAAATCCAATTTTTTCATGGGATTGTTTCCCAAAATTTATTTTTCCATTTTTAAATATTTCTAAATTGAAATGTGTCCAATTTTAAATATTTTCAGTTTGGAATTTTTCCAATTTTAAATATTTCCTATTATGCTCAGATTTAAAAATTTGTTAACTTCTTTAATATTTATTTATTATTTAATTATAAGATTAGATATTTTGATATTTAACATATTTTAAATTAAAAGATAACTTTGTGTTTTTAATTAAAATATTATATTAAAATTATTTTATATGACATATTAAATAATTAATAAATTTGAAATTAACATAGATATTTTTAAAGATATACTTACCATAATATTTTCAAATTCAAATTTGTTATTTTGTTAAATATTTAATTATTTATAAATTATAAGTTTAAAAATGATTTATTTTTTTTATATATATCATTTTTTTTTCTTATTGGAAATTTATAAATTATATCTTAAATATTTAAATAACATAGATATTTTTGTAGAAATTTGAATATTTCTTAATTTGAGATATTTTGACATATAATTATAGTAATTATTGTTCATTTATTATTTTATTCCTAAAATAATAATTATCTAACCAAATTTATTTTAAAATTGGTTTATTTTAGTAAATTATAAGATCTGAAAGTGATATTGAAGATTTTTTCCTTTCAAATCATTGATCTTATAAGATATTGAATTTAATTTGATTCAAATAAACCTAGATATTCTAAAATTAGTTTCATTTATTTTGAGATTTTTAGGGTTTGTTTTAACAACCCTAAATTTTCAAAATCTAGTTGGTTAGTTTAAGAGTAATAATTTAATTATATTAATATCTTATATCACATCTGTTACATGGACAATGTTTGTTTAATTTATATTGTTTCTTCAAATTTTTTTTTAACAAACCAATTATTTATTTGATCTAAATTTCTATGATTAACTTGTTGACATATCCAATGATCTGATTTTAATCATAGTCAAATTGTCAATAGATCTTATAAATAATTTGTAACATGTAAACTTTGTACTTCTTTCATCTGTGTAAACCTAGTAACATGATAGGGCCCATCCAAATCATTTGTCTTGTGTGAGCCTATATGTTTGCAATTGGGCTTAGATGCATATAGGAAGCCCATTTAAGTTTTACTAAGTAAATGGACTTGGTCGCTAAAATAAAATTTGACATAAGTAATTTTATTTAGGCCCAATTAGATTTGGTCTTATTCAATGAATAACAATTGTTTATTTTAAGGTTAAATTCCTCTCTTTTGGGCCTTGTGTGAGAGTTGGGGGCCAATAGAAGTGGGTACGACATACTGAACCCAGCTCCCCCTCACATGAACTACCCCAATTGTGAAGGCCCATTTGCCTTATTTAAATAATTGTATTAGGTTAATTATATTAGTCTAACCTAATTAAAATTGAATTAGCAACATAATTAACTTTTAAAATATATGAAATTTATTTTTCATTTTAATATTTTAAAGTTAATTTTAGAAAAACACTTAGCTAATGATATATTCTAGATAGTTATTTCTAGTACTAGTTATTATTTCTAATATTAAATAGGAAAATATCATTGATTGTAAAATTAATTATTTTGAAATAATTAATTATTTCATAATTAATTTTGGTACAATCTAAGTTTAGTATATTTTCCTAGTATTAAAATAGAATTAATAATTAAGTTTCCTCTATACTTAATTATTTATTTCTTGAATTTAATACATTAAATTAAATTGAAAATTTCAATATCTAAGTTGATTTTCATCATGATACTTAAATATTGTTATTTTCATGTTATTTAATTAAAGTTAAAAATTATCTTAAGTTTGGAATCTTATTTCAGAATAACTTAAAGCTGAATAATTTTCAATATATATTTTATTTTATTTTATTAATCATTTTCTCAAAATTTCAAAATTCCATTTCTTTAATGTAGAAATTTCGAATTTTATTTGAAAAATAGATTAAAGTTGAAAATTATTTATTTAATTTTGGACCAACTTAAATCAATAATTTTTTTTATTTAATGATTAATTAAAATGAATGAACTAAAATATATTATAATTAGAAATTGAATTAATTAGTCAATGAAAGTCTAGATAGTTATTATCTGGTTTGCTTAAAGTATTTTTCTAGTGTATTTATTTAAATAGAAAATTAATATTTAAGTTGATTTTTAATCATGATACTTAAATATTTGAAATTTTTCTTAGATATTTAATTAAATAGGAAAATTATATTTTTTGTTGAATATTATTTTTTATTAATTTTTGGCCAGCATAAAATTAGAGTAATTTTCCAGGATTTATTTTTATTTTATTTTAAAGCATTTTCGAAAGTAGTATTCTTATACACTACATTTTTCGAAATGCAATATATATTTATAGAAAATTAAATTTGAGTTGTAAATTAATTAAAATTAATGTTGAAACAACTTAAATTGAATAGCTTTCTAAATATTTATAGAAATTATTACTAAGATGGAAATAATTCATACTATTTTCATATCCATCTAAGTATAATTTATAAATATTAAATTAAAATTTATATTTAGAATATTTTATTCTAAATTGAAAATTTTAATTAAATAAATATATATTTAAAATAAATTGATTAAAATAAATATTAGAAGAAAATACACCCTTCATTAAATAATGAGCTTTATTATTATTAGGATATTCGATCTCCATTGTTGGTTTTACATAGCTATTGTTTTAGTGAGTAATCCTGCCTAATGGAGGAACGTTCATTAGCAAGTTAGCACCGTTTAATCTCGAAAGATAAGTAATCTTGTAAGTTTTTTATATAGTATTGATCACCCGAATGGTGGTGACTGTATAAGACTTGCAAGAATATGAAACAATGGTGGAAGCTCATAAGATAGAATAGCCTTGACTCTCGCCTAAATGGGACGACGCGGATTCACATCTTGATCGAATAAAAGGTTGCTAGAATGTTTGTCATTTTATATGAGCTGACAACTCTATTCAATGGATAGTAGCTTTGACTCTTGTCTAAACAGGACCCTGATTTCAGTTTTGTTGAAAACCTTGGAAATTATTTAGGATTGTATGTTTTAGTACTTTCACTTGTCATTCCTACTTGCTATATGCTTCATAATTTCTGAATTGTGTATGAATTTGTATTGAACCATGTTATTTTCTGTTATTAAATTGTAGTTTAATTTCGAATCTTCATTGTTGGTCTAACTTGGTTTGTTTTTCTAATGAGATAAATCCCTAATGGATTTTCACCTTTAGACTAACATAATAGTGTTAGATCTCGAAAGATAAATACTGTATATGCAACATCTAGCTGTTCATCAATTGATGACACCTTAGACTAGTATTTTACAATATGAAACAAGAAGATTGTATAAATAAGATTACTTTGACTCTCGCTAATCGGAGCATCGTTGGATTCTTATTTAAAACGAAATTATCCTAATTCCTCTTAGCTTATTTATTTCGAATTAGCTCAATGACATATCATTGGATGAATGGTATATAAATCATATAAAGTCATTCCATATTTTCTCTTAAGAAATTAAATGACGCATACGATTATATTCCCGAAATTCTATCCCATAATGATATAAATCCTCAATCTTAGAAATCTCCTACTTGTATGGGCAAATCAACTTAAAGTTAAATTAGTAGTGGTGGTCCAAGAAAGAATTACTCATTATACAGTCACACTTTCACAAGTGTTTCATAACCATTTTCTATCAATGGATTCAAACTGTATGAGTTTAGTATTCGGTGACCAGAATCCACTTGCACTATTCTAAGAACTCTTTGATGTAACTAAACTTAAGTCATCAAAAGATACAACCACATATTTTATAAATCTATTACATTTGTATCTTGTTCATAGTGGTTTTGACAAGATCATTCTCTGCAAAGAGTTAATATGCCTATATCCACTGAAATTAAGTTCATCTTATTCGCAGATGGATGTATATTCAAGGGTGGATAAGAGTTTTCATTGTATTCTTAAAACGATCACTCTAGATTTTACCTTATGAAAAAGAAATTTGAAATGTTTGAAAAATTTCATGAATTTCTAGCAATGGTAAGTGGTTAAAGATCTTGTGTACTTGTTGATAGAATGGTGGAGAAAAAGTTAGTAGATATGCAGTTCAAAGATCATTAATTTGATTTTGAATTATATCCAAACTTACCTCCCCAGAAATTTGAGTTGTATATTGATGATTAGTTACTAGTCGTTGCCTAAATCCTGTCATGGTAATATAATTTTAGAATGATGCAATGGTTGTATACTTAATGTAAATTATTACTAGATTCATGGATGACCTAATCGAAATCTTAAGAAAAACTAGAACTGCTAACCCTGGTACATGTTTGTTAGCTATTCTAAGTGATTATGGGTGGATCATCCCATAGTCATTAGATAAGAAAGTGTTTGTTTAAACAAATACTACTTTCTAAGAAAATGACTAAGTCTGAAAATAAAGTAGCAAATAAAGGAGATATTTTTTCTTGATTCCATAAGTGTTCTATCATCTTATTCGTTACAAGATGATCCCACTGCCTTGTTGTCTTAACACAACCGAAGAGGTCAATACCATTTAGTTTTCTTAGACATAATTCACGGTACCTTGTCGTAGTGGGAGAGTTTCAAGAAACTTTACCTTCTTATGACTTGGAAGACACTAGTGATTAAAATCCATTGTGAGTTTAAACAAGTAATGGACTGTCAAGATAAGAAACTAAGAAAAAAGCCATGAGAACTATGGTTTAATCCATTCACATGGAGTAACCTAAATTTTTCTATTACAAGGACATAAAAGGAAATTTTCATTAATAAGTCTATTCAATGAACTTAACAAAACTTCCTGTTCCTAGTATTATAGGTTTGAGTTTATCTAAACCTATGGCTTGTGGTATACCTGGTAATTACTTACTCTAATGCAAGCAACTTAGTTTAGTAAGATGCTGAAGCATTTTCTTTCCAATGGAAATCTATAAAAGCTTCACAACCTCTAAGCATAGATTTTATTTATCTAAGGAAAAGTCTCAACTATTCCAGAGAAGATAAAGCCATGAAAGAACTTCTTAAATCAATAGTGAGAGGTCTCAGATATGCTTTAGTATGTCTTAGACCAGACACCTGCTGTTGAGTGGGAGTAATGAGTAGGTATGAGATTAATCCAGGAAAAGAACATTGGAAGACAATCAAGTAAATCTTAAGATTAAGAAGAGGAAGTATATGTTAGTCAATAAGGGTGTGTTTAAAACTCTTAGACTACACCATATCAGATTTCAAGACTTGCCTTTGTGCTAGAAAGTCTGCTGATAAGATGGTGATTACTTTGGGGGTGGAGTAGTGATTTTGGAGAAGTGTAAAAACCTATCTAAAGTCTCTTAGTCTACCAGAGAGAGACTGAATGTTAAAAGTTGCAGGAAAGATACTTATTCAGTATAAGGAAAGTTCTATACAATTGTGGCACCGTTCCAACCTGTCTTAACTACTAGTGTTATTTCCTGAATAACCAAAAGTAGTTGCCAAAGGTATAGAATCTAGTATCCCAAAAGAGTAGACTTATAGAGAGGAATTGGACAATATCAAGGATTTTGTGATTAAGGGAAAGTAATGGTGGAGAAAAGGTTGTTGTTAATTCAACCTGTCAAATCCTATTACGAGGAGTTTACTACTACTACACTTGATTTGTATATCAAGGTGTTAATGATTATTTGAAATGCACATTTTGTTTATATTAGTGCAAGTTGGAGTTTGTTGGGTTTTGTGCCCTAAATAAAACTCATTTCAATATAATCAGATTTACTTATTAATAAAGATCAAAAATAACATTTTATGTTGCATGGTTCACATGATTTATTTCATGATTATATGTATATAATGTATGAATTCTTTTTAAGTCCAGAACATATGAGTTTGTTAAAGATTATAGAGTTGTCAGCACAGTGGAATATAATCTTAATTATATGTTCAAAAGTTTATTCCCTGATTTATCAGAACACTTGATTTAGACTGACATGGTATAATCAGCGATAGGTATTCTTACACCTTGGAAAAGTGTTATGTCTTTTCCAGGACATCGGCAAAGTTTACCAGTATCTGATGTATGGAGTATACAGTGGAAGGGACCGATATTGAACTTTGATTAGATATATTAAAACTTACCGTAATATCTATTCAATTCAATATCACCTGTTGATCCTAGATCAAATGACCTTAATCCTGATATGGGTAGGTTCAATCTCAAGAGTACTATACATGTTCTTTGATTTGATAGTTAAGCCTACTTTTGGGTCAGGGTGATACGTACATTTTGGGAGATAGTATAATTGAGTTCGAGCGCTACCATAAATATGGAATCTATAACTTCTATAGGAACTTAGAAGTGAAATGATGATATCCTTCGAGCTTGGCTAAACAGAAATAAATGGTGGAGATCGCATTTCAGTTTGCTGAAATATCATTTATACGGAGCTAAGTGTTTTATGGATAAAATACATTGAAGGTGTAGCGGTAACAGTAGTGCCTTTTCAATGTAGATCATCTATTAGAGGGTCATTGATCACATTAGGGTTATAACAATGGATAACTAATGTCATGTCTATATCATGGAACATATATAGCGTTCTATATGACTGAGAGTGCAATTCCAAGTTCTAAGTGTGGATTGAATGAGGAATGAATAAGTTAGGGAATTTACTTGGTAAATTCGGTTCGACTTATTGGAAGCTCGATTATATAGACCCATTGTCCCCATAATAGTTGAGACCATACTGCTTGTAAGACTCAGTTAATTGATTTTAATTAATCAATTATAATTCTAAAAGTTAGACTATGTCTACTTTATGAATTTTCACTAAGCAAGGGCGAAATTGTAAAGAAAAGAGATTCGAGGTTTATTTATTGATTAAGAGACTTTATATGTCTAAATTAATAAATATATTAAATGGGAATATTATTTAATAATTATTTTTCAGTTATTAAATAATTAGAATTGGCATTTAAAAGGTTAAATTGGAAAATTGGCATTTTTGAGAAAATGGGAATGGAAAATGACAGAGTGGGAAAGTTGCAAAGTTAGGCCCAATACCCATTGTATGGCCGGCCACTATGCACAAGAATTACCATTTGTAGTTTCCATTATTTTAATGCCATACAATTCTAACGTAAACCTAGAGGGTTTTCTATAAATAGAAAGTGTTGGCTTCAGTAAACAAACACACACCACTTTGAACATTAGTTTCTCTCAGAAAAGCCAGACGCCTCTCTCTCTCTCTCTTTTCTTCTCTCTAAATTTCGAAACCTTGAGTAATGAGTAGTGCCCACACACATCAAGTGGTACCTCAATCATAGTATGTAAGACTATGGAAAATCTGCATCAAAGAAGGAGAAAAGAAGATCCAGATTCAGATCTTGATTATGCTCTACTACAGAAAGGAATCAAGGGCTAGAGATCTGAATGGAAGGAGTCATAATATTCTGCTGCACCCACTGTAAGGTTTTCTAAACTTTATATGTGTTTATTTTCATTGTTTTAGAATTCATATTAGGGTGTTAATCAAACATACTTGTTAGTAAATCTAGATCCTGGTAAAATAATTTCCAACAGGTGGTTCTTATTCATGTTCTAGTTTCAGGTCGCGGGTTTGGCTCAGGGTCCGGGTTAGGGTCCTGGTGTGAGTCCCAGATCTTGATCACTATCACGTGTCTCGGTCTTGTTCTGGTTCAGGTGCTGGGTCCTAGGTCCAAGTTTGGGTTCGGGACTGAGACTTGGGTGCAGTTCTAGGTCCCAACCCTAGTTCCGTGTCCCGATTCTGGTTCCATGTTTAGGTCTGAGTTCGGTTCTAGGTTCCGAACTAAGTCGACGTCTGGTTTTGGATCTGGGTCTTGGTCGCAGTTCGGGTCTAGGTTTGGGTTGTAGTCCAGGTCCTAGTCCAGTTACGGTTCCAGGTCTTGGTCCAGGTCCAGTTACGGTTCCAGGTCCAGGTCCAAGTCCTAGTTCTGGTCCTATTCTTAGGTCTCGGTCTACTTCTGGTTTCAGTTCCAATTTTGGGTCATAGGGTTCGGGTCCAGGTTTGGGTCTAGGATTGGGTTTGGGTACGGGTCTAGGTTCCGGTCCTGGTCTGGGTTAGGGTCTGGGTCCCAAATCTAGACACTGACTACGAGTTCAATCCAAGCCCTGAGTCCAGATAAGGATCCCGATCTTTGGTCCCGGTCTGGTTCCATTTCGGGTGCCGAGTCACGAGTTGGGTCCTAGGTTCAAGTCCGCGTCTGGGGTCAGGTCTTAGGTCCAGTCCTAGTTTTGTTGCCCAGGTCCTTATCCTGATCCTGGGTCCAGGACTCCGTTTTGGTCTTGGTTTGGGTCCCGCTCTATGTCAGTTTGGGTCCTAGTTGCGGTTTGGGTTTGGGTCGCGATCGAGATTTTCATTTGGGTTTGGGTTCGGGTCTAGGTCCTGATCATTGTCCTAGTCCTAGTCAGATTCTAGTTCAATTTGTAATTCTGAGTTCGAGTTCGGGTCGGGGTTTGAAAACTTGTCCGAGGTTGGGTTAGGGTTTGAATCTCGGTCTAGGTCTGGATCGGGCTCCAGGAGTGGGATAGGGTCCAGCTTTTCGGTCTAGGTTCGAGTCTGAGTCCCAAGTTTCGATCTCTGTCTGAGTCAAGGTTTTTTTCTGAGTCTATGTCTTGGGTTACGATCTTGGTCTGGGTTCGAGTTCGTGTCTGGGTGTAGGTCTAGGTTTGGGTCTGATTCTAGGTCTGGGTCAGAGTTCGAATCCTAGGTTAGGGTCTGATTTTTGGTTTAGGTTCAGGTTCAGGTTTGGTCCTGGTATGGGTTCGTGTTCTGGTTCTTGTCCTTGTTTGGGTCCAAGGGAGGTTTCCAGTTTGGGTCTGGGTCCGACTTCAGATTCCTAGGTCCAGCTCAGGTCCTGGTTCGGGTTCGAGTCCCGAATTTAGATATGGGTCTGGGTTTCAGGGCCTAGGTCCCTAGTCTTTGTCCCCCATCAAAGACTGGTTCCTAGGTCCGGGTCTGGGGTTGGGTCTTGGGACTCGGTCCCAATTCTGATGCCCTGGTCTCATGTCCAGGTCCCCCATCCAAGTCCGAGTCCTAGGTCCCGATCCGAGACCAGGACCCAATCGGGGTTCAAGTCCTGGTTCGAGTCGGGGTTCAGGTTTCGATCTTGGTCTAGTCCAGATCTGGGTTCGAGTCTAGGTCTATGCTTGGGTCCAAGTCCCGAGTTTCGATCTAGGTCTGGGTTCTAAGGCCTAGGTGCAAGTGCCCCATCCAGGTCTGGGTCCTAGATCCCGATCTGGGTCCATGTTTGGGTTTGGTCACGGTCTCGATCCAGATCTATGTCCTAACTTTCAATCCCAGTCTGGGTTTGGGTTTGGGTTCGAGTCCAAGTTCGTATTTGGATCCGTATCTAAGTTTGACATTGGGTTTGGTATCAGGTTTGAGGTCTAGGTCTGGGTCCGTGTTCGGGTACGGGTCTCGGTCCCTGTCTGGTTACACGACCGTGTCTGGGCCCGAGTTCAAGTGTCAGTTTGGGTCTAGGGCTAGGTCCGAGTTTGATTCTAGGTTGAAGTCCAAGTTCGGGTCCTGGTCACGGTCCTAGTCTTGTTCAAGGGTCTTGGTCTGGCGGTTCTTATTCAGGTTCTAGTTTAAGGTCGCGGGTCTGGGTCAGTGTCCAAATTTGGGTCCTGCTCTGAGTCCCAGATCTGGATCCCTGTCACGTGTCCCGGTCTTGTTCTGGTTCAGGTCTAGGGTCCTAGGTCAAAGTTTGGGTTCGGGTTCGAGACTTGGGTGCGGTTCTAGGTCCCAACCCTAGTTCTCTGTCTCTTGTCTGGTTCTATGTTTAGGTCTGAGTTCGAGTCTAGTTTTAGAACCGAGTCGAGGTGTGGGTTGGGATCCGGGTCTGGTCTCGGTTCGGAGTCTAGGTACGGGTTGGAGTCCGAGTCTGGTCCGATTACGGTTCCAAGTCTAGGTCCAGGTCTAGTTACGACTCCAGGTCTAGATCCAAGTCCTGGTTCCGGTCCTATTCCTGGGTCCCGGTCTACTTCTGGTTTCAGTTGTAATTTCGGGTCATAATGTATGGGTTCGGGTCCAGGTTTGGGTCTAGGGCTTGATTCGGGTCCGGGTGCAGGTTCGGGCTGCAGTGCAGGTTAGGGTTTGGGGCTGGGTCCCAGATCAAGACACCGACTACGGGTTCGGTCCAAGCTCTAAGTCAAGATCTAGATCCTAATCTTATGTCCCGGTCTGATTTCATTTCGGGTGCTGAGTCACGAGCTGGGTCTTAGGTTGAAGTCCGGGTCTAGGGTCGAGTTTTGGGTCCCAGACCTAGTTCTGTTGCCAAGGTCCTTATCCGGATTCTGGGTCCAAGTCCCGGTTCTGGTCTGGGTTTGGGTCCCGCTATAGGTTCATTTTTGGGTCATAGTCGCGGTTCGGGTTTGGGTCTCGGTCTAGATTTTTATTTGGGTTTGGGTACGGGTACGGGTCTGGGTCCTGCTCCTTGTCCTAGTCATAGTCTGATTCTAGGTCCAATTGTGATTCTGAGTTTGAGTTTGGGTTCGAGTTTGGGTCAGGGTTTGAGTACTGGTCTGAGTTTGGGTTAGGGTTTGGATCTCGGTCTAGGTTTGGATCGGGCTCCATGTGTAGGATAGGGTTCGGGGTTTGGGTCTACGTTTGGGTCTGAGTCCCAAGTTTCGATCTCTGTCTGAGTCCAAGTTTTGTTCTGAGTCTAAGTCTTGGGTTTCGATCCTAGTCTCGGTTCGAGTTCGTGTCCAGGTGTAGGTCTAGGTTTGGGTCTGAGTTTGGATCCCGAGTTCGGGTCTAATTTTGGGTTCGGGTTCAGGTTTTGTCCTGGTATGGGTTCATGTCCAGGTTCTTGTCCTGGTTTGGGTCCAAGGGAAGTTTCCGGTACGGCTGCGGGTCGCACTTCGATTCACAGGTCTAGGTCGGAGTCTGGTTCGGGTTGGAGTCACGGATTGACATCCGGGTGCAGGTGTCGGGCCCCTAGCTCCACCGGGTCTTGGTCTCCCATCAAGAGGCGGTTCCTAGGTCTGGTGCGGGTTCAAGTCTTTGAGTCATGGTTTTAGTCCAGCTCCCAGTCTGGGTTTGGGTCTAGGTCTCGGTCCCAATCTTGGTCTAGGTTCATGTTCGGGTCCTTGTCAGGGTCTAGAACCTTGTCTAGGTCGCAGGTCTCAGGTCCCAACGAGGGTTTAGGAACAGGTTAGGTCAAAGTCGCAGTATGGGTCCCGGTCCAAGTTCAGGTCCTTGGTCTCAGGTCTCAGTCCTAGTCAAGGTCTCGGTCAAGGTTCTGGTCTCAGGTCTCAAGTCCAGGTCCTAGTGAAAGTTCCAGTTTTGATTCCGGGTCCGGGTTTTATTCCGGGTTTGGGTCTGTGTCAAGGTTGGGGTTGGGGTCCGAGTCTTAGTCCTAGTCTGGGTACGGGTTTTTCAGATCTCGGTCTTGGACCAGGTCTGATTTGGGGTCCAAGTTTGGGTCCCAGGTTCGGGTTTGGGTCTGCGTCTGGGTACGGGTCCAACTCCTGTGTTTCGATCCCGGTCTGGGCGTGGGTCTAGGTCGGTATTCGGGTCTAAGTTCGTGTCAATATCCAAGTCCGAATCCCAGTTTAGGTTAGGAGCGTGGTCTGGGTCCGGGATCGAGTCCTGAGTTCGGGTTCGAGTTCAGGTTCGAGTCTCAGTCCTAGTCTGGATCCGAGAGGCGGGTACGGGACTAGATTTGAGCCTGAGTTCCGGGGCTGGGTTTCTGTCTAGTTCTGGGTCCTAGTCCAGGTCCAGGTCGTGCTTACGGTCCCGGTCCAGTTCTAGGGTCCTTGTCATATTCTGGTTCAAGTTCCAATTTTGGGTCGCAGGTCTGGGTCAGGGTCTGAGTCCTGCTCTAGCTTCGGGTCCTTGTCTGAGTCTCAGATCAAGACAGAGACTATGGGTCTTGTCCAAGCCCCGGTTCTCAGATCCCGAGACAAGATCTGGATCCCAATCACGGGTCCTAGTCTAGTTTTGGTTCATGTCCATGGTTCTGGTCTAGGTTTGGGTCCAGGTTCAGGACCGAGACTAGGGTCCAGTTCTGGGTCTCGATCCCAGTTCTGGGTTCTGAGTCCTATTCAATGTTTGGCTCTTGGGTTCAGGTCTAGGTTCAGGTCTTGAGTCCCGATTCGGGTTTGGATTCAGGTTTTGGACCCAATCCCCGAGTGGGTCTGTGTTCGAGTCTTGGTCCTAGTCCGGTTATAGTTTTGGGTATGGGTCCAGGTCCTCGTCTTGGTCCTGTTCTTGGGTCCTGATCTGCTTCTAGTTTTGGTTCACGTTTCATGTCACGCGGTACGGGTTCGGGTTGAGTTTGGATCCGAGTCTTGGTTCGGGTCCTGATTTGGGTCCAAGCCCTAGTTCTCGGATCTTGTTCGAAGTTCCCGGTCCGGTTCTAGTACAATTTTTGGTTTTGGTTCGCGAGTGTGGGTTTGGGTCATGGTATGTGTCTGGGTCCTAGTTTGTGTTCGAGCTTGCGTTCACGTTTTGGTTTAAGTCCTAGTTCCAAACACCGACTACGGGTCGGGTCCAAGCATCGAGTCCAAGATCCCAGGTCACGAGTTGGGTCCTAGGTTCAAGTCCGCGTCTGGGGTCAGGTCTTAGGTCCAGTCCTAGTTTTGTTGCCCAGGTCCTTATCCTGATCCTGGGTCCAGGACTCCGTTTTGGTCTTGGTTTGGGTCCCGCTCTATGTCAGTTTGGGTCCTAGTTGCGGTTTGGGTTTGCGTCGCGATAGAGATTTTCATTTGGGTTTGGGTTCGGGTCTAGGTCCTGATCCTTGTCCTAGTCCTAGTAGGATTCTAGTTCAATTTGTAATTCTGAGTTCGAGTTCGGGTCGGGGTTTGAAAACTTGTCCGAGGTTGGGTTAGGGTTTGAATCTCGGTCTAGGTCTGGATCGGGCTCCAGGAGTGGGATAGGGTCCAGCTTTTCGGTCTAGGTTCGAGTCTGAGTCCCAAGTTTCGATCTCTGTCTGAGTCAAGGTTTTTTTCTGAGTCTATGTCTTGGGTTACGATCTTGGTCTGGGTTCGAGTTCGTGTCTGGGTGTAGGTCTAGGTTTGGGTCTTATTCTAGGTCTGGGTCAGAGTTCGAATCCTAGGTTAGGGTCTGATTTTTGGTTTAGGTTCAGGTTCAGGTTTGGTCCTGGTATGGGTTCGTGTTCTGGTTCTTGTCCTTGTTTGGGTCCAAGGGAGGTTTCCAGTTTGGGTCTGGGTCCGACTTCAGATTCCTAGGTCCAGCTCAGGTCCTGGTTCGGGTTCGAGTCCCGAATTTAGATATGGGTCTGGGTTTCAGGGCCTAGGTCCCTAGTCTTTGTCCCCCATCAAAGACTGGTTCCTAGGTCCGGGTCTGGGGTTGGGTCTTGGGACTCGGTCCCAATTCTGATGCCCTGGTCTCATGTCCAGGTCCCCCATCCAAGTCCGAGTCCTAGGTCCCGATCCGAGACCAGGACCCAATCGGGGTTCAAGTCCTGGTTCGAGTCGGGGTTCAGGTTTCGATCTTGGTCTAGTCCAGATCTGGGTTCGAGTCTAGGTCTATGCTTGGGTCCAAGTCCCGAGTTTCGATCTAGGTCTGGGTTCTAAGGCCTAGGTGCAAGTGCCCCATCCAGGTCTGGGTCCTAGATCCCGATCTGGGTCCATGTTTGGGTTTGGTCACGGTCTCGATCCAGATCTATGTCCTAACTTTCAATCCCGGATGCAGGTTTGGGTTTGGGTTCGAGTCCAAGTTCGTATTTGGATCCGTATCTAAGTTTGACATTGGGTTTGGTATCAGGTTTGAGGTCTAGGTCTGGGTCCGTGTTCGGGTACGGGTCTCGGTCCCTGTCTGGTTACACGACCGTGTCTGGGCCCGAGTTCAAGTGTCAGTTTGGGTCTAGGGCTAGGTCCGAGTTTGATTCTAGGTTGAAGTCCAAGTTCGGGTCCTGGTCACGGTCCTAGTCTTGTTCAAGGGTCTTGGTCTGGCGGTTCTTATTCAGGTTCTAGTTTAAGGTCGCGGGTCTGGGTCAGTGTCCAAATTTGGGTCCTGCTCTGAGTCCCAGATCTGGATCCCTGTCACGTGTCCCGGTCTTGTTCTGGTTCAGGTCTAGGGTCCTAGGTCAAAGTTTGGGTTCGGGTTCGAGACTTGGGTGCGGTTCTAGGTCCCAACCCTAGTTCTCTGTCTCTTGTCTGGTTCTATGTTTAGGTCTGAGTTCGAGTCTAGTTTTAGAACCGAGTCGAGGTGTGGGTTGGGATCCGGGTCCTGGTCTCGGTTCAGGTCTAGGTCTGGGTTGGAGTCCAGGTCCTGGTCCAGTTACGGTTCCAAGTCTAGGTCCAGGTCTAGTTACGACTCCAGGTCTAGATCCAAGTCCTGGTTCCGGTCCTATTCCTGGGTCCCGGTCTACTTCTGGTTTCAGTTGTAATTTCGGGTCATAATGTATGGGTTCGGGTCCAGGTTTGGGTCTAGGGCTTGATTCGGGTCCAGGTCTGGGTTCGGGCTCTGGTCTAGGTTAGGGTTTGGGGCTGGGTCCCAGATCAAGACACCGACTACGGGTTCGGTCCAAGCTCTAAGTCAAGATCTAGATCCTAATCTTATGTCCCGGTCTGATTTCATTTCGGGTGCTGAGTCACGAGCTGGGTCTTAGGTTGAAGTCCGGGTCTAGGGTCGAGTTTTGGGTCCCAGACCTAGTTCTGTTGCCAAGGTCCTTATCCGGATTCTGGGTCCAAGTCCCGGTTCTGGTCTGGGTTTGGGTCCCGCTATAGGTTCATTTTTGGGTCATAGTCGCGGTTCGGGTTTGGGTCTCGGTCTAGATTTTTATTTGGGTTTGGGTACGGGTACGGGTCTGGGTCCTGCTCCTTGTCCTAGTCATAGTCTGATTCTAGGTCCAATTGTGATTCTGAGTTTGAGTTTGGGTTCGAGTTTGGGTCAGGGTTTGAGTACTGGTCTGAGTTTGGGTTAGGGTTTGGATCTCGGTCTAGGTTTGGATCGGGCTCCATGTGTAGGATAGGGTTCGGGGTTTGGGTCTACGTTTGGGTCTGAGTCCCAAGTTTCGATCTCTGTCTGAGTCCAAGTTTTGTTCTGAGTCTAAGTCTTGGGTTTCGATCCTAGTCTCGGTTCGAGTTCGTGTCCAGGTGTAGGTCTAGGTTTGGGTCTGAGTTTGGATCCCGAGTTCGGGTCTAATTTTGGGTTCGGGTTCAGGTTCAGGTTTTGTCCTGGTATGGGTTCATGTCCAGGTTCTTGTCCTGGTTTGGGTCCAAGGGAAGTTTCCGGTCTGGCTCTGGGTCGCACTTCTGATTCCTGGGTCTAGGTCAGGTCCTGGTTCGGGTTGGAGTCACGGATTGACATCTGGGTCTGGGTGTCGGGCCCTAGCTCCCTGGTCTTGGTCTCCCATCAAAGACTGGTTCCTAGGTCCTGGTCTGGGTTCAAGTGCTGAGTCATGGTTTTAGTCCAGCTCCCAGTCTGGGTTTGGGTCTAGGTCTCGGTCCCAATCTTGGTCTAGGTTCATGTTCGGGTCCTTGTCAGGGTCTAGAACCTTGTCTAGGTCGCAGGTCTCAGGTCCCAACGAGGGTTTAGGAACAGGTTAGGTCAAAGTCCCAGTATGGGTCCCGGTCCAAGTTCAGGTCCTTGGTCTCAGGTCTCAGTCCTAGTCAAGGTCTCGGTCAAGGTTCTGGTCTCAGGTCTCAAGTCCAGGTCCTAGTGAAAGTTCCAGTTTTGATTCCGGGTCCGGGTTTTGTTCCGGGTTCGGGTCTGGGTCAAGGTTGGGGTTGGGGTCCGAGTCTTAGTCCTAGTCTGGGTACGGGTTTTTCAGATCTCGGTCTTGGACCAGGTCTGATTTGGGGTCCAAGTTTGGGTCCCAGGTTCGGGTTTGGGTCTGCGTCTGGGTACGGGTCCAACTCCTGTGTTTCGATCCCGGTCTGGGCGTGGGTCTAGGTCGGTATTCGGGTCTAAGTTCGTGTCAATATCCAAGTCCGAATCCCAGTTTAGGTTAGGAGCGTGGTCTGGGTCCGGGATCGAGTCCTGAGTTCGGGTTCGAGTTCAGGTTCGAGTCTCAGTCCTAGTCTGGATCCGAGACTGGGTCTGGGACTAGATTTGAGCCTGAGTTCCGGGGCTGGGTTTCTGTCTAGTTCTGGGTCCTAGTCCAGGTCCAGGTCGTGCTTACGGTCCCGGTCCAGTTCTAGGGTCCTTGTCATATTCTGTTTCAAGTTCCAATTTTGGGTCGCAGGTCTGGGTCAGGGTCTGAGTCCTGCTCTAGCTTCGGGTCCTTGTCTGAGTCTCAGATCAAGACAGAGACTATGGGTCTTGTCCAAGCCCCGGTTCTCAGATCCCGAGACAAGATCTGGATCCCAATCACGGGTCCTAGTCTAGTTTTGGTTCATGTCCATGGTTCTGGTCTGGGTTTGGGTCCAGGTTCAGGACCGAGACTAGGGTCCAGTTCTGGGTCTCGATCCCAGTTCTGGGTTCTGAGTCCTATTCAATGTTTGGCTCTTGGGTTCAGGTCTAGGTTCAGGTCTTGAGTCCCGATTCGGGTTTGGATTCAGGTTTTGGACCCAATCCCCGAGTGGGTCTGTGTTCGAGTCTTGGTCCTAGTCCGGTTATAGTTTTGGGTATGGGTCCAGGTCCTCGTCTTGGTCTTGTTCTTGGGTCCTGATCTGCTTCTAGTTTTGGTTCACGTTTCATGTCACGCGGTACGGGTTCGGGTTGAGTTTTGATCCGAGTCTTGGTTCGGGTCCTGATTTGGGTCCAAGCCCTAGTTCTCGGATCCTGTTCGAAGTTCCCGGTCCTGTTCTAGTACAATTTTTGGTTTTGGTTCGCGAGTGTGGGTTTGGGTCATGGTATGTGTCTGGGTCCTAGTTTGTGTTCGAGCTTGCGTTCACGTTCTGGTTTAAGTCCTAGTTCCAAACACCGACTACGGGTCGGGTCCAAGCATCGAGTCCAAGATCCCAGGTCTCGAGGTGGGTCCTAGGTCCAGGTTTGGGTCTGGGGTTGGGTCCCGAATCCTGATCCAAGTTCTAAGGCCCAAGTTCTGGACCTAGTTCGAGGGCCCGATTTCCAGGTTTGGGTGCCCCATATATATTCGGGTCTTAGGTCCCGATCTGGGTCAAAGTTCGTTTTCCGATTCGAGTTAGGGTCTAGTTTGAGTCCAGGTCCTTGTTTGGGGTGGGGTCCGAGTTCGGGTCCTAGTCTCAGTCTGGGTCCGGGTTTTGGGTCCCAGGCCCGAGTATGATTCTTGGGTCCATAGTTCGGCCCCAGGTTTTGGATCTGGGTTCGGGTCTAGGTCCTAGTCCAGGTCTCGGTCTTGGTTTAGGTCCCAAGGCACAGGTCCCGGTATGGGTTTTGGTTTGAGTTTGGGTTTAGGTTTGGGTCCTGTTACAGTTCCATGTCGGGGTTCTAGTCCCAGTCTTGGTCCGATTCTGGTTACGAGTTTGGGATCCGGTCGGACCTGAACTTGGGACCCGATCCCACACCCAGACTCGAACCTAGACATGGATCTGGATACGAACCTGGACTCGAACCCAAACCCGGACTGATACCCAGACCAAGATCGAAACTTGGGACCTTGATCCAGACCGAGACCCAGACCAAAACCTGAACCCTTTCCCAAGACTTGGACTCGAATGAGGACTTAGACCTCGACCCAGACCCGAACCCGAACACGGAATCGAAATTTGAACTAGGACTAGGACCCCAATCCAAACATGGACCCAAACTGGGACGTAGGACCCGGACCTGGAAGGGGGACCTGGACTTAGGCCACGGAACCCAGACCCGGGTTGGAACCCAAGACTCGGACCCGGACCTGGATCTGGATTCAAACCCAGATCTGGAATTGGACTGGGATCAGAAACCCGAACCCAAGCTCGAACTAGGACTTGAACCCCTATTGGGTCCTAAACTCGGACCAGGACCTAGGTTCCAGACCTAGATGGGGGACCTGGACCCGGGATCCAAGCTTCGGAACTGGCACCGAGACTTAGGACCTGACCCCAGACTCGGACCCTAAACAAGGACCTGAACCAGGTCCTGGGACCAGAAGTGGAACTAGAGTGGGACTCGAGACCGGGATCCTAATTTGGACCCGGGGTTTGGACCTGACCCATTGTCGATGTTTGGATCTAGGAACCATACCCAGACTCAAACCGAGAATTGGACTCAGACCCGAACACGGACCCAGACCAAAACCTGTACTCCATGACCCAAAACTTGAAGCGGAACCTGAAGTGGACCGGGACCTGGGAACAAGACTAGGGGACTAGGACCCGACCTCGGTCTCAGAACTGAAATCTAACTAGGAACCAGACCAAGACCCGGACTGTGATGCCGCCCCGAATCAAAATTCGGATCACAACTCCCGGCACTAACCAAAACCCAGACACGGACTTGGACCCAGACCTGAACGCATGACCCGGACCGGGATTGGAGACTCAGACCTAGACCCAGGTCTCTGACCTAGATTGGGCACCCGAACCCGAAATTAGAACCATAAACAGAATCAAGACCAAGGACTAGGACAGGGACCCAAGACCTGAGCTCGGTCTCGATCCCAGACCCGGACCCAGACACGGACACGGACCCAAACTCGACCTAAATCAAGACCTAAACCCTGACTCGGACCCAAACTCGACCCAAACCCGTACCACGTGACTTTAAACTGGAAACGAAAATAGAAGCGGATCGGGACCCAGGACTACGACCTCGACCCAGACCAAAAACTGTAACCGAACCAGGACCCAGATTCGGACACAAACCCACCCTGGGATTGGGTCCCAAACATGAATCCAAACCCGAATCGGGACTTTGGACCAAAACCCACACATGAACTCAGACCCGAAAATGGAACAGGACTCGGGACCCAGAATAGAGATCGATACCGAGAACTGCACCGTAGTCTCGGTCCCGAACGCAGACCGACACCTAGACTAAGACCTAGGACATGAACCAAAACCAGACTAGGACCTGTGATTAGGATCTAGATCTTGTCCCTGGATCCGAGAACTGGGGCTTGGAAAAGATCCATAGTCCGAGTCTTGATCTGGGACTCGGACAAGGACCTGAAGCTGGACCAAGACCTGGACCCAAACCTAGACATGGGACTTGAACCAGAACGTGACCAGGACCATGGAACAGGATCGAAACATTGACCAGTACCTCGACCTAGACCTGGATCGGCACCCAAACGTAGTCCATAACACAGTCCCGGACCCAGACTAGAACTGAAACTCGAACCCAAACCCAAACCCGAACTTGGGACTCGATCCCGGACCCACACCAAGCCCCTGACTGAGACTAGGATTCGGACCAGGACATGGACATGAACCCAAACCCGGAATCGAATATCGACCCAAACCCAGACCGAGTTCCAAACACGGGACCTGGACACGGACCCAGACGCAGACGCAAACCTAGAATTAGACCCAAACCTAGACCTGAACCTAGACCCAAACTCGAACCCAGATTGCGATCAAAACCCAAGAGTTAGACCGAGAACTAAACCTGGACTCACATTGGGATCGAAACTTGGGACTCAAACCTTGATCTAGACCAAGACCCAGGAGCCTGATCCAAACCTAGACTGAAATCCAGACCCGAACCCAAACTCAAACAAGGACTCGAGCCCCGACCCGAACTCAAACGCTAACTCAAATTCAGAATCGCAATTGGAACTCGAACCGGACTAGGACTAGGACCAGGATAAGGAACTAAACCTGAACCCAGATAAAAATCAAGATCGAGACCTAAACCTTAACCAAGACTAGGACTCAACCCCGAACCTAGACCGGGACCCAAACCCAGATAAGAACTAGAACACGGACCAAGAATCAGGATAGGGACCCTGGCAACGAAACTAGGATCGGGACCTAGTACCCAAACTAAGACCCAGACTTGAACCTAAGACTTAGCTCGTGACCTAGCACCCAAAATGGAACAAGACCAGGAGCCGAGATTGGGATCCGGATCTGGACCCGGGGCTTAGACCGAACCCGTAGTCAGTGTTCGAATTTGGGACCCAGCCCCAGCCCCAAACCCACACTAGGACCCGAACCCAGACCTAGATCTCAACTTAGTGCAAGACCTAAACCTAGACCCGAACCCATACCCTATGACCCAAAATTGGAACCAAGACAGGAAGTAGACCGGGACTCAGGAACGGGACCAGAACAAGGACTTGGACTTGGAACCGTAATCGTACATGGATGTAGACCCAAAACCGTAACCAGACCAGGACCTAGACTCCAACTCAAACCTAGACCCAAACCTGGACCTGGACCCGGATCCCAACCCAGACTTGGACTCGAACCCAAACTCAGACCCAAACATGGAACTGGAATTAGGATAACGAACTGGGGCCAGGACCTAGAGCTGCACCCCAAACTTGATCCCGAATCCAAACTCGGACCTGGGACCCAGGACTTGGACAAGAACAAGACCGGGACCCGTGATAGGGATCCAGATCTTAACTCAAGATTCGAGAAACGGGGCTTGCAACAGACCCGTAGTCGGTGCTTGGATCTAGGACTTAGACTAGGACCCGAACCCAGACGAGGATCCAAACCCGGACCCAGACCTAGACCTAGGACCTGAAATTGGAACCTGAACAAGAACGTGCGGACCAGGACCATAGAATAAGACTAGTACTATGACCAGGACCCAGACCTAGACCTAGAACCGAACTCGAATCTTGCCGTAGACCCAAACTGAGACAGATGTCGGCCCCAGACCCGGACCTAAATGTGGGACCCGATCCCAAACACAAACTCCGACCTAGATTGGGATCCAGATACGAACTCTAAGTCTGACAAAGACCCACACCGAGATTGAAACGCGAGACCTAGATCTTGACTGAGATCCTGACCCAAACCCGAACCTGGACCCGCACTAGGGACACTAACTTGGACCTACACCCGAACCCAGACTTGGACAAGGACTGAGACCCAAACCAAGACCCAAACCCGAACCCGAACCCGAACCCAGACACAGAATCCAAGTGAGGGTCTGTGTTTGAGTCTGGGTCTTAGTCCAGTAACAATTTTGGGTCTAGGTCCTGGTCTTGCTCCTTGTCCTGTTCCTAGGTCCCGATCCGCTTCTAGTTTCGGTTCCAATTTCAAGCCACGCGGTACGGGTCGAGTCCAAGCATCGAGTCCCTGATCCCAAGTCCTAAGGTGGGTCTTAGGTCCAAGTTTGGGTCTGGGGTCAGGTATCGGATCCTGATCCAAGTTTGAGGCCCAAGTTCTAGTCCTAGTTTGGGGGCTTAATTCTTGGGTCTGGGTCCCCCATCTATGTTTGGGTCCTAGGTCCTGATCTAGGTCCAAGTTCGTGTTTCAATTTGGGTTCGGGTCTCAGGTCCAAGTGCGGGTTTGGGTTCGAGTTCGGGTCCCAATCCTAGTCTGGGTCTGGGTTTCGGGTCCCTAGTCTGAGTTTGGTTCTTGGGTCCTAGGTCTAGCCTTGATTCTTAGGTCTGGGTCTGGGTCAGGTCCAGGTCTGGGTCCAAGTCACAGTCTTGGTTTAGGTCCCAGGTCACAGGTTTGGGTCTGGGTCTAAGTTTCGATATGGGTTTTCGTCTAAGATTGGGTTTAGGTTTGGGTCCTGTTACAGTCCCAGGTCTGGGTTCTCATCCAAGTCCATGTCCAACTCTAATTCCGGGTTTTGGTACGGATCTTGGTCCGGGTCCTGGATTCAAACACTAACTACGAGTCAGGATAAAGCCTTAGGTCCAAATTCAGATCTCGGTCTCGTTCCAATTCGGGCACTGAGTCCCAAGCTGAGTCCTAAGTTTTGGTTTAGGTTAAGGTTCGGAGTTGTTGTTGGGTTTTATGCCCTAAATAAAACTCATTTCAATATAATCAGATTTACTTATTAATATAGATCAGAAATAACATTTAATGTTGCATGGTTCACATGATTTATTTCATGATTATATGTACATAATGTATAAATTCATCTGAAACCCTTTTCACATACTTGATCCTGTTTATTGTGCCGTCAACACATTGGAAAGTAAACATGACTATGTGAATAAAGTTTCCTAGATTTATCAGACATAGGGTTTTACTGATATGATAATCTACAACAGAGTTTACTTGCATTTGGAGAAGTGCTATGTTCTTTCCAGAGCATTGGTTAAAGTAAAGCTCAGGTTGGATGCATGGAGTATGCATCGGAAGGGACCGATATTGAACTTTGACTTAGATTTAATTAAACTTACCGTAAAATCTATTCAAGTCAATATCGCCTAGTTGATCCTAGATCAAATGATCTTAATCCTGATATGATTAGGCTCAATCTCGAGAGGCTATTCGTGTTCTTTGATTTGTTAGTTAAGCCTACTTTTAGGTCAGGGTGATACGTACATTTTGGGAACACGGTAGTGCAATTGAGTGGGAGCGCTAGCATAAACATGGAATCTATAGCTTCTATCTGGCAAATAGTAAGCAAAGGATGATCTCCTTCGAGCTTGACCAAACGAACATAAATGGTGGAGTACTCATTTCACATAAGCTGAAATATCATTTATACGGGGTCAAGTGTTTTAAGGAATAAATACATTGTAGGGTGTAACGGTAATTTAATCCCTTTACAGTGTAGATCATTCATATAGAGGATCATTGATCACATTAGGATTATAACAATGGATAACTAATGATGTGTCTATATGGTGGAACATATAGAGCATTCTATATACTGAGAGTGCAATTCTAAGTTCTATGCGTGGAACAACGAAGAATTAATAAGTTAGTGAATTTTAGTGCTAAATTCTTGATCTACTTATTGGAAGCTCGGTTATATAGACCCATGGTCCCCCCACTAGTTGAGATAATATTGCTTGTAAGACTCATGTAATTGGTATTGATTAATCAATTATAATTCTCAAATTAGACTATGTCTATTTGTGATTTTTTCACTAAGTAAGGGCGAAATTGTAAAGAAAGAGTTTATAGGGGCATATTTGTTAATTATGATAGTTTGTATGGTTCAATTAATAAATATGATAAATGACAATATTATTTAATAATTATTTATAGTTATTAAATAGTTAGAATTGGCATTTAAATGGTTGAATTAGAAAATTGGCATTTTTGAGAAAATCAGATGCAGAAAAGGTAAAAATGCAAAATTGTAAAAAGTGAGGCCCAAATCCACTAGTATAGGGCCAGCCACTTTTGTAGGCAATTTAAACTGATATTTTCATTATTTTAGTGCCAAATAATTCAAACCTAATCCTAGTGGAATGCTATAAATAGATAGTGAAGGCTTCAGGAAAAACACACTTAAATTTTCTATTTTTCCTTCAGAAAAAAACCTGAGCCTTCTCTCTCCCTATCTTTAGCTACCACTTCTTCTTTCTTCTTCCTTTGAATTTCGAAATCCTTAGTGATTAGAGTAGTGCCCACACACATCAAGTGATACCTCAATCATAGTGAGGAAGATCGTGAAGAAAGATCATCAGCAAAGGAGTTTCAGCATCAAAGATTCAGAGAAAGAGATCCAGGTTCAGATATTGATAATGCTCTGCTACAGAAAGGAATCAAGGGCTAGATATCTGAACGGAAGGAGTCATTATATTCCGCTGCACCCAATGTAAGGTTTCTTAAACTTTATATGTGTTTAATTTATCGTTTTAGAAAGTTCATATTTAGGATGTTAATAAACATACTTGTGAGTAGATCTAAGATCCTGGTAAAATAATTTCCAACAACTGGCCTGAGAGCCATGGTAATTGATTTACTTGTAAGAAATTTGGACTTTAAAACGATTGTTTGTATGTTCTTTGGATGGTATCATGTTGTATTGAGTGTTATTTGATGATTGATTGATGTTTGTGAAATTTTCATGAAAAATAATTGTGATTTCGTTTTTGGAATTATTTTTATTGGATAGTATGGAAAAAATTAAGCAAGTTAGCCTTTTACAGAACTCAATTTGGATTTTATTTGAATTAGTTATGATTTTTTGAAGATTTGACAAAATCGGGGCTGTGCTGATAGTTTCCTGCGATCGCAGAACTGTCCGTACAGTTTCGAATTTTTCCTTTTTTCTTCAATTTTTCATACTTTTTCATGGAATTAGCTTCCAATTTTTTGTATGGTTTTGTATATATACTATTACTATTCCTAATTCAATTCTAATTATCATTTTGAATTAATTTAAATTTTTTTTAATTTAATTCAAGATATTAGTGTAATTTGAATTTGAATCGAATTAGTATTTATCTTTTTGCTTAAAAATCTATCTTATTTTTAAATTTGATTATATTTTTTTAAAAATTTAAGGTCAGATTTTTTAAGATATTTATAATATCTTTTAAGATATTTATAATATTTTTTAAGATATTTAAAAATATCTTATCTTTTAAGATATTTATAATATCTTTTAAAGATATTTATAATATCTTTTAAGATATTTTAAAAAAAAAAAATCTTATCTTTTAAGATTTTTTAATTAAATCTTTTTAGATATTTTGACCATATTTAAATTTAAAATAAGATATTTATAATCATGTAATTTTAAATAGATATAAGATATTTTGCTAATTTTTTTTAAATTTTTTTATTTTATTTATTTAAATTACATTTAAAATTTGAAAAAGATATTTATTTATCTTTTCTAATTTTTTATTTAATTTTTATTTATAAAATAATATTTAAAATTTAAAAGTAGTTAGCAAATTTTTGAAATGATATTTAGGTTGGTTCAAACCTAATTTTTCAAAATTGTAGGTTTAATTTTAAATTTAAATATTTAATTAATTTTTGAATTTTTTTTTTAATTTTTTTTTCGAAAATCCATTTTAATAATATTTGGAAATTAATTATTTAATTTAAAATTAAATAAATCCTACATCCAACTATCCAGCTAACCTTGTTACAGGAGTATGTGGTTTTAGCTTGTTTGTAAGTTTTCAAAACCTATTATTACTTGATTGCAAATAGCCATGGTTACCTTTTGCCAGATCTAATGATCTGATGGCTCCCTTGGTCAAGATAATAATTTGTAACAGGTATATTTAAATCTTCTTTCATCTGTGTATGACCTAGCAACATGATAGGACCCATCCAAAGTGTGCCTGTGTGAGCCTATGTGTTTAATTTTATTATAGATGCATATAGGTTGTTGTTGCTAAAATAAATTATCATAGTTCTTGATAGAATTTATTTAGGCCCATTTAGTTATTGGGCTTATTCAATTAATAACAGTTGTTCTTATTAAGGTTAAATTCATCTCTTTTGGGCCTTGTGTGAGAGTTGGGAGCCATAGTAGTGGGTACGACATACTGAACCCAGCACCCCCTCACACAAATCACCCCAATTGTGAAGGCCCATTTGCCTGATTTGAACAACTTTACTAGGTTAATTACACTAGTTTAACCTAATTAAAATTGATTAGCAACATAATTAATTTCATTTATTTTGAAATTAATTTAAGAAAATTATAGTTTAAAGAATTCTTTATTCTAAGCTAAACTATATGTATTTTCTTGTATTTAATTAAATATAGAATTATAACCATCTAGATTCTTTCTGGAGCTTAATTTAAATTTTTCATTAAATATTCTTATTTAAGTTGATATTTAGTTATCTACAACTAACCAACTTAAATCTGAATATCTTTTGAATTTCAAATTTCAAAATTAAGTTGAGGAATTTTAGGCATTGGTTATTAAGATTCTTTAGATATTTTTTAAGTTAATATCTTTTCGAATATTAACTTAAAATGGAATATTTTCAAATTAAGTGGTTACAACTTAATTTTTGATATTTAATTAAATTTAAATTTGAAAAATATTTAGGTTCTAGATTTTTTTTCTAATACAACCTAATTTAGATATTTTTTTCAAATTTTGTGGAAAAGATACTTAGTCAAATAAGATATTTTCTAGATAGTTATTTCTAGACTACTTATTATTTCTAATTTTTAATAGGAAAATATTATACATTGTGAAATTAATTATTTATATAATTAATTTTGGTACAATTTATTTTAAGTATATTTTTCCTAGTATTAAACTAGAGATTAATAATTAAGCCTTCTCTACACTTAATTATTTATTTCTTGAATTTAATACATTTAATTAATTTGAAAATTAAATATCTAAGTTGATTTTTATCATCATACTTAAATATTTCTTTTTCATGACATTTAATTAAATAGAAAATTATTTTTAGTTGAAATTTATTTTTTCAACTAAATTTAAATAATTTTCAAAATATATTTTTTCTTTATTTTATTAATCAATTTTCGAAATTGCATTTCTTAAATGCTAGAATTTCGAATTTTATCTTGAAAATAGATTAAGTTGTAAATTAATTATTTATTTTAATTAATTCTTGGATCAACTTAAATCAATGATTTTTTCATTTATTGATTAATTTAAAATAAATTGAATTAAAGTATATTATTAGAAATTGAATTAATTAGTCAAAGGAAAATCTAGATAGATGATATTTTTGCTTGAAGTATTTTTCTAGTGTATTTAATTAAATAGAAAATTAATATTTAAGTTGATTTTCATCATCATACTTAAATATTTGAAATTTTTCTTATAAATTTAATTAAATAGGAAAATTATATTTTTTGTTGTAAATTAATTTTATTAATTAATTTTGGGCCAACATTAAATTAGAATAATTTTTCCAGGATTTATTTTTTATTTTAACATGCATTTTCAAAAATTGTATCCTTGAATACTTTAATTTTTCGAAATGCAATATATATTTATAGAAAATTAAATTTGAGTTGTAAATTAATTTAAATTAATTTTGTAACAACTTAAATATTTTTTTTCTAAATATTTATTGGAAATTATTACTAAGATGGAAATAATTCATGTTATTTTCATAACCATCTAAGTAAAATTTATAAATATTAAATTAAAATTTATATTTAGAATTTTTCATTCTAAATTGGAAATTTTAATTAAATAAATATATATTTGAAATAAATAGAATAAATAAAGAGAATAAAAGAAAATACAACTCTTTTTTAAATAATGAGCTTTATTATCAAGAGACATTCGATCTCCATTGTGGGTTTTACACCGCGTTTGTTTTAGTGAGTAATCCTCCCTAATGGAGCAACGTTCATTAGCAATTTCGCACCATTTAACCTCGCATGATAAGTAGTTTGTAAGTGTTTTGTATGGTATAGATCACCCTAATGGTGGCGACCATACTTGACTTGCAAGTTATGAAACAATGGTGGAAGCTCATAAGATAGAATTGCCTTGACTCTCGCCTAAACGGGACAACGCTGAATTCCAATCTTGATCGAATAAAAGGTTGCTAGAATGTTTAACATTTTAGACGAGCTGACAACTCTATTCAATGAATGGTAGCTTTGACTCTCGCCTAAACGGGACACTGATATCAGTTTGTTGAAAACCTTGGAAATTATTTAGGATTGTAAGTTTTAGTATTTTCACTTGTCATTCCTACTTGCTATATGTTTATAATTTCTGAATTATGTATGAATTTATATTGAACCATGTTATTTTCTGTTATTAAGTTGT
This sequence comes from Cannabis sativa, assembly GCF_029168945.1. Lineage (NCBI taxonomy): Eukaryota > Viridiplantae > Streptophyta > Magnoliopsida > Rosales > Cannabaceae > Cannabis > Cannabis sativa. Next base: position 63,717,395 of record NC_083601.1, read on the forward strand.
AGTTTAATTTCGAATCTTTATTGTTGGTCTAACTTGGCTTGTTTATCTAATGAGATAAATCCTTAGTGGATTTTCACCATTAGACATTCATAATAGTGTTAGATCTCGAAAGATAAATATTGTTTATGCGACATCTAGCTGTTCATCAATTGATGACACCTTAGACTAGTATTTTTACGATATGAAACAAGAAGATTATATAAATAAGATTACTTTGACTTTCACTAATCGAAGCATCGCTGGATTCTTATTTATAAACGAAATTATCCTAATTCCTCTTAGCTTATTCATTTCGAATTAGCTTCAAAACATATCATTGGATGAATGGTCTATAAATCATTTCATGTCATTATATTTTCTCTTAAGAAATTAAATGACGCATATGATTATAATCCCGAAATTCTATTCCCAATTGATATAAATCCTCAATCTTAGAAATCTCCTACTTGTATGGGCAAATCTGACTTAGAGTTTGTATTAGTAGTGCTGGTCCAAGATAGAATTACTCATAATATTTGGTATAAATTTAAGTCTTTGACTTTAATTTTAGAATCCAAACAGAAATTTTCTTATATTTCTAATTCCAGAATACAATACAGTTACACTTTCTCAAGTGTTTAATATCCATCTTCTATTAATGGATTAAAACTGTATGGAATATGAGTTAGGTATTCTGTGACCAGGATCCACTTGCAGTATTCTAAGAACTCTTTGATGTAACTAAACCTATGTCATCAATAGACACTACCATTTTTTTTTAATCTATGGCATTTGTATCTTGTTCATAGTGGATTTGACAAGATCAATCTCTGCAAAGAGTTAATATGCCTATATCCACTGAAAGTAGTTCATCTCATTCGCAGATGGATGTACATTCAAAGGTGGATATGAGTTTTTCGTTGTATTCTTAAAACGATAACTCTAGATTATACCTTTTAGCAAAGAAATTTAAAATGTTTGAAAATTTCATTAATTTCTAGCAATGGTTAAAACCATTAAGGTAAGTGGTTAAAGATCTTGCGAACTGATAGGGGTGGAGAAATAGTTAGTAGATATGCAGTTCAAAGATCATTAAATTGATTTTTGAATTATATCCAAACTTACCTCCCCAGAAATTTCGAGTTGCATGTTGATGATTAGTTACTAGTCGTTGCCTAATTCCTTCTATGGTAATACAATTTCAGAATGATGTAATGGTTGTATACTTAATGTAAATCATTACTAGATTCATGGATGACCTAATCAAAATCTTAAGAAAAGCTAGAACTGTTAACCATGGTTTCTTAGCTATTCTAAGTGATTAGGGGTGGACCATCCCATTGTCAATAGATAAGAAAGTGTTTGTTCAAACAAATACTACTTTTCTAAGAAAATGACTAAGTCTGAAAACAAGTAGCAAATAAAGGAGATATTTAATTCTTGATTCCAAAAGTGTTCTATCATCATATAACATATGATGATCCCACTGCCTCTGTTGTCTTGTCACAACCAAAGAGGTTAATACCATTTAGTTTTCTTCGACATAATTCACGGTACCTCGTCGTAGTGGGAGAGTTTCTAGGAACTCACCTTCTTATGACTTGGGAGACACTAGTGATTAAAATCCATTGTGAGTTTAAACAAGTAATGGATTGTCAAGATAAGAAACTAAGAAGAAAGCCAATAGAACTATGGTTTAATCCATTCACATGGAGTAACCTAAAGTTTTCTATTACAAGGACATAAAAGGAAATTTTCGTTTATAAGTCCATTCAATGGACTTAACAAAACTTCCTGTTCCTAGTATTATAGGTTTGAGTTTAACTAAACCTATGGCTTGTGGTATACCTGGTAATTACTTACTCTAATGCAAGCAACTTACTTTAGTAAGATGCTGAAGCATTTTCTTTCTAATAGAAATCTATAGAAGCTTCACAACTTCTTAGGCATAGATTTTCTTTATCTAAGGAAAAGTCTTAACTATTCCAGAAAAGATAAAGCCATGAAAGAATTTCTTATATCAACAGTGAGAGGTCTTAGATATGCTTTTGTATGCCTTAGACCAGACACCTGCTGTTGAGTGGGAGTAATGAGTAGGTATCAGATTAATCTAGGAGAAGAACATTGGAAGACAATCAAGTAAATCCTAAGATTAAGAAGAGGAACTATATGTTAGTCTATAAGGGTGTGTTTAAAACTCTTAGACTACACCATGTCAGATTTCAAAATTTGCCTTTGTGCTAGTAAATCTTTCTGATAAGATGGTGGTTACTCTGGGGGTGGAATAGTGATTTTGGAGAAGTGTAAAAACCTATCTGAAGTCTCTAGGTCTACCAGAGAGGGACTGAATGTTAAAGTTGCAGGAAAGGTACTTATTCAGTCTAAGGAAAGTTCTATACATCTTTGGCACCATTCCAAATTGCCTTAAACTACTAGTGTTAATTTCCTGATTAACCAAAAGTAGTTGCCAAAGGTATAGAATCCAGTATCCCAAGAGAGTAAGACATATAGAGAGGAATTTCACATTATCAATGATTTTGTGATTAAGGAAGAGTAATGGTGGAGAAAAGGTTGTGGTTAATTCAACCTTTCAGATCCTATTACGAGGAGTTTACTACTACTACACTTGATTTGTATATCAAGGTGTTGAGATTATTTGAAACGCACTTTTTGTTTTATATTAGTGCAAGTGGGAGTTTGTTGGGTTTTATGCCCTAAATAAAACTCATTTCAATATAATCAGATTTACTTATTAATATAGATCAGAAATAACATTTAATGTTGCATGGTTCACATGATTTATTTCATGATTATATGTACATAATGTATAAATTCATCTGAAACCCTTTTCACATACTTGATCCTGTTTATTGTGCCGTCAACACATTGGAAAGTAAACATGACTATGTGAATAAAGTTTCCTAGATTTATCAGACATAAGGTTTTACTGATATGATAATCGACAGCAGAGTTTACTTGCATTTGGAGAAGTGCTATGTTCTTTCCAGAGCATTGGTTAAAGTAAAGCTCAGGTTGGATGCATGGAGTATGCATCGGAAGGGACCGATATTGAACTTTGACTTAGATTTAATTAAACTTACCGTAAAATCTATTCAAGTCAATATCGCCTAGTTGATCCTAGATCAAATGATCTTAATCCTGATATGATTAGGCTCAATCTCAAGAGGCTATTCGTGTTCTTTGATTTGTTAGTTAAGCCTACTTTTAGGTCAGGGTGATACGTACATTTTGGGAACACGGTAGTGCAATTGAGTGGGAGCGCTAGCATAAACATGGAATCTATAGCTTCTATCTGGCAAATAGTAAGCAAAGGATGATCTCCTTCGAGCTTGACCAAACGAACATAAATGGTGGAGTACTCATTTCACATAAGCTGAAATATCATTTATACGGGGTCAAGTGTTTTAAGGAATAAATACATTGTAGGGTGTAACGGTAATTTAATCCCTTTACAGTGTAGATCATTCATATAGAGGATCATTGATCACATTAGGATTATAACAATGGATAACTAATGATGTGTCTATATGGTGGAACATATAGAGCATTCTATATACTGAGAGTGCAATTCTAAGTTCTATGCGTGGATTCAACGAAGAATTAATAAGTTAGTGAATTTTAGTGCTAAATTCTTGATCTACTTATTGGAAGCTCGGTTATATAGACCCATGGTCCCCCCACTAGTTGAGATAATATTGCTTGTAAGACTCATGTAATTGGTTTTGATTAATCAATTATAATTCTCAAATTAGACTATGTCTATTTGTGATTTTTTCACTAAGTAAGGGCGAAATTGTAAAGAAAGAGTTTATAGGGGCATATTTGTTAATTATGATACTTTGTATGGTTCAATTAATAAATATGATAAATGACAATATTATTTAATAATTATTTATAGTTATTAAATAGTTAGAATTGGCATTTAAATGGTTGAATTAGAAAATTGGCGTTTTTGAGAAAATCAGATGCAGAAAAGGTAAAACTGCAAAATTGCAAAAAGTGAGGCCCAAATCCACTAGTATAGGGCCAGCCACTTTTGTAGGCAATTTAAACTGATATTTTCATTATTTTAATGCCAAATAATTCAAACCTAATCCTAGTGGAATGCTATAAATAGATAGTGAAGGCTTCAGGAAAAACACACTTAAATTTTCTATTTTTCCTTCAGAAAAAAACCTGAGCCTTCTCTCTCCCTATCTTTAGCTACCACTTCTTCTTTCTTCTTCCTTTGAATTTCGAAATCCCTAGTGATTAGAGTAGTGCCCACACACATCAAGTGATACCTCAATCATAGTGAGGAAGATCGTGAAGAAAGATCATCAGCAAAGGAGTTTCAGCATCAAAGATTCAGAGAAAGAGATCCAGGTTCAGATATTGATAATGCTCTGCTACAGAAAGGAATCAAGGGCTAGATATCTGAACGGAAGGAGTAATTATATTCCGCTGCACCCAATGTAAGGTTTCTTAAACTTTATATGTGTTTAATTTATCGTTTTAGAAAGTTCATATTTAGGATGTTAATAAACATACTTGTGAGTAGATCTAAGATCCTGGTAAAATAATTTCCAACAGTTGTGTCCCGGTAGTCAGTTCCTGGGTTTCGGTTCGAAATTCGACTCCTGTTTCTCGAGTTTGGGGTCAAGTTTTGGGTCTCAGTCCTGGTTTCGCGCCCAAATTTGGGTCCAAGTGCCCCATCTATGTCCCGATTCTTTGTCTAAGTTTGGGTCCAGGTTCGGGTTTGGGGCACAGGTCCCCCATCTAGGTCACAGTTCGGTTCTCAGGTCCCAAGTCCGAGTCTCAGGTCCCAGGTCCCAGTCCCAATATGGGTTCTAGTCCCAGTCCAGGTTCAGGGCTCGATCCTAGTCCGAGTCTGGGTCCTAGTCGTGATCTCGGTCCAGGTTCATGTCCCGGGTTCGAGTTTGAGTTCTAGTACGAGTTTGACTCTAGGTCTGGGTCTAGGTCTAGGTCTGGGTTTTTGTTCGGGTATGGGTTTGGGTCTTGGTCTGGGTCTATGTTTGGGTCAGGGTTCTTGTACGGGTCTGGGTTCTCATCCAGGTCTTGGGTTATGGGTTTTGGGTTCCATGTTCTGGGTCGCTGGTCGTGGCACAAGTCTAGGTTCAGGTTTAGGTTTCGGTTCGGTTATTAATCCCAATCTAGGTCTGGGTCCTTGTTCGGTTCTGTGTCTAGATCCAGTTCTCGGTCCAAGTCCAATTCCTGTTCAAATGTCCTGTTTCCGGTTCTTGTTACGATTTCGGGTCCTGGGTCTGAGTCCTTGTTTGGGTCCTAGTCTTGAAATGGTTCTAGGTTTGGGTCTTGGTACAATTGTAAGATCCAGACACCGACTACGGGTTGGGTCCAAGAACCTCGTCATGGGTTAAGATCCGGATCCCAATCTTTTGTCTTGGTCTCGTTCCGATTCGGATCCTGGGTCTCAGTCCGTGTCCATGTCCGGGTCTAGGTTTGGGACAGAGACTGGGGTCGGGTCTTGGGTCCCATTCCATGTCCTGGGTCCTGATTTTGGTTCTAATTTTGGGTTTGGGTCCCCAATCGAGGTCTAGGAACTGTGTCGAGGTCTGAGTCTCCAATCTCAGTCCAGTTCCTGCGTCCGAGTCTAGATCCAAGTCCGTGTCTAGGTTCGGGTTCATGTCCCGAGTCTCGATTTGATTTTTGATTGGAGTCCACATCTAGGTCTGTGTTTGGGCCTGGGTCCTAGACAGATTCCAGTTCCGAGACTGAGATCGGATCCTAGTCCTCTAGTCTTGTTCCAAGGTCCCGGTTCGCTTCTAGTTTCGAGCCACGGGGTACAGGTTCGGGTTTGGGTCTGGTTTTGGGTCCGAGTCTGGGTTGGGGTTTGAGTCTAGGTATGGGTCCCAGATCCAAACATCGACTATGGGTCAGGTCCAAGCTTCGGGTCGAAATCAGGATCCTGGTCTCGGGTCCTAGTCTAGTTCCACTTTGGGTCAAAGGTTCTGGCTAGGTCCTAGTTTAGGGTGTGGGTCCGGGGTTAGGTCCAGGGTCTCAGTGCCAGTTCCGAAGCCCGGGTCCCGAGTCTAGGTTCCCCATCCAGGTCTGGGTCCTCCGAGTCTAGGACCCAGTTAGGGTTCAAGTCCTTGTCCGAGTTCAGGTTCTTGTTCCCAATCCCAGTTCAGGTCGAGATCTGGGTTCGAGTCCAGATCCTAGTGCGAGTATTAGTCTAAGGTTTCGATCTTTATCCGGGTTCCGAGGCCCGGGTCAAGGTCCCCCATCCAGATACGGGTCCTTGGTCCCAGTCAGGGTCCATGTTTGGGTTCTGGTCCTAGTCCCAATTCTCATTTCAATTCCGTGTTTGGCTTCGGGTACGGGTCCGAGTCTAGGTCGGGGTATGAGTCATGGTCCGAGTTTTGTGTTGGGTCTGGGTCCAAGTTCAGATCCTGATCTTGGTCTGGGTTTGGGTCCAGGTTCGAGTCCGAGTCCATGTCTTGGGTACTGGTCTAGGTTTGGGTCTGGGTCTCGCTCAAGGTCCAGGTCCCACGTTTTGAACCTTGTTTGGGTATGGGTCCCCGTCTTGGTTCGAGTCTAGGTTTGTATCTAGATCCATGTATAAGTTTTAGTCTGGGCCTGGGATTGGGTCCGAGGTTCAGGTCCAACATGATACCGAACCTGGAACCAGAATAAGACTAGGACTAGGACTGTAACAGGACTCAAACCTAAACCCATACTCAGATCAGAACCCATACTTGGACTTGGACCCAAACCAGGACTTGTGACCTGGGAGCTAAACCAAGACCGGGACCTGGACCAAGACTGGAACCTGGACCCAGACCGGGACCAGGACCTAGACCGAGACCCAGAAACTGGGGCTGAACCCAAGACCCAAGAACAAGACTCGGACTTGGCACCCGAAACCCACACCTAGACTGGGACTAGCACCCGAACTCGGACAAGAACCCAAATTGGGACCTGGACTCGGGCCGGACCCGAACACGAACCAGAACACAAACTTGGACCCGGACTGGGACATAGGACCCAGAACATAGATAGGGGACCCAGACCTAGGAATTTAGCCCTCGAACTAGGACCGGAACTTGGATCGGGATTGGGGACCTGACCCTAGACTCAAACCTGGACATAGGACCCACCTGAGGACTTTGGATCCGGGAATCGATGCTTGGGCCCACCTCGGTGTTTGGATCTAGGACATAGACTAGAACCCGAACCCAAACTCAAACTCAAACCAGGACCCGGACACATACCAAGACCCAGAACCACACTCGGGAGCCAAAACCAAAACTTGAACTTGAACTGGAATGAGATCATTGAAAGGGATCGAGACCTGGACCCGAACCCAAACTCAGAACCGGACCCAACCACGAACCCTACCCGAGACCGAAAGCCAAACCTAAACATCGCCCTGGACCCAAATCAGGACCCGAACCCAGACTCAGACCCAAACTCGACCCGAACTCGTACCTCGTGACATGAAACTAGAACTGAAACTAGAAGCAGATCGGGACCCAGGAACAGGACAAGGACTAAGAAGGGACCCAGACACAAAACTGTAACCGGACCAGGACCTGGACTCTGACACAAACCCACCTTGGGATTGGGTCCAAAACCTGAATCCAAACCCGAACCGGTACTCGGGACCCGAACCCAGACCTAAATTCAGACCCGAACATTAAACATGACTCGCGACCCAGAACTCGGATCGAGTCGTAGAACTGGACCCCGGTCTCGGTCCTATACCTAGACCCAAACCCAGTCCGGGACCTGAGACATGAACTGAAACAAGACTGGGACCTGTGATTGGGATCCAGATGTTGTCCCGAGATTAGACAACTGGGGCTTGGACAAGACCCATAGTCGATGTCTTGATCTGAGACTCGGACAAGGACTCAAAGCTAGACCAGGACCTGCATCCAGACCCAAACCTAATACCCAAAACCAAAACTTGAACCAGAACATGACCAAGACCCTGAAACAGGACCAGGACAGTGACCAGGACCTGGACCGGGACTCAGAACTAGACCGAACATAGCCCCAAAACTCGAGCTCGGACCTAGTCCTGGACCCGGTCCCAGACCTAGACAAGGACTGAGACTCGAACCCGAACTCGAGACTCGATCCCAGACCAAGCCCTTGACCGAAATTGGAATTTCGACCTCGACATGGACACTAACCCAAACCCGGACTCGAATCCCGACCAAGACCCAGATCGGGATCAAAACACGGGACCTAGACCGAAACCCAAATGCAAACCCACACCTGAACCTGGGACCCAGACCTAGGACCCAAACATGGACCTTGACTAAGACCTGGACCCAGATCGAGATCTGAAAAACCCGCACCTAGACTTGGAATAAGACTCGGACCCCGACCCCAACCTGGACAAAAACCCAGACCCAGAACCAAACCCGAACCCGGAATTAGAACTGGAACTGTGACTAGGACCCGCACCTGAGACTAGAACCAAACCCAAACCTTAACCAAAACTCAGACTAGATCCTAGACCGAGACCTTCACTAAGACTAAGACCAGAGACCTGGGACCTGAACCTGGACAGGGACCTGTACCTGACCTTATCTTAAACCCTCACCGAGTCGTGAGACCGGCAACCCAGATTAGGATCGAAACCCTGACAAGGACGTGAACCTCAACATGGACGAAGACTGAGATCGAGACCTAGACTTGAACACGAACCGGGACCTGGACTAAAACCAAGACTCGGGACTCGAACCCGAACCTGGACCTAGACGAGGACCTAGGAACTGAACTTGGACGGGGGACCTAGACCAAAGACCTAGGCGCTGAAACCCAGACCCAGATCTAAATCCAAGACTCAAAACTAAACCAGGACCAGACCTTGACCTGGGAATCTAAAGTCGGACCCAAACCCGGACCCAAAACCTGCCCCGGACCCAAACCATGACAGAAACCTGGACTCGAACCCATGTCAGGAGCAAACCTGAACCTGGGACCCAAAATCAGACCGAGACCCAGAATCCAACCCAAACATAGAAAAAGAATATTTTTAAATAACATAGAAAAAAAACTAGCATAAAATTTAGTATACGTGCCTCGCAGGTAGTTTTTTGCTAGTAAATATATATATGCATATATACTTTCGTTTCGTAATGATGAGTAGGTTATTTTGACCACTATACATGCACGAGACTTTTAGTTCTTATGATACCATATTTGATATATATAAATGTTCTTGATTTTGGTGTCCAAAAGTGTTGACTGCTGCCCACATGAACAAAATATGTGTTGTAAAAAATTAATGGTTTAAATCCAAATGAGAAAGTATAAAAACTTAAGTAGAGATCACAAGACACTTGAACGAGTTCAAAGAGTATAGTCCTCTTTATTTGCAACGACAATAAAGTCCAAGCACAAATCACAGGCTTCAAGTAATAGTAGTAGTATGTATAATAGAAGTTGTTGTCGTTTACTAATCAATTGGGTTAATTCTCATCATATAATAATATATATATCACTAAAACGACAGGCGTTTGAAGCAGCGTGGGCAGCAGCTTGTAAAGTGAACGCTTCGACAATAATGGTTCCATCAGGGTCCGTGTTCCTTGTCAAACCAATCTCGTTCTCTGGTCCTAATTGTCAATCGGACATTGTAGTTCAAGTGAATTAATCACAACTCTTATGATTAGTAATACCAATAATCCTTTTCAAAAAAATTAACTGCAAATATCAAAATTTAAAAATTTATTTTTATTATTATAATAAAATATTTTAGAATAAAATTATTTTTTATAAAAATAAAATAAAAAAGTCACCCAATAATTTCTCATAAACCAAAAATTCTGTTATATAAAATAGATATTTTATTAAGATATAATTATTCTTATATGTTAGAATTTGGGATATAAGGTGAATGGGGTTCCATCTCAAAACCAATTGGTAATGGGAGGAGCGTGGGCCCGAGTCTTTCTTATATATTCTATTATCTTTCCACACATTAGCAATGTGGGACTCTATAACATCCCCCCTCAAGATGGTAGCTATTTTATATGCTCACCATCTTGGACAACTCGATCATAAGCGACTCTTTTTTGGCTCACTATCCCTGATCACAAGATGGGAGGAGCAGCCCAGTCTTCTTATAATAAAATATTTTAGAATAAAATTATTTTTTATAAAAATAAAATAAAAAAGTCACCCAATAATTTCTCATAAACAAAAAATTCTGTTATACAAAATAGATATTTTATTAAGATATAATTATTCTTATATGTTAGAATTTGGGATATAAGGTGAATGGGGTTCCATCTCAAAACCAATTGGTAATGGGAGGAGCAGCCCAGTCTTCTTATATATTCTATTATCTTTCCACACATTAGCAATGTGGGACTCTATAACATCCCCCCTCAAGATGGTAGCTATTTTATATGCTCACCATCTTGGACAACTCGATCATAAGCGACTCTTTTTTGGCTCACTATCCCTGATCACAAGTGGCTCTTTTTGCTCTACTTTTCGAATCAGTATTTTTTGGATTTTTGGTGCCTCTCTTTTTTTTCGCTCACTATTCCCGAATCACAAGTGACATTTTTTGACGTTTTGGCTCTAGGATCAGTTTTTTTATGGATTTTTCGGTGGCTCTTTTTTATTTTGGCTCTACTTTGATCAGTTTCTTTTTTTGGGTAACTATCCCCAAAATCAGACCCAGACCAAGAATCAGACCGAGACCCGAACTGGGACCTTGTCCTAAACCCTCGCCGGAACCTAAAACCCGCGAGCAAGACAAGGATCTAGACCCTGACAAGGACCCAAACCTTAACTCGGACCAAGATTGGGACCGAGACCTAGACCGAAACCTAGACCGGGACCTGGACTAATACCAAGACTCAGGACCCGAACCCGAACTTGGACCAAGACTAGGACCTCGGAATCGGACTTGGATGGGGGACCTAGACAAGGGACCTAAGCTCTGGAACACAGATCTAGATCTAAATCCAGGACTCGAACCCGAACCCGAACCCGAACAAGGACCTGTCGTAGACCCGGGAATCTGAAGTCACACGCAGACCCGGACCCGAAACCTACCCCAGAACCAAACACGAACAGGATTAGGACCAGGACAAGGACCCACACTTAGAGCCCTATCAGAACCTAGACCGAGATCCAGACCCAAACAAAAACTCAGATTAGGACTCGAACCCTGACCGTACTCAAACACAAACTCGAACTCGGAATTGAAATTGGAACTGGAACTAGACTAGGATTAGGACCAGGACAAGGACCCAAACCTGAACCCAAACCCAAATAAAAACCCAAATCGAGACACAAACCCAAACTGGGACTAGGACCGAAACCCGAACCTAGACCGGGATCAAAACCCAAACCAAAACCGTGACCTGGACCCAGAATCGAGATAGGGACCTGGGCAACAGAACTATGATTGGGACCCAAGACCCGACCCCGAACCCGGACATGAACCTAGGTTCCAGCTCGTGACCCGACACCTGAAATGGAACCAGAACAGGACCCGAGATCGAGATCTGGATCTGGACCTAGGGCTTGGAATGAACCCATAGTCGATGTCTGGATCTGGGATCTAGCCCCGGACCTGAACCCTGACCAGGACCCAAACCTAGACCCAGACCCGAACCCAGTCCTGGACCCAAACCCATACCGTATGACCTGAAAATGGAACCGAAATAGGAAGTAGATGGGGACTCAGGAACGGGACTAGAATAAGGACTTGGACCTGGACCTAGAACTGTAACTGGACCTAGACCTAGACCTAAAACCATAACGAGACTAGGACTCGGACTCCAACCCAGACCTAGACCCGAATTGGGACCCAGACCCGAATCCCAACCCAGACTTGGACAAGGTACCCCAACCTAGACCCGAACATAGACTCAAACATGGAAAAAGACTCGGGATAGAGAACTGGGGCCAGTACCTAGAACCGCACCCCACCATCAGTCCCGAACAAAAACTCGGACTTGGGACTCGGGACCTGAACCAGAACTAGATCGAGACACGTGATAACGATCCAGATCTGGGACTCAGGCCAGGACCCGAACCCAGACTAGGACCCATACCTGGACCCTGACCCTTACGTGGGACCCAAAATTGGAAATTGAAGAAGAATCACAACACCATGACCCTCGAACAAGACTAAGACCGTGACCAGGACCCTCGAACAATCGGGATGGCCCCTTATGAACTTTTACATGGAAGAAAGTGTAGATCACTGATTCACTGGGATGAAGTAGGTCAAATAAAGTTCCTAGTCCCTAAGGCTGTTCAGAGAACAAGTGAGGCAGTTGATAAAATTAGAGCACGAATGCTCGCGGCTGAAAGCAGAAAGAAGAGTTATGTTGATCCAAAGTGACAGGAGATTGATTTTCAGATTAGAGATATAGTATTTCTCCGGGTATCGCCTATGAAAGGCATCAAACACTTTGGTAAGAAAGGGAAGCTTAGCCAAAGGTCCATTGGACCTTTTGCAATCCTTGAGAGGATAGGGCAAGTAGCGTATAGATTGGGTACGCCCCCAGCGCTGGCACCTGTACAAGATGTGTTCCATGTTTTGATGCTTTAGAATTATGTCTTTGATTCATCGCATATCTTTAGTTATGAAGCTTTGGAACTATAGTCAAATTTATCATATGAGGAACAACCGGTGCAAGTACTTGATAGAAGAGAGAAAGTCTTGAGAAACAAGAAAATTGCACTGGTGAAGGTATTATGGAAAAACAGTAAAGTGGAAGAGGCAACCTGGGAACTCGAGACGGATATGCAACAAAATATCCAGAGTTGTTCAGGTAAATTTCGGGACAAAATTTCTATAAGGAGGGGGTAATTGTAATACCCTAAGACTAAGAAAATGGATTACCAAACCCTAACTAGTTAAATGTGTATTATTATATAATTTATTATAAGTGAATTAATTTGATATATCATATGTTAAGACCCCGTTGGTGAGCCACGGGCAATTCTCTAATTTTTACACGAGAAGGGTAAAACTATGGAATTTATATTATGATGTGCTTATGGACTATATTATTATACATTCACAACTGGGTATTTCGTGCGGAATCGGGTTCGGGGCCAAAATACAATTTTGGGATTATTTGTTGGCATTTTATTTATATGTGATTAATTTGAAAATTATTTGAATATGTGATATTCAATGAAAATGACTTAAATGCCCTTGAATTCTTAATTGTGTGTTATATGGCCCTAGGGGCAATTTAGGCTTTTTTGACTATTTTTCCATTTTGTGACAAGTGAATGTTGATTAATGAAAAGCATTTTCTGCATTTTGCTTTACCCAAACTGCCCCCTCTCTCTCTCTAAACTCATTTACTCTATTTTGTGGGAATCATTGAAGCTTGAGTTGTTGAGGATTTGGAGGTAGTTTTCTTACTGTCTTAATTTGAATTGGTTGCTGAAATTGAAGTTGATTTAAGCATGATTTTAATGTAGAGATCCTTTTGATGCATGGGTGTTGGAATTAGTTTAATTTTGATACTCTATGCTTGATTGTGTTAAAGATTGATGTAGGATGCTTTCTGTTATGCTTTTGAGATAATTTTTGAAGTTAAGTTGGTGCTTTAATTCTTTTATACAGCTCTGATTTTATTGTTGAGCTTGAGCTTGTATTTTGGGTTTAAAGATTCAAGGTTTGAGCTTAAATTTGTTGATATTTTACTCAAGTTTGGAGCCTATATTGTATATTGTTTAAATCTGATTTTGTTGCATGCGAGCTTTGATTTTGACCTTTAAATGTGTGTATTAGCTCTATGTTATGTTAGTTATATTGTGTGGGAAATGATTTTGAGATATATGCATGTTTGGGGTGAGATTGGGTGATTTTGGATGCATTTTTGGAGTTGCTAGAATGGAGTTTCTGGGTTTTCAACCCAGGCGCAGCGGCCCAGCTTTTGGGCACCGCGGCCCGCTCGCATGGACAAATTGCATGTTGAACTTGTTTTGTTCATAACTTTTGACTCGGGACTCTGTTTGGGCCGTTCTTTATATTGTTGGAAAGCTCGTTTCGAGCTTTATATGTTTACCTATATTTTGAATGTCAATTTTATATTATGTGAAAGTTGATTTAGGGATTAACCCTATACTTGTGAATCCCAAAAATTGTGACTAGGATTATTGACACTGGGTCAGGGGCAATGGAGGATTTGGAATCTCTACGTTTACGGGACAGTTGGTAAGATAGTATTTAGCACGTAGGGTATGCACGGTGGCGCTTATATTGAATATGATATATGTGAGTAATTTGGAACCAGGACTAGGGTTATCACCCTAACATGAGCGGTTTAATGGTTTAGGGTTATTACTCTAGTGATGATTAATGTGAATGTGTTATGCATAGTTATATATAAGTGTATATTGAGATTTAGGGTTATGCGTTCAAGACATAATCGGGTTGAACTCGGTGACTAGAACTGAGATGAACCGTTTTGAAGGCCTTATTGTATTTAGACGTGTAAGCGTAACAAGTAGGTCTATCCGACATACACATAAATAGGCGTGCGAGCGTAACACACGGGTCTGTGTCATACAGACAAATGTCAAATGGCATTGATGTTTATGTGATGTGATAATTATGATTATTGATATTTTATACTGTCTTGCTGGGCTTGGCTCACGGGTGATGTACTGCGCACGAAAGGAGAAATCTGTTTCAGATCATCCATGAGTGCAAGAGTTGGGCGATGTATGTACATGTTCGAGCCACAATAGACCAAGCGGATTGGGGTCTACCAGTGATGAACTTTTGAAACTCTGATTTTGCCGCATAGGTCAGCTAGTGAAAAGCCTTGTAATATTTTGTAAAATATTTTTGAGATCTCGAGACATGTAATTTTTGATTGTAAAGTTAAGTTTATTACAACTTTTATTTTCACTCTGTTTCCAATTAAATTTTAAATTACCCGCGCTTATCTTTCTAGTAATCCAATTTTGGGGATTAGGGTTTCTTAATCACCTTGGGTAGTGTGCCTATATCTTAGGGCGTTAATAGTTTGGTATCACAGCGCTAAGGTTTTTAAATTCCTTGTCCTGGTCCTGTTCCTGGGTCCCGATCCACTTTTAGTTTCAGTTCCAGTTTCAAGTAAAGGGGTACAAGTTTGGGTCGATTTTGGGTGCAAGTCTGGGTTTGGGTCCTGATTTGGGTCTGGGGCGAGGTTCAGGTCTGGGTTTCGGTCTCGGTTAGGGTTTGAGGGTGGGTCTGGTTCGGGTTCGGTCTAGGTCCAGGTCCTAGTCCCATTCAAAGATCCCGGTCCAATTCAAGTTCAAGTTTTGGTTATGGTTCCCGAGTGTGGGTTTGGGTCTTGGTATGTGTCTGGGTCTTAGTTTGAGTTCGAGTTTGGGTTCGGGTTCAGGTCTATGTCCTAGATCCAAATACCGACTACGGGTCGGGTCCAAGCATCAAGTCCCGAATCTCATGTCCCGAGGTGGCTCCTAGGTCACGTTTTGGTTTGGGTTCGGGTCCCAGATCCTAATCAAAGTTCTGAGGCCCAAGTTCTGGTCCTAGTTTGGGGGCCCAATTCCTAGGTCTGGGTCCCCCATCTATGTTTGGGTCCTAGGTCCCGGTTTGGGTTCGAGTCTGAGTTCGGGTCCCAGTCCAAGTCTGTGTTCGAGTTTTAGGTCCCAGGTTCGAGTCTTGTTCTTGGGTCCTGGGTTTGGCCCTAGTGTTTGGGTTTGAGTCTGGCTCCGAGTCTGGCTCCGAGTCTGGATCTGGGTCCAGGTCCCGGTATTGCTTTAGGTCCCAGGTCACAGGTCCCGGTTTGGGTCCAAGTCCCGGTATGGGTTCTGGTCTGAGTTAGGGTTTAGTTTTGGGTCATGTTACAGTCCCATGTCTGTGTTCTAGTCTTAGTCCTAGTCTAATTCAAGTTCTGGGTCTCGGATCGGGTCGGACCTGAACCTGGGACCCAATCCCATACCTAGACTCAAACCTAGACATGGATCAGGATAAGAACCTGGACTCTAACCTAGACCCGAACTCACACCCAGACCGTGATCGAAACTTAGGACCTGGATCCGGACCGAGACCTAGACCCAAACCTGGACCTGTACCCAAGACTTGCACTCGGACCTGGACAAAAACCCATACTGAACCCTGGACTCGGACCAGGACTCAGACCCCGACCCAGACTTGGACAAGAACCCGAACCCAGACACGGAATCGAAATCAGAACAGGGACTAGGACCCGAACCCAAACATGGACTCAGACTGGGACCTAGGACCCGAACATGGATGGGGGACCTGGACCCGGGCCTCGGAACCCAAACCCGGATCGAAACTCGAGACTCAGACCTGGACCTGGATCTGGACTCAAACCCAGGACTCGAACCCAGATCTTGACAATGACCGTGATCAAAAACCCGAACCCGAACTCGGACTAGGACTTGAACCCCGACCAGGTCCTAGACTTAGAGCGTGACCTAGGACCCAAACCTCGATGGGGGACCTGGACCCGGGACCCGAGCTTCGGAATTGACACCGACACCCAGGACCTAACCCGAGACCCAGACCCTGAACTTGGACACGGACCAGGACTGGGGACCCGAAGTGGAACTAGATTGGGACCCGAGAAAAGGATCTTGATCTAGACTCGGGGCTTGGACCTGGAACCAGACTAGGACTAGGACGAAGACCAGGACAAGGACCCACACCCGAACCCAAACCCAAACTGCGACTAGGACCAAAACCCGAACCTAGACCGCGACTAAAACATAGAAAAGAACTAAGACCTAGACATAGAATCATGATAAAGACCTGGGCAACGAAACTAGGAACGAGACCTAAGACCCGACTCTAGACCCAGACTTCAACCTAGGACCCAGCTTGTGACCCAGCACCCAAAATGGAACCAAATCAGCACTCGAGATCGGGATCTGGATCTTGACCTAAGGCTTGGACTGAACCCGTACTCGGTGTTTAGATCTGGGACCCAGCCCAAGACCTGAATTTAGTCCCACACCCAAACCTAGACCCGAACCCGTACCCTGTGACCTAAAGTTGGAATCGAAATCGAATGTAGACCGGGACTTGGGAACAGGTAAGAAACAAAGACTTGGACCTGGACCTCGAACCATAACTAGACTTGGACCTAGACCCGGAACCGTAACTAGACCAGGACCCGTACTCCCAACCCAGACCTGGACTCGCGACTCGAACTTGGACCCAAACTCAGACCTAAACATGGAAGCAGACTCAAGACACAAAACTGGGACCGGGACCTAGAACTGCACCCCAATCTCGGTCTCGAATCCAAACTTGAACTTGGGACGCGAGACCTAAACAAAAACCAGATCGCGACACGTGACAAGGATCCAGATCTGGGACTCAGACCAGGACCCGAACTCGAACCAAGACCCACATCGGACCCTGACCCAGACCCGGGACCCAAACAGCACCCAGACCCAGACCCAGAACTAGAACCGAACTCGGACTAGCCCCAGACCCAAATCGAGACCTGAACTCGGGCTCAGACATGGTCGTTTACCCAGACCAGGACCGAGACCCGGACCCAAAACCCTAACCCGAACCAAGACCTAGACCTGGGACCCGATCCCAAACCAAGACTCAAACTTAGATAGGGATCTGAATACGAACCTAGACTCGAACCCAAACCTAGACTCACACTGAGATCGAAACTTAGGACCTAGAACCGGACCGAGACTCTGAGCCAAACCCTCACTTGAACCGCACCCGGGACCTAAATTCGGACCTAAACTCGAACAAATATCCAGACTGGGATTCGGACTTTAACCCAGACCTAGACCCAAACTCGGACCAAGACTCAGACCCCGACCCAGACCCGGACCCAAACCCGAACCTAGACACTGAATCGAAATCGAAACTAGGACTAGGACCCAAACCCGAACATTGACCCAGACCAGGACCAAGGTCCTAGACGTGGATGGGGAACCTAGAATTGGGCCTCAGATCCCAGACCCAGATTGGAACTTAGGACTTGGACCAAAACCTGGACCTAGACTCGAACCCTGATCTAGACGCAGACAAAGATCGGAACCCGAACCGAAACTCGAACCAAGACTTGAACCTTGACCGGGTCCTAGACTTGGATCGCGACTTAGGACTCGGACATGGATGGGGGTCATGGATCCAGGACACGGGCATCAGAACTGGGACCGAGACCCAGGACCTGACCCCGGACCTAGGCCCTGACATAGGACCCAGACTGGGACCTGGGAACCGAAGTTAAACTAGACTGGGACCCGAGACCGTGATCCAACTCTTGACCCAGGGGCTTGGACCTGACCCGTAGTCAGTGTTTGGAATTGGGACCCATACCCGGACACAAACCAAGACCTGGACTCAAACCCAGACCCGAACTAAGACCCAAACCCTTACCTAGACAAATACCTATACCCCTGACCTGGGTCCAAGTCCAAGTTTGGGTTTGAGTCCGGGAACTAGAATCTAACTAGGACCCAGACCCAGACCCGGACCAGGACGCAGAGCCGAATCAAAAGTTAGATCGAGACTCGGGACACGAATCTGAACCCAAACACGGACTTGGACCCAGACCCAGGCACAGGACCCAGACCGGGACTGGAGACTAGGATCTGGACCTAGGACCCAAACCTAGATTGGAGACGCAAACTCAACCTTAGAACCAGAATCGGGAAACATGACTAGGACTGGGATCCAAGACCCGACCCAAGTATGGGTCTTAGACCCACACCCAAACACGGACACGGACCTTAGATCTACTCACAAGTATGTTTATTAACATCCTAAATAAGAACTTTCTAAAACGATAAATTAAACACATATAAAGTTTAAGAAACCTTACATTGGGTGCAGCGGAATATAATGACTCCTTCCGTTCAGATATCTAGCCCTTGATTCCTTTCTGTAGCAGAGCATTATCAATATCTGAACCTGGATCTCTTTCTCTGAATCTTTGATGCTGAAACCTCCTTCTTGCTGAAATTCTTTCTTCACGATCTTCCTCACTATGATTGAGGTATCACTTGCTGTAAGTGGGCATTACTCATACACTAAGGATTTCGAAATTGAAGGAAGAAGAAAGAGAGAGTGGGTTCGGCCAAAGATAGGGAGAGAGAAGGCACAGGTTTTTCTGATTCAGAAAGTGTCAGAAGAAAACTGTAATTTTCCTGAAGCCTTCACTATCTATTTATAGCATTCCACTAGGGTTAGGTTTGAATTATTTGGCATTAAAATAATGAAAATATCAGTTTAAATTTCCTACAAAAGTGGCAGGCTCAATACTAGTGGATTTGGGCCTCACTTTTTGCAATTTTGCAGTTTTATCTTTTCTGCATCTGATTTTCTCAAAAACGCCAATTTTCAAATTCAACCATTTAAATGCCAATTCTAACTATTTAATAACTATAAATAATTATTAAATAATATTGTCATTTATCATATTTATTAATTGAACCATACAAAGTATCATAATTAACAAATATGCCCCTATAAACTCTTTCTTTACAATTTCGCCCTTACTTAGTGAAAAATTCACAAATAGACATAGTCTAATTTGAGAATTATAATTGATTAATCAAAACCAATTTCATGAGTCTTACAAGAAATATTATCTCAACTAGTGCGGGGACCATGGGTCTATATAACCGAACTTCCAATAAGTAGATCAAGAATTTAGCACTAAAATTCACTAACTTATTAATTCTTCGTTGAATCCACGCATAGAACTTAGAATTGCACTCTCAGTTATATAGAATGCTCTATATGTTCCACCATATAGACACATCATTAGTTATCCATTGTTATAATCCTAATGTGATCAATGATCCTCTATATGAATGATCTACACTGTAAAGGGATTAAATTACCGTTACACCCTACAATGTATTTATTCCTTAAAACACTTGACCTCGTATAAATGATATTTCAGCTTATGTGAAATGAGTACTCCAACATTTATGTTCGTTTGGTCAAGCTCGAAGGAGATCATCCTTTGCTTACTATTTGCCAGATAGAAGCTATAGATTCCATGTTTATGATAGCGCTCCCACTCAATTGCACTACCGTGTTCCCAAAATGTATGTATCACCCTGACCTAAAAGTAGGCTTAACTAACAAATCAAAGAACACGAATAGCCTCTCGAGATTGAGCCTAATCATATCAGGATTAAGAACATTTGATCTAGGATCAACTAGGCGATATTGACTTGAATAGATATTACAGTAAGTTTAATAAATCTAAGTCAAAGTTCAATATCGGTCCCTTCCGATGCATACTCCATGCATCCAACCTGAGCTTTACTTTAACCAATGCTCTAGAAAGAACATAGTATTTCTCCAAATACAAGTAAACTCTTGTTGTAGATTATCATATCAGTAAAACCCTATGTCTGATAAATCTAGGAAACTTTATTCACATAGTCATGTTTACTTTCCAATGTGTTGACGGCACAATAAACAGGATCAAGTATGTGAAAAGGGTTTCAGATGAATTTATACATTATGTCCATATAATCATGAAATAAATCATGTGAACCATGCAACATTAAATGTTATTTCTGATCTATATTAATAAGTAAATCTGATTATATTGAAATGAGTTTTATTTAGGGCATAAAACCCAACAAACTCCCACTTGCACTAATATAAAACAAAAAGTGTGTTTCAAATAATCTCAACACCTTGATATACAAATCAAGTGTAGTAGTAGTAAACTCCTCGTAATAGGATCTGAAAGGTTAAATTAACCACAACCTTTTCTCCACCATTACTCTTCCTTTAATCACAAAATCATTGATAATGTGAAATTCCTCTCTATATGTCTACTCTCTTGGGATACTGGATTCTATACCTTTGGCAACTACTTTTGGTTAATCAGGAAATTAACACTAGTAGTTTAAGGCAATTTGGAATGATGCCAAAAATGTATAGAACTTTCCTTAGACTGAATAAGTACCTTTCCTGCAACTTTAACATTCAGTCTCTCTCTAGTAGACCTAGAGACTTCAGATAGGTTTTTACACTTCTCCAAAATCACTATTCCACCCCAAGAGTAACCACCAACTTATCAGAAAGATTTACTAGCACAAAGGCAAATTTCGAAATCTGATATGGTGTAGTCTAAGAGTTTTAAACACACCCTTATAGACTAACATATAGTTCCTCTTCTTTATCTTAAGATTTACTTGATTGTCTTCCAATGTTCTTCTCCTGGATTAATCTGATACTTACTCATTACTCCCACTCAACAGCAGGTGCCTGGTCTAAGGCATACAAAAGCATATCTAAGACCTCTCACTGTTGATTTAAGAAATTCTTTCATGGCTTTATCTTTTCTGGAATAGTTGAGACTTTTCCTTAGATAAATAAAATCTATGTCTAAGAAGTTGTGAAGCTTCTATAGATTGCCATTAGAGAGAAAATGCTTCAGCATCTTACTAAAGTAAGTTACTTGCATTAGAGTAAGTAATTACCAGGTATACCACAAGCCATAGGTTTAGATAAACTCAAACCTATAATACTAGGAACAGGAAGTTTGTTAAGTCATAGAATAGACTTATTAACTAAAATTTCCTTTTATGTCCTTGTAATAGAAAACTTTAGGTTATTCCATGTGAATGGATTAAACCATAGTTCTATTGGCTTTTCTTCTTAGTTTCTTATCTTGACAATCCATTACTTGTTTAAACTCACAATGGATTTTAATCACTAGTGTCTCCCAAGTCATAAGAAGGTGAGTTCCTAGAAACTCTCCCACTACGACAAGGTACCGTGAATTATGTCGAAGAAAACTAAATAGTATTGATCTCTTCGGTTGTGACAAGACAACAGAGGCAGTGGGATCATCATATGTTATATAAGATGATAGAACACTTTTGGAATCAAGAAAAATATCTCCTTTATTTGCTACTTGTTTTCAGACTTAGTCATTATCTTAGAAAAGTAGTATTTGTTTGAACAAACACTTTCTTATCTATTGACAATGGGATGGTCCACCCCTAATCACTTAGAATAGCTAACAAACCATGGTTAACAGTTCTAGCTTTTCTTAAGAATTCGATTAGGTCATCCATGAATCTAGTAATGATTTACATTAAGTATAGAACCATTACATCATTCTGAAATTGTATTACCATAGAAGGAATTAGGCAACGACTAGTAACTAATCATCAATATGCAACTCGAAATTTCTGGGGAGGTAAGTTTGGATATAATTCAAAAATCAATTTAATGATCTTTGAACTGCATATCTACTAACTATTTCTCCACCCCTATCAGTTCGCAAGATCTTTAACCACTTACCTTAATAGTTTAAACCATTGCTAGAAATTAATGAAATTTTTCAAACATTTCAAATTTCTTGCTAAAAGGTATAATCTAGAGTTATCGTTTTAAGAATACAACAAAGAACTCATATCCACCCCTGAATGTACATCCATCTGCGAATGAGATGAAGTACTTTCGGTGGATATAGGCATATTAACTCTTTGCAGAGATTGATCTTGTCAAATCCACTATGAACAAGATACAAATGCCATAGATTAAAAAAATGTGGTAGTCTTTTGATGACTTAGGTATAGTTACATCAAAGAGTTCTTAGAATAGCGCAAGTGGATCCTGGTCACAGAATACCAAACTCATATTCCATACAGTTTGAATCCATTAATAGAAGATGGATATTAAACCCTTGTGAAGGTGTAACTGTATTGCATCCTGGAATTAGAAATATAAGAAAATTTCTGTTTGGAATCTAAAATTAAAGTCAAAGACTTAAATTTATACCAAATATAATGAGTAATTCTATCTATGACCACCACTATAACTCTAAGTCTGATTTTCCCATACAAGTAGGAGATTTCTAAGATTGAGGATTTATATCAATTGGGAATAGAATTTTGGGATTATAATCATATGCGTCATTTAATTTCTTAAGAGAAAATATAATGACATTAACTGATTTATAGACCATT
Source organism: Cannabis sativa (assembly GCF_029168945.1). NCBI lineage: Eukaryota > Viridiplantae > Streptophyta > Magnoliopsida > Rosales > Cannabaceae > Cannabis > Cannabis sativa. Next base: position 63,740,324 of record NC_083601.1, read on the forward strand.
CATCCAATGATATATTATTGAGCTAATTCGAAATGAATAAGCTAAGAGGAATTAGGATAATTTCGTTTATAAATAAGAATCCAACGATGCTTCGATTAGCGAAAGACAAAGTAATCTTATTTATGTAATCTTCTTGTTTCATATTGTAAAAATACTAGTCTAAGGTGTCATCAATTGATGAACAGCTAGATGTTGCATATACAATATTTATCTTTCGAGATCTTACACTATTATGTATGTCTAATGGTGAAAATCTATTAGGGATTTATCTCATTAGAAAAACAAACATGTTAGACCAACAATGAAGATTCGAAATTAAACTACAACTTAATAACAGAAAATAACATGGTTCAATATAAATTCATACACAATTCAGAAATTATAAACATATAGCAAGTAGGAATGACTAGTGAAAATACTAAAACATACAATCCTAAATAATTTCCAAGGTTTTCAACAAACTGATACAGTGTCCCGGTAGGCGAGAGTCAAAGTATCATTCATTGAATAGAGTTGTCAGCTCATCTAAAATAGAAACCATTCTAGCAACCTTTTATTCGATCAAAATAAGAATCCAAACGTTGTCCCGGTAGGCGAGAGTCAAGGTTATTCTCATTTTATGAGCTTCCACCATTGTTTCATGTTTCATAAGTTTATCTCTAAGTGTCACCGTAGGGGAGAGTCTAATAGAGACGAAAACTTACAAAACACTTATCAAATGAGATTTTACGGTGTTAAATGTGTTCAACGAATAACCATCCATAGGGGGACGAAGTCTAGCGTCTCGAGGTTATATTGAAAACATTTAACTTTTGTAAGACCAACAATGGAGATCGAATATCTTAATAATAATCAAGCTCATTATTTAAAGTGAGTTGTATTTTCTTTGATTCTCTTTATTTATTCTATTTATTTTAAATATATATTTATTTAATTAAAATTTCCAATTTAGAATGAAAAATTCTAAATATAAATTTTAATTTAATATTTATAAATTTTACTTAGATGGATATGAAAATAACATGAATTATTTCCATCTTAGTAATAATTTCCAATAAATATTTAGAAAAAATATTTAAGTTGTTACAAAATTAATTTAAATTAATTTACAACTCAAATTTAATTTTCTATAAATATATATTGCATTTCGAAAAAATTAAAGTATTCAAGGATACAATTTTCGAAAATGCATGTTAAAATAAAAAATAAATCCTGGAAAAATTATTCTAATTTAATGTTGGCCCAAAATTAATTAATAAAATTAATTTACAACAAAAAATATAATTTTCCTATTTAATTAAATATATAAGAAAAATTTCAAATATTTAAGTATGATGATGAAAATCAACTTAAATATTAATTTTCTATTTAATTAAATACACTAGAAAAATACTTCAAGCAAAAATATCATCTATCTAGATTTTCCTTTGACTAATTAATTCAATTTCTAATAATATACTTTAATTCAATTTATTTTAAATTAATCAATAAATGAAAAAATCATTGATTTAAGTTGATCCAAGAATTAATTAAAATCAATAATTAATTTACAACTTAATCTATTTTTCAAGATAAAATTCGAAATTCTAGCATTTAAGAAATGCAATTTCGAAAATTGATTAATAAAATAAAGAAAAAATATATTCTGAAAATTATTTAAATTTAGTTGAAAAAATAAATTTCAACTAAAAATAATTTTCTATTTAATTAAATTTCATGAAAAAGAAATATTTAAGTATGATGATAAAAATCAACTTAGATATTCAATTTTCAAATTAATTAAATGTATTAAATTCAAGAAATAAATAATTAAGTGTAGAGAAGGCTTAATTATTAGTCTCTAGTTTAATACTAGGAAAAATATACTTAAAATAAATTGTACCAAAATTAATTATATAAATAATTAATTTCACAATGTATAATATTTTCCTATTTAATATTAGAAATAATAAGTAGTCTAGAAATAACTATCTAGAAAATATCTTATTTGACTAAGTATCTTTTCCACAAAATTTAAAAAAAAAAATATCTAATTTAAGTTGTATTGGAAAAAATCTAGAACTTAAATATTTTTCAAATTTAAATTTAATTAAATATCAAAAATTAAGTTGTAACCACTTAATTTGAAAATATTCCATTTTAAGTTAATATTCGAAAAGATATTAACTTAAAAAAAAATATCTAAAGAATCTTAATAACCAATGCCTAAAATTCCTCAACTTAATTTTGAAATTTGAAATTCAAAAGATATTCAGATTTAAGTTGGTTAGTTGTAGATAACTAAATATCAACTTAAATAAGAATATTTAATGAAAAATTTAAATTAAGTTCCAGAAAGAATCTAGATGGTTATAATTCTATATTTAATTAAATACAAGAAAATACATATAGTTTAGCTTAGAATAAGATTTCTTTAAACTATAATTTTCTTAAATTAATTTCAAAATAAATGAAATTAATTATGTTGCTAATCAATTTTATTAGGTTAAACTAGTGTAATTAACCTAGTACAGTTGTTCAAATCAGGCAAATGGGCCTTCACAATTGGGGTGGTTCATGTGAGGGGGTGCTGGGTTCAGTATGTCGTACCCACTACTATGGCTCCCAACTCTCACACAAGGCCCAAAAGAGAGGAATTTAACCTTAATAAGAACAACTGTTATTAACTAAATAAGCCCAAAAACTAAATGGGCCTAAATAAATTCTATCAAGAACTATGATAATTTATTTTAGCAACAGCAACCTATATGCATCTATAATCAAATTAAACATATAGGCTCACACAGGCACACTTTGGATGGGTCCTATCATGTTGCTAGGTCATACACAGATGAAAGAAGATTGTAAATATACCTGTTACAAATTATTAACTTGACCAAGGGAGCCATCAGATCATTAGATCTGGCAAAAAGTAACCATGGCTATTTGCAATCAAGTAATAATAGGTTTTGAAAACTTACACACAAGCTAAAACACATACTCCTGCAACAAGGTTAGTTGGATGTAGGATTTATTTAATTTTAAATAAATAATTTCAAAAAATAATTAATTAAATAAAAAAAATAATTTCCGAAAATTTTAAAAAAAATTTGAAAAATTTAAAAATTTAAAAAATAATTTAAATTTAAAATTAAACCTACAATTTTGAAAAATTAGGTTTCAACCAACCTAAATATCATTTCAAAATTTGCTAATTACTTTTAAAATTTAAATGTTATTTTATAAATAAAAATTAAATAAAAAAATTAAAAAAAGATAAATGAATATCTTTTTCAGATTTTAAATGTAATTTAAATAAATAAAATAACAAAATTTAAAAGTTAGCAAAATATCTTATATCTATTTAAAATTACATGATTATAGTTATCTTATTTTAAATTTAAATAAGGTCAAATTATTTAAAAAAAGATTTAATTTAAAATTTTAAAATCTGACCTTAAATTTAAAAATAAGATAAGATATAATCAAATTTAAAAATAAGATAGATAATTAAGCAAAAAAGATAGATACTAACTATTTTAAATTCAAATTACACTAATATCTTGAATTAAATTTAAAAAATATTAAATTAATTCATAATGATAATTAGAATTGAATTAGGAATAGTAATAGTATAAATATAGAACTACACAAAAAATCGGAAGTTAATTCCATGAAAAAGCATGAAAAATCGAAGAAAAACGAAAAAATTGTGAGGTGTACGGACAGTTTTCGCGATCGCAGGAAAATTTCAGCACAACTCCGATTTTTTCGAATCTTCAAAAAATCATAACTAATTCAAATTAAATCGAAATTGAGTTCTGTAAAAAAGTAACTTGCTTAATTTTTTCCATACTATCCAATAAAAATAATTCCAGAAACAGATATTCAATTATTTTTAAGGAAAATTCACAAACACCAAGCAATCATCAAATAACACTCAATACAACATGATACCATCCAAAAACAAACAGAAAATCGTTTTAAAGTCCAAATTTCTTGCAAGTAAATCAATTACCATGGCTCTGAGGCCAGTTGTTGGAAATTATTTTACCAGGATCTTAGATCTACTCACAAGTATGTTTATTAACATCCTAAATAAGAACTTTCTAAAACGATAAATTAAACACATATAAAGTTTAAGAAACCTTACATTGGGTGCAGCGGAATATAATGACTCCTTCCGTTCAGATATCTAGCCCTTGATTCCTTTCTGTAGCAGAGCATTATCAATATCTGAACCTGGATCTCTTTCTCTGAATCTTTGATGCTGAAACCTCCTTCTTGCTGAAATTCTTTCTTCATGATCTTCCTCACTATGATTGAGGTATCACTTGCTGTGTGTGGGCACTACTCATACACTAAGGATTTCGAAATTGAAGGAAGAAGAAAGAGAGAGTGGGTTCGGCCAAAGATAGGGAGAGAGAAGGCTCAGGTTTTTCTGATTCAGAAAGTGTCAGAAGAAAAGTGTAATTTTCCTAAAGCCTTCACTATCTATTTATAGCATTCCACTAGGGTTAGGTTTGAATTATTTGGCATTAAAATAATGAAAATATCAGTTTAAATTTCCTACAAAAGTGGCAGGCCCTATACTAGTGGATTTGGGCCTCACTTTTTGCAATTTTGCAGTTTTATCTTTTCTGCATCTGATTTTCTCAAAAACGCCAATTTTCAAATTAAACCATTTAAATGCCAATTCTAACTATTTAATAACTATAAATAATTATTAAATAATATTGTCATTTATCATATTTATTAATTGAACCATACAAAGTATCATAATTAACAAATATGCCCCTATAAACTCTTTCTTTACAATTTCGCCCTTACTTAGTGAAAAATTCACAAATAGACATAGTCTAATTTGAGAATTATAATTGATTAATCAAAACCAATTTCATGAGTCTTACAAGCAATATTATCTCAACTAGTGCGGGGACCATGGGTCTATATAACCGAGCTTCCAATAAGTAGATCAAGAATTTAGCACTAAAATTCACTAACTTATTAATTCTTCGTTGAATCCACGCATAGAACTTAGAATTGCACTCTCAGTTTTATAGAATGCTCTATATGTTCCACCATATAGACACATCATTAGTTATCCATTGTTATAATTCTAATGTGATCAATGATCCTCTATATGAATGATCTACACTGTAAAGGGATTAAATTACCGTTACACCCTACAATGTATTTATTCCTTAAAACACTTGACACCGTATAAATGATATTTCAGCTTATGTGAAATGAGTACTCCACCATTTATGTTCGTTTGGTCAAGCTCGAAGGAGATCATCCTTTGCATACTATTCGCCAGATAGAAGCTATAGATTCCATGTTTATTATAGCGCTCCACTCAATTGCACTACCGTGTTCCCAAAATGTACGTATCACCCTGACCTAAAAGTAGGCTTAACTAACAAATCAAAGAACACGAATAGCATCTCGAGATTGAGCCTAATCATATCAGGATTAAGAACATTTGATCTAGGATCAACTAGGCGATATTGACTTGAATAGATATTACGGTAAGTTTAATAAATCTAAGTCAAAGTTCAATATCGGTCCCTTCCGATGCATACTCCATGCATCCAACCTGAGCTTTACTTTAACCAATGCTCTAGAAAGAACATAGTATTTCTCCAAATACAAGTAAACTCTTGTTGTAGATTATCATATCAGTAAAACCCTATGTCTGATAAATCTAGGAAACTTTATTCACATATTCATGTTTACTTTCCAATGTGTTGACAGCACCATAAACAGGATCAAGTATGTGAAAAGGGTTTCAGATGAATTTATACATTATGTACATATAATCATGAAATAAATCATGTGAACCATGCAACATTAAATGTTATTTCTGATCTATATTAATAAGTAAATCTGATTATATTGAAATGAGTTTTATTTAGGGCATAAAACCCAACACCGAGACCCAAGATCAGAATCAAAACGAGACAGGGACCCAAGATTTAGATCTGGATCTTGACCTACGGCCTACAGCATGGACCTAACCCGTAGTCGGTGTCTAGATCTTACAATTGTACCAAGACCCGAACCTAGAACTTTTTCCAAACAAGGACCCAAACACTAACTTAGACCCGAAACCCAAAATTAGAACAAGAACTGAAATCAGGACCCTAGAATAGGAATTGGACCTCAACCAAAAACAAGAGCTAGATGCAGAACCGAACACGGACCCGGACCCAGGCCGGGATCGATACCAGAACCCATACCAAGACTTGCGCCAGGACCTGCAACCCAGAACCCGAACCCAGGACCCGTGACTCGGGAACTAGACCAGAACCCAGACCCAGAACAAGACCAAGACCTATACCCAGACACAGACTGAAACCCAGACCCGGACCCAGACCCAGACCTAGACCTAGACTCAGACACAGACCCAGACACATACCAGAACTCGAACTCAAACGCGAGACTCGAACCCAAACCAAGATCAGGACCAAGACCCAGACCTGGACTAGGACCGAGACCTGAACCTGGACTGGGACTAGAATTTAGATTGGGACCGGGACCGGGACCGAGACTAGGACTCGGGACCCGATACTCAGACCTAGGACTTAAGAACTGAACTGTGAGCAAGACCCGGACCAGGCCAAGACCGAAGACAAGGACAAGTTCCAAACACAGACCGGGACCTACACTCAGACTAGGACCCTAACCCAGACCGGGTTCTAGACCCTAACCTGAATCGGGGACCCGGACCCATGACTCAGGACCCAAGACCCAAACCTAGACCCAAACCTTGACCTGAGACCCGAACCAAGACCCAAGACATGAGCTAAAAGTCAAGACCCATACCCATACCGAGATCGGAACCCAGGATCGAGACCAGGACCCGAATCAAGACCCGAACCTAGAACCAAACTCAAGACCTGAACCCGGACCCAAACCCAGACCAGAACCTGGTCTAGGACCTAGACTGAAAGTGGAACTTGTAGATTTTAATGATCCAAATTACCAAGTTGATTATCTTTAGATTGATTGATTTCAAGATATGAATTATGAACATGAATTAATATTCAAGCAGTAAATCACACAACAATTTACAAGCTTCATCTGCACTGAGAACACATCTCAGCCGACTAGTGCTTGGGTTCCCCGAACCAGGGTAAATTCATCTACTAAATCTCAAAGGTTCATATTACAATTTCCAATTCTCTCTAAAGGAATCAAATACAACCTTAACAGCAATTAGTAATGAATTACCAACAACAATCAAGAACACTGATTTTCAATGCACAATCCCTTGTGCAGCAACTGAGCTCTTCTTCAACACGTCTTCAACCTGAAATCCCTTCAGATTTGATGATGAAGATGACACTGAACTCCCTTCAGTTTGAACTTAGCAATTTCAGATTCAGATCATTCCGCCATTGATGAACATCCTCAAGCTCCAAGATCTGACCTGTATTCACAACAACAAGAAACAAGATACAACTCTATCTCCACACACAACCGAAATAAGTCCACCTGGCACTAACTAATACTTAACTGAAACTCACGTAACAGAACGCTAGTGCAGATATAACAGACTAAAAATCCAGATACGACTAGACATTGAACAGAACAAACACTGTCACAAAATAAAGACACTAACATTCTCCCCCTTGATAGGTTATGTTTAATGACTAACAAACAAAACTAAAGACCACAAAAAAGAGTTAATAATCCAGATATGAATGTCTTTAGGAATATAAACAAAGCCATTTCAAAAACGAAACGAATTACACATTCTCCCCCTTCATTGAATATGATTTGTGGGTTCCTGTGCTGTGCCAGACTCCCCCTGGGAAGGTGGTCCAGTCGACACCAAGGGGGTTGCAGAGTCAGCTGGAGGATCTAGATCAGGTTGGGCTGAACTGGTGACAGGATCAAAGGCTAAAGGCCTCCCCTACATATGTGCATTACTTCCAGACGTGTCTGATGATGCACCAAACGAATCACGATGAAACTCAGGCAGAGAGATGTCAGGCAGAGAATCCCCAGGAAAATGGTGCAAAAGAGTGGATTGGATAGAGCGAACCATTTGATACATGGAGCCACTGTAGCATCACCAGTCGATGCCACGGATGGAACAACCATAGCAACAGGGGTTACTGCAATGGGTGTGATATTCTCCATGATAGAGAGAAAAAAAATTGAATGATGCAGAGCTTAGGGTTTCTGAGAAGAAAGTGAAGAAGTGAGACTGATCACTTTCCGTAGGCCTTAAGTATAGGCACCCTGACACAACTGACCAGGCCAAGAAAATGATGATGTTTTTTTTTTTAAAATTTGATTTTTGCCAAGGAAAACGTACGCGCCCAAATTGAATATTGGCTACCACATCATACGGCACACTAAACGAAACAAACCAACGTCATCAGGCAATGAGTGTAGTAAGGAAACCAGAAATGTGACAAATATACCAACAATATTTGCATTTAGCCCACATTTAGACAAAACAGAGAATAATAAAAAAAAACTTAGAGATACTCAAATTTTAAGAAAAAAATGGTATCAACTGATCAATGAATACAGTTTCTGAGTACACACGTAATGCACACCTTGAGCAACAGATCATTCCCCTTCCCCAACCACAATGATACTCATGAGAGCACTAAACCTTGAATCTCCATTCGTGTGTGAACAGTGATCTCATGTGGTCCAAGAAGAGTGAAAATCAGCTGGACCACTCTCTCAACTAAGCAACAACTGATAATAGAAAAATGACGATTTTTGTGTTTGTCTTTTTTTTATATATGAAGCCTTTGTTTTAATATCACTCTGGCTTTTGCTTTAGTACCCAGACATGGCTTTCACTCTCTTCCAGAGATGTAGCCGTCCTCTTTGAGTACCAAGAACTAATAGAGAAGGAGCATACTACTAATTAGAACAAGGTGTAAGAGAGCTCTTCCCATTGCATCTGGAAGAGGTAGCCTTTTTGACTGGGGAAGATTCAAGTGTAGTATCAATCAAAGTAGCATATAGTAGATGGGGAAGGACAGAATATCCCATTGCTGAAGAACTGTAACATACAAGCATACTCATAGGCAAAATTGATTGATCAGATGACACTAAGAACAGTTTAGATAGTACAGAGACCAATACATGTTCTTAAATGAGTAAAAGTTTGAGTATCTAAAGCTTTAGTGAACAGATCTGCTAATTGATTCGTTGTGGGCACATGAGATATTGACAGTATATTTGACTCAACTAGTTCTCGGATAAAGTGGTACCTGATATGGATGTGTTTAGTCCGAGAGTGCTGCACAGGGTTCTTAGAGATGTTTATGGCGCTTGTACTGTCACAAAAGATGGTCAGTGTGTGTTGAGGATATCCATAATCAGTAAGCATTTTATTCAACCATATTAATTGAGTGCAGCAGCTGCCAGCGACAATATATTCTGCTTCTGCAGTGGAAAGGGAGATGGACTGCTGTTTTTTGCTATACCACGAGACTAGGTTATTCCCAATGTAAAAGCAACCCCCTGAAGTGCTTTTCCTATCATATATACACCCTGCCCAATCAGAGTCACTATATCCTACCAAAGAGGTATTCGTGTCACAACTATACCAAAGACCATAGTGAACTGTCCCAGCTAGATATTTGAAAATTCTTTTGTCTGTAGAGAGATGAGACTGTTTAGGATTAGCTTGATATACCTGGCACATAAACCTACACTAAAGGATATATCAGGACGACTCTCTGTGAGATACAGTAAGCCACCTATCATACTTCTGTATAGAGTGGGGTCTACAGGGTCACCAGACTCATCTCGTGACAATTTGGATGTGGTGCCTATTGGGGTATGTGCATGCTTGACCTGAGAGAATCCAAACTTATCTAACATAGACTTGACATATTTGGACTGTGAAATGAATGTGCCATGATCTAGTTGTTTATTTGGAGCCCTAGAAAGAAGGTAAGGTCACCTATTAAACTCATTTCAAATTCATTAGCCATTAAAGTGACAAATGTTTGGACTTCACTATCACAAGTTGAGCCAAAATTGATGTCATTAACATATATTTGGGCAACCAAAATTCCTTTGTCAATATGTATAATGAATAGAGTGTTATCTGCAGTACCTCGAGTGAAGCCAAGAGAGATGAGAAATGAGGTGAGTCTATCATACCACGCACGTGGGGCCTGTTTCAGTCCATATAAGGCTTTATTGAGCTTGTACACATGGTGTAGATGATGTGGATCTTCAAATCCCTGTGGTTGTTTGACATAGACTTCCTCTTGAATAACCCCATTGAGAAACGCACTCTTGACGTCCATTTGGAAGAGTTTGATCTTCAGAAAGCATGCAATGATGAGAAGTAGGCATATGGATTCTAATCGTGCCACTGGTGCAAACGTTTCATCAAAGTCGATGCCTTCGACCTGACTATAACCTTGAGCCACAAGCCGAGCTTTATTTCGAGTCACTGTCCCAAATTCATCAGACTTGTTTTTAAACAGCCATTTTGTCCCTATAACATTCGCACCATCTGACCGAGGGACCATTATCCATACACCAAGTCTCTTAAAATATCCCATTTCATCCTGCATGACAGCCAACCAGAACTCATCTAACAAAGCATCTCGGACACTTTTGGGCTCAATCTGTGATAGATAGCAGGCAAAGGCTAACAAATTCTGCAGCTTTCGTCTAGGGACCATGGTATCATTTGGATTTCCTATGACAGTGGCCTGAGGATGAGCTTTCTCAACCCATGATGGGGGTCCGTTTTTATGTAGTTTGGCTTGTTGGGGTTCTTCGGTCAGAGCACTATCAACTTCATTTCCTCTTCCTCGATCACTGGCACTTGCTTGATTGTCACCTGATACGCCTGGTGCTGTATTTAGAGACTCTGTAGGTGTGTCAGGATACACTTGAGGCTGTCTAGTGAGGACTGGTCTAGGGCCAGAGAGAACAGGAGAATCATCTTTGATCCACACTTCTTCATGTCCTTCTAAATCATCAAATTTCACATTCATTGATTCGACTACAGAGAGAGTCCTTTTGTTGAATACTCTGTAAGGCCGACTGTTGGTGGAGTACCCTAGAAATGTCCCTTCATCACTCATGGGATCAAACTTGGCTAAGTGATCCCGATCGTTCAGAACATAACACGTACATCCAAAAATGTGCATGTGGCTCACGTTAGGAGGTCTTCCTTTCCATAGCTCATAAGAAGTTTGAGAGGTACCAGTGCGAAGATGAACTCTATTGCACACGTAGCAGGCAGTATTGACAGCTTCAACCCAAAATCGTTTTGAAATATCCTTGGCCTGCATCATGACCCGAGCCATTTCTTGTAGAGTTCTGTTTTTTCGCTCAACAACTCCATTCTGCTGAGGTGTTTTTGGGGCTGAGAACTCATGATGAATTCCAATTCCATTACAGAACTCTGAGAATATGGAATATTTGAACTCTTTTCCATGGTTACTTCTCAGTCTAAAGACTTTTCCCACTTTGGAGTCTTTCTCAGTTTGCAGTTTCAGTATCAAGGCAGAGAATGATCCAAATGTGTCAGACTTCTCTCTAAGAAATTCAACCCTGGTAAATCGAGAGTAGTCATCCACTAAGACCATTACATATCATTTCCCACTGATACTTTCATTCTACATTGGCCCCATTAAGTCAACATGCATTAGTTCCAACACACGAGAGGTGAGAAGTCTATTAATTGTGGGATGAGATGTCTTATGCTATTTTCCAAGCTGACATGGACCACATACTCTCTCCTTGGAAACTTTCATGTCAGAAATTCCTCTTACAGCTTGAAGCTTCACCAATCTTCGGAGATCTCTGTTGTTTAAATGTCCCAGCCTATAATGCCATAAGTCAGGTTTGTCCAAGAAGCTCCTGTTGCACACTATGGTATTGCATACAGCATAGCACTGGTCTACAGTTTTGTTTCCTGTTAAGACAACACACCCATCAGATGAAACTAAACATTGAGTTTTAGTGAAACTTACAGAGAGATTGTCGTCACACAATTGGCCGATGCTGATGACATTTGCTTTGAGTCCTCTCACATATAGGACATTAGTCAGCTGAGCTGCTCCATTCACATTCACATCACCTCTCCCGGCAATCTGCCCTTTGTTACCTTCCCCAAAAGTGACAGATCCCCCTTTTTCATCTTTGTAGTTAAGTAGCAGTTTCTTATTTCCAGACATGTGACGCGAACATCCACTGTCGAAGTACCACTGACCTTCAACAAAGGCAGACAGGGATAGATTTGCAACCAAACCAACATTAGGATTTGGTTTGGACTTTATTTTCCATTCTCGACGAGGTTTGCGTCCATGTGACTTATTTGGTTGAGGGAAAATATTTGGACGATTGATCATGGCTTTCAAGTAGTTCTGCAATTTGTAACACTTGGGACGAATGTGGCCTCTCCTATTACAGAAATGACATGTAGGAATGAAATTTTCATTCTGTAGTAGGTTGTCAGCATCAGTCCTCCTTCCTTCAAACTTGAGTTTAATGGGTCCGGTTAGAACCTGTTTCCTCTCAGATGAGTCAGATTCGTTAATGGTGATTGAGGTGTCAGGTAACTCATCTTCCTTCTTTGATGAATCGACATTGGAGGGCAAAGAATGCTCAACAGACAGATCATTCCCTTGTTTATATAGCATCTTATATCCTAAGGAAGTTTGATCACCATAGGGCTTCTGAAGCTGTAGGGTTTGATTGATAGCAGCAGTGCCTGAGGGAATGGACTGTAAAGCTTGCTTGGTTCGAATTAGATCAGCTGTGAGTTTATGGATCTCATTCTCCTTTTCATTAAGAAGTCTGTTGAGATTTTTGACAGTGTCTTCTAACTTTCCTTTTTCAGTCTCCACTTGCTCTAGAGAGTTCTTTAGAGCACGGATCAGTTTAGTCATGTACTCCCATTGTGCAAACATTTCTTCATAAGCATGTTGTCGACCTGTGCTATCTGCTTCTGATGAGGTGGAGACTGCATCATCTTCAGACTCAACTGGATTACAGCTTTGGGCCATGAATGCCAGTACCTGCTTTTCCTCATGTGATCCTCCACTGGCTGTGGACTTCTTTTCCTCATCACTATCACTCCAGGTTGCTGCAAGGGCTTTTTTCTTTTTTAGTGTGTTGACGTACTCAGCCTGAATGTTACCATATCCATCACATTCTCTGCACTTAATTCGTCGGCCCTTTTGATCAGTAGGGGCTTGTCCTGGTTTGAAATTTACTCTTTTGTTTCTCTCGAGAAGATTTTCTTTGTCAGCTGGTGAATTTTTTCTGTAGTTCTTTTTCAAGAATTTTGCATAGTTTCTCGTTAACAAGGCAACTGTCTCATCTGTAATCCCATTCAAATCTTCCAGAACAGGTTTCTTATTTTCTTGGTGAATAAGTGCAATGCTGGCATCTGACTTTTCTTTCACCACCTCCTTTAGTTTCTTGGTTTTCTTCCACCTGGACAGTGATAGCTCATAGTTTTGCAAAGTCCCGATGAGTTCGTCAAGATCGAGTTCCTCAATGTTTCTCACTTCTTCGATTGAGGTAACTTTGGACATGAATCTTCTGGGGAGGACACCAAGCACCTTTCGAACCAGTTTCGAGTTAGAGTACGTTTTCCCCAGAGCATACGATTCATTAGAGATGTCACACAGTTTTGCATGGAATTCAGCCACAGACTCATCTTCCTCCATGGTAAGATTTTCGAAAGCCTTTGCCAAGGCAGGCAGCCTTGATTTCTTGACAGCATCAGTTCCCTCGTTCTTAATTTTCAGCTTCTCCCATGCTTCCTTAGCAATTTCACAATTGGCTATAACCTTCAACTGGTTAGTGGAGACGGCATTAAACAAGGCATGAAGAGCCTTTGAGTTGAAATTCGCTCTTTCCATTTCAACAGCGGTCCATTGACTCATGGGTTTGGGTATAACGATTTCATTCTCCATCATCGTTGGTTTCCACCACCCTTCTTCTATGGACATCAAAACTCTTTCATCTACAGCTCTCAAGAAGGCACGAATCTTGGTTTTCCAGTATGGATAATTGGCTCCTTCCAGCATCGGAGGTCTCGAGGTGGAGCCTCCTTCTCTAAATATTTCCATCCTGCACACAAAAGTGGAAAATAGACACACAAATGTTCTGTAGTTCTTTGAGAGAGAACTCAGAGGAGGTTGGCTACGACAGAATCAATCGTTAAGATTGAATCAAGAATCAAAGATCAAGAATCATATAGGAGTAGGATCTAACAAAAATTTTTAGAAAATTTCAAGCTCTGATGCCAATTGAAAGTGCAACTTGTAGATTTTAATGATCCAAATTACCAAGTTGATTATCTTTAGATTGATTGATTTCAAGATATGAATTATGAACATGAATTAATAGTCAAGCAGTAAATCACACAACAATTTACAAGCTTCATCTGCACTGAGAACACATCTCAGCCGACTAGTGCTTGGGTTCCCCGAACCAGGGTAAATTCATCTACTAAATCTCAAAGCTTCATATTACAATTTCTAATTCTCTCTAAAGGAATCAAATACAACCTTAACAGCAATTAGTAATGAATTACCAACAACAATCAAGAACACTGATTGTCAATGCACAATCCCTTGTGCAGCAACTGAGCTCTTCTTCAACACGTGTTCAACCTGAAATCCCTTCAGATCTGATGATGAAGATGACACTGAACTCCCTTCAGTTTGAACTCAGCAATTTCAGATTCAGATCATTCCACCATTGATGAAAATCCTCAAGCTCCAAGATCTGACCTGTATTCACAACAACAAGAAACAAGATACAACTCTATCTCCACACACAACCGAAATAACTGCTTGAACGATTTAATTGATCAAGACTTTACTAACAGAAACCGACTATTTATATATCCACAAAATAAGTCCACCTGGCACTAACTAATACTTAACTGAAACTCACGTAACAGAACGCTAGTGCAGATATAACAGACTAAAAATCCAGATACGGCTAGACATTGAATAGAACAAACACTGTCACAAAATAAAGACACTAACATAGACCTTAACTAGGACCCTGATCGGGACCCCAACCCAGCCCCGAAAAAAGACCTGGACTAAGACTAGGACCCGAACCCAGACTCAAACCTGAACCCGTACTCTGACCTAAACTCGGACCCAAACTTGGGATCCAAACCCAGTCTAGGATGTGAACCCAGATTTGAGACTGTAACAGGACCCAAACCTAAACCCAAACTAAGACCAGACCCATACCAGGACTTGAACCCAGACCAGGACTTGTGACCTGGGAGCTAAACGAAGACCGGGACATGGACCAAGACCGGGACTAAGACCTAGACCCAGACCCAAAAACCGGGGATGAACCCAGGACCCAAGAACCAGACTCGAACTTGGACCCAAAACCCAGAGCTAGACTGGGACTGGGACGCAAACTTGTACCCGAACCCAAATCGAGACGTGGACTCGGACTCGACCCGAAGCCAAATCCAGACCGGGACCTAGGACCCGAATATAGATGGGGGACCCAGACCTAAGAATCGGGCCCCAAAACTAGGCCTAGAACTTGGGCCTTAGAACTTCGATCTGGATCGGGGACCTGACCCTAGACCCAAACCTTGACATACGACCCACCTCGGGACCTTGGATCCGGGACTCGATGGTTGGACCCGATTCGTTGTCAGTGTCTAGATCTAGGACGTAGACCAGAACGCGAACCCAAACTCAAACTCAAATCAGGACCCAAACCCACACTTGGGAACAAAAACCGAAACTTAAACTTGAACCGGACTGAGATCTTTGAACGGGACCGAGACCTAGACCAAGGCCCGAACCCGGAACCAGACCCAGCCTCGAACCCTACTTGAGACCGAAACCCAGACCTTAAACTCACCTCGAACCCGTACCTCGTGACTTGAAACTAGAATTGAAATTAGAAGCGGATTAGGACCCTGGAACAGGACCAGGACCAGGACATGGACCCAGACCCAAAACTGTAACCGGACCAGGATCCAGACTCGAACACAAACCCAGCCTGGGATTGGGTCCAAAACCTGAATCCAAACCCGAATCAGGACTCGGGACCTGAACCGAGACCTAAACTCAGACCCGAACATTAAACATGACTGGGGAACCAAAACTGGGATCGAGACCGAGAATTGGACCCCAATCTCTGTCGTAGTCTTGTTCTAGGGTCTTGGTCTGAATCTGGAAGTAGACGGGGACCAGAAAGTGGGACCAAAACTAGGACTTGGACTTGGAATCGTAACCGTAAATGGACGTAGACCTAGAACCGTAACTGGATAAGGACCTAGACTCCAGCTCAAACCTAGACCCGAACCGGAACCAACAACCAGATCCCAACCCAAACCTAGACTCGGGGCCCGAACTCAGACCCAAACATGGAACCAGACTTGGGACACAAACTGGGGCCAGGACCTAGAACCGCACCCTAGTCTCGATCCCGAATCCAAACACAGACCTGGGACCTAAACCAGAATTAGACCGAGACCCGTGACAGGGATCTAGATCTGGACTCGAGATCTAGGAAACAGGGCTTGGAACAGACCCGTAGTAGGTGTCTGTATGTGGGACTCGGACTTGGTTTCGAACCTGGACCAGGACCCAAACCCGAACCCTGACCTAGACCGAGGACCCGAAACTAGAACCTGAAAAGGACCCAAACACAGACTTAAAACTGAACTCAGACCTAGCCCCAGACCCAAAACGAGATAGGAACTTGGTCCTTGACCCAGACCTAATTATGGGACTCGATCCCAGACACAAACTTGGTCCTAGATTGGGATCTTGATCCGAACTTTGACTCGGACCCAGACCGAGAACGTGATCAAAACTTGAGACCTAGATCTTGATAGACATCTTAACCCAGACCCAAACATGGACCCGCAACAGGGACCCTAACTCGGACCTGGACCCGAACCCAGACCCAGATTAGGCTCCAAACCAGGACCCAGACCCGGACCCAAACTCAGACCAGGACTCAGACCCCGACCCAGGTCCTAGTGCGATTACAATTTTGGGTCTAGGTCGTCATCCTATTCTTGGTCCCCAATTCGCTTCTTGTTTCGGTTCTAGTTTCAAGTGACGAGGTACGTGTCATGTCCAAGCATCGAGTCCCAGATCCCAAGTCCCGAGGTGGGTCCTACATCTAGGTTTGGGTCTAGGGTTAGGTCCTGAATTGCAATCCAAGTTTTGAGGCCCATGTTCTGGTCTCGGTTTGGGGGACCAATTCCTAGGTCTAGGTCCCATCGATGTTTGGGTCCTAGCTCGCAGTCCAGGTCCAAGTTTGTGTTCCGGTTCGGGTTCATGTCTTAGGATCCTGTCCGAGTCCATCTCCCGATTTGGGTTTGGGTCCCAACCTAGTCTAGGTTTAGGTTTTCGGTCCCAAGTCCGACTTTGGTTCTTGGATCCTGGGTTTGGCCCCAATTTTTTGGTTTGGGTCTTGTCTGGGTCCAGGTCCCGGTCTTGGTTTAGGTTCCAGGTCATGGGTCGCGGTCTGGGTCCAAGTACCGATATGTGTTTTGGTCTAAGTTTTGGTTTAGGTTTGGCTCCTTTTACAGTCCCAGGCCTGGGTTCTCATCCCAGTCCTTGTCCGATTCCAATTCCAATTCTGAGATCGAGTCTGGATCTCGGTTCGGGTTCGGGTCTGAGTCTTGGTACGGAACTGGGTTCGGGTCCTAAATTCAAATACTGACTATGGGTCAGGACAAAGCCTTAGGTCTAGATTCATATCTCGGTCTTAGTTTGGGTTTGGGTTCAGAGTTGTGTCCTGATATTCAGTTCCTAGGTTGAGGGTCCAAGGTCGAGTCCTGTGTCTCGAGTTTGGGGTGAAGTTTCGGGTCTCGGTCCCGGTCGAGCCCAGTTTTGGGTCAAAGTCCCCCATCTAGGTACGGATCCTTGGTCTAGGTCTCGGTCCAGGTTCAGGTTTGTGGCCCAGATCCCCCATCTAGGTCACGGTTCTGTTCCTAGGTCCCACGTCCGAGTCTCGGGTACCAAGTCCGGGTCCAAGTCCCAATTCGGGTTCTAGTCCCAGTATAGTTTCAAGGCTCGATCCAGGTCCAAGTCCCGGGTACGAGACTTAACCCAAAACAAAACCCAAACTCATGACTCGATCCCAGACCAAAACAAGGACTGAGACTTAACCCAAAACCAAACCCAAACTCATGACTCGATCCCAGACCCAGACCAAGCCGTATACTGTGACTGTGATTTGGACTTGGACATGGACAAGAACCAAGACCGAAAATCGAATACTGACCCAGACCTAGACAGGGATTCAAACACGCGACCTAGACTTGGACCTAAACCCGAACATGGGACCCGAACTCAGACCTGGACGCAGCCCGAGTTCTGAAAAACCTTTACCCAGACTCGGACTAAGACTCGAACCTCGACCCCAATCTGGACCAAAACCCTGACCCAAAATGAAACCCGAACCCAAAATTAGAACTACAACTGTGACTATGACCCAGAACTGAGACTAGAACTGAACCCAAACCGTAACCCAAACTCATACCAGAACTTGGACCGAGACCTCGACTAGGACTGGGACCCGAACGTGGACGGGGACCTAGACCTGGCCTTGTCGTAAACCTTCGAAGGGACCCACACCAGGATCTATACCTTATTAGGGACCCGAACTCGAACCCGGACCAAGACAAGGACCGAGACCTGGACTCGAACCCAGATCGGGACCTAGACTCAAACCAAGACTCGAGACCTAAACCCAAACATGGACCCAGACCAGGACCTAGGAACCGGACTTAGATGGGGGACCTAGATCAGGGACCTAGGCCACGGAACCAAGACCAAGATCAAAATTCAGTACTCAAACCAAAACCAAGACCTGACCTGGACCCAAGAATCTGAAGTCCGACCCATACCCGAACCCGAAACTTGGCCCAGACCCAAACTAGGACAGGAACCTGGACAGGGACATGGACCAAAATCTGACCTGAACCTGGGACCCAAACTCAAACCCAGACCTAGAATCAGACCCAAACCTAGACCTGGACCTGCACCCAAACTCGAACCCAGACCGAGATCAAAACTAAAGACTTAGACCCAGAACTAAACCTGGACTCAGATTAGGATCAGAACTTGGGACTCGGACCTTTACGTAGAGCCAGACCCAGGACCCGAACCCACACCAAAGGCGTCATCCGAAGCTAGACTAAAATTCGGACTCGAACCCCGACCTGAACTGGAACCCTAACTCAAACATAGTATCACAACTATAACTGGAACAAAACTAGGACTAGGACTAGGACCAGGACAAGGACCTAAACCCGAACCGGAACCAAGATAAAAGCCAGACCGAGACCCAAACCTCAATCGAGACTAGGACGCAAACCCGAACCCAGACTAGGACCCAAACCAAAACAAGAACTTGGACCAGGACCAAAAATCGGGATAGGGACCTCAGTAACAGGACTAGGATCGAGACTTAGTACCCGACCCAGACCCCGGACTTGAACCTAGGACCTAGCTTGTGACCCAACACCCGAAATGGAACGAGACTAGGACCTAAGATTGCGATTCAGATCTGGACTTGGGGCTTGGACCAAACCCATAGTCGGTGTTTGGATTTGGGACCCAACCCATGACTCGAACCCAAACAAGCACCCGAACCCAAACCCGGACCTGAACCCAATCCTAGACCAAAACCTGGACCCGAACCCGTACCCTATGACCTGAAATTCAAATCGAAAGTGGAAGTAGACGGGGAGCCAAAAATGGGACCAAAACGAGGACTTGGACTTGGAACTGTAACCGTACATTGACGTAGACCCAGAACCGTAACCGAACTAGGACCTAGACTCCAGCTCAAACCTAGACCCGATGCGGAACCAACAAACCAGATCCACACCCAAACCTGGACTCGGACCCGAACTCAGACCCAAACATGGAACCAGACTCGAGACACAAACTGGGGCTAGGACCTAGAACCGCACCCCAGTCTCGATCCCGGATCAAAACTCAGACCTGGAACCTAAACCAGCACTAGACCGGGACCCGTGATAGGGATCTAGATCTGAACTCGAGGTCCGGGAAATAGGGCTTGGAACAGGCCAGTAGTAGGTGTTTGGATGTGGGACTTAGACTAGGTTCCGAACCGGACCAGGACCCAAACCCGAACCCAGACCTAGACCCAAGACTCGAAACTAGAACGTGACAAGGACCCCGACCTAGACTTAAAAACAAACTCGGACCTAGCCCAAGACCCAAACCGAGACAGGAACTCGGGCCTTGACCCAGACCTAAATCTGGGACCCGATCCCAGACACAAACTCGGTCCTAGATTGGGATCTGGATACGAACTTTGACTCGGACCCAGACCTAGACCGGGATCGAAACCTGAGATCTAGATCTGGATAGACATCTTGACCTATACCCAGACATGGACCCACACCAGGGACCCTAACTCAGACTTGGACCTGAACCCAAACCCAGATCAGGATCCAAACCTGGACAAAGTCCCGGACCCAAACTCGGACCAAGACTCAGACCCTGACCTAGACCCAGACTCGAACCCGAACCAAGACACAGAATCCGAGTGTGGGTCTGTGTTCGAGTCTGGGTCCTAGTACGATTACTATTTTGGGTCTAGGTCCTGGTCCTATTCTTGGGTCCTAATCCACTTCTTGTTTCGGTTCTAGTTTCAAGTCACGAGGTACGGGTCGAGTCCAAGCATTGAGTCCCAGATCCCAAGTCCCATGGTCTTTCCTACATCTAGGTTTGGGTCTAGGGTCGGGTGCCGAATCGCAATCTAAGTTTGTAGCCCAAGTTCTGATCCCGGTTTAGGGGAACAACTCCTAGGTCTAGGTCCCCCATCTATCTTCAGGTCCTAGGTCGCAGTCCAGGTCCAAGTTTGTGTTTCGATTCGGGTTCATTTCTCAGGTTCGTGTCCGAGTCCAGGTCCCGATTTGGGTTCGGGTCCCATCCTAGTCTGGGTTTAGGTTTTGGGTCCCAAGTCTGACTTTGGTTCTTGGATCCTGTGTTTTGCCCCAATTTTTAAGTTTGGGTCTTGGTCTGGGTCCAGGTCCCGATCTTGGTTTAGGTTCCAGGTCATGGGTCCCGCTCTCGGTCCAAGTACTGATATTTGTTTTGGTCTAAGTTTTGGTTTAGGTTTGGGCCCTATTATAGTCCCAGGTCTGGATTCTCATCCCAATCCTGGTTCGATTCCAATTCCGAGTCTAAGATTGGGTCTGGATCCCGGTTCAGGTTCGGGTCCGAGTCTTGGTAATGATTTGGTTTCGGGTCCTAAATTGAAATACTGACTATGGGTCAGGACAAAGCCTTAGTTGTCGATTCATATCTCGGTCTTTGTTTGGGTTTGGGTTAAAAGTTGTGTCCCGGTAGTCAGTTCCTAGGTTTTGGGTTCAAGGTCGAGTCCTGTGTCTCGAGTTTGGGGTGAAGTTTTGGGTCTCGGTCACGGTCGGGCCCAGTTTTTTGTCCAAGTCCCCCATCTAGGTCTTGGTCCAGGTTTGGGTTTGGGGCCCAGGTCCGCGATGTAGGTCACGGTTTTGCTCTTAGGTCCCAGGTCCGAGGCTCGGGTCCCAAGTCCCAGTCCCGATCCTAATTCGGGTTCATGTCCCAGTATAGGTTCAAGGCTCAATGTAGGTCCGAGTCCCGAGTTTGAGTTTGAGTCTCGGGTTCGTGTCTGAATTCTGGTAAGAGTTTGGGTCTGGGTTTGGGTCTTGGTCTGGGTCTAAATCTGGGTTTGGGTTTTGGTACGGGTCTGGGTCCGAGTTTTGGTCTCAGTCTGGGTCCAAGTTTTGGTACGACTCTGAGATCTGGTCCAGGTCCCGGGTCCCGGGTGCTGGGTTCCAGGTCACAAGTCCTAGCGCAAGTCTGGGTCCAGGTTTGGGTCTGGGTTAGGGTATCGATCCCAATCTAGGTCCGTGTTCAGTTTCGCATCAAGATCCAGTTTGGGGTCCAGGTCCAATTATTGTTCCACGGTCCTAATTCCAGTTCTTGTTCCGATTTCAAGTCCTTAGTGCCAGCCTGGGTTTGGGTCGTAGTTTTGAAAAGGTTCCAAGTTTGGGTCTCGGTAAGATTCCAAGATTTACACACCCAATACAGGTTGGGTCCCAGACCCGGGTCATGGGTCAAGATCCAGTTCCCAATCTTGGGTCCCGGACTCGTTTCGATTCAGATCCTGGGTCCGAGTCCGTGTCCATGTCTGTGTCTGGGTCTGGGTTTGGGACCAAAACCAGGGTCGGGTCTTGGGTCACATTCTAAATCTCCGATTCTTGTTCTAATTTCAACTTTAGGTACCCAATCCAGGTCTGGATGTGGGTCTAGGTCTGAGTCTCCAATCCTGCTTTGGGTTCTGCGTTCGGGTCTGGATCAAAGTCCATGTCTGGGTTTGGGTTCGTGTCTCGAGTCGCGATCCTCGTTTTAATTCGAGTCTGCGTCCAGGTCCGGGTGTGGGTCTGGGTCCTAGTCCTTTGGTCTTGTTCCCAAGTCTCGGTCCGCTTCAAGTTCCACTTCCAATTTCGGGTCATGGTGTACGTGTCCGGGTCTGGTTCCGGATTTTGGTCCGAGTCTGGGTTTGGGTTTGAGTCCAGGTGTGGGTCACAGATCCAAAGATCGACTATTGTTCAGGTCCAAGCCCTGGGTCCAGATCAGGATAACAGTCTCGAGTCCTAGTCTAGTTCCACTTCGTGTCCCAAGACTTGGTCTGGGTCCAAGCTCTGGATCTGGGTCCGAGGTCAGGTCTTGGGTCTTAGTACTAATTCTGAAGCCCGGGTCCCGGGTCGAGGTCCCCCATCCAGGTCTAGGTCCTAGGTCCTGGTCTGAGTCTAGGACCCAGTGGAGCTTCACGTCCTATTCCGAGTTCGGGTTCGGGTTTCAAATCTCGGTCGCGGTCTAGATCTGGGTTTGAGTTCCAAGTTCGAGTCTAGATCTTGGTCCGGGCCCAGGTCCCGGATCTAGGTCCCCCATCCAGGTCTGGGTCCTAGGTCCTAGTCCGGGTCCATGTTTTTGTTTGGGTCCTAGTCCCAGTTCTGATTTCGATTCTGTGTTGAGGTTCGGGTTCAGGTCCGGGTCTACGTCAGGGTCTGAGTCCTGGTCTGAGTCCAGAGTGGGGTCTGGGTCCAAGTCCGGATCCCTATCTCGGTTTGGGTTTGGGTCTAAGTCCGAGTCCAGGTCTTGGGTACGGGTCCAGGTTTGTGTCTGGGTCTCGGTCCAGATCCAGGTCCCACGTGTTAATCCCATTCTGGAGGTTCGAGTCCACGTTTGTATCTATATCCATGTCTAGGTCCGAGTGTGGGTCTGGGATCGGGTCCTTGGTTCAGGTCCGACCCGATACCGGACTTGGACCTAAAACCGAAATCGGACCAGGACTAGGACTATAACAGGACCCAAACCTAAACCCAAACTCAGACCAGAACCCATGCCGGGACTTGAACCAGACCAGCACTTGTGACTTGGGACCTAAACAAAGACTTGGGCCCCAAACCGAAACTTGGAGTAAGAATCCAGACCTAGATGAGGCACTTGGACCCAAAACTTTGCCCCGCAACAAGTACCGAACCCAAAACTTGACCCTAAACTCGACCCACAACCCATGACCTAACTACCGAGACACAACCCTGAACCTCAACCCAAACCCAAACTTAAGACCCGATCCAAGATCTAAGACCGGAACTAAAACAAGACTTAGATCCAAGACCAAGATCCGAATCTAGACCAAAGGCTTTGACCTCACCCGTAGTTAGTGTTTGAATATAGGACCCGGACCTGGATCCGTACCTGGACCCGGAATCGGAATCAGAGCAGGTCTGGGATTAGAACCTACACGTGTGACAGTAACAAGTGCAAAACCTAAACCCAAACTCAGACCAGAACACATACCGGGACTTGGACTCGGACCGAGACCTATGACTTGGGACCTAAACCAAGATCGGGACCTGGACCAGGACCGAGTGCCGGACCCAGACCCAGACCCAGACCAAAAAACTGGGGCTACACCTAGGACCTAAGAACCAGAGTCAGACCTCGGACCCAAAACATGTACCCACACTGGGACTGGGACCCGAACCCAAACTGGGACCTAGACTCAAATCGGGACTCTAGACCAAAATCTGAACTGAAACGCGAACATTGACCCAGACTGGGACCTAGGACTTGAACATAGATGGGGGACCCAGACCGAGGAATCGAGCCCCCAAACCGAGACGAAACATGGACCTAGGACTTACCTCGTAACCTGGGATCCGGGATTCGATGCTTGGACCCGACTCGTAGTTGGTGTCTAGATTATGGACATAGAACAGAACCCCAACCGAAACTCGAACTCAAACCAGGACCCGGACACATACCAAGACCTAGACCCACACTCGGGAACCAAAATCGAAACGTGAACTTTACTAGACGGGGATCCTGGAACTAGAAATGGACTGAGACTCATAACCGAACGAAAACCCAGAACTGGGCCCAACCTCAGACCCTAACCTAGGCCAAAACCAAGACCTGAACCTCGCCCCAGACCCAAATCAAGACCCGAACCCAGACTCAGACCTAAACTCGAGTGTGGGTTCGAGTTTGGGTCTAGGTCCAGGTCTAGGTTTGGGTCTGATTCTAGGTCTGGGTTTGAGTTTGGGTCCTAGGTTCAGGTCAGATTTTGGATTTGTGTCCAGAACCCATATCGAGACTTGAACCAAACCCAGACCCAAACCTAAACCCAAACTCAGACCAGAACCCATATCGGGACTTGAACCAAACCATCACTTGTGACCTGGGACCTAAACCAAGACCGGGACTAGGACTAGACCCCAACCCCAAAACCGGGGCCGAACCCAGGACCCAAGAACCAAACTCAGACCAAGGACCCGAAACCCAGAGCTAGACTGGGACTGCGACCCAAACTCGTACCCGAAGCCAAGCTGGGACCTGGACTCGTACTGGACCCCAACCCGAACCCGGACCGGGACCTAGGACACGAATATAGACGGGGGACCCTGACCTATGAATTTTGCCCCAAAACTAGGACTAGAACTTGGGCCTTAGAACTTTGATCGGGATCGGGGACCTGACCCTAAACCCAAACCTGGACATAGGACCGACCTCGGGACTTGGGATCCGGGACTCGATGGTTGGACCCGATTCGTTGTCGATGTCTAGATCTAGGACTTAAACTAGAACGCGAACCCAAACTCAAACTCAAATCAGGACCCGGATACATACCAAGACCCAGACCAACACTTGGGAACAAAAACTTAAACTTGAACTTGAACCGTATCGAGATCTTTAAACGGGAGCGAGATCTAGACCCAGACCAAAACCCAGAACTAGAGCCAGCCTCGAACCCGATGCGAGACCAAAATCCGGACGTGAACCTCGCCCTGAACCTATACCTTGTGACTTGGCACTAGAATCGAAACTAGATGCAGATCAGGACCCAGGAACAGGACAAGGACCAGGACATGGACCCAGACCCAAAACTGTAACCGGACCAGGATCTAGACTCGAACACAAACCCACCATGGGATTGGGTCAAAAACCCGGACCCAAACCCAGGCCAAAACCTTGTCTGGGACGTAGACCTTAACTAGGACCCTGATCGGGACCCCAACCCGGACACGAAAAAAGACCTGGACTCAGACCAGGACTCGAACCCAGACTCAAACCTTAACTCGTACTTCGACCTAAACTCGGACCAAAACTTGGGATCCAAACCCGAACCTGAACTTAGACCTAGACCGGGACCTACGATCCGGACCTAGATGGGAGACCTGAGCCCCAAACCCAAACTTGGAGTAAGAATTCGGACCTAGATGGGGGACTTGGATCCAAAACTTGGCCCCGCAACCAGGACCGAACCCAAAACTCGACCCCAGACTCGAGACACAGGACCCGACCTTGGACCCACAACTTAGGACCTAACTACCGAGACACAACCCTGAACCTCAACCTAAACCCAAACTTAGGACCCGACCCAAGATCCGAGACATGAACTAAAACAAGACTTAGATCCAAGACCAAGATCAGAATCTAGACCAAAGGCTTTGACCTGAACTGTAGTTAGTGTTTGAATCAAGAACCCAGACCTGGATCCGTACATAGACCCGTAATCGTAATCAGACTAGGTGTAGGATTAGAACCTAGACCCGGGACAGTAACAACACCAAAACCTAAAACCAAACTCAGACCAGAACACACACCGAGACTTGGACTTGACCGGGACCTATGACCTGAGACCTAAACCAAGACCGGGACCTGGACCAAGACCGGGTGCCGGATCCAGACCGAGACCCAGACTGAAAAACTCGGGCTATACCCAGGACCTAAGAACCAGAGTCAGACTTGGGACCCAAAACTCGTACCCACACTGGGACTGGGACCCGCACTCGAACCGGAATCAAAACTGGGACCTAGACTCAAATCGGGACTCTAGACCCAAACCCGAACCGGAAACCCGAACTTGGACCCGAACCGGGACCTAGGACCTGAACTTAGATAGGGGACCCAGACCGAGGAATTGGGCCTCCAAACTGACACGGAACTTGGGCTTCAGAACTTAGATCGGGATTCGGGACCCGACCCTAGACCAAAACCCACCTCGTGACATGGGATCCGGGATTTGATGCTTGGACCCGACCCGTAGTCAGTGTCTTGATTATGGACTTAGAATAGAACCCCAACCAAAAATCGAACTCAAACCAGGACCAGGACACATACCAAGACCTAGACCCACACTCAATAACCAAAACCGAAACGTGAACTTTAACCAGACTGGGATCTTGGAACGGGAAATTGACTGAAACTCAGAACCAAATGAAAACCCAGAACTGGGCCGAACCTCAGACCCTAACTGAGGCCAAAACCAAGACCTGAACATCGCCCCAGACCCAAATCAAGACCCGAACCCAGACTCAGACCTAAACTTGACACGAACCCGTACCCCGTGACTTCAAACTAGAACCGAAACAAGAAGCAGATCGAGACCCAAGAACAGGTTCAGGACCAGGACTTGGATGCAGACCCAAAATTTTCACCGAACCAAGACCCAAACTCAGACACAGACCCACCCTGGGATTGGGTCCCAAACTTGAATCCAAACCAAACCATGGACTCAAGACCAGAAGTAACACATGAACTCAGACCCAAACATGGAACAGGACTGGTGACCCAGAATCAGGATCGAGACCTAGAACGGCACCCCAGTCTTTGTCCCGAACCTATATCGAGAACCAGATCGGGACTTGGGACATGAACCGAAACCAGATTGGGATCCATCATTGGGATCTAGATCTTGTCCCGAGATTCAAGAATTGGGGCTTGGACAAAACCCATAGTAGGTGTCTTGATCTGGGACTCGATCAAGGACCCGAAGCAAGACCAGGACCTTGACCCAAACCCAAACATTGGACACAAAACCAAAAGTTGAACCAGAACGTGACCAGGACCCTAGAACAAGACCGAGACCGTGACCAGGAACTGAACCTTGACCAACACCCTGAACTAGACCATAACCAAGCCCCGAAATTTGAGTTCAGACCCAATCATGGACCTGATGACCCAAACAAGGACTAAGACTCAAACCCGAAACCACACCCAAACTCATGACTCCATCCCAGACCCAGACCAAGCCCTTGACTGAGACTGGGATTCGGACTTGGACATGGACAAGAAACAAGACCCGAAATTGAATACTGACCTAGACCCAGACCGGGATCGAAACACGGGACTTAGACTTTGACCCAAACCCGAACATGGGACCCGAACTCAGACCTAGACGTAGCCCGAGATCCAAAAAACCTGTACCCAGACTCGGACTAACACTCGAAGCTCGACCCCAATCTGGACCAAGACCCTGACCTTGAACGAAACCCGAACCCAAAATTAGAACTAGAACTTTGACTAGGACCCGGACCTGAGACTAGAAAAGAACCCAAACTCAGACCAGAACTTGGAGCGAGACCTCAACTAGGATTGGGACCCGAACGTCGACCAGGACCTAGACCTGCCCTGGTCCTAAACCTTTGATGGGACCCAGGCCAGGATCTAGACCTTAATAGGGACCCGAACTCAAACCCAGACCAAGACAAGGAGCGAGACCTGGACTCGAACCCAGATCGGGACCTAGACTCAAACCAAGACTCGAGACCTAAACCCAAACCTGGACACAGACTAGGACCTAGGAACTGGACTTAGATGGGAGACCTAGACCAGGGACCTAGGCCATGGAACCAAGACCATGATAGAAATTCAGTAGTCAAACCCAAACCAAGACCTGACCTGGACCCAAGAATCTGAAGTCAGACCCATACCCGAACTCGAAACCTGCCACAGACCTAAACTAGGACAGGAACCTGAACACCGACATCGACCAAACCCAAACCAAAACCCGAACCCAATGTCTGACCTGAACCTGGGACCCAAACTCAAACAAAGACCTAGAATCAGACCCAAACCTAGACAAGGACCCAGACCCAAACTCGAACCCAGGCTAAGATTGAAACCAAAGACTTAGACCCGGAACTAAACCTGGACTTAGATTAGGATCAGAACTTGGGACTCAAACCTTGGCATAGACCCAGACCCAGGACCCGAACCCACACCCAAAGCCTCATCCGAACCTAGACTAAAATCCAGACTCGAACCCAAACTCGTACAAGGACTCGAACCCCGACCTTAACTCGAACCCTAACTCAAACATAGAATCGCAACTACAACTGAAACCAAACTAGGACTAGGACTAGGACCAGCATAAGGACCTAAACCCGACCCAGAACCCAAATAAAAGCTAGACCGAGACCCAAACTCGGGCTAGGGACCTGGGCAACAGAACTAGGATCGGGACATAGTACCAGACCCAGACTCGGACTTGAAATGGAACGAGACTAGGACTTAAAAATTGGGATCCAGATCTAGGACCTGGGGCTTGGACCGAACCCGTAGTTGCTGTCTGGATCTGGGACCCAACCCCAGAGCCGAACCCGAACCCAAACCCGGACATGAACACAATCTTAGACAAAAACATGGACTCGAACCCGTTTCTTATGACTTGAAATTTCAATCGAAACTAGAAGTAGACGGGGACTCGAAAATGGTACCAAAACTAGGACTTGGACTTGGAACCGTAACCGTACATGGACGTAGACCGAGAACCGTAACCAAACTAGGACCTAGACTCCAGCTCAAACCTAGACCCGAACTGGAACCAACAACTTGATCCCAACCCAAACCTGGACTCGGTTACCGAACTCAGACCCGAACATGGAACCAAACTCAGGATACAAACTGGGGCCAGGACCTAGAACCGCACCCCAGTCTCGATTCTGAATCCAAACTCAGACTTGGGACCTAAACTAGAACCACACCGGGACCCGTGACAGGGATCTAGATCTGGACTCGAGATCCAAGAAACAGGGCTTGGAACAGACCCGTAGTAGGTGTCTGGATGTGGGACTCAAACTCAGACTAGGTTCCGAACTCGGACTAGGACCAAAACCCGAACCCAGACCTAGACCCAGGACCCAAAACTAGAACCTGACAAGGACCCGGACCATAACTTAAAACCAAACTCGGACCTAGCCCCAGACCCAAATCGAGACAGGAACTCGGGCCTTGACCCACACCTAAATCTAGGACCCGATCCCAGACACAAACTCGGTCCTAGATTGGGATCTGGATACGAACTTTGACTCGGACCAAGACCAAGACTGGGATCGAAACCAGAGACCTAGATCTGGATAGACATCTTGACCCAGACACAAACATGGACCCACACCAGGGACCCTAACTCGGACCTATACCCGAACCCAGACCTAGATCACGATCCAAACCTGGACCCAGACCCGGACCCAAACTCGGACTAGGACTCAGACACCGACCTAGACCTGGACCCAAACCCGAACCCAGACACAAAATCTGATTGTGGGTCTGTATCCGAGTCTGGGTCCTAGTCCGATTACAATTTTGGGTCTAGGTCCTCGTCCTATTCTTAGGTCTCGTTCCGCTTCTTATTTCGGTTCTGGTTTCAAGTCACGAGGTACGGGTGGCGTCCAAGCATTGAGTCCCAGATGCCAAGTCTTGAGGTGGGTCCTACGTCGAGGTTTGGGTCTAGGGTCGCGTCCCGAATAGCAATCCAAGTTTTGATGCCCAAGTTCTGGTCCCAATATGGGGGGAAAATTCCTAGGTCTAGGTCCCCCATCTATGTTCTGGTCCTAGGTTGCAGTCCAGGTCCAAGTTGTTGTTTCGGTTCGGGTTCATGTCTCAGGTTCCTGTCCGAGTCCAGGTCCCGATTTGGGTTTGGGTCCCATCCTAGTCTGGGTTTAGGTTTTGGGTCCCAAGTCCGAGTTATTGTTCTTGGGTTCTGGGTTTGGCCCCCATTTTTAGGTTTGGGTCTTGGTCTGGGTCCAGATCCTGGTCTTGGTTTAGGTTCCAGGTCATGGGTCCCATTCTGGGTCCAAGTACCGATATGTGTTTTGGTCTAGGTTTTGGTTTAGGTTTGGGTCTTGTTACAGTCCCAAGTTTGGGTTCTCATGCCAATGCTGGTCCGATTCCAATTCCGAGTCTGGGATCGGGTTTGGATCCCGGTTCGGGTTCAGGTCCGAGTCTTGGTACAGATTTGGGTTCGGGTCCTAAATTCAAATACTGACTATGGGTCAAGAGAAAGCCTTAGGTCTAGATTCATATCTAGATCTTGGTTTGGGTTTGGGTTCAGAGGTGTGTCCTGGTATTCAATTCCTAGGTTTCAGGTCAAAGGTCGAGTCCTGTGTCTCGAGTTTGGGGTGAAGTTTTGGGTCTCGGTCCCGGTCGGGCGCAATTTTGGGTCCAAGTCCCCCATCTAGGTCTGGATCCTTGGTCTAGGTCTTGGTCCAGGTTAAGGTTGTGGCCGAGGTCCCCCATCTTGGTAACGGTTTGGTTCTCAGGTCCCAGGTCCGAGTCTCGGGTCCCAAGTCCCGCTCCCGATCCCAATTCAAGCTCTAGTCCCAGTACAGGTTCAAGGCTCGATCTAGGTCCGAGTCTCAGGGTTGGGTTGGAGTCTCGGGTTCGTGTCTGAGTTCTTGTACGAGTCTCGGTCTAGATCTGGGTTTGGGTTTTGGTCTGGGTCCACGTCCAGGTCTTGGTCTAGGTCTGGGTCTGGGTCCAAGTTTTGGTACGTTTCTGAGATCTGGTCCAGGTCCAAGGTCACGGGTGCTGGGTTCCAGGTTTTGGGTCACAAGTCTTGGTGCAAGTCTGGGTCCGAGTTTGGGTTTTGGTTCGGGTATCGATCCCAATCTAGGTCCGTGTTCGGTTCCGCATCAAGATCCAGTTCTAGGTCCATGTCCAATTCTTGTTCCAAGGTCCTAATTCAAGTTCTTGTTCCGATTTCAGGTCCTTAGTCCGAGTCTGGGTTTGGGTCCTAGTTTTTAAATGGTTCGAACTTTGAGTCTTGGTAAGATTCAAAGATCCACACACCAAATACAGGTTAGGTCCAAGCACTGGGTCATGTGTCAAGATCCGGCTCCCAATCTTGGGTCCCGATCTCGTTCCGATTCAGATCTTGGGTCCCAGTCTGTGTCCAAGTCCGTGTCTGGGCTCGGGTTTGGCACCAAGACCGCGGTCCGGTCTTGGGTCAAATTATAAATCTTGGGTCCCGATTCTCGTTCTAATTTCAGGTTCGGGTCCCCAATCAAGGTCTTGATTAGGGTCCAAGTCTGAGTTTCCAATCCCGATCCTGGTTCTACGTCCGACTCTGGATCCAACTCCTTGTCTGGGTTTGGGTTTGTGTCTCGAGTCCCGATCCTAGTTTTAATTCGAGTCTGCGTCCTGGTCCGGGTCTGGGTCTGGGTCCTAGTCCCTTGGTCTTGTTCCCAAGTCTCAGTTCGCTTCCAGTTCCGCTTCCAATTTCGGGTGACGGTGTAAGTGTCCGGGTTTGGTTCCGGGTTTGGGTCCGAGTCCGGGTTTGGGTTTGAGTCCGGGTATGGGTCACAGATCAAAAACATCGACTATGGGTCAGGTCCAAGCCCTGGGTCTAGATCAGGATCACAGTCTCGAGTCCAAGTCTAGTTCCACTTCGGGTCCCAAGACCTAGTCTGGATCCAGGGTCAGGTCTTGGGTCTCAGTGCCAATTCTGAAGCCCGGGTCCCGGGTCCAGGTCCACCATCAAGGTCAGGGTCCTAGGTCCCGGTCCAAGTCTAGGACCCGGTCGAGCTTCGAGCCGTAGTCAGAGTTTGGGTTCGGGTTTTAAATCTCGGTCAGCGTCAAAATCTTTGTTTGAGTTCCAAGTTCGAGTCCAGATCTTGGTGCGGGCTCGGGTCCCAGGTCTAGGTCCCCCATCCAGATTTGGGTCCTAGGTCCTAGTCCGGGTCCATATTTGTGTTCGGGTCCTAGTCCTAGTTCTTATTTCGATTCCGTGTTCATGTTCGGGTTCAGGTCCTGGTTTGGGTCGTGGATTGAGTCCTGGTTCGAGTCCAGAGATGGGTCTGGGTCCAAGTTTGGATCCCTGTCTGGGTTTGGGTTTGGGTATAGGTCTGAGTCCAAGTCTTGGGTACGGGTCCAGGTTTGGGTCTGGGTCTCGGTCCATATTCAAGTCCCACATGTTAATCTCGGTCTGGGTATGGGTCCGAGTCTGGGTTCAAGTCAAGGTTTGTATCTAGATCCATGTCTAGGTCCGAGTCTGGGTCTGGGATCGGGTCCCTACTTCAGGTACGACCCGATACCGGACCTAGACTTAGAACCAAAATCAGACCAGGACTGGGACTGTAACCGGACCCAAACCTAATCCCAAACTCAGACCAGAACCCATACTGGGACTTGAACCAGACCAGCACTTGTGACCTGGGACCTAAACTTAGACCGGGACCTAGACCAAGACCTTAAATAGGACCTAGACCCAGACCCCAAAACTTAGGCCGAACTGAGGACCCAAGAACCAGACTCGGACCTAGGACCCGAAACGCAGAGCTAGACTGGGACTGGGACCTGAACTCGTACCTGAAGCCAAACTTGGACCTAGACTCGGACTGGACCCAAACCCGAACCCGGACCGGGACCTAGGACCCGAATATAGATGGGGGACCCTAACCTAAGAATTGGGCCCCAAAACTAGGCCTAGAACATGGGCCTTAGAACTTGGATCAGGATCGGGGACCTAACCCTAGACCCAAACCTGGACATAGCACCCACCTCTGGACCTGGGATCCGGGACTCGATGGTTGGACCCGATTCGTTGCCGATGTCTAGATCTAACACTTAGACCAGAACGCGAACCCAAACTCAAACTCAAATCAGGACCCGGACACATACCAAGACCCAGACCCACAATTGGGAACAAAAACTGAAACTTGAACTGGAGCCAGACTAAGATCTTTGAACGGGACTGAGACCTAGACCCAGGCCCGAACTCGGAATCAGAGCCAGCCTCGAACCCTACTCGAGACCGAAATGCGGACCTGAACCTTGCCCCGAACCTGTACCTCGTGACTTGAAACTGGAACCGAAACTAAAAGCAGATTAGGACCCAGGACAAGGACAAGGACATGGACCCAGACCCAAAACTGTAATCGGACCAGGATACACACTCGGACACAAACCCACCTTGGGATTGGGTCCAAAACTTGAATCCAAACCCTAACCGGGACTCAGAACCCAGACCTAAACTCAGACTCGAACATTGAACATGACTCGGGACTGACAACTGGGATGGAGACCTAAAATTGGACCCCAATCTCAGTCCTGGACCTAGACCCAGACCCAGACCTGGGAGATGAACTGAAACAAGACTGGGACCCGTGATTGGGACCCAAATGTTTTCCCGGGATAAGAGAAATGGGGCTTGGAAAAGACCCATAGTCGATGTCTTGATTTTGGACTCAGACCACGAGCCAAAGCTGGATCAGGACCTAGACCCAAACCCAGACCCTGAACCCAAAACCGAAACTTGAACTAGAATGTCACCAGGACCCTGGAACAGGATCAGGACCGTGACCAAGACCTTGACCTGCACCGCGACCCAGAACTAGAACGAACCAAGCCCCGGAACTCGAACTCGGACCCACTCTAGGACCCGGTCCCGGACCATGACTAGGACTGAGACTTGAACCCGAACTCGGGACTCGATCCCAAACCCAGACCAATCCCCTGACCTAAATTGGTATTCAGACCTGGACATGGACATGAACCCAGACCCTATCCCGAATACCGACCCAGACCCAGACCGGGATCAAAACATGAGACTTGGA
Source organism: Cannabis sativa (assembly GCF_029168945.1). Taxonomy (NCBI): domain Eukaryota; kingdom Viridiplantae; phylum Streptophyta; class Magnoliopsida; order Rosales; family Cannabaceae; genus Cannabis; species Cannabis sativa. The sequence goes on from NC_083601.1 coordinate 63,774,483, forward strand.
CCTAGACCGAGGACCTGAACCTGGACCTTGATTCAGACCTGGACCCAGATCGAGATCTGAGAAACCAGTACCCGGACTCGGAATAAGACTTGCACCCTAACCCCAACCTTGACCCAAAACCAAACCCAAACCTGAAATTAGAACTAAAACTGTGACTAGGACCAGGACCTGACACCTGAACCGAACCCAAACCATAACCCAAACTCAGACCACAACTTGGACCGAGACCTTGACTAGGAGTGAGACCTAAGAGCTAGGACCTGAACCTTGACCGGGACCTAGACCTCACCTAGTCCTAAACCCTCACTTGGTCCTAAGACTCGCAACCCTGACTGGGATCCAGACCTTGACAAGGACCCCAACCTAAACCCGGACAAAGACTGGGATTGAGACCTAGAGCTGAACTCGAGACCCGAACCCGAACCTGGACCCAAAGCAGGATCTAAGAGCTGGACTTAGATTGGGGACTAGACCAGGAGCATAAACCTTGGAACACAAACCCCGATCTAAATCCGAGACTCAAAACCGAACCAGGACCTGACCTAGACCCAGGAATCTGAAGTCAGACCTAGACCCAGACCCGAAACCTTCCCCTGACCCAAACCAGGAAACGAACCTGGATACGAACCTATACCACGACAAAATCTGAACCCGGACCCAAACCTAGGAGCCGAACTCAAAGCCAAAATAAGAATCAAATCCAGACATGGAACGACACCCGGACCTGAACTCGAACCCAGATCGGGATTGGAACCCAAGACTTAGACCCAGAACTAAATCCGGACTCAGATCGAGATCGAAACCTATGACTCGGACCTGAACCTGGACTAAGACCCAAGACCCTAACCCACACCCGGAGCCTGATCCGGACCTAGACCGTGATCTAGACACGAACACAAATTCTGACTAGGACTTGACCCCATCCCGAACTTGAACCCCGACCTGAACTCGAACCCAAACTCAAACTCAAAATCGCAACTAGAACTTAAACTGGACTAGGACTAGACTCGAACCCAAACTCAAATAAAAACCCAAACCGAGACCAAAACTTGAACCATGACTAGGACCCAAACCCGAACCTAGACCGGGACCCAAACCCAGACAAGATTTGGGACCTGGGCAATAGACCTAGGACCGGGACCCATGACCCGACCCAGACCCGAACTTGAACTGGGACCTGAGCAACAGAACTAGTCCCAGTCCGCGTCTAGGTCCGAGTCCTAATGTTGGTCCGTGTCTGAGTCTTGGGTCCGTGTCTGAGTCTTGGGTTCGAGTTTGAGTCCCAGGTTCGAGTCTGAGTTCTGGTATGAGTCCGACTCTCGGTCTGGGTCAGGCTCTGGGTCTGGATCCAGGTTTCGATCTGGGTCTGGGTTTGGGTCTTTGTCTGGGTCTGGGTCTGGATCTGTGTTCTGGTACGGGTTTAGGTTATGGTCCATGTCCAGGGTCACGGGTCCTGGGTTCCAAGTTCTGAGCGCAGGTCTTGGTGCAAGTCTGGGTTCGAGTTCGGGTATGGGTCCGAGTATCGATCCCAGTCTGGGTCCGAGTATCAATCCCAGTCTGGGTCTGGGTCCGTGTTCGGAATTGCGTCTAGATCTTGTTTTGGGTCAAAGTCTAATTCCTTTTCCAAGGTCCTGAATCCGGTTCTTGTTCCAATTTAGGGTCCTGGTACAATTCCAAGATCCATACATCGACTACGGGTTGGGTCCAAGCCACAGGTCGTGGGTCAAAATACGGATCCCAATCTTAGGTCCCTGTCTCGTTCCGATTCAGATCCTATGTCCCAGTCCGTGTCCATGTCTGGGTCCGGGTCTTGGACCGAGACTGGGGTCGCGTTTTAGGTCCCAGTCCTGGGTCCTGATTCTTGTTTTAATTTCAGTTTTGGGTCCCCAATCTAGGTTTGGGACCTAGGTCCATGTCTGAGTCTCCAATCTTGATCTGTGTCGTGCGTCTGGGTCTGGTCCAAGTCCGTGTTTGGGTTTGGGTTCGTGTCCCAAGTCCCGATTCGAGTTTTGATTCGGGTCTGTGTCCTGGTCCGGGTCTTGGTCTGGGTCCTAGTCAGATTCTAGTTCCAGGACTGAGACCGGATCCTAGTCCGCTCGTCTTATTTCTGGGTCGCGGTCTGCTTTCAGTTCCACTTCTAGTTTGGGGTGACGAGATACGAGTCCGAGTCTGGGTCTAAGTTTGAGTCCGGGTAAAGGTCCAGATCCAAACATCGACTACGGTTCAGGTCGAAGCCCCGAGTCCATATTAGGATCCACTTTGGGTCCTAGGTACTGGTCCGGGTCCTAGTTCAGGGTTCGGGTTCGGGTTCGGGTTTAGGTCTTGGGTCTCAGTGCTAGTTTTAAAGCTTGGGTCCTGGGTCCAAGTCCCCCATCCAGGTCCGGGTCCTAGGTCTCGGTCCGACTCTAGCACCCGGTCTGGGTTCAAATCCTATTCTGAGTTCAGGTTCGGGTTTCCGATCCCAATTTGGGTCATGATCTTGGTTCGAGTCTAGATCTAAGTTTGGGTCTGAGTCTCGAGTTTCGATCTGGGTGTGGATTTCGAGGTCTCGTCCATGCCAACTATCTAGGTCTGGGTGCTAGGTCCCAGTCCAGGTCCATGTTTGTGTTTCGGTCCTAGTCCTTGTTCCGATATTGATTCCGTGTCCGTGTTCGGTTTCGGGTCGGGGTCTGGGTCGGGGTCTGAGTCCAGGTCCGAGTCTAGGATTGGGTTTGGGTACAAGTTTCGATCGCAGTCTGGGTCTAGGTTTGGGTCCAGGTCCGAGTCCAAGTCTTGGGTACAGGTCCAGGTTTTGGTCTTGGTCTCGGTTCGGCTCTAGGTCCCAAGTTTCGATCCTTGTCTAGGTATGGGTCTGGGATTGGGTTCGAGTCTACGTTCGTATCCAGATCCATGTCTATGTTCGAGTCTAGGTTTGGGATCGGGTCCCAGGTTTAGGTCCAACGCGATCCCGGACCCAGAACCAGAATCAAACCAGGACTGGGACTAGAAACCTGGCATGGACTGTAACAGGACCCAAACCTAAACCAAAACTCAAACCAAAACCCATACCAGGACTTGGACCCAGACCGAGACCTATGACCTGGGACCTAAACCAAGACTCGGACCTGGACCCAGACAGGGATACAGAACCAGACCCAGACCCAAAAACTAGGGCCCAACCGAGGACCCATAAACCAGACTCGGACATGGAACCCAAAACCCAAACCCAAACTGGGACTGGGACCCGAACTCGAACTCGAACCCAAACCAAGACCTGGACTCGGACCGGACCCGAACCCGAACACGAACTTGGACCCAGACTGGGACCTAGGACCCGAACATAGATAGGGGACCCAGACCTAGGAAATGGGACCCCGAACTAGGATCAGAACTTGGGCCTCAGAACATGGATCGGGATTCGGGACCTAACTTCAAACCCAAACCTGGTCCTAGGACAAACCTCGGGACCTTAGATTCGGGACTCGATGCTTGGACTTGACTCGTAGTCTGTGTCAGGATCTAGGACTTAGACTAGAACCCAAACCAAAACTCGATCTCAAACAAGGTCTCGGGCACATACTAAGACCCAGACCCACACCTGGGAACCAAAACCGAAACTTGAACTGGAACCAAAATAGGATCTTGGAATAGGACCGAGACCTGGACCCAGATCCGAACCCAGAACCGGCCCAGCCTCGGACCGTCACCGAGATCGAACCCCAGACTTGAACCTCGTCCCAGACCCAAATCAGGAACCAAACCCAGACTCGGACCCAAACTCGACCCGAACCCGTACGCTGTGACATGAAACTTGAAGCGAAACTAGAAGCCGATTGGGACCCAGGAACAGGACAACGACCAGGACTTGGACCCAGACCCAAAACTTTAACCGGACCAGGACCAAGACTCGGACACAGACCCACCCTGTTATTGGGGTCCAAAACCTGAATCCAAACCCGAACCGAGACTCGGGACCCTAATCAAGACCTGAATTCAAAGCTAAACATTGAACATGACTCGGGACCTAGAATTGGGATTGAGATCTAGAACTGGACCCTAGTCTCGGTCCCGGACCTAGACCTAGACCCAGACCCAGACCTGGGACATAAGCCGAAACAAGACTAGGACCCGTGATTGGGATCCAAATCTTGTCCCGAGATCTGAGAACCGGGGCTTGGACAAGACCCATAGTCGATTTCTTTATTTGGGACTCGGACAAGGACCCAAAGCTGGACCACGACCTAGGCCCAGACCCAAACTTGGGACCCGAAACTGAAATTTGAATAAGAACGTGACCAGGACCTTGGAACAGGACCGCGACCGTGACCAAGACCTGGACCTGGACCGGGGCCCGGAACTAGACCAGAACTCAGCCTCTGAACTCGGGCTCGAACCTTGTCCCAGATCGAGACTAGGATTGAGACTCAAACCTGAACCCGAAACCGAAATCGGGACTCGATCCCGAACTAAGACCTAGCCCCTGACGTAAACTGGGATTTAGACCTGGACATGGACACGAAGCAAGACCTGAACCCGAAAACCGACCTAGACCCAAATCGGGATCGAAACTTTCGATCTGGGTCTGGGTTTGGGTCTTTGTCTGGGTCTGGGTCTGGATCTGTGTTCTGGTACGGGTTTAGGTTATGGTCCATGTCCAGGGTCACGGGTCCTGGGTTCCAAGTTCTGAGCGCAGGTCTTGGTGCAAGTCTGGGTTCGAGTTCGGGTATGGGTCCGAGTATCGATCCCAGTCTGGGTCCGAGTATCAATCCCAGTCTGGGTCTGGGTCCGTGTTCGGAATTGCGTCTAGATCTTGTTTTGGGTCAAAGTCTAATTCCTTTTCCAAGGTCCTGAATCCGGTTCTTGTTCCAATTTAGGGTCCTGGTACAATTCCAAGATCCATACATCGACTACGGGTTGGGTCCAAGCCACAGGTCGTGGGTCAAAATACGGATCCCAATCTTAGGTCCCTGTCTCGTTCCGATTCAGATCCTATGTCCCAGTCCGTGTCCATGTCTGGGTCCGGGTCTTGGACCGAGACTGGGGTCGCGTTTTAGGTCCCAGTCCTGGGTCCTGATTCTTGTTTTAATTTCAGTTTTGGGTCCCCAATCTAGGTTTGGGACCTAGGTCCATGTCTGAGTCTCCAATCTTGATCTGTGTCGTGCGTCTGGGTCTGGTCCAAGTCCGTGTTTGGGTTTGGGTTCGTGTCCCAAGTCCCGATTCGAGTTTTGATTCGGGTCTGTGTCCTGGTCCGGGTCTTGGTCTGGGTCCTAGTCAGATTCTAGTTCCAGGACTGAGACCGGATCCTAGTCCGCTCGTCTTATTTCTGGGTCGCGGTCTGCTTTCAGTTCCACTTCTAGTTTGGGGTGACGAGATACGAGTCCGAGTCTGGGTCTAAGTTTGAGTCCGGGTAAAGGTCCAGATCCAAACATCGACTACGGTTCAGGTCGAAGCCCCGAGTCCATATTAGGATCCACTTTGGGTCCTAGGTACTGGTCCGGGTCCTAGTTCAGGGTTCGGGTTCGGGTTCGGGTTTAGGTCTTGGGTCTCAGTGCTAGTTTTAAAGCTTGGGTCCTGGGTCCAAGTCCCCCATCCAGGTCCGGGTCCTAGGTCTCGGTCCGACTCTAGGACCCGGTCTGGGTTCAAATCCTATTCTGAGTTCAGGTTCGGGTTTCCGATCCCAATTTGGGTCATGATCTTGGTTCGAGTCTAGATCTAAGTTTGGGTCTGAGTCTCGAGTTTCGATCTGGGTGTGGATTTCGAGGTCTCGTCCATGCCAACTATCTAGGTCTGGGTGCTAGGTCCCAGTCCAGGTCCATGTTTGTGTTTCGGTCCTAGTCCTTGTTCCGATATTGATTCCGTGTCCGTGTTCGGTTTCGGGTCGGGGTCTGGGTCGGGGTCTGAGTCCAGGTCCGAGTCTAGGATTGGGTTTGGGTACAAGTTTCGATCGCAGTCTGGGTCTAGGTTTGGGTCCAGGTCCGAGTCCAAGTCTTGGGTACAGGTCCAGGTTTTGGTCTTGGTCTCGGTTCGGCTCTAGGTCCCAAGTTTCGATCCTTGTCTAGGTATGGGTCTGGGATTGGGTTCGAGTCTACGTTCGTATCCAGATCCATGTCTATGTTCGAGTCTAGGTTTGGGATCGGGTCCCAGGTTTAGGTCCAACGCGATCCCGGACCCAGAACCAGAATCAAACCAGGACTGGGACTAGAAACCTGGCATGGACTGTAACAGGACCCAAACCTAAACCAAAACTCAAACCAAAACCCATACCAGGACTTGGACCCAGACCGAGACCTATGACCTGGGACCTAAACCAAGACTCGGACCTGGACCTGCACAGGATACGTAACTGCACCTGCACCCAAAAACTAGGGCCCAACCGAGGACCCATAAACCAGACTCGGACATGGAACCCAAAACCCAAACCCAAACTGGGACTGGGACCCGAACTCGAACTCGAACCCAAACCAAGACCTGGACTCGGACCGGACCCGAACCCGAACACGAACTTGGACCCAGACTGGGACCTAGGACCCGAACATAGATAGGGGACCCAGACCTAGGAAATGGGACCCCGAACTAGGATCAGAACTTGGGCCTCAGAACATGGATCGGGATTCGGGACCTAACTTCAAACCCAAACCTGGTCCTAGGACAAACCTCGGGACCTTAGATTCGGGACTCGATGCTTGGACTTGACTCGTAGTCTGTGTCAGGATCTAGGACTTAGACTAGAACCCAAACCAAAACTCGATCTCAAACAAGGTCTCGGGCACATACTAAGACCCAGACCCACACCTGGGAACCAAAACCGAAACTTGAACTGGAACCAAAATAGGATCTTGGAATAGGACCGAGACCTGGACCCAGATCCGAACCCAGAACCGGCCCAGCCTCGGACCGTCACCGAGATCGAACCCCAGACTTGAACCTCGTCCCAGACCCAAATCAGGAACCAAACCCAGACTCGGACCCAAACTCGACCCGAACCCGTACGCTGTGACATGAAACTTGAAGCGAAACTAGAAGCCGATTGGGACCCAGGAACAGGACAACGACCAGGACTTGGACCCAGACCCAAAACTTTAACCGGACCAGGACCAAGACTCGGACACAGACCCACCCTGTTATTGGGGTCCAAAACCTGAATCCAAACCCGAACCGAGACTCGGGACCCTAATCAAGACCTGAATTCAAAGCTAAACATTGAACATGACTCGGGACCTAGAATTGGGATTGAGATCTAGAACTGGACCCTAGTCTCGGTCCCGGACCTAGACCTAGACCCAGACCCAGACCTGGGACATAAGCCGAAACAAGACTAGGACCCGTGATTGGGATCCAAATCTTGTCCCGAGATCTGAGAACTGGGGCTTGGACAAGACCCATAGTCGATTTCTTTATTTGGGACTCGGACAAGGACCCAAAGCTGGACCACGACCTAGGCCCAGACCCAAACTTGGGACCCGAAACTGAAATTTGAATAAGAACGTGACCAGGACCTTGGAACAGGACCGCGACCGTGACCAAGACCTGGACCTGGACCGGGGCCCGGAACTAGACCAGAACTCAGCCTCTGAACTCGGGCTCGAACCTTGTCCCAGATCGAGACTAGGATTGAGACTCAAACCTGAACCCGAAACCGAAATCGGGACTCGATCCCGAACTAAGACCTAGCCCCTGACGTAAACTGGGATTTAGACCTGGACATGGACACGAAGCAAGACCTGAACCCGAAAACCGACCTAGACCCAAATCGGGATCGAAACACGAGACGTAGACCAGGACGCGGATGCAGACCCATACCCGAGCTTGGTACCAAGACCTAGACCCGAAGCAGAACCCAGACTCAGACCGGCATTCGAAAAACCCGTACCCGAAATTAGAATTGGAGCTATGACTAGGACCAAGACCGAAGACCACAACTGAACCCAAACCATAACTCACTCAAACCTGAACATGAACTGTGACTTTGACTAGGATTGGGACCTGAGACCTGGGACACGAACCTTGATTGGGACTCGGACTGGCACCTGGACCTGGACCTGACCTAGTCCTAAACCCTCGCCCAGTTCTGAGACCTACGACCCAGACCAGGATCCAGACCCTGACAAGGACCCCAACCTAAACCCAGACCAAGACGTGGACAGAGACCTGGACCCGAACCCAAACCGGGACCTGAACTAAAACAAAGACTCAGGACCCAAACCTGAACCTGGACCTAGGAACCGGACTTGGATGGGGGACCTAGACCAGGGACTTAGGCCCCAAAATCCAGACCCAAATCTAAATCCAATACTCGAACCCCAACCAGGACCTGACCTGGACCCAGGAATCCGAAGTCGGACCTAGACCCGGACCCAAAACATGCCCCGGACAAAAACCGGGTTAGGAATCTGGACACAAACCCATACCATGATTAAACCCGAACCTGGACCCGAACCAAAAATCAAACTCGAACCCGGGACACGAACTCATACCCATACCCAAAATAAGACCCAAACCTAGATCTGCACCTGGACCCGCACTCGCACGAAGAGTGGGATCGAAACCCAAGACTTAGACGAGGAACAAAACCCATCAGATCAAAATCGAAACTTGGGACTCGGACAAAAACTTGGACCCAGACCAAGGACCCTAACCCACACCTGGAGCTCGATCCGAACCTAGAACAAGATTTGGACCCGAACCCAAACTCGGACCAAGCCTCAAACCCCAATCCAAAATCGAACACCGCCTCAAACTCGAACTCGGAATCGCAATTGGAACTGGAACTAGACTAGGACTAGGACCAGGACCCAAACCCCAACCCAAACCCAAATAAAAACATAAACCGAGACCCAAACTTGAACCGCAACTAAGACCCAAATCCAAACCTAGACCGCGACCCAAACCCAAACTAGAACAGGGAACGAGGCCCATAATCGGGATTGGGACCCTGGCAACGGAGGTAGGACAAGGACCCAAGACCCGACCCCAAAACTGGACCTAAACATAGGACCCAGCTCGTGACCCAGCACCCCAAACAGAATAAGAACGCGACCCGAGATCGGGATCAGGATCTGGACCCGGGACTTGGATCGAACCCATAGTCAGTGTCTAGATCAGGGACCCAGCCCCGGACCCGAAACCAAAGAAGGGCCCGAACCAAAATCCAGACCCGGACCCAAACCCAGTCCCTCACTAAAACCTGGACCCGAACCCGTACCCTGTGACACGAAATTGGAACCGAACAGGAAGTAGGCCGGGACCCGGGAACTGGACCAGAACCAGGACTTAGACCTGGACCTAGAACCATAATCGGACTTGGACCTAGACCCAAAAACAAAACTAGACCAGGACCCGGACTCCAACCTTCACCTAGACCTGAACTGGGACCTGGACCCGGGTCCCAACCCAAACCAGGACTCGGTGCCGAACTTGGACCCGAACTCAGACCAAAACATGGAACCAGACTTGGGACAGAAAACTGGGGCGGGGACCTAGATTCGCACCCCAGTCTCGATCCCAAACCCAAACTCGGACCTTGGACCCAAGACCTGAACAAGAACCAGACCGGGACACGTGACAGGGATCCAGATCTGGGACTTAAACCAGGACCTGAACAGGACCGCGAGAATAGGTCCCTTAAACAACAGTACGATTGTGACCAGTACCCGGACGCAGACCTAGAACCAAACTCAGACCTAGCTCCAGACCCAAATGAAGACCGAAACTCGGGCCCAAACATGGTCGTGTACCCAGACTGGGATCTAGACCCGAACCCGAACCCAGACCGGGCCTAGACCTGGGACTTGATCACAGACATAGACTCAGACCTAGATAGGGATCCAGATACGAACCTAGACTCGAACCCAGACCTAGACCCAAACTAGGATCAAAACTCGGGACCTAGATCTAGACCGAGACACTGACCAAGACCCAGACCTGGACCCGCACCCGAGACCTGTACACAGACCTGGACCCAAACCTAGACCAAGACTGCGATCCAGACCATGACCCTAACCCAGACCCAAACTCGGACCTGGACTCACACCTTGACCCAGACCCAAACCCATACCGGAACCCACACACTAAATCGAAATTCGAACTGGGACTAGGACCCAAGCCCAGACCTAGACCTAGGCCTAGAAACCTGGACCCAGATCAAAACTTGGGACTCGAACCTGAACCAGGACCTAGACTCGAACCTAGATCTAGACCCAGACTGAGATCAAAACCCGAACCTAGACTTGGACCAGGATTTGAACCTCGACCCGGTCCTAGACTCAGACCGGGACCTATGACTCAGACCTGAAAAGGGGACTTAGACCTGGAACACTGGCATCAGAATTGGCACCGAGACCCAAGACCTTACCCCAGACTCGAACCCTGACCTAGGACACGGACTGAGACGTGGAACCCGAAGTGTAACTAGATTGGGGCCCGAGACCGTGATCCAGATCTGGACCCGCGGCTTAGACCTGATCCATAGTCAGTGTTTCGACCTGGGACCCATACCTAGACTCAAATCGAGACTAACACTCAGACCCAGACCCGTACCCGAGACCTGGGTTTGAGTACGAGTCTGGGTTTGAGCCCGGGAACTAGAATCTGACTAGGACCCAGACCTAGACACAGACCTGAATAAAAACTTGGATCGAGACTAGGGACACGAACTTGAACACAGACACGGAATTGGATCCAGGCCCGGACCCAGGACCCGGACCGGGATTGGATACTCAGACCTAGACCTAGGACCCAAACCTAGATTAGGGACCCAAACACAAAATTAAAATCAGAATCGGGACCTAGGACTTGCATAAGGACCCAATACCCGTCCCCGATCTAGGTCCTAGACCCGGACACAGACACGGACTAAGACCCAAGATCCGAATCAAAACAAGACCATGACCAAAGTTTGGGATTTTGATGTTGACCCATGATCCAAGGCTTGGACCCAACCCATAATCGGTGTCTAGATCTTGGAATCGTAACAAGACCCACACCTAGAACCATTTCCAGACCACGCAAAAACCTAGACTCGAACCCGAGACCCGAAATTAGAACCAACACTCAAAACTGGATCTAGACGTGGAACCGAACATGGACTGGGACCCAAACTCGGACTTAGACCTAGATGTTGACCTAGACCTAGACCCGTACCACAAACCTGTGTTTGAGTCCGAGTTTGGGTTTGAGTTTGGGAACTTAAATCTGACTAAGACCTAGACCCAGACCCAGACCGAGATGCGGAGCCAAATCAAAACTCGGATCGGGACTCGAGACACAAACCCGAACCCAAACACGGACTTTGACCTAGACTCGGACCCAAACCCCTAGATCGGGATTGGAGACTCAGACCTAGACTCAGGAGCCAGACCTAAATTGGGGACTCAAACTCAAAATTAGAACTACAATCGGGACCTAAGAATGGAACTGGGACCCATGACCCGACCCTAGTCACGGTCCCACACCCAGACCCAGACACGGACCAGGACCCAAGATCCGAATTGGAACGAGAGTGGGACCCAAGATTAGGATCCGAATATTGACGCTCGACTCGGGGCTTGGACCCAACCCGTAGTCGGCATCAAGATCTCGAAATCATTCCAACACTCGAACTTGGAACAATTTCAAAGCCAAGATCAAAACCCGAACTCGGACCCGAGACATGAAATTTGAACAAGAACCGGAATCAAGACCTTGGAAACAAAAATTGGACCTAGACCCATAACCAGATCTAGACACGGACCCGCACCCAGACTGGGATCAATACCCAGTCCCAGACCCGAACCTCGACCCAAACTTGCGACAGGACTTGCGACCTAGAACTCGGAGCCCAAGACCCATGATCCGGGAACTGGACCATAACCTAGACCTGTGCTAGAACCCAGACTCAGACGCAGAAAAAGACCCGGACCCAAACAGAACTGAATCCCAGACCCAAACCCGTAACCAGAAAAAGACTCGTATAACTCGGACTTGAACTCGTGACTTGGACCCGGACCGAGATTAGGATTGGGACCCAAACCTGGACTAGGACCGAGACTTAAACCTGGACTTGGACTAGAACCTAGACAAGGACCGGGACCCAAGACCGAGATCGGGACCTAGGACCCGATACTTGGACCTGGGACCTGAGAATCGAACTGAGCCTACACCTAGACAAAGTCAAGACCCGAGAGAAGGACCAGTACTGAAGACGGACTAGGACCTGCACTCGGACTGGGACCATAACCTAGACTGGGACCTAGGACCCTAACCTGAATTGGGGACCCAGACCCATGACTCAGGACCCAAGACCAAAACCTAGACCTGAGACCTAAAACAGGACCAAATGTAAGAGCTAGAACATGAACACGATCTGAATTCGGACCCAGGACGCAGGACCCAAGACCCGAGGGTTGGACCCGAATTATAGTCAGTGTCTAAATCAAGGAATTAAACCTATACCTGGACCCAGACTTGGACAAGAACCCGAACCTGTGCCTGAACTCGAACTAGACTCGACATGTTATTGATGTTTGGATTTTGGACCAAGACTCGAACGTGAAGCCAAACACGGACCTAGACCCAAACCAGGACTTAGACAGAGAGCCACACTCAAACCTTAAATCGTACCCTGTGACTCAAAATTGGAACCGAAACTGGAAGCAGAACCTTAAACCCTAAACCCTAAACCCTAAACCCTAAACCTTAAACTCTAAATGCTAAACTCTTTACACTTACCCCTAAACCCTGAACCCTAAATCCCTAAACATATTACCCAATACCGTAAACCCTAAACCTTAACCTGGACACGGGCCCAGGCCCATACCAATACCGAGATCGGAACCCAAGACCAAGACCCAGACTCGGATCTAGACGCGAACCTAGACCCAAACTTAGGAACTGAACCCGCACCCAAACCCAGACCAAAACCTTTTCCGGGACCTAAACGTTGTCTCGGACCCAGATTGGGTCCCGCCCCAGACCCAAATAGGGACCTGGACTCAGACCGGGACCCAAACCCTGACTCAAACCTAAACCCGTACTGGGACCTAGACTCAGACCTAAACTCAGGATCCCAACCCGAATTTGAACTTGGACCTAGACTATGACCTAGGATCTGGACCTAGATGGGGGACCTAGGCCCTAAACTTGAACTTGGACCTATACCTGGACCAAGGATCCTTACCCAGATGCGGGACATGGACACAAAATTGAGCCCCAGATCCGGGACCGAACTCAAAACTCGACCCCAAACTCGAGACACGGGACCCGACCCTCGACCCAAAACCCCGGACCTAACTTCCGAGACACAACCCTAAACCGAGACACAAACCAAAACATAGGACGCGGCCCAAGACCCATGACCCAAACTAGAATAAGACCGAGATCCAAGACTGAGATCCGAATCTGGACATAAGGCTTCGACCTGACCTGTAGTCAGTGTTTGAATCCAGGACACGGACCCAGATCTTTACCCAGACTCATACCTGGACACAAACCTAAACCCAAACTCAAACCATAACCCATACCGGGACTTGGACCAGGACCGAGACCTGTGACTTTGGACCTAAACCAAGACCTGGACTTGTACCCAAACCGGGACCCGAACCCAAACCCAAACCCAGACCCAAAAACTAGGCCCGGACCCGGGAACTATGAACCAGACTCGGACTTGGGACCCAAAAATCAAACCCATACCAGGACTGGGACTTGAAGTCAGACTCGAACCCAAATTGGGACCTGGACTAAGACCGGGACGTAAGAACTGAACCGGAATAGAAACACAAACTTGGACCCGAACCCGGACCGGGACCTTGGACCTGAACATTGATGGAGAACCTGGACCCGAGAATTGGGCCCCCAAACTTGGACAAAAACTTGGGCCGCGAAACTTGGATCAGGATTCGGGACCCGACCCCAGACCCAAACCTCGACCAAGGACCCACCTCGGGACCTAGGATTCGGGACTCGATGCTTGGACCCGACGCATAGTGGGTGTCTAGATCTAGGACTTAGACAAGAACACGAACCTAAACTCAAACTAAAACTATGACCTGGACACAGACCCACACTCGGGAACCAAAATCGAAACTTGAACTAGAACCCGATCGGGATCATGGAACGCGACCGGGACCTAGCATCGGACCTGAACCCAGATTTAGACCCAACCTCAAACTCTAACTAAGACCGAAACCCGGACCTGAACCTCAACCCAGACCAAAATAAGGACCAGAACCCAGACTCGACCCCAAAATCAACCCGAACTTGTACCCCGTGACTTGAAACTAGAACTGAAACCAGAAGCAGATCGAGACCCAAGACCTTGACCTACACCTAAAACTTTAACCGGAAACCCAAACCTGAATCCAATCCCAATTCGAGACTCGGGACCCGAACCCAAACCTGAACTCAGACTCGAACATGGAACAGGACTCGGGACCAACAATTGTGATTGAGAGCCAAACCGGGACTTGCGACGTGAACTGAAACAAGACTGGGACCAGCGATTGGCATCCAGATCTTATCCCTGGATCTGGGAACTTGGGCTTGGAGAAGACCCATAGTCGGTGTCAGACTTGGGACCCAAAACTGAAACATGAACTAGAACGCGACCAGGACCCTGGAACAGGACCGGGATCGTGACTAGGACCTGAACCTGGACCAAGACCCATAACTAGACCAGAACCAAGCCTCGAAACTAGGGCTCAAACATGTTCCTCGACCCAGTCCCGAACCCGGACTAGGACTGAGACTCGAACCTGAACTTTAACCCAAACTCGGGACTCGATCTCAGACCTAGACCAAGCCCCTGACCTAAACTAGGATTCTCATGTGGACATGGACATGAACCCAGACCTAGACCTTAATACTGACCCAGACCTAGACCAGGATCGAAACACGGGACCTGGACCCAAACCCAGACACAGACCCAGACCCAAACTTGGGACCCAAACCAAGGACCCGAACCTGGACTCGGACTCAAACTTAGACCCAGACCGGGATCAAAAAAACCCATACCCGGACTCGGACTAAGACTCGACCCCGACCCCAACCTAGACCCATGCACGGACCCGGAACAAAACTGGGACCTAGAATCAGAGCTGCAACTGTGACTAGGACACGGACTTGAGACCATAACCGAACCCAAACCATAACACAAACTCGGAGCAGAACCTGTACCGAGACCTTGACTAGGACTAGGACCTGAGAACTCGGACCTGATCCTAAACCCTCGTTGAGACCTAAGACCCGCGAGCCAGACCAAAATCCAAACCCTTACAAGGACCCAAACCTTAACTCGGACCAAGACTGGGACTGAGACTTGGACCCAAACCTAGAGCGGGACCTGGACTAATACCGAGACTTAGGACCTGAACCCGAACCTCGAGCCAGACTAGGACCTAGGAACCAGACTTGGATTGGGGACCTAGATTAGGGACCTAGGCCCTGGAACCCAAACCTAGATCAAAATCTGGGACTCGAACCCAAACCAGGACTTGTCCTAGACTTGTGAATCCAAAGTCAGACCTAGACCCGGACCCGAAACCTACCCTACACCCAAATAAGGAAGGAACCTGGACATGAACCCATACCAAGACCAAACCTGAACCGAGACTCGAACCCAAAATCAGACCCAAACTCGGGACCCGAACTCAGACCCATATCCAGAATCAGACCAAAACCTAGGCGTGCGCCCGGACCAAAACTCGAATCCAGACAGGGATCAAAACCCAGGACTTAGACTCGAAACTAAATTGGGACTCAGATTGAGATAGAAACCTAGGACTCGGACTTGAACCTAGACCTAGACCCAGGACCCTAACCCACACCCAAAGCCTAATCCGAACGTAGACCGAGATCCGGACCCAAACCCAAACTCGGACTTGGACTGGAACCCCAACCCGACTCGATCCCAAACTCGAACTCCTAATCGCAATTGGAACTAGAACTAGACTAGGACTATGACTAGGACCAGGACCAGGACCCAGACTGGAACCCAAACCCAAATAAAAATACAAACTGAGACCCAAACCTAACCCCTGACTAGGACCCAAACGTAGAAAAAAATCGTGACCTAGACCCAGAATCAGTACAAGGACCTGGGCAACGGAACTAGGACTGGAACCCAAGACCCTACCCCAGACCAGGACATGAACCTAGGACCCAGCTCGTGACCCGACACCCGAAAAGGAACTAGACTAGCACCCGAGATCGAGATCCAGATTAGGACCCAAGGCTTGGACCGAACCCAAAGTCGGATCCCAACCTAGACCTGGACTCGGGACCCAAACCAGAACCCGAACTCAGACCCAAACATTAAACAAGACTCGGGAGACAGAACTGCGGTCGGGGCCTAGAATTGCACCCCAATCTTAGTCCCGAACCAGTACTCGAACTTGGGACTTAGGACCAGAACTAGAACACGATCGGGACACGTGACAGGTACCCACATTTAGAAATCAGGCAAGGACTCAAACCCAGACCAGGACCCAAACCAAGACTCAGGACCCAAAATTGGGAATTGTACAAAAACTTCCAAACTAGGACCCTCGAACAAGACTAGGACCGTGACCAAGACTCGGACCCAGCCCTAGAACTGAACTCAGACCTAGCCGCAGACCCAAACTAAGACCGAAATTTGGGCCCAGTCACGATCGTGTACCCAGACCCAGACCGAGACCCAGACTCAAACTTGGACTAGGACCTAGACCTGGGACCCAGTCCCAGACCCAGACTCTGACCTAGATAGGGATCTCGATACGAACCTAGACTCGAAACGAGACCTTTACCCAGACCGGGATGGAAACTCAAGACCTAAATTCGGACTGAGACCCTGACACAGGCCCAGACCTTGACGCGCACCTGGAACCCGAACTCAGACCTGACCCGAACCTAGACCTAGACCGAGATTTTGACCTAGACCCCGACTCGCACATAGACTCAGACCAGGACTCATACCTCGACCCAAACCCCAACCCAAACATTGAATCGAAGTCGATACTGGGACTATGACCCAAACACGAATATGGACCCAGATCGGGACCTAGGACCCGGACATGGATTGAGGACCTAGACTTGGGCCTCAGAACACAAACCCAGATCGAAACTCGGGACTCAAATCTGAACCTGAACCTAGACTCGAACCCAGATCTGGACCCAAACATAGATCAGAACCCAAACCAAGACTCGGACTGGGACATGAACGCCGATCGGGTCCTAGACTCGATCATGGATGTGGGACCTAGACCAAGGACACGGGCATCATAACTAGGACTGAGACCCAAGCCCCAACCCCAGACTAGGATCCTGACCTAGGACCTGGACCAGGACCTGGGGCCTGAAGTGGAACTAGACTAGGACTTGAGACTGTAACCCAGATTTGGACCCAAGGCTTGGAACTGACCCGTAGTAAGTGTTTGGATCTGGAACCCATACCCGAACTCAAATCGAAACCCGGACTCGGGCCCTAACCCAAGCCCAGACCCGCACCTGACACTTAGGTCCGAGTCCAAGACTGGGTTTGAGTCCGGGAACTA
The DNA here is from genome assembly GCF_029168945.1 of Cannabis sativa. Classification (NCBI taxonomy): domain Eukaryota; kingdom Viridiplantae; phylum Streptophyta; class Magnoliopsida; order Rosales; family Cannabaceae; genus Cannabis; species Cannabis sativa. Next base: position 63,791,966 of record NC_083601.1, read on the forward strand.
GAATATGACTAGGACCCAAACACAGACCCGGACTAGGACACAAACCCAAATCAAAACTCAGATCGGGACTTGGGACACGAACCCGAACTTAGAAATAAACTTGGACCCAGACCCCGAGCGAGGACCCAGACCGAGATTGGAGACTCCGACCTGGGCCCAGGACCCAGACCTAGATTGGGACTCAAACTCAAAATTAAAACCAGAATCGGGACCCAGGACGGGACTGGGACCCAAGACCTTACCCAGGTCTCTGTCTGAAACCTCGACCCAAATAAGGACACGGACCGGCACCCAGGATCTGAATCGGAATGCGACTGGGACCCAAGATTGGGATTCAGATCTTGACCCATGACCCGAGGCTTAGACCCAACCCATAGTCGGTGTCCAGATCTTGGAATCATACCAAGACCCGAACCTTGAACCATTTCAAGACCAGGACCCAAACCCAGAATTCGACCCGAGACCCAAAATCGGAACAAGTACTGGAATCGGGACCCTGGAACAGGAATCGGTCCTGGAGCCAAAATTGGATCTAGACGAGTAACCGAACACGGACCCGAACCTAGAGCCGGATCTATACCCAGACCTAGACACGAACCCAGACCTAGACTTCTGCCAGGACTTGCGACCAAAAAACTCGAAACCCAGACCGGTTACTTGGGACTTTGACTAGAACCTAGACCTGTAACAGAACCCGTAGTGAGACCCAAACCCTGACCCAAACCAAGACCCAACCCATACATAGACTAAAACTTGGACCCTGAACAAGACCAACACCCAGACTCGAACCGAAGACTCGGACAACGACCGAGATCAGGACTGAAACCAAGACCCAGACAAGGACCAAGACAAAAACCTGGAGTAGGACTAGAACCCAGATTGGACCAGGGACCGAGACCCTAGATCGAGACCTAAGACCTGAGACCCAATACTCGGACAAGGACTAGTACAAAACACGGACTGGGACCTACACTTAGACTGGGACCCTAACCTAGACCGGGACGTAGGACCCTAACTTGAATCGGCGACCCGGACCCATGACTTAGGACCCATGACCCAAACCTAGACACAAACCTAGACCTAAGACCCGTACGAGGACCCAAGACAAGAGATAGAATTCATCCAAGATTTGGATTTAGACCCGAGACCAAGGACCCAAGACCTGAGGCTTGGACCCGACCCATAGTCGGTGTCTAAATTAGGGAATTGGACTTAGACCCAGAACCGAACCCGAACCAGAACCAGAACCTGTACCAGAACTTGAACTAGACTCGACATGTTGTTGGTGTTTGGATTTGGGACTATGACTCGGACCTGAACCGAAACACGGACCTAGACCCAGACCAGGACTCAGACACAGACCCAAACCAAAACCTTAAATCGTACCCTGTGACATGAAATTGAAATTTGAACTTTAAGCGGACCCTAAACCCTAAACCTTAAACCCTAAATCCTAAACTCTTTACACTTCCTCCTAAACCCTATGCCCAAAAGCCTAAACCCTAAATCCCTAAACACTAAACCCAAAACCCTAAACCCTAACCTAGACACGGGCCCAGAACCATACCCATACAAGTATTGCAACCAAGGACCCAAACCCAGACTCGGATCCAGACCTGTACCTAGACCCAGACTCAGGACCTGAACCTAGAGGCAAACCCATAGCAGAACCTTGTCTTGGACCTAGACCTTGATTCAGACCCGAATCGGGATCTCGACCTAAACTCGAATAGGAACCTGGACGTAGACCGGGACTTGAACCCAGACTCAAACTTGAACCTGTACTGGAACCTAGACTCAGATCGAAACTCGGGATCAAAACACGAACCTAAACTTGGACCTAGACCGGGAACTGGGATCCAACCTAGATGGGGGACTTGGGTCCCAAACGCGAACCTGGACCCAAACCAGGACCAAGGATCCGAACGTAGATGGGGGACTTGGACCCAAAACTAGGCCCCAAAACTAGGACCGAGACCCAAAACTCGACCCCAGACTCGAGACACGAGACAAGACCTTGGACCCAAAACACAAGACCTTACTACTGGGACACAACCCCGAAATTTGACCAAAAGCCAAACATAGGATGCGGCCCAAGACCCGAGACTAGAACTGGAATAACGTGGACCCGGATCTGTATCCAAACTCGATCTTGAACCCAGAATTAGAATCGGACCATGTTTGGGACTTAAACACAAACCTGGGACACTAACAAGACCCAAACCTAAACCCAAACTCAAACCAGAACTCATACCGGGACTTTGACCCTAACTGCAACCTGTGACATGGGACCTAAACCGAGACCGGGACCTGGACCCAGACCCAAACCTAAAAATTTGGGGCCCGACCTAGGACCTAAGAACCAGACTCGGACCTTGGATCCGAAACTCTAACCCACACTAGGACTGGGACTCGAACTCGGACCTGAACCCAAATCTAGACACTGACTAAAGGTTGGGTCCAAGCCCCGGGTCGTTGGTCAAGATTCAGATCCCAATGTTGGGTCTCGGTCTCGTTCTGATTTGGATCCTGGGTCCAGGTTTGTGTCTTTGTCTGGGTTCGGGTCTGGGACTGAGATCGCGGTCGGGTATTGTCTCCCAGTTCCACTCCTTGGTCTCAATTCTAGTTCTAATTTTGACTTTGGGTCCCTAATCTAAGTCTAGGTCCTCGCTCCAGGTCAAAGTCTCCAATCCCGGTCTGGGTCCTTGGTCCGGGTCTGGGTCCAAGTCCATGTTTGGGTTTTCGTTTGAGTTCATTTCCCGAGTCCCAATTTGAGTTTTTATACGGGTTTGCATCCCGGTCTGGGTCTGGGTATGGGTCCTAGTTAGATTCCAGTACCCAAACTCAAACCCAGACTTGAACTCGAACCCAACTCAAGAGTATGGGTCTGGGTCCAGGTCAGGGTCTGGGTCCGAGTCTAGGTCTGGTTTTTTTGGATAGTATGAAAAAATTAAGCAATTTACTTTTTTACAGAACTCAATTTTGATTTAATTTGAATTAGTTATAATTTTTTGAAGATTCAAAAAATATCAGGAATCGTGCATCATCACACGCGCGCGCGGACGAAGGGCAACCTTCAGACAGCACGCGTTCAGGCACGGTTCTTGTCTGAAATCGAGTCTCGCGCGCAGGGATAGGCTACATGCAGCCTCCTGCTCCGAGGATCCTCGGCCGTGCACCCTGTCTTGCGCGCGCGGACAGTATGCAATGCATACTCTCCGTACAGCTGGCAATTTTTTCGTTTTTCTTCGATTTTTCATGCTATTTCATGGATTTAACTTCCGATTTTTTGTGTAGTTTTGTATTTAGACATTTACTATTCCTAATTCAATTCTAAATATCATAATTAAATTAATTATTTTTTAAAAAAATTAATTCATCATATTAGTGTAATTTGAATTTGAAAATAGTAAATATCCATCTTTTTTGCTTAATTATCTATCTTATTTTTAAATTTGATTATATCTTATCTTATTTTTAATTTTAAGGTCAGATTTTAAATTTTAAATTAAATATTTTTTTTTTAAATAATTTGACCTTATTTAGAACTAAAATAAGATAATTATAATCATGTAATTTTAAATAGAAGTAAGATATTTTGGTAACTTTTAAATTTTGATATTTTATTAATTTAAATTAAATCATAATATCTGAACAAGATATTTATTTATCTTTTTTATTTTTATTCAATATTTAATTTATAAAATAACATTAAATTTTTAAAAGTAGTTAGCAAATTTTGAAATGATATTTAGGTTAGTTGAAACCTAATTTTTCAAAATTGTAGGTTTAATTTTAAATATTATTTTATTAATTTCGAAAATATATTAATTTTATTTTATTTTATTATTTTTTCGAAAATAAATTTTTTTATATTTAATTATTTTTCTAAATTTATTTATTTAAAATTAAATAAATCCTACATCCAACTATCCAGCTAACCTTGTTGCAGGTGTATGTGTTTTAGCTTGTTTGTAAGTTTTTAAAACCTAATATTGCTTGATTGCAAATAGCCATGGTTAACTTGTTGACAGATCCAATGATCTGATTTTAACTCATGGCTCCATTGGTAAAGTAAATAATTTGTAACAGGTAATTTTCACAATCTTCTTTCATCTGTCTATGACCTAGCAACATGATAGGATCCATCCAAATTGTGTGCCTGTGTGAGCCTATATGTTTAGTTTTATTATAGATGCATATAGGTTGTTGTTGCTAAATAAAATATCATAGTTTTTTGATAGATTTTATGTAGGCGCATTTAGTTTTTAGGCCTATTCAATTAATAACAGTTGTTCACTTTAAGGTTAAATTCCTCTCTTTTGGGCCTTGTGTGAGAGTTGGGTCCTGGTCTAAGTCCCAGATCTGGATTCCTGTCACGTGTCCCGGTCTTGTTCTTGTAAATATGTTGGGTCCTAGGTCCAAGTTTGGGTTCAGGACTGAGACTTGGGTACGGTTCTAAGTCCCAACCCTAGTTCTGTGTCCCGAGTCTGGTTCCATGTTTAGGTCTGAGTTCGGGTCTAGGTTCAGAACTGAGTCGAGGTCTGGGCTGCGATTTGGGTATGGGTCGCAGTTCGGGTCTAGGTCTGGGTTGGAGTACAGGTCCTAGTCCAGTTACGGTTCCAGGTCTAGGTCCAGGTCCAATTACGGTTCCAGGTCCAAGTCAAAGTCCTTGTTCCGGTCCTATTCCTAGGTCTCGATCTACTTCTGGTTTCGGTTCCAATTTTCGGTCACAAGGTTTGGGTCCAGGTTTGGGTCTAGGACCGGGTTCGGGTCCTGGTCTGGGTCCCAGATCTAGACACCAACTACGGGTTCAGTCCAAGCCCTGAGTCCAAATCAGGATCTCGATCTTAGGTCTCGGTCTAGTTCCATTTCGCGTGCCGGGTCACGAGTTGGGAACTAGTTTCAAGTCCGCGGCTAGGGTCGGGTCTTGGGTCCAGTCCTAGTTCTGTTGCCCAGGTCCTTATCCTGATTCTGGGTCCAGGTCCCAGTTCTGGTCTTGGTTTGGGTCCCGCTCTATGTGCAGTTTTGGGTGCTCGTCGCAGTATTGGTTTGGGTCTCGATCTAGATTTTTATTTGGGTTTGGGTTCGGGTATGGGTCCTGATCCTTGTCGTAGTCGTAGTCCAATTCTAGTTCCATTTGCAATTCTAAGTTTGAGTTTGGGTTCGAGTTCGGGTCGGTGTTTGAAAACTTGTCCGAGGTTGGGTTAGGCTCCGAATCTCAGTCTAGGTCTGGATCGGGCTCCAGGTGTAGGATAGGGTCCAGCGCTTCGGTCTAGGTTCGAGTCTCAGTCCCAAGTTTCGATCTCTGTCTGAGTCAAGGTTTTTTTCTAAGTCTATGTCTTGGGTTCCGATCCTGGTATGGATTCGAGTTTGAGTCTGGGTGTAGGTCTAGGTTTGGGTCTAATTCTAGGTTTGGGTCTGAGTTCGGATCCCGAGTTTGGGTCTGATTTTTGGTTCGGGTTCGGGTTCGGGTTTTGTCCTGGTATGGGTTCGTGTCTAGGTTCTTGTCCTGGTTTGAGTCCAAGGGAGGTTTACAGTCTGGGTTTGGGTACGACTTCAGATTCCTCGGTCCAGGTCATGTCCTGGTTTGGGTTCGGGTCCCGGATTTAGATCTGGGTCTTGGTTCCGGACCTAGGTCCCTAGTCTTGGTCCCCCACCAAAGATTGGTTCCTAGGTCCGGGTTTGGGGTTGGGTCTTGGGACTCGGTCCCAATTTTGATGCCCATGTCTCGGGTCCAGGTCCCCCATCCAAGTCTGAGTCCTAGGTCCTGGTCCGAGACCAGGACCCAATCGGGGTTCAAGTCCTGGTCCAACTCCGGGTTCAGGTTTCGATCTTGGTCTAGGTCCAGATCTAGGTTCGAGTCTAGGTCTATGTTCGGGTCCAAGTCTCGAGTTTCGATCTATGTCTAGGTTCTTAGGCCTAGGTCCAAGTGCCCCATCCAGATCTAGGTCATAGGTCCCGGTCTGGGTCCATGTTCGGGTTTGGTCACGGTCTCGATCCGGATATATGTGCTAAGTTTCAACACCAGTTTGGGTTTGGGTTAGGGTTCGAGTCCAAGTTCGTATATGGATCTCTATCTAAGTTTGAGTCTGGGTCTGGTATCGGGTCTGAGGTCTAGGTCTGGGTCCGGGTTCAGGTACAGGTCTCGGTCTAGGTCAGGGTACACGACCGTGTCTATGACCGAGTTCTGGTCTTAGTTTGGGTCTAGGGCTAGGTCTGAGTTCGGTTCTAGATTTAAGTCTAAGTTCGGGTCCTGGGCACGGTCCTAGTCTTATTCAAGGGTCTTGGTCTAGCGGTTCTTATTCAGGTTCTAGTTTCAGGTCGGGGTTCTAGCTCAAGGTCCAGGTTTGGGTCCTGGTCTGAGTCCCAGATCTGGATCCCTGTCACTTGTCCCGGTCTGGTTCTGGTTCAGGTCTAGGGTCCTAGGTCCAAGTTTGGGTTCAAGACCGAGACTTGGGTGCGGTTCTAGGTCCCAACCCTAGTTCTATGTCCCGAGTCTAGTTCTATGTTTAGGTCTGAGTTTGAGTCCAGGTTTAGAACTGAGTCAAGGTGTTGGTTTGGATTCGGGTCCTGCAGTGCATTTGTTCGGAGTCCCAGATACGGGTTGGAGTCCAAGTCCTGGTCCAGTTACGGTTCCAAGTCTAGGTCCAAGTCCAGTTACGGCTTTAGGTCTAGGTCCAAGTCCTGGTTTCAGTCCTATTCTTGGGTCCCAATCTAATTCTAGTTTCGGTTCCAATTTTGGGTCACAAGGTATGGGTTCGGGTCCAGGTTTGGGTCTAGGGCTGGGTTCGGGTCTGGGGTCGGGTCTTGGGTCCCAGTCCTAGTTTTGTGGCCCAGGTCCTTGTTCTGGTCTAGGTTCGGGTCCCGCTCTAGGTTCGGTTTTGGGTCTTAGTCGCGGTTCGGGTTTGGGTCTTAGTCTTAGATTTTTATTTGGGTTGAGGTACGGGTACGGTTCTTGGTCCTGCTCCTTGTCCTAGTCCTAGTCTGATTCTAGGTCCAATTGCGATTCTGAGTTCGAGTTTGGGTTTGAGTTCGTGTCAGGGTTCGAGTACTGGTCTGAGTTTTGGTTAGGGTCTGGATCTCGGTCTAGGTTTTGATCGGGCTCCAGGTGTGGGATATGGTGCTGTGTTTGGGGCTAGGTTCGGGTCTGAGTCCCAAGTTTTGATCTCTGTCTGAGACCAGATTTTGTTCTGAGTCTAAGTCTTGGGTTCCGATCCTAGTCTGGGTTCGAGTTCGGGTCTGGGTGTAGGTCTAGGTTTGGGTCTGAGTTCAGATCTCGAGTTCCGGTCTGCTTTTGGGTTCGGGTTTGAGTTTGGGTTTTGTCCTGGTATGGGTTCATTTCCAGGTTCTTGTCCTGGTTTCGGTCCAAGGGAGGTTTCCGGTCTGGGTCTGGGTCCGACTTCAGATTCCTGGGTCTAGGCCAGGTCCTAGTTCAGGTTCGAGTCCCAGGTTTACATCTGGGTCTGGGTTCCAGGGCCTAGCTCCCTAGTCTTGGTCTCCCATCAAAGACTGGTTCCTAGGTCCTTGTCTGGGTCCTCGTTCGTGTTCGGGTGCCGAGTCATGGTTTTACTCCAGCTCCCAGTCTGTGTTTGGGTCCAGGTCTCGGTCCCAATCTTGGTCTAGGTTCATGTTCGGGTCCTTATCAGGGTCTAGATCCTTGTCTGGGTCGCGGGTCTAAAGTCCCTGCGAAGGTTTAGGACGAGGTTAGGTCAAACTCCCAGTCTGTGTCCCGGTCCAAGTTCGGGTCTCAGGTCTCAGGTGTCAGTCCTAGTCAAGGTCTCGGTCCAGGTTCTAGTCTCAGGTCTCACGTCCAGGTCCTAGTCAAAGTTCCAGTTTTTATTTGGGGTCCGGGTTTGGTTTCGGGTTCGGGTTCGGGTCAAGGTTGGGGTTGGGGTCCGAGTCTTAGTCCTAGTCTGGGTACGGGTTTTTCCGATCTCAGTCTGGGTCCAGGTTTCGGTCCTTTGTTTGGGTCCCAGGTTCGGGTTTAGGTATGGGTCCAGGTCCAAGCCGTGTGTTTCGATCCCGGACTGGGCCTGGGTCTTGGTCGGTATTCGGGTCTAAGTTCGTGTCAATATACAAGTCTGAATCCCAATTTAGGTCAGGAGCGAGGTTTGGGTTCGGGATCGAGTTGCGAGTTCGAGTTCGAGCTCAGGTTCGAGTCTCAGTCCTAGTCTGGGTCCGAGACTAGGTTTGGGACTGGATCCGAGCCTGAGTTCCGGGGCTGGGTTCTGGTCTAGTTCTGGGTCCCAGTCCAGGTCCAGGTCCTGCTCACAGTCCCGGACCTATTCTAGGGTCCTGGTCATGTTCTGGTTCATGTTCCATATTTGGGTCCCAGGTTTGGGTCAGGGTCTGAGTCCTGCTCTAGCTTCGGGTCCTTGTGTGAGTAACAGAGACTATGGGTCTTGTCCAAGCCCCGGTTCTCGGATCCCAAGACAAGATCCCGATCCTAATCACGGGTCCTAGTCTGGTTTTGGTTCATGTCCATGGTCCTGGTCTGGGTTTGGGTCTAGGTTCAGGACCGAGACTAGGGTCCAGTTCTGGGTCTCGATCCTAGTTCAGGGTTCCGTGTCCTATTCAATGTTTGGGTCTTGAGTTCATGTCTAAGTTCAGGTCTTGAGTCCCGGTTCGGGTTTAGATTCAGGTTTTGGACCCAATCCCTGAGTGGGTCTGTGTTTGAGTCCGGGTCCTGGTCCGGTTACAGTTTTGGGTCTGGGTCCAGGTCTTGGTCTTGGTCCTGTTCTTGGGTCCTAATGCGCTTCTAGTTTCGGTTCACGTTTCATGTCACGGGGTACGGGTTCAGGTCGTGTTTGGATTCGAATCTTGGTTCGGGTCGTGATTTGGGTACAAGCCCGGGTTCTCGAATCCCGTTCCAAGATCCCGGTCCAGTTCTAGTACAATTTTTTGTTTTGGTTCCCGAGTGTGGGTTTGGGTCATGGTATGTGTCTGGGTCCTATTTTGAGTTCGAGCTTGCATCTCAGTCCTTGTTTCGGGCCCAGGTTTGGTTCCAAGTCCCCCATCTATATTCGGATCCTTGGTCCAGGTCTTGGTCCAGCTTCAGGTTTGGGGCCGAGGTCCCCCATCTAGGTAATAGTTCGGTTCTCAGGTCCCAAGTTCGAGTCTCAAGTCCCAGGTTACATTCCCAATATGGGTTCTAGTCCTAGTCTAGGTTCAGGGCTCAATCCTAGTCCGGGTCTGGGTCCTAGTCCTGATCTCGGTCCAGGTTCAAGTCCTGGGTTCGAGTTTGAGTTCTAGTACGAGTTTGACTCTAGGTCTGTGTCTAGGTCTAGGTCTGGGTTTTTGTTCAGGTATGGGTTTGGGTCTTGGTCTGGGTCTATGTTTGGGTCGGGGTTCTTCTACGGGACTGGGTTCTTATCCAGGTCCTGGGTCACGGGTGTTGGGTTCCATGTTCTGTGTCGTAGGTCCTGGCACAAGTCTAGGTTCGGGTTTAGGTTTCGGTTCAGCTATTGATCCCATTCTAGGTCCGGGTTCGTGTTCGGTTCCGCATCTAGATCCAGTTCTCGGTCCATGTCCAATTCCTGTTCCAAGATCCTGATTCCGGTTCTTGCTCTGATTTCGAGTCCTGGGTCTGAGTCTTGGTTTGGGTCCTAGTCTAGAAATGGTTCCAGGTTTGGCTCTTGGTACGATTCTAAGATCCAGACACCAACTATGGGTTGGGTCCAAGCACTGGGTCATGGGTCAAGATCCGGATCCCATTCTTGGATCCTGGTTTTGTTCCGATTCGGATCCTGGGTCTCAGTCCGTGTCCATGTCCGGGTCCGGGTTTGGGACAGAGACCGGGGTCGGGTCTTGGGTCTCATTCCATGTCCTGGGTCCTGATTCTGGTTCTAATTTTGGGTTTGGATCCCCAATCGAGGTGTGGGACCTGGGGCCAGGTCTGAGTCTCCAATCCCAGTCCAGGTCCTGCGTCAAAGTCTAGATCCAAGTCCGTGTCTAGGTTCGGGTTCGTGTCCCGAGTCCCGATCGAATTTTTGATTTGAGTCCACATCCCGGTCTGTGTTTGGGTCTGGGTCCTAGATACATTCAAGTTCCGGGACCGAGATCGTGTCCTAGTCCTCTAGTCTTGTTCCCAGGTCCCGGTCTGCTTCCAGTTTCGAGTCACGGGGTACAGGTTTGGGTCAAGGTCTTGGTTTGGGACCGAGTCTGGGTTTGGGTTTGAGTCTAGGAATGAGTCCCAGATCAAAACATCGCCTATGGGTCAGGTCCAAGCTTCGGGTCGAAATTAGGATCCTGGTCTCGCGTCCTAGTCTAGTTCAACTTCGGGTCAAAGGTTCTGGTCTGGGTCGTAGTTCAGGGTGTGGGTCCGAGGTCAGGTCGAGGGTCTCAGTGCCAGTTCTGAAGCCCGGGTCCCAGTTCTAGGTTCCCCATCTAGGTGTGGGTCCTAGGTCCCAGTCCGAGTCTAGGACCCGGTCATGGTTCAAGTCCTAGTCCGAGTTCAGGTTCCGGTTTCCAATCCCGGTTCAGGTCCAGATCTGGGTTCGAGTTCTGGGTTCGAGTTTTGGGTTCGAGTCCAGATCCTAGTCCGGGTCGTAGTGTAAGGTTTCGATCTTGGTCCTGGTTCCGAGGCCCGGGTCAAGGTCCCCCATCCAGATACGGGTCGTTGGTCCCAGTCTGGGTTTGGGTCCAGGTCCGAGTACAAGTCTTGGGTACGGGTCTAGGTTTGGGTCTGGGTCTCGCTCCAGATCCAGGTCCCACATTTCGATCCCGGTCTAGGTATGGGTCCGCGTTGGGTTCGAGTCTAGGTTTGAATCTAGATCCATGTCTATGTCCGAGTCTGGGTCTGGGATTGGGTCCCAGGTTCAGGTCCGACATGATACCAGACCTGGAACTGGAATAAGACCTGGACTGGGACTGTAACGGGACTCAAACCTAAACCCAAACTTAGACCAAAACCCATACTTGGACTTGGACCGAAACCAGGACTTGTGACCTTGGAACTAAACAAAGACCGGGACCTGGACCCAGACTAGGACCTGGACCCAGACCGGGACCAGGACCTAGACCGAGACCCAAAAATTGGGGCCAAACCCAAGACCCAAGAACAAGACTCGGACCTGGCACCCAAAACCCACACCCAGACTCGGACTAGCACCCGAACTCGGACAAGAACCCAAACAGGGACCTGGACTCGGGCCGCACTCGAACTCGAACTAGAACACGAACTTGGACCCGGACAAAGACCTAGGACCCGAACATAGATGGGGGACCTAGACCTTGGAATTTAGGCCCCGAACTAGGACCAGAACTTGGATCGGGATCGGGGACCCAACCCTAGACCCAAACCTGGACATAGGACCCACCTCGGGACCTTGGATCCGGGACTCGATGCTTGGACCCGACCTGTAGTCGGTGTTTGGATGTAGGACTTAGACCAGAACCCAAACCCAACCTCAAACTCAAACCAGGACCCGGACAGATACCATGACCCAGAACCACACTCGGGAACCAAAACCAAAACTTGAACTTGAACCGGACTAAGATCTTTGAAAGGAATCGAGACCTGGACCCGGACCCAAACCCGGAATTGGCCCCAACCACGAACCCTACCCGAGATCGAAACAAAAACCTAAACATCGCCCCAGACCCAAATCAGGACCCGAACCGAGACTCAGACCCAAACTCGACCCGAACCCATACCTCGTGACATGAAACTAGAATAGAAACTAGAAGCAGATCGGGACCCAGGAACAGGACAAAGACTAGGACATGGACCCAGACCCAAAACTGTAACGGGACCAGACCTGCACTCGGACACAAACCCACCTTAGGATTGGGTCCAAAACCTGAATCCAAACCCGAACAGGTACTCGGGACCCGAACCCAGACCTAAATTCAGACACAAACATTGAACATGAATCGGGACCCAGAATTCGGATCGAGACCTAGAACTGGACCCCAGTCTCGGTCCTAAACCTAGACCCAAACCCAGTCCAGGACCTGAGACATGAACTGAAAAAAGACTGGGACTCGTGATTGGGATCCAGATGTTGTCCTGGGATTAGAGAACTGTGGCTTTGACAAGACCCATAGTCGATGTCTTTATTTGAGACTCGGACAAGGACCCAAAGCTAGACCACGACCTGCACCCAGAACCAAACTTGGGACCCAAAACGGAAACTTGAACCAAAACATGACCAAGACCCTGGAACAGGACCGGGACAGTGACCAGGACCTGGACTAGGACTCGGAACTAGACCGAACACAGCCTTGAAACTCGAGCTCGGACCCAGTCCTAGACCTAGTCCTTGACCCCGTCCCGGACCTAGACAAGGACCGAGACTCGAACCTGAACTCGAGACTCGATCCCAGACCGAGCCCTTGACCGAAATTGGAATTCCGACCTCGACATGGACACGAATCCAAACCCGGACCCGAGTACTGACCAAGACCGAGAATGAGATCAAAAAACCGGACCTAGACCCAAACGCAAATGCAAACCAACACCTGAACTTGGGACCCAGACCTAGGACCCAAACTTGGACCTTGACTAAGACTTGGACCCAGATCAAGATTTGAAAAACCCGCACCTAGACTTGGAATAAGACTCGGACCCCAACCCCAACCTGGACCCAAACCCGGACCCAGAACCAAACCCAAACTCGGAATTAGAATTGGAACTGTGACTAGGACCCGGACCTGAGACCTGAACCAAACACAAACCATAACCCAATCTCAGACTAGAACCTAGACCGAGACCTTGACTAGGACTGAGATCTGAGACCTGGGACCTGAACCTGGACCGGGACGTGGACTTGACCTGGTCTTAAACCCTCACCGAGTCCTGAGACCCGCAACCTAAACATGGATCCAAACCGTGACAAGGAGCCGAACCTCAACCCGGACGAAGAGTGGGATCGAGACCTAGACTTGAACACGGACCGGGACCTGGACTAAAACTAAGACTCGGGACTCGAACCCGAACAAGGACCTAGACCAGGACCTAGGAATCAAACTTGGATAGGGGACCTAGACCAAAGACCTAGGCGCTAAAACCCAGACACAGATCTAAATCCAAGACTCAAAACTGAACCTGGACCTGACCTTGACTTGGGAATCCGAAGTCGGACCCAAACCCGGACCTAAAACTTGCCCCTGACCCAAACCACGATAGGAACCTAGACTCGAACCCATGTCAGGACCAAACCCGAACCTGGGACCCAAAATCAGACCCAGACCAAGCATCAAACCCAACCATGGACCTGCACCCGGACTCGAACTCGAACACATATGGGGATCGGAACCCAAGACTTAGACCCAGACCCAGACCAAAACTCGAACCCCAACACTAAATCAAAATCAAAACTGGGACTTGGACCCAAACCTAAACATGGACCCAGACCGGGACCTTAGACTCTGACCTGGATGGGGGACCTGGACTTGGGCCTCAGAATCCAGACCCAAATCGAAACTCGGGACTTGGACCCAACCTAGACTCGAACCCAAATCTGGACCCAGACCGATAGCAGAACCCAAACTCAAACTCGAACAAGGACTTGAACCCCGACCGGGTCCTTGACCCAAACTTTCACCTAGGATCTAGACTAGGTCTTGGGACCCGAAGTGCAACTAGACTGGGACTCGAGACCGTGAACCGGATCTAGACCCGGGGCTTGGACCTGACCCGTAGTCAGTGTTTGGATCTGGGATCCATACTCGAATTCTCAAACCAAGACTCGGACACAGACCTAGACCCTGACCCAGACACATACCCGTAACCCAGACCTGGGTCCGAGTCTGAGTCTAGGTTGAGTCTAAGAACTGGAATCTAGCTAAGACCCAGACCCAGACCTAGACCCGGACTAGGATGCAGACCCAAATCAATACTCGGATCGAGACTCGGGACACGAACCCGAACACAGACAAGGACTTGGACCCAGACTCGGACCCAAGACCAGGACCAAGATTGGAGACTCAAACCTTGACCCAAGACTCAAACTCGGGATCCCAAAACTGGGGCTTGGACAAGGCCTATAGTCGGTGTTCTTATCCAGAACTCAACGAAGGACAAAAAACTGGACTAGGACCTAGACCCAGACCTGGGACCCGAAACCAAAAAATGTAAAAGAATGTGACTAGGACCCTAGAACAGGACTGGGACAATGACCACAACCTAGACCTGGACTGGGACCTAGAACTAGACCAGAACACAACCCCAGAACTAGGGCTCGGACCTGGTCCTAGGCCCGGTCCCGCACCAAGACTAGGATTCAGACTCGAACCTTAACCCAAACCCAAACTTGGGACTCGATCCCAGACCCATACAAAGCCCCTGACCTAAACTGGGATTCGGACCTGAACATGGACAAGAACCTAGAGCTGGACCCGAATACTGAACAAGACCAAGACCAGACCGGGATCCAAAAAACTCGTACCCGAACTCGGACTAAGACTTGGACCCCAACCCCCCCACCTGACCCATACCGGGACCCGGAACCAAACCCAGACCCAGAATCAGAATTAGAACTATGACTAGGACCTAGACTTGATACAAGAACTGAACCCAAACCATAACCAACACTAGGACCAGAACCTGGACAGAGAGCTTGACTAGGACAGGGACCTGACACATGGGACCCGAACCTGGACCGAGATCCGAATTGGGACCTGGTACTAAACCCTCGCCGGGACCTAAGACCCGCGAGCCAGACAAGGATCTAGACCCTGACAAGGACCCAAACCTTAACTCGGACCAAGATTGGGACCGAGACCTAGACCCAAACCTAGACCGGGACCTGGACTAATACCAAGACTCAGGACCCGAACCAGGACCTAGGAATCAGACTTGGATGGGGGACCTAGACAAGGGACCTAAGCTCTGGAACACAGATCTAGATCTTAATCCAGGACTCAAACCGGAACGAGGACCTATCCTGGACCCAGGAATCTGAAGTCAAACGCAAACCCGGACCAAAAACCTAACTTGAACCCAAACGAATACAGGAACATAGACACGAAGCCGTACCAGGACAAAACCCGAAGCCACACTTGAACCCAAAATCAAACCCAAACTCGATACCCGAACTCAAACCCATACCCAGAATCAGACCCAAACCTAGGCCTGCATCCGGACCCAAACTCGAACACAGACCGAGATCGAAACCCTGGACTTAGACTCGAAACTAAACCAGGACTCAGATTGAGATCAAAACTTGGGACTTGGACCTGAACCTAAACCCAGACCCACGACCCTAACCTACACTCAGAGCCTGATCCGAACCTAGACTGAGATCCATACCCAAACCAAAACTCAGATTAGAACTCGAACCCCGACCCGAACTCAAACACAAACTCAAACTCGGAATTGTAATTGGAACTGGAAATGGACTAGTACTAGGACCAGGACAAGGACCGAGACCAAAACCCAAACCCAAACCCAAATAAAAACCAAAATTGAGAGACAAACCCAAACTGGGACTAGGACCCAAACCCGAACCTAGATCGGGGCCCAAACCCAAACCAAAACCGTGACCTAGACCCAGAATCGAGATAGGGACCTGGGCAACAGAACTAGGACTTGGACCCAAGACCCGACCCCAAACCCGGACATGAAGTTAGGACCCAACTCGTGACCCAACACCTAAAATGGAATCAGAAGAAGACCCGAGATCGAGATCTGGATCTGGACCTAGGGCTTGGACCGAATGCATAGTCGGTGTTTGGATCTAGGACCCAGCTCCGGACCTGAACCCTGACCAGGACCCAAACCTAGACCCGGACCTGGACCCGAACACGTACCCTATGACCTGAAAATGGAACCGAAACCGGAAGTAGACGGGAACTCGGGAACGGGACTAGAACCAGGACTTGGACCTAGACCTAGAACCGTAACTGGACCTAGACCTAGACCTGGAACCGTAACAAGACTAGGACTCAGACTCCAACCCAAACCTAGACCCGAACTGGGACCCAGACTCGAATCCCAACCCAGACTTGGACAAGGTACCAAAACCTATACCCGAACCCAGACCTAAACATGGAAAAAGACTCGGGACAGATAATTGGGGCCAGGACCTAGAATCGCACCCCACCCTCAGTCCCGAGCAAAAACTCAAACCTGGGACTCGGGACCTGAACTAGAATCAGATCGAGACACGTGATACGGATCTAGATCTAGGACTCAGGCCAGGACCCGAACCCAGACTAGGACCCAAACCCGGACCTTGACCCAGACCTGGGACACAAAATTGGAAATTGAAGAAGAATCACCAGACGAGGACCCTTGAACAAGACTAAGACTGTGACCAGGAGCCTCGAACAATCGGGATGGCCCCTTATGAAGTTTTATATGGAAGGAAGTGTAGATCACTGGTTCATTGGGATGAAGTAGGTGAATTAAGGTTCCTAGTCCCTAAGGCTGTTCAGAGAACAAGTGAGGCAGTTGATAAAATTAGAGCACGAATGCTCGCGGCTGAAAGCAGAAAGAAGAATTATTGCTATCCAAAGTGACAGGAGATTGATTTTAAGATTAGAGATATGGTATTTCTCTGGGTATGGCCTATGAAAGGCATCAAACACTTTGGTAAGAAAGGGAAGCTTAGCCAAAGGTCCATTGGACCTTTTGAAATCCTTGAGAGGATAGGGCAAGTAGCGTATAGATAGGCTAAGCCCCCAGCGCTGGCAGCTGTACATGATGTGTTCCATGTTTTGATGCTTCAGAATTATGTCTCAGATTCATCACATATGTTGAGTTATGAAGCATTGGAACTATAGTCAGATTTATCATATGAGGAACAACCAGTGCAAGTACTTGATAGAAGAGAGAAAGTCTTGAGAAACAATAAAATTGCATTGGTGAAGGTATTATGGAAAAACAGTTTAGTGGAAGAGGCAACCTGGGAACTCGAGACGGATATGCAACAAGATATCCAGCGTTGTTCAGGTAAATTTCGGGACAAAATTTCTATAAGGATGGGTAATTGTAATACCCTAAGACTAAGAAAATGGATTACCAAACCCTAACTAGGTAAATGTGTATTATTGTAGAATTGTATTATTATATAATTTATTATAAGTGAATTAATTTGATATATGATATGTTAAGACCCCGTTGGTGAGCCAGGGGCAATTTTGTAATTTTGACACGAGAAGGGTAAACTATGGAATTTATATGATGATGTGCTTATGGACTATATTATTATATATTCACAACTGGGTATTTCGGGCTGAATCGGGTTCGGGTCCAATATACAATTTTTGGATTATTTGTTGGCATTTTATTAATTTGTGATTAATTTGAAAATAACTTGAATATGTGATATTTAATAGAATGACTTAAATGCCCTTAAATGCTTAATTGTGTGTTATATGGCCCTAGGGCAATTTAGGCTTTTTGACTATTTTGTCTATTTTCTGACAAGTGAATGTTGATTAATGAAAAACATTTTCTGCATTTCACTTTACCCAAATGCTCCCCTCTCTCTCTAAACTCATTTACTCTAATCTTTGATTTTGTAGAGAATTGCTTAGATTCAAGCTTATGTTGTGGGAATCTTTGAAGCTTGAGTTGTTGAGGATGTGGAGGTAGTTTTTTTACTGTCTTAATTTGAATTGGTTGATGAAATTGAAGTTGATTGAAGCATGATTTTATTGTAGAGATCCTTGTGATGCATGTGTGTTGGAATTAGTTTAATTTTGATACTCTATGCTTGATTGTGTTAAAGATTGATGTAGTATGCTTTGTGTTGTGCTTTTGAGATAATTTTTGAGGTTAAGTTGGTTCTTTAATTCTTTTATACAGCTCTGATTTTATTGTTGAGCTTGAGCTTGTGTTTTGGGTTTAAAGATTCAAGGTTTGAGCTTGAATTTGTTGATATTTTACTCAAGTTTCGAGCCTATATTGTATATTGTTTAAATCTTATTTTGTTGCATGCGAGCTTTGATTATGACCTTTAAATGTGTGTATTAGCTCTCTGTTATGTTAGTTATATTTTGTGGGAAATGATTTTGAGATATATGCATGTTTGGGATGAGATTGGGTGATTTTTGATGCATTTTTGGAGCTGCTAGAATGGAGTTTCTGGGTTTTCAACCCAGGCGCCGCGACCCAGCTTTTGGGCACCGCGGCCCGCTCGCGTGGACAGATTGCATGTTAAACTTTTTTTGTTCATAACTTTTGACTTGGGAATCCGTTTTGGTCGTTCTTTATATTGTTGGAAAGCTTGTTCCGAGCCTTATATGTTTATCTATATTTTGAATGTTAATATTATATTATGTGAAAGTTGACGTAGGGATTATTCCTACACTTGTGAATTCCAGAAATTGTCACTAGTATTACCGATACTTGGTCAGGGGCATTGGGGGATTTGGAATCTCCGCGTTTACGGGACAATTGGTAAGATAGTATTTAGCACGTAGAGTATGCACGATGGCGCTTATATTGAAAATGATATATGTGAGTAATTAGGAACTGGGACTAGGGTTATCACCCTAACATGAGCGGTTTAATGGTCTAGGGTTATAACCCTAGTGATGATTAATGTGAATGTGTTATGCATAGTTATATATAAGTGTATATTGAAATTTAGGGTTATGCGTTCAAGGAATAATCGGGTTGGACTCGGTGACTAGAACTGAGATGAACCGTTTTAAGGCCTTATTGTATTTAGACGTGTAAGCGCAACAAGTAGGTCTATGCCACATACACATAAATAGGCGTGCCAGCGTAACGCACGGGTCTGTGTCATATAGACAAATGTGAAATGGCATTGATGTTTATGTGATGTGATAATTATGATTATTGATATTTTATACTGTCTTGCTGGGCTTGGCTCACGGGTGCTGTACTGTGCAGGAAAGGATAAATCTATCTCAGATCATCCATGAGTGCGAGAGTTGGGCGATTTATGTACATGTTCGAGCCACACTAGACCAAGCGGATTGGGGTCTACCAGTGATGAACTTTTGAAACTCTGATTTTGCCGCTTAGGTCAGCTAGTGAAAAGGTTTGTAATATTTTGTAAAATATTTTTGAGATCCCGAGACATGTAATTTTTGATTGTAAAGTTAAGTTTATTTCAACTTTTATTTTAACTCTATTTTCAATTAAATTTTAAATTACCCGCGCTTATCTTTCTAGTAATCCAATTTAGGGGATTGTGGGTTCTTAATCACCTTGGGTAGTGTGCCTGTTTCTTAGGGCATTATAGTTTTGTATGAGAGCGCCAAGGTTTTTAAATTCCTGGTCCTGGTCCTGTTCCTGGGTCCCGATCCGCTTCTAGTTTCGGTTCCAGTTTCAAGTCACGGGGTACAAGTTCGGGTCGAGTTTGGTTCCAAGTTTGGGTTCGGGTCTTGATTTGGGTCTGCGGCCAGGTGCCGGTCCCACTAAAAAATACCGGTCCAGTTCTTGTTCAAGTTTTGGTTTTGGTTCCCGAGTGTGGGTCTGGGTCTTGGTATGTGTCCGAGTCTTAGTTTGAGTTTGATTTTTGGTTCAAGTTCAGGTCAATGTCCTAGATCCAGACACCGACTACGGGTCGGGTCCAAGCATCAAGTCCCGAATCTCAGGACCCGGAGTGGGTCCTAGGTCCAAGTTTGGGTTTGGGGTCGGGTCCCAGATCCCGATCCAAGTTCTGAGGCTCAAGTTCTGGTCCTAGTTTCGGTGCCCAATTCCTAGGTCTGGGTCCCCCATCTATGTTCGGGTCCTAGGTCCCGGTTTGGGTTCAGATCCGAGTTCAAGTTCCAGTCCAAGTCTGTGTCCGAGTTTTAGGTCCCAGGTTCGAGTCTTGTTCTTCGGTCCTTGGTTCGGCCCCAGTTTTTGGGTATGAGTCTGGGTCCGGGTCTCGATCTGGGTCCAGGTCCCGGTGTTTGTTTAGGTCCCAGGTCACAGGTCCCGGTCTGGGTCCAAGTCCCGTTATGGGTTATGGTCTGAGTTTAGGTTTAGGTTTGGGTCCTGTGACAGTCCCATGTCTGGGTTCTAGTCTCAGTCCTAGTCCAATTCAAGTTCTGGGTCTGGGATCGGGTCAGACCTGAACCTGGGACCCGATCCCAAACCTAGACTCAAACCTAGACATGGATCTGGATAAGAACCTGGACTCGAACCTAGACCCGGACCCACACCCAGACCGGGATCGAAACTTAGGACCTGGATCCGGACTGGGACCCAGAACCAAGACTTGCACTCGGACCTGGACAAAAACCCATATCCAACCCTGGACTCGGACCAGGACTCAGACCCCGACCCAGACCTGGACTAGAACCCGAACCCGGACACGGAATTGAAATCAGAACTGGGACTAGGACCCGAACCCAAACATGGACTCAGATTGGGACCTAGGACCCAAACCTCGATGGGGGACCTGGACCCGAGCATTGGAACCCAGACTCGGATCGGAACTCGAGACTCAGACCTAGACCTTGATTTGGACTCAAACCCAGGACTCGAACTTAGATCTAGACCATGACCGGGATCAAAAACCCGAACTCGAACTAGGACTTGAACCCTGACCAGGTCCAAGACTTGGACCGGGACATAGGACCCAGACCTGGATGGGGGACCTAGACCCGGGACCCGAGCTTCGGAATTGACACCGAGACCCAGGACCTGAACTGAGACCCAAACCCTGAACTTGGACATTGACCAGGACCTGGGACCCGAAGTGGAACTAGACTGGGACCCGAGACCAGGATCTTGATCTAGACTCGGGGCTTGGACCTGACCCATTGTCGATGTTTGAATCTGGGACCCATAGCTGTACTTAAACTGGGTCCCAAACTCAGACCCAAACACGGACCCAGACTCGAACTTTTACTATGTGACCTGAAACTTGAAACGGAACCGGAAGCGGAATGGGACCCGAGAACAAGACCAGGGGATTAAGACCCGATCTCGGTCCTGGAACTGGAATCAGACAAGGAGTCAGACCAAACAAAGACCAGGATGCGAACCCGAATCAAAACTCGGATTGGGACTCGAGACGCGAACCCAAACCCAGATACGGAGTTGGACCCAGACCCGAACGCAGAACCCGGACCGAGATTGGAGATTTAGACCTAGACCTAGGTCCCTAACCTAGATTGGGGACCCAAACGCGAAATTAGAACCAGAATCAGGACCCATGAAAGGGACTGGGACCTAAGACAAGACCTTGGTCTCAGTCCCAGACTCAGACCCGGACACGGACTGGGACCCAAGATCGGAATCGGACCTGAACCCAAACACAGACCTAGACCTAGACCAGGACTCCGACCCAGACCCACACCCAAACCTTAAATCGTACCCTGTGACCCTAAATCCTAAACTCTTTACACTTACCCCTAAACCCTAAGCCCTAAACCCTAAACCCTAAATCCCTAAAAAATAAACCCAGAACCCTAAATCCTATACCCTAACCTTGACACGGGCCCAGACCAATACCCATACCGAGATCGGAACCAAGGACCTAAACCTGGACCCGGATCTAAACCCGAACCTAGACCCAAACTCAAGCCTGAACCCGGACCCAAACCCAGACCAAAACCTTGTGCGGGATCTAGACCTTTAATGGGACCCGAATCGTGACCCCAACCCAGAGCCAAACAAGGACCTAGACTAAGACTGGGACCCGAATCCAGACTCAAACCTGAACCCGTACTGGGATCTAGACTTGGACCCAAACTTGGGATCCGAACCCGAACCTAAACTTGGACTTAGACTGGGACCTAGGATCTAGACCTAGATGGGGGACTTGGGCCACAAACCAAAACCAAAACCCAAACTTGGACAAAGGATGCGGACCTAGATGGGGGACTTTGACCTGAAACTAGGCCCCAGATTCGCGACCGAGACCAAAAACTCGACTCTAGACTCGAGACACGGGACCCGACCCTAGACCTACAACCCAGGACCTAACTACCGGGACACAACCCAAAACCCGGACCCAAACCCAAACTTAGGACCCGACCCAAGACCAGGGACTTGAACTGGAACACGACTGAGATCTGAATCTGGACCTAAGGCTTCAACCCGACCCGTAGTCAGTGTTTGAATCCAGGACAAGGATTCGGATCCGTACCCAGAACTGGAACCGGACCCAGACTGTGATCTAGACCAGGAATCAGAATCGGACCAGGTCTGGGACTAGAATCCAGACTTGGGACAGTAAAGGGACCTAAACCTAAACCCAAACTCTGACAATACCGGGACTTGGACCGGGACCAGGACCTTTTACTTGGATCCTAAACCAAGACCAGGACTTGGACCCAGACCCAAAAACTGGGGCCGAACCCAGGCCTAAGAACCAGACTCGGACCTGGGACCCGAAACTCGGAGCCACACTGGCACTAGGACCTGAACTCGAAGCTGAACCCAAATTGGGACTTGGACTAAGACCAAGACTCGAGACCGAAACATGAACTTGGATCCAGACCGAGACCGAGGATATCAACATAAATTGGGGACCCAGACCCGAGCATTGGGCCCCTAAACTGGGACAAGAACTTGGGCCTCAGAACTTTTATCGGGATTCGGGACCCGACCCGAAACCCAAACTTGGACCTACGACCCACCACGGGACCTAGGATAGGGGACTCGATGCTTGGACCCGACCCGTAGTCGGTTTCTAGATCTAGGACTTAGACTAGAACGCGAACCAAAACTCAAACTCAAACCAGGACCCGGATACATACCCAGACAAAGAATCACACTCAGGAACCAAAACTGAAACTTGAAATGGAACTGGACCTGGATCTTGGAACGGGACCGAGACCTGAACCCGAACCTTTACCGAGAACCGGACAAAACCTCGGACCCTAACCAAGACTGAAACCCGGACCTGAACCTCGCCTCGGACCCAAATCAAGACCTGAACCCAAACTCAGACCCAAACTTAACAAGAACCCATACCCCGTGACTTGAAACTGGAACCGAAACCAGAAGCGGATCGGGACCCCGGACCAGGACCTCGACCCAGACCCAAAACTGTAACCGGACCAGGGCTCGAACTCAGACACAAACCCACCGCGGGATTGGGTCCCAAACTTGAATCCAAACCTGAATCGTGACTCAGGACCCAAACCCACACCTAAACTCAGACCCGAACATGGAATAGGACTTGGGGCCTAGAATAGGGATCGAGACCCAGAACTGCACCCTACTGTCGATCTTGGACCTAGATCGAGACCCAGACCGGGACCTGGGACATGAACCGAGACAAGACGAGGACCCGTGATTGGGATCCAAATCTTGTTTTGGGATCCGAGAACTGGGGCTTGGAAAAGACCCATAGTTCATGTCTTGATCAGGGAGTCGGATAAGGACCCGAAGCTGGACCAGGACCTGGACCCAGACCTAGACATGGGGTGCGAAACTGAAACTTGAACTAGAATGTGACCAGGACCCTGGAATAGGACCGAGATCGTGACCAGGACCTGGACCTGGACTGGCACCCTGAACTAGACCATAACCAAGCACAAAAACTTGAGCTCAGACCAAGTCCCAAACCCGACCCCAGACCCAGACTAGGACTGAGACACGAACTCAAACAAAAACCCAAATGCAAAATTCGATCCCGGACCCAGACCAAGCCCTTGACCGAGACTGGGATTCAGACCTATTCTTGGACACGAACCCCAACCTGAAATCGAATACTGACCCAAACCCAGACTGAGATCGAAACACGGGACGAGGACTCAGACCCAGACGCAGACCCAGACCTGAACTTGGTACCTGAACTCATACCTGGACCCAACCTGGGATTCGAAAAACCCATACCCATTAGACCCAAACCTAGACTTGGACCCTGACAAGAACTTAAACCCAGATCGGGATGGGAACCCAAGACTCACAATTGGAACTAAACTCAGACTCTGATCGGGATCAGAACATGGGACTCGGACCCGCATCTAGACCTAGACCCAGGACCCTAACCCAAACTCAGAGCTTGATCTCGACCTAGACCGAAATCCGAGCTTTAACCCAAACTCGGAGTAGGACACGAACATTGACCCGAACTCTAACCCAAACTCGAACTCGGAATCACAACTAGACCTTGAACCGGACTTGGACTAGGACCAGGACAAGGACCTAAACTTAAACCTGAGCCTAGATAAAAACCAAGACTGAGACCTAGACCCGAACAAAGAATAGGACTCAAACTCGAACCTAGATTGGGACCCAAACCTAAACAAGAATCGGGACCTGAACCCAAAAACGGGATAGGGACCTAGGCAACAGAACTAGGACTGGGACCTAGTACCCGACCCCAAACTCGGACTTGACCCAAGGACCTAGCTCGCCACCTGGCACCCAAAATGGAATCAGACCAGGACCCGAGATCAAGATCCGGATCTGAACCCGGGGCTTGTATCGAACCAGTAGTCGATGTCTGGATATGGGACTAAGACCAGAACCCAAACCCAAACTCAAACTCAAATCAGGATCAAGACACATACCCAAATCCAAACCCTGACTCGGGAACAAAAACTGAAACATAAACTGGAACCGAGCTGGGATCTTAGAACGGGACCAAGACCTGGACTTGGACCCAAACTCGGAACCGGACCCAACCTCGAACCCTAACGGAGACCGAAGTCCGGACGTAAACCTCGCCCCAGCCAAAAATCAACCCCCGATCCCAAACTCAGACCCAAACTCGACCCGAACTCGTACCCCGTGACTTGAAACTGGAGCCAAAACTAGAAGCTGATCTGAACCCAGGAACAGGACCACGACCCTGACCTAGACCCAGACCCAAAACTGTAACCGGACCAATTCCCGGACTCGGACATGGACCCACCTTGGGATTGCTTCCCAAACATGAATCCAAAGCAGAATCAGGACTAAGGACCCCGAACCAAGACCTAAACTCAGACCCGAACATGGAATAGGACTCGGGACCCAGAATTAGGATCGAGACCCAGAACTGCACCCATGTCTCGATCCTGGACCTAGACCGAGACCGAGACCGGGACTTGGGACATGATCCTAAATCAGACTGCGACCCATGATTGAGATCCAAATCTTGTCCCGGGATTTGGGAACACGAGCTTGGACAACACCCATAGTGGGTGTCTTGGTCTGGGACTCAGAGAAGCACCCAAAGCTGCACGAGGACCACGACCTGGACCCAGACCTAGACCTGGGACCTGAAACCGAAACATGAACCAGACCGTGACCAAGACCCTAGAATAGGACTAGGACCGTGACCAGAACCTAGACCTGCACCGGGACCCAGAACTAGACAAGAACCCAGCCCCGGAACTCGAGCTTGGACCGAGTCCCAAACCCGGTCTCGGACCTAGACTAGGATTGAGACTCAAACTTGAACACGAACTCGAACTCGAGACTCGATCTTGGACCCAGACCAGGGCCCTGACCTAAAACGGGGTTCGGACCTTGACATGGACTAAACCCAAACACGAACTCGAATACCGACCCAAACCTAGATCGGGATCGAAACACGGGACGTAGACCCGTACCCAGATGCAGACCCAGACCCGAACCTAGGACCCAAACCAGGAACCGAACCAGGACCTAGACTCAGACCTGACCCAGACCAGGATCCAAAAAACCCGTACCTGGACTCGGACTAAGAGTCAGAACCCGACCCCAAGCTGGACCCAGACCCGAAACACAACTTGGGCCCAGAATAAGAATTGGAACTGTGACTAGGACCCAGACCTGAGACCAGAACCCAACCCAAACAATAACCAAAACTTAGACAAGAACTTGGACCAAGACCTTGATAGGATTGGGACTTGAGACATGGGATCCGAACCTGGACTGGGACCTGGACCTGACCTGGTCCTAAACCCTCACCGAGACCTGAGACCTGTGAACCAGACTAGGATACTGACCTTGACAAGGACCCTAACCTTAACTTGGACCATGATTGGGACCGAGACATGGCCCCGAACCCCGACCAGGACCTACACTAAAACCAAGACTCTGAGCCCGAAGCTGAACCAAGACCCAGACCATGACCTAGGAATCGGACTTTGATGGGGGACCTAGACCAGGGACCTAGGTCCTGGAACCGAGACCCAGATCTAAATCCGGGACTCGAACCCAAACAAGGACCTAACCTAGAACCAAGAATCCGAAGTCGAACCTATAACCGAGCCCGAAACCTGCCCCAGACACAAACTAGGAAAGGAACCTAGACACGAACCCATACTAGGACCGAACCCAAACCTGGACCTGAACCCAAAATAAAACTCGAACTCAGACCCAGACCCAGAATCAGACCCAAACCTATAACTCCACCTGGACTTGAACTCGAACCTAGACCAGGATCAGAACCTAGGACGTAGACCCGGAACTAAACCTGTATTCAGATCGAGATCGAAACCTGGGACTCAGACCCGAACCTGAACCTAGACCCAAACCCAGGACCTTAACCCACACCCGAAGCCCGATCCAGACCTAGACCAAGATCCGTACCCGAACCTAAACTTAAACTCAGACTAGGACTCGAACCCTGACCCGAACTCGAACCCAAACTCAAACTCGGAATCGCGACTAGAACTAGAACTAGACAAGGACTAGGACCAGGACCTGGACAAGGACCCATACCCGAACCCAAACCCAAATAAAAACCAATACAGAGACCCAAACCCGAACCGTGACTAGGACCCAAACCCGAACCTAGACCGCGACCAAAACTAAGACCAGAACTAAGACCTAGACAAAGAATAAGGATAAGGACCTGGGCATTGAAACTAGGAACGAGACCTAAGACCCGACTCTAGACCCAGACTTCAACCTAGGACTCAGCTTGTGACCCAGCACCCAAAATGAAATCAAATCGGCACTCGAGATCGGGATTCGGATCTGGACCTAGGGCTTGGACTGAACCCGTAGTCGGTGTCTAGATGTGGGACCCAGCCCCAGACCTGAACCCAGACCCGGACCTGAACCTAGTACCACACCCAAACCTAAACTCGAACCCGTACCCTGTGACTTAAAATTGGAATCGTAATCGGATGTAGACCGAGACTTAGGAACGGGTAAGAAACAAAGAGTTGGACCTAGACCTTGAACAATAACTAGACCTAGACCTAGACCCAGAATCGTAACTAGACCAGGACCCGTACTCCCAACCCAGACCTGGACTCAAGACCCGAACTTGGGCCCAAACTCACACCTAAACATGGAACCAGACTCAAGACACAAAACTGGGACCGGGACCTAGAACTACACCCCAATCTCGGTCTCGAACCCAAACTTGAACTTGGGACCCGAGACCTAAACCAGAACCATATCAAGACACGTGACAGGGATCCAGATCTTGGACTCAGACCAGGACCCGAACCCGGACCAAGACCCAAATCGGACCTTGACCGAGACGCGGGACTCGAAACTTGAACATGAACAAAAACTGCCTGACAAGGACCCTCGAACAAGACTATGACCGTGACCAGGACCTAGAAACGAACTCGGACCTAGCCCCAGACCGAAATCGAGACCAGAACTCATGCTCAGACACGGTCGTTCACCCAGACCAGTACCGAGACCCGGACCCAAAACTCAGACCCGGACCCAGACCTAGACCTGGGACCCGATCCCAAACCCAGACTCAAACCTAGATAGGGATCCGAATAAGAACCTATACTCGAACACCGACCTAGACCCATACCGAGATCAAAACTTACGACCCGGAACCGGACCGAGACCCTGACCCAGACCCTGACTTGGACCCGAACTCGGACCTAGACTCGAACACATACCCAGACTTGGATTCGGACCCTAACCCAAACTCGGATCCAAACTCGGACAAGGACTCAGACCCCGACCAAAACCCGGACCCAAACCCGAACCTAGACACTGAATCGAAATCGAAACTAGGACTAGGTCCCAAACCTGAACATTGACACAGACCGGGACCAAGGCCCTAGACCTGGATGGGGAACCTAGAGGTGGGCCTAAGAACCCAGACCCAAATTGGAACTCAGGACTCCAACCAGAACCTGGACCTAGACTTGAACCCTGATCTTGATGCAGACCGAGATCGAAACCCGAACTCAAACTCGGACCAAGACTTGAGCCTTGACGGGGTCCTGGACTTGGACCGGGACCTAGGACTCAGACCTGGATGGGGGACCTGGACCCAGGACACGGGCATTAGAACTGGGACCAAGACCCAAGACCTGACGCCGGACCTAGACCTTGTCATAGGACCCAGACTGGGACCTGGGAATCGAAGTGAAACTAGACTGGGAGCTGAGACCGTGATCCAAATCTGGACCTAAGTCTTGGACCTGACCCGTAGTCAGTGTTTGGATTTGGGACCCATACCCAGACACAAACCCAGACCTGAACTCAAACCCAGACCCGGACTCAGACCCAAACCCTGACCTAGACAAATACTTGTACCCCTAAACTGGGTCCAAGTCCGAGTTTGGGCTTGAGTCCGGGAACTAGAATCTAACTAGCACCTAGAGCCAGACCCATATCGGGACGCGGACCCCAATCAAAAGTAGGATCGAGACTCAGGACACGAATCTGAACCCAAACACGGACTTGGACCCAGACCTAGACACAGGACCCAGACCGGGATCGGAGACTAAGATCAGGGCCTAGGACCAAAACCTCGATTGGAGACCCAAACTCAAAATTGAACTAGAATCGGGAAACATGACTAGGACTGGCACCCAAGACCCGACCCCAATCTCGGTCTTAGACCCAGACGCGAACACGGGCAAGGACCGAGACCCAAGATCTGAATCAAAACGAGACAGGGACCCAAGATTTGGATCTGGATCTTGACCTACGACCTGGGGCATGGACCTAACCCGTAGTCGGTGTCTAGATCTTACAATCGTACCAAGACCCGAACCTGGAACTTTTTCCAAACCAGGACCCAAACAATAACTCAGACCCGAAACCCAAAATTAGAACAATAACTGAAATTAGGACTCTATAATAAGAATTGGACCTCAACCAAAAACTAGATCTAGATGCAGAACCGAACACGGACCCGGAACCAGGCCGGGATCGATACACGGACCCCGACCCGAACCTAGACATAGACTTGCGCCAGGACCTGCAACCTAGAACCTGAACTCAGGACCCGTGACTCGGGAACTAGACAAGAACCCAGACCCGGACCAAGAACAAGACCAAGACCTCTACCCAGACACAGACTGAAACCCGGACCCAGACAAAGACCTAGACCTAGACTCAGACAAAGACCCAGACACATACCAGAAATCGAACTCAAACCCGAGACTCGAACCCATCCCAAGATCAGGACTAAGACACAAACCTGGACTAGGACCGAGACCTAAACCTGGACTGGGACTAGAACCTAGATTGGGACCAGGACCGACCAAGACTAGGACCCGATACTCGGACCTAGGACTTAAGAACTGAACCATGAGCAAGACCCAGACGAGGCCAAGACCCAAGAAAAGGACAAGTACCAAACACAGACCAGGACCTGCACTTAGACTCGGACCCTAACCAAGACCAGGACCTAGGACCCTGACATGAATCGGGGACCCGGACCATGACTCAGGACCCAAGACCCAAACCTAGACCGAAACCTAGACCTGAGACACGAACCAAGACCCAAGACATGAGCTAAAACTCAAGACCCATACCCATACTGAGATCGCAACCCAGGACCGAGACCCAGACACGAATCAGGACCCGAACCTAGAACCAAACTCAAGACCTTAACCCAGACCCAAACCCAAACAAAAACCTGGTCTGGAACCTAGACCTTAACTAGGACCCTGATTGGGACCCCAACCCAGATGCAAAAAAAGACCTAGACTCGGACCAGGACCGGAACCCAGACTCAAACCTGAACCCGTACTGTGACCTAAACTCAGACCCAAACTTTGGATCCAAAACCAGTCTAGGATGAGAACCCAAACTTGGGACTGTAACAGGACCCAAACCTAAACCCAAACTCAGACCAGAACCCATACTGGGACTTGAACCCAGACCAGGACTTATGACCTGGGACCTAAACTAAGACCGGGACCTGGACCTAGACCGACACTAGGACCTAGAGCCAGACCCCAAAACTGGGGCAAAACCTAGGACCCAAGAACCAGACTCGGACTTGGGACCCGAAACCCAGAGCTAGATTGGGACTGGGACGCGAACTCGACTCGAACTTGAACCCGGACCAGGACCTAGGACCCGAATATAGATGGGGGACCCAGACATAAGAATTGGGCCCCAAAAAAAGGCCTAGAACTTGGATCTGGATCGGGGACCTTACCCTAGACAAAAACCTGGACATAGGACCCACCACGGTACATGGGAGCCGGGACTCGATGGTTGGACCCAATTCGTTGTCGGTGTCTAAATCTAGGACGTAGACAAGAACGCGAACCCAAACTCAAACTCAAATCAGGATTCGAACACATACAAAGACCCAGACCCACACTTGGGAACAAAAACTGAAACTTAAACTTGAACCGGACAGAGATCTTTGAACATGACCGAGACCTAGATCCAAGCCCAAACCTTGAACCAGACCCAGCCTCGAACCCTACTCGAGACCGAAACTCGGACCTGAACCTCACCCCGAACCCATACCTCATGACATAAAACTAGAACCCAAACTAGAAGCGGATGAGGACCCAGGAATAGGAACAGGACCATGACATGGACCCAGAACCCAAAATTGTAACCGGACTAGGATCTAGAGTCGGACACAAACCCACCCTCGGATTGGGTCCAAAACCTGAATCCAAACCCGAATCGGGACTCGGGACCAGAACCCAGACCTAAACTCAGACCCGAACATTGAACATGAATCAGGACAAAGAATTGGGATCAAGACCGAGAATTGGACCCCAATCTCGGTCCTAGTCTTGTTGAAGGGTCTTGGTCTGAAACTGGAAGTAGACGAAGACCCGAAAATGGGACCAAAACAAGGACTTGGACTTGGAACCGTAACCGTACATGGACGTAGGCCCAGAACCGTAACCGAACCAAGACCTAGACTCCACCTCAAATCTAGACCCGAACAAGAACCAACAATCAGATCCTAGCCCAAACCTGGACTCGGGACCCGAACTCTGACCCAAACATGGAACCAGACTCGGGACACAAACTGGGGCAAGGACCTAGAACCGCACCCCAGTCTGGATCCCGAATCCAAACTCAGACCACGGACCTAAACCAGAACTAGACCGCGACCCGTGATAGGGATCTAGATCTGGACTCGAGATCCGAGAAACATGGCTTTGAACAGACCCGTAGTAGGTGTCTAGATGTGGGACTCACACTAGGTTTCGAACCCGGACCAGGACTCCAACCCGAACCCAGACATAGACCCAGAACCCGAAACTAGACCCTGACAAGGACCCCGACCCAAAATTAAAATTGAACTCAGACCTAGCCCCAGACCCAAAGCAAGACAGGAACTCGGGCCTTGACCCGGACCTAAATGTGGGACTCGATCCCAAACACAATCCCCGTCCTAGATTGGGATCTTGATACGAACTTTGACTCGGACCCTGACCCAGACTGGGATCGAAACTCAAGATCTAGATCTAGATAGACATCTTGATCAAAACCCAAACATGGAGCCGCACCAGGGACCCTAACTTTGAACTGGACCCGAACCCAGACCCAGATTAGGATCCAAACCTAGAACCATACCTGAACCCAAACTCGGACAAGGACTCAGACCCCGACCCAGACCCAGACCCGAACCTAAACCCAGACACAGAATCCGAGTGTGGGTCTATGTTCGAGTCTGGGTCCTAGTCCGACTACAATTTTGGGTCTAGGTCCTCATCCTATTCTTGGGTCCCCATCCGGTTCTTGTTTTGGTTCTAGTTTCAAGTCATGAGGTATAGGTCGAGTCCAAGCATTGAGTCCCAAGTCCTGAGGTGGGTCCTACGTCCAAGGAATCTGAAGTCGGACCTAGACCCAAACCCGAAACCTGCCCCAGACCCAAACCAGGAAACGAACCTGGATACGAACCCATACAATGACAAAACCTGAACCTGGGCCCCGAACTCAGACCCAACATAACAATCAAACCCGAACATCGAACGACAGGCGGACCCGAACTCGAACCCAGATCGGGATCGGAACCCAAGACTTAGACCCAGAACTAAATCCGGACTCAGATCGAGATCAAAACGTGTGACTCGGACCTGAACCTGGACCAAGACCCAGGACCCTAACCTATACCCGGAGCTTGATCTAGACCTAGACCGTGATCTGGATACGAACACAAACTCTTACTAGGACTTGACCCCATCCCGAACTTGAACCCCGACTCGAACTCGAACCCAAACTCAAACTCGAAATTGCAACTAGACCAAAACTTGAACCTCGACTAGGACCCAAACCCGAACCTAGACCGGGACCCAAACCCATACTAGAATTAGGACCTGGACAACGAAACTAGGATCGGGACCCAAGATCCAAACTTGAACTGGACCTGGGCAACGAAACTAGTCCCAGTATGTGTCTGGGTTCGAGTCCTAATATTGGTCCGTGTTTGAGTCTTGGGTTCGAGTTCGAGTCCCAAGTTTGAGTCTGCGTTTTTGTACGAGTCTGACTCTCGGTTCGGCTCTGGGTCTGGGTCCGGGTTCTCATCTGGGTCTAGGTTTGGGTCTTTCTCTTGGTCTGGTTCTGGATCTGGGTTCTGGTACGGGTCTTGGTTCTGGTCCAAGTCCCGGGTCACGGGTCCTGGGTTCCAAGTTCTGAGCGAAGGTCTTGGCGCAAGTCTGGGTCCAAGTTTGGGTCTGGGTCCGAGTTTCGATCACAGTCTGGGTCCGAGTATCAATCCCACTCTGGGTCTGGGTCTG
This sequence comes from Cannabis sativa, assembly GCF_029168945.1. NCBI lineage: Eukaryota > Viridiplantae > Streptophyta > Magnoliopsida > Rosales > Cannabaceae > Cannabis > Cannabis sativa. The sequence continues at coordinate 63,824,687 of NC_083601.1, forward strand.
TGTTCGGTTTTGCGTCTAGATATGCTTCTAGGACAAGGTCTAAATCCTTTTCCAAGGTCCTGAATTCGGTTCTTGTTCCGATTTTGGGTCCTGGTACAATTCCAAGATCCATACATCGACTATGGATTGGGTCCAACCCCCGGGTCGTGGGTCAAAATACGGATCCTAATCTTGGGTACAGGTCTCGTTCTGATTCAGATCCTAGGTCCCAGTCCGTGTCCATGTCCAGGTCCGGGTTTGGGACCGAGATTGGGGTCGGGTCTTGGGTCTCAGTCTTGGGTCCTGATTCTTATTCTGATTTCTGTTTTGGGTCCCCAGTCTAGGTTTGGGACCTAGGTCCAGGTCTGAGTCTCCAAACTTGATCTGGGTCCTGCGTTTGGGTCCGGTCAAAGTCCGTGTTTGGGTTCGGGTTCGTGTCCCAAGTCCCGATCTCAGTTTTGATTCGGGTCTGTGTCCCAGTCTGGGTCTGGGTTTGGGTCCTAGTCAGATTCTAGTTCCAGGACTGAGACCGGGTCCTAGTCCCCCGGTCTTGTCTCCGTGTCGCGGTGTGCTTTCGGTTCTGCTTCTAGTTTGGGGTCACAGGATACGGGTCCAAGTCTGGGTTTGGGTTTGGGTCCGAGTCTGGGTCTAAGTTTGACTCCGGATATAGGTCCAGATCCAAACATCGACTATGGTTCAGGTCGAAGCCCCGAGTCCATATTAGGATCAAGTCTCGGGTCCTTGTCTAGTTCCACTTTGTGTCCCACGTCCTGGTCTGGGTCCTAGTTCAGGGTTCTCCTTCGGGTTCAGGTTCAAGTCCTTGGTCTCGGTGCAAGTTTCAAAGCTTGGGTCCTGGGTGTAGGTCCTCCATCCAGGTCCGGGTCCTAGGTCACGGTCCGAGTCTAGGACCCGGTTTGGGTTAAAGTCCTAGTCTAAGTTCATGTTCGGGTTTCTGATCCCACTTTGGGTCATGATCTGGGTTTGAGTCTAGATCCAAGTTCGGGTCTGAGTCTCGGGTTTCGATCTGGGTCTGGGTTTCGAGGTCGCGTCCATGCCCACTGTTATCCCAAATTTGGCACTCTGACGTGGCATCACGAGAATGGTGACACGTGGACTCCACTTGGAGCATCTGCTCGGAATGATAGGCCGAGCAGGATGCCTCGCTCGCACATCAAGAATGAAATATTCAACGAGCCGTTCAGGGCGTTCAACACTTAGCGAATTTAGCTTTCGCATCACGAGTCATCAGCTCAATCCCTACAACTCAGGGATCAACTTACGTGGATGTGGCATACACACGATCCCTCTATCAGTGTATTCAGCCTCAATCGAACGATCCTTGCATTCATCATTGATCACACGATCTTTCTATTTATGCGCATTGTAACGAGAGAGGAAAGTCTTCCTCCTCAAGTTTCCCAACCCTATAAATAGTGAGGAATGTTTACTGGGCAAAGGACGGGAAAATTATAAGCCGATATGCAGTTAAGCTAAGGTTATATTATTATCTAAGAATTATATATTCAGAGATACTGTTGTAAGAGCTATAAGAAAAGGAAACTTCTTCCTTGTTCTTAAGTCAATACAAATAACGAGGATTAGGCTATTACCAAACTGCTCGGGGATGAACCTCTATAAAATTCCTGTGTCTTATTATTACTTTCTTATATATATTCTCATTAGGACATATCGTTTATCGCTTATTAAAAGACTCATTGTCGTTGGCTAAAAGCGTAGTCAACATTTTGGTGCTTTCATTGAGAGCAAAATCGCAGATCGCTCTTTTTGACATTCGACACGATGGTGCAAACTTGTAGAGGCCTGTCTGACCCACCAAACTCACAGACGCTTGATCCGAGATTGCAGGACCCAGGGAGTTTAAGGGTTCCACCGCTGTCAACCCTGGACAGACGGGAAGCATGGTGAATGGTGGGACAACTCCTGTTACTGAAACTGCACCTGGTGTGCAAGAGACTGGGAATAACAGTTCCGCACATAGCCAGGGCGTTCATAACACGACTATTCCACCAGGAATCAATGCCAAAACGACCATCGGAGACGCAACCGAATTGCAAAATCTCCGTGCTGCGCTCGGACTCATGCAGGGTCATAGCAATACTCTGCATCATGATCAGGAGGAACTGTGTGCCGCAGTAAATCTCGCGTTTGATGAACAGAGGCATATGTTCGCTGAATGGAGAGACAAAGAGATGGAGGCAATAAGGGCTCACCATGCACAGATCGAAGATCTTAGTCGGCAAGCTACTGTGCTGATACGAAGAGCCTACCAGACTGTAGGCCAACAAACACCGAGCTTCATTCTCCTGGGAGAAACGGAGGATGACCCAATGATGAATGCCTCCCAGACAACCAACGTTCAGCCGTCCAATCCCCGGTCACGAGTTCCACTTGTGGGCCAAGAGGTAGGCGGGCACACCTTGTCTGGGAATTCATCAGGAGGAGCCATACCTGACGGATCCAATCAGAATAATGGAACCATTCCGCCTGTCAACCAAGCGAATCAATCACTAAGGCAACCAGGCTCTTCTGTGTTCGATAGGCTTGGAACGACCCACGACCTAAGGGACGATCTAAACAGAAGATAGGGGACAGACGAGAAGAATACTACAACAATCGTGCAGCCCAAAGCCATACTCAAATCCCCGCTCAAAAAGACGCTGACATAATCCAAAGCGACCAGAACGCCAATCAAGTCAGCCCAGCCGTACAGGCCCAGCTTGACGAATTGAAGAATATGTTTCATGGCATGTCCGGTTAACGTAACAATGATCTTGAGTTAGACCGTGCTCGCGGAACTCCCTTCTCACCAGAGATCAATCTCCCACCACTGCCCCACAAGTTCAAAATGCAAACATGGAAGATGTATACTGGGAGAGAAGATCCTCTCTCCCATCTCAAGTATTTTGAGATGCAAATGGATTTACAGGGAGTGCGAGGGGACGTATGTTGCAGGATCTTCCCCGCCACTCTGTCGGAAGCCGCACATCAATGGTATTTCAAGTTGGCTCCTGGAAAGTTTAGTTCATGGAAAACCTTCTCTTCAGAATTCCATGCACAATTCTCTTCCTCACGTCAACTCCCATTGCATCTGGGAGATTTGGTTGAAGTAAAATAGCGACCAGGCGAGCCACTCCGGGCACACATCAAAAGATTCAAGATGGAAGCTGAAAGTACAACTTGTTTATTTTAATTATCCAAATTACCAAGTTGATTATCTTTAGATTGATTGATTTCAAGATATGAATTATAGACATGAATTAATAGTCAAGCAGTAAATCACACAACAATTTACAAGCTTCATCTGCACTGAGAACACATCTCAGTCGACTAGTGCTTGGGTTCCCCGAACCAGGGTAAATTCATCTACTAATTCTCAAAGGTTCATATTACAATTTCAAATTCTCTCTAAAGGAATCAAATACAACCTTAACAGCAATCAGTAATGAATTACCAACAACAATCAAGAACACTGATTGTTAATGCACAATCCCTTGTGCAACAACTCATCTCTTCTTCAACATGTCTTCAACCTGAAATCCCTTCAGATTTGATGATGAAGATGACACTAAACTCCCTTCAGTTTGAACTCAGCAATTCCAGATTCAGATCATTCCGCCATTGATGATCATCCTCAAGCTCCACGATCTGACCTGTAATCACAACAACAAGAAACAAGATACGACTCTATCTCCACACACAACCGAAATAACTACCTGAATGATTTAATGGATAATTCATTTACTAACAGAAACCGACTATTTATATACCCACAAAATAAGTCCACCTGGCACTAACTAATACTTAACTGAAACTCACGTAACAGACGCTAGTGCAGATATAACAGACAAAAAACCCAAATATGACTAGACATTGAATAGAAAAAAAACTGTCACAAAATAATGACACTAACAGAAGCGACCAAGGTGTCGCGGGTAACCGAGGATGGAAAGTTATCCGCAATACTGGGGGGCATTGAAGTCCTTGGCAAACTTTGGAAGGATATAAGGAAAAACGGACCGGTCGACTCAACGAGTGATTTCCTTGACCAAGCTGAAGGCTTCATCAAGCTCGAGGAAGCCATTCAACGAGCAGAAGGTGAACAAAAGCCAGGCAAAATGAAGGCTCCTTGCACCGGAACTTCGGCCCAACTTCCCAACTATTCCAGCAATTCAAGTGGCAAGCGTTCAGGCAACAACCACAAGCAAGGAAACAGGAAGAAAGGAAAATTCACCGAGAAGTCCGGACAGACTCCCCGTGATCATGCCAAACACACTGCATTCACTATTCTAACTGAAGATATAGAGAGTGGGTATATGGAAACTTAGTCGTTAATTTCGTACAAGAAGCCCAAGCCCATGAAAGATACCAATAAAAGGGACATGACAAAATTTTGTCGGTTCCACGGAGACTACGGCCACGACACCAACAAATGCTACAACCTGAAGTGGGAAATAGAATATCTGATCAAGAAAAACAACCCGCACTTACAGAAGTATGTCAAGGCCAACCAGGGTAAGAACAACCTGGATCTGTTACCTCCACCAATAGATGGACACTTGCAAGTCATTATTGGAGGCCCACACATCGCTAGAGATACGGGCAAAGCTTGAGAGAGATATGCCTGAACAGCTCGGCAAGAGCAAGAAGAAGTCATCCTAGCCATGGAAGAGAGGAAGCCCAAAGTTCCACGCGCAGGGGAGCCAACCATAACTTTCAACGATGAAGATGCTATCCTGATCAAATTCCTGCACAATGACCTGTTGGTCGTGGAAGTACATATAGCAAACAAAATGGTGGCTAGAACCATGATGGATAATGGAGCTTCTTCAAACATATTGTTCAAGACTACTTACGAGAAGATGGGGCTCCAGCTCAATGATCTAACTCCATGCCTCCAGCCTGTTTATGGTTTCTCCGGTCAAGGAGTTGCACCTCTAGGACAAATGCGGCTACCCCTCATAGTTGGACAAGCTCCGACGAGCATAACTATCATGGCACAGTTTCTAATATTGGATGTTCCTTCAGCCTTTAATGTAATGCTTGGCCAACAAGCCTTGTATGACTTAAAAGCTGTCACATCAATATTTCACTCGTGCCTGAAGTTCCCAGCAAAAAATGGGGTAGGGTGTCTTAGAGGGAATCAGCAATCTACTCGGGAATGTTACAACCTTGCAGTGGCCAAGGGTAAGAAGGAAATATCCTCCAGCCAGAGCCCAGACAGGGGAAAAAACATTCCCAAGTAGGAAACTTCCCAAGGCGAGGATGAAGATGTGGATCCTCGACTTGGGGACCCAAGCAGCAATGTTTGACCTGTGGAAGAGTTAGAAGAGATCGAGATCGATCCAGCTATCCCGGCCAGAAAGCTAAAAATTGGAAAGGGTTTGTTGCTTAAAGTAAAATCAGAGTTCATAAAATTTCTGGGAGCAAACCTAGATTTTTTTGCCTGGTCACATGCGGATATGGTCGGAATCGATCCTTCATTATTTCACACGTCCTGAATATCGATCCTAACATTCGGCCAGTTCAACAAAAACGAAGATTGCTCGATAAAGAACGAGCAGTAGCCTTGAAAGATGAAGTTGAAAAGCTGCGCAACAACAACTTCATCATTGAAGCTTTTTACCCGGCTTGGGTCGCGAACCCCGTACTCGTACCTAAGCTGAACAAGAAATGGCGAGTCTGTATTGATTTCACAGACCTCAACAAAGCATGCCTTAAAGACTATTTCCCACTTCCAAGAATCGATCAGCTCGTCGATGCAACAGCCGGGCACGAAATATTAAGCTTCATGGATGCTTATTCGGTCTACAATCAAATCAAAATACATCCGCCAGACAAAGAACATACAAGTTTCCGGATAGACATGGGTCTCTACTGCTACAAAGTCATGTCGTTTGGTCTTAAAAATGCCTGAGCTACATACCAAAGATTTGTCAACAAGATGTTTAATGACCAGATCGGGAGAAATATGGAAGTGTACGTGGATGATATGCTCGTCAAATCTAGAAAGGCTGGGGGGCACATAGACGACCTGGACGAATGTTTTAAAGTCCTCCAGAATACAACAAGAAACTAAATCCCTTTAAATGCTCCTTTGGAGTCAGTTCGGGAAAGTTTCTAGGCTTTATCGTCAATGCTCGAGGAATTGAAGCCAATCCAAAAAAAATCCAAGCCCTCCTGGATATGAACTCGCCAACAAAAACCAAAGAGGTGCAAAGCCTGACTAGTCAAATCGTCGCACTTAGCAGATTCGTGTCAAAATCAACGGATAAATATGTTCTATTCTTCAACATCCTTCGAGGAAACAAAAAGTTCGAGTGGACAGAAGAATGTGAAAGAGCTTTTCAAGATCTAAAGGCACAGCTCGCAAAACCTCTCGTCCTTTCTAAACCTCTGGACAGTGAGGAACTTGAGATATACCTAGCAGTAACAGAGCATGCCGTGAGTGCCGTACTGATCAGAGAAGAGGACAGCGTGCAACATCCAGTCTATTACATCAGTAAAAGGCTCCTGGAGGCCGAAGGCCGATATCCGTTGATAGAAAAGGTTGCCTCCTACCTCATTCTAGCAACAAGAAAGCTGAGGCCTTATTTTCAAGCTCATCCTGTTCGGGTGTATACCGACCAACCACTACGACAAATACTGCAGAAGTCGGATGTCTTTGGATGGTTACTCAAATGGGCAGTAGAATTAGGTCAGTACGAAATCAATTTCCAACCCCCAACAGCTATCAAAGGCCAAGCCTTGGCCGACTTTGTGGTGTAATGCACAGGCAAAATAGAAAGCATACCAGAAAGTGATCTCGAGCCAATACCACAACCAAGTAATGTTGAAAACAAACTGACCTGGAAGGTACATGTTGATGGGTCGGCAACAGATCAACTATCTGGTGCAGGAATTGCCCATGTCACAACTGGGGGCAACACCTGCACCCCGCGGTCAAATTTGAATTCAAAGCCTCTAACAATGAAGCCGAATACAAAGCCCTAATCGCTGGAGTTAAACTAGCAAAGGAAATGAAGGCCGAACACATTGAGATCTGCAGTGATTCACAACTGGTGGTAAGTCATGTATTCGGCAAATACGAGGCTCAGGAGAAAAAATGATAGCATATCTGAGCAAAATACATGATCTGCTCGCACAATTCAAAAGCTACAGCACCAGACAAATTCCAAGAGAAGAAAATACAACGGCAGATGTGTTAGCCCGATTGGCGAGCAGCAATATACGTGACAAGGAAAACCTGGTCCCTATCTAGTTCCTTGAAGAGCCTAGCATCACTGGCACGGAAGAAATCAAAATGATCGACACATCTCCAAACTGGATGACGCTAATAGCAGCCTATCTCAACTCTAGGGAACTCCCAGATAATCGAAATGAAGCTTGGAAAATGAGAAGAAAGGCAGCACGATACATCATAGTAGAACGGGTCATGTACAGAAGAGGATTCTCGATGCCATTACTCAGATGTGTCACACCAGATGAAGCTGCACGACTTTTATTTAAAGTTCACGATGGATTTTGTGGAAATCATGCAGCCGGACAGAGCTTATCAAAGAAAATTCTAAGGCAAGGCTACTTCTGGCCAACGATGATTGAAGATTCGAGAGCCCATGTCAAGAAGTGCGACAAATGCCAGAGATTTTCAAAGATACCAAGAGCTCCGCCCAACGAGCTGACATAGATGCAAAGCTCGTGGCCCTTTGCCATCTGGGGAATTTACCAAATCGGACAGTTACCTAAAAGTAAAGGCGTGATGCAGTACGTAGTGGTAGCAGTCGACTACTTTACTAAGTGGACTAAAGCCGAACCACTCGCAACCATCACATCAAGGAAGGTTCAAGACTTTATAGTGAAGAACATCATATGCCGATTTGGACTACCGTACAAAATAGTCTCAGACAACGGCAAGCAGTTCGACAACCAATCTTTCACTGATTTCTGTGCGAACCATGGTACCATCAAAAGTTTCTCTGCCGTGGCACATCCTCAAGCAAACGGTCAAGTTGAAGCAGTCAACAAAACCTTGAAGGATACACTAAAAAAGAAATTCGAAGATGCCAAAGGAAACTGGCCAGAAGAACTCCCTAAAAATCTATGGTCATACCGTACAACGGAAAAAATAGCAACTGGTCAGACACCATTTGCAATGGCTTACGGTTATGAAGCTATGCTGCCCGTCGAACTCGAGGCACCTTCCCACAAAAGATTGACATATGATCAAGGTACCAATCACATACTCCTTGCAGAATCACTTGATGAAATCGAAGAAAAACGAGCAACTGCAAACTTAAAGTTGGTAGCTCATCAACAAAAAGTAGCTCGGTATTTCAACAAAAAAGTGAAAGCTCGAAAATTCCTCGTAGGAGATATGGTCCTATGAAGGGTATTCCTAAACACCAAAGACAGCACGTCACGTGTACTAGGACCTAACTGCGAAGGACCATACTAGGTGGTCAAAGTTCTCGACTCTAGAGCATACAAATTGTGTAAGTATGACGAAAAAATGCGACTCATTCTAGTACCACGGTACTGGAATGGAGAACATTTAAGGAAATACTACAAATAAAGTACTCAGGTTAGCAAGAACACTTCGAAGTATGCAGGTCGGCTAGACCACTTCAAAGTACTCAGGTCGGCTAGACCACTTTAAAGTACTAAATGAACATTCGGTTCTAAGTGAATGGCCTTCTGGGCAAACTACGCGCAAAGGTTTCAGAAACAAAAGTACTCAAGTTGGCAAGACCACTTTAAAGTATAGTTTCTCATTTGTTTTATCTCATGTTAAGCTAAAAGATCAGATTAGATCACTAGCTCTGATGTAAGTTACTACGGTAACAAATATATTTTCCATCAATAAATGAATAAAGGTAGTATATCCAATTCTATTGAGTCGAAAAAATCAGCATGATTATAATTTACCTAAAGTGCGTACAAAAGGTTTAGTCGAACCCAAAGCACCGAACATATAAGAAATATATTTGCGAAAGATAAGTGACCAAGAGTCATACGTCTGCTCAGTCACTTGGGGGGCACCTATACCTGTACAAAGCATTTGGTAGAAATAAAATAATCACAATTGCACTACAATTATAAACAGAGAATGAAATTCATTAAGGATGACAAAAGCACGTAGTGCCGGGATTAAAAGCTACTTGGTCAGCCCGTTGTCCAAAAAATGAAAAATAATTCCAAGTTGAAAGACCGCTTGGTCGGTCATGATGTCTTAAAAAAGGCCTTGAGGCCGCATATAATATATATATAAAAAAAGATGAATGAAAGAAATGTTTAAACAGCTGGAGTCCCAGGCTCTTGGTTCGGTTCTTCTGAGCCAACTGGAGCAGGAGGATCTGTTGTTCGAACAGGAGAAGCATCAGCAGCCTGGCCAGAGGCTTGGCCGGAGGTTGAAGCAGCCGCCTTGTTCCCACCATAAGCAACTTGGCCCGCGCAGTACTCAAGGTACATGTCCTTAGCCTCGCCCAAGTAGTCAAAATTAGCCTGGGGATTAGCCTTCCTGAAATCAGAGAAGAGCTGGAGGCCGGCTGTCTCCAAGGCACTGACCTTCTCCTTCAACTTGTCCGCCTTGGCCACCTTGGCATCCTTCTCCTCCTTTATCCGAAGAAGAACTTGCCGCAGATAAGTCCTCTCATCCTGAAGACTATTAACTTTAACAGATAAGATCTCGATGGTCTCCTCAAAGCGATCAGCAGCTTCGAGATCCTTTGTTAGCACAGAGATCTTCTTCTCGGCAGCAAACAACTTCTTGTTGGCTTCGCCCAACTCTAGCCGAACAACTCCAGTTTCTGCCCTGGCCTCCTCAGCTTCCTTTTTGGCCAAGTCCGCCTCCGCCCTCAAGGTGTCGGACAAAGCGACACTCTTGGAAGTAACAGATTTAGCCCAGGAGGAAGTGTAGGCCAACTTCAAACCGGCCTGCACAAAGGAAAAAAGTCAGCATATGGAGCTAAGTGTGGAAAGTTAAAGGGAAGTATCAAAAAAGACTTACCCTGGTGAGCTCCTTCAGGACTCTGCCCACCAACACATCCAGAGATGAGTTGCTATCAGCACCAGCCAGTTGCTCACTGACCTCAGGAACCACCCGGTTCATATAGTGGGCCAACATCTCCTTGCTCTTTTTGGCCTCTGGCAGCACGGGCAAAGGTGGAGTTGGTTCCTGAACCAGCTCAGGAACACTCCTGACTAGTTCATACCCAGCCGTTGGTGGTCCAGACTCCTTGGACTTGGCAGATTTGGGGGTAGAAGGGTTTGCAGCAGTCAGCTCCTCAGAAATGTCAATGACCTCTTGAGAAGGTCTCTTCTCCGAGGACCCCTCACCGCCCTTAGACTTCTTGGCCGGAGGAGAGGCGCTAGAGCTTCCGCCCATTCTCTTCCTTAGAGCATCGAGCATCTGCCGAGACATGTCTGCCCGTATAGAAAACACAAGGCATGAAAGTCAAGAAGCTCAAAAAAGAAGTAAAATGCAACGTGACCGCCCGTACAGAAATTCAGAAGTCCATCATCACCTGACATCGATTTTATTTCAGACATGACAGCCTTCCCTTTTCCAGCAAAGGGGTGAGATGGCCGAACAGGTGAAATGGGCTCCCTTATGCGAATTGCATGTTAAACTGGCCTGGGTGTGGCCGGGAGTTTCTTCTTCCTCTTCAATGGGGTAACCTGCTCAGCCTCAGCCTCAGTCTTAGCCTCAGCTTCATCTTTAGGATTCAAAGGCTCCTGAGCATACCGCTTGGCCCTGGCACATCCCTTTAACTTAGCCTCCCGCTTAAGTTGAATCAACTCATTCTCCTTATCAGCTCGTTCAGGCCGGCCAACGCCAGATTTCCTGTTCTTCCCCGCCACGGACTTAAGAGTAAAGTCCTTGGGATAAAGCCCGTACTTCACCAGATTATCATCGGAGGTCAACTGAATGATATTCCTGTCTCCCTCCGGCAACCAGGCAAGTTTTTCAGCTCTATCCCTAAGAGTAAGGGTGAGGGGAGGATGGTGATATGTCAGAATCTGCTGAAACCGAGTCCGGGTGATACTCGGATCCTTCACCATGAAGTACTCATCAACAAAATGCCCTATTTTGTTGATGGCCTTGTCATCCGTGCTACTTAACCACTTGAAGCCTGCCTGAGAGAAGTAGAAGTACCCCGACCTGCCTTGCTTGGGGGTAGACTTCAGGTCAAAGAACCAGGCGACCTCCTGGGGGGAAGCAGCATCGCATCCTTGGGAAGCGTAGAGGACGAAGAGGGCAGACAAATACTTAATGCCCTTTGGAGGAATTTGGGCCAGGCAGAGGCCAAAGAAGTCTGTCACATCCCTGAAGTACTTGTGCAAGGGCATCAGCGCCCCTTGCTGGCCGTGAGCCCCCGACCAGGCACACATTCCCTTGTTAGGATTTGTGGCGCGATTGTCATGGGCGGGAATGTAGCAGTCCAGCTCGCCCAGGTACCCGTCCTGGTCGAGAGTTCGGAGGCGTGCCTCCGAAATCTTGGACAGAGGACTTACCCACCTGGCGCCCAAGGCACCCTGCGTCCGATGAGGAACCGCCTAGCAAGCTCCTCACTGACGTAGTCCACACCCTCAACCAGGATGTCTCCATCAGCATCAACTGGTTGCCCAGCCTCGTTGTACTCCTTGAAGTTAGGGGGTTCAACCTCTACCTCTCCCTCCGCCTCAGAAGCACTGCCCGGACGCACCTCGTCCAGCTCCTCAACCTCCTGTACCTCAACGTCCCCCTCACTGTCCTCCTCCATCGGGACAGCCGAATCCTGTTCAACGTTAGGCAGAGTGGCAAGCCGAGCCACTTGAGGATTAGAAGGGTCAGCCAGACGCGTGGTTTTCTTCGTACGAGCCATCATCCTATTGCTGGGTACGGGGTCAGAAGAGTTTCCTTCGCTAGAAGGAGGACTAGCACGAAGACGAGGATGAACCTCGTGCAGAAGTTGAAGCAAATCCTGGTCGATCTGATGCCCGAGTTCCCAAGACTCATCGGGGTTCATCTACAAAAGACAACACACAAGATGAGTGTTGGACGGAGTATCAAACGAAAAATAAGCAAGTATGCCGACCACGAGTAATCAACAGATTAAAGAACGATTATGTTTACAGGAAAGTCAAAGCTCAAGAAGTCAGAAAGTTTTCTTAAGTTACGGCAAAAAAGTTCATGAAGCTTAGAATAAGCAAGATGGAAGACAGACCCAATACGGTTAAAAAATAAGCTCTACGGCTGAAAGCCCACATGAAGAGATGGTAAAGAAGAGTCGCAGAAGTTTCTAACCCTAGGGTTTCCTAAGCATTCTTTCTACAATATAGTTGCATTCAAAGCGTAAACATGCAAAGAAAAGAATAAAGGGAATCAGAAACTTACTCAAAGATTCGAATGTCTGAGTTCAAGCAAATCAGCAATCATCTGAAAGCACTTCGACAACTTTGAAGCCAGAAAACTCTCTCTTTCGCTCTAGAGTTTACTTAACAACGAAGGGTGATAAAATGGGTTATGTGCCAGTACGATGAGTATTTATAGGCAAAAGGGTAACTGTATCCAAAGGAACCTTAGACGCCTCGACTTCCCACCTCAAAAGCGAATATGGGAGATCAAAAGTAATCAAGTTCAACCGTTAGCCGGGGAGAGAGAAATTTAGCTTTTCAAAATATTAATTGTTAGAGCATTAATTAGCTGAAAACCGAAGGGATGCCTAGTAAGCTTCACATCGAGTCTCGAACGCTCATGCTCGAGACGTGTCCCCATCCAAAGGCAGAGCCAGCTCGGAATAAGTCTATATGCCACCTCAGAGGTCCCGTAAAGACTTGGGGGCAAATGTTAGCCAAAATTTGGAACTCTGACGTGGCATCACGAGAATGGTGACACGTGGACTCCACTTGGAGGATCTGCAAGAAACGATAGGCTGAGCAGGACGCCTTGCTGGCACATCCAGAATGAAATATTCAACGAGCCGTGCGTGGTGATCAACACTTAGCGAATTCAGCTTTTGCATCATGATTCATCAGCTCAATCCCTACAACTCAGGGATCAACTAACGTGGATGTGGCATACACACGATCCCACTATCAGTGTATTCAGCCTCAATCCCACGATCATTGCATTCAGCATTGATCACACGATCTTTCTATTTATGCGCATTGTAACGAGAGAGGAAACTCTTCCTCCTCAAGTTTCCTAGCCCTATAAATAGTGAGGAATGTTCACTGGCAAAGGACGGGAAAATTATAAGCCGATACGTAGTTAAGCTAAGGCTATATTATTATCTAAGAATTATATATTCAGAGATATTTTTGTAAGAGCTATAAGAAAAGGAAACTTCTTCCATGTTCTTAAGTCAATACAAATAACGAGGATTAGGCTATTACCGAACTGCTCGGGGCTGAACCTCTAGAAAATTCTTGTGTCTTATTATTGCTTTCTTATATATATTCTCATTACGACATATCGTTTATCGCTTATTAAAAGAGTCATTGTCGTTGGCTAAAAGCGAAGTCTACACCCATTATCTAGGTCCGGGTCCTAGATCCCAGTCCTGGTCCATGTTTGTGTTAAGGTCCTTGTCCTTGTTCTGATATTTATTCCATGTTCGGGTTCTGGTTCGGGTTGGGGTCTGGGTCGGGGTCTGAGTCGTGGTCCGAGTCCAGGATTGGGTCTGGGTCCCAGTTTGGATCCCGGTCTGGGTCTAGGTTTGGGTCCAGGTCCGAGTCCAAGTCTTGGGTACGGGTCCAGGTTTTTGTCTTGGTCTCGGTCCGGATCCAGGTCCCAAGTTTCGATCCTGGTCTGGGTATGGGTGTGGGATTGGGTTCGAGTCCAGGTTCGTATCCAGATCCATGTCTAGGTCCAAGTCTAGGTTTAGGATCGGGTCCAAGGTTCATGTCCAACTCGATCCCGGACCCAGAACTAGAATAGGACGAGGACTGGGACTAGAAGCCAGGCATGGACTGTAACAGGACCCAAACCTAAACCAAAACTCAAACCAAAAGCCATACCAGGACTTGGACCCAGACCGAGACCTGTGACCTGGGACCTAAACCAAGACTCGGACCTGGACCAAGACCGGGATCCAGAACAAGACCCAGACCCAAAAACTAGGGTCCAACCCAGGACCCATAAACCAGACTCGGACCTGGGACCCAAAACCCGAACCCAAACTGGGACTGGGACCTAAACTCGGACTCGAACCCAAATCGAGACCTGGACTCGGACCGGACCCGAACCTGAACCGGAACACAAACTAATTCCCAGACTGGGACCTAAGACCCGAACATAGATAGGGGACCCACACCTAGGAAATCGGACCCCGAACTAGGATCAGAACTTGGATCGGGATTCGGGACCTAACCTCAAACCTAAACCTGGACCTAGGACACACCTCGGGACCTGGGATCTAGGACTCGATGCTTGGAGTGGCCTCGTAGTCGGTGTCAGGATCTAGGACTTAGACTAGAACCCAAACCCAAACTCTATCTCAAACCAGTTCTCGGGCAAATACCAAGACCCAGACCCACACTTGGGAACCAAAATCGAAACTTGAACTGGAACCGGACTAAGATCTTGGAACGGTATCGGGACCTGCACCCAAACCCGACCCGGAACCGGACCCAGCCTCGGACCCCAACCGAGATCGAACCCCAGACCTGAACCTCGTCCCAGACCCAAATCAGGATCCGAACCCAGACTCGGACCCAAACTCGACCCGAACCCGTACGTCGTGACATGAAACGGGAACCGAAACTAGAAGCCGATTTGGACCCAGGAATAGGACGAGGACCAGGACCTGGACCCAGACCCAAAACTTTAACCGGACCAGGACCCAGACTCGGACACAGACCCACCTTGGGATTGGGGTCCAAAACTTGAATCCAAACCCCAACCGAGACTCGGGACCCAAACCCAAACCTGAATTCAAAGCTGAACATTGAACATGACTAGGGACCTAGAATTGGAATCGTGACCCAGAACTGGACCCTAGTCTCGGTCCCGGACCTAGACCCAGACCCGGACCGGGACCTCGGACATAAGTCGAAACTAGACTGGGACCCGTGATTGGGATCCAAATCTTGTCCCGAGATCTGAGAACCAGGGCATGGACAAGACCCATAGTTGATTTCTTTATTTGGGACTCGGACAAGGACCGAAAGTTGGACCATGACTTGGACCCAGACCCCGACTTGGGACCCGAAACTGAAACTTGAAGAAGAACGTGACCAGGACCTTGGAACAAGACCGCGACCGTGACCAAGATCTAGACCTGGACCGGGAGAGCAGGACCCAGCCTCTGAACTCGGGCTCGAACTTTGTCCCGAACCCAGACTAGGATTGAGACTCGAACCTAAACCCGAAACCGCACTCGGGACTTGATCCCAAACCAAGACCTTGCCCTTGACCTAAACTGGGATTTAGAGCTTGACATGGACACGAAGCCAGACCTGGACCCGAAAACTGACCCAGATCCAAACCAGGATCGAAACACGAGACCTAGACCCAGACTCGAATGCAGACCCATACTCGAACTTGAGACCCAGACCTAGACCCGAACTTGGACCTAGACTCAGACCGGGATCTAGAAAACCCGTACCTGAAATCAGAATTGGAACTATGACTAGGACCCAGACCTCAGACCAGAACTGAACCCAAACCATAAATGAGTCAGACCAGAACCTGAACCGTGACCTTGACTAGGACTAGGACCTCAGACCTAGGACCCGAACCTTGACCGGGACTCGAACTGGGACCTGGACCTGGACCTGACCTGGTCCTAAACCCAGACAAGGATCTAGACCCTGACAAGGACCCGAACCTAAACCCAGAACAAGACGTGGACAGAGACTTGGACCCGAACCCAGACCAGGACCTGAACTAAAACAAAGACTCAGGACCCGAACCTGAACATGGACCCACACCAGGACCTAGGAACCGGACTTGGATGGGGGACCTAGCTAGACCAGGGACTTAGGCCCCAGAACGCAGACCCATATCTAAATGTAGGACTCGAACCCCAACCAGGACCTGACCTGGACTCGGGAATCTGAAGTCGGACCCAAAACCTGCCCCAGACAAAAACCAGGTTAGGAATCTGGACACGGACCGATACCATGATTAAACCCACACCTGGACCTGAACAAAAAATCAAACTTGAACCCGGGACCCGAACTCAGACCTAGACCCAGAATAAGACCCAAACCTAGATCTACACCCCGACCCGCACTCGCACCCAGAGTGATATCAGAACACAGGACATAGACCCAGAATAAAACCCAAACTCAGATCAAGATCGAAACTTGGGACTCGGACCAAAACTTGGACCCAGACAAAGGACCCTAACCCACACCGGGAGCTCGATTCGAACCTAGACCGAGATTTGGAACCGAACCCAAACTTGGACAAAGACTCGAACCCCAATCGAAACTCGAACACTGACTCAAACTCGAACTCGGAATCCCAATTAGAACTGGAACTTGACTAGGACTAGGACAAGGACACAGACCAAAACCCAAACCCAAATAAAAACATAAACTAAGTCCCAAACCCGAACATAGATCGCAACCCGAACCCAAACTAGAACTGGGAACGAGGCCCATAATCGGGATAGGGACCCTCACAACAGAGTAGGACCAGGACCCAAGACCCGAACCTAAACCTGGACTTAAACATAGGAACCAACCCGTGACCCAGCACCTGAAAAGGAACAAGAACGCGACCCGAGGCTTGGATCGAACCCGTAGTTAGTGTCTAGATGTGGGACCCAGCCCTGGACCCAAAACCAAACCAGGGCCCGAACCAGAATCAAGACCCAGACCCAAACCCTGTCCCAGACTAAAACCTAGACCCGAACCCATACCCTGTGGCTCGAAATTGGAACCGAACCAGAAGTAGATCGGGACTTGGGAACGGGACCGGAACAAAGACTTGGACCTGGACCTAAAACCGTAACCAGACTTGGACCTAGACCCAAAAACGTAACCAGACCAGGACCCAGACTCCAACCTAGACCTAGAATTGAACTGGGACCTGGACCCGGATCCCAACCAAACTAGGACTCGGTGCCGAACCTGGGCCCGAACTCAGACCAAAACATGGAACCAGACTTGGGACAGAAAACTGGGGCCGGGCCCTAGAACCGTAACCTAGTCTCGATCCCGAACCCAAACTCGGACCTTGGACCCAAGACCTGAACTAGAACAAGACTGGGAGACGTGATAGGGATCCAGATTTGGGACTTAAAATAGGACCCGAACAGGACCGCGAGAATAGGACCCTTAAACAAGAGTACGATCGTGACCAGGACCAGGACGCAGACCTAGAACCAAACTCAGACCTAGATCTAGACCCAAACCAAGCCCGGAACTCGGACCCAAACATGATCGTGAACCCAGACTGGGATCTAGACTCGGACCCGAACCCAGACCGGACCTAGACCTGGGACTTGATCCCAAACATAGACTCTGTTATCCCGAAATTGGCACTTTGACGTGGCATCACAAGAATGGTGACACGTGGCATCAAATTAGTGCACCTGGTCAGATCAACATGCTGAGCAGGATGCCTTGCTGGCTTGTCCATAATGGAATACTCAACGAGTCGTGCAGAATGAGCAACACTTAGCAAATTCAGCAAAGCACTTCGTGAGTCACCAGCTCAATCCATATAGCTCAGGGATCAACTTGCGTGGATATGGCATACACACGATTCCACTATCGGTGTATACGGCCTCAATCCCACGATCCTAGCATTCAGCAATGATCCCACGATCTTTGTGTTTATGCGCTTTGTAACGAGAGAGGAAACTCTTCCTCCTCAAGTTTCCTGCCCTATAAATAGTGAGGAATGTTCACTGGGCAAGGGGGGAGAAACCATACGCCGAAACGCTATAAGCTAAGGCTATCTAAGAATTATATATTCAGAGATACTATTGTAAGAGCTATAAGAAAAGGAATCTCTTCCTTATTCTTAAGTCAATACAACTAACGAGGATTAGGTTATTACTGAACTGCTGGGGGCTGAACCTCTATAATATTTCTGTGTCTCCTTATTTTTATTATTTGCTTTATTAGGTATTCTTATTACGACATTTCGTTTATCGCTTATTAAAAGACTCATTGTCATTGGCTAAAAGCGAAGTCAACATTTTGGTGCTTTCATTGAGAGAAGAATCACAGATCGCTCTTTCAACACGATGGTGCAAACTCACAGAGGCCTGTATGACCCAACAAACTCACAGACGCTGGATCCGATGTTGCTGGACCCAGGGAGTTTGAAAGTTCCACCCGCTGTCAATCCTGGACAGACGGGAAGCGTGGTGAATGATGGAACAACTCATGTTACTGAAACTGTGCCTGGTGTGCAAGAGACCGGAAATAACGGTTCCGCACACAGCAAGAATGTTCATAACATGACTGTTCCACCAGGCATCAGCGCCCACACAACCATCGGAGATGCAACCGAATTGCAAAATCTTCGTGCTGCGCTTGGACTCATGCAAGGCCACAACAATACCCTGCATCATGATCAGGAGGAGTTACGTGCCGCAGTAAGCCTCGCGTTTGACGAACAGAGGCGTATGTTGGCCGAGTGGAGAGATAAAGAGATGGAGGCATTAAGGGCTCATCATGCAGAAATCGAAGATCGTAGTCGGCAAGCTACTGTGCTGATACTGAGAGCCTATCAGACTGTAGGCCAGCAGGCGTCGAGCGTCATTCCCCTTGGAGAAGCCGAGGATGACCCAACAATGACTGCCTCCTAGACAAAGAACGTTCATCCGTCCAATCCCCGGTCACGAGTTCCACTCTTGGGCCAAGAGGTAGGCGGACAGACCTTGTCCGAGAATTTATTAGGAGGAGTCATGCTCGATGGATCCACTCAAAACAATGGAGCCATTCCACCTGCCAACCAAGCGAACCAATCGCTAAGGCAGCCAGGTTCTTCTGTGTTCGAAAGGTTGGGAACACCCCACGACCTCAGGGACGACCTAAACAGAAGAAGGGGAGCAGACGAGCAGAATACTATGACGAATGTGCAGTCCAGAACCCATACTCAAATCCCCGCTCAGAAAGACGCTGACGTAGCCCAACCCGACCAGAATTCCAACGTAGTCAGCCCAGCCGTGCCGGCCCAGCATGACGAACTGAAGAATATGTTTCACGGCATGGCCGGGAAGCGTAATAATGATCTTGAGTTGGACCGTGCACGCGGAACTCCTTTCTCGCAAGAAGTCAACATCATGCCACTACCTCACAAGTTCTAGATGCCAACGTGGAAGATGTAAAATGGGAGAGAAGATCCTCTCTCTCATCTCAAGTATTTCGAGATGCAGATGGATTTACAAGGAGTTCGAGGAGACGTATGTTGCAGAATCTTCCCCGCAACTCTATCGGAGGCCGCACAGCAATGGTATTTCAAGTTGGCTCCAGGAAAGTTTAGTTCATTTCTCTTCGGAATTCCATGCACAATTCTCTTCCTCACACCAACTCCCATTGCATCTGGGAGATTTGGTCGAAGTAAAACAGCGACCAGGCGAGCCACTCCGGGCATACATCAGCAGATTCATGACGGAAGCGACTAAGGTGTCACGGGTAACCGATAATTGAAAGTTATCCGCGATACTGGGGGGAATTGAAGTCCTTGGCGAACTATGGAAGGACATATGGAAGAACGGACCGGTCGACTCAATGAGTGATTTCCTCGACCGAGTCGAAGGTCTCATCAAGCTCGAAGAAGCCATTCAGCGAGCAGAAGGTGAGCAAAAGCCGAAAAAAATGAATGCTCCTTCAACTGGAACGTCCGCCCAGCTTCCCCAATATTCCAGCAACTCATGTGACAAGCGTTCAGGTAACAACCACAAGCAAGGGAACAGGAAGAAGGGAAAGTGTGTATATAGCAACTCAGTCGCTAATTCCGTACAAGAAGCCCAGGCCCATGAAGAAAGATACCAGCAAGAGGGACATGACAAAATTTTGTCGGTTCCATGGAGATTACGGCCACGACACCAACGAATGCTACAACCTGAAGCGGGAGATAGAACTTCTGATCAAGAAGAACAACCCGCACCCACAGAAGTATGTTAAGGCTAACCAAGGTCAGAACAATCAGGATCTGATGCCTCCGCCAATAGATGGACACTTGCAAGTCATCATTGGAGGCCCGCACATTTCTAGAGACACGAGCAAAGCTCGGGAACAATATGCCCGCACAGCTCAGTACGACCAAGAAGAAGTCATCCTGGCCATGGAAGAAAGGAAGCCCAAAGTTCCACGAGCAGGAGAGCCAACCATAACATTCAACGACGAAGATGCTGTCCAGATAAGGTTTCCGCACAACGACCCGCTGGTCGTGGAAGTCCAGATAGCAAATAAAATTGTGTCCTGAACCATGATTGATAATGGGGCTTCTTCAAATATTTTGTTAAAGACTGCCTACGAGAAGATGGGGCTCCAGCTCAAGGATTTAACTCCATGCCTTCAGCCCGTCTATGGTTTCTCAGGTCAAGGAGTTGCGCCTCTAGAACAAATCCGCCTACCCCTCACAGTTGGACAAGCTCCAACGAGCATAACTATCATGGAACAGTTCTTGGTATTGGATGTTCCTTCAGCTTTTAACGTAATGCTAGGCCGACCAGCCTTGTACGACTTAAAAGCTGTCACATCAATATTCCACTCGTGCATGAAGTTTCCAACCAAAAACGGGGTAGGGTGTCTTAGAGGGAACCATCAATCTGCTCGGGAATGTTACAACCTTGCAGTGGCCAAGGCTAAGAAGGAAATATCCTCCAGCCAGAGCCCAAACAAGGGAATAAATATTCCCAAGTAGGAAACCTCCCTGGGCGAGGATGAAGATGTGGATCCTCGACTTGGGGACCCAAGTAGCAATGTTGGACCCGTGGAAGAATTAGAAGAGATCGAGGTCGAACCATATATCCCGGCCAGAAAGCTAAAAATCGGAAAAGGTTTGTTACTCGAAGTAAAATCAGAATTGATAAAATTTCAGAGAGCAAACCTAGACGTTTTCGCCTGGTCACATGCGGAGATGGTCGGAATCGATCCTTCTATTATTTCGCACGTCCTGAATATCGATCCTAATATACTGCCAGTTTCCCTGAAAGACGAAGTTGAAAAGCTGCGCAACAACAATTTCATTATTGAAGCCTTCTACCCGGCTTGGGTCGCGAATCCCGTACTTGTGCCTAAGCCGAACAAGAAATGGTGAGTTTGTATTGACTTCACAGACCTCAACAAGGCGTGCCCTAAAGACTGTTTCCCACTTCCGAGAATTGATTAGCTCGTCGATGCAACAGTCGGGCACGAAATATTAAACTTCATGGATGCTTATTCGGGCTACAATCAAATCAAGATGCATCCACCATACCAAGAACATACAAGTTTCCGGACAGATTTGGGTCTCTATTGCTACAAAGTCATGCCATTCGGTCTTAAAAATGCCGGAGCTACATATCAAAGACTGGTCAACAAAATGTTTAAAGATCAGATCGACAGAAACATGGAAGTGTACGTGGATGATATGCTCGTCAAATCCAGAAAGGCTGGGGGGGCACATAGACGATCTGGGCGAATATTTTAAAGTCCTCAGAAAATACAACATGAAACTGAATCCCCTAAAATGCTCCTTCGGAGTCAGCTCGGGGAAGTTTCTAGGCTTCATCGTCAAGGCTCGAGGAATTGAAGCCAATCTGGCAAAAAACCAAGCCCTCCTGGATATGAACTCGCCAACGAAAACCAAAGAGGTACAAAGCCTAACTGGTCGAATCGCCGCACTCAGCAGATTCGTGTCAAAATCAACAAATAAATGTGTCCCATTCTTCAACATCCTGCAAGGAAACAAAAAGTTTGAGTGGACAGAAGAATGTGAAAGAACTTTTCAAGATCTAAAGGCATAGCTCGCAAAACCTCCCGTCCTCTCTAAACCTCTGGACGGTGAGGAACTTGGGATATACCTGGCAGTAACGGAGCATGCCATAAGCGCCTTACTAATCAGAGAAGAAGATGGTGTGCAGCATCCAATCTACTACATCAGTAAAATACTCGTCGAGGCCGAAGGCCGATATCCGTTGTTAGAAAAGCTCGCCTACTGCCTCATCTTAGCAACAAGAAAGCTAAGGCCTTATTTTCAAGCTCATCCTGTTCGGGTGTACACCGACCAACCACTACGGAAAATACTGCAAAAGCCAGATGCCTCTGGGCGATTACTCAAATGGGCAGTGGAATTGGGGCAGTACGAAATCATTTTCCAACCCCGAACAGCTATCAAAGGCCAAGCTTTGGCCGACTCTATGGTGGAATGCACAGGAAAAACTAAAACCACCCAGAAGGCGATCCCGAGCCAACACCACAGCCGACCAGCACTAAAAGCAAGCCAACCTAGAAGCTTCCCGTGGATGGATCGGCCACAGATCAGCTATCCGGCGTAGGAATTGCCCTTGTCCCACCTGGGGGCAACACAAGCATGCAGCAGTCAAATTTGAATTCAAAGCCTCCAACAATGAGGCCGAATACGAAGCCCTAATCGCTGGACTCAAAGTAGCAAAGGAAATGAAAGCCGAGCACATCGAGATCTGCAGTGACTCACAACTAGTGGTTAATCATGTATCTACGAATACGAGGCTCAGGGAGAAAAAATGATAGCATATCAAAGCAAAATACATGATCTGCTCATACAGTTCAAAAGCTACAGCCTCAAGCAGATTCCAAGAGAGGAAAGTACAACTGCAGATGCGCTAGCCCGTTTGGCAAGCAGCAATATAAGTGACAAGGAGAACCTGGTCCCGATCCAATTTCTTGAAGAGCCTAGCATGACAGGCGCGGAAGAAATCGAAATGATCGATACATCTCCGAACTGGATGACGCCAATAGCAGCCTATCTCAACTCTGGGGAACTCCCAGATAACCGAAATGAAGCTCGGAAAAGCAGAAGAAAGGCAGCACGGTACATCATCATAGACGGGATCATGTACAGAACAGGATTCTCAATGCCATTACTCAGGTGCGTCACACCAAATGAAGCTGCACGGCTTCTATATGAAGTTCACGATGGATTCTGCAGAAATCATGCAGCCGGACAGAGCTTATCAAAGAAAATTCTAAGGCAAGGCTACTTCTGGCCGACAATGATTGAAGATTCGAAAGCTTACATAAAGAAGTGCGACGAATGCCAGAGATTTTCAAAGATACCAAGAGCTCCGCCCAACGAGCTGACGCAGATGCAAAGTCTGTGGCCCTTTGCCATTTGTGGAATTGACCTAATAGGGCAATTACCTAAAGGTAAAGGCGGAGTGTAGTACGTTGTGGAAGCAGTCGACTACTTTACAAAGTGGACTGAAGCCGACCACTGGAAACTATGACATCAAAGAAGGTTCAAGACTTTATAGTGAAGAACATCATATGCCTGTTCGGACTACTGTACAAAATAGTCTCGGACAACGGCAAGCAGCTCGACAGTCAATCTTTCACTGATTTCTGCGTGAACCATGGCGTCATCAAAAGCTTCTCTACAGTGGCACATCCACAAGCAAATGGTCAAGTTGAAGCAGTCAACAAGACCCTGAAGGACACACTAAAGAAGAAGCTCAAAGATGCAAAAGGAAATTGGCCGGAAGAACTCCCCGAAGTTCTATGGTCATACCGTACAACGAAAAAAACAGCAACCGGTCAGACACCATTCTCAATGGCGTACGGTTATGAAGCTATGCTGCCCGTCAAACTGGAACCACCATCCCACAGAAGGTTGACGTACGAACAAGGTACAACTCACATACTCCTTCCAGAATCACTTGATGAAATCGAAGAAAAATGAGCAACAGGAAACTTAAAGTTGGTAGCTCATCAACAAAAAGTAGCTCGGTATTTCAACAAACAAGTGAAAGCTCAGAAATTCTTTATGGGAGAGATGGTCCTAAGAAGGGTATTCCAAAACACCAAAGACAACACGTCAGGCGTACCAGGACCCAACTTGGAAGGACCTTATCAGGTGGTCGAAGTTCTCGACTCCGCAGTATACAAACTTGGTAAGTATGACGAAAAATGCAACTCATTTTAGTACCACGATACTGGAATGGAGAACATTTAAGGAAATACTACAAATGAGTACTCTGGTCGGGTAGACCACTTCAAAGTACTCAGGTCAAATAGACCATATCAAAGTACTCAGGTTGGGTAGACCATATTAAAGTACTATAGGACATTCGCTATAATTGAATGGCCTCTTGGGCGGACTCCGCACAAAGGTTTCAGAAACAAAAGTACTCAGGTCGGGTAGACCACTTTAAAGTACAGTTTCTTATTTGTTTTATGTCATGTTAAGCTAAAAGGATCCATTGGATCACTAGCTCTGATGTAAGTTACTGCGGTAAAAAATACATTTTCGATCAATAAAAGAATAAAGATAGTATTTCCAATTCTATTGAGTAGAAAAAATCAGCATGATTATAATTTACCTAGAGTGCGTACAAAAGGTTCGGTCGAACCCAAAACACCGAACAAAAAGCATTATATTTGCAAAGACAAGTGACCAAGAGTCATACGTCTGCTCGATCACTTGGGGGCACCTATACCTGTACAAAGCATCTGGTAAACATAAAACAAAAAACAATTGCACAGTAATAATAAATAGAGAATGAAATTCATTAAGGATAACAAGAGCATAATGTACTGGGATTAAAAGCTGCCCGGTCAGCCCGTTGTCCAAAAAATGAAAATTAATTCCAAGTTTAAAGACCGCTTGGCCGGTCATGATGTCTTAAAGGCCTTACGGCCATATATAATATATATATATATATAAAAACAGGAGGAATAAAAAGATCAATGTTCAAAGAGCTGGAGTCTCAGGCTCTGGGTTTGGTTCTTCTAAGCCGACTGGAGCACGAGGATTTGTTGTTTGAGCGGCAGAAGCATCAGCAACCTGGTCAGAAGCTTGGCCGGAAGTTGAAGCAGCCACCTCTTTCCCACCATAGGCAACTTGGGCCGCGGAGTACTCGAGGTACATTTCCTTGGCGTCACCTGAGTAGTCGAAGTTGGCATGGGGATTAGCCTTCCCAAAATCAAAGAAGAGCTCGAGGCCGGCACTCTCCAAAGAATCAACCTTCTCCCTCAAGCGGTTCGCCTCGACTGCCTGAGCGTACTTATCATCCTTCAGCCGAAGGAGGACCTGTCGCAGAGAAGTCCTCTCATCTTGAAGACGATCAACATCAGCAGATCAAGACTCGATGGGTTCCTCAAAGCGATAAGCAGCCTCGAGGTCCTTTGTCAGCACGGTGACCTTCTGCTCAGCGGCAAAAAGCTTCTTGTTGGCCTCACCCAACTCATGGCGAACAGCTGCAGTCTCTGCCCTGGCCTCCTCAACTTCCTTCTTGGCCAAGTCCGCCTCTGCCCTCAAGGTGTTGGACAGAGTCGTACTCTTGGAAGAAGCAGATTAAGCCCGAGAGTAAGCATAACCCAGTTTCAAACCGGCCTGCACAAAGGAAAAGGTCAGCATATGAAGCTAAGTATGAAAAGCTAAAAGGGAAGTGTCGAAAAGAAAAGACTAACCCTGGTAAGCTCTTGCAAGACTCTACCCACCAACACATCCAGAGATGAGTGGTCCGCACCAGCCAACTGCTCACCAACCTCAGGAACCAGCCGGTTCATGTGATGAGCCATCACCTCCGTGCCCTTCTTGACCTCAGGCAACACGGGCATGGATGGAGTTGGTGCCTGCACCCGTTTAGGAATCCTCCTGACCAGTTCAGACCCAGATGCCCAGACTCCTTAGACTTGGCAGATTGGGGAGTAGAAGGATTTGCAGCAGCCAGATCCTCAGAAAGGTCAATGACCTCTCCAGAAGGCCTCTTCTCTGAAGACCCCTCTCCGACCTTGGACTTCTTGGTCGGAGGGGAAGCACTAGAGCCTCCCCTCATCGTCTTTCGTAAGGCGTCCATCATCTGCCGAGACATGTCTGCATAAAGCAAAAATAGCATGGTTAGCAAAAACCAACAAAAAATACAATGTATGCAAGCCAAGAAGCTGAAAAATGTAGCAAAGCGCAGATTGACTGTCCGCCCAGAAAGTTAGAAGTCCATCATCACCTGACATCGACTTTATCTCAGCCATGACAGCCTTCCCTTTTCCAGCATAAGGATGGGATGGCCGAACAGGTTAAATGGGCTCCCTTATGCGAATGCTGTGTTCCACGAGCCTGGGCGTGGCCGGAAGTTTCTTCTTCCTCCTTAAAGGAGCCACTTGGTCAGCCTCAGCCTCAGCCTTAGCTTCATCTTCAGGATTCATAGACTCCTGAGCGTACTGCTTTTCCCGAACACCACCCTTCAACTTAGCCTCACGCTTAAGTTGAATCAGCTCATCCTTCGAATGAGCTCGTTCAGGCCGAGCAGTAGCAGACTTCCTCTTCTTCCCCGTTACGGACTTACAAGAAAAGTCCTCAGGGTAGAGCCCGTACTGCACCAGATTTGTATCAGAGGTCAACTGGATAATATCCCTGTCTTCCGCCGGCAACTGGGCAAGCTTCTGAGCCCTATCCCTAAGGGTAAGAGTGAGGGGAGGACGGTGATATGTCAGAATCTGCTGAAACCGAGTCCGAGTGATGTTCGAATCCTTCACCATGAAGTACTCATCAACAAAACGCCCTATTTTGTTGATGGCCTTGTTGTCCGTCTCGCTCAACCACTTAAAGCTTGGCTGAGAGAAGTAAAAATACCCCGACCTGCCTTGCTTGGGAGTAGACTTCAAGTCGAAGAACCAAGCGACCTCATGGAGAGAGGGAACACCCCATTCCTGGGAAGCATAGAGGATGAAGAGGGCAGACAAATACTTAATGCCCTTGGGAGTGATGTGGGCCGGGCAGAGGCCGAAGAAGTCCGCCACATCCTGGAAGTACTTGTGCACGGGCATCAGCGCTCCTTGCTGGCCGTGAGCCCCCGACTAGGCGCACATCCCCTCGCTAGGGTTTGAAGCGCGATTGTCGTGGGCGGGAATGAAGCACTCCAGCTCGCCCAGGTATCCATCCTGGTCGAGAGTGCGGAGGCGTGCCTCCGAAATCTTGGACGGAGGACTCACCCATCTGGCACCCAAGGCACCCTGCCTCCTGTGAGGAACCGCCTCAGCACGCTCCTCGGTGACGTAGTCGGCGCCTGCAACCATGACGTCCCCGTCAGCATCAACTGGTTGCCCAGCCTCATTGTACTCCCCATAGTTAGGGGGTTCAATCTCCTCCTCTCCCCCAGGAGCGGGAGGGCTGCCCGGACGTGCCTCGTCCAGCTCCTCAACATCCTGGACTTTAGCGTCCCCCTCACGGTCCTCCTCCATTGGGACCGCCAAATCCTGTTCGGCGTCGGGCAGGGTGGCAAGCCGAGCGACCTGGGGATCAGAAGCATCAGCCAGACGCGTAGTTTTCTTCGTACGAGCCATCATTCTATGGTTGGGTATGGAATCAGAAGAAGGATTAGCATGAAGATGAGGGTGGACTTCGTGCAGAAGTTGAGCCAGTTCTTGGTCGATTTGATGCTCGTGCTCCCAAAACTCACCAGGGTTCATCTACAAAAGACAACACGCAAGATGAGTGGTGGACGGAGTATCAAGCAAAAAAACAAGCAAATACGCCGACCAGGAGTACCCAACAGATTAAAGAACAGCCATGTTCGAAGAAAAGTTTAAACTCAAGAAGTCAAAAAGTTTTTCTTGTGTTAGGGCAAAAAATTTCATGAAGCTTAAAGAAAGCAGAATGAAAAACAGACGCAATGCAGTTCTAAAGTAAGCCTCACCGCTGAAAGCTAACGCAAGGACATAGAAAAGAAGAATCGCAGAAGTTTCGAACCCTAGGGTTTCCTACAGTGTTCTTTCTACAGCAAAGATACGTTCAAAAGCACAAGCATGCAAAAGGAAAACATAAAGGGAGTCAGAAACTTACTCAAAGATTCAAGTGTCCTGATTCAAGCAACCCTGAAATCGTCTGAAAGCTCTTCGGCAACTTGGAAGCCAGAAAATTCTCTCTTTTTGCTCTGAAGATTTCTTAACAACGAAGGCTGATGAAATGAGGTAATGTGCCAGTACTCCAAGTATTTATAGGCAAAAGGGTAAATGTACGTAAAGGAACCTTAGACCCCTCGACTTCCCCCCTTGAAAACAAATATGGGAAATCAAAATAATCTAGCGCAACCGTCAGCCGTGGAGAGAGAAATTTGGATTTTCAAAATATTAATTGTCAGAGCATTAATTAGCCGAAAACCGAAGGGACGCCCAGCCAGCTTCACATCGAGTCTCGAATGGTCATGCTCAACGCGTGTGCCCTTCCAAGGCAGAGCCAGCTCGAAAAAAGTCTATACGCAACCTCAGAGGTCCCGCACAGACTTAGGAGGCAAATGTTATCCCAAAATTTGCACTTTGACGTGGCATCACAAGAATGGTGACACGTGGCATCACGTTAGAGCACTTGGTCGGATCAACATGCCGAGCAGGATGCCTCGCTGGCATGTCCATAATGGAATACTCAACGAGCCGTGCAGAATGAGCAACACTTAGCAAATTCAGCCAAGCACTTCGTGAGTCACCAGCTCAATCCCTATAACTCAGGGATCAACTTCTGTGGATATGGCATACCCACGATTCCACTATCGGTGTATACGGCCTCAATCCAACGATCTTTGTGTTTATGCGCTTTGTAACGAGAGAGGAAACTCTTCCTCCTCAAGTTTCCTGCCCTATAAATAGTGAGTAATGTTCACTGCGCAAGGGGGGAGAAACCATACGCGGAAACGCTATAAGCTAAGGCTATCTAAGAATTATATATTCAGAGATACTATTGTAAGAGCTATAAGAAAAGGAATATTCTTCTTTATTCTTAAGTCGATACAACTAAGGAGGATTAGGTTATTACCGAACTGCTCAGGGCTGAACCTCTATAAAATTTTTGTGTCTTATTATTATTATTTGCTTTATTACGTATTCTTATTACGACATATCGTTTATCGCTTATTAAAAGACTCATTGTCGTTGGCTAAAAGCGAAGTCAACAGACTCGAACCTAGATAGGGATCCAGATACGAATCTAGACTCGAACCCAAACCTATACCCCGACTAGGATCAAAACTCGAGACCTAGATCTAGAACGAGACCTTAACCAAGACCCAAGCCTGGACCCGCACCCGGGACCTGTACACAGACCTGGACCCAAACTTAGACCCAGACCGGGATCCAGACCATGACCTTGACCCAAACCCAAACTCGGACTTGGACTCAGAACTTGACCCAGACAAAGACCTATACCGGAACACAAACACTAAATCGAAAATTGAAACTTGGACTAGGACCAAAACCCAGACTTAGACCTAGGCCTCGAAACCTAGACCTAGATCAAAACTCGGGACTCACACCAGAACCAGGACCTAGACTCAAACCCAGATCTAGACCCAGACCGATATCAAAACACGAACCTAGACTTGGACCAGGACTCAAACCCTGACCCGGTCCTAGACTCAGACCGGGACCTAAGACTCAGACCTGGAAGGAGGACCTAGACCAGGGATACTGCCATCAGAACTGTGACCGAGACCCAAGACCTCACCCCACACACAAACCTTGACCTAGGACGCGGACTAAGACCTGGGACCCGAAGTGGAACTAGACTGGGACTCTAGAGCGTGATCCAGATATGGACCCGGGGCTTAGACCTGATCCGTAGTCAGTGTTTCGACCTGGGACCCGTACCCAGACTCAAATCTAAACCCAGACTCACACCCAGACCCAGTCCCAGACCCAGACCCGTACCCGAGACCTAGGTTTGAGTCCAAGTCTGGGTTTGAGTCCGGGAACTAGAATCTGACTAGGACCCAAACCTAGACACAGACCCGAATCAAAACTCGAATCAAGACTAAGGACACGAACTCGAACCCAGACACGGACTTGGATCTAGGCCCGGACCTAGGACCCGGACCGGGATTGGAGACTCAGACCTTGACCCAGGACCCAAACCTAGATCAGGGACCCCAAACACAAAACTAGAACCAGAACCGGGACCTAGGACTTGGATAAGGACCCAAGACCCGTCCCCGGTCTAGGTACTAGACCCGGACCCGGACACGGACACGGACTAAGACCCAGGATAGGAATCAAAATAAGACCAGGACCCAAGATTGGGATTTGGATCTTGAACCAAGACCCGAGGCTTGGACCCAACCCGTAGTCGGTTTCTAGATCTTGGAATCGTACCAAGACCCAAACTTGGAACCATTTCCAGACCAGGACAAAAACCATGACTCGAACCCGAGACCCGAAATCAGAATAAGAACCGGAATTAGGACCCTGGAACAGGAATTGGACCAGGACCCAAAACTAGATCTAGACGTGGAACCGAACATGGACTGGGACCCAGACCCGAACTTAGACCTAGGCCCTGACCTACACCAAGACCCGTACCCCAAACCTGGGTCTGAGTCCGAGTTTTGGTTTGAGTTTGGGAACTTAAATCTGACTAAGACCTAGACCCACACCCAGACCGGGATGCGGACCAAAATCAAAACTCAGATCGGGACTCGAGACACAAACCCGAACCAAAACATGGACTTGGACCTAGACCTGGACCCAACAACCGGATCGGGATTGGAGACTCAGACCTAGACCCAGGAGCCAGACCTAAATTGGGGACTCAAACTCAAAATTAGAACCAGAATCTGGACTTAAGAATGGAATTGGGACCCATGACCCGACCCTAGTCTCGGTCCCACACCCAGACCCGGACATGGACCAGGACCCAAGATCCGAATTGGAACGAGAGTGGGACCCAAGATTAAGATCCGGATATTGACCCTTGACTCGGGGCTTGGACCCAACCCCTAGTCGGCATCTAGATCTTGGAATCATACCAACACTCGAACTTGGAACAATTTCCAAGCGAAGACCCAAACCCGAACTCGGACCCGAGACCTGAAATCAGAACAAGAACCAGAATCAAGACCTTTGAACAAGAATTGGACCTGGACCCATAACCAGATCTAGATGCGGAACCGAAGACGGACCTAGACTCAGACTGGGATCGATACCCAGTCCCTGACCCAAACCTCGACCCAAAGTTGCGACAGGACTTGCGACCTAGAACCCGGAGCCTAAGACCCGTGATCCGGGACCTGGACCAGAACCTAGACCCGTGCTAGAACCAAGACTCAGACCCAGACCCAAACCCAGACATAGACCCAGACCCAAACACGGACTGAAACCCAAACCCAAACCCGGACCCAGAACCAGACTCGTACCATAACTCGGACTCGAACTCGTGACTTGGACCCGGACCGAGATCAGGACTGGGACCCAAACCTTGACTAGGACCGAGACCTAAACCTGGACTTGGACTAGAACCTAGACTAGGACCGGGACCCAAGACCGAGATCGGGACCCGGGACACGATATTTGGACCTGGGACCTGAGAATCGAACTATGACTAGACCTAGACAAGGCCAAGACCCAAGACAAAGACATGTACTGAAGACGGACTGGGACCTGCACTCGTACTGGGACCCTAACCTAGACTGGGACTTGGACCCGGACCGAGACCTGTGACTTGGGACCTAAACCAAGACCTGGACTTGGACCCAAACCGGGCCCCGAACCCAAACCCAAACCCAGACCCAAAAACTAGGCCCGGACCCAGGACTTATGAACCAGACTCGGACTTGGACCCAAAACTCAGACCCATACTAGGAATGGGACTTGAAGTCAGACCCGAACCCAAATTGGGACCTGGACTAAGACCGAGACTCAAGAACCGAGCCCGAATAGAAACACAAACTTAGACTCTGACCGGGACCTTGGACCTGAACATAGATGGGGGACCCGGACCCAAGAATTGGGCACCCAAACTGGGACCAGAACTTGGGCCTCAGAACTTGGATCAGGATCCAGGACCCGACCCCAGACCCAAACCTCGACCAAGGACCCACATCGAGACCTAGGATCCGGGACTCGATGCTTCGACCGGACGCGTAGTCAGTGTCTAGATCTAGGACTTAGACGAGAACCCGAACCCAAACTCTTACTCAAACCATGACCTAGACACAGACCCACACTGAGGAACCAAAATCGAAACTTGAACTAGAACCCGATCAGGATCATGGAATGCGACCGGGACCTAGCATCAGAACTGAACCCAGATTTTGACCCAACCTCAGACTCTAACTGAGATCAAAACCCGAACCTGAACCTCGACCCTGACCAAAATAAGGACCTGAACCCAGACTCGGCCCCAAGATTATCCCGAACCAATACCCCGTGACTTGCAACTAGAACCAAAACGAGAAGCAGATCAAGACCGATGACCAAGACCAGGACCTGGACCTAGACCTAAAACTTTAACCAGAAACCCAAACTTGAATCCAATCCATAACTGAGACTCGGGACCTGAACCCAAACCTGAACTCCGACCCGAACATGGAACAGGATGCAGGACCCAGAATTGGGATTGAGACCCAGAACTGCACCCAAGTCTCGATCTCCAAGCTAGATCGAGACCCATACCGAGACTTTCGACATGAAATGAAACAAGACTGGGATCCGTGATTGGGATCCAGATCTTGTCCCTGGATCTGGAAACTTGGGCTTGGAGAAGACCCATAGTCTGTGTCAGACCTGGGACTCGAAACTGAAACATGAACATGAACGTGACAAGGACCCTGGAACAGGACCGGGCTCGTCACTAGGACCTGGACCTGGACCGAGACCCGGAACTAGACCAGAACCAAGACCCAAAACTAGGGCTCAAACCTGTTCGTTGACCCAGTCCCGAACCCAGACTAGGACTGAGACTCGAACCTGAACTTGAACCCAAACTCGGGACTCGATCTCAGACCTAGACCTAGCCCCAAACCTAAAGTGGGATTCTGACGTGGACATGGACATGAACCCAGACCTGGACCTGAATACCGACCCAGACCTAGACCAGGATCGAAACACGGGACCTGGACCTAGACCTAGACAGAGACCCAGACCAAAACTTGGGACCCAAACCCAGGACCCAAACCTGGACTCAAACTCAAACTTAGACCCAGACCGGGATCCAAAAAACCCATACCGGGACTCGGACTAAGACTCGGACCCCGACCCAACCTGGACCCATACACGGACCCGGAACAAAACGTGGACCTAGAATCAGAACTGGAACTGTGACTAGGACCTGGACTTGAGACCAGAACCGAACCCAAACCATAACCAAAACTCAGACCAGAACCTGTACCGAGCCTTGACTAGGACTAGGACCTGAGACCTAGGACCTGAATCTAGACCGAGACCCGAACTGGGAGCTGATCCTAAACCCTCGCTGGGACGTAAGACTCTGGAGCCAGACCAAGAGCCAAACCCTGACAAGGACCCACACCTGAACTCGAACCAAGAATTGGACTGAGACCTGGACCCAAACCTAGAGCGAGACCTCGACTAATACCAAGACTTAGGACCTGAACCCGAACCTCGACCCAGACAAGGACCTAGTATTTAGACTTGGATGGGCGACCTAGACCAGGGACCAAGGCCCTGGAACCCAAACCCAGATCAAAATTCGGGACTGAAACCCAAACCAGGACTTGTCCTAGACCTGGGAATCCAAAGTCAGACTTAGACCCAGACTCAAAACCTACCCCGCACCTAAACAAGGTAGGCACCTAGACACGAACAATTACCAGGACCAAACCTGAACCCAGCCTTGAACCTAAAATTAGACCCGAACTCAAATCCATACCCAGAATCACACCCAGACCTAGGCCTACGCCCGGATCCAAACTCGAACCCAGACCGGGATAGAAACCCTGGACTTATACTCGAAACTAAACTGGGACTTAGATTGAGATCGAAACCTAGGACTCGGATCTGAACCTAGACCCAGACCCAAGACCCTAACCCACACCCAAAGCGTGATCCGAACATAGACCGAGATCTGGACCCAAACCCAAACTCAGACTTGAACTCGAACCCCAACCCGAACTCAAACCCAACTCGAACTCAAAATTGCATTTGGAACGGGAACTTGACTAGGACTATGACTAGGACCAGGACCAGGACCCAGACTTGAACCCAAACCGAGACCCAAACTGAAACCTGAACCTAGATCTGGACCCAAACCTAAAAAAAAAAGTGGGACCTATTCCCAAAATCAGGACACTGACCTGGGCAACAAAACTAGGACTGACACCCAAGATCGGATCCCAAACCAGGACATGAACCTAGGACCCAGCTCGTGACTGGCACCCGAAATGGAAGCAGACCAGGACCCGAGATCGAGATCCAGATCAAGACCCTGGGCTTGGACTTAAACCATAGTCAGTGTTTGGATCTGGGACCCATCCTCGGACCCGAACCCAAACAAGGACCTGAACCCAAACCCAGACCCAAACCCAGTCCCAGACCCAAACTTGGACCCGAATCCATACCTTGTGATCTGAAATTTGAACCAACACTAGAAGTACACCGAGACCTGAGAACGGGACCGAAACAAGGACTTGTACCTAGACTTGGAACCGTAACCAGACGTGGACCTAGACTCGGAACCGTAACCAGAGTAGGACCTAGACTCCAGCCCAAACCTACACCCAAACCGGGACCCAAACTCGGATCCCAACCCAGACCTAGACTTGGGACCCAAACCTGGACCCGAACTCAGACCCAAACATGGAACAAGACTCGGGACACAGAACTGGGGTCGAGGCCTAGAATCGCACCCCAGTCTCTGTCCCAAACTAGTACTCAAACTTGGGACCCAGGACCAGAACTAGAACCAAATCAGGACACGTGACAGGTATCCAGATTTAGGACTCAGGCAAGGACTCAAACCCAAACCAGGACCAAAACCCAGACCCGAGACCCGAAATTGGAAATTTTACAACAACTTCCAAACTAGGACCATGACTAGGACTCGGACCCTAACCTAGAACTGAACTCAGACCTAGCCCTAGACCCAAACTAAGACCGAAGCTCGGGCCCAGTCACTATCGTCTACCCAGACCGAGACCGAGACCCAAACTCAAGCCTAGAAAAGGACATAGACTTGGGACCCAATCCCAGACCCAGACTCGGACGTAGATAGGGATCTCGATACAAACCTGGACTCAAACCCAAACCTAGACCCAAACCGGGATCAAAACTCTGGACCTAAATTCGGACTAAGACCCTAACCCTGACCCAGACCTTGACTCGCACCTAGGACACGAACTCGGACCTGACCCGAACTTAGACCCAGACTGGGATTTTGACCTAGACCCAGACTCAGACATAAACTTAGACCAGGACTCATACCTCGACCCAAACCCCAACCCAAACATTGAATCGAAGTCGATACTGGGACTAGGACCCAAACCCGAACATGGATCCAGATCGGGACCTAGGACCTGGACCTGGATTGAGGACCTAGACTTGGGCCTCAGAACACAAACCCAGATCAAAACTCGGGACTCGGACCTGAACCTGGACCTAGACTCGAACCCAGATCTAGACCCAAACATATATCGGAACCCAAACCAAGACTCAAACCGGGACATGAACCCCGATTGGATCGTGGACTCGAACCGGGACCTAAGACTCAAACATGGATGGGGTACCTCGACCGAGGACACGGGCATTAGAACTAGGACTGAGACCTAAGCCCCGAAATCGGACTAGGATCCTAACCTATGACCTGGACCAGGACCTGGGGCTTGAAGTGGAACTAGACTGGGACCTGAGACTGCAATCCAGATTTGGACCCAGGGCTTGGATCTGACGAGTAGTAAGTGTTTGGATCTGGGACCCATACCCGAACTCAAACAAAAACCAAGACTCGGGCCCTGATCGAAACCCAAACTCGCAACCCAGACTTAGGTCCGAGTCCGAGACTGTGTTTGAGTCCAGGAACTGGAATCTGACTAGGACCCAAACACAGACCCGGACAAGGATGCAGACATGAATCAAAACTCAGATCGGGACTCGGGACACGAACCCAAACCCAGACACAAACTTGGACCCATACCCCGAGCTAGGACCCAGACCGGGATTGGAGACTCAGACTTGGGCCCAGGACCCAGACCTAGATTGGGGACCCAAACTCAAAATTAGAACTAGAATCAGGACCCAGGATGGGGATTGGGACCCAAGACCTTACCCCGGTCTCTGTCCCAAAACTTGACCCAAACAAGGACACGGACCGACACCCAGGATCTGAATCGGAATGAGACTGGGACCCAAGATTGGGATTCAGATCTTGACCCACGACTCGGGGCTTGGACCCAACCCGTAGTCGGTGTCCACATCTTGGAATCATACCAACACCCGAACATTGAACCATTTCCATACCTGGACCCAAACCCTGAATCAGACACGAGACCCGAAATTGGAATAAGTACTGGAATCGGGACCCTGGACCAGGAATTGGACCTGGACCCAAAACTTGATCTAGACGAGTAACCGAACACGGACCCGAACCTAGACCGGGATCTATACCTAGACCCCAACCCAGACCCAGACTTCTGCCAGGACCTGTGACCCAAAAACTCGAAACCCAGGACCGGTGACCTGGGACTTTGACTATAACATAGACCAGTAAGAGAACTCGGAGCGAGACCCAAACCCTGACCCAGACAAAGACCTGAACCCATTCATAGACTGAAACTTGGACCCAGAACCAGACCTAAACCCAAACTCAGAGCCAGACCCAGACCTAGACCAAGACCCAAACCTACACCCAAACCTAGACCTAAGACCCGTACTAGGACCCACGACATGAGCTAGAATTGGTCCAAGATCTGGATTTGGACCCAAGACCCAGGACCCAAGACTTGAGGCTTGGACCCGACCCATAGTCGGTGTCTAAATTAGGGAATTGGACCTAGACCTGGACTAGAACCAAAACCTGTACCAGAAAACAAACTAGACATGACATGTGGTTGGTGTTCGGATTTGGGACTAAGACTCGGACCTGAACCCAAACACGGACCTAGACCCAAACCAGGACTCAGACCCAGACACAGACCCAAACCTTAAATCGTATCATGTCACCCGAAATTGAAATTTGAACTGTAAGCGGACCCTAAACCCTAAACCTTAAACCTTAAACCCTAAATCCTAAACTCTATACACTTCCCCCTAAACCCTATGCCCAAAACCGTAAACCCTAAATCCCTAAACACTAAACCCAAAACCCAAAACCCTAAACCTTAACCTAGCCACTGGCGCAAACCCATACCCATTCAAAGACTGGAACCCAGGACTAAAACCCAGACCCGCACCTAGACCCAGACTCAGGACCTGAACCCAGACCCAAGCCCAGAGCAGAACCTTGTCCTGGACCTACACCTTAATTCAGACCCGGATCAGGATCTCGACCTAAACTCGAATAGGGACCTGGACTAAGATTGGGACTCGAACCCTGACTCAAACTTGAACCCGTACTGGAACCTAAACTCAAACTGAAACTCGGGATTCAAACCCGAACCTAAAGTTGGACCTAGACCGGGAACTAGGATCCAGACCTAGATGTGGGACTTGGGCCCCAAACCCGAACCTGGACCCAAACTTGGACAAGGGATCCGAACTTATATGGGCGACTTGGACCGAAAACTAGGCCCCGAAACTGGGATCGAGACCCAAAACTCGACCCCAGACTCGAGACACGAGACAAGACCGTGGACCCGAAACACAGGACCTGACTATTGGGACACAACCCCGAACGTGGACCAAAACCCAAACATAGGATGCGGCCCAAGACCCGTGACCAGAACTGGAATAACGTGGACCCGGATCAGTATCCAGACCCAAACTAGGATCTAAACTCGATCCTAAACAAAGAATTAGAATCGGGCCATGTTTTGGACTTGAACACAAACTTGGGACAGTAACAGGACCCAAACCTAAACCCAAACTCAAACCTGAACCCATACCAACACTTGGACCATAACTTGGACCTGTGGCATGGGACCTAAACCAAGACCGAGACCTGGACCGAGACCCAGACCAAAAAATTAGGGTCCGGACCTAAGAACCAGACTCGGACCTGTGATCCGAAACTTGGACCCACACTAGGATTGGGACTCGAACTCGGACCCGAACCCAAATCGGGATCTAGACTCAGACTGGGACTTAAGACCTGAACTCAAACCTGAACACGAACTTGGACCCAAACCGGGACCTAGGACCTGAATATTAATGGGGGACCAAGAACCAAGAATTGAGCCCTAAAACTGGGACTAGAACTAGGGCCTCAGAACTTGGATCGGGATCCAAGATCAGGTCCGAGTCTTGGTCCCAAATCCAAACACCAACCACATGTCGAGTCTAGTTCGAGTTCTTGTATGGGTTCGTATTCTGGTCCAGCTCTGGGTCTGAGTCCAGATCAAATTCCCAAATTTAGGCACTTATTATGGGTCGTGTCCAAGCCTTGGGTCTTGGGTCTTAGGTCCCGAGTGCAATTCCAGATCCTGGTCCAGTTCTAGCTCATGTCTTGGGTCGTGGTTCGGGTCTCAAGTCAAGGTTTGGGTCTTGGGTCCTGAGTCATGGGTCTGGGTCCCCAATTTAGGTTAGGGTCCTAGGTCCCAATTTCGATTAGGGTCCCAGTCTGTGTTCGATACTTGTACTTGTCTTGGGTCTTGGCCTGGTCTGGGTCTGGGTCGCGGTTCGGTTCTCAGGTCCCAGGTTCAAGTATGGGGTCCCGGGTCCTTGTCCGAGTCAAGGTTCTAGTCCCAGTCTAGGTTCAGGTCTAGGTGCTAATCTTGGTCTGGGTCCCAGTCCTAATCTCGCTACGGGCTAGAGTCCTTGTTCTAGTACGAGTCCGGGTCAGGGTCTTACTCTAGGTCTTAGTTTGGGTATCAGTCCGTGTTTGGGTCTGGGTCTTAGTCTGGGTCTGGGTTTTGGTACGAGTTTGGGTTCTAGTCCAGGTCCTAGGTCATGGGTCCTGAGTTCCAGGTTTTAGGTCGGAGGTCTTGGCAGAACTCTTGGTCCAAGTTCAGGTTTGGGTTCGGGTATGAATCCTTGTCTAGGTCTGGGTCCGTGTTTAGTTCTGCATCTAGATCTGGTTTTGTGTCAGGGTACAATTCCTTTTCTAGGATCCCGTTTTCGGTTCTTGTTCTTATTTTGGGTCTCGGGCCCGAGTCTAGGTTTGGGTCCTAGTCTGGCAATGGTTCCAAGATCTAGACACTGACTACGGGTTGGAGCCAAGCCCCAGGTCGTTGGTCAAGATTCGGATCCCAATCTTGGGTCCCGATCTCGTTTCGATTCAGATCCTGGGTCCCGGTATGTGTCTGTGTCTGGGTTTGGGTCTGGGACTGAGATCGGGGTCGGGTCTTGTGTCCCAGTCCCTATCCTTGGTCTCAATTCTAGTTCTAATTTTGACTTTGGGTCCCTAATCTATGTCTAGGTCCTAGGTCCAGGTCAAAGTCTCCAATCCCGGTCTGGGTCCTTGGTCTGGGTCTGGTTCAAAGTCCATGTTTGGGTTTTGGTTCGAGTTTGTGTCCCGAGTCTCGATTCGAGTTTTTAAACGAGTCTGCGTCTAGGTCTTGGTCCTAGTTAAATTCCAGTACCCGAACTCAAACCCAGACTCGAACTCGAACCCAACTCAGGAGTACGGGTCTTGGTGTAGGCAGGGTCTGGGTGCGAGTATAGGTGTCGTTTTGAGTCCGGGAATGGGTCCCAAATCTAAACACTTACTACATGTCTGGTCCAAGCCTCAAGTCTGAATCAAGGTCACGGTCTCAGATCCTAGTCTAGTTCTACTACGGGTCCAGGTACCGATCTGGGTCCAAGGTCAGGGTTCGGGTCTGGGTTGGGTCTTGGGTCTCTGTCCTAGTTTTGATGACCGTATCTCGAGTCCAGGTCCCCCATCTAGGTACTAGTCCTAGGTCCCGATCCGAGTCCAGGACCTAGTCGTGGTTTAATTCCTAATCCGAGTCGGGGTTCGGGTTCCGATCTTGGTCTACGTCCAGATCTGGGTTCGAGTCTAGGTCTAGGTTTGGGTCCGAGTCCCGAGTTTCGATCTAGGTCTGGGTTCTGAGGCCTAGGTCCAGGTCCCCCAACCAGGTCTGGGTCCATGTTCGAGTTTGTGTCTTAGTCCCAATTTTTATTTTGATTTAGTGTCTGGGTTCTGCTTTGCCTCCGAGTCTGGGTCGTGTTCTGATTCTTGGTCCGAGTCAAGGTCCGGGTCTGGGTCAAGGTCTAGATCCTGATCTGTGTCTGGGTTCGGGTCTAGGTCTTAGTTTGGGACCCAGGTACAGGTCCAAGTCTAGGTCTTGGTCAGGGTCTCGATCCGGATCTATGTCTTGAGTTTCAATCCAAGTCTGGGTTTGGGTTTGGGTTCGAATCTAGGTTCATATCCTGATCTATGTCTTGAGTTTCAATCCCAGTCTGGGTTTGGTCTGGGTCCAAGTTTGGGTTCAAGGTCACGGTCCTAGTCTTGTTCAAGGGTTCTAGTCTGGTGGTTCTTATTTTGGTTCTAGTTTCGGGTCGCGGGTCCGGCTCAGGGTCCGGGTTTTGGTCCTGGTCTGAGTCCCAGATCTGGATCCCTGTCACGTGTCCCAGCCTTGTTCTGGTTCACGTGCTGGGTCCTAGGTCCAAGTTTGGGTTCAGTACTTAGACTTGGGTGCGGTTCTAGGTCCCAACTCTAGTTCTGTGTCCCGAGTCTGGTTCCATGTTTATGTCTGAGTTTGGGTCCAGGTTCAGAACCAAGTCGAGGTCTGGGTTGGGATCTGAGTCAGGGTCGCAGTTCGGTTCTAGGTCAGGGTTGGAGTCCAGGTCCTAGTCCAGTTACGGTTCCAGGTCTAGGTCCAGGTCCAGTTACGGTTCCTGGTCTAGGTCCAAGTCCTGGTTTCGGTCCTATTCTGGGGTCTCAGTCTACTTCTAGTTTCGGTTCCAATTTTGGGTCACAGGGTTTGGGTGCAGGTTTGGTTCTAGGACTGGGTTCGGGTCCTGGTCTAGGTTCGGGTCCTAGTCTTGGTTAGGGTCTGGGTCCCAAATCTAGACACCGATTACGGGTTCGGTCCAAGCCCCGAGTCCAGATCAAGATCCCGATCTTGGGTCCTGGTCAAGCTCCATTTTGGGTGTCGGGTCACGAGTTGGGTCCTAGGTTCAAGTCCGCGTCTGGGGTCGGGTCTTGGGTCCAGACCTAGTTCTATTGCCCAGGTCCTTATCTCGATTCTGGGTCCAGGTCTCGGTTCTAGTGTTGGTTTGGGTCCCGCTCTATGTTCGGTTTTGGGTCCTAGTCGCGATTCGGGTTTGGGTCTCGATCTAGATTTTCATTTGGGTTTGGGTTCGGGTCTGGGTCCTTATCTTTATCCTAGTCGTAGTCCGATTCTAGTTCCATTTGCAATTCTGAGTTCGAGTTTGGGTTCCAGTTCGGGTCGGGGTTTGAAAACTTGTCTGTGGTTGGGTTAGGGTCTGATTCTCAGTCTAGGTCTAGATCGGGCTCCAGGTGTTGGATAGGGTCCTGCGTTTTGGTCTAGGTTCGGGTCTGAGTCCCAAGTTTCTATCTCTGTCTGAGTCAAGGTTTTTTTTCTGAGTTTATGTCTTGGGTTCTGATCTTTGTCTGGGTTCCAGTTTGAGTGCGGGTGTAGGTCTAGGTTTGGGTATGATTCTAGGTCTGGGTCTGAGTTCGGATCCCCGGTTCGTGTTTGATTTTTTGTTCAGGTTTGTTCCTGGTATGGGTTCGTGTCCAGGTTCTTGTCCTGGTTTTGGTCCAAGGGAGGTTTCCAGTCTTGGTCTGGGTCCGACTTCAGATTCCTGGGTTCAGGTCATGTCCTGGTTCGGGTTCGAGTCCTGGATTTAGATCTGGGTTAGGGTTCCAGGGCCTAGGTCCTTAGTCTTGGTCCCCCATCAAAGATTAGTTCCTAGGTCTGAGTTTGGGGTTGGCTCTTGGGACTCGGTCCCAATTCTGTTGCCCGTGTCTCGGGTCCAGGTCCCCCATCCAAGTCTATGTCCTAGGTCCCGGTCCGAGACCAGGACCCAATCGGGGTTCAAGTCCTGGTCCGAGTCGGGGTTCAGGTTTCGATCTTGGTCTAGGTCAAGATCTGGGTTCGAGTCTATGTCTATGTTCGGGTCCAAGTCCCGAGTTTCGATCTAGGTCTGGGTTCTAAGGCCTAGGTCCAGGTGCCCCATCAAGGTCTGGGTCCTAGGTCCCGGTCTGGGTCCATGTTCGGGTTTGGTCACGGTCTCTATCTGGATCTATGTGCTAAGTTTCAATCCTAGTCTGGGTTTGGGTTTGGGTTTGAGTCAAAGTTCGTATCTGGATCCCTATCTAAGTTTGAGTCTCGGTCTGGTATTGGGTTTGAGGTCTAGGTCTGGGTCTGGGTTTAGGTACGAGTTTCGGTCCCGGTCTTGGTACACGACCTTGTCAGGGCCTGAAATCTGGTCCCAATTTGGGTCTAGGGCTAGGTCCGAGTTCGGTTCTAGGTTTAAGTCCAAGTTGAGGTCCTGGTCACGGTGCTAGTCTTGTTCAAGGGTCTTGCTCTGGCGGTTCTTATTCCAGTTCTAGTTTTAGATCGCGGGTCTGGGTCAGGGTCAGGTTTGGGTCCTGGTCTGAGTCCCAGATCTGGATCCCTGTCACTTGTCCTGGTCTTGTTTTGGTTCAGGTTTGGGGTCCTAAGTCCAATTTCGGGTTCAGGAACGAGACTTGGGTGCGGTTCTAGGTCCGGACCCTAGTTCTGTGTCCCGAGTCTGGTTCAATGTTTAGGTCTAAGTTCGAGTCCAGGTTTAGAACCGAGTCTAGGTGTGGGTTGGGATTCGGGTCCCAGTCGCGGTTCGGGTCTAGGTCTGGGCTTGAATCCAGGTCCTGGTCAAGTTATAGTTCCAAGTCTAGGTCCAAGCCAAGTAACGGCTCCAGGTTTAGGTCCAAGTCCTAGTTCTGGTCCTATTCTTGGGTCCTGATCTACTTCTGGTTTCAGTTCCAATTTTGGGTCACAAGGTATGGGTTCGGGTCAAGCTTTTGGTCTAGTGCTGGGTTCGGGTTCGGGCTCTGCTCTGGGTTAGGGTCTGGGGCTGTGTCCCAGATCTAGACACTGACTACGGGTTCGGTCTAAGCTCCAAGTCCAGATCTAGATCCTGATCTTGGTTCCCGGTCCGATTTCATTTCGGGTGCAGGGTCACGAGCTGGGTCTTAATTTCAAGTTTGGGTCTGGGGTCGGGTCTTCGGTCCCATTCCTATTTCTGTTGCCCAGGTCCTTATCCTGATTTTGGGTCTAGCTCCCAATTTCGGGTCTCCGTTGCGGTTCGGGTTTGGGTCTTAGTTGCGGTTCGGGTTTGGTCTCGGTCTAGATTTTTATTTGGGTTTGGGTACGGGTACGGGTACGGGTCTGGGTCCTGCTCCTTGTCCTAGTCCTAGTCTAATTCTAGGTCCAGTTGCGATTCTGAGTTCAAGTACTGGTCTGAGTTTGGGTTAGGGTCTGGATCTCGGTCTAGGTTTTGATCAGGCTCCAGGTGTCAAATAGGGTCCTTGGTTTGGGGCTAGGTTCGGGTCTGAGTCCCAAGTTTCGATCTCTGTCTGAGTCCAGGTTTTGTTCTGAGTCTAAGTCTTGGGTTCCAATCCTAGTTTTGGTTCGAGTTCAGGTCTGGGTGTAGGTGTAGGTTTGGGTTT
Organism: Cannabis sativa; assembly: GCF_029168945.1. Lineage (NCBI taxonomy): Eukaryota > Viridiplantae > Streptophyta > Magnoliopsida > Rosales > Cannabaceae > Cannabis > Cannabis sativa. Next base: position 63,868,251 of record NC_083601.1, read on the forward strand.
GAGTTCGGATCCCGTGTTCGGGTCTAATTTTGGGTTCGGGTTCGGGTTCGGGTTCGGGTTCGGGTTCGGGTTTTGTCCTAGTATGGGTTCATGTCTAGGTTCTTATCCTGGATTGGGTCCAAGGGAGGTTTCCGCTCTGGGTCTGGGTCCGAATTCAGATTCCTGGGTCTAGGTTAGGTCCTGGTTCGGGTTCAAGTCCTGGATTTACATCTGCGTCTGGGTTCCGGGGCCTAGCTCCCTGGTCTTGGTCTCCCATGAAAGACTGGTTCCTAGGTCTTGGTCTGGGTCTTGGTTCGGGTTCGGGTGCCGTGTCATGGTTTTAGTCCAGCTCCTAGTCTGGGTTTGGGTCCAGGTCTCGGTCCCAATCTTGGTCTAGGTTCATGTTCGGGTCCTTCTCAGGGTCTAGATCCTTGTCTGGGTCGCGGGTCTCAGGTCCCAGCGAGGGTTTAGGACAAGGTTAGGTCAAAATCCCAGTCTGGGTCTCGGTCCAGGTTCGGGTCCCAAGTCTCAGGTCTCAGTCCTAGTCAAGGTCTCGGTCTAGGTTCTGGTCTCAAGTCTCAAGTCAAGGTCCTAGTCAAAGTTCCAGTTTTGATTCCGGGTCCGGGTTTGGTTCCGGGTTCGGGTCAGGGTCAAGGTTAGGGTTGGGGTCCGAGTCTTAGTCCTAGTCTGGGTACGGGTTTTTCGAATCTTGTTCTAGGTCCAGGTCTGATTTGGGGTCCAAGTTTGGGTCCTTGGTTTGGGTACCAGGTTCGGGTTTGGGTCTGCGTCTGGGTCCGGGTCCAAGTCCTGTGTTTCGATCCCGCTTTGGGCTTGGGTTTGGGTCGGTATTCGAGTCTAAGTTCGTGTCAATATCCAAGTACGAATCCCATTTTAGGTCAGGAGTGTGGTTTGGGTCCGGGATCGAGTCCTGAGTTTGGGTTTGAGTTCAGGTTCGAGTCTCAGTCCTAGTCTTGGTCCGGGACTGGGTTTGGGACTGGATTCGAGCCTCAGTTTCGAGGCTGGGTCCTGGTCTAGCTCTGAGTCCCAGTTCAGGTCCAGTTCCTGCTTACGGTCCCGGTCCTGTTCTAGGGTCCTGGTCATGTTCTGGTTCAAGTTCCAGTTTTGGGTCGCAGGTCTGGGTCAGGGTCTGAGTCCTGCTCTAGCTTCTGGTTATTGTCTGAGTCCCAGATCAAGACAGAGACTACGACCCTTGTCCAAGCCCCAGTTCTCAGATCCCGAGACAAGATCTGGATCCCAATCACGGGTCCTAGTCTGGTTTTGGTTCATGACCATGGTCCTGGTCTGGGTTTGGGTCTAGGTTCAGGACCGAGACTAGGGTCCACTTTTGGGTCTCGATCCCAGTTCTGGGTTCCGAGTCCTATTCAATGTTTGGGTTTTGAGTTCAGGTCTAGGTTCAGGTCTAGAGTCCCGGTTCGAGTTTGGATTCAGGTTTTGGACCCAATCCCTAAGTGGGTATGTGCTCGAGTCCGGGTCCTAGTACGGTTACAATTTTGGGTCTGGGTCCAGGTCCTGGTCTTGGTCCTGTTCTTGGGTCCTGATCCGCTTCTAGTTTTGGTTCACGTTTCATGTCACGGGGTACGGGTTTGGGTCGAGTTTGGATCTGAGTATTTGTTGGGGTCCTGATTTGGGTCCAAGCCCCGGTTCTCGGATCCCGTTCCAAGATCCCGGTCTGGTTCTAGTACAATTTTTTATTTTGGTTACCGAGTGTGGGTTTGGGTCATGGTATGTGTTTGGGTCCTAGTTTGAGTTCGAGCTTGCGTTCGAGTTCTGGTTTAAGTCCTAGATCCAGACACCGACTACGGGTCGGGTCCAAGCATCGAGTCCAAGATCTCGGGTCTCGAGGTGGGTCCTAAGGCCAGGTTTGGGTCTGGGGTTCGGTCCCGAATCCTGATCCAAGTTTTGAGCCCCAAAATCTGGACCTAGTTTGAGGGCCCGATTTCCAGGTTTGGGTCCCCCATCTATATTCGGGTCTTAGGTCCCAGTCTGGGTCTGATTCGGGTTTGAGTCCAGTCTGAGTCCAGGTCCATGTTTGGGGTTTGGTCCGAGTTCGGCTCCTAGTCCCAGGTCCGAGTATGATTCTTGGGTCCAGGGTTCGGCCCCGGTTTTTGGGTCTGGGTCCGGGTCTAGGTCCTGGTCCAGGTCTCGGTCTTGGTTTAGGTCCCAAGGCACAGGTCCCGGTCTTGGTCCAAGTCCTGGTATGTGTTTTGGTTTGAGTTTGGGTTTAGGTTTGGGTCCTGTTACAGTCCCATGTCTGGGTTCTAGTCCCAGTTTTGGTCCGATTCCGGTTCCGAGTCTGGGATCAGGTCGGACTTGAGCTTGGGACCCGATCCCAGACCCAGACTCGTACCTAGACATGGATCTGGATACGAACCAGGACTCGAACCCTAACCAGTACTGATACCAAACCGAGATCGAAACTTGGGACCTTGATCCAGACCGAGACCTAGACCCAAACTTCAACCGGTACCCAAGAGAAGGACTCGAACGAGGACTTAGACCCCGACCCAAACCCGAACCCGAACATGGAATCGAAATTTGAACTTGGACTAGGACCCGAATCCAAACATGGACCCAAAGTGGGACCTAGGACCCGGACCTGGAAGGAGGACCTAGACTCGGTCCTCGGAACCCAGACCCGGGTCAAAACACGAGACTCGGACCCGGACCTGGATCTGGATTCAAACCCAGATTCGGAACCGGACTCGTATCGGAAACCCGAACCCAAACTCGAACTAGGACTTGAACCCCGACTGGGTCCTAGACTCGGAACAGGACCTAGGTTCCAAACCTAGATGGGGGACCTGGACCCGGGACCCAAGCTTCGGAACTAGCACCGCGACCTAGGACTGCCCCGGACCCGGACCCTGAATAAGGACTTGAACCAGGTCGTGGGACCCGAAGTGGAACTAGAGTGGGACCCGAGACTGGGATCCTAATTTGGAGCCGGGGTTTGGACATGACCCATAGTCGATGTTTGGATCTGGGACCCATACGCAGACTCAAACCGAGACCTGGACTAAGCCCCGAACCCAGACCCAAACAAAAACCTGTACTCCGTGACCCGAAACTGGAAGCGGAACCGGAAGTTGACCGGGACCTGGGAACAAGACGAATGGACTAGGACCCAACCTCGGTCTCGGAACTGGAATTTAACTAGGAATCAGAACCTGACAAGGACTGAGATGCTGACCCGAATCAAAACTCAGATCGGGACTCAGGACACTAACTCACCCAGACACGGACTTGGACCTAGACCCGAACGCATGACCCGGACCGGGATTGGAGACTCAGACCTACACCCAGGTCCCTGACCTAGATTGGGGACCCAAACCCGAAATTAAAACCATAACTAGAATCAAGACCGAGGACTAGGACTGGGACCCAAGACCTGAGCCCGGTCTCGGTCCCAGACCCGGACCTAGACACGGACACAGACCAAGACCCAATATCCGAATCGGACCTGAACCCAAATACGGACCTAGACCTAGACCCACACCCGAATCTTAAATCGTACCCTCTGACCCCAAATTGGAACCAGAACTGTAAGCGGACCCTTAAACCCTAAACCCTAAACTCTTTACACTTACCCCTAAACCCTAAGCCATAAACCCTAAACTCTAAATCCCTAAATACTAAACCAAAAACCCTAAACCTTAAACCCTAACCATGACACGGGCCCAAACTCATATCCATACAGAGATCGGAACCTAAGATCCAGACCTGGACACGAATCTAGACCCGAACCTAGACCCAGACCCAGGACCTGAACCTGAACCCAAACCTAGACCAGAACCTCGTCCAGGACCTAGACCTTGACTGGGACCCGGATCGTGACCCCGACCCAGACCCGAACAGGGGCCTAGACTCAAACTGGAACTCGGAGCCAGACTCAAACCTGAACCCGTAGTGAGACCTAGACTAGGACCCAAACTTGGGATCCAAACCCAAACCTAAACTTGAACCGAACCGGGACCTAGGATCCGGACCTAGATGGGGGACCTGGTCCCCAAACCCAAATCTAGACCCAGACCTGGACAAAGGATGCAGACCTAGATGGGGGACTTGGACCCGAAACTAGGCCCCAGAACCGGGACCGAGACCCAAAACTCGACTCCAGACACGAGACACAGGACTCGACCCTGGACTCAGAACCCAGGACCTGGCTACCGGTACACAACCACGAACCCATACCCAAACCCAAACGTAGGACCCGACCCAAGACCCGAGAGCCAAACTGGAACAAGACCGAGATTTGAATCTTGACCTGAGGCTTCGACCTTACTCGTAGTCAGTGTTTGAATCCAGGACCCGTACCCGAATCCGTACCCAGACTTGGACCTGGACTGAGACTACGGTCCAGACCAGATCTCGGACCTAGAATCAGAATCGGACCAGGTCTGGGACTAGAACCCAAACCTGAGATAGTAACAGGACCCAAAACTAAACCCAAACTCATACCAGAACCCATACCAGGACTTGGACCCTGACTAGGACCAATGACTTGGGACCTAAACTAAGACCACTATTAAACAATGACTTTGGTTTACTAGAGACATCGACAAATTTTTTAGCTCGGTAGAAACAAAATGCTTTTCCTAAGGATTCTTTAAAATAGAAATAGAGAACGAAGTAACTAAAAAAGTGTTAGAATCCTCTTCTTTTCTATAAGGATCATCTAGAAAGAAGGTCGTTTTGAATGCATTCATACAGAAAAGCTGACGTAGATGTTATAGGTTGAATTTTTTTAATTTCATTCATATCTTACATTTGGAAATTTATTCATATTCCATAAAGGAGCCGAATGAAATCAAAGTTTCACGTTCGGTCCAGACCGGGACTCAGACCCAGACCCAGACCCAAACCGACACCTAAAAACTGGGGTCAGACCCGGGATCTAAAAGCCAGACTTAAACTAGGGACCCAAAACTCGGACCCACACTAGGAATCGGACCCAAACTTGGACCCAAACCCAAACTAGGACTTGGACTCAAACCGGTACTCAAGACCCGAACTCGAACCGTAACACAAACTTGGACCCAGACCGAGACCTAGGACCTAAACATATATGGGGAACTCAGACCCAAGAATTGGGCCCCCAAACTGGGACCAGAATTTGGGCCTTGGAACTTGGATCGGGATTTGAGACCTGACCCCAGACCCAAATTTGGACCTAGGACCCACCATGGGACTTAGGATCCGAGACTTGATGCTTGGACCTAACCCGTAGTCGCTGTCTGGATCTGGGACTTAGACCAGAACCCGCACCCAAACTCGAACTCAAACCATGACCCGATCGCATACCTAGACCGAGACCCACACTCGGGAACCAAAACCGAAACTTGAACTGAAATCGGACTGGATCTTGGAACGGGACTAAGACCTGGATCTAGACTCGAACTCGAAACCAGACCCAACCTCGGACCCTAACCGAGACAGAAACCCGGACCTAAACCTCGCCCAAGACCCAAATCAAGACCTGAACCCAAACTCGGACCCAAACCCGTACGCTGTGACTTGAAACTGGAAATGAAAACAGAAGCGGATCTTGACCAAGGAACAGGACCAGGACCAGGACCTCGACCCAGACCGAAAACTGTAACCGGACCAGGACCCGGATTCAAACACAACCCACCCTGGGATTGGGTCCCAAACTTGAATCCAAACCCGAATCGGAACTTTGGACCCAAACCCACACCTGAACTAAAACCCGAACATGGAACAGGACTCGGGACCCAGAATAGAGATCCAGACCAATAACTGCACCTTAGTCTCAGTCCTGAACTAAGACCGAGACCAAGACTAAGACCTGGGACATGTACCGAAACCAGACTAGGACCAATGATTAGAATCAAGATCTTCTCCCGGGATCCCAGAACTAGGGCTTGGAAAAGACCCATAGTACGAGTCTTGATCTGGTACTCAGACAAGGACCCGAAGCTGGACCAGGACCTAGACCCAAACCTAGACATGGGACCCGAAACTAAAACTTGAACCAGAACGTGACCAAGACCCTAGAACAGGACCGAGACCGTGACCAGTACCTCGACCTAGACCTGGACCGGCACCCAAATATAGTCTCGAACCAAGTCCCAGACCCAGATTAGGACTGAGACTCGAACCCAAACCCAAACTCGAACTCGGGACTCGATCCAGAACCCACACCAAGCCCCTGACCGAGACTAAGATTATGACCTGGACATGGACATGAACCTAGACCCAGAACCGAATACCGACCTAGACCCAGACCGAGTTCAAAACACGGGACCTGGACACGGACCCAGACGCAGACGCAAACCTAGAATTAGACCCAAACCTAGACCTGGACCTAGACCCAAAATCGAACACAGATAGGGATCAAAACCCAAGACTTAGACCATGAACTAAACTTGGACTCACATCGGGATCGAAACTTGGGACTCAAACCTTGAGCTAGACCCAGAACCTTGACCCGAACCAACACACGGAGCCTGATCCAAACCTAGACTGAAATCCAGACCCGAACCCAAACATAAATAAGGACTCGAACCCCGACCCGAACTCGAACACTAACTCAAATTCAAAATCGCAATTTGAACTAGAACCGGACTAGGACTAGGACTAGGATAAGGAACTAACCCGAACCCGAACCTAGATGAAAACCCTTGTTGAGACCTAAACCTGAACCGAGACTAGGACTCAACCCAGAACCTAGACCGGGACTCAAACCCAGATATGAACTGGAACTTGGACCAAGAATCAGGATAGGGACCTGGGCAACAAAACTAGGATCGGGACCTAGTACCCACACTCAGACCCAGCCTTGAACCTAAGACCTGGCTCGTGACCCAGCACCCCAAATGGAACCAGACCAGGACCCGAGATTGGGATCCGGATCTGTACTCGGGGCTTGGACTGAACCTGTAGTCAGTGTTCAGATCTGGGACCCAGCCCCGGACCCAAACCCAAACTAGGACCTAAACCAAGACCCAGACCTCAACTCAGTCCAAGACCCAAACCTGGACTTGAACCCATACCCTATGATCGAAAATTGGAACAAAAACTGGAAGTAGACTGGGACCAAGGAACGGGACCAGAATAAGGACTTGGACTTGGAATCGTAATCATACATGGACGTAGACCCGGAACAGTAACCAGACCAGGACCTGGACTCCAACTCAGACCTAGACCCGGATCCAGATCCCAACCCACACTTGCACTTGAACCCAAACTCAGACCTAAACATGGAACCGGAATTAGGATAACGAACTGAGGCCTAGACCTAAAACCACACCCCAGCCTTGATCCCGGATCCAAACTCGGACCTGGGACCCAGGACTTGAACAAGAACCAGACCAGGAACCGTGATAGGGATCCAGATCTTAACTCAAGATCCAGGAAACGGGGCTTACAACAGACGCGTAGTCGGTGTTTGGATCTGGGTCTTAGACTAAGACCCGAACCCAGACCAGGATCCAAAACTGGACCCAGACCTAGACCCAGGACCTGAAATTGGAACCTGAATAAGAACTGCCAGACCAGGACCATAGAACAAGACTAGGAGTGTGACCAGGACCCGGACCTAGACCTAGAACCGAACTCAAATCTTGCCATAGACCCAAACTTAGACCAGTCGAGCCCAAACCCGGACCTAAATCTGGGACCCGATCCCAAACACAAACTCGGACCTAGATTGGGATCTGGATACGAACTCTAAGTCGAACAAAGACCCACACTGAGATTGAAACCCAAGACCTAGATTTGGACTAAGATCCTGACCCAGACCCAAACTTAGACTCGCACTAGGGACACTAACTTGGACCTGGACCCAAACCTAGACTTGGACAAGGACTGAGTCTGGGTCTTAGTCCAGTTACAATTTTGGGTCTAGGTCCTAGTCTTGCTTCTTGTCCTGAACCTGGGTCCCGATCCGCTTCTAGTTTCAGTTCCAATTTCAAGTCACGCGGTACGGGTCGAGTCCAAGCATCGAGTCCCTTATCCCAAGTCCCGAGGTGGGTCTTAGGTCCAAGTTTGGGTCTAGGGTCAGGTCTCGAATCCTTATCCAAGTTTTGAGGCCCAATTCTTGGGTCTGGGTCCCCCATCTATGTTCGGGTCCTAGGTCCCGATCTGGGTCCAAGTTCGTCTTTCAGTTTGGGTTCGGGTTTCAGGTCCAAGTGTGGGTTCGGGTCCGAGTTCGGGTCCCAATCCTAGTTTGGGTCTGGGTTTCGGGTCCCTAGTCTGAGTTTGGTTCTTGGGTCCTGGGTCTGGCCTTGATTCTTAGGTCTGGGTCTGGGTTCAGGTCCCAGTCTGGGTTCACGTCCCAGTCTTGGTTTAGGTCCCAGGTCGTAGGTCTTGGTCCGGGTCTAAGTCCCGATATGGGTTTTGATCTATGTTTGGGTTTAGGTTTGGGTCCTGTTAGAGTCCCAGGTCTGGGTTCTCATCCCAGTCCGTGTCGGATTCTAATTCCGGGTCTTGGTACGGATCTGGGTCTGGGTCCTGGATTCAAACATTTACTACGAGTCAGGATAAAGCCTTAGGTCTAGATTCGGATCACGGTCTTGGATCTCGGTCTGGTTCCAATTCGGGCCCTGAGTCCAAGGCCGAGTCCTAAGTTTTGGTTTGGGTTTGGGTTCGGATTTGAGGTCCCCCATCTAGGTCACAGTTCGTTTCTCAGGTCCCAAGTCCGAGTCTCAGGTCCTAAGTCCAGTCCCAATATGGGTTCTAGTCCCAGTCCAGGTTCATAGCTCGATCCTAGTTTGGGTTTGGGTCCTAGTCCTGATCTCGGTCCAGGTTCAAGTCCCGGGCTCGAGTTTGAGTTCTAGTACGAGTTTCACTCTAGGTCTAGGTTTTTGTTCGGGTATGAGTTTGACTCTAGTCTTGTTCCCAGGTCCCGGTTCGCTTCCAATTTCGAGTCACGGGTTACAAGTTCGGGTTTGGGTCTGGGTTTGGGTCTGAGTCTGGGCTTGGGTTTGAGTCTAGGTATGGGTCCCAGATCCAAACATCGACTATGGGTCAGTTCCAAGCTTCGGGTTCAAATCAGGATCCTGGTCTCGGGTCCTAGTCTAGTTCCACTTCGGGTCAAAGGTTCTGGTCTGGGTCCTAGTTCAGGGTGTGGGTCCGGGGTCAGGTCCAGGGTCTCAGTGCCAATTTCAAAGCCCAGGTCCCGGGTCTAGGTTCCCCATCCAGGTTTGGGTCCTAGGTCCCAGTCCGAGTCTAGGACCCGGTCAGGGTTCAAGTCCTAGTAAGAGTTTAGGTTTGGGTTTCCAATCGCGGTTCAGGTCCAGATCTGGGTTCGCGTTTTGGGTTCGAGTCCAGATCCTAGTCCGGGTCTTAGTCTAAGGTTTCGATCTTGGTCCGGGTTCCGAGGCCCGGGTCAAGGTCCCCCATCTAGGCACGGGACTTTGGTCCCAGTCAAGGTCCATGTTTGGGTTCGGGTCCTAGTCCCAATTCTCATTTCGATTTCGTGTCTGGCTTCGGGTACGGGTCCGAGTCTAGGTCGGGGTCTGAGTTTTGTGTTGGGTCTGGGTCCAAGTTCGGATCCCGATTTGGGTCTGGGTTTGGGTCCAAGTCCGAGTCCAAGTCTTGGGTACGGGTCCAAGTTTGGGTCTGGGTCTCGCTCCTGATCCAGGTCCCACGTTTTGATCCCGGTCTTGGTATGGGTCCGCGTCTGTGTTCGAGTCTAGGTTTGTATCTAGATCCATGTCTAAGTCCGAGTCTGGGTCTGGGATTGGGTCCCATATTCAGGTCTAACATGATACCGGACCTGGAACCAGAATAAGACTAGGACTGGGACTGTAACAGGACTCAAACCTAAACCAAAACTCAGAACAGAACCCATACTGGGACTTGGACGCAAACCAGGACTTGTGACCTTGGAACTAAACCAAGACCCGGACTTGGAGCCAGACTGGGACCAAGACCTAGACTGAGACCTAAAAACTGGGGTCGAACCCAAGAGCCAAGAACAAGACTCGGACCTGGCACCCGAAACCCAGACCTGGCACCGAAAACCCAGACCTAGACTATGACTAGCACCCAAACTCGGACAAGAACCAAAACCGGGACCTGGACTCGTGCTGGACCCGTACCCAAACCAAAACACGAACTTGGACCCGCACCGGGACCTAGGACCCGAACATAGATAGGGGACCAAGACCTAGGAATATAGCCCGCGAACTTGGACCTGAACTTGGATCGGGATCGGGGACCCGACCCTAGACCCAAACCTTGACATAGGACCCACCTCGGGACCTTGGATCCGAGACTCAATGCTTGGACCCGACCTGTAGTCGGTGTTTGGATCTAGGACTTAGACCAGAACCTGAACCCAAACTCAAACTCAAACGAGGACCTGGACACATACCAAGACCCAGAACCACACTCGGGAACCAAAATCAAAACTTGAACTTGAACTGAACTGAGATCTTTGAAAGGGATCGAGACCTGGACCCGAACCCGAACCCAGAACCGGACCCAACCACGAACCCTACCCGAGATCGAAACCCAAACCTAAACATTGCCCCGAACCCAAATCAGGACCCGAACCCAGACTCAGACCCAAACTCGACCCGAACCTGTACCTCGTGACTTGAAACTAGAACCAAAACTAGAAGCAGATCAGGACCCAGGAACAGGACCAGGACTAGGACATGGACCCAGACCCAAAACTGTAACCGGACAAGGACCTGGACTCAGACACAAACCCACGTTGGGATTGGGTCCAAAACCTGAATCCAAACCCGACCGGTACTTGGGACCTGAACCCATACCTAAATTCAGACTCGAACATTGAACATGACTCGGGACCCAGAATTTGGATCGAGACCTAGAACTTGACCCCAGTCTGGGTCCTATACCTAGACCCAAACCCAATTCGGGACCTGAGACATGAACTGAAATAAGACTGGGACCCGTGATTAGGATCCAGATGCTGTCTCGGGATTAGAGAGCTAGGGCTTGGACAAGAACCATAGTCGATGTCTTGATTTGAGACTTGGACAAGGACCCAAAGCTAGACCAGGACCTGCACCCAGACCCCAACCTGGGACCCAAAACCGAAACTTGAACCAGAACATGACCAAGACCCTGGAACCGGACCGGGACAGTGACCAGGACCTGGACCGGGACTCGGAACTAGACTAAATACAACCCCAAAACTCGAGCTCGGAACCAGTCCTGGACTGATCCCGGACCTAGATAAGGACTGAGACTCGAACCCAAACTTGAGACTCGATCCAAGACCGAGCCCTTGACAGAAATTGGAATTTCGACCTCGACATGGACATGAACCCAAATCCAAACCCGAATACCGACCAAGACCCAGACCAGGATCAAAACACGGGACCTAGACCCAAACCCAAATGCAAACCCACACCTGAACCCAGGACCCAGACCCAGGACCGAAACTTGGACCTTTACTAAGACCTGGACCCAGATCGAGATCTGAAAAAACCACACCTAGACTTGGAATAAGACTCGGACCAGGACCCCAACTTGCACCCAAACCCAGACCCATAACCAAACCTGAACCCGGAATTAGAACTGGAACTGTGACTAGGACCCGGACCTGAGACCAGAACCAATTGGTAAGATAATATTTAGCACGTAGAGTATGCACGGTGGCACTTATATTGAAAATGACATATGTGAGTAATTGGGAACCAGGACTAGGGTTATCACCCTAACATGAGCGGTTTAATGGTCTAGGGTTATTACCCTAGTGATGATTAATGTGAATGTGTTATGCATAGTTATATATAAGTGTATATTGAGATTTAGGGTTATGCCTTCAAGGCAGAATCGGGTTGGACTCGGTGACTAGAACCGAGATGAACCGGTTTAAGGCCTTATTGTATTTAGACGTGTAAGAGTAAGAAGTAGGTCTATGCCACATACACATAAATAGGCGTGCGAGTGTAACACACGGGTCTGTGTCATACAGACAAATGTGAAATGGCATTGATGTTTATGTGATGTGATAATTATGATTATTGATATTTTATACTGTCTTGTTGGGCTTGGTTCACGGGTGCAGTACTGTACAGGAAAGGATAAATCTATCTTAGATCATCCATGAGTGCGAGAGTTGGGCGATGTATGTACATGTTCGGGCCACACTAGACCAAGCGGATTGGGGTCTGCTAGTGATGAACTTTTGAAACTCTAATTTTGTCGCTTAGGTCATCTAGTGAAAAGGCTTGTATTATTTTGTAAAATATTTTTGAGATCCCGAGACATGTAATTTTTTATTGTAAAGTTAAGTTTATTACAACTTTTATTTTCACTCTCTTTTCAATTAAATTTTAAATTACCCTCGCTTATCTTTCTAGTAATTCAATTTAGGGGATTAGGGTTTCTTCATCACCTTGGGTAGTGTGCCTATTTCTTAGGGCGTTATAGTTTGGTATCAAAGCGCCAAGGTTTTTAAATTCTAGGTCCTGGTCTTGTTCCTGGGTCCCGATGCGCTTCCTGTTTCGGTTCTAGTTTCAAGTCACGGGGTAGAAGTTCGGGTCGAGTTTGGGTCCAAGTTTGGGTTCGGGTCCTCATTTGGGTCTGGGGCAAGGTTCAGGTCTGGGTTTCGGTCTCGGTTAGGGTCTGAGGCTGGGTCCAATTCCGGGTTCGGTCTAGGTCCCGGTCCCGGTCCCATTCAAAGATCCCGGTCCAGTTCCAGTTCAAGTTTCAGTTTTGGTTCCCGAGTGTGGGTATGGATCTTGGTATGTGTCCGGGTCTTAGTTTGAGTTCAAGTTTTGGTTTGGGTTCAGGTCTATGTCCTTGATCCAGACACCGACTACGGGTCGGGTCCAAGCATCAAGTCCTGGATCTCAGGTCCCGAGGTGGGTCCTAGGTCCAGGTTTGGGTTTGGGGTCGAGTCCCAGATCCCGATCCAAGTTCTGAGGCCCAAGTTCTTGTCCTAGTTCGGGGCCCCAATTCCTAGGCTTGGGTCCCCCATCTATGTTCGGGTCCTAGGTCCCGGTTTAGGTTCGAGTTCGAGTTCGAGTCCCAGTGCAAGTCTATTTCTGAGTTTTAGGTCCCAGGTTCGAGTCTTGTTGTTGGGTCCTGGGTTCGGCCCCAATTTTTGGGTCTGAGTTTGGGTTCGGGTCTCGATCTGGGTCCAAGTCCCGCTGTTGGTTTAGGTCCCAGGTCACAGGTCCCAGTCTGGGTCCAAGTCCCGGTATGGATTCTTGTCTGAGTTTGGGTTTAGGTTTTGGTCCTGTTACAGTTCCATGTCTTTGTTCTAGTCTCACTCCTAGTCCAATTCCAGTTCTGGGTCTGGAATCGGGTCGGACCTGAACTTGGCACCCAATCGCAAACCTAGACATGGATCTGAATAAGAATCTAGACTCGAACACAGACCCGGACCCACACCCAGACCGGGATCGAAACGTAGGACCTGGATCCGGACCGAGACCCAGACCCAAACCTGGACCTGTACCAAAGACTTGCACTCAGACCTCGACAAAAACCCATTCCCAACCCTAGACTCGGACCCGAACTCAGACCCCGACCCAGACCTGGACAAGAACCCGAACCCGAACACGGAATCGAAATCAGAACTGGGACTAGGACCCGAACCCAAACATGCACTCGGACTAGGACCTAGGACCTGAACCTCGATGGGGGACCTGGACCTGGGCCTCGGAACCCAGACCCGGATCGGAACTCGAGACTCAGACCTGGACCTAGATCTAGACTCAAACCTAGGACCCGAACCCAAACATGGACTCGGACTAGGACCTAGGACAAGAACCTGGATGGGGGACCTAGACCCGGCCCTCGAAACCCAGACCCGGATCGGAACTCGAGACTCGGACCTGCACCTAGATCTAGACTCAAACCCAGGACTCGAACCCAGATCTTGAAAAGGACTGGGATCAAAAACCCGAACTCGGACTAGGACTTGAACCCCGACCAAGTCCTAGACTTGGACCCGGACCTAGGACCTAGACCTGGATGAGGGACCTGGACCCGGGACCCAAGCTTCAAAATTGACACCGAGACCCAGGACCTAACCCGAGACCCAGACCCTGAACTTGGACACGGACCAAGAGCTGGGACCCGAAGTGGAACTAGACTGGGACCCGAGACCAGGATCTTGATCTAGACTCGGGACTTGGACCTGACCCATTGTCGATGTTTGGATCTGGGACCCATACCTGGACTCAAACTGAGACCCAAACTCTGACCCAAAGCCGGACCCAGACCCGAACTTGTACTTCGTGACCCGAAAGTTGAAGTAGAACCGGAAGCAGACTGGGACCCGAGAACAAGATCAGGGGACTAAGACCCGATCTCGGTCCTGGAACTTGAATCTGACAAGGAACCAAACCCAGACCAGGACTGGGATGCGGACCTGAATCAAAACTCAGATTGGGACTCGAGACGCGAACCTAAACCCAGACACGGACTTGGACCCAAACCCGAACGCAGGACCCAAACCGGGATTGGAGACTCAGACCTAGACCTAGGTCCCTGACCTAGATTGGGGACCCAAACGCGAAATTAGAACCAGAATAAGGACCCAGGAAAGGGACTAGGACCTAAGACCAGACCTTGGTCTCGGTCCCACACTCGGACCCGGACACGGACCGGGACCCAAGATCGGAATCTGACCTGAACCCAAACACGGACCTAGACCTAGACCAGGACTCGAACCCAGACCCACACCCAAACCTTAAATCGTACCCTGTGACCCAAAATTGGAACCGGCACTGGAAGCAGACCCTTAAACACTAAACCCTAAACCTGATACCCTAAATCCTAAAATCTTTACACTTACCCCTAAACCCTAAGCCCTAAACCCTAAACCCTAAATGCCTAAACAATAAACCCAAAATCCTAAACCCTATACCCTAACCTTAACACGGGCCCAGACCCATACCCATACCGAGATCAGAACCCAAGACCTAGACCTGGACCCGGATCTAAACCCGAACCTAGACCAAAACTCAGGACCTGAACCCGGACCCAAACCCAGACCAAAACCTCGTCCGAGACCTAGATCTTGACTGGGACCCGAATCGTGACCCCAACCCAGACCCAAAGAGGGACCTGGACTAAGACTGGGACCCGAATCCAGACTCAAACCTGAACCTGTACTGGGACCTAGACTCGGACCCAAACTCAGGTTCCAAACCAGAACCTAAACTTAGACTTAGACTGGGACCTAGGATCCAAACCTAGATGGGGGACCTGGGCCCCAAACACTACTACAAAAAACACTATTCGCGTCGGTCAACACTACTGTTCACAGAGTTGACGACGTGAATAGTGTCCCAATTAATTATAGCGTCGGTTTTTAAAAGACAGTAAAAGTTTATGATTTGTGTCGTTTAGACAATGACGCATTAAAGACAACTGACGAGAAAATAAGTTTTTTTTCAAAAATATAATAGACAATTAGCGTCGTTTATAAAAGGTTGAATACTTTATATTTGACCTTTTATAACTGACGCATATTTGAAGCCCACTATTCACATTCGACTAATCTTCAAAACCCTCAACCCACCTGCGATTTCGACTTCTCCTCTGCCCACCTCTCTCGAAGCCCCCTCTCACTATCTCTCTCTTTAAATTCCTCACAGGTACAGTCGCATCTCTCTCTCTCTCTCTCTCTCTCTCTCTCTCTCTCTCTCTCTCTCTCTCTCTCTCTCTCTCTCTCTCTCTCTCTCTCTCTCTCTCTCTCTCTCTCTCTCTCTCTCTCTCTCTCTCTCTCTCTCTCTCTCTCTCTCTCTCTCTCTCTCTCTCTCTCTCTCTCTCTCTCTCTCTCTCTCTCTCTCTTGTTACCAGTTGTACTCTGAGAACGTCACCAATCCTCTAAGCCAAGGATGAAAGAGAACATTGAAACGCCAACCGCCGAGCCTTTGTCTAGAATCCATCTTCGTGGGGTATCATGAATTAAACAATGTCGATATCAC
Organism: Cannabis sativa; assembly: GCF_029168945.1. NCBI lineage: Eukaryota > Viridiplantae > Streptophyta > Magnoliopsida > Rosales > Cannabaceae > Cannabis > Cannabis sativa. The sequence continues at coordinate 63,884,141 of NC_083601.1, forward strand.
TGATTCAGATTTGTTCTATCACATTAGAGATGCTCTTACTTTTATTTCAAAGGTAAAGCTCAAGATTTTTCTCCCAAAATCTGAAGCATTCTTTGTGGATTGATTGAAGCTTTTCTTACATATGGATTTATATCATTTTTCCCCAATTGCAGTAAAAATATTTGTTGTGAGAATTTAATTATTGTTTTCTTTTATCTTTTCTGGTTTAGAGGGAGAGCGACAAGTATAACCAACTTGTTGCAGTCATGCACCAAAGGGGACATCTTGATCCTGATGAGGTTGCACTGTTCGAGGTAAGCTCTCTATCTAAAGCTATTTTTTGTCAAGTTCTTTTGCTTCTTTATCAAAGAATTTAATTCATTTCTTTCATGGGATTTATTATGTAATTACTATATAGACATCCTGTATGAAGCCTGTTAAAACATTCTGTCAAATTTGACTTTTTATTTTGATCAACTAAATTTTTGTTTGTTAATGCTTGATAAACGAGTTTGAAGGCACTTTCTGTTACAGTTTCACATATCGATAATGTTCTTCATCACTCTCTTCTTGCTTTTGTAAGTTGATAAAAGCACTTTGGTTTGATGTTATGTTTTGCTGTTTTCAATTTACTCAATTACTGATTTGGTAATTCTTTCCAGATATTCTTAATGAACACGTGGTCCTGCAGGACTGATGTGATGGATGCTCTAATTAATTAAACTAATCATTTCATTGGTATGTGGATTCTTCTTTGGTGATAACTATTGTTTTTCAGAACTACTAGATTTATTTATAAAAATGTTGTATGTACAATGTCTATCTTGTAGGCTGCTTCAAGTGGGAAATATGTTAATTCGTGTTTAGAGATGGTTGTTGGAAATTTCACACCCCTTTCTTCAATGATAGAGTTTTTGAAAGACCCACGAGGTATTTCAAGAAAGAGCCATGTTCTATATCGGGTGCATTCATCTTTGGAGGTCATAGCTGATTTGGTGCTTATTTCTCCCATGAGATTGCACCCAATTGTAATATAGAGGAAGCCACACTACACTTCTAAGGAAGTTGTGAGTTGCCTTGGTACTTTGCATTTTCTATTAATCTTTTGGTACTATATATACAACTCTATTTGATGCTTAGTCTTCTGATTGTTTTAGCTTGATAGTGTGATTGTATTGCTGTTCAGTAACTAGTGTAGCATTGTGTTGGGTTTTGTACCCTAAATAAAACCCTTTACAATCTGATTAGTTATCAATATAAGAAATTTCAAGTGATTTATGTTTGCATGAATTTTACATGCTAATGGTTTAATATGTTTATTACATTTACACACAAAATCTGTTAAGTCCAGATCGTATGTGTTGGGTTTTATGCCCTAAATAAAACTCATTTCAATATAATCATATTTACTTATTAATATAGATCAGAAATAACATTTAATGTTGCATGGTTCACATGATTTATTTCATGATTATATGTACATAATGTATGTATTCATCTGAAACCCTTTTCACATACTTGATCCTGTTTATTGTGTTGTCAACATATTGGAAAGTAAACATGACTATGTGAATAAAGTTTTCTAGATTTATCAGACACAAGGTTTTACTGATATGATGATCTACAACAGAGTTTACTTGCATTTGGAGAAATGTTATGTTCTTTACAGAGCATTGGTTAAAGTAAAGCTCAGGTTGGATGCATGGAGTATGCATCGGAAGGGACTGATATTGAACTTTGACTTAGATTTATTAAACTTACCGTAATATCTATTCAGGTCAATATTGCCTAGTTGATCCTAGATCAAATGATCTTAATCCTGTTATGATTAGGCTCGATCTCGAGAGGCTATTCTTGTTCTTTGATTTGTTAGTTAAGCCTACTTTTAGGTCAGGGTGATACGTACAATTTGGGAACACGGTAGTGCAATTGAGTGGGACCGCTAACATAAACATGGAATCTATAGCTTCTATCTGGCGAATAGTAAGTAAAGGATGATCTCCTTCGAGCTTGACCAAACGAAAATAAATGGTGGAGATCTCATTTCACATAAGCTGAAATATCATTTATACGAGGCTAAGTGTTTTAAGGATTAAATACATTGTAGGGTGTAACGGTAATCTAAATCCCTTTACAGTGTAGATCATTCATATAGAGGATCATTGATCAAATTAGGATTATAACAATGGATAACTAATGATGTGTCTATATGGTGGAACATATAGAGCATTCTATATACTGAGAGTGCAATTCTAAGTTCTATGCGTGGATTCAACGAAGAATTAATAAGTCAGTAAATTTAGGTTATAAATTCTTGATCTACTTATTGGAAGCTCGGTTATATAGACCCATGGTCTCCCCACTAGTTGAAATAATATTACTTGTAAGACTCATATGATTGGTTTTGATTAATCAATTATAATTCTGAATTTAGACTATGTCTATTTGTGAATTTTTCATTGAGTAAGGGCGAAATTGTAGAGAAAGAGTTTTAGGGGCATATTTGTTAATTATGATACTTTGTATGGTTCAATTAATAAATATGATAAATGACAATATTATTTAACAATTATTTATAGTTATTAAATAGTTAGAATTGACATTTAAATGGTTGAATTAGAAAATTGGCGTTTTTGAGAAAATCAGATGCAGAAAAGATAAAACTGCAAAATTACAAAAAGTGAGGTCCAAATCCATACAGATAGGGCCGGCCACTTTTGTAGGGTTTTCCCTCTGATATTTTCATTATTTTAATGCCAAAGAATTCAAACCTAACCCTAGTGGAATGCTATAAATAGATAGTGAAGGCTTCCGGAAATACACACTTAAAGATTCTAGTGGAAAAATTCTACTTTTTCATTCAGAAAAAACTGAGCCTCTCTCTCTCCCTATCTTTGGCCGACCACTCCCTCTCTCTTCTTGCAATTTTTTTGTTTTTCTTCGTTTTTTCATGCTTTTCCATGGATTTAACTTCTGATTTTTTGTGTAGTTCTTTATTTATACATTTACTATTCCTAATTCAATTCTAATTATCATAATTAATTTAATTAATATTTTTTACATTTAATTCATGATATTAGTGTAATTTGAATTTAAAAATAGTAAATATCTATCTTTTATTGCTTAATTATCTATCTTATTTTTAAATTTGATTATATCTTATCTTATTTTTAAATTTAAGGTCAGATATTAAATTTTTTAAATTAAATTTTTTTTAAAATAATTTGACATTATTTAAATTTAAAATAAGATAACTATAATCATGTAACTTTAAATAGATGTAAGATATTTTGCTAACTTTTAAATTTTGTTATTTTATTTATTTAAATTACATTTAAAATCTGAAAAAGATATTCATTTATCTTTTTTAATTTTTTATTTAATTTTTATTTATAAAATAACATTAAATTTTTAAAAGTAGTTAGAAAATTTTGAAATGATATTTAGGTTGGTTGAAACCTAATTTTTCAAAATTGTAGGTTTAATTTTAAATAATTTATATTTTTTTAATTTCGAAAATTTTTTAAATTTTTTTTAAATTTTCAAAAATAAATTTTTATTTATTTAATTAATTATTTTTCGAAATTATTTATTTAAAATTAAATAAATCCTACATCCAACTATCCAGCTAACCTTGTTGTAGGAGTATATGTTTTAGCTTGTTTGTAAGTTTTTTAAAACCTATTATTGCTTGATTGCAAATAGCCATGGTTAACTTGTTGACAGATCCAATGATCTGATTTTAACTCATGGCTCCCTTGGTCAAGTAAATAATTTGTAACAGGTAGATTTACAATCTTCTTTCATCTATGTATGACCTAGCAACATGATAGGATCCATCCAAATTGTGTGCCTGTGTGAGTCTATGTGTTTAATTTTATTATAGATGCATATAGGTTGTTGTTGCTAAATAAAATATCATAGTTCTTCATAGATTTTATTTAGGCCCATTTAGTTTTTGGGCCTATTCAATTAATAACAGTTGTTCATTTTAAGGTTAAATTCCTCTCTTTTGGGCCTTGTGTGAGAGTTGGGAGCCATAGAAGTGGGTACGACATACTGAACCTAGCACCCCCTCACATGAACCACCCCAATTGTAAAGGCCCATTTGCCTGATTTGAATAACTGTACTAGGTTAATTAAATTAGAAGAAAAGCCAAGATAAGAAACTAAGAAGAAAAGCCAATAGAACTATGGTTTAATCCATTCACATGGAGTAACCTAAAGTTTTCTATTACAAGGACATAGAAGAAAATTTTTGTTTATAGGTCTATTCAATGGACTTAACCAAACTTCATGTTCCTAGTATTATAGGTTTGAGTTTATCTAAACCTATGGCTTGTGGTATACCTGGTAATTACTTACTCTAATGCAAGCAACTTACTTTAGTAAGATGTTGAAGCATTTTCTTTTTAATGGCAATCTATAGAAGCTTCACAACTTCTTAGGCATAGATTTTATTTATCTAAGGAAAAGTCTCAACTATTCCAGAAAAGATAAAGCCATGAAAGAATTTCTTATATCAACAGTGAGAGGTCTTAGATATGCTTTGTATGCCTTAAACCAGACACTTGTTGTTGAGTGGGAGTAATGAGTAGGTATCAGATTAATCCAGGAGAAGAACATTGGAAGACAATCAAGTAAATCTTAGATTAAGAAGAGGAACTATATGTTAGTCTATAAGGGTGTGTTTAAAACTCTTAGACTACACCATATCAGATTTCGAAATTTGCCTTTGTGCTAGAAAATTTTTCTGATAAGATGGTGGTTACTCTGGGGGTGGAATAGTGATTTTGGAGAAGTGTAAAAACCTATCTGAAGTCTCTAGGTCTACCAGAGAGGGACTGAATGTTAAGGTTGCAGGAAAGGTACTTATTCAGTCTAAGGAAAGTTCTATACATTTTTTGGCATCATTCCAAATTGCCTTAAACTACTAGTGTTAATTTCCTGATTAACCAAAGGTAGTTGCCAAAGATATAGAATCCAGTAACCCAAGAGACTAGACATATAGAGAGGAATTTCACATTATCAATGATTTTGTGATTAAGGAAGAGTAATAGTGGAGAAAAGGGTTGTGGTTAATTCAACCTTTTAGATCCTATTACGAAGAGTTTACTACTACTACACTTGATTTGTATATCAAGGTGTTGAGATTATTTGAAACGCACTTTTTGTTTTATATTAGTGCAAGTGGGAGTTTGTTGGGTTTTATGCCCTAAATAAAACTCATTTCAATATAATCAGATTTACTTATTAATATAGATCAGAAATAACATTTAATGTTGCATGGTTCACATGATTTATTTCATGATTATATGTACATAATGTATAGATTCATCTGAAACCCTTTTCACATACTTGATCCTGTTTATTGTGCCGTCAACACATTGGAAAGTAAACATGACTATGTGAATAAAGTTTCCTAGATTTATCGTACACGGAGTTTTACTGATATGATAATCTACAACAAGAGTTTACTTGCATTTGGAGAAGTGCTATGTTCTTTCCAGAGCATTGGTTAAAGTAAAGCTCAGGTTGGATGCATGGAGTATGCATCGGAAGGGACCGATATTGAACTTTGACTTAGATTTAATTAAACTTACCGTAAAATCTATTCAAGTCAATATCGCCTAGTTGATCCTAGATCAAATGATCTTAATCCTGTTATGATTACGCTCTATCTCGAGAGGCTATTCTTGTTCTTTGATTTGTTAGTTAAGCCTACTTTTAGGTCAGGGTGATACGTACATTTTGGGAACACGGTAGTGCAATTGAGTGGGAGCGCTAACATAAACATGGAATCTATAGCTTCTATCAGGCGAATAGTAAGTAAAGGATGATCTCCTTCGAGCTTGACCAAATGAAAATAAATGGTGGAGATCTCATTTCACATAAGCTGAAATATCATTTATACGAGGTTAAGTGTTTTAAGGATTAAATACATTGTAGGGTGTAACGGTAATCTAAATCCCTTTACAGTGTAGATCATTCATATAGAGGATCATTGATCAAATTTTGATTATAACAATGGATAACTAATGATGTGTCTATATGGTGGAACATATAGAGCATTCTATATACTGAGAGTGCAATTCTAAGTTCTATGCGTTGATTCAACGAAGAATTAATAATTCAGTGAATTTAGGTTATAAATTCTTGATCTGCTTATTAGAAGCTCGGTTATATAGACCCATGGTCCCCCCCACTAGTTGAGATAATATTGCTTGTAAGACTCATATAATTGGTTTTGATTAATCAATTATAATTCTCAATTTAGACTATGTCTATTTGTGAATTTTTCACTAAGTAAGTGCGAAATTGTAAAGAAAGAGTTTTAGGGGCATATTTGTTAATTATGATACTTTGTATGGTTCAATTAATAAATATGATAAATGACAATATTATTTAATAATTATTTATAGTTATTAAATAGTTAGAATTGGCATTTAAATGGTTGAATTAGAAAATTGGCATTTTTGAGAAAATCAGATGTAGAAAAGATAAAACTGCAAAATTGCAAAAAGTGAGGTCCAAATCCATACAGATAGGGCCGGCCACTTTTGTAGGGTTTTCCCTCTGATATTTTCATTATTTTAATGCCAAATAATTCAAACCTAACCCTAGTGGAATGCTATAAATAGATAGTGAAGGCTTTAGGAAATACACACTTAAATTTTCTACTTTTTCATTCAGAAAAATTTGAGCCTCTCTCTCTTCCTATCTTTGGCCGACCACTCCCTCTCTCTCTTCTTCCTAAAGATTTCGAAATTCTTAGTGTTAGAGTAGTGCCCACACATAGCAAGAAGGAGTTTCAGCACTAAAGAATCAGAGAAAGAGATCCAGGTTCAGATATTGATAATGCTCTGCTACAGAAAGGAATCAAGGGCTAGATATCTGAACGAAAGGAGTCATTATTTTTCGCTGCACCCAATGTAAGGTTTACTAAACTTTATATGTGTTTATTTCATCGTTTTAGAAAGTTCATATTTAGGGTGTTAATCAACATACTTGTGAGTAGATCTAAGATCCTGGTAAAATAATTTTCAACAATATGTTTATTCACAATTACAGTATCGTCAACACAGTAGAATGTGATTGTGATTATATGAATCAAAAGACTAAGTCCCTGTTTCATCAGTGTTTTGGATTTACACTAATGTGATAGTCAACGATGATGTGTACTTACACTTGGAGTAAGTGTTATGTTCTTTCCAGGACATTAGTAAAGTATACTAGTTTCGAATGTATGGAGTATACATTGGACTGGACCGATATTGCAACTTAGTTAAGATATTATAAACTTACCGTCATATCTTTCCAAGTCAATATCAGTAGTTGATCTTAAGATTAAAAGAATCTAAATCCTGATATGCTTAGGCTCAACTCAGGAGTACTATTCATGTTCTTTGATTTATTAGTTAAGCCTACTTTTGGGTCAGGGTGATACGTATATTTTGGGAACATGATAGTATGATTGAGTGGGAGTGTTGAACATAAATATGGAATCTATTGCTACTACTGGTGTATAGAAGTCAAGTGATGATTCCTTTCGAGCTTAGCTGAATAGAAGTAAATTGATGAGCTCTTGTTTAAGTGACTAATTCTTAGATCACTAAACATCATTTACAGGTAGCTAAGTGTTTTAAGGGGCAAAATACATTGAGGGGTGAGAACGGTAACATTATCCCATCTCGATGTAAATCATCTATATAGAGGATCTTTGATTACAATAAGATTATAACAATGGTTAAATGAGATAGCATATCTATATCGTGGAACATATAATATGCTCTATATAAGTCTGAGAGTGCAATTCTAAGTTCTAAGAGTGGATTCAACGAAGAATTAATAAGTAGGAATTTACTTGGTAAATTCGGTTCACTTATTGGAAGCGCAACATATAGATCCATGGTCCCCATTCTAGTTGAGACTATACTGCTTGTAAGAGTCAATAATTGATTTGTGATTAATCAATTATAATTCTAAAGTTAGAGTATGTCTAATTTGTGAATTTTCACTAAGCAGGGGCGAAATTGTAAAGAAAAGAGATTCTAGATTTATTTATTAATTAATAGACTTTATATGTCTAATTAATAATTAAATTAAATGACAATATTATTTAATAATCTATTTTAGTTATTAAATAATTAGTTTTGGCATTTAAAAGGTTAGAATTGGAAAATTGGCGTTTTTGAGAAAATAGAAATAAAAATTGTGAAAACTGCAAAAACCAAGTAGGGCCCATTACACACCTTGGCCGGCCACTTAAGCAAGATTTTCAAATTAATATTTTCATTATTTTAATGCAAAATAATTACTAACCTAAACCTAGTAGTTGCCTATAAATAGAAAGTGATGACTCAGTCAAATAACAAGTTTTTAACAAGCTTTTCTGTCAGAAAATTACTTTTCACAAAAATTGAGCCTTCCCTCTCTCTCTATAGCCGAACCAACCTCTCTCTCTTTTCCTCTTCTAAATTTTGACCATCAGTGATAGAGTAAGTGCCCACACACAGCAAGTGGTACCTCAACCATAGATTGGAAAACTGTGAAGGATCACACACAAAGAGAAGGACATTCGGGCTCAGATCTTGAAAATACTCTGCGACAGAAAGGATACAAGGGTTAGCGATCTGAGTGGAAGGAGACATTATTCCGCTGCAACCAATGTAAGGTTTTCTTAACTTTATATGTGTTATCGTTTTAGAAAGTTCATATTTAGGGTGTTAAACAACATACTTGTGAGTAGATCTAAGATCCTGGTAAAATAAATTCCAACAATTGGCCTCAGAGCCATGGTAATTGATTTGCTTGCAAGAAATTTGGACTTTAAAACGATTTGTTTGTGAGTTGGATGGTTTCATGTTGTGTTGTGTGTTATATGATGATTGATTGATGTTTGTGAATTTTCGTGAAAAAGAATTGAAATTCTGTTTCTGGAATTATTTTTATTGGATATTATGGAAAAGATTAAGCAATTTACTTTTTTACAGAACTCAATTTCGATTTAATTTGAATTAGGTATGATTTTTTGATGTTTCAAAAACTATCAGGGTCGTGCAACCCACTCACGCGCGCGGATGAGGGTGACACCCTCGGACAGCACGCGTTCAGACAAATGCTCGACCGAGGGTTTGTCTGAATTTTGTCCCTGCGCGCGCGGAACAGGCTGCGTGCAACCTCCTGCGCCGAGGGACCTCGGCCATGCACTCCCTTATGCGCGCGCGGGCAGTATGCACAACATCGATTTTTCATGCTATTTCATGGATTTAACTTTCAATTTTTTGTGTAGTTTTGTATTTAGACATTTACTATTCCTCTTTCAATTCTAAATATCATAATTAAATTTATTATTTTTTTAAAAAATTAATTCATGATATTAGTGTAATTTGAATTTGAAAACAAGTAAATATCTATCTTTTTGCTTGATTTTTTATCTTATTTTTAAATTTGATTATATCTTATCTTATTTTTAAATTTATTGTCAGATATTAAATTTTTTTACGATTAATTTTTTTTAAATAATTTGACCTTATTTAAATTTGAAATAAGATAACTATAATCATGATATTTTGAATAGAATTAAGATATTTTGCTAACTTTTAAATTTTGTTATTTTATTTATTTAAATTAAACTATAAAATCTGAAAAAAATATTTATTTATCTTTTTTAATTTTATTAATAATTAATTTATAAAATAAATTTATTTCTTTTTTTATTTTTTTTAATAGTAGTTAGCAAATTTTGAAATGATATTTAGGTTACTTGAAACCTAATTTTTAAAAATTGTAGGTTTAACTTTAAATATTATTTTATTTATTATTTTATTAATTTCAAAAATATATATATATATTTTTTTTATTATTTAATTATTTTTTCGAAATTTAATTATTTAAAATTAAATAAATCCTACTTCCAACTATCGAGGTAACCTTGTTCCAGGAGTATGTGTTTTATGTTGTTTGTAAGTTTTATAAAACTTATTATTGCTTGATCTAAATTGCCATGGTTAACTTATTGACAGATCCAATGATCTTATTTTAACCCATTATTCAATTGACGATAGGTCAAGTAAATAATTTGTAACAGGTAAATTTTACAATCTTCTTTCATCTGTGTATGACCTAGCAAGATGATAGGATCCATCTAAATGTGTGCCTGTGTGAGCCTATATGTTTATTTTATTATATAGATGCATATAGGTTGTTGCTAAATAAAATGTCACACCATGATAGATTTTATTTAAGTCCATTTAGTTTTTGGACCTATTCAATTAATAACAGTTATTTCTTTTAAGGTTAAATTCTTCTCTTTTGGGCCTTGTGTGAGAGTTGGGGGCCATTAGAAGTGGGTACGACATATTGAACCCAGCTCCCCCTCACATGAACTACCCCAATTGTGAAGGCCCATTTGCGTGATTTGAATAACTGTGCTAGGTTAATTAAATTAGTTTAACCTAATAAAATTGATTAGCAACATAATTAACTATTAAAATATATGAAATTTATTTTCATTTTAATATTTTAAAGTTAATTTTAAGAAAAATACTTTTAGTTTTAGATATTATTTCTAGACAAACTATTTGTATTTTTCTTGTATTTAATTAAATAAAGAATTTTAACTAACTAGATTCTTTCTGAAGCTTATTTAATTAAATATTACTATTTAAGTTATAAATTAGTTATATTAACTGAGTTTTCTTGTCTAACTTAAATTTGAATATTTTATTTAAATTTAAAATTAAGTTGAAGAATTCTAGGCATTAGTTATTAAAGATTCTTAAGATAATTTTTAAGTTGGTTTTAAACTTAAAATGGAATATTTTTCAAATTAAGTGGTTACAACTTAATTTTCGATATTTAGTTAATTTTCTATAACAACTTAAATTAGATACTTTTTCAAATTTTTGTTGAAAAGATACTTAGTCAAATAAGATATTTTCTAGATAGTTATTTCTAGACTACTTATTATTTCTAATATTAAATAGGAAAATATTATACATTGTGACATTAATTATTTAAATAATTAATTTTTGTACAATTTATTTTAAGTATATTTTTTCCTAGTATTAAACTAGAAATTAATAATTAAGCCTTCTCTACACTTAATTATTTATTTCTTGAATTTAATACATTTAATTAAATTGAAAAATTAAATATCTAAGTCGATTTTCATCATGATACTTAAATATTTATTTTCCATGACACTTAATTAAATAGAAAATTATTTTTAGTTGAAATTTATTTTTTCAACTTAAATTTAAATAATTTTCAAAATATATTTTTCTTTATTTTATAAATCAATTTCGAATTGCATTTAATTATGCTAGATGTTTTTGAATTTATCTTGAAAAATAGATTAAGTTGAAAATTAATTATTTATTTTAATTAATTCTTGGACCAACTTAAATCAATGATTTTTTCATTTATTGATTAATTTAAAATAAATGAATTAAAATATATTATTTGAAATTGAATTAATTAGTCAAAGAAAAATCTAGATAGGTGATATTTTTGCTTGAAGTATTTTTTCTAAGTAATTATTATTTAAGTATTTCGAAATAGTAAAGTTTTTATACTTTCTTTTTCAAGATACAATAAATATATTCTCATGAAAATTTAATTTGAGTTGCAAATTAATTTAAATTAATACAACTAAAATAATTTTCTTAATATTTATATATCAAAATTACTATTAAGATTAAAATAATTCAATTTATTTCAATCACCATCTAAGTATAATTTTATAAATATTATATTAAATTCTAATTTAGAATTTTAATTCTAAATTCGTATTTAATGAATATATTTTATTATAAATAATAAAGAAAATACATTTTAAAAAATGAGCTTTATTATTATTAAGTTATTCGATCTCCATTGTTGGTTTTACATAGCGTTTGTTTTAGTGAGTAATCCTCCCTAATGGAGGAACGTTCATTAGCAAGTTCGCACCGTTTAATCTCGAAAGATAAGTAGCTTTGTAAGTGTTTTATATGGTATGGATCACACTAATGGTGGCGACTATATTTGACTTACAAAATATGAAACAATGGTAGAAGCTCATAAGATAGAATAGCCTTGACTCTCGCATAAACAGGACAACACTGGATTCCAACCTTGATCGAATAAAAGGCTGCTATAATGTTTAACATTTTAGATGAGCTGACAACTCTATTCAATGAAAGGTAGCTTTGACTCTCGCCTAAACGGGACACTGATATCAGTTTGTGAAAACCTTGGAAATTATTTAGGATTGAATTTTTTTTTTTTGTATTTTCTCTTATCATTCCTACATGCTATGTGCTTATAATTTCTGAATTGGATTTTGTGTTAAACCATTATTGATTTCTATTTATTATTTTGTAGTATCATGTGTAACCATGATGAATTCCATGTTATCACTCTTGACCGAAAATAAGCTAAATGGATCTAACTTTCCAAAATGGAATGAGAACATTAATATTGCTCTCATAGGAGAAAGTGTCTTATTTGTGTTAACTGAGCCGTCTCCAGAAGTGCCGGGGGACAATGCAACCAAAGCTGTGAAAGAAAAGTATGAGCGTTGGCAGAAAGCTAACGACAAAGCTCTATACTTCATGCTTTCCAGCATGGTTGACACCCTTAAAACTCAGTTTTCTAAAACCGAAAAGGCTCCTATGACGAAGTTAACTGAGCTATTCGGTAGGGCATCTCTTCAGTCTCGCTTTGACGCGACTAAGAAATACATCAATGCACGGATGGAACCCCATCAAAACGTGCGTGATCATGCTCTCCTCATGGCAAGTTATTTCTAAGAAGCCCAGGATCATGGTGCTGAAATGGATCATATCTTGAATAGTCTGACTCCATCATTTCTACCCTATACATCAAATTATGTCATGAATAAAAAGGACATAGACTTTCATGAGTTAGTCAATGACCTTCAGACATATGAAAATTTGATTGGAGGCCCCAAGAAGAAAGGGAGTAAGCCTCAAAATTTTGGCAATGGTAATGGGACGGTCAAACCTAAGGCAAATGTTGCCTCTGCTTCTAAACCCAAATCTAAGAAGAAGTGGAGAAACACCAAGAAGCGTGCCAAAGCCATGAAAAAAAAGGCTGCTGCTTCTGGTGATGCACTCAAAGGAAAGTGTTTCTACTGCAATGAGAAAGGTCATTGGAAACCCTAATGTCCTAAACTTCTTGCAAAGAAACAAGGTATTTCTTTCTATAAACTTTAAGAGTTTTAGTGAATTATTATCCAATTGGATTATTGATTCTGGACTAACTTTGTTTATTTGTTTCTTCTTCTTATAGGCCAAGCTACTTGAACTCAGATGCTATCTTCATGAGTTGGATCGGAAAGCTGGACAAAAGGGTGAAGATCGTCCAAGATGAAGATGAAGCTCATTTATCTATTTTTGAATTAATTGTTTTAGTTTAAAGACAATTTGGATTTCGAATTTTAGTTAGGGATTTTTATCCCTGTTTTTCTCATATTGTTGCAATACATTTTTTTTTATTTATTATTAATAATATTTTATTTTCTATTTCAAACAAATTGTAATTTATGAGATTGAGCTTCATTTACTTTATCTTAAACAACAATTACCACATTATATTTATATGTTTGTATGTGTATTAATATTTACAACTCTTCATAGAGTTATATTAAATAAACACTAGAAATTATTTCTATGTTTATTAATAATTGTTAATTCTAATACAATTATTGAGAATTTGTTTAATAAAAGGATCTTTTGATCTGATAGGGGTGGAGAAAAGTTAAGAAAACTATGCAGTTCAACGATCTTTTATATCTAATGAACTCTGGATTGTATTCAACTCCACATAAACTCTATAACACTTAGAGAATCCTGATCTTTATAACCTTTAGGGATGGATCATAATCTCTATATACTTAGGGGTGGAGTTTATCCACAATACCCTATGTAACACATATTTTCTTTAAACATGGAAGTAATATAATGACTTAGTTATTATCAATGTAAATCCTTGATCTTGATTGTATGTTCCAATTTAGTTTTACTGTTGTAGTAAATAATGATACCTATAAAAGTTCTTTGATAATGTATCACACTACCTTAATTGAGTGGGAGAATTTTAAAATTCTTTACCCATCTTCATTAGGTTGACACTTGTGATAGGAACTTAAGAACACTTCTGAAAAGCAAATCTAACCATTCATGTGGATAGATATAACTTATCAGAATTATGAGAATAAGATAAAAGAACTCTAGTTCAGTCTATTCGAATGACTTGAGCTAAGAATTCTTAATCCTCATAACATTTTATGGTATCTTAATTTTGATTACTTAATCTGTGGCAAGTATTTTTCACTTCAAATACTAGTATGCTATGTTGATGATTTAGTCTTAAAAGAAACTTAAAGTTTCAGACTAATACAATAAATCACAACTAGATAACTCTCCAAATAATAAGAGGTTAAAAGTATTATTTAACCAGACATCTACTATTGAGTGAGAGCTATCTGAGATGTAATCAAATAAGGAACATTAGAAGATATTCAAGAAAGATTTATGAAAGTGATCTATATGTTAGATATTAAGGAATTGTATATCAGTTATCCTTATATCTACCCCAACTCAATCGAATTATGAGATGGTGGTTACTCTGGGGGTGGAGGAGTTATTCTATGATAATTCAAGCTCTACCAGAGAAGATTTATAACTTTGTAAATTCAAAATTACCAGAAAGTTATTTTACTGAAGAAAAGTCTACATTGTATTATCTCAATTTCATATTTTAAAATAGGAGAGATATGTCTTCTGTTTATTCAGATGTACTTTAAAACAGTAAGGATTTCAGTATCCCTTGATGAGTAAAGCATATAGTAAAGGATGTTTCATAAATATTTTTATGAACTAGTTTCCAGAAGTTTGGGTGGATTCAAATATACTACACTTGATCTGAAGATCAAGACATAAAATTGATTTATTTGCACAGTTTGTTTTATGTTAGTGCAAGTGGGAGTTTGTTGGGTTTTGTGCCGTAAATAAAACCCTTTACAATCTGATTAGTTATCAATATAAGAAATTTGAAATGATTTATGATTGCATGAATTTTACATGCTAATGGTTTAATATGTTTATTACATTTACACACAAAATCTATTAAGTCCAGATCATATGTTTATTCACAATTACAGTATCGTCAACACAGTGGAATGTGATTGTGATTATATGAATCAAAAGACTAAGTCCCTGTTTCATCAGTGTTTTAGATTTACACTAATGTGATCATCAGCGATGATGTGTACTTACACTTGGAGTAAGTATTATGTTCTTTCCAGGACATTAGTAAAGTATACTAGTTTCGAATGTATGGAGTATACATTGGACTGGACCGATATTGCAACTTAGTTAAGATATTATAAACTTACCGTCATATCTTTCCAAGTCAATATCAGTAGTTGATCTTAAGATTAAAAGAATCTAAATCCTGATATGCTTAGGCTCAACTCAGGAGTACTATTCATGTTTTTTGATTTATTAGTTAAGCCTACTTTTGGGTCAGGGTGATACGTATATTTTGGGAACATGATAGTATGATTGAGTAGGAGTGCTGAACATAAATATAGAATCTATAGCTTCTACTGGTGTATAGAAGTCAAGTGATGATTCCCTTTGAGCTTAGCAAAATAGAAGTAAATGGATGAGCTCTTGTTTAAGTGACTAATTCTTAGATCACTAAACATCATTTATAGGTAGCTAAGTGTTTTAAGGGGCAAAATACATTGAGGGTTGAGAATGGTAACATTATCCCATCTCGATGTAAATCATCTATATAGAGGATCTTTGATCACAATAAGATTATAACAATGGTTAAATGAGATAGCATATCTATATCGTGGAACATATAATATGCTCTATATAAGTCTGAGAGTGCCATTCTATGTTCTAAGAGTGGATTCAACGAAGAATTAATAAGTAGGAATTTACTTAGTAAATTCGGTTCACTTATTGGAAGCTCAGCATATAGATCCATGGTCCCCATTCTAGTTGAGACTATACTGCTTGTAAGAGTCAATAATTGATTTGTGATTAATCAATTATAATTCTAAAATTAGACTATCTCTAATTTGTGAATTTTCACTAAGCAGGGGCGAAATTGTTAAGAAAAGAGATTTTAGGTTTATTTATTAATTAATAGACTTTATATGTCTAATTAATAATTAAATTAAATGACAATATTATTTAATAATCTATTTTACTTATTAAATAATTAGTTTTGGCATTTAAAAGGTTAGAATTGGAAAATTGGCGTTTTTGAGGAAATAGAAATAAAAATTGTGAAAACAGCAAAAATTAAGTGGGGCACATTACACACCTTGGCCGTCCACTTAAGCAAGATTTTCCAATTAATATTTTCAATATTTTAATGCCAAATAATTAGTAACTCAAACCTAGTAGTTGCCTATAAATAGAAAGTTATGGCTCAGTCAAATAACAAGTTTTCAACAAGCTTTTCTGTCAGAAAATTACTTTTCAGAAAAACTGAGCCTTCCCTCTCTCTTTATAGTCGAACCAACCTCTGTCTCTTTTCCTCTTCTAAATTTCGACCCTCAGTGATAGAGTAAGTGCCCACACACAGAAAGTTGTACCTCAATCATAGATTGGAAGACTGTGAAGGATCACACACAAAGAGAAGGACATTCGGGCTCAGATCTTGATAATACTCTGCGACAGAAAGGATACAAGGGTTAGAGATCTTAGTGGATGTTGTATACCGAAATGGTACGTTTTACATTTATCAACTCGCAAGCGCACGAATCTTTATTGTAGTATGGAGATTGTGAAGAACGAGGTCGAACCCATGGGAATTGCGTGAGATCGAAGAAAATACTTATTTAATCTAAGCTAATAAAACTCTAACCTAGTTCCGAAAATGGTGAAGTTTTTGGTAACAAAATAAAATAAAGTGTTTAAATGATAAAAATGACAGTAACAGATATTTTCAGAAATATTTTGGGATGTTATTAAGGGTTCAGAATCCACTTAAGTGTATATAAAAATAGTTATGTTTATATTGATTCTCATAATTTAATCAGTAATCAAACCAATTATTTTCTAATAAAAAATAGATTTTCCTTCGCTTAAAAATTATAAGCATTAAATGTGAAACAATTTAATGTAAATACAAAAAATCAAAGAATATTATTTTTAATAAAATATGGAACCAAGCATAAATAATTTCTAACTATCAAAAATACTTGATATTAAAGATGAAAGAAATTATTTTAAGAAGCGAAAATCATAAGCATATATTGTACTGAGAATCAAAATAAAAATAAATACTTAATTAAATACACTAGGTTTCATCGTCCTCCTTAATAATAAGGGAACTTAGAAACACATAAGAAAATTAACTAAGAAAGCGGTAAACTAACACTGAGCGCTCTGAGCATTTTCTCTGGATTTTTCTGTCTGAAACTGAAACTGTAACTGAATTCTAAAAACCTAAGCTTCTATTTATAGAAGGGTAAAAGGACTAATGCGCAATTAAACTTATTACAAATTGCATGTGGGTAATTTTGCAAATAAAATAAACTAATCCGGAGCTGCCACGTGTCTGTAACACCCTAACTAACATAGGCGTATTACGTGACTTTTAAACATGCTGTGCAGCTCGTTGCTAATCAACGAGGTTTATGGAAAACGTGATTAATTAAAATTTTTTCTTTTTAATTAAACTTATAAAATAATATTACAAAAGACTCGGGATCCCGATTACAAAATCATTTACAAAAAAGATTTAACTGTCTATACAAAATAATGTCGCCTAGCGACTAGTTACAAAATCAGCCTCGCTGTCCCGATGATCGTACGCTCCAGGCCTAACCGCCCCGACATGTACAACCTTCATAAGCTCGCTCACGGTCCATCAGCTTTAGCCTTGCCTTTACCTACACATAAACGTAGAACTGTGAGTCGACAGACTCAGTAAGAAAAGCATAATAATACTCATACATAAATCCCGGTCATGATCAGACGCCCATACCCCTGATCATAACCCTAACTGCCGTGTCCAACACGATACTGGGTCCCGCTACTGCCGTGTCCAACACGGTACTGAGCCACTACTGCCATGTCCAACATGGTACTGAGTTCTGAACGTTCATAGGGACGGTACTATTGACACGTAACAGCCTGATCGGTCGAACCGGTCATACTCCGGCTGCTGGTCATACTCCAGCCTGTATCGACGTGTTACTATATCCACCTGATCGGTCGAACCGGTCATACTCCGGCTGCTGGTCATACTCCAGCCTGTACCGACGGGATACGTCAATAGTACGGAACCACCAACCAAGTGTCAGCCTGATCGGTCGAACCGGTCATACTCCGGTTGCTGGTCATACTCCAGCCTGTACCGACGTGACAGGGTTGGATGGTTCGAAGCCAACATACATAACTAATGTAATCTAACAGGCTTCCTACATGCACGCTAAACATGTAATCTACATATGCATACTGTTATACTAATCTTACCTGGATTCCGAATTCAGGTGTGCCGGTCAACCTGAGTGGAACTATCAGCTCGGCGGATTACAGGCTCCTAAACCGTAAAAATCACAACACCGATAAGTGACACGCTAAATCACAACCGGGACAAGGGTTTTAAAACCAAACTTAACCTACTGTAACATAATACAAAAATACCCCAGACTAGCAGGAAACAAACTGCCTGAAAACCTGAAACTAGCACGAAACGACCAGTTGAGAAAAACCGGTTTCTCACCCTACTGCAAAATCTGGGTAACCGGTTTTACACGCAGTGTAAAACCGGTTAGCCGGTTTTACCCAGAAAAACCTCAAAATTCAATTCTCCAATCAAGACGTTTCCAAACTCAACCAAACTTTCCAGACCTGCTAATTAGACCCAAATAAACATTTTCCAAGTGATAAAACAAAGCTTCATGCACAAAAACAAAATCCACCATTAAAGCTCCAAGCTTTGAGTTCAAAACTCAAACTTGGTTAAATCTAACAAACAAGCATCCAAACCAACTCAAATCTACTTAAACATGCATAAAATCACCTCTGAAAACTACAGTAAGCATCACAAAACAAAGAAAGAATAACATTTCAACAATTTCTTTCAAAAATCATAGTTTTGAGCCAAAATTTCATAACTTAATAAACTCAAGAAATCATCAGCCCTAACATGCATGAATCAACATTTTAAATCAAAATATAAACCTCTGAAATTAACTCACAAACACAGCAGCAACAACACCTCAAGAAGCATGCATTTACACAATTTTTTCATTAAAATCTCAAGAAAACAAGGTAGGGAAATCAATAAAGAAATACCTCAACAAAAGATTACTTGAACTTAGGTTGAAACTAGCTGAAAATCAAAGGAAAATCCAACTCCATGCACACCCAAACCCAGCCGAAAGAGAGAGAGCTTGAGAGCTTTTTCTTTGAAAATTTCTAACTTTTCTAACTTTGTATTTTTTGTAAAAATGAAGGAAATGAAAATAAAAGCCACTTATATCATTTTATTTCAGCCAATAAATAAACAAATAAACATTTATTTTCAAATAATCAAGTCACAAAAGACAAAACACTAATGGGGCAAAAAGACCAATTTGCCCCTCCACACTAAAACCACATAAATCACACTAAAGGGGTATTTTTGGGAAATTCTAACTTCCCGGCCATTCCCGACATTCCCAATGTCTAATAAACCGCCCCAAACAACTAACATACTAAGTTGTGATTTCTACTGAGCCAAACGCCGAGTTCCAAAATACCGGGCACCGGAAATGCAAAATATGAAAACTACTGAATGACATAAACATGCATTTCTGAATTCCATAAATAACAGCATAATAAATTATTTAAATGGCTATAAATAATTTCCATAATTAATCATAATTAACTGCTAATTTCCAAATTAAACTAAGCGGGCTTTACAACTATCCCCCCTTAAAAGGATTTCGTCCCCGAAATCTAACCTGAATAACTCTGGATATTGAGCTCTCATATCTGACTCTAGCTCCCAGGTGGCTTCCTCCACCTTGCTGTTTCTCCAGAGAACTTTGACCAATGCTATGGTCTTATTCCGAAGGACTTTATCCTTTCTATCCAGGATCTGCACTGGCTGTTCCTCATAAGTCATGTCTGGCTGTAGCTCAAGACTCTCATAACTGAGTATATGAGAGGGATCTGAAACGTATTTTCTCAACATCGAGACATGGAATACGTTGTGAACTGCTGATAAGGCTGGAGGCAATGCTAACCGATATGCCACTTGACCTATCTTCTCGAGAATCTCGAAAGGTCCTGTAAATCTAGGGCATAACTTGCCTCTTTTCCCGAAACGTTTGATCCCCTTCATCGGAGATACCCGTAAGAACACATGTTCCCCTACTTGGAACTCAACATCTCTGCGTTTCGGATCTGCGTAACTCTTACGTCCGCTTCTGTGAGGCAAGCATTCTAGCTTTTATCTTCTCTATCGCCTCATTGGTCCGTTGCACTGACTCTGGACCTAAGTATTTTCTCTCCCCTGTCTCATCCCAGTGGATGGGAGATCTACATTTCCTACCGTATAACAGTTCATAGGGAGCCATCCCTATCGTACTCTGGTAACTGTTGTTGTAAGAAAATTCTATCAACGGTAGATATTTATTCCATGAGCCTTCAAAGTCCATAACACAGGCTCTCAACATGTCCTCCAATATCTGAATTGTCCTTTCGGACTGACCATCTGTCTGAGGATGGAATGCTGTACTAAATTTCAGCTTTGTACCCATTGCCCGTTGCAAACTTTGCCAAAAGTTGGAGGTGAACTTCGGATCCCTGTCCGAAACTATCGACTTCGGTACCCCGTGAAGTCTCACTATCTCTCTGACATACAACTCTGCCAACTGATCCACTGTAAATGTTGTTCTAACCGGCAGAAAATGAGCAGATTTCGTAAATCGATCCACCACTACCCAGATGGAATCAAATAAACCCGTGGTCCTAGGTAACCCGACCACAAAATCCATCGTGATATCTTCCCATTTCCATTCTGGTAGGGTTAGAGGCTGCAACAACCCCGCTCGGTCTGATGTTCAGCCTTAATCTGCTGACAAGTGAGGCATCTCGATACGAATTCTACCAAATTCTTCTTCATACCGCTCCACCAGAAGTACGGTTTCAAATCTTGGTACATCTTAGTGGTGCCGGGATGCAGAGAATACGGGGTAGAATGAGCCTCCTCAAAGATCTCATTCCTAAGTTCCACACTATTCGGAACACAAACCCTGGCTTTATACAAAAGCATCCCACTGTCTGACACTGAAAAGTCCTTGGCTTGACCAGCCAACACCTCATCTCGGATTTTCACTAACTCTGGATCTGTCATCTGAGCGACTTTTATTCTTTCCAACAGATCAGATTGCAACGTTAAGTTGTGAAGCTGACCTACCACAAACTCAATGCTGGATCTAACCATATCCTCTGCTAGCTGAGGTGAGATCTGAACCATACTAGCTACTTGCCCGGGACCCTTTCTGCTCAAGGCATCGGCCACTACATTGGCTTTTCCGGGGTGATAGAGGATCTCACAATCGTAATCTTTCACTAATTCCAACCCACGCCTCTGTCTCATATTCAAATCCTTCTGAGTAAAGAAATACTTGAGACTTTTATGGTCAGTATAGATCTCACACTTTTCTCCGTAAAGATAATGCCGCCAAATCTTCAATGCAAAAACCACTGCGGCCAACTCTAGATCATGAGTTGGGTATCGCTGCTCATAATCCTTTAACTGACGGGAGGCATAAGCGATAACCCGATCAGCTTGCATCAACACACACCCCAAACCCTGTTGGGATGCGTCACAATAAACTACGAACTTCTCGCTGTCTGAAGGCAAAGCTAGCACTCGAGCGGTAATCAATCTCTGCTTTAGCTCCTGAAAACTAGCTTTGCACTTGTCTGACCAAATAAATCTCTGATTTTTCTTTGTAAGTTCGGTTAGGGCATTGAAATTTTTGAAAACCCTTCCACGAACCTACGGTAGTACCCAGCTAAACCCAAGAAGCTTCTGATCTCTGTCACTGTCTTCGGTCTCGGCCAATCCCTGACGGATTCGATCTTCCCGGGATCCACCTTGATCCCATCTTTGCTCACAATGTGCCTAGGAAGGACCCCTGTGATAGCCAGAACTCACATTTCTTGAACTTGGCATAAAGCTTATGTTCTCGAAGTCGTTGCAGTACCATCTGAAGATGTAACTCATGCTCCTCTTCTGATTGAGAGTACACGAGGATGTCGTCGATGAAAACAATCACACAGATATCAAGGAAATCCTTGAATACTCTATTCATCAAGTCTATGAATGCTGCAGGAGCATTGGTTAATCCGAATGACATAACCAGAAAATTCGTAATGTCCATACCTAGTGCGGAAAGCCGTCTTCGGAATGTCCTCCTCTCGGATTCTCAACTGATGATAACCCCAACGGAGATCAATCTTAGAAAAGACTGTCTTCCCCTGAAGCTGATCGAACAAATTATCGATCCTAGGTAATGGATATTTATTCTTCACCGTCAGCTTGTTCAATTCCCTGTAGTCGATGCACATCCTCATAGATCCATCTTTCTTCTTGACGAATAAAACCGGGGCTCCCCAGGGTGACACACTGGGCCGAAAGAACCCTATGTCAAGCAACCCTTGGAGCTGAATCTTTAATTTCTTAAGTTCAACTGGAGCCATTCTATACGGGGCTTTGGAAACCGGTTCCACCCCTGGTGCCAAGTCTATCACAAAGTCAAACTCCCGCTGAAATGGTAACCCTGGAAGTTCTTCGGGAAAAACATCCAAAAATTCCCGAACCACTTTGATGACCTCTGGCCGAATGGTATCTAACCAAGTGGTGTCCACCACCACGGCCAGAAACCCTAAACAACCGCCATGCAATAAATCTCTAGCTGACATGGCCGAAATCACCGGGATCCGGGATCCCTGAACTGAACCAACAAACACAAATGGTTCTTCACTTTCCGGTTGGAAGATCACCATCTTCCTTTTACAATCAATGCTCGCCGAATATTTAGATAGGAAATCCATTCCTAAAATAATGTCGAACTCTACTAAACTCATCTCTATCAAGTCAGCACTTAACTCTCTACCATCTATCCTGATCGG
Organism: Cannabis sativa; assembly: GCF_029168945.1. NCBI lineage: Eukaryota > Viridiplantae > Streptophyta > Magnoliopsida > Rosales > Cannabaceae > Cannabis > Cannabis sativa. The sequence continues at coordinate 63,907,294 of NC_083601.1, forward strand.
CATAGACCTAATCCACCTATTGGAGATAACCAATTCTCCGCCAGGTGAAAGGGTTCCAAACCCTGATTCATATCTATCATATGGCCTACCAAATTTACTAAAGATTCTGACAGTCACACAAAAAGGAACCTTGACCCAAGCACTCACCCGGAGGATGCCTCTTACTAATGAGACACTCCAGTAGGAATAACGGGTCTCCACACTACCTTGATGACCACCTTGATTCTGGTTCCCTCGGAACCTCTTGTTCTGCTCTGAGCCACCAGATGTAGTGGATGATTTCCTCCTCTAGTCCATGGCCGAACCACTACCTACCCTGCTGAAACCTGATGCAGGAGGGGTAGGAGCCCCGCCACATACTGGAGTCCTAAGTGATTCCACGTACATCTAACTGCGTCCTCAACTTGCACTGCCTTCTCCACTATCACAGCATAGGTAGTTTTGTCGTCGGTGGTAATCATCAAATCATGTTTGATCTTCGCATTTAAACCATCAAGATACTTCTCTTTCTTGCTGAAGTCGGTCGGCACAATTCCCGAGGCTAACCTCGCCAACCGGTCAAACTGAGTAGTATACTCGGTGACGCTCATATTCTCACGCTGGGTCAGGTGAGCGAACTCTTTCCTCTTGGCGCTTCTGACCGCCTCATTGTAGTACTTCGCGTTGAAGAGTTCCTGGAACCTTTCCCAGGTCATAGTGATGACGTCATGGATCTGAGACACCATGTCCCACCAGACCAGAGCGTCTTCTTGAAACTGGAAGGTGGCACACACCACTCTGTCGTTCCCGGTGACACCCATAAAATTCCAAATTTTGGTGATCACCGTTAGCCACTGCTCGGCTTTCATCACGTCCGGACCTCCCAGGAAAACCGGAGGTGCTTGCTTCCGGAACCGTTCATACAGAGGTTCCAATCTATGGGCCGCCACCACTATCTCGGCCTGAGCAGCAGGGGCGGGTGCCACTGGAACTTCTGGCACCGGCACTGCAAGAGCACCCTGCTGCCGCAATCTCTGAATCTCATTATCTTGCTCCTCTATTCTGGCTTGCATTTCAGCAAACCTAACTTCCCAATTCTGGGCTTCCTGATTGACTTGGGCAGCCTGCGGCGAGTTAACATCACCCCGACCGCGAGCCCTGCCCCTGGGACCTCTACCTCGGCCCATAACACTTGAGGGGAACTGAGCTCCTCGACCTTGATCTGACCCGACTGAGATGCCTTCACTCCTAATATTTCGTCTGGCGTCCATCTAGTCTGAACCGCCTCGAAATCCCGAGTTGGCACTTCGAGAGCTTACTAATGCCGCTTAATTTGGAAATTAAAAACAAAACATGTGCCTATTCTACTATCAGGCTACTAACATGCTTCCTATCAGGCTTTTCTTATTTCATAATAAATAAATAAACTACTAAAGCAATAAAAGCTTACTGAACCGTAGAACGAGCTAACTGCTGATGATGATTGTACATGTCGTGACGATCTTCTAAGACAACTCAGCGCTACGATACCAAATTGTAACACCCTAACTAACATAGGCGTATTACGTGATTTTTAAACATGCTGTGCAGCTCGTTGCTAATCAACGAGGTTTATGGAAAATGTGATTAATTAAAATTTTTGCTTTTTAATTAAACTTATAAAATAATATTACAAAAGACTCGGGATCCCGATTACAAAATCATTTACAAAAAAGATTTAACTGTCTATACAAAATAATGTCGCCTAGCGACTAGTTACAAAATCAGCCTCGCTGTCCCAATGATCGTACGCTCCAAGCCTAACCGCCCCGACATGTACAACCTTCATAAGCTCGCTCACGGTCCATCAGCTTTAGCCTTGCCTTTACCTACACATAAACGTAGAACTGTGAGTCGACAGACTCAGTAAGAAAAGCATAATAATACTCATACATAAATCCCGGTCATGATCAGACGCCCATACCCCTGATCATAACCCTAACTGCCGTGTCTAACACGATACTGGGTCCCGCTACTGTCGTGTCCAACACGGTACTGAGCCACTACTGCCATGTCCAACATGGTACTGAGTTCTAAACGTTCATAGGGACGGTACTATTGACACGTAACAGCCTGATCGGTCGAACCGGTCATACTCCGGCTGCTGGTCATACTCCAGCCTGTACCGACGGGTTACTATATCCACCTGATCGGTCGAACCGGTCATACTCCGGCTGCTGGTCATACTCCAGCCTGTACCGACAGGATACGTCAATAGTACGGAACCACCAACCAAGTGTCAGCCTGATCGGTCGAACCGGTCATACTCCGGCTGCTGGTCATACTCTAGCCTGTACCGACGTGACAGGGTTGGATGGTTCGAAGCCAACATACATAACTAATGTAATCTAACAGGCTTCCTACATGCACGCTAAACATGTAATCTACATATGCATACTGTTATACTAATCTTACCTCGATTCCGAATTCAGGTGTGCCGGTCAACCTGAGTGGAACTATCAGCTCGGCGGATTACAGGCTCCTAAACCGTAAAAATCACAACACCGATAAGTGACATGCTAAATCACAACCCGGACAAGGGTTTTAAAACCAAACTTAACCTATTGTAACATAATACAAAAATACCCCAGACTAGCAGGAAACAAACTGCCTGAAAAACCTGAAACTAGCACGAAACGACCAGTTGAGAAAAACCGGTTTCTCACCCTACTGCAAAATCTGGGTAACCGGTTTTACACGCAGGGTAAAACCGGTCCCAGAAAAACCTCAAAATTCAATTCTCCAATCAAGACGTTTCCAAACTCAACCAAACTTTCCAGACCTGCTAATTAGACCCTAATAAACATTTTCCAAGTGATAAAACAAAGCTTCATGCACAAAAACAAAATCCACCATTAAAGCTCCAAGCTTTGAGTTCAAAACTCAAACTTGGTTAAATCTAACAAACAAGCATCCAAACCAACTCAAATCTACTTAAACATGCATAAAATCACCTCTGAAAACTATAGTAAGCATCACAAAACAACAGCAACAGATTTCAACAATTTCTTTCAAAAATTATAGTTTTGAGCCAAAATTTCATAACTTAATAAACACAAGAAATCATCAGCCCTAACATGCATGAATCAACATTTTAAATCAAAAAATAAACCTCTGAAATTAACTCACAAACACAGCAGCAACAACACCTCAAGAAGCATGCCTTTACTCAATTTTTTCATTAAAATCTCAAGCAAACAAGGTAGGGAAATCAATAAAGAAATACCTCAACAAAAGATTACTTGAACTTAGGTTGAAACTAGCTGAAAATCAAAGGAAAATCCAACTTCATGCACACCCAAACCCAGCCGAAAGAGAGAGAGCTTGAGAGCTTTTTCTTTGAAAATTTCTAACTTTTCTAACTTTGTATTTTTTGTAAAAATGAAGGAAATGAAAATAAAAGCCACTTATATCATTTTATTTCAGCCAATAAATAAACAAATAAACATTTATTTTCAAATAATCAAGTCACAAAAGACAAAACACTAATGGGGCAAAAAGACCAATTTGCCCCTCCACACTAAAACCACATAAATCATACTAAAGGGGTATTTTTGGGAAATTCTAACTTCCCGGCCATTCCCGACATTCCCAATGTCTAATAAACCGCCCCAAACAACTAACATACTAAGTTGTGATTTCTATTGAGCCAAACGCCGAGTTCCAAAATACCGGGCACCGGAAATGCAAAATATGAAAACTACTGAATGACATAAACATGCATTTCTGAATTCCATAAATAACAGCATAATAAATTATTTAAATGGCTATAAATAATTTCCATAATTAATCATAATTAACTGCTAATTTCCAAATTAAACTAAGCGGGCTTTACAGTGTCACTGTCGGATTGGTTGCATGTGGACACGTGGCAAGTGGAGAAAGGTGGTGTTGGCTGAACTTGTTGTGTCATTGGACACGTGTCTCGCTCTTATTGGCTGAAAGTGGAGCAAGTTTGACTTTTGGTGTGTTGTTGGGGTGCCGGACCGAAGAAGAGCCAGCCGCGTGGCTGGCGAGTGGAGCAAACGAAAGGCCAGGACGGGTCGTGCGCTTCACGCGCGCGTGAGGGAGGGAGAGGGAAAAAGGAGCTGCTGCTCCTTTATGCTTCTGCCGCACGAATGACAGCCCGCCACGTGGCGGGGCTGTCCCTTGGAATGCAAAAAAGGGCCGGTTGGGCCTATTGGGCTGGACCTTTGTTTGTGCTTCAAAAAATGCCATTTTTTTTATGTGCTTGGGCCACATTTTTATCATCTTTTTATTTCTTTTCCACTCTTTTCACAAATGCTATTTTCTCAATCAAACACAAACAAAATTAAATCCAAACAAAATATTTTCAATTTAAAATATATCACAATAATTTTAATGAAAATATTTATTTAAAATTTAATTAATTTGTATTTCTTTAAATAAAAACAATGCATTTTCTTAACTTTTTATTTCTTTTTCTCAATTATGCCATAAATACTATTATTATTTATAAACAAAGATAAAATTAATCTTAAATAAAATATTTTCAATATAATAATATATTGCATTAATTTCTTGAAAATATTATAAAGAATTAATTTTATTTTGTATTTTTACACTATAAAATATGTAATATTTTGGCATTTAACACAACCCCCAACTAGCTTATTGTTAGTCCCTAGCAATTCAAGCGGATAACAAAATATTACCAAAATGAACAAATCAAACAAACTCTGACTAATCGAAACAAAATAAAATATTAGTGTAAACTCTAGAAAATACTATATAAAAAAAAATTACAATAGATATAATTCCAGATTTTTTGTGTGTGTGTTTCAAATCATATTCTTTGCTTTAATTCATAACACAGATAATATTGAAAAATCTTTAAAGTAAAAAGTTTCAACTCCAAATCCTCACAGGTATTGAAATATTTAAAAAGAGGAAGGGTTGTCACTCTTGGAGCGGGAAAGATATATTAATTGACGCTCAAATGGATAAAGATTTTTATGACGACAATGTAAACAATTATTGACCCATAGATAGGCTAACCAAAAATATTTTGAAATTCAGATGACAAGTTAACTTTCGGGATTTCATTACAGTACGTAGAGCCAAAATAAAGAAATAAACAACGACTTTTTTTTTTTTTTTTTGTATTTGGTGACTAAAATTTACGAAAAATAAACTGTAGCAAAGTTTCTTTCGATTGATGATGATATATTATTTTTTTTCTATATATATATTATATATGCATATATATTTTTACCGACATATATATATTTTTTACTTTGCTAAATGATTAAAACTAAGATATTGCTCTTTATATGATATATATGTATTTTTTTTAAGGGCAATATCCACAATAATTATTTACCGTAGTAAAATTTTCTTTGGTATATTTTAAATTTTGACCAAGCTACGCTGATAGAGAAATGTTGCTCTTGTTTGGATTTTTTTTTTTATATATATAATATGTAAGATATTGCTCTTTATATGATATATATGTATTTTTTTTTAAGGGCAATATCCACAATATATATCTTTACTCTTTTTCTTTTTTTACAAGAGGCAACATGTGATAAGAAAATATAAAGATAATAAATTTACAATTAGGCTCAATTCTAAAAAAAATATCCCTCTAGTAATTGTCATATTTTCAAATTTCAAAAAATTTCGATTTTACCAATTCAGAAGATCAATATATGTTCAAAAAGTTGTTTTCTCAATTCTCACTTCTCGCGAAAAATGAAAGCTTTTAACTTAAGATTTTTCTCAATTAAATGTGTTAAAAACAATCAAATCACATGTTTGGTTTGTGCAATTTTTACTGGAATTACTATCTAAGTAACTAAATATAGTACAAACTAGTCTAACACAATATTTATTTATTCACATAATTAGCAGCAGAATTTGACTCAAAATTTTCAAAAAGGTAAGAAATTTATCGAACTTAACGCAAGAATATACTCAGTACCCCCAACTAAAATGAGACAGTGTCCTCAATGTCTAAATATGTATATGATAAGAACATGAGATGAGAACCGAAAAAACAGAGAATATGCACAGTGATAGATGTTGATTTTCTAAAAAAAAACAAATGACAGAAAATAAACTAAAATACGAAAAATAAAGAAAGCAATTAAAGATAGGACTAGTAGTGAAAGAATTCACTAACCTTGGTAAATCGGGTCATGAAAGAGCGTTTCCTCCACTTCAGGTGGTGTTAATTCTAAAAATGGTTTCAACCTTTGACCATTGACTTTGAATACATTACCAAATTTAGAATTTTCAATTTCAACAGCTCCGTAAAACAGTACGAACAGAAAATATTCCAGTCCATTTAGAACGTAACTTACCGGGATCAAAAGGAATGTCCCAATCAGGAGGTCGAAATAACTTTTGTGGTCTAGGGAGTGATTGTGATTCTCTAGGAATTTTAATAGATCGATCTGCTAACTTTTTCGGAACATTGGTGTTTCTATTTGCAGTACACAGATCTTTTAAAAAATTTGAGTACGCAGGTATTTGCTTAATGACATCTAAGAAAGGGATATTTATATTTACTTGCTTGAATACCTCTAAGATGTCACCATACTTACTACCTCTTTTGATTGGGACCAATCTCTGTGGGAATGGAGCTTTTGGAATGAACGACAAAGTTTGACTCATTTTTTCAACCGAGTCTTTGGAATGTGAGCTTTCAGGCTGACTCTTTTCATTTTCTTTTAACGAGTCAGTGTTCATTTTAGCATCAGGTTGAGATATGTAATCAAGTTTTTCAATAATTTTTCCAGACCTAAGGATAGAAATTGAATTAGCTTCTTCAATAAGTCTAGATGTACTTATCTCATACTGGCTCTTTGGATTGGGAATGAGTTGACTGGGAAGTTTTTCCTTTTCCCTTTCAACTACAATAGTAGCAAGCTGACCAATTTGTGTCTCAAGCCTTAGCATAGATTGAGAACTTGTGTGTAAATCTTGTTGGGTGGTTTGCATGAACTGTTGTAGGGTATCCTCTAAAGATGGTTTTCTTTGTTGTTGAGGATATGACATATATGGTTGGGCATGACTCTGATTGGGTGAGTTGTATTGGTGCCCCTGGTTCCTTGGAGGCTGATTCTGTCTCCAAGAAAAATTTGGATGATTTCTCCAATTTGGATTGTAGGATTGAGAAAATGGGCTATCAGATGATTTCCCATAAGTTTGAAGAGCGTTCACTTCTTCAGAAAATGCCTCTTGGTATATAGGCAATGATGGACATGACTGGGCACTATGACTTGTACTATAGCATAAGGAACAAATTTCATTCCTATGTATAGGAGTATTCATGGATTGACTTAATGACATAGCTTCAACTCTCCTAGTTAGATTTGCTAATGATGTTTTAATATCTACGTCATCTTTGACATCGTAAATTCCACCTCTCTTACGTGTGTTGGAAGCTTTCGATCTAGGATCTTGGCAATTCCACTGTTGAGAATTTACAGAAAGATTCTCAAGAGACTCCCAAGCCTCATCCCCTCTAAATTTCAAAAATTTTCCAGTGTGCATTGATTGTACCATTTGTCGGTTTGAGGGAGATAATCCATCATAAAAGTATTTTACCCATCTCCATTTTTCAAAACCATGGTGTGGATATTTTAGCAATAAATCTTTAAATCTTTCCCAACATTCATAAAATTCTTCGTGATCTTTCTGATAAAATTCGGAGATTTCTCTCCTAATATTATCCGTTTTAGACATGGGAAAAAATTTGGACAAAAATTTATTAACTAATTCATCCCAAGTAGAAATGGATCGGGCTAGGAGTGAATTTAACCAGGCTTTAGACTTATCTTTTAATGAGAATGGAAAAAGTCTAAGCCTAACAGATTCATCAGAAAAATTTTGAAATCGAAAAGTAGAGCAAATTTCTAAAAAATCTTTTACATGCATGTATGGATCCTCTTTACCTAACCCATAAAAAGATGGCAAAAGTTGAATTATGGAAGGTTTCAGCTCAAAATGTGTAGCATTTGTTTCAGGAAAAATAATGCATGATGGTGGATTAGCAGAAATTAGAGAAAAATGATCAATAAGAGTTTTTTCTTCCACATTTACTTGATTTGGTTCCATGATGTCAAAATTTTCACTTTTAATTTCAACCCACAATAATTTTCTTTTTACCAAACGATTTTTAGAATTTCGTTCCCAGCGAATCATACACTAAGTATCACAAAAATTAAAATAACATGAAAAAATTAGGAGGTGTTGCCTACCATATAATTGCGTAAATAAAGACTGAATTTAAAATATAGCGAGAAATAAATAATATGTATATTTGACAGAAATATAAATACTAATATTAATATATGTGCAGATATAAAGACAGAATTTAAAATATAACGGGAAATAAATAATATGTATATATTTGACAGAAATATAAATATTAATATTAATTATAATTTATAATATATTATTATATTAATAATATGCTTTTCTTAATAGTTAAGTAATGTATATATAATAATAATAATAATATATAATTATATATATATAAATCTTACTTCACTATTAAGAAACGTAATATATAATATATATAATATAATAACTAGTAGAAGAATTATACCAACCTGAATTAAAGTAGTTTTTCTTCTTGCAGTTCCCCGGCAACGGCGCCAAAAACTTGTTGTATACCGAAATGGTACGTTTTACATTTATCAACTCGCAAGCGCACGAATCTTTATTGTAGTATGGAGATTGTGAAGAACGAGGTCGAACCCATGGGAATTGCGTGAGATCGAAGAAAATACTTATTTAATCTAAGCTAATAAAACTCTAACCTAGTTCCGAAAATGGTGAAGTTTTTGGTAACAAAATAAAATAAAGTGTTTAAATGATAAAAATGACAGTAACAGATATTTTCAGAAATATTTTGGGATATTATTAAGGGTTCAGAATCCACTTAAGTGTATATAAAAATATTTATGTTTATATTGATTCTCATAATTTAATCAGTAATCAAACCAATTATTTTCTAATAAAAAATAGATTTTCCTTCGCTTTAAAATTATAACTTCTAAGCATTAAATGTGAAACAATTTAATGTAAATACAAAAAATCAAAGAATATTCTTTTTAATAAAATATGGAACCAAGCATAAATAATTTCTAACTATCAAAAATACTTGATATTAAAGATGAAAGAAATTATTTTAAGAAGCGAAAATCATAAGCATATATTGTACTGAGAATCAAAATAAAAATAAATAATTAATTAAATACACTAGGTTTCATCGTCCTCCTTAATAATAAGGGAACTTAGAAACCCATAAGAAAATTAACTAAGAAAGCGGTAAACTAACACTGAGCGCTCTAAGCGTTTTCTCTGGATTTTTCTATCTGAAACTGAAACTGTAACTGAATTCTAAAAACCTAAGCTTCTATATATAGAAGGGTAAAAGGACTAATGCGCAATTAAACTTATTACAAATTGCATGTGGGTAATTTTGCAAATAAAATAAACTAATCCGGAGCTGCCACGTGTCACTGTCGGATTGGTTGCATATGGACACGTGGCAAGTGGAGAAAGGTGGTGTTGGCTGAATTTGTTGTGTCATTGGACACGTGTCTCGCTCTTATTGGCTGAAAGTGGAGCAAGTTTGACTTTTGATGTGTTGTTGGGGTGCCGGACCGAAGAAGAGCCAGCCGCGTGGCTGGCGAGTGGAGCAAACGAAAGGCCCAGGACGAGCCGTGCGCTTCACGCGCGCGTGAGGGAGGGAGAGGGAAAAAGGAGCTGTTGCTTGGACCTACTACCCACCACGGGACCAGGGATCTGGGACTCGATGCTTGGACCCGACCACTAGTCGGTGTCTAGATCTAGGACTTACACTAGAACGCGAACCCAAACTCAAACTCAAACCAGGACCCGGATACACACCCAGACCCAGACCCACACTCGGGAACCGAAACTGAAACTTGAAATGGAACTGTACCTGGATCTTGGAACGGGACCGGGACTTGGACCCAAGCCTGTGCCCAGAACTGGACCAAACCTCTGACCCTGACTGAGACCGAAACTCGTACCTGAACCTCACCTCGGACCAAAATCAAGACCTAAACCCAGACTCGGACCCAAACTTAACAAGAACTCGTACCCCGTGACTTGAAACTGGAACTGAAACCAGAAGCAGATCGGGACCCCGGACCAGGACCTCGACCCAGACCCAAAACTGTAACCGGACTAGGGCTTGGACTCAGACACAAACCCACCCCGAGATTGGGTCCCAAACTTGAATCCAAACCCGAATCGTGACTCAGGACCCAAACCCACACCTAAACTAAGACCCAAAGATGGAATAGGACTGAGGACCTAGAATAGGGATCGAGACACAAAACTGCACCCTAGTGTCGGTCTTGGACCTAGACCGAGACCCAGACCGCGACCTGGGACATGAACCGAGACAAGACTAGGACCCGTGATTGGGATCCAGATCTTCTTCTGGGATCCAAGAACTAGGGCTTGGAAAAGACCCATAGTACGTGTCTTGATCTGGGAGTCGGACAAGGACCCGAAGCTGGACCAAGACCTGGACCCAGACCCAGACATGGGACCCGAAATTGAAACTTGAACTAGAACGTGACCAGGACCCTGGAATAGGACCGAGACCGTGACCAGAACCTGGACCTTGACCGGCACCAAGAACTAGACCATAACCAAGCCCAAAAACTCGAGCTCAGACCAAGTCCCGAACCCGATCCCAGACCCAGACTAGTACTGAGACACGAACTCGAACCCAAATCCAAATGCAGATTTCGAAACCCGGACCAAGACCAAGCCCTTGACCGAGACTGGGATTCAGACCTAGACTTGGACACGAACCCAAACCCAAAACCTAATACTGACCCTGCACCCGCATTGGGATCAAAACACGGGATGAGGACTCGCAGCCGGACGCGAGACCCGGACACCGAACCTCGTACCCGACCCGTACCTGGACCCGGCTCACGATTCGAAAAATCCATACCCATCGACCCAAACCTAGACTTGGACCTAGACCAGATTTCAAACCCGCATCAGATTGGAACCCAAGACTCGTACACGGAACTGAACTCGGACTCTGATCGGGATCGGAACATGGGACTCGGACCTGCATCTAGACCCAGACCCAGGACCCTAACCCAAACTCAGAGCCTGATCTCGACCTAGACTAAAATCCGAGCTTGAACCTAAACTCGGACCAGTACACGAACACCGACCCGAACTCGAACCGAAACTCGAACACGGAATCACAACTGGACCTGGAACTGGACTTGGACTAGGACCAGGACAAGGACCTAAACTCGAACTCGAGCCTAGATAAAAACCAAGACTGAGACCTAGACCCGAACAAAGAATAGGACTCAAACTCGAACCTAGATTGGGACCCAAACCTAAACAAGAATCGGGACCTTAACCAAAAACGGGATAGGGACCTAGGAAACAGAATTAGGACTGGGACCTAGTACCCGACCCCAGACTCGGACTTGAACCTAGGACCTAGCTCGTCACCTAGCACCAAAAATGGAATCAGACCAGGACCCGAGATCAAGATCTGGATCTCGACACGGGGCTTGGATCAAACCAGTAGTCAGTGTCTTGATTTGGGACTTAGACCAGAACCCAAACCCAAACCCAGACTCAGGAACAAAAATTGAAACTTGAACTGGAACCGTACTGGGATCTTAGAACTGGACCAGGACCTGATTCAGACCCAATCTCGGAACCGGACCCAACCTCGAACCCTCACCGAGACCGAAACCCAGACCTAAACCTCGCCCTGGACAAAAATCAGGACCCCAACCGAAACTCAGACCCAAACTCGACCCGAAACCGTACCCCGTGACTTGAAACCAGAACAAAAACTAGAAGCTAATTTGGACCCAAGAACAGGACCACGACCATGACCTAGACCCAGACCCAAAACTGTAACCGGACCAGGACCCGGACTCGGACATGGACCAACCTTGGGATTGGTTCCCAAACATTAACCAAACCCTAATCGGGACTCAGGACCCGAACCAAGACCTAAACTCAGACCCGAACATGCAACAAGACTCGGGACCCAGGATTAGGATTGAGACCCAGAACTGCACCCATGTCTCTGTCCTGGACCTAGACTGAGAACGAGACCGGGACATGGGACATGAACCTAAACCAGACTTGGACCCTTGATTGAGATCCAGATCTTGTCCCAGGATTAGAGAACACAGGCTTGGACAACACCCATATTCGGTGTCTTGGTCTGGGACTCAGATGAAGCACCCAAAGCTGGACAAAGACCCGGGCGCGTACCTGCACCAGGGACCCAAAACCGAAACATGAACCAGAACGTGACCAAGACCCTAGAATAGGACTAGGACCGTGACCAGAACCTAGACCTGGACCGTGACCCAGAACTAGACCAGAACCCAGCCCCGGAACTCGGACTCAGACCCAATCCCAAACCCGGTCCCAGACCTAGACTAGGATTGAGACTCAAACCTGAACCCGAACTCGAACTCGGGACTCGATCCTGGACCCAGACCAAGCCCCTGACCTAAAACAGGGTTCGGACCTTGACATGGACTAAACCCAGACATGAACTCGAATACCAAACCAAACCTAGATCAGGATCGAAACACGGGACCTAGACCAGGACCGAGATGCAACCCTAGACCCGAACCTAGGACCCAAACCAGGACCCAAACCAGGACCCGGACTCAGACCTGGACCCAGATCAGGATTCAAAAAACCCGTACCCGAACTTAGACTAAGAGTTAGACCCCGACCACAAGCTGGACCCAGACCATGACCCGGACCCGAAACCAAACTTGGGCCGGGAATAAGAACTGGAACTTTGACTAGGACCCGGACATGAGACCAGAACCAAACTCAAACCATAACCCAAACTCAAACAAGAACGTGGACCAAGACCTTGAATAGCACTTGCACTTGAGACATGGGACCCGGATCTGGACTGGGATCTGGACCTGACCTGGTCCAAAACCCTCACCGGGACCTAAGACCTGTGAACCAGACCAGGATACCGACCCTGACAAGGACCCAAACCTAAACTTGGACAAAGATTAGGAGCGAGACCTGGCCCTAAACCCCGACCGAGACCTAGACTAAAACCAAGACTCGGGACCCGAAGCCAAACCTAGACCCAGACCATGACCTAGGAACCGGACTTGGATGGGGGAGCTAGACCAGGCACCTAGGTCCCGGAACCCAGACCCAGATCTAAATTCGGGACTCGAACCCAAACCAGGACCTAACCTAGACCCAGGAATTTAAAGTCGAACCTATAACCAAACTAAAATCCTGCCCTGAACACAAACTAGGAAAGGAACCTAGACACGAACCCGTACTAGGACCGAACCTGAACCCGGAGATGAACCAAAAATAAAACTCGAACTCAGACCCAGACCCAAAATCAAACCCAAACCTAAACCTCCACCTGGACTCGAACTCGAACCTAGACCGAGATCAGAATATAGGACGTAGACCCAGAACTAAACCCAGACTCAGATTGAGATCGAAACCTGGGACTCAGACCCGAAGCTGAACCTAGACCCAAACCCATGACCTTAACTCACACCTGAAACCCAATCCGGACCTAGACCGAGATCCAGACCCGAACCCAAACTCGGACTAGGACTCGAACCCTGACCCGTACTTGAACCCAAACTCGAACTCAAAATCACGACTAGAATTGGAACCAGACTAGGACCAGGACCAGGACAAGGACCTAGACCCAAACCCAAACCCAAATAAAAACAAAGACCGAGACCCAAACCCGAACCGCGACTAGGACCCAAACCCGAACCTAGACCGTGACCAAAACCAAGACCAGAACTAAGACCTAGACCTAGAATCAGGATAAGGACCTGGGCAACGAAACTAGGAACAACACCTAAGACCCGATTCTAGACTCACACTTCAACCTAGGACCCAGCTTGTGACCAAACACCCGGAATGGAGCCAAATCGGCACTCGAGATCGGGATTCAGATCTGGACCTAGGGCTTCGACTGAACCCGTAGTCGGTGTCTAGATCTAGGACCCAGCCCCAGACCCGAACCCAGACCTGGACCTGAACCTAGTCCCACACCCAAACCTAGACCCGAACCCGAACCCGTACCCTGTGACCTAAAATTGGAATCAAAATCGGATGTAGACCGGGGCTTGGGAACGAGTAAGAAACAAAGACTTGGACCTGGACCTCGAACCATAACTGGGCCTGGACCTAGACCCGGAACCGTAACTAGACCAGGACCCATACTCCCAACCCAGACCTGGACTCGGGTCCCGAACTTGGACCCAAACTAAGACCTAAACATGGAACCAGACTTAAGACACAAAACTGGGACTGGGACTGGGACCTAAAACTGCACCCCCATCTCTGTCTCGAACCTAAACTTGAACTTGGGACCTGAGACCTAAACCAGAACCAGATCGGGACACGTGACAGAGATCCAGATCTGGGACTCAGACCAGGTACCGAAACCAGACCAAGACCCAAATCGGACCCTAACCCAGACCCGAAACCCAAAACTGGAACCTGAATAAAAACCGCCTGACAAGGACCCTCGAACATGACTAGGACTGTGACCAGGACCCCGACCAAGACCCAGACCTAGAACCGAACTCGGACCTAGCCCCAGACCCAAATCAAGAATAGAACTTGGGCTCAGACACTGTCGTTTACCCAGACCAGGACCGAGACCCGGACCCAAAACCCAGACCCGAACCCAGACCTAGACCTGGGACCCGTTCCAAACCAAGACTCAAACTTAGATAAGGATCCGAATACAAACCAAGACTCGAACCCCGACCTAGACCCACACTAGGATCAAAATTTACGACCTAGATCCGGACCGAGACCCTAACCCAGACTCTGACTTGTACCCGCAACCGGGACCCGAACTCAAACCTAGACTCGAACACATACCCAGACTGGGATTCAGACCTGAACCCAAACCCGGACCAAAACTCGGAGCAGGACTCAGACCCCGACCCAGACCCGAACCTAGACATTGAATCGAAATCAAAACTAGGACTAGGACCCAAACCCGAACATCGACGCAGACCGGGACTAAGGCCCTAGACCTGGATGGGGAACCTAGACGTGGGCCTCAGAACCCAGACCCAGATTGGAACTCAGGACTCGGACCAGAACCTGGACCTAGACTCGAACCCTGATCTGGACGTAGACTGAGATCGGAACCTGAACCCAAACTCGTACCAGGACTTTAACCCTGACCGGGTCTTGGACTTGGATCGCAACCTAGGACTCGGACCTGAATGGGGGATCTGGACCTAGGACACGGGCATCAGAACTGGGACCGAGACCCAGGACCTGACCCCGGACCTAGACCCTAACATAGGACCCAGACCGGCACCTGGGAACCGAAGTGAAACTACACTGGGACCGAGACCGTGATCCAAATCTAGACCCAGGGCTTGGACCTGACCCGTAGTCAGTGTTTGGATTTGGGACCCATACCCGGACACAAACCCAGACCCGAACTCAAACCCAGACCCGGACTCGAACCCAAACCCTGACCTAGACAAATACCTGTACCCCTGACCTGGGTCCAAGTCTGAGTTTGGGTTTGAGTCTGGGAACTAGAATCTAACTAGGACCCAGACCCAGACCTAGACCCGGACCGAGACGTGAACCCGAATCAAAAGTTGGACTGAGACTCGGGACACGAATCTGAACCCAAACATGGACTTGGACCCAGACCCAGACACAGGACCTAGACCGGGATTGGAGACTAAGATCTGGACCTAGGACCCAAACCTAGATTGGAGACCCAAATTCAAAATTAGAACCAGAATCGGGAAACATGACTAGGACTGGGACCCAAGACCCGACCCAAGTCTCGGTCCTAGACGTAGACCCGAACACGGACAAGGACCGAGACCCAAGATTTTAATCAAAACGAGACAGGGACCCAAGATTTGGATTTGGATCTTGACCTATGACCTGGGGCATGGACCTCACCCGTAGTCGGTGTCTAGATCTTGCAATAGTACCAAGACCCAAACCTGGAACTTTTTCCAAAGGAAGACCCAAACACTAACTCAGACCTGAAACCATAAATTAGAACAAGAACCGAAATCAGGACCCTAGAATAAGAATTGGACCTCAACCAAAAACTGGATCTAGATGCAGAACCGAACACGAACTCGGACCCCGGCCGGGATCGATACCCGGACCCCGACCCGAACCTAGACCTAGACTTGCGCTAGTACCTACAACCCAGAACCCGAACCCAAGAGCCGTGGCTTGGGAACTAGAGCAGAACCAAGACCCAGACCCAGAACAAGACCAAGACCTCTACCCAGACACAAACTTAAACCCGGACCAAGACCCAGACCTAGACCCAGACTCAGACACAGACCCAGACACATACCAGAACTCGAACTCAAACCCAGGACTCGAACCCAGACCAAGATCAGGACTAAGACCCAGACCTGGACTAGGAACGAGACCTGAACCTGGACTGGGACTAGAACCTAGACTGGGACCGGGACCGAAACCGAGACTAGGACCCAGGAGCCGGGACCCGATAGTCAGACCTAGGACTTAAGAACTGAACCTTGAGCAAGACCCAAACAAGGCCAAGACCCAAGTGAAGGACAAGTAGCAAACACAAACTGGGACCTGCACTCAGACTAGGACCCTAACCCAGACCGGGACCTAGGACCCTGACCTGAATCGGGGACCCGGACCCATGACTCAGGACCCAAGACCCAAACCTTTACGTGAGTCCCGAACCAAGACCCAAGACATGAGCTAAAACTCAAGACCCATACCCATACGAAGATCGGAACCCAGGACCGAGACCCGGACCCGAATCAAGACCAGAACCTAGAACCAAACTCAAGACCTGAACCCGGACCCAAACCCAGACCAGAACCTGGTCCGGGACCTAGACCTTAACTAGGACCCTGGTCGGGACCCCGACCCAGACCCGAAAAAAGACCTGGACTCAAACCAGGACCCGAACCCAGACTCAAACCTGAATCCGTACTCCGACCTAACCTTGGACATAAACTTGGGATCCAAACCCAGTTAGGATGAGAACCCAGACTTAGGACTGTAACAAGACCCAAACCTAAAACCAAACTCTGACAAGAACCCATACTGAGACTAGAACCCAGACCAAGACTTGTGACCTGGGACCTAAACCAAGACCGGGACCTGGACCCAGACCGGGACTAGGACCTAGACGCAGACCCCAAAACTGGGGCTGAACTCAGGACCCAAGAACCACACTCGGACTTGGGACCCGAAACTCAGAGCTAGACTGGGACTGGGACGCGAATTCGTACCCGAACCGAAACTAGAAGCAGATTAGGACCCAAGAACCAGACCAGGACCAGGGCATGGACCCAAACCCAAAATTGTAACCGGACTAGTATCGAGACTCGGACACAAACCCACCATGGTATCGGGTCTCGAATCCCGATCCAAGTTCTGAAGCCCAAGTTCTGGTCCCGGTTTGGGGGCCCAATTCCTCGGTCTGGGTCACCCATCTATGTTCAGGTCCTAGGTCCCGGTTGTTGGGTTTTATGCCCTAAATAAAACTCTTTACAATCTGATTAGTTATCAATATAAGAAATTTGAAGTGATTAATGTTTGCATGAATTTTACATGCTAATGGTTTAATATGTTTATTACATTCACACACACAAAATCAGTTAAATCCAGATCATATGTTTATTCACAATTACTGTATCGTCAACACAGTGGAATGTGATTGTGATCATATGAATCAAAAGAATAGGTCCCTATTTCATCAGTGTTATGGATTTACACTAATGTGATAATCACCGATGATGTGTACTTACACTTGGAGTAAGTGTTATGTTATTTCCAGGACATTAGTAAAGTATACTAGTTTCGAATGTATGGAGTATACATTGGACTGGACCGATATTGCAACTAAGTTAAGATATTACAAACTTACCGTCATATATATCTTTCCAAGTCAATATCAGTAGTTTATCTTAAGATTAAAAGAATCTAAATCCTGATATGCTTAGGCTCAACTCAGGAGTACTATTCATGTTCTTTGATTTATTAGTTAAGCCTACTTTTGGGTCAGGGTGATACGTATATTTTGGAAACATGATACTATGATTGAGTGGGAGTGCTAAACATAAATATGGAATCTATAGCTTCTACTGGTGTATAGAAGTCAAGTGATGATTCCCTTCGAGCTTAGCAAATAGAAGTAAATGGATGAGCTCTTGTTTAACTGACTAATTATTAGATCACTAAACACCATTTACAGGTAGCTATGTGTTTTAAGGGGCAAAATACATTGAGGGGTGAGAACGGTAAAATTATCCCATCTCGATGTAGATCATCTATATAGAGGATCTTTAAATCACAATAAGATTATAACAATAGTTTAATGAGATAGCATATTGATATCGTGGAACATATAATTTTCTTTATATAAGTCTGAGAGTGCAATTCTAAGTTCTAAGAGTGGATTCAACGAAGAATTAATAAGTAGGAATTTACTTGGTAAATTTGGTTCACTTATTGGAAGCTCAGCATATAGATCCATGGTCCCTATTCTAGTTGAGAACATTCTGCTTGTAAGACTCATTAATTGATTCGTGATTAGTCAATTATAATTCTAAAGTTAGACTATGTCTATTTTGAGAATTTTCACAAAGCAGGGGTGAAATTGTAAAGAAAAGAGATTCTAGGTTTATTTATTTATTAATGGACTTTATATGTCTAGTTAATAATTAAATTAAATGAAAATATTATTTAATAATCTATTTTAGTTATTAAATAATTAGTTTCGGCATTTAAATGGTTAGAATTGGAAAATTGGCGTTTTTGAGAAAATAGAAATAAAATTTGTTAAAACTGCAAAATCAAGTGGGGCCCATTATCACACCATGGCTGGCCACTATTTGTGGAAATTCAAATTGATATTTTCATTATTGTAATGCCAAATAATTCATAACCTAAACCTAGTAGTTGCCTATAAATAGAAAGTGATGGCTCAGTCAAAATACACATTCATTAGTTATCTAACAGAAATTTCTCTCTTTAGAAAAACTGAGCCTTCCCTATTTTCGATACTTGGACGAAATCCCTCTTCTCTTTTCCTCTTCATAAATTTTGACCCTAGTTAAAGAGTGAGTGCCCACACACAACAAGCAGTAACTCAATCATAGATTGGAAGACTGTGAAGGATCAAACTCAAAGAAGAAGGACATTGGGGCTCAGATCTTGATAATACTCTGCGACAGAAAGGATACAAGGGTTAGAGATCTGAGTGGAAGGAGACATTAATTCCGCTGCATCAATGTAAGGTTTTCTTAACTTTATATGTGTTTAATTTATCGTTTTAGAAAGTTCATATTTAGGGTGTTAAACAACATACTTGTGAGTAGATCTAAGATCCTGGTAAAATAAAATCCAACAACTGGCCTCAGAGCCATGGTAATTGATTTGCTTGCAAGAAATTTGGACTTTAAAATGATTGTTTGTTATTTGGATTGTTTTATGCTGTATTGAGTGTTATATGATGATTGATTGATGTTTTTGAATTTTTGTGAAAAATAATTGAGATTTTATTTCTGGAATTATTTTTATTGGATAATATGGAAAAAATTAAGCAAGTTACTTTTTTACAGAACTCAATTTCGATTTAATTTGAATTAGTTATGATTTTTTGAAGATTCGAAAAAAGACAGGGATGCTGAGCATCACCCACGCACGCGGACAGCAGGAATTCAGACAAGCAACGACCGAGCTTGCTGTCTGAATCCCCCCATGCGTGCGCAAAACCTTGTCTGATACCCCCTACGTGCGCGGTAATGCTGCAAGCTTCCCAATCCGCCGAGGTTTCTCGGCCACTCCCTCTGTGAGCGCGCGCGGAGGGTATGCAACGCATACCGTCCGTACAGCTCACAATTTTTCGTTTTTCTTCGTTTTTTCATGCTTTTTCATGGATTTAAGTTCCAATTTTTTGTGTAGTTTTGTATTTATATATTTACTATTCCTAATTCAATTCTAATTATCATAATTAATTTATTTAATATTTTTTAATTTAATTAATGATATTAGTGTAATTTGAATTTGAAATTAGTAAATATCTATCTTTTTGCTTAATTATCTATCTTATTTTTAAATTTGATTATATCTTATCTTATTTGTAAATTTAATGTGAGATTTTAAATTAATTTTATTTTTTAAATAATTGGACCTTATTTAAATTTAAAATAAGATAACTATAATCATGTAATTTTAAATTAATGTAAGATATTTTGCTAACTTTTAAATTTTGTTATTTTATTTATTTAAATTAAATTTAAAATCTAAAAAAGATATTTAATTTATCTTTTTAAATTTTTATTTATAAAATAACATTTAATTTTTTAAAAGTAGTTAGCAAATTTTGAAATGATATTTAGGTTAGTTGAAACCTAATTTTTTAAAATTGTCGGTTTAATTTTAAATAATTATTTTTTTAAATAATTTCGAAATTAAATATTTTTTTTAATATTTTTTCGAAAATAAATAAATATTTTTTTTAATATTTTTTCGAAAATTATTATTTTTATTTAATTATTTTATTTTTTCGAAATTTATTTATTTAAAATTAAATAAATCCTACTTCCAACTATCCAGCTAACCTTGTTGCAGGAGTATATGGTTTTAGCTTGTTTGTAAGTTTTAAAAACCTATCATTACTTGATTGCAAATAGCCATGGTTACCTTTTTGCCAGATCTAATGATCTGATGGCTCCCTTGGTCAAGTTAATAATTTGTAACAGGTAAATTTTACAATCTTCTTTCATCTGTGTATGACCTAGCAACATGATAGGATCCATCCAAGTGTGTACCTGTGTGAGCCTATATGTTTATTTTATTATATAGATGCATATAGGTTGTTGCTAAATAAAATGTCACACCATGATAGATTTTATTTAGGTCCATTTAGTTTTTGGACCTATTCAATTAATAACAGTTATTTATTTTAAGGTTAAATTCCTCTCTTTTGGGCCTTGTGTGAGAGTTGGGAGACATAGAAGTGGGTACGACATACTGCACCCAGCACCCCCTCACATGAACTACCCCAATTGTGAAGGCCCATTTTCCTGATTTGAATAACTGTACTAGGTTAATTATATTAGTTTGAACTAATAAAATTGAATTAGCAACATAATTAAATTTTAAAATATATGAAAATTTGTTTTAATATTTTAAAGTTAATTTTAAGAAAAACACTTTTAGTTTTAGATATTATTTCTAGACAAACTATTTGTATTTTTCTTGTATTTAATTAAATAAAGAATTTTAACTAACTAGATTCGTTTTGGAGCTTATTTAATTCAATATTCCTATTTAAGTTATAAATTAGTTATTTCAACTGATTTTTCTTATCAAACTTAAATTGAATATTTTATTTAAATTTTAAATCAAGTTGAGGAATCCTAGGCATTAGTTATTAAAGATTCTTAAGATATTTTTTTTAAGTTAGTTTTAAACATAAAATGGAATATTTTTCAAATTAAGTGGTGACAACTTAATTTTTGATATTTAATTAAATCTAAATTTGAAATTATTTAAGTTCTAGATTTTTTTCTAAACAACTTAAATTAGATATTTTTCAAATTTTTGTTGAAAAGATACTTAGTCAAATAAGATATTTTCTAGATAGTTATTTCTAGACTACTTATTATTTCTAATATTTAAATAGGAAAATATTATACATTGTGAAATTAATTATTTAAATAATTAATTTTGGTACAATTTTAGTTAAGTATATTTTTCCTAGTATTAAACTAGAAATTAATAATTAAGCGTTCTCTACACTTAATTATTATTTTTTGAATTTAATACATTTAATTAACTTGAAAAAATAAATATCTAAGTTGATTTTCATCATGATACTTAAATATTTATTTATTTTTCATGACACTTAATTAAATAGAAAATTATTTTTTAGGTTAAAATTTAATTTTTCAACTTAAATAATTTTCAATATATATTTTTTCTTTATTTTATTAATCAATTTCGAAAATTGCATTTTTTATTTTTCAATATTTTTGAATTTATCTTGAAAAATAGATTGAGTTGTAAATTAAATATTTATTTTAATTAATTCTTGGACCAACTTAAATCAATGATTTTTTCATCTATTGATTAATTTAAAAGAAATGAAATTTAAAATATATATATATATATATCACTAGAAATTCAATTAATTAGTCAAAGAAAATCTAGATAGGTGATATTTTAGCTTGAAGTATTTTTTTTCTAAGTTTTTTATTATTTTCGAAATTTGTATAGTTTTTATACTTTATTTTTTTTTTCGAAAACAATAAATATATTCTTATGGAAATTTTTAAGTTGCTAATTAATTTAAATTAAGACAACTTAAATTAATTTCCTTAATATTTAGATTTAAAATTACTACTAAGATGGAAATAATTAATTTTATTTCAATCACCATCTAAGTATAATTTTATAAATATTATATTAAATTCTTATTTTTGAATTTTTAATTCTAAATTTGAAATTTAATGAATATATTTATTAGAATAATAAAGAAAATACATTTTAAAGAATGAGCTTTATTATTAAGATATTCGATCTCCATTGTTAGTTTTACATCGCGTTTGTTTTAGTGAGTAATCCTTCCTAATGGAGGAATGTTCATTAGCAATTTCGCACCGTTTAATCTCGAAAGATAAGTAGTTTGTAAGTGTTTTATATGGTATAGATCACCCTAATGGTGGCGACCATATTTGACTTGCAAATTGCGAAACAATGGTAGTAGCTCATAAGATAGAATAGCCTTGACTCTCGCCTAAACAGGACAACGCTGGATTCCAATCTTGATCGAATAAAAGGTTGCTAGAATGTTTAACATTTTAGATGAGCTGACAACTCTATTCAATAGATGGTAGCTTTGACTCTCGCCTAAACGGGACACTGATATCAGTTTGTTGAAAATCCTTGGAAATTATTTAGGTTTGAATTTTTTTTAGTATTTTCTCATATCATTCCTACTTGCTATGTGCTTATAATTTCTGAATTGATTTTGTGTTAAACCATTATTAATTTCTATTTGTTGATTTCTATTATTTTGTACTATCCTGTATTATCATAATGAATCCCATGTTATCACTGTTGACTGAAAATAAGCTGAATGGATCTAACTTTCCTAAATGGAATGAGAACATTAATATTGCTCTCATAGGAGAAAGTTCCTTGTTTGTTTTAACTGAGCTGTCACCTGAAGTGCCTGGGGACAATGCATCCAAAGCTGTGAAAGAAAAGTATGAGCGTTGGCAGAAAGCAAATGACAAAGCTCTATACTTTATGCTTTCCAGCATGGTTGACACCCTCATAACTCGGTTTTCTAAAACCGAGAAGGCTGCTGAAGTTATGATGAAGTTAAATGAGCTATTCAGTAAGGCATCACTTCAGTCACGCTTTGACGCGACTAAGAAGTACATTAATGCACGGATGGAACCTCATCAAAACGTGCGTGACCATGTTCTCCTTATGGCAAGTTATTTCCAAGAAGCCCAGGATCATGGTGCTGAAATGGACAGCGCTACTCAAGTAAGTCTAATCTTGAATAGCCTGACTCCAGCATTTCTACCATACACATTAAATTATTTCATGAATAAGAAGGAAATAGACTTTCATGAGTTAGTCAATGACCTTCAAACTTATGAAAATTTGATTGGAGGACCCAAGAAGAAAGGGAGTAAACCTCACAATCCTAGGAATGGTAATGGGACGATGAAACCTGAAGCAAATGTTGCCTCTGTTTCAAAACCCAAATCGAAGAAGAAGTGGAAGAACACCAAGAAGCGTGCCAAAGCCATGAAACACAAAAAGGCTGCAGCTTCTGGTGATGCTACACTCAAAGGAAAGTGTTTCTACTGCAATGAAAAAGGTCATTGGAAACCCCAATGTCCTAAACTTCTTGCAAAGAAACAAGGTATTTCTATTTATAAACTTTAAGAGTTTTAGTGAATTATTATCCAATTGGATTTATGATTCTGGACTAACTTTGTTTTTCTTCTTCTTATAGGCCAAGCTACTTGAACTCAGATGAGTTGGATCAGAAAGCTAGACCAAGGGTGAAATCGTCCAGATGAAGATGAAGCTCTTCAATTTATTTATTTTTTAATTAATTGTTTTAGTTTAAAGACAAGTTGGATTTCAAATTTTAGTTAGGGATATTTATCCCTGTTCTTCTCATATTGTTGCAATATATTTTTTATTATTATTAATAAAGTTTTTTTTTAAAAAATTTTTCGAATTCAACCATTGCAATTTATGAAATTGAGCTTCATTTCCTTTATCTTCATCAATTCTTACCACATTATATTTATATGTTTGTATGTGTAAGTGTTTTTATTATTGATGCAAATTCTATAATATTTACAACTCTTCATAGAGTTATATTAAATAAACACTAGAAATTTATTCTATGTTTATTAATAATTGTTCATTCTAATACAATTATTAAGAATTTGTTTAATAAAAGGATCTTTTGATCTGATAGGGGTGGAGAAAAGTTAAGAAAACTATGCAGTTCAACGATCTTTTATATCTAATGAACTCTGGATAGTATTCAACTCCACATAAACTCTATCACACTTAGAGAATCATGATCTTTACAACCTTTAGGGGTGGATCATAATCTCTATATACTTAGGGGTGGAGGTTATCCACAGTACCATATATGTATATTCCTAGGGGTGGAATCTATTCCACAATTCCCTATGAAACACATATTTTCTTTAAACATGGAAGTAATATAGCGAGTTAGCTATTATCAATATAAATCCTTGATCTTGATTGTATGTTCCATTTCGTTTTACTATTGTAAGTAAAAGTTTGATACCTATGAAAGTTCTTTGATAAAGTTTCACACTACCTTAATTGAGTGGGAGAATTTTAAAATTCTATACCCATCTTCATTAGGTTGACACTTGTGATAGGTACTTAAGAACTCTACTGAAAAGCAAATCTAACCATACACATGGATAGATATAACTTATCAGAATTATGAGAATAAGATAAAGAATTCTAGTTCAGTCCATTCGAATAACTTGAACCAAGAATTCTTAATCCTCATAAAATTTTATGGTATCTTATTTTTGATTACTTAATCTCTGGCATGTATTTTTCACTTCAAATACTAGTCTGCTATGTTGATGAGTTAGTCTTAACTTAATGTTTTAGACTAATATAAAAGTCACAACTAGATAACTCTCCAAAAAATAAAGAGGTGAAAAGTATTATTTAACCAGACATCTGCTATTGAGTGGGAGCTATCTGAGATGTAATCAAATAGGAAACATTAGAAGATATTCAAGAAAGATTTATGAAAGTGATCTATATGTTAGATATTAAGAAGTTGTGTATCAGTTGTCCTTGTATCTCATCAACTCATTTCGAGATTTCATGAGATGGTGCTTACTTTGGGGGTGGAGGAATTATTCTATAATAATTCAAGCTCTACCAGAGAAGAATTATAACTTTGTAGATTCGAGATTACAAGAAAGTTATATTGCTGAAGAAAAGTCTACAGTGTATTATCTCAATTCCATATTCTAAAATATGAGAGATATGTCTTCTGTTAATTCAGATGTACTTTTAAAACAGTAAAGATTTCAGTATCCCTTGATGAGTAAAGCATATAGTAAAGGATGTTTCACAAGTGTATTTATGAACTAGTTTCCAAAAATTTGGATGGATTCAAATATACTACACTTGATCTGAAGATCAAGACATCAGATTGACCTATTTGCATACTTTGTTTTATATTAGTGCAAGTGGGAGTTTGTTGGGTTTTATGCCCTAAATAAAACTCTTTATAATCCGATTAGTTATCAATATAAGAAATTTGAAGTGATTAATGTTTGCATGAATTTTACATGCTAATGGTTTAATATGTTTATTACATTCACACACACAAAATCAGTTAAATCCAGATCATATGTTTATTCACAATTACAGTATCGTCAACACAGTGGAATGTGATTGTGATCATATGAATCAAAAGAATAGGTCCCTGTTTCATCAGTGTTATGGATTTACACTAATGTGATAATCAGGGATGATGTGTACTTACACTTGGAGTAAGTGTTATGCTATTTCCAGGACATTAGTAAAGTATACTAGTTTCGAATGTATGGAGTATACATTGGACCGGACCGATATTGCAACTAAGTTAAGATATTACAAACTTACCGTCATATATATCTTTCCAAGTCAATATCAGTAGTTGATCTTAAGATTAAAAGAATCTAAATCCTGATATGCTTAGGCTCAACTCAGGAGTACTATTCATGTTCTTTGATTTATTAGTTAAGCCTACTTTTGGGTCAGGGTGATACGTATATTTTCGGAACATGATAGTATGATTGAGTGGGAGTGCTGAACATAAATATGGAATCTATAGCTTCTACTGGTGTATAGAAGTCAAGTGATGATTCCCTTCGAGCTTAGCAAAAGAAGTAAATGGATGAGCTCTTGTTTAACTGACTAATTATTAGATCACTAAACACAATTTACAGGTAGCTAAGTGTTTTAAGGGGCAAAATACATTGAGGGGTGAGAACGGTAAAATTATCCCATCTCGATGTAGATCATCTATATAGAGGATCTTTAAATCACAATAAGATTATAACAATGGTTAAAAGAGATAGCATATTTATATCGTGAAACATATAATATGCTCTATATAAGTCTGAGAGTGCAATTCTAAGTTCTAAGAGTGGATTCAACGAAGAATTAATAAGTAGGAATTTACTTGGTAAATTTGGTTCACTTATTTGAAGCTAAGCATATAGATCCATGGTCCCCATTCTAGTTGAGAACATTCTGCTTGTAAGACTCATTAATTGATTCGTGATTAGTCAATTATAATTCTAAAGTTAGACTATGTCTAATTTGAGAATTTTCACTAAGCAAGGGTGAAATTGTAAAGAAAAGAGATTCTATGTTTATTTATTTATTAATGGACATTATATGTCTAGTTAATAATGAAATTAAATGACAATATTATTTAATAATCTATTTTAGTTATTACATAATTAGTTTTGGCATTTAAATGGTTAGAATTGGAAAATTGGCGTTTTTGAGAAAATAGAAATAAAATTTGTTAAAACTGCAAAATCAAGTGGGGCCCATTATCACACCATGGCCGGCCACTATTTGTGGAAATTCAAATTGATATTTTCATTATTTTAATGCCAAATAATTCCTAACCTAAACCTAGTAGTTGCCTATAAATAGAAAGTGATTGCTCAGTCAAAACACACATTCATTAGTTATCTGATAGAAATTTCTCTCTTCAGAAAAACTGAGCCTTCCCTATTTTCTATACTTGGCCGAAATCCCTCTTCTCTTTTCCTCTTCATAAATTTCGACCCTAGTGAGAGTGAGTGCCCACACACAGCAAGCAGTAACTAAATCATAGATTGGAAGACTGTGAAGGATCAAACTCAAAGAAGAAGGACATTCGGGCTCAGATCTTGATAATACTCTGCGACAGAAAGGATAAAAGGGTTAGAGATTTGAGTGGAAGGAGACATTAATTCCGCTGCATCAATGTAAGGTTTTCTTAACTTTATATGTGTTTAATTTATCGTTTTAGAAAGTTCATATTTAGGGTGTTAAACAACATACTTGTGAGTAGATCTAAGATCCTCGTAAAATAAAATCCAACACCGGTCTGGGTCCAAGTACCGACATGTGTTTTGGTCAAAGTTTTGGTTTAGGTTTGGGTCTTGTTATAGTCCAAGGTCTGGGTTCTCATCCCAGTCCTAGTCCAATTCCAATTTCGAACCGGAACATAAACTTGGACATAGACTGAGACCTAGGACCCAAACATATATGGGACCTAGACCTAGGAATTGGTCCCCCAAACTGGGACCAAAACTTGGGCCTCAGAACATGGATTGCGATTCGGGACCCGACCCTAGACTTAAACCTGGACGTAGGACCCACCTCGAGACTTGGGATCTAGGACTCGATGCTTGGACTCGACCCGTACCTCGTGACTTGAAACTAGAACCCAAATAAGAAGCGGATCGGGACCCAAGAATAGGACGAGGACCTAGACCAAAAATTGTAATCGGACAAGGACCTGGACTCGAACACAGACCCACACTCGGATTCTTTGTCTGGGTTCGGGTTCGGGTCTAGGTCTAGGTCGGGGTCTGAGTCCTCGTCCGAGTTTGGGTCTGGGTCTGGGTCCAGGTTTGGATCTTGATCTGGGTCTGAGTTTGGGTCCAGGTCCGAGTTAGAGTCCCTAGTGTGGGTCCATGTTTTGATCTGGGTCAAGATGTCTATCCAGATCTAGGTCTCGGGTTTCGATCCCGGTCTGGGTTTGGGTCCGAGTAAATGTTCGTATCCAGATCCCAATCTAGGACCGAGTTTGTGTTTGGGATCTGGTCAGAGATTTAGGTCTGAGTTTTGTTTTAAGTCTGGGTCCGGGTCCTTGTCAGGTTCTAGTTTCGGGCCTTGGGTCTAGGTCTGGGTTCGGGTTTAGGTCCTGGTCCAGGTTCGAAACCTAGTCTGAGTCCCACATCCAGACACCTACTACGGGTCTGTTCCAAGCCCTGTTTCCCAAATCTCGAGTACAGATCTAGATCCCTGTCACGGGTCCCGGTTGTGTTCTTGTTTAGGTCCCAGGTCTGAGTTTGGATTCGGGATCGAGACTGCGGTGCGGTTATAGATCCTGACCCCAGTTTGTGTCCCTAGTCTGGTTCCATGTTTGGGTCTGAGTTCAGGTCCCGAGTCCATGTTTGGGTTGGGATCTGGTTGTTTGTTCCAGTTCGGGTCTAGGTTTGAGCTGGAGTCTAGGTCCTGGTCCGGTGACGGTTCTGGGTCTACGTCCATGTACGGTTACTGTTCCAAGTCCAAGTCGTGGTTTTGGTCCCATTTTCGGGTCCCCGTCTACTTCCAATTTTAGAGCAAGACCCTTGAACAAGACTAGGACCGAGATTGGGGTCCAATTCTCGGTCTCGATCCCAGTTCTGGGTCCCGAGGCATGTTCAATGTTCAGGTCTGAGTTTAGGTCTGGGTTCAGGTCTCGAGTCCCGGTTCGGGTTTGGATTCAGGTTTTGGACCCAATACCATGGTGGGTTTGTGTCCGAGTCAGGATACTGGTCCGGTTACAGTTTTCGGTCTGGGTCCATGCCCTGGTCTTGGTCCTGTTCTTGGGTCCAAATCCGCTTCTAGTTTTGGTTCGGGTACGAATTCGCGTCCCAGTCCCAGTCTAGCTCTGAGTTTTGGGTCCCAGGTCCGAGTGTGGTTTTTGGGTCCTGGGTTCAGCCTCGGTTTCGGGGTCTACGTCTAGGTCCTAGTCCCAAACCTAAACCAAAACTCTCACCAAAACACATGTCGGTACTTGGACCCAGACTGGAACCCATGACCTGGAACCTAAACCAAGATTGGGACCTAGACAAACACCGGGTGCCAGACCCAGACCCAGACCCAGACCCAAAAACTGGGGCTATACCCTAGACCTATGAACCAGAATTAGACCTGGGACCCAAAACTCGTACCACACTGGGACTGGGAGCCGAACTCACACCCGAACCCAAACTGGGACCTAGACTAAATCGGGACTCTAGACCCAAACCCGAACCGGAACACGAACTTGGACCCAGACCGGGACCTAGGACCTGAACATAGATGGGGGACCCAGACCGAGGAATGGGGCCCCCAAACCGGGACAAGAACTTGGGCTTCAGAACTTGGATCGAGATTCGGGACCCGATCCTAGACCCAAACATGGACCTAGGACCCACCTCGTGACCTGGGATCCAGGATTTGATGCTTGGACCCGAAACGTAGTCGGTGTCTTCATTATGAACTTAGAACAGAACCCCAACCCAAACTCGAACTCAAACCAGGACCCAGACACATACCAAGACCTAGACCCACACTGAGGAACCAAAACAGAAACGTGAACTTTAACCAAACATGGATCTTGGAACAGGAACTCGACTGAGACTCAGAACCGAACCAAAACCCAAAACCGCGCCCAACCTCAGACCCTAACCAAGGCCTGAACCTCGCCCCGGACCCAAATCAAGACCCAAACCCAAACTCAGACCTAAACTCGACACGAACCCGTACCCCGTGACTTGAAACTAGAACCGAAACCAGAAGCAGATCGGGACCCAGGAACAGGACCAGGACCAGGACCTGAACGCAGACCTAAAATTGTCACCGAACCAGGACCTGAACTCAGACACAGACCCACCCAGGGATCGGGTCGCAAACTTGAATCCAAACCCGAACCTGGACTCAAGACCCGAACGAAGCCCTGAACTCAGATACAAACATGTAACAGGACTGGGGACCCAGAATAAGGATGAAGACCTAGAACTGCACCCTAGTCTCGGTCCCGAACCTAGACCGAGAACCAGACCGGGACTTGGGACATGAACAAAAACTAGATTGGGACCTATCATTGTGATCTAGATCTTGTCCCGGGATTTAGGAATCGGGGCTTGGTCAAGACCCGTAGTCGGTGTCTTGATCTGGGACTCGAACAAGGACCTACAGTAGGACCAGGACCTTGACCCAGACCCAAACATGGGACACAAAACCAAAACTTGAACCAGAACGTGACCAGGACCCTGGAACATGACCGAGACTGTGACTAGGAACTCGACCTGGACCAACACCCTGAACTAGACCATAACCAAGCCTTGAAATTTGAGTTCAAACCGAGTCCTGGACCCAATCCCAGAAACAAACAAGGACTGAGACTCAAACCCGAAACCAAACCCAAACTCATGACTCGATCCCAGACCCTGGCCAAGCCCCTTACTTAGACTGGGATTCGGACTTTGACATGGACAAGAACCAAGACCCAAAATCGAATACTGACCCAGACCCATACCAGGATCGAAACACGGGACCTAGACTTGGACCCAAACCCGAACATGGGACCCAAACTCAGACGTAGACGCAGCCACAGATCCAAAAAAACCTGTACCCAGACTCGGACTAAGACTCAAACCTCGACCCCAATCTGGACTAAGACTCTGACCCAGAACGAAACCAGAATCCAAAATTTGAACTAGAACTTTGACTAGGACCCGGACTGAGACTAGAACTGAACCCAAACAATAACCCAAACTCAGACCAGAACTTGGACCAAGACCTCGACTAGGACTGGGACCCGAACGTGGACCGGGACATAGACTTGACCTGGTCCTAAAACATTGACAGGACCAAGACCAAGATCTAGACCTTAACAGGGACCCAAACTCGAACACGGACCAAGATAAGGACCCAGACCTGGACTCGAACCCAGATCGGGACCTAGACTCAAACCAAGACTCGAGACCTAAACCCAAACCTGGACCCAGACCAGGACCTAGGAACAGGACTTAGATGGGGGACCTAGGCCACGGAACCAAGACCCAGATCAAAATTCAGTACTCAAATCCAAACCAAGACCTGACCTGGACCCAAGCATCTGAAGTCAGACCCATACCTGAACCCGAAACCTGCCCCAGACCCAAACTAGGATAGGAACCTAGACACGGACATGGACCAAACTCGAATCCGGACCCGAACCCAAAATCTGACCTAAACCTGGGAACCAAACTCAAACCCAGACCTAGAATCAGACCCAAACCTAGACTTGGACAAAGACCCAAACTCGAACACAGACCGAGATCGAAACCAAAGACTTAGACCCGGAACTAAGCCTAGACTCAGATTTGGATCAGAACTTGGGACTCTGACCTTGACGTAGACCCAGACCCAGGACCTGAATCCACACCCAAAGCGTCATCTGAACCTAGACTAAAATCCAGACTCAAACCCAAACTCGTACAAGGACTCGAACCCCGACCTAAACTCGAACCATAACTCAGACATAGAATCACAACTACAACTGGAACAAAACTAGGAGTAGGACTAGGACCAGGACAACGACCTAAACCCGAACCTAGACTGGGACCCAAACCTAAACAAGAACTTGGACCAGGACCCAAAATCGGGATAGGGACTTGTGCAACAGAACTAGGATCAGGACTTAGTACCTGACCCAGACCCGGACTTAAACCTAGGACCTAGCTTGTGACCCAACACCCGAAATGGAACGAGACTAGGACCTAAGATTGGGATCCAGATCTGAACCTGGGGCTTGGACCAAACCCGTAGTCGTTGTCTGGATCTAGGACCAAACCCCAGACCCGAACCCAGACCAGCACCTGAACCCAAACCCGAACCTGAACCCAACCCTAGACCAAAACCTGGACCCGAACCTATACCCTATGACCTAAAATTCGAATCGAAACTGGAAGTAGACGGGGACACAAAAATGGGACCAAAACCAGGACTTGGACTTAGGACCGTAACCGTACATGGGCCTAGACCCAGAACCGTAACCGGACCAGGACCTAGACTCCAGCTCAAACATAGACTCGAACCGGAACCAACAACCAGATCCCAACCCAAACCTGGACTCGGACCCGAACTCAGAGCCGAACATGGAACCAGACTCGGACACAAACAGGGGCTAGGACCTACAACCGCACCCCAGTCTCGATCCAAAATCCAAACTCAGACTTGGGAGCTAAACCAGAACCAGACCCGGACCCGTGACAGCGATCTAGATCTGGACTCGAGATTTGGGAAACAGGGATTGGAACAGACCCATAGTAGGTGTCTGGATGTGGGACTCAGACTAGGTTCCGACCCCAGACCAGGACCCAAACCTCAACCCAGACCTAGACCCAGGACCCAAAACTAAAATCTGAGAAGGACCTGGACCCAGACTTAAAACTGAACTCAGACCTAGCCCCAGATCCAAACCGAGACAGAAACTCGGGCCTTGACCCGGATCTAAATTTGGGACCCAATCCTAGACACAAACTCGGTCCTAGATTGAGATCTGGATACGAACTTTGACTCGGCCCAGACCCAGACTGGGATTGAAACCCGAGACCTAGATCTGGATAGACATCTTGACCCAGACCCAAACATGGACCCGCACCAAGGACCCTAACTCGGACCTGGACCCGAACCCAGACCCAGATCAGGATCCAAACCTTGACCCAGACCCGAACCCAAACTCGGGCCAGGACTCAGACCCCGACCTAGACCCAGACCCGAACCCGAACCTAGACACAAAATCCGAGTGTGGGTCTGTGTTCAAGTCCGGGTCGTAGTCTGATTACAATTTTGGGTTTAGGTCCTCGGCCTATTCTTGGGTCCCGATCCGCTTCTTGTTTAGGTTCTAGTTTCAAGTCACGAGGTACGGGTCGAGTCCAAGCATCGAGTCCCAGATCCCAAGTCCCGAGGTGGGTCCTACGTCCAGGTTTGGGTCTAGGGTCAGGTCCCAAATTAAAATTCAAGTTCTGAGGCCCAAGTTCAGGTCCCGACTTGGGGGACCAATTCCAAGGTCTAGGTCCCCCATCTATGTTCGGGTCCTAGGTCGCAGTCCATGTCCAAGTTTGTGTTCTGGTTCGGGTTCATGTCTTAGTTTCCTGTCCGAGTCCAGGTCCCGATTTGGGTTCGGGTCCCATCCTAGTCTGGGTTTAGGTTTTGGGTCCCAAGTCTTAGTTTGGTTCTTGGGTCCTGGGTTTGGCGCCAATTTTTAGGTTTGGGCCTTGGTCTGGGTCCAGGTCCCGGTCTTGATTTACGTTCCAGGTCATGGGTCCCGGTCTGGGTCCAAGTACCGATATGTGTTTTGGTCTATGTTTTGGTTTAGGTTTGGGTCCTGTTACATTCCCAGGTCTGGGTTCTCATCCCAGTCCTGGTTCTGGTTCGGGTCTGAGTTTGGGTTTTGGTCCTAGTTTTAAATGTTTCCAAGTTTGGGTCAGGACTGTAACAGGACCCAAACCTAAACCCAAACTCAGACCAGAACCCATACTGTAACGCCCTGTCCAACAGGGACGCCACGTGTGTGCACTTTATTTAAAATGCCAATAATTATATAAGATGTAATTATACTAAAAGTGTGGGTAATTAAATTTTTGATAGTTAAAGACTCAACCTTTAAATTGTTTAACAAAAGATAAGTAACATGATTTATGGGGTCCCCCTGTTTTCAAAATATTCACAAACTGGTTCCAAAATATTTTACAACATAAGCTTTATATTTTCCAAAATACATTCAAAATAGAGCATCCTGTAAACTGGGCTGCCTGCGGCTGGTATGTACATTGCTGCTGCGACCATACTCATGGTTGTTCGACTTTAGCCTTTCCTTTACCTGCACCATAAAGCACCAGTGAGTCACAGAGACTCAGCAAGAAAGTGATCAAAACAATAATCGAAAGAAAATAATTATCAACTTATTCCCATGCCATTATGTTTACTCACTATTCGATAATAATAAGCATTCCCTTAAACATCATACATTCCTGGTACTTAATAAAGTACCACTTTTACCACTCGTTACATACGAGCTGAATATGTCACTATCGTTGCCCGATAAAGCAAACGATAAGTAAGAAACCTAACCGCGGTTTCAAGAGTAATTACTCATAACGGTAATAACCGTTTCCAACCCTAGGTCATAACCTAGGCTTAATAAACTTTTAATCAGCATCATGATAATAATTAAGGCCACTTCCATTCACCCATTAATCTTTAACCACATACGGTGCTTACCACTTTTCTTACCTTAATTCAGAAGTCAAAAGTATGGTCGACCTGAGTGGAAGAACAAGCTAAGCAATCCCGGTCCTATGTCACGACAATTGAAACACAATAAATACCTTAACTCAAAGTTCCGGATTAAAACCCTAATTAGAAATCAAACGCAACCTAACTCCCAGCAACCCCAATTTAGGTCAAGCATCCCATATTTAATTTAAAACAGATAGTACTCAACTCCCCGGGTCAAAACTGAACATAACGCAAACCCGAAAAAATTCTCCCCTGCAGGCAACCGGTCGACCGGTTCTGATATACCAGAACCCATCCGATCGACCGGTTCTGGCAGACCAGGAACAAAAGTTCCTCTTCACCAAAATCGAACCAAAAACCCCTCCAAACCTAACCAAACTTTCCAGAACAGTATATTAACATAAATATGGCATAACCTAAGCTGCAAAACACAATGGTTCAATCTCTAGCTTAAAATCACACACTCAAGTGAAGAAATCAAATTTCTTTTGGCTTCCTCACTCACCAATCAATCCCAACAGCCATGAATTCAATCCAAACATGCATTAACAGACCTTAATCAACTTGGATAACAAACCTAAACCTTCACTAAACCTACAGCTTTGAAAATTTTCAAAAAAAATAACAAACCTAGCTTGAAAACCTAAGAAAACATCAAAACTAAAAGGATGAACTTACCTAGGGTGCAAGGTTAACTTGAAGATGGAGTTTAGCTCTGAAAATTGATGTTGGCTGAAGCAAATCAATCCCTCTAGTGGCTGGTTCAACTTGCTCGAAGGAAGAGGAGAAGAAGGTGAGAAAAAAATAGGTTACTTGCCTTGGAAGAAAGCTTCTCCTTTCTTTTTAAAATGCTTTGCTTTCTTTTTTTTTTAAAATTTCCTTCCTTAAATAACAATAGGCAGCAGCAAAGAAAAGAGGAAAAACCAAAAAAGTTTTCTTGAATTCCTAATTTACCCCTCTCACATAAATTTTTTTTTAAAAAAAAACCCTAGGGGCATTTTGGTAATTTTACTAATTCCCCAATCCGACATTCTAATAAAATTCTAACTTAATCCGGGATATTCTTAAAATAATTCTTTCATTTAATGTCGTGACACCAATCCGACATTCTAATAAAATTCTAACTTAATCCGACATTCTTTCATTTCCACAATTACCGGGCCCAAAATAACGTATTTCATTAAATAATTTCTCAAAAATTCATCTAAGTAAGATCATAATCCTACTTCATTTTCCAAGTAATTACATATTTAATAAAATATGTCCATTTAAATATTATTTATTTTCAGGGATATTACAACTATCCCCCACTTATAGGAATTTCGTCCTTGAAATTTACCTGAAAAGCTCGGGATACAACTCCCGCGTCTGCGACTCTAATTCCCAAGTCGCTTCTTCAACTTTGCTGTTCCGCCACAACACTTTGACTAGTAAAATAGTCTTGTTTCGCAACACCTTTTCTTTCCTGTCTAAGATCTGTACTGGTTGTTCTTCATACGACAGGTCGGTTTGAAGCTCAATGTCTTCATAACTTAAAATATGAGTTATATCAGATACATATTTCCGGAGCATCGAAACATGAAACACGTTATGAACCCCAGATAAAGCAGGAGGTAGAGCCAACCGATAAGCTACCTGACCTACTTTCTCAAGAATCTCAAATGGACCAATAAATCTGGGACTCAACTTTCCTTTCTTCCCGAACCTTCGAATTCCCTTCATTGGGGACACCCGAAGAAAAACAAAATCCCCAACTTGGAATTCAACATCTCTACGCTTTGGATCTGCGTAGCTTTTCTGTCTACTTTGGGAAGCAAGCATACGAGCTCGAATCTTTTCAA
Organism: Cannabis sativa; assembly: GCF_029168945.1. Lineage (NCBI taxonomy): Eukaryota > Viridiplantae > Streptophyta > Magnoliopsida > Rosales > Cannabaceae > Cannabis > Cannabis sativa. Next base: position 63,943,815 of record NC_083601.1, read on the forward strand.
TAGCCTCGCTCGTTCTTTGGACAGCTTCAGGTCCAAGGTATCTACGTTCACCAGCCTCATCCCAGTGAATAGGTGATCGACATTTCCTTCCATAAAGCATCTCATACGGAGCCATGCCAACGGTACTCTGATAACTATTGTTATAAGAAAACTCAATCAGAGGTAGGTACTTGTTCCAAGAACCTTCAAAGTCCATTATACATGCCCTCAACATATCCTCAAGTATCTGGATAGTCCTTTCAGATTGACCATCGGTTTGAGGATGAAAAGCTGTACTGAATTTCAACTTAGTACCCATTGCTTGCTGTAAGCTTCCCCAGAATTTGGATGTAAATTTTGGATCTCGATCTGAAACTATCGACTTTGGGGCACCATGAAGTCGAACTATCTCCTTAATATACAAATCAGCATATTGATCCACTGTATACGTTGTCCTAACCGGGAGAAAGTGAGCGGACTTCGTATATCGATCCACTATCACCCAAATAGAATCATAATACCCTACTGTTCTGGGCAATCCTACCACAAAATCCATGGTGATGTCTTCCCATTTCCATTCAGGAATCTTTAGAGGTTGAAGCAAACCTGCCGGCCTTTGGTGTTCTGCTTTTATTTGTTGACAAAGTTAAGCATTTTGACACATATTCAACAATATCCCTCTTCATACCCGGCCACCAGTATAAAGCTTTCACATCATGATACATTTTGGTTGTTCCCGGGTGTAAGGAGTACGGTGTAGTATGAGATTCATCAAGAATCTCTTGTCTGATTTCTTTGTCAACCTAAGCATACGTATTCTGTTTTTGTATCGCAACAACCCATCAGATAAGCATGAAAAGTCTCTTGCCAATCCAGCCTCTAACTTCTCCTTATGTCCCTGTAGCTCAAGGTCACCTTGTTGGGCTACTCTAATTCTTTCCAATAGATTAGATTGTATGGTGATATTAGCAAGTTTTCCAATTACAAATTCAATTCCCGCTCTCGTCATATCCTCAGCCAACTTGGCTGAGATTTCCTTTAGTTCACAAACTTGCCCTGGTCCTTTCCGACTTAGAGCATCCGCTACCACATTTGCTTTACCAGGGTGGTAGAGAATCTCGCAGTCATAATCTTTGACCAATTCTAACCATCGTCGTTGCCTCATATTTAAATCCTTCTGAGTGAAAAAGTACTTGAGGCTTTTGTGATCTGTATAAATTTCACACTTCTCACCGTATAGATAGTGACGCCAAACTTTTAGTGCAAAGACAACCGCTGCCAATTCAATATCATGGGTAGGATATCGTTGTTCATACTCCTTCAATTGCCTGGATGCATAAGCAATCACTTTCCCTGACTGCATAAGAACACAACCTAACCCTTGTTTGGATGCATCACAATAAATCACAAACTTTTCATCACCTTTTGGTAAGGTTAGCACAGGAGCGGTAATCAACCTTTGCTTCAATTCCTGGAAACTACCTTCACACTTGTCACTCCAAACAAACTTACAATTCTTTCGGGTCAACTCAGTTAAAGGCGTAGAAATCTTTGCAAAGCCCTCAACAAATCTCCGGTAATACCCTGCTAACCCCAGGAAACTTCTAACTTCAGTTGCTGACTTAGGTCGAGGCCAGTCACGCACTGCTTCAACCTTTACTGGATCCACTAAAATACCATCTTTACTCACCACATGCCCCAAGAAACTCACCTGAGGTAACCAAAATTCACATTTCTTAAACTTGGCATACAACTTATGCTCCCTGAGACGTTGTAATACCATTCGAAGATGTCTTTCGTGAGTCTCTTCCGAGTCTGAATAAATTAGAATATCATCGATAAAGACAATAACAAAATCATCCAGAAAATCTTTGAACACTCGGTTCATCATGTCCATAAATGCTGCCGGGGCATTTGTTAATCCGAAGGACATTACCAGGAATTCATAATGACCATACCGGGTCCGAAAAGCTGTCTTGGGAATATCCTCCTCTCGAATCCTCAGTTGGTGATAACCAGATCGAAGATCAATTTTAGAAAAGACAGTTTTACCCTGCAACTGATCAAATAAATCATCTATTCTTGGCAGAGGGTACTTGTTCTTCACTGTTAATTTGTTTAACTCCCGATAATCTATACACATTCGTAATGTTCCATCTTTCTTTTTCACAAACAAAACTGGTGCACCCCAAGGTGAAGTACTAGGTCTAGTAAATTTTAATCCATCATCCCCTGTAATTGAACTTTTAACTCTTTCAGCTCTGCAGGTGCCATCCTGTAGGGAGCTTTCGATACAGGCTCAGCTCCTGGTATTAAATCAATCTCAAAATCAATTTCACGTTTTGGTGGCAACCACAGTAACTCTTAAGGAACACATCCAGAAATTCTCGAACCACTGGGACATGCTCCGGTCCCGCTAGTGGTTCCCTGGAAATATCCACAACACTTGCCAAGAAACCAATGCACCCTTCACACAACAAATCCCTTGCCTTAAGGGCTGAAATTAAGGGAATCCGAGATCCTTGCATATTACCCACAAATACAAAAGGGTCCTCGCCCTCAGGCTGAAAAGTTACCATCTTTCTTTTACAATCAATGGTGGCGTTGTATTTAGCAAGCCAATCCATCCCCAAAATAACATCAAAATCCTCCAGATTTAATTCTATCAGATCAACTGATAACTCTCTTCCTTCCACAAACATTGGAAGGGATCGAACCCACCTGCTGGAGATAACCAACTCCCCAGTAGGCAACAAGGTTCCAAAACCTCTAGAAAGCACATCACTAGGTTTATTCGAGAATTTGCTCGATTATTCTACTTGAAATATAAGAATGCGTCGCACCAGAATCAATTAACACAGTCAATAAAGTACCAGCAACAGAAAGCTGACCTGTCACAGTAGAAGGACCAGCATCAGCCTCAGCTTGAGTCAGGGCAAACACTCGGGCAGGAGCGGGTGTATCATCCTTCTTTTGCTCTAGCCGTAGCAATTGAGGACAATTTCTCTTCATGTGACCCACCATTCCACAGTGGAAACAGGCCCTAGCCTGACACTCGCCCAGGTGATGCCTTTTACACCTCGGACATTCAGGAAATGTCCGCCAGTTTTCATTCCCACTACGACGGAAACCTTGGTTACCCTGGAATCTTTTGTTTGGGCCTGCTGCTGATGTTTCACTAGGTCTTTTCTTGCGGTCACCAAGATCAGTACCCCTACCCGAACCAGCACTTGCTGTTTGTTTCCATGAATCTCTTCTGGCAATATTTTTCTTTCGTATCTGAGCCTCTGCACCCTCAGAAACTAAAGCCAACTCAACTATCTGAGCATAAGTTCGGGCAACCCCCGGTTGTTTAGAAGCAACAATCACATCCCGGGCGATGTGTTCATCCAGCACCCGAATAAACTTTGCTTTTCTAGCAGCTTCAGTAGCCACCTCATCTGAGGCAAACTTTGCCAGTCGATCAAACTTAGTAGCATACTCCGTCACAGTCATACTACCCTGAGTTAACCGTATAAACTCTTCTGCCTTTGCCGCCTTAATAGACTCATTATAATACTTCTCAAAAAATAAGGCCCGAAAAGTTTCCTAGGTCATATTATTCAGATCATGGCCCTGAGATACAATCTCCCACCAAATACGGGCATCATCTCGTAGCATATAGGTAGCACACCTGACCCGGTCATTATCTTCAACTCGCATAAAATCGAAAATGGATGTTATCATACTCATCCATTGCTCCGCCTTGAGTGGATCAGCACCACCCTCAAACACTGGCGGATTCTGCTTCCTGAACCGTTCATACAATGGTTCCAAACGATTCCCTGCATCCGGTGGCACTACTAGAGGTGCCGGAGGATCAGGATTCAGATTTAGAGCAGGTTGAGCTCGCTGCTCTCTTAATTCTCTGATTTGTTCACCCTGCTGCCGAATAGTTTCTTGCATAGCAGCATATAACTGTTCCCAATTAGGTGGTGGTAAAGGATTCTCACCTTCACCGGCAGCCCCGAGCCCAGCTAGCTCGCGGGCACCCCTACCAGTCCGCCTTGGGTGCATAACTATACACCTGCGATCACATTCCAAGTAATAACAATACTGATAAGTATTTCCATATATTATAATCCTTCCCACAACATTCTGATATCAACATAATTCAAATAATCAGGTAATCAGAAAATTAACAAGCTATCTTTTAACTTAAAGCTTACTAAACCATGAGTCAATCAGGTCCTTGCAGCCAATGTACATATCAAACCAGTCTTCAGGATCTAAAAACCTTGGCACTCTGATACCATGTTGTAACGCCCTGTCCAACAGGGACGCCACGTGTGTGCACTTTATTTAAAATGCCAATAATTATATAAGATGTAATTATACTAAAAGTGTGGGTAATTAAATTTTTGATAGTTAAAGACTCAACCTTTAAATTGTTTAACAAAAGATAAGTAACATGATTTATGGGGTCCCCCTGTTTTCAAAATATTTACAAACTGGTTTCAAAATATTTTACAACATAAGCTTTATATTTTCCAAAATACAATCAAAATAGAGCATCCTGTAAACTGGGCTGCCTGCGGCTGGTATGTACATTGCTGCTGCGACCATACTCATGGTTGTTCGACTTTAGCCTTTCCTTTACCTGCACCATAAAGCACCAGTGAGTCACAGAGACTCAGCAAGAAAGTGATCAAAACAATAATCGAAAGAAAATAATTATCAACTTATTCCCATGCCATTATGTTTACTCACTATTCGATAATAATAAGCATTCCCTTAAACATCATACATTCCTGGTACTTAATAAAGTACCACTTTTACCACTCGTTACATACGAGCTGAATATGTCACTATCGTTGCCCGATAAAGCAAACGATAAGTAAGAAACCTAACCGCGGTTTCAAGAGTAATTACTCATAACGGTAATAACCGTTTCCAACCCTAGGTCATAACCTAGGCTTAATAAACTTTTAATCAGCATCATGATAATAATTAAGGCCACTTCCATTCACCCATTAATCTTTAACCACATACGGTGCTTACCACTTTTCTTACCTTAATTCAGAAGTCAAAAGTATGGTCGACCTGAGTGGAAGAACAAGCTAAGCAATCCCGGTCCTATGTCACGACAATTGAAACACAATAAATACCTTAACTCAAAGTTCCGGATTAAAACCCTAATTAGAAATCAAACGCAACCTAACTCCCAACAACCCCAATTTAGGTCAAGCATCCCATATTTAATTTAAAACAGATATTACTCAACTCCCCGGGTCAAAACTGAACATAACGCAAACCCGAAAAAATTCTCCCCCGCAGTAACCGGTCGACCGGTTCCGATATACCGAACCCATCCAGGTCGGCCAGGATTCTAACGAGAACCCGGGGAACAAAGTTCCTCTTCACCAAAATCGAACCAAAACCCCTCCAAACCTAACCAAACTTTCCAGAACAGTATATTAACATAAATATGGCATAACCTAAGCTGCAAAACACAATGGTTCAATCTCTAGCTTAAAATCACACACTCAAGTGAAGAAATCAAATTTCTTTTAGCTTCCTCACTCACCAATCAATCCCAACAGCCATGAATTCAATCCAAACATGCATTAACAGACCTTAATCAACTTGGATAACAAACCTAAACCTTCACTAAACCTACAGCTTTGAAAATTTTCAAAAAAAAAAATAACAAACCTAGCTTGAAAACCTAAGAAAACATCAAAACTAAAAGGATGAACTTACCTAGGGTGCAAGGTTAACTTGAAGATGGAGTTTAGCTCTGAAAATTGATGTTGGCTGAAGCAAATCAATCCCTCTAGTGGCTGGTTCAACTTGCTCGAAGGAAGAGGAGAAGAAGGTGAGAAAAAAATAGGTTACTTGCCTTGGAAGAAAGCTTCTCCTTTCTTTTTAAAATGCTTTGCTTTCTTTTTTTTTTTAAAATTTCCTTCCTTAAATAACAATAGGCAGCAGCAAAGAAAAGAGGAAAAACCAAAAAAGTTTTCTTGAATTCCTAATTTACCCCTCTCACATAATATTTTTTTAAAAAAAAACCCTAGGGGCATTTTGGTAATTTTACTAATTCCCCAATCCGACATTCTAATAAAATTCTAACTTAATCCGGGATATTCTTAAAATAATTCTTTCATTTAATGTCGTGACATTGCTAACCACATAGCTAAATTTCCACAATTACCGGGCCCAAAATAACGTATTTCATTAAATAATTTCTCAAAAATTCATCTAAGTAAGATCATAATCCTACTTCATTTTCCAAGTAATTACATATTTAATAAAATATGTCCATTTAAATATTATTTATTTTCTGGGATATTACACATACCGGGACTTGAACCAGACCAGCACTTGTGACCTTGGACCTAAACCAAGACCGGGACCTGGACCCAGACCGGGACTAGGACCTAGACCCAGACGCCAAAACCGGGGCCGAACCTAGGACCCAAGAACCAGACTCGGACCTAGGACCCGAACCCAGAGCTAGACAGGGACTGGGACCCGAACTCGTACCCGAAGCCAAACCGGGACATGGACTCAGACTGGACTTGAACCCGAACCCGGACCGGGACCTAGGACCTGAATATAGATGGGGAACCCTAACCTAAGAATTGGGCCCTAAAACTAGGCCTAGAACTTGGATCGGGAACGGGGACCTGACCCTAGACCCAAACCTGGACATAGGACCCACCTCGGGACTTGGGATCTCGGACTCGATGGTTGGACCCGATTCGTTGTCGATGTCTAGATCTAGGACTTAGACCAGAACGCGAACCGAAACTCAAACTCAAATCAGGACCCGAACACATACCAAGACCCAGACCCACACTTGGGAATAAAAACTGAAACTTGAACTTGAACCGGACCGAGATCTTTGAACGTGAATGAGACCTAGACCTAGGCCCGAACCCGGAACCAGGGCGAGCCTCGAACCCTACTCGAGACCGAAACCCGGACCTAAACCTTGCCCCGAACCCGTACCTCGTGACTTGAAACTGGAACCAAAACTAGAAGCAGATCAGGACCCAGGAACAAGACCAAGGCCAAGACATGGACCCAGACCCAAAACTGTAACCGGACCAGGATCTAGACTCAGACACAAACCCACCCTGGGATTGGGTCCAAAAGCAGAATTTAAACCCTAATCGGGACTCGAGACCCAAACCAAGACCTAAACTCAGACTCGAACATTTAACATGACTCGGGACCCAAAACTGGGATCGAGACCTAGAATTGGACCCCAATCTCAGTCCTGGACGTAGACCCAGACCCAGACCTGGGACATGAACTGAAATAAGACTGGGACCCATGATTGGGATCCAGATGTTGTCCCGGGATCATAGAAAAGGGGCTTGAACAAGACCCATAGTCGATGTCTTGATTTTGGACTCGGACCAGGAGCCAAAGCTGGACCTGGACCTGGACCCAGACCCTGAACCCAAAACCGAAACTTGAACCAGAACGTGACCAGGACCTTGGAACAGGATCAAGACCGTGACCAGGACCTTGACCTGCAATAGGACCCAGAACTAGAACGAACCCATCCCCAAAACTTGAGCTCGAACCCAGTCTCAAACCCGGTGCCAGACCCAAACTAGGACTGAGACTTCAACCCAAACTCGGGACTCGATCCAATACCCAAACCCAGCCCCTGACCTAAATTGGTATTCAGACCTGGACATGGACACGAACCCAGATTCGGACCCAAATACCGACCCAGACCAAGATCGGGATCAAAACACGAGACCTAGACCAAGATCCAAATGCAAACCAAGACCTGAACCTGGGACCCAGACCCAGGACCTGAACCTGGACCTTTATTCAGACTTGGACCCAGATCGAGATCTGAAAAACTCGTACCAGGACTCAGAAGAAGACTTGGACCCCAACCCAACCTTGACCCAAACCTAGACCCAGAACTAAACCCAGACCCGAAATCAGAACAAAAATAGTGGCTAGGACCAGGTTCTGACACCAGAACCTAGGACCTAAACCTGGACCGAGACCTAGACCTCACCTGGTCCTAAACCCTCACCGGGTCCTAATACTCGCAGCCCTAACCAAGATCCAGACCCTGACAAGGACCACAACCTAAACCCGGACCAAGACTGGGATTGAGACCTAGAGCTGAACTCGCACCGAGACCTGGACTAAAACTAAGACTCGAGACCCGAACCCAAACCTTGACCCAAAGCAGGACCTAGGAACTCGACTTGGATTGGGGACCTAGACCAGGAACATAGGCCTCCAAACCCAGACCCCGATCTAAATCCGAGACTCAAAACCGAAGCAGGACGTAACTTGGACCCAGGAATCTAAAGTCGGACCTAGACCCAGACCCTAAACCTGCCCCGGACCCAAACCAGGAAACGAACCTAGATACGATCCTATACCACGAAAAAACCTGAACTTGGGACCCGAACTCAGATCGAAAACAAGAATCAAACCCAAACATGGAACGACACCCGGACCCGAACTCGAACCTAGATCGGGATGGGAACTTGAGACTTAGACCCAGAACTAAATCTGGACTCAGATGGAGATCGAAACCTGTGATTCAGACCAAGACCCTGGACCCTAACACACACCCAGAGCCTGATCCGGACCAAGACCGTGATCTGGGTTCTGGTACGGGTCTAGGTTCTGGTACGGGTCTAGGTTCTGGTCCAGGTCTCGTGTCACTAGTCCTGGGTTCCAAGTTTTGAGCGCAGGTCTTGGCGCAAGTCTCAGTCCGAGTTTGGGTTCGGGTCCGAGTATCGATCCCAGTTTGGGTCTGAGTATCAATCCCAGTCCGGGTCTGGGTCCGTGTTCAGTTCTGCGTCGAGATCTGGTTCTAGGTCAAGGTCTAATTCCTTCTCCAAGTTCCCGAATCCGGTTCTTGTTCCGATTTTGGGTCCTGGTACAATTCAAAGATCCATACATCCACTACGTGTTGGGTCCAAGCCCCGGGTCGTGGGTCAAAATACGGATCCCAATCTTGGGTCCCGGTCTCATTCCGATTCAGCTCCTAGGTCCCAGTCCGTGTCCATGTCCGGGTCTAGGTCTAGGACAGAGACTGGGGTCAGGTCTTGGGTCCCAGTCCTGGGTCCTAATTCTGGTTCTAATTTCAGTTTTGGGTCCCCAATCTAGGTTTGGGACCTAGGTCCAGGTCTGAGTCTCCAATCCCGATTTGGGTCCTGCGTCTTGGTCTGGTCCAAGTCCGTGTTTAGGTTCGGGTTCGTGTCCCAAGTCTCGCTCTGAGTTTTGATTCGGGTTTGTGTCCCGGTCCGGGTCTGGGTCTGGGTCCTAGTCAGATTTTAGTTCCAGGACTGAGACCGGGTCCTAGTCCCCTGCTCTTGTTTCCGGGTCGCGGTTTGCTTTCGGTTCCGCTTCTAGTTTGGGGTCACGGGATACGTGTCTGAGTCTGGGTCCGGGTTTGGGTCCCAGGTCCGAGTATGATTCTTGGTTCCAGGATTTGGCCCCAGTTTTTAGGTCTGGGTCCGGGTCTAGGTCGTGGTCTAGGTCTCGGTCTTTGTTTAGGTCCCAAGGCACAGGTCTCGGTCTCGGTCCAAGTCCCGGTATGGGTTTTGGTTTGAGTTTGGGTTTAGGTTTGGGTCCTGTTACAGTCCCATGTATGGGTTCTAGTCCCAGTCCTGGTCCGATTGTGGTTCCGAGTCTGCGATCAGGTCGGACCTGAACTTGGGACCCGATCCAAGACCCAGACTTGAACCTAGACATGGATCTGGATACGAACCTATACTCGAACCCAAACCCAGACCGATACCCACACCGAGATCGAAACTTGGGACCTTGATCCAGACCGAGACCCAGACCCAAACCTGAACCCGTACCCAAGACTTGGACTCGAACGAGGACTTAGACCCTGACCCTGACCCGAACCTAAACACGAAATCAAAATTTGAACTTGGACTAGGACCCGAATCCAAACATGGACCCAAATTGGGACCTAGGACTCGGATCTAGAAGGGGGACCTGGACTCGAGCCTCAGAACCCAGACCCGGGTCGGAACCCGAGACTCGGACCCAGACCTGGATCTGGACTCAAACCCAGGTCTGGAACCGGACTAGGATCGGAAACCCGAACCCATACTCGAACTAGGACTATAACCACGATTGGGTTCAGACTCGGACCAGGACCTAGGTTCCACACCTAGATGGGAGACCTGGACCCGAGACCCAAGCTTCGGAACTGGCACCGAGACCTAGGACCTGACCCCGGACCCGGACCCTGAACAAGGACCCGAACGAGGTCCTAGGAACCGAAATGGAATTAGAGTGGGACCCGACACTGGGATCCTAATTTGGACCCGGGGTTTGGACCTGACCCATAGTCGATGTTTGGATCTGCGACACATACCCAGACTCAAACCGAGACCTGGACTCAAACCCGAACCTGGACCCAGACCAAAACCTGTACTCCGTGACCCGAAACTGGAAGCGAGACCGGAAGTGGACCGGGACCTGGGAACAAGACTAGGGTACTGGGACCCTACATCAGTCTCGGAACTAGAATCTAACAAAGAACCAGACCCTGACCCGGACTGAGATGCCGACCAGAATAAAAACTCGGATCGGGACTCAGGACACTAACCTAGACCCAGACACGGACTTGGACCCAGACCAGAACTCATGACCCGGACCGGGATAGGAGACTAAGACCTAGACCCAGGTCCCTGACCTACATTGGGGACCCAAACCCAAAATTAGAACCATAACCAGAATCAAGACCCAGGACTAGGACTTGGACCCAAGACCTGAGCCAGGTCTCGGTCCCAGACCCAAACCCAGACACGGACACGGACCAAGACCCAAGATCCGAATCGGACTTGAACCCAAATACACACCTAGACCAATACTTGGACTCGGACCCAAACCCACACCCGAACCTTAAATCGTACCCCGTGACCCCAAATTGGAACCAGAACTGTAAGCGGGCCCTTAAACCCTAAACTCTTCACACTTACCCCTAAACCCTAACCCCTAAACCCTAAACTCTAAATCGCTATATACTAAACCCAAAACCCTAAAATCCTTAAAACCTAACCATGACACGGGCCCTGACTCATATCCATACCGAGATCAGAACCTAAGACCGAGAACTTAACCCGAATCTAGACCCGAACCTAGACTCAGACCCAGGACCTGAACCAGAACCCAAACCTAGACTAGAACCTCGTCCAGGACCTAGCCCTTGACTGGGACCCGGATCGTGACCCCGACCCAAACCCGAACAGGGGCCTGGACTGAAACTGGAACTCGGAGCCAGACTCAAACCTGAACCCGTAGTTGGACCTAGACTAGGACCTAAACTCGGAATCCAAACCTGAACCCGTAGTTTGACCTAGACTACGACCCAAACTCGGGATCCAAACCTGAACCTAAACTTGAACCTAACCGGGACCTAGGATCCGGACCTAGATGGGGGACCTGGGCCCCAAACCCAAACCTATACGAAGACCTGGACAAAGGATCCATACCTAGATGGGAGACTTGGACCCGAAACTAGGCCCCACAACCGGGACCGAGACCCAAAACTTGACTCCAGACACGAGATAAAGGACCCGACCCAAGATCTAGAACCTAGGACCTGGCTACCGGTACAGAACCCCGAAACCATACCCGAACCCAAACATAGGACCCGACCCATGACCTGAGAGCCAAACTGGAAAAAGACGGAGATTTGAATCTGGATCTGAGGCTTCGGCCTGACTTGTAGTCAGTGTTTGAATCTAGGACCCGGACCCAAATCCGTACCCAGACTTGGACTTGGACCCAAACTACGATCCAGACCAGATCCCAGACCCAGAATAAGAATCGGACCAGGTCTGGGACTAGAACCCAAAACTGAGATAGTAACAGGAACCAAAACTAAAGCCATACTCATACCATAACCCATACTGGGACTTGGACCCAGACTGGGACCGGTGACTTGGGACCTAAACCAAGACCAGGACCCGAACCCAGACCCAGACCCAAACCCACACCTAAAAACTAGGGTCGGACCCAGGATCTAAGAACCAGACTCAGACCATGGACTCGAAACTCGGACTCACACTAGGAATTGGATCCGAACATGGACCCAAACCCAAAGTAGGACTTTGACTCAAACCGGTACTCGAGACCTGAACTCGAATCGAAACACGAACTTGGAGCCAGACTAAGACCTAGGACTTAAACATAGATGGCGAACTCAGACCCATGAATTGCGCCCCCAAACCGGGACCAGAACTTGGGCCTTGGAACTTGGATCGGGATTTGAGACCCGACGCCAGACCCAAATTTGGACCTAGGACCCACCACGGGACCTGGGATCCGGGACTCGATGCTTGGACCTGACCCGTAGTCGGTGTCTGGATATAGGAATTAGACTAGAACCCGCACCCAAACTCGAACTCAAACCATGATCCGATCACATACCTAGAACGAGACCCACACTTGGGAACCAAAACCGAAACTTGAATTGGAACCGGACTGAGATCTTGGAACGGGACTAAGACCTAGATCTAGACTCGAACTCGAAACTAGACCCAACCTTTAACCCTAACCGAGACAGAAACCCTGACCTAAACCTTGCCCAAGACCCAAATGAAGACCTGAACCAAGACTCGGACCCAAACTTGACAAAAACCCGTACCCCGTGACTTGAAACTGGAAACAAAAATAGAAGCGGATCAGGACCCAGGAACAGGACCAAGAACAGGACCTCGACTCAGATCAAAAACTGTAACTGAACCAGGAACCGGATTCGAAAACAAACCCACCCTAGGATTGGGTCCCAAACTTGAATCCAAACCCGAATCGAGACTTTGGACCTAAACCCACACCTGAACTCAAAGCCAAACATGGAACAGGACTCGAGACCCAGAATAGAGATCGAGACCAAGAACTGCACCCTAGTCTCGGTCCCGAACCAAGACTGAGACCTAGACTAAGACCTGGGACATGAACCGAAACTAGACTAGGACTTGTGATTGGGATCCAGATCTTGTCCCAGGATCCGGGAACTGGGGCTTGGAAAAAACCCATAGTCCGAATCTTGATTTGGGACTCAGACAGGGACCCGAAGCTGGACTAGGACCTGGACCCAAACCTAGACATGGGACCCGAAACTGAAACTTGAACAAGAACGTGAACAAAGACCCTGGAACAGGACCGAGACTGTGACCAGTACCTCGACCTAGACTTGGACCGACAGCCAAACGTAGTCCAGAACCCAGTCTCGGACCCAGACTACGACTGAGACTCGAACCCAAACCCGAACCCGAACTCGGGACTCAATCCCAAACCCACACCAAGCCCTTGACCGAGACTAGGATTCAGACCTGGACATGTACATGAACTTAGACAAGGAACCAAATACCGACCCAGACCCAGACCGAGTTCAAAACATGGGACCTGGACCTGAACCCAGACGCAGACGCAAACCTAGAACTAGACCAAAACCCAAGACCTGGACTGAGATCCTGACCCAGACCCAAACCTGGACCCGCACTAGGGACACTAACTTGGACCTGGACCCGAACCCAAACTTGGACAAGGACTGAGACCCCAATCCAGACCCAAACCCGAACCCGAACTCGAACCCAAACACACAATCCGAGTATGGGTCTGTGTTTGAGTCCGGGACTTAGTCCAGTTACAATTTCGGGTCTAGGTCCTTGTCCTGCTCCTTGTCCTATTCGTGGGTCTCGATCTGCTTCTAGTTTCTGTTCCAATTTCAAGTCACGCGGTACGGGTCGAGTCCAAGAATCGAGTCCCTGATCCCAAGTCCCGAGGTGGGTCTTATGTCCAATTTTTGGTTTGGGGTCAGGTCTCAGATCCTGATCCAAGTTCTGAGGCCCAAGTTCTCGTCGTAGTTTGGGGCCCAATTCTTGGGTCTGGGTCCCCCATCTATGTTTGGATCTTAGGTACCAATCTGGGTCCAAGTTCGTGTTTTAGTTTGGGTTCGAGTCTCAGGTCCAAGTGTGGGTTTGGGTCCGAGTTTTAGTCCGAATCCTAGTCTGGGTCCTGATTTCGGATCCCTAGTCTGAGTTTAGTTCTTGGGTCCTATGTCTGGCCTTGATTCTTAGCTCTGGGTCGGGGTCTGGGTCCTGGTTTGGGTCCAAGTCCCAGTCTTGGTTTAGGTCCCAGGTCACAGGTCTCGGTCCGGGTCCAAGTCCCGATATGGGTTCTGGTCTAAGTATTGTTTTAGGTTTGGGTCCTGTTACAGTCCCAAGTCTGGGTTCTCATCCCAGTCCGGGTCTGATTCTCATTCCGGGTCTTGGTACGGATCTGAGTTCGAGTCCTGGATTCAAACACTGACTACGAGTCAAGATAAAGCCTTAGGTCCAGATTCGGATCTCGGTCTGGTTCCAATTCGAGCCCTGAGTCCAAGGCCGAGTCCTTAGTTTTGGTTTGGGTTTGGGTTCAGAGTTGGGTCCCGGTAGTCAGTTCCTGGGTTTCGGGTCCAAAGTCGGGTCTTGTTCCTCGAGTTTGGGGTCAAGTTTTGGGTCTCCGTCGTGGTTTTGGGCCCAGGTTTGGGTCCAAGTCCCCATCTATGTCCCGATCCTTGTTCCAGGTCTTGGTCCAGGTTCGGGTTTGGGGCCCAGCTCCCCCATCTAAGTCACAATTCGGTTCTCAGGTCCCAAGTTCGAGTCTCAGGTCCCAGGTGTTGGATATATTTTACCAGGATCTAGATTTACTAACAAGTATGTCTCATTAACATCCTAATATGAATTCTAAAACAATGAAATAAACACATAAGGGTTTAAGGAAACCTTACATTAGGTGCAGCGGAATATAATGACTCCTTCCGTTCAGATATCTAGCCCTTGATTCCTTTCTGTAGCAGAGCATTATCAATATCTGAACCTAGATCTCTTTCTCTCCTTCCTTTGATGCTGATTCTCCTTCTTGTTGGTTAATTTTCCACACTCTTACACACTATGATTGACATACCATTTGATGTGTGTGGGCACTCACTCATTCACTCAAGGAATTCGAAATTTAGAAAACAAAAGAAGAGAGAAGGTGGCGGCTAGAAATTTTTCTCTGAAGGAGTGATATGTATCATCTTTTCCTGAAGCCATCACTACCTATTTATAGGTAACCACCTAGGTTTAAGTTAGAATTATTTGGCATTAAAATAATGAAAAAATAAATGATAAAACCCTACAAGTGTGGCTGGCATTGGCCTTGGATAATGGGCCCCACTTATGCAATTTTTGTGTTTTATCATTCCTGCATCTTATTTTCTCAAAAACGCCAATTTTCAAATTCAACCATTTAAATGCCAATTCTAATTATTTAATAACTAAAAATTAATTATTAAATAATATTTGCATTTAATATATTTATTAGTTAGACATATAAAGTCTCTTAATTAATAAATATCGGTCCCTTCCAATGTATACTCCATACATCCGATGCTGGTAAACTATGCC
The DNA here is from genome assembly GCF_029168945.1 of Cannabis sativa. NCBI lineage: Eukaryota > Viridiplantae > Streptophyta > Magnoliopsida > Rosales > Cannabaceae > Cannabis > Cannabis sativa. Next base: position 63,959,228 of record NC_083601.1, read on the forward strand.
AATGCCCTGGAAAGGACATAACACTTATCAAAGGTGTAAGAATACCTATCGCTGATTATACCATGCCAGTCAAAATCCAGTGTTCTAAGAAATCAGGGAATAAACTTTCGAACATATAATTAAGATTATATTCCACTGTGTTGACAACACTATAATCATTAAAAAATAATATGTTCTGGAATTATATAGAATTCATACATTATGTAAATAATCATGAAATAAATCATGTGAACCATGCAACATTAAATGTTATTTCTGATCCTTATTAATAAGTAAATCTGATTATATTGAAATGAGTTTTATTTAGGGCATAAAACCCAACACCAGGTCCCAGTCCAGGTTCAGGGCTCGATCCTAGTCCGGGTCTGGGTCCTAGTCCTGTTCTCAGTCCAGGTTCAAGTCCCGGGTTCAAGTTTGAGTTCTAGTACGAGTTTGACTCTAGGTCTGGGTCTAGGTCTAGGTCTGGGTTTTTGTTCGTGTATGGGTTTGGGTCTTGGTCTGGGTCTATGTTTGGGTCGGGGTTCTTCTACGTGTCTGGGTTCTTATCCAGGTCCTAGGTCACGGCTGTTGGGTTCCATGTTCTAGGTCGCAGGTCCTGGCACAAGTCTAGGTTAAGGTTTAGGTTTCAGTTCAGGTATTGATCCCAATCTAGGTCCGGGTGCGTGTTCGGTTCTGCGTCTAGATTGAGGTCTCGGTCCAAGTCTAATTCCTGTTCCAAGGTCCTAATTCCGGTTCTTGTTCCCATTTCGGGTCCTGGGTCTGAGTCTTGGTTTGGGTCGTAGTTTGGAAATGGTTCCAGGTATGGGTCTTGGTACGATTCTAAGATCCAGACACTGACTATGGGTTGGGTCCAAGCACGGGGTCATGGGTCAAGATCTGGATCCCAATCTTGGGTCCTGGTCTCGTTCCTATTCGGATCCTGGGTCTCAGTCTGTGTCCATGTCTGAGTCCGGGTTTGGGACAGAGACTAGGGTCGGGTCTTGGGTCCCATTACAAGTCCTGGGTCGTGATTCTGGTACTAATTTTGGGTTTGGGTCCCCAATCGAGGTCTGGTACCTGGTTCCAGGTCTGAGTCTCCAATCTCAGTCCAGGTCCTACGTCCGAGTCTAGATCCAAGTCCATCTCTAGGTTCGGGTTTGTGTCCCTAGTCCCGATCCGATTTTTGATTTGAGTCCACATCTCGGTCTGTGTTTGGGTTTGGGTCCTAGACAGATTCTAGTTCCGGTACCGAGATCGGGTCCTAGTCCTCTAGTCTTGTTCCCAGGTCCCGGTCCGTTTCCAGTTTCGAGTCACAGGGTACAGGTTCGGGTATGGGTCTAGGTTTGGGTCCGAGTCCGGGTTTGGGTTTGAGTCTAGGTATGGGTCCCAGATCCAAACATCGACTATGGGTCAGGTCCAAGCTTCGGGTCGAAGGTTTTGGTCTCGGGTCCTTGTCTTGTTCCACTTTGGGTCAAAGGTTCTAGTTTGGGTCGTAGTTCAGGGTGTGGGTCCATGGTCAGTTCCAGGGTCTCAGTGCCAGTTCTGAAGCCCGGGTCCCGGGTCTAGGTTCCCCATCCAGGTTAGGGTACTAGGTCCCAGTTCGAGTCTAGGACCTGGTCAGGGTTAAAGTCCTAGTCCGAGTTCAGGTTCGGGTTTCCAATCCCGGTTTCAGTCCCAGATAAGGGTTCTAGTCGAGATCCTAGTCCGGGTCTTAGTCTAAGATTTTGATCTTGGTCCGGGTTCCGTGGACCGGGTCAAGGTCCCCCATCCAGGTACGGGTCCTTGGTCCTAGTCAGGGTTCATGTTTGGGTTCGGGTCCTAGTCCCAATTTTCATTTCGATTCTGTGTCTGCCTTCGGGTATGGGTTCGAGTCCTGGTCCGAGTTTTGTGTTGGGTCTGGGTCTAAGTTCGGATCCCGATCTGGGTCTGGGTTTTTGTCCAGGTCCAAGTCCAAGTCTTGGGTACGGATCCAGGTTTGGGTTTGGGTCTCGCTCTAGATCCACGTCCCACGTTTTGATCCTGTTCTGGGTATGGGTCCGCGTCTGGGTTCGAGTCTAGGTTTGTATCTAGATCCATCTCTAAGTCCGAGTTTGGGTCTGGGATTGGGTCCTAGGTTCAGGACCGACATGATACTAGACCTGGAACCGGAATAACAATAGGACTAAGACTGTAACAGGACTCAAACCTAAACCCAAACTCAGACCAGAACCCATAATGGGACTTGGACCCAAACCAGGACTTGTGACCTGGGAACTAAACAAAGATCGGGACCTGGACCCACACTGGGACCTGGACCCAGATCGGGACCAGGACCTAGACCGAGACCCAAAAACTGGGGCCTAACCCAAGACCCAAGAACAAGACTTCGACCTCGCACCCGAAGCCCAGACCCAGACTGGGACTAGCACCCGAACTCGGACAAGAACCCAAACCGGGACCTGGACTCGGGTCGGACCCGAACCCGAACCAGCACACGAACTTGGACCCGGACCTGGACCTAGGACCCAAACATAGATGGGGGACTGAGACCTAGGAATTTAGCCCACGAACTAGGACCAGAACTTGGATCTGGATCGGGGACCCGACCCTAGACCCAAACCTGGACATAGGACCCACCTCGGGACCTTGGATCCGGGACTCGATGCTTGGACCCGACCTGTAGTCGATGTTTGGATCTAGGACTTAGACCAAAACCCGAACCCAAACTCAAACACAAACCAGGACCCGGACACATACAAAGACCCAGAACAACAATTAGGAACCGAAACCGAAACTTGAACTTGAACGAGACTGAGATCTTTGAAAGGGATCGAGATGTGCACCCGGACCCAAACCTGGAATCGGACCCAACCACAAACCCTACCTGAGACCGAAACCCAAACCTAAACATCGCCCCGGACCCAAATCAGGACCCAAACCCTAACTCAGACCCAGACCCAGGACCCAAACTTGGACCTTGACTAAGGCCTGGACCCAGATCGAGATCTGAAAAACCCGCACCTAGACTTGGAATAAAAATCGGACCCCAACCCCAACCTGGTCCCAAACCCGGACCCTGAACCAAACCCGAACCGGGAATTAGAATTGGAACTGTGACTAGGACCCAGACCTAAGACCAGAACCAAACCCAAACCATAACCCAAACTCAGACTAGAACCTAGACCGAGACCTTGACTAGCACTGAGACCTCAGACCTAGCACCTGAACCTGGACCGGGACCTAGACATGACCTGGTCTTAAACCCTCACCGAGTCCTGAGACCAGCAACCCAGACCAGGATCCAAACCCTGACAAGGACCCGAACCTCAACCAAGACGAAGACTGGGATATAGACGTAGACTTGAACACGGACCGGGACCTAGACTAAACCAAGACTCGGGACTCGAACCCGAACCTGGATCCAGACCAAGACCTACGAACTAAACTTGGAAGGGGGACCTAGACCAAAGACCTAGGCGCTGAAACCCAAACCCAGATCTAAATCCAAGACTCAAAACTGAACCTAGACTTGACCTTGACCTGGGAATCCGAATTCGGACCCAAACCCGGACCCGAAACCTGCCCTGGACCCGAACCACGACATGAACCTGGACTCGAACCCATGTTAAGACCAAACCCGAACTTGGGACCCAAAATCAGACCCAGACCCAGAATCAAACCCAAACATGGACCTTCACTGGACCCGAACTCGAACCCAGATCGGGATCAAAACCCAAGACTTAGACCCAGAACTAAACACGGACTCAGATCGAGATCAAAACCTCGGACTCAGACCCGAACCTGGACCCAGACCCAGGACCCTAACCCACACCCGAAGCCTAATCCGGACCTAGACTGAGATCTAGACCCGAACCCAAACTCAGACTAGGACTCAAACCCAGACCCGAGACCCAAACTCAGACCTAGACCCAAACCAAGAACCAGACCGAGATCCAGACCTGGACCCAGACCCGAGTCTAGACTCAGACCAGGAATCAGACCCTAACCCAGACCCAGACCCAAACTCGAACCCCAACACAGAATCAAAATACAAACTACGACTTGGACCCAAACCTGAACAAGGACACAGATTGGGGCCTTAGACTCGGACCTAGATGAGGGACCTGGAATTGGGCCTCAGAACCCAAACCCAAATCGGAACTCGGGACTTGGACCCGACCTAGACTCGAACCCAGATTTGGACCCAGACCGATATGAGAACCCAAACCCAAACTCGAATAAGGACTTGAACCCCGACCGGGTCCTTGACCCAGACCTTGACCTAGGATCCAGACTGGGTCTTGGGACCCGAAGTGCAACTAGACTGGGACCCGAGACCGTGAACTAGATTTTGACCCAGGGCTTGGACCTGACCCGTAGTCAGTGTTAGGATCTGGGATCCATACCCAGACTCTCAAACCAAGACTCGGACTCAGACCTAGACCCTTACCCAGACCCAAATCCGTAACCCAGACCTGGACGAGGACGAGGACGTCGGACCCTGTAAGGGGGGTGATTGTGACAGTCAGTAGTCCCGTGATCCGTAAGGGGAAACACCGGTTAAGCTGTGCAATCCCACACTGCCTTGGGAAGGTCAAGTGGGATGATTCTAAGGCTGTGTAGGTATGGGACTGCACAGTTGAAGAGAGCTTAAATGGATTGATTCGTACTACCTATATCAACAAGGTGCATCTTGTTTTTCGGTAGCCCGTCACGAAAGAACTCCACAGTTAAGCGTGCTTGGCTTGGAGCAATTTCAAGGATGGGTGACCTCCTGGGAAGTTTTCCCAGGATGCGTGTGAGTGACGAAAAAGCACGCTGGAAACACTCGTGTTGGTCTGTAGGGTCAGTCATCAGTCCATGAAGCAGCCAAAGTGACGTACTCGTGTATAGGAGCCATTATTCCGTGGGTGTAAGGACCCAATGGAGGCTTGAAGCGGGGACGTTACACGGATCCTTGGTCTAGGTCTTGGTCCAGGTTCGGGTTTGGGGCCCAGGTCCCCCATCTAGGTCACGATTTGGTTCTCAAGTCCCAAGTTCGAGTCTCGGGTCCCAAGTCCCAATCCCGGTCCCAATTTGGGTTCTAGTCCTAGTATAGGTTCAAGGCTCGATCCAGGTCCGAGTCCCGGGTTCAAGTTTTAGTCATGGGTTCGTGTGTGAGTTCTGGTACGAGTTTGGGCCTAGGTCTGGGTCTTGGTCTGGGTCTAGATCTGGGTTTGGGTTTTGGTCCGGGTCAGGGTCCAGGTCTCGGTCTGGGTCTTGGTCTGGGTCCAAGTGTTGGTACGGCTCTGAGATCTGGTCCAGGTCCTTGGTCATGGGTGCTGGGTCTGGGTTCGGGTTTGGGTCTGGGTTAGGGTATCGATCCCAATCTAGGTCCGTGTTCGGTTCTGCATCAAGATCCAGTTCTGGGTCTAGTTCCAATTCCTGTTCCAAGGTCCTAATTCGAGTTCTTGTTCCGATTTCAGGTCCTTAGTCCGAGTCTGGGTTTGGGTCCTAGTTTTGAAATGGTTCCAAGTTTGGGTCTTGGTAAGATTCCAAGATTGACACACCTACTACAAGTTGGGTCCAAGCCTCGGGTCATGGGTCAAGATCCGGTTCCCAATCTTGGGTCCCGGTCTTGTTCCGATTAAGATTTGGGTTCCAGTCCATGTCCAAAACCGTGTCTTGGTCCAGGTTTGGGACCAAGACCGGGGTCAGTTCTTGGGTTACATTCTAAATCTTGGGTCCCGATTCTGGTTCTAATTTCAGGTTCGGGTCCGCAAACCAGGTCTGGACCTGGGTCTAGGTCTGAGTCTCTGATCCCGGTCCGGGTTCTGCGTCCGGGTTTGGATCCAAGTCCATGTCTAGGTTTAGGTTCGTGTCTCGAGTCCCGATCCTAGTTTTAATTCGAGTCTACGTCTCAGTCCGGGTGTGGGTTTGGGTCCTAGTCCCTTTGTCTTTTTCCCATGTCTCGGTCCGCTTCAAGTTCCGCTTCAAATTTCGGGTCACGGTGTACGTGTCCGGGTCTGGTTCTGGGTTTGGGTCTAAGTTCGGGTTTGGGTTTGAGTCCGGGTATGGGTCCCAAATCAAAACATCGACTATGGGTCAGGTCCAAGCCCTGGGTGCAGATCAGTATCACGGTCTCGAGTCATAGTCTAGTTCCACTTTGGGTCCCAATACCTGGTCTGGGTCCAAGTTCAGGGTTTGGGTCCGGGGTCAGGTCTTGGGTCTCAGTGCCAATTCCGAATCCCGGGTCTTGGGTCCAGGTGCCCCATCCAGGTCTGGGTCCTAGGTCCTTGTTCGAGTCTAGGACCAGGTCGAGCTTCAAGTCCTAGTCCGAGTTTGGGTTCGGGTTTCAAATCCCAGTCAGGGTCCAGATCTGGGTTTGAGTTCCAAGTTCGAGTCCAGATCTTGGTCCGGGGCCAATTCTTGGGTCTAGGTCACCCATCCAGGTCTGGGTCCTAGGTCCTAGTCCGAGTCCATTTTTGGGTTCAGGTCCTAGTCCCATTTCTGTTTTCGATTCCGTGTTCAGGTTCGGGTTCAGGTCTGGGTCTGGGTCGGGGTCTGAGTCCTGGTCCGAGTCCTGAGTTGGGTTTAGGTCCAAGTCTGGATCCCTGTCTGGGTTTGGGTTTGGGTCTAGGTCCGCGTCCAAGTCTTGGGTACGGGTCCAAGTTTGGGTCTGGGTCTCGGTCCGGATCCAGGTCCCACGTGTTAATCCCGGTCTGGGTAAGGGTCCGAGTCTCGGTTCGAGTCCAGGTTTGTATCTAGATCCGTGTCTAGGTCCGAGTCTGGGTCTGGGATCGAGTCCCTGGTTCAGGTTTGACCCGATAGCGGACCCAGGACTGGGACTGTAACAGGACCCAAACCTGAACCTAAACTCAGACTAGAACCCATACCAAGACTTGAACCAGACTAGCACTTGTGACCTGGGATCTAAACCAAGACCGGGACCTGAGCCCAGACAGGGACTAGGGCCTAGAACCAAACCTCAAAACCGTGGCCGATCCCAGGACCCAAGAACCAGACTCGGACCTAGGACCCGAAACCCAGAGCTAGACTGGGAATGGGACCCGAACTCGTACCCGAAGCCAAATCGGGACCTGGACTCGAAATGGACCTGAACCAGAACCCAAACAAGGACCTAGGACCCGAATATAGATGGGGGACCCTGACCTATGAATTGGGCCCCAAAACTAGGCCTAAAACTTGGGCCTTAGAACTTGGATCGAGATCGGGGACCTGACCCTAGACCCAGCACTTGGAAATAGGACCCACATCGGGACCTGGGATCCGGGACTCGATGGTTGGACTCGATTCGTTGTCGATGTCTAGATCTAGGACTTAGACCAGAACGCAAACCCCAACTTAAACTCAAATCAGGACCCGGACACATACCAAGACCCAGACCCACACTTGGGAACAACAACTGAAACTTGAACTGGAACCGGACCGAGACCTAGACCCAGGCCCGAACCCTGAACCAGAGCCAGCCGCGAACCCTACTCGAGACCGAAACCCGGACCTGAACCTCGCCCTGAACCCGTACCTCGTGACTTGAAACTGGACCCGAAACTAGAAGCAAATAAGGACCCAGGAACAGGACCAGGATTAGGACATGGACCCAAACCCAAAATGTAACTGGACCAGGATCCAGACTCGGACACAAACCCACCGTGGGATTAGGTCCAAAACCTGGACCCAAACCCGAACAAGAACCTGGTCCAAGACCTAGACCTTAACTAGGACCTTGATCGGGACCCCAACCCAGACCTGAAAAAAGACCTGGACTCAGACCAGGACCCGAACCTAGACTCAAACCTTAACCCGTACTCCGACCTAAACTCGGACCCAAACTTGGGATCCAAACCCGAACTTGAACTTGGACGTAGACCGGGACCTAGGATCCAGACCTAGATGGGAGACCTGGGCCCCAAACCCAAACTTGGAGTAAGAATCCGGACTTGGACCCAAAACTCGACCCCAAACTCGAGACACGGGACCCGACCTTTGACCCGCAACCCAAGACCTAACTACCGAGACACAACCCTGAACCTGAACCCAAACCCTAAATTAGGACCCGACCCAAGATCCAGGACCTGCACTAAAACAAGACTTAGATCTGAATCTTGACCAAAGGCTTTGACCTAACCCGTAGTTAGTGTTTGAATCCAGGACCCAGACCTGGATCCGTACCTAGACTCGGAATCGGAATCAGACCAGGTGTGGGATTAGAACCTAGACCTGGGACAGTAACAAGACCAAAACCTAAACCCAAACTCAGACCTGAACACATACCTGGACTTCGACCCAGACCCAGACACAGGACCTAGATCGGGTTGGAGACTAAGATCTGGACCTAAGACCCAAACCTAGATTGGAGACCCAAACTCAAAATTAGAACCAGAATCGGGAAACATGACTAGGACTGGGACCCAAGACCCGACCCCGGTCTCTATCTTAGACCCAGACCCGAACACGGACATGGACCGAGTCCTAGCATCTGAATCAAAACAAGACAAGGACCCAAGATTTGGATCTGGATCATGACCTACGACTTGGGCATGGACGTAACCCGTAGTCGGTGTCTAGATCTTGCAATCGTACCAAAACCGGAACCTGGAACTTTTTCCTAACCAGGAACCAAACACTAACTCAGACCCAAAACCCAAAATTAGAACAAGAACCGAAATCAGGACACTAGAATAGGAATTGGACCTCAACCAAAAATTGGATCTGGATGCAGAATCGAACACGGATCCGGATCCAGGCCTGGATCGATACCTGGACCCCGACCCGAACCCAGACCTAGACTTGCGCCAGGACTGCAACCTATAACCCAAACCCAGGACCCGTGACTCGGGAACTAGACCAGTACGCAGACCCAGACCCAGAACAAGACCAAGACCTCTACCCAGAAACAGACTGAAACCTGGACCGAGACCCAGAACTAGACCCAGACTCAGACACAGACACAGACACATACCAGAACTCAAACTCAAGCCCGGGACTCAAACCCAGACCAAGATCAGGACTAAGACCAAGACCTGGACTAGGACCGAGACCTGAACCTGGACTGGGACTAGAACCTAGACTGGGACTGGGACCGGGACCGAGACTAGGACCCGAGACCCGATACTCGGACCTAGGACTTAAGAACTAAACCGTGAGCAAGACCTAGACCAGGCCAAGACCCAAGACAAGGAAAAGTACCAAACACAAACTGGGACCTACACTCAGACTAGGACCCTAACCAAGACCGGGACCTAGGACCCTGACCTGAATCGAGCAGCCAGACCCATGACTAATGAACCAAGTGTTGGAATTATTTTACCAGGATCTTAGATCTACTCACAAGTATGTTGATTAACACCCTAAATATGAACTTTCTAAAACGATGATTTAAACACATATAAAGTTTAAGAAACCTTACATTGGGTGCAGCGGAATTGAATGACTCCTTCCGTTCAGATCTGTAATCCTTGTATCCTTTCTGTCGCAGAGTATTATCAAGATCTGAACCTGGATCTCTTTCTCTGAATCCTTGATGCTGAATCTCCTTTGCTGATGATGTTTCTTCACGATCTTCCTCACTATGATTGAGGTATTGCTTGCTGTGTGTGGGCACTACTCATACACTAAGAATTTCGAAATCTCAATGAGGAAGAGAGAGAGAATGGGTTTGGCCAAAGATAGGGAGAGAGAAGGCTCAAGTTTTTCTCTGAAGGAAAAATAGAAAATTTAAGTGTGTTTTTCCTGAAGCCTTCACTATCTATTTATAGCATTCAACTAGGGTTATGTTTGAATTATTTGGCATTGAAATAATGAAAATATCAGAGATAAATTCCTATAAAAGTGGCCGACCCTATACTAGTGGATTTGGGCCTCACTTTTTGTAATTTTGAAGTTTTATCTTTTCTACATCTGATTTTCTCAAAAACACCAATTTTCTAATTCAACCATTTAAATGCCAATTCTAACTATATTACAGGCTCAGGTTTTTCTGAATGAAAAGTGTGTAATTTTCCTGAAGCTTCACTACCTATTTATAGCATTCCACTAGGGTTAGGTTTGAATTATTTGGCATTAAAATAATGAAAATATCAGAGGTAAAATTCCTATAAAAGTGGCCGGCCAAGGATTATTGGATTTGGGCCTCACTTTTTGCAATTTTCCAGTTTTATCACTTTTGCATCTGATTTTCTCAAAAATACCAATTTTCTAATTCAACCATCTAAATGCCAATTCTAACTATTTAATAACTATAAATAATTATTAAATAATATTGTCATTTATCATATTTATTAATTGAACCATACAAAGTATCATAATTAACAAATATGCCCCTATTAACTCTTTCTTTACAATTTCGCCCTTACTTAGTGAAAAATTCACAAGTAGACATAGTGCGGGGACCATGGGTCTATATAACCGAGCTTCCAATAAGTAGATCAAGAATTCAGCACTAAAATTCACTAACTTATTAATTCTTCGTCGAATCCACGCATAGAACTTAGAATTGCACTCTCAGTATATAGAATGCTCTATATGTTCCACCATATAGACGCATCATTAGTTATCCATTGTTATAATCCTAATTTGATCAATGATCCTCTATATGAATGATCTACACTGTAAAGGGATTAAATTACCGTAACACCCTACTATGTATTTTATCCTTAAAACACTTGACCCCATATAAATGATATTTCAGCTTATGTGAAATGAGTACTCCACCATTTATGTTCGTTTGGTCAAGCTCGAAGGAGGTCATCCTTTGCTTACTATTCGCCGGATAGAAGCTATAGATTCCATGTTTATGCTAGCGCTCCCACTCAATTGCACTACCGTGTTCCCAAAATGTACGTATCACCCTGACCTAAAAGTAGGCTTAACTAACAAATCAAAGAACACGAATAGCCTTTCAAGATTGAGCCTAATCAACACCGGATTAAGAACATTTGATCTAGGATCAACTAGGCGATATTGACTTGAATAGATTTTACGGTAAGTTTAATTAAGTCTAAGTCAAAGTTCAATATCGGTCCCTTCCGATGCATACTCCATGCATCCAACCTGAGCTTTACTTTAACCAATGTTCTGGAAAGAACATAGCATTTCTCCAAATGCAAGTAAACTCTTGTTGTAGATTATCATATCAGTAAAACCCTGTGTCTGATAAATCTAGGAAACTTTATTCACATAGTCATGTTTACTTTCCAAAGTGATGACAACACAATAAACGGGATCAAGTATGTGAAAAGGGTTTAAGATGAATTTATAAATCAAATAGACAAGTAATTGATAAAGTGAACCAAAACATACACAAATGAATGAAAAATACTTCTGTTTCTTTATTGATGTTGAATAAAATAGATTACATTGAAATGGAGTTTTATTTAGGGCATAAAACCCAACATTGACCCCATCCCAAACTTGAACACCGACCCGAACTGGAACCCAAACTCAAACTCGGAATTACGACTAGAACTTGCACCGGACTAGGACTAGACTCGAACCCAAACCCAAATAAAAACCCAAATCGAGACCCAAACCGAGAGCCAAACTTAAACCTCGAGTAGGACATAAACCTGAACCTAGATCGGGACCCAAACCCAGACCAGAACCGGGACCTGGGAAATGGAACTAGGATCGGGACCCAAGACCCGACTCAGACCCGAACTCAGTCCGTGTCTGGGTCCGAGTCCTAAACTTGGTCCGTGTCCGAGTCTTTAGTTCGAGTCCGAGTCCCTGGTTCGAGTCTGAGTTTTGGTACGAGTCCGACTCTGGGTCCTGGTCTGGCTCTGGATCTGGGTCAGGGTTTGAATCTGGGTCTAGGTTTGGGTCTTTGTTTGGCTTTGGGTCTGGATCTAGGTTCTGGTACGGGTCTAGGTTCTAGTCCAGGTCCCGGGTCACGGGTCCTAGGTTCCAAGTTTTGAGCGCAGGTCTTGGCACAAGTCTGGGTCTTAGTTCGGGTCTGGGTCTGAGTATCGATCCCAGTCTGGGTCCGAGTATCAATCCTAGTCTGGGTCTGGGTCCGTGTTCAGTTCTGCGTCTAGATGTGGTTCTGGGTCAATGTCTAATTCCTTCTCCAAGGTCCTAAATCCGGTTCTTGCTCTTATTTTGGGTGCTGCTACAATTCCAAGATCCATACATCGACTACGGATTGGGTCCAAGCCCCGGGTCGTGGGTTAAAATACGAATCCCAATCTTGGGTCCCGGTCTCGTTCTGATTTAGTTCTTAGGTCCCAGTCCGTGTCCATGTCCGGGTCCGGGTCCGGGACCGAGACCGGGGTCACGTCTTGGGTCCCAATCCTGGGTCCTGATTCTTGTTTTAATTTCAGTTTTGGGTCCCCAATCTAGGTTAGGGACCTAGGTCCAGGTCTGAGTCTCCAATCCCGATCTGGGTCCTGCGTCTGGGTCTGGCCCAATCCGTGTTTGGGTTCGGGTTCGTGTCCCAAGTTCCGATCGGAGTTTTGATTCGGGTCTGTGTCTCGGTCCGGGTCCGGGTCCTAGTAAGATTCTAGTTCGAGGACTAAGACCGGGTCCTAGTCCCTTGGTCTTCTTTCCGAGTCACGATCTGCTTTTGGTTCCGCTTCTAGTTTGGGGTCACGGGATACGGGTCCGAGTCTGGGTCCGAGTCTGGGTCTGGGTTTGGGTCCGAGTCTTGGTTTAAGTTTGATTTTGGGTATAGGTCCAAATCCAAACATCGACTATGGTTCAGGTCCAAGCCCCGAGTCCATATTAGGATCCAGTCTCGGGTCCTAGTCTAGTTCCACTGTGGGTCCCAGGCCTGGTCCGCGTCCTAGTTCAGGGTTTGAGTTCGGGTTCGGGTTTAGGTCTTGGGTCTCGGTGCTAGTCCTAAAGCCTGGGTCTTAGGTCTAGGTCCCCCATCCAGGTCTGGGTCGTAGGTCCCGGTTCGAGTCTAGGACCCGGTCTGGGTTCAAGTCCTATTCTAAGTTTAGGTTCGGGTTTCCGATCCCAGTGTGGGTCATGGTCTAGGTTCGAGTCCAGATCCAAGTTCGGGTCTGAGTCTCGGGTTTCAATCTGGGTCTAGGTTTCGAGGTCGCGTCCATGCCCACTATCTAGGTCCGGGTCCTAGGTCCCAGTTCGGGTCCATGTTTGTGTTCAGGTCCTAGTCCTTGTTCTGATATTGATTCCGTGTCCGAGTTCGGGTTCGGGTCACGTTCTGGGTCAGGGTCTGAGTCCTGGTCCGAGTCTAGGATTGGGTCTGGGTCCATGTTTGGATCCCAATCTGGTTTTAGGTTTGGGTCCAGGTCCGAGTCCAAGTCTTGGGTACGGGTCCAGGTTTTGGTCTTGGTCTCGGTCCGGATCCAGGTCCCAAGTTTCGATCCATTTCTGGGTATGTGTCTGGGATTGGGTTCGAGTCTAGGTTCGTATCCATATCCATGTCTAGGTCCGAGTCTAGGTTTGGGATCGGGTCCCAGGTTTAGGTCCTACTCGATCTCGGACCCAGAACCAGAATCTACCCAGGACTGGGACTAGAACCCAAGCGTGGACTGTAACAGGACTCAAAGCTAAACTAAAACTCGAACCAAAATCCGTACGAGGACTTGGACCCAGACCGAGACCTGTGACTTTGGACCTAAACCAAGATCCGGACCTGGACCCAGACCGGGATCCAGACCCATACCCAGACCCAAAAAATAGGGCCCAATCCAGGACCCAGAAACTAGACTCGGACTTGGGACCCAAAACCCGAACCCAAACTGGGACTGGGACCCGAACTCAAACTCGAACCCAAATCGAGACCTGGACTCGGACCGGACCTAAACCTGAACCGGAACACGAACTTTGACCCAGACTGGGACCTAGGACCCGAACATAGATAGGGGACCCAGACCTAGGAAATGGGACCCCGAACTAGGATCAGAACTTGGGCCTCAAAAAATGGATCGGGATTCGGGACCTAACCTCAAACCCAAACCTGGACCTAGGACAACCCTCGGGACCTGGGATCCGGGACTTGATGCTTGCGCCTGACTCGTAGTCGGTGTCAGGATCTAGGACTTACACTAGAACCAAAACCAAAACTCGATCTCAAACCAGGTCTCGGGCACATACCAAGACCCAGACCCACACTTGGGAACCAAAACTTAAACTTGAACTGGAACCGGACTAGGATCTTGGAACGGGACCGGGACCTAGACCAAGACCCAAACCCAGAACCGGACCCAGCCTCAAACCCTAACCGAGATCGAACCCCAGACCTGAACCTCGTCCCAAACCCAAATCAGGACCCGAACCCAGACTCGGACCCAAACTCGACCCGAACCCGTAAGCTGTGACATAAAACTGGAACCAAAACTAGTAGCCGATTGGGACCCAGGAACAGGACCAGGACCAGGACCTGGAGCAAGACCCAAAACTTTAACCGGACTAGGACCCTGACTCGGACAAAGACCCACCCTGGGATTGTGGTCCAAAACCTGAATCCAAACCCAAACCGAGACTCAGGACCCAAACCCAGACTTGAATTTAAAGTTGAACATTGAACATTACTCGGGACCTAGAATTGGGATCAAGACCCAGAACTGGACCCTAGTCTCGGTCCCGGACCTAGACCCAGACCCAGACCGGGACCTGGGACATAAGCTGAAACTAGACTAGGACCCATGATTGGGATCCAAATCTTGTCCCGGGATCTAAGAATCGGGCCTTGGACAACACCCATAGTCGATTTCTTTATTTTGGACTCAGACAAGAACCCAAAGCTGGACCACGACCTGGACCCAGACCCAGACTTGGGACCCGAAACACAAAATTGAATAAGAAAGTGACCAGGACGTTGGAATAGGGCCACGACCGTGACCAAGACCTGGACCTGGACCGGGACCCGGAACGAGACCGGTACCCAGCCTCTGAACTCAGTCTCGAACCTTGTCCCGAACCCAGACTAGGATTGAGACTCGAACGTGAACCCGAAACTGAACTCGGGACTCGATCCCGAACCAAGACCTAGCGCCTGACCTAAACTAGGATTTAGACCTGGACATGGACACGAAGCCAGACCTGGACCCGAAAACTTACCCAGACCCAAACTGGGATCGAAACACGAGACCTAGACCCGGACTCGGATGCAGACCCATACACAAACTTGGGACACAGACCTAGACCCGAACTTAGACCCAGACTCAGACCGGGATCCGAAAAACCCGTTACCCAAATCAGAATTGAAACTATGACTAGGACCCAAACCTGAGACCAGAACTGAACCCAAACCATAACTGACTCAGACTAGAACCTGAACCGTGACCTTGACTAGGACTGAGATCTGAGACCTGGGACCCCAACCTTGACCGGGACTCAGACTGGGACATGGACCTGGACCTGACCTGGTCTTAAACCCTCGCCGAGTTCTGAGACCCACGACCCAGACTAGGATCTAGACCCTAACAAGGACCCGAACCTAAACCCAGACCAAGACGTGGACAGAGACCTGGACCCGAACCTAGATCGGGACCTGAACTAAAACCAAGACTCATGACCCGAACCTGAACCTGGACCCAGACCAGGACCTAGGAACCGGACTTGGATGGGGGACCTAGTGTTGGAAATTATTTTACCAGGATCTAGATTTACTAACAAGTATTTTGGATTAAGAACCTAATATGAACTCTAAAACAATGAAAATAAACACATATAAAGTTAGAAAACCTTACAGTGGGTGCAGTGTAATAATATGACTCCTTCCGTTCAGATCTCTAGCCCTTGATTCCTTTCTGTAGCAGAGCATCACCAAGATCTGAACCTCGATCTTCTTTTCTCCTTCTTTGATGCAGAAATTCCATAGTCTTACATACTATGATTGAGATACCACTTGAAGTGTGTGGGCACTAGTCATCTCACAAGGATTTCACAATTTTCTCTCTTTTTCTCTCTTAATTTCGTGGCTTATCATGCATGCAAGAGAAGAGAACAAGGTTGCTTTATATAGGGAAAAGGGAGAGCACAACTTTCCAAATAAACAGTTTCCTCTTTTACTGTGTTATTGATTAACTGCCTTATTTAGTGTGATCCACCACTTTCCTATTTTTGCTAGGCTTTGATTAGCAATTACATGGAATTGAAATTGAAAATAATAATTGGGAAACAAGCAAACCATGTGGTCGGCCATAGGGTGAAATGGGCCTCACTTGAATTTTGCAGTTTCCTCAATTTTATTTCTATTTCTCCAAAAATACCATTTATCCAATTCTAATCATTTAAATGCCAAAACTAATTATTTAATAACTAAAATAGATTATTAAATAATATGGTCATTTAAAATAATTACTAATTAGACATACAAAATCTCTTAATTAATAATTAAACCTAGAAACCCTTTTCTTTACAATTTCATCCTTAAACTGTGAGAATTCATAAAGTAGACATAGTCTAACTTTTAGAATTATAATTGATTAATTAAAATCAATTAACTGAGTCTTACAAGAAGTATGGTCTCAACTAGTATGGGGACCATGGGTCTATATAACCGAGCTTTCAATAAGTCGAACCGAATTTACCAAGTAAATTCCCTAACTTATTAATTCCTCATTGAATCCACACTTAGAACTTGGAATTGCACTCTCAGTCATATAGAACGCTCTATATGTTCCACGATATAGACACGTCATTAGTTATCCATTGTGATAACCATAATGTGATCAATGATCCTCTATATAGATGATCTACATTGAAAAGGCACTACTCTTACCGCTACACCTTCAATGTATTTTATCCTTAAAACACTTAACCCTGTATAAATGATATTTCAACTAAGTGAAATGAGATCTCCACCATTTATCTTCGTTTGGTTAAGCTCGAAGGAAATCATCCTTTACTTCTATTTGCCAAATAGAAGCTATAGATTCCATATTTATGTTAGCGCTCCCACTCAATTGTACTATCGTGTTCCCAGAATGTAAGTATCACCCTGACCCAAAAGTAGGCTTAACTTAACAAATCAAGGAACACAAATAACATTCTTGAGATTGAGCCTAACCATATCAGGATTGAGATCATTTGATCTAGGATCAACAGTTGATATTGAATTGAATAGATATTACGGTAAATTTTAATATATCTAATCAAAGTTCAATATCGGTCCCTTCCGATGTATACTCCATACATCCGATACTGGTAAACTTTGCCAATGTCCTGGAAAGGACATAACACTTTTCCAAGGTGTAAGAATACCTATCGCTGATTATACCATGTCAGTCTAAATCCAGTGTTCTGACAAATCAGGGAATAAACTTTTGAACATATTATTAAGATTATATTCCACTGTGTTGACAACACTATAATCTTTAACAAACTCATATGTTCTGGACTTAAAAAAGAATTCATACATTATATACATATAATCATGAAATAAATCATGTGAACCATGCAACATAAAATGTTCTTTCTGATCTTTATTAATAAGTAAATCTGATTATATGAAATGAGTTTTATTTAGGGCATAAAACCCAACACCTAGACCAGGGACTTAGGCCCCAGAACCCAGACCTAGATCTAAATCCAGGATTTGAACCCCAACCAGGACCTTACTTGGACCCGAGAATCTGAAGTCGGACCTAGACCCGGACCCAAAACCTGCCCCGGACAAAAACCAGGTTAGGAATCTAGACACGAACTCATACCATGATTAAAGCTTAACCTGGACCCGAACCAAAAATCAAACTCGAATCCGGGACCCGAACTCAGACCCAGACCCAGAATAAGACCCAAACTTAGATCTGCACCAGGACCCGCACTTGCTCCCAGAGTGGGATCAGAACCCAGGACTTAGACCCGGAACAAAACCCAGACTCAAATCAAGATCGAAACTTGGGACTCGGACTAAAACTTGGACCCAGACCAAGGACCCTAACCCACACCCGAAGCTCGATCAGAACTTAGACAGAGATTTGGACCCGAACCAAAACTCGGACCAAGACTCGAACCCCAATCGAAACTTGAACACCGACTCAAACTCGAACCCAAACTCAAACTCGGAATCGCAATTGGAGCTGGAACTGGACTAGGACTAGGATCAGGACCAAGACCCAAAACCCAAACCCAAATAAAAACATAAACCTAGATTCAAACCCGAACTGCCACTAGGACCCAAACCCGAACCTAGACAGCGACCCAAACCCAAACTAGAACTGGGAACTAGGCCCATAATCGGGATAGGGACCTTGGCAACGGAGGTAGGACCACGACCCAAGACCTAACACCAGACCTGGACTTAAACATAGGACCCAGCTCGTGACCCAACACCCGAAAAGGAACCAGCACGCGACCCGAGATCGGGATCAGGATCTAGACTCGGGGCTTGGATCGAACCCGTAGTCAGTGTCTAGATCAGGGACCCAACCCCGGACCCGAAACAAAACCGAGGCCCGAACCAGAATCCAAACCCGAACCCAAACCCAGTCCCAGACTAAATCCTGGACCCGAACCCGTACCCTATGACCCGAAATTGGAACCGAACTGAAAGTAGACCTGGAAGCGTGAACGGGACCGGAACCAGGACTTGGACCTGGACCTAGAACCGTAACCGGACTTGGACCTACACCCAAAAACATAACCAGACCAGGACCTAGACTCCCACCTAGACCTAGACATGAACTGGGACCTGGACCCGAAGCCCAACCCGAACCAGGACTCGGTGTCGAACCTAGACCCCAACTCAGACCAAAACATGGAACCAGACTTGGGACAGAAAATTGGGGCCGGGACCTAGAACCGCACCCTAGTCTCGATCCCGAACCCAAACTCGGACCTTGGACCCAAGACCTGAACCAGAACCAGACCGAGACACGTGATAGGGATTAAGATCTGGGACTTAAACTAGGACCCGAACAGGACCGCGAGAATAGGACCCTTAAACAAGAGTACGATCGTGACCACGACCCGGACGCAGACCTAGAACAAAACTCAAACCTAGATCCAAACCCAAAGCGAGACCGGAACTAGGGCCCAAACATGGTCGTGTACCCAGACTGGGATCTAGACCCGGACCCAAGCCCGGACCGAACCTAGACCTGGGACTTGATCCCTAACATAGACTCAGACCTAGATAGGGATCCATATATGAACCTGGGCTCGAACCTAGACCTAGACCCAGACTAGGATCAAAAGTCGAGCCCTAGATCTAGAGCGAGACCCTGACCAAGACCCAAACCTGGACCCGTACCAGGAACCTGTACATAGACCTGGACCCAAACCCAGACCGAGACCGGGATCGAGACTATGACCCTGACCGAGACCCAAACTCGGAGCTGGACTGAGACCTTGACCCAGACACAGACCCATACCGGAACCCAAACACTAAATCGAAATTGAAACTGGGACTAGGACCCAAACCCAGACCTGGACCTAGGCCTTGAAACCTAGACCAAGATCAAAACTCGGTACATGGACCCGAACCAGGACCAAGACTAGAACCTAGATCTAGACCCAGACCGAGATCAAAACCCGAACCTAGACTTGGACCAGGATTTGAACCCCGACCCGGTCCTAGACTCATACCTGGAATGGGGACCTAGACCCGGGACACTGGCATCAGAACTGGGACTGAGACCCAAGACCTTACCCCAGACCCGGACCTTGACCTAGGACCCGGACTGAGACTTTGGACCCAAAGTGGAACTAGACTGGGACCCGAGACCGTGATCCAGATCTGGACCCGGGGCTTAGATCTGATTCGTAGTCAGTGTTTTGACTTGGGACCCATACCTAGACTCAAATCTAGACCCAGACTCAAACCCAGACCCAGTCCTAGACCCAGACCTGTACCCGAGACCTGGGTTTGAGTGCAAGTCTGGGTTTGAGTCTGGGAACTAGAATCTGACTAGGACCCAAACCTAGACACAGACTCGAATCAAAACTCAGATCGAGACTAGGGACACGAACTCGAACCTAGACACGGACTTGGATCCAGGCCGAGACCTAGGACCCGGACAAGGATTGGGGACTCAGACTTGGACCCAGGACCAAAACCTAGATTGGGGACCCAAACACAAAATTAGAACCAGAATCAGGACCTAGGACTTGGATAAGGACCCCAGACCCGTCCCCGGTCTACGTCCTAGACCCAGACCCAGACACGGACACAGACTAAGACCCAGTATCCGAATCAAAACAAGACCAGGACCAAAGATTGGGATTTGGATCTTGACCCACGACTCGAGGATTGGACCCAACCCGTAGTCGGTGTCTAGATCTTGGAATCGTATCAAGACCCAAACCTGGAACCATTTCAAGACCAGGATAAAAACCCAAACTCGCACCCGAGACTTGAAATCAGAATAAGAACCGGAATTAGGACCCTAGAACAGGAATTAGACCAGGACCGAAACCACGATCTAGACGTCGAACCGAATATGGACTGGGACCCAGACCCGGACTTAGACCTAGACCCTGACCTAGACCCAGACCCAGACCCCAAACTTGGGTCTGAGTTCGAGTTTGGATTTGAGTCTGGGAACTTAAATCTGACTAAGACCTAGACCCAGACCCAGACCGGGATGCGGACCCAAATCAAAACTAGGATTGGGACTCGAGACATAAACCCAAACCCAAACATGGACTTGGACCTAGACCCGGACCCAACACCCGGATCGGGATTGGAGACTCAGACCTAGACCAAGGAGCCAGACCTAAATTGGGGACTTAAGCTCAAAATTAGAACCAGAATCGGGACCTAAGAATGGAACTGGGACCCATGACCCGACCCTAGTCTCGGTCCCACACCCAGACCCGGACACAGACCAGGACCCAAGATCCGAATTGGAACGAGAGTGGGACCCAAGATTAGGATCCTGATATTTACCCTCAACTCGGGGCTTGGACCCAACCCGTAGTCGGCATCTAGATCTTGGAATCATACCAACACTAGAACTTTGAACAATTTCCAAGCCAAGACCCAACCCCGAACTTGGACCTGAGACCTGAAATCGGAACAAGAACCGGAATCAAGACCCGGAACCAAACACAGACCCGGACCCAAATTGGGATCGATAGTCAGTCCCAGACCCGAACCTCGACCCAAACTTGCGACAGGACTTGCGACCTAGAACACGGAGCCCAAGACCCATGATCCGGGACCTAGACCAGAACCTAGACCCGTGCTAGAACCCAGACTCAGACCCAGACCCAGACCCAGACAAAGACCCGGACCCAAACACGGACTAAAACCCAGACGCAGACCCAGACCCAGAACCAGACTCGTACCATAACTCTGACTCGAACTTGTGACTTGGACCCGGACCGAGATCAGGAGTGGGACCCAAACCTAGACTAGGACCGAGACCTAAACCTGGACTTGGACTAGAACCTAGACTAGGATCGGGACCCGAGACCAAGATCGGGACACGAGACGCGATACTTGGACCTGGGACTTGAGAATCGAACTTTGACTAGACCTAGACAAGGCCATGACCCGAGACAAGGACCAGTACTGAAGACGGACCGGGCCTGCACTCAGACTGGGACCCTAACCTAGACTGGGACCTAGGACCCTAACCTGAATCGGGGACCCAGACCCATGA
The DNA here is from genome assembly GCF_029168945.1 of Cannabis sativa. NCBI lineage: Eukaryota > Viridiplantae > Streptophyta > Magnoliopsida > Rosales > Cannabaceae > Cannabis > Cannabis sativa. The sequence goes on from NC_083601.1 coordinate 63,980,707, forward strand.
CTAAGGACACAAGACCAAAACCTAGACCTCAGATACAAACCAGGACCCAATGTAAGAGTTAGAACTTGAACAGGATCTGGATTTGGACCTGGGATCCAGGACCCAAGACCCGAGGCTTGGACCCAACCCATAGTCAGTGTCTAAATTAAGGAATTAAACCTCGACCCGGACCCAAACTTGGACCAGAACCCAAACCCGTGCCTAAACTCGTACTAGACTCGACATGTTGTTGATGTTTGGATTTGGGACAAAGACTCGAACTTGAACCCAAACACGGACCTAGACCCAGACCAGGACTTAGACCGAGAGCCACACTCAAACCTTAAATCATACCCTGTGACTCAAAATTGGAACCGAAACTTGAAGCGGACCCTTAAACCCTAAACCCTAAACCCTAAACCTTAAATTCTAAATCCTAAACTCTTTACACTTACCCCTAAACCCTAAGCCCTAAGCCCTAAACCCTAAATCCCGAAACACTCTACCCAATACCCTAAACCCTAAACCCTAACCTGGACACGGGCCCAGGCCCATACCCATACTGAGATCGGAACCTAGGACCAAGACCCAGACCCGGATCTCGACGCGAACCTAGACCCAAACTCAAGACCTGAACTCGCACCCAAACCCAAACCGAAACCTTGTTCGGGACCTAGACGTTGTCTCGGACCCAGATTGGGATCCCGCCCTGGACCCAAATAGGGACCTGGACTCAGAACGGGACCCAGACCATGACTCAAACCTAAACACGTACTGGGACCTAGACTCAGACCCAAACTCAGGATCCCAACCCGAATCTGAACTTGGACCTAGACTTGGACGTAGGATCCAGACCTATATGGGGGACCTAGGCCCTAAACCAAAACTTGGACCTAGACCTGGACCAAGGATCCTGACCCAGATGGGGGACATCGACACAAAACTCAGCCCCAGATCTGGGACCGAACCCAAAACTCGACCCCAAACTCGAGACACGGGACCTGACCCGGGATCCAAAACCCAGGACCTGACTTCTCAGACACAACCCCAAACCCGGACCCAAACCAAAACTTAGGACGCGGCCCAAACCAAAACTAGAACAAGGCCGAGATCCGAGACTGATATTCGAATCTAGACCTAAGGCTTCGACCTGACCTGTAGTCAGTGTTTGAATCGAGGACCCGGACCCGGATCTGTACCCAGACTCATACCCGGACACAAACCTAAACCCAAACTCAAACCATAACCCATACCGAGACTTGGACCCGGACCGGGACCTGTGACTTAGGAACCTAAACCAAGACATGGACTTGGACCCAAACTGGGAGCCGAACCCAAACCCAAACCCATACCCAAAAACTAGGCCCGGAACTAGGACCTATGAACCAGACTCAGACTTGGGACCCAAAACTCAAACCCATACTAGGACTGGGACCTGAAGTCATACCCGAACCCAAATTGGGACCTGGACTAAGACCGGGACTCTAGAACCGAACCCGAATAGAAACACAAACTTGGACCCAGACCAGGACCTTGAACCTGAACATAGATGGGGGACCCGGACACAAGAATTGGGCCCCCAAACTGGGACCAGAACTTAGGCATCGAAACTTGGATCAGGATCCGAGACCCTACCCCAGACCCAAACCTCGACCAAGGACCCACCTCGGGACCTAGGATCCGAGACTCGATGCTTGGACTCGACGCATAGTCGGTGTCTAGATCTAGGACTTAGACGAGAACCCGAACCCAAACTCGAACTCAAACCATGACCTGGACACAGACCCACACTCGGGAACCAAAATCAAAACTTTAACTAGAACCCGATCATGACCAAGGAACGTGACCGGGACCTAGCATCGGACCTGAACCGAGATTTGGACCCAACCTCAGACTCTAACTGAAATCGAAACGCGGACCTGAACCTCGACCCAGACCAAAATAAGGACCTGAACCCAAACTCGGCCCCAAAATCAACACGAACCTGTACCCCGTGACTTGAAACTAGAACCAAAACCAGTAGCAGATCAAGACCCAGGACAAGGACCAGGACTTGGACCTAAACCTAAAACTTTAACCGGAAACCCAAACCTGAATCCAATCCCAAACTGAGACTCAGGACCCGAACCCAGACCTAAACTCAAACCCGAACATGGAACAGGACTCGGGACCCAAAATTGGGATTGAGACCCAGAACTGCACCCAAGTCTCGGTCTCGAAGATAGATCGAGACCCATACCGAGAATTGTGACATGAAATGAAACAAGATTGGGACCTGCGATTGGGATCCAGATCTTGTCCCTGGATCTTGGAACTTGGGCTTGGAGAAGACCCATAGTCGGTGTCAGACCTAGGACTCAAAACTGAAACATGAACCAGAACGTGACCAGGACCTTGGAATAGGACCGGGATCGTGACTAGGACCTGGACCTACATAGTGACCCGGAACTAGAGTAGAACCAAGCCTCAGAACTAGGGCTCAAACCTGTTCCTCGACCCAGTCCCGGACCCAAACTAGGACTGAGACTCGAACCTGAACTTGAACCCAAACTTGGGACTCGATCTTAAACCTAGACCAAGCACCTGACCTAAACTTGGATTCTGACGTGAACATGGACATGAACCCAGACCTGGACCTAAATACCGACCTAGACTTAGACCAGGATCGAAACACGGGAGTTGACCCAGACCCAAACATAGACCCAGATGCGAACCTGGGACCAAAACCCAGGACCCGAACCTGGACTCGGACTAAAACTTAGACCCAGAGAAGGATCCAAAAAACCCATACCCATACTCGGACTAAGACTCGGACCCCGACCCCAACGTGGACCCATACACGGACCCAGAACAAAACCTGGACCTAGAATCAGAACTGGAACTGTGACTAGGACCTGGACTTGAGACCAGAACTGAAACCAAACCATAACCAAAACTCGGACTAGAACCTATACCGAGACCTTGACTAGGACTAGGACCTGACACCTGGGACCTGAACATGGACCGAGACCCGAACTGGGACCTGATCCTAAACCCTCGCTCGGACCTAAGACCCGCGAGCCAGACCAAGATCCAAACCCTGACAATAACCCAAACCTGAACTCGGACCAAGACTGGGACTGAAACCTAGACCCAAACCTAGAGCGGGACCCGGACTCATACCAAGACTTAGGACCTAAACCCGAACCTCGACCCAAACTAGGACCTAGGAACAAGACTTTGATGGGGGACCTAGACCAGGGACCTAGGCCCTAGAACCCAAACCCAAATCAAAATCTGGGACTCGAACCCAAACCAGGACTTGTCCTAGACCTGGGAATCCAAAGTCAGACCTAGACCCAGCCCCGAAACCTGCCCCGGACACAAACAAGGCAGGAACCTGGACACGAACCCATACCAGGACCAAACCTTAACCCAGACTCGAACCCAAAATCAGATCCAAACCTACGACCCGAACTCAGACCCATACCCAGAATCCGACCCAAACCTACGCCTACGCCCGGACCCAAACTCGAACACAGATCGGGATCGAAACCCAGCACTTAGACTCGAAACTAAACTAGAACTCAGATTGAGATTGAAACCTAGGAATCAGACCTGAACCTAGACCCAGACCCAGGACCCTAACCCACACCCAAAGCCTGATCTGAACCTAGACCGAGATCCGGACCCAAACCCAAACTCAGACTTGGACTCGAACCCCAAACATCGAACCCAAACTCGAACTCCAAAATGGCAATTGGAACTGGAACCGGACTAGGACTATGACTAGGATCAGGACCAAGACCAAGACCCGAACCCAAAACCAAATAAAAACCCAAATCGAGACCCAAACCCAAACCCCAACTACGACCCAAACCCAAACCTACATTGGGACCCAAACCTACACAAAAACCGGGACCTAGACCCAGAATCAGGACAAGGACCTGGGCAACGGAACTAGGATTGGGACCCAAGACCCGACCCCAGACCAGGACATGAACCTAGGACCCAGCTCGTGACCCGGCACCCGAAAAGGAACCAGACAAGGACCCGAGATCGAGATCCAGATCAGGACCTAGGGCTTCGACCGAACCCATGTCGGTGTTTGGATCTGGGACGCAGTCCCAGACCCAAACACAAACCCAGACCCTAACCCAATCCCAGAGCCAAAATTGGACCCGAATCCGTACCCTGTGATCTGAAATTTGAACCAAAACTAGAAGTAGATTGGGACCCGAGAACGGGACCGAAACAAGGACTTGTACCTGGACTTGGAACCGTAACTGGACGTGGACCTAGACTCGGAACCATAACTAGACGAGGACCTAGACTCCGGCCCCGACCAAGACCCGAACCGGGACCCAAACTCAGATCCCAACCAAGACCTGGACTCATGACCCAAACCTGGAACCCAACTCAGACCCAAACATGGAACAAGACTAGGGACACAGAACTGGGGTAAGCGCCTAGAATCGCACCCCAGTCTCGGTCCCAAACAAGTACTCAGACTTGGGACCTGGGACCAAAACCAGAACTATATCGAGACACGTGACAGGTATCCAGATTTAGGACTCATGCAAGGACTCGAACCCAGACCAAGACTCAAACCCAAACCCAAGACCTAAAATTTGAAATTTTACAACAACTTCCAAACTAGGACCCTCGAACAAGACTAGGACCGTGACCAAGACTCTGACCCAGACCTAGAATCGAACTCAGACCTAGCCCCAGACCCAAACTAAGACCGAAACTCGGGCCCAGTCACGATCGTGTACCCAGACCGAGACCGACACCCAGACTCAAACCTAGACCAGGACCTAGACCTGGGACCGAATCCCAGACCTAGACTCGGACCTAGATAGGGATCTCGATACGAACCTGGACTCGAACCCAGACCTAGACCCAGATCGGGATTAAAACTTAGGACCTAAATTCGGACTGAGACCCTGACCAGGACCCAGACCTTGACCCGCACCTAGGACCTGAACTCGGACCTAACCCAAACCTAGACCCAGACTGGGATTTTGACCTAGACCCAGACTCGAACATAGACTCAGACTAGGACTCATACCTCAACCCAAACCCCAACCCAAACATTGAATCGAAGTCGATACTAGGACTAGGACCCAAACCCAAACATGGACCCAGATCGGGACCTAGACCTGGATTGAGGACCTAGACTTGGGCCTCGGAACACAAACCCAGATCGAAACTCGGGACTCGAACCCGAACCTTGACATAGACTCGAGCCCAGATCTGGACCCAATCCTAGATCGAAACCCAAAGCAAGACTCGGATCGGGACATGAACCCCGATATAGTCTTGGACTCAAACTGGGACCTAGGACTCGAACATGGATGGGGACCTAGACCGAGGATACGGTCATCAGAACTATGACTGAGACCCAAGCCCTGACCCCAGACTAGGATCTTGACCTAGGACCTGGAAGTAGAACCAGAAGTGGACCGGGAACTGGGAACAAGACCAGGGGACTAGGACCTGACCTCAGTCTCGGAACAAGACCCAGACCCAGGCTGAGATGCCGACCCGAATCAAAACTCGGATCAGGACTCAGGACACTAACCCAAACCCAGACAGGAACTTGGACCCAGACCCGAACGCATGACCCGGACCGGGATTGGAGACTCAAACCTAGACCCAGGTCCCTGACCTAGATTGGGGACCCAAACTCGAAATTAGAACGATAACCAGAATCAAGACACAGGACTAGGACTGGGACCCAAGACCTGAGCCCGGTCTCGGTCCCAGACCCGTACCGAGACACGGACACGGACCAAGAACCAAGATCTGAATCGGACCTGAACCCAAACCCGAACCTAGACCTAGACCAGGACTCGGACCCAAACCCACACTCGAACCTTAAATCGTACCCTGTGACCCCAAATTGGAACCAGAACTTTAAGCAGACCCTTAAACCCTAAACCCTAAGCCCTAAACTCTTACCCCTAAACCCTAATCCCTACACCTTAAACTCTAAATCCCTAAATACTAAACCCTAAACCTTAAACCCTAACCATGACACGAGCCTAGAGTCATATCCATACCGGGATCAGAACCTAAGACCCAGACCTGGACCCGAATCTAGACCCGAACCTAGACCCAGACCCAGGACCTGAACCCGAACCAAAACCTAGACAAGAACCTCGTCTGGGACCTAGACCTTGACTAGGACTAGGATCGTGACCCCGACCCAGACCCGAACAGGGGCCTGGACTCAAACTGGAACTCGGAGCCAGACCCAAACCTAAATCCGTACTGGAACCTAGACTAGGACCCGAACTCAGGATCCAAACCCAAACCTAAACTTGAACCTAACCAAGACCTAGGATCCGGACCTAGATGGGGGAACTGGGGAAACCTAGACCCAGACCTAGACAAAGGATGCAGACCTAGATGGGGGACTTGGACCCGAAACTAGGCCCCAGAATTGAGACCGAGACCGAAAACTCGACTCCAGACATGAGACACAGGACCCGACCCTAGACCCAGTACCCAGGACCTGGATACCGGTACACAACCCCGAACCCATATGAAAACCCAAACATAGGACCCGACCCAAGACCCGAGAGCCAAACTGGAACAAGATCGAGATCTGAATCTGGACATGAGGCTTCGACCTGACTTGTAGTCAGTGTTTGAATCCAAGACCCAGACCCGAATCCCGGACCCAGAATCTAAATCGAACCAGGTATGGGACTAGAACCCAAACTTGAGATAGTAACAAGACCCAAAACCAAACCCAAACTCATACCAGAACACATACCGGGACTTGGACCCAGACTGGGACCGGTGACTTGGGACCTAAACCAAGACCAGGACCTGGTCCCAAACCGGGACCTGGACCCAGACCCAGACCCAAACCCACACCTAAAAACTGGGGTCAGACCCAGGATCTAAGAACTAGACTCAGACCAGGGACCCGAAACTCGGACCCACACTAGGAATTGGACCCGAACTTGGACCCAAACCCAAACTAGGTGTTGGACTCAAACCTGTACTCGAGACCCGAAATTGAACCGAAACACGAACTTGGACCCAGACCGAGACCTAGGACCTAAACATAGATGGGAAACTGAGACCCAGGAATTGGGCCCCCAAACCGGGACCAGAACTTGGGCCTTGGAACTTAGATCGGGATCTGAGACCCGACCCCAGACCCCAATTTGGACCTAGGACCCACCACGGGACCTGGGATCCGGGACTCGATGCTTGGACCTGACCCGTAGTCGGTGTCTGGATCTAGGACTTAGACCAGAACCCGCACCAAAACTCGAACTCAAACCATGACCTGATCACATACCTAGACCGAGAGCCACGCTCGGGAACCAAAACCAAAACTTGAACTAGAACTAGACTGGGATCTTGGAACGGAACTAAGGCCTGGATCTAGACTCGAACTCGAAACTAGACCCAACCTCAGAAAAAGACCCACACCGAGATTGAAACCTGAGACCTAGATCTGGACTGAGATCCTGACACAGACCCAAACCTGGACCCGCACTAGGGACACTAACTTGAACCTGGACCCGAACCCAGACTTGGACAAGGACTAAGACCCCAACCCAGACCCAAACCCGAACTCAAACCTGAACCCAGACACAGAATTCGAGTGTGGGTTTGTGTTTGAGTCTGGGTCTTAGTCCAGTTACAATTTTGGGTCTAGGTCTTGGTCCTGCTCCTTGTCCTGATCCTGGGTCCCGATACGCTTCTTGTCTCGGTTCCAATTTCATGTCACGCGGTATGGGTCCAGTCCAAGCATCGAGTCCCTTATCCCAAGTCTCGAGGTGGGTCTTAGTTCCAAGTTTGGGTCTGGGGTAAGGTCTCGGATCCTGATCCAAGTTCTGAGGCCCAAGTTGTAGTCCTAGTTTGCGGGCCCAATTCTTGGGTCTGGGTCCCCCATCTATGTTTGGGTCCTAGGTCCCGATCTGGGTCCAAGTTGGTCTTTCAGTTTGGGTTCGGGTCTCAGGTCCAAGTGTGGGTTTGGGTTCGAGGTCAGGTCCCAATCGTAATCTGGGTCTGGGTTTTGGGTCCATAGTCTGAGTTTGGTTCTTGGGTCCTGGGTCTTGCCTTGATTCTTAGGTCTGGGTCTGGGTCCGGGTCCCGGTATGGGTCCAAGTCCCAGTCTTGGTTTAGGTCCCAGGTCACAGGTCTCGGTCCGGGTCCAAGTCCAGATATGGGTTTTGGTCTAAGTGTGGGTTTAGGTTTGGGTCCTGTTACAGTCCCAAGTTTTGGTTCTCATCCCAGACCATATCCAATTCTAATTTTGGGTCTTGGTACGGATCTGGATTCGGGTCCTGGTGTTAGGTTATATTTAGCCTATGTTTCTCGTCTATTGGTGTCTTTTGGAGCGGTTTTACGCTTGATTTTTATTGTTTCAGGTTCCCGGGATATCAAAGTTCAATTTCAGTCAAATGATGAAAAGACGGGACAAACTGGCGAAAAATTGGAAAAATCTGCTCGAGAGGCATCAGTAGTCGCGACCACCAATGAGCCAGGTCGCGACCCTTTTCTGTGGTCGCGACTCTGGTCGCAACTTCGAGATTTTGGCAGAACCTCTGATTTTCGAGGTTTGCCTGTACTCGCGACCAGGTTAAAGGCTAGTCGCGACTAGGTACGGACGTCGTGGTTTTGACCTAATTTTGATTTTCTCTCAATTGGAGGCACACCTCTCATCCCTATATAAAGAATACGACTCAGAAGGTCAACCTTAGCAGAAAAAGACTTAAAAAGTGGATGAAGGTGGAGATGAAGCTATTTTGAAGACCCGGAGCGATATCACCTTCTAGTTTCTTTCTTTTACCCTTATTTCTTCCTTTTATGTTTAGTTTTGTTTCAGATTTAATCATGGATGTTTTTATTGTTTTTATGAGCTAAATTTCCCATTAAGGGAGGATGATGAATGTTGTTTAAGTTTATGCCTAGTTAATAAATAATTGTCATTCCACCATCTTCATTGTGAATACTATCTATATTTGTGTTTAATTCCATGTGCAAGTTTGATCACCTTTTACATGTTTAATGATCTCAATTCGAAATCTGAAAAGTGAGAATTGAGAATGCTAAAATTGGATAGTCTAGGTTTTGATGTGAAACGAAAGTATTTACATAGCCTTAATGACAATTAGATTATTGCTTAATGCTGATTTCATGTTGATTTATTTAAGAAGTTAATTAGAGAACATGAGATTTAGAACCTAAAAGATCTGAAAAGAGTTAGGTTAATTAATAATCTATCATTCACATTAAGATAAGGATCGCAATTAGGTATTAACATTGGTAACTTAATAACAGGATTCACCTCCCTAATCTCTCATCTTGATTAATCTTCATATATTCTTTTTAATTTTCTGAATTATTTTCTTTAAACTGAAAAAAAGTATTGTTTTACTAGATAGAATCATAAGTATAGTTTAGTAGTACTTAATCCGATTCCCTGTGGTTCGACCTCACTTGCGTGACATACTACTTGATTGCATATACTTGCGTAGTAATCATAATTTTCATAACACCTCGATTCAAACACTGACTACGAGTCACGATAAAGCCTTAGGTCCACATTCGAATCTCGATCTTGGATCTCGGTCTGGTTCCAATTTGGGCACTGAGTCGAAGGCCGAGTCCTAAGTTTTGGTTTGGGTTTGGCTTTGGAGTTGTGTCCCGGTAGTCAGTTCCTGGGTTTCGTGTCCAAAGTCGGCTCTTGTTTCTCGAGTTTGGGGTCAAGTTTTGGGTCTGAATCCTTGTTTTGGGCCTAGGTTTGGGTCCAAGTCCCCAATCTATGTCCGGATCCTTGGTCCAAGTCTGGGTCCAGGTTCGGGTTTGGGGCCCAGGTCCCCCATCTAGGTCACAGTTCTGTTCTCAGGTCCCAAGTCTGAGTGTCAGGTCCTAGGTCCCAGTCCCAATATGGGTTCTAGTCCCAGTCCAGGTTCAAGGCGCGATCCTAGTCTGGGTCTGGGTCCAACTTGTGATCTCGGTCCAGGTTCAAGTCCTGGGTTCGAGTTTGAGTTCTAGTACGAGTTTGACTCTAGGTCTGGGTTTTTGTTCGGGTATGGGTTTGGGTCTTGGTCTGGGTCTATATTTGGGTCGGGGTTCTTGTACGGGTCTGGGTTCTTATCCAAGTCCTGGGTCACGGGTGTTGGGTTCCATGTTCAGGGTCGCAGGTCCTGGCACAAATCTAGGTTCAGATTTAGGTTTTGGTTCGGATATTGATCCCAATCTATGTCCGGGTCCGTGTTCGGTTCCGCGTCTAGATCCAATTCTCGGTCCAAGTCCAATTCCTATTCCAAGGTCTTGATTCCAGTTCTTGTTCCTATTTTGGGTCCTGGGTCTGAGTCTTTGTTTGGGTCCTAGTCTGGAAATGGTTCCAGGTTTGGGTCTTGGTACGATTCTAAGATCCAGACACCGACTACGGGTTGGGTCCAAGCACTGGGTCATGGGTCAAGATCTGGATCCCAATCTTAGGTCCTGGTCTCGTTCCAATTCGGATCCTGGGTCTCAGTCCGTGTCCATGTCCGGGTCCAGGATTTGGACAGAAACCGTGGTCGGGTCTTGGGTCCTGATTCTGGTTCTAATTTTTGGTTTGGGTCCCCAATCGAGGTTTGGGACCTGGGTCCAGGTCTGAGTCTCCAATCCCAGTCCAGGTCCTGCGTCCGAGTCTAGATCCAAGTCCGTGTGTAGGTTCGGGTTCGTGTCTTGATTCCTGATCTGATTTTTGATTTGAGTCCACATCCCGATTTGTGTTTGGGTCTGGGTCCTAGACAGATTCCACTTCTGGGACCGAGATCGGGTCCTAGTCCTCTATTCTTGTTCCCAAGTCCCGGTCCGCTTCCAGTTTTGAGTCACGGGGTACAGGTTCGGGTGTGGGCCTGGGTTTGGGTCCGAGTTCGGGTTTGGGTTTGAGTCCCATATCCAAACATCGACTATCGGTCAGGTCCAAGCTTCGGGTCAAAATCATGATCCTGGTCTCGGGTCCTAGTCTAGTTCCACATCGAGTCAAAGGTTTTGGTCTGGGTCCTAGTTCAGGGTGTGGGTCCGGGGTTAGGTTCAGGGTGTCAGTGCCAGTTCTGAAGCCTGGGTCCTGGGTCTAGGTTCCCCATCCAAGTTTGGGTCTTAGGTCCCAGTCTGAGTCTAAGACCCGGTCAAGGTTCAAGTCCTAGTCCGAGTTCAGGTTCGGGTTTCATATCCCGGTTCAGGTCCAGATCTGGGTTCGAGTTCTTGGTTCGAGTCAAGATCCTAGTCCGGGTCTTAGTCTAAGGTTTGGATCTTTGTCCGGGTTCCGAGGCCCGGGTCAACGTCCCCCATCCAGGTATGGATCCTTAGTCCCAGTCAGGGTCCATGTTTGGGTTCGGGTCCTAGTCCCAATTCTCATTTCGATTCCGTGTCTGGCTTCGGGTACGAGTCCGAGTCTGAGTCCTGGTCCGAGTTTTGTGTTGGGTCTGGGTTTAGGTCCAGGTCCGAGTCCGAGTCCAAGTCTTGGGTACGGGTCCAGTTTTGGGTCTGGGTCTCGCTCCAGATCCAGGTCCCACGTTTCGATCTCGGTCTGGCTTCGGCTCCGCATTCGAGTCTAGGTTTGTATCTAGATCCATGTCTAAGTCTAAGTCTGGGTCTGGGATTGGGTCCCAAGTTCAGGTTCGACATGATACCGGACTTTGACCTGGACTAAAACCAAGACTCGGGACTCGAACCCGAACCTAGTCCCAAACTAAGACCTAGGAACCAAACTTAAATCGGGGACCTAGACCAAAGACCTAGGCGCTGAAACCCAGACCTAGATCTAAATCCGAGACTCAAAACTGAACCTAGACCTGACCTTGACCTGGGAATCCGAAGTCGGACCCAATCCCGGACCCAAAACCTGCCCCGGACCCAAACCACGACAGGAACCTGGACTCGAACCCATGTCACGACAAAACCCGAACCTGGGACCCAAAATCAGACCCAGACCCAGAATCAAACCCAAACATGGACCTACACCCGGACCCGAACTCGAACCCATATCGGGATTGGAACCCAAGACTTAGACCCAGAACTAAAAACGGACTCAGATCGAGATCAAAACCTCAGACTCAGACCCGAACTTAGACCCAGACCCAGGATCCTAACCCACACCTGAAGCCTAATTCGGACCTAGCCGAGATCTGGACTCGAACCCAAACTCGGACTGGGACTCGAACCCAGACGCGAGACCCGAACTGAGACCTGGACCCAAACCAAGACCCAGACCGAGATCCAGACCTGAACCCAGACCCGAATCGAGACTCAGACCAGGAATCAGACCCCAACCAAGACCCACACCCAAACTCAAACCCCAACACTGAATAAAAATCAAAATTGGGACTTGGACCCAAACTTGAACATGGACCCAGACCGAGACCTTAGACTTGGACCTGGATGGGGGACCTAGACTTGGGCCTTAGAACCTAGACCCAAATCGAAACTCGAAACTTGGACCCGACCTAGACTCGAACCCAGATCTTGACCCAGATCGATATCAGAACCCAAACCCGAACTCGAACAAGAACTTGAACCCCGACCGGGTCCTTGACCCAGACCTTGACCTAGGATACAAACTGGGTCTTCGGACCCGAAGTGCAACTAGACTGGTACCCGAGATCGTGAACCAGATCTGGACACGGGGCTTAGACCTGACCCGTAGTCAGTGTTTGCATCTGGGATCCATACCTAAACAATCAAACCAAGACTCAGACTCAGACCTAGACCCTGACCCAGACACGTAACCAAGACTTGGGTCCAAGTCTGAGTCTGGGTTTGAGTCTAGGAACTGAAATATAGCTAAGACCCAGACCCAGACCTAGACCTAGACAAGGACTAGGATGTGGACCCAAATCAATACTCAGATCAGGACTCGAGACACGAACCCGAACTCAGACAAGGACTTGGACCCAGACTCGGACCTTAGACAAGGACCAGGATTCGAGACTCAAACCTGGACCCAAGACTCAGACCCGGGATCGCAGAACTGGTGCTTGGACAAGACCCATATTCTGTGTCTTGATCTGGAACTTGAAGAAGGACCAAAAGCTGGACCAGGACCTAGACCCAGACCTAGAACAGGGTCCCGAAACCAAAAAATGAAACAAAACGTGACTAGGACCCTAGAACAGGATTGGGACCGTGACCCCGACCTGGACCTGGACCGGGACCTAGAACTAGACCAGAACACAGCCCCAAAACTAGGGCTCAGACCCGGTCATAGACTCGGTCTCGCACACAGACTAGGATTGAGACTCGAGCCTGAACCCAAACCAAAACTTGGTAATCGATCCCGGACCCAAACAAAGCCCCTGACCTAAACTGGGATTCGGACTTGAACATGGACACGAACCAAGACCTGGACCCGAATACCGACCAAGACCCTAACCCAAACCGGGATCGAAACACGGGACTTGGACCCGGACCCAAACGCAAACCCAGAACCGAACCTAGGACCCAGACCCAAGACCAGAACCTGGACCCGGACTCTGACTTAGATCCAGACCGGTATCTAAAAAACTCGTACCCAGACTCGAACTAAGACTTGGACCCCGACCCCAACCTGGACCCATACCCGGACCCGGAACCAAACCCAGACCCAGAATCAGAATTAGAACTGTGACTAGGACCTGGACATGAGACAAGAACTGAACCCACACCATAACCAACACTAGGACCAGAACCTGGACCGAGAGCTTGACTAAGACAGGGACCTTACACCTGGGACCTAAACTTGGACCGAGACCCGAACTGGGACCTGGTCATAAACCCTCGCCGGGACCTAAGACCCGCGAGCCAAACAAGGATCTAGAACCTGACAAGCACCCAAACCTGAGCTCTGACCAAGATTGGGACCGAGACCTAGACCCAAACCTAGTCCGGGACCTGGACTAATACCAAGACTCAGGACCCGAACCCGAACCTGGACCCAGACCAGGACCTAGGAATCAAACTTGGATGGGGGACCTAGACAAGGGACCTAAGCTTTGGAACATAGATCTAGATATAAATCCGGGATTCAAACCCGAACCAGGACCTATCCTGGACCCAAGTATCTGAAGTCACACGCAGACCCAGATCCAAAACCTACCCCAGACCCAGACGAGGATAGGAACCTAGACACGAAGCCACACTAGGACCAAACCCGAACCCACACTCGAACCCAAAATCAAACCCAAACTCGATACCCGAACTCAAACCCATACCCAGAATCAGACCCAAACCTAGGCCTGTACCTAGACCAGAACTCGAACCCAGACCGAGATCGAAACCCAGGACTTAGACTCAAAACTACACTAGGACTCAGATTGAGATCAAAACTTGGGACTCGAAACTGAACATTAACCCAGACCCAGGACCCTAACCCACTGTAATATCCCCAAAAATAAATAATATTTAAATAGACATATTTTATTAAATATGTCATTATTTTGGAATCTAAGTAAGATTATGACCTTACTTAGGGTAATTGTTGAGAATTTATTTAATGAAATAAAATATTTTTGGGCCCGACAATTGTGAGAATTTTGCAATGTGGTTAGTAATGTCACGACGTTAATGAAAGAATTATTTTGAGAATATTTCGGATTAGGTTAGAATTTTATTAGAATGTCGGGTTGGTGAATTAGTGAAACTACCAAAATGCCCCTAGGATTTTTTTTAGAAAAAAAAATACTGAAAGGGGGGTAAATTAGTCTTTGGTAAATTCAAATAGTGCCTTTGACTTTTCAGGCTGCCCATTTTTTTTCATAAAAGAAATGAAATGAAAAGAAAAGAAATAAAAAAAAAAACCTCATTTAGGAAGAAAACTTCCAAGGCAACGAAGCCACTTTTCTTCTTCCTCTCTCTCTTTCGTGACCTAGAGCTAACCAAAACAAGGGGATTCATCTTGATTACTCTCAACTACTGAGAAGATTGGATACCCAAGATCATCCTAGAAGCTTTGGAGGTAAGTTCTTTTCCTCGAGGATTAAAAATTTCACTATTTTAGTTTTGTTTTGGATGAAGGTTTTGGGATTTCGTGGTTGTAGGTTTAGTTTGGGTTAAGATGGTGTTTTTAGGTCTGTTTTGGAGTGTGTTGAAGTTTGAATCAAGTGATTTTAATGGCTGTTTAGATTGAATGTATTTGATTAAGCAATTTGAGCTTAATTTTCATGTGAGATGGTTATTTTGAGCTAATTGATGAATTGTGATTAATTGATGTGTTGGATATGTTGTGTTTGGTATATTGAACTGTTCTGGAAATGCAATTTAGGTCTGTGATGGGTTTGGTTCGAACTAGGGAAGAAAACCCATAAATTTTCTTGTCTGACAGCAACCGGTCGACCGGTTGGTTCTGGTGTACCAGAACTGTTCGACCGGTTACCAGCAGGAGAAAATTCTCGAGTTTTCTCCGAACCCTGTTTTAACTCGGGGTGGAACTTAGTACCTGCTTTTGATTGTTTTTGAGTTATTTGGGCTATTTTAAAATTGTTTAAGGCTAAGTCTAATCGATTTTAAATTAGGATTTTAATCCGAAAAATTTCTAGTGAAGGTATTCATTTGACTTCAATTGTCGTGACATAGGAGCGGGATCACCTAGATTATTTTCCACCCAGGTCGGCCCGTACGTTTGAATTCTGAACCAAGGTAAGAAAAGTATTATGCACCGTTTATGGTTAATGACTAAAATTGTGATAGTCACGATTTTGATCGAGATTTTGACATGCGTTTGATGTGACTCGATTATCATCGAGGTAATGGTATGAAAATATTATTATCGTTGTGACTCGATTATGATCGAGTAAAAGATACCGTCATTACTGTTATGAGTAATTACTCTTCAAACCGCGGTTAGGTTTCTTACTTATCGTTCGCTTTATTGGGCAGCGATAGTGACATATTCAGCTCGTAGTTAACGAGTTGTAAAAAGGGGTACTTTATAGAGTACCCGGACTGTATGTTTATGATATTGTGTTAACGTGTAATCATATTGATATGAGATCTATTCAATAGTTATTTTTTATTTCACTTTTCTTGCAGAGTCTCTGTGACTCACCGGTGCTTTATGGTGCAGGTAAAGGGATGACAAAGGTTGAGCAGCCATGAGTTTGTGGTCATAGCAGCGATGTACATATCAGCCGCAGCGGCACAGCCCAGTGAACAGGATGCTCTCTTCTTAAAATATTTTGGGACTACAAAGTTTATGTTGTAAAAGCACTATTGAACCAGTTTATGAATATTTTGAAAACAGGGGGACCGCGTAGTTAATATCACTTATCTTATTTAAATTATTTTTTTTTATATTTTGAATTTTAACTATCAAAAATTTAATTACCCACACTTTTAGTATAATTATACAGTATATAAAATAAGAATTTTTTTAAAACGCACACACGTGGCGTTCCTATTGATCAGGGCGTTACAACATGGTATCAGAGCACGAAGGTTTTTAGATCCTTAAGACTAGTTTGATATGTACATTGGCTGCAAGGACTTGATCGACTCATGGTTTAGTAAGTTTTTAGTTAAAAGATAGTTTGTTAATTTTTTTGATTGCCTGATTATGTAAATTGTGTTTATATTGGAATGGTTTGGCCAAGATAATAATATATGGAAATACTTATCAGTATTGTTATTACCTGGAATGTGACTGCAGGTGTATAGATTATGCACCCGAGGCGGACTGGTAGGGGTACCCGCGAGCTAGCTCGGCTCGGGGCTGCTGGTGAGGGCGAGAACCCTCCACCACAACCAAACTAGGAAGAATTATACGCTGCAATGCAAGAGACTATTCGGCAGCAGGGTGAGCAAATCAGAGAATTGAGAGAGCAGCGAGCTCAGCCTGCTTTAAACCCTAATCCTGATCCTCTGGCACCTCTGGTAGTGCCACCGGATGCAAGGAATCATTTGGAACCATTGTATGAGCGGTTCTAGAAGCAGAACGCGCCAGTGTTTGAGGGTGGTCCTGATCCACTCAAGGCAGAGCAATGGATGAGTATGATAACATCCATTGTTTACTTTATGTGGGTTAAAGATAATGACCTGGTTAGGTGTGCTATTTATATGCTGCGACATGATGCCCGTATTTTGTGGGAGATTGTATCTCAGGGTCATGATATGAATAACATGACCTGGGAAGCATTCCGGGCCTTGTTTTATGAGAAGTATTATAATGAGTCTATTCGGGCGGCAAAGGCTTTTTTATACGATTGACTCAGGGCAGCATGACTGTGACAGAGTATGCCACTAAGTTTGATCGACTCACAAAGTTTGCTTCAGATGAGGTGGCTACTGAAGTTGCTAGGAAAGCAAAGTTCATTCGAGGGTTGGATGAACATATCAAAAGGGATGTGATTGTTGCTTCTAAACAGCCGGGGGTTGCTCAAACCTATGCCCAAATAGATGAATTGGCCCTAGTTTCTGAGGGTGCAAAAGCTCAGATACGAAAGAAAAACATTGCCAGAAGAGTAACATGGAAGCAAACATCAGGTGTTTGTTCTGGTAGGGGTATTGATTTCGGTGACCGCAAGAAAAGACCTAGTGACTCATCAGCTGCAGGCCCAAACAAAAGGTTCCAAGGTAACCAAGGTTTCCGTCGTGGTGGGAACAAAAGCTGGCGGACCATTCCTAAATGTCCGAAGTGTAAAAAGGCGCCACCAGGGCGAATGTCATGCTAGGACCTGTTTCCACTGTGGGGTGGTGGGTCACATGAAGAGAAATTGTCCACAACCGCTACAACTAGAGCAAAAGAAGGATGATACACCCACTCCTGCTCGAGTGTTTGACCTGACTCAAGCTGAAGATGATGCTGGTCCTTCCACTGTGACAGGTCAACTTTCTGTTGCTGGTACTTTATTGACTGTTCTAATTGATTCTGGTACGACGCATTCTTATATTTCAAGTAGAATGATTTAGAATTTGAATAGACCTAGTGATGTGCTTTCTAGAGGTTTTGGAACCTTGCTGCCTACTGGGGAGTTGGTTATCTCTAGCAGGTGGGTTCGATCCCTTCCAGTGTTTGTTGAAGGAAGAAAGTTAACCGTTGATCTGATAGAATTAAAACTGGAGGATTTTGATGTTAGTTTGGGGATGGATTGGCTTGCTAAATACAACGCCACCATTGATTACAAGGGAAAGATGGTAACTTTTCAGCCTGAGGGCGAGGACCCTTTGTATTTGTGGGTAAGATGTAGGGATCCCGGATTCCCTTAATTTTAGCACTTAAGGCAATGGATTTGTTGTGTGAGGGGTGCATTGGTTTCGTAGCAAATGTTGTGGATATTAATAGGGAACCACTAGCGAGACCGGTGCATGTCCAAGTGGTCCGAGAATTTCTAGATGTGTTCCTCGAAGAGTTATCGGGGTTGCCACCAAAACGTGAAATTGATTTTGAGATTGATCTAATACCAGGGGCAGAGCCTGTATTGAAAGCTCCCTACAGGATGGCACCTGCAGAGCTAAGAGAGTTAAAAGTTCAATTACAGGGGATGGTGGATTTAAAATTCACTAGACCTAGTACTTCACCTTGGGGTGCACCAGTGTTGTTCGTGAAAAAGAAAGATGGAACTTTACGAATGTGCATTGATTACCGGGAGTTAAACAAGTTGACAGTGAAGAACAAGTACCCTCTGCCAAGAATAGATGATTTATTTGATCAGCTGCAGGGAAAGACTGTCTTTTCCAAGATTGATCCTCGGTCTGGTTATCACCAATTGAGGATTCGGGAGGAGGATATTCCCAAGACAGCTTTTCGGACCAGGTATGGCCATTATGAATTTCTGGTAATGTCCTTCAGATTAACAAATTCCCCAGCAGCATTTATGGATTTGATGAACCGAGTGTTTAAAGACTTTCTTGATGATTTTGTTATCGTCTTTAGTGATGATATTTTAATTTATTCAGATTCAGAAGAGATTCATGAAAGACATCTTCGAATGGTATTACAACGTCTCAGGGAGCATAAGTTGTATGCCAAGTTTAAGAAATGTGAATTTTGGTTACCTCGGGTGAGTTTCTTGGGGCATGTGGTGAGTAAAGATGGTATTCTAGTGGATCCAGTAAAGATTGAGGCAGTACGTGACTGGCCTCGACCTAAGTCAGCAACCGAAGTTAGAAGTTTCTTGGGGTTTGCAGGGTATTATCGAAGATTTGTTGAGGGCTTTGCAAAGATTTCTACGCCCTTAACCGAATTGACCCGAAAGAATTGTAAGTTTGTTTGGACTGACAAGTGTGAAAGTAGTTTCCAAGAGTTGAAGCAAAGGTTGATTACCGCTCCTGTGTTAACCTTACCAAAAAGTGATGAAAAGTTTGTGATATATTGTGATGCGTCCAAACAAGGGTTAGGTTGTGTTCTTATGCAGTCAGGGAAAGTGATTGCTGATGCGTCCAGGCAATTGAAGGAGTATGAACAGCAGTATCCTACCCATGATATTGAATTGGCAGCAGTTGTCTTTGCATTAAAAGTTTGGCATCACTATCTTTATGGTGAGAAGTGTGAAATTTATACAGATCACAAAAGCCTCAAATACTTTTTCACTCAGAAGGATTTAAATATGAGGCAACGACGATGGTTGGAACTGGTCAAAGATTATGACTGTGAGATTCTCTACCACCCTAGTAAAGCAAATGTGGTAGCGGATGCTCTAATTCGAAAAGGACCAGGGCAAGTTTGTGAACTAAAGAAAATTTTAGCAGAGCTGGCTGAGGATATGGCTAGAGCGGGAATGGAATTTATAATTGGAAAGCTTGCCAACATTACCCTGCCGTCTGATCTATTGGAAAGAATTAGAGTAGCTCAACAAAGTGATCTTGAGTTACAGGGGCATAAGGAGAAATTAGAGGCCGGATTGGCAAAAGACTTTTCATGTTTATTTGATGGGTTATTGCGATACAAGGACAGAATCTGTGTGCCGAATGACAAAGAAATCAGACAAGAGATTCTTGATGAATCTCATACTACACCGTACTACTTACATTTGGGAACAACCAAGATGTATCATGATGTGAAGGTTTTATACTTGTGGTCGGGTATGAAGAGGGATGTTGTTGAGTATGTGTCAAAATGCCTAACCTGTCAACAAATTAAAGCAGAACATCAGATGCCGGCAGGTTTGCTTCAACCTCTAAAGATTCCTGAATTGAAATGGGAAGACATCACCATGGATTTTGTAGTTGGATTACCCAGGACAGTAGGGTATTATGACTCTATTTGGGTGATAGTGGATCGATATACGAAGTCTGCACACTTTCTTCCAGTGAAGACAACGTATATAGTGGATCAATATGCTGATTTGTATATCAAGGAAATAGTTCGGCTTCATGGTGCCCCAAAGTCAATAGTTTCGGATCGAGATCCAAAATTTACATCCAAATTCTTGGGAAGTTTGCAGCAAGCAATGGGTACTAAATTAAAATTTAGTACAACTTTTCATCCTCAAACCGATGGTAAATCTGAAAGGACTATCCAAATACTTGAAGATATGCTGAGGGCATGTGTGATGGAATTTGAACGTTCTTGGAACAAGTACCTACCTCTGATTGAGTTTTCTTATAACAATAGTTATCAGAGTACCATTGGCATGGCTCCGTATGAGATGCTTTATGGAAGGAAATGTCGATCACCTATTCACTGGGATGAAGCTGTTGAACGTAGGTATCTTATACCTAAGGCTGTATAAAGAACAAGTGAGGCTATTGAAAAGATTCGAGCTCGTATGCTTGCTTCACAAAGTAGACAGAAAAGCTACGTAGATCCAAACCGTAAAAATGTTGAATTCCAGATTGGGGATTTTGTTTTCCTTCGGGTATCCCCAATGAAAGGAATTCGAAGGTTCGGGAAGAAAGGAAAGTTGAGTCCCAGATTTATTGGTCCGTTCGAGATTCTTGAGAAAGTAGGTCAGGTAGCTTATCGGTTGGCTCTACCTCCTACTTTATCTGGGGTTCATAACGTGTTTCATGTCTCAATGCTTCGGAAATATGTATCAGATACAACTCATGTCTTAAGTTATGAAGACATTGAGCTTCAAACCGACATGTCCTATGAAGAACAACCAGTACAAATTTTAGGCAGGAAAGAAAAGGTTCTGCGGAACAAGACTATTCCGCTAGTTAAAGTGCTGTGGCGGAACAACAAAGTTGAAGAAGCGACTTGGGAGTTAGAGTCCCAGATGCGGGAGTTGTATCTTGAGCTTTTCAGGTAAATTTCGAGGACGAAATTCCTATAAGTGGGGGATAGTTGTAATATCCCAGAAAAGAAATAATATTTAAGTAGACATATTTTATTAAATATGTAATTATTTTGGAAACAAAGTAAGATTATGATCTCACTTAGGGTAATTGTTGAGAATTTATTTAATGAAATGAAATATTTTCGGGCCCGACAATTGTGAGAATTTAGCGATGTGGTTAGTAATGTCACGACGTTAATGAAAGAATTATTTTGAGAATATTCTGGATTAGGTTAGAATTTTATTAGAATGTCGGGTTGGTGAATTAGTGAAATTACCAAAATGCCCCAAGGGTTTTTTTAAAAAAAAAAATTATGGTAGGGGGTAAATTAGTCTTTGGTAAATTCAAATAGTGCCTTTGACATTTTAGGCTGCCTATTTTTTTTATAAAAGAAATGAAATGAAAAGAAAAGAAATAAAAAAAAACCTCATTTAGGAAGAAAACTTCCAAGGCAAGGAAGCCACTTTTCTTCTTCCTCTCTCTCTTTCGTGACCTAGAGCTAGCCAAAACCAGGGTATTCATCTTGATTTCTCTCAGCTTTTGAGCAGATTGGATACCCAAGATCATCCTAGAAGCTTTGGAGGTAAGTTCTTTTCCTTGAGGATTAAAAATTTCACTATTTTAGGTTCGTTTTGGATGAAGGTTTTGGGATTTTGTGGCTGTAGGTTTAGTTTGGGTTGAGATGGTGTTTTTAGGTCTGTTTTGCAGTGTGCTGAAGTTTGAATCAAGTGATTTTAATGGTTGCTTAGATTGAATGTATTTGATTAAGCAATTTGAGCTTAATTTTCATTGGAGATGGTGATTTTGAGCTAATTGATGAATTGTGATTAATTGACGTGTTGGATATTTTGTGTTTGGTATATTGAACTGTTCTGGAAATGCAATTTAGGTCTGTGATGGTTTTGGTTCGAACTAGGGAAGAAAACCCATAAATTTTTCGGTCTGACAGCAACCGGTCGACCGATAGGTTCTGGTGTACCAGAACCGGTCGACCGGTTACCAGCAGGAGAAAATTCTCTGGTTTTGTCCGAACCCTGTTTTGACTCGGGGTGGAACTTAGTACCTGCTTTTGATTGTTTTTGAGTTATTTGGTCTATTTTAAAGTTTTTTAAGGCTAAGTCTAATCGATTTTAAATTAGGGTTTTAATCCGGAAAATTTCTAGTTAAGGGATTCATTTGATTTCAATTGACGTGACATAGGACTGGGATTGCCTAGCTTGTTTTCCACCAAGGTCAGCCAGTACGTTTGAATTCTGAAAAAAGGTAAGAAAAGTATTATGCACCATTTATGGTTAATGACTTAAATTGTGATAGTCACGGTTTTGATCGATATTTTGACATGCGTTTGATGTGACTCGATTATGATCGAGGTAATGGTATGAAACGATTATTATCGTTGTGACTCGATTATGATCGAGTAAAAGATACGGTCATTACCGTTATGAATAGTTACTCTTGAAACCGCAGTTAGGTTTCTTACTTATCGTTTGCTTAATCGGGCAACGATAGTGACATATTCAGCTAGTAGTTAACGAGTGGTAAGAAGGGGTACTTTGTAAAGTACCCGGACTGTATGTTTATGATATTGTGTTATCGTGTAATCATATTGATATGAGATTTATTTAACAGTTATTATTTATTTAAGTTTTCTTGCTGAGTCTCTGTGACTCACGGGTGCTTTATGGTGCAGGTAAAGGGAAGACAAAGGTTGAGCAGCCATGAGTTTGTGGTCATAGCAGCGATGTACATATCAGCCGCAGCGGCACGACCTCGTGAACAGGATGCTCTATTTTAAAAATATTTTGGGATTACAAATTTTATGTTGTAAAAGCACTAGTGAACCAGTTTATGAATATTTTGAAAATAGGGGGACCCCGTAGTTAATATCACTTATCTTATTTAAATTATTTTTTTTTATATTTTTAATTTTAACTATCAAAAATTTAATTACCCACACTTTTAGTATAATTATATAGTATATAAAATAAGAATTTTATTAAAACGCACACACGTGGCGTTCCTGTTGATCAGGGCCCGAACCCAGTCCTAGACCCAAACCTAAACCCGGGCCTGAACCCAGTCCTAGACCCAAACCTGGACCCGAACCCGTACCCTATGACTTAAAAATGGAACCGAAACCGGAAGTAGACAGGGACTCGAGAACGGGACTTGAACCAGGACATGGGCCTAGACCTAGAACCGTAACTGGACCTAGACAAAGACCTGGAACCGTAACGAGACTAGGACCCGAACTCTAACCCAGACCTAGACCCGAACTGGGACCCAGACCCGAATCCCAACCCAAACTCTGACACGGTACCCAAACCTAGACCCGAACTCAGACCCAAACATGGAAAAAGACTCGGGACAGAGAACTGGGACAGGACCTAGAACCGCACCCCACCCTCAGTCCCGAACAAAAACTCTGACCAGGACTCGGGACCTGAACCAGAACCAAATTGAGACAAATGATAAGGATCCAGATCTGGAACTCAGGCCAGGTCCTGAACCCAGAACAGGACCCTAACCCGGACCCTGACCCATACCCGGGACCCAAAATTTGAAATTGAAGAAAAATCACCAGGCCAGGACCCTCGAACAAGACTAAGACCGTGACCAGGACCATCTCTGTTGGGTTTTATGCCCTAGAAAAAACTCATTTCAATATAATCAGATTTACTTATTAATATAGATCAGAAATATCATTTAATGTTGCATGGTTCACATGATTTATTTCATGATTATATGTACATAATGTATAAATTCATCTGAAACCCTTTTCACATACTTGATCCTGTTTATTGTACCGTCAACACATTGGAAAGTAAACATGACTATGTGAATAAAGTTTCCTAGATTTATCAGACATAGGGTTTTATTGATATGATAATCTACAACAGAGTTTACTTGCATTTGGAGAAGTGCTATGTTCTTTCCAGAACATTGGTTAAAGTAAAGCTCAGGTTGAATGCATGGAGTATGCATCGGAAGGGACCGATATTGAACTTTGACTTAGATTTATTAAACTTACCGTAATATCTATTCAAGTCAATATCGCCTAGTTGATCATAGATCAAATGTTCTTAATCCTGTTATGATTAGTCTCAATCTTGAAAGGCTATTCGTGTTCTTTGATTTGTTAGTTAAGCCTACTTTTAGGTCAGGGTAATACGTACATTTTGGGAACACGGTAGTGCAATTGAGTGGGAGCGCTAGCATAAACATGGAATCTATAGCTTCTATTTGGCGAATAGTAAGCAAAGGATGATCTCCTTCGAGCTTGACCAAACGAACATAAATGGTGGAGTACTCATTTCACATAAGCTAAAATATCATTTATACGGGGTCAAGTGTTTTAAGGATAAAACACATTGTAGGGTATAACGGTAATCTAATCCCTTTATAGTGTAGATCATTCACATAGAGGATCATTGATCAAATTAGGATTATAACAATGGATAACTAATGATGCGTCTATATGGTGGAACATATAGAGAATTCTATATACTAAGAGTGCAATTCTAAGTTCTATGCGTGGATTCAACGAAGAATTAATATGTTAGTGAATTTTAGTGCTAAATTCTTGATCTACTTATTGGAAGCTCGGTTATATAGACCCATGGTCCCCGCACTAGTTGAGATAATATTGCTTGTAAGACTCATATAATTTTTTTTGATTAATCAATTATAATTCTCAAATTAGACTATGCCTATTTGTGAAATTTTCACTAAGTAAGGGCGAAATTGTAAAGAAACAGTTTTAGGGGCATATTTGTTAATTATGATACTTTGTATGGTTCAATTAATAAATATTATAAATGATAATATTATTTAATAATTATTTATGGTTATTAAATAGTTTGAATTGGCATTTAAATGGTTGAATTTGAAAATTGGCATTTTTGAGAAAATCAGATGCAGAAAAGATAAAACTGCAAAATTGCAAAAAGTGAGGCCCAAATCCACTTGTATAGGGCCGACCACTTTTGTAGGAAATTTAAACTGATATTTTCATTATTTTAATGCCAAATAATTCAAACCTAACCCTAGTGGAATGCTATAAATAGATAGTGAAGGCTTCAGGAAAATTACACTTAAAATTTTCTATTTTTCCTTCAGAGAAAAACCTGAGCCTTCTCTCTCCCTATCTTTGGCCGAACCCACTCTCTCTCTCTTCCTCATTGAGATTTCGAAATACTTAGTGTATGAGTAGTGCCCACACACAGCAAGTGATACCTTAACCATAGTGAGGAAGATCGTGAAGAAAGACTTTCAGCAAGAAGGAGTTTCAGCACTAAAGAATCAGAGAAAGAGATCCAGGTTCAGATATTGAAAATGCTCTGCTACAGAAAGGAATCAAGGGCTAGGTATCTGAACGGAAGGAGTCGTTATATTCCGCTGCACCCAATCTAAGGTTTCCTAAACTTTATATGTGTTTATTTCATCGTTTTAGAAAGTTCATGTTTAGGGTGTTAATCAACATACTTGTGAGTAGATCTAAGATCCTGGTAAAATAATTTCCAACAATCTCAACAATCGGGATGGCCCCTTATGAACTTTTATATGGAAGACGGTGTAGATCATTGATTCACTGGGATGAAGTAGGTGAAATAAAGTTCCTAGTCCCTAAGGCTGTTTAGAGAACAAGTGAGGCAACTGATAAAATTAGAGCGCGAATGCTCGCTGCTAAAAGCAGAAAGAAGAGTTATGTTGATCTAAAGTGACAAGAGATTGATTTTTAGATTAGAGATATGGTATTTCTCCGGGTATCGCCTATGAAAGGCATCAAACGCTTTGATAAGAAAGGGAAGCTTAGCCAAAGGTCCATTTGACCTTTTGAAATCCTTGAGAGGATAGGGCAAGTAGCGTACAGATTGGTTAAGCCCCCAGCGCTGGCAGCTGTACATGATGTGTTCCATGTTTTGATGCTTCAGAATTATGTCTCAGATTCATCCCATATCTTGAGTTATGAAGCATTGGAACTACAGTCAGATTTATCATATGAGGAACAATCACTGCAAGTACTTGATAGAAGAGAGAAAGTCTTGAGAAATAAGAAAAGTGCACTGGTGAAGGTATTGTGGAAAAAAAGTAAAGTGGAAGAGGCAACATGGGAACTCGAGACGGATATGCAACAAAATATCCAGAGTTGTTCACGTAAATTTCGGGATGAAATATCTATAAGGAGGGGGTACTTGTAATACCCTAAGACTAAGAAAATGGATTACCAAACCCTAACTAGTTAAATGTGTATTATTATATAATTTATTATAAGTGAATTAATTTGATATATGATATGTTAAGACCACGTTGGTGAGCCAGGGGCCATTCTGTAATTTTGACATGAGAAGGGTAAAACTACGGAATTTATACTATGATGTGCATATGGACTATATTATTATATATTCACAATTGGGTATTTCGGGCTGAATCGGGTTCCGGGCTAAAATACAATTTTGGGATTATTTGTTGGCATTTTATTAATATGTGATTAATTTGAAAATTATTTGAATATGTTATATTTAATGCAAATGACTTAAATGCCCTTGAATGCTAAATTGTGTGTTATATGGCCCTAGGGGCAATTTAGGCTTTTTGACTATTTTGTCTATTTTGTGACAAGTGAATGTTGATTAATGAGAAGCATTTTCTGCATTCCGCTTTACCCAAACCGCCCCCCTCTCTCTCTCTAAACTCATTTACTCTAATCTTTGAATTTGTAGAGAATTGCTTGGATTCAAGCTTATTTTGTGGGAATCTTTGAAGCTTGAGTTGTTGAGGATTTGGAGGTAGTTTTGTTACTGTCTTAATTTGAATTGGTTGCTGAAATTGAAGTTGATTTAAGCATGATTTTATTGTAGAGATCCTTGTGATGCATGTGTGTTGGAATTAGTTTAATTTTGATACTCTATGCTTGATTGTGTTAAAGATTAATGTAGGATGCTTTGTGTTGTGCTTTTGAGATAACTTTAGAGGTTAAGTTGGTGCTTTAATTCTTTTATACAGCTCTGATTTTATTGTTGAGCTTGAGCTTGTGTTTTGGGTTTAACGATTCAAGGTTTGAGCTTGAATTTGTTGATATTTTACTCAAGTTTGGAGTCTATATTGTATAATTTTTAAATATGATTTTGTTGCATGCGAGCTTTGATTTTGACCTTTAAATGTGTGTATTAGCTCTCTATTATGTTAGTTATATTGTGTGGGAAATGATTTTGAGATATATGCATGTTTTGGGTGAGATTGGATGATTTTTGGAGCTGCTAGAATGGAGTTTCTGGGTTTTCAACCCAGGCGCCGCGGCCTAGCTTTTGGGCACCGCGGCCCGCTCGCATGGACAGATTGCATGTTGAACTTGGTTTGTTCATAACTTTTGACTCGAGACTCCGTTTGGGTCGTTCCTTATATTGTTGGAAAGCTCATTCCGAGCTTTATATGTTTATCTATATTTTGAATGTCAATTTTATATTATGTGAAAGTTGATATAGGGATTAACCCTATACATGTGAATCCCAAAAATTGTGACTAGGATTACCGACACTGGGTTAGGGGCACTGGGGGATTTGGAATCTCCGCGTTTACGGGACAATTGGTAAGATAGTATTTAGCACGTAGAGTATGCACGGTGGCGCTTATATTGAAAATGATATATGTGAGTAATTGGGAACCAGACTAGGGTTATCACCCTAACATGAGCGGTTTATTCGTCTAGGGCTATTACCCTAGTGATGATTAATGTGAATGTGTTATGCATAGTTATATATGAGTTTATATTGAGATTTAGGATTATGCGTTCAAGGAATAATCGGGTTGGACTCGGTGACTAGAAACGAGATGAACCGTTTTAAGGCCTTATTGTATTTAGACGTGTAAGTGTAACAAGTAGGTCTATGCTACATACACGTAAATCGGCGTGCGGGCGTAACACACGGGTCTGTGTCATACAGACAAATGTGAAATGGCATTGATGTTTATGTGATGTGATAATTATGATTATTGATATTTTATACTGTCTTGCTAGGCTTGGCTCACGGGTGATGTACTGTGCAAGAAAGGATAAATCTGTCTCAGACGATCCATGAGTGCGAGAGTTGGGCGATGTATGTACATGTTCGAGCCACACTAGACCAAGCAGATTAGGGTCTACCAGTGATGAACTTTTGAAACTCTAATTTTGCCGCTTAGGTCAGCTAGTGAAAAGGCTTGTAATATTTTGTAAAATATTTTTGAGATCCCGTGACATGTAATTTTTGATTGTACAGTTAAGTTTATTACAACTTTTATTTTCACTCTGTTTTCAATTAAATTTTAAATTACCCGCGCTTATCTTTCTAGTAATCCAATTTAGGGGATTAGGGTTTCTTAATCACCTTGGGTAGTGTGCCTATTTCTTAGGGCGTTATAGTTTGGTATAAGAGGGCCAAGGTTTTTAAATTCCTGGTCCTGGTCCTGTTCCTCGGTCCCGATCTGCTTCTAGTTTCGGTTCCACTTTCAAGTCCCGGGGTACAAGTTCGGGTCGAGTTTGGGTCCAAGTTTGGGTTCGGCTCCTAATTTGGGTATGGGGCGAGGTTCAGGTCTGGGTTTCGATCTCGGTTAGGGTTCGAGGGTGGGTCCGGTTCCGGGTTCGGTCTAGGTCCGTGTCCCGGTCCCATTCAAAGATCTGAATCCAGTTCCAGTTCAAGTTTCGATTTTGGTTCCCGAGTGAAGGTCTGGGTCTTGGTATGTGTCCGGCTCTTAGTTTGAGTTCGAGTTTGGATTCAGGTTCAGGTCAATGTCCTAGATCCAGACACCGACTACGGGTCGGGTCCAAGCATCAAGTCCCGGATCCCAGGTCCCGAGATGGGTCCTAAGTCTAGGTTTGGGTTTGGGGTCGGGTCCAAGATCCCGATCCAAGTTCTGAGGCCCAAGTTCTGGTCCTAGCTCGGGGGCCCAATTCCTAGGTCTGGGTTGTTGGAAATTATTTTACCAGGATCTTAGATCTACTCAAAAGTATGTTGATTAACACCCTAAATATGAACTTTCTAAAACGATGAAATAAACACATATAAAGTTTAAGAAACCTTACATTGGGTGCAGCGGAAGAATATGACTCCTTCTTTCAGATCTCTAACCCTTGTATCCTTTCTGTCGCAAAGTATTATCAAGATCTAAACCTGGATCTCTTTCTCTGAATCTTTACTGCTGAAACTCCTTCTTGCTGAAAGTCTTTCTTCACGATCTTCCTCACTATGATTGAGGTATCACTTTCTGTGTGTGGGCACTACTCTAATCACTAATTATTTCGAAATCTTAAGGAAGAAGTGAGAGAAGGAGTGGTCGGCCAAGGTAGAGAGAGAAGGCTCAGGTTTTTCTTAATGAAAAGTGTGTAATTTTCCTGAAGCTTCACTACCAATTTATAGCATTCCACTAGGGTTAGGTTTGAATTATTTGGCATTAAAATAATGAAAATATCAGAGGTAAAACTCCTATAAAAGTGGCCGGCCAAGGCTTATTGGATTTGGGCCTCACTTTTTGCAATTTTGTAGTTTTATCACTTTTGTATCTGATTTTCTCAAAAACGCCAATTTTCTAATTCAACCATTTAAATGCCAATTCTAACTATTTAATAACTATAAATAATTATTAAATAATATTGTCATTTATCATATTTATTAATTGAACCATACAAAGTATCATAATTAACAAATATGCCCCTAATAACTCTTTCTTTACAATTTCGCCCTTACTTAGTGAAAAACTCACAACTAGACATAGTCTAATTTGAGAATTATAATTGATTAATCAAAACCAATTACATGAGTCTTACAAGCAATATTATCTCAACTAATGGGGGGACCATGGGTCTATATAACCGAGCTTCCAATAAGCAGATCAAGAATTTATTAGTTAAATTCACTAACTTATTAATTCTTCGTTGAATCCACGCATAGAACTTAGAATTGCACTCTCAGTATATAGAATGCTCTATATGTTCCACCATATAGACACATCATTAGTTATCCATTGTTATAATCCTAATTTGATCAATGATCCTCTATATGAATGATCTACACTGTAAAGGGATTAGATTACCGTTACACCCAAGCTACTATGTATTTTATCCTTAAAACACTTGACCCCGTATAAATGATATTTCAGCTTATGTGAAATGAGTACTCCACCATTTATTTTCGTTTGGTCAAGCTCGAAGGAGATCATCCTTTGCTTACTATTCGCCACACAGAAGCTATAGATTCCATGTTTATGATAGCGCTCCCACTCAATTGCACTACTGTGTTCCCAAAATGTACGTATAACCCTGACCTAAAAGTAGGCTTAACTAACAAATCAAAGAAAACGAATAGCCTTTCAAGATTGAGCCTAATCATAACATGATTAAGAACATTTGATCTAGGATCAACTAGGCGATATTGACTTGAATAGATTTTACGGTAAGTTTAATTAATCTAAGTCAAAGTTCAATATCGGTCCCTTTCGATGCATACTCCATGCATCCAACCTGATCTTTACTTTAACCAATGTTCTGGAAAGAACATAGGATTTCTCCAAATGCAAGTAAACTCTTGTTGTAGATTATCATATCAGTGAAACCCTGTGTCTGATAAATCTAGGAAACTTTATTCACATAGTCATGTTTACTTTCCAATGTGATGACAACACAATAAACAGGATCAAGTATGTGAAAAGGGTTTAAGATAAATTTATAAATCAAATAGACAAGCAATTGATAAAGTGAACAAAAACGTACACAAATGAATGAAAAATACTTCTGTTTCTTTATTGATGTTGAATAAAATAGATTACATTGAAATTGAGTTTTATTTAGGGCATAAAACCCAACAAACTCCCACTTTCACTAATATAAAACTAATCAGTACATATCAATTAAACCTAAATTCTGACGGTGCTTTTCAAATGCAGTCACGGCCAAGACTTTGGTGAATGGATCAGCTAGGTTGTCCTCTGTATCCACTTTCTCAACTAGTACATCCCCTCTTGCCACGTATTCTCTGATAATGTGATACTTCCTTTCAATGTGTTTGCTTCTCTTGTGGCTTCGAGGTTCCTTACTGTTAGCTATCGCTCCATTATTATCACAAAGTAGGACTAGAGGCTTTTCCATTCTAGGCACGACACCGATGCTGGTGAAGAACTTTCTTAGCCAGACAAGTTCTTTAGCAGCTTCGGCTGTAGCTATGTATTCAGCTTCCATAGTCGAGTCCGATATCGTGGTTTTTTTTTTGCACTTCTCCAAACCACTGCTCCACCCCCAAGAGTAAACACCATCCCAAATGTAGATTTCCTGTCTTCAAGACTTGCCTTGAAATCTGAATCAGTGTAGCCTATGGAATTTAAAGCACCACCCTTGTAGACTAACACAAGATTCCTTGTACTCTTTAAGTATTTCAGAATATACTTAACTACATTCCAATGTTCCTGTCCTGGATTAGACTGATACCTGCTCACGATTCCCACTGCATAGCAGATGTCAGGTCTAGTGCATAACATTGCATACATTAGACTTCCAACTACAGAAGCATAGGGAATTTTTGCCATGTCCTCTATCTCTTGAGGATCAGTCGGAGACTGTTCCTTAGATAGACGAATACCATATCTAGAAGGCATGTTTGCCCCATTGGTGTTATTCATGGAGAATCTCTCTAAAACTTTGTCAATGTAAGTAGTTTGAGAGAGAGCAAGGGATCTATTCTTCCGATCTCTAATAATCTGAATACCAAGAACATAGGCTGCTTCATCCAAATCTTTCATATCGAATTGAGTATTGAGCCATTCCTTGATGTGAGTCATTTTCTTGATATTGTTTCCAATAATCAAAATGTCATCAAGTCCATAGATGGACCTATTGAGTTTGCAAACTTTCTTTTCCTGCCCTGGAAGAACATAACCTTCTGGTTGCTCCATATAGATGGTTTCTTCAAGTACCCCATTAAGGAAGGCAGTCTTGACATCCATTTGCCAGATTTCATAATCGAATGCAGCAGCTATGGAGAGAAGAATTCGGATGGATTTGAGCATGGCAACAGGACTAAAAGTTTCCTCATAGTCCACTCCTTCTCTTTGGGTATAACCCTTGGCTACAAGTCTAGCTTTGAAAGTTTCGACTTCGCCTCAAGCTCCTCTTTTCTTCTTGTAAACCCACTTGCATCCTATCGGATGATAGTCGTCAGGTGCGTCTACATATTCCCAGACTTTGTTCTTTTTCATGGAATCCATTTCTGAATCCATGCCGGCCGACAATTGTTTCCGTTGCGGACTAGCAATTACCTATTTATAGGTTAATGGATCGTCTTCAATACCGTCTCCAACGACCATATTGATTGCACCAACCAAGCCATAACGAGTTGGTTTTGTTGAAACCCTCCCACTACGACGAGGAGCGGTGATCTTCTGAACAGAAACTTTAGTAGTAGATTTCTCAGTTTGTTCGACTGAGGGAGTGGGATTGTCCTCTTCACGAGTGGAAGAGGACGGAACATTGGAAGGACTTATATCTGAAAGCATTTCCTCCAACACTACTTTACTTTGTGATTTGAAATTCTTAATATAGTCATCTTCAAGGAAAGTAGCGTTTGTGGAAACAAACACTTTATCATCCTTGCGACTATAAAATAGTCCACCCCTAGTCTCTTTAGAATTACCGACAAACATCCAAACTTCAGTTCGTGACTCAAGTTTTCTGTCTTTCTTTCTTAAGACATGAGTAGGGCACCCCCAGATTCTGTAATGGCGTAAACTAGGTGTACGACCAATCCATAGTTCTAAGGGTGTTTTAGGGATTGATTTAGATGGAACAACATTTAAAATGTCGGTTGCCATCTGAATTGCATATCCCCAGAAGGATGTAGGTAGAGTTGAAAAACTAAGCATGGACCTAACCATTTCCAAAAGCGTGCGATTCCTTCTTTCTGCAACTCCATTTTGCTGTGGAGTGCTAGGGGCGGTTAATTGGGATTCAATTCCAAGTTCAATTAAATGATCTTTGAACTGCATATCCATATATTCTCCACCCCTATCAGTTCGCAAGATCTTTAAT
Organism: Cannabis sativa; assembly: GCF_029168945.1. NCBI lineage: Eukaryota > Viridiplantae > Streptophyta > Magnoliopsida > Rosales > Cannabaceae > Cannabis > Cannabis sativa. The sequence continues at coordinate 64,013,939 of NC_083601.1, forward strand.
GATTTACCTAATTGATTTTGAGCCAATGTGTGAAATTCCTGAAACTTTGCAAATGTTTCATATTTCTTATGCATAAGGTAAATATGTCCATGTCTAGAGTAATCGTCAATGAAAGTGACAAAGTACTCATAACCACCTCGGGCTTTTACATTCAAAGGTCCGCAGACATCGGAATGCACTAACCCTAGGGGTTGTTTGGCACGCTCTCCCTTTGCAGAGAAAGAACGTTTAGTCATTTTTCCTTCCAGGCAGGACTCGCATACTGGCAATTCACCTAAGACGACATTTTTCAATGGACCGTCTTTGGTTAGCCTATTGAGTCTATCAAAGCCTATATGACCTAAACGTAAATGCCATAGATATGTTTCATTATCATCATCGATCTTTGATTTTTGTGGTTTCTAGGTTTAGCTACTTTAAAAAGTTCGTTATGTAGGGCAAATGGTGTTTCTGGTCTAAGAACATAAAGCCCCTGTTCCATGGATGCAACACAAATATGAATGTCATTTCGAGAAATGGTAGAACCAGAATTCGAAAAATCTAATTTGTATTGTTGCAATTGTAAGCATGAAACAGAAACCAAGTTTCTACTGAAATTTGGAATGTATAAGACATTGTCTAATTCCAAAATTTTGTTTTGAAACTTGAGTTTGGCTTTTCCTCTAGCTCTAACCGAAACCATTTCGCCATTACCAACTTTAAGTTTCAGCTCTCTGGATTTCAAATAATTCCAATTCTCAAGCAATTGCAATGAACAAAATCAAGAATCCAAATGGATTTATCATTCTCTAACACACATGATTCGAAGACTAAAGCATTACTGCTTATTCGTTTGTTAATTGTTGTTCTTGCTGGTTCATTTTGTTGTGAAGTATAACTTGAGGAAGTGGAATCACTTTCTCTTATCTTCTCAACTAAGCTTGAAGTAGTAGGATTTATGGAGTTATGAACTATTTGCTCTTCAGAGTGAACAATTCCCAGCTTACCTGCTTTCTGGAATTTAAAGTCCATCATGAGCATATGTGAAGTATTACTCTGACAAGGAGTTTATAACTTCAAGTTCAATTTCTAAGATATTAACTAGGAGTGGAATGGGAAGAGGGTTATTGGCACTACAACACATCAATAAAACAGAAGTAAGGTTTTGGTTCAAATTCATACACTAGTTCAGAAAATAACTAATAATCACATATGTTATAAAATACAAAATCTAACAGTTTATTTTCCAAGGTTTCCAACATAATGAAATACAGTGTCCCGGTAGGCGAGAGTCAAAGATAACATTAGTTGAATAGAGTAGTCAGCTCATCTAAAATAAAACCATTTTAGCAACCTTTTATTTGATCAAAATGAGAATCCAACGTTGTCTCGGTAGGCGAGAGTCAAGGTTATTCTCATTTTATGAGCTTCCACCATTGTTTCATGTTTTATGAGTTTATCTCTAAGTAGTCACCGTATGGGAGAGTCTAACAGAGACGAAAACTCACAAAACACTTATCAAATGAAATCTTACGGTGTTAAAAGTGTTCAACGAATAACCATCCATAGGGGGACGAAGTCTATCGTCTCGAGGTTATATTGAAAAAGTTTAACTATTGTAAGACCAACAATGGAGATCGAATATCTTTTGATTAAAGCTCATTATTTAAAAAAATATATTTTGTATAATCATTTAATTCGATATTATAATAATGAAAAATTACAAATTAAAGTTGGTTTAAATAAAAAATCAACTTTAATTAATTATCAATTATTATTTAATTCAAAAAATAAATTCGAGTAAATATCGAACAAGTTCCATATTATAATAATGAAAAATTACAAATCAAAGTTGGTTTAAATAAAAAATCAACTTTAATTAAATTTCAATTATTATTTAAATTCGAAAAATAAATTCGAATATAATGGAACAGATTTGAAAATATCTTGTTTAAGTTGTTTTAGAATAATCTAAAAATCAACTTAAATATCTTTCAAATCAGATTTAATTAAATTAAAATTAAGTTGTAACTACTTAATTTGAAAATATTCCATTTTAAGTTAATATTCGAAAAGATATTAACTAAAAAAATATCTAAAATATTCCATTTTAAGTTAATATTTGAAAAGATATTAACTTAAAAAATATCTAAAGAATCTTAATAACCAATGCCTAAAATTTCTCAACTTAATTTTGAAATTTTAAATCCAAAAGATATTCAAATTTAAGTTGGTTAGTTATATATAACTAAATATCAACTTAAATAGGAATATTTAATGAAAAATTTAAATTAAGCTTCAGAAAGAATCTAGATGGTTATAATTCTATATTTCATTAAATACAAGAAAATACATATAGTTTAGCTTAGAATATAAAATTCTTTAAACTATGGTTTTTTTAAATTAATTTCAAAATAAATGAAATTAATTATGTTGCTAATCAATTTTATTAGGTTAAACTAGTTTAATTAACCTAGTACAGTTATTCAAATCAGGCAAATGGGCCTTCACAATTGGGGTGGTTCATGTGAGGGGGTGCTGGGTTCAGTATGTCGTACCCACTTCTATGGCTCCCAACTCTCACACAAGGCCCAAAAGAGAGGAATTTAACCTTAAAATGAACAACTGTTATTAATTGAATAGGCCCAAAAACTAAATGGGCCTAAATAAAATCTATCAAGAACTATGATATTTTATTTAGCAACAACAACCTATATGCATCTATAATGAAATTAAACACATAGGCTCACACAGGCACACTTTGGATGGGTCCTATCATGTTGCTAGGTCATACACAGATGAAAGAAGACTGTAAATATACCTGTTACAAATTATTTACTTGACCAAGGGAGCCATCAGATCATTAGATCTGGCAAAAAGGTAACCATGGCTATTTGCAATCAAGCAATAATACGTTTTGAAAACTTACAAACAAGCTAAAACATATACTCCTGCAACAAGGTTAGCTGGATAGTTGGATGTAGGATTTATTTTTAATTTTAAATAAATAATTTCGAAAAAATAATTAATTAAATAAAAAAAATTATTTTCGAAAACTAAATAAAAATTTAAAAAAAATTCGAAATTTTAAAATAAATATTTAAAATTAAACCTACAATTTTGAAAAATTAGGTTTCAACCAACCTAAATATCATTTCAAAATTTGCTAACTACTTTTAAAAAAGTTAATGTTATTTTATAAATAAAAATTAAATAAAAAATTAAAAAAGATAAATGAATATCTTTTTCAGATTTTAAATGTAATTTAAATAAATAAAATAACAAAATTTAAAAGTTAGCAAAATATCTTACATCTATTTAAAATTACATGATTATAGTTATCTTATTTTAAATTTAAATAAGGTCAAATTATTTAAAAAAAAAAAATTAATTTAAAATTTTAAAATCTGACCTTAAATTTAAAAATAAGATAAGATATAATCAAATTTAAAAATAAGATAGATAATTAAGCAAAAAAAAAGATAGATACTTACGATTTTTAAATTCCAATTACACTAATATCATGAATTAAATTTAAAAAAATATTAAATAAATTAATTATATAATTAGAATTGAATTAGGAATAGTAAATGTATAAATACAGAACTACACAAAAAATTGGAAGTTAATTCCATGAAAAAACATGAAAAAACGAAGAAAAACGAAAAAATTGCAAGCTGTACGGACGGGATGCTGTGCAAACCCGTCCGCGCGCGTGCTGGGGTGATCTGGTCGGCAGCTGGAGGATTTGCATGAAATCGGCGCGCGCAAGAGGCCTTCAGCTCAACCTCGATTTCTTCGAAACTTCAAAAAATCATAACTAATTCAATTAAATCGAACTTGAGTTCTGTAAAAAAGTAACTTGCTTAATGTTTTCCATACTATCCAATAAAAATAATTCCAGAAACAGATATTCAATTATTTTTCACGAAAATTCACAAACATCAATCAATCATCAAATAACACTCAATACAACATGATACCATCCAAAACATCAAACAATCGTTTTAAAGTCCAAATTTCTTACAAGCAAATCAATTACCATGGCTCTGATACCAGTTGTTGGAAATTATTTTACCAGGATCTTAGATCTACTCACAAGTATGTTGATTAACACCTTAAATATGAACTTTCTAAAACGATGCAATAAACACATATAAAGTTTAAGAAACCTTACATTGGGTGCAGCGGAATAATATGACTCCTTCCGTTATGATCTCTAACCCTTGTATCCTTTCTGTCGCAGAGTATTATCAAGATTTGAACCTCGATCTCTTTCTCTGAATCTTTAGTGCTGAAACTCCTCCTTGCTGAAAGTCTTTCTTCACGATCTTCCTCACTATGATTGAGGTATCACTTGCTGTGTGTGGGCACTACTCTAATCACTAAGTATTTCAAAATCTTAAGGAAGAAGAGAGAGAAGGAGTGGTCGGCCAAGGTAGAGAGAGAAGGCTTAGATTTTTCTGAATGAAAAGTGTGTAATTTTCCTGAAGCTTCACTACCTATTTATAGCATTCCACTAGGGTTAGGTTTGAATTATTTGGCATTAAAATAATGAAAATATTAGAGGTAAAACTCCTATAAAAGTGGCCGGCCAAGGCTTATTGGATTTGGGCCTCAATTTTTGTAATTTTGCAGTTTTATCACTTTTGTATCTGATTTTCCCAAAAACGGCAATTTTCTAATTCAACCATTTGAATGCCAATTCTAACTATTTAATAACTATAAATAATTATTAAATAATATTGTCATTTATCATATTTATTAATTGAACAATACAAAGTATCATAATTAACAAATATGCCCCTAATAACTCTTTGTTTACAATTTCGCCCTTACTTAGTGAAAAATTCACAAATAGACTAGTCTAATTTGAGAATTATAATTGATTAATCAAAACCAATTACATGAGTCTTACAAGCAATATTATCTCAACTAGTTGGGGGACCATGGGTCTATAAATCGAGCTTCCAATAAGCAGATCAAGAATTTATTACTTAAATTCACTAACTTATTAATTCTTCGTTGAATCCATGCATAGAACTTAGAATTGCACTCTCAGTATATAGACTGCTCTATATGTTCCACCATATAGACACATCATTAGTTATCCATTGTTATAATCCTAATTTGATCAATGATCCTCTATATGAATGATCTACACTTTAAAGGGATTAGATTACCGTTACACCCTACTATGTATTTTATCCTTAAAATACTTGACCGCGTATAAATGATATTTTAGCTTATGCGAAATGAGTACTCCACTATTTATGTTCGTTTGGTCAAGCTCGAAGGAGATCATCCTTTGCTTACTATTCGCCAGATAGAAGTTATAGATTCCATGTTTATGTTAGCGCTCCCACTCAATTGCACTACCGTGTTCCCAAAATTTACGTATCACCCTCACCTAAAAGTATGCTTAACTAACAAATCAAAGAACACGAATAGCCTTTCAAGATTGAGCCTAATCACAACAGGATTAAGAACATTTGATCTAGGATCAACTAGGCGATATTGACTTGAATAGATTTTAGAGTAAGTTTAATTAATCTAAATCAAAGTTCAATATCGGTCCCTTCTGATGCATACTCCATGCATCCAACTTATCTGTAGTTTAACCAATGTTCTGGAAAGAACATAGCATTTCTCCAAATGCAAGTAAACTCTTGTTGTAGATTATCATATCAGTAAAACCCTGTGTCTGATAAATCTAGGAAACTTTATTCACATAGTCATGTTTACTTTCCAATGTGATGACAACACAATAAACAGGATCAAGTATGTGAAAAGGGTTTAAGATGAATTTATAAATCAAATAGACAAGCAATTGATAAAGTGAACCAAAACATACACAAACGAATGAAAAATACTTCTGTTTCTTTACTGATGTTGAATAAAATAGATTACATTGAAATGGAGTTTTATTTAGGGCATAAAACCCAACATGGGTCCCCCATCCAGAAACAGAATCGCAATTATTTTTCACGAAAATTTACAAACATCAATCAATCATCAAATAACAGTCAATACAACATGATACCATCCAAAAACATACAAACAATCGTTTTAAAGTCTAAATTTCTTGCAAGTAAATCAATTACCATGGCTCTGAGGCCAGTTATTGGAAATTATTTTACCAGGATCTTAGATCTACTCACAAGTATGTTGATTAACACCCTAAATATGAACTTTCTAAAACGATGAAATAAACACATATAAAGTTTAAGAAACCTTACATTGGGTGCAGCAGAATAATATGACTCCTTCCGTTCAGATATCTAGCCCTTGATTTCCTTTCTGTAGCAGAGCATTATCAATATCTCAACCTAGATCTCTTTCTCTGAATCTTTGATGCTGAAACTCCTTTGCTGATGATCTTTCTTCACGATCGTCCTCACTATGATTGAGGTATCACTTGCTGTGTGTGGGCACTACTCATACACTAAGAATTTCGAAATTCAAGAGGGAAGAGAAAGAAGAAGTCGCAGCTAAAGATAGGGAGAGAGAAAGGCTCAGGTTTTTCTCTGAAGGAAAAATAGAAAATTTAAGTGTAAATTTCCTGAAGCCTTCACTATCTATTTATAGCATTCCACTAGGGTTAGGTTTGAATTATTTGGCATTAAAATAATAAAAATATGAGAGGGAAAACCCTACAAAAGTGGCCGGCCATGCAAGGTGGATTTGAGCCTCACTTTTTGCAATTTTGCAGTTTTATCTTTTAGCACTAATAAGTAGATCAAGAATTGAGCACTAAAATTCACTAACTTATTAATTCTTTGTTGAATCCACGCATAGAACTTAGAATTGCACTCTCAGTATATAGAATGCTCTATATGTTCCACCATATAGACACATCATTAATTATCCATTGCTATAATCCTAATGTGATCACTGATCCTCTATATGAATGATCTACACTGTAAAGGGATTAAATTACCGTTACACCCTACAATGTATTTATTCCTTAAAACACTTGACCCCGTATAAATGATATTTCAGCTTATGTGAAATGAGATCTCCACCATTTATTTTCGTTTGGTCAAGCTCGAAGGAGATCATCCTTTGCTTACTATTCGCCAGATAGAAGCTATAGATTCCATGTTTATGCTAGCGCTCCCACTCAATTGCACTATCGTGTTCCCAAAATGTACGTATCACCCTGACCTAAAAGTAGGCTTAACTAACAAATCAAAGAACACGAATAGCCTTTCAAGATTGAGCCTAATAATATCAGGATTAAGATCATTTGATCTAGGATCAACTAGGCGATATTGACTTGAATAGATATTAAGGTAAGTTTAATAAATCTAAGTCAAAGTTCAATATCGGTCCCTTCCGATGCATACTCCATGCATCCAACCTGAGCTTTACTTTAACCAATGCTCTGGAAAGAACATAGCACTTCTCCAAATGCTAGTAAACTCTGTTGTAGATTATCATATCAGTAAAACCCTATGTCTGATAAATCTAGGAAACTTTATTCACATAGTAATGTTTACTTTCCAATGTGTTGACGGCACAATAAACAGGATCAAGTATGTGAAAAGGGTTTCAGATGAATCTATACATTTTGTACATATAATCATGAAACAAATCATGTGAACCATGCAACATTAAATGTTATTTCTGATCTATATGAATAAGTAAATCTGATTATATTGAAATGAGTTTTATTTAGGGCATAAAACCCAACAGACCAAGCCCTGACCTAAAACGGGGTTCGGACCTTGACATGGACTAAAGCCAGACACGACCTCGAATACCGACCCAAACCTAGATCGGGATCGAAACACGGGACCTAGACCAAGACCCAGAAGCAGACCCAAATGCAGACCCTGACCCGAACCTAGGACCCGGACTCAGACCTGGACCAAGACAAGGATCCAAAAAACCCATACCCGGACTTCGACTGAGTGTCAGACACCGACCCCAAGATGGACCCAGACCCCAAACTTGACCCGAAACAAAACTTGGGCCCAGAATTAGAACTGGAACTGTGACTAGGACCCGAACCTGAGACCAGAACCAAACCCAAACCATAACCCAAACTCAGACGAGACCTTGGACCAAGACCTTGAATAGGACTGGGACTTGAGACATGGGACCCGGACCTGGACCGGGACCTAGACCTGACCTGGTCCTACACCCTCGCCGTGACCTGACACCCGTGAACCAGACCAGGATACCGACCGTGACAAGGACCCAAACCTGAACTTGGACCAAGATTGGGACTGAGACCTAGCCCCGAACCCCGACCCAGACCTAGACTAAAACCAAGACTCGGGACCCAAAGCCGAACCTAGACCCAGATCATGACCTAGGAATCAGACTTGGATGGGGGACCTAGACCAGGGACCTAGGTCCCGAAACCCAGACCTAAATCTAAATCCGGGACTCCAACCCAAACCAGGACCTAACCTAGACCCAGGAATCCGAAGTCGAACCTATAACCAAACCCGAAACATGCCCAGACACAAACTAGGAAAGGAACCTAGACACGAACCCTACTAGGATCGAACCCGAACCCGGACCTGAACCCAAAATCAAACCCGAACTCAAACCCAGACCCAGAATCAGACCCAAACCTTGACCTCCGCCTTGACTCGAACTCAAACCTAGACAGGGATCAGAACCTAGAACGTAGATCCGGAACTAAACTCAGACTCAGATCGAGACCGAAACCCAGGACCTAGACCCAAACCCAGGACCTTAACCCACACTCGAAGCCTGATCCAGACCTAGACCGAGATCCAAACCTCAACCCAAACTCGGACCAAGACTCAAACCCCGACCCGAACTCAAACCCAAACTTGAACTCGGAATCGCGACTATAACTGGAACAAGACTAGGACTAGGACCAGGACCAGGACAAGGACCCAAACCCGAACCCAAACCCAAAATAAAAACCAAGACCGAGACCCAAACCCAAACTGCGACTAGGACCCAAACCCGAACCTAGACCACGACAAAAACCAAGACCAGAACTAAGACCTAGACCTAGAACCAGGATAAGGGCCTGGGCAACGAAACTAGGAACGAGACCTAAGACCCCACTCTAGACCCAGACTTCAACCTAGGACCCAGCTTGTGACCTAGCAGCCAAAATGGAACCAAATCGGCACTCGAGATCGGGATCTGGATCTGGACCTAGGGCTTGGACTGAACCCGTAGTCGGTGTCTAGATCTGGGACCCAGCCCAAGACCCGAACCCAGACCCAGACCTGAACCTAGTCCCACACCCAAACCTAGACCCGAACCCGTACCTTGTGACCTAAAATTGGAATTGAAATCGGATGTAGACCGGGACATGGGAAGAGGTAAGAAACAAAGACTTTGACCTGGACCTCGAACCATAACTAGACTTGGACCTAGACCTGGAACCGTAACTAGACCAAGACCCATACTCCCAACCCAGACCTTGACTCGGGACCCGAACTTGCACCCAAACTAAGACCTAAACATGGAACCAAACTTAAGACACAAAACTGGGACCGGGACCTAGAACTGCACCCCAATCTTAGTCTCGAACCCAAATTTGAACTTGGGGCCCGAGACCTAAACGAGAACCAGATCGGGACACGTGAGAGGGATCTAGATCCTGGACTCAGACCAGGACCCAAACCCGGACCAAGACCCAAATCGGACCCTGACCCAGACCCGGGACTCAAAACTGTAACCTGAACAAAAACTGCCTTACAAGGACCCTCGGACAAGCCTAGGACCGTGACCAGGACCCAGATCCAGACCCAGACCTAGAACGGAACTCGGACCTAGCCCCAGACCCAAATCGAGACCAGAACTCAGGCTCAGACACGGTCGTTTACCCTAACCAGGACCGAGACCCGGACCCAAAACCAAGACCCGAACCTAGACCTAGACTTGGGACCCGATCCCAAACCCAGACTCAAACTTAGATAGGGATCCGAATATTAACCTAGACTCGAACCTAGACCTAGATCTAGACCTAGGACCTAGATCTAGACCGAGACCCTGACCCAGACCCTGACTTGGACCTCCACCCGGGACCCGAACTCGGACCTAGACTCGAACACATACCCAGACTGGGATTCGGACCTGAACCCAGACCCGGACCCAAACTCGGACCAGGACTTAGACCCCAACCCAGACCTGGACCCAAACCCGAACCTAGACACTGAATCGAAATCGAAACTAGGACTAGGACTCAAACCCGAACATGGACCCAGACCGGGACCAAGGCCCTAGACTTGGATGGGGAACCTAGACGTGGGCCTCAGAACCTAGACCCAGATTGGAACTCAGGACGTGGACCAGAACCTGGACCTAGACTCGAACCCTGATCTGGACGCAGACCGAGATCGAAACCCGAACCTGAACTAGGACGAAGACTTGAACACTGACCGGGTCTTGGACTTGGACCGAGACCTAGGACTCGGACCTGGATGGGGGACCTGGACCCAGGACAGGGGCATCAAAACTGGGACCGAGACCCAGGACCTGACCCCGGACCTAGACCCTGACATAGGACCCAAACGGGGACCTGGGAACCAAAGTAAAACTAAACTGAGACCCGAGACCGTGATCCATATCTAGACCCAGGGCTTGGACCTGATCCGTAGTCAGTGTTTGGATTTGGGACCCATACCCGGATACAAACCCAGACCCAGACTCAAACCCAGACCCGGACTCAGACCCAAACCCTGACCTAGACAAATACCTGTACCCCTGACCTGGGTCCAAGTCTGAGTTTGGGTTTGAGTCCGGGAACTAGTATCTAACTAGGACCCAGACCCAGACCCAGACCGGGACGTGGACCCAAATCAAAAGTTGGATCGAGACTCGGGACACGAATCTGAACAAAAACACGGACCCAGACACAGGACCCAGACCGGGATTGGAGACTAAGATCTGGACCTAGGACCCAAACCTAGATTGGAAACCCAAACTCAAAATTAGAACCAGAATCGGGAAACATGACTAGGACTTGGACCCAAGACCCGACCCCAGTCTGACCCAGACCCGAACACGGACACGAACACGAACCGAGACCCAAAATCTGAATCAAAACGAGATAGGGACCCAAGATTTGGATCTGGATCTTGACCTACAACCTGGGGCACGGACCTAACCCGTAGTTGGTGTCTAGATCTTGCAATCGTACCAAGACCCTAACTTGGAACTTTTTCCAAACCAGGACCCAAACACTAACTCAGACCCGAAACCCAAAATTAGAATAAGAACCGAAATTAGGACCCTAGAATAGGAATTAGACCTCAACCAAAAACTGGATGTAGATGCAGAACCGAACATAGAGTCGCACCCTGGCCGGGATCGATACTGGGACCCCGACCTGAACTAAGACCTAGACTTGCACCAGGACCCGCAACCAAGAACCCGAACCCAAGACCCGTGACTCGAGAACTAGACCAGAATCAAAACCCAGACCTAGAACAAGACCAAGACCTCTACCCAGACATCGACTGAAACATGGACCCAGACCCAGACCTAGACCTAGACTCAGACACAGATTCAGACACATACCAGAACTCGAACTCAAACCTGGGACTCAAACCCAGACGAAGATCAGGACTACGACCCAGACCTAGACTAGGACCGAGACCTGAACCTGGACTGGGACTAGAACCTAGAATAGGACCGGGAGCGGGACCGAGACTAGGACCCGGGACCCGATACTCGGACCTAGGACTTAAGAACTGAACCGTGAGCAAGACCTAGACAAGGCCAAGACCCAAGACAAGGACAAGTACCAAACACAGATCAGGACCTGCACTCAGGCTAGGACCCTAACCCAGACCGGGACCTAGGACCCTGACCTGAATCGGGGACCTAGACCCATGACTCAGGACCCAAGACCCAAACCTAGACCCAAACCTCAACCTGAGACCCGAACCAAGACCTAAGACATGAGCTAAAACTCAAGACCCATACCCATACCGAGATCAGAACCCAGGATCGAGACCCAGACCCGAATCAAGACCCGAACCTAGAACCAAACTCAAGACCTGAACCTGGACCCAAACCCAGACCAGAACCTGGTCCGGAACCTAGACCTTAACTAGGACCCTGATCGGGACCCAGACCTCGACCGAAAAAAAGACCTGGACTCAAACCAGGACCCGAACCCAGACTCAAACCTAAACCCGTAGTCTGACCTAAACTCGGACCCAAACTTGGGATCCAAACCCGGTCTTGGATAAGAACCAAAACTTGGGACTGTCACGAGACCCAAACCTAAACCCAAACTCAGACCAGAACCCATACCGGGACTTGAACCCAGACCAAGACTTGTGACCTGGGACCTAAACCATGTTCGGGACCTGGACCCAGACCAGGACTAGGACCTACACCCAGACCCCAAAATCGGGGCCGAACTCAGGACCGAAGAACCAGACACGGACCTGGGACCCAAAACCTAGAGCTAGACTGGGACTGGGAGGCAAACTCGCACCCGAACCCAAATCGGGACCTGGAGTCAGACTCGACCCGAACCCGAACCTAGACCGGGACCTAGGACCCGAATATAGATGGGGGACCCAGACCTAAGAATTGGGCCCCAAAACTAGGCCTAGAACTTGGGCCTTAGAACTTTGATTTCGATCGGGAACCTGACCCAAGACCCAAACCTAGACATAGGACCCACCACAGGACCTGGGATCCAGGACTCGATGGTTGGACCCGATTCGTTATCGGTGTCTAGATCTAGGACGTACACTAGAATGCGAACCCAAACTCAAACTCAAATCAGGACCCGGACACATACCAAGACCCAGACCCACACTTGGGAACACAAACTGAAACTTAAACTTCAACCGGACCGAGATCTTTGAACGGGACCGAGAACTAGACCCAGACCCGAACCCGAAACCAAACCCAGCCTCGAACCCTACTCGAGACCGAAACCCAGACTTGAACCTCGCCCCAAACCCGTACCTCGTGACTTGAAACAAGAACCGAAACTAGAAGCAGATTAGGACCAGGAACAGGAGCAGGACTAGGACATGGACCCAGAGCCAAAACTGTAACCGGACCAGGATCCAGACTCGAACACAAACCCACCCTGGGATTGGTTCCAAAACCTGAATTCAAACCCGAAGCCAGACTCGGGACCTGAACCCAGACCTAAACTTAGACCCAAACATTGAACATGACTCAGGACCCAAAACTGGGATCGAGAGCGAGAATTGGACCACAATCTCGGTCCTAGTCTTGTTCAAGGGTCTTGGTCTGAAACTGGAAGTAGACGGGGACCAAAAAATGGGACCAAAACCAGGACTTGGACTTGGAACCGTAATCGTACATGGACGTAGACCCAGAACCGTAACTTGACCAGGACCTAGACTCCAGCTCAAACCTAGACCCAAACTGGAACCAACAACCAGATCCCAACCCAAACCTGGACTTGGGACCCGAACTTAGACCCAAACATGGAACCAGACTCTGGACACAAACTGGGGCCAGGACCTAGAACCGCACCCCAATCTCGATCTTGAATCCAAACTCAGACCTGGGACCTAAACCAGATTCAGACCAGGACCCCTGACAGGGATCTAGATCTGGACTTGAGATTTGGGAAACAGGGCTGGAACAGACCCATAGTAGGTGTCTGGATAGGGGACTCAGATTAGGTTACGAACCCGGACCAGGACCCAAACCTGAACCCAGAGCTAGACCCAGGACCCGAAACTATAACCTGACAAGGACCCAGACCCAGACTTAAAACTGAACTCGGACCTAGCCCCAGACCCAAACCGAGACAGGAACTCGGGCCTTGATCCGGACCTAAATCTGGGACCCGATCCCAGACACAAACTCGGTCCTAGATTAGGATCTGGATACGAACTTTGACTCGGACCCAGACCCAGACCGAGATCGAAACTCGAGACCTAGATCTGGATAGACATCTTGTTTCAGACCCAAACATGGACCCACACCAGGGACCCAAACTCGGACCTGGACCTGAACCCAGACCCAGATCAAGATCCAAACCTGGACCCAAACCCGGACCCAAACTCGGACCAGGACTCAGACCCCGACCCAGACCCAGACCCGAACCCGAACTCAGACACAGAATCCGAGTGTGGGTCTGTGTTTGAGTCTAGGTCCTAGTCTGATTACAATTTTGGGTCTAGGTCCTCGTCCTATTCTTGGGTCCTGATCCGCTTCTTGTTTCAGTTCTAGTTTTAAGTCACGAGGTACGGGTCGAGTCCAAGTATCGAGTCCCAGATCCCAAGTCCAAAGGTGGGTCCTACGTCCAGGTTTGGGTCTAGGGTCGGGTCCCGAATCACAATCCAAGTTCTGAGGCCCAAGTTCGAGTCCCGGTTTGTGTAATATCCCGATAAGCCTAATGGTAAATAATTAGAGTTTATATTGTACTATGAGTTAATCAGGTAATTAGTGGGATTATGATCTTACTAATCTATTTCAGTATAAAATTTAAATTTTGCTATAAGTAAGTAAATAATCGTAATTTGTTAATTACGGAGATTTATATAGCATGTGTGAATGTAATATGAGCTATATGTGGAATAAAAATATTTTCAGGTTGGGCGACCCTGGAGACTTAATAAGTGGATACATAAGCGTAATTTGTTAATTACAGGGATTTATTTGAAATACGTGGATATAATATGACTTATTTGTGAAATAAAAATATTTTCAAATTTGGCGACCCTGGAGACCCGATTGGAGGCCAAAAATGTCACAACAGTTTTAGTTAGAAATATTGATGAGATTATTGGGATAAGTTGATTTTAGAAATATCGGGGTATTTTAGAGTACTCGAAATTGGCTAAATACCTTAGAAATAGAAATTTCTTAATGGCTAAGAAATTATAAGATAACTATTAATAATAAAAATTTTATTAATATTATTATATTATTATTATTAATATATTATTATTATTATTATTATTAATATATTATTATAATATTATTTATATATAGAAGTTAACGTAAGTTAACTTTTATATATATATATATTAAATTATCAGTGAAATAGAACAGAACGAACGACGAACGAAACCCTCGTTCTCCCTCCTTCGATAAAACCTTCTCCCCTTATATCTATTTTCTTCAATTTTCAATCCAAAACTTAGCGATCTAAGCTCTGGTAGTAGCAGGATAGCAAATCCTTGAAGAGGGAAAGCTTAAGGTATGGTTTAATTTCGTTTTAAGTTTAAAAACAATTGGTTTCGTATAGGGGTTTTGTGAATTAGAATAGTTATGAAGGTTCTGACCTTATAGAATTGTTCTCGGGTAGTCATGGGACTAGTTTCGATATTTTCTTGTTGAATTAGAAGTGATTTTTGAGTTAGAAATCGAGTCTGGAACTTTTTAAAGCTTAGTCCGAACGTTAATGGCGTTTTTCATTTAAGGGGTCGATTTTTATTTCTCTTACGTAAGGATGGTAGTATTTATGGCATACATGCACCCTGTGAAGTTTGGAGTGATTTGGATAAGTTTTGGTAGTGTTTCGGTGAGTGCAAAAATTGAAATTTTCGTATTTCACAGTTTATAGAAATTCCTAAGAGATCAGAAATCGTATTTTTGTCATAACTTTTGACTCAGGTGTCCGTTTTGGACATTCTATATACCGTTTCGAAGATTGCGACGAGCTCTACAACATGGTGTATGTTTAAGAGCCAAAATATAAGTTTTATTTTAGTGTATTTATACTGCGGGGTTTGGTAGAAAACCCTCGATTGTCTTATGTGAATATAAGCAGTGTTTTGGGATAAACACTTATTAGTTTATCGTTGTTGTGACATAGGGCTGAGATCATCGGGGATAGTTCTCCACTTGGGTTGGCTGAAATATATGAATCTTAATTAAAGGTAAGAAAAGTATATTGTACTGCATAGTACTTTGTATGTAATACCGTTAGTATTGTTATGAATTGATCAATATTGAGAGATAGTTAATATTGTTATATATAGAAAAGTATATTGTACTGCATAGTACGTTGTATGTAATACAGTTAGTATTGTTATGAATTGATCAATATTGAGATATAGTTAATATTGTTATATATTGAAAAGTATATTGTACTGCATAGTACGTTGTATGTAATACAATTAGTATTGTTATGAATTGATTAATATTGAGATATAGTTAATATTGTTATATATTGAAAAGATTGATTGGTTGAGTATTGATAATGTGATAATATTATGCATGTGATATGTTGGCTCACCTGATTAGGTGATGCAATTTTCCTGGTAACGTACTGGGCGTAAGTACGGGCGTTAGTGATATATGATGAGTACCGAGTGTAGGTACGGGCTCACCTGATTAGGTGATGCGATTTTCCTGGCGACGTACTGGGCGTAAGTACAGGCGTCAGTGACATGATAAGTACCGGGCGTAGGTACGAGCTCGTCTAATTAGACGATGCGATATATTGGTGCCAGATTGTGGCACGGGCTCACCTGATTAGGTGATGCAATTATATGATATATGGGTGCAGGTTTTTGGGCATAGGCTCACCTGATTAGGTGATGCTGTTATGCGACATATGGGTGCCAGGCTATGGCATGGGCTTGCCTGATTAGGCGATACAATACAAGATCATCAGATTAAAGCATCGACTTGCCTAATTAGGCAACATGATGTCATGAAGATGGTTGCTTTATGAGGTAACATATATATTATTTATATGATTAAATGAATATGAATTCCATTATTGGTATAATGGTTTTGTATTACCAAATATCTGTATACTAATGTTTATTCGTGGCAGATGCCAGTAGTGATTTGGATTTCATCTTATGAACAAAGTGTGATGGTTTGATTCTTATTGTGTATAAATGACAATATTCGAATAATAAGCTATATGATTGTTATTATTACTTTTCTTGCTGAGTCCTTGTGACTCACGGGTGCTATGTGGTGCAGGTAAAGGCAAAGAAAAGCTAGATCAACCATGAGGTGGCAGTCTTCTCCAGCAATGTACATATTGACCTCGCCGGCCTGCGTGCCGAGTTGCCAGAAGTTGTTTTAGACTGGCTGTATCTGCTGTGTATTTTGATTTTATGTTTAAATGGTTGTCGTATATATTTCCTTAGCAAAACTTTTTACAACAGGGATTCCCGGAACATACTTTTTATGCCGTTATAATGTCCATTTTTAGTGTTTTATTTTAGTCAAGTTTTTAATATTATCACGGTTTTTAATAATTAATTATTCTATTAGTATTAAACTAGTTTATAAAATCACACACGTGGTGTCCCTATAGATTAGGGCGTTACAACTTGGTATCAGAGCAGCCATGGTTTTAAAGGTCCTGAAGACTGGTCGAATATGTACATTTGCTGTGAGGACAGGTCAACTCATGGTATAGTAAGTGTTTTTATTAATTGCTATTGGATTACCTGCCTAGGCTATTATAAAGTATGTTGGAAAGTAGCATAATGATAATTTTTATAAGAATATGTGTATGGTATATGCATATTGATATTAATATCCATTTGAGTTTTAAATAGTTAGAAGATGTGGACTAAATATGTGATAAGTTATACAGTAAGGGCAATCAAATAGTCTGATTAGCGAGCTATTTGGGCTCAAGGCAAACAATATGGAAGAGAATTATTTATTGCCATAATGCTGGGAACATGTAAATTCTGTTATACAGGACATGATTAGACGACAAGGAAAAAAAAATAATCTAAGATTTAAAAAGATGGCAGGCTCATCTTATGTCTGTTCTTATACTACTGACACTTCCTGTTGTACCACTGGATGTGGTGGAATATATGAAGCGAACTTACTAGTAGATCAAGAAGCAAAAACTAAATGAACCATAAATTATGGGATAGAACGAAAGGTTCTAGGGTGACCATGATAGCGGTCAAAGTGAGTATAAGAAATGGCGACCTTATCCTGAGTGTTCAAGATGCAAAAAGGCGCCATTTGAGCCAATGTAGAGCCATATCTTGTTTTTTATGGGGTAGTGGGTCATCTGAAAAGAACCTACACGTAGTTAAGAAGGACTTATGTTAAAGGAGAAAAGTGTACGGGTCTTGCCCAAATGCTGGTTATGACTCAAGGGGACAGGGATATCGGTCCTTCGGCCGACTCAAGTTAGAATTTATGGGCAATATTATAATTGCTATTGATATTAAACATTATACATTTAGTTAGAGACATCAAGAAATCTGAATGAACTGTGCATGTATGTTATTTAGTGGTAACCCATTTAACAGGGTAGACAGATTAGAAGGATGACAATATGAGTTAAATTGTTAATATTCCCTAGTGGAATATAGAAAATGAGTAGTTAATGGAGGCATCGATCTAATTGATTCAAATAACAAAATCTTTTGTTTAGAAGTGATCTAGCGTTACCAAAGGTGGGACAATTTATGAGTATTGTCTGGAATCCTAGATGAATTAAAGGTGACGATTGTGTAGTAATTTTGAGATTATGTAGGAGTGGGACTACCTATGTTAGCAAGAAGCATCTTTTTTTGGTAGCTCACCATGACGGAACTCCATGGTTGAGTGTCCTTGACTTGGGGTGGTTTCATTTAAGAAAATTTCCCATGAAGCGTGCGAGTAAGAGCAAAGCACGTTAGAAACACTTGGATTGGTCCGTGGGACCAGTCGTCAGTCCAGGAAACAGCTAGAGTGATGCAGTCATGTATAAAAGCCATTAATTCGTGGGAATAAGGGCCCAATGGAGGCTTGAAGCAGTGACGTTACTGAGGGAATGTATAAAAGAACATCAGGAAGAGTAGTGGTATCACTAAGGTAAAGAAGATTACCTAAATTACTTAAGGTGATACGGTAATGATGGAGAGTACTTTATAATTGACTAGATAGTCAATATGATATATAAGGAGACCATTGACATTCTTGGAAAAAATTACTTTATTGTGCAATTATGGAAAGGCATACTCACCCAGAATGGAGAAAAGCTTATGAATTGAGATGCAATTTAATAGACACGTAATTGAGTGATTGGTGGATGTTGGATCACAAAGTAGGTTGTTTATTAAACAACGAGTTATATAATTGAGTGTAGAATAAGTTTTAAAGTGGTTAACGAAGTATGAAGATAGTGATGATTGCAGAGAAGCAATGGTATCATATGAATCAGGGAGTGAAACCTTAGTGGTGATGATGAAAAGAAACTTCAGGATCAAGGAATGATCTTTAATTAATTGTTATTAGTTGAGAATTCGGGAAATGGGTATTTCCAGTTTAGTTGTGGGTACACAGTATGAGCAAAGTGTTGCCTCTACTGTATAGGTTTAATCAAATTACTTTATAATGGTGGTTAATCGTAAATGATTGGAAAAAAAAATTAATTAATTAAAAGTTGTGTCAATTCAAGGGAAATTGATACAAGTTAAAATAAGTGGAGATGAATAAGATTTAAGTTGACAATAAGATGGGAATTTCTCAAGTTTAAGTGAACAAAAACCAATGAGGAATTGCAAGAGGTTTATGAAGGGAGTGATGGCAATTGAATTTTATTAATGAAAGAATGAAAGCAAGAAATACAATTAAGAACGACAAAAAAAAAGGGGGCATCTACTTTCTGATAACCCACCATGAGCTTACCTTGGAGTTAAGCATACTTAACTTGGGTAATCTCAAGATGGGAAATCTTTCGGGGAGTCATCCCGGAAAGCGTATGAGTGAGGACAAAGTACGCTAGAATGATTCATATTAGGATGCAGAATCGATAGTCGTTCCAGAGATTATCAAGAGGAAGTGATGTGTTAATAAGCAGAAATTTACAAGGTATTGAGACAAGTAAGTGGGTGGAAATAAGAAATGCTCTAATTGAATATCTACCAGAAATGAATACTTAACTTGTTACTAAGTTAAGTCAGTAGATCAACTTAGGAGATCTCATAGAAGAAGTAGAAAGACATAATTATGAATTTTGTACTATGCGATCTTATGATTTTGACCGAGTAGTAACGATTGGACATACAGAGTTAATATGTTGTCTATCAGTGTAGACAATTTATACTATAAATGAGAATACAAAATTCATACAAAGGAATAGTCTAATCTTGTAAAATTCCAAGGTTGATATTTTTGGCTATGATGTTAAGAATTAAAGAAGGTTATTGAGAACCATGGAAGTTAAAGCGAAAATAGTATAATGCTTTATTCTTGAAAGGTGGGTAACCTGCGAAGATCAATAGAATATTAGAAATATACTGTGAGCATATTTGATAAAGGTTAGAATATCTTAGAATAATATCTTCCCTTATGAGGTGTTTATTTAAAAAGTGATAATTAAATGTACCACTGGTTAGGTACCTTAATAAGTGTGGTACAAGAGAAATATTATATACATGTTCACTGGATTAAATAGGCTAGGTAGCCTATTAGCTAGCCTTAACTCCTGCGTTGTCCGGAGTTATATAATGTGTTTCATGTCTCCATGTTGAGAAAATATGAATCAGACTCGACCCATGTTCTGAGTTGTGACGATGTTAAACTTCAGACAAATTTATTATATGAGAAAAATATCTTGTCCAAGTTTTGGACTAGAAAGATGAAATGAGACAATTCTACTAGTTAAGAAAGTGCTATAAAAAAACAGTAAGATAGAAGCAGCAATTTGAGAATTAGAATCATAAATATGGGGGTAATATCCCGAATTGTTTAAATAAATTTCGAGGACGAAATTTTTATAAGGAGGGGATGGTTTTAATATCCCGATAAGCCTAATGGTAAATAATTAGAGTTTATATTGTACTATGAGTTAATCAGGTAATTAGTGGGATTATGATCTTACTAATCTATTTCAGTATAAAATTTAAATTTTCCTATAAGTAAGTAAATAATCGTAATTTGTTAATTACGGAGATTTATATAGCATGTGTGAATGTAATATGAGCTATATGTGGAATAAAAATATTTTCAGGTTGGGCGACCCTGGAGACTTAATAAGTGGATACATAAGCGTAATTTGTTAATTACGGGGATTTATTTGAAATACGTGGATATAATATGAGTTATTTGTGAAATAAAAATATTTTCAAATTTGGCGACCCTGGAGACCCGATTGGAGGCCAAAAATGTCACAACAGTTTTAGTTAGAAATATTGATGAGATTATTGGGATAAGTTGATTTTAGAAATATCGGGGTATTTTAGAGTACTCGAAATTGGCTAAATACTTTAGAAATAGAAATTTCTTAATGGCTAAGAAATTATAAGATAACTATTAATAATAAAAATTTTATTAATATTATTATATTATTATTATTAATATATTATTATTATTATTATTATTATTATTAATATATTATTATAATATTATTTATATATAGAAGTTAACGTAAGTTAACTTTTATATATATATATATATATATATTAAATTATCAGTGAAATAAAACAGAACGAACGACGAACGAAATCCTCGTTCTCCCTCCTTCGATAAAACCTTCTCCCCTTATATCTATTTTCTTCAATTTTCAATCCAAAACTTAGCGATCTAAGCTCTGGTAGTAGCAGGATAGCAAATCCTTGAAGAGGGAAAGCTTAAGGTATGGTTTAATTTCGTTTTAAGTTTAAAAACAATTGGTTTCGTATAGGGGTTTTGTGAATTAGAATAGTTATGAAGGTTCTGACCTTATAGAATTATTCTCGGGTAGTCATGGGACTAGTTTCGATATTTTCTTGTTGAATTAGAAGTGATTTTTGAGTTAGAAATCGAGTCTGGAACTTTTTAAAGCTTAGTCCGAACGTTAATGGCGTTTTTCATTTAAGGGGTCGATTTTTATTTCTGTTACGTAAGGATGGTATTATTTATGGCATACATTCACCCTGTGAAGTTTGGAGTGATTTGGATAAGTTTTGGTAGTGTTTCGGTGAGTGCGAAAATTGAAATTTTCGTATTTCACAGTTTATAGAAATTCCTAAGAGATCAGAAATCGTATTTTTGTCATAACTTTTGACTCAGGTGTCCGTTTTGGACATTCTATATACCGTTTCGAAGATTGCGACGAGCTCTACAACATGGTGTATGTTTAAGAGCCAAAATATAAGTTTTATTTTAGTGTATTTATACTGCGGGGTTTGGTAGAAAACCCTCGATTGTCTTATGTGAATATAAGCAGTGTTTTGGGATAAACACTTATTAGTTTATCGTTGTTGTGACATAGGGCTGAGATCATCGGGGATAGTTCTCCACTTGGGTTGGCTAAAATATATGAATCTTAATTAAAGGTAAGAAAAGTATATTGTACTGCATAGTACTTTGTATGTAATACCGTTAGTATTGTTATGAATTGATCAATATTGAGATATAGTTAATATTGTTATATATAGAAAAGTATATTGTACTGCATAGTACGTTGTATGTAATACGGTTAGTATTGTTATGAATTGATCAATATTGAGATATAGTTAATATTGTTATATATTGAAAAGTATATTGTACTGCATAGTACGTTGTATGTAATACAATTAGTATTGTTATGAATTGATTAATATTGAGATATAGTTAATATTGTTATATATTGAAAAGATTGATTGGTTGAGTATTGATAATGTGATAATATTATGCATGTGATATGTTGGCTCACCTGATTAGGTGATGCAATTTTCCTGGTAACGTACTGGGCGTAAGTACGGGCGTTAGTGATATATGATGAGTACCGAGTGTAGGTACGGGCTCACCTGATTAGGTGATGCGATTTTCCTGGCGACGTACTGGGCGTAAGTACAGGCGTCAGTGACATGATAAGTACCAGGCGTAGGTACGAGCTCGTCTAATTAGACGATGCGATATATTGGTGCCAGATTGTGGCACGGGCTCACCTGATTAGGTGATGCAATTATATGATATATGGGTGCAGGTTTTTGGGCATAGGCTCACCTGATTAGGTGATGCTGTTATGCGACATATGGGTGCCAGGCTATGGCATGGGCTTGCCTGATTAGGCGATACAATACAAGATCATCAGATTAAAGCATCGACTTGCCTAATTAGGCAACATGATGTCATGAAGATGGTTGCTTTATGAGGTAACATATATATTATTTATATGATTAAATGAATATGAATTCCATTATTGGTATAATTGTTTTGTATTACCAAATATCTGTATACTAATGTTTATTCGTGGCAGATGCCAGTAGTGATTTGGATTTCATCTTATGAACAAAGTGTGATGGTTTGATTCTTATTGTGTATCAATGACAATATTCGAATAATAAGCTATATGATTGTTATTATTACTTTTCTTGCTGAGTCCTTGTGACTCACGGGTGCTATGTGGTGCAGGTAAAGGCAAAGAAAAGCTAGATCAACCATGAGGTGGCAGTCTTCTCCAGCAATGTACATATTGACCTCGCCGGCCTGCGTGCCGAGTTGCCAGAAGTTGTTTTAGACTGGCTGTATCTGCTGTGTATTTTGATTTTATGTTTAAATGGTTGTCGTATATATTTCTTTAGCAAAACTTTTTACAACAGGGATTCCCGGAACATACTTTTTATGCCGTTATAATGTCCATTTTTAGTGTTTTATTTTAGTCAAGTTTTTAATATTATCACGGTTTTTAATAATTAATTATTCTATTAGTATTAAACTAGTTTATAAAATCACACACGTGGCGTCCCTATAGATTAGGGCGTTACAGTTTGGGGGACCAATTCCTAGGTCTAGGTCCCATCTATGTTTGGGTCCTAGGTCGCACTCCAGGTCCAAGTTTGTGTTCTGGTTCGGATTCATGTCTCAAGTTCCTCTCCAAGTCCAGGTCCCGAATTGGGTTGGGGTCCCATCCTAGTCTGGGTTTATGTTTTGGGTCCCAAGTTTGAGTTTGGTTCTTGGGTCTTGGGTTTGGCCCAATTTTTAGGTTTGGGTCTTGATCTGGGTCCAGGTCCCGTTCTTGTTTTAGGTTCCAGGTCATGGGTCCCGGTCTTGGTTCAAGTACTTATATGTGTTTTTTTTCTAAGTTTTGGTTTAGGTTTTGGTCCTATTATAGTCCCAGGTCTGGGTTCTCATCCTAGTCCTGGTCCGATTCCGATTCCGAGTCTGAGATCAAGTCTGGATCGCAGTTCGGGTTCGGGTCCGAGTCTTGGTACAGATATGGGTTCGGGTCCAAAATTCAAATACTGACTATGGGTCAGGAGAAAGCCTTAGGTCTAGATTCATATCTTGGTCTTGGTTTGGGTTTGGGTTCAAAGTTTTGTCCCGGTAGTCAGGTCTTAGGTTTCAGCTCCTAGGTCGAGTCCTGTGTCTCGAGGTCGAGTCCTTGGTCTAGGTCTTGGTCCAGGTTCGAGTTTGGGGCCCAGGTCCCCCATCTAAGTCACGGTTTGTTTTTGAGGTCCCAGGTCCGAGTCTCGGGTCCCAAGTGCCGGTCCCGGTCCAAATTCGGGTTCTAGTCCCAGTACAGGTTCAAGGCTCAATCCAGGTTTTAGTCTCGGGTTCGAGTTTGAGTCTCGGGTTCGTGTCTGAGTTCTTGTACGAGTTTGGGTCTGGGTCTTGGTTTGGGTCTAGATCTGGGTTTGGGTTTTGGTCCGGGTCCGGGTCCGGGTCTTGGTCTGGGTCTGGGTCCAATATCTGGTACGGCTCTGAAATCTGGTCCAGGTCCCGGGTCACGGGTGCTGGATTCCAGGTTTTGGGTCACAAGTGTTGGCACAACTCTGGGTCCGAGTTTGGGTCTGGGTTCGGGTATAGATCCCAATCTAGGTCCGTGTTCGGTTCCGCATCAAGATCCAGTTCTGGGTCCAGGTCCAATTCCTGTTCCAAGGTCCTAATTCCAGTTCTTGTTCCGATTTCAGATCCTTAGTCCGAGTCTGGGTTTGGGTCCTAGTTTTGAAATGGTTCCAAGTTTGGGTCTTCGTAAGATTCCAAGATCCACACACCCACTACAAGTTGGGTCCAAGCCCCGCTACACGGTTCAAGATCCGGTTCCCAATCTTGGGTCCCGGTCTTGTTCTAACTCAGATCCTGGGTCCCAGTCCGTGTCCAAGTCCATGTCTGGGTTCGGGTCCGGTCTTGGGTAACATTCTAAATCTTGGGTCCCGATTCTGGTTCTAATTTCAGGTTTGGGTCCCCAATCCAGGTCTAGACCTGGGTCCAGGTCTGAGTCTCCAATCCCGGTCCGGGTCTAGATCCAAGTTCATGTCTAGGTTTGGGTTCGTGTCTCGACTCCCGATCCTAGTTTTAATTCGAGTCTGTATCCCGGTCCGAGTGTGGGTCTGGGTCCTAGTCCCTTGGTCTTGTTCCCAAGTCTTGGTCTGCTTCCAGTTCCGCTTCCAATTTCGGGTAACGGTGTACATGTCCAGGTCTGGTTCCTGGTTTGGGTCTGAGTTCGAGTTTGGGTTTGAGTCTGGGTATGGGTCCCAAATCCAAACATCGACTATGGGTTAGGTCCAGGCCACGGGGCCAGATCAGGACCACATTCTCGAGTCCTAGTCTAGTTCCACTTCGGGTCCCAAGACCTAGTCTGGGTCCAAGTTCAGGGTCTGGGTCCGGGGTCAGGTCTTGGGTCTCAGTGCCAATTCCAAAGCCCGGGTCCCGGGTCCAGGTCCCCGATCCAGGTCTGGGTCCTAGGTCCCGGTCCGAGTCTAGGACCTGATCGAGCTTCAAGTCCTAGTCCGAGTTTGAGTTCGGGTTTCAAATCCCGGTCAGTCCAGATCTGGGTTTGAGTTCCAAGTTTGAGTCCAGATCTTGGTCCGGGCCGGGGTCTCGGGTCTAGGTCCCCCATCCAGGTCCGGGTCCTAGGTCCTAGTCCGGGTCCATGTTTGGGTTCGGGTCCTAGTCCCACTTTTGAATTCAATTCCGTGTTCAGGTTCGGGTTCACGTCCGGGTCAGGGTCGGCGTCTGAGTCCTTGTCCGAGTCCATAGTTGGGTCTGGGTCCAAGTCTGGATCCCTGTCTGGGTTTGGTTTTGGGTCTAGGTCCGAGTCCAACTCTTGGGTACAGGTCCAGGTTTGGGTCTTGGTCTCGGTCTGGATCCAGGTCCCATGTGTTAATCCCGGTTTGGGTATGGGTCCGTGTCTTTGTTCGAGTCCAGGTTTGTATCTAGATCCATGTCTAGGTCCGAGTCTGGGTCTGGGATCAGGTCCCTGGTTCAGGTCCGACCCGATACCTGACCCGGACCTAGAACCGGAATAGGACCAGGACTGGGACTGTAACATGACCCAAACCTAAACCCAAACTCAGACCATAACCCATACCGGGACTTGAACCATACCAGCACTTGTGACTTGTAACCTAAACAAAAACTGGGACCTGGACCCAGACCGGGACTAGGAACTAAACCCAGACCCCAAAACTGGGGTCGAACCCAAGACCCAAGAACCAGACTCGAACCTAGGAACCGAAACCCAGAGCTAGACTGGGACAGGACTCGAACCCGAACCTGGACCGAGACCTACGACCCGAATATAGATGGGGGACGCTAACCTATGAATTGGGCCCCAAAACTAGGACTAGAACTTGGGCCTTAGAACTTGGATCTAGATTGGGGACCTGACCCTAGACCCAAACCTTGACATAGAACCCACCTCGGGACCTGGGATCCAGGACTCGATGGTTGGACCCGATTCGTTATCGATGTCTAGATCTAGGACTTAGACCAGAACACGAACCCAAACTCAAACTCAAATCAGGACCCGGACACATACCAAGACCCAGACCAACACTTAGGAACAAAAACTAAAACTTGAACTAGAACCGGACCGAGATCTTTGAACGGGACTGATACCTACACCCAGGCCCAAACCTGGAACCAGAGCCAGCCTCAAACCCAACTCAAGACCGAAACCTAGACCTGAACCTCTCCCCGAACCCGTACCCCGTGACTTGAAACTTGAACCGAAACTAGATGCTGATCAAGACCCAGGAACAGGACCAGGACCACGACATGGACCAAACCCAAAACTGTAACCGGACCAGGATCCAAACTCGGACACAAACCCACCCGTGGTTTGGGTCCAAAACACTGACCCAAACGCAGTCCAGAACCTGGTCCAGGACCTCGACCTTTACTAGGACCGTGATCTGGACCCCAACTTGGACTTGAAAAAAGACTTGGACTCAGACCAAGTCCCGAACCCAGACTCAAACCTTAACCCTTACTCTGACCTAAACTCGGACCCAAATTTGGGATCCAAACGCGAACCTGAACTTGGACCTAGATTGGGACCTAGGATCCGAACCTAGATGGGAGACCTAGGCCCTAAACCCAAACTTGGAGTAAGAATCTGGACCTAGATCGGGGACCTGGACCCAAAACTCGACCCAGACTCGAGACACGGGACCCGACCTTGGACCCGCAACCCAGGACCTAACTACCGAGACACAACCCTGAACCTGAACCCAAGCCAAACTTTGGACCCGACCTAAGATCTGAGACCTGAACTAAAATAAGACTTAGATCTAAGACCAAGATCCGAATCTGGACCAAAGGCTTTGACTTGACCCGTAGTAAGTGTTTGAATCCAGGACCCAGACCTGGATCCGTACCTGTTGACCGAGGTTTTTGGCAACCAATATAATAATAATATTTGCAAAAGCTATAAGGAATTAATGAGAGAGATTTTTACGTGGTTGGGGCATTAATGAGCCTTAGTCCACGAGTCTGTGTATTTATGAGAGTATTTATTACAGAGAATGTTCTTGGTGGTTTTCCTCTCTAATTCTTATGAAACCCAGAATTCTCGACACCTGCCTTAATGAGTTTGGGGGTATTTATAGTGTTTTTGTAGGGTGATCCCTAGAATTGAGGTACATGTATTTCTTTAATTTTCAATAGAGGCACACATTCCCAATGGATACATCATAGGAAATGCATGGTCTAATCCCTAGGCTTTTTAGGGATTTTATGGACGTAGTCCTTTATCCTTCTTGACTGATGTGATTCCTCATAATGTAGTCGTCACTAGGCTCATTAATCATAGCATAGCAGCTGCAGAGAGGGGGTTATGCCGTAAGACTTTAAGACATATGGCAGTTTCAATACGCCTCCTCCCATGCGGCATTAAATGCGAGGTGACTGTTCAGATAGGATTTGACACCTCCCGGAGACTCTTTGTTGCAACTTTTCTCTCTGGGAGTATGTGAAACTCACAGGCCCTCTCTGGGAGGCATGTTAGGTGCTGATCCCTTTGATTAAAGAGACTTAGCTGAATTATCTAAACGTTAAACCCCTTCAGTCTACGTGTCTCGGTCCAGTTGGTCCATAGATTTTGGACAAAATCAGGGGCAACATTTAGCCCCCAAGCCTTGTTTGGTGAAAAAGTAAACAAAGCTTGCTTAAATGCCTCCAGTTGCCTTATCAGCTTCCTGGCACGTGCCTTGGGAGTGTGGGGATATATTAAGGACCATCATTACTGCAGTTATTTGCTTTTTGCAGACAACGATTTGTTTTCTGTCCATTTATTGATATGGCGCATTAAATGGGTGTCAGTCGGGTACTCAAACGTTTTCTACCGGCTTGATGAGTGTTTATTCCAACTGTTGGATCTGTAGAATTCGAATCGATTGTCATCCTGACCGTACGATGATTGTTGTTCACAGCTATCTCACACCTGTTTTGGCCTATAAAAGCCAGCTTTCTTACTTAATTTGGTTACTTTAAGCAATTTACCAAACTTTCTTAGAGTTATCTTAGAGAGAAAAGAGGCTTCAAACACCATAGATTACTTGCTCTTATTCCTTCGACGTTGCCAATTTTCATTCTACCGGCGATCAACACCAACCCATTGCCTTCAAACTTCATGTAAGTTCATCGTATGCCTTATACTTGCTTACTGTTCGTTTATATGGCATGTTTTATGATTTCTGGGTTGGATGTCGAGCTTTTAGGAATGAATTCGCTTGAGTTTACTGTATGATGCGTTAAATTCCTCTTCTTTGCGTTTACATTGCTCCTTGTTATTATGTTTTTGTTTGAGGAATTTATCCCTATCTTACGTAATAACGTCTTCAGGGCTTAGAGTAGATCTTGCTTTTTTGGATTTGCCCTCTTTTCTCTTTTCTCTTCTTTATTTTTTCTTTTTTCCAGTGCAATGTCACTGCCTTTGGGATTTTTGCAACCGATTCTTGCCAAGGAAAGCCTCTTGGGATTTTCTTATTTGGAAAGTGTCCGGAGGGGGCCTCTTTCCAGCAGTTAGGGGACCCCCACTCCTTTTTTCGAAAATTAGGGTTTGGTTTGGGGTCTAACTGCTGGAATTTTTGGATTTTTTCAGAACCAAAATGTCTGCTTCCGCATCCAGTTCTAAATCTTTCAGGAAAGAAGAGGTTCAACTGGCCACCCTGGAGGAGGTCATGCAGGGCCCCGTGGCCCAGGAGAACTACAAGTCCCGTGCTAACAGATGGGAGGCGGACAAGCTCCACTCCACACTGACCTGTGCTCACTAGCTTGAAAAGATTGTGGTGGTGGCAGGCATCAAGCTTTCAGTCTCCGGGACCTACCACCGGCTGCCTCGGAACGAGGAGACACCCAACCATAATTATGGGGGCTACGAAGCTTGGAACCAGACCCACTTGATGTCCGGGGCTATGGTCCCTCTTCAAGACTACTTTGTAAATTTTCTTATTTTTGTTGGCCTTGCTGCTGGGTTTTATGCCCTAAATAAAACTCGTTACAATCTAATTAGTTATCAATATAAGAAATTAGAAGTGATTGATTTTTTCATGAATTTTACATGCTAATGGTTTAATATGTTTATTACTATTATACACAGAATCAGTTAAATCCAGATCATATGTTTATTCACAATTACAGTATCGTCAACACAGTGGAATGTGATTGTGATCATATGAATTAAAAGACTTGGTCCCTGTTTCATCAGTGTTATTGGATTTACACTAATGTGATAATCATCGATGATGTATACTTACACTTGGAGTAAGTGTTATGTTCTTTCCAAGACATTAGTAAAAAATACTAGTTTCGAATGTATGGAGTATACATTGGACTGGACCGATATTGCAACTAAGTTAAGATATTACAAACTTACCGTTATATATATATCTTTCCAAGTCAATATCAATAGTTGATCTTAAGAGTAAAAGAATCTAAATCCTGATATGCTTAGGCTCAACTCAGGAGTACTATTCATGTTCTTTGATTTATTAGTTAAGCCTACTTTTAGGTCAGGGTGATACGTATATTTTAAGAACATGATAGTATGATTGAGTGGGAGTGCTGAACATAAATATGGAATCTATAGCTTCTACTGGTGTATAGAAGTCAAGTGATGATTCCCTTCGAGCTTAACAAATAGAAGTAAATGGATGAGCTCTTGTTTAACTGACTAATTATTAGATCACTAAACACCATTTATAGGTAGCTAAGTGTTTTAAGGGGCAAAATACATTGAGGGGTGAGAACGGTAAAGAAACCCCATCTCGATATAGATCATCTATATAGAGGATCTTTAAATCACAATAAGATTATAACAATGGTTAAATGAGATAGCGTATTGATATCGTGAAACATATAATATGCTCTATATAAGTCTGAGAGTGCAATTCGAAGTTCTAAGAGTGGATTCAACGAAGAATTAATAAGTAGGAATTTACTTTGTAAATTTGGTTCACTTATTGGAAGCTCAACATATAGATCCATGGTCCCAATTCTAGTTGAGAACATTCTGCTTGTAAGACTCATTAATTGATTCGTGATTGATCAATTATAATTCTAAAGTTAGACTATGACTAATTTTATGAATTTTCACTAAGCAGGGGTGAAATTGTAAAGAAAAGAGATTCTAGGTTTATTTATTTATTAATGGACTTTATATGTCTAGTTAATAATTAAATTAAATGATAATATTATTTAATAATCTATTTTAGCTATTAAATAATTAGTTTTGGCATTTAAAAGGTTAGAATTGGAAAATTGGCGTTTTTGAGAAAATAGAAACAAAATTTGTTAAAACTGCAAAATCCAGTGGGGCCCATTAACACACCATGGCCGGCCACTATTTGTGGAGTTTCAAATTGATTTTTTCATTATTTTAATGCCAAATAATTCCTAACCTAAACCTAGTAGTTGCCTATAAATAGAAAGTGATGGCTCAGTCAAATCACATGCTTTCATTAGTTTTCTGACAGAAATTTCTCTCTTCAGAAAAACTGAGCCTTCCCTAGTTTCTATACCTGGCCGAAACCCTCTCCTCTTTTCTCTCTTCATAAATTTCGACCCTAGTGAAAGAGTAAGTGCCCACACACAGCAAGCAGTAACTCAATCATAGATTGGAAGAGTGTGAAGGATCAAACTTGAAGAAGAAGGACATTCGGGCTCAGATCTTGATTATACTCTGCTACAGAAAGGATACAAGAGTTAGAGATCTGAGCGGAAGGAGACATTAATTTCGCTGCATCAATGTAAGGTTTTCTTAACTTTATATGTGTTTAATTTATCGTTTTAGAAAGTTCATATTTAGGGTGTTTAAACAACATACTTGTGAGTAGATCTAAGATCCTGGTAAAATAAATTTCCAACAACTGGCCTAAGAGCCATGGTAATTGATTTACTTGCATGAAATTTGGACTTTAAAATGATTGTTTGTTATTTGGATGGTTTCGTGTTATATTGAGTGTTATATGATGATTGATTGATGTTTGTGAATTTTCGTGAAAAATAATTGAAATTTTGTTTCTGGAATTATTTTATTGGATAGTTTGGAAAAAATTAAGCAATTTACTTTTTTACAGAACTCAATTTCGATTTAATTTGAATTAGTTATGATTTTTTGAAGAATCGAAAAAAGATAAGGTGATTGTGCACCTACACGCGCGCGCGGATTCAGACAGCAACGACCGAGCTTGCTGTCTGAATCCCTCATGCGCGCGCAGATCACTTGCCTGAAGCCTCCCTACACGCGCGCAAAGGCTGCAGATCCCCTTGTCCGCGGAGGTTACTCGGCCAGTCACCCAGGGACGCGCCCCAAAAAATTTTGTTTTTCTTCGTTTTTTCATGCTTTTTCATGGAATTAGCTTCCGATTTTTTGTGTAGTTTTGTATTTATAGATTTACTATTCCTAATTCAACTCTAATTATCATAATGAATTAATTTAATTCATGATATTAGTGTAATTTGAATTTGAAATTAGTAAAAATCTATCTTTTTGCTTAATTATCTATCTTATTTTTAAATTTGATTATCTTATCTTATTTTTAAATTTAAGGTCAGATATAAAATTTTTTAAAATTATTATTTTTTTAATATTTTGACTTTATTTAAATTTAAAATAAGATAACTATAATCATGTAATTTTAAATAGATGTAAAATATTTTGCTAACTTTTAAATTTTGTTATTTTATTTATTTAAATTAAATTTAAAATCTGAAAAAGATATTTAATTTATCTTTTCTAATTTTAATTAATTTTTATTTATAAAATAACATTTAATTTTTACGTAGTTAGCAAATTTTGAAATGATATTTAGGTTAGTTGAAACCTAATTTTTTCAAAATTGTAGGTTTAATTTTTAAATATTTTTTTATATAATTTCGAAATTTAAAATTAATTTTATTTCTTTTATTTTCGAAAAATAAATTAATATTATTATTTATTTTATTTTTCAAAATTAAATATTTTTTTTATTTATTTTCGAAATTTATTTATTTAAAATTAAATAAATCCTACTTCCAACTATCCAGCTAACCTTGTTGCAGGAGTATGTGGTTTTAGCTTATTTGTAAGTTTTCAAAACCTATTATTACTTGATTGCAAATAGCCATGGTTACTTTTTTCCAGATCTAATGATCTGATGGCTCCCTTGGTCAAGTTAATAATTTGTAACAGGTAAATTTTACAATCTTCTTTCATCTGTGTATGACCTAGCAACATGATAGGATCCATACAAGTGTGTACCTGTGTGAGCCTATGTGTTTATTTTATTATATAGATGAATATATGTTGTTGCTAAATAAAATGTCACATCATGATTTAAGTCCATTTAGTTATTGGACCTATTCAATTAATAACAGTAATTTATTTTAAGGTTAAATTCCTCTCTTTTGGGCCTTGTGTGAGAGTTGGGAGCCATAGAAGTGGGTACGACATGCTGAACCCAGCACCCCCTCACATGAACTACCCCAATTGTGAAGGCCCATTTGCCTGATTTGAATAACTGTACTAGGTTAATTATATTAGTTTGACCTAATAAAATTGAATTAGCAACATAAACTTTTAAAATATATGAAAATTTATTTTCATTTTAATATTTTAAAGTTAATTTTAAGAAAAACCCTTTTAGTTTTAGATATTATTTCTAGACAAACTATTTTTATTTTTCTTGTATTTAATTAAATATAGAATTTTAACTAACTAGATTCTTTCTGGAACTTATTTAATTAAATATTCCTATATAAGTTATAAATTAGTTGTATCAACTGATTTTTCTTATCTAACTTAAATTTAAATATTTTATTTAAATTTTATATTAAGTTGAGGAATCCTAGGCATTAGTTATTAAAGATTATTAAGATATTTTTTAAGTTAATATCTTTTCGAATATTAATTTAAAATGGAATATTTTAGATATTTTTTAGGTTAATATCTTTTCGAATATTAACTTAAAAAGATATCTTCAAATTAAGTGGTTATAACTTAATTTTTGATATTTAATTAAATCTAAATTTGAAATTATTTAAGTTTTTGATTTTTTCTATACAACTTAAATTAGATATTTTTCAAATTTTTGTTGAAAAGATACTTAGTCAAATAAGATATTTTCTAGATAGTTATTTCTAGACTACTTATTATTTCTAATATTTAAATAGGAAAATATCATACATTGTGAAGTTAATTATTTAAATAATTAATTTTGATACAATTTTATTTAAATATATTTTTCCTAGTATTAAACTAGAAATTAATAATTAAGCCTTCTCTACACTTAATTATTATTTCTTGAATTTTAATACATTTAATTAACTTGAAAAATTTAAATATCTAAGTTGATTCTCATCATGATACTTAAATAGTTATTTATTATTCATGACACTTAATAAAATAGAAAATTATTTTTAAGTTGAAATTTAATTTTTCAACTTAAATTTAAATAATTTTCAAAATATATATTTTTTCTTTATTTTACTAATCAATTTCGAAAATTTCATTTTTTTTATGCAATATTTTTGATTTTTTCTTGAAAAATAGATTGAGTTGTAAATTAATTATTTATTTTAATTCATTCTTGGGCCAACTTAAATCAATGATTTTTTCATATATTGATTAATTTAAAATGAAAGAAATTTAAAATATATATATATATTATAAGAAATTGAATTAACTAGTCAAAAGAAAATCTAGATAGGTGATATATTTGCTTGAAGTATTTCTTTTCTAAGTTTTATTATTTATTTTCGAAAATTGTATAATTTTTATATACTTTAATTTTTCGAATACAATAAATATATTCTCAAGGAAATTTTTAAGTTGCTAATTAATCTAATTTAATTCAACTTAAATTAATTTCCTTAATATTTATATTTAAGATTATTACTAAGATGGAAATAATTAACTTTATTTCAATCACCATCTAAGTATAATCTTATAAATATTATATTAAATTCTTATTTTTTGAATTTCAATTCTAAATTTTGAATTTAATGAGAATCTATTTATTAGAATAATAAAGAAAATACATTTTAAAGAATGAGCTTTATTATTATTAAGATATTCGATCTCCATTGTTGGTTTTACATCGCGTTTGTTTTAGTGAGTAATCCTCCATAATGGAGGAACGTTCATTAGCAATTTCGCACCGTTTAATCTCGAAAGACAAGTAGTTTGTAAGTGTTTTATATGGTATAGATCACCCTAATGGTGGCGACCATATTTGACTTGGAAATTGCGAAACAATGGTAGTAGCTCATAAGATAGAATAGCCTTGACTCTCACCTAAACGGGACAATGCTGGATTCCAATCTTGATCGAATAAAAGGTTGCTAGAATGTTTAACATTTTAGATGAGCTGACAACTCTATTCAGTAGATGGTATCTTTGACTCTCGCCTAAACGGGACACTGATATCAGTTTGTTGAAAAACCTTGGAAATTATTTAGGATTGAATTTTTTAAGTATTTTCTCATATCATTCCTACTTGTTATGTGCTTATAATTTCTGAATTGATTTTGTGTTAAACAATTATTAATTTCTATTTGTTGATTTCTATTATTTTGTAGTATCCTGTATTATAAAAATGAATCCCATTGTTATCACTATTGACCGAAAATAAGCTGAATGGATCTAACTTTAATAAGTGGAATGAGAACTTTAATATTGCTCTCATAGGAGAAAGTGCCTTGTTTGTTTTAACTAAACCGTCACCTGAAGTGCCTGGGGACAATGCATCCAAAGCTGTGAAAGAAAAGTATGAGCATTGGCAGAAAGAAAATGACAAAGCTCTATACTTTATGCTTTCTAGCATGGTTGACACCCTCAAAACTCGGTTTTCTAAAATCGAAAAGGTTGCTAAAGTTATGACGAAGTTAAATGAGCTATTCGGTAAGGCATCACTTCAGTCACGCTTTGACGCGACTAAGAAGTACATTAATGCACGGATGGAACCTCATCAAAACATGCGTGACCATGTTCTCCTCATGTCGAGTTATTTCTAAGAAGCCCAGGATCATGGTGCTGAAATGGATAGTGCTACTCAAGTAAGCCTTATCTTGAATAGCCTAACTCCAGCATTTCTACCATACATTTCAAATTATGTCATGAATAAGAAAGAAATTGACTTTCATGAATTAGTCCATGACCTTCAAACTTATGAAAATTTGATTGGAGGACCCAAGAAGAAAGGGAGTAAACCTCACAATCCTAAGAATGGTAATGGGACGAACAAACCTGAAGCAAATGTTGCCTCTACTTCGAAGCCCAAATCGAAGAAGAAGTGGAAGAACACAAAGAAGCGAACAAAAGCCATGAAGAATAAAAAGGCTGCTCCTTCTGGTGATACTACACTTAAAGGAAAGTGTTTCTACTGCAATGAGAAAGGTCATTGGAAACCCCAATGTCCTAAACTTCTTGCAAAGAAACAAGGTATTACTATTTATAAACTTTAAGAGTTTTAGTGAATCATTATCCAATTGGATTTATGATTCTGGACTAACTTTGTTTATTTGTTTTCTTCTTCTTATAGGCCAAGCTACTTGAACTCAGATGAGTTGGATCGGAAAGTTGGACCAAGGGTGAAATTGTCCAGATGAAGATGAAGCTCTTCAATTTTTTTTGAATTAATTGGTTTAGTTTAAAGACAATTTGGATTTCAAATTTTAGTTAGGGATATTTATCCCTATTTTTCTCATATTGTTGCAATACATTTTTTTTATTAATAAAGTCTTTAATTTTTCGAAATTCAACAATTACAAATTATGAGATTGAGCTTCATTTAATTTATCCTCATCAATTATTACCACATTATATTTATATGTTTGTATGTGTAAGTGTTTTTATTATTGATGCAAATTCTATAATATTTACAACTCTTCATAGAGTTATATTACATAAACACTAGAAACTATTTCTATGTTTATTAATAATTGTTCATTCTAATACAATTATTAAGAATTTGTTTAATAAAAGGATCTTTTGATCTGATAGGGGTGGAGAAAAGTTAAGAAAACTATGCAGTTCAACGATCTTTTATATCTAATGAACTCTGGATAGTATTCAACTCCACATAAACTCTATCACACTTAGAGAATCATGATCTTTACAACCTTTAGGGGTGGATCAAAATCTCTATATACTTAGGGGTGGAGGTTATCCATAGTACCCTATATGTATATACTTAGGGGTGGAGTATATTCCACAATTCCCTATGTAACACATATTTTCTTTAAAGATGGAAGTAATATAATGAGTTAGCTATTATCAATATAAATTCTTGATCTTGATTGTATGTTCCATTTCGTTTTACTGTTGTAAGTAAAAATTTGATACTTATGAAAGTTCTTTGGAAACGTTTCACACTACCTTAATTGAGTGGGAGAATTTTAAAGTTCTACACCCATCTTCATCAGGTTGATATTTGTGATAGATACTTAAGAACACTAATGAAAAGAAAATCTAACCATTCACATGGATAGGTATAACTTATCAGAATTATGAGAATAAGATAGAGAACTCTAGTTCAGTCTATTCGAATGACTTGAACTAAGAATTCTTAATCCTCATAAAATTTTATGGTATCTTAATTTTGATTACTTAATCTCTGGCATGTATTTTTCACTTCAAATAATAGTCTGCTATGCTGATGACTTAGTCTTAACTTAAAGTTTCAAGACTAATACAAAAGTCACAACTAGAAAACTCTCCAAACAATCAGAGGTTAAAAGTATCATTTAACCAGACATCTGCTATTGAGTGGGAGCAATCTGAGATGTAATCAAATAGGGAACATTAGAAGATATTCAAGAAAGATTTATGAAAGTGATCTATATGTTAGATATTAAGGAACTATGTATCAGTTGTCCTTGTATCTCACCAACTCATTTCGAGATTTCATGAGATGGTGCTTACTTTGGGGGTGGAGGAATTATTCTATAATAATTCAAGCTCTACCAGAGAAGAGTTATAACTTTGTAAATTTTAAAAATACCAGAAAGTTATATTCCTGAAGAAAAGTCTACACTGTATTATCTCAATTACATATTTTTAAATATGAGAGATATGTTTTCTGTTTAATCAGATGTACTTTTAAAACAGTAAAGATTTCAGTATCCCTTGATGAGTAAAGTATATAGTAAAGGATGTTTCATAAGAGTATTTATGAACTAGTTTCCAGAAGTGTGGGTGGATTCAAATATACTACACTTGATCTGAAGATCAAGACATCAGATTGACCTATTTGCACAGTTTGTTTTACGTTAGTGCAAGTGGGAGTTTGTTGGATTTTATGCCCTAAATAAAACTCGTTACAATCTGATTAGTTATCAATATAAGAAATTAGAAGTGATTGATGTTTGCATGAATTTTACATGCTAATGGTTTAATATGTTTATTACTATTATACACAGAATCAGTTAAATCCAGATCATATGTTTATTTACAATT
The DNA here is from genome assembly GCF_029168945.1 of Cannabis sativa. NCBI lineage: Eukaryota > Viridiplantae > Streptophyta > Magnoliopsida > Rosales > Cannabaceae > Cannabis > Cannabis sativa. The sequence continues at coordinate 64,051,923 of NC_083601.1, forward strand.
ACAGTATCGTCAACACAGTGGAATGTGATTGCGATCATATGAATCAAAAGACTTGGTCCCTGTTTCATCAGTGTTATTGGATTTACACTAATATGATAATCAGCGATGATGTATACTTACACTTGGAGTAAGTGTTATGTTCTTTCCAGGACATTAGTAAAGTATACTAGTTTCGAATGTATGGAGTATACATTGGACTGGACCGATATTGCAACTAAGTTAAGATATTAAAAACATACAGTTATATATATCTTTTCAAGTCAATATCAGTAGTTGATCTTAAGATTAAAAGAATCTAAATCCTGATATGCTTAGGCTCAACTCAGGAGTACTATTCATGTTCTTGTTGGGTTTTATGCCCTAAATAAAACTCTTTATAATCTGATTAGTTATCAATATAAGAAATTTGAAGTGATTGATGTTTGCATGAATTTTACATGCTAATGGTTTAATATGTTTATTATGTTTACACACAGAATCAGTTAAATCCAGATCATATGTTTATTCACAATTACAGTATCATCAACACAGTGGAATGTGATTGTGATCATATGAATCAAAAGTCTTGGTCCCTGTTTCATCAGTGTTATTGGATTTACACTAATGTGATAATCAGCGATGATGTGTACTTACACTTGGAGTAAGTGTTATGTTTTCCTGGACATTAGTAAGGTATACTAGTTTCGAATGCATGGAGTATACATTGGACTGGACCGATATGGCAACTAAGTTAAGATATTACAAACTTACCGTTATACATGTCTTTCCAAGTCAATATCAGTAGTTGATCTTAAGATTAAAAGAATCTAAATCCTGATATGCTTAGGCTCAACTCAGGAGTGCTATTCATGTTCTTTGATTTATTAGTTAAGCCTACTTTTAGGTCAGGGTGATACGTATATTTTGGGAACATGATAGTACGATTGAGTGGGAGTGCTGAACATAAATATGGAATCTATAACTTTTACTAGTGTATAGAAGTAAAGTGATGATTCCCTTCGAGCTTAGAAAATTGAAGTAAATGGATGAGCTCTTGTTTAACTGACTATATATTAGATTACTAAACACCATTTACAGGTAGCTAAGTGTTTTAAGGGGCAAAATACATTGAGGGGTGAGAACGGTAAAGAAATCCCATCTCGATGTAGATCATCTATATAGAGGATCTTTAAATCACAATAAGATTATAACAATGGTTAAATGAGATAGCATATTGATATCGTGGAACATACAATATGCTTTATATAAGTCTGAGAGTGCAATTCTAAGTTCTAAGAGTGGATTCAACGAAGAATTAATAAGTAACAATTTACTTGGTAAATTTAGTTCACTTATTGGAAGCTCAGCATATAGATCCATGGTCCCCATTCTAGTTTAGAACATTCTACTTGTAAGACTCATTAATTGATTCGTGATTGATCAATTATAATTCTAAAGTTAGACTATGTCTAATTTTATGAATTTTCAATAAACAGGGGTGAAATTTTAAAGAAAAGAGTTTCTAGGTTTCTTTATTTATTAATGAACTTTATATGTCTAATTAATAATTAAATTAAATGACAATATTATTTAATAATCTATTTTAGTTATTAAATAATTAGTTTTGGCATTTAAAAGGTTAGAATTGGAAAATTAGCCTTTTTGAGAAAATAGAAATAAAATTTGATAAAACTGCAAAATCAAGTGGGGCCCACTATTACACCTTGGCCGGCCACTAATTGTGGATTTTCAAATTGATTTTTTTCATTATTTTAATTCCAAATAATTCCTAACTTAAACCTACTAGTTGCCTATAAATAGAAAGTGATGGCTCAGTCAAATCACAAGTTTTCACATGCTTTCATTAGCTTTCTGTCAGAAATTTCTCTCTTCAGAAAAACTGAGCCTTCCCCACTTTCTATACCTGGCCGAAACCCTCTCTTATCTTTTCTCCTTCATCAATTTCGACCCTAGTGAAAGAGTAAGTGCCCACACACAGCAAGCAGTAACTCAATCATAGATTGGAAGACTGTGAAGGATCAAACTTGAAGAAGAAGGACATTCGGGCTCAGATCTTGATTATACTCTGCTACAAAAAGGATACAAGGGTTAGAGATCTAAGTGGAAGGAGACATTAATTCCGCTGCATCAATGTAAGGTTTTCTTAACTTTATATGTGTTTAATTTATCGTTTTAGAAAGTTCATATTTAGGGTGTTTAAACAACATACTTGTGAGTAGATCTAAGATACTGGTAAAATAAATTCCAACAACTGGCCTCAGAGCCATGGTAATTGATTTACTTGCATGAAATTTGAATTTTAAAACGATTGTTTGTTATTTGGATGGTTTCATGTTGTATTGAGTGTTATATGATGATTGATTGATGTTTGGGAATTTTCGTGAAAAATAATTAAAATTTTGTCTCTTGAATTATTTTTATTGGATAGTATGGAAAAAATTAAGCAAGTTACTTTTTTACAAAACTCAATTTCGATTTAATTTGAATTAGTTATGATTTTTTGAAGATTCGAAAAAAGATAAGGGACTGTGCACTCACACGCGCGCGGGGATTCAGACAAATTTCTTGTCTGAATCCTTCATCCGCGCGCGGACCTAGAGTCAGGTGCCTCCCTACGCGCGCGGACCTTGTCTGGTGCCTCCCTACGCGCGCAGACACCCTGCAAAATCCCCTGTTCCGCCGAGTTTTCTCGGCTGTCACTCAGGGCTGCTCGCGCAGACAGTATGCTTGGCATACTGTTCGTACAGCTCCCAAATTTTTCGTTTTTCTTCATTTTTTCATGCTTTTTCATGGAATTAACTTCCGATTTTTTGTGTAGTTTTGTAATTATAGATTTCCTATTCCTAATTCAACTCTAATTATCATAATGAATTAATTTAATATTTTGTTTATTTAATTCCGATTTTTCGAAAATTAAATTTTATTTTTTATTTATTTATTTAATTATTTATTTTTTTCGAAATTTATTTATTTAAAATTAAATAAATCCTACTTCCAACTATCCAGCTAACCTTGTTGCAGGAGTATATAGTTTTAGCTTGTGTGTAAGTTTTCAAAACCTATTATTACTTGATTGCAAATAGTTATGGTTACTTTTTGCTAGATCTAATGATCTGATGGCTCCCTTGGTCAAGTTAATAATTTGTAACAGGTAAATTTACAATCTTCTTTCATCTGTGTATGACCTAGCAACATGATAGGACCCATCCAAAGTGTGCCTGTGTGAGCCTATATGTTTATTTTGTTTTAATATAGATGCATATAGGTGGTTGCTAAATAAAATGTCACACCATAATAGATTTTATTTAGGTCCATTTAGTTCTTGGACCTATTCAATTAATAACAGTTATTTATTTTAAGGTTAAATTCCTCTCTTTTGGGCCTTGTGTGAGAGTTGGGAGCCATAGAAGTGGGTACGACACACTGAACCCAGCACACCCTCACATGAACTACCCCAATTGCGAAGGCTCATTTGCCTGATTTGAATAACTGTACTAGGTTAATTATATTAGTTTGACCTAATAAAATTGAATTAGCAACATAATTAACTTTTAAAATATATGAAAATTTATTTTCATTTTAATATTTTAAAGTTAATTTTAAAAAAAACACTTTTAGTTTTAGATATTATTTCTAGACAAACTATTTGTATTTTTCTTGTATTTAATTAAATATAGAATTTTAACTAACTAGATTCTTTCTGGAGCTTATTTAATTAAATATTCATATTTAAGTTATAAATCAGTTATATCAACTGATTTTTCATATCTAACTTAAATTTGAATATTTGATTTAAATTTTAAATCAAGTTGAGGAATCCTAGGCATTAGTTATTAAAGATTCTTAAGATATTTTTTAAGTTAATATCTTTTCGAATATTAACTTAAAATGAAATATTTTAGATATTTTTTTAGGTTAATATCTTTTCGAATATTAACTTAAAAAGATATCTTCAAATTAAGTGGTTATAACTTAATTTTTGATATTTAATTAAATCTAAATTTGAAATTATTTAAGTTTTAGATTATTTCTATGTAACTTAAATTAGATATTTTTCAAATTTTTTGTTGAAAAGATACTTAGTCAAATAAGATATTTTCTAGATAGTAATTTCTAGACTACTTATTATTTCTAATATTTAAATAGGAAAATATTATACTTTGTGAAATTAATTATTTAAATAATTAATTTTGGTACAATTTTATTAAGTATATTTTTTCCTAGTATTAAACTAGAAATTAAATAATTAAGCCTTCTCTACACTTAATTATTATTTCTTGAATTTAATACATTTAATTAACTTGAAAAATTTAAATATCTAAGTTGATTTTCATCAGATACTTAAATATTTATTTTTCATGACACTTAATTAAATAGAAAATTATTTTTAGGTTGAAATTTAAATAATTTTCAATATATATATATATTTTTCCTTTATTTTATCAATCAATTTCGAAAAATGGCATTTTATTTATGCAATGTTTTCGAATTTTTATTTTGAAAAATAGATTGAGTTGTAAATTAATAATTTATTTTAATTAATTCTTGGGCCAACTTAAATCTATGATTTTTTCATTGATTAATTTAAAATAAATGAATTTAAAATATATATATTATTAGAAATTGAATTAACTAGTCAAAAGAAAATCTAGATAGGTGATATTTTTGCTTGAAGTATTTCTTTTCTATTTTTATTATTTTTTTTCGAAAACTATATAGTTTCTATACTTTAAATTTTCGAACTCAATAAATATATTCTCAAAGGAAATTTTTAAGTTTCTAATTAAACTAATTTAATTCAACTTAAATTAATTTCCTTAATATTTATATTTAAGATTATTACTAAGATGGAAATAATTAATTTTATTTCAATCACCATCTAAGTATAATTTTATAAATATTATATTAAATTCTTATTTTTTGAATTTCAATTCTAAATTTTGAATTTAATGAGAGTATATTTATTAGAATAATAAAGAAAATACATTTTAAAGAATGAGCTTTATTATTATTAAGATATTCGATCTCCATTGTGGATTTTACACCGCGTTTGTTTTAGTGAGTAATCCTCCCTAATGGAGGAACGTTCATTAGCAAATTCGCACCGTTTAATCTCGAATGAGAAGTAGTTTGTAAGTGCTTTATATGGTATAGATCACCCTAATGGTGGCGACCATATTTGACTTGCAAATTGCGAAACAATGGTAGCAGCTCATAAGATAGAATAGCCTTGACTCTCGCCTAAACGGGACAACGTTGCATTCTAATCTTGATCGAATAAAAGGTTGCTAGTATGTTTAAAATTTTAGATGAGCTGACAACTCTATTCAATGGATGGTAGCTTTGACTCTCGCCTAAACGGGACACTGATATCAGTTTATTAGAAAACCTTGGAAATTATTTAAGATTGATTTTTTTTTTAAGTATTTTCTCATATCATTCCTAATTGCTATGTGCTTATAATTTCTGAATTGATTTTGTGTTAAACCATTATTAATTTCTATCTGTTGATTTCTATTATTTTGTAGTATCCTGTATTATCAAAATGAATCCCATGTTATCACTGTTGACTGAAAACAAGCTGAATGGATCTAACTTTAATAAGTGGAATGAGAACATTAATATTGCTCTCATAGGAGAAAGTGCCTTTTTTGTTTTAACTGAGCCGTCACCTGAAGTGCCTGGGGACAATGCTTCCAAACTGTGAAAGAAAAGTATGAGCGTTGGCAAAAAGCAAATGACAAAGCTCTATACTTTATGCTTTCTAGCATGGTTGACACCCTCAAAACTCGGTTTTCTAAAACCGAGAAGGTTGCTGAAGTTATGACGAAGTTAAATGAGCTATTCGGTAAGGCATCACTTCAGTCACGCTTTGACGCAACTAAGAAGTACATTAATGCACGGATGGAACCTCATCAAAACGTGTGTGACCATGTTCTCCTTATGTCAAGTTATTTCCAAGAAGCCCAGGATCATGGTGCTGAAATGGACAGTGCTACTCAAGTAAGTCTTATCTTGAATAGCCTAACTCCAGCATTTCTACCATACACTTCAAATTATGTCATGAATAAGTAGGAAATTGACTTTCATGAATTAGTCAATGACCTTCAAACTTATGAAAATTTGATTGGAGGACCCAAGAAGAAAGGGAGTAAACCTCACAATCCTGGGAATGGTAATGGGACAATGAAACCTGAAGCAAATGTTGCCTCTGCTTCAAAGCCCAAATCAAAGAAGAAGTGGAAGAACACCAAGAAGCGAACAAAAGCCATGAAGAATAAAAAGGCTGTTCCTTCTGGTGATGCTACACTTAAGGGAAAATGTTTCTACTGCAATGAAAAAGGTCATTGGAAACCCCAATGTCCTAAACTTCTTGCAAAGAAACAAGGTATTTCTATTTATAAACTTTAAGAGTCTTAGTGAATTATTATCCAATTGGATTTATGATTCTGGACTAACTTTGTTTATTTGTTTTCTTCTTCTTATAGGCCAAGCTACTTGAACTCAGATGAGTTGGATCAGAAAGCTGGATCAAAGGGTGAAATCGTCCAGATGAAGATGAAGCTCTTCAATTTATTTTTTGAATTAATTTTTTTAGTTTAAAGAAAATTTGGATTTCGAATTTTAGTTAGGGATATTTATCCCTGTTTTTCTCATATTGTTGCAATACATTTTTTTTTTTATTATTAATAAAGTTTCTTTGATTTTTAAAATTCAATATTGCAAATTATGAGATTGAGCTTCATTTATTTTTTCTTCATCAATTATTACCACATTATATTTATATGTTTGTATGTGTAAGTGTTTTTATTATTGATGCAAATTCTATAATATTTCCAACTCTTCATAGAGTTATAATAAATAAACACTAGAAACTATTTCTATGTTTATTAATAATTGTTAATTCTAATACAATTATTAAGAATTTGTTTAATAAAGGGAAATTTGAGTTTCTATGCATTTTTTATACCTAAATTAATTATCTAAACTAATACTTATAACTCTTTAAAAAATAGGACTACTTTTACCTAAACCCCAAAATACCCCCCTCATTATTCTCAACCATTTCTCTCTCTTCCTCCTTTCTCTCTCAAATCAAACCCACCAAAACACACTGCCGATCCACCTCCCTTCCACCCAAAACCAACCATCGCACGAGCTGAACGGCGAATGCCACCTCCGACCGAGACGCCGACGGAGAGCCAACCGAACCCACACCTCCACCACCTCCGACCCTCTCTGAAATCTGAAGAAAAAAAAAAAAAACCACAGCCGATGGTCGGACCTTGGGGTCCGATGGGGTCCGACATTCGGACCTCTCTCTGAAATCTGAAAAAAAAAAAAAAAAAAAAAAAAAGAAGAAGAAACTAGAAAATGGCGAACATGGATTAGTGGTTGTAAACTGTAATATAAAAGGGGAAACCCAGACTCGACCCAGGCAACCGGCAACGGAGCCCACCTCTCGTAGCCACGACTGTGACAATCACAGACAGAGGCACGGCCAGTCTCCCACAACCACACAACCCACCCTCTTCTCCTTCTTCTTCTCTTTCTCCTTCTCGGATCCCAATTCCTCATATTCTGCTTTTTTTCTAATCCTATTTAATAATTAAATGACAAATTTATTATAATTAAATTAATAATTAATAATTATTCCTTCTCTTTTCTCTCTGAGTATAACTATTTTAATTTTTTTAAAAAAGAAAAATTACTTTTTCAATTTTAATTTATACAACTTGCGTGTGTATAGCTCAGACACTAATGTGGTGTGCCTTTTCTTTTTTTTTTCTCTTTCTTTCTTTTCAAATTCGGACCATTTTGATTTTTGCCAGCCATCGGACTGTGGTTCTTTTTTTTTTTTTTTTTTTTTTTTTTCGGATTTCGGAGAGAGGAAGAGAGAGAGGTCCGATGGTCGGACCTTGGGGTCCGATGGGGTCCGACCATCGGACCACCGGAGTTTTTTTTTTTTTTTTTTTTTCCAGTTTCAGAGAGACAAAGAGAGAGAGAGGGGGGTAGTTTAGGAAAATTAGGAAAGTTGTCATATAAGACCAATTTTAATAACTATGCATTTAGGGGGAAAATTAAATGGTATTTTAAGCATAGAATTTCAAATTTCCCTTTAATAAAAGGATCTTTTGATCTGATAGGGGTGGAGAAAAGTTAAGAAAACTATGCAGCTCAACGATCTTTTATATCTAATGAACTTTGGATAGTATTCAACTCCACATAAACTCTATCACACTAAGAGAATCATGATCTTTACAACCTTTAAGGGTGGATCAGAATCTCTATATACTTATGGGTGGAGGTTATCCATAGTACCCTATATGTATATTCTTAGGGGTGGAGTCTATTCCACACTTCCCTATGTAACACATATCTTCTTTAAACATGGAAGTAATATAATGAGTTAGCTATTATCAATATAAATTCTTGATTTTGATTGTATGTTCCATTTCGTTCTTACTGTTTTAAGTAAAAGTTTGATACCTATGAAAGTTCTTTGGAAAAGTTTCACACTACCTTAATTGAGTGGGAGAATTTTAAAATTCTATACCCATCTTCATTAGGTTGATACTTGTGATAGGTACTTAAGAACACTACTGAAAAGCAAATCTAACCATTCACGTGGATAGGAATAGCTTATCAGAATTATGAGAATAAGATAAAGAACTCTAGTTCAGTCCATTCGAATGACTTGAACCCAGAATTCTTAATTCTCATAAAATTTTATGGTATCTTAAATTTGATTACTTTATCTCAGGCATGTATTTTTCACTTCAAATACTAGTCTGCTATTTTGATGACTTAGTCTTAACTTAATGATTCAGACTAATACAAAAGTCACAACTAGATAACTCTCTAAACAATCAGAGGTTAAAAGTATTATTTAACCAGACATCTGCTATTGAGTGGGAGCTATCTGAGCTGTAGTCAAATAGGGAACATTAGAAGATATTCACAAAAGATTTATAAAAGTGATCTATATGTTAGATATTATTCAACTGTGTATCAGTTGTCCTTGTATCTCACCATCTAATTTCGAAATTCTTGAGATGGTGCTTACTTTGGGGTGGAGGAATTATTGTATAATAATTCAAGCTCTACCAGAGAAGAACTATAACTTTGTGTATTCGAAATCCAAGAAAGTTATATCACTAAAGAAAAGTCTACACTGTATTATCTCAATTACATATTTTAAATTATGAGAGATATGTCTTCTATTAATTCAGATGTACTTTTAAAACAGTAAAGATTTCAGTATCCCTTGATAAGTAAAGCATATTGTAAAGTATGTTTCATAAGAGTATTTATGAACTACACTTGATCTGAAGATCAAGACATCAGATTGACCTATTTGCACAGTTTGTTTTATATTAGTGCAAGTGGGAGTTTGTTGGGTTTTATGCCCTAAATAAAACTCTTTACAATCTGATTAGTTATCAATATAAGAAATTTGAAGTGATTGATGTTTGCATGAATTTTACATGCTAATGGTTTAATATGTTTATTATGTTTACACACAGAATGAGTTAAATCCAGATCATATGTTTATTCACAATTACAATATCGTCAACACAGTGGAATGTGATTGTGATTGTATGAATCACAAGTCTTGGTCCCTGTTTCATCAGTGTTAATGGATTTACACTAATGTGATAATTAGCGATGATGTGTACTTACACTTGGAGTAAGTGTTATGTTCTTTCCAGCACATTAGTAAGGTATACTAGTTTCGAATGTATGGAGTATACATTGGACTGGACCGATATTGCAACTAAGTTAAGATATTACAAACTTACCGTTATACATGTCTTTCCAAGTCAATATCAGTAGTTGATCTTAAGATTAAAAGAATCTAAATCCTGATATGCTTAGGCTCAACTCAGGAGTGCTATTCATGTTCTTTGATTTATTAGTTAAGCCTACTTTTAGGTCAGGGTGATACGTATATTTAGGGAACATGATAGTATGATTGAGTGGGAGTGTTGAACATAAATATGGAATCTATAGCTTCTACTGGTGTATAGAAGTAAAGTGATGATTCCCTTCGAGCTTAGCAAATAGAAGTAAATGGATGAGCTCTTGTTTAACTGACTATATATTAGATCACTAAACACCATTTTACAGGTAGCTAAGTGTTTTAAGGGGCAAAATACATTGAGGGGTGAGAACGGTAAAGAAATCCCATCTCGATGTAGATCATCTATATAGAGGATCTTTAAATCAAAATAAGATTATAACAATGGTTAAATGAGATAGCATATTGATATGGTGGAACATACAATATGCTCTATATAAGTCTGAGAGTGCAATTCTAAGTTCTAAGAGTGGATTCAACGAAGAATTAATAAGTAGGAATTTACTTGGTAAATTTAGTTCACTTATTGGAAGCTCAGCATATAGATCCATGGTACCCATTCTAGTTGAGAACATTCTGCTTGTAAGACTTATTAATTGATTCGTGATTGATCAATTATAATTCTAAAGTTAGACTATGTCTAATTTTATGAATTTTCACTAAGCAGGGGTGAAATTGTAAAGAAAAGAGTTTCTAGGTTTATTTATTTATTAATGGACTTTATATGTCTAATTAATAATTAAATTAAATGACAATATTATTTAATAATCTATTTTATTTATTAAATAATTAGTTTTTGCATTTAAAAGGTTAGAATTGGAAAATTGGCGTTTTTGAGAAAATAGAAATAAAATTTGATAAACTGCAAAATTAAGTGGGGCCACTACTACACCTTGGCCGGCCACTAATTGTGGATTTTAAAATTGATTTTTACATTATTTTAATGCCAAATAATTCCTAACCTAAACCTAGTAGTTGCCTATAAATAGAAAGTGATGGCTCAGTCAAATCACAAGTTTTCACATGCTTTCATTAGCTTTCTGTCAGAAATTTCTCTCTTCTGAAAAACTGAGCCTTCCCCACTTTCTATACCTGGCCAAAACCCTCTCTTATCTTTTCTCCTTCATCAATTTCCACCCTACTGAAAGAGTAAGTGCCCACACACAGCAAGCAGTAACTCAATCATAGATTGGAAGACTGTGAAGGATCAAACTTGAAGAAGGAGGACATTCGGGCTCAGATCTTGATTATACTCTGCTACAGAAAGGATACAAGGGTTAGAGATCTGAGTGGAAGGAGACATTAATTCCGCTGCATCAATGTAAGGTTTTCTTAACTTTATATGTGTTTAATTTATCGTTTTCGAAAGTTCATATTTAGGGTGTTTAAACAACATACTTGTGAGTAGATCTAAGATCCTGGTAAAAAAAATTCCAGCAGTTCTTTGATTTATTAGTTAAGCCTACTTTTAGGTCAGGGCTATACGTATATTTTGGGAACATGATAGTATGATTGAGTGGGAGTGCTGAACATAAATATGGAATCTATAGCTTCTACTGGTGTATAGAAGTCAAGTGATGATTCCCTTCGTGCTTAGCAAATAGAAGTAAATGGATGAGCTCTTGTTTAACTGACTAATTATTAGATCACTAAACACCATTTACAGGTAGTCAAGTGTTTTAAGGGGCAAAATACATTGAGGGGTGAGAACCAGGGGCGGAGCCAGCATTAGATGTGAGGGGGGGCCAAAAAATATATTTATACATAAGGTTTTTTTTGTTGAATTTGCAGTATTTGATTATTTTGTATATTTGTTTTCATAATATTTTTTTTTATTTTATTAGTTGGTAGTATTGTTTTACTTATTTAAACTTTTAGTTGTATTAAACTTGTAAGGATAATATCTTTATAAAGTATTAAACTATAATGAAGTGTGATATTTAGTTTATATGTATTTTTCTTTATGTTTTTAAGTTAATATTAAAATTTTCAAGCAAATATCCAATTAAAAAACCGATCTAATCCAATTAGTAGTTGGATTGAATTAGATTAGATTTTGAGGTCTAATTCAATTGGATTGGATGATGATTTTTTAAATTTAATTACTAATTAGATTAGATTGAATTAGAAAAAAAAATGTTAGATTAGATCAGATGTCTAACCGTAAATATTTTGATACCATTTTCTAATAAAAAAAAGAATTTTTATTAACTTTTAATTTCCATAAAAAAAATAACTAAACTGTTATTTAATTAGCTAATTTTGTATACATATATATTATCATTTATAAATTTAATAATAAATGAAAACCAATGAATGACTTACAAAAAGAAACTCACTTTTTTTTTTCTCGAAAAAAGACACTATTTTTAGATATATAGATATAAATATATTATGGCCTATAAATATACTCTTTTTGTTTAATGTTCTTTGACATTTTCTTTTTTTTCATTTATTATTATAATTGATTAGGGAGTCATTTCATTCCATAAAATAAAACTGCATATATAATTAATAAGAACAAATATTTTGGACTGGGGGGGCCAGGGCCACCGTAAGGTCCTATATACCTCCGCCCCTGGTGAGAACGGTAAAGAAATCCCATGTCGATGTAGATCATCTATATAGAGGATCTTTAAATCACAATAAGATTATAACAATGGTTAAATGAGATAGTGTATTGATATCGTGAAACATATAATATGCTCTATATAAGTCTGAGAGTGCAATTCTAAGTTCTAAGAGTGGATTCAACGAAGAATTAATAAGTAAGAATTTACTTGGTAAATTTAGTTCACTTATTGGAAGCTCAGCATATAGATCCATGGTCCCCATTCTAGTTGAGAAAATTCTGTTTGTAAGACTCATTAATTGATTCGTGATTGATCAATTATAATTCTAAAGTTAGACTATGTCTAATTTTATGAATTTTCACTAAGCAGGGGTAAAATTGTAAAGAAAAGAGATTCTAGGTTTATTTATTTATTAATGGACTTTATATGTCTAGTTAATAATTAAATTAAATGACAATATTATTTAATAATCTATTTTAGTTATTAAATAATTAATTTTGGCATTTAAAAGGTTAGAATTGGAAAATTGGCGTTTTTGAGAAAATAGAAATAAAATTTGTTAAAACTGCAAAATCAAGTGGGGCCCATTAACACACCATGGCTGGCCACTATTTGTGGAGTTTCAAATTGATTTTTTTATTATTTTAATGCCAAATAATTCATAACCTAAACCTAGTAGTTGCCTATAAATAGAAAGTGATGGCTCAGTCAAATCACCTGCTTTCATTAGTTTTCTGACAGAAATTTCTCTCTTCAGAAAAATTGAGCCTTCCCTAGTTTCTATACCTGGCCGAAACCCTCTCCTCTTTTCTCTCTTCATAAATTTTGACCCTAGTGAAAGAGTAAGTGCCCACACACTGCAAGCAGTAACTCAATCATAGATTGGAAGACTGTGAAGGATCAAACTTGAAGAAGAAGGACATTCAGGCTCAAATCTTGATTATACTCTGCTACAGAAAGGATACAAGGGTTAGAGATCTGAGCGGAAGGAGACATTAATTCCGCTGCATCAATGTAAGGTTTTCTTAACTTTATATGTGTTTAAATTATCGTTTTAGAAAGTTCATATTTAGGGTGTTTAAACAACATACTTGTGAGTAGATCTAAGATCCTGGTAAAATAAATTTCCAACACTTGCGCCGTACCAACTAATCCGTCAAGCTTACCGCTTGCTTTCAGGCCTTTTTATTTTGTATGCCGCCCGGAGTTGGGGTTCGCCCAGCCCAGCTGAAATTTTGTATTTTTACGAACTTGTTTCTATCACCAAGAAGGGTGACAAATTTAAAGACGGATTTTATGGCCTCCGGGCCCATCCTTTGAACGAGGGCCCAGTCTTCTTTTCCTCCGGTTTCCAGGCCATGGACCGCCCGGAGCTTCTCACGGAGTGGGTTAGGATCCCTCCTTACATGCGGACCGCGCCTACCCAAGTATTCCTCCAACGGGCCAAGACTTTCTGCACGTATGACAAGAAGGCCCTCAATGTTGGGGACTTGGTTACGACGGAGAACTGTCAAAAGGCCAAGCTGATTTCTAAGAATCAGTCAGTGGATGACTTCAATCTTTCTAAGGTCATCTGCCCGAACGTGAGGACTCCGGCTGCGGAAAGGGCGCTCCGAGTAGACATTATTGCCTTGGCGGAGGACCGGTACCAGAAGTACCTCTTTAAGTGGGAAAAGAAGTTGGCTTACATCAAGGCCCAGGCGGCTACTGGGAGGACCCTTCGTCTGGAAGCTCCTCCGGAGCGGAGGCCCCTCAAACCCAAGCCTGTTGTCCCAATTCCCAGCTCTGGTGCTCCCGACGCCAGCAGTTCAGGTTCGGGTAAGTCTCCTTTAATAATTAAGTATGTTCCTCCTGTCCGAGAGTATACCCAACGTAGGCCTATAGGGTTCGATGAGCGCCTTTATAGGTTTAGAATGCCCTCCACCCGGTGGGGGAATCATGCCAAGGAATATTATTTTTCCCACTTGGGTCATTTCTTGGGTCGGTCCCGGATGGGCTCTGGACCTCCGGCGCCTATTCCCTTGGACCATTCAGCCAATTTATCTTCCAGGTTGTTCCTCCCCTCGGACAGCTTTCTTGGGGATGATGAAGCCAGCATTGTAGTCCAAGACTTCGCTAGGGCTGAATTAGGAAATCAGGGTAGGACTAGATTTATTGCTTTCTTGTTGGGCGCACACCTTTTTCGTGATTATTTTAACACTTGGCTTATTTCTTTGTCGCAGTAGCCAAGCCTATGGAAGATCTCCTAGCCACTCTTGCCGAGGCGTACAGCCCCGACGCCTCTCTGCCTCCGGCTCCATCCTGGTTGGTGACTCCCGGGAGGTCCTCATCCAGTGTCCCTTTAGGCACGATCGTCTTGATAGACGAGGAGGGGGAGGTTGAGGAAGGTGAGGTAGAGGATGCGGCCGCCCTTGAGCGCAAGAAAAAGGGCAAGATGGTTGTGACTGAGTCTTCTAAGCGGACTTGGAGGGGGGACACTCCGGCGGTGAGTAACGACTCCACGATTCCTTCCGAGGCGGAGGAGTACACGGTTCCGCACGTCATTGTGCTGACCCCGGTTCCCATGGATGAGGAGAGGCAAAATCTCCGAGTGGCTAAGTACAACTTCGCCCTTGACGAGTACAGTCGGGGGCATGTTGAGGTTGAGGAATAAAAGAATATTCTACGGGAGGAGCAGTAGAACACTCTTCACGAGGACGCCTTCCGAAATCCGTGGGATCTGAACATGGACCCTCTGACGGATTTGTTCAACCGCTTTGTTGGGCCCACCTTAGCTCCCTTCGCCTCAGAGATGAACAGCCAGTTTGTCTCCCACTTGACTCAGTTTCCGCCTAAGAGATACGCGACTTGTGCTTCCTTGAACTCCGTTTACCAAGTCCAAGACAATACCTCTGCTATGGCCGCGGTGAGTATCTGTAGTTTATTCCCTCCTTTGATATTTTGTCTAAGGCATCTGATCTCATTCTGTTTCTTTTTTCAGATTACTGCCAAGACTGGCCGCCTTTCCAAGACCCTCATCGATCATGGTTTCTTCATGTCCGAATTTGTGGGCATTGACGAGGCCGTGAGGATCCTTTGGGATTTATCTGCCGAAAGGCAGGCGTTCTAGGAGGAGGCTCAACAGAGGGAGGCCCTTGCGGAGGCAAAGTTCCGGGAAAAAGCCAAGCAGAGGGAGGTTGAGGCGGAGGCGAGGCACCAGGAGGCATTGAAGGTGAAGGGCGAGGTTGCAGCCAGGGCCAAACGCGAGCTTCGAGAAGCTAGGGAGGCTATGGACGAGATGGCTGCCAAGTTAAAGTCCTTAGAGGAGTTGCATCAGGCAGACTTGCAGTCGACGGCCAACCTGACGGTGGAGGTGAAGAAGCTAAGGGATTTCAGAGATCAGGCCTTGAAAAAGGCTAAAAGAGATGAGCTCCTGACCACAGTCGTCTGCAAGCATTGCGTGAAGCGCTTCGATGATGGCGTCTATATGGCCTAACAGTCGAACGGCCAGAGTATCAAACTTGACTTCTATCCCAAACCTGAGGAGGCTCTTGCTAAATTCTGGGAAAAGAAAAAAAGGCTTGATGCTTTACTCGAAGAGCGCCGGGGCCCTCGTCTTCCTCCCCGTATTGAATAGGCCGCGGAGTCCAACCCATTTCCTCATTACAACCATATATTTCTTTTTTATTTACAGTCCCTTTTCTTTCGTTTTAGAAAATTTAAATTATTATCTTTTAAGGGGAGACAATTATTATGGCCCGTCCCCAGGCCCTTAGTATGTTATATTTTTTGGACATGCCCTTTGGGTAGGATATTTTAAACATATATGTTCACTTTGATATATATATTCTGTTTGATCTTCTTTTTACTTTTGGCCTGTTCTACATCTGTCTGTGTGGTATGCCTTAGTTGTTGGGTTTTGTGCCCTAAATAAAATACATTTCAATATAATCAAATTTACTTATTAATAAAGATTAGAAATAACATTTTATGTTGCATGGTTCACATGATTTATTTCATGATTATATATATAATGTATGAATTCCATTTAAGTCAAGAACATATGAATTTGTTAATGATTATAGTGTTGTCAGCACAGTGAAATATAATCTTAATTATATGTTCGAAATTTTATTCCCTGATTTGTCAGAACACTGGATTTAGACTGACATGGTATAATCAGCGATAGGTATTCTTACACCTTGGAAAAGTGTTATGTCCTTTCCAAGGCATTGGCAAAGTTTACCAGTATCAGATGTATGGAGTATACATCAGAAGGGACTCATATTGAACTTTGATTAGATATACTAAAACATACCGTAATATCTATTCAATTCAATATCACCTGTTGATCCTAGATCAAATGAGCTTAATCCTGATATGGTTAGGCTCGATCTCAAGAGTACTATACATGTTCTTTGATTTGTTAGTTAAGCCTACTTTTGGGTAAGGGTGATACGTACATTTTGGGAACATGATAGTATAATTGAGTGGGAGCGCTACCATAAATATGGAATCTATAACTTCTATAGGAATTTAGAAGTGAAACGATGATATCCTTCGAGCTTGGCTAAATAGAGATAAATGGTGGAGATCTCATTTCACTTCACTGAAATATCATTTATACGGAGCTAAGTGTTTTAAGGACAAAATACATTGAAGGTGTAACGGTAACTTAGTGCCTATTCAATGTAGATCATCTATTAGAGGGTCATTGATCAAATTAGGATTATAACAATGGATAACTAATGATGTGTCTATATCATGGAACATACAGAGCGTTCTATATGACTGAGAGTGCAATTCCAAGTTCTAAGTGTGGATTCAATAAGGAATTAATAAGTTAGGGAATTTACTTGGTAAATTCTGTTTGACTTATTGGAAGCTCGGTTATATAGACCCATGGTCCCCATACTAGTTGAGACCATACTGCTTGTAAGACTCAGTTAATTGATTTTGATTAATCAATTATAATTCTAAAAGTTAAACTATGTCTACTATTTGAATTTTCACTAAGCAAGGGCGAAATTGTAAAGAAAAGAGATTCTAGGTTTATTTATTAATTAAGATACTTTATATGTCTAAATTAATAAATATATTAAATGGTAATATTATTTAATAATTATTTTTAGTTATTAAATAATTAGAATTGGCATTTAAAAGGTTAAATTGGAAAATTGGCATTTTTCAGAAAATGGGAATGAGAAATAACAAAATGGGAAAGTTGCAAAGTGAGGCCCAATTTCCTTAAATGGCCGCCCACTATGCAAAGCCTTTTACCATTTTATTTTTTCCATTATTTTAATGCCATACAATTCTAACCTAAACTTAGATGGCATTCTATAAATAGAAAGTGTTGGCTTTAGGAAACTCATGACTTTGCACATTGTTTCTTTCAGAAAAAGCCTAGCCGCCCCTCTCTCTCTTTTCTTCTCTAAAATTTCGAAATTGCTTGAGTGAATGAGTAGTGCCCACACACATCAAGTGGTACCTCAATCATATTGTATAAGACTATGGAAAATCAGCATCAAAGAAGGAGAGAAAGAGATCCAGATTCAGATCTTGATAATGCTCTGCTACAAAAAGGAATCAAGGGCTAGAGATCTGAATGGAAGGAGTCATTATATTCCGCTGCACCTAATGTAAGGTTTTCTTAAACTCTTATGTGTTTATTTCATTGTCTTAGAATTCATATTAGGATGTTAATGAAACATACTTGGTAGTAAATCTAGATCCTGGTAAAATATTTCCAACATTAGTACCCCCTGAGTGGCATGAAAACTTTGTTTTTAAGGCATTCAGCTTTATTTGAAACTTAGAGGTTGCATACACTTTACGGTACGAATTCTTTTAACAAAGCCTAAGTTTACATTTTGGACTATTGGTAATACTTCCGGAGATGATCGGCGTTCCAAGCCCTTGGCACAATAAATTCGTCCAATCTTTTTAGCTTATAGGTTCCGGAGTCGATCTCGTCCTCAATTTCATATGGCCCTTCCCAATTTGGCCCAAGTACCCCCACTCCGGGTTCTTGAGTTGCTGGGAAGACTCTTCTTAGGACCATATCACCAATATTAAATTTTCTACTTTTAACTTTAGAGTTAAAGTACTTAGTCACCTTCTTTTGATAAGCTGCCATTCGTATTTGAGACTAATCCTGGAGCTCCTCAACTTGATCCAATGCTTCCTGTAATAAAGCTTTGTTTGTTGCTGGATCGTAAGTTGTCTGCTTCGAGAAAGTCGAAGTCCCCCCTCTTGAGCTAAATCGACCGAAAAAGCCCATACCTTTACAATATCGCTTGCAGTATTTCTTGAGGAGTAGGGCAAAAGCTTTACGAATTTTCTTTCATAGACGTTATCTTTCCAAATCATTGTTGTTCGGAACTCCAGGCTCGGGTGAGAGGATAAGCAACTGAAGGATTCGTTATCGAATCTTACGGGGAGGAGATTACCGAATCTGGATGGAGAGAAAAGAAGGAAGAAGCAACTTCTGATTAAAGGATTTACCGGAAATGTTGTTTTGTTTAAAGATCGATCCGGCATGGAAATGGGATTTGTCAGAAACCCTCCATCCATCAAAGCAGCAAAACCCTGAACCTCCATCCCATTCCTCTATCCAAAACCTCCGTCTGCCTAGTTGTTCTTTGTCACCGGATTCCCTTCTCTTGTCGGATTCGAGAAAAGAGAAGGACACATTTGGGATGGCTCACCGAACCGCGAAGGAATAAAAGGTCTCTCGAGCCTCTTCTACCTCTATGGCAGAAATAAGGAGAGACGGCAAACAAAGGAAGGTTCAAACCCTTTTTTTCCATCTCGGATTTACTCTCGGTTAGTCGAGGGGCCTACCAGGGGTTGAATAGCCTACACCTCCCTCTTTTAATAAGAT
Organism: Cannabis sativa; assembly: GCF_029168945.1. Lineage (NCBI taxonomy): Eukaryota > Viridiplantae > Streptophyta > Magnoliopsida > Rosales > Cannabaceae > Cannabis > Cannabis sativa. The sequence continues at coordinate 64,071,223 of NC_083601.1, forward strand.
CTTCTCCGGGCTTGACTTCTTTTCGGGCTAAGGAAAGATCTCTTGAGCCTCGAGGTGACGAACAACTTTGATGAAGATTATCCCAAACCAACACCTACGATCTCATTTGAAAATCTCCTCTTTTTCGGTGGGTGGATGCATTCCTTTGATAGGGAAACAAACTACTTTGAGAGAGACAACCTATTTATTCTCAATCGATCGCAGGTGGATGCACTAATTCAGTTTCTGAGGCCGCTAAAGGTTCTATAAAATGCAGAGAGTTTTCTTCCCCCCCCCCCCTCGGTCAAAGCTGGAGGGAGGCCCTCGCCTACGGTGTTATAGCTACTATTCGGGGATGGGGATAAGGAGAGGGGGTATACAAAGACCATTACAATATCGTTATCTTATCTTTCAAACTTCCTAAAAGGCTTTGCTTTATAAAAGCCCTTATAGGTCTTTTTAAGTCTTCCTCCTTTCGCTCCTCTCACATTCGTTCGAATAAAACCATACCCCTTTCCTCTCTAGGGCTCCTACTGCTGCCTGGTTCTTCTGTCATTTTGAATCGGAACAGGCACAACCCAGTTCATTCGATTACTATAGGGATTAACCCAATCCAAAATATGAACCGGAAGAGAAAAGACCTATTGAACCGATCACAGGAATACCAATTACAGTACCTATCCGCCAAAGAGGAATCATGCCTGTAGTATCGGCCATTTACCCCACTTCCCTCCACATTTCATCAAGTGGTCATGCTAGAGACATAAGTAGTCATGGAGAATTATGAGATGATATCCTTGATAAGAGAATTCCTACTATTATTTTACTATTCTCTTTTCTTCTCTTAATTGAAGAAATAATTGGAAAATAAAATGGCAAGTAAAAAAAAGGAGTAATAACCCCCCACTGGAGAGACTGGTACGATTCAATTCAACATTTTGTTCGTTCGGGTTTAATTGTGTCGTAGCTCTATAATTTGGATTAGGTTTCTCGTTGGATGAACTGCATTGCTGATATTGACCCCCTCAAAAAACTTCTTCAATACAGCCTGTTCGTCAAGATTTCATACCTTTTAGCTTGTCTAATGATATTTCTTGCTTCTTTCTTGTCTTGTGGAAATACCCCTTTTTTGCTAAGTAATCTCACATCGGTTCAAACCACTTCGGCCCCTCGGTTGAGTCTATGTTCTCTTCTGCTACAAAGACCTCTGCTATCTCTATCAAATCGACATCAAGGAAGGAAGTAGGTATAGTTCTCTTGACCACCTTTATCTCCTTTTCAACTTCTGTGTCATTAATTTTTATCTTAGAAGCAATCGTAGCCAGAAAGTCAGCATGACTTTTCTTGGACCGAGAGACATGGTCAATTCTTGGACCGGATCAAATCCATATCGAACACAAACTAAATGAGTAAAATAAAATCAAAGGGTACGGGTTCACTTACAACATTGCCAAGAGCGACAACATTGAGGAAAGTGGAATCTCGTCGCGAGGAACCGCTGGAGGTGGAATTCTCATCCACGTCTTCGTCGGCGAGCAGAGCCGCAGCTTGGCGCATCGAATCAGAGAGCTGCGCCGATTCCTCGATCGCCTCCATGGATGGTGAAAAAATTCGAGATCAAAGTTCTAAAAAGAGAAATAGAATCGTGTTGGTAGAAATATGGATAGGATCGAACCCTAGAAATTTGTGGGGACATGAATGAAATCTGTGTGAGTATCAAGGTTTGAGAGAGATTTAAAAAGAGAAGAAAGGTTTTGTAATAATGCGAAGAAGAGGAAGATGCTGGAGAAGAACCCTTCTTTCCCACTTTTTATCTCTAAGAAACTTTCTCCCCCACTTTCTCTCTCTATCGCGTTTTGAATTTGAATTTTTTGTTTTTCACTATGGGTAACACGTGCAAATGGAGGTTGTTGAAGGATTTTTTTAAAAAAACATTTTAAATCTATATTTATCAATCAAGAAAGTTGATGACTTTTTTGTTGTCCTTTTTAGTACTATCTATATATATCACTTTACTGTAAAAAAAATCATTTTAAACCTGTATTTTTTTAAATTACTTTGAAATTTTAAATGTATACAAATTTATATGCATAAAATAGGTATAATTTTCATCTCAAATTACATGTGAAAGATGATAAATTTATAAAAATAACATATTAAAAAAAAACTTTAAATGTGTTTTTGCCTATTACAAAGAGAACTATAAGGAGGAGATATTACAAATTTGCTCTATTTTTGTCAATATGAAGAGAAACATTAGAAGAGATATATGAAGAGATATAAAAGTAATTATCTTTGTAGGTACCATAATATTTACATTCTTAACAAAAATCTTTACATTACAAAAATATAATAAAGAGAAATAACTAATCTAAAGTAAGACCAACAAACATGATAATTCTTCTTGGCTTCACAAAATTATTTAAATGTCACTAAGTAGTTGTTTAACAATATGTGCTTGTGATTGTTTCCTACAGAACTCATACTTAGGAGTCTTGATGTAAATAATATGCTTCTTTTTAGTCGATGTATGGATGAGATTTTCAACACTCAAGATTATATTCTTAGATCAAATATAGATATATAGTGGGAATATAAGTATAATCTAAACCTACAATAATATTATATATAATTATTTAGTATGTAAGAAAAAAAAAAGTTTTGACAAGTGAACAAACTTATTTCTCTTTTTTATAGTTATAATGAAACTTTTAATAAAATAAGAGGAAACGAGTAATTATTAATACCTCAGTGGTTTCCTCTTCAACTATTTTGCACTGATCATGAATCTAAAAGTAAAAACCAAAGACAAAAAATCAATTCCAAGAGAAACTTTATAGGAAAATTTTAAATGTAGCTATTGTATGCTCTTTCTAACCCAAGTCATGAAAGTATGTTAATGCTTTCATGATATGCTGACATTTCTACCAACTTTTATTTTGTGTCATCACACTCAATTCTAAGCTAAAAGAATCGTTACAAGAAAAAATATTTATCATAACACTGAAAAAGTGTAATTAAATGTATTTTATAACATTTTAGCAAGTGTTAACATAGTCCATGTAATTAAAAGTCTTACCATTTCATTACATTTTTCACATGTTATTAAATACAATATTATAACATTATTTTGGTATTAGAGAATAAATCTGCGGGTTGCGTGGTAAAGAAGAATTGGTTTGAAAAAATTAATGATTTTCTCTTCAATAAAAGTGTACCCTTTTTTTTATTGAAAAAAGAAAGATAATTTTCTTAGTTTATTTGAAAACTTTATAATCTAAATATTTATACTTAGGCACCTTATCACTTTTGTAATTTTTGTTTTAACAACACTTTTATACTTATTGAATATTTTAATTTTTCAATATAGCTAGTTATTGTACATTTTGAATAATTTAATTACTCACATTGTTTGTCATTATAATCCACAATATTAAAACACAATTTTTATCCGTATAATTATTTATAATTATTTATTCTATCATCTTCCTAATAATACTTTTTATTACATAACATCTATATAAATGTCTTGACTTTATAATAAAATTACTACACTGTATTATCTTATTTTATAAATATAGTTTTTAAGAATGTGAAAAAGAAGAAATTTAAAAAGAAAAAAAACTAATATAAATTAAAAATATTTTTATATATAAAATAATAAATTGAGTGTTTTTATAAAATTTGAGTACAAATAAAACTCCTACTAAGTAATTGTATTAAAAGTAAAATATAACAATATTTTTATATTATATGTATTATCTAACCATAATATAATTTAAAAGCACAATAAAATGATGATAATTGAGAATGAAACTAATGCACAAAACACATAGATACCCAAAAAAATTATGAAGAGTAAAAATGAAAAATCTATTCATATGTATATATAATACATGAAGAACCAAAATAAATACAAAAGAAAAGAAAGAAAAATAAAATGTTAGGATTTATAAAACACTTCAGAAATATATAAAATTACAGATCTAAACATATTCCTAAAAGTGCTTTAATATAGAAAACCCTAAATCATAAATTTATAGAACCTTTGCTAAATTAAAGAAGAAGAAGATGACAAAAGATGAGCGGAAGCACTAACCTGAAGCCATTGTTGGAGATTGCAAAGAAGGTTTTGATCTTCCAGGAATACACTATTTTCTTAGGTATTTTCTCTGATGGGGAAGGAGAGAATACAGAAACCCTAGTGTTTCTTGGGGACCACTACCTATTTATAGACTCATCTTAGAATGAGTTTTGGGTATTCATAATTTGGCCCCTCAACAAATTATAAATTAACTTATGGTATCTACACATTAATTCCATGACAATTTAATACCCTTTTGATACCCATAACATAATTGGTCACTTAATTTTGTATCACACTTAATAATAGCATATACATTATACATATAGGATTTTTTAATCCAACAATCTCCCACTTGGACAACATATGTTACCTTATAAATGTATAACCTTATGAGCTCAAAATTTGCTATTATGTACAGGTATTCACAAGAATCTCGTCCATCAACTATACCCATATACGATCAAAGCGATTTTCGTCATATTAATCATGACTAAACCCATCAATGGTCACGTATACAAATATAGCCGAATGACATAGATCAATCATGGATGTGTAGCATGAAAATTACATGCAATGTGAACCGAACATACATATTTCCAACTGGTCCTCCTTGAACCAAAGTGAGGTCAAACTTAAACATAACAAAACAGAGTGAATAAACTGAAAACTTTATTTCTGATTAGAAAATAACCAAATACATATATGTCTTAAATGAACATAAAGCAACGAAAATACAAACTCCCACTAAATCGTGATATCCTCAAGTAATACTACACCCATATGAGCAGTGAGCCCATGAAAGACCTTGGGTGGTGATCTTTTTGTGAGCGGATCCGCTATCATGGAGTTTGTCCCAATATGCTCTATGGAAATCTGTTCACTCTGCACTCTTTCTTTCACAACTAGGAACTTTATGTCAATATGCTTTGACTTGGATGAGCTCCTATTGTTATTGGAATACAACACTACTGATTTATTGTCACAAAATATCTTAAGTGGTCTTTCAACATTCTCCAAATTACGCAGCCTAGTGACAAAGTTTCTCAGCCATATTGCCTGATTTGATGCCTCATAACACGCTACGAATTCAGCTGCCATAGTGGAAGAAGCTATAAGTGTCTGTTTGACACTTTTCCAGGATATAGCTCCTCCAGCTAACAGGAAAATGTAGCCTGATGTAGACCTTCTGCTATCTTGGCATCCAGCGAAATCAGAATCAGAATACCCAATGACCTCCAAATGATCTGACTTCCTGTATGTGAGCATGTAATCTTTTGTTCTCTGAAGATACCTCATAACCCTCTTGGCTGCTATCCAATGGTCCATAACAGGGTTGCTTAAATATCTGCCTAACATCCCAACAATGTACGCAATATCTGGACGCTTACATACCTGAAGATACATTAGACTCCCTACAACTGATGCATAGGGAATCTTTTTCATTTCTTGAATTTCAAGGCTGCTTTTAGGGCATTGACTAAGACTGAATTTTCCTCCTTTAGCAACAGGGGTATCACCTAGTCTACAATCTTGCATGCCAAACCTTTTGAGTACTTTATCGATATAGCTCTTTTGTGATAATCCAAGAATATCCCGAGAACGATCTCGACGTATTTGAATTCCTAATACAAAAGAGGTGTCACCAAGATCTTTCATCTCAAATTGCTTAGATAAAAATCTCTTGGTTTCGTGCAATAAGCCTATATCATTAGTGGCAAGCAATATGTCATCGACATATAGAACCAGAAATATGTATTTACTCCCACTGAACTTGTGATATACACAATCATCAATAATATTCATCTCAAAACCAAATGAGATAACTACTTGATGAAACTTATGATACCATTGATGAGAAGCTTGCTTAAGTCCATAGATGGATTTCTTTAATTTGCAAACATAATTCTTTGGGTCACTAACCACAAAGTTTTCTGGTTGCTCCATATAAATTGTCTCATCAATGTCACCGTTGAGAAACGCTGTTTTAACATCCATCTGATGTAACTCAAGGTCAAAATGAGCAACAAGTGCCAATATTATCCTAAAAGAGTCTTTCGATGAAGCCGGAGAGAAGGTCTCTGTATAATCAATGCCTTGTTTCTGAGTATAGCCTTTTGCTACAAGACGTGCCTTAAATCTCACCACATTACCATATTCATCCTTCTAGGTTTTAAGTATCCACTTACAACCAATTTGTTTTACACCTTCTGGTAATGGGACAACTTCCCAAACCTTATTGTCTTGCATAGACTTATTCTCTTCATTCATGGCATCAATCCACTTTTGAGAGTTAGAACTTTTCATGGCTTGATGCAAGTTGATTGGATCATCTTCCATCATTCCATTTTCCTCCTCATGTTCTTGAAGAAATACAAAATAATCATCTGAAATAGCATTTCTTCTCTCTTGTGGACCTCCTTAATGGCTCTTGTTCTTGAGGGTGTTGAATTTGTTCTTCTGGAACAATAGCCTCATCTTGATTTGGGAGTTGTTCAACATTGTCTTGTTGAGGTTCCAAATTCATTTCTTGATAAATGATAGGTGTGGAAGCCTGAACATTGTCTAAAAGAATAGTAGGAACTGAGTTTGAGTTCAATTCCTCCTCAAAATCAATGTCTCTAACCTTATTTCTCCGCCCAAATTCAACATCCTCAAAAAATGTTGCAGTTCCTGTCTCAAAAATATTTCTGACAGTGGGATCATAAAACTTATAGCCCCTAGATCACTCAGAATAACCAATAAATTGGAGTCCAATTTATTTTCATGTGGCCTATAAGGCCTTGCCTCAGCTGGACATCCCTAAATGTGGAAATGCTTTAGACTAGGCTTTCGACCTGTCCAAAGCTCATAAGGTGTTTTTGCAACTGCTTTACTTGGTACTCTATTCAGAATGTAAGCTGCTGTCTTTAATGCTTCTCCCCAGAGGGACTCAGGTAAGGTAGAATGAGCGATCATGCTCCTTACCATATCCTTAATAGTCCTATTTCGTCTCTCAGCAACACCATTCATGCTAGGTGATCCTGGCATGGTGTACTGTGGGACAATACCACATTCCTTTAGGAATTTAGCAAATGGTCCTAGACGTTGTTCACCTGAGCCATCATATCTACCGTAGTACTCACCACCACGATCAGATTTGACATTATTAATCCTTTTGTTGAGTTGATTCTCAACTTCAGCTTTGTAAGCTTTGAACACGTCCACAGACTGAGATTTTTCATGAATGAGATATAGGTACCCATAACGTGAGTAATCGTCTATGAATGATATAAAATATTGTTGACCATTCCAAGATTCCGTAGGGAATGGCCCACAAATATTTGTGGGAATCAATTCTAAGACTTCTGAAGCTCCATTGGCACCTAATCTCTTAGTTTTGGTATGTTTTCCCTTGATACAATCTACGCAGACATTGAAATCTGTGAAGTCAAGAGACTCTAAAATGTCATCAGACACAAGACGCTCAATTCTACCTCTTGAGATATGACCTAAGTGTTTATGCCATAATGACGCTGAATTTTCTTTAATTAATTTGTGTTTAGTACCTCGTGATTCCACATGCAAAGTTTCATTATAGGATGCAATTGTTTCTAGTAAATAAAGATTGTCATAAGTATTCAAATAACCAGTTCCAATAATATTTGAATTTAAAGACAAAGTAAACTGATTGTTTCCAAATGAACAACAACATCCAAATTTGTCCAACCAAGAAACAGAAACTAAATTTCGTCTAAAAGATGGCACAACAAAAGTGTCTTTCAAATCCAAATACATACCAGTTCCTAATAACAATCTAAAATGCCCAATTGCTTCCACTTCTACCGATTTTCCATCGCCCACAAAGATGTATCTTTCTGTTGGGTTTTATGCCCTAAATAAAACTCATTTCAATATAATCAGATTTACTTATTAATATAGATCAGAAATAACATTTAATGTTGCATGGTTCACATGATTTATTTCATGATTATATGTACATAATGTATGAATTCATCTGAAAGCCTTTTCACATACTTGATCCTGTTTATTGTGCTGTCAACACATTGGAAAGTAAACATCACTATGTGAATAAAGTTTCCTAGATTTATCAGACAAAGGGTTTTACTGATATGATAATCTACAACAGAGTTTACTTTCATTTGGAGAAGTGCTATGTTCTTTCCAGAGCATTGGTTAAAGTAAAGCTCAGGTTGGATGCATGGAGTATGCATAGGAAGGGACCGATATTAAACTTTGACATAGATTTATTAAACTTACCGTAATATCTATTCAAGTCAACATCGCCTAGTTAATCCTAGATCAAATGATCTTAATCCTGTTATGATTAGGCTCAATCTCGAGAGGCTATTCGTGTTCTTTGATTTGTTAGTTAAGCCTACTTTTAGGTCAGGGTGATACGTACATTTTGGGAACACGGTAGTGCAATTAAGTGGGAGCGCTAACATAAACATGGAATCTATAGCTTCTATCTGGCGAATAGTAAGTAAAGGATGATCTCCTTCGAGCTTGACCAAACGAAAATAAATGGTGGAGATCTCATTTCACATAAGCTGAAATATCATTTATACGGGGTTAAGTGTTTTAAGGAGTAAATACATTGTAGGGTGTAACGGTAATCTAATCCCTTTACAGTGTAGATCATTCATATAGAGGATCATTGATCAAATTAGGATTATAACAATGGATAACTAATGATGTGTCTATATGGTGGAACATATAGAGCATTCTATATACTGAGAGTGCAATTCTAAGTTCTATGCGTGGGTTCAACGAAGAATTAATAAGTTAGTGAATTTTAGTGATAAATTCTTGATCTACTTATTAGAAGCTCGGTTATATAGACCCATGGTCCCCACACTAGTTGAGATAATATTGCTTGTAAGACTCATATAATTGGTTTTGATTAACCAATTATAATTCTCAAATTAGACTATGTCTATTTGTGAATTTTTCACTAAGTAAGGGCGAAATTGTAAAGAAAGAGTTTTAGGGGCATATTTGTTAATTATGATACTTTGTATGGTTCAATTAATAAATATGATAAATGACAATATTATTTAATAATTATTTATAGTTACTAAATAGTTGGAATTGGCATTTAAATGGTTGAATTTGAAAATTGACGTTTTTGAGAAAATCAGATGCAGAAAAGATAAAACTACAAAATTGCAAAAAGTGAGGCCCAAATGCACGTGTATAGGGCCGGCCACTTTTGTAGGGAATTTAAGCTGATATTTTCATTATTTTAATGCCAAATAATTCAAACCTAACCCTAGTGAAATGCTATAAATAGATAGTGAAGGCTTCAGGAAAATTACACTTCTGATTCAGAAAAAAAACTGACCCTCCCTCTCTCTCCCTATCTTCAGCCGCCACTTCCCTCTTCTTTTCTTCTTCAATATTTCGAAATTATTAGTGTGAGAATAGTGCCCACACACAGCAAGTGATACCTCAACCATAGTGAGGAAGATCGTGAAGAAAGACTTTCAGCAAGAAGGAGTTTCAGCAATAAAGAATCAGAGAAAGAGATCCAGGTTCAGATATTGATAATGCTCTGCTACAGAAAGGAGTCAAGGGCTAGAAATCTGAACGGAAAGAGTCATATTATTCTGCTACACCCAATGTAAGGTTTCCTAAACTTTATATGTGTTTATTTCATCGTTTTAGAAAGTTCATATTTAGGGTGTTAATCAACATACTTGTGAGTAGATCTAAGATCCTGGTAAAAATAATTTCCAACAACTGGTATCAGAGCCATGGTAATTGATTTGCTTGCAAGAAATTTGGACTTTAAAACGATTGTTTGATGTTTTGGATGGTATCATGTTGTATTGAGTGTTATTTGATGATTGATTGATGTTTGTGAATTTTCGTGAAAAATAATTGAATATCTGTTTCTGGAATTATTTTTATTGGATAGTATGGAAAAAATTAAGCAAGTTACTTTTTTACAGAACTCAATTTCGATTTAATTTGAATTAGTTATGATTTTTTGAAGTTTCGAAAAAATCGGGGTTGAGCTGAATCCCACCTGCGCGCGCGGAGAGGCTGCTAGCAGCCCCCTGCGCCTAGGTTTCACGCCCAAGCCAGCCCATGTGCACCCATGGACAGTATGCTTGCTTGGCATACTGTCGGTACAGCTCGCAATTTTTTCGTTTTTCTTCGTTTTTTCATGCTTTTTCATGGAATTAACTTCCGATTTTTTGTGTAGTTCTGTATTTATACATTTACTATTCCTAATTCAATTCTAATTATCATAATTAAATTAATTAATATTTTTTAAATTTAATTCATGATATTAGTGTAATTTGAATTTAAAAATAGTAAATATCTATCTTTTTTGCTTAATTATCTATCTTATTTTTAAATTTGATTATATCTTATCTTATTTTTAAATTTAAGGTCAGATTTAAATTTTTTAAATTAAATCTTTTTTTTTTAAATAATTTGACCTTATTTAAATTTAAAATAAGATAACTATAATCATGTAATTTTAAATAGATGTAAGATATTTTGCTAACTTTTAAATTTTGGTATTTTATTTATTTAAATTTCATTTAAAATCTAAAAAAGATATTTATTTATCTTATTTTAATTTTTATTTATAAAATAACATTAAATATTTAAAAGTAGTTAGCAAATTTTGAAATGATATTTAGGTTGGTTGAAACCTAATTTTTCAAAATTGTAAGTTTAATTTTAATTTTTTTTTTAATTTAAATTTCGAATTTTTTTTTTTTAAATTTTCGAAAATAAATTTTTTATTTATTTAATTAATTATTTTTCAAAATTATTTATTTAAAATTAAATAAATCCTACATCCAACTATCCACCTAACCTTGTTGCAGAAGTATGTGTTTTAGCTTGTTTGTAAGTTTTCAAAACCTATTATTACTTGATTGCAAATAGCCATGGTTACCTTTTGCCAGATCTGATGATCTGATGGCTCCCTTGGTCAAGTAAATAATTTGTAACAGGTATATTTACAATCTTCTTTCATCTGTGTATGACCTAGCAACATGATAGGACCCATCCAAAGTGTGCCTGTGTGAGCCTATGTGTTCAATTTCATTATAGATGCATATAGGTTGTTGTTGCTAAATAAAATGTCATAGTTCTTGATAGATTTTATTTAGGCCCATTTAGTTTTTGGGCCTATTCAGTTAATAACAGTTTTTCATTTTAAGGTTAAATTCCTCTCTTTTGGGCCTTGTGTGAGAGTTGTGAGCCATACAAGTGGGTACGACATACTGAACCCAGCACCCCCTCACATGAACCACCCCAATTGTGAAGGCCCATTTGCCTGATTTGAATAACTGTACTAGGTTAATTAAACTAGTTTAACCTAATAAAATTGATTAGCAACATAATTAATTTCATTTATTTTGAAATTAATTTAAGAAAATTATAGTTTAAAGAATTTTTTATTCTAAGCTAAACTATATGTATTTTCTTGTATTTAATTAAATATAGAATGATAACCATCTAGATTCTTTCTGAAGCTTAATTTAAATTTTTCATTAAATATTCCTATTTAAGTTGACATTTAGTTATCTATAACTAACCAGCTTAAATCTGAATATCTTTTGGATTTAAAATTTCAAAATTAAGTTGAGGAATTTTAAACATTGGTTATTAAGATTCTTTAGATATTTTTTAAGTTAATATCTTTTCGAATATTAACTTAAAATGGAATATTTTAGACATTTTTTTAAGTTAATATCTTTTCGAATATTAACTTAAAATGGAATATTTTCAAATTAAGTGGTTACAACTTAATTTTTGATATTTAATTAAATTTAAATTTGAAAATATTTATTTTTTAGATTTTTTCTAACACAACTTAAATTAGATATTTTTTCAAATTTTGTGGAAAAGATACTTAAGCTTAAGATATTTTCTAGATAGTTATTTTTAGACTACTTATTATTTCTAATATTAAATAGGAAAATATTATACATTGTGAAATTAATTATTTTAAATAATTAATTTTGGTACAATTTATTTTAAGTATATTTTTCCTAGTATTAAACTAGAGATTAATAATTAAGCCTTCTCTACACTTAATTATTTATTTCTTGAATTTAATACATTTAATTAATTTGAAAATTAAATATCTAAGTTGATTTTCATCATGATACTTAAATATTTCTTTTTCATGACACTTAATTAAATAGAAAATTATTTTTAGTTGAATTTTTTTTTTCAACTAAATTTAAATAATTTTCAAAATATATTTTTTCTTTATTTTATTAATCAAATTTCGAAATTGCATTTCTTAAATGCTAGAATTTCGAATTTTATTTGAAAAATAGATTAAAGATGTAAATTATTTATTTTAATTTTGGATCAACTTAAATCAGTGATTTTTTCATTTATTGATTAATTTAAAATAAATTGAATTAAAGTATATTATTAGAAATTGAATTAATTAGTCAAATGAAAATCTAGATAGATATTACCTGGTTTTGCTTGAAGTATTTTTCTAGTGTATTTAATTAAATAGAAAATTAATATTTAAGTTGATTTTCATCATCATACTTAAATATTTGAAATTTTTCTTATATATATTTAATTAAATAGGAAAATTATATTTTTTGTTGTAAATTAATTTTATTAATTAATTTTGGGCCAACATTAAATTAGAATAATTTTTCCAGAATTTATTTTTTATTTTAACATGCAATTTCGAAAATTGTATTCTTAAATACTTTAATTTTTTGAAATGTAATATATATTTATAGAAAATTAAATTTGAGTTGTAAATTAATTTATATTAATTTTGTAACAACTTAAATTGAATATTTTTCTAAATATTTAATGGAAATTATTACTAAGATGGAAGAAATTCATGTTATTTTCATATCCATCTAAGTAAAATTTATAAATATTAAATTAAAATTTATATTTAGAATTTTTTCATTCTAAATTGGAAATATTAATTAATAAATATATATTTAAAATATATAGAATAAATAAGTTTCAAAGAAAATACAACTCTCTTTAAATAATGAGCTTTATTATTATTAAGATATTCGATCTCCATTGTTGGTCTTACAATAGTTAAATGTTTTCAATATAACCTCGAGCCGCTAGACTTCGTCCCCCTATGGATGGTTATTCGTTGAACGCATTTAACACCGTAAGATCTCATTTGATAAGTATTTTGTAAGTTTTCGTCTCTATTAGACTCTCCCCTACGGTGACTACTTAGAGATAAACTTCTAAAACATGAAACAATGGTGGAAGCTCATAAAATGAGAATAACCTTGACTCTCGCCTACCGGGACAACGTTGGATTCTTATTTTGATCGAATAAAAGGTTGCTAAAATGGTTTTTATTTTAGATGAGCTCACAACTCTATTCAATGAATGATACTTTGACTCTCACCTACCGGGACACTGTATCAGTTTGTTGGAAACCTTGGAAATTATTTAGGATTGTATGTTTTAGTATTTTCACTTATCATTCCTACTTGCTATATGTTTAATAATTTCTGAATTGTGTATGAATTTATATTGAACCATGTTATTTTCTGTTATTAAATTGTAGTTTAATTTCGAATCTTCATTGTTGGTCTAACATGTTTTTTTTTCTAATGAGATAAATCCCTAATGGATTTTCACCATTAGATATACATAATAGTGTTAGATCTCAAAAGATAAATATTGTATATGCGACATCTAGCTGTTCATCAATTGATGACACCTTAGACTAGTATTTTTACGATATGAAACAAGAAGATTATATAAATAAGATTACTTTGACTTTCGCTAATCGAAGCATCGTTGGATTCTTATTTAAACAACGAAATTATCCTAAATTCCTCTTAGCTTATTCATTTCGAATTAGCTCAATAACATATGTTGACCGAGGTTTTCGGCAACTAATAAAATATGATTATACTATTGAGCTGTAAGAAAGTGAGAGAAGGATTTTTACGTGGTTGGGGCGTTAATGAGCCTTAGTCCACGAGTCTTTGTTATTTATGGATGTATTTAATACAGAATTTATACTTGAGAGGATGTCACCCCTATAAATACAGAGAATGTTCTTGGTGAGTATTTACTCTTCTTGCTCATATGCAGCCCAAGATTCTCGATCCCATTTAATGAGCTTTGAGGGGGTATTTATAGTGTTTTGGTGGGGTAATCCCTAGGATTGTTCTTACAAGTGTATCTGTAAGTATCCATAAAGTTGGGTATTCCCAATGAATATACCATGAGTAATGCATGGTCAAATCCCTAGGTGCTGTAGGGTTTTTATGAGGAATGTCCTTTTTGCCTTGTGATTGATGTGACTCTTAACAGTGTAGCCGTCGCTAGACTTAAATGATCATTACTGTGGCGCTGCTAGTTGGAGGTTGTGCCGTCAGACTTTATTGCGTGTTGCAGTCTCAACACGCTTCCTCCCATGCAGCATTTAATGCGACTTGATTACTCAGGAGAAGCCTGACACCTCATGGAGATGCGTCAGTGCTACGTGAGCCTCCGGGAGCACCTTGAACTCCGGGTGCCTCCTCCGGGACCTATGTCCAGGATGTTTCCTTGTGGCATACAAAGACTTAACAAATATTTATAAATTGTCTGATCCACGTGTCCCTGTCCGGTTGGTCCACGTATATTGGGCGAAATCAGGGGCAACATTTAACCCCCAAGCCTTGTTTATTTAAAAAATGAAACAAGGCTTGCTCAGGTGCCTCCGGTTGACTCCTTGCTTTCTTGGCACAAGCCTAGAGCGCGTGAGGGTGTGTTTAATGATGGCATTTAATGCAGCGATTCGCTTTTTGCAGAGGTGTCTCCGGTCGACTCCTCGGTCTCCTGGCACGAGCTTAGGGCGCGTGAAGGGGCATTTAATGATGGCATTTAATGCAGCGATTCGCTTTTTGCAGAGGTCGATTCATTTCATGCCCATTGATTGATGCGGCGCATTAATGGTGTCAGTCGGATAGTCAAACGTTTCCACCGCCTTTATTGCAAATCAATCTGGCTCGTTGATCCTTGGGTATTTGAATCGTGCGTTTCCCCCACCGTTCGATTGGTAGGTGGTGACGCCTGTTCCACATGCATTTTTGCCTATAAAAGCCACCATCTTTCCTTCATTTCGGTTACTTTCCATTTCTTGCCAACTTCGCTCGAATTTCCTAGAGAGAAAATTCTCAAACCCAGCACGAAGCCTTTGAACACTTTGCGATTTTCCCAGTTCTTCCTTGCTTGCTGCTACCAGTCCTTCTCGTCTTTACTCGACTTACATCAGGACCCCCAGTTCAACGCTTTATTGTAAGTTTCTGACATCCTTTGGTAATGATATGCTATTACTTGTTCTGTTTGTTCTTTTCTGGGTTCGCATTCGAGATTTCTGGGCATGCAAGTGTTTAAGTCCTTCATGTATTATGTTTTGCATTTACAGCTTTAGTTGTAGGATCGCCATTATCATGCCTCTGTTGTTATTGTGCACTTTCATTGTAGAAGACCATACGCTCTTCGTTCAATGGTTGCTTAGGGCATAGAGTATGATCTTTTCTTTCTGTTTCCTTTATCGTGTAAAACCACCTTCTGCGATTTTACTGCACCCGACACTTGTTCAGGGAATCTTTCTAGGGTTTCCCGTGTGACACGTGTCCGGAGGGGGCCTCTTTCCAGCGGTTAGGGGACCCCCATTCCCTTTTTCTTGACTTAGGGTTTGGTATGGGGCCTAACTGCTGGAATTTTCTCTTCTCTTTTTTTTTTCACAGAATAGAAAATGTCTGCCTCTGGCTCGAAGTCCTCAAAGAAAAGTGGGAAACGCATGGCTACTCTAGAGGAGGTCTCCTTGGGACCCATTGCCCAGGAGGGGTATAAGTCCCGGGCAACCGGATGGGAAGCGGCCGAGCTCCATTTCACCTTAACCTGTCCCCATCAACTGGAGAATATTGTCGAAGTTGCTGGGATCAAGCCTTCCACCTCAGGAACCTACCATCGGCCACCTCGCGATGCGGAGACACCCAACCATAATTATGGCGGCTTCGGAGCTTGGAGCCAGACGCACTTGATGGCTGGTGCCATGCTTCCTCTTCAGGACTACTTTTTTAATTTTCTTGTTTTTGTCGGCCTTGCGCCATACCAACTTATTCCCCAAGCTTACCGCCTGCTCTCAGGCTTGTTTATTTTTTATGTCGCCCGCGGATGGGGATCTCCCCGCCCGGCGGAAATTTTGTACTTTTATGAACTTGTATCCGTCCCCAAGAAGGGGGACAAACTTAAGGACGGATTTTATGGGTTCCGGATCCACGCTGCTAACGAAGGGGTGGTTCCGTATAATAGGCAGACTCACGTCAAGGAGTATCGCCATCGCTTTTTCTTTTCCTCTGGGTTCAGGGCAATGGATCACCCGGAGCTCCTTACTGAATGGGTGAGGATCCCTCCATATCAGCGGACTGCCCCTACCCAGACCTTCCTCCGGAGGGCCCAGGCCTTTGCTTCCTATGACCGAGCCGATCTTGACGTCGGGGGTTTGGTCACTACGGAAAACTGCAAGAAGGCCAAACTTATCCTTCCGCATCAATCCGTGGAGGACAGTAACCTCTCCCGGGTCATCTGTCCCAATGTAAGGGCGCCGGTCGCGGAGAAGACCTTCCGGGACGAGAGTATTGCCACGGCAGAGAAGAAATACCAGGATTATCTCTACCGAAAGGCCCAGGAGAAGGCATACTCTAAGGCCCAGGCGGCCTCCGGGATGGGGCTTCGTGTGGGGAGCCCGGAGGAAAGAAGAAGCCAGGCGATTGCCGGGAAGTCCGAGGCTAAATTTTTTGACAAGATTCTTCAAGAAGAGATTGGAGATCGTCCCGCCGGGAGGCCCCTTCGCATTGAGGATTCTTCGGAGAGAAGGGCTCCCATGCCACAGCCTTCGGTTCCAGAGCCAAACTCTGGGGCTCCTGGTGCCAGCACTTCCGGTGTCGGCGGTAAGTCTCCTTTGATAATTCATTATGTTCCTTCCGTTGGCGAATATGCCAGTCGTAGGCCCGTAGGGTCCGACGAGCGTCTATATAGGTTTAGGATGCCCTCGACCCGGTAGGGGGATCGTTTGAAGGAATTTTATTTTTCAAACTTAGGAGATTTCCTAAGTCGGTCCCGGATGGGTTCTGGTCCTCCGGAACCTGTTCCCTTAGGTCCTTCAGCTTACATTACATCCAGCTTGTTCCGGCCTTCGGACAGCTATCTCGGAGATGACGCTGCCAGCATTAAAGTTCAGGACTTTGCTAGGGCCGAATTAGGAAGTCCGGGTAGGAGTAGCTTATTTGCCATATCTTGCGTAAGTGGTTTCCCACGGATGTCTAACACTTGCCTATTTTTGTTAAACAGGTATCTCCATGGACGCCATCTTGGACCAGCTTGTCGGAGTCCACACTCCCGAGGCTCCTCCAGCCTTTACTTCTTCCCCAATAGCCCCTGCCCTAAAGGTCTCTTCCAGCCCTCCCCCTGACACTATTGATTTAGTGGATGACGAGGAGGTGCTACCGGGAGAAGGTCAAGAAAAGCAATGGGGATTTTCTGAGGAAGTCGTAGGGGGTGCGGGAGAGCTCCGGGCTCTTCCTGAGGAAGCTGAAGAAGGTGAAGAAGAGCCTGAGATTGCTCTGATTCGCAAGCGCAAGGGCAAGATGGTTGCCCAGGACGAGCCCAAGCGGCCTCGGAGAGCTGACACTCCTGCCCATGGTCTTGACGGTGGGGTCTCCCCTATGGAAGAACATCCTGCTCCTCCCAACATTGTGCTGACTCCAGTTCCTGGGGATGAGGTGAGGCAAGAGCTCCGGATAGCCAAGCATAACTATGCCATGGACGAATACTCCCGGGGGTATGCCGAGGTGGAAGCCCTTAGGAGGGTTTTGCGGGTTGAGGTACAGGAAAGTATCAACAACCCGGAGTACCAGGATCTGTGGGACCTTAACTTGGACCCCCTGTCGGACTGGTTCCGTCGCTTCCTTGGGCCCACCTTGGCTCCCTTCGCCGCGGAGATGACTGGCGAGTTCGCTTCTCAGCTTACCCGATGCGCACCTAAGCGGTTCGCCACTTGCGCCTCCCTGAACTCTATCTTCCAGGTCCAGGACCTCAGCCATTCCCTCACCGTGGTAAGTGCTTTACAGTTTTGCTTTTCCCTTCATTTTTCTTCTTGGGAATTCTTTCTTACACTTGTGTTATTGTTCAGCTTGCTGCTGAGGCTGGCCGCCTCTCCAAGAACATCATTAATCATGGCTTCGTTCTGTCTGACTTTGGGGACATGAACGACGTCAGGAAGGTCCTTCAGGACCTCACTGCGGAGAGGCAGCTCTACCAGGAGGCTGCTGAGCGCCGGGAGGCTACTGCCAAGGCTAATGAGGAGGAGGCCAAACGGAGGGAGGCCCAAGCGAAGGGACAGGCTGGAGGCCCAGCATCAGGAGGAGCTGAGGGCAGAAAGCGAGGCTGCTGCCAAGGCCAAGCGGGAGCTCCGGGAGGCTAGGGAAGCTTTGGACGAAATGGTTGCCAAGGTGAGATCCTTAGAGGAAACTCACCAGGCGAACTTAGAGTCCAGGGCCGCTCTAGCCGCGGAGCTGAAGCAGCTCAGTTACTTCAAGCAACAAACCATCAAGAAGGCAAAAAGAGCCGAGCTCCTTTCTCCTGTTTCCTGCGGATGGTGCCCAAAGCGCTTCGACGATGGAGTCTACATGGCTTGGTCTACCAACGACCAAAATATCAAGCTTACCTTCTATCCCAAACCTGAGGAAATGATTGCCAAATTTCGGGAGAAGAAGAAGAAGCTTGATGCCATGGTAGAGGCGCGTATTGGACCTCGCCTTCCTCCGCGCATTGACTGAGCTGCTTCAAGATTAATCCAGTACAACCAAGATTCCACCCACTTCTTTTATTATTATTATCTCTTTTTTTTTGTACATATTTGCTACTTCCTTGGAACAATGTATTTAGGTAGCAGTTTTTATTCGAAGGGGAGACAATTTTTTAAGGCCTATCCCCGGGCCGTTTGTATGTATATGACCTGCCCTTTGGGTCAGGATATTTATATGTGATCTTTCTTTTGCCACATATTTCTCTTTTTAACCTGTCCTTTGGATCAGGATTTTTACACTTATGCTTTTTATTTTTGTGCATACTTTTTAACCTGCCCTTTGGGTCAGGATATTTTACTTTTTGACCTGCCCTTTGGGTCAGGATATTTTACTTAGTTTGTTTTTCTGTCTGTCCGTGCGGTATACCCTAGTACCTCCCTGAGTGGCATAGAAACTTTGTTTTTAAGGCACTCAGTTTTTTTTAACATGTAGAGGAGGTATACATTTGGACGGTACAAACTCTTTGAACAAAGTCTAAGTTTTATTTCGCTATTGGTAATATCTTCTAAGGTGATCGGCATTCCAGGCTCTTGGCAGAATGGTTCCATCCATTATTTTTAATTTGTAAGTGCCGGAGCCGATTTCGTCCTCGATCTCATATGGTCCTTCCCAATTTGGCCCAAGTACCCCCACTCCGGGTTCCTGGGTGGCTGGGAAGACCCTTCTTAGGACCATATCCCCAATAGCAAATTTTCTGTTTTTTAACCTTAGAGTTAAAATACTTGGTCACCTTCTTTTGATAAGCAGCCATCCGTATTTGAGACTCATCCCGGAGTTCTTCGACTTGATCCAAAGCCTCTTGAAGCAGAGCTTGATTCGTGGCAGGATCGTAAGTCGTCCTCCTGTGGGATGGGAATAATGTTTCTACCGGGACCATCGCTTCACAACCGTACGCCATTGAAAAAGGCGAGTGACCGGTCGTTGTTCTGGGGGTCCTCCGGTAGGCCCATAATACCCTTGGCAATTCTTCAGGCCAGTTGTTTTTGCAGGCCAGCAGCTTCTTCTTCAAGGTGACTTTAGGATTTTATTGACTGCTTCTGCCTGGCCGTTTGTTTGAGGCCTGGCTATCGCGGAGAAGCTTTTCACTTCTCCGTGTTGGTTACAGAAGTCAGTAAATTCCTCACAATCAAATTGCTTTCCATTGTCAGAGACTATTTTGTGAGGCAAGCCATATCGGCACACTATGTTTTTGATAACAAAGTCCAATGCTTTCTTGGCAGTTATTGTCTTCATAGGCTCAGCCTCTGTCCACTTTGTGAAGTAGTCTACTGCTACTATTGCATACTTTACCCCTCCTTTTCATGTTGGCAGGGACCCAATAAGATCTATTCCCCAAACCGCGAAGGGCCAGGGACTAGTCATCAGGGTGATTTCATTTGGAGGGGCTCTCGGTATGTTTGCGTACCTTTGGCACGAGTCACACTTTTGGACATAGTCTATACAATCTTTTTTCATTGTTGGCCAGAAGTACCCTTGCCTCAATATTTTCTTTGAGAGGCTGGGTCCTCCTGTATGATCTCCACAGAACCCTTCGTGGACCTCTAGCATGATTTGTCTAGCTTCAGGGTCCGATACACACCTTAAATAAGGCATGTTGAGTCCTCTCCGGTAGAGAATTTGATCCATCATCACATAACGATGACTCTGATACTGAATCTTCCGAGACAGTGCCCTTTCTTAGGGCAACTCACCTGTTGTTATGTATTTTATGATGGGGACCATCCAGCTGGGTTCTTGCCCAACCGTTAGTGTGGTATCTTTTATTTTGATGCTTGGCTCTGCCAAGCGTTCCACTGGTACTACCCCTAGCTCTTCGATTTCGCTATCCGAGGATAACTTAGCCAGACAGTCCGCGTGAGCGTTCTTTTATCAGGGGATTCTTTCTATTTTGTAGTCCGCGAACTCGTGGAGCAGCTCTCGGACTATTGTTACGTATGCGGCCATCCGCTCGCCGCAGGTTTGGTATTCTCCAGATACCTGGTTTACGACCAGTTGGGAGTCATTGTAGACTTCCACTCTTTTGGCTCCTACAGCTTTTGCTAATTTCAGCCCTGCTATCAAGACTTCATATTCGGCCTCATTGTTTGAAGCTGCGAAGTCGAATCGGAGGGCCGCCTGGAGTCGCAGTCCAGTTGGTGATATCATAGCCACTCCGGCTCCAGAACTGTTCTCATTAGAAGCTCCGTCCACAAATTCCCTCCACGTGGGGATTGGCGGTACCGGCTTATTCGCTGTTGCCTCGGCTTCGTTGCATTCAGTAATGAAGTCTGCCAAGGCTTGGCCTTTTATAGAAATCCGAGGTACGTAGTGCAAGTCGAATTGACTTAGCTCCATTGCCCACTTGAGGAGCCTTCCAGACGCTTCAGGTTTTTGGAGGACTTGCCGGAGCGGGTGATTGGTCAGAATTTTGATGGGATGGGCTTGGAAGTATGGCCTTAACTTTCTTGATGCCATCAGGAGGCAAAACACCAATGACCGGGTATCTCGTTTCGGCCCCTATCATGCGCTTACTAACATAGTACACGGGATGCTGAGTTTTTTCTTCTTCCCGGACCAGGGCAGCGCTGACCGCGTGTTCGGAGACGGCCAAATAAAGAAACAAGTCTTCTCCAAGGACGGGTTTTGATAGGATAGGAGGCTTGGCCATGTGGTCTTTTAGCTTTCTGAATGCCTCCTCGCACTCGTCCGACCATTCGAACTTTTGGCATTTCTTTAGCACGTTGAAAAAGGGTATGCACTTGTCTGTGGACCGTGAGATAAAACGGCTCAATGCAGCTACCTTTCCGGTCAAGCTCTGCACATCTTTATGTTTCTTGGGGGATGGCATATTCAGGAGAGCCTGGATTTTTTCCGGATTTGCTTCAATCCCCCTTTGGCTGACTATGAAACCCAAGAACTTTCCTGATTTGACCCCGAAGGTGCATTTCTTTGGGTTGAGTTTCATGCCGTATCTCCGGACAACTTCGAAGCATTCTTCTAAGTCGCTTGCATGGCTATTGCATGCTTTGGATTTGACGAGCATGTCGTCCATGTACACCTCCATGTTTCGCCCCAAGAGGCCTTTAAACATCCGGTTAACCATTCTTTGATAGGTTGCTCCGGCGTTTTTCAGTCCGAAAGGCACGACTAGGTAGCAGTATACCCCCTTATCGGTCCATAAGCTAGTGCACTCCTAGTCTGTCGTATGCATTTTTATTTTATTGTAGCCAGCATAGGCGTCCATGAAGGATAACAGTTTGAATCCGGACGTGGCATCTACCATCTGGTCGATCCTGGGCAGCGGGAAGCAGTCCTTTAGACAAGCTTTGTTTAGATCGGTGAAGTCTATACAAACTCGCCAAGTTCCGTTCGGCTTGGGCACCAGGACCGGATTGGCCAGCCACTCCGGATAGTACACGTCGCGGATCATGCCGTTAGTCAAAAGTTTGTCCACCTCTTTCTCTAGAGCTTCGGCTTTCACCGAGTCGAGCGGGCGTCTCATTTGCTGGACGGGAGGCATGTCCGGATTGACGTTGAGTACATGTGTGATGACATGAGGGCTTATGCCAGTCATGTCTTCTTGGCGCCATGCAAAGATGTCAATGGCGCCCTTCAGTGTTTTTAGTATTTTGTCCTTTTCCTCCGGGTCCAGGTTCTTCCCTAACCGGAGTACTTTGGTGGAGTCGGCGTCGCACACTAATATTTCTTCGACGTCCTCCATTGGTTCCACGATTCTTTCGGACCCTACACGAGGGTCCAACTCATCCTCCTCAGCCATCTCTGGCTCAGCGGACTCCCGGACCATAAGTACGGGCAGGTGGGTTGCAACATTATAACATTAACTTGCTTCCCCCTGATTTCCCCTTACAGTCCCGACTCCGGCCTCCTGGGTAGAGAACTTTAGGCACAGATGTCGAATTGAAGTGACTGCGCCAAAGTCTACCAAGGCCGGTCGGCCGAGGATCGCGTTGTAGGCTGTCGGACAGTCTACCACCACGAAGGTGAAGTATTTGAATGTACTCTGGGGAGTGTCCGGGCACAGGGTGACTGGGAGCCTCACTTTTCCCATTGGGATAAGTGTCGTCCCGTTAAACCCTGTGAGCTGGGACCCACTAGGCGAGAGGTCACGATCTGTCAAGCCTATCGCGGTGAAGGCTTCTTTGAAGAGCAAGTTCACGGAACTCCCATTGTCAATTAAGACTCTGGCCACCACTTTATTCGTGATGGGGGTCTCTATGACCAACGGGTCGTGATGAGGGAAGCGCACCGTCTTGGCGTCTTCTTTCGTGAATGTGATGGGTTGGTCCATCAGCCGAGGCCTTTGAGCTGGGAGTTGAGTAACTTCCCATATCTCATTGTGTTTAGCGGCCCCGGCGTATCGCTTTCGCTCCTTGCGAGTATTCCCTCCGATATGGGGACCTCCGGAGATCATGGCTACCCGTCCATTAGGTCGGGGCAGCAGTCCGGGGATATGCTGGGCGTCACCTGTGGGAGCAGTTGGAGCCAATACTCCCGCTGTACCCCTCGGTGTTCCTGGAGGCATACCCCCGGATTGAGGTGGGGCAACCTATTCTTGATCCACTCATAGAGGTGGCCCAATCGAATTAGATTTTCGATCTCGTCCTTGAGATTCTTACATTCATTGGTGCTATGACCAATGTCGTTGTGGTACTCGCATCTTTTGCTCGGATCTCTCCGGGAGCTGTCTTTGTACAACGGCTGTGGCCTCCGGTAGTGTGTATTTTGCCTAGTAGCGAAGTACACACGTTCTTGGGAGTCCGACAGCTCCGTGTATTGAGTATATTGGGGGGTGTACCCCTTTTCCTGGCGCTTTTCTCCCGTCCGGGTGCTGCCTTTGGAGGACCTTTTACTCCTCGACCCCTGGGAAGGGCCTGTTAAGCTAGCAGCTGGAGCAGAATGTGAAGGAGCTTGCCCATTCACTCCGGACGGGTTGCCAAAGTGAGAAGATGCTGGTGCCAAAGCTTGGCCCTGGCTATACCCGGGGGTAGCAGAGAACTGCATGCCACTTGTTTGTGGGGTCGCAGTCGGGGCAGTACCCGAGGGCGATACTCCGGGCATAAACCCTGCTATTTCGGTGGGGTAGTAGCCCCCATAAGCCACGATTTGGGCTTCTTCGAGGTTGATATATTTTTGGACTCTCTTCTGGAAGTCCTGGAGGTTAGCAGCTCCTTCTTGCTGCAACTCATTCCAGAAAGGAGTCCCAGTACGGATTCCTGCTTGGAGAAGTGCAAGCTGTTGTCCGTCATCAACCTTCTTGGTTTTCGAGGCTTCCTCTCGGAACCTCTTGATGTAATTCTTCAAGGTCTCGGAGGGCAGTTGCTTGATATTAGTCAAGGCACTCACCTCCAGGTTGACCTTTCTTGCGGCGACAAACTGTCTCCGGAAGTTGGTCTGTAGCTTGTTCCAACAGCCCACGGATCCTGGTTCCAGTTTTTTGAACCATTCCTCCACGGACCCACTTAGAGTGAGTGGGAAGCACAGACACTTGGCGTCATTGCTGACCCTCATGACCGTCATGACGCGGTTGAACCGTGACAGGTGGTCGCTGGGATTGGAGTTCCCGGTATAGGCTGCCATTTCGGGCATCTTGAAGTTTTTAGGGAGCTCCGCCTCTAGGATGTGCTTAGCACATGGCTCTCGATCCTCGCTGTCCGAATCAGAGTCGTCTCCCTTCTGCCTCCGGGAGACTCGGGCAATGTCTTTTCGGAGTATGGCGAGTTCCGCCATAATTCCTTCATTCAATGTACCCGAGGAAACCACGGGTCCGTATCTTTTTTGGTCAAGGTGATCCCGAAGATCACCTTGGTTCCCATTGATTTGATTTCTCAGATCAACGGGAGGACATCTCTGTCCTCTTCTCCCTCTACCCCCGGGTTCCTAGTGTACAGAAACGCTTTTTCGGTCCCCTCGATCCTGAGGGCCAAGACTCCCTTTTTGGGGCTTGCCCCTCTGCGGACCTTTCCCTTTAGGGAAATCTAAGCGGACCTTTCGCGGATCCTGCACCTTTTTCTTTCGTCCAGGGGTAGAAGTAGGGTTTTTTGTTTGATTCCCTTCAGCAAGATATCTTATAGGGCTAGGCTCCCTAGATTTTGCTGCTGGGAATTAGGCGAGGACGTCGCTGGCTCCTTGTTGAGTCCAGTGGTCATTGCCTTGGGGTGCACGTGAATGCCAGCTGCTTCCATGGCTTTTTGCATGGCCAGCATCACTTCCTGCATTTTCTGGTTTTGCGCTTTCTGAGCTTCGATCTCGGCTTCGTGATCGATAGCTTTTTTTCTAAGAAGCACCAGTTCTGAGTAACTACCTTCATCATAGGCATACTCGTTGAGGTTTCCCTCGTAGTCATCATCGGAGACTATTTCTTCTTCCTCGGACTCCTCTGCTGCTCTTGAGGCTACATCTTCCTCGTTTGGGTCTTGAGCGTATTCCAGAGGGCGAGGCTGACGAGTACTTCTTGTCTCCACCATATTTGTGAAGTCAAATGCTTGTTTTGTAGCAGCTTTCTTCAGCTCTCAATGAAAGCACCAAAATGTTGACCGAGGTTTTCGGCAACTAATAAAATATGATTATACTATTGAGCTGTAAGAAAGTGAGAGAAGGATTTTTACGTGGTTGGGGCGTTAATGAGCCTTAGTCCACGAGTCTTTGTTATTTATGGATGTATTTAATACAGAATTTATACTTGAGAGGATGTCACCCCTATAAATACAGAGAATGTTCTTGGTGAGTATTTACTCTTCTTGCTCATATGCAGCCCAAGATTCTCGATCCCATTTAATGAGCTTTGAGGGGGTATTTATAGTGTTTTGGTGGGGTAATCCCTAGGATTGTTCTTACAAGTGTATCTGTAAGTATCCATAAAGTTGGGTATTCCCAATGAATATACCATGAGTAATGCATGGTCAAATCCCTAGGTGCTGTAGGATTTTTATGAGGAATGTCCTTTTTGCCTTGTGATTGATGTGACTCTTCACAGTGTAGCCGTCGCTAGACTTAAATGATCATTACTGTGGCGCTGCTGGTTGGAGGTTGTGCCGTCAGACTTTATTGCGTGTTGCAGTCTCAACACGCTTCCTCCCATGCAACATTTAATGCGACTTGATTACTCAGGAGAAGCCTGACACCTCATGGAGATGCTTCAGTGCTACGTGAGCCTCCGGGAGCACCTTGAACTCCGGGTGCCTCCTCCGGGACCTATGTCCAGGATGTTTCCTTGTGGCATACAAAGACTTAACAAATATTTATAAATTGTCTGATCCACGTGTCCCTATCCGGTTGGTCCACGTATATTGGGCGAAATCAGGGGCAACAACATATCATTGGATGAATGGTCTATAAATCATTTCATGTCATTCTATATTTTCTCTTAAGAAATTAAATGACGCATATGATTATAATCCCAAAATTCTATTCCCAATTGATATAAAACCTCAATCTTAGAAATCTCCTACTTGTATGGGAAAATCTGACTTAGAGTTTAAATTAGTTCTGGTGGTCCAAGAAAGAATTACTCATTATATTTGGTTGAATTTAAGTCTTTGACTTTAATTTTAGAATCCAAACAGAAATTTTCTTATATTTCTACTTCCAGGAAGCAATACAGTTACACTTCCCAAGTGTTCAATATCCATCTTCTATTAATGGATTCAAACTGTATGGAATATGAGTTTGGTATTCTGTGACCAGGATCCACTTGCACTATTCTAAGAAGTCTTTGATGTAACTAAACCTAAGTCATCAAAACGACACAACCACATTTTTATTAATCTATGGCATTTGTATCTTGTTCATAGTGGATTTGACAAGATCAATCTCTGCAAAGAGTTAATAAGCCTATATCCACTGAAAGTAGTTCATCTCATTCGCAGATGGATGTACATTCAGGGGTGGATATGATTTTTTCGTTGTATTCTTAAAACGATCACTCTAGATTATATCTTTTAGCAAGAAATTTGAAATGTTTAAAAATTTCTTAAATTTCTAGCAATGGTTAAAAACCATTAAGGTAAGTGGTTAAAAATCTTGCGAACTGATAGGGGTGGAGAAATAGTTAGTAGATATGCAGTTCAAAGATCATTAAATTGATTTTTTGAATTATATCCAAACTTACCTCCCCAGAAATTTCGAGTTGCATATTGATGATTAGTTACTAGTCGTTGCCTAAATCCTTCTATGGTAATACAATTTCAGAATGATGTAATAGTTGTATACTTAATGTAAATCATTACTAGATTCATGGATGACCTAATCAAAATCTTAAGAAAAGCTAGAACTGTTAACCATGGTTTGTTAGCTATTCTAAGAGATTAGTGGTGGACCATCCCATAGTCAATAGATAAGAAAGTATTTGTTCAAACAAATAACTACTTTTCTAAGATAATGACTAAGTCTGAAAACAAGTAGCAAATAAAGGAGATATTTTTTCTTGATTCCAAAAGTATTCTATCATCTTATATGACATATGATGATCCCACTGCCTCTATTGTCATGTCACAACTAAAGAGGTTAATACCATTTAGTTTTCTTAGACATAATTCACGGTACCTTGTCGTAGTGGGAGAGTTTCTAGGAACTCACCTTCTTATGACTTGAAAGACACTAGTGATTAAAATCCATTGTGAGTTTAAACAAGTAATGGATTGTCATGATAAGAAATTAAGAAGAAAAGCCAATAGAACTATGGTTTAATCCATTCACATGGAGTAACCTAAAGTTTTCTATTACAAGGACATAAAAGGAAATTTTAGTTAATAAGTCTATTCTATGGACTTAACAAACTTCCTGTTCCTAGTATTAAAGGTTTGAGTTTATCTAAACCTATGACTTGTGGTATACCTGGTAATTACTTACTCTAATGCAAGCAACATACTTTAGTAAGATTCTGAAGCATTTTCTTTCTAATGGCAATCTATAGAAGCTTCACAACTTCTTAGGAATAGATTTTATTTATCTAAGGAAAAGTCTCAACTATTCCAGAAAAGATAAAGCCATTTCTTATGTCAACAGTGAGAGGTCTTAGATATGCTTTTGTATGCCTTAGACCAGACACCTGTTGTTGAGTGGGAGTAATGAGTAGGTATCAGATTAATCCAGGAGAAGAACATTGGAAGACAATCAAGTAAATCTTAAGATTAAGAAGAGGAACTATATGTTAGTCTATAAGGGTGTGTTTAAAACTCTTAGACTACACCACATCAGATTTTGAAATTTGCCTTTGTGCTAGAAAATAATTCTGATAAGATGGTGGTTACTCTGGGGGTGGAATAGTGATTTTGGAGAAGTGTAAAAACCTATCTGAAGTCTATAGGTCTACCAGAAAGGGACTGAATGTTAAAGTTGCAGGAAAGGTACTTATTCAGTCTAAGGAAAATTCTATACATTTTTGGCACCATTCCAAATTGCCTAAACTACTAGTGTTAATTTCCTGATTAACCAAAAGTAGTTGCCAAAGGTATGTATAGAATCCAATATCCCAAGATAGTAGACATATAGAGAGGAATTTCACATTATCAATGATTTTGTGATTAAGGAAGAGTAATAGTGAAGGAAAGGTTGTGGTTAATTCAACCTTTTAGATCCTATTACAA
Organism: Cannabis sativa; assembly: GCF_029168945.1. Lineage (NCBI taxonomy): Eukaryota > Viridiplantae > Streptophyta > Magnoliopsida > Rosales > Cannabaceae > Cannabis > Cannabis sativa. Next base: position 64,099,731 of record NC_083601.1, read on the forward strand.
GGAGTTTACTACTACTACACTTGATTTGTATATCAAGATGTTGAGATTATTTGAAATGCACTTTTTGTTTTATATTAGTGCAAGTGGGAGTTTGTTCGGTTCTATGCCCTAAATAAAACTCATTTCAATATAATCAGATTTACTTATTAATATAGATCAGAAATAACATTTAATGTTTCATGGTTCACGTGATTTATTTCATGATTATATGTACATAATGTATGAATTCATCTGAAACCCTTTTCACATACTTGATCCTGTTTATTGTGCTGTCAACACATTGGAAAGTAAACATGACTATGTGAATAAAGTTTCCTAGATTTATCAGACACAGGGTTTTATTGATATGATAATCTACAACAGAGTTTACTTGTATTTGGAGAAGTGCTATGTTCTTTCCAGAGCATTGGTTAAAGTAAAGCTCAGGTTGGATGCATGGAGTATGCATCATAAGGGACCGATATTGAACTTTGACTTAGATTTATTAAACTTACCGTAATATCTATTCAAGTCAATATCGCCGAGTTGATCCTAGATCAAATGATCTTAATCCTGTTATGATTAGGCTCAATCTCCAGAGGCTATTCGTGTTCTTTGATTTGTTAGTTAAGCCTACTTTTAGGTCAGGGTGATACGTAGATTTTGGGAACACGATAGTGCAATTGAGTGGGAGCGCTAACATAAACATGGAATCTATAGCTTCTATTTGGCGTATAGTAAGTAAAGGATGATTTCCTTCGAGCTTGACCAAACAAAAATAAATGGTGGAGATCTCATTTCACATAAGCTGAAATATCATTTATACGGGGTTAAGTGTTTTAAGGATTAAATACATTGTAGGGTGTAACGGTAATCTAATACCTTTACAATGTATATCATTCATATAGAGGATCATTGATCAAATTAGGATTATAACAATGGATAACTAATGATGTGTCTATATGGTGAAACATATAGAGCATTCTATATACTGAGAGTGCAATTCTAAGTTCTATGGGTGGGTTCAACGAAGAATTAATAAGTTAGTGAATTTTAGTGATAAATTCTTGATCTACTTATTGGAAGCTTGGTTATATAGACCCATGGTCCCCGCACTAGTTGAGATAATACTGCTTGTAAGACTCATATAATTGGTTTTGATTAATCAATTATAATTTGTTAGGTTATAATTAGCCTATGTTTCGGGTCTTTAAAGTTAGCATTATCTCGTCTATTGGTGTCTTTTGGAGCAGTTTTACGCTTGATTTTTCTTATTTTAGGTTCCCGGAGTGTTAAAGTTCAAACTCAGCCAAATGGCGAAAAACTGGATAAACTGGAAAAAAGTTGGAAAATTCGGTTCCAGAAGCTACAGTAGTCGCGACTTCATGAGAGCCAGGTCGCGACCCTTTTTCCAGGTCGCGACTCTGGTCGCCACTTCGAGATTTGGCAGAACCTCTGATTTTCGAGGATTGCCTGTAGTCGCAACCAGCTTAAGGGCTAGTCGCGACTTGGTACGGACGTCGTGGTTTTGACCTACTTTTGATTTTTCTCTCAATTGGAGGCACACTACTCATCCCTATATAAGGAATACGACACTGAAGCTCAGAATGAAGCAAAAACAGACCTAATAGTGGATGCAAGTGGAGAGGAAGCTATCTTGAAGACCCGGAGCGATATCACCTCCTAGTTTCTTTCTTTTACCCTTAAATTCTTCTTTATGTTTGTTTTTATTTCTGAATTAATCATGGATGTTTTTAGAGTTATTATGAACTAAATTTCCCAATACGGGAGGATGATGATTGTTGTTTAAGTTTATGCCTAGTTAATAAATAATTGTCATTCCTTTATCTTATGTGTGAATATTATCTTTATTTGTGTTTAATTCCATGTGCAAGCTTGATCACCTTTTACATGTTCAATGATCTCAATTCGAAATCTGAAAAGTGAGAATTGAGAATGCTAAAATTTGAATAGTCCAGGTTCTGATGTAAAACGAAAGTATTTACATAGCCTCAGTGACTAATAGATTATTGCTTAATGCTGATTTTGTGTTGATTTAATTAAGAAGTTAATTAGAGAATACATTATTTAGAACCTAAAAGATCTGAAAAGAGTTAGGTTAATTTATAATCTGTCATTCACATTGAGATAAGGATAGCAATTAGGTATTAACATTGGTAGCTTAACAACAGGATTCACCTCCCTAATCTCTCATCTTGATTAATCTTCGTTTATTTTCTTTTTAATTTATGAGTTGTTTACTTGCAAATTGCAAACTTATTATTTTACCAAATAGAATCATAAGTATAATTCAGTAGTACTTAATCCAATTCCATGTGGTTCGACCTCACTTGCGTGAGATACTACTTGATTGCGTACACTTGCGAAATAAATATAAAATTCGTAACAAGTTTTTGGCGCCGTTGCCGGCGAATTGTTTAAAGATTAATATTACACAAATTATACTAACTTCTACTTTGGTATATTTTCTCTTGCTGATTTTTCTAACCTTTTTCTTGCAATATTTTCGTGATCCATTTCAGGAATCCTAAGTGTATGCGCCGTCAAGGACAAGCTGTCATATTACCAGTTGATCCTGAAATCGAGAAAACTTGTAGGAGATACCGAAAGAACAAGAGGCAAGAAGGAGTTTCAGCAACTGCTGAAACTTCAGAAATCATGGCTGCTAATGTGAATGCTAATGCTGCGAACAATGGAGGTAATAATGGTAATAATGGTGGCGCCGTGGAAGATCAAGCTAATGGCCGCAGGTTGAGAGATTACATTCTCCCTACTCTGACAGGAGTGCAGTCATGTATCATGCCACCGGCAGTGAACAACTTTGAGATCAAACCTGCCATACTTCAAATGGTGCGCCTTCGCCCCGCTTGGTGGCCTCCCTTCCGAAGATCCTAACTCGCATCTCTAACTTCATGGAACTTTGTGAAACTTTTAAAGTTAATGGAGTTAGTGATGATGCTATTCGACTGAGACTGTTCCCATTCTCTCTTAGAGAACGAGCCAAGAGTTGGCTAAACTCCTTGCCACCAAACTCTATTGCCACCTGGAATGATCTGGCAACGAAATTCTTGTCAAAGTTCTTTCCTCCAGCCAAGTCTGCAAAGCTGAGAGGAGAAATCAATAACTTCTGCCAACAAGATAATGAATCTCTCCATGAGGCTTGGGAGAGGTTTAAAGATTTGATCAGAAAGTGCCCTCATCATGGTATAGAGAAGTGGATGCTGGTCCACAACTTCTACAATGGGTTGGTAGGAAACACTAGAACTTTAATAGATGCAGCAGCTGGTGGAGCCTTTTTGAGAAAGAGTGCTAATGAGGCTTATGATCTATTGGAGGAGATGGCTCTAAACAATCAGCAGTGGCCAACTGAAAGGAGTCAATCAAAGAAGGTAGCTGGTGTGTTAGAGGTTGATGCCATCACAAAGTTGACAGCACGGGTTGAGGCATTGACAAAGCTAATTGCAGGGCAAGCTAAACAAGCCCAAGTTGTTTGTGAGTTATGTGGAGGAAGTCATCACTTTTCAGAGTGTCAAGCTGATGTGGATGATTTTCCAATGGATGAAGCTAAAGCCATCGGAAATTATTCACAGAATAACAACAACAATTATGGGTTTAACCAGGGTAATAACCGAAGAAACAGTGGGTTCTATCAGCAACGAAATCAGAACCAACAGTTTAATGAGCAACAAACCTCTGGTGGAAATTCTAGTTTGCAAATAGATTTATTGCTTCAATTCATGACTGAAACTAGATCTTCAATCAAAGACCTGCAGACACAGATGGGCCAACTAGCAACTCAAGTAGCAACTCGTCCTTAAGGGAATCTGCCTAGCACAACTGAAGTAAACCCCAAAGAAAACTGCAAAGCAATTACCCTTAGAAGCGGTAAAAATTATGATGGTCCTGAAATGCCACAACTAGTGAATGGAGAAAAGGAGAATGAAGCTCAACCAATGTCAACCCCAACACCCTCTTCAACGAAGGCCACTGACAGCCCAACACAATCACAGCAGTCTCCACCAATTAATAGTGATCACCATGTGAAAATACCCTACCCTGAAAGGCTTAGAAAGTAAAGCCTAGACAAGCAGTTCACCAAATTCCTAGAAGTCTTCAAAAGACTTCACATTAACATTCCCTTTGCTGAAGCTTTAGAGCAGATGCCAAGTTATGTGAAGTTTATGAAGGAAATTCTGTCAAAGAAGAGAAAGATGGAGGATTATGAGACAGTGGCTCTAACTGAAGAGTGCAGCGCCATTCTACAGAAGAAACTCCCTCCCAAACTCAGAGATCCAGGGAGTTTCACTATTCCTTGTACTATCGGGAGAATTGAAGGAATAAATGCACTTTGTGACCTTGGAGCCAGCATTAACTTGATGCCTCTATCAGTGTTTAAAAGATTGCAGCTGGGTGAAGCAAAGCCAACAACAGTAACTCTCCAATTGGCGGACCGATCACTAGCCCATCCTAGAGGAGTCATTGAGGATGTGTTAGTTTGACAAGTTCATCTTTCCAGCTGATTTCATCGTTTTGGATATGGAAGAAGATAGCAATGTCCCAATCATTCTTGGGAGACCATTCTTGGCAACTGGCCAAGCCTTGATCGATGTTCAGAAGGGTGAATTAAAGCTGAGAGTCCAAGGAGAAGAAGTGGTCTTTAATGTGCTAAAGGCTATGACGTACCCAAAGGCAAGTGATAACTGTTTCTTCATTGACTTGATTGATGAAATTGTGGGTGAGAAAAAGCTGTTAGATGATCCTCTTGAACTAAGTTTAACTGAAGATGAATTGACGGAGCAAGAGGGACAAGAGGTCATGGGTTATGTGAAGTGGCTTGATTCCAATGGGCCCTTGAACAGAAGATATTTTGAGGAATTGGGAGCAGTTCCAAAGGAGCTAAAGCCATCTACTGAAAAACCTCCAGAACTTGAATTGAAGGTGCTTCCTAGTCACTTGAGTTATGAGTTTTTGGGTCAAGATAAAAAGCTGCCAGTTATTGTTTCAGCTTCTCTCTCTGATGTGGAAACTGATAGACTTCTGAGGGTACTCCGAGCTCATAATAAGGCCATCGCTTGGACACTAGGTGATGTCAAAGGAATCAGTCCTTCAACAGTGATGCATCAAATTCTCATCGAAGACAATGCCAAACCGACAATTGACGCTCAACGAAGACTCAATCCACCCATGAAAGAAGTGGTCAGAAAAGAAGTAGTTAAGTGGTTGGATGCTGGAGTTGCTTATCCTATTTCAGATAGTAAGTGGGTTAGCCCGGTGCAAGTGGTTCCAAAGAAAGGTGGAATGACTGTGATCAAGAATGAAAAGAATGAATTGATTCCTACAAGAACAGTCACTGGTTGGAGGATCTGAATCGATTACAGGAAACTCAACAAAGCAACACGAAATGATCACTTCCCTTTGCCCTTCATTGATCAAATGCTAGACAGATTGGCGGGGCAAGAATATTACTGCTTTCTTGATGGATATTCTGGATACCACCAGATAGCTATAGCACCTGAAGATCAAGAGAAGACTACTTTCACATGTCCCTACGGTACCTTTGCTTTCAGAAGAATGCCATTCGGCTTGTGCAACGCCCCTGCTACTTTTCAAAGGTGTATGATGGCTATCTTTTCAGACTTGATTGAATCTTGTATTGAAATCTTTATGGATGATTTCTCAGTTTTTGGTTCTTCCTTCGATCATTGTTTGGAAAATTTGGAAAAAGTGCTAACTAGGTGCGAGAAGTCTAACTTGGTGTTAAACTGGGAGAAGTGCCACTTTATGGTAACAGAAGGAATTGTTCTTGGGCACAAAATTTCAAAGGCAGGAATTGAGGTGGATAAGGATAAAGTCTCAACAATAGAGAATTTGCCACCTCCAGTTTCTGTAAAAGGAGTGAGGAGTTTCCTAGGACATGCTGGCTTCTACCGCAGATTTATCAAGGACTTCTCCAAAATCTCAAAACCTTTATCTAGCTTACTTGTCAATGGTGTTCCATTTGAGTTTGGAGAAGATTGTTTAAAAGCTTTCAAGGTTCTAAAGGAGAGATTGATTACAGCACCGATAGTAACTTCACCAAATTGGGAGTTTCCGTTTGAGTTGATGTGCGACGCAAGTGACTATGCCATTAGAACTCTGAATGATGCTCAATTAAATTACGCCACTACAGAGAAAGAAATGCTGGCAATAGTGTTTGCTTGTGACAAATTCCGACCCTACCTGATTGGAAATAAGGTAATTGTCTACACAGATCATTCAACAATCAAATACCTTATGACCAAGAAGGATGCAAAACCGAGACTGATTCGGTGGGTACTTCTACTTCAAGAGTTTGACTTAGAGATAAAAGATAAAAAGGGCACCGAAAACCTGGTAGCAGACCACTTGTCAAGATTAGAGCTGGAAGAGAGTCAGAATACAAAAGAGGTACAAATAAATGAGCAATTTCCTGATGAACAACTCTTTAGTGTGAGGGAAAACCTGATGGTACCATGGTACGCTGACTATGTTAATTTCTTGGCTGCAAAAATAACTCCTCCCGAGCTTTTGCGTCAACAATGGAAGAAATTCTTTTCTGAGGTGAAACATTATTATTGGGAAAAGCCAATCCTCTACAAGCACTGCGCTGATCAGATAATTAGGAGATGTGTGCCTGAAGAGGAGATGTATTCTATCCTAAATCATTGTCATGCTTTACCATGTGGAGGACATTTTAGTGGAAACAGAACAACTGGAAAGGTGTTGCAAAGTGGATTCTTTTGGCCAATGCTATTCAAGGATGCTACTACTTTTGTAAAGGCATGTGATCGTTGTCAACGAACAGGTAATATCTCAAGAAGAAACGAGATGCCTTTAACAGGAATTTTAGAAGTTGAATTGTTTGATGTGTGGGGAATAGACTTTATGGGTCCTTTTCCTTCATCCTTTAGCAACCAGTACATTCTTTTGGCTGTCGATTATGTGTCTAAATGGGTAGAAGCTGCAGCTACAGCTCAGAATGATGGTAAGACAGTTCTCCGCTTTCTACAAAAGAACATCTTTACTCGGTTTGGTACTCCTCGAGCAATAGTAAGCGATGAAGGGAGTCACTTCTGTAACAAGCAGTTTGAAGCACTTCTTTCAAAATATGGTGTCCGACATCGAACTGCTTTACCATACCATCCCCAAAGTAATGGCCAAGCTGAAATTTCTAATCGGGAGATTAAAATGATTCTAGAGAAAACAGTGCAAAGATCAAGGAAAGATTGGTCAAGAAAATTAGATGATGCATTGTGGGCATATAGAACTGCTTTCAAAACACCGATTGGCATGTCCCCATATCGGTTGGTGTTCGGAAAGGCTTGTCATCTACCGGTGGAATTAGAGCATAAAGCTTTTTGGGCCATGAAAACTCTTAACATGGAACTAAAAGCTACAGGGGAGAAAAGATTGTTACAGCTGAATGAGTTAGAGGAGTTTCGAAACAAAGCCTATGAAAACGCAAAAATATACAAGGAGAGAACTAAGAAGTGGCACGATCAAGGTCTAGTGCGGAAGGAGTTTCAACCAGGGCAGCAAGTCTTACTCTTTAATTCAAGGTTGAAACTGTTTCCTGGGAAGCTGAAGTCAAGGTGGTCAGGACCATTCACAGTGGTCAAGGTGTTTCCTTATGGAGCGGTGGAATTAAAAGGTGTTGGTCCAGCAACTTTCAAAGTTAATGGACAGCATTTAAAGCTTTGCTTGGGAGGTCAATTTGATCAAGCCAAGTCCGCCATGATTCTGGCGCCACTTTGAAGCACAAGGCTCAGCGTCCGGCTATATGACGATAAAGACAGCGCTCTTGGGAGGTGTTGCTCCAAAATTCGCCCAAAATACGTGGACCAGTCGAGAGGGGACACGTGGATCAGATAACTTGGAAAGATTTGCTAAGTCTTTTTATGCCACCAAGAAGCGCTATTAGCATGGGTCCCGGAGGAGACACCCGGAGTACAAGGTACTCCAGGAAGCTAGTATAGCATGAAGGCTCTCCGGGATGTGTCAGGTCTCTCCCGAGAAATCAAGTCGCATTTAATGCTGCATGGGAGGAAGCGTGTTGGGACTGTAACACGCAATAAAGTCCGACTCAAGACAACCCCCGAACAGCAGCGCTACAGTAATGATCATTTAAGTCTAGCGACGGCTACTCTGCGAAGAGTCACGTCAATCACAAGACAAAAAGGACATTCTCCATAAAAACCCTACAGCACCTAGGGATTTGACCATGCATCACCCATGGTATATTCATCGGAAATGCCCAACTTTATGGATACTCACAGACACATGTGTAAGAACAATTCTAGGGATTACCCCACCAAAACACTATAAATACCCCCTCAAAGCTCATTTAATGGGGTCGAGAATCTTGGTTGCAAAAGAGCAAGAAGAGAAAAAACTCACCAAGAACATTCTCTGTATTTAAGAGAAAAACATTCTCTCAAGTGTAGAATCTGTATTAAATACATCCATTAATAGCAGTGGCTCGTGGACTAAGGCTCATTAACGCCCCAACCACGTAAAAAGTCTTCATCTCACTTTTTTACAGCTCCTTATTATAATTATATTTTAATAGTTGCCGAAAACCTCGGTCAACATTTTGGTGCTTTCATTGAGAGCTGAGGAAAGCTGCTTCACAACAAGCATTTAACTTCACGACAATGGTGGAGACAAGAGCTACACGTCATCCTCGCCCTCTAGAAGACGCTCAAGATCCCAATGAGGAAGATGTAGCCTCAAGGGCAGCAGAGGAGTCCGAGGAAGAAGAAGAAGAAATAGTTCCCGATGAAAACTACGAGGAACACCTCAACCAGTATGCCTATGACGGAGGAAGCTACTCGGAGCTGGTGCTCCTTAGACAAAAAGCTATCGATCATGAAGCTGAGATCGAAGCTCAGAAAGCGCAAAATCAAAAAATGCAGGAAGTGATGCTAGCCATGCAGAAAGCCATGGAGGCAGCTGGTATTCACGTGCATCCCAAGGCGATGGCCGCTGGACTCGACGGGGAGCCAGCAACGTCTTCGCCTAATTCCCAGCAGCAAAGGCCTAGGGAACCTAGCCCTATAAGGCACCCTGCTGAGGAAAACCAAACAAAAAACCCTACTTCTGCCCCTGGTCGAAAGAAAAAGGCGCAGGATCCGCGAAAGGTCCGCTCGGATTTCCCTAAAGGGAAAGGTCCGCAGAGGGGCAAGCCCCAAAGAGGGAGTCTTGGCCCTCAGGATCGAGGGGACCGGAAAAGCGTTTCCGTGCACCAGAACCGTGGGTAGAGGAAGAAGAGGACAGAGATGTCCACCCATTGATCTGAGAAATCAAATCAATGGGAATCAAGGTGACCTCCGGGATCACCTTGACCAAAAAAGATACAGGCCCGTAGTCTCCTCGGGTACTGTAAACGAAGGGATTATGGCAGAACTTGCCATACTTCGAAAAGATATTGCCCGAGTCTCCCGGAGGCAGAAGGGAGACGACTCCGACTCGGACAGTGAGGATCGGGAGCCTTGCGCCAAACATATCCTGGAGGCGGAGCTCCCTAAAAACTTCAAGATGCCCGAAATGGCGGCATATACTGGGAACTCCGACCCCAGTGATCACTTGTCACGATTCAACCGAGTCATGACAGTCATGCGGGTCAGCAATGACGCCAAATGCTTATGCTTCCCCCTCACTCTGAGCGGATCGGCAGAGGAATGGTTCAAGAAATTGGAACCAGGATCGGTGGGTTGTTGGAACAAACTCCAAACCAACTTCCGGAGACAATTTGTCGCTGCCAGGAAGGTCAACTTGGAGGTTAGTGCCTTGACCAACATCAAGCAACTGCCCACCGAGACCTTGAAGAATTACATCAAAAGGTTCCGAGAGGAAGCCTCGAAGACCAAGAAGGTCGACTACGGACAACAGCTTGCGCTTCTCCAAGCAGGAATCCGCACTGGGACTCCCTTCTGGAACGAATTACAGCAAGAAGGCGCTGCTAGCCTTCAGGACTTCCAGAAGCGAGTCCAAAAATATATTAACCTCGAAGAAGCCCAGATCGTGGCTTACGGAGGCTATTATCCCACCGGGATAGCGGGATACATGCCAGGAGTATCGCCCTCGGGTACTGTCCCGACCGCGACCCCTCCGGTAAGTGGCATACAGTTCTCTGCTACTCCCGGATACAGCCAGGGCCAAGCTTTGGCCCCGGCATCTTCCCATTACGGCAACCCGTCCGGGGTGAATGGACGGACCCCTTCACAGGCTGCCCCGACTGCTAGCTTAACAGGCCCTACCCAGGGGTCGAGGAGCAAAAGGTCCTCCAAGGGGCAGCACCCGAACGGGAGAGAAGCGCCAAAAGAAGGGGTACACACCCCAATACACCCAGTACACAGAGCTCACGGACTCTCAGGAACGTGTATATTTTGCCACAAGGCAGAATACGCACTACCGGAGACCACAGCCATTGTACAAAGACAGCTCCCGGAGAGATCCGAGTAAAAGGTGCGAGTACCACAACGACATTGGTCACAGCACCAATGAGTGTAAAAATCTCAAAGACGAGATTGAGAATTTGATCCGTTTGGGCCACCTCTATGAGTGGATCAAAAATAGGTTGCCCCACCTTAATCCAGGGCAGGTGGCAGGGGGTATGCTTCCGGGAACACCAGGGGGTACAGCAGGAGTATTGCCTCCAGCTGCTCCCGCAGGTGACACCCAGCATATACCCGGACTACCGCCCCGGCCTAATGGACGGGTAGCCATGATCTCCGGAGGTCCCCATATCGGAGGAAACACTCGCAAGGAGCGAAAGAGATATGCCGAGGCCGCAAGACACAGTGAGGTGTGGGAGGTCACTCAACTCCCGGCTCAAAGGCCTCGGCTAATGGACCAACCCATAACGTTCACGGAAGAAGACGCCAAGGCGGTGCGTTTTCCTCATCACGACCCGCTGGTCATAGAGACCCCCATCGCAAATAAGGTGGTGGCTAGGGTCCTGATTGACAACGGGAGTTCCGTGAACTTGCTCTTCAAAGAAGCCTTCACTGCGATAGGGTTGACCGACCGGGACCTCTCGCCTAGTGGATCGCAGCTCACAGGGTTTAACGGGACGACGCTAATCCCGATGGGAAAAGTCAGGCTCCCGGTTACCCTGTGCCCCGATACCCCCCAAAGCACATTCAAGTATTGCACCTTCGTGGTGGTAGACTGTCCAAATGTACCCCACAACGCAATCTTAGGCCGACCGGCCCTCGTCGACTTTGGTGCAATAACCTCAATCCGACATCTATGCCTAAAATTCCCTACTCAGAAGCCAGAGTCGGAACGGTGAGGGGAAATCAAGGAGCAGGCCGTGCAATGTTACAATGTTGCCACCCACTTGCCGCACTCATGGTCCGGGGGCCCCCTGAGATAGAGAAGGCTGAAGAGGACGAGTTGGATCCTCGCATAGGGTCCGAAAGGGTCGTAGAACCAATAGAGGACGTCGAAGAAATACCAGTGCGCGACGACGACTCCACCAAAGTACTCCGGATAGGGAGAAGCCTGGATCCGGAGGAAAAAGATAAAATAATAAAAACACTGAAGGGCGCCATCGACATTTTCGCATGGCGCCAAGAAGACATGACCGGCATCAGCCCTCATGTCATCACCCATGTACTCAATGTCAACCCGACATGCCCCCCGTCCAAAGAAAAGAGACGCCCGCTCGACTCGGTGAAAGCCGAGGCCTTAGAGAAAGAGGTGGATAAACTTTTGTCCAATGGCATGATCCGCGATGTATACTATCCGGAATGGCTGGCCAATCCGGTCCTGGTGCCCAAGCCGAACGGGACCTGGCGGGTTTGTATAGATTTCACAGATCTAAACAAAGCCTGCCCAAAGGACTGCTTTCCGCTGCCCAGGATCGACCAGATGGTAGACGCCACGTCCGGATTTAAGCTGCTGTCTTTCATGGATGCCTATGCTGGGTACAACCGAATAAAAATGCATACGGCAGACCAGGAGTGCACTAGCTTCAGGACCGATAAGGGGGTATACTGTTACCTAGTCATGCCTTTCGGACTGAAAAACGCCGGAGCAACCTATCAAAGAATGGTTAACCGGATGTTTAAAAGCCTCCTGGGACGAAACATGGAGGTATATGTAGACGACATGCTCGTCAAATCCAAAGCATGCAACAGCCATGCAAACGACTTAGAGGAATGTTTCGAAGTCGTCCGGAGATACGGCATGAAGCTCAATCCGAAAAAATGCACCTTCGGGGTCAAGTCGGGAAAATTCCTGGGCTTCATAGTCAGCCAAAGGGGGATCGAGGCGAACCCGGAGAAAATCCAAGCTCTCCTGGACATGCCATCCCCCAAGAAACATAAGGACGTGCAGAGTTTGACCGGAAAGGTAGCCGCACTGAGCCGCTTTATCTCACGGTCCACGGACAAGTGCATACCCTTCTTCAACATACTGAAGAAATGCCAAAAGTTCGAATGGACAGATGAATGCGAGGAGGCATTCAAAAGGTTAAAAGACCACATGGCCAAACCTCCTATCCTATCAAAACCCGTCCTTGGAGAAGACTTGTTCCTTTACTTGGCCGTCTCCGAGCATGCGGTCAGTGCTGCACTGGTCCGGGAGGAAGAAAAAATTCAGCACCCCGTGTACTATGTTAGTAAGCGCATGGTAGGGGCCGAGACAAGGTACCCGGTTATTGAAAAATTAGTATTCTGCCTCCTGATGGCATCAAGGAAGTTGAGACCATACTTCCAAGCCCATCCGATCAGAATCTTGACCAATCATCCACTCCGGCAAGTTCTCCGTAAGCCTGAAGCATCCGGAAGGCTCCTCAAGTGGGCGATGGAGCTGAGTCAGTTCGACTTACATTACGTGCCCCGGATTTCCATAAAAGGCCAAGCCTTGGCGGACTTCATCACCGAATGTAATGAAGCCGAGGCGACAGCCAATACACCGGAGCCACCCATCCCCACTTGGAGAGTATTTGTGGATGGAGCTTCTAATGAGAACGGTTCAGGAGCCGGAGTGGCTATGATATCACCTACTGGATTGCGGCTCCAGGCAGCACTCCGATTCAACTTCACAGCTTCGAATAATGAAGCCGAATATGAGGCCCTGATAGCAGGGCTAAAATTGGCTAAAGCTGTAGGAGCCAAGAGGGTGGAAGTCTACAGCGATTCTCAGCTGGTCGTAAACCAAGTTTCCGGAGAATACCAAACTCGCGGCGAAAGGATGGCCGCGTACGTAACAATAGTCCGAGAACTACTCCACGAATTCACGGACTATAAAATAGAAAGAATCCCCCGAGAAAAGAACGCTCACGCGGACTGTCTGGCTAAGTTAGCCTCGGACAGCGAAATCGAAGAGCTGGGGGTAGTACCAGTGGAACGCTTGGCAGAGCCAAGCATCAAAATAAAAGAGACCACACAAACGGTTGGGCAAGAACCCAGCTAGATGGTCCCCATCATAAAGTACATAACCACAGGTGAGTTGCCCCAAGAGAGGGCACTGTCTCGAAAGATTCAGTATCAGGCTCATCGTTATGTAATGATGGATCAAATTCTCTACCGGAGAGGACTCAGCATGCCTTATTTAAGGTGTGTATCGGACCCTGAAGCTAGACAAATCATGCTGGAGGTCCATGAAGGGTTCTGTGGAGATCATACGGGAGGACCCAGCCTCTCAAAGAAAATATTGAGGCAGGGGTACTCTGGCCAACAATGAAAAAAGATTGTATAGACTATGTCCAAAAGTGTGACTCGTGCCAAAGGTACGCGAACATACCGAGAGCTCCTCCAAATGAGATCACTTTGATGACCAGCCCCTGGCCCTTCGCGGTCTGGGGAATAGATCTCATCGGGTCTCTACCTACGGGAAAAGGAGGGGTAAAGTATGCAATAGTAGCAGTGGACTACTTCACCAAGTGGACAGAGGCTGAGCCTATGAAGACAATAACTGCTAAGAAGGCGTTGGACTTTGTTATCAAAAACATAGTGTGTCGATACGGCTTGCCTCACAAGATAGTCTCAGACAATGGAAAGCAATTTGATTGCGAGGAATTTACTGACTTTTGCAACCAACACGGAGTGGTAAAAAGCTTCTCCGCGGTAGCCCGGCCTCAAACAAACGGCCAGGCGGAAGCAGTCAATAAAATCCTAAAGGTCACCTTGAAAAAGAAGCTGCTGGCCTGTAAAAATAACTGGCCTGAAGAATTGCCAAGGGTATTGTGGGCCTACCGGACGACCCCCAGAACCACAACCGGTCACTCGCCGTTCTCAATGGCGTACATTTGCCAGGAAGCAATGGTCCCGGTGGAAACATTATTCCCATCCCACAGAGGACGACTTATGATCCGCCACCAATCGTGCCCCGCTCCAAGAGGCTCTGGATCAAGTCGAAGAACTCCGGGATGAGTCCCAAATACGGATGGCTGCTTATCAAAAGAAGGTGACCAAGTATTTTAACTCCAAGGTTAAAAATAGAAAATTCGCTATTGGGGATATGGTCCTAAGAAGGGTTTTCCCAGCCACCCAAGAACCCGGAGTGGGGGTACTTGGACCAAATTGGGAAGGACCATATGAAATCGAGGACGAAATCGGTTCTGGCACTTACAAACTGAAAAGAATGGACGGAACTACTGTCCCAAGAGCCTGGAATGCCGATCACCTCAGAAAATATTACCAGTAGCGAATTAAACTTAGATTTTGTTCAAAGGGTTTGTACCGTCCAAATGTATGCCTCCTCTATATTAAATAAAACTGAGTGCCTTAAAAACAAAGTTTCTATGCCACTCAGGGGGGTACTAGGGTATACCGCACGGACAAACAAAAACAAACTAAGTAAAATATCCTGACCCAAAGGGCAGGTCAATCTAAGTAAAATATCCTGACCCAAAGGGCAGGTCAAAAAATATGCGCAAAAATAAAGAGCATAAGTATAAAAACCCTGAGCCAAAGGACAGGTTAAAATACCTAAGTGTGACAAATAAAGATCGCATATATATAAGAAAAAAATATCCTAGCCCGAAGGGTAGGTCATACACATGTAAATGGCCCGGGGACAGGCCTTAAGATATAATTGTCTCCCCTTCAAATAAAAGCTGCCGCCTATATGTAAATTGTTCTAAGGCAGCAGCAAATATGTACAAACAAAAAAAAAAAAGAGTTATAAGAAGAACGGGTAGAATCTGGGTCAATAATACGGCAGCTCAGTCAGCCCGCGGAGGAAGACGAGGTCCAATCCGTGCCTCAAGCGCAGCATCAAGCTTCTTCTTCTTTTCCCGAAATCTGGCAATCATTTCCTCGGGTTTGGGATAAAAAGTAAGCTTGATACTCTGATCATTGGTGGCCCAAGCCATGTAGACACCATCATCAAAGCGCTTCGGGCACCGGGCGCAGGAAACAGGAGAAAGGAGCTCGGCTCTCTTGGCCTTCCAGGTAGACTGATCTTTGTAATCCCTAAGCTCCTTCAACTCCGCAGCTAGAGCGGCCTTGGATTCGATATCCGACTGGTGAGTCTCCTCTAGAGACCTCACCTTGGCGGCCATTTCATCCAAAGCCTCCCTGGCCTCCCGGAGATCTCGCCTGGCCTTCTCGACAGCCTCGGTTTGAGCCCTTAGTTCCTCCTGATGATGGGCCTCCATCCTGTCTCTCCGCTGGGCCTCGTCCCGGATCATGGCCTCCGCCTGAGCCTCCCTCCGGTTGGCCTCCTCTTCCTTGGCCTTGGCCGCTGCCTCCTGGCGCTCGGCAGCCTCCTGGTAGATCTGCCTCTCCGCTGTGAGGTCTTGGAGGACCTTCCTGACGTCGTTCATGTCCCCAAAGTCGGACAGAGCGAAGCCATGGTTTATGATGTTCCTGGAGAGGCGACCAGCCTCAGCAGCAAGCTGAACCATAACGAGGTATAAGGAAAAATTTCTCAAAGGAAGAAAACAAAATACAAACAACAAAAAGGAAACGCAAAAAATTGCAAAGTACTTACCACTGTGAGAGAATGGCTGAGGTCCTGGACCTGGAAGATAGAGTTCAGGGAAGCACAAGTGGCAAACCGCTTGGGCGCGCAACGTGTAAGCTGAGAAGCGAACTCACCGGTCATCTCCGCGGCAAAGGGAGCCAAAGTGGGCCCTAGGAGGGGACGGAACCAGTCCGTTAAGGGGTCCAGATTGAGGTTCCACGGATCATGATAGTCCGGGTGGTTGATGCTCGCCTCAACCTCAGCTCGCAGAATCCTCCTAAGGGCCTCCACTTCGGCATACCCCCGGGAGTACTCGTCCATAGCATAGTTGTGTTTGGCTATGCGAAGCTCCTGCCTCACCTCATCCCCCGGAATCGGGGTAAGATCAATGTGGGGAGGAGCAGGATTTTCCTCCATCGGGGAAACCCCGCCGTCTAGGCCATGAGCAGGAGTGTCGGCCCTCCGAGGCCTCTTCGGCTCGTCCTGGGCAATCATCTTGCCCTTACGCTTGCGAATCAGAGCCACTTCAGGCTCCTCCTCGTCCTCCTCTGCTACCACTGGAGGGGCTTGAGGCTCTCCAGTACCCTCAACGGCTTCCTCCGAGAAGTCCCACCCTTTCCCTTGGCCTTCTCCCGGAAGCACCTCCTCGTCATCCACTAAGTCAATGGTTTCGGGGGGAGCGCCGGAAGGAACCTTCAAGGAAGGAGCCGGGGGAGAGGGGGTGAAAGCCGGAGGAGCCACGGGAGTATGAACCCCGGCAAGCTGTTCCAGGATGGCATCCATGGAGGTACCTGTTCCAATAAAATAAGCAAGTGTTAGAAGTTCGTGAGGAACCGCTTATAAAAGATGCAGCAAATAAGCTACTCCTACCCGAACTTCCTAATTCGGCCCTAGCAAAGTCCCGAACTTTAATGCTGGCAGCATCATCTCCAAGATAACTGTCCGAGGGCCGAAACCAGCTGGACGCTATGTAAGCCGACGGACCTAAGGGAATAGGTTCCGGAGGGCCGGAGCCCATCCGGGACCGACCTAGGTAATCTCCTAAGTTCGTAAAATAAAATTCCTTCAAATGATCCCCCCACCGGGTCGACGGCATCTTAAACCTACGGAGACGCTCGTCGAACCCTATGGGCCTATGACTGGTATATTCATCAACGGAAGGAACATAGCGAATTATCAAGGGAGACTTACCACCGGCACCGGAAGTGCTAGCACCGGGAGCACCCGAGTTTGGTTCGGGGGCTGAAGGCTGAGGCCGGGAAGTCTGATTCTCAGAAGAACCTTCAAGACGAAGGGGCCTCCCGGCGGAAGGACCCCCAATCTCTTCTTGAAGTATCTTGTCAAAAAATTTAGCCTCGGACTTCCCGCCAATGGCTTGGCTCCTTCGCACCACCGGACTCCCCACGCGAAGCCCTCTCCCAGAGGCAGCCTGGGCCTTAGAATACGCCTTCTCCTGGGCCTTCCGGTAGAGATAATCTTGGTACTTCTTCTCTGCCGTAGCAATGAGCTCATCCCGGAAGGCCTTCTCCGCAACCGGCGCCCTCACATTGGGGCAGATGACCCGTGAGAGGTTGGAGTCATCCACGGATTGATGAGAAAGGATAAGTTTGGCCTTCCTACAATTCTCCGTGGTGACCAGGCCCCCGACATCAAGATCGGCATGGTCGTAGGAGGCGAAGGCTTGGGCCCTTCGAAGGAAAGCCTGAGTGGGAAGCGTCCGCTGGTAAGGTGGGATCCGCACCCACTCCGTGAGAAGCTCCGGGTGGTCCACGGCCCTGAACCCGGACGAGAAGAAAAAGCGGTGGCGGTACTCCTTAACATGAGTCTGCCTATTATATGGAACCACCCCCTCGTTAGCAGGGTGGATCCGGAACCCATAAAAACCATCCTTAAGTTTGTCCCCTTTCTTGGGGACGGATACAAGTTCATAAAAATATAAAATTTCCGCCGGGCTGGGAGACCCCCAGCCACGGGCGGTGTAAAAAATGAATAAGCCTGAGAGCAGGCGGTAAGCTTGAGGAATAAGTTGGTATGGCGCAAGGCCGACAAATACAAGAAAATTCACAAAGTAATCTTGGAGCGGGAGCATGGCACCGGTCATCAAATGGGTCTGACTCCAAGCCCCGAAGCCCTCATAGTTGTGGTTAGGCGTCTCCGAGTCACGAGGAGGCCGGTGGAAGGTCCCCGAGGTGGAGGGTTTGATCCCAGCCACATTAATAATGTTCTCCAGCTGGTGAGGACAAGTCAGGGTCGATCGAAGCTCGGCCGCTTCCCAACCAGTTGCACGGGACTTGTACCCCTCCTGGGCAACGGGTCCCAGAGAAACCTCCTCCAGGGTGGCCATGCTTTTCCCTTTCTTCTTCGAAGATTTCGAGCCAGAAGCAGACATTTTATGTTCTGAGAAAAACAAAAGGGAAAAAGAAAAACCCAGCAGTTAGGTCCCATACCAAACCCTAAATCAAGAAAAAGGGAGTGGGGGTCCCCTAACCGCTGGAAAGAGGCCCCCTCCGGACACGTGTCACCTGGGAAACTCTGGAGAGAATCCCTCAACAAGTGTCGGGTGCAGTGAAATCGCAGAAAGTGGTTTCGCAAAAAGAAAAAAAAAAGGAGAGAAAAGCCATCCTATGCCCTAAGCAACTGTTAAACGAAGAGCACATGGCCCTCTTCAAACAGAACTGTATAACTACAACAGGGGCATGATAAATGGCGATTCTACAACTAATGCAGTAAACATAAAAAAAAAAGAACTCGAAGAACTTAAACACTCACACACCCAGAAGCCTCTAAGTGCGAACCCAGAAAACGAACGAAGTAAATATAAGCATGTTATTATCTAAGGATGCAAGAAACTTACAGTCGATCGTTGAACTGGAGGAACTGAAAAGTGGTTGAGTGAGAGTTGAGAAGTACTGGCAAAATCAAACACTGGAAAATTAAATGAAGTGTCTGAGTATTAAGATAGTTCGTGCTACTTCGAGAAATTTTCTCTCTAGGAAATTCGAGCAGAAATGGCAAGGAATGGAAAGTAACCGAAATGAAGGAAAGGTGGTGGCTTTTATAGGCAAAAGTGCATGAGGAACAGGCGTCTTCACCTACCAATCGCACGGTGGGGGAAACGCACGATTCGAATTTCCAAAGATCAACGGACCAGATCAATCTACCATTAAGGCGGTGGAAACGTTTGAGTATCCGTCTGACACCATCAATGCGCCGCATCAATCATGGGGCGTGAAACGAATCGACCTCTGCAAAAGTGAATCGCTGCATTTAATGCCATTATCAGACACACCTCCACGCGCCCCCAAGTCGTATCAGAAGACCGAGGAGGCGGCTGGAAACATTCCTGCAAAAAGCATATCGCTGCATTAAATGACATCATTTAATTTGCCTCCACGCGCTCGAGGCTCGAGCTAGGGAAACGAGGGGTCAACCGGAGACACTTGAACAAGCCTTGGTTTATTTTTACTAAGTAAACAAGGCTTGGGGGGTAAATGTTGCTCCAAAATTCGCCCAAAATACGTGGACCAGTCGAGAGGGGACACGTGGATCAGATAACTTGGAAAGATTTGCTAAGTCTTTTTATGCCACCAGGAAGCGCTATTAGCATGGGTCCCGGAGGAGACACCCGAAGTACAAGGTACTCTAGGAAGCTAGTATAGCATGAAGGCTCTCCGGGATGTGTCAGGTCTCTCCCGAGAAATCAAGTCGCATTTAATGCTGCATGGGAGGAAGCGTGTTGGGACTGTAACACGCAATAAAGTCTGACGGCACAACCCCCGAACAGCAGCGCTACAGTAATGATCATTTAAGTCTAGCGACGGCTACTCTGCGAAGAGTCACGTCAATCACAAGACAAAAAGGACATTCTCCATAAAAACCCTACAGCACCTAGGGATTTGACCATGCATCACCCATGGTATATTCATCGGAAATGCCCAACTTTATGGATACTTACAGACACATGTGTAAGAACAATTCTAGGGATTACCCCACCAAAACACTATAAATACCCCCTCAAAGCTCATTTAATGGGGTCGAGAATCTTGGTTGCAAAAGAGCAAGACGAGAAAAAACTCACCAAGAACATTCTCTGTATTTAAGAGAAAAACATTCTCTCAAGTGTAGAATCTGTATTAAATACATCCATTAATAGCAGTGGCTCGTGGACTAAGGCTCATTAACGCCCCAACCACGTAAAAAGTCTTCATCTCACTTTCTTACAGCTCCTTATTATAATTATATTTTAATAGTTGCCGAAAACCTCGGTCAACAGGAGGCAACCCAAGTGTTTTCTTTAATCTTTCAGACTTTTTGATTATGTTTTTGGTATGCTTTAGTATTTATAGTATTTTCAATTTTTAGATTAGTACCAGACATTATTTATTTTTAGTTGAATCGTGAAAAGCGTGAAAAAAAAAGTTTTTTTCGACTAGGAGCCCAGAAGTCGCGACCTGGCAGTTCCTGGGTCGCGACCCTTTTTTGTAGTCGCGACCCTGTTCGCGACTTGGGTTTTAACAGAGACTCGTAAAAATTCTGAGTTTCAGAAGTCGCGACTAGGGACATTGGAAGTCGCGACCTATTTTCCAAGTCGCGACCCCAGTCGCGACTTCTTGATTTTCCAGAGAGGCTTAAAAATCGATCGTAAGCTACTCGCGACTAGCCTTTTGCCAAGTCGCGACTTGCTCACGAATTTTCTATAAATTCAAATTTTTCCCCCTCATTCAACCCTACACCAAAAATTTCAAAATTCAAATCCTCTCAGCCGAACCCTACCCCTTTCCATCTCAAAATTTCAATTTTTCATCTCCAATCTTCAATCTTTTCATCTTTTCTTAAATTTCTTAAACCCAATTCATTCAAAAACCCAATTTCACTCAACAATCTACACATATCATCAAAACCCATACCAAAAATCACCCATAATACCCCAAATTCGAAAATCACCATTGTCTTCAACTTCAACCTCAAGCTTTCAAGAACATTCAACAATGGAGGAGGAGTAAAGCTTTTTCGGGTTCGTAAGTATCACTTTCTTCAATCTTTAAGGAATTTGATTAACTTTTTCTAGATTTTGGGTGATATAATTGTGTGTTGTGCAAAAAATTGTTGATATTGGGTTTGTCATTCTTGTATTGTGGTATTGAGTGTTTGGGAATATTGTTTGAGTGAATTTTTTATTTTTGGGATAGAGAAAAATTAAGGGGTGGTGCTGCCCAATTTTTTTAGAAAAAAAAAAAGTTTCAGAAAAAAAAAAATTCGAAAAAGAAAAAGAAAAAAATGGCACCAAAGAGGACTAGGAATGTAGAGGAGGGTTCGTCTTCAAACCCACCACCAACGGGTTTTGATAGGACCCGCTTTGGAAATATTGAGGCCCAAAATCGCTTCATGAGGTTAAAGAATAGGGCTTATATTGATGATCGGGGTATTGAATTCCCCGAAAATCCTTTGAGGCGTCAACCTCGATTTGAAACAATCAAAGCTCAAATAGAAAGAATGAAGTGGGGGAGTTTTGTGGATGCTCGGGGTCGGGCTAATGTTACTATGGCTTGTGAATTTCTTGCAAATTGGCCCGACCGCCGGAATGGGGAAGTAAAAGTGCGTGGGAAGAAAGTTCCTGCTACTGCTGATGTATTTAATGTGATGTTCTCTGTCCAAGATTACACTAGGGAAGAACAACGCCTCCGAATTATTGAGGAGGAAGAGAAGTTTGATATGGTGGATGTGGCGGAGACAGTGGGATTTCCTGGGTTGAGGTTCCATGACAATGATAACACAGAGGAGTCGCCAAATATCTTATACCGGTGTGAGCTGAACCCGGTGGCAAAAACATGGCTGTACTTTGTGAGTGCTCGGTCAGTGCCAAATAAGCACTTTTCCGATGTCCAAATGGATCGCCTGAAATATGTGTACGCCATAATGAAGGGGTACAACATTAACATTGGACAAGTCATAAGGCAAAGCATTGAGCAGATAGTGCAAGGAGCCACGGGAGGTGGTTTTGGTTTGGCAGGAGTTATCACAGAACTCTGCGGGGCATATGAAGTTCCCCAATTAGAGTATGAGAACACGGTGTTGCCACTTTGCAAGATGGACATCGCCTTTGTCAACAGGCTGAAAGAGCCAAATCCCTATGGCCAACCACCACCTGATGCACCGCAAGGGCATAGGCGGCAACGCGAGCCTAGTGTTGAAGAAGAAGAGGAGCAGCCCCTACAATTGCCTGGGCCTATCGATCCTACAACACAATACACTCATGCACAACTGAGTTATATAATTCAGCAGAACAACCACATGCAACAATACATGGTGCAGAGGAGTGTCTATGATGAGGGACAAGTTCAGCAACTTAACTCTCTTATCAACAGAATGAACATTGGGATTGATGACCCGAACTATTTGGCACAACCTCCTCGGTTCTATCCCTATGATCAGCCGCCACCACCCAACCCTTTCTGAGAAGGTCTCAGGTAAGTTTCTTTTCTCTGCATATTACTGTACACATTGGGGACAATGTCATATTTAGTTTGGGGGGAGAGACTTAAAAATTTTAAATTCTGCACTTTAATTTCTGCATTTTAATTTTCTGTTTTAGTTTTTTGTTTTAGTCAAGGAATGGCAATAAGCTTGATGATAGTTGTATACTGCTGATTAGTGCGATGTGATCTGCAATTGTAAAATAATTGTGTGCTTGGTTTAGTTAACTCTTTGGATTAGTTCGGATGTTTTGAAACCTGTGTTTATCTGTAAATACTCAATCTGTGAAAATTGTTATAATTGTTTTACTATGGTTTGTGGTAAGATTGATAGGATAGCTTAGAACTTGCATGTTTATTCTTTTGAGACGAAATCCTTGATAGAGTTCAATTGGAATATGACTTAGGCATTTGTTGGATAGTTTGAGCCTTTCAAGCCTACCATAATAAGGTGTATCCCTAGTTAACCCTATTGAGCCTAAACCTGTTATGTTTTTCACCCATTGATTTGAAAATTTTGCAACCACACTATTAATTTTTTCTTCACCATGTTATCCATGATATCATAAGCTACATGATTAGTTTGGGGGAGGAGAAACATTTAGTGTGAGGAAATAGTGAGAGGGAGAAAAACTTGTAAGATTAAGGCGAATAAGCAATCCCTTCGGATTCAGTCACACTCGGTATATAACCATATCATAGAAGTCTTTATTATACCCCCCTCACTTATTGTTTTTGGATGGCATACTACTTTTTATCATAGAAAACTTAATGTGGAATCTTTGACTCAGTTTATGTGTTTTTTCTTCATTTGTGCTTCATCTACCCATTAATGTTGAGACTACTCATTGTTTTCCAAGTCAATGTTTTCATATTTTGCCCCATTATAGGTACTGAATAATGTGTAATACCCTTTTGCATGACTTTCATTTTGCAGTCAGACGTGAACACTGTATGTTTCGCTGATGAAAGTGGCCATCTTATATATTCTGGCAGTGATGATGCTCTCTGTAAGGTAAATATAGCAAAAGTGTATCTTTTTTTGTTTTTCTTTTCATACCATATGTTTATTTATTAGTTTTCACTTGAAAAAAGAAAATGCATGTTGCACCAAGAAATGTAGCATCCCATTTATGTTGGGGTTTGGCCTGGTAGAGAAGGTCATTACCAATTCTAATACCACTTAAACTGTAGTTATATTTTTGAAATAATTAATATTGTTTTACATTTTACTTGTATTGAATGGATATGTGTCTTGCACGTAGCAAATGTCCTTAAAGTCTTGGAAGATGGATATCTGAAAACACTCGGCCTGCTGGATTATGACAAGCGATTGACACATTCATTCACAACTCATCTGAAGGTTGATCTATTTACAGGCGAGGAAACTTTCACAAGATACAATTTTTAGTTGGCGAGTCTTCACTTTGCTCATTACAAAGTTCCTAATGCAGGAGAGATGTTTACATTTGGCTATGCGCACACTCCTCCATACATAATTAACCGAGTTATTTTGAAGGATGGTTTCATGCATGAGCCGGTTCTTATAACAGTATCAGATCCAATCATGATGCATGACTTTGCCATTACTGAGAATTATGCAATTTTCATGGATCTTCTCCTGATTTTCAAACCGAAGTTATGTTCATTCTTAATTTGTAGCTGTATATCAATTGTTTGAAAGCTTGCAATATTATATTAATATATTAATATATAAAATGACTCCCAATTAATTCTTGTGTCATCAAGTGTATGCATGGAAAGAAGTGCAGTAACTCATAATTTTAACAATCGTATAAGTTTGTATGAAATTACTAAAATTACATATTAAAATAACTCATAAGGAGCACACAATATAATTATCTATTAAAATTACTAATAAAATCTTTTCAAAGAAAACTCTAAACTCCACACTCATAAATAATTAATTAAGAATTACACTCCATAAAACATGAACAAAACGAATCTGCAGTTTCAAATATTTACAATGATAATTAGCTACAAAAATAATGAATGTACTTTCTATTAGACTTTTATTTGGGCTTACATTAAATTTTATTAGTTTTATTAAAACTTGGGTTGATTGGATAGTTCTTTGCTGTGTTAGCCTATGTTGTTGGTGATCAATTGTTAATGGGCTTAGCATCTGTGTGTAAAGTCTAGGTGAAGCAGAAGTGTGGGCTTTTCTAGTTGACTGAAGCCTTTGATGAGCAGGCCCAGCCCAACTAGGGTTTTGTAGCTAAGTCCCCTCCCTAACTCTATAAATACATATTGTCTCATCACAATTGTATACCTTTTGATAATCAGATAAATAAACTGTTTCTGATTTAGAGATCTAGGGAGGAAGACTTAGTTGATAGTATTGTACTATCGAATTGAGATAATTGATATGGATCAATCAGGTACACATACCTAATTATTATATATTATTATTGTGTTCTATGTTATATACAAATAGATCTTGGGATAATTGTTAATTTGTCTAACATGTGGTATCAGATTGCCTATTGTATATGATTTAAGACCAATAATTTGTATATGTTAATTATACATAATTACATGTTAATTTCGTTATTATTTTATGTTGAATTTTTTGTTTTTAAATCGTAAAACTTTAGGGGTTTTGTTTATCATTAAATTCTCGTTCTATTGATATATTATATGCATGAAATCATTATGTATATTATGAGATTTTTACCTTTAAAGTTTTAGGGTTTATATAATCACATTATGAAATTATAATTTGTGTTTTTTAATTTTATTATTTTTGATCTAAAATTGATTATAGATATCTCATTAACAATTGTTTATCAATGCTCTTCAATTTTCGGATTGATTTTAGCAATAAATCTACACATTTAATCTTTAATACCCGAAATTAGCAAAGTAGATCAATTAGAAATTCAATACCGATCGAAACCCACCCATTATCTCGTGATTTCGTCGTTTTTTGGCTGGAAAAATCAGACCAGACCCGAATGGACGAACCGGGTCGCGTGACCCGTTTTTCAGACCCGGATGGAGGTTGAAGGAGCAGTCCAGCCGCAAAGCCCACTCGCGCAGGCGGCGCGTGGGGCCACGTGAAATGTCATTTTTCGACGTTCTTTTTTCCAGCGTGCTTAAAATTTAATTTCTGATTTTTCTATGATTTTTAATTAATTTTTTGACTCCTTTTAATAATAATTATTATTTTAATGATAATTATGTAGTTAAAAAATTATTAAAAATATTTTTGGATGATTTTTCGAAATCTGTCGATCATAGAAAATTTTTTGGGTTTCTTCTCGTTCTATAAGACATAGTCACTCTCTTATTTGATTTATCTTGACTATGTTGTCTCCACCAATTTTCTTATATTCACATCTTTCTATTATTTGTTGTTCTAAAGCTAAAAAACTTGATTGTTTGATACAAAAATAATGTGTTATGGTGGACACTTTATTTTTTGATTATCAATATAATAAAAGCAATTAATATATCTCTTTTAGAAATTTGGTTGAAAATTATTAATTTTCAATGATTGTTTTATCACCAAATTTCACATGTTGAAGAAAATATTATATCTTTTGGTTGACTATATGTGTAATTACTTGCCCAAAGGTAGTATTTACATATATTAGTTCACATTCCATGAAGTGAGTTAATATTAAATATATATATTTTAATTATTTTCCCAAAGGTAATAATTTAAATATATAAATTTATTATTATTTTTTGCTTGAATTAATACATATTTTTAAGAAATTTATTTGCCCAAAGGTAATAAAATTCTTAAATGATATGTATTTTTTCTTTGTTGTTAACTTCATGAAGGTAAATCATGTGTGTTATATTCTCACCCCAAAGGGGAGTTTATAATGACCAGTTGACTATACAATATTTTCTAATGCATTGCTCATATTGCTTAATCAAGTTTTAATTTTTGAATTTTTCAGTCTCCTTTTCTGTGAACAACAATAATGCTTCCATCCATATTTTGAATGCTTCCAACTACAAGACATGGAAACGAGATGTGGAATTTAATTTAGGCATAATGGATTTGGACTTCTGCCTACGAGAAGAAAAACCTACTGATCTTACTGACTCCAGTACAGCTGCCCAGAGAACTCATCATGGACAATGGGAAAAGTCAAGTCGTCTTAGTCTTCTTACTATGAAAAGATCAATTCCTGAACATCTATTGAGTGGTTTGCCAGAAACTACAAATGTCAAAGAGTTTTTCAGTGCTGTAGAAAAACTATATGACACTTGTGAAAACGCTGAAGTTGGACATCTTATGGATGAAATGACAACCATTAAGTATGATGAATTAAAAGGAGTGCGAGATTTTATTCTGAAATTGGTGAATGTTCAATCCAAGTTGAAAGATCATAATATTCCTCTTCCTGACTCTTTCATTATTCCTCGAGCTCTTCATGCACTGCCTGCATCTTTCAGTCTTATCAAGACAACCTACAACACTTACAATAAAACATGGACTATCAGCGACCTAATTTCTCAGTGTGTAGCTGAAGAGAGCAAGCTTAAAAGGGAGAAGAATGAATCTGCTCACTATGTTTCTCATCTCAAGCCCAACAAAGGAAAAGGAAAGTTCAAGAATAAAAATGATGATGCTACTAAACAGAATGGTAATGGTAAGGAGCATAAGAATAAACATAAGAGTAACAATGGAAAGTCCAAATACTCTAATGTGAAGTGTTACTTTTGTGAAAAATTGGGGCATCGGAGAACGGACTGTCAAAAATTTAAGACTTGGTTAGAAAAGAAGCAAGCACAATCAGGTAATTCATTAGCATGTGTTTGTTTTGAATCTAATCTAGTTGATGTTCCCATTGATTCTTGGTGGTTAGACAGTGGTGCTACTGTTCATGTTTCTGCTTCCTTACAGGGGCTAAGGGATCTCAGGAAGCCAAGTGAAAGGGAGTCCAACCTTAAAGTGGGCAATGATGTTGGAGTTGACGTTATCTATGTTGGAACATTTATTGTTGAATTACAGTCTTGTGTTAAGATTATTTTGAATAATACTTTTTATGTTCCTACTTTAAAAGGAATTTAGTTTCGCTTCCGCTTTTGGTTAAACAAGGATATTCTTTTCATTTTGCAAATGATAATGTTGACATTATGATTGACTCTCGAATTATTAGAAATTGCTTTTATTCTGATGGTCTTTACAAGTTGTCATTGGCTCCTTTAAATTCCTCTTTTAATGTTGTGAATACTGTGGGTAAAAGACCTTATATTAAGGAAACATCCTTATTGTTATGGCACAAAAGATTGGGTCATATTTCTAGAGAAAGGGTTGATCGTTTGATTAAATCTTCAAAATGGTTAGCAGCTACGGATGATGAGATCGACTCCATGACGAAAAATGGTATATGGGAGCTAGTTTTATTACCTGATGGTTTTAAACCAATAGGTTGTAAGTGGATTTTAAAGGCTAAAAGGGATAAAAAGCGACAGATTGAAAGGTTTAAAGCGCGGTTAGTGGCTAAAGGCTTTACTCAAAGAAAAGGTATTGATTACACTGAAACTTTCTCACCTGCTTCCACTAAAGATTCATTCAGAATTATTATGGCCTTAGTTGCACATTTTGATTTAGAGTTGCATCAAATGGATGTTAAAGCTACTTTTTTGAATGGAGAATTGAATGAGGAAGTCTATATGTCTCAACCTGAAGGCTACAAGGAGAATGGAAAAGAACACTTGGTTTGCAAGTTAAAATGATCCATTTATGGTCTCAAACAGGCGTCTCGCCAGTGGTACTTGAAGTTTGACAAGGTTGTGACATCGTTTGGTTTCGTAGAGAACAAGTTTGATCAGTGTATTTATATGAAGATCAGTGGGAGTCGTTACATTTTTCTTGTTCTTTATGTAGACGACATTTTACTTGCCAGCAGTGATTTGTCATTACTAAATGAGACCAAAAGTTTTCTGTCTACCAATTTTGATATGAAAGATCTTGGAGAGGCATCTTATGTTTTGGGAATTGAGATCCATTGTGATAGAATATTGAAAGACCAAGTTGATGTTTGCAGATCCTCTAACCAAAGGGTTAAGTGTCGTGTTGTTTAATAAACATGTTGTTAATACGGGCATTTTAGAATCTTTTGATCTTTTGGGTTAGTGGGAGTTCTGTTTTTTGTTTGTTGTTTGTTTTTAGAAATTATTATTTATAATTTTTTGAATAAAGTTATGAACTACATTTTATGTTTCAATATTTTATTATTGGATGTTTATGCTTTCAATTATGTTTTGTTATATTCTCGAGAATGATTGAATTGAAAGCATGTGGTTCATATTGTTGTGATCATTGTCTTTTAAATTTATTTTCTTAATGACAATGATATTTTGTTGGCTTAATTTTTAAGCATATTTAGCGACACTAACTTATTTTAAGTGGTGTGTGATTAATTTCACTGGCTTATTAAGCATCACAGTATTAGTGAAATTGAGGACTGATAAGGATATTAGGTTATTTTAAATTGATCACATGTTGAACATAATTCCTTACCACACTACTAGACTTATTGATCATGTCGATTTAATACTTTGGTATTTGTGATTATGAATGTCTTTTGTTGAGTTAAAAACAATATGATTATCATAGTTCATTATCAAAGGTTAAATTGGACCGGTATGTTGAGATGCTATCAGAGAACTATCATTTTTTTAAAGTGGCCACAAATATTATCCTGTTGTTCAACCCATGAGTCGTTTTCAAACAAAATTATTTTAATATAATATATATGTATTAAAATTAATGTAGCCCAAGTGGGAGAATGTTAGACTTTTATTTGGGCTTATATTAAATTTTATTGGTTTTATTAAAACTTGGGTTGATTGGATAGTTCTTTGCTGTGTTAGCCCATGTTGTTGGTGATCAATTGTTAATGGGCTTAGCATCTATGTGTAAAGTCTAGGTGAAGCAGAAGTGTGGACTTTTCTAGTTGATTGAAGCCTTTGATGAGCAGGCCCAGCCCAATTAGGGTTTTGTAGCTAAGTCCCTTCCCTAACTCTATAAATACATATTGTCTCATCACAATTGTATACCTTTTGATAATCAGATAAATAAACTGCTTCTGATTTAGAGATCTAGGGAGGAAGACTTAGTTGATAGTATTGTACTATCGAATTGAGATAATTGCTATAGATCAATCAAGTACACATACCTAATTATTATATATTATTATTGTGTTATATGTTATATACAAATAGATCTTGAGTTAATTGTTAATTTTTCTAACACTTTCAAATAGCTAGATAAACAGAGCAGCAATGTCATGCATTCTATATACGCCATTTGAGGGTATACAGTTTTTTCTTTTTTTTTTCTTGGGATAGATTTTAATAATACCAAAATAATATTTATCCAATTACTTTTTTCTCTAGATTGTTAGTTAACTTTTATTCGACTAACACATATCAAGTTATTATGTATATACGTACAAATGATCTATAGAAACAATCAAATTATACATTATTTTTGTATCTCACGTTATTATTTTGGAAAATGCTAAATGACTATTTGCAGGATCACCGCCGCTTTGTCGACACTAGCATATTCAATTTATCAACGAAAAAATGGACAATCCAATGATATGCAGACCCGGCTAGAATGAAAAGTGCAAAATACAAAAATTACACTATTGTCTCTGTCGAAGCAAAGGAAGATTAAAATCCACCCATGTGTATCATTATTTTTCTTATATACCATTTTTATACATGTGTTATCTTTAATTATCAACAATTTAGAGATTAATTTTTAATATTCTTTTTTATCTTACACACATTTAAGTGATGTTTCCTTAAGTATTTGAAGATTAATTTTTAGTTTATTTTTAGATTAATTTAAGAACATATTTAAATTATCAAGCTTTCTTAAACACTGATATATTGCATCCAATGTTTACTTTTGATTGTCAAAATTATAAATTATATTATTTAGATATACATAATAATAATCTCACTTAATAACCAATAATATTTTTTCTTTAATTTTTAATTGTATCACTTTTAAATAAAGTAGAAAATACCTAATATAAAATTTAGTATACGTGCCTTGCACTAGGGTTTTTTAGGAGAAGCAAAAATCCCACATGGTTTAGAAACCATTAAAAATTCTGTATCATGGGTTATATAAAGGTGTTTACAAATTTTTGTAAATGTTGTATAATAGGTGATTAATAGTATTAATCTAGCCCACATAGTTATTTTTTTAATATATATATATATATATATATATATATACTAGTTAAAAATCACGTGCACGTGATAAATTTAGTACAAATTTATATTTGCTTCCTTTAGAAAAAAAAATTTAAAATTATTAAACACTATATTTTATGTAATTAAATTTATAAAAAATAATTATAAGATAAAATTATTACCTTTTAAGTACTTATACAATTTATGTAAAAGGATTTTTTTTTGAAAAAAAGTCTTAGCACATTAATATTAGATTTAAAAATAATTATTTTTTATAGAAAATAAAAAGAATACAAATTTCTAAAAAAAAAAATATGTATTAAGTAGATTAGATCAAAATACAGTAGAGATATCAAAACTAAAATTATATTTTGTTTATTTTAATTGAAGATGATTGTTTTTTCTTTTGATAAATTTTAATTATACATATAGCATTTATTCAATTATTAAAATTTTATCATACAGTTAAAATTTGATAACTATGTGTGTGTAGGGTTAATTAAAAATGTTTGATTATAAGTAGAACTTAAAAAATCATAATTTGAATTTTTAAATGTACAACAAAATAATTATTAGGGTTGATGATTATTTTTATTTATCATACAGTGCAATTGTACAGGTACTACATAAAAAATTAATAACATAGTTTTCTACATATATTTAAAAATATGTATATAAAGAATATGAAAAAATCATTGTAAAAACATTTAACAATATGATATATCCTTTCTACCAAAAAAAAAAAACAATGTGATATATGTTATATAGTTGTTAAAAATTGAAGTTTACAATTTTTTTGTGCTATCTACCTTTGTAAAAAGAATTATGTATAATTATTCTTTATCTAATAAAAAATATGTATAATATTAATATAAAAAAAGAATATCTCTATATAATAATTCAGTTTGACACTACACATTCCCTCTTTATTTTGTTGACGGTGGGGCTCACATCTAAAAGAAAGAGAGAGTCAAAAATTACAAGATAATATACTTTTTTATTTTGTTAAGCTGCTCAAAAGGAGGAGTTTTTAGTTTTTATATAAAAAAAAAGATTCTTAATATAGAGATAGAGATAGAGATATATAAAGCTGTAAGGAAGTGGTGACTTTAACTACAAGACAACAAAAAAAAATTCTTATCTTTTTTTTTTTAAGCTGCTCAAAAGGAGGACATTCATTCTTCTATATATATCTATTCTATATAAAGTGTGCCTATATAACAGAATTCTTGGTTTATGAGAAATTCATTGGTGACTTTTTATTTATATTAAAAATAAAATAGTTTATGAGAAATTCATGAGTGACTTTTTATTTATATTAAAAATAAAATGGTTTATGAGAAATTCATGGGTGACTTTTTATTTATATTAAAAATAAAATGGCTTATGAGAAATTCATGGGTGACTTTTTATTTATATTAAAAATAAAATGATTTATTATTAAAAATAAAATGGCTTATGAGAAATTCATGGATCACTTTTTATTTATATATAATAAAATAAATCTCATTAAATAAAAAAAAATACGATTGACCCTTTAGGTGATGATTTTGGCATATACATGTGTATGATCATGGAACATTAGTGTTTTAGTTTAATTGACATTAAAGTCGAATAATTTTTAGTTTATTTTTGGATTAATTTGAGAACAATTTGTCGTTAGATAATCAAGATTTCTTAAAATTAATATATTGCATTCAGTATACTTTTAATTTGCAACACCATTATTTATATTAATTAATGTAAAATGTATTATTTATTTATTGTATACATTAAAAATAATTTTTAACAATAATTAATAATATTTTTTCTTCAATTATTTGTAAATAAAGTAGAAAATACCTAACATAAAACTAAGTATACGTGTTTGGCATATACGTGCTTGGCACATAACTTTTTTCTAGTAGAGAGATATAAATGAATGCACAAGACAATGTGATGTGGAATTCCAAGAATCCATTTCTCAATGATTTCTTTTTTATGATTTTTTTTTGTACTTTTTTAATTAACTTTGTTAATTTTGACTCAATAATAGAGTTTTTTAGAAGCAAAAATTCCTCATAGTTTAGAAACCATTAAAAATATTGTATTATAGGCTCACTACAAGAAAAAAGCCTTTTGCATGTGCTTTTTTGCGTCTGCAAAAGTCATACAATGCGTCTGGAAAACTTTTAAGGCGCCTATAATTGTGCGACTGGAAAAACTTTCACAGAGGCTTTAATGTAGTGCACCTGAGAGTTTTCTTATTTTGTGTGCCTCCACATTTATTAATGTTAAAGCAAATTATATGACATACATAGGCACATGTACTTGCGCCTGTAGAAGTGATTTTTTTTTTTTTTTTAAAAATAATTTTCCTATTTTGTTGAATAAAAATATAATATTATTTTTAACACTTTTCACATAATATTTATTCTATTTTTTTTTTCATTAATAGGTTTTAAATTAATATTTAAAATTAAGTCATTCATAATTTTATACACAATTCATAATTTAAAATACAATAATAAAATTCATATAATTTAAAAAATTATGGATACCAAATATTGTTCAAATGCTAAAAAAAATTAAGTTTTTAATACATGAGTTTCGTCTCTACATATGTAATAACATTAAAAAGAAAATACCATCTAACTCAAACAACTTTTTTTGCATGCTTAGCAAAGTTGGAAACAATTCAATCAACATGATAATACACTTGAATTACTCCACCTTCACTTCAAGTGCTGAAAACAAATATCAAAACAGAGATAATGAGCACAATAGAACTAAAATTCCTTGGGTGCTCACTCAAATTTCCCAAATCATGAATGTAAGACTCATCAAAATCTTCAGAAATAAAAGGGTAATCTTATCTAAGCACTGCTTGTGTAATGTAGAATCATGAAATTCAAAACTAACAACAATTGCAGATTTCACATAATATTTTTATTGAACAAAGTATACATAACTATCCAAAATAGAAGAGTAAAGGAAGAATATGCATAAGATCAATTTGAATAACTTTATAGTGAATCTTTAAGCTATCTGAAGACCTAACTTACACTAGACACACTAATCCCTAAATTTATTTCCACAAAATATAAAATTGGTATTTAAATTATAGATAATCACATAGAGCTCGGAACGAGCTTTCCAACGATATAAAGAACGTCCCAAACAGAGTCCCGAGTCAAAAGTTATGGCCAAAACAAAAACCCGAAAAAAATACAATAAGCTACCATAAAATTGCCGCGACTACTGTGTTTAAAAACCCAAGAAACCCAGCTTCCAGCCACGAAAAATGCATCCATAAACACCAATTTTCATGCTAAACCAGCCCACAATCATAATAAACTTTCACTTAGCATAAATCAAATAATTAGAGAAGAATTACACCTAATTCACTCTCCAAGAACACCAAAATATGCATCACTAATCATCAATTTTCAGCAAGCTTTAACTAGAGCAAAAATCTCAATTCAAGAGCTTGCATAACTATAAAAATATCAGCATCTTTACACAAATTTATTCTCAATATAACTCAAGAAAATGCCATCAAAATCATTAAGAACAATTCCATACCTTTGCAACACATACATGCCAAAAATAACAAGATTATCCCCTTAATCTAACACACATGCAAAAATGGACATATTCACACATAAAGCATGTTTTTCAATCTTATTTCAGCAGCTTGCAATTAAATTAAACCAATTAAAATGGCTACCTCAACACAAGCACAAAGATTACCAAACCAAGCTTTGATCCAAGCAACAACTCACACATTCAACAAAGAAAGAAATAGTTTAAGAGGGAAAAGGGGTTCGGTTTTGAAGAAGAAGAAACCTAGAAATTTCAGCAACAAATTCAAATAAAAAGTGAGAAAATCTACCTCAAATCTAAGCAAGAGCAAAGCCCCAAATCTCCAAAACTAAGCTTTCTTCCACAAGCAATTCACTACAAAATCAAAGCTAGAAAAGAATGAGTTTTTGAGAGAGGGAGAGTGTAACGCCCTAAATAATTAGGCACGCTACCCAAAATACTTATGAAACCCTAATCCCCTAATCGAGATTACTAATCAAAAATATAGCGCAAAATTTAAACTTTTATATTAAACAGAATGAAAATAAACTTGTAATATATTTAAACTTTTAAAATAGTTGGGATCCCAAAAAAATATTTACAAACGCTATTACAAGTCATTTCTTTCTAGCCGACCTAAACGGCAAAATAGAATTCAAAAGTTCATCACTGATAGACCCTTAACCCGCTTGGTCTGATATGGCTTGAACATGTACATTCTTCATCTTGCTCCTCAAACTCATGGTTGATCAGCCACTGACTTACCCTTTCCTGCACAGTAGAGCACCCGTGAGCCAAGCCCAGCAAGACAGTATAAATCATAACAAATATTATATGCTCATTCACATATGTCTGTATAGCACAGACCTGATCATTATCTCATCATGCCCATTTATGTCTACGTGGCGTAGACCTATGTGTTGCGCTCACACATCTAATTAAATCTACAAGACGTAGACCCACGCGTTACTCTCACACGTCTAAATACATTAAGGCCTTAGAAGTGGTTCATCTCGGTTATGAGTACCGAGTCCAACCTGATTATGCCTTGAGCGCATAATCTCTAAATCTCATTTCATTTAACATGGCATGGCATTTATACACATATATCACTAGGGTAATAACCTTAGGCTATTAGACCGTTCCTATTAGGGTAATAACCCGAATCCCGGTTACTAAACATTCATGCATATCATTCTCAATATAAGCGCCACTGCACATACTCTACGTGCTAATCACTGTCTTACCTGTTGTCCCGCAAAGGCAGAGATTCCAAATCTCCGAGTGCTCCTGACCAGGTGCCGGTAATCCTAGTCACACACAATCTGGGATTTTTACAAATATGGTTAACCCCTGATTTCACATTTATAAAATAAATTCATGGCATTTCAAATACAGATAATCACATAGAGCTCGAAAAGAGCTTTCCAACGGTATCAAGAACGTCCCAAACGGAGTCCCGAGTCAAAAGTTATGGCCAAAACAAAATTCAGCATTTCCCGATGAACTCCAACCGGAATTCCGGTTGGAGCAGCCCTGAACCAACCGGAATTCCGGTTGTCTGGGCAGAGAACACGAAATTTCTCAATCTTTAAACCCCCAAAACTCACTCAAATCATCCCCAAACACTACCAAACTTTCCAGAGCATCATTATATGTCATAATAAACATATTCCACAACTTAAACACAATAATTTCACTAAGAATCAAAAAGTGTCATTAAAGCACCAAGCTTGAGTTCCACGAACTCAAGCTTGATTTTCACAACCAAATTTTCAATTAATCCACTTACAGTAGCTAGCAAATATTAAGGATCTAAAACACATTATCAAGCATTAAAATCCATCAGTTAAACACATCAAAAAATCAGATTTAAGCAAGATAAACACAAGCTCAACACTTTGAGCAAAATTCCTCCATGAACACACATACAAGAGCTAGGGTTCAAGGATAAACTCTACACCAATTTCACAGCTGCAAAGATCAACTAAAGAATCATTCTAACTCATAATTTTCAATAATATCACAACCTAAAATCACCCACAACAACCTTCAAGCATGATCAAAGATATAATATCATGAAAACCCTTAAATCCAAACACATGCATATCAAGAGAACATCACATAATTCATGCTTTTTCCCATAACAATTCAGCAGCTAAGACAAGATTAAGATCATGGAAAGCTACCTTAATTCTCAATACAACAAAAGCAAAGATCTTCCTCCAAATTCAAGCTTTTTCCTTCCAAAATCCAAGCTTTGAAAATTCAAGAGGGTTTAAGTGAAAGAGAGAGAGAGGGGTCGGGTGAGGAGGAGAAAAATCCAGAAAATTACATTTCATTTCCTCAAAAATCACATTTTCCAAACATAGTAATTAGGGGTCAAATGACCAAAATGCCCTTAAAGCTTAAATACCCACATACACCCTCACAAGGGTAAAATAGTCATTCAATACTCAATTAATTTCAAATAAATTTCAGATTATCACTCATCAAATGAAATGCCAAATAATCAATCCAATTTACATTTCGGGCCCGAACCCGGTTCGGCCCGAAATTCCCGGTTGTGACTATTACGCGCTAACTTGTTAGAACACACCTGAAAAGGCAACACAGGCATACTTTATAATAATATAGTTCTATTAAGCACACAATTAAATTAGTTTCACCATTTTATCCTTCTCGGGTCATAATTACCAAAATGCCCCTGGCTCACCAACGGGGTCTTTAATATATTAAAATTCATATAAAATCACATATATTGAACTATATAATAATATAATTCCTCAATTATACATAATTATCTATTTAGGGTTTTGCTAATCCATTTCCTAATTCCGGGTATTACAGAGAGGCTGGCTGCTAG
Source organism: Cannabis sativa (assembly GCF_029168945.1). Lineage (NCBI taxonomy): Eukaryota > Viridiplantae > Streptophyta > Magnoliopsida > Rosales > Cannabaceae > Cannabis > Cannabis sativa. The sequence goes on from NC_083601.1 coordinate 64,136,778, forward strand.
GGCTGGAGTTAAATGCAGAAATAAAATCTCATTTTGCTGAATATTTCCCTTTTAATGAGTCATAACGCAAAAAACACAATTACTACATTGCCCTTAAGGCCAAATTCCCATTTTCAAGTATAGAAGGGCAAAAATATAATTTTCACATTTCATACAGAAATAATAAATTTCAGATTTCTCATATAAAAAATAAAATGCAAATTAAACATCCTAAAATTGTATTTCGGCCCCGAAACCCGTTCGGCCCGAAATACTCGGTTGTGACTATAACGCGCCAAATTATCAAAACACACCTGAAAAAGGACAGATAGGCACACTATATAATAATATAGTCCATAAGCACATAATTAAATTAAATTCATAGTTTTACCCTACTTGGTCAAAATTACTAAAATGTCCCTAGCTCACCAACGAGGTCTTAACATGTCATAAATCATAATAATTCACATATAATAAATTATATAATAATATAATTCCATAATTATACACAGTTAACTAGTTAGAGTTTGGTAATCCATTCTCTTAATCTTAAGATATTACAGTTTTCATGGTATGTCTTTAAGTGCATATTTATGTTTATGAATAGTGGGTGATATATATAAGTATTTGAGTTTTTGTTTATTATATTTATTAAATTTTAATAATAAATATTGTTGTTGTTTGGTGGTGGAGGTGGGTGATTGTGAGGGTTATGCTTAAGCAAGTCTTGAACAGAAAGATGCACCTTTTTTTGTTGCTAAGTTTCTGCTTTATCCATTTTGTATTGTTTTCTCTTGTGAGCAACAAAATATTAAGCCTATGCTAATTTAAGAGAATAAAGAAACAAAAACTTACCAATTTCCAATTTTTGGTATAAGAGAAAACACTGGTAAGTTTTTTGTTGTTACGGTTTCTGCTTTATTCATTTTTTTTATTTAATGTACAATATACTATACTAATTCTTATATATATTCTTTCTATAAATGTACATATTTGTCCCTTAGAAATATTTTTATTGTGCATTTACTGGGTTTGAATCTTTGTTGTTAGCTTTTAAAATTAAATTACTTAGTTGTTCCAAATAATTATTACAAATTGTGCCTTTTGGAATGTATTCATGACATGTCTTTGGGAACTTTATTCATCACAACAAACAAGTTTCATATCTTTAGAGATATTGTTGTTAGTTTTATAAATTATGCAAAGAAAAAAAACCTAAAAAAATGTCTTTGTTAATAATCATAGTATTGTGTTACTAATTATACAATTATATAAAATTATTTCTTGTGGTAAGGTACAGAGATTTTGCTTTCCTGTGACAATATGTGTCTATTTTATTAATTTTATCTGTTTTCTTCATAATAATGTTTTGAATCGAACATATTTAGGAGTACATGTTTGTAATGACCGCTTTAGTAATTTGGATTAGTAAAGGCAATTAGTTCTAATTTATGTTATTTTATGATTATTTATGAAATTAATTATTTGTGGACCCCAATATTTAGAAATGAATATTAGAGTTATAATTTCTCAATTCCGGAGATTTTATTAAACACTAGGGGTATTATTTGGCTTATGTGTGAAATATGGTATTTTTGTAATTTTTGCTCGGCGACAACAGAAAATGCGATGGATGGCTAGTTTGATCACATGGGTAAGTCTAGAACTTATTTCTTAGTGGGAAATATTTGAGAGAAAATAAAATACTGGGAATAGACGGGGTTATGGAATTTGACCATTTTACCCCTAGTCTTGGAAAATACCTAAGTTTTGACTTAAAGGGCATTCTAGTCTTTTTAATTAGGGGATTAGGTGGCTGAGTTTGGTGTTGGCAGCTGGCCACTCAAATTATTCAGCCAAGGTTTATCATTTTCATTATTCTCATTTTTGGAAAATAGGGAAAATCAAAGGAAAAACCAAAAAGATAAAACTCTTTCTCTCTTTCTCTCCTTCGGCTGGGGAAAAATTAAAGGAGAATCAGCTCACTTCAACCCTTTTTATGGAATTTAAGTAGGGATTCAAAGGTTCTTGAACCCAAGGTAAGCCCTAGTAGCACCCTTCTTTAAAATCTAAGTTTTTACTTGGTTTGATTGTGTGATTATGCTAGTAAGGGGCTGTTAGGTTTATGCATGCTTAGGGTTCGAATTCTAGGCTTAGTTTGAGTTAAGATTAGTTCCTAGCAGCTGGTTTTGATGTTTGGATTTAGTATTGTGCAAGTTTAAGCTTTGAGTTCAAAGCTTTGATCATTAATGGCAAGTTGAGTTTCTTTGGGTTTTTCTATGAAATACTTGTTGAAAAATATTGTCTATGCATTGTTTAGGTGCTCTAGAAAGTTTGGATGCATTTGGATGAGTTTTGAGCAAGTTGGAGCTTGTTTGGGGAAACCTGGTGCAAACAGCCTAGCCGGTTTGCCAGGCCTGTAAAATCGGCTAGCCGGTTTTGGCAGGATCACCAAACAAGCAATTTTCTCAATTTTTGTCCATTTTAGTGTCGTGGTTGGGTTTTTCCCTAATTCCAGAGTTTGAGTACTCTCTAGGGGGCATAACAGAACCTAGGGTTAAGGTTTTGGGTTTCCCAGGATTAGGGTTTTGATCATGTAACTTACCCGGTTTTAAAATGTGATTAGGGCATCCATCTAGCACGAGACTATCCGTTCAGGTCGGCCAGCACACTTGAATTCGGAAAGAAGGTAAGAACTAAATATAATATGTGCTATCAATAACTGAGTGTATGTATATGTTATGTGTATATGCATGCTTAAAATGTTAGTTGCACTACCAACTCTTATACGGTTAAGGTATAGAGTGTATTGGTATAGTGATTGTTATCTGAGAGTACCATGATACCAGCATAAGTACAGAAAGGTACTGGGTATGTGTGGTACATCACTCAGAGGTACTCAGGGTATGAAACGAACCCTACCAACACTCGTATAGTGAGGTACATAGTGTATGTGGTATAGTGGCTATACCCTGGTATGGAACGTTCTTACTCATCTGTTAAGCCTTCTAAATAGGTGTATGGGCGCCTAGGTACAAGTCGGTATTATATGATATGTTATATGCTTTTCTTACTGAGTTTGTCGACTCACAATTCTACTTCCATGTGTAGGTAAAGGAAAGGTGAAGGCTGAACAGGAGTGAACCTGAGCTTAGATGAAGTTGTACATGTCGAAGCGGCGCAACCTGGAGTGTTCGGTCTCGGGACATCTGAGGTTATATTTTGTAGTCGCTGTGCGACCTGATTAATATGTATTTTGGTATAATATGTTTAAAAGTTTGAAAACGGGATCCGACACTTGCAAATATTTTGATATAATATTAAGTTTAATTTTCAATACAAAAGTTTTAATTTGACACGTTTTTCAAGAAAATTCTTTGATTAGCAAAGACTGCACGGTAATTTAAAAAGCACTGTAGCATGCCTTAGCATTAGGGCGTTACAATTTTGGTATCAGAGCCGCCAGGTTTATCTACCGAAGCTTGCTAAGACATGTACAATCTTCATCAGAGAAAGCTCGGTGCACGGTTCAGTAAGCCCGTACTTGTTTAGTATTTCAAATGATTATGAAAGTATGTTAGGAAGCATATTAGATTATAATTATTTATTTCAAGTGTGTTGCCTTTAAGTCCATAAGAGCGGTATTAAGTTTTTGATCGCTGTCTAACCTTCCTGACTTATGGGTTCGCAGGCTATGTCCTATATAATGGACGTCCCGCAAAATACAAGAAGTCAGGGTAACATGGTTGAGACCGGAGGCGGTCAGGGAAATCTTCAGAATCCCTGTGGTCGCGACTGTGGCCGTGGCAGAGCTCAGGGTGGTCGCCCTGTAAATCCACCACAGGCTCCTCTGGATTGGGAGCAGAGATTTGCGGAAATGCAAGATCGGATCTGCCAGCAGGATGAAGAGATTCAGAGGTTGAGGCAGCAGGGTCCTCCTGTCGTGCCTCCTCAGCAAGTTGCTCAGGCCGTTGCAGTTCCAGTGGTGCCAGTAGAACAACCTGTTGTTGGCAACTGTATGGAGCCACTATACGAAAGGTTCCGTAAGCAGGCACCTCCAGTGTTTCTGGGAGGTCCTGATGTAATGAAGGCTGAGTAGTGGCTCACAGTTATTGAGCGTATTCTCAACTTTATGGGAGTTGTTGGTAATGATCGGGTGACCTGTGCCACTTTCCAGTTCCAGGAGGACGCTCTTCTGTGGTGGGAGTTGATAACCCTCACTCGGGACGTCACAGTTATGACCTGGGAAGAATTTAAGGAATTGTTTAACTCCAAATACTATAATGAAGCCGTCCGCAGTGCTAAGCGGAAAGCGTTTACTGAGTTGGTACAAACCGAGGGGATGTCAAGTATTTGGCCGATTTGAATGTGAAGATCAGGCATGATCTGGTGATCACTACCAATGAAGCACCACATATGTTGAAATGGTTGAAAAAGCTTAGAGAGCCGAGGGTGCTGTGAAATTTCTTCAGGAGCCCCGAGTGACTCTGAGTGTTGGTGGAACCCCCAGTTTTCCTACTCCTGTCTATGGTAGGGATGGTGGTCACTCCTGTTGCAAAATTATTTTACCAGGATCTTAGATCTACTCACAAGTATGTTGATTAACACCCTAAATATGAACTTCTAAAACGATTATGAAATAAACACATATAAAGTATTAGAAACCTTACATTGGGTGCAGCGGAATAATGTGACTCCTTCTGTTCAGATCTCTAACACTTGTATCCTTTTTGTCGCAGAGTATTATCAAGAACTGAACCTGGATCTCTTTCTCTCCTTCTTTAGTGCTGAAACTCCTTCTTGTTGAAAGTCTTTCTCTTTCGTAGAGTAGTGTGTGGGCACTACTCTAATCACTAAGTGTTTCGAAATTTCAAGGAAGAAAAGAGAGAGAGAAGTGGCGGCTAGGTATAGAGAAAGAAGGCTCAGGTTTTTCTCTGAAGGAAAAAGTAGAAAGTTAAGTGTAAATTTCCTGAAGCTTTCACTATCTATTTATAGCATTCCACAAGGGTTAGGTTTGAATTATTTGGCATTAAAATAATAAAAAATTCAGATGAAAAAACCCTATAAAAGTGGCCGGCCCTAAGCAATGTGGATTTGGACCTCACTTTTTGCAATTTTGTAGTTTTATCATTTCTGCATCTCATTTTCTCAAAAACGCCAATTTTCAAATTCAACCATTTAAATGCCAATTCTAACTATTTAATAACTATAAATAATTATTAAATAATATTGTCATTTATCATATTTATTAATTGAACCATACAAAGTATCATAATTAACAAATATGTCCCTAAAACTCTTTCTTTACAATTTCGCCCTTACTTAGTGAAAAATTCACAAATAGACATAGTCTAATTTGAGAATTATAAAAGATTAATCAAAACCAATTATATGAGTCTTACAAGCAATATTATCTCAACTAGTGGGGGGACCATGGGTCTATATAACCGAGCTTCCAATAAGCAGATCAAGAATTTATAACCTAAATTCACTGACTTATTAATTCTTCGTTGAATCCACGCATAGAACTTAGAATTGCACTCTCAGTATATAGAATGCTCTATATGTTCCACCATATAGACACATCATTAGTTATCCATTATTATAATCCTAATTTGATCAATGATCCTCTATATGAATGATCTACACTGTAAAGGGATTAGATTACCGTTACACCCTACAATGTATTTTATCCTTAAAATACTTAACCCCGTATAAATGATATTTCAACTTATGTGAAATGAGTACTCCACCATTTATTTTCGTTTGGTCAAGCTCGAAGGAGATCATCCTTTACTTACTATTCGCCAGATAGAAGCTATAGATTCCATGTTTATGTTAGCGCTCCCACTCAATTGCACTACCGTGTTCCCAAAATGTATGTATCACCCTGACCCAAAAGTAGGCTTAACTAACAAATCAAAGAACACGAATAGCCTCTTGAGATTGAGCCTAATCATAACAGGATTAAGATCATTTGATCTAGGATCAACTAGGCGATATTGACTTGAATAGATATTACGGTAAGTTTAATAAATCTAAGCCAAAGTTCAATATCGGTCCCTTCCGATGCATACTCCATGCATCCAACCTGAGCTTTACTTTAACCAATGCTCTGGAAAGAACATAGCATTTCTCGAAATGCAAGTAAACTCCGTTGTAGATTATCATATCAGTAAAACCCTGTATCTACTAAATCTAGGAAACTTTATTCACATAGTCATGTTTAGTTTCCAAAGTGTTGACAACACAATAAACAGGATCAAGTATGTGAAAAGGGTTTCAGATGAATTCATACATTATGTACATATAATCATGAAATAAATCATGTGAACCATGGAACATTAAATGTTATTTCTGATCTATATTAATAAGTAAATCTGATTATATTGAAATGAGTTTTATTTAGGGCATAAAACCCAACAACTCCACCACTGATCAGAAAAGGAAAGTCACCCCAGCATCTGGTGGTTTAGGGCAAAGCAAGCGATTCCGTGAGAACCAAGGTAGAGGTGGACGCCAGGGTTACTCTTACCCTGAGTGCCCACGTCGTAAGAAACATCACCCGGGAGAGTTCAACCGGAAGACATGCTTTCTGTGTGGCATGGTGAGGCATTTTAAGAAAGATTGCCCTCAAGCAAAGAAAGAGGAGCCGAAAGCTGAGGTAAAATCAGTTCCTTCTCGAGTGTTCGCCATCACCCAAACCGATGCTGCAGCCAGTCCTTCTGTTGTGACAGGTCAGCTTCCCGTCAACAACTCCTTGTATACTTTATTATTTAATTCGGGAGCTACACGTTCATATGTTGCTACAAGAATAATTGATCTTTTGCGTAGGCCTTGTTATGTTTTAGAAAGAGGGTTTGGAACCCTAATGCCTAGTGGGGAGTTGGTTATCTCTAATAGGCGCATTAGGTCTATGCCGGTTAGGATCAAAGATAGGGAGTTTAGCGCTGACCTTATAGAACTGGAATTATGTGAGTTTGACATCATACTTGGGATGGATTTTTTGTCCAAGTATTCGGCCAGTATAGATTGTAAGCGGAAAATGGTGACTTTTTCAGCAAGAAGGTGAAGATCCATTTGTCTATGTTGGATCAATTCAGGGGTCTCGGATCCCGGTTATTTCTGTATTGAGGGCTAGAGATTTACTACACAGTGGATGTGTAGGATTTTTAGCAGTGGTGATTGACTCTAGCAGACTCAAAATTTGGGCCTGAGGTAGTTTGAGTGGTAAGGGACTTTCTCGACGTGTTTCCCGAGGAATTGCCGGGATTGCCGCCGCAACGAGAAATTGATTTCATAGTTGATCTGACACCTGGAGTCGAACCTTTTTCTAAAGCTCCGTATAGAATGGCTCCAGCAGAACTCAAGGAGCTTAAGTTTCAACTTCAGGGGATGCTTGATATTAGGTTTATCCGATCCAGTGTATCGCCCTAGGGAGCTCCGGTTCTGTTTGTGAAAAAGAAAGATTGTTCTCTCTGAATGTGTATTGATTATCGGGAGCTAAACAAGTTGACAATTAAGAACAAATACCCGTTACTCAGAATCGATGATTTGTTCGATCAACTTCAGGGAGAGATAGTGTTTTCAAAGATTGATCTACAATCTGGTTATCATCAACTCAGAATCCGGGAAGAGGACATACCAAAGACTGCTTTTCGAACTAGATATGGGCACTATGAGTTTCTGGTGATGTCATTCGGGTTGACTAATGCTCCTGCGACCTTTATGGATCTCATGAATAGGGTATTCAAGTATTTTCTTGATAACTGCGTTATAGTGTTTATTGATGACATTCTTGTATACTCTCAGTATGAAGAGGAGCACGAGCATCATCTTCGAATGGTATTGCAGCGACTTAGGGATCACAAGTTGTATGCAAAGTTTAAAAAATGCAAATTCTAGTTGTTTGAGGTATCTTTTCTGGGACATATTGTCGGAAAGAATGGGATTATGGTTGATCCAAGCAAGATTGAGTCTGTGAAGAATTGGCTGAGACCAAAATCTGTGACGGAGGTTCGAAGTTTTCTCGGTTTAGGAGGGTATTATCGACGTTTCGTCGAGGGATTTTCTAAAATCTCTATGCCCCTAACCGAATTGACTAAGAAAAATCAGAGATTTGTGTGGTCAGACAAGTGTGAAACAAGTTTTCAGGAGTTGAAGCAACGTTTGATAATAGCTCCGGTGTTAGCTTTGCCATCAGATCAAGAGAAATTTGTTGTTTATTGTGATGCATCCAGACAGGGTCTGGGATGTGTTCTGATGCAAGCTGACAGAGTTATAGCTTATGCCTCTCGACAACTGAAAGATTATGTACAACGCTATCCAACTCATGACCTAGAGCTTGGTGCTGTGGTTTTTGCTTTAAAGATATGGTAGCATTATCTTTACGGTGAAAAATGTGAGATTTATACTAATCATAAAAGTCTCACGTACTTTTTCACCCAGAAGGATTTGAACATGAGGCAGAGGAGGTGGCTGGAATTGGTTAAAGACTATTATTGTGAGATTCTGTATCACCCTGGGAAGGCCAATGTTGTGGCTGATGCTTTGAGTAGAAGGGGACCCAGGCAGGTTTGTAGCACGATTTTGATAGCCCCTCAACTAGCCTCTGAAATGGTTAGTGCAGGGATTGAGTTTGTAGTTGAGAAATTGCACAACTTGACACTTCAATTTGATCTGTTAGAGAGAATCAGAAAAGCTCAACTAGAAGATCCAGACTTAGTTAAAGTTCGAGATGAAGTTATGGCTGGTCAGCCTAAAAACTTTTCAGTCTCGAATAGTAGAATGTTGTTGTACAAAGCTTGAGTTTGTGTTCCTAGTGTTGATGAACTCAAGAAAGAGATACTTGATGAGACTCATATTAGCCTATTTTTAGCCAACGTTTTGGGTCACTTTTTATAGTTGTTTTCCTTCTTTATTATTATATTTGGAATAGAATTACGCTTGTTTTCTTTGGTTTCAGCTTTCATACTTGGAATGTATAAAATGATCAAATTTCGGAAAACAACAATCTATAGAATAGAGAAAATTCTACAAGAAATAAAGCTAAAACTTCAAGCTTAAATTTGACTATGTTCTGATCAGATTTTGGAAAAAGTCAAAACCTAAACGTTTTAGATTTCTTTTTCTTCTTTCTAACGCATCTTGAATCAACTCATTTGGAGTTCGTATATGAAAGTTATGCACATTTTACTGAAAGATGCTGAAGCTGTCAAATTTTGCTCCAGTAGTCGCGACCACCACTTTCCATGGTCGCGACTAGGAGCCAAACAACAAGTTTTTTTTTCGTATTTTGCCTATGGTTGCGACCAGGGGCGAAATACGGGATTTTTGGCCAGTTTTTGACTTTTTCAAAGGTAGTAACCCTAATTTCTATTTAAGGGGCTCGTGTTTTAGAAGGAAGGGAGGTAGAAATTGTATCCAAAAGTGAAAGAAGGAGGCAGAGGAAGCAATGGTGGCAATCCAGAATGCAATCACCAACTAGTTCTTTCTTAAACTCTTAATTTCTATGTTAATTTCTGTTTTAGTTTTGATTATAGATGTTATTATGGATTTTATGAACTAAACTCCTATTTAGGGAGATGATGAATGTTGATTGAAATTACTTTTGGTTAATGATAATTGCTATTTCTCCTTTCTTGATTGTAAATTTATCCATATTTGTGTTTAATTACATGTTTAAGATTGATCACCTTCTACATGTTCTATGATCCTAATTCAAAATTTGAAAAGTGAGAATTGGGAATGCTAAAATTGGATAAACTAGGTTTTGATGTGAAACGAAAGTATTTGCATAGCCTTTGTGACATTTAGATTATTGCTTAATGCTGATTATATGTTAATTTATCTCGGAGATGATAAGATAACATGTGATTTAGGACCTAAAAGATCTGAAAAGAGTTAGGTTAATTTTTATAATCTGTCATTCACATTGAGAAAGAGAATAGTAATTAGCATTAACAATTGGGTAATTAAATCAATAGGATTCTTTTTCCTAAATATTCATCCATAATTAATTACACTTTTTATTATTATTATCCTGCTTTTCAATTTTTAGTTATTTAATTATTCAACCTTATTATTGATTCTACCAAATAGAAACAAGACTTCAATTGATTGGTACTTAGCTACAGTCCTCGTGGGAACGATCTCACTTACCTGAGTATTACTTGTTAAAACGATACGTATACTTGCGTGATGAATTTATCACAACAAGTTTTTGGCGCCATTGTCGGGGACTGTTTTAGTTAATATTAATATAGTTGAATTCTATTCTAATTTGGTTTCTTTTTATTTAAGTTTATAGATGTTTTACTGAATGTGTTTGACCTACAAGGTAAATCTCAATGTTATACCTTGTGAATTTTGTCCAACAACATAATGAGTCATTCTATTCTGCTTGGGGGAGATTTAAGGAGCTCGGGGAGAGATGTTATTCCAATTTCTCAAGTGGGTGTTTTACTATATTCTTCTATAATGGACTTGATGATGAAACAAAAAGTTGGATGGATTATGGAGCAGAGGTTACTGGAGAGCCTTTGTTAAGGAGAGGCCATGAAGCAATAAATCTGTTGAATGATATGGCATATTTTGATTACGATTGGCATTGGGATCCATCACTTCAAGGTTGGAGTCACCAATACCCTCCTTGTTGTCCAAACTCACCCCAACCAATTGAAGAAGAGGAGGATATATTATCACTTCCAAAAGAGATTAATCGCTTGGCGGACATGGTAAAAGCTCTATGTGATAATTTAATGGCGCATGATTCAGAGAGTTTTAAGGATAATAACTCAAATAACGAAAGTTATGAGAGTTGTTTGAATGTAGTAGAAGCACCATCAGATGAATACATAGAAGAGACTGAGCCTAGAATTGAAGAGAAAGAATCCTTTGAAGTGGTTTAAAATTTGGATACATTGGATGCTTGCTCAACAAATTATGATCTCAATTTGGTGAATGAAGAAACATCCATCCTCAATGATGAAATTATTGAAGATCAAATCACAGTCAAGGATGTGGATGCTCATGAGGAAACTGAACAACCAATTGAGAGTTTAGTTGAGAAAAGCAAGAAAGAGGTGCCATTGGTGGCAGAAGAATCACTTGTAGTTGTTGATTTTAGGTTGTCAACACCACTATATTATGAACCACCAATGGACCCTTATTTTCCACTAATGTCGCATTCTCCATATTGTATTCTCTTCGAGTTACCAAAGGCTTCTCCCCAAGCTCATCATCCAAGGTCTTTTGTTGTTGGTGCGGATTTTGGTTCAAACTCATTACATGCCAAGCTTGAGGGCATCTTCAAAAACAACTTTCAAGTTGTCTTGCATGATGCTTATTATGGGCGTCAACCGCTTGTTGATGTGACATGGACCTAAGGTAAGCTTTCTTCTCTTTAAGTTTTATTTTCACATTGGAAACAATGTGAAAAATTAGTTTGGGGGAGGGGCTTAATTTTAAATTTTTTTTATTTGTTTGATTGTTTAGTTGTTTAGTTAGTTTTTTTTTTTAGTTGTCGTGGTTTAGTGTGTTGTTAATTAAGCCAAGATCAATTTTGTTGCTGTTGTTATTTGTGATATGTCCTGAAATTTTGAAACTGTGTGCTTAATTCTGTTAACTCTTTGGATTAGTTTGGATGCTTGTAAAACCTGTGTATGAATACAATTTGACGATCTATGAAATATGTTATAATTGTTTTACTGTGGTTTGTGGTAAGATTGATTGAATAGCTTAGAACTTGTATGTCTTATTCTTTCGAGGCGAAATCCTTGACAACATTTACTAGGAACATGATTTAGGCAGGTTGTTTGGATAGTTTGAGCCTTTCAAGCCTACCATAAAATTAATATCCTTAGTGAACCCTTTTTTGCCTAAACCTGTTTCGTTTCTTCACCCATTGAACTAAAAGATGTATCCACACTGTTGTTTTTGTCCTTATTACATTTTGAATGCTATCATAAGCCTTACAATAAGTTTGGGGGAGTGAAATATTTAGTGTGTGGAAGTATTGAAGAAAAGAAAAATCTTCCATGATTGAGAAACATGTGAAAAAAAAAAGAGAAACAATTGTAACTCGGCATCACTTGAAAAAAAAAATGAAAAAATCAGAAATAAAAGAAAATTTCATTGATGTCAAGTGATTAGAAAAAAAAAGTAGAAAAATCTCAATCATGGTTAGTTGTGGTAACACTTCAGGAAATTTTAAAATTATGAAAAGCTTGTGGGTTCTTTTGTGCTTATGATATCTTTAGCCAAAATTGTCTTTTATTTTCCGAATATCTAAGCCATAAATTCTAACCTTAAAAAGTTCTTTTGATTCCAAAAAGAATGTTGTCAACCTTAGTGGAGAGAGGTAAGCATGCAAGCATATTGGCTATAGGTTTGTGGACTAGTTTGATGGAGTGAAACCATTATGACATTATTTCGATACTGAAGTTAGTTTGTATCTCTGCATTGTGTGATAAAATGAGCATCCTAATTAATTGTTAGATTTTTTGGAATTGAAAATCTAGTTTAGTTAATGGAAGGGAATTTCACATGAGCCAGCAATAATAAAATTATCTGATAGCTTAGTTAATCGAGGTTTTAGTGTTAGTTATAGTCTTACTCAAGGGCGAGTAAGAATCTAGTTTGGGGGAATTTGTTAGGCTATTTTTAGCCTACGCTTTGGGTCACTTTTTATAGTTGTTTTCCTTCTTTATTATTATATTTGGAATAGAATTACGCTTGTTTTCTTTGGTTTCAGGTTTCATACTCGGAATGTATAAAGCTGAAACTTCAAGCTTAAATTCGACTCTGTTCTGATCAGATTTTGGAAAAAGTCAAAACATAAAAGTTTTAGACTTCTTTTTCTTCTTTTCAACGCATCTTGAATCAACTCATTTGGAGTTTGTATGTGAAAGTTATGCACATTTTACTGAAAGACGCTGAAGCTGTCAAATTTTGCTCCAGTAGTCGCGACCACCACTTTCCATGGTCGCGACCCTTTTTCATGGTCGCGACCATGGCCGCGACTAGGAGCCAAACAACAAGTTTTTTTTTTCGTATTTTGCCTATGGTCGCGACCAGGGGCGAAATACGGGAATTTGGGCCAGTTTTTGACTTTTTCAAAGGTAGCAACCCTAATTTCTATTTAAGGGGCTCGTATTTTAGAAGGAAAGGAGGCAGAAATTGGATCCAAAAGTGAAAGAAGGAGGCAGAGGAAGCAATGGTGGCGATCCAGAATGCAATCACCAACTAGTTGTTTCTTAAACCCTTAATTTCTGCTGTAGTTTTGATTATAGATGTTATTATGGATTTTATGAACTAAACTCCTATTTAGGGAGATGATGAATGTTGATTGAAATTACTTTTGGTTAATGATAATTGCTATTTCTCCTTTCTTGATTGTGAATTTATCCATATTTGTGTTTAATTATATGTTTAAGATTGATCACCTTCTACATGTTCTATGATCCTAATTCAAAATTTGAAAAGTGAGAATTGGGAATGCTAAAATTGGATAAACTAGGTTTTGATGTGAAACGAAAGTATTTGCATAGCCTTTGTGACATTTAGATTATTGCTTAATGCTGATTATATGTTAATTTATCTGAGAGATGATTAGATAATATGTGATTTAGGACCTAAAAGATCTGAACAGAGTTAGGTTAATTTTTATAATCTGTCATTCACATTGAGAAAGAGAATAGTAATTAGCATTAATAATTGGGTAATTAAATCAACAGGATTCTTTTTCCTAAATATTCATCCATAATTAATTGCACTTTTTATTATTATTATCCTGCTTTTCAATTTTTAGTTATTTAATTATTCAACCTTATTATTGATTCTACCAAATAGAAACAAGAATTCAATTGATTGGTACTTAGCTACAGTCCTCGTGGGAACGATCTCACTTACCTGAGTATTACTTGTTAAAACAAGACGTATACTTGCGTGTTGAATTGATCACAACAGCTCCCACCACACCTTATTCACTGCATCCGAGAACCACCAAAATGTATCAAGATTTGAAACCCTACTTTTGGTGGTATGGAATGACAAGGGATGTGGTGGACTACGTGTCCAAATGCTTAACCTGCCAACAAATCAAGGCTGAACATTAAAGGCCGGTAGGGTTACTGCAACCTTTGGTCCTTCCTGAGTGGAAGTGGGAGGACATTGCAATCGACTTTGTAACTGGGTTGCCTAAAACCACAGGAATGTATGATTCAGTGCGGGTTATAATGGACAGATTTACAAGATTAGCTCACTTTCTACTAGTGAAAGTTACATATTCAGTGGATCAGTACGATGAACTGTATGTAAAAGAGATAGTTCGTCTCCATGGAGCCCCTAAATCTATTGTGTCAGACAGGGATCCAAAGTTTACATCGAAGTTTTGGGTAAGTCTTCAGAAGGCTATGGGGACCAAGTTAAAGTTTAGCACAACCTTTCACCCTCAGATTGATGGTCAGTCAGAAAGAACGATTCAGATATTGGAAGATTTACTGCGAGCCTGTGTCATGGACTTTGAAGGTTCATGGAGTAAGTACTTGTCGTTGATTGAGTTCTCCTACAATAATAGCTACCAAAGTACAATAGGGATGGCTCCCTATGAGATGTTATATGGTAGAAAATGTCGTTCTCCTATTCATTGGGACGAAACTGGAGAAAGGAAGTTCTTGGGGTCCAGAGCTAGTACAGAGGACCAATGAGGCCATTGATAAGATCAAGGCTTGGATGCTTGCTTCTCAAAGCATGCAGAAAAGTTATGCTGATCCGAATCGCAGAGATGTCACATTTCAGGCAGGGGAACATGTTTCCTGCGGGTTTCACCCATGAAGGGTATTAGGCGCTTCGGGAAGAAGGGTAAGTTGAGCCCTAGGTTCATTGGGCCATTTCAGATACTTGAGAAGGTCGGGCAGGTAGCGTATCGACTAGCCTTACCACCAGCGTTGTCAGCTGTTCATGACTTATTTCATATTTCTATGTTAAGGAAATACGTGTCAGACCCGACTCATATCTTGAGTTATGAAGCCCTTGAACTGCAATCAGACTTATCCTATGAAGAGCAACCTGTACAGATTCTTGATAGAAAAGATAAGGTTCTTCGGAACAAGACTATTGCTCTGGTTAAGGTGCTCTGGAGGAACAATAAGGTTAAAGAAGCCACCTAGGAGTTGGAGTCTGATATGAGGACTCAACATCCAGAGCTATTCAGGTTAGATTTTGAGGACTAAATCCTTTTAACAGGGGGATAATTGTAATGACCGCTTTAGAAATTTGGACTAGTAAAGGCAATTAGTACTAATTTTTGTTATTTTATGATTATTTATGAAATTAATTATTTGTGGACCCCAATATTTAGAAATGAATATAAGAGTTATAATTTCTCAATTCCGGATATTTTATTAAACTCTAGGGGTATTATTTGGCTTATGTGTGAAATATGGTATTTTTGTAATTTTTGCTCGGCGACAATGGAAAATGCGATGGATGGCTAGTTTGATAACATGGGTAAGTCTAGAACCTTATTTATTAGTGGGAAATATTTGAGACTGTTGGAAATTATTTTAGCAGGATCTTAGATCTACTCACAAGTATGTTTATTAACATCCTAAATAAGAACTTTCTAAAACGATAAATTAAACATATATAAAGTTTAAGAAACCTTACATTGGGTGCAGCGGAATATAATGACTCCTTCCGTTCAGATATCTAGCCCTTGATTCCTTTCTGTAGCAGAGCATTATCAATATCTGAACCTGGATCTCTTTCCCTGAATCTTTGATGCTGAAACTCCTTTGTTGATGATCTTTCTTCACGATCTTCCTCACTATGATTGAGGTATCACTTGATGTGTGTGGGCACTACTCATACACTAAGGATTTCGAAATATTGAAGAAGAAGAGAGGGAGTGGTCAGCCAGATAGGGAGAGAGAAGGCTCAGGTTTTTCTGATTCAGAAAGTGTCAGGAAAATGTCTCATTTTTCTGAAGCCTTCACTATCTATTTATAGCATTCCACTAGGGTTAGGTTTGAAATATTTGGCATTAAAATAATGAAAATATCAGTTTAAATTTCCTACAAAAGTGGCTGGCCCTATACTAGTGGATTTGGGCATCACTTTTTGCAATTTTGCAGTTTTACCTATTCTGCATCTGATTTTCTCAAAAATGCCAATTTTCTAATTCAACCATTTAAATGCCAATTCTAACTATTTAATAACTATAAATAATTATTAAATAATATTGTCATTTATCATATTTATTAATTGAACCATACAAAGTATCATAATTAACAAATATGCCCCTATAAACTCTTTATTTACAATTTCGCCCTTACTTAGTGAAAAATTCACAAATAGACATAGTCTAATTTGAGAATTATAATTGATTAATCAAAACCAATTACATGAG
This sequence comes from Cannabis sativa, assembly GCF_029168945.1. Taxonomy (NCBI): domain Eukaryota; kingdom Viridiplantae; phylum Streptophyta; class Magnoliopsida; order Rosales; family Cannabaceae; genus Cannabis; species Cannabis sativa. The sequence goes on from NC_083601.1 coordinate 64,153,168, forward strand.
TCTTACAAGCAATATTATCTCAACTAGTGGGGGGACCATGGGTCTATATAACCGAGCTTCCAATAAGTAGATCAAGAATTTAGCACTAAAATTCACTAACTTATTAATTCTTCGTTGAATCCACGCATAGAACTTAGAATTGCACTCTCAGTATATAGAATGCTCTATATGTTCCACCATATAGACACATCATTAGTTATCCATTGTTATAATCCTAATGTGATCAATGATCCTCTATATGAATGATCTACACTGTAAAGGGATTAAATTACCGTTACACCCTACAATGTATTTATTCCTTAAAACACTTGACCCCGTATAAATGATATTTCAGCTAATGTGAAATGAGTACTCCACCATTTATGTTCGTTTGGTCAAGCTCGAAGGAGATCATCCTTTGCTTACTATTCGCCAGATAGAAGCTATAGATTCCATGTTTATGCTAGCGCTCCCACTCAATTGCACTACCGTGTTCCCAAAATGTACGTATCACCCTGACCTAAAAGTAGGCTTAACTAACAAATCAAAGAACACGAATAGCCTCTCGAGATTGAGCCTAATCATATCAGGATTAAGATCATTTGATCTAGGATCAACTAGGTGATATTGACTTGAATAGATATTACGGTAAGTTTAATAAATCTAAGTCAAAGTTCAATATCGGTCCCTTCCGATGCATACTCCATGCATCCAACCTGAGCTTTACTTTAACCAATGTTCTGGAAAGAACAGAGTATTTCTCCAAACACAAGTAAACTCTTGTTGTAGATTATCATATCAGTAAAACCCTGTGTTTGATAAATCTAGGAAACTTTATTCACATAGTCATGTTTACTTTCCAATGTGTTGACGGCACAATAAACAGGATCAAGTATGTGAAAAGGGTTTCAGATGAATTTATACATTATGTACATATAATCATGAAATAAATCATGTGAACCATGCAACATTAAATGTTATTTCTGATCTATATTAATAAGTAAATCTGATTATATTGAAATGAGTTTTATTTAGGGCATAAAACCCAACAAACTCCCACTTGCACTAATATAAAACAAAAAGTGCGTTTCAAATAATCTCAACACCTTGATATACAAATCAAGTGTAGTAGTAGTAAACTCCTCGTAATAGGATCTGAAAGGTTGAATTAACCACAACCTTTTCTCCACTATTACTCTTCCTTAATCACAAAATCATTGATAATGTGAAATTCCTCTCTATATGTCTACTCTCTTGGGATACTGGATTCTATACCTTTGGCAACTACTTTTGGATAATCAGGAAATTAACACTAGTAGTTTAAGGCAATTTTGAATGGTGCCAAAGATGTATAGAACTTTCCTTAGACTGAATAAGTACCTTTCCTGCAGCTTAACATTCAGTCCCTCTCTGGTAGACCTAGAGATTTCAGATAGGTTTTTACACTTCTCCAAAATCACTATTCCACCCCCAGAGTAACCACCATCTTATCAGAAATATTTACTAGCACATAGGCAAATTTCGAAATCTGATGTGGTGTAGTCTAAGAGTTTTAAACACACTCTTATAGACTAACATATAGTTCCTCTTCTTAATCTTAGGATTTACTTGATTGTCTTCCAATGTTCTTCTCCTGGATTAATCTGATACCTACTCATTACTCCCACTCAACAGCAGGTGTCTGGTCTAAGGCATACAAAAGTATATCTAAGACCTCTCACTGTTGATATAAGAAATTCTTTCATGGCTTTATCTTTTCTGGAATAGTTAAGACTTTTCCTTAGATAAATAAAATCTATACCTAAGAAGTTGTGAAGCTTCTATAGATTGCCATTAGAAAGAAAATGCTTCAGCATCTTACTAAAGTAAGTTGCTTGCATTAGAGTAAGTAATTACCAGGTATACCACAAGCCATAGGTTTAGATAAACTCAAACCTATAATACTAGGAACAGGAAGTTTTGTTAAGTCCATTGAATGGACTTATAAACGAAAATTTCCTTTTATGTCCTTGTAATAGAAAACTTTAGGTTACTCCATGTGAATGGATTAAACCATAGTTCTATTGGCTTTCTTCTTAGTTTCTTATCTTGACAATCCATTACTTGTTTAAACTCACAATGGATTTTAATCACTAGTGTCTCCCAAGTCATAAGAAGGTGAGTTCCTAGAAACTCTCCCACTACGACAAGGTACCGTGAATTATGTCTAAGAAAATGGTATTAACCTCTTTGGTTGTGACAAGACAACAGAGGCAGTGGGATCATCATATGTTATATAAGATGATAGAACACTTTTGGAATCAAGAAAAATATCTCCTTTATTTGCTACTTGTTTTCAGACTTAGTCATTATCTTAGAAAAGTAGTATTTGTTTGAACAAACACTTTCTTATCTATTAACAATGGGATGGTCCACCCCTAATCACTTAGAATAGCTAAGAAACCATGGTTAACAGTTCTAGCTTTTCTTAATATTTTGATTAGGTCATCCATGAATCTAGTAATGATTTACATTAAGTATACAACCATTACATCATTCTGAACTTGTATTACCATAGAAGGAATTAGGCAACGACTAGTAACTAATCAACAACATGCAACTCGAAATTTCTGGGGAGGTAAGTTTGGATATAATTCAAAAATCAATTTAATGATCTTTGAACTGCATATCTACTAACTATTTCTCCACCCCTATCAGTTCGCAAGATCTTTAACCACTTACCTTAATGGTTTTAACCATTGCTAGAAATTAATGAAATTTTTCAAACATTTCAAATTTCTTGCTAAAAGGTATAATCTAGAGTTATCGTTTGAAGAATACAACGAAAAACTCATATCCACCCCTGAATGTACATCCATCTGCGAATGAGATGAACTACTTTCAGTGGATATAGGCATATTAACTCTTTGCAGAGATTGATCTTGTCAAATCCACTATGAACAAGATACAAATGCCATAGATTAAAAAAATGTGGTAGTGTCTTTTGATGACATAGGTTTAGTTACATCAAAGAGTTCTTAGAATAGTGCAAGTGGATCCTGGTCACAGAATACCTAACTCATATTCCATACAGTTTGAATCCATTAATAAAAGATGGATATTAAACACTTGAGAAAGTGTAACTGTATTGTATCTGGAATTAGAAATATAAGAAAATTTCTGTTTGGATTCTAAAATTAAAGTCAAAGACTTAAATTCAACCAAATATAATGAGTAATTCTTTCTTGGACCAGCACTACTAATACAAACTCTAAGTCAGATTTGCCCATACAAGTAGGAGATTTCTAAGATTGAGGATTTATATCAATTGGGAATAGAATTTCGGGATTATAATCATATGCGTCATTTAATTTCTTAAGAGAAAATATAGAATGACATGAAATGATTTATAGACCATTCATCCAATGATATGTTTTGAAGCTAATTCGAAATGAATGAGCTAAGAGGAATTAGGATAATTTCGTTTATAATAAGAATCCAACGATGCTTCGATTTGCGAAAGACAAAGTAATCTTATTTATGTAATCTTCTTGTTTCATATTGTAAAAATACTAGTGTAAGGTGTCATCAATTGATGAACAGTTAGATGTCGCATATACAATACTTATCTTTCGAGATCTTACACTATTATGTATGTCTAATGGTGAAAATCCACTAGGGATTTATCTCATTAGATAAACAAACATGTTGGACCAACAATGAAGATTCGAAATTAAACTACAACTTAATAACAGAAAATAACATGGTTCAATATAAGTTCATACACAATTCAGAAATTATAAACATATAGCAAGTAGGAATGACTAGTGAAAATACTAAAACATACAATCCTAAATAATTTCCAAGGTTTTCAACAAACTGATACAGTGTCCCGGTAGGCGAGAGTCAAAGCATCATTTATTGAATAGAGTTGTCAGCTCATCTAAAATAGAAACCATTCTAGCAACCTTTTATTCGATCAAAATAAGAATCCAACGTTGTCCCGGTAGGCGAGAGTCAAGGTTATTCTCATTTTATGAGCTTCCACCATTGTTTCATGTTTCATAAGTTTATCTCTAAGTAGTCACCGTAGGGGAGAGTCTAATAGAGACGAAAACTTACAAAACACTTATCAAATGAAATCTTACGGTGTTAAATGCGTTCAACGAATAACCATCCATAGGGGGACGAAGTCTAGCGTCTCGAGGTTATATTGAAAACATTTAACTTTTGTAAGACCAACAATGGAGATCGAATATCTTAATAATAATCAAGCTCATTATTTAAAGTGAGTTGTATTTTCTTTGATTCTCTTTATTTAATTTATTTATTTTAAATATATATTTATTTAAAATTTCCAATTTAGAATGAAAAATTCTAAATATAAATTTTAATTTAATATTTGTAAATTTTACTTAGATGGATATGAAAATAACATGAATTATTTCCATCTTAGTAATAATTTCCAATAAATATTTAGAAAAATATTCAATTTAAGTTGTTACAAAATTAATATAAATTAATTTACAACTCAAATTTAATTTTCTATAAATATATATTGCATTTCGAAAAATTAAAGTATTTAAGAATACAATTTTTGAAAATGCATGTTAAAATAAAAAATTAATCCTGGAAAAATTATTCTAATTTAATGTTGGCCCAAAATTAATTTAATAAAATTAATTTACAACAAAAAATATAATTTTCCTATTTAATTAAATATATATAAGAAAAATTTCAAATATTTAAGTATGATGATAAAAATCAACTTAAATATTAATTTTCTATTTAATTAAATACACTAGAAAAATACTTCAAGCAAAAATATTATCTATCTAGATTTTTCTTTGACTAATTAATTCAATTTCTAATAATATACTTTAATTCAATTTATTTTAAATTAATCAATAAATTAAAAAATCATTGATTTAAGTTGATGCAAGAATTAATTAAAATAAATAATTAATTTACAACTTAATCTATTTTTCAAGATAAAATTCGAAATTCTAGCATTTAAGAAATGCAATTTCGAAAATTGATTAATAAAATAAAGAAAAAATATATTTTGAAAATTATTTAAATTTAGTTGAAAAAATAAATTTCAACTAAAAATAATTTTCTATTTAATTAAATGTCATGAAAAAGAAATATTTAAGTATGATGATAAAAATCAACTTAGATATTTAATTTTCAAATTAATTAAATGTATTAAATTCAAGAAATAAATAAATAAGTGTAGAGAAGGCTTAATTATTAATTTCTAGTTTAATACTAGGAAAAATATACTTAAAATAAATTGTACCAAAATTAATTATATAAATAATTAATTTCACAATGTATAATATTTTCCTATTTAATATTAGAAATAATAAGTAGTCTAGAAATAACTATCTAGAAAATATCTTATTTGACTAAGTATCTTTTCCACAAAATTTGAAAAAATATCTAGTTTAAGTTGTATTAGAAAAAATCTAAAACTTAAATATTTTTCAAATTTAAATTTAATTAAATATCAAAAATTAAGTTGTAACCACTTAATTTAAAAATATTCCATTTTAAGTTAATATTCGAAAAGATATTAACTTAAAAAATATCTAAAGAATCTCAATAACCAATGCCTAAAATTCCTCAACTTAATTTTGAAATTTGAAATTCAAAAGATATTCAGATTTAAGTTGGTTAGTTGTAGAAAACTAAATATCAACTTAAATAAGAATATTTAATGAAAAATTTAAATTAAGTTCCAGAAAGAATCTAGATGGTTATTGTTGACCGAGGTTTTCGGCAACTATTAAAATATAATTATAATACTGAGCTGTAAGAAAGTGAGATGAAGACTTTTTACGTGGTTGGGGCGTTAATGAGCCTTAGTCCACGAGCCACTGCTATTAATGGATGTATTTAATACAGATTCTACACTTGAGAGAATGTTTTTCTCTTAAATACAGAGAATGTTCTTGGTGAATTTTTTCTCTTCTTGCTCTTTTGCAACCAAGATTCTCCGACCCCATTAAATGAGCTTTGAGGGGGTATTTATAGTGTTTTGGTGGGGTAATCCCTAGAATTGTTCTTACACATGTGTCTGTAAGTATCCATAAAGTTAGGCATTTCCGATGAATATACCATGGGTGATGCATGGTCAAATCCCTAGGTGCTGTAGGGTTTTTATGGAGAATGTCCTTTTTGTCTTATGATTGACGTGACTCTTCGCAGAATAGCCGTCGCTAGACTTAAATGATCATTACTGTAGCGCTGCTGTTCGGGGGTTGTGCCGTCAGACTTTATTGCGTGTTACAGTCCCAACACGCTTCCTCCCATGCAGCAATAAATGCGACTTGATTTCTCGGGAGAGACCTGACACATCCCGGAGGGCCTTCACGCTATACTAGCTTCCAGGAGTAACTTGTACTCCGGGTGTCTCCTCCGGGACCCATGTTAATAGCGCTTCCTGGTGGCATAAAAAGACTTAGCAAATCTTTCCAAGTTATCTGATCCACGTGTCCCCTCTTGACTGGTCCACGTATTTTGGGCGAATTTTGGAGCAACATTTACCCCCCAAGCCTTGTTTACTTAATAAAAATAAACCAAGGCTTGTTCAGGTGTCTCCGGTTGACCCCTCGTCTCCCTAGCTCGAGCCTCGAGCGCGTGGGGGCACATTAAATGATGTCATTTAATGCAGCAATATGCTTGTTTGCAGGAATGTTTCCAGCCGCCTCCTCGGTCTTCTGATACGACTTGGGTGCGCGTGAAGGTGTGTCTAATAATGGCATTAAATGCGGCGATTCACTTTTGCAGAGGTCGATTCGTTTCACGCCCCATGATTGATGCGGCGCATTGATGGTGTCAGACGGATACTCAAACGTTTCCACCGCCTTAATGGTAGATTGATCTGGTCCGTTGATCTTTTGGGAATTCGAATCGTGCGTTTCCCCCACCGTGCGATTGGTAGGTGAAGACGCCTGTTCCTCATGCACTTTTGCCTATAAAAGCCACCACCTTTCCTTCATTTCGGTTACTTTCCATTCCTTGCCATTTCTGCTCGAATTTCTCAGAGAGAAAATTCCTCAAAGTAGCACAAACTGCTTTAACACTTAAACACTTCTTTTAATTTTCCAGTGTTCGATTTTGCCAGTGCTTCTCAACTCTCACTCAACCACGCTCAGTACCCCCAGTTCAACAATCAACTGTAAGTTTCTTGCATCTTTAGATAATAACATGCTTACATTTACTTCGTTTGTTTTCTGGGTTCGCACTTAGAGGCTTCTGGGTGTGTGAGTGTTTAAGTTCTTCGAGTTCTGCTTTATGTTTACTGTGTTAGTTGTAGAGTCGCCATTGTCATGCCTCTGTTGTAGGCATACAGCTTTGTTTGAAGAAGGCCATGTGTTCTTCGTTTAGCAATTGCTTAGGGCATAGGAAGGCTTTTCTCTTTTCTTTTCCTTTTTGCAAAACCACTTTTCTGCGATTTTACTGCACCCGACACTTGTTCAGGGATTCTCTCCTGAGTTTCCCAGGTGACACGTGTCCGGAGGGGGCCTCTTTCCAGCGGTTAGGGGACCCCCACTCCCTTTTTTCTGATTTAGGGTTTGGTATGGGGCCTAACTTCTGGGTTTTTTCTTTTTGTTTTTCTCAGAATATAAAATGTCTGCTTCTGGCTCGAAATCTTCGAAGAAGAAAGGGAAAAACATAGCCACCCTGGAGGAGGTTTCTCTGGGACCCGTTGCCCAGGAAGGGTACAAGTCCCGTGCCACTGGTTGGGAAGCGGCCGAGCTTCGATCGACCCTGACTTGCCCTCACCAGCTGGAGAACATTATTAATGTGGCTGGGATCAAACCCTCTACCTCAGGGACCTTCCACCGGCCTCCTCGTGACTCGGAGACGCCTAATCACAACTATGACGGCTTCGGGGCTTGGAGTCAGACCCATTTGATGGCCGGTGCCATGCTCCCGCTCCAAGATTACTTTGTGAATTTTCTTGTATTTGTCGGCCTTGCGCCATACCAACTTATTCCTCAAGCTTACCGCCTGCTCTCAGGCTTATTTATTTTTTACACCGCCCGCGGCTGGGGGTCTCCCAGCCCGGCGGAAATTTTATATTTTTATGAACTTGTATCCGTCCCCAAGAAAGGGGACAAACTTAAGGATGGTTTTTATGGGTTCCGGATCCACCCTGCTAACGAGGGGATGGTTCCATATAATAGGCAGACTCATGTTAAGGAGTACCGCCACCGATTTTTCTTCTCGTCCGGGTTCAGGGCCGTGGACCACCCGGAGCTTCTCACGGAGTGGGTGCGGATCCCACCTTACCAGCGGACGCTCCCCACTCAGGCTTTCCTTCGAAGGGCCCAAGCCTTCGCCTCCTACGACCATGCCGATCTTGATGTCGGGGGCCTGGTCACCACGGAGAATTGTAGAAAGGCTAAACTTATCCTTTCTCATCAATCCGTGGATGACTCCAACCTCTCCAAGGTCATCTGCCCTAATGTGAGGGCGCCGGTTGCGGAGAAGGCCTTCCGGGATGAGCTCATTGCTACGGCAGAGAAGAAATACCAAGATTATCTCTACCGGAAGGCCCAGGAGAAGGCGTACTCTAAGGCCCAGGCTGCCTCTGGGAGAGGGCTTCGCGTGGGGAGTCCGGTGGTGCGAAGGAGCCAAGCCATTGGCGGGAAGTCCGAGGCAAAATTTTTTGACAAGATTCTTCAAGAAGAGATTGGGGGTCCTTCCGCCGGGGGGCCCCTTCGTCTTGAAGGTTCTTCTGAGAACCAGACTTCCCGGCCTCAGCCTTCAGCCCCCGAACCAAACTCGGGTGCTCCCGGTGCTAGCACTTCCGGTGCTGGTGGTAAGTCTCCCTTGATAATTCGCTATGTCCCTTCCGTTGATGAATATACCAGTCATAGGCCCATAGGGTTCGACGAGCGTCTCCGTAGGTTTAAGATGCCGTCGACCCGGTGGGGGGATCATTTGAAGGAATTTTATTTTACGAACTTAGGAGATTACCTAGGTCGGTCCCGGATGGGCCCCGGCCCTCCGGAACCTATTCCCTTAGGTCCGTCGGCTTACATAGCGTCCAGCTGGTTTCGGCCCTCGGACAGTTATCTTGGAGATGATGCTGCCAGCATTAAAGTTCGGGACTTTGCTAGGGCCGAATTAGGAAGTTCGGGTAGGAGTAGTTTATTTGCTGCACCTTTTATAAGCAGTTTCTCACGAACTTCTAACACTTGCTTATTTTATTGGAACAGGTACCTCCATGGATGCCATCCTAGAACAGCTTGCCGGGGTTCATACTCCCGTGGCTCCTCCGGCTTTCACCCCCTCTCCCCCGGCTCCTTCCTTGAAGGTTCCTTCCGGCGCTCCTCCCGAAACCATTGACTTAGTGGATGACGAGGAGGTGCTTCCGGGAGAAGGCCAAGGGAAAGGGTGGGACTTCTCGGAGGAAGCCGCCGAGGGTACTGGAGAGCCTCAAGCCCTTCCAGGGGTAGCAGAGGAGGACGAGGAGGAGCCACGAAGTGGCTCTGATTCGCAAGCGTAAGGGCAAGATGATTGCCCAGGACGAGCCGAAGAGGCCTCGGAGGGCCGACACTCCTGCTCATGGCCTAGACGGCGGGGTTTCCCCGATGGAGGAAAATCCTGCTCCTCCTCACATTGATCTTACCCCGATTCCGGGGGATGAGGTGAGGCAGGAGCTTCGCATAGCCAAACACAACTACGCTATGGACGAGTACTCCCGGGGGTATGCCGAGGTGGAGGCCCTTAGGAGGATTCTGCGAGCTGAGGTTGAGGCGAGCATCAACCATCCGGACTATCATGATCCGTGGAACCTCAACCTGGACCCTTTAACGGACTGGTTCCGTCCCCTCCTAGGGCCCACTTTGGCTCCCTTTGCCGCGGAAATGACCGGTGAGTTCGCTTCTCAGCTTACACGCTGTGCGCCCAAGCGGTTTGCCACTTGCGCTTCCCTGAACTCCATCTTCCAGGTCCAGGACCTCAGCCATTCCCTCACAGTGGTAAGTACTTTGCAATTTTTTGCGTTTCCTTTTTGTTGTTTGTATTTTGTTTTCTTCCTTTGAGAAATTTTTCCTTATACCCCGTTATGGTTCAGCTTGCTGCTGAGGCTGGTCGCCTCTCCAGGAACATCATAAACCATGGCTTCGCTCTGTCCGACTTTGGGGACATGAACGACGTCAGGAAGGTCCTCCAAGACCTCACAAATGGGGCGGAGCGGATCTACCAGGAGGCTGCCGAGCGCCAGGAAGCAGCGGCCAAGGCCAAGGAAGAGAAGGCCAAGGCCAAGGAAGAGGAGGCCACCCGGAGGGAGGCTCAGGCGGAGGCCATGATCCAGGCCGAGGCCCAGCGGAGAGGCAGGATGGAGGCCCATCATCAGGAGGAACTAAGGGCTCAAACCGAGGCTGCCGAGAAGGCCAGGCGAGATCTTCGGGAGGCCAGGGAGGCTTTGGATGAAATGGCCGCCAAGGTGAGGTCTCTAGAGGAGACTCACCAGTCGGATATCGAATCCAAGGCCGCTCTAGCTGCGGAGTTGAAGGAGCTTCGGGACTACAAAGATCAGTCTACCAGGAAGGCCAAGAGGGCCGAGCTCCTTTCTCCTGTCTCCTGCGCCCGGTGCCCGAAGCGCTTTGATGATGGTGTCTACATGGCTTGGGCCACCAATGATCAGAGTATCAAGCTTACTTTTTATCCCAAACCCGAGGACATGATTGCCAAATTTCGGGAAAAGAAGAAGAGGCTTGATGCTGAGCTTGAGGCACGGATTGGACCTCGTCTTCCACCGCGGGCTGACTGAGCTGCCGTATTATTGACCCAGATTCTACCCGTTCTTCTTATAACTTTTTTTTTTGTTTGTACATATTTGCTGCTGCCTTAGAACAATTTACATATAGGCGGCAGCTTTTATTTGAAGGGGAGACAATTATATCTTAAGGCCTGTCCCCGGGCCATTTACATGTGTATGACCTACCCTTCGGGCTAGGATATATTTTTTTTATTTATATATATATGCGATCTTTTTTTTTCACACTTATATATTTCAACCTGTCCTTTGGCTCAGGGTTTTTATACTTACGCTCTTTATTTTTGCGCATATTTTTTGACCTGCCCTTTGGGTCAGGATATTTTACTTAGATTGACCTGCCCTTTGGGTCAGGATATTTTACTTAGATTGACCTGCCCTTTGGGTCAGGATATTTTACTTAGATTGTTCTTGTTTGTCCGTGCGGTATACCCTAGTACCCCCCTGAGTGGCATAGAAACTTTGTTTTTAAGGCACTCGGTTTTATTTAATATAGAGGAGGCATACATTTGGACGGTACAAACCCTTTGAACAAAATCTAAGTTTAATTCGCTACTGGTAATATTTTCTGAGGTGATCGGCATTCCAGGCTCTTGGGACAGTAGTTCCGTCCATTCTTTTCAGTTTGTAAGTGCCAGAACCGATTTCGTCCTCGATTTCATATGGTCCTTCCCAATTTGGTCCAAGTACCCCCACTCCGGGTTCTTGGGTGGCTGGGAAAACCCTTCTTAGGACCATATCCCCAATAGCGAATTTTCTGTTTTTAACCTTGGAGTTAAAATACTTGGTCACCTTCTTTTGATAAGCGGCCATCCGTATTTGGGACTCATCCCGGAGTTCTTCGACTTGATCCAGAGCTTCTTGGAGCAGGGCCTGATTGGTGGCCGGATCGTAAGTCGTCCTCCTGTGGGATGGGAATAATGTTTCCACCGGGACCATTGCTTCACAACCGTACGCCATTGAGAACGGCGAGTGACCGGTTGTGGTTCTGGGGGTCGTCCGGTAGGCCCACAATACCCTTGGCAATTCTTCAGGCCAATTATTTTTACAGGCCAGCAGCTTCTTTTTCAAGGTGACCTTTAGGATTTTATTGACTGCTTCCGCCTGGCCATTTGTTTGAGGCCGGGCTACCGCGGAGAAGCTTTTCACTACTCCGTGTTGGTTGCAAAAGTCAGTAAATTCCTCGCAATCAAATTGCTTTCCATTGTCTGAGACTATCTTGTGAGGCAAGCCGTATCGACACACTATGTTTTTGATAACAAAGTCCAACGCCTTCTTAGCAGTTATTGTCTTCATAGGCTCAGCCTCTGTCCACTTGGTGAAGTAGTCCACTGCTACTATTGCATACTTTACCCCTCCTTTTCCCGTAGGTAGAGACCCGGTGAGATCTATGCCCCAGACCGCGAAGGGCCAGGGGCTGGTCATCAAAGTGATCTCATTTGGAGGAGCTCTCGGTATGTTCGCGTACCTTTGGCACGAGTCACACTTTTGGACATAGTCTATACAATCTTTTTTCATTGTTGGCCAGAAGTATCCCTGCCTCAATATTTTCTTTGAGAGGCTGGGTCCTACCGTATGATCTCCACAGAACCCTTCATGGACCTCCAGCATGATTTGTCTAGCTTCAGGGTCCGATACACACCTTAAATAAGGCATGCTGAGTCCTCTCCGGTAGAGAATTTGATCCATCATTACATAACGATGAGCCTGATACTGAATCTTTCGAGACAGTGCCCTCTCTTGGGGCAACTCACCTGTGGTTATGTATTTTATGATGGGGACCATCCAGCTGGGTTCTTGCCCAACCGTTTGTGTGGTCTCTTTTATTTTGATGCTTGGCTCTGCCAAGCGTTCCACTGGTACTACCCCCAGCTCTTCGATTTCGCTGTCCGAGGCTAACTTAGCCAGACAGTCCGCGTGAGCGTTCTTTTCTCGGGGGATTCTTTCTATTTTATAGTCCGTGAACTCGTGGAGCAGTTCTCGGACTATTGTTACGTACGCGGCCATCCTTTCGCCGCGAGTTTGGTATTCTCCGGAAACTTGGTTTACGACCAGCTGAGAATCGTTATAGACTTCCACCCTCTTGGCTCCTACAGCTTTAGCCAATTTTAGCCCTGCTATCAGGGCCTCATATTCGGCTTCATTATTCGAAGCTGTGAAGTTGAATCGGAGTGCTGCCTGGAGCCGCAACCCAGTAGGTGATATCATAGCCACTCCGGCTCCTGAACCGTTTTCATTAGAAGCTCCATCCACAAATACTCTCCAAGTGGGGATGGGTGGCTCTGGTATATTTGCTGTTGCCTCGGCTTCATTACATTCGGTGATGAAGTCCGCCAAGGCTTGGCCTTTTATGGAAATCCGGGGCACGTAATGTAAGTCGAACTGACTCAGCTCCATCGCCCACTTGAGGAGTCTTCCGGATGCTTCAGGCTTCTGGAGAACTTGCCGGAGTGGATGATTGGTCAAAATTCTGATCGGATGGGCTTGGAAGTATGGTCTCAACTTCCGTGATGCCATCAGGAGGCAGAATACTAACTTTTCAATAACCGGGTACCTTGTCTCGGCCCCTACCATGCGTTTACTAACATAGTACACGGGGTGCTGAATTTTTTCTTCCTCCCGGACTAGTGCAGCACTGACCGCATGCTCGGAGACGGCCAAGTAAAGGAACAAGTCTTCTCCAAGGACGGGTTTTGATAGGATAGGAGGTTTGGCCATGTGGTCTTTTAACCTTTTGAATGCCTCCTCGCATTCATCTGTCCATTCGAACTTTTGGCATTTCTTCAGTATGTTGAAGAAGGGTATGCACTTGTCCGTGGACCGTGAGATAAAACGGCTCAGTGCGGCTACCTTTCCGGTCAAACTTTGCACGTCCTTATGTTTCTTGGGGGATGGCATGTCCAGGAGAGCTTGGATTTTCTCCGGGTTTGCCTCGATCCCCCTTTGGCTGACTATGAAGCCCAGGAATTTTCCCGACTTGACCCCGAAGGTGCATTTTTTCGGATTGAGTTTCATGCCGTATCTCCGGACGACTTCGAAACATTCCTCTAAGTCGCTTGCATGGCTGTTGCATGCTTTGGATTTGACGAGCATGTCGTCTACATATACTTCCATGTTTCGTCCCAGGAGGCTTTTAAACATCCGGTTAACCATTCTTTGATAGGTTGCTCCGGCGTTTTTCAGTCCGAAAGGCATGACTAGGTAACAGTATACCCCCTTATCGGTCCTGAAGCTAGTGCACTCCTGGTCTGCCGTATGCATTTTTATTTGGTTGTACCCAGCATAGGCATCCATGAAAGACAGCAGCTTAAATCCGGACGTGGCGTCCACCATCTGGTCGATCCTGGGCAGCGGAAAGCAGTCCTTTGGGCAGGCTTTGTTTAGATCTGTGAAATCTATACAAACCCGCCAAGTCCCGTTTGGCTTGGGCACCAGGACCGGATTGGCCAGCCATTCCGGATAGTATACGTCGCGGATCATGCCATTGGACAAAAGTTTATCCACCTCTTTCTCTAAGGCCTCGGCTTTCACCGAGTCGAGCGGGCGTCTCTTTTGCTGTACAGGGGGCATGTCCGGGTTGACATTGAGTACATGGGTGATGACATGAGGGCTGATGCCGGTCATGTCTTCTTGGCGCCATGCAAAAATGTCGATGGCGCCCTTCAGTGTTTTTATTATTTTATCTTTTTCCTCCGGATCTAGGCTTCTCCCTATCCGGAGTACTTTGGTGGAGTCGTCGTCGCACACTGGTATTTCTTCGACGTCCTCCATTGGTTCTACGACCCTTTCGGATCCTATGCGAGGATCCAGCTCGTCTTCTTCAGCCTTCTCTATTTCAGGGGGCCCCCGGACCATGAGTACTGGCAAGTGGGTGGCAACATTGTAACATTGCCTGGCCTCTCCTTGATTTCCCCTCACCGTTCCGACTCCGGCTTCCTGGGTAGGGAATTTTAGGCATAGGTGTCGGATTGAAGTTATTGCACCAAAGTCGACGAGGGCCGGTCGGCCTAAGATTGCGTTGTAGGCTGTTGGACAGTCTACCACCACGAAGGTGCAATACTTGAATGTGCTTTGGGGGGTATCCGGGCACAGGGTAACTGGGAGCCTGACTTTTCCCATCGGGATTAGCGTTGTCCCGTTAAACCCTGTGAGCTGCGATCCGCTAGGAGAGAGGTCCCGGTCGGTCAACCCTATCGCAGTGAAGGCTTCTTTGAAGAGCAAGTTCACGGAACTTCCATTGTCAATCAGGACCCTAGCCACCACTTTATTTGCGATGGGGGTCTCTATGACCAGCGGGTCGTGATGAGGAAAGCGCACCGTCTTGGCGTCTTCTTCCGTGAACGTTATGGGTTGGTCCATTAGCCGAGGCCTTTGAGCTGGGAGTTGAGTGACCTCCCACACCTCACTGTCTTGTGGCCTCGGCATATCTCTTTCGCTCCTTTCGAGTGTTTCCTCCGATATGGGGACCTCCGGAGATCATGGCTACCCGTCCATTAGGCCGGGGCGGTAGTCCGGGTATATGCTGGGTGTCACCTGCGGGAGCAGCTGGAGGCAATACTCCTGCTGTACCCCCTGGTGTTCCCGAAGGCATACCCCCTGCCACCTGCCCCGGGTTAAGGTGGGGCAACCTATTTTTGATCCACTCATAGAGGTGGCCCAAACGGATCAGATTCTCAATCTCATCTTTGAGATTTTTACACTCATTGGTGCTGTGGCCAATGTCGTTGTGGTACTCGCACCTTTTACTCGGATCTCTCCGGGAGCTGTCTCTGTACAATGGCTGGGGTCTCCGGTAGTGCGTATTCTGCCTTGTGGCAAAATATACACGTTCCTGAGAGTCCGTGAGCTCTGTGTACTGGGTGTATTGGGGTGTGTACCCCTTCTTTTGGCGCTTCTCTCCCGTTCGGGTGCTGCCCTTGGAAGACCTTTTGCTTCTCGACCCCTGGGTAGGGCCTGTTAAGCTAGCAGTCGGGGCAGCCTGTGAAGGAGCCCGTCCATTCACCCCGGACGGGTTGCCGTAATGGGAAGATGCCGGGGGCAAAGCTTGGCCCTGGCTGTATCCGGGAGTGGCAGAAAACTGTATGCCACTTATCGGAGGGGTCGCGGTCGGGACAGTACCCGAGGGCGATACTCCTGGCATGTATCCTGCTATCCCGGTGGGATAATAGCCTCCGTAAGCCACGATCTGGGCTTCTTCGAGGTTAATATATTTTTGGACTCGCTTCTGGAAGTCCTGAAGGCTAGCAGCGCCTTCTTGCTGTAATTCGTTCCAGAAGGGAGTCCCAGTGCGGATTCCTGCTTGGAGAAGCGCAAGCTGTTGTCCGTCGTCGACCTTCTTGGTCTTCGAGGCTTCCTCTCGGAACCTCTTGATGTAATTCTTCAAGGTCTCGGTGGGCAGTTGCTTGATGTTGGTCAAGGCACTAACCTCCAAGTTGACCTTCCTGGCGGCGACAAATTGTCTCCGGAAGTTGGTTTGGAGTTTGTTCCAACATCCCACCGATCCTGGTTCCAATTTCTTGAACCATTCCTCTGCCGATCCGCTCAGAGTGAGGGGGAAGCATAAGCATTTGGCGTCATTGCTGACCCGCATGGACTCGTCATGACTCGGTTGAATCGTGACAAGTGATCACTGGGGTCGGAGTTCCCAGTATATGCCGCCATCTCGGGCATCTTGAAGTTTTTAGGGAGCTCCGCCTCCAGGATATGTTTGGCACAAGGCTCCCGATCCTCACTGTCCGAGTCGGAGTCATCTCCCTTCTGCCTCCGGGAGACTCGGGCAATATCTTTTCGAAGTATGGCAAGCTCTGCCATAATCCCTTCGTTTACAGTACCCGAGGAGACTACGGGTCTGTATCTTTTTTGGTCAAGGTGATCCCGGAGGTCGCCTTGATTCCCATTGATTTGATTTCTCAGATCAATGGGTGGACATCTCTGTCCTCCTCTTCCTCTACCCCCTGGTTCCTGGTGCACGGAAACGCTTTTCCGGTCCCCTCGATCCTGAGGGCCAAGACTCCCTCTTTGGGGCTTGCCCCTCTGCGGACCTTTCCCTTTAGGGAAATCCGAGCGGACCTTTCGCGGATCCTGCGCCTTTTTCTTTCGACCAGGGGCAGAAGTAGGGTTTTTTGTTTGGTTTTCCTCAGCAGGGTGCCTTATAGGGCTAGGTTCCCTAGGCCTTTGCTGCTGGGAATTAGGCGAAGACGTCGCTGGCTCCCCGTCGAGTCCAGCGGCCATCGCCTTGGGATGCACGTGAATACCAGCTGCCTCCATGGCTTTCTGCATGGCTAGCATCACTTCATGCATCTTTTGATTTTGCACTTTCTGAGCTTCGATCTCAGCTTCATGATCGATAGCTTTTTGTCTGAGGAGCACCAGCTCTTGGTAGCTTCCATCATCATAAGCATACTCGTCGAGGTGTTCCTCGTGGTTTTCATCGGGAACTATTCCTTCTTCTTCTTCCTCGGACTCCTCTGCTGCCCTTGAGGCTACATCTTCCTCATTGGGATCTTGAGCGTCTTCTAGAGGGCGAGGATGACGTGTAGCTCTTGTCTCCACCATTATCGTGAAGTTAAATGCTTGTTGTGAAGCAGCTTTCCTCAGCTCTCAATGAAAGCACCAAAATGTTGACCGAGGTTTTCGGCAACTATTAAAATATAATTATAATACTGAGCTGTAAGAAAGTGAGATGAAGACTTTTTACGTGGTTGGGGCGTTAATGAGCCTTAGTCCACGAGCCACTGCTATTAATGGATGTATTTAATACAGATTCTACACTTGAGAGAATGTTTTTCTCTTAAATACAGAGAATGTTCTTGGTGAGTTTTTTCTCTTCTTGCTCTTTTGCAACCAAGATTCTCCGACCCCATTAAATGAGCTTTGAGGGGGTATTTATAGTGTTTTGGTGGGGTAATCCCTAGAATTGTTCTTACACATGTGTCTGTAAGTATCCATAAAGTTGGGCATTTCCAATGAATATACCATGGGTGATGCATGGTCAAATCCCTAGGTGCTGTAGGGTTTTTATGGAGAATGTCCTTTTTGTCTTATGATTGACGTGACTCTTCGCAGAATAACCGTCGCTAGACTTAAATGATCATTACTGTAGCGCTGCTGTTCGGGGGTTGTGCCGTCAGACTTTATTGCGTGTTACAGTCCCAACACGCTTCCTCCCATGCAGCAATAAATGCGACTTGATTTCTCGGGAGAGACCTGACACATCCCGGAGGGCCTTCACGCTATACTAGCTTCCAGGAGTAACTTGTACTCCGGGTGTCTCCTCCGGGACCCATGTTAATAGCGCTTCCTGGTGGCATAAAAAGACTTAGCAAATCTTTCCAAGTTATCTGATCCACGTGTCCCCTCTTGACTGGTCCACGTATTTTGGGCGAATTTTGGAGCAACAGTTATAATTCTATATGTAATTAAATACAAGAAAATACATATAGTTTAGCTTAGAATAAAAAATTCTTTAAACTATATTTTTCTTAAATTAATTTCAAAATAAATGAAATTAATTATGTTGCTAATCAATTTTATTAGGTTAAACTAGTGTAATTAACCTAGTACAGTTGTTCAAATCAGGCAAATGGGCCTTCACAATTGGGGTGGTTCATGTGAGGGGGTGCTGGGTTCAGTATGTCGTACCCACTTCTATGGCTTCCAACTCTCATACAAGGCCCAAAAGAGAGGAATTTAACCTTAATAAGAACAACTGTTATTAATTGAATAAGCCCAATAACTAAATGGGCCTAAATAAATTCTATCAACAACTATGATAATTTATTTTAGCAACAACAACCTATATGTATCTATAATCAAATTAAACACATAGGCTCACACAGGCACACTTTGGATGGGTCCTATCATGTTGCAAGGTCATACACAGATGAAAGAAGATTGTAAATTATACTTGTTACAAATTATTATCTTGACCAAGGGAGCCATCAGATCATTAGATCTGGCAAAAAGTAACCATGGCTATTTGCAATCAAGTAATAATAGGTTTTGAAAACTTACACATAAGCTAAAACACATACTCCTGCAACAAGGTTAGCTGGATAGTTGGATGTAGGATTTATTTAATTTTAAATTAAATATTTAATTTCGAAAATAATTAATTAAATAATAAAAAAAATTTCGAAAATTTTAAAAGAATTTGAAAAAAATTCGAAAACTAAAAAAAATAAATTTAAAATTAAACCTACAATTTTGAAAAATTAGGTTTCAACCAACCTAAATATCATTTCAAAAATTTGCTAACTACTTTTAAAAATTAAATGTTATTTTAAAAATAAAAATTAAATAAAAATTAGAAAAGATAAATGAAATATCTTTTCAGATTTTAAATTTAATTTAAATAAATAAAATAACAAAATTTAAAAGTTAGCAAAATATCTTACATCTATTTAAAATTACATGATTATAAATATCTTATTTTAAATTTAAATAAGGTCAAAATATCTAAAAAGATTTTAAAAAAAAATCTTAAAAGATAAGATATAATTAAAAATATCTTAAAAGATAAGATATTTTAAAAAATATCTTAAAAGATTTTATAAATATCTTATAAAATCTGATCTTAAATTTAAAAAAAATAAGATATAATCAAATTTAAAACTAAGATAGATTTTTAAGCAAGAAGATAGATACTAATTCTATTCAAATTCAAATTACACTAATATCTTGAATTAAATTTAAAAAATATTAAATTAATTCAAAATGATAATTAGAATTGAATTAGGAATAGTAATAGTATAAATACAAAACTATACAAAAAATTGGAAGTTAATTCCATGAAAAAGCATGAAAAATCGAAGAAAAACAAAAAAATTCGAAACTGTACGGACAGATCTGCGATCGCAGGAAAATATCAGCACAGCCCCCATTTTTTCAAATCTTCAAAAAATCATAACTAATTCAAATAAAATCCAAATTAAGTTCTTTAAAATGCTAACTTGCTTAATTTTTTCCATACTATCCAATAAAAATAATTCCAGAGATAAAATCGCAATTATTTTTCACGAAAATTTCACAAACATCAATCAATCATCAAATAACACTCAATACAACATGATACCATCCAAAGAACATACAAACAATCGTTTTAAAGTCCAAATTTCTTGCAAGTAAATCAATTACCATGGCTCTGATACCAGTTGTTGGAAATTATTTTACCAGGATCTTAGATCTACTCACAAGTATGTTTATTAACATCCTAAATAAGAACTTTCTAAAACGATAAATTAAACACATATAAAGTTTAAGAAACCTTACATTGGGTGCAGCGAAATATAATGACTCCTTCCGTTCAGATATCTAGCCCTTGATTCCTTTCTGTAGCAGAGCATTATGAATATCCGAACCTAGATCTCTTTCCCTGAATCTTTGATGCTGAAACTCCTTTGTTGATGATCTTTCTTCACGATCTTCCTCACTATGATTGAGGTATCACTTGATGTGTGTGGGCACTACTCATACACTAAGGATTTCGAAATATTGAAGAAGAAGAGAGGGAGTGGTCAGCCAGATAGGGAGAGAGAAGGCTCAGGTTTTTCTGATTCAGAAAGTATCAGGAAAAAGTCTCATTTTTCTGAAGCCTTCACTATCTATTTATAGCATTCCACTAGGGTTAGGTTTGAATTATTTGGCATTAAAATAATGAAAATATCAGTTTACATTTCCTACAAAAGTGGCTGGCCCTATACTAGTGGATTTGGGCCTCACTTTTTGCAATTTTGCAGTTTTACCTATTCTGCATCTGATTTTCTCAAAAATGCCAATTTTCTAATTCAACCATTTAAATGCCAATTCTAACTATTTAATAACTATAAATAATTATTAAATAATATTGTCATTTATCATATTTATTAATTGAACCATACAAAGTATCATAATTAACAAATATTCCCCTATAAACTCTTTCTTTACAATTTCACCCTTACTTAGTGAAAAATTCACAAATAGACATAGTCTAATTTGAGAATTATAATTGATTAATCAAAACCAATTACATGAGTCTTACAAGCAATATTATCTCAACTAGTGGGGGGACCATGGGTCTATATAACCGAGCTTCCAATAAGTAGATCAAGAATTTAGCACTAAAATTCACTAACTTATTAATTCTTCGTTGAATCCACGCATAGAACTTAGAATTGCACTCTCAGTATATAGAATGCTCTATATGTTCCACCATATAGACACATCATTAGTTATGGAATGACAAGGGATGTGGTGGACTACGTGTCCAAATGCTTAACCTGCCAACAAATCAAGGCTGAACATTAAAGGCCGGTAGGGTTACTGCAACCTTTGGTCCTTCCTGAGTGGAAGTGGGAGGACATTGCAATCGACTTTGTAACTGGGTTGCCTAAAACCACAGGAATGTATGATTCAGTGCGGGTTATAATGGACAGATTTACAAGATTAGCTCACTTTCTACTAGTGAAAGTTACATATTCAGTGGATCAGTACGATGAACTGTATGTAAAGGAGATAGTTCGTCTCCATGGAGCCCCTAAATCTATTGTGTCAGACAGGGATCCAAAGTTTACATTGAAGTTTTGGGTAAGTCTTCAGAAGGCTATGGGGACCAAGTTAAAGTTTAGCACAACCTTTCACCCTCAGATTGATGGTCAGTCAGAAAGAACGATTCAGATATTGGAAGATTTACTGCGAGCCTGTGTCATGGACTTTGAAGGTTCATGGAGTAAGTACTTGTCGTTGATTGAGTTCTCCTACAATAATAGCTACCAAAGTACAATAGGGATGGCTCCCTATGAGATGTTATATGGTAGAAAATGTCGTTCTCCTATTCATTGGGACGAAACTGGAGAAAGGAAGTTCTTGGGGTCCAGAGTTAGTACAGAGGACCAATGAGGCCATTGATAAGATCAAGGCTTGGATGCTTGCTTCTCAAAGCATGCAGAAAAGTTATGCTGATCCGAATCGCAGAGATGTCACATTTCAGGCAGGGGAACATGTTTTCCTGCGGGTTTCACCCATGAAGGGTATTAGGCGCTTCGGGAAGAAGGGTAAGTTGAGCCCTAGGTTCATTGGGCCATTTCAGATACTTGAGAAGGTCGGGCAGGTAGCGTATCGACTAGCCTTACCACCAGCGTTGTCAGCTGTTCATGACTTATTTCATATTTCTATGTTAAGGAAATACGTGTCAGACCCGACTCATATCTTGAGTTATGAAGCCCTTGAACTGCAATCAGACTTATCCTATGAAGAGCAACCTGTACAGATTCTTGATAGAAAAGATAAGGTTCTTCGGAACAAGACTATTGCTCTGGTTAAGGTGCTCTGGAGGAACAATAAGGTTGAAGAAGCCACCTAGGAGTTGGAGTCTGATATGAGGACTCAACATCCAGAGCTATTCAGGTTAGATTTTGAGGACTAAATCCTTTTAACAGGGGGATAATTGTAATGACCGCTTTAGTAATTTGGACTAGTAAAGGCAATTAGTACTAATTTTTGTTATTTTATGATTATTTATGAAATTAATTATTTGTGGACCCCAATATTTAGAAATGAATATAAGAGTTATAATTTCTCAATTCCGGAGATTTTATTAAACTCTAGGGGTATTATTTGGCTTATGTGTGAAATATGGTATTTTTGTAATTTTTGCTCGGCGACAATGGAAAATGCGATGGATGGCTAGTTTGATAACATGGGTAAGTCTAGAACCTTATTTATTAGTGGGAAATATTTGAGACTGTTGGAAATTATTTTACCAGGATCTTAGATCTACTCACAAGTATGTTTATTAACA
This sequence comes from Cannabis sativa, assembly GCF_029168945.1. Taxonomy (NCBI): domain Eukaryota; kingdom Viridiplantae; phylum Streptophyta; class Magnoliopsida; order Rosales; family Cannabaceae; genus Cannabis; species Cannabis sativa. The sequence goes on from NC_083601.1 coordinate 64,175,703, forward strand.
TCCTAAATAAGAACTTTCTAAAACGATAAATTAAACATATATAAAGTTTAAGAAACCTTACATTGGGTGCAGCGGAATATAATGACTCCTTCCGTTCAGATATCTAGCCCTTGATTCCTTTCTGTAGCAGAGCATTATCAATATCTGAACCTGGATCTCTTTCCCTGAATCTTTGATGCTGAAACTCCTTTGTTGATGATCTTTCTTCCCGATCTTCCTCACTATGATTGAGGTATCACTTGATGTGTGTGGGCACTACTCATACACTAAGGATTTCGAAATATTGAAGAAGAAGAGAGGGAGTGGTCAGCCAGATAGGGAGAGAGAAGGCTCAGGTTTTTCTGATTCAGAAAGTGTCAGGAAAATGTCTCATTTTTCTGAAGCCTTCACTATCTATTTATAGCATTCCACTAGGGTTAGGTTTGAAATATTTGGCATTAAAATAATGAAAATATCAGTTTAAATTTTCTACAAAAGTGGCTGGCCCTATACTAGTTGATTTGGGCATCACTTTTTGCAATTTTGCAGTTTTACCTATTCTGCATCTGATTTTCTCAAAAATGCCAATTTTCTTATTCAACCATTTAAATGCCAATTCTAACTATTTAATAACTATAAATAATTATTAAATAATATTGTCATTTATCATATTTATTAATTGAACCATACAAAGTATCATAATTAACAAATATGCCCCTATAAACTCTTTCTTTACAATTTCGCCCTTACTTAGTGAAAAATTCACAAATAGACATAGTCTAATTTGAGAATTATAATTGATTAATCAAAACCAATTACATGAGTCTTACAAGCAATATTATCTCAACTAGTGGGGGGACCATGGGTCTATATAACCGAGCTTCCAATAAGTAGATCAAGAATTTAGCACTAAAATTCACTAACTTATTAATTCTTCGTTGAATCCACGCATAGAACTTAGAATTGCACTCTCAGTATATAGAATGCTCTATATGTTCCACCATATAGAAACATCATTAGTTATCCATTGTTATAATCCTAATGTGATCAATGATCCTCTATATGAATGATCTACACTGTAAAGGGATTAAATTACCGTTACACCCTACAATGTATTTATTCCTTAAAACACTTGACCCCGTATAAATGATATTTCAGCTAATGTGAAATGAGTACTCCACCATTTATGTTCGTTTGGTCAAGCTCGAAGGAGATCATCCTTTGCTTACTATTCGCCAGATAGAAGCTATAGATTCCATGTTTATGCTAGCGCTCCCACTCAATTGCACTACCGTGTTCCCAAAATGTATGTATCACCCTGACCGAAAAGTAGGCTTAACTAACAAATCAAAGAACACGAATAGCCTCTCGAGATTGAGCCTAATCATATCAGGATTAAGATCATTTGATCTAGGATCAACTAGGCGATATTGACTTGAATAGATATTACGGTAAGTTTAATAAATCTAAGTCAAAGTTCAATATCGGTCCCTTCCGATGCATACTCCATGCATCCAACCTGAGCTTTGCTTTAACCAATGTTTTGGAAAGAACATAGTATTTCTCCAAACACAAGTAAACTCTTGTTGTAGATTATCATATCAGTAAAACCCTGTGTCTGATAAATCTAGGAAACTTTATTCACATAGTCATGTTTACTTTCCAATGTGTTGACGGCACAATAAACAGGATCAAGTATGTGAAAAGGGTTTCAGATGAATTTATACATTATGTACATATAATCATGAAATAAATCATGTGAACCATGCAACATTAAATGTTATTTCTGATCTATATTAATAAGTAAATCTGATTATATTGAAATGAGTTTTATTTAGGGCATAAAACCCAACAGAGACGAAATAAAATACCGGGAATAGACGGGGTTATGGAATTTGACCATATTACCCCTAGTCTTGGAAAATACCTAAGTTTCGACTTAAATGGCATTTTAGTCATTTTAATTAGGGGATTAGGTGGCTGAGTTTTGTGTTGGCAGCTGGCCACTCAAATTATTCAGGCAAGGTTTATCGTTTTCATTATTCTCACTTTTGGAAAATAGGGAAAATCAAAGGAAACACCAAAAAGATAAAACTCTTTCTCTCTTTCTCTCTTTCGGCTGGGGCAAAATCAGAGGAGAATCACCTCACTTCAACCCTTTTTCTGGAATTTCAGTAGGCGTTCAAAGGTTCTTAAACCCAAGGTAAGCCCTAGTAGCACCCTTCTTTAATTTCTAAGTTTTTACTTGGTTTGATTGTGTGATTTTGCTAGTAAGGGGCTGTTAGGTTTATGTAGGCTTAGGGTTCGAATTCTATGCTTAGTTTGAGTTAAGATTAGTTCCTAGCACCTGGTTTTGATGTTTGGATTTAGCTTTGTGCAAGTTTAAGCTTTGAGTTCAAAGCTTTGATCATTAATGGCAAGTTGAGTTTCTTTGGGTTTTTCTGTGAAATATTGGTTGAAAAATATTGTCTATGCATTTTTTAGGTGCTATGGAAAGTTTGGATGTATTTGGATGAGTTTTGAGCAAGTTGGGGCTTCTTTGGGGAAACCTGGTGCAAACCGGCTAGCTGGTTTGCCAGGCCTGTAAAACCCGCTAGCCAGTTTTGGCAGGATCCTCGAACAAGCCATTTTCTCAATTTTCGTCCATTTTAGTGTTGTGGTTGGGTGTTTCCCTAATTCCAGAGTTTGAGTAACCTCTAGGGGGCATAACAGAACCTAGGGTTAAGGTTTTGGGTTTCTCGGGATTAGGGTTTTGATCATGTAACTTACCCGGTTTCAAAATGTGATTAGGGCATCAATCTAGCACGAGACTTTCCGTTCAAGTCGGCCAACACACTTGAATTCGGAAAGAAGGTAAGAACTGAATATAATATGTGATATCAGTAACTGAGTGTATGTATATGTTATGTGTATATGCATGCTTAAAATGTTAGTTGCACTACCAACACTTATACGGTTAAGGTATAGAGTGTATTGGTATAGTGATTGTTATCTGAGAGTACCGTGATACCAGCATAAGTACGGAGAAGTACTGGGTATGTGTGGTACATCACTCAGAGGTACTCAGGGTATGAAACAAACCCTACCAACATTCGTATAGTGAGGTACGTAGTGTATGTGGTATAGTGGCTATACCCTAGTATGGAACGTTCTTACTCATCTGTTAAGCCTTGTAAATAGGTGTATGGACGCCTAGGTACAAGTCGGTATTATGTGATATGTTATATGCTTTTCTTACTGAGTCTGTCGACTCACAATTCTACTTCCATGTGTATGTAAAGGAAAGGCGAAGGCTGAACAGGAGTGAACCTGAGCTCAGATGAAGTTGTACATGTCGAAGCGGCGCGACCTGGAGTGTTTGGTCTCGGGACATCTAGGGTTATATTTTGTAGTCGCTGTGCGACCTGATTAATATGTATTTTGGTATAATATGTTTAAAAGTTTGAAAATGGGATCACAGCACTTGTAAATATGTTGATATAATATAAAGTTTAATTTTCAATACAAAAGTTTTAATTTGACACGTTTTTTAAGAAAATTCTTTGATTAGCAAAGACTGCAGGTAATTGAAAAAGCACCGTAGCGTGCCTTAGCATTAGGGCGTTACAATGTTGAGGGTAGAGTTTCGACTTTTAGCCATAATAGCAGACGAAAGTGTTCTCGAGAGAAAGACTCCTATATGCATCAAGTTTGAGATTCCATATTTTACAGGAATCTAAGTAGGCTTCACACTTCTTGTTGTTGGCCTCTAATTTTATATAGCTATTTCTTATTTCATTAGAATATTTTTTATTTTATTATACTATGATAGATATTTTATGCAATGCATTTATTAATATATATATATATATTAATATAAGTATATAAAGGAATGCACAAAAAGAGTTTAGGTGGCACTTTACTTTTTTTCTCTTCCTATTTTTCTATTTTGTGACACATTCTCTTATTTTATTTGAAAAATAAACTACACATACAAGCTAAAAGTCTCACATTGTTTAGAGACATTTTAAGTGTTATCCATGTAGGTTATAAATAGTACTTTTATTCTTTTTACTTTCTATTGTCTAAGAAATATTATTTCTTTTATGGGTGATTGATTAATATCTTACCCAATTAGTTATATACTTATAGATTTATAAGTAGTTATTTATCTTTTAATAATTAAATTTTAATATACTAATTTTTAATTTTATATATATATTTACGAAATTAATTTAGTTTAAGAATTTATTTTAATATTCTAGATTTTTATATTATTATTTGTTTGAGTTAAAATATTTTTCTACAATTAAAATAGATTTTTTAAAAATTTTAATTTGTTCAAAAGCTCAAAAAGGAATTTGTAAAAGGTGACACACTTATATGACTATATTTGAGCATTTTTTTATCATTTTTATTATCATTTTTTTTTTAATTTATTTCTTTGATTTTTTTGTTACTTTTTTATTAATATAAATATATAAAGGAATGCACAAAAAGAGTTTAGGTGGCATTTTACTTTTTTTCTCTTCCTATTTTTCTATTTTCTGACACATTCTCTCATTTTATTTGAAAAATAAACTACACATACAAGCTAAAAGTCCCACATTGTTTAGAGACATTTTAAGTGTTACCCATGTAAGTTGTAAATAGTAATTTTATTCTTTTTACTTTCTATTGTCTAAGAAATATTATTTATTTTATGGGTGATTGATTAATATCTTACCCAATTAGTTATATACTTATAGATTTATAAGTAGTTATTTATCTTTTAATAATTAAATTTTTTTATACTAATTTTCAATTTTATATATATTTACGAAATTAATTTAGTTTAAGAATTTATTTTAATAGTCTATATTCTTATATTATTATTTGTTCGAGTTAAAATATTTTTCTACAATTAAAATATATATTTTTTAAAATTTTAATTTGTTCAAAAGCTCAAAAAAGGAATTTGTAAAAGGAGACACACTTATATGACTATATTTGAGCATTTTTTTTATCATTTTTTCTCACTTTTTTTTTTTAATTTATTTTTTTGATTTTTTTGTTACTTTTTTATTATTTCAATTTTAGAATACAAAACATATCTATTTCAACAAATTGATTTTTTTATTATTATTTTTCTTATTTTTATATTTTGTAAGTTTAGTTTAAATTATTTAAATAGTTAAAATTATTAGAGATAAAAATTGACCTTTTTTTTTACTTAAGAAATACTTTTTGTAGTTTACATAATAAATTAAAAAGAAAAATATGAATTTTAAAATGATTTATGTTAGTTGTAAAAAAATAATTTTAACTCGAACAAATAACAATATAAAAATCTAGAATATTAAAATAAATTCTTAAACTAAATTAATTTTTTAATTGTTCATTTTACCAAATATTTAATTGGGTAAGATTGAGTTAATCACTCACTCATTCAATGGGAAGAAGAATGAGTGATATATTTATAAGTTAGAACTCTAACACTAATCACATTTTTAAGTTATGTGGAAATTTTTTTAAAAAAATAAAAATAAAAATATAAATTCTATAATGAATATCCATATTATATAGAAATATAAAAATACAAATAACTAAAGATGAATAAAAATATCCAAAATAATAGAAAACATTTAGTTTTTTTTATTCACTTAACCAAATATCGAAGATGTTGTCACATTATAAAAATGTATACTTAATGGGGTAAAATCGAATTAATCAACCACACATACAGTGAAAAAAAAAATGTATGATATATTTATAGGTTACAAGTCTAACACTAATTATATTTGTAAGCTATGTGGGACTTTTATAACATCATAAAAATTATAATTTTATAATAAATGAGAAAATATACACTAATCATATTTCCTAACGAATATATGGTGTAATATAATATTTTAAAAAAATATATTATTTATTATCTTGTTGACCGAGGTTTTCGGCAACCAATAAAATAATAATAATTTAGAGAGCTGGCAGAAAGTAAGAAGGAGATTTGTTACGTGGTTGGGGCGTTAATGAGCCTTAGTCCACGAGTCTGTGTATTTATGATAGTATTTAATACAGAGAATGTTCTTGGTGAGTTTTTACTCTTCTAGCACTTATGCAACCCAGATTCTCGACCCCTCTTTAATGAGCTTTGGGGGGTATTTATAGTGTTTTTGTGGGGTGATCCCCAGAATTAAGGTACATGCATTTCTGTAACTATCAGTAAAGTTGTACATTCCTAATGAATATATCATGGGTAATGCATCGTCTAATCCCTAGGTGCTGTAGGGATTTTATGAGGGCAGTCCTTAATCCCTTTTGACTGATGTGATTCTTCACAGAGTAGCCGTCACTAGACTTTATTGGTCATAGCCTAGTAGGTACAGATTGGGGGTTGTGTCGTCAGACTTTATTGCGTGTGGCAGTTCCAATACGCCTCCTCCCATGCGGCATTAAATGGGAGATGACTGTTCAGAAGAAGCCTAACACCACCAGGAGATGCTTTGATGCCATCTTGCTCTCCGGGAGCATATGAAACTTTGCATGCCTTCTCCGGGAGGCATATCCAAAATAATCCTTTGCTTTATAAAGATTTAGCTATTTAATTCAAATGCTAAACTCTTCCCCTCCACATGTCATTGTCCGGTTGGTCCACGTATATTAGGCAAAATCAGGGGCAACATTTACCCCCCAAGCCTTGTTTAATTGTGAAGTGAACAAGGCTTGCTTAGATGCCTCCGGTTGGCTCCTCGGTTTCCTGGCACGTGCTTTGGGAGCGTGAGGGTGTATTTAATGATCACCATTACTGTAGCGATTCACTTTTTGCAGGCGTCGATTCGTTTCTTGTCCATTAATTGATACAGCGCATTAATGGGTGTCAGACGGACACTCAAACGTTTCCACCGTCTTGATGACGATCCAATCCAACCGTTGGATCATGGGAATTCGAATCGTGTACCTTCCCAGCCGTTTGATGATAGCTGATCACAGCTGTTTCACATGTGTTTTGGCCTATAAAAGCCACCGTTCTCACTTCATTTGGTTACTTTCAGAATTTCTTCAAATTTTCTCAAGTTTTCCAGAGAGAAACAGAAACCCTCAGACACCATAGATTTCTTACTTCTTTTCCTTCATCGCTGCCAATCAACTCTTTACCATCGATCAACACCAACGCCCAGTTCTCAAGCTTTATGTAAGTTCTTCGCATCTTATACTTTAGTTTATTGTTTGTGTACATCGCATGCTTTACTGTTCATCTGCTTTTTCTAGGTTTGATATTTGAGTTTCTGGGAATTTCTGTTTTGAGTTTTTGTGTAACGCGTTATATTCCTCCTTCGTGGTGTTCGAGTTACTTCTTTTCTTCGTATTTTTTATCAAGGACCCATCTTTTCTTCACGTATTGACATTCAAGGGTTTAGAGTAGACTTCGTCTTTTCGATTCTTGCCCTTTTTTTTCTTTGCTTATTCGTAATGTCACAATCTTTGGGATTCTTGCACCCGACTCTTGTCAAGGAAAACATTCAGAGGCTTTCTTTTTGACAAGTGTCCGGAGGGGGCCTCTTTCAAGCGGTTAGGGGACCCCCATTCCCTTTTTTGACTTAGGCTTTGGTTTGGGGCCTGACTTCTGGATTTTTCAATCTTTTTCAGAACTAAGATGTCTGCATCCGGTTCTAAATCTTCAAACAAAGGAGGGAAACGCCTGGCCACCCTGGAGGAAGTCATGAAGGGTCCGGTGGCCCAGGAAGGGCACAAGTCCCGTGCTAACGGGTGGGAAGCGGCTGAGCTTCACTCTACCCTGACCTGCCCTCACCAGCTGGAACACATCGTGGTGGTGGCAGGTGATTAAAGCACAAATTTGTACATTTTAAATCTTTAATTATGCATATAAATTAATATAAATTAAATATTTCATAATTTTTATGGTAAATTTATTTTTATTAGAAATATTTAATTTACTTTAATTTTATGTCATTTTTTTTTAGATTTGAGTTGTAAATGAAATGTTGGCATTCTTGAAGTTAAAAGCCCAACTAAAGAAGTGGTATTCTTGCAGATAGAAAGATTTCAAATTATTTTTGCCCAAATTCAAGCTCAAAGGCTTGATTCAATGTAGGCATGAGCCATTATGCTACTAAAAATCAAGTTATTTAACATATATATACTTGGACCAAATATTGTTGACTCACCACGTCAAGACTCCACCTCTCTCCAACATTGGTTCTATTTCAGGCTAAACATTAAGACCAAGCCCAACAGATATATATATATATATATGTGCAAGAAGTGGTCCAAATTAAATCATGGCCGAACCCACACGTCAGCTCTCTCTCCCAACAAGACTGGCGCACGATTCCCACTACAGCAGTCCAACTCTTCCATTGCGCCACCTGTCCGCATTATTCTATTTTGTCCCCCACTTTTCTCAGCTTTTTGTGCCATTTATTCCACTAAATAGTACACGAAAAATACCATTTTGGAGAGCCAACTTTCACTATAAATTGCACCATTTTGCATTGTAAAAACATCAGATTTTACCTAGAGTTATTATACCAAAATTTTATCTTTTTCTTTCCTTCTTCTTTATTTTACGTTATTAATTTTGGTGTAAAGACAATGCCTTTTCTAGGCTAATTTCTTTGGCAAGACTCAAGTGTAAGTTCATGCAATTTTTATTCTTCTAATATATTGATTCTCTTTGTTCTTCATTTTCACATTTGTTATATTAAATTTCTCTTCTTCTTAATTGCACTTTAAATTTAATAGTACCTTTTATATAAGTTCAGTCATGCTTTTCTTATGTAAGTTAGGCTATTAATTATTAGAGTGTTTATTATATTATATGATTTTTACTGCATTCTGCCAATGGTATTTTGTCGATTTAAATTATATAATATGATAGTATTTTTAGAAGTAGTTTTAATTTAATTAGAGAACATATTTTTCTAGTGAGCTTAATCATACACATTTTCCAACTATAATTAATGGTGTAGAATTATAGTTGAGGTTAAAGAATCAATTTTATTAGGAAAATATAATTGCATGTACAAAGCTTGTGTCTTCCATAATCATTTTCTGATCACTTCTCATTTTAATTACTTGTTTAATTTTTAAAAATCATTTCTCAAAATTCTCATCACATTCAAGGTTCATATTTTATTCTTGTAAAATTACTAATTGTCCTTTTGAGTGTATTTTTCCTCCCTGTGGATACGACATATAGCCCGTTTACTACCGCGACCGCAGTGTAACTAATTGGGCGACATCAATTTTTGGCGCCGTTGCCGGGGAGGTTTCTGCGCTACAAGAGGTTAGTATAGTAGTTTTATTTTTTATTTTTTTTTGTCTCTCTTTATTTGTTTACATCAAAAAAAAAAAAACTTTTTAGTTAATATAGTATAATTTAATTTTTTTTTTAAGTTATATATAGATTCAAAAAAAAAAATCATTATATATTATTATTTTATTTTTTTTTTTTCTTCTTTCCCCTTTCAGTAAAAAAAAAAAGAAGCAAGTAGTTTAATTTTTTTTTTTAGTTTATTTGTTAGTTGTATTTACTATTTTGCTACTATATTAGGGTGTTAGTTTTTTTTTTTTTTTTACATTATTTTATTTTGTATTATTTTTTTTCTAGGATTAGCCATTTTTTTTTTATATTTATTTATTTTAGGTTAGTTGTAGACTTTTACCCTTTAGGCTAAAAAAAAAAAAAGTTGTGCATAAAATATTTTCATAAACTTTTTAGTGTAAACCCAATTGTGTAATGGTAAAAGTGGTACAAACTGAGATCATTCTGTCTAAGAAAGATTGGCTTTAAAGGTTTGTGATAGAGTACCCTCTACACTTTCTAGCAACCCCGGGGAGTTCTAGTAAAAGTGTGGGACGAAGCGGTACCTTGGCAACCTTCCCAATCGGCCTGGGAATATCTTGTGTGAATACCCTTGCATTATTACATAGTTGTAATTTACATTATTTAACAAGTGAAAATACACACAAAAAAAAAAAAAGTGAATGTCACGAAATAGAGACAGATTAGGGAGATTTGTAAAACAACAAATTGAAATTTTAGAAAACTCTCCTAAATCGTCTTCTTCCACTCGTTCTCATTCACCACCATCACCCATACTTCCTGCACTGCCAATGATGGCTCAACAACAGGAAATCCAACCAAGAACGCTACAGGATTATCTACATCCTACGCGTACGGCCACACCTTCATGCATAATGTATCCCATGAATATGCCCAACTTCGATTTCAAACCTGGCATGATTCAACTTTTACCAACCTTTCATGGTATGGAAAATGAGAGTCCATATGTGCATATTCAGGCCTTCGAAGAGGTGGTGGCCACATTCAACAACCAAGCTGACATCATTAACTTGGTGAGATTGAAGTTCTTTCCTTTCTCACTCAAGGATAAAGCCAAAAGCTGGTTGTATTCCTTAAGGCCAAGGTCTATTGGGACATGGGATGAAATGACAAAAGTATTTTTCTCTAAATTTTTTCCACCCCATAAGACCAGCAGCCTTAAGAGGCAAATCTCTACCTTCACCCAAAAGGACCATGAAACGTTTCATCAGGTCTGGGAGAGGTTTAAAGATTTGATGGGCCAGTGCCCACATCATGGATACGAAAGTTGGCGTCTTGTCGGCTATTTCTATGACTCGTCCTCACAGCCGACAAAAGACAATTCGTACAAATGATGTGCAATGGCGACTTCCTACAGAAAGATCCCGAAGAAGCTTTGGAATATCTTGAAGAAATTTCTGAAAAATCATACACATGGAGTGCGCCAAGTCCTACAGACAAGCCACGAACAGCCGGAGTCTACCAATTGAAGGAGGAGGACAGTGTGAAAGCTCAACTTGAAGCTTTGAAAAAACAATTTGAGGCTTTCAAAACTCAAGAAGGTAAAGCACTCCAGATGGCTGCAAAAGTGGAAAAGCAAGAACCATGCTTCATTTGTGGAGGGACTGATCATCAACCACAAGAGTGCCCTAGTCTTAGTATGTTAAGGGGAGGAGATGAGGAACAGTGTAATGCCTTAGGGGATTACAAGAAGCCTTATAATGCCTACTCCAACACATACAATCCTGGTTGGCGTAACCATCCCAATTTCAGTTGGAAGGATACAAGTCAAAATCAAGCATCTGGGAGCCAATGGAGGCCTGATCAACAAAAGAATTCTCTTGAGAGTTCCATGAAAATTCTCGCAGAATCCCAACTAGAGTTCGGTGACTTATTTCACTCAGGTGATAGAGGAATTGAAGGACATAAAGATTCAAATAACAAAGTTAAATGATTCTTCAGTCATTCAAGAGCGTGGTAAGCTTCCCGCTCAGCCTCTAATCACTCCCAAAGGGCAACATATGGCACAAACCTCCGCTCCTTCAGAGTCTAATCTCAAAGGGGTTAATGCTATTACTACCCGAAGTGGTCAAAGTACGGTATCACCATTACCCAAGACCACTAGTGTACCAATGCCCGCTCCAGATGCTGATGTGCCACAGAACCTTCCAGTAAAGGTGCCCTTTCCTCAGGCTTTGAAATCCACTGGAAAGGTACTGGAAAGTCATAGTGAGATCCTTGACTTTTTGACACAAGTTAAGGTTAACCTGCCATTACTTCATGTAATCAAGCAAGTACCGGCTTATGCCAAAGTTATCAAGGATCTATGCACTATCAAAAGGAAGCACCATGTCAAGAAAACTGCATTCTTGGCAGAACAAGCTAGTGCGGTGATCGACTGCAAGACACCGCTTAAATACAAAGATCCTGGTTGTCCCACCATTTCATGTCAAATAGGGGAACAGGAATTCGGCCAAGCCCTCCTGGACTTAGGTGCAAGTGTAAATCTCATGCCTTATTCCATATACTTGCAACTAGGCCTAGGAGAACTTAAGCCCACATCTGTGGTGCTACAATTGGCCGATCGATCAGTTAAGAAACCTCGGGGAATAGTTGAAGATGTCTTGATTCAAATTGATAAATTCTATTACCCTGTGGATTTTCTCATCTTGGACACTCAATCTGAAGTCAACTTAGAGTCCAAAATTCCCATCATTCTCGGACGACCATTCCTCGCAACAGCAAATGCACTCATCAATTGTAGGAATGGTCTCATGAAAATCTCTTTTGGGAACATGACTCTAGAGGTGAATGTTTTCAACATTGGTAAACAACCACCTGATAACGATGAGTGTTTCCAATCATTTCTGATCGATACACTTATTTCAGAAGAGGTAGAAGCACAATACACTTCCACTCATCTCAATGACCTCTTCGAAATTTCTGAGATTTCTGAGTCGGGTAATACTGAAATCAACTCTGAAGTCATCAATCAATTACCGACCAAAAGAACCATGTTTTGGAATCCAATCTTCGAGGGACTTCCTCAAGATAGGGAAACACCAAAACCATCCACTGTACAAGCTCCTCAACCAAACTTGGCTCAACTTCCTAAGGAACTTAAGCATGTCTTCTTGGGAGCAAACAACACCTTCCCTGTCATCATATCCTCCACCCTTAATGCAACTCAAGAGCAACAACTTATCAACGTGCTCACAGAGCAAAGAGGAGCAATTGGTTGGACGTTAGCTGACATTAAAGGGATTAGTCCCTTGATTTGCTCCCATCACATTAAATTGGAAGACGGGGCCATACCACGACGTGATCCTCAAAGGAGATTAAACCCACCAATGAAGGAAGTGGTAAAGACAGAAATCTTGAAGCTTCTGGATTACGGGATACTTTATCCTGTTGCCGACAGTAAGTGGGTTAGCCCAACTCAGGTTGTTCCCAAGAAATCGGGAGTAACAGTGGTACCAAATGATAAGGGAGAACTCATCCCTACCAAGGTCACAACAGGTTGGCGCATGTGCATTGATTATAGAAAATTAAATGCCGCCACCTGTAAAGACCATTTCCCACTTCCATTCATCGATCAAATCTTGGAACGTGTGGCAGGTCATCCTTTCTACAGCTTTCTCGATGGTTATTCAGGGTACTACCAAATCGAAATTGCTTTAGAAGATCAGGAAAAGACCACATTCACTTGTCCTTTTGGTACCTATGCCTTTCGGCGTATGCCATTTGGCCTGTGTAATGCCCCAGCCACCTTCCAGCGCTGCATGATGAGTATCTTTAGTGATATGATCGAGAATTGTATGGAAGTATATATGGATGATTTGACAGTCTTTGGTGATTCATTTGAATCAAGCCTTCTCAATTTGGAAGCTGTGCTTAAACGATGCAAAGAGAAAGGCTTGGTACTCAACTGGGAGAAGTGTCATTTCATGGTGCCATCTGGCATAGTCTTGGGGCATATTGTTTCACAACAAGGAATTGAGGTTGATCAATCCAAGATTGAACTCATATCAAAGCTGCCCGCCCCCAAGACTGTTAAGGATGTTCGATCCTTTCTTGGGCATGCTGGATTCTATAGGAGGTTCATCCAGAATTTTTCGACGATAGCTCGACCTTTGTCGAACCTCTTGGCAAAAGACGTGGTGTTTAACTGGACACCCGAGTGTGAGGAATCCTTCCAAACACTTGTCACCAAACTCACTTCTGCCCCTATCATTCAACCACCTGATTGGAACTTGCCATTCGAGATCATGTGTGATGCTAGCAATTACGCTATAGGGGCCGTCCTTGGTCAACGAAGGGAAGGGAAGCCCTTCGTCGTATACTATGCAAGTAGAACTCTTAATAGTGCTCAAATGAACTATTCTACTACTGAGAAAGAGTTGCTTGCCGTAGTATTCGCACTTGACAAGTTTCGTTCCTACCTGATCGGTTCCCCTATCACGGTCTTCACCGACCACTCTGCTCTTAAGTACCTCCTTTCCAAAAAGGATGCTAAGGCACGCTTAATTAGGTGGATCCTTCTGTTACAGGAATTTGACTTGACCATCAAGGATAAGAAAGGAGTTGAAAATGTGGTAGCGGACCACCTATCTCGTTTAGAGTTTTCTGATTCCGCTGATGGCCCTGCTATCCGAGATGACTTCCCTGATGAACATCTCTACACCATCACTAAGTTACCATGGTACGCTCATATTGTTAATTACTTAGTGATTGGTGAGCTTCCTGCTTCCTGGAATGCACAGGATAAACGTAAATTTTTGGTCGAGGTCCGTAACTTTTACTGGGATGATCCATATCTTTTCAAGTACTGCCCCGACCAAATTATGAGACGTTGCATTCCAGATGATGAAATTTTTAGTGTCTTGAACTTTTGCCACAACGAAGCATGTGGTGGTCATTTTTCTATGAAAAAGACTGCTGCAAAAATCTTACAGTGTGGTCTATACTGGCCCACTTTGTTCAAAGACACTAACAATTTCTGTCGATCTTGTGAAAGGTGCCAGAAACTAGGTGCGCTATCTCGACGACACATGATGCCATTGAACCCAATGCTCGTAATAGAAATATTCGACTGTTGGGGAATTGATTTTATGGGACCGTTCCCACCTTCTTCTGGCTACCTTTACATTCTCCTCGCCATAGACTATGTCTCCAAGTGGGTTGAAGCCGTGCCATGTCGAAATGCAGATAACACAACTGTTGTGAAATTCTTAAAAGAAAATGTGTTATCTCGTTTTGGCACACCACGAGCTATCATCAGTGATCAAGGCACCCATTTCTGCAACCACTCTTTTGAGCATTTGATGCAAAAGTATGGTGTACTTCACAAGGTTGCATTGCCTTATCACCCACAGACAAATGGCCAAGCTGAGTTAGCTAATCGTGAAATTAAGCAAATTTTAGAAAAGACGGTTAACCCTGACCGCAAAGATTGGTCCTCCCGACTTCTCGATGCTCTCTGGGCCTACCGCACTGCTTACAAAACTCAGCTAGGCATGTCTCCTTACAGACTAGTCTATGGCAAGGCCTGCCATCTCCCTGTTGAACTGGAACATAAAGCATATTGGGCTGTAAAAAACCTAAATTCTGATCTCAACGCGGCAGGCCTTAATCGTAAGCTTCAGTTGTCAGAAATTGAGGAGTTGCGCAATGATGCTTATGACAACTCAAGGATCTACAAGGCTAAATTAAAAGCGGCTCATGACAAGCAGATCCTGAGAAAAGAATTTGAGCCAAATCAGCGAGTGCATCTTTATGACACTCGCTTGCATCTCCACCCTGGGAAGCTGAGATCCCGGTGGACTGGGCCGTATATTGTAAAAACTGTCTTCCCCCACGGTGTTGTTGAGGTCGAAGACCCAACCGATGGGAGAAAATTCAAAGTGAATGGCCAGAGACTGAAACACTACATAGAGAGGGTGCCCCAGCCTATCGAGGATATCCTCGTGGCTCCGGTTTACCAGCCCTGAGTAGTGTTTCCCTGATCTTGTAGACAGGTTTGTTCTCTTTTTCCTTTTATCTTTGTCATCTTATTTTGTTATTTGTTATCATTTTTTTTTGTTTTTCAGTTTTTATGTTTTTAGAGGATCAATATCGCTGCTATCCATGGTTGCTTGCTCTCCAGGTGTTCTCTTTCCCTATTCTTTTAATTTTTATATCTTTAGACATTGAGGACACTGTATTATTTTAGTTGGGGGTGGTGAGCATATTCAAGCATGTTTCTTAATTTTTGTCATATTAATATTTTCATGGTCAAATTTTTCAAAAATTACTCATTTATTCTTGTAAAATGTTATTTTCAAGCCAATTTTTACTATCTTTGTTACTTAGAATTTTTCTAGAGTTACAAATTGCACATGCCAAACTTTGTGGTAAGAAGATTGTTAGCACATATTTGCTTAGAAAAGCTACCAAGTTTAAGTGTTTATATTTTTGTGAGTGGCGAGATTTGAGAAAATAACTTTTGAATTTTTATTGATTCTTAGAAATGATTATAATTATTTTGGACATGGTACTAGGGTTTGATTGGATGTTGCTTTAAGGGATAATTTTTATAGACAAATCTTATTAAGGAGCCTTTTGTAATTATTTTCTTTATGTGAACAAAAAAAAAAACAAGAGCAACATTTCCATCATTATATCCAACATGTTGCCTCTTGTTCAAAAAAAAAAAAAAAAAAAAAAAAAAACAAGAAAAAAAAAATTGCAAGAGCAACATTTCTATCCATTTGTCTAACATGTTGCCTCTTGTTTGAAAAAAAAAAGAAAAGAAAAAAAAAGTTTGTAGTATTTCATTTTTTTTTATTTATTTTGGCTCCTACAATAAATGTAAAAGATTGTCTATTTTTGTCCCGAAAAGCTGGTTTGTGGTACTCTTATGGTGGTTTGTCCAAATAATTCATAATCTATCTTCGTTTCAATATTTATTCAAATGTTTGTCCTAAATTAATCTATCCTTTTCGAGTGCTCACTTTTCAATTTCCAACTCCATGAGTGAAATCCTTAGCCATGAATAAATATTTTCAATACCTGTGAGGCAAATGGAGTTGAGACTTTTACTTGGTATATTTTTCGGAAGCATCTATGTGTTATGGTTTGTGGTAAGAAGGTTCAGGTTTGGCGCACACACTCACAACTCTAGATTTATTCAAGGTAATTTTGTATAGTTCTTATTGGCTTGTTACTAACATTTTATTTGAATAATTGTGTTATTTTTCAAAATTTTGACCTAGAAAATATCATGTTGACATTCTTTTTGTTCGCTTGAATTGCTAGAGACTAGCAATAAGCTAGTTGGGGGTTGTGATTAAAGCACAAATTTGTACATTTTAAATCTTTAATTATGCATATAAATTAATATAAATTAAATATTTCATAATTTTTATGGTAAATTTATTTTTATTAGAAATATTTAATTTACTTTAATTTTATGTCATTTTTTTTTAGATTTGAGTTGTAAATGAAATGTTGGCATTCTTGAAGTTAAAAGCCCAACTAAAGAAGTGGTATTCTTGCAGATAGAAAGATTTCAAATTATTTTGGCCCAAATTCAAGCTCAAAGGCTTGATTCAATGTAGGCATGAGCCATTATGCTACTAAAAATCAAGTTATTTAACATATATATACTTGGACCAAATATTGTTGACTCACCACGTCAAGACTCCACCTCTCTCCAACATTGCTTCTATTTCAGGCTAAACATTAAGACCAAGCCCAACAGATATATATATATATGCAAGAAGTGGTCCAAATTAAATCATGGCCGAACCCACTCGTCAGCTCTCTCTCCCAACAAGACTGGCGCACGGTTCCCACTACAGCAGTCCAACTCTTCCATCGCGCCACCTGTCCGCATTATTCTATTTTGTCCTCCACTTTTCTCAGCTTTTTGTGTCATTTATTCCACTAAATAGTACACGAAAAATACCATTTTGGAGAGCCAACTTTCACTATAAATTGCACCATTTTGCATTGTAAAAGCATCAGATTTTAGTAGTGTTATTATACCAAAATTTTATCTTTTTCTTTCCTTCTTCTTTATTTTACTTTATTAATTTTGGTGTAAAGACAATGCCTTTTCTAGGCTAATTTCTTTGGCAAGACTCAAGTGTAAGTTCATGCAATTTTTATTCTTCTAATATATTGATTCTCTTTGTTCTTCATTTTCACATTTGTTATATTAAATTTCTCTTCTTCTTAATTGCACTTTAAATTTAATAGTACCTTTTATATAAGTTCAGTCATGCTTTTCTTATGTAAGTTAGGCTATTAATTATTAGAGTGTTTATTATATTATATGATTTTTACTGCATTCTGCCAATGGTATTTTGTCGATTTAAATTATATAATATGATAGTATTTTTAGAAGTAGTTTTAATTTAATTAGAGAACATATTTTTCTAGTGAGCTTAATCATACACATTTTCCAACTATAATTAATGGTGTAGAATTATAGTTGAGGTTAAAGAATCAATTTTATTAGGAAAATATAATTGCATGTACAAAGCTTGTGTCTTCCATAATCATTTTCTGATCACTTCTCATTTTAATTACTTGTTTAATTTTTAAAAATCATTTCTCAAAATTCTCATCACATTCAAGGTTCATATTTTATTCTTGTAAAATTACTAATTGTCCTTTTGAGTGTATTTTTCCTCCCTGTGGATACGACATATAGCCCGTTTACTACCGCGACCGCAGTGTAACTAATTGGGCGACATCAGCAGGTATCGAGCCTGCAACCTCCGGAACATACCACCGACCGTTCCGGGATACGGAGACGCCCAACCATAACTATGGGGGCTTCGGAGCCTGGAGTCAAACGCACCTGATGGCCGGGGCCATGCTTCCCCTTCAAGATTACTTCATTAATTTTCTTGTATTTGTTAGCCTTGCACCATACCAACTCATTCCTCAAGCTTACCACCTGCTTTCAGGCTTATTTATTTTTTACTCTGCCCGGAGCTGGGCCTCTCCTAGTCCGGCAGAGATTTTGTATTTTTACGAACTCGTTTCCCTCCCTAAAAAGGGAGATAAGTTTAAGGACAGTTTTTACGGTCTCCGGGCCCATCCTTTGAATGAGGGCCCGGTCCCTTTTAATTATCAGAAGCATGTGAAGGAATAACGTCACCGCTTCTTCTTCTCCTCCGGGTTCCAGGCTGTGGAGCATCCGGAGCTTCTCACGAAGTGGGTTAGGATCCCTCCTTATGCGCGGACTAAACCTACTCAACTTTTTCTCGAACGGGCCAAGACCTTCGCCACATATGACAAGAAGGCTCTTGACGTCGGGGAGTTGGTCACGACGGAGCACTGTCGGAAGGCCAAGCTGATCCTGGGGCATCAGTCGGTGGACGACTCCAACGTTTCTAAAGTCTTCTGCCCAAATGTGAGGGCTCCGGCCGCAGAAAAGGTATTCCGGGACGATATCATCGCTACGGCGGAGGATAAGTACCAGAAATACCTCTTCAAGAAGGAACATGAGCGGGCTTATAATAAGGCCCAGGTGGCTGCCGGAAGACCCCTTCGTATTGGGAGTCCGGTGGAGTGAAGGACCCCCAGACCAACGCCTGTGGTCCCAGTGCCGAATATGGGGGCTCCCGATGCCAGCACTTTGGGTTCTGGTAAGTCCCGTTTAATGCTACACTATGTCCCTTCCGTCCGTGAGTATGCTAGCCTTACGCCTATAGGGTTCGATGAACGTCTCCATAGGTTTAGGATGCCTTCCACTCGGTGCGGGGATCATGCCAAAGAGTATTATTTCTCTCACTTAGGCGATTATTTAGGTCGGTCTTGGATGGGTTCTGGACCTTGGGTGCCCATTCTCTTGGACCCTTTAGCCTATTTATCTTCTAGTTGGTTTCGTCCCTCGGACAACTATCTCGGGGATGATGCAGCTAGTGTTAAGATTCGGGACTTTGCTAGGGCCGAATTAGAGAGTCAGGGTAGGGCTAGCTTGATTGCTTTTTGTTAAGTGTACGTTGCTTTCATAGATATTCTAACACTTAACCTTTTCTCTTGTTGCAGCAGCCGTTCCCATGGACGAAATCTTGGCCACTCTTGCTGGAGCCCATAGTCCTGATGTTTCCCCTCCTCCTACTTCCTCTCAGTTGGTCACTCCTGGGAAGACTTCCTCCAGCGCCCCTTCGGGCACTATTGTCTTAGTGGACGAGGAGGAGGCACTTCTTGAGGAAGCTGAAGAAGGTGAAGAAGAGCAAGAGGTTGCTCTTGTCCGCAAGCGCAAGGGCAAGATGGTAGAAGAGGAGCCTTCTAAACGCCCCCGGAGGGTGGACACTCCGACCTCGAGTCATGACTCCGAGATCCCCTCCGAGGCGGAGGAATACACAGTGCCTCTCGGCATAGTGTTGACTCCGATTCCTGGAGACGAGGAGAGGAAAAATCTTCGGATAGCCATGCACAACTATGCCCTCGATGAATACACCCGGGGGCATGCCGAAGTGGAGGCCTTGAAGAGAGTCCTACGAAAGGAGCAGCAAAACGTCCTCAACGTGGATGACTTCCGGAATCCTTGGGACCTGAATATGGATCCGCTGACGGACTGGTTTAACCGCTTCCTGGGGCCCACCTTGGCTCCTTTTGCCTCGGAGATGACCAGCGAGTATGTCTCCCACCTGACTCGATTCCCGCCCAAACGGTACGCTGCTTGTGCATCCTTGAACTCCGTCTACCAAGTTCAGGACATCAGCAACGCCATGGCCGCGGTAAGTACTTGATTCACTTCTTTCCTCAATATTTTGTCTAAGGCATTTTATCTCACTCTTTTCTCCTTTTTCCGATCAGTGCGGAGACCAGCCACCTCTCTAGGACCATCGTTAATCATGGCTTTGTCTTGTCCGAATTCGGGGGCATAGACGAGGTTGTGAGGATCCTGCGAGACCTGTCCGCTGAGAGGCGGGCGATCCAAGAGGAGGCTGAGCGAAGGGAGGCCCTTGCTAAGGCGAGGCTCGAGGAAGAGGCCAAACATAGGGAAGCCCAAGCGGAGGCGATGCTCTGAGAAGAGGTCATGCGGAGGGATAAGCTGGAGGCGAGGCACCGGGAGGCGCTGAGGGCGGAGGGCGAGGCCACTGCCAGGGCCAAGCGCGAGCTTCAGGAGGCTAAGGAGGCCATAGGCGAGATGGCCGCCAAGGTGAGGTCCTTAGAGGAGTTGCACCAGGAGGACTTGCAGTCCAGGGCTAACTTGGCCGTGGAGATGAAGGAGCTAAACGAATTCAGAGATCAAGCCTTAAAGAAGGCTAAAAGAGATGAGCTCCTGTCCCCCGTCTCCTAAAAGCGTTGTGTCAAGCGCTTCGATGATGGCGTCTATATGGCCTGTTGACAAATGGCCAGAGTATCAAGCTTGACTTCTACCCCAAACCTGAGGAGGTTATTGCTAAATTTAGGGAGAAGAAGAAGAAACTTGATGCCATGCTTGAGGCGCGTATCGGTCCTCCCCTTCCTCCTCGCATTGACTAGGCCGATTCAGTCCAGCCCACTTTACCAAGCTTTTTCTCACTTCTTTTTTTTTTATTTACAGCTATTTCTCTTTTACCTAAGACAATCTTTAACTTAGTAACTGTTTTATTTTCTAAGGGGAAACAATTATTAAGGCCTGTCCCAGGGCCCTTTGTACATATATTTGTTTTTACCTGCCCTTAGGGCCAGGATTTTTATATATATGATCTTTTTTTATGCATATTTTTTTCTTTTGGACCTGCCCTTTGGGTCAGGATATTTTGTTTTTACTTTTGGCCTGTTTTACATCTGTCCGTGCGGTATGCCTTAGTACCCCCCCGAGTGGCATGAAAACTTTGTTTTTAAGGAACTCAGTTTTGTTTAAAATTTAGAGGTTGCATACACTTAGACGGTACAAATCCTTTAAACAAAGCCTAAGTTAACATATTTGGACTATTGGTAATACTTCCAGAGATGATCGGCGTTCCAGGCCCTTGGCACAATGGTTCCATCCATCCTTTTTAGCTTATGGGTTCTGGAGCCGATTTCATCCTCGATTTCATATGGCTCTTCCCGATTTGGTCCAAGTACCCCCACTCCAGGTTCTTGGGTTGCTGGGAAGACTCTTCTTAAGACCATATCCCCAATAGTGAATTTTCTGTTTTTAACTTTGGAGTTAAAATACTTAGTTACCTTCTTTTGATAAGCTTCCATTTGTATTTGCGATTCGTCCTGGAGCTCTTCAACCTGATCCAGCGCTCCTGTAATAAAGCTTGGTTTGTAGCTAGATCCTAAGTCGTTCTCCTGTGGGACGAGAATAACGTCTCTACTAGGACCATTGCTTCACAACCGTACACCATTGAGAAAGGCGAGTGACCGGTCGTGGTTCTTGGGGTCGTCCGATAGGCCCATAACACTCTTGGCAACTCTTCGAGCTAGTTGTTTTTGCAGGCCAACAACTTTTTCTTCAGGGTGACCTTCAGAATTTTGTTGAGTGCTTCTGCTTATCCGTTTGTTTGCGGTCTTGCCACCGCGGAGAAGCTTTTTACGACTCCGTGTTGGTTGCAAAAGTCAGTGAACTCTTCGCAATCAAATTGCTTTCCATTGTCAGAGACTATTTTGTGAGGCAAGTCGTATCGACACACTATGTTTTTAATAACAAAGTCTAGTGCTTTTTTTAGCAGTTATAGTCTTCATTGGCTCAGCCTCCGTCCATTTGGTGAAGTAGTCTACTGCTACTATTGCATACTTTACTCCTCCCTTTCCTGTTGGCAGGGACCCAATAAGATCTATCCCCCTGACCGCAAAGGGCCAGGGGCTAGTCATCAGGGTAATCTCATTGGGAGGAGCTCTCGGTATGTTCGCGAACCTTTGGCACAAATCACATTTTTGGACGTAGTCTATGCAATCTTTTTTCATTGTTGGCCAGAAGTACCTTTGTCTCAATATTTTCTTTGCGAGACTTGGTCCTCCTGTATGATCTCCACAGAACACTTCATGGACCTCTAGCATAATTTGCCTAGCTTCAAGGTCCAATACACACCTTAAATAAGGCATGCTGAGTCCTCTTCGGTAGAGAATTTTGTCCATCATCACATAACGGTGAGCCTGATACTGAATCTTTCTGGACAATGCCCTTTCTTGGGGCAACTCACCTTTCGTTATGTATTCAATAATGGGGACCATCCAGCTGGGTTCTTGCCCAACTGTTGCTATGGTCTCCACGAGTACTACCCCCAGTTCCTCAATCTTACTGTCTGAAGCTAACTTAGCCAGACAGTCCGCGTGAGCGTTCTTTTCTCTGGAATTCTTTCTATTTATAATCTGTGAACTCGTGGAGCAGTTCCCGGACTATCGCTACATACGCGGCCATTCTTTCTCCATGCGTCTGATATTCTCCCGACACCTGGTTCACTACTAGTTGGGAGTCGCTGTAGACTTCTACTCTTTTAGCCCCCACAGCCCTTGCTAATCTCAGCCCTACTATCAAGGCTTCGTACTCGGCTTCATTGTATGAAGCCGAGAAGTCGAACCGTAGGGCTGCCTGGAGTCGAAGTCCATTCGGAGATATCATTGCAACCCCCGCTCCGGATCCATTTTTGTTGGAGGCTTTGTACACAAATACTTTCCATGATTGGACCGACGGTGCCAGGATGTTCGCGGTTGCTTTGGCTTCATTACATTCGGTGATGAAGTCTGCTACCGCTTGCCCCTTTATGGAAATACGGGGAACGTAGTGTAAGTCGAACTGACCTAACTCCATTGCCCATTTGAGGAGTCTTCCAGATGCCTCTGGCTTTTGCAGGACCTGTCGGAGTGGGTGGTTGGTCAACACCTTGATTGGGTGAGCTTGTAAATAAGGCCTCAACTTTCTCGAGGTCATTAAGAGGCAAAAAACCAGCTTTTCAATGACGGGGTATCGCGTCTCCGCCCTTATCATGCGCTTACTGACGTAGTACACGGGATGCTGAGTCTTCTCTTCTTCCCGGACTAAGGCCGCACTGACCGTGTGCTCGGAGACGGCCAAGTACAGAAATAAGTCCTCTCCGAGAACGGGTTTTGACAGGATTGGAGGCTTGGTCATGTGTGTTGGAATTTATTTTACCAGGATCTTAGATCTACTCACAAGTATGTTGTTTAACACCCTAAATATGAACTTTGTAAAACGATAAATTAAACACATATAAAGTTAAGAAAACCTTACATTGATGCAGCGAAATTAATGTCTCCTTCCATTCAGATCTCTAACCCTTGTATCCTTTCTGTCGCAGAGTATTATCAAGATCTGAGCTCGAATGTCCTTCTTCTTTGAGTTTGATCCTTCACAGTCTTCCAATCTATGATTGAGTTACTGCTTGCTGTGTATGGGCACTCACTCTTTCACTAGGGTCACGAAATATAGAAAAGGGAAGGCTCAGTTTTTCTGAAGAGAGAAATTTCTGTCAGAAGATGTTATAAAAAACTTGTTCTTTGACTGAGCCATCACTTTCTATTTATAGGCAACTACTAGGTTTAGGTTATGAATTATTTGGCATTAAAATAATGAAAATATTAATTTGAAAAAGTCAAAACAGTAGCCGGCCATGGTGTAGTTTATGGGCCAACTTGATTTTGCAGTTTTATCAAATTTTATTTCTATTTTCTCAAAAACGCCAATTTTCCATTTCTAACCATTTAAATGCCAAAACTAATTATTTAATAACTAAAATAGATTATTAAATAATATTGTCATTTAATTTAATTATTAACTAGACATATAAAGTCCATTAATAAATAAATAAACCTAGAATCTATTTTCTTTACAATTTCACCCCTACTTAGTGAAAATTCACGAATTAGACATAGTCTAACTTTAGAATTATAATTGACTAATAACGAATCAATTAATGAGTCTTACAAGCAGAATGTTCTCAACTAGAATGGGGACCATGGATCTATATGCTGAGCTTCCAATAAGTGAACCAAATTTACCAAGTAAATTCCTACTTATTAATTCTTCGTTGAATCCACTCTTAGAACTTAGAATTGCACTCTCAGACTTATATAGAGCATATTATATGTTCCACGATATCAATATGCTATCCCATTTAACCATTGTTAGAATCTTATTGTGATTTAAGGATCCTCTATATAGATGATCTACATCGAGATGGGATTTCTTTACCGTTCTCACCGCTCAATGTATTTTGCCCCTTAAAACACTTAGCTACCTGTAAATGGTGTTTAGTGATCTAATAATTATTCAGTTAAACAAGAGCTCATCCATTTACATCTATTTGCTAAGCTCGAATGGAATCATCACTTGACTTCTATACACCAGTAGAAGCTATAGATTCCATATTTATATTCAGCACTCCCACTCAATCATACTATCATGTTCCCAAAATATACGTATCACCCTGACCTAAAAGTAGGCTTAACTAATAAATCAAAGAACATGAATAGCACTCCTGAGTTGAGCCTAAGCATATCAGGATTTAGATTCTTTTAATCTTAAGATCAACTACTGATATTGACTTGGAAAGATATATATAACGGTAAGTTTGTAATATCTTAACTTAGTTGCAATATCGGTCCAGTCCAATGTATACTCCATACATTCGAAACTAGTATACTTTACTAATGTCCTGGAAAGAACATAACACTTACTCCAAGTGTAAGTACACATCATCACTGATTATCACATTAGTGTAAATCCAATAACACTGATGAAACAGGGACCAAGTCTTTTGATTCATATGATCACAATCACATTCCACTGTGTTGACGATACTGTAATTGTGAATAAACATATGATCTGGATTTAACTGATTCTGTGTGTAAATGTAATAAACATATTAAACCATTAGCATGTAAAATTCATGCAAACATCAATCACTTCAAATTTCTTATATTGATAACTAATCAGATTGTAAAGAGTTTTATTTAGGGCATAAAACCCAACAAACTCCCACTTGCACTAACATAAAACAAACTGTGGAAATAGGTCAATCTGATGTCTTGATCTTCAAATCAGGTGTAGTATATTTGAATCCACCCAAACTTCTGGAAACTAGTTCATAAATTCACTTATGAAACATCCTTTACTATATGCTTTACTCATCAAGGGATACTGAAATCTTTACTGTTTTGAGAGTACATCTGAATTAACAGAAGACATATCTCTCATAGTTTAAAATATGGAATTGAGATAATACAGTGTAGACTCTTCTTCAGTATTATAACTTTCTTGATATTTTCGAATTTACAAAGTTATAATTCTTCTCTGGTAGAGCTTGAATTATTATAGAATAATTCCTCCACCCCCAAAGTAAGCACCATCTCAAAGATCTCGAAATGAGTTGGTGAGATACAAGGACAACTGATACACAGTTCCTTAATATCTAACATATAGATCACTTTCATAAATCTTTCTTGAATATCTTCTAATGTTCCCTATTTGATTACATCTCAGATAGCTCCCACTCAATAGCAGATGTCTGGTTAAATAATACTTTTAACCTCTGATTGTTTGGAGAGTTATCTAGTTGTGACTTTTGTATTAGTCTGAAACTTTAAGTTATGACTAAGTCAACAACATAGCAAACTAGTATTTGAAGTGAAAAATACATGCCAGAGATAAAGTAATCAAAATTAAGATACCATAAAATTTTATAAGGATTAAGAATTCTTGGTTCAAGTCATTCGAATAGACTGAACTAGAGTTCTCTATCTTATTCTCATAATTCTGATAAGTTATACCTATCCATGTGTATGGTTAGATTTGCTTTTCAGTAGTGTTCTTAAGTACCTATCACAAGTATCAACCTGATAAAGATGGGTATAGAACTTTAAAATTCTCCCACTCAATTAAGGTAGTGTGAAACTTTATCAAAGAACTTTTATAGGTATCAAACTTTTACTTACAATAGTAAAACGAAATGGAACATACAATCAAGATCAATGATTTATATTGATAATAGCTAACTCATTATATTACTTCCATGTTTAAAGAAAATATGTGTTACATAGGAAATTGTGGAATATACTCCACCCCTAAGTATATACATATAGGGTACTATGGATAAACTCCACCCCTAAGTATATAGAGATTATGATCAACCCCTAAAGGTTGTAAAGATCATGATTCGCTAAGTGTGATAGAGTTTAT
The DNA here is from genome assembly GCF_029168945.1 of Cannabis sativa. Lineage (NCBI taxonomy): Eukaryota > Viridiplantae > Streptophyta > Magnoliopsida > Rosales > Cannabaceae > Cannabis > Cannabis sativa. The sequence goes on from NC_083601.1 coordinate 64,202,108, forward strand.
GTGGAGTTGAATACTATCTAGAGTTCATTAGATATAAAAGATCGTTGAACTGCATAGTTTTCTTAACTTTTCTCCATTCCTATCAGATCAAAAGATCCTTTTATTAAAAAAATTCTTAATAATTGTATTAGAATGAACAATTATTAATAAACATAGAAATAGTTTCTAGTGTTTATTTAATATAACTCTATGAGGAGTTGTAAATATTACAGAATTTGCATCAATAATAAAAACACTTACACATACAAACATATAAATATAATGTGGTAATAATTGATGAAGGTAAAGTAAATGAAGCTCTGATACCAGAATTCAAAAATAAAAGGAAACTTTATTAATAATAAAAAAAAGTATTGCAACAATATGAGAAAAACAGGGATAAATATCCCTAACTAAAATTTGAAATCCAAATTGTCTTTAAACTAAAACAATTAATTCAATATAAATTGAAGAGCTTCATCTTCATTTGGACGATTGGTCCAGCTTTCTGATCCAACTCATCTGAGTTCAAGTAGCTTGGCCTATAAGAAGAAGAAAAACAAATAAACAAAGTTATTCCTGAATCATAAATCCAAGTGGATAATAATTCACTAAAACTCTTAAAGTTTATAATTAGGAATACCTTGTTTCTTTGCAAGAAGTTTAGGACATTGGGGTTTCCAATGACCTTTTTCATTGTAGTAGAAACACTTTCCTTTAAGTGTAGCATCACTAGAAGCTGCAGCCTTTTTGTGTTTCATGGCTTTTGCACGCTTCTTAGTGTTCTTCCATTTCTTCTTCGATTTGGGTTTTGAAGAAGAGGCAACATTTGCTTCAGGTTTGATCGTCCCATTACCATTCCGAGGATTGTGAGGTTTACTCCCTTTCTTCTAGGGTCCTCCAATCAAATTTTCATAAGTTTGAAGGTCATTGACTAACTCATGAAAGTCAATTTCCTTCTTATTCATGACATAATTTGATGTGTATGGTAGAAATGCTAGAGTCAGGCTATTCAAGATAAGGCTTACTTGAGTAGCGCTGTCCATTTCAGCACCATGATCCTGGGCTTCCAGGAAATAACTTGCCATGAGGAGAACATGGTCACGCACGTTTTGATGAGGTTCCATCCGTGCATTAATGTACTTCTTAGTCGCGTCAAAGCGTGACTGAAGTGATGCCTTACCGAATAGCTCATTTAACTTCGTCATAACTTCAGCAGCCTTCTCGGTTTTAGAAAACCGAGTTTTGAGGGTGTCAACCATGCTGGAAAGCATAAAGTATAGAGCTTTTTCATTTGCTTTCTGCCAACGCTCATACTTTTCTTTCACAGCTTTGGATGCATTGTCCCCAGACACTTCAGGTGACGGCTCAGTTAAAACAAACAAGGCACTTTCTCCTATGAGAGCAATATTAATGTTCTCATTCCACTTAGGAAAGTTAGATCCATTCAGCTTATTTTCAGTCAACAGTGATAACATGGGATTCATTTTGGTAATACAGGATACTACAAAATAATAGAAATCAATCAATAATGGTTTAACACAAAATAAATTCAGAAATTATAAGCACATAGCAAGTAGGAATGATATGAGAAAATACTTAAAAAATTCAATCCTAAATAACTTCCAAGGTTTTTCAATAAACTGATATCAGTGTCCCGTTTAGGCGAGAGTCAAAGCTACCATCTATTGAATAGAGTTGTCAGCTCATCAAAAATGTTAAACATTCTAGCAACCTTTTATTCGATCAAGATTGGAATCCAGCGTTGTCCCGTTTAGGCGAGAGTCAAGGCTATTCTATCTTATGAGCTACTACCATTGTTTCGCAATTTGCAAGTCAAATATGGTCGCCACCATTAGGGTGATCTATACCATATAAAACACTTACAAACTACTTATCTTTCGAGATTAAACGGTGCAAAATTGCTAATGAACGTTCCTCCATTAGGGAGGATTACTCACTAAAACAAACGCGATGTAAAACCAACAATGGAGATCGAATATCTTAATAATAATAAAGCTCATTCTTTAAAATGTATTTTCTTTATTATTCTAATAAATATATTCATTAAATTCGAAATTTAGAATTAAATATTCAAAAAATAAGAATTTAATATAATATTTTATAAAATTATACTTAGATGGTGATTGAAATAAAATTAATTATTTCCATCTTAGTAGTAATCTTAAATATAAATATTAAGGAAATTAATTTAAGCTGTATTAATGTAAATTAATTAGCAACTTAAAAATTTCCTTGCGAATATATTTACTGTATTCGAAAAATAAAGTATAAAAACTATACAAATTTCGAAAATAATAAAACTTAGAAAAGAAATACTTCAAGCAAAAATATCACCTATCTAGATTTTCTTTTGACTAGTTAATTCAACTTCTAATAATATAAATATATATATATATATTAAATTTCTAGTTTAATACTAGGAAAAATATACTTAAATAAAATTGTACCAAAATTAATTATTTAAATAATTAATTTCACAATGTAAAATATTTTCCTATTTGAATATTAGAAATAATAAGTAGTCTAGAAATAACTATCTAGAAAATATCTTATTTGACTAAGTATCTTTTCAACAAAAAATTTGAAAAATATCTAATTTAAGTTGTATAGAAAAAATCTAAAACTTAAATAATTTCAAATTTAGATTTAATTAAATATCAAAAATTAAGTTGTAACCACTTAATTTGAAAAATATTCCATTTTAAGTTTAAAACCAACCTAAAAAATATCTTAAGAATCTTTAATAACTAATGCCTAGGATTCCTCAATTTAATTTAAAATTTAAATAAAATATTCAAATTTAAGTTAGATATGAAAAATGAGTTGATACAACTAATTTATAACTTAAATAGGAATATTTAATTAAATAAGTTCCAGAAAGAATCTAGTTAGTTAAAATTCTTTATTTAATTAAATACAAGAAAAATACAAATAGTTTGCCTAGAAATAATATCTAAAACTAAAAGTGTTTTTCTTAAAAATTAAATTTAAAATATTAAAATGAAAATAAATTTTCACATATTTTAAAAGTTAATTATGTTGCTAATTCAATTTTATTAGGTCAAACTAATATAATTAACCTAGTACAGTTATTTAAATCAGGCAAATAGGCCTTCACAATTGGGGTAGTTCATGTGAGGGGGTGCTGGGTTCAGTATGTCGTACCCACTTCTATGGCTCCCAACTCTCACACAAGGCCCAAAAGAGAGGAATTTAACCTTAATATAAATAACTGTTATTAATTGAATAGGTCCAATAACTAAATGGACCTAAATAAAATCTATCATGGTGTGACAATTTATTTAGCAACAACCTATATGCATCTATATAATAAAATAAACACATAGGCTCACACAGGCACACTTTGGATGGGTCCTATCATGTTGCTAGGTCATACACAGATGAAAGAAGATTGTAAAATTTACCTGTTACAAATTATTAACTTGACCAAGGGAGCCATCAGATCAATAGATCTGCGAAAAAGGTAACCATGGCTATTTGCAATCAAGTAATAATAGGTTTTGAAAACTTACACACAAGCTAAAACCACATACTCATGCAACAAGGTTAGCTGGATAGTGGGAAGAAGGATTTATTTAATTTTAAATAATTAAATTTCGAAAATAAAATAATTTAAATAAAGAAATAAAAATAAATATTTAATTTTCGAAAAAAATAAAATAAAAAAAATTCATTTTTGGAAAATAAAAAAATAATATTTAATTTCGAAATTATTTAAAATTAAACCTAAAATTTTGAAAAATTAGATTTCAACTAACCTAAATATCATTTCAAAAATTTGCTAACTACTTTTAAAATTAAATGTTATTTTATAAATAAAAATTAAAAAAAAAAAGATAAATTAAATATCTTTTTCAGATTTTAAATTTAATTTAAATAAATAAAATAACAAAATTTAAAAGTTAGCAAAATATCTTACATCTATTTAAAATTACATGATTATAGTTATCTTATTTTAAATTTAAATAAGGTCAAAATTATTTAAAAAAAAATTAATTTAAAAAATTAATATCTGACCTTAAATTTAAAAAATAAAATAAGATATAATCAAATTTAAAAATAAGATAGATAATTAAGCAAAAAGATAAATATTTACTAATTTCAAATTCAAATTACACTAATATCATTAATTAAATTAAAAAAATATTAAATAAATTAATTATGATAATTAGAATTGAATTACGAATAGTAAATATATAAATACAAAACTACACAAAAAATCAGAACTTAAATCCATGAAAAAGCATGAAAAAACGAAAAAATTGTGAGCTGTACGGACGGTATGCATTGCATACCGTCCGCGCGCGCTCACTGAGGGACTGGCCGAGAAAACTCGGCAAACAGGAGAACTGGCAGCATATCCGCGCACCGAATGGGGTGTCATCAGACATCCGCGCGCGTTGTTAAGATAAAATCCTGTCTGAACACGCGTGTGACCGAGGTTGACTCGGTTCCGCGCGCGCGTGAAGGTGCACAGCAACCTTATCTTTTTTCGAATCTTCAAAAAAGCATAACTAATTCAAATTAAATCGAAATTGAGTTCTGTAAAAAAGTAACTTGCTTAATTTTTTCCATACTATCCAATAAAAATAATTCCAGAAATAAATATTCAATTATTTTTTACGAAAATTCACAAACATCAATCAATCATCATATAACACTCAATACAACATGAAACCATCCAAATAACAAATAATCATTTTAAAGTCCAAATTTCTTGCAAGAAAATCAATTACCATGGCTCTGAGGCCAGTTGTTGGAATTTATTTTACCAGGATCTTAGATCTACTCACAAGTATGTTGTTTAACACCCTAAATATGAACTTTCTAAAACGATAAATTAAACACATATAAAGTTAAGAAAATCTTACATTGATGCAACGGAATTAATGTCTCCTTCCACTCAGATCTATAACCCTTGTATCCTTTCTGTCGCAGAGTATTATCAAGATCTGAGCCCGAATGTCCTTCTTCTTTGAGTTTGATCCTTCACAGTCTTCCAATCTATGATTGAGTTACTGCTTGCTGTGTGTGGGCACTCACTCTTTCACTAGGGTCACGAAATATAGAAGAGAGAAAAGAGAAGAATGGTTTTGGCCAGGTATAGAAAAGGGAAGACTCAGTTTTTCTGAAGGGAGAAATTTCTATCAGAAGATGTTATGAAAAACTTCTTCTTTGACTGAGCCATCACTTTCTATTTATAGGCAACTACTAGGTTTAGGTTAGGAATTATTTGACATTAAAATAATGAAAATATTAATTTGAAAAAGTCAAAACAGTGGCCGGCCATGGTGTAGTTTATGGGCCCACTTGATTTTGCAGTTTTATCAAATTTTATTTCTATTTTCTCAAAAATGCCAATTTTCCAATTCTAACCATTTAAATGCCAAAACTAATTATTTAATAACTAAAATAGATTATTAAATAATATTGTCATTTAATTTAATTATTAACTAGACATATAAAGTCCATTAATAAATAAATAAACCTAGAATCTCTTTTCTTTACAATTTCACCCCTACTTAGTGAAAATTCACAAATTAGACATAGTCTAACTTTAGAATTATAATTGACTAATCACGAATCAATTAATGAGTCTTACAAGCAGAATATTCTCAACTAGAATGGGGACCATGGATCTATATGTTGAGCTTGCAATAAGTGAACCAAATTTACCAAGTAAATTTCTACTTATTAATTCTTCGTTGAATCCACTCTTAGAACTTAGAATTGCACTCTCAGACTTATATAGAGTATATTATATGTTCCACGATATCAATATGCTATCTCATTTAACCATTGTTATAATCTTATTGTGATTTAAAGATCCTCTGTATAGATGATCTACATCAAGATGGGATTTCTTTACCGTTCTCACCCCTCAATGTATTTTGCCCCTTAAAACACTTAGCTACCTATAAATGGTGTTTAGTGATCTAATAATTAGTCAGTTAAACAAGAGCTCATCCATTTATATCTATTTGCTAAGCTCGAAGGGAATCATCACTTGACTTCTATACACCAGTAAAAGCTATAGATTCCATATTTATATTCAGCACTCCCACTCAATCATACTATCATGTTCCCAAAATATACGTATCACCCTGACCTAAAAGTAGGCTTAACTAATAAATGAAAGAACATGAATAACACTCCTGAGTTGAGCCTAAGCATATCAGGATTTAGATTCTTTTAATCTTAAGATCAACTACTGATATTGACTTGGAAAGATATATATAACAGTAAGTTTGTAATATCTTAACTTAGTTGCAATATCGGTCCAGTCCAATGTATACTCCATACATTCAAAACTAGTATACTTTACTAATGTCTTGGAAAGAACATAACACTTACTCCAAGTGTAAGTACACATCATTGCTGATTATCACATTAGTGTAAATCCAATAACACTGATGAAACAGGGACCAAGTCTTTTGATTCATATGATCACAATCACATTCCACTGTGTTGACGATACTGTAATTGTGAATAAACATATGATCTGGATTTAACTGATTCTGTGTGTAAATGTAATAAACATATTAAACCATTACCATGTAAAATTCATGCAAACATCAATCACTTCAAATTTCTTATATTGATAACTAATCAGATTGTAAAGAGTTTTATTTAGGGCATAAAACCCAACAATGTGCTCTTTCAGTTTTTTGAATGCCTCCTCGCACTCGTCAGACCATTCAAACTTCTGGCACCTTTTCAAAATGTTGAAGAAGGGAATGCACTTGTCTGTGGACTGGGAGATAAAACGGCTCAGGGCAGCAACCTTTCCGGGTAGACTCTGGACGTCTTTGTGTTTCTTGGGAGATGGCATGCTCAGAAGAGCTTGATTTTTTCTGGATTTGCCTCAATCCCTCTTTGACTGACAATGAAGCCCAGGAACTTCCCTGATTTTACCCCGAAAGTGTATTTCTTTGGGTTGAGCTTCATTCCGTATCTCTGGACCACTTCAAAACATTCTTCTAAGTCGTCCGCGTGGCTATTGCACGCCTTAGACTTGACTAGCATGTCGTCTACGTATACCTCCATGTTTCGCCCTAGGAGACCTTTGAACATCCGGTTAACCATTCTTTGATAAGTTGCGCCAGCGTTTTTCAATCCGAAAGGCATGACTAGGTAGCAGTATACCCCCTTATTGGTCCTGAAGCTAGTGCACTCTTGATCTGCAGTGTGCATCTTTATTTGGTTATAACCGGCGTATGCGTCCATAAAAGACAGTAATTTGAATCCGGAGGTAGCGTCTACCATCTGGTCGATCCTGGGCAGAGGGAAACAGTCCTTTGGGCAAGCTTTGTTTAGATTAGTGAAGTCTATACAAACTTGCCAGGTCCCGTTAGGCTTCGGCACAAGGACCGGATTGGCTAGCCATTCTGAGTAGTAGACATTGCGGATCATGCTGCTTGTTAATAGCTTGTCCACCTCTTTCTCCAAGGCTTCGGCCTTCACTGAGTCGAGGGGACGTCGTTTCTGCTGGACCGGCGGCATGTCCGGGTTGACATTGAGGACATGGGTGATGACGTGGGGACTTATGCCAGTCATGTCTTCTTGGCACCATGCGAAAACGTCAATGGCACCCTTAAGTGTCTTTATTATCTTTTCTTTTTCCTCCGGGTTTAGGCTCTTTCCTAGACGGAGTACTTTGGTGGAGTCGAGGTCGCACATTGATATCTCCTCGACGTTCTCCATTGGTTCTACGATTTTTTCGAATCCCACACGGGGATCGAACTCGTCTTCTTCAGCCATTTCTGGCCCAATAGTTTCTCGGACCATCAGTACGGGTAGGTGGGCAGCAATGTTATAGCATTGCCTCGCCTTCCCTTGATTTCCCCTCACTGTCCCTATCTCAGCTTCCTGGGTTGGGAATTTCAGGCACAAGTGCCGTATAGACGTGACTGCGCCAAAGTCCACCAAGGTCGGTCGGTCGAGGATAGGGTTGTAGGCTGTCGGGCAGTCCACCACTACGAACGTGCAGTACTTGAAAGTCCTCTGGGGTGTGTCCGGGCACAAGGTGACTGGAAGCCTCAGTTTTCCCATTGGGATAAGTGTTGTTCCATTAAACCCCGTGAGTTGGGAACCACTTAGTGAGAGGTCTCGGTCCGTTAGGCCTATTGCAGTGAAGGCCTCTTTGAATAGCAAATTCACGGAACTCCTGTTGTCGATTAGGACTCTAGCCACCACTTTATTGGCAATGGGGGTCTCTATGAGCAACGGGTCATGGTGAGGAAAACGCACCTTCTTAGCGTCTTCTTCCGTGAATGTAATGGGTTGATCTATTAGCCGGGGCCTTTGAGCTGGGAGCTGAGTAACTTCCCAAACCTTATCGTGTTTCACAGCCCCTGCGTACCGTTTCAGCTCCTTGCGGGTGGTCCCTCCGATGTGGGGTCCTCCCGAGATCATAGCCACCCTCCCGTTAGGTCTAGGTGGCAGGCCGGGAATATGCTGAGCATCTGTAGGGGGAACAAGTGGAGCCAATACCCTTGCTGCACCCCCTGGTGCTACTTGTGGCAAAGTTCCAGCCGCCTGACCCGGGTTGAGGTGAGGCAACCGATTCTTGATCCACTCGTAGAGGTGTCCCAACCGGATTAAGTTTTCGATCTCGTCTTTGAGATTTTTGCATTCATTGGTGCTGTGCCCAATGTCGTTATGGTACTCGCATCTCTTGTTGGGATCCCTCCGGGAGCTGTCTTTGTACAAAGGAGGTGGCCTCCGGTAGTGCGTATTTTGTCTAGTAGCAAAGTACACACGCTCTTGGGAGTCCGTTAACTCCGTGTACTGGGTATATTGGGGAGTATACCCCCTTTTCTGTCATTTTTCCTCCGTCCGAGTGCTGCCTTTGGAGGACCTTTTACTCCTCGAGCCTTGGGAAGGACTAGCTAGACTGGCTGTCGGAGCGGAGTGCGAGGGGGGTTGTCCATTTATCCCTGAGGTATTTCCAAAATGGGATGATGCGGGGGCCAGGGCCTGGCCTTGGCTATATCTGGGAGTGGCAGAAAACTGTATGCCACTCATCGGTGGAGCTGCTGCCGGCACAGTGCCCGAGGGCTGGGCTCCGGGCACATATCCCATCATCCCGGTGGGATAATATCCTCCATAGGCCACTATTTGGGCCTCTTCAAGGTTAATGTATTTTTGGACTCTCTTCTGGAAGTCCTGAAGGTTTGCAGCTCCTTCTTGTTGTAGTTCGTTCCAGAATGGAGTCCCTGTACGGATGCCTGCCTGGAGGAGGGCAAGTTGTTGTTCGTCATCTACTTTATTGGTTTTAGAGGCTTCTTCCCGGAACCTCTTTATAAAATTCTTTAACGTCTCTGTAGGCAGCTGCTTGATGTTAGTCAAGGCGCTGACCTCTAGGTTGACTTTCCTTGCGGCGACAAATTGTCTTTGGAAGTTGGTTTGTAACTTATTCCAGCAACCCACGGATCATGGTTCCAATTTCTTGAACCACTCTTCCACGGACCCACTTAGAGTAAGCGGGAGGCACAAACACTTAGTGTCATTGCTGACTCTCATGACCGGCATGACTCGGTTGAACCGTGACAGGTGATCACTTGGATCAGAGTTCCCAGTATAAGCTGCCATTTCGGGCATCTTAAAGTTTTTGGGGAGCTCTGCTTCCAGGATGTGCTTGGCACATGGCTCTCGGTCCTCACAGTCTGAGTTGGAGTCGTCGCCTTTCTGCCTCCGGGAGACTCGGGCGATGTCTTTTCGAAGTATGGCGAGTTCTGCCATGATTCCTTCGTTTAACGTTCCCGTGGAGGCCGCGGGTCCGTATTTCTTTTGGTCAAGGTGATCCCGGAGGTCACCTTGGTTTCCGTTAATTTGATTCCTCAGATCAACGGGAGGACATTTCTGTCCCCTTCTTCCTCTCTCTCCGGGCTCTTGGTGCACGGAAACGCTTTTTTAGTCCTCTCGATCCTGAGGGCCAAGACTCCCTCTTTGGAGTTTGCCCCTCTGCGGACCTTTCACTTTCGGGAAATCTGAGCAAACCTTTCGCGGATCCTACACCTTTTTCTTTTTCCCAGGGGTGGAAGTAGGGTTTTTCTTTTGGTTCCCTTCGGCGGGATACCGTATAGGGATTGGTTCCCTAGATTTTTGCTTTTGGGTACTTGGAGAGGATTCCTCTGGTTCCTTTCCAAGTCCCGCAGGGATAGCTTTAGGATGCACGTGGATTCTTGCTGCCTCCATGGCTTTTTGCATGGCCAGCATCACCTCTTGCATCTTTTGGTTCTGCTCTTTTTGAGCTGCGATTTCAGCTTCATGATCGACAGCCTTTTGCCTTAAGAGTGCCAGTTTTGAGTAGCTGCCTTCGTCGTAGGCGTACTCATTGAGGTTTCCTTCGTAATTGTCATCAGGAATTCCTTCTTCTTCCTCAGAACCCTCGGTTGCTCTTGAGGCCACGTCCTCCTCATTCGGATCTTGAGCATCTTGAAGAGGGCGAGGTTGACGTGTGCTTCGAGTCTCCACCATTGTTGTGTTGTTATGACGCAGTGTTTACTTACAGACGCTTTCTTCAGCTCTCAATGAAAGCACCAAAATTTTGACCGAGGTTTTCGGCAACCAATAAAATAATAATAATTTAGAGAGCTGTTAGAAAGTAAGAAGGAGATTTTTTACGTGGTTGGGGCGTTAATAAGCCTTAGTCCACGAGTCTGGGTATTTATGCTAGTATTTAATACAGAGAATGTTCTTGGTGAGTTTTTACTCTTCTAGCACTTATGCAACCCAGAATTCTCGACCCCTCTTTAATGAGCTTTGGGGGGTATTTATAGTGTTTTTGTGGGGTGATCCCCAGAATTAAGGTACATGCATTTCTGTAACTATCAGTAAAGTTGTACATTCCCAATGAATATATCATTGGTAATGCATCGTCTAATCCCTAGGTGCTGTAGAGATTTTATGAGGGCAGTCCTTTATCCCTTTTGACTGATGTGATTCTTCACAGAGTAGCCGTCACTAGACTTTATTGGTCATAGCCTAGTAGGTACAGATTGGGGGTTGTGTCGTCAGACTTTATTGCATGTGGCAGTTCCAATACGCCTCCTCCCATGCGACATTAAATGTGAGATGACTGTTCAGAGGAAGCCTGACACCACCCGAAGATGCTTTGATGCCATCTTGCTCTCCGGGAGCATATGAAACTTTGCATGCCTTCTCCGGGAGGCATATCCAAAATAATCCTTTGCTTTATAAAGACTTAGCTATTTAATTGAAATGCTAAACTCTTCCCCTCCACGTGTCATTGTCCAGTTGGTCCACGTATATTAGGCAAAATCAGGGGCAACATATCTATATCTATATATATAGAAAATTATTGATAGCTGATGCGGTATTACATAAGAGCTTTCTTTTATAGTTTCTATTTTATCAATTTTTTTTTTATTTTTTTAATTTTTTAATTCTATATATCATACAATTATTTAATTCATTAGTAAATTTTATTAAAAACAAAAATCCCACTTGGTTTAAAAACCATTGTAAGTGTTGTGTTATAAGATATATATATATATAGTAAATTATTTGCTCTACTTTCGTTTGTCCAGAAATTAGTGTTGCATTATTTCTATGGGTATAACTAAAGAATTTAGTCTTGCTTGATTAGTTATAATATATTTTTTAATGAATGCAATATATTTTTTTACACATGACATTTTTTTTCATCATTTCAATTTTCTTAACTTTTTTTTTTATTTTCTTTTTAATTCTGTATATCGTACAATAATTTGATTCATTAGTAAGTTTTATTGAAAAAAAAAATCCCAAAATTAATGTTACATTATTTTCCATGGGTGATTAAAGAATTTAGCTTGCTTATAGTACATTTTTTTATGAATGCAATATATATTTTTGCATTTCTAAATAATGGCAAAAATGTTAAATTTTTTGACCAATCTATATCTATATCTACCTATATATCTATATAAAGCTTAATCTTAGAGTAATGATGTGGAATTCTATAATATTCTTAATCTATTTTGCTAATTTTAAGAGAATTTTATCTTTTATAAAATATATATATATATATATTAAATGTACATCACTTATTTTCTTCACATGTAATAGTAAATAAAAATTTTACATTATTTACATATTATTTTAAACATAAGTCCCACATTATTTAAAGATTATTTATAATGCTTAATATAGCATATAAATAAAGCTTATACATTTTTTAAATCTCTAATTTTATTTATATATTATATGTATAAATTTTAAAATTTATTTTAAAAATTTAATTTTCTATTAGTTTATTTAGTAGTAATTTTGTAATAATTGCTTCTGTTGACCGAGGTTTTTGGCAACCAATATAATAATAATAATTAAGAGAGCTGTAAGGAATTAAAAGAGAGATTTTTACGTGGTTGGGGCATTTATAAGCCTTAGTCCACGAGTCTGTGTATTTATGATAGTATTTATTACAGAGAATGTTCTTGGTGGATTTTTTCTCCTTTAGTTCTTATGAAACCCTGAATTCTCGACCCCTGCTTTAATGAGTTTGGGGGGTATTTATAGTGTTTTTGTGGGGTGATCCCTAGAATTGAGGTACATGTATTTCTGTAATTATCAGTAAAGCCACACATTCCCAATGAATATATCATAGGAAATGCATGATCTAATCCCTAGGGTTTGTAGGGCTTTTATGGACGTAGTCCTTTATCCTTTTTGACTGATGTGAGTCCTCATAAAGTAGCCGTCACTAGTCTCATTAATCATAGCATAGTAGCTGCAGAGAGGGGGTTGTGCCGTCAGACTTTAAGACATATGGCAGTTCCAATACGCCTTCTCCCATGTGGTATTAAATGCGAAATGACTGTTCAGATAGGATCTGACACCTCCCGGAGATGCTTTGTCGTGGCTTTGCTCTCCGGGAGCATGTGAGACTTGCATGCCTTCTCCGGGAGGCGTGTCTAAGGCTAATCCCTGTGGTTAAAGAGACTTAGCTGATTTATTTAAACGCTAAACCCTTTCCATCTACGTGTCATCATCCGGTTGGTCCACGTATTTTGGGCAAAATCAGGGGCAACATTTACCCCCCAAGCCTTGTTTGGTGATGAAGTGAACAAGGCTTGCTTAGATGCCTCCGGTTGCCTTATCAACTTCCTGGCACGTGCTTCGGGCGCATGGTGATATATTAATGACCATCATTACTGCAGTTATTTGCTTTTTGCATGCGTCGATTCGTTTCTTGTCCATTTATTGATACGGCGCATTAAATGGGTGTCAGACGGGCACTCAAACATTTTCTACCGCCTTGATGACGATTTAATCCAACCGTTGGATCTGTAGAATTCGAATCGATTGTCATCCTAGCCGTTTGATGGTGGCTGATCACAGCTGTCTCACACCTGTTCTGGCCTATAAAAGCCAGCATTCCCACTTCATTTGGTTACTTTCAGCATTTCACCAAATTTTCGTAGAGTTTTTCAGAGAAACATAAACTTAAAACACCATTGATTTCCTGCTACTATTCCTTCGTCGTTGCCAGTCTACGTTTTACCGGCGATCAACACCAACCCCCAGCCTTCAAACTTCATGTAAGTTCTTCATATGTCGTACATTTGCTTGCTGTTTGTTCATATAGCGTGCTTTACGGTTTCTGGATTGGATGTTGAACTTCTGGGAATAGTCTTGTTTGAGTTTTTGAATGATGTGTTAAATTTCTTCTTTTTTGTGTTTAGATTGCTTCTTTTCAATACGTTTTTGCTGGGGCATCATCCTCATTTCATGTAATGACCACTTTAGGGCTTAGAGTAGACCTTGCTTTTTCGGCTTTACCATTTTTTCCCTTTCTCTCTTTACTTTTTTGCAATGTCACTACCTTTGGGATTCTTGCACCCAACTCTTGTCAAGGAAAACCTTTTTGGGCTTTCTTTTTTGGCAAGTGTCCGGAGGGGGCCTCTTTCCAGCGGTTAGGGGACCCCCATTCCCTTTTTGAATTAGGTTTTGGTTTGGGGCCTAACTGCTGGATTTTTTTCGATTTTTTCAAAACCGAAAATGTATGCTTTCGCATCTAGTTCCAAGACTTCAAAGAAAGGGGAAGTACGTTTGGCCACCCTGGAGGAGGTCATGCAGGGTCCTGTGGCCCAGGAAGGTTACAAGTCCCGTGCCAACGGGTGGGAGGCGGCTGAGCTCCACTATACTTTGACCTGCGCTCACTAGCTGGAGAAGATTGTGGTGGTGGCAGGCATCAAGCCTTCGACCTCCAGGACCTATCACCGGCTGCCTAGGGACGAGGAGACTCCTAACCATAATTATGGGGGCTTCGGAGCCTGGAGCCAGACGCACCTGATGTCCGGGGCTATGCTCCCTCTCCAAGACTATTTTATTAATTTCCTTGTATTTGTTGGCCTTGCGCCGTACCAACTCATTCCCCAAGCCTACCGCCTGCTTTCAGGCCTTTTTATTTTTTACGCTGCCCGGAGCTGGTGCTCGCCTAGTCCGGCAGAAATTTTGTATTTTTATGAACTAGTTTCTATCCCCAAGAAGGGAGACAAATTTAAGGACGGTTTTTATGGCCTTCGGGCCCATCCTTTGAATGAGGGCCCAGTCCCTTTCAACCAGCAGAAGCACGTGAAGGAGTATCGTCACCGCTTCTTCTTCTCCTCCGGTTTCCAGGCCATGGACCGCCCGGAGCTTCTCACGGAGTGGGTTAGGATCCCTCCCTATATGAGGACCGCGCCTACCCAGATTTTCCTCTAGCGGGCCAAGACCTTTTCCACGTACAACAAGAAGGCCCTTGACGTCAGGGAGTTGGTCACGACGGAGAATTTTCGGAAGGACAAGTTAATCTCGGAGAACCAGTCGGTGGATGACTTCAACCTTTCCAAAGTCATCTGCACGAATGCGAGAACTTCGGCAGCAGAGAAGGCACTCCGGGTGGACATTATCGCCACGGCGGAGGACAAGTACCAGAAGTATCTCTTCAAGAGGGAACAGGAGCTGGCCTATATCAAGGCACAGGCGGTCGCTAGGAGGACTCTCCATTTGGAAGCTCCGTCAGAGCGGAGGACCCACAGGCCCAAGCCTGCGGTCCCAGTCCCAAATACCGGAGCTCCCGATGCCAGCACTTTGGGTTCTGGTAAGTCCTCTTTAACAATACATTATGTTCCTCCCGTCCGTGAGTATACCAGCCTTAGGCCTACAGGGTTCGATGAGTGTCTCCATAGATTTAGAATGCCTTCTACCCAGTCGGGGAATCATGCCAAGGAGTATTATTTTTCCCACTTAGGCCATTACTTAGGTCGGTCCCGGATGGGTTCTGGACCTCCGGCGCCTATTCCCTTGGATCATTCAACCTACGTATCTTCCAGTTGGTTTCTTCCCTCGAACAGTTATCTCGGGGATGGCAAAGCCAGCGTCATGATTCGAGACTTTGCTACGGCCGAATTAGAGAGTCAGGGTAGGACTAGTTTTATTGCTTTTTTGCTAAGTGTATGCTGTTCTCATGAATGTCCTAACACTTAACATATTGTCTTTGCTGCAGCAGCCAGGCCCATGGACGATCTCTTGGCAACTCTTGCTGAGGCCTACAATCCTGATGCTTCTCCACCTCTGGCAGCCTCCCAGTTGGTTACTCTTGGGAGGTCCTCCTCCAACGCCCCTTCGGGCACAATCGTCTTCGTGGACCAGGAGGAGGAAGTTCAAGAAGGTGAAGTGGCAGACGCGGCCGCCCTTGAGCGTAAGCAAAAGGGCGAGATGGTGGAGGTGGAGCCTTCTAAGCGGACCCGGAGGGGGGACACTCCGACGCCAAGCAACGACTCCGGGATTCCTTCCGAGGCGGAGAAATACACTGTGCCTCACGGCATAGTGTTAACCCCGGTTCCTATGGATGAGGAGAGGCAGAATCTCCGAGTGGCCAAACACAATTACGCCCTCGACAAATAAAGTTGGGGGCATGCTGAGGTGGAGGCCTTGAAGAAGATTCTTCGGGAGGAGCAGCAGAATACTCTCCACGAGGAAGCCTTCCAGAATCTGTGGGACTTGAACATGGATCCGTTGACGGACTGGTTCAACCGCTTCGTTGGGCCCACCTTGGCTCCTTTTGCCTCGGAGATGACCTGCCAGTTTGTCTCCCACCTGACGCAATTTCCGCCTAAAAGATATGCTGCTTGCGCCTCTTTGAACTCTATCTACGAGGTCCAAGACATCAGCTCTGCCATGGCCACGGTGAGTACTTCGTAATTTATTCCCTCCCTTGATATTTTGTCTAAGGCATCTTATCTCACTCTTGTTTGTTTTTTTAGATTACTGCTGAGACCGGTCGCCTTTCCAAGACTTTAATTGACCATGGCTTCGTCATGTTCGAATTTGGGGGCATAGACGAGGCCATGAGGATCCTTCGGGACTTGTCTGCCAAAAGGCGGGCATTCCAGGAGGAGGCTCAACGGAGGGAGGCCCTTGCGGAGGCAAAGCTTCGAGAGGAGGCCAAGCAGAGCGAGGCCGAAGTGGAGGCGAGGCACCAGGAGGCGCTCAAGGCGGAGGGCGAGGTCGTGGCTATGGCCAGACGCGAGCTTCGGGAAGCCAGGGAAGCCATGGATGAAATGGCTGCCAAGGTGAAGTCCCTAGAGGAGTTGCACCAGGCAGACTTGCAGTCTAAGGCCAACTTGACCGTGGAGCTGAAGGAGCTCAGGGACTTCATAGACCATGCCTTGAAGAAGGCTAAAAGAGATGAGCTCCGGACCCTCTTCTCCTGCAAGCATTGCGCCAAGCGTTTTGACGACGGCGTCTACATGGCCTGGCAGTCAAATGGCCAAAGTATTTAGCTTGACTTCTATCCCAAGCCTGAAGAGGCTCTTGCTAAATTCCTGGAGAAGAAGAAAAGGCTTGATGCTTTGCTTGAAGCGCGTGGGTGCCCTCGTCTTCCTCCTCGCATCGACTAGGCCGCGGAGTCCAACCCATTTCAGCATTATAATCATATCTATTTCTTTTTTTTATTTATTTACAACCATGTTTCTTTCCTTTAAGACAATTTTAATTTAGCTGTTTATTTTCTAAGGGAAGACAGTTATTATGGCCCGTCCCCAGGCCCTTTATATATTTTTTCTTTTTGGACCTGCCCTTTGGGTCAGGATATTTTAAATATATATATATATATGATCACTTTGATACATATGCTTTTTGACTTTGCTTTTACTTTTAGCCTGCTTTATGTCTGTCCGTGTGCTATGTCTTAGTACCCCCTTGAGCGGCATGAATTTTTTTTTTTAAGGAACTCAATTTTTATTTGAAACTTAGAGGTTACATACACTTTTACGGTACAAACTCTTTCAACAAGGCCTAAGTTTACATTTTGGAGTATTGGTAATACTTCCGGAGAGGATCGGCATTCAAAGCCCTTGGCACAATGGTTCCGTCCATCCTTTTAGCTTATAGGTTCCGGAGCCGATCTCGTCCTCAATTTCATATGGCCCTTCCCAATTTGGCCCAAGTATCCCCACTTTGGGTTCTTGAGTGGCTGGGAAGAATCTTCTTAAGACCATATCCCCAAAAGTGAATTTTCTATTTTTAACTTTAGAGTTAAAGTACTTAGTCACCTTCTTTTGATAAGCTGCCATTCGTATTTGAGACTCGTCTCGGAGCTCTTCAACCTGATCCAACGCTTACTGTAAGAAGTCAGTGAACTCTTCGCAATCGAATTGCTTTCCATTGTCAGAGACTATTTTGTGAGGCAAGCCATATCGACACACTATGTTTTTAATAACAAAATCTACTGCTTTTTTGGCAGTTATAGTCTTCATTGGCTCAGCCTCCTTCCATTTGGTGAAGTAGTCTACTGCTACTATTGCATACTTTACTCCTCCCTTTCTTGTTGGCAGGGACCCAATAAGATCTATCTTGGGTTTTATGCCCTAAATAAAACTATGTGTCAATGTAATCCAGATTATTCAATATCAATAAAGTAAGAGAAGTATTTTTCATTCATTTGTGTATGTTTTGGTTCACCTTATCAATTGTTTGTCTATTTGATTTATAAATTCATTAAAACCCTTTTCACATACTTGATCATGTTTATTGTGTTGTCAACACATTGGAAAGTAAACATGACTATGTGATTAAAGATTCCTAGATTTATCAGAACACTGGGTTTTACTGATATGACAATCTACAACAGAGTTTACTTGCATTTGGAGAAATGCTATGTTCTTTCCAGAACATTGGTTAAAGTAAAGCTTGGGTTGGATGCATGGAGTATGCATTGGAATGGACCGATATTGAACTTTGATATAGATTTATTAAACTTACCGTAATATTAATTCAATTCAATATCACTTAGTTGATCCTAGATCAAATGAACTTAATCCTGATATGATTAGGTTCAATCTCAAGAGTGTTATTCGTGTTCTTTGATTTGTTAATTAAGCCTACTTTTTGGTCAGGGTGATACGTAGATTTTGGGAACACGATAGTGCAATTGAGTGGGAGTGCTAACATAAATATGGAATCTATAGCTTCTATCTGGCGAATAGAAAGTAAAGTATGATTTCCTTTGAGCTTAAACAAACGAAAATAAATGGTGGAGTACTCATTTCACTTAGCTGAAATATCATTTATATAGGGTTAAGTGTTTTAAGGATAAAATACATTGTAGGGTGTTACAGTAATTTAATCCCTTTACAATATAAATCATCTATATAGAGGATCATTGATAAAATTAGGATTATAACAATAGATAATTAATGATGTGCCTATATAGTGGAACATATAGAGCGTTCTATATAGCTGAGAGTGCAATTCTAAGTTCTATGCGTGGATTCAACGAAGAATTAATAAGTCGGTGAATTTAAGATGTAAATTCTTGATCTGCTTATTGGAAGCTCGGATATATAGACCCATGGTCCCCACACTAGTTGAGACAATATTACTTGTAAGACTCATTCAATTGGTTTTAATTAATCAGTTATAATTCTCAAATTAGACTATGTCTATTTGTGAATTTATCACTTATTAAGGGCGAAACTGTAAATAGAGAGTTTATAGGGTATGTTTATTAATTAAGAAACTTTTATTAGTTTAATTAATAAATATGATAAATGACAATATTATTTAATAATTATTCATCGTTATTAAATAGTTAGATTTGACATTTATTTGGTTGAATAAGTAAATTGGCAGTTTTTGAGAAAATGAGAAACTAGAAATGATGAAATAGGAAAGTTGCAAAAGTGAAAGGCTTGTTTCCATATTGCCATGGCCGGCCACTTAACTTCCCTTTTCTCATTTATTTTTTTCATTTTTAATGCCAAGTAATTCAACCCTAACCCTGTGTGGTATTCTATAAATAGAAGGTAAAAGCTTTAGGAATCACACACAACACAATTGCTTTATTTTCCTTTCACAGAAAATTCCCTAAGCTGCCACTCTCTCTCTTTCTTTCTTCTCCGTGTTGAAATTCCTCTAAGTGATAGAGTAGTTCCCACACACATCAAGTAATATCTCAATCATAGTGAGGAAGACTGTGCAGAATTCAGAGTCAACAAAGAAGGACATTCGGGCTCAGATCTTGATTATACTCTGCTACAGAAAGGAATCAAGGGTTAGAGATCTGAGTGGAAGGAGACATATTATTCCGCTGCATTCAATATAAGATTTCTCATACTTTATATGTGTTTAATTAATTTTGTTTTAGAAGTTCATATTTAGGTTGTTAATTAACATACTTATGAGTAGATCTAAGATCCTGGTAAAATAATTCCAACAACTTGCACCAGAGCCATGGTAATTGATTTTCTTGCAAGAAATTTAGACTTAAAACGATTTATATGTGATTTGGATGGTATCATGTTATTTTGTGTGTCATATTGATGTTTGATTTATATTTGTGAAATTATGGGAAAAAAAATTGATTTTGTGTTTCTGGAATTATTTTTATTGGATAGTATGGAAAAAATTAAGCAATTTACTTTTTTACAGAACTCCATTTCGATTTTATTTGAATTAGTTATGAATTTTTAAAAATCGGAAAAATCGGGGTGGTGAACACTCTTCCCACGCGCGCGGAATGGCTGCTTGCAGCCTCCTAGCGCCGTGGAAACTCGGCCAGCCCCCTTGACGCGCGCGCGGAATGGTATGATATGCATACCATCCGTACTGTTCATCATTTTTTTTTCGTTTTCTTCGATTTTTCATGCTATTTCATAGAATTAACTTCCGATTTTTTGTGTAATTTTTTATTTTGATTTTTAATTTTCATATTTCAAATCTAATATCAGAAATAAATTAATTTTTATTTAAAATTAATTTTAGATATTAGTGTAATTTGATTTTGAAAATAGGTAAAAATCAATTTTTGCTTATCTCTTTTCTTATTTTTTTAATTTTGATTATTTTATCTTATTTTAAATCTAAGGTCAGATATTAAATTTTTTTTATAAAATATTCTTTTTTAAGTATTTTGACCTTATTTAGATTTAAATAAGTTACCATAATCATGAAATTTTAAAAAGGGAAATAAGATAATTTTGTTAACTTTTAAATTTTTGTTATTTTTACTTAAATTAAATTATAAAATCAGAAAAAGGGTATGTATTTATTATATTTTATTTTATTGAATATTTAATTTTTTAAAATAACATGAAATTTAAAAGGTAAGTTAGCAATTTTTTTTTGAAATGATATTTAGGTTACTTGAAACCTAATTTTTCAAAATTGTAGGTTTAATTTTAAATATTATTTTATTTCATTTTAAAATCCGAAAAAAAAAATTCTTTTCGAAATATAACTAATTATTTAAAATTAAATAAATCCTACATCCAACTATCCAAATCTAACTTGTTGGAGGAGTATGTGTTTTAGATTGTTTGTAAGTTTTTCTAAAACCTATTATTGCTTGATCTAAATTGCCATGGTTAACTTGTTGAAAATTCATATTTAAGTTGAAAATTTGTTATTTCTAAAAAATCAACTTAGATTTGAATATCTTTTGAATTTCCAATTATAAAATTAATTTGAGGAATTTTAAGAATTGGTTATTAAGATTCTTTGGATATTTTTTAAGTTGTTATTTCTTTAAATATGGACAAACTTAAAATGGAATATCTTTTAAATTAAGTAATTATGACTTAATTGTTAATATTTAATTAAATCATTGTTTGAAAAATATTTAAGTTGTGTTTTTTTTTTTAGATTCTTCTAAACAACTTAAATAAGATATTTTTCAAATACATTCCATTATTTTTTTTTTTTGAAATTTAATTAAAGTTGGATTTTTTTTACATAAATATTATTTTTAACTAAACCAACTTTAATTTGAAATATTTCATTATTAAATATGGAATAAAATAAATGATTAAATAAAATACATATATTTTTTTTTAAAATAATGAGCTTTAATCAAGAGACATTCGATCTCCATTGTTGGCTTTACATAGCTTTTGTTTTAGTGAGTAATCCTCCCTAAAGGAGGAACGTTCATTAGCAATTTAGCGCCGTTTAATCTCGAAATGTAAAGACCGCTTAGTTTAATTTGGAAATTAGCAGTTAATCACGTTTAAATATGAAATTATTTATAGCTATTTAAATAATTATTTATACTGTTATTATTGAATTCAGAGATGCATTTTTATGTCATGTAGTAGTCTTCATAATTTTGCATTTCCGGTGCCCGGTATTTTGGAACTCGGTGTTTGGCTCAGTAAAAATCACAACTTAGTATGTTAGTAGTTTGGGACGGTTTATTAGACATTGGGAATGTCGAGAATGGCCGGGAATTTAGAATTTCCCAAAAATACCCCTTTAGTGTTATTTATGTGGTTTTAGTGTGGAGGGGCAAAATAGTCTTTTTGCCCCATTAGTATTTTGTCTTCTAGTGATTTTATTAGTTGATATATATGTTTACTTGGTATTATTTGTTGGCTGAAATGGTTAAGTAAAACCCCTTATTTTATTTTACAAAATTTCATTATTTCAAAGTTAGAAAAAATTTGGAAAAGCTCTCTCTTTCTTTCCTCTCACTTTCGGCCCTCTTGGAGCAGCAAGGAGCTGGCCTTTTTCTTGAAATTTTGCTTGTGATTTCATCTCTCCTTAAGGTTCAATTCAAGCTAGGTTAGCCCTTCTTCTTTTCTTTTTAAAAATGGTTGAATTTTGATGAAAATAGTGTGATGCATGCATGATTATTTGAGGTTGTTGCTGTTGTGATCTTGTTGTTGATTTCTGTGATTTAAACATGTTTATTAGAGTTTAATTAAGCTGCTCGTAGTGCTTGATAGTTAGGTTATTTAAAGTTATGAATTTTCTATGCTAAAACCATGGTTTTCAAAGAGAATTGGTTAAAATCTGTTGCTGTGATGTTGTTGAAGTTTGTAGTTGTTTTCAGAGGCTATTCTATGCATGTTTAAGTAGGTTTGGACTGGTTTGATTGCATGTTAATTAGGTTTACTCAAGTTTGAGTTTGGAACTCAAAGCTTGAGCTTTAATGGTGGTTTTTGTTATTGTGCTTTCTAGGTGGATTTGATGCTTTAGAAATGTTCTAGGGGTTATATAGAACAGGTCTGGAAGTTTTGGTGTGGTTTGGAGTTGATTTGAGCAAAGTGTGAAATTTTGAAGTTGTCGAGGAACCTGACCCGGTTGTACATCCGTATTTCGGATGGGGTTCGAAATTTCCCCGAGCCGAATTCCGGTTGGGCAACCGGTCTACCGGTTGGGGAAAATTCAGGAACCCTAGATTTCCTCGATTTTATGTTTTTGGGGGTATTGCCATACTTTTTATCGATAGGGAAACTTTTAGTTCTTAGTTTAAGTCCCCGAGAAGTGATTTAGCGTGTCACTTATAGTGTTGTGATTTTTATGGTTTAGGAGCCTGTAATCCGCCGCGTTAGCTTAAGTTCCAACAAGTTGACCTAAGACACCTGAATTCGGAATCCAGGTAAGATTAGTATAACAGTATGCATATGTAGATTACATGTTTAGCGTGCATGTAGGAAGCCTGTTAGATTACATTAGTTATGTATGTTGGCTTCGAACCATCCAACCGTGTCACGTCGGTACAGGCTGGAGTATGACCAGCGGCCGGAGTATGACCGGTTCGACCGATCAGGCTGACACTTAGGTTGGTGGTTCCGTACTATTGACGTATCACGTCGGTACAGGCTGGAGTATGACCAAGAGGAGTATGACCGGCTTGACCGATCAGCCGATACCGTAACACGTCGAGACAGCCGGAGTATGACCAGCAGCCGGAGTATGACCGGTTCGACCGATCAGGCTGTTACTTGTCAATAGTACTGTCCCTATGAACGTTCAGAACTCAGTACCGTGTTGGACATGGCAGTTAGGGGGACTCAGTATCGTGTTGGACACGGCAGTTAGGGTTATGATCAGGGGTATGGGCGTCTGATCATGACCGGGTTTTATGTATGGGTATTATTATGCTTTTCTTACTGAGTCTGTCGACTCACAGTGCTACGTTTATGTGTAGGTAAAGGCAAGGCTAGAGCTGATGGACCGTGAGCGAGCCGGTGAAGATTGTACATGTCGGGGCGGTTAGGCCTGGAGCGTACGATCCTTGGGACAGCAAGCTTATTTTTGTAACTAGTCGCTAGGCGACAATTATTTTGTATGAACAATAAACTTTTGTAAATAATTTGGTAATCGGGATCCCAAGTCTTTTGTATAAATATTTTTCAAGTTTAATTAAAAAGCAAAAATTTTAATTAATCACGTTTTCCATAAACCTCGTTGATTAGCAACGAGCTGCACAGCATGTTTAAAAATCACGTAATACGCATATGTTAGTTAGGGTGTTACACGAAAGATAAGTACTATTTGTAAGTCTTTTCTATTAGTATTGATCACCCTAATAGTGGCGACTGTATTTGACTTACAAAAGTATGAAACAATGGTGGGAGCTCATGAAATAGGAATGACCTTGACTCTCGCCTAAACGGGACAACGTCGGATTCTCTTTTCGATCGAATAAAAGGTTGCTAGAATGTTTATCATTTTAGAGGAGTTGACAACTCTATTCAATGGATGATGCTTTGACTCTCGCCTAAACGGGACACTGTATCAGTTTGTTGGAAACCTTGGAAAATAAACTATGTTAAATTTTAGTATTTTTATAACATATGTGATTATTTGTTATTTTCTGAACTTGTGTATGAATTTATAGAACCAAGACCTTACTTCTGTTTATTGATATATTGTAGTGCCAATATGAATAATCCTCACCCCGATCCACTCCTAGTTAATATCTTAGCAAAAGAACTCAATAGTGTGAAAATGCAGCCTGGTAGTTGCATTAACTCGCACCTATTGTTGATGAATCTGAAGTTCCAAAAGGAAAATCTACTTGGAATTGAATTATGAAAGGAACAATGGGTAGGACTCATTCTTAATAGTCTTCCTCCAGAGTATAATGGTTTTGTTGTATCTTACATGATCAACAATCCTAACTCCTCCGACATGGACAAACTCGAAGCTGAATTACGAGCCCATGAACGGAATTTGATTGCAATGGGACCTCCTGGTATTGCAAACTTTAATCAGAGGAAGAGGATTAAGCATGAAGGCTCTAACAAAGTTGCTTCTTCAAATACAAATATCAGACATCATGTTCTATATGTGAATTGTAATGGAAAGGGACATAAAGAAGAACAATGTCCCAGGCTTCTAAGCAATTCAAAGGAAGGTGATGCTTTTGTCTTTGAATCATGTGTTTTAGAGAATGACAAATCCACATGGATTGTTGATTCTGGATCTACTAACCATGTTTGTTCTTCACTGCAGCTGCTTGAAACTTGGGAAAATCTACTTCCAGAAGAGTTAAAGCTTAAAGTTGGAAATGGCGAGTTTGTATCGGTCAAAGCTAGAGGAACAGCCCGTATCAAGTTTCAACAAAAATTTTTACTTTTAGAAAATGTTTTGTTTATTCCAAATTTTTCTAGAAACTTGATCAGTGTTTCATGTTTACAAACACAATCTTGTATATTGAAATTTTCGAGTTCTTATTGTTCAATTTCTCATAATGGATTTCAAGTATGTGTTGCTTACATGGAAAAAGGGCGTTATGTTTTAAGACCGAATACACAGACCTCACTAAGTACTGAACTTTCTAATGTAGCTAAACCTAGAAGCCTTAAGAGAAAAGAGATTGATAATTATGATCAAACTTATCTATGGCATTTACGCTTAGGTCATATAGGCTTCGATAGACTTAATAGGCTAACCAATGACGGTCCATTGAAAAAAGTCGTCTTAGGTGAACTGCCAGAATGCGAGTCATGCCTAGAAGGAAAAATGACCAAACGTTCTTTCTCCGCAAAGGGAGAGCGTGCCAAAAAACCCCTAGGGTTAGTGCATTCAGATGTTTGCGGACCTCTGAATGTAAAAGCCCGAGGTGGTTATGAGTATTTCGTCACTTTCATTGACGATTTCTCTAGATATAGTTTTCTTTACCTAATGCAAAAGAAATCTGAAACGTTTGAAAAGTTTCAGGAATTTCATGCTTTGGCTCAAAACCAATTAGGTAAAACATTAAAGATCTTGCGAACTGATAGGGGTGGAGAATATATGGATATGTAGTTCAATGATCATTTAATTGAACTTGGAATTTAATCCCAATACACTGCCCCAAGCACTCCACAGCAAAATGGAGTTGTAGAAAGAAGAAATCGCACTCTCTTGGAAATGGTTAGGTCTATGCTGAGTTATTCAACTATGTCTACGTCCTTCTGGGGATATGCTATTCAGATGGCAAATGACATTTTAAATGTTGTCCCATCTAAAGCAGTCCCTAATACACCCGTCGAACTATGGAATGGTCGTACACCTAGTCTACGCCATTATACGATTTGGGGGAGCCTTGCACATGTCTTGAGAAAGAAAGAAGGCAAACTAGAACCGCGAACTGAAGTTTGAATGTTTGTCGGAAATTCTAAAGAGACTAGGGGTGGACTATTTTATGGTTACAAGGATAACAAAGTGTTTGTTTCTACAAATGCTACTTTTCTTGAAGACAACTATATTAAAGACAACAAACCAAAAAGTAAAGTTGTATTAGAGGAAATGCTTACAGATATAATTCCTTCCAATGTTCCATCCTCTTCCACTCAAGAAGAGGATAATCCCACTCCATCAGTCGAAGCAATTGAGAAAACTACTACTAACGCTACTGTTCAGAAGATCACCGCTCCTCGTCGTAGTGGGAGGGTTTCTACAAAACCATCTCGTTATGGCTTTAATGGTGAAATCAATATGGTCGTTGGTGACGGTATTGAAGACGACCCATTAACCTATAAACAGGCAATGGCAAGTCCACAACGGAAGCGATGGTCAGCTGGCATGGATTCAGAAATGGATTCCGTGAAAAAGAACAAAGTCTGGGAATATGTAGATCCACTCGATGACTATCGTCCAATTGGATGCAAATGGGTCTAGAAGAAGAAAAGAGGCGCTGGAGGCGAAGTCGAAACTTTTAAAGCTAGACTGGTCGCCAAGGGTTATACCCAAAGAGAAGGTGTGGACTATGAGGAAACTTTTAGTCCTGCCGCCATGCTCAAATCCATCTGAATTCTTCTCTCCATCGCAGCCGCTTTCGACTATGAAATCTGGCAAATGGATGTCAAGACAGCCTTCCTTAATGGGCTTCTCGAAGAAACCATCTACATGGAGCAACCAGAAGGCTATGTTCTTCCAGGGCAAGAAAATAAAGTTTGCAAATTAAATAGGTCTATTTATGGACTTAAGCAAGCCTCTCGCTCATGGAATAAAAGGTTGGATGAAATCATAAAAACCTACGGCTTTCTGCAGAATGAAGATGAACCTTGTGTTTACCAACTCAAGGAAGACCAAGCAGTAGTATTCCTGGTCCTTTATGTTGACGACATTTTGATCATTGGCAACAATATCAAGAAAATGACTGACATTAAGGAATGGCTTGACACTCAATTCGATATGAATGATTTGGGTGAGGCTGCCTTTGTTCTCGGTATTCGAATTATTAGAAACCGGAAGAACAGATCCCTTGCTCTCTCTCAAGCAACTTACATTGACAAAGTTTTAGAGAGATTCTCCATGACCAACACCAACGGGGCAAATATGCCTTCTAGATATGGTATCCGTCTATCTAAGGAACAGTGTCCTACTGATCCTCATGACATAGAGGACATGGCAAAAGTTCCTTATGCTTCTGCAGTCGAAAGTCTAATGTATGCAATGTTGTGCACTAGACCTGACATCTGCTATGCAATTGGAATCGTGAGTAGGTATCAGTCAAATCCAGGTCAGGAAAATTGGAATGCTGTTAAGTATATTCTGAAATACTTAAAGAGTACAAGAGATTACGTGTTAGTCTATAAGGGTGGTGCTTCAAATCCCATAGGCTATACCGACTCAGATTTCCAGGCATGTCTTGAAGACAGGAAATCTACATCTGGGATGGTGTTTACTCTTGGGGGTGGAGCAGTGGTTTGGAGAAGTGCTAAACAGACCGTGATTTCAGATTCTACCATGGAGGAAGAATACATAGCCGCAGCAGAAGCTGCCAAAGAGGTTGTCTGGCTGAGAAAGTTCTTCACCAGTCTTGGTGTAGTGCCTGGAATGGAAAAGCCTCTAGTCCTACTTTGTGATAACAATGGAGCAATAGCCAACAGTAAGAAACCTCGAAGCCACAAGAGAAGCAAACATATAGAAAGGAAATATCATATCATCAGAGAATATGTGGCAAGAGGGGATGTACTGGTGGAAAAAGTGGACACACAAGACAACTTAGCTGATCCATTCACCAAAGTCTTGGCAGTGACTGCATTTGAAAAGCACCGTCAGAATTTAGGATTAATTGAGATGTACTGATTAGTTTTATATTAGTGCAAGTGGGAGTTTGTTGGGTTTTATGCCCTAAATAAAACTTTGTTTCAATGTAATCCAGATTATTCAATATTAATAAAGTAACAGAAGTATTTTTCATTCATTTGTGTATGTTTTGGTTCATCTTATCAATTGTTTGTCAATTTGATTTATAAATTCATTAAAACCCTTTTCACATACTTGATCATGTTTATTGTGTTGTCAACACATTGGAAAGTAAACATGACTATGTGATTAAAGATTCCTAGATTTATCAAAACACTGGGTTTTACTGATATGACAATCTACAACAGAGTTTACTTGCATTTGGAGAAATGCTATGTTCTTTCCAGAACATTAGTTAAAGTAAAGCTTGGGTTGGATGCATGGAGTATGCATTGGAATGGACCGATATTGAACTTTGATATAGATTTATTAAACTTACCGTAATATCTATTCAATTCAATATCACTTAGTTGATCCTAGATCAAATGATCTTAATCCTGATATGATTAGGTTCAATCTTAAGAGTGTTATTCGTGTTCTTTGATTTTTTAGTTAAGCCTACTTTTGGGTCAGGGTGATACGTACATTTTGGGAACACGGTAGTGCAATTGAGTGGGAGCGCTAACATAAATATGGAATCTATAGCTTCTATCTAGCGAATAGAAAGTAAAGGATGATTTCCTTTGAGCTTAACCAAACAAAAATAAATGGTGGAGTACTCAATTCACTTAGCTGAAATATCATTTATACAGGGTTAAGTGTTTTAAGGATAAAATACATTGTAGGGTGTTACGGTAATTTAATCCCTTTACAGTGTAAATCATCTATATAGAGGATCATTGATGAAATTAAGATTATAACAATGGATAATTAATGACGTGTCTATATGGTGGAACATATAGAGCGTTCTATATAGCTGAGAGTGCAATTCTAAGTTCTATGCGTGGAATCCACAAAGAATTAATAAGTCAGTGAATTTAAGATGTAAATTCTTGATATGCTTATTGGAAGCTCGGATATATAGACCCATGGTCCCCACACTAGTTGAGACAATATTACTTGTAAGACTCATTTAATTGGTTTTAATTAATCAGTTATAATTCTCAAATTAGACTATGTCTATTGTGAATTTATCACTTATTAAGGGCGAAACTGTAAATAGAGAGTTTATAGGGTATGTTTATTAATTAAGAAACTTTGATTAGTTTAATTAATAAATATGATAAATGATAATATTATTTAATAATTATTCATAGTTATTAAATAGTTAGATTTGACATTTATTTGGTTAAATAAGTAAATTGGCAGTTTTTGAGAAAATGGGAAACTAGAAATGATGAAATAGGAAAGTTGCAAAAGTGAAAGGCTTGTTTCCATATTGCCATCGCTGGCCACTTAACTTCCCTTTTCTTATTTATTTTTTTCATTTTTAATGCCAGGTAATTCAACCCGAACCCTGTGTGGTATTCTATAAATGGAAGGTAAAGGCTTCAGGAATCACACATAACACAATTGCTTTATTTTCCTTTCATAGAAAATTCCCTGAGCCGCCACTCTCTCTCTTTCTTTCTTCTCTATTTCAAAATTCCTCTAAGTGATAGAGTAGTGCCCACACACATCAAGTAATACCTCAATCATAGTGAGGAAGACTGTGCAGAATTCAGAGTCAACAAAGAAGGACATTCGGGCTCAGATCTTGATTATACTCTGCTACAGAAAGGAATCAAGGGTTAGAGATCTGCATGGAAAGAGACATATTATTTTGCTGCATTCAATGTAAGGTTTCTCATACTTTATATGTGTTTAATTAATTTCGTTTTAAAAGTTCATACTTAGGTTGTTAATCAACATACTTGTGAGTAGATATAAGATCCTAGTAAAATAATTCCAACAATCTATTCCCGAGACCGCAAAGGGCCAGGGACTAGTCATCAGGGTAATCTCATTGGGAGGAGCTCTCGGTATGTTCGCGAACCTTTGGTACGAATCACATTTCTGGACGTCGTCTATGCAATCTTTTTTCATTGTTGGCCAGAAGTACCCTTGTCTCAATATTTTCTTTGAGAGACTTGGTCCTCCTGTATGATCTCCATAGAACCCTTCATGGATCTCTTGCATGATTTGGTTAGCTTCAGGGTCCGATACACACCTTAAATAAGGCATGCTGAGTCGTCTTCGATAAAGAATTTTGTCCATCATCACATAACGGTGAGCTTGATACTGAATCCTTCTTGACAGTGCCTTTTCTTGGGGCAACTCACCTTTTGTTATGTATTCGATGATGGGGACCATCCAACTGGGTTCTTGCCCAACCGTTATTATGGCTTCTTTTATTTTGATGCTTGGCTCTGCCAAGCGTTCCACAGGTACCACCCCCAGTTTCTCGATTTCGCTGTCTGAAGCTAACTTAGCTAGACAGTCCGCGTGAGCATTCTTTTCTCTGGGGATTCTTTCCACTTTATAGTCTGCAAACTCGTGGAGCAGTTCCTGGACTATTGCTACATATGCGGCCATTCTTTCTCCGCGTGTCTGATATTCTCCCGACACCTGGTTCACTACAAGTTGTGAATCGCTATAGACTTCTACCGTTTTAGCCCCCACAGTTTTTGCTAATCTCAGCCCTGCTATCAAGGCTTCGTATTCGGCCTCATTGTTAGAAGCTGAGAAGTCGAATTGTAGGGTTGCTTGGAGTCGAAGTCCGTTCGGGGATATCATGGTGACCCCCGCTCCGGATCCATTCTCGTTGGAGGCTCCGTCTACAAATACCTTCCACGCTGGGACTGATGGTGTGGGTATGTTTGCAGTAGCTTCAGCTTCATCGCACTCCGTGATGAAGTCTGCTAGCGCCTCCCCCTTTATGGAAATGCATGGAATGTAGTGCAAGTCAAATTGGCTTAACTACATTGCCCATTTGAGGAGCCTTCCGGACGCTTCCGGCTTTTGTACGACTTGCCGGAGCGGATGGTTGGTCAATACCTTGATTGGGTGAGCTTGGAAGTAGGGTCTCAACTTTCTCGAGGCCATCAGGAGGCAAAGAACTAGTTTTTCGATCACTGGGTATCGCGTGAAGCCCAGAAACTTCCCTGACTTAACCCCGATAGTGCACTTCTTTGGGTTGAGTTTCATTCCGTATCTCCGGACCACTTCGAAGCATTCTTCTAGGTCGTCCGCGTGGCTAGTGCACGCCTTTGACTTGACTAGCATGTCGTCCACGTATACTGTTGGAATTATTTTACCAGGATCTAGATTTACTACCAAGTATGTTTGATTAACATCCTAATATGAATTCTAAAACAATGAAATAAACACATAAGAGTTTAAGAAAACCTTACAGTGGGTGCAGCAGAATAATATGACTCCTTCCATTCAGATCTCTAGCCCTTGATTCCTTTCTGTAGCAGAGCATAATCAAGATCTGAATCTAGATCTTCTTTTCTCCTTCTTTGATGCAGAACTTCCATAGTCTTACATACTATGATTGAGGTACCACTTGATGTGTGTGGGCACTACTCATCACTCAAGGATTTTCGAAAATAGAGAAGAAAGAAAGAGAGAGAGTGGCGGCTTCATAGAGTTTGAGAGAATAAATAGTAAAGTGTTTTTCAAACCTGAAGCCTTTACCTTCTATTTATAGAATACCACATATGGTTAAAATTGAATTATTTGGCATTTAAAAATGAAAAATAAAATGAGAAATAGGGGTAAAGGTGGTCGGCCATGTATTGAGGAAACACAAGCCTTCCACTTTTTCAACTTTCCTATTTCATCATTTCTAGTTTCCCATTTTCTCAAAGATTGCCAATTCTCTCTTTCAACTACATAAATGTCAAATCTAATTATTTAATAACTATAATTAATTATTAAATAATATATTGTCATTTATTTTATTTATTAATAAAAACTAATCAAAGTTTCTCAATTAATAAATATACCCTTTAAACTCTCTATTTTCTGTTTTACCCTTGCTTAGTGAAAATTCACAAAGTAGACATAGTCTAACTTTAGAATTTTAATTGATTAATTAAAATCAATTAACTGAGTCTTACAAGCAGTATGGTCTCAACTAGTATGGGGACCATGGGTCTATATAACCGAGCTTCCAATAAGTCGAACCGAATTTACCAAGTAAATTCCCTAACTTATTAATTCCTCATTGAATCCACACTTAGAACTTAGAATTGCACTCTCAGTCATATAGAACGCTCTATATGTTCCATGATATAGACACGTCATTAGTTATCCATTGTTATAATCCTAATGTGATCAATGATCCTCTATATAGATGATTTACACTGTAAAGGGATTAAATTACCGTAACACCCTACAATGTATTTTATCCTTAAAACACTTAACCCTGTATAAATGATATTCCAGCTAAGTGAAATGAGATCTCCACCATTTATTTTTGTTTGGTTAAGCTCGAAGGAAATCATCCTTTACTTTCTATTCTCCAGATAGAAGCTATAGATTCTATATTTATGTTAGCGCTCCCACTCAATTGCACTACCGTGTTCCCAAAATGTACGTATCACCCTGACCCAAAAGTAGGCTTAACTAACAAATCGAAGAACAAGAATAACACTCTTGAGATTGAACCTAACCATATTAGGATTAAGATCATTTGATCTAGGATCAACAGGTGATATTGAATTGAATAGATATTACGGTAAGTTTCAATATATCTAATCAAAGTTCAATATCGGTCCCTTCCGATGTATACTCCATACATCCGATACTGGTAAACTTTGCCAATGTCCTGGAAAGGACATAACACTTTTCCAAGGTGTAAGAATACCTATCGCTGATTATACCATGTCAGTCTAAATCCAGTGTTCTAACAAATCAGGGAATGAACTTTTGAACATATAATTAAGATTATATTCCACTGTGCTGACAACACTATAATCTTTAACAAACTCATATGTTCTGGACTTAAAAAGCATTCATACATTATATACATATAATCATGAAATAAATCATGTGAACCATGCAACATAAAATGTTATTTCTGATCTTTATTAATAAGTAAATCTGATTATATTGAAATGAGTTTTATTTAGGGCATAAAACCCAACAAACTCCCACTTGCACTAACATAAAACAAAATGTGCATTTCAAATAATCATTAACACCTTGATATACAAATCAAGTGTAGTAGTAGTAAACTTCTCGTAATGGGATCTGACAGGTTGAATTAACAACAACCTTTTCTCCACCATTACTTTCCCTTAATCACAAAATCCTTGATATTGTGAAATTCATCTCTATATGTCTACTCTCTTAGGATACTGGATTCTATACTTTTGGCAACTACTTCTTGGTTATTCAGGAAGTAACCCTCACCCTAGTAGTTAAGGCAAGTTGGAACAGTGCCACAAATGTATAGAACTTTCCTTAGACTGAATAAGTACCTTTCCTGCAACTTTAACATTCAGTCTCTTTTTGGTAGACTAAGAGATTTCAGATAGGTTTTTACACTTCTCCAAAATCACTACTCCACCCCCAAAGTAATGACCATCTCATCAGCAGACTTTCTAGCACACAGGCAAGTCTCGAAATCTGATGTGGTGTAGTCTAAGAGTTTCAAAACCACCCTTATTGACTAACATATAATTCCTTTTCTTAATCTTAAAATTTACTTGATTTTCTTCCAATGTTCCTCTCCTGGATTAATCTGATACTTACTCATTACTCCCACTCAACAACAGGTGTCTGGTCTAAGGCATACTAAAGCATATCTGAGACCTCTCACTGTTGATTTAAGAAATTCTTTCATGGCTTTATCTTCTCTGGAATAGTTGAAACTTTTCCTCAGATAAATAAAATCTATGCTTAGAAGTTGTGAAGCTTCTATAGATTTCCATTGGAAAGAAAATGCTTCAGTATCTTATGCTTGCATTAGAGTAAGTAATTACCAGGTATACCACAAGCCATAGGTTTTAGATAAACTCAAACCTATAATACTAGGAACAAGAAGTTTTGTTAAATCCATTGAATAGACTTATGAACGAAAATTTCCTTTCATGTCCTTGTAATAGAAAACTTTAGGTTACTCCATGTGAATGGATCAAACCATAGTTCTATTGACTTTCATCTTGGTTTCTTATCTTGACAATCCATTACTTGTTTAAACTCACAATGCATTTTAATCACTAGTATCTTCCAAGTCATGAGAAGGTAAAGTTCTTTGAAACTCTCCCACTACGACAAGGTATCGTGAATTATGTCTAAGAAAACTAGATGGTATTAACCTCTTCAGTTGTGTTAAGACAACAGAGGCAGTGGGATCATCTTGTAACGAATAAGATGATAGAACACTTATGGAATCAAGAAAAAAATATCTCCTTTATTTGCTACTTTATTTCCAGACTTAGTCATTTTCTTAGAAAAGTAGTATTTGTTTAAACAAACCCTTTCCTATCTAATGACTATGGGATCACTACTACAAAAATTATATTTAGCAACACTTAATTAGTGACACTTCAAAAAAGAGTGTTGCCGTTTTGTCTTTTTGAGAAATTAGAAACAATTGTAGAAAAGTGTTACTAAAGGCTTATTCTAAATAAAATTAATATATATAAACAAATGGTAAATTGAACATTAGACAACACTCTTTGGTGAAGTGTTATGTATATATTAAAAGATAAAATAGAAAGCAATGCTTTCTACAAATGCATTGTCTGATAGTTCAAAAAAAAAATAGATTTAAGTTATATAATAATATGTATATATTTTTGAGTAGTGTTTTAACTGCACCCGCCTCATAAAATTTTAAAATTTTAATTTGAAAATATTAATAAGGATTTCATGGTCACACGTTCTCAATATAAACTTACCACTTATTTCATACAACTTCTCTCATTTAGTTCTATTATTTCATAGTTCTTCTCTTTCAATTCTTCATAATAAGCTAGATATTATATTTTCCTTCTTGATAACTTAGCAGATAATATACATCTCTGGTTATATCGAAGTTTACCCAAGTATAATTGTTTACTATTATAATTACTTATATATAATTCTTTAATACTAATTTTTCGTTGTTTAATTAGTAATTATTCTTTCCAATTGTTTTGCTTGCATCAATATTTTTTTCATTTAATATTTTACTCTTTGTCTTGTGATTGAAATGATTTGTAGCTCTCTTTTTATAGGCACTGAACATTGATTATACTATATACATATATATACATTTTAATAATGTTTACGTTATTCTTATGCAGATTGTTTTTAGTCGGTACATCAACAAATACAGCTTTGATTAACTACAAACCGATACAATTTCAAGCTTTGGGATAACATCAACACCTTTTATTCTTATCCAAGTCTTGTAATTAGATATACATTTAACTAAAATTGTACTTGTAGAAACTACTACATGTAATCACATTTTATTTTACTTATTGCAATACAATTTATTTTCACATAAAGATATATAACAATATTCGTGTGTGCATTTTATTATTATTTTCTTTAGTTATTTTAAATTATAGTAATGCCCTACAAAGTTTATTTTGTTAGATTTCTAGAATGCGAATATTTTAAATATATATTTATATAATATAAGCACAAGATTTTAAATATAATGAAAACCTAAATAATATATGCCTATTTTTTTTTTTTATATTCCACAATATAAAAATAAAATAACATATAGCAACTTACAATGTTTATTAATAATTTTATTAATGGTAACACGTATAATACGAGTGTTGCATAATGTTTATTTTTTGAAAAATTAAAGATTATATTAGGCAACACTTTGTAAGTGTTGCTATAGGATCCGACCTTTTAGCAACATTTTAGGAGACAACACTTATGTAAGTGTTGCCTTTTAGGTTTCTTTAGTTAAAAAAAAGTGTTACCAAATGTATTTTTTCTAGTACTGGATGGCCCACCCCTAATCACTTAGAATCGCTAACCAACATGCAAACCAAGGTTAGCAGTTCTAGCTTTTCTTAAGATTTCGATTAGGTCATCCATGAATCTAGTAATGATTTACATTAAGTATACAACCATTGCATCATTCTGAAATTTATTACCATAGAAGGATTTAGACAACGACTAGTAACTAATCATCAATATGCAACTCGAATTTCTGGGGAGGTAAGTTTGGATATAATTCAAAATCAAATTAATGATCTTTAAACTGCATATCTACTAACTTTTTCTCCACCCCTATCAGTTCGCAGGATCTTTAACCACTTACCATTGCTAGAAATTCATGAAATTTTTCAAACATTTCAAATTTCTTTTGCATAAGGTAAAATCTAGAGTGATCGTTTTAAGAATACAACGAAAACTCATATCCACCCCTGAATGTACATCCATCTGCGAATGAGATGAAATTACTTTCAATGGATATAGGCATATTAACTCTTTGCAGAGAATGATCTTGTCAAAACCACTATGAACAAGATACAAATGCCATATATTTATAAAATAGGTGGTTGTATCTTTTGATGACTTCAGTTTAGTTACATCAAAGAGTTCTTAGAATAGTGCAAGTGGATTCTGGTCACAAAATAATAAACTCATACAGTTTGAATCCATTGATAGAAAATGGTTATGGAACACTTGTGAAAGTGTAACTGTATAATTAGTAATTCTTTCTTGGACCACCACTACTAATCTAACTCTAAGTTGATTTGCCCATACAAGTAGGAGATTTCTAAGATTGAGGATTTATATCATTTTGGGATAGAATTTCGGGAATATAATCATATGCGTCATTCAATTTCTTAAGACAAAATATTGAATGACTTTATATGATTTATAGACCATTCATCCAATGATATGTTATTAAGCTGATTCGAAATGAATAAGCTAAGAGGAATTAGGATAACTTCGTTTTAAATAAGAATCCAACGATGCTCCGATTAGCGAGAGTCAAAGTAATCTTATTTATACAATCTTCTTGTTTCATATTGTAAAATACTGGTCTAAGGTGTCATCAATTGATGAACAGCTATATGTTGCATATACAATATTTATCTTTCGAGATCTAACACTATTATGTTAGTCTAATGGTGAAAATCCATTAGGGATTTATCTCATTAGAAAAACAAACCAAGTTAGACCAACAATGAAGATTCGAAATTAAACTACAATTTAATAACAGAAAATAACATGGTTCAATACAAATTCATACACAATTCAGAAATTATGAAGCATATAGCAATTAGGAATGACAAGTGAAAATACTAAAACATACAATCCTAAATAATTTCCAAGGTTTTCAACAAACTAATATCAGTGTCTCGTTTAGGCGAGAGTCAAAGCTACCATCCATTGAATAGAGTTGTCAGCTCATCTAAAATGATCAACATTCTAGCAACCTTTTATTCGATCAAGATTGGAATCCGCGTTGTCCCGTTTAGGCGAGAGTCAAGGCTATTCTATCTTATGAGCTTCCACCATTGTTTCATATTCTTGCAAGTCTTATACAGTCGCCACCATTAGGGTGATCAAAACCATATAAAAAACTTACAAGATTACTTATCTTTCGAGATTAAACGGTGCTAACTTGCTAATGAACGTTCCTCCATTAGGGAGGATTACTCACTAAAACAATAGCTATGTAAAACCAATAATGGAGATCGAATATCTTTATAATAAAGCTCATTATTTTAATGAAGGTTGTATTTTCTTCTAATATTTATTTTAATCAATTTATTTTAAATATATATATTTATTTAATTAAAATTTCCCATTTAGAATGAACAATTCCAAATATAAATTTTAATTTAATATTTATAAATTATACTTAGATGGATATGAAAATAACGTGAATTATTTCCATCTTAGTAATAATTTCCATAAATATTTCGAAAATTATTCAATTTAAGTTGTTTCAAAATTAATTTAAATTAATTTACAACTCAAATTTAATTTTTAATAAATATATATTGCATTTCAAAAAAAGAAGTGTATAAGAATACTACTTTCGAAAATACTTTTAAAATAAAAT
Organism: Cannabis sativa; assembly: GCF_029168945.1. NCBI lineage: Eukaryota > Viridiplantae > Streptophyta > Magnoliopsida > Rosales > Cannabaceae > Cannabis > Cannabis sativa. Next base: position 64,239,900 of record NC_083601.1, read on the forward strand.
AAAAACAAATCCTGGAAAATTACTCTAATTTTATGTTGGCCCAAAATTAATAAAAATTAATTTTCAACAAAAAATATAATCTATCTAGACTTTCATAGACTAATTAATTCAATTTCTAATTATTATATAATTTAGTTCATTTATTTTAATTAATCATTAAATGAAAAAGTCATTGATTTAAGTTGGTCCAAAATAAATAATTTTCAACTTTAATCTATTTTCAAATAAAATTCAAAATTTCTGCATCAAAGTGATGCAATTTCGAAATTTTGGGAAATGATTAATAAAATAAAATAAAATATATTTTGAAAATTATTCAAACTTAAGTTATTCTGAATTAAGATTCCAAACTTAAAATAATTTCCAATTTTAATTAAATAACATGAAAATAACAATATTTAAGTATCATGATGAAAATAAACTTAGATATTGAATTTTCAATTTAATTAAATGTATTAAATTCAAGAAATAAATAATTAAGTATAGAGGAAACTTAATTATTAATTTTAGTTTAATACTAGGAAAATATACTAAACTTAGATTGTACCAAAATTAATTATTGAGACAATTAATTTCACAATCAATGATATTTTCCTATTTAATATTAGAAATAATGATTAGTACTAGAAATAACTATCTAGAATATATCATTAACTAAGTGTTTTTCTAAAATTAACATTAAAATATTACATGAAAAATAAATTTCATATATTTTAAAAGTTAATTATGTTGCTAATTCAATTTTAATTAGATTAGACTAATATAATTGACCTAATACAATTATTTAAATAAGGCAAATGGGCCTTCACAATTGGGGTAGTTCATGTGAGGGGGAGCTGGGTTCAGTATGTCGTACCCACTTCTATTGGCCCCCAACTCTCACACAAGGCCCAAAAGAGAGGAATTTAACCTTTAAATAAACAATTGTTATTCATTGAATAAGCCCAAATCCAATTGGACCTAAATAAATTTACTTATGTCAAAATTTATTTTAGCAACCTAGTCAATTTACTTAGTAAAAACTTAAATGGGCTTCCTATATGCATCTAAGCCCAATAGCAAACATATAGGCTCACACGGGTCAAATGATTTGGATGGGCCCTATCATGCTACTAGGTTTACACAGATGAAAGAAGTACAAAACTTACCTGTTACAAAATATTTATAAGATCTATCGTCAATTGGACTATGATTAAAATCAGATCATTGGATCTGTCAACAAGTTAATCATAGCAATTTAGATCAAATAAATAATAGGTTTGTAAAAAAAAATTTGAATAAACAATATTAATAAAGAAACATTGTCCATGTAACAGATGTGAAAATAAGATATTAATATAATTAAATTATTATTCTTAAACTAACCAAATAAAGGAAACTAATTTTAAAATATCTAGGTTTATTTGAATCAAATTAATTTAAATATCTAATAAGATCAATGATTTGAAAGGAAAAAATCTCCAATATCACTTTCAGATCTTATAATTTAATAAAATAAACCAATTTTAAAATAGATTTGGTTAGATAATTATTATTTTAGGAATAAAATAATAAATGAATAATAATTACCATAATTATATGTCAAAATATCTCAAATTAAGCAATATTCAAATCTCTACAAAAATATCTATGTTATTTAAATATTTAGGATATGATTTATAAATTTCTAATAGGAAAAAAATGATATATATATATAGAAAAAATATCATTTTAAACTTATAATTTATAAATAATTAAATGTTTAACAAAATAACAAATTTTTGAATTTGAAAAACATTATGGTAAGTATATCTTTAAAAATATCTATGTTAATTTCAAATTTATTAATTATTTAATTTGTCATATAAGATAATTTTAATATCATATTTTAAATAAAAGGACAAAGTTATCTTTTAATTTAAAATATCTTAAATATTAAAATATCTAATCTTATAATTAAATAATAAATAAATATTAAAGAAGTTAACAATTTTTTTTAAATCTGACGATAATAGGAAATATTTAAAATTGGAAACATTCCAAAATAGAAATATTTAAAATTGGAAACATTTCAATTTAGAAATATTGAAAAAAAAAAAAAAGAAAAAATGAATTTTGGGAAACAATTCCATGAAAAAATTGGATTTTTGGGGAAAACCCCAAAAAATCGCAACTTTTGGGAAGCTGCCCAGGAATGGGCGTGCAACAGGCTGCACGCAGCCTTCATGCGCGCGCGCGGATCGAAGGGATGCAGCCCCATCTGCCGAGAAACCTCGCCGGGCTGCAGGGTTCCTTGGGCGAGACTCGTGGGCGCTGGCAGGGTGCACTCGGACGTGTCACGTGCGCGCGATTGAGCACCCATGCATACCCGAAATCCCGATTTTCCAACATTCATAACTTTTTCAATTTTTATCGGAATCAAGTTCCGTAAAAAACAAAATTGCTTAATTTTTCACAAGGAATCCAAATAAAATATTTTCAAAAATCAAAAACATATTTTTCGTGGAAAAAGGTACTGTACAACATCAACATTCATCAAACAACACATAAACTAACATGAAACCATCCAAAACAACACAAAAACATATCAATCATCATTTTAATTCATATTACATGAAAGTAAATCATTACCATGGCTCTGATACCAGTTGTTGGAATTACTTTACCAGGATCTAGATTTACTACCAAGTATGTTTGATTAACATCCTAATATGAATTCTAAAATAATGAAATAAACACATAAGAGTTTAAGAAAACCTTACAGTGGGTGCAGTGGAATAATATGACTCCTTCCATTCAGATCTCTAGCCCTTGATTCCTTTCTGTAGCAGAGCATAATCAATATCTGAATCTAGATCTTCTTTTCTCCTTCTTTGATGCAGAATTTCCATAGTCTTACATACTATGATTGACGTGTTGGGTTTTATGCCATAAATAAAACTCATTTCAATATAATCAGATTTACTTATTAATATAGATCAGAAATAACATTTAACGTTGCATGGTTCACATGATTTATTTCATGATTATATGTACATAATGTATAAATTCATCTGAAACCCTTTTCACATACTTGATCCTGTTTATTGTGTCGTCAACACATTGGAAAGTAAACATGACTATGTACATAAAGTTTCCTAGATTTATCAGACATAGGGTTTTACTGATATGATAATCTACAACAGAGTTTACTTGCATTTGGAGAAGTGCTATGTTCTTTCCAGAGCATTGGTTAAAGTAAAGCTCAGGTTGGATGCATGGAGTATGCATCGGAAGGGACCGATATTGAACTTTGACTTAGATTTATTAAACTTACCGTAAAATCTATTCAAGTCAATATCGCCTAGTTGATCCTAGATCAAATGTTCTTAATCCTGTTATGATTAGGCTCAATCTTGAAAGGCTATTCGTGTTCCTTGAATTGTTAGTTAAGCCTACTTTTAGGTCAGGGTGATACGTACTTTTTGGGAACACGGTAGTGCAATTGAGTGGGAGCGCTAGCATAAACATGGAATCTATAGCTTCTATCTGGCGAATAGTAAGCAAAGGATGATCTCCTTCGAGCTTGACCAAACGAAAATAAATGGTGGAGATCTCATTTCACATAAGCTGAAATATCATTTATACGGGGTCAAGTGTTTTAAGGATAAAATACATAGTAGGGTGTTACGGTAATTTAATCCCTTTACTGTGTAGATCATTCATATAGAGGATCATTGATCAAATTAGGATTATAACAATGGATAACTAATGATGTGTCTATATGGTGGAACATATAGAGCATTCTATATACTGAGAGTGCAATTCTAAGTTCTATGCGTGGATTCAACGAAGAATTAATAAGTTAGTGAATTTTAGTGCTAAATTCTTGATCTACTTATTGGAAGCTCGGTTATATAGACCCATGGTCCCCCCACTAGTTGAGATAATATTGCTTGTAAGACTCATGTAATTTGTTTTGATTAATCAATTATAATTCACAAGTTAGACTATGTCTATTTGTGAAATTTTCACTAAGTAAGGGCGAAATTGTAAAGAAAGAGTTTATAGGGGCATATTTGTTAATTATGATACTTTGTATGGTTCAATTAATAAATATGATAAATGAAAATATTATTTAATAATTATTTATAGTTATTAAATAGTTAGAATTGGCATTTAAATGGTTGAATTAGAAAATTGGCGTTTTTGAGAAAATCATATGCAAAAAAGGTAAAACTGCAAAATTACAAAAAGTGAGGCCCAAATCCAATAGTATAGGGCCAGCCACTTTTGTAGGAAATTTAAACTGATATTTTCATTATTTTAATGCCAAATAATTCAAACCTAACCCTAGTGGAATGCTATAAATAGATAGTGAAGGCTTCAGGAAAATTACACTTAAATTTTCTACTTTTCTTCAGAGACTTCTGAATCAGAAAACCTGAGCCTTTCTCTCCCCCTATCTTTAGCTGCCACTTCTTCTTTCTCTTCCCTCTTCAATTTCGAAAATCTTAGTGTGAGAGTAGTGCCCACACACATCAAGTGATACCTCAATCATAGTGAGGAAGATCGTGAAGAAAGATCATCAGCAAAGGAGTTTCAGCATCAAAGATTCAGAGAAAGAGATCCAGGTTCAGATATTGATAATGCTCTGCCACAGAAAGGAATCAAGGGCTAGATATCTGAACGGAAGGAGTCATTTAATTCCGCTGCACCCAATGTAAGGTTTCTTAAACTTTATATGTGTTTAATTTATCGTTTTAGAAAGTTCTTATTTAGGATGTTAATAAACATACTTGTGAGTAGATCTAAGATCCTGGTAAAATAATTTCCAACAACTGGCCTCAGAGCCATGGTAATTGATTTACTTGCAAGAAATTTGGACTTTAAAACGATTGTTTGTATGTTCTTTGGATGGTATCATGTTGTATTGAGTGTTATTTGTTGATTGATTGATGTTTGTGAATTTTCGTGAAAAATAATTGAATATCTGTTTCTGGAATTATTTTTATTGGATAGTATGGAAAAAATTAAGCAAGTTAGCCTTTTACAGAACTCAATTTCGATTTTATTTGAATTAGTTATGAATTTTTGAAGATTTGAAAAAATCGGGGCTGTGCTGAAATTTTCCTGCGATCGCGAAACTGTCCGTACAGTTCACAATTTTTTTATTTTTCTTCGATTTTTCATGCTTTTTCATGGAATTAACTTCCGATTTTTGGTATAGTTTTGTATTTATACTATTACTATTCCTAATTCAATTCTAATTATCTTTTTGAATTAATTTAATATTTTTTAAATTTAATTCAAGATATTAGTGTAATTTGAATTTGAATAGAATTAGTATCTATCTTCTTGCTTAAAAATCTATCTTATTTTAAAATTTGATTATATCTTATCTTATTTTAAATTTAAAAATATGATATTTATAATCATGTAATTTTTAAATGATATAAGATATTTTGCTAATTTTTTAAATTTTGTTATTTTATTTATTTAAATTACATTTAAAATTTGAAAAAGATATTTATTTATCTTTTCTAATTTTTTATTTAATTTTTATTTATAAAATAACATTTAAAATTTAAAAGTAGTTAGGAAATTTTTGAAATGATATTTAGGTTGGTTGAAACCTAATTTTTCAAAAATTGTAGGTTTAATTTTAAATTTAAATTTTTTAAAAATTTCGAATTTTTCAAATTTTTTTTAAATTTTCGAAATTTTTATTATTATTATTTAATTAATTATTTTCGAAATTAAATATTTAATTTAAAATTAAATAAATCCTACATCCAACTATCCAACTAACCTTGTTGCAGGAGTATGTGTTTTAGCTTATGTGTAAGTTTTCAAAACCTATTATTACTTGATTAAAAATAGCCATGGTTACCTTTTGCCAGATCTAATGATCTGATGGCTCCCTTGGTCAAGATAATAATTTGTAACAGGTATATTTATAATCTTCTTTCATCTGTGTATGACCTAGCAACATGATAGGACCCATCCAAAGTGTGCCTGTGTGAGCCTATGTGTTTAATTTGATTATAGATACATATAGGTTGTTGTTTCTAAAATAAATTATCATAGTTCTTGATAGAATTTATTTAGGCCCATTTAGTTATTGGGATTATTCAATTAATAACAGTTGTTCTTATTAAGGTTAAATTCCTCTCTTTTGGGCCTTGTGTGAGAGTTGGGAGCCATAGAAGTGGGTACGACATACTGAACCCAGCACCCCCTCACATGAACCACCCCAATTGTGAAGGCCCATTTGCCTGATTTGAATAACTGTAATAGGTTAATTAAACTAGTTTAACCTAATAAAATTGATTAGCAACATAATTAATTTCATTTATTTTAAAATTAATTTAAGAAAATTATAGTTTAAAGAATTTTTTATTCTAAGCTAAACTATATGTATTTTCTTGTATTTAATTAGATATAGAATTATAACCATCTAGATTCTTTCTGGAACTTAATTTAAATTTTTCATTAAATATTCTTATTTAAGTTGATATTTAGTTATCTACAACTAACCAACTTAAATCTGAATATCTTTTGAATTTCAAATTTCAAAATTAAGTTGAGGAATTTTAGGCATTGGTTATTAAGATTCTTTAGATATTTTTTTAAGTTAATATCTTTTCGAATATTAACTTAAAATGGAATATTTTCAAATTAAGTGGTTACAACTTAATTTTTGATATTTAATTAAATTTAAATTTGAAAAATATTTAAGTTCTAGATTTTTTCTAATACAACTTAAATTAGATATTTTTTCAAATTTTGTGGAAAAGATACTTAGTCAAATAAGATATTTTCTAGATAGTTGTTTCTAGACTACTTATTATTTCTAATATTAAATAGGAAATATTATACATTGTGAAATTAATTATTTATTAATTAATTTTGGTACAATTTATGTTAAGTATATTTTTCCTAGTATTAAACTAGAGACTAATAATTAAGCCTTCTCTACACTTAATTATTTATTTCTTGAATTTAATACATTTAATTAATTTGAAAATTGAATATCTAAGTTGATTTTTATCATCATACTTTAATATTTCTTTTTCATGACATTTAATTAAATAGAAAATTATTTTTAGTTGAAATTTATTTTTTCAACTAAATTTAAATAATTTTCAAAATATTTTTTTTTTATTTTATTAATCAATTTTCGAAATTGCATTTCTTAAATGCTAGAATTTCGAATTTTATCTTGAAAAATAGATTAAGTTGTAAATTAATTATTTATTTTAATTAATTCTTGGATCAACTTAAATCAATGATTTTTTCATTTATTGATTAATTTAAAATAAATTGAATTAAAGTATATTATTAGAAATTGAATTAATTAGTCAAAGGAAAATCTAGATAGATGATATTTTTGCTTGAAGTATTTTTCCAGTATATTTAATTAAATAGAAAATTAATATTTAAGTTGATTTTCATCATCATACTTAAATATTTGAAATTTTTCTTATATATATTTAATTAAATAGGAAAATTATATTTTTTGTTGTAAATTAATTTTATTAATTAATTTTGGGCCAACATTAAATTAGAATAATTTTTCCAGGATTAATTTTTTTTTTATTTTAACATGCATTTTCGAAAATTGTACTCTTAAATACTTTAATTTTTCGAAATGCAATATATATTTATAGAAAATTAAATTTGAGTTGTAAATTAATTTATATTAATTTTGTAACAACTTAAATTGAATATTTTTCTAAATATTTATTGGAAATTATTACTAAGATGGAAATAATTCATGTTATTTTTATATCCATCTAAGTAAAATTTATAAATATTAAATTAAAATTTATATTTAGAATTTTTCATTCTAAATTGGAAATTTTAAATAAATGTATATTTAAAATAAATAAATTAAATAAAGAGAATCAAAGAAAATACAACTCACTTTAAATAATGAGCTTGATTATTATTAAGATATTCGATCTCCATTGTGGGTTTTACACCGCGTTTGTTTTAGTGAGTAATCCTCCCTAATGGAGGAACGTTCATTAGCAATTTCGCACAGTTTAACCTCGCATGATAAGTAGTTTGTAAGTGTTTTGTATGGTATAGATCACCCTAATGGTGGCGACCATACTTGACTTGCAAATTATGAAACAATGGTGGAAGCTCATAAGATAGAATTGCGTTGACTCTCGCCTAAACGGGACAACGCTGAATTCCAATCTTGATCGAATAAAAGGTTGCTAGAATGTTTAACATTTTAGATGAGCTGACAACTTTATTCAATGGATGATGCTTTGACTCTCGCCTAAACGGAACACTGTATCAGTTTGTTGAAAAACCTTAGAAATTATTTAGGATTGTAAGTTTTAGTATTTTCACTTGTCATTCCTACTTGCTATATGTTTAATAATTTCTGAATTGTGTATGAATTTATATTGAACCATGTTATTTTCTGTTATTAAGTTGTAGTTTAATTTCGAATCTTCATTATTGGTCTAACATGTTTGTTTTTCTAATGAGATAAATCCCTAATGGATTTTCACCATTAGACATACATAATAAAATTAGATCTCGAAAGATAAATATTGTATATGTGACATCTAGCTGTTCATCAATTGATGACACCTTAGACTAGTATTTTTACGATATGAAACAAGAAGATTGTATAAATAAGATTACTTTGACTTTCGCTAATCGAAGCATCGTTGGATTCTTATTTTAAACAAAATTATCCTAATTCCTCTTAGCTTATTCATTTCGAATTAGCTTTAAAAACATATCATTGGATGAATGGTCCATAAATCATTTCATGTCATTTTATATGACACATATGATTATAATCCCGAAGTTCTATTCCCAATTGATATAAATCCTCAATCTTAGAAATCTCCTACTTGTATAAGCAAATCTGACTTAGAGTTTGTATTAGTAGTGGTGGTCCAAGAAAGAATTACTCATTATATTTGGTTGAATTTAAGTCTTTGACTTTAATTTTAGAATCCAAACAGAAATTTTCTTATATTTCTAATTCCAAAATACATTACAGTTACACTTTCTCAAGTGTTTAATATCCATCTTCTATTAATGGATTAAAACTGTATGGAATATGAGTTAGGTATTCTGTGACCAGGATCCACTTGAAGTATTCTAAGAACTCTTTGATGTAACTAAACCTATGTCATCAAAAGACACTACCATTTTTTTTAATCTATGGCATTTGTATCTTGTTCATAGTGGATTTGACAAGATCAATCTCTGCAAAGAGTTAATATGCCTATATCCACTGAAAGTAGTTCATCTCATTCCCAGATGGATGTACATTCAGGGGTGGATATGAGTTTTTCGCTGTATTCTTAAAACGATAACTCAAGATTATACCTTTTAGCAAAGAAATTTGAAATGTTTGAAAAATTTCATTAATTTCTAGCAATGGTTAAAACCATTAAGGTAAGTGGTTAAAGATCTTGCGAACTGATAGGGGTGGAGAAATAGTTAGTAGATATGCAGTTCAAAGATCATTAAATTGATTTTTGAATTATATCCAAACTTACCTCCCCAGAAATTTCGAGTTGCATGTTAATGATTAGTTACTAGTCGTTGCCTAATTCCTTCTATGGTAATACAATTTCAGAATGATGTAATGGTTGTATACTTAATGTAAAACATTACTAGATTCATGGATGACCTAATCAAAATCTTAAGAAAAGCTAGAACTGTTAACCATGGTTTCTTAGCTATTCTAAGTGATTAGGGGTGGACCATCCCATTGTCAATAGATAAGAAAGTGTTTGTTCAAACAAATACTACTTTTCTAAGAAATTGACTAAGTCTGAAAAAACAAGTAGCAAATAAAAGAGATATTTAATTCTTGATTCCAAAAGTGTTCTATCATCTTATATAACATATGATGATCCCACTACCTCTGTTGTCTTGTGACAACCGAAGAGATCAATACCATTTAGTTTTCTTAGACATAATTCACGGTGCCTTGTCGTAGTGGGAGAGTTTCTAGGAACTCACCTTCTTATGACTTGGGAGACAATAGTGATTAAAATCCATTGTGAGTTTAAACAAGTAATGGATTGTTAAGATAAGAAAATAAGAAGAAAGCCAATAGAACTATGGTTTAATCCATTCACATGGAATAACCTAAAGTTTTCTATTACAAGGACATAAAAGGAAATTTTAGTTAATAAGTCTATTCTATGGACTTAACAAACTTCTTGTTCCTAGTATTATAGGTTTGAGTTTATCTAAACCTATGGCTTGTGGTATACCTGGTAATTACTTACTCTAATGCAAGCAACTTACTTTAGTAAGATGCAGAAGCATTTTCTTTCTAATGGCAATCTATAGAAGCTTCACAACTTTTTAGACATAGATTTTATTTATCTAAGGAAAAGTCTCAACTATTCCAGAAAAAATAAAGCCATGAAAGAATTTCTTATATCAACAGTGAGAGGTCTTAGATATGCTTTTGTATGCCTTAGACCAGACACCTGCTGTTGAGTGGGAGTAATGAGTAGGTATCAGATTAATCCAGGAGAAGAAGATTGGAAGACAATCAAGTAAATCCTAAGATTAAGAAGAGGAACTATATGTTAGTCTATAAGAGTGTGTTTAAAACTCTTAGACTACACCACATCAGATTTCAAAATTTGCCTATGTGCTAGTAAATATTTCTGATAAGATGGTGGTTACTCTGGGGGTGGAATAGTGATTTTGGAGAAGTGTAAAAACCTATTTGAAGTCTCTAGATCTACCAGAGAGGGACTGAATGTTAAGGTTGCAGGAAAGGTACTTATTCAGTCTAAGGAAAGTTCTATACATTTTTGGCATCATTCCAAATTGCCTTAAACTACTAGTGTTAATTTCCTGATTAACCAAAAGTAGTTGCCAAAGATATAGAATCCAGTATCCCAAGAGAGTAGACATATAGAGAGGAATTTCACATTATCAATGATTTTGTGATTAAAGGAAGAGTAATAGTGGAGAAAAGGTTGTGGTTAATTCAACCTTTCAGATCCTATTACGAGGAGTTTACTACTACTACACTTGATTTGTATATCAAGGTGTTGAGATTATTTGAAACACACTTTTTGTTTTATATTAGTGCAAGTGGGAGTTTGTTGGGTTTTATGCCCTAAATAAAACTCATTTCAATATAATCAGATTTACTTATTAATATAGATCAGAAATAACATTTAATGTTGCATGGTTCACATGATTTATTTCATGATTATATGTACATAATGTATAAATTCATCTGAAACCCTTTTCACATACTTGATCCTGTTTATTGTGCCGTCAACACATTGGAAAGTAAACATGACTATGTGAATAAAGTTTCCTAGATTTATCAGACATAGGGTTTTACTGATATGATAATCTACAACAGAGTTTACTTGCATTTGGAGAAGTGCTATGTTCTTTCCAGAGCATTGGTTAAAGTAAAGCTCAGGTTGGATGCATGGAGTATGCATCGGAAGGGACCGATATTGAACTTTGACTTAGATTTATTAAACTTACCGTAAAATCTATTTAAGTCAATATCGCCTAGTTGATCCTAGATCAAATGTTCTTAATCCTGTTATGATTAGGCTCAATCTTGAAAGGCTATTCATGTTCCTTGAATTGTTAGTTAAGCCTACTTTTAGGTCAGGGTGATACGTACTTTTTGGGAACACGGTAGTGCAATTGAGTGGGAGCGCTAGCATAAACATGGAATCTATAGCTTCTATCTGGCGAATAGTAAGCAAAGGATGATCTCCTTCGAGCTTGACCAAACGAAAATAAATGGTGGAGATCTCATTTCACATAAGCTGAAATATCATTTATACGGGGTCAAGTGTTTTAAGGATAAAATACATAGTAGGGTGTTACGGTAATTTAATCCCTTTACTGTGTAGATCATTCATATAGAGGATCATTGATCAAATTAGGATTATAACAATGGATAACTAATGATGTGTCTATATGGTGGAACATATAGAGCATTCTATATACTGAGAGTGCAATTCTAAGTTCTATGCGTGGATTCAACGAAGAATTAATAAGTTAGTGAATTTTAGTGCTAAATTCTTGATCTACTTATTGGAAGCTCGGTTATATAGACCCATGGTCCCCCCACTAGTTGAGATAATATTGCTTGTAAGACTTATGTAATTGGTTTTGATTAATCAATTATAATTCACAAGTTAGACTATGTCTATTTGTGAAATTTTCACTAAGTAAGGGCGAAATTGTAAAGAAAGAGTTTATAGGGGCATATTTGTTAATTATGATACTTTGTATGGTTCAATTAATAAATATGATAAATGACAATATTATTTAATAATTATTTATAGTTATTAAATAGTTAGAATTGGCATTAATATGGTTGAATTAGAAAATTGGCGTTTTTGAGAAAATCAGATGCAGAAAAGGTAAAACTGCAAAATTGCAAAAAGTGAGGCCCAAATCCACTAGTATAGGGCCAGCCACTTTTGTAGGAAATTTAAACTGATATTTTCATTATTTTAATGCCAAATAATTCAAACCTAACCCTAGTGGAATGCTATAAATAGATAGTGAAGGCTTCAGGAAAATTACACTTAAATTTTCTACTTTTCTTCAGAGACTTCTGAATTAGAAAACCTGAGCCTTTCTCTCTCCCTATCTTTAGCTGCCACTTCTTCTTTCTCTTCCCTCTTCAATTTCGAAAATCTTAGTGTGAGAGTAGTGCCCACACACATCAAATGATACCTCAATCATAGTGAGGAAGATCGTGAAGAAAGATCATCAGCAAAGGAGTTTCAGCATCAAAGATTCAGAGAAAGAGATCTAGGTTCAGATATTGATAATGCTCTGCTACAGAAAGGAATCAAGGGCTAGATATCTAAACGGAAGGAGTCATTTAATTCCGCTGCACCCAATGTATGGTTTCTTAAACTTTATATGTGTTTAATTTATCGTTTTAGAAAGTTCTTATTTAGGATGTTAATAAACATACTTGTGAGTAGATCTAAGATCCTGGTAAAATAATTTCCAACATGACGTACCACTTGATGTGTGTGGGCACTACTCATCACTCAAGGATTTCCAAAAATAGAGAAGAAAGAAAGAGAGAGAGAGAGTGGCAGCTTCATAGGGTTTGAGAGAACAAACAGTAAAGTGTCTTTCAAACCTGAAGCCTTTACCTTCTATTTATAGAATACCACATAGGGTTAAAATTGAATTATTTGGCATTTAAAAATGAAAAATAAAATGAGAAATAGGGGTAAAGGTGGTCGGCCATGTATTGAGGAAACACAAGCCTTCCACTTTTCCAACTTTCCTATTTCATCATTTCTAGTTTCCCATTTTCTCAAAGAATGCCAATTCTCTCTTTCAACTACATAAATGTCAAATCTAATTATTTAATAACTATAATTAATTATTAAATAATATACTGTCATTTATTTTATTTATTAATAAAAACTAATCAAAGTTTCTCAATTAATAAATATACCCTTTAAACTCTCTATTTTCTATTTTACCCTTGCTTAGTGAAAATTCACAAAGTAGACATAGTCTAACTTTAAAATTTTAATTGATTAATTAAAATCAATTAACTGAGTCTTACAAGCAGTATGGTCTCAACTAGTATGGGGACCATGGGTCTATATAACCGAGCTTCCAATAAGTCGAACCGAATTTACCAAGTAAATTCCCTAACTTATTAATTCCTCATTGAATCCACACTTAGAACTTGGAATTGCACTCTCAGTCATATAGAACGCTCTATATGTTCCATGATTAAGACATGTCATTAGTTATCCATTGTTATAACCCTAATGTGATCAATGATCCTCTATATAGATGATTTACTCTGTAAAGGGATTAAATTACCGTAACACCCTACAATGTATTTTATCCTTAAAACACTTAACCCTGTATAAATGATATTTCAGCTAAGTGAAATGAGATCTCCACCATTTCTTTTTGTTTGGTTAAGCTCGAAGGAAATCATCCCTTACTTTCTATTCTCCAGATAGAAGCTACAGATTTTATATTTATGTTAGCGCTCCCACTCAATTGCACTACCGTGTTCCCAAAATGTACGTATCACCCTGACCCAAAAGTAGGCTTAACTAACAAATCAAAGAACACGAATAACACTCTTGAGATTGAACCTAACCATATCAGGATTAAGATCATTTGATCTAGGATCAACATGTGATATTGAATTGAATAGATATTACGGTAAGTTTCAATATATTTAATCAAAGTTCAATATCGATCCCTTTCGATGTATACTCCATAGATCCGATACTGGTAAACTTTGCCAATGTCCTGGAAAGGACATAACACTTTTCTAAGGTGTAAGAATACCTATCGCTGATTATACCATGTCAGTCTAAATCAAGTGTTCTGACAAATCAGGGAATAAACTTTTGAACATATAATTAAGATTATATTCCACTGTGCTGACAACACTATAATCTTTAACAAACTCATATGTTCTGGACTTAAAAAGAATTCATACATTATATACATATAATCATGAAATAAATCATGTGAACCATGCAACATAAAATGTTATTTCTGATCTTTATTAATAAGTAAATCTGATTATATTGAAATGAGTTTTATTTAGGGCATAAAACCCAACATATACCTCCATGTTTCGCCATTCTTTGATAGGTTGCACCAACATTTTTCAGCCCGAAAGGCATGACTAGGTAGCAGTATACCCCCTTATCGGTCCTGAAGCTAGTGCACTCTTCATCTGCTACGTGCATCTTGATCTGGTTGTAACCGGCGTACGCGTCCATGAAGGACAGTAGCTTGAACCCGGAGGTGGCATCCACCATCTGATCGATCCTTGGCAAAAGAAAACGATCTTTTGGGCAGGCTTTGTTTAGATCGGTGAAGTCTATACAAACCTGTCATGTTCCATTGGGCTTTGGCACCAGTACCGGATTGGCTAGCCATTCGGGGTAGTACACGTCCCGAATCATGCCACTCGTTAGTAGTTTGTCCACCTCTTTTTCTAAGGCCTCAGCCTTCACTAAGTCGAGGGGACGTCGCTTCTGCTGGACCGGTGGCATGTCCGGATTGACATTAAGGACATGGGTGATGACGTGGGGACTTATGCCGGTCATGTCTTCTTGGCACCACGCCAAAATGTCCGTGGGGCCCCTCAGTGTCTTTATTATTTTTTCTTTTTCCTCTGGTTCTAGGCTCTTTCCTAGCTGGAGGACTTTGGTGGAGTCGAGGTCGCACTCCGACACTTCCTCGACGTCCTCCATTGGTTCTACAATTTTTTCGAATCCCACACGGGGATCCAACTCATCCTCTTCCGCCACTTCTTGCTCAAGAATTTCTTGGACCATCAAGACGGGTAGGTGGGCAGCAACGTTATAACACTGCCTGGCCTCCCCTTGGTTTCCCCTCACGGTCCCTATCCCAGCTTCTTGAGTGGGGAATTTCAGGCACAAGTGCCGTATTGACGTGACTGCACCAAAATCTACCAAGGCCGGTCAGATTGCATTATAAGTTGTTAGGCAGTCTACCACCACAAATGTGCAGTACTTGAAAGTGCTTTGGGGTGTGTCCGCGCACAAGGTGACTGGGAGCCTCACTTTTCCCATCGGGATAAGTGTTGTTCCATTAAATCCTGTGAGTTGGGAACCACTTGGTGAAAGTTCTCGGTCCGTTAGGCCTATTGCAGTGAAGGCTTCTTTGAATAATAGATTCACAGAACTCCTGTTGTCGATCAAGACTTTGGCCATGATCTTATTGGCAATGGGAGTCTCTATGACCAAAAGGTCATGGTGAGGAAAACGCACTGTCTTAGCGTCCTCTTCTGTGAATGTAATGGGCTGGTCCATTAGCCGGGGCCTCTGAGCTGGGAGTTGAGTAACCTCCCAAACCTCATCGTGTTTTACGGCCCCTGCGTATCGCTTGAGCTCCTTACGGGTAGCTCCTCTGATGTGGGGTCCTCCCGAGATCATGGCCACACTCCCGTTGGGTCTTGGTGGCAGGCCTGGAATATGTTGGGCATCTCCGGGGGGAGCAAGTGGGGCCAAAGCTCCTGCTACACCCCTTGTCGCTCCTTGAGGTGAAGTTCCAGCCGCCTGAACCAGATTGAGATGGGGCAACCGGTTTTTGATCCACTCGTAGAGATGTCCCAATCGGATCAAGTTTTCGATCTCGTCCTTGAGATTTTTGCATTCATTGGTGCTGTGCCCAATGTCATTGTGGTACTCGCATCTCTTATTGGGGTCCCTCCGGGAGCTATCCTTGTACAGAGGAGGCGGTCTCTGGTAGTGCGTATTTTGCCTAGTAGCAAAATATATACGTTCTTGGGAGTCCGTTAACTCCGTGTATTGGGTATATTGGGGAGTATATCCCCTTTTCTGTCGCTTATCCTCCGTCCAGTTGCTGCCTTTGGAGGACCTTTTGCTCCGAGAGCCTTGAGAAGGACCGGCTAAACTTGCGGTCGGAGCGGAGTGCGATGGGGCTTGTCCATTCATCCCTGAGGGATTCCCAAAGTGGGAAGATGCGGGGGCCAAGGCCTGGCCTTGACTATACCTGGGAGTAGCGGAAAATTGTATGCCGCTCATTGGTGGAGTGGCTGCTGGCAAAGTGCCTGGGAGCTGAGCTCCGGGCACAGATCCTGTTATTCCAGTGGGATAGTATCCCACATAGGCCACTATTTGGGCCTCTTCCAGGTTGATATATTTCTGGACTCTCTTCTGGAAATCTTGAAGGTTGGAAGCTCCTTCTTGCTGTAACTCGTTCCAGAATGGAGTCCCTGTACGGATGCCTGCTCGGAGAAGAGCAAGCTGTTGTCCATCATCAACTTTCTTGGTTTTTGAGGCTTCTTCCTTGAACCTCTTTATGAAATTCTTCAATGTCTCCGTAGGCAGCTGCTTGATGTTAGTCAAGGCGCTGACCTCCAGATTGACTTTTCTCGCGGTGACGAATTGTCTCCGGAAGCTAGTTTGCAACTTATTCCAGCAATCCACGGACCCTGGTTCCAGTTTCTTGAACCACTCTTCCGCGGATCCGCTTAGAGTAAGCGGGAAGCACAAACACTTGGTGTCATTGCTGACCCTCATGACTGTCATGACTCGGTTGAACCGTGACAGGTGATTGCTTAGATCCGAGTTCCCGGTGTAAGCTGCCATTTTGGGCATCTTAAAATTTTTGGGGAGCTCTGCCTCCAGGATGTGCTTGGCACATGGCTCCCGATCCTCACAATCAGAGTCGGAGTCGTCGCCTTTCTGTCTCTGGGAGACTTGGGCGATGTCTTTTCGGAGTATGGCAAGCTCTGCCATGATTCCTTCGTTTAACTTTCCCGTAGAGACTGCGGGTCCGTATTTCTTTTGGTCCAGGGGATCACGGAGATCACCATGGTTCCCGTTAATCTGATTTCTCAGATCAATGGGAGGACATTCCTGCCCCCTTCCTCCTCTCCCCCTGGGCTTTTGGTGCATGGAAACGTTCTTTCGGTCCTCTCGATCCTGAGGGCCAAGACTCCTTTTTTGGAGTTTGCCCCTCTGCGGACCTTTCCCTTTCGGGAAATCTGAGCGGACCTTTCGCGGATCCTGCACCTTTTACTTTTTCCCAGGAGTGGAAGTGGGGTTTTCTTTTGGTTCCCTTCGGAGGGATACCTTATAGGGCTAGGTTCCCTAGACTTCTGCTTTTGGGTACTTGGCGAGGATTCCTCTGGTTCCTCTCCAAGTCCAGCAAGGATGGCTTTAGGATGCAAGTCGATTCCTGCGGCTTCCATAGCTTTTTGCATGGCCAGCATCACCTCTAGCATTTTTTGGTTTTGCTCTTTTTGGGCTGCGATTTCAGCCTCATGATCGGCAGCCTTTTGCCCTAAGAGTACCAACTCTGAGTAGCTGCCTTCATCGTAGGCGTCGTACTCGTCGAAGTTTCCTTCATACTCGTAATCAGGGTTCCTTCTTCTTCCTCAGAGCCCACATTTGCTCTTGAGGCCACGTCCTCATCATTTGGATCTTGAGCTTCTTGAAGAGGGTGAGGTTGACTTGTGCTTCGAGTCTCCACCATTTTTGTTTTGTTGTAATGTAGTGTCTACTTTCAGACGCTTCCTTCAGCTCTCAATGAAAGCACCAAAATATTGACCGAGGTTTTCGGCAACCAATATAATAATAATAATTAAGAGAGCTGTAAGGAATTAAGAGAGAGATTTTTACGTGGTTGGGGCATTAATAAGCCTTAGTCCACGAGTCTGTGTATTTATGATAGTATTTATTACAGAGAATGTTCTTGGTGGATTTTTCCTCCTTTAGTTCTTATGAAACCCAGAATTCTCGACCCCTGCTTGAATGAGTTTGGGGGGTATTTATAGTGTTTTTGTGGGGTGATCCCTAGAACCCTAGAATTGAGGTACATGTATTTCTGTAATTATCAATAAAGCCACACATTCCCAATGAATATATAATAGGAAATGCATGGTCTAATCCCTAGGCTTTGTAGGGGTTTTATGGATGTAGTCCTTTATCCTTTTTGACTGATGTGAGTCCTCATAAAGTAGCCGTCATTAGGCTCATTAATCATAGCATAGTAGCTGTAGAGAGGGAGTTGTGCTGTCAGACTTTAAGACATATGGCAGTTCCAATACGCCTTCTCCCATGCGGCATTAAATGCGAAATGACTATTCAGATAGGATCTGACACCTCCTGCAGATGCTTTGTGGTGGCTTTGCTCTCCGAAAGCATGTGAGACTTGCATGCCTTCTCCGGGAGGCGTGTTTAAGGCTGATCCCTGTGGTTAAAGAGACTTAGATGATTTATTTAAACGCTAAACCCTTTCCATCTACGTGTCATCATCCGGTCGGTCCACGTATTTTGGGCAAAATCAGGGGCAACAGCTTCTAAATTAAATTTATTGATAAAATAATTTAAGTTGATAGGTTATTTTGATGATTTTTTATTTTTAGTTTACAATTTTTCAATAATTATTTAGAATAATAATCTTTGTATTATATTTATTTTTAAATTATTTTTATATTTTAATTTTTATACACTTAACCCTCTTAACTTCACTTTTATTTACAAATTTAAGATGCGAGTTAAATTTTACTGTCAAATATTAACTGGGATTGTCAATGTGTACACCTACGTACACATGTGTTATAGTGAGATTTCTCTCACCTAGAAACTCGAGACCAGACTCTTATTTAGAAGACACGTGTACTCAGATCTTTCAATGAAGGCTGAGACGTCTGTAAGAGACTCCTCAAAGTTTTAGGCCTCGCTCAAGATAGAGTCAGCAAGATACAGCGAGCATGACCAAAGTCTGATCGCATGGTTATAACTCAAATTATGCGGGACAAGAGAGTAACTCGCATGTGTTGAAGTATGTGCGAGTATCCTCTCTATGTTCTTGCATAAACATAGAGACCCACTCTCTATAATGTGAGTTGGTCCCAATGACCCTACAACCTTGATAAAACCGATATAGACTCGTATGTCTAGGTTCTATCAGCTCGTCATACGATTCCCACAAAGGCGACTACATAAGAACACAGACATCCTAAACGTAATTAAGTGTTAGGCCCACGATCTTAACATTAGAATATGAACAGTCAACTCGCATGTTAAAAGGGCGCATACATTGCTGAATTTTGTAATTGCTGAATATTTATTGATGTTTACGTTATTTAGTTTAGTTATTGTAATTCAATGTGTAAACGGATTGGCAATGAATACAATCTTTGTATAACTAATTGGACACCTGCTTTGTCTATAAAGGGGTGATCCACCGTGAAATGAGACCTACGAAACTCTTACTACAGTGGACTTAGTAGACTGTGATCTGACTGAACCACTATAATCCTCTGACTTATTGTTGTTTCCAGTTTTCTATTAAGCATTCATATTCCCAGCTCGAGTACTCGCCGCTCTAGGTTGAATACTCGCATCTGCTCTTCAAGCAATTTTCTCCTTGTCATCAATATTATTACATATATTTGGTGTTGTCAAATTTTACGCGACAACATTTGGCGCCGTCTGTGGGAACCGAGAATTAAAGTTTCATTCAGTTCAAGTTAGAAAATCATCATGGCTGGAAACCAAACAAATGGAGGTGCTAATAACAAGTCCATCAACATCGGAATGGTGAACGTGCCATTATCTGGAGTTAGGACACCACCTGTGGATGTCGTTAATGGCGGAGTAGGGAGAGGTAATATTAGACCTCTCAATCTATTCCCTGAAACAGCTGGACCTCAAGTCGGGGAAACGTCCACACCACCAGCAACAATGCACTTTCCAGCAGTCACCCCGGGGGTAGTATCCGAGGGAATCGTCCAACTCACCACCGACCAATACACCGCAATTCAGGATCAACTACGCGCGTTGCAGGCTGAGGTGGATGGACAGAACAAGGCCCGATGCCCCCCTCGAGCCCCTACTACTCGCACAGATAACCCTCAGGTAACAAACTCTAGACGTCGTAATAATCGTATTCGCAGGGAACGAAGAACAAATCCTGAAGGTCTGGACCTAAATAAGCCAACCTCGAGAGACCAATCTGCGAGTTATCCCAATCAGGAAACACAGGTTGATGAAGACCCTAAGTGACGCAATCCTCGTAGCCGGCCTTCAAGAGACAATGACGCAGAATCTGCCTCTTCGTCCTCGCATGGTCGCACACCTAGTAGATACACAAGGTCCGGTTCTGTGGAGACGCAATAGGGAGGACGATACCAAGTCCATAGGGGCGATCTGCGTGATCACCTCAACGCAGTTTTCAGAGCGCGCTCCCGCGCCCCTCGCGACGAGGAAACACCCCGTGATCCCCCTTGTGGGCGATCAAGGTGTAAACACTCAAACTAACCCGCCTAACGCACCGGCAGCAACTACTGGAGTTAATGTCCCAACAAATCTCGCCGCAGTAATCACAGCTCCGACAGTCGCAGCAGTCCCAGCCCCTATAGCCGGGGGAATTGATCAAAGCATGCTTTCGCAAGCTTTGAAAATGCTCGAGCAGCAGAGAAAGCCCATATACAAGTTGCATGGGACTTCTCCTTTTACTGCGGAAGTGCCACAGGCTCAGCTTCCCAAGGGATTTCGACTGTCCGAATCCCTAAAATATAAAGGTATCTCTAATCCCATAGATTCTCTAGAAAAGTTCAATACTATAATGCAAGTGGATCAGGTACCGCAGCTCGCGAAATGTCGCATACTTGCAGCAACGCTGGAGGAAAACACCCACGATTGGTTCACCCGGTGACTTATTCCTCACGCATTTTCAGGCCACGATGACTTATTCCTCACGCATTTTCAGGCCACGATGACTTATAGGACTCCCTATACTACTCTGCCCAACATCAAACAAGAACCGAGTGAGTCTTTACAAGACTATTTTAAACGGTTTAATGCGGAAGTAACAAAAGTCGAGAAGGCTCCTGAGTCTTCACTTGTTTGTATGTTAATAACAGGTGTTCTGCCGAGAACCAATTTTTGGAAAGAATTACAAGCTTGAAGACCAGAATCACTAGTCGAGTTCTTCGCTATGGCCGAACCTCATAAGAGAATTGAGAATTCTCTAGCAGAGTTGGAAAAAGGCAAGGACAAGCGTAAGTCACCAGTGCCGCGATCGCGATCTCGCAGTCCCCGAGGGAAAAATTCAAGAGGCCGAAGCCCAAGAAGACGCAGCCCACGGAGACAGCGAAGCCCGAAGTTGGCCAAATCTCCTCCAAAGAAGGAGTATTCGCTGAAAAGGAAAGGTGGACCGCGCTTCGTGAACTATACCAAACTCGCGGTGCCACGAGACCACATCTACGCAATTGAAGAAAGGAACGGAGTCTTCAAGAAGCCGCCCCCGATCAGGGGGAACCGCGACAAAAGAGACCACAAGAAATTCTGTAAGTACCATAAAGATATTGGTCACACTACTCTGGAATGTTGGGTCTTGCAGGATGAAATCGAAGAGCTGATCCGGAGGGGGAAATTCAACAAATATAAAAAGAACGAGGAAGGTCATCCCCTAGCGGATGACAAAGAAGAAAACCAGAACGCAAGTGGTTCGAGAACACCTCGCAATATATTAACAATCATTGGAGGACCCCATATCGCAGGAGACTCACAGAAATCTCAAGAGCGATATGCCAAGGAAGCTAAGGAGAAGCCGCTCACCAATGTAAACAATCTCAGTGAGCGGCCAGAGAAATTATTTAAAAGGGAATGCGACGACATCACGTTTATGGAGAGCAATGCGAGATGGGTCCATCACCCGCATTCCTACCCACTAGTTATTGTCGCCAATATTGGCGGAGATAATGTCCACCGTATACTCGTGGACAACGAAAGTTCAGTGAATCTCTTGAACTTCCAAGCCTTTAAACAAATGGGATTGCATGAGAAGGATATGCGACTTGTAACGTCGAGTATATACAGTTTTACCGGCGACGTCATCGCACTGAAAGGGATGATTAAACTCTCGATTACTTTGGGAACCGCCCCTGTAACAGACAAGTCAATGGTTGACTTCGCGGTAATTGACCAGTATTCGGCATATAATGCCGTGATTGGTCGACCAATCTTGAAGGAGATGAAGATCGTAACATCAATCTATCATCTCACGATGAAGCTACCTACTCTCGCTGGAGTAGGCTCTGTGCGAGGAATCCAGTCGGACTCGCGAGAATGCTACAATGCAGCAGTCAAACTCGCAGAAAAGAAGTCAATAAATGTCATCTATTTGTCGAAGGCACCACCTCCTTGCCAGGAGGTTCTTAGGATCGAAGAGGTGCCGCATACGGATGGACCAGATCTGGATCCAAGAATCCTCGATCATGCCGCAGCGGCCCAAGCCGTGGAAGACACTATTGAGGTACCTATAGACCCCATAGATAATAGTAATGTTTTAAAAATTGGTTCTAAATTGACTTTTCAATAGCGAGAACAGCTAACGACTTTTCTCAAACAAAATCTTGATGTTCTTGCTTGGAAACATTCAGATATGGTCGGAATATCTCCGCAGGTCATGTGTCATTGCTTGAACATTGACCCCGAAGTGCGAGGTGTCTGACAAAAGCGCCTCAAGATGGATCCGTGAGGTACCAAGCGCTAAAAGAAGAAGTCGACCGCCTCCTAGCCTGCGACTTTATACGGGAGTCGTTCTACCCCAATTGGTTAGCAAATCCCGTACTTGTGCCCAAGCCTAACGGCTGATGGCGCACATGCGTCGACTTTACAGATTTAAATAAAGATTGTCCCAAAGACAACTTCCCACTTCCTAGCATTGACCAACTTGTTGATGCCACTGCAGGTCACGAACTTCTTAGCTTTATGGACGCATACTCGGCATATAACCAAATCCCGGTGTATGAACCAGACCAGGAACATACCTCGTTCATTGATCGAGGCCTATATTGCTATAAAGTAATGCCTTTTGGTTTGATAAACGCAGGTGCGACATATCAACGACTTGTAAATATGATGTTCGCAGATCTTATTGGGAACCAATGGAAGTATATGTTGACGATATGCTCGTAAAATCTTAACATGCGAAAGACCACGTCACATATCTACAAGCAATGTTCGATAAACTGCAACGATATAAAATGCGACTAAACCCTTTAAAATGTGTCTTCGAAGTTGGCTCCGGAAAATTCCTCGGATTCATGGTTAATCAACGAGGAATAGAAGCAAACCCCGCAAAGATTAGGGCATTGGTGGAGATGCCATCACCAACTAAACCAAAAGAAGTCCAAAGCCTCACAGGTAAAGTCGCCGCTCTAAATCGCTTTATATCGCGATCTTCTGATAAATGCAAAGAGTTTTTTCAGATCTTAAAAGGCAATAAGAAGTTCCAATGGACTGGAAAATCCGAGTAGGCTTTTCAAGCCTTAAAAACACATTTGGGGCAACCCTCAATCCTATCAAAGCCCATGACCGGCAAGGTTCTATCCATTTACCTAGCAGTGTCCGAGTATTCGATTAGTTCAGTACTAATACGCGAAGATCAAGGACGACAATATCCGGTGTACTATGTCAGTAAACGCTTACTGGATGCTGAGACCCGCTATCCTCAAATGGAAAACTTGGCGTTCGCATTGGTAATATCGTTGAGAAAGTTGCGACCTTATTTTCAAGCTCACAGTATTGAAGTTTTAACAAACTACCCTTTGAGGCAAGTCTTAGCAAAACCAGAGACATCGGGGAGGTTGTTGAAATGGGCAGTGGATTTAAGCCAGTTCGACATCAGGTATAAACAGAGGACTGCGATCAAGGGGCAAGCCTTGGCAGATTTTATCCTCGAATTCCCAAGCACCGAAGTGGCACTCATAGACGACAAGGTTGAAACTGCTATGCCCAATGGAGAAGTGTGGACATTGTACGTCGATGGGGCTTCGAATAGCGAAGGTTCTGGTGGTGGAATCCTACTAATCAGTCCCAGCAATTTTAAGGTACACGCTGCTTTACGTTTGAATTTTTTGCATCTAACAATGAAGCCAAATATGAGGCTTTAATCGCAGGATTAAAGCTTTCTCTCGAGATAAGAATCGAGTATCTACAGGCTTTCAGCGATTCCCAAATCGTAGTATGCCAGGTGAATGGAAAATACCTGGCCAGAGGCGGGAGGCTGGTTAAGTATCTAGCCATAGTATGCGAATTGATGCAAAAATTCAAAGAAGTAGTCGTGTCTCGAGTACCGCGTGCTCATAATTCACACGCAAACGCATTGGCCCGTTTGGCCTCGACTAGAGAAGCCGAATTGCTCGATGTAATTCCGGTGGATGTATTGGCTCACCCAACGATAAATCAAGAAGCGATCATGGAAATAGATACCGCTCAAGAAGTCACCTGGATGACTCCAATAGTCGCATATCTAGAAAGGGGTATCTTACATGATGACAAGATGGAAGCAAGAAAGCTGCGACAGCGAGCTGCCCGATATGTCATATATGATGGAAGGTTATATCGCAGAAGTTTTAGTCAGCCGTTACTCAAATGTATCGACGGGAAAGACTGCAACTATATATTGCGTGAGGTACATGGGGGTATTTGTGGCAATCATACAGGAGGTAATTCCCTTGCTCTAAAAATCATGCGACAAGGGTATTACTGGCCTACCTTGCGACAAGATGCTTTCACTTTTGCAAAGAAATGCGACAAATGTCAGCGAATAGCCACATATGTCCATCAACCTCCGAGCAACTTGCATTCCATCACAAGTCCTTGGCCTTTCGCAGTATGGGGGATCGACTTAATAGGAGAACTACCTAAAGGAAAAGGTGGAGTCAAGTATGTAGTAGTCACAGTAGACTATTTTAGAAAATGGGCTAGAGCCAAGGCACTCGCAGCCATTACAGCGACTAAGTTGCGCGAGTTTGTCTACAACTCCATAATTTTTCGATTCGGCATCCCTTACAAGCTCATCTCAAATAATGGAAAGCAGTTCGATTGTAAAGAGATGCGACAATTATGCGACGACTTGGGAATTAAAAAAGCATTCTCTGCAGTTGCTTACCTGCAAAGCAATGGAAAAACGGAAGCCGTCAATAAAATAATAAAGCACACCATCAAAGGAAAACTCGAAGAGCGTAAGGGGGTATGGCCAGACGAGCTTCTGCAAGTTCTATGGTCATACAACACGACCCCTCGATCCACGACTGGCGAGACTCCTTTCTCGCTTTCCTATGGATGCGAGGCCATGGTACCAGTAAAGATTGGGGCAAGTTCCTTACGAAGAGACGTTTTCAACATTTCACAAAATAAAGAAAAACAATCGCTCTACCTCGACCTATTGGAAGAAAAGCACGATCAGGCTCACCTAAAAAACGCGAGTTACCAGCAATGAACCGCACGATATTTCAATTCCAAGGTCAAGGCAAGAGTCCTGCGAGTAGGAGACTTGGCCCTTCGAAGAGTAATGCCAAATACCAAGAACCCAACACATGGGGTCTTCGGGGATAATTGGGAGGGACCATATCTCATCGCAGAAAAGATTGGTGACGCTACGTAACGACTCGCAGAACTCGATGGTACTGCGATTCAACGGGCTTGGAATGGCGAGAGCCTAAAAATCTATTATCAATAGTACTCGCATTTTCTAGTTTGCACTCGCCTTGTATTTATAAAAAAATCCTAAGTATAGGGGGTATATACCATGATGTACTATTGATTATATAAAAGAAACTTTTTCAAGTTTGAAATTTCTGAAATTTTCTACTTATTACACCAAGTTGTAATTAAAGTCGAAATTTTCTACTTATTACACCAAGTTGTAATTAAAGTCGCAATTTTCTACTTACTACACCAAGTTGTAATTAATTTCGCGATCAGAATATAATAAACTCGAGTACCCGTGTACTGCAAAAATACTGTAAATAGATATCCCCGAGAGGATATAAAGTCGTTCAAAATTAAACATAAAGGTAAATTTTTCTAAGTACAAGGCGCGAGTACCCTTGTACCGCATAAAAAAAAAGAGATAAAGTTTAACACAAGCGAATATTAGGAAAAGTCAAGCATTGGGAGCAGTAGGGGCAGATCCATCCGCAACTTTGCTGACGGCTTCGTTCTCGACTTCCTCGACATTCGCAGCCTCAGCCTCCTCGGGAAACAGATTCCCTCCGCCGCCTTGAGTCTGCGTGGGCGACATGGCGCGAAAAGCCTCAGCCATGTCAGAGACCGCCTGGTCATACTGCTTTTTCCCATTCTCCTTCTTGGCCTCCAAATCACGAGACTGTTAGGTTTTATGCCCTAAATAAAACTCCATTTCAATGTAATCTATTTTATTCAACATCAATAAAGAAACAGAAGTATTTTTCATTCATTTGTGTATGTTTTGGTTCACTTTATCAATTGCTTGTCTATTTGATTTATAAATTCATCTTAAACCCTTTTCACATACTTGATCATGTTTATTGTGCTGTCATCACATTGGAAAGTAAACATGACTATGTGAATAAAGTTTCCTAGATTTATCAGACACAGGGTTTTACTGATATGATAATCTACAACAATAGTTTACTTGTATTTGGAGAAATACTATGTTCTTCCCAGAACATTGGTTAAAGTAAAGCTCAGGTTGGATGCATGGAGTATGCATCAGAAGGGACCGATATTGAACTTTGATTTAGATTTAATTAAACTTACCGTAAAATCTATTCAAGTCAATATCGCCAAGTTGATCCTAGATCAAATGATCTTAATCCTGTTATGATTAGGCTCAATCTTGAAAGGCTATTCGTGTTCCTTGAATTGTTAGTTAAGCCTACTTTTAGGTCAGGGTGATACGTACTTTTTGGGAACACGGTAGTGCAATTGAGTGGGAGCACTAGCATAAACATGGAATCTATAGCTTCTATCTGGCGAATAGTAAGCAAAGGATGATCTCCTTCGAGCTTGACCAAACGAAAATAAATGGTGGAGATCTCATTTCACATAAGCTGAAATATCATTTATACGGGGTCAAGTGTTTTAAGGATAAAATACATAGTAGGGTGTTACGGTAATCTAATCCCTTTACAGTGTAGATCATTCATATAGAGGATCATTGATCACATTAGGATTATAACAATGGATAACTAATGAGTTGTCTACATGGTGGAACATATAGAGCATTCTATATACTGAGAGTGCAATTCTAAGTTCTATGTGTGGATTCAACGAAGAATTAATAAGTTAGTGAATTTTAGTGCTAAATTCTTGATCTACTTATTGGAAGCTCGGTTATATAGACCCATGGTCCCCCCACTAGTTGAGATAATATTGTTTGTAAGACTCATGTAATTGATTTTGATTAATCAATTATAATTCATAAATTAGACTATGTCTATTTGTGAAATTTTTACTAAGTAAGGGCGAAATAGTAAAGAAAGAGTTAATAGGGGCATATTTGTTAATTATGATACTTTGTATGGTTCAATTAATAAATATGATAAATGACAATATTATTTAATAATTATTTATAGTTATTAAATAGTTAGAATTGGCATTTAAATGGTTTAATTAGGAAATTGGCATTTTTGAGAAAATCAGATACAAAAGGTGTTAAAATTGCAAAATTACAAAAACCAAGGCCAAGTCCACTAAGCCATGGCCGGCCACCTTTGTAGGCTTTTTAAGTTGATATTTTCATTATTTTAATGCCAAATAATTCAAACCTAACCCTAGTGGAATGCTATAAATAGATAGTGAAGGCTTCAGGAAAATTACACTTCACATCAGAAAAACCTGAGCCTCCTCTCTCTTCTCTAGCCGTCACTCTCTCTCTCTCTCTTCTTCCTTCATATTTCGAACCTACCTTAGTGATTAGAGTAGTGCCCACACACATCAAGCAATACCTCAATCATAGTGAGGAAGATCGTGAAGAAAGATCATCAGCAAAGGAGATACAGCATCAAGGATTCAGAGAAAGAGATCCAGGTTCAGATCTTGATAATACTCTGCTACAGAAAGGATACAAGGGTTAGAGATCTGAACGGAAGGAGTCATTTAATTCCGCTGCACCCAATGTAAGGTTTCTTAAACTTTATATGTGTTTAATTTATCGTTTTAGAAAGTTCTTATTTAGGATGTTAATAAACATACTTGTGAGTAGATCTAAGATCCTGGTAAAATAATTTCCAATAACTGGCCTCAGAGACATGGTAATTGATTTACTTGCAAGAAATTTGGACTTTAAAACGATTAGTTGTTTGTTTTTGGATGGTATCATGTTGTATTGAGTGTTATTTGATGATTGATTGATGTTTGTAAATTTTCGTGAAAAACAATTGTGATTCTGTTTCTGGAATTATTTTTATTGGATAGTATGGAAAAAATTAAGCAAGTTACTTTCTTACAGAACTCAATTTCGATTTAATTTGAATTAGTTATGAATTTTTGAAGATTTGAAAAAATTGGGGCTCTGCTGAAATTTTCCTGCGATCGCGAAAACTGTCCGTACAACTCACAATTTTTTCGTTTTTCTTCGATTTTTCATGCTTTTTCATGGAATTAACTTCCGATTTTTTGTGTAGTTCTATATTTATACTATTACTATTCCTAATTCAATTCTAATTATCATTTTGAATTAATTTAATATTTTTTAAATTTAATTCAAGATATTAGTGTAATTTGAATTTGAATAGAATTAGTATCTATCTTCTTGCTTAAAAATCTATCTTATTTTAAAATTTGATTATATCTTATCCTATTTTAAATTTAAAATAAGATAACTATAATCATGTAATTTTTAAATGATATAAGATATTTTGCTAATTTTTTTTAAATTTTGTTATTTTATTTATTTAAATTACATTTAAAATTTGAAAAAGATATTCATTTATCTTTTCTAATTTTTTATTTAATTTTTATTTATAAAATAACATTTAAAATTTAAAAGTAGTTGGCAAATTTTTGAAATGATATTTAGGTTGGTTGAAACCTATTTTTTCAAAAAATTTAGGTTTAATTTTAAATTTAAATATTTAATTAAATTTCAAATTCTTTTTTTCAAATTTTTTTAAATTTTCGATTTTTTTATTATTTAATTAATTATTTTCGAAATTAATTATTTAATTTAAAATTAAATAAATCCTACATCCAACTATCCAACTAACCTTGTTGCAGGAGTATGTGTTTTAGCTTGTGTGTAAGTTTTCAAAACCTATTATTACTTGATTGCAAATAGCCATGGTTACTTTTTGCCAGATCTAATGATCTGATGGCTCCCTTGGTCAAGATAATAATTTGTAACAGGTATATTTACAATCTTCTTTCATCTGTGTATGACCTAGCAACATGATAGGACCCATCCAAAGTGTGCCTGTGTGAGCCTATGTGTTTAATTTTATTATAGATGCATATAGGTTGTTGTTGCTAAAATAAATTATCATAGTTCTTGATAGAATTTATTTAGGCCCATTTAGTTTTTGGGCCTATTCAATTAATAACAGTTGTTCTTATTAAGGTTAAATTCCTCTCTTTTGGGCCTTGTGTGAGAGTTGGGAGCCATAGAAGTGGGTACGACATACTGAACCCAGCACCCCCTCACATGAACCACCCCAATTGTGAAGGCCCATTTGCCTGATTTGAATGACTGTACTAGGTTAATTACACTAGTTTAACCTAATTAAAATTGATTAGCAACATAATTAATTTCATTTATTTTGAAATTAATTTAGAAAATCATAGTTTAAAGAATTTTATATTCTAAGCTAAACTATATGTATTTTCTTGTATTTAATTAAATATAGAATTATAACCATCTAGATTCTTTCTGAAGCTTAATTTAAATTTTTCATTAAATATTCCTATTTAAGTTGATATTTAGTTATTTACAACTAACCAACTTAAATCTGAATATCTTTTGGATTTAAAATTTCAAAATTAAGTTGAGGAATTTTAGGCATTGGTTATTAAGATTCTTTAGATATTTTTTAGGTTAATATCTTTTCGAATATTAACTTAAAATGGAATATCTTCAAATTAAGTGGTTACAATTTAATTTTAATTTAATTAAATCTGATTTGAAAGATATTTAAGTTGATTTTTTAGATTCTTCTAAAACAACTTAAACAAGATATTTTCAAATTTGTTCCATTTAATATTCAAATTTATTTTTTGAATTTAATTAATAATTGAAAATTAATTAAAGTTGATTTTTTATTTAAATCAACTTTGATTTGTAATTTTTCATTATTATATTATGGAACTTGTTCGATATTTATTTGAATTTATCTTTCAAATTAAATTGAAAAATTAATTAAAGTTAATTTTTTATTTAAACCAACTTTAGTTTGTAATTTTTCATTATTATAATATCGAATTAAAATGATTACACAAGATACATATAATATTTTTAAATAATGAGCTTTTAATCAAGAGACATTCGATCTCCATTGTGGGTTTTACACCGCGTTTGTTTTAGTGAGTAATCCTCCCTAATGGAGGAACGTTCATTAGCAATTTCGCACCGTTTAACCTCGCATGATAAGTAGTTTGTAAGTGTTTTGTATGGTATAGATCACCCTAATGGTGGCGACCATACTTGACTTGCAAATTATGAAACAATGGTGGGAGCTCATAAGATAGAATTACCTTGACTCTCGCCTAAACGGGACAACGCTGAATTCCAATCTTGATCGAAAAAAAGGTTGCTAGAATGGTTATCATTTTAGATGAGCTGACAACTCTATTCAATGGATGATGCTTTGACTCTCGCCTAAATGGGACACTGTATCAGTTTGTTGAAATACCTTGGAAAATAAACTATGTTAGATTTAGTATTTCTATAACATATGTCATTACTTGTTATTTTCTAAACTGTGTATGAATTTATGAACCAAAACCTTACTTCTGTTTTATTGATGTGTTGTAGTGTCATTATGAATAACCCTCACCCCGACCCTCTACTAGTTACTATCTTAGCAAAAGAACTCTATAATGTGAAAATGCATCCTGGTAGTTGCATTAACTCGCACCTGTTGATGATGAATCTGAAGTTCCAAAAGGCAAATCTACTAGGAATTGATTTATCAAGAGAACAATGGGTCCAACTTATCCTTAATAGTCTTCCTCCGGAGTATAATGAATTTCTTATCTTTTACCTGATCAACAATTCTAACTCCTCCGACATGGACAAGCTCGAAGCAGAATTACGAGCCCATGAACGGAACTTGATTGCAATGGGTCCCCCTGGGTTTGCAATCAATAATCGAAGGAAAAGGACTAGGTATGAAGGATCTAGCAAAACTGCTTCTTCAAGTACAATTATCAGACATAATCTTCTATGTTCGAATTGTAATGAAAAGGGACATCATGAAGAACGAGGTCCCAGGCTTCTAAACAATTCAAACGAAGGTAATGCTTTTGTCTTTGAATCATGTGTTTTAGAGAACGACAAATCCATCTGGATTGTTGATTCTGGGTCTACTAACCATGTATGTTCTTCACTGCAGTTGCTTGAAACTTGGGAAAATCTGCTTCCCGGAGAGTTAAAGCTTAAAGTTGGCAATGGCGAATCAGTATCGGTCAAAGCTAGAGGAAAAGCCCGCATCAAGTTTCAACAAAGATTTTTAATTTTAGAAAATGTTTTATTTATTCCAAACTTTAGTAGAAACTTGATTAGTGTCTCATGTTTGCAAACACAATCTTATATATTGAATTTTTCGAGTACAAATTGTTCAATTTCTCGTATTGGATTTCAAATATGTGTTGCTATAATGGAACAAGGGCTTTATGTTTTAAGACCGAGTACTCAAATATCACTAAATAGTGAACTTTTCAGTGTAGCTAGACCTAGAAACCTAAAAAGAAAAGAGATTGATAATGATGATCAAACTTATCTATGGCATTTACGTTTAGGTCATATAGGCTTTGATAGACTCAATAGGCTCACCAAAGACGGTCCATTGAAAAATGTCGTCTTAGGTGAACTGCCAGTATGCGAGTCCTGCCTAGAAGGAAAAATGACTAAACGTTCTTTCTCTGCAAAGGGAGAGCGTGCCAAAATCCCTCTAGGGTTAGTGCATTCCGATGTCTGCTGACCTTTGAATGTCAAAGCCCGAGGTGGTTATGAGTATTTTGTCACTTTCATTGACGATTTCGCTAGATATAGTTTTCTTTACCTAATGCAAAAGAAATCTGAAACGTTTGAAAAGTTTCAGGAGTTTCATGCTTTGGCCCAAAACCAATTAGGTAAATCATTAAAGATCTTGCGAACTGATAGGGGTGGAGAATATATGGATATGCAGTTCAAAGATCATTTAATTGAACTTGGAATTGAATCCCAATACACTGCCCCAGCCACACTCCACAACAAAATGGAGTTGCAGAAAGAAGAAATCGCACTCTTTTGGAAATGGTTAGGTCTATGCTGAGTTATTCAACTCTGTCTACGTCCTTCTGGGGATATGCTATATAGATGGCAAATGACATTCTAAATGTTGTTCCATCTAAGGCAGTCCCTAAGACACCCGTCGAACTTTGGAATGGTCGAACACCTAGTTTACGCCATTACAGAATTTGGGGGTGCCCTGCTCATGTCTTAAGAAAGAAAGAAGGCAAACTTGAATCACGTACCGAAGTATGCATGTTTGTCGGAAATTCTAAAGAGACTAGGGGTGGACTCTTTTATAGTCACAAGGATAATAAAGTGTTTGTTTCTACAAATGCTACTTTCCTTGAAGAGAACTATATTAAAGACTACAAACCGAAAAGTAAAGTTGTTCTAGAGGAATTTCTATCAGATATAAGTCCTTCCAATGTTCCGTCCTCTTCCACTCGTGAAGAAGACAATCCCACTCCCTCGCCTGAACAACCGAGAAATCTACTACTAAAGTTTCGTTCGTAAGACAACCGTACCTCGTCGTAGTGGGAGGGTTTCAACAAAACCTGCTCGTTATGGCTTGGATGGTGAAATCAATATGGTCGTAGGTGACGGTATTGATGATGATCCATTAACCTATAAACAGGCAATGGCTAGTCCGCAACGGAAACGATGGTCAGCCGGCATGGATTCAGAAATGGATTCCATGAAAAAGAACAAAGTCTGGGAATATGTAGACGCACCTGACGACTATCATCTGATAGGATGCAAGTGGCTTTACAAGAAGAAAAGAGGAGCTGGAGGCAAAGTCGAAACTTTTAAAGCTAGACTTGTAGCCAAGGGTTATACCCAAAGAGAAGGCGTGGACTATGAGGAAACTTTTAGTCCTGTTGCCATGCTCAAATCCATCTGAATTCTTCTCTCCATAGCTGCTGCTTTCGATTATGAAATCTGGCAAATGGATGTCAAGACTGCCTTCCTTAATG
Source organism: Cannabis sativa (assembly GCF_029168945.1). Taxonomy (NCBI): domain Eukaryota; kingdom Viridiplantae; phylum Streptophyta; class Magnoliopsida; order Rosales; family Cannabaceae; genus Cannabis; species Cannabis sativa. The sequence goes on from NC_083601.1 coordinate 64,273,604, forward strand.
GGGTACTTGAAGAAACCATCTATATGGACCAACCAAAAGGTTATGTTCTTCCTGGGCAGGAAAAGAAAGTTTGCAAGTTAAACAGGTCTATCTATGGACTTAAGCAAGCTTCTCGCTCATGGAACAAAAGGTTTGATGAAATCATCAAGACCTACGGCTTTCTTCAGAATGAAGATGAACCTTGTGTTTACCAACTCAAGGAAGACCAAATAGTAGTATTCCTGGTCCTTTATGTTGATGACATTTTGATCATTGGAAACAATGTCAAGAAAATGACTCACATTAAGGAATGGCTCAACACTCAATTCGATATGAAAGATTTGGGTGAAGCAACCTATGTTCTTGGTATTCAGATTATCAGAAACCGGAAGAACAGATCTCTTGCTCTCTCTCAAACAACCTACATAGACAAAGTCTTAGAGAGATTCTTCATGAACAATGCCAATGGGGCAAACATGCCTTCTAGATATGGTATTCGTCTATCTAAGGAACAGTCACCGACTGATCCTCAAGAGATAGAGGACATGGCGAATATTCCCTATGCCTCTGCAGTTGGAAGTCTAATGTATGCAATGTTATGCACTAGACCTGACATCTGTTATGCTGTTGGAATCGTGAGCAGGTATCAGTCTAATCCAGGACAAGAACATTGGAATGCAGTTAAGTATATTCTGAAATACTTAAAGAGTACAAGGAATCTTGTGTTAGTCTACAAGGGTGGTGCTTTAAATCCCATAGGCTACACTGATTCAGATTTCCAGGCAAGTCTTGAAGACAGGAAATCTACATCTGGGATGGTGTTTACTCTTGGGGGTGGAGCAGTGGTTTGGAGAAGTGCTAAACAAACAACGATATCGGACTCAACTATGGAAGCTGAATACATAGATGCAGCCGAAGCTGCTAAAGAACTTGTCTGGCTAAGAAAGTTCTTCACCAGCATAGGAGTTGTTCCTGGAATGGAAAAGCCTCTGGTACTACTCTGTGATAACAATGGAGCAACAGCAAACAGCAAAGAACCTCGAAGCCACAAGAGAAGCAAACACATTGAAAGGAAGTATCACATTATCAGAGAATACGTGGCAAGAGGGGATGTACTAGTTGAAAAAGTTGACACAGAGGACAACCTAGCTGATCCATTTACCAAAGTCCTGGCCGTGACAGCCTTTGAAAAGCACCGTCATAATTTAGGATTAATTGATATGTACTAATTAGTTTTATATTAGTGCAAGTGGGAGTTTGTTAGGTTTTATGCCCTAAATAAAACTCCATTTCAATGTAATCTATTTTATTCAACATCAATAAAGAAACAGAAGTATTTTTCATTCATTTGTGTATGTTTTGGTTCACTTTATCAATTGCTTGTCTATTTGATTTATAAATTCATCTTAAACCCTTTTCACATACTTGATCATGTTTATTGTGCTGTCATCACATTGGAAAGTAAACATGACTATGTGAATAAAGTTTCCTAGATTTATCAGACACAGGGTTTTACTGATATGATAATCTACAACAAGAGTTTACTTGTATTTGGAGAAATACTATGTTCTTTCCAGAACATTGGTTAAAGTAAAGCTCAGGTTGGATGCATGGAGTATGCATCGGAAGGGACCGATATTGAACTTTGATTTAGATTTAATTAAACTTACCGTAAAATCTATTCAAGTCAATATCGCAAAGTTGATCCTAGATCAAATGATCTTAATCCTATTATGATTAGGCTCAATCTTGAAAGGCTATTCGTGTTCCTTGAATTGTTAGTTAAGCCTACTTTTAGGTCAGGGTGATACGTACTTTTTGGGAACACGGTAGTGCAATTGAGTGGGAGCGCTAGCATAAACATGGAATCTATAGCTTCTATCTGGCGAATAGTAAGCAAAGGATGATCTCCTTCGAGCTTGACCAAACAAAAATAAATGGTGGAGATCTCATTTCACATAAGCTGAAATATCATTTATACGGGCTCAAGTGTTTTAAGGATAAAATACATAGTAGGGTGTTACGGTAATCTAATCCCTTTACAGTGTAGATCATTCATATAGAGGATCATTGATCACATTAGGATTATAACAGTGGATAACTAATGATGTGTCTATATGGTGGAACATATAGAGCATTCTATATACTGAGAGTGCAATTCTAAGTTCTATACGTGGATTCAACGAAGAATTAATAAGTTAGTGAATTTTAGTGCTAAATTCTTGATCTACTTATTGGAAGCTCGGTTATATAGACCCATGGTCCCCCCACTAGTTGAGATAATATTGTTTGTAAGACTCATGTAATTGATTTTGATTAATCAATTATAATTCACAAATTAGACTATGTCTATTTGTGAAATTTTCACTAAGTAAGGGCGAAATAGTAAAGAAAGAGTTAATAGGGGTATATTTGTTAATTATGATACTTTGTATGGTTCAATTAATAAATATGATAAATGACAATATTATTTAATAATTATTTATAGTTATTAAATAGTTAGAATTGGCATTTAAATGGTTGAATTAGGAAATTGGCATTTTTGAGAAAATCAGATACAAAAGGTGTTAAAATTGCAAAATTGCAAAAAGCAAGGCCCAGTCCACTAAGCCATGGCCGGCCACCTTTGTAGGCTTTTTAAGTTCATATTTTCATTATTTTAATGCCAAATAATTCAAACCTAACCCTAGTGGAATGCTATAAATAGATAGTGAAGGCTTCAGGAAAATTACACTTCACATCACAAAAACCTGAGCCTCCTCTCTCTTCTCTAGCCGCCACTCTCTCTCTCTCTTCTTCCTTCATATTTCGAACCTACCTTAGTGATTGAGTAGTGCCCACGCACAGCAAGCAATACCTCAATCGTAGTGAGGAAGATCGTGAAGAAAGATCATCAGCAAAGGAGATATAGCATCAAGGATTCAGAGAAAGAGATCCAGGTTCAGATCTTGATAATACTCTGTTACAGAAAGGATACAAGGGTTAGAGATCTGAACAGAAGGAGTCATTTAATTCTGCTTCACCCAATGTAAGGTTTCTTAAACTTTATATGTGTTTAATTTATCGTTTTAGAAAGTTCTTATTTAGGATGTTAATAAACATACTTGTGAGTAGATCTAAGATCCTGGTAAAATAATTTCCAATAGAGACATCTCCTCGATTTTTGTCTGTGCGTTCTTAGCCTCGAGCTCGACTTGCTCCTTTGCCTTGCGAAGTTCCTCGAGCTCTTTGTCCTTAGAAGTCGCATCTTGTTTCAGCTTGTTAATGTCCTCCTGAAGCTGAACGTTCTGTCTCTTCGCGATTTCGACCTCCTTGGATCCTGTAACAAAAGCCTTTGAGAACATGCGGATGAACTGCGAAGCTAACTCCGTAGAGCGAGGCAACAGCTCCTCAGCAGCAATCTATCTTTGACTGGAAATCGTCGCTCACGAACCTCTCTTGGAGAGTCAGTATATTGTGGGCTCGAACTGCTGGGTCAATCACGACCTTCTTCCCTTTCTCATGAATGCCCTTAGCTGGCCTCTTGGAAGAATCCGCGACGGGGTAACCACCACATCGCTCTTCCTCTTCTGAGGAACGATAGGGGAAGTTGCCACTGTTCCAGATTTCAGCTTGCGGTTAAGAATGGGTGCGGACTTCAAGAAAGTCATTTCTGCAATAACAACAAAAAATAATGATTAATGCTAATAAGAATGAGGTTCTAACGCGCTAGTTTATGTATATGCTACCTGATGATGGTCGAGAAGTTTGCTTAGAGAGGTGTTTATCAGTTCGCTCTTGTTGCTTTTCAGAAGGTTCCTTGTATACCGGCTCTCTCCAAAGACTTCTGTTCTCTGGAATCAGCTTGTGTTCTCGCAACTTGGCAGTCGTACACAATAATCGCCAGTCGCGATCTTGTACAGGAAGGCTCCCGAGAACTTCAGCTGTCTCTCTACGAGTCGAGTCAAGTGTAGGTCGAGCTGGTCTATCTGCGAAAATAAAAAGAGCGAGTTAGCATGAAATCTCAAAATAACTCAAAAAATGACTAAGTCAGGAAACATGCGACATACTAGGTCGACGATTAAAATCAGTCCTAATCCCTGGAACTTTGAAAATATAAAACCACTTCGATTTCCAATCTCCCATGTTGGAAACCATGCCTTCTACCCCATTAATCTCAGAAGTCGACCACTTGTTGAAGCAGTAGAAACCATTGTGGAGGCCTACGCTCTTTATATCGTAGAAGTAACTGAAATCTTCTACTGTTGGTGCCCTATGTACGTATTCCATATACATCGCATAAAAGGCTAGGGCCGTTCGATAACTGTTGGGGGTTAATTGGAAAGGAGACACATCGTAACATTTGAGAATGGCCGCAATGAAAGGGTTAAAAGGGATCGATACCCCACATCGAAGAATGAGTATTGAGACTACCACATCCTCTGTAGGTATAATCGCAGGATTGGTAAAAGAAAGGTGCGCTCTCTGAGTAGGTTTAGGTCGCAAAGAAGCAAGTCGCAGAAGGTTCAGCCTCGTGAAAGTGGTAAGATCTGATTTGGTGACCCTCGAGACCAAGTCCTCGCATGAAAATGGCTCGTTCAACTGAGTGTTGTCCACCGAATCGGTCCCACTTCCTTCTGCATCTTCTTCTTCCTCGCCTGACTCTCGAGCTGGGCCGCCCAATCATCATCCATCTCCTCGACCTTGACGTCAGGGGCATGCCTGGAGTGGACGAGATAATCATGCGCTGACACCGTAGATTCGCTATCTCGAATCTCAATGGTTCCTGGTTCAGTGAGCTCCTGCACCATCCTCTCAATATCTACGAAAGACATCGGGCCTAATTCTACACCTCCCGCAGTTGCGATATCCTCTTCTGAGATTGAAGTCGGGATAAAACTATCCTCCCGTTGGTCCTTGTCTCCCTCAAACGCGTTGCCTCCTGAGTCGAGAATCTGGCTATGCGATAATTCGCTCATCTGAAAGATAGAAGATCTTTTCAGCGTGGTGAATGTGCAAAAAAACAAAATAAGTGACCTCTTCCGCATATAAGTTATAAAATCGTCTTGGGAGGATGATTTGAATTCTCGCAAAAAACTAACCATCCCACCAAGACGCGAAAAGTCAGGTGTGCGAGTAGAAGGATATCTCAAAAAATGGCTGGGTGTATCCCAGTAACCTAAGCGACATGCGTTTTCGACCATGACCCTGAAGTGACTGGGAAACACCCATCGTTTCGAGGAACCTAACTAATCACAACCTGCGAGTATGTCACGCGTCTCCAACTGGCGATGTACCTCAAAAAACGGCTGGGTGTATCTAGTGACTCAAGGGGCATGCGTTCCCGAGCATGACCCTGAAGTTACTGGGATACCCCCACCGTTTCGAGCAAATCTACCATTCAAAGAATGCGCTTATCAGAACGTTGGCGCATGTCGCAAATGGCTGGGCGTATCACAGTACTTCAAGGAACATATAATCGCATATATGAACATTAGAATACTGTGACACGCCCACCATTTGAAAGACTTAACCAATGTTCGCACAACAAAACATACGGAGTGCAAAATCCTAAAGTTCTAAGTAATAGTTAGAAGTGATAAAGTCTCTGTGAAACCTAAGATGAACAGATATGCGAGCATTCGAAGTGTACGTCCGAATACCCGCGTGTATTCAAAATATAAAGTTGCGACTATTCAAGCATTCTTCCTAAAGTTCACGGTTATGCAAATTTAAGGTCATTTTCTCTGAGATTACCCAGTTCCATACCTAAAAACATAGTCCTATATGTATTTCCTACAAACATGCATTCCTAAACACCCTCAAAAATACCAAAACCAAGAAAATAGCGTTTTTTCTCCAAACAAAAAATAAAAATGCAGTGAAACTCGAAACTAACCTTTAGTTTTGGTAAGTTGTTCCTGTGATTGCTCTCGATAACTCTTGAGGTTGAGAAAATTCTAAAGAGAAAGGTAGAAATCTGGGCAAGGTGTGAAAATCTCTTTGAAATCTCTAAGAAGGAGGGAAGAGGGAAGTTAAGAAAATGAGGAATTTTGATTCGAATCAAAGGGTTTAAATACCCATATCCCTCATTAATTGGGATCACGACACGTGGCAACCAGAACGCCTAAGGTCATCCAATCTAACGGCCAATAATGGCCACGCCTACACAAAAACCGAGGAGTTTTTTGACGTGGTATCATAAATGCAATAAACAGTAATACTTACGGCCGTCATTTTTTGAAACCCTCGAAGGGACAACCAAAGGTCACCTCCTCGTGACAACCTTTCACCTGCCTCTCGCGTATACTTTCCCTTGTGACCGCACCTGTCACGTCGCAAAACTAGGGGCATGTGTTATAGTGAGATTTCTCTCACCTAGAAACTCGAGACCACACTCTTATTTAGAAGACATGTGTACTCAGATCTTTCAATGAAGGCTGAGACGTCTGTAAGAGACTCCTCAAAGTTTTAGGCCTCGGTCAAGATAGAGTCAGCAAGATACAGCGAGCATGACCAAAGTCTGATCGCATGGTTAGAACTCGAATTATGCAGGACAAGAGAGTAACTCGCATGTGTTGAAGTATGTGCGAGTATCCTCTCTATGTTCTTGCATAAACATAGAGACCGACTCTCTATAATGCGAGTTGGTCCCAATGGCCCTACAGCCTTGATAAAACCGATATAGACTCGTATGTCTAGGTTCTATCAGCTCGTCATACGATGTCCACAAAGGCGACTACATAAGAACGCAGACATCCTAAACGTAATTAAGTGTTAGGCCCGCGAGCTTAACATTTGAATATGAACACTCAACTCGCATGTTAAAAGGGCGCATACGTTGCTGAATTTAGTAACTGCTATTCATTTATTGATGTTTATGTTATTTAGTTTAGTTATGGTAATTCAATATGTAAACGGATTGGCAATGAATGCAATCTTTGTATAACTAATTGGACACCTGCTTTGTATATAAAGGGGTGATCCACCGTGAAATGAGACCTACGAAACTCTTGCTACAGTGGACTAAGCAGACCGTGATCTGACTGAACCACTATAATCCTCTGACTTATTGTTGTTTCCAGTTTTCTATTAAGCATTCATATTCCCAGCTCGAGTACTCGCTGTTCTAGGTTGAATACTCGCATCTGTTCTTCAAGCAATTTTCTCCTTGTGATCAATATTATTACATATATTTGGTGTTCTCAAATTTTACGCGACAACAACATGATAGTAAAACTTCGAAGCCAATAAAAATATGTCACGTATACACATGTGTACATAGTGGTAATTCAATTGATATTTAACGGTGAAATTTCACTGGCGACTCAAATTTGCAAAATAAAAAAAATAAAGTTAAGGGAGTTTTTCCACCTAAAAAAGATTAGAAGTTAAGTGTATAAAATTTAAACATAAGGGAGTTTCACCAATTATCAAAGAACACCCGGTAAATCTAACCACCATATCCAAAGATAAGGCAAGTTTAGAAAGATTGTTAGCTAAAGAGTTAGCTATATCTATATATCTATATAAAGTTAAATGTTAAAGTGATGATGTGGAATTTTTGTAATAATTACTTCTAAATTAATTTACGTTGATAGGTTATTTTCATGATTTTTTATTTTTAGTTAATAATTTCGTAATAATTATTTAAAATAATAATTTTTATATTATTTTTATTTGTAAATTACCCTTTATATTTTAATTTTTATTCACTTATGTCAAATGTTAACTAGGATTGTACACCTGTGTACACGTGACAGTAAAATTTAGAAGCCAATAAAAATATGTCACGTATACACATGTGTACACAGTAATAATCCAGTTGGTATTTAACGGTGATATTTCACTGGTAACTCAAATTTGCAAAAAAAAGGTGAAGTTAAGAGAGTTTTTCCACCCACAAAAGATCAGGGGTTAAGCGTAGAAAATTAAAATATAAGTGGATTTCAACACGAATTATCAAAGAACACCCGGTAAACCCGACCACCACACTCTTGCCATATCTAAAGACAATGCAAGTTTAAAAAGATTGTTAGCTAAAGAGTTCGTTGAATGATTACAAAAGAGAAACTTAGAAATATTAACACGGTTACAAATATCATCAATATCTTTAAAAATTAGGCCAAACTCAGCCAAGAACAAATTTCTCTTCCGCAGGATATGGATAACACGTTGACAATCTGATTCGATCTCCACATTGTTGAAGCCAAGATGCGAACATAGAAGTAATTTATATATTAATTTCATTATCTTTAGTATTTGTCAGAAACAATATCACTATCTTTCTATATATTTTTAAAATAGCAAATTACATTTCTAATTTTAATACTATTATTTTGTTTATAATAGACATACATCAAAATATTATCTTTTAGATTATATATAACTCAATAAGTATAAAAAGAAAATATAAGGATATTACAAAACTTGAGCAACACTGCGCGAAGCGCGGCTTTGTTCCCTAGTTAAGAGAATACAATGGAAATGAAAACATTCAGCTTAGCTCCATTCCAAGTAGTTGATCTACTAATGTAAATATAAGTCATTGACATCAATACAATATCTTTAGTGAGTAAAAAACTTCACTTCTGCAGCTGTCAAAATAAAAAAGAAAAAATTCAGCTTATCTATGATATAAGAATATTTTTATATCAGGAAATAAATTTCTATTTAAGGAAATAAAATAAATAATTGATTTTGTGATAAATGAATATTTTATATATTCATTGAATCTGGACAAAATTAATTACGTAATATTCTATATATGGTCAGATTTCTATATTCATTACCCTATTTTATTTTTTGAATTAATTTTCAAAATATTCTGACAATTAATGTGGCGTAGATACTGATGGAGTATCTCACCTATAAATATAGGGTCTCGGTCCCTGAGCTCCTCACTCATACAGTTCATAACAGCAAAATTCCATCTAAAGAGAGTTGAGAGAGCGAGGAAGCCCGATTACCCACATCAATCGGTTTTTTTTGCAGATGAAGCTTATGTGGGACTAAAGCTCAAAGATTTAATGGCTAGAGGAATTTTGATCCTATAGTCATATAGTGTATATGTTCATTTATTCCGCACATACATATATTTCATTTTATACATATAAATATCTAACAGTTGGTATCAGAACAGTTTTATCTCTGCCTTGATTATATTTGAGTTTCATTTATTTATATAAGTATACGGTGTTCATATATATATATATTTATTTTTCATTCGTGTTCATGTATGTTGACCAAGATTTTCGGCAACCAATTAAATAATGTATAAAAAGAACTGTAGAAAGTTTAATGCAGGAGATTTTTACGTGGTTGGGGCATTAATAAGCCTTAGTCCATGAGTCCTTTGTATTTATGAGAGTATTTATTACAGAGAATGTTCTTGGTGGATTTCTCTCCTATTTTCTCTCTTTGATTCCTTAAAACAAAATCGTTCGACCCCTTTTCAATCTGTTTGTGGGGTATTTATAGTGTTTTTCTGGGGGATTCCTAGAAATGGATCGCTTGTCTTTCTGTGTTAGCTTCATAGGGGCACATATTCCTAGCAGATACAAAATAGGAAATACATGACCTATACCGTAGGTATCTTAGGAGTTAGGTGGATATAATCTTTTATCCACTCTTGACTGATGTGATTCCTCATAATGTAGCTGTCACTAGACTTATCGATTGTAGTGTAATCGTCGTAAAAGGGGGGTTAAGTCGTCTGTCATGTCGTTTATGGAGGCTTCAATACGTCTTCACCCATGCGGCATTAAATGCAAAGTGATTGTACGAGTAATCTCTTTACCTCCCAGAACTGCCTTAGCATGACTCTAGCCTCCCGGAGCATAAAGATGGGCCTTATGCTCTTTTCCGGGAGGCACCTTCTCTGAGGTGTCCTTTTTTCTGTCGAAGACTTAGTTAGTTTTCATTAGTGATGGTTCTTCCAGATCCACGTGTCACCTTTATCTGCGTCCACGTAATTTGGGAAAAAAATAAGGGCAACCTCTATCCCCCAAGCCTCATTTAGCGAAGGGTAAGTGAGGCTTGCTTAATGCCTCCGGTTAGCTTGTTGGTCTAATGGCACGTGCCTTAAGCGCGTGGGTTGCATTTATGATGGCCATCATTAATATTTATTTCCTTTTGCAGGTAACGATTCGCTTCCCGTCCATTGAGAAACCAACATATTTAATCCGAGTGTCAGAAAAGTACTCAAATTTTTTCAACCGCTCTGGCACCCATGTATCTCAGCCGTTGGATTTGTAGAATACGAATCGATTATGATTTCCACCGTACGATGGTGTCTGATCACAGCTGCCTTGCACCCCTTCTGGTCTATAAAAGCCAATATTTTTCCTTCATTGGGTTACTTTCACTATTTCGCTATTTCGTCCCAAGAAACTCCATTGAGAAAATTTCAGAAACCATAGATTTCTTACTGTTGTTTCTTTGTCGTTGCCAATCTGCATTCTACCGTCGATCATTATCAACTTCCAGTTCACGACCCTTACGTAAGTTTTTTGGGTACATTTTACTTTTGATGTTCACTTGCATGTTAGGGTAGAGTTTTTGGTAAAGTATTTGATTTCTGTGGAATGATTTTGGCGAAGACCGTCGCATGGCGTAGTTTTCATTTGTGTTCTGCTGCTTTCTTTCTTTTTCGTTTTGCAAACAACTTTGTTGTGTAGGGACTGCTCAGAGTATGAAATGGTTTTCATACTTATGTCCCTCTTTTTTTTTTCCTTTTCCTTTTTCCTCTGCTTTCGCTACCTTTGGGATATCTGCACCCGATGTTTGCCTAGGAGAATCCCTAGATTTTTCATTTCTAGCAGACATCCGGAGGGGGCCTCTTTCCAACAGTTAGGGGACCCTCATTCCCTCCTTTCATATTAGGGTTTGGTTGGGGGCTAACTTCTGGATTTCTCTTTTTCAAAGTCTCGTTATTCTCAAGACATGTTTGTTCCCACAACCGGAGTGAAATCCTCAAGCAAAGGATCTACTACCCTAGCCACCCTGGAAGAGGTGATGAAGGGACATGTAGTCCAGAAGAAGTACACTCGTCGATCCAACGGCTGGGAGGCGGACAAGTTGCACTCAGCTCTAACCTGCGCCCACCAGCTGGAGAAGATTGTCACTGTGGCCTGGATCAAGCCTTCTGCTTTCGAAGTTTTTCACCGTCTTCCCAGAGACAAGGAGACGCCCAAGCATAACTATGGTGGCTTCGGAGCCTGGAGCCAGACTCACCTCATGTCCGGGGCAATGCTGCCGCTCCAGGATTACTTCATCGATTTTTTAGTTTTTGTTGGCCTTGCGCCTTACCAACTCATCCCCCAGGCCTACCGCCTTCTTTCAGGCTTATTTATTTTTTATGTTGCCAGAGGCTGGGCTTCGCCTAGCCCGGCTGAAATTTTGTACTTTTATAAACTTGTATCCGTCCCAAAGAAGGGAGACAAACTTAAGGACAGTTTTTTTACACTCCGAGCCCATCCTGCTAATGAGGGTCCAGTTCCTTTTGATTTCCAAAAGAATGTTAAGGAATACCATCATCAGTTTTTCTTCTCCTTCGGTTTTCAAGCAAACGAGTGCTCAAAACTGCTTACAGAGTGGGTCAAGATACCGCTGATGCACCGCACCGCCCCCACACAACTTTTCCTTTAGCACGCTGAGGTCTTTTCCACGCATGACAAGGATGGGTTGAACGTCGGGGACTTGGTCACAACTGCACACTGTAGGAGGGCCAAGTTGATCACAGAGAGCCAATCAGTGGACGATTTCAATTTGTCCAAGGTCCTTTGTCCCAATGTTCGCAGTCCTGACTCCGGGAAGGCGCTTCGGGCAGACATCATTGCTTCCGCTGTGGACCGTTATAAGAAGTACCTCTTCAGGAGGGAACAAGAATTGGCTTACATCAAGGTCCAAGCCGCTGCTGGGAGGGTTCTTCGGATTGAAGCCGGTAAGGAGCAGGCAACCTTCCGGCCTAAGCTTCCGTTCTCGGTTCCCAACACTGGTGCTCCTGATGCCAGTACCTCTGGGTCTGGTAAGTCTCCACTAACTGTTCATCACGTTCCTTCCGTTCAAGATTATTCTGGCTGTAGGCCAGTAGTGTTTGATGAACGTCTCCATAGGTTTAGGATGCCCCTTTTTCGATGGGGCGATCATGCTAAGGGTTTTTATTTTTCAAACCTAGGTCACTTTTTAGGCCAGTCATGGATGGTGTCCGGTCCTCCCACACCTATCACGTTGGATCATTCGGCCTATTTATCTTCCAGCTGGTTCCTCCCCTCGGACAGCTTTCTTGGGGACGACGACACCAGCCTTTTAATGTATGCTTTTGCTAGGCAGAATTAGATCGTCAGGGTAGGATTAGTTTTATTGCTTTGTTCTTACATGTATGACTTCTTAATAATGTTCTAACGCCCTAATCTGTGTGTAGCAGCGAAGCCTGTTATCCCAAATTTGGCACTCTGACGTGGCATCACGAGAATGGTGACACGTGGACTCTACTTAGAGCATCTGTTCGGATCAACATGCCGAGCAGGATGCCTCGCTGGCATATACAAAATGGAATACTCGACGAGCCGTGCAGAATGAGCAACACTTAACGAATTCAGCTTAACGCATCATGAGTCACCAGCTCAATCCCTATAACTAAGGGATCAACTTATGTGGATGTGGCATACACACGATCCCACTATCAGTGTATTCAGCCTCAATCCCACGATCCTTGCATTCACCATTGATCGCACGATCTTTCTGTTTATGCGCATTGTCACGAGAGAGGAAACTCTTCCTCCTCAAGTTTCCAGCCCTATAAATAGTGAGCAATGTTCGCTGGGCAAAGGGTCGAAAAAACAGTACCTGAGAAATCGTATGACGAAATGCTATAAGCTAAGGCTATCTAAGAATTATATATTTAGAGATATTATTGTAAGAGCTATAAGAAAAGTAAACTTCTTCCTTATTCTTAAGTCAATACAACTAACGAGGATTAGGCTATTACCGAACTGCTGGGGGCTGAACCTCTATAAAATTTCTGTGTCTTATTATTGCTTTACTACATATTCTTATTACGACATATCGTTTATCGCTTATTAAAAAGACTCATTCTCGTTGGCTAAAAGCAAAGTCAACATTTTGGTGCTTTCATTGAGAGCAGAATCACAGATCGCTCTTTTCAATACTCGACACGATGGTACAAACTCGTAGAGGCCTGTCTGACCCAGCGAACTCACAGATGCTGGATCCGACGTTGCAGGACCGAGGGAGTTCGAGGGCTCCACCCGCTGTCAATCCTGGACAGATGGGAAGCGTGGTGAATGGTGGGACAACTATTGTTACTGAAACTGCGTCTGGTGTGCAAGAGATCGGAAATAACGGTTCTGCACACAGCCAGGGCGTTCATAATACGACTGTTCAACCAGGCATCAACGCCCAAACGACCATCGGAGATGCAACCGAATTGCAAAACCTCCGCGCTACGCTCGGACTCATGCAGGGTCACAACAATGCCCTGCATAACAATCAGGAGGAATTACGTGCCGAAGTAAACCTCGCGTTTGACGAACAGAGGCGTATGTTCGCCGAGTGGAGGGACAAAGAGATGGAGGCATTAAGGGCTCACCATGCAGAAATCAAAGATCGTAGTCGGCAAGCCACTGTGCTGATACGAAGAGCCTATCAGACTGTAGGCCAGCAAACGCCGAGCGTCATTCCCCTGGGAGAAATCGAGGACGACCCGACGATGAATGCCTCCTAGACAACCAACGGTCAGCCGTCCAATCCCCGGTCACGAGTTCCATTCGTGGGCCAAGAGGTAGGTAGACAGACCTTGTCTGGGAATTCATCAGGAGGAGTCATGCTCGACGGATCCACGCAAAATAATGGAGCCATTCCACCTGCCAACCAAGCGAACCAATCGCTAAGGCAGCCAGGTTCTTCTGTGTTTAATAGGTTGGGAACAACCCATGACCTAAGGGACGGTCTAAACAGAAGAAGGGGAACAAATGAGAAAAATGTTGGAAATTATTTTACCAGAATCTTAGATCTACTCACAAGTATGTTTATTAACATCCTAAATAAGAACTTTCTAAAACGATAAATTAAACACATATAAAGTTTAGGAAACCTTACATTGGGTGCAGCGGAATAATATGACTCCTTCCGTTCAGATATCTAGCCCTTGATTCCTTTCTGTAGCAGAGCATTATCAATATCTGAACCTGGATCTCTTTCTCTGAATCTTTGATGCTGAAACTCCTTTGCTAATGATCTTTCTTCACGATCTTCCTCACTATGATTGAGGTATCACTTGATGTGTGTGGGCACTACTCATACACTAAGGATTTCGAAATTATCAAGAGGGAAGAGAAGAAGTGGCAGCTAAAGATAGGGAGAGAGAAGGCTCAGTTTTTCTGAATCAGAAGTGTCAGAAGAAAAGTCTTATTTTTCTGAAGCCTTCACTATCTATTTATAGCATTCCACTAGGGTTAGGTTTGAATTATATGGCATTAAAATAATGAAAAAATCAATTTAAAACACACACAGAATAGGTGGCCGGCCATGCCTTAGTGGATTGGGCCTTGGGCTTTGCAATTTTGCAATTTTAACACCTTTTGTATCTGATTTTCTCAAAAATGCCAATTTCCTAATTCAACCATTTAAATGCCAATTCTAACTATTTAATAACTATAAATAATTATTAAATAATATTGTCATTTATCATATTTATTAATTGAACCATACAAAGTATCATAATTAACAAATATGCCCCTATAAACTCTTTCTTTACAATTTCGCTCTTACTTAGTGAAAATTTCACAAATAGACATAGTCTAATTTGTGAATTATAATTGATTAATCAAAACCAATTACATGAGTCTTACAAGCAATATTATCTCAACTAGTGGGGGGACCATGGGTCTATATAACCGAGCTTCCAATAAGTAGATCAAGAATTTAGCACTAAAATTCACTAACTTATTAATTCTTCGTTGAATGCACGCATAGAACTTAGAATTGCACTCTCAGTATATAGAATGCTCTATATGTTCCACCATATAGACACATCATTAGTTATCCATTGTTATAATCCTAATGTGATCAATGATCCTCTATATGAATGATCTACACTGTAAAGGGATTAGATTACCGTTACACCCTACAATGTATTTTATCTTTAAAACACTTGACCCCGTATAAATGATATTTCAGCTTATGTGAAATGAGTACTCCACCATTTATGTTCGTTTGGTCAAGCTCGAAGGAGATCATCCTTTGCTTACTATTCGCTAGATAGAAGCTATAGATTCCATGTTTATGATAGCGCTCCCACTCAATTGCACTACCGTGTTCCCAAAATGTACGTATCACCCTGACCTAAAAGTAGGCTTAACTAACAAATCAAAGAACACGAATAGCCTCTCGAGATTGAGCCTAATCATATCAGGATTAAGATCATTTGATCTAGGATCAACTAGGCGATATTGACTTGAATAGATTTTACGGTAAGTTTAATTAAATCTAAGTCAAAGTTCAATATCGGTCCCTTCCGATGCATACTCCATGCATCCAACCTGAGCTTTACTTTAACCAATGCTCTGGAAAGAACATAGCACTTCTCCAAATGCAAGTAAACTCTGTTGTAGATTATCATATCAGTAAAACCCTATGTCTGATAAATCTAGAAAACTTTATTCACATAGTCATGTTTACTTTCCAATGTGTTGACGGCACAATAAACAGGATCAAGTATGTGAAAAGGGTTTCAGATGAATTTATACATTATGTACATATAATCATGAAATAAATCATGTGAACCATGCAACATTAAATGTTATTTCTGATCTATATTAATAAGTAAATCTGATTATATTGAAATGAGTTTTATTTAGGGCATAAAACCCAACAAACTCCCACTTGCACTAATATAAAACAAAAAAGTGCGTTTCAAATAATCTCAACACCTTGATATACAAATCAAGTGTAGTAGTAGTAAACTCCTCGTAATAGGATCTGAAAGGTTGAATTAACCACAACCTTTTCTCCACCATTACTCTTCCTTAATCACAAAATCATTGATAATGTGAAATTCCTCTCTATATGTCTACTCTCTTGGGATACCGGATTCTATACCTTTGGCAACTACTTTTGGTTAATCAAGAAATTAACACTAGTAGTTTAAGGCAGTTTGGAATGATGCCAAAAATGTATAGAACTTTCCTTAGACTGAATAAGTACCTTTCCTGCAGCTTTAACATTCAGTCCCTCTCTGGTAGACCTAGAGTGTAATATCCCAGAAAATAAATAATATTTAAATGGACATATTTTATTAAATATGTAATTACTTGGAAAATGAAGTAGGATTATGATCTTACTTAGGTGAATTTTTGAGAAATTATTTAATGAAATACGTTATTTTGGGCCCGGTAATTGTGGAAATTTAGCTATGTGGTTAGCAATGTCACGACATTAAATGAAAGGATTATTTTAAGAATATCCCGGATTAAGTTAGAATTTTATTAGAATGTCGGAATGGGGAGTTAGTAAAATTACCAAAATGCCCCTAGGGTTTTTTTTTAAAAAAATTTATGTGAGAGGGGTAAATTAGGAATTCAAGAAAATATTTTTTTTGACTTTTCTTTTTATTCTTTGCTGCTGCCTTTTGTTGTAAAAGGAAGGAATTTTAAAAAAAAAAAAGAAAAGAAAAGAAAAGTTTTTTTTTAAAAGGAAGAAGGAGTTTCCTTCCAAGAGAAGCAATCTCTTTTTCTCCACCTTCTTCTCCTTTTTCCTTCGAGCAGCTGAACCAGCCTCAAGAGGGATTGGTTTGCTTCAGCCAACACCAATTTTCAGAGCTAAACTCCATCTCCAAGTTGACCTTGCACCCTAGGTAAGTTCACCCTTCTAGTCTTGGTGTTTTCTTAAGTTTTCAAGCTAGGTTTTGTTATTTTTTTGAAAATTTTCAAAGCTGTAGGTTTAGTGAGGGTGTAGGTTTGTTATCCAAGTTAAATATGGTTTGTTAATGCATGTTTGGATTGAATTCATGGCTGTTGGGATTGATTGGAGAGTGAGGAAGCTAAAAGAAACTTGATTTCTTCACTTGAGTATGTGATTTCAAGCTAGAGATTGAACCATTGTGTTTTGCAGCTTAGGTTATGTCATATGTATGTTAATAAACTGTTCTGGAAAGTTTGGATAGGTTTGGAAGGGTTTTGGATCGATTTTTGGTGAAAAGGAACTATTGTTCCTGGTCTGCCAGAACCGGTCGACCGGATGGGTTCTGGTATACCAGAACCGGTCGACCGGCCGGTTACTGCAGGGGAGAATTTCTTCGGGTTTGTTTTATGTTCAGTTTTGACCCGGGGAGTTGTGTACTATCTGTTTTAAATTAAATATGGGATGCTTGACCTAAATTAGGGTTGTTGGGAGTTAGGTTACGTTTGATTTCTAAATTAGGGTTTTAAATCCGGAATATTATGTTAAGGTATTTATTGTGTTTCTCAATTGTCGTGACATAGGACCGGGATTGCCTAGCTTGTTTTTCCACCCAGGTCGGCCATATTCTTGACTTCTGAATTAAGGTAAGAAAAGTGGTAAGCACCGTATGTGGTTAAAAAAATCAATGAATGAATGGAAGTGATCTTGATTATTATCATGATGTTGATTAAAGCTTATTAAGCCTAGGTTATTACCTAGGGTTGGAAACGGTTATTACCGTTATGAGTAATTACTCTTGAAACCGTGGTTAGGTTTCTTACTTATCGTTTGCGTTATCGGGCAACGATAGTGACATATTCAGCTCGTATGTAACGAGTGGTAAAAGTGGTACTTTATTAAGTACCAGGAATGTATGCTGTTTAAGGAAATGCTTATTATTATTATCAAATAGTGAGTAAACATAATGGCATGAGAATAAGTTGATAATCGTTTTTTTTCAATTATTGTTTTAGTCACTTTCTTGCTGAGTCTCTGTGACTCACTGGTGCTTTATGGTGCAGGTAAAGGAAAAGCTAAAGTCGAACAACCATGAGTTATGGTCACAGCAGCAATGTACATACCAGCCGCAGGCAGCCCAGTTTACAGGATGCTCTATTTTGATTGTATTTTGGAGAATATAAAGTTTATGTTGTAAAAATACTTTGAAACCAGTTTGTAAACATTTTGGAAACAGGGGAACCCCATAAATCATGTTACTTATCTTTTGTTAAATAGTTTAAAGGTTGAGTTTTTAACTATCAAAATTTTTAATTACCCACACTTTTAGTATAATTACATCTTATATAATTATTGGTATTTTAAATAAAGTGCACACACGTGGCGTCCCTATTGGACAGGGCGTTACAACATGGTATCAGAGCGCCAAGGTTTTTAGATCCTGAAGACTGGTTTGATATGTACATTGGCTGCAAGGACCTGATCGACTCATGGTTTAGTAAGTTTTAAGTTAAAAGATAGCTTGTTAATTTTCTGATTACCTGATTATCTGAATTATGTTGATATCAGAATGTTGTGGGAAGGATTATAATATATGGAAATACTTATCAGTATTGTTATTACTTGGAATGTGATCGCAGGTGTATAGTTATGCACCCAAGGCGGACTGGTAGGGGTGCCCGCGAGCTAGCTGGGCTCAGGGCTGCCGGTGAGGGAGAGAACCCTTTACCACCACCTAATTGGGAACAGTTATATGCTGCTATGCAAGAAACTATTCGGCAGCAGGGTGAACAAATCAGAGAATTAAGAGAGCAGCGAGCACAGCCCTGCTCTAAATCGAATCCCGATCCTCCCAAGACTCTAGTAGTGCCACCTGATGCGTGTGAAATCGTTTGGAACCATTATATGAACGGTTCGAAGCGTAACCCGCCAGTGTTTGAGGGTGGTGCTGATCCACTCAAAGCAGAGCAATGGATGAGTATGATAACATCCATTTTTGATTTTATGCGAGTTGAAGATAATGACCGGGTCAGGTGTGCTACCTATATGTTACGAGATGATGCCCGTATTTGGTGGGAGATTGTATCTCAGGGCCATGATCTGAATAATATGACCTGGGAAACTTTTCGGGCCTTGTTTTTTGAAAAGTATTATAATGAGTCTATTAAGGCAAAGAAAGGCAGAAGAGTTTATACGGTTAACTCAGGGTAGTATGACTGTGACAGAGTATGCTACTAAGTTCGATCGACTGGCAAAGTTTGCCTCAGATGAAGTGGCTACTGAAGCAGCTAGAAAGGCCAAGTTTATTCGGGGGCTGGATGAACACATCGCCCGGGATGTGGTTGTTGCTTCTAAACAACCGGGGGTTGCCCGAACTTATGCTCAGATAGTTGAGTTGGCTTTAGTTTCTGAGGGTGCAGAGGCTCAGATACGAAAGAAAAATATTGCCGAAGAGATTCATGGAAACAATCGGCGAGTGCTTTGGTTCGGGAAGGGGTATTGATCTTGGTGACCGCAGAAAAGACCTAGTGAAACATCGCCAGCGGGGCCCAAACAAAAGATTCCGGGGTAACCAAGGTTTTCGTCGTAGTGGGAATGAAAACTGGCGGACTTTTCCTGAATGTCTGAGGTGTAAAAGGCATCACCTGGGCGAGTGTCAGGCTAGGGCCCGTTTCCACTGTGGAATGGTGGGTCATATGAAGAGAAATTGTCCACAATTGCTACGGTTAGAGCAAAAGAAGGATGATACACCCGCTCCTGCTCGAGTATTTGCCCCGACTCAAGCCGAGGCCGATGCGGTCCTTCTCGTGACAGTCGGCTTCGTTGCCGGTACTTTATTGATCGTATTAATTGATTACGGGTGCGACGCATTCTTATATTTCAAGTAGAATAATTGAGCAATTGAATAAACCTAGTGATGTGCTTTCTAGAGGTTTTGGAACCTTGTTGCCTACCGGGGAGTTGGTTATCTCCGGCAGTGGGTTCGATCCCTTCCGGTGTTTGTGGAAGGAAGAGAGTTATCGATTGATCGATAGAATTAAATCTGGAGGATTTTGATGTTATTTTGGGAATGGATTGGCTTGCTAAATACAACGCCACCATTGATTGTAAAAGAAAGATGGTAACTTTTCAGCCTGAGGGCGAGGACCCTTTTGTATTTGTGGGTAAGATGCAAGGATCTCGGATTCCCTTAATTTCAGCCCTTAAGGCAAGGGATTTGTTGTGTGAAGGGTGCATTGGTTTCTTAGCAAGTGTTGTGGATATTTCCAGGGAACCACTAGCGGGACCGGAGCATGTCCCAGTGGTTCGAGAATTTCGGATGTATTCCCTTAAGAGTTACTGTGGTTGCCACCAAAACGTGAAATTGATTTTGAGATTGATTTAATACCAGGAGCTGAGCCTGTGTCGAAAGCTCCCTACAGGATGGCACCTGCAGAGCTGAAAGAGTTAAAAGTTCAATTACAGGGGATGATGGATTTGAAATTTACTAGACCTAGTACTTCACCTTGGGGTGCACCAGTTTTGTTTGTGAAAAAGAAAGATGGAACATTACGAATGTGTATAGATTATCGGGAGTTAAACAAATTGACAGTGAAGAACAAGTACCCTCTGCCAAGGATAGATGATTTGTTTGATCAGTTGCAGGGTAAAACTGTCTTTTCTAAGATTGATCTTCGATCTGGTTATCACCAACTGAGGATTCGAGAGGAGGATATTCCCAAGACAGCTTTTTGGACCCGGTATGGTCATTATGAATTCTTGGTAATGTCCTTCGGATTGACAAATGCCCCGGCAGCATTTATGGACTTGATGAACCGAGTGTTCAGAGATTTTCTAGATGATTTTGTTATTGTCTTTATCGATGATATTCTAATTTATTCAGACTCGGAAGAGACTCACGAAAGACATCTTCGAATGGTATTACAACGTCTTAGGGAGCATAAGTTGTATGCTAAATTTAAGAAATGTGAATTTTGGTTACCTCAGGTGAGTTTCTTGGGGCATGTGGTGAGTAAAGATGGTATTTTAGTGGATCCAGTAAAGGTTGAAGCAGTGCGTGACTGGCCTCGACCTAAGTCAGCAACTGAAGTTAGAAGTTTCCTGGGGTTAGCAGGGTATTACCGAAGATTTGTTGAGGGCTTTGCAAAGATTTCTACGCCTTTAACTGAGTTGACCCGAAAAAATTGTAAGTTTGTTTGGACTGACAAGTGTGAAGGTAGTTTCCAAGAATTGAAGCAAAGGTTGATTACCGCTCCTGTGCTAACCTTACCAAAAGGTGATGAAAAGTTTGTGATTTATTGTGATGCGTCCAAACAAGGGTTAGGTTGTGTTCTTATGCAATCAGGGAAAGTGATTGCTTATGCATCCAGGCAATTGAAGGAGTATGAGCAACGATATCCTACCCATGATATTGAATTAGCAGCGGTTGTCTTTGCACTAAAAGTTTGGCGTCACTATCTGTACGGTGAGAAGTGTGAAATTTATACAGATCACAAAAGCCTCAAGTACTTTTTCACTCAGAAGGATTTAAATATGAGGCAACGACGATGGTTAGAACTGGTCAAGGATTATGACTGCGAGATTCTCTACCACCCTGGTAAAGCAAATGTGGTAGCGGATGCTCTAAGTCGGAAAGGACCAGGGCAAGTTTGTGAACTAAAGGAAATCTCAGCCAAGTTGGCTGAGGATATGACGAGAGCGGGAATTGAATTTGTAATTGGAAAACTTGCTAATATCACCATACAATCTAATCTATTGGAAAGAATTAGAGTAGCCCAACAAGGTGACCTTGAGCTACAGGGACATAAGGAGAAGTTAGAGGCTGGATTGGCAAGAGACTTTTCATGCTTATCTGATGGGTTGTTGCGATACAAAAACAGAATCTGTGTACCGGTTGACAAAGAAATCAGACAAGAGATTCTTGATGAATCTCATACTACACCGTACTCCTTCCACCCGGGAACAACCAAGATGTATCATGATGTGAAAGCTTTATACTGGTGGCCGGGTATGAAGAGGGATATTGTTGAATATGTGTCAAAATGCTTAACCTGTCAACAAATTAAAGCAGAACACCAAAGGCCGGCAGGTTTGCTTCAACCTCTAAAGATTCCTGAATGGAAATGGGAAGACATCACCATGGATTTTGTGGTGGGATTACCCAGAACAGTAGGGTATTATGATTCTATTTGGGTGATAGTGGATCGATATACGAAGTCTGCTCACTTTCTCCCGGTGAGGACAACGTATACAGTGGATCAATATGCTGATTTGTATATTAAGGAGATAGTTCGACTTCATGGTGCCCCAAAGTCGATAGTTTCAGATCGAGATCCAAAATTTACATCCAAGTTCTGGGGAAGTTTACAGCAAGCAATGGGTACTAAGTTGAAATTCAGTACAGCTTTTCATCCTCAAACCGATGGTCAATCTGAAAGAACTATTCAGATACTTGAGGATATGTTGAGGGCATGTATAATGGACTTTGAAGGTTCTTGGAACAAGTACCTACCTCTGATTGAATTTTCTTATAACAATAGTTATCAGAGTACCATTGGCATGGCTCCGTATGAGATGCTTTATGGAAGGAAATGTCGATCACCTATTCACTGGGATGAGGCTGGTGAACGTAGGTATCTTGGACCTGAAGCTGTCCAAAGAACGAGCGAGGCTATTGAGAAGATTCGAGCTCGTATGCTTGCTTCCCAAAGTAGACAGAAAAGCTACGCAGATCCAAAGCGTAGAGATATTGAATTCCAAGTTGGGGATTTTGTTTTTCTTCGGGTGTCCCCAATGAAGGGAATTCGAAGGTTCGGGAAGAAGGGAAAGTTGAGTCCCAGATTTATTGGTCCATTTGAGATTCTTGAGAAAGTAGGTCAGGTAGCTTATCGGTTGGCTCTACCTCCTGCCTTATCTGGGGTTCATAACGTGTTTCATGTCTCGATGCTTCGGAAATATGTATCTGATACAACTCATATCTTAAGTTATGAAGACATTGAGCTTCAAACCGACCTGTCGTATGAAGAACAACCAGTACAGATCTTAGACAGGAAAGAAAAGGTGTTGCGAAACAAGACTATTCCACTAGTCAAAGTGTTGTGGCGGAATAGCAAAGTTGAAGAAGCGACTTGGGAATTAGAGTCGCAGATGCGGGAGTTGTATCCCGAGCTTTTCAGGTAAATTTCGAGGACGAAATTCCTATAAGTGGGGGATAGTTGTAATATCCCAGAAAATAAATAATATTTAAATGGACATATTTTATTAAATATGTAATTACTTGGAAAATGAAGTAGGATTATGATCTTACTTAGGTGAATTTTTGAGAAATTATTTAATGAAATACGTTATTTTGGGCCCGGTAATTGTGGAAATTTAGCTATGTGGTTAGCAATGTCACGACATTAAATGAAAGGATTATTTTAAGAATATCCCGGATTAAGTTAGAATTTTATTAGAATGTCGGAATGGGGAGTTAGTAAAATTACCAAAATGCCCCTAGGGTTTTTTTTTAAAAAAAATTTTATGTGAGAGGGGTAAATTAGGAATTCAAGAAAATATTTTTTTTTTTTTGACTTTTCTTTTTATTCTTTGCTGCTGCCTTTTGTTGTAAAAAGGAAGGAATTTTAAAAAAAAAAAAGAAAAGAAAAGAAAAGTTTTTTTTTAAAAGGAAGAAGGAGTTTCCTTCCAAGAGAAGCAATCTCTTTTTCTCCACCTTCTTCTCCTTTTTCCTTCGAGCAGCTGAACCAGCCTCAAGAGGGATTGGTTTGCTTCAGCCAACACCAATTTTCAGAGCTAAACTCCATCTCCAAGTTGACCTTGCACCCTAGGTAAGTTCACCCTTCTAGTCTTGGTGTTTTCTTAAGTTTTCAAGCTAGGTTTTGTTATTTTTTTGAAAATTTTCAAAGCTGTAGGTTTAGTGAGGGTGTAGGTTTGTTATCCAAGTTAAATATGGTTTGTTAATGCATGTTTGGATTGAATTCATGGCTGTTGGGATTGATTGGAGAGTGAGGAAGCTAAAAGAAACTTGATTTCTTCACTTGAGTATGTGATTTCAAGCTAGAGATTGAACCATTGTGTTTTGCAGCTTAGGTTATGTCATATGTATGTTAATAAACTGTTCTGGAAAGTTTGGATAGGTTTGGAAGGGTTTTGGATCGATTTTTGGTGAAAAGGAACTATTGTTCCTGGTCTGCCAGAACCGGTCGACCGGATGGGTTCTGGTATACCAGAACCGGTCGACCGGTTGCCTGCAGGGGAGAATTTCTTCGGGTTTGTTTTATGTTCAGTTTTGACCCGGGGAGTTGTGTACTATCTGTTTTAAATTAAATATGGGATGCTTGACCTAAATTAGGGTTGTTGGGAGTTAGGTTACGTTTGATTTCTAAATTAGGGTTTTAAATCCGGAATATTATGTTAAGGTATTTATTGTGTTTCTCAATTGTCGTGACATAGGACCGGGATTGCCTAGCTTGTTTTTCCACCTGTGCCTGGCCATATTCTTGACTTCTGAATTAAGGTAAGAAAAGTGGTAAGCACCGTATGTGGTTAAAAAAATCAATGAATGAATGGAAGTGATCTTGATTATTATCATGATGTTGATTAAAGCTTATTAAGCCTAGGTTATTACCTAGGGTTGGAAACGGTTATTACCGTTATGAGTAATTACTCTTGAAACCGTGGTTAGGTTTCTTACTTATCGTTTGCGTTATCGGGCAACGATAGTGACATATTCAGCTCGTATGTAACGAGTGGTAAAAGTGGTACTTTATTAAGTACCAGGAATGTATGCTGTTTAAGGAAATGCTTATTATTATTATCAAATAGTGAGTAAACATAATGGCATGAGAATAAGTTGATAATCGTTTTTTTTCAATTATTGTTTTAGTCACTTTCTTGCTGAGTCTCTGTGACTCACTGGTGCTTTATGGTGCAGGTAAAGGAAAAGCTAAAGTCGAACAACCATGAGTTATGGTCACAGCAGCAATGTACATACCAGCCGCAGGCAGCCCAGTTTACAGGATGCTCTATTTTGATTGTATTTTGGAGAATATAAAGTTTATGTTGTAAAAATATTTTGAAACCAGTTTGTAAACATTTTGGAAACAGGGGAACCCCATAAATCATGTTACTTATCTTTTGTTAAATAGTTTAAAGGTTGAGTTTTTAACTATCAAAATTTTTAATTACCCACACTTTTAGTATAATTACATCTTATATAATTATTGGTATTTTAAATAAAGTGCACACACGTGGCGTCCCTATTGGACAGGGCGTTACATAGAGACTTCAGATAGGTTTTTACACTTCTCCAAAATCACTATTCCACCCCCAGAGTAACCACCATCTTATCAGAAATATTTACTAGCACATAGGCAAATTTCGAAATCTGATATGGTGTAGTCTAAGAGTTTTAAACACACCCTTATAGACTAACATATAGTTCCTCTTCTTAATCTTAAGATTTACTTGATTGTCTTCCAATGTTCTTCTCCTGGATTAATCTGATACCTACTCATTACTCCCACTCAACAGCAGGTGTCTGGTCTAAGGCATACAAAAGCATATCTAAGACCTCTCACTGTTGATATGAGAAATTCTTTCATGGCTTTATCTTTTCTGGAATAGTTAAGACTTTTCCTTAGATAAATAAAATCTATACCTAAGAAGTTGTGAAGCTTCTATAGATTGCCATTAGAAAGAAAATGCTTCAGCATCTTACTAAAGTAAGTTGCTTGCATTAGAGTAAGTAATTACCAGGTACACCACAAGCCATAGGTTTAGATAAACTCAAACCTATAATACTAGGAACAGGAAGTTTTGTTAAGTCTATAGAATAGACTTATTAACTAAAATTTCCTTTTATGTCCTTGTAATAGAAAACTTTAGGTTACTCCATGTGAATGGATTAAACCATAGTTCTATTGGCTTTCTTCTTAGTTTCTTATCTTGACAATCCATTACTTGTTTAAACTCACAATGGATTTTAATCACTAGTATCTCCCAAGTCATAAGAAGGTGAGTTCCTAGAAACTCTCCCACTACGACAAGGTATCGTGAATTATGTCGAAGAAAACTAAATGGTATTAACCTCTTTGGTTGTGACAAGACAACAGAGGCAGTGGGATCATCATATGTCATATAAGATGATAGAACACTTTTGGAATCAAGAATTAAATATCTCCTTTATTTGCTACTTGTTTTCAGACTTAGTCATTATCTTAGAAAAGTAGTATTTGTTTGAACAAATACTTTCTTATCTATTGAGAATGGGATGATCCACCCCTAATCACTTAGAATAGCTAACAAACCATGGTTAACAGTTCTAGCTTTTCTTAAGATTTTGATTAGGTCATCCATGAATCTAGTAATGATTTACATTAAGTATACAACCATTACATCATTCTGAAATTGTATTACCATAGAAGGAATTAGGCAACGACTAGTAACTAATCATCAACATGCAACTCGAAATTTCTAGGGAGGTAAGTTTGGATATAATTCGAAAATCAATTTAATGATCTTTGAACTGCATATCAACTAACTATTTCTCCACCCCTATTAGTTCGCAAGATCTTTAACCACTTACCTTAATGGTTTTAACCATTGCTAGAAATTTAAGAAATTTTTCAAACATTTCAAATTTCTTTGCATAAGGTATAATCTAGAGTGATCGTTTTAAGAATACAACGAAAAACTCATATTTACCCCTGAATGTACATCCATCTTCGAATGAGATGAACTACTTTCAGTGGATATAGGCATATTAACTCTTTGCAGAGATTGATCTTGTCAAATCCACTATGAACAAGATACAAATGCCATAGATTAAAAAAAAATGTGGTAGAGTCTTTTGATGATTTAGGTATAGTTACATCAAAGAGTTCTTAGAATAGTGCAAGTGGATCCTGGTCACAGAATACCTAACTCATATTCCATACAGTTTGAATCCATTAATAGAAGATGGATATTAAACACTTGAGAAAGTGTAACTGTATTGTATCTGGAATTAGAAATATAAGAAAATTTCTGTTTGGATTTTAAAATTAAAGTCAAAGACTTAAATTCAACCAAATATAATGAGTAATTCTTTCTTGGACCACCACTACTAATACAAACTCTTAGTCAGATTTGCCCATACAAGTAGGAGATTTCTAAGATTGAGGATTTATATCAATTGGGAATAGAATTTCGGGATTATAATCATATGCGTCATTTAATTTCTTAAGAGAAAATATAATGACATGAAATGATTTATAGACCATTCATCCAATGATATATTATTGAGCTAATTCGAAATGAATAAGCTAAGAGGAATTAGGATAATTTCGTTTATAAATAAGAATCCAACGATGCTTCGATTAGCGAAAGACAAAGTAATCTTATTTATGTAATCTTCTTGCTTCATATTGTAAAAATACTAGTCTAAGGTGTCATCAATTGATGAACAGTTAGATGTCGCATATACAATACTTATCTTTCGAGATCTTACACTATTATGTATGTCTAATGGTGAAAATCCATTAGGGATTTATCTCATTAGAAAAACAAACATGTTAGACCAACAATGAAGATTCGAAATTAAACTACAACTTAATAACAGAAAATAACATGATTCAATATAAATTCATACACAATTCAGAAATTATAAACATATAGCAAGTAGGAATGACTAGTGAAAATACTAAAACATACAATCCTAAATAATTTCCAAGGTTTTCAACAAACTGATACAGTGTCCCGGTAGGCGAGAGTCAAAGCATCATTTATTGAATAGAGTTGTCAGCTCATCTAAAATAGAAACCATTCTAGCAACCTTTTATTCGATCAAAATAAGAATCCAACGTTGTCCCGGTAGGCGAGAGTCAAGGTTATTCTCATTTCATGAGCCTCTACCATTGCTTCATGTTTCATAAGTTTATCTCTAAGTAGTCACCGTAGGGGAGAGTCTAATAGAGACGAAAACTTACAAAACACTTATCAAATGAAATCTTACGGTGTTAAATGCGTTCAACGAATAACCATCCATAGGGGGACGAAGTCTAGCGTCTCGAGGTTATATTGAAAACATTTAACTTTTGTAAGACCAACAATGGAGATCGAATATCTTAATAATAATCAAGCTCATTATTTAAAGTGAGTTGTATTTTCTTTGATTCTCTTTATTTAATTTATTTATTTTAAATATATATTTATTTAAAATTTCCAATTTAGAATGAAAAATTCTAAATATAAATTTTAATTTAATATTTATAAATTTTACTTAGATGGATAAGAAAATAACATGAATTATTTCCATCTTAGTAATAATTTCCAATAAATATTTAGAAAAATATTCAATTTAAGTTGTTACAAAATTAATATAAATTAATTTACAACTCAAATTTGATTTTCTATAAATATATATTGCATTTCGAAAAATTAAAGTATTTAAGAATACAATTTTCGAAAATGCATGTTAAAATAAAAAAATTAATCCTGGAAAAATTATTCTAATTTAATGTTGGCCCAAAATTAATTAATAAAATTAATTTACAACAAAAAATATAATTTTCCTATTTAATTAAATATATAAGAAAAATTTCAAATATTTAAGTATGATGATGAAAATCAACTTAAATATTAATTTCTATTTAATTAAATACACTAGAAAAATACTTCAAGCAAAAATATCATCTATCTAGATTTTCCTTTGACTAATTAATTCAATTTCTAATAATATACTTTAATTCAATTTATTTTTAAATTAATCAATAAATGAAAAAATCATTGATTTAAGTTGATCCAAGAATTAATTAAAATAAATAATTAATTTACAACTTAATCTCTTTTTCAAGATAAAATTCGAAATTCTAGCATTTAGGAAATGCAATTTCGAAAATTGATTAATAAAATAAAGAAAAAATATATTTTGAAAATTATTTAAATTTAGTTGAAAAAATAAATTTCAACTAAAAATAATTTTCTATTTAATTAAATGTCATGAAAAGAAATATTTAAGTATGATGATAAAATTCAACTTAGATATTTAATTTTCAAATTAGTTAAATGTATTAAATTCAAGAAATAAATAATTAAGTGTAGAGAAGGCTTAATTATTAATTTCTAGTTTAATACTAGGAAAAATATACTTAAAATAAATTGTACCAAAATTAATTAAATAATTAACTTCACAATTTATAATATTTTCCTATTTAATATTAGAAATAATAAGTAGTCTAGAAATAACTATCTAGAAAATATCTTATTTGACTAAGTATCTTTTCCACAAAATTTGAAAAAATATCTAATTTAAGTTGTATTAGAAAAAATCTAGAACTTAAATATTTTTCAAATTTAAATTTAATTAAATATCAAAAATTAAGTTGTAACCACTTAATTTTAAGATATTCCATTTTAAGTTAATATTTGAAAAGATATTGTGACAGTCAGTAGTCCCGTGATCCGTAAGGGGAAACACCGGGTAAGCTGTGCAATCCCACACCGCCTGGGGAAGGTCAAGTGGGATGATTCTGAGACTGTGTAGGTATGGGACTACACAGTTAAAGAGAGCTTAAATGGATTGATTGGTACTACCTATGTCAACAAGGTGCATCTTGTTTTTCGGTAGCCCATCTCGAAAGAACTCCACAGTTAAGCGTGCTTGGCTTGGAGCAATTTCAAGGATGGGTGACCTCCTGGGAAGTTTTCCCAGGAAGCGTGTGAGTGAGGACAAAGCACGCTGGAAACACTCGTGTTGGTCTGTAGGGTCAGTCATCAATCCAGGAAGCAGCCAGAGTGACGTACTCGTGTATAAGAGCCATTCATTCCGTGGGTGTAAGGACCCAATGGAGGCTTGAAGCGCGGACGTTACAAATGGTATCAGAGCCTTGACCCAGCCGGAAGTGTGGTCGACGAGGACGTCGGACCCCGTAAGGGGGGTGATTGTGACAGTCAGTAGTCCCGTGATCCGTAAGGGGAAACACCGGGTAAGCTGTGCAATCCCACACCGCCTGGGGAAGGTCAAGTGGGATGATTCTGAGACTGTGTAGGTATGGGACTACACAGTTAAAGAGAGCTTAAATGGATTGATTGGTACTACCTATGTCAACAAGGTGCATCTTGTTTTTCGGTAGCCCATCTCGAAAGAACTCCACAGTTAAGCGTGCTTGGCTTGGAGCAATTTCAAGGATGGGTGACCTCCTGGGAAGTTTTCCCAGGAAGCGTGTGAGTGAGGACAAAGCACGCTGGAAACACTCGTGTTGGTCTGTAGGGTCAGTCATCAATCCAGGAAGCAGCCAGAGTGACGTACTCGTGTATAAGAGCCATTCATTCCGTGGGTGTAAGGACCCAATGGAGGCTTGAAGCGCGGACGTTACAGATATTAACTTAAAAAATATCTAAAGAATCTTAATAACCAATGCCTAAAATTCCTCAACTTAATTTTGAAATTTTGAATTCAAAAGATATTCAGATTTAAGTTGGTTAGTTGAAGATAACTAAATATCAACTTAAACAGGAATATTTAATGAAAAATTTAAATTAAGCTCCAGAAAGAATCTAGATGGTTATAATTCTATATTTAATTAAATACAAGAAAATACATATAGTTTAGCTTAGAATAAAAAATTCTTTAAACTATATTTTTCTTAAATTAATTTCAAAATAAATGAAATTAATTATGTTACTAATCAATTTTATTAGGTTAAACTAGTTTAATTAACCTAATACAGTCATTCAAATCAGGTAAATGGGCCTTCACAATTGGGGTGGTTTGTGTGAGGGGGTGCTGGGTTCAGTATGTCGTACCCACTTCTATGGCTCCCAACTCTCACACAAGGCCCAAAAGAGAGGAATTTAACCTTAATAAGAACAACTGTTATTAATTGAATAGGCCCAAAAACTAAATGGGCCTAAATAAATTCTATCAAAAACTATGATAATTTATTTTAGCAACATTAACCTATATGCATCTATAATAAAATTAAACACATAGGCTCACACAGGCATACTTTGGATGGGTCCTATCATGTTGCTAGGTCATACACAGATGAAAGAAGATTGTAAATATACCTGTTACAAATTATTATCTTGACCAAGGGAGCCATCAGATCATTAGATCTGGCAAAAGGTAACCATGGCTATTTGCAATCAAGTAATAATAGGTTTTGAAAAGTTACACATAAGTTAAAACACATACTCCTGTAACAAGGTTAGCTGGATAGTTGGATGGAGGATTTATTTAATTTTAAATTAAATTTTTAATTTCGAAAATAATTAATTAAATATAAAAAAAATTTCGAAAATTTTTTAAAAAAATTTAAATTTAAAATTAAACCTACAATTTTTGAAAAATTAGGTTTCAACCAACCTAAATATCATTTCAAAAATTTGCTAACTACTTTTAAAAATTAAATGTTATTTTAAAAATAAAAATTAGAAAAGATAAATGAAATATCTTTTCAGATTTTAAATTTAATTTAAATAAATAAAATAACAAAATTTAAAAGTTAGCAAAATATCTTACATCTATTTAAAATTACATGATTATAAGTATCTTATTTTAAATTTAAATAAGGTCAAAATATCTAAAAAGATTTAAAAAAAAATCTTAAAAGATAAGATATAATTAAAAATATCTTAAAAGATAAGATATTTTAAAAAATATCTTAAAAGATTTTATAAATATCTTCTAAAATCTGACCTTAAATTTAAAAAAAAAGATATAATCAAATTTAAAAATAAGATAGATTTTTAAGCAAGAAGATAGATACTAATTCTATTCAAATTCAAATTACACTAGTATCTTGAATTAAATTTAAAAAATATTAAATTAATTCAAAATGATAATTAGAATTGAATTAGGAATAGTAATAGTATAAAT
Organism: Cannabis sativa; assembly: GCF_029168945.1. NCBI lineage: Eukaryota > Viridiplantae > Streptophyta > Magnoliopsida > Rosales > Cannabaceae > Cannabis > Cannabis sativa. The sequence goes on from NC_083601.1 coordinate 64,305,342, forward strand.
ACAAAACTATACAAAAAATTGGAAGTTAATTCCATGAAAAAGCATGAAAAATTGAAGAAAAACAAAAAAAATTCGAAACTGTACGGACAGATTTGCGATCGCAGGAAAATATCAACACAGCCCCGATTTTTCCAAATCTTCAAAAAATCATAACTAATTCAAATAAAATCCAAATTAAGTTCTGTAAAAGGCTAACTTGCTTAATTTTTTTCATACTATCCAATAAAAATAATTTCAGAGATAAAATCGCAATTATTTTTCACGAAAATTTCACAAACATCAATCAATCATCAAATAACACTCAATACAACATGATACCATCCAAAGAACATACAAACAATCGTTTTAAAGTCCAAATTTCTTGCAAGTAAATCAATTACCATGGCTCTGAGGCCAGTTGTTGGAAATTATTTTACCAGGATCTTAGATCTACTCACAAGTATGTTTATTAACATCCTAAATAAGAACTTTCTAAAACGATAAATTAAACACATATAAAGTTTAGGAAACCTTACATTGGGTGCAGCGGAATAATATGACTCCTTCCGTTCAGATATCTAGCCCTTGATTCCTTTCTGTAGCAGAGCATTATCAATATCTGAACCTGGATCTCTTTCTCTGAATCTTTGATGCTGAAACTCCTTTGCTGATGATCTTTCTTCACGATCTTCCTCACTATGATTGAGGTATCACTTGATGTGTGTGGGCACTACTCATACACTAAGGATTTCGAAATTATCAAGAGGGAAGAGAAGAAGTGGCAGCTAAAGATAGGGAGAGAGAAGGCTCAGTTTTTCTGAATCAGAAGTGTCAGAAGAAAAGTCTTATTTTTCTGAAGCCTTCACTATCTATTTATAGCATTCCACTAGGGTTAGGTTTGAATTATATGGCATTAAAATAATGAAAAAATCAATTTAAAACACACACGCAATAGGTGGCCAGCCATGCCTTAGTGGATTGGGCCTTGGGCTTTGCAATTTTGCAATTTTAACACCTTTTGTATCTGATTTTCTCAAAAATGCCAATTTCCTAATTCAATCATTTAAATGCCAATTCTAACTATTTAATAACTATAAATAATTATTAAATAATATTGTCATTTATCATATTTATTAATTGAACCATACAAAGTATCATAATTAACAAATATGCCCCTATAAACTCTTTCTTTACAATTTCGCCCTTACTTAGTGAAAATTTCCCAAATAGACATAGTCTAATTTGTGAATTATAATTGATTAATCAAAACCAATTACATGAGTCTTACAAGCAATATTATCTCAACTAGTGGGGGGACCATGGGTCTATATAACCGAGCTTCCAATAAGTAGATCAAGAATTTAGCACTAAAATTCACTAACTTATTAATTCTTCGTTGAATGCACGCATAGAACTTAGAATTGCACTCTCAGTATATAGAATGCTCTATATGTTCCACCATATAGACACATCATTAGTTATCCATTGTTATAATCCTAATGTGATCAATGATCCTCTATATGAATGATCTACACTGTAAAGGGATTAGATTACCGTTACACCCTAAAATGTATTTTATCCTTAAAACACTTGACCCCGTATAAATGATATTTCAGCTTATGTGAAATGAGTACTCCACCATTTATGTTCGTTTGGTCAAGCTCGAAGGAGATCATCCTTTGCTTACTATTCGCCAGATAGAAGCTATAGATTCCATGTTTATGATAGCGCTCCCACTCAATTGCACTACCGTGTTCCCAAAATGTACGTATCACCCTGACCTAAAAGTAGGCTTAACTAACAAATCAAAGAACACGAATAGCCTCTCGAGATTGAGCCTAATCATATCAGGATTAAGATCATTTGATCTAGGATCAACTAGGCGATATTGACTTGAATAGATTTTACGGTAAGTTTAATTAAATCTAAGTCAAAGTTCAATATCGGTCCCTTCCGATGCATACTCCATGCATCCAACCTGAGCTTTACTTTAACCAATGCTCTGGAAAGAACATAGCACTTCTCCAAATGCAAGTAAACTCTATTGTAGATTATCATATCAGTAAAACCCTATGTCTGATAAATCTAGGAAACTTTATTCACATAGTCATGTTTACTTTCCAATGTGTTGACGGCACAATAAACAGGATCAAGTATGTGAAAAGGGTTTCAGATGAATTTATACATTATGTACATATAATCATGAAATAAATCATGTGAACCATGCAACATTAAATGTTATTTCTGATCTATATTAATAAGTAAATCTGATTATATTGAAATGAGTTTTATTTAGGGCATAAAACCCAACAAAAAATACTACAACGAACGTGCAATCCAGAGCCCATACTCAAATCCCCACTCAGAAAGATGCTGACGTAGTCCAACCTTACCAGAATGCCAATCAAGTCAGCCCAGCCGTACAGGCCCAGTTCGACGAACTGATGAATATGTTTCATGGCATGGCCGGGCAGCGTAACAACGATCTTGAGTTAGATCATGCACGCAGAACTCCCTTCTCACCAGAGATCAATCTCCTGCCATTACCTCACAAGTTCAAGATGCCAACGTGGAAGATGTACACTGGGAGAGAAGATCGTCTCTCCCATCTCAAGTATTTTGAGATGCAAATGGATTTACAAGGGGTACGAGGAGACGTATGTTGCAAAATCTTCCCTGCTACTCTGTCGGAGGCCGCACAGCAATGGTATTTCAAGTTGGCTCCTGGAAAGTTTAGTTCATGGAAAACCTTCTCTTCGGAATTCCATGCACAATTCTCTTCCTCACGCCAACTCCCATTGCATCTGGGAGATTTGGTCGAAGTAAAACAGCGGCCAGGCGAACCACTCCGGGCATACATCAGTAGATTCATGACGGAAGCGACCAAGGTATCACGGGTAACCGAGGATGGAAAGTTATCCGCGATACTGGGGGGCATTGAAGTCCTTGGCGAATTGTGGAAGGATATAAGGAAAAACTGATCGGTCAACTCAATGAGTGATTTCCTTAACCGAGCAGAAGGTTTCATCAGGCTCGAAGAAGCCATTCAGCAAGCAGAGGGTGAGCAAAAGCCGAACAAAACGAAGGTTCCTTCTACTGGAACGTCCGCCCAACTTCCCCATTATTCCAGCAATTCAAGTGGCAAGCGTTCAGGCAACAACCACAAGCAAGGAAACGGGAAGAAGGGAAAGTTCATCGAAAAACCCGGACAGATTCCCCGTGATCTCGCCAAACACACTACATTCACTATCTTAACTGAAGATATAGAAAGTGTGTACATAGCAACTCAGTCGCTGATTCCGTACGAGAAGCCCGGGCCCATGAAGAAAGATACCAGCAAAAGGGACATGACAAAATTTTGTCGGTTCCATGGAGACTACGGCCACGACACCAACGAATGTTACAACTTGAAGCGGGAAATAGAACTTCTGATCAAGGAAAACAACCCGCACTTACAGAAGTACGTCAAGGCCAACCAAGGTCAGAATAACTAAGATATGATGCCTCCGCCAATAGATGGACACCTACAAGTCATCATTGGAGGCCCGCACATCGCTGGAGACACGGGCAAAGCTCGAGAAAGATATGCCCAAACAACTCAATACGAGCAAGAAGAAGTCATCCTGGCTGTGGAAGAAAGGAAGCCCAAAGTTCCACGCGCAGGAGAGCCAACCATAACATTCAACGACGAAGATGTTGTCCAGATAAGATTTCCGCACAACGACCCGCTGGTCGTAGAAGTCTAGATAGCAAACAAAATGGTGTCCAGAACCATGATCGATAATGGGGCTTCTTCAAATATTTTGTTTAAGACTGCTTACGAGAAGATGGGGCTCCAGCTCAAGGATTTGACTCCATGCCTTCAGCCCGTCTATGGTTTCTCCGGCCAAGGAGTTGCGCCTCTAGGACAAATCCGGCTACCCCTCACAGTTGGACAAGCTCCAACAAGCATAACTATCATGGCACAATTCCTGATATTGGACGTACCTTCAGCCTTTAACGTAATGCTAGGTCGACCAGCCCTGTATGACTTAAAAGTTGTCACATCAATATTCCACTCGTGCCTGAAGTTTCCAACCAAAAACAGGGTAGGGTGTCTTAGAGGGAATCAGCATTCTGCTCGGGAATGCTACAACCTTGCAGTGGCCAAGGCTAAGAAGATAGTATCCTCCAGCCAGAGCCCGGACAAAGGAATAAATATTCCCAAGTAGGAAACTTCCCAAGGTGAGGATGAAGATGTGGATCCTCGACTTGGGGACCCAAGCAGCAATGTTAGACCTGTGGAAGAATTAAAAGAGATCGAAATCGATCATCTATCCCGATCAGAAAGCTAAAAATTGGAAAGGGTTTGTTGCTCGAAGTAAAATCGGAATTGATAAAATTTCTGAGAGCAAACCTAGATGTTTTCGCCTGGTCACATGCGGATATGGTCGGAATTGATCGTTCTATTATTTCGCACGTCCTGAATATCGATCCTAACATCAAGCCAGTTCAGCAAAAACGAAGATTGCTGGATAAAGAACGAGCAGTAGCCCTGAAAGACGAAGTTGAAAGTTGTGTAACAAAAACTTCATCATTGAACCCTTTTACCCGGCTTGGGTTGCGAACCCCGTACTCAAGCCTAAGCCGAACAAGAAATGGCGAGTCTGTATTGACTTCACAGACCTCAACAAAGCGTGCCCCAAAGACTATTTCCCACTTCCAAGAATCGATCATCTCGTCGATGCAACAGCCGTGCACGAAATATTAAGCTTCGTGGATGCTTATTCGGGCAACAATCAAATCAAGATGCAACCATAATACCAAGAACATACAAGTTTCGGGACAAATATGGGTCTCTACTGCTACAAAGTCATGCCGTTTAGTCTTAAAAACGCCTGAGCTACATACCAAATATTGGTCAACAAGATGTTTAAAGATCAGATCGGTAGAAATATGGAAGTGTACGTGGATAATATGCTCATCAAATCCAGAAAGGCTGGGGGGCACATAGACGACCTAGACAAATGTTTCAAAGTCCTCAAGAAATACAACATGAAACTAAATCCCCTAAAATGCTCCTTTGGAGTCAGCTCGGGAAAGTTTCTAGGCTTCATCGTCAATGCTTGAGGAATTGAAGCCAATTCGGAAAAAATCCAAGCCCTCCTGGATATGAACTCGCCAACAAAAACCAAAGAGGTATAAAGCCTAACTGGTCGAATCGTCGCACTTAGTAGATTCGTGTCAAAATCAACGGATAAATGTGTCCCATTCTTCAACATCCTGCGAGGAAACAAAAAGTTCGAATGGACAGAAGAATGTGAAAGCGCTTTTCAAGACCTAAAGACACAGCTCGCAAAACCTCCCGTCCTTTCTAAACCCCTGGACGGTGAGGAGCTGGGGATATACCTAGCAGTAACGGAGCATGCCACAAGTGTCGTACTAATCAGAGAAGAAGACGGTGTGCAACATCTAGTCTATTACATCAGTAAAAGACTCATCGAGGCCGAAGGCCGATATCCGTTGATAGAAAAGCTCACCTACTGCCTCATCTTAGCAACAAGAAAGCTAAGACCTTACTTTGAAGCTCATCATGTTCGGGTGTACACCGACCAACCACTACAACAAATACTGCAAAAGTCAGATGCCTCTAGACGGTTACTCAAGTGGGCGGTGGAATTAGGGCAGTATGAAATCAACTTCGAACCCCGAACAGCTATCAAAGGCCAAGCCTTGGCCGACTTTGTGGTGGAATGCACAGGAAAAACTGAAAGCATCCCAGAAGGTGATCTCGAGTCAACACCACAGCCGAGCAACACTGAAAACAAGCTGACCTGGAAACTGCATGTGGATGGGTCGGCCACAGATCAGCTATCCGGCGCAGGAATTGCCCTTGTCACACCTGGGGGCAACACCATCATGCAGCGGTCAAATTCGGATTCAAAGACTCCAACAATGAGGCCGAATACGAAGCCTTAATCGCTAGACTCAAACTAGCGAAGGAAATGAAGGTGTAGCACATCGAGATCTGTAGTGACTCACAGCTAGTGGTAAATCAGGTTTCTGTCCAATACGAGGCTTGGGGAGAAAAAATGATAGCATATCTGAGAAAAATATATGATCTGCTCGCACAATTCAAAAGCTACAGCCTCAGGCAAATTCCAAGAGAAGAAAATACAACAGCAGATGCGCTAGCTCGATTGGCGAGTAGAAACATAAGTGACAAGGCAAACCTGGTCCCGATCCAATTTCTTGAAGAGCCTAGTATCACAGGCATGGAAGAAATCAAAATGATCTATACATCTCCGAACTGGATGACGCCAATAGCAGCCTATCTCAACTCTGGGGAACTCCCAGACAACCGAAATGAAGCTCGAAAAATGAGAAGAAAGGCAGCACGGTACATCATCGTAGACGGGATCATGTGCAGAAGAGGATTCTCAATGCCATTACTCAGATGCGTCACACAAAATGAAGCTGCACGGCTTATCAAAGAAAATTCTAAGGCAAGGCTACTTCTGACCGACGATGCTTGAAGATTCGAAAGCTTATGTCAAGAAGTGCGACAAATGCCAGAGATTTTCAAAGATACCAAGAGCTCCGCCCAACGAGCTGACACAAATGCAAAGTCTGTGGCCCTTTGCCATCTGGGGAATTGACCTAATCGGACAATTACCTAAAGGTAAAGGTGGAGTGCAGTACGCAGTGGTAGCAGTCAACTACTTTACCAAGTGGACGAAGCCGAACCACTCGCAACTATCACATCAAAGAAGGTTCAAGACTTTATAGTGAAGAACATCATATGTCGATTCGGACTACCGTACAAAATAGTTTCGGACAACGGCAAGCAGTTCGACAGTCAATCTTTCACTGATTTCTGTGTGAACCATGGCATCATCAAAAGCTTCTCCGTAGTGGCACATCCCCAAGCAAACGGTCAAGTTGAAACAGTCAACAAGACCTTGAAGGATACACTAAAGAAGAAACTTGAAGATGCCAAAGGAAATTGGCCGAAAGAACTCCCCGAAGTTCTATGGTCATACCGTACAACATAAAAAACAACAACCGGTCAGACACCATTATTATGAAGCTATGCTGCCCGTCGAACTCGAGCCACCATCCCACAGAAGGTTGACGTACGATCAAGGTACCAATCACATACTCCTTGCAGAATCACTTGATGAAATCGAAGAAAAACGAGCAACTGCAAACTTAAAGTTGGTAGCTCATCAACAAAAAGTAGCTCGGTATTTCAACAAACAAGTGAAAGCTCGGAAATTCTTTGTGGGAGATATGGTCCTAAGAAGGGTATTCCTAAACACCAAAGATAGCACGTCAGGCGTACTAGGACCCAACTGGGAAGGACCATACCAGGTGGTCGAAGTTCTCGACTCCGGAGCATACAAACTGGGTAAGTATGACGAAAAAATGCAACTCATTCTAGTACCAGGATATTGGAATGGAGAACATTTAAGGAAATACCACCAATAGACTCAGGTCGGGTAGACCACTTCAAAGTACTCAGATCAAATAGACCATTTCAAAGTACTCAGGTCGGGTAGACCACTTTAAAGTACTATTGAACATTTGCTTCTAAGTGAATGGCCTGTTGGGCAGACTACGCGCAAAGGCTTCAGAAACAAAAGTACTCAGGTCGGGTAGACAACTTTAAAGTACAGTTTCTTATTTGTTTTATGTCATGTTAAGCTAAAAAGATCATATTAGATCACTAGCTCTGATGTAAGTTACTACGGTAACAAATACATTTTCGATCAATAAAAGAATAAAGATAGTATTTCCAATTCTATTGAGTCGAAAAAATCAGCATGATTATAATTTACCTAAAGTGCGTACAAAAGGTCCAGTCGAACCCAAAACACCGAACAGAAAAGCAATATATTTGCAAAAGACAAGTGACCAAGAGTCATACGTCTGCTCGGTCACTTGGGGGGCACCTATACCTGTACAAAGCATTTGGTAAACATAAAACAATTACAATTGCACTGCAATTATAAACAGAGAATGAAATTCATTAAGGATAACAAGAGCATATAGTACCGGGATTAAAAGATGCCCGGTCAGCCCGTTGTCCAGAAAATGAAAAATAATTCCAAGTTTAAAGACCGCTTGGCTGGTCATGATGTCTTAAAGGCTTTGAGGCCATATAATATATATATAAACAGGAGATAAAAAGAGAAGTGTTCAAACAGCTGGAGTCCCAGGCTCTTGGTTCGGTTCTTCTGAGCCAACTGGAGCAGGAGGATCTGTTGTTTGAGCAGGAGAAGCGTCAGCAGCCTGGTCAGAAGCTTGGCCGAAAGTTGAAGCAGCCACCTCTTTCCCACCATAGGCAACTTGGGCCACACAGTACTCGAGGTACATATCCTTAGTGTCGCCCAAGTAGTCGAAGTTGGCCTGGGGATTAGCCTTCCAAAAATCAAAGAAGAGCTCGAGGCCGGCAGTCTCCAAAGCATTGACCTTCTCCTTCAAACGGTCCGCCCCGGCCACCTGAGCATCCTTATCCTCCTTTAGCCGAAGAAGGACCTGCCGCAGAGAACTCCTTTCATCCTGAAGACGATCAACTTCAGCAGATAAGGTCTCGATGGTTTCCTCAAAGCGATCAGCAGCCTCGAGGTCCTTTGTTAGCACGGTGATCTGCTTCTCGGCGCCAAATAGCTTCTTGTTGGCCTCACCTAACTCATGACAAACAGCTGCAGTCTCTGCCCTGGCCTCCTCAGCTTCCTTCTTGGCCAAGTCCGCCTCTGCCCTCAAGGTGTCGGATAGAGCCGCACTCTTGGAAGTAGGAGATTTAGCCCGGGAGTAGGTGTAAGCCAACTTCATACCGGCCTGCATAAAGGAAAAATTTAGCATATGGAGCTAAGTGTGAAAAGTTAAAAGGGAAGTATCAAAAAAAAAGACTAACCCTAGTGAGCTCCTTCAAGACTCCGCCCACCAACACATCCAGAGATGAGTCGTTGTCAGCACCAGCCAGTTGCTCACTGACCTCAGGAACCAGCCGGTTCATGTAGTGAGCCAGCACCTCCTTGCCCTTCTTGGCCTCAGGCAGCACGGGCACGGGTGGAGTTCGTGTTGGGTTTTATGCCCTAAATAAAACTCATTTCAATATAATCAGATTTACTTATTAATATAGATCAGAAATAACATTTAATGTTGCATGGTTCACATGATTTATTTCATGATTATATGTACATAATGTATAAATTCATCTGAAACCCTTTTCACATACTTGATCCTGTTTATTGTGCCGTCAACACATTGGAAAGTAAACATGACTATGTGAATAAAGTTTCCTAGATTTATCAGACATAGGGTTTTACTAATATGATAATCTACAACAGAGTTTACTTGCATTTGGAGAAATGTTATGTTCTTTCCAGAGCATTGGTTAAAGTAAAGCTCAGGTTGGATGCATGGAGTATGCATCGGAAGGGACCGATATTGAACTTTGACTTAGATTTATTAAACTTACCGTAATATCTATTCAAGTCAATATCGCCTAGTTGATCCTAGATCAAATGTTCTTGATCCTGTTATGATTAGGCTCAATCTCAGGAGGCTATTCGTGTTCTTTGATTTGTTAGTTAAGCCTACTTTTAGGTCAGGGTGATACGTACACATTTTGGGAACCCGGTAGTGCAATTGAGTGGGAGCGCTATCATAAACATGGAATCTATAGCTTCTATCTGACGAATACTAAGCAAAGGATGATCTCCTTCGAGCTTGACCAAACAAACATAAATGGTGGAGTACTCATTTCACATAAGCTGAAATATCATTTATACGGGGTCAAGTGTTTTAAGGATAAAATGCATTGTAGGGTGTAACGGTAATTTAATCCCTTTACAGTGTAGATCATTCATATAGAGGATCATTGATCACATTAGGATTATAACAATGGATAACTAATGATGTGTCTATATGGTTGAACATATAGAGCATTCTATATAACTGAGAGTGCAATTCTAAGTTCTATGCGTGGATTCAACGAAGAATTAATAAGTTATTGAATTTTAGTGCTAAATTCTTGATCTACTTATTGGATGTGTTATGGACTTTGAAGGCTCATGGAATAAGTATGTACCGTTGATAGAATTTTCTTACAACAACAGTTATCAGAGTACGATAGGGATGGCTCCCTATGAACTGTTATACGGTAGGAAATGTAGATCTCCCATCCACCGGGATGAGACAGGGGAGAGAAAATACTTAGGTCCAGAGTCAGTGCAGCGGACCAATGAGGCAATTGAGAAGATAAAAGCTAGAATGCTTGCCTCACAGAGCAGACAGAAGAGTTACGTAGATCCAAAACGCAGGGTTGTTGAGTTCCAAGTAGGGGAACATGTGTTCTTACGGGTATCTCCGATGAAGGGGATCAAACGTTTCGGGAAAAGAGGCAAGTTATGCCCTAGATTTACAGGACCTTTCGAGATTCTCGAGAAGATAGGTCAAGTGGCATATCGGTTAGCATTGCCTCCAGACTTATCAGCAGTTCACAACGTATTCCATGTCTCGATGTTGAGAAAATACGTTTCAGATCCCTCTCATATACTCAGTTATGAGAGTCTTGAGCTACAGCCAGACATGACTAATGAGGAACAACCAGTGCAGATCCTGGATAGAAAGGATAAAGTCCTTCAGAATAAGACCATAGCATTGTTCAAAGTTCTCTGGAGAAACAGCAAGGTGGAGGAAGCCACCTGGGAGCTAGAGTCAGATATGGGAGCTCAATATGCAGAGTTATTCAGGTTAGATTTTGGGGACGAAATCCTTTTAAGGGGGGAATAGTTGTAAAGCCCGCTTAGTTTAATTTGGAAATTAGCAGTTAAGTATGATTAATTATGAAATTATTTATAGCTATTTAAATAATTTATTGTACTGTTATGTATGGAATTCAGAAATGCATTGCTATGTCATTCAGTAGTTTTCATGTTTTGCATTTCCGGTGCCCGGTATTTTGGAACTCGGTGTTTGGCTCAGTAGGAATCACAACTTAGCATGTTAGCAGTTTGGGGCGGTTTGTTAGACATTGGGAATGTTGGGAATGGCCGGGAATTTAGAATTTCCCAAAAATACCCCTTTAGTGTGATTTATGTGGATTTAGTGTGGAAGGGCAAAATGGTCTTTTTGCCCCATTAGTATTTGGTCTTTTAGTGAGTTTAGTAATTGAAAATTAAATGTTTATTTATGCTTTAATTGGCTGAAATGGATTGTTATATGTTAAGTGGCTTTAATTCTTTTTTTTCAAAAATCAACACTTAGAAAAAAATAAAGAAAATTTTCAAAAACCCACTCTCTCTTTTCCTCTCTCTTTCGGCTGAGTATGTGGTTGCGTGAAGCTAGATTTTTCCTTTGATTTTCAAGCCATTTCTCTTCCAATCTAAGTATTCTTCAAGCTTTGGTAAGGTCTTTAATCTCTTCCTCTTGTATTTTATGAAGAAAATGTTTAAAAGATGATTGTTGCATGTGAATTGTTGTGATACTTGCTGCTGTGTTTGTTGTTGTTCTCAATGGTTTAATCTTGCTATTTTAAGTGGTTCAGAGTTAGTGTATGCATGATAGTTGCTTGGATTTAAGTTTTGAAGTTTTTAGTTCAAGAACATGAATTTTTGAAGAAATGTGTGGATCTGTAAATTACTTGCTGTAGTTAGTAGATTTCATTTTCAGAGGCTATATTATGCTTGTTTAGGAGGATTTGAGTTGGTTTGAATGCATGTTAGGTGATTTTACTCAAGTTTGAGTTTAGAACTCAAAGCTTGAGCTTTAATGGCACTTTTCGTTTCTGTGCTTTCTGTGTGGTTTTGAGGCTTTAGAAATGTTCTAGGGGAGGTATAGAACAGGTCTGGAAGGTTTCATGTGATTTGGGGTTGATTTGTGCAAGATATGATTTTTTAATGTTGTTGCCTGCGAGGAACCGGAATTCCGGTTGTGCATCCAGAATTCCGGATGGGGTTCTGAATTTTCCCAGAACCGGAATTCCGGTTGGGCAACCGGTCTGCCGGTTGGGGAAAATTCTGAAACCCTAGATTTTCTCGATTTTGTGTTTTAGGGGGTATTGCCATGCTTTTTATCGATAGGGAAACTTTTGTTGGGTTTTATGCCCTAAATAAAACTCATTTCAATATAATCAGATTTACTTATTAATATAGATCAGAAATAACATTTAATGTTGCATAGCTCACATGATTTATTTCATGATTATATGTACATAATGTATAGATTCATCTTAAACCCTTTTCACATACTTGATCTTGTTTATTGTGCCGTCAACACATTGGAAAGTAAACATGACTATGTGAATAAAGTTTCCTAGATTTATCAAACACAAGGTTTTACTGATATGATAATCTACAACAAGAGTTTACTTGTATTTGGAGAAATACTATGTTCTTTCCAGAGCATTGGTTAAAGTAAAGCTCAGGTTGGATGCATGGAGTATGCATCGGAAGGGACCGATATTGAACTTTGACTTAGATTTATTAAACTTACCGTAATATCTATTCAAGTCAATATCGCCTAGTTGATCCTAGATCAAATGATCTTAATCCTGATATGATTAGGCTCAATCTCAGGAGGCTATTCGTGTTCTTTGATTTGTTAGTTAAGCCTACTTTTAGGTCAGGGTGATACGTACATTTTGGGAACACGGTAGTGCAATTGAGTGGGAGCGCTATCATAAACATGGAATCTATAGCTTCTATCTGGCGAATAGTAAGCAAAGGATGATCTCCTTCGAGCTTGACCAAACGAACATAAATGGTGGAGTACTCATTTCACATAAGCTGAAATATCATTTATACGGGGTCAAGTGTTTTAAGGAATAAATACATTGTAGGGTGTAACGGTAATTTAATCCCTTTACAGTGTAGATCATTCATATAGATGATCATTGATCACATTAGGATTATAACAATGGATAACTAATGATGTGTCTATATGGTGGAACATATAGAGCATTCTATATACTGAGAGTGCAATTCTAAGTTCTATGCGTGGATTCAACGAAGAATTAATAAGTTAGTGAATTTTAGTGCTAAATTCTTGATCTACTTATTGGAAGCTCGGTTATATATAGACCCATGGTCCCCCCACTAGTTGAGATAATATTGCTTGTAAGACTCATGTAATTGGTTTTGATTAATCAATTATAATTCTCAAATTAGACTATGTCTATTTGTGAAATTTTTCACTAAGTAAGGGCGAAATTGTAAAGAAAGAGTTTATAGGGGCATATTTGTTAATTATGATACTTTGTATGGTTCAATTAATAAATATGATAAATGACGATATTATTTAATAATTATTTATAGTTATTAAATAGTTAGAATTGGCATTTAAATGATTGAATTAGGAAATTGGCATTTTTGAGAAAATCAGATACAAAAGGTGTTAAAATTGCAAAATTGCAAAAAGCAAGGCCCAATCCATTAGTGTATGGTCGGCCACCTTTGTAGCTATTTTAAGTTGATTTTTTCATTATTTTAATGCCATATAATTCAAATCTAACCCTAGTGGAATGCTATAAATAGATAGTGAAGGCTTCAGGAAAATTACACTTTTCTTCAGACTTTCTGAATCAGAAAAACCTGAGCCTTCTCTCTCCCTATCTTTAGCTGACCACTCCCTCTCTTCTTCTTCAATATTTCGAAATCCTTAGTGATTAGATTAGTGCCCACACACATCAAGCAATACCTCAATCATAGTGAGGAAGATCGTGAAGAAAGATCATCAGCAAAGGAGATTCAGCATCAAAGATTCAGAGAAAGAGATCCAGTTTCAGATATTGATAATGCTCTGCTACAGAAAGGAATCAAGGGCTAGATATCGGAACGGAAGGAGTCATTATATTCCGCTGCACCCTATGTAAGGTTTCTTAAACTTTATATGTGTTTATTTCATCGTTTTAGAAAGTTCATATTTAGGGTGTTAATAAACATACTTGTGAGTAGATCTAAGATCCTGGTAAAATAATTTCCAACAACTTTTAGTTCCTAGTTTAAGTCCCCGGGAAGTGATTTAGTGTGTCACTTATAGTGTTGTGATTTTTATGGTTTAGGAGCACATGTAATCCGCAAATTCGGCTAAAGTTCCGGTCAGTTGGCCCAAGCACACTTGAATTCGGAATCCAGGTAAGATTAGTATAACAGTATGCATATGTAGAATACATGTTTAGCGTGCATGTAGGAAGCCTGTTAGATTACATTAGTTATGTATGTTGGCTTCGAACCATCCAGCCCTGTCACGTCGGTACAAGCTGGAGTATGACAAGCAGCCGGAGTATGACCGGTTCGACCGATCAGGCTGACACTTGGTTGGTGGTTCCGTACTATTGACGTATCTCGTCGGTACAGGCTGGAGTATGACCAGCAGCCGATATATGACCGGTTCGACCGATCAGGAGGATATAGTAACACGTCGGTACAGGCTGGAGCATGACCAGCAGCCGGAGTATGACCGGTTCGACCGATCAGGCTGTTACGTGTCAATAGTACCGTCCCTATGAACGTTCAGAACTCAGTACCGCGTTGGACACGGCAGTAGCGGGACTCAGTATCGTGTTGGACACGACAGTTAGGGTTATGATCAGGGGTATGGGCGTCTGATCATGACCGGGATTTATGTATGAGTATTATTATGCTTTTCTTACTGAGTCTGTCGACTCACAGTTCTACGTTGATGTGTAGGTAAAGGCAAGGCTAGAGCTGATGGACCGTGAGCGAGCTTATGAAGGTTGTACATGTCGGGGCGGTTAGGCCTGGAGCGTACGATCATCGGGACAGCGAGGCTGATTTTGTAACTGGTCGTTAGACGACATTTATTTTATGTATCAGTTAAACAGTTAAATCTTTTTGTAAATGATTTTATAATCGGGATCCCGAGTCTTTTGTAATATTATTTTATAAGTTTAATTAAAAAGCAAAAAATTTTTAATTAATCACGTTTTCCATAAACCTCGTTGATTAGCTACGAGCTGCACAGCATGTTTAAAAATCACGTAATACGCCTATGTTAGTTAGGGTGTTACAATTTGGTATCAGAGCCGCCAGGTTGTCTTCCGAAGATCGTCACGACATGTACAATCATCATCGGCGAGCTTAGCTCGTTTCTACTGCCGTTCAGTAAGCCTTTATTACTTTAGTAGTTTATTTTATTCAGTTATGAAAAAGAAAAGCCTGTTAGGAAGCATGTTAGTAGCCTGATAGTAGAATAGGCGCATGTTTCGTTTTTAATTTCCAAATTAAGCGGCATTAGTAAGCTCTTGATAATCGTGACCTGAAGTGCCAACTCGGGATTTCGAGGCGGTTCAGACTAGATGGACGCCAGACGAAATATTAGGAGTCAGGGCATCTCAGTCGGGTCAAATCAAGGTCGAGGAGCTCAGTTCCCCTCAAGTGTTTTGGGCCGAGGTAGAGGTCCCAGGGGCAGGGTTCGCGGTTGGAGTGATGTTAACTCGCCGCAGGCTGCCTAAGTCAATCAGGAAGCCCAAAATTGGGAGTTACGGTTTGCGGAAATGCAAGCCCGGATTGAAGAGCAAGACCTCGAGAATCAGAGGTTGAGATGCCGGGGTGCTCCGCCGGTTCCGGTGCCGTAGTTCCGGTGGCACCGCCTGCCGCCTGTGCCGAGACAGTGGTGGCGGCCAATAGATTGGAACCTTTGTACGAGCAGTTCCGGAAGCAAGCACCTCCGGTTTTCCTGGGAGGTCCAGACAGGATGAAAGCCGAACAGTGGCTGACGGTGATTACCAAGATCATGAACTTCATGGGTGTCAACGGTAATGTCAGAGTGGTGTGTGCCACTTTCCAGTTTCAAGTAGACGCTCTGGTCTGGTGGAACCGGTTTCCAAAGCCCCGTATAGAATGGCTCCAGCTGAACTAAAGGAATTAAAGATTCAGCTCCAAGGGTTGCTTGACATAGGGTTTATTCGGCCTAGTGTGTCACCCTGGGGAGCCCCAGTTTTATTCGTCAAGAAGAAGGATGGATCTATGAGGATGTGCATCGACTACAGGGAATTGAACAAGCTGACGGTGAAGAATAAATATCCATTACCTATGATCGATGATTTGTTCGATCAGCTTCAGGGGAAGACGGTCTTTTCTAAGATTGATCTCCGTTCGGGTTATCATCAGTTGAGAATCCGAGAGGAGGACATTCCGAAGACGGCTTTCCGCACTAGGTATGGACATTACGAATTTCTGGTTATGTCATTCGGACTAACCAATGCTCCTGCAGCATTCATGGACTTGATGAATAGAGTATTCAAGGATTTCCTCGATATCTGTGTGATTGTGTTTATCGACTACATCCTCGTGTACTCTCAATCAGAAGAGGAGCATGAGTTACATCTTCAGATGGTACTGCAACGGCTTCGAGAACATAAGCTTTATGCCAAGTTCAAGAAATGTGAGTTCTGGCTATCTCAGGTGCCTTTTCTAGGGCACATTGTGAGCGAAGATGGGATCAAGGTGGATCCCGGGAAGATTGAATCCGTTAGGGATTGGCCGAGACCGAAGACAGTGACAGAGATCAGAAGCTTCTTGGGTTTAGCTGGGTACTACCGTAGGTTCGTCGAAGGATTCTCTAAAATTTCAATGCCCCTAACCGAACTTACAAAGAAAAATCAGCGGTTTATCTGGTCAGATAAGTGCGAAGCTAGTTTTCAGGAGCTAAAACAGAGGTTGATTACCGCTCCAGTGCTAGCTTTGCCTTCAGACAGCGAGAAGTTCGTAGTTTATTGTGACGCATCCAAACAGGGTTTCGGGTGTGTGTTGATGCAAGCCGATCGGGTTATCGCTTATGCCTCCCGTCAGTTAAAGGATTATGAGCAGCGATACCCGACTCATGATCTAGAGTTGGCCGCAGTGGTTTTTGCATTGAAGATTTGGCGGCATTACATTTACAGGGAAAAGTGTGAGATCTATACCGACCATAAAAGTCTCAAGTATTTCTTTACTCAGAAGAATTTGAATATGAGACAGAGGCGTTGGTTGGAATTAGTGAAAGATTACGATTGTGAGATCCTCTATCACCCCAGAAAAGCCAATGTAGTGGCCGATGCCCTGAGCAGAAAGGGTCCCGGGCAAGTAGCTAGTATGGTTCAGATCTCACCTCAGCTAGCAGAGGATATGGTTAGATCCAGCATTGAGTTTGTGGTAGGTCAGCTTCACAACTTAACGCTGCAATCTGACTTGTTGGAAAGAATAAAAGTCGTTCAGATGACAGATCCAGAATTAGTGAAGATCAGAGATGAGGTGTTGGCTGGTCAAGCCAAGGACTTTTCAGTGTCAGACAGTGGGATGCTTTTGTATAAAGCTAGGGTTTGTGTTCCGAATAGTGTGGAACTTAGGAATGAGATCTTTGAGGAGGCTCATTCTTACGGGTATCTCCGATGAAGGGGATCAAACGTTTCGGGAAAAGAGGCAAGTTATGCCCTAGATTTACAGGACCTTTCGAGATTCTCGAGAAGATAGGTCAAGTGGCATATCGGTTAGCATTGCCTCCAGCCTTATCAGCAGTTCACAACGTATTCCATGTCTCGATGTTGAGAAAATACGTTTCAGATCCCTCTCATATACTCAGTTATGAGAGTCTTGAGCTACAGCCAGACATGACTTATGAGGAACAACCAGTGCAGATCCTGGATAGAAAGGATAAAGTCCTTCGGAATAAGACCATAGCATTGGTCAAAGTTCTCTGGAGAAACAGCAAGGTGGAGGAAGCCACCTGGGAGCTAGAGTCAGATATGGGAGCTCAATATGCAGAGTTATTCAGGTTAGATTTCGGGGACGAAATCCTTTTAAGGGGGGAATAGTTGTAAAGCCCGCTTAGTTTAATTTGGAAATTAGCAGTTAAGTATGATTAATTATGAAATTATTTATAGCTATTTAAATAATTTATTGTACTGTTATGTATGGAATTCAGAAATGCATTGCTATGTCATTCAGTAGTTTTCATGTTTTGCATTTCCGGTGCCCGGTATTTTGGAACTCGGTGTTTGGCTCAGTAGGAATCACAACTTAGCATGTTAGCAGTTTGGGGCGGTTTGTTAGACATTGGGAATGTCGGGAATGGCCGGGAATTTAGAATTTCCCAAAAATACCCCTTTAGTGTGATTTATGTGGCTTTAGTGTGGAAGGGCAAAATGGTCTTTTTGCCCCACTAGTATTTTGTCTTTTAGTGAGTTTAGTAATTGAAAATTAAATGTTTATTTATGCTTTAATTGGCTGAAATGGATTGTTATATGTTAAGTGGCTTTAATTCTTTTTTTCAAAAATCAACACTTAGAAAAAATAAAGAAAATTTTCAAAAACCCACTCTCTCTTTTCCTCTCTCTTTCGGCTGAGTATGTGGTTGCATGAAACTAGATTTTTCCTTTGATTTTCAAGCCATTTCTCTTCCAATCTAAGTATTCTTCAAGCTTTGGTAAGGTCTTTAATCTCTTCCTCTTGTATTTTTGAAGAAAAGGTTTAAAAGATGATTGTTGCATGTGAATTGTTGTGATACTTGCTGCTGTGTTTGTTGTTGTTCTCAATGGTTTAATCTTGCTATTTTAAGTGGTTCAGAGTTAGTATATGCATGATAGTTGCTTGGATTTAAGTTTTGAAGTTTTTAGTTCAAGAACATGAATTTTTGAAGAAATGTGTGGATCTGTAAATTACTTGCTGTAGTTAGTAGATTTCATTTTCAGAGGCTATATTATGCTTGTTTAGGAGGATTTGAGTTGGTTTGAATGCATGTTAGGTGATTTTACTCAAGTTTGAGTTTAGAACTAAAAGCTTGAGCTTTAATGGCACTTTTCGTTTCTGTGCTTTCTGGGTGGTTTTGAGGCTTTAGAAATGTTCTAGGGGAGGTATAGAACAGGTCTGGAAGGTTTCATGTGATTTGGGGTTGATTTGTGCAAGATATGATTTTTTTGATGTTGCTGCCTGCGAGAAACCAGAATTCCGGTTGTGCATCCGGAATTCCGGATGGGGTTCTGAATTTTCCCAGAACCGGAATTCTGGTTGGGCAACCGGTCTGCCGGTTGGGGAAAATTCTGAAACCCTAGATTTTCTCGATTTTGTGTTTTTGGGGGTATTGCCATGCTTTTTATCGATAGGGAAACTTTTAGTTCCTAGTTTAAGTCCCCGGGAAGTGATTTAGCGTGTCACTTATAGTGTTGTGATTTTTATGGTTTAGGAGCCTGTAATCCCTCGGTTATATAGACCCATCGTCCCCCCACTAGTTGAGATAATATTGCTTGTAAGACTCATGTAATTGGTTTTGATTAATCAATTCTAATTCTCAAATTAGATTATGTCTATTTGTGAAACTTTCACTAAGTAAGGGCGAAATTGTAAAGAAAGAGTTTATAAGGGCATATTTGTTAATGATGATACTTTGTATGGTTCAATTAATAAATATGATAAATGACAATATTATTTAATAATTATTTATAGTTATTAAATAATTAGAATTGGCATTTAAATGGTTGAATTAGAAAATTGGCGTTTTTGAGAAAATCAGATGCAAAAAAGATAAAACTGCAAAATTGCAAAAAGTGAGGCCCAAATCCACTATGTAGGGCCGACCACTTTTGTAGGGTTTTTCCCTCTGATATTTTCATTATTTTAATGCCAAATAATTCAAACCTAACCCTAGTGGAATGCTATAAATAGATAGTGAAGGCTTCAGGAAATTTACACTAAAATTTCTACACTTTTCTTCTCACACTTCTGATTCAGAAAATACTGAGCCTTCTCTCTCCCTATCTTTGGCCGAACCCACTCTCTCTCTCTTCCTCTTGAATTTCGAAATCCTTAGTGTATGAGTAGTGCCCACACACAGCAAGTGATACCTCAATCATAGTGAAGAAGATCGTGAAGAAAGACTTTCAGCAAGAAGGAGTTTCAGCATCAAAGATTCAGAGAAAGAGATCCAGGTTCAGATATTGATAATGCTCTGCTACAGAAAGGAATCAAGGGCTAGATATCTGAACGGAAGGAGTCATTATATTCCACTGCACCCAATGTAAGGTTTCCTAAACTTTATATGTGTTTAATTTATCGTTTTAGAAAGTTCATATTTAGGGTGTTAATAAACATACTTGTGAGTAGATCTAAGATCCTGGTAAAATAATTTCCAACAGTTCGTGCCTGCCGCAGTTCAGGGATCCTCCTGACCAGTTCGGACCCAGTTGTTGGTGGCGCAGAGTCCTTAGACTTAGCAGATTTGGGAGTGGAAGGATTTGCAGCAGTCAGCTCCTCGGAAAGGTCAATAACCTCTCCAGAAGATCTCTTCTCTGAAGCCCCTCTCCGCCCTTAGACTTCTTGGCCAGAGGGGAGGCACGTACAGACTTGGGGGGCAAATGTTATCCCAAATTTGGCACTCTGACGTGGCATCACGAGAATGGTGACACGTGGACTCTACTTAGAGCATCTGTTCGGATCAACATGCCGAGCAGGATGCCTCGCTGGCATATCCAAAATGGAATACTCGACGAGCCGTGCAGAATGAGCAACACTTAGCGAATTCAGCTTAACGCATCATGAGTCACCAGCTCAATCCCTATAACTCAGGGATCAACTTACGTGGATGTGGCATACACACGATCCCACTATCAGTGTATTCAGCCTCAATCCCACGATGCTTGCATTCAGCATTGATCATACGATCTTTCTGTTTATGCACATTGTAGCGAGAGAGAAAACTCTTCCTCCTCAATTTCAAGCCCTATAAATAGTGAGGAATGTTCACTGGGCAAAGGGTCAAAAAAACAGTACCTGAGAAATTGTACGCCGAAACGCTATAAGCTAAGGCTATCTAAGAATTATATATTTAGAGATATTATTGTAAGAGCTATAAGAAAAGGAAACTTCTTCCTTATTCTTAAGTCAATACAACTAACGAGGATTAGGCTATTACCGAACTGCTCGGGGCTGAACCTCTATAAAAATTTTGTGTCTTATTATTGCTTTACTACATATTCTTATTACGACATATCGTTTATCGCTTATCAAAAAGACTCATTGTAGTTGGCTTAAAGCAAAGTCAACACAATGGATGAGCTCTTGGACGCTCTTGCCCTGACCTACAGTCCTGACCCCGCTCTGCCTCAAGGACAAGACCTGGTGGTGACTCCCGGGAGTTCTTCCTCTAGTCTTCCCTTAGACCAAGTTGTTTTAATCGACGAGGATGAGGAGGAAGCAGAAGAAGAAGGCAAGATTCTCCCTCCATTAGACCGAAAGCAAAGAGGAAAGATGGTGGAGGCTGAGGTTGCGAAGAAGCACAAAAGGGTAGACACTCCGGCTCGTAGTTCTGATTCAGGGATCCGTCCGAGGTGGACGAGTATACTATCCCTCCAGGCATCGTCTTGACCCCCATTCCTGCTGATGAGGAGAGAACCCAACTCCGGATTTCCAAGCATAACTATGCCACGACATAGTACACAAAGGGGAATGCCGAAGTGGAGGCCTTGAAAAAGATTCTGAGGGAGGCCTTGGACAGTTTTACTCGCAGTGAGTACGCCAGGAATGTCTGTGATTTAAATCTGGATCCTTTGACAGACTGGTTCAACCGCTTCATTGGACCTACTCTAGCCCCGTTTACCTCAGAATTAATGAGCCATTTTGCTGCCGGCCTAGTTTAACTCCGCATGAAGAGATACGCAGCCTGTGCGTCTACCAACCCGGTCTACCAGATCCAGGACGTGAGCGCAGCCATGACCGCGGTAAGTTGCTATCTGTTAGAGGTATTTTCAGGCTTCTTGTCTTTTTGGTGCCTGACATCATGTATTCCTTATACAAATATATTTTTTGTTTGTCAGATTGCTGCGGAGATTGGTCATCTTTCGAAGACTCTTATCGATCATGGGTACACCATGTCCGAGTTTGGGGGCATGGAGGAGGCCATGAAGAGTCTCCGGGACTTGGAGGCACAAAAAAGAGCTATCTGAGAGGAAGCCCGAGAGAAAGAGGCCCTTACAAAGCGGAACCATCAAGAAGGCGAAGGTCGAGGAGCTAAAGGCGAAGGATGAGGCACTAAAGGCCAGGGATGCGGCTGTGGCCACTGCAAGGCAGGAGCTTCAGGATTCTAAGGAGGCAGTGCAGGAACTGACCGCCAAGCTGAAGTCTCTAGAAGAGCTGCATCAAGCTTATTTGCAAACGACAGCCAACCTAACTATTAAAGTGAAGGGGCTTTGTTAATATAAGGAGCAGGCTCAGAAAGAGGTGGCCAAGGCAAAGAGAGATGCCCTCCTGGCCCCAGTCACTTGCCAACACTGCAAGAAGCGCTTTGATGATGGAGTCTTTATGGCCTAGCAAACTAATGGCTAGAATATTAACCTCGGCTTTTATCCCAAGCCTGAAGAGGTTCTTGTTCGCAATCGGGAGAAGAAGAAAAGGCTAGATGCAGTGCTATAGCAGCGCAGGGATCCTCGTCTTCCACCTCGGGCTGATTAAATCACTTATTATCTCCTTCGTTATCACTATAATCATTGTTTTTTTTACATATTAAGTCCTTCCCCCCACTTTTAAGACAATTTATCTTTCTTTTTTTCTTAAGGGGAGACATTTATGGCCCGTCCCCAGGCCCTTTTTCCTTTTAAGGTTTTTCTTTGGAATTCAACCAATTTACACTATGCTCGAATATATATAGCTTTTAACTTCCTTAAATTTGATCTATTTATATTTGTCCGTGTGATATGCCTTAATACCCCCCTAAGTGACATGAAAATCAATTTTTAAGTTACTTAGTCTTACAAAATTAAATTAGAGGTTGCATATATTTGTCCGGTACAAATTTGCTTTACAAAACATACACTTTATTTTTCGACTATTGGTAATACTTTCGGAGGTGATCAGCATTCCAGGCCCTAGGCACCATGAAACCGTCCATTCTTTTTAACTTATAGGTCCCGGAGCTGATTTCATTCTCAATTTCATATGGTCTTCCCAATTTGGCCCAAGTACCCCCACTCCGGGTTCCTGAGTGGCTGGGAAGACCCTTCTTAAGACTATATCACAAATAGTAAATTTCATGTCTTCGACTTTGGAGTTGAAGTGTTTACCCACCTTCTTTTGATAAGCTTCCATCCGTACTTGCGACTCATCCCAGAGTTCGTCAGTTTGATCCAGTGCTTCTTGTAATAAAGCTTTGTTTGTTACTGGATCATAAGCCTGTTGGAATTATTTTACCAGGATCTTAGATCTACTAACAAGTATGTTGTTAAACATCCTAAATATGAACTTCTAAAACGATATGAAATAAACACATATAAAGTATGAGAAACCTTACAGTGGTTGCAGCGGAATATAATGTCTCCTTCTGCTCAGATCTGTAACCCTTGTATCCTTTCTGTCGTAGAGTATCACCAAGATCTGAGCCCGAATGTCCTTCTGTTGAATTTGGATTCTTCACTATCTTACACACTATGATTGAGGTACCACTTGATGTGTGTGGGCACTACTCTATCACAAAGGGTTTTGAATTTAATAGTGAAGAAGAGGAATGATTCTGGCGGCTAGGTTAGGGAGAGAAGGCACTCAGTTTTTCTGAAGAAAGATGTGTATTTTTCTAAAGCCATCACTACCTATTTATAGCAAACCGCTAGGGTAGGGTTTGAATTATTAGGCATTAAAATAATAAAAAAATAAATGATAAATCCCTATAAAAGTGGCCGGCCATGTAAGTGGATAATGGGCCCCACTTTTGCAATTTTACTGTTTTATCATTTCTGCATCTCATTTTCTCAAAAACGTCAATTTTCCAATTTAACCATTTAAATGCCAATTCCGATTATTTAATAACTAAAAATTAATTATTAAATAATAATGTCATTTAGTATATTTATTAATTAGACTAATCAAAGTCTCTTAATTAACAAATGTACCCTAGAAACTTTTCTTCACAATTTCGCCCTTGCTTAGTGAAAATTCATAAACTAGACATAGTCTAATTTTAGAATTATAATTGATTAATCAAAATCAATTAACTGAGTCTTACAAGCAGTATTGTCTCAACTAGTATGGGGACCATGGGCATATATATCCGAGTTTCCAATAAGCAGACCAAGAATTTACCAAGTAAATTCACTGACTTATTAATTCCCTGTTGCATCCACGCATAGAACTCAGATGTTGCGCTCTCAGTTATATAGAACGCTCTATATATTCCACCATATAGATACGGTATTAATTATCCATTGTTATAATCCTAATTTGACCAATGACCCTCTAAAGATGATTTACATTGAATAGGAATCCAAATTACCATTACACCTTTCAATGTATTTTATCTTTAAAACACTTGGCTCCGTATAAATGATATTTTAGCGAAGTGAAATGAGTACACAACCATTTATCTATGTTTAGCCAAGCTCGAAGGAAATCATCATTTCACTTACTATTTGCGAGATAGAAGCTATAGATTCCATATCTATGTTTAGCGCTCCCACTCAATTGCACTACCATGTTCCTCAAATGTATGTATCGCCCTGACCCAAAAGTAGGCTTAACTAACAAATCAAAGAACATGTGTAATACTCTTGAGATTGAACCTAAACATATTAGGATTAAGATCATTTGATCTAGGATCAACTATGTGATATTGAATTGAATATATATTACGGTAAGTTTAATATATCTGAATCAAAGTTCAATATTAGTCCCTTCCGATGCATACTCCATGCATCCAACCCAAGCTTTACTTTAACCAATGTTCTGGAAAGAACATAGCACTTATCCAAGGTGCAAGTAAACTATGTTGTAGATTTTCATATCAGTTAAACCCTGTGTACTGATAAATCTAGGAATATATATTCAATCACATAATCTTGATTACTTTCCACTATGCTGACGACACAATAAACAATAATATAAATGTGAAAAGGGTTTGGATGAATTTATAAATCAAATAGACAAGTAAATGATAACATGAACCAAATGACACACAAATGAGTGATAAATAAATACTTCTGTTTCTTTATAGATATTAAAAGAATAGAGATTACATTGAAATGGAGTTTTCTTTAGGGCATAAAACCCAATAAACTCCCACTTACACTAATATAAAACTAATCAGTACATATCAATTAATCCTAAATTCTGACGGTGCTTTAGAAATGCAGTTCCTGCCAAAACTTTGGTGAATGGGTCAGCTAGATTGTCCTCTGTGTCCACTTTCTCCACAAGCACATCCCCTCTTGCCACATATTCTCTGATGATGTGATATTTCCTTTCTATATGCTTGCTTCTCTTGTGGCTTCGAGGCTGCTTACTGTTGGCTATGGCTCCAGTGTTATCACAAAGCAAAACTAGAGGTTTTTCCATTCCAGGAATGACACCGAGTCCGGTGAAGAACTTTCTAAGCCAGACAAGTTCTTTGGCAGCCTCTGCTGCAGCTATATATTCTGCCTCCATGGTAGAGTCTGAAATTGCGGTTTGTTTAGCACTTCTCCAAACCACTGCTCCACCCCCAAGAGTAAACACCATCCCAGATGTAGATTTCCTGTCATCAAGACATGCCTAGAAATCTGAATCAGTATAGCCTACGAGATTTAAAGCACCACCATTGTAGACTAACATGAATTGCCTTGTACTCTTCAAGTATTTTAAGATATGCTTAACAACACTCCAATGTTCCTGTCTTGGATTTGTCTGATACCTGCTCACGATTCCCACTGCATAACAGATGTCACGTCTAGTGCATAACATTGCATACATTAAACTTCCAACTGCAGAAGCATAAGGAACCTTTCTCATGTCCTCTATCTCTTGAGGATCAGTGGGACACTGTTCCTTAGATAGACGGATACCAAATCTAGAAGGCATATCCGCCCCTTTGGTGTTGGTCATGAAGAATCTCTCTAAAACTTTATCAATGTAAGTAGTTTGAGAGAGAGCAAGGGATCTATTCTTCCGATCTCTAATAATTTGAATACCAAGAACATAGGCAGCTTCACCCAAATCTTTCATTTTGAATTGAGTGTCTAGCCATTCCTTGATGTCAGTCATTTTCTTCACATTGTTGCCAATGATCAAAATGTCGTCAACATAAAGGACCAGGAATACTACCACTTGGTTATCCTTGAGTTGGTCATTCTGAAGAAATCCGTATGTCTTGATGATTTCATCAAACCTTTTGTTCCAGGAGCGGGAAGCTTGCTTAAGTCCATAGATGGATCTATTGAGTTTGCAAACTTTATTTTCCTGCCCTGGAAGAACATAACCTTCTGGTTGCTCCATATAGATGGTTTCTTCAAGAATTTCGTTAAGGAAAACTGTCTTGATATCTATTTGCCAGATTTCATAATCGAAAGCGGCAGCGATGGAGAGAAGAATTCAGATGGATTTGAGCATGGCGACCGAACTAAAAGTTTCCTCATAGTCCACACCTTCTCTTTGGGTGTAACCCTTGGCGACCAGTCTAGCTTTGAAAGTTTCGACTTCGCCTCCAGCGCCTCTTTTCTTCTTGTAGACCCATTTACATCTAATTGGATGAGAGTCGTCAGGTGTGTCTAAATATTCCCAGACTTTGTTCTTTTTCATGGAATCCATTTCTGAATCCATGCCGGCTGACCATCGTTTCCGTTCTAGACTTGCCATTTCCTGTTTATAGGTTAATGGGTCGTCATCAATACCGCCACCAACGACCATATTGATTTCACCATCCAAGCCATAACGAGATGGTTTAGAAGAAACCCTCCCACTACGACGAGGTGCGATGATCTTCTGAACAGGAACTTTAGCGGTAGTTTTCTCAGTTATTTCAATTGAGGGAGTGGGATTATCCTCTTCATGGGTAGGAGAGGACGGAACATTAGAAGGAGTAATATCTGAAAGCATTTCCTCTAACACAACTTTTCTTTTTGGTTTGAATTCTTTGATATAGTTTTCTTCAAGGAAAGTAGCATTTGTAGAAACAAACACTTTATTATCCTTGTAACTATAAAATAGTCCACCCCTAGTCTCTTTAGAATTTCTGACAAACATGAAAACTTCTGTTCGCAATTCCAGTTTGCCTTCTTTCTTTCTCAAGACATGAGCAGGGCACCCCCAAATTCTATAATGGCGTAAAGAAGGTGTACGACCATTCCATAGTTCGACGAGTGTCTTAGGAATTGCTTTTGATGGAATAACATTTAGAATGTCGTTTTCCATTTGTATAGCATATCCCAAGAAGGACGTAGACAGAGTTGAATAACTCAGCATAGACCTAACCATTTCCAAAAGAGTGCGATTTCTTCTTTCTGCTACTCCATTTTGCTATGGAGTGCTAGGTGCAGTATAGTGGGATTCAATTTCAAGTTCAATTAAATGATCTTTGAACTGCATATCCATATATCCTCCACCCCTATCAGTTCACAAGATCTTTAATGTTTCACCTAATTGGTTTTGAGCCAAAGCATGAAATTCCTGAAACTTTTCAAACATTTCAGATTTCTTTTGCATTAGGTAAAGGAAACCATATCTAGAGAAATCGTCAATGAAAGTGACAAAATACTCATAACCACCTTGGGCTTTGACATTTAGGGGTTCGCGGACATCCGAATGTACTAACCCTAGGGGTTGTTTGGCACGCTCTCCCTTTGCAGAGAAAGAACGTTTGGTCATTTTACCTTCTAGGCAGGACTCGCATACAGGTAATTCACCTAAGACGACATCTTTCAATGGACCGTCTTTAGTTAGCCTATTGAGTCTATTATAGCCAATGTGACCTAAACGTAAGTGCCATAGATAAGTTTGCTCATCATTATTAATCTCTTTTCTTTTTAGGTTTCTAGGTTTAGCAACATTGAAAAGTTCATTGTTTAGTGCGATTTGTATATCCGGTCTCAAAACATAAAACCCTTGTTCCATGTGAGCAACACATAATTGAAATTCATTACGAGAAATTGTACAAATAGTACTCGAAAAATTCCATTTATGAAGATGTGTTTGTAAACATGAAACACTAATCAAGTTTCTACTAAAGTTTGGAATAAATAAAATATTTTCTAAAAGTAAAAATCTCTTTTGAAACTTGAGGCACGCTTTTCCTTTTGCTTTGACCGATACTAACTCTCCATTTCCAACTTTAAGCTTTAACTCTTCTGGGTGCAGATTTTCCCAAGTTTCAAGTAGCTGCAGTGAAGAACAAACATGGTTAGTAGATCCAAAATTAACAATCCAGATGGATTTGTCATTCTCTAAAACACATGATTCAAAGACAAAAGCATTACCTTCGTTTGAATTGTTTAGAAGCCCGGGACATCGTTCTTCCTGATGTCCCTTCTCATTACAATTCGAACATAGAAGAATATGACTATCAATTGTATTTGAAGAAGCAGCTTTGTTAGAAGCTTCATGCTTAATCCTTTTCCTCTGACTAAAGTTTGCAAAACCAGGAGGTGGCATTGCAATCAGATTCCGTTCATGTGCTCGTAATTCTGCTTCGAGCTTATCCATGTCGGAAGAGTTAAAATTGTTGATCATGTAAGATACAACAAATGCATTATACTCTGAAGGAAGACTATTAAGTATGAATTGTACTCATTGTTCCTTTGATAATTCAATTCCAAGTAGATTTGCCTTTTGGAACTTCAGATTCATCATCAATAGTTGCGAGTTTATGCAACTACCAGGATGCATTTTCACACTATAGAGTTCATTTGCAAAGGCATTTACTAGGAGTGGGTCGGGGTGTGGGTTGTTCATATTGGCACTACAAATATCAATAAACAGAAGTAAGGCTTTGGTTCAATAAATTCATACACAAGTTCAGAAAATAACAAGTAATCACATATGTTTATAAAATACTAAAATTTAACATATTTTATTTTCCAAGGTTTTCAATAAACTGATACAGTGTCTCGTTTAGGCGAGAGTCAAAGCATCATCCATTGAATAGAATTGTCAATTCATCTAAAATGATAAACATTCTAGCAACCTTTTATTCGATCGAAAAGAGAGTCCAACATTGTCTCGTTTAGGCGAGAGTCAAGGTCATTCTATTTCATGAGCCTCCACCATTGTTTCATACTTTTGTAAGCCCTATAATAGCCGCCACCATTAGGGTGATCTATACTAAAATAAACACTTACAAAAAAAAATACTTATCTTTCCAGATTCTACGCCGTTAAATTACTAATGAACGTTCCTCCATTAGGGAGGATTACTCACTAAAACAATAACTATGTAAAACCAACAATGGAGATCGAATGTCTCTTGATTAAAGCTCATTATTTAAAATATGTATTTTATTTAATCATTTATTTTATTCTATATTTTAATAATAAAAATTACAAATTAAAGTTGGTTAATGTAAAAAAAAAATTATAAAAAAAATTTCCAACTTTCACTAAATTTCCAATTATTTAATTTCGAAAATTATAAATAAAATTCAAAATTAAATAAATAATTAAAATATAATAAAATAAAATTAGAAAAAATATCTAATTTAAGTTGTTATAGATAAATCTAAAATATCCAACTTAAATATTTTTCAAATAACATTTAATTAAATATCAAAATTAAGTTGTAACCACCTAATTTAAAAAAATATATATATTCTATTTTAAGTTGATCTTTATTGAAAAAAAATCAACTTAAAAAAAAAATATCTTAAGAATCTTCAATAACTAATTCCTAGAATTCCTCAACTTAATTTTGAAATTCAAAAGATATTCAAATTTAAGTTGATAAATAAAATCAGTTAGAAATAACTAATTTTCAATTTTAAATAGGAATATTTAATAAAATAATTAAAATAAGCTTCAGAAAGAATCTAGTTAGTTATAATTCTATATTTAATTAAATACAAGAAAAATACATATAGTTTATCTAGAAATAATTTCATTAAACTAAGTGTGTTTTTCTTAAATTAACTTCAAAATATACGAATGAAAAATAAATTCCATTTATTTTGAAATTAATTATGTTGCTAATCAATTTTATTAGGTTAAACTAATTTAATTAGCCTAGTACAGTTATTCAAATCAGGTAAATGGGCCTTCACAGTTGGGGTTGTTCGTGTGAGGGAGGGTTGGGTTCAGTATGTCGTACCCACTGCTATTGGCCCCCTAACTCTCACACAAGGCCCAAAAGAGAGGAATTTAACCTTAAAATGAACAACTGTTATTAATTGAATAGGCCCAAAAACCTAAATGGGCTTAAATAAAATCTATCATGGTGTGACATTTTATTTAGCAACCTAGTTCATCTTAATTAAAAATTAAATGAACAACCTATATGCATCTAAACATAAAGTAAACATATATGCTCACACAGGCACAAGATTTGGATGGATCCTATCATGTTACTAGGTCATACACAGATGAAAGAAGAATGTAAAATTTACCTGTTACAAATTATTTACTTGATCTTTTGACAATTAGACCATGGGTTAAAATTAGATCATTGGATCTGTCAACAAGTTAACCATGGCAATTTAGATCAAGCAATAATAGGTTTTTGAAAACTTACAAACAAGCTAAAACACATACTCATTCAACAAGTTGGATAGTTAGATTTAGGAATTATTTAATTTTAAAATTATTAATTAAAAATATTTCGAAAATAATAAATTAAAACAAATTATTTTCGCTTTTAATAAAAAAATTTAAATAAAAAAAATTAAAATTAAACCTACAAGTTTGAAAAATTAGGTTTCAACTAACCTAAATATCTTTTTCAAAAAAAATTGCTAACTATCTTTTAAATTTCATGTTATTTTATAAATTAAATATTCAATAAAATAAAATGATAATTTAATATCTTTTTCTGATTTTATAAATTAATTTAAATAAAAAATAAAAAAATTTAAAAGTTAGCAAAATATCCTATCTTTATTTAAAATATCATGATTATAATAATCTTATTTTTTATAAAAATTTAAATAAGGTCAATTTATTTAAAAAAAAAATTAAAAAATACTAATATCTAACCTTAAATTTAAAAATAAGATAAAATAATCAAAATTTAAAATAAGATAGATATTTACCTATTTTCAAGTTCAAATTACACTAATATCTTAAATTAATTTTAAAAAATCCAATTAATTTAATTCTGATAATTAGAATTGAAATAGGAATAGTAAATATCTAAATACAAAACTACACAAAAAAATCAGAAGTTAATTCCATGAAATAGTATGAAAAAACGAAGAAAAATGAAAATTTGTGGGTTGTACGGATGGTATGCAGTTGCATACTCATCCGCGCGCGCCACAAGGAGATCAGCCGAGAAAACTCGGCGCAAGGAGTCCCTTGCATGATTTCCGCGCGCAGAAAGGGGTATGAGACACCCCTGAGCGTGTCGCTCGAACAAAATAATGTCCAAACACGCATCTGACCAAGGGAAACTTGGTTCCGCGCGCGTGGGGTGTGTGTGATCATCCTATCTTTTTTCAAATCTTCAAAAAATCATAACTAATCCAAATAAAATCGAAATTAAGTTCTGTAAAAAAATGAATTGCTTAATTTTTTCCAAACTATCCAATAAAAATTATTCCAAAAACGAAAATTCGATTATTTTTCACAAAATCTCACCGCATCAAGCAATCATCATATAACACAGATCAACATGAAACCATCCAAATCACACACAAATCGTTTTAAGTCCAAATGTCTTGAGAGTAAATCAATTACCATGGCTTTGAGGCCAGTTGTTGGAATTATTTTACCAGGATCTTAGATCTACTAACAAGTATGTTGTTAAACATCCTAAATATGAACTTCTAAAACGATATGAAATAAACACATATAAAGTATGAGAAACCTTATAGTGGTTGCAGCGGAATATAATGTCTCCTTCCGCTCAGATCTGTAACCCTTGTATCCTTTCTGTGGCAGAGTATCACCAAGATCTGAGCCCGAATGTCCTTTTTTTGAATCCGGATTCTTCACGATCTTACACACTATGATTGAGGTACCACTTGATGTGTGTGGACACTACTCTATCACTAAGGGTTTCGAATTTAATAGTGAAGAAGAGGAATGATTGTGGCGGCTAGGTTAGGGAGAGAAGGCACTCAATTTTTTTGAAAAAAGATGTGTATTTTTCTGAAGCCATCACTACCTATGTATAGCAAACCACTAGGGTAGGGTTAGAATTATTTGGCATTAAAATAATAAAAAAATAAATGATAAATCCCTATAAAAGTGGCCGGCCATGTAAGTGGATAATGGGCCCCACTTTTGCAATTTTGTTGTTTTATCATTTTTGCATCTCATTTTCTCAAAAATGCCAATTTTCCAATTTAACCATTTAAATGCCAATTCCAATTATTTAATAACTAATAAATTAATTATTAAATAATAATGTCATTTAATATATTTATTAATTAGACTAATCAAAGTCTCTTAATTAACAAATGTACCCTAGAAACTTTTCTTCATAATTTTGCCCTTGCTTAGTGAAAATTCATAAACTAGACATAGTCTAATTTTAGAATTATAATTGATTAATGAAAATCAATTAACTGAGTCTTACAAGCAGTATTGTCTCAACTAGTATGGGGACCATGGGACTATATATCCGAGCTTCCAATAAGCAGACCAAGAATTTACCAAGTAAATTCACTGACTTATTAATTCCTTGTTGCATCCACGCATAGAACTCAGAATTGCACTCTCAGTTATATAGAACGCTCTATATATTCCACCATATAGATACGGTATTAATTATCCATTGTTATAATCCTAATTTGACCAATGACCCTCTATATATGATTTACATTGAATAGGAATCCAAATTACCGTTACACCATTCAATGTATTTTATCCTTAAAACACTTAGCTCCGTATAAATGATATTTCAGTGAAGTGAAATGAGTACGCAACCATTTATCTCAGTTTAGTCAAGCTCGAAGAAAATTATAATTTCACTTTCTATTTGCCAGATAGAAGCTATAGATTCCATCTTTATGTTTAGCGCTCCCACTCAATTGCACTGTGCTGACGACACAATAAACAAGAATCTAAATGTGAAAAGGGTTTGGATGAATTTATAAATCAAATAGACAAGTAAATGATAACATGAACCAAATGACACACAAATGAGTGATAAATAAATACTTCTGTTTCTTTATTGATATTAAAAGAATAGAGATTATATTGAAATAGAGTTTTATTTAGGGCATAAAACCCAACAAAGTCGTCCTCCTGTGGGATGGGAACAACGTTTCCACCGGGACCATATCCTCACAACTGTACGCTATTGAGAATGGTGAGTGGCCGGTTGTGGTTCTTGGGGTGGTCTGGTACGCTCATAACACTCTTGACAATTCTTTGGGCCAGTTGTTTTTGCAGGCCAGCAGCTTCTTCTTTAGGGCGACCTTTACGATTTTATTGACGACTTCTTCTTTTCCATTTGTCTATGGTCGTGCTACCACGGAGAAACTTGTAATGACTCCGTGTTGGTTGTAGAAGTCGGTGAACTCTTCGCAGTCAAACTGCTTTCCATTGTCTGAGACTATTTTATGAGGCAGGCCATATCGACACACTATGCTTTTAATAACAAAGTCTAGTGCTTTTTTAGCAGTTATGGTCTTCATGGGCTCGGCCTCTGTCCACTTTGTAAAGTAGTCCACGACTACTATGGCATACTTTACCCCTACCTTTCCTGTTGGTAACGACCCAATGAGATCTATCCCCCACACCGCGAAGGGCCAGGGGCTAGTCATTAGGGGAATCTCGTTAGGGGGGCCTCTTGGTATGTTCGCGAACCTCTGGCATGAATCACATTTTAGGACATAGTCTATGCAATCTTTTTTCATTGTTGGCCAGAAGTATCCTTGTCTCAGTATTTTCTTTGAGAGACTCGGACCTCCGGTATAATCTCCGCAAAACCCCTCATGGACCTCTTGTATGATCTGTCTAGCTTTAGGGTCTGATACACACCTTAAGTACGGCATTCTGAGTCCTCTTTGGTAGAGAGCATTATCCATCATCGCATATCGATGCGCCTGATACTGTAGCCTTCTCGATAGGGCCCTTTCTTGAGGCAACTCACCTTTGGTTATGTATCTGATGATGGGGTCCATCCAACTTGGCTCTTGCTCAATTGTAACCACCGTATCTTTAATTTTGATGCTCGGCTCTGTGAGGTGTTCAACAGGCACTACCCCCAGTCTCTCTATCTCACTGTCCAAGGCCAACTTAGCCAAACAGTCTGTGTGAGCATTCTTTTCTCTGGGGATTCTTTCCACTTTATACTCTGTGAACTCATGGAGCAACTCCCGGAGAGCAATTCCCGGACAATAGCTACGTACGCAGCCATTTTCTCTCCACACGTTTGATATTCTCCTGCGACTTGGTTGACCACCAGTTGCGAATCACTGAAGACTTCTACTCTTGCGGCTCCCACAGCTTTTGCCAACTTCAATCCTACAATAAGGGCTTCATATTCGGCTTCGTTGTTAGAAGCTGGGAATGCAAAACACAGGGCTGCCTAGAGGCGGAGTCCGTCTGGCAATATCATTGCTATCCCAACACCGGAGCCGTTCGTTTGACTCTCCGTCAATGAATACCTTCCATGCTGGGGTTCGCGGTACTGGCACGCTTGCACTAGCTTCTGCTTCATTGCACTCCGTTATGAAGTCTGCTAGAGCTTGTCCTTTTATGGAAATACGTGGTACGTAGTGTATGTCGAAGACTTCCTGACGCTTTCGGCTTCTGTAAGACTTGCCGAAGCGGGTGGTTTGTTAGTACCCTGATGGGGTGAGCCTAGAACTAGGGTCTTAACTTCCTTGAAGCCATCAGGAGGCAAAAAACTAACTTTTCAATCAACGGATACCGTATCTCGGTCCCTATCATACGCTTGCTAACATAGTACACTAGATGTTGGACCATGTCCTCTTCTCGAACTAGGGCTGCGCTGACAGCATTCTCGGAGACAGCTAAGTATAACAGCAAATCTTCTTCGTGAACTGGCTTCGATAGAATCGGTGGTTTAGCCATGTGCTCTTTTAGTTTTTTTAATGCCTCCTCACCTTCTTCAGACCATTTAAATTTTTGACATTTCTTTAAGATGTTGAAAAAGAGATGCAGTTGTCGGTTCATCGGGAAATGAATCAGCTTAAGGCAGCAACCTTTCCGGTCAAGCTTTCCACATCTTTGTGCTTCTTGGGGGAAGGCATGCTTAGTAAAGCTTGAATTTTTTCGGGGTTTGCCTCTATTCCCCTTTGGCTGACGATGAATCCTAAAAATTTCCCTGACTTAACCTCGAAAGTACACTTCTTTGGGTTAAGTTTCATTCCATACCTCCGGACCACTTCGAAGCATTTTGCGAGGTCGTCCGCATGGCTCATGCATGCTTTGGACTTGACTAGCATATCGTTCACATAATCTTCCATATTTCTTCCTAGGAGGCCTTTGAACATCCGGTTCACCATTCTCTGATATGTTGCACCAGCATTTTTTAATTCGAAAGGCATAACCAGGTAGCAGTATCCTGAAGCTAGTGCACTCTTGATCTGCAACGTGCATTTTAATCTGGTTGTAGCCGAAGTTGGCGTCCATGAAGGATAATAGCTTGAACCCAGAGGTGGCATCCACCATTTGGTCAATCCGGGGCAAAGGGAAGCAGTCTTTTGGACAAGCCTTGTTGAGATCGGTAAAGTCTATACATACCCACCATGTCCCATTTGGCTTTGGCACCAGTACCGGATTGGCCAGCCATTCCGGGTAGTACACATCTCGAATCAGGCCATTGGTTAGCAGCTTGTCTACTTCTTTTTCAAGGAGTCTGCTTTTACTGGGTCAAGGGGACGCCGCTTCTACTGTACTGGCGGCATATCTGGATTAACGTTTAGGACATGGGTAATCACATGTGGGCTTATGCCGGTCATGTCTCCTTGGCACCACGAGAAAACATCTGCGGTCGCCCTTAATGCTTCAATAATTTTGTCTCTCTCCTCCGGCTCTAGGCTTTTTCCTAGGCGGAGGATCTTGGTAGGGTCGAGGTCGCACACTTGTACTTCTTCGACGTCCTCCATAGGTTCTACGATTTTTTCGGTTCCCACACGAGGATCCAACTCGTCCTCTTCTGCCAATCCTGGCTCAATACCCTCACGGACCATCAACACCGGCAAATGTGTTGTAACATTATACCACTGCCTGGCCTTTCCCTGGTTTCCCCTTACAGTTCCTACTCCGGCCTCTTGAGTGGGGAATTTCAGGCACAAGTGTCGAATGGATGTGATTGTGCCAAAATCAACCAAGGTCGGTCGGCCAAGGATTGCGTTGTATGCAGTTGGGCAATCTACCACCACAAAGGTGGAGTACTTAAAAGTACTCTGAGGAGTATCTGGGCATAGGGTGACTGCCAGTCTCACTTTTCCCATTGGGATAAGCGTTGTCCCATTGAATCCTGTGAGTTGGGAGCCGCTGGGAGACAAATCCCTTTCCGTGAGGCCTATGGCTGTGAAGGCTTCTTTGAACAATAAATTCACAGAACCCCCATTATTCACCAATATTCTTGCCACAATTTTATTGGCAATGGGAGTCTCTATGACCAGGGGGTCATGATACGCACCAGTTTCGCATCTTCTTCCGTGAAAGTAATGGGCTGATCCATGAGTCGGGGCCTTTGTGCTAGAAGCTGGGTGACTTCCCACACTTCATCATGCTTTATGGCCCCAGCATAGCGCTTCAATTCTTTTCTGGTGGTTCCCCTAATATGGGGCCCACCAAAGATCATGGCTACTCTCCCATTAGGTCTCGGTGGGAGCCCAGGGACCTATTGAGGGATTGCTCCCCCAGAAGGTACAACGGGTGCACCCCCTAGTGCCCCTTGAGGCAACGGGCCTCCTACCGGAACCAGGTTGAGATGGGGTAGTCGGTTATTAATCCACTCATACAAATGGCCCAACCGGATCAAGTTTTCGATCTCGTCCTTCAAATTTTTGCATTCATTGGTACTGTGACCAATATCATTGTGATATTCGCATCTCTTGTTGGGATCCCTTCGCAAACTGTCCCTGTACAGCGGAGGAGACTTCCAGTAGTGTGTGTTTTGCCTTGTGGTGAAATACACTCGCTCCTGCGTGTCCGTGAGCTCCGTGTATTGTGTATATTGAGAGGTGTACCCCCTTCATTGTCGCTTGTCCTCCGCCCGGTTGCTACCCTTTGATGACCTCTTGCTCCGGGAGCTTTGGGGAGGCCTTGTCAGGCTTGCGGTAGGAGCGAAGTGAGATGGGACTTGACCACTAATCCCGGAGGGGTTGCTTATGGGATTCCTAAAATGTGATGATGCGGGAGCCAAGGCTAAGCTCTGATTATATCCTTGTGTAGAGGAGAATCGTATGCCGCTCATTTGAGGAGTGGTCGGGGGTATGGCTCCCGATAGCTGAGCTCCGGGTAAATATCCTGATACTTCGGTTGGATAGTATCCCCCGTAGGCCACTATTTGAGCTTCTTCCAAGTTAATGTATTTTTCAACCCTCTTCTGGAAATCTTGGAGATTGGCCGCTCCCTCATGTTGTAATTCGTTCCAGAATGGGGTCCGCGTACAGATCCCAGCTTGAAGCAGTGCAAGTTGTTGTCCGTCATCCACTTTCTTGGTCTTTGAAGCCTCCTCTTTGAACCTTTTTATAAAGTTCTTCAAGGTTTCTGCGGGTAGTTGCTTTATGTTAGTCAAGTCGTTGACTTTGAGATTAATCTTTCTCGCTGCGACAAACTGTCTCCGGAAGCTGACTTGCAACTTGTTCCAGCAGTCCACTGATCCTGGTTCCAATCTTTTGAACCATTCCTTAGCGAAATCGCTTAATGTTAGCAGAAAGCATAGACATTTGGCATCATTGCTGACCCTCATAACCGTCATTACTCGGTTGAAACGAGATAAATGATTGCTGGGGTCCGAGTCTCTGGTATACGCTGCTATCTCAGGCATCTTAAAATTCTTGGGGAGCCCTGCCTCCAATATGTGTTGGGCGCATGGCTCTCGGTCCTCGCAATCGGAATCTGAGTCGTCCCCTTTTTGCCTCCGAAAGACCCGAGCAATGTCCTTGTGCAGTATTAAATATTTAGAATTAACTCATTCATAATTTAAAATACAATAATAAAATTCATGTAATTTAAAAAATTATGGACACCAAATATTGTTCAAATAATCCTCCTCTGTCAAGGAATCTCAGTGTAATCAGAGTGAATAAAGTTGTAGAAATTTTGTCTTGTATAAGTATAAACAATAATTTTTGTTACGTAGGTAACTTTAATTTTCTTTAAAATGAAAAAGAAAAAAAAAATAGTATATATAAATGTACATTATGCTTATATTATAAACCACTAGAGCATAATCTACCATTGATCACAACGTCTTTTAAGTTAAAGTCACTGGTAACAGTGAAATGAACACAGCCTACCAGAATATTCAAACGATCATAGTTTTGGTGTAGCCAATCAGCAAATCATTTGTCCAATTAGCATGGTCCAACCATGAGCTACTTTACATATATAATTACACTATGGAGCTTATATTACTATAAGATCTCTGGCTTTCTCAATAAAGCATTCTTAGCATATAAATATGTATCTAATGAGAATTTCCACATATCTATTAGATACAAAATTCATTAACCTTTTGAATTTTTGTTGTTACTCTGTGTCTAGTAAAAGTTAGCGCTCAATAAAATTATTCTAACATATTACTATTAGTGTCACTCTGTGCAGTGTAATGTTGAATCATTGATTGAAAGAAAAGAAAAAAAGACATCAATAAAAAGAAAGCTTGTAATTTGGAAGGTTGCTTCAAAAGAAAAACCATTAGTCTTACTCTGCTTCTCTGCTTCCTCAACTATTTCTTTAGCTTCAATAAATTATCTCTTTGAGACATTTTATCAAATAATTGTCTTGCAATTAAATTCAAGAATTTTCAAGTATATAACTAAATTGAAGAACTCCTCACAAGTACATCTACATTCAAACTATTAATGCAACTTTCTGATGTTCAATTTTAATTTAATAAACATTACATTGCTCAAACCATAAGCACAAACTAGGATTAATGAATTAACATAAATCAACTAAAAGCAAGAGAAGAATAAAAATTAAGAAATTGATCGAAACTGATAAACTATATATAAAAAGAAAAAAAGATGATAATTACTATCGTCGCATGTATGTACATGTCTGGCAACATTTCAAGCACACCTCTATGAAATTTCAAGCTTTAGAAATCGATTCAAAGCAAGAGATAAGGGAAACCATAGTACATAAATTAGAGCTTAGATAAAAATTTGACAAAATTAGAATATAAAAGCAGAGATACATCTATATCAATATTGTCATTATTGTTGGGTTTTATGCCCTAAATAAAACTCCATTTCAATGTAATCTTTATTCTTTAAATATCAATAAAGAAACAAAAGTATTTTTTATCACTTTGTGTGTCATTTGGTTCATGTTATCATTTACTTATTTATTTGATTTATAAATTCATCCAAACCCTTATCACATTCATGTTCTTGTTTATTGTGTCGTCAGCACAGTGGAAAATAATCAAGATTATGTGATTAAAGATATATTCCTAGATTTATCAGTACACAAGGTTTAACTGATATGACAATCTACAGCATAGTTTACTTGCACCTTGGATAAGTGCTATGTTCTTTTCAGGGCATTGGTTAAAGTAAAACTTGGGTTGGATGCATGGAGTATGCATCGGAAGGGACCGATATTGAACTTTGATTTAGATATATTAAACTTACTGTAATATCTATTCAATTCAATATCACCTAGTTGATCCTAGATTAAATGATCTTAATCCTGATATGGTTAGGTTCAATCTCAGGAGTATTACACATGTTCTTTGATTTGTTAGTTAAGCCTACTTTTGGGTCAGGGTGATACGTACATTTTGGGAACATGGTAGAGCAATTGAGTGGGAGCGCTAAACATAGATATGGAATCTATAGCTTCTATCTAGCAAATAGTAAGTGAAATGATGATTTCCTTCGAGATTGGCTAAACAGAGATAAATGGTTGAGTACTCATTTCAGTTCGCTAAAATATCATTTATACGGGGCTAAGTGTTTTAAGGATAAAATACATTAAAGAATGTAACGGTAATTTAATCCCTATACAATGTAAATCATCTATAGAGGATCATTGATCACTTGGGATTATAACAATGGATAATTGATAGCGTATCTATATGGTGGAACATATAGACCGTTCTATATAACTGAGAGTGCAATTCTGAGTTCTATGCGTGGATGCAACAAGGAATTAATAAGTCAGTGAATTTACTTGATCAGTTCTTGGTCTGCTTATTGGAAGCTCGGATATATAGGCCCATGGTCCCCATACTAGTTGAGACAATACTACTTGTAAGACTCAGTTAATTGATTTTGATTAATCAATTATAATTCTAAAATTAGACTATGTCTAGTTTGTGAATTTTCACTAAGCAAGGGCTAAATTGTGAAGAAATAGTTTCTAGGGTACATTTGTTAATTAAGAGACTTTGGTTAGTCTAATTAATAAATATATTAAATGAAATTGTTATTTAATAATTAATTTTAGTTATTAAATAATTGGAATTTGCATTTAAATGGTTAAATTAAAAAATTGGCATTTTTGAGAAAATGAGATGTAGAAATGATAAAACAGTGAAATTGCAAAAGTGGGACCCATTATCCTATACCTAGGCCGACCACTTATGTAGGTATTTATCATTTATTTTTTTATTATTTCTATGCCAAATAATTCTAACCTAACCCTAGGTGGTTGACTATAAATAGGTAGTGATGGCTCCAGGAAAAAGATGATGCATCTTAATTCCTTCAAAG
Organism: Cannabis sativa; assembly: GCF_029168945.1. Taxonomy (NCBI): domain Eukaryota; kingdom Viridiplantae; phylum Streptophyta; class Magnoliopsida; order Rosales; family Cannabaceae; genus Cannabis; species Cannabis sativa. The sequence continues at coordinate 64,346,058 of NC_083601.1, forward strand.
AAAACTGAGTGCCTTCTACCTAAACCTAGCCGCCACTATCTCTTCCTATTCTTCACTACAAAAACCGAACCCTATAGTGATAGAGTGAGTGCCCACACACATCAAATGGTACCTCAATCATATTGTGAAAGATTGTGAAGAATCCAGATTCAAGATAAGGACATTTGGGCTCAGATCTTGGGGATACTATTCGACAGAAAGGATACAAGGGTTAGAGATCTGAGTGGAAGGAAACATTATATTCTGCTGCAATCACTGTAAGGTTTCTCATACTTTATATGTGTTTATTTAATATCGTTTTAGAAGTTCATATTTAGGATGTTAAACAACATACTTGTTAGTAATTATAAGATCCTGGTAAAATATTTCCAACAATTATTGCAATGACAAAATTGATAAAGACCAAATGATCAACGATACCTACAAATAACAAACATTAATCAAAATTCAGCAAAAAAAAAAAATCAAAGGTGTGATGATACTAAGAGTGAGGGTTAGAATTGGGGAAGAAGATAAGTAAACATTGCACAAATGAGATTGGGGAAGTACTTATCCATGTCGTGCAGAGCTTGAGATTGATTGTGATGAATAAAAACTGAAGAGTGCAATGAAAATCGATGAAAGCGATTGGAAGAGGAGAGAGAGATGAGATGATGGCTAACATCTCCTTTTCAACTTCTGTGTCATTAATTTTTATCTTAGAAGCAATCGTAGCCAGAAAGTCGGCATGACTTTTCTTGGACCGAGAGACATGGTCAACTCGTACTTCTTCAAACATTCCCATCAATCTCATTGCCTTCAACCAATAGAATAGGCTTTCGGACAATTCTCTTTTACTTTGAAACTTTCTTCAATCTAAGACACCACTAGAAATGAATCCCCCAGCCACTTCCAACATGGGGAGCTTTCGTATCCCTGCCAATATTGCAAGTTCGAGACCAATCAATAGTGCAAAATACTTGGCTACATTGTTTGTGCAATCGAATACCAACTTAAATGAAAATGAAACTACTTAGGTTGATGGGGCACCCCCAGAGGCATTAAAGAGTCGTTCTTTCATGGGAAACCCAATAAAAAAAAGGGAAAGGCCCTACTTATTCAGGGGTAGTCGAGGTGCCCATGGTAGGCGATGAATGGAGCAGTCGATCAAGGCAGGAGGGTGGTCTACGATCAGGCTTAGTCTTCTATCCTTGCTCTTCTTAGGTTGGTCGATAATTTCTAAACTATTGGGTAAACATAGATCCTAGAGAGCAAGTTTAAGCGGATCTCTAGAAGAAAGGAGTTTATGAGGTTTTTAGACTCAAGGCTTCTGTATCTGTTCTGGTTTATCAAAAGAAAAGGTTATTAGATATTTGTTCAAAACCCAGGTTTTCAAATATCTAGTCCTCGATGGATTGGACGGAAAAGAAGGTCAACGCGGACCTACTGATTGACCATAGATGCGAACTCCCACACCCTTAGCCAGTACCAACGACTAGTCTTCGGGCTACGAGGTATATAGGGCGAGAGCCCGCTAAGGTAACCCTTAAGCCTACCGTGTTGAGCCTCATGCATGTACTGAACCTAGACATAGCTTGCTAAGGAACCCAGCAGCCGACTCAGTACGGACTTTTTTCTGGGACTGCTTGATTCAGCATACAGCAGTGCAACATCAGACGTTAATCAGGAAGCATACAGCAGCAAGCACACATCTTTGCAGTCTTTCTAAACCTTAAACTATTAACCCGGTGTCAGCCTTTAGGCTTGCAAACCTAATCTTGAGTGTTGTTGAACCATAGGTTCGGCACAAGGGGAATCCTTCTTAGACTCGGTTCGCCGTCAGTTTGAAAACCGCAGGTGGGTGCGAACTACTAGAGGCCCGTCTAAGAGGTTAGTCAGAATAGAAGACCTAGAACACCTTGGTGAATCAAACCCAGAGATAGAGATCATGGCCAACAGCTCCAGTCACCGAGGCACCAGGACCCTATCTATGATGGGGACAATGAAGAGTCCACTGGCTCTAACCATCAGCTGAACCCTACAGCCCCGACAAATCAGCAACTAACTAACGAGGCAGTTAGTCGTCAACTAGATGAGATTGCCAGGATGTTAGCACAATTGACCTCGCAGGTAGCCATCAAAAATACCCTGGCTGCACCTGCTGCTTAAGGAACAAACCCTCCATCTACCACCCTGACTCAGGGGGCACAGATCCACAACCACAAAGCCAACCAAGAGTAGCTGATGCTAGACCTGTAGACCCAGTACCCACATCTCTATGTGCCCGCAGAACCTGATCACTACAAGGAAGAGATCCGAAGAGAGCCTCCTGCAGTACCGGCCGTGTACTTGGCTCCCACTCCCATGAATCAGATAGTGCCATACGTCCCACCACAGTCGTCCGATCCTCTGATGGAGAAGATCAGTCGCCTTGAATGGGCAGTTAATAAGTTGAGTGGGGACAGGTATGATGTTGCAGATCTTGAGAATCTCTCCCTATACCCCAAAGTCAGGCTTCTGTACGGTTTTAAGTGGCCAGAGATAGAGTTGTATAACGGAACCGGATGCATAACGAAATAGGAGAAAAAGAGGCTTACCTCGGAGGACGATCCAATTGCTATGCTCTTGAAGAGCCTGAACCCTGAGTATACCAATAGGTTGACTACATCACCCAACTTTTCATTCTTTAGTTTGTGCTGGCTGCCAGATAGAAGATGCATTGACAGCTAGGCGGTCGCTCCCCCTCTCTACGTCGTTGCTTTGCAACGGGTCCTCGAATAATGAGAAGAAAAAGTCTGACGGGACCTATCAGGCTAAAGCAGAGGTGAATACAATTGGAGCGACGTCGCTGAACCAAAGGCCAACCTATACAAGGGGCAGGCAGCACAACCATTTCAAAATAAAAACCCCAGTTTTATCAAAAAAATACTTAGGTTTGGAACCTCGACGGACTCCGCAGGCCCAAGCTTAGTACCCACATGCCCAATAGCAACAACTGGGTAAAGTGTCCTATCTGCAAGGTTAACAAGGGCCCCAACAGGGTTAGAGACAAGCCAGAAGACAAGACCGACCAATCCGTTACTGCTTCCGATGAGCAAGTTGATGGGAGGTCTGGTACAGGTACAGAAGGGGGTCTTTTGTAAGCCCTATACTATATAAAGGGCATTAGATCACTCTCTCAAGGGCTAAGTCATTCAACAAGCATTAAAAGGTCTTTACAAGTCCTCTCTCATGCTCCATGAAGCTTCTCACACTCGTGAAGTCTCTCTCTCTCAAACCTCATACTCTATTTATGCCTCTTAGACACTAAGTCATGTATCTTCTTAAGTTCTTCATAGAAACTCATGTTGGCCTTTGTGCCCCAAATAAAACTCTATTTCAATGTAATCTTTACCATTCAATTATCAATAAAAAAAAAAAAAACAGAAGTATTTTCATCACTTATTTAGTATGTCATTTGGTTCATGTGATCATTTATATGTTTATTTGATTTATAAATTTATCTAAATCCTTATCACATTGATGTTCTTGTTTATTGTGTCGTCAGTACAGTGGAAAGTAATCAAGATTATGTGATTAAATGTATTCCTAGATTTATCAGTACACAGGGTTTAACTGATATGATAATCTACAACATAGTTTCCTTGCACCTTAGATAAGTGTTATGTCCTTTCCAGGGCATTGGTCAAAGTAAAGCTTGGGTTGGATGCATGGAGTATGCATTGGAAAGGACCGATATTGAATTTGGATTAGATATGATAAATTTACCGTAATATGTATTCAATTCAATATCACCTAGTTGATCCTATATCAAATGATCTTAATCCTAACATGTTTAGGTTCGATCTCAAGAGTATTATTTAGTGGAGCGGTATGAAGAAGAATTTGGTAGAATTCGTATCGAGGTGCCTCACTTGTCACCAGATTAAGGTTGAACATCAGAGACCAGCAGGGTTGTTGCAGCCTTTAACCCTACCGGAATGGAAGTGGGAAGATATCACGATGGATTTCGTGGTCGGGTTACCTAGAACCATGGGTTTGTTTGATTCCATCTGGGTAGTGGTGGATCGATTCACGAAATCTGCTCATTTTCTGCCTGTTAGAACAACATTTACAGTGGATCAGTTGGCAGAATTGTATGTCAGAGAGATTGTAAGACTTCACGGGGTACCGAAGTCTATAGTTTCGGATAGGGATCCGAAGTTCACCTCCAAATTTTGGCAGAGTTTGCAACGAGCAATGGGTACAAAGCTGAAATTCAGTACAGCATTCCATCCTCAGACAGATGGACAGTCCGAAAGGACCATTCAGATATTGGAGGACATGTTACGAGCCTGTGTTATGGATTTTGAAGGCTCTTGGAATAAATATCTACCGTTGATAGAATTTTCTTACAACAACAGTTATCAGAGTACGATAGGGATGGCTCCCTATGAACTGTTATACGGTAGGAAGTGTAGATCTCCCATCCACTGGGATGAGACAGGGGAGAGAAAATACTTAGGTCCAGAGTCAGTGCAGCGGACCAATGAGGCAATAGAGAAGATAAAAGCTAGAATTCTTGCCTCACAGAGTAGAAAGAAAAGTTATGCAGATCCGAAACGCAGAGATGTTGAGTTCCAAGTAGAGGACCATGTGTTTTTACGGGTATCTCCAATGAAGGGGATCAAACGTTTCGGGAAAAGAGGCAAGTTATGCCCTAGATTTACAGGACCTTTCAAGATTCTCGAGAAGATAGGTCAAGTGGCATACCGGTTAGCATTGCCTCCAACTTTATCAGCAGTTCACAACGTATTCCATGTCTCGATGTTGAGAAAATATGTTTCAGATCCCTCTCATATACTCAGTTACGAGAGCCTAGAACTGCAGCCAGATATGTCTTACGAAGAACAGCCAGTGCAGATCCTGGATAGAAAGGATAAAGTCCTTCAGAATAAGACCATAGCATTGGTCAAAGTTCTCTGGAGAAACAGCAAGGTGGAGGAAGCCACCTGGGAGCTAGAGTCAGATATGAGAGCTCAATATCCAGAGTTATTCAGGTTAGATTTCGGGGACGAAATCCTTTTAAGGGGGGAATAGTTGTAAAGACCGCTTAGTTTAATTTGGAAATTAGCAGTTAATCATGATTAATTATGAAAATTATTTATAGCTATTTAAATAATTATTTATACTGTTATTATTGAATTCTGAGATGCATTTTATGTCATTCAGTAGTTTTCATAAAGTTTACATTTCCGGTGCCCGGTAACATGGAACTCGGTGTTTGGCTCAGTAAAATCACAACTTAGTATGTTAGTAGTTTGGGACGGTTTATTAGACATTGGGAATGTCGGGAATGGCCGGGAATTTAGAATTTCCCAAAATACCCCCCTTTAGTGTTATTTATGAGATTTTAGTGTGAAGGGGCAAAATAGTCATTTTGCCCCATTGTTAGTTTGTCTTTTTGTGGCTTAATAATTGAAAAATATATGTTTAATTGGTTATTATTTTGGCTGAAGTTAAATGAGTTAAGTGGCATTTTATTTCATTTATTCAAATTTTCAAACTTAGAGAAAAATAGAAAATTTCAAAGCTCTCTTTTCCTCTCTCTCTCTCTCTCGGCTGGTAGGGTGTTTCTAGGGCTGGGATTTCTTAATTTTCAAGCTCTTTCTCCTTCAATCTAGTGTTCATCAAGCTTTGGTAAGGTTTCTAAACCTTTCCCTTTTGTAAATTATGGAAAATGTTGAAAAAGATGAGGTTGCATGCATAGTTTAAGTGGTTGTTGCTGCTGTGATTTTATTGTTGTTTTCAGAGATTTAAGCATGTTAAATTGAGGATATTTGAGCTGTTAGTAATGCATGATAGTTAGGCTGCTTGAGTTATGGTTTTTTCTATGCAAAAGCTTGAGTTTTCAAAGTGGATTTGTGAGTTTTGTTGCTGTGTTTGTTGAGGTCGAATTCTTGTGTTTTCAGAGGCTTTTATATGCATGTTTAAGTAGGTTTGATCTGATTTGGATGCATGTTAGTATTATTTAACCAAGTTTGAGTTTGAACTCAAAGCTTGGAGCTTTAATGGCATTTTTGGTTTATGTGTGTTCTGGACTGTGTAGTTGCTTTAGAAATGTTATTTGGGTCCTTTAGAACAGGTCTGGAAGGTTTGAGGTTGTTTGGATTAGATTTGAGCATTGTGTGAATTTTTGAAAATTCTGCCTGCGAGGAACCGGAATTCCGGTTGTGCATCCGGAATTCCGGATGGGTTTTGAAAATTCCCAGAACCGGAATTCCGGTTGGGCAACCGGTCTACCGGTTGGGGAAATTTCAGGAACCCTAGATTTCCTCGTTTTTATGTTATTTGGGGTATTGCCATGCTTTTTATCGATAGGGAAACTTTTAGTTCCTAGTTCTAGTCCCCGGGAAGTGATTTAGCGTATCACTTATAGTGTTGTGATTTTTATGGTTTAGGAGCCTGTAATCCGCCGCGCAGATAGTTCCAGTCAGGTTGACCGGCACACCTGAATTCAGAATCCAGGTAAGATTAGTATAACAGTATGCATATGTAGATTACATGTTTAGCGTGCATGTAGGAAGCCTGTTAGATTACATTAGATAGGTATGTTGGCTTCGAACCATCCGACTGTGTCACGTCGGTACAGGCTGGAGTATGACCAGTAGCCGGAGTATGACCGGTTCGACCGATTAGGCTGATACTTAGGTTGGTGGTTCCGTACTATTTGACGTATCACGTCGGTACAGGCTGGAGTATGACCAGCAGCTGGAGTATGACCAGTTCGACCGATTAGGCTGATACTGTAACACGTCGGTACAGGCTGGAGTATGACCAGCAGCCGGAGTATGACCGGTTCGACCGATTAGGCTGTTACTTGTCAATAGTACCGTCCCTATGAACGTTCAGAACTCAGTACCGTGTTGGACACGGCAGTTAGGGGGACTCAGTATCGTGTTGGACACGGCAGTTAGGGTTATGGTCAGGGGTATGGGCGTCTGATCATGACCAGGATTTATGTATGAGTATTATTATGCTTTTCTTACTGAGTCTGTCGACTCACAGTGCTATGTTTATGTGTAGGTAAGGGCAAGGCTAGAGCTGATGGACCATGAGCGAGCCAGTGAAGATTGTACATGTCGGGGCGGTTAGGCCTGGAGCGTACGATCATTGGGACAGCGAGGCTATTTTTGTAACTAGTCGCTAGGCGACAATTATTTTGTATAGACAGTAAACTTTTGTAAATAGTTTTGTAATCGGGATCCCGAGTATTTTGTATAAATATTTTACAAGTTTAATTAAAAAGCAAAAAATTTAATTAATCATGTTTTCCATAAACCTCGTTGATTAGCAACGAGCTGCACAGCATGTTTAAAAATCACGTAATACGCCTATGCTAGTTAGGGTGTTACACCTATGCAATGTAAATCATCTATAGAGGATCATTGATTATTGGGATTATAACAATGGATAATTAATAGTGTATCTATATCGTGGAACATATAGAGCATTCTATGTAACTGAGAGTGCAATTCCAAGTTCTATGGTGGATACAATGAGGAATTAATAAGTTAGTGGATTTACTTGGTAAATTCTAGATCTGCTTATTGGAAGTTCGGTTATATAGGCCCATGGTCCCCATACTAGTTGAGACAATACTTCTTGTAAGACTCAGTCAATTGATTTTAATTAATCAATTATAATTTTAAAATTAGACTATGTCTAGTTTATGAATTTTCACTAAGCTAGGGCCTAATTGTGAAGAAAAGAGATTCTAGGGTTTATTTGTTAATTAAGAGACTTTATTAAGTCTAATTAATAAATATATTAAATGGCAATTTTATTTAATAATTAATTTTTAATTAGTAAATAATTATTTTTGGCATTTAAGTGGTTGAATTGGAAAAATAGCATTTTTGAGAAAATAAAATGAATGTTTTTTTAAAAAAAATGCAAAATTGCAAAGTGGGGCCCATATCCATGGCCGGCCACTTAAGGGCTAATTTACCATTTATTTTTTTTTTCAATATTTTAATGCCAAATAATTCTAACCTAACCCTAGTTGGATTCTTATAAATAGGTAGTGATGGCCTCAAAGAAAAAGATGATGCAAACACTTTCCTTCAGTCAAAAACTTGAGCCATCTTCTCTACCAATTTCGAATCCTTCTCTCTCTCTTTCTCTCTTCAATTTCGAACCCTATAGTGATAGAGTAAGTGCCCACACACATCAAGTGGTACTCAATCATAGTGTGTAAGGCTGTGAAGAATCCAAATTCAAGAGAAGGAGAATCGCGCTCAAATCTTGGTGATACTCTGCTACAAAAAGGATACAAGGGTCAGAGATCTGAGCGGAAGGAGTCATTTAATTCCTCTGCAACCACAGTAAGGTTTCTCATACCTTTTATGTGTTTATTTTATATCATTTTAGAAGTTCATGTTTAGGATGTTAAAAACATACTTGTTAGTAAATCTAGATCCTGGTAAAATATATTTCAACAACTCACTAGTTCTTTATCTGTATCACATTGTTCTCACAATTGTAATATTGAAGAGAGTCATAGCTAGAAATCACAAGCTTTTACCTGTAATATAGTATTATCTCAATAGTGAATACAACTAAAAGGGGAGTAGGTCATTACTCACTAATCAAGGTGGTCGAACCTCTATAAATCGATGTGTCAATTTTACCATTTGTTACTATTATTTACCCATGGTGATTGCCAGTCATAAAAAAGGCTTCGTTGTCAGTTGACCAAATTTTGAGTTAATATTTTGGTGCTTTCATTGAGAGTCTTTTTTAATTCCTTCATCTCGTTCTGATCAATCACCATGGTTCTAACCAAAAGAACGACCCCTTCAAATCCTCCTCAGGATCCTATGATGGTAGATTCTAATGTTTGTGTTCCTCCCACCATAGAAGTCCTATTAATTCAGATAACACTGTCAATCTAGCCAATCTTGCAAATTCTGTTGATCCCGCCATTCCTCCAAGACTGGGACAACTCACAAGTTCTCATGCAGAAGAGAAAATCAACATGGAACAACCTCCACATAACACAAATGGGGTTGTTCCACAGTGCTACGCACGAAAAATAAGGCCAGGAATTGGCAAACCAGTTATTGGTGAGCTTCACTTGGCCTTGGGAAGCTGATATTGAGCTAGCCAGGCTCAGAGAAGTTGGTGAGCCTCACCATGTGCTGCTAATCAGTTTGCTTTTTTTAATCTCATATTCTTTTGCTTATTTTTTATGCTATATAAAAGTAAATTTTAATTTTTTTTTTTTCCATGTTTATTAAAAGTGCCCTAAATTGATTTTAGGAATTTTGTGATTTTTCAAAAATAAAATAAAGTTATAAAGAAAATTTAGAAAAACTATAATAATGTTTTTTTTTTTTAAGAAAAAAAAAAACAAGTGCATTAAATTAAAAGAGAACAATGAGGTCCATCCAGACATACAACATCACTTAGAAGAACCAAGGTAAGGACGTAAGGTAATGTAAAATCTAGGAATAATTAGAAGAAACACTAATTTTTGTAAAAAAAAAAAAAAATTACATTTTTACTTTTAAAGATTTTTTTTTTTTTACATTTTTACGGTAATTTATAAAAACACAAGAAAACAACATCAAAACAACATAAAAATAATATATAAATAACAAAAAAATTAACAATAAAATAACAAGAATACAACATAAAAATATACAAAAAGATCGTATTTTATGTAAATAAAATCTTAAAAACCGTAAAAATATTAAAAATTTCGTACATACCGTATTTTTATAATTTTTTTTGTTTGTTTGTTGTATTTGTGTTTTTTTTTTTTTTGGAAATTATCTTATAGGTGTATGTGTATAAAAATGTGTTTTTCTAACATTAAGTTTTTAATATTTTTATTAGAAATTTGAAGTTGGGTTTGATTATGTAATGTATTGTTATTTGTTTTCCGAATAAAAAAGAAAATAAGGTAATGAAGTATGGGTATTGACATCATATGGATATGGTGGTGGTGGGGAATGGGAGGGTTAGTATTCCATGGTTGAAATGAGCACGAGAATTTATGGGCAAAGCAATAATATGGTCATGGTCAATTTAGAAGACTTTTAACAAATAATTATTGGTGGAGAAAGGTTTATTGCGTAACCTAATAAACGTTATTACAATATTATATATCAAAGTTGTTCAAAAATAAAATAAAATAAAATAATTATATATGAGAGGACTCTGTGTTTTGTCTCAATGTATTAATAATGTTTTAGTATCTTTATATATTAAAAATTTCATCAAAAATAGTTATCTAACTGCAATTTTTAGGTTAACCGATTTTTTTTTAACTTCAGTTAACTTTAACGAAACTGTGGTGTAAACTATTTCTTTTCATCTTTCCAATCGTTAACTTCAAAAAAAAGAAAAAAAATAATACATTGATATTTCGACTGTCTACAAACTCAGAAATTCGTTCAGTATTATCGATGATGACTAGACTAAGTAGAATGAAAAACCCAAACTGTCGACTGCCTTCAAACCCGGAAAGGCGACCATTCAGTCGTTTTTAGGTGAGAGAACTTAATTAAGTTTCAATAATAGATCAAATAATATTCCAGCAATTCTGATTTTACCAACAACTTTTGATAACATATGTCGCTGGTAGGGGTGTACATCAAACCGCCCGCACCACACCGCACCGCAAAAAAAATACGGTTTAAAATTCTTCGCGGTGCAGTTGCGGTTTGAATTTTTCCCAAATCGCGCGGTGCGGTACGGTTTGCGATTTTGAATTATTAAACCGCGATTCAAACCGCATCGCACCGCATGTTTTAAAATTTCAATTTTTATATTTATTTAATTAAGCCCATACATATGAGCCCAACCCAAGCCCATAAATGTTAGGGCAAAATCCATAACATTTCACAAACCCTCGCTTCTTAGCAACAAACCCAAGCCCATACATGTGTATTGAAATTTGGAGTTGGAAGTTTATGTTTGTTTTATTTTTAATAAAGTATGTTAGTTGTACATTTATATTGTTGTTGGAATTTAATTAGTTTCAAGTTTGTTATTTTGATTTAGGTGTGTTGTTGAAACTTTAAAAAAATTATTAACTTATTGTTGTTGTTATAATTTTTAGTAGTCTCAAGTTTGTTGTATTTTCTTAAGTGTTTTGGAATAATTATATTAATGATAGTTTAATTATTTTATGATGATTTCAAAAAAAAAAATTGTGATAGTTCAAACTGTTAGACTATATATATAGTGTATGTAATATAGCATATATAATGATATGAAATGCGGAAAATAAACTTTAATCATATCAATAATATATGCAATGAAAGGATCGATGTACCTCCAGCCATTGATCTTTGAGCTTTAATCCCTGCGATAGCTTCGGTATTGGAGTTCGGGCTTCCTCGCTCTCTCAACTCTCTTTAGATGGAATTTGCTGAATGGATTCAGAATGAGTGAGGAGCTCGGGGACCGAGACCCTATATTTATAGGTGAGATACTCCATCAGTATCTGTGCCACATTAATTGTCAGAATATTTTGACAATTAATTCAGGAAATCAAATCAGGTAATGAATATAGAAATCTGACCATATATAGAATATTACATAATTGATTTTGTCCAGATTTAATGAATATAAAATATTCATTTATCAGAAAATCAATTATTTATTTATTTCCTTAAATAGAAAATCATTTCCTTAATTAGAAAATAACATCCATATATAAAATATTCTAATATTCTCCCACTTGGTCAGCATTTAAACTAAAATATTCAAACCCAACGTTCCTCATTATATAATAAACATACGAATCATAGCGACATGTCCTCATTATGAATCGAGTATTATCTTCCATGTATTACAATACATTTATTATATAACAATGTACTTTATGTAGCAATGTACTTAAGTGAATAAACCCTAAACCTTATGTTTATTCAGGTCCTCTGAAATTTTTCTCAAATGTAAAATTAAGATGCGCATAAATATGAGAAAAATCAAAATAAGAGTTTCATTAATAATAACTTTATTTGTACAAATTACATAAGGGAACCAAGTCCCATGTTCTCTACATGATCCTTGAATTTATGAGGTGGCAAGCCTTTTGTCATAGGATCGGCAATCATCAATTCAGTGCTAATGTGTTGAATGACCACTTTATTTTCCTTAACACGTTCTCTAATAGCTAAGTACTTAATGTCGATGTGCTTGCTTCGACTTCCACTTTTGTTGTTCTTAGCCATGAAAACAGCAGCTGAATTGTCACAGAACATCTTTAGCGGCCTTGCAATGGAATCAACCACTCTAAGGCCTGAAATGAAACTCTTTAGCCATACACCATGTGATGTAGCCTCAAAACAAGAAACGAACTCAGCCTCCATAGTAGAAGTAGCAGTCAAGGTTTGTTTGTTACTCCTCCAGGACACAGCTCCACCAGCAAACATAAACACGTAACCAGATGTAGATTTACGTGAATCACTGCAACCAAATAAATCGAGTCCGAGTAGCCAACTACTTCTAGATTGTCGAGACGTTTGAACATCAGTTTTTAATCCTTAGTACCCTGAAGATACCTCATTACTTTCTTTGCAGCTTTCCAGTGGTCTATCCCCGGGTTACTCTGAAATCTTCCTAACATTCCGACAGAATAAGCAATGTCGGGTCTTGTGCACACCTGAGCATACATTAGGCTTCCGACAGCAGAAGCATAAGGAATGTTCTTCATTTGTTCTCTTTCAAAATCATTCTTTGGGCACTGGCTCAAATTTAATTTATCACCCTTCATAATTGAAGCAACGCTCGGTGAACAATCTTTCATATGAAATCTTTCTAAAACTCTGTTGATGTAGGCTTCTTGAGATAAACCTAAGATACCTCGGTATCTATCTCTATGAATCTTAATGCCTATGACATAGGATGCTTCACCCATGTCTTTCATCTCAAAGTTCTTTGAAAGAAATTGTTTCACTTCACGTAGCAACCCTTTATCATTGGATGCAAGAAGAATATCGTCCACATATAAAACAAGAAAACAGATCTTACTCCCACTTTCCTTCAGGTATATGCATTGATCCATGACATTCTCTTAAAATCCAAAGGAAGAGATGACATCATGAAATTTTAAATACCATTGACGGGATGCTTGTTTTAATCCATAGATGGACTTCTTGAGCTTGCATACCAAATCCTGACCTTCACTAGAGGAGAATCCTTCTGGTTGTTTCATGTATACCTCCTCCTCTAGATCACCATTCAGAAAAGCAGTTTTTACATCCATCTGCTCCAGCTCTAAATCAAAATGAGCAACTAATGCCAAGATGACTCTCAGGGAATCTTTCTTTGATACAGGAGAAAAAGTCTCTGTATAGTCAATTCCTTCCTCTTGAGTGAATCCTTTAGCAACAAGTCTCGCTTTGTACCTCTCAGTGTTGCCTAATGAGTCTTTCTTAGTTTTATAGACCCATTTACAGCCAATGGCTCTCGCCCCATTAGGCAACTTTACAAGTTCCCAAACTCTGTTGCACCTCATAGAATTCATTTCATCATCCATAGCATTGTACCACAATTTTGATTCTCTACTGTTCATAGCTTGTAAAAACGTTTCTGGATCATTTCCAATTCCAATATCAGATTCTAATAAATACACAACATAGTCTTTGTAAATCTTTGGTTTGATAGATCTAGTAGATCTTCTTAAGACTTCACCAACAGGCTCTTGGGGAGCAGCAGCAGGTTCAGCAGGTTGTTCAACAGTTGCAGGCAACTCTTGAACATTTTGATCTACTGGATTATCATTACCAACTTGTGGATCTTCAGTGATTGGTAATGGTTGTTCAACATTCGTTTGAACTACAGGAGTGTTAACCATTATCAATCTTGCTTTTGAAGTGGAAGGTTCTGAAGGATCTTTCTCAGGACCTAAGTCCTTTGATTGATCACTCCCACTGATCAAGGCATTCTCAAGAAATTTTGCATTCCTTGATTCCACAATTCTTGTACTATGAGATGGACAATAAAACTTGTAACCTTTAGACTTTTCAGCGTACCCTATAAAGAATCCGCTTATGGTCCTTGGGTCCAATTTCTTCTCTTGTGGATTATATATTCTGACTTCAGATGGACATCCCCAAATGCGTACATGATTCAAACTTGGTTTCCAACCTTTCCATAATTCAAAAGGAGTTTTTGAGACTGCCTTTGTTGGAACTCGGTTTAATATGTACACGGATGTCTTTAATGCTTCAGTCCACAAGGATTTAGGAAGGTTAGAGTTGCTACTAAGCATACTCCGCACCATGTCCATTAATGTTCGGTTTCTTCTTTCTGCAACACCATTTTGCTCGGGTGTACCGGGCAAGGTGTAATGGGCAACAATCCCATTTTCTTCAAGAAACTTCGCAAATGCACCAGGTGCTTGTCCATCTTCTGTGTATCTACCATAATACTCACCTCCTCTATCTGATCTCACTATCTTAATTTGCTTGTTGCATTGTTTCTCTACTTCAGCTTTAAATATCTTAAAGACATCTAATGCTTCACTTTTATTATGAAGTAAGTAGATATACATGTAGCGTGAGTAATCATCTATGAATGAGATGAAGTATTTCTGACCATGTGACTCCATATCTGGACTACATATATCAGTATGTATGATTTCTAATATTTCAGAACTCCTATGGACACCAGTTTTGACAGACTTGGAGGTTTGCTTTCCCTTAATGCAATCCACACAAGTATCAAAGTCAGTAAAATCTAAGGTATTGAGTACCCCATCTTTTACCAACCTTTTAATTCTATCAATTGAGATATGTCCCAATCTCCGGTGCCACAATGTACAGGAATCCTCTTTCATAACACATCTTTTAGTGCCAGCGCGAACATGCATAACATTATTAGTGGTATTATTTTGTAAATTAAGGCAGTAAAGACCATCATACAAAATACAATTTCCAACACATTCAGATTTATAATATAAATTGAAATATTTGTCTGAAAATGTAAAGGAAAAACCAAAGGGTATAAGTCTTGAAACTGAAATCAAGTTTCTAGAGAAACTTGGTACATAAAAGGTCTTTTCTAACTTTAAAATAAAACCATTACTTAAAACTAAATTGCATGTTCCAATAGCTTCCACATGTGAGCCCATCTTGTTTCCAGATAAGATGCTTTGCTCACTTGCCACTGGCTTCCTTAGATTTTGAATATCCTGCAAGGAATTTGTTATGTGAATTGTTGAACCGGAATCAATCCACCATGTGTTAAGATTAACATTAGCCATATTAGATTCATAACATACTAAGGAAATTGGATTACCTTTGTCATCCATCCATTTCTTGAACTGGCTGCACTCCCTTTTAGCATGTCCCTTTTGTTTACAAAAGAAACATTTGATGGAATCTTTCTTTATGGCAGCCTTGGGAGCCATGGGCTTTTTCCCTTTGTTCTTCTTGAATGGCTTGCGTTTCTTAGGTTGAGTGGTCAGGTGAACACTTTCTCCTTGCTCCTGTAGGAGCCTGGCTTCCTCTTGAACACACATGGTCATCAATTCATTGATAGTCCATTTTTCTTTATGTGTGTTGTAGGAAATTTTGAAAGGCCCATACTGTGGAGGAAGATTGTGAAGGATGTAATGAACCAGGAAGGTATCAGGAATGATAACGTCGAGTTTCTTCAAATGAGCAGTGATGTCCCTCATTTTAGAAATATGTTCTCGAACTCCTTTAACACCGGGAGTTTTGTGGACGAGAACTCTTGGATGAGGTTGATGAACAAGGATTTATCTGAAGTGTCAAACTGCTCATCCATAACTTTGATAAAGTCTTTCACCTTCTCAGGTGGCTCCACCGATCCACGCATTCCCATAGGAATTCTGGACATAATGAACATGATGCAGACGATTAGATTGCTCCCACTTTTCACGCAAAGGCAATCTCGCAGCAGTTGCTAGTATCAGTGATAGCAGCTGGTTCATCTTTCCTTATTGCATAATCCATGTCAGTGCAAGCTAGGTGGAGAAGAACTCGTTCCTTCCAGATTTTGAAGTTGTCACTCCTAAGCTCAGGGATTTCACTAGTGATTTCAGCATATTTAGAGGTGGATGAAATAGCTGCAAGAGTAGGATTACAAAAAATTTAGATGTTAAAAGAATTGAGGCTTTAATGAATTCATGTTTTACCAATGTAGAAACATGATGAAGATGAAAATTTTATTAAATCTAAAATTGCCTGTGGGCTAAATTTTAAATCTAATAAAATTAGATGAACTTTATGATAGATTTAATGAAATATTTAATTTAGAAATAATGGAGGAATGAAATCTATCTTTAATTAAAATTTGTGATAACACTATTAATTCAAATCCTCATAACTCCCTGTGGGGTAAATTAAGAGAATTTAACTTAATATATTATCCTAATTAATTATAAAAATATAATAAAATTCCTGTGGGGTAAAATTATTATATCCAAATAATTAATTACAAGTTTTGTCCATTAAGGTGAATTTTAATTAATATATAATTTTATATAATTAAAGATGCTGTGGCTACTCCCTAATTATAAAAAATTATATTTTCACTTTAGACATTAGGTATTGGGCTCTACCTAAAAGTAATTTCGTTATTAACATAATAGACAATCACTGAGATTAGTGCTCCTAGTGTGGTCGTCCGAAGATCATTAAAAACCGTTCTAGATATGAGCATTTGTCCCAGGTTCATGTTTTCTTATGTCAAACCACAAAACTACTTACGTTTTATTCATATTTTATTCATTTTATAAAGTTTTATGAATAATTTTATGAAGTTTTATGAAACTTAATTGCTAAATAAAATATTCAACCTATCTTAATGTTTGAATATTTCTAAATATATCTAGCACTATAAAAGGAATTTATGTATAGCATTTAAATCATACAAATCCAAATTAATTGCATTAAACATAAATTTGTCAAATAAATACAAAATAATACAATTAATGTATGATCATTAATTAAATGCAAATTCCTTAATATGAAATTAATGGCAGATTTTTCAAAATTAATTTAGACAATAAATTGCAGAAATTTGGTAATGTATAATTAAATGCACAAATTAGCACAATTTTTACATGCCTAAATAAATCATGTAATAAATTACCAAATTTAAACAAATTTCCATTTTCAATTTATACTATATATATGTATTAAACAAAAATGAAAAATTAACTAAATGCAATTTATTGACTAAATTAACACTGAAATGGGAAAATAATTAATATTCCAAATAAATAAAAATTTATAAAAAAAAATTCGGAATTTTTCCCCTTTTTTTTTTTTTTTTTTTTTTTTTGAAAAATCCATACTGCCAAACGACATGTCGTTTTTTGCAAAGAGCAAAACGACACGTCGTTTTTCCAAAATTTGAAGGGCTGAAAATGAAGAAGAAAACGACACGTCGTTTTACGCAATGCAGGGCTGAGGCATAAACTATAAACGACATGTCGTTTTCCACAATGTGAAAAACGACATGTCGTTTTTCAACAACGACAGCTAAACTGAAGGCTTTCAAACGACACGTCGTTTTTGACAAACGACACGTCGTTTTGGGCAAACGACACGTCGTTTTTTGGCAAACGACATGTCGTTTGCGTCGTCTTCTTCAGCCAAACCGGGTCGATTTTGACCCGTTTTTCTGCACGCGGGTCCGTCGAACCCGACCCAAACCCGATCGGAAATTGCGTTTCCGACGACCAAATTGCGTGTTTTCAAATCTAAATGGTTCTAAATCAAATAATAAAGAGATCCACATAGATTTTATGCACGAAAACACGAAAAAATATATACTTTAATATCACGAAACTAATCGGGTCCGAAAAAGTTTTAACTGAAAATTTTTTCCATCTTTAAGTTTTTCAATGGATTTTCAATGCTTAGATCGATCTATAATACTATACGAATATAGTAATGTATATAGAATTCAAAATAAACACCGAAAAATGAAAAAAAAAGGAAAAAACAAAACCATGGACCGATCGTGATTATATATACGCATGTATATATATATATGCATGTATATATCACATAATAAAAAAATGAATATTATGTTTATTATTATGTGACAAAACATATATATAATATACAATATATATATAAACATATATACATATAAAATATATATATATATATACACGTACGAGTATGAATGTATGAGTATATAATATATATGTATATATGAACAATAAAAGATATATATATATGTATATACTGATTAAAATGTATATATAATATAAATGGTATGAATATAAATATATATATATACAGAACCGAAAACAAATATGTATATATATGAACAGTATATGTATGTTTATATATATATATATATGAAACTCAAATAAAATCAAGGCAGAGATAAATCCGCTCTGATACCAACTGTTAGACTATATATATAGTGTATGTAATATAGCATATATAATGATATGAAATGCGGAAAATAAACTTTAATCATATCAATAATATATGCAATGAAAGGATCGATGTACCTCCAGCCATTGATCTTTGAGCTTTAATCCCTGCGATAGCTTCGGTATTGGAGTTCGGGCTTCCTCGCTCTCTCAACTCTCTTTAGATGGAATTTGCTGAATGGATTCAGAATGAGTGAGGAGCTCGGGGACCGAGACCCTATATTTATAGGTGAGATACTCCATCGCATACGTGCCACATTAATTGTCAGAATATTTTGACAATTAATTCAGGAAATCAAATCAGGTAATGAATATAGAAATCTGACCATATATAGAATATTACATAATTGATTTTGTCCAGATTTAATGAATATAAAATATTCATTTATCAGAAAATCAATTATTTATTTATTTCCTTAAATAGAAAATCATTTCCTTAATTAGAAAATAACATCCATATATAAAATATTCTAATACAAACTGCATAAACCGCAGAAACCACACCGCATCATTTTTTGCGGTGCGGTTTTTGCGGTTTTTTAGTATCGCGGTGCGGGTGCGGTTTGGAAAATTGGAAAAACCGCATGTGCGGGTTGGTTTAAAAAAATGGTTAAAAATCGCACTACCCGCACCGCGAACACCCCTAATCGCTGGGTCGCAACTTAAATCAAAAGAAAAGAAGTATGGGAGGAATATACCTAATACTATAAGGTTCTTGATGCTTCGATTGGAGATGAAGGCCTAGGGAAGCTCATCATTCTGGTTGGTGCAAGTTCGTATCAACAATCCCTTGATAATTTGAAGGGGATTTTTATTGATTACTCTTAAATACCTCCTGTTAAATTATTTTTCTAAGTTTATTTTCTTCTTCACTTTGTTTTCTTTTTTAATATGTCAGTTAAGTTTTCTTAGTTCAGATTTGCATTTGATTTTTTTCTTTTTTCACAAATTATTATATAAGATTTTCTTTTTATTTACAATTACACCAGTCTTTAGCATGGTTACTCATATTATTCTTAATTATTCATCTTTTTTCTTCTTTAATTGAAAAGTTGATTGGATGATAATTTTTTAGGGCATTTTACACTTTTGTATATGTTATATTAATTAATTACAAAATATGTGCAAAAAAAAACATATTGTCATTTTCTCATACATTTTTATATATAATTAAAAACTTTTTTTCAATTTTTTTTATAATATATATATATGGTAATAATTATTGATTATTATATATATGGTAATATTGGTTATGTTTATTTTTATGTTTACAATTATAATAAACATACCAATAATATAAAATATCTTATATATGTGTTTATTTTATTTTCTATTAATTAAACATACTGATTTAATAAACAAAATAATAATATTCACATAGGTTTATTATATCACTATATGTGTGTTATGTTTATTTTTTAGTAATTTTTTAGAAAATAAATAATATATATATAAAAAAAAAATTGTTGATCTTCATCTTTTTCTTTGTTTATTGTGTCATGTTTATTTTTTCAAATTAAATAATTTTTGGAGTTTATAAAGTTATGTTTGTTAATTTATTTTTTTATGCAAGAATTATACTTCAATAGAAAATTCGTTCACTAACTCATTAGAAAATAATCAATATACAGAACAATAGAAAGAAAATATACTTATTTTAGTATAGTATAATAAACATATTAATAATATAAAATATTTTTGTATATATATTTATTTTGTTTTTTATTTATTAAACATACTAATGTAATAAACAAAATAATAATATTCACATATGTTTATTATATCACTCTATGTGTCATGTTTATTTTTAGTAGTTTTAAGTATTGATTTATATTTATATACGTTAATGTTTATAATTTTGATATTGTATTTTATTAAAAAAATCTTATCAGATAATAATAATTCATACTAAAATAGATAATAAATATTTGTATTTTAATAAAAAAATATTTAACTTGTTTATTTTTATAAAACTGTTTAATTAATTTTACGAAATTGTTTATTTTGAGTTTTAATAAACATATTTTATTATTTAATGATTAAAATGTATGGTTTCATACAATAAGTTTTCAAAATGTATAAGTTTTTAAAATAATTTTTTTTGCACATTTTTTGTAATTATGTTATTTTTGTTGTACATTTATAAAAAAAAGTCCAATTTTTTATTATTTTTTTTGTCTGTAAGGAGGTCGAATGATATTTGAGGGATTTAAGTAGCATACATTGATTTGACAATTTCATATTTATAATTATGCATATTATATGTTTTTGATGAAATGACTCAAAGAAAGGTTTTGCCACTATTTTAGTATTGTTTGAATTTAGGGTAATTTCTAGACGTAATCTTTCCTATCAGTAGTTTCATATATTGTTGTTGTGTTATTGGATGACGCCTTTTTTCTCTCTCTATTATTTGATTGGAGAAATTATGTGGAAACAATCTTTATTTTATTAGCCGTATAATTATCAATAATAGACATTTGCCTAATAGTTTATTCTACTGCAGTGCAGCCAGTTTGACCAAGCTATTACTGAATTTAGGTGGCGTTTGGTTAGAGGTAATGAAATGGAATGGAATGAAAAAGGAAATAATTTTCATTCTATTCCTTTGTTTGGTTGCATTTTAAAGTATTGGAATGGCATTCCAATGGAATGCTCTTTCCACCATTTTGGTGGAATGGCTATTCCATTTTAAAAAGGAAGGAATGACCATTCCAATGTAACAAGAAAAAAAATTTAATTATTTTTTTATCAATTTTTTTTATCCATTTTAAATTTTATTCCATTCCATTCCTATTCCCATTCCCATTCCCATTCCTATTCCTATATTTTGCCTTGCTCAATCACCATATTCAGTTTTCATTAGTTTGTTGAAATATAAGTAAATAACTTGTAAATTTTTTTCTTCATAACAAGTCTTCCATTGTTTATATGTATACTTATTGTTTCATCTAAATTCCTTATATCAATACATTTTTACTATTCATAAGTTTCTCTTACTCATGCTCCTTTCTCAGGTTAAAATGTTTGTCATAGAAAAGTTATGTCACATTGGATTTAAATTAATATTCATTTGAATAGCTTTAAAAAAAAGTCATGTGACTATAGGTAGCAGTTATGTTGGCGGGTAGTGGGCTGCAAGTGATGAACCGCTGTACTATATTGTATCCCGAAAGGTGTAGTCATTGCAAAGCCCAAGTCATATTCCACTCTCTTATTATAGTAATTGCAATTTTATATAGTGAGTGATGTATATGCATTGTTGTATCTGCAATTAATGTTCTAATATTGTGGTTACTATTATGCTTTCATACACTTTAGGCATATAGATTTTTTTGTCCAATAAAATACAATTGTTACTCATTGACATAGAGAAATTGAGCAGTTGCTTAGCCTACTTCTCTAGGTGGAAAAATGCAAAAGAAAGAGAAGAGAATGGTTCAATTGGAGATGAAATTTTTCCCAAACTATGTTTGAAATCATAAGTAAGAGTAGGTTCTTCTCTTTCAATTGAACTAATTTTCATTTTTTTTTCCATTGAAACTTTTATATAACCCAACAATGTATGATTAATTCCGATGATGGAATTCTACTAAGAATACTCAATTTGGGGATGGAATATAATCAATAAATTAAGTAAATAGTTTACTTTATTGGGTTAGTATCTATATGGATTAATGCATCTAATATGACTTATTTTGAGCAATGACTATATATTATGCTACTCTTTTTTTTTTCTTCTCATATTGGAATTATGAACCTCTAGACTTCTTGTTGAAGTGACATTTAATCTCTAGAGCTTTTATTGGTCAAGAAGTTCAATCTTGCATCTGCCAGCAAAGTGGGGGGCTATTTCAGGCTTATTGGTATCACATAAAGCTAAATAGAACAGAACACCTAGCTATTAATGAGGTATTTACTTTTCTCATGTAAGTTTTTTTTATTAGATACCCAAGTCTCATATATTCAAAGTTGCTCAGCTATTTGAGATCGGGCAAGTAGATACAAGGGAATAGACTAAAGACTAAGGAAAAGAACAAATTCAAGAAGACTTTGTTGCACAGTCGCTTCACAAGAAGACTAAGGTGTAAATTGCTTGACAAATTCAAGGTTCATTGTGTGTTTCCTATGTGATGTCATAATCTAATTCATAAGAGTTCACAACCCTATAGAAATGGATAAAATAAATCATCTTTAGAATTCAATATCTTTAGCAGTTGTTTGAGCTCGAAAGCAACAAAAGTATAATGATAAGAAAGAATATATGCGTTTTAATAATTTTAGGAGTGAAAAGTGAATCTCAAGATAATTTTGCTAAAATGATGATTTTTAATTATATTTTAGTTCGATACTTTGTAAGTTTTGATAGAATAGCTCATGTATCCCATATTGCAAATAAACTCCAAACTCTTCTATTATCATTTTAGGTGAGAAAGACCCTACACTTTTTCCATTTTTTTTTTATTATTTTGCTACTTTATGATCATCCACTTTTTTTTTTTTTATATATATATATATATATACTTTAGTTACAAAAATAGTATTACTTATACAGAGAATAAGTTTAAATATATTTACATGAAAATTAGAATAATAAATGATAAAGTTATATATTGTTTTGACTTATTATAAATTATTTTTTCATATAAGGATAACTGTAAATATTACAATTAACGTACTTTTTATTATTAATACCAATGTACATATCATAATTTTATATACACAAGTATATTTTACTAACTAAATACAATAACACGAAGATTATTTTAATAAAACAAATCATTCATATAATCATACCTTTAGTTACAGAAATCTAAAAAAAACCAAGAAACCTAAATCTTAAATAAAACTAACATTTACGTGGCTCGGCACGTAACATTCACCTAGTACAATTATAAACAAATTGTAGCAAGAGAAAGAAGAAGAATCACTATGTTGAGTCATTATAAAGAGTTTAAAAGATACTACACTTTATTTTACAAATAATAAATCAAGTTCAAAAAGATATTATAAGAATAAAGATTGAAACACACACTTCTCATAATATTTAAGAGATTTCTCATAATTATACACTATTTATAATTGGAAAATTTTACCACACACACCCTTTTTTTATGCACTATATATCTTTGTTTTGATATTTAACATACTTTTTTAATCAAATTTTTTTTCTCATGATCATATACGTTATAGTTATTTAAAATATCTTGTAAAATTTAAAAAATTCAAAAAAAATTAGCACGCTGAAAATAAGGTTCAAACATTATATTGGATGTGTGACTATTTTATTTTATACGCATGTGAATAGACTGTTTGAACATTACTTTTTATATAATAAATTGCTTTTAAGGGAATGCATTGTAGAAACACTATATTTTCGGCATGTAAAATTTTTCTAAATTTTAGAAAAATTTACAGGATAAATAACTATAATGTAAAGCCCGCTTAGTTAATTTGGAAATTATCAGTTGATTGTGATTAATTATGAAATTATTTATAGCTATTTAAATAATTTATTACTGTTATGTATGGAATTCAGAAATGCATGATTATGTTATCAGTAGTTTTTATATGTTGCATTTCCGGTGTCCGGTATTTTGGAACTCGGCGTTTGGCTCAGTAGAAATCACAACTTAGTATGTTAGTAATTTGGGGACGGGTTTTAGACATTGGGAATGTCGGGAATGGCCGGGAATTTAGAATGTCCCAAAAATACCCCT
Source organism: Cannabis sativa (assembly GCF_029168945.1). Taxonomy (NCBI): domain Eukaryota; kingdom Viridiplantae; phylum Streptophyta; class Magnoliopsida; order Rosales; family Cannabaceae; genus Cannabis; species Cannabis sativa. The sequence continues at coordinate 64,370,181 of NC_083601.1, forward strand.
TTAGTATGATTTATGTGATTTTATGGTGGAGGGGCAAAATGGTCTTTTTGCCCCATTAGTGTTTTGTCTTTTAGTGACTTTTATTTGAAAATTAAATGTTTAATTTTTAGTATTATTTGGCTGAAATAAGGGTTATGTAATGGGGGTTAATTCATTTTATCAAAAATTTCAAAGTTTAGAAAAAATTAGAAAATTGGAAACTTTTTCTCTCTTTTCTCTCTCTCTTTTTTCGGCTGAAAGCTTGGGGTTCAAGGGTTGATTTTTCTTCAATTCGCAAGCTAGTTTCATCCAATCTAAGTGTTCTTCAAATCTTTGGTAAGTTTCTAACCTTTTCTTGTTGTAATTTCTTGAAAAAAATGATGAAAATGGTGATGCATGCTTGAGGTTTTGATGTTGTTGCTGCTGGTTATTGTTGTTGTTGTTTCTGTGTTTAAAGTGTTGAATTCAGTAGGTTTGATGAGATTGAATTGCATGCTTAAGTTCTTGTTCTAGTTGGTTAGATGCTTATGTGAAAAAGTTATGAATTTTTGAAAGAAATGGTTCAAATTGTTGCTGTGAAGTTGCTGGATATTCTTAGTTGTTTTCAGAGGCTTAATTATGCATGATTTAGTAGATTCTAGCTTGTTTGAATGCTTGATTGTGGGAATTGCTCAAGCTTGAGTTTAGAACTCAAAGCTTGAGCTTTAATGGTGATTTTTGCATCTGTGAATTCTGGGTTAGTTTGATGCCTAGGATTTGTTCTTTGGGGTATTTAGAGCAGGTCTGGAAGGTTTGGATTGATTTGGGTAAGAATTGATCAAGTTAGGAATTTTTGAAAAATTCCTGCGAGGAACCGGAATTCCGGTTGTGCAACCGGAATTCCGGATGGGTGTCCAGCAATTCCCGGAACCGGAATTCCGGTTGGGCAACCGGTCTACCGGTTGGGGAATTTTCCGAAACCCTAGTTTTCCTCGTTTTTATGTTTTAAGGGGTATTGCCATGCTTTTTATCGATAGGGAAACTTTTAGTTCCAAGTTTTAGTCCCCGGGAAGTGATTTAGCGTGTCACTTATAGCGTGTGATTTTTATGGTTTAGGAGCCAGTAATCCGCCGCTCAGCTTCTGTTCCATCGAGTTGACCGCACACCCGAAATCGGAATCCGTAAGATTAGTATAACGATATGCATATGTAGATTACATGTTTAGCGTGCATGTAGGAAGCCTGCTAGATTACATTAGTTATGTATATAGGCTTCGAACCATCCAACCCCGTCACGTCGGTGACAGTCCGGAGTATGACCAACAGCCGGAGTATGACCGGCTCGACCGATCAGCCGACATTTGGTTGGTGGTTCAGTGCTATTGACCTATCCCGTCGGTGACAGCCGGAGTATGACCAAGAAGCCGGAGTATGACCGGTTCGACCGATCAGAGGATACTTGTCAATAGTACCGTCCCTATGAACGTTCAAAACTCGGCACCATGTTGGACATGGCGTAGTGGCTCGCACCATGTTGGACATGGCGGTAGCGGGACTCGCATCGTGTTGGACACGGCAGCTAGAATTATGTATGATATTATTATGCTTTTCTTACCGAGTCCGTCGACTCACGCTTACGTTTATGTGTAGGTAAAGGCAAGGCTATAGCTGATGGACCGTGGGCGAGCTTATGAGATTGTACATGTCGGGGCGGTTAGGCCTGGAGCGTACGATCCTCGGGACAGCAAGGCTGAATTTTTGTAACTGGTCGTTAGACGACTTTTATTTTGATGTAACAGTTAAACAGTTAAACTTTTTGTAAATATTTTTTTATAATCGGGATCCCGAGTCTTTTGTAATATGGTTTATGAGTTTAATTAAAAAGCAAAATTTTAATTAATCACGTTTTTCCATAAACCTCGTTGATTAGCAACGAGCTGCACAGTACGTTTAAAAATCACGTAATACGCCTAAGGTAGTTAGGGTGTTACAATTTGGTATCGTAGCCGCCGTGTTGTCTTCCGAAGATCGTCACGACATGTACAATCATCATCAGCAGTTAGCTCGGTTCACGGTTCAGTAAGCCTTTATTGCTTTAGTAGTTTATTTTATTCTGTTATGAAAAAGAAAAGCCTGTTAGGAAGCATGTTAGTAGCCTGATAGTAGAATAGGCGCATGTTTCGTTTTTAATTTCCAAATTAAGCGGCATTAGTAAGCTCGCCTTGAATACGACCTGATATGCCAACTCTTGGTTTCGCAGGCGGTTCTAATCAGATGGACGCCAGGCGGACTACCAGGAGTCAGGGCAAATCCGTGGGGTCGAATCAAGGACAGGGAGCTCAGTTTCCCCCACCTGCTAGGGGCCGAGGTAGAGGTCCCCGAGGCAGGGCTCGTGGCCGGGGTGATGAAAACTCGCCACAAGCCGCCTGTGCTCCCCCGGCCGATCGTGAGCCCCGAACCGGGAGTTACGGTTTGCGGAGATGCAAGCCCGGATCGAAGAACAAGACCTCGAGATTCGTAGGTTGAGACGGCAGGTGCTCCTGCCAGCTCCGGTGCCCATAGTTCCGGTGGCACCTCGCCCCTGCCGCCTGTGCCGAGATAGTGGTGGCGGCCCATAGATTGGAACCATTGTATGAGCGGTTCCGGAAGCAAGCACCTCCGGTATTCCTGGGAGGTCCGGACGTGATGAAAGCCGAGCAATGGCTGACGGTGATCACCAAAATTCTGAATTTCATGGGTGTCACCGATAACGACAGAGTGGTGTGCGCCACGTTTCAGTTCCAGGAGGACGCTTTGGTATGGTGGGACATGGTGTCTCAGATCCATGACGTCACCACCATGACCTGGGAAAGGTTCCAGGAACTCTTTAATGCAAAGTATTACAATGAGGCGGTCAGAAGCGCCAAGAGGAAAGAGTTCGTTCACCTGACCCAGCGGGAGAACATGAGCGTCACTGAGTATACTACTCAGTTTGATCGGTTGGCGAGGTTAGCCTCGGGAATTGTGCCGACCGATTTCAGTAAGAAGGAGAAGTATTTAGACGGGTTGAATCCCAAGATCAGGCATGACCTGATGATCACCACCGACGACAGCACCACCTATGCTCAGATGGTGGAGAAGGCACTGCGAGCTGAGGGCGCAGTGGGGTGCATGTCAGAATCAGCCAGTACTCCGGTTAGTGGCGGAGCTCCTACCCCTCCCCGCATCGGGCTTTAGCAGGGAGTAGTGGTTCGGCCATTGATCGAGGAAGAGAGCACCCACCGCTTCCGTGGCTCGAGTCGAACAAGAGGTTCGGGGGAACTAGAACGAGTAGGAGTCGTCCCGGTGGCACTGAGACCCGATTCTCCTATCCCGAGTGCCCTAGCTGCAAGAGGCACCATCGGGGCGAGTGCAAAGGTCAGGGATGCTTTCATTGTGGCATGCCCGGACACTTCAAGAGGGAATGTCCCCAGCTCCGATCAGAGGCACCGAGAGCTCCAGCGATACCCACTCCGACCTGGGGTGTTCGCTATCACGCAGGCTGATGCAGATGCCAGCCCATCAGTAGTCACAGGTCAGCTTTCTATTAACAACTCGTTATATTCAGCGTTGTTTGATTCTGGGGCTACACATTCTTATGTGGCGGCCAGAGTCTTTAGTAAATTGGGTAGACCCTATGATAGATATGAATCAGGGTTTGGAACCCTGTTACCTGGCGGAGAATTGGTTATATCCAATAGGTGGATTAGGTCTATGCCGATCAGGATAGATGGTAGAGAGTTAAGCGCTGATCTGATAGAGATGAGCTTAGTCGAATTTGATATTATTTTAGGAATGGATTTCCTATCTAAATATTCGGCGAGCATTGACTGTAAAAGGAAGATGGTGGTCTTCCAACCAGAAAGTGAAGAACCGTTTGTATTTGTGGGTTCAGTTCAGGGATCTCGGATCCCGGTGATTTCGGCTATGTCAGCGAGAGAATTGTTGCACGGCGGGTGCTTAGGGTTTCTGGCCGTGGTGGTGGACACCACTCGGCCAGATACCATTCGGCCAGAGGACATCAGAGTGGTTTGGGAATTTTTGGACGTTTTTCCCGAAGAACTTCCAGGGTTACCACCTCAGCGGGAGATTGACTTCGTGATTGACTTGGCACCAGGGGTGGATCCGGTTTCCAAAGCCCCGTATAGGATGGCTCCAGCTGAACTTAAGGAATTAAAGATTCAGCTCCAAGGGTTGCTTGACATAGGGTTCATTCGGCCCAGTGTGTCACCCTGGGGAGCCCCGGTTTTGTTCGTCAAGAAGAAGGATGGATCTATGAGGATGTGCATCAACTACAGAGAATTGAACAAGCTGATGGTGAAGAATAAATATCCATTACCTAGGATCGATGACTTGTTCGATCAACTTCAGGGGAAGACGATCTTTTCTAAGATTGATCTCCGTTCGGGTTATCATCAGTTGAAAATCCGAGAGGAGGACATTCCGAAGACGGCTTTCCGCACTAGGTATGGACATTACGAGTTTCTGGTTATGTCATTCGGACTAACCAATGCTCCTGCAGCATTCATGGACCTGATGAATAGAGTATTCAAGGATTTCCTCGATATCTGTGTGATTGTGTTTATCGACGACATCCTCGTGTACTCTCAATCAGAAGAGGAGCATGAGTTACATCTTCAGATGGTACTGCAACGACTTCGAGAACATAAGCTTTACGCCAAGTTCAAGAAATGTGAGTTCTGGTTGTCTCAGGTGTCCTTCCTAAGGCACATTGTGAGTAAAGATGGGATCAAGGTGGATCCCGGGAAGATTGAATCCGTCAGGGATTGGCCGAGACCGAAGACAGTGACAGAGATCAGAAGCTTCTTGGGATTAGCTGGGTACTACCGTAGGTTCGTGGAGGGGTTCTCCAAAATTTCAATGCCCCTAACCGAGCTTACAAAGAAAAATCAGAGATTTATTTGGTCAGATAAGTGCGAAGCTAGCTTTCAGGAGCTGAAACAGAGATTGATTACTGCACCGGTACTAGCTTTGCCTTCGGACAAGGAGAAGTTCGTAGTCTACTGTGACGCATCCAAACAGGGTTTGGGGTGTGTATTGATGCAAGCCGACCGGGTTATCGCTTATGCCTCCCGTCAGTTAAAGGATTATGAGCAGCGATACCCGACTCATGATTTAGAATTGGCCGCAGTGGTTTTTGCACTGAAGATTTGGCGGCATTACCTTTATGGGGAGAAGTGTGAGATCTATACCGACCATAAAAGTCTCAAGTATTTCTTTACTCAGAAAGATTTGAACATGAGACAAAGGCGTTGGTTGGAATTAGTGAAGGATTACGATTGCGAGATCCTCTATCATCCCGGAAAAGCCAATGTAGTGGCCGATGCCCTGAGCAGAAAGGGTCCCGGGAAAGTAGCTAGCATGGTTCAGATCTCACCCCACCTAGCTGAGGATATGGTTAGATCCAGCATTGAGTTTGTGGTAGGTCAGCTTCACAACTTGACGCTGCAATCTGATCTATTAGAAAGAATAAAAGTCGCTCAGATGACAGATCCGGAGTTAGTGAAAATCCGAGATGAGGTGTTGGCTGGTCAAGCCAAGGACTTTTCAGTGTCAGATAGTGGGATGCTTTTGTATAAAGCCAGGGTTTGTGTTCCGAGCAGTGTGGAACTTAGAAATGAGATCTTTGAGGAGGCTCATTCTACCCCATATTCTCTGCATCCCGGCACCACCAAGATGTACCAAGATTTGAAACCGTACTTCTGGTGGAGCGGTATGAAGAAGAATTTGGTAGAATTCGTATCGAGATGCCTCACTTGTCAGCAGATCAAGGCTGAACATCAGAGACCAGCAGGGTTGTTGCAGCCTCTAACCCTACCAGAATGGAAATGGGAGGATATTACGATGGATTTTGTGGTCGGGTTACCTAGGACCACGGGTTTATTTGATTCCATCTGGGTAGTAGTGGATCGATTTACGAAATCTGCTCATTTTCTGCCGGTTAGAACAACATTTACAGTAGATCAGTTGGCAGAGTTATATGTCAGAGAGATAGTGAGACTTCACGGGGTACCGAAGTCTATAGTTTCGGACAGGGATCCGAAGTTTACCTCCAAATTTTGGCAAAGTTTGCAACGGGCAATGGGTACAAAGCTAAAATTTAGTACAGCATTCCATCCTCAGACAGATGGTAAGTCCGAAAGGACAATTCAGATATTGGAGGATATGTTGAGAGCCTGTGTCATGGACTTTGAAGGCTCATGGAGTAAGTATCTACCGTTGATAGAATTCTCTTACAACAACAGTTATCAGAGTACGATAGGGATGGCTCCCTATGAACTGTTGTACGGTAGGAAATGCAGATCCCCTATCCACTGGGATGAGACAGGGGAGAGGAAATACTTAGGTCCTGAGTCAAGATAAATGGACCAATGAGGCGATAGAGAAGATAAAAGCTAGAATGCTTGCCTCACAGAGCAGACAGAAGAGTTACGCAGATCCGAAACGCAGAGATGTTGAGTTCCGAGTAGGGGACCATGTGTTTTTACGGGTATCTCCGATGAAGGGGATTAAACGTTTCGGGAAAAGAGGCAAGTTATGCCCTAGATTTACAGGACCTTTCGAGATTCTCGAGAAGATAGGTCAAGTGGCATATCGGTTAGCATTGCCTCCACCTTGTCGGCGGTGTACAACGTATTCCATGTCTCGATGTTGAGAAAATACGTTTCGTACCCCTCTCATATACTCGGTTATGAGAGTCTTCACTTCGGCCGTACATGACCTATGAGGAACAACCGGTGCATCCCGGATAGAAAGGATAAAGTCCTTCGGAATAAGACCATAGCATTGGTCAAGGTTCTCTGGAGAAACAGTAAGGTGGAAGAAGCCACCTGGGAGCTAGAGTCAGATATGAGAGCTCAATATCCAGAGTTATTCAGGTTAGATTTCGGGGACGAAATCCTTTTTAAGGGGGGGATAGTTGTAAAGCCCGCTTAGTTAATTTGGAAATTATCAGTTGATTGTGATTAATTATGAAATTATTTATAGCTATTTAAATAATTTATTACTGTTATGTATGGAATTCAGAAATGCATGATTATGTTATCAGTAGTTTTTATATGTTGCATTTCCGGTGTTCGGTATTTTGGAACTCGGCGTTTGGCTCAGTAGAAATCACAACTTAGTATGTTAGTAATTTGGGGACGGGTTTTAGACATTGGGAATGTCGGGAATGGCCGGGAATTTAGAATGTCCCAAAAATACCCCTTTAGTATGATTTATGTGATTTTATGGTGGAGGGGCAAAATGGTCTTTTTGCCCCATTAGTGTTTTGTCTTTTAGTGACTTTTATTTGAAAATTAAATGTTTAATTTTTAGTATTATTTGGCTGAAATAAGGGTTATGTAATGGGGGTTAATTCATTTTATCAAAAATTTCAAAGTTTAGAAAAAATTAGAAAATTGGAAACTTTTTCTCTCTTTTCTCTCTCTCTTTTTTCGGCTGAAAGCTTGGGGTTCAAGGGTTGATTTTTCTTCAATTCGCAAGCTAGTTTCATCCAATCTAAGTGTTCTTCAAATCTTTGGTAAGTTTCTAACCTTTTCTTGTTGTAATTTCTTGAAAAAAATGATGAAAATGGTGATGCATGCTTGAGGTTTTGATGTTGTTGCTGCTGGTTATTGTTGTTGTTGTTTCTGTGTTTAAAGTGTTGAATTCAGTAGGTTTGATGAGATTGAATTGCATGCTTAAGTTCTTGTTCTAGTTGGTTAGATGCTTATGTGAAAAAGTTATGAATTTTTGAAAGAAATGGTTCAAATTGTTGCTGTGAAGTTGCTGGATATTCTTAGTTGTTTTCAGAGGCTTAATTATGCATGATTTAGTAGATTCTAGCTTGTTTGAATGCTTGATTGTGGGAATTGCTCAAGCTTGAGTTTAGAACTCAAAGCTTGAGCTTTAATGGTGATTTTTGCATCCGTGAATTCCGGGTTAGTTTGATGCCTGTGGATGCATTCTTTGGGGTATTTAGAGCAGTGTCCGGAAGGTTTGGATTGATTTGGGTAAGAATTGATCAAGTTAGGAATTTTTGAAAAATTCTGCGAGGAACCGAAATTCCGGTTGTGCAACCGAATTCCGGATGGGTGTCCAAGAATTCCCGGAACCGAATTCCGGTTGGGCAACCTGGCCTACCTATTGGGGAATTTTCCGAAACCCTAGTTTTCCTCGTTTTTATGTTTTTAGGGGTATTGCCATGCTTTTTATCGATAGTGGAAACTTTTAGTTCCAAGTTTTAGTCCCCGGGAAGTGATTTAGCGTGTCACTTATAAATACAGTTGTGATTTTTATGGTTTTGGAGCCGCAATCCGCCGCTCTCGCCTTTCGTTCCCAAAGTTGACCCGCACACCGAAATCTAATCCGTAAGATTAGTATAACAGTATGCATATGTAGATTACATGTTTAGCGTGCATGTAGGAAGCACCGCTAGATTACATTAGTTATGTATATAGGCTTCGAACCATCCAACCCCGTCACGCTCGGTACGAGCCGGGAGTATGACCGCACGGAGTATGACCGGCTCGACCGATCAGTGACATTTGGTTGGTGGTTCGGCTATTGACCTATCCCGTCGGTACAGCCGGAGTATGACCGACGGCGGAGTATGACCGGCTCGACCGATCAGGAGGATACTTGTCAATAGTACCGTCCCTACGAACGTTCAAAACTCAGTACCATGTTGGACATGGCAAGAAGTGGCTCGGCACCATGTTGGACATGGCGATGGCGGACTCGCATCGTGTTGGACACGGCAGTTAGAATTATGTATGATATTATTATGCTTTTCTTACTGAGTCTGTCGACTCACAGTTTACGTTTATGTGTAGGTAAAGGCAAGGCTATAGCTGATGGACCGTGAGCGAGCTTATGAGATTGTACATGTCGGGGCGGTTAGGCCTGGAGCGTACGATCCTCGGGACAGCAAGGCTGAATTTTTGTAACTGGTCGTTAGACGACTTTTATTTTGATGTAACAGTTAAACAGTTAAACTTTTTGTAAATATTTTTTTATAATCGGGATCCCGAGTCTTTTGTAATATGGTTTATGAGTTTAATTAAAAAGCAAAATTTTAATTAATCACGTTTTTCCATAAACCTCGTTGATTAGCAACGAGCTGCACAGTACGTTTAAAAATCACGTAATACGCCTAAGGTAGTTAGGGTGTTACATATAACGTATACAATTATAAAAAAAAAATAACTAAATTATTTTTTTAAATACCAAAACAGATAAAAATGCATCAGTATACCACATTATAAAATTTTCCTATAAATTATTATAAATTTCTAAAAAAATATATATAATATTAATCTAAATATTTACAATATGTGGGCATCATTCTATAAAATAGTGTATGGATACATTTTTTTTTTTTTTAGAATACATTCTAAAATTCCCCTATAATTATTAGCTCTTAGTCACAAGACACCAATTAATTAATTTTTTTTTTAAAATGGAATTACTTTAAATTTAACAATACTAATAAAAATTAAATGAATGGACAGTGACAATGTAAAATTTGTAAAGGCGAGTTCTATTTACACCCCACAAAATGATAAGTACACCCCATTATTAAAAAAAAATATAAACTTAAATAACTTTTAAAAATTACTCTTAATATTTTTTTAAAAAAAAATTTCTCACATTATTTTATGTTAATTTCAATACTTATTTTGATTTTATTTTCATAATTTTTTCTAAGTCATGTATATATATTTATTTTTTCTAAAAAAATTTTATATAATTTTTTATTTTAATTTTTTCCTCATAATATTTAAAATATAATTTATTTTTGTTTGATAGGTGTATTTTTTAAAAATATGAATTGGAAAAAAAAATTAAAAAATTTTAGTACAATTAAAAATATAAATTTTATATAAAATAAAAATTATTAAAATGAGGATGTCTTTAAAAAATGTTGGGGTGTAAATAAAATTTCTCAGGTAAATAATAAAAGATGATTGAGAGGACAAATATGCCCCTCACACAAAAATTCTGGCAGCCAATCATTGGGGACAGCTCCTCAAGCACTAATTGTTGACAGCATATTTACAGTTTAAGCCTTTAAAACTCCAACACCACCATTGATTCATCCGCCCCCTCATTTTAAATACAGCTTAACCTTAGTTTTAGTCTACAATGCAAATAAATTAACAATATTAATTAAAATAATCCACATTTTCTTAAACTGCTCACATGAAAACCCCCCACCTCCTCCGGCCAAAAACTAAATAATTATTTACCTAAACCTATTAATTAATTAAATTTTAATATTTAATTAGTATTTCTTAATCCGTATCCATCCCAGTCCTTCCTTCCTTCCTATAGGTTATTATTATATATATAAAAAATAATAATAATATTTTCAAATTTGGGAAAAAAAAAAAGCGAGATTAGGAAGGAAGGCAAAGGAAAATTCTAATAAGAGTGATTGTTTTGTTTGCTTCTCTTTGGGGAAATTTCGGGACCGAAGCCACACAGGGTGCGGAGCTGAAACGGCGTCGTTTTCTCTGGGGTTACCGGCGGCGATGGGCGATGATAAGACATCGTCGATTGTAATGGCCAACAGAGACAGAGAGCGAGATCGCGAGCTTCTTATTCCCGTCGCTGACTCTCCTCACGATGAGCCTTCTTCTAAACCCTCTTCTTCTTCATCCTCGTCTCATCACCCCGGTCGCGAGGTAATTTTCACTCATTTGGATTTCAGTTGCACGATTGATCGATTTGATTTGATTTATTTTTTTAGTTCTGTTTGGATTGCCGAATTTTGTAGAATTGCAGGGAAGATTAGAGTTCTGTAGTTTTTTTTTTTTTGATCGTGGATTTGGTAATGGGAAAGCTTCTTTGATTGTCTGTGTCCGAGTCATAGTTTTTAGCTGTGTTTGACTTGACCTAGTACATTTCATTCTCATTTTTGTAGTGAATTGATATGCAAAACTTAGATTCGCTTGGTTTGCAGCTTGTTTTGTAGTTGTATTTACTTTTGATGAGGATTGAAATTTAAAGCGTGCTGGAATTAGAAGGGTCATTCGGATTTCACACTAGACTCTAGTAGAAAGATTTATATAAGGAAATAAAGGGTTTATTGTTATTTATCATTTTAATTGGTGTGTGTTGCTTTAAAACTTAATTCAACTGGATTTTAGCGTTGTTTAGAAAGTTAAGTGTAATAATAAGGGTTAAACAAAATTATGCCCGGTGAACGATCACTGATTCTATTTTTCTTTTATTGCATTTTGGTCGATTCAAGTGATCGATTTTGAGAAATATGATGCATACATGTTTAAATAAGTCCATGACACATCATTTATGCATGTCCTGTTTTCTTAAATCTCTTTGTAACCTGATTTTTTCTGATTATACATGCATTTGTGTATCTGTCTTGTATATCTAACTCTTGCTCAACTTTGTTATGTCACTTGTAGACTTTTAGCAAAGTCGTTAGAAGCTGGGCGTCAAAAAAGTTCATGACAGGATGGTGCGCTTTTCTTCTTCATCTTTTAATTATATTCGAGTCTTTTACTTAATAGGGTTTAGACATTGGACGTGGATAATTTATCTGCATGTAAAATTCGAAGACTAATGTTCTGCAACCACCATTACCACTACACTGCTACTACAGCCAACCTTACAAACAACTGCTACTGCCACTAAAGTTTTGTACTGTACCCTATATATTTTTCTAGCCAAAAATCATACAAACAAAGTTCTCATGATTTTGAAAATTAAGCTCTTTAATCTTTAGGCTTGGGGCGTGCCCTTCATCTATGCATATTTAATTGTATTATATACATAGGTTGTTGGTTTTAGACAGAGTGGAGTTAAAGTTATTATTGGAATTCTGTTTTATTAAATGCAATAGTTATGCTAATATTCAGAGTGGCTCTCTCAAAGTCTCACTGTATTAAAAAAAAAAAAAGTTTGTACTGTATTTATGTTTTATGATTGGTAATGGAGGTGGCTGCTATTAAAGTTAGCTGTACAATTATGTCATTCTTTTTATACAAATATGATTTGACTCAGTATGTAGCTGCAGAAATTGTTATTTTAATAAAGAACACCCATTTGTTTAGTTATGGATTTTCTTCTCTTTGCTGTTGTATTATATTTTAACTCTTTGCTTTGTTTGCAGTGTGATCTTATTTCCAATAGCTATAACTTTCTATATTACATGGTGGTTTATTCACTTTGTGGACGGTTTTTTCTCACCAATTTATGCTCAACTTGGAATTGATATTTTTGGTAAGCATGTCCACTATCTGGCAGTATGTTCTGTTCTCCGTTCTTTATATTTGTTTATTATGAAAAACATTACTCAAATACATTTGTTTTGGTCAAATTTACTTCTGTTGACTTGTAATGTTGTTAATGAGTTCTCTCATGGGTCAGGAATAGTAAATGAACAATTTTGTATGCTTAAGATTATTTTATTAATATGCCACGTTTTATTAGAGTGGCCTAAAAATGTTTTCTGTAGTATTGAAACCGAATATTCTCCTGATATCTTATAGCCTCTTATTTTATTCTCTCTCTACGTTTAATGATTTACCTCTCCATCTTACTTTATACACCTACAACCGAATTCCCTGAGCTAGAACGTATCTCTTCATGTCTTGTAGAATCTAATATTGTCATCATCGTGATAGTTTCACTTGGCAATTCTTCTGGCTTTACTGAGTATTTAATTAATTATGTCACTTTGACATTGGCATCAGGTCTTGGATTTGTAACTTCCATAACATTCATCTTCTTGGTTGGGGTGTTCATGTCATCATGGTTGGGTGCTTCGGTCCTAAATCTTGGGGAGTGGTTTATCAAACGGATGCCTTTTGTTCGTCATATCTACAATGCTTCCAAGCAGATTAGTTCTGCCATATCCCCAGGTCTGCTACATATTACTATAACTTGTTATTTTAATTAAACTAACAAAGTGAGGTACGCTGGCTGGAATGCAGTCTACATAATAAATGGCTTCACAATTTCAGATCAAAATACACAAGCTTTCAAGGAGGTTGCTATCATTAGACATCCACGTATCGGTGAATATGCATTTGGATTCATCACTTCATCTGTTGTTCTGCAGGTTTGTTTATCATTTTTGTGTTTTCTGGAACTATAATCATATCTAGACTACCTTTAGTTGAATATATTCCCTTATGGTGGTGATTACATTTTTTTTGCTTATGATTTTTTACATTGTCTTAATAATTCCTTGATTTCAATTTTTAAGCAAACAAGATCATATGCATACAGACTTCTTACCAATGTACTTGATTGTAAGCTTGCACTACATACTACCAAATCACCAATTCTTAGGCTTAATTTGCTTTTCATTTAAGTGTTCTTTTGAGGTCAGTGTTTCATATGTGAAACTTGCTTCAGCTCTGTAAAGTAATTGCATTAATTCCTTGAATATGTTTGATTAGCCAGGTTTAACTTTTGCCACCTAGAGTGTACTTCTTTTTCTTCTGAAAATAAAGACTACTTTACGTCCTACTTTCTGTCTAGTGTAAAGAGTTGGGCATGCCATTTTATTTCTTAATGATGTGTTAGAAATTGAGGTTGTGATTTGTGAGAATGAATATTGGTGCCTAACAAGTTTTAATAGATTACATGGATTCATTTATTTGAATATTACCAATTAGTAATCACTTGAGTTTTTTTCCCTGATGCAGAATTATTCCGGAGAGGAGGAGCTATGCTGTGTTTATGTGCCGACCAACCATTTATACATTGGTGATATATTCCTCGTGAACGCCAACGATGTTATAAGGCCAAATTTATCAGTTAGAGAAGGAATTGGTCAGTACTTTGATTTTAATATTTTTATTATATCTAGACTGTTTGAGGATAAATAATGATTATCTCTTTATAACTGATAAAATTAGAATTGCACATTATCTATTCTTACTACGATACATACCTTTCCGGATCTCAGTTTTAGGACTCTCTAATGCCCATACCCTCATTAGATGCCTTATTCTTAATAGTGTGTACAAAACATCTTCCTTAATATACTATCAGTTTCCAGTTATTTTTGATTGTTACTTCTGCTGCTGCATAAAGCACAGGAGTTAAGTATGACCTCAAAAGTGAACAAAATCTTGGTTTACCATTAATTAAAACAACGTTCACAGAGATTCTCCCTTGTGTTTTTCTCAAATGCAGAAATTGTCGTTTCCGGAGGCATGTCGATGCCCCAGATGCTGTCAACTGTTGATCAACAGATTTCACCAGCTGATAGAAGTAGTAGACCTAACAGAAGCTGAGTGAAGACGTTAGCTGTAGCAGATATGTTTGCTTATATATCTCTTGGGTTTCTTTCATTGAGTCCTCAGAAAGGCCTGGCAACCAATTTGTTGTTTGTGCTAATTTGATTTGATCAGATTGTCAAATTTTTGGTTGTTGTAATGTATTCTGATGACACCTGTAACATCGTTTGTCATGTTAGTGTAGAAATATTTTCTTGGAAATATAGTTTTGTTGATGATACTGGATTGTAATAGGCAATTCCATTTCAAAATTCTTTTGTTTAATATTTATTTATTTTTGCTGGATCTGATTCTTTTAGGCAAAAGTCATTTTGTAGTATTTGTACATGTGAACTTCTTAGTACGTTTATTAGGGACGATAAAGAACTGGTTGTGTAGTACCTGTACTAGTAGTAGTGTGATTATTCTATACTTGTAAGGTGACTTTCTGTTCGACTTTGGTGGAAATACTTTTATTATGGCAAATGCCCAGGAACCCTTACTCACAAAAAACAAACAAAATAGTGATTATTCACCATACAAAGGAACCAAAAAAAGAAGAGGAACTCTTTTTCATTGAAGTCAGAAAATAACAGTACCGAGAATTCATAGATGAGCTGGTTTGTATAGGAGGTAAAATAGGAAAGAAAAATACGTTTCATACCAATGTTCACTTCCCATAATGTCTTACTAAGTTTCATAAATATATTCAATGAAGATTAGCTAGAGACTCAGATATTCATCGGAGGGGTATAGTGAGCCTTTTATGATGATGATTATGATGCTTTCCAGCTTTAAAGTAAGCATACTTTTAAACATGTTACAAATAAATTAAATGAATCCTTTGCATTATTATTGTTCCTCAGTAGGTACACATAAAATATGTAATTATCCCGATTCCCAAATGGGTATTTTTTTTTTAGTATGGGTGAAAATCAACCTCCCCAGCTAAAAAATGGTGAAATTTTCCATCAACTTCAATTATGCTACTTCCAGCAGTCTTAACAACGCCTGAACTATTCATCATACTTCTCCATTTATTAGCTTCTTCCCATTTACCACAAGATGCATATAAGTTAGAGATCATCATGTATTCCCCATCACTCAACTGATTATTACGACCATCATTATTAGCCTTGTCAAAGATTAAATTTATCACTTTCTCCCCAGTGTGAAGGTCCTGATGAATCACACAAGAACTAAGCAAAGCACCCAATATGGAATCTCCCGGTTTAAACGGCATCGTTTCAATAATCCGAAAGGCTCTGTCAAGAAATTTAGCCCTGCTTAAAAGATCAACAATGCATCCATAATGCTCTATCTTTGGAGTGATTTTGAAATCCCTTTCCATACACTCAAACAACTCACATCCCTCTTCTACCAAACCTGCATGGCTACATGCACTTAACAAGCCAATAAAAGTAATATCATCCGGCTTCATAGAATTCTCTCTCATTTCGTCGAACAATTTCAAAGCCGCTTCACCATAACCATGGAGAGCAAGTCCAGAGATCATGGCATTCCAACAATAAACATCCTTATGTTCAAATTTATAGAACACTTCTAAGGAGTTCTGTATGCTACCACACTTGGCATACATATCTATCAGTGCAGTCACAACATGAGGAGTAAAGAACTGCCCATGTTTTCTCGCATAGAAGTCTATTTGAGTGCCTTTATCAAGGAATCTCAAATGGGCACAAGCGGATAAAGCAGCCGTCACTGATAAGTGATCCGGTTCAGAATTATTACCACTTCTCATTTCGTCGAACAAATCAATAGCTTCAGAATAGAGTTGATTTTGTACATAACCAGTAATCATTGTATTCCATGTGATAACATTTCTCAGCGGGGACTCCTCAAACAACGCATTCGCTTCAGCCATATGTCCAGCAATAACAAACGCAGATATCACCGAGTTCCACGAAACAACATCTCTAACAGGCATTTTATCGAACACTTGTCTAGCAGACTCAACTTGTTTCAAGCCTGCAAACCCAGCTAGGATTATATTATAGGAAGAAACATCTTTAACAGGCATTGAATCAAACAGATCCAATGCAATACCCATCTGGCCATTAGAGGCATACCCATCAATCATGGAGTTCCAAGCTACTAAATCTCTCTGAGACAATTTATCAAACACATTACGTGCATCTTCAACAAGTCCAACAGTAAAGTAGGCGTTGAGGAGAGCCGTTTGGACGAAAGCGTGATGGGAGTAGCCAGCTTTAATGGCCTGGGCATGGAGTCCAAACACAAAAGGAGCATGGGAGACAGTGGCCGCTGCCTTGAGAAGAATGGGGAACGTAAAATTATCAGGAAAAAGACCAAGTTTTTGCATGTGGGTATATGACCGAATAGCCTGCCATGGATTCCCCTTCGCCACTTGTCTCTTTATTAATTTGTTCCAATGACTTATTGCTGGGTCTCCGTTTGGAGAAGGTGAGATGCAAAAGAGATTACACGTGAAAACAGCCATATCAATGTAAAGAAACACTTTTTCATTAATTGGATGTGCTGTGGATTTTAAATTATTAAATTACATTTGATCATTTCCTTTTATAGAATAATAATAAACTGAGATATATATTTTTTTTTGAGAAAATATATATATTTTTGAAACTATAATAAAGTGGTATGTAAAATGTAAAAATATAAATAATAACAAATAAAGACAGCCAAATATCTAAATCTTTATTTTACATTTTGTTATAGTTAAAAAAAGTGCGTATGTGTCTTTTTTTTTTTTTTTCCTTATTGGTTCAAATATATAATTTTAAACAATAAAATTTGTATTTAGAAGAGTCACACACAAACATACAATGATCTCCCATAAAAAAATTATTAATTATCTAACTTTCTAATTTTCTTTTTGAGGAAACTAACTTTATAAAATTAAGGTTGCAAATTATTCAAAAATAAATAGCTAATTAGGATTTATTTTAGGAAATTTGACTTGAACTAAATTATACCTCTAATTTTTTAATTTGTTAAAAATATTTCTTAAACTGTATTAAGAATGTTGAATTGAAGGACTTTTATGATGTTCTGTTCCATTTCAATTTCATTAACGGAAAGTGCTATTGGACTCTGCACAATATAAAAAATAGATTACTATATGATCATTTCTCATAAATTAAGCAATGAGTTGTCCTATAAACTTTAACTTATTCAATACATAAAATTTCAACAAAATTAAAGACACACAAATACCCTGAAGACTATATATCCACATGTACGGCTATCTCATATGGGAAATTGTCATGTGATTTGCCGTTTAATGAAATAGAAAAGAATAAGACAAAAATTTGAAATAATAATATGTTTTAAAGAAGAATTAAGTGATATGTTATTTAGAATCATGCTCCATCTCAAAATCAATCGCATTTGATGAGTGGAGTAGTCATATTCTTATATGGCTTAATAGTTTTACATTTAATTCATGTAGGACAATATTTTTCAATATGTCAAAATACATTTCAAATCAAACCTACTTTCGTCATCTACTTACTCTACGCAACATAAATCAATACAATAAAAGGAGACAAATCATCCTTGTGTTATTCTATACAACACTACAATGGATTATGCAAAAAAAGATACACCTCTAATATATAGAAAAATGGTAAAAAAAAAAAAACATTTAAATAGATTCTCTATTATTCATTTTTTTACCACATTGCTACACTACGTTCTTGCACTTGTGATGATTATTCGAACTTTATGTTTAATAATATCTCTTTACTCATTTCTTTCCTAATTATTGAATATTTGATATAAATAAAAATAATCATAATACAATAAAAAGCCATTGTGAGGACTGAGGTTCTCAGTGATCAGAACAAAGACATTAGTTAAAAAGATGTCTACCTCTTCTTAGTTTTCCCATGTAAGAAACTTAGCATTTCTTAATATGATATATACATACAAACTAACATTACACTAAAATAAAAATTAAAAAAAAAGACTTTGTTTACAACTTGGCCAAAAATAGCAAAGAAAATTATTTTGTTACAATGCTGTGCTGAAATCAAACAAATACCTCTTCAATCAACCCAGTCAAGACAAGTTTCTCGATATCATTCACAACTTGTTCAGCTTCATCCAAAGAAAATCCAGTCTTCCAACCAGAATCCCAGATTCCATTCACAACTCCATTGCACATTAAGTCTCTCTCTAACATTGCATACAAACAATCCACAAGATCTTCACCACCAAGCTTTCTGTAAATGGCAAGACTCTCAATCCCTTTCATGACATCCTCAACCAACATCTCCATGGAGATGCTTATTCTTGATTTAGCTATGCATGGTAACAAAGGATAGATTGTTTGTGAGCCTTGAAAGCTTTTACGTTCCATGATTTCTTTTGCACATTCCAAAGGCAGTCTCAGTGTTTGAGCCTCAAAATCATCAATGCAAGATGTTTGACATTGAATGATGTTAGTACTGCTACTGTTGTTCATGTTCACATCGAAAAGCTCCTCTGCACAACTTTGAAAAGATAGACTACTCAATAGCACATCTCTCAAACTGGTTTCACTTATGGAAGTTTTGTCATATGTGATTTCACAAACATCTATGGTTTTGAGAGCTTCTTCATCTTCTTCTTTCTCTTCCTTTTTGGTGTCCATTTCATCGTTGGCGCTTGGTGTTGGTAATATGATTTCTAAAGGAGAAATCTTCCCTTCTTTGCCAAGCTCTACAAGGTGTAAGAATATGGTTGTCAGTCATTTAACATGACAGTATATACTTATATGCACATGTAATAAGGGGTTTTCTTACCTCTAATATGAGAACCAGAACTATCTATGCTCTCTTCTTCAAGGGGTTGATCCTCAAGTTTAGGGAGTTGTTGCTCAAGAACACTACTGCTGACCCTTACTACATGACAATCAATTTCCCTGGTATCGTCCATCTTTTCATCTACTTCACGTACACAAGTTTCAGCCTGGATAAACAGAAGAGCTCATCAAGTTTTGAACAAACTTATTTTCTTTCTTTGACACAATATTTTCACCTCAACATAAGCTTTATATTGGAATTTAAACAAAAGACTTAGATTTGAGGTAGACTCACAACTGTTTTAGATGCTGTAGGCTTGTTCACAGGCTTGCCTTTCTTCAGGCGGTTCTTTCTTTGGTAAATGGAATTACAAGCTGCACCTTGTTCTGCATTTTTAATGGAACCTGGCTTGGTACTCGGTTGTCTAGATATTTCCTTCCTCCTTGCCATGTTTGATTCAGACTCCGGCTTTACCGCCTTATTTAAGGTTTTCTTGGCTTGAACTTGAGACTTTGGAACACTTCTAGTTTTCACCACATCTTTATCCAAAGATTTCTTGTTAGCAGTGGTCACCTTTAGTATGTTTTCATTAGCTCTATTGTCAATGTCCTCACTTTTTTGTTGCTTCTGGTTTACAGATTGATAGGCTTTCAACTTTACTACAACACTTGTTTCGTTTACACCAACTTCTTTGTGATCCACTGGAGTTTCAACTACTACTCTTTTATCTTTAGCTGCTTCCTCCTTAATCCCTCGAATTCTAGTCTCTTCTCCATTTGGTCTCCTGCTTACAACCATACCAGACTTCAAATTCCCATCTTTGTAGTTTATTCCTTTGGGATAAAGCTCTTGTTTTCTTCTCAATTTTCTCAGCATCTTTCTTCTGTACAAAGGGTCATCTTCTTCAAACACTGGTCTGTTTGTCTCCTTTGGTACCTGGAATGGAACTCTCAGAGGTTTCATAAGTACAATAGGTGGTGGTGGACCATTATCACTTAGTAGTCTCTGTCTGGAACGAGACACATTGAGATCATCCAAACAAGGCAGCTGAACCTCTTTTGCAGCTTTGCTACTACGCAAAAGTCCTTTATATTGCATGTTTTCAAGTATTTCATCCAAAGTCTTTCTCTCTGGATCAGTAGTCTTCTGAGCTCTGCATTGAGACGTTTTTACCTTTGGCTTGTCAATATCTAAGACGGGTTCAAGTTGGTTTGGTGTCTTCTTCTGTGGTGTAATTTGCAAAGGTTTCAAAGGGCATTCTTCCAAACCCATCAGCCTGGCTATCAAATTAAGACCTTTTGTTGTCTGAGGTGATACTGATGTAGAAGCAGTTGGGGAGTTAGTAGTGACACGAGCCATTGAAGATTGGCTAGTTGAGCTAGTTGCAGATGGAGACTCAGAAGTTGAAGCTGAGTCCAAATGAGGAAAATAGTGAGTCTTTTGATGATGATGCTTTCTAGCTTTTGGTAACAGATTTTGGCTCACAAGGCTTTCTTTTATAACCTTCTTAAGCTCCTCTGTTGAATTGCTAGGATACCCATCAACAGAAAGACGAGGCTTTTGATAACCTGTCACTGAAAAATGGTCTCTAAACTGATCTGAGCTTGTTCTTCTAATCCAAGGTTCATCATCTTCTTTTCCTCTTTCATTTTTCTCAATCTGTTTCTTCTTTAGGTGAGCCATGTACTGTGAAGCTTCTTGTAACTTTCCTAACATAACCAAAGAATCTTGAAGATCAAGAGCACCTTTTAACAAATCCTTTGCCATATCTTTAGATTGCCCATCAAACTTGACACCCTTAGTCCAAGAATCAATCATGTGGTTAAGTTTTTTGGCTCCTTTAGAGACCTCCATGAGTTGAAAAGCAGCTGGGCTATGAATTTCTTCTGGGATCTCTTTAGTAGATGATGCCATTATTATCTCCTCTAACTCTGGTTCGTAGTTCAAAGATGGTGTACTTAAGCTCTTCAACTTTCTTTGGCGTTCTCTCTTGTGATGATTCATTTTCTGAGAATATGATTTGGATTTTATGATTGTTCTACAACTAATTACTCCTTTAGGATCATTACATGTGACAAAAGACCTGTATATGGATGATCTTAGACCGTCTTGAGGCATATTCTCTGTCATAGAAAATTACATACATTGACTAAATCAGAAGCTGAGACCTCAGAATACTACTCTTAAACAATTAAAATTTTATCAATCCCAATACTAATTTAATTTCATAAAATAAAAAAACAAAAAATACTTACACGGGTTTGGATACACTAGTCAATCTTTTCCAAGATTTTCCACTGAGAGACATATATAATACTTCTTTGATTCTTTTTTTCACTAAAAGACACAAACATAAACAAAAATAAAATCAGTTGCCGCCGAGATAAATAAACAATCAAGTGATAATGTCATCAGAAAACGAAAAGAAGATTCTCTTTTCTAATACTTAAAAATAACTAATAGTCAACACTTAAAAATACTAAAAGAGATACTCTGTTTACAGATAATTCAGAGGGTGTGGAATTTTTTTCAAGAAAAATGTGAAGGAAAAAATGTGAAAGTAATTAAATCTAAAAATGTTGAGCACATTCATAATTTGTTAGCTTAAAAAAATGGTCTAAACTTCTATATAAACTCCAAACACAGTTTACCTGAGTTTTATACTTGTTTTTAAGAATTGTGTTAAAACTTGAGTCTTCTCCTCCAAAACCCCACCAAACAAACTCAAAAACAGAACAATTGAAAAGAAAGAAAGAAAAGAAGAAAAAAAGCAGAGAGAAAAAAGTTGTTTAACCAACTCAAAATGAGCTAGCAGAGAGTTAAGTTAGATCCATGGAAGGAAAGCTGTTTAGTGGGTGCATTGACTTTGTGGAAACGTACCCTCTCTGAAACTTGATGGCTAAAAAGAGAGAGAAGAGGAAAGGGTGTGTGATTTGGTTGCTTTTCACAGACAAAGAAGATCATTAGGAGATCATGAGGTGCGACTAATTTGCAGTGTTAATATCTTATTTTAATTATTTTGTTTCGTACATTTTTGTTGCCAAGTTTCTACTTTCTAGAATAGAATGACCAAAAATCTATTCAAAAAAATTACTCAATACGGAATAGTGTGTGAGTGAGTCGGTACTGTTCTGATCTGTTGTGTTATTATTATTACCGTCATAAATCATGGTAGTTTACTTTTATTTAATGCACATAATATTTTGTTTAAAATGTTTTTGGATTTCATGTTCATCAGTATTTTTTTTTTTTTTTGATACTCTAAAATGTACGCTCGGTAGACCCCCTACTTTTTAATGAATACAAGAGTTTTGTAGTACAATTTTTTTTTCTATAATCGTGTAAATAAATTATAGGTAAACTTTTAGAAAAAATTTCGAAAATGTTTTTTATTTTATTTATATGTGTTAAATAACGAATTATTTATAATTTTTTTTATATTTGTACAATTAATTATTTTAAATTCTATATTTTTGATAAAAAAAAGATGCATTTTATTTATGACCGGACAAATCATTTATTAAAATAGCTTGAAAAATAATAGGAAGAAACCCCATATCCTAGCTAGAACTTGGGGAGAAACAAGCGACAATCGCCAAATGATTGGCTGCCTTGCTCGTAAATTGTTTAACAAAAACACAAAAAATATTATTAAAATCAGACATTAAAGTACGACAATCAAAAATAACTAAATTAAAAAGAGACAATAAAAGAGACGAACTATACATAGCATCAATGATGATTTTACAATCCGACTCAACAACAACTTGACCTAGGCTCCATTCTTTGATCAGCTCAAAGCTTCCTTCAACCCAATTGCCTCTACCAAAAGAGGAGAGACATGGTCAGGCAATTGTGTTGGACCAATGATAAAGGACAGCTCCATGATGATCACGGGCAAGCCGTCTAATTTCAAAATAAAAAGCTTAAGAAGTGACAAAAATATCTACATTGACAAAAATCACATCAATAATAGGAACTGACCAATGCTCCATCTGAATAAAAGGACTAAAATTCATTGTGCTTGTAGAATTTTTATGAGCAATCTTTTATTAATTAAAGTAAGATAATACAGCAGTAACTATCCAATTTGCAACAAAACTTTTACTTTGGACTCTATTTTTAACATTGTACACAATTCAAAATTTTATGAAAATAGTTAGAGATGTATAATATTTGTAATATAAATCATCTTATACAAAATTTAGATTATAATTTCTATATCGAAAACATATTTCTGTTACTGTAGAAATTAAAATGACACTTTATCATAGTTTTTTTTTTTAAAAAAAAAATCTTCCTAAAGTATTAGTTCCAAACAAAAAAGTATTAAGATTTTTCCATTTTTCTTTAAAAAGATAATAAAAAAAATTCTTGTGAAAAGATTGGGGAGTTTTATTTGCACCCTATTATAAAAAAATATATTTTTTGTTTATAATAAATTTTTATTTTTTTCATTTGTATATTCTTAAAAAATATATATATAATTATAAAACAAAAATAATATATATTTTAAACATTATCGCAAAAAAAAAATTAAAATTAAAATTGCATAAAATTTGATTAGAAAAAATAAAAAAAAATATACATAATTCAAAAAAAAAATTATGAAAATAAATTATAATAAAAAAATGTATAAACTTTTATTGGAAAAAATTAAAAAAACCATTATTCATGATTAAAAAATATAAAAAAAAATTAAAATAAATATTAAAATTATCCAAAATAATATGAAAAGAATAATTTAAAAAAAAAAATATTAAGAGTTGTTTTTTAAAAACTATTTGAAGTTTCTTTTCATTTTCTTTTAATATTAAGGTGTGCTTATATTTAAAGTGTAAATAAACTCCTCATTCGTAATTTATTGTTACAAGATGAAACCAATAAAACCACATGTCAATATTTATTATGCTACAAACCAATGAAGAAAGTCATGTGCATAATCAATATAACTTAAACTAAACTTAAACTTTTGAGTAAAATAATAAATATCTTACAATTCATTGATTAACCATGTGTAATGTGTTTATACATTTATGCAACCTTCCCCCTCCCTTCCTCTGGTGGTACACTTGTTTTTGTTCTTTGCTAAACTGGTGGTATACTTGTTATTAAAACAATATGAAATTTTGTAGTTCCATTAATTATTTTATGAATAATAATAAGAAGATATTTGCTAAGCCCTTGCCCTTAGCTTAGATTATGGGACAAATTAGTGGGGTTTGGGGATTGAGGTGTGTGTAAGTTGAAATGCTACTATCATTCATATGGGTTTCTTTCTAGAGTAGGCCCATCGTTAGGTTTATGTGAAGACTTAATGGATATTCAAGTTTAAAGAAATATTTACATAATAATTTGGTTTCTTTTAAGATGGTTTTTGCTTTTGTTTTCATATGGTTGGAATTGTTAATAGACATTAATAACGTGGAAAAAAAGAAGCTCAAACCACTTGCTAAAATACTAGCACTAGCCAGTACTAAAATGTTTTATCTTAGTATTAATATTTTAAAAATGCTATCTTGATTATAGTTGTTATTCAAATTTTTTTAAGTATTTATTTTTAATGTTTATCATATTTTATTACGCAGACGAAATGGTTTAACTAACATGCTCTTTAACTACACAAAGAAAATTATTTGTTCTCTTTAAATGGAAGGAATCCCATCAATCTTTTTGTAATATTATTATCTTCTTTAAATAATGATACGTTCTTTTTCAAAATAATAGGACTATTAGCATTAAAGGAAATAATGATATCATCACAATTGAGTTAATCAAGTAGTCCCAAATTCTGAATATTAGATATGGAATGATACCGCATTCTTGTTGTGCCACACATTTTCATGGGATGATATATAAGAGACACCATCACACCAAATAATTTATTTATGTGAGCCTAATTGTCATATGATTATATATATATATATATATATATCCTCCTTTTTTTTTGATATAACTAATAAATGAATCAGCCAAGAATATGTATATAAATAAATAAATAAATAAATCATGGAGGTGGATCAATCCTATAAATAAAAATGTAAGTTGCTTAGGTGAGTTTGGTAGCATAAAAGGAAAAGGTAAGCCTACCCAAATGACAAAATTGTTAATGCAGTCACAGGATTCCTCTGCTATATAGGTTGTGTAAAATGGTTGAATAGTTATCACTTTAAGTGATTGCCATAAATGAAATTAAATCTTCACCCAATTTTTTTTTTACTGGATTGGGTTGGGGTGGTGGTTCATAAATAAATAGTTAGAGGTTCCCAGTTCGAATTTAAATTAGTTTCAAATCAAAAACTTGATAATTTGGTCAATAAAGAAACTCTACTTGCCTTTTTTTATTTAGCATGGCATCTCCCTAGAAAAATCATATTGTTTATATAGCACACTAATAATAATAAATTCTCCTTCATAAATAATAATAATAATAATAAATTCTTTCCAAACAACAGGACACTTTTCTAATTTTTTTTTTTTTTTATCAAAATCATATTTACATTACACGCCAAAGAAAGAAAGGGAAAAAGAAAAAACAATATTAAATAGTGGATTCGAGTTCAGCTAAGTTGTTTTTTTTTCTTTTAATGAACGACACATTCACATTACTCAAGATAATATTTTATAATTTTTTTTTTGAGATGATAATATTTTAAAATTAATTATTTAATACCTGATATAATATATCTACTATATACTTAAACTAGTAAACATCGCGGATATATAAAAATAAATTGTCTATTTTAATTAATAATAATTACTTAATAAAATTATATTAAAATTTTAACTTTACTATTAAAAAATTTGTGACATAAATACTTAAAATATTAAATTTGTTGCTAATAAATACCGAAATTCGAAAAATAGTAACATAAATACTCATTTATGGTTTAATTTTTATTTCGATTGTGTTAAGTTTTGGGTTCGAATTTTATTAAGTGTGTTTTTAATGTTTGAGTTTTAGTATTTTATTGGGGTTCTAATATTTGAGTTTGTGTTTATGAGTATTGTGGACAATGTCCCACATGGAATAAATGGTAGAGAATTGAGCCATATATAAGAACATGGGCTACTCCACTCATTGCCAATTGGTTTTGAGATAGAACCCCATGATTCTCAACATGGTATCAGAGCCATATCCCTTGCGGGCAAGTGATCATATTCGATCCGCACCTATACAGATAGTGACCATGTCCGCTCTGATACGGTTCAAGATTGATGAGCAAAAAATAGCCATCATCTTGAGGGGGAATATTGTGGACAATGTCCCACATGGGTTTTTATTTATTTGTTTAATTATTTTATAAATTTTGATAACTTCAAATTTTATGTTGTTTCTATTGATTATTGAGATACGTGAATTAAATTTACCTTTTCGTTTCATTGATTGAAAAATATTAGTAAAAAGTTTATGGAATGAGAATTTTAAATATATGAAAATAGAATTGAAAAATAGCATTTGAATCGAATTTTATTTTGATGTGTGTGTTAAGTTTTGGGTTCGAATTTTATTAAGTGTGTTTTTAATGTTTGAGTTTTAGTATTTTATTGGGGTTCTAATATTTGAGTTTGTGTTTATGAGATCTGTTTTTATTTATTTGTTTAATTATTTTATAAATTTTGATAACTTCAAATTTTATGTTGTTTCTATTGATTATTGAGATTGAAAGTTTAATTTTTCATACGTGAATTAAATTTACCTTTTTGTTTCATTGATTGAAAAATATTAGTAAAAAGTTTATGGAATGAGAATTTTAAATATATGAAAATAGAATTGAAAAATAGCATTTGAATCGAGAATCAAAATTTATTGTTAATCTCCTTACAAAAAAAAAGTTTATTGTTAATCTGTAAAGATAATATGGCTGGAAGAAAATAGAAAAATTAATTTTTTATTTCATTTAATATGTATATATATAATATGAATTTATTTTAATTAATTTATTTAAATTATTTTTTCTAAAAGAATTATTAGTTTGACCAATATTATATTTACATGTATCACTTTATTGCTCAACTAACGGAACGATAAAGTGAGTGTTAAGTTTTGTTGGGAAAAACGATAACCTTCAAGCGCAGCGAAATAACAAAGAAACGAAGCAAATCAATTTACTCAGTTTGGTAAAACTACCAAACCCACAAAAAGAGATATATTTCACTTATCACTTCAAAATTACATATACTCTCTATCTCAATCTCTCTACCCAAACCCCAATACACCCTTTGCTTTTTCCTCACTCTCACCATATAACAACTCACACACTTCTCTTTTCACAACTCACTATTTTTCTCTCTCCACACACACCCCCCTCTCTCTCACACAAAACACATATTTATAAAGTTACAAAACTTGGGCACCAAGACAGCTTGGAGACCAAGACATTCCAAAGCTTCCTTAAGAAGACTTTTCAAAACTTGGCAACCAAGAGTTTCCTTTTCCCATAATTAATAATTACCCAAAAAGAAATTGCAACTTCACAAATATAGATAAATAAAGAAAGAAATAAATAATTTGAGTCAAACTCTAACAATCTCCACCTTGACTCAAATTCTCTAAACTCACAACTCAAGCCATCAATAAGAGTATATATGCACCGAATTCATACTCTCATTGAACTTCACTTGAGCACTTGTCTTCACATTCTTCAATCTTTCACTGATGTCTTCTTTCTTCAAACAACTTTTAAGTGAAATTGGAGTCTTCTCCACCTTGTCCCATTCCTTTGCACTAACTAAATATCTTTTGTGACGTGACTCTACCTTCACAACTCCACCTAAAATAGTCTTCCCGACTAATTTATACAAATTTCGCTCTTTCTTACCCTTCACCACTACCAAGCCTCCTTTCTTGATAGTTATTTCACCATCTTTTGCAGAATAGACATAACCTCGAGTATCCAAGGCTCCCAAAGAGATTAAGCTCCTCCTTAATGTTGGAACATGTCTCACAGCAGTCAGTGTTCTCACAACACCATCAAACATCTTCACCTTAACAGTTCCTATTCCAACAACTTTAGAGCTAGAATCATTACCCATCAAAAACAGTACATCCATTAAATGCCTTATAAGTGTCAAAGCACTCCTTATACGGGCACATGTGGAACGAACAACCAGAATCCAAAATTGAAGAGTCAGAAAAGTTTTCATCAGCTATGACAGAGAGAACATCAGAGTCACTTTCAAAGCCTTCACCAGCAACATTTGTGGAATCTAATGTGTCTTTGCAATCTTGATTCCTCATTGCTTCAAGATGCTTAGTCAACTCTTCACAATTCCGCCTAACATGTCCCTTTTGTGACAATAGTAGCACTCCACTTCCCTTGAAAAGCGTGAATGAGTGTGATTGTCTCTTTTGTCATCATATCTTCCTCTCGATGTACTCCTACCACGACTTGATTCTGATCTTGTCACAAGAGCTTGATCAGTATGAGACACACCACTTGGTTGCTTGATACTATCTGTCTCCAAAAGAGTAGTTGACACCTCATCTACAGTTAAAGTAGTCTTTCCAACCAAAAGTGTAGTCACTAATGTCTCATATGATTTTGGTAATGATGCCAACAAAATAATAGCTTGATCCTCTTCATCAATTTTGACCTCTAAACTTAACAATTGAGTTATGCACTTATTAAATTTATTTATATGGTCCCTAACATCTTGTCCTTCAACCATTTTTAACTCATATAACTGCTTCTTTAAATATAATCTATTTGTTAGAGATTTTGACATATAAAATTTTTAACTTTTTCCATAACTTAGAAGGACATGTTTCATTCAATACACTATACTTTAATTCAAGAGCTAAACTTAAACGAATATTGCTTACCGCTTTTGCCTGCAACTCTTCCCAATCTTCATCAGTCATACTCTCAGGTTTCTTTCCCTGCAATGCCTTTAGGAGCCCTTGTTGTACCAACACATATTTCACCGTACTCTGCCATAAACTGAAATTATTCTTCCCATCAAAAAGCTCGATCTCAAATTTTGTGGAAGACACCATCTTTGAAATTTTTTGTGCTGATTTGAAAATGGCTCTGATACCACTTGTTGGGAAAAACGATAAACTTCAAGCGCATCGAAATAACAAAGAAACAAAGCAAAGAAATTTACTCAGTTTGGTAAAACTACCAAACCCACAAAGAGAGATATATTTCACTTATCACTTCAAAATTACACCCTTTGCTTCTTCCTCACTCTCACCATATAACAACTCACACACTTCTCTTTTCACAACTCACTATTTTTCTCTCTCCACACACACACCCCCCCCCCCTCTCTCTCACAAAAAACACATATTTATAAAGTTACAAAACTTGAGCACCAAGACAGCTTGGAGACCAAGACATTCCAAAGCTTCCTTAAGAAGACTTTTCAAAACTTGGCAACCAAGAGTTTCCTTTTCCCATAATTAATAATTACCCAAAAAGAAATTGTAACTTTACAAATATAGATAAATAAAGAAAGAAATAAATAATTTGAGTCAAACTCTAACAAGTTTAGAAATATAAGGATATTAATAGAATTTGTAGTTTTTAAAGGCACACCGGACAATTAAATATGAAAGAAGTAACAATATTATTTATATATTAATTAGTTCCAATGAATTTATATCTTCAATTTTAATCTCAAATAATATGAGTATGGAAAATTTTATTTTGTTGTAGCCATAAAATTATTAAACAATATAAACTCTATATAAATTATTTATTACCATTAATTATTCTGGTATCAAAACATATTTTTGTAATTTTAGACTCAATTTTAATCTCTAAATAATATGAATATGGAGAATTTAGTTGTAAAGTGTTTTAATAATATTTCAATATACAATTCAAGTCCAAATCTTAATTCAAGGTGTAGATTCAAGCCCTTTATGATATTTATCTAAGCCCTAAATTTAAACTATATAAATAATTTGAATTTTTTATTATTGTTATAGATACTATTTTACCTCCATTAATTAAATATTTTCAATATAATATCAATTTTTATTTATGATATTTTGTTATATCTTTAATTTTTTTTTTATAATTTATATACTTTAATTAATAGATATTAAATAATTTTTCTTGTTCACCTTAAATATTTAAATTTTCCTTTATTTTCTTTACCTTAATTAATTAAGGTAATAATATTAGTATAAAATATTTATTCAAAATATCTAATATCTATAATAATCAATCTATAATTTAAATTCTAATTATTAAAAATTTAATTATAATATAACACTATGTTTACGAATATTATTTTTATTTTATATATAATATCAACAATTGATGTGGTAAGATAATGAAACACATAAATTTGACATCAAACAATGTAATGGAGACTTAACTAACTTAGAAAATAAAAACAATTAATTATATATATATATAAAAAAAAAAAAAAAAGAAAAAAAAAAGCTAATAATCGCCTTCTTTATCTTCGATGAAGAGAGTATATTTTTTAATGTATTACTTGTTTTTCAACTCAATCCATTCAGCTTATCAATTTCTCTAATTGCACTTTAAAAACTCGCATTCTTTCTAATTGCTATAGAGTGCAGGAAATTTCTTAACATTATTAGAAAAGAAACAAAAGAGAAAACTAATAATAAACAAAATAAGCATTCACTTTAATCACAAAATTAATTTAGGAATACATACCTATGATTTTAATGAGATCCCATTGAAGAATAATTCTAAACCAAATCTACCAATATATATAATAATACCAAAATATAGTTAGAACCATATAAAAATAAAAGGATAGTTATATAAATATATATATAAAAGACTTCAAATTACCAAAACATTACCATTGATCTATATACATGTGTACACAGTGACAATTCCAATTAACATTTAAATATTGAATTTAACTTGTTCTTCAAATTTTGTAAGCAGAAGTGAAGTTAAAGAAGTGTTGCTACAAAAAAAAAAAAAATATAACAAAGAGTTATGTGTATAAAAACTAAAACGTAAAAGAGTTTTGGTCGCTGATTATCCTAATAAAAAATTTATATGTTTCCATAAGTTATCTTGAATTCGGATAGAGAATACAATAATTTTTTTTTTTTAAAAAAAAAAACCTAAATGTATTTTTCATTTCAATGAAAGTTTGAATTATAGTAAAATTTGAAGAAAAAAAATTATTTTTAATGATGGACTCTAATTTATCACATAACACAAATAAACTTTTTTAGGAAAAACTACTACTCACATGCATGCTTTTATTATATAATATAATGAAACTTGATCAATTTCAACAACAATATTATTAATTATAATATACCACACCATAATTGTTTCGTTTTCTCTCAAATAGTCAAATTAATCTTCTTATTCCTTCCTTAATAATTTAATAATTTAATTAATTATTAATCTACTTATCTCTTAATCTGTCCATACTTATAATTAATACCACGTAACTATTATTCTTATTTTATTTTTTTTTTTAATAAAGAAAAATAAATTAGGTGTATGATTTTTAAATGTTTTTACACTAAAAAGCATTGCAAACAGTTTTTTAAAAAATAAAAAAATACTGTCTAAATTTTTAAAAATTTAAGAAAAAATACTGTATAAAATAAAGTAATCAAGAAAAGTCATTGTTATTTATTATGATTGTAAGAATTAAATTATATAAATTTTTATAATAATTATTTAGAAAATAAAAATTAAATAAACAAAAATGTAAATGAAATAGAATTTTAACTAACTTTTATATTTCGCATACAAAAGTGTCCACAATGAAAATTCAACTAACTTTTAATGGTAGAATTTTAACAGGCGTCTTAAATTTACAATCGAAAATAAAAGTAAAAGAGTATTGTCACAAAAAAAATAAAATTAAAAAGTTAAGTAAATAAAAAGTAAAACATAAATTTTTTTTGACAAAATACATATTAGAACAAAAATATGTATTTAATTATATACTATTGAGATAAGTTTTTGTTAAAATAAAATTAGATAGAGAATTTGTTCAATTCTATTTTATCAAACTATGTAACTTTTATTTAGTTTACAAAATGTGTTTAAAAATTTAGTTCAAAAATATAGTAAATTTAAATAAATAATAGCAAAAATAATTATTAGATTATATATTAAGTAAAAAAAAAACTAATATTTTTAAGGCATGTAAAAATAATCTCTCTCACATAATAATTTTGAGGATAAAAATTATAAATATATAATAAAATTATCAACAAATTTTATTATAAATGGTTGCTTATGAATTTACTATATATTATTGTATGTATATTTGCATATTTGTCACACTTATTATTAGTTAGATAAATAATATAGTGTAGTGTTTAAAAAAATTGACTAAGCTTATAGAATATCAAAAGTACTTGTTTAATTACAGAGAGAGAGAGAGAGAGAGAGAGAGAGAGAGAGAGAGAGAGAGAGAGAGAGAGAGAGAGAGAGAGAGAGAGAGAGAGAGAGAGAGAGAGAGAGAGAGAGAGAGAGAGAGAGAGAGAGAGAGAGAGAGAGAGAGAGAGAGAGTGGTATTTTGACTTTTCAAATGGTAAAATTATCTTTTTATCGCACTATGTAAAGTTGTCATTATGATTATCACACTATTATGACACTTTTATAATAGTAAGATATAAATTATATATCTACTATCTCTCTACTATATATATAAATGCATCTCCACAAGTTGTTTTGTCCTTTTATGATTTTTTGTTTTTTAATTCTTTTAACTATTATTGTTACATGTTACTTTAAAGTATTTAATATCATAAAGATATAGTATTCAATAATTAGTTAGCATTTTTATTATGGTGCTCAATATCATACGCGTGTGACACTTAATAATTGATTAGTATATCTACTTATGTTTTGGTAAATAATTTGTTTTTTTGCTACGAAACCAAACTTTTTATTCATAATGATTTAAGATCTCGGTGAGCAGGCGTCACCTCCCAGCAGTTAAGAAACCCCTTACAATTGTTAAACAATCCCCATTTAGCCAAGACATGGGCAGAAGAGTTCTTAGTCTTAGGGATCCACAAGACCTCAATCTTCTTACTAGAAAGCATGGTCAGAGCCTTAGAGAACAAAAAGAAAACATTCCAGAAGGGCGTAACCAAAGCAGAATGAGCCTGAACAACAACTTGATTATCAGAGAGGATATCAGCCTCCTTAATACCCAGCCTGCGAAGAACCTCAGCATCCTTACCAATCGCCTCCAGTTCCCCATGAGTGACCGACAACAGAGGAACTTTAGTAGCATAAAGAGCTTTTTATGCCACCGACCTCATCCCATGTCACAACCCCAATCGCCCCAACACCATCTTTAGTAGGGAAATTGACATTGACCCAGATTCTCCCAGGTCTAGGCTGCTTCCAGTAGACAGCAGGGCGAGGAGCACCATCAAATGAATCCCCTCTCTCGCTTTCCACTAGCTTCCACTGAAAGTGAAATTCATCCCAGATATTCTTCTTCATATCACAAAATCTCCATTTGGTATTGTTATGATAATTCGCATTCCTGATCGACCAAAGAGGGTGATACATGACCGAGGCAAAGAGAGAAAACTCTTCCCTATCACACACCTGGATAGAACCAGGGATGGTAGAAGGATCAATAATCCATTTTACAACCTCATTCCCCGAACACAGACAAGGCTCCTCACACCGAATACCCCATTTGCTTTCGCGCCACAACCCACAAGTTATTGGACAGGTCGAGAAAAAGTGAGCTTCGGAATCACCATAGGCCTCCCCACACAAGGAATAGTCGCCCACTGTCCACCCAAAAATACGATTATACCTAGATTTAAAGGGGATGCAATCCCTATAGGCTTTCCACAGGATAGGCTTCAAATGCTCCTGGAGCCCCAGCTTCCAAATCTTAGTACAAGTGTTATCCTGGAACATGGTAGCAGTGTGTAAACACCTATAGGCAGCCTTAATTGAAAACTCGCCATTAGGACTATTTCTCCACACCAGCCTATCCTCTTCACTGAAATCCTCAGTCCTACAATTCAAGATTACCTCGGCAATCGAAGGCCTGAACACCCATTTCACTTCAGTCGTGTTCCACTCTACTCCATTCTTTGTTAAAAATGCATGAATAGGTAAATCCGTCACCACATGAGGATTGATTGCACTAGCATCAATAATAACACCATCGCCACAAGACCAGCCATTATTCCACACTTGGATTTTCGAGTCATGTCCCATTAACCACAAACAATTATCATTGATGAATTGCCTGGTTTTCCAAATCCCCCTTGCCACATGCGAAGCATAACGAGGGAGATTGCAATGCCAAAAGCCTGACTCACGACAATATTTTGCCGTAAGGATATTAACCCAAAGAGCGTTTGTGTTTTTCACCATCAGCTACCCCAATTTGGCAAGAAAACACATATTAATATCACAAAAACTACGAATATCGAGACCACCACAGTTTTTAGGTTTACAAATAGTGTTCTAGTTTACAAGAGCGAGGTATCGTCCCCATCCAGGTTTACCCTCCACCAAAAATGTCTAACCAAGGCATCCAGAGTGTTAGTGATACTACTCGGGATCGAGAGCACAACCATATTATAGGTTGGTAAAGTAGATACCACACTTTTAAATAATGTTGTTCTCGCGACTTGAGAAAGTAACTTGGCTTTCCAACCTTCAATTCTTCTCCTCACCTTGTCAATAATGAAGTTAAAGTCATTGCATATGTTACCTTTCACAAATAAGGGATTACCTAGGAAGAGCTCATTACCATCCATAAACTCAAAGCCCATAATCTCATCCAACTCCACACCCTGCTCCAAACAACAATTCTTAGACAGAAGAATTTTTTGTTTACCTCTATTGACTTCCTGGCCAGACCAATGACAATATTTTAAAAGTACCTCACAGAGATTCTCCACATTCTGCATATTGGCCTTCATAAAGAACATAGTGTTGTCTACATACATTAAATGAGACACCGACGGACCATTCCTCGAGACCCTATAACCTTCAAGCATC
Organism: Cannabis sativa; assembly: GCF_029168945.1. Taxonomy (NCBI): domain Eukaryota; kingdom Viridiplantae; phylum Streptophyta; class Magnoliopsida; order Rosales; family Cannabaceae; genus Cannabis; species Cannabis sativa. Next base: position 64,405,169 of record NC_083601.1, read on the forward strand.
CCCTATCTCTCCTTCTCCATGATCAATCGAGAAAGAATCTCAAAATATAAAATGAATAGGATCCCCCTGCCTTAAACCTCTGCGAGGTACAAAAGTTCTAGTGAGCCCCCCATTCTGAAGAACTTGAAAGCTCACCGAAGAAATGTTGGAATATGTTTTACCAGGATCTAGATTTATAACCAAGTATATTTCATTAATATCCTAATATGAATTTCTAAAACAATGAAATTAAACACATATAAAGTTTCAGAAAACCTTACATTGGGTGCAGCGGAATATAATGTCTCCTTCCGCTCAGATCTCTAACCCTTGTATCCTGTCTGTCGCAGATTATCACCAAGATCTGAGCCCGAATGTCCTTCTCTTGATTCTTGATTCTTCATAGTCTTCCACACTATGATTGAGATACCACTTGATGTGTGTGGGCACTCAATCTATCACTCAGGGTAATGAAAAATTGAAGAAGAAAAGAGAGGAAAGGTGGTTCGGCTATAGGTGTAGAAAGGATGGCTCAATTTTTCGTGAAGACAAGAAATTTCATCCACCTTTAAGTGTGAGCCATCACTATCTATTTATAAATAAACACTAGGTTGAGGTTAGGAATTATTAGGCAGTAAAATAATGAAAATATTAAGTGAAAAATCCTCAACCAAGTGGTCGGCCACACTAATGGGCCCCACTTTGGAATTTTTCCACTTTTGACAAAATTACCCTTTTTTTCTCAAAAATGCCATTTTTCCAATTCTAACCATTTAAATGCCATACTAATTATTTAATAACTAAAATCAATTATCAAATAAAATTGTCATTTAATATATTTATTAATTAGACTTAATAAAGTCTTTCAATTAATAAATGAAACCTAGAATCTCTTTTCTTTACAATTTAGCCCTTGCTTAGTGAAAATTCATAAATTAGACATAGTCTAATTTTAGAATTATAATTGATTAATTAAAATTAATTATCTGAGTCTTACAAGCAGTATGGTCTCAACTAGTATGGGGTCCATGGGGCTATACAACCGAGCTTCCAATAAGCCCAACTAGAATTTACCAAGTAAATTCCCTACCTTATTAATTCCTTGTTATGGGGCTATACAACCAAGCTTCCAATAAGCCCAACTAGAATTTACCAAGTAAATTTCCTACCTTATTAATTCCTTGTTGCATCCACTCATAGAACTTGGAATTGCACTCTCAGTCATATAGAACGCTTTATATGTTAGATACGCTATCTACATTTAACCATCGTTCTAATCTCAATAATCAAAGATCCTCTATAGATGATTTACACCGAGTAGGGATAAATTTACCGTTTCACTCCTCAATGTATTTTATCCTTAAAACACTTAGCTAACTATAAATGATATTTCAGTGAACTAAAATATAATCACTGAAACAAGAGCTCTTCCATTTACCTCTATTAAGCCAAGCTCAAAGGAAATCATCGTTTCACTTCTATGTCCTGAAAGATGCTATAGATTCCATATCTATGTTTAGCGCTCCCACTCAATCATACTACCATGTTCCAGAAATGTACGTATCACCCTAACCCGAAAGTAGGCTTAACTAACAAATCAAAGAACATGAATAGCATTCCTGAGATTGAACCTAAGCATATAAGGATTAAGATTTTTTGATCTAAGATCAACTAGTGATATTGACTTAGAAAGATACAACTGTAAGATTATAATTGTTGGAAATATTTTACCAGGATCTAGATTTACTACCAAGTATGTTTCATTAACATCCTAATATGAATTCTAAAACAATGAAATAAACATATATAAAGTTTAGTAAACCTTACATTGGGTGCAGCAGAATATAATGACTCCTTCCATTCAGATCTCTAGCCCTTGATTCCTTTCTGTAGCAGAGCATAATCAAGATCTGAATCTGGATCTGTTTCTCTCCATCCTTTGATGTTGATTCTCCTTCTTGTTGTTTTGGATTCTCCTACAGTCTTACACACTATGATTGAGATACCACTTGATGTGTGTGGGCACAACTCTATCACTCAAGGAATTTTCGAAATTTGAAGAGAAGAAAAGAGAGAGGAAAGTGGCTATGGCTTTTTCTGAAAGGAACAATATGCAAAGTCATGAGTTTCCTGAAGCCAACACTTTCTATTTATAGAATGCCGTCTAGGTTTAGGTTAGAATTGTATGGCATTAAAATAATGGAAAAATAAAATGGTAAACCCTTTGCATAGTGGGCGGCCATATAAGGAAATTGGGCCTCACTTTGCAACTTTCCCATTTTGTTATTTTGAGTTTATCTAAACCTATGGCTTGTGGTATACCTGGTAATTACTTACTCTAATGCAAGCAACTTACTTTAGTAAGATGCTGAAGCATTTTCTTTCTAATGGCAATCTATAGAAGCTTCACAACTTCTTAGGCATAGATTTTATTTATCTAAGGAAAAGTCTCAACTATTCAAGAAAAGATAAAGCCATGAAAGAATTTCTTATATCAACAGTGAGAGGTCTTAGATATGCTTTTGTATGCCTTAGACCAGACACCTGCTGTTGAGTGGGAGTAATGAGTAGGTATCAGATTAATCCAAGAGAAGAACATTGGAAGACAATCAAGTAAATCTTAAGATTAAGAAGAGGAACTATATGTTAGTAAATAAGGGTGTATTTAAAACTCTTAGACTACACCATATTAGATTTCAAAATTTGCCTTTGTGCTAGTAAATCTTTCTGATAAGATGGTGATTACTCTTGGGGTGGAATAGTGATTTTGGAGAAGTGTAAAAACCTATCTGAAGTCTCTAGGTCTACCAGGAAGGGACTGAATGTTAAAGTTGCAGGAAAGGTATTTATTCAGTCTAAGGAAAGTTCTATACATTTTTGGCACCATTCCAAATTGCCTTAACTACTAGTGTTACTTCCTGATTAACCAAAAGTAGTTGCCAAAGGTATAGAATCCAGTATCCCAAGAGAGTAGACATATAGAGAGGAATTTCACATTATCAATGATTTTGTGATTAAGGAAGAGTAATGGTGGAGAAAAGGTTGTGTTTCATTCAACCTTTCAGATCCTATTACGAGGAGTTTACTACTACTACACTTGATTTGTATATCAAGGTGTTGAGATTATTTGAAATGCACATTTTGTTTTATATTAGTGCAAGTGGGAGTTTGTTGGATTTTATGCCCTAAATAAAACTCATTTCAATATAATCAGATTTACTTATTAATATAGATCAGAAATAATATTTAATGTTGCATGGTTCACATGATTTATTTCATGATTATATGTACATAATGTATGAGTTCATCTGAAACCCTTTTCACATACTTGATCCTGTTTATTGTGATGTCAACACATTGGAAAGTAAACATGACTATGTGAATAAAGTTTCCTAGATTTATCAGACATAGGGTTTTACTGATATGATAATCTACAACAAGAGTTTACTTGCATTTGTAGAAATGCTATGTTCTTTCCAGAGCATTGGTTAAAGTAAAGCTCAGGTTGGATGCATGGAGTATGCATCGGAAGGGACCGATATTGAACTTTGACTTAGATTTATTAAACTTACCGTAATATCTATTCAAGTCAATATCGCCTAGTTGATCCTAGATCAAATGATCTTAATCCTGTTATGATTAGGCTCAATCTCAAGAGGCTATTCGTGTTCTTTGATTTGTTAGTTAAGCCTACTTTTAGGTCAGGGTGATACGTACATTTTGGGAACACGATAGTGCAATTGAGTGGGAGCGCTAACATGAACATGGAATCTATAGCTTCTATCTGGCAAATAGTAAGTAAAGGATGATCTCCTTCGAGCTTGACCAAACAAAAATAAATGGTGGAGATCTCATTTCACATAAGCTGAAATATCATTTATACGGGGTTAAGGATTAAAATACATTGTAGGGTGTAACGGTAATTTAATCCCTTTACAGTGTAGATCATTCATATAGAGGATCAATTAGGATTATAACAATGGATAACTAATGATGTGTCTATATGGTGGAACATATAGAGCATTCTATATACTGAGAGTGCAATTCTAAGTTCTATGCGTGGGTTCAACAAAGAATTAATAAGTTAGTGAATTTTAGTAATAAATTCTTGATCTACTTATTGGAAGCTCGGTTATATAGACCCATGGTCCCCGCACTAGTTGAGATAATATTGCTTGTAAGACTCATATAATTGGTTTTGATTAATCAATTATAATTCTCAAATTAGACTATGCTATTTGTGAAATTTTCACTAAGTAAGGGCAAAATTGTAAAGAAAGAGTTTAGTAGGGGCATATTTGTTAATTATGATACTTTGTATGGTTCAATTAATAAATATGATAAATGACAATATTATTTAATAATTACTTATAGTTATTAAATAGTTAGAATTGGCATTTAAATGGTTGAATTTGAAAATTGAAGTTTTTGAGAAAATCAGATGCAGAAAAGATAAAACTGCAAAATTGCTAAAAGTGAGGCCCAAATCCACTTGTATAGGGCCGGTCACTTTTGTAGGGAATTTAAACTGATATTTTCATTATTTTAATGCCAAATAATTCAAACCTAATCCTAGTGGAATGCTATAAATAGATAGTGAAGGCTTCAGGAAAATTACACTTCTGATTCAGAAAAAACTGAGCCTTCTCTCTCCCTATCTGGCCGCCCACTCCCTCTCTCTCTTCTTCCTCTTGATTTTCGAAATACTTAGTGTTAGAGTAGTGCCCACACACAGCAAGTGATACCTCAACCATAGTGAGGAAGATCGTGAAGAAAGACTTTCAGCAAGAAGGAGTTTCAGCACTAAATAATCAGAGAAAGAGATCCAGGTTCAGATATTGATAATGCTTTTCTACAGAAAGGAATCAAGGGCTAGATATCTGAACGGAAGGAGTCATTTAATTCCGCTGCACCCAATGTAAGGTTTACTAAACTTTATATGTGTTTATTTCATCGTTTTAGAAAGTTCATATTTAGGGTGTTAATCAAGATACTTGTGAGTAGATCTAAGATCCTGGTAAAATAATTTCTTACAAGAACATCTATAGTACTTGAGATCGAACCTAATCATATCAGGATTAAGATCATTTGATCTAGGATCAACGTGTGATATTGAATTGAATAGATATTACAGTAAATTTTAATATATCTAATCAAAGTTCAATATCGGTCCCTTCCGATGTATACTCCATACATCCGATACTGGTAAACTTTGCCAATGTCCTGGAAAGGACATAACACTTTTCCAAGGTGTCAGAATACGTATCACTGATTATACCATGTCAGTGTAAATCCAGTGTTCTGACAAATCAGGGAATAAACTTTCGAACATATAATTAAGATTATATTCCACTGTGCTGACAACACTATAATCTTTAACAAATTCATATGTTTTGGACTTAAATAGAACTCATACATTATATAGATATAATCATGAAATAAAGCATGTGAATCATGCAACATAAAATGTTATTTCTGATCTTTATTAATAAGTAAATCTGATTATATTGAAATGGGTTTTATTTAGGGCACAAAACCCAACAAACTCCCACTTGCACTAATATAAAACAAAATGTGTATTTCAAATAATCTCAACACCTTGATATACAAGTCAAGTGTAGTAGTAGTAAACTCCTCGTAATAGGATCTGACAGGTTGAATTAAACACAACCTCTTCTCCACCATTACTCTTCCTTAATCACAAAATCCTTGATAATGTGAAATTCCTCTCTCTATGTCTACTCTCTTTGGATACTGGATTCTATACTTTTGGCAACTACTTTTGGTTAATAAGGAAAATAACACTAGTAGTTAAGACAAGTTGGAACGGTGCCACAAATGTATAGAACTTTCCTTAGAGTGAATAAGTACCTTTCCTGCAACTTTAACATTCAGTCTTTCTCTGGTAGACCTAGAGACTTCAGATAGGTTTTTACACTTCTCCAAAATCCCTACTCCACCCCCAGAGTAATCACCATCTTATCAGCAGACTTTCTAGCACAAAGGCAAGTCTCAAAATCTGATGTGGTGTAGTCTAAGAGTTTTAAACATACCCTTATCGACAAACATATAGTTCCTCTTCTTAATCTTAAGATTTACTTGATTGTTTTCCAATGTTCCTCTCCTGGATTAATCTGATACCTACTCATTACTCCCACTCAACAGCAGGTGTCTGGTCTAAGGCATACTAAAGCATATCTGAGACCTCTCACTGTTGATTTGAGAAATTCTTTCATGGCTTTATCTTTTCTAGAATAGTTGAAACTTTTCCTTAGATAAATAAAATCTATGCCTAGAAGTTGTGAAGCTTCTATAGATTGTCATTGGAAAGAAAATGCTTCAGCATCTTACTAAAGTAAGTTGCTTGCATTAGAGTAAGTAATTACCAGGTATACCACAAGCCATAGGTTTAGATAAACTCAAACCTATAATACTAGGAACAGGAAGTTTTGTTAAGTCCATTGAATAGACTTATTAACAAAAATTTCCTTTCATGTCCTTGTAATCGAAAACTTTAGGTTACTCCATGTGAATGGATTAAACTATAGTTCTCTTGGCTTTTCTTCTTAGTTTCTCATCTTGACAATCCATTACTTGTTTAAACTCACAATAGATTTTAATCATTAGTGTCTTCCAAGTCATAAGAAGGTGAGTTCCTAGAAACCCTCCCACTACGACAAGGTACCGTGAATTGTGTCTAAGAAAACTAAATGGTATTGACCTCTTCGGTTGTGTCAAGACAACAGAGGCAGTAGAATCATCATATGTCAAATAAGATGATAGAACACTTTTGGAATCAAGGAAAAAATTATCTCCTTTATTTGCTACTTTATTTTCAGACTTAGTCATTTTCTTAGAAAATTAGTATTTGTTTAAACTAACACTTTCTTATCTATTGACTATGAGATGATCCACCCCTAGATCTCTAGCCCTTGATTCCTTTCTGTAGCAGAGCATAATCAAGATCTGAATCTGGATCTGTTTCTCTCCTTCCTTTGATGTTGATTCTCCTTCTTGTTGTTTGGATTCTCCTACAGTCTTACACACTATGATTGAGATACCACTTGATGTGTGTGGGCACTACTCTATCACTTAAGGAATTTTCGAAATTTGAAGAGAAGAAAAGAGAGAGGAAAGTGGCTATGGATTTTTCTGAAAGGAACAATATGCAAAGTCATGAGTTTCCTGAAGCCAACACTTTCTATTTATAGAATGCCGTCTAGGTTTAGGTTAGAATTATATGGCATTAAAATAATGGAAAAATAAAATGGTAAACCCTTTGCATAGTGGGCGGCCATATAAGGAAATTGGGCCTCACTTTGCAACTTTTCCATTTTGTTATTTTTCATTCCCATTTTCTCAAAAATGCCAATTTTCCAATTTTAACCATTTAAATGTCAATTCTAATTATTTAATAACCTAAAAATAATTATTAAATAATATTGTCATTTAATATATTTATTAATTTAGACATATAAAGTATCTTAATTAATAAATAAACCTAGAATCTATTTTCTTTACAATTTCGCCCTTGCTTAGTGAAATTTCATAAACTAGACATAGTCTAACTTTAGAATTATAATTGATTAATCAAAATCAATTAACTAAGTCTTACAAGCAGTATGGTCTCAACTAGTATGGGGACCATGGGCCTATATAAACTGAGCTTCCAATAAGTTGAACCGAATTTACCAAGTAAATTCCCTAACTTATTAATTCCTTATTGAATCCACACTTAGAACTTGGAATTGCACTCTCAGTCATATAGAACGCTCTATATGTTCCACAATATAGATACGTCATTAGTTATCCATTGTTATAATCCTAATTTGATCAATGACCCTCTAATAGATGATCTACTTTGAATAGGAACTAAATTACCGTTACACCTTCAATGTATTTTATCCTTAAAACACTTAGCTTCGTATAAATGATATTTCAGCGAAGTGAAATGAGATCTCCACCATTTATCTCTGTTTAGCCAAGCTCGAAGGATATTATCGTTTCACTTCTAAATTCCTATAGAAGTTATAGACTCCATATTTATGTTAGCGCTCCTACTCAATTATACTATCATGTTCCCAAAATGTACGTATCACCCTGACCCAAAAGTAGGCTTAACTAACAAATCAAAGAACATGTATAGTACTCTTGAGATCGAACCTAATCATATCAGGATTAAGATCATTTGATCTAGGATCAACAGGTGATATTGAATTGAATAGATATTACGGTAAATTTTGATATATCTAATCAAAGTTCAATATCTGTCCCTTCCGATGTATACTCCATACATCCGATACTGGTAAACTTTGCCAATGTCCTGGAAAGGTCATAACACTTTTCCAAGGTGTGAGAATACCTATCGCTAATTATACCATGTCAGTCTAAATCCAGTGTTCTGACAAATCAGGGAATAAACTTTCGAACATATAATTAAGATTATATTCCACTGTGCTGACAACACTATAATCTTTAACAAATTCATATGTTCTGGACTTAAATAGAATTCATACATTATATATATAATCATGAAATAAATCATGTGAACCATGCAACATAAAATGTTATTTCTGATCTTTATTAATAAGTAAATCTGATTATAATTAAATGGGTTTTATTTAGGGCACAAAACCCAACAATAATATCTTTACCAACATCAATATCAGTCCCAATCCAATGTATACTCCATACATTCAAAACTAGTATACTTTGCCAATGTTCTGGGAAGAACATAACACTTATGCAAAGTGTAAGTACACTTCATCGCTGATTATCACATCAGTGTAAATCTAATACACTGATGAAACAGGGACTTTGTCTTTTGAAGCATATAATCACAATCACATTCTACTGTGTTGACATCACTGTAATTGTAAATGACTATATGTTATGGACATAACAGATTTTGTATATATTAAACCATAAACATGAAAACTACATGTAAACATAAATGACTTCTAATCTCTAGGAACTTGTTTCGAAAGAAATTAGCTATAAGTCTTTGATCTTCAATCCAGTGATCTCCGTCTTCAGTAACCGCCCAAATAAAATTCTTTTTTCTTTTGACCAGAACATAAGCATGGAAGAATCAAGAGTTGCGGTCTCCATTCTTCAGCCATAATTCTCTTGATTTTTGCTTCTAAATATCTTCTTGACATGCTTCCACTTCCTCCATCTCAAGCAAGATCCCACTTTCAGTTTGATCATTCTCTAAAGAAGGAGCACAATGCTGGACCTCGACTAATAATCGCTCCAACAATTTAAGCTTTCTATTACAGTGGCCAAAGCAATCCCTATTCCATTTCCTCAAGGCCTCTGTCATCGATCGAAGTCTGGAGCAAAGGATGAAGCTATATTACCCAGAGATATCAATGTTCCAGGCCTGATGGATAATAGCTTTGCAACCTTCATCCTTATTCCATGCATCAATGTATCAAAAAGGAGCTTTGAATGGGGCACCATCCATCACCGTATCCAAAACAAGAGTCGCGTGATCAGAGTGCCTAATGGAAATAATCTTGGAGCCTGCTTTAGGGAAAAGAGTAAGCCAGTTGGAAGAGCAAAGGAACCTATCCTCCTTTTCTCGAACCAGACTATGCCAATCCTGCCCATTAGACCATGTAAACATCGCACCCATACCCTTTAGATCAATCGCTCCACAGTCAAACACAAAATTTTGAAGCCCTCGACCTTCACTTTCACATACTGGCCTACCTCCCAATTTTTCATTCTGGTTAAGAATGGAATTAACATCCCCCATAACCACCCATTCGTCCACGAGGCCATTCACCATTTCAATCATCGACCCCCCAAAACTATCCCTTTCATTTCTTTTGGGAGGCCCATACACAAAACATCCTACCCAAGATTTGAAATTCATGTCCTCACCAAAGCGCACTATAATCTTATCGATACACAGAGAGAGAACCTGAATGTTCCACCCAATTTTCCAAAAAAGAGCCACACCACCCGCAGCACCCAGCGTCGACGTTGCAACTCCCGCATTAAAATCCAATCTTTGCCAAATCCCCTCCATATTCTCCTTACTCTTTTTGGTCTCCATGAGGAAAACCACATTTGGATTGACATTACGAATCAACGTTTGCAATGCCCTCACTGCCTGAGGTTTTTTGAGCCCTTGGCAGTTTCACGAAAGGACTAACATATAGAGTTGGAGAGCATGATACGGCTCGCCTCCTCGGCCTGAACAAAATCTTGGATGGAGTCTCCATGGACAGCATCTTCATTATCTCCAAAGATCTCGCCTAGCTTCTCAGCTTTCCTTCGAGAATTACCCCTTATCGAAATTCCCCACTGGACAACCTTCTTTTACTTCGTACTCCTTTCCCAGTTTATCACCGTTATCATTGATAAATCTGGAGAACATTTTCTTAATTGGGCCAACTAACTCATGCATCCCCGTATTAGCCCAGTTGTTGCCTTCAAAAGAAGTCTCTCCATGTCTCCTTTTCTTGCTAGGCCCATGCCCTTCAAGCGTGGGCCCAATAGCAAAACCCAGCCCATTGATATCCTTTCTAACAAGGCCCTTCAGCTTTTGTTTTTTGAATTTGTAAGAAGATTTTGAATCCAAATTAATAACCCCTTGGAAAATCATCGCCAAGTATCCAATTTGCGAATCAGTGGGGGCCACCTAAACAACCTCTTGCCCTCCACTACTGCTATTCGTACCATTCTTTGTACAGTCACCGCGTCCATTTTTTAGCACGATTCTGAAATCAGACCCTCCACGTCATCATTCTCTACAGTACTACTTTCATCAAAATCACTGATACTCCTAACCGTTTCGACCATCGGAGGTTGGGTTGGCCGAACTGCATTGTCCTGCTTCTCGATGCCTTTTACGTGAACTTATGTGCCAACTAACCCATGATCAGGTTCCACACTCTGGTCCCCAATCCTAGCCTCATCAACTTCCACCGCCGCATCAAGATTAAGTTTCCCATTTCCCTAGTCGTGTCCTCCATCTCTACACGTTCAAAATAATGTTTCCATCTAGTGCCATATCTCATCCATGGTCCATACATAAGGACAATGTGGTCAAACTCATTAGTAATCTGCTTTTGTCGCCTCGCACACTGCATTTCTTCATGGCCGATAATATTGCATTTGAAACACACTCTTGGGAGATTTTCATATTTGAAATAACACCATAAACTGACTCCTTCCTCCATCGGTAGAAACAGTCCCACTAGTAACGACCTTCTCAAATTTATCTCAACTCTGAATCAGATGTACTCCGCCACAAGGAACCCATTGCTCCACATACGATCAATACTCACTATCCCACAAATCTTCCTGGCAATGGCAGTAGCATTTTTAGTAGTAAAAAACCGTGGTGGCACAACATACACCCTAACCCATATGGCCATCAGATCCAGATTAGCTGACCACCATCTCCCATAAGCTGGTAGTGATTTAAGCACCATATGTCCTCCGCACACAGCCCACGGACTTCTGGCCACAACAAAATCCGCTTTGTTTTTCTTATGGAACCTTAGCATATAGATGTTCTTATCTTCCTCCTTGATGTTCCAACCCTTCCATAACCTCCATTTTTGTGCAAAAGCCGATCTGAGAAGACCTTTGAAGATCCCTTTGTTGAAAAAAGTCCGACCCACAATCGTCTTCTCGATGAAATCCCTTCTAATGTAGGAAGGGATTTCTATGTGACTCCTTAAGGTGTTCAATATCATTACAATGTAGTATTCAATAACTGGTTAGCATTTTTCTAATTTATTTATTAAATTAAAATTTATGGGAGTTGATATTGAAATGCATGGTATGCTACATTTTGTGGTATTTGACACTTCAATATGCCCCTTAATATTTTCTTATTAATATGTACATCTTTATTAACTTCGATTAAAATTTTAATTTTACATAAGTTTAAGAACATTTTCAATGTGAGATAAAATTATACTATATTTAACACAAAGAAAAAGATTTTGTGATATATTTACATTAATTTTTAGTATTGTGCTCCAATATATAATTGTAAATTTTGATGCAAAATTTAATATTTTTATTACAAATATAAAAAAAATAATAAATTTATCATTAATTTGTTAATGTAAAACAATAAAACTAAAATATAAATAGTTCATAATTAACGTTAGGCTAATTAGTAATTTTTCCCCCTGAACTTTGACATGTAGTAAATCGTGGGCCCTGAACTTTTTTGGCCGTTAAAAATTCCCTCCCGAACTATTGAGATTGTTAAATTTAAAGACTTTTGTCTAATTTTGTAATGACCGCTCTAGTAATGTGGATTAGTAAAGGCAATTAGCACTAATTTTTATTATTTTATTATTATTTGTGAATTAATTTAATTGTGGACCCCAATATTTAGAAATAGATATTAGAGTTATAATTTCTCAATTCCGAAGATTTTATTAAACTCTAGGGGTATTATTTAGCTTATATGTGAAATATGTCAATTTTGTAATTTTTGCTCGGCGACAACGGAAAATGCGATGGATGGCTAGATTGATCACATGGGTAAGTTTAGAATCCTATTTCATAGTGGGAAATAATTTAGAGGAAATAAATTATCGGGATTGGGCGGGGTTATGGATTTTGACCATTTTACCCCTAGCTTTAGAAATACTTAAGTTATATCTTTAAGGGTATTTAAGTCTTTTTAAAAGAATGGTGTAGTGGCTGCCTGGGAGGTGACAAGTGGCCTTTATTTTCAGCAAAGGATTAATCAATCCTTTTTCCAATTTAGAAAATCAAAGAAAAGAAAAGAAATTAGAAGAAATACCTTTCCTCTTGAACTCTCTCTCTCTCTCTTTCTTTCGGCTGAGACAAATCAAGGACCAAAACCAGAATTTTTCCTTCCATTTCTTTGAATTTAAGCTAGGATTCAAGGAGGTTTCACCTAAGGTAAGCCCTAGAACTCTTGTTTATGTATTATTGAGCTTTTTACTTAGTTTGAACTTGTGATTCTTGGTGTTGGGAGCTGTTAGGTTTTAAAATGCTTAGGGTTTGAATTGTATAGGTTATTTGAGTTAAATTAAGTCCCTAGCTTCTGGTTTTGATGCTGGATATTGGTTCTAAGCAAGCTTGAGTTATGACACTCAAGCTTTGAGCTTTAATGGCATAATTGGATTTATTAGTTTGTTCTGTGAAATACTGCTTGGATTCTATTGTGTATGCATTGTATAGGTGTACTGGAGAGTTTGGTAAGGTTTGGGCTTGATTTGAGTTAAGGGGGATGATTTTTGGGTTCCCAGCACAGAACCGGAATTCCGGTTCTGGGGGACCAGTACCAACCGGTCGACCGGTTGGTGACCCAGAACCGGATTGCCGGTTGGGAACCGGTCTGCCTGTTGGGGGAAATTCCAGAACCCTAGTTTTGGCCAATTTTGAGATATTTAGGGTATTGCCATGAGGTTTATCGATAGGGAAACTTTTAGTTTCAAGTTTAAGTCCCGGAAAGTGATTTAGCAAGTCACTCATCTGTGTTGCAATTATTGTGATTAGGGCATCCATCTAGCACGTGAATTCCGTTCAGGTCGGCCAGCACACTTGAATTCGGAAAACAGGTAAGAACTGTGTATAATGTATGATGTGATTATCTGAATGTGTGTATATGTGTTTGTATATGCATGCTTGAATTATGTTAAGCACTACCAACACTTGTATGAATGAGTTATAGAGTGCATTGGTATAGTGATTATTGTGATTGTGAGTACGATACAGTGATACCAACACAAGCATGGGAAAATGCTAAGGTGTGTGGTACATCACTCAGTGTTACTCAGTGATCGGGGTAAACCCTACCAACACTCGTACAGTGAGGTACGATGTGTATGTGGTATAGTGGTTGTACCCTGGTATTGAACGTTCATACTCATCTGTTAAGCTCTGTAAATAGGTGTATGGGCGCCTATTTACAGGTCGGAAATTATATGGTATGTTATATGCATTTCTTGATGAGTCTGTTGACTCACAGTTTCTGCTTCTATGTGTAGGTAAAGGAAAGACGAAGGCTAAACAGGAATGAACTTGAGCTCGGGTGAGATTGTACATGTCAAGCGGCGCGACCTGGAGTGTTCGGTCTCGAGACATCTGGGAGTTGTATTTTGAAAGTCGCTGTGCGACCTAGAACTTGTGTTTTTTGAATGTATAGTTTGAAAAGTAAATTTTACAAAGTTTAAAAACGGGATCCTGGAATTTGTAAATATTATATTATATTACAAAGTTTAATATCTAAAGCAAAAGTTTTAATTTGACACGTTTTTCGAGAAATTTCTTTGATTAGCAAAGATTGCACAATAATTGAAAAAGCACTGTAGCGTGTCTTAGCATTAGGGCGTTACAATTTTGGTATCAGAGCCGCCAGGTTTGTCTACCGAAGCTTGCTATGACATGTACAATCTTCATCAGAGAAAGCTCGGTTCACGGTTCAGTAAGCCCGTACTTGCTTAGTACTTTAATAAATGTGAATGTGAAAGCATGTTAGGAAGCATATTAGATTTTAAATAATTAATATTAAAAGTGTGTTGCCTTTAAGTCTTTAAGAGCGGTTTTAAGTTTTGATCGCTGTCTAACCTGCCTGGCTTATGGATTCGCAGGCTAAGTCCTATTAAATGGACGTCCCGCAAAATACAAGAAGTCAGGGTGGCATGGTTGAGACCGGAGGCGGTCAGGGGAATCCTCAAAATCCTCGTGGTCGCGGCCGTGGCCGTGGCAGAGCTCAGGGTGGTCGCCCTGTAAATCCACCTCAAGCTCCTCCTGATTGGGAGCAAAGATTTGCTGAGATGCAAGATAGAATCCGCCAGCAAGATGAAGAGATCCAAAGATTGAGGCAGCAGGGTCCTCCTGCCGTGCCTCCTCAAGTGGTTCAGGCCGTTGCAGTTCCTGCGGTGCCAGCAGAACAACCTGCTGTTGGCAACCGTATGGAGCCGTTGTACGAAAGATTCCGGAAACAGGCACCTCCAGTGTTTCTGGGAGGCCCTGATGTGATGAAGGTCGAGCAGTGGCTTTCAGTGATTGAACGCATCCTCAATTTTATGGGAGTGGTTGGAAATGATCGGGTGACCTGCGCCACTTTCCAGTTTCAGGAAGATGCTCTCGTGTGGTGGGAGTTGATAACCCTCACTCGAGACGTCACACTGATGACCTGGGAAGAATTCAAGGAGTTATTTAACTCCAAGTATTATAATGAAGCAGTCCGCAGTGCAAAGCGGAAAGAGTTCACTGATCTAGTTCAAACCGAGGGAATGTCGGTTACTGAATACACGACAAAGTTTGATCGGTTGGCTAAGTTGGCGGCGGGAATTGTGCCGACTGATTTTAGCAAGAAAGAAAAATATTTGGCGGGTTTGAGTGCAAAGATTCGACATGATCTGGTGATTACTACTACTGAAGCAACCATATATGCAGAGATGGTTGAAAAGGCTCTGAGAGCCGAGGGAGCAGTGAAATTTCTTCAGGAGCCCCGGGTGACTCCGAGTGTTGGTGGAACCCCCACTGTTCCTACTCTTGTTTATGGTAGGGATGGTGGTGACTCCACCACTGAGCAGAAAAGAAAAGTTGTTCCAGCTTCTGGTGGCTCGGGGCAAAGTAAGCGGTTCTGTGGGAACCAAGGTAGAGGAGGACGCCAGGGTTACTCTTACCCTGAGTGTCCACGGTGCAAGAAACATCATCCGGGAGAGTGTAACCGGAAGACATGCTTTCTGTGTGGCATGGTGGGGCATTTCAAGAAAGATTGCCCCCAGGCAAAGAAAGAGGATTCGAAAGCTGAGGTGAAACTAGTTCCTGCTCGTGTGTTTGCCATTACCCAAGCTGATGCTGCAGCCAGTCCTTCATAGACAGTCGGCTTCCCGTCAACAACTTGTTATTTACAGTATTATTTGACTCGGGAGCTACACGTTCATATGTGGCTACAAGAGTGATTGATCTTTTGGGTAGGCCTTGTGATATTTTAGAAAGAGGGTTTGGAACCCTAATGCCTAGCGGGGAATTGGTTATCTCTAATAGGCGCATTAGGTCTATGCCAATTAGGATCGAAGATAGGGAATTGAGTACTGATCTCATAGAATTGAAACTAACTGAGTTTGATATTATACTGGGAATGGATTTTCTATCCAAGTATTCGGCCAGTATAGATTGTAGGCGTAAAATGGTGACTTTTCAGCCGGAAGGTGAAGATCCATTTGTTTATGTTGGATCGGGCCTGTGGTCTCGGATCCCGGTTATTTCTGTGCTGAGGGCTAGGGATTTACTATGCAATGGTTGTGTAGGATTTCTAGCGGTGGTATTTGACTCCAGCAGACCTGAAACATTTAGGCCTGAGGTAGTCCGGGTGGTGAAAGATTTTCTTGATGTGTTTCCTGAGGAGTTGCCGGGATTGCCGCCACAGCGAGAGATTGACTTTGTAATTGATTTGGCACCTGGAGTTGAACCTGTTTCTAAAGCTCCATATAGGATGGATCTAGCAGAACTCAAGGAGCTTAAGTTACAACTCTAGGGGATGCTTGATATTGGGTTTATTCGACCCAGTGTATTGCCCTGGGGAGCTCCGGTTCTTTTTGTGAAAAAGAAAGATGGTTCCCTCAGAATGTGTATTGATTATCGAGAACTAAATAAGTTGACGATTAAAAACAAGTACCCGTTGCCCAAGATCGATGATCTGTTCGATCAGCTTCAGGGAAAGACAGTGTTTTCGAAGATTGATTTACGGTCTGGTTACCATCAACTTAGAATTCGGGAGGAGGACATACCGAAGACTGCTTTTAGAACCAGGTATGGGCACTATGAGTTTCTGGTAATGTCATTCGGATTGACTAATGCTCCTGCGGCCTTTATGGATCTCATGAATAGGGTATTCAAGGATTTCCTCGATAACTGCGTTATAGTGTTTATCGATGACATTCTTGTATACTCTCAGTCAGAAGAGGAGCACGAGCATCATCTTCGAATGGTGTTACAGCGACTTAGGGATCACAAGCTGTATGCCAAGTTCAAAAAGTGCGAATTCTGGTTGTCTGAAGTGTCCTTTCTGGGTCATATTGTTGGAAAGAATGGAATTATGGTTGATCCAAATAAGATAGAATCAGTGAAAAATTGGCCGAGGCCCAAGTCTGTGACGGAAGTTCAAAGTTTTCTCGGGTTAGCAGGGTATTATCGACGTTTCGTCGAAGGATTTTCTAAACTTTCTATGCCCCTAACCGAAATGACCAAGAAAAATAAGAGATTTGTGTGGTCAGATAAGTGTGAAACAAGCTTTCAGGAGTTGAAGCAGCGTTTGATAACAGCTCCGGTGTTAGCTTTGCCATCAGACCAAGAGAAATTTGTTGTTTATTGTGATGCATCCAGACAGGGTCTAGGATGTGTTCTGATGCAAGCTGACAGAGTCATAGCCTATGCCTCTCGTCAATTGAAGGATTATGAGCAGCGTTACCCAACTCATGATTTAGAGCTCGCTACGGTAGTTTCTGCTTTAAAGATATGGCGACATTATCTTTACGGTGAAAAGTGTGAGATTTATACTGACCATAAAAGTCTCAAATACTTTTTCACCCAGAAAGATCTGAATATGAGGCAGAGAAGGTGGTTGGAGTTAGTTAAAGACTACGATTGTGAAATTTTATATCACCCCGGGAAAGCCAATGTTGTGGCCGATGCTTTAAGCAGAAATGGTCCCGGGCAAGTTTGTACTACGGTTATGGTAGCTCCTCAACTAGCCTCGGAAATGGTTAGTCCAGGAATTGAGTTCGTGGTTGGGAAATTACAAAATTTAACACTCCAATCTGATCTGTTGGAGAGAATCAGAAAGGCACAACTGGAAGATCCCGAGCTAGTTAAAGTTCGAGACGAAGTAGTGGCTGGTCGGCCTAGAGGCTTTTCAGTCTCGAGCAGTGAAATGTTGTTATATAAAGCTCGAGTTTGTATTCCTAATGTTGGTGAGCTTAAGAAAGAAATACTGGATGAAGCTCACACCACGCCTTATTCGTTGCATCCGGGAACCACCAAGATGTATCAGGATTTGAAACCCTACTTCTGGTGGTATGGGATGAAAAGAGATGTGGTGGACTACGTGTCCAAGTGTTTAACCTGCCAGCAGATTAAGGCTGAACATCAGAGGCCGGCAGGGTTATTGCAACCTTTAGTCCTTCCAGAATGGAAGTGGGAGGACATCGCAATGGACTTTGTAACTGGTTTACCTAGAACTACGGGGATGTATGATTCAGTATGGGTCATCGTGGACAGATTCACAAAGTCGGCTCACTTTCTACCAGTGAAAGTTACCTATTCAGTGGATCAGTATGCTGAATTGTATGTGAAGGAGATAGTTCGTCTCCACGGAGTCCCTAAATCTATTGTGTCAGATAGGGATCCAAAATTCACATCGAAATTTTGGGTGAGTCTTCAGAAGGCTATGGGTACCAAGTTAAAGTTTAGTACAGCCTTTCACCCTCAGACTGATGGTCAGTCAGAAAGAACTATCCAGATTTTAGAAGACCTATTGCGAGCCTGTGTCATGGACTTTGAGGGTTCATGGAGTAAGTACTTGCCTTTAATTGAATTCTCCTACAACAACAGCTACCAAAGTACAATAGGGATGGCTCCCTATGAGATGTTATATGGTAGAAAATGTCGTTCTCCTATTCATTGGGACGAGACAGGAGAAAGGAAGTACCTGGGTCCAGAGTTAGTGCAGATGACCAATGAAGCTATTGATAAGATCAAGGCTCGGATGCTTGCTTCTCAAAGCAGGCAGAAAAGTTATGCTGATCCGAAGCGCAGAGATGTTACATTTCAGGCAGGGGAACATGTTTTCCTGCGAGTTTCACCAATGAAGGGTATTAGGCGCTTCGGGAAGAAGGGTAAGTTAAGCCCTAGGTTCATTGGGCCATTTCAGATACTCGAGAAGGTCGGGCAGGTAGCATATCGGCTAGCCTTGCCACCAGCGTTATCGGTTGTTCATGACGTATTTCACATATCTATGTTAAGGAAATACGTGTCAGACCCGACTCATGTCTTGAGTTATGAAGCCCTTGAACTACAACCAGACTTATCCTATGAGGAACAACCTGTTCAGATTTTGGATAGAAAAGAAAAAGTTCTTCGGAACAAGACTGTTGCACTGGTTAAGGTGCTCTGGAGGAACAGTAAGGTGGAAGAAGCCACCTGGGAATTGGAGTCGGATATGAGGACTCAACATCCAGACCTATTCAGGTTAGATTTCGGGGACGAAATCCTTTTAACGGGGGGATAATTGTAATGACCGCTCTAGTAATGTGGATTAGTAAAGGCAATTAGCACTAATTTTTATTATTTTATTATTATTTGTGAATTAATTTAATTGTGGACCCCAATATTTAGAAATAGATATTAGAGTTATAATTTCTCAATTCTGAAGATTTTATTAAACTCTAGGGGTATTATTTAGCTTATATGTGAAATATGTCAATTTTGTAATTTTTGCTCGGCGACAACGGAAAATGCGATGGATGGCTAGATTGATCACATGGGTAAGTTTAGAATCCTATTTCATAGTGGGAAATAATTTAGAGGAAATAAATTATCGGGATTGAGCGGGGTTATGGATTTTGACCATTTTACCCCTAGCTTTAGAAATACTTAAGTTATATCTTTAAGGGTATTTAAGTCTTTTTAAAAGAATGGTGTAGTGGCTGCCTAGGGAGGTGACAAGTAGCCTTTATTTTCAGCAAAGGATTAATCAATACTTTTTCCAATTTAGAAAGTCAAAGAAAAGAAAAGAAATTTGAAGAAATACCTTTCCTCTTGAACACTCTCTCTCTTTCTTTCGGCTGAGACAAATCAAGGACCAAAACCAGAATTTTTCCTTCCATTTCTTTGAATTTAAGCTAGGATTCAAGGAGGTTTCATCTAAGGTAAGCTCTAGAACTCTTGTTTATGTATTATTGAGCTTTTTACTTAGTTTGAACTTGTGATTCTTGGTGTTGGGAGCTGTTAGGTTTTAAAATGCTTAGGGTTTGAATTGTATAGGTTATTTGAGTTAAATTAAGTCCCTAGCTTCTGGTTTTGATGCTGGATATTGGTTCTAAGCAAGCTTGAGTTTTGAAACTCAAGCTTTGAGCTTTAATGGCATAATTGGATTTATTAGTTTGTTCTGTGAAATACTGCTTGGATTCTATTGTGTATGCATTGTATAGGTGTACTGGAGAGTTTGGTAAAGTTTGGGCTTGATTTGAGTTAAGGGGGATGATTTTTGGGTTCCCAGCACAGAACCGGAATTCCGGTTCTGGGGGACCAGTACCAACCGGTCGACCGGTTGGTGACCCAGAACCGGATTGCCGGTTGGGAACCGGTCTGCCTGTTGGGGGAAATTCCAGAACCCTAGTTTTGGCCAATTTTGAGATATTTAGGGTATTGCCATGAGGTTTATCGATAGGGAAACTTTTAGTTTCAAGTTTAAGTCCCGGAAAGTGATTTAGCAAGTCACTCATCTGTGTTGCAATTATTGTGATTAGGGCATCCATCTAGCACGTGAATTTCGTTCAGGTCGGCCAGCACACTTGAATTCGGAAAACAGGTAAGAACTGTGTATAATATATGATGTGATTATCTGAATGTGTGTATATGTGTTTGTATATGCATGCTTGAATTATGTTAAGCACTACCAACACTTGTATGAATGAGTTATAGAGTGCATTGGTATAGTGATTATTGTGATTGTGAGTACGATACAGTGATACCAACACAAGCATGGGAAAATGCTAGGGTGTGTGGTACATCACTCAGTGTTACTCAGTGATCGGGGTAAACCCTACCAACACTTGTACAGTGAGGTACGATGTGTATGTGGTATAGTGGTTGTACCCTGGTATTGAACGTTCATACTCATTTGTTAAGCTCTGTAAATAGGTGTATGGGCGCCTATTTACAGGTCGGAAATTATATGGTATGTTATATGCATTTCTTGCTGAGTCTGTTGACTCACAGTTTCTGCTTCTATGTGTAGGTAAAGGAAAGGCGAAGGCTGAACAGGAATGAACCTGAGCTCGGGTGAGATTGTACATGTCAAGCGGCGCGACCTGGAGTGTTCGGTCTCGAGACATCTGGGAGTTGTATTTTGAAAGTCGCTGTGCGACCTAGAACTTGTGTATTTTGAATGTATAGTTTGAAAAGTAAATTTTACAAAGTTTAAAAACGGGATCCTGGAATTTGTAAATATTATATTATATTACAAAGTTTAATATCTAAAGCAAAAGTTTTAATTTGACACGTTTTTCGAGAAATTTCTTTGATTAGCAAAGATTGCACAATAATTGAAAAAGCACTGTAGCGTGCCTTAGCATTAGGGCGTTACAAATTTCATTCAATTTTACTGTTTTCAGTGCTTGTGTATGTACTAAACCATGCTCCCCAGACTTTGATATCTATCAAATCATGCCCCTCAAACTTTGATATGTACTAAATCATGCCCCTTGAACTCTCATCCATGTTAGAAGTTTTTTACTATAATTAGACAAAAGTCCTTAAATTTAATAATCTCAATAGTTCCGGGGGAATTTTTAACGGCCAAAAAATTTTAGGGGGCATGATTTAGTACATGTCAAAGTTCAGGGAGAAAAATTACTAATTAGTCTTAACATTAAAGCTAAATATACTAATAAAATAATAAAAATAGTATAAAAGTAAATAATAAAATTGTATATTTATGTTAATGTAAATTTTGTATCATAATAAATATTGTGTCAAATTTATTATATATAAATGGATTTGATAATTTGTCATTTTGTGTTTTTTTATGATCTCATTTTTTTCTTTTTATTTTTTTAATGAATGATTTTTTTAAGAGAAATGCTAAAGGGCACCAGTGGTGCCTAGTACCCTCCTATGTGTCAATATCGTATTGGTCTAACTAAGTATCGAGTCCCATATAATTTAATATAATAGTTTTTAGGGAGTATCGCTAGCCAATCACAACGCGATATGTCGAGAAGGTACTAGACACCACTGGTGCCTAATAGCAATGTTCTTTTTTTAATAACAATATGTCACTATTTATGGTGTTTAGCACATCCCTTAGTATTTCTTTATTAATATGTATATATCTTTATTCATTTTAATTAATTTAACTTTTTGTTCAATTATGCACAACTTTGTTCAATTAGTTTAACTTACGTCTGTCAGTGTAAGGTGTTAGATGCTTTTTCCTATGCCGCATTAAATGCATAGACAGTTTTTTGATCCTCGAGCAACGTGACTTATTTCATCAGTCCTCCCGTACCCTTGTAATGCCCTGATACTTAAGCGCATTACCGTAATTTTCTAATTAACATGCTACATTTACTAATCAAAGGATTTTTCTCAAAAATCGTGCCATATAAATTTTTTTTTATTTAAACTATTAAACTATATGAATATATATATATTTACATAAATCAAGATCCCGTTTTTTAACTTTTACAATAATTATCAAAATACTTTTACAGACATGTCACATGGCGACAACAAAATACAGCTTAAGACGTCCCAAGACCGAACACTCCAGGTCGCACCATCTCGACATGTGCAATCATCTCTTGAGCTCAGAAATCACTCATGTTCAGCCTTCGCCTTTCCTTTATCTACACACAGAAATAATATCCGTGAGTCGACAGATTCAGTAAGAAAAACACATAACATACAATATATTACACCTATCCACAAGGCTTATCAGATAAATAAAAATGTTCTTTACTAAGGTACGACCACTGTACCACATGCAATATGTACCGCTATTGTACGAGTGTTGGTAGGGTTTGCCTTGTACTTCGAGTACCCCTAAGTGTTATACCACACACTTTGTACATGTCCGTACTATTGGATTTTGTGCCCTAAATAAAACTCATTTCAATATAATCAGATTTACTTGTTAATAAAGATCAGAAATAATATTTTATGTTGCATGGTTCACATGATTTATTTCATGATTATATACATATAATGTATGAATTCTATTTAAGTCCAGAACATATGAATTTGTTAATGATTATAGTGTTGTCAGCACAGTGGAATATAATCTTAATTATATGTTCGAAAGTTTATTCCCTGATTTGTCAGTTCACTTGATTTAGACTGACATGATAATCAGCGATAGGTATTCTTACACCTTGGATAAGTGTTATGTCCTTTCCAGGACATTGTCAAAGTTTACCAGTATCGGATGTATGGAGTATACATCGGAAGGGACCGATATTGAACTTTGATTAGATATATTAAAATTTACTGTAATATCTATTCAATTCAATATCACCAGTTGATCCTAGATCAAATGATCTTAATCCTGATATGGTTAGGTTCGATCTCAAGAGTATTATACATGTTCTTTAATTTGTTAGTTAAGCCTACTTTTGGGTCATGGTGATACGTACATTTTGGGAACATGATAGTATAATTGAGTGGGAGCGCTAACATAAATATGGAGTCTATAACTTCTATAGGAATTTAGAAGTGAAACGATGATATCCTTCGAGCTTGGCTAAACAGAGATAAATGGTGGAGATCTCATTTCACTTTGCTGAAATATCATTTATACGGATCTAAGTGCTTTAAGGATAAAATACATTGAAGGTGTAACCGTAATTTAGTTCCTATTCAATGTAGATCATCTATTGGAGGGTCATTGATCAAATTAGGATTATAAAAATGGATAACTAATAGCATATCTATATCGTGGAACATATAGAGCGTTCTATATGAGTGAGAGTGCAATTCCAAGTTCTAAGTGTGAATTCAATAAGGAATTAATAAGTTAGGGAATTTACTTGGTAAATTCGGTTCGACTTATTGGAAGCTCGGTTTATATAGGCCCATGGTCCCCATACTAGTTAAGACCATACTGCTTGTAAGACACAGTTAATTGATTTTAAATAATCAATTATAATTCTAAAGTTAGACTATGTCTACTTTATGAATTTTCACTAAGCAAGGGCGAAATTGTAAAGAAAAGAGATTCTAGGTTTATTTATTAATTAAGAGACTTTATATGTCTAAATTAATAAATATATTAAATGACAATATTATTTAGTAATTAATTTTTAGTTGTTAAATACTTAGAATTGGCATTTAAATGGTTAAATTGGAAAATCGGCATTTTTGAGAAAATGGGATTGAAAAATAACAAAATGGGAAAGTTGCAAAGTGAGGCCCAATTTCCTTATATGGCCACCCACTATGCAAGGGTTTACCATTTATTTTTCTATTATTTTAATGCCATACAATTCTAACCTAAACCTAGATGGCATTCTATAAATAGAAAGTGTTGGCTTCAGGAAACTATGACTTGCACATTGTTTCTTTTAGAGAAAGCCATAGTCGCCCCTCTCTCTCTTTTCTTCTCTTAAAATTTCGAAATCCTTGAGTGATAGAGTAGTGCCCACACACATAGTGGTATCTCAATCATAGTGTGTAAGACTGTAGGAGAATCCAAACACCAAGTAGGAGAATCAGCATCAAAGGAAGGAGAGAAAGAGATCCAGATTCAGATCTTGATAATGCTCTGCTACAGAAAGGAATCAAGGGCTAGAGATCTGAATGGAAAGAGTCATTATATTCCGCTGCACCCAATGTAAGGTTTCTTAAACTTTATATGTGTTTATTTCATTGTTTTAGAATTCATATTAGGATGTTAATGAAACATACTTGGTAGTAAATCTAGATCCTGGTAAAATATTTCCAACACGTACTAGTGTTAGTAACACAGTACTGTACTCTTTAAACATTATACATTGTACCAACGCATTCAATATCGCTACCGTGCTAGTGTTGGTAGTATAGGAATCACAAATAGCATGCATATATCACACATACACATACTCATATAAAATACGTTCTATGCTAGCCTTACCTCATTTCCGAATTCAAGTGTACAACCTGACTTGAACAGAACATCACGTGTTGGATGGATGCCCTATGTCACATTTACGCAAATGAGTAAATAACACTCCAAAACCTAATTCGGGAACCTAAACTCACAACTATGAGTTTCGATATTGACAATTAACATGATAATATCTTAATTATCGAGGAAACAATAAACTAAGACTCTGAAAATAACACGAATTGACAAAATGGATTGTTCAGGGATCCTGCCTATGATTTGGTTAACCGGTTCTACAAGACTTGTAGAACCGATTAATCGGTTTGCACTAGGTAACCCAAATAAATCCAAAACTTGCCCAATTCGCACCCAAATTATACCAAACCTTCCAAATCACCAGTATTAACCTCAAATAATATTTTCCAAGCAATAACAACAAGTAAAACACATAAAATCTACAAGTGTCATTTATGACTCAAGTTTGAGTCTTCAAACTCAAACTTGTTCATTGTAAAGACCACTTAGTTTTAATTTGGAAATTAGCAGATAATTAGGGCTTTATTATGAAAATTATTTATTAATATTGAATTACTTATTTATGATTATTTATTTGAATTCAGAATGCATTTTTATGTCACATATAGAAATTTTATAATTTTGCATATTTGTCTCTGGCAACATTGGAACGCAGTGTTTGGCTATTAGAATCACATCATACTATTTTTTAGTATAGCGGGACAATAGTTTAGACATTGGGAATGTCGGGATTTTAGAATTTCCTAAAATACCCCTAAGTGCCTTTTAACCCTTTTAGTGTGGGAAGGGCAAAATAGTCATTTTGTCCCATAAGCTTTTGTCTTTATGTGAATTTAATTAGATAGATATAATTAGTTTTATTAAGGTTTTGGCTAAAAAGGATTTAATAAAACCATTTCTTTATTTTATTTCCTTCATTTTCCAAGGATAAGAAAAAAAAAAAGAAGAAAACTCTCTCTTTCTCTCTCTCAAAAATTCCTAGGGCTGCTAGGGTTGGAATTTCTTCAGTTTCCCTCTGAATCTCAACTGGTTGTTTGTGAATCCAAGCCAAGGTAAGCTTCTAGTAACTCCTCCTTTAGTTTCTTGAAGTGTAAGATAATGGTTTGTGCTTGATTTTGGGGTTTTTGATGTTGTAGCTGCTGTTAGAGTTTGTTGTAATTTTCAGAGGTTATAATATGTTTAGAAATGTTATTTTGAGCATGAATTAAGGGATGTATGTACGTTTAATCAAGCTTTGAGTTTTAGAACTCAAACTTGGAGCTTTAATGGTGATTTTGGATTCTGAGCTTTAATTGTTGTTTTGTTGCTTGGAAATAGTTTATTAGGGTATAATAAAAAAGTCTACTAAAATATAGATTTGTATGGTAAGAAAACATTACTATTTTTTTTTTAAATAACATTTGATATGAAAAAAAAAAACAATACAATCATTAGAAAAAGATCTAAAACATGTAATTGTTATAAATATTAATAATTATGTGAATGTCCAAATTTTTTATTTATTACCATTAATTGTAATCAACATTCCTCTTTTTCTTAGTTTTCTTTTTTCTTAGTTTCTTAATATTTCACTCTTGTATTTGTATAAATAGGGGTTCACCCCATTGGAATAAACAACTCAGTAATTCTCATTCACTTTCTCTTTCTCTTTCTCTCTTCATCTTCTTCTTCTTTCTTTTCATTTACTTTATATTATTTTATATTATTTTATAACACGTTATCAGCACGAGTCTCTGCCCAAGCTTCAAGCATGAGTCTCTGCCTAAAAACCAATGTAAGTATTTTGTTAAAGTTCTTGAATTGTTTCAAAGTCACGATACACTAAATATATATTTATATATATACTGATCTGACTGAAATAATTTCAAGAATTCTTTTTTTATTATTATTTTATTTTAATCTATATATCTATATATTATATATGTATGTATATGCTTTTATATGTTTATTATTGATTTCATATATATATATATATTATGTTCTTATCATTTATAATATTTACAATATATGTGTGTCAATGATATGATGGAGAAAATTTGTATAAATTATACATATATCCAGAAGATTATGTATCATTGATAAAATATTGCATATATCTTGAAGATTATGCATCATCGATAAAATATTGCATATATCCTGAAGATTATGCATCCTCGATAAAATATTGCATTTATCCTGAAGATTATGCGTCCTCAATAAAATCTTGCATATATCCTGAAGATTATGCGTCCTCAATAAAATCTTGCATATATCCTGAAGATTATGCAAACGTAATATTCATTATATAGTTGATGGATATATAATGAAAGAGATGAATACATATTTATATATATGTTCTTGTATTCTTTGAGGACAATGAAAAGTAATCTAATATCGATATAGATTTTGACAAACATTTCCTGAAGTAAATATTTTATATTTATCGAAGAAAAAAAAATAATTGTATTTATGTGAATACAACTAAAGAATCATTAAAAATGATTATTATTGATGCAATTTTATAGTAGGTTTTGAATACCCAAAAAGATTGTTAAGAAAATTGCATTGAAACATCAAAGTATAAGAATAACAATGAACATGACTAATGTTATTTAAATACATGAGGCATGTATTTATTGTTCATCATTCCCTGCAGAGAATGATACGAATTGAAGTCAATTACTTTTAAAGATTCCTCGTATTAGTCATGTTATTATACATTGTTATTAGTTGCAATGTTAGAAATTATTGAATCTGACATATGTTGAAGATTAAATTTTGCATACATCTTGGAGACTATGCAAAAATTGCATTCATATATTCTTTGAAATATCGTAAAAGAAATTGTTGAATAATTTCTTATATTTTTTATGGATGAACAAGTAATAAATTTTTAAGAAATTTATAATAATGTTCTACTTGTTCAACGTCATTCCCCGAAGTGAATGTAATGATTTTAAATAATCAATGACATTATTTACTACTCAAATATTTCAAGAAAAAGTGGAAACAACCAAAAGATGAGATACCACACATAATTAAAGTGCATGAAATCTATATATCATGCATGTGTGGAATTGAATAATAGTGGTCGCGTACCTGTAGTACGGACACACTTATAATCAAGATAAAAGTATACTTGATTATTTAATAGAATGTGAATTGTACAAAGTTATTGTACATTTAGAATATTTAAATATCATTACCTAAAGAGAATGAATAAACATGAAATTCTATTTCAAAGAGTATAGATTTCACATATATTGGTAATACCAGAAGCAAATTAATATATACATACTTTATTATTTCTTGAAATCAATAGTTTCAAACTATTGTTGGTACAGGATATGTATATATATAGTTACTATATAATTCAGTTTGCATATTCCCAAAAGTGGATACATAATTTACTAATATTTGTTAGTGATCCAATATAATCAAAGTGATAAAGAATCACAAAATGATTATTTGAAAAGCTTCCCGAAGAAGTCTTACACACAATTGCTACTTTGAGTAGTAAAATATCTTTGTATGTACCTAGATGTATAACTTTTATCTAGTTATGAAAGTGATAATAAATAACTTATTATATGTACTTGTTGTACATTTAAATATATAATATATCAAGTCAGGATAATTAGACTGATGAATAGTCTATTAATAAATTAGACGACTTGTTAAAAAGATACCAGGAAAAATGAATGATATATTATGGTTATATCTATTTAACCATTACAATAACATGATGAAGTTGTCTTTTAAATTATACACATCATTGAATTGATGATAGTGATTCCTGAAGAAATATAAAGTTTGATAAACATAATAGTGACTCCTGAAGAGTGTATATGTTTTGGAGAATAATATAATTATATTATTCGTGTATATAAAAATGAAACTTGTAATGATTATGTTGTAGTGATTTTACATTACCTTATGAAAGTTTCATTGAAATACAAATTATAGTGAACCTGAAGTTCATGAATTGAATTATTTTGACATGATCAACCATATGCAATAAATTGTCAAAGGATTTGACTAAATTTTATTGAAGAACCAGAAGATTCTTCTCATTGTTAATTTATAAGGCTCAAAAGAAGAATATGCATATATTTGCACATAAAAAATATTTAAATTATATTTCTTTAACAATCTTGAGCCATTGTTAGATTTTTATTGCATAGTTTCTTATCGATGTGATAAGATTTTATGATCATGCATTTACAAAATGTGTAAATTTATGTATTTCTAATTATACACGTATGACTCATTCTTAGAAATGAATTAAGTTCATAAGTATTGAACTTGAAACTGAAGTTTATTGAACCTGAAGTTCAATGTCATATAGTATATATGAGTTTAAATAAATATTGATTCATTGTGATATATTAAAATCCCTACAGGTATATTAATATTATTAGATATCACAATTTTTAAAAATTCTCTCGATCAGGGGGAGAGAAGCAGTTGGGATCGATGATAATTTTTGAAAAATAATCCTTGCACAAAGTATATAAGAACGATATAGTTCAAAATGATATATACCAACAGCAAATCAATATTACTCAAAGTTGAGATAGAATGAGTTGAAAACGCCTGAAGCATAAATGAACAATGTATAAATTATTAATAAATGTTCATTTGAAAAATCCTGAAGTTGTTAAATCTAGAGGTACTCATGAAGATGCCTTAATGTTATAAAATATTGATGATTATAATGATAACCGTGATGAAAACGGTACTCGAAGAGACTCCCAAGAGAAGTTAGACATAACACATTTCATCATAATTGAATCCCTGAAGTGATTCGTTATAGGTACCTATAAATGATAAACATATTTGAAAAATATGTAATTTAAAGAGGTCTCTATAAGTTATGTTAATATGGGAGGATATTATAATATAATGAAATTTTTGTCAACAATAGATGTTGAATGTTTGCATATGCAATAAACTAACATGAGATAGCAAGGATCATGGTATTAGATTTGTCGAGAATTATCGACATACATTTTGATTTTGGCCAAAATATTATGACGCAGTCCAGGAAAATTTACTCACATAAAGTGAAGTAAGATCTGTAGGGTGTGCAAATAAATATTTCTAATGAAAATTTTGCATATATGTATTTGTACATAATGAATTGTTGTACAAAGTTGCATAGACATGAGATTGATTGAAGTAAGGCTTAAATATTGAGAAAATATAATCATGATTTGATTATAGCCTGGAATATATTTTATGAGGATTTATTGTTGGGAATTATTTTACCAGGATCTTAGATCTACTCACAAGTATGTTGTTTAAACATCCTAAATATGAACTTTCTAAAATGATAAAATAAACACACATAAAGTTAAGAAAACCTTACATTGATGCAGCGGAATTAATGTCTCCTTCCACTCAGATCTCTAACCCTTGATTCCTCTCTGTAGCAGAGTATAATCAAGATCTGAGCCCGAATGTCCTTCTTCTTCAAGTTTTGATCCTTCACAGTCTTCCAATCTATGATTGAGTTACTGCTTGCTGTGTGTGGGCACTTACTCTTTCACTAGGGTCACGAAAAAGATGAAGGGAAAAGAGAGAGAGGTATTTCGGCCAAGGTATAGAAAGTGGGGAAGGCTCAGTTTTTCTGAAGAGAGAAATTTCTGTCAGAAAGCTGATGAAAGCATGTGTTGTGACTGAGCCATCACTTTCTATTTATAGGCAACTACTAGGTTTAGGTTTAGAATTATTTGGCATTAAAATAATGAAAATATTAATTTGAAAAAGCTATTTAAGTGGCCGGCCATGGTGTGGTAATGGGCCTCACTTAATTTTGCAATTTTATCAAATTTTATCTCTATTTTCTCAAAAATGCCAATTTTCTAATTCTAACCTTTTAAATGCCAAAACTAATTATTTAATAACTAAAATAGATTATTAAATAATATTGTCATTTAATTTAATTATTAATTAGACATATAAAGTCCATTAATAAATAAATAAACCTAGAAACTCTTTTCTTTACAATTTCACCCCTACTTAGTGAAAATTCATAAAATTAGACATAGTCTAACTTTAGAATTATAATTGATCAATCACGAATCAATTAATGAGTCTTACAAGCAGAATGTTCTCAACTAGAATGGGGACCATGGATCTATATGCTGAGCTTCCAATAAGTGAACCAAATTTACCAAATAAATTTCTACTTATTAATTCTTCGTTGAATCCACTCTTAGAACTTAGAATTGCACTCTCAGACTTATATAGAGCATATTGTATGTTCCACGATATCAATATACTATCTCATTTAACCATTGTTATAATCTTATTGTGATTTAAAGATCCTCTATATAGATGATTTACATCGAGATGGGATTTCTTTACCGTTCTCACCCCTCAATGTATTTTGCCCCTTAACACTTAGCTACCTGTAAATGGTGTTTAGTGATCTAATAATTAGTCAGTTAAACAAGAGCTCATCCATTTACTTCTATTTGCTAAGCTCGAAAGGAATCATCACTTGACTTCTATACACCAGTAGAAGCTATAGATTCCATATTTATGTTCAAGACTCCCAAATAATCATACTATCATGTTCCCAAAATATACGTATCACCCTGACCCAAAAGTAGGCTTAACTAATAAATCAAAGAACATGAATAGCACTCCTGAGTTGAGCCCAAGCATATCAGGATTTAGATTCTTTTAATCTTAAGATCAACTAGTGATATTGACTTGGAAAGATATGTATAACGGTAAGTTTGTAATATCTTAACTTAGTTGCAATATCGGTCCAGTCCAATGTATACTCCATACATTCGAAACTAGTATACTTTACTAATGTCCTGGAAAGAACATAACACTTACTCCAAGTGTAAGTACACATCATCGCTGATTATCACATCAGTGTAAATCCAATAACACTGATGAAACAGGGACCAAAACTTTTGATTCATATGATCACAATCACATTTCACTGTGTTGACGATACTGTAATTGTGAATAAACATATGATCTGGATTTAACTGATTTTGTGTGTATGAATGTAATAAACATATTAAACATATTAAACCATTAGCATGTAAAATTCATGCAAACATCAATCACTTCAAATTTCTTATATTGATAACTAATCAGATTGTAAAGAGTTTTATTTAGGGCATAAAACCCAACATTTATAAGCGTCACATAAATGTTGCAACAAAAGATTATTTATTTGGAGCTCCTAATATAGTGAGAATTTGAAATAAGCCTTATCTAAAAATTCTAGAAGAATTTAATACATGTCTTAAGTGATATAAATTTTAAGTCGCGCACACTATATGACAAAGATCTTTGTATGAAAGAAACACATGTAAGTAAATTATTGTTTGAAAAATACGTATGGTTGTCTATGCAGTATAAATACGTAAATTATACGTTGTGATAGACTCTTGAAGAGTTTTTGATTAATTGCTAAAAAAACTTTTATTTCTTTTGTATATCGAGAAATATTAAATGTATAAAGTTTGTTCATTAGTATTGAAGTCCTGAAGTACTTCATATGTATTAAGAATTATAGATATATGATCATTTGATATGGAAATTAAGATCATACAACAAGATGGAACAAATATATAGTCTTGGAGTACCATCATTGTCACAAACGAAAATTTATATTATCATTAATGTGTTATGTTCATATCTACTTGAAATGTTAAATTTTAGTATGAACAAGATTGTATATACACATGAATGATACAATTAGTTGGATAAAGATTAATGTTCCACGAACCCCTCATCTATAATTTAGAAGTCCATACATACTCTGGAAGAGTTATAGAAAATATATGATCAAAGATTATATATGGTGATATTTTAAAAGTAATAACAATAATCTTATGAGATCTATTATCACAAAAAGAATTATGGATCATATGTGCATGAGGGGGAGACATATTCATGTTGCACTCTTTTTCCCTTAGCTCAGGTTTTGTCCCACTGGGTTTTCCTGACAAGGTTTTTAACGAGGCAACTTGCAAATAGTTATGAATATGAAATATATATTGTTCTCTTTTTTCCTTAGCTCAGATTTTGTCCCACTGGGTTTTTTGACAAGATTTTTAAAGAGGCAATTTTTTAAATCATGTTAACATACTTGCATTTTATGAAGCAAGTAGAGAATGTGTGTGAGTGAGATCATTGACATATCATATTCGGGAAACATATGGATTGCACTCAATAAAGAAGTATCAACCCAAGCAATTCTCTATGGATAATAATGCTTGCATCGCTCAACTAAAAGGATGGTACATTGAAGGAGATAGAGTTAGAATACATTTCACGAAACTCTTCTTTATACGCTTCAAGAAAATACATATTGGTGTTCAACATATTTAATCAAGTGTCAATCTTGTAAACTTATTCACAAAGTTATTACCAACATCAACATTTGAGAAGACGACAGATAAGATCGAAATTCGTCGATTAGAAGATCTCCACAAATGCTTAAATGAGGGGGAGTTAGTTTACACTATACTCTTTTTCCTTTGATCAAGTTTTCAACAAGATTTTTAATAAAGCAGTTATTATGGACATCCAAGGGGGATTGTTATAAATATTAATAATTATGTGGATGTCAAAATCTTTTATTGATTACCATTAATTTGTAATCAACATTCATCTTTTTCTTAGTTTCATTTTTTCTTAGTTTCTTAATATTTCACTCTTGTATTTGTATAAATAAGGATTCACCCCATTGGAATAAACAACTCAGTAATTGTCATTCTCTTTCTCTTTCTCTCTTCATCTTCTTTCTTTTCATTTACTTTATATTATTTTATAACAGTAATATTATTATTAAAAAAATTATTATTATATAGATTGCAATATTTTTTTAATGGGAATATATTGAAGTTTAATGAGTTAACATTACGAGTACCAATCTTTGTACATTAAAAAGTTAAAACGTTTGGCAGTTTTGTTGGCTTAAAGCATTTAAAGTGAAATTTCATTTTTTGAAATTCAAAAGGGGCAATCAATGAAAATGATGGATTGAATTATGTAATGCAGGTTATATATACGGTACACACCCAATAAATCACAATAAAGAGGGCCTTATCTCACTCTATTCATTTCATCATTATAACTTGCTTAAATACATTATATTGTACTAATTCCTAAACCAATCTACTTACTCCAATATTTTATCATCAATATTATTATTATAAAAATAAAAAAAATATTACAGTCAACTTATTATTACAACCTCTTAATTATATTATATCTGAAAAATACATACTACATATTTTTTTAATTTTTTTTTTTCATATTTGCTTCGAATAATTTCTAACAATAAATAAAAAAAAATTAATTTGGGATTGACTCCTTCTCATAACCATATGAATTGAGTTAATTAATCATAGGGAATATTTCATTTTTGTAGGAAAATTTGGAAACGAAGAGAGGGAAAATATGAAGGAAAAGTCTTTCTCAAATAAATAAATAAAAAAAGAAAAATATGAAGTTAAAGAAGAAAGTATATGTGACCTAGTAATGCCGGTAAGACAGCCGTTAAGATTTAAAATTTATAAGCGGACAATCTATGGACTCTCTTTCGTATTCCAACAAATCTCAACCGTTGATCTAAATCCAACTTGCTCGACATTTAATCTAGGGGCTGTTTTGGTTTGTTGTTGTACGCACTCTCTTCCATTTTTCAAATTTTCTTCCTACTGCTATTCTCCCACCATTTCTATTCCTTCTCTTCGACACGCAAAGGTAGAGAAATTCATCAATTAAAGTATTCGAATTGGGTTTCACTCTCTCCACTTACCCTTGCGCTGTGAGTAACATTTTCCATTTTCTTTTGAGTTTAATTGCATTTCGTTTTTGGATTCTCCGTCATTTATGTGAAGTTTTTGGTTGAGTTTTTTCTTCTTAAGATGAGTTGATTCACTATTTATTTTGATTTTGTTGGAATCTGGATGATCAGATTAGTTGGGTTTTTAAGATGGTTTGTAATATCTGTTCTGTGATTTTGTTGTCAATTCAGATTTTCAAGAACTCTAAATCTTGTGGGTATTATTGCAAATTTGGAGAGGCGTTGGGATTGGGGTATGATGCTATTGGAGAGTTGTTTTGGATTGAATTGGTGTCAACAAGTGTTAACCTTGGAAATCACCTTGAAACGTTTGTTAAGGAACAATGACTAGGCTGAGGAGAACTAGTGTACAGAGACCTGGGCTTCTAGATGCTCCTTCCCCTGATGAAGTTCAGAAAATAAAGCCTTTGAGAGGGTAAACTATCCTTTTTATTATTATTATTTTTACAACTTTGTAGAAATGATTTTTTCGTTTGCTTGGCTTAATTTTCTGGTCATTTTTTTCTGTATTTTCTCTGGTTAATATTATTCGGTGATTGTCTTGTAGAAGGACCAGTGGCCCTACAAGAAGATCAACAACGGGAAAATGGACAGCTGAAGAGGTGATTGTTTATTGACTAAACTTGATTTCATATGTATTCTTTTATAAAAATTAGTACTTGGATATTTGGTTGAATTTACTACAAAACTTTTACGAAGTTCCTACAGCTACATCCAGTGTTAAATTAGTGATTTCTACATTTTCTTGTTGTAAAATGTTTTTACTTTTCTTTTTCATGTTTCTTTTGTATCTGTTGCTAATGATTGCCCTTTATAAACAGGATGAGATATTGAGGAGGGCAGTTCATCATTATAAAGGAAAAAACTGGAAAAAGATAGGTAACCAGGGGAAACTTAAATTACTTTAATTGTATTGCTTATCAATTTGAATTCCCTTTGGGTTGTTTAACAGATATACTTTGTGGGATATAATGTGCTGACTTCTTACTCTTTTTTCTTCTTAACATTTGAAATTATGTAATATGCAGCGGAATGCTTTAAAGACCGAACAGATGTTCAGTGTCTACATAGGTGGCAAAAGGTTTTAAATCCTGAACTCATCAAGGGTCCATGGTCGAAAGAGGTAAATTGTTTCTTAAGCATTGGTACAAATACTTATTTATGTAGTTATGATATATGCATGTATGCCCAATATCTTGTTTCTCTTTTTGTGGTTTTATATTTAATCTCAAGATTTTCACTGGTCATTAATTTATAATACAAGCAGGAGGATGAAGTAATTGTTGAGTTAGTTAACAAATATGGAGCAAAGAAGTGGTCAATGATTGCAGAAGCTTTACCTGGTCGTATTGGAAAACAATGTCGAGAGAGGGATCTCTCTCTCTCTCTCTCTCTCTCTCTCTCTCTCTGAAATGTGTTAGTCTGTATCTGTTTGCATATTTTCAATTTTGCTTATTCCATTTCTACAGGTGGCATAATCATCTTAATCCTGCAATAAACAAGGAGCCATGGACACAAGAAGAGGAGCTGACTCTAATTCGTGCACATCAAGTCTTCGGGAACAAGTGGGCTGAGTTAACTAAATTTTTGCCCGGAAGGTGGGTTTGTTTTAGTAGTTTAAGTTTTACAGTTCACCAGCAGTGTTTTTTTTTAAAAGCTTATAAGAGGTTTCATCTTAGATTCTTTGACGTCTGAACTGAAACATTGCTGTGCCTTTTGCATCAGGGCAGACAATGCAATTAAAAATCACTGGAACAGTTCCGTGAAGAAGAAGTTAGAAACTTATCTGGCATCAGGTTTACTTGATCAATTTCAAGGTCTGCCTAATGTAGGAAACCTGAATTTGGCATCTTCTTTGGGGGTTCAACCAAATGTAAATAGGGTTGAAGAAGAGGACACTTCAGAATGTAGTCAAAGTTCAAATGGTGTCAACTGTACTCAATTTGAGCCTATAACAGAGACTGGAGCTTCAAGTGGAAGGGAATATTATAAGACTCAAGAGTCCAGTTGCAGCATGGAGCATGATTTGGAGCAATATGCAATGTGTGGAAATGCCCCTCACCAATTTAATAATATTTACTTTGGTTCCCACAAATTGTCTAGAATGGCTCATTTGAGTGTACCAGAGGAATCATCAGAACAGCTTGGAACATCAGGACTCTGCATAACTACAAATGAAAATCATGCAGGATCTATATGCAACTCTGTGGGATTTAATTCAGCTGATACAGTGGACGATTTGCTTATAGATTCTGTTAAGTTGGAGCGCCTACTGATATCTGAGAATGATTGTTCTAATACTTTATTCTCTGAGTCAAGTGCACCTGGATGTTTTCCTCAAGATATTGAAGAGAACAAATCAAGTATCATTGGTGAAGATGGTGCTAGAAGTTCATCACATTGTCGTGTTGATATTGACAACTCTTTTCCTGCACAGTCTTCACCACTGAAGTCATGTGCTCAGGGGAAGGGTGTCTCTGAACCGACGATGGAATTAGATGCCATTCCAATTTCAAGAGATGACTTCATTTGTGTTGACTCTCCGACTGGTGAAACAGGTAAATCAGACAAGTATCCGAAGTTAGACAAAGGAAAAAATGCTCCAAAACTGATCGCTGTGGATATATTTAGCAAAGGAAATTCTGATTCTTCAGAGACTTCTCTCTCTATGCATGAGAAGAAACTGCCTTCTAAAGCAAATTCTTCACAAACTGTTCCCTCAATAGATGATACTACTACACAAACAGAACATCAAGATTTGGCAACCCTGTCATATGACAGACCCCATTTTCCAAGCATAGATATTCCTTTTTTCAATTGTGATCTTACTGAATCCAATGGAGAATTGCAGCATAACTATAGTCCTTTTGGAATGCGCCAACTCCTACTTCCCTCAGCAAGCCTTTCATCACCTCGCTGCTTATTATTAGATTCACCAATTCGAGACAGTACTCCACGTGCCACATTAAAACGTGCTAAGAGCTTCAATTCTTCTACATCCATGACGAGAAAGCGGTTTTATGAAATGTTGTCACCGATTAAAGAAAGAAAAAGTGAAATTAAATTTGACAGGGACTCAAATATGAGGTCATCTAGTTTCTCGTGCACCTTTTCTTCCCTAGAATCTATCTTTGATGAAAATGGCGCTTGCAGAATGTCGATATCCTCTATTGAGGATTCTATGCTAGATGAAACCAGTGTGGATTATGCTTTTGAAGAGGGAACAAAAAGGGTCGATAAATTAGACACTAGAATTTCAGAGAAAATTGAAAGCATCACTAATTCTTCAGACAAGCTTGCGGAGAACACTAAAGTTGATGCAGAAGCCAAGGTAGATAACAATGACACTACTTTTAAGGTGGGTTATAGCTAGAGAATTAGTTTACGTAAATGCAATTAGTAGACCATGATACTGTTACTGTTGTTTTGTCAAAGGATTTATTTCTTTATTTCCTTGTAATGATTTTTATTTGCTACTTTTCTGTTTTGATTGGTAACTGCAGCAGCAACATGCAGACGTACTTATTGAGCATTTGGATAACCACCTTATCATCTCTCCCAGATATGGACAAGCAAATAGAAGGCTGGCTGTTGCAGTTTTGAGTCCCAGAAGTCGATATACTAGAAAATTGGACCGATTGGATCAAGGTAGCTCTTTTGACTCGGTAGATGGCAAAGATGAAAAGGGCAAAGTTCCTGTTACATCTGTAGAATGTCCATCAAAGGCTCCAGAAGAAATTACTTCTGGAACTGCTGGAAATGATGCTGATATTCAAAGCATTTACATGTAAGTTGCAGATGAGTAGTCAAAGCACAAGATATATTTTTTGTCCTTGCAGTTTGAGATATGCTTATGCTGCTTTGTCTTTTGGGTTAGGATTGGTGAAAGTCCAGGAACACAAAGGGATCTGGAATCTCCATCAGCATGGAAGTTGTTGCGTTCCTTTCTACATGGACCCGGAGTTGATGCAGACATCCCAGTCATGGTAGTTTAAAATGGACATTAAAATGAACTGTTCTGCATTGATTATCACTACATTTTTTTAATCAGCCACATGAGTTCTCATTTGCATTTAAAAAAACAATTTTGCAGGATCTTGAATACATCATGTCTCCTGGGATGAGAAGCTATGAAGCTTGTGGATTGATGAGACAAATGAATCCTGGGGAAGTTTTAGCGTCTGATCAAAATCATCCTGAAATTTCTTCCAAGACAATGGCTGCCTTTGAACCTATTTTGTTTGGTAAGGGCGACTATTTTCTTCATGATGAGAAAGAGAATTTGCCTCCGAATGTACACTTGGTAAGTGAATTTCATCATGAAGCTTTCACCCTTCAAACTATTTTTTCATGACCAACTTCATATACACTCTTGAATCACATACATTATTAAACTGAAAAAAATGAAACTGCAGATTGATGGACGTGTTCTTGATTTTGATGGATGCGATGGGACGCCTGGGAAGGAAATGGAGAACAAAAAGAAGTTTGCTGCTGGCACATCCAGTTCAAGTTCCTCCTCATCTCATCTGCTGAAGAGTTGCAGATAGTGATTTTACATAATATGTGTGTCTATATGTATATGTTCATAGTATTTTTCAGTGCTTAAAATTCTCATGGCTGTTGATTTCAATTTATAATTCAGTATATATTGAGAAACCGTATTATACAGGAATTTAAGAGAATAAAGATTCCATATCTTATGCAAATTTTTGTTTTGTGCTAAAAAACGTAACAAATATGATTTAACAGTTAAGATTTTGGACAACTATTGTGTATTTGCTAACAATTGTTAAATTTATCCTTAAACCATTATTCCTTTTCTTCAATATTAGACCTTTTAATTTATCATATGAAGTTGAGATCAAGCTGTGTTGTTGACTTATAAGGGGTTTTAATGTTTTTCATACAAAATAAAATACATAGAATTTTTTTTTTTTTTTTGAGATGAGAAGACAGAGACATATGGTGTCAACCAAAGTCTATTTATTAAGGAAGACACTATTGACTACTAGTGTGTTACTCACGTTTGTTTAAATTGTTCCTTTTTTTTTTTTTTTTTTTTTGACAAACACGTTTGTTTAAATGGTTAACATCTTAGTTTCCTAGTTAGCCCAATGAAGCTTACTCCACCGCCAAACACTACTATGTGGAGAACACGTCCTACTTATTTACTCATGTTTAGTTTAATGATCCTATAGATAAAATAAAAAGAATAAAAGTAAAAATATTTGAATATTTTCGCTATTCATTTTTTCTCATCATAATAGAAGTAACGTTTGGCATACCTAGCAACTACAGTTCCAAATTTTTGTATAAATTCAACTGTTTAATTAGCTTGATTAAACAGTTGTATATAAAGATTAATGTTAGAGAATAGAGACACCCGAAAATTGTACAATGATATGTATTTAATTTTTACTATAAATATTTCTCAAAAAAAAAAATTACTATAAATAATTATACATGGGAATTATATAATTTTTAATTATGTAAGTGAGAATTGAGATTAATTAATAATATAGATAATGTATAGCAATAATTACTCTTAATAAATATACAAGACAAAAATTTAAAGTGTAGGAGTAGCATATGATTGCATTTACCTATAATTAACATAAATAAAAGAACATATAATTACAACATCGCCAAAAAAAAAAAAAGAGAGAGATAATTACATTCTTTCACAATTTTTTATTTTCTCGAATTTTCAACGAAGAATTCTAAAAAAAACAAAGAAATGTCCTAAATTTACAAGAAAAATACCTTTTAAAATATTTATATATAATAAAAAGAAAATAGGAGATCATTTTGTATTTCTTTATTTATTTTTGGAAAAATAGGAGATCAATTTAGTCATATAATCTGAAAATAGAGAGATATCAGTTAAAAATTTATGATTTCCCGGGTCTTTTGCCAAAGAGCTGACCTCCCAACCACTCATTGAGAAAAACAAACAAACTCATCAAAATTAGCAGTGATTTCTTTTCTCTTTTCTTGTTTATACTTGAGGCCAAACATTTCATTCTCTCAACCACGTTTCTATGCAAAAACAGAAAATCTTTGCCAACTTCTAAAGCAATCTCACTTTTTTTTTTCTTTTTTTTGCATTTCTCTATCTCATTCTTCAAAGACCAAAGCCTCTCTCATTTTGGTTTGAGAGGGAACCAATTGTTTTTCCAATATCCAATATTTGTTTGCTTAAACTCTAAAGCAACTCCATTTTTTCCTTTTCCTTTCTATATTTTCTTTTGTTGTTGCTGTTGTTGATGTTATTGTTTTTGCCAATGAAAACCATCTTGTTGAAGATATAACAACCAAACCAACTTGGATAGCTCGAATTCACAATGGTTCGGGCATTCTCTAGGCAAGAAAGTGTACAAAAATCATCCTCATTTAAGCTAAAGAAAATGTTTGAAAGCAACAGTTCAGGGAGACATGTTCAGAGCTTCACGATGGAGAGTGGACGTGAAGGACAGGAGGATTGTAGTGGTAGGCAAGCAAGGAGCCAGGGCTCAAGGATTGGAGGAGACCGACCGGTGCACCATATGAACATAGGCTCAGCACTCAAAGATGCTACTTTCAAGGGTCCAATTTCATGTTTGGATAATATTAAGGGCAGGACAGCTAGTCATCTTGGTAATTTATTGTCTTCTTCATATTTTGAATGTAATGAGTCTATGTTATGGAACAAAGGGAATGAATCTTTTTGGTTTGGTTTCAGATATGGAGAATATGAAGGAGAGGTTTTCTAAGCTGCTTTTGGGTGAAGATATGTCAGGTGGAGGAAAGGGTGTTTCATCAGCTTTGGCTTTGTCCAATGCCATAACCAACTTAGCAGGTACTTTAAAACTTCCTTTTGGTTTTTGGTTCATAAATAAAAGTTATCATTATTGTTGTTCCTTATTATTATGCCTTTGTTTCCTTGTTGTGCATTGCAGCATCTGCCTTTGGAGAACAAAGGAAACTAGAGCCTATGCCTGCAGAAAGGAAAACAAGGTGGAGAAAAGAAATGGATTGGCTTTTGTCTGTAACCGATCATATCGTTGAATTCGTCCCTTCCCAACAGAAATCTAAGGATGGAATCAACATGGAGGTGATAAATCTCTCCATCTCTCTCTCTCTTTCAATATGCATTAAGATGTGAATGTAAACCCTCTTGGCTTTGGTTTGACAGATAATGGTGACTAGGCAAAGAAATGATCTGCACATGAACATACCAGCTCTAAGGAAGCTAGATGCTATGCTCCTTGTATGTATATATTTTCTCTAATAATATCTAGTTTATAAGTATTTGGCCTAGATTTATAGAACTAATGAGGTTATTATAATAATAAACAGGGGTATTTGGATAACTTTGGCTCTCAAAATGAATTCTGGTATGTATCCAAAGATGCTGATGACTCTGAGAAAGGTAATTTCCAGAGAAATGATGATAAATGGTGGTTACCAACTGTAAAAGTTTCACCAGATGGACTATCCAATGTATGCCGGAAATGGCTGCTCTTTCAGAAGGAATCTGTAAACCAAGTACTGAAAGCAGCCATGGCAATAAATGCTCAAGTACTATCAGAAATGGAGATTCCTGAAAACTACATTGAAGCCCTTCCCAAGGTATATATATATATATAGATATATATATACAAATATATGACTTTACATCTAAAAGAAGATAACTAAATTTTGGATCCATTGTGTTTGATTTAATATAGTCTTTTTATTTGGTGTATGCAGAATGGTAGATATTGCCTTGGAGATTCGAACTATAAAAGTATAACAGATGACTACTTTGATCCTGAGCAATTCCTCTCAACATCAGACTTATCAACTGAGCACAAAGTTCTTGACCTTAAGAACAGGATTGAGGCATCTGTAATCATCTGGAAGAGAAAGATGCACCATAAAGATCATGGAAAGTCTAGTTGGAGTTCAGGTGTGAGCCTTGAAAAAAGAGAAATATTTGAAGAGAGAGCAGAAACCATCTTACTCATACTCAAGCAAAGGTTTCCTGGAATCTCACAATCTACACTTGACATAAGCAAAATCCAATACAATAAGGTAAGAACAATATCTGCCGCAACTGATGTATCTGCCATACCACAGGACCATGAAAACTCATTTTCTTCTTTAACTTGTACACAGGATGTTGGATACGCTATCCTCGAGAGCTATTCGAGGGTAATAGAAAGTTTAGCTTCAACAGTGATGTCCAGGATTGAAGATGTTCTCTATGCTGATTCTGTTGCTCAAAATCCATCATCAGCAAATTCTAATGGCAGGCTTTCGATGTCTTCTTCACCGATTTCACTAACTCAAATGTCCCAAACCTCTGAGGATGAGGCAGAGAAGTTAAGCTCATCAGATACACCAACTTCAATGACACTATCAGATTTCATGGGCTGGAGTTTATCTCAAGGAGAAGCTGATGGTGGTAAGAAGAATGATTCAAAGGGAAATAAGGACACCTTATTGAAACAAGCAAACGATCATAAGCTAGTGAACAAACCTGCTAATATCAACACAAAGAAGCTGTCTTACTTAGAGAAGCTTGAAAACTTTAGTTTGAGAAGTCCAACGGCTCGCCATTAAACTACAGTTGAAAATGAATGGAACAAAGAAGATAATGAAACAGAGAAAGAGAGGAACATATAGACGATAGAAAATTATAGAGAGATAGCTTGGAAGCTTGTCTTTTGTAAATATCGAGATTCCTGTAGGATAGCTTCCTTCCTACCAATAAGGGGAACCTTGGCTCTTTGAAGTGTTTACTTTG
Organism: Cannabis sativa; assembly: GCF_029168945.1. NCBI lineage: Eukaryota > Viridiplantae > Streptophyta > Magnoliopsida > Rosales > Cannabaceae > Cannabis > Cannabis sativa. The sequence goes on from NC_083601.1 coordinate 64,448,615, forward strand.
ACACTTGAAAGAGATGTATTTTGAATTGTGTACGAGAAGACATACATACATACATACATTATGTTCCTCAAGTCAGATACTTAAAGTCTGTTCTTGATTAATCTTTGTACTCTTTTATAAGTTTTTTGCTTAGAATCGCACTCACTTGATTTCGAAATTTTCTTACTCATTTCTCTTCCAATTAAGAAAAACAAGTAAAAAACGGCTGATTCAGTTGGCAATCCAATTCCCATAATGTGGATCTGAATTACAGCAAATGTTTCTTTCCAAATCATAATTTACAAAACACACTTCCTACCATCTTAAAGGTTATTTACACACAAACCACAAATGCATAATCATTCTCAACCGCTAGAAAACCACAACCAGAAACTACCTATACAAGTAGATTTGATTCCTTAAAATTTTCATGCAGTTCTTTTGGCCCGGCGAATGAGTGACCAGATGTCACTTCCATGTAGAGATCTTTTGATAATGCGCGAATTCTTCCTTGTCTCCTGCAACACAGGTAAGCATGAAGAAAGTGAAATGGGATACAAAGAGAAAGAATAATGAATTAAAAGCTGAAAACATGAAAACTTGCCAATGATCTTAGAGGTTTAAAAAGTACTAAAAATACACAGTAACGCTTTGAATATGCCTACCTGGAAATGAAAAGCAGGATTTGGAACTTTAGAAAGAATGGAGAAGCCATCACGAACAGGAAACACTGTAAACCATGAATGAAAATGGAGTACGTGTTATACCAAGAATTGCCTAAAATTAAAAGTTAGCTTTTAAGTAACATATAGTTGAGGAGAAAATAAGTTACATAAAGCTGAGTTGGTTTTCCCGTTAGAGAGAGATGGTTTTCGAGAATGTGTAAATGCGAAAATGGGAGTGTTTTTCTCTCTTTCAACCATTCTTTTTTCAGTGACATTTGTGGAGACTGAATTTCTGCACACAATTTATTATTATGTTATTAGTCTAACATATGTATAATAAACACTTTTTCAAAGCCATGTAAAGATGAAAAATATTACCTTAAATCTTCATCTGATTTCACAGCTTCTTCATTTGCTATAAAAGAAAAGCATATCATAAGCATAATTTATTAATTATGAACAAGCCAATAAAGTATAAGTATAAATATTTGTATGGAAGAAAATATTACGTGAAGATAAGTAACGCAATTGATGTCTTGGTATAATTTCTCGCAATTGAAGAGTGGAGAGAGCGAGGCTGTGAACAAATTGTTGAGAAAGTAGAAATCTCTGCTTGAGAGAGTTGATTCGAATCTCAGCTTCTGAGAATTCATTGGTTTTGGAAATGAGGCCATTTATATTTTCAGAGACACATCCAAAATGATCAACTAACGTAACCACAGCCCTGCATACGTATTCCTTTGTGTTCTCCAAAACTCTGTTCAAAACCACCACTTTTAAAACCACAAAAAAAAAAAAAAATCATCTTAAAACTGTATTTTACAAAAATTACCCATTAAATTTTCTATTTAAATTTATAATTTTTTAAAATGATACAACATAGTACTCTAACTCTATTTATTATCAAAATAATAGTTATGTGACTTTACATTTTTATCATCTATTCTGAATAATAAACTATTCTTGCTTAAAAACTGAATTCAGTTTGGTTATGTTAAAAAAAATTGATAAAATTGAACTCAAGGTACTATTTTATACTAATTTAAAAACTACAAATTCAATTTGTTAGAAAGTCTGTAATTTTTGCAAAACATAAAATCTAAAATAATATTTACCTAAAAAAAACTACTCACCTCTAAAACGACAATATCCTTTAAAATGGAAAAGAAACCCAGACACGACAATACATTTATTAAAGAATTGCAAGTTGCACTGTTTTAAACGACAATGCCCTAAAAAGTTCATGAACGCACGACATCTTAAAACCACCGTGAAAGCAAAACTACAGTAAAGTTTAATAATAAAAACGACGACTGATTTAGAATACCAAAATATACCGACTAAAACTGAAATGAAAACTTGAACAGCACTAAATAATAAAATACAAACTTTTGTAACAATTAATGAGATGACAACACGTATAAAGTACTATACGAATCAAAACGAATGAAAGAATGTAACAAACTATTTTAAATTCATATACATCCAAAATACATTTATATCATAGAAAGAGAAAAAAAATTGCATCTACCTTAATCCAAATATAGATAAAAGAAAATTCTTCTTCTCCTCCAACTCCATTTTATATTTGAAATCAGTTTTACAATGATACTAGTAAATATTAACGAATATCTACTCTTTAAAATAAAATAAAAGTTCATTGACTACTGTAGGGGAAGGCTACAAAGTTGAAAAACGAACCTATATGAACTGATATTTGGTTAGATATAAACAAAAGATGGGAATAATAATAACAGGAAAATATAAAGGTTAACAGCTTTTTGTTTTTATGTAAAATACTACTTTTCTTTTTCTTTTCAAAAAAAAGTAGAGAGTAGAAAGTAGAAAGCTCACATTCTTTTCTCTTTGGTATTCAAGAACGAGGATTCACAGTAGTCTGCCGCATGGTGTAGTTGAGAACGTAAATCTCTCAATTCCTTCAAACATGTTCATATATAACAGACCAAACATATAAATATTTAAAAAAAACATAAGTAAAAAAGGATAACAATCGTTAATGTCTACCTTCAGAGACTTGTCAAAGTGTTCAGCGTCATTAAACTCGCCGACGAAATCTTTCTGCGGCCACAACTTGGAGTTCTGCATCCTCTTCTTCTTCTTGTTGTTTTTTTTGGTAAGAACAGAAAGAAGTGATAATAATAATAGTTTTAGGATGTAAGTAACGGCAACAACGGTTGAGCTGGTTTTGCCTTATCCTTTTGAGTTTTTTTAAATAAAATAATTTGATATGAAGATAAGTGGGGGGAGCTAAGCTTTTTGGATTGTAATGAGTTTGAGAGTGATGAGACAGAGAAGTCGGTGATTCGGAATTGGAGCTAGGCTCGTGATAATACACTCACTATGTATAGCATGGAAAAACCAAAACTCTAAAAAGTGATATATTCTATAAACGACAAATCAAGTTTCAGCCCCGTGAGTTTGTGTCCCTCACCTTTTTTCACTTTCTCTTAAAAAAATTATATATGTACATTCATACGTGGTGTGGACAAATATAAATATGTAGATGAAACAATCATGAACACAACAAATTTAACAGACTACATTAATTCACAACTAATTAGTAACAATAATGATAGCATAATTTGCTTGTTTTTGTTAGCTTGTTTAAAGCATTGAACCTTTTTTTTCTTTCCACAAAAAATGATATCAATTACACTAGTGTTGGGTTACAAGATGAGAGGCCTAGCTAAGTTCTAACTCCAAAAAAAGAATTAAGACTCTGCCAATAGTTGGCGCTCCCACATTGGAGCGAGCCAGTTTGGGGAATCTGGAGAACAGAAGCTACAACAGATCAATGTGATTTCCCAAACATTGCAAGGATTGTAGAAGAAAGGGCCTTGACAAAATTTACTGCAGATACTGAATCATATATCGAAATCAATGGTGCATCTACCGAGCTTCTCTGCTTGCTCTATTTTAGCAAGGATTGATTGGCTATTAGCGATTGTTGATCCAGCCAAAATATCTTTGAGATTCTGGTATATCTTCATAGGGTCACCATTAGTATGTTTGTCTTTGTCTTTGCCATTGGTCAGTGATTTTGACTTGATTTCAGATTGGAGAGCTGGCCATGCAAATCACCAATTGTTGTAATGATGAAGGGTCATGAAGGATTTTAGAAGCTTTCATGAATAACATATTTGATTTTATTAAGATATGAAATAACAACTAAGAAACCAGTTTGCACATGCAGCTCATAACTAATTTAGGGGATGTCAATGAGTTGATGCAAAAATCAATTGTGTTAACATGTCAAACTAATTTAGCAAACAATTTCACTTAAAACTATGTTCACCTTTTTGTTTAATTTTATTATCTTCTCTGATCTTGCGTGACTTAGCACGCATAATACATAGCCAAGGTCTCTCTTCTTCATATTCGTGTTCGGTTGATATAGGTATATGCCAATGGCCTTTTTCTGATTCCTGAAAATATATTTCACCACGTGAATCTAAATCCCATTACCATGGTTTGTAAAGTATACGCAAAGATAGACACAGAAGCAACCTTTTCTTAAGATAATTTAATATTATTATTTTCGTATGTGATTCTTTTTCTAAGATATATAATAATATGGACAAAATTGGAGTTCTATTGTACCTGGATTACAACAGAGCAAGGAGGCGGCATGTGAAATTCTGGACCAGCATCAGAAAAAGTGAAGCGCACCTATGATTTTGGACAGATAGGCACCTTAATGAGAACAATTGCAATAGAATATGATATCCTAAACAGCATTATTTTTGGCAAAAAGAAGAAAGTGAAACTAGAACATGTCATCCAATTCCACATAATTCTGTTCATTGAGTACAAGCTCAAACATACAACTACCATACTTAACAATTTTTCTTTTGGCTCAATAGAGCTTTTATTACTCACTTGATGCCTTTCTTTCCATCTGGGGAAGAAATCATTTCCAAGGAGTTGAAATGTGTGATCTCGCATCTCATCATTTGTCACCAGTAAGCTTTTGAACTTTATAGCTGCATACAACCAGTACCTGAAGAACAGGTTAATAAATCTTTCCTCAAACGAAAGAAAAAAGAAAAAATATATATTTAAGTTATAATTATCCATGTTCTCAATGTGCTTATAACAGCACAGGAGAATTATTAGCTAGTGTGTGTCTTCTTACAAGAATTGAGTACGTAATAGATCAACGGGAAGAAGTAGCATAAAAGTATTTGTTCCAAAGGGGAATCCTAGACGCGCAAATTTTCAAGGGAAAAAAGCTTGTTCTATTATGATAATCATACACATCTACAAATCTAAAACGTATCATAATATATTATGTATAAGTAAAGTGTAATGTCTAAATGTCATGTCTCTCACCAATCATCGTTTGAGCCTGTAGGTGTTGCATATAGAGCATCAGCATTTTTCCACCTATCTACGAATGCCCTGTTGGTTGGTTCATTCATCTTGGGTCCAGTAACACGTCTGTTATGCAGAACAATGAGTGGCCATTTCTTTGAAGGAAACTTCTGTCTTATGCCATTAGCAACAGCATTGATCTACAAAATTCATCAAGAAAGAGAAGACCAATAATTATTACTAAATTAATAGAAGAAAAACAAAATAAGTTAACTATAATAGCGTCCTACGTTTTAAGGCCATCACATAACTTGCCTTGGATGGCCTGAATATCTTTTGGCTGAAAAGTCCAACATTAGCTCCATCAATCACTGCTTCAAAAGGACCATAATAATCAAGCCATTTCTGCAAATTTAATTTTGTTCCATCATGATATGTTAAATCCATTTTCCCAATTAGTATCAATAAGTACTATTAAAAGACTTGCATACTTGAAATTTCTGAAAGTTTGAATGTTTCTCTTTCTCAATGGCTATTGAAGCAACTGATTCAGCAAAGTTTTCTGTTTCTTTGGGATCAAGGTCAATAGTAACCAATTTCTCCCCACAACATCTGCACAAACCATCAGCACCAATACTTGTTTGCAACACAGACCACTTTCCTCTTCCTAGCCAGCCCTGGCCATGCCAGCCACCCCCTCCACTCTCAATTGCTTTCTTTATTTGCCTTTCATCCCATTTTGTTTTCCCCACTCTTGAAGCTGCTATGCTATTAAACCAGTTAATAATCAAATCTGCAGTTGAGGGTGAGACCTTCCTTACACTTGCCCTTAGTTTATGCAACAAGTAATATACCTTATCCCCCTTACCAACTCCTACACTCACCCTCAAAAGAGCCTGTAGTTCCGGCTCTTCTGGATACACGCCATGTTCCAACATATGTTGTTCGACAGCGAATGCTTTATCAATTTCACCACTACTAGAGAAAGCAGACAAAGCTGGACCATAGGAACGAAGTCTAGGATTTATCCCTAATGACTTCATTTGTTTCACCATATCAAAAGCCATGTCACCATTACCCATTGACATTGCCATTCTAGCCACAGAGGTCAATGCAGCTTCATTCATTGGGATGTTCTCAGAACACATTTTCTCATAGATCTCAAATCCCCTCTTTCTTGCATATTGCTTTGCTTCTTCATCTACCCATATATTCTTATCTTCTTTGTTCTTGCTTCCACCTTTCACATGTGCATTTTCATCTTCTCCTTCAGTAGGATGACTGAGTCCATCCAACACACGATAATTTCGCTTAACAAATCCGTTACAAAACCAGTTTAGTTTCTCCCTTTCGTTGAAATTACCATCCGAATCATCGAGCCTATTACTAGAACTTAACTCATCACTCTCAACAACTCCATCACTTCCACTAGTATTACCATCCAAGTCTCTTGATTTAGCCAAGTCCAAAGAACTTGACGCAGAAACCTCACCAGAAGAGTCCATAGTATCCAAAGTCCTAGAAGCACTCCCACTTTTAGCAGGACGAACAATACCCACAGCTGCAGAAGAACAGAGATATAATAGTACAGTATAATGATACTGCCCAAGCTTGATTCCTTCTCTTTGAGCCAAATCAAACAACTGAATTGCACTCATGACATCTCCTCTCTTTGAACACATATCTAATTTAGGTCTAATAGGAACTTCAAGAGTAGTATCTTCTTCTTTACTTTTTCTGGACTTTTTTCCCTTCTCTTCTCCCACCTGCTTACCACTTTTGACACTACCAACTTTACTATCCTTATCTCTAGATTTCACAGAAGAATTCCCACCATTCAATTCCCTCACTTTTCTCAATCCCTGATTTCTTCTCCTATTTTTGGGTTTGTTGAAGTTATTTTCAGTCTTTTCCTCTAAATTAACATACTTTTTTCCAGAATTTTTACCAACCTTATCAACATCATCATCTATAGACCTTAAATGAGAAACCCCATTACTATTTCGTTTTACAGTTCTGGAATGTATAGTAGTTTTTGTATATGGTTTTTGGTCAGTGGCATTCAACTTTGCAACAACATGTCTAACGTTATCTTTAAATAGAAGAAGTTGAGAGAGGTGAGTTATGTGTTTGAGAGGTGAGAAAATGAGAAAACGAGAAGAGTAATGGAATTTGAAAACATGAAGGGTAGATGGGTACTTACAGAAATTAAGGGGCAAAGTATGATGCTTTTGATGCAGAGAGTTGAAGGTGAAGGAGGAGGAAGAAGCGGAGGCCATTTGTGGCCGTTGGAAGCTCCTAGTCAAGCTGATATGGATACGAATATATAATAGATTATAATCATTCTATTCTACTGAGGTAAGTACCACAGCACAGCCTTTTTTTTTTTTTTTTTAATATGGAAATTCCATATTAATTAAGATTTTTACATGTCTTAAATTATGCTATTGAAAAAAAAAATGGTTGTTAATTAAAAATTTTCCTTAAACTGAGCCCCTTTGGCACAGTTTTTGGAAAAATTAAAAGCTGCTTTTTTCAAAAAGCTGTGATAAAATTGTGTTTGGCAAACAGTCAAAAAATAACTTTTTGAAGAATTTTTAGAGAAGCTACACCTAAAAGTTGAAGCTGCTCCAACTAACTTTTAGAAAAAGTTGTTTTGATTAAAAGACTATAATAATTTTTTTTGTACTAAAACCATATTTACTTATTTATTACATATTAAAATAATAAAAAAAATTAAAATAAACTAATTATAATAAAATAAATAATTATTAAATCTCTTATTTTAAAAAAAAAATAATTTATATTTTATTTTAATATTAACAAACAACATCAACCTAGAATTTTTCTTATATACTTGAGTTTCTAATTTTTTTAAAAAAAATTTGATAAAACATAATAAACAAATACTATAAATTATTTTTATCAAATGCATATAAATTTATATTTAAAAAAAATTAAAAATATTATATAAAATATGTTTTTACATATTTGTGATTATAATAAACTAGATTATAATATTATCATTATCATTTTAATAGATTTTAACAACTTACAGTACTTTAAAATTTATAATTTACCAAACACTCAACTCAGCTTTTTTCTACAATTTTGCTACAGTTGCTTTTTCTCACAAGATGTTTACATGAAATTTGTTTTTTCCACAAAGACATGATTGTTAAGCCAAATCCCCTTAGATTTAAAAATTTTTATTCAATTTTACTAATTCGATGATTGTTTATATACTAAATCATACTTTTCAGAATTTGATAACTACCAAATCATGTCCCTCAAACTTTGATATGTACTAAAGCTTCGACATGTACTAAAGCATGTCCCCTGAACTTTTAAAACTGTTAAATTCAAAGATGATTTGGTAAATGTCAAAATTCAAGAGAAAAAAATCATCATTAACCTATTATTAATGCATAAATTAATAACATAATTAAAATAGGGCTTAACATTTTAACACTCTCTCAAATAATTATATTTCTATCTAAACTCTAAAATACCCCATCATAATCCTACTCTCTCTTCTTGTTCCCTTTTTCCAAATCTTACTAATTTCTCTCTTCACAATACCCAAAACTTTGCCATTTGAACAATTTTTGGAACCACTCTTAGTGAAAGATGAACAAATTTCTATAAAATAAAGCTTTACCACAAGTTTGTTGTAGAGAGAGGAGGCAAATATCAAAATTTTTAAAGTTTTAGAATAGGTATGTGATTTTTTATTAAATTTGTTCTTCATAATAATTTTCTTCAAGTATAATAGATTATATTAAGAATTTTGAAACTATAAATTATAAAATAAATTGAGATTCATAGTTTGAACTAGAAAAATTAATGCTCTAAGTCTTTATTTTTTGATTAAAACCATTGCTTGTCTGTTTACTTTTCAGTTATTTTATTATTTCGTTCTTAATCATTATTTATTTTGATTTTTTTAATTAAAGCATAAAACCAAAAAGTATAGTAATTAATGAATTTTAATAATCAATCTCTATGGGTCGGACAATCTTTTTAGAATTAAAACTTTGCTATAACAACGCTTTACATGAAAATAAAAAAAATTATCTTAATTAAATTAATTTTTTTTTATTTACCGGTTGTGTATCAAGTTTTTGGCACCGTTATCGAGGATTGAAAGTTCTTAAATTATTGCTAATATTATTACTAAAAGTTTTTGCTTTAAATGAAGGTAGCGTTTGATAACACTTTTTTAATCAGTTTTCTGTTTTTAAAATTGAAAAAGTGAAAATATTTTTCAAAAACATGTTCTATAAAACTGTTTTTACTTTTCAATTTTTTAATTGAGAATCAAAATTTTAAAAACAAAAAAAAAATTACTTTCAATATTTTTTTAAACATTTTTTTTTTCTTAATCAATATTTTGGACTTCGATCAGACCCGGACCCCAATCCTCCCACGGCCCTGGCGTTGAACTCGCCCTCTGACCTTAACACGAATTCGACCCCGGAACTAGACCCGATGTAAATAAAATCAAATAAAAAAAATAAAAATAAACTTTACAGAACACACTTTTGTTTTCTTTTTTTAAAATTGAAAAACAAAAGTGGTTATAGAACACATTTTTATTTTTCATAAACAAAAATTTTAAAAACAAAAATTTTGCTTTCATTTTGTGATTAAAAAATTAAAAAAACAAAAGTGTTACCAAACGGCACCTAAATTTTTTTTTCTTATTTTGTTTGTTGCTTTGTAATTCAATTTATGCGAAGAAATCAAAGTGTTACACAACTCACACCGATTAATAATAACCAACCTATTGGGTTTTATGCCCTAAATAAAACTCATTTCAATATAATCAGATTTACTTATTAATATAGATCAGAAATAACATTTAATGTTGCATAGTTCACATGGTTTATTTCATGATTATATGTACATAATGTATGAATTCATCTGAAACCCTTTTCACATACTTGATCCTGTTTATTGTGTTGTCAACATATTGGAAAGTAAACATGACTATGTGAATAAAGTTTCCTAGATTTATCAGACATAGGGTTTTACTGATATGATAATCTACAACAGAGTTTACTTGTGTTTGGAGAAATGCTATGTTCTTTCCAGAGCATTGGTTAAAATAAAGCTCAGGTTGGGTGCATGGAGTATGCATCGGAAGGGACCGATATTGAACTTTGACTTAGATTTATTAAACTTACCGTAATATCTATTCAAGTCAATATCGCCTAGTTGATCCTAGATCAAATGATCTTAATCCTGTTATGATTAGGCTCAATCTCAAGAGGCTATTCGTGTTCTTTGATTTGTTAGTTAAGCCTACTTTTGGGTCAGGGTGATACGTACATTTTGGGAACACGGTAGTGCAATTGAGTGGGAGCGCTAACATAAACATAGAATCTATAGCTTCTATCTGGCGAATAGTAAGTAAAGGATGATCTCCTTTGAGCTTGACCAAACGAAAATAAATGGTGGAGTACTCATTTCACATAAGCTGAAATATCATTTATACGGGGTTAAGTGTTTTAAGGATAAAATACATTATAGGGTGTAACAATAATCTAATCCATTTACAGTGTAGATCATTCATATAAAGGATCATTGATCAAATTAGGATTATAACAATGGATAACTAATGATGTGTCTATATGGTGGAACATATAGAGCATTCTATATAGTGAGAGTGCAATTCTAAGTTCTATGCGTGGATTCGACGAAGAATTAATAAGTCAGTGAATTTAGGTTATAAATTCTTGATCTGCTTATTGGAAGCTCGGTTATATAGACCCATGGTCCCCCCACTAGTTGAGATAATATTGCTTGTAAGACTCATATAATTGGTTTTAATTAATCAATTATAATTCTCAAATTAGACTATGTCTATTTGTGAATTTTTCACTAAGTAAGGGCGAAATTGTAAAGAAAGAGTTTTAGGGGCATATTTGTTAATTATGATACTTTGTATGGTTCAATTAATAAATATGATAAACGACAATATTATTGAATAATCATTTATAGTTGTTAAATAGTTAGAATTGACATTTAAATGGTTGAATTTGAAAATTGGCATTTTTGAGAAAATGAGATGTAGAAATGATAAAACTGCAAAATTGTAAAAAGTGAGGCCCAAATCCACATTGCTTAGGGCCGACCACTTTTATAGGGTTTTTCATCTGATATTTACATTCAAACCTAACCCTAGTGGAATGCTATAAATAGATATTGAAGGCTTCAGGAAATTTACACTTAACTTTCACACTTTTCATTCAGAGAAAAACCTGAGCCTTCTCTTTCTAAACCCTAGCCGCCACTCCTTGCTCTTCTTCTTCCTTGAAATTTCGAACCACTTAGTGATTAGAGTAGTGCCCACACACAGCAAGTGATACCTCAATCATAGTGAGGAAGATCGTGAAGAAAGACATTCAACAAGAAGGAGTTTCAGCACTAAAGAAGGAGAGAAAGAGATCCAGGTTCAAATCTTGATAATACTCTGCGACAAAAAGGATACAAGGGTTAGAGATCTGAACGGAAGGAGTCATATTATTCCGCTGCACCCAATGTAAGGTTTCTAATACTTTATATGTGTTTATTTCATAATCGTTTTAGAAGTTCATATTTACGATGTTAATCAACATACTTGTGAGTAGATCTAAGATCCTGGTAAAATAATTTCCAACACAACCAACACCTACTGTAGCTGATGCACAACCACGGGCTATTCGTGACTATTGCTTACTTGTGGTGAATGAAAATCTGACTGGTATTTCTAATCCAATCATTGCTACTAATAATTTTAAACCATATCATGCTTTAATCAATATGGTGCAGCAAAATCAATTTGGTGAGTTGGCTATTAAAGATTCCAATATTCATCTAGCTAAATTTTTAGAGGTATGTGCTAATGTGAAGATTAATGGTGTTACTGATGACGTCATAAGACTACGTCTCTTTCCTTTCTCTTTAAAGGATAAAGCAAGAAGCTGGTTGCAATCTTTGCAGCCAGGATCTATTACTTCATAGGATGACATGGCTAAAAAGTTCATGGTAAAATAGTTTGCACAATTGAGAAGTGAGATTAAGAAATTTAGACAGTTTGATTCTAAACAACTTTATGACGCATGGAGCGATTCAAAGACTTATTATGTCGTTGCCCGCAACATGATTATAAAAAATGGATGCAAGTTTCAATTTTCTACAATGAGTTGAATGGTCCAACTAGGACTATTATTGATGATGATGGTGGAGGAGCGTTAATGTCTAAACTTGTAATTGAAGCCATTAATCTACTGGAAGAGATGGTCACTAATAACTATTATTGGCCTAATGAAAGAAATACTCCAAGAAATGTGGCTTGTTTACGTGAAATTGATCCTATGACAAACATAGCAACCCTAAATTTTTGTTTTAAATCAAGTGGCTGCTCAAAAGGATACATCAATTGCAGAGAATGTTGTTGTTGCATCTACATCACAAGAGCCTGAGATGAGTATAGAACAAGCACACTATATAGCCAATAGACCTTATAATAACAACTATTGGGATGCTCTAGTGCCTAACTACTACCAATCTAGGTTGAGAAACCATGAGAATTTTTCTTATGGTAACACTAAAAATGTCTTGCAACCGCCTCCTGAGTTTAATGCACAACCACAAGAAAAGAAGAAGTCCTTAGAAGACATTCTAGGTACTTTCATGATAGAGACCAACAAGGGATTTAACAAGAATGAAATAAGGTTGGATAACATGGAGACTCAATAGTCTAATATTACTACTTCCATGAAGAACATAGAGGTACAAGTGGGACAATTGGCCAATATTGTGAGTGATGCAGAAAAATAGTAATTTCTTTAATGATATAGTTGTCAATCCAAAAGAATAATGTAATTCCATTTCACCGAGGAGTGGTAAAGTACTTGATGGGGATGTAGAACATAAGTCAACCGGTCTTGAGGTTGAAGGCCCATTAGAAGCCAAAGAAGATATTCCTGAAAAGAAGCCTGCTAAGAAGTCTATGAAGAAAGAAGATCTTCTAGTGTATAAATCACCAATTCCTTATCCTCAAAGATTAGTGCAGAAGTAATTTGATGAGGACTTTGCTAAGTTCTTAGAGATTTTTAGAAAAATCAACATCAACATCCCTTTTATTGATGCATTAGAATATATGTCCAATTATGTTAAGTTTGTGAAGGAGGCGTTGACAAAGAAAAAAGAAATTTGGGGAATATAAAATTGTGGGCTTAACTGAGAAATGTAATGCCATAATTCAAAAAAGTTACCTCAAAAGTTTAAAGATCCAGGTCGCTTTTCCTTATGAGATTGGTGGTTTAAAATTTGAGAAATTTTTATGCGATGTTGGGACTGGTATTAATGATGCAACTTTCGATATTCAAAAAGTTGGATAATGGTGAAGTAAAGCCCACAAAATTTTTGTTACAATTGGCAGATCGATCATTCACTTATGTAAGGAGAATAATAGAAGATGTATTAATTAAAGTGGGTAAGTTAGTATTTTCAGTAAATTTTGTCGTACTAGACATAGAAGAAGACAATGATATGTCATTGGTCCTTGGGCACCCTTTTTAGAAATTGGTGGTGTGCTTATAGATGTTCGAAGAGGTCACCTAACCTTAATTTATCAAATAATCAAAAAATAATCTTTGATGAGATACATATTTAAAATTAATTATTAAGGAATGACAACCCAAAATCATATATAGATGACCAAAATTGAGACTTTTTTTCATATGTAAAATAAAATTTCCTAAATTTCTTAAAAATAAATTTTGAATCCTCAAAAAATTAATCAAATGTGGCTCTGATAACACTTGTCAGAATTCTTTATATCACTCGTAAAATATATTCCAAGAAAATACATAAACAATACTACATTTGTTGATTGAAAGAGAAGAACTCAAATAGCGGAAGCGTATCTTAATCTATTGATAGAGATATCTTTTTGGTAATTTTGGGTAATGATCTTCCAAGAAAACAAGACTTAAGGTTTTCTAATTTTTTCTCTTAATAGGGAAGATAAGAATACAATCGTTCTTGTTTCTTGGAGACTACTTTCAATATATAACCTCATAACTAGATTATTAATTCTAAGTATTTCTAATTTAATCCCTCAATAAATTAAAAATATCATTTAAGGTATTTACATAGTTATCTCATGAAATAATCTATAACTCACAATTACTAAAATAATCATTTTATTTGGATCAAACTTCATTTAGCAATACACACTTATACAAGCCCGTCTTAATCAAATTAGGGGTCTTGGGCCAAATAATCTAATTGAACCATTTATATATATATATTTTATATATATAGTGGTAAAATTTTTAAATGTAATATTTTGAAAAGAATAATTAGTATTTTTGCTCCCTGAACTTTTGACACTATCTAATTATGCTCTCTAAACTATACGACTTGCTAAAAATTTCCCCTAAAATATAACAATTACATAATCATGCTCCTTCTGTTAGATTTTATTTCTTTTATCGTTAAAAATTAATATGTTTACTCCCTAAAATTTGACCAAGACTAAACTTTGCCCTATTTTACTAAAAAAAAAATCATTTTTAAAAATTATAATTTTTTTTATTAATTCTGAAAAATTAAAAAATCATTAAAAAATTTGATAAAAGTAATCAAATTAATAAAAAAAAAATATTAAGTTTCTTAATAAACTTAAATTATTCTTTAAAAAATACTTTCAAACTTTATTTTATTAATAAATACATATCTTAAAAAATTGAACCAAAATTATTAAAAATTCAATAAATAATTTAAACAAACTAAGATTTTGTAAAGAGAAAATCAAGCTTATTTATATTTACAAGCACATATCTTAAAAAATAAAAAAAAAATTAGAAATTTCATTAAAATAGAAATTAAACTAAAATATGTTATGTTTACTTAAACAGATCTATATCTTCTAAGAAAAAGATAGACTCAAACTTATTCTCGTAAAATTTAGTTTTTACAAAAATTGATTTTTTTAATATAAATTTTTTTATATCTAAGTGGATTTTTTTAATAAAAAATAATTAATTATTAAATCGCTTAACTAGATTTAAAATTTTGATTTCTTTCTTTAATTTTATTAACCACTCGAAATAATTTTTTAAGATTTAAATTAATTTTTTAATATTTACCAAAAAAAATATTGAATCTTTCTTATTTTTATTTGGAAGAGGTAGAATTTGATATCAAAGTTTAGGGGCAATGTTGCGAATTTACATAAATATGTCAGCATTTAAACGGAATAATGTGACGAAACCTAGCAGAAAGACTAAATTTTTGTAAATACAAAAGTTCAGGGAGAATTTTTAACGAACCGTATACTTTAGGGGGCATGATCAGATGTGCCGAAAGTTCAGGAGGTAAAATTACTAATTATTCTTTAAAAACATAATTGGGCATTTTATCTTAATAAAATATTAAATGCAATATCTTAAAAATTAAGTTAGGTATATTTTTTTAGGAAATAGTTATATTTTTAAATAAATAATAATTAAAATATAAATATGGTATTTTAAAAAATAAATTTATGGTTTTTTTGTTAAAGGATTTTTTGGGCTTGGTTAGGGGATTTGGATGTGGCCCCTATTGCCACACCCTTGAGTCGGTCCTATACTTATATTGTAACACACTACTAGTTTAGACGTGTTATCGTAATTTTATATTAATTATGCAATCTATTGCTAGTCAACGGGTTTATTAAAAACCATAATTTATTAAAATCTTTATTTAATTACTCTTCAGTTGAAGATAAATATTTTTTTACATAACTGGGATCCCATATTTAAAATATTTACAACCGTAATACAAAACATTCGATACAAAAGTTGTCGCCTAGCGACCATTCAAAATACAACCTGCTGCTCCAAAGATCGTACGCTCTAGGTCTAACTGCCCCGACATGTACAATCTTTATCCGCTCGCACTCACTGTTGTTCAGTCTTAGCTCTGCCCTTACCTACACATGCATACAATAACTTTGAGTCAACAGACTCAGTAAGAAAATCATAATCATAACATAGATATAATTTGAATTACAATTAGGCCCCTATACACTCAACCATATTTCTTCCCCACATCCTACACGGTACCGAGTCAAGAACATTCATATGGCAGTACTATCGACCATAATATTAGCCTATACTCGATACTCTAGTCGTACCGATGTAATAGCATCAATGTGTACTTATGCCAAACATACATTCATCAATATCTAATATAACTCTACGTATACTAATATTGCTATTCTAATGTAATATAACAGGCGATCATAAACATGTATACTGAGCATGTAATCACATATACATATCATTATACTAATCTTACATCAATTCTGAATTCATGTGGGTCGGTCAACCTGAGTGGAATTGCTGCTTGACGATTTACAGGCCCTTAAGTCACAATATTCATAAAATTGATGAGTGATACACTACATCACTTTTTAGGGACTTAAAATCAAAACTAAAAGTTTCTCTATCGATGGATAACATGGTAATACCCTAAATATCGTAAAAATAGGAAAATCTAGGGTGCCATAAACTGCCCCAACTGGTAGATCGATTCCCAACTGAAAAACCATTGCTGTGGGGTTTGCTTGGGGATGAACCGGTAGACCGGTTCTACAGGATCATATTGAACCGGTCGACCGGTTCATTACAGGAACCCCCAAAAATCTTCTAGACCAATCAAATCGACCCCAAATGATCCCAAACTTTCCAGAATACCTAAAAAGACCACAACAAGTATAACTCAAGCAATAAAACTAGGTACAAACCCCAAAAATCAAATCCACCATAAGCTCAAACTTTGACCAAAAACCACACAAGCATCCAATTAAGTCTAAACTAGCTCCAACAACCTTAATTCAATTTCAGAAAAACAGAAATCAACTCAATTTGAACCTACAGTAACCTAGCTCCAAGTTATACATGAATATCTGAACTTTAAAGCTTGAAAAACATAGGAATAAAGAGGGGGAAGCTCACCTTAGATTAAGTCACTAAGATCTTGATAAAACCCCCATTGAATTGAAAAGAACAAGCTGTTAATCTCTGAAACCCTAGTTGAACCGAGCAAGAAGAAGGAGAAGCCAAAATCCCCAAAATTCTAATTTTTCTATTCTTTGAAATTATCCACTAACTAAGGTTATTTTTATTTAGTTAATTCATTAAATAAAACAATGGCCAGCTGCCCAAAAGAGAGGGTGCCACCTAGCCAAGCCATATGAAAAAGACTAAAATACCCTCTCTAAGGTATTTAAATGGCAAAGTGACCTAGGAGTAAAATGGTCCAAAACTATAACCCCGACATTCTAAGTGTCTATCTAAATTGCCCCGCTATTTCTAAAATACTAAACCATAAGAAAAGTGACTCTACCATCCAAACGTCGCGTTTCACTGTTACCGGACATAAAATATGAAAATCATAAAATTTCTCATATTACATAAATAACACACCAAAAATTCAAATATATCTCCATAAATTCATAAATCATAATTAAAAATCTAATTTTCAATTAAACCTAATTATTTGCTAATTCTCATACCAAAATTAAGCGGTCATTACATATACAAATGAGCTCATATTAATCCAACAATTTTAATCTATAAATTCATGAAAAAATTACACTCAATATGGTTTTCTTAAAACTTTGTTGCAAAAATATGCACTTTTAGGTTTAACAACTTTTTATGGCATATTTTAATTTTTTTTTAATTATTTTATGGTATTTTCTATGCCATATATGTGCAAACTCAATTTTTAAAGGCATATTTGATGTTTAGATAAATTATTTCAAAAAAAAAAAATGTCAAAGTTATTTTTTCTCCTCCATTCAAGTACCCTACATGCCTCACCCCTCAACAGTCTGTCTACTGACCTCTATTCACCAGCGACACATTCAGCGATCAGAGACCCACACCTCCGACGGTCGATGGCTCAAACAGACTCTAGATATGAGATTTCCACCACTAAAACCCTAAAGGATCAAACAGATTCCGCTTCAATTGGAGATATAGAAACCAATTTCATAATACACAAATCTTATGTGAGTTTTGGTATTTATAACTGGTTTTTCATTAAGAAACTATTTTTGATTACAAAAAAGTAACTGGTTTCTTGGTTTTTCATTAAGAAATTGACTTTTTCATCAACAACTTCTTCATTAAAAAACTGGTTATCATTATATAGAAGTAAAATTATATACAAGTTTTTTTTAAGTTGTTTATGGTATTCATTTTTATCTATGATGATTTATCCCATATTATTAAGTTTTCTTTAAAAAAAAGAATAATTTGTAGCATAAATATGTAAGTTTAACTCCCGGTTGTAAATAAATACTTAAGTTTAATTTTTAGCGGTAATAATACCTAAATTATAATTCTAGAACTTATGACATTAGGGATGTTTACGGATTGATTTGGTTCAGTTTTTCAATTTTTTCAAACCAAACCACTATTACAGTTTTTTAAAAATTCAAAATTAGACCAAATTAAATGATCAAACCAAACTACTTACAACAGATTGGTTTGGTTCGAACTATGATTTGTATTTCATAGTTGTTCTATTTTTTTTTTTTTTATAATAATTGTTTATTTTTCAGTATTTTTTTTTTTTACTTTTAATAAGTTTATAATACATGAATAACAAAAGAAAATTAAATCATATTAATATGAGCTCAATATCAATATTTGACTTAAAGTTGTTTCCGAATATCAACATTTCGTCTAAAAAAATATTAAGTATATATAATAATTATATGGATTGGTTTGATTTGAACTGCTATCGAGATTTTCTAAAACTGTGACCGAACTAGAGAATTTAAAACGGTCTGGATTGATCAAATCATTCATTCCAGATTTATTTGGTCTGGTCTCAAATAGTTTGGTCTGAATTGGTTGGGGTTTGGAACCACAGATTGCGGATTATAGAAACACCCCTAACTTTTGTAGGTAACTAGCTGATAAGTGTTAAGAAAATTACCATGTGGCAATTCCTGATTAGTCTAGGTCATTAAATTTTTATTTTTTTTAAAAAAATTATTTTAAATATACAATAGGGGTGTGCATAAATCGATCCAATCCAATGAGAACCGATCGATCCAATTACAACCGACCGCCAAACATTGGATATCCAATTGTGATCGGATCGGATTGGATGTTATTTTTAAATATCCAATTGGATCGGATCGGATGGTGGATGGGGTGTCTAAAAATCCAATACATCCAACATCCAATCGAACTAATTAGTATTTTCATTTAGTTTGGATGAGTAATTAGATTTTATATTGTTATACGTCAAATTTATATGTATATATGAAAATTAACATTAAAGTTTTACTCTTTTTTTCTTGGATTGGATGGATCCAGTCTGATCCAATACATACTGGATCTAAAATATTGGATTGATCCAATCCGATCCAAAAAATACTAGGTTTAAAATATTGGATAAACCCAAATTAAATAAATAAATATATATGAAATACATCCAATGGATAGAACCGATCCAATCCAACATCCAATGGATGTTGGATCGATTGGATGATGAAATTAATTGGATCGGATCGGATGGTAAAATCTAACATCCAATATATGATTGGATCGGATCTGGATAGGCCTAAAAACATTGGATGTGATCCAATGAACACCCCTAATATACAAAATGAAACGTGAATAATGACTTGACATTTAACAACTAAAACTTATAGAGTTTTAAAAATATAACTTATGTATTGTTACTGCTAAAAATTAAATTTAAGTATTTATTTGTAACCGAATTTAAAATTAAGTATTTATGCTGTAAAATATATTAAAAAAAATATATTATATTTAATACAATTAATTTTACATGCAATATATGTCAAAATTTTCCAATGTTTTACCGTATTTTTTGTAAATAGCCTAAAAGCTAATCTATTCTATTCTATATCCTCTGATTTAATATTAATTAACTGCAAGGAAAAGGAACAAGCCAATTAATTAGTGTGCGCAGTACTTAAGATTAAAAAAGTACTAGCAAGAAATTAAGATGGCTAATGATAATGATGAGGATGTCGCCACGGAGGTTGATAACGTCTTCAACATCCCCACTAACATGAGTTTCTCCGGTCAAGTGGTAATGAAAGGATCAAAGGAGAAGCTGGATGAGCCCACTGCAAGAAATGATGTAAAACCTGTAATTTTGACTACTGGTGAGATATATATTGTTTGCTTATCCCATATTATATAGATTAATTATTACTCACCTTACATTATATTTGAAGGCTAATTAATTCTGGGTATTACAAATTTTTTCACTATAATTTTTTTTTTTCTTTCTAAAACCTCAACTATTAGTTTAGGTCGTGACTCTTCTTCGTTAGCTTCATCTTTTTAATTATTGTTATTGTTATTATTTATTTATTTATTTTACAATTTCTTTTTTCTTCCTCTTTTGATTTTTTTTTTCATATATTTATATAAAAATATATTTTTTCATTTTGTGAAACTTATTTTTTCGTATCAGATACCTCAAAAGCTCTTGCTCATGCCTTTTTTAGTCAACGATTAACTTCCAAGGTGCTTGAAACATAGTTGGTAAAATAACTCTTTTTAAAGTACACATTGCTAGTTTTATATTGTATAAATATTCTGTTGATTTTACTGCCTAATTTGAACCTAAACAGGTACCAAATGTTACTGATATTGGGCTGAAACCAAGGCAAATAAAGAAAGTTGCTGTCATTGGAGGAGGCCTAATGGGATCTGGAATTGCTGCTGCTTTTCTTCAAGGCAATATTAATGTTATTCTCAAGGCAACTAATGCTTAAAGTCTTCACAAGGGGATAAAATTGATTCAAGGTGTATATACATATATTTTCTTAACAAAAGAAATTAGAAAAGAAGAGAAAATAAGCAATTAGATAGTTTTCTTAACTAAGTTTGAGAAAGACTGAGAGTTTTTCATGTACTTTCTTTTTAGATGTAATATTAATTAGATTACTATCTTAGGGAGAGTAACAAGGAAAATTGTTTTCTTGTATTAATTAATAATGCAGCAAATATGCGAGGCTTAGTAGAAAAAGGAAATATGGCGCGGGCAAAGGCAGACAAGGCACTCTCATTACTTAAAGGTGTTTTGGATTACATAGAATTTAAGGATGTTGATTTGGTCATTGAGGTTGGTACTTATTAAAGGTCTCCTATAAAACTAAAGTTCATCATTGTTAAAGTTGACATATATATTATCTAGTATTTAGTTAAACTATAACGAAGTATACCTTGTAATGGGTAGTAATTGATTTTCATGCTTTTAGAAAGTAGTCTGATAGATTCCTATGATTTCTTAATTTGCAGACTGTCATTGAAAACATTACTCTTAAACAAGCAATATTTAGTGAAATTGAGAAAGTTTGCCCTTCTCATTGCATATTGGCTACTAATACTTCTACATTTGACCCTCAAGTAATAGGGAACAAAACAAGCTCTCAAGATCGCATTATTGGGGTACATTTTTACAGGTAAATAGATACCTCATTCATGTCTTAAATTTTTGTGTTAGAATGTTGTTTTTTTAAAAAAGTAATATGGTGTATAGTAAGATGTATTTGGTTAAATTTATCAAATCTAATTAGTGATGAATGGAGTAACCCATACTTTTATAAATGGTATTGCGCTCTCATACACAATCAATAATGTAATACTCTCAGATTTTTTCAAAATGGTAGTTATTTTTTCTCACTAATCTTGAATGGTTTTATTACTACAAATGATTCTTTTTGGTTCACTATTCTCGAGTCACTAAAGTGGCCTTTAGTTCGAAAAAATGAAAATATAAGTACATGAATGAGAATGAGGATGTGAACAGAAATGGAATAAATAAAATTTAAAATGCACAAAAAAAATGATGAAAAGATTATTAATTTTTTTCAAATCTTGTATTGGAGTTATCTTTCCCTCTATTTTAAAATGGAATAATTATTTTATAAATCTTAAAATGCAACCAAACAAAAAAATGAAATAAAAATTATTTCATTTTAATTCTATTCTACTTCATTATCTCTTATCAAATGATACCTGATAGTTTTTCTAACTCTCCTTTTTTGAACTATTTTTAATTTGGATTGGGTACTCATTAAAATTTGCCATGTTACAATGTGGACATGTGTTTATTTGAAAAGTAAAACAGAGTATATGGTAAAAAAAATATGAGGTTCTCATTCAGTAAGAACTTCTAAGACTGTAACATAACAAGTTTGCCCATTTAGTAGTTTTAGATTTATGAGTGCATTATGAATTAAAAAAAAAATAGTGTCTAGCTTCTATTAATTAATAGTTAATGTTTCCTACATACGTTTCTTGACATAACATATTTGATTTTTTTATTTTTTTTTATTTAAGCGTTTATATATTACAATCATATTTTATCTAAGACTCGAACCTAGGACTTCCAACACACACTCACCTATGGCTACTTGAGCTAGCCTCAAGTGTCAACATAACATATTTGATTAGTATTTTCTTTTTTCTACTTTAAGTAACAACTTTAAAAATCTAATTTTACCATTACATGTTTGGGATATTAATATTTCATTATAGCGATGTTTGCTATAAAAACAGTACTACAAAACATCCCAACAATGTCAAATAAATTGGTCAAATCTTATAATATATTCTGATATGCTTTTCTCTTATGTGACTACTCTTTATTGACAGCCCTGCTCTGCTCATGTGATGCCTTTCCTGGAAATTGTGCGAACAGAGAAAACTTCACCACAAGTGATAGTTGACCTTTTGAGTGTTGCAAAAACCATAAACAAAGTTGCAGTTGTGGTGAGAAACTGCCCAGGCTTTGCAGTTAAACGAACGTTCTTTCCCTACACTACAGCACAAAGTTCGCATCTTTTGGTTCACTTAGGTGTGGACCTTTTCAGAATAGATAGGGTCATCACCAAGTTTGGCTTCCTTGTGGGCCCATTCCATTATGTTCTTTTCTTGAACCACTAATAATTCCTATTTATGGTTGCAAATCCAAGTCTCAATTGAGGATTTTAATATGAAAACCTTAATCATCCATCTGCAGGCTTCAAGACTTAATAGGATATAAAGTATCAATAGCTAGTGGAAATGAACTTGCTAAGGCATACCCTGATCGAACATTTGTGTCCCCATTGGTGGAACTTTTAATCAAAAGTGGAAGAAATGGTACGTACTATACATGCACAGAAGTTTATGTGTGTCATGTTATAGCTAATCATTACTTGTGTTCATTTATTAGGTAAGAAAAATGGAAGGTTGATATTACATTTATGAGAAGGGAAGACAACCAAAACCAGATCTTACAATACTACCAACTGTGGAGGAGTCTAGACGACTTGTGAATATTATGCCAGGCAGTAAGGTAAAATTTGTTAATTATTACTCAAAATTAACCTTGTCTCCTTTGTAATATCAATATTTGATAGTGTAGTAGTTTTCTATGTTAAAAATGTGTTTGGTGTGGCAGCCCATAAGTGTAACAGACCAAGAGATTGTGGAAATGTTACTGTTTCCTGTGGTAAACGAGGCGTGTCGTGTTTTAGATGAAGGGATTGTTATCCAACCATCAGATCTAGATGTTGCATCTGTTCTTCGCATTAGTTTTCCTTCCCACCTGTGAGTAATTCATATGCACTACATACAGTAGAACCTCTATTTAAAAATACTCTATTCAAGAATAACCTCTAATTTGTTATAAAAAAATCAAGTCTCGATTTGGGCCAGTTATAAATAAAAATAACCTCTAAATTGTAATTAGTTATATATTTTTTAAGTCCCGTATTAACAAAGTATAACTCTATATAAGAATAATTACATCTTAATAAAATATATACATGTATTTTATAAATTTATTTATGTAAAATTAATAATTTTATTTTAAATTATAATACATGTATGAAATTATATTTACTCTAAAATATTTCTATTATGATATAGTATTAATGATTATTTATTGTTATTATTGTTACATTGATATTTTTAGTGTAACTCTATTTAGTTATAACCTCCCAATTAGAATATAATTTACTTAGTCCCAAATTGTATTCTTACATAAGGTTCTATATATACATATACGATCAAATTATTTGAAGCCCATATATAATAATTAAAAGCAATTTGATCTTATCCATAAAATTTATTGACAAAATTTGAGCTAAGCGTATCAAAGAATATATATGATTTCAAATTATATAATATCATATACGAACATTAATAAAAAAACATTAAATATCAAATATAAGAGTGTTGCTATTATTGTTAGAAGGAATCCGACATAATTTAATGTGTGAATTAGGGTGTGGCATATATTGTCCAATTAAATTTACTGTGAATTAATAATCTGGCATACCGAATCTGATCTTAAAAGTTGGGTGTTATGGCATTGCATTGATGGTAGGGGTGGTATTATTTATTGGGCAGATAGGATTGGGCCTAAGCATATCTACTCTACTCTCAATAAATGGTCTCAACAATATGGAAACTTCTATAAACCATCAACATTTTTGGAAGAACGAGTAACAAAAGGCATTCTCCTGGTAAGACATGATGAATTAATCTACCACCATCACACTACTACTACTACTACTATTGTTATTTGTTTTAATAATTATTGTGAATTTATTACTAATAAGAACAAGAACATGTTAATCCAAATAATAGAACCTTTTGAAAAAGAAAATTATAATAATATATTACATATGAGTTACACTAATAACAGCCTTGACATTTCACTGCAGGGTGATCAAACTGTTTCAAAATAGAAAGCTCGCCTGTAAGTAAATGTAGTTGTGAATTTGAGAGGAATATAAAGTGAAAATATTGTGTGTTCAGATGAAATCTGATCATGGACTTAACCAAGAATGCGGCACGCCCCTATTTGTATTATCACATTTCATACTATGCCTGGTTCACTGGTATCAACATAATCCAATGGTAGAAACACTAGTTAGGGGCAACCCAAAGTAGGAGTGCTATTCGGTGAATAGACAGGTCCACCACAGACAAGCATGAAGTGAAGGGGCGCGCTAGTCATCTCCTTTCTATCTATATGTCGATTGATATGGCTATTTGTACCTTTTTTCTCAATCCCTTGCACCGTGTTTTGAAGTCTGTATCGCACTAATGAGAAGAGGTGGCACCAGATAGTTTGTTGATGAAGAACTTCATTCACAAGAGTCAACTGTGGCCTAAAGTAGGAACTAGATCTGACGCTACAATCCATAGAAATGTCATATGGGCGTCGTCATACTGGGAGTGGGGTCAGGGTCTGCTGGGTCTGGGAGCTGTATGAATTGGACTGCCTCTCTCTTCTTTTATCTATCCTCATGGGCCAAATCCCAATCTTCACCACCATGCCATGTTCTCTTGGTGAGTACTCCATGCCTTCTATCTTGATGCATACCTGCTGCTGCGATCGCTCTGTCTGAAACAAATACTCTCGTCCGCTTACGCTGCGCTTTCAGCTTGTTTGGGTGTGTTTTCAGTTTTTAAATTTGTGTTTTTAAAAGTGAGAATAGAAAATAATTTTTTGTCATTTTAAAAATTTAATGGTGTTTGACACAAATTTTTAAAAAGTGTTTTTAGATTTTTTCTTACAAAAAAAAATCAATATTTTAGCACCATACCATGATATTAACTCATCCGGGTCTAGATTCGGCTATGGTTTCGGGTCTAGGATCCGAGTATGTGAGCAAAATATAAAATATAATATGTTAGACAAAAAAAATTATTTTTGAAAATTGAAAACAACATTTTGATGTTTTCTGTTTTCTAGTTTTTTAAAACTCAATTTTTAAAAAACAGTTTTTAAAAATTTTTGCCAAACGACTCCTAATAGTTTTTAAAAACTGTTTTCAGTTTTAAAAAACAGAAAATAGTTTTTAAACTGTAAAGCCAAACAGCCTCTTAAGAGCATGTTTGGTATTGTTTTCTGTTTTTTGTTTTCAAAAAATTGTTTTTAGAAATGAAAACAAAAAATAGTTTTTGAAGTTTTTAAAAACAAGTCATGTTTGGTTAGTGTTTTTTAAAAATAATATTGACTAAAAGTGAATTGGTTTTTAAAACAGAAAACAAAATGTTGTTGTTTTCAAAATTCTTGTGCATGTTTGGCATCATAACTAAAAAACTATTTTTTGTTTTTAAAAATAGAAAATTGTTTTTTGAAAACAATTTGACTTGTTTGGCCTTGTTTTTTGAAAACAGTTTTTCAGAAAACAAAGTTACAAAAAACAAGAATTTTGAAAACTGTTTTAAAAACCAATTCACTTTTAGTCAATATTGTTTTTAAAAAACACTAACCAAACATGACTTGTTTTTAAAAACTTCAAAAACTATTTTTTGTTCTCATTTCTAAGAACATTTTTTTGAAAACAAAATCAGAAAACAATACCAAACATGCTCCTTATTTTTTGTAATTTTGTTTTCTGAAAACTGTTTTCAAAAAACAAGGCCAAACAAGCCAATTATTGTTTTCAAAAAACAATTTTTTGTTTTTAAAAACAAAAAACAGTTTTTTAGTGATGATGCCAAACATGCACTAAGTTTTTCTCAAAATTGTGTAGATATAATATTTTTAGGATAAATACTATTTTGGACTTTTTACTTTGCAAAAGTTATTGATTGGAACTTCTATTTTGTTAAATGACAAATTAGACCCATATTTTATAAAATAGTACATCCTAAATTATTTTTTCTTGTCAAAATAAAACTTAATACTTGTTAACCCAAAAACTTTTTTGGGTGGCGTGGACATCAATGTTTAACACGTGGCATAAAGGATGACGTCACGGAGTTGAATAGACCCGAGTCATAGCAGTCAACCTAGGAGGGGACCCTAGCCTTGCGCCCAGGTTGATTTTGAGATCTCTGGGATGGAATCTCGGACTTCAATAGCTTGTAGTGGAGTTCTGATATAGTAGTTTGACTGGGCTATTTTATCCTAGGAACGATGAGGCTGATAGTCTAGTTGCAAAATTCTACGAAGTGTCGCGAATGTCTTAAAGAGAGCGACCTAATCCGTGACTCAACTTAGATTTTATTCAGTAAATTTCTTCCTTTTATTTTCTACAACAACTATTTTAATATTAGCCATATTCGGTCAGTGACTAGTAGGATGATTTTAAATGTTTTCTGTCATTTATTGGAAGATATGGCACATTCAAAACAAGGTTAAAGTGGGTGAATATGAACTCAAACCATGTGAGCTGATTCAGTGATGCCAAAAATTCTGGTTCAATTTTGTAGAGGAAAATTCTACAAGGAGGAACTTTGAGCAGCAATGGATTAAGTGGATTCCCCCTCTTGCTGGTTCAACTAAGATCGACGTTGATGAAGGTTGTTCGAACAAAAGGGAAGTGTCGAGCGTGGCTGTTGTTGCTCGTGATGAGCAAAGTGTGTGTTTGGGAGCTGGAGCTTTAATTCTTAGAAGACCAATCAACGCAATTGTAGCTAGGTTATTTTCAATAAAGGAAGGTTTTGGTTAAGTTTAGGACTGTAAATAAATTGAGTTAGATCTGATTCAGCTATGATCCGACATGATTTAGATCATGTAATGATCTGTCCCACCCCGCTAGATTAGATACTCGGATCGGATCAGATCCGACCTGACTTATTCGGATCTAATCCGACCCATTTTTTTTAGAATTTTAATTTTATATCCATTTTAATTTTGTATTAGTATTATTTAATACAATATTATGTTTGGTATTGAGTTGTATTAATAGATTGTGTAAAGTTATAATATATTTTCAATAAACTCGACCCCAACCCAACTACGGGTAGGGTCCAGGTCTAGGTCTAAGTCCGGGTCCTGGGTCTGGGTCCCCTACACCAACTACAGGTCAAGTTCGAATCCCCAACGCCAACTACGGGTTAGGTCTGGGTCCCCAACACCAACTACAGGTCGGGTCGGGTCCGGATCTAGGTCCGGTCCAGATCCGTGTCTGGTTTGGATCCAGGTCTAGGTCCGGGTCTGGGTCTAGGTCCGAGTTAGGGTTTGGGTCTGAGTCTCGGGTTTCAGGTCTGGTTCGAGTCCCTAACACCAACTGCAGGTCGGGTTTGGGTCCCCAACACCAACTACAGGTTCGGGTTCAATTTTAGGTTCAATTTCAGGTTTGGGTCCAGGGTTCAGGTCTGAGTTTGGGTCCCGGGTCTGGGTATAGGTTTGGGTCCAAGACCAGGTCTGGGTCTTGGGTCCCGAGTTTGGGTCTAGGTTCGGGTCTTGGTCAAGGTTCGTGTCCGGGTCCCAAGTTTGGGTCTAGTTCAAGTTTGGGTCTCAGGTCTCGAGTCGGGGTCTGGGTTCAGGTCTGGGGTCTCATATCCAGGTCTTGCTCTGAGTTTGGATTCAAGTTTGGGTCTCGGGTCTGGATCTGGGTCTCGGGTCTAGGTTCGGGTTCTAGGTCTGGGTCCGGGTCAAGGTTTGGGTCTATGGTCTAGGTTTAGGTTTGGGTCTGGGTCTCGAGTCCTGGGTCCAGGTCTCGAGTTTGGGTTCGGGTCTCAGGTTCGGGCCCTAAGTTCGGGTTTGGGTCCCAAGTTCGGGTCCAGGTCCGGGTTTGGGTATTGTCTCAAGTTCGGGTCCCAAGTTTGGGCCTAAGTCCTAGGTTTGGGTTTAGATTCCGGACGGGTCCGGTCCGAGTCGAGAGTCTGAGTCTTGAATACTTTTTTTTTTTAATATATTGACATCGGATCGGATCAGTTCTAATTTGGAAAAAAAAAATAGGTGGGGCAAAGCAGATCCGATTCGAGATTCAATAAGTATTCGAATGTTTTGGATCAGAGCTCAACCCATTCCAACTAAATGGATCTTTTTGACATGCATAGCTAAGTTTAAATCCGAGTTTGAAGGATTTTTTTTGTTAGAGTTAGACTGTATAAATGTTGTTTCTTTGTCGAACAAGTTTAAATTGTATTGTGGTGATTTGGAGGGAATTATTTGGAGTGTCAAATAGCTTCCCTTGCCATAGGTTGTCCTAGTGTTGTTTTCTCTTGTTGGGAGGCAAATCATCTTGCTCATAGTTTGACCAAGTACACACTCAATTGTGTTGTTAGTGCCTGTTGGAATGGAAATGAGAGTATTCCTAGTGCTGCTAATTCTGCTCTCAGGGCGACAGACTTGCCTATTCTTGTGTAGTCTCTTTAGTTGTAATGAAGATTGTATTTTTAGAAGAAAAATAAATAAAAAATTGCTCCCTGTATGTGAAAGGGTGTTTTTACAATTAATGTACTTAAGAAAATAGTGTACTGATGTATCACTTACTGGTATTTAAAAAGATATATTCTTTTATAGTCACGTATATTATAATTATTTAAGGTATTTTTCAAAAAAATTGAGAAATTAAAAATAATTTACAATATAAAAGATACTTTTCATACATTTTATTTAACATTTGTATATAAAAAAAAAAAAACGTGCAACAGTCAACTTGAACTATATTTTTAAAGTATTAAATTTTTTTGAATTTCTTAAAATTTTATAATGTATTTTAAATAACTACAAATATAAGAATATAACAAAAATTGAACAAAAAAAAATTCTAGATACCAAAAACAAATAAAGAATAGTGTAGAATTTTCTTTTTCTTTTTTTATGAAATAGTAAAATATAAAGTCAAACTCTATTGTTTGTCTGCCACTTCAAAAAGACTAGACGAACTAATTGTGCTTTAAAATCATTTCAAAGATTACCACACTCTTAACTTGACAACGAACATAAATATTAGTGGGCATAAAAAATTAGTTTTTTAAAAAGTAATAATAAAAATCAAGCAAAAGATAAATTAGTGTCCATTAATAATTTTGAAGAAGACATATTTATCTTCACAAAACTTTAAAAACTATGAGTTACCTTTGAAAACTTGATGACTATTTTTATGTTTGATAGACTAGAAAAATATGTGTGCAAGTAGGCAGTGCACCCTATGTGAGGTACAAATCACAATAGACGAACCTACTCACAAAATTCAAACTTCCCATTAGCAAGACCATCATCTTTAGCACGCGACTAGGATACACTTCAACTCCTTCCAGTTCAAACTACAATACCTATTGATTTTATTTATAATTTAAGTTTTATAGAGGGCTCGTTTAGAACGTCGTATTAGGTCGTATTATATTGTATTATATTGAATTATATTTTATGTAATATTTTTATGTAAAACGATATGTGGTATTAACTGTTAGACTTTTTATTTGGGCTTACATTAACTTTTGTTGGTTTTATTAAAACTTGGGTTGATTGGAAGTTTTTTGTTGTATGATCACTTGTTAATGGGCTTAGCATCTGTGTGTAAAGTATAGGTGAAGCAGAAGTGTGGACTTTTCTAGTTAACTGAAGCGTTTGATGAGCAGGCCCAGTCCAACTAGGGTTTTGTAGCTAAGTCTCCTCCCTAACTCTATAAATACATATTGTCTCATCACAATTGTATACCTTTTGATAGTATTGCACTATCGAATTGGAGTAATTGCTATGGATCAAATTGAAGTAATTGCTATGGATTAATCAGGTACGCATACCTAATTATTATGTATTATTATTGTGTTCTATGTTATATACAAATAGATCTTGGGTTTATTATTAATTTTTCTAACATTAATTTTTATGGACACCTAAATATATAATATTTTAGTATAAATTAAAGTTTAACATAGTATTATATAAAAATATGATATATAATTCAATTCAATATAATACAATACAATACGACCTAATATTACGTTCCAAACGAGCCCAAAAGATTCTTTTTATTCTAATTAATAATAGCTATTACGTAACTGTACTTCGTATATGACTTTGTTGCCACTTAATTCTTTAATTTTATATATATTTAGCACATGTATTTGTAATTTAGTGATTATGTTGCTACTTCTTAATTTTGATATTTATTAACCAATAAATGAGTCTTGATTTAATAAATAAACTTAATAATAATAATAATAATAATAATAATAATAATAATAATAATAATATATTAGGGTTGTCGATGTTTTATTGACGGTAAGAGTACCAAGGTTGGAGAAGACACTAATCTACAATTTTTTTATGGTTTCTTGGTTATTTCTATGGTTGTGTGATTTTTTTTGTTTTTTTTTACCATTGATAAGAAACTAAAAATGCAAAAAAAATAAAATAATAAATCACACAAACATGGAAATCATCGAGAAACCATCAATAAGAAATAGAAAATGAAACAAGAAAATAAAAAATTCACACAGTCATGGAAATCATCAAGAAACTATAGAAAAACCATCGATAACAAACTGAAAAATACAAAAAAAAATCCCACAGTCATGAAAATCATTGAGAAACTATCGAAAGATTGTCGATAAGAGTCTTCCCCGACCTTAGTATGCCTACCATGAATAAAACATCGACATATTATCAATAAACTATCGATATAACGTAAGAAAATTTAAATCTCATCGAAAAACTAGATCTCGCCTCTTCAAAATATTTAAAAAGTTATTTGAAAAACACTTAACCATTACTGCGAGTGTAGCAGGTTTCATACGGTCATCGTGCGTGATTCATAGCTTTAGTGGAATCTACGCTGTTTACACGAGAGAGAGAGAGAGAGAGAGAGAGAGAGAGAGAGAGAGAGAGAGAGAGAGAGAGAGAGAGAGAGAGAGAGAGAGAGAGGTTGTTTTTCTTAAGATACAATTATTAATATGAGGGGGTAGAGATTGTTTCTTTTAAGATACAATTATTAATATGAGGGGGTAAAAAGGAAAAAACAAGTCAAAATAGGTAGTATTTAGTATAAATTAGTTAAAAGTATAAAAATTGATAATAGGTATATTTTTAAGTACATATAATAAAATAAATTGGTTCCTTCAACCAAGTATTTTCAAACCACTCGAAGGGGAAGGGAAGCTTCGGAGCACATCACTGCAAAATTGAATCGTTGTGCTGGTACATTGGAAGCTTGAGGCAAAGATTTCACAGGTTATTTTAAACAAAGAATTAATAATTGCAAGGCTGAGTTGAAGATGCTTAAAAACAAAAAAGACCCGACCTCAAATCAGCGATATGGGGAGGTGAAAAAATGACTTTTTGAGATGATATACCAAAGATAAGTTCTTTGGAAATAAAAGTTGAAACAACATTGGTTTTAAAGAAGGAGATCAGAATAGCAAGTTTTTTTATATGGCTACTTCGAATAAGAAGACAAAATAACATTCAGAGTCTTAAAAATGACCAAGGTGTGTAGCTTGAATGGAACAATGGACTGTCGAATGTTGTTATTGATTATCTCTCCTTGTTATTTTTGGCTTCAAATGTTGATTTCACTGAGGTGGTGAATGAGGTTACTCAGTTGGTTTTTGAGGAGATGAATATTGAGTTGCTTCAACCGGTTACAACTAAAGAAGTTTGGAATGTCATTTTTCAAATGTATCTTTATAAAAGCTCCAAGCCGGATGGTATGACACCAGCTTTCTACCAGAAATGTTGGGCTATTGTAGGTGAGGATGTGGTGAAAGTTGTCAATGATTTTTTTCTTAATGGTGATTTAGTCTCTAATTGTGGAAGTGCGATTGTTGTGTTGGTACCAGAAAAGAAAAAACCAGAAACTATGAGTGACCTTTGACCTGTGTAATGTCCTTTATAAGGTGATATCGAAGGTGATGATGAATCAGATGAAGCCTATCATAAGTAGTATTGTTTCGGAAGCCCAAAGTGCATTTATCTCGGGTCTTCTTATCTCATACAATATTATAGTTTCCTTTAAGGTTCTCCACTACCTTAAGAGGAAAAACCAAGGGTTAAATGGTTTCATGGCTTTGAAATTGGACATGAGCAAAACTTACGATCAAATTGAGTAGTGTTTTTTGGAAGCTATGCTCTGTAAATTAGGCTTTGCGAATAAGTGGGTTAATTTAGTGCTAAATTGTGTCTCTTATGCCAAGTACTCTGTGATTCATAGGGGCCGCATAATGGGACTGATCACTCCTTCCCGGGGAATTAGACAAGGAGACCTGTTCCCCTTATTTGTTCATTCTTTGTGCAGAAGGCTTGTTGGCTTTACTCAAAAAATATGAAAATAGAGGGTGGATCCACGAATGTAAAGTGGAAAATAGTGCTCCTAAAGTTTTCCATATGCTTTTTGCCGACGACAGTTACCTCTACTGTAAAGCAATCAGTGTCCAAGCTTTAAAAATTCAAGAACTGTTGAGGAAGTTTGAGTTGGCATCACGCCAAAAGGTTAATTTTAATAAATTATCCATATTTTTTAGCTCTAACGTGTGTGACTTCCAGGGGAGTCAACTTTGTCATATTCTTCAAATGCAGCCAGCTGATGTTAATAGCTTTTAATTGGGACTCCCAAGCATTTTGGGCCGCAACAAATCAACTGCTTTGGGTTTCTTAAAGGAAAAGGTCCGTAAATGTTTACAAGGTTGGGATGGGAAGTTCCTCTCAAAGGCCGAGAAAGAGGTGTTATTGAAAGTTATTGCTCAGTCGCTTCCTAGTTATGCCATGAATATCTTTATTCTTCCTTTGAAGATCACTCGGGATATTAAAGGTATGATGGCGAAGTTTTGGTGGCAAATATCTAATTTGTCTCAACGGGGTATCTATTGGTTGTCTTGGGAATGAATTTGTCAACACAAGAATGGAGACGATATGGGGTTTCAAAATTGTCAGGATTTTAATTTGGCCCTTTTGGGCAAACAAGATTGGAGACTCCTTACTAGGCCACATTC
This sequence comes from Cannabis sativa, assembly GCF_029168945.1. Taxonomy (NCBI): domain Eukaryota; kingdom Viridiplantae; phylum Streptophyta; class Magnoliopsida; order Rosales; family Cannabaceae; genus Cannabis; species Cannabis sativa. The sequence continues at coordinate 64,482,315 of NC_083601.1, forward strand.
GCTTGTTGCTCGTGTCTTTTAAGCTCATTATTTCTCCAATGGTACTTTCCTCAATGCTTCTCTTAGAAATAACCCGAGCTTCGTTTGGAGAAGTATCTTAGAAGCTCAATATTTAATTCAAGAAGGAGTGCGTTGGTGTGTGGGTAATGGTCAAGACATCAATATTCTTGACAAATCTTGGTATCCTGTCAAGGAGAACCCGTATGTTTCTTCTACATCCTGGTTTGTTAAATTCTAGAGTTTTTACTTTATTATGTATTGATGGTTTTGGTTGGGATAAGGAAATTATCCTTCATTTGATTAAGGAAAGGGATCAAAGAATCATCTTTAATATCCCTATTCAAATTTCCAACAGCAGCGACCACTATGTATGGTCCTTAGAAATTTTTGGCTTGTACTTGGTTAAGAGTGCATACTCTTTTCTCCAAAGAAATTATGGCTGCTGGTATAATAATGAGGATGCTATTTTCTGGAAGAAAATGTGACCATTAAAGCTGTTGGGTTTTGTGCCCTAAATAAAACCCTTTACAATCTGATTAGTTATCAATATAAGAAAATTGAAGTGATTTATGTTGGCATGAATTTTACATGCTAATGGTTTAATATGTTTATTATATTTATACACAAAATCAGTTAAATCCAGATCATATGTTTATTCACAATTACAGTATCGTCAACACAGTGGAATGTGATTGTGATCGTATGAATCAAAAAGACTAAGTCCCTGTTTCATCAGTGTTTTGGATTTACACTAATATGATAATCAGCGATGATGTATACTTACACTTGGAGTAAGTGTTATGTTCTTTCAAGGACATTAGTAAAGTATACTAGTTTCGAATGTATACATTGGACTGGACCGATATTGCAACTTAGTTAAGATATTATAAACTTACCGTTATATATTTCAAAGTCAATATCAGTAGTTGATCTTAAGATTAAAAGAATATAAATCCTGATATGCTTAGGCTCAACTCAGGAGTACTATTCATGTTCTTTGATTTATTAGTTAAGCCTACTTTTGGGTCAAGGTGATACGTATATTTTGGGAACATGATAGTACGATTGAGTGGGAGTGCTGAACATAAATATGGAATCTATAGCTTCTACTGGTGTATAGAAGTTAAGTGATGATTCCCTTCGAGCTTAGCTAAATAGAAGTAAATGGGTGAGCTCTTGTTTAAGTGACTAATTCTTAGATCACTAAACATCATTTACAGGTAGCTAAGTGTTTTAAGGGGCAAAATACATTGAGGGGTGAGAACGGTAAAAATATCCCATCTCGATGTAAATCATCTATATAGAGGATCTTTAATCACAATAAGATTATAACAATGGTTAAATGAGATAGCATATCTATATCGTGGAACATATAATATGCTCTATATAAGTCTGAGAGTGCAATTCTAAGTTCTAAGAGTGGATTCAACGAAGAATTAATAAGTAGGAATTTACTTAGTAAATTCGGTTCACTTATTGGAAGCTCGACATATAGATCCATGGTCCCCATTCTAGTTGAGACTATACTGCTTGTAAGACTCAATAATTGATTTGTGATTAATCAATTATAATTCTAAAGTTAGACTATGTCTAATTTGTGAATTTTCACTAAGCAGGGGCGAAATTGTAAAGAAAAGAGATTCTAGGTTTATTTATTTATTAATGGACTTTATATGTCTAATTAATAATTAAATTAAATGACAATATTATTTAATAATCTATTTTAGTTATTAAATAATTAGTTTTAACATTTAAATGGTTAGAATTGGAAATTTAGCGTTTTTGAGAAAATAGAAATAAAATTTGTGAAAACTGCAAAAACCAAGTGGGGCCCATTACACACCATGGCCGGCCACTTAAAGTGGTTTTTCAAATTGATATTTTCATTATTAATGCCAAATAATTCCTAACCTAAACCTAGTAGTTGCCTATAAATAGAAAGTGATGGCTCAGTCAAATCATAAGTTTTCATAAGCTTTTCTGTCAGAAAATTCTCTCTTCAGAAAAACTGAGCCTTCCCTTTTCTCTCTATAGCCAAAATCCCCTTTCTCTTTTCTTCTTCTAAAATTTCGAACCCTAGTGATAGAGTAAGTGCCCACACACAGCAAGTGGTAACTCAATCATAGATTGGAAGACTGTGAAGGATCACACACAAAGAGAAGGACATTCGGGCTCAGATCTTAATAATACTCTGCGACAGAAAGGATAAAAGGGTTAGAGATCTGAGTGGAAGGAGACATTAATTCCGCTGCAATCAATGTAAGGTTTTCTTAACTTTATATGTGTTTATTTATCGTTTTAGAAAGTTCATATTTAGGGTGTTAAACAACATACTTGTGAGTAGATCTAAGATCCTGGTAAAATAAATTCCAACAACTGGCCTCAGAGCCATGGTAATGGATTTGCTTGCAAGAAATTTGGACTTTAAAACGATTGTTTGTTATTTGGATGGTTTCATGTTGTGTTAAGTGTCGTTTGATGATTGATTGATGTTTGTGAATTTTCGTAAAAAATAATTGAAATTCTGTTTCTGGAATTATTTTTATTGGATAGTATGGAAAAAATTAAGCAATTTACTTCTTTACAGAACTCAATTTCGATTTAATTTGAATTAGTTATGATTTTTTGAAGTTTCGGAAAAAATCAGGGTCGTGCAACAGGGCCACGCGCGCGGACAGCACGCGTTCAGGCAAGCTGCTCGACCGAGCGCCTGTCTGAACCACCCATCCGCGCGCAGAAATCCTGCAAATCCTCCCCAGCGCCGTGTTTCCTCGCCCATGCAACCCAAGCGCGCGCGGACAGTATGCTCAGCATACTGTCCGTACAGGTCGCATTTTTTCGTTTTTCTTCGATTTTTCATGTTATTTTATGGATTTAACTTCCGATTTTTTGTGTAGTTTTGTATTTAGACATTTACTATTCCTATTTCAATTCTAAATATCACAATTAAATTAATTAATATTTTTTTTTAAATTTAATTCATGATATTAGCGTAATTTGAATTTGAAAATAGTAAATATCTATCTTTTTGCTTAATTATCTATCTTATTTTTAAATTTGATTATATCGTATCTTTTTTTAAAATTTAAGGTCAGATATTAAATTTTTAAAAAAAATTAATTTTTTTTAAATTATTTGACCTTATTTAAATTTAAAATAAGATAACTATAATCATGATATTTTAAATAGAAGTAAGATATTTTGCTAACTTTTAAATTTTGTTATTTTATTTATTTAAATTAAATCATAAAATCTGAAAAAGATATTTATTTATCTTTTTTTAATTTTTATTTAATTTTATTTATAAAATAACATTAAATTTTTAAAAAGTAGTTAGCAAATTTTGAAATGATATTTAGGTTAGTTGAAACCTAATTTTTCAAAATTGTAGGTTTAATTTTAAATATTATTTTATTAATTTTGAAAATATATATATTTTATTTTAATTTTATAATTCAAAAATAAATATTTTTTTATTTAATTATTTTTTCGAAATTTAATTATTTAAAATTATATAAATCCTACATCCAACTATCCAGCTAACCTTGTTGCAGGAGTATGTGTTTTAGCTTGTTTGTAAGTTTTATAAAACCTATTATTGCTTGATTGCAAATAGCCATGGTTAACTTGTTGACAGATCCAATGATCTTATTTTAACTCATGGTTCCCTTGGTCAAGTAAATAATTTGTAACAGGTAAATTTTACAATCTTCTTTCATCTGTGTATGACCTAGCAACATGATAGAATCCATCCAAATGTGTGCATGTGTGAGCCTATATGTTTATTTTAGGGAAATTTTTATTAATATACGTATAACATATAAAAATTACATAAAAGACTTTAATTAATTAAATAGGCATTTAGTACCGTGACACATCATCATCCCTACCGTAATACCAAAAAAATTGCATAACAAAGTCCAAAAATGAAACATGCCATCTCGATCTATGAACACGCCATATCGTTCAACAAATTACGGAATTTGATCCTCAAAACAACGCGTAAAACACAAACACCAAAACGAAACCTATAAATTTACTTTTTTGGGATTCAAAATCACAGCTCCAATCATTCTTTAAAAAAAAAAAAAACCATTGACGAACAAAAAAGCTTCGTTCACAAAAACACCAATCAAGCATTCATATCCGAAATCGTTTCTCAAACAACAAACAAGGTCTACAAAATCTATTCACTACGATTGCAAAAGAGATCAAAGTCACAATTCGAAACCATTCTCACAAAAAAGAAAAACTCCATTAACGAAAAAAAAAAGCTTCGGTCACAATCACCACAAGATCGATCGAGAATTTAGAACCGAATTTGTTTCTCAACAACAGAAAATCATTTCTCAACAACAAAACAGTGACAAATTTATTATTGGAAAAGTAAAAACTCAATTGACAATTCAAAAATTGACCAAAAAATTTCTCTGCTCTAAAAATAAAATAAAATAAAAAAATCCTAAAGTATACCACATATGAAAAATAAGTAATATGTAATCAACCAACAATCCTAATTATATGAAAAACGCACATATATAACTATACAAACACATTTTTTTAAAAATAAAAAATAAAAAACCCTAAAGTATACAACGCACATCAAAATAACATTCGATCAAATAAAATTCCCAAAAAACAATCAAATAAAAATATACAAAATATTTTTACAAAAATCACATCCAACTTTTCATGTTATCTTCACAGACAATAAGTTATAAATAGTATCAGTAAACTAACACTGACAAAATCATCACACTTAACATACACTGTAAACTACCATTACCGTAATCAATTCATTAGTATAGTACAATTTGCATGGTAATCCTAATCTTGCTACATGTTTATTGTTGTTATTAATGTTACGAATTTTTATGCTAGCTTCACAGACAATAAACTATAAAAATACATCAAAAAACTTCCTTATGTAATATGCATGTTATATATCATTTAGTTTTCAGTTTAAAAAAATTAAAATATGAATTTTTATACAAATAGATAACCTGTTTATTTATTTATGACGAACTTATTTGTCTTTTTTATTCTTAGTTTGATAAAAATCATCAGATTTTATTTTTATTTCAATATGCCAAAATAAAACTAATAAGTTTATTTGGCATATATGAGTATAGATATATATATATATGTCAAATAAACTTATGAATGTATTTTATCATATTCAAATCTCTAACAAGTGTATATATTGTTATCCAAGTTTACCATATAAGACATGTTATAGTCATGTACTTTGTATACAACTAGATTTGATGTCTTAACCTAAAAAAATAGACTAATTAGTTTGTTATTTCATAGGCATACATGATGATAGATTGAGTTTGAAACAAAAACATATATTGTTGTTCTAATATACGAAAAATAAACTAATAGGTTTATTGACGTATATCATTATGTTTGATTATAGTTTACTCTGTATTGAAAAAAGTAAAATGTTGTTCCAATAAATAGAAACTAATAGGTTCATTGACATATATAATTGTAGGCTATATGAAATGAAATGAATTGCTATTCCAATATACAAAAAGAAAAATAAAAATTTATTTCAATATGCCAAAATAAACTAATAGATTTATTAGTATATACGATGGTAGGCTGTACGAAAAGGCTGCTATGTAAACAAAGAATAAAAATTTGTTTCAATATGCCAAAATAAACTAATAAGTTTATTTGGGATATATGCCAAATAAACTTATGAGTAATGCATTTTATGTGAGTAAGACATTTTATCATATTCAAATCTTTGACAAGTGCATAGATTGTTATCCAAATTTACTATGTAAAACATGTTACAGTCATGTATTTTGTATACAATCAAATTTGATTTGATGTCTCGACCTAAAAAAGAATAGACTAATTAGTTTGTTATTTTATAGGCAAACATTGTGTTTGAAATAAAAAATAAATTGTTGTTACAATATATGAAAAATAGACTAATAAGTTTATTGACGTATGTTTGATTATAGTTTACTATGCATTGGAGAAAAATAAAATGTTGTTCCAACAAATAGAATCTACTAAGTTTATTGACATATATAATGGTAGACTATATGAAATGAACTGAATTATTATTCCAATATATACGAAAAGAAAAATAAAATTTTGTTTCAATATGCTAAAATAAACTAATAGATTTATTAGCATATACGATGATAGGCTATACGAAAAGGCTACTATGTAAATAAAGAATGAAAATATATATGTCAAAATAAACTAATAAGTTTATTAGGCATATATGAGTATAAGCATATATGCCAAATAAACTTATGAGCAAGGAATTTCATCATATTCAAATCTTTGACAAGTGTATATATTGTTATTCAGGTTTACTATGTAAGACATGTTACAGTAATGTACTTTGTATGCAACCAGATTTGATGTCTCAACTTGAAAAAAAATAGACTAATTAGCTTGTTATTTTATATTCACGCATTGTGTTTGAAAAAAAAAAAAAAATCAATTGTTGTTCCAATATACACGAAAATTACACTAATGTGTTTCTTGGCGTATATCATTATGTTTGATTATAGTTTACTCTCTATTGAAAAAAATAAAATGTTATTCCCCCAACAAACGATAACTAGTACGTTTATTAACATATTGTAGACTATATGAAATGAAATAAATTGTTGTTCCAATATACAAAAGAAAAATAAAATTTGTTTTAATATGCAAAAATAAACTAATAGATTTATTAGCACAACTAATAGTATGAATTCTGTATGAATTACTTTGTATGATCTATGTTTCTTTTGTATATCAGTTTTGTAAACTAATATCATGAATATATTCAATATTTAGTTTGAAAATAAAAAGAAAATTATAAAGACCATTAATAATTGTAAACATATCAGCTTTAAAAAAATGTTGATCGTGAACATCTAACTTGATATGAAAGCAACAAAAAGTATTGAAATTTATAAGAGGCAGCTTTGCAAAATATGTTTACAAAGGAGGTTTACAGAAGGAGGTTTACAGAAGGGGGTATTAAAAAAATTATGGAAAATTTGGAAAATCCTGATCATGTACTCTGCACCTCCTGACGCACGTCCCATCCAACTGTCGCTGATGTCATCCTTCTCTTCAGCTTGTTCAAAAAGCAACAGAGGTTTACAGAAGGAGGTATTAAATTTTTTTTGGAAAATTTGGAAAACTGTGATCACGTGCTTTGCACCTTCTGACGCGCGTCCCATCCAACTGTCGCTGACGTCATCCTTTTCTTCAGCGTGTTCAAAAAGCAATAGGATTGGATTAAATTTTAAAAACGATATAAAGTAGCGGTAATATTAATAATTAGAAAAACTAAGTTATTATTGGAATTAAATGTACAAATACGTGTCCACATGTAAATTATCCTTTATTTTATTATATAGATGCATATAGGTTGTTGCTAAATAAAATGTCACACCATGATAGATTTTATTTAGGTCCATTTAGTTTTTGGACCTATTCAATTAATAATAGTTATTCCTTTTAAGGTTAAATTCCTCTCTTTTGGGCCTTGTGTGAGAGGTTGGGGCCAATAGAAGTGGGTACGACATACTGAACCTAGCTCCCCCTAACATGAACTACCCAAATTGCGAAGGCCCATTTGCCTGATTTGAATAATTGTGCTAGGTTAATTAAATTAGTTTAACCTAATAAAATTGATTAACAACATAATTAACTTTTAAAATATATGAACTTTATTTTCATTTTAATATTTTAAAGTTAATTTTAAGAAAAACACTTTTAGTTTTAGATATTATTTCTAGTCAAACTATTTGTATTTTTCTTGTATTTATATAATAAAGAATTTTAACTAACTAGATTCTTTCTGGAGCTTATTTAATTAAATATTCCTATTTAAGTTATAAATTAGTTATATTAACTGATTTTTCTTATCTAACTTAAATTTGAATATTTTATTTAAATTTAAAATTAAGTTGAGGAATTCTAGGCATTAGTTATTAAAGATTCTTAAGATATTTTTTAAGTTAGTTTTAAACTTAAAATAGAATATTTTTCAAATTAAGTGGTTACATCTTAATTTTTTATATTTAATTAAATTTAAATTTGAAAATATTTAAGTTCTAGATTTTTTCTATAACAACTTAAATAAGATACTTTTTCAAATTTTTGTTGAAAAGATACTTAGTCAAATAAGATATTTTCTAGATAGTTATTTCTAGACTACTTATTATTTCTAATATTTAAATAGGAAAATATTATACATTGTGAAATTAATTATTTAAATAATTAATTTTTGTACAATTTATTTAAGTATATTTTTTTTCCTAGTATTAAACTAGACATTAATAATTAAGCCTTCTCTACACTTAATTATTTATTTCTTGAATTTAATACATTTAATTAAATTGAAAAATTAAATATCTAAGTTGATTCTCATCATGATACTTAAATATTTATTTTTCATGACACTTAATTAAATAGAAAATTATTTTTTAGTTGAAATTTAATTTTTCAACTTAAATTTAAATAATTTTCAAAATATATTTTTTCTTTATTTCATTAATCAATTTCAAAATTGCATTTTAATTATGCAAGATGATTTTGAATTTATCTTGAAAAATAGATTAAGTTGTAAATTAATTATTTATTTTAATTAATTCTTGGACCAACTTAAATCAATGATTTTTTTATTTATTGATTAATTTAAAATAAATGAATCATAGTATATTATTAGAAATTGAATTAATTAGTCAAAGGAAAATCTAGATAGGTGATATTTTTGCTTGAAGTATTTTTTTTTTCTAAGTATTTCGAAAAAGTAAAGTTTTTATACTTTCTTAAATACAATATATATATTCTCATGAAAATTTATTTTAAGTTGCAAATTAATTTAAATTAATACAACTTAAATTTAATTTTCTTAATATTTATATATCAAAATTACTACTAAGATGGAAATAATTCACTTTATTTCAATCACCATCTAAGTATAATTTTATAAATATTAAATTAAATTCTAATTTAGAATTTTAATTTTAAATTCGTATTTAATGAATATATTTTATTATAAAATAATAAAAAAAATATATTTTAAAGAATGAGCTTTATTATTATTAAGATATTCGATCTCCATTGTTGGTTTTACATCGCGTTTGTTTTAGTGAGTAATCCTCTCTAATGGAGGAACGTTCATTAGCAATTTCGCACCGTTTAATCTCGAAAGATAAGTAGCTTTGTAAGTGTTTTATATGGTATGGATCACCCTAATGGTGGCGACCATATTTGACTTGCAAAATATGAAACAACGGTAGAAGCTCATAAGATAGAATAGCCTTGACTCTCGCCTAAACGGGACAATGCTGGATTCCAATCTTGATCGAATAAAAGGTTGCTAGAATGTTTAATATTTTAGATGAGCTGACAACTCTATTCAATAGATGGTAGCTTTGACTCTCGCCTAAACGGGACACTGATATCAGTTTGTTGAAAACCTTGGAAATTATTTAGGATTATATTTTTTTAGTATTTTCTCTTATCATTCCTACATGCTATGTGCTTATAATTTCTGAATTGATTTTGTGTTAAACCATTATTGATTTCTATTTGTTATTTTGTAGTATCCTGTATAACCATGATGAATTCCATGTTATCACTCTTGACCGAAAATAAGCTAAATGGATCTAACTTTCCAAAATGGAATGAGAACATTAATATTGCTCTCATAGGAGAAAGTGCCTTGTTTGTGTTAACTGAGCCGTCTCCAGAAGTGCCGGGGAATAATGCATCCAAAGCTGTGAAAGAAAAGTATGAGCGTTGGCAGAAAGCAAATGACAAAGCTCTATACTTTATGCTTTCCAGCATGGTTGACACCCTTAAAACTCAGTTTTCTAAAACCGAAAAAGGTTGCTGAAGTAATGACGAAGTTAACTGAGCTATTCGGTAAGGCATCTCTTCAGTCTCGCTTTGGCGCGACTAAGAAATACATCAATGCACGGATGGAACCCCATCAAAACGTGGGTGATCATGTTCTCCTCATGGCAAGTTATTTCCAGGAAGCCCAGGATCATGGTGCTGAAATGGATCATACTACTCAAGTAGGCTTTATCTTGAATAGTCTGACTCCAGCATTTCTGCCCTATACATCAAATTATGTCATGAATAAAAAGGACATAGACTTTCATGAGTTAGTCAATGACCTTCAGACATGAAAATTTGATTGGAGGACCCAAGAAGAAAGGGAGTAAGCCTCAAAATTCTGGGAATGGTAATGGGACAGTCAAACCTGAAGAAAATGTTGCCTCTGCTTCTAAACCCAAATCGAAGAAGAAGTGGAAAAACACCAAGAAGCGTGCAAAAGCCATGAAAAACAAATAGGCTGCTGCTTCTGGTGATGCACCCAAAGGAAAGTGTTTCTACTGCAATGAGAAAGGTCATTGGAAACCCCAATGTCCTAAACTTCTTGCAAAGAAACAAGGTATTTCTTTCTATAAACTTTACGAGTTTTAGTGAATTATTATCCAATTGGATTTATGATTCTGGACTAACTTTGTTTATTTGTTTCTTCTTCTTATAGGCCAAGCTACTTGAACTCAGATGTTATCTTCATGAGTTGGATCAGAAAGCTAGACAAAGGGTGAAGATCGTCCAAGATGAAGATGAAGCTCATTTATCTATTTTTTGAATTAATTGTTTTAGTTTAAAGACAATTTGGATTTCGAATTTTAGTTTGGGATTTTTATCCCTGTTTTTCTCATATTGTTGCAATACATTTTTTTATTAATAAAGTTTATATTATTTTCAATTTCAAACAAATTGCAATTTATGAGATTGAGCTTCATTTACTTTATCTTAAACAACAATTACCACATTATATTTATATGTTTGTATGTGTAAGTGTTTTATTATTGATGCAAATTCTATAATATTTACAACTCTTCATAGAGTTATATTAAATAAACACTAGAAATTATTTCTATGTTTATTAATAATTGTTAATCCTAATACAATTATTAAGAATTTGTTTAATAAAAGGATCTTTTGATCTGATAGGGGTGGAGAAAAGTTAAGAAAACTATGCAGTTCAACGATCTTTTATATCTAATGAACTCTAGATTGTATTCAACTCCACATAATCTCTATCACACTTAAAGAATCATGATCTTTACAACCTTTAGGGGTGGATCATAATCTCTACACACTTAGGGGTGGAGTCTACTCCACAATAACCTATGTAACACATATTTTCTTTAAACATGGAAGTAATATAATGACTTAGCTATTATCAATATAAATCCTTGATCTTGATTGTATGTTCCAATTTAGTTTTACTGTTGTAGTAAAAATTGATACCTATAAAAGTTCTTTGATAATGTATCACAATACCTTAATTGAGTGGGAGAATTTTAAAATTCTTTACCCATCTTAGGTTGACACTTGTGATAGGAACTTAAGAACACTACTGAAAAGCAAATCTAACCATTCATGTGGATAGATATAACTTATCAGAATTATGAGAATAAGAGAAAAGAACTCTAGTTCAGTCTATTTGAATGACTTGAACTAAGAATTCTTAATCCTCATAAAATTTTATGGTATCTTAATTTTGATTACTTAATCTCTAGCAAGTATTTTTCACTTCAAATACTAGTCTGCTATGTTGATGATTTAGTCTTAAAAGAAACTTATAGTTTCTGACTAATACAATAAGTCACAACTAGATAACTCTCCAAACAATAAAGAGGTTAAAAGTGTTATTTAACTAGACATCTGCTATTGAGTGGGAGCTATCTGAGATGTAATCAAATAAGGAACATTAGAAGATATTCAAGAAAGATTTATGAAAGTGATCTAAATGTTAGATATTAAGGAACTATATATCAGTTATCCTTGTATCTTCCCAACTCATTCGAAATTATGAGATGGTGGTTACTTTGAGGGTGGAGGAATTATTCTATAATAATTCAAGCTCTACCAGAGAAGAATTATAACTTTGTAAATTTGAAATTACCAGAAAGTTATATTACTGAAGAAAAGTCTACATTGTATTATCTCAATTTCATATTTTAAAATATGAGAGATATGTCTTCTGTTTATTCAGATGTACTTTAAAACAGTAAGGATTTCAGTATCCCTTGATGAGTAAAACATATAGTAAAGGATGTTTCATAAATGTATTTATGAACTACTTTCCAGAAGTTTGGGTGGATTCAAATATACTACACTTGATCTGAAGATCAAGACATCAGATTGACTTATTTGCACATTTTGTTTTATGTTAGTGCAAGTGGGAGTTTGTTGGGTTTTGTGCCCTAAATAAAACCATTTACAATCTGATTAGTTATCAATACAAGAAAATTGAAGTGATTTATGTTTGCATGAATTTTACATGCTAATGGTTTAATATGTTTATTACATTTATACACAAAATCAGTTAAATCCAAATCATACGTTTATTCACAATTACAGTATCGTCAACACAGTGGAATGTGATTGTGATCATATTAATCAAAAAGACTAAGTCCCTGTTGTTGGAAATATTTTACCAGGATCTAGATTTACTAACAAGTATGTTTTCATTAACATCCTAATATGAATTCTAAAACAATGAAATAAACACATATAAAGTTTAGGAAACCTTACATTGGGTGCAGCGGAATATAATGACTCCTTCCGTTCAGATATCTAGCCCTTGATTCCTTATGTAGCAGAGCATTATCAACTCTTTCTCTCCTTCCTTTGATGTTGATTCTCCTTCTTGTTGGTTGGTTTTCTACAGTCTTACACACTATGATTGAGATACCACTTGATGTGTGTGGGCACTCACTCATTCACTCAAGGATTTCGAAAATTTAGAGAAGAAAAGAAGAGGGAAGAGGTTCGGCCTATAGAGAAAAGATGGAGGCTCAGTTTTCATCTGACAGAAGTTCAACTGTGAATGAGAGCCATCACTATCTATTTATAGGTAACCACCTAGGTTTAGGTTAGAATTATTTGGCATTAAAATAATGAAAAAATAAATAATAAAACCCATAAAGTGTGGCCGGCCATGGGCTTGGATAATGGGCCTCACTTATGCAATTTTGCTGTTTTATCATTTCTGCATCTCATTTTCTCAAAAACGCCAATTTTTAAATTCAACCATTTAAATGCCGATTCTAATTATTTAATAACTAAAATTAATTATTAAATAATATTGTCATTTAATAGATTTATTAATTAGACATATAAAGTCTCTTAATTAATAAATAAAACCTAGAATCTCTTTTCTTTACAATTTCGCCCTTGCTTAGTGAAAATTCACAAAGTAGACATAGTCTAACTTTAGAATTATAATTGATTAATCAAAATCAATTAACTGAGTCTTACAAGCAGTATGGTCTCAACTAGTATAGGGACCATGGGTCTATATATCCAAGCATCTAATAAGCAGATCAAGAATTTATATCTTAAATTCACTGACTTATTAATTCTTCGTTGAATCCACGCATAGAACTTAGAATTGCACTCTCAGTATATAGAACGCTCTACATGTTCCACGATATAGACACGTCATTAGTTATCCATTGTTATAACCCTAATGTGATCAATGATCCTCTATATAGATGATTTACACTGTAAAGGGATTAAATTACCGTAACACCCTACAATGTATTTTATCCTTAAAACACTTAACCCTGTATAAATGATATTTCAGCTAAATGAAATGAGATCTCCACCATTTATTTTCATTTGGTTAAGCTCGAAGGAAATCATCCTTTACTTTCTATTCGCCAGATAGAAGCTATAGATTCCATATTTATGTTAGCGCTCCCACTCAATTGCACTACCGTGTTCCCAAAATGTATGTTTCACCCTGACCCAAAAGTAGGCTTAACTAACAAATCAAAGAACACGAATAACACTCTTGAGATTGAACCTAATCATATCAGGATTAAGATCATTTGATCTAGGATCAACAGGTGATATTGAATTGAATAGATATTACGGTAAATTCTAATATATCTAATAAAAGTTCAATATCGGTCCCTTCCGATGTATACTCCATACATCCGGTGCTGGTAAACTTTGCCAATGTCCTGGAAAAATGTCCTGGAAAGGACATAACACTTATCCAAGGTGTAAGAATACCTATCGCTGATTATACCATGTCAGTCTAAATCTAGTGTTCTGACAAATCAGGGAATAAACTTTCGAACATATAATTAAGATTATATTCCACTGTGTTGACAACACTATAATCATTAACAAATTGATATGTTCTGGACTTAAATAGAATTCATACATTATGTACATATAATCATGAAATAAATCATGTGAACCATGCAACATTAAATGTTATTTCTGATCTATATTAATAAGTAAATATGATTATATTGAAATGAGTTTTATTTAGGGCATAAAAGCCAACACCTGTTTCATCAGTGTTTTGGATTTACACTAATGTGATAATCAGTGATGATGTTGTTGGAATTATTTTACCAGGATCTTAGATCTACTCACAAGTATGTTTATTAACATCCTAAATAAGAACTTTCTAAAACGATGAAATAAACACATATAAAGTTTAAGAAACCTTACATTGGGTGCAGCGGAATATAATGACTCCTTCCGTTCAGATATCTAGCCCTTGATTCCTTTCTATAGCAGAGCATTATCAATATCTGAACCTGGATCTCTTTCTCTGAATCTTTGATGCTGAAACTCCTTCTTGCTGAAAGTCTTTCTTCACGATCTTCCTCACTATGGTTGAGGTATCACTTGCTGTGTGTGGGCACTACTCATACACTAAGAATTTCAAAATTTAAGAGGGAAGAAAGAGAGAGGGAGTGGTCGGCCAGATAGGGAGAGAGAAGGCTCAGGTTTTTCTGAATCAGAAGTGTTAGAAGAAAAGTGTAATTTTCCTGAAGCCTTCACTATCTATTTATAGCATTCCACTAGGGTTAGGTTTGAATTATTTGGCATTAAAATAATGAAAATATCAGAGGTAAATTCCTATAAAAGTGGCCGGCCCTATACTAGTGGATTTGGGCCTCACTTTTTGCAATTTTACAGTTTTATCTTTTCTGCATCTGATTTTCTCAAAAACGCCAATTTTCTAATTCAACCATTTAAATGCCAATTCTAACTATTTAATAACTATAAATAATTATTAAATAATATTGTCATTTATCATATTTATTAATTGAACCATACAAAGTATCATAATTAACAAATATGCCCCTATTAACTCTTTCTTTACAATTTCGCCCTTACTTAGTGAAAAATTCACAAATAGACATAGTCTAATTTGAGAATTATAATTGATTAATCAAAACCAATTACATGAGTCTTACAAGCAATATTATCTCAACTAGTGCGGGGACCATGGGTCTATATAACCGAGCTTCCAATAAGTAGATCAAGAATTTAGCACTAAAATTCACTAACTTATTAATTCTTCGTTGAATCCACGCATAGAACTTAGAATTGCACTCTCAGTATATAGAATGCTCTATATGTTCCACCATATAGATGCATCATCAATGATCCTTTATATGAATGATCTACACTGTAAAGGGATTAGATTACCGTTACACCCTACAATGTATTTTATCCTTAAAACACTTGACCCCGTATAAATGATATTTCAGCTTATGTGAAATGAGTACTCCACCATTTATGTTCGTTTGGTCAAGCTCGAAGGAGATCATCCTTTGCTTACTATTCGCCAGATAGAAGCTATAGATTCCATGTTTATGTTAGCGCACCCACTCAATTGCACTACCGTGTTCTCAAAATGTACGTATCACCCTGACCTAAAAGTAGGCTTAACTAACAAATCAAAGAACACGAATAGCCTTTCAAGATTGAGCCTAATCATAACAGGATTAAGAAAATTTGATCTAGGATCAACTAGGCGATATTAACTTGAATAGATATTACGGTAAGTTTAATAAATCTAAGTCAAAGTTCAACATCGGTCCCTTCCGATGCATACTCCATGCATCCAACCTGAGGTTTACTTTAACCAATGCTCTGGAAAGAACATAGCACTTCTCCAAATGCAAGTAAACTCTGTTGTAGGTTATCATATTAGTAAAACCCTGTGTCTGATAAATCTAGGAAACTTTATTCACATAGTCATGTTTACTTTCCAATGTGTTGACGACACAATAAACAGGATCAAGTATGTGAAAAGGGTTTCAGATGAATTTATACATTATATACATATAATCATGAAATAAATCATGTGAACCATGCAACATTAAATGTTATTTCTGATCTATATTAATAAGTAAATCTGATTATATTGAAATGAGTTTTATTTAGGGCATAAAACCCAACAAACTCCAACTTGCACTAATATAAAACAAAAAGTGTGTTTCAAATAAACTCAACACCTTGATATACAAATCAAGTGTAGTAGTAGTAAACTCCTCGTAATAGGATCTGAAAGGTTGAATTAAACACAACCTTTTCTCCACCATTACTCTTCCTTTAATCACAAAATCATTGATAATGTGAAATTCCTCTCTATATGTCTACTCTCTTGGGATACTGGATTCTATACCTTTGGCAACTACTTTTGGTTAATCAGGAAATTAACACTGGTAGTTTAAGGCAATTTGGAATGGTGCCAAAGATGTATAGAACTTTCCTTAGACTGAATAAGTATCTTTCCTGCAGCTTTAACATTCAATCTCTCTTTGGTAGACCTAGAGACTTCAGATAGGTTTTTACACTTCTCAAAAATCACTATTCCACCCCCAGAGTAATCACCATCTTATCAGAAAGATTTTCTAGCACAAAGGCAAATTTCGAAATCTGATATGGTGTAGTCTAAGAGTTTTAAACACACCCTTATAGACTAACATATAGTTCCTCTTCTTAATCTTAAGATTTACTTGATTGTCTTCCAATGTTCTTCTCCTGGATTAATCTGATACCTACTCATTACTCCCACTCAACAGCAGGTGTCTGGTCTAAGGCATACAAAAGCATATCTAAGACCTCTCACTGTTGATTTAAGAAATTCTTTCATGGCTTTATCTTTTCTGGAATAGTTGAAACTTTTCCTTAGATAAATAAAATCTATGTTTAAGAAGTTGTGAAGCTTCTATAGATTGCCATTAGAAAGAAAATGCTTCAGCATCTGACTAAAGTAAGCTGCTTGCATTAGAGTAAGTAATTACCAGGTATACCACAAGCCATAAGTTTAGATAAACTCAAACCTATAATACTAGGAACAGGAAGTTTTGTTAAGTCCATTGAATAGACTTATAAACGAAAATTTCCTTTTATGTCCTTGTATTAGAAAACTGTAGGTTATTCCATGTGAATGGATTAAACCATAGTTCTTTTGGCTTTCTTCTTAGTTTCTTATCTTGACAATCCATTACTTGTTTAAACTCACAATGGATCTTAATCACTAGTGTCTCCCAAGTCATGAGAAGGTGGGTTCCTAGAAACTCTCCCACTACGACAAGGTACCGTGAATTATGTCTAAGAAAACTAAATGGTATTTACCTCTTCGATTGTGAAAAGACAACAGAGGCAGTGGGATCATCATATGTTATATAAGATGATAGAACACTTTTGGAATCAAGAAAAATATCTCCTTTATTTGCTACTTGTTTTCAGACTTAGTCATTATCTTATAAAAGTAGTATTTGTTTGAACAAATACTTTCTTATCTATTGACAAATGGATGGTCCACCCCTAATCACTTAGAATAGCTAACAAACCATGGTTAATAGTTCTAGCTTTTCTTAAGATTTTTATTAGGTCATTCATGAATCTAGTAATGATTTACATTAAGTATACAACCATTACATCATTCTGAAATTGTATTACCATGGAAGGATTTAGGCAACGACTAGTAACTAATCATCAATATGCAACTCGAAATTTCTAGGGAGGTAAGTTTGGATATAATTCAAAAATCAATTTAATGATCTTTGAACTGCATATCTACTAACTATTTCTCCACCCCTATCAGTTCGCAAGATCTTTAACCACTTACCTTAATGGTTTTAACCATTGCTGGAAATTAATGAAATTTTTCAAACATTTCAAATTTCTTGCTAAAAGGTATAATCTAGAGTTATCGTTTTAAGAATACAACGAAAAACTCATATCCACCCCTGAATGTACATTCATCTGCGAATGAGATAAACTACTTTCAGTGGATATAGGCATATTAACTCTTTGCAGAGATTGATCTTGTCAAATCCACTATGAACAAGATACAAATGCCATAGATTAAAAAAAATTGGTAGTGTCTTTTGATGACATAGGTTTAGTTACATCAAAGAGTTCTTAGAATACTGCAAGTGGATCCTGGTCACAGAATACCTAACTCATATTCCATACAATTTGAATCCATTAACAGAAGATGGATATTAAACACTTGAGAAAGTGTAACTGTATTGTATTCTGGAATTAGAAATATAAGAAAATTTCTATTTGGAATCTAAAATTAAAGTCAAAGACTTAAATTTATACCAAATATAATGAGTAATTCTATCTTGGACCACCACTACTAATACAAACTCTAAGTCAGATTTGCCCATACAAGTAGGAGATTTCTAAGATTGAGGATTTATATCAATTGGGAATAGAATTTCTAGATTATAATCATATGCGTCATTTAATATAGAATGACATGAAATGATTTATAGACCATTCATCCAATGATATGTTATTGAGCTAATTCGAAATGAATAAGCTAAGAGGAATTAGGATAATTTCGTTTATTAAATAAGAATCCAACGATGCTTCGATTAGCGAAAGTCAAAGTAATCTTATTTATACAATCTTCTTGTTTCATATCGTAAAAATACTAGTCTAAGGTGTCATCAATTGATGAACAGCTAGATGTCGCATATACAATATTTATCTTTCGAGATCTAACACTATTATGTATGTCTAATGGTGAAAATCCACTAGGGATTTATCTCATTAGATAAACAAGCCAAGTTAGACCAACAATGAAGATTCGAAATTAAACTACAACTTAATAACAGAAAATAACATGGTTCAATATAAATTCATACACAATTTAGAAATTATAAACATATAGCAAGTAGGAATGACAAGTGAAAATACTAAAACTTACAATCCTAAATAATTTCCAAGGTTTCCAACAAACTGATACAGTGTCCCGGTAGGCGAGAGTCAAAGTATCATTTATTGAATAGAGTTGTCAGCTCATCTAAAATAGAAACCATTCTAGCAACCTTTTATTCGATCAAAATAAGAATCCAACGTTGTCCCGGTAGGCGAGAATCAAGGTTATTCTCATTTTATGAGCTTCCACCATTGTTTCATGTTTTATGAGTTTATCTCTAAGTAGTCACCGTAGGGGAGAGTCTAAATAGAGACGAAAACTCACAAAACACTTATCAAATGAAATCTTACGGTGTTAAAAGTGTTCAACGAATAACCATCCATAGGGGGATGAAGTCTAGCGTCTCGAGGTTATATTGAAAAAATTTAACTATTGTAAGACCAACAATGGAGATCGAATATCTTAATAATAATAAAGCTCATTATTTAAAGTGAGTTGTATTTTCTTTGATTCTTTTTATTTAATCTATTTATTTTAAATATATATTTATTTAATTAAAATTTCCAATTTAGAATGAAAAATTCTAAATATAAATTTTAATTTAATATTTATAAATTTTACTTAGATGGATATGAAAATAACATGAATTATTTCCATCTTAGTAATAATTTCCAATAAATATTTAGAAAAATATTCAATTTAAGTTGTTACAAAATTTATTTAAATTAATTTACAACTCAAATTTTATTTTCTATAAATATATATTGCATTTCGAAAAATTAAAGTATTTAAGAATACAATTTTTGAAAAATGCATCTTAAAATAAAAAATAAATCCTAGAAAAATTATTCTAATTTAATGTTGGCCCAAAATTAATTAATAAAATTAATTTACAACAAAAAATATAATTTTCCTATTTAATTAAATATATATATAAGAAAAATTTCAAATATTTAAGTATGATGATGAAAATCAACTTAAATATTAATTTTCTATTTAATTAAATACACTAGAAAAATACTTCAAGCAAAAATATCACCTATCTAGATTTTCCTTTGACTAATTAATTCAATTTCTAATAATATAATTTAATTAAATTTATTTTAAATTAATCAATAAATGAAAAAATCATTGATTTAAGTTGATCCAAGAATTAATTAAAATAAATAATTAATTTACAACTTAATCTATTTTTCAAGATAGATTCAAAATCATCTTGCATTATGAAATGCAATTTCGAAAATTGATTAATAAAATAAAGAAAAAATATATTTTACTTTATTATTTTAATTAATCATTAAATGAAAAAAATCATTGATTTAAGTTGGTCGAAAATTAAAATAAATAATTTACAACTTTAATCTATTTTTCAAATAAAATTCAAAATTCCAGCATTTAAGAAATGCAATTTCGAAATTTGGTTAATAAAATAAAGAAAAAATATATTTTAAAAATTATTTAAATTTAGTTGAAAAAATAAATTTCAACTAAAAATAATTTTCTATTTAATTAAGTGTCATGAAAAAGAAATATTTAAGTATCATGATGAAAATCAACTTAGATATTTAATTTTCAAATTAATTAAATGTATTAAATTCAAGAAATAAATAATTAAGTGTAGAGAAGGCTTAATTATTAATCTCTAGTTTAATACTAGGAAAAATATACTTAAAATAAATTGTACCAAAATTAATTATTTAAATAATTAATTTCACAATGTATAATATTTTCCTATTTAATATTAGAATAATAAGTAGTCTAGAAATAACTATCTAGAAAATATCTTATTTGACTAAGTATCTTTTCCACAAAATTTGAAAAAAAATATATAATTTAGGTTGTATTAGAAAAAATCTAGAACCTAAATATTTTTAAAATTTAAATTTAATTAAATATCAAAAATTAAGTTGTAACCACTTAATTTAAAAATATTCCATTTTAACTTAATATTCGAAAAGATATTAACTTAAAAAATATCTAAAATATTCCATTTTAAGTTAATATTCGAAAAGATATTAACTTAAAAAATATCTAAAGAATCTTAATAACCAATGCCTAAAATTCCTCAACTTAATTTTGAAATTTTAAATCCAAAAGATATTCAGATTTAAGTTGGTTAGTTGTAGATAACTAAATATCAACTTAAATAGGAATATTTAATGAAAAATTTAAATTAAGCTTCAGAAAGAATCTATATGGTTATAATTCTATATTTAATTAAATACAAGAAAATACATATAGTTTAGCTTAGAATAAAAAATTCTTTAAACTATAATTTTCTTAAATTAATTTCAAAATAAATGAAATTAATTATGTTGCTAATCAATTTTATAAGGTTAAACTAGTTTAATTAACTTAGTACAGTTATTCAAATCAGGCAAATGAGCCTTCACAATTGGGGTAGTTCATGTGAGGGGGTGATGGGTTCAATATGTCGTACCCACTACTATGGCTCCCAACTCTCACACAAGGCCCAAAAGAGAGGAATTTAACCTTAAAATGAACAACTGCTATTAATTGAATAGACCCAAAAACTAAATGGGCCTAAATAAAATCTATCAAGAACTATGACATTTTATTTAGCAACAACAACCTATATGCATCTATAATGAAATTAAACACATAGGCTCACACAGGCACACTTTGGATGGGTCCTATCATGTTGCTAGGTCATACACAGATGAAAGAAGATTGTAAATTTACTTGTTACAAATTATTAACTTGACCAAAGGAGCCATCAGATCATTAGATCTGGCAAAAAGTAACCATGGCTATTTGCAATCAAGTAATAATAGGTTCTGAAAACTTACACACAAGCTAAAACACATACTCCTGGAACAAGGTTAGTTGAATAGTTGGATGTAGGATTTATTTAATTTTAAATTAAATAATTAATTTCGAAAATAATTAATTAAATAAAAAAAATTGAAAATTTAAAAAATAAATTTGAAAAAATTCCAAAATTTTAAAATAAATTAAATTTAAAATTAAACCTACAATTTTGAAAAATTAGGTTTCAACCAACCTAAATATCATTTCAAAAATTTGCTAACTACTTTTAAAATTTAAATGTTATTTTATAAATAAAAATTAAATAAAAAATTAGAAAAGATAAATGAATATCTTTTTCAGATTTTAAATGTAATTTAAATAAATAAAATAACAAAATTTAAAAGTTAGCAAAATATCTTACATCTTTTTAAAATTTCATGATTATAGTTATCTTATTTTAAATTTAAATAAGGTCAAATTATTTTAAAAAAAAATTAATTTAAAATATTTTAAATCTGACCTTAAATTTAAAAATAAGATAAGATATAATCAAATTTAAAAAATAAGATAGATTATTAAGCAAAAAAGATAGATACTAACTATTTTCAAATTCAAATTACACTAATATCTTGAATTAAATTTAAAAAATATTAAATTAATTCATTATGATAATTAGAATTGAATTAGGAATAGTAATAGTATAAATACATAACTACACAAAAAATCGGAAGTTAATTCCATGAAAAAGCATGAAAAAACGAAGAAAAACGAAAAAATTGTGAGGACAGTTTTCGCGATCGCAGGAAAATTTCAGCACAACTCCGATTTTTTCGAATCTTCAAAAAATCATAACTAATTCAAATTAAATCGAAATTGAGTTCTGTAAAAAAGTAACTTGCTTAATTTTTTCCATACTAACCAATAAAAAAAATTCCAGAAACATATATTCAATTATTTTTAACGATAATTCACAAACACCAATCAATCATCAAATAACACTCAATACAACATGATACCATCCAAAAATAAACAAACAATCGTTTTAAAGTCCAAATTTCTTGCAAGTAAATCAATTACCATGGCTCTGAGGCCAGTTGTTGGAATTATTTTACGAGGATCTTAGATCTACTCACAAGTATGTTTATTAACATCCTAAATAAGAACTTTCTAAAACGATGAAATAAACACATATAAAGTTTAAGAAACCTTACATTGGGTGCAGCGGAATATAATGACTCCTTCCGTTCAGATATCTAGCTCTTGATTCCTTTCTGTAGCAGAGCATTATCAATATCTGAACCTGGATCTCTTTCTCTGAATCTTTGATGCTGAAACTCCTTCTTGCTGAAAGTCTTTTTTCACGATCTTCCTCACTATGGTTGAGGTATCACTTGTTGTGTGTGGGCACTACTCATACACTAAAAATTTTGAAATTTAAGAAGGAAGAAAGAGAGAGGGAGTGGTCGGCCAGATAGGGAGAGAGAAGGCTCAGGTTTTTCTGAATCAGAAATGTCAGAAGAAAAGTGTAATTTTCCTGAAGCCTTCACTATCTATTTATAGCATTCCACTAGGGTTAGGTTTGAATTATTTGGCATTAAAATAATGAAAATATCAGAGATAAATTCCTATAAAAGTGGCCGGCCCTATACTAGTGGATTTGGGACTCACTTTTTGCAATTTTGCAGTTTTATCTTTTCTGCATCTGATTTTCTCAAAAACGCCAATTTTCTAATTCAACCATTTAAATGCCAATTCTAAATATTTAATAACTATAAATAATTATTAAATAATATTGTCATTTATCATATTTATTAATTGAACCATACAAAGTATCATAATTAACAAATATGCCCCTATTAACTCTTTCTTTACAATTTCGCCCTTACTTAGTGAAAAATTCACAAATAGACATAGTCTAATTTGAGAATTATAATTGATTAATCAAAACCAATTACATGAGTCTTAGAAGCAATATTATCTCAACTAGTGCGGGGACCATGGGTCTATATAACCGAGCTTCCAATAAGTAGATCAAGAATTTAGCACTAAAATTCACTAACTTATTAATTCTTCGTTGAATCCACGCATAGAACTTAGAATTGCACTCTCAGTATATAGAATGCTCTATATGTTCCATTATATAGATGCATCATTAGTTATCCATTGTTATAATGCTAATGTGATCAATGATCCTCTATATGAATGATCTACACTGTAAAGGGATCAGATTACCGTTACACCCTACAATGTATTTTATCCTTAAAACACTTGACCCCGTATAAATGATATTTCAGCTCATGTGAAATGAGTACTCCACCATTTATGTTCGTTTGGTCAAGCTCGAAGGAGATCATCCTTTGCTTACTATTCGCCAGATAGAAGCTATAGATTCAATGTTTATGTTAGCGCTCCCACTCAATTGCACTACCGTGTTCTCAAAATGTACGTATCACCCTGACCTAAAAGTAGGCTTAACTAACAAATCAAAGAACACGAATAGCCTTTCAAGATTGAGCCTAATCATAACAGGATTAAGAACATTTGATCTAGGATCAACTAGGCGATATTGACCTGAATAGATATTACGGTAAGTTTAATAAATCTAAGTCAAAGTTCAATATCGGTCCCTTCCGATGCATACTCCATGCATCCAACCTGAGGTTTACTTTAACCAATGCTCTGGAAAGAACATAGCACTTCTCCAAATGCAAGTAAACTCTGTTGTAGATTATCATATCAGTAAAACCCCGTGTCTGATAAATCTAGGAAACTTTATTCACATAGTCATGTTTACTTTCCAATGTGTTGACGACACAATAAACTGGATCAAGTATGTGAAAAGGGTTTCAGATGAATTTATACATTATATACATATAATCATGAAATAAATCATGTGAACCATGCAACATTAAATGTTATTTCTGATCTATATTAATAAGTAAATCTGTTTATATTGAAATGAATTTTATTTAGGGCATAAAACCCAACAGATGTATACTTACACTTGGAGTAAGTGTTATGTTCTTTCCAGGACATTGCTAAAGTATACTAGTTTCGAATATATGGAGTATACATTGGACTGGACCAATATTAAACTTAGTCAAGATATTATAAACTTACCGTTGTATCTTTCCAAGTCAATATCACTAGTTGATCTTAGATCAAAAGAATCTAAATCCTGATATGCTTAGGTTCAATCTCAGGAGTGTTATTCATATTCTTTGATTTATTAGTTAAGCCTACTTTTAGGTCAGGGTGATACGTATATTTTGGGAACATGATAGTATGATTGAGTGGGAGCGCTGAACATAAATATGGAATCTATAGCTTCTACTGGTGTATAGAAGTCAAGTGATGATTCCCTTCGAGCTTAGCTAAATAGAAGTAAATGGATGAGCTCTTGTTTAAGTGACTAATTCTTAGATCACTAAACATTATTTATAGGTAGCTAAGTGTTTTAAGGGGCAAAATACATTGAGGGGTGAGAACGGTAAAAATATCCCATCTCGATGTAAATCATCTATATAGAGGATCTTTGATCACAATAAGATTATAACAATGGTTAAATGAGATAGCATATCTATATCGTGGAACATATAATATGCTCTATATAAGTCTGAGAGTGCAATTCTAAGTTCTAAGAGTGGATTCAACGAAGAATTAATAAGTAGGAATTTACTTAGTAAATTCGGTTCACTTATTGGAAGCTCAGCATATAGATCCATGGTCCCCATTCTAGTTGAGATTATACTGCTTGTAAGACTCAATAATTGATTTGTGATTAATCAATTATAATTCTAAAGTTAGACTATGTCTAATTTGTGAATTTTCACTAAGTGGGGGCGAAATTGTTAAAAAATGAGATTCTAGGTTTATTTATTTATTAATGGACTTTATATGTCTAATTAATAATTAAATTAAATGACAATATTATTTAATAATCTATTTTAGTTATTAAATAATTAGTTTTGGCATTTAAATGGTTAGAATTGGAAAATTGGCGTTTTTGAGAAAATAGAAATAAAATTTGTGAAAACTGCAAAAACCAAGTGGGGCCCATTACACACCATGGCCGGCCACTTAAAGTGGTTTTTCAAATTGATATTTTCATTATTTTAATGCCAAATAATTCCTAACCTAAACCTAGTAATTGCCTATAAGTAGAAAGTGATGGCTCAGTCAAATCATAAGTTTTCATAAGCTTTTCTATTAGAAAATTCTCTCTTCAGAAAAACTGAGCCTTCCCTTTTCTCTCTATAGCCGAAATCCCCTTTCTCTTTTCTTCTTCTAAAATTTTGAACCCTAGTGATAGAGTAAGTGCCCACACACAGCAAGTGGTAACTCAATCATAGATTGAAAGACTGTGAAGGATCACACACAAAGAGAAGGACATTCGGGCTCAGATCTTGATAATACTCTGCGACAGAAAGGATACAAGGGTTAGAGATCTGAGTGGAAGGAGACATTAATTCTGCTGCAATCAATGTAAGGTTTTCTTAACTTTATATGTGTTTATTTATCGTTTTAGAAAGTTCATATTTAAGGTGTTAAACAACATACTTGTGAGTAGATCTAAGATCCTGGTAAAATAAATTCCAACAAAAGCTCCCTCCAAAAGTGAAAAATCTGTTTTGGCATGCTGCTAGGGACTGTCTTCCCACCAAGCTCCAACCTCGAACTAAGCATGTGGATGTAAGTTCGCTTTGTCCCTTCTGTCTTCAGTATGAGGAGTCAATATTGCATATTCTGGTCACATGCGAAGTGGTGCAACCTTGCTGGAACATAATTGGTATTGGCACTAACATGGCCATAAATATTGATTTTTTCGGCTGGTGTGTGCATTCTTTTGAGACCCTCGATGTTAATCATCAATGCATTTTAGCAATGATTTGTTGGGCGATTTGGAATGCTAGAAATAATCTTATTTGGAATGGAAAAAATTTCAAAGAGGATGATGTAGTTGCTAATGCAAAAAGATTCATTGATCAATGGATGAGTGTTAAGAACTCGAAATATGAGTTGTCATGGCCTGATTTTTAGGTAGGTGACGGAGCAGAGCACTGGATCTTACCACAAGCTTGTTGGAAATTATTTTACCAGGATCTTAGATCTACTTACAAGTATGTTGATTAACACCCTAAATATGAACTTCTAAAACGATTATAAAATAAACACATATAAAGTATGAGAAACCTTACATTGGGTACAGCGGAATATTATGTCTCCTTCCGTTCAGATCTCTAACCCTTGTATCCTTTCTGTCGCAGAGTATTATCAAGATCTGAACCTGGATCTCTTTCTCTCCTTCTTTAGTGCTGAAACTCCTTCTTGTTGAATATCTTTCTTCACAATCTTCCTCACTATGATTGAGGTATCACTTGCTGTGTGTGGGCTCTACTCTATCACTAAGGGGTTCGAAATTCAAGAGTAAAGAAAAGAGTATAGGTGGCGGCTAGGGTTTAGAAGAGAAGGCTCAGGTTTTCTCTGAAGGAAATCAGATGTGAAAAGTGTAATTTTCATGAAGCCTTCACTATCTATTTATAGCATTCCACTAGGGTTAGGTTTGAATTATTTAGCATTAAAATAATGAAAATATCAGATGATAAACCCTATAAAAGTGGCCAGCCTAGGCAATGTGGATTTGGGCCTCACTTTTTGTAATTTTGCAGTTTTATCATTTCTGTATCTCATTTTCTCAAAAACGTCAATTTTCAAATTCAACCATTTAAATGCCAATTCTAATTATTTAATAACTATAAATAATTATTAAATAATATTGTCATTCATCATATTTATTAATTGAACCATACAAAGTATCATAATTAACAAATATGCCCTAAAAACTCTTTCTTTACAATTTCGCCCTTACTTAGTGAAAAATTCACAAATAGACATAGTCTAATTTGAGAATTATAATTGATTAATCAAAACCAATTAAATGAGTCTTACAAGTAATATTGTCTCAACTAGTGGGGGGACCATGGGTCTATATAACCGAGCTTCCAATGAGCAGATCAAGAATTTATAACCTAAATTCACTGACTTATTAATTCTTCGTTGAATCCACGCATAGAACTTAGAATTGCACTCTCAGTATATAGAATGCTCTATATGTTCCACCATATAGACACATCATTAGTTATCCATTGTTATAATCCTAATTTGATCAATGATCCTCTATATGAATGATCTACACTGTAAAGGGATTAGATTACCGTTACACCCTACAATGTATTTTATCCTTAAAACACTTAACCCCGTATAAATGATATTTCAGCTTATGTGAAATGAGTACTCCACCATTTATTTTCGTTTGGTCAAGCTCGAAGGAGATCATCCTTTACTTACTATTCGCCAGATAGAAGCTATAGATTCCATGTTTATGTTAGCGCTCCCACTCAATTGCACTACCGTGCTCTCAAAATGTACGTATCACCCTGACCCAAAAGTAGGCTTAACTAACAAATCAAAGAACACGAATAACCTCTTGAGATTGAGCCTAATCATAACAGGATTAAGATCATTTGATCTAGGATCAACTAGGCGATATTGACTTGAATAGATATTACGGTAAGTTTAATAAATCTAAGTCAAAGTTCAATATCGGTCCCTTCCGATGCATACTCCATGCACCCAACCTGAGCTTTACTTTAACCAATGCTCTGGAAAGAACATAGCATTTCTCCAAATGCAAGTAAACTCTGTTGTAGAGTATCATATCAGTAAAACCCTGTGTTTGATAAATCTAGGAATCTTTATTCACATAGTCATGTTTACTTTCCAATGTGTTGACAACACAATAAACAGGATCAAGTATGTGAAAAGGGTTTCAGATGAATTTATAAATCAAATAGACAAGCAATTGATAACATGAACCAATACATACACAATTGAATGAGAAATACTTCTGTTTCTTTATTGATGTTGAATAAAATGGATTACATTGAAATGGATTTTTATTTAGGGCATAAAACCCAACAAAGCTAACATCCTCAAGGTAAATGTTGATGCAACTCTATTTGACTCTGATCATAAATATGGGTTGGGTTTGGTTGCTAGAGATGAAAGGGGATGGCTCATTAAAGGGCGCACAATGCTGTCTAATGGTAGTACTGAATCGGAGCTTGCCAAGGCTATGGGGGTTCGAGAAGCTCTTCGTTGGATTAAAGAGCGAGGATGGAATAATGCTTTAGTGGAAACAGATTGTTTAAATGTTGTTCAAGCTTTACAAAACTCCATTGTTATGATTTCTATGTTTGCTCATGTAATCAAAGATTGTAAAGTTTTAATTTCAGAACTTGGTAACATTCTTATCTATTTTGTTAAGTGATCAGTGAATAAAGTAGCTCATAGTTTTGCTAGAGCTTCTTTACTTTACCCTGGTTATAATATTAAGTTGGAGTTTGTTCCAACTGATTTGTTACTATTGTTGGTAACGAAATTTAATGGTTAGTAAAGCTAAATTTTTCATTAAAAAAGTATATATAATAAAATTTTTCTTTAAAATATTATTTTTTGGTCATCCACATAAAATTTAACATATTTTCTTATAAAAAAATAATGAAATAATTAACAACTCAAAAGATTACCTACTATAACCTCATATTTTACTTTTAAAGTATTAAATTAATCAAGTTTCTTAGTCTAAATTACTTTTTTTTTCCTTAAATAAAAAGTAAAAGAAAAGATGACATGGGTCCTTGTCTCTTTTCAGCCACACCCAACATATATACAGTATACTTTTATCTTTAAAATTGAATCATTGACCATTCTAATTCTAATAGACAATTCCTATTATAGATATTTTAAAAAGGACATGTGGTGTCTAGTAATATCTCAAAGAGACTGTGTTTGTCATTTTAAAAAGTGGGGAACCTTCAAGTCAGGACAAAGATAAGTTGGTTTGGACTAAAAAAAAAGTGGGCGCTTTCTTGCAAGTCTGCTTATCTGATTCAAGCTTTACAGAGAGTCCCTAATTGTGAGGTTGCCCCCTCTCCCTGGAATAAGCTTGTAATAGTAAAATTCTAGAACGTCATAAGGTCCTTTGGTAGTGATCCTGTCTAACGCTCTTCTGGTTCGAGCGATTCTCAATAAGAAATTCCATATTGAGAATAAGATGTGTCCTATCTGTGGGGTTGAGGAGGAAACCATAGAACATCTTTTTTTCTCCTGTAATTTGGCTTTTCATTTGTAGCGGTCTTCTCTGTGGAAAATCTTTCCCATTGTCGACATTAATATTCACATGTGGGAATGGGTAAAATTCATCTGGGATGTAAAAAGCCAAGGCATTAATACTGATGAGGTGTTCCTCTATGCCTCGACTACGGTTGATACCATTTAGCGACCCGCAACGATAAGGTATACAATAATAGGTTGGATAATGTATCTCATTGCATGGACTCTATTCGTACATCTTATGCAGATTATTGTGCTTCCATCTTTCACTCTCCCTCCCCGACAGTGGTGGTTTGGATTAGAACGAAACTTTTAGAGTTTGCTGATGCTCTGGCTGGAGAAGCGGCAACTTGCTGTTTAACGTTAGAAGTGGCCCAAGCAAAAGGCCACAAGTTTATTATTGTAAAGAGCGACTCTAAGGTGGTTATCGACACTCTCTCTGGGAAAGGATTCCTGTTGGATGCTTTTCAACTTTGTTTCTTTTTGTGATAGTACCTTTCCTTTTTAGACGGTTGCTTTTTATCTTGTATTAATAGAACTTGTAATTTTTTTTTTTGACAAAGTGATTAAAATCACTCATGAATTTACGACGCCCACGTCCGCCGCCGGCGCTGGAACCTCCTCGAACCAGGATAGCTCATCGTCTAACCGCAGAGCATGCTTTGCCAACCATGGGCCGCTAAAATCTAAGAGCGAGCCCCATGGGACAAAACTGCCCTCGGAAATTTAGACAATAAAACTATAACTTCTTCAAACAATGCTCCTAACTCAATAAAATACTGAACTTCCACCTAAAAAAAATATCAAAAAACAGCATAAAACTTTAATTAGTAAACTATTCGAACTGAAGAGAATCAACCAACCACCAAGACTAAGCAACTAGATCTCCCTATAAAATACTAGAACTAGCCAAAGGGATTACCCTTTGGCTAGTAACAACTAAATTATAGCATTCTACTTCATAACCTTCATAGGATCTTTATTCCTTACTTTTACCTTTTTAAAAT
The DNA here is from genome assembly GCF_029168945.1 of Cannabis sativa. Taxonomy (NCBI): domain Eukaryota; kingdom Viridiplantae; phylum Streptophyta; class Magnoliopsida; order Rosales; family Cannabaceae; genus Cannabis; species Cannabis sativa. The sequence continues at coordinate 64,513,284 of NC_083601.1, forward strand.
CAAACATAAATAAAATTTTCCTTTTAATACCCATTATTCCTTAAATATTCAAAATATTATGTTCTAATTATTTCATTTTATCTCTTAAAAATATTACTTATTTATAGAAGAAAACATGTCAAAATCCTTAATAAGTCAAATTATTTATTATTTTATTTATAGCGTAAAATATGATATCTATAATCTTTATTCAACCTAAATTAAACCAAAATTGTATTAATATCCTTAAAACTTAAGATTGCACTTTTCACATTCAAAAGTACTATTTTCCTAATACCACTTCATCATACATTTAATTAATAATATTAAATTAATATTAATTAACCCAATTCGGTATTATGACATAATGTTTCCTTATTTATTATTCAAATAGATAACCTCCTAATTATTATACCATTCAAATTATTATAAAAACTATTCATATTAGTATCTTCATATACAACTAATAAGGCAATAATCTCAATACTTCATTAGCATTTACTTCCCATTTATTTCAATATCTTCCCAAAAATAAAAAATAAAATAAAACAAAGTATTCTCAATTCACAATTAATGTCCCTACCTACAATTTATTACAAAATCCCCACATTTAAAATTTATATACCAAAATTAATATTGTGATATCTATAATAAACTCATATTTATAATTTATATACCAAAATTAATATTATGTTATCGATAATAAATTAATAAGGCAATAATCTCATAATTATATACCATAATTGTTAGCTATTAAATTTTATAATATTTTTACAATTCATGATATCTTGTAATTTTAACCAATTACCCTAAATAATTAGGAGCCAGCCATAAATCATGCGCGAAAACCTTAAAAGACACCAAAGCCATAAATAATGGCGCAGCTCATCCATCAAATTTGTACTTCCATTTCTTCCATCAAAAAACTAATACCACTCATCCAAAAATTCTTTAAAAATACAAATAATATAATAATTTTGGTACATTCCCATAATATAGAGAACAAACCAAATTTTCAATAATTTGACTTTCCAAATATATCTGAACCAATATATTCTCATTAGACCATTAGTGTTTCCACCTCCCTTTATTACAAGATCCTCAAGATTCTTATTCTTCAATTTTCTTAATTAATTATAATATTAGAATCTTAATACTAAAATTCAAAACACTTTCCTTTTATGCTGACAATTCCTAAAAAAATATAAATCAAAACATAGTTAATAGGAATTAGCGTTTAAAGTAAACCCTCTTAAACCTTATTTCAGTTTAAAATATTCTTTAAATCATACCTTAACCAAAATAATCCTTTTATTGCGACTAATAAATCTGTATAGTGCATAACTTATTAACTTTAAAATATTATTGTGTCAAAATTTTCTTGTACATTCAATACCGAAAAAGGTGAAAATTTAAACAAACTACCCTAAATAATTAGGGACACAACCATATAATAGGTGCTAAAGCCTTGTAAGGCGCCAAAGCCATAAATAATGGCGCAAAATAGAACAAAATCAATATAAAACAAACCTATAACAAATTAAAAAAAAACATTGAAAAAAGAAAGAATAAAAAAAGAGTTATGAAACAAAAAAAGAAAGAAAAACATTGAACTCATTTACAGCAACAAACGATAGACAAAAAAATTAAAATAGAAAAAACTCTTAAGGTAACTTGAACAATGAATATGATCAAGAGGTATTAAACTACAGAAAAGTTGATTCAGAATCGTGATCACTGGCCCTTAATATAACTAATTCTTTCACGAATCACACAGACATTATATCGAACAGTATATACACCAACTAAAATACTATCACAATTCACATAATATCGAAATACGGCTATATAAAATGGAATGAATTCAGTCTACGAAAAAGAAAAAAAAAAGAAAAAGAGAGAGAGAGAGAGATATATATTTTGATTGAAACAGATAAAAATTTGAACAATCCTCCAAAATAAAAGACACAGATCCGAAAATGAAGTAAAGATTCAACTTTTAAGAAAAAATCAAAAAATAACTTACAGTTGAATTAAGATGGAGATGAGGCCAAGAACAGCTCCATAGAGATATATCAGTGTGATATTGAATATAAGAAAATCAGTGATAGATTTCATATTTAGTAATGCTACAACTGTAATTCAAAATTGCAATATGTCCGAAAGTCTCTTCTAACTCTACTCATCGTTATCATTGTCGAACCCAACCAAGTCAACAAAGCGGAATCTACATTCACAGTAGCAACATTTTACCAACACCAGACAACCTGTAAGGCTCATAAAAATAATATTTTATCATCTTCCAAATCTGTGTAAAACTTTACTTTCATATATAGTCATTTAATAAGGGGTTTACAAAGAGAGAAGGATTGTAAAAATATTTGTCGTTAATAGAGTTTGTAATTTCATTGTCCATAATATGGTAAAATGGGCATTCACCCACCAACAGTATGGTTGCTTACTTGTATCTTCCATACCTGCGAACTTGTTTTGTAACGACCGCAAGATTTAATCTTTTCTATATATGCAGGCTTCTTTCAAAAAAAAAAAAAAATCTCAAAACGTAGTATTTAATATTATTTATATTATTATTAATTTAATTAAATATCAGATATTATATAATATAAGTTAATAATTATTATAAAATATTACAACTCATTTACAAAGCCCTAAGTCTAAGTGCTATATCCTACAATTGTCTAATTTGAATGCTCTCTAATATGCATTATAAAATACGAGACATATAAACTGAAAAACTACTAAAATAGTAAGAAAAAGGTTTGAATGGACCATTATTAATGATAGAATGATATTGATAAAGACATAGTGTGTATGTGGTTCCAACTTCCAATATCATTTACTTGCACGGTAGTTCCGCTAGGACGGTGGGAAGGAACAATTGTATTGTATTCACAAAACTACACAATTACTCTAATACCCCTTCTCTTGTCTTGTCTCTACTTAAACCATTATCACCATCCTCATTTCTAATTTCCAATGCAACCTACTGATATACGTGGCAGATAACCCTTTTTCTTTTTTTGTTTCTTTGCAGCGCAGCTAAAAATTTAAATAATCATATTAATAACAAGCTACAACAAATATTTTAAATTTTTTTATTTTAATTTTTTTTTAAAATATATTATTCATACTCTACATTTATAAAATTTTATTCATTATTTTAAATATATTTTATTAAAAAAAATTTATGGCAAACCTTTTTTAATTTCAATTAAAATACACTTAATTTCATTTTTTTTTTTTTGCAAAATCCCCTTAACTTAGCTTTTATTTGCAAATCCAATAAATCAGTTAAATGCCAACTAAGATGACAAGTTAGATTGTTATTGTGTACATTTATGTACATATAGCATATTTTTATTAGTCCATACAATTGTAATTATTTTAATTTTTACAAATTATTTACAATTATAAAAAATAAATAAAATTAAAACATCATATATTTTTTGAGGAGATATTTACATAAATATGGTAATAAGAAATATAATTTTGCATAAATATGATAATTAAACTTAATAGGAAAAAATTTGGTATTTAAAATAAAAAAAATTTAACATAGATGGGATATGTCATTTATATTACCATAAAAAATATTGAAATTTCTTTCATATTTTTTTTTAAAAAATAAAACTATAGTGATTACCAGAGTTGCCACTAGTGTCGGAAAAATCGTTAGAATTTACTATCAGTGCCGAAAAGTCATCGGAGTTTGCTACCGGTGCTGCAAAGTCGTCGGAGTTACTGCTGAAACTGAAAAATTCGTCAAAATTGGCATTGTCGCCAAAAAAATCACCAAAAAATTTGTCGAAGTTGTCACTGTCACTGGAGTTAGACGTTGGAATCTGACTAATAGAAACCAGTTACGTTTATCTGATAGTAAAAAAAAATGAACAATGAAACTAGTTTCTTAAAATAATAATAAAAAAAACATATTATTTAAACACGAAAATGAATTATTTAGTACAACCAACTACGAAATTGAACAGGCATAAAATACCTAAGAAAATCAATTTCAAAAACTACAAATAAATATATAAAATTATATAAAGATAAATTAAAAAAAAAAATAAACATACTTCAAAAAGAATATATATATATATATATATATACCAAAGATGAATCCTTACAACTTGAATCAATTTGCTATTTTTTCTTCTTGATATGGAGGAAGTTTCTTCATCATACAACAATAATGAACATTATGAAACCAAACAAAAACTAGTTTCGTAACACAACAATAATAAAGATTATGAAAACAAAACAAAAATGATATACAATGAAAATAATTGAAACATGTTTCATCAATCAACCAAATAAAAAAAAACACACAAAAAATACTCACAAATATAATCAAAACAACACACAATGCACTTAATAATCTAAAAATAAAATATAAATGTGAAAATTAATTTCGAACGTAGAAATAAAATAATAAAAAAAAACTTAAAATTAAAAATATACAATAATATTATAAAATAGAGCAACCCCATCATAAAATCCTTAAAACCTGTGAAACTAATTTCGAACTTGTGAACCCTATAAAACTAATTTTGACACTATGAAAAGTAATAACAAAATAAAAATGCTAAACAATAAAGTTAACTGAAACCAGTTTCATCAAGCAACCAAATGAAAAAAGAAAAATCTACACACACATACAAAAAAATTTAATCACAAATATAATCAAAACAACACACGATGTACAACAGTAACTCTAAAAATAAAATATAAGTGTGAAAACTAGTTTCGAACCTAGAAATAAAATAATAAAAGAAAACTTAAAATCAAAATTATACAATAACATCATAAAATAGAGCTACCCCATTACATATCCCTCAAAACATTTGAAATCGGTGTCGAACCTATGAACTTGGTGAAATTAGTTTCGAACTGTTGAACCTTGTGAAACCAGCTTCGAACCTATGAAATCAGTTTGAAACTTGTTAACCCTATAAGGGGTGTTTATTGGATCACATCCAATGGATCCTGGACCCAACCGATCCAATCTAATTATTTATTGGATATTGAATTTTGTCATCCGGTCTAATCCAATCGAATTGAGTCATCTGAACCGATCCATTGGATGCATTGACTGGTTTTCTATTGGATTGAATTGGATCCATCCAATCTATTTTAGCTACCATTTAAGTTGATTTCATTAAAAAATATATATATATAAAAATATAATTTAAAACTTAATAATCTAACATACATAATAAACATTAGTTTAGCCCAACCTAATTCTCATGATCTCATAATAAAACCACTAAAAAATAAAATTTATTCAATACGAATTGACAATTTTATTAGTGTTTAGGAAGATGAGGATTAATATTTTAGATCTAAGATTTTTTTTCATTAATCTCATGTGTTATCCATTGGATCAAATGTCCCATCCAACAACCGATCCGGTCCGATTGGACTTTTAAAATTTACATCCGATCCTATCCAATTATGATTAGATATCTGATTCTATTAGATCGATTGAGATTGGATCAGTCGGTTGTAATTGGATTAGATAACTTTCTGCACACCCCTAATGTAAAGACCGCTTAGTTTAATTTGGAAATTAGCAGTTAATCATGATTAATTATGAAAATTATTTATAGCTATTTAAATAATTTATTATACTGTTATTTATTGAATTCAGAAATGTATTTTTATGTCATGTAGTAGTTTGCATAATTTTGCATTCCGGTGCCCGGTATTTTGGAACTCGGTGTTTGGCTCAGTAGAAATCACAACTTAGTATGTTAGTAGTTTGGGACGGTTTATTAGACATTGGGAATGTCGGGAATGGCCGGGAATTTAGAATTTCCCAAAAATACCCCTTTAGTGTTATTTATGTGGTTTTAGTGTGGAGGGGCAAAATGGTCTTTTTGCCCCATTAGTATTTTGTCTTCTAGTGAGTTTATTAATGAAAAATAAATGTGTTTTTATGCTAAGTGTTGGCTGAAATGGAGTGTTGTGTTTAATAGCTTTTATTTCATTTTTTTTATCAAAAAATCACAAGTTAGAAAAAAGATAGAAAATTTTCAAAGAAACTCTCTCTTTTTCCTCTCTCTTTTTCAGCTGGTTGCATGGGATTCTAGGGCTGGGATTTTCATTGATTTTTAGCTAGCTTCAACCTAAGTTTGTGATCTCTTGATTGTGGTATGTGATTCCTAGCTTCTTCCTTTATTTTCTTGAATAAAAATAGTGAAAATATGAGTTATGCATGGATTATTTGGATGTTGTTGCTGCTGTGTTTTGTTGTAAGATTCTGTGATTTAAGCTTGTTAATTTGAAGTTATTTAGGTTGTTAGTAATGCATGTTAATTGCTTTGCTTCAAGTTGGGAATTTTTAACTCAAAAATATGGTTTTCAAAGAGAAATGAATTGAATGCATTCTTTGTGATATTGTTGATGTTTTTAATTGTTTCCAGAGGCTATATTATGCTTGTTTAAGAGGATTTGAGTTGGTTTGAATGCATGTTAGGTGATTTTACTCAAGTTTGAGTTTAGAACTCAAAGCTTGAGCTTTAATGGCACTTTTCGTTTCTGTGCTTTCTGGGTGGTTTTGTTGCTTTAGAAATGTTCTAGGGGTTGTTTACAACAGGTCTGGAACGTTTCATGTGATTTGGGGTTGATTTGAGCAAGTTATGAATTTTTGAGTTTGCTGCCTGCGAGGAACCGGAATTCCGGTTGTGCATCCGGAATTCCGGATGGGGGTTCTGAATTTTTCCAGAACCGGAATTCCGGTTGGGCAACCGGTCTACCGGTTGGGGAAAATTCTGAAACCCTAGATTTCCTCGATTTTATGTTTTAGGGGGTATTGCCATGCTTTTTATCAATAGGGAAGCTTTTAGTTCCTAGTTTAAGTCCCCGGGAAGTGATTTAGCGTATCACTTATAGTGTTGTGATTTTTATGGTTTAGGAGCCTGTAATCCGCCGCGTTAGCTTAAAGTTCCAAATCGGGTTGGATCTACAAGACACCTGAATTCGGAATCCAGGTAAGATTAGTATAACAGTACGCATATGTAGATTACATGTTTAGCGTGCATGTAGGAAGTCTGTTAGATTACATTAGTTATGTATGTTGGCTTCGAACCATCCAACCCTGTCACGTCGGTACGACAGCCGGAGTATGACCAAGCACGCAGTATGACCGGTTCGACCGATCAGTCGACACTTGGTTGGTGGTTCCGTACTATTGACGTATCCCGTCGGTACAGCCGGAGTATGACCGGCGGCGGAGTATGACCGGTTCGACCGATCAGGTGGATATAGTAACACGTCGGTACAGGCTGGAGTATGACCAGCAGCCGGAGTATGACCGGTTCGACCGATCAGGCTGTTACGTGTCAATAGTACCGTCCCTATGAACGTTCAGAACTGAGTACCGTGTTGGACACGGCAGTAGTGACTCAGTACCGTGTTGGACACGGCAGTAGTGGGACTCAGTATCGTGTTGGACACGGCAGTTAGGGTTATGATCAGGGGTATGGGCGTCTGATCATGACCGGGTTTTATATATGAATATTATTATGCTTTTCTTACTGAGTCTGTCGACTCACAGTTCTACGTTTATGTGTAGGTAAAGGCAAGGCTAAAGCTGATGGACCGTGAACGAGCTTGTGAAGATTGTACATGTCGGGGCGGTTAGGCCTGGAGCGTACGATCATCGAGACAGCGAGGCTGATTTTGTAACTGGTCGCTAGGCGACATTTATTTTGTATAAACAGTTAACTCTTTTGTAAATGATTTTATAATCGGGATCCCGAGGCTTTTGTAATATTATTTTATAAGTTTAATTAAAAAGCAAAAATTTTAATTAATCACGTTTTCCATAAACCTCGTTGATTAGCAACGAAAGCCTGTTGCTGATGTTTAAAAATCACGTAATACGCCTATGTTAGTTAGGGTGTTACACCTAAACCCTATGAAACTAATTTTGACCCTATGAAAAATCATAACAAAACATGTGAAACTATAACAAAACTTGTGAACTCATACAAAACCATAACAAAAATTAAATGTTAAAATCCCAAATCATCAACTACAATTAAAAATAAGTTAAGAACAAATACAATCAAAGTCATATACAAATAAAAATGACATAATGAAACATAGAAACCAGTTACATAAATCCTCATATAAATTTGAATAAATTAATTTCCAAATTAAGCGGCATTAGTAAGCTCTCCTTGAATACGACCTGATTTGCCAACTCTTGGTTTCGCAGGCGGTTCTAACTAGATGGACGCCAGGCGGACTACCAGGATTCAGGGCAACTCAGTGGGGTCGAACCAAGGACAAGGAGCTCAGTTTCCCCCGCCAGTTAGGGGCCGAGGTAGAGGTCCCCGAGGCAGGGCTCGTGGTCGGGGTGATGAGAACCCGCCACAGGCTGCCCAGGCTCCCCCAGCCGATCAGGGAGCCCAGAATTAGGAGGTTCGGTTTGCGGAAATGCAAGCCCGGATTGAAGAGCAAGATCTCGAGATTCAGAGGTTGAGACAGCAGGGTGCTCCTGCAGTTCCAGTGCCCGTAGTTCCAGTGGCACATGCCCCTGCTGCCCAGGCCGAGATAGTGGTGGCGGCCAATAGATTGGAACCTCTGTATGAACGGTTCCGGAAGCAGGCACCTCCGGTTTTCTTGGGAGGTCCGGACGTAATGAAAGCCGAGCAGTGGCTGGCGGTGATTACCAAGATCCTGAATTTCATGGGTGTCACCAGTAATGATAGAGTGGTGTGTGCCACTTTCCAGTTCCAGGAGGACGCTTTGGTCTGGTGGGACATGGTGTCTCAGATTCACGATGTCACCACCATGACCTGGGAAAGGTTCCAGGAACTCTTCAACGCGAAGTACTATAATGAGGCGGTCAGAAGCGCCAAGAGGAAAGAGTTCGCTCACCTGACCCAGCGTGAGAATATGAGCGTCACCGAGTATACTACTCAGTTTGATCGGTTGGCGAGGTTAGCCTCGGGAATTGTGCCGACCGACTTCAGCAAGAAAGAGAAGTACCTGGATGGGTTGAATGCGAAGATCAAACACGATTTGATGATCACCACGGACGACAACACCACCTATGCTCAGATGGTGGAGAAGGCACTGCGAGCTGAGGGCGCAGTTGGGTGTATGTCGGAGTCAGCTAGTACTCCGGCGAGTGGCGGGGCTCCTACCCCTCCTGCATCAGGCTTTAGCAGGGGGAGTAGTGGTTCGACCATTGATCAGAGGAAGAGAGCACCCACTGCTTCCGGTGGCTCGAGTCAGAACAAGAGGTTCCGGGGGAACCAGAACAGAGGGAGTCGTCCTGGTGGTACTGAGACCCAATTCTCCTATCCCGAGTGCCCTAGCTGCAAAAGGCACCATCGGGGTGAGTGCAAAGGTCAGGGATGCTTTCACTGTGGCATGCCCGGACACTTCAAGAGGGACTGTCCCCAGGTCCAATCAGAGGCACCGAGAGCTCCGGCGATACCCACTCCAGCCAGGGTGTTCGCCATCACTCAGGCTGATGCAGATGCTAGCCCATCAGTTGTCACAAGTCAGCTTTTTGTTAATAACTCGCTTTACTCAGTACTGTTTGATTCTAAGGCTACACATTCTTATGTGGCGGCCAGAGTCTTTAGTAAATTGGATAGACCGTACGATGGTTATGAATCGAGGTTTGGAACCCTATTACCTGGCGGAGAATTGGTTGTCTCCAACAGGTGGATTAGGTCTATGCCGATCAGGATAGATGGTAGAGAGTTAAGTGCTGACTTGATAGAGATGAGTCTAGTTGAGTTTGACATTATTTTAGGAATGGATTTCCTATCTAAATATTCGGCGTGTATAGATTGTAAAAGGAAGATGGTGATCTTCCAACCGGAAAGTGAAGAACCATTTGTGTTTGTTGGTTCAATTCAGGGATCTCGGATCCCGGTGATTTTGGCCATGTCAGCTAGAGATTTATTGCATGGCGGTTGTTTAGGGTTTCTGGCCGTGGTGGTGGACACCACTCGGCCAGATACCATTCGGCCAGAGGACATCAAGGTGGTTCGGGAATTTTTGGATGTTTTTCCCGAAGAACTTCCAAGGTTACCACCTCAGCGGGAGATTGACTTTGTGATAGACTTGGCACCAGGGGTGGAACCGATTTCCAAAGCCCCGTATAGAATGGCTCCAGCTGAACTTAAGGAATTAAAAATTCAGCTCCAAGGGTTGCTTGACATAGGGTTTATTCGGCCCAGTGTGTCACCTTGGGAAGCCCCGGTTTTATTCGTCAAGAAGAAGGATGGATCTATGAGGATGTGCATCGACTATAGAGAATTGAACAAGCTGACGGTGAAGAATAAATATCCATTACCTAGGATCGATGATTTGTTCGATCAGCTTCAGGGGAAGACGGTCTTTTCTAAGATTGATCTCCGTTCGGGTTATCATCAGTTGAGAATCCGAGAGGAGGACATTCCGAAGACGGCTTTCCGCACTAGGTATGGACATTACGAATTTCTGGTTATGTCGTTCGGACTAACCAATGCTCCTGCAGCATTCATGGACTTGATGAATAGAGTATTCAAGGATTTCCTCGATATCTGTGTGATTGTGTTTATCGACGACATCCTCGTGTACTCTCAATCAGAAGAGGAGCATGAGTTACATCTTCAGATGGTACTGCAACGGCTTCGAGAACATAAGCTTTATGCCAAGTTCAAGAAATGTGAGTTCTGGCTATCTCAGGTGTCCTTCCTAGGGCACATTGTGAGCAAAGATGGGATCAAGGTGGATCCCGGGAAGATCGAATCCGTCAGGGATTGGCCGAGACCGAAGACAGTGACAGAGATCAGAAGCTTCTTGGGTTTAGCTGGGTACTACCGTAGGTTCGTGGAAGGGTTTTCAAAAATTTCAATGCCCCTAACCGAACTTACAAAGAAGAATCAGCGATTTATTTGGTCAGACAAGTGCGAAGCTAGCTTTCAGGAGCTAAAGCAGAGGTTGATTACCGCTCCAGTGCTAGCTTTGCCTTCAGACAGCGAGAAGTTCGTGGTTTATTGTGACGCATCCAAACAGGGTTTGGGGTGTGTATTGATGCAAGCCGATCGGGTTATCGCTTATGCCTCCCGTTAGTTAAAGGATTATGAGCAGCGATACCCGACTCATGATCTAGAGTTGGCCGCGGTGGTTTTCGCATTGAAGATTTGGCGGCATTACCTTTACGGGGAAAAGTGTGAAATCTATACCGACCATAAAAGTCTCAAGTATTTCTTTACTCAGAAAGATTTGAACATGAGACAGAGACGTTGGTTGGAATTAGTGAAAGATTACGACTGTGAGATCCTCTATCACCCTGGGAAGGCCAATGTAGTGGTCGATGCCCTGAGCAGAAAGGGTCCCGGGCAAGTGGCTAATATGGTTCAGATCTCACCTCAGCTAGCAGAGGATATGGTTAGATCCAGCATTGAGTTTGTGGTAGGTCAGCTTCACAACTTAACGCTGCAATCTGATCTGTTGGAAAGAATAAAAGTCGCTCAGATGACGGATCCAGAGTTAGTGAAGATCAAAGATGAGGTGTTGGCTGGTCAAGCCAAGGACTTTTCAGTGTCAGATAACGGGATGCTTTTGTATAAAGCTAGGGTTTGTGTCCCGAATAGTGTGGAACTTAGGATTGAGATCTTTGAGGAGGCTCATTCTACCCCGTATTCTCTGCATCCCGGCACCACTAAGATGTACCAAGATTTGAAACCGTACTTCTGGTGGAGCGGTATGAAGAAGAATTTGGTAGAATTCGTATCGAGATGCCTCACTTGTCAGCAAATTAAGGCTGAGCATCAGAGACCAGCAGGGTTGTTGCAGCCTTTAACCCTACCAGAATGGAAGTGGGAAGATATCACGATGGATTTTGTGGTCGGGTTACCTAGGACCACGGGTTTGTATGATTCCATCTGGGTAGTGGTGGATCGATTCACGAAATCTGGTCATTTTCTGCCGGTTAGAACAACATTTACAGTGGATCAGTTGGCAGAGTTGTATGTCAGGGAGATAGTAAGACTTCACGGGGTACCGAAGTCTATAGTTTCAGACTGGGATCCGAAGTTCACCTCCAAATTTTGGCAAAGTTTGCAACGAGCAATGGGTACAAAGCTGAAATTCAGTACAGCATTCCATCCTTAGACAGATGGTCAGTCCGAAAGGACAATTCAGATATTGGAGGACATGTTGCGAGCCTGTGTTATGGATTTTGAAGGCTCATGGAGTAAGTATCTACCGTTGATAGAATTTTCTTACAACAACAGTTACCAAAGTACGATAGGGATGGCTCCCTATGAACTGTTATATGGTAGGAAATGTAGATCTCCCATCCACTGGGATGAGACAGGGGAGAGGAAATACCTAGGTCCAGAATTAGTGCAGCGGACCAATGAGGCAATAGAGAAGATAACAGCTAGAATGCTTGCCTCACAGAGTAGACAGAAGAGTTACGCAGATCCGAAATGCAGAGATGTTGAGTTCCAAGTAGGGGACCATGTGTTTTTACGGGTATCTCCGATGAAGGGGATCAAACGTTTCGGGAAAAGAGGCAAGTTATGCCCTAGATTTACAGGACCTTTCGAGATTCTCGAGAAGATAGGTCAAGTGGCATACCGGTTAGCATTGCCTCCAGCTTTATCAGCAGTTCATAACGTATTCCATGTCTCGATGTTGAGAAAATACGTTTCAGATCCCTCTCATATACTCAGTTATGAGAGCCTAGAACTGCAGCCAAACATGACTTATGAAGAACAGCCAGTGCAGATCCTGGATAGAAAGGATAAAGTCCTTCGAAATAAGACCATAGCATTGGTCAAGGCTCTCTGGAGAAACAGCAAGGTGGAGGAAGCCACCTGGGAGCTAGAGTCAGATATGAGAGCTCAATATCCAGAGTTATTCAGGTTAGATTTCGGGGACGAAATCCTTTTAAGGGGGGGATAGTTGTAAAGACTGCTTAGTTTAATTTGGAAATTAGCAGTTAATCATGATTAATTATGAAAATTATTTATAGCTATTTAAATAATTTATTATACTGTTATTTATTGAATTCAGAAATGCATTTTTATGTCATGTAGTAGTTTGTATAATTTTGCATTCCGGTGCCCGGTATTTTGGAACTCGGTGTTTGGCTCAGTAGAAATCACAACTTAGTATGTTAGTAGTTTGGGACGGTTTATTAGACATTGGGAATGTCGGGAATGGCCGAGAATTTAGAATTTCCCAAAAATACCCCTTTAGTGTTATTTATGTGGTTTTAGTGTGGAGGGGCAAAATGGTCTTTTTGCCCCATTAGTATTTTGTCTTCTAGTGAGTTTATTAATGAAAAATAAATGTGTTTTTATGCTAAGTGTTAACTGAAATGGAGTGTTGTGTTTAATAGCTTTTATTTCATTTTTTTTTATCAAAAAATCACAAGTTAGAAAAAAGATAGAAAATTTTCAAAGAAACTCTCTCTTTTTCCTCTCTCTTTTTCGACTGGTTGCATGGGATTCTAGGGTTGGGATTTTCATTGATTTTCAGCTAGCTTCAACCTAAGTTTGTGATCTCTTGATTGTGGTATGTGATTCCTAGCTTCTTCCTTTATTTTCTTGAATAAAAATGGTGAAAATATGAGTTATGCATGGATTATTTGGATGTTGTTACTGCTGTGTTTTGTTGTAAGATTCTGTGATTTAAGCTTGTTAATTTGAAGTTATTTAGGTTGTTAGTAATGCATGTTAATTGCTTTGCTTCAAGTTGGGAATTTTTAACTCAAAAATATGGTTTTCAAAGAGAAATGAATTGAATCTGTTGCTGTGATATTGTTGATGTTTTTAATTGTTTCCAGAGGCTATATTATGCTTGTTTAAGAGGATTTGAGTTGGTTTGAATGCATGTTAGGTGATTTTACTCAAGTTTGAGTTTAGAACTCAAAGCTTGAGCTTTAATGGCACTTTTCGTTTCTGTGCTTTCTGGGTGGTTGCTTTAGAAATGTTCTAGGGGTTGTTTAGAACATGTCTGGAAGGTTTCATGTGATTTGGGGTTGATTTGAGCAAGTTATGAATTTTTGAGTTTGCTGCCTGCGAGGAACCGGAATTCCGGTTGTGCATCCGGAATTCCGGATGGGGGTTCTGAATTTTCCCAGAACCGGAATTCCGGTTGGGCAACCGGTCTACCGGTTGGGGAAAATTCTGAAACCCTAGATTTCCTCGATTTTATGTTTTAGGGGGTATTGCCATGCTTTTTATCGATAGGGAAGCTTTTAGTTCTTAGTTTAAGTCCCCGGGAAGTGATTTAGCGTATCACTTATAGTGTTGTGATTTTTATGGTTTAGGAGCCTGTAATCCGCCGCGCAGTTAAAGTTCCGATCGAGTTGACGAGCACACACCTGAATTCGGAATCCAGGTAAGATTAGTATAACAGTACGCATATGTAGATTACATGTTTAGCGTGCATGTAGGAAGCCTGTTAGATTACATTTGTTATGTATGTTGGCTTCGAACCATCCAACCCTGTCACGTCGGTACAGGCTGGAGTATGACCAGCAGCCGGAGTATGACCGGTTCGACCGATCAGGCTGACACTTGGTTGGTGGTTCCGTACTATTGACGTATCCCGTCGGTACAGGCTGGAGTATGACCAGCAGCCGGAGTATGACCGGTTCGACCGATCAGGTGGATATAGTAACACGTCGGTACAGGCTGGAGTATGACCAGCAGCCGGAGTATGACCGGTTCGACCGATCAGGCTGTTACGTGTCAATAGTACCGTCCCTATGAACGTTCAGAACTCAGTACCGTGTTGGACACGGCAGTAGTGACTCAGTACCGTGTTGGACACGGCAGTAGTGGGACTCAGTACCGTGTTGCACACGGCAGTAGTGGGACTCAGTATCGTGTTGGACACGGCAGTTAGGGTTATGATCAGGGGTATGGGCGTCTGATCATGACCGGGTTTTATATATGAATATTATTATACTTTTCTTACTGATTCTGTCGACTCACAGTTCTACGTTTATGTGTAGGTAAAGGCAAGGCTAAAGCTGATGGACCGTGAATGAGCTTGTGAAGATTGTACATATCGGGGCGGTTAGGCCTGGAGCGTACAATCATCGGAACAGCGAGGCTGATTTTGTAACTGGTCGCTAGGCGACATTTATTTTGTATAAACAGTTAACTCTTTTGTAAATGATTTTATAATCGGGATCCCGAGTCTTTTGTAATATTATTTTATAAGTTTAATTAAAAAGCAAAAATTTTAATTAATCACGTTTTCCATAAACCTCGTTGATTAGCAACGAGCTGCACAACATGTTTAAAAATCACGTAATACGCCTATGTTAGTTAGGGTGTTACACCTAAACCCTATGAAACTAATTTTGACCCTATGAAAAATCATAACAAAACATGTGAAGCTATAACAAAACTTGTGAACTCATACAAAACCATAACAAAAATTAAATGTTAAAATCCCAATTTCATCAACTACAATTAAAAATAAGTTAAGAACAAATACAATAAAAGTCATATACAAATAAAAATGACATAATGAAACATAGAAACCAGTTACATAAATCCTCATATAAATTTGAATAAATTAAACTAAAACTTAAAAAACACTTCTCAATCTAATCCAATTCAATTTAATTCTGTGTGTCAAACGGATCTTAATGAAAGCGACTGGATTAGATCCCCGCCCTGCGGGGCCAATCTCTTGCAACTAGATTAGGGGTGCGCCTTGTATCTCACCATGCTAAGTATCTTGGGCTGCCTAGCTTTGTTGGAAGGAGGAAAAAAGAAGTGTTTGAAGTTATTAAAGACAAAGTTTGGAACAAACTTAAGGGGTGGAAGGCTTCGATGTTTTCTCAAGTTGGCTTGGAAGTCCTCATTAAAGCCGTGGTTCAAGCCATTCATAGCTACTCCATGAGTTGCTTTCGTCTCCCTAAAAAGCTCATAAAAAATTTGCATACCTTAGCTGCCAACTTTTGGTGGGGAGATAATAAAGACAATAAGAAACTTCATTGGAGCACTTGGGATAAACTTTGTAGGCCGAAGGAGGAAAAGAGGTTGGGCTTCCGAAGCTTGACTGAATTTAACCAAGCGTTATTGGCCAAACAAGGTTGGCGCCTCATCCACAACCCGTACTCCTTGTTGGCTCGAGTGTTGAAAAACAACTATTATTCTAATTCCTCGTTCATGAATGCTAGCTGCCCCTCGGGTGCTTCTTATGTGTGGAAGGGAATCATATGGGGTCGTAAGATCATTACCGAAGGAGCCCGGTGGAGAGTCAGTAATGGGAGGGAAATTCGGATTTGGGAGGATAAATGGCTACCTCGGCCCACAGGAGCAATGATTACACAGAATCTTGGGCTGAGGCCTCACACACATCTCCATAACCTCCTGACCTCGAAAGGGAAGTGGAACATGGATTTAATCCTAAATCACTTTCACAAGGAAGATGTCCCTTGGATCCAGGGTACTCCAATTGATCTATATATGGAAGATACTCTGGCCTGGCCTTTTACAACAGATGGCCAATATGTGGTTAAGAGTGGATATAGAGTGGCCCGGGAAATTAATCTCCACCCCACTAGGTGTTTTGAGATGGAAGGAGTTCATAAATGGTGGAAAATGCTTTGGAATTTTCAGTTGCCTCCTCGAATGAAACTCTTTGGATGGCGGCTTTATCACAACTGGCTCCCAGTAAAAACCAATTTAATCCATAGGGGCATGAAGATCGATCCCATGTGTGATCTTTGTGGCAGGTATGCTGAAACTCTCACTCATGCTCTTTGGAGCTATGAGAAGGTAAGAAGTATCTGAAACTCCTTCCGTTTTACAAACATTGTGGGAATTGGAGAAACGGTTCCATGTTTGATCTGCTTGTGGATTTAAGAATGAAACTCTCAAAGTATGAATTCGAAGATGTGATAAAAGTTAGGTGGGCTCTTTGGGAAAAGCACAATAGGAGATTTAACCACTTGCCTGTCATGAATGGGACTCAACTACTGGATTGGGTCTTCAATGCTTACCCTGCTTCTACAGCCAAATAAGGAGAAGTCTCGAACCCAACAATGGCCTCGTATTCACCTCAGACCCACTGAATTACCCCCTACTGGTGTGATTTGTGCTAATTGTGATGCAGCCATCAATCAAGGGCAAGTTGGAATTGGAATTGGTTTCCTGTGGCATGACTGGGGTGGTAATTTGATCTCGGCTGGGATGGTTTTCATTCCCAGCCAGTGTTCGGTGGTTGTTGCGGAGGCCTGGCTATCCTAGAAGCGCTGAAGGTGCTACCGAAGACTGATACCAAGTCCTTTGAGATTCATTCAAATTGCAAAGTGGTGGTGGAACCATCAAGAAAACGAAAAACTAGTTAAACTCGCTAGGAATTGTTCTTCATCAGATCAAGACTCTTATGAGATCTTCATCCTGTACGAACATAATTTTTGTAAAGAGAAATAATAACGAGAGTGTTAATTTGTTGTATAGGAAATGCCTAGATGACAAAGCCTCTAATTTTTTTCACAATTCTTTTCCTAGGTGGTTAGCCGATTCGTGTAAGGCTGACCTTCCCATATCTGTGTAGCTCTAGTTTTTTCTGCTAATAATTCTTTATTTTCAAAAAAAAAAAAAAAGCAATTTGATTAGATTAATAATATATAAGAGAGATAAATAGAAAAAAGAAAAAGGAATAAAAAAAAAAAAAAGGTTATATATGTAAAGTTGTATCTTTTTTCTCTTACCATTGAAATAAACAAAAATTCGATAAAGATAAAATTATTTGAAAATTTCAATATTACGTAAGTTGTTGGATTATTTATTTTGTATATATCTCTAATTTTATTCAATGTGAAAAATAGAAAAGGAAGACCTTACCTAAAATATAAAGATCCTAATCTGAAACTAAAATGTATAACGTGGAAACTCACTTGCTGTCTCTCTCACCGTCAACGTTGGGTACGACAATAACAGTGATTGCCACCTCTAAATAACGGTCCGTTATAGACCCAAAAACCAATAAAACCACAAACAGACTTATTGCCAATTTTCGTAGTGATCTTCATCCATTATATCCCGCTAAAGCTGCTCTTGCCTGCTTGCTTTTTCTTCTTCTTCTGCTTTCAGATTTCCCAAACGCCATGGCAAGGCCCAGTGTCACCATGGAGGTCGGAGACGATGCCGTCGCTGTCATTACCATATCCAATCCCCCCGTCAACGCCTTAGCTATTCCTAGTATGGCTTTCCCCCTTCGATCACCTTTTTTTCTTTTTATTTTTTTCTTTCCTGATCTTCGATGAATTTTGGTTTTTTAGTTATTGAGGGATTAAAGGAAAAGTTCGTTGAGGCGACGAGAAGAAATGATGTGAAAGCTATTGTTTTGACTGGTAAAGCTATTATGTATATACATGTTCTTTTTATTTTTGTGTCAAATTTGATTTGGTGGAGTTATTTGTAACAATGGAATTGGATTAATTTGTTCTTCTCGGACTATATATGTTATAAATATGAATTATTTGTTTTTGAATGTAGGCAAAGGAGGAAGATTTTCGGGTGGTTTTGATATCAATGTTTTTGAGAAAGTTCACGAGACTGGTAGGAAACTTTCTATACACCGTGCTTTGTTAATAACTGAGAGTTTATGGTTTGAATTATGGAATTTTGATCTGTAAATTGATGAAAGTCACCTTCATATGGCAGGGGATGTTTCACTTATGCCTGATGTATCTGTTGACCTTGTGGTTAACATAATTGAAGGTCTCAATCCCAACCCCTACCACTTATAATATCATTCTGTTCCAGATTGAAAATCTCCATTTTGTTTCTTTTTATCAAATTACTGCTGACACTTAATATGACCTTCTTTATATAGATTCGAGAAAGCCTATTGTTGCTGCCATAGAGGGACTTGCTCTTGGAGGTGGTTTAGAACTAGCATTGGTGTGTCATTCTAACCAAAGCACCACCTACATCCCTAGTTTTTGGTGAATTGGTTTAATGACTTAATTTTACTTCTTGCAGGGATGTCATGCACGTATTTCTGCTCCCCGAGCTCAACTTGGGTTGCCTGAGCTTTCTCTTGGTATTATTCCAGGATTTGGAGGTATACTGCTTTTGTCTGCATCTATTTTAACGAGTGATCAAATATCAGCATTTACCAAGATTTTAACATTTGGTTTTTGCTTTTTTAAGGTACACAACGTCTTCCAAGGCTTGTAGGGCTGTCAAAGGGGATTGAAATGATGCTGGTAACTTTTTTTTTTTTTTTCATTTTCACTTACATACTCGTAAAAAATATATATAAGTACATTAATTAAATTAATTAAGACTTTCTTGCACAAAAAATAATTAAAACTTGTTTTTGGTTGGAGGCTATACTTATTTGCGTTATATTTTAAAATTAGCTGGCAGTTATTGAGCTAGAGAAGGCAGGAGACAGGGAATTTGTCTTGAATGAACTATTTTAGTGGGTTAGAGCAGCTTAGAGATAGAAGAATGAAATTAGGATAGTTTTTTATCTGCTGCTTGTTTACAATAGCATAGAAACAACACAGTTGTGTATTTACTAGTTTCTATATGCTTGATTTATCTTCCATTGTTTGCAAATCAGTATGCTAATACTTTGCTTTTTCAGACATCAAGACCAATATTATCTGAAGAAGGGAAGAAGTTGGGCCTCATCGACTCCATAGTGTCCTCTGAAGAGTTACTGAAAGTATCACGTATGTGGGCTTTAGCGATTGCAGAGAGGCGCAAACCATGGATTCGTTCCCTTCACAGGACAGATAAGATTGGATCCCTGTCTGAGGCACGTGAGATACTAAAAGTTGCACGTCAACAAGCCAGTATAACTGCTCCAAATATGCCTCAGCACCAGGTTTGTCTTGATGTGATTGAGGAGGGCATTGTTCATGGAGGATACAGTGGAGTTCTAAAGGTATTTGTCATTTAGTTTCTTACCATTGATGTTATTTGTTTTATTGGCTTCTGGAGGTTTCAGTTTCAGAGACTACTACCTGCCCTCCTGTTCTTTTTATCTATACAGGAACTAGGAACTTTTATCATCTGGCGACATGCATGTTTCTAATTTCTTAGGTCTTTATAAACGTAGTTAGAGACCCAAGCATTGCTTTCTAAATATTTTGAAGCATTGAGCTCTAGCTGTTTATAATTGTGCTAATGACAAAACTTGTCTATACAGGAGGCAAAAGATTTTAAGAAGTTGGTTTTGACAGACACATCTAAAGGTCTTGTTCACGTCTTTTTTGCTCAACGTTCAACAACTAAGGTACAGGGTTGATGCAAGCTGCCTCTTCCCCCCAAACTTTCTCCCCTTCCTACTTTTTACAAAGTAAATCTATTTTTTTTTTTTTTGAAGTCATCATTACTAGATTGCATCAATTTTTTTTAGTTTCAGTAATTTCTATAGTTCTAGCCTCTCTACATTTCTTACTATTTTTGGGAACTTCAAATTTATACAGGTGCCAAATGTTTCTGATATTGGGCTTAAACCAAGGCACATAAAGAAAGTTGCTGTCATTGGAGGAGGTCTAATGGGTTCTGGCATTGCTACAGCTCTTATTCTGAGCAATATAAAGGTTGTTCTTAAGGAAGTTAATCTTGAGTATCTTATGAAGGGAACAAAAATGATTGAAGGTATGTATTACTTGATAGAAGTTTATTGCGATTTAATTTCATCTCATGGTCGTACATGATGTCTGCTTGTTTTTTTTATTATGTAGCAAATGTCCGGGGCTTGGTAACAAAAGGGAAGCTGACACGGGATAAGGCTGACAAGATCCTCTCTTTGCTCAAAGGCGTTTTGGATTACACAGAATTTAAGGATGTTGATATGGTCATAGAGGTAGGCACTCAAAATAAATTAGCAATTATAATTTTCATATATGCCCATTCCCATGGCTACTGTCTACTTTTTGTCCTGTAATTTAATCATAAAGAAAGTCTTGTAAATGAATTATTTACATATTAGATTCTGTTAAAAACAAGTCTGATATAGCTATTTTTCTGTACAGGCTGTCATTGAAAAGATTCCGCTTAAGCAAACAATATTTAGTGAAATTGAGAAAGCTTGTCCTTCTCACTGCATATTGGCTAGTAACACCTCTACTATTGACCTTCATTTAGTTGGGGAGAAAACAACCTCTCAAGACCGCATTATTGGGGCACATTTTTTTAGGTAAATGGCAAATTCTTGATTCGTTGCTGCTTCAAGCAAGCTTGCCACTTAAAGTATACACAGTCCAAATCTTAGATATCTTTTGTATCTAATGTCAGAGAGATGTTATTTGATAATCATGTCTCATTGCAGTGCTTGTTGTAATGGATTGCACACACTTGATCGTCTTTGTTTCTTTGTTTCTTTCTTTCTTTATCTATTTACTCTGTGCAGCTCAATATTTCTAATAGCTAGGATGTAATTATATTGTAGTAACCAAATCTAACATTCGATCCCTTCTTTTTATTTTGATTCCTTATTAACAGCCCTGCTCATGTGATGCCTCTCCTGGAAATTGTGCGGACGGAGAAGACTTCACCACAAGTGATACTTGATCTTATGACAGTTGGAAAAGTCATAAAGAAGGTCCCTGTTGTGGTGGGAAACTGCACTGGTTTTGCAGTTAATAGAACGTTCTTCCCATACTCACAAGGTTCTCATATGCTGGTCCATTTAGGTGTGGATCTTTTCAGAATAGACAGGGTAATCAAGAAGTTCGGCCTTCCTCTTGGCCCATTCCAGTAAGATTCTTATGAAAACTGTTTCTTCATTTTAAGTTGACCTCAAACACCGAGCGTTTAGAATTATGGCACTGCTTTAGGAGGTCCTAGTTAGTTCTAACAAAATAAGAGTCCTGGGGGAGGACTTCCATTTAATTTGAAGTTTTCAGATCACTTCTATGTATGGCTGTTGTAGAATAAGGTTTTTGCACTTATGCTAGAAGGTTTTTTTCTAGTTTTACTATTGTACTAGAAGCCCCTTATGGTCTTCTGAATTCAAAAATTCAATTTGCAATCTTAACCACGATACATATAATTTTAACTCTTACTATTTCACTTATGTAAACCTACTGTAATTAGTATTCGTAATAGCATTTTTGAGTCACTTCAGCATTCCCTCTTAGCTTCACTTATGAAAACCCTTACATATTAGCCTTAATAGTCCATATGGAACATACCTTATTGTATGCGATGTCCTTATCTGCAGGCTTCAAGACTTAGCGGGATATGGAGTATTCATGGCAACTGCAAAACAGTTTTGTGATGCCTTTCCTGACAGAACATTTCAATCACCATTGATTGACCTCTTAATAAAAAGTGGACGGAATGGTAATATAAATCCCATACCTCATATGATATCTTGTGTTTTAAGTTTAGCGAATACTTTTGTATGCATATCATCTTAGCCCTTCTCTACACTTGTGGAATTTAGGTAAAAACAATGGGAAAGGATATTACATTTATGAAAGGGGAAACCAGCCAAAACCTGATCTGACAGTACTACCAGTAATTGAAGAGTCTCGACGACTTGCAGATATTATGCAAGGAAGAAAGGTATTTATTTGCTCTGTTCGAAGTGTAGACCACCATTCACAGTAATAATCGTAGTTGGAATTATGCTTGCTATCAAATGCTTCTGATACAGTGATACTTAAAGCTCTATGTGACAAAAGTTGTTTTAATTATTTTTAAGCATCTATAGGACTAGTGCTTATTAAGTTTTGTGGATCATGGTGACAGCCTATAACTGTAACAGACCAAGAAATTGTGGAGATGGTACTCTTTCCTGTAGTAAATGAGGCATGCCGTGTTTTGGATGAAGGAATAGTTGTCCGGGCATCAGACCTTGACGTTGCATCTGTTTTTGGGATGAGTTTCCCATCCTACCGGTGAGTGATTTTATTATGACTCTGAGGATGTTACTTAATACTATAAGAGCTATTTTACCAAAATATTTTTTAGGCAACAGAGAGGATTGTTTTTTCTTTCTTTTTTTTTCTTCTGAATTATAGGTGTTAAATTTTCAGTAATCTTTGTAAATTAGTATCTTACAAGCTTGCATTTATATTGTGTGGCAGTGGCGGTATTGTTTTTTGGGCAGATTTGGTTGGGCCTAAACATGTTTACTCAAGTCTGAAGAAATGGTCAGAACTATATGGCAGCTTCTACAAACCATCACGATTTTTGGAAGAAAGAGCAACAAAAGGCATGCTACTGGTAAGAACTTCCACACCTGTTGTTGTTTTCTAAACATTTACGCAACATGACTTGGTTAGCAACATCCTCCACGAAAAAGTACATAACCGAAAAATCCTAGTGTGTTGCATAGTTTTGGCACCTCATTTCTTGTGATTACTTTGTCTTGAAAATGTCCCATATGAGCCCTTTTTTCTCATATTAATAATACAATGAAAAGAAATAGTGACAGTGGTGGTATATTTTGATTTTCTGTTTTTTTGCAGAGTCAACCTGCTTCATCATCAGCAGCAGCTTCAAGGGCTCGCCTGTGAGCAATAAGAAAAGTAAGTTACCCTTAATCGTGGGTTTGATTGGGAAGGTTTCTATGTTTCTCGTAATAAAATCTCGAAATGTAATCAGTTTTAGCTTTCGAAGCATTATCCGCCTGTAAGCCTGTAGCATACAATCGAGAAGTGTTTTATATCTAGAATATTTATGTATTGGTTTTCATCGAATAAATATATAATTATTGCTTATTTGTTTGGTAATGCGAGTGCTGGTAGAAGGAGAGAGAGGTATTAAACGGGAATTGGATTAAATGTGAAAAAACACATTTAAAGAAAATGTAACTTAAAATAAAAAAATCTAAAAGACAGACAATATAAAAGTGTTGGTTTTTAGTGATCAAATCTGAAAATAGGCAGGTGAAAAATGATCTACATCTACATCGTAGAATTTACACCATTTTTTTTTTACTTAAATATGGCAAGCAACTTTTAAGGTTGGTTATTTTTTATAGCATTTTTTAACTATTTTATGGTGTTTGCTATATCATGTAAGGATGTTCATCAAACCGCTCAAATTCTTTGCACTGTAAAAAAAAATAAGATTTAAATTTTTTTGCGGTGCGATCGCGGTTTGAATTTTTCTTAAATCGCGCAGTGTTTGCGATTTTGAATTGTTAATATGCGGTTCAAATTTCACTGCATTGCATATTATAAAAATACAAATTTTTATATTTATTTAGGTCCAATATGTGAAGACTCAGCCTAAAGTCCACTAATTATTGTATTGTTGAAACTTAGTTTTTTTTTTTCATATTTATTTTTAAGCCTTATAGTATTTTTGACAGGTGCTGCTCAAGTTTTGTTGTATTTGTGATGGTATCAAAAAGTTCAACCTCTAAAATACCATTCAAAGGCCTCTCATTTCTTCTTGAAATATTGCCAGTTCTTTGACAACGATCACACGCCTTGACAAGTTCATTAGCATCCTTGAAAAAAGTTGGCTAATAAAAACCACTTTGCAAAACCTTTGCAGCTGTTCTTGTTTCGCTAAAATATCATCCGCATTGCAAATCATGGTAGTGATTTAGGATAGAACCATCTCCTTTTCAGGAACACATCTTCTAATGATCTAATCAACACAATACTTGTAGAGAATTGCTCTTCCCAATAATAATACTTCACTTCAGAAAAGAACTTCTTTAGTTGTTTCCTAGTCAAATTTGGAGGTGTAATGTTGGTAGTCAAAAAATTTACATAGTCTGCAAACTATAGTACCATTAAGCTTTCCCTCAAAGCAAAGAGCGGCTCATCGGGCAACCCATCATTTATTTGCATTTTCTTCATATTTTGGCTCTCCTCTAATTCCATTCTTGACATATGATCTGCAACTAGGTTCTCACTTCTCTTCTTATCTTTTATTTCCAAATTGAACTCTTGAAGAAGAAAGACCCATCAGATTAATCTTGGCTTAGAATCTTTCTTGGTCATAAGGTATTTTATCGTTGAATGATCAGTATATACTATAGCCTTGTTCCCAATTAGATACGGCCAAAACTTGTCACAAGCAAACACAATGGCCAACATCTCCTTCTAATTAGTTGCATAGTTCAACTGAGCATCATTCAAGGTCCTACTAGCATAGTAGATGGTATAAAAAACCTTGTCAACTTGTTGACCCAAAACAACTCCAATTGCATCACATATCAACTCAAATGGCAGCTCCCAATTTGGTGCAATGATTATAGGTGTCGAAATCAGTTTCCCCTTGAGAGTTTGAAAGGCTTTTAATCATTCATTTCCAAACTCAAAAGGTACTCCGTTAACAAGCAAGTTGGACAATGACTTAAAGATCTTGGAGAAGTCTTTGATAAACCCTTCGATAAAAACCAGCATGACCCAAAAACTTTGAATCCCTTTCACTGACACTAGAGGGGGAAAATTCTCAATTGTAGACACCTTGGCCTTATCTACCTCAATGCCTTCTTTTGAGATCTTGTGTCCCAAAACAATCCCCTCTTTCACCATAAATTGACACTTCTCTCAATTGAGTACTAAATTAGACTCCTTCACATCTTTCCAAAACCATCTCCAATCCTCAAACAATGGTTAAACGACGAGCCAAACACCAAGAAATCATCCACAAAAATCTATATACAGTTCTCAATCAAATCAGAAAAAAAAAATAGCCATAATATATTGTTGGGATGTTATTGGTGCATTACACAACCCAAATGGCATCCTTCGAAAAATAAAAGTGCCATATGGACATGTAAACGTTTTCTACTCTTGATCTTCAGGTGTGATAGCTATTTGGTGTACCCAAAGTAACCATCTAGAAAATAGTAATACTCTTGACCCTTCAATTTGCCTAACATCAAATCAATGAATGGAAGAGGAAAGTGGTATTTTCTTGTTGCCTTGTTAAGTTTGCAATAATCAATGCAAATCTTCCAACTAGTTACATTTCTTATCAGAATCAGCTCATTCTTTACTATCGTCATCCCCCTTTCTTTGGCACAACTTGGACTGGACTACCCATTTACTGTCTGAAATTGGATAAGCCACCCCTGCATCTAATCACTTTACCACTTCCTTTCTCACCACCTCCTTCATTGGCAGATTGAGTCTTCTTTGTGCATTAACGGTCGATTTGGCTCCACTCTTTATTAACATCCAATGCATAACTATTGAGGGGTTGATCCCCTTGATGTCAGCCAATGTCCACCCAATGGCCTTCATGTGTGCTCTAATAACTCTTAATAACTTATTTATCTCCACATTAGAAAGTGAAGTTGGCACTATGGAAGTGTCTTGTTCTTGCCTAGAAATTCATATCTCAGATGGTCAGGAAGTACTTTCAATTCAAGCTCTGGTAGCTTCTCAACTAAAGGTAAGGGCCTTTTTGGCACTACCCCTAGCTCTTCAAAACATTTCTTGTAAAGACCGCTTAGTTTAATTTAGAAATTAGTAGTTAATCATGTTTAATTATGGAAAATTATTTATAGATATTTAAATAATTATTTATACTGTTATTTTTGAATTCAGAATGCATTTTTATGTCATATAGTGAAATTCCATAATTTTGTATTCTGGTGCCCGGTAACATGGAACTCGGTGTTTGGCTCAGTAAAAATCAAAACTTAGTATGTTAGTATATTTGGACGGTTTATTAAACATTGAGAATGTCGGGATTGGCCGGGAATTTAGAATTTCCCAAAATACCCCTTTAGTGTTAGTTATGCTATTTTAGTGAGAAGGGGCAAAATGGTCATTTTGCCCCATTGTTATTTTGTCCTTTAGTGGATTTTATGTGATGAAAATATATAATTTAAATATTATTTTGTTGGCTGAATAAGGAGTGGAAATGTTCTTTTTATCATTTATTTCAAAATTGGAAAAAGTTAGAAAATTAGAAATTTCAAAGCCTCTCTCTCTCTCTCTCTCTCTCTCTCTCTCTCTCTCTCTCTCTCTCTCTCTCTCTCTCTCTCTCTATTTCGGCCCTTTGAGCAGCAAGAAAAAGTGGTGTTTTCCTTGGTTTTTAAGCTGGTTTTAGCATAGATTTTGACCTCAAGTTGTTGGTAAGATCCTTGTAGCTCTTTCTTAAGTTTCTTGGGTTTTAAGGATTAGAAATTTTGCATGCAATGGAGTTTTTTTTTTACTTGCTGCAGTGGTAGTTTGTTTTGATGTTGTGTTCTTAATATTATTGATGTTTAATGGAGTAAAATAGGGTAGATTTTGATGCATGCTTCTTGCTTTTGTTCAAGTTTAGAATTTTAACTCAAAGCTTTGGATTTCTATGGTGAAATGTTAAATTAGTTTCTGTGAAGGTTGCTTATGTTTATGGAAGTTTTCTGGAGTTATTTTATGCTTGCTTGAGTAGATTAAATCAAGTTTTGATGCATGTTTAGTTGATTTAACCAAGTTTGAGTTTTGAACTCAAAGCTTGGAGCTTTAATGGTGATTTTCGATTCTGTATTTTCTGGGCTGTGTAGATGCTTTAGAAATGTTCTTTGGGGTATTTAGAGCAGGTCTGGAAGTTTTGGTTTGGTTTGGAATTGATTTGAGCAAAGTGTGAATTTTTGAAAGTTTCCTGCGAGGAACCGGAATTCCGGTTGTGCATCCGGAATTCCGGATGGGGTTCAGATTTCCGAACCGAATTCGGTTGTAAATTGGTCTGCCGGTTGGGAAATTTTCAGGAACCCTAGATTTTCTCATTTTTATGTTATTTGGGGTATTGCCATGCTTTTTATCGATAGGGAAACTTTTAGTTTCTAGTTTAAGTCCCCGGGAAGTGATTTAGCGTATCACTTAATAGTGTTGTGATTGTTATGGTTTAGGAGCCTGTAAACCGCCGTGCAGTTCGCTCCAAATCGTTGACCACATTAACTCGAATTCGGAATTGAGGTAAGATTAGTATAACAGTATGCATATGTATTACATGTTTAGCGTGCATGTGAGGAAGCCTGTTAGATTACATTAGATATGTATGTTGGCTTCGTACCATCCGACCATATCACATCGGGTATGCTAGAGTATGACTAGCAACTGGAGTATGACCAGTATACCGAATGTAGGTTGATACTAGGGTTGGTGGTACAGTGCTATGTGACCGTATCACATCGGTTAGGCTAGAGTATGACTAGCAGCTGGAGTATGACCAGTGAACCGAGTATAGGCTGATACTGTAACACATCGGTACAGGCTAGAGTATGACCAAGAATTTCGGAGTATGATCAGTGTACCGAGTATAGGCTGTTACTTGTCAATAGTACCGTCTTATGAACGTTCGGGACTCAGTATCGCGTGGGACACGGCTGTTAGGGTTATGGTCAGGGGTATGGGCGTCTGATCATAACCCCGAATTTATGTATGTTTATGATTTATGCTTTTCTTACTGAGTCTGTCGACTCACAGTGCTATTTTTATGTGTAGGTAAAGGCAGAGCTAAAGCTGAAGGACCGTGAGAGCGAGCCGGTGAAGATTGTACATGTCGGGGTGGTTAGGCCTGGAGCGTACGATCCTCGGGACAACAGTGCTTGTTTTGTAATTAGTCGCTAGGCGACAAGTATTTTGTATAGTCAGTGAACTTTTGTAAAATGTTTTGTAATCGGGATCCCGAGTATTTTTGTATAAATATTTTATAAGTTTAATTAAAAAGCAAAAATTTTAATTAATCACGATTTCCATAAACCTCGTTGATTAGCAACGAGCTGCACAGTACGTTTAAAAATCACGTAATACGCCTATGCTAGTTAGGGTGTTACATTTCTTCTTCAATGGCCAATATGAATCAAGCCATTTCTCATACTCCATTGCTTCCTTTCCATCTTGGTCGTTCACATCACCTTCAATCAAACTCAACTCTAAAGGATCTTCAATCAATTGTCTTCCTTCTACTAAATTTCCCACAACATCTACTGAAAAATAGTTGTCACTAGCCTTGGGATAAGTCATCCCTTTGAGAACATTGAAAACCACTTCTTCCCCTTGCACTCTCAACTTCAACTCACCTTTCTGAACATCTATCAAAGCTTAGTCGGTTGCCAAAAAGGGTCTCCCAAGGATAATGGGAGCATTAATACTTCCTCCATGTCAAGAACAATAAAATTTTCTGGAAAAATAAACTTGTCCACCTTGACAAGGACATCTTTAATTACCTCCCTTGGATGAGCCAAGGAACGGTCAGCTAATTGCAAAGTCACGGTTGTTGGCTTTGGCTTGCCCCAATTGTAATCTCTTGAACACTGACAAGGGCATTAGGTTGATACTCGCCCCCAAATCACATAGAGCATTGATTCCTTATATCCTCCCAATAGTGCAAGGGATGGTAAAACTCTTAGGATCTCTCAATTTAGGAGAAAGTTTTTTTTTTTTGTAAAATTGCACTACACTCTTCCGTGAATGCCATAGTTTTGAAGTCTTCCATATTTCTCTTCTAATACAAGATGTCCTTCATGAACTTGACATAAATTGGCATCTGTTCCAAGGCCTCTGCAAATGGAATGTTGATATGCAACTTTTTAAATACTGTACAAAACTTAGTGAACTGCTTATCCATGTTGTTTTTACAAAGCCTTTGAAGATAGGGGATCTTAACATGATGCTCAATACTAACGGGTGGAGAAGCTTCCTTGTTTTGTAGACCTTTAGTAGTCTTGTTTTCCTCTTGTTTCTTCTCTTCTCATGCCAATGCATGTGCCTGTTGATCCTGATCCACATCTTCAACTGACTTCTTCTCACTTAACCCATCATAATTCTTCCCACTTCTCAAGGTAATTGCCTTGCAATTTTCTTTTTGATTAACCACTATTGTGCTTGGAAAATTTCCTTGGGCACGATTAGCCATGAGAGTGGCCAATTGCCCCATTTGAGTCTTGATATTTCAAATAGAAGACCGAGTTTCTACCAAAAATTGGCTTATGACATTTGCTTGGTTTTCAAAACTTCCACCCAAAAATTATTGTTGATGATTAGTGGGCTGATAATTTTGTTGTTGTTGTGGCCTATTTCTCTGCTGGTAGAAACCTTGTTGTTGTTGGTTATACAACTGCCCTTGATAACTATGACGATGTCCATCAAGAAAATTGTAATTGTCGTTTTTGAAATAGTTTCCAATGGCTTGAGCTTGCTCCATCGGTAAAATATTCACATCAACTTGGAAATCGTCATAAGAGTGAGGCCCTCCACATAACTCATAAGTCACTTGAGCTTGTTGCACTTGAACTGTCATCATCTTGGTCAAGGCTTCCACTTGGGCTGCTAACTTAGTGATGGCATCAACTTCATGCATACCCGCCACTTTCCTAAATAGGCTTCTCTCACTTGGCCATTGATGATTATTTATGGTCATCTCCTCAAGTAAATCAAAAGCCTCATTAGCACTTTTCCTCGTAGAGGTCCCACCAGAAGCAACATCTATGACTGTGCTGGTATTACTGTTGGAAATATTTTACCAGGATCTAGATTTACTACCATGTATGTTTCATTAACATCCTAATATGAATTCTAAAACAATGAAATAAACACATATAAAGTTTAGGATACCTTACATTGGGTGCAGCGGAATATAATGACTCCTTCCGTTCAGATCTCTAGCCCTTGATTCCTTTCTGTAGCAGAGCATCACCAAGATCTGAACCTGGATCTCTTTCTCTCCTTCCTTTGATGCCGATTCTCCTTAATGTTGTTTGGAATCTCCTACAGTCTTACACACTATGATTGAGATACCACTTAATGTGTGTGGGCACTCACTCATTCACTCAAGGTTCGAAAAATTGAAGAGGAAAAGAGAAGGAGAAGTGGCGACTAGGGTAAATAGAAAGAGGCTTAGTTTTCATCTGACAAAGTTAAGTGTGAATAAGAGTCATCACTATCTATTTATATGTAACCACCTAGGTTTAGGTTAGAATTATTTGGCATTAAAATAATAGAAAAATAAATAGTAAAATCACACTAAGTGACCGTCCCTAGAATGGATAATGGGCCCACTTTGTAATTTTGCAGTTTTATCATTTTTGTTTCTCATTTTCTCAAAAACGCCAATTTTCAAATTCAACCATTTAAATGCCAATTCTAATTATTTAATAACTATAAATAATTATTAAATAATATTGTCATTCATCATATTTATTAATTGAACCATACAAAGTATCATAATTAACAAATATGCCCTAAAAACTCTTTCTTTACAATTTCGCCCTTACTTAGTGAAAAATTCACAAATAGACATAGTCTAATTTGAGAATTATAATTGATTAATCAAAACCAATTAAATGAGTCTTACAAGTAATATTGTCTCAACTAGTGGGGGGACCATGGGTCTATATAACCGAGCTTCCAATGAGCAGATCAAGAATTTATAACCTAAATTCACTGACTTATTAATTCTTCGTTGAATCCACGCATAGAACTTAGAATTGCACTCTCAGTATATAGAATGCTCTATATGTTCCACCATATAGACACATCATTAGTTATCCATTGTTATAATCCTAATTTGATCAATGATCCTCTATATGAATGATCTACACTGTAAAGGGATTAGATTACCGTTACACCCTACAATGTATTTTATCCTTAAAACACTTAACCCCGTATAAATGATATTTCAGCTTATGTGAAATGAGTATGTAAAGCCCGCTTAGTTAATTTGGAAATTATCAGTTAATTGTGATTAATTATGAAATTATTTATAGCTATTTAAATAATTTCTTATACTGTTATTTATGTTATTCAGTAGCTTGCATATTTTGCATTTCCGGTGTCCGGTATTTTGGAACTCGGCGTTTGGCTCAGTAGAAATCACAACTTAGTATGTTAGTAGTTTGGGGACGGGTTTTAGACATTGGGAATGTCGGGATTGGCCGGGAATTTAGAATTTCCCAAAAATACCCCTTTAGTATGATTTATGTGATTTTATGGTGGAGGGGCAAAATGGTCTTTTTGCCCCATTAGTGTTTTGTCTTATGTGATTTATTAAATGGATTAAATGTTTATTTTAAATGATTATTTTGGCTGAAATGAATAGTGCTTGGTTAGTTATTTCATTTTCATTTTCACAAAATATTAAGTTTGGAAAAAGAAAGAAAATTTCAAAGGAAAACACTCTCTTTTCTCTCTCTCTTTTTTTCGGCTGAAACTTGGGGTTCAAGAGCTGGAATTTTTGTGGTGATTCAAGCTTGGGTTGCAAGCTCTAGTAATCCTTTGTTGAGGTATTTCTTTATGTGATTTCTCTACCTTGTTTTCTTGAGTTTGTTTGATGAAAAAGTTGAGAAAATGCATGTTAATTTGAAGTTCTTGCTGCTGTGATTTGTTGTTGTTTGCTAAAGTTAATCTTGCTATTTTTTTAAGTAATTTAGAGCTAGTGTATGCATGATGGTTACTTGGAATCAAGTTTTGGGAGTTTTTAGTTCAAGAGCATGAATTTTGAAAATATATGTTGAATCTGTAAATTACTTGCTGTGGTTGATTATTTTCATTTTCAGAGGCTTAGTTATGCATATTTAGGTAGGTTTGATCTAGCTTGATTGCATGTTAGTGGATTTTAACCAAGTTTGAGTTTTGGAACTCAAAGCTTGGTCTTTAATGGTGTTTTGTGATTCTGTGAGTTCTGGGTGAATTTGTTGCCTTTAAATGGTTATTTGGGGCATATAGAACAGGTCTGGAAGATCTTGCATGATTTGGGTTAGAATTGATCGAGTTATGAATTTTTGAAAAATTCCTGCGAGGAACCGGAATTCCGGTTGTGCAACCGGAATTCCGGATGGGTGTCCAGTAATTCCCAGAACCGGAATTCCGGTTGGGCAACCGGTCTACCGGTTGGGGAATTTTCAGAAACCCTAGTTTTCCTCGTTTTTATGTTTTTAGGGGTATTGCCATGCTTTTTATCGATAGGGAAACTTTTAGTTCCAAGTTTTAGTCCCCGGGAAGTGATTTAGCGTGTCACTTATAGCGTTGTGATTTTTATGGTTTAGGAGCCAGTAATCCGCCGCTCAGCTTCAGTTCCAGTCAGGTTGACCGGCACACCTGAAATCGGAATCCAGGTAAGATTAGTATAACAGTATGCATATGTAGATTACATGTTTAGCGTGCATGTAGGAAGCCTGCTAGATTACATTAGTTATGTATATAGGCTTCGAACCATCCAACCCTGTCACGTCGGTACAGTGGAGTATGACCACACGGAGTATGACCGGTTCGACCGATCAGCCGACATTTGGTTGGTGGTTCGGCTATTGACCTATCCCGTCGGTACATGCTGGAGTATGACCAGCAGCCGGAGTATGACCGGTTCGACCGATCAGGAGGATACTTGTCAATAGTACCGTCCCTGTGAACGTTCAAAACTCAGTACCATGTTGGACATGGCAGTAGTGGCTCAGTACCATGTTGGACATGGCAGTAGCGGGACTCAGTATCGTGTTGGACACGGCAGTTAGAATTATGTATGATATTATTATGCTTTTCTTACTGAGTCTGTCGACTCACAGTTTATGTTCATGTGTAGGTAAAGGCAAGGCTATAGCTGATGGACCGTGAGCGAGCTTATGAGATTGTACATGTCGGGGCGGTTAGGCCTGGAGCGTACGATCCTCGGGACAGCAAGGCTGAATTTTTGTAACTGGTCGTTAGACGACTTTTATTTTTATGTAATGGTTAAACAGTTAAACTTTTTGTAAATATTTTTATAATCGGGATCCCGAGTCTTTTGTAATATGGTTTTATAAGTTTAATTAAAAAGCAAAATTTTAATTAATCACGTTTTTCCATAAACCTCGTTGATTAGCAACGAGCTGCACAGTACGTTTAAAAATCACGTAATACGCCTAAGGTAGTTAGGGTGTTACAATTTGGTATCAGAGCCGCCAGGTTGTCTTCCGAAGATCGTCACGACATGTACAATCATCATCAGCAGTTAGCTCGGTTCACGGTTCAGTAAGCCTTTATTGCTTTAGTAGTTTATTTTATTCAGTTATGAAAAAGAAAAGCCTGTTAGGAAGCATGTTAGTAGCCTGATAGTAGAATAGGCGCATGTTTCGTTTTTAATTTCCAAATTAAGCGGCATTAGTAAGCTCTCCTTGAATACGACCTGATATGCCAACTCTTGGTTTCGCAGGCGGTTCTAACTAGATGGACGCCAGGCGACTACCAGAGTCGGGCAACTCCGTAGGTCGAATCAAGGTCGGGGAGCCTCGGTTTCCCCCACCCGCTAGGGGCCGAGGTAGAGGTCCCCGAGGCGGGGCTCGTGGCCGGGTGATGAGAACCCGCCACAGCTGCCCAGGCTCCCCCACCGATCGGGGAGCCCCGAACCGGGAGTTACGGTTGCGGAGATGCAAGCCCGGATCGAAGAACAAGACCTCCGCATTCGTAGGTTGAGACAGCGGGGTGCTCCTGCAGCCTCGTGCCCATAGTTCCGGTGGCACCCGCCCCTCGCCGCCTGGCCGAGATAGTGGTGGCGGCCCATAGATTGGAACCTTTGTATGAGCGGTTCCGGAAGCAAGCACCTCCGGTATTCCTGGGAGGTCCGGATGTAATGAAAGCCGAGCAATGGCTGACGGTGATCACCAAGATACTGAATTTCATGGGTGTCACCGGTAACGACAGAGTGGTGTGCGCCAC
Organism: Cannabis sativa; assembly: GCF_029168945.1. Lineage (NCBI taxonomy): Eukaryota > Viridiplantae > Streptophyta > Magnoliopsida > Rosales > Cannabaceae > Cannabis > Cannabis sativa. The sequence goes on from NC_083601.1 coordinate 64,547,848, forward strand.
GTTTCAGTTCCAGGAGGATGCGTTGGTATGGTGGGACATGGTGTCTCAGATCCATGACGTCACCACCATGACCTGGGAAAGGTTCCAGGAACTCTTCAACGCAAAGTATTACAATGAGGCGGTCAGAAGCGCCAAGAGGAAAGAGTTCGTTCACCTGACCCAGCGGGAGAACATGAGCGTCACTGAGTATACTACTCAGTTTGATCGGTTGGCGAGGTTAGCCTCGGGAATTGTGCCGACCGACTTCAGCAAGAAGGAGAAGTATGCCGGACGGGTTGAATCCCAAGATCGTGCATGACCCGATGATCACCACCGACGACGCACCACCTATGCTCGGATGGTGGAGAAGGCACCGCGAGCCGAGGGCGCAGCGGGGTGTATGTCGAATCGGCCCCAAGACTCGGTTGGTGGCGGGGCTCCTACCCCTCCCCGCATCGGCTATAGCAGGGGGAGTAGTGGTTCGGCCATTGATCAGAGGAAGAGAGCACCCACTGCTTCCGGCGGCTCGAGTCAGAATAAGAGGTTCCGGGGGAACCAGAACAGAGGGAGTCGTCCTGGTGGTACTGAGACCCGATTCTCCTATCCCGAGTGCCCTAGCTGCAAGAGGCACCATCGGGGCGAGTGCAAAGGTCAGGGATGCTTCCATTGTGGCATGCCCGGACACTTCAAGAGGGAATGTCCCCAGCTCCGATCAGAGGCACCGAGAGCTCCAGCGATACCCACTCCAGCCAGGGTGTTCGCTATCACGCAGGCTGATGCAGATGCCAGCCCATCGCCTGTCACAGTCAGCTTTTTATTAACAACTCGCTATATTCAGTGCTGTTTGATTCTGGGGCTACACATTCTTATGTGGCGGCCAGGGTCTTTAGTAAGTTGGGTAGACCCTTTGATAGATATGAATCAGGGTTTGGAACCCTGTTACCTGGCGGAGAATTGGTTATCTCCAATAGGTGGATTAGGTCTATGCCGATCAGGATAGATGGTAGAGAGTTAAGCGCTGATCTGATAGAGATGAGCTTAGTCGAATTTGATATTATTTTAGGAATGGATTTCCTATCTAAATATTCCTATGAAAGCATTTGATCAGTAAGAGGAAGATGGTGGTCTTCCAACCGGAAAGTGAAGAACCATTTGTATTTGTTGGTTCGGTTCAAGGATCTCTGATCCCGGTGATCTCGGCTATGTCAGCGAGAGAATTGTTGCACGGCGGGTGCTTAGGGTTTCTGGCCGTGGTGGTGGACACCACTCGGCCAGACACCATTCGGCCAGAGGACATCAGAGTGGTTCGGGAATTTTTGGACGTTTTCCCCGAAGAACTTCCGGTGGTTACCACCTCGGCGGGAGATTGATTTCGTGATTGACTTGGCACTGTGGGTGGAACCGGTTTCCAAAGCCCCGTATAGGATGGCTCCACTGAACTTAAGGAATTAAAGATTCAGCTCCAAGGGTTGCTTGACATAGGGTTCATTCGGCCCAGTGTGTCACCCTGGGGAGCCCGGTTTTGTTCGTCAAGAAGAAGGATGGATCTATGAGGATGTGCATCGACTACAGGGAGTTGAACAAGCTGACGGTGAAGAATAAATATCCATTACCTAGGATCGATGACTTGTTCGATCAGCTTCAGGGGAAGACGGTCTTTTCTAAGATTGATCTCCCTTCGGGTTATCATCAGTTGAGAATCCGAGAGGAGGACATTCCAAAGACGGCTTTCCGCACTAGGTATGGACATTACGAGTTTCTGGTCATGTCATTCGGACTAACCAATGCTCCTGCAGCATTCATGGACCTGATGAATAGAGTATTCAAGGATTTCCTCGATATCTGTGTGATTGTGTTTATCGACGACATCCTCGTGTACTCTCAATCAGAAGAGGAGCATGAGTTACATCTTCAGATGGTACTGCAACGGCTTCGAGAACATAGACTTTATGCCAAGTTCAAGAAATGTGAGTTCTGGTTGTCTCAGGTGTCCTTCCTAGGGCACATTGTGAGTAAAGATGGGATCAAGGTGGATCCCGGGAAGATTGAATCCGTCAGGGATTGGCCGAGACCGAAGACAGTGACAGAGATCAGAAGCTTCTTGGGATTAGCTGGGTACTACCGTAGGTTCGTGGAGGGGTTCTCCAAAATTTCAATGCCCCTAACCGAGCTTACAAAGAAGAATCAGCGATTTATCTGGTCAGATAAATGTGAAGCTAGCTTTCAGGAGCTGAAGCAGAGATTGATTACTGCTCCAGTGCTAGCTTTGCCTTCGACGAGGAGAAGTTCGTAGTCTATCGTGACGCATCCAAACAGGGTTTGGGGTGTGTATTGATGCAAGCCGACCGGTTATCGCTTATGCCTCTCGTCGGTTAAAGGATTATGAACGGGGCCGATACCCGACTCATGATCTAGAATTGGCCGCAGTGGTTTTTGCACTGAAGATTTGGCGGCATTACCTTTATGGGGAGAAGTGTGAGATCTATACCGACCATAAAAGTCTCAAGTATTTCTTTACTCAGAAAGATTTGAACATGAGACAAAGGCGTTGGTTGGAATTAGTGAAGGATTACGATTGCGAGATCCTCTATCATCCCGGAAAAGCCAATGTAGTGGCCGATGCCCCGAGCGTAAAGGGTCCCGGGCAAGTAGCTAGCATGGTTCAGATCTCACCCCAGCTAGCTGAGGATATGGTTAGATCCAGCATTGAGTTTGTAGTAGGTCAGCTTCACAACTTGACGCTGCAGTCTGATCTATTAGAAAGAATAAAAGTCGCTCGGTATGACAAAGATCCGAGTTAGTGAAAATCCGAGATGAGGTGTTGGCCGGTCAAGCCAAGGACTTTTCAAAGGTCGATAGTGGGATGCTTTTGTATAAAGCCGTGGTTTGTGTTCCGAACAGTGTGGAACTTAGAAATGAGATCTTTGAGGAGGCTCATTCTACTCCATATTCTCTCGCATCCCGCACCACCAAGATGTACCAAGATTTGAAACCGTACTTCTGGTGGAGCGGTATGAAGAAGAATTTAGAAGAATTCGTATCGAGATGCCTCACTTGTCAGCAGATTAAGGCCGAACATCGAGAGACCACAGGTTGTTGCAGCCTCTAACCCTACTCGTAATGGAAATGGGAAGATATTACGATGGATTTTGTGGTCGGGTTACCTAGGACCACGGGTTTATTTGATTCCGTCTGGGTAGTGGTGGATCGATTTACGAAATCTGCTCATTTTCTGCCGGTTAGAACAACGTTTTCAGTGGATCAGTTGGCAGAGTTATATGTCAGAGAGATAGTGAGACTTCATGGGGTACCGAAGTCTATAGTTTCGGACAGGGATCCGAAGTTTACCTCCAAATTTTGGCAAAGTTTGCAACGGGCAATGGGTACAAAGCTAAAATTCAGTACAGCATTCCATCCTCAGACAGATGGTCAGTCCGAAAGGACAATTCAGATATTGGAGGATATGTTGAGAGCCTGTGTTATGGACTTTGAAGGCTCATGGAGTAAGTATCTACCGTTGATAGAATTTTCTTACAACAACAGTTATCAGAGTACGATAGGGATGGCTCCCTATGAACTGTTGTACGGTAGGAAATGCAGATCCCCTATCCACTGGGATGAGACAGGGGAGAGGAAATACTTAGGTCCTGAGTCAGTACAGCGGACCAATGAGGCGATAGAGAAGATAAAAGCTAGAATGCTTGCCTCACAGAGCAGACAGAAGAGTTACGCAGATCCGAAACGCAGAGATGTTGAGTTCCGAGTAGGGGACCATGTGTTTTTACGAGTATCTCCGATGAAGGGGATTAAACGTTTCGGGAAAAGAGGCAAGTTATGCCCTAGATTTACAGGACCTTTCGAGATTCTCGAGAAGATAGGTCAAGTGGCATAACGGTTAGCATTGCCTCCAGCCTTATCAGCAGTTCACAACGTATTCCATGTCTCAATGTTGAGAAAATACGTTTCAGACCCCTCTCATATACTCAGTTATGAGAGTCTTCAGCTTCAGCCAGACATGACCTATGAGGAACAGCCAGTGCAGATCCTGGATAGAAAGGATAAAGTCCTTCGGAATAAGACCATAGCATTGGTCAAGGTTCTCTGGAGAAACAAAGAAGGTGGAGGAAGCCACTCGGGAGCTAGAGTCAGATATGAGAGCTCAATATCCAGAGTTATTCAGGTTAGATTTCGGGGACGAAATCCTTTTAAGGGGGGGATAGTTGTAAAGCCCGCTTAGTTAATTTGGAAATTATCAGTTAATTGTGATTAATTATGAAATTATTTATAGCTATTTAAATAATTTATTATACTGTTATTTATGTTATTCAGTAGCTTGCATATTTTGCATTTCCGGTGTCCGGTATTTTGAAACTCGGCGTTTGGCTCAGTAGAAATCACAACTTAGTATGTTAGTAGTTTGGGGACGGGTTTTAGACATTGGGAATGTCGGGATTGGCCGGGAATTTAGAATTTCCCAAAAATACCCCTTTAGTATGATTTATGTGATTTTATGGTGGAGGGGCAAAATGGTCTTTTTGCCCCATTAGTGTTTTGTCTTATGTGATTTATTAAATGGATTAAATGTTTATTTTAAATGATTATTTTGGCTGAAATGAATAGTGCTTGGTTAGTTATTTCATTTTCATTTTCACAAAATATTAAGTTTGGAAAAAGAAAGAAAATTTCAAAGGAAAACACTCTCTTTTCTCTCTCTCTTTTTTTCGGCTGAAACTTGGGGTTCAAGAGCTGGAATTTTTGTGGTGATTCAAGCTTGGGTTGCAAGCTCTAGTAATCCTTTGTTGAGGTATTTCTTTATGTGATTTCTCTACCTTGTTTTCTTGAGTTTGTTTGATGAAAAAGTTGAGAAAATGCATGTTAATTTGAAGTTCTTGCTGCTGTGATTTGTTGTTGTTTGCTAAAGTTAATCTTGCTATTTTTTTAAGTAATTTAGAGCTAGTGTATGCATGATGGTTACTTGGAATCAAGTTTTGGGAGTTTTTAGTTCAAGAGCATGAATTTTGAAAATATATGTTGAATCTGTAAATTACTTGTTGTGGTTGATTATTTTCATTTTCAGAGGCTTAGTTATGCATATTTAGGTAGGTTTGATCTAGCTTGATTGCATGTTAGTGGATTTTAACCAAGTTTGAGTTTTGGAACTCAAAGCTTGGTCTTTAATGGTGTTTTGTGATTCTGTGAGTTATGGGTGAATTTGTTGCCTTTAAATGGTTATTTGGGGCATATAGAACAGGTCTGGAAGATCTTGCATGATTTGGGTTGGAATTGATCGAGTTATGAATTTTTGAAAAATTCCTGCGAGGAACCGTAATTCCGGTTGTGCAACCGGAATTCCGGATGGGTGTCCAGTAATTCCCAGAACCGGAATTCCGGTTGGGCAACCGGTCTACCGGTTGGGGAATTTTCAGAAACCCTAGTTTTCCTCGTTTTTATGTTTTTAGGGGTATTGCCATGCTTTTTATCGATAGGGAAACTTTTAGTTCCAAGTTTTAGTCCCCGGGAAGTGATTTAGCGTGTCACTTATAGCGTTGTGATTTTTATGGTTTAGGAGCCAGTAATCCGCCGCTCAGCTTCGCTTCCAAATCGGGTTGACCAAGACACCTGAAATCGGAATCCAAGTAAGATTAGTATAACAGTATGCATATGTAGATTACATGTTTAGCGTGCATGTAGGAAGCCTGCTAGATTACATTAGTTATGTATATAGGCTTCGAACCATCCAACCCTGTCACGTCGGTACAGGCTGGAGTATGACCAGCAGCCGGAGTATGACCGGTTCGACCGATCAGGCTGACATTTGGTTGGTGGTTCAGTGCTATTGACCTATCCCGCTTCTGCATGTGCCGGAGTATGACCAGCAGCCGGAGTATGACCGGTTCGACCGATCAGGAGGATACTTGTCAATAGTACCGTCCCTGTGAACGTTCAAAACTCAGTACCATGTTGGACATGGCACTAGTGGCTCAGTACCATGTTGGACATGGCAGTAGCGGGACTCAGTATCGTGTTGGACACGGCGGTTAGAATTATGTATGATATTATTATGCTTTTCTTACTGAGTCTGTCGACTCACAGTTTATGTTCATGTGTAGGTAAAGGCAAGGCTATAGCTGATGGACCGTGAGCGAGCTTATGAGATTGTACATGTCGGGGCGGTTAGGCCTGGAGCGTACGATCCTCGGGACAGCAAGGCTGAATTTTTGTAACTAGTCGTTAGACGACTTTTATTTTTATGTAATGGTTAAACAGTTAAACTTTTTGTAAATATTTTTATAATCGGATCCCGAGTCTTTTGTAATATGGTTTTATAAGTTTAATTAAAAAGCAAAATTTTAATTAATCACGTTTTTCCATAAACCTCGTTGATTAGCAACGAGCTGCACAGTACGTTTAAAAATCACGTAATACGCCTAAGGTAGTTAGGGTGTTACAGAGTACTCCACCATTTATTTTTGTTTGGTCAAGCTCGAAGGAAATCATCCTTTACTTTCTATTTGTCAGATAGAAGCTATAGATTCCATATTTATGTTAGCGCTCCCACTCAATTGCACTATCATGTTCCCAAAATGTACGTATCACCATGACCCAAAAGTAGGCTTAACTAACAATAAACATATCAGGATTAAGATCATTTGAGCTAGGATCAACATGTGACATTGAATTGAATAGATATTACGGTAAATTTTAATATATCTAATCAAAGTTCAATATCGGCCCCTTTCGATGTATACTCCATACATCCGATACTGGTAAACTTTGCCAATGCCCTGGAAAGGACATAACACTTATCCAAGGTGTAAGAATACCTATCCCTGATTATCATGTCAGTATAAATCCAGTGTTCTGACAAATCAGGGAATAAACTTTCGAACATATAATCAAGATTATATTCCATTGTACTGACAACACTATAATCATTAACAAATTCATATGTTCTGGACTTAAATAGAATTCATACATTATATACATATAATCATGAAATAAATCATGTGAACCATGCAACATAAAATGTTATTTCTGATCTTTATTAACTAATAAATCTGATTATATTGAAATGAGTTTTATTTAGGGAATAAAACCCAACAAACTCCCACTTGCACTAATATAAAACAAAATGTGCATTTCAAATAATCTCAATACCTTGATATACAAATCAAGTGTAGTAGTAGTATACTCCTCGTAATAGGATCTGACAGGTTGAATTAAACACAACCTTTTATCCACCATTACTCTTCCTTAATCACAAAATCCTTGATATTGTGAAATTCCTCTCTATATGTCTACTCTCTTGGGATACTGGATTCTATATTTTTGGCAACTACTTTTGGTTAATCAGGAAATAACACTAGTAGTTAAGACAAGTTGGATTCTATACTGGATTTATATATATATATGATCATTTTTTATGCATATTTCTCTTTTGGACCTGCCCTTTGGGTCAGGATATTTCTTTTTGAAAAGTAGTATTTGTTTAAACAAACACTTTCTTATCTATTGACTATGGGATGTTCCACCCCTAATCACTTAGAATAGCTAACAAACATGCAAACCATGGTTAACAGTTCTAGCTTTTCTTAAGATTTCGACTAGGTCATCCATGAATCTAGTAATGATTTACATTAAGTACACAACCATTGGCATCATTCTGAAATTGTATTACCATAGAAGGATTTAGGCAACGACTAGTAACTAATCATTAATATGCAAAACGAAATTTATGGGGAGGTAAGTTTGGATATAATTCAAAAATCAAATTAACGATCTTTGAACTGCATATCTACTAACTATTTCTCCACCCCTATCAGTTCGCAAGATCTTTAACCACTTACTTTAATGGTTTTTCACCATTGCTAGAAATTCATGAAATTTTTCAAACATTTCAAATTTCTTTGCATAAGGTATAATCTAGAGTGATTGTTTTAAGAATATAACGAAAAACTCATATCCACCCCTGAATGTACATCCATCTGGAAAGAGATGAACTTACTGTTAGTGGATATAGGCATATTAACTCTTCGCAGAGATTTGATCTTGTCAAAACCACTATGAACAAGATAAAAATGTCATAGATTTATAAAATATGGTTGTGTCTTTTGATGACTTAGGTTTAGTTACATTAAAGAGTTCTTAGAATAGTGCAAGTGGATCCTGGTCACATAATACTAATCTCATATTCCATACAGTTTGAATCCATTGATAGAAAATGTTAAACACTTGTGAAAGTGAAACTGTATTGTAAAAAAAATTATTTGGAATCTAAAATTTAAAGTCAAAGACTTAAATTTATACCAAATATACATGAGTAATTCTTTCTTGGACCACCACTACTAATTTAACTCTAAGTATTATTTGCCCATACAAGTAGGAGATTTCTAAATTGAGGATTTATATCAATTCGGGATAGAATTCCGGGAATATAATCATATGCGTCATTCAATTTCTTAAGAGAAAATAAGAATGACATGAAATGATGTATAGACCATTCATCCAATGATATGTTATTTAGCTAATTCGACATGAATAAGCTAAGAGGAATTAGGATAATTTCGTATTTAAATAAGAATCCAACGATGCCGATTAGCGAGAGTCAAAATAATCTTATTTATACAATCTTCTTGTTTCATATTGTAAATACTAGTCTAAGGTGTCATCAATTGATGAACAGCTAGATGTTGCATTTACAATATTTATCTTTCGAGATCTAACACTATTATGTTTGTCTAATGTTGACAATCCTTGAGGGATTTATCTCATTAGAACAACAAACCAAGTTAGACCAACAATGAAGATTCGAAATTAAACTACAATTTAATAACAAAAAATAACATGGTTCAATATAAATTCATACACAATTCAGAAATTATTAAACATATAGCAAGTAGGAATGACAAGTGAAAATACTAAAACATACAATCCTAAATAATTTCCAAGGTCTTCAACAAACTGATATCAGTGTCCCGTTTAGGCGAGAGTCAAAGCTACCATCCATTGAATAGAGTTGTCAGCTCATCTAAAATGATAAACATTCTAGCAACCTTTTATTCGATCAAGATTGGAATCCAGCGTTGTCCCGTTTAGGCGAGAGTCAAGGCTATTCTATCTTATGAGCTTCTACCATTGTTTCATATTTTGTAAGTCAAATAAAGTCGCCACCATTAGGGTGATCAATACTATATAAAACACTTACAAATATACTTATCTTTCGAGATTAAAGGGTGCTAACTATCTCATTAGAACAACAAACCAAGTTAGACCAACAATGAAGATTCAAAATTAAACTACAATTTTATAACAGAAAATAACATGGTTCAATATAAATTCATACACAATTCAGAAATTATTAAACATATAGCAAGTAGTTATTAAATAGTTAGAATTGGAATTTAAATGGTTGAATTTGAAAAATTGGCGTTTTTGAGAAAATCAGATGCAGAAAAGATAAAACTGCAAAATTGCAAAAAGTGAGGCCCAAATCCACATTGTATGGCTGGTCACTTTTGTAGGGTTTTTCCTCTGATATTTTCATTATTTTAATGCCAAATAATTCAAACCTAACCCTAGTGGAATGCTATAAATAGATAGCGAAGGCTTCAGGAAATTGACACTTTTCTTCTGACTTTTCATTCAGAAAAAACTGAGCCTCTCTCTCTCCCTATCTTTGGCCGACCACTCCCTCTCTCTCTTCCTCCTTGAGATTTCGAAATACTTAGTGTTAGAGTAGTGCCCACACACAGCAAGTGATACCTCAATCATAGTGAGGAAGATCGTGAAGAAAGACTTTCAACAAGAAGTGCTTTCAAAGACTAAAGAATCGTAGAAAGAGATCCGTGTTCGGATATTGATAATGCTCGCTACGTAAAGGAATCAAGGGCTAGATATCTGAACGGAAGGAGTCATTATATTCCGCTGCACCCAATGTAAGGTTTACTAAACTTTATATGTGTTTATTTCATCGTTTTAGAAAGTTCATATTTAGGGTGTTAATCAACATACTTGTGAGTAGATCTAAGATCCTGGTAAAATAATTTCCAACATGAACTTGGTCATTGACGGTGCATAAACCAAAAGTACCTAAAATAAGATACGAAGAATTCAAGAAAAACAGGTTAGCAAGAAGTAGAAAAAGAAACCAAAGTAGAATTCAATCTAATTAATGTAATATCAATTTAAATAATTCTCCAGTAATGACGCCAAAAACTTATTACGAAAATTGTAAAAGTACGAAAGTGCACGTATCAAGCAGTACTTACACAGGTGAGGTCGAAGCACAAGAAATAAAAATTGATGACAGACTTTAAAAATAACATAAACTATTTTCATATCATTAAGGTCATAAACTACATATTATCTATTACATCTTTGAGATAGAATAACATATAATTTGCATTGAGTAATGATCTAAAAGGTCACACAAGTTATGTGAATACTCTCATTTCACATCAAAACCTATGTTTATTCAATTAGAGCATTCCTAATATTCACTTTCTAAATTTCATATTAGGATCTTAAATCATGTTGAAGGTGGTCAATCTAAAACATGTATTAAAATAAATATGAACAAATCACCCAGATCCAGAAAGAATAAATAGAAAATCACATTAACAAATTGAAGTAACATCAATGAACATTCATCATATCCCTAAACTGAAAAATTAATTCATAACTTCAATAATTAAATCTATGTTTAAACTAAAAACAGAAATCAACATGAGAAATCAAAGGGAAAAGAAAGAAACTAGGTGGAGAACTCGATCAGATTGCCACGCTCGCTCCAAGAATCTTCTTCTTTTGTTTCTAGGGTTCTATTTGTGAATGAATGATCTAAAAATTTGAAACCCTCTAATAACAATTAGTTTTAAAACTCAAAATAACGAAATTCTAAAACTACCCCTAATCCCATACAGAGCACCTCGCTGCGACCACAAATAGCCTAGTCACGACAATTGTGTTAAGTCAAAAATTATTATTTCTGTGAATGATCTCGTCGCAGTGACAATTAGTTGCAACCGATTGCAGCCTCGCCATGAGTAGCTTCAAGAATTTTTACTATATTTTCTTCGATTTCTAACTCGTCTTGTCCTTTTGATATTTAACAGATTTTGCCCTTGAAAATCTCGTGAAACCTATAACTGAGAAAAACAAGCGTAAAACCGTCTAGAAAGTAACAACAAAGAAAAAAAACAACTCTAAAAAGTGATCCAAAAGTTAGGCTAAAAATATCCTAACATTTAATTTTAACAATACAATTAAAGTTTAAAGCATCAGTAAAATTTAATTTCAAATTAAAATTTTGAACCACAGCTACTAAAGACTTATCAACTCTCTTTCCCCATTTTACACTTTTTTCTTCACATATTTGATTAAAAGTATTCAAGTAATACTAAATAAATGCACAGAAGTACTAAAGTTTATTTTTTGGGGAAAATTTACAGTATAATTCTAAAAAGTTTGTTTTGATCCAAATTAGTCCCCCACCTCGAGAAATAGCGGCAATAGTCCTTAAGGTTACATTTTTGTAGGTTTGTTAGTCCTAAATTTAACAGATCTGTTAAGTTATTTATAAGTGTCAAGTGTTGAACTATTATTGTTCTAAATAATAATTAAAAAATAAAAATACATTATAAAATATATTTTTTTTTTCTTTTTTTCTCCTTTATCTTCTACCTCTAGCCAGCCACACTCGACCCCCAATCTTCTTCACTTCTTTTTTCTTTTTCTAATCCTCGTATGGCCATGGAACAAGAGTAGAAAGACATCAAATCTCAAAGCCCAAACCTAACTTCTCTCTCTCTCTCTCTCTCTCTCTCTCTCTCTCTCTCTCTCTCTCTCTCTCTCTCTCTCTCTCTCTCTCTCTCTCTCTCTCTCTCTCTCTCTCTCTCTCTCTCTCTCTCTCTCTCTCTCTCTCTCTATATATATATATTTTTATTGGGTGACTATTCAATGGTTACATTTTTATTGTAACCATATGGTTACATTTTTCTTTGACCTGTAATAGCAGGTTACTAATGGGTAAACATTCCTTTTTTAGAATTAATTAATTATAATTAACTATTTTATTAAAATAATTAATTAAATATTTAACAAGACATCTTTTAGCAATTAATATTTATAAATAATTTTTTTATTTATATTTAAATCCTTACTCTAATTATTTTAATAATTAAGCCATTTAATTATAATATTTACAATAAAATTTATTTTTTTACAAAAATTAAACTTCTTTTTACACAAATTAATATAATTCTCTTCTTATAATAAATTTTTAAATAATATTTAATTATATTGTTACAATTAGATGAACTAAGTATGAAGCCTCAAGTTAGTCAATCGATAACAAGGGTAGCCATTTTTTTAAAAAAAAATTCTTCAACTTATTTAACTTTTTACTTTTTAAATATTTAAATAAAAAAATTATATAATTAAGTGTAATAATTCAAAATTAAGGTTACAAGTATAATAAAATTTAAATTATGAAATTATATGTGTATAATTTTAAATTATAAAAGTTTTGCTATAAAATTTTAAATAATTTAAGTGCAAAAAAATAAATTGCTAAAAGATCCTTATATATTAATAAATTGCAAAAAATTAATTAATAATTATAATTAATTTAATTTTTAAATATAATTAATCTTAATTAAAATTTTATAAGGAAATAAATTATTAGGTAACTTTCAGGTTACAAGTTATTTATTATTTATTTATATTTAATTTCTAAATTAATCACAACCATTTAATAGTAATTCAATGACTTAAAAAAATGTAACATGATGGTTACAATAAAAATGTAACTATTGAAACCTCTTCCATATATATATATATATACTAGATTAAAGTTACGTGCAATTGCACATATATTTAATTGTATTTTTTAATTTTATTTTTAGAAAGTGTATTATGATTTCAAAACTATGTCATTTTTAGTGTAATTTAATAAATAATTATTTTAAAAATAATTTAAAAAATACATAATAATATATTAATCAAGAGAGAAAAAAGAGAACAATGTGTCATGTTTTAAAAATAAATTCTTAATTCTTGTTTATAATATAATAACAAATATTAGAGAGACAAAGAGAGAATAAAAGAGTTAATAGACACTAACTCTAAAATAACTATACTAATATTTTCCTCAGCCTAGTCATTGTTCCTTAACAAACGTTTCAAGGCAATTTTCATTTTCCAAGATTAACACAATGTCACTTCCAAAAACAACTCTCCAATATAACATAATAACTCAATCCCAGAGCCTTTCCAAATTTGCTGCACTCAACTGAATTGACTTCAAACCATCAACTATAAAATCACATAACATAATTCATTAGAATTTCAATATTTAATTTTTTATATAAACACATTACATATATCTATTTCTTGTACTTCAACCAGGTGAAAATTGGCACTTACAAGCTAATGAAAATACACTTAATTATTCTCTAGTAAAATGTTAATAACTTAGAATAGATACTATGTATGATCTACCGAATTCCAAATCTAACTTGGAGTGTAGAGGAAGAACATCACAATAAGTCTACCCGTAATATGTATCATCAAACATGAACTACCTATAATTAAGTGTATTCTCATTAGCTTGTAAGTGCCAATTTTCACCTGGTTGAAGTTGAAAATTTAAAAAATTATCTCACCCAAAATATAACAAAAATAACAACAAAGAATCGCTAGTAAACAATCTCACTTATTAAAATTAATAGAGATTCCAACAGAATTAACTTAAAATATTTTCATAACACCTTAAGGCACCTACATCTTTCCAATGTATTGAAGAACGAAAAAATATCTCTTTTACAATATATCAAAGCTCTCTAAACAATTCTTTAACAAACTCAGATTTAAAATTAACATCGTGAAACTCAAATAGAATGAAAATATCTCTTTCCAATGTATTTTTTGTTAGTTTTTTACCCGAACAAAAAATACCCAAAATTTAAGAATAAATTAATAGTTAAAAAATTTCAAAGAAAAGGTCAACAAAGACCTACTGGAATGTATTTGAATTTTTGCCTAGGAGGCTTGTCCGGTGCCGCCTTTGTCTCTTCTTTATAAAAAACCTGCAAGTGTTTCACGGGGATGATAAAATATAATTATTCTTTATCCTTGCGATGTTCCAAAATTTAATTAAAAAGTGTAATCATTATCATGGGTTGATCAAATGCTTTCAATCTTTATGGTCTGATTGTCTTACTCAACCATATTTAAAATCTATATTTAATTCCAAATTCAAATGTAAAATTAAATTCTATTATTCAAGCATCATGAAGATTCTAGATTCAAACACATAATAACATTGTTCTAATTAGATAAAACTAAAGAAATAGAAAATAAAAATTATATCGCATGTAAATTAGATATGAGCAGTAGGTAACCTACCTTTAACTTTTCCGCCGCCTAGACGTATTCTCTTCCTCATTGAACACGAAATTCCACTCATTTGATCTGAAATTTGGCTTGAACTAAAAGGTGAACTTTGTGATAAAATCAATTTCTCAACGTTGGAAGCCGAAATCGAAGGAAAGTTCTGAGACAGGGCAATCAAAAAGCCTTAGAAATACCCAAATCTCCTCCTCCATTACCGATAGCCAAAACCACAAAGACAACATTGAGTTGAGAACACAAAATAGTAGGAGATTCATCGATGAGAGACTCTAGACCATTGGATTATTGGGGCTTCAGGGATTGAAATTTGGGTTTGGCAGAAGAAAGAAGAATCGCAATAAATGGGGATGAAGAATCGCATATAACAATTTTGATTTCTTGGGGAAGAATTGTTGGGATTTTGTTAGAGAAGAGAAGAAAAAGGAATCGCAATATGTATTTTATTTTTCATTTTATTTTTAATAATAAACCATTTTATTGTAGTTTGTTAGAGAGATATGTAAGTTAATCGTAAAGATTATTTAATTTTCTGGGTTTAATTATTGGGTTTATTTTTGAAATTTGAATGAAGCCGTGTAAAAAAAATTCAAAAATGGTAGGATTTGTTAGAGAGATATGTGGGTAAGATATTTTTTTTAATTTAAAAAAAAAAAGATTTTTTAATTTTTTGGGTTTAATTATTGGGTTTATTTATTTGTTAACATTTAACGTTAACAGTCTGTTAAGTTAATCGTGTAAGGCTAAATAAAAAAAAAAAAAATCGTTAAACCAAGAATCGTTAAACCAAGAATTACCGTTAGATAGGCACTTTTAATATATAAAGATATATGGAAGAGGTTTCAATGGTTACATTTTTATTGTAACCATGATGGTTACATTTAAAAAAAAAACCATTGGATCACTATTAAATAGTTGTGATTAATTTGGAAATAAAATAAAAATAAATAATAAATAACTTGTAACCTGAAAGTAACCTAATAATTTATTTCCTTATAAAACTTTAATTAAGATTAATTATATTTTCAAATTAAATTAATTATAATTATTAATAAATTTTTTGTAGTTTATTACTATATAAGGATCTTTAAGCAATTTATTTTTTGCACTTAATTTATTTAAAATTTTATAGCAAACTTTTTATAATTTAAAATTATACACATATAATTTCATAATTTAAATTTTATTATACTTGTAATCTTAATTTAAAATTATTACACTTAATTATTTAATTTTTTTATTAAATATTTAAAAAGTAAAAAGTGAAATAAGTTGAAGAATTTTTTAGAAAAAAAATTGCTACACTTGTTATCGATTGACTAGCTTGAGGTCTCATACTTAGTTTATCTAATTGTAACAAAATATTTAAATATCATTTAAAAATAATCAATTATTTAAAAATTTATTATAAAAAGATAATTTTAATTTGTGTAGAAAGAAGTTTAATTTTTATGAAAAAAATAAATTTTATTGTAAATATTATAATTAAATGACTTAATTGTTAAAATAATTAGAGTAAGAGTTTAAATATAAATAAAAAAAATTATTTATAAATATTAATTGCTAAAAGAGGTTTTGTTAAAGATTTAATTAATTATTTTAAGAAAATAGTTAATTATAATTAATTAATTTTAAAAAAAGAATGTTTACCTATTAGTAACCTGCTATTACAGGTCAAAAAAAAATGTAACCATATGGTTACAATAAAAATGTAACCATTGAATAGTCACCCATATATATATATCAATATATATATATTACAAAGATTTAGTAACTTAAAAAAAATTACAATTGTTGTAAAAAGATTTAGTAACTTAAAAAGATTACAGTTGTTGTAAAAGACCGCGCAAAGCGCGGATGAATTCTCTAATTTGATTGTAAATGTTTTGAATTTGACTTGGATTTTCATTTTTTGGATTTTACAAACTCGTATGTGAATTCATATTTTGTATACCTAAAAATTCAGAACCTGTGTGTAAGGTCAGAGTATGGGGATGGGGATGGGGATGGGGCTGGGATTTGATTATTATTTATAAAAAATTTCTATGTAATTTTATCCACTAATATATTTTTTGTTTCTTTTGCAGTGAAACAAGCAGTATCGAGTTTTAAATCTATACATTTAATTTGTTCTACTCAAAAAGATGTTTTCCCTCTTCTCGTTTTAAAATTTTAGATATAAGAGAGGTTTTCTTTTCCAAAAGTTTTTATTCTTTGGATTCAAAGTGTTTGATATTTCTAGTGGATAACTTTCTCTTCTTTTTTTTATGAGGCTGTTTTTAGGAATTTAAGATTCTTTGTATATATTTCTCCAAGTATATGTCTGTTTTTGTTACATTTTACTCCACTAGATATACACTACAAATAGAAAACGAAATTACTTAAAAGAATTTCCTTCCTTGTATTAAGATGATCAATGTACTTTTGACTTCTCATCAATAAAAATTTTAGTCATTTATTGAAAAAAATTTAAATGAATCTAATATGAGTGATTAATATTTTTATTTAAAGTATACATTTTTTTGTAATAAATAATCTCCCACAGATCAAGGTTGTTGCCAGCTCAATTCCAATGTATGCAATGTCCACAAATAAGGTTCCACTCACTACTTGTAGGGAACTTGATGCCATACTTAGGAAGTTTTGGTGGCTTGGGAGTAAGGAGAATGATAAATACATGGCTCTGAAGTCATGGGAGTCAATGTGTCAACCTAAGTGTTGTGGTGGTTTGGGTTTTTGGAGGTTTGAAGATATAAATCGTGCATTGTTGTCTAAATTGGCTTGGAGTCTTGCGGAAACCGTGGGTAAGTTATTTGCTAAGTAAGTATTGTTATTTTGAAAACTTCTGGGATAACCAAAAAATTGTGACTCTGCTTTGTGGAAAGGGATTTTGGGTGTTCAAGATATTGTATTTTGTGTAATGGTGAGATGGAGACTCCCCTGCATATTTTCAAAGATTGCCAACTTACTAAGGCAGTGTGGTTTGGAAGCCCCTTCCCTGTTTGGGTTGATTTGATTCCTGGGGATACGATAACTTTTTTTGAAAGTATGGTGGTGAGTTTTCCTGGTTCTAATCGGGAAGACTTCATGACCTTCATAGGATGTGTCTTCAGTAAGATCTGGTATATGAGAAACAGAGTAAGTGCAACATGATTTTAGCCAAGGTGGACCAACTTATTCTTAGGATACACGACTCTTTGAGTTGTCGAGGTACAATTATAACCGTGAGTTAACTCCTTCTGCGGGGCTGGGGAGAGATAGTGGCATAAGGTGTTCCGTTCCAAGTGATACGACAAATTATGTTATCTTTACGGATGCTTCCTAGAAAACTGGTGTTGATGGTATCGCTGTGATAACTATCAATTGCTCCAACTCAACACTTTACAGATAGAGTGGAAGCTCAGTCGGCTATTGAAGCAGAACTTTTGGCCCTTTCCCTAAATCGAGCGTTTGCTAACAGGTGGAGCAACATTCATATTCTTTCTGATTGCCAGTTGGTGGTCAATGCTTTTTCTTCTAAGGTTGCTCCCCCTGTTTGGAGTTGCTTAAGTTTATCGCTGTCTATGTTAAATGTAGTGGATCGTATTCCTAATTGTAGTTTCTTTTTCATTAAACACTGTTTTAATTTTGTTGCGAATGGACTAGCTAAGAGTGCTAGAGTTTCTAGCCAATTGACTGGTTTGTGTTAAGGGAAGAGAAATTACCCTATGATTCCCATCTATCATTCTATTAATCTATGAACTTATTGTTCCTTAAAAAAAAAATAAAAAAATAAGCTCTCACATAGTATAATTTCCGATTTATAAATTCTAAAACAAACACAAAGTACCCTTGGAAGAAAATCGTGGTTTTGCTTTTTATTATGTTCGAAATATTGCTCATTGTTTCTCTGGACAATTGAAATGATGAACTTAAACAATAATAATAATAATAATTAAAAATAATTCCAAGCATGTAATGGTTATATATAAGGACAGTAAATAGCGTGTTAATAAAACTAAACGAGATTTTATGCAATTACAAGGCTCTGCATTTTACAATAATTATTGGTCGAACTATGGTTGATATAGTCGAGAAACTAATTTAAGATTATTATATTAATGTGAGTAAGAAGAAAAAAGAATAGATATTTCTAATAATCTCTTGTCACTGCATCTGGTCATGAAAGAAATACATTCATGGATCACAACATAAACGCAGTAACATAGGCTCTGCATTTTACAATAATTCGTGCTCCAACTATGGTTGACAGTTGAGAAACTAATTTAGGGATTATATTAATGGAGTATGAAGAAAAAAGAATAGATATTTCTAATAATGGGGATCAATAATCTCTTGCCACTGCATCTGGTCATGAAAGAAAAGCATTCATAAATTCACAACATAAATGCAGCAACATACCTAGGGCCAAATCTTCTGCTCTAAACTTTTTTACATCTCTTTCTCAATTTTCGGGTTTGCTATCCCCCCGTTTTCTGGAAATTGTGGAATCTTAGGAAGTTCATTACTAACAGCTGCAACTGCCGTTGAAATCGTTTGTGTTGTTTTGGCAGTAGGTGGAACAATGGTTTTCAAAACACCATTTTTAGCAGGTCCCGAGTGGTAGCTTATTTCTGTTTTGTGATTTGTAATGCCAATATTGGTTAAAGTGTCTTTATGAGACTCTGGTTCACTCTGGGCCAGTGATGAATACTTTGTCTCTGCAATGTGAAACAAAATAATGTTATTGACTCCATGCATTAGTACTTACTAAAGAACTAGCAGGACAAGCAATTTTCAGATTGCTGATCCAAGTAATGGAAACGCGGGGTCAAAAAACCAAGAAACAAATGTGTCAAAAAAACGAAAATTGATGACATGCCAGAGTATAGAACCAGAATAGTATCACCAGAGTATATTAGGGATAAAGAAAGCACCAACAGAATGATTCCTAAAATTTTGAAAGTACTTGCCTTTTATTTCTCCTAAAGCAATTACCATTTTAAGGCAATCACGAAACCTCGACAAAACAAGTCTTTCTTGCTCTGCATAAAGCTCGGGCATGCCTTGTTCATAGGGCAACTGAGAAGAAATGTTGCATCCATGACCTGTCCCACTGGGGGAAGCTGGTGCCATAAACATTGTATCTTGTTCATCACACATCAGTGCCAAAGTGTCCGGAGACATTGGCCTCCCTTTTGGCAAATCAGCACCATCTGAACTAGAGTCGTCAGCTCCAGTTTTATCAGCCTGATTTGCACTAGAGCAATCATCAACAGATTTCTCAAGATCAGATTCCTTCTGATTCTGCAACCTGTCTTGAGTCGTTGAAGCAAGGGAAGTTTCTGACTGATCTTCGGTACGCTTCTCTGTTGCACTTCTTTGTTCTGGAAAAATTAACACAAACAATTAACATAAAATTGTTATCTCCTTTAATGGACAACAGGAAAGAGATAATACTAAACATTGTTGATTAGGCTTTTTATTTGAAATTTTATACTATATTATGGGTATATATCTCATCTGAGGCGACAATCATAAAACATGTCACCGCAAAATGGTTGAACAAAGATGATAGCCAATGCCCAATACCATACATACGGAAAGAAGTAAATCCATTGCAAGGGATATTCAAAGAAAATTAAGTATATGAAGCAATTCAGATTACAGCATAGACAATGGATAATCACATTAAAAGAGCCACTGATATTTTACACTGATTTACTTATTGTATACACAAACCCATTCGCACCTGCAAGTGTTTTGGCAGCTTCTCCAGATACGACAACCAAGACTGAGCAAAGCTCTTTTAAGTCCTGGGGTTGGATGATGTCTGCTAATAGAGACCTTCAACAAAGTGCACACAAATTAGTCCTGATCAAAGAAAGCATATTAGCAACATGTTCATTAAACAAGAATTTCAACCTGTATGTAAATTTGGAAGGGCCCACCCCTGTGGCACTACCAAGTCGAGCAGCAGGAACTGAAGGCAAGGAAGGGGGTACAGGTGCTCTATGATGATTTACCTGAATATCATTAAAATATGCTATTAATGCCTGTCCTGGATTTAAGCTTAAATTGGATTGAGGGTGTCCATATATTAATATATAAAGCCACTACTACAAAGCAAGACAAAGACAAAATGGGATTTCTTAACCTGTAATCTGAAAAGCTGTAGCCACCCACAAGGCACAATTACATAGATTATAGTAGAAAAACCATTCAGTTATTCTCTTCCCTAACTACAAATGAGGCCTTTTTCCTCCATCCATGTACAAAAAGAAGTAACCAGTGATTGCAACAACGAAACAAACAAAAATTGCTTCATTGAATAACAACCACGCAGCTCATTGTATAATCATGAAAGTACCAGTTTAAGTTTACCTGTTGAAATTGCCCAATCCTGTTAACAGATGTATCCTTCGGTGTGACTGTTGGGCCAAAGAAAAGTTCTTGACCTTTTCTTTTTTTGGATACTGGAGGGGATGTATAGCCAGAGGATCCAATGGCTCCGGTTATGGCAGCATTAGCTGCCTGTTGAATATAAGCCATGTTGCTGCCATGGTCTCCGTGAAATAGTGCTTGTCTCTCTTCACTTCCTTCAAAATTTTTACAGTCCATACATTTACAATTTTCAGAGCAGAGAATGTTTGCTTGGAAACATTCACAGTATTTCTTGAGGCATCCTGATTTCTTACAATGACATCCTTTATTGTGCTTTCCCAGAATCATAATCTCCCCAGCATCCTCCTACATTATAAAACACCCATATCATTTTCAACAACATCCAATGCAAAAATATTGGCAGAACTGCAAGAAGAATTAGTAGTACAGAAGAAACAAGAGAATCTGCTTCATTAAGGTACTGTTTCATTTGATATAACAAAATTAATTAAGTTAATGAATCAAGGAAAGGGGACTTTAAAAAGGGCCAAAGAAAAATCTCTAGCAAGTTGGAAATAAACTCGTGTGTTAAAAAATTCCTGAAACTTCCGTTGTGACAGAACACAAAACCCTTCTGTTGCTATCCTTTACGAACAGTAACAGATTTTACCTTGACCTTGAATCCCTCAAAAAAGATAAGAAAGATGCTATAAGAAACAGAGGATAAGAAACAATTTGAGCAGAGCTCGTTCTTCATGCTAGTAATACAACGAATTGTAAAGGAAAAATTATTTTTATTTTTGTTGTCGTAGTTGAATCCTAATTATGTACATTTAACACAAGGCATTGGCAAAACCATACCTAGTAAGAATTAAAGATGCAAATTACACAGAAGCTGTTCAAGTAGCCAAGAACTACATACCCTATTGTCCCTCACACCATGTGGGCTGCTGGCAATTTTTGGCCGGAATGCATTCGGGTTACGCTCTAAAGTAGCTTCCACTGCTTCTCGTCTTGCAGCTTCATTTTCAACATTATTATAGCAATTTACACAATTGCAACCATCACAGTATATTCCAGATGCAAAACACTCGCAATACCTGATTGTTTAATTGCCAAGTGGAGCTCAATATTAAAGATCTTATATAGCAATTATGGCCTTCCATATAAGAGTAACTCATAATTTTACTTTATTTTATTTGTGCAAGTGTTAAAGATCTTAATTGCCAAGTGGATCTCAATATTAAAGATTTTATATAGCAATTATGGCCTTCCATATAAGAGTAACTCATAATTTTACTTTATTTTATTTGTGCAAGTGTTAAGAGGTACTCAATAAATTGCAGATGAGTCAGCCTCATGTATTTAAAATGCATTACCAACTTTCTTATCAAAATTATATTCATGAATCATGATTAATGTTGAGACTTTTGCACTTACAACTTCAAGCACCGTGAGTGTCTACAATTGCACTGTTTTTGCTTCTTAGGTGTACCGTCTTTCACTTCATTGGGTCTTGATCTCGATTTCGGGGAATCTGGCTTTCTGAAGAAAGAAATTAACATTCATAAGAAATTTGATTCATATAATGTAACAAAGCTTTTATATTAAGACTTTCACATAGTTCCATATCTTTATCTGGACATCTGCCAGTTCACAAGCCAAAAGTTTTCAGCTTTTACAAACATTTATTTAGTAAATGCGTCGAAGACACAAGACAGAGATCCACACAAATAACTGCAGTGGAACTGACACCAAAACAAGGTAGAAGGAATAGCAAGGACCCCGGCATATGCTGTATGCTTCGGTTTTAGTTATGATTCTTCTCTGAACTATGAGCCCTAAGGGAAACTATTTTGTTTAGTAAATTAGTATGAGCTCACATTCACTAGCCACTAATGTAAAAATATGAATGGAAATAGAATACAGTTAATAGCTTCCTCAAACATCCTTGACAAGCCAAAAACTTTGGAAAGCACATACATGTTTACGCTGTCCTTGGCTTGGAACACTTGTTCACGAACTGTTAAAACAGATATCAACTACTTCAATATACCAACAAAAATTCCTTTTTTAAAAAAAATAACAAAAAAGACATATGAAGACAGAAGATTTTCAAATCTTCCATACCACCACAGTATAGAAATAAAATAACGGCCATTGATGTACTAGAGCCTAAAGCACAAAATAACCAAATTTTAACTTCAGGAATAGATGGACAAAACCCAGCATGAAATTCCACGGATATAATACCTTCACTATTTAAGATCAAAACTTCAATGTTAGAACTTTTTCAAGAAAACCCTCCCATAATACAAGCACATACATTTGAAAGTCCATAAACAAATACTGTCAACTCGACCACAAATTTAGGCCGAAAAAAAAAATCAATTTAAATTTGAAGTTTTCAACTTTTATAGTCTTTCCTCGAAGAAATCACGTCACCAGAAACCACACTTGAGCTAATTAAGAGTATAATTAGCTTAAACAAGAATACTTACACTATCCTCGCTGAAGGAACCGATGGTTGAGGCATCACTGGCCCAGTCACTACCGGCGGCTGCGGCTGACTCTGCACCACTGGCTGCGGCAGTGGCTGCGTCACCGTCACTGGCTGCGGTGGCAATACCAGTTGCGACTGATGATGCTCCGGTAAAACCACACTACCCGGGGCCCCACCATAACCCGTGAAATCGAGTTGCCTCGCCAGTTTCTTCGTCGGAGCATCAGATAACGCTATACTGCTCCCTCCCGCACCATCCGATTGTATTTTCTTTGGTGGCAAATCGCCTTCCTCACCTTCCCCCATAAAATTCAAATTCGAATTTTAAAAAATAAAATCTCCAAATTCGAATTTTATTTCAAAATATTAAATACTAAGAAATATTCAATCCACTGATTGCTCCCAAAATAATCACTGAAATTCCAGAAATCAGCTTAAATAGATATGGTTTCAGATCCAAATGCCCAAATATGATTCAAATTTGCCGAAACCACGCGATTTCACAGTTGAAGGCTCGTCAAAGAATGGCCGAAATCCAAGAAGTAAGTTTCTTAATACAGAACAAAAAACAGAGTAAAACCTAGAGAGAGAAACACTCACAGGGATAGTGTGTGAGTGAAGCTGAGATTGTAGAGAGAGAGAAAGTTTCGAACGATAGAGGAATGGAGGAGAAAGAGAAGAAGAAAGGGAAGAGATGACCAAAGGCCCTTTTGTTTGTTCTTCGTCTCTCCTCCCTCTCTCTCCCGAGCTTTTGAAATTCAATTTTGTAAATAATGGACGGTCAGATCCGCATGCTGGGCCCAATCCAACGGCGAATATTGATTAAAGTCATCTCACGGTCCAAATTCATAGAAGTGAGATTAGTGAGTGATTGACCGTCGATTAGGAACGATAAACAATGAATTTTCCACTAGAGTGGCGTGAATGGGAAATCTCGAATAGAGGGGTTATCAAGTAGTCTCTTCCCCATGGGAGAGGCTGTTCCTCCATATATGTTTTGCCACGTAAGAGATAGCTCGTCTCGAGCTGATCGATTGCCACGTAGATATATTTTATTGGTGGAATATGTACTGGATCGCGAGTACATGAAAAACGAGGGAAAATTTAATAAGATTCCGCTCCGTTAAAAGGTAAAAAAATAATAATAAATAAAGAAAATAATTTGGCGCTAAAAAGTCACGTCACACCATCATTTGTTGAAATTGGATTGGTGTTTGGTTACAGGGCTAAATGAAATATAAAATATAATTATAGTTTCTACAATGCATCAACTAGAAATTTAGAAAAAAAAAAAAATTTATATTTTTTTACGTTATAGTTTTTTGTTTTTTTTGAGATATGTTTATACGTTATAGTTATTTTTATAAAATTTGAAATAATTTATAATATAAAACAGTCTTCAAACAATCTATTTCACACGCGTATAAAATAAAATAATCACGCATACTACATACTGTTTGAACTTTGTTTTCAGCATGTTAAAATTTTTCAAATTTCTTAAAATTTTATAGTATGTCTTAAATAACTATAACGTAAATGACTATAAGAAAAAATTTGACTAAAAATTATTTCAAATACCAAAATAAATAGAAGTACATTGGTACATCCCTTGTAAGGGATCATTGTAGAATTTTTTTATATTTTACTGATAAGAATAATATTTTAAATAATTATAAAATACTTAAGAAATAAATTAGTATAATTTATCTAAAATTAAGTTAGAAAAATTAAAATTAAAAGCCATTTTAATAAAACTTATAGTAGAATTATTATTTTTGCAATTGAAAGAATTATCATTGAAATTCCAATTAAGATATATATAATACATATTAATTTTTTTGAAAAAATATAATACATATTAATTAAAAGAAGGAAAAGGACTCTGGGACTAAATTAACCAACCTATTGGATGGTAAATAACTCAATATAGTCCCAAACATATAAGACTAACTCCCTTTTAAGAAAAGATAAAATAAAAAATAAGAATAACTTAATAAATAATATAAAAATTATATAATAATAATAAAAAAAAAAGACTACCATAGGACACGATGTTATTGAAGTTGTTATTAGTGATTTCGAATAGGTGACATGTGGACTCTCACAGAGGCCCACCATAGATATTGAGCTCATTACTTAGCCCAAAGCAAATCAACCACTCAGCTTGTCTACTGAGAATAGGCAAAGTCGGACGGTTGGTCTGATTCTCGCGTCGTATTTTAGAGATGAATCCACATGTGAAGTCACAGATTAAGATTTTACACACAAAATAGCTTGTAAACTTAAGGAGGATACTCTCAAGGGTCATCCGGGAATAGAATATAAAAGGGCGTTCGATACAACTTGCTATCCCGAAGGTCGTCCATGTGGCACTCTTCTAACACGATCCTGAGAAATTTGACGACATGTCCCTTTGGTGAAGCCATGAAAAAGCATAGAACAAAAAGAAATTTATATATTTGGGCGGACACCCACTATTCTAAAATTTACATCCCGAGAAATTTACATTCGTCAACAGTACAAATGTGTACGACAAGCAGCAAATTTGAGTTGGGCCTCACCTACCCTGCCCAATAACTCGTCATAATATTAAATAAATATATTTTACCCCATCAGTGGGCTTTATTGTATAAAACCCTAATGGGACCTAGATCCGTCCAACCCATTAAGCATATGTGCTTATAAATATAGCATTACTCCTCCATGCAAAGAGTTGAAATTTCTTGGGTTAAAAACCAGTAAATACATTGTGAAATCCATAGCTAAAAGCTTATAATAGTGACTCATGGACTAAGACTTATTGAAACCCCAGCCACATTAAAAGTCTTGTCTTATTTTCCTCTTAGTCTTACTTTCTTTAGCTTAATCTTTATTATAGTCGATTTCTGAAATACTCGGTAGATATTTTAGTATTGTCATTGAGAGCTGAAGAAATTTTTTTACCATTCTTTATCATTAAAAAAAATGGTAGTTACTAGAAACACAGTAACACGACCAGCTAGCCAAGTGGGTCGAAATAATGGTGAAGACCCGACTGTCAATGTTCTAAATCCTCCTCCTCTGGTGGATGCTCAGGCAGCCATCGTGGGAGGAAGAAGCATTAGCAGTGGGCACAAACCCTCCCTAAAACAATAACAGCCATAGTGCTAGAGTTTTTGCCCTGAAAAGCTTGTAAAAATATTTATAATTATAAATATTAGTTGAACTTTTGATAAATACTTGAATGTTAAATTATTGATATTTTATATTGAATAATTTATATATAAATATCGAAAAAAAAATTATTCATATATAAGGTTGTGACTTGTATTGTACAGAGAATTAAAATCGTTATCAATGAATAAAATGTTGGTTTTTAGTGACCAAATCAAAGATATATGCATTGAAAAAAATATCCAACAGATCAGATTTACGTTTACAGATATATATACATTGAACAAAAAGAGAGAAAGAAAGAAAGAAATTAAACCTGAAGTCCTTCAATGTTGCTATCATTTCATATAATGATTCATTGAGATCTCACAACAAGATCATCCTCAACAATCTCACAACTCAAAGACGAGTGTGGGCTCGCAATACAACATAATGAGAATTTTTATTAATTGGATATTCTCAACACATAAGATCTGATAAATCTGATAAATTTGGAACCATAGGTTTTGTTTCCGGGAGAGCTCTATGCGTGAGACTCAGGTGTGAAAAAATGTATTATATTTTTTTTTCTCTAATCTCTTTATTTCTGTATATATTTGTATATGTAAATTAGTTAATTAATTAAATATTTTAATTAATAAGAGAATCTAATTAATTTAAAATTGAATATTATTTAATTAACTAATAATTAAATATTATTAGTTTGAACTGATTAAAAATTAACTAATTAATTAGCTGATCAAATTCTTTTATCAGCTAACTGAATTATTCTAATTTTTAATTTTATTTATTAAATAATAATATTTTAATTATATATTAAAATAATTTATTATTTAACTTGATATTTAATAATTAAAATTGTTGAATCAAAATTCACTTTTTATGAATTATGTTTTACGCATGTAATACACAGTGACTAGGTACTGTGTTACACGGATACCTCATATGTCGGGGAGGGCATATGTGTCTTTCGATTGCCTAGTTTCCTAATTAATAAAATACTTAATATCCCAAAATAAATTAATTCATAACTTGTTATATTTATGTATTTCAATTAATTATGAATTAATTAAATATTCATAATTATCCAATAATTATGTTTATCGCAAAGTAAAATATTTTACTTATCATTTGCCCATTGTTTGTATTTACTTTTGTCAATTTTTTGATTGAGCTATTTCGGGGACTATGGACCTATAACATTAAGCTTCAATAAATCAAAACTAAATAATTAAACTCTTTAATTATATTAGTCAATTTATTAATTTTGATATTCCTCCACTATGAATTAAGAATTGAACTCTTTCTGTTATACACAATTACAAACTCAAACTCAAACTCAAATTTGAAGAACTTTCAATTCTAAATTTGTCTGAGAATAGGGAATCTAGAGCTAGAAATGACCTTTGTTAAACAATCAACAAGTTGTCATTGGTAGGAACATGCATGACTTCCAAATCTTTGGCAAGGATCTTCTCTCGAACAAAGTAAAAGTCTAACTCAATGTGCTTGGTTTGAGCATGTAGAATTGGATTACCAACAAGCATGATGGTGCTTTGGTTATGACACCAGATAACAAGAATGCTTGGCAGTTTGAGATGAAGTTTATGAAGTAAAGACTTGATCCAAGTGACTTCATCTATTAAGGAAGCAAGCATCCTGAATTTTGCCTTTGTGACAAACCTTAAAACAGTATGTTGTTTCTTGGATTATCAGGTAATGAGATTATAACCAAAGTCTAGGCAAAAACCAATTTTGGATCTTCGATCATCAGGTTCTGCAGCCCAGTCTGCATCATAAAAACTAACCAAGTCTAGAGAATTTGGTTTGGTTAAGTGAAGACCATAATCCAAGGTGCCTGAGAGGTACTTGAGAATTCTCTTCACTATTGTCCAGTGAGATTAGAGTGGATTTTGCATGAACTAGCATACCTTATTGACAATATATGCTATCTCAGGTCTGGTAAGAACTAAGTACTAAAGAGCACCAACAATAGAACTATAGAATTGGAGATTTTCAATAGGGTCACTACCACAGACAATCTCAGACTAGATGTCATTGGGGTAGATTAAGGATTGGAAAATTACATTTTGGCTCGAGCTAATAGATCTCTTAAGTACATAGTCTGAGAAAGATGCATGCCATTAAAAGTATGAATGACTTCAATACCCAAATAATAATGTGTTTATCCCAAGTGTTTGAGAGAGAAAATGTTATTTGGGTCTGAAATGAGAGATTTGATGATGGAGGGATGGTTTCTAGTAACTAGAATATCATCCACATGGGCCAATACTTGAGTAGTTTGACCATTGGAGAACCTGAAGAATAGTGAGTGATTTTCTATAGAGGAGGAGAACCCAAAGGAAATGTGTAATACCCTGGAATTAAGAAATGGATTAGCAAAATTCTAATTAGATAATTGTGAATAATTGAGGAATTATATTATTATATAGTTCCATTTATGTGAATTAATATGATTTATTATATGGTAAGACCCCGTTGGTGAGCCAGGGGCATTTTAGTAATTGTGACCCGAGAAGGGTAAAATGATAAAATTAATTTAATTACGTGCTTAATGGAACTATATTATTATATAGTATACCTGTATTGTCTTTTCAGGTGTGTTCTGACAGGTTGGCGCGGTATAGTCACAACCGGGTATTTCGGGCCGAACCGGGTTCGGGCCCAAAATGCAATTTGAATGGGATTATTTGGTATTTTATTTGACATTGGTGATAATCTAAAAATTATTTGGATTTAAATATGTCTGTTTTGACTTTTATGCCCTTATATGAAGTTTGATGTGTTAATTGGCCTTAAGGGCAAGAAGGACCTTTTGATCCTTATCTTACATTTAATAAAAGTTGCATTATTGAGTAAGTAAGGGAGAATTTTCTGGTTTATTCTCTCCCTCTCAACCGACCTCTCTCTCTCACTCAAAACCCTCTTTGTATTCAAGTTGATTTTGAAGAAAATTGGAGTGAATTGGAACCAAATTTTGGAGCTTGATTGTGGGGATTGTTCTTGCTTGGTTTTGAGGTAATTTCTTCAGTTTTAATTGAGTTTCTAATTGAATTTTATTTGCTGAAAAATATTGTGAAAGTGCATGAATTAGTTGATATGTTCTTGCTCATGCATGATGTTAAGTTTGGTGTTTGTTCTTGGTGATTTTTGGTAAGAAATTGCATGATTTATGTTGTTGAGCTTGGATTTTGATTATAGGGTATTTTCTTACTTATATTCAGGTCTCAAATTTAATGTTTATTGTTGGAAATTAATTGAGATGCTTGGCTTTGAAGTTCTTAGCTATGAGCTTGAAGTTTTGGAGTTTAAACATGAGTTTGAGTTGATTTTTATAATTTGAAATTGTGAATTTTATGCATGAAGTATGTATTTTTTAAACTCCCTGTATGAAGATTAAAAACCTATTTTATGGTTTGAGAGTTTTGGTTGTGAATTGGGTTGTTTGGATGTGATTTAAGGGCTGAAATTCGTGGTTTGTTGCTGGTTTTTTTGGGTTTTAAACCCAGGTGCCGCGGCATGGTTTTAGCATGCCGCGACGCGCTCATTTCTTTCTGGGAAAATCCTTTTGCAAACTTCAAATAGCCATCACTTTGTGATCCGGACTCCGATTTGGGAGTTCTATATACCGTTGGAAAGCTCTTTTTGAGCTCTATCTGAATATTTAAATTTTAAAATGCCATGTGGATATTTTATGAATGTGAAATCAGGGGTTAACCCTATTTGTGAAATCTCGGATTGTGTGACTAAGATTACCGACACCTAATCAAGAGCACCTGGGGATTCAGAATCTCTGATATTGCAGCACAGCAGGTAAGACAGTAGTTAGCACGTAGAGTATGCGCGGTGGCGCTTATATTGAAAGTGATATATGTGAGTAATAGTAACCGGGATTAGGGTTGTTACCCTAACATGAGCGGTTTAATAGCCTAGGGTTATTACCCTAGTGATATATGTTGTGTAAATACTATGCCATGTCGGATATATGTATATATTGAGATTATGAATTATGCGTTTAAGGCATAATTAAGCTAGACTCGGTAAACTAGTACCTTGAGTTTAATTTTAATGCGGTCTAGGGTTATTACCCTAGAATATTATGAATCCAGTGAAAGCATGAGTTAGGGTTAACACTCTTAGTAAATGTTATCTGAGTATATAGAAATGTATTATATGAGTGATTACTTAGTATGCAAGTTAGGGTTATTACCCTAAGATTATATATGTTGTAGTAAATGTTGAATACACGCATGTATGTTAAGAGTTATGTGTATGAGACATAACTGGGTTAGACCTGGTATATATCACCAGGATCAACCCTCGAAAGAACGTAATGTATGGATTACGTATATATATGAATAGGGTTATGCAAGCAAGGCATAACCAGGTTAGGCTCGGTAATCAAAACCGAGGTAAACCCTACTAAGGCCTTATTGTATATAGACGTATGAGAGCAACACGTAGGTTTACGTCACGTAGACATAGATAGGCATCTGAGCGTAACATGCAGGTCTACAGCAGATAGACAAATGGTGTAGTGACACCATTAATTATGTGTTATACATATTGAGATTAAGGGTTATGCGTTCAAGGGATAATCAAGTTGGACTCAGTAACCAGTTGCGAGATGAACTATTCTAGGGCCTTATTGTATTTAGACGTGTGAGAGCAACACATAGGTCTACGCCACGTAGATATAAATATACGTGTGAGCGCAATACGTAGGTCTACGCCACGTAGACATAAATAGGCATGTGAGCGCAACATGCAGGTCTGTGTCACACGGGCATATATGAATGGCATTACTGTTTAAATAGTATGATGAGCATATTATTGATATGATTTATACTGTCTTGATGGGCTTAGCTCACGGGTGCTCTACTGTGCATGAAAGGGTAAGACTATTACTGATCAGCCATGAGTGTAGGAGCTGGATGAGGAATGTACATGTTCGGGCCACACTAGACCAAACGGGTTGGGGTCTACCAGTGATAAATTTTTTTGTACTCTGTTTTGCCACATAGGTTGACTAGAGGAAACGAACTTGTAATAATATTTTGTAAAGTACTTTCGGGATCCCGACACTTGTATCTTTTATTTTATAAAGTGAAAAGTATTACAAGTTTATTTTTCATTCTGTTTGTAATTAAAGTTTAATTTCCGCACTAATTCTACTAGTAATCCCAATTAGGAGATTAGGGTTTCATAAGTTTATTGGGTAGCTTGCCTAATTATTTAGGGCGTTACAAAATGAGAACAAAAGCAAGCTTGGCAAACCAGACTCTTGGAGCCCGTTGTAGTCCATATAAAGCTTTGTGCAGTTTGAAAATAGCTTGAGGTTGGTTTGGGTCTTCAAAACAAGAGGTTGTTGCATATAAATCTCTTCTTGCAAGTCCCCATTAAGGAATGCATTGTTGACATCTAATTGATGTACAGAATGTTATATAGTTATTTAGGGTTATTTTAGTCTTTTCTTTTATTTTGGTCTTGTATGTTGGTTGCCTATATAAAACTTTCTTATTAGTTGTATTCTTTCACTTTTGACTTTGCAATTTCATGAAACCCTAATTTCTTTGCATCTCTTTTATTTTGTATTTGTTATTCTTCTTTTTACAAATAATTATCATGGCATTAGAGCAAGATTTATGAGAGTGAATTTCTTAAGCGTAATCACAGCTTTTGCAGATCAAACTTCGTACAATTATTATCCATACAACATCCGTACAGTTCGACATTCCAGTTTTTGGTATTGATTTCTTCGAGTTTTTCCTTGATATTCATATTTGTTTTGAGTATTGATTTTGCAGTACAATTTTGAATTTTCATCAGTTTTGTATTTGGAAATTTTGGCAATTTGTTCTTTTTTTGCAATGGCTACCAATAAAGATGATTCTCTTTAAGCGATCAGTGTCAGATCGGATGGAAAGAATTATTCGTATTGGTTATGTTATAAAAAAATATTCTAAAAGGAAAAAAGATGTGGGATTATACTTCTAGAACAAATAAGAAACATATAGATGGTAATGTAGATCTGTTAAAAAATTGGGAAGTAGATAATTCGAAAATCCTCACCTGGATAAATAACTCTGTGGAACAATCCATTGGTACCCAACTAGCAAAGTATGATACAACAAAAAAAAAGTATGGGACCATCTTGCAAGACTATATACACAGTCTAATTTTGCAAAGCAATTTCAATTAGAAACTGATATTAGAGCTATTGATCATAAATATATGAGCATTCAAGAGTTCTATTCTGCAATGACGAATCTTTGGAATCAATTGGCACTCACTAAATCAAAAGAGCTACGTGTTTTTACACCGTATATTTCTCGTAGAGAGGAACAACGATTGGATTAATTTTTAATGGCTCTTGGTAGTAATTTTGAGGGACTTCGTGGTTCTATATTGCATCGCTCTCCACTTCCTTCAATTAATTCAATCGTCCGTGAATTGTTAGCGAATGAAATTTATCTCAAGTCTCAATCAGGGAAAGGCATTCTCTCAACACCCAATTCTTCTATTTTGGAAGTCCCTCTTGTTTGAATTATTTTACCAGGATCTATTTACTATCATGTATGTTGGATTAACAACCTAATATGAATTCTAAAACAATGAAAATAAACACATATAAAGTTAGAAAACCTTACAGTGGGTGCAGCGGAATAATATGACTCCTTACGTTCAGATCTCTAGCCCTTGATTCCTTTCTGTAGCAGAGCATCACCAAGATCTGAACCTGGATCTTCTTTTCTCCTTCTTTGATGCAGAATTTCCATAGTCTTACAAACTATGATTGAGGTACCACTTGATGTGTGTGGGCACTACTCATCTCACAAAGATTTCGAAATTTTTCTCTCTTTTTCTCTCTTAATTTCGTGGTCTTAAGCATACAAGAGAAGAGAACAAGGGTTGCTTTATATAGGGAGAAGGGAGAGCACAACTTTCCAAATAAAACAGTTTCCTTAATTACTGTGTAATCAATTAACTGCCTTATTTAGTGTGAT
Organism: Cannabis sativa; assembly: GCF_029168945.1. NCBI lineage: Eukaryota > Viridiplantae > Streptophyta > Magnoliopsida > Rosales > Cannabaceae > Cannabis > Cannabis sativa. The sequence goes on from NC_083601.1 coordinate 64,581,283, forward strand.
CCACCACTTTTCTATTTCTGCTAGGCTTTGATTAACAATTACATGGCAATTAAAATTGAAAATAATAATTGGGAAAATCACAAAGAGGTGGCCGGCCATAGGGTGATATGGGCCTCACTTTGATTTTGCAGTTTCCTCAATTTTATTTCTATTTCTCCAAAAATGCCATTTTCCAATTCTAATCATTTAAATGCCAAAACTAATTAATTAATAACTTTTAGAATTATAATTGATTAATTAAAATCAATTAACTGAGTCTTACAAGCAGTATGGTCTCAACTAGTATGGGGACCATGGGTCTATATAACTGAGCTTCCAATAAGTCGAACCGAATTTACCAAGTAAATTCCCTAACTTATTAATTCCTCATTGAATCCACACTTAGAACTTGGAATTGCACTCTCAGTCATATAGAACGCTCTATATGTTCCAGGATATAGACACGTCATTAGTTATCCATTGTTATAACCCTAATGTGATCAATGATCCTCTATATAGATGATCTACATTGAAAAGGCACTACTGTTACCGCTACACCTTCAATGTATTTTATCCGTATAAATGATATTTTAGCTAAGTGAAATGAGATCTCCACCATTTATCTTCGTTTGGTTAAGCTCGAAGGAAATCATCCTTTACTTCTATTTGCCAAATGAAAGCTATAGATTCCATATTTATGTTTAGCGCTCCCACTCAATTGCACTACCGTGTTCCCAAAATGTACGTATCACCCTGATCCAAAAGTAGGCTTAACTAACAAATCAAAGAACACGAGTAACACTCTTGAGATTGAACCTAACCATATCAGGATTAAGATCATTTGATCTAGGATCAACAGGTGATATTGAATTGAATAGATATTACGGTAAGTTTTAATATATCTAATCAAAGTTCAATATCGGTCCCTTCCGATGTATACTCCATACATCCGATACTGGTAAACTTTGGCAATGTCCTGGAAAGGACATAACACTTTTCCAAGGTGTAAGAATACCTATCGCTGATTATACCATGTCAGTCTAAATCCAGTGTTCTCACAAATTAGGGAATAAACTTTTGAACATATAATAAAGATTATATTCCACTGTGCTGAAAACACTATAATCTTTAACAAACTCATATGTTCTGGACTTAAAAAGAATTCATACATTATATACATATAATCATGAAATAAATCATGTGAACCATGCAACATAAAATGTTATTTCTGATCTTTATTAATAAGTAAATCTGATTATATTGAAATGAGTTTTATTTAGGGCATAAAACCCAACAAACTCTTACTTGCACTAATATAAAACAAAAAGTGCATTTCAAATAATCATTAACACCTTGATATACAAATCAAGTGTAATAGTAGTAAACTCCTCGTAATAGGATCTGATAGGTTGAATTAAACACAACCTCTTCTCCACCATTACTCTTCCTTAATCACAAAATCCTTGATATTGTGAAATTCCTCTCTATATGTCTACTCTCTTGGGATACCGGATTCTATACTTTTGGGCAACTACTTCTTGGTTATTCAGGAAGTAACCCTAGTAGTTAAGGCAAGTTGGAACAGTGCCACAAATGTATAGAACTTTCCTTAGACTGAATAAGTATCTTTCCTGCAACTTTTAACATTCAGTCTCTCTCTGGTAGACCAAGAGATTTCAGATAGGTTTTTACACTTCTCCAAAATCGCTACTCCACCCCCAAAGTAATCACCATCTCATCAGCAGACTTTCTAGCACACAGGCAAGTCTCGAAATCTGATGTGGTGTAGTCTAAGAGTTTTAAAAACACCCTTATTGACTAACATATAGTTCCTCTTCTTAATCTTAAAATTTACTTGATTGTCTTCCAATGTTCCTCTCCTGGATTAATCTGATACTTACTCATTACTCCCACTCAACAGCAGGTGTCTGCTCTAAGGCATACAAAAGCATATCTGAGACCTCTTACTGTTGATTTAAGAAATTCTTTCATGGCTTTATCTTCTCTGGAATAGTTGAGACTTTTCCTTAGATAAATAAAATCTATATCTAAGAAGTTGTGAAGCTTCTATAGATTGCCATGAAAGGGAAAATGCTTCAACATCTTACTAAAGTAAGTTGCTTACATTAGAGTAAGTAATTCCCAGGTATACCATAAGCCATAGGTTCAGATAAACTCAAACCTATAATACTAGGAACAGGAACTTTTGTTAAGTCCATTGAATAGACTTATGAACGAAAATTTCCTTTCATGTCCTTGTAATAGAAAACTTTAGGTTACTCCATGTGAATGGATCAAACCATAGTTCTATTGGCTTTCTTCTTAGTTTCTTATCTTGACAATCCATTACTTGTTTAAACTCACAATGAATTTTAATCACTAGTGTCTTCCAAGTTATAAGAATGTGAGTTCCTAGAAACTCTCCCACTACATCAAGGTATCGTGAACTATGTCAAAGAAAACTAAATGGTATAGACCTCTCCAGTTGTGTTAAGACAACAGAGGCAGTGGGATCATCTTGTAAAATAAGATGATAGAACACTTTTGGAATTAAGAAAAAAAAAATATCTCCTTTATTTGCTACTTTATTTTCAGACTTAGTCATTTTCTTAGAAAAGTAGTGTTTGCTTAAACAAACACTTTCTTATCTAATGACTACAGGATGCTCCACCCCTAATCACTTAGAATAGCTAACAAACATGCAAACCAAGGTTAGTAGTTCTAGCTTTTCTTAAGATTTCGATTAGGTCATCCATGAATCTAGTAATGATTTACATTAAGTATACAACCATTGCATCATTCTGAAATTTTATTACCATAGAAGGATTTAGGCAACTACTAGTAATTAATCATCAATATGCAACTCGAATTTCTGGGGAGGTAAGTTTGGATATAATTCAAAATCAAATTAATGATCTTTGAACTGCATATCTACTAACTTTTTCTCCACCCCTATCAGTTCGCAAGATCTTTAACCATTTACCATTGCTAGAAATTCATGAAATTTTTCAAACATTTCAAATTTCTTTTGCATAAGGTAAAATCTAGAGTGATCGTTTTAAGAATACAATGAAAACTCATATCCACCCCTGAATGTACATCCATCTGCGAATGAGATGAAATTACTTTCAGTGGATATAGGCATATTAACTCTTTGCAGAGAATGATCTTGTCAAAACCACTATGAACAAGATACAAATGCCATAGATTTATAAAAAATGTGGTTGTATCTTTTGATGACTTCAGTTTAGTTACATGAAAGAGTTCTTAGAATAGTTCAAGTGGATTCTGGTCACAGAATACTAAACTCATACAGTTTGAATCCATTGATAGAAAATGGTTATGAAACACTTGTGAAAGTGTAACTGTATAATTAGTTATTCTTTCTTGGACCACCACTACTAATCTAACTGTATGATTTGCCTATACAAGTAGGAGATATCTAAGATTGAGGATATATATTATTTTGGGATAGAATTCCGGGAATATAATCATATGCGTCATCTAATTTCTTAAGAGAAAATAAGACTTTATATGATTTATAGACCATTCATCCAATGATATGTCATTAAGCTAATTCGAAATGAATAAGCTAAGAGGAATTAGGATAATTTCGTTTTAAATAAGAATCCAACGATGCTCCGATTAGCGAGAGTCAAAGTAATCTTATTTATACAATCTTCTTGTTTCATATTGTAAAATACTAGTCTAAGGTGTCATCAATTGATGAACAGCTAGATGTTGCATATACAATATTTATCTTTCGAGATCTAACATTATTATGTTAGTCTAATGGTGAAAATCCATTAGGGATTTATCTCATTAGAAAAACAAGCCAAGTTAGACCAACAATGAAGATTCGAAATTAAACTACAATTTAATAACAGAAAATAACATGGTTCAATACAAATTCATACACAATTCAGAAATTATTAAGCATATAGCAAGTAGGAATGACAAGTGAAAATACTAAAACATACAATCCTAAATAATATTTAAGGTTTTCAACAAACTGATATCAGTGTCCCGTTTAGGCGAGAGTCAAAGCTACCATTCATTGAATAGAGTTGTCAGCTCATCTAAAATGTCAAACATTCTAGCAACCTTTTATTCGATCGAGATGTGAATCCGCGTTGTCCCGTTTAGGCGAGAGTCAAGGCTATTCTATCTTATGAGCTTCCACCATTGTTTCATATTCTTGCAAGTCTTATACAGTCGCCACCATTAGGGTGGTCATAAACTATATAAAAAACTTACAAGATTACTTATCTTTCGAGATTAAACGGTGCTAACTTGCTAATGAACGTTCCTCCATTAGGGAGGATTACTCACTAAAACAATAGCTATGTAAAACCAACAATGGAGATCGAATATCCTTATAATAATAAAGCTCATTATTTAATGAAGGTTGTATTTTCTTCTAATATTTATTTTAATCAATTTATTTTAAATATATATTTATTTAATTAAAATTTCCAATTTAGAATGAAAAATTCTAAATATAAATTTTAATGTAATATTTATAAATTATACTTAGATGGATATGAAAATAACGTGAATTATTTCCATCTTAGTAATAATTTCCATAAATATTTAGAAAATTATTCAATTTAAGTTGTTTCAAAATTAATTTAAATTAATTTACAACTCAAATTTAATTTTCTATAAATATATATTGCATTTCGAAAATGCTTTAAAATAAAATAAAATAAATCCTGGAAAATTACTCTAATTTTATGTTGGCCCAAAATTAATAAAAATTAATTTTCAACAAAAAATATAATTTCCCTATTTAATTAAATATCTAAGAAAAATTTCAAATATTTAAGTATCATGATAAAGAATCAACTTAAATATTAATTTTCTATTTAATTAAATATCACTAGAAAAATACTTCAAGCAAAACAGATAATAACCATCTAGACTTTCATGGACTAATTAATTCAATTTCTAATTATAATATATTTTAGTTCATTTATTTTAATTAATCATTAAAAAAATTGATTTAAGTTGGTCCAAAATTAAATAAATAATTTTCAACTTTAATCTATTTTTCAAATAAAATTCGAAATTTCTACATTAAAGAAATGTAATTTTGAAATTTTGGGAAATGATTAATAAAATAAAATAATTAAGTTATTCTGAAATAAGATTCCAAACTTAAAATAATTTTCAACTTTAATTAAATAACATGAAAATAACAATATTAAAGTATCATGATGAAAATCAACTTAGATATTGAAATTTTCAATTTAATTAAATGTATTAAATTCAAGAAACAAATAATTAAGTAAAGAGGAAACTTAATTATTAATTCTAGTTTAATACTAGGAAAATATTCTAAACTTAGATTGTACCAAAATTAATTATCAGACAATTAATTTCACAATCAATGATATTTTTCTATTTAATATTAGAAATAATAACTAGTACTAGAAATAACTATCTAGAATATATCATTGACTAAGTGTTTTTCTAAAATTAACTTTAAAATATTACATGAAAAATAAATTTCATATATTTTAAAAGTTAATTATGTTGCTAATTCAATTTTAATTAGGTTAGACTAATATAATTAACCTAATACAATTATTTAAATAAGGCAAATGGGCCTTCACAATTGGGATAGTTCATGTGAGGGGGAGCTGGGTTCACTATGTCGTACCCACTTCTATTGGCCCCCAACTCTCACACAAGGCCCAAAAGAGAGGAATTTAACCTTTAAATAAACAATTGTTATTCATTGAATAAGCCCAAATCTAATTGGACCTAAATAAATTTCCTTATGTCAAAATTTATTTTAGCAACCTAGTCCATTTACTTAGTAAAAACTTAAATGGGCTTCCTATATGCATCTAAGCCCAATAGCAAACATATAGGCTCACACAGGTCAAATGATTTGGATGGGCCCTATCATGTTACTAGGTTTACACAGATGAAAGAAGTACAAATTTACCTGTTACAAATTATTTATAAGATCTATCGTCAATTGAACTATGATTAAAATCAGATCATTGGATCTGTCAACAAGTTAATCATAACAATTTAGATCAAATAAATAATAGGTTTGTTAAAAAAAAGTTTTTGAATAAACAATATTAATAAACAAACATTGTCCATGTAACAGATGTGAAAATAAGATATTAATATAATTAAATTATTATTCTTAAACTAACCAACTAAAGGAAACTAATTTTAAAATATCTAGGTTTATTTGAATCAAATTAAATTAAATATCTAATAAGATCAATGATTTGAAAGGAAAGAATCTTCAATATCACTTTCAGATCTTATAATTTAATAAAATAAACAAATTTTAAAATAGATTTGGTTAAATAATTATTATTTTAGGAATAAAATAATAAATGAATAATAATTACCATAATTATATGTCAAAATATCTCAAATTAAGCAATATTCAAATCTCTACAAAAATATCTATGTTATTTAAACATTTAAGATATGATTTATAAATTTCTAATAAGAAAAAAAATGATATATATAGAAAAAATATCATTTTTAAACTTATAATTTATAAATAATTAAATATTTAACAAAATAACAAATTTTTGAATTTGAAAAATATTATAGTAAGTATATCTATAAAAATATCTATGTTAATTTCAAATTTATTAATTATTTAATTTGTCATATAAGATAATTTTAATATAATATTTTAAATAAAAAGACAAAGTTATCTTTTAATTTAAAATATCTTAAATATCAAAATATCTAATCTTATAATTAAATAATAAATAAATATTAAAGAAGTTAACAAATTTTTAAATCTGACCATAATAGGAAATATTTAAAATTAGAAACATTCCAAAATAGAAATATTTAAAATTGGAAAAAAAAATTCCAAATTGAAAATATTTAAAATTGGAAACATTTCAATTTAGAAATATTTAAAAAAGGAAAAATGAATTTTGGGAAACAATCCCATGAAAAAATTGGATTTTTGGGAAAAAACCCCAAAAATCGCAATTTTGGGTTTTTGCTGCCAGTAGGCTGCAAGTGCAGCCAAAATAGGCTGCATGACACCCAAAACGCGCGCGGAGCAGGGGATGACGCCGAGAAACGTCGGCGTTTGCAGGGTCCCCGTGGGCGGACGCACGGGCGTGCTGCTTGTCATACGCGCGCGCAAGGAGGACTGATCCGAGGGTCTGGTGCGCATGAGCACCACCCTCGACAGCCTTGTATCCCGATTTTCCAAAATTCATAACTTTTTCAATTTTTATCGGAATCGAGTTCCGTAAAAAACAAAATTGCTTAATTTTTTACAAGGAATCCAAATAAAATATTTTAAAAAATCGAAAAAATATTTTTCATGGAAAAAGATACTGTACAACATCAACATTCATCAAATAACACATAAACCAACATGAAACCATCCAAATCAACACAAAAACATGCAAATCATCGTTTTAATTCATATTACATGAAAGTAAATCATTACCATGGCTCTGATACCAGTTGTTAGAATTATTTTACTAGGATCTATTTACTATCATGTATGTTGGATTAACAACCTAATATGAATTCTAAAACAATGAAAAATAAACACATATAAAGTTAGAAAACCTTACAGTGGGTGCAGCGGAATAATATGACTCCTTCCATTCAGATCTCTAGCCCTTGATTCCTTTCTGTAGCAGAGCATCACCAAGATCTGAACCTGGATCTTCTTTTCTCCTTCTTTGATGCAGAATTTCCATAGGAACATACTATGATTGAGGTACCACTTGATGTGTGTGGGCACTACTCATCTCACAAAGATTTCGAAATTTTCCTCTCTTTTTCTCTCTTAATTTCGTTGTCTTAAGCTTACAAGAGAAGAGAACAAGGGTTGCTTTATATAGGGAGAAGGGAGAGCACAACTTTCCAAATAAAACAGTTTCCTTAATTACTGTGTAATCAACTAACTGTCTTATTTAGTATGATCCACCACTTTCCTATTTCTGCTAGGCTTTGATTAGCAATTACATGGCAATTAAAATTGAAAATAATAATTGGGAAAATCACAAAGAGGTGGCTGGCCATAGGGTGATATGGGCCTCATTTGGATTTTGCAGTTTTCTCAATTTTATTTCTATTTCTCCAAAAATACCATTTTTCATATTCTAATCATTTAAATGCCAAGACTAATTATTTAATAACTAAAATAGATTATTAAATAATATTGTCATTTAAAATAATTATTAATTAGACATACAAAGTCTCTTAATTAATAATTAAACCTAGAAATCCTTTTCTTTACGATTTCATCCTTAAACTATGAGAATTCATAAAGTAGACATAGTCTAACTTTTAGAATTATAATTGATTAATTAAAATCAATTGAATGAGTCTTACAAGCAGTATGGTCTCAACTAGTATGGGGACCATGGGTCTATATAACCGAGCTTCCAATAAGTCGAACAGAATTTACCAAGTAAATTCCCTAACTTATTAATTCCTCATTGAATCCACACTTAGAACTTAGAATTGCACTCTCAGTCATATAGAACGCTCTATATGTTCCATGATATAGACACGTCATTAGTTATCCATTGTTATAACCCTAATGTGATCAATGATCCTCTATATAGATGATCTACATTGAAAAGGCACTACTGTTACCGCTACACCTTCAATGTATTTTATCCTTAAAACACTTAACCTTGTATAAATGATATTTCAGCTAAGTGAAATGAGATCTCCACCATTTATCTTCGTTTGGTTTAGCTCGAAGGAAATCATCCTTTACTTCTATTTGCCAAATAGAAGCTATAGATTCCATATTTATGTTAGCTCTCCCACTCAATTGCACTACCGTGTTCCCAAAATGTACGTATCACCCTGACCCAAAAGTAAGCTTAACTAACAAATCAAAGAACACGAGTAACACTCTTGAGATTGAACCTAACTGTTGCCCCTGATTTCACCCAATATACGTGGACCGACCGAACAGGGACACGTGGATCAGATAACTTATAAATATTTGCTAAGTCTTTGTATGCCACAAGGAAACACCCTGGGCATAGGTCCCGGAGGAGGCACCCGGAGTGCAAGGTGCTCCCGGAAGCTCGCATAGCATAAAGCCTCTCCGTGAGGTGTCAGGCTTCTCCTGAGCAATCAAGTCGCATTTAATGCTGCATGGGAGGAAGCGTGTTGGGACTGCAACACGCAATAAAGTCTGACGGCACAACCTCCAACCAGCAGCGCCACAGTAATTATCATTTAAGTCTAGCGACGGCCTACCTTTGCGAAGAGTCACATCAATCACAAGGCAAAAAGGACATTCCTCATAAAAACCCTACAGCACCTAGGGATTTGACCATGCATTACTCATGGTATATTCATTGGGAATACCCAACTTTATGGATACTTACAGATACACTTGTAAGAACAATTCTAGGGATTACCCCACCAAAACACTATAAATACCCCCTCAAAGCTCATTAAATGGGAGCGAGAATCTTGGGCTGCATATGAGCAAGAAGAGTAAATACTCACCAAGAACATTCTCTGTATTTATAAGGGTGACATTCTCTCAAGTATAGAATCTGTATTAAATACATCCATTAATAACAAAGACTCGTGGACTAAGGCTCATTAACGCCCCAACCACGTAAAAATCCTTCTCTCACTTTCTTACAGCTCAATAGTATAATCATATTTTATTAGTTGCCGAAAACCTCGGTCAACATTTTGGTGCTCTCATTGAGAGCTGAAGAAAGCTGCTACAAAACAAGCATTTGACTTCACAAATATGGTGGAGACAAGAAGTACTCGTCAGTCTCACCCTCTAGAAGACGCTCAAGACCCAAACGAGGAAGATGTAGCCTCAAGAGCAGCAGAGGAGTCCGAGGAAGAAGAAATAGTCCCCGATGAGGACTACGAGGGAAACCTCGACGAATATGCCTATGACGAAGGAAGTTACTCAGAACTGGTGCTTCTTTGACAAAAAGCTATCGATCACGAAGCCGAGATCGAAGCTCAGAAAGTGCAAAACCAGAAAATGCAGGAAGTGATGCTAGCCATGCAAAAAGCCATGGAAGCAGCTGGCATTCACGTGCACCCCAAGGCAATGACCGCTGGACTCAACAGGGAACCAGCGACATCTTCGCCTAATTCCCAGCAGCAGAAATCTAGGGAGCCTAGCCCTATAAGATATCCTGCTGAGGGGAATCAAACAAAAAACCCTACTTCTACCCCTGGGAGAAAGAAAAAGGTGCAGGATCCGCGAAAGGTCCGCTCAGATTTCCCTAAAGGGAAAGGTCCGCAGAGGGGCAAACCCCAAAAAGGGAGTCTTGGCCCTCAGGATCGAGGGGACCGAAAAAGCGTTTCTGTACACCAGGAACCCGGGGGTAGAGGGAGAAGAGGACAGAGATGTCCTCCCGTTGATCTGAGAAATCAAATCAATGGGAACCAAGGTGACCTTCGGGATCACCTTGACCAAAAAAGATACGGGCCCGTGGTTTCCTCGGGTACGTTGAATGAAGGAATTATGGCGAAACTCGCCATACTCCGAAAAGACATTGCCCGAGTCTCCCGGAGACAGAAGGGAGACGACTCCGATTCGGAGAGCGAGGATCGAGAGCCATGTGCCAAGCACATCCTAGAGGCGGAGCTCCCTAAAAACTTCAAGATCCCAAAATGGCAGCGTATACCGGGAACTCCGATCCCAGCGACCACCTGTCACGGTTCAACCGTGTCATGACGGTCATGAGGGTCAGCAACGACGCCAAGTGTCTGTGCTTCCCACTCACTCTAAGTGGGTCCGCGGAGGAATGGTTCAAAAAGCTGGAACCAGGATCCGTTGGCTGTTGGAACAAGCTACAGACCAACTTCCGGAGACAGTTTGTCGCCGCAAGAAAGGTCAACCTGGAGGTCAGTGCCTTGACTAATATCAAGCAACTGCCCACGGAGACCTTGAAGAATTACATCAAGAGGTTCCGAGAGGAAGCCTCGAAAACCAAGAAGTTGACGACGGACAACAGCTTGCACTTCTCCAAGCAGGAATCCGTACTTGGACTCCCTTCTGGAATGAGTTGCAGCAAGAAGGGGCTGCCAGCCTCCAGGACTTCCAGAAGAGAGTCCAAAAATATATCAACCTCGAAGAAGCCCAAATCGTGGCTTATGGAGGCTACTATCCCACCGGGATAGCAGGGTACATGCCCGGAGTATCGCCCTCGGGTACTGCCCCGACCGCAACTCCACAAGCAAGTGGCATACAATTCTCTGCTACCCCCGGGTATAGCCAGGACCAAGCTTTGGCACCAGCATCTTCTCATTTTGGCAACCCGTCCGGAGTAAATGGGCAAGCTCCTTCACATGCTGCCCCGGCTGCTAGCTTAACAGGCCCTTCCAAGGGATCAAGGAGTAAAAGGTCCTCCAAATGCAGCACCCGGACGGGAGAGAAGCGCCAGAAAAAGGGATACACCCCCCAATATACTCAATACACGGAGCTATCGGACTCCCAGGAACGTGTGTACTTCGCCACTAGGCAAAATACACACTACCGGAGACCGCAGCCGTTGTACAAAGACAGCTCCCAGAGAGATCCGAGCAAAAGATGCGAGTACCACAAGGACATTGGTCATAGTACCAATGAATGTAAGAATCTCAAGGACGAGATCGAAAATCTAATCCGATTGGGCCACCTCTATGAGTGGATCAAGAATAGGTTGCCCCACCTTACTCCGGGTCAGGTGGCTGGGGGTATACCTCCGGGAACACCAGGGGGTACAGCAGGAGTATTGGCTCCAGCTGCTCCCGCAGGTGACGCCCAGCATATCCCCGGACTGCCGCCCCGGCCTAATGGACGGGTAGCCATGATCTCTGGAGGTCCCCATATCGGAGGGAATACTCGCAAGGAGCGAAAGCGATACGCCGAGGCCGCAAAACACAATGAGATATGGGAAGTTACTCAACTCCCAGCTCAAAGGCCTCGGCTGATGGACCAACCCATCACGTTCACGGAAGAAGACGCCAAGACGGTGCGCTTCCCTCATCACGACCTGTTGGTCATAGAGACCCCCATCGTGAATAAAGTGGTGGCCAGAGTCTTAATTGACAATGGGAGTTCCGTGAACCTGCTCTTCAAAGAAGCCTTCACCGCGATAGGCTTGACCGACCGTGACCTCTCGCCTAGTGGATCCCAGCTCACAGGGTTTAACGGGACGACACTTATCCCAATGGGAAAAGTGAGGCTCCCGGTCACCCTGTGCCCGGACACTCCCCAAAGCACATTTAAATACTGCACCTTCGTGGTGGTGGACTGTCCGACAGCCTACAACGCGATCCTTGGCCGACCGGCCCTAGTGGACTTTGGTGCAGTCACTTCAATCCGACATCTGTGCCTAAAATTTCCTACCCAGGAGGCCGGAGTCGGGACTGTGAGGGGAAATCAGGGGGAAGCAAGGCAATGTTATAATGTTGCAACCCACCTGCCCGTACTTATGGTCCAGGAGTCCGCTGAGCTAGAGATGGCTGAAGAGGATGAGTTGGATCCTCGTGTGGGGTCCGAAAGAATCGTGGAACCAATGGAGGACGTCGAAGAAATACCAATGTGCGACGTCGACTCCACCAAAGTACTCCGGTTAGGAAAAAACCTGGATCTGGAGGAAAAGGACAAAATAATAAAAACACTAAAGGGCGCCATCGACATCTTTGCATGGCGCCAAGAAGACATGACTGGCATAAGCCCTCATGTCATCACACATGTACTCAATGTCAATCCGGACATGCCTCCTGTACAGCAAAAGAGACGCCCGCTCGACTCGGTGAAAGTCGAAGCTCTAGAGAAAGAGGTGGACAAACTTTTGACTAACGGCATGATCCGCGACGTGTACTATCCGGAGTGGCTGGCCAACCCAGTCCTGGTGCCCAAGCCGAACGGAACTTGGCGAGTTTGTATAGACTTCACCGATCTAAACAAAGCTTGTCCAAAGGACTGTTTCCCGCTGCCCAGGATCGACCAGATGGTAGACGCCACTTCCGGATTCAAGCTGTTATCCTTCATGGATGCCTATGCTGGGTACAATCAAATAAAAATGCATACGACAGACCAGGAGTGCACTAGCTTCAGGACCGATAAGGGGGTATACTGCTACCTAGTCATGCATTTCGGACTGAAAAACGCCGGAGCAACCTATCAAAGAATGGTTAACCGGATGTTTAAAGGCCTCCTAGGGCGAAACATGGAGGTGTACGTGGACGACATGCTCGTCAAATCCAAAGCATGCAGCAGCCATGCAAGCGACTTAGAAGAATGCTTTGAAGTTGTCCGGAGATACGGTATGAAACTCAACCCAAAGAAGTGCACCTTCGGGGTCAAATCAGGAAAGTTCCTGGGTTTCATAGTCAGCCAAAGGGGGATTGAAGCAAACCCGGAAAAAATCAAGGCTCTCCTGAATATGCCATCCCCTAAGAAGCATAAAGATGTGCAGAGCTTGATCGGAAAGGTAGCTGCATTGAGCCGTTTTATCTCACGGTCCACGGACAAGTGTATACCCTTCTTCAACGTGCTAAAGAAATGCCAAAAGTTCGAATGGTCGGATGAGTGCGAGGAGGCATTCAGAAAGCTAAAAGACCACATGGCCAAGCCTCCTATCCTATCAAAACCCGTCCTCGGAGAAGACTTGTTCCTTTATTTGGCCGTCTCCGAACACGCGGTCAGCACTGCTCTGGTCCGGGAAGAAGAAAAAACTCAGCATCCTGTGTACTATGTTAGTAAGCGCATGATAGGGGCCGAAACGAGATACACGGTCATTGAAAAACTGGTATTTTGCCTCCTGATGGCGTCAAGGAAGTTAAGGCCATACTTCCAAGCCCATCCGATCAAAATTCTGACCAACCACCCACTCCGGCAAGTTCTCCAAAAACCTGAAGCGTCCGGAAGGCTCCTCAAGTGGGCAATGGAGCTAAGTCAATTCGACTTACACTACGTCCCCCGGATTTCTATAAAAGGCCAAGCCTTGGCAGACTTCATTACTGAATGCAATGAAGCCGAGGCAACAGCAAATACGCCGGTACCGCCAATCCCCACCTGGAGGGTATTTGTAGAGGGAGCTTCTAATGAGAACGGTTCTGGAGCCGGAGTGGCTATGATATCACCAACTGGACTGCGACTCCAGGCGTCCCTCCGATTCGACTTCACAGCTTCAAACAATGAGGCCGAATATGAAGCCCTGATAGCGAGTACGAATTTGAAAATTGGCAAAAGCTGTAGGAGCCAAAAGAGTGGAAGTCTACAGTGACTCCCAACTGGTCGTAAACCAGGTACCGGAGAATACCAAACCCGCGGCAAGCGGATGGCCGCGTACGTAACAATAGTCCGAGAACTGCTCCACGAGTTCACGGACTACAAAATAGAAAGAATCCCTCGAGAAAAGAACGCTCACGCGGACTGTCTGGCTAAGTTAGCCTCGGACAGCGAAATCGAAGAGCTGGGGGTAGTACCAGTGGAACGCTTGGCAGAACCAAGCATCAAAATAAAAGAGACGACACTAACGGTTGGGCAAGAACCCAGCTGGATGGTCCCCATCATAAAATACATAACAACAGGTGAGTTGCCCCAAGAGAGGGCACTGTCTCGGAAGATTCAGTATCAGGCTCATCGTTATGTGATGATGGATCAAATTCTCTACCGGAGAGGACTCAGTATGCCTTATTTAAGGTGTGTATCGGACCGTGAAGCTAGACAAATCATGCTAGAGGTCCACGAAGGGTTCTGTGGAGATCATACGGGAGGACCCAGCCTCTCAAAGAAAATATTGAGGCAAGGGTACTTCTGGCCAACAATGAAAAAAGATTGTATAGACTATGTCCAAAAGTGTGACTCGTGCCAAAGGTACGCGAACATACCGAGAGCCCCTCCAAATGAGATCACCCTGATGACCAGTCCCTGGCCCTTCGCGGTTTGGGGAATAGATCTTATCGGGTCCCTGCCAACAGGAAAAGGAGGGGTAAAGTATGCAATAGTAGCAGTAGACTACTTCACCAAATGGATGGAGGCTGAGCCTATGAAGACAATAACTGCCAAGAAAGCATTGGACTTTGTTATCAAAAACATAGTGTGTCGATATGGCTTGCCCCACAAAATAGTCTCTGACAATGGAAAGCAATTTGATTGCGAAGAATTTACTGACTTCTGTAACCAACACGGAGTAGTGAAAAGCTTCTCCGCGGTAGCCAGGCCTCAAACAAACGGCCAGGCAGAAGCAGTCAATAAAAGCCTAAAGGTCACTTTGAAGAAGAAGCTGCTGGCCTGCAAAAACAACTGGCCTGAAGAATTGCCAAGGGTATTATGGGCCTACCGGACGACCCCCAGAACCACGACCGGTCACTCACCTTTTTCAATGGCGTACGGTTGTGAAGCAATGGTCCCGGTAGAAACATTATTCTCATCCCACAGGAGGACGACTTACGATCCTGCCACGAATCAGGCCCTGCTTCAAGAAGCTTTGGATCAAGTTGAAGAACTCCGGGATGAGTCTCAAATACAGATGGCTGCTTGTCAAAAGAAGGTGACCAAGTATTTTAACTCTAAGGTTAAAAACAGAAAATTTGCTATTGGGGATATGGTCCTAAGAAGGGTCTTCCCAGCCACCCAGGAACCCGGAGTGGGGGTACTTGGGCCAAATTGGGAAGGACCATATGAGATCGAGGACGAGATCGGCTCCGGCACTTACAAATTAAAAAGAATGGACGGAACCACCGTGCCAAGAGCCTGGAATGTCGATCACCTCAGAAGATATTACCAATAGCGAAACAAAACTTAGACTTTGTTCAAAGAGTTTGTACCGTCCAAATGTATACCTCCTCTACATGTTAAATAAAACTGAGTGCCTTAAAAACAAAGTTTCTATGCCACTCAGGGGGGTACTAGGGTATACCGCACGGACAGACAGAAAAACAAACTAAGTAAAATATCCTGACCCAAAGGGCAGGTCAAAAAGTATGCACAAAAATAAAAAGCATAAGTATAAAAATCCTGACCCAAAGGACAGGTTAAATAGAGAAATATGTGGCAAAAGAAAGATCACATATAAATATCCTGACCTAAAGGGCAGGTCATATACATACAAATGGCCCGGGGATAGGCCTTAAAAAATTGTCTCCCCTTCGAATAAAAGTTGCTACCTAAATATATTGTTCCAAGGCAGCAGCAAATATGTACAAAAAAAAAAGAGATAATAATAATAAAAGAAGTGGGTGGAATCTTGGTTATACTGGGTCAATCTCAAAGCGGCTTAGTCAATGCGCGGAGGAAGGCGAGGTCCAATACGCGCCTCTATCATGGCATCAAGTTTCTTCTTCTTCTCCCGGAATTTGGCAATCATTTCCTCAGGTTTGGGATAGAAGGTAAGCTTGATATTTTGGTCGTTGGTAGACCAAGCCATGTAGACCCCATCGTCGAAGCGCTTTGGACACCGGGCGCAGGAAACAGGAGAAAGGAGCTCGGCTCTTTTTGCCTTCTTGATGGATTGCTCCTTGAAGTCCCTGAGCTCCTTCAGCTCCGCGGCTAGAGCGGCCTTGGACTCTAAGTTCGCCTGGTGAGTTTCCTCTAAGGATCTCACCTTGGCAACCATTTCGTCCAAAGCTTCCCTGGCCTCCCGGAGTTCCCGCTTGGCCTTATCAGCAGCCTCGCTTTGTGCCCTCAGCTCCTCCTGATGCTGGGCCTCCAGCCTGTCCCTCCGTTGGGCCTCGTCCTGGATCATGGCCTCCGCTTGAGCCTCCCTCCGTTTGGCCTCCTCCTCGTTGGCCTTGGCAGCCGCCTCCCGGTGCTCAGCAGCCTCCTGGTAGAGCTGCCTCTCCGCAGTAAGGTCCTGAAGGACCTTCCTGACATCGTTCATGTCCCCAAAGTCAGACAGAACGAAGCCGTGATTAATGATGTTCTTGGAGAGGCGGCCAGCCTCAGCAGCAAGCTGAACAATAACACAAGTGTAAGAAAGAATGCCCAAGAAGAAGAACGAAGGGAAAAGCAAAATTGCGAAGTACTTACCACGGTGAGGGAGTGACTGAGGTCCTGGACCTGGAAGATAGAGTTCAGGGAGGCGCATGTTGCGAACCGCTTAGGCGCGCACCGGGTAAGCTGAGAAGCAAACTCGCCAGTCATCTCTGCGGCGAAGGGAGCCAAGGTGGGCCCAAGGAAGCGACGGAACCAGTCCGACAGGGGGTCCAAGTTAAGGTCCCACGGATCCTGGTACTCCGGGTTGTTGATACTCTCCTGTACCTCAACCCGCAAGACCCTCCTAAGGGCTTCCACCTCGGCATACCCCCGGGAGTACTCGTCCATGGCATAGTTATGCCTGGCTATCCGGAGCTCTTGCCTCACCTCGTCCCCAGGAACTGGAGTCAGCACAATGTTGGGAGGAGCAGGATGTTCTTCCATGGGGGAGACCCCGCCGTCGAGACCATGGGCAGGAGTATCAGCTCTCCGAGGCCGCTTGGACTCGTCCTGGGCAACCATCTTGCCCTTGCACTTACGAATCAGAGCCACCTCAGGCTCCTCTTCACCTTCTTCAGCTTCCTCCGGAAGAGCCCGAAGCTCTCCCGCACCCTCGGCGACTTCCTCAGAAAAGCCCCATTGCTTTCCTTGGCCTTCTCCCAGAAGCACCTCCTCGTCGTCCACTAAATCAATAGTGTCAGGGGGAGCGCTGGAAGAGACCTTTAGGGAAGGGGCTATTGGGGAAGAGGTAAAGGCCGGAGGAGCCACGGGAGTGTGAACTCCGGCAAGCTGTTCCAAGATGGCATCCATGGAGATACCTGTTTTACAAAAATAGGCAAGTGTTAGACATCCGTGGGAAACCACTTACACAAGATACAGCAAATAAGCTACTCCTACCCGGACTTCCTAATTCGGCCCTAGCAAAGTCCTGAACTTTAATGCTGGCAGCATCATCTCCGAGATAGCTGTCCGAAGGCCGGAACCAGCTGGATGTAATGTAAGCTGAAGGACCTAAGGGAACAGGTTCCGGAGGGCCAGAACCCATCCGGGACCGGCCTAGAAAATCTCCTAAGTTTGAAAAATAAAATTCCTGCAAACGATCCCCCCACCGGGTCGATGGCATCCTAAACCTATGTAGACGCTCGTCGAACCCTACAGGCCTACGACTGGCATATTTGCCAACGGAAGGAACATAATGGATTATCAAAGGAGACTTACCGCCGGCACCGGAAGTGCTGGCACCAGGAGCCCCTGAGTTTGGCTCTGGAACTGAAGGCTGTGGCCTGGGAGCCCTTTTCTCCGAAGAATCCTCAATGCGAAGAGGCCTCCCGGCGGGACGATCTCCAACCTCTTCTTGAAGAATCTTGTCAAAAAATTTAGCCTCGGACTTCCCGGCAAATGCCTGGCTTCTTCTTACCACCGGACTCCCCACACGAAGTCCCCTCCCAGAGGCCGCCTGGGCCTGAGAGTATGCCTTCTCCTGGGCCTTCCGGTAGAGATAGTCCTGGTATTTCTTCTCTGCCGTGGCGATAATCTCGTCCCGGAAGGTCTTCTCCGCGACCGGCGCCCTTACATTGGGACAGATGACCCGTGAGAGGTTAGAGTCCTCCACGGATTGATGCGGAAGGATAAGTTTGGCCTTCCTGCAGTTTTTCGTGGTGACCAAACCCCCGACATCGAGATCGGCCCGGTCGTAGGAGGCAAAGGCCTGGGCCCCCCGGAGGAAGGTCTGTGTAGGGGCCGTCCGCTGATAGGGAGGGATCCTCACCCACTCAATAAGGAGCTCCGGGTGGTCCACTGCCCTGAACCCGGAGGAAAAGAAAAAGCGATGGCGATACTCCTTGACGTGAGTCTGCCTATTATATGGAACCACCCCTTCGTTAGCAGGATGGATCCGGAACCCATAAAAACCGTCCTTAAGTTTGTCCCCTTTCTTGGGGACGGATACAAGTTCATAAAAATACAAAATTTCTGCCGGGCGGGGAGATCCCCATCTACGGGCGGCATAAAAAATAAATAAGCCTGAGAGCAGGCGATAAGCTTGGGGAATGAGTTGGTATGGCGCAAGGCCGACAAAAACAAGAAAATTAACAAAGTAGTCCTGAAAAGGAAGCATGGCACCGGCCATCAGGTGCGTCTGGCTCCAGGCTCCAAAGCCGCCGTAATTATGGTTAGGCGTCTCCGAGTCGCGAGGTGGCCGATGATAGGTTCCTGAGGTGGAAGGCTTGATCCCTGCAACTTCCACAATATTCTCCAGTTGATGGGGACAGGTTAAGGTGGAATGAAGCTCAGCCGCTTCCCATCCGGTTGCCCGGGACTTATACCCCTCCTGGGCAACGGGTCCCAGGGAAACCTCCTCTAAAGTAGCCATGCGTTTCCCGCTCTTCTTCGAAGACTTCGAACCAGAGGCAGACATTTTCTATTCTGTGAAAAGAAAAAAAAAGAAAGAGAAAATCCCAGCAGTTAGGCCCCATACCAAACCCTAAGTCAAGAAAAAGGGAATGGGGGTCCCCTAACCGCTGGAAAGAGGCCCCCTCCGGACACGTGTCACACGAGAAACCCTAGAAAGATTCCCTGAACAAGTGTCTGGTGCAGTAAAATCGCAGAAGGTGGTTTTACACAATAAGGGGAACATAAAGAAAAAGACCCTATTCTGTGCCCTAAACAACCATTGAACGAAGAACGTATGTTCTTCTTCAACGAAAATTCTCAATAATAACAGAGGCATGATAATGACGATCCTACAACTAAAGCAGTAAATGCAAAACAGAATACATGAAGAACCTAAAACACTTGCATACCCAGAAATCTCAAAATGCGGACCCAGAAAAGAACAAACAGAACGAGTAAAAGCATGTCACTACCAAAGGATGCAAGAAACTTACAGTGAAGTGTTGAACTGGGGGTCCTGATGTGAGTCGAGTAAAGACGAGAAGGACTGATAGCAGCAAGCAAGGAAGAACTGGGAAAAATGGCAAAGTGTTCAAAGGTTTCGTGCTGGTTTTGAGAACTTTCTCTCTAGGAAATTCGAGCAAAGATGGCAAGAAATGGAAAGTAACCGAAATGAAGGAAAGATGGTGGCTTTTATAGGCAAAAATGCATGAGGAACAGGCGTCACCACCTACCAATCGAACGGTGGGGGAAACGCACGATTCAAATACCCAAAGATCAACGGGCCAGATTGATTTGCAATAAAGGCGGTGGAAACGTTTGAGTATCCGTCTGACACCATTAATGCGCCGCATCAATCAATGGGCATGAAACGAATCGACCTCTGCAAAAAGCGAATCACTGCATTTAATGCCATCATTAGATGCACCCTCACGCGCTCCAAGCTCGTGCCGGGAAACCAAGGAGTCGGCCGGAGACACCTCTGGAAAAAGCGAATCGCTGCATTAAATGCCATCATTAAATACGCACTCTAAGCTTGAGCCAGGGAACCGAGGAGTCAACCGGAGGCACCTGAGCAAGCCTTGGTTTATTTTTCAAGTAAACAAGGCTTGGGGGGTAAATGTTGCCCCTGATTTCACCCAATATACGTGGACCAACCGAACAGGGACACGTGGATCAGATAACTTATAAATATTTGCGAAGTCTTTGTATGCCACAAGGAAACACCCTGGGCATAGGTCCCGGAGGAGGCACCCGGAGTGCAAGGTGCTCCCGGAAGCTCGCATAGCATAAAGCCTCTCCGTGAGGTGTCAGGCTTCTCCTGAGCAATCAAGTCGCATTTAATGCTGCATGGGAGGAAGCGTGTTGGGACTGCAACACGCAATAAAGTCTGACGGCACAACCTCCAACCAGCAGCGCCACAGTAATGATCATTTAAGTCTAGCGACGGCTACACTGCGAAGAGTCACATCAATCACAAGGCAAAAAGGACATTCCTCATAAAAACCCTACGACACCTAGGGATTTGACCATGCATTACTCATGGTATATTCATTGGGAATACCCAACTTTATGGATACTTACAGATACACTTGTAAGAACAATTCTAGGGATTACCCCACCAAAACACTATAAATACCCCCTCAAAGCTCATTAAATGGGAGCGAGAATCTTGGGCTGCATATGAGCAAGAAGAGTAAATACTCACCAAGAACATTCTCTGTATTTATAAGGGTGACATTCTCTCAAGTATAGAATCTGTATTAAATACATCCATTAATAACAAAGACTCGTGGACTAAGGCTCATTAACGCCCCAACCACGTAAAAATCCTTCTCTCACTTTCTTACAGCTCAATAGTATAATCATATTTTATTAGTTGCCGAAAACCTCGGTCTACACTAACCATATCAGGATTAAGATCATTTGATCTAGGATCAACATGTGATATTGAATTGAATAGATATTACGGTAAGTTTTAATATATCTAATCAAAGTTCAATATCGGTCTCTTCCGATGTATACTCCATACATCCGATACTGGTAAACTTTGGCAATGTCCTGGAAAGGACATAACACTTTTCCAAGGTGTAAGAATACCTATCGCTGATTATACCATGTCAGTCTAAATCCAGTATTTTGACAAATCAGGGAATAAACTTTTGAACATATAATAAAGATTATATTCCACTGTGCTGACAACACTATAATCTTTAACAAACTCATATGTTCTGGACTTAAAAAGAATTCATACATTATATACATATAATCATGAAATAAATCATGTGAACCATGCAACATAAAATGTTATTTCTGATCTTTATTAATAAGTAAATCTGATTATATTGAAATGAGTTTTATTTAGGGCATAAAACCCAACACCTCCTACTACATTGTTTCCTCCATAAGAGAATAAACCTCGCACAAAGGTTTGTATTAATTAGTGTAGCTTTTGCGAACAGAATGGTCACTCAATGTCCTAAGCTTGTGAATCATGGTTTGCAACAACAAAGATATCAATCCAAACCTCCTCATATGGGTAACCAGCCTTAGTTTAACAACCAAATTCGACCTCCACAATTTAGTATTGCTGCAACTGTTCCTCCATTTAGCTCTTACGATTTTGATGCTCTGTTGGAATAGTTTCAAAAGCTCCTTGCTACTTAACCTAATGTCATGTTTGTCTCTTCTTTGGTAGGTCAACCACCCATTAGCACGTCAGGTATGCCACCTTCTATATGGGTTTTGGACTCTGGTGCTTCACACCATATGTCTATGTATTCTACATCATTCACTTCCTTGAGTCCTACATCGTCTATGCCTATCATGACTGCTGATGGTACTCCCATGCCATTAGCTGGCATTGGTTCTGTTTTCAGTTCAAATTTGTCGCTTCCTAATGCTTATCATATTCCTAATCTTTCATTGAATCTTATCTGTTGGTTTGTGTGATTCTAGTTATTCAGTATATTTTTCTTCTACTTCTTGTCATGTGCAGAATCCACAGTCTCAGAAGTTGACTGGGACTGGCGGTAGGCAGGGGGGATTATATGTTTTGGATGAACTAAGATTACCAGTATATGCAACTCCTAGGGTTTAATTTGTCTTTTTTTTGTTTGTATCCTTCGTCTTCTAGTTTTTATTTGTGGCATTCTTGCCTTGGTCATGTTTCAGAGTCTCATTTAAAATAGGCTAATTAGTAATTTTCTCCCCGAACTTTGACATGTACCAAATCATGCCCCCTAAACTTTTTTGGCTGTTAAAAATTCCCCCTGAACTATTAAGATTGTTAGATTTAAGGACTTTTGTCTAATTTTAGTAAAAAAAATTCTAACATGGATAAAAGTTCAGGGGGCATGATTTAGTACATATCAAAGTTTGAGGGACGTGATTTGGTAGATATCAAAGTCTGGGGAGCATGATTTAGTACATAAACTATCACTGAAATAGTAAAATTGAATGAAATTAGACAAAAGTCCTTAAATCTAACAATCTCAATAGTTCAGGGGAAATTTTTAACGGCCAAAAAAGTTCAGGGGCCACGATTTGGTATATGTCAAAGTTCGGGGAGAAAATTGCAAATTAGCCTATAAAATATTTAGCTTCTAAAGGAACCTTAGAAAATTTGCAACCTCATGATATTTCTAATTATAGTGGATGCAAACTTGCAAAATTTTTGATTTACCTTTCAATAAAAGTACAACTTAATCTGTTGCAACCTTTGATTTAGTACACTCTGATGTGTGGGGACCCTCTTTTGTTGTTACAAAAGGGGGTTCTCGATACTATCTTTCTTTTACTGATGATCACACTCATTTTTGTTGGGTTTTTCTTATAAAACATCATTCTGACTTTTATAGTATTTATGATCATTTTTTAGCTTATGTAAAAACTCAACATGGTGTTGTTATTAAATGTTTTAGATGTGATCAAGGTAGTGATTATACTTTAAATAAATGTGTTAATTCACTTACCTTAGATGGCACTGTGTATTAAACTTCCTATACTAATACTGTAACGTCCCCGCTTCAAGCCTCCATTGGGTCCTTACACCCACAGAATGAATGGCTCTTATACACGAGTACGTCACTCTGGCTGCTTCATGGACTGACGACTGACCCTACAAACTAACACGAGTGTTTCCAGCGTCGTTTGTCCTCACTCGCACGCTTCTTGGGAAAACTTCCCAAGAGGTCACCCATCCTGAAATTGCCCAGGTCAAGCACGCTTAACTGTGGAGCTCTTTCGAGATGAGCTACCGAAAAACAAGATGCACCTTTTTTTTCGGTAGCCCATCTCGATAGAACTCCACGGTTAAGCGTGCTTGACCTGCGGCAATTTAAGGATGGGTGACCTCCTGGGAAGTTTTCCCAGGAAGCGTGCGAGTGAGGACAAAGCACGCTGGAAACACTCGTGTTGGTCTGTAGGGTCAGTCATCAAAGCCTTGACCCAATGGAGGCTTGAAGCGGGGACGTTACAAATGGTATTAGAGCCTTGACCCAGCCGGAAGTGTGGTCGACGAGGACGTCGGATCCTGTAAGGGGTGTGATTGTGACAGTCAGTAGTTCCGTGATCTGTAAGGGGAAATACCGGGTAAGCTGTGCAATCCCACATCGCCTGGGGAAGGTCAAGTGGGATGATTCTGAGACTATGTAGGTATGGGACTACATAGTTGAAGAGAGCTTAAATGGATTAATTGGTACTACCTATATCAACAAGGTGCATCTTGTTTTTCGGTAGCCCATCTCGAAAGAACTCCACAGTTAAGCGTGCTTGACTTGGGGCAATTTAAGGATGGGTGACCTCCTGGAAAGTTTTCCCATGAAGCGTGCAAGTGAGGACAAAGCACGCTGGAAACACTTGTGTTGGTTTGTAGGGTCAGTCATCAGTCCAGGAAGCAGCCAGAGTGGCGCACTCGTGTATAAGAGCCATCATTCCGTGGGTGTAAGGACCCAATAGAGGCTTGAAGCAGGGACGTTACAAATACACCCGAACAAAATGGTGTGGCTGAAAGAAAGCATAGACACATTATTGAAACTACTCGTTCTCTGTTGTTGTCATCTTTTGTTCCTAGTCAGTTTTGGGAGGAGGCAGTCCTAACTGTAGTTCCCTAATTAATATGATTCTATCTTCTTTCATTTCAAGTTTTTCTTCTTTTGAGAAACTATATAGTGTATTCTTGACTATTCTTCTTTAAGAGTCTTTGGTTCTACTTGTTTTGTGCTTCGTCCTAGTGTAGAGCGTAAAAAATTGTCATCACACTCTACTCTTTGTGTGTTTCTTGGTTATGGATAACGAAAAAAAGGGCTATCATTGTTGTGATCTAGTTTCTCAAAAATTGTATGTATCTCTTCATGTTGTTTTTTTAAGCATATACCTTTCTTTACTATTCCTGGCACTCCTCATAATTTGACAAAATCATATCTTATTCACATTGACCCATTATCTAAGTCTGAATCATCCACTACTCCTACAGTTCCTTCCCTTCTTCATACTCTCGCATGCATTGTGTTGAAAGGTCTCAAGAATTAGATACTGGTACTTTGTAACCTGAAATTACTCCTCCATTAGATACTGGTACTTTGCAACTTGAATTCGCTCCTCCCCCTCCTCCTGCAGTTGTTCCAGACCCTCCTGAGATTGTGGACCCTCCTCCTCACTATCCTCAGCGCATTTGTAAGTCTACTCGCCAACCAAATTTTACATACTCTTCTTATCATACTTCTTTTACTTTGTTTTTTAGCATTACTCATTGTCATTCTGAGCCTTTGTCCTACAAAGAGGCAATTATTGATCCCCTTTGGCAGCGTGCTATGAATGAGGAACTCTTTGCTTTGCAAAAGACTCGTACTTGGGATTTAGCACTTTTGCTTCCTGGTAAACATGCTATTGGTTCTCATTGGGTTTATAAAATCAAGACCAAGTCTGATGGGTCTATTGAACAGTACAAGGCTCAATTAGTGACTAAGGGTTTCTCACAACAGTATATGGACTTTGAGGAGACTTTTGCTCCTGTTGCAAAATGACTACTATTCGTACTCTTATATTAGTGGCAGCGGTTCTTCAATGGACTATATCTCAAATGGATGTTAAGAATGCCTTTATGAATGGTGACTTACATGAGAAAGTCTACATAGTTCCTCCTCTTGGTGTTCCTCATAAGAAAGGTGAGGTTTGTAAGTTAAAAAGGCCTTGTATGGTTTTAAACAAGCTCCCTGAGCATTGTTTCAGAAGTTCTCTACTGTTATTTTGTCTCTTGATTTTGTTTCAAAAAATCATGATTCAACTTTATTTGTCAAGTGCACATCCATCCACATGTTGTATTATGCTTTCCTTTTATGTTGATGATATGATTATTACTGGGGATGATTTATAGGGAATTGAAATATTAAAGTCAAAAGTAGCTTTTTAGTTTGAGATGAAGGATTTGGGTTCACTGCGTTATTTTTTGGGTATTTAAGTTGCTTTTTCTCCAAAAGTTTATCTTCTTTCTCAATTAAAGTACACTAATGACTTTATTGAGCGTGCTCGCCTTACTGATACTAGAGTTGTTGACACTCCCTCTGAGTTGAATGTTCAATATTCTCCTTCTGATGGCTCTCCTTTGGAAGATCCTACTTTGTATCACACCATTGTTGGTAGTCTAGTTTATCTCACTTTTACTCGTCTAGACATTGCATGTGTTGTTCATATTGTTAGTTAGTTTGTTGCTTCTCCTAATACTGCTCACTGGGCTAGTAGTTCTTCGCATTCTACGCTATATTTGAGGTACCATCTTTCAGAGCCTACTTCTGCCTTCCATCTCCTCTTTGGAGTAACGAGCTTACTGTGATGCAGATCATGGTCGTGATCCCACCGACCAAAAATTTATCACTGGTTTCTGTATCTTTTTAAGAGATTCCTTTATTTCTTAGAAGAGCAAGAAGCAATCTATTGTTTCTCAATCTTCTATGGAAGTTGAGTATCTTGCCATGGCGTCTACTACTAAAGAAATTGTTTGGTTGAGATGGTTACTTGTGGATATGGGTGTTACTCACTCTTGTCCTACTCTTATGTATTGTGACAATCAAAGTGCCATTCAGATTGCTCACAATTCAGTTTTTCATGAACACAATTGCCATTTTACTCGTCACCATCTGAAATTGGGCACCATTACTTTACCTTTTGTTCCGTCATCGTTGCAGCTTGCTGACTTTATTACTAATTCGCATACAATTTCTTGTTTTTGTTTTCTGTTAGGCAAACTCTAAGTGCTTCTTGGAGCAACATCATGAGTTTGAGGGAGGGTGTTAAATAGTTATTTAGGGTTATTTTAGTGTTTTCTTTCATTTTAGTCTTTTATGTTAGTTGCCTATATAAGGCTTTCTTATTAGTTGTATTCTTTCACTTTTGACCTTGTAATTGAATAAAACCCTAATTTCTTTGCATCTCTTTTATTTTTTATTTGTTATTCTTCTCTCCACAAATAATTATCATAGACCATCTATGAAAAAAGTGTTATGGTTAGAACTATTCTGATGGTGACAGGCTTCACCATAAGACTAAAGGTCTCTAAATAGTCAAAACCAAGTTATTGATGGTAGCCCTTGACTACCAATCTAGCGTTGTATTTATTGACCGACCTTTCAGGGTTCTCCTTGATCTTGTAGACCCATTTGCAGCCAACAATTTGTCTCTCAGGCATATGACCAATATCCAGGTCTTGTTTCTAATGAGTTCTCTAGTCTCTTCTTGCATAACTGAGTTCCAATGAACTGATAGTAAGACATTAGCATGTTTAGCTAGAATCAAGGATGTGAGATAGACTTTGGGTCTGTGAATGCCATTCTTAGCCCTGGTTACCATATGATGTTGATTAACTACAATAGTAAGAGCACTGCTGGAAGGTTCAAAATTTGTTGATGTGGAAGCAGTATTTGGGGATGCTTCAGCACTAGGATTATCATCAATGGCCATAGCAGAGTGATCAATGCTTAATGGAGAACATGTTGAATTCTGCGTGTCAAATGGTAAACATGGACTAGAGTCATTGTTAGCACTGGAAATAGTAGACATGTTGGTGTGAGACACATCATGATATTGGTCAAATTGAGAGGTGGTGTTTGGAGGGGGTAAATTGTTTGTAGAAAGAATAGGTGGAGATGCAGACACGGGGATGAAAGAAGAGGATGAAGTGGTGGAGCTATTTGTGGGAGTGGCAAAGGGAAAGGAAAACTCATTGAAAGTGACATCCCTGGACAGGTAGACTCTTCCATTTGTGATGAGGCACTTATAACCCTTATGGACAAGGCTATACCCCAAGAAGGTATACTGAGTTGACCTAAATTGTAATATGTGTCTATTATAAGGCCTGAGGTTAAGGTAACAGGCACAACCAAACACCTTAAGTGAGCCTTAGTTAGATGCCTATAAAATAAAAGATAGAGGGAAGAGACAAATTGCAGTTTGGGGGAAGGAACTCTGTTGATAAGATAGATTTCAGTTTGAAATTCCTCATCCCAAAATTTTAAAGGCATTTGAGCATGAGAAAGTAGAGACAGACCAGACTCAACAAAGTGTTTGTGTTTCCTCTCAACAACACTATTTTGCTCATGGGTGTGAGGACATGACTGAGTGTAAATAATACCACACTATACAAAGTATCTAGCGGGCTTAAACTTAGCACCACACTCAGAATGTAAAGCTTTTATTGGCGAAGAGAGCTACAATTCAACCTGTTTTTTGAATATCTGGAATGTGACAAAGGCTTCAGATTTAATTTATAAGAGATAGAGCCAATTGTACCTGCTAAAGGCATCAACAAAGCTAATGTAGTAGTACCCATTAGAGGATGTTTAAGGAGTTGCTCTCCAAAGATCAATGTGTATGAGTTGTAATGGTTGTGTATAAAATGTATTTGATAAGGATAATGACGATTTGTGAGATTTTCCCATACAACAAGCTTGATAAAAATAAAAAACAGTTTTATTACTTGAAGGCACATTACAAGTAGCCATTATTTTTTGTACAATAGGAGCAAAGGGATGTCCCAATCTTCTATGCCACAATTGAAAATTAGAGTACAATTTGCATAGAAAGAAAAGCAGTTGAATGTTGGGGCAAAGAATGAGGAATGGTGCTGGGAGTGGAGTCTCCAACTTGAGTATGATTGAAGATACAGAGACCCTTATGGAGCTTGCCAATTAGCAGTATCTTCCTGGACACCTGATCTTTGACATAGTAGGAGTTAGCATGAGATTCAAAGATGACATCATTATCATGTGTAAACTGTGATACACTTAGGAGATTTTTAGTGATAGAAGGCACATGTAAGATTTTTTTCAAAGTCAAAGTCTTAGAATGCAAAGGAGGTTTAAATGAAGAATGAATGATATGATGAATATTCAAACCTGAACCATTGCCTTCAAGAACTTTCTCCCTAACAAGGTATTCAGTGTTGTTCATAAGGTTTCGTGCATTTGGAGTGAGGTGGTTTGTAGCACCAGAGTCTACATACCAGTTTGAGTCATTAAGAGTATCTGGTGTAGCTATCATAGCCTGCATCTGGCCGGTGGGAAGGGAGGGTGAACTAGTGGAAGCAAGGCCTTGAAAAGATTTATCAAATCAATAGTAGCATTGGATCACCACATGATCTGGTTTGTGGCACAACTAATAAACATATCAAAATTTATATTGCTGAGAATTCCATTTTCCTCTACAAACAGAGCCACGACCACCACCACAGTTTGAGGAGGAACTGGCATCATCTCTATTGTTGTAGGACATGGGGTGGAAAATTACTATTGAATCCACCTCTAGGATTGTAGTTACCTCCTCAATTGTTACCAAAGTAGCAATTTAAGGCCATTTTGAGCCAAGTTAGCTTCGGCATTGAAAATGTCGAGTTCTTTGGTAGATTTTTTTATCTTGAAATCTTGTGCCATGAGTAAGGCTTCAAGTTCAGCAATGCTAACTTGTTCTTTCCTGATATTAAAGGAAGTGTAAAAAACATCATATTCTAGCCCAAGGCCATTGAAAATAGCCTTGACATGATCAGAAACAGGAAAGTTATGTCGAACAGCTTTGAGCATATCAACGATGGACTTAATCTTTAATATATATTCACTGATTGTTAACGAATTTTTTTTAGTATTATGAAGTTGAGTCTTAAATTGACTGATCTTGGAACTGGTTTGAGCTATGAAGAATTCTCGAAGCGCCATCCAAGCTTTAGCAGCATTTCGTGTCTGATCATTCTGGTGTTCATCTGATCGTTCATGGAGAGACAACATCCTTGAGAGGAGGAGTTGATCTTGAGCTTCCCAGTCTAAATAAGTAGGAGAGAGGTTATTGGCAGCGTGATCCTGCTCAGTTTCATACTTTGGAGGAGCAGAGTTCAAGACAAAGAATCATTGTTGTCATTGAGTTTAACAGACAATGAGTGTTTGAACGTAACGGATTCTCTAAATGCTTGTTGATGAGCAGTGGTACTGGACGAAAGACTTGCCATAGCAACGGAGCTTCAATGAGAAAGGACGAAGAAGATAATAGTTTTTTTTCTGGAAATCGAGAGTCACTACTCTGATACCATGTTAAAAGTGTGAATGAATTGAATTCCTTCTGATTAAATGGAAGAAACTAATTACAAACTATATAGAAAGAAGAGCTCAAATGAGCTACTAACTCAAACCAACTTGAACTAACAAACTTGGCAACTTTTACAACTGTAAAAAGCAACTAACAAAACACTATTCCCTAACTAAAAAGAATTAACAATAACGAACTTTTTTTCTTAACAAAGTGCCAATGCCATTGCATTTTTCTTCCCACTATCGCTTTTCGTTATGTTTTTTTTTTTTTTAACTTTTACTTAATAATCTCCTTTGCTCGATTCATTTTATTCTTCGTTTTACTCTTTTTTTCCTTTGGTACTTATAGTTCCAATGTTTTCTTCATTTGTGTTTGTATGAACTACTTGTAAACAATACAAAGTGTGTTTGAGTGAATTGACTCAAGATGAATGAGTTGAGATCTTAGCAAGGCTTGTATTTTTTATAGAAAAAAAGTTGACCAATACTGTTATAATTGGAATACACCAACTCACATGAGCTAACATAACTAACAGAGAAGCCTAACGAGATTAATTAACAGCCACCCCTCAAATAGATCAGTTTGGGAGGAGATGATTATTGAGAATATCAGCTACTTGATGCTCTGAAGGAATGTATTGAACTGAAACTTCATTGAGATTAATCATGTCTCATATAAAGTGAAAATCAATCTTATATGCTTTGTTGGAGATGGAAAATTAGATTGGGGCGAAGGTGGGTTGATTTTTGGGTCAATTTGGAAACAAAAATTCAAAATCAAAATCTACCCTTAAGTGGCAGTCCACATAGATTAAATTGGAGTGCAAGAAATTGCACCATATATCTCTCATTTATTTATTTAATTAATTAAAAATAAAATAAGTATTCTATAAATGGTGTTAGTCTTTAGCTATAATTAAACAAAGTTGCTTAAAGAGAGAAAGAGTTGAACTTTTTGGTAAGAAAATGCTAACCAAAGTTTCTTTATAGGCCGCCCAACTAATCTTTAAATTGTTATTTAGAAGACTTTGGTATTGTTCTTCTGTTGTTGTTAATTCGTAACAATTTACATGACAAAATAATAAAGAACAGAATTAAAAGAGATTCATTTATTCCGCTACAAAACTCCCAAGTAACATGTATTTAAGTGTTAGTTCACAATAACTATGCTTTTGATGTTTTCTATTTTATATTGATTATAAGAAAATAGTAAACATTTATCTAGAATATATTTGTATATATCTGATCCTACTACATTAGAGCCATCAAGAAAATCTTGACACCATTTGCGAAAATGATATCTTTCATCTGAGAATTGCCAAAGAAGAAAATTGGTGGGATCTAATTTGACAAACATGGCTTGATTGAAAGCTTGGGAAGGAATGGCAAAGTGGAATTTCTGGGAAGGGCATTAGCACTGGTAGAATCTTGAGTGGCAGCAGTCATAGAGAAAGAAGCAAAGAGAAGGAGAAAGGGTCTTTGAATACCTTATACCATTACCATACCATGTAAATTATAACAAGTGTTTGAGTGAAATAGCTCAAGATCAATGAATTGAGATCTAAACAAGCTTTGTATTATCTGTAGAGAAAAAGAAAAGTCACAACTGAAACACATCAACTCACATGAGCAGTAACAGACAGACATTTAACTCATACTAGCATAAGCATAACTAAATATACAAGTAAAGTTGTTCAGCTGAAAAAGGAAATACTATACAATACAAGCAGAGAAGCCTAGCCGTATTAACTACCACTACTTACAAGTTACAACTTTTTATAATCTAACCTATGTTTGGTATTGTGGAAAATAGAAGGAAAGGAAAGTTATGAGAGTAAAGTGGAGAAAAAGTAGAAATGAGTGTATTTTCTTTTTTTCTTTTGATGGAAACAACAGTTTCATAAAAAAATGAGTGTTTTTTTTTATGAAGAAAAGCGTAGATATATTAGATTCAGAAGCAGTCAGACCTCACGGTCATTACAAAATAAATGTTTTGGGATAGAGGAAATTGGGATAAAACCGGACCTCTTGTGGGTAAACGCCTACTTAGCCACATTTTGGGGAGCATAGTTACAATTTCTACTAATATACGAAAAGATACAACCAACAAAATAAGAAGAGGATTGCAAACAAAATGAGACATGGTTGTCAATCTCCCAACGGGATATCTCCCTATTGAGAGCATTGATGACCACCCTCGAATCACTCTCAACAATAATAAACTTGTCTCCTCGGTTCCTCGCAGTGTCCAAGGCAACGCAGCAAGCCACCGTTTCACCACAAAGAGCATCGGCATACTCCAAAAAAGAGGTCTGGACTCAGATGGTCCCTAGCAACAACCGTCGCACACATGCAATCTAACCCCACTCTGAAGTCACAGTTAAGCTTTATCCAGTCTAGTTGGGGGGGGGGGGTTGCCAGGCGCCCATCTGACGTGGAGGCACATCTGGAAAGAAAGAGGTATGATAAACTGCAAAAGAAGAGCGAACATTGTTAATAACATTTAAATACATCAATCAGACCATTATTATGGACCTTGTCATTACGTAACCGCCAGATAGCATCCACCGTAAGTGATGCATATAGGAAGACCTCATCCACATTGATGCCTTTGTTTTTAAGATCCCATATAAATTTAACCCAGTCCCACATACGGATACCATTGTCACAGACAGGGTAAATACCCCCCGAAGAAGACCTCCACAGGTGATAGGCCACAGTACATGATAGAAATAAGCGATCAATAGACTCTTCCTCTGTCCCACAGAGAAGGCAATTCACATCCTCAATAGGGAACCTTCTATTTATCTCAGCACGCACCGGGATTGCCTTGGAGAGAATACACCACCACAGGGTCTTCAATCTTTCTGAAATTTTGCATCTCCAAAGTTTATTCTAAAGCGTAGGAGCAACATCACAATGAGGGGCCTTATCTGCTGCTTAGGCAAGGTAGGCCGACTTACAAGAAAATTGACCATTACTTTCCAACGTCCAAATTCACCTATCATTTTCCTGGCCAGGTGGCTTACCACCTTTCAGAATAGCCGAGACGGTCTTATTGTCAAAGAGATTGTACAATTTGCTAATATTCCAGTCACCATTCTCCCGCAACAAATCGGCAACTCTGATAACCCCGCCCCTATCGGGGCCACGGGGACGGGGGCAGAAGTCTTTTTTTATGGGCAATCCAAGGGTCATCCCAAACCTTTGTATCTTGACCATTCACCACCAACTTACAAGCTTCTTTTTTTAGAATAGAGGTGGCTCTAACTACGTTCTTCCAAAACCAAGAATCAGAGTCTTTGGAAGAGCAACTAAGGAAAGGCTTTCCTCTCAGGTATTTAGCTTCCAGAATCTTGCAACAGAGGGATTGGTTACTAGTTAAGAGATTTCAACCCCATTTAGCCAGAAAAGCGAGGTTTGGTATGAGAGAAAATGGATGGAAGAGAAATGGAAAGAAAAAAATAGGGATGAGGCCACCAAAATTCATCCATTCAAAAGTGGAGAAAAAAAATAAAAGAAGGCAAATATTCTGTAGATTTATTAAATTATCCTCACTAACTATTAAAATAAAAATTATATAAATAAAATAGTAGTAATTTTCATATAAGAAAATAATTTCCCCATCTTGCTTACCAAACAACATAAAACAAAACTATTTTTTCTTTCCTTCAAATTTGAGGTTTTGTTTACATACGTAATGTCTCTATAGTATTCATATACTTCTCATACCAACCCCAGTTGTCTCAGAAATGTAATAAAAGAGTTGTACATTTTTAATCTTGTTATAAATATTAATAATTGTGTGGATGTCCAAATCTTTTATTTATTACCATTAATTGTAATCAATATTCCTCTTTTTCTTAGTTTCCCTTTTTCTTAGTTTCTTAATATCTCACTCTTGTATTTGTATAAATAGGGGTTCACCCCATTGGAATAAACAACTCAGAAATTCTCATTCACTTTCTCTTTCTCTCTTCATCTTCTTCTTCTTTCTTCTCATCTACTTTATATTATTTTATATTATTTTATAACACGTTATCAGCACGAGTCTCTGCCCAAGCTTCAAGCATGAGTCTCTGCCCAAGTCTCAATGTAAGTATCTTGTTAAAGTTCTTGAATTGTTTCAAAGTCAAAATACACTAAATATATATTTATATATATACTCCTCTGACTGAAACAATTTCAAGAATCATTTGGTTTCTTTTTTCTTTTTATCTATATATCTATATATTATATATGTATGTATATGTTTTTATATATTTATTATTGATTATATATATATTATGTTCTCATCATTCATAATATTTACAATATATGTGTGCCTATGATATGATAGAGAAAATCTATATAAATTATACATATATCCAGAAGATTATGTCTCATCGATAAAATATTGCATATATCCTAAAGATTATGCATCATCGATAAAATATTGCATATATCCTGAAGATAATGCATCATCGATAAAATATTGCATATATCCTGAAGATTATGCATCCTCGATAAAATATTGCATATATCCTGATGATTATGCGTCCTCAATAAAATTTGGCATATATCTTGAAGATTATGCAAACGTAATATTCATTATATAGTTGATGGATATATAATGAAAGAGATGAGTACATATTTATATATATGTTTTTGTATTCTTTAAGGACAATGAAAAGTAATCTAATATCGATATAGATTTTGACAAACATTTCTTGAAGTAAATGTTTTATATTTTATCGAAGAAAAAAATGATTGTATTTATGTGAATACAACTAAAGAATCATTAAAAATAATTATTATTAATGCAATTTTATAGTGGGTTTTGAATACCCAAAAAGAATGTTAAGAAAATTGCATTGAAACATCAAACTATAAGAATAACAATGAGCATGACTAATGTTATTTAAATACATGAGGCATGTATTTATTGTTTATCATTCCCTGCAGAGAATGATACGAATTGAAATCAATTACTTTTAAAGATTCCTCGTATTAGTCATGTTATTATACATTGTTATTACTTGCAATGTTGGAAATTATTGAATCTGACATATATTAAAGATTAAATTTTGCATACATCTTGGAGACTATGCAAAAATTGCATTCATATATTCTTTGAATAAATATCGTAAAAGAAATTGTTGAATAATTTCTTATATTTTTATGGATGAACAAGTAATAAATTTTTAAGAAATTTATAATAATGTTCTACTTGTTCAACGTCATTCCCCGAAGTGAATGTAATGATTTTAAATAATCAATGACATTATTTACTACTCAAATATTTCCAGAAAAAAGTGGAAACAACCAAAAGATGAGATACCATACACAATCAAAGTGCATGAAATCTATATATCATGTGTGGAATTGAATAATAGTGGTCGCGTACCTGTAGTACGGACACACTTATAATCAAGATAAAAGTATACTCGATTATTTAATAGAATGTGAATTGTACAAATTTATTGTACATTTAGAATATTTAAATATCATTACCTAAAGAGAATGAATAGACATGAAATTCTATTTCAAAGAATATAGATTTCACATATATTGGTAATGCCAGAAGCAAATTAATATATACATATTTTATTATTTCTTGAAATCAATAGTTTCAAACTATTGTTGGTACAGGATATGTATATATATAGTTACTATATAATTCAGTTTGCATATTCCCAAAAGTGGATATATAATTTACTAATATTTGTTAGTGATCCAATATAATCAAAGTGATAAAGAATCACAAAATGATTATTTGAAAAGCTTCCTGAAGAAGTCTTACATACAATTGCTACTTTGAGTAGTAAAATATTTTTGTATGTACCTAGATGTATAACTTTTATCTAGTTATGAAAGTGATAAGAAATAACTTATTATATGTACTGGTTGTACATTTAAATATATAATATATCAAGTCATGATAATTAGACTGATGAATAGTCTATTAATAAATTAGACGACTTGTTAAAAAGATACCAGGAAACATGAATGATATATTATGGTTATATCTATTTGACCATTATAACAACATGATGAAGTTGTCATGTACATTTTACATTATACACATCATTGAATTGATGATAGTGATTCCTGAAGAAATATAAAGTTTGATAAACATAATAGTGACTCTTGAAGAGTGTATGTTTTGGAGAATAATATAATTATATTATTCGTTTATATAAAAATAAAACTTATAATGATTATGTTGTAATAAATTTACATTACCTTTGAAAGTTTCATTGAAATACAAATTATAGTGAACCTGAAGTTCATTAATTGAATTATTTTGACATGATAAATCATATGCAATAAATTGTCAAAGAATTTGACTAAATTTTGTTGAAGAACCAAAAGATTCTTCTCATTGTTAATTTATAAGGCTCAAAAGAAGAATGTGCATATATTTGCACATATAAAATATTTAAATTATATTTCTTTAACAATCTTGAGCCATTGTTAGATTTTTATTGCATAGTTTCTTATCGATGTGATAAGATTATATGATCATGCATTTACAAAATGTGTAAATTTATGTATTTCTAATTATACACGTATGACTCATTCTTAGAAATGAATTAAGTTCATAAGTATTGAACTTGAAACTGAAGTTATTGAACCTGAAGTTCAATGTCATATAATATATATGAGTTTAAATAGATATTGATTCATTGTGATATATTGAAATCCCTACAGGTGTATTAATATTATTAGATATCACAATTTCTTAAAATTTTCTCAATCAGGGGGAGAGAAGCAGTTGGGATCGATGATAAATTTTGAAAAATGATCCTTGCACAAAGTATAATAACGATATAGTTCAAAATGATATATACCAACTGCAAATCAATATTACTCAAAGTTGAGTTAGAATGAGTTGAAAACGCCTGAAGCGTAAATGAACAATATAGAAATTATTAGTAAATGTTCATTTGATTTGCCCTGAAGTTGTTAAATCTAGAGGTACTCATAAAAATACCTTAATGTTATAAAGTATTAAAATGATAACCGTGATGAAAACGGTACTTGAAGAGACTCCCAAGAGAAGTTAGACATAACACATTTGATCATAATTGAATCCCTAAAGTGATTCTATATAGGTACCTATAAATGATAAACATATTTGAAAATATGTAATTTAAAGAGATCTCTATAAGTTATGTCAATATGGGAGGAAATTATCATTTATTGAAATTTTTGTCGACAATAAATATTGAATGTGTCCATATGCAATAAACTAACATGAGATAGCAAGGATCATGGTATTAGATTTGTCGAGAATTATCGACATACATTTTGTTTTTGGCCAAAATATTATGACGCAGTCCAGGCAAATTTACTCACATAAAGTGAAGTAAGACCTGTAGGGTGTGCAAATAAATATTTCTAATGAGAAATTTGCATATATGTATTTGTACATAATGAATTGTTGTACAAATTTTGCATAGACATGAGATTGATTAAAGTAAGGCTTAAATATTGAGAAAATATAATCATGATTTGATTATAGCCTGGAATATATTTTATGAGGATTTATAAGCGTCACATAAATGTTGCAACAAAAGGTTATTCATTTGGAGCTCCTAATATAGTGAGAATTTGAAATAAGCCTTATCTAAAAATTCTAGAAGAATTTAATACATGTCTTAAGTGATATAAATTCTAAGTCGCGCGCACTATATGACAAAGATCTTTGTATGAAATAAAGACATGTAAGTAAATTATTATTTGAAAAATACTTATGGTTGTCTATGCAGTATAAATACGTAAATTATACGTTGTGATAGACTCTTGAAGAGTTTTTGATTAATTGCAAAACAAACTTTTATTTCTTTTGTATATCGAGAAATATTAAATGTATAGAGTTTGTTCATTAGTATTGAAGTCCTGAAGTACTTCATATGTATTAAAAATTATAGATATATGATCATTTGATATGAAAATTAAGATCATACAACAAGATGGAACAAATACATGGTCTTGGAGTACCATCATTGTCACAAACGAAAATTTATATTATCATTAATGTGTTATGTTCATATCTACTTGAAATGTTAAATTTTAGTATGAACAAGATTGTATATACACATGAATGATACAATTAGTTGGATAAAGATTAATGTTCCACGAACCCCTCATCTATCATTTAGAAGTCCATACATACTCTGGAAGAGTTATAGAAAATATATGATCAAAGATTGTATATTGTGATATTTTAAAAGTGATAACAATAAACTTATGAGATTTATTATCACCAAAAGAATATGGATCATATGTGCATGAGGG
This sequence comes from Cannabis sativa, assembly GCF_029168945.1. Lineage (NCBI taxonomy): Eukaryota > Viridiplantae > Streptophyta > Magnoliopsida > Rosales > Cannabaceae > Cannabis > Cannabis sativa. The sequence goes on from NC_083601.1 coordinate 64,619,443, forward strand.
GGAGACATATTCATGTTGCACTCTTTTTCCCTTAGCTCAGGTTTTGTCCCACTGGGTTTTCCTGGCAAGGTTTTTAACGAGGCAACTTGCAAATAGTTATGAATATGACATATATATTGTACTCTTTTTTCCCTTAGCTCAGATTTTGTCCCACTGGGTTTTTCTGGCAAGGTTTTTAACAAGGCAACTATAAATCATGTTAACATACTTGCATTTTATGAAGTAAGTAGAGAATGTGTGTGAGTGAGATCATTGACATAGCATATTTGGGAAACATATGAATTGCACTCAATAAAGAAGTATCAACCCAAGCAATTCTCTATGGATAATACTGCTTGCATCGCTCAACTAAAAGGATGGTACATTGAAGGAGATAGAGTTAGAACACATTTCACGAAATTCTTCTTTATACGCTTCAAGAAAATACATATTGGTGTTCAACATATTTAATTAAGTGTCAATCTTGTAAACTTATTCACAAAGTTATTACCAACATCAACATTTGAGAAGACGGCAGATAAGATCGAAATTCGTCGATTAGAAGATCTCCACAAATGCCTAAATGAGGGGGAGTTAGTTTACACTATACTCTTTTTCATTTGATCAAGTTTTCAGCAAGATTTTTAATAAGGCAGTTATTATGGACATCCAAGGGAGAGTTATAAATATTAATAATTATGTGGATGTCCAAATCTTTTATTTATTACCATTAATTGTAATCAATATTCCTCTTTTTCTTAGTTTTCCTTTTTCTTAGTTTCTTAATATCTCACTCTTGTATTTGTATAAATAGGGATTCACCCTATTGGAATAAACAACTCAGAAATTCTCATTCACTTTCTCTTTCTCTCTTCATCTTCTTCTTCTTTCTTCTCATCTACTTTATATTATTTTATATTATTTTATAACAAATCTAAATATATGGTTTGGTTTTAATAATTGGCAATAATTGTGTTATTTTTTTTTATTGAATCTCAAAACCTCAACCCCATTTGCTGGTTCCACCTCCAAGTAAAATACAAAACAAGAAAAGTATAAGTAGTAAGTAGTAACAAGAGCAGAACCAATGTAATTACTCAAATTTGATAAAAATGGAAATTTAAGAAATACGACGCCTCTTTTATTTCCAATCTTGATCAATGAATATAATATATACTGCATATATACATATATTTTTGAGAAACCAACCTTAATATGGGTAAAAAGAAAAAAGAAACTTCGGTAATCACACCCCATATTTGTACTCCAATGCAATGACTGCATTAATGAAGAAGGGCATATGCACCCCAAATTTTCATAGCAAATACCACTCACTCCGTTTAACAGATAAACACGTTGAATTGCTCCGGAAGAAATAGACAGCACTGAAGGACGAAACTTTTCATCCAAATCCAAAGAACCAATAATTTCCAAACCCAAATTATAAAATGCATAAACCTAAAACCAGCTAAAACTTCCAGAAATGTTAAACAAAGTATCTGAGGAACTAAATAAACATCAGTGGGCCCCAAATCTGTACTCATCCTTCCGTTTGCCCCTTCAAAGTACCCCATTCTCTCTCTCTCTCTATAAAAAAGGCATCCCTAACCATGTCAGTATGCACCATCAATGCGATTTCGAGCCATGCCTCGCCGATCATCTCGACCTCGTTCCACGAAGACATCCCGGCGGTACTCTTTTGGCGGCAAGCCACCCCTTATTGGCGACCGACTTCTCTCCCTAATGTCACGCCCCCAACGGCCACGACTAAGAGGAGGTGGTGGCGGAGGTGGAAGTGGAGATTGAGCTCGCCTTTCAAATCCTTTCCTATCATTAAAGAAGCTCTCCCTTCCTCGATCCCTATGTCCCCAATCCAAAGGCATTGGTCTGTCAAACTTGGTCCTCCCTCTGTAGATGTCATCTGGAAAATCCAGTCGATCCCTCCGCAAGTGATGATCAGGAAACCTGTCGTTGTGTCTGGGAAGTGGCAGATCTCCACCAATAAACTCTCTAGGGCCATTTCTAGCCCAAGCACGAGGAGGGGACCTGTAGCCATTCATAATCCTTCCTGGGGAAGGATCCAGTGGAGGACCAGCAAATCGTCTAGGAATAGCATCTGGGGGTGGCGGAACAGGGTAACCCCTTCGAGGACTTTCCCCAGGTCCAGGTCGAGCCCTATTGCACTTGTTACAGTAGTCTCGTCTTGCAAAATTCAGGTTGCCACATCTAAGACAGTACAGAACCAAAAAAAAAAACATTAATAGATAAAAGAAATAAGAGCAATGATGCAAAGGCAAATATAGAAAGCAAGACAGGAAAAAAAAACAACTTACCCAACATCCGGACAAAACCAGTCTCCATCTCTTGGACGCACGTTTGGATTGTTCCTGCTCATGCCCTCACCTCTGAATGGTCCACGGCCAATATCTGGACCATCAGCCGCCCTACCAAATGGCCTGCCACCACCCCTTCCTCGAACAAAAGGGGGTGAAGCATCTCGAAATCTACCAGTATCCCTTGTGCTACCAACTTCACGGCTGCGTGCCATCGCACCAGAATGGTCAATATCAGGGTTGTAGCGATGATCAGCATCCCTCCTCCGTACAGGAGATGAAGAACCTGCACGTAGTCTATATCCTGGAAAAGAGGCAGTGAAGTCTAAAGATAAGCAACCATTAATTACATAGAAAGAATAATGCACTCATAGCAGCTGAATTAGAGATCCTGAATTCCCAAATGACCAATTCAACAAAGTTTGCAAAGACTGTTACCATCACTCATGAAATCCCATACTGAGTAGCATATATTACAACTTTCGAATACTGCACTTCTTGTTACTTCTCAAGAGAATAACCCATAGTGCCAGTAAATGTTATTATGACATGAGCAATAAGACCATGTTCACTCATACACACGATTGATTGGTAGCTGCTTTCTGCAGAACAACACAATTCCAGATCCTATTTTCAAGAGCCACATCCATTTACCCCATGAATCATAAAATGCTTACTTCCCACTTAAACCTATATATTTTATCTGATCCAATCCACAATCATGTATCTGGAGCAAAAACTTCAGACTAGCACTCATATAGAGAGTGATTAGAATGATAACTTGGACCATATCTGCAACATGCAGATGATGAAGGCACATAAATGATTTCTAACACAGCAAAGAGAAGAAGACTCCCAGTGCATAGGTTTCAAACCCTTCAGTTGAAACACATCTAGCATCATGGAAACACACACCACACAAGAGAAAGAGTCCACCAAAGAAGACCACAGAACTGCAAGCATCCAATCAATTTGACAAATTGCGTGCTCCCAATTTGTCCATTCCTTATTACATAATTAAAAGTCTTTAACACACCCCGGTATTTTATTGTAAATCAAGAAATTGGTGAATTCCATTGACACCAGAATGCATAATCACTCTGAATGACACTGGGATGAAGATATTAAGGCATCTCTCATCCCATGTGCAACCAAAAAAAAATTAAAAAAAAAAACAGAAGTGGAAACATGAAAAGATGAGGAACCAACTAAAAGAATCTATGTTGAGTCCCAAAAGGCCATGCACTCAGAACCCGCATTAAAAAAAATGAAAATGTTGAAACCTATACAGCTGTAAATCACCCAAATGAACCCTATTAATTAAATCCAATGGAAAAACACAACGAAAAAAATAAAACAGAAAATAGGAACCGTAACTAAACTGCTGAATGTTATAAAGAGAATTCCAATCTGCAAAATACAAGAACCCGCAGCACCAGAAACACCAAGCTTAATGTGGCCCAGCAAACATCTTCCGTAGTGACACATCACATCTCAGGAAGAATTCAGAAGCAGCCAATTTCAAGCAGTCAAAAAAATTTCCATCTTCTGACAGTTGTTATAAGTAGACCAACCAGCACATAGCAGGTTTCCTTAAGATATACAGCTCAGGATAACCATTATAATTATGTATAATCGTTGACGATAGGTTTGCTATAAAGATCATACAGTGTCATGCATCCACAAATACTTTAAAAAGCCCTCACAAGCTTCATTTTTGAATGGCATTTTTTCTTTAGTCTAAATTGATACTGACCAAACCACATCATTATTTCCAGAATTTGAAACCAACATGACCGTGGATAAACTAATATAATGAGACCCACAAAGTCAATCAGTGATGCAGCCAACAAATTCATATACCCAGCAATATCCACTGTTGGAATCTTCAATAAACATAATTAACCCATAACATGCAACAAAAATTTCCCAAAACCATTGATCCAAGACCGCACTAACACCAACGTGCCTTCATCAAGATTCATGTTCTTGCAGGCAACATTCGGAGCTGTAACACATAATATAACAAAATTTATTCGGAGTTTTACACTCTTAAAGTAGTACTAGATCCACATGTTCGATATGAAACAAAACAAATAGAAGACAAGTTGTATAATATGACAAGCACACCTCAAAGTCATTGAGCATGCCCAATACTCGTGTCATACCTATACCAGAAAAGTAATGGACACCCAACCCAGTAATGAGACAAGAATTGACCGCCACATGCAAAACAATACAGAAAAAAAAACCCTTTGAACTCTAGCACTAATAAGTTTATGGCTAAGAAAACTCACGACACTGTAACTTAAGCTCGACTTCTTTGAAGCAGCACTGACAAAAAATTTCTTCAAAAAACCAACACGAATTGTACAATAAACATCTAACAACTCCCATATGTAATCATACACGAGAATATAAAAATGCAGAAAATGATATGACATAACATTATCGGTAAGTAACCAGCTGAAAAAGAGAAATAAGAACGAAAGCACTAGCTCGATCTAGGGTTTGCAAAAACATTACTTACCGTCTTACACCGAATCCCAATCCAAACTCGAATATTTATTACAGAAATCTATACCCTAAATTATTAGTTGGATAAACTAGAACGTAATTAGAGTAAAAGAATAACAAAAATAAGAAAGCATAAAACGGAAAGAAACGTACCAGAATCTCCGGATAACCGATCGGATCTGGAATAGGAAGGAGGGTCACGGCGAACCTCGCCGGGCTCGTAGTCAGTGCCACGGACGCCGTCGCTGTTAGAGGGGCGTATGACGAGGCTGCTGAGAAGTGGCTGATGCGGCGTCGTTTGGTCCTTGTCCTTGTCCCTAGAGGTCATCTTGTTTTAATCAGAAATTGAATGGATGAGGAGCGATGAGAGCGGGTCTGATCGCCCAGATTTCCACACCACGAAACAAAAGGGTTAGGGTAACCAAACCTCTCAAACCGCGTCTTCGCTGTAAAATTACATAAATGGGCACAACACTTTCTTTCTTTCTTTTTTTTTTTTCTTTAAGGGCACAACACTCTATTCTTTTTTTTTTTTGAATAAAACGTTTATAATATAGATTAATAACCATTAGACCTCGCGGTCATTACAAAATAGGGTTTCCGGCACTGAAGCAACCGGAAGAGACCCAAACGTCTGATGGGTGAAAGCCCATCTAGCCACATTATGAGCGGCAAAATTACAAGATCTGTTAATAAAAGAAAAACAACAACTACTGAAACAGAGAGAAGACTTTTTACAAAATGAGATGTAGTTCTCTATTGCCCAACGGGACCCCTTCCCATTGATAGCATCAATTACTACTCTCGAGTCATTCTCTACAATAATATACTTATAACCGATATCCAAAGCAACTGAAACAGCCAACGAACAAGCCGCCGCTTCTCCACAAAGAGCGTCCGAGAAATCTTCCCGAGCAGTCTGAACTCTGATCACCCTTCCAAGATGGTTCCTTGCCACAACAGCGATACACATACTGTCCAATCCCACTTTGACATCACAATTCAGTTTAATCCAATCCTGAGGAGGAGGGGACCAAACTTCTTTTAAAGCTGGGGTGGGACATTGGACGAAGGAATCATACATATCTGCATAAGAGTTACAAATATTATCAATGCATTTGTTAATATTAACAGGACAATTATTATGGACCTTCTCATTGCGCACCCTCCAGATAGAATCCACAACTATAGAAGCATATAAGAATATTTCATCGACACAAGCCCCTTTATGCTTAAGGTCCCAAATGAATTTGACCCAATCCCAAACACGGATGCCCGTATCACACACCGGGTAGATACCCCAAGGAGAAGATCGCCAGAGATGAAGAGCCACATCACAAGAAAGAAACAGGTGTTCAATGGATTCTTCGCACCTTCCACACAGGGGGCAACTGGGATCTTCAATGTGGAATCTGTCACCGATCACTGCTCTAACAGGAAGGGCCCTAGATAAAATACACCACCATAAGATCTTATGTCGTTCCAGAATCTTGCTATTCCAGAGATTGTTCCAAAGCTTAGGGGCGACATCGCAATGAGGAGCTCTTTCCAAGGCTTGGGCTAGATAGGCAGATTTACATGAGAATTGCCCATTATTTTCCAGCGTCCATATCCATCTATCTATGCCGGAACCTATGGGTTGACCCCCTTTTAGAATAGCTGTAACAGATTCGTTATCAAAACATAGTTTTAGCTTTGGAATATCCCATTGCCCATTTTCACCAACCAGCTCAGAAACTCTAGAAAGGTTGTAGTGGGCTCCCCCTCTCGGTTTCGGGCAGAAACCTTTAAAATGCGGAATCCAAGGATCCCGCCAAACATCCGTAGACTCTCCATTAGCTACCTGTTTACAGGCCCCTTTCCTCAAAATAGTATTAGCCTTTATGACACTCTTCCAAAACCAAGAATCCGAACTTTTATACCTACAGGTGAGAAAATCTTTGCCCCTGAGGTACTTTGCAACCAGAACTTTGCAGCATAAAGATTGGCTCCCATTGAGGATATTCCACCCCCATTTAGCTAAGAAGGCCTGGTTCATTTCTTTGGTTTTCCGGAATCCCAGACCACCAAGAGATTTAGGAAGGCAGAGCTTATCCCAGGCCTTTAGATGAAGACCATGATTACCTTTCTCAAAACCCCACCAAAAGTCACGAACCAACCCGTCGATCCGGTTAACCATGCGGGAGGAGAGCTTTGTGGTTTGCATGGCATACATAGGCAGAGACAACCCCACAGATTTTATAAGAGTAGCCCGCCCTGCCTTTGACAAAGTTTTCGCCTTCCAGCCCTGAAGCTTAGCCGTAAGGTTGTCAAGGATAAAATTGAAATCAGCATCCTTTTGCCTAGATCTGAAAAGAGGGAGACCCAAATACTTAACGCATCCTTCAGGATGATCAATCCCCAGAACTTGCTTGATATGACGACGTATGTCCATCGGAGTGTTATTACTAAAGAAAATTGTCGTCTTGAGCTTGTTAACCTGTTGGCCAGACCAAGAACAAAATTTTTCCAAGCAGCTCCAGAAACCCTCTGCCTCAGATAAGTTAGCTCTGCCCACCAGTATTAAGTCATCCGCGAAGAATATATGGGATAAGACCGGACCACCCCTGCTGAGTTTAATTCCTTTGATAGCCCCCTGGTCGAGGGAGTTCGAAATCAGTCTTGAGAGAACTTCAGCAGCCCAGATGAACAAGTAAGGAGATAGGGGGTCTCCTTGACGTAGACCACAAGAGGGTTGGATTTTCCCGACCTGACCCCCATTCAGACAAACATTAAGAGTTGTGGTTGAAATACACTGCGAGATCCAAAAGCGGAACCTCTGAGGGATTCCCGAGCACTCCAGAACATGATCAATAAACTTCCAGCTCAACCTGTCGTAGGCTTTGACAAGGTCAATTTTTATGGCAAAGAAACCTTCCCTACCTTTCTTCCTATTGAAGGAGTGGATGACTTCCTGGACAATCACATTGTTATCATGAATGTTCCGGCCCGGGACAAAAGCAGCTTGAGTTGGGCAAATGAGGGAAGGGAGTAAAGGTTTTATCCTATTTGCTAATAACTTACAATAACTTTGTAAACCACATTACATAAGGAAATAGGCCTAAAGTGATTGGTGCGCTTAGGGTTTTGGACCTTCGGGATGAGCACAATGTTGGTGGCATTAATCCCCCTATGCATATTGCCATTCACAAAAAAGTCTTGAATCGCATCACAGAAATCATCACCAACGGACTCCCAATAGTGTTTATTAAACAGAACTGACATCCCATCAGGACCCGGAGCTTTGTGGTTATTCATGGCAAACAACGTTTTTTTGATTTCATCGGCATTCGGATAGCTAACAAGGGCCGACACCTCCTCCCGAGAGATTCGTTCTTGAAACAACTGGGAGCAGTTATAATCCCGACAAGTCACTTCCTCCGTGAAGATACCCCTAAAGAAATCAATAAACTCATTCCCAATGGCTTCCCGCCCCGAGATCCAGACATTATTTTTATCTATTATGCTCTCAATGGTGTTTCTTCGCCCTTTAATGGCTGCCGACAAGAAGAAAAACTTAGAACATTTGTCCCCATCTTTGAGCCAAGAAATTCTAGCCCTTTGTTTCCAGTAGATCGCCTTTCTTTCTAGATGCTCATTCAATTCCCGGCGGATTTCTCGTTCCCGATTCCAATCCCGAGTCCCCGCCGGAAGGCTCTGCAGAGAGTTGAGTTGGAGCTCAAGATCTTTAATAGCAACATCAAGCTTACCAAATTGGGTCCTACTCCAGTTTTGAAGGGCCACCCTTGTGGCCCCAACCTTTTTGAAAAACCTAGCAGGGGCCCAACCATGATTAACCGAATTCCAAGCAAAGTCCACCACCAGGTTGCTTCTAGTATCCCGGGTCCAACCTTCCTCAAACTTAAAGCTTCTTTTAAACGTGGAGTCCATACCATTCGTCAAAATGCACAGAGGCCTATGGTCGGAGTTGCAGGTCTGAGACGAGCAAAGAATAGCTTTGGGAAATAAATTGAGCCAAGCGCCATTCACTAAGCCTTTATCCAAAGCAGATTTCACATGATTCCTCCCAGACCGATGGTTATCCCACGTCAGGTTGTCCCCTTGGATAGGTAAATTTATCAGACCTCCAGCGTCCAGGAGATTAGAGATAATCGGGATAAAAGGGTCTCTACCCGATGAACCCTCTCTTTCCGAGGCACTTATTACGAAATTAGTATCACCCAAAATCAGCCAAGGCCCCCCGAATTTTTCACCTAACTTCATGAACTCAGACCAGAATTTTTTCTTTGCATGCAGGTAGGGAGGACCGTAAACACACGAAAGGAGCCACGGATGAGAGGGGGGGTCAGAGTATACTAGCCCCGATATATGATTACACGAGCAAGAGATACACTCAAAACTAAACCCAACCTTCCAAGCAAGAATAATTCCTCCCGCAGTGCCAACAGACGGAACACAAATATGAAAATAAAAGTGAAGGGACTTTAGAATACGTACCAGGGGATTAGCATCCACTTTCAGCTCGGTCAGAAAAACAAAATCAGGAGAGCGCGACCGGATGAGGGACTTCAGTTCCCGAACTGTAGAGGTCTGCCCTAACCCTCTACAGTTCCAAGCTAGGCCTCTCATGGCTCCTGTGGAGGAGATTCAACATTCTCCTCCACAGGGGTGTGAGAGTAAGCAGATCCACTTGACGCAGAATCACCAATCACAAAGGAACCAATCAGGGGATTCTTCAAGATACCGGACCGGCTAGGGGAATTAGAACTATCTTCAGAAGGCTCATCAATCACCAATTCGGCCTCATTTCCTTCTCTTCTAGAGTCCCAAGGAAAGTCACGAACAACACCAGGATGCTTGCGATGAATTTTGTGGGGCCTAGAGCAAAGAGAAGCCGAGGATTCGAACTTCCTTTTTTTGAAAGGAGTCGTCCTTTCATTGACATCAGATGACGCCGGAACGCCAATATCCCCTCCTATCCTTCGAATCTCATATAAGTCCAACTTCCCAAAATGCTTGAGATCATTCATTAAGTCTTCTTGAGCTTTGAAAAAATTAGCCAAGGCTCTATCTTCATTAGGGAGCATTGGAGATGCATGCTCTAGATTGGGCCGTGGAGAGAAGGGGCCATGATCCACGTCACTTAGTTTCTCCAAGGAAACTGGCCCAATACTAGGAGGAGCCTTAAAAGAAACATTCGGGCCTTCACTTTCTTTTAAAGAGGGAGTGATATTGCCTTTATTAATCCCAGCCTCAGGCCCATTTCGAGTTAAACCATTATTCAAGTTAGGAGGCCCACTTAATTTGTCATTTTGTAACACACCTTTTCCACCTTGCACAACATGACCATTCGGCCCAGCCCCACTAACACCCGGCCCACACGAAGGCCCAACAAGCAAGTCCAAGTTTGAAACGGCTACATTTTCAAAATTCTTATCCCTGCCCAATGAACAGTCCACCTCATCACCTCTCAAAATAGATACACGATCAGAACCTTTCCTAGCCACCAGAGCCCCAGACGTACCATCCAAACTCGGAATGGAAACTCTCGTCTCGACTCCTTCAGCACGCTGTTTAGGGAGCCACACCAGCGACTTCCCAGGTACAGCAACAGCACGAGAAGTCGCACTCACAGGACGTCTCAGACGCCGGGCCTTCAGAACACGCCCGGCCTTTGAACCATCACCGTCAAAATCAGAGATTTTCAACACCGCTTGACGACGAGGAGCACCGTACGACGGACCAGAGAACACGTCGTGATACGCCGAGGACAAGGAGAGCCAAGGTCCGAACATGGGGAAGGGAACACCGTCAACCTTTGCCACCGTGACCGGAGACGACAGTTTGCAGCCCCTACGCTGATGCCCGAGAACACCACAATTGTAACAGAAAATTCCAATCTTGACATATTTCACTTGCAACCATTGTTTCTCCCCAGAGATTAAATCGAAGAAGCACCCAGAGACCAGCGGTTTTTGCACATCTATATCCACCTGAACCTTAAGGAATGTAGTCCAAGTTGCTGGTTTGTCCTCCTCCAAGTCAAGCCTCACAACCTTCCCAACCAATCCCCCTAATAGATAGCCATTTTCACGCGAGAAATATTCATGGGGCAGGTTATGGATTTGAATCCATACACGGAGCATATTGAGTGTAATCGGCCCTTCCACGCTCGGAGACCAAGCATGTAAAACCAATGTATATCCGCGGATACACCAGGGGCCATTAACGAGTGCCCAATCTCTGTCTTCTGCAGAGTCGAAACCAAACTTGAAGATGTTAGCAGTCTTCATAATATCCACCATAGGCACCACTGAAATCTGTTTCTTCCAAGTTTTCGCCACAAATTCCACTACCGTGGCCTCATCCACATTCATAGGAGCTATTACTCTCCCGTACAGGCAACAAGAAGAGAGAACCTTAACAGAAGATGCGCACGGGGAAAGCTTTACCGTGGCTTCAATGCAAGAAAAGCTTTTACCTTTCAGAGGAGATTTGCATGCAATGATTGACGCCATACGTAACAGAATAAGACAAGAATAAATGAACTCCAAAAGACAATAACTCACTCACCCACCGAATCTTACCAACCACCCAACAAGACTTAACAAATAAATGAAACAAGGAAAAAACACACACCCCACTCAAAGACAAAGGGGAAACAGCCAGATGAAGAGGAAAACACCAGAAACAAGACAACCTAAAACAAAAACTGTGACACAGAGCAATAACACAGAACACAAGAAGAGAAAAAGAGAGAAACTTAAGAGAAAAACTCTCACTCAAGACCACACAACACTCTATTCTTTGCTGCCAATTATATACTCTACTAAATATTTCAGCACAAACAAACTAAATTAATTTAATTTTAATCTATAATAAAAAATAAAAACTTTTTTTAACCTCTTATCTCAAGAGAATAAAATTAAAAATTAAGCTTAAAACTAAATAATAAAATAAAATTAGTGAGCAATGTGCTCTTAAAAAGCTCTATGACAGTTTGTTCCTTTTTTCTTTTTAACTCTTTTAACTTATTTTTTCTCTTTTCTGAAAATGTTCCCTCCACTACTTTCAAACTCAATTTCTGACTATTCCCTCCACTATGTCCAACCCCTTGCTGGAAACGAACTCTGTTTTTTCTTCTTGCTTTAGTCGTTGTCGGTGCTCTGTTCTTTCATTTTATGGATCATTTTCTTACAAACACGAATCAATCTCTGGTGCTAACAAATTCTAAAAGTGAAGTTCAAATCCTTCCTGAATAAACCAAGGTCATATTCTCTATGCGAGAGTTATTTCATCTTGAGATATTATTCGAAAAACTTTTTGTATTAAAATGAATGGTCATTGAAAAGGCTAATACCCGATTACCATTACTGATCACCACTCAGGCTTGTTCTTAGTTACTTGTGGATACATAAGAGACTTAAGGAAAGTTCTATTTTGGAATTTTGGCACTTTCAAAATCATCATATTGTTTTAAGTCCTCCAATTGTTCACCAAATTACCACTGCTGAAACTATGAATTTGTCTCCTTTTTGGATGCAATTACATCGGCTACCTTTCTTTAGCAAGTATAAGGGCATGGCTGAATGTTGTTGGTACCTATATTGTTATTTATGAAGATTCTCTCTATGAAGGATGGGGGCCCTTTCTCCGTTTTCGTGCTACCAATGATATTTCCAAGCCTCTACTCAGGGGGAAAATGGTTCGTCCGTTTTTGTGTGGAGAACCTTTCACATGGCTCTACCAGTCATTGTCGAGCTCCATCGAAGGCACATTGTTGCTGAGCCTCTTTGTCCTTTTCGTAGAATTCATCATGAAATGATATCTCACACTTTACTTTTTTGCAAAAGAGCAAAGGAGGTATGGCATCTTTCGGGGTTGCAAATCGATTTCAGTAATGCTTGCTTCTCATCTTGTGAAGATTTTCTACTACATCTCTCAACAAGCCTTCCTACAGTATAATTTGAACAGTTCATTATTATTTGCTGGTGTATCTGGTTTGAAAGGAATGTTGAATACCATGGACAAGCTGCTAAAAAACTTGATGCGATGCTCATGTTTGCGACTTCATATCTTATTGATTACCAATCTGCTCGAGCCCCTACACAAAGGCCTGAAACGCACACTTCTGTGAAAATTTTGGTTTCAAGTGTACCTTCTTGCACACATCTAAAGCCTAAATACTTAGCTCCACCTTTGGGAAGACTTAGACTAAACAGAGATGCTGCATTTGATGACTCTAAAAATATTGTTGGTGTTAGTTTAATCTTAAGGGACTCATTAGGTGCTACTATTGCAGCTCTTTCTAAACCAATTCTTGGTCGCTACAAACCTGAAGAAATGGAAGCAATGGCCCTAGCTTTGAGTCTGAAATGGCTAGTCTCTCACAATATGTCAGTGGAGTTCATAAAACATTTAAGAATTCTAATCTTCTAATGTGTTTAATTATGCTTTCATGCTATTCTAAATGATATTAACTTTCTAGTATCTAATTTTCTACGAGCACAGATCATTCATGTTTACAAATCTGCTGACACTTATGCCCACACTTTGGCTAAGTTTACTCTTACGGTGGATGCTGAATGTTCTTAGTTGGGGGATTTTCCATCTCCACTAATGACTGTTATGTAATTTGATCCAAATTAATATAATAGTCTTTCTCTAAAAAAAAAAACTAAATTATGACAGTGATCTTAATAACATTTTATTAATAATCAATTAAATTAAAACTCACTCAAATAGTCTTATTTATTTTGGACTAAATTATTGTTATTATTATTATTTTAGAAAAGGAATGATATTATATTAATCAAAGAGCTCCAATGATTACAATCGATAAAAGTTCAGCAAGAACAACACTTTCACTGAAAACACGATTTGAATAGAAATAAGAATTACGTGCAACACAATGGACAATTTTATTTACAGAACATTTAACAAAATAAATCTTAACAAACTTTAAAATTTCTAACATAATACGACAATCACTAGCCAATTGTCCAAAAGAATAAGGCATAAAAATAGAACTAAGCACTGCTTGAACTGTAACTAAGCAATATGATTCAAGCTTAACATCTTACCAACCCTTCTTTTTGATCCAACTTAAAGCCTCATTAATACCAACTATTTCAATAAAAGAAGCCTCCATGTGACCATCAAAGCACAATGAAAAAGCTTCCAATAATCGACCGACACTATCATAAGCAACCCCACTGACACCATAGTTCCCACTCAAAGAAAAGATTGCTCCATTGACACTAACAGAGCCTATATTGACGAAACAGCATGAAAAATTACAGTTTTACTAACATTGCATACTTATGTCACTAAGATAATTATTAGGTTAATGCTACTTACAAACTTAAAACTTTAGTTACTTATTATACCACAAATATTCCGAAAAAAAATATATATCATGTAAGTCATGTTTTATTCATAGGTTAAGTGTATGGGATTGGATAGCATAGTTTGTTATCAGATAATTTCTTCATTTAAATGACGAGTGCAGTCTCGTATTTAATTAACACATTGACATGTTGCTCTTAGAAGAAGGATAACGTGTTAAACTATAATTCCAAAAAGGCAATAATCCTTGCATGATAGAAACATGTAAGAAGGTGTGACCGAGACAAGATCTAGTCACATGTTGTGCATCGCATAATATAATAGAATAAAAGCAGGATATAGAGAGAAGTTATCAAAAGTTGCAACATATATTGATTATATGCGGAGACCAAATGTTTCTCTCCAGCGCCCTTTGTTAAGGTTTCACCTTCACTTTAGTTGGTCCCAAGACCGAACATACACAATAACTCGTTTGAACCCCCAAGTTCGTATGTTTCTAGTATATGAACGGTTGCGATCAATATTGTCACACCCATTTCGAACTTTAATAAGAACAATCAAAATTGTTCTTAAATTTATTTTATTAACGTTTTCATTTCATTTAAATGTAATTAATGATTGTAATTATTCTGTCTGACCTATTATGTATTTGACTAATCATTTATTTTTTATATAATGAGATGATCAACACGAAAAATGTAATACTCAAATCAAAAATAATGTTCAAAATTTATTGAGATATTAATTGTATAATAATAAATATTATTTATTTCTATTGATAGCGAGTAGAAATAACTATTAGAGTTTAGTGACCATGTTTTCTAATACAGTATCATTTTGTTCGAAATCCCAATATCTTTATTTTTTTAAAATTGTTGTCTCAGTAAAATAGTCATATTTGTCTCAATTTTAATATGATTCCAGTGATCTTGATACCACTGGAATGCTAATTCGATTTTATAAATATTTTATGAAAAAACTATTCACCAATTTGATATTCTTTTGTGTCAAAAATTAATATCTTCACGTTGTTATTGTAATTCATTTTTTTTTTCATATTTTCAGTAAATATACTTTCATAAAAGTGAAAAATCTCTCAAAATTCTAGTTCATTTTTTAAGATTTTATATCATTTTAAAACTTAATAAAATATCTACATTTTTTATGAAGAGAGTTTATCTAATTCGAGGTTTTTCTAAGTTTAAAATTACGCGTTATTGATGTAGTCCAAAATCAATTTGCTCCAAGACCTTCTAAAAATTATTTCGATAAAATATTTATATCTCTTATGTTATGACTCTAATTTTAATGATCTTTAAACTTTGTGAAACAGTAATGTAATATCTCATAAATTTAATAATAATTAATTAAGCATATTTTATGAAATATGAAGCAATATGTGCATTAAGAGAATGAGTAAGTTTATAATCGTACTAGATTAAATATGAGAAAATAAGATTATGTTTAGAAATTGGAAAATTTAGCGTAATTTATTAATTACAGAGATTTTATTGGATTATTTATGTAATATAAATGCTATATGTAAAATAAAATAAATTTAGGCCCGACAACAGTGAAAACCCGATTGATTTGCCAAAAATGTCACGACGATATTAGTATGTGCAGTTGTGGAACGATGAAGTTTAATTGATGTGAAAATTATCGGAGTTATACGGGATAATTGGTTATAACTATTTTATTTCTAGCTTTAGAGATTACTTCTAAGCAAGAGTATTGTAGTCATTTTTTTCACCGGAGTTAGTGGAATTTTGTGAAAAGAAGATTTTATTGTCGAAGTTAGATAAGTTAGAAATAAAAAAGAATTAAGATTGTCATCACATAAACTAAAACACCCTATCTCTCCTAATCTTTCTTCATTCGGCCCTCAAAGAAACCCTAAAGAAAGACTAAATTTTTCTGAAACTTCCTCACCAATCCAACGAAGAATTTTTGTTAGAAGTTAGAATTTTTTTTGAAAGAGGATCAAGGTAACCTATCTCTCTTCCTCTCCTTGAATTGCTGTAGAAAAAGTTAGTTTTAAGCTTGAATTGGAAATTTGTTTCTGTATAGGTTTACATATGTTATAATAAGTTTCTAGGCTTGGATTATGTTAGTTTGTGGTTGATTTTAAAAAGTTGTGGCTGTTGTAACTTTAGTTGGGTGAGTTTGAGTTTTAGAACTCAAAGCTCACTCAATGGTGATTTGCGATCTAAGTGTAATTTTTTTTTTGAGAGAATCTTAGTGTAATTTTAGTTTTTGAGCTGTAATGTATGTTTAGAACTCATAATAAGGATACTTTAGAAAGTTTTATTGGATTTGAGTACGTTTGGAATGGTTTTGGAAATATCAAAATTTTGTTTTCTACACTGAAACAGTTCACCATTTCACCAGACAGGTCCTGGGTAAATGGTTACCAAGCAGACTAAACTCTAGCTGAACCACTATAATTCTCTCTCGTTATTCAAATACTCATTGTTTACATTTAATACTCGTTAATTTTCATTTGCGTATTCACCATTCTAGGTGAATACTCGTTACTTTCAGTGTGTATTCTTGTTTTTACTCGAATACTTGCAGTTTATTGGTGTTATTTATTTTCTTCCGATAACATAGTCTCAACCTATATTTGGAATATTTTTAAGTTTTGAGGGATGAGATAAAATTATTCCAAGTTTTTATTTTAGAGAAATGTTAAAAAACACTAGTGGTGCCTAGTACCACTATTGTCGGATAAATTTAAACAACACCAAAACGTATGCAAACAGTAAATAAATAAAAGAGAAATAGCGAATACTCTACTTAGTATAGGGAGTATTCAAAGAAAACTGTCAAGACATGAGAATGTAGTGGTTTAGTCAGATCACGGTCTGTTTAGTCCACTATTCCAAATGAAATCTACTTAGTTTATTCATATTGGATCACTCCTTTATATAGAAAGCAAGTGTCATTTTAGTTATACATAACTAATCAGTTATAGAACTGTTTTATAATAAATAAAAATATTAAATTAGAATAAACGTAAAAGAATAAATGAAGAACAATTTAATCTATTCTGATAAGTGCAACAACGTATGCTACCTATAAGGTGTGAGTTTTCTGTTTATATTATCGCACATGCTCACAGGCTTTAGGTGCATTTTATATTCTTAAAAGGGCTAATGAGCCTCTCACTAGGATGTCTGCGTTCTATCTGAGTCGCATTGACGAATATCTCGTGTGTCGGCAACATGAGACACGAAAGTCTAGGGGTGTTTATAAAAACTGAAAAATTAAAACTGACCAGACAGTATTCGAATTTTCGGTTCCACGTCATCACCGAATTTGGCGGTCATTTTGGTTATGATTTTTTTAACATGACGGTCGGTTTCTGTTTTTGAAATAAAAAAAATAGTTAAACCATAAAACTGCCAAAACTGCCAAAATCCATCCAAAACTACCAAACTGAAAAACCACTAAAAACTGTATGGTCAGTTTTATGCGGTTATAACTTTTAAATGGTCGGTTACAGTTTTTGTAAAATAAAAACCGTAACCGACTAGTCAGTTATAAAATTGTAAAAACCGACCGATTTTCACCCCTACACAAGTCCCTATCGAGTCATCAAACACGTTTTGTCATTTAAATCAATCGTTATGTAAAGAAGCGATCTTTAAGTCACAAGAGAAGGCTACTTAATCATCACATATGTTTCGATATATGCGCGACTTGTATAAATCCCTCTCGGTCCTGCTTATCTTATTCTATGCGAGGCATGGTGTTTAACGCCCAAATGTGACTTCCACTAGCGGTGGTTGTAGTGTAGATCGGCCAGTCAATTCCACTAGGAGGTGATTATGGACAAAAGCGTTAGTAGAAAAATAAACACAAAAAGTTAATAAAAAGTAACAAATTAGTAACCAAAGGAGTTTGAGGATTTTTGTTTTGGTAATAAATATTAAAAGAAAGCAAATAAAAGTATAATCAATAGTCAAAAAGAGAAAAGCTTCAAGAATCATCCATATGCTTGTTTAGCTATTTTGTACCTTTGATTCACAGAGTTTACACAAATAATATAACATTAAAGTTCATTATATTTTGAGTATACAAGTTCTTGAAAATAAAAGAAATAATTTAATCTTATGTAAAACCTAGAAATAACATTATACATCAAGCAATAATGCAATAAAAGATTAAATATAAAACTAAACATCAATATTATTTTTACTAAATCGTAACACATAGAAAGAGCATGACTAATCTTATATATTTTTAGCAAAAAAAATGACAAAGAGATAGAGATGGAGATGGTGGTGATAGTGAAGGAAATGAACATTAATATTACTTTTATTAATTTTTAGATACATAGGGAGGACATGACTAACATTTAACAAAAAGTAAATAAAAATGAACATAAAAGATAAAAATGTGCAACACTACTATTACTATAATCACTAAATAAAAATATATAGAAAGAACATGACTAAGTCTATATATATTTAGTATATAATAGTATATATAGTAAATAGATGAAAGAAGAACATAAAAATAAAAGTGGAATAAAAACTTGCATTACTCAAATGTGAATCAAAGATACAAAATAATCTCACTTTGCACATACAGAATCATCCCTAACCTTCCAAAGAAGATTAGGCTATTATGCTAATCATTCTCATAAAATTTTTGCACGGCTGGAGAGGAGAAGCGCCAAGGGGGCACTACTTGGATTGCGTGGACGAATCGGGAGGGGCCATGTGGTGCTGATGTGGACTCCTGCTAGACTGAAGGCAAATTGGGCCTTAAGCTCTTTTAGGCTGCCTCTTTTTTTTCTTTTCTTCTTTTCTTTTTGGACTGCCTCTTTTTTCCTCAATTCTTTCTTTCAATTTTGCTACTTTCATATCTCTTTTTCTTTTCTTCAACAACAATACTTTAATTCATACAAAATAAAAATAAATTAAATCCAAATAAAATATTTTCAATATAAAAACGTATTTCATTAATTTTTGTGAAAATATTAATTTAAAGTTAATTTATTTTAAACTTTAAGATCAAGAAATGTGTATTTTTCACCAATAAATCACACGGTACGGGACTAGAATCTGTTAAGGCTGCATCATCTCGCGAGTTTGGTTCAAGCGAGTTCAACTCTCGGAGAGTCATTAATAAACAACTCATCCATCCCTTGAGGATTGGATCCACGTGTCAATTTTATAGGAGACTGATCTCGAGTTTCTAAGCGAAAAATTCGCACTCTAACAACCACCTAGATGTGTCAGTGGCAGAGCTAACCACATATTCTAGTGGGGGCAATTTTTTATTTTTTTTTTAGTAAAAGAGTCTTAATGAAAAAAATAAATCTTATAGGGACAAAAATAGTAAAAGAAAAATATGAAGATAAAATTAAAAAAATATATATAAATTTTATAGGTAGAAAAATTGAAATGTATAAATATATAAATAAAATACATTAATTTTGTGGGTATAAAATATAATATTAAAAATTTACACAATTAATTTGTAAAAAAATTGAGGAGTCTATCTATAAGTGTTATATCACTATTATTGTAATTAAGTATTATTGAATATAATTGAATTAAATAACTATTATTGAATATCGTTAATTATTTACAAGACTCTATATCTAGCTCATCATAGACACTAATGGCATCTCATATCAATACTCTTCATGTTATCCCTCTTGATTGAGACTTTTAACCTATCAAGAAGGTGGGTTAAAATAGTCCCAAGTGATTTTTTATTTTTAATTAGGTTTAAAATATATATTCATTATATTTCAATAACTAAAATTTTAAAAATAATTAATTAGCTTATTTTAAAATTTTATTGAAATAGTTTTTATTTTTTAAATATGAATTTTACATTTAAAAAAAAAAATAAATCATAATTTTGTAAAATATTATATAATTTGTAACGTTATTATATTTTATTGAAAATTTTATTTTATTTATTTTTAATTAAATAAAATAAACATTTATCAAAAAGATATATTACAGTAGAACCTCTATCTAAAAATACACTTAGGATTAAGTAAATTATATTATAATTGAGAGGTTATAACTAAATAGAGTTATTTTAAAAACAAAAATACTAAAAAATATTAATGTAATAATAATAATAATAAATAATCTTTAATATAATATTATAATAGAATTATTTTTAAGTAAATATAGTATTTATACAAGTATTATAATTTAGAATAAAATTATTTATTTTAAATAAATAAATTAATAATATATATATGGAACACTTCTTAATAGATATTACCCATGAATGGTTACTAAACAAATTTAACTATAAATATTAATTTTAAAAATATCAAACCATCGAATTTTAATCTAATAACGAATAGTAAAATCACAAATCTGAATTTCTATGCTTAATTTAACTACTTAATTAAAAAAAGACTAATTAGTAATTTTTCACCCTGAACTTTGACATGTAGTATATCCTGCCTCTTGAACTTTTTGGCCGTTAAAAATTCCCCCGAACTATTGAGATTGTTAAATTTAAAGATTTTTGTCTAATTTCATTCAATTTTACTGTTTCAGTGATTGTTTATGTACTAAACCATGCTCCCCAGACTTTGATATCTACAAAATCATGCCCCTCAAACTTTGATATGTACTAAATCATGGCCCTTGAACTTTCATCCATGTTAGAATTTTTTTACTAAAATTAGACAAAAGTCTTTAAATTTAATAATCTCAATAGTTCAGGGAAATTTTTAAAGGCCAAAAAAGTTCAGGAGACACGATTTAGTACATGTCAAAATTTAGGTGGAAAAATTACTAATTAGCCGTAAAAAAATATAAAAAAATATCTCTTTTTACACTATAACAAAAATATGTTCATACAAAAATATTTAACTCAAACTCAACTTTTTTTTCTTCTTATTTTTCTTGCTTAAAAACTTTTTTTAATTTTTTTTTTACCGATGGAACAATCTTAGCCCATATGACATAAAAATAAAAGATTTTTTTTTTAATTATGATAAAAAATTAAGCATAAAAATTCAAATTTTTTCTAATTTTACAGCAATACCTATTAAAAATGTTCCCGTATATATATTTTATTAAAATATAATTATTATATTATATTAATACCCAATATAAAGATTCTACTATATGCACTAAACAAACATTTTAGTCCAAGCCAATCTAATTTTAGTACAGTCCAATCCAATTGTAACAATACAACGCACTCCAATACAATACCAAACAACCTTTTACCGATTTACAGTGAAATTTTTTCTTCCCATTTGAAAGAAACAAAATTACACTGCACTCGTGGTGGTGACTAGTGACTACTGTATCTCTATAAGAGACATCATCATGTGAAAGTTTGTCGTTTCTCTGCTGCTGGGAATACACCACGCGCTAAGCTCTAGAGTAGCGGCTGTTCTCCACTTTTCTTTTTCTCACTCACTCCAATCACTTCTACACTCCAAAATGGTCTTATTTATAATTAATTAACTTTAATGTCCTCATAAGCAAAACCACAAAAATAAAACAACACTAACAAATTACAAAAATTTGAAAAAGGCATAGTACACGTGGAGATCAAACGTCTCTTAGTCTGACAACGCTTTAAAGAAAGAAATGAAAAATATTACCAAACTCATGACACGTGGCTTCACCTTAACCGCTTATGTCTTTATTAAATTATTTTTTTTCCAACTTTAATTAAAAAAAATAATTACTGTCGTCTCGTCGTTGCTATTTCATTTTCTGTTTGGTGGAGGAACTAAGACTATTACGAATTTTCCATTGCTTTCCCAACAATTGACGGCCTAATCTCAAGTTTCCACTGTATATGTTTATGTTTATAATATAAAATATTATATATATATATATTAATTCATTGTCTTAAGAAAGAAAAAAGGGAAAAGAGAAAAACGTCGTAGCGGGTGGCGCACGATAGTCGTAAAGAGTTGAGGTGGTGTCGTATAAACCTTCATAAACAAAACTGTAGTACTTTTAATACAGTACCTTTTCTCCAGAAATTTCTTAGCTCACCTCCTCCAAGATCTGGTCCATGATCGGCGCTGTAACAAGAGGTCAGCATATTAGAATTCGTTTTTAATGTCTTCTCCTTTTTGTTGATTGATTCATATATATTATTGCTCATGTTATCGTCTTGTTTTTTGGATTTTCATTTCGAAATCTTTTTGAACTAAAATAGGTAGAAGAATATAAGTAGTGTTGCATTTGATTTGAAATCGTTAGTGAGCTGGTTGCTGATCCTGTCTTTTTTTTTGGAGAGAGAGAGTATTTGGAGTTAGCTACTGTCACCCAAGAACACCGACTCTCGCCATTGAAACTTGTTTATTGTGTATTTAGAGATCTAGTAACGTTGGGTATATTACCGAACTTAGATATTTGAGATGAAACAAAAGTGATGCTGATTTTATGGCCATAATATCTGAAACAAAGCCAGAATAATGGAGAAATCAGTTTAAAATTAATTAGCAGATTTTTTTTCTTCTCAATTTAATAAACTAACATTACTTGATATTTTATACTTGCTAGTACAGTGTAATTACTATGATGTTGGAAGGCAGGTGATCTTATTGTAACTTGGTGATATCTTTGGGTTTTGGAAATGGGAAATTGATTTTTTTTTTATTCTTTAATGGGTGCAGTAAAATAGTGAAACATTGAGGTTTCCAAATCTGGGAGTGAGTTAGGCTTGATTGTGGTATGTGGGCACGCCAACGTGAAACTTCCTCGATGTACAAGCGTACGACGTCGAGAGATTATTCTGATTCTCTTGATGTGGAATCAAGAGATTATATGAATACTATGGAGGAAGCTAAATCTGGTATATGCATCCCTTTGATCATATAGAGTTCATTTATTGTTGGTTTACATAGTGATCATCTGGTTAGCCATGGATTTGCATTAGCTTTATTTAATCATTATGTCATTTCAACTGCTATTTCCCAATTGCTCCATTTTTAATATTCCTGGTTTGAGATTTCTTCGTGGATTTGAATTTGTTTTTCCTTTCAGCTTTTATTTGTTCTCATTTGATTAAGAATAGTATTCATGATTGAGACACTGCTATTTCTTTTAGCTCTTTTACAGGACGATGTGGGTATAGAAACTTCAAATCCTTCATGGAAGCTTTCTTTTCCACATGTTGTGGTAGCAACCATATCTTCATTCTTATTTGGCTATCATCTTGGGTTGGTTTCTTCGTTTTGAACTTGCACTTCCCTTCATTTATAAGAAATGGATTATATTGACTCTTTTCATGCTTATATTGCGCAGAGTAGTAAATGAACCACTTGAAAGCATCTCTGTTGACCTTGGTTTCAGTGGTAATACATTGGCAGAAGGTGAACTATTTTATTCATCCTCTTCGTCCCCCCCCTCCCCCGCCCCCCGGCCCCCCTCTTCCTCCTCCTCCCAGACGTTCTAGCTAACTTTGCTTCCTCTTCTATAACGTTTTATTCTTCATATACAGGTCTGGTGGTGAGTACATGTTTGGGCGGAGCCTTTATTGGATCTTTGTTCAGTGGTTGGATTGCTGATGGACTTGGACGTCGTAGAGCATTTCAGCTGTGTGCACTGCCTATGATTATGGGCGCTGCTATGAGGTGATGAGAATCATGTAATTTTTCCATAAAGCAATTGCCATCACAATCGTTTCTTTCTTAAAAAAAGACATTCTTTGAAAGACCATAGAGGTTTGAGTTTGAGATTGGCTTTGAGCTATTCATGTACCTTTCTGAAACTATTTCTTTATGATATGTATGTGCATTTGTCATCACCCCAGCTCATGAAGTTTGTGGCAGGTATATTCTTTGATACTAGCTATGATATCTCTTCATTTCTCCTTTCCTCGCTGGAAAGAAATGCAGTAGTTTTTGGCTTTTCACCTGCTTCACTGACTGAAAATTTGACACACTAGGTAGTGAACAAATTGATCAGTCAGTGAAATTATCCTATTACATTTAAAAAGGGAAAAAATCATTATTAATAAGCTGGTTTTGCACGATCAACATAAATTTTAGTTTGCCAAGTTTTAAGGTTTTTTAAGGTGTTTGCATCAATTAAATTCGTTGTTGCCTTTTCATATGTAAACACAAGTTCACTTTAAAATTATTATAAATATGGGAACATTGTTCCCAATAATTATATTACTCTCTTTCATCACTTTCTTATAATTGATACACCTCCATTGAAAACTTCCATTCTGAAGATAAATCCTACATTTTCAGCGCAACAAGCAAAACCCTTGCCGGCATGCTTTTAGGAAGGTTATTTGTTGGGGCTGGTATGGGTTTGGGACCTCCTGTTGCTGCTCTCTATGTAACTGAGGTACAAATACTATTGTATCTTTCTCGTAGATGCTAGCATGTGTTTTCCCACTATCTCAAAGATGTAGTTTTATATGATCCAATTTTTACCCGTAGTTCACTCTCTTGTTTTATCGCTATAACTCTATTCACAGCTTAGGTTCCTGTTACTGTTTATTGTTGGCAGGTTTCACCTTCTTTTGTAAGGGGCACTTATGGAAGCTTAATCCAAATTGCTACATGCCTTGGGATCATGGGGGCTCTTTTTGTTGGAATCCCTGTCAAAGATGTTGCTGGCTGGTAAGAATGAACTCCAGATTGACCTGTCTCTTGTTTTAGCTTTTATCTTTAATCGTTTGAAGGTACATTATAGTTTCTATTCTCAGGTGGCGCGTTTGTTTTTGGTTATCTACAATTCCAGCAACAATACTTGCTATTGCCATGATTTTCTGTGCGGAGAGTCCATCTTGGCTTTACAAGGTATGCATGCACTCATCTTTGCATCCTGTGGTGTCTAATTCAGTAAATCTATGCCCTATTTTTTGGTAGAGAAGATCACAGCTTTATGTTGGTCTGATTGGCAAAAATAACAGTCTTCAGATTTTATTTATGATGTTTATCTTTTCATTAAGAGAGTTAGTTCCATTTGGTTATGTATTCATTTCATTTCTCTCTTGAACAATGATAAATTCCTGGGATTTTGCTTACTTTGGACTGAGACCATCTTCCTTAGTTTGTCGTAGCTTCTTACCTATTCTTAAACATCACATACATGAAGGCGTCTTAATTATCTACTTTGCCCCCATAATAAAGAAAGCACATGAAACTATTTTAAAAAAAAGTATTTTGCATAATCTGAAGTTTATGCTAGTGGCTCTGGTTCTATTGAATAAGTTGACATTCTCACTATCATTTGACAGCAAGGAAGAACTGCTGAAGCGGAAGTTGAATTTGAGAGGCTTTTTGGAGCATCACATGTAAATGTAGCAATGACAGAGTTGGCCAAGTTGGACAGGGGAGATGAGGCAGAGTCTGTTAAGATTTCAGAATTGCTATCTGGTCCCCATTTTAGAGGTAGATAAGCTACTGTCATGTATGATTGATAATATATGTACAGTTTTTTTTTTCTATGAAATTTATAATACTATACTTCCATTCATCTCTATTATTTTAAAAAATATGTCCTATTTCTTGTTTTCAAAACCTATAATGCTACACTTTCTTCCATTCATCTGTTTTCTTTGTTCCTTCTCCAAAAATCTTTGTTATTCACGCATTCCTTTTGCAGTTGTTTTTATTGGGTCAACCCTATTTGCTTTACAACAGCTATCTGGTATAAATGCTGTGTTTTATTTCTCTTCGGCTGTTTTTAAGAAGGCGGGAGTATCATCAAGCCTTGCAAACGTCTTCATAGGGATTGTGAACTTAACAGGTATAATTTGCTTCTTGATATAAGGTTTACATGTGTTGAATTGTTTTAATCCGTCTTTTTAAAAATTAGTTTCTACTTATTTTCAGGATCAGTCATTGCAACAGCATTGATGGATAAGCTAGGAAGGAAAATTCTTCTTCAATGGAGCTTCTTTGGGATGGTAATTTCTCTGTAATTTTTTTTTTTATAAAATCTATATATATTTTTTCTCTCAGTGTGTTTGTATTGTATTGTGCTAATAATGTATATCCATAATATTTACGTGGAACCGAAATTGGGACGGTCACAACACAGAACTAATGTTCATGGCACCAAGGAAAATGAACTTTTATGTTTTGACAAAAAGTGTGTTTATTTAAATTATATTCTTTAGCCAGCAAATCTCTCCCTATCATTGCAATTTTAGTTATATCTCTCTTTAGGCTAATTGCCAATTTTTTTTCCCGAACTTTGACATGTACTAAATCATGTCCTCTGAACTTTTTTAGCCATTAAAAATTCTCCCCGAACTATTGAGATTGTTAGATTTAAAGACTTTTGTCTAATTTTAGTAAAAATATTCTAACATGGATGATAGTTCAGGGGGCATGATTTAGTACATATCAAAATTTTAGGGGCATGATTTAGTACATATCAAAATTTTAGGGGCATGATTTAGTAGATATCAAAGTCTGGGGAGCATAGTTTAGTACATAAACAATCACTGAAACAGTAAAATTAAATGAAATTAGACAAAAGTTTTTAAATCTAACAATCTCAATAGTTAAAGGGGAATTTTTAACGGCCAAAAAAGTTCAGGGACATGATTTGGTATATGTTAAAGTTCGGGGAGAAAAATTGCTAATTAGCCCTCTCTTAATAAAAGTAAAGAATCAGTACTAACCCCCAAAACACACTCAGCTAGCAGCTATCAAATCCATTTTTTTTTTATATTTGATGCATAAATGAACTTGCATCTACGAATTGGCTTACACATATGTTTTTATCATTTTAGTCAATGGCAATGGCAGTTCAAGTCGCGGCGGCAACTTTGGCGTCAGAGACTGGATCTTTGTACCTTTCTGTTGGTGGTATGCTCATGTGAGTACTGCCTTTTAAACTTTTCTTGAAATTGAAAATTATGTGGTAGTTAGGAGGGAATCAAATAAATTAAGCAACATTCAAATTTGTCTAGGACTTCACTGACATCTGTAAGCTAGCCATAATGCTGAAAACTCAGAACAGAATTTGGATAATTGGGATAACTATCCCTATGATACCATGTTTATAGTAGCAATGAAAGCAAATCATAATAGTAGTTTGGATGGAAATAATGATTTCCTAACATTCCATGGTGAATAGGCAGTGAATATTTTTTCCAGAAGATGCATTGTCAGCATATTAACATAGAATAACTAATTGCAGGTTTGTATTCACATTTGCTCTAGGCGCTGGTCCAGTTCCTGGTCTTCTCCTCTCAGAAATATTTCCAAACCGAATTCGAGCAAAAGCTATGGCCTTTTGTATGTCGGTGCATTGGGTAAAAGAAATACTTTCCCTTTTCTTCGTTTATTATCTGTTGCTTTGGATTAATAGCATTTTCGGAACTTATTATTTTTCATTCTTCAGGTGATAAATTTCTTTGTTGGACTGCTTTTCTTGCGATTGCTTGAGCAACTTGGGCCGGGACTCTTGTATTCAATCTTTGCTACCTTTTGCATGATGGCGGTTGTGTTTGTGAAAAGAAACGTGGTGGAAACCAAAGGAAAGTCACTTCAAGAGATTGAGATAGCGCTTCTTCCTCAGGATTAGAGATTAGAAAAGGAAAAGGCTCAACTGGTGGTGTGGTGCTGGGGAGTACCTAAGTGATAACTACTCTTAAACGTTGTCAACTTAGCCTAGTAGAAAATTATATACACTTACCAATCGTCGGTCGAAGCAGGAGTTCCTTTTGATTCGATGGAACAAACACATAGTGAGAGTGGTGCATATATTAGAGATTAGGCAAGATTACTTTGTCCATGGACAATCTTAGTGAACCCTGTTACATGACTCACATTGTCACGTGAGTATAAAACTGTGGGTTTAAATTATCCGAAGTGATTGCTATATGGAAAGACAATTTGAAAGAGCATTTACATGCGTTCTTCTTAATGAATTGAGTTATTTATACTGTTGGTATGAATTTATCATCAGCATCATCGGTGATATTATCAGAACTAATAGTTGTCAGTACGAGTAGTAGTACTAGTATCTTTATTTGTAGTCATTTGTAATTAAGGCAGTTACAACTTGAATTCTACTTATGTTTGTAAGAGAGAAAACGAAATTAAGAAGACCCCAATACTCTCGCTCCAATAAAAGGGAAAGAAACAAAATCATAAACCAATAATTAGGGTCTTTCGCTTTAGATAGGGTATCTTAGAAAACTGGTATATGATTTACCAAAGAATATCAAAGAAAATTAAACGATACAACAACAAAAATAGGCACCTCAACACCCTTCGAGCTCATGAGAACCGAATAGAAAAACCACTATCTGTGGTGTTAACATTCACAGAGTCAAAGTCCTCGTCAGACTCCGAATCCATTCCATTGAAATTACCCCAGTTAGCAGACTCATCTTCTCCGGTTCTGGTCAAAGGAACACGTAGTTCGGATAAAGGAGCTGGTGGTGGTTCTTCGCTGAAATACTTGTCTTGAAGTAACTCCATGGCTGTAGCTCTACTAGCAGGGTCATAACAAACAAGTCTTTTGACAATAGAAATTTCCTCAGGCGATCGATTAGGAAGACAGGCTTCTAAACCAATGGGGTTTTCTACCTTGTTGAACGAAATTATCTTGAAATCAGGGAGTTTCACACACCCTGGCCAGACTTCTTCAGTTAAGTTGCCCAAAACATTTATGATTCTACTCAGCTGATCAATATCAGAAGTTCCTGGAAAAAGTGGCTGCAAGGAGAAAAGCTCTGCAAAAATGCACCCTAACGACCATAGATCAACCTCTAAGCCATAGTCTGTGGATCCAAAGAGAAGCTCAGGAGCTCTGAACCAGCGCGTTCCAACACATGAAGTGAGACAACCTAGAGTGTTCTCTCCAACATCCTCTGCCTCATAAGAACCTGAACCCTTGAAAGGATCGTCGCCAATGTCGCTTGTTGTGCAAGTGGCTAGACAAGATGTATCTCCATCAGGAATATACGTCTCCTTATCCAAATCTTTAGCTTTTATACCATCCAACACTTCCAAAAACTCTTCTTTGCTCATCATTGTTCCATGCTCTTGCACTTGACTTCTATAACGTTCCTGATATGATATTCCTGTTTCAGGGGTTACCTCATTTGGCTGAACCATAGAACCTGCCTCCTTTAGTGTGCTCTCACCAACGTATTCAGGATCCATGAGTATCCTAGCCTGCAAGCAAAGTCAAAACTTCAAACCAAACATTCACTCCTAAAACTAATGACCACAATAAGATTAAACCAAATACAGATTCCAATCTTGTGGGTATGTGTGTATGTATGTGTGTGTGCAATTAACCACATTTCTCTTGGTAAACTAAGGGTCTCCTTCCAAAGGTAGAATGGTTTGAATTCTCAAGATTTCCATCATTTTTCATGTCTGGCCAATTAAATTCACTACACAATCAAAAGACTGATAATGCTAACCAATCTCACACTATACTCAATTCAAGAAATAACCCAATGAACAAAAAAGAAAATAGTGGTTTCCTTTGCCTTGAAAGAGTAGTAACATTCATGAAAATAAGATTACCTGCCCAAAATCGGCCAATTTGAGCACTCCATCATCAGAGATCAACAAATTGCTGGGCTTCAAGTCACGGTGGACGATCATATTCCTGTGACACGCATCAACTCCAGACAGAATCTGCAGAATCCACCTCTTTAGCTCGCCGAGACCAATTCCACCATCGTCTCTTTTCTTGGCCTCACTGATGACAGAGAACAAATCGGTCTTCAGAAACTCTAAGACAAGCACGGCGTCCTCGTCCTCTCTCCAGAAGTACTCGTGCAAAACGACGACGTTGGGGCAACTTTGCAGGATTTGGAGGGTCTCGATCTCGCGGAAGGCGGACTGGTAATCGTGGACCTCCTTGAGCGCGACTATGAGACCGTCGTAGAGGCGACGGGCTCGGTAAACGTCGGAGTAGGCTCCGGATCCAACACGTTCAAGGATCTCGTATTTTCTGATGATTTCTGCTCGGGTATGGATGCTCCAGCTCTTGGGCGGTGAAGGGTCCATCTCGAAATTAATGATGTTGTTCTTGTGTAGTGATTAAAGTACGGAGCTCAGTTTTTGAGCGCGAATGGTGAGGCTTTGAGGTTGAGAACGACGACCACTGTGATTACTACTGATGCATATTGCATCCATCCTCAGATGAGAAAGAAAGATGATAGCCTAAATTACTTAAATGCCCCTCTTTGATTTTTCTTTTTCTTTTTCTTTGTATCTATATTAATGTAATAATAATTCTTTTTGACCAAAATAATAATTTAATTTTGCTCCAACACAAAAACAATTAATAATATTTTGAAGTACATACAATCTACAAATTGACACTACAAGAAGCTGAGTATTTCAAATAATAATACTGTTAAATTTTTTAAACTATTTAAAAATATATTATTTTATTTTATCTCTCTTTTATATTATTCTTAATACTTTTTTTTTTTATTTAAAAATAATTCAACGTAAACATCTCTAAAAAAATTATTAAAACAATCTTATATTATCATTTAATGTATATTAAATAAATAATTTTTTTTTATTTTATGATAAAATAATAATAAAAAATAAAAAAGAAAATATATAAAGAATGTTATGATATAATATTTTTTTGTGATATTTTTTTCATTTCAATAGTAAACATTAATTAAAAAGTACTAAAAATATATCTATCTAATCAGACATCCTTGATAACTACGAGAGAAAGACACATTAAAAAAATTTATAATTTAATAATATAGTAATAATTTTAGTATTTATTAGTAAATATTTAAATTTTAATAATTTTTATATGTTTTTTATAAAATGTTGTTGACAAAATATAGAATAAAATAAAACAATAAAATACATATAATTTAGTAATTATATCACTAATTGTAAAAACAAAATATAAAAAAGTAAGACACAAATTTAAGCTCATATACAAAAATAACTCGAAC
Organism: Cannabis sativa; assembly: GCF_029168945.1. NCBI lineage: Eukaryota > Viridiplantae > Streptophyta > Magnoliopsida > Rosales > Cannabaceae > Cannabis > Cannabis sativa. Next base: position 64,650,516 of record NC_083601.1, read on the forward strand.
CCAATAAAGCACCACACGATACTCTTTTTATATCACAACACAATACTACAAATTTTTTATGACACGACATAACATATTTTAAAAAACAAGAAAAAATATGGGTTATGCAAATCACACACATACTTAAAGTATTTTTGGGTTAATATTATTTTAGATCCTGTATTTTGCAAAAGTTACTGATTGAACCATCTCTGTATCTTTCAGTATGATAAAAATAGGACGCTCAGTTTAATTTTCGACAACTATTTTTTTAATATAATCAACTTGAAGACAATTCCTAACACAAACAGATCCAGAAAATATAAACAGTTTTATCATAACACATTTAGATCAAATTATTATTAAATTTTATTTTGATAAAAAAAATCAATTCAGAATCCTATTTATACTATTTTAGAAAAATAATATTCATTTTATTATTAAACAAAACAAAGAGTCCAATTAATAACTTTTACAAAACACATAATCCAAAATAGTATTTACCCTATAACAATCTTACACTTTTCTATCACTTTAAACTTTGAATATTATGCCGTTAAACTAAAAAAGACACATCAGATGCTCTAACTTTTTCCTTAGATTGGTGCAAACAAAAAAATGAAGTAAAAACTTTTTAAAATTACAAAATGTGTAGCTTTTGTTTTTTTGAAAAGGACAAAACGTGAGCTTAAAGTAACTCATTTACTAAAATAACTAATATGAGTTTTAGAAGATGGCATGAGAAGGCTTGACTGAAAAATAATGAGGGTTGGTAGTAGTATTTAAAGAGGCAGGAAAACTTACCTGTCTGCAAACCAGAATGAAGAAGCATATGATACAGAAGGCCCCCTTTAATCATAACTTCTGTCCTCTTCTTCCTGCTAATATTTGAGGCAGAACAGAAGGAAGTGTAAGCTGCCCCAACCCAACACCCATTCATTATTATCATCCAATCCATGCATCTAATTCTCCCCCACCCTCTCTCAATTCATTAATTATTTTTGTCTCTTATTATTTCCACACCAAAACATATTTACAAAATGGCTTTGTTTCAAACTTTTGAGTAACTCTTCTCTTAAAGTGAATTTATGAGGAGGGCTTTCCCTTCTCTTTCTACCTTTTTTCTTTTTTGACCATGTCACTTCATTCCAAGTAAAGGAATCTACCCTGATATAAAGTTAAAGCTCTGTTCAATTAGAGATTTCTGCCATACTATTTGTGGTAATAAAACAAAGACATTTAGGGTATGTGTAGAGCAAATTTTTATTTACTGTGCAAGTCTTACCTGGAAAGTTCCATTATATGATGATGAGCAACCCAAGCAACAAATTTCCATTAGGCTCAAAAGGCATACTAAGAAAAATACAAGATATATTGGGATACACAGAGGAGAGATAGAGAGAATAGTAGTGGTACTACTTTGGCAGAAAAAACATATTATGTGTTGAGACATAATTTACCCAGTAACAGTACAAAAGATAAGAGAATGAACAATTCCCTTCATTACTTTCTGTCTGGTGTGTAAACTATGTCAAAACTATATTATAATACACTCAAAAAGAACATCATTAGCTATCCAGTAATAATAATCAGAATTCAGCCCTTGCTTGTTGAGCAACCCCTTAAAAACTACAAACCAATATTCCATTCCAAAAGTGAGTGAAGAATCATCTACTCTGGCTTTTTAATCTGTGCTAAGCCTCACAGCCTCCACATACTAGGGTCCTGCAGTTAAGAGAAGAAGAACAAGAACATTTAACATAATGAACTTATACTACTACACTCTACAACACAAATATAACCCCAGATGAGCCTGAAAAAAAGCAGTCAGTAGTATATAGAGTCTTCAGGTGAATGATAATTTTGAAAGTAAAAAAAGTTTTATCTTATCAAAAAAGCTCAGATTAAAAGGTTGATCTGATATGAAGGTTGACTAGAAAAGTATTATTCTATCACATAATTTAATTTTCATCTAATTTTCTCTTTTTACTTCTTCTCACACTGACAGTATTCACATGCTTGGAATTGACAGCACAATTCTGATGCCATTCCAAGTACTCTCCCAAGACTATTTTCAGGTCAATTGAGGTCCCCCCATTATATTAATTTAGAGCTTGGCTCAAGCCAAGAAGACAAGAAAGCAGTATTACCAAACAGAGAAGCATCTTTATTTGCCATTTTATTTATAAAGTTATTTTTTAATTTCAAATTTCATCAATATACTCTCAACCCAAGTCCCCATGTTACTAACAATGTACTTTATTTCTATCTGATTAGGGTACTAAATTGAAGGAAACAGCAAAACATTCACTAGTTCAATTTCACATGGGGTGTTTAGAATTTTAATGTTATCATCACTTACTTTTATTACTTCTCTCTAATATCTTCTGTTGAAATTTTAGCTTCTAAATAAGCTTATCAATAATGAGCAAATACAATACTTTGTGTCATTAAATCTATAAAAATAAATAAATAAATAAATAATGAGCAAATACTAACTAAATCTAATCCCAGACAGCAATACATTTTGGGCAACAAAGAAACATATCAAGGAGCTTATGAATGGAAGTACTCACGCAATCGAGCAACCAGACCGTCGATGCCTTTTCTTCCGAACCATCTCCTTCCTTCTTTGAGGTTGAAGAACAACCTTAATGGCAGTATCAAAAACAGCTTTGACATTCTGAAGAAGAATATTATTTTTCAGTTTTAAGAAAACATTAACATGAATCAATACCCAACTGATAAACTGGTATGAATGTTTCAACAGAAAACATCATAACAATCTATGAACTCTTCTGTAAGCTGTACATAAATAATACCTGTTGAGTCTTAGAACTGCACTCAATATAAGCTGCAGCACCAATTTGCTTCCTTAGCTCCTCCCCCTATTTCATAAACGTTTGATTGAGTTAGCTTCATTCATTCTTCAAAGGTAAAATCACAAACACACTTACACACATATATATGCTATGTATAAATACCTGAGCAGATGTTATGGCGTTGGCTCCCATATGATCAGCAAGATAACCCCTGTCATCACGAAGATCTGAAACATAGAAAAGAATGTCAATTTAATGACACTCCAAATTTAGTTTTTAGTAACTAACAGACCACAATGTTGAGAAGAAGAAATGAACTGGTACCTAGTTTTGTTCCAACAAGAACAATTGGAACATTAGGTGCAAATCGACGAAGTTCAGGCATCCACTAAAAAAACAAAAATCAAAAAGAGAATTAATCTCATTACAGAGACAATACAACCATGTTAGTAAAATTTAATAGACAAATAGAATCATAAAGTCATACTAGGAAACTGACACATTCTCAAAAGCTAACAAGATGAGAGTAACAAAAGTGCAAAGAGAAAGACTAATAAGTTTGGCTTTTAACAGAAATAGAAATGACTTGCTCTTTTTTTTCAGCATAGCCAAAACTAGAAAGAGAGAGAGAGAGAGAGAAGCAATAAGAATAGTAAATAAAAAAAATGATACCTTTTTAAGTACATTCTCATAGCTTGCTCTGCTAATCAAAGAGAAAGCCAGTACAAAAACATCTGCACCTCTGTAACTCAGTGGTCTCAACCTGCTATAGTCTTCTTGACCTTTAATTCAAAAGAGAAACCACAAGTCTGTTTAGAACATCAAGAACAAAACCCAAACCCTAAAGAGAAGAGACCACAACACCCCTCAAGGACAGGAAAAAGAAAGTTTTAGGCTTCAAGGTCTGAAGGGCTATTCCAACCTGCAGTGTCCCATAATCCCAAGTTGACAATGCTCCCATCCACAGATACATTGGCACTAAAATTGTCGAACACGGTCGGTATATAATCCTGTCCCCCACAAAAAAAAAGGACAAATTTTGAGACTTAAATAAGGGAAATACAAACATACATTCAACTGTTCATACTCCTAATGCCAAAGAAAAGGGGCAAAGATAGCAAAGAAAGAAAGGAAAAATGAACAAACTTGGGTTAGATGAGTTTCAAAGATCCCAGAAATAAAATCTGTTGAAACATCCTCAAATGAGAGAACTTGTTAGAAATTTTCCTAAAGAGTAAAAAAAAAAAATTGGATTTTTGTTGAAATGGGGTTGAAAGACTTACAGTGGGGAACTTGTTGCTTGTGTAACAAATGAGCATACAGGTCTTGCCAACAGCTCCATCTCCAACGGTCACACATTTAATAAACTTCGAAGCACTCATCATCTCTACTCACACAACTTGCTTAAACAGTAACTCTTTATTTAAGTACACTTCTATATATCAACGTATATGTTTGAATCTTTAAAGTTGGGCATAAAAGAAAGAAAAAGTTTGGGAAAAGAAGGAAGAGAAAAAGAAAAAGAGGGTGTTGTGGACGTGGTGTAAGAAGAAAACTATGTAAGGTGGAGGGAGAACAGAAGAGATAGTATACAATATAAGCCAAAGGCCCAAGAATTTAAGCTGAGACAGAAAAGACCCCTCTTCTCTTCTGGTTTCAAGAAAAGAAATAAAAAAGATTTATTATTTATTTAACATGGTGAGAGAGAGAGAGTGAAGTAGTTGTTGTTTGTTTCTAATTTCTATAGTCAAAGGACTATGAAAATGAACTTTATCGTCCCTCTATATAAATTTCAAATACAGAAACACAATATTTTGAAATGCAGAATATGGGGCCCTCTCTCAAACGGGTACCTAACTATAGGCCCTCTCTATCTCTCTCTTAATCTTTGTTTACTGGTTTCCAACTTGCAAGCAACCATTAACAGGTAAATATTATTAATAATAATAATAATAATAATGAATATTTTTACTATTGTAATATTTTTAGAAAAACATGAATATATTAAGAAATAGACGACAAGAAGGTATGGTATGGTTAGTTAGGTCTCATTCGTAATTTATTGCAGAAGGTTTGGTAACTTCGTGGGGAAGTTAATAACAGGGTATTATATACTCCCCAATTAATCATACAATAAATGAGATATGTACTATTAGTACTACTATTAATTTATTTATTTATTGTGCTGTTCTTTTTTTTAGCTTTTCCACAATAGTATTGGCTAGCGGTCACATCTCCAATAGTAAAATTATAGAAGGGTGATTGGTGAGGTGGACATTTAGTGGTAAAATATTGAGATGCTATATTATTATAGCATTGATGCTATTATTTTTTTTAATAAAAAATTAAAGTTAAATTGTAATTAAAAATTAGAATATGTATTAAATAATAATGTGTGAGATTATAATTAGTATTAGTATTTTTAAAGAGTGTTATACATTAGAGTATTTTTAGAAATAAAATTACCAAAAATGATATGAAAAAGAAATAAAATAAAATATTATACTTTTAGATGATGTGTAAATTACTTAAAGGATGCTACCATTAGAGATGCTCTCTAAAAATCTTAAAAGACATTGGTGTTGTTTAGCACTTTCTTAAGTGTCATATTGCTATTTGTGTGATTAAGTATCATAGGTTGACACCTTTAAATGGTGTTAGACACTACTAGTGCCCAATATAAAGAGAAAATTACATGGTATATCCACTTTATTTTACTTGTTTTAATTTGTACCTCCATTTTTATATCCTTTAAGATATATCCACTTTTATAGATGATGTCCCTATTAGACTCCTTAGGTTAACATAAATTATATGCTAGACTTAAGTAGAGAGTGAGGGTAAGATAGGCAATCCATTCAAAAAAAAAAAAATTGTATATTTTAACAAAATATAATATGAAAGTATTTTTAATTATTGGATACAAAAAAAAAATAGTATTTTTCAACAGAACCCCAATATCAATGCTCGTTATTTAACTTTTAACAGTAATTAAGTTGTTAAAAAAACTGTAATTAAGTTTTACTTTAAATGAATGTCAATGTTTTAAAAGTTAATACATGTAACTTTTAATTTGGATGTTTGCATTATAATTTAGTCCAATATATTTAAAAAGAAAAAATTAAAAGGTGTGGACTATTATCAAACCGTTTTAAGGTGTTGAGAAGTTTAGGATGAAATTTAAAAAAGGTCTTTTTTTTTTTTATAAATATTATATAAATTTTAATACAATATCAATTTTAACTTTTTTATCCCAACGTAACAAATAATTTTTGTAAGCTAACTTAAAGTAATATTTGATTATAATAGCATCTCTATTGAAGTAATATAAATATATATATATATATATATATATATTTAAGCACTTTAATTTGTAAAAAAAAAAAAAAACTATGTCAAAAATATTTTGTCATTTTTTTCTAATCTATGTTAATAATTGTATAAATTTAAGAAGACACATAATAATTAATAAATATATTTTTTATTTAAATTATAATATTATCATTAATTTTTTAAGTTATAATATCCTCATTAGTTATTATTTTTTAAAATATTTAATTTATTTATTATTATCGTGGTATTTTTTTTTATCAATTTGCATATAAAAATATTACTGTACACTGTATGTTTGAGTGATCTCTAAAAAAATTATACTAAATATAATATTTACTCCTTATAAAATATATATAATAATATTTATTCTTTTTTAAAGTAATTTATTTTTATTTTTATTTTTTTTTCAAAAAAATCCCAACATCTCCATATAAAAAAAATTAAAAAGATATAAATATTATATTATATTGTTTTTAGATAATGCACTCAAGATATTTTAAAATATTATATTCTCATCTTAAAAAAATAAAAAAAAAAATTATAATAACCTCTATAAATTTAAACCAATCACTATGTACATAATTATATATATAATTATTTATTATAATATAATACTATATATATTTATATAAATAAATGTAACAAAAAATTAAAAAAATAAACAAAACAAAAATGACTATGGTGAAGATCAAACCAAGAATCTCATCATCATCAACATACATATTATGCAAAATATTGAGCTAAAATTTATATATTATATTTCTTTTCCATATATATAACATAAATTTAATTTTTTTAGGGGCTTCCAAAATTGTGTGGCCCGGAGCCTAGGCCTCGGTTGCCCCACCTAATGGTCGGCCCTGATCATTACTATCGAAAGGTGTTTGATTTGCTCCTTTGTTCATGTTCGCCAAGTTTTGGACTACTCTTAAGGCTCCTTCCTTTCTTAGTTTAGACGAGGGGGCAGAATCTTGTTTTGTTTTGTTTGTTTTTATATTTGTTTGTTGTGTAATAATGGTATTTTGTACCGTTTGTTCTTTTTTATGTTGGTTTTAGGTCGTTTTTGTATAGTTCGCCCTTTTGGTTTGTTAGTCTTAAGATTTTGCTTCTTTTATAATTTGTTAGTTTGCCAACCGTTTAGACGTTTAGTCATCTCATAGTGAGATTTCTAAGTGTAAAGTCATTTTTTTAGCAAGTTAGATGGTAAAATATTTTTTCTTTTATGGTAAGAATTATTTGCATTCATAACCGATTTTCTTACCTTGTTTATTCGGTTTTTATTGCTTTTTTCTATGTTAGGAAAGATGCATTTTTCAGCTAAATTTTTCTTGTATGGAAACTTCTTGTAAGAGAAGCAATTCTCTTATAGAAAGTTGGTTTTTAAAGGAAATTTTGATTATTGTCATTTTCCTTATGAAATTCGATTGTGTCTTGATACAATCAGAATATATAAACTGTTTATGGCAGGAATCAAGACCCAATAGAAGATCAGACTTGTTTATGGCAAGTTTCCTTTTCTGGTCAAATTTGCTGCGTCAGATTCCGTTTCTAATGCTGTAGATCGAGTTTTTCTTAGGAAAGTTTTGTACAGCTGTAGATTCCATCTTGTGACTGTCTCTAAGGTTTCTATGTTCTATAAATAGAGCCTAGAGAACAGCCATTCGAATAAACTCTCCTAGTATTCATTTTTGCATTTTTCTTATTTGTAAAGAGAGTTTCTTTGTTATGTGAGAACCTAGTTGTTCATCTAGGTTCTAGTGTTTTATATATCAGTTCTTACTCTGTCCTAGAGTTTGTTAGAACGACTTGACTGAACAAGAGAGTGGTCTTCGGGAGAAGACTTGTTGAAGCCTTACTTCGGGAGGAAGTAAGCAATCACACTTCAAAGACGAAGGGAGTTTGTGCTTGAAGGTGTTTCAGAAGTCAGATTCATAAAATGTATTACAAAGGATTGCGACAATAATTTAAAGAGAGTCTAAACTTGTTTAAGTCAATTGTCTTTGTAATTGTTGATACTTTATTAATTGATTTCATTCTCTGGGCGTGGCCCCATGGACTAGGAGTGTTCAAAAGAACACTGATACCACGTACAAATCTCTTGTGTCAAGTTATTTAATTTTCTGCAATTATTTTTATATTCTGTCTATTCTGTTTTGTCGCTGCAAAACTGGGTTCTGCAGTAACATAATTACATTCCACTTCTGCAGACGTATACAGTTTTATATTTTCATATATATTATTGACATTTGCAAAAATTTGGTTTTTCAATTGGTATCAGAGCGGGACACTAAACTCTTAGTGTGATCCTTTAACATTTTCTTGTAATTTTTTGTGCAATATGTCGTTCTTTGCAGAAAGTTGCTCTATTGTTCTTCAAATGTTGGCAACAAGAAAGGCATGTCTAAGTCCTCGAGAGGTAGTATTTATTCAAAACCTTTTACATCCAAAAATAAAAATGGTGTACAATGTAGAAAATATCGTGGTTTTGGACACATACAATCAGGATGTGTAAATACTTTAAAAAGAACCAAAAATATTATGAATATTACTTATTACTCTGAAAGTAGTGATGAAGAGGAATCAAAGAATATTGCACTAACATCTGTGTTTTCTAGTGTTCCATGTCATTTGCAGGAAAATAAGAACTTTGTTTGTCTTGACAACACTATTTTGGTAAATAAAAATGTTGATGATGCTTTAAGGACTGATTGTGATGAATCAGATTTGGATGAGGATTCCTTGAAAGAAGCATACAAAAGTATGTATGGTGAGTGGTTGAACTTGAAATTGTGTTCAAAGTATCATTTATTGACAAAAGATATTAAATCTCTTTCTCAATGAAATGAAGAGCTTGAACTGAATGTTAAAAATTTTAAAAATGAGATTGTTGAAAAAAAAAATGAAATTAAATGATTGTCCAATAAACTTGAGCATATTGAGAAGAATTCAACAATGCTAAATCCAGGTTCTTCAATTTTTGAAGAGGTTCAGGAGATAGGTCAAATCAATCATGTTGGGTTGGGATGTGTTTAATATCAATCTAAATTGAACACTAAATTTGTTAAATCTATAAATACCTTCTGGTTTTTCTGATTTAACACTGCAAAAATCTATTTCTACAGCTGAACCTTATGATCCTAAAGAAAGGGAGCAGTCAGGTAAGAATGAAAATTTTCATAAAAAATGAAAAAATTTATTCCAACATGTCACTTTTGTGGTGTTAAGGGCCATATTCGACCTAAGTGTTTTACCATGATAAATATGACTCAATATTTTTACATTTAATCCATGTGGAAAAATGTTGTTTAATATCTCCTCAAGATGGTGGCTATTTTTTTTGCTCACCAATCTTGAATCACCTTATCACATCACAAGTTGTGCTATTGTAATACCCTAGAATTAGGAAATGGATTAGCAAAACCCTAATTAGTAATTATGAATAAATGAGGAATTATATTATTATATAGTTCAATTTATGTGAATTAATATGATTTATAACATGGTAAGACCCCGTTGGTGAGCCAGGGGCATTTTGGTAATTATGACCCGAGAAGGGTAAAATGATGAAATTAATTTAATTACGTTCTTAATGGAACTATATTATTATATAGTATGTATGTGTTGTCTTTTCAGGTGTGTTCTGACAGGTTGGCGCGGTATAGTCACAACTGGGTATTTCGGCCCGAATCGGGTTCGGGCCCGAAATGCAAATCGGATTGAATTAATTGGCATTATATTTGATATTATGAAATCTGAAATTTATTTGGGAATTAATTGAGTGTGAAATGACAATATTGCCCTTAAAAGTGTTTATGCATGTTATTTAGCCTTAGGGGCAAAATGGTCTTTTGACCTTAATTTTCTAAATTTAATAAAAGTTGATTTTTATGAGAAAGAGAATGAATTTTCTGAATTGACTCCCTCTCACCTGAACCCTCTCTCTCTCTCTCTCAAAACCCTCTTCCTTTAAAAAAATTGATTTTTGGGAAGGAACTTGATTCTTGGTGTGAATTGAAGCTAGCTTTTGAAGAATTAAGCTTGATTGTGGCTTGAATTTGAGGTAGTTCTTCTCCTCAGCCCCTTTAATTATGAATTTGTTGTTGAGTTTCGAATTGAAAGCATGTTTTAAGTTTGAGTGTTCTTGATTATTTGATGAATGAATTTATGATTGATTTGGATGAAATGGAACTCTATTGCATGAAGTTGTTGTGGATTTTATTGTGAAGTTGTGGCTGTGTGTTTTAGGGGATTTTCTAGGTTGAATTCAGGTATTAATTGGATAATTTGCTGCTGGAAATGGATTGAGTAAATTGGGTATAAAGCTCAAGTTTTAGAACTTGACATGTTGTGGGTTAAAGCATGATTTTGGTGATTTTGATGCAATCTGATTTTGGAAGTTTTATGTTGGAATTTGATGCATGATTGTGTGTTTTTGACCCTCTATTATATGCTAGCAACTCTTTTTCGTGATTTTGAGAGATATGTATGTTTTGGGTGAGTTTTGGTACTTATTTTCGAAGCTGGAACTGAGTTTTCTGGGTTTTTAAACCCAGTGGTCGCGACTATCATAGGTCTGGTCACGACCATGATAATGGCAGATTGTTATTTTTTTTAAGTTTTTGTTTTTGCCATAACTTTTGACTCGGGACTCCGTTTGGGACGTTCTTTATACCGTTGGAAAGCTCTTTTTGAGCTCTATGTGATTATCTGTGATTTGGATGCCAATTTTATATTTTTGTGGAAGTGAATTTAGGGATTAACCCTATTTGTGTAAATCCCGGTATTGTGACTAGGATTACCGGCACCTGATCAGGAGCACTCGGAGATTTAGAATCTCTACTATTGCAAGACAACATGTAAGATAGTGATTAGCACGTAGATTATGCGCAATGGCGCTTATATTGAAAGTGATATGTATGATTGTTTAGTAACCGAGATTAGGGTTATTACCCTAATAGGAACGGTATAGTTGCCTAGGGTTATTATCCTAGTGATATATGTATGAAAATGCCATGCCATGTTAATTGAAATGAGACTTAGGGATTATGTGCTCAAGGCATAATCATGTTGGACTCGGTAACTATAACCGAGATAAACCAATTCTAAGGTCTTAATGTATTTAGACGTGTGAGAGCAATACGTGGGTCTACGCCATGTAGATTTAAATAGATGTGTGAGCGCAACACATGGGTCTACGCCGCGTAGACATAAATGGGCATGTCAATGTGATATGGAGGTCTGTGTCATACAGACATATGTGAATGGCATATTTGTTTAAATAGTATGATGAGCATATTATATTTGTTATGATTTATACTGTCTTGCTGGGCTTGGCTCACGGGTGCTCTACTGTGCAGGAAAGGGTAAGGCATTAGCTGATCAGCCATGAGTTTCAGGAGAAGGACGAAGAATGTACATGTTCATGCCACTTTAGACCAAGCGGGTTATGGGTCTAACAGTGTTGACTTTTGTATTCTGTTTTGCAGCTTAGGTTGGCTAGTAAGAAAGAACTTGTAATAAGTTTGTAAATATTTTTGGGATCCCAACTATTTTGAAAAGTTTAAATATATTACAAGTTTATTTTCATTCTGATTAATATAAAAGTTTAAATTCTTCGCTATTTTAATTAGTAATCCCGATTAGGGGATTAGGGTTTTATAAGCATTTTGGATAGCGTGCCTAATTATTTAGGGCGTTACAACTATTTGCTCGCTTATTTTTGTTCAGATCTCAAGAGTCTTTGTTCTATTTGGATCTCGTGCGGCTGGCAGTGTCATTTGCTCGCTTCGGATCTCAATAGTCTTTACACTATATGGATCTCACGTGGCTCTTGATACCATGACAAGAATCATGGGGTTCCATTTCAAAACTAACTCAATATTTTTACATTTAATCCATGCAGGACAATGTTGTTCAACATGTTGGGTTTTATGCCCTAAATAAAACTCCATTTCAATGTAATTTATTTTATTCAACATCAATAAAGAAACAGAAGTATTTTTCATTCATTTGTTTATGTTTTGGTTCACTTTATCAATTGCTTGTCTATTTGATTTATAAATTCATCTTAAACCCTTTTCACATACTTGATCCTGTTTATTGTGTTGTCATCACTTTGGAAAGTAAACATGACTATGTGAATAAAGTTTCCTAGATTTATCAGACACAGGGTTTTACTGATATGATAATCTACAACAAGAGTTTACTTGCATTTGGAGAAATGCTATGTTCTTTCCAGAACATTGGTTAAAGTAAAGCTGAGGTTGGATGCATGGAGTATGCATCGGAAGGGACCGATATTGAACTTTGACTTAGATTTATTAAACTTACCGTAAAATCTATTCAAGTCAATATCGCCTAGTTGATCCTAGATCAAATGTTCTTAATCCTGTTATGATTAGGCTCAATCTTGAAAGGCTATTCGTGTTCTTTGATTTGTTAGTTAAGCCTACTTTTAGGTCAGGGTGATACGTACATTTTGGGAACACGGTAGTGCAATTGAGTGGGAGCGCTAATGTAAAGACCGCTTAGTTTAATTTGGAAATTAGCAGTTAATAATGGAAAATTATTTATAGCTATTTAAATAATTATTTATGCTGTTATTATTGAATTCTGAAATGCATTTTATGTCATTTAGTGATTTTCATAATTTTGTATTTCCGGTGCTCGGTAACATGGAAGTCGCTGTTTGGCTCAGTAAAATCACAACTTAGTATGTTAGTATATTGGGACGCTTTATTGACATTGGGAATGTCGGGATATGCCGGGAATTTAGAATTTCCCAAAATACCCCTTTAGTGCTCTTTATGTTTTTTTTAGTGTGAAGGGGCAAAATGGTCATTTTGCCCCATTTATGTTTTTATCCTTTAGTGGACTTAGAAATGGGAAATTTAAATGTTATTTGATTTATATTGGCTGAAATAAAAAGGTTTATTTTGCATGTTCTCTCATTTTTCATTCAAAGCAAAAAGTTAGAAAAATTAGAAATTTCAAAGCTCTTTCTCTCTCTCTTTTCGGCCAAGCTTGGGAGTTGCTAGGGCTTCTTGCTTGATTCATGTGATTTTCAGCAAGTTCAAAGTAATTCTAGTAGAGGTAAACCTTGTTCTAGCTTCTTTTCTTGTTTCTTGGAAATTTTTTGATGAAAAAGAAATGGTTTGCATGCTTAGTTTGAGTTGTTCTTGCTGTTGTGTTTTAATATTGATTTCAGAGGTTTAATTATGATTTAAAATGTTGATTCAAGCATGATAGGGCTGGTGATTACTTGATTTTATTAAGATATGAAATTTTGGCTCAAAACTATGGTTTTCAAAGAAAATTGTTGAAATCTGTTGCTGTTGTTTTGTTGATCTTTGCTGTAGTTTTCAGAGGTGATTTTATGCATGTTTAAGTAGGTTGGGATTGATTTGAATGCATGTTAGTGTTGTTTAACCAAGTTTGAGTTTCGAACTCAAAGCTTGGAGCTTTAATGGTGGATTTATGTATGATTATGATTTATGCTTTTCTTACTGAGTCTGTCGACTCACAGTGCTATATTTATGTGTAGGTAAGGGCAAGGCTAAGGCTGAAGAACCGTGAGAGCGAGCCGGTGAAGATTTTACATGTCGGGGCGGTTAGGCCTGGAGCGTACGATCCTCGGGACAACAATGCTTTTTGTAATTAGTCGCTAGGCGACAAGTATTTTGTTTAGTCAGTAAAATTTTGTAAAGTGTTTTGTAATCGGGATCCCGAGTATTTTTGTATAGATATTTTATAAGTTTAATTAAAAAGCAAAAATTTTAATTAATCACGATTTCCATAAACCTCGTTGATTAGCATCGAGCTGCACAGTATGTTTAAAAATCACGTAATACGCCTATGCTAGTTAGGGTGTTACAGCTAACATAAACATGGAATCTATAGCTTCTATCTGGCGAATAGTAAGCAAAGGATGATCTCCTTCAAGCTTGACCAAACGAACATAAATGGTGGAGTACTCATTTCACATAAGTTGAAATATCATTTATACGGGGTCAAGTGTTTTAAGGATAAAATACATAGTAGGGTGTAACGGTAATCTAATCCCTTTACAGTGTAGATCATTCATATAGAGGATCATTGATCAAATTAGGATTATAACAATAGATAACTAATGATGTGTCTATATGGTGGAACATATAGAGCATTCTATATACTGAGAGTGCAATTCTAAGTTCTATGCGTGGATTCAACGAAGAATTAATAAGTTAGTGAATTTTAGTGATAAATTCTTGATCTACTTATTGGAAGCTCGGTTATATAGACCCATGGTCCCCGCACTAGTTGAGATAATATTGCTTGTAAGACTCGTGTAATTGGTTTTGATTAATCAATTATAATTCTCAAATTAGACTATGTCTATTTGTGAATTTTTCACTAAGTAAGGGCGAAATTGTAAAGAAAGAGTTATTAGGGGCATATTTGTTAATTATGATACTTTGTATGGTTCAATTAATAAATATGATAAATGACAATATTATTTAATAATTATTTATAGTTATTAAATAGTTAGAATTGGCATTTAAATGGTTGAATTAGAAAATTGGCGTTTTTGAGAAAATCAGATACAAAAGTGATAAAACTGCAAAATTGCAAAAAGTGAGGCCCAAATCCAATAAGCCATGGCCGGCCACTTTTTTAGCTATTATCCTCTGATATTTTTCATTATTTTAATGTCAAATAATTCAAACCTAACCCTAGTGGAACGCTATAAATAGGTAGTGAAGGCTTTAGGAAAATTACACTTTTCATTCAGAAAAAACTGAGCCTCTCTCTCTACCTTTGGCCGCCACTCTCTCTCTCTCTTCTTCCTTAGTATTTCGAAATCCCTTAGTGATTAGAGTAGTGCCCACACACAGCAAGCAATACCTCAATCATAGTGAGGAAGATCGTGAAGAAAGATTTTCAGCAAAAGGAGTTTCAACATCAAAGATTCAGAGAAAGAGATCCAGGTTCAGATCTTGATAATACTCTGCGACAGAAAGGATACAAGGGTTAGAGATCTGAACGGAAGGAGTCATTTAATTCCGCTGCACCCAATGTAAGGTTTCCTAAACTTTATATGTGTTTATTTCATCGTTTTAGAAAGTTCATATTTAGGGTGTTAATCAACATACTTGTGAGTAGATCTATGATCCTGGTAAAATAATTTCCAACATCTGGCCTCAGAGCCATGGTAATTGATTTGCTTGCAAGAAATTTGGACTTTAAAATGATTGTTTGATATTCTGGATGGTATCATGTTGTATTGAGTGTTATTTGATGATTGATTGATGTTTGTGAATTTTCGTGAAAAATAATTGAATATCTGTTTCTGGAATTATTTTTATTGGATAGTATGGAAAAAATTAAGCAAGTTACTTTTTTACAGAACTCAATTTCGATTTAATTTGAATTAGTTATGATTTTTTGAAGTTTCGAAATAATCGGGGTTGAGCTGCACACCTCCTGCGCGCGCGGATTTCATGCAAATCCCCTTGCCGCCGAGGTTGCTCGCCCAAATCACCCCTATGCGCGCGCGGACGGGTATGCACAGCATCCCGTCCGTACAGCTCGCAATTTTTTCGTTTTTCTTCGTTTTTTCATGCTTTTTCATGGATTTAACTTCCGATTTTTTGTGTAGTTCTGTATTTATACATTTACTATTCCTAATTCAATTCTAATTATCATAATTAAATTAATAAATATTTTTTAAATTTAATTCATGAAATTAGTGTAATTTGAATTTGAAAATAGTAAATATCTATCTTTTTTTTTTGCTTAATTATCTATCTTATTTTTAAATTTGATTATATCTTATCTTATTTTTAAATTTAAGGTCAGATATTTAATTTTTTAAATTAATTTTTTTTTTAAATAATTTGACCTTATTTAAATTTAAAATAAGATAACTATAATCATGTAATTTTAAATAGATGTAAGATATTTTGCTAACTTTTAAATTTTGTTATTTTATTTATTTAAATTACATTTAAAATCTGAAAAAGATATACATTTATCTTTTTTAATTTTTATTTATAAAATAACATTAAATTTTTAAAAAGTAGTTAGCAAATTTTGAAATGGTATTTAGGTTGGTTGAAACCTAATTTTTTCAAAATTATAGGTTTAATTTTAAATAATTTATATATTTTAATTTCGAAAATTTAAATTTTTTTTATTTTGGAAAATAAATTTTTATTTATTTAATTAATTATTTTTCGAAATTATTTATTTAAAATTAAATAAATCCTACATCCAACTATCCAGCTAACCTTGTTGCAGGAGTATGTGTTTTTAGCTTGTTTGTAAGTTTTTAAAAATCTATTATTGCTTGATTGCAAATAGCCATGGTTAACTTGTTGCCAGATCCTATGATCTGATGGCTCCCTTGGTCAAGTAAATAATTTGTAACAGGTATATTTACAATCTTCTTTCATCTGTGTATGACCTCGCAACATGATAGGACTCATCCAAAGTGTGCCTGTGTGAGCCTATGTGTTTAATTTTATTATAGATGCATATAGGTTGTTGTTGCTAAATAAAATGTCAGAGTTCTTGATAGATTTTATTTAGGCCCATTTAGTTTTTGGGCCTATTCAATTAATAACAGTTGTTCATTTTAAGGTTAAATTCCTCTCTTTTGGGCCTTGTGTGAGAGTTGAAATCCATAGAAGTGGGTACGACATACTGAACCCAGCACCCCCTCACATGAACCACCCCAATTGTGAATTCCCATTTGCCTGATTTGAATAACTGTACTAGGTTAATTAAATTAGTTTAACCTAATAAAATTGATTAGCAACATAATTAATTTCATTTATTTTGAAATAAATTTAAGAAAACCATAGTTTAAAGAATTTTATAGTCTAAGCTAAACTATATGTATTTTCTTGTATTTAATTAAATATAGAATTATAACCATCTAGATTCTTTCTGAAGCTTAATTTAAATTTTTCATTAAATATTCCTATTTAAGTTGATATTTAGTTATCTACAACTAACCAACTTAAATCTGAATATCTTTTGGATTAAAAATTTCAAAATTAAGTTGAGAAATTTTAGGCATTGATTATTAAGATTCTTTAGATATTTTTTAAGTTAATATCTTTTCAAATATTAACTTAAAATGGAATATTTTAGATATTTTTTAAGTTAATATCTTTTCGAATATTAACTTAAAATGGAATATTTTCAAATTAAGTGGTTACAACTTAATTTTAATTTAATTAAATATGATTTGAAAGATATTTAAGTTGATTTTTTAGATTCTTCTAAAACAACTTAAACAAAATATTTTCAAATTTGTTTAATTATATTCGAATTTATTTTTCGAATTTAAATAATAATTGAAATTTAATTAAAGTTGATTTTTTATTTAAACCAACTTTGATTTGTAATTTTTCATTATTATAATATGGAACTTGTTCGATATTTATTCGAATTTATTTTTCGAATTAAATAATAATTAAAAATTAATTAAAGCTGATTTTTTTATTTAAACCAACTTTAATTTTTAATTTTTTTCATTATTATAATATCGAATAAAATGATTATACAAAATACATATATTTTTTTTAAATAATGAGCTTTAATCAAAAGATATTCGATCTCCATTGTTGGTCTTACAATAGTTAAATTTTTTCAATATAACCTCGAGACGCTAGACTTCGTCCCCCTATGGATGGTTATTCGTTGAACACTTTTAACACCGTAAGTTTTCATTTGATAAGTGTTTTGTGAGTTTTCGTCTCTATTAGACTCTCCCCTACGGTAACTACTTAGAGATAAACTCATAAAACATGAAACAATGGTGGAAGCTCATAAAATGAGAATAACCTTGACTCTCGCCTACCGGGACAACGTTGGATTCTTATTTTGATCGAATAAAAGGTTGCTAAAATGTTTAATTTTAGATGAGCTAACTACTCTATTCAACTAATGTTATCTTTGACTCTCGCCTACCGGGACACTGTATTTCATTATGTTGGAAACCTTGGAAAATAAACTATGTTAGATTTAGTATTTTTATAACATATGTGATTATTTGTTATTTTCTGAACTCGTGTATGAATTTTGAACCAAAACCTTACTTCTGTTTATTGATGTGTTGTAGTGCCAATAACCCTCTTCCCATTCCACTCCTATTTAATATCTTAGCAATTGAACTTGAAGTTATAAACTCCTTGTCAGAGTAATACTTCACATATGCTCATGATGGACTTTAAATTCCAGAAAGCAGGTAAGCTGGGAATTGTTCACTCTGAAGAGCAAATAGTTCATAACTCCATAAATCCTACTACTTCAAGCTTAGTTGAGAAGATAAGAGAAAGTGATTCCACTTTCTCAAGTTATACTTCACAACAAATTGTAACATCAAGAACAACAAATCACAAATGAATAAGCAGTAATGCTTTAGTCTTCGAATCATGTGTGTTAGAGAATGATAAATCCATTTGGATTCTTGATTCTGGGTCTACAAACCATGTAAGTTGTTCATTGCAATTGCTTGAGAATTGGAATTATTTGAAATTCGGAGAGTTGAAACTTAAAGTTGGTAATGGCGAAATGGTTTCGGTTAGAGCTAGAGGAAAAGCCAAACTCAAGTTTCAAAACAGAATTTTGGAATTAGACAATGTCTTATACATTCCAAATTTCAGTAGAAACTTGGTTTCTGTTTCATGCTTACAATTGCAACAATACAAATTAGATTTTTCGAGTTCTGGTTCCACCATTTCTCGAAATGACATTCAGATTTGTGTTGCATCCATGGAACAGGGGCTTTATGTTCTTAGACTAGAAACACCATTTGCCCTACATAACGAACTTTTTAAGGTAGCTAAACCTAGAAACCACAAAAAGCGAAAGATCGTTGATGATAATGAAACATATCTATGGCATTTACGTTTAGGTCATATAGGCTTTGATAGACTCAATAAGCTAACCAAAGACGGTCCATTGAAAAATGTCATCCTAGGTGAACTGCCAGTATGCGAGTCCTGCCTGGAAGGAAAAATGACTAAACGTTCTTTCTCTGCAAAGGGAGAGCGTGCCAAACAACCCCTAATGTTAGTGCATTCCGATGTCTGCGGACCTTTGAATGTAAAAGCCCGAGGTGGTTATGATTACTTTGTCACTTTCATTGACGATTACTCTAGATATGGACATATTTACCTTATGCATAAGAAATCTGAAACATTTGCAAAGTTTCAAGAATTTCACGCATTGGCTCAAAACCAATTAGGTAAATCATTAAAGATCTTGTGAACTGATAGGGGTGGAGAATATATGGATATGCAGTTCAAAGATCATTTAATTGAACTTGGAATTGAATCCCAATTAACCGCCCCTAGCACTCCACAGCAAAATGGAGTTTCAGAAAGACAGAATCGCACGCTTTTGGAAATGGTTAGGTCTAGGCCTGAACATAAAAACCGCTAAACCGTGGGAACCGCCTAACCCATTAGAATCCGCCCGTATGGAAACCGCCAATTAAAAACCCGCAAAAATTGGATTGGGTTGAGTTTTAACCCGCTGTTTGGCGGGCGGGTACGGGTTTGCCTAAAAACGGGCGGGTCCAACCCGTACCCGTAATATATTATTTTTTTTTATTTATTTTTTAAATTTAATTTATACCTAAAAAAGGCTGCCTAAAAAAACTAAAACAAAAAAAACCCTAAAACTAAACCCCTCTTCTCCGCTGTCGTCCCCCCCTTCTTCACAGCCGCCATCGTCCCCCCCCCCTTTCTTCTCCGCTCGTCGTCCCCGCCCTCTTCTCTGTTCGTCATCGTCTTCTCTTCTCCCATCATCGACAGTCGCTGCCGCCCATCCTCAGGCCATCAACAACTCAACCCCTATGCTTCTCCAGAAAATTGTCGCCAAATAACCACCAGTAGCAGCCCGACGAACACTCAACACAAAATTTCTATTCTTCACCATTTTCAGTGGCAGCCGCATATTTGAGGTTAGCTTTCAATCTTCATTCCTATTATTTTTTTTTTCTTTTCTGTTTGTTCTTTGCTTTACTTAATTCTTATTTTTTGAATTTTTTTCTTTGCTTTACTTGACACTATTTCTTTATTTTTCCTTTGATTTACTGATAATTTTGCTATTTTATTTTTTGATTGTTTGCTGGAAAAGAAAAAAAAAATAGTTGCTGGAAAAAAAAACTTGTTGTCTATCGATGACTTCTTTTTTCTTTTTTTTTTTCTAATCATGTAAATGTTATCTAGTAATGATATTTTACTGCGCTCAGTCAAAATTTAATTTGATGTGTTGATTTTTTTTTTCTTTCGTTCAAATGTATGAATGAGCTAGAATGAGTTATGTTTTTTCAAATGTGAATGAGTTACAAGCTTATATTACACTTTATTTGATATTAAACTTGTTTGTGTGATGTTGATAATTGTGAGCTCAATATTCTAAAATCTGAAAGATTGGTGAAAATGTTGAGGGCCTCACACTTATTCCTTCACATTTATATTTGATCCAAAAAACTAGTTCTTCTATAAGGTAGAGGTGGAATCTATGATCATTATCAAAGTGTGCCATTGAAGAGTTCCTTTGTGTACTCTGTTACACTTAGTACACTAATCCGTAAAACTGTATTCTTAAATTGAAAAATGACATTTTTTCTTGAGAGTAAATATACAAAATGGATTACTAAATTTAATTAAATTTTTTTATTATTTTGCAGAGTTGCATTTCATTTGGAGCCAACTTTTGAAGTCACTTTTGTTTTAATTATGGAGACTTTATGAATTATTATGAACTTAGATTGTGTTATGGACTTAAATTATGGATTTTTTTTTTGGATTGTTATGAACTTGTATGGACTTTTTAAGGACATTTTCTAGATTGTTAATTATGGAGTAGTACTATGGACTTTATAAGAATTGTTACAATATTTTCATGGATTATTATTATATGCCTTGTTATAGAGTTTATAAAGATTGATATGAATTTTTTAAGGACTTTTATGCATTGTTATTAACCGTATAAATTTTTAGTTAAATATTTTTTTTTTTCTTGTGACAATATATTTTGAAAGTTTTGATTTTTAAGCAACCCAAGCCGCCCAAAAAACCGCATAAAACCGCCCCCTAAAAAACCGCCCAACCCAAACTTTTATTGGGCAGGTATGGGTTGTGATTTTAAAAAACCGCCAAATAAAAAAACCGCCAAACCGCCCAAAAACCGCCCAACCCAACCCATGTGCAGGCCTAGTTAGGTCCATGCTTAGTTTTTCAACTCTACCTACGTCCTTCTGGGGATATGCAATTCAGATGGCAACCGACATTTTAAATGTTGTTCCATCTAAATCAATCCCTAAGACACCTTTAGAACTATGGATTGGTCGTACACCTAGTTTACGCCATTACACAATCTGGGGGTGCCCTGCTCATGTCTTAAGAAAGAAAGACGGCAAACTTGAGTCACGAACTGAAGTTTGCATGTTTGTCGGAAATTCTAAAGAGACTAGGGGTGGACTATTTTATAGTCGCAAGGATGATAAAGTGTTTGTTTCCACAAACGCCACTTTCCTTGAAGATGACTATATTAAGAATTTCAAATCACAAAGTAAAGTAGTGTTGGAGGAAATGCTTTCAGATATAAGTCCTTCCAATGTTCTGTCTTCTTCCACTCATGAAGAGGACAATCCCACTCCCTCAGTCGAACCAACTGAGAAATCTACTACTAAAGTTTCTGTTCAGAAGATCACCGCTCCTCGTCGTAGTGGGAGGGTTTCAACAAAACCAGCTCGTTATGGCTTGGATGGTGAAATCAATATGGTCGTAGGTGACGGTATTGAAGACGATCCATTAACCTATAAACAGGCAATGGCTAGTCTGCAACGAAAAAGATGGTCGGCCGGCATGGATTCAAAAATGGATTCCATGAAAAAGAACAAATTCTGGGAATATGTAGACGCACCTGACGACTATCATCCGATAGGATGCAAGTGGGTTTACAAGAAGAAAAGAGGAGCTGGAGGCGAAGTCGAAACTTTTAAAGCTAGACTTGTAGCCAAGGGTTATACCCAAAGAGAAGGCGTGGACTATGAGGAAACTTTTAGTCCTGTTGCCATGCTCAAATCCATCCGAATTCTTCTCTCCATAGCTGCTGCTTTCAATTATGAAATCTGGCAAATGGATGTCAAGACTGCCTTCCTTAATGTGGTACTTGAAGAAACCATCTATATGGAGCAACCAGAAGGCTATGTTCTTCCTGGGCAGGAAAAGAAAGTTTGCAAATTAAATAGGTCTATCTATGGACTTAAGTAAGCTTCTCGCTCATGGAACCAAAGGTTTGATGAAATTATCAAGACCTACGGCTTTCTTCAGAATGTTTGATGAACCTTGTGTTTACCAACTCAAGGAAGACCAAGTAGTAGTATTCCTGGTCCTTTATGTTGATGACATTTTGATTATTGGAAACAATGTCAAGAAAATGACTCACATCAAGGAATGGCTCAACACTCAATTCGATATGAAAGATTTGGGTGAAGCAGCCTATGTTCTTGGTATTCAGATTATCTGAAACCGAAAGAAAAGATCTCTTGCTCTCTCTCAAACAACCTACATTGACAAAGTTTTAGAGAGATTCTCCATGAACAACACCAATGGGGCAAACATGCCTTCTAGGTATGGTATCCGTCTATCTAAGGAACAGTCTCCGACTGATCCTCAAGAGATAGAGGACATGGCGAAAATTCCCTATGCTTCTGCAGTTGGAAGTCTAATGTATGCAATGTTATGCACTAGACCTGACATCTGCTATGCAGTTGGAATCGTGAGCAGGTATCAGTCAAATCCAGGACAACAACATTGGAATGCAGTTAAGTATATTCTGAAATACTTAAAGAGTACAAGGAATCTTGTGTTAGTCTACAAGGGTGGTGTTTTAAATCCCATAGGCTACACTGATTCAGATTTCCAGGCAAGTCTTGAAGACAGGAAATTTACATCTGGGATGGTGTTTATTCTTGAGGGTGGAGCAGTGGTTTGGAGAAGTGCAAAACAAACCGCTATATCGGACTCAACTATGGAAGTTGAATACATAGCTGCAGCCGAAGCTGCTAAAGAACTTGTCTGGCTAAGAAAGTTCTTCACCAGTATAGGTGTCATTCCTGAAATGGAAAAGCCTCTGGTCCTACTTTGTGATAACAATGGAGCAATAGCAAACAGTAAAGAACCTCGAAGCCACAAGAGAAGCAAACACATTGAAAGGAAGTATCACATTATCAGAGAATACGTGGCAAGAGGGGATGTACTAGTTGAGAAAGTTGACACAGAGAACAACCTAGCTGATCCATTTACTAAAGTCTTGGTCGTGACAGCTTTTGAAAAGCACCGTCAGAATTTAGGATTAATTGATATATACTGATTAGTTTTATATTAGTGCAAGTGGGAGTTTGTTGGGTTTTATGCCCTAAATAAAACTCCATTTCAATGTAATCTATTTTATTCAACATCAATAAAGAAACAGAAGTATTTTTCATTCATTTGTGTATGTTTTGGTTCACTTTATCAATTGCTTGTCTATTTGATTTATAAATTCATCTTAAACCCTTTTCACATACTTGATCCTGTTTATTGTGTTTTCATCACTTTGGAAAGTAAACATGACTATGTGAATAAAGTTTCCTAGATTTATCAGACACAGGGTTTTACTGATATGATAATCTACAACAAGAGTTTACTTGCATTTGGAGAAATGCTATGTTCTTTCCAGAACATTAGTTAAAGTAAAGCTCAGGTTGGATGGATGGAGTATGCATCGGAAGGGACCGATATTGAACTTTGACTTAGATTTATTAAACTTACCGTAAAATCTATTCAAGTCAATATCGCCTAGTTGATCCTAGATCAAATGTTCTTAATCCTATTATGATTAGGCTCAATCTTGAAAGGCTATTCGTGTTCTTTGATTTGTTAGTTAAGCCTACTTTTAAGTCAGGGTGATAAGTACATTTTGGGAACACGGTAGTGCAATTGAGTGGGAGCGCTAACATAAACATGGAATCTATAGCTTCTATCTGGCGAATAGTAAGCAAAGGATGATCTCCTTCGAGCTTGACCAAACGAACATAAATGGTGGAGTACTCATTTCACATAAGCTGAAATATCATTTATACGGGGTCAAGTGTTTTTTAAGGATAAAATACATAGTAGGGTGTAACGGTAATCTAATCCCTTTACAGTGTAGATCATTCATATAGAGGATCATTGATCAAATTAGGATTATAACAATAGATAACTAATGATGTGTCTATATGGTGGAACATATAGAGCATTCTATGTACTGAGAGTGCAATTCTAAGTTCTATGCGTGGATTCAACGAAGAATTAATAAGTTAGTGAATTTTAGTAATAAATTCTTGATCTACTTATTGGAAGCTCGGTTATATAGACCCATGGTCCCCGCACTAGTTTAGATAATATTGCTTGTGAGACTCATGTAATTGGTTTTGATTAATCAATTATAATTCTCAAATTAGACTATGTCTATTTGTGAATTTTTCACTAAGTAAGGGCGAAATTGTAAAGAAAGAGTTATTATGGGCATATTTGTTAATTATGATACTTTGTATGGTTCAATTAATAAATATGATAAATGACAATATTATTTAATAATTATTTATAGTCATTAAATAGTTAGAATTGGCATTTAAATGGTTGAATTAGAAAATTGGCGTTTTTGAGAAAATCAGATACAAAAGTGATAAAACTGCAAAATTGCAAAAAGTGAGGCCCAAATCCAATAAGCCATGGCCGGCCACTTTTTTAGCTATTATCCTCTGATATTTTTATTATTTTAATGCCAAATAATTCAAACCTAACCCTAGTGGAATGCTATAAATAGGTAGTGAAGGCTTCAGGAAAATTACACTTTTCATTCAGAAAAAACTGAGCCTTTCTCTCTACCTTTGGCCGCCACTCTCTCTCTCTCTCTCTCTCTTCTTCCTTAGTATTTCGAAACCCCTTAGTGATTAGAGTAGTGCCCACACACAGCAAGCAATACCTAAATCATAGTGAGGAAGATCGTGAAGAAAAATTTTCAGCAAAAGGAGTTTCAGCATCAAAGATTCAGAGAAAGAGATCCAGGTTCAGATCTTGATAATACTCTGCGACAGAAAGGATACAAGGGTTAGAGATCTGAACGGAAGGAGTCATTTAATTCCGCTGCACCCAATGTAAGGTTTCCTAAACTTTATATGTGTTTATTTCATCGTTTTAAAAAGTTCATATTTAGGGTGTTAATCAACATACTTGTGAGTAGATCTAAGATCCTGGTAAAATAATTTCCAACACAACACTCTCTGAGATGTACCATTCTTTAAAATAATAGTTTAATAATTTATCTCTCCTCTTTCTATATTTATTCATTTAATATTTTTTTAAATAATGTAGAAAAAAATAAAAAGTCGTTATATAATATAATAAGTAAAAATATGAGGCAAAATAGAAAAAAATAAAATTTTAGCAATGTATTTTAAATAATAGAGTAGAGAAGAGCTTTTTTCAGTTTTAACCAAAAAAAGTAACAATCTTACAAAAATACTTCCAGCTGGCCAAATAAATAAATATACAGCTCAAATAAAAAAAATACACAAATACCACTTACACAGACCTTCAACCCAGGATCCGTGCAATCTGGGCAACTATCGCGCAACCACGCAGCAACCCAATGCAACCAAAATAAAAATTCAACCAGAATGAGAACCACCATTAATTCTGGCAACTTCACTTGAGAAAGCGACCAGAATCAATCAAAACATGACCTGTTTCAAATTCATAAAAAAAGTGTAGAAAAACTACTACGAAATTAAAATTCAACCAAAAATCCAGTTTAATTTGCATAAAACTAATGTCCTAACTTCAATTTTCAAATCTATGAAAGGCAGATCTCAAAAAGTTTATCTGGAGTTCCTAAACAATCCAACTCAAGTATAATCCAAAAAAAAAAATTACATCAATACCATAGTAAAATATTTATTCTGGTGTATTTTCGTTGTTTTCTAAATTTCTAATGGTAAATTTGTTCATATTAAATCATAAAAGAGACATGTAAAATAGAGTTACATATGTGGAAACACTGTTCTGATTTTTAATGTTTCACACTAGTTGCATTACAGACTTACAGTTGCATAAATATTTTGCTAACAGTTATTTCGTCTGATTGAAACTTCCATCTGATGCAACCTTCGGCCAACCACCCAGCAACCACCCAAAAACTTTTATCTGATTGAAACTTTCATCTGATGAAACCTTCGGCTAACCACCCAGCAACCACCCTGCAACCATCGTCTGATTGAAACCTTCGTCTGATGCAACCACCACACAATCACACAGCAACCACCCTGCAACCATTGTCTGATTGTGTAAGTGATAGTGTAAGTGGTATTTTGGTAATTAAAATTATATAAAAAGTATAAATGTTGTCTACACTTTATAAAGGTATTTTTATAAATAAAGTGTCAATTATTCATTTAATATGTTTATTTAAATAATGTAGAAAAATATAAAAAAAAAGTCGTTATATAATATAATAAGTAAAAATGTGAGGCAAAATAAAAAAAAAAAATTTAGCCATATATTTTAAATAATAGAGTAGAGAAGCTGATGGGAGTGCTACAATATGCGGCTTCTTACTATAATAATTATCACTTTTACTGTCATATTTGGCTAGGCAAAAGGGGTGGCTTTTAATTCCTAATTTAATGTAAATGTTGCCGGCAAAAGGTGTAGGAGGCACAATAGGAAACACTCAGTATTCGAAGCAGCAATATGAAACACAACAACTCTACTTGAACGGATTTCATTATCAGTTTGAGTATCTTTCTCAACTTGTTCCTGTTTTCAACTTGCCTGCTATGGATTCACTTCCACCATTCCCCACTCTTCCTGGAGCTAGATTGTCATTACGCTATCTGAGACTCAGATTAACAACTACGATGACATTACCTGTTTGTAGAACCACATATATATATATTTTATAATTAAGTTAAGAACTTGGCTTTTTTCTACTCGAACATCTTTTAATATTTTACTTTAGTACTTTTGTTTAGTTGCTAGCTTTATAACTCGAGCATCTTTTGATAGTAGCTCGATCGAAATACTATTTAATTATATATATGGATACCGCTTTTTATTTAATTATGTTATTTTAAAATATAATTTATTATTTAAAATTAATTATAATATTTATTATAAATTATCCAAAAATTTAAAACACACACACTTTTGTCGGTGTAAATAACTTACACCCGTGCAATGAAATTTTGCGGGTAACAGTTTTGCCGGTGAACATTTGCGCCAGTATAATCATTACCCGCCAAATTATATTGCGCAAGTATCAGTTATATACTAACGCATATTTGTGTCGGTAGAATCTTCACCCGCCAAATGAAAAAAAGCACACCAATTTTCACCGGCACATAATTGCGTCGGCATAACTTTTTAGTGAACATTTAGCCAACACTTAACAACGACGAGCCACTTTTAGCCAGTGAAAAAAAGCGCCACTGTGAAGTAGTTTTACTGGCTCATATACAAATTGTGTTGCCAAAACCTATTTTACCAACTAGGTATTGGCAGCAAAAATTGTTGGCGCAAACAAAAAGTCTTTTTTCTTATAAGGCTAATTAGGATTTTTGCCCCCTGAACTTTGACATGTACCAAATCATGCCCCCTGAACTTTTAAGGCCATTGAAAATGCCCTTGAATTATTGAGATTGTTGGATTTAAGGACTTTTGTCTAATTTTATTCAATTTTACTATTTCAATGATTGTTTATGTACTAAACCATGTTCCCCAGACTTTGATAACTACCAAATCATGCCCTTCGAACTTTGACATGCACTAAATTATGCCCCCTGAACTTTCATCCATATTAGACTTTTTTTACTAAAATTAGAAAAAAGTCCTTAAATCTAACAATCTCAATAGTTCAGGGGACATGATTTGGTATATGTTAAAGTTCAGGGGGCAAAAATCCTAATTAACCTTCTTATAATATCTTTAAAATATATTTACTAAATTAAAAACTTTACCTTTTTTAATTTTTTTAATAAATTTTATTTTAAATTACTATGTACACATAAATACATATAAAAATAAAAATATAAAATATAAAACAATTAATAAAATATATTTAGTCCATAAATACTAAAGAGTATTCCTAATAGAAAAGCTAAAACAGGTTTGCTAAAATTTGAAAGAATTGTATAAATGATGAATTTTAGCTTGACTTTTGTAATGCCATGAAGGATATCAAACCAACATTGGATAAGACAAATGCAACCCTTCTTTACGCTTTTCCTTGTCACGTACGTAGAAGAATGAGTAGAATATATGAATATAGTTTTTTTCTATTTATTTAGTCATTATTTCATTAAAGGTTTTAAATTTGAAAAGGCCATAAGTGACCGTTAGATTTTGTCCTTACTAGTTTCTTTTTTATGTGATAATAGATAGGATAAACAAACTTGGATCAGCTGTATATTTAGAACACACACAAAGTTATGGGTCCTATACCTATCTCTCACATTGCCAACCAATCATATGCATTGATCTCAATTTGCACACATATTTTTATTAATTAATACTTAATACCCATACATTATTTTCAGTTTTGTGATTTTTAAGACATAATATATAATGTATATGATTGTGGACAGTATTTTC
Source organism: Cannabis sativa (assembly GCF_029168945.1). NCBI lineage: Eukaryota > Viridiplantae > Streptophyta > Magnoliopsida > Rosales > Cannabaceae > Cannabis > Cannabis sativa. Next base: position 64,679,332 of record NC_083601.1, read on the forward strand.
ATATATAATTTGAAAGTCAAGTTCATAGACCAATATTTTAGTAATATACACATTTGCACGGCATAATGTAGGGATTATTTTGTTTGTTATCTTATGGTTCCAATTACTTAATCATAATGTGGCGTTTGCTTGGAATCTCTCGTTAAGTCTTTCTGTTTATGTTATTAGACACTTTTTCTAAGATATATATAGCTACTTTTTTTCATTAACTTTAATTTTTGTTATTATTACAAGTTTATCATCTAAATTTTCAGCATGGATCATTAATTTATGTTGTTCATGAATTATTATATAAGCTCTCTTAATAGGGAAATAAGTGGTACAAAAATAAACTTACAGGTCACTATTTATTTATAGGGTTTTGGTCACTATAATTTGAAGTCCAACACTCACATCACTCTCTATGATTGTTATCAACCCATAAATAAGTATTTTATGGGTTACAGACCTTGGGAATAAAGCAGGACTTAAAATTCATTAAGTGCCAAAACGTTTTGCAATGTTTTTTAAAAATTGCACACTTCTCCAGCACACACATAAATAAAGTTTTGGAACTCTTTTTCGACTTATCTTAACTTTCATGTTTTCTTATTCATTTTATATGATTCAAATAAGATTAGTAACCTCTTACATCTATATAATGATAACTTTAATACTCATATTAATTTGTATATATTATACTTAATTACAAAGTTATGATAAAAGAGTTACAAATTTGTTACCAACTCCTACTTTTATGTTATTTAAACATATTAAACTATATAATATGTAATTTAATCACCATACATCAATATATATTAACACATTAATATATAAGAATATTAGCAGCTAAAATACTTGAGCTATAAATTTTTTAACACTTAACCATAAAAATTGAAATTTTGATGACAAAACTTACTGAACCCCCATTTCATTTTGGGATATTGGCGGCTAAACCACCTGAACTTTACAGTTTATAACATTTAATCACAAAAACCGAAATTTTGGCGGCATAACTACCTAAACTCTGGTTCTGTTTTGCTCTGCACACCTCCGTCCAAAAATCACAGTTAAGTGCCACGGTATACTGTCCACGTGTACAGACTTGCACACGTGGAAAATTTTAAATGGTCCACGTAATTTTAATTTTAAAAATATAAATATAATTTAAAAATTAAAAAAGACAATTTATAAAAATTAAAAAAAAAATCTTTTTTTTTTCTCTTTTCTTTTTCGTTTTCTTTCTCTTTCTCTTTCTATTTCTTCTCGATGGAACCCCCCCTCTCCTAACCCTTCTTCTTCTTCTTCTTCTGCCATTCTTCTTCTTTTTCCTCTCGACAAAACCCCCCCTAACCCTTCTTCTTCTTCTCGACAGAACCCCCAGGTTGGTGCAACAGCCTTCGGTAGTCGAAATGGACCCTATCAAGGTCCCTGGCCCTCAAAAACCATAACACTTTCTTTCTTCTCTCTCCCAAGCCCCCTATCTCTGGTTTCCCTCTCAGCTGCGTGGCGCCGCTACTCTGCCCATTCGGGCCAGCTCCCGCTACTCTGCCCATTCGGGCCAACTTCGGCCCTCCCCTCCCTAGTCCGATTGAACAGGACCACAGGATTTCTCAACCTCAAAATACTCTTCTCTTCTTTCTTTGCTTGATTCAATAGCACCATGGGACTTGTATAATTTTTAGATTACTTTTGTTTGATTTGGATTACCATGATTGTGTGATGGAAAATGTGATGTAAACGTTGAATTCGTTTTAATAGTGTGAATATTGGTTTGAAGGTTCTTAGTTTGGATTATGATATGGTAATGCTCATAACCTGTTTAATTGAATATTTCTTAATTATTTGAACATGTTCCCGTTTTCTTGTTTGGTTTGGGGACTCCAAAGATTTGGAATGATCTGTCTATGTTTGGGGGGTGTTCTGTTGAGAAGAAGAAGAAGAAGGGTTAGGGGAGGGGGTTCTGTCGAGAAGAAAGAGAAAGAAAAAGAAAAAGAGAAAAAAAAAAGAAGAAAAAGGAAAAAAAAGTAAAAAAAAAAAAAAAATTTCTGATTTTTTAATTTTTTTTAAACATTTATAATTATTTTTTAAAATTAAAATTACGTGGACCACTAAAAATTTACCACGTGGACAGTCCACCGTGGCACTTAACTGTGATTTTTGGACAGAGGTGTGCAGAGCAAAACGGAACCAGGGTTTAGGTAGTTATGCCCCTAAAATTTTAGTTTTTGTGCTTATTAATTGTTACAAACCATAAAGTTCAGGTAGTTTAGCCGCCAATATCCCTTCCATTTTACTCTTTATACTTCTGTCATAAAATCTTAGTTAAATGCTACGTGGACTGCCCACGTACACGTATGTACATATGTCAAATTTTTATTGGGCCACTTAATATTAATTTTAAAAAATAATTATAAATATTTAAAAAATTAAAAAATCAGAAAAAAATAATTTAATTTTTTTTGTACCTTTTTTTTTTCTTATTCTTTCTTCTTTCTTTCTTAAATTTTTTGAAACCTAATCTCTCAGCCCTCCCTCCCTCCCAGGCCCTATCTTTCTCTCTCTTGTCTTGCCACCCAGGACCTCACCGGAGCTGGAGCCGGAGCCGAAGCACCCAGGCCCTCCTCGGACTCGAACTTGCACTTGTTAGGTTTTATGCCCTAAATAAAACTCTTTACAATCTGATTAGTTATCAATATAAAAAATTTGAAGTGATTGATGTTTGCATGAATTTTACATGCTAATGGTTTAATATGTTTATTACATTCATACACACAAAATCAGTTAAATCCAGATCATATGTTTATTCACAATTACAGTATCGTCAACACAGTGGAATGTGATTGTGATCATATGAATCAAAAGTTTTGGTCCCTGTTTCATCAGTGTTATTGGATTTACACTAATGTGATAATCAGCGATGATGTGTACTTACACTTGGAGTAAGTGTTATGTTCTTTCCAGGACATTAGTAAAGTATACTAGTTTCGAATGTATGGAGTATACATTGGACTGGACCGATATTGCAACTAAGTTAAGATATTACAAACTTACCGTTATACATATCTTTCCAAGTCAATATCAGTAGTTGATCTTAAGATTAAAAGAATCTAAATCCTGATATGCTTGGGCTCAACTCAGGAGTGCTATTCATGTTCTTTGATTTATTAGTTAAGCCTACTTTTGGGTCAGGGTGATACGTATATTTTGGGAACATGATAGTATGATTGAGTGGGAGTGCTGAACATAAATATGGAATCTATAGCTTCTACTGGTGTATAGAAGTTAAGTGATGATTCCCTTCGAGCTTAGCAAATAGAAGTAAATGGATGAGCTCTTGTTTAACTGACTAATTATTAGATCACTAAACACCATTTACAGGTAGCTAAGTGTTTTAAGGGGCAAAATACATTGAGGGGGTGAGAATGGTAAAGAAATCCCATCTCGATGTAAATCATCTATATAGAGGATCTTTAAATCACAATAAGATTATAACAATGGTTAAATGAGATAGTATATTGGTATCGTGAAACATACAATATGCTCTATATAAGTCTGAGAGTGCAATTCTAAGTTCTAAGAGTGGATTCAACGAAGAATTAATAAGTAGGAATTTACTTGGTAAATTTGGTTCACTTATTGGAAGCTCAGCATATAGATCCATGGTCCCCATTCTAGTTGAGAACATTCTGCTTGTAAGACTCATTAATTGATTCGTGATTGGTCAATTATAATTCTAAAGTTAGACTATGTCTAATTTTATGAATTTTCACTAAGCAGGGGTGAAATTGTAAGGAAAAGAGTTTTCTAGGTTTATTTATTTATTAATGGACTTTATATGTCTAATTAATAATTAAATTAAATGACAATATTATTTAATAATCTATTTTAGTTATTAAATAATTAGTTTTGGCATTTAAAAGGTTAGAATTAGAAAATTGGCATTTTTGAGAAAATAGAGATAAAATTTGATAAAATTGCAAAATTAAGTGAGGCCCAATAACTACACCATGGCCGGCCACTTAATGTTGATTTTTCAAATTAATATTTTCATTATTTTAATGCCAAATAATTCCTAACCTAAACCTAGTAGTAGCCTATAAGTAGAAAGTGATGGCTCAGTCACAAAACATGCTTTAACAAGTTTTCAGATTAGCTTTCGGACAGAAATTTCTCTCTTCAGAAAACTGAGCCTTCCTCACTCTCTACCTTGGCCGAAATACCTCTCTCTCTTTTCCCTTCATCTTTTTCGTGACCCTAGTGAAAGAGTAAGTGCCCACAAACAGCAAGCAGTAACTCAATCATAGATTGGAAGACTGTGAAGGATCAAAGCTTGAAGAAGAAGGACATTCGGGCTCAGATCTTGATTATACTCTGCTACAGAAAGGAATCAAGGGTTAGAGATCTGAGTGGAAGGAGACATTAATTCCGCTGCATCAATGTAAGGTTTTCTTAACTTTATATGTGTTTATTTTATCGTTTTAGAAAGTTCTTATTTAGGATGTTAATAAACATACTTGTGAGTAGATCTAAGATCCTGGTAAAATAATTCCCAACAACTGGCCTCAGAGCCATGGTAATTGATTTACTTACATGTAATTTGGACTTTAAAACGATTGTTTGTATGTTCTTTGGATGGTATCATGTTGTATTGAGTGTTATTTGATGATTGATTGATGTTTGTGAAATTTTCGTGAAAAATAATTGTGATTTCGTTTCTGGAATTATTTTTATTGGATATTATGGAAAAAATTAAGCAAGTTAGCCTTTTACAGAACTTAATTTGGATTTTATTTGAATTAGTTATGATTTTTTGAAGATTTGACAAAATCGGGCCGTGTCTTGATATTTTCCTGCGATCGCAGAACTGTCCGTACAGTTTCGAATTTTTTTTTTCTTCGATTTTTCATACTTTTTCATGGAATTAACTTCCGATTTTTTGTATGGTTTTGTATATATACTATTACTATTCCTAATTCAATTCTAATTATCATTTTGAATTAATTTAATTTTTTTAATTTTAATTCAAGATATTAGTGTAATTTGAATTCGAATAGAATTAGTATTTATCTTCTTGCTTAAATATCTATCTTATTTTTAAATTTGATTATATCTTATTTTTTTTTTAAAAAAATTTAAGGTCAGATTTTATAAGATATTTATAAAATCTTTTAAGATATTTTAAAATATCTTATCTTTTAAGATATTTTAAGATATTTTTAATTATATCTTATCTTTTAAGATTTTTTTTAAATTAAATCTTTTTAGATATTTTGACCTTATTTAAATAAGATATTTATAATCATGTAATTTTAAATTGATGTAAGATATTTTGCTAACTTTTAAATTTTGTTATTTTATTTATTTAAATTAAATTTAAAATCTGAAAAGATATTTTATTTATCTTTTCTAGTTTTTATTTTTAAAATAACATTTAATTTTTTAAAAGTAGTTAGCAAATTTTGAAATGATATTTAGGTTGGTTGAAACCTAATTTTTCAAAAAGTAGGTTTAATTTTAAATATTTATTTTTAAATAATTTCGAAATTTAAATATTTTTTATTTAATTATTTATTTTTTTCGAAATTATTTATTTAAAATTAAATAAATCCTACTTCCAACTATCCAGCTAACCTTGTTGCAGGAGTATGTGGTTTTAACTTGTGTAAGTTTTTCAAAACCTATTATTACTTGATTGCAAATAGCCATGGTTACTTTTTGCCAGATCTAATGATCTGATGGCTCCCTTGGTCAAGTTAATAATTTGTAACAGGTAAATTTTACAATCTTCTTTCATCTGTGTATGACCTAGCAACATGATAGGATCCATCCAAAGTGTGCCTGTGTGAGCCTATATGTTTATTTTATTTTATAATATAGATACATATAGGTTGTTGCTAAATAAAATGTCACACCATGATAGATTTTATTTAGGTCCATTTAGTTATTGGACCTATTCAATTAATAACAGTTATTCATTTTAAGGTTAAATTCCTCTCTTTTGGGCCTTGTGTGAGAGTTGGGAGCCATAGAAGTGGGTACGACATACTGAACCCAGCACCCCCTCACATGAACTACCCCAATTGTGAAGGCCCATTTGCCTGATTTGAATAACTGTACTAGGTTAATTATATTAGTTTGACCTAATAAAATTGAATTAGCAACATAATTAACTTTTAAAATATATGAAAATTTATTTTCATTTTAATATTTTAAAGTTAATTTTAAGAAAAACACTTTTAGTTTAGATATTATTTCTAGACAAACTATTTGTATTTTTCTTGTATTTAATTAAATATAGAATTTTAACTAACTAAGATTCTTTCTGGAGCTTATTTAATTAAATATTCCTATTTAAGTTATAAATTAGTTGTAACAACTTATTTTTCTTATCTAACTTAAATTTGAATATTTTATTTAAATTTTAAATCAAGTTGAGGAATCTTAGGCATTAGTTATTAAAGATTCTTAAGATATTTTTTAAGTTAATATCTTTTTAAATATTAACTTGAAATGGAATATTTTAGATATTTTTTGGTTAATATCTTTTCAAATATTAACTTTAAAAAGATATCTTCAAATTAAGTGGTTACAACTTAATTTTTGATATTTAATTAAATCTAAATTTGAAATTATTTAAGTTTTAGATTTTTTCTATCTAACTTAAATTAGATATTTTTCAAATTTTTGAAAAGATACTTAGTCAAATAAGATATTTTCTAGATAGTAATTTCTAGACTACTTATTATTTCTAATATTTAAATAGGAAAATTATACTTTGTGAAATTAATTATTTAAATAATTAATTTTGGTACAATTTTATTAAGTATATTTTTCATAGTATTAAATAGAAATTAATAATTAAGCCTTCTCTACACTTAATTATTTATTTCTTGAATTTAATACATTTAATTAACTTGAAAAATCTAAATATCTAAGTTGATTTTCATCATGATACTTAAATATTTATTGATTTTTTTCATGACACTTAATTAAATAGAAAATTATTTTTAGGTTGAAATTTAATTTTTCAACTTAAATTTAAATAATTTTCAAAATGTATATTTTTCTTTATTTTATTAATCAATTTCGAAATTTGCATTTTAATTATGCAATATTTTCGAATTTTTTATCTTGAAAAATAGATTGAGTTGTAAATTAATTATTTATTTTAATTAATTCTTGGACCAACTCAAGTCAATGATTTTTTCATTTAATTGATTAATTTAAATAAATGAATTTTAAAAAAATATATATATTATTAGAAATTGAATTAACTAGTCAAAGAATATCTAGATAGGTGATATTTTTGCTTGAAGTATTTCTTTTCTATTTTTATTATTTTCGAAAATTGTATTTTTATATACTTTAAATTTTCGAACTCAATAAATATATTCTCAAAGGAAATTTTTAAGTTGCTAATTATTTATTTAATTCAACTTAAATTAATTTCCTTAATATTTATATTTAAGATTATTACTAAGATGGAAATAATTAATTTTATTTCAATCACCATCTAAGTATAATTTTATAAATATTATATTAAATTCTTATTTTTGAATTTTAATTCTTAATTTAGAATTTAATGAGAATTTATTTATTAGAATAATAAAGAAAATACATTTTAAATAATGAGCTTTATTATTATTATTAAGATATTCGATCTCCATTGTGGGTTTTACACCGCGTTTGTTTTAGTGAGTAATCCTCCCTAATGGAGGAACGTTCATTAGCAATTTCGCACCGTTTAATCTCGCATGATAAGTGGTTTGTAAGTGTTTTATATGGTATAGGTCACCCTAATGGTGGCGACCATATTTGACTTGCAAATTGCGAAACAATGGTAGAAGCTCATGAGATAGAATAGCCTTGACTCTCGCCTAAACGGGACAACGCTGGATTCTGATCTTGATCGAATAAAAGGTTGCTAGAATGTTTAACATTTTAGATGAGCTGACAACTCTATTCAATGGATGGTAGCTTTGACTCTCGCCTAAACGGGACACTGATATCAGTTCGTTGAAAACCTTGGAAATTATTTAGGATTGAATTTTTTAAGTATTTTCTCATATCATTCCTACTTGCTACGTGCTTATAATTTCTGAATTGATTTTGTGTTAAACCATTATTTAATTTCTATTTGTTGATTTCTATTATTTTGTAGTATCCTGTATTATCAAAATGAATCTCATGTTATCACTGTTGACTAAAAACAAGCTGAATGGATCTAACTTTAATAAATGGAATGAGAACATTAATATTGCTCTCATAGGAGAAAGTGCCTTGTTTGTTTTAACTGAGCCGTCACCTGAAGTGCCTGGGGATAATGCATCCAAAGCTGTGAAAGAAAAGTATGAGCGTTGGCAGAAGGCAAATGACAAAGCTCTATACTTTATGCTTTCTAGCATGGTTGACACCCTCAAAACTCGGTTTTCTAAAACCGAGAAGGCTGCTGAAGTTATGACGAAGTTGAATGAGCTATTCGGTAAGGCATCACTTCAGTCACGCTTTGACGCGACTAAGAAGTACATTAACGCACGGATGGAACCTCATCAAAACGTGCGTGATCATGTTCTCCTCATGTCCAGTTATTTCCAAGAAGCCCAGGATCATGGTGCTGAAATGGACAGTGCTACTCAAGTTAGTCTTATCTTGAATAGCCTGACTCCAGCATTTCTACCATATACATCAAATTATGTCATGAATAAGAAGGAAATTAACTTTCATGAATTAGTCAATGACCTTCAAACTTATGAAAATTTGATTGGAGGACCCAAGAAGAAAGGGAGTAAACCTCATAATCCTGGTAATGGTAATGGGACGATAAAACCTGAAGCAAATGTTGCCTCTGCTTCAAAGCCCAAATCGAAGAGGAAGTGGCACAACACCAAGAAGCGAACAAAAGCCAATAAAAAGGCTGCTCCTTCCAGTGATGCTACACTTAAAGGAAAGTGTTTCTACTGCAATGAGAAAGGTCATTGGAAACCCCAGTGTACTAAACTTCTTGCAAAGAAACAAGGTACTTCCATTTATAAACTTTAAGAGTTTTAGTGAATTATTATCCAATAGGATTTATGATTCTGGACTAAACTTTGTTTATTTTCTTCTTCTGATAGGCCAAGCTACTTGAACTCAATTGAGTTGAATCAGAAAGCTGGACCAAGGGTGAAATCGTCAAGATGAAGATGAAGCTCTTCGATTTTTGAATTAATTGTTTTAGTTTAAAGACAATTTGGATTTCAAATTTTAGTTAGGGATATTTATCCCTGTTTCTCTCATATTGTTGCAATACATTTTTTTTATTAATAAAGTTTTATTTTTTTTCGAAATTCACTATTGCAAATTATGAGATTGAGCTTCATTTAATTTATCTTCATCAATTATTACCACATTATATTTGTATGTTTGTATATGTAAGTGTTTTTATTATTGATGCAAATTCTATAATATTTACAACTCTTCATCGAGTTATATTATATAAACACTAGAAATTATTTCTATGTTTATCAATAATTGTTAATTCTCATACAATTATTAAGAATTTGTTTAATAAAAGGATCTTATGATCTGATAGGGTTGGAGAAAAGTTAAGAAAACTATGCAGTTCAACGATCTTTTATATCTAATGAACTCTGGATAGTATTCAACTCCACATAAACTCTATCACACTAAGAGAATCATGATTTTTACAACCTTTAGGGGTGGATCATAATCTCTATATACTTAGGAGTGGAGGTTATCCATAGTACCCTATATGTATATTCTTAGGGGTGGAGTCTATTCCACATTTCCCTATGAAACACATATCTTGTTTAAACATAGAAGTAATATAATGAGTCAGCTATTGTCAATATAAATTCTTGATCTTGATTGTATGTTCCATTTCGATTTTACTGTTGTAAGTAAAAGTTTGATACCTTTGAAAGTTCTTTGTTAAAGTTTCACACTACCTTAATTGAGTGGGAGAATTTTAAAGTTCTATACCCATCTTCATTAGGTTGATAATTGTGATAGGTACTTAAGAACACTACTGAAAAGCAAATCTAACCATTCACATGGATAGGTATAGCTTATCAGAATTATGAGAATAAGATAAAGAACTCTAGTTCAGTCCATTCGAATGACTTGAACCTAGAATTCTTAATCCTCATAAAATTTTATGGTATCTTAATTTTGATTACTTTATCTCTGGCATGTATTTTTCACTTCAAATACTAGTCTGCTATGTTGATGACTTAGTCTTGACTTAATGATTAAGACTAATACAAAAGTCACAACTAGGTAACTCTCCAAACAATCAGAGGTTAAAAGTATTATTATTGAGTGGGAGCTATCTGAGATGTAATCAAATAGGGAACATTAGAAGATATTCAAGAAGGATTTATGAAAGTGATCTATATGTCAGATATTAAGGAACTGTGTATCAGTTGTCTTTGTATCTCACCATCTAATTTCGATTTATATGAGATGGTGCTTACTTTGGGGGTGGAGGAATTATTGTATAACAATTCAAGCTCTACTAGAGAAGAACTATAACTTGGTCTATTCGAAAATACCAGAAAGTTATATCACTGAAGAAAAGTCTACACTGTATTATCTCAATTACATATTTTAAAATATGAGAGATATGTCTTCTGTTTATTCAGATGTACTTTTAAAACAGTAAAGATTTCAGTATCCCTTGATGGGTAAAGCATATAGTAAAGGATGTTTCATAAGTGTATTTATGAACTAGTTTCCAGAAGTTTGGGTGTATTTATAGAACACATTTTTATTTTCTAAAAACAAAATTTTAAAAACAAAAAATCTACTTTTATTTTTCTGTTTTTAAAATTAAAAAACAAAAGTGTTACCAAACGAATGATAATATGTATCTAATATCACACATTAAACTCAAAACCCATTTCAAAGATTATATGTGAAACCTAAATAGAAATTTCCTTAAACTTTGCTAACTTAAAATAAAAAGAAAATTCAAGAGAATTGTAACAACAAATTCTCCTTTTACATTTTCAAATATTGCAATGAAATAAAGAGAAAAAGAAAATCTGAGAGAGAGGGAGAGAGAGGACGATATATAGAGAGGGAGAGAGAGAACGATACATAGAGAGGGAAAGGAAGAGATATTACCTGTGGAGTAGCTGAAACTATGGAAGAGAACTTGAGCTTCTGAGAAAATAGGCAAGAGAGAAGCCAACTGAGAAAAAGTGTTTTTAAAACTTTTAAAATCAACAAAAATCTGTTTTTAAAATTTATTAAGTTTTATTTTTTAATTTTAAAAATAAAAAACAAAATCACTCTACCGAACACACTTTTTAGTTTTGTTTTTATTTTTTTAATTAAAAAAAACAAAAATCCAATTTTAAAATCATTACCAAACAGTCCCAATATGTATCTAATATCAACTTTATTTTTTTGAACTGGACCTACCTAATATCATATTTTAATTTGATAAATAATATTTTTTAAGAAAATATCACTATAATATTACTGTAAAAATAATGATGAATAATGATATATGCACACTTAAATTAAATAAAACATCATATGATAAGTCATATTTAATAGATAAATTATAGTAAATGATCCAAAAACATTTATTATTAATGCAGTATAATCATAAACGGAAAATTTGGCTTTAGATTTGGGGTCCAAATAGGTGGAATTATGTATTATGATTATTTATAAATAAGAGTTTTTTACATTATATATTATTTTTTTAAGCTTTTTTTTTATTTTTAAACTTTCAAATAGTTTTTTTTTTTTTTTTTTTTTGTATTTTTATGAAATTCTACATAAAAACCCTAATTGCAACTAGTGCTGCAATTGTTGGGTTTTATGCCCTAAATAAAACTCATTTCAATATAATCAGATTTACTTATTAATATAGATCAGAAATAACATTTAATGTTGCATGGTTCACATGATTTATTTCAAGATTATATGTACATAATGTATAAATTCATTTGAAACCCTTTTCACATACTTGATCCTGTTTATTGTGTCGTCAACACATTGGAAAGTAAACATGACTATGTGAATAAAGTTTCCTAGATTTATCAGACATAGGGTTTTACTGATATGATAATCTACAACAGAGTTTACTTGTATTTGGAGAAGTGCTATGTTCTTTCCAGAGCATTGGTTAAAGTAAAGCTCAGGTTGGATAAATGGAGTATGCGTCGGAAGGGACCGATATTGAACTTTGACTTAGATTTATTAAACTTACCGTAATATCTATTCAAGTCAATATCGCCTAGTTGATCCTAGATCAAATGTTCTTAATCCTGTTATGATTAGGCTCAATCTTGAAAGGCTATTCGTGTTCTTTGATTTGTTAGTTAAGCCTACTTTTAGGTCAAGGTGATACGTACATTTTGGGAACACGGTAGTGCAATTAAGTGGGAGCGCTATCATAAACATGGAATCTATAGCTTCTATCTGGCGAATAGTAAGAAAAGGATGATCTCCTTCGAGCTTGACCAAACGAACATAAATGGTGGAGTACTCATTTCACATAATTTGAAATATCATTTATACGGGGTCAAGTGTTTTAAGGATAAAATACATAGTAGGGTGTTACGGTAATCTAATCCCTTTACAGTGTAGATCTTTCATATAGAGGATCATTGATCAAATTATGATTATAACAATGGATAACTAATGATGCGTCTATATGGTGGAACATATAGAGCATTCGATATACTGAGAGTGCAATTCTAAGTTCTATGCGTGGATTCAACGAAGAATTAATAAGTTAGTGAATTTTAGTAATAAATTCTTGATCTACTTATTGGAAGCTCGGTTATATAGACCCATGGTCCCCACACTAGTTGAGATAATATTGCTTGTAAGACTCATATAATTGGTTTTGATTAATCAATTATAATTCTCAATTTAGACTATGTCTATTTGTGAAATTTTCACTAAGTAAGGGCGAAATTGTAAAGAAAGAGTTTTAGGGGCATATTTGTTAATTATGATACTTTGTATGGTTCAATTAATAAATATGATAAATGAAAATATTATTTAATAATTATTTATAGTTATTAAATAGTTAGAATTGGCATTTAAATGGTTGAATTAGAAAATTGGCGTTTTTGAGAAAATCAGATGCAGAAAAGGTAAAACTGCAAAATTGCAAAAAGTGAGGCCCAAATCCACTAGTATAGGGCCGGCCACTTTTGTAGGAAATTTAAACTGATATTTTCATTATTTTAATGCCAAATAATTCAAATCTAACCCTAGTGGAATGCTATAAATAGATAGTGAAGGCTTCAGGAAAATTACACACTTAAATTTCTACACTTCTGAATCAGAAAACCTGAGCCTTTCTCTCTCTACCTTGGCCGCCACCCTCTCTCTCTCTTCTTCATTGAGATTTCGAAATTCTTAGTGTATGAGTAGTGCCAACACACAGCAAGTGATACCTCAATCATAGTGAGGAAGATCGTGAAGAAAGACATTCAGCAAAAGGAGTTTCAACATCAAAGATTCACAGAAAGAGATCCAGGTTCAGATATTGATAATGCTCTGCTACAGAAAGGAATCAAGGGCTAGATATCTGAACGGAAGGAGTCATTAATTCCACTGTACCCAATGTAAGGTTTCCTAAACTTTATATGTGTTTATTTCATCGTTTTAGAAAGTTCATATTTAGGGTGTTAATCAACATACTTATGAGTAGATCTAAGATCCTGGTAAAATAAATTCCAACAGAAATTGCAATAAAAAATCGTATAGAAACCCCTATTGCAACTAGCGCTGCAACCACTTTAAAAATTCAAACCGTAAATTTGAAAAAAAAAAAAGTTAAAAAAAATAGTATATAGATAATTTTTTTTTTTTATATATATTTTTTGTTACTTGACACGGTGTTTATTACTTTTTTATTATACATTGTTTATACTGTCTTTTTTAAAATAGTATGAAACTTGTGTGTATCCCCATGTTGACACCTGTTTAATTTTATGCCATCTTTTATATATTTTATTTTAATTTAAAAAAATTAATAAAAGTTTTTAATGTGATGTTGCTTGTCACATTTCTGTATTCTATTTTTTTTTTTTAAAAAAAAAGTGATAAATAAGACTCAATAAATACTAATTTAAAATGGGTTGTCACATTTAATTTTTTTTTTTTAATAAGAATCAAAATTAAAAAAAAAAAAGCGATAAATAAGGCTTGTTTAACGTCATTATTCTTCCATTCTACTTCATCTTTTTATTTTTATTTTTTTTATCTTCTATTTTTGTTCTAGTTTCTTCTTCTTCTTCTTCTTCTTCTTTTTTTTCTCTTGCTTTTGTTAGTAAATTAAAAATGGATAAGAAATATTTCAAAAAAAAAAAAAAAACTCCAAAGTCATACATCTTCTATAGTTTCGAACCCAAAAAAAAATTAATTATTCATTCTCTGAAAAAGAGAAAATCAAAACGTTTGAAACCGTTCATTGAAGGAACAAACTCTAATTTTAAACTTGATGATGCAGATTTTGAGATACCCAAAGTGCTGAAGGTATTTATGTTATTTTTCCATTGTTTTAGCATTTTTTTCCTTTTTTGTTGTAGATATTTTGGGTTTCTTTTTCAATTATTTACGTCTACTGCTCATTTTAATTTATTTGTTGTTGTTGTTGTTGTTGTTATGTATTTGGTATTTTTTTGTTTCTTATTTTATGCATATTTTTTAGTGTTTTTAATGGTTGTTTTGTTGTTATATGGCTTGTTCTTTTGAGTCATTTTTTTTTTAAGAAAATAGATGAATAGATGTTATCCCAAACCCATTTCTTATTGATCTTCTCATTTCATCATCTTCAAAATGTTCTTCTTCTTAAGTTTGTTTTTTCTTCATTTGTTTGAAAGATTGATCCACATTTTTCTATTGTTGTTTCCATTAGTTCTTACTCTTCTCATCTCCATCATCTTAAAAAAAAAATCAGTTTTTTAAGCTTCTTTTTTTAGTTTTTTTTTTTTGTTTTGTGCATGTTCAGTCTCAGATATCAATTTGAGATTTTGTTCATCACTCCCTGATTTTGTTAAATATATGGTTTGTTATTTCGTATGTACTATTCGGTGTTTAGTATTATATACTTGATTTTTATATTTTTTAATAGTTGTTTTTTGTTGTTTTGAATTATTTTTTTTAATGTATTTAGGATTAGGAAAAAAATTTCAAGGTAAAGGTTCCCTCTCGTGATGTTATAGTAGTCCCTACTGGCAAAAGAGTTTTGAGGTATAATTTTTTTTTGTGATTTTATTTGGTTATTTTGTTTTGTAGTTTTATTGTTATTTTGCAGTTGTTTTAGAAATTTTTTATGTTATTGTTTCAGGATTGGAATTTTAAAAATTTATGTTATGATTGGAAAAATAGTTATTTTCTAGCTGTTTTGGTATTGCTTTGGTGGTTCAGTCTATAAGTGTTGAAGATTGAGGTTTTGTATGTGTCTTGGGGTATACACAGTATAAAAGAAATAAAAAAAAGTCCAGGTTCAGATATTGATAATGCTCTGCTACAGAAAGGAATCAAGGGCTAGATATCTGAACGGAAGGAGTCATTATATTCCGCTGCACCCAATGTAAGGTTTCCTAAACTTTATATGTGTTTATTTTATCGTTTTAGAAAGTTCATATTTAGGGTGTTAATCAACATACTTGTAAGTAGATCTAAGATCCTGGTAAAATAAAATCCAACAACTGTCCTCAGAGCCATGGTAATTGATTTACTTGTAAGAAATTCGTACTTTAAAACGATTGTTTGTTTGTTTTTGGATGGTATCATGTTGTATTGAGTGTTATTTGATGATTGATTGGTGTTTGTGAATTTTTCGTTAAAAATAATTGAATATCTGTTTCTGGAATTATTTTTATTGGATAGTATGAAAAAAATTAAGCAAGTTACTTTTTTACAGAACTCAATTTCGATTTAATTTGAATTAGTTATGATTTTTTGAAGATTCGAAAAAATCGGAGTTGTGTGCTGAAATTTTCCTGCGATCGCGAAAACTGTCCGTACAGCTCACAATTTTTTTTTGTTTTTCTTCATTTTTTCATGCTTTTTCATGGAATTAACTTCTGATTTTTTGTGTAGTTCTGTATTTATACTATTACTATTCCTAATTCAATTCTAATTATCATATGAATTAATTTAATATTTTTTAAATTTAATTCAAGATATTAGTGTAATTTGAATTTAAAAATAGTTAGTATCTATTTTATTTGCTTAATAATCTATCTTATTTTTAAATTTGATTATATCTTATCTTATTTTTAAATTTAAGGTCAAATTTTAGATATTTTAAATTAAATTTTTTTAAATAATTTGACCTTATTTAAATTTAAAATAAGATAACTATAATCATGTAATTTTAAAAAGATGTAAGATATTTTGCTAACTTTTAAATTTTGTTATTTTATTTATTCAAATTACATTTAAAATCTGAAAAAGATATTCTTATATCTTTTTTAATTTTTTATTTAATTTTTATTTATAAAATAACATTTAAATTTTAAAAGTAGTTAGCAAATTTTGAATTGATATTTAGGTTGGTTGAAACCTAATTTTTCAAAATTGTAGGTTTAATTTTAAATTTAAATTATTTTTAAAATTTCGAATTATTCAATTTTTTTTTTTAAAAAAAAATTTCGAAAAATTATTTTTTATTTAATTAATTATTTCGAAATTAATAATTTAATTTAAAATTAAATAAATCCTACATCCAACTATCCAGCTAACCTTGTTGCTGGAGTATGTGTTTTAGCTTGTGTGTAAATTTTCAAAACATATTATTACTTGATTGCAAATAGGCATGGTTACTTTTTGCCAGATCTAATGATCTGATGGCTCCCTTGGTCAAGTAAATAATTTGTAACAGGTATATTTACAATCTTCTTTCATCTGTGTATGACCTAGCAACATGATAGGATCCATCGAAAGTGTGCCTGTGTGAGCCTATGTGTTTAATTTCATTATACATGCATATAGGTTGTTGTTGCTAAATAAATTATCATAGTTCTTGATAGATTTTATTTAGGCCCATTTAGTTATTGGGCTTATTCAATTAATAACAGTTGTTCTTATTTAGGTTAAATTCCTCTCTTTTGGGCCTTGTGTGAGAGTTGGGAGCCATAGTAGTGGGTACGACATACTGAACCCAGCACCCCCTCACATGAACCACCCCAATTGTGAAGGCCCATTTGTCTGATTTGAATAACTGTACTAGGTTAATTAAACTAGTTTAACCTAATAAAATTGATTAGCAACATAATTAATTTCATTTATTTTGAAATTAATTTAAGAAAATTATAGTTTAAAGAATTCTTTATTCTAAGCTAAACTATATGTATTTTCTTGTATTTAATTAAATATAGAATTATAACCATCTAGATTCTTTCTGGAGCTTAATTTAAATTTTTCATTAAATATTCCTATTTAAGTTGATATTTAGTTATCTACAACTAACCAACTTAAATCTGAATATCTTTTGAATTTCAAATTTCAAAATTAAGTTGAGGAATTTTAGGCATTGGTTATTAAGATTCTTTAAGATATTTTTTAAGTTAATATCTTTTCGAATATTAACTTAAAATGAAATATTTTAGATATTTTTTAGGTTAATATCTTTTCGAATATTAACTTAAAATGGAATATTTTTGAATTAAGTGGTTACAACTTAATTTTTGATATTTAATTAAATTTAAATTTGAAAATATGTAAGTTCTAGATTTTTTCTAATACAACTTAAATTAGATATTTTTTCAAATTTTGTGGAAAAGATACTTAGTCAAATAAGATATTTTCTAGATAGTTATTTCTAGACTACTTATTATTTCTAATATTAAATAGGAAAATATTATACATTGTGAAATTAATTATTTTAAATAATTAATTTTGGTACAATTTATTTTTTCCTAGTATTAAACTAGAGATTAATAATTAAGCCTTCTTTACACTTAATTATTTATTTCGTGAATTTAATACATTTAATTAATTTGAAAATTAAATATCTAAGTTGATTTTCATCATGATACTTAAATATTTCTTTTTCATGACACTTAATTAAATAGAAAATTATTTTTAGTTGAAATTTATTTTTTCAACTAAATTTAAATAATTTTCAAAATATATTTTTTCTTTATTTTATTAATCAAATTTCGAAATTGCATTTCTTAAATGCTGGAATTTTGACTTTTGTTTGAAAAATAGATTAAAGTTGTAAATTATTTATTTTAATTTTGGACCAACTTAAATCAATGATTTTTTCATTAATTGATTAATTTAAAATAAATGAATTAAAATATATTATTAGAAATTGAATTAATTAGTCAAAGGAAAATCTAGATAGGTGATATTTTTGCTTGAAGTATTTTTCTAGTGTATTTAATTAAATAGAAAATTAATATTTAAGTTGATTTTCATCATCATACTTAAATATTTGAAATTTTCTTATATATTTAATTAAATAGGAAAATTATATTTTTGTTGTAAATTAATTTTATTAATTAATTTTGGGCCAACATTAAATTAGAATAATTTTTTCCACGATTTATTTTTATTTTAACATGCATTTTCGAAAATTGTATTCTTAAATACTTAAATTTTCGAAATGCAATATATATTTATAGAAAATTAAATTTGAGTTGTAAATTAATTTAAATTAATTTTGTAACAACTTAAATTGAATATTTTTCTAAATATTTATTGGAAATTATTACTCAGATGGAAATAATTCATATTATTTTCATATCCATCTAAGTAAAATTTATAAATATTAAATTAAAATTTATATTTAGAATTTTTCATTTTAAATTGGAAATTTTAATTAAATAAATATATATTTAAAATAAATAGATTAAATAAAGAGAATCAAAGAAAATACAACTCTCTTTAAATAATGAGCTTTTAATCAAGAGACATTCGATCTCCATTGTGGGTTTTACACCGCGTTTGTTTTAGTGAGTAATCCTCCCTAATGGAGGAACGTTCATTAGCAATTTCGCACCGTTTAATCTCAAATGATAAGTAGTTTGTAAGTGTTTTGTATGGTATGGATCACCCTAATGGTGGCGACCATACTTGACTTGCAAATTGCGAAACAATGGTGGAAGCTCATAAGATAGAATTGTCTTGACTCTCGCCTAAATGAGACAACGCTGAATTCCAATCTTGATCGAATAAAAGGTTGCTAGAATGTTTAACATTTTAGACGAGCTGACAACTCTATTCAATGAATGGTAGCTTTGACTCTCGCCTAAACAGGACACTGTATCAGTTTGTTGAAAACCTTGGAAATTATTTAGGATTGTATGTTTTAGTATTTTCACTGGTCATTCCTACTTGCTATATGTTTAATAATTTCTGAATTGTGTATGAATTTATATTGAACCATGTTAATTTCTGTTATTAAATTGTAGTTTAATTTCGAATCTTCATTGTTGGTCTAACATGTTTGTTTATCTAATGAGATAAATCCCTAATGGATTTTCACCATTAGACATACATAATAGTGTAAGATCTCGAAAGATAAATATTGTATATGCAACATCTAGCTGTTCATCAATTGATGACACCTTAGACTAGTATTTTTACAATATGAAACAAGAAGATTACATAAATAAGATTACTTTGTCTTTCGCTAATCGAAGCATCGTTGGATTCTTATTTATAAACGAAATTATCCTAATTCCTCTTAGCTTATTCATTTCGAATTAGCTTCAAAACATATCATTGGATGAATGGTCTGTAAATCATTTCATGTCATTCTATATTTTCTCTTAAGAAATTAAATGACGCATATGATTATAATCCCGAAATTCTATTCCTAATTGATATAAAACCTCAATCTTAGAAATCTCCTACTTGTATGGGCAAATCAAACTTAGAGTTATATTAGTAGTGGTGGTCCAAGATAGAATTACTCATTATATTTGGTATAAATTTAAGTCTTTGACTTTAATTTTAGATTCCAAACAGAAATTTGCTTATATTTCTAATTCCAGGATGCAATACAGTTACACCTTCACAAGGGTTTAATATCCATCTTCTATTAATGGATTCAAACTGTATGGAATATGAGTTTGGTATTCTGTGACCAGGATCCACTTGCACTATTCTAAGAACTCTTTGATGTAACTATACCTAAGTCATCAAAAGACTCAACCACATTTTTATTAATCTATGGCATTTGTATCTTGTTCATAGTGGTTTTGACAAGATCAATCTCTGCAAAGAGTTAATATGCCTATATCCATTGAAAGTAGTTCATCTCATTCGCAGATGGATGTATATTCAGGGGTGGATATGAGTTTTCGTTGTATTCTTAAAACGATCACTCTAGATTATACCTTATGCAAAGAAATTTGAAATGTTTGAAAATTTTCATTAATTTCTAGCAATGGTTAAAACCATTAAGGTAAGTGGTTAAAGATCTTGCGAACTGATAGGGGTGGAGAAATAGTTAGTAGATATGCAGTTCAAAGATCATTAAATTGATTTTTGAATTATATCCAAACTTACCTCCCCAGAAATTTCGAGTTGCATGTTGATGATTAGTTACTAGTCGTTGCCTAATTCCTTCTATGGTAATACAATTTCAGAATGATGTAATGGTTGTATACTTAATGTAAATCATTACTAGATTCATGGATGACCTAATCAAAATCTTAAGAAAAGCTAGAACTGTTAACCATGATTTGTTAGCTATTCTAAGTGATTAGGGGTGGACCATCCCATAGTCAATAGATAAGAAAGTACTTTTGTAAGATAATGACTAAGTCTGAAAACAAGTAGCAAATAAAGGAGATATTTTTCTTGATTCCAAAAGTGTTCTATCATCTTATATAACATATGATGATCCCACTGCCTCTGTTGTCTTATCACAACCGAAGAGATCAATACCATTTAGTTTTCTTAGACATAATTCACGGTACCTTGTCGTAGTGGGAGAGTTTCTTTGAACTCACCTTCTTATGACTTGGGAGACACTAGTGTTTTAAAATCCATTGTGAGTTTGAACAAGTAATGGATTGTCAAGATAAGAAACTATGAAGAAAAGTCAATAGAACTATGGTTTAATCCATTCACATGGAATAACCTAAACTTTCTATTACAAGGACATAAAAGGAAATTTTCGTTTATAAGTCTATTCAATAGACTTAACAAACTTCTTGTTCGTAGTATTATAGGTTTGAGTTTATCTAAACCTATGGCTTATGGTAAACCTGGTAATTACTTACTCTTATGCAAGCAACTTACTTTAGTAAGATGCTAAAGCATTTTCTTTCTAATGGCAATCTATAGAAGCTTCACAACTTCTTAGGTATATATTTTATTTATCTAAGGAAAAGTCTTAACTATTCCAGAAAAGATAAAGCCATGAAAGAATTTCTTATATCAACAGTGAGAGGTCTTAGATATGCTTTTGTATGCCTTAGGCCAGACACCTGCTGTTGAGTGGGAGTAATGAGTAGGTATCAGATTAATCCAGGAGAAGAACATTGGAACACAATCAAGTAAATCCTAAGATTAAGAAGAGGAACTATATGTTAGTCTATAAGGGTGTGTTTAAAACTCTTAGACTACATCATATCAGATTTCGAAATTTGCCTTTGTGCTAGTAAATCTTTCTGATAAGATGGTGGTTACTCTGGGGGTGGAATAGTGATTTTGGAGAAGTGTAAAAACCTATCTGAAGTCTCTAGGTCTACCAGAGAGAGACTGAATGTTAAGGTTGCAGGAAAGGTACTTATTCAGTCTAAGGAAAGTTCTATACATTTTTGGCATCATTCCAAATTGCCTTAAACTACTAGTGTTAATTTCCTGATTAACCAAAAGTAGTTGCCAAAGATATAGAATCCAGTATCCCAAGAGAGTAGACATATAGAGAGGAATTTCACATTATCAATGATTTTGTGATTAAAGGAAGAGTAATGGTGGAGAAAAGGTTGTGCTTAATACAACCTTTCAGATCCTATTACGAGGAGTTTACTACTACTACACTTGATTTGTATATCAAGGTGTTGAGATTATTTGAAACACATTTTTTGTTTTATATTAGTGCAAGTGGGAGTTTGTTGGGTTTTATGCCCTAAATAAAACTCATTTCAATATAATCAGATTTACTTATTAATATAGATCAGAAATAACATTTAATGTTGCATGGTTCACATGATTTATTTCAAGATTATATGTACAGAATGTATAAATTCATCTGAAACCCTTTTCACATACTTGATCCTGTTTATTGTGTCGTCAACACATTGGAAAGTAAACATGACTATGTGAATAAAGTTTCCTAGATTTATCAGACATAGGGTTTTACTGATATGATAATATACAACAGAGTTTACTTGCATTTGGAGAAGTGCTATGTTCTTTTCAGAGCATTGGTTAAAGTAAAGCTCAGGTTGGATGCATGGAGTATGCGTCGGAAGGGACCGATATTGAACTTTGACTTAGATTTATCAAACTTACCGTAATATCTATTCAAGTCAATATCGCCTAGTTGATCCTAGATCAAATGTTCTCAATCCTGTTATGATTAGGCTCAATCTTGAAAGGCTATTCTTGTTCTTTGATTTGTAAGTTAAGCCTACTTTTAGGTCAGGGTGATACGTACATTTTGGGAACACGGTAGTGCAATTGAGTGGGAGCGCTATCATAAACATGAAATCTATAGCTTCTATCTGGCAAATAGTAAGCAAAGGATGATCTCCTTCGAGCTTGACCAAACGAACATAAATGGTGGAGTACTCATTTCACATAAGTTGAAATATCATTTATACGGAGTCAATTGTTTTAAGGATAAAATACATAGTAGGGTGTTACGGTAATCTAATCCCTTTACAGTGTAGATCGTTCATATAGAGGATCATTGATCAAATTAGGATTATAACAATGGATAACTAATGATGCGTCTATATGGTGGAACATATAGAGCATTCGATATACTGAGAGTGCAATTCTAAGTTCTATGCGTGGATTCAACGAAGAATTAATAAGTTAGTGAATTTTAGTAATAAATTCTTGATCTACTTATTGGAAGCTCGGTTATATAGACCCATGGTCCCCACACTAGTTGAGATAATATTGCTTGTAAGACTCATATAATTGGTTTTGATTAATCAATTATAATTCTCAATTTAGACTATGTCTATTTGTGAAATTTTCACTAAGTAAGGGCGAAATTGTAAAGAAAGAGTTTTAGGGGCATATTTGTTAATTATGATACTTTGTATGGTTCAATTAATAAATATGATAAATGACAATATTATTTAATAATTATTTATAGTTATTAAATAGTTAGAATTGGCATTTAAATGGTTGAATTAGAAAATTGGCGTTTTTGAGAAAATCAGATGCAGAAAAGGTAAAACTGCAAAATTGCAAAAACTGAGGCCCAAATCCACTAGTATAGGGCCGACCACTTTTGTAGGAAATTTAAATTGATATTTTTATTATTTTAATGCCAAATAATTTAAACTTAACCCTAGTGGAATGCTATAAATAGATAGTGAAGGCTTTAGGAAAATTACACTTAAATTTCTACACTTCTGAATCAGAAAACCTGAGCCTTTCTCTCTCTACCTTGGCCGCCACCCTCTCTCTCTCTTCTTCATTGAGATTTCGAAATTCTTAGTGTATGAGTAGTGCCCACACACAGCAAGTGATACATCAATCATAGTGAGGAAGATCGTGAAGAAAGACATTCAGCAAAAGGAGTTTCAACATCAAAGATTCAGAGAAAGAGATCCAGGTTCAGATATTGATAATGCTCTGCTACAGAAAGGAATCAAGGGCTAGATATCTGAACGGAAGGAGTCATTATATTCCACTGTACCCAATGTAAGGTTTCCTAAACTTTATATGTGTTTATTTCATCGTTTTAGAAAGTTCATATTTAGGGTGTTAATCAACATACTTATGAGTAGATCTAAGATCCTGGTAAAATAAATTCCAACAGCAATTGCAATAAAAAATCGTATAGAAACCCCTATTGCAACTACTTTAAAAATTCAAACCGTAAATTTGAAAAGAAAAAGTTAAAAAAAATAGTATATAGATAATTTTTTTTTATATATATATATTTTTTGTTACTTGATACGGTGTTTATTACTTTTTTATTATACATTGTTTATACTGTCTTTTTTAAAATAGTATGAAACTTGTGTGTATCCCCATGTTGACACCTGTTTAATTTTATGCCATCTTTTATATATTTTATTTTAATTTAAAAAAATTAATAAAAGTTTTTAATGTGATGTTGCTTGTCACATTTCTGTATTCTATTTTTTTTTTAAAAAAAAAGTGATAAATAAGACTCAATAAATACTAATTTAAAATGGGTTGTCACATTTAATTTTTTTTTTTAATAAGAATCAAAATTAAAAAAAAAAGCGATAAATAAGACTTGTTTAACGTCATTATTCTTCCATTCTACTTCATCTTTTTTTTTTTATTATTTTTTTTATCTTCTATTTTTGTTCTAGTTTCTTCTTCTTCTTCTTCTTCTTCTTCTTCTTCTTCTTCTTCTTCTTCTTCTTCTTCTTCTTCTTCTTCTTCTTCTTCTTCTTCTTCTTCTTCTTCTCTTGCTTTTGTTAGTAAATTAAAAATGGATAAGAAATATTTCAAAAAAAAAAAAAAAACTCCAAAGTCATACATCTTCTATAGTTTCGAACCCAAAAAAAAATTAATTATTCATTCTCTGAAAAAGAGAAAATCAAAACGTTTGAAACCGTTCATTGAAGGTACAAACTCTAATTTTAAAGTTGATGATGCAGATTTTGAGATACCCAAAGTGCTGAAGGTATTTATGTTATTTTTCCATTGTTTTAGCATTTTTTTTCCTTTTTTGTTGTAGATATTTTGGGTTTCTTTTTCAATTATTTACGTCTACTGCTCATTTTAATTTATTTGTTGTTGTTGTTGTTGTTGTTGTTGTTATGTATTTGGTATTTTTTTGTTTCTTATTTTATGCATATTTTTTAGTGTTTTTAATGGTTGTTTTGTTGTTATATGGCTTGTTCTTTTGAGTCATTTTTTTTTAAGAAAATAGATGAATAGATGTTATCCCAAACCCATTTCTTATTGATCTTCTCATTTCATCATCTTCAAAATGTTCTTCTTCTTAAGTTTGTTTTTTCTTCATTTGTTTGAAAGATTGATCCACATTTTTCTATTGTTGTTTCCATTAGTTCTTACTCTTCTCATCTCCATCATCTTCAAAAAAAAAAATCAGTTTTTTAAGCTTCTTTTTTTAGTTTTTTTTTTGTTTTGTGCATGTTCAGTCTCAGATATCAATTTGAGATTTTGTTCATCACTCCCTGATTTTGTTAAATATATGGTTTGTTATTTCGTATGTACTATTCGGTGTTTAGTATTATATACTTGATTTTTATATTTTTTAATAGTTGTTTTTTGTTGTTTTGAATTATTTTTTTTAATGTATTTAGGATTAGGAAAAAAATTTCAAGGTAAAGGTTCCCTCTCGTGATGTTATAGTAGTCCCTACTGGCAAAAGAGTTTTGAGGTATAATTTTTTTTTGTGATTTTATTTGGTTATTTTGTTTTGTAGTTTTATTGTTATTTTGCAGTTGTTTTAGAAATTTTTTATGTTATTGTTTCAGGATTGGAATTTTAAAAATTTATGTTATGATTGGAAAAATAGTTATTTTCTAGCTGTTCTGGTATTGCTTTGGTGGTTCAGTCTATACGTGTTGAAGATTGAGACTTTGTATGTGTCTTGGGGTATACACAGTATAAAAGAAATAAAAAAAAGTCCAGGACAATATATTTGTAAAAAATACCGTGTGACAGTATTTTTGTAAAATACTGTGGCACAAATTGGATTTGGGGTCCAAATAGGTGAAATTATGTGTTATGGTTATTTATAAATATGTGTGATTATATTTATGTGGTTGTGTTATAATGAGAATGATTTTTAGTCTCTATCTATATTGATTTATATTAATGGAAGGTAAAATGGTTATTTGACCACATTTTATTAAGTGATCATAACCATCAGCCCAAATTTTATATATATATATATGTATATATATCTTTGTATTTTCTTCATTTTTTTTTATCAAATTGAACCCAAATTTCTTTATGTTGGAGCTAATTTTGGTTGGGTTTTGGTTAATTCAATTGAGATTGTAAAGAAAATTGAAGTATGAATCATGCTCTCTCCTTTAATTTCTGAATTAGAATTTTAGAGTTTGAGCTCATATATAGTTTTCTAGAATTGATGATGATGGTGATGGAATTCTTAAGATGGTAAATCGCTATGGTGACTTCAAAACTTGTTGTTTACTGTAAAATATAGACTTCAAAACTTGACCTTGGATTTGTTATGGCTCTTGGTCAGAAAATGAAATTCAAGTATGAATATGGGTAATTTATTGATTCTGTGTTAATTAGAGCATGAAGATAACTACTATGTTTTATGTGAGCGTTACATTCTCTTCTGGGCTTAGAAACTATTGCATAACACTTTGAGTCAGATTAGTATTGTATTTTGGGTGTTGAGTTTGTTGCTTTTCTCAAAGCTTAAAATAGTCGCAGCCCTGGTACATTCACCAAGGCTTAAAATTTATGAACTTGTTTTGGTAGTGTATGTGTAATGTGTTACACACATATGTATATGTCTATGAGGGCATATGTGTTTTTTGATTCCCCAATATCTTTATTAATTAAATACCAAAAATCTCAAAATAAATTAATTCATTATTAATTATATTTATGTATTTCAATTAATTCTGAATTAATTAAATACTCATAATTATTTATAGTAAAATATTTTACTTATATAAGTCTCTTTTTGCCTAATACTTGTATTTACCTTTGTTAGTTTCTAATTGAGATATTTCAGGATCATGAACCTATAACATTAAGCTCTAATAAACTAAAACTAAATAATTAAACTCTTTAATTATATTATTTAATTTATTAATTATAATATTCTTCTACTATAAATTCAGAATTGAACTCTTTATGTTATAGAGATACTTTTATAATAATCTTTTCTTAATCCATCGATATAATCATCTTACAATAGTTCAACTCTCCAATAAATTAGTTCATAAATTAGAATGGAAGAATTAGTATTTTACCCTTCTAATTTATATCTTATTTCTTAAGTACCATTAATTCACCAGTGATTTATTCTATAACCTAATATAGATTTAAGCTCAAAATCATTTAGTATTAGAATTAACCTTTAAGGAAACTAATATACAATCTGTTAAGAAGGATCTGATTCATTTTTTGCCATCCATGTAATTAAATCTCTAAGACAAAAGTCATTAACCTCATTCTTAAGAGAGGCATTAACAAGTGAATTAAAAATTCAATTTACATGAACAAGAGTTCATCAATACTTAGGATTTAGGTTAATCTATAAATGATCATCTATTATGATATGAATAAAGTTTTTATTATTAAATGGCTTTTGTATAAAGACTTTGATTCATATCGTTTCTTGTTATATATACTCATATTATATAAATACCTTTACTGAGATGTCTAACCACATCAATAATCTGAATCTAGATTATTTGTACCAACATGATACTGAGTAACCTACACTTACAACCCCAATTAAAGAATTCTAAAACTTTAATTAGTTGTCGACCATTTTATTCATTCATGTGATCTAGATTGTAAGGATTCATTGAATGATCATAAAGCGTAATTTATTAATTACGGAGATTGTATTGGGATATGTGTGCATCGAAGATACCATTTTTGAAATAAAAATAATTTATCGGGCCCGGCGACTGTGAAAATTTAGCATTGTGGTTAGAAATGTCACGACATTAATGGAGGGATTATTTTGAGAATATTCCGGACTAGGTTAGAATTTTTAGAATGTCGGTTTAATGGATTAGTGAAATTACCAAAATGCCCCTCAGCTTTTTTTTTTTTTAAAAAAATTAAGTTTCTCTAGGGGTAATTTAGTCATTCTTTAGAATAGTTATTTTTTTTATTATTGGCTGACTTTTAAAATAAGAAAGAAAAAAAAAAGAAAGAAAAAGAAAAAAAAATGAAAACCCTATTTAAAGGATTAGCTTACATGGCAAGTTAGCACTTCATTCTTCTTCTCCCCTTCGTGCAAGCCAACAAGCCAACAAGAGAGGCTCTCCTCGCCATTTTATTTTGCCTTTGGAGCATATTATTCAACCTAAGTGCAACCTAGAAGTGATTGAGGTAAGTTTACACCTTATAGGTTGTGATTTTTTATGAATTTTGGTTGGTTTAAGGTTAGAGTTTTGTCTTTCTGTGGCTGTAGGGATTAGACTGAGTTTGGGTTATGTTTAGGCTAGGTTTTTGAGTATGTTAGAGATTGGTTGAGAGGGTTTTCATGGCTTCTTGAATTGAGTGTGGTTTGTTGAAGCCAAAGTTGGATTTTCTCACTTTAAAGGGTGATTTTGAGCAAATTGATAAATTGTAATGAATTAGTTGTTTGGTTATGTTATATTTGCTATATTAAACTGTTCTGGAAGGTTTGAGCAGGTTTGGTGGAGGTTGGATCGGTTTTTGGGGTGAAAAACCAGAAATCCCCATGGCTGCCCAGGGAAAATCGGTCGACTGATTTTTCAGGCACCTGGCAAACCGGTCGACCGGTTCGGCCAGCAGGGGAGGAATTTTGGGTTTTCTCCTCAAGTCCGATATGATTCGAGGTATCTTCCGGAGTGAAATTCAGGGTGTTTTAGCGATGTTTAAGCTAGTTTGATCTGGAAAAAAGTAGGGTGTGTCCGATTATGAGAATCAGAGTCCATTATCAGAAATTTGATTTGGGTTTTTATTGACTTTTGGTTGTCGTGACATAGGACTGGGATCGCCTAACTTGTTTTCCACTCAGGTCAACCCGTACGCTTGAGTTCTGAACTAAGGTAAGAAAAGTGTAAGCACCGTATGTGGCTAAATATTAATGGTTGAATGGTTCTGGCCTTGATTGTTATCAAGACTTTGATTAGATATTTGTTGAGCCTAGGTTATGACCTAGGGTTGGAAACGGTTAATACCGTTACGAGTAATTACTCTTGAAACCGCGGTTAGGTTTCTTACTTATCGTTTGCTTCATTGGGCAACAATAGTGATTGTTGCCCCTGATTTTGCCTAATGTACGTGGACCAACCAGACAAGGACACGTGGACACAAAGGTTTTAGCACTTAAATTAATAACTAAGTCTTTGTTAGGAAAGACATTATCTTGGATATGCCTCCCGGAGAAGGCATGCAAGGTTTTATATGCTCCCAGAGATCAAGATGGCATCAAAGCATCTCCGGGAGGTGTCAGGCTTCCTCTGAGCAGTCATCTCGCATTTAATGTCGCATGGGAGGAGGCGTGTTGGAACTACCACACGCAATAAAGTTTGACGATACAACCCCCAATCTGCACCTACGAGACTATGACCATTAAAGTCTAATGACGGCTACTCTGTGAAGAATCACATCGGTCAAAAGGGAATAAGGACAGCCCTCATAAAATCCCTACAACACCTAGAGATTTGACCATGCATTATCCATGGTATATTCATTGGGAATACACAAATTTATTGATAGTTACAGAAATACATGTACTATAATTCTGGGGATTACCCCACAAAAACACTATAAATACCCCCTCAAAGCTCATTAATGGGGGTTGAGAATTCTGGGTTGCACAAGTGCAAGAAGAGTAAATACTCACCAAGAACATTCTCTGTATTAAATACAATCATAAATATACAGACTCGTGGACTAAAGCTCATTAACGCCCCAACCACGTAAAAAATCCCTCTCTTAATTTCTTTCAGCTCTCTAAACTCTTATTATTTTATTGGTTGCCGAAAACCTCGGTCAACATTTTGGTGCTTTCATTGAGAGCTGAAGAAAGCTTCTGTAAACACACAATACATTACAACAATGGTGGAGACTCGAAGCACTCGTCAACCTCGCCCTCTTGAAGATGCTCAAGACCCAAATGAGGAAGACGTGGCCTCAAGGGTAACTGAGGGTTCCGAGGAAGAAGAAGGAATTCCTGACGATGATTACGAGGGAAACCTCGATGAGTACGCCTACGATGAAGGTAGCTACTCGGAGTTGGTCCTCTTAAGACAAAAGGCTGTCGATCATGAAGCTGAGATCGCAGCCCAAAAAGCACAAAATCAAAAGTTGCAAGAGGTAATGCTGGCCATGCAAAAAACCATGGAGGCAGCTGGGATCCACGTGCATCCTAAAGGCATGCCTGCTGGACTTGGAAAGGAACCAGAGGAATCCTCGCCATGTACCCAAAGGCAAAAATCTAGGGAACCAAGCCCTATAAGGTATCCCGCTGAGGAGAACCAAAAGAAAAACCCTACTTCTACCCACGGGAAAAAGAAAAAGGTCCGCTCAGATTTCCCGAAAGGGAAAGGTCCGCAGAGGGGCGAACTCCAAAAAGGGAGTCTTGGCCCTCAGGATCGAGAGGACCAAAAAAGCGTTTTCGTGCACCAGGAGCCCGGAGGGAGAGGAAGAAGAGGACAGAAATGTGCTCCCGTTGATTTGAGAAATCAAATCAATGGGAATCAAGGTGACCTCCGGGATCACCTTGACCAAAAGAAATACGGACCCGCGGTCTCCACGGGAACATTAAACGAAGGAATCATGGCGGAACTCGCCATACTCCAAAAAGATATTGCCCGAGTCTCCCAGAGACAGAAGGGCGACGACTCCGACTCAGACTGTGAGGACTGGGAGCCATGTGCCAAGCACATCCTGGAAGCAGAGCTCCCCAAGAACTTTAAAATACCCAAAATGGCAGCTTATACCGCGAACTCTGATCCAAGCGACCATCTGTCACGGTTCAAATGGGTCATGACGGTCATGAGAGTCAGCAATGACGCTAAATGTCTGTGCTTTCCGCTTACTCTAAGCGGGTCCGTGGAGGAGTGGTTCAAGAAATTGGAGCAAGGATCCGTGGGCTGCTGGAATAAGTTACAGACCAACTTCCGGAGACAGTTTGTCGCCGCAAGAAAGGTCAATTTGGAGGTCAGCGCCCTGACTAACATCAAGCAGCTGCCTACGGAGACTCTAAAGAATTATATAAAGAGGTTCCGGGAGGAAGCCTTAAAAACCAAGAAAGTTGATGACGCACAACAGCTTGCCCTTCTCCAGGCAAGCATCCGCACCGAGACTCCATTCTTGAACGAACTACAATAGGAAGGAGCTGCAAACCTTCAAGATTTCTAGAAGAGAGTCCAAAAATACATTAACCTTGAAGAAGCCCAAATAGTGGCCTATGGAGGATATTATCCCACCGGGATAGCAGGGTATGTGCCCGGAGCCTAGCCCTCGGGCACTGTGCCAGCAGCAGTTCCACCGATGAGCGGCATACAGTTCTCTGCTACTCCCGGATATAGCCAGGGCCAGGCCTTGGCCCCCGCATCGTCCCATTTTGGAAATCCCTCGGGAATAAATGGACAAGCCCCCTCGCACTCCGCTCCAACTGCCAGCCTAGCCGGTCCTTCCCAGGGCTCGAGGAGTAAAAGGTCCTCCAAAGGCAGCACCCGAACGGAGGAAAAGCGACAGAAAATGGGGTACACTCGCTAATACACCCAGTACTTTGAGTTATCAGACTCCCAAGAACGTGTGTACTTTGCTACTAGGCAAAATACACACTACCGGAGACCACCTCCTCTGTACAAGGATAGTTCCCGGAGGGACCCCAACAAGAGATGCGAATACCATAATGACATTGGGCACAACACCAATGAATACAAAAATCTCAAAGACGAGATCGAAAACTTAATCCGATTGGGACACCTCTACGAGTGGATCAAGAATCGGTTGCCTCATCTCAACCCGGGTCAGGCGGCTGGAGCTTTGCCACAGGGAACACCAGGGGGTGCGACAGGAGTATTGGCTCCAGTTGTTCCCCCCGGAGATGCCCAGCATATTCCCGGTCTGCCACCCAGACCTAACGGGAGAGTGGCCATGATCTCGGGAGGACCCCATATCGGAGGAACTACCCGCAAGGAACTGAAGCGGTACGCAGGGGCCATGAAACACAATGAGGTTTGGGAAGTTACTCAACTTCCAGCTCAAAGGCCCCTGCTTAAGTGGCCGTCCAAGGTGTTTATTGGGCCTCACTTGGTTTTTGCAGTTTTCACAATTTTTATTTCTATTTTCTCAAAAACGCCAATTTTCCAATTCTAATCATTTAAATGCCAAAACTAATTATTTAATAACTAAAATAGATTATTAAATAATATTGTCATTTAATTTAATTATTAATTAGACATATAAAGTCTATTAATAAATAAATAAACCTAGAATCTCTTTTCTTTACAATTTCGCCCCTGCTTAGTGAAAATTCACAAATCAGACATAGTCTAACTTTAGAATTATAATTGATTAATCACAAATCAATTATTGAGTCTTACAAGCAGTATAGTCTCAACTAGAATGGGGACCATGGATCTATATGCTGAGCTTCCAATAGGTGAACCAAATTTACTAAGTAAATTCCTATTTATTAATTCTTCGTTGAATCCACTCTTAGAACTTAGAATTGCACTCTCAGACTTATATAGAGCATATTATATGTTCCACGATATAGATATGCTATCTCATTTAACCATTGTTATAATCTTATTGTGATCAAAGATCCTCTATATAGATGATTTACATCGAGATGGGATAATTTTACCGTTCTCACCCCTCAATGTATTTTGCCCCTTAAAACACTTAGCTACCTGTAAATGATGTTTAGTGATCTAAGAATTAGTCACTTAAACAAGAGCTCATCCATTTACTTCTATTTAGCTAAGCTCGAAGGGAATCATCACTTGACTTCTATACACCAGTAGAAGCTATAGATTCCATATTTATGTTCAGCACTCCCACTCAATCATACTATCATGTTCCCAAAATATACGTATCACCCTGACCCAAAAGTAGGCTTAACTAATAAATCAAAGAACATGAATAGTACTCCTGAGTTGAGCCTAAGCATATCAGGATTTAGATTCTTTTAATCTTAAGATCAACTATTGATATTGACTTGGAAAGATATAACGGTAAGTTTATAATCTCTTAACTAAGTTGCAATATCGGTCCAGTCCAATGTATACTCCATACATTCGAAACTAGTATACTTTACTAATGTCCTGGAACGAACATAACACTTACTCCAAGTGTAAGTACACATCATCGCTTATTATCACATTAGTGTAAATCCAAAACACTGATGAAACAGGGACTTAGTCTTTTGATTCATATGATCACAATTACATTCCACCGTGTTGACGATACTGTGATTGTGAATAAACATATGATCTGGACTTAACTAATTTTGTGTGTAAATGTAATAAACATATTAAACCATTAGCATGTAAAATTCATGCCAACATAAATCACTTCAAATTTTTTATATTGATAACTAATCAGATTG
This sequence comes from Cannabis sativa, assembly GCF_029168945.1. Classification (NCBI taxonomy): domain Eukaryota; kingdom Viridiplantae; phylum Streptophyta; class Magnoliopsida; order Rosales; family Cannabaceae; genus Cannabis; species Cannabis sativa. The sequence continues at coordinate 64,712,720 of NC_083601.1, forward strand.
TAAAGGGTTTTATTTAGAGCACAATACCCAACAATAATATGCTCTATATAAGTCTGAGAGTGCAATTCTAAGTTCTAAGAGTGGATTCAACGAGGAATTAATAAGTAGGGATTTACTTAGTAAATTCGGTTCACTTATTGGAAGCTCAGCATATAGATCCATGGTCCCCATTCTAGTTGAGACTATACTGCCTGTAAGACTCAATAATTGATTTGTGATTAATCAATTCTAATTCTAAAGTTAGACTATGTCTAATTTGTGAATTTTCACTAAGCAGGGGTGAAATTGTAAAGAAAAGAGATTCTAAGGTTATTTATTAATTAAGAGACTCTATATGTCTAATTAATAATTAAATTAAATGAAATATTATTTAATAATTTATTTTAGTTATTAAATAATTAGTTTTGGCATTTAAAAGGTTAGAATTAGAAAATTGGCGTTTTTGAGAAAATACAAATAAAAATTGTGAAAACTACAAAAACCAAGTGAGGCCCAATAAACACCTTGGCCGACCACTTAAGCAGGGGCCTTTGAGCTGGGAGTTGAGTAACTTCCCAAATCTCATTGTGTTTCATGGCCCCTGCGTACCGCTTCAGTTCCTTGCGGGTAGTTCCTCCCCTGCAAAAATTGTGAAAACACCTTGGCTGGCCACTTAAGCAAGTTTTTCAAATTGATATTTTCATTATTTTAATGCCAAATAATTACTAACCTAAACCTAGTAGTTGCCTATAAATAGAAAGTGATGGCTCAGTTCACAATAAGCTTTTTCTCAGAAAGTCAAAGATTGCCTTTTTCAGAAAAACTGAGCCTTCCACTTCTCTCTCTATAGCCGACCCTATCCCTCTCTCTTTTCCTCTTCATAATTTTGAACCTTAGTGATAGAGTAGTGCCCACACACAGCAAGTGGTACCTCAATCATAGATTGGAAGACCGTGAAGGATCACACACAAAGAGAAGGACATTCGGGCTCAGATCTTGATAATACTCTGCGACAGAAAGGATACAAGGGTTAGAGATCTGAGTGGAAGGTGACATTATTCCGCTGCAACCAATGTAAGGTTTTCTTAACTCTATATGTGTTTTTTTATCGTTTTAGAAAGTTCATATTTAGGGTGTTAAACAACATACTTGTGAGTAGATCTAAGATCCTGGTAAAATAAATTCCAACACAATGACCCTCTAATAGATGATCTACATTGAAAAGGCACTAAGTTACCGTTACACCTTCAATGTATTTTATCCTTAAAACACTTAGCTCCGTATAAATGATATTTCAGAAAACTGAAATGAAATCTCCACCATTTATCTCTGTTTAGCCAAGCTCGAAGGATATCATCGTTTCACTTCTAAATTCCTATAGAAGTTATAGATTCCATATTTATGTTAGCGCTCCCACTCAATTATACTATCATGTTCCCAAAATGTACGTATCACCCTGACCCAAAAGTAGGCTTAACTAACAAATCAAAGAACATGTATAATACTCTTGAGATCGAACCTTAACATATCAGGATTAAGATCATTTGATCTAGGCTCAACAGGTAATATTGAATTGAATAGATATTACGGTAAATTCTAATCAAAGTTCAATATCGGTCCCTTCCGATGTATACTCCATACATCCGATGTTGGTAAACTTTGCCAATGCCCTGGAAAGGACATAACACTTATCCAAGGTGTAAGAATACCTATCGCTGATTATCATGTCAGTCTAAATCCAGTGAACTGACAAATCAGGGAATAAACTTTCGAACATATAATCAAGATTATATTCCAATGTGCTGACAACACTATAATCATTAACAAATTCATATGTTCTGGACTTAAATAGAATTCATACATTATGTACATATAATCATGAAATAAATCATGTGAACCATGCAACATAAAATGTTATTTCTGATCTTTATTAATAAGTAAATCTGATTATATTGAAATGGGTTTTATTTAGGGCATAAAATCCAACACTAGCAACCACCCTGCAACCATTATTTGATTCGTCTGATGCAACCACCGTGCAACCACGCAGCAACTACCCTGCAACCATCGTCTGATTGTGTAAGTGGTGATTGTGTAAGTGGTATTTTAGTAATTAAAATCACATAAAAGGTATAAATATTGTCTTTACCTTATGGAGGTATTTTTGTAAATAAAATGTTAATTTATATTTTCTATGTAATAATTCCTAAAATTTATAATATACATTGAAGATGTTCTTAGTTCATAATCAAGTTTCCACAATGCATACTTTTGTTTTATTTTGTTGTTTTTTATTTTTTATTTTTTTTTATTATTATTATTATAATATGCATACTTTTTTTTTGGCACAGCTTTTGGAAAAACTAAAAGCTACTTTTTGAAAAAGTTGTCATAAAAATTTGTTTGGTAAGCAGTTAAAAAATAGCTTTTTGAAGAATTTTTTGAGAAGCTAAAGCTGCTCCAAACCAACTTTTAGAAAAAAAAAATTGATTAAAAGACTAAAATAATTTTTTTTTTGTACTAAAACCATATTTACTTATTTATTATATATTAAAAAATAAAATAAATTAGAATAAACTAATTATAATAAAATAAATAATTATTAAATCTCTTATTTTTTTGAAAAAATAATTTATATTTTATTTTAATATTAACAAACAACATCAACTTAGAATTTTTCTTATATACTTGAGTTTTTAATTTTGTTTACATTTGATAAAATATAATAAAAAAACACTATAAATTATTTTTATCAAATGTATATAAATTTATATTTAGAAAAAATAAAAAATATATAAAAAAATAAAATATATATAATATAAGATTTTTTTTTTTTTTTTTTACATATTTGTGATTATAATAAATTAGATTATTGTTATAAAATAATATAAAGTAGATGAGAAGAAAGAAGAAGAAGATGAAGAGAGAAAGAGAAAGTGAATGAGAATTTCTGAGTTGTTTATTCCAATGGGGTGAACCCCTATTTATACAAATACAAGAGTGAGATATTAAGAAACTAAGAAAAAGGGAAACTAAGGAAAAGAGGAATGTTCATTACAATTCATGGTAATAAATAAAAGATTTGGACATCCACATAATTATTAATATTTATAACACTCCCCCTTGGATGTCCATAATAGCTGCCTTATTAAAAATCTTGCTGAAAACTTGGTCAAAGGAAAAAGAGTATAGTGTAAACTAACTCCCTCCCCCTCATTTAGGCATTTGTGGAGATCTTCTAATCGACGAATTTCGATCTTGTCTGCCGTCTTCTCAAATGTTGATGTTGGTAATAACTTTGTGAATAAGTTTGTAAGATTGACACTTGATTGAATATGTTGAACACCAATATGCATTTTCTTGAAGCGTATAAAGAAGAATTTGGTGAAATGTGTTCTAACTCTATCTCCTTCAATGTACCTCCTTTTAGTTGAACGATGCAAGCAGTATTATTCATAGAGAATTGCTTGGGTTGATACTTCTTTATTGAGTGCAATCCATATGTTTTCCGAATATGCTATGTCAATGATCTCACTCCCACACATTCTCTACTTGCTTCATAAAATGCAAGTATGTTAACATAATTTATAGTTGCCTCGTTAAAAACCTTGCCAGAAAAACCCAGTGGGACAAAATCTGAGCTAGGGAAAAGAGTACAATATATATTTCATATTCATAATTATTTGCAAGTTGCCTCGTTAAAAACCTTGCCAGGAAAACCCATTAGGACAAAACCTGAACTAAGGGAAAAAGAGTGCAACATGAATATGTCTCCCCCTCATGCACATATGATCCATAATTCTTTTGGTGATAATATATCTCATAAGATTATTGTTATCACTTTTAAAATATCACCATATATAATCTTTGATCATATATTTTCTATAACTCTTCCAGAGTATGTATGGACTTCTAAATTATAGATGAGGGGTTCGTGGAACATTAATATTTATCCAACTAATTGTATCATTCATGTGTATATACAATCTTGTTCATACTAAAATTTAACATTTCAAGTAGATATGAACATAACACATTAATGATAATATAAATTTCATTTGTGACAATGATGGTACTCCAATACCATATATTTGTTCCATCTTGTTGTACGATCTTAATTTTCATATCAAATGATCATATATCTATAATTCTTGATACATATGAAGTACTTCAGGACTTCAATACTAATGAACAAACTTTATACATTAATATTTCTCGAAATACAAAAGAAATAAAAGTTTGTTCTTCAATTAATCAAAAACTCTTCAAGAGTCTATCACAACGTATAATTTACGTATTTATATTGCATAGACAACCATAGGTATTTTTCAAATAATAATTTACTTACATGTCTTTATTTCATACAAAGATCTTTGTCATATAGTGCGCGCGACTTTGAATTTATATCACTTAAGACATGTATTAAATTCTTCTAGAATTTTTAGATAAGGCTTATTTCAAATTCTCACTATATTAGGAGCTCCAAATAAATAACCTTTTGTTGCAACATTTATGTGACGCTTATAAATCCTCATAAAATATATTCCAGGCTATAATCAAATTATGATTATATTTTCTCAATATTTAAGCCTTATTTTAATCAATCTCATGTCTATGCAAACTTTGTACAACAATTCATTATGTACAAATACATATATGCAAATTTCTCATTAGAAATATTTATTTGCACACCCTACAGGTCTTACTTCACTTTATGTGAGTAAATTTGCCTGGATTGCGTCATAATATTTTGGCCAAAAATCAAAATGTATGTCGATGATTCTCGACAAATCTAATACCATGATCCTTGCTATCTCATGTTAGTTTATTGCATATGCAAACATTCAATATTTATTGTCGACAAAAATTTCAATAAATGATAATTTCCTCCCATATTGACATAACTTATAGAGATCTCTTTAAATTACATATTTTTCAAATATGTTTATCATTTATAGGTACCTATAACGAATCACTTCAGGGATTCAATTATGATGAAATGGGTTATGTCTAACTTCTCTTGGGAGTCTTTTCGAGTACCGTTTTCATCACGGTTATCATTTTAATACTTTATAACATTAAGGTATCTCCATGAGTACCTCTAGATTTAACAACTTCAGGGAAAATCAAATGAACATTTATTAATAATTTCTACATTGTTCATTTACGCTTCAGGCGTTTTCAACTCATTCTATCTCAACTTTGAATAATATTGATTTGTAGTTGGTATATATCATTTTGAACTATATTGTTCTTATATACTTTGTGCAAGGATCATTTTTCAAAAATCATCATCGATCCCAACTGCTTCTCTCCCCCTGATCGAGAGAATTTTTAAAAATTGTGATATCTAATAATATTAATACACCTGTAGGGATTTCAATATATCACAATGAATCAATATTTGTTTAAACTCATATATACTATATGACATTGAACTTTAGGTTCAATAAACTTTAGTTTCAAGTTCAATCCTTATGAACTTAATTCATTTCTAAGAATGAGTCATACGTGTATAATTAGAAATACATAAATTTACACATTTTGTAAATGCATGATTATATAATCTTATCACATCGATAAGAAACTATGCAATAAAAATCTAACAATGGCTCAAGATTGTTAAGAAAATATAATTTAAATATTTTCTATGTGCAAATATATGCACATTCTTCTTTTGAGCCTTATAAATTAACAATGAGAAGAATCTTCTGGTTCTTCAACAAAATTTAGTCAAATTTTTTTGACAATTTATTGCATATGATTGATCATGTCAAAAAATTCAATTCATGAACTTCAGGTTCACTATAATTTGTATTTCAATGAAACTTTCAAAAGGTAATGTAAATTCATTACAACATAATCATTACAAGTTTCATTTTTATATACACGAATAATATAATTATATTATTCTCCAAAACATATACACTCTTCAGGAGTCACTATTATGTTTATCAAACTTTATATTTCTTCAGGAATCACTATCATCAATTCAATGATGTGTATAATTCAAAAAATACATGACAACTTCATCATGTTATTGTAATGGTGAAATAGATATAACCATAATATATCATTCATTTTTCCTGGTATCTTTTTAACAAGTCGTCTAATTTATTAATAGACTATTCATCAGTCTAATTATCATGACTTGATATATTATATATTTAAATGTACAATAAGTACATATAATAAGTTATTTATTATCACTTTCATAACTAGATAAAAGTTATACATCTAGGTACATACAAAGATATTTTACTACTCAGAGTAGCAATTGTATGTAAGACTTCTTCAGGAAGCTTTTCAAATAATCATTTTGTGATTCTTTATCACTTTGATTATATTGGATCACCAACAAATATTAGTAAATTATATATCCACTTTTGGGAATATGCAAACTGAATTATATAGTAACTATATATATACATATCCTGTACCAACAATAGTTTGAAACTATTGATTTCAAGAAATAATAAAATATGTATATATTAATTTACTTCTGGCATTGCCAATATATGTGAAATCTATATTCTTTGAAATAGAATTTCATGTCTATTCATTCTCTTTAGGGAATGATATTTAAATCTTCTAAATGTACAATAAGTTTGTACAATTCACATTCTATTCAATAATCGAATATACTTTTATGTTGATTATAAGTGTGTCCGTACTACAAGTACGTGACTACTATTATTCAATTCCACACATGATATATAGATTTTATACACTTTGATTGTGTGTGGTATCTCATCTTTAGGTTGTTTCCACTTTCTTCTGGAAATATTTGAGTAGTAAATAATGCCATCGATTATTTAAAATCATTACATTCACTTCGGGAAATGACGTTGAACAAGTAGAATATTATTATAAGTTTCTTAAAAATTTATTACTTGTTCATCCATAAAAATATAAGAAATTATTCAACAATTTCTTTTACGATATTTCAAAGAATATATGAATGCAATTTTTGCATAGTCTCCAAGATGTATGCAAAATTTAATCTTTAATATATGTTAGATTCAATAATTTCCAACATTGCAAGTAATAACAATGTATAATAGCATGACTAATACGAGGAATCTTTAAAAGTAATTGACTTCAATTCGTATCATTCTCTGCAGGGAATGATGAACAATAAATACATGCCTCATGTATTTAAATAACATTAGTCATGCTCATTGTTATTCTTATACTTTGATGTTTCAATGCAATTTTCTTAACATTCTTTTTGAATATTCAAAACCCACTATAAAATTGCATCAATAATAATCATTTTTAATGATTCTTTAGTTGTATTCACATAAATACAATCATTTTTTTTTACAAATATAAAACATTTACTTCAGGAAATGTTTGTCAAAATCTATATCGATATTAGATTACTTTTCATTGTCCTCAAAGAATACAAGAACATATATATAAATATGTATTCATCTCTTTCATTATATATCCATCAACTATATAATGAATATTACGTTTGCATAATCTTCAGGATATATGCAAGATTTTATTGAGGACGCATAATCATCAGGATACATGCAATATTTTATCGAGGATGCATAATCTTCAGGATATATGCAATATTTTATCGATGATGCATAATCTTCAGGATATATGCAATATTTTATCGATGATGCATAATCTTCAGGATATATGCAATATTTTATCGATGATGCATAATCTTCAGGATATATGCAATATTTTATCGATGATACATAATCTTCTGGATATATGTATAATTTATATAGATTTTCTCTATCATATCATAGGCACACATATATTGTAAATATTATGAATGATAAGAACATTATATATATATGAAATCAATAATAAATATATAAAAACATATACATACATATATAATATATAGATATATAGATAAAAATAAAATAAAAAAAAAGATCATTGAAATTGTTTCAGTCAGATGAGTATATATATAAATATATATTTAGTGTATCGTGACTTTGAAACAATTCAAGAACTTTAACAAAATACTTACATTGGATCTTAGGCAGAGACTCATGCTTGAAGCTTGGGCAGAGACTCATGCTTGAAGCTTGGGCAGAGACTCGTGCTGATAACGTGTTATAAAATAATATAAAGTAGATGAGAAGAAAGAAGAAGAAGATGAAGAGAGAAAGAGAAAGTGAATGAGAATTTCTGAGTTGTTTATTCCAATGGGGTGAACCCCTATTTATACAAATACAAGAGTGAGATATTAAGAAACTAAGAAAAAGGGAAACTAAGGAAAAGAGGAATGTTCATTACAATTCATGGTAATAAATAAAAGATTTGGACATCCACATAATTATTAATATTTATAACAATTATAACATTATTATTATAATAGATCTTAACAACTCACAGTATTTTAAAATTTATAATTTACCAAACATTCAACTCAGCTTTTTTACACAGTTTTGTTACATCTGCTTTTTCTCATAGCACAGCTACAACTGCTTTGTGGGCAAAACTGGCCACTAGTCTTTTAGCCGATCTTTAAATAAGAGAATTTCATACCTTCTAACATTGCTCTTTTTGGCATCTTAAATATTTTAGTGGTGATTCTCTGATCATGCTTTAGTGAATTTCTAATTTAATTTTATTCTTCTTGAAAAAAGTAAAGAATTAAAAAAAGGTCGCAACAAATTATCAAGTACATGGATCTTACAAGAAGTTAGAATTGATGAATTTTGTTGTTCGTTAGCGTACTCACAATTTTCGGATGATATTGATCATACCGACAACAATATTCTTTGAGGTTTAAAGTTAAATAATAATAAAAATAAATTCACATCCTAAACATGTTTTTTTTTTTTTTTTAATTTTTGAACTTGCAAACATTACAAAGTCAAAATGGGTATATAAGCTAGCATAACTGAATACACGGCAGGAGAAAACTCCTAATTCCAAATGCCACGAGCATTTTCAGATAAAGCTAATTGGGCTAATACATGTACAACAAAATTAGTACTCCTAGGAGAAAAGCTAATACTTAATGCAAAAGGAGAACATATTTGTAATATTATAAATAAGCTTATCAACATCTATTATCAGAGTCTTTTAATGTGTGAAAATAAATTATTATACATAAGATAAATGGATTATTCCTCTCATTGACAATTAGTTTTGCGATAGAACCCCATTCACCATATTTTAAATTCTAACATCTTGTCATCTTGACCCTCATGGATGGCCCGCCCATAAATCAAAATGAACCGGATTATACGGCCGCCGCAGAAAAATATTTTAACACTCTAAAACTTGCCTCATCATCACGAGCCACCACACCACAACTACAATACCCCTCAGCCAAATTCACCTCAACATCAGTGTTGATTTTTACAACCCTTGCCCTTGGAGGTCTCCATTTCTCAATTAGTAGTGTGAACTTTGGCGCGCCTTGATACTCTTGCAAATATCTAAAACACGAATCGATCACATCCGCAAGCCATTTGTGCCACTTACCATGTCTCTCGCCATTCCGCATATACCAAACTTGCCAAGAGGGCAACACAAAACAACTCAAGATCATTTTTGGACAAGACATGAGACAATCTAGAAAAATATGATAATACATCCCTTCTCACATAATCCATTGTTTTTCATCAATAGAGAAATTTGATTATTTATGCATATTAATAGGGGAAATTAATTCCCTAAACTTATACATTTTAAAATTTTAAAAATAAGTCAAATTTACATCAAACCCAAAAATACTCCTCTCATTTTTCAAACCTCGTGTCTTCTCTAACCTATGTTCTCTCCCCTCTCTCTCTCGCTCGATATCCCTTGAACATCCCAACCCAACCCACACGAGCCACCCCACAGACCCACAAAACCGGACCCATCGAACTCCTTCAACATCCCCACCGACCCACGACACTCCCCACCGACCCACGACGCTCTCCACCGACCCACGACGCTCTCCACCGACCCATGACGCACCCCCACCGACCACCAAAGCACCACCACCGACCCACGATACCCACGGCGCACCCCCAACCGAATTAACCACTGTCAAAGGTGATAACGTGTTCCGGTTTTTTAGTTTTTAGAATCTCAGATCTGTGATTTTGGCAAGGTCCGATGTAGGTCCGATGGGGTTTGATATGGTCAAACGAAATTGTGATTTGCGAGGTAGGAGACGTAGGTCTGATGAGGGGGGGGGGGGGTCCAATGGGTCCGATATGGGGTCTGATAGATCCAATTGTGTCCGATGTGGGATTCGATGAGGGAGATCCAATTGTGTAAATGGAAGTGATGTAAATAGGAAATATTTTAGGAACATTATAAAAGTTGTCATATCCTATAAATATTAGTTATTAAATGTAACCCTAAAAAATTAAATTTCCCTTTCAATATCTATAAGCATAATAGCATTGACGAGAACATGAAACACATCTTCCACTCTACATGAGTAGCATAATGGCATTGCAAGAGGGCATGAAACACGTCTCAACTATCAAGCATGTTTAAACGTTTCGTTTTATATGTATATATTTCTAAAAAGCATACTTTATTTTATTTTATTTTATGTACATGAGATATAAATTTTGGAGACATGTATGAAATTAAGTAGTGAACTATATTTTTTATTTTTAATAAACATTTTATGGGAAAGAATTTTGAAATAATTATTGTGAAAAGTTTTGACACGAGTTTTAACAATTTAATCAAAGAAAATGAGTCGTTTGCAAAAACGACACCCAACCATCATCTTCAGGTAGCTTTAACAATGGTGCATATAACGATATGTAAAGGAATCACCTCATTTATTTCCATATTAAATAAGTATAGTGCTCCATGTTTAACAAAGAACCTTTAAAACGAAAGAGAGTCATAAAGGAAACATGTATGAGACTATGACACCAGGCCACCAAAACAACACAAACTCAAAGAGCCTTGAGGATGTCATCAGCACTGGAGACAGAAAACTCTCCCCCATTTTCGACGTTTGCAACCGTCACCTTTAGGTTATCCACTACTAGAGCAAACCTCCTAGAACGGATTCCCAGTCCTTTCTCTGAAAGATCAAGCTCAAGGCCGAGAGCGTGGGTGTACTTTGCAGCTCCATCAGCAAGGAACTTAACATTCTTGTTACCAGAGTAGGTTTGAGCCCATGCTTTCATGACAAACGGGTCATTGACTGCAAAAATGAGTGAAAAAGAAGGAAAGTTAGATTTGGAGATTCCAATTTGGTTTATTTCAATATTTCAACTCCAGGATTGAACATTTCAATCGAACCCCCCAAAAAATTGGCAACTTGAAGTGCAGAAAGGCAGTATTAAAATGCATATTCATCCACAAAACAAAGTAATAGTTTGGTTCAGTCATCTACAAGTTCAAGCAAGACCATCATCTTTCCACTTGACTTAGCATGATATAATGGGTGCTGTTTACTTCATATTTTAACAGTTCATACATAAGTCACCAATCAAAAAAGTAAACCATTTCAGTATATAACTAAATGGCTAAATGAATAAGGAATATCATTAAAATCCATATCATGTTGGCTAGTATAAAACAAATGCAACGAAAAACGAAATGTTACTAACATTTCAGCTCAACATATTGGTAAGTATTCAACGAGACAAAAGAGTTCAATTTCTTTAATATTAGTCGGTGATAACAATTCGAACCTAATACCCGATGAGATGTGTTTGAAACAAGCTATAACTGCAATGCAACCACAATTGGATATAATGCACAAATTGACTAATATAGCTCCAAATAAGAGCGAAATGATCCAATGAAGCTTCCAAAAGTTGTATTTGTAAGTTAATACACAATTAAACAAAGAAGATTATCTTCACTCCCAAAAATACCCAAAAGAGAAAAAAAGAGATCAGGCTTACCGCTAACTAAGAAAATTTCGTTGACGCCCTTAGCCTTGAATTCAGCTTCTTTCTCAATGAAACCCGGTACGTGCTTAGTGCTGTTCCCAAACATAAACAATAAAAAAATCTCAATCAAAAAATATTCATCGACAAAAAACTGATGCTATATGCTTAACGGATCGCAACTTTTCCTACAGATTCAGCAACCAAACCACATCTCAAATTAGCCACTCCAAGAGAGAGAGAGAAATACCTGCAAGTAGGAGTGAATGCACCGGGAACGCCGAAGAGAACGACCTTCTTACCGGCGGCCAGAGAGTGTACGGATACGTTTTGGAGATCGTCATTTTCGTCAAAGAAGCTAAGGGTTCCGTCAGGTAAGGAATCACCAACAGCAATCGGGGCCATTGTTGTTGATCAACGGTGGAACAGGGAAAGTGTAGATTGGGATTGGATAGAGCGGTGGTCGGATATTGAGTGGAAATGAGTAGGGAAGGGTAGTTGACTATATAGAGACTAGAGAGAGAGTGTGTGTCGGACTTAGCGAATTGTATTTAGCTGGTTTTGATATTACTATTTGGAGTCCGACTCTAAAATAATAATTAGGTTAAGAATATATTAAATTTAAAAATTTCTCGCTAATTTTATTTAATTTTTTATTAATGTAGTAATTATTTAAATTATATTTCTGAATTTTAATATTTATTAAATTATATTTTTAAATTTTAATATAAATTAAATTGTACCTTTTAAATTTTAGTAAAATTGTACAAAATTTTTTAATTCCAACTATCTTAATAATATTAAAAAAAATTTAAAAGTACGAAAAATTAAAGAGCATGATATAATATATATTAAAGTTTTTTTAGAAAAAATTTAAATTAACCTAATAATTAATTAGATTTGCGTTCTTGTAGCTACAATGGGTCCCACTATAACCTATTCTGTTTTGCCGCTTATTTTCCCCGCCAAACAAAAAAGTGTAATATCCTCTACCAACTCACACATCTTCATCTTCTTATTAGGGCCGGTATAATTTTCCGTCCATAAATGATAAATATGTTTAACGGACCAAGAGGTGGAGTACTAACATACCTTCTCTTTCTTATTATTATTATTATTTAAAACAATGATCTTCTTATTATTATTATTATTTAAAACAATGATCAATTTTATTTTTGAAACAAAGAACACACAATAAAATTATACAAAAGTAATCTTATTAGATTGTAAATCAGTGCAATTAGAAAATAAATTTCAGTGTCAAATGATGAAAGAAGAGTCGTGTTTCGGTATACCTTTATCTATTTTAGTATTTAAAAAAAATTTTTAATCTAATTTTTTTCTCTCTTCATGATCATGTACGTTATTTAGAACCACATGTAAATACTAAAAAAAATTCTAAATAATATACAATGCTGAAAATAAAATTCAAACAATTATTTACTACGTACATATAAAAAAAGGAATTACGCCATATATAGTTTTTTTAATTTTTTTTTTTTTTCAAATTTAAGGTTTGGGTTTTCTAAAGTGGTTACAGCCCTAGTTGCAATAGGGGTTTCTATACGATTTTTTGTTGCAATTTAGGTTGTATCGCTAGTTGCAATATGAGTTTCTATGTAGAATTCCGTAAAAATATATATAAAAAAATTGTTTTGAAGTGTAAAAATAAAAAATCCCTAAGAAAATACTGACACATGCAATAAAATATTGAAATTTTATTTTTAACACTATAAATTATACAAAAATTCCTAAAAGTTTATAGATGACCTTAATTGACTATAATGTACACGAGATCATGTAAAAGAATTAAACTAAATTGTTTAATGAATGCTGACTAAATAGGAAATTTACGAGAACACCCCTTTAGGGCCCGTTTGGTACGCATGATTGGACTGAATTGAATTGGACTGGACAAGATTGGATTATGCTGAAAGTAATCCTGTGTTTGATTTAAGAATGGACTGGACTATTTTATTTATTTCTTTTTAGAAAAAAAAAACTTAAATTAAATAAAAACATATAATAATAAATTAAAATTCAAATATATCTTTATATATTAAAAGTGCCTATCTAACGACATTTCTTGGTTTAACAGAATATACTTAAAAATAAAAAGAATATTCTGTTAAATTTAACGATTAGGTTTGATTTGCCGTTAACGAATAAATCCAATAATTAAACCCAAAAAATTAAACAATCTTTTAAATATTAATAATCTCTTTTTAAATTAAAAAAATCATCTTAACCATATATCTCTCTAACAAACCTATCTTGGGAGAATATTAATAATTTTTTTTATTTATTTTTTGAAAAAATCTTTATTTTTTTTTATTCTGATGCTTAATGTGATGTTATTCTTTTTAATTGCTTTATTAATTTCTTTTCTATTCTAATGTGAAGAAATTTTTGGTAATAGAGTCATCAAATGTAGTCCAAATGTTTGTACTCCATAATCTATATATCTATCTATAATATAGGTCAATACTCTTTTTTTTAACCTATTGATTATACACGTATAATTATTAATTTTAATTGATGATAAAATTTAACTTTTCTATTTTTCTATTATATAAGGATAACTATTTTTTTTATTGTTATTATTTTTTTCACTATGATGTTTGTAGATATTTTTTTTTGACAAAATAATTATTAAATATTAAATAGATTAATTAAAAATATCTAAATCATATACTATTTAAATTTAAATTTGATTAGATTTAATTCTGTATCTACTTTCTCATTATTTGTAATTGTTCTAAATCTGATCGTGCAAACTCATATATTAAACACAATACTCCACCTTGAAACCGATGATTCAAGTGTCATGGTTTAGCAGAAATACCACTTCTATCTTTGTGTAATTGCAGATATACCACTTCTGTCATTGACCCACTTTTTAGCTTTATAAATGCAGATGTTCATATAATATTAACACTTTACAGAATATTTATAGATATAAACTTACATTGCAATGCTCTGTTAAAAAAAGAACTAAATAGAATAATCTACTACTCTAATAATGAATTTATTTACAATTTTATAATTACACTAATATTATTTTTAATACATTATTAAATAATATTTCAAATATAAATATTTAATTTTTTCGAACAAAAAATTTGAAATCTTTAAAAATAAAATATATTCAAAATCTTAAAAAGACTAAAATCTTAAATAAAACTATCAATACGTGGCTCGACACGTACATTCACCTAGTAATAAATAATTCGTAGCAAAAAAAAAAATAATATATCATATATAATTAAGAATATATCATAAATATATAATAAAATATTTTGTCATATTTTTTATTTAATAAATAATTAAAATAGTAAAATAAAAATACTTGAATAATATAAAATTGTTTATCTTAAACACTAATTTAATCACTAATTTAATATAAATATTAATTTTTTAAAATATTTATATAAATTTTTTAGTAATTTAAAAATAATATATAATTTTATTGTCATATTTTTTTTTCTTCTTAAAATCAATTTAAGTAACTATTATTTAATTAATAATATTCTAAATTTTAAAAACTTATGTATAATAATTCAAAATTATACATTTTCACTAATTTTAATGAATAAGTTTTTGATAAAAAAAATGTATAAATAAATGTGTGATAATTATTTCCTTTAAATTCTAATTAAATTTAAAATATATTAATAAAATTTCAATTAAAAAAACGATAAAAAAAAATCTCACCTGCATGGGATTATTTATCCCACCCTGCTGGATGGGATAAATAATACCAGACAGATGAGGTTAACTGGATTAGTTATCCAGACTTCTAACATGCCCAAACACTGGATTGGACAAATTAGCCTGTCTAATCCAATCCAGTCCTGCGTACCAAACGGGAAGGATACCATTAGTTATTTTTGTAATTGTTTTTCTAAAATTTATTGGAAAATATTGTAGCACCCAATGAGATGTTTTGGTAGACTATCAATCTGTTTTAGTATTGAAGAGAATATTTTAGTCTAATTTTTTTTATGATCTTGTACGTTATAACTATTTAGTAGCATTGGTAAAATTTTAGAAAATTTTAAATAATTTACAGTGTCAAAAATAAAATTAAATAAGAAAAATTAATTATAGATGTAACAAAATATTTAAACTTTATTTTTGTTGTGATAAATTTTTTAAAATTTCTGGTGATTATAAATAATTAAATGTACAAGTTTTTAAAAAAATTAAAAGCTCTTTTAAATATCAAAATAGACAAAGAGTCTACTGTTAACACTGCTGCAACACACTTTACCGTGTATACAACGTGGACTTCATTCTCAACTAATCACATATACACCAAATGGAGGGTCTACTTAACATCCTTTCAAAGAGTGCCTACTTGAGATGTTTCCAAAAAAATTATAAGCACACTTAAGGCTCAACATCGGTCGGTTTGGTTAGTTTTTTTATATAAAAATCTAAAATTTGATTTTTGGTGTGAATTGGTGCAATTCGAAAACCGACCGATCAATCCAGAACCTATTTTAAAACTGATTGCTTTGAATCTCAGTTTGGTCGGTTTAAACCGTCCGAACTGAACTTTTCTTTTTCCTTTAAAATATGATCCAATTTATTCTATAAATACATTATTTTAAATTTTACTGCTACAAACATACAAATTAATTATTCAAAAATAAATTATCTTATTTTTTAACTTTAATATTTAAAAAATAATAATATATTATTATATATTATTACTAACTACAATAATTAAATAAAAAAAAAATAATAAATTAATATATATGTATAACGGTCGGTTTCGATTTTTTCGGTCCATTTATTACCAAAATTGTATTTATTTTTTTTACACAGAATGGTGTCCAACTACTTTTACGTTTTAACATACAATAAAACATGACATGTTTCTCACTTAAAACTATGTATAACTAAAACTAAATACACATCAAATTATAAAAAATGTGTAATTAAATATGTTTTAGTGTCTAGCATTACTCATAATAGAACTTATTATCGGTTTATAATATATATTTCTATTAATATTCAAATTGGTCCGTTAATTATCTGTGGCAAGACCATAATCACCATAATATAAATAATTCATCATACATTAATAGCTAGATCAAGCTGCAAAGGAATATGACTCCTTAGATTTGGACACATATTCTTGTTCTTCCTCCTCCTCTTCCCATATCTGTCTATTCTCACAAGGTCCATAAGCCCAACTACACAAAATATAGTACAACAGATTGACAAAACCGAAGAGAGTGAGCAGCCAATAGTACTGGTCCAATCGACCCTTGTTGAGATTATCAGGGAGCCAACTCACTCCTTCACCATTAAAGTTTTCAGTACAACTCTCCACAATCTTCACTATAAGAGCCCCAAGCAAGTTCCCATAACACATCCCAAGTGTGAAAAGTGACACAGCAATACTAGACATGCTTTTAGGGAACTGAGAATAGTAAAACTCTATCTGCCCAATTGCATTAAAAGCCTCAGCTAACCCAACTAAGCTGTACTGAGGCACAAGCCACATGGCTGATATGATCTCTCCATTGAGTGCATGTTCTCTCCTCTTTTTCTCGACTATGGCAGCCACTGCGGTGGCCAGACAAGAAATGGCCAAACCAATGCCCATCCTCAGTTTGTAGCCCAACCCGGGTTGGTGGAGTTGTTTTGGGCTGCGTTTCAAGAGAAGTGGGACTATGACTCTGTCGTATAAGGCCACCCATAGTGTTAGTGCGAGGAGTGTGAAGACAGTGAATGAGCCTGCTGGGATTTCGAAATGTGGGGTCAAGTGCCTCTTCATTTGGTTTGCTTCGGCTAGCCAGAAGGATTGGCCGATGGCTGCGGAGATGTAAATGCCAGCTGACCAGATAGGGATTACTTTGATCAGTGCTTTTAGTTCTTCTACTTGTCTAACTGTGCATACACTCCATCGTTCTTTGGCTTCCCCTTCTGGGCTCAAATCTTTTGAAGGGTCCCTTTTTATGCATGCCTTGTTCAGAAACCTGAAATTGAGTCAACCAAAATTAATATCTTTCCTATTGAATAGATGACATTTTTGATTTGATCATATTCCTATAAGAGGAGTAGTGCTAATTCTAATTTCATTTCTAGCGATATTTTTTTATAGCGATATTTGTTATAATTATAATAATATTTTTGTAATTTTTTTTAAATTTTTTGAATAATCTAAGAAATGAGTGAACATGCGTTGTACTTGTATTCAAGAAATTTGTTGTTGATATTATAAATTAGGAGTTTTTTCATTTTTACAATTTAAAACAGTTTTTTTTTTTTTTATATTTTTACAGAATTCTTCATAGAAATTCTTATTTCATCTAGCGCTGCAACCTACATTGCAACAAAAAATCGTATAGAAACACATATTGCAACTAGCGCTGCAACCACTTTAGAAACTCAAACCGTAAATTTAAAAAACAAAAAGTTAAAAAAACAATATATAAAATAATTCCCCTATAAATTATTCAAAATTTTCAAAAAAACTTACAACAATAATATTATAATTACAACGAAAAAAAATAAAAAAAATATTCCAACGTATATTTATATTTACGGACATAAAAATTGAGAAATAAGTTGTAATTAAAACTCCTAATTAGTATATTACTACCTTAGTTTTTCAGTTGGGGCCACAAGCTTGGAACCTTTGTGGTGATACCAATTAGCATCAAAGTTGTTAGGTGGGAGAGACAAGTGTCTGTTTTTCCAAGCGGCAGAGATAGCATAGGCAAAACCAGAGAACAAGTTTTTGTTACCCTTAACCTTGACAAAATATGAAGTACCCAAAAGAAACATGAGAGTTGAAAAAGCCATGAGCCCAAGAGGGACTCCAAAACCTTCAGCCCAACCAACGTTATCCTGAATATAAACTATGACTGTCACAGCTAGTATTATGGAGACTCCAGTTGAAGCGTAATACCAACTAAAGAAGATCTGTAAGTTCCTCTGGTTTTCGGGTTTTTCGGGCCGGTCCAGTTGATCTGCGCCGAAAGCCATGGAACATGGTCTGATCCCTCCAGCTCCGATGCTCATCAGAACAAATGAAGTGTAAAGTAGTAAGCGTTGGCCAAGATTTGCAGCAACACATTTTTCTCCATGCTTTATGTCACAATAAGGAGGCCTTGCGTGTGGAATTACAGCAGTTAAAAGTAGAACAACCATTCCCTGAGAAAATAAAAATCAGTCATATATAATAGAACAATAAGAAGAATTGAGTTATTAATATGGTGACATATAAAATATTTACTTACAAGTAAGGAAACGATTGTCCCCAATGCAATTACACGAAACCGACCCAAGTAAGAGTCAGAAAGAAAAGCTCCTATGATTGGAGTAAAATTTGATAAGGCACTCCACAAGAAGATAACATTAGCTCCTGTTGTGATTTTCAAGTGATATTCATTCATTAAATACAACATCATATTAGCCAGAAGCCCAAAGCTTGCAACCTTTTCAAATGTCTCATTTGCTGCACAAAATTCAAAACTTTCCAACTAATTAATAAAAGATCCTTTAGAAAAATTGAAAAATAGAGAACAAGTAAATCAATAAATAAGAGGTATATTAATTATATATAACCTATGATAAATGGGAGTGTTCTAAGGCCACCCTTCTTCCTTGTGACTTGTTCATTAGTTGTAGCTTTCTCTGAAGAAGAAACCACCATGGTTTTCCTTTGCAATCAATTAGAACTTGATATTGGATTCTGGGTTTATATATGTTTACTCATATATATATATATGATATAATAAAGCTAAATATAGATAGGAGAGGTTAATGAAAAGAAGAAAACTATGTTTTAGTAATATATATTTATGTACACACAAAGAAAGTTGCATTCCCCATTTCTTTCCATTTTCATAGGCACATTATATTGATTTTGTTTTTGAATTCCACTATGTTCTATGAAACGGACAAAAAAATTGTAGTGTATGTAATATGCTTTGATTAATTTGTTTGGTTGAGTGTATTAGAAGTGGGTGTTCCATAATCGATGTGCCTTTAGTTGCATAGACTTTATCATCATGTATCAGTACGGCAAAATATGCTGTTTTAAAATTTGATTGATACAGAAAATTTATTTTATGATTTGTTCCATTTTTTTTTTCATAAGTTTATTAATTTCTTTGTTTTTATGTCACAGAAAGAACAAGATGTGGATGGCTTATTGGTACGTACGCTTACTGAATTAATATTATTATAAACCAAATTCATCCCATAGAGAGAGAATAATTGTTTGAGTCTCCATGATTATTGATTGACAATATTGGTATAGTTTATGTTTATGTATTTCTTACTTTTTCAAATACAAATGACAAAAATGTAGAGTTTATAAATAAAACATTACACTAATTAAAGATTTATTAGGTATATATTATAAACATAAATCAATCAATAATGTCTAGAGAAGGACAAAAAACAAAAAATGAAAAAAAAAGGCAACCAATTAAATTTTTCCCTTAATAAATATGAGAAAAATTAAATTTAGGGAGTTCTATGCTACGCCCACCTACTCCTTTTTATTTTTTAAATTCAAATAGTTTAATCTTCTTTTTTTTCTTTTTTTTTTTTTCTTCATGACAGTCTACGTTATAGTTTTTTAAAATATTTTATAAATTAAAAAAAAAAATCAAAAAAGTAATTTAATACGCTAAAAATAAAGTTAAAACAATTTATTTATATAAGTGTATGTGTCACTTTTATTTTATGCGCATGTAAAATAGATAATTCAAATTTTTGTATTGTAATTATTTTGAATTTATTAAAATTTTACAAGATGTCTTAAATAACTACACTTCAAATCATTATATAATATATATATAAAAAAAATTAAGATTATATACCTATTAAGATATCAAAAATTAAAAAGTGGTGCATGAGTGTACTCTAAAAATACCCAAAAATTTATTATGACTATCATTATTCCTTAAAAAGAACTAATATATTAGTATTACACTTCTCCAAAAAAGAATTTATATATGGAGAAATTTTTTAAAAAATGATATAAAATATATAATATTGAAGATGCATTCATATAATAATAATAATAATAATAATAATAATAATAATTAATATGGTTGGATTAAATGCATTGTTATTTAAAATTTGACCAAAATAAGATGATTATTTTAGTAATTATGAGTTATTCAGTATTAATTAAGGGATATTTCTAATTTATTGGGGAATTACCTCATATACTATTTTTTTAAATTTATGGTTTGGGTTTTTACGTGGTTGCAGCGCTGACTAGTTGCAATAGGGGTTTCTATACGATTTTTTGTTGCAATTTAGATTGCAGCGGTAGTTGCAATAAGGGTTTCTATGTAAAATTATGTAAAAATACAAAAAAAAAAAACTGTTATAAAGTGTAAACATGATAAAAAAAAAAAAAAAACCCTTTATTCAGGGACTAATAAATTAATACTTAAAGTTAATAATCTATAAGATACAAGACTCACTCTATTCTCATCTTTTTCCATCTCTTTACTCTAAGATCATCTCTATTAAATGGATTAAGATCATCACTATCTATAAATCAAGGTATGTTTCTGCTATTCTTGTCTTTCTTCTCTTTAAATCACCAAAAATTTTGTTTAGATTTTATGAGTGATAAATAATTCTAACAAATAATAATGATAATACGCCGTTTATCATTTTGGTTGAAAATTTGGAGTCATTTTTCGAGCATCCAAGAGTCTAAGAATATGTACGACCATAATATAGCCTAAAAGTTTCATACAATCTTCTTACAAAAATAAAGTCACAAGTTCGAATGTTGTTCCCAATATTTATATATATAAATTTATATATATATAATTCTACAAATATGTTCCTACAATTTTTTAGAATTATTCTCTCTAAGCAAATGACTATAGAGCACTCATAACATAACTCTATAATTTAATAACGATAATCATATATCTCAATTTAAAATTAATAATTCAAATTCAAATGTGTGTTAAGCTCAATTAATTAACTATATAGTGTTGGACATCAAATGTGTCAAGTGGCAGCATCCACATGAGAGTCGTTTCATGAACATCAACTGTGGTGTATCAATTGTGTCAAGTTGTTAGATGTCCTTTTTTATGACGGGTTCTCTCTTGAAAATGCTCTCCGTACAGAATTTTCTCGTACGAAATTACGGTTTCCTTGCGCTTATTTTGATCCTCCCTGAGTGATCCCAGGTAGCTGTGCTTCCTTGTGTTCTTTGGTTAACACTACGTTTATTCCCCCTTTTTTTTTTTGTGTGTGCTTGTTCAGTCCTGAAGATGGCCTCAACGATGGATAAAGGCAAAAAGAAGGTCGATAAGGTCAGGGCCGGTCCTGGGCATAGGCGGGCTAGGCCTGTGCCTAGGGCCCACCTAGTCCAGGGGCCCAAAAAAAAATTTTTGCCCTTTTAAAATTATACAATTTTTTTGCTGATTTTGAAAAATACCATTTTTTTTTCTAAATAAGGGCCCAAAAAATAATTTTTACCCTATAGCCCACTACATTTCAGGGCGGCCCTGGATGAGGTTGAGATCTTAGCAAGGGATACCCTGTCCCTGTCTCTGGATCATAACTTGGAGACTAACCAGGATTTTATTGGAAAGATGGTAGTGGGAAAAGTTATCTCGCGTCGTGCCATTTTTAAAGATCTCTTACGTAATGTTCTGGCTCAGAAATGGCGTTTGGCTAAAGGCTGGAATATGGCTGAGGAGGAGCCTAACGTCTATACCCTAAAGTTTCAGAGAAAGGCGGATGCTGAATTCGTGGTTGACAGAAGCCCGTGGGAAGTATGTGGTGGCCATTTAATACTCAAACCTTTCCCGGATGATGGTTGTTGGAGGAATGCTTACATGGACTTGGTCCCGGTATGGGTAAGAGTTTATTATATCCCCTCATTTTTTCACTAACAAAAATGCTATCGCAGTTGCAAAGAAGTTAGGTGGAGTTATTAGCATTGACCGATTATGGAAGAATGGTTTTCCTAGAAACGACTATATTCGGTTCAGAGTGGAACTTAACTTGGCTAAACCTATTTTGGTGGGGCTCTTTCTGCCTATGGAGGAAGGAGTGTGTTTATGGTGTTACTTCAAGTTTGAAAACCTCCCTCAGTTCTGCTTCAAATGTGGAATGATTGGGCATATTGAGATGATGTGTAATCGAAGACGCCGCCTCATTATGGATGATTTTAATCGATCGGTTCCCATGTACGGTTCGTGGGTTAGACTGGGCAACCGCATAAAACACTACTTTTCAGCTTTGGAGGCAGAAGATGCCCGAAGGGAGTTTATGGCCCTTGAACCGGAGAGGCGGGAGGATACAAATGAGCCAAGTATGGTTACTGAGGCAGGGGGACAGGAAGGAGGTCAGATTAATGCGGTGTCAACATAACCCTCCCAGGGCTTTGAACCAGCTTTGGTTGGAACTGGGATTTTTGAGGAGACCCTTCAGAACAATATTGAGGCTATCTGCCCGGCGGTGGAGGCTCCGGCGAGTTGCCCAAAGGAGATAATGGAAGATCCTATTGAGTGTACGAATGTTGACGTGGCCCTGGACGTAGTGGGAATTTTAAAATTCCCATGCAGACACAAGGAAAGGATGGTGGTGTTGCCTGCAGTACGATTTCTGAATATCCCCCTGCAGGTGTGGACCCCACCGAATCACAAATATCACACCTGGCAATGATTTTTAAGGGAGCTTTGGACCCAATAACTAAAACGGCTGTCAAAAGGCCTCGTCCTAATATGAAGGGTACTACCCGCAAGAATCTGGATGGGCTTATTACTCCTGTGGGGATTGGGCCCAGTGGACCGAGTACAGGGAAAAAGCGGAGGATTGAATGTTTAGAGCGGGAGGAGGATATGGGCCTATCCTCATTTGGATTTCCCCCACTGGACTCCTGTCTGCCAAGCCCGAGTTTGCCCAAAAAGAGCTGTTCGAAGTTTGTAGCTCCTTTGGAGCCTGGGGCCCCATCGTTGGATAATTCTACTTCGACTAACCCCTGTTGCGAGTCCTTGGCTACCACCAGTGATGGTAAGGAGAATGGAAAAGACTCTAATGGCGATATACGGGGGCAGGATGGTTCACAGCAGGGAGAGGTAGATTTTTCTCAGGCCGAGGAGGCGGGCCTTATCGTGCCCCCCAATCCCTTATGTTGGTCCTCTCTTTGAACTGCCGGGAACTTGGGAAGTCTCAGACAGTTAATTCACTGCGGACTTTGGTTCGTAGTGCAAATCCGGACATGGTTTTTCTGATGAAAACAAAGAAGAGCAGTCAGGATATGGAAGGGATATGGCAAAGACTGGGTTACAATGCGGGTGTGGCCGTGTCTTCAGTAGGAGCGGCTGGTGGGGTGGCTCTTTTCTGGAAAATTGGTTGGAATATCCAAGTCATTTAGCTGGAAATTGATAAGATCATTGTTCGGGTGGGTGAAGATAGAAATTTCAAACCTTAGACGTGAATTTTTGTCTATGCCCCCCCGAGACAGGAGCATAGAAAAGCTTATTGGGAGACAGTCACAGGTATAGTGGGCTCCTTGGATACTCCCTGAATGATGATGAGGGATATGAACTCGGTGCTTTCTCAGGAGGACAAGATTGGGGGAAGGCCGGTCTCTGATAGGGAAGGCAGGGGTTTGAGGAATTTTATCTTTGAAAGTGGGGGGGGGGTGGACTTGGAAGGTATTGGTGTCATGTATACGTGGACTAATGGTCAAGACTGGGAGCACCTTGTTAAAGAAAAACTGGATAGGGTGATTTGTTCAACCTCTTGGCTGACTCAGTTTACCATAGCTGGAACCAAAAACCTCCCCATCATGCATTCGGACCACTCAGCAGTGATTCTTGATCTTTTCTTGGAAGCTAATCATTACAAAGCACCTTTTCGATATATAGATGCTTGGAATATGGATCCGGGGTGCAGAGATATTGTTAGACAAGCTTGGACGCAATCTTTTCAGGGCTATCACAACTTCATTCTGTGTGCCAAGTTGCGAGGTACGACCTCTGCACTGGCTAAATGGAACAGGGAACACTTTGGC
Source organism: Cannabis sativa (assembly GCF_029168945.1). Classification (NCBI taxonomy): domain Eukaryota; kingdom Viridiplantae; phylum Streptophyta; class Magnoliopsida; order Rosales; family Cannabaceae; genus Cannabis; species Cannabis sativa. The sequence continues at coordinate 64,737,581 of NC_083601.1, forward strand.
ATATGCAAAAAGAAACTAGACCTTTTGGAAAAACTTCTCATTGATGTGCAAAATCGCTCCCCCTCCCCAGAGAATGTTCAATTGGAAAGCTCTATCCTTCTCGAGATTGATGAGGTTGAAGCAAGACAAGCAGCTATTTGGAGACAAAAATCTAGAGAACTATGGCTTAGAGACGGAGATCGTAACTCTAAGTTCTTTCATACTTTTGTCCTAGTAAGAAGAAAAAGGAATTTTATCTGGTCCATCTCTGAGGATGGTGTGAATTGGCTGGAAGGACGGGAAAATATTGCAGATTACTTCACCTCTAATTTCTCTACTATTTTTGAATCCTCTCGCCCTGAGATTGGCCAGGAAATATTCTCTCTAATTAGCCCTTTCATTAGCTCTCTGAAGAATGAACATATATGTGTGATTCCCTCTACTGAGGAGATTAGAGCAGTGGTCAAGGAAATGCCCCAACTTAAATCCCCGAGACCGGACGGATTCCCCGCAAAATTCTACAAGACTCACTGGGAGGTTGTGGGAAAGCAAACGGTGGATTTTGTGTAAGAATTCTTCTCTACGTGCAAGTTCTCTAAGGAAATTAACCGCACTTTCATTGTCCTCATTCCCAAAAAGGAAAATGCCAAATGTTTCAATGACTTTCGACCCATAAGTCTCTGTAATGTCAGCTACAAAATCGTGGCAAAACTCTTGGCTAATCGTATCAGGCCTCTTCTGGATAAGCTTATTTCCCCTTTTCAATCGGCTTTTGTTCAGGGGAGATGGAGAGCTGAAAGTTCTATAATTGCTCAAGAAATAGTGCACGACATGAGTAAAAAGTAGGGAAAGAATGGTTTTCTGGGGATCAAATGCGATATGTCAAAAGCATATGATAGACTTGAATGGGTCTTTATCGATCACGCTCTTAAGGCTTTTGGGTTTAGCCTTCGGGTTCGAAACCTCATTTCCCAGTGTATTAGTACTGTCCGATACCAGTTGATGATCAATAGAGGTCTCTCGAAGTCCTTTTCTCCGCAACAAGGTCTTAGACAAGGTGACCCTTTGTCCCCGTATCTTTTCATTCTTTGCTCTGAAATTCTGTCTCGTTTAATGCTGTAGCAGGAAAGGATTGGCTTGATTTCGGGCTATAAGTGCACCAGGCAGGGTATGCAAGTTTCCCACTTGTTGTATGCAGATGACTCCATTTTCTTTATCAAAGCTGATCACGGTTGCGTTTCTCAGCTGCGAATGGTTCTTGATAAATACTGCTCTTGGTTTGGTCAACTAATTAACCAGTCCAAGTCTAAGATTATGGCCTCAAGGAACTGTCAACCCAATTGTATTGCTGAGTATGAAAATTTCTTAGGCTTTGAGATGATGTGTGGGGAGGAAGTTTGTTAGCCCAAGATATGTTTCCAAGAGGGGGGGTGAATTGGAAATTTAAACTAATTTCGGAAAATTAAAACTTTTAACACAAAATTATGCAATTAGTCAATTAATCAAGTGAAGGCAAGTAGTATGGCAAGCAATATATTAAGACAAATAATTAAACTTGTAAAGTAAAGAGTTTAAGGATTAGAAAATGCAAACTCTCGATTTTTACAAGGTTCGGTAGAACTATGCCACCTACGTCCTTGGTCTTCAAAGCTATGGACCTAGCTTTGAGTTCCAATATCGAGCCAAGTTAACGGGCTTGACTAACCCTTACAACCGGGAAATTTTCACCAAGGTATTTCCAAACCTCTTACAATAGTTTCGCACCCCCGAGGACTATTAACCTCTTTCTCGGATTGTTAAAGTGTCAATCTCACTATTTCCGGGTTGTTTACAAAACCGGTGCCAACCTCACCTCAATCACAATATGGAAATGTGTTTGATATACAAGCTAAAATCACTCTAGAAATATGATGATACAATGGAAACCTAGAGTGAAAAGCAAGCACACTTAAGATGAATAAAATCAAATTTTGGCTCAAAGTGTGTGAAATGTGTTGGTTTGGATTTCAAACTTAGAAGCTCCTTAATCTCACTTAGATAGGTTAGATATATGTAATAAATGCTCAACCAACTTGTTTTTTGAAAGAAAAATCGAGTTTATATAGTGTTTGATAAAAAACTAGCCGTTTATAGCCGTTAGCACGTTTCCCGAGGTGGGGTCAGCCATGAACCGGAAGTCCGGATGGGAACCGGAATTCCGGATTGATTGCAACCGGAATTCCGGTTGCCATCCGAATTCCGATGACCGACCAAAGGGCAAAAGTGCCATTTTTCGGGACTTAAACGCGCATAACTTCTTACTCGATTATCCGATTTCAGAAATTCCAACTTTGTTCTCTTAGTTAAACAAAATGTAATTTAGAAATTCAATCAAAAATTTTTTTGAACTATCGTGTGAGAAAACTTGTTGCACAAGTTAGTGAATGGGCCAAAATTCAAATTTATAAAAACTTAGTGTGCTATGCAAATCACTTTAACAAGACTAAAGTAGATTTATACCATTTAATTTTGAGTAGTCTTGATGTAGAAGAGCCTCCTAGCTTGATTTGCATGTTTTTGATCCCAAGTTGATTTTTCCCGAGAGTTGACCTTGACTTTGACTTTGACTTTCGGGTTGACTTTTTGACTTTGGGATTTTGAAGACCTCTTTTGAATAGGGTCTTGAGTTGTTGATCCCTTGATGAATCTTTTGCTCTTGACATGCTTGTTGAGTCCATTTAGTGTTGCTTTTAAAAGTTTGGTAAAAATACCAAAATATTTATTTTCTCTTTTAAATTTGCTACAAAATTAATAAACCATTAGTAACAAATAATAATCAAATATTTGCTAATCATCAAAACAAGGAGATCGAAAAGTTTGAGTTAACAATCTCCCCCTTTTTGATGATATCAAATATTTGATTATTTTGAAAGGAAAAGAAAAAATTTAAGCAAAATAAGTTGGATTAGCTCCCCCTTAATGTGTGCAAGAAAAAAAAAAATTACCTTTTAATTTTACCTTGCATGAATTTGTAAACTCCCCCTCAATTTTTACTTATGATAAAAGGATTAGATACCAAAAAAAAATTTGAGGTGATGCCAAAAATTAATCAATAGTTGTTCTCCCCCTTTTGATTCATCAAAAAGGGTGGCAAGGAATTCACAAAAAATAAAAGAAAAGAGAAAAAAAATAAGAAAAAAAAAATAAAAACAAAGCAACAAGCCAATGCATTAAAAAAACATAACATCCAAAATAACATTCAACACACCAAACAAACAACAAATAAAAAAAAAAAAACCAACTAACACAAAGTCAAAAGGCATGAAGCCTTTGCACACAACCAAAAAAAATAAATAAATAAATAAAAGGAAACTAAATAAGCCAAAAAAAAAATAATAATGCAAGAACTAGTTTGGTGGGGGGCCAAAGCGATCCATGTATGCCCTCCATTGTGCCATCTCCTCTTGCACATTAGCAAACCCATGCACCATGTCACTCCTCATGGTGTTGATGTCATTGTTGAGGTTGGAGAGTTGGGAGTTGAGATCATTTCGCAAGGTTTGAAATTGGTTGTCAACCGAAGTGTGAAGACGAGTGAAAGCTTCCTCAAGGTTGAATTGGGGAAAAGTAGGCATGGGAGGAGCTTGAGGAGGCATGTCTTCTTCTTCTTCTTCCTCTTCTTCTTCTTCACTTTCACTTGCGGGCAAATTAATTTCTTCATCATCACTCTCCAAATCAATTTGCATTCTTTGCCCTCTTTTGGGTGTGAACACCCATTCATGGTTAAGGAATTTGTAACCCATAGCCTTGAAAGTTTTGGATCCTAGAATGTCACTAGAGGTAGGATCATTTTTCTTTTCATGTAGGGTAGGAATTCCTAAGAGAGGAAAAAGGTAGCTAAGAAGAAAACCAAAGGGAAGTGCCTTAATCATATTAGGCTTGTCCACATCAAGTATGAATTTTAAAATAAGATAGCCTAGGTTGATGGGTGTGGTTTTGGCTATAATGAGATGCATGAGTAATTGATCAATGGAATTGATCTCATCTTGGTGGCCACTTCTAGGAGCAAGATTTGCAACAATAAATTTGTGGAGGATTTTAGCCTCTAAAGTGAGTTGGTGTCTTTTTGGTCTCATAATAAAAGGGCCATCACCACAAATATTCCTAGAACACTCATCAAAGTTAAAAATGGCATCATTTTTGAGAGAAAGTTTGGGTTCAAGTAATATGCCACCATTTGGTGCTCCTAACATGTCATTAAGAGATGCTACATTGAGTTCAAAAGCTACTCCTCTAAGGGTTCCTCTAACACCTAAAGGTTCTAATGTAGGTTTAATACAAGCATAAAAACCTTGAACTAGCCTAGGATACAATGGAGTATTAATTTGAATAAAAGATGTCCATCCTAGGGTATCAAAATGATGACTAAAATCAACACAATCAAGGCTAGGGAGATCACAAATTTTACCTTTGAGAATTTTCCTAGAGGAGAAATCATTGACAAACTTGTTGTGATCTTCATCATTGAAGAAGAGAGTGGGCTCTTGCCTTGCTTTTGCCCTTATTTCCCTTTGTTGAATTGCACTAGCCATTCTCTTGGGAGCTCTTGATGAGGAAGCCATTGAAGAACACACTTCTCTCTTTTTTTTTAATTATTGGAAGATGAGAGTGAGGCTTTGAAAGAGAGAATTTTAGAGAGAAGGAGATGGTGGCTGCTGTTTTAGGGTTGAAAAAACTGAATGGGGGAAGAAAAATTCGGTGGTAGGGTTTAAAAAGGGAAAAAAAATCGCATTAAAAAGACAAAACTGCCCCCTTTGCTGATCCTGTGCCATCCGGAATTCCGGATGGTACAACCGGAATTCCGGTTGGTACAGGACCAGCAAAAAAAAAATTTCTAAAAGTGGGCTAAAAAATCCAATTTTGACCCAAATGACCCCAAACCAATTCTAATACCTTTAATATGATAAAACAAAATTGCTCAAACAAGAAAATCTGAAAAATAATGAAAAATGACGATTTACGGTAAGTTTTTCGAAAATTGCCAAGAAAACTAGAACCGTACCAAAAATGAGTTTTATGCAACGAAATTGAAAAATTCTTTTTCCAGCAGTTTTATAAAATAAAATGTGAGGTGTACAAACTTACGGAATCGAAAAATGTTGAAAAATGAGAGAGTTTGGCGAAAAACACTCTTTTAGGCCTAAAAATCTAAAAATTCAACAAGTGAGGTACCAAAAATTTGTTTCATGCAAATTTCAATCAAGGAAAACCTATAGGCATACTAAATACACTCTATTTCACATATTCAAGCATATAGACACACAAGAAAATCAAATATGCAAAAATTCACATGTTCACTTGTTTAAAAAACAAGTCCAAAGTTCACCAAAAATCCACATTTTGACCTATAATTTTAAGTTTTTCAACAAGGATAGTTCATATAGGTCAAGTATCAATAAATTTTCACATCTATGCATATAAATCTCATTAATATCATATTTGGAACAATTATGCATAAATAAGTAAGTAAAATTTTTTTTTTCATAGCTAGCAAACCTTATATTTCATCTAAGTTGGTCATTCCTAGCTCTCTTCTAATGAAACTAAATCTCTCATCACTAAGAGGCTTGGTGAATATATCCGCTAATTGGAATTCGGTGCTTACAAAGTCTAGCATAATATCACCTCTTTGGATATGATCTCTAAGGAAGTGGTGCCTTATGTCAATATGCTTGGCTCTAGAATGCAATATTGGATTCTTAGAGAGGTTAATGGCACTAGTGTTATCACACTTTATGGGTGTACATTCAAAATCAATATCAAAATCCTTAAGAGTTTGTTTCATCCAAAGTATTTGTGCACAACAACTACCCGCGGCTATATATTCGGCTTCGGTTGTGGATAGAGCTACCGAGTTTTGTTTCTTGCTAAACCATGACACTAAGGAATTTCCTAAAAAGTGACAAGTTCCACTAGTACTTTTTCTATCCGTCTTACAACCGGCAAAGTCGGCATCCGAGTAGCTAACTATTTCAAAGTTTGAGTTCTTGGGGTACCAAAGTCCTAGATTCATTGTGCCTATCAAGTATCTAAATATTCTTTTAACGGCACTTAAGTGGGATTCTTTAGGACAAGATTGGTACCTAGCACAAAGACCAACACTAAACAAAATATCCGGTCTACTAGCGGTTAAATATAATAAAGAGCCAATCATACCTCGATACTTGGTGATGTCCACATTCTTACCGCTTTCATCTTTGTCCATCTTTATGGATGTGCTCATGGGTGTATTCATGGACTTTGCATTTGCCAAGTCAAACTTTTGAAGAAGATCCTTGATGTACTTAGTTTGACCTATGAATATGCCATCCTTTTGTTGCTTGATTTGAAGTCCAAGAAAGAAATTGAGTTCTCCCATCATGCTCATCTCAAACTCACTATGCATACACTTAGAAAATTCTTCACAAAGAGCATCATTAGTAGCACCAAAAATAATATCATCAACATAAATTTGTACTATAATAATGTCTTTGGATTTTCTTTTTATAAAAAGTGTATTATCCGCTTTACCCATTGAAAAACCATTTGAAATAAGAAAGGTGCTTAACCTTTCATACCAAGCTCTAGGAGCTTGCTTTAAACCATATAAAGCCTTTTTCAATTTGTAAACATGGTTAGGGTATTTATGATTTTGAAAACCGGGTGGTTGAGAGACATAAACCTCTTCCATAATGTACCCATTTAAGAATGCACTTTTTACATCCATTTGATACAAGATAAAATTCTTGTGGCATGCAAAAGCTAACAACATTCTAATGGACTCAAGTCTTGCTACCGGGGCAAAGGTTTCCTCATAATCAATTCCTTCTTCTTGATTGTAACCTTGGGCCACTAATCTAGCCTTGTTACGCACAATGACCCCATGCTCATCTACCTTATTTCTATAGACCCATTTTGTTCCAATCACCGATTGATGTGACGGTCTTGGAACTAACTCCCAAACATTATTTCTTATAAATTGATTTATTTCTTCTTGCATAGCTAGAAGCCAAAATTCATCAACTTCGGCCTCTTTAAAATTCTTTGGTTCAATTTGAGAAATAAAAGCAATGAAATTACACAAGTTTCTAAGGGAGTTTCTAGTAGTGACACCTTGAGAAGGATCACCTAGAATTTGGTCTATAGGATGAGCACTTTTGAATTTCCACTCATGTGGAAGGTTAGAGTTCATACCTTGGCTTTCATTTTCCTTTTCCACGGGTGGTTCCTCTTTGGGAGTTTGTGAAGGAGCATTGGAAGTCTCTCCTATTTCGAGATTTTGAACTTCATCTCCCAAACCTACAACATCATCATCTAAACTTTTGCTCGTAGGCGGGTTAGTCTCATCAAAAGCAACATGAATAGATTCTTCAACAACATTAGTTCTTTTGTTATAAATTCTATAAGCTTTACTATGTGTTGAATACCCTATAAAAATTCCAACATCGGATTTAGCATCAAATTTTCCAAGGTTGTCCTTGGTGTTTAAAATGTAACATTTGCATCCAAAAACTTTAAAATAGCCAATGTTGGGTTTTCTTCCTTTCCAAAGCTCATAAGGGGTTTTATTCATGTTGGGCCTAATGAAAAGACGATTCAAAATATAACAAGAAGTATTGACGGCCTCGGCCCAAAAGTATTTTGGTAATGAAATTTCATTTAGCATTGACCTAGCCATTTCTTGAATTGTTCTATTCTTCCTTTCGACAACTCCATTTTGTTGTGGAGTTCTTGGTGCCGAAAAGTTATGGTTAAAACCATGATCATCACAAAACAATTCTAAGGCATCATTGTCAAACTCACCACCATGGTCACTCCTAACGGAGGTAATAGAATATCCTTTTTCATTTTGCACATTTTTACAAAATTTGACAAAGTTTTCCAAAACATCACTTTTAAGAGTCAAGAAAATAACCCAAGTAAATCTTGAAAAATCATCAACAATTACAAATGCATAGTATTTACCACCAAGACTAGCAATTCTAGAAGGACCAAATAAATCAATATGAAGCAATTGCAAAGATCTAGTAGTTGAAATTTCTTTCTTGGAATGAAAAGATGTTTTAATTTGTTTTCCAAATTGGCATGCATCACAAAGTTTATCTTTAACAAACGGAATAGATGGCAAACCAATAACAAGATCTTTTCTAACCAATTTTGAAATAGAATCCATACTAGCATGTCCTAATCTTCTATGCCACAACCAAGAATTATCATTCATAACGGTTAAACATTTATTTTTACTATCAAAAGAGTCAACATCAATAACATACACATTATCCTTCCTTACTCCAAGGAAAATAACTTCATTGGTTGAAACATTTTCAATGGAGCATTTTGAGGATTCAAACACAACACGAAAACCTATATCACATAATTGACTAATACTAAGCAAGTTATGTTTAAGATTATCAACAAGAAGCACATTTTTAATACATGGAGAGTATATGTTACCGATATCACCAATGCCCAAGATTTTTCCTTTTGAATTGTCTCCAAAAGTGACAAAGCCACTTTCCTTGCTTTTAAAGCTTGAAAATCTTGATGGATCACCGGTCATATGCTTTGAACATCCACTATCCAAGAACCATAAGCTTTGGCTCTTTCTTGTTGATTCCTACAAAAACAAATTCATTTGTTGGCTTTTGGTACCCATATAACTTTGGGTCCATTCATGTTAGTTCTAGAACCCTTTGGTACCCATTTAGTCTTGCCTAGATATGCAAATTTCTTTACATGACAATAGGAAATAGTATGGCCATCTCGGTTACAATATGTGCATGTAAAGTGAGGTAGACTAGATGATTTCACAAAAAAGTTTCTCAAAAATTTTTGTTTCTTACTAGGATCATAACCAATACCATTTTTTTGAAAAACCACATGATTGGTTTCCCACCATGAGATCATAGCCTTCCTTACCTCTAGTGAAGGTATATATGTCATTTTTTAGGCTTCTCACATGGGCTTTCAAATCAATAATTTCTTTCTTATGTGAAGCACATGTAGCACATTGAGATTTAGCTATAAGTTCTTTTTCATTTATTTTCAAAATCTCAATTTCTTTTAAAAGCATGTTGGTCTTCTCTCTAAGGGTTTGGTTTTTAACAAGCAATTTACCAAAATCATCAAATAGTTCCTTAAATGAATTAGACAACTCATCATATGACATATCTAAGTTATCATCATCATTTTCACTATCACAATTATTTTGGTTAGAAATGCTTACCCCATCATCAAGTGCCATCATGCACATGTTTGCCACTTCATTCTTTCCTTCTTCTTCGGAGTCCTCTTCGTCACTATTGAGCCAATCCGCCAACATTGCCCTTCCTTTGTATTTGTTCTTCTTTCTCATTGGACAATCCATCTTCATATGTCCGGGCTTCTTGCACTCAAAGCAAATTGGTGGATCATCTTTGCTTTTTCTTTCTTTTGAGTCACTCCCTCTTTGTGGCCTCTTCCCAAAGTTCTTTTTGAATTTCATGAAGTTTTTGTATTTCTTAGAGAAGAGTGCCAAGTCCTCCATGTCACTACATAAGCTTTCCTCATCTTCTTCACTAATGGCATGGGAGGAGGAAGACTTGAATGCAATAGTCTTCTTTTTCTTCTCAACTTCCTCTTCTTCTTGAGCACTCATGAAAATATCATGGTTCATGAGTGAGCCAATTAGTTCTTCCAAGGGAAGTGTTGAGAGATCCTTGGCTTCTTGAATGGCAACCACCTTTCCTTGATACGCCTTGGTGAGACTTCTCAAAATCTTGGTTACCATATCCTTTTGAGTAAGTACCTTGCCAAGAGAGTTCAAACCATTAGTAATTGTAGTGAAGCGAGTATACATATTAGCAATGGTTTCATCCGATTTCATCTTAAAGTTCTCATATTGAGTGGAATAAATTTGAATTTTAGTTTCCTTCATAGCACTAGTTCCTTGATGAGTAACTTCAAGCATTTTCCACATATCATAAGCGGTAGAGGCTTGTTCAATATTTTTAAAAATATCTCTATCCAAACCACATATAAGAGCATATTTAGCTTTAGCATTTTTAGAAAGCATTTTCTTATCATTTTCATCATATGCTTCATAAGTCTTAATTACTTCAACACCATTTATGACATGTTTAGCAACATAAGGACCACTAGATACAATATGCCACAAATCATAGTCAATAGATTGAAGGTAAGTTTCCATTCTAATTTTCCAATAAGGAAAATCTACTCCATTGAAGTATGGTGCTCTATTTGTGCTAAAACCTTCTAACATGTTATTTTGTGAATTACTTGGAAACGCCATGCTCTAGATTGTGAAATCTAATCAAATAATTTGAGCCCTTGCTCTAATACCAATTGTTAGCCCAAGATATGTTTCCAAGAGGGGGGGTGAATTGGAAATTTAAACTAATTTCGGAAAATTAAAACTTTTAACACAAAATTATGCAATTAGTCAATTAATCAAGTGAAGGCAAGTAGTATGGCAAGCAATATATTAAGACAAATAATTAAACTTGTAAAGTAAAGAGTTTAAGGATTAGAAAATGCAAACTCTCGATTTTTACAAGGTTCGGTAGAACTATGCCACCTACGTCCTTGGTCTTCAAAGCTATGGACCTAGCTTTGAGTTCCAATATCGAGCCAAGTTAACGGGCTTGACTAACCCTTACAACCGGGAAATTTTCACCAAGGTATTTCCAAACCTCTTACAATAGTTTTGCACCCCCGAGGACTATTAACCTCTTTCTCGGATTGTTAAAGTGTCAATCTCACTATTTCCGGGTTGTTTACAAAACCGGTGCCAACCTCACCTCAATCACAATATGGAAATGTGTTTGATATACAAGCTAAAATCACTCTAGAAATATGATGATACAATGGAAACCTAGAGTGAAAAGCAAGCACACTTAAGATGAATAAAATCAAATTTTGGCTCAAAGTGTGTGAAATGTGTTGGTTTGGATTTCAAACTTAGAAGCTCCTTAATCTCACTTAGATAGGTTAGATATATGTAATAAATGCTCAACCAACTTGTTTTTTGAAAGAAAAATCGAGTTTATATAGTGTTTGATAAAAAACTAGCCGTTTATAGCCGTTAGCACGTTTCCCGAGGTGGGGTCAGCCATGAACCGGAAGTCCGGATGGGAACCGGAATTCCGGATTGATTGCAACCGGAATTCCGGTTGCCATCCGGAATTCCGGATGACTGACCAGTGGCAAAAGTGCCATTTTTCGGGACTTAAACGCGCATAACTTCTTACTCGATTATCCGATTTCAGAAATTCCAACTTTGTTCTCTTAGTTAAACAAAATGTAATTTAGAAATTCAATCAAAAAATTTTTTGAACTATCGTGTGAGAAAACTTGTTGCACAAGTTAGTGAATGGGCCAAAATTCAAATTTATAAAAACTTAGTGTGCTATGCAAATCACTTTAACAAGACTAAAGTAGATTTATACCATTTAATTTTGAGTAGTCTTGATGTAGAAGAGCCTCCTAGCTTGATTTGCATGTTTTTGATCCCAAGTTGATTTTTCCCGAGAGTTGACCTTGACTTTGACTTTGACTTTGACTTTCGGGTTGACTTTTTGACTTTGGGATTTTGAAGACCTCTTTTGAATAGGGTCTTGAGTTGTTGATCCCTTGATGAATCTTTTGCTCTTGACATGCTTGTTGAGTCCATTTAGTGTTGCTTTTAAAAGTTTGGTAAAAATACCAAAATATTTATTTTCTCTTTTAAATTTGCTACAAAATCAATAAACCATTAGTAACAAATAATAATCAAATATTTGCTAATCATCAAAACAAGGAGATCGAAAAGTTTGAGTTAACAAAGTTTTCTCGGGGAATCCCCTTTTTGTCAAAGGAAACAGAGCTAAGGATTTCAATTTTCTTCTGGAGAATGTGAGAAGTAGGATGGAGGGGTGGCGTGCCAAACTTCTCTCTCAGGCTGGCCGCACGACTCTTATCAATAATGTCATATCTTCTATTCCCCTCTACACCGTGTCGGTCTTCAATGTCCCTAAGAAGATCACTCATTCTCTTGATGCTCTTGTTGGGTTTTATGCCCTAAATAAAACTCTTTACAATCTGATTAGTTATCAATATAAGAAATTTGAAGTGATTGATGTTTGCATGAATTTTACATGCTAATGGTTTAATATGTTTGATATGTTTATTACATTCATACACACAAAATCAGTTAAATCCAGATCATATGTTTATTCACAATTACAGTATCGTCAACACAGTGGAATGTGATTGTGATCATATGAATCAAAAGACTTGGTCCCTGTTTCATCAGTGTTCTTGGATTTACACTAATGTGATAATCAGCGATGATGTGTACTTACACTTGGAGTAAGTGTTATGTTCTTTCCAGGACATTAGTAAAGTATACTAGTTTCGAATGTATGGAGTATACATTGGACTGGACCGATATTGCAACTAAGTTAAGATATTACAAACTTACCGTTATACATATCTTTCCAAGTCAATATCAGTAGTTGATCTTAAGATTAAAAGAATCTAAATCCTGATATGCTTAGGCTCAACTCAGGAGTGCTATTCATGTTCTTTGATTTATTAGTTAAGCCTACTTTTGGGTCAAGGTGATACGTATATTTTGGGAACATGATAGTATGATTGAGTGGGAGTGCTGAACATAAATATGGAATCTATAGCTTCTACTGGTGTATATAAGTCAAGTGATGATTCCCTTCGAGCTTAGCAAATAGAAGTAAATGGATGAGCTCTTGTTTAACTGACTAATTATTAGATCACTAAACACCATTTACAGGTAGCTAAGTGTTTTAAGGGGCAAAATACATTGAGGCGTGAGAACGGTAAAGAAATCCCATCTCGATGTAGATCATCTATATAGAGGATCTTTAAATCACAATAAGATTATAACAATGGTTAAATGAGATAGCATGTTGATATCGTGGAACATACAATATGCTCTATATAAGTCTGAGAGTGCAATTCTAAGTTCTAAGAGTGGATTCAACGAAGAATTAATAAGTAGGAATTTACTTGGTAAATTTGGTTCACTTATTGGAAGCTCAGCATATAGATCCATGGTCCCCATTCTAGTTGAGAACATTCTGCTTGTAAGACTCATTAATTGATTCGTGATTGATCAATTATAATTCTAAAGTTAGACTATGTCTAATTTTATGAATTTTCACTAAGCATGGGTGAAATTGTAAAGAAAAGAGTTTCTAGGTTTATTTATTTATTTGTGGACTTTATATGTCTAATTAATAATTAAATTAAATGACAATATTATTTAATAATCTATTTTACTTATTAAATAATTAGTTTTGGCATTTAAAAGGTTAGAATTGGAAAATTGGCGTTTTTGAGAAAATAGAGATAAAATTTGATAAAACTGCAAAATCAAGTGGGGCCCACTATAACACCATGGCCGGCCACTTAAGTTGGTTTTTCAAATTAATATTTTCATTATTTTAATGCCAAATAATTCCTAACCTAAACCTAGTAGTTGCCTATAAATAGAAAGTGATGGCTCAGTCATGGCTCAGTCACAACACATGCTTTCACAAGTTTTCAGATCATCTTTCTGACAGAAATTTCTCTCTTCAGAAAACTGAGCCTTCCCCACTTTCTATACCTGGCCGAAATCCCTATTCTCTTTTCCCTTCATCAATTTCGAACCCTAGTGAGAGAGTAAGTGCCCACACACAGCAAGCAGTAACTCAATCATAGATTGGAAGACTGTGAATGATCAAACTTGAAGAAGAAGGACATTCGGGCTCAGATCTTGATTATACTCTGCTACAGAAAGGATACAGGGGTTAGAGATCTGAGTGGAAGGAGACATTAATTCCGCTGCATCAATGTAAGGTTTTCTTAACTTTATATGTGTTTAATTTATCGTTTTAGAAAGTTCATATTTAGGGTGTTTAAACAACATACTTGTGAGTAGATCTAAGATCCTGGTAAAATAAATATTCCAACAGCTCTGGCTAAGAAATTTTGGTGGACTGGCTTTACTAATGGTGGGAGATATTTGGCTCTTCTGAGTTGGGATAAGATTTGTCTCCCTAAAAGTAGTGGAGGCTTAGGCCTTCGTACTTTTTCGGACATAAATTTTTGCCTTCTTGTCAAACTTGGTTGGTTACTTGCTACCAAAAAAAACTCCCTGTGGGTTACCCTGCTCTTGGACAAATATTGTCATCACTTCAGTTTCTTGAACAGTTCTCTCCCAAGGAATGCTTCTCAGGTGGCCAGAGGTATTTGGTTGACTCGGGATTTCATCAAGGATAACTGTGTTTGGATCATTGGAAAAGACTCTCAGGTGGATTTGTGGAGCTGTGATTGGTCCTGCGGGGATGATTGCATAGTTGGCCCGGGTAGTGTTAATCCTAGTGTGGCAGGGCCTGAAACTGCCATGGATCTTCTGGAAGATGGGGGAGGGTTTTGGAGACCCCATGTGATCAGGGATCTTTTTGTTCCGTCTGTTGCCAACAAAATCGTCTCCTGCGGTATTGGAGAACTCCCTACAAATGATGTGCTTATTTGGCAGTCAGCCACTAATGGCTCTTTCTCTCTGAAATCGGTTTATCTCGACTTGGTCAAGGAGAGGATTACAAATGATGAAATCAGTTCTGATCTTTGGAAGTCTCCCCTCCATGAGCGCTTGGAACTGTTTTTGTGGCGAATTATGAAGGACTGTCTCCCGTTTGGCTCGGATTTTCAATAACACTATTGGCAGTTGTGCCCTGTGCGGTCTCGAAGAGAGTGACTCTTGGCAACATTTCTTTTCCCACTGTGAGGTTACCAACTTTCTCTGGCTTTCTTGTAGCTGGAAGCTTCGTATCAACGATCTCCCTTTTCACTCCGGTGCAGAGGTGGTAAAATGGATTCTCAATTCGTCTTCAGTTCACGGGGATGATGAAGTTGTGGGGGGGGGGGGGGGAGTTCATGTTCTTTGCTGCTACTCTCTATCATAAGCTCTGGTTTTTTCAAAACAAAAGCTACCATAATAATGAAAGGTGGCCTATGCAGAAGATGCGGAAGATAATCAATAAAGAGTTCCTGAATCATTGGATTTCTCTTTAGGTTGCTCGACTGATTCGATCGATGAGGGCCAGGGGATTCATGAAGTTCGCTGGGGACTCCCTAGACCAGACAGGATTAGAGTAAATGTGGACTATGCAAACAAAGATGGACTCAGCTTAGTGGGGGTGGTGGTCTCGGATGGAAGCGGGGGAGTCTTGGCTCTGTTTGTCTCCAATTTCATTGCCTCTTCTGTTTGTAGGGGGAGTTGGAGGCTATCTCTGCAGGGCTGGTTGTGCTTCAGAGATTGAGGATCACTGATGTTAACTTGATCTCGGACTGTCAAGCTCTGGTCCTGGCTGTTAGGAAGCATCAACCTCCGGCTTGGAATGTTTATTTTCAATTTACTCAAGTTTTAAATTTGCTTTTAGTTTTGAATGTTAATGTAGTTTGGCTGTCTCGTTCTTGTAACCATTCGGCTCATGTTTTGGCCAAATGGAACCTTTCCTAACCAGTATCTTTGACTTTTTTTAATGAAGTGTTTTCGCATCTTAGCAAAAAAAAATTGTGTCAAGTTGTTAATGTCAATGCTTTCTGTTGATCTTGATCACACACTCATACATTTGTTCATTCGAATGACAAAATTGAAGAGAGGCTTTTAGTTCTGTGTTTGAGTTATTACAAGGCTATGTAAATGAATTGATACAAAGTCTATCCATAGGCCATAGACTCTTAACTAACGTAACCTAACACAAAGTTTTATTATTGGCCATAACTTGAAATGCCCACTAAGAACAATAGATTGTATTAACTGAATTAATTATGCTAATTGTATTAACTGTCACTTATATAGACTAACAATATTATTGTATTCTGTATACAGGCTTATAAATCCTAAATAAAATAAACTTTTAAACTATGAAGATTTAATTTCAAAATCACGTAAAAAACTTTCTTATTATTTATTGTTATTCCTACTATTAATTATTATATAGTTAATTCTGCAGTATATTTATTACTATAAATACTAATTATTTAATTAACGAAAAGTTGTGTTAACAAATATATAAGTTTTATTGTGTAGTATATTATTATTTTTTAGATCATGCTTAGTTTTTATTTTATTATACATAAAGATGATATATAATTATGTAAGTATGGTATAATTATTTTATAGTTATATATAATTTTGTTAATATGGTATATAATTGTTTTTAAATAATATTATTTTATTTTTTCTTGTAGGTATATATATTTTGTTGTATGATATATTATTTTATTGTGTATAATATATCATTTATTTAAGATGATTTTTAGTTTCTATTTTATTATATAATACTTATATATAAATTTTTTGGTATGGTATACATATTTCAATAGCGGTATATATAATGTTGTTAGCATAATATATATAATTTTTGAGTATTAATATACTAGGTTTAGTAATGTTATAATTTCTTTGTAGCATATAATTTTATTACTACGATATATTAATTTTTTAGTAATACAATATATCAAGTACTGCTGTATATATTTATAATATAATATATTTATTTATTTTTGTTACAATATATCAATATGGAATACTAAAAAATTTATATAGCTTAATTTAATTATTATATAATTATTTTCGAAAGAATTAATATATTGTAAATTATTTTATAATTTTTATCAGCTAATTCATTATATTTGGCCATTTTGTTAACTAGTAAATATCTCGCGCTTCGCGGCAGATATATAAAATATTTTAAATTATATATAAAAAAATAAATTGTGTATTTTGATTAATAATAATTACTTAGTAAAATTATTTTAAAATTTTAACTTTACTATTAAAAAATTTGTGACACAAATACTTAAAATATATTAAATTAAATAAAATAATTTTCATAATAATAATAAGTATCGTATTTACTAAAATAGAATAATTTAACTCAATGCGAACTTAAAAAAATGAAAGTGTGATCAGAAAAAAAAAATAATTAATTTATTATCATATATATTAAATATTAAAGTAATTTATGTAAATTTCCCAAAAGAAAATATATAATTTATATAGACGGAATCAAAAAGATTCAAGAAGTATAGTTCTTTGAAAGGCCTGTCCTTTTTTACTTAAGTCAAACTCATTTAATTTATTACATATTAAATATATGTGTGCAATTGTATTGTACTTTTTTTTTTAACTCTCGACTAATTTTTTGTTGGCAAAAAATAAACTGTTATTAATAAATTGTGTATTTTTATCTTATGTTTTTTATATATATTTTAAAATCATAAAATAACCATCATTAAAATTTATTATAGTCACTTAAATAAAATTTTAAATATATATTTAAAAAATTAATAAACACGTTCATAATCAATAACCATAATTGATTAAATTATATATATAAAGTAAGGTAGAATGTGTAGAATAGATTTTATAGTATGATTTTTAATTTTAATGAATAAATCTTTATTGGAAAAAAAAAATTATGGAAAATTTACAAAAATTAAGAGATCAACCCCACTTATGGTCAAACTAATTAAGAAAGAAAAGATTAAAAAAAAAAAATCTACAAAAAAATTCACCATATAATATAATTAGATCAAGAATAATCATGTATAAAAAAGTAATTGTTAAAGGGAAATTTGAATTAATATGCTTAAATTACCTAATAATTTTTCCCCTAAATGCAAAGTTAGTAAAATTGGTCATATATGACCACTTTACCAATTTTCCTAAACTACCCCTCTCATTTGAAACCCTCTCTCTTCCTCTCTCTTCGTCTCTCTCAGCCGAACAAACCCAACACCCAAAACAACCCATTTCAGCCACCACGGTTAGCACACAGCCCAACTCGCAACCCACTCCGACGAACTCGCAACCCATCTCAGCCCCCTTCTCTCTTCATCTCTTTCTAACCGAAAGGAAAAAAAAAACCGCCAGGTCCGATGGTCGGACCATTGGGTCCGATGGGGTCCGACCAATCGGACCCATCGGACCCATGGTCCGACCATCGGTTAGAAAGAGATGAAGAGAGAAGAGGGGGGGGGGGTCCGATGGTTGGACCATGGGTCTGATGGGTTCGATTGGTCAGACCCCATCGGACCCAATGGTCCGACCATCGGATCTGGTGGTTTTTTTTTTCTCTTTCGGTTAGAAAGAGATGAAGAGAGAAGGGGGCTGAGATGGGTTGCGAGTTCGTCGGAGTGGGTTGCGAGTTCGTCGGAGTGGGTTGCGAGTTCGTCGGAGTGGGTTGCGAGTTAGGCTGTGTGCTAACCGTGGTGGCTGAAATGGGTTGTTTTGGGTGTTGGGTTTGTTCGGCTGAGATAGACGAAGAGAGAGGAAGAGAGAGGGTTTCAAATGAGAGGAGTAGTTTAGGAAAATTGGTAAATTGGTCATATATGACCAATTTTACTAACTTTGCATTTAGGGGAAAAATTATTAGGTAATTTAAGCATATTAATTCAAATTTTCTTTGTTAAATGCTATAAGTAAAAAAAATTATTGAAAACTCAACCAAAATTAAGAGATTTAATAATAAAAATAATATTAAAAATTTATGAATAAGTGTGCAAAAATTATGAGATCAACAAATAAAATCACATATCGCAAATTACACAATTTGGCAAGACAATGAAAGGAAAAAGCATTGTATACTATCACTTGAAATTTATAATCTTTAAATGATCTAGTGTTTATAACTTTATACGTATATTTTTTTAAAAAAACAAATGTTGAATATATAGATTTAGTGATGGTAATTAGAAGATATTTAAGGTACTAAATATATTTTTTAATTAATTAATCAATTAATATTTATAAAGTTAATAAAAAATTAAAAAAAATGAGAGAATTAAGGAGAGTAGAGAAAAATAGTTTTAAAGCGATTGTAGAGTGCCACATCACCGCCTCATACTTCTCCTTTATTAATTCATACTTCTCCTTTATTAATATACTAGTAAACATCCCGCGTTTCGCGGCGGATATATAAAATATTTTAAATTATATATAAAAAATAAATTGTGTATTTTAATTAATAATAATTACTTAGTAAAATTATATTAAAATTTTAACTTTACTATTAAAAAATTTGTGACATAAATACTTAAAATATTAAATTTATTGCTAATAAATACCGGAATTCAAAAAATAGTAGCATAAATCTTCATTTATGGTATAATTTTTATTCTGATGTGTGTGTTAAGTTTTAGGTTCGAATTTTATTTCATTTATTATATATAATGTTTTTTCTTTTTTGAATAATATGAATTTATTTTAATTAATTTTTATTTTTTAAAATTATATTTTCTAAAAGAATTATTAGTTTGATATATTTACATGTGACACTTTATTGATCAACTAACAGAACAATAAATTGAGTGTTAAGTTTAGAAATTTGAGATTATCAATAGGAACTAAAATGATGACATCAACTTTATATGATTAGAATATAAAAATAATGCATTATGAAAAAATTTGATTCATAATCTCACACTTGTTTCTTCTTCTACATAATCTCACACCTGCTTTTTTTTTTTTTTGTTCATCTCATAATATTTGATTCATAATAAATTTTTTCTATAAAAAAATACTTTTCTAATATTCTGTAAAGTGAAAAAAAAATCTTCACACATAGTTATGAATATATATATATATAAGTAATTGAATAATTATTTAATTTAATATTATTAATTTAGTTTTTTTGAAATATTAATTTAGTTTTTTTAAAAAATAATTAATTTAAGATAGATATTTTTATTAAAAATTTATTAAAATAATAGTAAAATATTAATTTGTAAATTTATGCTCTAATAAAATATTAAAAAATTGAGAGAATTAAAGAGAAAAAAAAAATAACTTTAAAGAGATTTCAGACCGCCACGTCACCGCTCCATACTTCTCCTTTATATATATCTATAAAAAAAATATTTTTTCTATATTCTGCAAAGTGGAAAAAAACTTCACACATATATATAGTTATGAAGATATATATATATATAAATAATTGAATAAATATTAGTTGAACAATAGAATTAGTATATAAATAATTTTAAATTTATTTTTGTGTATTCTTTTTTTAAAAAATATGTGATTAAAAAATAATAAATCTATATAGAAAACTCTAAATAATAATAAAAAAACATCATACAACTTCTTATATATATAAAAAATGAGACAATTTTTTTTTTAAAATATATATTATTGTGAAGAAAATTAGAAACTAAATATTTCTTACACAAAATAGAGATCTAAAACAGAAAGAAGATAATAAATTTATAGAAAATTCATCATATAATTTTAAAATAACTATCATCACCGTATCTTATTTGTATTCAATACTGTATTTAAAGTTGATGTTATCACCGTATCTCACATGTAATTATCATTAATATTCTTTCTAATAATTTTGTTTTGTACATAAAATAAATTAAACAATGATCGGTAAGTATTTACTTTTATTATGTGAGGGAAGAGAGGGTGATAAACATAATAAGTTTAGAATTTTGATATTTTTGGCGTATGAGTTAATAATTTATTTTAATAAATTATATTAGTTAATATTAACTATATCTCTCTCTGAAAAAAAAAAATATATGTAGATTAATTTTTTTAATACATATATATTTATTAGTTATTATATACAAATATATAGTTATTTTTTTTAAAATTTTTAATTGATTAGTGATCTCTAATTAAATAAAACAGAATAAAAAATTAAAAAAAATGAGAAAATTAAGGAGAGAATTTAAAGTATAATACAAAAAAATTAAAAAAATGAGAGAATTAAAGAGAGAATAGATATTTAGAAATTTTATTTTTTAATTATTAATTAGTTATCATAAATTTAAACATTATAAATAGATAGTTTGACTTTGCTTTGTTAGTTATTATGTATGATTATATATTTTTTAATTATTAATTATAAAATAGGTAGTTTATTTTTTTCTTAAATTATTTATTAGCATTTTTTTTTTAATTTTTACACTTCAAAATACTTTTTTTTTTTTACATTTTAACGAAACTCTAGACTGAAACCCCTATAGCAACTAATGGAGCAACCTAAATCGCAACCAAAATCCATATAGCAACCCACATGAAAACCACCACAACAACCCAAACCGCAAATATAACAAAAAAGTTAAAAAATAATATATGAGGTATTTCCCCTATTATTATTAAGGTATTATATATATTTTAAAAATATAAAACTTAGAAGATATATACTTATGTATATCTGAAAAAAAAAAATGTTCTGTCCTATGTTAATACAATTTTTTTTAGTTATATATTTTTGTTTTTATTATTATTAATATTATTATTAGCTTAATTAGAATTTTTTTTTTAAAAAAAAGGTAATAAAAAAAATTAGAGAATTAAAAAAAGAATAGATAGAGGTATTGAAGCATGGTATATAATTAAGTGAGGATGAACAAAAATCAATGTATATATATGTTGACCGAGATTTTCGGCAACTAATAAAATATTATAAAGTTAGTGAGCTGTAAGAAAATTATAGAAGGATTTTTACGTGGTTGGGGCGTTAATGAGCCTTAGTCCACGAGTCTTTGTTATTTATGGATGTTTTTAATACAGAGAATGTATTTGGGGAGTGTTTCACTCTTATAAATACAGAGAATGTTCTTGGTGAGTATTTACTCTACTTGCTCATATGCAGCCCAAGATTCTTGATCCTATTTAATGAGCTTTGAGGGGGTATTTATAGTGTTTTTGGTGGGATGATCCCCAGAATTATCCTTACAAGTGTATCTGTAAGTATCCATAAAGTTGGGCATTCCCAATGAATATACTATGGGTAATGCATGGTCAAATCCCTAGGTGATGCAGGGTTTTTATGTGGAATGTCCTTATTGCCTTTTGACTGATGTGACTCTTCACAGTGTAGCCGTCGCTAGACTTAAATGATCATTACTTCGTAGCTGCTGGTTGGAGGTTGTGCCGTCAGACTTTATTGCGTGTAGCAGTCCCAACACGCTTCCTCCCATGCGGCATTAAATGCGACTTGATTGCTCAGGAGAAACCTGACACGTCGCGGAGATGCCTTAATGTTACTTTGAGCTTCCGGGAGCATATGGGGTTCCATATGCCTTCTCCGGGAGCTACCTCCTGGAAGCCACCTTCCAGCATAAAGACTTAGCAAATATTTTGGATCGTGCATTGCTTAATCCACGTGTCCTTGTCTGGTTGGTCCACGTATATTGAGAAAAATTAGGGGCAACATTTACCCCCCAAGCCTTGTATATTTGAAAAAATAAAACAAGGCTTGCTCAAGTGCTTCCGGTTGACTCCTCGGTTTCCTGACACGAGCTTTGAGCGTGTGAGATGCATTTAATGATGGCTTTTAATGCAGCGATTCACTTTTTGCAGAGGTCGATTCATTTCACGCCCATTGATTGATACGACGCATTAATGGTGTCAGACAGATACTCAAACGTTTCCACCGCCTTAATTGCAAATCAATCCGGTCCGTTGATCTTTGAGAATTCAAATCGTGCGCTTCCCCCACCGTTTGATTGGTAGGTGATGACGCCTGTTCCTCATGCAGCTTTGCCTATAAAAGCCACCACCTTTTCTTCATTTCGGTTACTTCCCATTTCTTGCCAACTTTGCTCGAATTTCCCAGAGAGAAAATTCTCAGACCCAAAACAACGCCTTTAAACACTTTGCAATTTTCCCCAGTTTCTTCTTCGTTTGTTACTATCAGTCCTTCTTGTCTTTATTCGATTCACGGCAGGACCCCCAGTCTCAACACTTCATTGTAAGTTCTTTGCACCCTTTGCTTCATTATTAATATGCATGGCATGTTGTTACTTATCTGTTTGTTCTTTTCTGGGTTTGCATTCGAAGTTTCTGGGCATGGAAGTGTTTAAATCCTTCATATAATCGGTTTGAGTTTACTGCTCTAGTGATAGGATTACTGTTGTCACGCGTTTGTTGTTATTTTTTGTAGAAGACCATACGTTCTTCGTATAATGGTTGCTTAGGGCATAGGACAGACTGTTTTCTTTCTGTCTTCTACCTTTTCTTTTTCTTTAGTGTGCAAGGCCGTCTTCTGTGAATTTATTGCACCCGACTCTTGTCTAGGGAATCCTCCCAGGGTTTCCTGTATGACAGGTGTCCGGAGGTGGCCTCTTTCCAGCGGTTAGAGGACCCCCATTCCCTTTTTCTTGGTTTAGGGTTTGGTATGGGGCCTAACTGCTGGAATCTTACTCTTTTTACAGAATCGAAAGATGTCTGCTTCTGGCTCAAAATCATCGAAGAAGAGCAGTAAGCGCCTGGCTACCCTCGAGGAGGTCTCCCTGGGTCCTGTTGCCCAGGAGGGGTACAAGTCTCGGGCGACCGGATGGGAGGCGGCCGAACTTCACTCTACTCTAACCTGTCCCCATCAGTTGGAGAACATCGTGGAGGTAGCTAGAATCAAGCCTTCCACATCAGGGACCTACCATCGGCCACCTCGCGACGCGGAGACGCCCAATCACAATTACGGCGGCTTTGGGGCCTGGAGCCAGACGCATCTGATGGCTGGGGCCATGCTTCCTCTTCAAGATTACTTTGTTAATTTCTTAGTTTTTGCCGGCCTTGCGCCATACCAACTCATTCCCCAAGTATACCGCCTGCTTTCAGGCTTATTTATTTTTTATTCCGCCCGGGGATGGGGATCTCCCCGCCCGGCGGAAATATTGTATTTTTATGAACTTGTTTCCGTCCCCAAGAAGGGGGACAAACTTAAGGACGGTTTTTACGGGTTCCGGGCCCACCCTTCTAATGAGGGGGTGGTCCCGTATAATAGGCAAACTCATGTTAAGGAGTATCGCCATCGTTTTTCCTTCTCCTCCGGATTTCGGGCAGTGGACCATCCGGAGCTCCTCACTGAATGGGTCAGGATTCCTCCTTACGAACGGATTGCACCTACTCAGGCCTTTCTTTGGAGAGCCCAGGCCTTTGCCTCTTACGACCGGGCTGATCTTGACGTCGGGGGCCTGGTCACTACGGAGAACTGTAGGAAGGTAAAACTCATCCTTCTGCACCAATCCGTGGAGGACTCTAACCTTTCCCGGGTTATCTGTCCCAACGTGAGGGCGCCGGTCGCGGAGAAGACCTTCGGGGATGAGATCATTGCCACTGAAGAGAAGAAGTACCAGGAGTATCTCTACCGGAAGGCTCAGGAGAAGGCATACTCTAAGGCCCAGCGGCTTCCGGGAGGTCACTTCGCGTGGGGAGCCCGGTTGAGAGAAGGAGCCAGGCGATCGCCGGGAAGCCCCTTCATATTGGGGACTCGGCGGAGAGAAGGGCTCCCAGGCCACAGCCTTCGGCTCAGGAGCCGAACACTGGGGCTCCTGGTGCCACCACTTCCGGCGCTGGCAGTAAGTCTCCTTTAGTAGTTCATTATGTCCCTTCTGTTGGCGAGTATGCCAGTCTTAGGCCCGTAGGGTTCGGCGAGCGTCTATA
Organism: Cannabis sativa; assembly: GCF_029168945.1. NCBI lineage: Eukaryota > Viridiplantae > Streptophyta > Magnoliopsida > Rosales > Cannabaceae > Cannabis > Cannabis sativa. The sequence continues at coordinate 64,762,047 of NC_083601.1, forward strand.
TAGGTTTAGGATGCCCTCGACCCGGTGGGGAGATCATTTGAAGGAGTTTTATTTTTCCAACTTAGGAGATTTCCTAGGTCGGTCCCGTATGGGTTCTGGTCCTCTGGAGCCCGTTCCCTTAGGCCCTTCAGCTTATATTACATCCAGCTGGTTCCGGCCTTCGGACAGCTATCTCGGAAATGATGCTGCCAGCATCAAAATTCGGAACTTTGCTAGGGCCGAATTAGAGAGTCAGGGTAGGACTAGCTTGCTTGTCATATCTTGTGTTGGTGGTTTCCCACGAGTGTTCTAACACTTGCTTTCTTTTGTCGTAGCAGGTGCTTCTATGGATGCCATTTTGGCCGAACTTGCCGGGGTTCACACTCCTGAGGCTCCTCCTCCCTTTACTTCTTCCCCGATGGCCCCCGCTTTAAAGATTTCTTCCAGTGCTCCTCCAGACACTATTGATTTAGTGGATGACGAGGAGGTGCTGCCGGGAGAAGGTCAAGAAAAGAAATGGGGCTTTTCTGAGGAAGTTGAAGAAGGTGCAGGAGGGCTCCGGGCTCTTCCTGAGGAAGCTAGAAAAAGTGAAGAAGAGCAAGAAATTGCTCTAATTCGCAAACGTAAAGGCAAAATGATTGCCCAGGAGGAGCCCAAGCGGCCTCGGAGAGCTGATACTCCGGCCCACGGTCTCGATGGTGGGGTCTCTCCTATGGAAGAACATACTGCCCCTCCCAATATTGTGCTGACTCCGGTTCCTGGAGATGAGGCGAGACAGGAGCTCCGGATAGCTAAACACAACTACGCCATGGACGAATACTCCCGGGGGTATGCTGAGGTGGAGGCCCTTAGGAGGGTCTTGCGGGTTGAGATGCAAGACACCATCAACAACCCGGAATACCAGAATCTGTGGGACCTAAATTTAGACCCCCTGTCGGAATGGTTCCGTCGCTTCCTTGGGCCCACCTTAGCTCCCTTTGCTGCGGAGATGACTGGCGAGTTTGCGTCTCAGCTTACCCGATGCGCGCCTAAGCGGTTCGCTACTTGTGCATCCTTGAACTCCATCTACCAAGTCCAGGATCTCAGCCACTCCCTCACCGTGGTAAGTATTTTGTAGTTTGCTTTTCCCCTTATTGTTTTCTTTTTTGGAGATTCTTTCTTATACTTGCATTGTTTTTTAGCTTGCTGCTGAGGTCGGCCGTCTCTCCAAGAACATAATCAACCATGGCTTCGTCCTGTCTGATTTTGGGGACATGGACGAAGTCAGGAAGATTCTTTAGGATCTTACTGCTGAGAGGCGGCTTTATCAAGAGGCTGCTGAGCGCCGGGAGGCCGCTGCCAAAGCTAAGGAGGAAGAGGCTAAGCGGAGGGAAGCCCAGGCGGAGGCGATGATCCGGGATGAGGCCCTGCGGAGAGACAGGCTGGAGGCCAGGCACATGGAGGAGCTGAGGGCGGAAGGTGAGGCCACTGCAAAGGCCAGGCGGGAGCTTCGGGAGGCCAGGGAAGCCTTGGATGAGATGGCTGCCAAGGTGAGATCCTTAGAGGAAACTCACCAGGCAAACTTAGAATCCCGGGCCGCTCTGGCCGCGGAGCTGAAGGAGCTCAGGGACTTCAAGGAACAAGCCTCAAAGAAGGCAAAAAGGGCTGAGCTTCTTTCTCCCGTTTCCTGCAACCGGTGCACCAAGCGTTTTGATGATGGCGTCTTCATGGCTTGGTCTACCAATGACCAGAATATCAAGCTTACCTTCTACCCCAAACCTGAGGAGATGATCGCCAAATTCCGGGAGAAGAAGAAAAAGCTTGATGCCATGGTGAAGGCACGCATCGGACCTCGTTTCCCTCCGCGCATCGATTAGGCCGCTCCGAGATTAACCCAGTACAACCAAGATTTTACCCACTTCTCTTTATATATATATTTGTTTATATACAGCTATTTTGAGACAATATTTATATAGCTATTTTTATTTAAAGGGAAGACAATTTCTAAGGCCTGTCCCCGAGCCATTTGTATATATTTTGACCTGTCCTTTGGGTCAGGATATTTTACTTAGTTTGTTTTCTGTCTGTCCGTGCGGTATACCCTAGTACCCCTCTGAGTGGCATAGAAACTTTGTTTTTAAGGCACTCAGTTTTATTCACATGTGGAGGATGTATACATTTAGACGGTACAAACTCTTTAAACAAAGTCTAAGTTACATTCTTGGCTATTGGTAATATTTTCTGAGGTGATCGGCATTCCAGGCCCTTGGGACAATGCTTCCATCCATTCTTTTTAGCTTGTAAGTGCCTGAGCCGATTTCATCCTCGATTTCATATGGTCCTTCCCAATTTGGCCCAAGTACCCCCACTCCGGGTTCTTGGGTGGCTGGGAAGACTCTTCTTAAGACCATATCCCCAATAGCAAATTTTCTGTTTTTCACTTTAGAGTTAAAATACTTGGTCACCTTCTTTTGATAAGCTGCCATCCGTATTTGAGACTCGTCCCGGAGTTCTTTAACTTGATCCAAGGCTTCTTGAAGCAGAGCCTGATTTGTGGCTGGATCGTAAGTCGTTCTCCTGTGGGACGGGAATAACGTTTCTACCGGGACCATCGCTTCACAACCGTACGCCATTGAAAAAGGTGAGTGACCGGTCGTGGTCCTGGGGGTCGTCCGGTAGGCCCATAACACTCTTGGCAACTCTTCAGGCCAGTTGTTTTTGCAGGCCAGCAGCTTTTTCTTCAAGGTGACCTTTAGGATTTTGTTGACTGCTTCTGCTTGACCGTTTGTTTGAGGTCTGGCCACCGCGGAGAAGCTTTTCACTACTCCGTGTTGGTTGCAGAAGTCAGTAAATTCCTCGCAATCGAATTGCTTTCCATTGTCAGAGACTATTTTGTGAGGCAAGCCATATCGACACACTATGTTTTTGATAACAAAGTCTAGTGCTTTTTTAGCAGTTATGGTCTTCATGGGCTCAGCCTCCGTCCATTTGGTGAAGTAGTCTACTGCTACTATTGCATACTTTACTCCTCCTTTTCATGTTGGCAAGGACCCAATAAGATCTATTCCCCATACCGCGAAGGGCCAGGGACTAGTCATCAGGGTGATTTCATTTGGAGGAGCTCTCGGTATGTTCGCGAACCTTTGACACGAATCACACTTTTGGACGTAGTCTATGCAATCTTTTTTCATTGTTGGCCAGAAGTACCCCTGTCTCAATATTTTCTTTGAGAGACTGGGTCCTCCTGTATGATCTCCACAGAACCCTTCGTGGACCTCTAGCATGATTTGTCTAGCTTCAGGGTCCGATACACACCTTAAATAAGGCATGCTGAGTCCTCTGCGGTAGAGAATTTGATCCATTATTACATAACGATGAGCCTGATACTGAATCTTCCGAGACAGTGCTCTTTCTTGGGGCAACTCACCTCAATTTTTTGAACCATTCCTCCGCGGACCCACTTAGAGTAAGCGGGAAGCACAGACATTTGGCGTCATTGCTGACTCTCATGACCGTCATGACGCGGTTGAACCGTGACAAGTGGTCGCTAGGATCGGAGTTCCCGGTGTAAGCTGCCATTTCGGGCATCTTGAAGTTCTTAGGGAGTTCCGCCTCTAGGATGTGCTTAGCACATGGCTCCCGGTCCTCGCTGTCGGAGTTGGAGTCGTCTCCTTTCTGTCTCCGGGAGACTCGGGCAATGTCTTTTCAAAGTATGGCGAGTTCCGCCATAATTCCTTCATTTAACGTACCCGTGGAGACCGCAGGTCCGTATCTTTTTTGGTCAAGGTGATCTCGGAGATCACCTTGGTTCCCGTTGATTTGATTTCTCAGATCAACGGGAGGACCCCTCTGTCCTCTTCTCCCTCTACCCCCGGGCTCTTGGTGCACGTAAATGCTTTTTCGATCCTCTCGATCCTGAGGGCCAAAACTCCCTTTTTGGGGCTTGCCCCTCTGCGGACCTTTCCCTTTAGGGAAATCTGAGCGGACCTTTCGCGGATCCTGCGCCTTTTTCTTTCGCCCTGGGGTAGAGGTAGGGTTTTTTGTTTGGTTCCCTTCAGCAGGGTACCTTATAGGGCTAGGCTCCCTAGACTTCTGCTGTTGGGAGCTAGGCGAGGACGTCTCTGGTTCCTTACTAAGTCCAGCAGTCATTGCCTTGGGGTGCACGTGAATGACAGCCGCCTCCATGGCTTTTTGCATGGCCAGCATTACTTCTTGCATTTTCTGGTTTTGTGCTTTTTGAGCTTCGATCTCGGCTTCGTGATCGATAGCTTTTTGTCTGAGAAGCACCAATTTCGAGTAACTACCTTCGTCGTAGGCATACTCATCGAGGTTTCCCTCATCTGAAATTCCTTCTTCTTCCTCGGAACCCTCAGCTGCTCTTGAGGCTACATCTTCCTCATTCGGGTCTTGAGCATCTTCTAGAGGGCGAGGCTGACGAGTACTGCTAGTCTCCACCATGTCTGTAAAGTCAAGTGTTCGTTTACAGTAGCTTTCTTCAGCTCTCAATGAAAGCACCAAAATGTTGACTGAGATTTTCGGCAACTAATAAAATATTATACAGTTAGTGAGCTGTAAGAAAATTATAGAAGGATTTTTACGTGGTTGGGGCGTTAATGAGCCTTAGTCCACGAGTCTTTGTTATTTATGGATGTCTTTAATACGGAGAATGTATTTGGGGAGTGTTTCACTCTTATAAATACAGAGAATGTTCTTGGTGAGTATTTACTCTACTTGCTCATATGCAGCCCAAGATTCTCGATCCTATTTAATGAGCTTTGAGGGGGTATTTATAGTGTTTTTGGTGGGGTGATCCCCAGAATTATCCTTACAAGTGTATCTGTAAGTATCCATAAAGTTGGGCATTCCCAATGAATATACTATGGGTAATGCATGGTCAAATTCCTAGGTGATGCATGGTTTTTATGTGGAATGTCCTTATTGCCTTTTGACTGATGTGACTCTTCACAGTGTAGCCGTCGCTAGACTTAAATGATCATTACTTCGTAGATGCTGGTTGGAGGTTGTGCCATCAGACTTTATTGCGTGTAGCAGTCCCAACACGCTTCCTCCCATACGGCATTAAATGCGACTTGATTGCTCAGGAGAAACCTGACACGTCGCGAAGATGCCTTAATGTTACTTTGAGCTTCCGGGAGCATATGGGGTTCCATATGCCTTCTCCGGGAGCTACCTCCTGGAAGCCACCTTCCAGCATAAAGACTTAGCAAATATTTTAGATCGTGCATTGCTTGATCCACGTGTCCTTGTCTGGTTGGTCCACGTATATTGAGAAAAATTAGGGGCAACAATATATATAGGGATATGATTTTGTCCCGTTATTGTACTTTCACGGATTGTAATCCGTGATGTACGACAGCCGTCAGATGAGGAAGTTATTTGATCTGACGGCTGAGATTGATCTAGGGGTAATTAGGGTTAAAAAGTAGAAACGTACCGTGACACTCATTTAATGTACTCTGAGACTCATCTAATGTACGACGAAATACATTCCGTGAAAGTACATCACGGGACAAAATCATATCCTCATATATATATATATAATTAAAACAAGTCATAATTATTCCTTATATATATATTTAAAATAAATCATAATTATAATTATATAATTAAAACACAATATCAACCTAAGGTTATTAATCATAAACTAAAATTATCTTTTTCAGAAAAAACATATCTATATATACATTTATACATATATATATAAAGTTTGATTTAAAATATTTTTATGAGAAAAAATTACTAAAAATAATTCATACTAATGAGTAAATTATGAATAATGTGAAGATATCGATGACGGTGAAGTTGTCAACATAAAGAGAAAAAGGTTTGTATGTCTCCAAATTATGGAAAAATATTGAAAATCGAGATCTTGATGTTATTTATTGATGTTACTGTCAAGGTATCATGCATACATCAAAAATTAATAGTTACTTAAACTTAAAGCAAATAAAAGAAAAAAGAGAAAAAAAAAATAGGATTAGAGATAGATGGAGAATTTTCATTAAAAAACAAAAGAAAAAAATAAAAAGAAAAAAGAAGAAGGAAGAAGAAATAGTGTGAGAATAAAATGTATATAAAATAATCTTTTTTAAAAAAACAAAAAAAAAAGAAAAAAAAATCGTAAGATATATAGAATGATATATAAATATATATAATATATATTTATAAGTTTAGAGTTATATGTGTTTTAAAAATTAAAGAAGATTTGAAGCTAGATATTTAAGTTTTTAATTGGTTTATTAAAATAATAGTAAAATATAATTTATAGATTTATGCTATAATAAAATATTAAAAATGAGAGAATTAATAAGAGTAGAGAATCTTTTTTAAAATATAATTTGAGAGTGCCACGTCATGACCTCAATATTCTCCTTTATATAGATATATATATATATATATACTAGAAGAAAGTTTACGTGCAATACACGTTTATTTAGTTTTATTTTAAGTTATATATATTTATTTATAAATGTCAAAATTAAAAATAAACAATATTTAATACATAGTGCTAAGAGAAAAATAATACATTAAAGTAATTTTTTTAAAAAAAAAAATTAAGTAAAATATTGTATAAAATTTTAAGAAATAAAAATTAAACACAAGTTATTAATAAAATATATTAAAAATAACATTAATAACATTATGAAATTGAAAACAAAATAATATGAAAAGTTTTGAAAATAAAAAAAATCTTAAAGTTTTAATAATTGAAAGAAAATATCGTATAAAGTTTTGTAAATTAAAAGAAAATATTGTAAAAAAATTTAAAAATTAAAGAACTAAAAAAGAAAATATATATTTTTTTTTTTTAATTTTCAACTTGAATGACAGAAAGAGAATTAAGAGATTTGTGTGTTATATATAATTGTTGCAATACATAACGAAAATAAAGTAATTCTTCCACACGTAGCCAAATTAAATTATAAATAGAGTCGAAACAAAATAAAAGTCAAAACCATATTATAATTTCTTTTGTAAACAAATCAAATATATATACAAAACTTATAATATGACTCACTTGTGGCGGTAAGAATATCATCATAATAAATGAATTTAATGAGTAGCTAGATGTTAACTATATAGTATACATAACTTTATATTTATATATATATTTTTATTTAATATTTTTTCTATTTTCAAAAAATATTCTTTTTTTTTTTTTTTGGAAGTTGAAAATATTACCTATAATTTCAAATAATATTTAAAAATAAGCTATCTGCAAATATCAAAATTTAAAAATAATTTTTGATATTATTTATTTTAAAAATATGTGAAATGTAACCACAAATATCCTACCACAAATGTGAAATATTTATAGTCTTAAAAAGTAATAGTATTATTTTGATATAGGGTAGAATCTGCAAAAATAAATGAATAAAATTTCAAAATTTACTCTAATAATTATACAACTTATAGAGTAATTCAAAACAAACATTATCATAAATAGGACTAAGTAATTATATGTTGTCAAATTTCTTATTCCCTCCCATTGCTACTTCCACCACTTGTTAACGAGCCTTGTATTCGGGAATTAATTTTTCAAATCTTTGCTACTTCCTCCTCACTTTCTTCTGGTTCAGAATCCGAGGAAGAGACCGAAGGGGGATTCTCCTTGAGATTTTTGCCTTTTGAAGATGAAGAAACCACCTTTTTCCCTTTGGATGCAATTTTAGGTTTAACCACTTCAGGCTTTTTAGGAGTGGAAACCTTGGACCTAGTTCGAGAACTCACCATGGGCAAAGTCACCAAAGTTTGGTCGACATTAGGAGCACCATTCGAAGAAGAGGACTTCAACAATGTGTGATCGGATGAATGGGATCCATCATGATCACCCAACCCAGGTGTTGGAGAGGCAATAGGAGAGGCACCAACAAGAGGAGATGAGAAATTTGCCACTGATTTTCGAGCTTGGGTCTTTGATTTCTTGGCAGACTTCGTCGGAGCAGAGGACGAACCAGAAGCTCCGGTTGCTGGTACAGGCGGCGCAGGCGGAGTCACCGGAGAAGCAGAAGCAGATCCACGAGTGGGCTTCTTGGATGGTTGGGCATTCTTAGTTTTGGCTATTTTTCTTTGAAACCCTAGAACACAAAACCTCTTACACTTTGAACAATGTTAGACCTTTGAGAAAAAAATAGAAGGAGAAGAGAGAGTGGTGATCGTGGGTTTATGGGTAGTTGAGAATATATAACCTTTCAATTTTAAATACCCAATTAAGAAAAAAAAACTGAAAAAGGAAGGTAACTTCCTTACCTTTGACCCACGTGTGGAGAGGAAAAAGGAAACCGAAAAAGGTTTTTCAAAATTTGGTCAATGTTTCCTTAAATGGAAAAAGGAAACCAAAAATCCCCACAAAATCTAAGAATTTAAAAACCCTTACCAAAACCGAAATTGCCACCAAAAAGGAAACAAAAAATAATTAATTATTTAATTACAAGTTTCCTATACATACCAAAAAGACCAAATCTCCACAAATAAAGGAAACATTCTAAATAAATAAATATAATTAAAACATGTTTCCATAAAATGAAAAACTAAAAGAAAAAATGTACAAGGATTTCGAAAAAAATTCGAAAAAAATATGCCCCCCTTTTTCTTTTATTTTTTCAAAAAATGCCCCCCAAAGAAAAATTGCAAATAAAGAACAAGAGAACACACCAAGACACAAAAAGCACTAATCACCACTTAAGAGCAAAAATTGTGTCTAAGAACATGATGAAACATAACAAAAAAATAACAAAAATTTTTTAACAAAGCTCACTTGACAACTCGATCACGAACCCTTTTTTTTTATTATTTTTTTTTATTTTTATTTTTTGATTAAAAGACAAAAAAATAAAATAACCTTGATATTTTTGCAACTAGAATTCACAATGTCCATTTGTCTTTGTCCCTGATGAAAAAATCAAACTCATAAGAATAGTCAGAAATTATTTTATCAAACTAATGATGTAATAGAGTGAGGTCATACAGGTTCACAGGAAAAAATTGACTCCGTCACCAAGAATATTAAATCACATCAAACAGTATGTAACAGCTTTATAACACCATTTTCGAGAAGAAACAATTTTTACCACAAACTGTGCCAAGCATTTGTGTGTGAAAGTGTAAGCAGGGAACATTGCCCAATTTGTCAAAAAGACTTTTTCTGATAAATTGTACCCATAGGAGACGCTGTCACACTACCTCAATGGTAGCGTATCTTCTACATAACTCCTAATTACATAGTTCCAACTTACTCAGAGATGGCTTTCACACATTGAGATAGGTAGCTCTATTCATCCAATGGAGCTTGAACACACAGTTTTTGAACAACATTATTCGAAAATGGTAGCTTACATAACACTGTTTGATGAACCTGAATATTCCTGTGAGGAGTGGACAATTTTCCTGACAAACCTGTATGACATCATAATATTACAACATTAGCAATAAAATAATGACTGAAATTCTTATAAGGTTGAAATTTTCTTCTAGGACAAAGACAAGACATTATGAACTCTAAGACAACTTAAATATCAAGGATTATGAAAAAATAGAAGCATTAAACAGTACAAACCCCTAAGGATTTCCTTAGAGAAATAAATCGGACCGAGTCAAGAGCTTTAGTAAAAATATCTGCAATTTGTTTGCTAGTTTCAACATATTCTAAGACAAGAATTTTATTTTCCACAAGCTCTCTAATAAAGTGATGACGAATGTCTATGTGCTTTGTGCGAGAGTGTTGAACAGGATTCTTAGAAATGTTTATAGCACTAGTGTTATCACAAAAGATGGTTAAAGTTTTCAAATCAAACCCATAATCTGCCATCATTTGTTTCATCCATAACAATTGGGTACAACAACTACCCGCAGCAATGTACTCAGCCTCCGCTGTGGACAGAGAGATTGAGTTTTGCTTCTTGCTATGCCATGAAACCAGATTGTTTCCAAGATAGAAACATCCACCACTAGTACTTTTTCTATCATCTGCATTACCTGCCCAATCAGCATCACTAAAGCAAACAAGGTTAGAATTAGTGTCTTTTGAAAACCAAATCCCAAATTCAATAGTGCTATTTACATAGCGAATGATTCTTTTCACAGCAGAAAGATGGGATTCCATGGGATTTGCCTGATAGCGTGCACAAACACCAACACTATAACAAATGTCAGGACGACTAGCAGTAAGATAAAGCAAACTACCTATCATACTTCGATACAAAGTTTGATCTACCTTTACTCCTTGTTCATCTTTGCTTAATTTCAAAGTTGTGCTCATGGGAGTGTTGGTATGTTTGGCTTTCTCAAGACCAAACTTTTTCACCAAGTTCTTTGCATACTTGCTTTGAGTGACAAAAGTTCCCTCATCTGATTGCTTCACTTGAAGTCCGAGAAAATAAGTGAGTTCACCTACCATACTCATTTTGAACTCCTTTTGCATTTGGGAAACAAAAACCTGCACTTCAGAGTTAGAGGTAGAGCCAAACACAATATCATCAACATATATTTGAGCAACAATCACATCAGAATTAATGTTTTTGATGAAAAGTGTTTTATCAACATTTCCTCTCTTGTAATCATGAGAAAGCAAGAATTCAGTTAGACGCTCATACCAAGCACGTGGTGCTTGTTTTAGACCATACAAAGCCTTGTCTAACTTATAAACATGATCAGGAAAATGTGGATCCTCAAACCCTTTAGGTTGTTCCACATACACCTCTTCTTTTAACAGCCCATTCAAAAAAGCGGATTTGACATCCATTTGATACAATTTAATACCAAGAATGCAAGCTATGGAAAGAAGTAACCTGATCGATTCCAGTCTAGCTACTGGAGCAAATGTTTCATCAAAATCAACACCCTCAACTTGAGTGTATCCTTGGGCAACCAACTTTGCCTTGTTTCGAATGATAGTGCCAAACTCATCACTCTTATTTTTGAAGATCCATTTGGTTCCAATGATGTTCACAAACGGTGGTCTTGGAATCATTTTCCAGACTTTGTTTCGAACAAACTGATGAAGCTCATCCTGCATAGCTAAAAACCAATCTTCATCCATTAAAGCTTCTTTTACAGATTTAGGTTCTAAAGAAGAAATAAAACATAAAAATTGAATTATATTGGCATATTTTCTTCTTGTAACCATGCTCTCATCCAAGTTTCCTAGAATGAGATCTGAAGGATGATTCTTTTTAACCCTGGAGGATGGTTCCCTCTGTATTGGATCAGTGATTGAATTTAAAGGATACTCGGATTCTTTTGTTGTTGGATTTTCTGTAGCAACAGATTCCTGCATAGTAGCCTCGACGACTGCTTCTGAAGCTTCGTCAGGTTCCTTTTCCTCGACGGCGAGGCTTTTCAAGCAAATCTTCAATCTGTTCTTTCTGTGGAAAATTCAGAAAAATCTTTTAGATCATCAACAACAACATTAGCAGATTCCATAACAGTTTGGGTTCTCATGTTATACACACGATATGCCCTACTATTTGTGGAATATCCTAAGAAAACACCTTCATCACTTTTAGAATCAAATTTACCAATGTAATCACGATCTCGTAAAATATAACACATACATCCAAACACATGAAAGTGACTTACATTTGGTTTCTTACCTTTCCAGATTTCATATGGTGTTTTGTGAGTACCTGGACGCAAGAATACTCTGTTGATGGTATAGCAAGCAGTGTTAATGGCTTCGGCCCAAAGGCGCTTTGTGAGCTTCTTGCTATTCAACATTACTCTAGCCATTTCTGTTAGAGTACGATTCTTTCTTTCAACCACTCCATTTTGTTGAGGAGTTTTAGGAGCAGAAAATTCATGAGAAATACCGTTAGTTTTACAAAATTCATCATATACGGTATTTTCAAATTCCTTACCATGATCACTCCTAATCCTAACAATTTTGCCAATGTTACAATCTTTTTCAACTCGTAATTTCAAACACAGAGATTGGAAAGCTTCAAAAGTATCAGATTTTTCTCTCAAAAAATCCACCCATGAGAATCGAGAAAAATCATCAACACAAACAAAAATATACCTTTTACCATTTAAGCTTTCCACCTGGATTGGACCCATTAAGTCCATGTGCAAGAGTTCGAGAACTCTAGAAGTATTCACATCCGGGACACTCTTGTGAGAAATTTTCAGTTGCTTACCTAACTGGCATGGTCCACATTTTCCCAATGACTCTTTACCTAATTTAGGTAATCCTCGAACAATCCCTGAAACAGATAATTTTTTCAGATTTTTAAAGTGAATGTGACCAAGTTTTTCATGCCATAGGTCAGTAACATTTTCAATGACAGAATGACAAGTGGCATGCGTAGTGAGTGTATAACAATTATCACTAGATCGCAGCCCTTGTAAGACAATTTCATCAAGAATATTATATACATAGCAATGATTGCTATCAAAGCTCACAGTATAACCCTGATCACAAATCTGACTAATGCTAAGTAGATTAGCTTTTAGTCCTTCAACCAACATGACATTCTTTAGTTTAGGAAGCCCTTCGAACTTGAGAGTTCCCATTCCTATGACTTTACCAGTAAGACCGTTACCAAATGTAACTTCTCCACAGTGCATTGGTCTTATGTTCACAAGAAATTCTTTTTCACCTGTCATGTTTCTGGAACAACCACTATCAAAATACCACATGTTAGAAGCAACAGTTTTAAAACAAGTAGAACCTACCAAGCATTTGTTTTTGACAACCCATTTTTGTTTTTGTAAAACATGTTTATTTCCAATGTAATTAGATTTAAACATGTTATGCATGGTTATGCATTTAGGTCGAATGTGACCTTTTACTCCACAAAAATGGCAAATAGGAATGAAACGTCTTCCCTTCCCTTTGAAATCGTCAAACTTATCGTGCTGCTTCTTTTCTGTAACAACAGAGTGTTTTGCTGTAGAGACAGAAACCTGCGAGGTAGAAACAGTTCTTCCAGAAATAAAACTATTAGTGGTATTAGAAACAGGTTGATTTGGAACATAACCCATTTGACATGATTGGTTTGGCCAGATTTTTGAATTTTTTCAAAGATGGTGGAACCTGGATTTAGCATTTTAACATTCTTTTTAATGTTATCAATTTCCTTGGTTAAAGAAATAATTTTTGACTCTTTTAAAGACAATTCAGATTCACAACATTTGAGTTTATCTTCCAACTCATTAATGTTGTTACACAAAATTTTATTATCTTTAACCAAGGAGCGATTTTCAGCACAAGTTTCCAACCACTTACCAAACATTACCTTGTAGGATTCAACCATGGAATCCTCATCAATTTCTGACTCATTTGATTCGGATCTGGATTCTTCCTTGTTGTCATTGATCAGGATATTGTTCAAGCAAATGCTTTTTCCTTTTTCCTGCAAATTTCTTGACAAAACACTTGTTAGGACAACTTTTTCTTTTTCATCCTCACTACTCTCAGAATCATCACTCCAAGTAACATTCAATCCCTTTTTATTTTTCTTTAAGGTATTAGCACATTCGGATTGAGTGTGACCAAAACCTTCATATTCTCTGCATTTAATACCTTTTTTATTGTTAGATGAAAAAGGTTTAGAGGGAATATTACCATAAACGTTACCTTTTGGGTTCTTTGAAAAGAACTTTTTATTTCCAGCAGATTTCATGAATTTTCGGAAATTTTTTGCCAATAGAACCATTTCATCATCATTTTCATCATCAGAAACAACATTTTCAGAAGCATTAAAGGCAATACCTTTGCTTTTCTCATTCGAGAGATTTTGCTTACTCTTTTTCTTGATTTGTTGATTCAACTCAAAGGTTCTTAAAGATCCCATGAGTTCCTCAACCTTCATTTTTCCAAAATCTTTTGCCTCTTCCATTGCAAGCAATTTTGTATCAAACCTGTCAGGAAGAACTCGAACAATTTTTCGAACCAAGACTGATTCATCTAATTTTTCTCCCAAGGCAAAAAACTCATTAGAAATATCAGATAATCTTTCATAGAAATCATTTAAAGTTTCAGTATCTGACATTCTCAATTCATCAAATCTAGTTTGTAGCATGGTAAATCGTGATCTCTTTACATCAGCAGTACCTTCAAATTGAATTTGAAGGATTTCCCATGCTTCTTTTGCAGATTCACAAGATGAGATTAATTTAATAAAGCCTTCACCAACACCATTAAAAATAGCATGTAAAGCCTTATTATTATAACCAGACAGCTTTTCATCTTCAGTGGTCCAACTGAGTTCAGATTTTACCTGAGTATTACCTTTTTCATCATTTTCAGTAGGTTGAGACCAACCTGTAAGAATAGCTCTCCATGCTTTCTCATCTTGCGATTTGATGAAAGCTCTCATCCTGACCTTCCAATAAGGATAATTCGACTCATTCAATAGAGGAGGTCTAGAGATAGAACTTCCTTCTGCAAATAAAGACATCTCACACAAAACAAGTTAAACGGAATAACCTCAAGATCTCACTAAGAATTTAGTGACTCGCTCTGATACCAATTGAAATTCCGTATTTTAATATTCCCAGTTTGATTATTTAATTAAATGATTAATTAAATGCGGAATAATAAAACTGATCGAAAACGATTTTACGTAGTTACAGAATGCAACTCTGTAACTCCAGAGAAACCAAGAAAAACAAACAGTGCATAAAAGTAAAAACACACAAGATTTTTGTACGTGGTTTCAACAATCCTTTCAGATTGTTACTAGTCCACGGGGCCACGCCCAGAGATAAGATTCATTAGATCGGTATCAAAAATACAAAGTAATTGACTTATGCATAAATAGACTCCCTCTTATTGTATGCCGCAAGCTTGATGTATTCCACCTACTAACCGAATCTTGATAAAACTCCAAGATCTCGAACTCCCTTCGATCACCTTGAAGAAAGCTTGAATCCTCCCGATTCAAGGCTTAAAGGCTATCTCCCGAAAGCCTATACAACCATCTCCCGAAGGTTGTGTGCTTGTATCCTCCCGATGCAAGACTTCAAAAGCAATCTCCCGAAAGCTTATAAATACCCTTCTCCCAAAGGTGCACTGATGTTCTTCTTCGTTGTAGACTTGAATACAGACTCAAGACAATACAAACAACAAATAAACAGAGTAAGAGTAGAACAACTCTTCTCTACAAAACAAAGACACTCTTTTCTTATGATATGAAAGTGAATAAAAGAGTTAACATAACAAAGACACTCTTTCCTTAAGATATGAATATAATTCTAAGTGTGTGAAAGAGATACAAAACTTAGCAGCTATAGGATGTATTTATAATGAATATACATCTCATAGACAGCTTACATTCGGTCTGAACAAGACCTCAACCCACTAGAAACTTCCCTAAAATAATTCTCCAATCAGTCCAGGAATTTCCGTTTCTGTACCTACAGAATCGTGGGCAGTAACTACAACTTTCCTTTTATAGAAAAGGAAAGTTTAGCTCCGGTTTTCTCTTCAAGAAACCTGATCTTAGACAATGGGAAACTCAACACAAGATCAGAATAACAGCTGGTTAGCAAAGAATCAATGTGTAATCAAAACTTACCATTTTTACCGCAATTTCCATAAATAGGAAAGCTAGACAACTTTCCTTCCAAGTTTAGATATACACAAATAGGGTAACCATATTAAACACTCCAGCCGAAATATGCAATAAATAATAAAATATTTTTGTCAATTAAATATGCCAAAAATGGAATTAACAGGTCCTACGTGTATGTGTTGGGTTTTATGCCCTAAATAAAACTCATTTCATATAATCAGATTTACTTATTAATAAAGATCAGAAATAACATTTTTATGTTGCATGGTTCACATGATTTATTTCATGATTATAGGTATATAATGTATGAATTTTTTTTAAGTCCAGAACATATGAGTTGGTTAAAGATTATAGTGTTGTCAGCACAGTGGAATATAATCTTTATTGTATGTTCAAAAGTTGATTCCCTGATTTGTCAGAACACTGGATTTAGACTGAATTGGTATAATCAGCGATAGGTATTCTTACACCTTGGAAAAGTGTTATGTCTTTTCCAGGACATTGGCAAAGTTTACCAATATCGGATGTATGGAGTATACATTGGAATGGACCGATATTGAACTTTGAATTAGATTTTGAAACTTACCGTAAATATCTATTCAATTCAATATCATAAGTTGATCCTAGATCACATGATCGAAATCCTGATATGGTTAGGCTCAATTTCAAGAGTATTATTCGTGTTCTTTGATTTGTTAGTTAAGCCTAATTTTTAGTCTGGGTAATACGTACATTTTGGGAACACGGTAATACAATTGAGTGGGGGAGCGCTAACATAAATATGGAATCTATAGCTTCTATTTGGCAAATAGAAGTAAAGGATGATTTCCTTCGAGCTTAACCAAACGAAGATAAATGGTGGAGATGTCATTTCACTTAGGTGAAATATCATTTATACAGGGTTAAGTGTTTTAAGGATAAAATACATTGTAGGGTGTTACGGTAATTTAATCCCTGTACAGTGTAAATCATCTATATAGAGGATCATTGATCACATTAGGGTTATAACAATGGATAACTAATGACGTGTCTATATCGTGGAATATATAGAGCGTTTCTATATGACTGAGAGTGCAATTCCAAGTTCTAAGTGTGGATTCAATGAGGAATTAATAAGTTAGGGAATTTACTTGGTAAATTCGGTTCGACTTATTGGAAGCTCGGTTATATAGACCCATGGTCCCCATACTAGTTGAGGCCATACTGCTTGTAAGACTCAGTTAATTGATTTTAATTAATCAATTATAATTCTAAAAGTTAAACTATGTCTACTTTATGAATTCTCACAGTGTAAGGATGAAATCGTAAAGAAAAGGGTCTCTAGGTTTAATTATTAATTGAGAGACTTTGCATGTCTAATTAATAATTATTTTAAATGACAATATTATTTAATAATCTATTTTAGTTATTAAATAATTAGTTTTGGCATTTAAATGATTAGAATTGGAAAAATGGCATTTTTGGAGAAATAGAAATAAAATTGAGGAAACTGCAAAATCCAAGTGAGGCCCATTTCCCTCTATGGGCCGAGCACTCCTTTGTGTTTCCCAATTATTATTTTTATTTTTTAATTGCCATGTAATTGCTAATCAAAGCCTAGCTATAATAGGAAAGTGGTGGATCACACTAAATAAGGCAGTTAATCAATTACACAGTAAAAGAGGAAACTGTTTATTTGGAAAGTTGTGCTCTCCCTTTTCCCTATATAAAGCAACCTTGTTCTCTTCTCTTCTATGGATGAAAAGCCACGAAATTCAAGAGAGAAAAAGAGAGAAAATTTCGAAATCCTTGTGAGATGAGTAGTGCCCACACACATCAAGTGGTATCTCAATCATAGTATGGAAGACTATGGAATTTCTGCATCAAAGAAGGAGAAAAGAAGATCCAGGTTCAGATCTTGGTGATGCTCTGCTACAGAAAGGAATCAAGGGCTAGAGATCGGAATGGAAGGAGTCATATTATTCCGCTGCACCCACTGTAAGGTTTTCTAACTTTATATGTGTTTATTTTCATTGTTTTAGAATTCATATTAGGTTGTTAATCCAATATACTTGTTAGTAAATCTAGATCCTGGTAAAATAATTTCCAACAACTGGTATCAGAGCCATGGTAATGATTTACTTTCATGTAATATGAATTAAAACGATGATTGCATGTTTCTGTGTTGATTTGGATGGTTTCATGTTGGTTTATGTGCTTATGTGATGAATGTTAATATTGTACGAAATTTTTCCATGAAATTTATTTTTTCAATTTTTGAAAATATTTTTTGGATTCCTTGTGAAAAATTAAGCAATTTTGTTTTTTACGGAACTCGATTCCGATAAAAATTGAGAAAGATATGAATTTTGGAAGATTGGAAATCATGGTTGCTGCATGCAGCCTATCTTGGCAGTTACCCACAAATTGCGAATTTTTGAGGTTTTTTCCCCAAAAATCCAATTTTTTCATGGGATTGTTTCCCAAAATTCATTTTTCCTATTTTAAATATTTCTAAATTGAAATGTTTCCAATTTTAGATATTTTCAATTTGGAATTTTTCCAATTTTAAATATTTCTATTTTGGATTGTTTCCAATTTTTAAATATTTACTATTATGGTCAGATTTAAAAATTTGTTAAGTTCTTTAATATTTATTTATTATTTAATTATAAGATTAGATATTTTGATATTTAAGATATTTTAAATTAAAAGATAACTTTGTCTTTTTATTTAAAATATTATATTAAAATTATCTTATATGGTAAATTAAATAATTAATAAATTTGAAATTAACATAGATATTTTTATAGATATACTTACCATAATATTTTTCAAATTCAAAAATTTGTTATTTTGTTAAATATTTAATTATTTATAAATTATAAGTTTAAAAATGATATTTTTTCTATATATATATATATCATTTTTTCCTTATTAGAAATTTATAAATCATATCTTAAATATTTAAATAACATAGATATTTTTGTAGAGATTTGAATATTGCTTAATTTGAGATATTTTGACATATAATTATGGTAATTATTATTCATTTATTATTTTATTCCTAAAATAATAATTATCTAACCAAATCTATTTTAAAATTGGTTTATTTTATTACTTCAATTTTATTAAATTATAAGATCTGAAAGTGATATTGAAGATTCTTCCTTTCAAATCATTGATCTTATTAGATATTTAATTTAATTTGATTCAAATAAACCTAGATATTTTAAAATTAGTTTCCTTTATTTGGTTAGTTTAAGAATAATAATTTAATTATATTAATATCTTGATTCACATCTGTTACATAGACAATGTTTGTTTATTTAATATTGTTTATTCAAAACTTTTTAACAAACCTATTATTTATCTGATCTAAATTGCTATGATTAACTTGTTGACAGATCATGATCCAATGATCTGATTTTAATCATAGTCCAATTGACGATAGATCTTATAAATAATTTGTAACAGGTAAGTTTTGTACTTCTTTCATCTGTGTAAACCTAGTAACATGATAGGGTTCCATCCAAATCATTTGACCTGTGTGAGCCTATATGTTTGCTTTTGGGCTTAGATACATATAGGGAGCCCATTTAAGTTTTTACTAAGTAAATGGACTAGGTTGCTAAAATAAATTTTGACATAAGGAAATTTATTTAGGCTCAATTAGATTTGGGCTTACTCAATGAATAACAATTGTTTATTTTAAGGTTAAATTCCTCTCTTTTGGGCCTTGTGTGAGAGTTGGGGGCCATAGAAGTGGGTACGACATACTGAACCCAGCTCCCCCTCACATGAACTACCCCAATTGTGAAGGCCCATTTGCCTTATTTAAATAATTGTATTAGGTTAATTATATTAGTCTAACCTAATTAAAATTGAATTAGCAACATAATTAACTTTTAAAATATATGAAATTTATTTTTCATGTAAAATTTTAAAGTTAATTTTAGAAAAACACTTAGTCAATGATATATTCTAGATAGTTATTTCTAGTACTAGTTATTATTTCTAATATTAAATAGGAAAATATCATAGATTGTGAAATTAATTGTTTCCTAATTAATTTTGGTACAATCTAAGTTTAGAATACTTTCCTAGTATTAAACTAGAATTAATAATTAAGTTTCCTCTTTACTTAATTATTTATTTCTTGAATTTAATACATTTAATTAAATTGAAAATTTCAATATCTAAGTTGATTTTCATCATGATACTTTAATATTGTTATTTTCATGTTATTTAATTAAAGATGAAAATTATTTTAAGTTTGGAATTTTATTTCAGAATAACTTAAGTTTGAATGATTTTCAAAATATATTTTATTTTATTTTATTAATCATTTCCCAAAATTTTAAAATTGCATTTCTTTAATGCAGAAATTTTGAATTTTATTTGAAAAATAGATTAAAATTGAAAATTATTTATTTAATTTTGGACCAACTTAAATCAGTGATTTTTTCATTTAATGGTTAATTAAAATAAATGAACTAAAATATATTATAATTAGAAATTGGATTAATTAGTCTATGAAAGTCTAGATAGATATTATCTGTTTTGCTTGAAGTATTTTTCTAGTGTATTTAATTAAATAGAAAATTAATATCTAAGTTGATTTTTTAATCATGATACTTAAATATTTGAAATTTTTCTTAGATATTTAATTAAATAGGAAAATTATATTTTTTGTTGAAAATTAATTTTTATTAATTAATTTTGGGCCAACATAAAATTAGAGTAATTTTCCAGGATTTATTTTATTTTATTTTAAAGCATTTTCGAAAATGCAATATATATTTATAGAAAATTAAATTTGAGTTGTAAATTAATTCAAATTAATTTTGAAACAACTTAAATTGAATAATTTTCTAAATATTTATGGAAATTATTACTAAGATGAAAATAATTCACGTTATTTATCCATCTAAGTATAATTTATAAATATTAAATTAAAATTTATATTTGGAATTTTTCATTCTAAATTGGAAATTTTAATTAAATAAATATATATTTAAAATAAATGGATTAAAATAAATATTAGAAGAAAATACGACCCTTCATTAAATAATGAGCTTTAGTATAAGGATATTCGATCTCCATTGTTGGTTTTACATAGCTATTGTTTTAGTGAGTAATCCTCCCTAATGGAGGAACGTTCATTAGCAAGTTAGCACCGTTTAATCTCGAAAGATAAGTAATCTTGTAAGTTTTTTTTATATAGTTTATGACCACCCTAATGGTGGCGACTGTATAAGACTTGCAAGAATATGAAACAATGGTGGAAGCTCATAAGATAGAATAGCCTTGACTCTCGCCTAAACGGGACAACGCGGATTCACATCTTGATCGAATAAAAGGTTGCTAGAATGTTTGACATTTTAGATGAGCTGACAACTCTATTCAATGAATGATAGCTTTGACTCTCGCCTAAACGGGACACTGATATCAGTTAGTTGAAAACCTTGGAAATTATTTAGGATTGTATGTTTTATTATTTTCACTTGTCATTCCTACTTGCTATGTGCTTGATAATTTCTTAATTGTGTATGAATTTGTATTGAACCATGTTATTTTCTGTTATTAAATTGTAGTTTAATTTCGAATCTTCATTGTTGGTCTAACTTGATTTGTTTTTCTAATGAGATAAATCCCTAATGGATTTTCACCATTAGACTAACATAATAGTGTTAGATCTCGAAAGATAAATATTGTATGTGCAACATCTAGCTGTTCATCAATTGATGACACCATAGACTAGTGTTTTACAATATGAAACAAGAAGATTGTATAAATAAGATTACTTTGACTCTCGCTAATCGGAGCATCGTTGGATTCTTATTTAAAACGAAATTATCCTAATTCCTCTTAGCTTATTCATTTCAAATTAGCTTAATGACATATCATTGGATGAATGGTCTATAAATCATATAAAGTCTTATTTCTCTTAAGAAATTAGATGACGCATATGATTATATTCCCGAAATTCTATCCCTAAATGATATAAATCCTCAATCTTAGATATCTCCTACTTGTATAGGCAAATCATAGAGTTAGATTAGTAGTGGTGGTCCAAGAAAGAGTTACTAATTATACAGTTACACTTTCACAAGTGTTTAATAACCATTTTCTTTCAATGGATTTAAACTGTATGAGTTTAGTATTCTGTGACCAGAATCCACTTGCACTATTCTAAGAACTCTTTATTGTAATTAAACTTAAGTCATCAAAAGATACAACCACATATTTTGTAAATCTATGGCATTTGTATCTTGTTCATAGTGGTTTTGGCAAGATCATTCTCTGTAAAGAGTTAATATGCCTATATCCACTGAAAGTAATTTCATCTCATTCGCAGATGGATGTACATTCAGGGGTGGATATGAGTTTTCGTTGTATTATTAAAACGATCACTCTAGATTTTACCTTATGCAAAAGAAATTTGAAATGTTTGAAAAATTTCATGAATTTCTAGCAATGGTGAAGGTAAGTGGTTAAAGATCTTGCGAACTGATAGGGGTGGAGAAAAGGTTAGTAGATATGCAGTTCAAAGATCATTAATTTGATTTTTGAATTATATCCAAACTTACCTCCCCAGAAATTCGAGTTACATATTAATGATTAGTTACTAGTCGTTGCCTAAATCCTTCTATGGAAATAAAATTTCAGAATGATGTAATGGTTGTATACTTAATGTAAATCATTACTAGATTCATGGATGACCTAATCGAAATCTTAAGAAAAGCTAGAACTGCTAACCCTGGTTTGCATGTTTGTTAGCTATTCTAAGTGATTAGGGGTGGAGCATCCCATAGTCATTAGATAAGAAAGTGTTTGTTTAAACAAATACTACTTTTCTAAGAAAATGACTAAGTCTGAAAATACAGTAGCAAATAAAGGAGATATTTTTTTTCTTGATTCCAAAAGTGTTCTATCATTTTATTTTACAAGATGATCCCACTGCCTCTGTTGTCTTAATACAACTGAAGAGGTCTATACCATTTAGTTTTCTTAGACATAGTTCACGGTACCTTGTCGTAGTGGGAGAGTTTCAAGGAACTTTACCTTCTTATGACTTGGAAGACACTAGTGATTAAAATCCATTGTGAGTTTAAACAAGTAATGGATTGTCAAGATAAGAAACTAAGAAGAAAGCCAATAGAACTATGGTTTGATCCATTCACATGGAGTAACCTAAAGTTTTCTGTTACAAGGATATGAAAGGAAATTTTCGTTCATAAGTCTATTCAATGGACTTAACAAAACTTCATGTTCCTAGTATTATAGGTTTGAGTTTATCTAAACCTATGGCTTGTGGTATACCTGGTAATTACTTACTCTAATGCAAGCATGAGATGCTGATGCATTTTCTTTCCAATGGAAATCTATAGAAGCTTCACAACTTCTAAGCATAGATTATATTTATCTAAGGAAAAGTTTCAACTATTCCAGAGAAGATAAAGCCATGAAAGAATTTCTTAAATCAACAGTGAGAGGTCTCAGATATGCTTTAGTATGCCTTAGACCAGACACCTGCTGTTGAGTGGGAGTAATGAGTAAGTATCAGATTAATCCAGGAGAAGAACATTGGAAGACAATCAAGTAAATCTTAAGATTAAGAAGAGGAACTATATGTTAGTCAATAAGGGTGTGTTTGAAACTCTTAGACTACACCACATCAGATTTCGAGACTTGCCTGTGTGCTAGAAAGTCTGCTGATGAGATGGTGATTACTTTGGGGTGGAGTAGTGATTTTGGAGAAGTGTTAAAACCTATCTGAAATCTCTTGGTCTACCAGAAAGAGACTGAATGTTAAAAGTTGCAGGAAAGATACTTATTCAGTCTAAGGAAAGTTCTATACATTTGTGGCAGTGTTCCAACTTGCCTTAACTACTAGGGTTACTTCCTATATAACAAAAGAGTAGTTGCCCAAAAGTATAGAATCCAGTATCCCATGAGAGTAGACATATAGAGAGGAATTTCACATTATCAAGGATTTTGTGATTAAGGAAGAGTAATAGTGGAGAAGAGGTTGTGTTTAATTCAACCTATCAAATCCTATTACGAGGAGTTTACTACTATTACACTTGATTGGTATATCAAGGTGTTAATGATTATTTGAAATGCACTTTTTGTTTAATATTAGTGCAAGTGGGAGTTTGTTGGGTTTTATGCCCTAAATAAAACTCATTTCATATAATCAGATTTACTTATTAATAAAGATCAGAAATAACATTTTTATGTTGCATGGTTCACATGATTTATTTCATGATTATAGGTATATAATGTATGAATTTTTTTTAAGTCCAGAACATATGAGTTGGTTAAAGATTATAGTGTTGTCAGCACAGTGGAATATAATCTTTATTGTATGTTCAAAAGTTGATTCCCTGATTTGTCAGAACACTGGATTTAGACTGAATTGGTATAATCAGCGATAGGTATTCTTACACCTTGGAAAAGTGTTATGTCTTTTCCAGGACATTGGCAAAGTTTACCAGTATCGGATGTATGGAGTATACATTGGAATGGACCGATATTGAACTTTGAATTAGATTTTGAAACTTACCGTAAATATCTATTCAATTCAATATCATAAGTTGATCCTAGATCACATGATCGAAATCCTGATATGGTTAGGCTCAATTTCAAGAGTATTATTCGTGTTCTTTGATTTGTTAGTTAAGCCTAATTTTTAGTCTGGGTAATACGTACATTTTGGGAACACGGTAATACAATTGAGTGGGGGAGCGCTAACATAAATATGGAATCTATAGCTTCTATTTGGCAAATAGAAGTAAAGGATGATTTCCTTCGAGCTTAACCAAACGAAGATAAATGGTGGAGATCTCATTTCACTTAGGTGAAATATCATTTATACAGGGTTAAGTGTTTTAAGGATAAAATACATTGTAGGGTGTTACGGTAATTTAATCCCTGTACAGTGTAAATCATCTATATAGAGGATCATTGATCACATTAGGGTTATAACAATGGATAACTAATGACGTGTCTATATCGTGGAATATATAGAGCGTTTCTATATGACTGAGAGTGCAATTCCAAGTTCTAAGTGTGGATTCAATGAGGAATTAATAAGTTAGAGAATTTACTTGGTAAATTCGGTTCGACTTATTGGAAGCTCGGTTATATAGACCCATGGTCCCCATACTAGTTGAGGCCATACTGCTTGTAAGACTCAGTTAATTGATTTTAATTAATCAATTATAATTCTAAAAGTTAAACTATGTCTACTTTATGAATTCTCACAGTTTAAGGATGAAATCGTAAAGAAAAGGGTTTCTAGGTTTAATTATTAATTGAGAGACTTTGCATGTCTAATTAATAATTATTTTAAATGACAATATTATTTAATAATCTATTTTAGTTATTAAATAATTAGTTTTGGCATTTAAATGATTAGAATTGGAAAAATGGCATTTTTGGAGAAATAGAAATAAAATTGAGGAAACTGCAAAATCCAAGTGAGGCCCATTTCCCTCTATGGCCGAGCACTCCTTTGTGTTTCCCAATTATTATTTTTATTTTTTAATTTCCATGTAATTGCTAATCAAAGCCTAGCTATAATAGGAAAGTGGTGGATCACACTAAATAAGGCAGTTAATCAATTACACAGTAAAAGAGGAAACTGTTTATTTAGAAAGTTGTGCTCTCCCTTTTCCCTATATAAAGCAACCTTGTTCTCTTCTCTTCTATGGATGAAAAGCCACGAAATTCAAGAGAGAAAAAGAGAGAAAATTTCGAAATCCTTGTGAGATGAGTAGTGCCCACACACATCAAGTGGTATCTCAATCATAGTATGGAAGACTATGGAATTTCTGCATCAAAGAAGGAGAAAAGAAGATCCAGGTTCAGATCTTGGTGATGCTCTGCCATAGAAAGGAATCAAGGGCTAGAGATCGGAATGGAAGGAGTCATATTATTCCGCTGCACCCACTGTAAGGTTTTCTAACTTTATATGTGTTTATTTTCATTGTTTTAGAATTCATATTAGGTTGTTAATCCAACATACTTGTTAGTAAATCTAGATCCTGGTAAAGTAATTTCCAACAGTATGGCCTTCAGAAGTAATAAAGCAGGAAGTAATAAATCATTTGGGACTCGGTCATTCCTCCAGTCCACCAAGTTAAAATATTAATTCTCCATTTTCAGATTCGAGGTTCAAATCATTTTACCAAATTTCTTCATAGAGAAAGAAAATAACAAAATTAAAAAACTGTCATTATTATTTGAACACACTTAAACAAGGATCGAACTCTACTACTGTTTTGGTTGGGCAAAGATTAAGCCAGAGAGAATGAATGAGAGTGAGTGCGGTTGGGAAGGGAGAGAAAGAAATATCAATAAAAAGAGAGATATAGATGTAAGCTTAATATTTTGGACTAATTAATATTTATATTATTTTATTTTATTTTTAATATATATATAATTAATTTTATTTTTATAATAATATATAAATCTTTAATTCAATACATGACAATTTATTATAAGAATGTATACTTTATATAATAATTACCAATCAATTTAAAATTAATGGTTAAAAAAGCTTCCCACCGATAGAAAATTTATGCTATATCCTATTATAGTCTTGTCCATATATATATATATATATATACTAGGTGATTGTTACGTGCCAAGCCACGTAGTGTTAGTTTTATTTAATATTTTAGTTTTTTATTTTAATTAATAATTAAAATAGCATAATTATTTGAACGATTTGTTTTATAAAAATAAAATATGTGTCAGTATATTTAGTAAGTAAAACATAATTGTGTTATAATAATGTATGTTATTAATAGTAAAATGTACATTAATCTTCTAATTGAAAAAAGTTCTATTATCTCATTTCATATCTAATAATAGCTACACAACTATATATTTATAGACTTTCACATTCTTTGCAAATTACTAATAAGCACCAATAATATTTTCATATTCTAATATTTTTCAACCTTCTCCTCTTGGTGGTAAAATTAAAAATAAAACTAAAAATAAGCACAAACATATAAGGTAAATACTAATTACAGCCCATTTCATCTTTTTTTTTATTATTTTTTTAAGCCCAAGCCCAAAAACCTCTAAGCCAACACAATCAATCCTCTTTTATATTATCTTTTCTAGATATTTTATCTATATTTTTCTTTTTTAAAAAATAAATAAAAAAATTATTAATATTCTCCCAAGATAGGTTTGTTAGAGAGATATGTGGCTAACATGATTTTTTTAATTTAAAAAGAGATTATTAATATTTAAAAGATTGTTTATTTAAAAGATTGTTTAATTTTTTGGTTTAATTATTGGGTTTATTTTTTAACAGGAGATCAAACCTAATCGTTAAATTTAACAGAATATTCTTTTATTTTTAAGTATATTCTGTTAAACCAAAAATGTTAAACCAAGAAATACCGTTAGATAGACACTTTTAATATATAAAGATATATAGGATACTTCTATGGTAGAGACACTTGTTTTGACCTTATGGGTAGTGACATTTTATTGTACCTTGATTATTGATCCAATGGTGATAAGAGTTTGGAGAATATGATAGTAAAGATAGAGTTTAGTACATGCTAACATATCTCCCTAGTATTTTAATAATTATTATATTATTTTATTTTTAATAAATAATATTATTTTTACTTAATTTACACAACTTCTTTTTTTCAGATTTTTTTACATAATAACTTTTTATAAAAAATTCTCATCTCTCTCTCCATATTTATGCTTTATTATTCTTCTATTAACAAGAATAAAACTTAAATCTGAATATTACATTGAAAAAGAGAAGAGAAATTATAGTAATTAGGCAAACAAGAAAGGTTTATTAATTGTACTACAAGTCTATATTTTTTTTAAAAAAATAAAAGTATATTTCATTTATTCTTGTTCACTCACATTAAACTCATTTCTAACCAAAAGTATATTTCATTTATTCTTGTTCACTCACATTATAGTGTTTTGGTGGGGTAATCCCTAGAATTGTTCTTACATATGCGTCTGTAAGTATCCATAAAGTTGGGCATTTCCGATGAATATACCATGGGTGATGCATGGTCAAATCCCTAGGTGTTGTAGGGTTTTTATGGAGAATGTCCTTTTTGCCTTATGATTGACGTGACTCTTCGCAGAGTAGCCGTCGCTAGACTTAAATGATCATTACTGTAGCGCTGCTGTTTGGGGGTTGTGCCGTCAGACTTTATTGCGTGTTACAGTCCCAACACGCTTCCTCCCATGCAGCATTAAATGCGACTTGATTTCTCGGGAGAGACCTGACACATCCCGGAGTGCCTTTAAGCTATGCTCGCTTCCGGGAGTACCTTGTACTCCGGGTACATCTTCCGGGACCCATGCGAATAATGCTTCCTGGTGTCATACAAAGACTTAGCAGTTCTTCTCAAGTAATTTGATCCACGTGTCCCCTCTTGACTGGTCCACGTATATTGGGCGAATTTAGGAGCAACATTTACCCCCCAAGCCTTGTTTACTTAGTAAAAATAAACCAAGGCTTGTTCAAGTGTCTCCAGTTGACTCCTCATTTCCCCAGCTCGAGCTTCGAGCGCGTGGGGGAACATTAAATGATGTTATTTAGTGCGACAATACGTTTGTTCGCAGGAATGTTTCCAGCCGCCTCCTCGGTCTTATGATACGACTCGGGGGCGCGTGAAGGTGTGTCTAATAATGGCATTAAATGCAGTGATTCACTTTTGCAGAGGTCGATTCGTTTCACGCCCTATGATTGATGCGGCGCATTGATGGTGTCAGGCGGATACTCAAACGTTTGCACCGCCTTAATGGTAAATTGATCTAGCCCGTTGATCTTTTGGGAATTCGAATCGTGCGTTTCCCCTGCCGTACGATTGGTAGGTGAAGACGCTTGTTCCTCATGCATTTTTGCCTATAAAAGCCACCACCTTTCCTTCATTTCGGTTACTTTCCATTCCTTACCATTTTTGCTCGAATTTCTCAGAGAGAAAAATTCCTCAAAGTAGCACAAACCGTCTCAACACTTAAACACTTCCTGTAATTTTCCAGTGTTTGGTTTTGCCAGTGCTTCTCAACTCTCGCTCAATCATACCCGCACTTCAGTTCAACAATCAACTGTAAGTTTTTTGCATCTTTAGATAATAACATGCTTACATTTATTTTGTTTGTTTTCTGGGTTCGTACTTAGAGATTTCTGGAGTACGAGGGTTTGAGTTCTTCGAGTCCTGCTTTACGTTTTACTGTATTAGCTGTAGAGTCGCCATTGTCATGCCTCTGTCGTAGGCGTACAGTTTTGTTTGAAGAAGGCCATGTATCCTTCGTTTAGCCATCGCTTAGGGCATAGGAAAACTTTTCCCTTTTCTTCCCCTTTTTGCAAAACCACTTTTACTGTGATTTTACCGCACCCGACACTTGTTCAGGGGTTCTCTTTTGAGTTTCCCAGGTGACACGTGTCCGGAGGGGGCCTCTTTCCAGCGGTTAGGGGACCCCCCATTCCCTTTTTTCTCTGATTTAGGGTTTGATATGGGGCCTAACTGCTGGGTTTTTTCTTTTTCAGAGCATAACATGTCTGCTTCTGGCTCGAAGTCTTCAAAGAAGAAGGGGAAGAATATTGTCACCCTGGAGGAGGTTTCTCTGGGACCTGTTACCCAGGAAGGGTACAAGTCCCGCGCTACTGGTTGGGAAGCGGCCGAGCTTCGATCGACCCTGGCCTGCCCTCACCAGCTGGAGAACATCATCAATGTAGCTGGAATCAAACCCTCTACCTCGGGGACCTTCCACCGGCCTCCCCGTGACTCGGAGACGCCCAACCTTAATTATGATGGCTTCGGGGCTTGGAGTCAGACCCATCTGATAGCCGGTGCTATGCTCCCGCTCCAGGATTATTTTGTTAATTTTCTTGTATTTGTCGGCCTTGCGCCATACCAACTTATTCCTCAAGCTTACCGCCTGCTCTCAGGCTTATTTATTTTTTACTCCGCGCGCGGCTGGGGGTCTCCCAGCCTGGCGGAGATTTTGTATTTTTATGAACTCGTATCCGTCCCCAAGAAAGGGGACAAACTTAAGGACGGTTTTTATGGGTTCCGGATCCACCCTGCTAACGAAGGGAAGGTTCCGTATAATAGGCAGACTCATGTTAAGGAGTACCGCCACCGATTTTTCTTCTCCTCCGGTTTTAGGGCCGTGGACCATCCGGAGCTTCTCACGGAGTGGGTGCGAATCCCACCTTACCAGCGGACGCTCACCACTCAGGCTTTCCTTCGAAGGGCCCAAGCCTTCGCCTCCTACGACCAGGCCGATCTTGACGTCGGGGGCCTGGTCACCACGGAGAATTGCAGAAAGGCTAAACTTATCCTTTCTCACCAATCCGTGGATGACTCCAACCTTTCCAAGGTTATTTGCCCTAACGTGAGGGCGCCGGTTGCGGAGAAGGCCTTCCGGGATGAGCTTATTGCTACGGCAGAGAAGAAGTACCAAGATTATCTCTACCGGAAGGCCCAGGAGAAGGCGTACTCTAGTGCCCAGGCTGCCTCTGGGAGAGGGCTTCGCGTGGGGAGCCCGGTGGTGCGGAGGAGCCAAGCCATCGGCGGGAAGTCCGAGGCAAAATTTTTTGACAAGATTCTTCAAGAAGAGATTGGAGGTCCTTCCGCCGGGGGACCCCTTCGTCTTGAAGGTTCTTCTGAGAACCAGACTTCCCGGCCTCAGCCTTCAGTCCCCGAACCAAATTCGGGCGCTCCCGGTGCTAGCACTTCTGGAGCTGGTGGTAAGTCTCCTTTGATAATTCAGTATGTCCCTTCCGTTGATGAATATACCAGTCGTAGGCCCATAGGGTTCGACGAGCGTCTCCGTAGGTTTAAGATGCCGTCGACCCGGTGGGGGGATCATTTGAAGGAATTTTATTTTACAAACTTAGGAGATTACCTAGGTCGGTCCCGGATGGGTCCCGGCCCTCCGGAACCTATTCCCTTAGGTCCGTCGGCTTACATAGCGTCCAGCTGGTTTCGGCCCTCGGACAGTTATCTTGGAGATGATGCTGCCAGCATTAAAGTTCGGGACTTTCCTAGGGCCGAATTAGGGAGTCCGGGTAGGAGTAGTTTATTTGCTGTACCTTTTTATAAGCAGTTTCTCACGGACTTCTAACACTTGCTTATTTTATTGGAACAGGTACCTCCATGGATGCCATCCTGGAACAGCTTGCTGGGGTCCATACTCCGGTGGCTCCTCCGGCTTTCATTCCCTCTCCCCCGGCCCCTTCCTTGAAGGTTTCTTCCGGCGCCCCTCCCGAAACCATTGACTTAGTGGATGACGAGGAGGTGCTTCCGGGAGAAGGCCAGGGGAAAGGGTGGGACTTCTCGGAGGAAGCCGCCGAGGGTGCTGGAGAGCCTCAAGCCCTTCCAGTGGTAGCAGAGGAGGACGAGGAGGAGCCTGAAGTGGCTCTGATTCGCAAGCGCAAGGGCAAGATGGTTGCCCGGGATGAGCCGAAGAGGCCTCGGAGGGCCGACACTCCCGCTCATGGCCTAGACGGCGGGGTTTCTCCGATGGAGGATAATCCTGCTCCTCCTCACATTGAGCTTACCCCGATTCCGGGGGATGTGGCAAGGCAGGAGCTTCGCATAGCCAAACACAACTACGCTATGGACGAGTACTCCCGGGGACATGCCGATGTGGAGGCCCTTAGGAGGATTCTGCGAGCGGAGGTTGAGGCGAGCATTAGCCATCCGGACTATCATGATCCGTGGAACCTCAACCTGGATCCTTTGGCGGACTGGTTCCGTCCCCTCCTAGGGCCCACTTTGGCTCCCTTTGCCGCGGAAATGACCGGTGAGTTCGCTTCTCAGCTTACACGCTGTGCGCCCAAGCGGTTTGCCACTTGCGCTTCCCTGAACTCCATCTTCCAGGTCCAGGACCTCAGCCATTCCCTCACAGTGGTAAGTACTTTGCAATTTCTTGCGTTTCCTTTTTTGGTGTTTGTATTTTGTTTTCTTCCTTTGAGGAATTTTTCCTTACACTCCGTCATGGTTCAGCTTGCAGCTGAGGCTGGTCGCCTCTCCAAGAACATCATAAGCCACGGCTTCGCTCTGTCCGATTTTGGGGACATGAACGACGTCAAGAAGGTCCTCCAAGACCTTACAGCGGAGAGGCAGATCTACTGTGAGGCTGCCGAGCGCCAGGAAGCAGCGGCCAAGGCCAAGGAAGAGAAGGCCAAGGCCAGGGAAGAGGAGGCCATCCGGAGGGAGGCTCAGGCGGAGGACATGATCCAGGCCGAGGCCCAGCGGAGAGGCAGGATGGAGGCCCACCATCAGGAGGAGCTAAGGGCTCAAACCGAGGCTGCCGAGAAGGCTAGGCGAGACCTTCGGGAGGCCAGGGAGGCTTTGGATGAAATGGCCGCCAAGGTGAGGTCTCTAGAGGAGACTCACCAGTCGGATATCGAATCCAAGGCCGCTCTAGCTGCGGAGTTGAAGGAGCTCCGGGACTTCAAAGATCAGTCTATCAGGAAGGCCAAGAGGGCCGAGCTCCTTTCTCCCGTCTCCTGCGCCCGGTGCCCGAAGCGCTTTGATGATGGTGTCTACATGGCTTGGGCCACC
The DNA here is from genome assembly GCF_029168945.1 of Cannabis sativa. Classification (NCBI taxonomy): domain Eukaryota; kingdom Viridiplantae; phylum Streptophyta; class Magnoliopsida; order Rosales; family Cannabaceae; genus Cannabis; species Cannabis sativa. Next base: position 64,794,112 of record NC_083601.1, read on the forward strand.
AATGATCAGAGTATCAAGCTTTCTTTTTATCCCAAACCCGAGGACATGATTGCCAAATTTCGGGAAAAGAAGAAGAGACTCGATGCTGAGCTTGAGGCACGGATCGGACCTCGTCTTCCGCCGCGGGCTGACTGAGCTGCCATATTATTGACCCAGATTATACCCGTTCTCTTTATAACTCTTTTTTTTGTACATACTTGCTACTGCCTCAGAACAATTTACATATAGGCGGCAGCTTTTATTTGAAGGGGAGACAGTTTAAGGCCTGTCCCCGGGCCATTTATATGTGTATGACCTACCCTTCGGGCTAGGATATTTTATTCTTTTTTTTTTATTTATTTATATATATGTGCGATCGTTCTTCACACTTTATATATTTCAACATGTCCTTTGGCTCAGGGTTTCATGCTTACGCTCTTTATTTTTGCGCATGTTTTTGACCTGCCCTTTGGGTCAGGATATTTTACTTAGCTTGACCTGCCCTTTGGGTCAGGATATTTTACTTAGCTTGACCTGCCCTTTGGGTCAGGATATTTTACTTAGCTTGACCTGCCCTTTGGGTCAGGATATTTTACTTAGCTTGTTTTTGTTTGTCCGTGCGGTATACCCTAGTACCCCCCTGAGTGGCATAGAAACTTTGTTTTTAAGGCACTCAGTTTTATTTAATATAGAGGAGGCATACATTTGGACGGTACAAACCCTTTGAACAAAAGCTAAGTTTTTAATTCGCTACTGGTAGTATTTTCTGAGGTGATCGGCATTCCAGGCTCTTGGGACAGTAGTTCCGTCCATTCTTTTTAGTTTGTAAGTGCCAGAACCGATTTCCTCCTCGATTTCATATGGTCCTTCCCAATTTGGTCCAAGTACCCCCACTCCGGGTTCTTGGGTGGCTGGGAAGACCCTTCTTAGGACCATGTCACCAATAGCGAATTTTCTGTTTTTAACCTTGGAGTTAAAATACTTGGTCACCTTCTTTTGATAAGCGGCCATCCGTATTTGGGACTCATCCTGGAGTTCTTCGACTTGATCCAGAGCTTCTTGGAGCAGGGCCTGATTAGTGGCCGGATCGTAGGTCGTTCTCCTGTGGGATAGGAATAATGTTTCCACCGGGACCATTGCTTCACAACCGTATGCCATTGAGAACGGCGAGTGACCGGTTGTGGTTCTGGGGGTCGTCCGGTAGGCCCACAATACCCTTGGCAATTCTTCGTGCCGCTATTTTTACAAGCCAGCAACTTCTTTTTCAGGGTGACCTTTAGGATTTTATTGACTGCCTCCGCCTGGCCGTTTGTTTGAGGCCGGGCTACCGCGGAGAAGCTTTTCACTACTCCGTGTTGGTTGCAGAAGTCAGTAAATTCCTCGCAATCAAATTGCTTTCCATTGTCCGAGACTATTTTGTGAGGTAAGCCGTATCGACACACTATGTTTTTGATAACAAAGTCCAACGCCTTCTTAGCGGTTATTGTCTTCATAGGCTCAGCCTCTGTCCACTTGGTGAAGTAGTCTACTGCTACTATTGCATACTTTACTCCTCCTTTTCCCGTAGGTAGAGACCCGATGAGATCTATGCCCCAGACCGCGAAGGGCCAGGGGCTTGTCATCAGCGTGATCTCATTTGGAGGAGCTCTCGGTATGTTCGCGTACCTTTGGCACGAGTCACACTTTTGGACATAGTCTATACAATCTTTTTTCATTGTTGGCCAGAAGTATCCCTGCCTCAATATTTTCTTTGAGAGGCTGGGTCCTCCTGTATGATCTCCACAGAACCCTTCATGGACCTCCAGCATGATTTGTCTAGCTTCAGGGTCCGATACACACCTTAAATAAGGCATGCTGAGTCCTCTTCGGTAGAGAATTTGGTCCATCATTACATAACGATGAGCCTGATACTGAATCTTTCGAGACAAAGGCTCCCTCTCTTGGGGCAACTCACCTGTGGTTATGTATTTTATGATGGGGACCATCCAGCTGGGTTCTTGCCCAACCGTTTGTGTGGTCTCTTTTATTTTGATGCTTGGCTCTGCCAAACGTTCCACTGGTACTACCCCCAGCTCTTCGATCTCACTGTCCGAGGCTAACTTAGCCAGACAGTCCGCGTGAGCATTCTTTTCTCGGGGGATTCTTTCTATTTTATAGTCTGTGAACTCGTGGAGCAGTTCTCGGACTATTGTTACGTACGCGGCCATCCTTTCACCGCGGGTTTGGTATTCTCCGGATACTTGGTTTACGACTAGCTGAGAATCGCTGTAGACTTCCACCCTCTTGGCTCCTACAGCTTTAGCCAACTTTAGCCCTGCTATCAGGGCCTCATATTCGGCTTCATTATTCGAAGCTGTGAAGTTGAATCGGAGTGCTGCCTGGAGCCGCAACCCAGTAGGTGATATCATAGCCACTCCGGCTCCTGAACCGTTTTCATTAGAAGCCCCATCCACAAATACCCTCCAAGTGGGGATGGATGGCTCCGGTGTATTGGCTGTTGCCTTGGCTTCATTACATTCGGTGATGAAGTCCGCCAAGGCTTGGCCTTTTACGGAAATCCGGGGCACGTAATGCAAGTCGAACTGACTTAGTTCCATTGCCCATTTGAGGAGTCTTCCGGAGGCTTCAGGTTTCTGGAGAACTTGCCGGAGTGGATGATTGGTCAAAATTCTGATCGGATGGGCTTGGAAGTATGGTCTCAACTTCCGCGATGCCATCAGGAGGCAGAATACCAGCTTTTCAATGACCGGATACCTTGTCTCGGCCCCTATCATGCGTTTACTAGCATAGTACACGGGGTGCTGAATCTTTTCTTCCTCCCGGACCAATGCAGCACTGACCGCATGCTCGGAGACGGCCAAGTAAAGGAACAAGTCTTCTCCCAGGACGGGCTTTGATAGGATAGGAGGTTTGGCCATATGGTCTTTTAACCTTTTGAATGCCTCTTCGCATTCGTCCGTCCATTCGAACTTTTGGCATTTCTTCAGTATGTTGAAGAAGGGTATGCACTTGTCCGTGGATCGCGAGATAAAGCGGCTTAATGCGGCCACCTTTCTGGTCAAACTTTGCACGTCCTTGTGTTTCTTGGGGGATGGCATGTCCAAGAGAGCTTGGATTTTCTCCGGGTTTGCCTCGATCCCCCTTTGGCTGACTATGAAGCCCAGGAATTTTCCCGACTTGACCCCGAAGGTACACTTTTTCGGATTAAGCTTCATGCCGTACCTCCGGACGACTTCAAAACATTCTTCTAAGTCGTTTGCATGGCTATTGCATGCTTTGGATTTGACGAGCATGTCGTCTACATATACTTCCATATTTCGTCCCAGGAGGCTTTTAAACATCCGGTTAACCATTCTTTGGTAGGTTGCTCCCTTATCGACTAGGTAACAGTATACCCCCTTATCGGTCCTGAAGCTAGTGCACTCCTGGTCTGCCGTATGCATTTTTATTTGATTGTACCCAGCATAGGCATCCATGAAAGATAGTAGTTTAAATCCGGAGGTGGCGTCCACCATCTGGTCGATCCTGGGCAGCGGAAAGCAGTCCTTTGGGCAGGCTTTGTTTAGATCTGTGAAATCTATGCAAACCCGCCAAGTCCCGTTTGGCTTGGGTACCAGGACCGGATTGGCCAGCCATTCCGGATAGTATACGTCGCGGATCATGCAATTGGACAAAAGTTTATCCACCTCTTTCTCTAAGGCCTCGGCTTTCGCCGGGTCGAGCGGGCGTCTCTTTTGCTGCATAGGAGGCATGTCCGGGTTGACGTTGAGGACATGGGTGATGACATGAGGGCTGATGCCGGTCATGTCCTCTTGGCGCCATGCAAAAATGTCAATGGCGCCCTTCAGTGTTTTTATTATTTTATCCTTTTCCTCCAGATCTAGGCCTCTCCCTATCCGGAGTACTTTGGTGGAGTCGTCGTCGCACACTGGTATCTCTTCGACGTCCTCCATTGGTTCTACGACCCTTTCGGATCCTATACGAGGATCCAACTCGTCTTCTTCAGCCTTTTCTACTTCAGGAGGCCCTCGGACCATGAGCACCGGCAAGTGGGTGGCAACGTTGTAACATTGCCTGGCCTCTCCTTGATTTCCCCTCACCGTTCCGACTCCGGCTTCCTGGGTAGGAAATTTTAGGCATAGGTGTCGGATAGAAGTTATTGCACCAAAGTCGACGAGGGCCGATCGGCCCAAGATTGCGTTGTAGGCTGTTGGACAGTCTACTACCACGAAGGTGCAATACTTGAACGTGCTCTGGGGAGTATCCGGGCACAGGGTAACTGGGAGCCTGACTTTCCCCATCGGGATTAGAGTTGTCCCGTTAAACCCTGTGAGCTGCGATCCGCTAGGAGAGAGATCCCGGTCGGTCAACCCTATCGCAGTGAAGGCCTCTTTGAAGAGCAAGTTCACGGAACTTCCATTATCAATCAAGACCCTGGCCACTACTTTATTTGCAATGGGGGTCTCTATGACCAGCGGGTCGTGATGAGGAAAACGCACCGTCTTGGCGTCTTCTTCCGTGAACGTTATGGGCTGGTCCATTAGCCGAGGCCTTTGAGCTGGGAGTTGAGTGACCTCCCACACCTCACTGTGCCTTGCGGCCTCGGCATATCTCTTCCGCTCCTTTCGAGTGTTTCCTCCGATATGGGGACCTCCGGAGATCATGGCTACCCGTCCATTAAGCCGGGGCGGTAGTCCGGGTATATGCTGGGCGTCACCTGCGGGAGCAGCTGGAGGCAATGCTCCTGCTGTACCCCCTGGTGTTCCCGAAGGCATGCCCCCTGCCACCTGCCCCGGGTTAAGGTGGGGCAACCTATTTTGGATCCACTCATAGAGGTGGCCCAACCGGATCAGATTCTCAATCTCATCTTTGATATTTTTACACTCGTTGGTGCTGTGGCCAATATCGTTGTGATATTCGCACCTTTTACTCGGATCTCTCCGGGAGCTGTCCCTGTACAATGGCTGGGGCCTCCGGTAATGCGTATTCTGCCTTGTGGCAAAATAGACACGTTCCTGAGAGTCCGTGAGCTCTGTGTACTGGGTGTATTGGGGTGTGTACCCCTTCTTTTGGCGCTTTTCTCCCGTTCGGGTGCTGCCCTTGGAAGATCTCTTGCTTCTAGACCCTTGGGTAGGGCCTGTTAAGCTAGCGGTTGGGGCAGCCTGTGAAGGAGCCCGTCCATTCACCCCGGACGGATTGCCGTAATGGGAAGATGCCGGGGGCAGAGCTTGGCCCTGGCTGTATCCGGGAGTAGCAGAAAACTGTATGCCACTAACCGGAGGGATCGCGGTCGGGACAGTACCCGAGGGCGATACTCCTGGCATGTATCCTGCTATCCCGGTGGGATAATAGCCTCCGTAAGCCACGATTTGGGCTTCCTCGAGGTTAATATATTTTTGGACTCGCTCGGAAGTCCCGAAGGCTAGCCGCCGCCTTCTTGTCGTAATTCGTTCCGAAGGGAGTCCCGCGGATTCCTCGCTTGGAGAAGCGCAAGCTGTTGTCCGTCGTCGACCTTCTTGGTCTTCGAGGCTTCCTCTCGGAACCTCTTGATGTAATTCTTCAAGGTCTCGGTGGGTAGTTGCTTGATGTTAGTCAAGGCACTCACCTCCAAATTGACCTTCCTGGCGGCGACAAACTGTCTCCGGAAGTTGGTTTGGAGTTTGTTCCAACATCCCACCGATCCTGGTTCTAGTTTCTTGAACCATTCCTCCGCCGAGCCGCTCAGAGTGAGGGGCAAGCATAGGCATTTGGCGTCATTGCTGACCCGCATGACTGTCATGACTCGGTTGAATCGTGACAAGTGATCACTGGGGTCGGAGTTCCCAGTATATGCCGCCATTTCGGGCATTTTGAAGTTTTTAGGGAGCTCCGCCTCCAGGATATGCTTGGCACAGGGCTCCCGGTCCTCACTGTCCGAGTCGGAGTCATCTCCCTTCGCCTCCGGAGACTCGGGCAATATCTTTTCGAAGGATGGCAAGCTCGCCATAATCCCTTCGTTTACGCACCCGGAGACTTCGGGTCCGTATCTTTTTGATCAAGGTGATCCCGGAGGTCACCTTGATTCCCATTGATTTGATTTCTCAGATCAATGGGTGGACATCTCTGTCCTCCTCTTCCTCTACCCCCCGGTTCCTGGTGCACGGAAACGCTTTTCCGGTCCCCTCGATCCTGAGGGCCAAGACTCCCTCTTTGGGGCTTGCCCCTCTGCGGACCTTTCCCTTTAGGGAAATCTGAGCGGACCTTTCGCGGATCCTGCGCCTTTTTCTTTCGACCAGGGGCAGAAGTAGGGTTTTTTGCTTGGTTTTCCTCAGCAGGGTGCCTTACAGGGCTAGGTTCCCTAGGCCTTTGCTGCTGGGAATTAGGCGAAGACGTAGCTGGCTCTCCGTCGAGTCCAGCGGCCATTGCCTTGGGATGCACGTGAATGCCAGCTGCCTCCATGGCTTTCGGCATGGCTAGCATCACCTCATGCATCTTTTGATTTTGCACTTTCTGAGCTTCGATCTCAGCTTCGTGATCGATAGCTTTTTGTCTGAGGAGCACCAGCTCTTGGTAGCTTCCATCATCGTAAGCGTACTCGTCGAGGTGTTCCTCGTGGTTTTCATCTGGAACTTCTTCCTCGGATTCCTCTGCTGCCCTTGAGGCTACATCCTCTTCATTGGGATCTTGAGCGTCTTCTAGAGGGCGAGGGTGACGTGTAGCTCTCGTCTCCACCATTGTCGTGAAGTTAAATGCTTGTTGTGAAGCAGCTTTCCTCAGCTCTCAATGAAAGCACCAAAATGTTGACCGAGGTTTTCGGCAACTAATAAAATATGAATATAATAATGAGCTGTAAGAAAGCGAGATGAAGACTTTTTACGTGGTTGGGGCGTTAATGAGCCTTAGTCCACGAGCCACTGCTATTAATGGATATCTTTAATACAGATTTTACACTTGGGAGAATGTTTCTCTCTTTAATACAAAGAATGTTCTTGGTGAGTTTTTTCTCTCTTTGCTCTTTAGCAACCAAGATTCTCCGACCCCATTAAATGAGCTTTGAGGGGGTATTTATAGTGTTTTGGTGGGGTAATCCCTAGAATTGTTCTTACATATGCGTCTGTAAGTATCCATAAAGTTGGGCATTTCCGATGAATATACCATGGGTGATGCATGGTCAAATCCCTAGGTGCTGTAGGGTTTTTATGGAGAATGTCCTTTTTGCCTTATGATTGACGTGACTCTTCGCAGAGTAGCCGTCGCTAGACTTAAATGATCATTACTGTAGCGCTGCTGTTTGGGGGTTGTGCCGTCAGACTTTATTGCGTGTTACAGTCCCAACACGCTTCCTCCCATGCAGCATTAAATGCGACTTGATTTCTCGGGAGAGACCTGACACATCCCGGAGTGCCTTTAAGCTATGCTCGCTTCCGGGAGTACCTTGTACTCCGGGTACATCTTCCGGGACCCATGCGAATAATGCTTCCTGGTGTCATACAAAGACTTAGCAGTTCTTCTCAAGTAATTTGATCCACGTGTCCCCTCTTGACTGGTCCACGTATATTGGGCGAATTTAGGAGCAACATATACTATACTTGATATCTATGCTTTTTTTTTTCTTTTTAATAAATTACCCAATCATTCAATTGCAGGATTTATGCGCATCGATGATAATAAGCTATAAATATCTTTTTAAATTAGTAAAAGGTCGCAAAAATTGTATAAATATTACAGAATTTAGTTGACAATACTATTTGCCTTAATTTTGAAGAATTTTGTAGTTGTTCATAATATTATAAAAATTATTTTGAAAGATTTTATGGTTATTTTTAATTTTTTTCACTGAGTGAGTAGCAAAGGCTTAATAGATATAACTATAGGTTAAATATTCAATTGAAAAAACATTCAAAAACATGTCGTAAATTGAAAAGAATAAATAAAAAAAATGTAAAAATAAAAATAAAAGTCTATAATTGTAAAAGTCTATAATCTTTCTACATGATTACTTAACATTAATTTTAATTTTATTACAAAATAAAAATTATACACAATGTTAATATAAAATCCAGCATTTCTTTCAAATTATAAATTTGTATATTTATATATACTTAAGCCACTTGTCATATGAGGCGTGTGGAAGTTTTTCTTATTCTTCTGATTTTCGTTACTTTCAAAGTTTCTTTAACATTAGTAATTATTGTGCATTTTACTTAAATACATCACACTACATGATAACTAAATTTATGCCTTCAAAAGTCACCAATATCTATGGTTAAAAAGATGTCCCTATAGTATAAGGACAAAAGTAGAGTATGTACTATAAAAATTTTCTATATATATATTAATAGTTATATCTATTTATATAAGGTAGTGCAGGGACTAGAGACATAACTAATATATTTTCATTGAAGGTGCTACAATTATTATAGTCATAACTTGTTTTAATTAAAGAATGTTACAATAATTTTTTCTCGATAAAAAATTTAAATAACTAAAAAAATTGAGAGTTCTTTCCCTTAATATATGTTGGCTTAACGAGTAGGGGATCTAGTTTTTAAAGTATTATTACCTAGCTATTAAAGTTATATATATATGAGCAAGACTATAGTAGTAAAATTATTTTTTAAAAATAAATACCAATATAAAAATAATTTAAATTAATTTTATAAAAAAATAATAATAATTCAAAATAAAAATTAATAAATTTTTTAATTATTAATATTATTTTATTTTTTAAAAAATTAAATATTATTAAATATTATTATAATATGTATAAAGTTTTAATTATATACAAGCAGTCCTATCGTAAGAATATACACCTTACATCATAATAACCACACGATCTAAAATCAATAGTTAAAAAAAGTTCCCTATCGGTAGGGAACTTTTGTTAGGTCCTATCATAGTCTTGCCCTATATATATAACATATCAAATTTTAAAATTTAAATTTAATGTATTTTATATAATTTTTTTGAATAAATATATTCTCTATAATTTGGTTTTAAAATAATATCAAAAATTATTCTACCAAAAATTTTGGTTTTTTTCCTTATTTATAATTTTATTTCTTACTCTTGATAAAATAATAAAAAAAAATTAATAGTTTCAATTTTCTTAACTATGTAAAACATACTTTGAAACAACTATGAGTGTGGTATAGATTTTTCTCTTTGATAATATTGTGAATAATTAACCAAAATACATAAGTAAAAAAAATTAAACAGAACTACAAACTACAAAAATGTAATTTAATAATTATAGTTTAGATAAACTACAACAACACATCTTAATTATCAGCATATTGACCATGAATATAAATCTTACTTTAATGCTTTAATGATTAATGCTTTCAACACATAATTGTATTACTTACAAGAATGATCCAATCTAAAAAATCCAGTGCTCTATCATCACAAAAAAAAAAAAAAAAAAAAAATACAATTATTGGCTAAATATATCATATAAAATTATCAAAATTAGTACAAAACTAAAAAACGATATGAAGACAAGTATATTAAAATAAGGAGAGTGAGATAATTAATGTTTAAAAATAATATAAAACATTCCTTACCATATAATTATAATTATTAATAATTTGATCAATTAGCTTCAGAAATCTTCAAAATGTTTGTGTTGACAATTGGCTTCAAAAATCCTCAATGTTTGTGTTGAATCAAGTGTAGTAGATGATGATTATTCTGTATTGGGAAAAGAACAAAATATATATTATGTCACATATATATGAAATTGGTAGTATTACTTTAGATGTACTACGTCGTACCATCAAAGACATTGCAGAATTAATTCAATAGTAACAGAATTATACTACAAAATATACAAATCATGCATGAATAGCAACATAGAGAGACGTCGAGGGAGAGAGAGAGAGAGCAATTAAGAGAGGAATGATTAGGAGGATATGGTTGTGCTTTTAAATTTAGGGTTAAGGCTTGTTATATTGTGATTTAGTATTAATAGTACACAAAGTTATTTATTAGGGATCATTTTGTAATAGATATTTTAGATATGTTGTTTAATCATTAATTAATGATAAAGATTTATACGGTTGATATTTTTATTTTTATTATTATTAGTATTATATAAAACTAATAATTAAGTGACGGTATAAAATAGATGGATTAATTAATGTTTATAGATGGATTAATTAAGTGACGGTATTAGCCAATTATGCTTTGACAAACAAAGTTAGTGCTATGTGGATTGGGGTTTCGCCTGCTTGTGCTCGTCATGTGATTGAGCGTGACTTGTCATTTTCTTGTAATCGTCTAGTTGTTTAATGAAATATTTGGTTCTCAAAAAAAAAAAAAAAAGAAATTAATGTTTATAAATCTAATTAAAAATTAAACTATGAGACAATTAAGGGGAGAATAGATATGAGCATTTAGAATAATTGTAGAGTGTCACATCACCGCCTCATGTCTCTCATTTATATATTATTAGTATTATATATAGGAATGGCAATTTGGGCTATTTTCGCGGGCCGGGCCGGGCCCCCGGCCCGACGGGGCGACTTTGGCCCGATTACATCGGGTTGTTATCGGGCTTCCGGCCCGGCCCGGTACATATTATTTCGGGTCGGGCCCGATCCGACCCCCTTTTTTTTTTTTTTCTGCTTGTTTGTTTTCTTCTGCTTTTATTCTCTTTTCTAATCAGTCATTTCATTACTGTCTGTCTGTGTATAAGTCGGTGCTCTGGTGTGCATGTGTTTCCACTTCCCACCTTGTGAACTTAAGTGTTTAGGGCTTATATAAATACACAATCACAAATTAATCTTAGAATTTAATTTCAAGGTAATTAAAATTTGGAGTGTTCCGTGTATATTAACAAGAACTACGTCGACATGGATGAGTACCCTGTCACCACAGAAATCCAGGTATATATATATCTTTCTTCCTATTATTTATTCCCTTTTTTATTATACTTGTTACAGAAACCGATCCTTACAAAATAAATAGATAAAAAGTAATGATCCGATTATGGTCGATACTTTGACATTGTTACAGAAACAGATCCTTATAAAATTAATAGATCAACTGATTTCAATGATCCGATTATGGTAGATACTTTTGCAGAGCAAGATCTTAAAAGGATTACTTCTATTGCTCTGTTTTTATATAAATAAATAAATATATATATTTTTTGCTGAGTATAAAAAATGTACTACAGAGTGTAGAGATCTTTAATTACGATCTCCGACTAAAGGAACTTCTCTTTTATTAAAGAAAATGTAGAATTATTCTGTTCACTATTATTTTTAGTTACAAAACATCAGTGAAGATAAGACTATTTAGTGATGAGAATATGTTACCATTCATATGCTTATATATGTATAGAGAGTAAGTAGTAAAATAAACTGATTAAAAAAAAAAAGGAATACGGGTCGGGCTCAACCCGGCCCGATTATATCGGGTCGGGCTTGGCCCGCAATGCTGAATAAAAAAGTCGGGTCGGGCCGGGCCGGGCCAAAACACTATCGGGCCGGGCCGGGTTTATGGCGGGCTGGGCCGGGCCCGGCCCGATTGCCATTCTTAATTATATAAAACTAATAATAAGAGTTTAATTTCAAAAAAAAAAAAACTAATAATTAAGTGACAGTATAAAATAGATGGATTAATTAATGTTTATAAATCTAATTAAAAATTAAACTATGAGACAATTAAGGGGAGAATAGATATGAGCATTTAGAATAATTGTAGAGTGCCACATCACCGCCTCATGTCTCTCCTTTATATATATAGATAGAAGTATTATATAAAACTAATAATTAAGTGACGGTATAAAATATATGGATTAATTAATGTTTATAAATCTAATTAAAAATTAAACTATGAGACAATTAAGGGGAGAATAGATATGAGCATTTAGAATAAATGTAGAGTGCTACATCACCGCCTCATGTCTCTCCTTTATATATATATATAGATAGATAGATAGATAGATATAGATTAATATATATAGATTTTTTTTTAAAAGGAGACATTTTACTAATTTTGTTTCTAAATTTAGAGTTATTTTGTATCTCAATCTTAAATAATATACCTTTTTATAGAAATTACAATTTTAATTCTATAAAATGAAATGAAACCTCCATACCAAATTCCCCTTAATATTTAAGAGGAAATTACATTTTATATCATTTTTATATTGTCATCTTTTATTTTTATCTTCTTTTTTAGAGTCTATCATTTTTACCTTTTTTTTTTTTTTTAAACATTGTACTAATTTTGTCCTTGTCACTTCAAGATACTTTTCATGTGATTCTTCTATGTCAGGGTATTTTAGGTACAATAAGAAGTATGTTTCAATTAAAGATAAAATTATAAGTAAATTTGATTAAATATTGATTAATAAAAGTGGTATTTTTCAACTTATCCCAACATTTAATTTCTGGCTCCACCAGCTGTCTCCTATCCCTACCAATATTTTTCCTAAACGATTTCCAAACCGAATTTTATTCCATGTATAATCCAATTAAGTAGTGGGGTTGCATAAATGCATACTAATGTAACGTGTTAATTGTTTAATTATTGATATGATTTGCATATGAATATGAATAAACTCATCCCGAGTAGTATATCACCACCAACACAATAAACTGTTTAACCATTATGTTTCAAAGTGTCAATTTGCCCAAATGGATCAACATTGGAAACATTTAATGAAGAATATTCTTTATTAGATTCGGTCAAACCATGATCTTCTTCTTCTTCTTCTTCTACCTTATTGAATTTTTGATCGAAACCTAACTCAAGCTCCAAACATTGTCCTTCTTCTTCCTCCCCTTCTCCGAAATCCCAAATATTTTTCTCCTCACAACGCCCATAAGCCCAACTACACACCAAAAAGTAGACCAAATTGACCAAACCCAAGAAAGTCAAAACCCAAAAGTAGTAATCGTAGTGACCCTTGTTTGGATCATTAGCAACCCAACTCACATTCCCGCCTTTCCCACTTGCTTCGTTGGCTATTCGTAGAATCAAAGCCGCAATCAGATTCCCAAACCCCATTCCCAGAGCGAACAATCCCACGGCAAAGCTGGTCATGTTCTTGGGAAACTGAGAGTAGTAGAATTCAATCTGTCCAATGGCATTAAACGCTTCAGCCAAACCAGTCAAACAGTACTGCGGAACAAGCCAAACCCACGACATTGTTTCGCCATAAACGACGCCCAATCTTCGTCGTTTCAACTCCACGGCGGCGGCCGTGGCCGTGGCGATGCAGGAGATGGCGACCCCAATTCCCATCCTTTGTTTGAAGCTGAGGCCTTGACGATGTCGTTCGGTGAAGCTGGAGAGGAGTGGGATTAGTGCTCTGTCGTAGATGGCGACCCAGAGGAACAGAGTGAGGATTGAGAAGACGACGAATGAGCCTTCTGGGATCTCGAAATGGGTGGTGAGGTGTCGTTCTGTGGTCTTTGCTTGGATTAGGTAGAGTGCGTGTTGGTTCATTGCTACTGCGACGAAAATGCCGGTTGACCAAATTGGGAGGACTTTGAGAATGGCTTTCAGTTCTTCAACTTGCTTTACTGTGCATAAACTCCATGGATTTATTGCTAAACCATCTGGGGTTATCTCCTTATCTGGGTTTCTAATCATACAAGCCTTGTTCAAGAACCTGAGAATAATGGGTAGTGTTTTTACTTTGATTAAATTAGTGATATTATGCAAAGATAGCATTTTTGTTATGGTTTAGTAAAATTGATTGTGGTGGCTTCTAGTTCTACCTTAGCTTATCTGTTGGTCTGACAAGTTTGGAACCTTTGAGATGATACCAGCCATGGAATTTGTCATCTTGAGGCAAAACCAAGTGTCTGTTCTTCCAAGCTGCTGCAATCACATGAGTAAAACCTGAAAACATGTTCTTATTAGCGCCCACCCTTACATAAAGAGAAGAGCCTATGAAAAATAGAAATGTTGAGACTAGCATTAGCCCTGCAGGAACTCCAAACCCCACAATCCAGCCACATTTCTCTTGTAGATAAACTATGGCAGTTACTGAAACCATCACTGAGATTCCAACCGAAGCGTAATACCAGTTGAAAAAGCTTTGTAAGATCCTCTTATTATTGGGATTTTCAGGCTTGTCAAGTTGGTCAGCTCCGAAAGCCAAAGAACAAGGTCTAATCCCACCAGCTCCAACACTCATAAGAATAAAAGAGTAAAGAAGCAACACAAGTTGAGGACCGGTTGCTTTGGAACAACTCTGTCCTGGTTTACCAATGTCACAGTGAGCAGGCCTTGCTGTTGGGATTATAGCTGTTAACCATAGTACTATCATTCCCTGAGAAAAATATAAAATCCAAACGAATTAATAATAACTTTCATTCCATTCATTCTTTTTTGAATGGTTTAATATGTACTTACCAATAGGGTAGTGATGGTTCCTAGAGCAATCATTCGAAAACGACCCAAATGAGAATCAGAAAGAAAAGCCCCTATGATGGGTGTAAAGTTGGACATGGCTCCCCACAATAGCAGAATAGTGGCTCCGGTGGCAACATCCAAGTGGTACTCATTCCTTAGGTAATTTATCATATTTGCATGGAGTCCAATACTGGCAAGCTTTTCAAATGTTTCGTTTGCTGCATTGGAGAGAGAGGAGCAAAATCAAAATGTTATGCTATTATTGGCTCAGAAATATATATATGTATATATTCAACACAAGTAAATAAACACAATTTCATGGTGTTGTAATTAAGAGAGATTAGTACAAATGATAAATGGCATGGTTCTAAGGCCACCCTTTTTGCTTTTAACTTTTTCAGGAGAGATCTCCATGCTTTTCTTCATGCAATGAATTTAGAGCTCACTATGTTTTCTCAGATTACTGACCTCATTATTTTGGGTGAGAGAGATTGGTATGTAAAAAGTACTTATATATAAGTAGAGACAAGAGTCACGAGAGAAAGGGAGTTAATTACAATCTACCAAGACTAACATATGATAATCTAATAGGTCACTTTGAGATTATCATCAGAATATTCCAAGACTAACATATATAATTTGTGTCTGTCATTTTCATGTCAAAAGCGAACAAGTGCAATTTAACCTCATATTATTAGAATTTACATGTGAAATCCAAATGTGTGGAAAAAGACAAATTAAATTTCTCCATGAAAATATATTTAGTTATTGGTTCTTGAAGAAAATAAGTTACTTCAATTTAGAATGAAAGTTGATTACGTTAGAGAGTGTCATTGTTAATATTGAAAAGGTAATAAAATAAATAAAGTGAATGAGATTCCGTTTTAAAACCAATTAGTAAAACCAACAACTTCTAAATGTGTTCATAGTCAAACACAAAGGCAAAGGACTAGTTAATAATCCACTAACATTGTGGATACTTTACAAAGGACTATGCTAAAGTAAATATCATCTAACTCAATCAAATCACTACAACAAAACTTCAAATTCGCCCCTAAAAAGTCAAATGATTTGACTTAATATCATCAACAATAGAAGCAACTTATGATATTGCTTCGGGAGATTACCGACCAATTTTTTTTTTTTCTTAAAGGAAAAAGGTTGCCATTGTCATTTCATTAAATTTTCTCACATTTACACCATCTATTTTTGGCTTCACATCTAACAAGTGATTTGTGTGAAACTCTCATTGTTGATATTCTAATAGTCTTTAAATTCGCTCCTACAAGGCTAAAAATTATCCTTATTATGAAATCTATATTTGTGTTTATGAATGACAGTTAGGTAGATGATTTATTTGATTAAGAAAATAATATTTTTTAATTAAATAATTAAATATTACTATAGTTATTAAAAATTAATTATTAAAACAAAAATAAAAAATTTAATTAAACATTCAAATTTGTTATATTATTACATATTAAGATTAATTAATTTATGCATGTTCACACTACAATAATATGATAACAAATGAATTAAAACAGCACATTATTTTTGTATTTTAAGTTAATCCAAAACATAGATTAAAGAATGGCCTTAAGTAGGGGAGTGTACAAAGAAGAGATGATAGGGAAAGAAATACATCAAAAGCTTAGTTCATTTCTTGTACCAAATGTAGTTTAGCACTTTATTATCATTTTTTTTTTATTTTTTTAATAGATATAAGACTAATTAGGATTTTTGTTCCCTTAATTTTGACACGCCAAATCATATTCTTGAACTTTTTTACTGTTAATTTTTTTTTCTGAATTATTGTGATTGTTAGAATTGTAAAATTTTATTCAATTTTACTAATTCGGTGATTGTTCATATACTAAATAGTGCTCCCAAAACTTTAATATATACCAATTAATCATGCCTCCGAACTTTGATATGTAACAAATTATGCCCACTGAATTTTTATCCAATGCAACTTTCCTTAGTAAAATTGGACAAATATCCTTAAATCCAACAATCTCAATTCACGAAGAATTTGTAACGACTTGAAAATTTCAAGGGACATAATTTGATACATATCAAAATTTGGGAATGAAAATCCTAATTAGTCTAGATTTAATTACACTAAATTAGCAATCATCTTTTTAAATTAAAATAGAGTAATAATAAACAATGGACACATATTTAAATTACAATCAATAATGTGTATTTAATTTAGTCAGTTTTGAATAATAATTATATATATATACTTTTTATTGTATTGTTAAAATTAATTTCAATGTAAACTATATATAAATATATAAATTAAAATTTCTATATAAAAATACTCTATTCAATAATAATCTCTACTTTATTATAAAAAAATCAAATCCTAATTTAGGTCATTTATAAATAAGAATAAACTCTAAATCGTAATTAGTTTTACATTTTTTAAATCTCGTTCTATATAAAAATAATTATATCTTAATATAAAATATACATATAGTTTATAAATTTTTTTTTATGTAAAATTAATAATTTTATTCTAAATTGTAATACATATATAAATATTATATTTACTTAAAATAATTTTATTATAATATATAGTATTAATAATTGTTTATTGTTTTTTTTTTGAATGAAAAATTCATTTTTATTAAGCTTCAAAATCAGTTACCGACAAGATAGTAACTCAATTGGAACAGACTCCAAACTGAAACAATATCAGGGAATACTATACCAGCCTTAGTAAAGTTATGAGCCACTGCAGTGACAAACCATTTAACAAAACATAAAGAAACAGAACCCAAATCAGCAAGCAATTGTCTACACTTGAATGACCATACCGAACAAGGAAATCATACTAATGGAACTTCTTAAAGCTTGCAATACACAAAGACAATCTGTCTCCAAATAACTTGGTTCCATTGTTGATCCTTAGATAAAAATTTTATTGTATTAATAAATCACACCAAATATAACATTTATTCCATTACTAAAACTCTATTATAAAAAGATTTGATAGCATATAAATACCAGAAATATCTTACATAACACACACTCATATTTTATGTATATGTACGTTTTGATTTTTATAAACATAACATTAATAATTTAGTTGTACCTATAATTTCGTAAGATTTATTGGAAAACTTATCCCATATGAATTAAATGTAAAAATATTGAATCATGTATAAGAACATAAACTACTCTACTTATCACCAATTAGTTTTAAGATAGAACCCCATAAGGTGGTGTTTGGTTTGATGTAATGTAATGTAATAGTAATGGTAATAGTAATAGTAATGGTAATAAAATAAGAATGTTAATATGAATTGATTACAATGCTTGGTTTGGTATGAGAATGTAATAAAATAAACTGTGTATTGACTAAAATAACCTTGTTGCTTTTATTATAAAATTATAAAATATTTTTTTTTAAAAAAAGGGTATTATAGACTTTGACTTTTTTTATTATATTGTTATTAATTTTTTTTTTCTTTGTAATGGAGATTACATTGATTTTGGTATGTAATCATCATTATAATATTCAATACAATAAGCATTATATCGTAATGGATTAGAAAAGTTAAGAAAGAAAATCAAACTATGTAATGGATCTATTCATTATTATTACAATGAACCAAACATCACCTAATTATTGTAAAGATTAGTGCTAATAATATTTGACGATAAAAAACAATAGTAATGGCATTTAGTACATTTGACATCATGTGCGCATAGGAGAAAATTTGAAAATTTAGTATGAAATTAAAAACACTTTTGTACCACTTTTGCATTGTTCTAATTAAAATGGTTACCATTTCAGAATCAATGTTATGTACCTCTTGACTAATCAAGCAAATCTGAAAGATACAATAATTTTAAGACATTAATTTATTTTATTAATATTGAAAAATCTAACTGCACTGACCCTTATTTAAGGAAGGAGAAGACAGAAAAATAGGAATGATAATTGATCTGTGATGTGTTTTCTATAGGCTTATGTTGTACTTAAGTTGTACTTGGTATATACGATGCATAAAGTACGTTATTCTTTGGTACTTTGTAATTTGTATATGCTATTTACATTTTCACTAGTTGTTCTCAAACAAATAAATAATCAAATGAATATCATATCTTTATCAACTCTACAAGAAAAAATGATGACTTTTTATCCAAAATTTGCAACATCCTCTATTTTTAGCTAGCTTAATCCCCATGCCTGCAAACCAACAAAAGTAAAGAAAATATAAAATATAAAAATTGATTTTTATTTCCAAAGAAAGAAACAATAATATGGAGTCTCTTCAATCATTTGTTCTTTATTTAATTTTGAAGAGAGGCAAATTAGTATTTTTTTTATTTCTTTTTTGAAAATCTGTACAAGTGGAAAAGCAATCATCATCATCATAACATGTAGTGTTGAGGATATGATTCATAAAATTTACCTGAATTTGACCGTCGGAAGTACCAAACACCAAGACTTCTTCAGTAGAATCAAGAGCCATGCAAAGAACTCTGCAATTTGAACCAGTTTGTAGTGTGTCTATTCTGTTCAACTTCTCCCTATTCCAAATTTCCACACTTCCTTTTTTGCATCCCAAATAAATTAGTTCTGAGCTTATGGCCATCACTCTTACTTCCAATGTAGTAACCAATGATCCAACTATATTGTAGTCTGATGTGCTTAAGATCTTCCCTCATCAAAAATACATTAATTCAGATACAAATTATTAGTAATCCTCATACGAAAATTTGGATTTATAGTCTCATCAAAGAAAAAAAAAAGTTCATAATAATAATAATAATACGCAAATTTGTTCTCCCTAAAATTTGATAACTATCAAGTAATGTCCCCAAATTTTTCGGTCGTTAAAAGTTTTTCTCGACCAATTGAAATCTTTCGATAAAGAACTTTTGTTCAATTTTACTAATGGATGCTTAACGTGGACAGAAATTCGAGACACACGATTAGATACATATCAAAGTTCAAAGACACGATTTAGTATGTATCAAACTTTAGGAGACACAATTTGGTACATAGACAATTGTCACATTAGTGACTTGTTAGTAAAATTGACGAAATTGGATGAAAGTCCATAAATCTAACAATTTTAATAGTTTTGGAGAATTTTTATGGCTTGAAAAGTTAGGATATACGATTTGGTATATGTGAAAGTTCGGAGAAAAAAAATCCTAATTAAATGTAATAATATTATAAGGTACCTTGACAACTGTTCCATCCAAGGAAGTAGAAGCAGCATATATATGTTCACCATATATTTGCAAGGCATGAACAGGGCTTGCTTTGCCAAGCAATTTCCTAGAACCAATTTGAATGGTACCGACTGTTTCTGTGGCCAAATCAATCTCCTGAAAAAGTTTGCAAAATTTTTTGGTTATCAGAATGGGAAAGAAACAAGTCTAGTTGGATTGGAACCAAGCTCAAACTAATAATTAAAAACACAAAAGAGGCATACTTGAATGCTATTATCTTGGCATCCACAGTATAATTTTCCCTGCACTAAAGCCAAGCACTTCACATGTTTGCTTCCATTCAACAATTTGGATGATCCATTCCCGGAATGAACCTAAGTTAAACAAACACAAGCAAAGTATATAAGTTCATTTCCCATACATTGGATTATTGAGTTTGTCAAATCATAAACAAACTTGATTCAGCTTATATGTATTGTTTCAAAACTGAACCCTGTGTTGTTAAGTACCTTGACACCAGAACCATGTGGAATAAAGCAATAAACTGTATTGGAAATGACTAAACTGAGAACTTGATCCTTCATATCATGTACTTGTATACAATGTATTGCTTTGTCGGAAATAGACCAGACCTGTTCTCCAGAAAAGAAGGGAATGATTCAGTATGAAAAAGGAGGTATGGCTTTACATGGTATTGGAGAAAGTATTAGAAATCATACCCTTGAAGTCCTATCAAGTGAACCACTGTACAGTTTCTCTGCTGCTGGCAAAATAGTTAGGCTTGTAACCGCCTTTGTATGTTCTCGAATTTCCTGGATCAGATGAAGAATGCTACCTTTACCGGTCCACACCTTCAGAATTGAGTAACAGGTAATATCATCAGACTCCATACAATACACATCTAATTAGAGCTTTACAATTAAGATTAAGATAATGAAACATATAAGATACCTTTATTGTGCCATCTGAATGGCCTGAAAAGATTTTGTCTTTGAAAGAAACTAAAGATAGAACCTCTCCATTCTCGCTGCAATCTACTTGAACTAATTGTTTATGACTCCACAAGTCCTGTGGTCATGCACAAACAGTGTTTAGTCAAAGCACTATCATCTTTTCCATGCAAGATACAGAAGAAACATATAACAGAACAGAACTTACAGCACTTGAGTCTTGGCCTTCAAACACCATTTTCAGCATTTCAAGTGCTAAGGGAGTGGATTTCCTCAGCACTCTCAGACCTTTAAATATGTCTTTTAAATAGGAAGTTAACTCATGTAGCCCCTCTGAAATTCACAATAAACAGTAGCTAAGTAACTGGAATCTCAGAATTAAGTCTTACTTTAATGCCCCAAGAAGATATAAAATGAGTAAAAGATGTCCAAATCCGCCACCTAAAATGATCCTCACAGAGAAAGACAAACTCAATCTGGCTGACACTTTCTGAATCTGTCTAGATAATTCTAAGACTACTTCTTCTAATGATTTTCACTCACCAGGTTCCTGGATGAAGCTGCTGAGTGCAAGCAAAGAAAGGATTTTCTCTTCAGTATTTCTGGAGGACTTGAATATGGAAGCGAACCGTTTCAGCAAGCAGACTCGTGCTGCTCCTCGTACTCCTGTATCTGGAAGAGTTTTGAGCATGTCTACAAGCCATGTAGCTGATATGAAGCATGTTGAACATAGTTCTGAATCTGTGCTTCTTAAGCCTTCAGATAAAGCCTCAAAGAGTAGACCAAACTCATGGCTCACCAGAACAGAAGCCATTTTCCTTTCCCAATTTTCAGCTGCCTTTTCTTCTTCCTTCTATAATTGAAACAATGAAATTAGATAAGAAAAAGGATGAAATGAAAATTAAGAAAAGGACGAATAATGCAAAACACAGTATTTTAGGATGCTCACAAGGCTCTCTTCAGCTTCTGCTGAGAAACTGCTTAGTTGGTCAATTCTCACAAGATTATTATAGCTTTTGTCTAGGCCAGCGCGTTTGAGAAGGGTAGCTCTTGTAAGAGACTTCCCTGAAGTGGTGAAACTCCCTTGTAGTGACATAATTGTTTCAGCAGCAGCTAATTGGACACCAGGGAATTCTGTATTTCTGAGGCAAGATATGAGAGTATCTATCGCCTCTTCGCGGTAAATGCTCATCTTTCTTGGCTCCGTCTACAGACAAAAAGACAACAATGTCAATTGAGGATCACCAGTAGGATAACACAGATTAATAGTAAAGCAGAAAGTAGAAGAATTTCAAACCAGAAGGTCTAGCTGGAGAAGGAGACCAGCAACTGTTGGACATTGATCATCAGGAGCTGTCTGAAGATAAACAAGAAGGGCATGCATTGTACTGAGAGGCCCTTCATCCTTTATAATGTGAAGGATTTGGTCATTGAATGTTCTTCTGAATCAAAGAAAAATCAAAAGTTTACCAGGCATGCTCAACTCAACTCCAAAAGATTCATGGAAGAGATCTTTAAGATTTAAGAGATGTTACCTGTTTAATTTGACTAATTCTGATAAAAAGTTAATCATCTCGAACCGTTCTCCATCATTTGGACCCATTAAGCTTTCCAAAACAGGAGCCAACTCAGCCTTATCAGCAATAATGTTCCTGCACTTCCCATCTACCTGCATACACTTGACAAGAATTCCAACAGTAGCAATCCTCTCTTCCGAGGATTCGGCCCCCAAACAATCAACAACACTTTCAATCTCCTTTCCAGAAACCATGGAATTAACAACAGAAGCAGCTGTGGTCTCATCACAGCTCTCAAAAACCTGTCCCAACAAAATCACTGCAGCTGTTTTTGGCTTCACACACATATTAAACAAATCCCTCTCTTTATTATTTATGGCCATTAAGAGTGAGTCCACCAAGTCCAACTTTGTCAAGTCAAGAATTGATGTTCTTAGCAAATATATTAACACAATAGCTTCAGTCAACCCCTTTCTAAGCAGAGCAGCAATGCATTCCACATCAGAATCAACCTGAGTAAGCGTCTGGATCACAGCTTTGTCTCTTGATCCCAACTCAGACAGAAGAAAAATTGTTGCTCTAAGTACCTTAGAATCAACAGAATTGAAAAGTATCTCAACAAATCCATTTACAACAGGAGGCTTTGATAGCATAATCTGAATATCATGTTCCATATTTGCTTCCTGCCAGAACCGCTCGATTCGAAGCACTGCAGTCTCAGACTCCTTGAGAATCTCAGAGGTGCAGAGATTGGAAATGGCATGTCTCAGCTCACTAACAGTCCCTTCAATGGTGGCTTGGCTTATGACACTGTTGGGTGAATTGGAAGGCATCATATCTGAGTTGGAATTCACAACTTGGTCAATTCCTATGCATAAATTTTCAGAATGGTTTACTGCAGCCACTAAATCAGGATTGAGCTCTTGCCAGCTCCCAATGAGCCTTTTTAAGACATAGTTTGTTTTAGGCAACTGTGTGTTTTGCAGCTCCTGGCGCGTAATTGGGCAGGTGTCGTTTCCTCTATCGAGCCATTCTTGGATAGCTCGGCGCTCGTAAGTCTGACCAGTCTCAAGGGTCACCGGATCATTGAAGACATTGCTAGTTATGGGACACACAAAGTCCTTTGGAGGTGTTTGTTTTCCTATAACATTATCTGGAGAACTGATCGTAAAAAGGACAATTAAAAAAGTCCAAGTGTTATTACAATGTTACATATTTGTCTTGTCTGGTGTTTAATTATTTAATATATACATATAAATATATGTTATTGCGTACCAACTTGATTCTGCCAAACCGGGTTGCTCTGGTTTCTGGGTTTGACTCTGTCTGGACTCAAACAAGGCCATGTTTCTGTTTCTTTCCTAAAAAGGCGCAACAAACACAAGAAAAACTATTATTATTATATTACAAGAAGTAATTAACATAGGTAAATCAGACCAAAGTTGAAAGCTTTTTTTTCGTTGGTATCCATTATTATTATTATTATTATTACCACCTCAGTCTCTGCTTCAGATTCTTCGGAAGAAGATTCTACCCGAATATCGTCCAATGAAGACTCAAGTTCGGAGTAGGAGTTTGTTTTGGGTGACGTTGAAAATTTCCAAGAAGATTTTTGATCTGAAAATATTTGAGGAGAGACTCTTTGAGGGTAAAATGGTAAAGTCTTGGACTTGGACTTGCTGCTACTAGTTTGGTTGAATAGTTCAGTAGACCTTTCCCCTTCGGTCCATATTGGCTGCAATTGTTTAAGCAAAAAAGAAAAGACAATATTACATTTCTGCCGAACTTGAACAAGGAACTGTTAAAATTCAACTTTTAGAAATAAAAGAAATTGAGATTTTTGCATAATTAATGAAATTTGTAATAATATGGAAAACACGTGTCAAATTGAATCATTTGAAGTTCATTGAGGATCTCCTAGTCAAATCAAGTCAAGCCAAGCAAGCAACATATTAAATAGGGTAAAGCATTTTTATTAGTGGAAGTTGAAATAAGTAATATACATAAATTTCAGATGTGATAATCATGAATTACAAATCTAAACATGTAGCTTACTTTTGCAAATATGGACGACTAAAAAAATTCTTCAATTGAAGGACTTAGAAATTGATTGGTTAACAATATATATATTATATAATACTGTTTCAGCATATGGCATGGTATAATTTTATTCTTGTTTAGGTAGTATCAATATTGTGAAACTGTCAGAAAAAAAAAATACTAATTTGCTAGCTGGTCCGGACCATACAATTTGACGAAGAAGGATATAATATTATATATGTATATTTATAAATGTACTGCTTAAAACATTATTTCAATCTTATCTGGGTACTAACTTGTTGGAGGAAAAGAAAATAAAACAAAACTTAAAAAGCATTTTGTTACAACGTGACGTGGTCGGCTGAAAATAAGGACAAGGAAGTAAGAATTAGCAAATTGAGGATCAGGACAGAAAAATATATATTAAATTTACAAAACTGATAAAAATTAAATCAATAATTTAAAAGGGTAAAGAGTTTTTAAGCAATTAAGCCAGATCTAACGGCAAACGGACAAAACAAGGTATAAAATTCCAATTCTAAATCCATACTCCTGCAAAGAAAAATCATAATATATGAAAAATAGACCAATTCTCATAACCGAGGGCACAAGATGAAAATTATTACAATATTAAAATAATAATTTAGTTTAGTTTGAATATAGTACAGTAGCATCATAAAGTCACCTTAGGAAACAGCTAAATTAATAACACTATTATACAATAGTTTAAAATGTAATAAAATAACCATAATTTCTAATCTCAATTACTTTACTGAAAAATAAAAAACTGTCAACAAAACCATGTTTTTTTTTTTTTTAAAAAAAAAAAAAACACCTTACTAAAATTTAACTAAGCCTAAATTATATATTCACTTTCTTTAACATTTTTGTATATAAATTTTTTTTTTACCTTTACCTCATAGTAATTTAGTCAATATTGATTATATTATTCCCCAGTCTATAATTAATAAATTAATTAAGGAGAAAAAAAAACATTATTACATTATACCGTCCGTTTACGGAAATCCTACTAAGCTGCTCAGTCCTCATCGGACGGTCCTCATTAAATCCACGATGATCATCAAGAGCTTGGCTTGTTTGCATTATAGTCAAAGGTGGATGAAAAGTCAACCTATTAATATTATCACCCTTATCTTCATTTTCCAAAACCTCTTTCAAGTACTTAGCCAAAACCCGGCAATTCTCATCAACAACCTCCTCATATTCCGTCTCCAATATTTTCAGCTCAGAAGCCTGTTCGTCGCTCATCTTCGACAAAGATTTCGTGCTCGGCACGGCACCCATTTCATCGTTAATCGAGTAATCGTCGTCGTCGTCGTAAAATGTATTGGTAAAGAGATTGTTATTATTCGGCGGAGGAGAAGTAGTGCTAATCGACAAGATCTTCGATCTCCGATCATTCAATTCGCGGAGAACGGGGAGAAGGTGAATTAGAAAGAGCTCTTCGAAAAGCGAGGGAGCGATTTCTGAGCGAGCCGACGAAGGATCCAACCGGAAAACGTCTAGGAGGCTGAGAGCGGCGTCCACCGGGCGGCGCCAGAGGCCGTAGGTGAGGGAAAGGAGGAGGGAGGAGACGGAGTTTTCGGGGTGAGAGAGGAGGAGGTTTTCGATGAGGCGGAGGGATGATGATCTGACGGTGGAGCTTGTGGAGGTTATTGCGTTGTCGAGTGTTTCGGCGGCGAGGTTTAGGGGTTTGATTAGGGCGGTTGGGTCGTGGGAAGGGGGTGGGGAAAGGGTCAGTTTGCGGCGGAGAATCGAGAAGAGACGGCGGCGAATTTCGGATTGCGAGAGGGCTTCGGAGACGAAAGTGGCGGTGTGGTGTAAGATTTGTGATGACGTGGCGGAGGTGGAGGTGGTTGTCATGGTGATCAATGGTAGGAGATTGAGATGAGGTTTTAGATGGAAATAATAAAGAGTGGAATTAATTATGTTGGTTAATTGTCATCAGATTCAGGGGTGATGTTATTAACTGAAATACCTGTTTCATAAAAAGCTGGCGGGAATCAAATGGGACGGCCGTTCTGAAATGACTACTCTAACCTCATAAAATGAATCAAATATAACTTGTTAGTATTCTCAGGGAAAGGGTTAAGATAGTAATTTTCGATACCTTTGAAATTTATAAGGCAAGTGATGTTTTGAAAACCCCCGTAGAGTGTGTTTAAACATTCAAAGGTTACGATTACCCAATTGGCAGGCGAGGCCGGCTTCGAATCCAGAGTTGATTTAATAGGAGCTGTCGATTTCCAATTTCTGAAATATTAAATTTGAAACAATCCCAAGTTTTTCCAAATTAGTCCAATTTTTCTTAGTATTCTTCCTTTTGTCCCTAGAATTTCCCACTCAGATCCAAATCAGGAAAACGTGTTTGGAATGGAATGATTGATAGAATTCCTTGTATTGTGTCATGCACCAAATTATAAAATCTATTTATAAAAAAATGTAATTAGTAGTAATACTGGTACTAACTAGTATGACAAGGGTCTTAATTATCGAAAATTCGGAATCGTTTTGTTGGTTGTTTTTAGTTAAGCGTAACAATAGACGAGTACAGCATAAGATCAATATTAGATAAATACGTGGAGCTTTTCTTGAAGAAACTGTTCATATGAATATATAAATATTATTAATAATGATCAAGTGATAATAATAATAATAATAATAATAATACAGCCGAATACTTAGGGCCGCCTTGGCTTGGATGGCGAGCTAATTAGACAGACAATATGGGTCGATTGCTACTCTCGATTGATAAAGCAAAGAACATTAATTAGTAAAGTGAGAAAAGAAATCTTTGCAGGTGAATTATTAAAAGGTATTATTGGTGTATCTAGCATCCTACTGTCATTCGGTAATCAGTGTAATTAATTATTAGTATCATTTAACTTAAGAAAATAGCTTTTTTAAAGAATATCATTAATTATTAGTATCAGTGTAATTAATTACTGCACATTAATATTCAATAACAAATGCTCTTAGCCTCTTAGCAATAACATTCTTTGGTCTTACAAAGTTTAAAATGTTACTACTCATTCTGTACAGAGGATTCAGAATGATGTTATATTAAAATTTTTTATACAATGCCGAGGAAGGTAAAGAGTATAGATAGAGATGGGTTTGGGAATTAAAGGCTTTTGTTACTGTATAGATATAGAGATTGATGTAATGGGATTCTTTGAAGCAATAAATTGATTCTTATTTACAAAAAAAAAATAAAACAATAGTTTATATGCATATATATACGGTCCATGAATAGAAGCCTGTCTGTTAAGACAACAAAGCAACAAAATATTGTAGTGTACGTAGTTTTCCAAAGTAGAGTAGGGTTGGAGTAAGTTAATATGGGTTGCCAAACAGGAAGAGCTTCATTCGGAGACAGTTCCCCACCACACCAGCCCAACTAAGTAGACCGTTAAAAAAGGCGATTATTCATTATTATTGCACTCTCCTCCAATAATATATCCATCTCAATTCAGCTATCTATTGTTTCATCATGTTGATTGTCTTGTCACATAATGCAAATAAACAAATATATTAGCTTTATTTTATTAATTTGTTAGTTAATTTTAAGAAAATTTTATATATATGGACAAAGTTTTAAAGATTCCAAAACTAACATGCTTAAATATATGTGTATGGCACATGACAATACATACGATATTATATAATTAAATATAATGCATAATTATAGCTTATTTCATCATTATGTTATTGATCTTATAATAAAAGTCTCTTTCTTCTACCGTTGTTCATATAATTTATAAATTGTAGTTTCAAACCTCAATCAATTCAGACTAAATGATTCGAGATCAGAACAAGTGAATCTGGTACTGTCAATAGTTTAGTCGATCCGAACCGTTTATAACTTTGTGGTTCGGTCACTATTTTAAATTCTTTACTTGTGGTTCAAACCAATAAATCAAACTATTTTTTATATATATATATTTAGGATTTTTCAAATTTTTTTCATTAAATATTAATATTATAGATAGAACACACAAATATATGCTTCAACGTTTTTAGGCATTCAATGATTAGCTAAGTTGGCTTTATATAGTAAACTTTTTAATGTTTGGATAATAAATTTTCCCTTTTGTGTAGCCTCCACTGTCGTGGTTGATTCCATTACAGTATATTTTCTTGTATTATATTAATATGAGAAGTTTAATTTTTTTTTTTTTTTTCAATATAATAGAATCTAAAATAAATGTCCCAAAATTTTTAACCTAAATTAAATTATAAACTATACCCTAATTAACCCTAACATCTTCTAACAAGTGGGTAGTGATGGAAGTTTCGTTTTTTTTTCTTTTAAATTAAGTAGTGTTTTTTCCATAAAAAAGAAAAATTATGAAAATATATCATTTCAAAAATATTTCATATCCCTTTCAAAAAACAAATAAAAAAAATTCATATCTTAGCAAAAAAATAAAATAAAATTACTCTAAAATATATTTATTATACAACTGCTCAACCACTGAAATCCTTAATTATAGCAAATTATATATTGTTTTAGAGCCTAGGGCATGTTTCGCTATGCACACATAAACTATAATAAAGGCGAGGGAAACAACAGCAATAAACAAGTTATTTTCTATGATATTAACAGCAGCAAAGCTGAAGCAATAGAGGTGTGTGTAGAAGAACCAAAATTAGTATGTGCTTAACAGTAATCTGCAAAATAATTTGGAGTTTTTATAAAATATTGGATTTTGGGTAAAAGTTTTTAATTTTACTGTAGGTGGAATTTTTTATAAAAATACTATCTTTTTATAAAACAATCTTAAAACAACAAAACAGAACAATTAAAACAACTTAAAAACAACCGTGCAAACCGTGAAAATTTAAAACAGTACACAGTATAAAACTTATACAGTATTTTTTCAAAAAAATACTATTTTTTAAAAAAATTCTGCCCATAATAAAAAAGTAAAAAAATTGAAAATTTGTGTAAAACCCCAAATAATTTTACTTAGAGAAACTTATGAAATTTGGATTAACTTTTACAAAAATACTGTTACACAGAAATATTTTCAAAAATACTATATTTTTATAAAACACCAGTAAAACACAGAACAACTTAAAACAACAGTAGAACAACTACAAAACACCAGTGAAAACTTAACACAGTATACTGCAATATGAAACTTATAAAAAAACACAGTAAAAAAGTAAAAAATACTACTTGGCAGTATTTTATTAAAAAAATAGCAGAAATTAGTATACCATCATAATAGTGAAAATTACATGAAATATGGAATTTCATAACAAAGTTAGAAAAATATGGCATTTTTAGGTTTGCCACTTTTCTATGGCATTTTTTCACATTTAAGTTTTTTATGGTATTTGATATGCCATATTTTTATAAACTTATTATCCAATCCCATATTTTATGTTTTTGTTTTTAGCTTAATTAGTTTTATTTATTTTTTTAATTTATTTTACACTTACATTTTAAGGTTTCTTTTTATTTGAAAAATTTACACCAAATACTACATTTTTTTTTCAAACATTACATTTTTAATTTGACAAGAACATTTTACTTTTATACTTTTATTAATTTTTTTTTCTTTTTTACTTATTGAAACTTCAAAAAGTTTTTTTTTTGTCTTTTTTATATATTTTTTAGTCAATTTTGGCTCTCTTTTTTCTTTTCAACTTTTAAGTCAGTTGCTACTTTTTTTTTTCTTTCTTTCGCTTATCTCTCTCTATTTTTTTTTTCTAATTTCTCTTTGTGTCTCTCTTTTTTTTTCAATTTTTTTCTCAACCTAATTTTTTTCTCTTAATATATATAATAAGTGTACATTTTTATATTTCATTTTTTTTTACAAAAATTAAACTTGTTTTTTTTATTTAAACTACTATTCGTTTTTTTTGTTAAAAACTAATTATTCCATTAAAAACAGCAGAAAAAAAAAACCAGTTTCATCAATATCATCCTGAAAAAAAAAACAATATAAAAAATCATAATCTAAAAAGAATCCAAACTTTAAAAACTAGTTTCATCAACATTGAAAGAAACTAATAATTTCATTTAAAGAATACAAAAAATAGTTTCATCAACAAGATAATGAAAAAAATTACAATCTAAAGACGATACTAACTTTAAAAACCAGTTTCATCAATATTAAAATAAACGAATTATTTCATTAAAAGAGGCAAAAAAAAAATAGTTTCAACAATAACATAATAAAAAATACACAATGCCTAATAACTAAACTTTTACAAATTAACGATACTAAATTTAAAAACCAGTTTCGAACATATAAAATTTATATCAATACCTAATAATCAAACTTCTAACTTCATTCTTTATTTTGGCATTTAATTTTTTATTTGCTTGCTCAAAAATTAGAGTTAATTTAAACATACAATATGCAGCAAATATAACAAAGAGAATCACAAATTAAAATCAAAGAGAAAAAAAAGAAACAAAGAAAATTAAAGAGACAAAAGTGCAATAAAAACCATAAAAGAATAACAAAAAAAAAAAACAGTGGAATGTGAGAAACCAGTTAGTAAAACAACCAAAATAAAAACAAACAAATAAAAACCAGTTTCTTGAGATAAATTAATAAAAAATTGAATAAAACTCAATTATGAACAACAATAAAAAAAAAATAATTACTTAAAAAAACCAGTTATGAAAATAATAAAATAATATGTATGTCAGAAACTGATTAATTAAAATAAAATAAAAATTGTTGTTCAAATATCATACAATAATAAAACTGGTTTTATACAAACGAAAAAATATATAATAATATCATAAAAATTGAGCAACCCCATTACAGAATAGTTAAAACATGTGAAACCAGTTTCGACATGTGAAACCAGTTTTGACGTTATAAAAAATCATAACAAAATACAAATGTTAATAATAAAGTTAATTGAAACCAAGCCTTCATCGTACAATCAAATAAAAACATACACACACACAAATATACAAAAAAAAAAAAAAATACTAATCACAAATATAATCAAAACAACACATAATGCCTACCAATAATTTAATAACAAAATATAAGTGTAAGTTCCAACCTAGAAACAAAATAATAAAAAAGTAACTTGAAAAAAAATTCTAATAACATAATGAAACTATTTTTTTTATTCTTTTAATGAAATTAATAGTTTCTTTCAATGTTGATGAAACTGATTTTTAAAGTTTATATTATCTTTAGATTATAATTTTTTGTATTGTTTTTTCTTCAGGATGATGTTGATGAAACTGTTTTTTTTTTTCTTTTTCGTTGCTTTTAATGAAATAATTAGTTTTTAACAAAAAAACAAAGAAAAAAAAATAGTAGTTTAAATAAAAAAAAACAAGTTTAATTTCTGTAAAAAAAAAATAATATCTATAGTTGAGATCATTTTTTATTTATTTTAGTATTTTATTTTTTTAAAAAAGAAAAAATAAATTTATTCAAAAAAAAAAAAAAAAAAAAAAAGAAAAAATAAATAAAAAGAAACACAAATTTTAAGTTTTTTATGGCATTACTCAAGACTTTTTCCCATATTTGTAAGTTTTTTAAAAAAATACCATATTTAGTGTAATTAAGTTTTTATACCATATATATCAAAACTTATCTTTATTTTCCCATATTTTTGTAAATAGCCCATCATAATATCCCTTTTACTTATGTAACTTGCCCATTTCAAAAGTCCATAAAACCTTCTCAAACAAAGAAGATATCTATAAACGAATGGGCCCAACTCGATCAGTCCAGTGTAAAGGAACATATCTAACAACTGAGACCTATTTTAAAGGCCCAAAGTGAAATGAAAGGGTAGATAGGCCTGTAATCTTATCAGAAATTACTCTTGTGAGTATTTTTTTTAAAGGAATATAAAACATATGCACGTCTATGAAAAATACCACTTTCTATTTTCTCCTTTTCTACAATTTCTTTTTTGAACAATCAACTGTTTTTATTATAATAATAATAAAGTGATGAATAACAATACATATTTTGGTTATTTCATCCATGATTTTGAGTAAAGTGCATTCTTCACATTCATAGATTATCTAAATTAATTATGTAATATGTCTAGATAACAATATATAATATTAGAAATTATTTAAAGTTTGATTAAAATAATATATAATTTTATTATTTATATATTCTGAGTTTTTTTAAAGAGGAATATATGGAGTAGTTGTTTTCTTTTTTATTATATATTTTTCTTGGTGCAATTAAAATTTCAATAATTTTCTTAAAAGGAATTATTTATAGAAAGAAATGAATATAACTGTGTATATTAGTATGTTGTTAATCATATATATGGACCAATTACATGCACACGACCAGTGTACAAAACTTCATATCATCATGTCAATTAGTGTGGTATTCCATGGTACCCCCAACCTAGAC
This sequence comes from Cannabis sativa, assembly GCF_029168945.1. NCBI lineage: Eukaryota > Viridiplantae > Streptophyta > Magnoliopsida > Rosales > Cannabaceae > Cannabis > Cannabis sativa. The sequence goes on from NC_083601.1 coordinate 64,826,545, forward strand.
ACGTGTCACATCAATGAAGATGCAAAGGTTTAATTTATAGAATAATTGTGAGATCGATAAGATATTTAAGCTTGGTTGTTACAATATATATACAAAATGTACTTTGGGTGATTAATTATATTGTATCTATATTGAAATGCCTACTCAAAAACATGAAAATATATAAATAAAATAATAATGGTAGTTCTTATCAAACTTTCTTTCGAGAATCTTACCATGAAATGCAATAAACTCATGGTCCAATCAATATATATTCTACAGTATACAACTTTTTGTGAAGAAAAAGAAAAAGAAAAAGGAACACATGAAAAAAGAAGTTACGGGAAGATAAATCTCAGAAAACAGTAATCTTTTTTGAGCCAAAGCGTGCAATCACCTTTGCTTCTTCATCAATACGACACCTTAGTGGTCAAGCTAAACCTTTTTTCTTTTTATTTCTTTGTCCAATACTACTTAAATAGTACTTTGTACATATATTGTTTCAATTCGACATTATATATATCTATCATTTTGTGTTGTCGTGTTTTATTTAAGCTAGCTAATTGACCATATATATTTGATTTTGATGTAACACTAATAAGTGCATTATTGGAGTTCAGATATTATATATCTGCAATATACACACATAAATTAAAAAACATTATATATAATATATATTTTTTTTGAAATTATAATTAATATGCGAAACTCTTGGCCTGAACTTAAGGATAGTTATATAATGGAGAGTAGAGAGAGAGGAGCATAAATTAAAGATGGCCAAGCAAATTTTGTATTGGTAGGTTAATAATTTTATTATTTAATTAGTGGGTCAAATTCGGCAGTAGGTTATAAAAGGCAGCAGCCAATATATAAGCTAGGTAAAGCCCAACTTATATTATTGCAAGTTGCAAAATAAAAACCTAGTCATTAATTATATTTATTCTTCTTTAAATAACTAAATTTCAATTTTTAAATAATTGTTAAAGTCCTATGTTCCTCATGCGTAAAAAGTTATAGCTTCTGATTGGACACATAGCCTAACCCCAAAAGAAAGGTTAATTTGATGTCGAAACCACGTAAATCTAGAGAGCTAGCTACCTAGGAATATATACTACACACATATAGCACTAATTAATTAGTAGAAAAAAGAAATCGATCGATCAAATTAATGGACCGTACAAAGTAGTGTCGTTCGAATTGTACCATTAGTATTCTTAGGCCGTACACGTACTCACATTAATGTACACTTCTTTTTCTCTTTTTTCTTTTTTCCTTCCTATTTTTGATATGGAGTCATGTATTAGTGGAGGTGACAATTTCGTGACGACAAAGAATTAGTATATATAACTTCCCAGATGACTTATCACAACTTTATTATCTGTTTCTTTTAAATTCCTTAATACAATACTACAATTACTACAATAATAATAATAATAAAGTCACTTTATTATTCATTCACAATAATATTATAAATGAAAGAAATTTATTAGTAGAATAAGTAGTTAAAATTTTGAGTTTACAAACAGTATAAATATAATAATTTTTTACGATATAAGTAGTCAATGTTATAATTTTCCTCTAAGCACCTTTAACCATTGACTTTAAAAATAACTGAGTAGTTAAATCGTATTGGAAATTAATAAATCTCAGAATGTTGAGAGAGAATTATCAATATTGGATAAATTTGTAGTTAAAAATATAGCTAGCGGTTGATGATGATGATCGATCACATTATGAAATGATAATTAGCACATTTCTAAAACTGCATGCATGCATGTACAATAACAGCAATATTGTACGTACGTACGTACATATATAGTACATAGCAGCTAATTAAAGAAATATCAAGAAAGATACACAAATTTAATTAAAAAGACTTAGATATGAGCTGAGGGAGTTTTTTTTTTTTCTTAAGGATACTTGCAAATCCCCCCAAATTGAAAACTAGCTAATTAATTAATAAGTAGCTTAATGCAAACAACACAAACAGGGTTGAAGATTGTATAGCATCATGAGCAATCAGCCTTAGATTTTTTAGCAGAGTGACTGCTCATGATGTTATATCGTTCTCCAACAAAACTCTCTTTGTGTGCTGCCACCATTTTCAGACCAACTTCTTTATTGTTTACCGGAAACCGCAGCCGCCTCCTCCACCGAGAGCCGGAGCCCAATAATCTGCTCCGTTGTCACTCCCAACTTGCAATGTGCATGAAACAGGCACCAAACACAGCCCCCTACTCTTCAGATCTTTCTTTGGCTCCTCAACACAATCCTGCAAAGGGTGACACACATAAAGGTATAATTTTTATTTTTTTAAAAAAAGTTGTAATTGTACAATTAACCTATATATATACAAGCCCTAGAAAATAGAAAAGAAAATAATTAATTATTATCATGTGATCATATATTATGAAATATTTTTACAAACCTGTTGATCAGGAGCCCCTTTCCTTTTCATGCAATTATCATTCAATAGCTGTAAATTTAATAACAATAATGTTATTTGAGCACATTAATTAGAATATGTGTTGTACATTTTTCTTTTTATTATTATTACAACTTATTTTCTCTACATTAGTGAGCTTTAAAGATTAACGAATCCTACTTAAAGCTTCTAGCAATTATAATAAAACAATTTGGTAATTGATTTTTTTTAATAATTAATTAGGATGAGAATTACTCAGCCGTAAACACTTTTTGATATAACATATATATACATAAACACCGCTATAAGTAATGGATCCAATAAAAAGCATATATACCTGACCAGGATCTTCAGGGAACATGCAATTCCTCTCCCCATGAACCTAACACAACAAAATTTTGCAATCATTTATTAATTAATGCCTAATAATTAACCATAATAGTTAATTTTTTTTTTAATCTTCTTTTATAAAAAGAGAGAAAGAGAAAGAGATTCTTTGCTTTGGCTTTGGGAAGAGAGAGAATTAAAATAAATAAGTTAATTTTCTTACAGACTGTTGTTGTCGCATGTTTCCAGATCCACTGCCCAAGTAAGGTAAGCTGAGAGCCTGAAATATTAATATTATTGGGAAAGAAAAATGAGAAATTTTCAATAAGTTAAAAAGGAATATATTGTGGGAATGAATAAGTCTGAGAATTATAACTGGAAACTAGTTTATTGTAAGCATAGTTGTTAGTGAGAAAAATAAAAAAAAGAGAAAGAGAAATTAACAAACATCACCTCAATTTGACTCTGAAGGAATCTGATGTACCCAATAGCTTCTAACAAGACAGAGGCTGTGTCAGTCTGCAAAAAGACCAGAAAATAAAAAGTCACAAAACACCAAACTCACATTTATATGTCTCTCTTTAATGCCTAAAGGGAAAACCCACAAACCCTCTTTAACATTTTAATTTTTCTTTTCTTTTATTATTTTGAAAATAAAAAATAAAATAATAACAAAAAAGTTAAATTTGAGATCATGATTAAAGAAATGTTGGAATGGAATCTATGTTAATGTGAAAAAAAAGTTCCTTTTAATATATATAATAGGTTACTAGTATGCTACTATATCTCATATATATATATACACACATAGAAGAGTATAGTAAAGTAGCTGTAAATCTAGCTATAGTTAGTTTCAATATTTTGTTGTATTCTTTTTAAACTTGTAAATCTAATCTATAAAATATAAGGCTTTCCAAAACTTCTTACCTTTCCAAATGGAGAAACTAATTGGTGAAGAGCAGTAATTCTGTCACCTAATTTTTCCTTCCTCACCTAAAAATAATATCACCCAGAAGATATGAAATAAGAGGTGTGAAAATATCTGAGATTAATTAATTAAATTCATGCATATCTAGAGATAGAGATCTAGAAAGAGAGAGCTATAGCTAAAAAGAATTATTCCAATTGAAAAATGGACAAACATAGAAAGACAACACAATTTCCACAACATATGTATCTATATGTATGTATGTATGTACATATACATATATATATATATATATAATGTTTAAATTTGCAGGCGCGTGTGCGCGTGAGAAAGAGAGAAAGGAAAGTAGGAGATTAAAGAAAGAAAAAGAGAATCAATTGGGGTTGGAGAAAAAGATGATCTATCTATGAGGCTTTTTAATGGGTTTTCTGTTCAATATTAATTACCTTAAAAGTAGTTTGGGTTGAAGAAGGTTGAACCCTAGCTTTCTTGAGTGGCGCTCCTCCAGTAGCAGTGCTGTTACACTTTCAAGATGAAGAAAAAAGATAAATTTATAATTAATTTATGGGAGAGAATAGATTCTTAATTTTGTTCTAGATATCTTTTTTAGCTAGAAAAGGGTAAAAATATAAAAAGATGGAGATTGAAGCTAGCTATACATATATAGTACTATTTTTATATTAATGATCATTACTTTCAAATGTATATATATCCAGAGACATATTAAGGTGCTAGCAAAAACCAGCTTTATAATTCAATCCCACTACTATAGTGAAAAAGCTAATGTGTATGTGTGAGTGTGTATATATTATATATAAAAACTTAGCTTTTTTCACTTAAAATATATATTGCCTTTAATCTAATTAGTTGACTTCAACCCGATCATATATTTATATTTTTACAAGAACTTAAAAGCTTTTTTGTTACTCAGAAACTACATTAGTGCCCTTCAAAAAGTAATCAAGTTTTAGAAACCCTAGATAATATATATATATATATAATAGAAGACATAATAATGTTGAAAATACACATTTTCTTTTATAATATAATGATATTAATTAATTAATTAATTACCTCAGAGGATCGATCCTGAAGAAATGGTGTATGGGTAGTAGTAGTAGTAGTATTAGCAGGATCATGATGAGGTTTGATGTTAGAGAAATCCAACATGTTACTACTGAAACTTGTTACACAGGATGATGATTTGGGAGAGGAATTACTGTTGTTGTTGTTATTATTATTATTTGCCATTACTAATGGGTGTTGAGAAGATAACAACCAAGGAGTAGTAGTAGTACTACAACTACCAAGCTTATTGACCTGTTCATGAAGAAGATGATGATGATACTCTTGAGTTTCATGTCCGTACATATAAGCTGCTGCTGCTGTGTTGCTCTCTTGTTTCACTTCTATATTATTAGAACCCTGCTGATGATTACTGTTATTAGTACTCAGCTGCATCTGATGATGATTATGATCTTCCCAATTCTCCAACTTCTTCACTTGAAAATGGTTCATCATATTAATAGCCTTTTCCTCTTCACCAACCAATCCTCCCCTATTAAATAACAAATATAAAAACTAATTAAGTTATTAATTAATAAAAGAGATGAAGAAAGAGAGAAAGAGAGATATTTACAGGAGGAGTTGGCTCCAAGACTCGGGAAGCTGGTCTTGTTGGTTATTATGATCTTGCCAAGAAGGCATATTATTATTATTAGGAAGCTGATGATCAAGATGTTGATGATGATGATGATGAGAAGAATTAGAAGAAGAATTATTAGATGAGGAAGAATTATTAGAAGTAGTGGTAGTAGTGGTAGTAGTTGTAGAAGTGGGAATAAATTGAGGGTACAAGAAATTATTAGGAGAAGGTAATACTACTGGCTGAGTTGGTGGCCTCATAGTGTTGTAGTTCCACCAGTTAGGGTTTCCGGCCGCCATCATTTGTTGCACCGGCGAGCTTTGTTGCAACACACCAGCTCTATTCATAATATATTATATATAAATTTCAACTGAAAATGATCTTCTAACTATGCCTATATCCTTTCCTTTAGCTTTTCTTTCTTCACTATTTTTTTTTCTTGGCTTTGTAAGTTGTTAACAAAACAACTCTTTGTAGAACCTTTAAGAGGTCTTCTTACTCTAGATTAAGTAGTAAGAGAGATGTGGGGTGAGGATGAAAAAAAAAAAAAAAAAAAACTAGGTCCTGTTTTTGAGAGAATTTTGAATTAATCATGGAGTTTTGAGAACCTTTGTCTCTTTGGGTTTCCTTTCTCTTTCTCTTTCTTTCTTTCTTTCTTTATTGGTTTTGCTTTTGTTCTTCTTCTTTCTTTCTTTTTTTTTTTTATTTATTTTTTATCTTCTTCTCTCTCCTCCTTTTTATTTATTTATTTATTTTCATTTTTTTTTTCTGTGAATAAACTTTTACTTTATCTCAAAGTGGGACAGAAAAGGTGTAGCAGTTCCCATTAATTAAGAAAACAAAAATTATATATGGGTGTTGCTAGAATGACAGCTGAGTGTACGAAATTCTTCATATTTACAAGGCATGTGTCATGTTGGTGTTGATGACGTTGAGTAAATCTCCTTATACAAATAAATAATATATGACAAAATTATAAATCTCTCAAACTACAAAATGCGTATATGCATATATGTATAAACTTTTTCATGATCAATAGAAATAAATTTCTCTTAATTTTATTGAAAAAAGAAATTTACAAAAATAACTCAAAATAAGTTGTGTGCATGCTCTATTCAGCTATAAAGGTAATAAATAAACTAGCTAGCCATAAGGTTTTTTTTAATAAGAATAGTATCTTCGTTTTCACTCTTTGTTATAATATCATAAATGTTTCTACATTGCTGTTTCAACCAAATTAATGTGCTAATTAATATTATTATGTGAAACTAAGTGAGATTATAATTAGCCGTATATATATTTGTTAAAATCATGAGAGGGACCTATATAAATAAATATTATATAAATAATTTTTCTAGCTACTTTTGTGAGGAGGGCTAAGAAATGCATATTTTCATCATCAGATCATTCATCGTGCACCGTCAACATTGTCTTGCTTTAAAGGGAAGTCTTTGTAAAAATCAATTAACGTATATATAAATTATGAAATGTACACAGCAAAATTATTACAAGAATATATTATATATATTGGGATTATAATATTATTTATAATTGGATCCTTTTTAGTAACATTTTTTTTTATTATTATTATAGATGATTAATTAATGCATTCAAAAAATATATATATTTATAATTGTTATAAATAGTATTAATTATGTGGATGTCCAAATTTTTTCTTTGTTACCATTAATATAATCAGCATTCCCTTTTTCTTAGTTTCCCTTTCTCTTAGTTTCTTAATATTTGACTCTTGTATGTGTATAAATAAGAGATCACCTATTGGAATAAAACACTCAGAAAATTCTCATCTCTTCTCTATTTTCTTTCTCTAAATTATAATATTATATAATACTAATATTTTATAACACGTTATCAGCACGAGCCTCTAACCAAGGTATGACAATGTTTTTGTTATGTGATCTCGAATTGCTTCAAAGTCATGATACACTAAATATATATATGTATATATATATACTCATCTGACTGAAACACATTCGAGTTAGCCATTTTTTTTAATGAATTAATATTTATACAATATATGTCTATGCTTATATATATCTATATAGATGCTTATATATTATATATGTGTGTTGATTTGTTTATCATATTATATTGTTTAATCTTATTATCTTATTCTATATTGTACTATATTTTGTTTTATTTTTTTTTTCAAAGTTTACGTATATGTCTAATAATTTACACTTTATATTGATATAGTTTTCTCCATGACAAACCTTGCAAAACTTGATTTTGTGGCACTTGATATTTCTGGAAAAAACTATTTGTCATGGATTCTTGATGCTGAAATCCATTTAGATGCTATGGGTCTTGGAGACACCATCAAAGATCAAAATACTGAAACAAAACAAAATAAGGCCAAGGCTATGATTTTCCTTCGCCATCATCTCCATGAGGGGTTAAAATCTGAATATTTAACCGTAAAAGATCCTCTTGTGCTTTGGCAAAATTTGAAAGAAAGATATGACCATCAAAAAACTGTCATATTGCCAAAGGCTAAGAATGATTGGTTGCACCTGAGGTTGCAAGATTTTAAATCAGTAAGTGATTATAACTCTGCAATGTTTAATATCACTTCTAAATTAATGTTGTGTGGAGAAAAAGTTACTGACTATGAAATGTTAGAAAAAACATATACTACTTTTCATGCCTCTAATGTGCTCCTGCAGCAGCAATATAGAGAGCGAAATTTTAAAAAATATTCAGAATTGATTTCATGTCTTCTAGTAGCTGAGCAGAATAATGAACTTTTGATGAAAAATCATGAATCTCGCCCAACTGGGTCTGCTCCATTCCCTGAAGTGAATGCTACAATTGCTGACAATCATAATCATAGTCGTAGTCGTGATCATAATCGAAGTAATAGACGTGGTCGTGACCATAATCAAAGTCGCGGTCGTGGTCGCGATCGCGGTCGAAGCAATGTTTGGCATCGTAATGGTCAAAATAAAAATTCATATACTCAAATGAAAAGCACAACTACTGAGAACAAGGGAAAAGGTCCTCAAAATAATAATCATAGAAATTCTGAAAATTTATGTTCCAGATGTGGAATAAAAGGACACTGGGCACGTGCCTGTCGTACGGCAAAACACCTTGCTGATCTTTATCAAGCATCTGTGAAAGGAAAGGAGAAAATAGATGCAAATTTTGCCTATCAAGATGATGGTTTTCTCAAAGAGCCTTTGGATATTACGCACTTAGATGTTGCAGATTTTTTTAATGAAGATCTCATTAATAACAACATGAATATCGATAATGGAGATGTGAATGTCCACAATTAGTCACTTTTCTTTGTTATGTTTTTTTTATTATTATCATTTATTTACTTTAAGGTGTTTATTTTATTTGGCATGTTTATGTAATGAACTTTTATTATTTAAGCATTTATATTTTGAACTTATTATGTTTTTTTTTGTTAATGAAGTAATGGACATTTGTTCTATACATGATTCTACAAATAATGGTGATGATATGTGTTTGGTGGATAGCGCAACCACTCATACAATACTCAGAAGTGATAAATATTTTTCAAATTTATCAAGAATGAAGGCAAATGTTAATACAATATCAGGCACTGCAAATTTAATTGAAGGCTCCGGAAGAGCCATTATATTGATGCCTAGAGGAACAAAAATTATTATAGATGATGCCTTATTATCCACCAAATCAAAAAGGAATCTGTTGAGTTTCAAAGATATACGTCGTAATGGATATCATATTGAGACAATAGATGAAAATAATTTTGAATATCTTTGCATTACATCTATTGTTTCAAGAAAAAAATGCATGATAGAAAAATTACCTGGTTTGTCTTCAGGTTTGTACGTTACACGTATAAGTACATTAGAAACTCATGTTATTGTGAACGAGAAGTTCGCAAACCAGAAAAATTTATTTGTTATTTGGCATGACCGGTTAGGCCATCCCGGTTCAATTATGATGCGTAGAATAATAGAGAACTCACATGGTCATCCATTGGAGAACCAAAAGATTCTTTTATCCAGTGAGTTCTCATGTGCTGCTTGTTCTCAAGGAAAGTTAATTATTAAGCCCTCACCGGTAAAGGTTGGAATTGAATCCCCTGGATTTCTTGAACGAATTCAGGGCGACATATGTGGGCCTATTTGCCCACCATGTGGACCATTCAGATATTTTATGGTATTGATAGATGCATCAACTAGATGGTCACATGTTTGCTTATTATCTACTCGTAATGTAGCATTTGCAAGATTGCTTGCTCAAATAATCCGATTACGAGCACAATTCCCAGACTATGCAATCAAGACAATCCGCCTTGATAATGCTGGTGAATTTACATCACAAGCTTTTAATGATTATTGTATGTCAATATGGATAAATGTAGAACATCCTGTACATACACAAAATGGTCTACCGGAATCATTTATTAAGCACCTCCAGTTAATCGCAAGACCATTACTTATGAGAACAAAACTCCCAATTATAGCTTGGGGACATGCTATTTTACATGCTGCGGCACTTGTACGCATTAGGCCAACATCATATCACAAATTCTCCCCACTACAATTGGCTTTTGGTCAGGAGCCAAATATTTCCCATCTAAGAATCTTTGGTTGTACAATATATGTTCCGATTGCTCCACCACAACGAACAAAGATGGGTCCTCAAAGGAGGCTGGGAATATATGTTGGGTATGAATCTCCATCTATCATTAAATATCTCGAACCCACAACTAGAGATATATTTACAGCACGTTTTGCTGATTGTCATTTTGATGAGACAAGTTTCCCAGCTTTAGGGGGAGGGGAAAAGAAACAGCTGGAAAAAGAAATTATATGGAATGCACAATCATTATCTCAATTTGATCCTCGTACAAATCAATGTGAACTTGAAGTTCAAAGAATAATTCATTTGCAAAATATTGCAAATCAATTACCAAATGCATTCACTGACCCAAAGAAAATTAAAAATCACATATTCTAGCTGAAAATGCTCCAATTCGAATTGAAGTCCCAGAAGGACAATTAATTAATGATTCTAAAGCACGTTTGAAACGTGGTAGACCAGTCGGTTCCAAAGATAAAAATCCTCGAAAAAGAAAGGGAGCAAATAATCAAGATGGCCCTAATGAAGAGGCTGAAAATTTCGAGGAAGATGTTGACATAAACAAATCTCTTGAAGAGATTCCGGTACCTGAAAATATTAGCAATAATGAGATCTCAATAAATTATGTCAATACAGGAAAAGAATGGAACCAACTCGAAGTAATTGTCGACAATATTTTTGCTTATAATGTAGCGCTAGAAATTATGAATGAAAACGAGGATCTTGAACCTAAATCTATCAAAGAATGTCAAAATAGAAAAGATTGGCCAAAATGGAAAGAAGCAATTCAAGCAGAATTGAATTCACTTGCTAAACGCAAAGTATTTGGACCTATAGTCCAAACACCTGAAGGTGTGAAACCCGTTGGATACAAATGGGTATGTTTACGTAAAAGAAATGAGAAAAATGAAGTTGTGAGATACAAAGCAAGACTTGCAGCTCAAGGTTTTTCTCAAAGGCCAGGTATTGATTATGAGGAGACATATTCTCCTGTGGTGGATGCAATAACATTAAGATATTTGGTTAGCACAGTGTGAGTGAAAAACTCGATATGCGATTAATGGATGTAGTCACAGCTTATTTATATGGATCACTAGATAGTGATATTTACATGAAGATCCCTGAAGGATTTAAGATGCCTGATGCATATAATTCAAGCAATCGAGAAATGTGCTCAATTAAATTACAAAGATCATTGTATGGATTAAAACAATCAGGACGCATGTGGTACAATCGACTTAGTGAATATTTATTAAAAGAAGGATATAAAAATGATCCTATTTGCCCATGTGTTTTTATAAAAAGTTCAAGTCCTGAGTTTGTTATCATTGCTGTATATGTTGATGATTTGAATATTATTGGAACTCCTGAAAAACTTTCAGAAGCTGTGGAATATCTAAAGAAAGAGTTCGAAATGAAAGATTTAGGAAAAACAAAATTTTGTCTTGGTCTACAAATTGAGCATTTAAAATGTGGAATTTTCATTCATCAGTCAACTTATACTGAAAAAATTTTGAGACGGTTTTATATGGATAAATCACACCCATTGAGTAGCCCAATGGTAGTCAGGTCACTTGATGTAGAAAAAGATCCTTTTCGACCTAGAGAAGAACATGAAGAGCTCCTTGGTCCAAAAGTACCATATCTTAGTGTAATAGGAGCATTGATGTATCTTGCTAATTGTACAAGACCTGATATATCTTTCTCTGTCAATTTATTAGCAAGGTTTAGTTCTGCTCCAACATATAGACATTGGAAAGGGATTAAGCACATACTCCGCTATCTCCAGGGTACTATTGATAAAGGATTATTCTATTCTAATAATTGTGGGTCACAACTTATTGGCTACGCAGATGCGGGATATTTATCTGATCCACATAAAGCCAGATCTCAAACTGGCTATTTGTTCACTTGCGGTGACACTGCTATATCCTGGCGATCAACAAAGCAAACTCTGGTGGCTACTTCCTCAAATCATGCTGAGATACTTGCAATTCACGAGGCAAGTCGAGAATGTGTTTGGTTAAGATCAATGACACAACATATTCGAGGAACATGTGGATTAACATCTAATAAAGAAGTACCAACAATTCTCTATGAAGATAATGCTGCTTGCATCGCTCAACTTAAAGGAGGGTACATTAAAGGAGACAGAACTAAACATATTTCACCAAAATTCTTCTTTACACACAATCTTCAAGAAAATGGTGATATCGATGTTCAACAAATTCGATCAAGCGATAATCTTGCAGACTTATTCACGAAGTCATTACCAACATCAACTTTTGAGAAGATGGTTCACAAGATTGGAATGCGTCGATTAAAGGATCTCCACGAATGCCAAAATGAGGGGGAGTAATTTCATACTGCACTCTTTTTTCCTTGACCGAGTTTTGTCCCACTGGGTTTTCTCGGCGAGGTTTTTAATGAGACAGTTATTATGGACATCCAAGGGGGAGTGTTATAAATAGTATTAATTATGTGGATGTCCAAATCTTTTCTTTGTTACCATTAATGTAATCAGCATTCCCTTTTTCTTAGTTTCCCTTTCTCTTAGTTTCTTAATATTTGACTTTTGTATGTGTATAAATAGGAGATCACCTATTGGAATAAAACACTCAGAAAATTCTCATCTCTTCTCTATTTTCTTTCTCTAAATTATAATATTATATAATACTAATATTTTATAACAATAATAAGATTTTTATCTGTTATTCAGTTTTATATTGTGAGGGTTTTTGTCATAATCCTTTTATTTTGGGACAGCAAGCTGACCATTAATTTTGTTGTAAGATGAAATTCATACGTACTATATTTTCTTATGTATGTAATTAATTTTAATTTATAAAATCCCGCAATATTGTAGCCTGTAATTCCACATAAGTTTACCATGCTGAGTCTCAATTTTCTTTTCTTTAATCCCATCTTCTTTAAAGTTTTCTTGTAAAAAATATTGATGGAACTCCCGTTATCTACGAGAACTACTTTTACTCTCTTATTAACGAGTTGCACTATTATCACAAGAGGATCTGCATGAGGGTATCGTACATGTAATCCGTCTTCATCTGTAAAGACAATGGGCGGTTCATCTGATTTTGCTCTTTTTAGAAGTTTTGGAGCAAACGCTGATGTCTCGTTTTTCACCTACTTAATGTACCTTTTCTGTGCACTATTGCTATTACTTGCGAGGTGTGGCCCTCTAGAAATAACTAGGATATCCTCACCCTCTACAAGTTGAGGTTGTCATCTTAGATTATTCGGGTTGTTAGGCTGATTATGTTCGTTTTCTTGTGTCCTCACATATTGCCTAAAATATCCTCACGAGATTAGGTTCTCGATTTCATCTTTCAACTGATGACACTCTTTGATTGTATGTCCAACATCTCTATGGAAATGACAATACTTATTAGGATCTCGTTTATTTCTTGCATGTCTCATTGGATCTGGTGTGCGAAATGCGACCCAATTTTTGTTGGCGAGGTAGATATTTTTGCCAGTCTCATTTAATTTAGTATACACCGAATAAATAGGGACATACTTTTCATGTTTCTTTTGCTTCTTTTTGTCTTTGGATGAGTCTCTCGACTCATCCTTCCTCTTGGTATTCGAACTATTTGGATTTTCTACTTTAGTGGTCATGGTGCTCGCTGTTGCTGTACTTGTGCTAGGTTCATCTCCTAAGTCAGACTTTAACAACTTAATTTCATTTCACGCCTTTTCTTTTCGCTCAAAATATGTGTTCTTTCATTGAACTCGTTGGTGTTTCTAACAGGGCGTCCTTACAAGTCATCCTATAATTCTCCCCCTCCAGTTGACAAGTCAGTTGTAATTCCAGCTTGAAGGGCTATTAATTGAATGTTGTCATTCAAATTCTTGACTTTGGCTGCAGTCGTGCTAAAATGACTTAAGTTTGCCTTGAGGAATTCTCCTGGTTGCTGCTTGATATTGGTTAATGAAGATGCTTCTGGTCACCGATCTCTTGCAGCTTAGAACTACTTTTTGAAATCTTTTGACAATTGCTCCCAAGAAGTTATAGAATGGTTGGTGAATTTGTCGAACCAACTACTTGTTGCTCCTGTTAATGAAGTTGGTAATAATATGCATCGCAAGCTTTTTGAAATGTTACTTGCTCGCATTATTGTATTGAAATTATTTAGGTGGGCAACATGATCAGTTGTACCATCATATTGCACTACATGAGGGTTTTAAAATTCTTGAGGAAATTGTGAATTCAAAATATCAGGGTGGAATAGTTTTGACTCTTTGTCTGAGTAATACCCTAGTAATTTTCTATATTCTCCATCCTGGTATTTCCTGAACTTATCTTCTAATTGTATTACTCCCAACTGTATTGGATCCATAAGCTGCTGATCTGTATTTTGATTTAGTTGGTTACGTAAATCTGGTACATTACGGTTTAAATGCGCATGTAGGTTTGGCTGCCTTTGATTTAATTACTCATAGAGATCAGGTTCGCGATGTCTTTGGTCGTAATTACTCACGGATCTAGTCCTTGAGTAACTTTTAGATTGGTAACTACGCAAGTTACTCATACTTTCTTGATTAATAAAATAATGTTGTGATCTATCCCTGTCTTGTGTTTGCCTATGAGCTCCGATTGACCTACTGTGCCTGTCAGTCCTTGAACTTGATTCTCCAAAATTCGATCGTACTTGAGCCATTTTCACAGGACTCATCTCGCTTCGACCTTCTTTTTCAAAAGAGATTTGACACACAACCTCTACTCAAGTATGTGTGTGTATTTCCTCTGCCGTTGGAGAAGGCCTTTGTGGATGCCTTAGGGGCGACCTATCCCAAGTTGATTTCCAACATATTTTCCCTCATGCTATGGAATTTTTTGGTTTTCTGGTCGCGATTGTCGTGCATTTGTATTCATGCAAGATGATTCCGATATATCAGGCTAATCATTCCCTTAGTTTGTTTAGAATGTCACGTCGATGCTCTTACTTTCTTGTATTTCCAATATTTGGTGGATTTTCTTTAACCATTGGGATATCCCTTGCATTCCCATGTTGTTCTTCCTGATTATTTATGGGATTTCCTTGATTATTTTCTTATCTACTCACCCTGGAACCTTGGGGCCTTCCCCATGGTTACCTTGCAGATGCACCAGGTTAATTTTAAGGATTTATTCCTTGGGCAACCCTAGTTGTTGCTGTTTCTTGTTCTAACTCGATATTTCTCCAGTTTGACTCAACCAGGCATTGTCGAAGTTGCCTATTTTCTAGTTCCACCAGTGGGACATATCTGGTTGGATCATAGGCGTCTTCACTTTGCCTTTTTGGGATTTGTTCACCAGTTGGGTTGAAATCTCCATTGTTCCTTTCAGAACAGGGAGTCTCGGTTGCGTTGGTTCTTTGTGATCTTTGAGGTTCCTTTCCAGGGCGATGGGTTGTCTCCTCTAGATGAATTTCTTCATTACGCTGGGTATTATCCGCCATAAATATAGATTTTTAGTTGCGTGTCTATGAGGAGGTTATTTTTTAAGATTTTATTACAAAGGCTCTCAATGAAAGCACCATACTATTAATGTAGATTTTCGTTAACCAAAAATATTAGCTTTTTTTTTTTTTTATAATGAATATACTATAAAATTAATTACAGCGATAAATAAACACCAAAAAGTTTTTAACGTGGTTTTAAAGTAAATTCTTCAAAGTTTATGAATCCATTTTATTAGGAATAATCTTTGGTTAACAGAATACAATAATATCAAGAATAATAATATCTTACTTTTCCTCTTTAGATTGGTCGTCCCTTTTACCTGTGACCCTGTCCCTATTTATAGGGGTATAGAGTGATAATTATTTCCTTGAGATCTATTCATTCATAATCGTTCATCAAACGTGAACATTTTTCATGTTTTATTATTGTACATATGGGGTAATATTAAATAACTGTTTAACTGCTCTTTTATTATTATCATTAAATAGTTATCCTGATTATACTGGATGTTTCTCGCTAAGTATGAGTTGTCCTTCTTTACCGTCTTTGTAGAAAAAAAAGGCTAAGTATAAAGATACAATGCTTCTCACAGTTATCTTTTACCATTTTGGAAGGTATTAACAAGGTGGTTACTTCAACGTAGAAAGAACGAGATGGATAAATGTAGTTATTCTTTTTACATACACATATGTGGGTCAATGAGTTGTGAGCTCTTATTCTTGAGTATGTGGGTTAATGAGCTGTAAGCTCTTTGTTTACTCATCTTGAACAACTTTTATTATGTATTCTGTTTATCCCGAGATGGACTTATTGTCTCACTAGTCTCACCTGTTAATAGTTACTATTCTCATCTTGCATCTGCCTATGTGGCAACGAGCTTAAATATTTCTATCAACCGTAATTCTTGAGGCGAGTTATTTAAATTATATTTAATAAAACAATTATTAAGCTGATTCATATTGTTTCTCTGGTACACGTTTCAGCTTCTGGTTGTTAGCCAAAATTTAGGTATAATAGTGACGCTTCATGCGTGATTGGGGATTTAATCACGCATAGAGGGACGTGATAGTTAATACTAATTAATAAAAAATAAGAAAAATTATAAATAAATAAGTATTTAGTGACCCTTCATATTTTTAGTGATGTGCCTTGTAGGATACAAATGCTAAATTTTTATTATACAACAATGCAGGTTGTTAGTATTGATAAATAAAGGTTGTGTATTAGTTGTAAAAGTCAGTTAAGAGAGTTAGTTAATTCTTGGCAGTTATAAAGCTTTTTCTATTCTCATTTTCAAAAACATAAATTGAACTATATTCTTTCTCTCTTTCTCTCTCTCATTCTACGTGGTATCAAAAGTTCTTGAGTAGCGTCAATGTCCTCGTCTACCTCCGATCCTACTCAAGCTCATGCTACAATGGCTCTTGCCCCTACTCCCGCAACTCCTTGTAATCTGTTTTCTCATTCTCTTAATTCCTTGCTCACTACAAAGTTAGATCATGTTAATTTCCTCTCATGGAAATCTCAGGTGGTGTCGACGTTAATCGGCCATGACTTTGATGACATCTTGTTCACAAGGGTTCCTCCTCCCCAACTTCTGGTTAGGGGAGCTCCCAAACCCTAGTATCATCAATGGTGTCGTAAGGATTAACTACTTCTATATGGGCTGTGATCATCCATGTCAACGTAATTCTTGGCTCTGTAGCCAATTTCAACACTTCCTTTACTGTTTGAAGGGTCCTTGAATAGAAGTTTGTCTCTCAGACCAAGGCTCATCGCCTTCAACTCAAGGGTTGATTTTCCCATATTCAAAAATGAGGTCTTTCCATCTTAGAGTATGTTGATAAAGTTCAGGCCATCTTTGATGCTCTTACAGTTGCTGGTTCTCTTGTTACTGGTCAAGACATTATGACGTAGCTTCTTAATGGTCTTGGTCCCGAATTTAATTCTAATGATTTAGGGATAACATCAAGAAGTGATGCTCTTCCAATAGAGGAAGTTTAGGCATCACTTCTCTCTCATGAAAAGTCCCCTTCAACATAATCATGGCATGTATGATCACTCTGTCGAAATGTAGGCAAATCTTGCCTTTAGAAATGGTAGATCTGGAGTCTCTCGACCATTCCCCAACAATCAAACATGTCAAACAAACAATTCTCAACAGTTTAGTGGTCGTTAGAGGATTTTTTTCAATTTAAGAACACCAGAGTTGTGTGCAAGTCTGTATGAGAACAGATCACACAACTCCAGTGTGTCACTATAGATTTGATAAAAATTGGATCACTCCAAAACTAGGTGGTTCACATAATCATGCATATCTCATAGAATTGGAGTTCGATTATGATGCACATGGCTACTCCTCTACTCTGGTTCAATATTTGGTGATGATCATTCTTGGTATGTTGATACTAGTGCTACAAATCACATCACATTGACAATTCCAATCTTGACACTTTTTCTCCTTACCTAGGTCAAGAAACCTTTGTTGTTGGGGATGGTAAGAAGCTCTTAATCTCTCACATAGGTTCTGCTACTATATCATCTTCTTTAAATTCTTGTCCCTTGCATATTGAATCAGTTTTACCAGTTCCATCAGTCACTAAAAATCTTAACAAACCAATGATAATAATATTTTCTTGGAATTTCATAAACACTGGTGTTTTATTAAGGACAAGGAAACATGAGTTTTTTTGGTCAAGGAGAAGCTTAAGGATAGTCTTTACCTACGTGGTGATGAACTTGGTCAGCCCCAAGTTGTCTCTTCAGTGTCACCTTGCTACTGCTATAAATGTTAAAATCAATATTCTTGTAATTCTTCATTTACATCTGAACATAAAAGTGAAGATCATAATGATTCTTATTTTGATTCATCAATCAATAAACTTATTGTTTCCCTTACGTTTACTATACAAAAAAGTCTTATGATGTTAATACTTGGCATTGCAAACTTGGTCATCATTCTCACTCTACACTTAGAAAATTTCTTCCCACTCTACCACACTCAGGTTCTCTGAAAATACTATTATTTTTCAATACTTGTCAATAAGATAAAAGTCATAGAGTACCTTTTTTAGTATTTATTTATAGAGCTAACCAACCTCTTGTACTCATTCATACATCCCTATGGGGTCCTTCACATGTTCAATCGAGAGATGGCTATAAGTATTACATTTTATTCATGGATGATTATAGTAGGTTTACATGGATTTACCCTTTATATGTGAAGTCTCAAGAATTTGAAATGTTTGTCCATTTTAAAAGCACGGTTGAATATCAGTTTATCTTACCCATTAAATGTGTACAAGTTGATGGTAGAGGTGAGTACAAACCTTTTGCTAGGTTTTAAACTAATCAAGGCATTCATCATTGTCCTCATACACATGAGCAAAATGGAAGGTCTGAAAGGAAACATAGACATGTAACTAAAACCGATCTAACTCTTTTGGCTAAAGTAGGGTTAGATCTTAAGTACGTGTGGCGTTCTTTTCACTATGCTACTTTCACTACAAATCGGTTGCCTACACCTGTTTTGAATAATATGAGCCCATGTGAATGTTTATTTGGTACAAAACCTGATTACCCAATCTTAAAGCCCTTTGACTGTGCTTGTTTTTCACACTTGAGACCCTATAATTCTCATTAAATTGATTTCAAATCACAACAATGTCTATTTCTAGGGTATTCTCCATTTCACAAAGGATACCTATGTGAGAATGCTGAAGGGAGAGTTTACATTGCCAGGAATGTAGTGTTCAATGAATATAATTACCCAGATGTCTGTCCTCAATCATCAACACCTCAGGTACAATTTGTTTCTTCCACTAGTTATTTTCCTACTGCAAGTTTTTTAACTTGTTCAGGTTCTAACACTATTGCTTCTCCTGTGTATATCAATGTTACTACTGATCGTGTTATTTCTCAAAATGTTCCAGCTCCTCCACACTCATTATATATCCATACAAATTGATGTTGCTTATCCATAAATCCTCCTGATATTCCTAATCCAAACATCAATCAGCTCCCAAACCAAACACTACACCCAAATACTAACCCTATTGACCCAAAAATAGCCTACCTAAATGTACCTCTACCTCACTCAAATTTAACTCCAACATTACACCATCCTCTTCTTTCTACATCCAATATTAATCCTCATCCTGTTACTAACAATTTGGAACAGACTCAAACTAATACAACCAGGGCAATCTTCTCTCATCAATCTCCTCACTACTTAATGAACTCCATGTCGAAATGTCTCATTGCCCTGTCACTTGAGTGGATAATCAGAGTGCAATAACTCTTGCAACAAACCCTGTCTTCCATGCTAGATGAAAGCATGGTAAAATAGACATGCACTTTGTCAGTGTTGGATTTTTACAAAAATCTACAGCTTTTTATCCCAACACAACTTCAAAGACACAAATTAATACAAGAATTGAAAATTGGTATTTTTTTTTAAATTTGCTTTCTAACATGCGTCCATACTAGAAAGATAATATTATATTAACTCGCAATTTTCAATATTTATTTCAGGCCCAAAAATAAAGAGCCCAACAACAAATCAAGTATCAATGTAAATCTCACAAGAGTCAAAGACTCTTACTCTCTCTCCACTCAAGTCTCTCATTTTCCTTTAATATATGTTCGGTCAAGTAGAAGAATGAGTCAAACACGACTCATCTTGTCACAATAGTGGTTTGGCCTACACAAGAGAAAAAGCAGCCCAATTAAATGAAACCCTAAAGATCCAAGAAACCCTAATATAAAAGGTTCATTATCAGGTAATTGATCTCAAACCCTAAAGCACTACTACTTCGACAACCTCTTCTATTTCCCTCTCTAAAAATTTAAATCTTTTCAAAAATATTTCTTCTTCTTCACAAAAATAGCCGCATAAATAAAAACTAGGGTTAAGGTTTTTCTTTCTCTTCTTCTTCTTACAGTCACGGTAGGATTAGGATTCTTATGGTTCTAATCTTTTAAAGCTTCTTCTAATGGCAGTAATAAAAATGGTTAGGGTTTTCTTAAATTATTTTTATAGCTTCTTCACTCTTGTTCTACCCGAAACAAGAACAGCCCAAAATAAAATTTTCTTGCTCTTATCTTCTTCTACCCGAAATAATAAGCCCAAAAATAATCACATTTAAAACCTTAGAACTGAACCCAAAAAACTTTCCTTTTAATCTCGGCCAAGAAACTCTCCACACCAAACTGAAAATAACAAGAACACAAAATACACACACATACAAATATCAGAAATATAGAGTGAGATGAGAGAATACAAAGAGTGATGAAAGTGAAAAGAAAACACCGAAACTTTGATCTCAGAGTTCACCCAATATTATCGGCTACTTCTCCGTCAAGCTACCTTAGAGCTTGAATCCATTCATCAACAACAGGTTACAAAAGTTTGATCTTTTTCATTTTACAACTTTGATTTCTCTCTTTTTTTTTCTTTTTGAAACTAGCAAATCTCTCTGTTTTATTTTTCTTTACATGAACACACAAATGAGCTATGCAAAGCTCTCTTAGAGGAACTCTCTCAAACTAAAGCACTCTCTCAAAATGGCTCTCTAGTGTTTTTTTTTTAAATGAGAGAAAAAATATCCTTTTTATAAACTAGATCTATGACTACTGATCTAGGACAGAGCCCTAGTGAGTAACTGTATTTTTTTGTAACTGTTTTATCTTTAGTCTTGATTTTGATCTTGTTTTCGTTGTAATGGGTAAAGTTGTAATTTTTGGGACCCAATGAATAGTACTCTGAAGCTTAGGGTATATAAGGGGATTTGTCCCAACAGTCAGAGATCAAATAGCTGAGAAGCTTTCTCTGTTCGATATGTTCCATCCCTTGATCAAGTTACGGATGTCCTTCTCCACTGATCGGTTCAACTATCTCAAGTCCAAACTTCAAATGGCCTCAACCCCTTTTTCGTTTAAGGGAGATGTTAGTATTGTTAAATCAAGGTTTGGTATTAGTTTTAAAAGTCATTTAAGAGAGTTAGTTAATTTTGTTGGCAATTATGAATTAGTTAGCTTAACAACTTCATCTTCTTGTTTTCTTTGTAATCAATGGCTTATAAATAAATATTAGATCAAGTGAAGAATAAGTTTTTGCTATTCTCATTTTTACAAAAACAAAATGATTTATGTTCTTTCTCTCTTTCTGTCTTTCTCTCTCTCATTCTACAGTAAAGTGGGGCACTAAAGACCTAAATTTTAGTACATTGATTTAATAATATTACAAGAAAATAAAAAATTACATAACTTGAGAGCGCAAAGAGACTAATGGAAATTAAATAATAAAATAAAATTGGTGATTTCCTTTTCTATGATGACATATGTTTGCCTTAATTTATTAGTTAATTATATTGTTCTCCCCCTTCTGCGTAGCTTAGCACCGCAAAGGGGTCCATTGCTGATCTGATCCTCCCAGTTGAATTTTACGTTTTTTTTTAAAAAGACATCACAAGAATTTGCTTGTCTTTTGGATATGGAGGCAGACCTGGGGTTCAAGGGTTTGTTGGATACAGTGATGGGGCAAAACATTCTAGTTTTAAGGTGGTGATGACAATTTGGGAGCAATGGTAGCATCGGGATGGCTATGGCTCTTTTGCTCTGTTTTCAAGTTATGCTATCGTTTGTTTATGCTCCATGTGTTATTTTATTTTCAATAATGGTATTGCAATACCATTATACTGTTGATATTGAAACTAGAATACAAAAAAAATGCCTATGACCATCCTTATGAAGGATTGATCCACAAGACATGTGGTCAATACTAATATAATAATTCTCTATATCTAAATATAGAAAGTATACCCATATCACCTACACAAAAGTTGAGTCATTCGAGATCGAGCACACAAGCAACCCAATGGGAGACATAGTTAAAAGACCTTATCATAAACAAAATAAATCCTACTATTGAATAATCAGGTTATAATTATTCAATTTTTATAGAAAAATCTTTAGCTGATAATCATTGATTAGTTTTAATGGGAACTTATACATTAGGTATAGGAAATCTAGTTCTCTCTAAACTTTTATTGATGCTTCACAGCTGACGACTTATAGGTTAATTAAAGGTGTTGTTAGAACTTTCTTTTCTAATTAATGTAAATGACTTGGTTGACCAATTAATGTTGAGTATGATATTTGAGTGATATCGTCTTTTAATGGACCTTGTCTAATTTATATATAAATAAATATTTCTATTTTGTTCTAAGAAAACAATTACTACAACAAATAGGTACTTTTAGTGATAATTTTTTAGTCATAACACAATCTTGTGTGACTAAAGTGTTGTATTATTTTATAATATAATAAGTATAGATTAGAATGTGATAAATATATTATTATGTGAATAATATATATTAAGAGTACGGTAAATAAATGTGTAACCTATGATTTTAACCTACACTTTTGTAACCTGCATGTTGTAACTTGGAGAGGAGTTATAATTTGTTATCACTTGTAACTCATGTGTTGATTATCAATATGAAAGTACCTATTTTTTATTGTAACAACTATATTTCATACCATTTGAATCCTAAATCTGACCACTCACTCTTTATTCATCACACAAACACACAAATCTAGGCACATTAAGCTATTTTCTTGTGCCTATTCTTGTGACAGGGAGTGACCCTCTTGCTGATAATTCTCTCATTACTGCCTTGGGTGATCGGTTCTCCCTAAAAAATGTAGGCACATTAAGCTATTTTCTTGGAATTGAAGTAAAATATACTTCCATTGTGCCAAGCTAAGTATGCTAAAGACCTTCTTGCCAAGGCTCAAATGACATGTGCTAAATCTCTTCCTACACCAATGACCAGTGGTCTTAGATTGTCAGCTCACCAAGGGGATCCTATGCTTGATGTTTAACTTTAGAGTCTATTGTTGGTGCTCTTCAGTACCTTACTATCACTCGACCCGAACTGTCCTTCAGTGTAAATAAAGTGTGCCAGTTTATGCAAAATCCTTTGCAAACTCACTGCAAGTTATAAAGAAAATTCTCAGGTATATAAGTGGTATAACTGAATTCGGGCTTCATCTCACCAAACCTATGTCCTATGAGCTGACAGCCTACTGTGATGCCGATTGGGCATCGGATCCAGATGACAGGAAGTCCACTTCGGGGTTTGCCATCTTTTTTGGACCAAATTTAGTTTCCTAGAAGAGTAAGAAGCAACAGACAATTTCCCGTTCTAGCACGGAGGCTGAGTACAGAAGTGTTGCAAATGTAACAACTGAATTAACATGGCTGTACCATTTGTTCTCAGAATTAAATATTCACTTACCTCAGCCTCCTACAGTTTGGTGTGACAACCTAAGCACCATTATGCTCACTCAAAATCCTGTGTTACATGCTAGGATGAAACACATTGAGCTTGATTTGTATTTTGTGCTTGAAAAGGTGTTAAACAAGACCATTCGGATCAAACATGTCGCTGCCTATGATCAACTTGCAGATGAGCTAACTAAAGCATTATCCAGCTAGAGATTCATTGATTTTAGAACCAAACTCAAAATTGAAGACCATTCAATTCTGAGTTTGAAGGAAGGTGTTAGAACAGATAGTTAGTTGAGTTAGTTGTAACTAATTTTGTTATAATTGTTAGCTGTCATAAGTGTTAGTTAGCTCTTCTCTCTTTTCTAGTTTTGGCTCAATGTATAAATACTGTTCTATTGTAATAATATACTGAGACTCTTTTTTCTCCTTCTTCTTTCCTTCTCTTTCGTTTCTCTGGTTCTTCAATGGCCAATCGGCTTAACACATAAAAATAATAATTCATAATTAGTTACAATAATTTTACTTTTAGTCACAAATTTTGCTGTGACTAAATGTAAGCTTTTTTATACAAAATTTTTCTTTCTATTAATTATTTTACAACATATATATATACAATATTATTAATTAAAATTAAGTATAATAAACAAAATTATATAATGTAGCGTATAACCCCAGCTAGATATAGATGCATCTATCCGAACAAATTAATACAATAGCTTAAAAAATATCATAAGGATATAGTTAGAAAATGGTTCTAAGATGAAATTCACACTCACTTTATTTTTTTATGTATGTAATTAATTTTGCTTTACAAAAATGTGGAACTCCTCAATACATATTGACTAACTAGTAATTAAGTAGCTCTAGGTTTCCCCATTTTTCTTAATTTTAAATTCTTGAATATTAATAGACCTAAGTATATTTAAGTAAACATCAATTTTACGTAGTCCTTTCATTATCATTCACACTTACGTGCACATAACTATTATCTCTTGATGATTATAAATAAATAAATAAATAAATAAAAGAATTTCTCCAATTAATTAATTAATTAATTACCAAAAATGAAGTAGTTTTAGTCACAACCAAATTCGAGATCATTCAAATGAAATTTTTATCACTTATGTCATCTATCACTCAATTTTCGTAGCTAAATATATTAATTATATAAAAGTTTAAATTATATAATACATATTAATATTATTTTAGAAACATAATTAATATTATTTTGAATCATGTATATTTTAATCATTTACAAGTTTCGATCTTACTTAATAAAGAAATAAACTTTTAAAAAAAATATGGAATTTAAACTGATAATAAATTCAATTATAGGATCTAAAAATGGGGACTAAAAATATATTAACAATAATATTTGTGACTCAATATTAATTTATTTTTTTTTTTTTAAAAAAAAGCAACTCAATATCATTGTTATATCATGCACAAATAATGATTTCTTTTTGTTGTTAACTAAGTTGTCAAAAAAGAATGTATTTGTGTACGTGTATACACTTTGTTGCTAAATCTAACAAATTATTGAGGGACATTGTTCCCAATGAATTAAAGATAAAATTGTTGAATAAGAACGTAAACTAATTTACTTATTACTGAGGACAATTTATATTTATATACAAGTAAATGTACAATATTACAAAAATATGCAAAATATATAATTATAAAATTCTATACAATTTTATAAATATATACAAATAAACATATATGTTTACAATTTTAACTTGTTGATTACTTTCAATTAATTTTTTTTTTAAAAAAATGCATAAAACTAAATATGTAAATATAAAAGTTAATATTTATATTTTAATATATTACTAAAATAATATGTTTACAAAAATTCAATATAAAACTAAAAAAAAAATATACAAACACATTTATAAATTTTATTTATATTTTATAAACAATGCATATACATATGTTTATTAAACAATTGATTAGTATTATTAATGTTTATAATGTTTTATTAACATTTGAATAAAAATCATAAGATCTATTAATTAATAAATTCGTTCAAAATAATAGAATGCACTTCAGAGGAACAATCTTCCAACTGAAGCACACGACCTGTAGAGAAACAAGAGTCTCTTGCCAAGCAATGAGCCAACTTATTTGCAGATCGTTTTACAAAACACAAATCAACAAAAAGCCAAAAGTAAATTTCGAACATCCTGAACAATAAGACTAAACTGTGAAGGCATAAAAATACCGCTTTGAATCGCTTGGACACACACCAAGCTATCTGTTTTTAACATGACTCTATCCCACGAATGAGTTGTAATCCAACTCAATGCTTCTTTAATGCCTATTATCTCAGCAATTTCGGGTTGAACACATCTAATCTTCTCCTTCTTGAATGCTTCTACCATAGCACCATGATGATTCTGTGCTACACAACCCATGCCAAAAGACAAGACTCGAACCAGAAAAAACTAAAAAGAAAGACTAAAAAACCATGGCAAAAGACAAGACTAATGGAAAAAACGAAAAATAAAAGAGTAAAGAACCATGTCAAAATTAAGACTAATGGGAAAAACTAAATTAGTTTCAACACATAAACACGATCACAACATTAAAATTAATTAAAAAATGAACTCCTTATAATTCTAACCCCACAAAAACATTAATTGGAGTTAAACTAATAATAGTAAATTAATAAATGAAAACAAAAATCTGAAACGGAGGACGTCGTTGAGCCGAACCGAACCACTCTCAGATGACCACTCTTGAACCCCTCATAGAAGAAGACGTTAACGTGAGAATGAGAAAAACTGATTTTGTGGAGAAGCTATGGAATTAATCAAAGGATAGCAGCCACTCCCACAATTTTTTTTTTTTTTTGAGTAATGGTTAAATTTCATTAAACTAAATCATCCAAAACCAAGGATGCAAAAACAAAAGGTAAAGAGTCTCTACTAAAAGTACGGCCAGCCTCAGAAAGGACAGCAACTCCCACAATTAATATAATTTGTTTATTAAAATATCATAATAATTTCAAAAATGGAACAATTAAGTTTATTTATTTATTCATTTAAATGAATGCTTTAAATAACACTTCTATTTTTTAGTTATTAAAAATATGTTTTAAAAAATAAACGAAATTATAATTAAATGTGACCTTATGTATAAACACTATGTTTATATTATTATTGATAATGTTTATTAATTATTAATAGAATATATTTATTATGATAATGTTTGTGATGATATATTTTTTAGATATGTTAATATAATGTGTTTATTAAAATTCAAACACAAATTTTTAAATAAAATATGTATGTTTATTATTTATGTTTACCATATATAGTTTGTATATAAAAATTAAGAATATGTTTCTCATAGTTAATAAAATTAATGATAAATTGTAAATAATTTTTTTTGCACATATAATATAATTAAGTACTATAATGTATATAAAATTGTAAATTCTCCTATTATTAATTGGTTTTAAGATTAAATTTTATAATTTTATTATAGTATATCAGAATTATATCTCTTCTGAACATTCGAGATAAAATCCCATAATTTTTGTCACAAATAAGTTGGATTGGCATCGAAATGTCTCTCTCAAATTAGCTTTTAAGAATAAAATTTTAATTCTGAATGATTTTTCAGCAAATGACCTATTTTTCAAAGATATTTTGCACTTAGTGCTTGAGATGTACTTTAAATAATCAGTTAGAGTTTTAAACATATGTTACTATACAAATAAGCCTAATTAGGATTTTTCTCCTAAATTTTGACATGTACCAAATCATACCTCCTGAACTTTTAAGGTCGCTAAAAATGCCCCCTGAATTGAGATTGTTGAATTTAAAGACTTTTATCTAATTTTAGTAAAAAAATTCTAACATGGATGAAAGTTCACGAGGCATGATTTAGTACATATCAAAGGTCAAGGGGCATGATTTGGTAGATATCAAAGTCTTGGAAGCATGGTTTAGTACATAAACAATCAGTGAAACAGTAAAATTGAATGAAATTAGACAAAAGTCCCTAAATTTAACAATCTCAATAGTTCAAAGGGAATTTTTAACGGCCAAAAAAGTTCAGAGGACATAATTTGGCACATGTCAAAGTTCGGGGGAAAAAATTCTAATGAGCCTTGTTGACCTCGCTTTTAGCCGACGACAGTGAGTCTAAATTGTAAGCGACAAGTAGTACAATGAGTATATAATATAATAAATCAAATAAAGACACGGGAATTTTATAGAGGTTCAGCCCCGAGAAGTTTGGTAATAGCCTAATCCTCTTAGTTTGTATTGACTTAAGAATAACGAAAATGGTTCCTTTTCTTAGAGCTCTTACAATAGTATCTCTGAATATGAATTCTTAGATAAGTTTTTCGACCCTTTGCCCAGTGAGTATGAATCACTATTTATAGGGCTATAAGCTTAGGAGGGAAGAATTTCCCTTCTGATTACAATTGATATAAGTGGAAAGATTGCACATTAAATATAGAATACACTAATCAAGGGATTCGGACAGCTTGCCATATCTCTGTGATCTGATCTCAAAGTTATAGGGATTTCTTCGGTGACTCACGATGCAAAAGCTGAATATGCAAAGTGTTAGCGTGCTGCGCGGATTGGTCACTGCCCGGCTAATAGGGCTTCGTTCGAGCGAATATATGTGGTGCCCTGTTCGGCATATTTCTTGCGAGCAGGTACATCGAGTTGATTCCACATGTCACCATCGTGTGATGCCACATCAGAGTGCAAAAATTGGGATGACATTTGCCCCCCGAGTCTGTACGGGACTTTCGAAGTTGCATGTAGACTTCACCCGAGCTGTCCTTGCGTTTGGATGGGTGACACGTGTTAGGCGCGTCTGTTTGCGATTCGATGTGAGGCTGACCAGGCGTCTCTTCAATTTTCAACTAATTAATGCTCTGACACAATTAATGCTTCAAACCCAATTTTCTCTCACCACGTTTGACGGTTACACTTGATTATATTTGATTCCCAATATTTGCTTTTGGGGGAAACTGATGCGTCTAAGGCATTCAAAATGATTACCCTTTTTCATTCTTTTGCCTATAAATAGGGCTGAGCATCATTCACAAATTAACTTTTACCAATTTCTCCATTGAGTAAACTCAGAGCAAAAAGGAGGTTCTTGCCTCAAGTCTGTCGTAAAATTTCTACTATAAGCATCTGAGCAGCTTCGTTTGGACTGGACTCAGACGTCGATCAGTGAGTAAGTTCTCAAATCCTTCCTCTTTTACTTTGCATGTTTAATTTCTGGATGCGTTCTTGACCTTGCTGTAGAAGATAGGTAGAAAGTCTAGGCTTAAAACTTCACGATTTCCTTTGTAATAATCTGTGAAACTTCACGGTTCATGGTGTTGGTCTTTGATCGTACATTGTCTGTCTTTCACCTTGCTTATTCAAAGCTTCATGAAACTTTGCCCTAAACCCAAAAATTTCAAACATCTTGGTTTTGAGTTATTTTTTGAATGCTTTCATTCTTTAATCTGTTGAGTACTCCTGGTCGGCATATTTACTTATTTATTGTTTGATATCCTAACCAAACACTCATCTCGTGTGTTGTCTTTTGTAGATGAACCCTGGAGAGTTTTGGGGAAGCGAACACCGAATTGACCAGGACTTGCTTCAACTTTTGTACGAGGATCGCCCTCGTCTTTGTGCCAGTCCTTCCTCTTCAAGTGACGGATTTTCCAATTCAAGCTTTCTGTCCAGCCACAGGATGATGGCTCGAACAAAGCAGACGATGCGTAAGGTTAATGCATCTGATCCCCACGTGGCCCAGCGCTCCACCTCACCTAGCTCCGAATAGGATCCACCTGTCCAAGAGGAGGGGAATCATAAGGGGGACGTCGAAGTCTAGGAGATTGAGGAACAGTACGATGTGCATCCTGGCAGCCCTTCTGAGGTGGAGGAAGAGGACGAGGCTGCACCTCTAAATTTTGGGGGATACAACGAGGATGGGGACCTAGTTAGATGCGGGCGGTGAGGTCTGTTGGAAATTATTTTACCAGGATCTTAGATCTACTCACAAGTATGTTTATTAACATCCTAAATAAGAACTTTCTAAAACGATGAAATAAACACATATAAAGTTTAGGAAACCTTACATTGGGTGCAGCGGAATAATATGACTCTTTCCGTTCAGATATCTAGCCCTTGATTCCTTTCTGTAGCAGAGCATTATCAATATCTGAACCTAGATCTCTTTCTCTGAATCTTTGATGCTGAAACTCCTTTGCTGATGATCTTTCTTCACAATCTTCCTCACTATGATTGAGGTATCACTTGATGTGTGTGGGCACTACTCTAATCACTAAGGATTTCAAAATATTGAAGAAGAAAGAAAAAGTGGTAGCTAAAGATAGGGAGAGAGAAGGCTCAGTTTTTCTGATTCAGAAAGTGTCAGAAGAAAAAGTCTTATTTTTCTGAAGCCTTCACTATCTATTTATAGCATTCCACTAGGGTTAGATTTGAATTATATGGCATTAAAATAATGAAAAAATCAACTTAAAATACACACAATAGGTGGCCGGCCATGCCTTAGTGGATTGGGCCTTGAGTTTTGCAATTTTGCAATTTTAACACCTTTTGTATCTGATTTTCTCAAAAATGCCAATTTCCTAATTCAACCATTTAAATGCCAATTCTAACTATTTAATAACTATAAATAATTATTAAATAATATTGTCATTTATCATATTTATTAATTGAACCATACAAAGTATCATAATTAACAAATATGCCCTTATAAACTTTTTCTTTACAATTTCGCCCTTACTTAGTGAAAAATTCACAAATAGACATAGTCTAATTTGAGAATTATAATTGATTAATCAAAACAAATTACATGAGTCTTACAAGCAATATTATCTCAACTAGTGGGGGGACCATGGGTCTTTATAACCGAGCTTCCAATAAGTAGATCAAGAATTTAGCACTAAAATTCACTAACTTATTAATTCTTCGTTGAATCCACGCATAGAACTTAGAATTGCACTCTCAGTATGTAGAATGCTCTATATGTTCCCCCATATAGACACATCATTAGTTATCCATTGTTATAATCCTAATTTGATCAATGATCCTCTATATGAATGATCTACACAGTAAAGGGATTAAATTACCGTAACACCCTACAATGTATTTATTCCTTAAAACACTTGATCCCGTATAAATGATATTTCAGCTTATGTGAAATGAGTACTCCACCATTTATGTTCGTTTGGTCAAGCTCGAAGGAGATCATCCTTTGCTTACTATTCGCCAGATAGAAGCTATAGATTCCATGTTTATGCTAGCGCTCCCACTCAATTGCACTACCGTGTTCCCAAAATGTACGTATCACCCTGACCTAAAAGTAGGCTTAACTAACAAATCAAAGAACACGAATAGCCTCTCGAGATTGAGCCTAATCATATCAGGATTAAGATCATTTGATCTAGGATCAACTAGGCGATATTGACTTGAATAGATATTACGGTAAGTTTAATAAATCTAAGTCAAAGTTCAATATCGGTCCCTTCCGATGCATACTCCATGCATCCAACCTGAGCTTTACTTTAACCAATGCTCTGGAAAGAATATAGCATTTCTCCAAATGCAAGTAAACTCTGTTGTAGATTATCATATCAGTAAAACCCTATGTCTGATAAATCTAGGAAACTTTATTCACATAGTCATGTTTACTTTCCAATGTGTTGACAGCACAATAAACAGGATCAAGTATGTGAAAAGGGTTTCAGATGAATTTATACATTATGTACATATAATCATTCATGAAATAAATTATGTGAACCATGCAACATTAAATGTTATTTCTGATCTATATTAATAAGTAAATCTGATTATATTGAAAAGAGTTTTATTTAGGGCATAAAACCCAACAAACTCCAACTTGCACTAATATAAAACAAAAAGTGCGTTTCAAATAATCTCAACACCTTGATATACAAATCAAGTGTAGTAGTAGTAAACTCCTCGTAATAGGATCTGAAAGGTTGAATTAACCACAACCTTTTCTCCACCATTACTCTTCCTTTAATCACAAAATCATTGATAATGTGAAATTCCTCTCTATATGTCTACTCTCTTGGGATACTGGATTCTATATCTTTGGCAACTACTTTTGGTTAATCAGGAAATTAACACTAGTAGTTTAAGGCAATTTGGAATGATGCCAAAAATGTATAGAACTTTCCTTAGACTGAATAAGTACCTTTCCTGCAGCTTTAACATTCAGTCTCTCTCTGGTAGACCTAGAGACTTCAGATAGGTTTTTACACTTCTCCAAAATCACTATTCCACCCCCAGAGTAACCACCATCTTATCAGAAAAATTTACTAGCACAAAGGCAAATTTCGAAATCTGATATGGTGTAGTCTAAGAGTTTTAAACACACCCTTATAGACTAACATATAGTTCCTCTTCTTAATCTTAGGATTTACTTGATTGTCTTCCAATGTTCTTCTCCTGGATTAATCTGATACCTACTCATTACTCCCACTCAACAGCAGGTGTCTGGTCTAAGGCATACTAAAGCATGTCTAAGACCTCTCACTGTATATTTAAGAAATTCTTTCATGGCTTTATCTTTTCTGGAATAGTTGAGAGTTTTCCTTAGATAAATAAAATCTATGTCTAAGAAGTTGTGAAGCTTCTATAGATTGTCATTAAAAAGAAAATGCTTCAGCATCTTACTAAAGTAAGTTGCTTGCATTAGAGTAAGTAATTACCAGGTATACCACAAGCCATAGGTTTAGATAAACTCAAACCTATAATACTAGGAACAGGAAGTTTTGTTAAGTCCATTGAATGGACTTATAAACGAAAATTTCCTTTTATGTCCTTGTATTAGAAAACTTTAGGTTATTCCATGTGAATGGATTAAACCATAGTTCTATTGGCTTTCTTCTTAGTTTCTTATCTTGACAATCCATTACTTGTTTAAACTCACAATGGATTTTAATCACTAGTGTCTCCCAAGTCATAAGAAGGTGAGTTCCTAGAAACTCTCCCACTACGACAAGGTACCGTGAATTATGTCGAAGAAAACTAAATGGTATTGATCTCTTCGGTTGTGACAAGACAACAGAGGCAGTGGGATCATCATATGTAAGATGATAGAACACTTTTGGAATCAAGAATTAAATATCTGCTTTATTTGCTACTTGTTTTTCAGACTTAGTCATTTTCTTAGAAAAGTAGTATTTGTTTGATCAAACACTTTCTTATCTATTGACTATGGGATGGTCCACCCCTAATCACTTAGAATAGCTAACAAACCATGGTTAACAGTTCTAGCTTTTCTTAAGAATTCGATTAGGTCATCCATGAATCTAGTAATGATTTACATTAAGTATACAACCATTACATCATTCTGAAATTGTATTACCATAGAAGGAATTAGGCAACGACTAGTAACTAATCATCAACATGCAACTCGAAATTTCTAGGGAGGTAAGTTTGGATATAATTCAAAAATCAATTTAATGATCTTTGAACTGCATATCTACTAACTATTTCTCCACCCCTATCAGTTCGCAAAATCTTTAACCACATACCTTAATGGTGTTTAACCATTGCTAGAAATTAATGAAATTTTTCAAACATTTCAAATTTCTTTGCATAAGGTATAATCTAGAGTTATCGTTTTAAGAATACAACGAAAAACTCATATCCATCCCTGAATGTACATCCATATGCGAATGAGATGAACTATTTTCAGTGGATATAGGCATATTAACTCTTTGCAGAGATTGATCTTGTCAAATCCACTATGAACAAGATACAAATGCCATAGATTAAAAAAATGTGGTAGTGTCTTTTGATGACATAGGTTTATAAAAGAATTCTTAGAATAGTGCAAGTGGATCCTGGTCACAGAATACCTAACTCATATTCCATACAGTTTGAATCCATTAATAAAAGATGGATATTAAACACTTGAGAAAGTGTAACTGTATTGTATCTGGAATTAGAAATATAAGAAAATTTCTGTTTGGATTCTAAAATTAAAGTCAAAGACTTAAATTCAACCAAATATAATGAGTAATTCTTTCTTGGACCACCACTACTAATACAAACTCTAAGTCAGATTTGCCCATACAAGTAGGAGATTTCTAAGATTGAGGATTTATATCAATTGGGAATAGAATTTCGGGATTATAATCATATGCGTCATTTAATTTCTTAAGAGAAAATATAGAATGACATGAAATGATTTATAGACCATTCATCCAATGATATATTATTGAGCTAATTCGAAATGAATAAGCTAAGAGGAATTAGGATAATTTCGTTTAAAATAAGAATCCAACGATGCTTCGATTAGCGAAAGTCAAAGTAATCTTATTTATACAATCTTCTTGTTTCATATCGTAAAAATACTAGTCTAAGGTGTCATCAATTGATGAACAGCTAGATGTCGCATATACAATATTTATCTTTCGAGATCTAACACTATTATGTATGTCTAATGGTAAAAATCCACTAGGGATTTATCTCATTAGATAAACAAGCCAAGTTAGACCAACAATGAAGATTCGAAATTAAACTACAACTTAATAATAGAAAATAACATGGTTCAATATAAATTCATACACAATTCAGAAATTATAAACATATAGCAAGTAGGAATGACAAGTGAAAATACTAAAACTTACAATCCTAAATAATTTCCAAGGTTTTCAACAAACTGATATCAGTGTCCCGTTTAGGCGAGAGTCAAAGCTACCATTCATTGAATAGAGTTGTCAGCTCGTCTAAAATGTTAAACATTCTAGCAACCTTTTATTCGATCAAGATTGGAATTCAGCGTTGTCCCGTTTAGGCGAGAGTCAAGGCAATTCTATCTTATGAGCTTCCACCATTGTTTCGCAATTTGCAAGTCAAGTATGGTCGCCACCATTAGGGTGATCCATACCATACAAAACACTTACAAACTACTTATCATGCGAGGTTAAACGGTGCGAAATTGCTAATGAACGTTCCTCCATTAGGGAGGATTACTCACTAAAACAAACGCGGTGTAAAACCCACAATGGAGATCGAATATCTTAATAATAAAGCTCATTATTTAAAGAGAGTTGTATTTTCTTTGATTCTCTTTATTTATTCTATTTATTTTAAATATATATTTATTTAATTAAAATTTCCAATTTAGAATGAAAAATTCTAAATATAAATTTTAATTTAATATTTATAAATTTTACTTAGATGGTTATGAAAATAACATGAATTATTTCCATCTTAGTAATAATTTCCAATAAATATTTAGAAAAATATTCAATTTAAGTTGTTACAAAATTAATTTAAATTAATTTACAACTCAAATTTAATTTTCTATAAATATATATTGCATTTCGAAAAATTAAAGTATATAAGAATACAATTTTCGAAAAATGCATATTAAAATAAAAAATAAATCCTGGAAAAATTATTCTAATTTAATGTTGGCCCAAAATTAATTAATAAAATTAATTTACAACAAAAAATATAATTTTCCTATTTAATTAAATATATAAGAAAAATTTCAAATATTTAAGTATGATGATGAAAATCAACTTAAATATTAATTTTCTATTTAATTAAATACACTAGAAAAATACTTCAAGCAAAAATATCATCTATCTAGATTTTCCTTTGACTAATTAATTCAATTTCTAATAATATACTTTAATTCAATTTATTTTAAATTAATCAATAAATGAAAAAATCATTGATTTAAGTTGATCCAAGAATTAATTAAAATAAATAATTAATTTACAACTTAATCTATTTTTCAAGATAAAATTCGAAATTCTAGCATTTAAGAAATGCAATTTCGAAAATTGATTAATAAAATAAAGAAAAAATATATTTTGAAAATTATTTAAATTTAGTTGAAAAAATAAATTTCAACTAAAAATAATTTTCTGTTTAATTAAATGTCATGAAAAAGAAATATTTAAGTATGATGATACAAATCAACTTAGATATTTAATTTTTCAAATTAATTAAATGTATTAAATTCAAGAAATAAATAATTAAGTGTAGAGAAGACTTAATTATTAATCTCTAGTTTAATACTAGGAAAAAATATACTTAAAATAAATTGTACCAAAATTAATTATTTAAATAATTAATTTCACAATGTATAATATTTTCCTATTTAATATTAAAAATAATAAGTAGTCTAGAAATAACTATCTAGAAAATATCTTATTTGACTAAGTATCTTTTCCACAAAATTTGAAAAATATCTAATTTAAGTTGTATTAGAAAAAAAAATCTAGAACTTAAATATTTTCAAATTTAAATTTAATTAAATATAAAAAATTAAGTTGTAACCACTTAATTCAAAAATATTCCATTTTAAGTTAATATTCGAAAAGATATTAGCCTAAAAAATATCTAAAATATTCCATTTTAAGTTAATATTCGAAAAGATATTAACTTAAAAAATATCTAAAGAATCTTAATAACCAATACCTAAAATTCTTCAACTTAATTTTGAAATTTTAAATCCAAAAGATATTCAGATTTAAGTTGGTTAGTTGTAGATAACTAAATATCAACTTAAATAGGAATATTTAATGAAAAATTTAAATTAAGCTCCAGAAAGAATCTAGATGATTATAATTCTATATTTAATTAAATACAAGAAAATACATATAGTTTAGCTTAGAATAAAAAATTCTTTAAACTATAATTTTCTTAAATTAATTTCAAAATAAATGAAATTAATCATGTTGCTAATCAATTTTATTAGGTTAAACTAGTGTAATTAACCTAGTACAGTTGTTCAAATCAGGCAAATGGGCCTTCACAATTGGGGTGATTCATGTGAGGGGGTGCTGGGTTCAGTATGTCGTACCCACTTCTATGGCTCCCAACTCTCACACAAGGCCCAAAAGAGAGGAATTTAACCTTAATAAGAACAACTGTTATTAATTGAATAAGCCCAATAACTAAATGGGCCTAAATAAATTCTATCAAGAACTATGATAATTTATTTTAGCAACAACAACCTATATGTATCTATAATCAAATTAAACACATAGGCTCACACAAGCACACTTTGGATGGGTCCTATCATGTTGCTAGGTCATACACAGATGAAAGAAGATTGTAAATATACCTGTTACAAATTATTAACTTGACCAAGGGAGCCGTCAGATCATTAGATCTGGCAAAAAGTAACCATGACTATTTGCAATCAAGTAATAATAGGTTTTGAAAACTTACACATAAGCTAAAACACATACTCCTGCAACAAGGTTAGTTGGATAGTTGGATGTAGGATTTATTTAATTTTAAATTAAATATTTAATTTCGAAAATAATTAATTAAATAAAAAAAATTTCGAAAATTTAAAAAAAAATTTGAAAAATTCGAAATTTTTAAAAGATTTAAATTTAAAATTTAAACCTACAATTTTTGAAAAATTAGGTTTCAACCAACCTAAATATCATTTCAAAAATTTGCTAACTACTTTTAAATTTTAAATGTTATTTTATAAATAAAAATTAAATAAAAAATTAGAAAAGATAAATAAATATCTTTTTCAAATTTTAAATGAAATTTAAATAAATAGAATAACAAAATTTAAAAAATTAGCAAAATATCTTATATCATTTAAAAATTACATGATTATAAATATCTTATTTTTAAATTTAAAATAAGATAAGATATAATCAAATTTTAAAATAAGATAGATTTTTAAGCAAGAAGATAGATACTAATTCTATTCAAATTCAAATTACACTAATATCTTGAATTAAGTTTAAAAAATATTAAATTAATTCAAAATGATAATTAGAATTGAATTAGGAATAGTAATAGTATAAATACAAAACTATACCAAAAATCGAAAGTTAATTCCATGAAAAAGCATGAAAAATCGAAGAAAAACAAAAAAATTATGAACTGTACGGACAGATTTGCGATCGCAGGAAAATATCAGCACAGCCCCGATTTTTTCAAATCTTCAAAAAATCATAACTAATTCAAATAAAATCCAAATTAAGTTCTGTAAAAGGCTAACTTGCTTAATTTTTTTTCCATACTATCCAATAAATATAATTCCAGAGATAAAATCGCAATTATTTTTCACGAAAATTTTACAAACATCAATCAATCATCAAATAACACTCAATACAACATGATACCATCCAAAGAACATACAAACAATCGTTTTAAAGTCCAAATTTCTTGCAAGTAAATCAATTACCATGGCTCTGACGCCAGTTGTTGGAAATTATTTTACCAGGATCTTAGATCTACTCACAAGTATGTTTATTAACATCCTAAATAAGAACTTTCTAAAACGATGAAATAAACACATATAAAGTTTAGGAAACCTTACATTGGGTGCAGCGGAATAATATGACTCCTTCCGTTCAGATATCTAGCCCTTGATTCCTTTCTGTAGCAGAGCATTATCAATATCTGAACCTGGATCTCTTTCTCTGAATCTTTGATGCTGAAACTCCTTTGCTGATGATCTTTCTTCACGATCTTCCTCACTATGATTGAGGTATCACTTGATGTGTGTGGGCACTACTCTAATCACTAAGGATTTCGAAATATTGAAGAAGAAAGAAGAAGTGGTAGCTAAAGATAGGGAGAGAGAAGGCTCAGTTTTTCTGATTCAGAAAGTGTCAGAAGAAAAAGTCTTATTTTTCTGAAGCCTTCACTATCTATTTATAGCATTCCACTAGGGTTAGATTTGAATTATATGGCATTAAAATAATGCAAAAATCAACTTAAAATACACACAATAGGTGGCCGGCCATGCCTTAGTGGATTGGGCCTTGGGTTTTGCAATTTTGCAATTTTAACACCTTTTGTATCTGATTTTCTCAAAAATGCCAATTTCTTAATTCAACTATTTAAATGCCAATTCTAACTATTTAATAACTATAAATAATTATTAAATAATATTGTCATTTATCATATTTATTAATTGAACCATACAAAGTATCATAATTAACAAATATGCCCTTATAAACTTTTTCTTTACAATTTCGCCCTTACTTAGTGAAAAATTCACAAATAGACATAATCTAATTTGAGAATTATAATTGATTAATCAAAACCAATTACATGAGTCTTACAAGCAATATTATCTCAACTAGTGGGGGGACCATGGGTCTATATAACCGAGCTTCCAATAAGTAGATCAAGAATTTAGCACTAAAATTCACTAACTTATTAATTCTTCGTTGAATCCACGCATAGAACTTAGAATTGCACTCTCAGTATATAGAATGCTCTATATGTTCCACCATATAGACACATCATTAGTTATCCATTGTTATAATCCTAATTTGATCAATGATCCTCTATATGAATGATCTACACAGTAAAGGGATTAAATTACCGTAACACCCTACAATGTATTTATTCCTTAAAATACTTGACCCCGTATAAATGATATTTCAGCTTATGTGAAATGAGTACTCCACCATTTATGTTCGTTTAGTCAAGCTCGAAGGAGATCATCCTTTGCTTACTATTCGCCAGATAGAAGCTATAGATTCCATGTTTATGCTAGCACTCCCACTCAATTGCACTACCGTGTTCCATAAATGTACGTATCACCCTGACCTAAAAGTAGGCTTAACTAACAAATCAAAGAACACGAATAGCCTCTCGAGATTGAGCCTAATCATATCAGGATTAAGATCATTTGATCTAGGATCAACTAGGCGATATTGACTTGAATAGATATTACGGTAAGTTTAATAAATCTAAGTCAAAGTTCAATATCGGTCCCTTCCGATGCATACTCCATGCATCCAACCTGAGCTTTACTTTAACCAATGCTCTGGAAAGAACATAGCATTTCTCCAAATGCAAGTAAACTCTGTTGTAGATTATC
Source organism: Cannabis sativa (assembly GCF_029168945.1). Taxonomy (NCBI): domain Eukaryota; kingdom Viridiplantae; phylum Streptophyta; class Magnoliopsida; order Rosales; family Cannabaceae; genus Cannabis; species Cannabis sativa. The sequence goes on from NC_083601.1 coordinate 64,866,083, forward strand.
ATATCAGTAATGTAATGACCGCTCTAGTAATATGATTAGAAAAGGCAATTAGCACTAATTTTTATTATTTTATTATTATTTGTGAATTAATTTATTTGTGGATCCCAATATTTAGAAATAAATATTTGAGTTATAATTTCTCAATTCCGGAGATTTTATTAAACTCTAGGGGTATTATTTAGCTTATATGTGAAATATGTTAATTTTGTAATTTTTGCTCGGCGACAACGGAAAATGCGATGGATGGCTAGATTGATCACATGGGCAAGTTTAGAACCCTATTTCCTAGTGGGGAATATTTTAGAAGAAATAAATTATCGGGATTGAGCGGGGTTGTGGAATTGACCATTTTACCCCTAGTTTCAAAGAAATACCTTAGTTTTAGTCTAAGGGCATTTTTGTCATTTGAAAGGGATAAGAGTTAGGTGGCTTTTTGGTGGATTGACACCTAGTAAGGATACTTTCAGCCAAGGTTTAGTTAGTCCATTTCCCAAATTAGAAAATCAAAGAAAAGAAATTAAAAAGAAAACTTTTTCCTCTTGGAACTCTCTCTTTCTATTAGGTGAGGCAATCAAGGACAAGCGGGGTTTTTTTCTTCTTTATTCTGTGAATCTAAGCTAGGATTCAAGTGGTTTCATCTAAGGTAAGCCACTAGAATTAGTGCTTTTGTATTTTTGAGCTTTTTCCTTAGTTTGATCATGTGATTTTGTGAAATTAGGAAATTTTGTTAAGGTTAGGTTTGCTTAGGGTTTGGTTTTCTAGGTTTATTTGAATTGGTTTTAACCTCTTGTTGCTGGTTTTAATGATTTGAATTGGTATTGTTCAAGTTTGAGCTTTGAGTTCAAAGTTTGATCTCTAATGGCATATTTGTTTACCTTTGAGTTTTTGTGAAATCTTGAAATTTGGGTTTTATTGTGTATGCCTTGATTAGGAGCTGCTGGAGAGTTTGGTAAAGATTGGGCTTGATTTGAATCAAGGGGAGAAATTTTTGGGTTTTGAGATGGGCAGATTAGGTTGGATGGTCATACCAGCCGGTCGGCCAGGTTGGTGACCCGAAGAGCTTAGGGATACGGTTGAATCAGGGTACGCTTTGTTGAGGGGTTTTTCAGGAACCTTAGTTTTGGCCAATTTTGGGTAATATAGGGTATTGCCATGAGGTTTATTGATAGGGGAACATTTAGTTTCGGGTTTTAAGTCCTAGGAAAGTGATTTGGCGAGTCAACTCATACGTATTCACAGATTATTGTGATTAGGGCATCCATCTAGCACGTGAATTCGAATTCGGGTCGGACACACTTGAATTCGGAAAACGGTAAGAGCGTGTGTAATATATGATGTGATTATACGAATGTGTGTATATGTGTTTATATATGCATGCTTGAAATATGTTAAAATACGACACTTGTGTGAGTGTATTGGTACGGTGATTGTTGTTAATTTGAGTACGATACGGTGATACCAACACAAGCATAGAAAATGCTAAGGTGTGTGGTACATTACTCAGTGATACTCGGTGATTGGGATAAACCACTACCAACACCGTACGGTGAGGTACGTTGTGTATGTGGTATAGTGGTTGTACCACAGTATTGAACGTTCATGCTCATACGTTAAGCTCTGTAAATAGGTGTATGGGCGCCTATTTACGAGTCGAAAATTATGTGGTATGTTATATGCATTTCTTACGAGTACGGTGACTCACGGTTTACGCTTTCATGTGTAGGTAAAGGAAAGGCGAAGGCTGAACGGGGAGTGAACTTTGAGCTTGGGTGAGATTGTACATGTCGAAACGGCGCGACACAGAGTGTTCGGTCTCGGGACATCAGGAGTTGTATTTTGAATGTCGGCTATGCGTCTATGCATGCATATTTTGGAATGTATATTTATAAAGTAAAGTTTGTAAAGTTTTAAAAATCGGGATCCCGGCACTTGTAAATATTTTATTAAATTACAAAGTTTCATGTTTAAAGCAAAAATTTTAATTTGACACGTTTTTCAAAGAAATTACTTTGATTAGCAAAGTTTGCACAATAGCGAAAAAAAAAACAACATGTGATGCCTTAGCATTAGGGCGTTACAATTTTGGTATCGAGGCGCCGGGTTTGTCTCTTGAAGCTTGCTATGACATGTACGATCTTCATCGAGAGAAAGCTCGGTTCACGGTTCGGATAAGCCGTACTTGTTTAGTATTTTAAATAAGTGTGATATAAAAGCATGTTAGGAAGTATATTAGATTTAAATTAAATATATTTCTTTAAAAAGAAAAGAAAGTGCGTTGCCTTTTTGCTATTAAGAGCGGTGTTAATTTTGATCGCAGTCCCAACACTTTGCCTACCTTATGGATTCGCGAGGCTAAGTCTGATTAAATGGACGCCCGCCGAATACAAGAAGTCGGTGGCATGGTTGAGGCGGAGGCGGTCGGGGAATCCTCGAAATCCCCGTGGTCGCGGCGGTGGCGTGGCGGAGCTCGGGGTGGTCGCCACTGTAAATCCACCTCGAAGCTCCCACGATTGGGAGCGGAATTCTTTGAAATGCAGAGAGGATTCGTCGGCAGATGAAGAGATCAAAGATTGAGGCAACGGGGTCCTCTGCCGTGCCTCCTCGGCAAGTTCGTAGTTGCGGTTCCGGCGGTGCCGGCGGAACAACTTTGTTGTTGGCAAGTATGGGCAGATTGTACGAAAGATTTCGAAAACGAGGCACCTCCGGTGTTTACGGGAGGCCACGATGTGATGAAGGCGAAGCGGTGGCTTTCGGTAATAGAGCGCATCCTCGGCTTTATGGGAGTGGTTGGAAATGGCCGGGTAACTTTGTGCCACTTTCCGGTTTCGGGGAAGATGCCCTTGTGTGGTGGGAATTGATAACCCTCACACGGGACGTCACGGCGATGACTTGGGAAGAATTCGGGGAGTTATTTAACTCCAAGTATTACAATGAAGCGGTCCATGAGTGCAAAGCGGAAGAGTTCTTGATCTAGTTCGGGCGAGGTATGTCGGTCAACGAGTATACAACAAAGTTTGATCGGTTGGCTAAGTTGGCGAGAATTGTACCCACGGACTTCGGTAAGAAGAAAAATATTTAGCGGGTTTGAGTGCAAAGATCGGCATGATTTGGTTATTACTACTACGAGGCAACCACTTATGCGGAGATGGTTGAAAAGGCTTTGAGAGCGAGGGTGCGGTAAAGTTTCTTCGGGAGCCTCGAGTGACTCGGGTGTTGGTGGAACCCACATTGTTCTACTTTGTTTATGGTAGGGATGGTGGTGACTCCACCATTGAGCGAAAAAGAAAGGTTGTTCCGACACGGTGGCTCGGGGCAAAGCAAGCGGTTCCGTGGGAACCAAGGCGAGAGGAGGACGCCGGGGGTTATTCTTATCACAGTGTCCAAGGTGCGAGAAACATCATCCGGGGAGAGTGCTTAGGGAAGACATGCTTCTTATGTGGCATGGTGGGGCATTTCGAAAAGGCGCGAGCAAAGAAGAGGAGCCAAAAGTTGAAGTGAAACGGTTCTGCTCGTGTGTTTGCCATTACCCAAGTGATGCGCGGCCCGGTCCTTGTTGTGACGGAGTCGGCTTCCGTCGACAACTTGTTATTTACGGTATTATTTGACTCGGGAGCTACACGTTCATATGTGGCTACAAGGGTGATTGATCTTTTGGGTAGACCTTGTGACATTTTAGAAAGAGGGTTTGGAACCACAATGCCTAGCGGGAAGCTGGTTATCTCTAATAGGCGCATTAGGTCTATGCGATTAGGATCGAAGATAGGGAATTGATGCGACCTTATAGAATTGAAATTAGCGAGTTTGATATTATACTAGGAATGGATTTTCTATCCCAAGTATTCGGCCGGTATAGATTGTAGGCGTAAAATGGTGACTTTTCGTGGGAAGGTGAAGATCCGTTTGTTTATGTAGGATCGGTTCGGGGGTCTCGGATCCCGATTATTTCTGTGTTGAGAGCTAGGGATTTACTATGCAATGGTTGTGTAGGATTTCTAGCGGTAGTATTTGATTCAATGAGACACTGAAACCTTTGGGCACTGAGGTAGTTCGGGTAGTGAAAGATTTTCTTGATGTGTTTCAGGAGTTGCGGGATTGCCGCCACAACGAGAGATTGATTTTGTTATTGATTTGGCACACAGGTCGAACTGTTTCTAAAGCTCCATATAGGATGGCTCAGGCGAACTCGGGAGCTTAAGTTGCAACTTCGGGGGATGCTTGGATATTGGGTTTATTCGACCCGAGTGTCATCGCACTGGGGAGCTCGGTTCTTTTTGTAAAGAAGAAAGATGGTTCCCTCGGAATGTGTATTGATTATCGGGAACTAAACAAGGCGACGATTAAGAACAAGTACCGTTGCCTAGGATCGATGATGTTCGATCGGCTTCGGGGAAAGACGGTGTTTTCGAAGATTGATTTACGGTACGGTTATCATCAACTCGGAATTCGGGAGGAGGACATGCAGGCCGCTTTTAGAACCGGATATGGGCCTTATGAGTTTACGGCAATGTCGTTCGGATTGACCAATGCTCCTGCAGCCTTTATGGATCTCATGAATAGGGTGTTCAAGGATTTCCTCGATAAGCTGCGTTATAGTGTTTATCGATGACATTCTTGTATACTCTCGATCGAGAAGAGGAGCACGAGCATCATCTTCGAATGGTGTTACGGCGACTTAGGGATCCTGAGCTGTATGCCAAGTTCGAAAAGTGCGAATTCTGGTTGTTCGAGGTGTCACTTTTTGGGTCACATAGTTGGGAAAAATGGAATTATGGTTGATCCAAACAAGATAGAATCGGTGAAGAATTGGCGGGGCCCAGTACGTGACGAAATACGAAGTTTTCTCGGGTTAGCGGGGTATTATCGACGTTTCGTCGAAGGATTTTCTAAACTTTCTATGCCACTAACCGAGATTGACTAAGAAAAATCGAGAGATTATTCGTGTGGTCGAGATAAGTGTGAATCAAGCTTCCGGGAGATGAAGCGGCGTTTGATAACGGCTCGGTGTTAGCTTTGCCATCGAGATCAAGAGAAATTTGTTGTGTATTGTGATGCATCCGGACGAGGGTACGGGATGTGTTACGATGCAAGGCCGACGAGTTATAGCCTATGCCTCTCGTCAGTGAAGGATTATGAGCGGCGTTATCCAACTCATGATTTAGAGCTCGTGCTATTTGTGGTTTTTGCTTTAAAGATTTGGCGACATTATCTTTACGGTGAAAAGTGTGAGATTTATACGGATCATAAAAGTCTTAAATACTTTTTCACCCGAAAAGATGCGAATATGAGGCGAGAGAAGGTGGTTGGAGTTGGTTAAGGACTACGATTGTGAAATCTTGTATCACCACGGGAAAGCCAATGTTGTGGCCGACGCTCGAGCGAGAAAAGGTCCGGTCGGGTGTGTACTACGGTTATGATAGCTCCTCAACTAGCCTCGGAAATGGTTAGTGCGAGGAATTGGAGTTCGTGGTCGGGAAATTGCATAATTTAACACTCCGATCGATGTTGGAAAGAATCGAGAAGGCGCAAGCTGGAAGGTCCGAGCTAGTTAAAGTTCGAGATGAAGTGGTGGCCGGTCGGCTAGAGGTTTTCGGTCTCGAACGGTGGAATGTTGTTATATAAGGCTCGAGTACGTGTTCCTTGTGTGAATGAGCTTAAGAAAGAAATGCGGATGAAGCTCACACCACTCACATATTCATTGCATCCGGGAACCACCAAGATGTATCGGGATTTGAAACCACACTTACGAGTGGTATGGGATGAAAAGAGATGTGGTGGACTATGTGTCTAAATGTTTAACACCTTACGGCGGATTAAATTTGAACATCGGAAGTAGAGCGGGGTTATTACGGCCTTTAGTCCTTCCGGAATGGAAGTGGGAGGACATCACGATGGACTTCGTAAGCTGGTTTGCTAGAACCACGGGGATGTATGATTCTGTTTGGGTCATTGTGGACGGATTCACAAAGTCAGCTCACTTTCTACTGTGAAAGTTACATATTCGATGGATCAATATCTTTGAATTGTATGTGAAGGAGATAGTTCGTCTCCATGGAGCCCCAAATCTATTGTATCGGACGGGGATCCAAAGTTCACATCGAAGTTTTGGGTGAGTCTCGAGAAGGCTATGGGTACCAAGTTAAAGTTTAGTACAGCCTTTCACCCTCGGACGTGGTCGATCGAAAGAACTATCCGGATTTTAGAAGACCTATTACGAGCTGTGTCATGGACTTTGAGGGTTCATGGGTTAAGTACTTGCCACTAATTGAATTCTCCTATAACAACGGCTACCAAAGTACAATAGGGATGGCTCCACATGAGATGTTATATGGTAGAAAATGTCGTTCTCCTATTCATTGGGACGAGACGGGAGAAAGGAAGTACTGGGTCACGAGTTAGTGCGAGAAGACCAACGAAGCTATTGATAAGATCAAGGCTCGGATGCTTGCTTCTCGAAGCGAGGCGAGAAAAGTTATCAACGTCCGAAGCGCGGAGATGTCACATTTCGGGCGAGGGGGAACATGTTTTCTGCGAGTTTCACCCATGAAGGGTATTCGGCGCTTCGGGAAGAAGGGTAAGTTAAGCCACAGGTTCATTGGGCCATTTCGGATACTTGAGAAGGTCGGGCGGGTAGCGTATCGGCTAGCCTTACCACCGGCATTGTCGAGTGTTCATGACGTATTTCACATTTCTATGTTGAGGAAATACGTGTCGGACCGACTCATGTCTTGAGTTATGAAGCCCATGAACTACGGGAGACTTATCCTATGAAGAGCAACCTGTTCAGATTTTGGATAGAAAAGAAAAAGTTCTTCGGAACAAGACTATTGCACTGGTTAAGGTGCTCTGGAGAAATAGTAAGGTGGAAGAAGCCACCTGGGAGTTGGAATCAGAGATGAGGACTCGGCATCCGAGTTTATTCGGAGTTAGATTTCGGGGACGAAATCCTATTAACGGGGGATAATTGTAATGGCCAGCTCTAGTAATAAGATTAGAAAAGGCAATTAGCACTAATTTTTATTATTTTATTATTATTTGTGAATTAATTTATTTGTGGATCCCAATATTTAGAAATAAAAATTTGAGTTATAATTTCTCAATTCCGGAGATTTTATTAAACTCTAGGGGTATTATTTAGCTTATATGTGAAATATGTTAATTTTGTAATTTTTGCTCGGCGACAACGGAAAATGCGATGGATGGCTAGATTGATCACATGGGCAAGTTTAGAACCCTATTTCCTAGTGGGGAATATTTTAGAAGAAATAAATTATCGGGATTGAGCGGGGTTGTGGAATTGACCATTTTACCCCTAGTTTCAAAGAAATACCTTAGTTTTAGTCTAAGGGCATTTTTGTCATTTGAAAGGGATAAGAGTTAGGTGGCTTTTTGGTGGATTGACACCTAGTAAGGATACTTTCAGCCAAGGTTTAGTTAGTCCATTTCCCAAATTAGAAAATCAAAGAAAAGAAATTAAAAAGAAAACTTTTTCCTCTTGGAACTCTCTCTCTCTTTCTATTCGGCTGAGGCAATCAAGGAGCAAACTGGGGTTTTTTCTTCTTTATTCTGTGAATCTAAGCTAGGATTCAAGTGGTTTCATCTAAGGTAAGCCCTAGAATTAGTGCTTTTGTATTTTTTGAGCTTTTTCCTTAGTTTGATCATGTGATTTTGTGAAATTGGGGCTGTTAAGGTTAGGTTTGCTTAGGGTTTGGTTTTCTAGGTTTATTTGAATTGGTTTTAACCTCTTGTTGCTGGTTTTAATGATTTGAATTGGTATTGTTCAAGTTTGAGCTTTGAGTTCAAAGTTTGATCTCTAATGGCATATTTGTTTACCTTTGAGTTTTTATTTGTGAAATCTTGTTGGGTTTTTATTGTGTATGCCTTGATTAGGAGCTGCTGGAGAGTTTGGTAAAGATTGGGCTTGATTTGAATCGGGGAGAAATTTTGGGTTTGAGATGAGCCGATTCGGTTACGGATGGTCTATACCAGCCGATTCGGCCGGTTGGTGACCCCGAAGCAGGGATGCAGGTTGGATCGATACACTTTGTTGGGGGTTTTCCAGAACCTTAGTTTTGGCCAATTTTGGGTAATATAGGGTATTGCCATGAGGTTTATTGATAGGGGAACATTTAGTTTCGGGTTTTAAGTCCGGAAAGTGATTTGGCGAGTCAACTCATACGTATTCTAGTTATTGTGATTAGGGCATCCATCGCACGTGAATTCGTTCGGGTCGGCAACACACTTGAATTCGGAAAGCAGTAAAGCTGTGTGTAATATATGATGTGATTATCTGAATGTGTGTATATGTGTTTATATATGCATGCTTGAAATATGTTAAACACTACCAACACTTGTGTGAGTGTATTGGTACAGTGATTGTTGTTAATTTGAGTACGATACGGTGATACCAACACAAGCATAGAAAATGCTAAGGTGTGTGGTACATTACTCAGTGATACTCAGTGATTGGGATAAACCCTACCAACACCCGTACAGTGAGGTACGTTGTGTATGTGGTATAGTGGTTGTACCCTGGTATTGAACGTTCATGCTCATCTGTTAAGCTACGTAAATAGGTGTATGGGCGCTATTTACGGGTCGAAAATTATGTGGTATGTTATATGCATTTCTTGCGGGGTACGGTGACTCACGGTTTACTGCTTTCATGTGTAGGTAAAGGAAAGGCGAAGGCTGAACGGGAGTGAACTTTGAGCTTGGGTGAGATTGTACATGTCGAGCGGCGCGACACAGGTGTTCGGTCTCGGGACATCTGGGAGTTGTATTTTGAATGTCGCTGTGCGATCTGTAAAACTGCATATTTTGGAATGTATATTTATAAAGTAAAGTTTGTAAAGTTTTAAAAATCGGGATCCCGGCACTTGTAAATATTTTATTAAATTACAAAGTTTCATGTTTAAAGCAAAAATTTTAATTTGACACGTTTTTCAAGAAATTACTTTGATTAGCAAAGTTTGCACAATAACTGAAAAAAAAAACACTGTAGCGTGCCTTAGCATTAGGGCGTTACAAGTAAAACCCTATGTCTTATAAATCTAGGAAACTTTATTCACATAGTCATGTTTACTTTCCAATGTGTTGACAGCACAATAAACAGGATCAAGTATGTGAAAAGGGTTTCAGATGAATTTATACATTATGTACATATAATCATGAAATAAATCATGTGAACCATGCAACATTAAATGTTATTTCTCATCTATATTAATAAGTAAATCTGATTATATTGAAAAGAGTTTTATTTAGGGCATAAAACCCAACAAGGTCCTGGTTGAAAGCGTGGACTATGTCACTAAGGAGCTTACTGCAGTTCCTCACAGGAGGCAAGGTGCTTTAGGTGCCAGATTGGTGAGCCCTCCGTCCTAGGTCACTGAGGCACGCCTAAGGGATCTAGATCAGTCCGGCTATCTGGGCGAACTAAAATGCTACGTCCCTGCCTCAAATCACCGAGCCTCAAACCCGAAGAAGGGGATGTGTGCCTGGTCCGGTGCTCATACTAAACAAGGGGCAATGCTGCCTCTGCTCCCGTACTTCAGGAAGGTGGCAAAATTTCTTTCGCCTCTGTTCGACCCAATTTAGTCCCAAGGGCATTAAGCATTTGCCTACCCTGTTTGTCCTCTACACCGTCTAGAAGTGGGGCATGCCTTCTCCGCATGAGGTCAGTTGGTTTTTTGACTTGAAGTCTACCCCCAAACAAGGCAGGTCAGGGTACTTCTATATCTCTCAGCCTGACTTCAAGTGGTTGACAGACACCGTGGACAAGGCCGTGACCAAAATTGGAAATTTTATTAACGAGTATTACATGGTGGAAGGCATGAGCACCACTTATACTCAGTTTCAGCAAATCCCTATATATTACCGTCGACTCCTCACGCTAGCTCTTAAGGACAGAGCTCAAAGGATTGTTCAGCTGTCGGATGATGCTCGGAATATCACTTTATTGACATCGGAGGCCAATTTTATGGAGTACGGGCTTCATCCAACATATTTTGTTCCTCAGCCTGTGAAGGAGAGGAAGAGGAAGTCCAGTGCTGGCCGGGCTAAGGGAGCTGATCAGGAGAATGAACTCATTCAACTGAAGCATGAGGCTAAGTTGAAGGGAGGAGTCGTGGCCGAACAACATGCTTAAGAATATTTCGAGCTGAAGGAAGAGCAGGAAAGACCGCTCAAAAGGAAGAAGAAACTTTCGACCGGGCACAGGCCCATCGAACATACAATTCAGATCAGGGATCTCAGCCTACCTGCTCGGCCATCCACTCCTGTAGTAGGAAAGGGGAAAGTCATCCTGGAGGAGCAAGAAAACTCGTCGGATGACGATGCCCCATCAGGTCTTGCTCGGGAAGATGCTTCTGCCAAAGTGCAGGATATTCCATCTTACTTTTAAATTTCTTAATTATTATGCTTTCATATTTCTCATGCTTTTTCTAACCATGTTACTTTCGCTTTATACAGACATGTCTTAGAAAATGCTCGAAGCTCTGAAGAAGAGAGTGGGAGGAAGCTCGGGCTTATCTCCTCCGGCTAAGAAGTCCAAGGACGGTGAGACAACCCCGTCCAGAGAGAAGGCACCAGCTAAAATGGTAATTGACCTCTCCGAGGAGCAAATCGTTGCAGACCTTCCTGTCCCAAAAATGGCTAAGTCCAAGGAATCTCGAGGAGGTAGCTCGGACAGGCCAGAGCAGTTGAAGGGCGGATCCGAGCTGATCAAGGCCCCTGCCCCACCTCTGGTATTGCACCCAGAGACCAAGAGAGGCAAAGAAATGCTCACCCACTACGTGACTCGGTCGGTCCCTGAGGGGAACGAGCAGCTGGCTGGGGCAGACAATGAGCTTTCTTTGGAGCTGGCGATGGGAGGAGTTCTGAAGGAGTATACGAGGGCAGACAGTTTCCTTTTTTCCTTCTTCACTTAGTTCAGTTTTTAGTATTGTTTCTCTGTGCAAACCGGTTTGAAGATGGCTTATGCTTATTCCCGAGCTAAGTCGGCTGCCTCTAAGAATGCCGCCATTTTCAACAATATGCTGGCGGAAGTGGACTTGGCCAGGAAGGATGTCGATGAAGCCAGGGTTCAGCTTGGGGCTATCCGAATAAAACTGTAAGAGGTCAATAAGAAGCTTCTTGCTTCTGAGAAGAAGGTGGCCGAGATGACCAAAGATCTACATGCCTCCGATCAACTTGAAGCCGACATTGCCTCCTTGTTCAAGGAAGTGGCCAGCCTTCAAGAGGAAAAGGAGGTCATATGGGTTGTCTCCCTTAGGTTGGAAGAAGAGAAGAAGACCAAGGACGAGGAGCTTAGTGCTGAGGTTGAGAAGTATAAGTCAGAGGTCGGGCATCAGAGATTCGAAGTGGAGAGGCTTTGTTGGAAAGTGAATGCTCTAGAGACAGCTGGTCTCGAGATTTTCTATGACATCTGGAAGGCTAATCCCCAGGCAAACTTTGATTACTTGGGTGATTCCAAAGACATGTTTCTGGAGTACTAAGCTGCTCAGGCAGCCTACGGGGAATCCGAGGCGACCACTTCCACCTCTAACCAAAATGTTGAAGCGCCCCCTGCCCAGGCAAATGATCCTGTAGCTGACCCGGTTGACCCGTACCAAGAGCCTGGGACTCCAGCCGTTTGACTGCTCTCTTTTTCTATCATAAGGCCTTTTTTAAGACAAAGTGACCGACCAAGCGGTCTTTAAACTTGGAATTTATTTTTTATTTTTCAGACAACTAGCTGACCGGGCAGCCTTTAATCCTGGGTTTGCATGCTTTTGTTATCATTAATGAATTTCATTCTCTGTTTATAATCATCGTGCAATTGTGTTTGTTTTATTTTTACCAAATGCTTTGTATAGGTATAGGTGCCACCCAAGTGACCGAGCAGACTTATGACTCTTGGTCACTTTTATATTTTTTGCAAGTGTGTTTTTTTTTCTGTCCGGGGTTTTAGGCTTGACCAAACCTTTTGTACGCACTTGATGGTAAATAAAAAACATGCTAGCAAATTCGACTCAATTTGAATTTTAAAATGAACATCTTTATTCATTTATCGATCGAAAATATGTCTGTTACCGTAGTAACTGTTGGAAATTATTTTACCAGGATCTTAAATCTACTCACAAGTATGTTGTTTAAACACCCTAAATATGAACTTTCTAAAACGATAAATTAAACACATATAAAGTTAAGAAAACCTTACATTGATGCAGCGGAATTAATGTCTCCTTCCACTCAGATCTCTAACCCTTGAATCCTTTCTGTAGCAGAGTATAATCAAGATCTGAGCCCGAATGTCCTTCTTCTTCAAGTTTGATCCTTCACAGTCTTCCAATCTATGATTGAGTTACTGCTTGCTGTGTGTGGGCACTTACTCTTTCACTAGGGTCGAAAAAGATGAAGGAGAAAAGAGAGGGATGATTTCGGCCAGGTATAGAAAGTGGGGAAGGCTCAGTTTTTCTGAAGAGAGAAATTTCTGTCAGATTACTAATGAAAGCATTGTGTGAGACTGAGCCATCACTTTCTATTTATAGGCAACTACTAGGTTTAGGTTAGGAATTATTTGGCATTAAAATAATGAAAATATTAATTTGAAATCCCACAATAAGTGGCCGGCCATGGTGTTATAATGGGCCTCACTTAATTTTGCAGTTTTATCAAATTTTATCTCTATTTTCTCAAAAACGCTAATTTTTCAATTCTAACCTTTTAAATGCCAAAACTAATTATTTACTAACTAAAATAGATTATTAAATAATATTGTCATTTAATTTAATTATTAAGTAGACATATAAAGTCCATTAATAAATAAATAAACCTAGAAACTCTTTTCTTTACAATTTCACCCCTGCTTAGTGAAAATTCATAAAATTAGACATAGTCTAACTTTAGAATTATAATTGATCAATCACGAATCAATTAATGAGTCTTACAAGCAGAATGTTCTCAACTAGAATGGGGACCATGGATCTATATGCTGAGCTTCCAATAAGTGAACCAAATTTACCAAGTAAATTTCTACTTATTAATTCTTCGTTGAATCCACTCTTAGAACTTAGAATTGCACTCTCAGACTTATATAGAGCATATTGTATGTTCCACGATATCAATATACTATCTCATTTAACCATTGTTATAATCTTATTGTGATTTAAAGATCCTCTATATAGATGATCTACATCGAGATGGGATTTCTTTACCGTTCTCACCCCTCAATGTATTTTGCCCCTTAAAACACTTAGCTACCTGTAAATGGTGTTTAGTGATCTAATAATTAGTCAGTTAAACAAGAGCTCATCCATTTACTTCTATTTGCTAAGCTCGAAGGGAATCATCACTTGACTTCTATACACCAGTAGAAGCTATAGATTCCATATTTATGTTCAGCACTCCCACTCAATCATACTATCATGTTCCCAAAATATACGTATCACCCTGACCCAAAAGTAGGCTTAACTAATAAATCTAAGAACATGAATAGCACTCCTGAGTTGAGCCCAAGCATATCAGGATTTAGATTCTTTTAATCTTAAGATCAACTACTGATATTGACTTGGAAAGATATGTATAACGGTAAGTTTGTAATATCTTAACTTAGTTGCAATATCGGTCTAGTCCAATGTATACTCCATACATTCGAAACTAGTATACTTTACTAATGTCCTGGAAAGAACATAACACTTACTCCAAGTGTAAGTACACATCATCGCTGATTATCACATTAGTGTAAACCCAATAACACTGATGAAACAGGGACCAAAACTTTTGATTCATATGATCACAATCACATTCCACTGTGTTGACGATACTGTAATTGTGAATAAACATATGATATGGATTTAACTGATTTTGTGTGTATGAATGTAATAAACATATCAAACATATTAAACCATTAGCATGTAGAATTCATGCAAACATCAATCACTTCTAATTTCTTATATTGATAACTAATCAGATTGTAAAGAGTTTTATGTAGGGCATAAAACCCAACAGTAACTTACATCGTAGTAACTTACATCAAAGCTATTATATTGATCTAATCTGATCTTTAGCTTAACATGAAATAAAACAAATTGCAGAAATTAAAAATTGTACTGTCAATAATGGTCATCTGACTTGAGTACTTGAAGATTTTATCCGAACCTTTGGGCGTGGTGCGCCTAGAAGGCCATTCACTTAAGAGCAAATGTTCTTGTGTTTCGTACTTGATATGGTCATCCGACCTGGTACTTCTATTGGTATATTTTCTTAAATGTTCCCCATTCCAATACCGTGGTACCAGAACGAGTTGCATTTATTCATCATACTTACCCAATTTGTATGCCCTTGATTCTAGAACTTTGACTGCATGATATGGTCCTTCCCAGTTAGGTCCGAGCACACCTGTCGTATTGTCGTTGGTGTTTAAAAATACTCTTCTTAGGACCATATCTCCCACAAAGAATTTTTGAGCCTTCACTTGTTTCTTGAAATACCGAGCTACTTTTTGCTGATAGGCCATCAGCTTTAAGTTTGTTGTGGTTCGCTTCTCTTTAATTTCATCAAGTGATTAAACGAGGAGTACATGGTTGGCTTCTTGCCTATATGTTAGCCTTCTGTGGGACGGTGGTTCGAGTTCTACGGGCAGAATAGCTTCATATCCATATGCCATGACAAATAGAGTCTGTCCAGTTGCCATTTTCTCAGTTGTTCGGTACGACCACAGAACTTCAGGAAGTTCCTCCGGCTAGTTTCCTTTGGCAATGCAATAATATTTCAATTTTCAAAATGCAATATATATTTATAGAAAATTAAATTTGAGTTGTAAGCTAATTTTGAAACAACTTAAATTGAATATTTTTCTAAATATTTATTGGAAATTATTACTAAGATGGAAATAATTCATGTTATTTTCATATCCATCAGTATAATTTATAAATATTAAATTAAAATTTATAATTAGAATTTTTCATTCTAAATTGGAAATTTTAATTAAATAAATATATATTTAAAATAAATTGATTAAAATAAATATTAGAAGAAAATACACTTTAAATAATGAGCTTTATTATTATGACATTCGATCTCCATTGTTGGTTCTACATAGTTCTTGTTTTAGTGAGTAATCCTCCTTAATGGAGGAACGTTCATTAGCAATTTAACGCCGTAGAATCTCGAAAGATAATATTATTTGTAAGTGTTTTATATAGTATTGATCACCCTAATGGTGGCGACTGTATTTGACTTACAAAAGTATGGAACAATGGTGGAAGCCCATAAGATAGAATAGTCTTGACTCTCGCCTAAACGGGACAACGCTGGATTCCAATCTTGATCGAATAAAAGGTCGCTAGAATGTTTATCATTTTAGATGAGCTGACAACTCTATTCAATGGATGGTATCACTGACTCTGCCTAAACGGGACACTGATATCAGTTTGTTGAAGACCTTGGAAATTATTTAGGATTGTATGTTTTAGTATTTTCACTTGTCATTCCTACTTGCTATATGTTTAATAATTTCTGAATTGTGTATGAATTTATATTGAACCATGTTATTTTCTGTTATGAAATTGTAGTTTAATTTCGAATCTTCATTGTTGGTCTAACTTGGTTTGTTGTTCTAATGGGACAAATCCCTAATGGATTGTCAATATTAGACAAACATAATAGTGTTAGATCTCGAAAGATAAATATTGTAAATGAAACATCTAGCTGTTCATCAATTGATGACACCTTAGACTAGTATTTACAATATGAAACAAGAAGATTGTATAAATAAGATTACTTTAACTCTCGCTAATCGGAGCATCGTTGGATTCTTATTTGAAAAACGAAATTATCTTAATTCCTCTTAGCTTATTCATTTCGAATTAGCTCAATAACATATCATTAGATGAATGGTCTATAAACCATTTCATGTCATTCTATTTTCTCTTAAGAAATTGAATGACGCATATGATTATATTCCCCAAATTCTATCCCAAAATGTTATAAATCCTCAATCTTAAAAATCTCCTACTTATATGGGCAAATCAGACTTAGAGTTAAATTAGTAGTGGTGGTCTAAGAAAGAATTACTCATTATACAGTTACACTTTCACAAGTGTCTTATAACCATTTTCTATTAATGCATTCAAACTGTATGTTAGTAAGGAATATGAGTTTAGTATTCTGTGACCAGAATCCACTTGCACTATTCTAAGAACTCTTTAATGTAACTAAACCTGAGTCATCAAAAGACTACAACCATATTATATAAATCTATGGCATTTGTATCTTGTTCATAGTGGTTTTGACAAGATCAATCTCTGCAAAGAGTTAATATGCCTATATCCACTGAAAGTAAGTTCATCTCATTCGCAGATGGATGTATATTCAGGGGTGGATATGAGTTTATCATTATATTCTTAAAACGATCACTCTAGATTTTAGGTTATGCAAAAGAAATTTTAAATGTTTGAAATTTCATGAATTTCTAGCAATGGTGAAAAACCATTAAGGTAAGTGGTTAAAGATCTTGCGAACTGATAGGGGTGGAGAAATAGTTAGTAGATATGCAGTTCAAAGATCATTAAGTTGATTTTGAATTATATCCAAACTTACCTCCCAGAAATTTAAGTTGCATATTGATTAGTTACTAGTCGTTGCCTAAGTCCTTCTATGGTAATATAATTTCAGAATGATGCAATGGTTGTATACTTAATGTAAATCATTACTAGATTCATGGATGACCTAATCGAAATCTTAAGAAAAGCTAGAACTGTTAACCATGGTTTGCATGTTTGTTAGCTATTCTAAGTGATTAGGGGTGGACCATCCCATAGTCATTAGATAAGAAAGTGTTTGTTTAAACAAATACTAATTTTCTAAGAAAATGACTAAGTCTGAAAAACAAAGTAGCAAATAAAAGAGATATTTTTTTCTTGATTCCATAAGTGTTCTATCATCTTATTCGATACAAGATGATCCCACTGCCTCTGTTGTCTTAACACAACTGAAGAGGTCAATACCATTTAGTTTTCTTAGACATAATTCACGGTACCTTGTCGTAGTGGGAGGGTTTCTAGGAACTCACCTTCTTATGACTTGGAAGACACTAGTGATTAAAATCCATTGTGAGTTTAAACAAGTAATGGATTGTCAAAATAAGAAGCTAATAAGAAAGCCAAGAAAACTATGGTTAAAACCATTCATGTGGAATAACCTAAAGTTTTCTATTACAAGGACATGAAAGGAAATTTTCGTTTATAAGTCTATTCAATGGACTTAACAAAACTTCTTGTTCCTAGTATTATAGGTTTAAGTTTATCTAAACCTATGGCTTATGGTATACCTGGTTAATTACTTACTCTAATGCAAGAAACTTACTTTAGTAAGATGCTGAAGCATTTTCTTTTCTAATGGCAATCTATAGAAGGTTCTCGACTTCTAGACACAGATTTTATTTATCTAAGGAAAAGTCTCAACTATTCCAGAAAAGATAAAGCCATGAAAGAATTTCCTAAATCAACAGTGAGAGGTCTCAGATATACTTTAGTATGCCTTAGACCAGACACCTGCTGTTGAGTGGGAGTAATGAGTAGGTATCAGATTAATCCAGGAGAGGAACATTGGAAGACAATCAAGTAAATCTTAAGATTAAGAAGAGGAACTATATGTTAGTCGATAAGGTTGTGTTTAAAACTCTTAGACTACATCACATCAGATTTCGAGACTTGCCTTTGTGCTAGAAAGTCTACTGATAAGATGGTGATTACTCTGGGGTGGAGTAGTGATTTTGGAGAAGTGTAAAAACCTATCTGAAGTCTCTTAGTCTACCAGAGAAAGACTGAATGTTAGAGATGCAGGAAAGGTACTTATTCAGTCTAAGGAAAGTTCTATACATTTGTGGCACTGTTCCAACTTTTCTTAACTACTAGTTTTATTTCTTGAATAACCAAAAAGTAGTTGCCAAAAGTATAGAATCCAGTATCCCAAGAGAGTATACATATAGAGAGGAATTTCACAATATCAAGGATCTTGTGATTAAGAAGAGTAATGGTGGAGAAAATGTTGTGTTGAATTCAACCTGTCAGATCCTATTACGAGGAGTATGCTACTACTACACTTGATTTGTATATCAAGGTGTTGAGATTATTTGAAATGCACATTTTGTTTTATACTAGTGCAAGTGGGAGTTTGTTGGGTTCTGTGCCCTAAATAAAACCTATTTCAATATAATGAGATTTACATATTAATAAAGATCATAAATAACATTTTATGTTGCATGGTTCACATGATTTATTTCATGATTATATACATATAATGTATGAATTCTATTTAAGTCCAGAACATATAAATTTTTTAATGATTATAGTGTTGTCAGCACAGTGGAATATAATCTTAATTATATGTTTGAAAGTTTATTCCCTGATTTGTCAGTTCACTGGATTTAGACTGGCATGATAATCAGCGATAGGTATTCTTACACCTTGGATAAGTGTTATGTCGTCTCCAGGGCATTGGCAAAGTTTACCAGTATCTGATGTATGGAGTATACATCGGAAGGGACCGATATAGAAATTTGATTAGATATATTAAAATTTACCGTAATATCTATTCAATTCAATATCACCTATTGATCCTAGATCAAATGATCTTAATCCTGATATGGTTAGGTTCGATCTCAAGAGTATTATACATGTTATTTGATTTGTTAGTTAAGCCTACTTTTGGGTAAGGGTGATACGTACATTTTGGGAACATGATAGTATAATTGAGTGGGAGCGCTAACATAAATATTGAATCTATAACTTCTATAGGAATTTAGAAGTGAAACGATGATATCCTTCGAGCTTGGCTAAAGAGAGATAAATGGTGGAGATCTCATTTCACTTCGCTGAAATATCATTTATACGGAGCTAAGTATTTTAAGGATAAAATACATTGAAGGTGTAACGGTAATTTAGTTCCTATTCAATGTAGATCTTCTATTAGAGGGTCATTGATAAAATTAGGATTATAACAATGGATAATTAATAGCGTATCTATATCATGGAACATATAGAGCGTTCTATATGACTGAGAGTGCAATTCCAAGTTCTAAGTGTGGATTCAATAAGGAATTAATAAGTTAGGGAATTTACTTGGTAAATTCATTACTTGGTAAATTCGGTTCGACTAATTGGAAGCTCGGTTATATAGGCTAATGGTCCCCATACTAGTTGAGACCATACTGCTTGTAAGACTCAGTTAATTGAATTTAATTAATCAATCATAATTCTAAAGTTAGACTATGTCTACTTTATGAATTTTCACTAAGCAAGGGCGAAATTGTAAAGAAAAGAGATTCTAGGTTTATTTATTAATTAAGAGACTTTATATGTATAAATTAATAAATATATTAAATGACAATATTATTTAATAATTAATTTTTAGTTATTAAATAATTAGAATTGGCATTTAAATGGTTAAATTAGAGAATTGGTATTTTTGAGAAATGACAAAATAGCAAAATTGCAAAGTGAGGCCCACTATCCCTAATATGGCAGGCCACTTTGTATAGGGTTTAACATTTATATTTTTCATTATTTTAATGCCATACAATTCTAACCTAAACCTAGATGGCATTCTATAAATAGAAAGTGATGGCTTCAGGAAACTATGGACTTGCATCTTATTTTCTCTCAAAGAAAACCTGAGCCTCCTATTCTATTGATATCCGCCCCTCTCTCTTCTTCTTATTCTCTTGAATTTCAAACCTTGAGTGATAGAGTAGTGCCCACACACATCAAGTGGTATCTCAATCATAGTGTGTAAGACTATGAAGGATCCAAACAACCAGATGGAGAGTCAGCATCAAAGGAATGAGAGAGAGAGATCCAGGTTCAGATCTTGATTATGCTCTGCTACAGAAAGGAATCAAGGGCTAGAGATATGAATGGAAGGTGTCATTATATTCCGATGCACCCAATGTAAGGTTTACTAAACTTTATATGTGTTTATTTCATTGTTTTAGAATTCATATTAAGTTGTTTATAAAACATACATGGTAGTAAATCTAGATCCTGATAAAATACTTCCAAGAATCCTCAAGTCTTTTCTTTAGTGTATCCTTCAATGTCTTGTTGACTGCTTCAACTTGACCATTTGCTTGGGGATATGCTACTACGGGGAAACTTTTGATAATGCCATGGTTTACACAAAAATTAGTAAAGGACTGGTTGTCAAACTGTTTGCCATTGTCCAAAAATATTTAGTACGGCAATCTGAACCGGCAGATTATGTTTTTCACAATGAAGTCTTGCACTTTTTGGATGTAATGGTTGCCAATGGTTCGGCTTCTATCCACTTGGTGAAATAATCAACCGCGACACTGCATACTGCACGCTACCTTTGCCCTTGGGTAATTGTCTGATCAGGCCAATTCCCCAAATGGCGAATGGCCAAGGACTTTGCATCTCAGTTAACTCATTGGGTTGTGCTCGAGGTATCTTCGAAAATCTCTGGCATTTATCAAATTTTTTAACGTAGGCCTTGGAATCTTCAATCATTGTTGGCCAGAAATAACCTTGCCTTAGAATTTTGTTAGATAAACTCTGCCCGGCAGCATGGTTTCCACAAAATCCATCATGTACTTCAGACAAAAGTCGTGCAGCTTCTTCTTGGGTAACACATCTGAGCCATGGAGAATCCTTGTCTGTACATAATTACCTCTACTATGATGTACCGTGCAGCCTTCCTTCTCATCTTTCGAGCCTCGTTTCGATTATATGGGAGTTCCTTAGTGTTGAGGTAAGTTGCTATTGGCGTCATCCAGTTTGGGGATGTATCAATCATTTCAATCTCTTTTGTGCCAGTGATGCTAGGTTCTTCGAGAAACTGAATAGGAATCAGCTTTGCATTATCATTTACATTACTACTCGCAAGCCGAGTCAATGCGTCAGCAGTCGTATTCTCTTCCCTTGGAATTTGCCTAAGAGCATAGCTTTTGAACTGTGCAAGCATGTCGTGTATTTTGCTCAGATACGCTATCATTACAAATATATGGTTTACCACTAGCTGTGAATCACTACAAATTTCAATATGTTCGACCTTCATCTCCCGGGCTAGTTTTAGATCGGCGATCAAAGCTTCATACTCAGCCTCATTATTGGATAATTTAAATCCAAATTTGACTGCAACGTGCAGGTGCTGCCCCCCAGGTGTAACAAGGGCGATTCCTGCACCAGATAGTTGATCTGTAGCCGACTCATCCACATGTAGTTTCCAAGTCGACTTGTCTTCATTGTTACTAGGCTAAGGTATTTGTACTGGCTCGTGGTTGTTTTCAAATACACCTTTTCCTTGCCTGTGCATTCTACTACAAAGTCTGCTAATGCCTGGCTTTTAATTGTTGTTCGGGGTTGGAAGGTAATCTCATATTGGCCCAACTCCAATGCTCATTTGAGTAACCGTCTAGAGGCATCCGATTTTTGCAATATTTGGCGTAACGGTTGGTCAGTGTTTACCCGTACAGGGTGAGCTTGAAAGTAGGGCCTTAGCTTTCTTGTTGCTAGAATCAGGTAGTACGTGAGTTTCTCTATCAATGGGTATCAGCCTTCAGCCTCAATGAGTCTCTTACTAATGTAATAGACCGGATGTTGAATGTTGTTTTCTTCTCTGATCAGTACGGCACTTACAGCATGCTCTGTGACAGCCAAGTACATCCCAAGTTCTTCTCCGTCTAGAGGTTTCGAGAGTACATGAGGTTTTACGAGTTGCGTTTTTAGCTCGTGAAAAGATTTTTCACATTCCTCCGTCCACTCAAATCGCTTATTTCCTCGCAGGATGTTGAAGAACGGAACACACTTTTCTGTTGATTTTGAAACAAATCTGCTGAGTGCGGCAATCCGACCAGTCAAACTTTGAACTTCCTTGGTTCTTGTTGGCGATTTCATATCCAGGAGGGCTTGAATCTTCTCGGGATTGGCTTCAATTCCTCGGGCATTGACAATAAAGCCTAGAAACTTACCCGAGCTGACTCCAAAGGAGCACATTAAGGGATTGAGTTTCATGCTATATTTCTTGAGGACTTTGAAGCATTCGTCCAGGTCATCTATGTGCCCCCAGCCTTCCTGGATTTGACGAGCATGTCATCCACATACACTTCCATGTTTCGATCGATCTGGTCGGTAAACATTTTTTTTTACCAATCTTTGGTATGTCGCTCTAGCGTTTTTAAGACCAAATGGCATGACTTTATAGCAATACAGACCCAAATCTGTTCGGAAACTTGTATGTTCTTGGTCTGGTGGATGCATCTTAATTTGATTATACCACGAATAGGCGTCCATAAAGTTCAATATTTCGTGCCCTGCTGTTGCATCCACAAGTTGATCGATTCTTGGAAGTGGAAAACAGTCTTTGGGGCACGCCTTGTTGAGGTCGGTGAAATCAATACAAACTTGCCATTTCTTTTTCGGCTTGGGTACCAGTACGGGATTAGCAACCCAAGCCGGGTAGAAAGCTTCGATTATGAAATTATTGTTGCGTAGGTTATCTACCTCTTCCTTTAGGGCTAGGGCTTGCTCCTTGTCTAACAGTCTTCGCTTTTGTTGAACAGGTCGGAAGCTTGGATAAATATTTAGGACGTGTGAAATTATAGAAGGGTCAATTCTGACCATATCCTCATGTGACCAGGCAAAAATTTCTAAGCTTGCTCTCAGAAATTTTATCAATGCTGATTTTACTTCGAGTAACAAACCTTTTCTAATTTTAAGCATTCTGGTCGGAATATTCGAGTCGATTTCAATCTCTTCTAATTCTTCCACTGGTCCAACATTGCTGCTTGAGTCCCCAAGTTGAGGATCCACATCTTCATCCCTGCCTTGGGAGGTTCCCTACTTAGTAATGTTTTTTCCCTTGTTCGAACTTAGGCTAGAGGATACTTCCCTTTTAGCCTTGGTTATGGCAAGGTTATAACATTCCCGAGCAGTCTGGTGGTTTCTTCTTAGGCACCCATGTTGTGATATTTTGCACACGCAAGTGCACTTATCGTTTACAAGTAATAGACTCACCAGGAGTGAGGTTGATCCCACGAGGATTGTAGTTAAGTACATTAAAATTAAACTTTTACTTCTATTTGGTTAAATAAAAATTAAAAAGAATTTAAAAATAAGAAAACAAGTAAGATGCAATCAATTAAAGAAAATTAACATTTAATAAAAACTAGGACTTTGATTTCAATTGTTTCTATTGATTATGGCTAATATGATTATCTTCCTATTATTAATTTCTATGCAATAGCAGGTTTACTAAGGTAATTTATAGTCTTCTCATATATATAAATCTCAATCACATGCAAACTTTCTACTCTTGTGATAAATTTAACATGCAACATGCATTAAACACAGAAACCCTATAAGCTATCTAAACCATATAGGTACTCTCGTCCTATATCAAAATTCAGTTCTATTTCACTATAGCATAATTGATACTCACTTCTCAGATCTCGAATCAAAATTATAGACAATTAATTGGTGATTAGGCAATTAAAAGTAGTTAAGCACAAATGAAATAGAATACATAGAAATTAGGGGGAAAATAAATCATATTAAAACCATAAAATAATGTTAAACAATATCCATCTAACCCTAATTAAATGTTTAGCTACTCTTGTTTATGAGAGCACAATCACACATATTAACTTTAAGAAAAGAGATGAAAATAGAGAAGAAATAATCTTGAAAACCCTCTGAAGAATGTCTGCAATATTGCAGTTGATCTCTCCACTTCGCATCTGTATTCTCTGTTTATTTCTCTCTGAAATTGCTTGATGAAATCAACTCTCTTCTTCCTTTTATATAGGCATTGAGGGCCTAAAAAGATAGATAAAATGCACATGTTTAAATTCCTATTCAGATTTAAATTTTGGGAAACCTCCAGAACGAGATATTGTTACTGCAGAAATAGAGGCGGGCCGTGACATGCTAAAGCCATGTCGCGGCCCGCGCCACGGCCCGTGTGGCCTTACTGAGATATTTGCTTTGATTTTTCACATAGGCGGGTCACGGCCCGTGTCTCCTCTGCTCCATATTCCACGTGCTTTTATCTTTTTTCTGGGTTTGAATTTGATATTTTTCCACTGGGATATCTTTTACGCGATATTCTATCTTTTTCTATTGATATTTTCCAACTCTTCATCTATTTTAAATCTGCAAAATTAAAAGATAAAAAGCATGAAAATGCTCCAAACCTGATTTAAACTAAATAAAAAAATATGCTAAAATTCACCTAAATTTAATACTAAAAATAACCTAACAACCCCACCCCATTCTTTGTTGGGAACTTAAGGCATGAATAAAATATTGATGTAACAGCCTTTAAGTCATATAAAGCTGGTCGGCCTAACATGACATCAAATGCTGATGGAATGTCCAATACCAAGAATTGTGCCATTATAGTTATGCTCTTCGAACATTGCCCAACAGTGAGGGGTAGGAAAATTCGCCCTAAAGGTGGGACTCCTTGGCCGAAGAAACCATACACGGGCTGGAGGTAGGGGTTAAATCTTTGAGCTGGAGCCCCATTTTTTCATACGTTGTCTTGAATAAGATGTTGGAAGAGGCTCCATTGTCTATCATGGTTCGGGCCACCATCTTGTTAGCTATCTGGACTTCCACGACCAACGGGTCGTTGTGCGAAAAACTGATATTAATAGCATCTTCATCATTGAATGTTATGGTGGGCTCTCCTGCCTGTGGGATCTTCGGTTTCTTTTCTTCGATGGCCAGAACTATTTCTTCTTGCTCGTGCTGTATTGTTCGGGCATACCTTTCTCGGGCTTTGCCTGAATCTCCTGCTATGTACGGACCCCCAATAATGACTTGCAGATGTCCATCTACTGGTGGTGGTAGTAAATCTTGGTTGTTATCGCCCCTCTGATTTTGATCAGCCTTGACATACTTCTGTATGTGCGGACTATTTTTTCTTATCAGAAATTCAATTTCCCGCTTCAAATTGTTGCATTCATTGATGTCATGGCCGTAATCCGCATGAAATCGACAAAACTTGGTCATGTCTTTCTTGCTTACATCTTCATGGGTGCGGGCTTCTTGTACGGGGCTAATGACTGAGTAGCCATGTACACACTTTTGATATCTTCTGTCAGTACAGAAAATGCAGTAAACTTGGTAGGATTCTCCCTGGGAGTTTGTTCGGTCTTGCCAGTGAACTTTCCCTTTTTCCCATTCCCTTGCCTATTATTGTTGTTGGACCGTTTACCGCCAAAGCTTGAATTGCTCGGGTAATGGGGGAGCTGGACGGATGTCTCAACAATGGAAGCTTTTGGCCAACCAGGTTTTTGCTCAAGTTCTGCCCGCTGAATGGCTTCTTCAAGCTTAATAAAACCTTCTGCGCGGTTAAGGAAGTCACTCATTGAATCTATCGGTCCGTTCTTCATGATGTCCTTCCAAAGTTCACAAAGAACCTCAATGCCCCCCAGTATCGCGGATAACTTTCCATCTTCGGTCACTCGTGCAACCTTAGTTGCCTCCGTCAAGAATCTACTGATGTAGGCTCGGAGAGGTTCTCCTGGTCTTTGCTTCACTTCGACCTAATCTCCTAGGTTCAACGGAAGTTGGCGAGAAGAGGAGAATTGTGCAAAGGGACTAGTTGGTTTGGCCCATTAGCTGGCCGCCACCGGTAACTTGAGTGGAAGTATTAGGTATAATCTCTCTTGATGAATTGCTTGACAAGGTCTGCCCGCCTACCGCTTCGCCCACAGGTGGAACCTGTGACCGGGGATCGGACGGCTGACCATTTATAGTCTGAGAGGTGTTTACCGCTGGATCTTTGTCTATCTCGCCCAGGGGGATGACGGTTGCAGGCTGTTGTCCGGTAGCATGATAGGCTTTTCGTATCAACACGGTGGCTTGCCGGGTCCGGTCGTCAATGAATGCTTGCTAAGCCCTTAACGTTTCCATCTCCTTGTCTCTCCATTCAGCGAACATGCGCCTTTGCTCTTCGAATGCGAGATTTATTGCAGCACGGAGTTCCTACTGATCATGATGCAGGGTGTTGGTATGACCTTGCATGACTCTGAGAGCAGCATGGAGGTTTTGGATTTCTGTATCATCTCCGATAGTCATTCGAACATTAATTACGAGCGGAACGACAGTGCTAGGAATGCCCTAGTTGGCTGCTGAACTGTATTCCCAATCTCTTGCACACCAGGCGCGATTCCACTCATACGATTCGTCACACCGTGACCTACAATCAAGGGTTGTTCGAGATTTGTGGTTGGCAGAACCCTCGTGTTCCCCGTGTTCTGTAGTGCAGGATCCACCGCCTGTGGATGTGCTAGATCAACCACGCATCTACGAGTCTATACCACCATTGTATTTGTGATTAGATTTGAGATAAAGAGCGATCCTTGATTCTACTCTCAATGAAAGCATCAAAATGTTGACCTCGTTTTTAGCCAACGACAGTGAGTCTAAATTGTAAGCGACAAGTAGTACAATGAGTATATAATATATTAAATCAAATAAAGACACGGGAATTTTATAAAGGTGCAGCCCCAAGCAATTCGGTAATAGCCTTATCCTCTTAGTTTGTATTGACTTAAGAATAAGGAAAATGGTTCCTTTTCTTAGAGCTCTTACAATAGTATCTCTGAATATGAATTCTTAGATAAGTTTTTCGACCCTTTGCCCAGTGAGTATGAATCACTATTTATAGGGCTATAAGCTTGGGAGGGAAGAATTTCCCTTCTAATTACAATTGATATAAGTGGAAAGATTGCATTTTTAATACAGAATACACTAATCAAGGGATTCGGACAGCTTGTCATATCTCTGTGATCTGATCCCAAAAATATAGGGATTTCTTCAGTGACTCACGATGCGAAAGCTAAATTTAAGTGTTAGCGTGCTGCGCGGATTGCTCACTACCCAGCTAAGAGGGCTTCATCCGAGCAAATGTATGTGGTGTCTTTTTCGGCATATTTCTTCCAAGCAGGTACATCGAGTTGATTTCACGTGTAACCATCATGTGATGCCACGTCAGAGTGCAAAAATTGAAATAAAAAACCTACAAATAATTATCAAAATTAGACTATAAACAGCAATATATATTATTTTAAAAAAATGATAAAAAATTCATTTTACAAATTATTTCATTAATTTGAGATCCTAACATTTTTGAAGTTATAAAATAAGTTTCTAGTCATGCATCAGACTAGTCATATTAATGTGTTTTTCTTTTTGGTCTTTTTACTTTTTTTCGATTGTATTAATAAGATCTTTCCAATTTAGCCAACATATTAATTAACATCCATGTTTTAGCTAATTACAATTACATTGGCATAACTTCTTGTAAGTTTGTTGTGATATGTATATTAAACACTTTTCAGTGGGTATTATCTGGTTACTAAATAATTTAATTATAAATATTAATTTTAAAAATATTAAACTATTAAATTTTAATCCAATAATAAATAATAAAAGAAAATTTTGAATTTCTATACTTAATTATATTACTTAATTAAAAAAATATAAAAAAAAATCACTTTTTACACTATATTAAAAATATGTTTATATACAAAATACATAAGTCAATTTCAACTTTTTTTTTTTTCAGGCGATGGTTCAACACCAACTCATGTAATGTAAAAATAAAAGATTTTTTTAATTAGATAAAAAAAACAAAGTACAAAAACTCAAAATTTTATAATATAACCCATAAATGGGTAATACTCATTAAAAGTGCACCCATATGTATATATATATATAATCGGGTGACTATTCAATGGTTACATTTTTATTGTAACCATATGGTTACATTTTTCTTTGACCTGTAATAACAGGTTATTAATAGGTAGACATTCTTTTTTTATAATTAATTAATTATAATTAACTATTTTCTTAAAATAATTAATTAAATATTTAACAAGACCTATTTTAGCAATTAATATTTATATTTAAATCCTTACTCTAATTATTTTAATAATTAAGCCATTTAATTATAATATTTATAATAAAATTTATTTTTTTACAAAAATAAAACTTCTTTTGAGACAAACTGAAATTCTCTTCTTATAATAAATTTTAAATAATTAATTATTTTTAAATGATATTTAATTATTTTGTTACAATTAGATGAACTAAGTATGAGGCCTCGAGCTAGTCAATCGATAACAAGTGCAGCCATTTTTTTTTCTAAAAAAATCCTTCAACTTATTTCACTTTTTACTTTTTAAATATTTTAATAAAAAAATTAAATAATTAAGTGTAATAATTTAAAATTAAGATTACAAATATAATAAAATTTAAATTATAAAATTATATGTGTATAATTTTAAATTATAAAAAGTATTGCTATAAAATTTTAAATAATTTAAGTGCAAAAAAATAAATTGCTAAAATATCCTTATATAGTAATAAATTGTAAAAACTTAATTAATAATTATAATTAATTTAATTTTAAAATATAATTAATCTTAATTAGAGTTTTATTAGGAAATAAATTATTAGGTTACTTTCAGGTTATAAGTTATTTATTATTTATTTTTATTTAATTTCTAAATTAATTACAACCATTTAATAGTAATCTAATGGCTTAAAAAAATGTAATCATGATGGTTACAATAAAAATGTAACCATTAAAACATCTTCCATATATAATCTAAACAAATTAATATTCTAATTATTATAAACTTGCAGTACATACTTAATTAATTAGTTAGTTGAATAATAATGATAATGTAGTAATTAGAGCATTGTGATATAAGAGCATTTAAAATGGTTAAATTTTTTAAGATATATGCTAATTTATTTCGATTGTTTATTTGGTAAAATACAAAAATGCTATACTATTGGAGATAAATCTGTAATATCATCAAAAATTGTATTGATGCCACTACATGGTCTTGTCTAGCTCCGTCTCTTTAGTCTTGTCCCTTGTCCGGTCCCCCCACTCTGCCCGCGCGAAGACCCCTATGTTGGGTTTTATGCCCTAAATAAAACTCATTTCAATATAATCAGATTTACTTATTAATATAGATCAGAAATAACATTTAATGTTGCATGGTTCACATGATTTATTTCATGATTATATGTACATAATGTATAGATTCATCTGAAACCCTTTTCACATACTTGATCGTGTTTATTGTGCCGTCAACACATTGGAAAGTAAACATGACTATGTGAATAAAGTTTCCTAGATTTATCAGACACAGGGTTTTACTGATATGATAATCTACAACAAGAGTTTACTTGTATTTGGAGAAATACTATGTTCTTTCCGGAGCATTGGTTAAAGTAAAGCTCAGGTTGGATGCATGGAGTATGCATCGGAAGGGACCGATATTGAACTTTGACTTAGATTTAATTAAACTTACCGTAAAATCTATTCAAGTCAATATCGCCTAGTTGATCCTAGATCAAATGATCTTAATCCTGTTATGATTAGGCTCAATCTTGAAAGGCTATTCGTGTTCCTTGAATTGTTAGTTAAGCCTACTTTTAGGTCAGGGTGATACGTACTTTTTGGGAACACGGTAGTGCAATTGAGTGGGAGCGCTAGCATAAACATGGAATCTATAGCTTCTATCTGGCGAATAGTAAGCAAAGGATGATCTCCTTTGAGCTTGACCAAACGAAAATAAATGGTGGAGATCTCATTTCACATAAGCTGAAATATCATTTATACGGGGTCAAGTGTTTTAAGGATAAAATACATAGTAGGGTGTTACGGTAATTTAATCCCTTTACTGTGTAGATCATTCATATAGATGATAATTGATCAAATTAGGATTATAACAATGGATAACTAATGATGTGTCTATATGGTGGAACATATAGAGCATTCTATATACTGAGAGTGCAATTCTAAGTTCTATGCGTGGATTCAACGAAGAATTAATAAGTTAGTGAATTTTAGTGTTAAATTCTTGATCTACTTATTGGAAGCTCGGTTATATAGACCCATGGTCCCCCCACTAGTTGAGATAATATTGCTTGTAAGACTCATGTAATTGGTTTTGATTAATCAATTATAATTCTCAAATTCGACTATGTCTATTTGTGAATTTTTCACTAAGTAAGGGCGAAATTGTAAAGAAAGAGTTTATAGGGGCATATTTGTTAATTATGATACTTTGTATGGTTCAATTAATAAATATGATAAATGATAATATTATTTAATAATTATTTATAGTTATTAAATAGTTAGAGTTGGCATTTAAATGGTTGAATTAGGAAATTGGCATTTTTGAGAAAATCAGATACAAAAGGTGTTAAAATTGCAAAATTGCAAAAAGCAAGGCCCAATCCACTAAGTGTATGGCCGGCCACCTTAGTAGGTATTTTAAGTTGATTTTTTCATCATTTTAATGCCATATAATTCAAATCTAACCCTAGTGGAATGCTATAAATAGATAGTGAAGGCTTCAGGAAAATTAGACTTTTCTTCTGACTTCTTCTGATTCAGAAAACCTGAGCCTTCTCTCTCCCTATCTTTGGCTGACCCTTCTCTTTCTACTTCCCTCTTCAATTTCGAAAATCTTAGTGTGAGAGTAGTGCCCACACACATCAAGTGATACCTCAATCATAGTGAGGAAGATCGTGAAGAAAGATCATCAGCAAAGGAGTTTCAGCATCAAAGATTCAGAGAAAGAGATCCAGGTTCAGATATTGATAATGCTCTGCTACAGAAAGGAATCAAGGGCTAGATATCTGAACGGAAGGAGTCATATTATTCCGCTGCACCCAATGTAAGGTTTCCTAAACTTTATATGTGTTTAATTTATCGTTTTAGAAAGTTCTTATTTAGGATGTTAATAAACATACTTGTGAGTAGATCTAAGATCCTGGTAAAATAATTTCCAACACCCCAGCTGTCTGTCCCTTTCCAACCACGCAGAGACTCATCCTATTACAGCCACGCAAAGGACCCGTCCCAACCGTTCAAGCCCGTTCCTCCGTCGCCGTCGAGTCAGATCCTCTGCCCACTGCCAGTCCAGGTCATTCCTCCACCCACGCGAAAGTATTATTCTAAAAAAAGTTTGTTAGTTAAATTTTTTAATCTTTCGTGGTTGATTTAGAATGACTGTTCAATGTTTGTGTTAATTTACATTTAATTTTGATAGATTTTTTTAAAATTTTTTGTCAGTTTTGAATGGTGATTATAATATTTTTTGATCCGGTGGTGTTGGTCGGGAAAAATGAAAACGATATATGTTCTCGATTATTTATCGATAAATTCTCGATAGGTTATCGATGTTTTGGTGAGGGTCATTAAATTTAGATATTATCAATGTGTTATCATTATCGACATGTTTTTCATGGTTGAAACATTGAAAAAGAAAATTGTAATCTCCTTTTTTATATTAATTCTTGTTTGAATGTCGATTGATTATCAATGAGTTGTCAATAAGATTTAGCTTTTGGTGATTGTTTTAGGGGGGGGGGGGGAGGAAATCGAACTTGGAAATAAACGGCCCAACAAAATAAAGAACTACAAAAAGGCCCACATTAAAAGGCCCATCAAAATAAATACATCCAGGCCCAAGAATATAAAGGTAGGCCCAACTCGGTGTGACCAAACTATCGATCCGAGTTGCCAGTCTATAAGGGGGCACTACGAACAAAAAGAAGGAAAACGGTAAATGACAAGAAACAAGTAAAGGGAGCGCTGACGGAAACAGAAGGAAGAACAGGAAGGAATGGGTAATCGACGGATCGAAGATTAACTATAAGTGAAATAGTAGATCGGGAGCCGAAGATGTTAGCCCAAGATATGTTTCCAAGAGGGGGGTGAATTGGAAATTTAAACTAATTTCGGAAAATTAAAACTTTTAACATAAAATTATGCAATTAGTCAATTAATCAAGTAAAAGCAAGTAGTATGGCAAGCAATATATTAAGACAAATAATTAAACTTGTAAAGTAAAGAGTTTAAGGATTAGAAAATGCAAACTCTCGATTTTAACAAGGTTCGGTAGAACTATGCCACCTACGTCCTTGGTCTTCAAAGCTATGGACCTAGCTTTGAGTTCCAATATCGAGCCAAGTTAACGGGCTTGACTAACCTTTACAACCGGGAAATTTTCACCAAGGTATTTCCAAACCTCTTACAATAGTTTCGCACCCCCGAGGACTATTAACCTCTTTCTCGGATTGTTAAAGTGCCAATCTCACTATTTCCGGGTTGCTTACAAAACCGGTGCCAACCTCACCTCAATCACAATATGGAAATGTGTTTGATATACAAGCTAAAATCACTCTAGAAATATGATGATACAATGGAAACCTAGAGTGAAAAGCAAGCACACTTAAGATGAATAAAATCAAATTTTGGCTCAAAGTGTGTGAAATGTGTTGGTTTGGATTTCAAACTTAGAAGCTCCTTAATCTCACTTAGATAGGTTAGATATATGTAATAAATGCTCAACCAACTTATTTTTCGAAAGAAAAATCGAGTTTATATAGTGTTTGATAAAAAACTAGCCGTTTATAGCCGTTAGCACGTTTCCCGAGGTGAGGTCAGCCATGAACCGGAAGTCTGGATGGGAACCGGAATTCCGGATTGATTACAACCGGAATTCCGGTTGCCATCCGGAATTCCGGATGACTGACCAGTGGCAAAAGTGCCATTTTTCGGGACTTAAACGCGCATAACTTCTTACTCGATTATCCGATTTCAGAAATTCCAACTTTGTTCTCTTAGTTAAACAAAATGTAATTTAGAAATTCAATCAAAAAATTTTTTGAACTATCGTGTGAGAAAACTTGTTGCACAAGTTAGTGAATGGGCCAAAATTCAAATTTATAAAAACTTAGTGTGCTATGCAAATCACTTTAACAAGACTAAAGTAGATTTATACCATTTAATTTTGAGTAGTCTTGATGTAGAAGAGCCTCCTAGCTTGATTTGCATGTTTTTGATCCCAAGTTGATTTTTCCCGAGAGTTGACCTTGACTTTGACTTTCGGGTTGACTTTTTGACTTTGGGATTTTGAAGACCTCTTTTGAATAGGGTCTTGAGTTGTTGATCCCTTGATGAATCTTTTGCTCTTGACATGCTTGTTGAGTCCATTTAGTGTTGCTTTTAAAAGTTTGGTAAAAATACCAAAATATTTATTTTCTCTTTTAAATTTGCTACAAAATCAATAAATCATTAGTAACAAATAATAATCAAATATTTGCTAATCATCAAAACAAGGAGATCGAAAAGTTTGAGTTAACAGAAGAGGCACCCAGATAACTTGCCGACGGAGGAAGTACCTAAAACTCAACAAAAGGGGGGCCGAGGTAACACTACTAACGGAATAGAAGCCCCTGACGGAGGAGAACTCGGATCCCCGCAGACGAGAACCCCGACGGAAGTAAGGGGGGGACTAGAGCATAAAGTAAGAAATTGATAAATTCAAGAATGTGATGCCGACGGACACAACACCGTTGAAATCAGGGAGAACAATAGCTTTAAAACCCACTAAAGGCATAGACACGTGTAACAAGGGAGTTATTTATTAGAATACAAACACGTGGCAGGGGCAAAAAGAATAAAAGAACGAGAACACGTGTCAACAAAACAACAGGTAAATGATAGATAACCCATGCAATCAAAAAAGACGTACGAGATATATAGAGAAAGATCACGTAAAAGAAAAGGGATTAGGAACTAGAAAAAGAAAGGCCCCAAAAAAGAAATCTTGACTGTTTTCGACCAAAACAGTTTGGCGCCGTCTGTGGAAACTTTTTCTTTTTCTCAGTAAAAGAACCTTTTCGTAAGATAATCAATAAAAGATATGGCAAATGATTAGGAGGATCTCACCCCTCAAAACAACCCAGATAACATCCTCGGAACACCAGCAAACACTGGCGACGCAGGCGAGGCTGAAACAACAAGAAGGAAGAATGGCAACCCAGGGAGTGGAAATTGCCCTTCAAAAGGAACATATCCAAAGGCTTGAGAGAGAAAACGGACAGATGAAAGTTGTCCTCGAAGGGTACCAACGACCACCGCATGCGGAAGAAACTGGTAATCGTCAGGTGGGAGGAGGGATTGAGAAGGAGAATCACACTGATAATAACGACCTCTCAGGCAACCATACCCGATGCATGCATGAAGAAATGGGAGAAAAAGGAAACTTGGAAATTCAAGAGGCCCCAATTTACCATCGAGATCAGCCCAGAAGGACCAGAGACGAGGTAGAAGAGATAACTGAAGCAGAGGCGCTCCGCACAACACCCCGAAAGCGAACCATGGATCCAACAGTTGCTGGAAATCCGTCAACAGAGAGTAAAGAGACGGAGAGGCTACAGGAAATGATGTTGAACAAATTAATAACATTGGGAGCAAAAAAGCCAGATGGGAGTACACAGCAAGTGGGCTCGAATGGAGGGGTCAACCCTTTCACCCTTTGGGAATCACATCCTGCGCGTGGAGGCCCCTCAGCGTTATGTGGCCCCTAAATTACCAGAGTATAACGGGACAGGAGACCCCTCAGAATACGTATGTCAGTCTGAGCCAAAAATGTTAACCGTCTCCGTCCCGCTAGAGGACTTGGAGGCAATCAAGTGAAAGACCTTCATGCAAGGATTGAGAGGACCCGCTCTACGTTGGTTCCACAACCTACCATCCGGCACAGTAAATTCATACCAGGATCTCATCCTGAGATTCCAGGCCAATTTTGCGATAAGTGTGCAGACCTACGAGTGCAGGCAGTTGAAGATAGAGGTCAACCGTCTGGTGAAAGAAGGATTCTTCCAGGACTGCCTCGTTTCGAACGCCACACTTCACATCCAACGGGGAAGTGACACATTAAGAAAACCGTAAATGTAATCTCGGTAGGGTCAGACCTGAGCGAGAATTCAGTACGAGTTTCGATGGCACACGCCCGACAGGTCCAATTGGTAAGGGCTATGACGGTAATTGACAGCGAGGGCCCTGACATGCTCTTATCATTCAATCAAGGGGAAGCCTCTGAATTAGAACACCCCCACGATGACGTTCTTGTCATCACTCTGGACGTAGCCCATGTTCGAATGAAATGCATGCTCGTCGACACTGGGAGCTCAGCCAACATTCTATTTGCCGGAGTTCTGAAAGAAATGGAAATCGAAGACTTAAAAGCCCAGGACACCCAGGTCACACTAGTAGGATTCTCGGGGGAAAGCGCTGTCGCTCGAAGTTTCCTCCAACTACCCGTCTACGTGAACGGAGTCAACAAATCAGTGAAGTTTTTAATTGTGGATTGCCCGTTGGCCTACAACGCCATCCTTGGCAGGTCGTGGATTCATGCAATGAAGGGGGTCGCGTCGTCTTACCATCAAGTAATCAAGTTCCCCTGCAAGGGTGAGGTAAGGGAGATTCGAGGGGACCAGTTGGGGGACCGCGAGTGTTACTCCTCATCCTTGAGGAATAAAAACAAGTTATAGCAATTAATCAACTCCTCGACCCCGGCGAGAGAACAATCACCGACAGTAGAGGAGTTGCAGGAAGTACCCATACACCCGACGAACCCAACAAAAACAACCTATATCGGCATGGGACTTACAGGAGACCGAAAGAATCAAGTCATAGAATTATTAAAATAATATGTCCAAGTATTTGCATGGGATCACTCGGACATGCCCGGGATAGATCCGACCATAATTACTCACAGATTGGTGTAAACCCGAACTACATCCCAGTCAAGCAGAAGAGGCGAAAAATGGGAACAGGTCGAAATAAGGCAGTAAATGATGAAGTTGCAAAAATGCTTAAAAACAATACCATCAAAGAGGTACAATATCCAACTTGGCTCGCCAACCCCGTGGTAGTTCCCAAAAAGAATGGAAAGTGGAGAGTATGTGTAGATTTCACTGACTTAAATAAAGCTTGTCCAAAGGACAATTTCCCGCTACCACACATCGATATGATAATTGACGCCATCGCGGGACACGAACTAATGAGCTTCATGGACGCCTTCTCAGGATATAATCAAATAATGATGCACCCTCCCGACCGAGATAAAACATCATTCATCACTGAGAGGGGGACATACTGCTACAAAGTGATGCCTTTCGGACTTAAAAACGTTGGGGCAACGTACCAGCGAATGGTGAACAAAATGTTCGCCCAACAGTTAGGACTTACTATGGAAGCCTATATCGACGACATGTTAGTGAAATCCAAAGATTGCGCTGACCACGTCGATCATCTGCGAGAGTGTTTCCAGATCCTCCTCGCCCACTCGATGAAACTTAACCCAGCCAAATGCGCTTTTGCTGTCGGATCTGGAAAGTTCATAGGTCATCTAGTAACACGACGAGGGGTAGAAGTGAACCCGGATCAAATCGAAGCGTTTCAAGCGACAGGACAACCCCGCACCATAAGACACATCCAAAAGTTAACAGGGAAGATAGCCGCCTTAAGCCGCTTCATCTCAAAACTCTCAGACAAAAGCCTTCCATTCTACAACTTATTAAGGGGAAACCGCAAATTCAATTGGGACGAAAAATGCCAGCTGGCCTTGGAGGCATTGAAAAAATACTTGACAACGCCCCCCGTCCTTTCAAAGCCAGGGCCCGGCGAAACCTTACTCCTCTACCTTTCCTTGTCTAAGTACGCCACAAGTTCGGTATTGGTAAGGGCGCAAGGGAAGGCGCAGTTACCGATCTATTACACCAGTAAAACTTTCTCGGGGGCAGTGGGAAGATACCCAATAATCGAAAAATTAGCATGGGCCTTAGTCACATCAGCAAGAAAAATTTGGCCGTACTTCCAATGCCATACAATCTCAGTCATGACGTCTTTCCCACTAAAGCGGGTCTTGTACAAGCCAGAGGTATCCGGAAGACTGATGAAGTGGGCGGTAGAATTAAGCGAGTTTGATATACAGTACTTACCTCGGACGGCTATTAAGGGACAGGCGTTAGCGGATTTCCTGGTCGAGATAACTCCAGAGCCTGTCCCACCCGAGAAAGAATCCGCCGGAAAGGACTGGCTACTGAAGGTAGACAGATCCTCAAATGCTAGAGGAAGCGGAGTGGGAATAGTACTGCTGTCACCTGATGGAGAAATGATAGAGCAATCTATAAAGTTAGGTTTCTGAGCTACCAACAACGACGCTGAGTACGAAGCTCTGATCCACGGGATAAAACTGGTGAAGGAAATGGGAGCCGAGAGGGTATTAGTCCAATCAGACTCTCAGTTGATAGTTCAGCAAGTTAAAGGAGATTTTAAGGCTAAAGAACTAAAAATGGCCAGGTACTTATCCGAAGTAAAAAATTGATTGCGACTTTCGACTACTTCCAGATTAGCCAAATCCCCCGTGAAGCAAATATGCATGCCGACACTTTGGCCGGCTTGGGGTCCTCTTCCCCCCTCCACATTATGAGGACAATACCATTTGACTTTATTCCGGAACTTAGTATTTCAGCGGAGGAAGAAATTAAGTGCGCTGAAATTCCGGCGGACACGTTCGAACATTGGAGACAGCCAATCCTCGAATACTTGAAGGATGATAAGTTGTCACCGGACCCCAAGCAGGCGAGAAAAATCGTAGTAAAGGTGTCAAGATACACTCTACTTCGGAACCAATTATATAAAAGATCTTACCACGGGCCGTACTTAAAGTGCATAATGAAGCAGGAGGGTAAGCTAATCTTAGCAGAGGTCCATGAAGGAGAATGTGGGAGCCACTCCGGTGGACGAGTGACCGCCTAGAGGGTGCAAAGGCAGGGGTACTACTGCCCCACAGTCCAGGAGGATTCATCAACTCACTAACGAACGTGCGAGAAGTGTCAGAAACATTCTCCGTCCATCCTAGCCCCCCCCCCCAACGGAACTAACCACCATCCAAAGTCCGTGACCATTCATGAATGGGGAATGGATATAGTAGGCCCCTTGCCAACAGCACCAACTCAGAAAAAATTCATGTTGGCTCTCACCGACTATTTCTCAAAATGGATCAAAGCCGACTCATTCGCTCAAATAAAAGACAGAGAAGTAGAAGGGTTTGTCTAGAAAAACATAATATGCAGGTTCGGACTGCCCCAGGAGATTGTAACGGATAATGGTTCCCAGTTCGTCAGCAGCAAATTCAGAAGTTTCTGCGAACGATGGAAAATTAAACTCATATTCTCCACGCCCCACTATCCGCAGAGCAATGGGCAGGCAGAGTCATCGAACAAAGTCATCATAAACAACATTAAAAAGCGACTCGAAAGTGGTAAAGGAAGATGGGCCCAAGAATTGCCCGGCGTACTTTGGGCCAACCGAACAACGCCACGGACTAGTACGGGTGAAACCCCATTCTCACTAGTATACGGGATGGAGGCAGTTATCTCGACGGAAACGCAAGTGCCTACTCTGCGATCCGAGTTAAGTAACAAAGACAACACTTTCCTCAGATTACAAGCTGCTGACGACGTCGAGGAAACAAGGGAGCGCGCCTTGTCCCGAATGCAGAATTACTGTTCTGCGGTGGCAAAGCAATACAATAAGAAAGTAAGGCCAAGGAATTTCCTCCCAGGGGAACTAGTTCTAAGAAAAGTTTTCAGAACACTGAAGAAGCCCGAGCGGGAAAGTTATCCACCAACTGGGAAGGACCGTACCGAGTGATAAGCCTGATGGGAAACAGGGCGTACAGGCTGTCCACTATGAACGGAACCGAGATCACAAGAAGCTGGAATGGAAGGTACCTCAAGAAATTCTATGTATAAACTAAAAGCTAGGAACTCCGAAGTTCATGGAAACCGTCGTCGAACTTTCTCTTTAAATAAGTAAAAAAAAGGGAATTCAGAAAAATATCTTCCAAGTCAAAAACGAAAGGGACAAAGACCTTTTACGAAAGGCAACAAAAAAAGACCTTTAACGAAAGGCAATAAAAAGACCTTTTACGAAAGGCAATACAAAAGACCTTCTCACGAAAGGCATGACTAAGACCATTCGGTACGATAATACGCAAAACATGAAAACCATAAGGGGACAGCCAGCAAATACAATATATAAAATAAAACTCCGTTCGAAATTTAAACATATGGATAAGCAGGTACACGTCGAAAAACAACAGAATATTAAGTAAAATTAGCATTAAAAAGGAGCTAGAAGACATAAACAAAAAAAACCATTACCCCTCCTTACACAAAAATTAAAGTTTTATGAAAAAGAGTACTTACTCTATTTCAAAAAAATGGGGGAGTAGTGGCCCATACAAAATGTGGTATATGACGTCGGTGCAAACTTACAAAATTTACAAATTACAAACATAAAAAAAGAAAAGACGCCGACGTAAGCCTACAAGGTAAATAAAAAAAAAAGGAAAGGAGGGGAAAAGGAGGAGACCCCCTACACGGAGAAACTTTCCCTCTGCTGAAACGTCCTCCACATTGCAAGCCACCCCCGACGGTTGGAGAAAGAAGGAGGGCATATAATCTCAGACACCACCCGAGGTGACTCTTGAGGAAAGGAAGAAGCAGATATACAGAAAACTGAGGGCGAAGCATCTGTAGGAACAGGGACCTCTTCGAAGTTCTCAGATTGGGCAGTAGACTCGAACTCGGGGTAATAAGCCGCCGTCGTCTGAGTTGAGCTTCCCTCTGACACTTCAGGCTCCTCCTTAACCGCTTCAACTGGTGTCAACATGGGAGGAAAAATAGCAAAAGGACACATAGCCAGAGGTGGCGCAACCTCGATGCGAGAAGCAGCATAAGTTCCAAGGCCCAATGCAGCTTGCTCAAAACAGGGACAGCTGCAGACCTCTGAAAAATGCAATGGAGGAAGTGTAGTGGGCTTGAAATCACGAAAGCTAGAAAAAGGGTTCAAAGAAAGAAAAGCAGGATCCAATGGCTGCAAGCCTGAGAAAATGTGGGAGGAGGAAGGCTCTTTTGAGTGATGTATCTGGGTTTTGAGTAAGGAAGACATAATGCAGGAAGGATAAACGAAAAACTCAACTGAACTAACCCGGAAAAAGAAAAGAGAGTTGAAGAAAATTCTTAGATGAAAAAAGAAGGAGCTCAACGAGAAGCCTATTTATACAAAAATTGCATGCAGATTAATGAAGATGCCATAAAAACGGAAACGAAGAGTCACCTTTTTGGCATTAAAATACGTGCCAGGCAAAACACGTGCACCCAAATTTCAAGAAGCATCCTTAAGAGTATATATGTCTTTCCACTTTCTAAAGCACCCCATTAAAAAAAAACTCGGAGAATGAGTACGTATAAATATATGTATAAATGATAGGCAATAAATACACTTAATAGAGCCGCAGCTCCCCCAACCTTTTGTAAAGCAAACACAAAACATAGGAAGGGACACCAAGGGTAATAAATGCAAACCCATTCAGAGATTACAAGCACAGGTTACATAAATATAACTAGAAACGTAAAAAAAAATGAAAGAGAGAAAGAAAGACATAATAAACAACGATCGAATACAGACAAAGACTACACACGAGAAAAATAGCGAACAGCTAACAAAATCTAAAACTTAGGAGTCAGAAGCGCTCGCGGTCGGGATGGTGCCAGCAAAGTATGCATAAGGAACCCAGGATTACAATAGACCCTTGAACAACCCTCCTCAAGCACCGACGGTAGCTTGTGGGGAAGCCAGGAGGGTAAAAGGGAGCTCCCTCCCTTAAGCATTCTTCCATTCGCCTTTCGTTAGCTAAACGCGTCCTCTCTAAGTCCTCATTCCAGGCCCGCCGGTTCCGGGCTTGCATCCGACGATTATCCCGGCGTCGCTCAGCGCGCAGGCGAAGGGCGTGGAATTCAGCGGGAACCCTTGTGGTAGCTGAAATGTTACGTCCCTCGTTCTCAAAGAAATTCTGTAGCCACTCCTCATCAGAAGATGAAGACGCATCGTTGCGCCTAGCCCTGTAAGCCCTCATCCTCCTT
Organism: Cannabis sativa; assembly: GCF_029168945.1. Taxonomy (NCBI): domain Eukaryota; kingdom Viridiplantae; phylum Streptophyta; class Magnoliopsida; order Rosales; family Cannabaceae; genus Cannabis; species Cannabis sativa. Next base: position 64,906,909 of record NC_083601.1, read on the forward strand.
CCAACGATAGCTTCGCCACTGGGTCGGTAGTAACGAGAAAAAATCGAAGGACTCGGGGGGGATCGATCCCTGACGTCAGAATGGAACTCATCCCCGCTTGAAGACTCGGGAAGAGGAGAACCTGGGGAGTTTGACATTTCTTAAGTAGGGGAAAGGAAAGCAAAAAATATATACGTATAAAAAGAGAAACTTAGAAGCTACGCAAAAGAGACACCATGAACAAAGGAGAGTGCTTGTTTAAATAAAACACAAAAGGTGGCCAAGGAAAGATAAAAGGAAGGCGAAAAGGTAAATCCACCCACATATAAGGTATTAAATGGCAATAAATGCGCATTCCCAGGTGTCAAAAGGCTTCAAAAAAATACCACCCACGTGTAAACAACCATGATAAGAAAAATAAGCTGAAAATATAAATCCAAAGAGAAATCCCTACAAGCCCTTAAACAATAACGAAATAAATAAATAAGAAGATTGTTCCTCAAACTTGTCCTTAAACAATAACGAAATAAATAAATAAGAAGATTGTTCCCCAAACTTGTCACACACGCATAAATAAAAAAAAAAGAAGAAAAAAGGAGGGTATTATGAAATTTCTTAAAATAAGGGTAGAGAAAATTCCCTCCCATCTCTTTAGGCTCCGACGGCATCCTCGCCCTCGCTGCATTCATCAGACTCCGAGGAAGAATCCACCAAATATTCATCCTTCTTAAACTCGGAATATCTCGCAAAAAACTCGTCCAGATCCCAGGTAGCAGACTTGCCCTCCTTAAACTCGGAGTACAGTTTAAAGGACGACTGATAACTCCCACTAAAGAACGCCTTCTTGACTTGGCCCGTCAGGACTTCGATCTCCTTGGCCAGGGATTCCTTCTCACCAACCAAAACCTTTTGAGCCTGAGCAGACGCCTTTTCGGCTTCGGACAACTTTCCACTCAAGGAAGAGAGTTTGTCCTTTACCGTCTCGGCCTCAGAACGAAAGGCATCTTGTTCTTGCAACAAAGTGGCCTTCTCCAGATTCACCGCCGACAGACTAGTCTCCAGGGAAGCCACCTTGCCACTTAGAACCCCCTTTTCCGACTCAAGGGCCGACCGAGTAAGGTCCCAACCCCTCTTCTCCGACTCAAGATTGTCGGCTTTGCTCTTCAAAATCTTAATGTCGACCTCCAAGGCGCTAACTTTAGTAAGAGCAGCCGTCTTCGCGACAACAGCTGCTTCATAATTCTTTTTATAGCGAGAATAGCCCTTGGCCAAACTCTCCCTCTCCCTATCAGTTTATGGAGCGAACTTCATAGCATGGGCACATCTCAAAGTCGTCTGGCAGAAATAGAAATATATATGAGTAATAATAAGTAAAGCAATAATTAAAATGGAATGAGATACATGCAAGGAGTAAATTACCTTTATTCCCGAGATGGCTGTATCCTTCAAAATAGAATCACGCCTGTGGGAGACGTAGAAATCATCGTCAGGTTTTCTGACGGCATCCAGGAGAGTTTTGAAATAATTTTTCAGCCGACTCCTCGAACGGAACATCCTTTTTAATTTGGAAGGCAGGGATCTCGTCCCATTCAGCCGATGCCCGCGGGGGATGACTGGGTAGAGGCGAGGAGCCCCGGCCGGAAGAGAAGGCTGTAGGGTGTGTCAGAGCAGGAGAAAGGGCAAGGTGGGAAGTCAACAGCACTCCAAGGAGAGAAGTAGGAGTCCGAGCAGGAGAAGAGGATGAAAGCCCCGGATTATGGCCCAGCGTAGCCGCCGGGAGGTTCTTGGGCTGAGAGAGACCTTCCTGATCAGGAGGCCCTAGATTGGAAGCTCTCGTCGGGGCCAACCCCCGGAATCGCCTTCACCCTCACCCACACCCGACGAGATCTCGGGGAGGGCACTAAGTAGGGCCCCAATGGCATCGTCAGTAGCTGAGTCATTCTGAGATGACATGCCGAGATCTGACGGAGCATTTTCTTCAAGCCTTACTCCCTTGCTTTTCTTTGCCCTGCTTTTTCGCTTAGGGGACTTCGACATAAGCCTCTTCCGATGGGCCGTGTTCTGGGCCTCAATCTCCTCAATGGTCAACTCGGATAGCCTCATTTTGGGAAGGTGACGTGGGTAAGTCTCTGCAAGGCGGGAATGATCCTCAGAAAACTCTATCAAAAGTGGCTCGGGTGTTTGATTTAAGTGTCTTAAAGCACATTTTAAAAAATCAGGCCAAATAAAGTAAGGAGGATAAGGAGTGGGGATACCTAAGGGGATTCTGAGTTCACGGGGCCACGCGGAGGATTCGATTAAGGCTTCACGGGATAGAAGGAACTTGATTGATCGAAGCTTGGGGTCTAAGGCTGTGACCTTCCGAACCTTCTCAGTAAAAATGTCACCGATGACAGTCTCCTTGTTATCAGCAACAGCTGCACAAAAATACCCCCATTGGAATCAACATCAATACGCCCTTAGTGGGAAAACATGAAAAATACACACAATATATATACGACAATAGAAAGTAGTACACCCGAATACCCAAAGATAAAAGAAAAAGGGGAGGGAAAGAGGTTGAATAATAAAAAGCCCCAGTAATAGAGGTAAGGAAATTACCGGGAGCCCCCCAGCTTCGGTTAATAAACGGGGCCGTAGGGTCGTCAGAAACAAACTCAATAGGGCCTCGGGCAAAAAAGAACTTTTCCTTCCACCCTTTATGGGAAGTCTCTAAGTCAGTAAGCAAGGAAGGACTCTTCTTAGGACGAAGATGGTAACGCCCCGGCTCTTTTTCCATCAATAATAAAAGTGGATGACGCCGGATACTTCCCACTGAACGCCCGCCTTATCCCTTAATACAATCAGACCCAAAAGAATAGCCCACACATTAGGGAGTAACTGGGCAGGAGCAAGCGAATAATGTATAAGAAATTTCTTAATGAGTCTAGGAATGGGTAACCTCAGCCTAATCTTCGACTCAAACCAGTATGAGTGTAGGCATACCCTCGACGGAAGCCTAACTTCGACCCTCGACGGAAAACCACACGACCAAACCAAGGAATCGAGTTCACGCTGGGTGAGGACCGACGGACAACTCGACCTAACATCCAAATAGGAACTACCCAGGGCATGTTTTTTCTTTTTGTCCTTCTTCAACGGGGGAATCGCTAGAGTAACCCCCTCAGACGGGGCTGCTTGAGCACTAACACCCGCCTCGCCTCCAGAACGAGAGCGGGGAATAACAGAGACGCTGCCCAGACACTGTACTTCTGGGTCGTCAGGGACTTCAACATTCTCAGTCTCCATAGGAGGAGTATCAGACACTAACAACAACTCGACGAATCCAGGAGCAATACTTGAGGAAAGAGAATCAGAAACCGAAGGAGAGACACTTGGACAATCCGCATTTGACATTATACCACAGCTAAAACGACAATCGGAATCCGAAGCCTACCCAAAAAAAAAAAAGAGAGGCTAACCCTAAGAAGGAAACTGCCCTTACGATCTAATCATAACGGGGAAAAAGCAAGACTAACGCCCTGAAAGGGCCGTAAGAGGGAAAATGCTAGGACTAAATAGGGGAAGTAGAGAAAACGGGCCAGAGAACCGGGATGATATCCCAGAGGCCAGGAAGCCCTAAATGTCTCAATGGTAGGGGAAATAAGAGAATAAGGTAGAAGAAAGGGGAAGATCCTAGAAGAAAAATGGGAGGGAAGATAATGGAAGGGCGGAAATACAAAAATATACACAGTAATTAAAACAACACATATAAAAGGGGTAAAAATGAATGAAAAAGAGGCAAGGATGAAAGGAAGATAAAAAAAGAAGGGGAGAAAGAAAAAGGGATGAAAAGAAATAAAACTTAAGTTAAATAGAGAAGCATAATATATATACCTGAAGACAGCAAGATCTAGCACAGAGAAGTTGAAACGAGCAGCAGAGAGAAAAACACAAAATGAATTTTCGAAATTAGAAGTCTTATACTCGAGAGTGCACCGCCAAAACACAGAGGGAGGTTAGGGAATTAATAGGGCATTTATAAGAAAAATGGTTCTCGAGGTACCACCATCACATCAAGGGTAACCGCCACTTCCTAAGAAATTGAAAAAATTCAAAATAAGGAACTATACACAAGAAAATAGATGATGAGAAACCAATAATAATAAATAAAAACTGACATTAAAACTGCTAAAGCAGTTATCAGGGGCAGTTCCAGATTATAAAACTATAATTGGAACTGGGGGGAGTAGTGTTTGGGGGGGAAAAATCGAACTTGGAAATAAACGGCCCAACAAAATAAAGAACTACAAAAAGGCCCACATTAAAAGGCCCATCAAAATAAATACATCCAAGCCCAAGAATATAAAGGTAGGCCCAACTCGGTGTGACCAAACTATCGATCCGAGTTGCCAGTCCATAAGGGGGCAGTACCGACAAAAAGAAGGAAAACGGTAAATGACAAGAAACAAGTAAGGGGAGCACCGACGGAAACAGAAGGAAGAACAGGAAGGAATGGGTAATTGACAGATCGAAGATTAACTATAAGTGAAATAGTAGACTGGAACCCGAAGAGGCACCCAGATAACTTGCCGACGAAGGAAGTACCTAAAACACAACAAAAAGGGGGCCGAGGTAACACTACTAACGGAATAGAAGCCCCCGACGGAGGAGAACTCAGATCCTCGCAGACGAGAACCCCGACGGAAGTAAGGGGGGGACTAGAGCATAAAGTAAGAAATTGATAACTTCAAGAATGTGATGCCGATAGACACAACGCCGTTGAAATTAGGGAGAACAATAGCTTTAAAATCCACTAAAGGCATAGACACGTGTAACAAGGGAGTTATTTATTAGAATACAAACACGTGGCAGGGGGCAAAAAGAATAAAAGAACGAGAACACGTGTCAACAAAACAATATGTAGATGATAGATAACACATGCAATCAAAAAAGAGGTACGAGATATATAGAGAAAGATCACGTAAAAGAAAAAGGATTAGGAACTGGAAAAAGAAAGGCCCCCAAAAAGAAATCTTGACTGTTTTCGACCAAAACAATGACAATCATTAAGTTTAACTATTATCAATGAGTTATCGATATGTTATCAACAAGTTATCGATAATTGAAGCATTGCCAAAAAATATATACTTTTGTTTTTTTATTGATTATCGTTTAAATATCGATTAATTATATATTGACAAATTATCGATAGGTTATCGATTAAGATTTAGCTTTTGGTTCTTGACACAAGTTAAAGTCTGTGCTATCGACATGTTCTCGATAGTTGAAGCATTGTAAAAAAATTATAATTTTGTGTTTTTTTATTTATTATCGGTTGAATATTGATTGATTATCGATGGGTTGTCGACAAAATCTTGATAGGTTATAACACAATAAAAATAGTCTAATTACTAGTGCAAAATAGAATATTATAAGATGCAAAAATGGAAATAGTTGAGTAAGAACAATAAATTTAATACATAATATCATATGTTGGTATATTGTAATATTATTTTTTTATTTGTATACAACAAATTATCACTTGTTAAACAATAGTGTTAGTTAAGTTTTATTATTACAATTAATTGTATAATGTTCTCGGTTCATGACAACTATAACAAACATTTTTTATTACTTAACAGATTTGTTAGTATAAACAACACATATATGTATATGTCAAAAGATAAAGAAAATGAAACTTTAAGAATTACTCAATTGCTAGAATTAATATAATTATGAACTTCAAGAAAATTATAGAAAAATAAAGCAAACATTAATGAAAGTACATAATCAGCTATCCATTTGATGACCTTCAAAGCAACTTTGACTTAATGATAAATAAAAATTAAGTAATATTATCTACCAACTTAAAAGATTTTAATTTAGTTCAATATGAAGCAAAAATATACTAATTAATCAAAAAAAAAGTTTAATTGTTAAATCATTAAACATAAAATGTACTAATTAATATGAAGCAAAATATACTAATTAATCAAAAAAAAAGTTTAATTGATTAATCATTAAACATAAAATGTAATAGGAGAATAAGATAGAAAGGGAAACAGAAGTGTTGACCTCATTTTTAGCTAATAACAATGAGTCAATTAATGAGATTAGAAATAATAAATAATGATAATAATAATAATTAAACAAATAGAACATATAAATTGTGAGAAAAGAACTAAGAATGTCTTAATCTCTCTCAAAAGCACTTATAATAGTTTTTGCAATTTAAGTGCTCTCTAGAAATACTGTAATGAAATGACTTTACTATTTATAGGCAATGATTACATCAATTAGGTTCCCTAAAACTAATAATAATTAAAATAGGAAACTTAAGTACTTTTCTTAAACAAATAAAGCAAAAATGGAAACTAAGTAGGGTTCATCTGATTTTCTTGTCAATGTGAATTTGTCTCATAAAATAGGGTTATAATTGTGACTTGAATACTTGAAGATTTATAGAAAGTATCTCAAGAACCTTTTGAGAATGTATCGATAGCCCGTCGAGAAAGGTCTTCCCTGACCTTGGGACATTCGTGTCGAGAACCAGTCGAGAAAGATCATCCCTAACCTTGAGACAATGGTGTCAAGAACCCATCGAGAACATGTTGAGAACCCATCGAGAAAAATACGAACACACAGAATACTCTAAACAATGATCTCACGATTTCAATAAAATTTAAATCAAAACCAAAAAAAAAAAAAAACAACCACATAGCTCTAGCTAACAAAAATATACTATACATGGGCCAAGGTAGTTTATAAAATAATTTCAAACAAAATATTTTACAAAACACTTACCCATTAATCCACAATGAGAGGGAGGTTGGGCAGAGGTCCTTCAAAGCGAGGGGCAACAGTTGGGCTGATGAGGGAAGGCTGGGCGGACATCCTTCACAGCGGTTGGTCGTATCCCAACAGCGGTAGGTGGTGGCTGTAGGTCTTTTTTTGTGCAAAGTGGTTCTCGTCAGATGGGGTTAGAGAGAGAGAGATTGAATTATTTAATTTTAAGTTTCTTAGGTTTTGAAAAAAAAAATTAAATGGTAATAGGGTATTTCAGGTAAAATGAGGATTTATTAAGATAATATTGTATAAAAAAAATTAATAGGGTATATTTTGTAATAGGAATTGTTATTAAGTATAAGAAATAAAATTTTTCTTATAATTAAAACAAATAATATATCAAATTATAATGTATGAGATCATAATTATAACTTTCTTAAAAGGTGTTATACTATTGGAGTGTTTTTATTTTAGAATTAAAAATGTCAAAAATGATGTGGAAGAGAGATAAAATAAAATATTATATTTTTAAATAGTATGGAAATTTTTAGCACCTTTAAAAAATACTACCATTGGATATGCTCTAAGGTACCACTATCATTACTGCCTAGCGGGGTGAACAAAATATGAGTCAAACCATTCAATCCGGCCAACGCAACTCATTTTTTGTAGTAAAGGGTTATGGTAAGAGTAGGCAACGACTCGTTGGGCTGAAAAGTGATAGGCCATATAATTATAGGTTGGTTATGGGTTGAGCACACTATAACTCTATATAACCCAACCCAGCCCGTTTCTTAAAAGAGGTTCTAAATTTGAGACAATTTTCATATATAAAATATATTTTACATTCACAAAATATATAAAAATATAGATTTTATATTTTAATAAATAAATTATATTATTACGATAACCTTAGAAAGTAATTAAATTGACCAAAACACATTACTAACACGTAGTTCATAGTTATCCTACTACTTTTATAAACAAGTTTAACATGAGAATATCAATTACTATTATCAACTTTGCTACCCAGACAATGATACCACCACCACTTCACATTTTTTAATAGCACTATATTTACATACACACATACACACCTATATATTTACATGTATTATTTTTATTGTGTATGCACTAGGTTAAATTATTTTATCATTAAATATTAAAGCTTAAAATAGTCATCTCAACCCAATGAACCCAACCCAACCCATCCCTAAATTATTGTACAAAGTAGGGTTGGGTTGTATAATACAAAAATTTAAACGATTTATAGCTACTTCAAACCGCAGTCATTGGGTTGGCCCATTAAAACAACTCTAACCCAGCCAACCCAGCCCATGTGCACCCTTACGGCTAGCACCATATAAAGATGACGCCTTGTGATTGGTATAATTCATAAAAATTAATGTATTAAATTATATAAAACTCAATACTTAATTGTTCAAATAACGATATGACTCATTGGAATGTCTCTTTTAGCATTTCTTTAGTAATTAATAGTCTGTGGATTAATATATGAGCACTTAACACTATTTAGAAGTGTTGTTTTGTGATTGATTAACAATACTTTATAAAAATTATTATTTTAAATTATATTATATGATACTCAATCAATACTTAAATGCACTAATAATAATATTACATTTGAGGTTGTTAGAGCCCTTTTAGCATCTCTTCTTAGAGCTTATTATTGCACACTATTAGTGTCTAGCAACTTCTATAAATGACACCCTATGATTGGTCTAAAAAAAATTTTATTTAGTTATATAAGACTCGTTATTTATTACACCAATAATAATATGATACCAAAAAATATACTAAGCTATTATAATGCTTTTTAACCGTTCTCTTTCTCTTAATGTATTACCCGGTGAAATTACAAGTAATTATAAATTTTACTTATAAAATTACAAAAAGAGAGATGTGACCGACATATTTCACTTTACGAGGGGTCAAAATTTAGGGTTTGGAGATCCCTAACAACAGAGAAGAGAACAAGAGAATGATTACAAGTTTCTAGAAAGCTTAATTAATTACCACTACATTTAATTAAATTAATTAACCCTGTATGATAGTATATTTATCAGAACCTTTATATTAATGTGGGGGGCGCCCTGTCTACATGTAGTTTTAATTATAATATTATATAAAATAAATTAGTATTTTAATTGTATGAAGTGAGAAAAAAATAGCACCAGAAATTCAAAGTAGGAGAAAAGAGTATAGTTTATTAATTAGATTTTGATATATCATAATCTAATATATATTAATTAATTGAATCTAGGTCCACCTACCGGCTGCTGCTTACAAATAAAAACAACGTAATATTAAATTGTAATAATTGGCTCACTCTCGAGCTCGACCGATATGGAATAGGAAAGGAAAAGATTGAAAAAAAAAATTGTTATTAAACATTAATATTAATAGTACTTAACATCACCCTTATAAAACAATACAAGTGATTAATTATTAAGAGTTCGTTTAGAATGCTGTATTACATCGTATTGTATTGTATTGTATTATATTGAATTGTATTTTATGCAATATTTTTATGTAAAACTATATGTGTATTAACTTTTATGGATACCTAAATATATATAATATTTTAGTATAAATTAAAGTTTAAATAGTATTATATAAAAATATACTATATAATCCAATTCAATATAATACAGTACAATACTGTTATATTATTTTATAATATATAATAAGTGTAGATTAAAATGTGGTAATATATATTATTATGTGAATAATATATATTAAGTGTTTTGTAAATAAATAGTGTAATATATAATTTATTTAACCTAAAGTTGTAACCTATACTTTTGTAATATGGAGAGGAGTTACAAGATTAATTATTTTTGTAACTTCTTTTAGTTGATCATATTTTGTGTAATAAAAGAGATGTTACACAATTGATGATGGAATTCAAATGTTATGAAATATAGTTGTTACAAACTATATTAATACTCATTTATATGAGAGAAATGAGTATTGTGTATTTTGAATTCTAAGTATATCACCTATATAAAAGGAGGTCTTTGGTGCTCATTTGAGAGTGAGAGATGAAGTTTTCTATCAAGAAAGCACTAGGCTAGAAAACCCTAAAAGGCTTGATAATTCCCAAAGTTATTTCCATTTGAGTTCTCTTAGTGCTTAGAGATAGGGGAAATAAGCTTTTGGACAAAGGTGTAATACCTTGTTCAAGTCATGGTGATCTCCACTAATCTACGCTCAAGGTTATGAGTGTATATATATTTATCTTCTTTTCTTGCTATATATATATTATATTATATGTGTTCTTATCTTCTTCTACTTTTCTTATAGTGTATATATATTGTATATATATGTATTGTAACATATATTTAACTATTAAATTAAATTAGAAAGTGTGGAATAATAATTTGAAAACATCCCATGAAAAAAAAGTTACTCTTGTTTTAATAAACGGCTTCGGTTTCAATATATATATATGCTATGATTTAGTCGATAGTAAAGAAGAGATAGATATTTTTTAAGTTTAATTATTTTAAAATTTTAATAAAAAAAATATAATGATTAGCTGTATGGTTTCTATATTATATAAATAATACAAAATTTAAGAAAAAAAATAACAAAAAAGTGTCAAAAATTGAGAATATGCGGTTTGTTAGAGAGATATACGGCTAAGAGGATTTTTTTTAAATTTAAGAAAAGAATTATTTAATATTTTAACATTTTGAAATTTGAAATCTTACACGATTAACAAAGGATTGTTTTCTTTAAAAAAAGATTGTTTAATTTTTTGGGTTTAATTATTGGGTTTACTTGTTAACACGTTAACAGTCTGTTAAGTTAATCGTGTAAGGCTAAATAAAAAAAAATGAATAGTTAAAAAAAATCGTTAAACCAACAAATGACGTTAGATAGACACTTTTTATATATAAAGATATGTATTGTAACATATATTTAATCAATATCTTTCATTGTCCTTGTATTATTTCTACGATTTAGTTGTATATATCTTGATTTATCTTTTATTGTAATAATATCTCTAATAATCAAAAGCTTATCCCTTTCCAACGGAAGAGGAGATAAATCAAGATTTTGAGAATACAATGATATAAGAGATTTTATGTGAAAACCCATTCATGGGTGAGCATGGTGGTGTATATTATGTGATTTACTATTTAATTATATGATAGTAATATATATGATATATTTATATATGAGTTATATATATGTGACATATATGTGATTATGTGTTAATTTGTATCATATTAATAAATATAGTAGTATATAATATGATATTTGAATTTATATATAATGTTATTATATGTATATATGTGAAACATATATTATATATAACATGTATATACGAGTAATATATTATATATATATAGAGCATGTGATATAATATATATTAGAAATAATTATTTTTTATGTATTTACATGAGACATGCATATATAATATATATTATGTTTATATATAATATATATCATGCTATTCTAAAAATATATATATAATATATACCATGCATGTATATTAAAGTGTATATATGTTATATATATGTGTGAGGTATATGTAACATATATAGTTATCAAAAATTATTTTTCAATGAAACAAAATTCAAATTTTAGTAGAATTTTGTACAGAATCTAAATTTTCAATTAAAAATCTAATTATCAAAATAAAATTTATTTTTATTAATTTTAGATATTATAGTAGCCTTTAATTTTGAAATTTTGATTTTTTTCACAAACTAGCCTTATGGTTAATTATGAAATTTTTAATTAATTTTATTTATTTTAATTATAAGATCAGATATTACTTATTTTATTATTAAAATTTGAAATGATCTTATTTTTATATTAAAATATTAATAAAATTTATAAATAATCTTGTTAAAGTTTCAAATTTGCTAACCATATCATATTTTCAATTTTGTTTATTTTTTTATATTTAATTTATTAAATTATAAGATTAGAAATATCTAAATTTTTTTAATTAAGATATTATATTATATTATCTTATTAGATATTTAATTAATTAATTTTTTTAAAAAATAAACTGAAAAATTTGAAGATTAGCTAGTTAGATATTTAAATTTCAATTAGAATTTAGAATATTTAGAAGATTTGTTAGATTTTAAATATTTTTTTTAAATATTCTCTAACAACCTAAATTTTAAATTCTACTTAAGATATATTTTAAATATTTTATTTTTAAAATAGAAATATCTTAACCTACTTTCCAATTATCTGTTACATGTTTGTTATGTTTGTTTGTTTATTTATTTATTCAAAAAAAAAAATTATAAACCTATTATTTATTTGATCTAACTTGCTATGATTAACTTGTTGACAGATCTAATGATCTGATTTTAATCATAGTACAATTGTCAATAGATCTTATAAATAATTTGTAACAGGTAAATTTTGCAATTTCTTTCATCTGTGTAAACCTAGTAACATGATAATGCCCTTCCAAATTATTTGACCTGTGTGAGCCTATATGTTTGCTTTTGGGCTTAGATGCATATAAGAAGCTTATTTAAGTTTTATTAATAAAATGGACTAAGTTGATAAAATAAAATATCACATAAGATAGTTTTATTTAGGCCGAATTAGTATTGGGCTTATTCAATGAATAACAATTATTTATTCAATGGTTAAATTCCTCTCGTTTGGGCCTTGTGTGCGAGTTAGGGGGCCATTAGTAGTGAGTACGACATACTGAACTCAGCCCTCCCTCATACGAACTACCCCAATTGTGAAGGCCCATTTGCGTTATTTAAATAATTGTATTAGGTTAATTATATTAGTCTAACTAACTTAATTAAAATTGAATTAGCAACATAATTAGTTTTAAAAATATGAAATTTATTTTTCATTAGATTATTTTAAAATTAATTTTAGAAAAACACTTAGTTTAATGAGATATATTCTAGATAGTTATTTCTAGTAACTAATTATATTTTCTAATATTTAATTAATTAGAAAAATATATTTAAGCTAAAAATTAATTATTTTAATTAATTTTAGATCAACTTATGTTAAAATATTTTTCTTAGATATTAAATTAGAATTAATAATTAAGTTAATTTTATTCAAGATACTTAATTATTTAATTTTTTTATTTAATACATTTAATTAAATATTTAAGTTGATTCTTATCTAGACACTTAAATATTAGTTATTTTTCAGGATATTTATTTAGATAGAAAATTATATTTAAGTTGGAAATTTTAATTTTAGAACAATTTAAGTTAAAATAATTTTCAAAATATATTTTATTTTATTAATTATTTCCCACTAAATTTCGAAATGTATTATATTTAATGCAGATATTTTTGATTTTTTTAAAAAAAAAATAGATTAAAGTTAAAAATTAATTATTTTAGATCAACTTAAATCAAGTAAATTTTTCATTAATGATTTATTAAAATAAATAGACTAAAATATATTATATTTTAATTAGAAAATAAGTAATTAGTTAGTGAAATATCTAGATAGTTAATTTCTATTTACTTAAAGTTTTTTTAAGTTATATTTAATTAAAAAGAAAATTAATATTTAAGTTGATTTTATTCAAGATACTTAAATATTTGATATTTTTCTTAGATATTTAATTAAATAGGAAAATTATATTTGTGTTGAAAATTAATATATTAATTAATTTTGAACCAACATAAATTAGAATAATTTTTCAAGATTTATTTTATGCAAATTTGGAAAATGTATTTTTTAAATTCTGCTACAATTAATTTAAGGTTTCTTGAATTTTATATGTGTTTAAATTCTATTGTTTTAGAAATTTTTATTTAGTATGTTAAATAATATACATGGTAGTAAATCTAGATTTTGGTAAAATAATCCCCAACAGTGGGAACTCACTTTAGCCGCTTTAGAACCCGAGTCTTGGGAAGATGTGGCAACTCCCTTCTTACATATGTAGTTGAACATTTTGGATGACATATCTACAATTAAGGCAATAAAAAGGAGAAACCATGAGGAATCATATTATTGGTTGTAACGATACCATCGATAATGAAAGTGACTGTTGAGATTTTATGCCCTAAATAATTTTTTTTTTCGAAAGAAAGTATGAAATAAAACTTTTTTTTAATATAATCAGATTTACTAATTAATAAAATATTAAAAATTATTTTATGTTACATGGTTCACATGATTTCTTTCATGATAATAAATTATAAGTTTTATATAAATTCTATTAAATTCAGAACATATAGTTATTCATGATTATAGAGTAGTCAACACAGTAGAATATAATCATGATTATATGTTTCAAAGTTTATGTCTCATGATTTGTCAATACACTTGATTTACACTGACATGATAATTAACGATAGAGCTTACTTACACTTTGAATAAATATTATGTCCTTTCAGAGTATTGACAAAATATGCTAGAACTACATGATAGATTTATTTGCTCACTTATGCTGCATTAAAGAGATGATTAGTTCCAGATCTTAAGAATCAAACTAAATCCCTAAAGACTAGGTGTTAAGTACCAATATCACAGTGCTAATTAATATTAATGCTTTTTGTAAGTTATTTAAAGAGAAAGTGTTTGAGATTTGATCTCCTCCACAGAATATTTAGTTATATTTATTACCATTAATAGAATGGGTAGTTTGCAATTAGTAACTAAATCATAATAAATTTATTTTAATAAATAACCTTTGATTCATATCAATATTAATGTGAAATTTCTGTATACGTAATTTGAAGATTAAATTCTCTCATTTTATTAGAAGATTCTTAACTAATAGCAACTGATAAATTGTGTCATCTGTTCATTCGTGTTAGAAATCTAGCACTATTCATACTTTTGATGCTTCAATATTAGTAGCTTATTTAGCTTTTAGTTGAAAGTATTATTAGGATTTTTTTTTCTTTATCTTTGTAAACGGGTTAGCTTATTTTTGTGACTTTGCTCGATCGATGAGTAATTTCTTCAATCTTATTTCCGATTCCATTTACCTTTCAAAAAAAAAAAAAACCTCTCACATTTTATTCTATTAGTTAAATCACCAAACTAAAGATTATAACTAAACAAAAAAAAAAAATAGACAAAAATGGATTACAAGTAGTAAGCATTAATAATAATAATTAAACAAATTAACCAATGATCACCAACTCAATATTTAGTGCATTTCCTTATAGTTTTTTTTTTTAAAAAAAAATAGTACATTTGAATATAAGTAAAATAATAAGTGTAGAATATATAGTAGCAGCAGAATATTGTGAAAACAAAAGTATAAGTTAAAATTAAGCTATATTAAAATTAGTAGGCAGTCAGCCTGAGACACAAGATACATAATAATTAATTAAATAAATAATAAAAAGTAAATTAAAAATGATTTAATTCATTCCCACGACATACATTCCCTCAAACCGCATTTCGGTGTAGCAAAGAAACAACCATAAAAATCCTTGAATCTCGACCTATATATATATATAGCTTAGCCCTTATGCCATTTTTAAGGTAATATTTAATGCCATCTCTTCTCCGTACACCCAAAAAATCTTTGTCGGCTTTGCTCTGTCTTTTCTACCATTAAGCTTGGCTTACCCTGATAATACTGTTTTTCTTAATTAAAAAAATTAAAATAAAGAAAATAATTACTTCCTCTTTTTCTGTCATTTCTTATTTATTTACCAAAAAATATATAATAAAATCCCTTTTGGCTAATCTCTCCTCCCATGCTTTGCCATGAAAACAAACAAACAACCCTAACATCTCCCTCTTGTCCTTATCTTTCATCTCAAATATTCTCTTTCTTCAAATTTTGGGTTTTTTTTGTTTTTTTTAAATTTTATTATGTATTTGTTGTGTTTGGGAATGAGTTTCGTTTTTTTTGTTATTGATTTATACTTCTTCTGTAGAATGCGAAAAAATCAAGGTCTCGATCGACCCATAATGATGGGTAGTAAATGATCATGTGGTCCAAATTTGTTGTTATATGATATTTTTTATTATACATCTGAATAACATATATATGAATACATTCTTGTGTCTGAAAATAATAATCCAGAAATTAATTTACAGTTATTTAATTAATTAATCAAGGTTTAACTGAACGAGTATACATAAATATACTATAAATTAATATGCCTAGTGTACACAAATATATACTCTGCCTAGTCAAAATATATTTTCTTGAAGATAATAATTAATAAATATACAAAAATATTTCTACTATAATATGTATAAATGAGGACATTTTTTCTTTTACATTATTATTTGACAATACATCCCTCAACCACCACATCATTATTACAATCCCTAATTTCCTATATAATCTTGTTTGTTTATGTGAGTTTTCAACATCATAAGGATTACACCCCCATAAAATTTTTGAATTAACAATTAATTATAGCTAATAAAATCGACAATAATACTTTGAAACTTGGCCCCGTCGTCGATTTTCCTTGATTAATTATACAAGAATATTATAATTTATTTATTAATTAAGCTAGCTAGCCTCCATAAAAGAGTGTGTTGTTTTGTTTCATCTTGTAACATGCTTGAATTAACACATTGGATTCCCCTAATCACATCACATGCTTCAATAAATATCCCCTTAATTAATTTTAATCCTTATATTACCCCACTTTATGATCCCGATGGGTTATTTATTATTGAAAAAATAGGTAGAATAATATAGTTTGCTTTTGTAGGACTAATAAATTAATCCTTATATATAGTTAAACTAATAAAACCTAAATCCCGGATAATACTTTCCCCTAAATTTATCCAAAAAGGGATTATTGCTACTATATAGATTATAATTAAACTCCCTAGGTTATTATTTACTTAATTATCACTCTAGTACAATAGTACTCAATATCAATCCTTCTTTTTCATGTTGGATTAAATCAAAATAAGGACAAACATAACAAAGACAAGCATATAGGAACAATAAAACTATTGTCTCCGCAGCATTCAAACAATTCAAACTATTATATAAATAATAATTATATATATATATTCATATCCCCTATATATATATATAAATGCATATAACTCATCATCAATATTACGTTCCCATTTCCAATTTTAATTCTCTTTGCGCAGCTTAATAAAGCTGTTGTAGTGGTGTTTAAACATGTGACACACTAAAACTTCAAAAAATATCATTTACACATAAAAAAAAGTATGAAGCGCACGCCTTTATTATATTCAATTTTATAAAACAGCTTGTAGGGTTAGAATATCAAAACTCTGAAGTCATGTCATATATATCTGTTTCTGAACTATTTTATTAATGTTATTGGAACATATCTCCAATGCCATGGAATTGGTACATCCCGTATATATATTTTTGAAACAAAATTCAACATGAGGTGGGGTGGATAGGATAAAGTTCATCCTCTGGTATTCCACAAATTTGTGGATGTATATATAGAATATAGTAATATATATATATACATATATTTGATCATCAGCAACCCAAGCCATGCCTCTAATTTTTTACCCTTAACGTATATAAAGTGTGTATTTTTTTTGAAAAAAAAAATATAACACAAAAACAAAATGGCATGCGCGAGATTGGTAATACATACAGTACACACAAAAATAATAATACTAATTATAATATTCTACGTACACACTTCCACCATGGTACCCTATTACATTGCTCAACAGGTAATTCAATTAGGAAAGCTATGTAAAAGTACACAAACTACTACAATGTAGGCCTTTAGTTTCCCTTTTTTTAATCTATTTTATAAAAAGGGAAACTAAAAGGTGTGAAAATATCCGCATTGATATTTAAAGGCGGTTTTTTGGTAAAACACGTAGGTATAGAATATATATCTATACAGTTGGTTGGGGGTTAGGAAAAATCAGGATTTTTTTTAATAACCCTATGGCGTCGGTTATTTTGTATTAACCGACGCTATAGGTGCTGCCTTTAGTCGACACGTGGCACCTATGGCGTCGGTTAACAGCACCTATAGCGTCGGTTAATACAAAATAACTGACGTCATAGGGTTATTTATCAGACCCCCTGTACATCTTCTTCTTCATTTCACACCCTCAAACCCACAAAGAACAGCCACCACAATAGCCCCAAACCCACGAAAAAACTCTCGCCAACCACCACTAAAACAACCTCATTCTCCCTCATTTCTTAACCATTTTACCCAATTTTTGTCTTAAAATCTTCTATTTTCAATACCTAAACCTATACTGTAAAAAAGTTTGGTTTTTTTCCCCTCTATATATTAAACCGAACTTATTATTACAAAAGGTGGTGGTATAACTCTGGCCACCGATTTTAGCGGAGAAAACGTTGAGTCTCAACGTCCATTAAGGTATAAATATGATTTCTATTCATTTTATTTATGTGCATTGGTATTATTTCGTTTTTGTAAATTTTTTTAAGATTTTTTTATTTTATTAATATTATATTGTGTGTGTGCTACAGGTGGTTGTTGCGATATTTTGCACACGCAAGTGTACGTATCGTTTAAAGTAGTAGACTCACTAGGAGTGAGGTCGATCCCACAGGGAGTGTAGTTAAGTACGTTAAAATTAAACTTTTACTTCTATTTGGTTAAATAAAAAATAAAGAAAGAATTAAGAATAAGAAACTAGTAAGAAACAATTATACAAGAAAATTAAAAGTTAATAAAAACTAGGGCTTCGATTTCAATTGTTTCTATTGAATATGGCCTAATATGATTATTTTCTTAATATTAATTTCTATGCAATAGCAGGTTTACTAAGGTGATTTATATTCTTCTCAGATATATAAATCTCAATTACATGCAAACTTTCTACTCTCGTGATAAATTTAACATGCAACAGGCATTAAACACAGAAACCCTATAAGCTATCTAAACCATATAGGTACTCTCGTCCTATATCGAAATTCAGTTCTATTCTACTATAGCATATTTGACACTCACTTCTCAGATCTCGCATCAAAATCATAGACAGTTAATTGGTGATCAGGCAATCAAAAGTAATTAAGCACAAATAAAATAGAATACATAGAAATTAGGGGGGAAAATTAATCATATTAAAACCATAAACAATGTTAAACAATATTCATCTAACCCTAATTAAAGTGTTTAGCTACACATGTTCATGAGAGACCAATCACACATATTAACTTTAAGAAAAGAGATGAAAATAGAGAAGAGAAGAATGCTAAAAACCCTCTGAAGAATGCCTCCAATATTGCAGTTGATCTCTCCACTTTGCATCTGTATTCTCTCTGTTTTTCTCTCTAAAATTGCTTCATGAAATCAACTCTCTTCTGCTCTTTATATAGGCATTCAGGGCCTAAAAAGATGGAAAAACGCACATGTTAAATGCCCATTCGAACTAGGAAACCCCCAACACCCACGTGAGATAAAAATACGATTTTTGTGCTATTTAGGGAGGCGGGCCGCGGCATGCTAAAGCCATGCCGCGGCCCGTGTTGGAAGCGATTTTTCTGCTGCGTCGACTGATAGTATTTTGGCCATAACTATCTCAATATTGCTCGGAATTGGACGATTCAAGATGTTCCGGAAAGATAAAAGAGAGATCTAGAACTTTCATGTTTTGACTTTTTCCAAAATCCAATCAGAAGACAGTCGAATTCAGGCTTGAAGTTTCAGCTTTATTTTCTTGCACAGTTTTCTCTATTTTAAATATCATGATATTTTTGTGAGATATCTATATCTTTTTTTCCATCTTTTTCTTTGATATTTTATAATCTTCTTCTATTTTGAATCTGCAAAAAATAAAAGATAACAAGCGGAAAAATGCTCCAAACACGATTAAAACTAAATTAAAAATATATTAAACTTAATCTAAAATTAATACTAAAAATAAACTAACAAATTCCCCCAAACTAAGCTTTTACTCGTCCGCGAGTAACACTAAATAAACATTAAACAAGTCAATATCCAAAACATGAGTAATTTTCAAGTAGCTTCAATAACATGATTATGAAAAAATTCACTTATGCATATAATCCAATCAGAAGACAGTCGAATTCAGGCTTGAAGTTTCAGCTTTATTTTCTTGCACAGTTTTCTCTATTTTAAATATCATGATATTTTTGTGAGATATTTATATCTTTTTTTCTATCTTTTTCTCTGATATTTTATAATCTTCTTCTATTTTAAATCTGCAAAAATAAAAGATAACAAGCGTAAAAATGCTCCAAACACGATTAAAACTAAATTAAAAATATACTAAACTTAATCTAAAATTAATACTAAAAATAAACTAACAAATTCCTCCAAACTAAGCTTTTACTCGTCCTCGAGTAAAACAATAAATAAACATTAAACAAGTCAATATCCAAAACATGAGTAATTTTCAAGTAGCTTCAATAACATGATTATGAAAAAATTCACTTATGCATATAATCCAATCAGAAGACAGTCGAATTCAGGCTTGAAGTTTCAGGTTTATTTTCTTGCACAGTTTTCTCTATTTTAAATATCATGATATTTTTGTGAGATATTTATATCTTTTTTTCCATCTTTTTCTCTGATATTTTATAATCTTCTTCTATTTTAAATCTGCAAAAATAAAAGATAACAAGCATAAAAATGCTCCAAACACGATTGAAACTAAATTAAAAATATACTAAACTTAATCTAAAATTAATACTAAAAATAAACTAACAAATTCCCCCAAACTAAGCTTTTACTCGTCCTCGAGTAAAACACTAAATAAACATTAAACAAGTCAATATCCAAAACATGAGTAATTTTCAAGTAGCTTCAATAACATGATTATGAAAAAATTCACTTATGCATATAATCCAGAATTTCAGTTCAATTACACCATTGACAGATTTCAATTTATTTTCATTTAGCTCGTGAAACCATAGAATGCAATTAACTAACAATTAAACCACTTTATGCATGCCAATTACAATCATCAATCCACTAACCCAAAATTCCATATGCTTGCAATACTTACTATTCTCCACTAATATAGATTAATGCACAACTAAGAATCAGAAGGTCTTTCTAGGCTTGTAATGTTAGGCTTAGGGTAAAGGTAGTTGAAATGGTCATTTAGGCTTGTCTATACCATAAGCTTCTCCAATCATGTCACCCAAAATATTTTTCACACAATCCCAATACCCCTTTTTCTAATTACTTGAGAGATATTTAATTTTTTTTCAACAAAATTGTAACAACTTTATATTTATCTTTTTTTTTTCTAGATTTGACACTGATTGTCAGATTTTTATTTTCTTTTCTTTTTTTCAAGTTGTTTCCAATCAAATTTTTTTATATTCTCTCAATTTTCACACCTTTTCCACACACATACAACAAACTTTCCATCAAAACTCCCCCAAACTAAAGATCTACTTATGGTATGGTTAGAGTTAAATTGGGTTAATCTTTTTAGGCTCAATATGTGTAGAACAAATAATAGGTTAAGGCTCAAAAAAGGGTAACTAGGATAAAATTACAGGGATGGCTTGAAAGGCACAATCGATCCAAAAAAAATGCCTAAATCACTTTCCTAGTCATGCATAATTTATTATTTCGCCTCAAATAGCAAGCAAGCAAGTTCTAGAATTTTCCAAGCAACTTTCCACATGTCAAATTTAGCATACATAAATCAATTCAATTACTAGAAAATTAGCTAATATGATTCTATGTTCTGTTAAGGCACAAAATTAAAATTAGTCAAGAGTATAACATCACCAAGCACACGGATTTTTCGAAAAAAATAAATAAACTTTTCAAATCATGCTATCTACCTACTTTTAGATTGACTCATATTAAGAAAATTGACTCAAAACAATAAAAACTAAAAACTAAAAATTAAAAGACATCAAACTCAAAATAAAATAATAAAGAAAAAAACTCAAAATAAAAATAAAAATTAAGTCACCCCCAAACTAAAGTGACACATTGTCCCCAATGTGACATTAAAGAAAAAGGAAAGGAAACTTACCTGAGTGCCACATCAACAAGCGGTTGACGCCCGTAATAAGCGTCATGCAAGACAACTTGAAAATTATTGTTGTACTTGCCTTCAAACTTGGCAAGCGATGAGTTTGAACAAAAGTCAGCACCAACAACATAAGACTTTGGATGATGAGCTTGGGGAGAAGCCTTTTGTAGCTTGCAGAGGATATAATATGGTGTTGATGAAATATATGGATTCATTGGTGGTTTATTAGTCAATATCATTGATGAAGTTGAATCAATGATGTCATGTTCTTCATTATCCTCCAATGTCACAGTATCTACACTTTCATCTAACAACCCTTCTTCTTGTTGCTCACTCTCCACTTGGCTATCCATACCCTTGCTTGTGATTTCATATTCAATGAGTTCTTCTTCACAAGGATCTTGATCTCTAATTGTAGGCTCATTGTCTTCCTTGTATTCAACTAATGACCCTTCTTCATTGTAGCAATAACTCTCATAACTTTCATCATTGGAATTATTACATTCTGAATCATGAGCCACTAAATTATCACATAAGGATCTCACCATGTCTGTTAAGCGATTAATCTCTCCTGGAAGTGATTGCATAAGTGCTAATAGTTGCTCCTCTTTTTCAGTTTGTTGGGATGAATTTCGGCAATAAGCTGGGTATTGGTGACTCCAACCCTGAAGTGATGGATCCCAATACCAGTCGTAATCAAAATCTGCCATGTTATTCAACAGATTTATTACATCATGGCCTCTCATTAATAGAGGTGCTCCAGTTGCCTCTGCTCCATAATCAACCCAGCTTCTTGTTTCATTATTAAGTCCATTATAAAAGAGCCACGTAAAACACCCACTTGAGAAAGTGGGATAACATCTCTCTCCATACTCTTTAAATCTCCTCCAAGCAGAATAGAATGGTTCATTGTGTTGTTGGACAAAATCCTCAAGATATAGCATTTGGATTTATCTTGCAGGTCAAGCTCATCAATAAAACATTAGTAAAATAAAAAAAAATAATAAAAAAACTAAATTAGTACTAAAAAGATAAAAATTTGAAACAAAAAAGAAAACTAATACTAAAACTAAAAAGAAAAACCAAATTAGAACAAAATTTAATTTTTAATAATATTAACTATCACTCCCCGGCAACGGCGCCAAAAACTTGTTGCGATATTTTGCACACGCAAGTGTACGTATCGTTTAAAGTAGTAGACTCACTAGGAGTGAGGTCGATCCGACAGGGAGTGTAGTTAAGTACGTTAAAATTAAACTTTTACTTCTATTTGGTTAAATAAAAAATAAAGAAAGAATTAAGAATAAGAAACTAGTAAGAAACAATTATACAAGAAAATTGAAAGTTAATAAAAACTAGGGCTTCGATTTCAATTGTTTCTATTGAATATGGCCTAATATGATTATTTTCCTAATATTAATTTCTATGCAATAGCAGATTTACTAAGGTAATTTATAGTCTTCTTAGATATATAAATCTCAATTATATGCAAACTTTCTACTCTCGTGATAAATTTAACATGCAACAGGCATTAAACACAGAAACCCTATAAGCTATCTAAACCATATAGGTACTCTCGTCCTATATCGAAATTCAGTTATATTCTACTATAGCATATTTGACACTCACTTCTCAGATCTCGCATCAAAATCATAGACAGTTAATTGGTGATCAGGCAATTAAAAGTAATTAAGCACAAATAAAATAGAATACATAGAAATTAGGGGGAAAATTAATCATATTAAAACCATAAACAATGTTAAACAATATCCATCTAACCCTAATTAAAGTGTTTAGCTACACATGTTCATGAGAGCACAATCACACATATTAACTTTAAGAAAAGAGATGAAAATAGAGAAGAGAAGAATGCTGAAAACCCTCTGAAGAATGCCTCCAATATTGCAGTTGATCTCTCCACTTTGCATCTGTATTCTCTCTGTTTTTCTCTCTAAAATTGCTTCATGAAATCAACTCTCTTCTGCTCTTTATATAGGCATTCAGGGCCTAAAAAGATGGAAAAACGCACATGTTAAATGCCCATTCGAACTAGGAAACCCCCAACACCCACGTGAGATAAAAATACGATTTTTGTGCTGTTTAGAGAGGCGGGTCGCGGCATGCTAAAGCCATGCCGCGGCCCGTGTTGGAAGCGATTTTTCTGCTGCGTCGACTGATAGTATTTTGGCCATAACTATCTCAATATTGCTCGGAATTGGACGATTCAAGATGTTCCGGAAAGATAAAAGAGAGATCTAGAACTTTTATGTTTTGACTTTTTCCAAAATCTAATCAGAAGACAGTCGAATTCAGGCTTGAAGTTTCAGCTTTATTTTCTTGCACAGTTTTCTCTATTTTAAATATCATGATATTTTTGTGAGATATTTATATCTTTTTTTCCATATTTTTCTCTGATATTTTATAATCTTCTTCTATTTTAAATATGCAAAAATAAAAGATAACAAGCGTAAAAATGCTCCAAACACGATTAAAACTAAATTAAAAATATACTAAACTTAATCTAAAATTAATACTAAAAATAAACTAACAGTGGTCGGATTTTTGTCGCAATTTATCGCTGAATTGCGTTTATAAGGTAAATATTTATTAACTTGATATATAGTATATATGTATATATTTTGTGTTTTATTATTGAATATGTGTTTATATATATTGTGTGTGTATATTGTGTATATTCTATTTGTGTATTTTATGTAATTGTTTTGTGTATATATTTGTTGTGAATGAGAATGAGGTAGTAGGAATTTAATTAGTTTTGAATTAATTGTTTTTAAATTATGTTAGTGTGATATATAATTGATTATATATGTATATGTATATATTTTTTTAAAAAAAATTAACTATAGAATTTAGTAACTAGTAACTTGTTACCTTTTTTAATAACTAGTAAGTAATTTAATAATTAAAATTCTAATTTAGTTGTATATTGCATTATATTATAGGTTGTGTGCTAATATTTGAGGATCGACATATTCCGGTGTTGATCGGATTTGCAATATGTATATCCATTCACTAACTTTTTGTTATTATAATTAATTATCAATGCATGCTTAGTTGAGTTTGAATATCTTAAATATTCATCCGTAATTAAGTAGGTTTTGCGAATACATGTACTGCAGTCGGATGGATGGAGAAATTTTGTATTGTTTATGTTATTTTGTTTGTTCTGTATTGCTATATTTGTTTTGTTTGTTACTTTAGGCACTTTTAAAATTTTTGGTAACGTCCAATTATAGCCGTTATGCTGCCAAAATTTTGGTAGAATTAGAATAAACTAATTTTTGTATTGTTTTGTTTGTTTGTTACAATATAGCTTACTTTATATTGTGTTTGTTTATGCTGAATACATAATTTGTTTATGCGTTTAATATTTCGTATAGATTACTTGTTATATATATAGCTAACTTTAAATTTTGTTTGTTAATGGTGTAGATATGGCCAACTCGGGTTCAGGATCAGATTTAGACCCACAGGCAGAGTGTCCAACAGTAATACCTACACGAGGACCTACTCAAATGAATGAAATATCCAAGCTAATGGATCAAGGCAAAAGAGTGGCCCTCGAGGTTAATGACAAAGGACAATACTGCGGCAAAAGCTACGCCAAGCTCGTGTCAACTTTAGGAGTTCGTTGCTGTCAGACGATAGGGTTGTCATATAAAATTGGAAAGAAAACAACCATACGCTAAAAAATAAAGTTTGGACAGCTACACAGGTAAGCAATTAATTGTTAGAATTTTGATTTGTTTTTTATCAATTCAAATGTTAACTCTAACCGTGTTTGTTTTCCTTCAAACTAGACAGGTTTCATTGTGTCAGATTCCTTCAAACGTGATTGTCTCATCCTTGCTGGGAAGTTAATGAAAGACTTCAAGAATAGGATGACAAAAGACATTATAATGCCCGCAGTGAAAGAGAAGGGTGTGGGACGACTAGCACAAGTCCCTGAAAAGCATCCCAAAATCGACCTTACTAATTGGTGCAAATTTGTTGAAAGTCGACTAACTCCTGAATTTCAGGTACGCTAATTATATTTTCACTAAGATAAACTCTTAAATACAAGTACATGTATCTAATGTATTTTTTTGGCATTGTAGGAATTGAGTAAGGTGCAACGGGAACGTTCCTCGAAAATCCAATCCAGACATCGAAGTGGTCGGAGTGGAATGGTGAACGTAGGGGAAGTTGTGGTAAGTAATGCTTGAATTCTAATAATGTGCTTTAAAATTTAATTTGTACTCATTTAATTGTTATAAAATAATGTAGAAAAAAGATCTCGACATTTAAGATCTCCCCTGCCACTGTGTTTGGATCAAATCTCAAACTAAGAGTCAGAAACTTGTCACTAATTACGAAAAGGAAATTGTAGAGAAGATAGTAAGTATATATTAATTCTAAATTGAGTTCTACTAATGAGTTAGTATATATAATTCACATACTAATTGCTTGAATATATGCGTGCATTAGGCTCAATTAGAGGAGAAGCTTACTCAGGGACAAATTCAGGTCCAAGGCCAAAACGATATCCTGACGCAGGCGCTCGGGACACCAGAACATCCTGGACGTGTCAGGGCTGTTGGGTATGCTAGTACTTGAAATGTTGTTTATTTAGTTACACAAATAAAATCGTAGCTAATTTGCATTTTATGATTTGCAGGTTCCTGACCAGGGTATCTATACTGTTCGGCATGAAGAAAAGGGAAGTGTCTGATGTTGTGGCTCGGCAACAGAAGGAGATTAAAAAATTAAAAGCAGAAGTCCAATCCCTTAAACAGAAGAAAAACACTGCTGAACAAGAGGAAGCAGGAGAGGTGGCTGGTGAGGCGTATGTTCCACAACCATACGCTCCTGAGGATGAGGGTCAACCACAAACCTATGCTGAGGAGTTTGTTTCCCTCAACGAGATAGCTCTCCTGTACAATTTCGATAACCATTCGGCCTTGATCAGCAAGTATATCTCTGCTCTGACAACATCGACAACATTGTAGCCCGAGCGTATCTGTACGAGCATGAAGGTGAAATCATTGTTCACTGAACGCCATACGTGTTGGAATTAATTTTACCAGGATCTTAGATCTACTCACAAGTATGTTGATTAACAACCTTGTAAAGTCCTTTTTTGGCAAGTTAGTTGACAAAATATTTTTTCATTTATGGTAAGATTCTTTTGCATACATTCCCGAATTCTTACCTTGTGTTTTCGGTTTTAGTTGCTCTTTTCCTTCTTAGGAAAGTTGCACTTTTCAGCTGGACTTTCCTTTGTTTGGAAACTTCTTGTAAGAGAAGCAATTCTCTTATGGAAAGTTGTCTTTTTTAAGGAAACTTTGATTATTGCCTTTTCCTTATTGATTTTGATTGTATCTTGATACAATCAGAATATCTAATTTTTTTTGGCAGGAATCAAGTATTAATAGAGGATCGGACCCGATTATAGCAAGTTTCCCGTTTTTGGTCTGATCTGCTGCGTCAGCATCCGAATCTAATGCGGCAGATCGTGTTTTCTTAGGAAAGTTTTTGTACAGCTGTAGATTCAAACTTTTGTGACTGTCTCTAAGGTTTCTATGTTCTATAAATAGAGCCTAGAGAGCAACCATTCGAATTAGCTCTTCCATTATTCATTTTTTGCACTTATCTTATTTGTGAGGAGAGTCTCTTTGTTTTGTGAGAGCCTAGTTGTTCATCTAGGTTCTAGTAGTTTATTTCTGTTCTTACTCTGTCCTAGAGTTTGTGAAGAACAACTTGATTGAACAAGAGATTGGTCTTCGGGAGAAGACTTGATAAAGCCTTACTTTGGGAGGAAGTAAGCACTTGGTCTTCGGGAGAAGACTTGTTGAAGCCTTACTTCAGGAGGAAGTAAGCACTCACACTTCAAAGACGAAGGGAGTTTGGGCATGAAGGTGTTTCAAGAAGTCAGATTCATAAAGTGGATTACAAAGAATTGCGGCAATACTTTAGAGGGAGTCTAAACTTGTTTAAGTCAATTGTCTTTGTAATTTCGATACTTTATTAATTGATTTCATTCTCTGGGCGTGGCCCCGTGGACTAGGAGTGTTCGGGAGAACACTGATACCACGTATAAATCTCTTGTGTCAAGTTATTTATTTTTCTGCAAATATTTCTATATTCTGCCTGTTCTGTTTTTTCACTGCAAAACTGGTTTCTGCAGTAATAGAATTACTTTCTGCTTCTGCATACGCATAAGTTTTGTATTTTTGTATATATAATTGACATTTGCAAAAACACGGTTTTTCAAACCTAAATATGAACTTCTAAAACGATAATAAGTAAACACATATAAAGTATGAGAACCTTACATTGGGTGCAGCGGAATAATATGTCTCCTTCCACTCAGATCTCTAACACTTGATTCCTTTCTGTTGCAGCGTATAATCAAGATCTGAGTCCGAATGTCCTTCTTTTGGATTTGATCATTCACAGTCTTCCAATCTATGATTGAGGTGCTGTTTGCTGTGTGTGGGCACTACTCTCTCACTAAGATTTCAAAATTGTATCTTTCTTGTGTGTTGTTGTTGCTGAAGAAGAAGAGATGGGTGGCTATATATAGAGAGAAAAGGGAAGAGCTCAACTTTCTGAAAGAGGCAGTTTTCTGAATTACTGAACAATTGCTTAACTGCCTTATTTGGTGTGAGCCATCACTTTCCATTTATAGATAACTGCTAGGTTTAGGTTAGTAATTATTTGGCATTAAAAAAATAAAAATAATAATTGGAAAATGCACATACAAGTGGCCGGCCATGGTGTGATTGGGCCTCACTTGGATTTGCAGTTTCCACAATTTTATTTCTATTTTCCCAAAAATGCCAATTTTTCAATTCTAACCATTTAAATCACAAACTAATTATTTAATAACTAAAATAGATTATTAAATAATATTGTCATTTAATATAATTATTAATTAGACATATAGAGTCACTTGATTAATAAATAAACCTAGAATCTCTTTTCTTTACAATTTCATCCCTGCTTAGTGAAAATTCACAAATTAGACATAGTCTAACTTTTAGAATTATAATTGATTAATCATAAATTAATTATTGAGTCTTACAAACAGTATGGTCTCAACTAGAATGGGGACCATGGATCTATATTTCTGAGCTTCCAATAAGTCGAACCGAAATTACCAAGTAAATTCCCTAACTTATTAATTCCTTGTTGAATCCACTCTTAGAACTTAGAATTACACTTTCAGACTTATATAGAGCATTCTATATGTTTCACGATATAGATATGCTATCTCATTTAACCATTGTTATAATCTTAATGTGATCAAAGATCCTCTATATAGATGATTTACATCGAGATGGGATCAAATTTACCGTTTTCACCCCTCAATGTATTTGGCCCCTTAAAACACTTAGCTACCTGTAAATGATGTTTTAGTGATCTAAGATATAGTCACTGAAATAAGAGCTCATCCATTTACTTCTATTTAGCTAAGCTCGAAGGGAATCATCACTTGACTTCTATACACCAGTAGAAGCTATAGATTCCATATTTATGTTCAGAGCTCTCACTCAGTCATACTATCATGTTCCCAAAATATACGTATTACCCTGACCCAAAAGTAGGCTTAACTAATAAATCAAAGAACATGAATAGCACTCCTGAGATTGAGCCTAAGCATATCAGGATTTAGATTCTTTTAATTTAAGATCAACTAGTGATATTGACTTGGAAAGATACAACGGTAAGTTTATAATATCTTGACCAAGTTCAATATCGGTCCAGTCCAATGTATACTCCATACATTCGAAACTAGTATACTTTACCAATGTCCTGGAAAAAACATAACACTTACTCCAAGTGTAAGTATACTTCATCGCTGATTATCACATCAGTGTAAATCCAAAACACTGATGAAACAGGGACTTAGTCTTTTGAATCATATAATCACAATCACATTCCACTGTGTTGACAATACTGTAATTGTGAATAAATATATGTTCTGGACTTAACTGATTTTGTGTATATATTAAATATATATTAAACCATAAACATGAAAAATACATGTTAACATAAATCACTTCAAATCTCTTAAATTGATAACTAATCAGATTGTAATGGGTTTTATTTAGGGCACAAAAACCCAACAATACGATGATTCACATGCCCGAGTTCTGATTTCGGAAATGCTACAAGAGGACGCTGAAATTCCAATCTCAATTGAAGGGTGCAGATATGTTAGGGACGTACCAAACATGTTCTTTCCTTGGCCTAAACACTTAATTGTAACATCTGAGGTAACTTCTCTTATAAATTAATTATTAATGATTAGTGGAGTTTGAATATCTTCAATATTCAACCATAGTGAAGTAGGTTCTGCGAATATATGTGCTGCGATGGGATGGATGAACAAACTACTGTTATATCTGTGTTATTTGTCATTATACAGGCATGTTTAAAATTTTTGGGGGCATTCAATTACAGCCGTTATGCTGCTGAAATTTCGGTAGAATTTAGATCAAATTTGATATATTATGTTCTGTTTTGTTTAGGGTCCACTCGCTCAACCGCCTTCAAGACGTGATGTGTCAAAGGGGAAAGCTCCCATGCTTTCTCTACAAGGTGGTCGTGCACGAGAAGATGAATTATTCTCGAAAAAGAAGATGGACAAGATCCCTAAATCGCTAAAATGGATGGTTGTTGAATTCCTGAACCTCAAAGATAAACGTGATATAATCACAATTCCTGTGCCTAAGGGATTCATAGCACCGCGTACCCAGATCACGTTATCTGGAGAGGAATTTACAGCAGGTTGCATTGTGTGACTTCATCGGCAACCAGGGAATGCTGTTTGGAATGATGTATACTCTTCTTTAATCTAATTAACCTTATATATATATATCAAATTCTAGTCAAATTATTATAAGACACTAATACTTAACAATTTTTCTAGGAGAGCATCAACGGTATGAGAAAATTTTTCAAGTTTTACGACCCAAAGCTTCTCGCAGTGAATGGTATAACCGATGAAGAGAAGAGTCAGTCTTTTGACAATGTGACAAGACGATTGGCTGCTTGGTTATCATCGATGAATCACAACCACCAAATGTTCTTTATTCCTTGGAATATCGGGTAAATACTATTTAATTATTTAGTGCTAATTGTTCATTTTTATATTATCAAATTATTTTTATACGATCTTACTTATATTCCAATGTAATTTTCTAGTGCGCATTGGATGCTAGAGGTCGTTGTGCCAAAGAAAATTATCCATTTAGACCCTGTACGTGGCCGCCAATTCCCGAAGAAATTACTCAAATATTGGGAAGGTAATAATTTAATGACTCTTTATGTAACAAATTTTAATTAACTAATGAATTGAAATGCTAATATAATTTTTCAAACAGTGCATTCAGATATATAGAAGACACACATGAGTATCTTGGCCCGTGGCAAGGAATTTCACTAGCAACTTGTCCATGACAACCTAAAAGCTAAGAGCATGTTTGGTATTGTTTTCTGTTTTTTGTTTTTAAAAAATTATTTTTAGAAATGAGAACAAAAAATAGTTTTTGAAGTTTTTAAAAACAAGTCATGTTTGGTTAGTGTTTTTTAAAAACAATATTGACCAAAAGTGAATTAGTTTTTAAAACAGAAAACAACATTTTGTTGTTTTGAAAATTCTTGATTCTGTAACTTTGTTTTCTGAAAACTGTTTTCAAAAAACAAGGCCAAACAAGCCAAATTATTTTCAAAAAATAATTTTTTGTTTTTAAAAACAAAAAACAGT
Source organism: Cannabis sativa (assembly GCF_029168945.1). Taxonomy (NCBI): domain Eukaryota; kingdom Viridiplantae; phylum Streptophyta; class Magnoliopsida; order Rosales; family Cannabaceae; genus Cannabis; species Cannabis sativa. Next base: position 64,938,368 of record NC_083601.1, read on the forward strand.
TTTTTAGTTATGATGCCAAACATGCACTAAGAATGTGGTTTTTATGTTTTGAAATACATGACTGACATCGTCGCACATGCAAACTCCAACCGTTATATACAAGATCAAAAAGCTGTAACTTTTAATTATTGATTATAATTAATGGTTGATGGTGGTGATTCACGATGACGATTGAGGCTGAAACGCCCAAGAATTTTTCTTCCCTATGTTATTTTTTTTTAGGTTGACTTATAGTTAGATTTATTAACTTGTTAATACTTGGACTAATTTTACAATGTTTGTGTAATATTTCATTACTTTTATGAAATGAAATTACATATTTTAGCCAATTTTAAAATTAATTTAAATAACATTTAATTTACCTTTTAAAAAATTAATATGTAATTTAAATTTAAATCAAATAAAATAATATATAAATTAATAAATATGTAATTTAAATAAATTAAATAAAATTAAAAAAACTGAAAAACGTTCATATATGGCGTAAGTTCCTTCGCCATATATGGTGTCAGTTATTAGCTAGGAACCGACGCCATATATACCCCTATGGCATCGGTTCTTAGCTAATAACCGATGCCATAGAGGTATATATGGTGTTGGTTGTTTATAACCCTTTAGCGTCGCCCTGATCAACATTAGTAGTGAATTTTGCCAAAACCAACGCTGAAAGGGCTAAAAAACTGCCTCTAAAGAGAGTTTTTATAGTAGTGACATCATGAATTCTATGACTATAATCTATATACCAATTAAACCTGCTTGAGTCATTATCATTATATATATAAACTTTTTGTTTTTACATCTTAGAAAAAATAATAAACTTCAATCGCAACAAAATAATGAAGAAACGAAACAAATCAATTTATTCGGTTTGATAGAATTACTAAACCTATAAGAGAGACATATTGTACTTATCACTTTAAAATTATATATACTCTCTATCTCAATCTCTCCACCCAAACCCCAATATACATTTTTCTTTTTCATCACTCTCACCACACAACAAACTTACACTCACTTTTCTTTTCACAATTCATTTTTTTTTCCTCCAAACACACGTAAGAACACATATTTATAGGAAAATAAATTTGGACACTAAGACGACTTGGTCACCAAGACACTCTGAAACTTCCTTAAGAAGATTCTTTAAAACTTAGCCATGAAAATTTTCCTTTAAAAATATAAACACACTAACGAAACCAATTCTTTTTGTTGTCGTTATGTTAGTTATTCTCGCTTGATTATTCTCAGCAGGTTTTCGATAGGATTTAGTATTGTATTTTTTGTTTCACATTTATATTTTATTTCTGTTATTATTGTATTGTTTAACTTTTGTGATATCATTGATAAGTTGAGTTTTTTTCCCTCTGTTGTGTTATGATTATTTGTTAAAAGGTTTTTAATTGGTTGTCGATATGTTTTCGATAGGATTCTAACATTTTTTTTATTTTTTTTCTTCAACAGAGACTGATTGTTATGAGAGGGTTATTTTCTCGCCCAGATAAAATTAAAATAAATAAAATAACAAATAATAAATTCAAAGAAGAAAAAAATATTGTATGTATAAAGAAATATTTAATTTATTTTTAAATTGTATTTAGAAAAAAAAAAATTATATATAAGAATAGAGTATACATTTGATCTATTAAGTTTTAAAATATAATTTTCTCAAAAAAAAGTTTTAAAATATAATTGTATTATATGTGTTAGACTTTTAAATTACTATTTTCTTACATTAAAATATTATTGTATATATAATTTTTTTATAAATATTTGTGGATTGGATTGGATCGGTTACTTTTACATATCAAACAACATCCAATCTGTACAAGTGCGGATTTTAAATTTTTCAATCTAATTAAATCTGCACAAGTGTGAATATCCTCACTTTGATTGGATTGTGCGAATTAGATTGGATCAACTATTTTATGAACACCCTTAATTATTAGAATAAAACAGTATAAATTTATTACGGGTTTATGTTTTGTAATAGAGATATTCTTTAGACATAATAAATGAAATTTCCCAATTAAATTAAGAGGAAATTACACTTACTATGTGTTATCCTAAATTTGGCACTCTGACGTGGCATCACGAGAATGGTGACACGTCGACTCTACTTGGAGCATCTTTTCGGAGCAATATGCCGAGCAGGATGCCTCGTTGGCATATCCAGAATGGAATACTTAACGAGCCGTGCAGAATGATCAACACTTAGCGAATTTAGCTTAACACATCATGAGTCACCAGCTCAATCCCTACAACTCAGGGTTCAACCTACGTGGATGTGGCATACACACGATCCCACTATCAGTGTATTCAGCCTCAATCCCACGATCCTTGCATTCAGCATTGATCATACGATCTTTCTGTTTATGCGCATTGTAACGAGAGAGGAAACTCTTCCTCCTCAAGTTTCCAGCCCTATAAATAGTGAGGAATGTTCATTGGGCAAAGGACCGAAAAATTATAAGCCGAAACGCTGTAAGCTAAGGCTATCTAAGAATTATATATTCAGAGATACTATTGTAAGAGCTATAAGAAAAGGAAACTTCTTCATTATTCTTAAGTCAATACAAATAACGAGGATTAGGCTATTACAGAACTACTCGGGGCTGAACCTCTATAAAATTCTTGTGTCTTGTTATTGCTTTATTATATATTCACATTACGACATATCGTTTATCGCTTATCAAAAAGACTCATTGTCGTTGGCTAAAAGCGAAGTCAACACTATGGGATTTTAAAAGTTCTTATGATAAATATGGCACATTTAAGTTTGACCAATTTATATGGTATTGTTTTGTTTTTAGGTCTTTTTATGGTATTTGATATGCCATATATATATAATTAGTTTTTCAAATCTCATATTTAATGTTTTTATTTGTTTAGGAAGTTTTATTTGTCATTGATGTCGGAAAAGTCACTGGAGTTTGCTATCGGTGCTGGAAAAGTCACCGGAGTAGCGGTTGGTGCCGGAAAAGTCGCCGGAGTTGCTGCCGGTGCTGGAAAATTCGTTGGAATTGGCATTGTCGCCGGAAAAATCACTGAAAAAATCACAAAGAAACCGGTTTCTTGGTAATTTTTAGTTGACAATGCCAATTCTGACGACTTTTCTGACACTAGCAGCTACTCCGGTGACTTTTTCGGCACTGACAGCAAACTTCAGAAAAGTCATTAGAATTGGCATAGTCGCCAGAAAAATTACCAAGAAACTGGTTTCTGGTTTCTTGATGAAGAAACTAGTTATTTGGTGATTTTTTCAGTGATTTCTCTGACGACAATGGCAATTCTGACGACTTTTCTGGCGTTGGTAGCGACTTTGACGACTAATACACCGACAGCTACTCCGGTGACTTTTTCAGTACTGACAGTAAACTCTGGAAATTCGTCGGAATTGGCATTGTCGCCGGAAAAATTACCGGAAAAATCACCAAGAAACTGGTTTTTTTTCTTCATCAAGAATTTCTTGATGAAGAAACCAATTTCTTGATGAAGAAACCAGTTTCTTGGTAATTTTTTTTGTATTTTTTTTCTCTATTTAGTTGATTGATTAAACTAGTTTCAATTATTTTCAGTGTATATCATTTTTGTTTTGTTTTCATAATCTTTATTATTGTTGTATAACAGAATTAGTTCCTTGATGAAGAAACTACTTTTTTGGTGAAGAAACTGGTATCTTGATGAAAAAACCACTTTCTTGGTGATTTTTCTAGTGATTTTGCTGGCGACAATACCAATTATGACGACTTTTTAGACGCCGGCAATAACTCTAGCGATTTTTCCGACACCAGCAACTAATTCGACGACTTTTCCAGCACCGACATCAAACTTGAGAATAGTCGTCGGACTTGACATTGTCACTGGTAAAATCACCGGAAAAATCACCAAGAAACCGGTTTCTAAGAAACTAGTTTCTTGGTGATTTTTCCAGCTACAATGCTAATTTTGACGACTTTTTCGGAGCTGGCATCAACTCCAGCGACTTTTCCGGTACCAGGAGCTACTCCGACAACTTTTCCGGTGCCGACAGTAAACTTCGGTGACTTTTCCGGCACGAGTGACAACTTCGACGATCACTATAGTTTTATTTGTTTTATTTTTTTAAAAAAATAAATATGAAGAAAATTTTAATATTTTTTATGGTAATTTAATTAAGTTTTTATTTTTTATGAATTTTAAATTCAGATTTCTTTTTAATGTTTTATATAGTTTTTTTTAAAAAAAAAAACTATATTTTTAGTTTGATTGGTTAGATAATGTCAAATTTAGTAGCATTTATTTTTTATGTCATATTTATTCTAACCTTAATAATTTTTCTCATCTTTTTTTTTTTAAATAAATTAGAAGAAAGAGAAAGAAAAAAGGGAAGAAAATGATAGTTTGGGGCTGGCTGACTGTGGCTCCTATACATAAACCTGATGAGGTGTCCCGTTTGATTAGCTTTGCGTGCACGCATTTCGAGGTATCCAATCAAATACTTATCTACACAATGGTTTGTTTTTATTATGCCAACCAATCATTCCCAAACTTACCTTTTCAGTATCTAATTCCATCCTTCTTCTCTTTCTCTCTTCATAAATCATCCTATTTTTTCACTCTTCATTATAATTTATGGTTTATTCTTTGAAAGCATACATATATTTATTACTAGTAGTCTACCATAGCAGCATCTCATTGATTAATAACATTTTTATTTATTTAAATAACTTTTATTTCTGCAGCATAGCATAATCTTTTTCTTCCTAAACAGGAAAAAAAAAAAAAAAAAAAAAACCATTAATGATCAGTATGAATCGTTTGAGTTCATTAACTGTATAAGTATACCTATGCACTTCTTTAAGGAAAAGTGTCACAATAATATATTATCATGACTCACAATGATTGATATATATGTATGCGTATATAAAGGTAGTAGATATATCTATAGCTCTATATAGATATATGTTTGGATTATTAAGAAATTATTATCTGTACCTAAACTTAAAATATGTTTATAAAGTTTTTTTTTTCTTTTTTTTTTTTTGAGAAACAAATGTTCTAAAGTTTGAATAGTTTTCATTACATAAAGGAAATTAGGTGCCACTCACACTTTTTATTCTATTACTAAAACATATTAATAAAAGGACACGAAAAGCAATTCTTTCTTCTTCATTTTTTTTTCTTTTCTATTACTTTAACTTTTTCTTAATGATAATAAATTAAAATATATAATTTTAAAAACGTACTCTTCTATATACAAACGTAATTAAAATTCATAATTAATTTATTTTTAATTGTATGCTAAAATTAATTTTAAGTTTTTTACTTTTACTTACTTATAGCTAATAGTATAAGGTAATAAGTTTTTATTTATTTTTATTGTTTGGATAATTATATAAGTACTTTTTAAAATATTTAGATATTATTAAAAAGAAAATTGTAAATAAATTAAAAATTATATAAATTATTTAAATTTTGAAAAAAAATTCTCAATAATTATTTTGAAAAAAACTACAAATCCTAACTTCTTGCAAAAGGACTCTTCATTTTTCATCGAACACACATAGAAAGACTTTTTTAATTTTAAAAGCTAAAAAAGAGCTTATATTTGAACTAATGGCTCAGTATTATCATACTACAAAAAATCTTACTTTTAAATACAATAAAACTTGTGATTAAAAATGAAAAAGTTGTGACTAATTATAGATTATCATTTTTATATTGTAACTAAAAGGTCCATGACTAAATGTATTAGTCACAATAATTACAATTTGTTGTGACTAAATCTATTTTTAATCATAATACTTGTCGTAACTAAAACTAAATTAGTGAGATTGTATCTAAATAGTATATTTTAGTCATAAATAATTTTTTATTGTCACTAAAAGTCACAACTAAAAAGTTATCACTAAAGTTAATTTTTTTTTAGTGTCAACATGTAATTTGCTTGGTAATTTATTTATAATTTTTTCTTCAATATTTTGTTTTCAATACTAGTTTTTCTTCATAAAAAAAAGACACAACAATAGTATAATATTACTCATTTTTTTCAGAAAAAATAATACTAATACTCATTATTTTTACTAATAAGGTGATCAAATCAACCATGTCATTGATTAGTAGTATAATAATTTCTTTTTTGTTTAGAAAGAACCAGTACTTTTGGCTGAATGGTATTACTATTAATCGACCAAAACTAAATAATTAATTAATATTTTAATAAATGCATATATATATATATAATAGTGAAAATTCAATTCTTTATCAATATTTTAAGGTAAAGTATAGACAACTTTAATTAAATTATGTAAAACGAGGGTACAAGATAGCAATATTAGATTATATACACCAAACTTTTTTGTTGCATATTTTATTGAAAATAAAGTAAGAAAATTATCTAAAATATTAGAGGGGAATAATCTTGTTAGACAAATAAAAGACCGTATCTCAGTTGGCTATAAAAAATTAAATAAAAAATTCTATCAATCATTCTCAAGAGCAATATTTAATTATTATTCTTATAAATCTAGCTAAAATACTGATCCCAATAATCCCCACCTTATACTTTTTAGTATTTAATCTCATATACTTTTGTCTTCTTTTGTATCTAAATAAATAAATAAATAATTTATTTCTTGATTTTCTCTCCCACTCATGCTGCTATATATATATACTATAATAATTTATATATTTAAAAATATATTTAAGTGCAATAATTTCCCATGCTAGCTTCCATGTGTCAAAAGTGAATAATGTGCTTAAAGACAAAAGTCAAAGGGAAGAGAGTTTTAAATGACTAATTTAAGTGGATCATATATTTGTTATCTTCATAGCTGGGGTATAATTGGGGTTAAAGATTAGCCAAGTGTTGAGTATCTTTTAAATTATCAGCTTAACCCTTCCAAAACTATAGTACAATTAAACATGATGTCATGATTAATTAGGTGAATTATTAAACTTACATGTCAAAATCTGTATAAAAGTTAGACTTTATGATGGTTTTTCTCCTCTTTTTTTTTTTGGAAGTAAAACTTTTTTAATGAATCATAGTATCTTTCTAAAACTTTTTCTTATAGCAATCCAGAGAGAAATTAGAGAGTGTGACTTAGTAAATTTAGACCACTTGAGAACTATCTGAATTGTTTTAGTTCCAACCTCAATATCTGTAAATAAAGATCTAATATATACAACATATATACTTTTAGTCTCACCTAATTATTAATTAGTGCATCCCAAAATAAAATATTGAATTATATATAATTTATGTATATTAATTATATGTGGGCAAAGAATTTCGAGTACATGAACTACTTAATTATTGGTCCCATAAATAAACATTTAAAAGAAAAGTTTATTTGGACACCCAATTCGATCATAGGCTAAAGGCTAAAGCTACATATACACTGGCTATAGTCACTTTCACTTTATTTTTTTTTAATGTTACTTTCTTTCAAGCATAAGAAATTAACTTTATAATCAATTAGAAAAAAGGTATAAATAGTTATAATTATATAACAATAGTCTCTCCAAAACTCCTATATTTTTTTTAATTATTTGTCCAGGCTGAAAATATGTGCTTTATTTATGTTTTAAAATCATTTGTTGTTTTTTTTTTCTTGCAAGGAACCCAATTATTGTTTAGGGGTAAAGTACTTATCTATAAAACATGTATATTAATTTGCAATTTTTTATTTAATTAATATAATTGAAATAAATATGTTTAGCATTTCAAATAAACATTAATTTTCTTATTTATCTTTAAAAATATATCCAAAAAATTTATTTTATTTAATTTAGCTCACGCATTTAGATTAGACCATACATTATTCTTTTTTCTATAACATTTGAATAATATATTTATAATACATAAATAATAAAATATTATATATTTATATAATATTTATTTATCTTTAGACTTACAAATGAACAAAATATATTATAAAAATAATAAAAAATTGTAGCTAAATAAAAAAAAAACATTCTTAACTATATTTAACTATAGAGAGTAAATTTTTAAACTATTTTTACTATCATCTATTAGATATATTTTTTGATATATATTTTTTTTTTAATTTCTAGTTATTTTTTTTTTACTTTTTTGCAGCTATTTTATAGGGAAATTACCTCATATATGTTTTTTTTTAATTTATTTTTTTCAAATTTACAGTTTATGTTTGCAGAGCTAGTTGCAATAGGAGAACTATACGATTTTTTTTTTTACAATTTAGTTTGGAGCGCTAAATGCAATAAAAATTTCTATGTAGAATTCCGTAAAAATGTAAAAAAAAATAAATTATTTTAAAATGTAAAAATAAAAAAAAACTCATATTCTATATTAGTTATTGCAATTGTTAAGCCGGAAAAAAAGAAATTAAAAGGAAAAAGCAAGAAACAAAAAAAAGTGACGTGGTTAATCACGTGGTTGAGAGACAGCCAAAACAAACAAAAGATTTATAGCGGAACCGGGTTGAGTTGAGTGAGGGATATGGGGCGGGTTGACAGGAGAAAAGGATGAGCCAGAAACGGATCTGGGTCAGCGGTCCACGTGCTTCCTTCCACACGTGTAAAGTAAGCGTGAACCATCCAAATAATTGCTTGTTTTGGGGTCTTCACGTGCTCACTCTCACTCTCACATCACATGCCAACTAGCTAGTACAAATCTTCTTTATTTGTTGGATTTACCAAACTTTTTATTTTTCTTCTACTAAATTAATTTTATTTCTTTTAAAGGAATTAATTACACACAAATATACCAATTAGAATCGACGATCCATATAAATTAAAAGAGTAACTCATCTTATAAACTAACCTTATTTGATCCTTGGAGCGAATAGGGACATCCCCATTACTCATCACCTCTCCCACTCTCGGTGGCTATCTATGTTGAACCCAAGACTCATTAAAAAATGTTATAATTTTAATTAATTATTCATCATAGACAATACATAGCATAATTACTAATAATTCTTCACAAATTAATTATATTTATGCACGTATTCCTCGTTCAATTTTTCTTTTAATTAATTCAGACAAATAGAAAAGAAAAATGGTAAAATTTAACTAAACTTGGACAATGTATCGAGATATTAATCTATCTTTACTTTCGCTAATAAAACTGAATTCTATATGTTAATATTATATTTGTGGATTATTGATTTTATAAGATGAGTTTTTTAATTTAAACGTTTTTTCTGTCTTTTTTTTTCAACTAATTGTGACAAGTTGAATATTTATAGTGGAAAATTTGAAAACAAATAGATTCAGTAGATTTTATATCACGAACAAAGTCAAGGAAGTATGATATTTTAAATAAGCTGAGGTTATACTGTAATAATATTAGACCTTAGTCGCGCCTTGGTAGTTGGTAGGGTCTTCATAACCTTGATTATTGAAACAAATTAGACTTGTGAGAGGGATGACTTTCTTAATCAAGCCAATTAATAATATAGGTATATTATATATATTTTTGTTCAATTAATATTGATTGACATATGAGTACGACAGTGGAAGGAAAAGTTTTTAAAGATTGTCTTTTGTTTTATTTATAGTTCCCTAATCAGGTTGATTTTGCTGGGTGAAATTAATTTTATCTATAACTTCTTATAAATAAAATATATTGTTTAAGCATTTTGACATTTCCATCATTATAAAGTGATCATTATTTTCTTTATGAATCTCTTCGCCATTGATGAACACTCAAAAACAGAGAACTTGCAGAACAGATAAACCAGAAACGAAGAGAAGAGAGTAAGAGATGAAAAGAGAGAGAAAGGTAGTGAAAGATAAGATTGTAAACAAAGGGCAATCTTATTATGATCAAAGATCAAGAAAGGCTTTATATAGCCATTGATTACAAGTAAGGAGAATTAGTTAGAGCTAACAGAAATCAGTTACAACTGATAATGCATAACAGACTGCTATGACAAACAATCAGGACTTACTAACTCAGAAATAACTAACTCTAACTAATACTCCTAACACGGCCCCTCAAGATTACAATTGGAAGTATCAAGAGACTTGATATCTGCAATGGTAAGCTTGGATCGAAATTGAGAGAACCTGTTGGTGGAGATTGCATTTGTGAGACCATCAGCTAGTTGGTCAGGTGCTGGTACATGTTTAACTTGAACCAGTTTGTGAATAATCTTCTCACGCACAAAGTAGAGATCAAGTTCAATGTGCTTCGTTCTTGCATGAAGAACGGGACTGGCTGTGAGAAGAACAGTGCTAAGATTGTCACACCATATTACGGGGGGTTGAGGAATCTTGATTCGCAGTTCAGTGAACAAAGAATGGATCCACATAAGTTCAGCAACTGTACTGGCAAGACTCCTAAACTCAGCTTCAGTACTTGATCGTGATATGGTATGTTGCTTTTTGCATTGCCAAGCAACTAAATTATCACCATAAAAGATGGTGAAGCCTGATGTAGAACGTCGATCATCGATGTCTGTAGCCCAGTCAGCATCGCAGAAAGCAACAATTTCATTCAGAGGAGAACGTTTAAGATGCAACCCGTGAGTTATAGTGCCACTCAGATAACGCAGGATGCGTTTTACAGCTAACCAGTGGCTAAGTTGGGGATCCTTCATGAACTGGCAGACTTTATTGACACTGAAGGAGATTTCAGGTCGTGTAATTAAGAGGTATTGAAGTGCACCAACAATAGAGCGATACAGTTGAGGATCTGGTGTAGGTTCACTACCATAAGCAGACAGTCGAAGACTACTGATCATAGGAGTGGGGGATGGTTTTGCATCATGCATCTGAGCTTTGATCAGTAAGTCTCGAATGTATTTAGCTTGAGAGAGATGTAAACCTGAGGTAGTTTGTTGCACTTCAATGCCTAAAAAATAATGTAAATCTCCAAGATCTTTAAGAGAGAATTGATTATGAAGAGAGACAATAAGATCTTGAATAGATTGGTTGTTGCTGCCAGTAACTAAGATATCATCAACATATACTAACACTAAGGTAGTATGTGAAGATGTATGTCGGATGAAGAGTGAGTGATCCGATTTAGATGGAATGAACCCAAGCTGGAGGAGACAGTGGTGAAGTTTATCAAACCAAACACGTGGTGCTTGTTTCAAGCCATATAGTGCTTTGTGCAACTTGCACACTAGATTAGGAGCTGTAGTGATCTCAAACCCGGGGGGTTGTAGCATATAGACTTCCTCATTCAATGTGCCATTAAGAAATGCATTGTTAATGTCAAGTTGCTTGATAGACCAGCCATTGGATATTGCAAGTGTAAGGACAATGCGAATTGTCACGGGTTTCACAACTGGGCTGAAGGTCTCAGTAAAATCGAACCTCGGTTGTTGATGAAAGCCCTTGGCGACAAGACGGGCTTTGAATTTGTTGTGTGTTCCATCAGAGTTTTCTTTTTCCCGAAAAACCCATTTACAACCTATGGGAGTCCTTCCTTCTGGTAATGGAACAAGAGTGTAAGTCCCATTACGTGTTAATGCAAGCATCTCATCGGTCATAGCTTGATTCCATTGTTCTTGTTGTAAAGCCTCCTTGACATTTCGTGGAATCTTTGTAGTGAAGTAAACTTTGGGTTTGTGGATTCCAGATTTTCCCCTTGTTTGCATTGCATGAGTGTTTGTTGGAATGACTGGTGTAGTTGCAGCAGTAGCTGTGACTGGTGTAGTAATAGATGCAGGTTCTGGTGCAACAGTCGAAGCTGTTTCTGGTGCAGTGACAGTAACAGATTCAGGAGTTATAGCAGGTGGTGCTGCAATATGTGGAATGTTGATGGGAACTGGTGGTGAAGCACTGCTGTGATGAGCATGAGAAGGAGCAGAAGGGATCAAACTTGTGTCCTGAAGTGACTCAGCTGGGTTCGAGACAGATGCAACTTGTTCCTGAGTGGGAGCATTAGTACTTGCCACAAGTGGCACAAAATTATTAGTGGAATCAGAAACATTATGCATGCTAGAATTGCTAAACGTGCTTGTGATAGGAATGAGTGCAGATGTAGCAAATTCAGCATATGAGTATGAATCAGTAGACAACTTGGGAATTGTTGTGAAGGGAAATGATGTTTCATCAAAGATGACATCACGGGAAATGTATACTCTGCCATATGAGTCTAAACACTTGTATCCCTTATGATTAAGACTATACCCTAGGAATGTGCATGGAGAAGACCGAAATTGTAATTTGTGTTTGTTATATGGTCTAATGTTGGGAAAACATTTGCAACCAAATGTTTTTAGGGTAGTGTAATCAGGGGAAATATTGTATAATATTTCTAAGGGAGACTTGTGTTGAAGAGTAGGTGTAGGTAATCTGTTAGACAGATAGACAGAGGTACGAAAAGCCTCATCCCAATATTTGAGAGGCATAGAGGCATGAGCAAGAAGGGTGAGACCATTCTCAACAACATGTCTATGCTTCCTCTCAACTAAGCCATTTTGCTCATGAGTTATGGGACATGGGTGTCTATGAGTGATGCCAAATTGTTTGAGATGATCAGTAAAGGACCTAAATTCCCCTCCCCAATCTGTTTGAAGGCATTTTATCCTTTTACCAAGTTGTAATTCAGCTTCGGTTTTGAATTGCAAGAAGGTTTTTAAAGCCTCAAATTTGTTTTTGAGCATGTAAATCCAAGTGAATTTAGAGTAAGCATCAATGAAATGGATATAATATTTGTATCCATTTATAGATGTAGTTTTGGCAGGTCCCCATAAATCAGCAACCACAAGCTGTAATGGTTCACTATAGACAGTAAGAGATGATTAAGGGAATGGCAGCTTATGAATTTTGCCTAAACAACATGATGAGCAAACTGAAAAAGGTCTTTTATTATTGATGGTAATATTACAAGAGTGAAGGACAGATTTAACTATCTTTTCTGATGGATGGCCAAGTCTATTGTGCCATAAATCATACTCAGATAAGGTAGATCTGTGACAGTGAGTACAAGAGGAAGGATCAGACTCTTTATTAGCAGACACAGTAGTAGTGAAAGCACATGGAACAGTGGCTGGGGCAGAGGCTTGCACATGAAATTGAGATGGCTTAAAAATATAGAGGCCATTCTGGTGTATCCCAGTGAGAAGGATTGCTTGAGTTTCCTGATCCTTAACAAAACATTTATCAGCATGAAACTCAAAGAATACATTATTATCATGAGAAAATTTAGAAACACTAAGCAAATTCTTGGTAATTTCTGGGACATGTAAAAGGTTGTTTAAAACAAGAGGATGAGAATTATGTGTATGAATAAAAGATTTGCCTATGTGTTTAATGGACAGACCTGAGCCATCTCCGACATATAGTTGATCTGCTCCTTCATACTCAGTGCTTATATTCAGGTTTTGCACATTAGGAGTGCAATGATTCGATGCTCCAGAATCCGGATACCAGTTACTATCATCAACAGTGGTGGTGGCTGCTATGTTGGCTTGAGCATTGGGGGGATTGGTGGGGGGAAATACTCCTGTGAAACTCTTGTCAAACCTGTAAAAACAGTCAAGGACAGTATGCCCAAGCTTGTGGCATAGTTGGCATTGAACTCGATTTGAGGAAGGAGTGAATCTGCCCCCTCTGCTGTAACCAGTCATGCCACGGCCATTAGTGTTGAAATAAGGAGATGAATTAGGATAGTTACCTCCAGTAGTTGTGCCTCGATTTGGAAAGCCTCGACCAGTTCCTCGTGTTAAACTAGAAGGTGAAAATCGATTTGTGTTTGAGAACCTGCTGGTGCGATTTTGACCATTCTGGTATGCGATATTAGCTTCAGCAAACTGATCAATATCAGTGGTTGTGAGATTGACACTTAGATCATTTTCTTGATCAAAGTCGGTCTTTTCAATTCGAGACTCAGAAGCAAGCAAGAGAGCTTCAATTTCTGCTACTGAGTACTCTTCGATTCTTGTATTGGTCGATATAATGAATGTGTCATACTCAGGAGGCAAGCCCTTAAAAATAGCAGCTATGTGATCCCTTGAGCTCAAGACTTCTCCAACTGAGGCAAGTAGATCCACATGCTGCTTCACTTTTAGCAGGTAATCATTTAATGACAGAGATCCTTTTCTAAGCTTCTGCAATTTCGTTCTAAACTCAAGAATTTTTGATGAAACTTGCAGAGTAAAATGTTTCTCAAGGGCGCTCCAAATTTGTCTCGCTGTGTTGCATCCAACCATGCGTGTGAGGAGGCTCTCTGTCATTGAGGAGAGAAGCCAAGAAACCAGAAGCTGATCTTGAACCTCCCATTCAAGAAAAGCTGGATTGAAGTTATTCGAGGCTTGATCAGTGTCATTCAAGAACTGAGGAGGAGGCGCACGATCTTGAATGAACATTTGTAATCTATTTCCACGGATTGCAGCCAAAACCTGCTGTTTCCACAAGAGAAAGTTGTGATCATTTAATCTAATGGACATATTGTGATTGAAATATACCGGACTGAACTCATCGGAGTTGTTTCTTGATCGACTGAGATTTGAAGCTCCATTAGTTTGAACAGTCGGTCTGTTGGGATTCGAATTGCTCTGTGTGTTGGCACCACCAGCTCCAACATTTGCCATGTTAGCCGTCAATGGGGGGAACAGCTCTGATACCATGTTGAATCTCTTCGCCATTGATGAACACTCAAAAACAGAGAACTTGCAGAACAGATAAACCAGAAACGAAGAGAAGAGAGAAAGAGATGAAAAGAGAGAGAAAGGTAGTGAAAGATAAGATTGTAAACAAAGGGCAATCTTATTATGATCAAAGATCAAGAAAGGCTTTATATAGCCATTGATTACAAGTAAGGAGAATTAGTTAGAGCTAACAGAAATCAGTTACAACTGATAATGCATAACAGACTGCTATGACAAACAACCAGGACTTACTAACTCAGAAATAACTAACTCTAACTAATACTTTTAACAAAGAGGAACCACTTTTCTCCTCTAATTAAAACTGTTTTCATGTATAATTTTTTAGTTACAATATAATCTTTTTGTGATTAAATATTATATTTAATTACAATAAAATAAAATAGTACATTTTGTCATAAAAAATTATAATTTTTATGATTAATAATTTAAATTACTAATCTTTTAGTGATAACATAAGTTATATTATAGTTTAGTTATTATAACATTTTTACTTTATTTTACAAATTTTGTTGTAACTAAGAATATTTTTTATAATAACTGTTGTAATTTCAGCGGAAATAACTTTGAGAATTCAATCATAAACCTGCAATAATCTCAACACTTGAACAGTAATAATGAACATAAACCAAGTAATCAACACAATGAATCAAACCAGAAATCAATCAAAGAACAACACAAGATTTTATCCTGGTTCCGGTCCTAGAGATCAACATGATCCCTCGCCATACTCCAGCTGAGAAACATCACCAATTCTTCATTAATATGTGAATAAGAGAGCATTAATACAATTACAATAACCAGAGCAATCACAGCTCAGATGGCACTCGACACACACCAGAGAAAACAGTCACAGTTTTCTCTCTATCAACCCGAGTACACCCCTTGTTCTTGACCCTCTTCAAGAACAGAACTCTCAGCTTAGAACCCTAAGCAACTCTCTCTTATTCTCCTATTTTCCTCTTACTTAAAATGAAAAGACTAGACATATATATAGACCCCAACTCAAACAAGGATAGCACCAACTAACTAACTAACATAACCGAAAGTTAGTTAAGTTAGTTGGTTTAAGGAGTTGGATAATAAGTTGGTTTAGAGGATCAATTTCCACAAATTTCCACCTTGATTCTCTAAAGCAACTTATCAGGGTCTTTTCACTGAAGTCTTGATGATGTGATATCTCGAAATGTTCAGCAAGAACCAATGTTCAGCAAACTGAGACAATGCATCAGTTTGCTAAATGTGAGAACCTTTGTTCCCATGTCAGCAGGGTTGTCACTTGTGTGCACCTTTTCCAATTCCAGAACCCTGTCCTCAATCTTCTCTCGAATCCAATACAATCTAATGTCAATGTGCTTGCTCTTCTCATGATATACAGGATTCTTGCACAGGTGAATAGATGACAGACTATCCGAATAAACTGTCCCTTTATCTTTGAGCAGTAGAAACTCTTGCATTATTCCTTGTAACCATATAGCTTCCTTGAAAGCTTCAGTGGTGGCCATGAATTCTGATTCAGTAGTTGACAGTGCCACCACTGGTTGTTGTTGTGATTTCCAACATATGCGGCTTTTGTTAACCATGAATACATAGGCAGTGGTGCTCCTTCTATTGTCCCTGTTTGATGCATAATCAGCATCAACATAGCCTTCTAACCTCACATCAGATGTGTCTTTCTAATAGATCAGACCATACTTGATTGTCCCTTTCAAGTATCTGATCAGCCACTTTACAGCATTCCAATGCTCTAACCCAGGGTTTGCCATAAACCTACTCAAAATACTTAGAGCATGTGCTATATCAGGTCTAGTACTGACCATGATATACATTAGACATCCAACAGCCATAGCATATGGTACACCTTTCATATTTTCCCTTTCACTTTCAGTTTTAGGGCAGTACTCATTAGACAACTTGAAGTGTCCAACAAGTGGAACTACAGTGGCCTTAGATGAGTCTAAGTTAAACTTCTTAATCACCTTCTCAATGTAGCTTCTCTGAGTTAGCACCATCTTTCCTTCTTGCATGTTCCTCATGACTTCAATCCCCAAAATTTTCTTGACTGCTCCCAAGTCCTTCATTTCAAATTCAGAGTTGAGTTTGTTCTTAATGACTTGTATTTTAGCCTTGTCTTTGCTGATGATCATCATATCATCAACATATAGTAATAGGTACACAACCTTAGGTGTTCCTAGTTCCTTGTAGTAAAGACAAGAGTCAAATTTTGACCTTGAAAAACCAATACTCTGAACAAACTAGTTAAACCTTTGATTCCATTGTCTAGGTGACTGTTTCAACCCATACAATGACCTTTTAAGCAGGCAAACCAGATTAGTTTTGTCATTTTCCACCTGAAAACCAGGTGGTTGTTCCATATATATCTCTTCATCCAGAAAACCATTAAAGAAAGCAGTTTTGACATCCAACTGCTCAACTTCCAAGTCATTGTGTGCAGCAATGGCTAACATCATTCTAATGGTTTTGTACTTCACAACAGGTGAGAAGATATCTGTGTAATCCACTCTCAACCTGTGTGAATCCCTTAGCTACCAATCTAGCTTTATATCTAGGTGGTTCACCCTCCGACATTCCCTCTTTTTCTTTGAACAACCATCTACATGAGACAACTTTCTTGTCTTTTGGTCTTGGCACCAGAATCCAAGTTCTATTCTTCTTCAAGGAATGCATCTATTCTCCCATTGCAGCAAGCCATTTCTTCTTTGATTTGCATGCAATTGCTTCTTCATAGGTAGTTGGTTCAGGTTCACTCTAAGATTGTATCACAGCCAGGGCATAGGCTATCAAATCAGCTTCAGCATACCTACTGGGAGGTCTAATTTCTCTCCTTGACCTGTCTCTAGCCAATTGATAGTTGGTCAAATCTGGTTGATTATCTTGACTGGTTTCCACCTCAGTTGTATCTGTACCAGCCTCAGTTGTGTCTGCACCCTATGTTTTCACCTCAAGAGATGTCCTTCCATCTGGTGTGAGTAGTAAATCAATGGAGACTTCAATCTTGTTAGTGTTGATCTCCAACTCAGTAAGGTCATCCCTGTTAGTACCTGCAACATCAGAACCCTTGCCTTCCTTGGCTGTCAAGTGCATGAAATCATGCTCATTAAAGACTACATCCCTAGATATGATAATCTTAGGTTTTCCATTTTCAACATGACATAGTCTATATCCTTTAACACCCTTAGGATATCCAAGAAAGAAACATTTAATAGCCGTAGGTTCCAATTTGTCAAGTTTCTGGTGTGCATATGCAGTACAGCCAAATACTTTCAAGTGATTCAGTTTAGGTGTAGTGCCATGCAATTTTTCATAGGGAGTTTTTAAATCAATCACTCTATTGGGGCTCCTATTAATCAAATAACATGCAGTGATCAAAGCCTCTCCCTAGTAGATTTTACCTAAACCAGAACTAATCAACAAGCACCTAACCTTGTTCAACAAGGCTCTATTCATCCTCTCAGCAACACCATTTTGCTGAGGTGTGTGCTTAACAGTCCTATGTCTAACAATTCCAAATTCAGAACATAACAAGCTAAATTCAGTATTAATGAACTCTAAACCATTATCTGTCCTAAGCACTTTCAATTTCCTTTCATACTGATTTTCCACTTCAATTTTTTATTCTCTGAATTTCTCTAGACATTCATTTTTAGTTTTAAGTAAATAAACCCATACATGCCTACTGAAATCATCTACAATAGACAAAAAATAGTGTTTACCTGAGTGAGTTCCAACCTTGTGAGAACCCCATAAATCAGCATGAACATATTCTAATGGCCTTTTAGAACAATGGTGGCCTGCCATGAATTTCAATCTGTGATGCTTTCCCAACACACATGCTTCACAGAAAGGTAATGAGTTCGGTTTGAAATTGCCTAAGAGTCATTGCTTGGTTAGTTCTTTGATTCCTTGCTCAGTCATGTGACCCATCCTTTTATGCCACAGTTCCATCTCAGTTTCTTGGTGTTGTACAACACTAGCTTCACAAGCCATCACGGTTTCTCCTTGCAAAATGTACAAACCATTCTTCTTTTCACCTTTCATGATGGTAAGAGACCCTTTTGCAATTCTCATCTGACCATTGCTAGACTTGTAACTATAGCCTTCATCCTCAAGAGTACCAAGGGATATCAAGTTCCTTCTAAGTTCTGGTATGTGCCTCACTTCATGCAGCATTCGAACAGTACCATCAAAGTGCCTAATAGCAACATTTCCAATGCCAATTACCCTGCAAGAATTGTCATTTCCCATTAGTACAGTACCAGAATTTACTTTCCTATAGTCAATAAAATTTTCAAGAATAGGACGCATATGGTATGTGCATCCAGAATCAAGAATCCATTCATTTGTGATTCTTTGATCTGAAACCATGTACAAGTCACCATCAGATGAGCAATGATCTGATTCTTCAACATTAGAAGCAGAATCATGCTTCTTTTCTCTGTCTTCTTTGAGTTTGTTCTTGAACTCAATGCAAAACCTCTTGATGTGACCTAATTTTCCACAGAAATAACATTTTTTGTCCTTATGGTATTTTCCTCTTGATTTCGATCTTGAGTGGGATCTATGTTGGCCTTTGAAATGATCCTTCCTGTAGTGATCTCTGCCTCTGTTGTTATCTCTTCCTCTAGCCAGGTAAGCTTCATCCTTGACATTGTCTTTCTCATTGGACATTTCTTGTTCTTTGGACTTCAAGGCTCCAAGAACATCATCAAGGGTGAGAGTATCTCTTCCATACTTGATCACAGCCTTCAATTCTTGGTATGCAGGTGGCAATGATCTGAGAAGAATGACAGCTTGGCTTTCTTCATCAACAGTGTGCTTCAAGTTAGCCAATCTTATAATGATTTGGTTAAATACATCAAGGTTATCATCTAAAGACAAATGAGAAGACATTTTAAAACCATATAAAGATTCTAACAAATTAATCTTGTTAGTTAGAGAGGGTTTCATGTAAATCTCTTCAAGCTTGCTCCATAGTTCTCGAGCTGTCTTCATATTGTAAACCTTCCTTCTCACTGTATTGGACAAGTACATTATAATAGTGTAATATGTCAATTCCTCCATATCTTCAAGTTCTTCCTTCTGCAACTTGTCAGTGAGTTCTTCCTTGGGTTTCAATGCCTTGGCAACTTTTTGGTGAACAAGAATTCCCTTCAAAATTTCCCTCCATAGGCCAAAGTCCCCTGTCCCATTAAACTTCTCAAGTTCAAATCTTGCTGATCTTGTCATGACTGGTTGCAGATGAGTCTTGATTGAATCTTGATTCTTGACTTCCTCAATTGGATCTTGAACCTAAGCTCTGATTTTGTTGTAATTTCAGCGAAAATAACTTTGAGGATTCAATCATAAACCTGCAATAATCTCAACACTTGAACAGTAATAATGAACATAAACCAATTAATCAACACAATGAATCAAACCAGAAATCAATCAAAGAACAACATAAGATTTTATCCTGGTTCCGGTCCTAGAGATCAACATGATTCCTGGCCATACTCCAGCTGAGAAACATCACCAATTCTTCATTAATATGTGAATAAGAGAACATTAATACAATTACAATAACCAGAGCAATCACAGCTCAGATGGCACTCAACACACACCAGAGAAAACAGTCACAGTTTTCTCTCTATCAACCCGAGTACACCCCTTGTTCTTGACCCTCTTCAAGAACAGAACTCTCAGCTTAGAACCCTAAGCAACTCTCTCTTATTCTCCTCTTTTCCTCTTACTTAAAATGAAAAGACTAGACATATATATATAGGCCCCAACTCAAACAAGGATAGCACCAACTAACTAACTAACATAACCGAAAGTTAGTTAAGTTAGTTGGTTTAAGGAGTTGGATAATAAGTTGGTTTAGAGGATCAATTTCCACAATAACCCTATAATTCTTTACTAATTTGGGGAATATATATATAAATATATATATAAATATATTTTCCTTTCTTGTTTACCATTTTATCTTGTTTTGTAGTGATAAAAATGAGAAGGATAATGATGCAAATTTATCACAAGAAAGGATTACTTTCAAATCCCAATTTATAAGAGATATTTGAAAATAATTCTCAGGCTCATCCCTCACCTACTCTCTAGTCTACCCAAAAATAAAATTAATTCTTAAATTAGAAATGTAATTAACTAAATAAATAAAATAAAAAAGAGGAAATTAGTGTTTTAAAATTGACCTTAACAATTAAATAAAGAGATAATTACATAAGTGACTATTTGCTTTAAAAAAAAATTACATTTTACATTTTAAAGAATTTTTTTTACATTTTTACATTTTTTCTATTGAAACAATACAAAAACAACAAGAAAACAACATAAAAGGTAACGATAAAATAACATCAAAACAATAACAAAAAATAACATACAAATAATAACAAATTAACAAGAATATAACATAAAAAAAACCGTATTTTTCGTAAATAAAATTATAAAAATTCTAAAAATATTTAAAATTTTATACAAGTGTATTTTTGTAATTTTTTGTTATTTTTATATATTTATAAAATAATCCTGGGAATAAAAAGTGGATAATAAAGGTCAGGGGGGTGAGGGTCGGTTGGTGGGCCCGGGCTGCTCAGAGCGTCCGTAGGAGTTCTTATACGAACAAAACTCCTTTGGTTTGGGCTTTCACTGTGTGAAAGGGACTTAAAGTTTTTGGACTGTTTCGCCGGCTAGTGGAGTGGGGCCCATTTGAAGGCCCACTTATAGCCCCTTGCTCCCCTTCCCATAAAGCAAAAAAAAAAAAAAAACTGCACATAGATACCGACCTTTAACAACTTCTACTGCTTGTTTTCTTCAATAAATATTAAATATTTATGCAAATATAATCAACCCTGGACCTACACTCTAATTATTTCACTCTCTTTTTTCTCCCTTTTTATTTTTTTTAATGAATTCTTGTGCTGACCATATTTTCTATTCTTATTAATTTGAACTTTCATCTTCCTACATCACCTTTACGTCAGCGATGACATCATTAATTGCATAATAATAATATATATATAAATGATTTATTATTGTTATTTGTTTTAAAGAAAAATCATGTTTTGTTTGACCGCTGTTGACTCGTATATTTTAGCTACTTGGTATATATAGCCTTCTTTTGTGAGGTAAAAAACAGCTATCAAGGTGGCTTTTTTGAAAAAAAAAAATATAAAGGTGGTTGTTTGAATGTTTTTTTTTTTTAGAAAAATAAAAAATTTTAATATATAAATCAAACAAAGTTTATTACGAAATCTTATAAAGAGCATAATCAATAATAATAGGCAAATCATACCATTTATAAATTACAATAAGTAGTTGTTTGGTTTAAATTAATATTTTTTTTTAGAGAAAACAGAAATATTCACTAATTGGTAAATCTGACAAAGTCCATTACATGAAAATATAACTCAAAGAGTAAAATTATGAAAATTAGACATACCAAACCACTTACAATAACAAATTCTAACAACAACCTCAACTAAAGAATCAATAAGTCAGCCTAGTGCCCGCCCTGGGCATAGGCGGGCTAGGCTGTGCTTAGGGCCCACTTATTTTAGGAGCCCAAATAAAAAAATACCCTTTAAAAAATATACATATTTTTTTAATAATTTTTAAAAATACCATTTATCTTAATAGTAAGAACTATTTTTTTTTTTTTTGCCTATAGCCCATTTCAACTCAAGGACGGGCTTGAGTCAGCTAAGCATCAAAGAAATATGAAATATGCTAGGCTTCCAAACCAAATGAACATATCCACCTATCAAAGACTATCAGTCAATGATCTTTCAATAAAAACTGAAACATAACGATTCCATTATTTAAGTCATAAATAAGAGAAATAACACGACCAACCATGTCGTAATGCTTAATCATAAAAGATTAGAGCACATGATAAAGGGTTAATAAAAATCTGAAGATCCCCCAAATCTAACGACCAAGGAGGGAGACCAAGATATCATCGCCAAAACGACTTGGAATTATCGATGAGACACTCATAAACCAATAGGAGACAATATTTACATCTTGCACCAGGCCAATAACAATTCCTACTAATCTAGTGGGACAGTGAAAAAAATACCATTATTAAAAAATTAAAACAAACAAGAATTAATAATTAAAAAACTAAAAAAAAAGACACCAATTTGCCAATCATCTTAAATCTCCTAAGGATCCCTCCACACCCCAAAGCCCCCACACACCAAATCCGAACAAGCCACAAAGAGACCCATGGTCTGAACCTAAGCCCAATCCCGGTCGCTCTCTTCAGTGGCGGAGCCAGCCCAATAATTTAGGTGGGGCAAAAAAAAAATTTAAAGCATTAATGAAAAATATAATTTTATTGAGAAAAATACGAATTTTGCGAGAATAAAAAAAATATAAATGAGGATAAAAATAAAAAATATAAATTTTATAAGGATACAAATAAAAATATGTTGGATAAAAATAAAAAATATAAATTTTATGGGAACAAATATAAAAATATATAAGGATATAAATAAAAAAATTATTTTTATGGGGTCAAAATATAAATACTTAAAATTTTATACAAAAAATTTATATGCAAAAAGTTGAGGGGGGTAAATGACCTCACATGCCCCCCATTCCCTCCGCCAGTGGCTCCCTTCTCCCACACCCCACAAGCCAAATTACATAATCTCCTTCCGTGCTAGAATTGAGAATTGACCCAACCTAGAACCACCAAATTGTCCCGCCATGCTTTGCCAGATCTGGGTTAATCACCATTGCCCCATAGCACACGAGGTCAAAAAACGCACAACAACCACTGGATAAACGGAATTGAAACTAGGAAACAAAGGAAAGATGAGATTAAGGTGAACCATCCACTTACCCTGACATGCCAAATAAGGATCTTGACCAGAGCCACACCCAAGCTTGGAGAGATTGACAGGCCTGGCCAAAGGAAGAAATAGGACTGGCAGCGACTAAGTTTTTTAAGAAAACTCTAGCAGATCGAGAGAAAAGTTACAAGGTTTAATTACTTCATTTTAAAAGATTCTTATAAATTAATGTTTTAATAAGAATGGTAATCTTTTACATTCTCATGCTTGGTATGAGAGTTTTCTATTTTAAAGATAAGAATATTAATATTATGGAAATAAGATTAACCTTTTATGGGGTAATCTTAAATCCTTTCAAAAATATGTAGGGCTCTAAACATTACATTTAATCTTAATACCATGGTTACCATGGATTTAGTATGTTAATATTTTTATATAACTTTTTACAACAATTTATCAAATGAATATTGTGTTCAATCAAATAATGTAATTCAATTAACACTAATCTAATTAGGTATCTTTTGTATAACCAAACACAAATATAAGTTTTCAGACAATCATATTCTCTGTTTTATTTTCAAGTTAGTTAAATTATTTTGAACGCCTCATACTAAATGTCCCTTACAGAAAATCCTAATAATACATTCAACTAAAAAACCAATAAGCCGATAATGATAATGCATCAACAAAGTACGAAGAATGCTAGACTGTCAATCTGAATGAGCATACATGTGACAAATCACATCTATAATTATTAGCCAAAGAATTTCCCATTAATAAAAATTGGATAATGACAATCCAATTGTATTCAACATGAATAAAAGAAAGGGAAATTTACAAAAATATTGGAATTTATGTTAACTTTTACAAAAATACTGTCACACGGAAATCTTTTCAAAAATACTGTGTTTTTATAAAACACCAGTAAAAGACAAAGCAGAACAACTCAAAACAACAGTAGAACAACTAAAAAATACAAGTAGAACACCAGTAAAAACTTAACACAGTATACTGCAATATGAAACTTATAAAAAAACACAGTAAAAAAGTAAAAAATACCGTCTGGCAGTATTTTTGTAAAAAAAAATAATAAAAATTAGTATACCATGTAAATTTCTCTAAAAGAAAATATAGAACAACCAACCATGCCTAAGCATATCTTAATAAATAATTGATCCATAAAACATAGAGTTAATAACAATCTGAGAATTCTTTGAATCTGAATATATAGAATAGTGAGTGCCATGAGCCAAAACAACCCATCAAAAAATAAGATTATAAGTCATTACCATATATAAAATTAACTATGCTACAAAAATAATATTAAAATGGTGTTGCAACACCATTACTAAAAATAAAAATTAATTAACATAAAGGATGAAAAAAAAAAACATAAATAATAAATCCTTCAAAAAAAAAAACATAAATAATAACATTAAAAAAAAAATGCAATACTAAAGTATTGTTATTATTATTATTTTTCCATTAATACTGTTTCTTTTTTGGGTATACTAAAGTACTTTTATTGTGAATGAAATAATTGTATTTCTAATGTTAAAGTACATGTAGTATACAAATGAAAATATTCGAAATTTGTTGGGCAATGACTCTCATATTATATATCAAAAACCCATTAAATACGTTTCCGACACAAAAACATAATGACGCCTAGATGAACAACTTCTTGCGTCTGGTTCCTTGTTTTTAGAATTTCTTTTATTTATTTTTTCTGATTAAATAAATATTTTTAAATGATACTACATAGAGTTTGTGTATATAATACATTATAAATGTACACATTCCAATAATGTAAAGGAAACTATTACAGTAGAGATGGGTAAATTTAATAGGATAGTAATTTATAATTTTTGATTTAATCGCTCAAATTAATTTTTGAAAACTATATCATAATTAATACATTTATTTATTTATAATTAACTTTGAATATTATTAATTATAAATTTAACTAATAAAACTCCAAACCATCTACTAAAAATTTAATTTTAATTATATATATACTTTTTAATTTTAAATTTATAATATTTTAATTAAATTTATTTTAAAACAATAATTATGCTATAGAAAACTATAACATGTTCAACTTATAATAATCAATATAAGCACTCTTAAAACAATCAAAACATCATAAGTTCAATCCTTCAAAAGTAATATTTTTTTTTTCTTTAAGATTTCAATTAATTTAATAATTTCAAAATTTTATCATATTATATTAATTAATTTACTTTTCAAAATTATAATATTCATTGTATTTAAAAATTTTAGATATAAAATTAATTTTTTACTTTAATTACATTATTTATAAAATCATGCATAAAATAGTAAATAATACATATTCATAATATATTTTTTCTTTAACTTAGTTCAATGTATTTAAAATTTTTAAATATTAAATTAATTATTTTTTTTAATAACACTATATCTATATAAATTATACGTGTACTAGTTAGCTAGTAGTATACATATATAGTTGGAAAGAGTTAATGCACATTATCATATCTCTTGTTAAGTGACATGAATTCAAGCCTTGACACTTTTATTTAATAATTTTATACAATTTATTTTTTGCATATTTCATTTATTTCGTTTTTTAAGAGTTTTTTTTATCTCTTCTTTATCATCCTCAATAACGGTAATCATACAATCTATTCCGCACTATTTTGGGTGCATTCGATTTGTACTAAGTGAGAATTTCATATTTTGGGATTCAATCCAATCCACATAATAACTCAAATCCAATCTGCAAAAGTACAGATTAGATTGATTGGTTTTTAATATTGAATTACTTAATGTTTTTTATTTTTTTTACATAACTAACAACAAAATAAAAAATAAATTATTGTTATTTTATGTCGTCAACAACAAATTAAAATAAATAAAACAAAAAATAAGAAACAGAATGGAAAAAATTATATGTATAAGGAAATGTTTAGTTTTATTTTACTGTGTGTACTTGCATAGCAAATAAATTACCACTGTGTGTACTTGCATAGCAAATAAATTTTACAACAATAAACTATTATATTTGGATGATATTAATGTCTTACCACATGTTTTACAGTTATCCAAAGTTGCCATAAACTATCAAATTTAGATGAGATCGACGGTAATTGAGATTGTTCAGATATTTTTTAGTGCAAAACTTTTCATCTATTTATTATGCATTTTTATTTGATAAAATTTATTATTCAATTTTTTATTTGACAAAATTTTTCATTTAATTATTATTATTGCATGTGTTATTTTATTGTTCACTATTATACTTTATGTAATACAACTATCAATATATATTAACAAATAAAAATTTAAAACTTTCCACCACAATAATTATAAATTTTAAAAATTTTATAATATTAAAATTGTTCCAAACCCTAAACCTTAATATCTCTAGATCATAAGATGTAACCAGATTTAACATAATATCTCTAGCAAGAACATATACAGAAAATGTAACCAGATTTATCATAATATCTCTGATCGAATTATCATTAAGTTTTATTTTGATAAAAAAAATTAATTCAGGGTCGTATTTGTACAATTTTAAAAAATACAGGGTCCATTTTGTCATTTAATAAAACAGAGGGTCTAATTAGTAACTTTTATAAAACACGGTGCCTAAAATGGTATTTACCCACATATATATATATATATATATATATATATATATATTAACAAAAAAAATTGAAGATTTCCCACCACAATAATTACAAACTTTAAATTATTATAGTATAAGAATTGTTTCATACTAATAATGAAAAAAATATTGAAGAAATTTAAATTATTATTTGAAAAAAAATCAAATTATTCAATTAATTTAAAAATTTAAATTAAAAATAATAAAAAGTACGTCTTTACAAATGATTGAACTTATGACATTATAGTTGATGTAAGAGAATTTTACCACTTGCACTATGATTATATTATTGATTGTATTGATTATTTTAGGATTAAATAACTTGAATATTTTGTACTCTTTTAGCTATAATTATTGTTGAGTAGAAAATAAAATTAATATATAAATTCAAAATTAAAAAATAATTAATTAAAATTATAAAAAGTTATAAGGTAAATAAGTAACAAAATTATAGGTTTGGAGTTAATTATAGAGTATTGTTAGTTGGATCTAATTATTAATATTTAAAATTAATTATAAATAAAAAAAATATTAATTATGGTGTAGTTTCCAAGAGTTAATTTAAGCCATTTGATTAAATCAATGGCTATATATCATTGGGGGCTATTATGGTAGGGATTGGGTATTTTACCTATCAATAGGGATAGTGATTTATAGCCCTTGATTTAATCCAATGGTTCAAATTAACTCTTGAAAACTACACCAAAATTAATATATTTTTTTATTTATAATTAATCTTTAATATTATTAATTGTAGGTTCAACTAACAAACTCTAAACCTAACTCCAAACCTAATGTTTTTATCTTTCTATTTTATTTCTATTTAAAATTTAATTTTAATTATATTTCTTTTATTTCAAATTTACATAAAAAATATTTTAATTAAATTTATTTTTGAAACAATAATTATACTTATAAAAACCTATAACATATTCAACTTATAATAATTTATAATAATCACTCTTAAAATAATTAAAATGTCACGAGTTCAATACTTTAAAAGTAATATTTTCTTTTCTTTACTTATATTTAATTTAAGATTTCAATTAATTTAATAGTTTAAAAATTCTATCATATTATATTAATTAATTTTATTTTTCAAGATTATAATATTCAATGTATTTAAAAATTTTAGATATAAAATTAATTTTTTACATCAATTACATCATTTATAAAATCATGCATGAACTAGTAAATAATATACATTCATAGTATGCTTATTCTTAAACTTAGTTTAAGGTAGGGTTCTGAAAAAAACCCAACAAGCAGACTGGTTCCCAACCGGAAGACCGGTTCCTGGGGATCAATCGGTCGACCGGTTGTTACAGGCTTCCCTGAACCGGTCGACCGGTTCAGTGCAGGGTTCTCCAAAAATGTCCTCCACAACTCAATTCGAGCCCAAACTCTACCATACTCTCTAGAACACTTGCATATACTATACTAAATCCATTTCAAGCAACATAACACATCAAATAGCTCAAAAATTAAAAACACCATTAGAGAGCCAACTTAGGCTCTCTAACTTCAATTTTAAGTAATCCGTAGAATTCAAACTCAAACTAGCTGCACACTACAGAACCTCAAATCACTAAAATCATGCAATTAACCTATCTTGAGCTAAAGAAAACCATAAAGAAGAAGGCTAAGCATTACACCTTGAATTGGACCTCCTATTCTGATTGAAAACTCTTTAATTGTAGCAAGGGTAGTTTAGTCATTTACCACTCCCGACAAATCCCTGATATCTCCAATGCCTAACAATAGTACCCCGCTATTGACATTCTAAATCATACAATACGTGACTCTCTAATGGCCCACGTCGCTTTCCACCGTTACCGAACACAAGCACAGAAAATGCAAAATTCACATATATAGCATAATAATACATTTTGAATTTAAATAAATCTCCATAAACATGTAAATCATAATTAATAACTCAATATTACAATGAACCTTAATCATTTAATAATCCAAAATATTGATCTTAAGCGGTCATTAGAGTTATCATATACTATTTAATTTGAATGAGAACAACGGTAATCGAGATTATTTAGATTTTTTTTTAGTGCAAAATTTTTTATCTATTTCTTATGCATAATTTGCTTTGACAAAGAGCCATAACTTTTTATTTAAATATTATTTATTAATGCATGTATTATTTTATTGTTCACTATAATAATTACAACCTTAAAATTTTTATAGTTTATTCCATACATATTGTTTAAAACAAAATTTTTAAATTTTTAAATTAATTTAAAAGTTAAATTAATAATAAATAATAAAAAATCATGTCTTTACAAGGTTGGCAATTCGATCGTTTATAGTACGTTTGAAGCACCTTATAATTAAAGTTGTCATAAACTATAAAATTTGGATGAGATCGACAATAAATCGAAATCGTTTAGATATTTTTTTAGTACAAAATTTTTCATCTATTTATAATGTATTTTTTTTATTTAACAAAATTTATTATTCAATTTTTATTTGACAAACATTTTATTTGATTATTATTATTATTATTATTATTATTATTATTATTATTATTATTATTATTATTATTATTATTATTATTATTGCATGTGTTATTTTATTGTTCACTATTATACTTTATGTAATACAACCATCAATATATATTAACAAATAAACGTTTAAAACTTTTCACCACAATAATTACAAACATTAAAATTTTTATAGTATAAGAATTGTTCCATATTAATAAATATTAAAAAAATGAGCTATTGTTTAGAAAAAAAAAATAAAGAAATTTAAATTATTAAATTAATTTAAAATCTTAAATTAAAAAAAAATCATATCTTTTGAAAGGATTGAACTCATGTCATTGTACTTGATATACAATAATTTTACCTCTTACACCATTTTTATATTATTGGTTGTATTGATTATGGTAGGATTAAATAACTTGAATATTTTGTACTTATTTTCTAGCTACAATTATTGTGTTAAGTAGAAAATAAAATTAATTAAAAATAAATATATAAATTTCAAATTAAAAAAAATAATTAATTGAAAATTATAACTAGTCATAAGATAAATAAGTAAAAAAAAATAATAAGTTTGGAGTTAGGTTTGGAGTATGTTAGTTGAACTTGTAATTAATAATATTTAAAATTAATTATAAATAAAAAATATATTAATTTTGGTGTAGTTTTCAAGAGTTGATTTGAGCCATTGGATTAAATCAATGGCTATAAATTACTATCCCTATTGATAGGTAAAAATTACAATACTTATTGTATTAACTCCCTATATCATTATACCTATCAATATTTAAAATGTACAATACCTATTGTATTAGCTCCCTAATGTAGGGTCAAATAGCATATAATATGATGATCACAAATATATGTGTGTGGGGCCTAATTATATGAAAAGCTTTAATCATTTATATTTACTGAGCAATGAATTTCGTACAATTAATATAATGAAATATGGTTAAAATAGCACTTCATTAATTAGATTTGCAAAATACACAAAATTTACATGTTACTACATTATTTTTATTATTATTATTATTTTACAAATATCCATGTTACTGTTAACACCATTAACTAATCTTAATTAGTTTTTTTTGTTAGTTCAAGTTAGTTAAAGGGTGTTTAGTTAGTTAAAGTAGTTAGTCTTTCTATTACAAACTTAATATTCTGTTTCTTGTAACATCATGCTTGTATAAATACAATGATAATCAATAATAGATTGAGCTTTTTGCAATTATGTTTTCTGTGTTCGTCAACCTCCGATCCTCAGTCTCCTGCCATGGCACCTGCAACTGAAGCTCCCAGGCCTGTACCATGCATCCCGCTGTTACTGGATCTTGGAATCCTATTTCTAATTCTTTGTCTTCCTCTCTTACGATCAAGCTAGATCATGTAAACTTCCTTTCTTAGAAATCACAAGTAATTCCTACTGTGATAGGACATGATCTTGATGAGAACTTGTTCACCGATGTTCCTCCTCCCACAACTCTTCTTAATGGTGCTTCGAATCCTGAGTATATTCAATTGCAACGCAAGGATCAGTTACTTCTTTCTTGGCTACAATCTTCAATGTCAGAAAGCATTCTTGCATCGGTTGCTAATTTCAACACATCTTTCTCTATTTCGCGTGCTCTTATATAAAAATTTTCCTCTCAAACTAAAGCTCGTCGACTTCAACTCAAAGGGCAATTCTCACATGTTCATAATGGCAGTTTGTCCATCTCTGAATTCATTGAGAAGGTTCAAACCATTGCTGACTCTCTGGCTATTTCTGGTTCCCTTGTTGATGATCGAGATTTGGTGCTTCAAGCTCTCAATGGCCTAGGACCCGAGTTTGATTTTGTTATCTCAAGGATTACTTCAAGAAGTGATGCCTTATCTTTGAAGAAGTTCAGGCTCTACTTCTGTCTCATGAAAGTCGTATTGAACATCATTTAGCCATGAGTGATCTTACAATCAAAATGCAAGCCAGTGTGGCCTTTGGTAAGGCCAGATTTGGAGGTGTTCGACATTTTGCCAGCAATAATTCAACCAATTCTACTAATCCACCAACAGGCTGAGGCAAGGGTTTTTAAGGTTTCCAAATCAAAAAGTAGTGTGTCAAGTGTGTATCAAGAGTGGACACACTGCTGCAATGTACTATTATCGTTTGGATGAAAACTGGATAACTCCTACACCAAGTAACCCTGCTAATCGTGTCTTTCTTATTGAGTTGGACTTTGATTGTGATGCTCATGCATATATCATAACTATGGTGCAAGACTTTGGAGAGGACAATTCTTGGTATTTTGACTCAGGAGCCACAACACATGTCACTTTTGATCACATCAATCTTAATGATTAAAGCCCTACAATGAAACACTAGCCATTGGTGATGGTAAGAAACTGTTCATATCTCATACAGGGCCTGTCTCTATTCCATCTTACGCTAAATTTTGTCTTGTACATATGCAATATGTTTTGACTGTTCTTTCTATTACCAAGAACCTAGTTAGTGTATCTAAACTTACTCAAGATAATGATATTTTTCTTGAATTTCATAAAAATTGTTGCTTTGTCAAGGACAAGACAACACGGTTCGTGCTACTCAAAGGGAAACCTAGAGATGGACTCTATCTTCTTGGAGATGCTTCTAGTCACTCAAGCTCCACACTGCAATGTCATCTTGCTACTTCTGACAACTTTTCTAATGTTTGTAGTTGTAACAAAGATTGTAATTGTACTAAAAAGTGTGCTCTCACGCAAAACTCTTGTAACACAACTTCAATAAATAAAAGTTATGTTTCTTATTCCTCTGAGCATTCCATGTTTCATGTTTCACAACAATCTGATATAAACTTGTGGCATTGTAAATTGGGTCATCTTGCCTTGTCCACACTACAAAAACTATTACCTTTCATACCTCATATTGGTACCCTAAAAAATATTCAATTCTGCAATGCCTGCTAACAAGGGAAAATTCATAGACTGCCCTTTTTAACATTCCCAAATCAAGTCACTCAACCCTTAGAACTTATACACACAGACCTCTGGGGCCCTTCTCATGAACCTTCAAAAAATGGTTTTAGATACTACATTCATTTCTTGGATAATTTTAGTAGATTCACTTGGATAGACCCTCTTACATTAAAATCACGGGACTTTGAGATATTTATTCAGTTTAAAAGTATGGTGGAAAAGAAATTTGAATTGCTTATTAAAGGTGTTCAGGCTAATGGTGGTGGTGATTACGAACCATTTGCTAGATTTTTAGTTGATCAAGGTATCCTATTTTCCCATCCACGTCCTCATACTCACCAACAAAATGGTAGAGTAGAAAGGAAGCATAGACACATCACAGAGACAGGTCTTACCTTGCTTCCACAAGCAAAATTGAATTTGAAATACTAGTGGCATGTTTTCTAATGTTCCACATTCACTATAAACAAACTGCCAACACTTGTGCTTGAAAATATCAACCCTTAGGAATGCTTGTTTAATGACAAACTTAACTATTCTATCTTGAAACCCTTTGGTTGTGCTTGTTTCCCTCATTTAAGACCTTATAACTCTCACAAGCTAGATTTCAAGTCTGAACAATCCTTATTTTTGGGTTACGTTCATGTTCACAAGGGCTACTTATGTGAAAATTAAAATGGCAGAATGTTCATTGCTAAAAATGTTATCTTCAATGAAAATCACTACCTTGGGATCACTCCAGGCAGCCCACAGAATAGGTACATCCTGCATTTCATTCTCAATTTGTTCCCACATTTAGTTTTTCAACTAAACCATGTATTAATACTTAGTTTGTTCATGGTACTCCTAATGCTACTACTGTGACAATGGTGACCCCACCAACATCTAAGATTAACCTAACCTTACCTATGGCACAACCTTTACTACCTATACCTGGAACCCCATAAATATCCTCACTGAACCCTGTACCTAATACTTTACCAACATCACATATTGACCAACCAAGATTTTGTGTCTGTATCTCAACCAGGTCCTTTATCTAAAACTACCAATTGTCAACCATATGTTGTGTTTGACTCTCAACCAATTCCATAAACAAATACCATCATAGCTACTATTCCACCTATTATCACTGACCAAAATCCTACATCTACATCTACTTTTTCCACAACCATTGTCTCAAACAACACAACTTCTACTATTGTTAACAGGTCCCATCCCATGGTAACCAGGTGTTAGGTTACTTTTAGTATTAATTTTAGATTAAGTTTAGTATATTTTTAAT
Organism: Cannabis sativa; assembly: GCF_029168945.1. Lineage (NCBI taxonomy): Eukaryota > Viridiplantae > Streptophyta > Magnoliopsida > Rosales > Cannabaceae > Cannabis > Cannabis sativa. Next base: position 64,972,165 of record NC_083601.1, read on the forward strand.
TAAGTTTTAATCATGTTTGGAGCATTTTTACGCTTGTTATCTTTTATTTTTGCAGATTTAAAATAAAAGAAGAGTTGAAAGATTTCAGAGAAAAAAGATGGGAAAAAAGATAAAAATATCTCACAAAAAGATGATATTTGAAATAGAGAAAATTGTGCGAGAAAATGAAGCTGAAACTTTAAGCCTGAATTTAACTATCTTCTGATTATATTTTGGAAAATGTCAACAAATAAAAGTTCTAGATCTCTCTTTTATCTTTCCGGAACATCTTTAATCGTCCAATTCTGAGTAATATCGAGAGAGTTATGGCCAAAATATTATCAGTCGACGTAGTAGAAAAATCACCGTCGAAACGTGAAATTCCAACACGGGTCGCGGCATGATAAAGCTGGGCCGCGGCCCGCCCCCCTAAACAGCACAAAAATCATATTTTTTTGTCTCACGTGGATTTTGGTAGTTTCTTAATTTGAATAGGCATTTAACATGTGCGTTTTTCTATCTTTTTAGTCCCTGAAAGCCTATATAAAGGGTGAACTGGAGTTGATTTCAGTCAAGCAATTTTAGAGGAAAAAAAGAGTACGAATTTCAGAGACAGAAGTCAATACTGGAGGCATTCTACAGAGGGCTTTTCAACATTATTTTATTCTCTATCTTCTTCTCTTCTTAAAGTTAATATGTGTGATTTTGCTTCCATGAACATGTGTAGCTAAACACTTAATTAGGGTTAGATGGATGTTGTTTGACATTGTTCTATGTATTCTATTTTATTCGTGCTCAATTACTTTTAATTGTCTGGCCATCAATTAACTGTTTTATGATTTCGATGCTATATCTGAGAAGTGTGTCGATTATGCTATAGTGAAATAGAACTGAATTTCGATATAGGACGAGAGTACCTGTATGGTTTAGATAGCTTATAGGGTTTCTGTGTTTAATGCCTATTGCATGTTAAATTTATCACGAGAGTATAAAGTTTGCATCAGATTGAGATTTATATATCTGAAAAGACTATAAATTACCTTAGTAAACCTGCTATTGCATATAAATTGATAATAGGGAGATAATCATATTAGACCATAATCAATAGAAACAATTGAAGTCGAAGCCCTAGTTATTATTAACTGTTAATTTTCTTATTAGTTTAATTGCTTCTTCTTTCACTATTTATTTATTTTCTAGTTTTAATCTTTTCTATCTTTTTATTTAACCAAATAGAAGTAAAAGTTTAATTTTAACGTACTTAACTACAATTCTTGTGGGATCGACCTCACTCATGGTGAGTCTATTACTTGTAAACGATACATGCACTTGCGTGTGTAAAATATCACAACACCAGGTCCAAAAATGGAATAGTTAAGCCAAAAGCTTACCTGGCAACAAAGCACCGATTGCGAGAATCATCACTGCCTTTAGAGCCAAAGTCTTTTCAAGTTGCTCTCAAAAATCTTCAATGGTGTAACTCTATGCAAACTAAAGTTCATGCATTAAAAAGAGCAGGTACATGGACACTAGTTCCCAAGAAACTTGGAATGCACATTATTGGTAATAAGTGGGTTCATAGAGTCAAACTCAATGCTGATGGGTCATTGGACAGGTTCAAATCAAGGTTGGTTGCAAAAGGTTATATATAGGCCCAAGGGATTGACTATGAGAAGACCTTCTCTCCAGTTGTTAAGCCTGTTACAGTTCAAACTGTGTCACTTCCAACTGAAAGGTCACTCAGTTGGATGTTAGCAATGTTTTTCTCAATGGATTGCTTACTGAAACTATTTTCATACATCAACCACCGGGCTTCATAGATCAATCCAAACCAGATCATATTTGTCTTCTACACAAATCTTGATGGCCTAAAAAAGCACAAGAGCTTGGAATGATAAACTCAGAACTAGCCTACTTCAATGGGGTTTCACAGCATCCATATCAGACACATCACTATTTGTTCATAGTTTTGGTGACACCCTTATCATCCTACTTGTATATATCAATAATATTCTAGTAACAGGTCCAAACAAGAATCTTATCTCCAAACTTATTACTGATCTTAACAATAAGTTTTCACTCAAAGATCTTGGTGATGTTCATACTTTCTTGGGGTAGAGATCTTTAGAGATGCTAAGGGAATATTCTTGTCTCAAACAAAATATATTACAGACATGTTAGTGAAGCTGCATATGGAAGGATCTAAGGTCTGTTCAAATCTTATAAGCCACACCACTAAACTGTCCTTAAAAGATGGAGAATTATTTGAAGGTCCTAGGGCTGAGCATGAAATCCAAAGAACCAAAAAAACTTCGAACCGACCTGTCGAATACTGCTAGAACCGAAACTGTTAAAATTGAAAACCTCAAACAATTAAAACCTCCATTGAACAGTCAATTTTTATGTCGGTAGCAAACCAACCAAGAAAAATCAGAACTGACCGATTAAAGTCCAGTTTATAGATAATATTACATGTTATATGATAATAATAAGTAATAACATACCAGTTTAATATTATATAAAAAAAAATTACTTACCTTTACCAAATTTGACTCTCCAAATTCCAAGTTCTCTCTCGTGACTTTCTTTTCTTCTCTGCCAGTCTGCCTCTCTTATCTCTCTCTCCATTCTCCATCCAAACCTCAAACCCTAAGTAGCTAGCCCATGTCCATGATTTCAAGCCTCCATATTCTTTCTCCATCTCACATCAAAATTTCAAGCCACCTCATCTACTCCATGTCCACGATTCAATCTCAGTAAATGTTTATCTAAAACTTTAATATTCATCTTCTTTTTTTATCTTACATATTCATCTCGTACTCTCACACATCTTTCTATTTTTCTAGAACCTTAACTAATAAGGCAGAGGTGATTGACAGCAAAGAAGAAAAGCAGCTTCATAATCCTTTCCACTGGTATCATTCTGCATTAATCGGGTATCTCAATTTTTTTCTGCTTTAAGTTTTACATGTCTCTATTGTGAGAAACTTGTTTTTTTTTTTACATACGGGAGTGGACCAGGTCTATTCTATTTCTACAGCAATAATAAATCTTATTTTTCATTAATTTTTTTATTTTGTATTTGTCAATAAAATTTATCTAATAATGTGATGATAGTTTTTAGATTTTTTTTTTCTTTTTTCTTCTTAATACTAAAAGAAGGAAGGGGATTTTCTCTGGTTCATCTTCTTGTCATAGTTCTGAGCTTGGTCACCTTTGGTTTCACCATTGCTGCCGAGAGATAAAGAAGCGTTGTAAGCCCCTTCTTCTCTCTCTTTTTTTTTTTTCTTTCTTTCGAATCTTTGTCCATTTGGTTTGTTTAACTATGTGTATTCTTGCTTTTTGTAGGTGCAAAGTGGTGATCATGGTTGCTTGTTGGATTCAGAATCCATTTTCTATTACTGTTTTAATGCTTTGTGTGGTTTTAGAATAATATATTTATGGACTCATATTTAATTTGTGTTGTATTATGTTGTGTTTTAGAGTTTGGATTTTTAACTAGACATTATAATTTGTATGGTTGCTCTTGTAAATTGTAGAATGATGTATTTACAGTTTGTATTAATGTGCTTACAAAATAAATTTGATTATAATTTTTTTTTTAAGAAAAAGAAATTCAGTTTTGGCGTTTTAAATCGACCAAACTGTGGTTCACATTGGTCGGTTTAAAAAATGTTTTTGGATTGGTCGATCGGTTTTTGGATTGAACCAATCCAAACCAAAAACCCAAATTTGGATTTTGATATGTAAAAAAATCGACCAAACAGACTGATGTTCAGCCCTAGAAGATCCTACTTTCTACAGAAGTACGATAAGGGCTCTTCAATATCTCTATCTAACTAGACCTGATGTAGCTTTTCTCATCAACGAACTCAGCCAATTCCTTAAAGCTCCTACTGTGTCACATTGGGAAGCCTGCAAGAGATCACTCAGATATCTTAAAGGAACCATCTCTAATGGTTTATTTCTCACCCCAGCTACTGTCATGACTCTAGAAAGCTACTCAGATGTTGATTGGGTTAGCTGTGCTGATGATCGAAGATCAATAGGTGGATATGTGGTTTATTTGGGAGACAACTTGATCTCTTGGTCTGCTAAGAAGCAATAAGTTATTGCTCTCTCAAGCACTGAAAGTGAATTTCGTGCTTTAGCAAACACTGCAGCTGAACTAAAATGAATTGTCTCCTTGCTTACTGAATTATAGGTTACTTTGCCTCACGGCCCTGTTATTTGGGTTGACAACTAGAGTACATCTGCTTTAGCTACTAACCCCTCCATCCTCGATCAAAATATATCGAGATTGACTTGCATTTTGTAAGGGACCAAATTCTAGAAAAGAAGCTATATATTCGATATCTTCCAAGCCTTAGTGCCAAGCTGGCATGCTCACCAAGTTTTTGTCCAAAGAACGATTCATCTATCTTAAGTCCGAACTGAGAATGGCTCAACCCCTTTTTCGTTTGAGAGGAGGGGGTGTTGACACCATTAACTGATCCTAATTAGTTTTCTGTTAGCTCAGGTTAGTTAAAGGGTGTTTAGTTAGTTAAGGTAGTTAGTCTTTCTGTTAAAAACTTAATATTGTAACATCATGCTTGTATAAATACAATGATAATCAATAATAGATTGAGCTTTTTGCAATTCTATTTTCTGTGTTCTCTTTCTCCTTACTTCCTTTCCCTACATTTACTATATTAATTTTATACATTTTTAGGTGTAGGACACTATTAATTTTATAAATATTTTTAATTAATATCTAGCTCTTATATATTTCCTCATTAGTTTGCACTCATAGATACTAATTCATAATCTTAAAATAAAATTGTGGTAATTTGATCAATACCATAAATTTGAATAAAATTTATCCAAAAAAAAAATACCGATAAAAGAAATTTCTTACAAAAATATAAAGGACGGAAGAATTGACGTATATAGTATTATAAAAATTATTAGGGTAAATGGCGGTTAAACCCTCAAAACTTTTATTTTGATTTCACTTAACTCCCAATACCCAAATTTGGGCGGTAAAACCCCCAATACTCGTATTCTGCTAGTAATTTAACATTTTCGTCCATTTTAGGTGTTAAGTGCCATGTTGGACTAGACACAGTGTACAAGTGGCACAATTTTATTGGTCCACATAAAAAATTATTTTAAAAAATTAAAATAAAATTAATTTGAAATTAAAAAAAATATAATTAAAAAATAATTTTTCTATTTTTTTTCTTTCCTTTTTTTTCATTATTTTTTTTTTCTGTTCCTTTTTCTCTCACTCTCTCTCTCTCTCTCTCTCTCTCTCTCTCTCTCTCTCTCACTCTCTCTCTCTCTCTCTCTCTCTCTCGGTAGCCACCTCTCTCTCGATCTCTTGCTCTATCACTCTCTCTCTTTTTTGAGAAATTGATACAATACCAAGAAATTAATAGAACAAAATTTTGAACACCAAAACCCAACTTTCACCGTTGTCGACCCATATCCATAAATCTGTGACATTTTCTTCGAACACCAAAACCCATATCCTTGCACAAATCTTCGACATTTTCTTCGAACACCAAAACCCAGCTTTCACCGTCGTCGACCACAAAAGCTTCTAGCATCATTCACCATAAATGCCAAAATTCCTGCACAGAAGAGAGAGAGAGAGAGAGAGAGAGAGAGAGAGAGAGAGAGAGAGAGAGAGAGAGAGAGAGAGAGAGAGAGAGAGAGAGAGAGAGAGAGAGAGAGAGAGAGAGAGAGAGAGAGAGAGAGAAACAAAGAAAGGAAATAATAGAGGTCAACCTTTGATTTTTGGGTTAAGGATCTCAAACCTTTGATCGCCGACATCCAAGTCGCTCGCTGTCGAATTTGGAATGGGCAGCAAGACCTACTGCGAGAGAAAAAAGAGAGGCGAGAGAGATGGACAACCATCGAGGAAGAAGAAGAGACGAGAGAACTATTGGAGTGGCTTGGGGTGGTCGGAGAACTGTCGGGGTGGCTTAGGGTGGTCGGAGAACTGCTGGGGTGGCTTGGGGTGGTCAGAGATCGAGAGAGAGGTGGCTGCCGAGGAGAGAGAGAGAGAGAGAGAGAGAGAGAGAGAGAGAGAGAGAGAGAGAGAGAGAGAGAGAGAGAGAGAGAGAGAGAGAGAGAGAGAGAGAGAGAGAGAGAGAGAGAGAGAGAGAGAGAGAGAGAGAGAGAAACAAAGAAAGGAAATAATAGAGGTCAACCTTTGATTTTTGGGTTAAGGATCTCAAACCTTTGATCGCCGACATCCAAGTCGCTCGCTGACGGATTTGGAATGGGCAGCAAGACCTACTGCGAGAGAAAAAAGAGAGGCGAGAGAGATGGACAACCATCGAGGAAGAAGAAGAGACGAGAGAACTATTTGAGTGGCTTGGGGTGGTCGGAGAACTGTCGGGGTGGCTTGGGGTGGTCAGAGATCGAGAGAGAGGTGGCTGCCGAGGAGAGAGAGAGAGAGAGAGAGAGAGAGAGAGAGAGAGAGAGAGAGAGAGAGAGAGAGAGAGAGAGAGAGAGAGAGAGAGAGAGAGAGAGAGAGAGAGAGAGAGAGAGAGAGAGAGAGAGAGAGAGAGAGAGAGAGAGAGAGAGAGAGAGAGAGAGGTCAGATAAGATGAACAGAAAAAGAAAGAAAAGAAAAAAAAAGAAAGAACAAGAAAAAGAAAGAAAGGAAGAAAAGAAAGAAAGAAAAAATTATTTTTTAATTTCAAATTAATTTTATTTTAATTTTTTTAATTTTTTATATAATTTTTTACGTGGACCAATAAAATTGTGCCACGTGTACACTGTGTCCAGTCCAACATGGCACTTAACACTTAAAATGGACAGAAATGTTAAATTGCTAACAAAATACGAGTATTAACGGTTTTACTACCCAAATTTGAGTATTGAGAGTTAAGTGAAACCAAAATAGAAGTAAAATAAATAAAAATTCATCAAAAAAAAAAAAAAGGTAATAAGCTTTGGTATTTTATTTTCAAAAAGAGTACAAATCAAATGAGTCATAACTATAATGCAAATTAATTCTTATTTCAACTTTGAAATTATCAGAAAAGAGCAAAAGAAAGAAATATTTTGATTATTTGTACTGATGATGAAACGAGCTAATTAAAAATTTAAATGATTTGAACTTTGATTTGTGGTTGACCTATAAACTTGGTAGTTGATAAAAAAAAAAAAACACGCGCATGTTTCTTTCATTTGAAACTTTCCAAATTTTCAGTGTGTTAATCTTGCTAAGTTTGATTAATGTTGTTTGACTTTATATTTATAAAATAATAATAATAATAATTTGACCTAATTATAGAGAATGTTTTGTTTTAAAAAGGATTGATCAAAAGAAAGCTACTAATTTTCAAACAATTTCCACATTTTTTTTTACTTTCCAAAATAGTCAATAAAAAATATACGAGTGTATATTACATAACCAAATTTAATCTCAAAATAACAATAATCACTTTTAACACCACTACACTAATTACATAAGACAAAAAATAAGACAAAAACGGTAATGTGGGTGACAAGCATGCTTAAGTTAACTTAGCTTTCATGTTAAGATATAAATAATGTGAATTTGATTTTACTTTTCTCTAATTTCAATATGCAATATCTGATTCATCTTTGTTTGTTTTTTCTTTTTTCTTTAATTCCAGCCTATTATTATTATTATTATTATTATTATTATTATTATTATTATTATTATTATTATTATTATTATCCCTTAAACTTTGATATAAACTAAATTATGTTTTCTGGACTTTTAAAACCGTTAAAAATTTCCCCTGAATCATTGAGATTGATAGATTTGAGGATTTTTGTCCAATTTAGTAAGAAAAGTCTAATATAGATGAAAGTTCAAGGGGCTTGATTTGTTATATGTCAAAATTCAAGAGACATGATTTGGTAGATATCAAAGTCTCTGGAGCATGATTTAGTACATGAACAATCACAAAATTAGTAAAATTGAATGAAATTAGATAAATGTCCTTGAATCCAACAATCTCAATAGTCATTAGGAATTTTTAACAGCTAAAACAGTTTAGGAGACATGATTTGGTACATTTCAAAATTTAAGAGGCAAAAATCCTTATTATTATTATTATTACTATTGTTGTTTTTGTTATTGGTTTAGTTCCAATCAACTTGACTTTTAGTCATCATGGAAAAAAATTTTGACTTTTAAGTGGCGTTTGGTAATATTTTTATTTTTAAAAGTTTTAATCACAAAAAGTAAAATTTTTATTTTTATAATTTTATTATTGAAAAAAAAAATATGTTCTATAACCACTTTTATTTTTAAATTTTAATAGCAGAAAACAAAAGTTCTTTTTTTTTTTTGTAAATTTTATTTTTATTTTTATCTTTTTATTTCATTTAAGTCGGGTTCAGGTCCGGAGCAGGGGCAGGAGTCGGAGCTAGGTCCGAGTTCGAGTACAGGGTTGGGGCTGGGGTCCAAGTCTGGGTCCGGAGTCGAGTGCAGGTTTGGGATGCAGGGCAGGGGCAGGGGACGAGGACGGGGTCCGGGTCTGGGGTCGGGGTCGGGGTGTGGGTCCGGGTAATAGTTTGGGTCTAGGGTCGAGGTCCGGTTCGACTCAAGGTCTGAGTTTGGGGTCGGGGTTCGACTCCAGGGTCCGAGGTCGGGGTTCGACTCTAGGTTCGGGCTGAGGACAGGGTTTGGGTCCAAGTTTGGGCGGGGTTGAGGTTCGGGTTTGGTGTTTGAATCTATGGCCGGGTCTAGGGTACGGGTCCAGGGTTGGGGTCGGGGTCTGGGTTCGGGGTACGGGGTAGGGGCAAGGGTACTTGTAACGTCCCTGCTTCAAGCCTCCATTGGGTTACACCCACGGAATGAATGACTCTTATACATGAGTACATCACTCTGGCTGCTTCATGGACTGACGACTGACCCTACAGACCAACACGAGTGTTTCTAACATGCTTTGTCCTCACTCACACGCTTTTTGGGAAAACCCAGGAGGTCACCCATCCTTAAATTACCCCAAGCCAAGCACGCTTAACTGTGGAGTTCTTTCGAGATGGGCTACCGAAAAACAAGATGCACCTTGTTGATATAGGTAGTACCAATCAATCCATTTAAGCTCTCTTCAATTGTGTAATCCCATACCCACACAGCCTCAGAATCATCCCACTTGACCTTCCCCAGGCGATGTGGGATTATACAGCTTACCTGGTATTTCTCCTTACGGATCACGGGACTACTGACTGTCACAGTAATGGTCAGGGTCTACGTTTTGGTTTGGGTCCGGGTTCGACTTAGGGTCTGGGTCTGGGCATGGGTCGGGGTTCGGGTCTGGGGTCAAGGTTTGGGTCTGGGTTCGGGTTCAGGTTCAGGCTGGGGTCAGGGTTTGGGCCCGGTGTTTGGATCTGGGGTTGTGTCTGCGGTTTGGATTCGAGACCGGGTCTGGGGCCGAGGTTCAGGGTTGGTTCCGTGGCTAGGGTCCAAAGTCTAGGGTTGGGTCTGAGGTCGGGAGTTTGTGGCCTGGGTCTGGGTCTCAGGTCCGGGTCAGGTATCAGTGCCAATTCTTAGTTCCATGTTTGGGTCCAAGTTCGATTTTGGTCCCGAGTCCAGATCCCAGGTCGGAGTCGGTGGTCCAAATCTGGCACCTGAGGCAAAGCCCCGAGTTCAGGTCTAGATTTTGGTGTTAAGTTTGAATTTGGTTTTGAGTCCCGAGTTCGGGTTTGGTTTCAAGTCCATGTCCAAATTTAGAGTGGATTCATGTCGTCATATGGTATAGAATATTGAAATTAATGTTTTTAGTAAGAAAAAATTTAAAAATAGTTTTTGAAAAATATTAGTCAAACACCATTAAATTTTTAAAATGACAAAAAAATCATATATTCTTATTTTTGGAAATACAGTTTTAAGAAATAAAACAGACCCAAACCTTCCATCTTTTTGTCATCTTTGGAGTAAGAATCCATCTGTTTTGTTAAGTTTTTATAAATATAGCAAACATGTTAAAGACTATATTTTATTTGAAAATTAGCTATAAATTATTATATTATGAAATGTACTAGATTTTGTTTTTCTAATTATAAATAAAATAGAAATTTTACATGAAAATTCATCACTATATTATTATTTTTTTAAAAAATAAATACTTCGGTTAAAAATTATTTATCAAAATTAAAGGATTGCCACAAACATTATGGTGACAAAAAGTAACAAACTACAAGGTTAACACTTGCTGGTAGTAGTCACTAGTATATTATTCTTAAGTAAAAAATAATTTTTTTTTGCTGCATTAAGTAAAATATAATTATGTAAGCTAAGTAATAAATATAATGAATTAGATATTGGTTCAATTTTTTTCTTAATAAGTTACAGATAACTTGTTCATATAGCATGCATAAAAAAATAAAAAATAAAAAAAAAAAAAAAAAAAATTAGATAACTTGTAATCCATTCATTTTTACAGATAAATGTAATTCATTCATTTTTACAGATAACTTGTTCATATAGCATAATACAACTATTCCAATTAGATGGGGAAAAAACATTAGATATAAAAAGAAATATATTTTTTTTTTAATTAAATATATTTTTTTTTGATTAAATTGCTGAATTAACCTCAAAGGACTGCCCGGTAACTAACAGATAATAACTGGTAAGCTTAGTGTGGTTTATATCAAAAGAGAAAAATGCATATAAAAATGTGGTTTTATAAAAATATTAAATTTTAAGCGAAAGTTTATAATTTTATTTTAATGTCATGTAGAATTTTTTATAAAAGTACCGTCTTTTTATAAAACAATTGTAAAACAATTAAAACAATAGTGAAACAATTAAAAAACAACTGTAGAACAACTGTGAAAATTTAACACAATACTCAGTATAAATTTACACAGTATTGTTAAAAAAAAATACAGTACTTTTTAAAAAAATTACACCTCACAGTAAAAAAAGTTAAAATTTTGGCCGTAAAAATCCTATAAAAATCATTAAATATGGAAATTATTAATAAGAAAAAACAGGTTTTTTAATCCTTAAAAAGTAATGTAAGAAAGAAAAATGTACACTCTAATACATGTTTTTTTTTAAAATAATTACAGTAGTCCTATATTTTTCATTATTTGACATAAAAGTGATATAGCTAATGTATTTTTGCAATTATTTTTTACTCTTTAATATTCAATTCTATTTATTTGGACCTTGCTAGAAGCATAAGAAGTCCATATGTCCAATTTTTTATGGCCCATACTCAGGTCCATAAATTTAGAAATTCACAAATTGGAATTATGAATGAATTCATAGCAGCATACTCAGCAGAATTGAGAACTAGCTAGTAGTAGCAAATAATCCAAACCCATTGAATATTATTCTAATAACTTGTCTAATATAACTCGAATAAACCCAACGTTTTGTAATTTTTAAAAATACTAGTGAAGTTATACGTGCTAAGTGGAGCAAAATATTCATCAGCATATAAATATTGAGAAAAAATATTACTTATACTCAATATTATTACAAAATAATATTCCCACTCAAAAATATATATATAATTATAGAAAAATTAAAAATATACTCTAAAAAATAATTGTACAATATATATTTATATCATATTTTTAGCACATAAATAGTTATTATTCTATTATGTTTGTAAGACAATACACACTTTAGTTATTTAGCTTCTATATATATTAATTCTAAATAAATTTAGCGGCAAAGATATGATATGTTATAGTTGTATTTGTTGTTTTTAATACTCCTGTAAAACATGTTATTTAAATCTTATTTTTAAAAATATTATTGCTCCTGATTTTGCCCAAAATACGTGGACCAACCGGATGATGACACGTGGATGGGAAGGGTTTAGCGGTTAAATAAAACAGCTAAGTCTTCTTGAAAGCAAAGGATTATCTCGGACATGCCTCCCGGAGAAGGCATGTAAGTCTCAGGAGCTCCCGGAGAGCAAGATGGCCACAAAGCACCTCCGGGTGGTGTCAGATTCCATCTGAACAGTCATCTCGCATTTAATGCCGCATGGGAGGAAGCGTATTGGAATTGCCACACGCAATAAAGTCTGACGACACAACCCCCAATTTGCACCTACTAGGCTATGATCAATAAAGTCTAGTGACGGCTACTCTGTGAGGAATCACATCAGTCAAAAGGGATTAAGGATTACCTTCATAAAACCCCTACATCACTTAGGGATTAGACCATGCATTACCCATGCTATATTCATTGGGAATGTATAACTTTACTAATAGTTACAGAAATGCATGTACCTTAATTCAGGGATCACCACACAAAAATACTATAAATACCCCCTAAAGCTCATTAAAGAGGGGTCGAGAATTCTGGGTTGCATAAGTGCTAGAAGAGTAGAAACTCACCAAGAACATTCTCTGTATTAAATACTATCATAAATATACAGACTCGTGGACTAAGGCTCATTAACGCCCCAACCACGTAAAAAATCTCCTTCTTAATTTCTTGCAGCTCTCTAAATTATTATTATTTTATTGGTTGCCGAAAACCTCGGTCAACATTTTGGTGCTTTCATTGAGAGCTGAAGAAAGCGTCTGTAAGTAAACACTGCGTTACAACAACACAACAATGGTGGAGACTCGAAGCACACGTCAACCTCACCCTCTTCAAGATGCTCAAGATCCAAATGACGAGGACGTGGCCTCAAGAGCAACCGTGGGTTCCGAGGAAGAAGAAGGAATCCCTGATGACGACTACGAGGGAAACCTCGATGAGTACGCCTACGACGAAGGCAGCTACTCAGAATTGGTACTCTTAAGGCAGAAGGCTGTCGATCACGAAGCTGAAATCGCAGCCCAAAAAGAGCAAAACCAAAAGATGCAAGAGGTGATGCTGGCCATGCAAAAAGCCATGGAGGCAGCAGGAATCCACGTGCATCCCAAAGCCATCCCTGCTGGACTTGGAAAGGAACCAGAGGAATCCTCGCCAAGTACCCAAAAGCAAAAATCTAGGGAACCAAGCCCTATAAGGTATCCCGCTGAAGGGAACCAAAAGAAAAACCCTACTTCTACCCCCGGGAAAAAGAAGAAGGTGCAGGATCCGCGAAAGGTCCGCTCAGATTTCCCGAAAGGGAAAGGTCCGCAGAGGGGCAAACTCCAAAAAGGGAGTCTTGGCCCTCAGGATCGAGAGGACCGAAAAAGCGTTTCCGTGCACCAAGAGCCCGGAGGGAGAGGAAGAAGGGCACATAAATGTCCTCCCATTGATCTGAGGAATCAGATTAACGGGAACCAAGGTGACCTCCGGGATCACCTTGACCAAAAGAGATACGGACCCGCGGTCTCCACGGGAACGTTAAATGAAGGAATCATGGCGGAACTCGCCATACTTCGAAAAGACATCGCCCGAGTCTCCCGGAGACAGAAAGGCGACGATTCTGACTCAGACTGTGAGGACCGGGAGCCATGTGCCAAACACATCCTAGAAGTAGAGCTCCCCAAAAATTTTAAGATGCCCGAAATGGCAGCTTATACTGGGAACTCTGATCCAAGCGATCACTTGTCATGGTTAACCCGAGTCATGACAGTCATGAGAGTCAGCAATGATGCTAAGTGTTTGTGCTTCCCGCTTACTTTAAGCGGGTCTGCGGAAGAATGATTCAAGAAATTGGAACAAGGATCCGTGGGTTGCTGGAATAAGCTGCAAACCAACTTCCGGAGACAATTTGTCACTGCGAGGAAAGTCAACCTGGAGGTCAGCGCCTTGACTAACATCAAGCAGCTGCCTACGGAGACACTCAAGAATTACATAAAGAGGTTTCGGGAGGAAGCCTCAAAAACCAAGAAAGTAGATGACGGACAACAGCTTGCCCTTCTCCAAGCAGGCATCCGTATAGGGACTCCATTGTGGAACGAACTACAACAGGAAGGAGCTTCAAACCTTCAGGACTTCCAGAAGAGAGTCCAAAAATACATTAACCTTGAAGAGGCCCAAATAGTGGCCTACGGAGGATATTATCCCACCGGGGTAGCAAGATATGTGCCCGGAGCCCAGCTTTCCGGCACTGTGCCAGCAGCAGCTCCACCGATGAGCGGCATACAGTTTTCTGCCACTCCCGGATATAGCCAAGGCCAGGCCCTGGCCCCCGCATCGTCCCATTTTGGAAATCCCTCGGGGATAAATGGATAAGCCCCCTCGCACTCTGCTCCGACAGCCAGTCTAGCCGGTCCTTCCCAAGGCTCGAGAAGTAAAAGGTCCTCTAAAGGCAGCACTCGGACGGAGGAAAAACGACAGAAAAGGGGGTATACTCCCCAATATACCCAGTACACGGAGTTAACGGACTCCCAAGAACGTGTGTACTTTGCTACTAGGCAAAATACGCACTACCGGAGACCACCTCCTTTGTACAAAGACAGCTCCCGGAGGGACCCCAACAAGAGATGCGAGTACCATAACAACATTGGGCACAACACCAATGAATGCAAAAATCTCAAAGACGAGATCGAAAACTTAATCCGATTGGGACACCTCTACGAGTGGATCAATAATCGGTTGCCTCACCTCAACCCAGGTCAGGCGGCTAGAATTTTGCCACAAGTAGCACCAGGGGGTGCAGCAGGGGCATTGGCTCCAGTTGTTCCCCCTGGAGATGCTCAGCATATTCCCGGCCTGCCACCTAGACCTAACGGGAGAGTGGCTATGATCTCGGGAGGACCCCACATCGGAGGAACCACCCCCAAGGAGCTGAAACGGTACGCAGGGGCCGTGAAACACGATGAGGTGTGTGAAGTTACTCAACTCCCAGCTCAAAGGCCCCGGCTAATGGATCAACCCATTACGTTCACGGAAGAAGACGCAAAAACTGTGCGTTTTCCCCACCATGACCCGTTGGTCATAGAGACCCCCATCACTAATAAGGTGGTGGCCAGAGTCCTAATTGACAACGGGAGTTCCGTAAATTTGTTGTTCAAAGAGGCCTTCACTGCAATAGGCCTAACGGACCGGGACCTCTCACCGAGTGGTTCCCAACTCACAGGGTTCAATGGAACAACACTTATCCCAATGGGAAAAGTGAGGCGTCCAGTCACCTTGTGCCCGGACACACCCCAGAGCACTTTCAAGTACTGCACGTTCGTGGTGGTGGACTGCCCGACAGCCTGCAACGCAATCCTCGGCCGACCGGCCTTGGTGGACTTTGGCGCAGTCACGTCAATACGACACTTGTGCCTGAAATTCCCAACCCAGGAAGCTTGGGTAGGGACGGTGAGGGGGAATCAAGGGGAGGCGAGGCAATGCTATAACGTTGCTACCCGCCTACCCGTGCTGATGGTCCGAGAAACTATTGAGCCAGAAATGGCTGAAGAAGACGAGTTGGATCCCCGTGTGAGATCCGAAACAATCGTAGAACCAATGGAGGACGTCGAGGAAATATCAGTGTGCGACCTCGACTCCACCAAAATACTCCGGCTAGGAAATAGCCTAGATCCGGAGGATAAAGAAAAGATAATAAAGACACTGAAGGGCGCCATTGACGTGTTCGCATGGTGCCAAGAAGACATGACTGGCATAAGTCCCCACGTCATCACCCATATCCTCAATGTCAACCCGGATATGCCGCCGGTCCAGCAAAAACGACATCCCCTCGACTCAGTAAAGGCCGAAGCCCTAGAGAAGGAGGTGGACAAACTATTAACGAGCGTCATGATTCGAGATGTCTACTACCTGGAATGGCTAGCCAATCCGGTCTTGGTGCCAAAGCCCAATAGGACCTGTCGAGTTTGTATAGACTTCACTGATCTAAACAAAGCTTGCCCAAAGGACTGTTTCCCTCTGCCCAGGATCGACCAGATGGTAGACGCCACCTCTGGATTCAAACTACTGTCCTTCATGGACGCATACGCCGGTTATAACCAAATAAAAATGCACGTAGCAGACCAAGAGTGCACTAGATTTAGGACCGATAAGGGAGTATACTGCTACCTAGTCATGCCTTTCGGACTGAAAAACGCTGGCGCAACTTATCAAAGAATGGTTAACCGGATGTTCAAAGGCCTCCTGGGGCAAAACATGGAGGTATACGTGGACGACATGCTGGTCAAGTCTAAGGCGTGCAATAGCCACGCGGACGACTTAGAAGAATGTTTTGAAGTTGTCTGGAGATACGGAATGAAGCTCAACCCAAAGAAATGCACTCTCGGGGTTAAGTCAGGGAAGTTTCTGGGCTTCCTTGTCAGCCAGAGAGGGATTGAGGCAAATCCAGAAAAAATTCAAGCTTTCCTGGGCATGCTGTCCCCTAAGAAACACAAAGACGTGCAGAGCCTAACCGGAAAGGTTGCTGCCCTCAGCCGTTTTATCTCCCAGTCCACAGACAAGTGCATTCCCTTCTTCAACATTTTGAAGAAGTGCCAGAAGTTTGAATGGTCTGACGAGTGTGAGGAGGCATTCAAAAAACTAAAAGAGCACATGGCCAAACCTCCAATCCTGTCAAAGCCTGTTCTCGGAGAGGACTTGTTTCTATACTTGGCCGTCTCCGAGCACGCGGTCAGCACTGCCTTAGTCTGGGAAGAAGAGAAAATTCAGCATCCCCTGTACTACGTCAGTAAGCGCATGATAGGGGCGGAGACACGATACCCCGTCATTGAAAAGTTGATTTTTTGCCTCCTGATGGCCTCGAGAAAGTTGAGACCTTATTTCCAAGCTCACCCAATCAAGGTGTTGACCAATCACCCACTCCGGCAGGTCCTGCAAAAGCCAGAGGCGTCCGAAAGGTTCCTCAAATGGGCAATTGAGTTAAGTCAGTTCGACTTACACTACGTTCCCTGTATTTCCATAAAGGGACAAGCGCTAGCAGACTTCATCACCGAATGCAATAAAGCCGAAGCAACCGCGAGCATGCCAGCACCGTTGGTCCCAGCATGGAAAGTATATGTGGACGGAGCCTCCAACGAAAATGGATCCGGAGCGGGGGTTGCAATGATATCTCCGAGTGGACTTAGACTCCAGGCAGCTCTACGGTTCGACTTCTCGGCTTCAAATAATGAGGCCGAGTACGAAGCCTTGATAGCAGGGCTGAGATTAGCAAAGGCTGTGGGGGCTAAAAGAGTAGAAGTCTACAGCGACTCCCAACTGGTAGTGAACCAAGTGTCGGGAGAGTATCAGACGCGCGGAGAGAGAATGGCCGCGTATGTAGCGATAGTCCGGGAACTGCTCCACGAGTTCACGGATTATAAAGTAGAAAGAATCCCTAGGGAAAAGAACGCTCACGCAAACTGCTTGGCTAAATTAGCCTCGGACAGTGAGATCGAGAAACTGAGGGTAATACCCGTGGAACGCTTGGCAGAGCCAAGCATCAAAATAAAAGAGGCCATAACAACGGTTGGGCAAGAACCCAGCTGGATGGTCCCCATCATAGAATACATAACAAAAGGTGAGTTTCCCCAAGAAAAGGCACTGTCCAGAAAGATTCAGTATCAGGCTCACCGTTATGTGATGATGGACAAAATTCTCTACCGAAGAGGACTCAGCATGCCTTATTTAAGGTGTGTATCGGAACCTGAAGCTAGGCAAATTATGCTAGAGGTCCATGAAGGGTTCTGTGGAGATCATACAGGAGGACCAAGTCGCTCAAAGAAAATACTGAGACAAGGGTACTTCTGGCCAACAATGAAAAAAGATTGCATAGACTACGTCCAAAAATGTGATTCGTGCCAAAGGTTCACGAACATACCGAGAGCTCCTCCCAATGAGATTACCCTGATGACTAGTCCCTGGCCCTTCGCGGTCTGGGGAATAGATCTTATTTGGTCCATGCCAACAGGAAAGGGAGGAGTAAAGTATGCAATAGTAGCAGTAGACTACTTCACCATATGATTTAGGCATTTGTTGGATAGTTTGAGCCTTTCGAGCCTACCATGAAATGATTATCCTTAGTTAACCATCTTGAGCCTAAACTTGTTTTATTCTTCACCTGTTGAATCGAAATATGTATCCACACTGTTAAATTTTGTCCTCACTATTTTATCAATGATATCATAAGCTATATAATTATTTTGGGGGAGCAAAATGCATGGTGTGAGAGAAGATAGAAAAAAAAAACGTGCAAGATTGAGAAAAAAAAATATAAGTTGTAAGATCAATATCACTGAAAAAAAAAGAAAAATATTGAAAAAAATATATATATGATTCAAGAAAGATAATAAAATTCAGTGATGTTGGGAAAAGAAAAAAAAAATTCTCAATCTTGGTTGGTTGTGGGAACACTTTGGGAAATTTGAAATTAGAAGAAGCTTGTGGGTTATTTTTGTGCTTATGATATCTTTAGCCAAAATTGTTTTTCATTTTTCAAATATCTAAGCCATACTTTCTAAACCTCAAAAAGCCCTATTGATTCCGAAAGGATGTTGTCAACATTAGTGGAGAGAGGTAAGCATGCAAGCATATGAGTTATCGGGTAGTGGAATTGTTAAAAAGAGTAAAACCATTATAACATTGTTTCGATTGTGAAGTCATCTTGTGTTTGTGCAGTATGTGAAAAACTGAGCATCTAAATTAATTGTTAGAGTTGGTGGAATTGAAATTCTAGTTTGAGCAATGGAAGAGAACAACACATGAGCAGTAGTATTGTGATTATCTTATAGCGCAGTTAGTAGATTAGTAGTTAGTAGCATTTATCTTACTCGAGGGCGAGTAAGAATCTAGTTTGGGGGAATTTGTTAGGCTAATTTTAGTCTAAGTTTTGGGTCTTATTTTCGGTTAGTTTTCACTCTTTGTTTCTAGTTTTAGGACTATATTACGCTTGATTCTTTTGTTTTAGGTCCTCGGGTGTTTAAAGAAAGTATGTACAAGAATTGAGGAAAAGTGGTGAAAGAATCGAGAAGAAAAACCAAAAATTGTGTCGCTGCCTGTTCCAGTCGCGACGGGAACTGGCAGAGAAATTTTCAAGAAATCGAAGTTCAACCCCGTCGCGACGGGGGCATTTACCCGATCGCGACGGGGACCCCAGTGACGGGATTTTTGGGCAGTTTCGTAATTTCGCGAATTTTAAGGATGAGACTTGGTTTAAATAGATAGAGTGCGTGAAAATTAGGGTTATTCAGAATTGGAGCCCTAGAATCAAAGGAGGAGGCTAGAAGAGCGGCTTGTGGCGACCCGGATCAATTGCTTCAACTAGTTCTTTCTCTTCTCTTTAATTTTTCTATGCTATTTTCTGTTTCAATGTTAATTATGGATTTGATTATGGATGTTTTGAACTAAACTCCTATTTAGGGAGAATGATGAATGTTGTTTCAGTTTTTCCTAGTTAATGATTAATTGCCATTCCTCCATCTTGATTGTGAACACTATTCATATTTGTGTTTAATTTCCATGTGCAAGATTGATCACCTTTTACATGTTTTATGATCTCAATTCGAAATCTAAAAAGTGAGAATTGAGAATGCTAAAATTGGATAGTCTATGTTTTGATGTGAAACGAAAGTATTTACATAGCCTTTGTGACATTTAGATTATTGCTTAATGCTGATTTCATGTTAGTTTAATTAAGAGATTAATTAGAGAGCATGAGATTTAGAACCTAGAAGATCTGAAAAGAGCTAGGTTAATTCATAATCTGTCATTCACTTCAAGAGAAGGATAGCATTTAGACATTAACATTGGTAACTTAACAACAGGATTCGTCTCCCTATTTTCTTATCTTGATTAATCTTCCTTTGTTATTTTTAATTTTCTGAATTGTCTTATTTAATCCATAAAACTATTCTTTTACCAGATAGAATCAATAGTATAATTTAGTAGTAATTAGTCCAATTCCCTGTGGTTCGACCTCACCTGTGTGAGTTTACTACTTGATTGCGTATACTTGCGTAGTGATCATAATTTTCGTAACAAGTTTTTGGCGCCGTTGCTGGAGAATTGTATAAAGATTGATATTACATAAAATTATACTAACTTCTACTTTGGTTAATTATTTTTGCTTACTTCTAATCTGTTTCTTTTAGATTAAATTTTGTAATATTATTAAAAATTAAATTTTGTTCTAATTTGGTTTTTCTTTTTTAGTTTCAGTATTAATTTTGTTGTTTCGAATTTTTATCTTTTAATTACTAATTTAGTTTTATTTTTTTTTATTTTACGAATGCTGTACTTATGAGTTTGACCTGCAAGATAAATCCAGATGTTATATCTTGAGGATTTTGCCCAACAACACAATGAATCATTCTATTCTGCTTGGAGAAGATTTAAAGAGCTTGGAGAGAGATGTTATCCCACTTTCTCAAGTGGATGTTTTACGTGGCTCTTTTATAATGGACTTGATGATGAAACAAAAAGTTGGGTGGATTATGGAGCAGAGGTTACTGGAGAGCCTTTGTTAAGGAGAGGCCATGAAGCAATAAATCTGTTGAATGATATGGGAGATTTTGATTATGATTGGCATTGGAATCCATCACTTTAAGGTTGGAGTCATCAATACCCTCCTTATTGTCCAAACTCACCCCAACCAATTGAAGAAGAGGAGGATATACTATCACTTCCAAAAGAGATTAATCGATTGGCGGACATGGTAAAAGCTCTATGTGATAATTTAATGGCGCAGGATTCAGAGAGTTTTAAGGATAATAACTCAAATAACGAAAGTTATGAGAGTTGTTTGAATATAGTAGAAGCACCATCAGATGAATACATAGAAGAGACTGAGCCTAGAATTGAAGAGAAAGAATCCTTTGAAGTGGTTGAAAATTTGGATACATTGGATGCTTGCTCAACAAATGATGAACTCAATTTGGTGAATGAAGAAACATCCATCCTCAATGATGAAATTATTGAAGATCAAATCACAGTCAAGGATGTGGATGGTCATGAGGAAACTGAACAACCAATTGAGAGGTTATTTGAGAAAAGCAAGAAAGAGGTGCCATTGGTGGTAGAAGAATCACTTGTAGTTGTTGATTTGAGGTTGTCAACACCACTATATTATGAACCACCAATGGACCCTTATTTTCCACTAATGCCGCATTCTCCATATTGTATTCTCTTCGAGTTACCAAAGGCTTCTCCCCAAGCACATCATCCAAAGTCTTATGTTGTTGGTGCTGACTTTTGTTCAAACTCATCGCTTGCCAAGCTTGAAGGCGAGTACAACAATAATTTTCAAGTTGTCTTGCATGACGCTTATTACGGGCGTCAACCGCTTGTTGATGTGGCGCTCAGGTAAGTATCTCTCAACCACAATTTTATTTTAACACATTGGGGACAATGTCATATTTAGTTTGGGGGGAGAGATTTAAAAATTTTATTTTCTGCACTTTAATTTTCTGTGTTAGTTTTTTTTTTTAGTTTTAGTTAAGGATGGCAATAAGCTAAAAGATAATCGTGTGCTGCTCTTTAATGTAATGTGCTCTGAAATTGCAAAATAACTGTGTGCTTAATTCTGTTAACTCTTTGGATTAGTTTGGATGCTTGTATAACATGTGTAAGAATGCAATTTGATGATCTGTGAAATATGTTATAATTATTTTACTATGGTTTGTGGTAAGATTGACTGGATAGCTTAGAACTTGCATGTTTTATTCTTTTGAGGAGAAATCCTTGACAACATTCAATAGGAATATGATTTAGGCATTTGTTGGATAGTTTGAGCCTTTCGAGCCTACCATGAAATGATTATCCTTAGTTAACCCTCTTGAGCCTAAACTTGTTTTATTCTTCACCTGTTGAATCGAAATATGTATCCACACTGTTAAATTTTGTCCTCACTATTTTATCAATGATATCATAAGCTATATAATTATTTTGGGGGAGCAAAATGCATGGTGTGAGAGAAGATAGAAAAAAAAACGTGCAAGATTGAGAAAAACAAATATAAGTTGTAAGATCAATATCATTGAAAAAAAAAAGAAAAATATTGAAAAAAATATATATATGATTCAAGAAAGATAATAAAATTCAGTGATGTTGGGAAAAGAAAAAAAAAATTCTCAATCTTGGTTGGTTGTGGGAACACTTTGGGAAATTTGAAATTAGAAGAAGCTTGTGGGTTATTTTTGTGCTTATGATATCTTTAGCCAAAATTGTTTTTCATTTTTCAAATATCTAAGCCATACTTTCTAAACCTCAAAAAGCCCTATTGATTCTGAAAGGATGTTGTCAACATTAGTGGAGAGAGGTAAGCATGCAAGCATATGAGTTATCGGGTAGTGGAATTATTGGAAAGAGTAAAACCATTATAACATTGTTTCGATTGTGAAGTCATCTTGTGTTTGTGCAGTATGTGAAAAACTGAGCATCTAAATTAATTGTTAGAGTTGGTGGAATTGAAATTCTAGTTTGAGCAATGGAAGAGAACAACACATGAGCAGTAGTATTGTGATTATCTTATAGCGCAGTTAGTAGATTAGTAGTTAGTAGCATTTATCTTACTCGAGGGCGAGTAAGAATCTAGTTTGGGGGAATTTGTTAGGCTAATTTTAGTCTAAGTTTTGGGTCTTATTTTCGGTTAGTTTTCACTCTTTGTTTCTAGTTTTAGGACTATATTACGCTTGATTCTTTTGTTTCAGGTCCTCGGGTGTTTAAAGAAAGTATGTACAAGAATTGAGGAAAAGTGGTGAAAGAATCGAGAAGAAAAACCAAAAATTGTGTCGCTGCCTGTTCCAGTCGCGACGGGAACTGGCAGAGAAATTTTCAAGAAATCGAAGTTCAACCCCGTCGCGACGGGGGCATTGCCAGTCGCGACGGGGACCCCAGTGACGGGATTTTTGGGCAGTTTCGTAATTTCGCGAATTTTAAGGATGAGACTTGGTTTAAATAGATAGAGTGCGTGAAAATTAGGGTTATTCAGAATTGGAGCCCTAGAATCAAAGGAGGAGGCTAGAAGAGCGGCTTGTGGCGACCCGGATCAATTGCTTCAACTAGTTCTTTCTCTTCTCTTTAATTTTTCTATGCTATTTTCTGTTTCAATGTTAATTATGGATTTGATTATGGATGTTTTGAACTAAACTCCTATTTAGGGAGAATGATGAATGTTGTTTAAGTTTTTCCTAGTTAATGATTAATTGCCATTCCTCCATCTTGATTGTGAACACTATTCATATTTGTGTTTAATTTCCATGTGCAAGATTGATCACCTTTTACATGTTTTATGATCTCAATTCGAAATCTGAAAAGTGAGAATTGAGAATGCTAAAATTGAATAGTCTAGGTTTTGATGTGAAACGAAAGTATTTACATAGCCTTTGTGACATTTAGATTATTGCTTAATGCTGATTTCATGTTAGTTTAATTAAGAGATTAATTAGAGAGCATGAGATTTAGAACCTAGAAGATCTGAAAAGAGCTAGGTTAATTCATAATCTGTCATTCACTTCAAGAGAAGGATAGCATTTAGACATTAACATTGGTAACTTAACAACAGGATTCGTCTCCCTATTTTCTTATCTTGATTAATCTTCCTTTGTTATTTTTAATTTTCTGAATTGTCTTATTTAATTCATAAAACTATTCTTTTACCAGATAGAATCAATAGTATAATTTAGTAGTAATTAGTCCAATTCCCTGTGGTTCGACCTCACCTGTGTGAGTTTACTACTTGATTGCGTATACTTGTGTAGTGATCATAATTTTCGTAACACTTAGGTGGGTACTAAGGCATACCACACGGACAGATGTAAAACAGGCCAAAAGTAAAAACAAAATATCCTGACCCAAAGGGCAGGTCCAAAAGAAAAAATATGCATAAAAAAAGATCATATATATAAAAATCCTGGCCCTAAGGGCAGGTAAAAAAAATATATATATTACAAAGGGCCCGGGGACAGGCCATAAGCAATTGTCTCCCCTTAATAAAACGGCTACATATTTAAGATTGTCTTGATCAAAAGAAAAATAGCTGTAAATAAAAAAAAGAAGTGAGAAAAAGCTTGATAAAGTGGGCTAGACTCAATCGGCCTAGTCAATGCGAGGAGGAAGGCGAGGACCAATACGCGCCTCAAGCATGGCATCAAGTTTCTTCTTCTTCTCCCGAAATTTAGCAATGACCTCCTCAGGTTTCGGGTAGAAGTCAAGCTTGATACTTTGGCCATTTGTCGACCAGGCCATGTAGACGTCGTCGTCGAAACGCTTGACGCAGCGCTTGCAGGAGACAGGGGACATGAGCTCATCTCTTTTAGACTTCTTCAAGGCCTGGTCTCTGAAGTCCTTTAGCTCCTTCATCTCCACGGCCAAGTTAGCCTTGGACTGCAAGTCCGCCTGGTGCAACTCCTCTAAGGACCTCACCTTGGCGGCCATTTCGTCCATGGCCTCCTTAGCCTCCCGAAGCTCATGCCTGGCCCTGGCGACGGCCTCACCTTCCGCCTTCAGCGCCTCCCGATGCCTCGCCTCCAGCTCAGCCTCCCTCTATTGGACCTCCTCTCGGAGCCTCGCCTCTGCCTGGGCTTCCCTTTGTTTGGCCTCCTCCTCGAGCTTCGCCATAGCGAGGGCCTCCCTTCGCTCAGCCTCCTTCTAGATCGCCCGCCTTTTAGTAGACAGGTCCTGCAGGATCCTCACGGCCTTGTCTATGCCCCCAAATTCGGACATGACGAAGCCATGATTAACGGTGGTCCTGGAGAGGCGGGTGGTCTCCGTAGTAATCTGAAAAAGGAGAAAAGAGTGAGATCAAATGCCTTAGACAAAATATTGAGGAAAGAAATGAATCACAAGTACTTACCGCAGCCATGGTGTTGCTGATGTCTTGAACCTGGTAGACGGAGTTCAAGGATGCACAAGCAGCGTACCGTTTGGGCGGGAATTGAGTCAGGTGGGAGACATACTCGCTGGTCATCTCCGAGGCAAAAGGGGCCAAGGTGGGCCCAAGGAAACGGTTGAACCAGTCCGTCAGCGGGTCCATGTTCAGGTCCCACGGATTCTGGAAGTCCTCCACGTTGAGGACGTTTTCCTGCTCCTCTCGTAGGACCCTCTTCAAGGCCTCCACTTCAGCATGCCCCCGGGTGTACTCATCAAGGGCATAGTTGTGCTTGGCTATCCGAAGATTCTGCCTCTCCTCATCTCCAGGAATCGGAGTCAACACTATGCCGAGAGGCATTGTGTATTCCTTCGCCTCGGAGGGAATCCCGGAGTCATGACTCGGGGCCGGAGTGTCCACCCTCCGGGGGCGCTTAGAAGGCTCCTCTCCCACCATCTTGCCCTTGCGCTTGCGCACGAGGGCGACCTCTTGCTGTTCTTCACCTTCTTCAGCTTCCTCAAGAAGTGCCTCCTCCTCGTCCACTAAGATAATAGTGTCTGAAGGGGCGCTGGAGGAAGCCTTCCCGGGAGTGACCAACTGAGAAGAAGTAGGAGGACTATGGGCTCCGGCAAGGGTGGCCAAGATTTCGTCCATGGGTACGGATGCTGCAATAAGAGAAAAGGTTAAGTGTTAGAACATCTGTGAAAGTAACGTACACTTAACAAAAAGCAATCAAGCTAGTCCTACCCTGACTCTCTAATTCGGCCCTAGCAAAGTCCCGAATCTTAACACTGGCTGCATCATCCCTGAGATAGCTGTCCGAGGGACGGAACCAGCTAGAAGATAAATAGGCCGAAGGGTCCAGGGGAATGGGTACCAGAGGTCCAAAATCCATCCGGGACCGACCTAAATAATTTCCTAAGTGGGAAAAATAATACTCCTTGGCATGATTCCCCCACCGAGTGGAAGGTATCCTAAACCTATGGAGACGTTCATCGAACCCTATAGTACTAAGGCTAGCATACTCACGGACGGAAGGAACATAATGTATCATTAAAGGGGACTTACCAGAACCCGAAGTGCTAGCATCGGGAGCCCCCGTATTCGGTACCGGGGTCGTAGGATTTGGTCTGGGGGTCATCCGCTCCACCGGAGCCCCAATGCGAAGGGCCCTTCCAGCGGTCACTTGGGCCTTATTGTAAGCCCGCTCCCGTTCCTTCTTGAAAAGGTACTTTTGGTACTTATCCTCCGCCATGGCGATGATACGTCCCGGAATACCATCTCTGCGGCCGGAGCCCTCACATTCGGGGAGGCGACCTTGAAAAGGTTGGAGTCATCCACCGACTAATGCCCCAAAATCAGCTTGGCCTTCCGACAGTGCTCCGTCATGACCAACTCCCCGACATCAAGGTCCTCCTTCTCATACGTGGCGAAGATCTTGGCTCGTTGGAGGAAAAGTTGAGTAGGCTCGGTCCGCATATAAGGAGGGATCCTAACCCACTCCGTGAGAAGCTCCAGATGCTCCACAGCCTGGAACCCGGATGAGAAGAACAAGCGGTGACGGTATTCCTTCACATGCTTCTGATAATTAAAAAGGACCGGGCCCTCATTCAAAGGATGGGCCCGGAGAACGTAAAAACCGTCTTTAAACCTATCTCCCTTTTTAGGGATGGAAATGAGTTCGTAAAAATACAAAATCTCTGCCGGACTGGGAGAGCACCAGCTCCGGGCAGAGTAAAAAATGAGTAAGCCTGAAAGCAGGCGGTAAGCTTGAGGAATGAGTTGGTATGGCGCAAGGCCGACAAATACAAGAAAATTAATCAAGTAATCTTGAAGGGGAAGCATGGCCTCGGCTATCAAGTGCGTCTAGCTCCAGGCTCCGACGCCCCCGTAGTTATGGTTGGGCGTCTCCGCATCCCGGGGCGGCCGGTGGTATGTCCCGGAGGTCGCAGGCTTGATACCTGCCACCACCACGATCCAGCTGGTGAGGGCAGGTCAGAGTAGAGTGAAGCTCAGCCGCTTCCCACCCGTTGGCACGAGACTTGTGCCCTTCCGGGGCTACCGGACCCTTCATGACTTCCTCCAGGGTGGCCAGGCGTTTCCCTCCTTCCTTTGAAGATTTAGAACCGGATGCAGACATCTTAGTTCTGAAAAAGATTGAAAAATCTAGCAATCAGACCCAAAACCAAACCCTAAGTCAAAAAAGGGAATGGGGGTCCCCTAACCGCTGGAAAGAGGCCCCCTCCGGACACTTGTCAAAAAGAAAGCCTCAGAAGGTTTTCCTCGACAAGAATCGGGTGCAAGAATCCCACTGATGGTGACATTACGAATAAGCAAAGAAAAGGAAAAAGGGATGAAAACTGAGAAGACAAAGTCTACTCTAAACCCTTGAGTGTCATTACGTGAGAAATAGATGGGCCCTCGACAGAAAATACTATGAAAAAAGTAATGCAAACGCAAAAAAGGAGAAATCTAACGCGTTACACAGAAGCTCGAAATAGAAATTCCCAGAAAACTCAACATCCAACCCAGAAAAAACCGATGAACAGTAAAAGCATGCTATATAGACGATAAACAAAACTAAAGTACAAGATGCGAAGAACTTACATAAAGCTTGGGAACTGGGTGTTGGTGTTGATCGCTGGTTGAAAGTCGATTGGCAACGACGAAGAAAAAGGAGTAAGAAATCTATGGTGTTTGAGGGTTTCTTTTCTCTTTGGAAAACTTGAGAAAATTTGGTGAAAAGCTGAAAGTAACCAAATGAAATGAGAAGGGTGGCTTTTATAGGCCAGAAGCACATGTGAAACAGCTGTGATCAGCTACCATCGAACAGCTGGGAAGGCACGCGATTTGAATTCCCTATATCCAGCGGTTGGATTGAATCGTCATCAAGGCGGTGGAAACGTTTGAGTACCCGTCTGACACCCATTAATGCGCCGTATCAATAACTGGACAAGAAACGAATCGACGCCTGCAAAAAGTGAATCGCTGCAGTAATGATGGTCATTAAATACACCATCACGCGCTCAAAGCACGTGCCAGGAAACCGAGAAGGCAACCGGAGGCATCTAAACAAGCCTTGTTCACTTCACAATTAAACAAGGCTTGGGGGTAAATGTTGTCCCTGATTTTGCCCAAAATACGTGGACCAACCGGATGATGACACGTGGATGGGAAGGGTTTAGCGGTTAAATAAAAAGCTAAGTCTTCTTGAAAGCAAAGGATTATCTTGGACATGCCTCCCGGAGAAGGCATGTAAGTCTCAGGAGCTCCCGGAGAGCAAGATGGCCACAAAGCACCTCCGGGTAGTGTCAGATTCCATCTGAACAGTCATCTCGCATTTAATGCCGAATGGGAGGAAGCGTATTGGAACTGCCACACGCAATAAAGTCTGACGACACAACCCCCAATTTGCACCTACTAGGCTATGATCAATAAAGTCTAGTGACGGCTACTCTGTAAGGAATCACAATATAGACCACAATTTATAAAAATAAAATTATACCTATATAAAATATAATAAAGATGTGAGTACACTCATTTTTGGATCATATATATATCACCATGTATATATCTACATAAAACCATTTTTTTTAAATGACATAAAACCTAATTATATATATATATATTTTTATATATATTGGAGAATTATGTGGTGTACCTACATAGACTCTAGTTATATATAGGAGAATTTCGTGGTACACCTAAAACTAAAAAATTTCATTAATATTTTAATTAGTGATAGTTTATTTCTTTAATAGTATAAATATATAAAGATAAATTATATTTTTAATATAAAAAATTATTCAAAATTTATCAAAAGATTCCATAGCACTGTAATGTGCATCTTCAGTTGCATTCTCTTTATTTTTTGAAAAACACTTTGTTAATATAGTTTATAATCAAAAATTTATAGTTGTCTTACAAATATTTATTTAATTAGTTAAAATTAGTCAAAATTATATATATATATATATATATTTCACAAGAACTTTTAAATTGTACAAAATCAATTTTACATTGTTAGAAAATTATATAAAACATAACGAAATACAACTAAGGAAGGCCATTGGTAATATTTACTATAATTTGAGTAGTTTTTTTTTTTTTTTTGAAAAAAAAGAAAAATTAAATTTGAAAAAATAAAGAAACTCCACAAAGATATAAAGAAAAAGAAAAATATGTATTCAACTTTATAATTATGTTATAATTTTTTTTAATATTTTATATTAGATAATTAAAATTTAAATAATTTAATCTTAAATTTTTATCATCTTAATTAAAATAATATTACAAAACATTTTTTTTTTAAATATATATATTTGTATGCATTTTAATATTGTATATAAAAAATAGAACTATCTTAATATTATGTTTACCTAAAGTATTAATGTATTTATCAAAATTGTAACGCCCTGTCCAACAGGGACGCCACGTGTGTGCACTTTATTTAAAATACCAATAATTATATAAGATGTAATTATACTAAAAGTGTGGGTAATTAAATTTTTGATAGTTAAAACTCAACCTTTAAATTGTTTAACAAAAGATAAGTAACATGATTTATGGGGTCCCCCTGTTTTCAAAATATTTACAAACTGGTTTCAAAGTATTTTACAACATAAGCTTTATATTTTCCAAAATACAATCAAAATAGAGCATCCGTAAATGAAATTTGGGCTGCCTACGAAATTTGGTATGTACATTGCTGCTGCGACCATAAACTCATGGTTGCTCGACTTTAGCCTTTCCTTTACCTGCACCATAAAGCACCAGTGAGTCACAGAGACTCAGCAAGAAAGTGATCAAAACAATAATTGAAAGAAAATGATTAACAACTTAATCTCATGCCATTATGCTTACTCACTATTTGATAATAAAAGCATTCCCTTAAACATCTCACATTCCTGGTACTTAATAAAGTACCACATTTTACCACTCGTTACATACGAGCTGAATATGTCACTATCGTTGCCCGATAAAGCAAACGATAAGTAAGAAACCTAACCGCGGTTTCAAGAGTAATTACTCATAACGGTAATAACCGTTTCCAACCCTAGGTAATAACCTAGGCTTAATAAGCTTTAATCAACATCATAATAATAATTTAGGTCACCTCCATTCATTCATCGATTTTTAACCACATACGGTGCTTACCACTTTTCTTACCTTAATTCAGGAGTCAAGAATATGGCCGACCTGGGTGGAAAAACAAGCTAGGCAATCCCGGTCCTATGTCATAACAATTGAAACACAATAAATACCTTAACATAATATTCCGGATTAAAACCCTAATTTAAAACCGACTAGACTTAGCCTTCACCATCTATATAATAATTCAAATAACTCAAAATTATTCAAAGGCAGGTACTAGGTTCAACCCCGAGCTAACACGGTTCAGAGAAAAACCCGAGAATTTTTCCCCTGCTGTAACCGGTCGACCGGTTCTGATACAGCAGAACCAACCGGTCGACCGGTTGCTGTCAGACCAGAAAAACTCTGGTTTTTCTCCCTCAGCTCGAACCAAAACCAATTCAGACCTAAATTGAATTTCCAGAACAGTTCAATATACCAAATACAACATATTCAACACATCATTCAATCTCAATTCACCACTTAACTCAAAATCACCATCTCACATGAAAATCAAGCTCAAATTGCTTAATCAAATGCATTCAAACTAAACAGCCATTAATCTCACTTAATCTTCATTCAAACAAGTTTCAAATCAACCCTAAGAACCTACCCTAACCTCAGTTTATACCCCAGCTCTGGATTAAATGAAAACCTTCACCAAAACCTAAACTAAACTCATAAAAACCAATCAAGAGAAGAGTAGAAAATCTTACCTCCACTTAGCTAGCTTCTAGGGTTAGGATTAGCTCAAGAAATTGAAGAAAAAGAAATGAGTTTTCCCCTGGTTCCAGCTGCTTCAAGGATCGGCAGAAGGAGAAGAAGAAGAGAAGCTTGGTGTTGTGTGTTATTTTTGAAAAAGATGGTTTCTTGCCTTGGAAGGAAGCTCTTAAATAAGGGTTTTCTTTCTTTTTTTTTTTTAATAGGCAGCTTAAAAAAATGAAAGAAAAGTCAAAATAAAAAGGTTCCATTGAATTTGCTAATCTACCCCTCTCACATAATTTTTTTTTAAAAAAAAACCCTAGGGGCATTTTGGTAATTTTTACTAATTCCCCAATCCGACATTCTAATAAAATTCTAACTTAATCCGGGATATTCTTAAAATAATTCTTTCATTTAATGTCGTGACATTGCTAACCACATAACTACATTTCCACAATTACCGGGCCCAAAATAACGTATTTCATTAAATAATTTCTCAACAATTCATCTAAGTAAGATCATAATCCTACTTCATTTTCCAAGTAATTACATATTTAATAAAATATGTCCATTTAAATATTATTTATTTTCTGGGATATTACAACCATCCCCCACTTATAGGAATTTCGTCCTCGAAATTTACCTGAAAAGCTCGGGATGCAACTCCCGCATCTGCGACTCTAATTCCCAAGTCGCTTCTTCAACTTTGCTATTCCGCCACAACACTTTGACTAATGGAATAGTCTTGTTTCGCAACACCTTTTCTTTCCTGTCTAAGATCTGTACTGGTTGTTCTTCATACGACAGGTCGGTTTGAAGCTCAATGTCTTCATAACTTAAAATATGAGTTGTATCAGATACATATTTCCGAAGCATCGAGACATGAAACACGTTATGAACCCCAGATAAAGTAGGAGGTAGAGCCAACCGATAAGCTACCTGACCTACTTTCTCAAGAATCTCAAATGGACTAATAAATCTGGGACTCAACTTTCCTTTCTTCCCGAACCTTCGAATTCCCTTCATTGGGGACACCCGAAGAAAAACAAAATCCCCAACTTGGAATTCAACATCTCTACGCTTTGGATCTGCGTAGCTTTTCTGTCTACTTTGGGAAG
The DNA here is from genome assembly GCF_029168945.1 of Cannabis sativa. NCBI lineage: Eukaryota > Viridiplantae > Streptophyta > Magnoliopsida > Rosales > Cannabaceae > Cannabis > Cannabis sativa. The sequence goes on from NC_083601.1 coordinate 65,003,741, forward strand.
CAAGCATACGAGCTCGAATCTTTTCAATAGCCTCGCTCGTTCTTTGGACAGCTTCAGGTCCAAGATACCTACGTTCACCGACTCGTCATCCCGGGTGAATAGGTGATCGACATTTCCTTCCTTAAAGCATCTCATATAGAGCCATGCCAATGGTACTCTGATAACTATTGTTATAAGAAAACTCAATCAGAGGTAGGTATTTGTTCCAAGAACCTTCAAAGTCCATTATACATGCTCTCAACATATCCTCAAGTATCTGGATAGTCCTTTCAGATTGACCATCGGTTTGAGGATGAAAAGCTGTACTGAATTTCAACTTAGTACCCATTGCTTGCTGTAAACTTTCCCAGAATTTGGATGTAAATTTTGGATCTCTATCTGAAACTATCGACTTTGGGGCACCATGAAGTCGAACTATCTCCTTAATATACAAATCAGCATATTGATCCACTGTATACGTTGTCCTCACCGGAGAAAGTGGCTTGAGACTTCGTATATCGATCCACTATCACCCAAATAGAATCATAATACCCTACTGTTCTGGGCAATCCTACCACAAAATCCATGGTGATGTCTTCCCATTTCCATTCAGGAATCTTTAGAGGTTGAAGCAAACCTGCCGGCCTTTGATGTTCTGCTTTAATTTGTTGACAGGTTAAGCATTTTGACACATATTCAACAATATCCCTCTTCATACCCGGCCACCAGTATAAAGCTTTCACATCATGATACATCTTGGTTGTTCCCGGGTGTAAGGAGTACGGTGTAGTATGAGATTCATCAAGAATCTCTTGTCTGATTTCTTTATCAACCGGTACACAGATTCTGTTTTTGTATCGCAACAACCCATCAGATAAGCACGAAAAGTCTCTTGCCAATCCAGCCTCTAACTTCTCCTTATGTCCCTGTAGCTCAAGGTCACCTTGTTGGGCTACTCTAATTCTTTCCAATAGATTAGATTGTATGGTGATATTAGCAAGTTTTCCAATTACAAATTCAATTCCCGCTCTCGTCATATCCTCAGCCAACTTTGCTGAGATTTCCTTTAGTTCACAAACTTGCCCTGGTCCTTTCCGACTTAGAGCATCCGCTACCACATTTGCTTTACCAGGGTGGTAGAGAATCTCGCAATCATAATCTTTGACCAGTTCTAACCATCGTCGTTGCCTCATATTTAAATCCTTCTGAGTGAAAAAGTACTTGAGGCTTTTATGGTCTGTATAAATTTCACACTTCTCACCGTATAGATAGTGACGCCAAACTTTTAGTGCAAAGACAACCGCTGCCTAATTCAAGATCATGGGTAGGATATCGTTGTTCATACTCCTTCAATTGCCTGGATGCATAAGCAATCACTTTCCCTGACTGCATAAGAACACAACCTAACCCTTGTTTGGATGCATCACAATAAATCACAAACTTTTCATCACTTTTTGGTAAAGTCAGCACAGGAGCGGTAATCAACCTTTGCTTCAATTCCTGGAAACTTCCTTCACACTTGTCAGTCCAAACAAACTTACAATTCTTTCGGGTCAATTCAGTTAAAGGCGTAGAAATCTTTGCAAAGCCCTCAACAAATCTTCGGTAATACCCTGCTAATCCCAAGAAACTTCTAACTTCGATTGCCGACTTAGGTCGAGGCCGATCACGAAGCTGCTTCAATCTTCTACCGGATCCACTAAAATACCATCTTTACTCACCACATGCCCCAAGAAACTCACCTGAGGTAACCAAAATTCACATTTCTTAAACTTGGCATACAACTTATGCTCCCTGAGACGTTGTAATACCATTCGAAGATGTCTTTCGTGAGTCTCTTCCGAGTCTGAATAAATTAGAATATCATCAATAAAGACAATAACAAAATCATCCAGAAAATCTTTGAACACTCGGTTCATCAAATCCATAAATGCTGCCGGGGCATTTGTTAATCCGAAGGACATTACCAGGAATTCATAATGACCATACCGGGTCCGAAAAGCTGTCTTGGGAATATCCTCCTCTCGAATCCTCAGTTGGTGATAACCAGATCGAAGATCAATTTTAGAAAAGACAGTTTTACCCTGCAACTGATCAAATAAATCATCTATTCTTGGCAGAGGGTACTTGTTCTTCACTGTTAATTTGTTTAACTCCCGATAATCTATACACATTCGTAATGTTCCATCTTTCTTTTTCACAAACAAAACTGGTGCACCCCAAGGTGAAGTACTAGGTCTAGTAAATTTTAAATTCATCATCCCCTGTAACTGAACTTTTAACTCTTTCAGCTCTGCAGGTGCCATCCTGTAGGGAGCTTTCGATACGAGCTCGGCTCACAGTATTAAATCAATCTCAAAATCAATTTCACGTTTTGGTGGCAACCCTGGTAACTCTTCTGGGAACACATCCAGAAATTCTCGAACCACTGGGACATGCTCCGGTCCCGCTAGTGGTTCTTTGGAAATATCCACAACACTTGCCAAGAAACCAATGCACCCCTCACACAACAAATCCCGTGCCTTAAGGGCTGAAATTAAGGGAATCCGAGATCCTTGCATCTTACCCACAAATACAAAAGGATCCTCGCCCTCAGGCTGAAAAGTTACCATCTTTCTTTTACAATCAATGGTGGCATTGTATTTAGCAAGCCAATCCATCCCCAAAATAACATCAAAATCCTCCAGATTTAATTCTATCAGATCAACTGATAACTCTCTTCCTTCCACAAACACTGGAAGGGATCGAACCCACCTGCTGGAGATAACCAACTCCCCAGTAGGCAACAAGGTTCCAAAACCTCTAGAAAGCACATCACTAGGTTTATTCAGCTGCTCAATTATTCTACTTGAAATATAAGAATGCGTCGCACCAGAATCAATTAACACAGTCAATAAAGTACCAGCAACAGAAAGCTGACCTGTCACAGTAGAAGGACCAGCATCAGCCTCAGCTTGAGTCAGGGCAAACACTCGAGCAGGAGCGGGTGTATCATCCTTCTTTTGCTCTAACCGTAGCAATTGTGGACAGTTTCTCTTCATATGACCCACCATTCCACAGTGGAAACATGCCCTAGCCTGACACTCGCCCAGGTGATGCCTTTTACACCTCGGACATTCAGGAAAAGTCCGCCAGTTTTCGTTTCCACTACGACGGAAACCTTGGTTACCCTGGAATCTTTTGTTTGGGCCTACCGCTGATAATTCACTAGGTCTTTTCTTGCGGTCACCAAGATCAGTACCCCTACCCGAACCAGCACCTGCTGTTTGCTTCCATGAATCTCTTCTGGCAATATTTTTCTTTCGTATCTGAGCCTCTGCACCCTCAGAAACTAAAGCCAACTCAACTATCTGGGCATAAGTTCGGGCAACCCCGGTTGTTTAGAAGCAACAATCACATCCCGGGCGATGTGTTCATCCAGCCCCCGTATAAACTTTGCTTTCCTAGCAGCTTCAGTAGCCACCTCATCTGAGGCAAACTTTGCCAGTCGATCAAACTTAGTAGCATACTCTGTCACAGTCATACTACCCTGAGTTAACCGTATAAACTCTTCGCAGCTTTGTTGCCTTAATAGACTCATTATAATACTTCTCAAAAAATAAGGCCGAAAAGTTTCCCGAGTCATATTATTCAGATCATGGCCCTGAGATACAATCTCCCACCAAATACGGGCATCATCTCGTAGCATATAGGTAGCACACCTGACCCGGTCATTATCTTCAACTCGCATAAAATCGAAAATGGATGTTATCATACTCATCCATTGCTCCGCTTTGAGTGGATCAGCACCACCCTCAAACACTGGCGGATGCAGCTACGAGCAGCTCATATAATGGTTCCAAACGATTCCACACGCATCCAGGTGGCACTACTAGAGGTGCCGGAGGATCATGATTAAGATTTAGAGCGGCTGAGCTCGCCGCTCTCTTAATTCTCCGATTTGCTCACCCCGCTCGCTTGGAATAGTTTCTTGCATAGCGGCATATAACTCTTCCCCGATTAGGTGGTGGTAAAGGGTTCTCACCCTCACCGGCAGCCCCGAGCCCAGCTAGCTCGCGGGCACCCCTACCAGTCCGCCTTGGGTGCATAACTATACACCTGCGATCACATTCCAAGTATTAACAATACTGATAAGTATTAATCCTTCCCACAACATTCTGATATCAACATAATTCAAATAATCAGGTAATCAGAAAATTAACAAGCTATCTTTTAACTTAAAGCTTACTAAACCATGAGTCAATCAGGTCCTTGCAGCCAATGTACATATCAAACCAGTCTTCAGGATCTAAAAACCTTGGCGCTCGCTACGATACCATGTTGTAACGCCCTGTCCAACAGGGACGCCACGTGTGTGCACTTTATTTAAAATACCAATAATTATATAAGATGTAATTATACTAAAAGTGTGGGTAATTAAATTTTTGATAGTAAAAACTCAACCTTTAAATTGTTTAACAAAAGATAAGTAACATGATTTATGGGGTCCCCCTGTTTTCAAAATATTTACAAACTGGTTTCAAAGTATTTTACAACATAAGCTTTATATTTTCCAAAATACAATCAAAATAGAGCATCCTGTAAAAAATTTGGGCCCTACGAGTTTGGTATGTACATTCTTCTTTGCGACCATAAACTCATGGTTGCTCGACTTTAGCCTTTCCTTTACCTCGCACCATAAAGCACCGGTGAGTCACGAGACTCGGCAAGAAAGTGATCAAAACAATAATTGAAAGAAAATGATTAACAACTTAATCTCATGCCATTATGCTTACTCACTATTTGATAATAAAAGCATTCCCTTAAACATCTCACATTCCTGGTACTTAATAAAGTACCACATTTTACCACTCGTTACATACGAGCTGAATATGTCACTATCGTTGCCCGATAAAGCAAACGATAAGTAAGAAACCTAACCGCGGTTTCAAGAGTAATTACTCATAACGGTAATAACCGTTTCCAACCCTAGGTAAGAACCTAGGCTTAATAAGCTTTAATCGAACATCATAATAATAATTTAGGTCACCTCCATTCATTCATCGATTTTTAACCACATACGGTGCTTACCACTTTTCTTACCTTAATTCAGGAGTCAAGAATATGGCCGACCTGGGTGGAAAAACAAGCTAGGCAATCCCGGTCCTATGTCACGACAATTGAAACACAATAAATACCTTAACATAATATTCCGGATTAAAACCCTAATTTAAAACCGACTAGACTTAGCCTTCACCATCTATATAATAATTCAAATAACTCAAAATTATTCAAAGGCAGGTACTAGGTTCAACCCCGAGCTAACACGGTTCAGAGAAAAACCCGAGAATTTTTCCCCTGCTGTAACCGGTCGACCGGTTCGATACGGCGAACCAACCTGGTCGGCCAGGTTGCTGTCAGAACAGAAAAACTACGGTTTTTCTCCCTCGGCTTCGAACCAAAACCAATTCAGACCTAAATTGAATTTCCAGAACAGTTCAATATACCAAATACAACATATTCAACACATCATTCAATCTCAATTCACCACTTAACTCAAAATCACCATCTCACATGAAAATCAAGCTCAAATTGCTTAATCAAATGCATTCAAACTAAACAGCCATTAATCTCACTTAATCTTCATTCAAACAAGTTTCAAATCAACCCTAAGAACCTACCCTAACCTCAGTTTATACCCCAGCTCTGGATTAAATGAAAACCTTCACCAAAACCTAAACTAAACTCATAAAAACCAATCAAGAGAAGAGTAGAAAATCTTACCTCCACTTTGCTAGCTTCTAGGGTTAGGATTAGCTCAAGAAATTGAAGAAAAAGAAATGAGTTTTCCCCTGGTTCCAGCTGCTTCAAGGATCGGCAGAAGGAGAAGAAGAAGAGAAGCTTGGTGTTGTGTGTTTTTTTTGAAAAAGATGGTTTCTTGCCTTGGAAGGAAGCTCTTAAATAAGGGTTTTCTTTCTTTTTTTTTTTTAATAGGCAGCTTAAAAAAATGAAAGAAAAGTCAAAATAAAAAGGTTCCATTGAATTTGCTAATCTACCCCTCTCACATAATTTTTTTTTTAAAAAAAAAACCCTAGGGGCATTTTGGTAATTTTTACTAATTCCCCAATCCGACATTCTAATAAAATTCTAACTTAATCCGGGATATTCTTAAAATAATTCTTTCATTTAATGTCGTGACATTGCTAACCACATAGCTAAATTTCCACAATTACCGGGCCCAAAATAACGTATTTCATTAAATAATTTCTCAACAATTCATCTAAGTAAGATCATAATCCTACTTCATTTTCCAAGTAATTACATATTTAATAAAATATGTCCATTTAAATATTATTTATTTTCTGGGATATTACAAAAATTATTTTTCATATTATTTCTAATAATTTATTATAAAAAAATAAGATACTTTGTCATACATACTTCTTGAGTTCTAGATATTTTATTAAAAGAAATTACTTCAAGAGAATAATTTTTCAAAAGAATATTAAAAAAATATATATTTTTACTAATATTTTTTTTACTAATAACTTACTATCATAATAGTTTGGATTTAATGGTAATTAACAAGAAAAAAAAATCATTTTTGTAATTTAAGAAGCCCAAAACAACAGTCCCTCTTTTATATTTATTTATATAGATTACTAATAACTCACTACAATATTAATTTAGATTTAATGGTAATTAACAAAATAAATAAGGATAATTTTGTAATTTATTATAAAAAGCCCAAAACAACATTCTCACTTTTATATAGTTATAGATATACTAATATTTTTATGTTTAATACTTTTTTTTTTTTTTTGATTTTAGAGTTTATGGTGTTTCCTGTTTAATTTGAATTTTGGAGTAGTTGTTGATTTTAGTTTTTAAGTTTTTAAATTTAATTCAGATGGTAAGGATTTTAAGCTTGAAATATACATTTTTATATTTTTTTAACAAATAAAAATCTAATTATTTTAAGAATTATTATATGAATTGATACTTAATTTACAAAAATACCTCTATAAGGTGTGAGCAACAATTTTATTTTTAATGAGCTTTTATTTACCAAAATATCACTTACATATATCCATTCATGTCCGTCCAAACCACCTTCTAGCCATTACTCTCTTGAAACCCACGTTCAAAACCCACGAAAAACCACCTCACAGCCACAACGTAACCTTCATCATCTTCTTCTTCCATCTGTCTCATTTATCAGTTTTTATATATATATATATATCATCTTCTACTTCTCCATCTCTATTGCAAAAAAAAAAAAAAAAAACTGCAAAAATAAGTTATAAATCAGTTGTTAACAAGGCTAAACGAAAACGCCCAGGGGCGGAGCTAAAATTAAATAGTAGGGGGCCAATATTAGGTGGCATATACAACAATTTTAAATTTCGGTGATTAAAATTCACTTTTAAGAGTGCGTATCAATTGAAGAAAATATTAATAGTTTTTAATTTTATAAATATTTTAGAAAATATAAATCAAATAATTAAGCTAAAAATAAAATGTGAGTGGTCTCAATTTAATATTATCAAAAGTAATATTTACTTGTAATGTTTTATTGAAAAAAAGAATAGTGTAAAATAAAATATTAATTTAATATTTAAGAGTGGTGTAATTCAACAAGTATAGTAATTTAATATTTACTTGTAAGTTTTTAGAGAAAACAAATAGTGTAATACAAATATTAATTTAATATGAATAAGTATAGTAAAATTATAATACAATTATAATATCATTATTTTATTATAATTGTGAGACCTACCTTTAATATATATAGTATATTGTATATGTGTTGAATATGTAAATACCAACTCTTTATCATTTTTTTTTTCATATGTTGTATCAACTCTTATTCATTGTATATGTGTTGTATATATTATGATTATTATATATATATATATCTAATAGGTACATAATCCTTGTAAGGGTACATGTGGTTTTGCCTTTGAAAACGCCTAATTATTGACGATGATAACTCCGATTTCGCTTCTTCCGTGGCTAAAGGTGGTCGTCATCTAGTGAAGAAGAAGTCAAAGGTGATTTTGCCTAAAGAAAATTCAACTTTGAAGGCCAGAAGAGAAAGAAGAAGTCAACTTCAAAACAACTGTGATGAAACTGTGATACAAAAGTTATATTTGTTGCAAGCCAACTAACATAAAACTACAAAACAACTAATAATTCCACATATTTAATACAAACAAATATTACAACAATCATGTTTTATCTGTTCATGTCGCATATTTGACAATTCTGAGCCCTATTTTTATAATACTATGATATTATAGTAGCAAAACCATTATTCAACTAACATGCAACTTAATTACAACTAAAAATGTTAAATATGAATGTGTATATGTAAGAAACTATTTATCAGTATTTTTTTTGTCACTGATCGATAATTACTTGTACCTTAATAGTAATATGTGGAGAAATAACTATTAGCAAAATATTTATGCAACTGTTATGAAACATTAAAAATTAGAACAATGTTTCTATGTACGTAACTCTATCTACACATCTCTTTGTGATTTAATATGAACAAATTCACTATTAAAAATTTGGAAAACAACGAAAATACATCAGGATAAATATTTTACTATAGTATTGATGTAATTTTTTTTTTAGATTATACTTGAGTTGGATTGTTTGAAAACTCCAGTTTAATTTTTTGAGATCTGCATTCCATGGATCTAAAAATTAAATTCAGGACATTAGTTTTATGCGAATTAAATTAGATTTCTGGTTGAATTTTAGTTTCGTAGTAGTTTCTCTGCACTTTTTTTTTATGAATTCAAAATAGCTCCTATTTTTATTGATTCCAGTCGTCTTCTCAGGTGAAGTAGTCAGAATTAATGGTGGTTCTCTTTCTGGTTAGATTTTGTTTCGGTTGTGTTGGGTTGCTGGGTGGTTGATCGAATGTTGCATCACACAAATGTTTCAATCCCAAGAAGTGTGGATCGTGGGTTGAAGGTGTGTGTAAGAGGTATTTGTGTAATTTTTTTTTATCAGGTTTGTATATTTGTTTATTTGGCCGGCTAAATTTTTTCTTTGTAATATTACCTTTTTTTGGTTAAAACTAAAAAAATCTCATTATTTTAACTCTAAAAACTAATAATAATTTTTTGAAAGAAAGTTCATCAATATTATAAGGCACATCGCCAAGAAAACTACTAAACAAAAGACGGACATCATGCTAAACAATTAGGGAACCCCGACCACCAAACACGCAGTGACTCAAGAGAAAAAGCTAATTGTGCAAGCTAATGAGCATTAGCATTATTAGTCTACTTATAACGAGATGATATAATAAAAGAAAAAGAATCCCACACACGAAAAATATCATGAAGCACAATACGAAACTCAAGAAAAAAAAATTTCTTTACAACCCACACTTTCCACTAAATGAAGACAATCTGAGAATATCTTCACATGAAAATAACCCATTTGAAGACAAAGTCGGAGACCATGGAGTAAAGCAGCCGCTTCAGAAATAGGGGGTTCAAAATAGAAAACCAAAAGAGCAGCTGTCGAGAACAAAATAGATCCAGCAGCATTAGACAGCACTGCCCCAAGTCCCATCGCTCTCGCTTCTGTTCTAACACCAGCATCCACGAATGGATTGAATTGTCCCAATTGGATTTCTACAGGCAACACCATCCCTGAAGGCACAATAGTCGATGTCAAATCACTATTAAGACCATGAGATTAGGCCTCCTGATACCGCATAAGATGATCTAAAGCCCAAGGCCCTACCATTTCATCCTTCAGAAGATGATGCTCATGAACCATAGTATTCTAACGATGCTTTATCCTCCAACAAATTATAAGTAATTCTTCTACTTCTTGTTTACAAAAAAATGTCATACAACCAACAATAAGATCATAAAAAGATGCAGGCACTCCAACCTTATCCAAACCTTGAATTCCCCACCCTTTCCAAATTCCTTTGAGAGAAGGGCACAACTAAAGAGCATGAAGAGTCGTTTCATTAAATTTCAAGCAAATCAGACACATGTTAGGTTATTTTTAGTATTATTTTTAGATTAATTTTAGTGTATTTTTAATTTAGTTTTACTTGTGTTTGGAGCAATTTTACGCTTTTTATATTTTATTTTTGCAGATTTAAAATAGAAGAATATTAGAAAATATCAAAGGAAAAAGATGAGAAAAAAAGATAAAAGATCACATAAAAGGATAAGTGTGCAGATGGGGACCATGCCGCAACATGAGTAGAAGCATGCCACGGCCTGTGTTCGTGAGAAGCTGAAGCGTGTGAGAAATTTCATACACGGGTCGTGGCACAAGATGAGCATGCCGTCGCCCGCCCCCCTAATTTAAAGAGAAATAGGACTTTTCAGCGTTGGCTCATCTGTCCTATCTAATTCGAAGCTGAATAGGTTTTCTGCATGTGCTATCTTATGCTATCTTTTTTATTCCTCATTGGCTATATAAGAAGTGAACTTTAGTGGATTTTATGGGCAAGCAATTCAGAAGGAAATCAAAAGCATTCAACTGAGTACGAATTTTTGAGATTGAATTCAATACTGGAGGCACTTTTCAGAGGGTTTTCAACATTCTTTTCTTCTCTATTTTCTTCTCTGTTCTTAAATTAATATGTGTAAATTTGCTACAATGAACATGAGTAGCTAAATAGTTCTTTAGGGTCAGATAGAGATTGTTTGATATTGATTTGTGGTTTAAATAAGATTTAATTTTCCCTCAATTTCTATGTATTCTTTTCATTCGTACTTAAATACTTTTAATTGTCTGATCACCAATTAACTATTTATGATTTTTGATGCAAGATCTGAGAAGTGAATATTGATTATGCTATAGTGAAATAAAACTGAATTTTGATATAGGACGAGAGTACCTATATGGTTTAGATAGCTTATAGGGTTTCTGTGTTTAAGGCCTGTTACATGTTTAATTTATCACGAGAGTATAAAATTTGTATGTAATTGAAGTTTATATATCTTAGAAGACTATAAATTACCTTAGTAAACATGCTATTGCATAGAAATTGGTAAGAGGAAGATAATCAGATTAAGCCATAATCAATAGATACAATTGAAATCGAAAGCCCTAACTTGTATTCATTGTTAATTCCTTTATTAATTTATCTGCTTCTTACTTTTGCTGTTTTTCTTTCTTTTTTTTTATTTTAATTTTCTTTTAAAATTTTATATAGCCAAATAGAAGTAAGAATTTAATTTTAACGTACTTAACTACAATCCTTGTGGGATCGACCTCACTCTTTGTGAGTATTAATTGTTAAAATAATACGTATACTTGCGTGTTGCAAATTACCACAACACACATCTGGGGTACTTATACCATGTCGAGCCAAGTTAGCATAAGTATGGATAAAATTAAAAGAGGTCTTCCAAACAAAATTCTTCACCTTAGGAAGAAGATTGAGAGCCCAAACATACTTCTACCACCGAGTTGAACTACTGGAAGACGCCTCATGCCCCCAACCCAATCGAGAGACAGTGCTCTAATACCCACTCTTCACCGTATAACAGCCAGAAGTAGAGAAGTTCTAAAAAAGTATATCCTCTCTGTCAATAGGAGTAGGAATAGATAAAATAGGCTTTGCCTCCAAAGATGTAAAATGATCCAAATGCAAGGAGCATTCCACCCCTAGACTTCAACTTTAAATCACTAACCTTTTATACCTCAACACCACCACTAAATGAGAAAGCACGACCCACGTGATCCTTGGGTATTAAACAATCCTCACAAATCCTAATGGAATCACCTTTCCCAACAAGCCAACACACCCCTTCCTTCCACAAATCACGCCCCTAAAGGACACTTTTCTAAAGGAAGGAAGCCCACTTTGTGAACTCGACATCCACAATAAATCAATTTGGGTAGTACAAACCTTTCATCACTCTAACTGCCAAAGTCTCCGTGCAATCATGTAAACGACCAACTTTCTTAGCAAGGAGCAACTGATTGAACAAACCCATATCTATAAACCCCATTCCACCATTCACTTTGTGACAACAGAGTTGGGCGCATGTAGACTAATGAGTTTTGCACTTATCATCATCACCCCTACCAAAATCGTACACACATGCTATGAATTTCATTAATAAGACCAACAAGAAGCCAAAATAAACTCATAGCATACGTAGGAATTGTTTGAATAACACATTTTAGAAGAACCTCACGACCCCCAGAAGAGAAAAGCTTAGACTTCCAACCAAAATGTTTATTCCAAATTTTATCCTTGATGGACTTAAAAACCACTTTTACTCTTCCCAACAAAGCACAGGAGGCCCAAATTTTTATCATGACAAAGAACTAGAGAAACTCCAAGAATATTAGCCAACACAACATAAAGTTTTTGGGAATACTATTTCCAAAGCAAACTACCGATTTATGCAAATTAACAAGCTATCCTGAAGCTTCTTCATAAGATAGGAAGACACTCCGGAACCATGCATAACTCTCAGTATTAGCTTCAATAAAGAAGAAACTATCATCAACAAAAAGCAAGTGTAAGATCATGGGTCCACGCTGACCACACCTTAACCCAAAAATATTGTTTAAGCCAATTTTATGTTTAATGAGAGAAGATAACCCTTCAGCATAAATCAAAAAGAAAAAAGGGGACAGTTGGTCACCTTGTCTCAAACCACGAGTAGGCACAATGTTCCCAATAATATCATATTTACATTTATGGCATATGAAACACTAGTTATACATCACATAACAAGACCAATCCAACCAGGATGAAAGCCTAACATCTTCATCATGCTCCACCAATCAACACGATCATAGGCCTTATCCATATCCGCTTTATAAGCTGGAAACCCTTATTTACCTTTCTTGTGACACTTAATAATATTCAAATATTTAAATCTAATCATAGCATTGTCCGAGATAAGGTGCCGAAGAATAAAAGCACTTTACTTCATAGAAATAACATCATTAAGAACCCCGCGAAACCTATTAGTGATCATCTTTGCAATGATTTTATAAATGATATTACAAAGACTTATAGGCCTAAAGTTAGTAGGATTGAGTGGTTCCTTCACTTTAAGAATAAGAGTAATAATAGTTTCATTAATACTATGATTAGTACCCGTCCCATCAATGAACCCGAGACAAGTCTTGCAAACATCATTACCCACAATATCCCAGAATTTTTGATAAAAGCTACTACTCATACCATCAGTTTAAGCAAGTTAAACTATTTTTCTTATTTTCAATTGGACAGGTTGATAATTAGATATTTTTAATCCTATATTTATATTAAGTTGTTGAAATATGTTATAATATACTTTAATTTTTGTGATACACGCTATATTAAGTGTAATATCCGCTAACTCCGAAAGGGTATTTTTGTAATTTTATTTAGCTGAGAGTATTTTTTTTTATTTTACATATTTATGGATTTAAATATGTATGAGATTATTTTTATGATGATATAATATTTAATTTTATTGGCATGTGCATAATGCCTAATAGATACATATGTCTGGATATTGTTATATGGGTATATTATTATTATTATTATTATTATTATTATTATTTTTATTATTATTATTATTATTATTATTATTAACATATTATTATACGTATTATCATTATTATTATTATTATTATTATTATTATTATTATTATTATCATTATTATTATTATTATTATTATTACTAACAGTGTATATATGCGATACGTATACGAACGAAACGGAACCGAACGCCTATTTTGGTGGAATGGGAATCGCTCCACTTCGGTTCAATGCGATATTTTGCTTGGGTTTAAACACGATAGAAATTAGGTTTTAAACTCTATTTTCGTTCACCCAAAACAGAGAACCAACGAGAGAGAGAGAGAGCACGTATACGGCGTATACGGTACCGAAAACTTTCGTTTCTTCAAGCGGAGTGAAACCTGGGTGAACGTGGGGGTTTGGGATCACTTATATACGACCTAAGGAAGCCTTTTAACGTGGTATAAGGGGCGGAAGTCGTCGTTTTGAGATTCGCCATTTTTGAAGCTTCAAAGGTGCGGCTTAGTTACGGACTCGAATTCGAACGTGTTTAAGCTTGTTCTTGGGTCAAGGGAGGTTATATTTGAGTGCATGGGACCCTAAGGATTGTTTTTGACGTAAGAAAACGAAGCTTTAACGTCCAAAACGAAAATCCAAAATTTTGGACTCCATTAAAGACGGTACACCGCCAACGAAGAAGACAACCCCGATCTGCCTTCTCGGACCACTTTTCTTGATTGTTTTGAGGTCCTGAAAATTGTGGAGAGCTTCCCCAATCAAAAGGACGCTTCAAGAGCAATCGGAGACAAAGTTACATTTTACCGGCGACGAAACCGACGAGAACGCCGGCGACCGCAATCTGACCATTTCTGAGGTGTTTTTCTTAGATTTTTTTGTATATTTTGATTCCTTATTTTATTCTAAGGTGCTTGGTGAAGTTTCATAATTTTCTGAATTTATTTGGAATTATTGTGAATTATTTAGTATAATTCATAGATTAATTATGAAAAATACTTATATTACTCAGAAAAATCTAAATATATTTTATATGATTAGTTATGAGATATAAACTATTGCAAAATTGGTAGATTCGAATTTCGGTTAATTTTGTATTTTTCATGAATTATTTGTGTTATTTATTAAATTAATTATGAAAAATACTTAGGTTGCTCAGAAAAAAATCTAGATTAATTTTATTTGATGGACTATGATATATAAACGGTTATAAAATTGGTAGATTGAATTTTCAGGCGATTATGTATTTTTCATGAATTATTGATGTTATTTCTTATTTTAATTATGAAAAATACCTAGGTTGCTTAGAAAATTCAAAGAAAATTATTTATGACCTATTACAGATTATAAAGTGTATTAGAAGAGTTAGATTCGGTTTTTAATCAATTTTGGTATTTTTCATGAATTTACTTAATTAATGCTTAAGTTAATTATGAAAAATAGATAAGTGTTGTTAAAATAGTAAAATATATTTTTGTGATACCATTTACTGCCTATGATATCAAATGGAATAGGTTTTATTATTTATTGGTTGCTGTAGGTATTTATTATAATTATTGGTGATTAATTAACTATTTATTTGGACTTTAATAAGAATAAATAGTATTTTAGTAAATTTTACGTAAAAATGTGTTGTATGAATTCATGTTTTACGTTAAGAATGTTTGTTTGAGTCCATGCAATATGTTTGTGTGAATCTAAATAATAAATGCTTATGTATGGTGTGTCATGCAAGCGAAATGGACCTATGTGTTACGTATTTTTACGTAAGTTTCTGTATGAGTTTAGAGATTCATACTTGAATGTATTTTGAGTGTATTTTTGTGTTAATGAATGTCTAGGATCTTGTTCTCAACAAGGAAATTCGTTGAGGTGCTCGAGGTAGCAAGTGTGGTCTTAGCAACTGAGGTAAGAAGAGTGGACATCTGTACACAGGGTGTATGTTATGCATACAACTTGGGTTGGTTTGTTATTTAATTTGATAGTGTTGTGATTTTCTTATATTTTGTGAGCATCATTAGCATGAGAATAATATTAGGGTCTTGCTGCTTGTGTGAGCATAACACTTGGAGGTTATAACATTATCATGGGTGAGTACAACTTATGGTAATTAATTGCCCTGTTGGATGCCAAGTGTGAGAATAACACAAGGCAGGGTAGGTTACCTCATGTCCGATCAACATGAGAGAATAGTTGATTATCGTATGTGAGTATAATGTGTGGTATGAGACTTGACGTGTGCATGTGAGAACAACATGCGTTGTGGATATATTTATGGAATGTGAATTACTGTTGATTAATATAAAAGAGCAAATTATGTCAAGTAACTAGTTAGGAGGGTTATGTCCTACATAGCTCTTCTTACTGGGCGTTAGCTCACGGGTACTCTGTGTGCAGGTAAGGGTAAGGCTAAGCAGTGAGAATGAAGAGCTCGAGGCGTGGACCGCATGTTAGGGGGCTGGCACAGTATTTTGCTTTTTAATGTTTTTAACTGCTAAACATTTTGGAACTATTATTTTGACTTAACTAGTTCTTATTTAAGTTTACAGTACTAAAAGTATTTTGTTTTAAACAATGAGATCTCATGCTTGGATATTTTTCAATAAAGCAGTATTTGATTGTCTTTATCTTATTAAATTGTTTTATACGGACTATCCTATGTGACATCTCGGGAAATCGGGGTGTTACATTATGGTACCAGAGCAATACGGTCCTAAAGAATGTGGTTAGCCCTAACATGTAAAGTTCACCGCCATGAGACGAGCTCGACTCACTGTACTGTAAGTGGTTATTACTTATAATTAAGTTGCCTTAAATTTCTGCATGCGAGAGGGTAACATTATTTTCATGTAAAATTGATGATCAAAATGATCTTGATGTGTATTGGTTTGTGTGGTTCAGGAGTTTAGAAATGCCTCCTAGAAGGTCAGTTAGAGTGGGTCGAGGTCGAGGTCGAGGTCGAGGCCAAGGCCAAGGCCGAGATGATGGAGGGATCAATGAACCACCTCAAACACCACAGGGATGGGAAGAACGCATTGCCGCACTGGAAGGAATCATTCATAGGCAGGACGAAGAACTTCGTCGACCGAGACGTCAACGGAGCCGCCGGTCAAATAAGGCAAGATGCAGAAAATAGAGACCCACCAGCTGCAGTGGTATATCCTGCTACAGAGGCTAGACATGAGTTGTTAGCAGAGAGATTTCGAAAACAACACCCACCTGAGTTTGAGGGAGGCATAGACCCGGTAGTGGCTGAGGAGTGGATAAGTCGCATAGAAAGCATTTTGCAGATGCTAAGGGTGGATGGGAATGACCGAGTGAAGTGTGCATCTTACATGCTGAGGAAAGATGCTCGTATCTGGTGGGAGGTGGTGGAACAAACAAAGGATGTAGATACCATGAACTGGGACGATTTCAAAAGGGTCTTTAATGAGAAGTATTATAACTCAGCAGTTCTAGCAGCAAAGGTCGATGAATTTACTGGGTTAGTCCAAGGGAGTCTTACTGTGACTGAGTATGCACAAAAATTTGATAGATTGGCAAAATTCGCTCCAAATCTGGTACCTACTGATAGAGTGCGAGCACATCGATTTGTGGAGGCCTGAAACCAATGGTTGCTCGAGATGTGGAAATTGTGTCAAGGGGTCAATTCAGTTATGCTCAAGTTGTCGAAATGGCTCTTACGGCGGAGCGGAGTGAAAACAAAATTTGGAAGGAAAATGCTGCCAAGAGAGAATCTAAGAAAGGTGGAGCCAATTCTAATGACCACAAGAAACGGGGACAGGACCAGTCCGGGCAGCCAAGTCAAGACAAGAGGTACAAAAGTGATAACGACCAACGATTTAATGGCAGCAGTGGGCGAAACATTCCAGAATGCCCTAAATGTACCAAACGTCATCTCGGCGAGTGTCGCGCAAAAGCATGCTACAAATGTGGAAAAGAAGGACACATCAAACGCAATTGCCCACTGTGGGGACAGACTGGGAGCAGAGCAGAACCCAAGAAAGATGACAAGTATGTTCCAGCCAGAGTTTATGCCATCACTCAAGCAGAAGCTGAGGCCAGTCCTTTGGTTGTATCAGGTCAGATTCTTATGGCCAACACCACTTGTAAAGTTTTGTTTGATTCTGGTGCAACTCATTCCTTTATTGCTAGCACAATTGTAAATCATATAAATGCACCGAGTGAATTATTTACTGTGGGGTTTGGGACCATGTTACCATCTGGGGAGGTTGTAATCTCTAGAAGTTGGCTTAGGGGTATACCTGTCAGGATAGATGGTAGAGAATTATTTGTAGACCTGATTGTATTAGATTTATTTGATTTTGATGTAATCTTGGGCATGGATTTTCTTACCAAATATGGAGCATCAATTGACTGCAAGCAAAAGAAAGTTGTTTTCACACCAGAAGATGGAGAGACATTCGAGTTCAGAGGGGTAGGAAAGAAACCCCGCACTCCTATTATTTCGGCAATGAAGGCTGGACAACTATTGCAGCGTGGGTGCTTAGGGTATCTAGTTAATGTGGTTGATGACACCAAGAAAATTGAAAGAAAGCCGGAGGAAACACGGGTAGTTGCTGAGTTTCTTGATGTATTTCCAGAGGAGTTACCCGGGTTACCACCACACAGAGAAATCGAATTTGTGATAGAATTAGTGCCCGGAACAGCACCAGTTTCCCGCGCACCATATAGGATGGCACCATCTGAATTGAAAGAACTCAAAATACAGTTGGAAGAATTGCTTAAGTTAGGGTTTATCAGACCTAGCTACTCTCCGTGGGGCGCACCAGTTCTATTTGTTAAAAAGAAAGACGGTACTATGAGAATGTGCATAGATTACCGAGAACTGAACAAGGTGACTATAAAGAATCGGTACCCATTACCGAGGATTGACGACTTGTTTGACCAGCTTCAAGGGAAAAATGTATTTTCTAAGATTGATCTTCGTTCAGGATACCATCAGCTAAGAATCAAAAATGAAGACATACCGAAGACAGCCTTCAGAACGAGATACGGACATTACGAGTTCATGGTGATGTCATTTGGACTTACAAATGCCCCAGCAGCTTTTATGGACCTCATGAACCGAGTCTTCAAGGAATATCTGGATCAGTTTGTCATTGTATTCATAGATGATATTCTGATTTATTCTAAGACAGAGGAGGAACATGAGGAGCACTTACGCTTGACCTTACGGCGGCGAGAGAACATCAATTGTATGCCAAGTACAAAAAATGTGAGTTCTGGTTGTCCGAGGTTGCATTTTTGGGCCACATTGTCACTAACGGGGGAATAAAAGTAGATCCTGCTAAGGTTGCTGCAGTGAAAGAATGGCCTAGACCAAAGACCGCCTCAGAGGTTCGAAGCTTTTTGGGTTTAGCAGGCTATTATAGAAGGTTTGTTGAGGGGTTCTCAAAGATAGCCACACCCTTAACAGAATTAACTAGGAAGAATCTAAAATTTTCCTGGTCAGACAAGTGTGAGCAAAGCTTCCAAGAGTTGAAGAATAGACTTATCTCAGCACCAATCCTCAGTTTACCAACAGAAGAGGGACAATTTGCGGTATATTGTGATGCATCTAAACAAGGGTTGGGTTGTGTTCTAATGCAAGAAGGGAAGGTAATTGCTTACGCTTCAAGGCAATTAAAAGAATACGAACAGAGATACCCGACACATGACCTAGAGTTAGCCGCAGTGGTTTTTGCACTAAAAATCTGGCGTCATTATCTCTATGGAGTGAAATGTGAAATCTACACCGATCATAAGAGTTTAAAGTACTTTTTCACCCAGAGGGAGTTAAACATGAGGCAGAGGAGATGGTTGGAGCTAGTCAAAGACTACGACTGCGAGATAATGTACCATCCTGGTAAAGCCAATGTGGTAGCGGATGCACTCAGCCGTAGAGGTCCCGGACTAGTTTCCACTTTACAAGGAGTATCAAGGGAATTAGTGGAAGACATGGAACGAGCTGGTATAGAGTTTATTACAGGACAACTTGCAAAGGTCACACTTCAATCCACTTTGTTAGAAAGAATTAAGGAGGGGCAGACGACAGATCAAAAGCTCAGTGAACTAAAGCAAGAAATTTTGAATAGTAACGCCAAAGATTATGAAATATCAGACACGGGATTAATTCGGTTCAAGGGACGAATTTATGTGCCCGATAATGATGAGCTCAAGAAGGGGATATTGGTAGAAGCTCATACTACACCTTATTCAGTTCATCCCGGGACCACTAAAATGTACCATGACCTAAAAGCATTGTATTGGTGGCCTGGTATGAAAAAGGATGTAGTTGAATTTGTGGCCAAATGCTTAACATGTCAACAAGTTAAAGCAGAGCATCAAAGACCAGCGGGATTATTACAACCACTGAAGCTCCCTGAATGGAAGTGGGAAGAGATTTCCATGGATTTTGTGACTGGGTTACCTAAGACTACAAAGCAACATGACGCCATTTGGGTAGTCGTCGATAGGTATACAAAATCTGCCCATTTTCTACCAGTACGCATGACTTACTCCATGGACCATTTTGCTGAACTTTATGTGAATGAGATTGTGAGATTACATGGGGCACCGTATTCTATTGTTTGTGATCGAGATGCTCGGTTCACTTCATCTTTTTGGGAACGCTTACGAGCAATGGGAACTCGATTGAAGTTCAGTACTGCATATCATCCAGAGACAGATGGTCAGACTGAGAGAACAAATCAGATCTTGGAAGACATGTTGAGGGCATGTGTGATAGATTTCCAAGGATCATGGAGCAAATACCTGCCTTTGATCGAATTTTCTTACAACAACAACTATCAGTCTACTATCGGGGTAGCACCCTATGAGATGTTGTATGGAAGAAAGTGCAGGTCTCCACTGCATTGGGATGAGTTGGGAGAGAACAAACTCCTAGGGCCAGATGCAGTTCAGCACACCAACGAAGCTATTCAGAAGATCAGGGCTAGAATGATCACAGCTCAGAGCAGACAGAAATCTTACGCAGACCTGAAGCGGAGGGACATTGAGTTCGAAGTGGGTGATCATGTGTTTCTTCGAGTGACACCACGAAAAGGACTCTCAGTGAAGAGATTTGGTAAGAGAGGGAAACTAAGTCCTAGATATGTTGGTCCATTTCAGATATTGGATAGAGTGGGCAGTGTAGCTTATAGAATAGCTTTACCGCCATCATTATCTGGGGTGCACAATGTATTTCATGTATCTCAACTCCGGAAATATGTGTCAGACCCATCGCATGTTTTGAGCTATGAAACACTGGGTTTGCAGGAAGATTTGTCCTACAATGAACGTCCGGTAAAGATTCTTGATCAAAAGGATAGGATTTTGAGAAATAAGACAATTACCTTGGTGAAAGTCCTATGGAAAAACAGCGTGGTTGAGGAAGCTACTTGGGAGCTAGAGTCTGACATGCGAGAACAATATCCAGAATTATTTGAGTAAAATTTCGGGACGAAATTTTCTTTTAGAGGGGGATAATTGTAATATCCGCTAACTCCGAAAGGGTATTTTTGTAATTTTATTTAGCTGAGAGTATTTTTTTTTATTTTACATATTTATGGATTTAAATATGTATGAGATTATTTTTATGATGATATAATATTTAATTTTATTGGCATGTGCATAATGCCTAATAGATACATATGTCTGGATATTGTTATATGAGTATATTATTATTATTATTATTATTATTTTTATTCTTATTATTATTATTAACATATTATTATACGTATTATCATTATTATTATTATTATTATTATTATTACTAACAGTGTATATATGCGATACGTATACGAACGAAACGGAACCGAACGCCTATTTTGGTGGAATGGGAATCGCTCCACTTCGGTTCAATGCGATATTTTGCTTGGGTTTAAACACGATAGAAATTAGGTTTTAAACTCTATTTTCGTTCACCCAAAACAGAGAACCAACGAGAGAGAGAGAGAGAGCACGTATACGGCGTATACGGTACCGAAAACTTTCGTTTCTTCAAGCGGAGTGAAACCTGGGTGAACGTGGGGGTTTGGGATCACTTATATACGACCTAAGGAAGCCTTTTAACGTGGTATAAGGGGCGGAAGTCGTCGTTTTGAGATTCTCCATTTTTGAAGCTTCAAAGGTGCGGCTTAGTTACGGACTCGAATTCGAACGTGTTTAAGCTTGTTCTTGGGTCAAGGGAGGTTATATTTGAGTGCATGGGACCCTAAGGATTGTTTTTGACGTAAGAAAACGAAGCTTTAACGTCCAAAACGAAAATCCAAAATTTTGGACTCCATTAAAGACGGTACACCGCCAACGAAGAAGACAACCCCGATCTGCCTTCTCGGACCACTTTTCTTGATCGTTTTGAGGTCCTGAGCATTGTGGAGAGCTTCCCCAATTGAAAGGACGCTTCAAGAGCAATCGGAGACAAAGTTACATTTTACCGGCGACGAAACCGACGAGAACGCCGGCGACCGCGTTCTGACCGTTTCTGAGGTGTTTTTCTTAGATATTTTTGTATATTTTGATTCCTTATTTTATTCTAAGGTGCTTGGTGAAGTTTCATAATTTTCTGAATTTATTTGGAATTATTGTGAATTATTTAGTATAATTCATAGATTAATTATGAAAAATACTTATATTACTCAGAAAAATCTAAATATATTTTATATGATTAGTTATGAGATATAAACTATTGCAAAATTGGTAGATTCGAATTTCGGTTAATTTTGTATTTTTCATGAATTATTTGTGTTATTTATTAAATTAATTATGAAAAATACTTAGGTTGCTCAGAAAAAAATCTAGATTAATTTTATTTGATGGACTATGATATATAAACGGTTATAAAATTGGTAGATTGAATTTTCAGGCGATTATGTATTTTTCATGAATTATTGATGTTATTTCTTATTTTAATTATGAAAAATACCTAGGTTGCTTAGAAAATTCAAAGAAAATTATTTATGACCTATTACAGATTATAAAGTGTATTAGAAGAGTTAGATTCGGTTTTTAATCAATTTTGGTATTTTTCATGAATTTACTTAATTAATGCTTAAGTTAATTATGAAAAATAGATAAGTGTTGTTAAAATAGTAAAATGTATTTTTGTGATACCATTTACTGCCTATGATATCAAATGGAATAGGTTTTATTATTTATTGGTTGCTGTAGGTATTTATTATAATTATTGGTGATTAATTAACTATTTATTTGGACTTTAATAAGAATAAATAGTATTTTAGTAAATTTTACGTAAAAATGTGTTGTATGAATTCATGTTTTACGTTAAGAATGTTTGTTTGAGTCCATGCAATATGTTTGTGTGAATCTAAATAATAAATGCTTATGTATGGTGTGTCATGCAAGCGAAATGGACCTATGTGTTACGTATTTTTACGTAAGTTTCTGTATGAGTTTAGAGATTCATACTTGAATGTATTTTGAGTGTACTTTTGTGTTAATGAATGTCTAAGATCTTGTTCTCAACAAGGAAATTCGTTGAGGTGCTCGAGGTAGCAAGTGTGGTCTTAGCAACTGAGGTAAGAAGAGTGGACATCTGTACACAGGGTGTATGTTATGCATACAACTTGGGTTGGTTTGTTATTTAATTTGATAGTGTTGTGATTTCCTTATATTTTGTGAGCATCATTAGCATGAGAATAATATTAGGGTCTTGCTGCTTGTGTGAGCATAACACTTGCAGGTTATAACATTATCATGGGTGAGTACAACTTATGGTAATTAATTGCCCTGTTGGATGCCAAGTGTGAGAATAACACAAGGCAGGGTAGGTTACCTCATGTCTGATCAACATGAGAGAATAGTTGATTATCGTATGTGAGTATAATGTGCGGTATGAGACTTGATGTGTGCATGTGAGAACAACATGCGTTGTGGATATATTTATGGAATGTGAATTACTGTTGATTAATATAAAAGAGCAAATTATGTCAAGTAACTAGTTAGGAGGGTTATGTCCTACATAGCTCTTCTTACTGGGCGTTAGCTCACGGGTACTCTGTGTGCAGGTAAGGGTAAGGCTAAGCAGTGAGAATGAAGAGCTCGAGGCGTGGACCGCATGTTAGGGGGCTGGCACAGTATTTTGCTTTTTAATGTTTTTAACTGCTAAACATTTTGGAACTATTATTTTGACTTAACTAGTTCTTATTTAAGTTTACAGTACTAAAAGTATTTTGTTTTAAACAATGAGATCTCATGCTTGGATATTTTTCAATAAAGCAGTATTTGATTGTCTTTATCTTATTAAATTGTTTTATACGGACTATCCTATGTGACATCTCGGGAAATCGGGGTGTTACATTACGTAAAGTATGTGCTTAACAACCTATATGATTCGATATATATATTGAATACATATAATTTAGTATACTATTCATGTAGCTTAATAATATATCTCAAATACATTAATTTCAATTAAAATATATAATACACCATATTAAACTATAGCATTTGGTATGGAGTGTTTAAAATAATTTACTTATAGAGAATATTATGAAAGAGAATATTGTAGAGAAATGTGTAAATCGTGTTTGGTTGTGTAAGGTAATATATTAATTGAATTATACTGTTTGATTGAGTGTAAGAATCTTATATATTATTTTAAAATTTTAAAATAAAAATATTTTTTATTATATCTATTTAATGTTAATTATACATAAAAATAAAATAATTATTCAATAAAAATATATATATATTAATTAGTAAATATTAAATTTCATTGTATTTTTTATTAGTTAAAATGAATATTTTCGTATATTTTATCACTATGTCATCTTTTTGTTCGTTATGTCATTTATGTATACCATCCGTATACAATTTATGTATAATGCATATATATATATATATATTATTATTAATAACATAAAAATAACTAGCCTAAAAAAATTGATCTCACATACTAAATATATATCGTAATATTTTGTTATAATAAATCATAATCTTAATGTTATTCAAATTTATTTATTAATTCAAAAATGATATTCAAATTAATATAATAGAAGGGAATATTCAAGTCCACCCTTTTTTAAGGTGTCAGCTTTACCCTCCTCGATGGTAGTTATATTACTAAAAGAATAATATTTCAATGTTAAACTCTCAAAACAAACAGGGTAATGTTTCACCTTATGATTCTCTTGCTAGCATTAACCCATTCCAAACAGCCTAAGTGTTGAGATTAAAAAAAGAAAAAAAAAAACACAAAGCATTGATGAGCTCCATATAGGATGTTCTTTAGCGTTGATTAGCATAAGATGTTTTATATAAATATATCTCTCTTATATTAAATGTGGTAATTTAACAAAAATAGTTCGTTTAACAATTTTTTTTCCGGTTAAAATTAACAGTTAAAACTAACGTCGTTAAATCAATCACTAAAATAACTTTTTTTTTAAAAAAAAAAAAATAATTTTAAATATCTAAATTTAATTTATTTATTAAAATATAACTTGGATCATTATTTAAAAGTATCAACAAAATTAGATAATTATTTTTATATATAAATCTTAATTTAAATTTAAATTAGACTTTAATGCAATTAATTAAACATACTATATAACAAATTTATTAGTCATATTATTTAAAATATCTAAACTTATTTACTTATTTTATTGTTTAATAAAATTAGTTAGATATATTTTTTTATAAATAAATTTAAAACTAGATTAAATTCTATATATTTAAAAAAAATATAATTGAATTGCATCAGATTTAATTTTTATTATTGTTTATATGAATAATTAGGTAATAGAAACTCTAATACAAGTCTAAGCAACATGCATGATATTACTAATACCTAGTATATATATACATAAATTTTGAACAATAGAGATTTGAACATTAAACTTTCTCTTTATAAAAAAAAGGTAAATATTATTAAGTTATCTCCCTAAGAATAAGATACACAATCAATACACAAAGATAAATTATAGTATTTTTGCAAACTAATCGTGTGTCAATGACTAATTGGTAAAAATAAAAAGTCAGAGTCCAATAAAGACTCGGTCCAACCCAATAAGCAAGAAAAGCAAAACCCTAAAAACTGAGTAATCAACTCAGATTGTTCGAGATTCAATCACGAAACTCTTCTCTCTCATAGAGATAACTCTAGGGTTTGAGAACCAAAGATCCCAAAAACACACACGAAATTAAGAAAAAATTCACACACACACACAAAAAAAACAAATAAAAAAGATTTAGGGTTAGATAATCAAATAAAGATAGATCGGTGGCACATGGGTTTGATCTCGAGTTCACCTCATAATAGGGTTATGTCTCCATTAAGCTCGCCTCAGAGTAACTTGATCTCCACTATAATCAACAGGTTATTACAAGTGTTCTTCATATTTGAAGCCGCAAAAGTCTTGGTTGATAATCGCAGTGTTTCAACCTTTGAATATCTCTATATTTTTCTCTCAATCTCGCGAGGGAAGTAATTTCTTTAGATAAATTTCTCTAGTCTGAACTGGGTTTTTATAAGTTGATGTAGTTGTTAGGGTAGTTAGGATCTTGTAGTTGTTGGGCTGTATTTTTCGGGTTGTTCTTGTTATCGTTATTTCTTTTCCTTGTAACTGAAAAACAATTGAGAGTTGGTTTTAGCCTCTAGACACACTTTATAATTTGCTTTGCTATAACCTTTTGTAATTGACTTATGCTTATAAGAGAATTTATTCTGACAAATTCTACCTAAATTCCCTTATGAGTGATGATAGATTAGTATAATCTAAGGATCTTATAGCTTAATGACCATTAGGGTCAGTTTTCTTTGTCAATCTCTAGCAAGTTCATGCAATGTTTGAACGTAGGTAGGGTTACCACTTTAGTTCCCATATCAGCAGGGTTATGTTCAGTACGTGGGAGCCTTTTCCATTATGACCTCTCCCTGTGTCACTTTGTCTCTGATAAAGTGGTACTTAATTTTAACATGATTGGTTCTGTCATGGAAGACAAGATTCTTGCAAAGATGAATGCAACCTTAGTTGTCTGAGTAGATGGTAGGGACACTCTTAAGTAGGCTTAATTTTTTCAGGACAACTTTATTCCACATGACCTCTTTAATGGCTTATGTTGCAGAGATATACTCTGCCTCTGAAGTAGATAGGGCAACCACATGTTGCAATTGGGCCTTCTAACTAATGTAGTTTCCTCCTATTGGAAAATAATAGGCAGTTGTAGATCTTTTAGTATCTCTGTCACCAACATAGTTTGAGCCGCAAAATCCTTCTACCAAGGTTAGGCTTTGTGACTGTTTAAACACAGGGCCAATATTTGTAGTTCCTATTAGGTACCTGAATATTCACTTCATAGCAAGCCAGTGTAGTTTTCAAGGGTTAAACATATACTTACTGAGCACACTTATAGCATAGGCTATCTCAGGGCTAGTACTTACCATTAAGTACATTATAGACCCAACAACATTAGAATAGGGTCCCTTGCTCATCTCCTCTTTCTCTTTTGAAAAACCTAACAGTGTCTATTTCTTCTTAGTTGATTTTAAAGAACGATTCTTATCTAAGATTGCATGAAACAAAATCAGAAAACACACAGATTTACAAGCTTCATCTGATCCTAGAAACTCATTCCAGGCGACTATTGCTTGGGTTCCCTTGAACCAGGGTAATAACCTTCACTATGAATTAATCAGAATACAATATCCAGTCTTGATTACAATTTCTCAAAAGTAATTTAACATCAGCTCATACAAGGATTACCCTACTGATTTGATCACGATCAAATCCAAACAGTCTAAGATCCTTAAGACTTCAGAAGCCAAGATCCCCTTGCTTCCTTGTAGCTGAAATCCCTTCAACATGATCTGAACTCCCTTCAGACAAAACATATCATTAATTCTCCTTCAGCTCCTGAAGATCCAACCAGCAATGACCTGCAAATTAACTAAGAAAAACAAAGAAAAGTTCTGCCGTAGCAGAGCAAAAATAACCAAATGAAAAATATCCAATCAAAGAAGAAGAGTTAGTTAGAAAACCGGTAATCCCTGATTATATACTAACAACTCAAAAACAACAAACTTAACAACTCAGCTCTCAATGAAGGATAGCTGTCCAATGTTTTAAACCAACTAAAGCTGACCTGCCAAGATGAAATAATAAAAACCATTATTATGCTAAAAGGACCAGATGAGACTAGCCAACAGATAGATGACCAAAAACACATAATTTGCCACACAGAACAGCTGGATCTTACATCTTTCTTTGTATTAAGGCCCCCTTCCTTAGAGATCTTGTACTAACTTGTGATGGGCTAACTAGTCTTCTTAGCACTTGTCATTTGGAACTTCTAAATAATCTTCCATATGTAGTCTTCTTGGCACAGTTTTAAAGCCACTTTTCCTCTGTCTCATATAATAGTGATCCCTAAGATTTAGTAGCAACACCCATATATTTCATCTCAAACTCAGATTTGAGAATCTCCTTAATTAACTTTACCTTAGATCTTTCCATAATGACTATCAACATGTTAGCTACATATAGCAGTAAGTAGATGACATCCTTATATCACTTCCATGATAGTAGAGGCATGTGTCATAGTAACTCTTAGAAAAACCTTATTTAGTCATGAAAGCATCAAACATCTTGTCCTATTGCCTATTTATTTAGGTCGATACAGAACTTAATCAACTTACACACTAGATGTCATTTCCCCTTTTCTACAAAACCCTTAGGTTGTTCAATGTAGATGTCTTCCTCTAACTCACCATGTAGAAAAGATGTAGTCACATCCATTTGGTCAATTTCCATATGAAATTGATTAGCCAGGGCAAGCATCAACCTTATAGTTTTGCACTTGATTACAAGAGAAAGAAAAAAATATCAGTGTAGTCCACACCTTCCTTTTGTGTGAGCCCCTTAGTCACTAATCTAGCTTTATACCTTACTGGTTCACCTTTGGATCTTCCTTCCTTATGTCTAAACAACCATTTACATGAAACAATACTCTTCCCTTTAAGTATAGGGATAATTATCTTAGTCTTATTCTTAGTCAGGGAGTGCATCTCCTCATTAATATCATTGTTCCACTTCTTAGCATCCTTGCCTTTGATGGCTTCCTCATAGGTTTCTGGCTCAATCTTCTGTCCATCCAGCATACTTAGAAGAGCGTGCGCAGTATTCTCATTCTAGATATTGAAGTTGTATTTAGGATTTCCACCTGACCTATATCCTAGTCTGGATGACCTTGTTATGAATTTTGAACAGTTCCTGGATTGACTGGCCTTAGGTCAAAGTTGTAACATCCCTGCTTCAAGCCTCCATTAGGCCTTCCCCCACAGATTTATATGGTTCTTATACACGAATACGTCACTCTGACTGCTTTTTGGACTGATGACTGGTCCTACAAACCAACACGAGTGTTTCCAGCATGCTTTGTCCTCACTCGCACGCTTCCTGGAAAAACTTCTTAGAAGGTCACCCATCCTGAAATTACTCTAAGCCAAGCACACTTAACTATGGAGTTCTTTCGTGATGGGCTACTAGAAAATAAGATACACCTTGTTGATATAGGTAGTACCAATCAATTCATTTAAGCCATTTTTAATTGTGTAGTCCCATACCTACAGTCTCAAAATCATCAAACTTGACCTTCCGCGAGCGGTGTGGAATTGCATGTCTTACCCGGTATTTCCCCTTACAGATCAAGGGACTACTAACTGTCACAATCACCCCCCTTACGGGGTCTGACTTCCTCATCGACAACACTTCTGGTTGGGTCAAGGCTTTGATACTATTTATAATGCCCCCGCTTTATGCCTCCATTGGGCCTTCCCCCATGAATTTATATGGCTCTTATACACAACTACGTCAATCTGGCTACTTATTGGACTGACGACTGGTCCTACACACCAACACGAGTGTTTCCGGCGTGCTTTGTCCTCATCACACGCTTTTTGGGAAAACTTCCTAGGAGGTCACCCATCCTAAAATTACCCCAGACCAAGCACACTTAATAGTAGAGTTATTTCATGATGGACAATAAGAAAACAAGATGCACCTTGTTGATATAAGTAGTACCAATCAATCCATTTAAGCCATCTTTAACTTTGTAGTCTCATACCTACACAGTCTCAGAATCATCAAACTTGACCTTCCCCAGGCAGTGTGGAATTGCACAGCTTACCCGATATATCTCCTTACGGATATTAAAATAAAATACCATAAACAAACTTGTGTCAAAGTACTAATATTACCTTTATTTTAAAATAACAATTTTCAAAATATAGGTACCCGATTGAAATCAAAGTGTTACTATTTAAGTAAATGCAACAAAAAACTAAAAGAAAACATCCACAAATATGTTTTATAAATTTTAAAGTGACTTTCAGAGGAAAATGACCAAGACCACACGCAGTTTCTTGATCTCACGAGATACACCCCACGCTGCCCAAACTGAACTTGCCACCGAAAATTTATAGGCTTACTTATCTACACATGGGAAGTAAATAAGGGTGAGTTGTAAAGCCCAATAAGGAAAAAAAATATATCATGTACAAGAACATAGCACAACTATATACATCAACCATACAATAAGTCTCATCATGTTTCTTAAATAGAGGCAGCCACACAAAAAAAAAATATCACACACACACCCCAGCTTTCGTACAAGTCTAGATTGTCTTACGTTCTTAACTCGATCGTAGTACCCATGGCCAGTGCACCCTTGCGTACACTACTCCACTTACCACATCAGTATACATGTGTAGTTTCCAACCACGTCTAAATACCTAGAACATGATTAAACAACCATACCCAATACATCGATAAATACTATTTCACCAAAACTATCGCATTCCACAATTTCAGTACAATCAATTCAACAAGTCTCGCTAAGTACTCAAACCATATAAAAAGTACAAGTATAAAGTATAACTATTTTTTCTTACCTCAACTCTACTGTAATTAACTCTTACGATACCTCCTAGGCCCTATCAACAATTAGCGAACCCTTAGACCACCAATAAACTCAATATATTTAGCTCAAAATTTGACTCATAAAACTTTTGAATTAGAAATCCTACTGCTCACAAAGTTTTTAGATAATCAAAAGACCTTTTTTAACGGTATAGAGATCATCAAAATCGGAGTTATAACCTAGGAGTTACGAATATTTTATTAAAATAGTTTCTTTAAAATTCTGGACAGCCGATTTCTAGATACAGCCTAAAAATAACAATTTTAAATATAGTTTTATCTAGATCCAGACAATACTTCCTTCATGAAAAATGTAGCTCTTTCTTAAGCTTTAAAACGAGATAAGGATCTTTTAAAATGGATCAAAATTGAGAGAGATATTGAGTTTTTACTAAGGACACTTTTTCTTAAACTAAACATAAAACGAAATATCCTAACCGAGTAAAGATACTGATTTTTGACAGGTAAGAACTCCGAATTAAGAAAATGTTTCTTCAAAGAAAATATGAATTATTGAGTTATCTTTCTAGCGGTACTAGAATCACTGGAAAAGAATAGATACCGAGAGAGATATCACACTTTTACTGAGGCAATATTGGAAGAAAATCTGGAAAAACTATAATTCAACCACTAGCATAAAAATATGAATTTTTGACACAGGAAGAATCAGAAAAATCTCTACACAAAAAATGTATATCTTTAAATTATCTTTAAAACAGTACCTAGATCATTAAAAACAGACATACGAGGAGAGAGAGATATGGTAGTTTTATGAAAGGCTATTCTCTGAAAATGAAAATTAAAAAAAAAATACGAATTTAGCTTACATTATCGTTAATACCTAAAGAAATTATTGCTCAATTCAGAAGACGTGAAATAATGGTGTTCAGATACAAGTGGCTGATTGTTGACTCTAAAGCTTCAAGATTAGAATTATCTATTTGGTGATATAAAAAATGTAATACTTTTAGAAAAAAAAAAAAAACGATACGATAG
The DNA here is from genome assembly GCF_029168945.1 of Cannabis sativa. Classification (NCBI taxonomy): domain Eukaryota; kingdom Viridiplantae; phylum Streptophyta; class Magnoliopsida; order Rosales; family Cannabaceae; genus Cannabis; species Cannabis sativa. The sequence continues at coordinate 65,035,181 of NC_083601.1, forward strand.
TGTTGCCCCTGAATTCGCCCAAAATACGTGGACTAGTCGAATTAGGACACGTGGATCAGATAACCTGTAAACATTTGATAAGTCTTTGTGCGCCACAAGGAAGCGCAGTTAGCGTGGGTCCCGGAGGAGGCACCCGGAGTACAAGGTACTCCAGGAAGCTCGCATGATGTGAAGCCTCTCCGGGATGTGTCAGATCTCTCTCGAGCAATCAAGTCGCATTTAATGCCGCATGGGAGGAAGCGTGTTGGGACTGTAACACGCAATAAAGTCTGACGGCACAACCCCCAAACAGCAGCGCTACAGTAATGATCATTTAAGTCTAGCGACGGCTACTCTGCGAAGAGTCACGTCAATCACAAGGCAAAAAGGAGATTCTTCATAAAAACCCTACGGCAGCTAGGGATTTGACCATGCATCACCCATGGTATGTTCATTGGAAATGCCCAACTTTATGGATACTTACAGATACATGTGTAAGAACAATCCTAGGGATTACCCCACCAAAACACTATAAATACCCCCGCAAAGCTCATTTAAGGGGGTCGAAAATCTTGGTTTGCAAAAGAGCAAGAAGAGAAAATACTCACCAAGAACATTCTCTGTATTTATGAGAAAGACATTCTCTCAAGTGTGGAATCTGTATTAAATACATCCATTAATAACAAAGACTCGTGGACTAAGGCTCATTAACGCCCCAACCACGTAAAAATCTTCATCTCACTTTCTTACAGCTCTTTATTATAATCATATTTTAATAGTTGCCGAAAATCTCGGTCAACATTTTGGTGCTTTCATTGAGAGCTGAGGAAAGCCACTACATAACAAGCATTTGACTTCACAACAATGGTGGAGACAAGAAGTACACGTCACCCTCGCCCTTTGGGAGATGCTCAAGATCCAAATGAGGAAGATGTAGCCTCAAGAGCAGCAGAGGAGTCCGAGGAAGAAGAAGAAGAAATAGTTCCCGACGAGAACTACGAGGAAAACCTCGACGAGTATGCCTACGACGGAGGAAGTTACTCAGAGTTGGTGCTCCTTAGACAAAAAGCTATCGATCATGAAGCTGAGATCGAAGCTCAGAAAGCGCAAAATCAAAAAATGCAGGAAGTGATGCTAGCCATGCAGAAAGCCATGGAGGCTGCTGGTATTCACGTGCATCCCAAGGCAATGGCCGCTGGGCTCGACGGGGAACCAGCGACGTCCTCGCCTAATTCCTAGCAGCAAAGACTTAGGGAACCTAGCCCTATAAGGCACCCTGCTGAGGAAAATCAAACAAAAAACCCTACTTCTACCCCTGGGGGAAAGAAAAAGGTGCAGGATCCGCGAAGGGTCCGCTCAGATTTCCCTAAAGGGAAAGGTCCGCAGAGGGGCAAGCCCCAAAGAGGGAGTCTTGGCCCTAAGGATCGAGGGGACCGGAAAAGCGTTTCTGTGCACCAGGAACCAGGGGGTAGAGGAAGAAGAGGACAGAGATGTCCTCCCATTGATCTGAGAAATCAAATCAATGGGAATCAAGGTGACCTCCGGGATCACCTTGACCAAAAAAGATACAGGCCCGTGGTCTCTTCTGGTACTGTAAACGAAGGGATTATGGCGGAACTTGCCATACTTCGAAAAGATATTGCTCGAGTCTCTCGGAGGCAGAAGGGAGACGACTCCGACTCGGACAGTGAGGATCGGGAGCCATGTGCCAAGCATATCCTGGAGGCGGAGCTCCCTAAAAACTTCAAGATGCCCGAAATGGCGGCATATACTGGGAACTCCGACCCCAGTGATCACTTGTCACGGTTCAACCGTGTCATGACAGTCATGCGGGTCAGCAATGACGCCAAATGCTTGTGTTTCCCCCTCACTCTGAGCGGATCAGCGGAGGAATGGTTCAAAAAGCTGGAACCAGGATCCGTGGGTTGTTGGAACAAACTCCAAACCAACTTCCGGAGACAGTTTGTCGCCGCCAGGAAGGTTAACTTGGAGGTTAGTGCCTTGACCAACATCAAGCAACTGCCCACCGAGACCTTGAAGAATTACATCAAGAGGTTCCGAGAGGAAGCCTCGAAGACCAAGAAGGTCGATGACGGACAACAGCTTGCGCTTCTCCAAGCAGGAATCCGCACTGGGACTCCCTTCTGGAACGAGTTGCAGCAAGAAGGCGCTGCTAGCCTTCAGGACTTCCAGAAGAGAGTCCAAAAATATATTAACCTCGAAGAAGCCCAGATCGTGGCTTACGGAGGCTACTATCCCACCGGGATAGCAGGGTACATGCCCGGAGTGTCGTCCTCGGGCACTGTCCCGACCGCGACTCCACAAGTAAGCGGCATACAATTCTCTGCTACTCCCGGGTACAGCCAAGGCCAAGCTTTGGCACCGGCATCTTCCCATTACGGCAACCCGTCCGGGGTGAATGGACGAGCTCCTTCACAGGCGGCCCCGACTGCTAGCTTGACAGGCCCTACCCAGGGGTCGAGGAGCAAAAGGTCCTCCAAGGGCAGCACCCGAACGGGAGAGAAGCGCCAGAAAAAGGGGTACACACCCCAATACACTCAGTACACAGAGCTCACGGACTCTCAGGAACGTGTGTACTTCGCCACTAGGCAAAATACGCACTACCGGAGACCCCAGCCATTGTACAAAGATAGCTCCCGGAGAGATCCGAGTAAAAGATGCGAGTATCACAACGACATTGGTCATAGCACCAATGAGTGTAAGAATCTCAAAGACGAGATTGAGAATCTGATCCGCTTGGGCCACCTCTATGAGTGGATCAAAAATAGGTTGCCCCACCTTAATCCAGGGCAGGTGGCCGGGGGTATGCCTCCGGGAACGCCAGGGGGTACAGCAGGAGCATTGCCTCCAGCTGCTCCCGCAGGTGACACCCAGCATATTCCCGGACTACCGCCCCGGCCTAATGGACGGGTAGCCATGATCTCCGGAGGTCCCCATATCGGAGGAAACACTCGCAAGGAGCGAAAAAGATATGCCGAGGCCGCGAAACACAGTGAGGTGTGGGAGGTTACTCAACTCCCAGCCCAAAGGCCTCGGCTAATGGACCAACCCATAACGTTCACAGAAGAAGACGCTAAGACGGTGCGTTTTCCTCACCACGACCCGCTGGTCATAGAGACCCCCATCGCAAATAAAGTGGTGGCTAGGGTCTTGATTGACAATGGGAGTTCCGTGAACTTGCTCTTCAAAGAAGCCTTCACTGCAATAGGGTTAACCGACCGAGACCTCTCGCCTAGTGGGTCACAGCTCACGGGATTTAACGGGACGACGCTAATCCCGATGGGAAAAGTAAGGCTCCCGGTTACCCTGTGCCCGGATACCCCCCAGAGCACATTTAAGTATTGCACCTTCGTGGTGGTAGACTGTCCAACAGCCTACAACGCGATCCTAGGCCGACCGGCCCTAGTGGACTTTGGTGCGATTACTTCAATCCGACACCTGTGCCTGAAATTCCCTACCCAGGAAGCCGGAGTCGGAACTGTGAGGGGAATTCAGGGAGAGGCCAGACAATGTTACAATGTTGCCACTCACCTACCTGTATTCACGCTCCGGGAATCCCCTGGAATAGAGAAGGCTGAAGAGGATGAGTTGGATCCTCGCATAGGATCCGAAAGGGTCGTGGAACCAATGGAGGACGTCGAAGAAATACCATTGTGCGACGACGACTCCACAAAAGTACTCCGAATAGGGAACAGCCTGGATCCGGAGGAAAAAGAAAAAATAATAAAAACACTGAAGGGCGCCATCGACATCTTTGCATGGCGCCAAGAAGACATGACCGGCATAAGCCCTCATGTCATTACCCATGTACTCAATGTCAACCCGGACATGCCCCCTGTACAGCAAAAGAGACGCCCGCTCGACTCGGTGAAAGCCGAGGCCTTAGAGAAAGAGGTGGACAAACTTTTGTCCAATGGCATGATCCGCGACGTATACTATCCGGAATGGCTGGCCAATCCGGTCCTGGTACCCAAGCCGAACGGGACTTGGCGAGTTTGTATAGATTTCACAGATCTAAACAAAGCCTGCCCAAAGGACTGCTTTCCGCTACCCAGGATCGACCAGATGGTAGACGCCACGTCCGGATTTAAGCTGCTGTCTTTCATGGATGCCTATGCTGGGTACAACCAAATAAAAATGCATACGGCAGACCAGGAGTGCACTAGCTTCAGGACCGATAAGGGGGTATACTGCTACCTAGTCATGCCTTTCGGACTGAAAAACGCCGGAGCAACCTATCAAAGAATGGTTAACCGGATGTTTAAAAGCCTCCTGGGACGAAACATGGAGGTATATGTAGACGACATGCTCGTCAAATCCAAAGCATGCAACAGCCATGCAAGCGACTTAGAAGAATGTTTCGAAGTCGTCCGGAGATACGGTATGAAGCTCAACCCGAAAAAGTGCACTTTTGGGGTCAAGTCGGGAAAATTCCTGGGCTTCATAGTCAGCCAAAGGGGAATCGAAGCAAACCCGGAGAAAATCCAAGCTCTCCTGGACATGCCATCCCCCAAGAAGCATAAGGACGTGCAGAGCTTGACCGGAAAGGTAGCCGCACTGAGCCGCTTTATCTCACGCTCCACGGACAAGTGCATACCCTTCTTCAACATACTGAAGAAATGCCAAAAGTTCGAATGGTCGGATGAATGCGAGGAGGCATTCAAGAGGTTGAAAGACCACATGGCCAAACCTCCTATCCTATCGAAACCCGTCCTTGGAGAAGACTTGTTCCTTTATTTGGCCGTCTCCGAGCACGCGGTCAGCGCTGCCCTGGTCCGGGAGGAAGAAAAAACTCAGCACCCCGTGTACTATGTCAGTAAGCGCATGATAGGGGCCGAGACAAGGTACCCGGTCATTGAAAAATTAGTATTCTGCCTCCTGATGGCATCAAGGAAGCTGAGGCCATACTTCCAAGCCCATCCGATCAAAATCTTGACCAATCATCCGCTCCGGCAAGTTCTCCAGAAGCCTGAAGCATCCGGAAGACTCCTCAAGTGGGCGATGGAGCTGAGTCAATTCGACTTACATTACGTACCCCGGATTTCCATAAAAGGCCAAGCCTTGGCAGACTTCATCACCGAATGTAATGAAGCCGAGGCAACAGCCAATACGCCGGTACCACCAATCCCCACTTGGAGGGTATTTGTAGACGGAGCTTCTAATGAAAACGGTTTGGGAGCCGGAGTGGCTATGATATCACCTACGGGATTGCGGCTCCAGGCAGCACTCCGATTCAACTTCACAGCCTCAAACAATGAAGCCGAATATGAGGCCCTGATAGCAGGGCTAAAATTGGCTAAAGCTGTAGGAGCTAAGAGAGTGGAAGTCTACAGTGACTCTCAGCTGGTCGTAAACCAGGTCTCCGGAGAATACCAAACTCGCGGCAAACGGATGGCCGCATACATAGCAATAGTCCGAGAACTTCTCCACGAGTTCACGGACTATAAAATAGAAAGAATCCCCCGAGAGAAGAACGCTCATGCGGACTGTCTGGCTAAGTTAGCCTCGGACAGTGAAATCGAAGAGCTGGGGGTAGTACCAGTGGAACGCTTGGCAGAGCCAAGCATCAAAATAAAAGAGACCACACTAACGGTTGGGCAAGAACCCAGCTGGATGGTCCCCATCATAAAATACATAACCACAGGTGAGTTGCCCCAAGAGAGGGCACTGTCTCGAAAGATTCAGTATCAGGCTCATCGTTATGTAATGATGGACCAAATTCTCTACCGGAGAGGACTCAGCATGCCTTATTTAAGGTGTGTATCGGACCCTGAAGCTAGACAAATCATGCTGGAGGTCCATGAAGGGTTCTGTGGAGATCATACGGGAGGACCCAGCCTCTCAAAGAAAATATTGAGGCAAGGGTACTTCTGGCCAACAATGAAAAAAGATTGTATAGACTATGTCCAAAAGTGTGACTCGTGCCAAAGGTACGCAAACATACCGAGAGCTCCTCCAAATGAGATCACTTTGATGACCAGCCCCTGGCCCTTCGCGGTCTGGGGAATAGATCTCATCGGGTCTCTACCTACGGGAAAAGGAGGGGTAAAGTATGCAATAGTAGCAGTGGACTACTTCACCAAGTGGACAGAGGCTGAGCCTATGAAGACAATAACCGCTAAGAAGGCGTTGGACTTTGTTATCAAAAACATAGTGTGTCGATACGGCTTGCCTCACAAGATAGTCTCAGACAATGGAAAGCAATTCGATTGCGAGGAATTTACTGACTTTTGCAACCAACACGGAGTGGTAAAAAGCTTCTCCGCGGTAGCCCGACCTCAAACAAACGGCCAGGCGGAAGCAGTCAATAAAATCCTAAAGGTCACTTTGAAAAAGAAGCTGCTGGCCTGTAAAAATAACTGGCCTGAAGAATTGCCAAGGGTATTGTGGGCCTACCGGGTGACCCCCAGAACCACAACCGGTCACTCGCCGTTCTCAATGGCGTACGGTTGTGAAGCAATGGTCCCGGTGGAAACATTATTCCCATCCCACAGGAGGACGACTTATGATCCGGCCACAAATCAGGCACTGCTCCAAGAGGCTTTGGATCAAGTCGAAGAACTCCGGGATGAGTCTCAAATACGGATGGCTGCTTATCAAAAGAAGGTGACCAAGTATTTTAACTCCAAGGTTAAAAACAGAAAATTCACTATTGGGGATATGGTCCTAAGAAGGGTTTTTCCAGCCACCCAAGAACCCGGAGTGGGGGTACTTGGACCAAATTGGGAGGGACCATATGAGATCGAGGACGAAATCGGTTCTGGCACTTACAAACTAAAAAGAATGGACGGAACCACCGTCCCAAGAGCCTGGAATGCCGATCACCTCAGAAAATATTACCAGTAGCGAATTAAAACTTAGATTTTTGTTCAAAGGGTTTGTACCGTCCAAATGTATACCTCCTCTATATTAAATAAAACTGAGTGCCTTAAAAACAAAGTTTCTATGCCACTCAGGGGGGTACTAGGGTATACCGCACGGACAAACAAAAAACAAACTAAGTAAAATATCCTGACCCAAAGGGTAGGTCAAAAAGTATGCACAAAAATAAAAAGCATAAGTATAAAAACCCTGAGCCAAAGGACAGGTTAAAAAACATAACTGTGACAAATAAAGATCGCATAAAAAAAATATCCTAGCCCAAAGGGCAGGTCATATACATATAAACGGCCCGGGGACAGGCCTTAAAATATAATTGTCTCCCCTTCAAATGAAAGCTGCTACCTATATGTAAATTGTTCTAAGGCAGCAGCAAATATGTACAAACAAAAAAAAAAGAGAGTTATAAAAGAAATGGGTGGAATTTGGGTCAATAGTACGGCAGCTCAATCAGCCCGCGGAGGAAGGCGAGGTCCAATACGCGCCTCTAGCGCGGCATCAAGCTTCTTCTTCTTTTCCCGGAATCTGGCAATCATTTCCTCGGGTTTGGGATAAAAAGTAAGCTTGATATTTTGATCATTGGTGGCCCAAGCCATGTAGACACCATCATCGAAGCGCTTCGGGCACCGGGCGCAGGAAACGGGAGAAAGGAGCTCGGCCCTCTTGGCCTTCCTGGTGGATTGTTCTTTGAAATCCCTAAGCTCCTTCAACTCCGCAGCTAGAGCGGCCTTGGACTCAATGTCCGACTGGTGAGTTTCCTCTAAAGATCTCACCTTGGCGACCATTTCATCCAAAGCCTCCCTGGCCTCCCGGAGATCCCGCCTGGCCTTGTCAGCAGCCTCGGTTTGAGCCCTTAGTTCCTCCTGATGATGGGCCTCCATCCTGTCCCTCCGCTGAGCCTCGTCCCGGATCATGGCCTCCGCCTGAGCCTCCCTCCGTTTGGCCTCCTCTTCCTTGGCCTTGGCCGCGGCCTCCTGGCGCTCGGCAGCCTCCTGGTAGATCTGCCTCTCCGCTGTGAGGTCCTGGAGGACCTTCCTGACGTCATTCATGTCCCCAAAGTCGGACAGAGTGAAGCCATGGTTTATGATGTTCTTGGAGAGGCGGCCAGCCTCAGCAGCAAGCTGAACCATAATGAAAGGATAAGAAGGAGGAATTTCTCAAAGGAGAAAGTAAAATACAAACAATAAAAGGAAACGCAAAAATTGCAAAGTACTTACCACCGTGAGAGAATGGCTGAGGTCCTGGACCTGGAAGATGGAGTTCAGGGAAGCGCAAGTGGCAAACCGCTTAGGCGCACAACGGGTGAGCTGAGAAGCGAACTCGCCGGTCATCTCCGCGGCGAAAGGAGCCAAGGTAGGCCCGAGGAAGCGACGAAACCAGTCCGATAAGGGGTCCAGATTAAGGTCCCACGGATCCTAGTATTCCGGGTGGTTGATGCTCGCCTCAACCTCAGCTCGCAGAATCCTCCTAAGGGCCTCCACTTCGGCATACCCCCGAGAGTACTCGTCCATAGCATAGTTGTGTTTGGCTATGCGAAGCTCCTGCCTCACCTCGTCCCCCGGGATCGGGGTAAGAACGATGTTGGGAGGAGCAGGATTTTCCTCCATCGGGGAGACCCCGCCGTCCAGACCATGAGCAGGAGTGTCGACTCTCCGAGGCCTCTTGGGCTCATCCTGGGCAATCATCTTGCCCTTGCGCTTACGAATCAGAGCCACCTCAGGCTCCTCCTCGCCCTCCTCTGCTTCCTCCGGAAGGGCTCGAGACGCTCCCGCACCCCCAGCGGCTTCCTCCGAGAAGTCCCATCCCTTCCCTTGGCCTTCTCCCGGAAGCACCTCCTCGTCATCCACTAAGTCAATGGTGTCGGGGGGAGCGCCAGAAGAAACCTTCAAGGAAGGGGCCGGGGGAGAAGAGGTGAAGGCCGGGGGAGCCACGGGAGTATGAACCCCGGCAAGCTGTTCCAGGATGGCATCCATGGAGATATCTGTTTCAAGAAATAAGCAAGTGCTAGAAGTCCGTGAGGAACCGCTTATACAAGATACAGCAAATAAACTACTCCTACCCGAACTCCCTAATTCGGCCCTAGCAAAGTCCTGAACTTTAATGCTGGCAGCGTCATCTCCAAGATAACTGTCCGAGGGCCGGAACCAGCTGGACATTATGTAAGCAGAGGGACCTAAGGGAATAGGTTCCGGAGGGCCGGAGCCCATCCGGGACCGACCTAGGTAATCTCCTAAGTTCGAAAAATAAAACTCCTTCAAGCGATCCCCCCACCGGGTCGACGGCATCCTAAATCTACGAAGACGCTCGTCGAACCCTACGGGCCTACGACTGGTGTACTCATCAACGGAAGGAACATAACGAACTACCAAGGGAGACTTACCGCCGGCACCGGAGGTGCTAGCACCGGGAGCCCCCGAGATTGGTTCGGGGACCGGAGGCTGTGGCCGGGAAGTTTGCTTCTCGGAAGAATCTTCAATACAAAGGGGCCTCCTGGCAGGACGATCCCCAATCTCTTCTTGAAGAATCTTGTCAAAAAATTTAGCCTCGGACTTCCCGGCAATGGCTTGGCTCCTTCGCACCACCGGACTCCCCACGCGGAGTCCTCTCCCAGAGGCAGCCTGAGCCTGAGAGTATGCTTTCTCCTGGGCCTTCCGGTAGAGATAATCTTGGTACTTCTTCTCTGCCGTGGCAATAAGCTCGTCCCGGAAGGCCTTCTCCGCAACTGGCGCCCTCACATTGGGACAGATGACCCGTGAGAGGTTGGAGTCATCCACGGATTGGTGAGAAAGGATAAGTTTGGCCTTCCTACAATTTTCCGTGGTGACTAGGCCCCCGACATCAAGATCGGCGCGGTCATAGGAGGCAAAGGCTTGGGCCCTTCGAAGGAAAGCCTGAGTGGGAGGCGTCCGCTGGTAAGGTGGGATCCGCACCCACTCCGTGAGAAGCTCCGGGTGGTCCACGGCCCTGAACCCGGAAGAGAAGAAAAAGCGGTGGCGGTACTCCTTAATGTGAGTCTGCCTATTGTACGGAACCACCCCCTCGTTAGCAGGGTGGATCCAGAACCCATAAAAACCATCCTTAAGTTTGTCCCCTTTCTTTGGAACGGATACAAGTTCATAAAAATATAAAATTTCTGCCGGCCATCAAATGAGTCTGACTCCAAGCCCCGAAGCCATCATAGTTATGATTAGGCGTCTCCGAGTCACGAGGAGGCCGGTGATAGGTCCCTGAGGTGGAGGGTTTGATCCCAGCGACTTCTATAATATTCTCCAGCTGGTGAGGACAAGTCAAGGTGGATCGAAGCTCAGCCGCTTCCCACCCAGTCGCACGGGATTTATACCCCTCCTGGGCAACAGGTCCCAGGGAAACCTCCTCCAGCGTGGCCATGTCTTTTCCCTTCTTCTTCGAAGATTTTGAGCCAGAAGCAGACATTTTGTGTTCTGAGAAAAACAAAAAGGGAAAAGAAAATTCCAGCAGTTAGGTCCCATACCAAACCCTGAGTCAAGAAAAGGGAGTGGGGGTCCCCTAACCGCTGGAAAGAGGCCCCCTCCGGACACGTGTCACATGGGAAACCCTAGAGAGATTCCCTGAACAAGTGTCGGGTGCAGTGAAATCGCAGAAAGTGGTTTTACAGAGTAACAAAAAAAAAAAAAGGGGAAGAAAAACCATTCTATGCCCTAAGCAACTGTTGAACGAAGAACGCATGGCTCTCTTCAACAAAGCTGTATGATTACAACAGAGGCATGACAATGGCGATTCTACAACTAACGCAGTAAACGTAAAACAGAACTCGAAGAACTTAAACACTCACACACCCAGAAATCTCTAAGTACGAACCCAGAAAACGAACGAAGTAAATATAAGCATGTTATCTAAGGATGCAAGAAACTTACAGTAGATCGTTGAACTGGGGGTACTGAATGTGGTAAAGTGAAAGTTGAGAAGAACTGGCGAAGTCAAACACTGGAAAACTGAAAGAAGTGTCTAAGTGTTAAGACAGTTCGTGCTACTTTGAGGAATTTTCTCTCTGGGAAATTCGAGCAGAAATGGCAAGGAATGGAAAGTAACCGAAATGAAGGAAAGGTGGTGGCTTTTATAGGCAAAAACGCATGAGGAACAGGCATCATCACCTACCAATCGCACGGTGGGGGAGATGCACGATTCGAATTCTCGAAAATCAACGGATCAGATCAATCTGCCATAAAGGCGATGGAAACGTTTGAGTATCCGTCTGACACCATTAATGCACCGCATCAATCAAAGGGCGTGAAACGAATCGACCTCTGCAAAAGCGGATCGCTGCATTTAATGCCATCATTAGACACGCCTTCACGCACCCCAAGCTCGTGTCAGAAGACCGAGGAGGCGGCTGGAGACATTCCTGCAAAAGGCGAATCGCTGCATTAAATGTCATCATTAAATGTGCCCCCACGCGCTCAAGGCTGGAGCCAGGAAAACGAGGAGTCGACCGGAGGCACTTAAGCAAGCCTTGGTTTATTTTTACTAAGTAAACAAGGCTTGGGGGGTAAATGTTGCCCCTGAATTCGCCCAAAATACGTGGACTAGTCGAATTAGGACACGTGGATCAGATAACCTGTAAACATTTGATAAGTCTTTGTGCGCCCCAAGGAAGCGCAGTTAGCGTGGGTCCCGGAGGAGGCACCCGGAGTACAAGGTACTCCAGGAAGCTCGCATGACGTGAAGCCTCTCCGGGATGTGTCAGATCTCTCTCGAGCAATCAAGTCGCATTTAATGCCGCATGGGAGGAAGCGTGTTGGGACTGTAACACGCAATAAAGTCTGACGGCACAACCCCCAAACAGCAGCGCTACAGTAATGATCATTTAAGTCTAGCGACGGCTACTCTGCGAAGAGTCACGTCAATCACAAGGCAAAAAGGACATTCTTCATAAAAACCCTACGGCAGCTAGGGATTTGACCATGCATCACCCATGGTATGTTCATTGGAAATGCCCAACTTTATGGATACTTACAGATACATGTGTAAGAACAATCCTAGGGATTACCCCACCAAAACACTATAAATACCCCCGCAAAGCTCATTTAAGGGGGTCGAAAATCTTGGTTTGCAAAAGAGCAAGAAGAGAAAATACTCACCAAGAACATTCTCTGTATTTATGAGAAAGACATTCTCTCAAGTGTGGAATCTGTATTAAATACATCCATTAATAACAAAGACTCGTGGACTAAGGCTCATTAACGCCCCAACCACGTAAAAATCTTCATCTCACTTTCTTACAGCTCTTTATTATAATCATATTTTAATAGTTGCCGAAAATCTCGGTCAACAGATAGATATAAGGCTGCTAGGGTTTCTATCTATATTTATTTACTCGCATACTAACTGAATAATAATAGTATATATATTATATATATATATACTCCTAACCGTATAAGACTAACCATCACAATAAAAATCATGCTAACACAATTTAAATTTTAAATTTTAAACTAACTAATTTGATTCCTCACTATCTATTTTAATCATATATCACTACTTAATAAATATATATAGATAATATTCTTTAAATGTCATATTGACACATACACACACGCACACCTACCTAATACTTGATATATATTTTAATATTAACCAAACAACTATTACATGCATATATTTTTTTTTTGATAAAGTGATTAGAATCACTCATGAATTTACGACACATACGTCCGCCACCAACGCTGAAACTTCCTCAAACCAGGATAGCTCATCGTCTAACCGTAGAGCATGCTTTGCCAAGTCATGGGCCACTAAATTGTCAGAGCGAACCACATGGGACAAAACTGCCCTCGGAAATTTAGAGAATAAAGCTATAACATCTTCAAACAACGCTCCTAACTCGTTGAAATACATCTTCCTGTTGTTGATGGCCGTCATCAAAGCTAACAAATCTGGATAAATTGAAAAAACATCAGAAAACCAGAAAAAATTTATAATTAGAAAATTATCAAGCTGATCAAAATCAATCAAACACCAAAACTAAACAACTAGATCCCCTTATAAAATTACTAGAACTAGCCAAATGGAATACCCTTTGGCTAGTAACAATAACAATTAAGCCCCTTACTAAGACCCTAAGACCTAAAAAAGATTTTGATATGTAATCTAATAACAACAATTAAGCCCTGTAATGCTCCCATAACTTAGGAAATCAAAAAATTCCTTTGGAAATAAACAAAATAATGAAGTAAGCAACGAATAATATTTTTAATGTACCCACAATGACTAACTTTTGAGGGGTTTGCTCTACGCAACGTGGCTCTTCTAACAATATAACAGCACATAATCCAACTAAGCTCCTGGTGCTCAATATCACAAAAATTTTCGTTGAAAACTTTTATTTCTCATTAAAACATAGAACAATTAATCATATTACCCTAAATAATTAGGGGCACAAGCTATAAAAATAAGCGCAAAAGCCTTGAAAGGCATCAAAGCCAACAAAATTGTGGCACAACAAATCTTCACAATGTATAAAATATTAATTCGGTGACTATTTGAGTAATAATAATTGCTTACAGAAAATAATAATAGAAATAAATATAAAGACAATTATGACTTAATGTAAAACCAAAGGGAAAAATAAATATAATAATAATATAGTAAAGTATAAAATTAATTATTAATAAAATTACTTAATTAATGGACTTAATAAAATTCAATAAATATTGTTTCAAACCACCAAATTAAAATATTTTTATAAACTACATTATGTCCATATAAATTAATAAATAATTAATAAGATTATCAAATCTAATAAAACCCCTTAAAATAAGACACAAAATAAAAAATCTAGCATACCTAACTTTTTTATCATGTAATAAAATAATTAATTAATGCCTATATATAGAAACTGTTATATGTTTTTAAATCTTTATAACTATTAGTCGATAAAATAATTAAAATTAAATTAATAAGAATTCAATATTATACTATTATAGCAAGAATAAATAATATATTAAATTATATTATACTAAAAGACATAAATATTATAAAAAAAATAAGTAAATATAAATTAACTGTAGAATAAAATTACCACAAGCAAAAGATAGGAAAAAAACCAAAAACAAAATAAAAAGAAATTATCAATTAATGTTATTAAAGAGGAAAAAAATTCAAAATAATTCAAATGAAAACTAATGACATTTTTCAATCACAATAATTTTAGTAATTAAGAAAATTGCCATAATAAAATATGAATATAGTTAATATTAATAATTAATACTATAAAAAAATTGACTAAAAACTAATTAAAACAATATTTAATGCCAAGATTTTCTTAAAGTTTTAATATCTAAAAGAGATAAAAGTTAATTAACTAAAAAATTAAATATATTGTACACTCATCAAATTTACAAAATTATATATAAAAAAAAAGGATATAAATAATTGAAATTCAAAATAAATTCAAATTAGAAAACATCAACTTATAAAAGAGTAAATTATAAAATGAGACAATTAAAGTTTTTAAGAAAATATGTTTGAACAAATTAATTATAATAATAGATGCAAATGAAAAGAAATATGCTAGGAATTTAAACCAATCAAGAAAAGTATGATAATATATATATAATCAATAATCAAAGGTCAAAAAGAGAAAATTATGGTAAAGAGATGGTTCTAAAAACCAAAATTTCAATTTTCTAATAAGAATAACAGAATATCTCAACTATAAATTATAGATAATACCTTATAGTGATAAAACACTTATAATTATTTAAATAATAAATCAGTCAACTAATAAACTTAGACAAGATAAGAGCAAATAATTTAATTTTTTTAAAAATAAAATTTAAATTAGACAATTAATAAAATTAAATATGGTAAGAAGATAAAAAATTAAATGTAAATTAAAAAAATAAAATAAGAAATCGAAATTTAATACCCTCGTTATCTCAACATTTAATGCCTAACTTTTGTCTTCTCTCCAATCACCCTATCAATAGTGTTTGCACCACCACACTCAAACAACGCTCAACAACTATCTTCACTTCAACGATTATAGTTGTCACCGTATTTGCTATCATCGTCAAATAATGCAATCAGTTTGTTCGTTAAACCTCCTCCAGACGGTAAGGATGTTTGACATAGAACAAATAACAAATGAAGATTAGAAATAGGCTAACTTAGAAAATACTGACAAAGAAAGAACATCCCAACAAGCTTATTATTTGAACTAACAAATTTAAATATGTACGGAATTAAAAATATCAACAACATCATTATGATGAGCACCAGAATATGGATCCAAATTTATAATATCTCAGAAAAACGATTAATCAAATTATCATCATATATAATCTTGGAAATAAATATAAATTTTCATATGAGATGAAAGACGAAGAAGAACCTGATAAAGCATTTAGCGCATATTATTTGAAATCGTGCATGATCATTTTTTATCAATATATAATATTGACTATACCAACCATATTGTGCAAATATCATATGAATTTTTACCATATCAATTTATATATTAATGCAATTGATTAGAATATAATAACACAATAAAAAATGTGAGGAAGAAAGTGATCTTACTGTTACTGTTGTCATTGGCTTGTAAAACAATAAAAAACTAAAGTGATCTTACCGTCACGTTGTCATTGACACTTCGCTGTAATCTTAATAACAACAACAATAATAATACAATTGCATCACACACTTAATATGTCAATTACCAATATGTATGTATAAATGGGGTATTATAGACTATCACAAAAGCTTACTGTATTTCTTACAAGGTTAGTACTAGTGCTATTTCTTAAAATAGTAGGGTTAGTAGAAACACATGCAAAAATAGTTTCATTAAAAATTATATATATATACTATTTATAGTTTTAAGTCCAGGTTTCTCTCTTACCCATAATCGGTAGCCTTTAGTACCTTTAGGATACCCGAGAAACACACATTTTAGAGCTCTACGCTCTAACTTTCTAATGCTTTGACGTGCATAACCTGCACAACCATAAACTCTCAAATGTGACAAGCCTGGTGGTTTACCAGTTCACCTCTCTTCTGGAGTTTTAAACTTCACAACACTTGATGGACATTTGTTGATCAAGTATGCTATTGTAAGAACAACCTCTCTCTAGAAACCAGTAGCTAGTCCAGCTTGAAACAACATGCACCTTGCCTTGTTCAAAATTTTCCTGCTCATTCTTTCTGCCACATCATTCTATTGTGGTGTCAGCCTAACAGTCATGTGCCTTTGAATACATCCGCAATATGTGTCAAACATATCATTGCAAAACTCCAGGCAATTATTTGTCCTTAAAGTCTTGACCTTTTTGTTAGTTATATTTTTAATCAAAACTTTCCAATCCCAAAACTCAACAAAAACATCATTTTTATGTTTTAAAAGAAACACCCAAACCTTCCTAGAGTAATCATCAACTATAGACAAGAAATAACTACAACCCCGTGTGTAGATACCTTTTCTGGACCCCATAAATCAGAATGAACATATTCGAGTATATCTTTAGACTTATGTGTCCTAACTTTAAATTTAAGTCTATACAGTGTTCACAAATTAGTTGCAAATCTCTTTTATTGATGTGTCCTAGCTTTTTGTGCCATAGGGTAGCTTTAGAATCCTCAGGTGAGTTTGTTGTTATATTGTGGCAATTTGAAACTGGTTCCCCTTGTAAGTAGTAAAGACTTCCTCTTTTGTAGCATTTCATTATTATCATAGAACTCTTGCTTAGTTTCATAGTACATGTTTCAATCTTACTCACAACACCAAGGCCATTTAATACACTTATAGATATTAAATTTCTGGTTTAGTTAGGTACAAGTCCTACCCCAGTTAAAGACCTTACCACACAATCAAATATTCTAAAATTTACAATACCCGAACCTTCAATATGGCATGTTTGATTATTTCCAAGAGTCATCTTCCCACCTTTAGATTAACTAAAGTCAGTAAGCAAGAATTTATAATTAATCATGTGAAAAGTAACCTGAATTAAGAATCCATTCATTCTTAAAATTAGGAGCAACAATATAAACTTCTTCACTTTCATAGCCATCACTTAGATTGGCTTGCTGCTGTTTTTCTTTCTATTTTAAAAAGCAATTCTCTCCCTAGTTTGCATCACTATCTTGTTCATTTGGTTTGTTTTTGTTATTTTTCTTCCAATAGTAGCAATCCCTTTTGAAGTGTGATGACTTTCCACAACGGTAGCAACCATTTAGATTCTTTGATCCTCTTGATTGTGATTTGCATCTGCCTTGTTTTCCACCTTTATTAGGACCTATACTATGACTTCTTCCTATGTTATTCATGGTTTATTGTGATAAAGCCTTCCTCTGCTCAATTTACTTCTCCACTACCTAGTTTGTCATTCTTTAATTCAAGATTCTTAGATTTTAGAGCAGAACTAACTTCATCTAGGGTTAATAATGTTCTTCCATATTTAATAGCAATCTTTGCTTCTCTGTAGGAATCTGGCTGTGAGTTTAAGATTATTATAGCCTAGTTCTCATCACTTAGGGCTTCATTAATATTCTGCCCAGAGTTAGCCAATTCTATATGCATCTTTAGGAACTCACCTAGATTTTGTTCTAGATTCTTTAATCTGTTCATCTTGAAGCCAAAGATTCTTTCTTTAAGAAAGATCTTGTTGGTCAAAAATTTTTGCTGGAACTGCTCTTCCAGCTTTCTCCATATCCCAATTGGAGTTTCCTCTTTGTCCACCAATCTGATGATTGCACCATTAAGATTGAAGATGATGATTCCAGTTGTTGTCTCCCAATATTCTTCTTGTTGTATCATGGATGTGTTCTCAGGCCATTCAATACGTTCTTCTAGTACCCTTAACAACTTCAGTTGTTCTAGCAAGGATTTGATCTTCCTCCAAATCTTATAATCACCACAACCATGAAATTTTTCAATATTAGTTTTAACATTACTCATATTAAATCTTTCAGAATTTAAATCAGAGATAGGGTTAAGAATCTCAGGTTGAACATTTAATGGCACATCCACTAAATCTCTAATGTCAAAATCATCTTCTTGCAAATTCAATTCCTCATGTTGTTGAGGATCAACTTTCTCATGTTCTTGGTTATTAATTTCTAGTCTTGCTTATTATTTGTATCAATTTGTATCTTAATTCTTGTGAAAAAAAACTAGCTCTGATACCACTGTAGAAATCTGCAGCTATCTAGCACTAAGATACACAATTACAATACACAAAGATAAATTATGCTATTTTCGCAAACTAATCATGCATCCATGACTAATTGGTAAAAATAAAAAGTTAGGGTCTGAAAAAGACTCGGTCCAACCCAATAAGCAAGAAAAACAAAATCATAAAAATTGAGTAATCTACTCCGAATGTTCGAGATTCAATCTCGAAACTCTTTCTCTCTCGCAGAGATAACCCTAGGGTTGCAGAACCAAAATTCACACAAAACACAGACGAAATCAAGAACAAATTCACACATACAAAACACAAATCAAAGATATTATTGTTGAAAATATCAAACAAAAATAGATCGATGACATAAGGCTATGTCTCTGTCAAGTTTACTTCAAAGTAGCTTGATCTTCACTATAATCAACAAATAATTACAAGTATTCTTTAGATTTCAAACCACAAAACTTTTTGTTGATAATTTGAGTGTTTCATTTTTTGAATATCTCTATGTTTTTCTCTCGATCTCGATCTCACTCTAACTTTTTTTCTTTCTTTTATTTTATGTATATTGATTACAATGGAGCTTCGAAGAGCTTCTCTCGCTACTCTCTCACTTTAAACTCAGCTTGCAAGGGAAGTAATCTCTTCAAGTAGAATTTTTTAGTCTGAACTAGGTTTTTATAAGCTAATGTAGTCGTTAGGGTAGTTAGGATGTTGTAGTTGCTGAGTTGTATTTTTCTTGTTATTGTTTTTGTTATTTGTTTTTCTTGTAATTGAAAACAGTTGAGAGTTGATTTTGGTCGTCGGGCACACTTGTAATTTTTTTTGTTATAACCTATTGTAAATTGTTTTCTTATGTGTGTAACATTAATTCTCTTCTCTCAGGAGCCATGCAACGCCCAAATAAATGAGCAACTAATCCAAATATTCCAACTCAGCTCTAGAGACCATCACGTTCGGAATTCTCAGCAGTTTTAGCACCTCACCATGTCCCTATCACAACAATCAACAAGTACCTATAAATTTATGAAAAGATATTCAAATTATGAAATCCCAATCAACTAACAGTAAATAACAAACATTTGAAAACGGCATATATATTTCAATTTTTATTTTATTTTTAAAGATAAAAAGAAAAATATATATGAAATAAATACATATGGTCAATTGTCAGCTTTTCTTAGTAGTCATATAGAGACCCCTTGTCAAAATCTAAAATTCATTGCCTCTTTAATCTCATTCTCATGTGATGGTACTTCAATCTTGTATAGTAAGATTAAGAAATAAGAATAGACGTCCTATCTATTAATTGATAAACAAAGTGATGTTTGCATAATTCCATTCACTAAGGGCTTGTTTGGAACGCCGTATTAGGTCGTATTGTATTGTATTGTATTATATTGAATTGGATTATATATCATATTTTTATATAATACTATATTAAACTTTAATTTATACTAAAATATTATATATTTAGGTGTCCATAAAAGTTAATGCCACGTATAGTTTTACATAAAAATATTGTATAAAATACAATTCAATATAATACAATACAATACAATTCGACAATACTGTTGGATTAAAATCCTATGTGGGCACATATGTATAATGTATATGCTATTATAAAGTGTGATACAAAATTAAGTGACCAATTATGTTCTGGGTATCAAAAGGGTATTAAATTGTCATGGAAATAATGTGTAGATACCATAAGTTAATTTATAATTTGTTGAGGGGTCAAATTATAAATACCCAAGAGTTATTCTAAGATGACTCTATAAATAGACAGTGGTCCCAATTCTGTATTCTCTCCTTCCCCATCAGAGAAAATACCTAAGAAAATAGTGTATTCTTGGAAGATCAAAACCTTCTCTGCAATCTCCAACAATGGCTTCAGGTTAGTGCTTCCGTTCATCTTTTATCACCATCTTCTTCTTTAATTTAGCAAAGGTTCTATAAATTTATGATTTAGGGTTTTCTATATTAAAGCACTTTTAGGAATATGTTCAGATCTGTGATTTATATATTTCTTAAGTGTTTTATAAACCCTAATAAATACGGCATTCCAAACGAGCCCTAAATGTATGTGTGCATGAAAACGATGTCGTGATTTGGTTAAAATCTTATCATTCTGCTCATTTATCAAATATAATCGATTTAACAACAAAGCCACAACGTTAAATCAAGAGAGCCTTCCGGTGCCAACTTTCAGTACAGTACAGTTTGGATTAGTAACATTAGTCTATCTACATTTATCACATTACGTAACAAAATGATTATTAAAAATAAAAGCTATGTCCAATAAAACTTAAAAGCTTATCAACAACTCTAAGAAAAAACTTACAAACAACAAATTTTTGCTTTTCTCTCTAAATGTTCAATTTTCTTTTAACTTGAACATTATTCTAGTAAAATACAGAGGCTACTGTATAAACAATCTAAAGGGTAGTTCCCAAAAACAAAATCTAAAGTAGCAAATGACATATTTTAAAAAGGAAAAAACAAAAAGAAAGGTGAAGTGAGGTGAGGTGATCACAAATTGATTCCAGCATACTGTGATTCTGAATCTCCCCCAAAGTTCGTTCATTTCATTCCTTCACCACTTCTGTTTGTGCCACGTGGACCATAGAAACAACTTACCAAATACAGTTGTGCCACGTGTCATAAAGGGGGGAGTCATTGCCACCTATGAAACCCGAGATAGTTGTAGAGAGAGTTTAATGGTAGAGTTTTGAGAAGCTGGCCAGACCTCGAAGCACTCCTCCAAGTCCGCATCACAAGTTAACAAAACCCACTCGGAGTCATCATCCAAGTACTTGATAGTGAATGTTGTCATGTCTTGAATACCAAATCTTCTCCCAACTTCTTGCTGTAAATCTGTGAAACCCCAGTTGTTGTGTATCCGGAAACGAGTTTTTTCCTCTCCATAAGTCACTTTCACTCTCTGAAGCTCACCTTCTTGTTGAGTTAACCGCCGCTCGTTTTTAACCGAGCTAGGAGGAAAGCCACTCTTCAAGCTCTTGCGGTGCTCCATAAGAGAGATGTGGCTTTGAGATCTTGGCAGTAGATTATTGTTATCTACTTCATGACTTGCGAAAAGCTCTGCTTCACTCCTGACTCTCTTCAGAACCACGTCGTCCCCAGAGTTTTCCCCGCCATTTGCATCTTCGCTGGATGTAACCATGTTGTTCCACGTTTGTGGATGTTGCTGTGACCTGCTGGAACAACATTGGCTCGAGCTCGAACTCTGACTGTAGGTCGATGAAGATTTCGATGTTGCAGCAGCAGCCGCAGTGGTGGCTTGTGCGCTATACATTCCGCCACTGCCTTCTCCAGGCTGCTGCAGGCATGATGGTGTTGGATGGTCGTTTGCCTTTGATGTTGAAAACGGGCTGGTGCCTGAAACATTTGGAGATGCTAGCTCAGGGAAGTTGGAGTAGAACGAATCGATTTGGAAAGCACCAGAAGCACCTTGGACTGAATCGATTACTAGTTGTAACTTCTGTAGGGAGTGGCCAACCTTCTTGATTTTACGAGAAGGCCAACGTTTTATCCCATGTTGTCTGCATATTCTCTTCAATGTCGTTGAACATACTGAAAAAGGAAACGAAAGTGGTTATGTAAAGAACTCGAACAATGATAAGGTCATTGCCTGCGTGGTTTAAGCTTCTACATTTACTGGTGACAACAGATTAACATCATCAAAATGTATATTATTTTGTTACCTCCAATACTCTTTGCAGCATCTTTAAGGCTACCAGCAAAATATTGTCGAAGCACTTGTAAGGTTATGGTTTTCTCTGCCTTGGTTCGTCTTCGTTCACCCGTTTTAACACCACCCAAGTTTGAAAAACTACCTTCACCAACAGTAGAACACTCTTCTACATACTCATCACTTGGTTTCAAGCTTGAACCTCTTTGATTTTGACTTGACTTTGAGTGTCTTCCATCACTTGTTTTTTCCACTGTGAACAATGAGAGATCAGTTTCATTCTGTTGCACCTCTTGGAAACAAATTTCCGTATCAGGTCTGTCAATGGAAGGTGTCAAAACTTTATTGGCTTGAAAATCACCTTCCTCCTCTAGCTCTTTCTCTGTGACAACTCTTAAGCTCTGGCAACATTGTTGGATGATTAAGGAGAGTGAAGTTAGCATTTTCTTTTGTTCTTCGGGATCTGTGCAATCTTTGGGCAAGAAAAATTCCAAGACAAAATCAGCTGCACCAGTATGAATGCTGCGAAGTCGAATTGCCACAGCAGCATGCAATTCAAACAACATGGCATGGTGAGACAGAGGATACTCTGTCTTGGGATATAAAGTTATGTCAGCTGAGAAGCATGGTTGGTTTGTCATGAATGCTCCACCAACAACTCCTTGGCCTCTAAGCAGGTGATGCTCTGAGCAAGCCTCATGGAAACCTTGGATGTGGGGATCAGCAACATAACAGGCATGATCCACTGTCGAAACACACTGGACATAGTTTTCATCAGAGTGACGGCACCCCTCTTTAGCTTGGTATATACATGGTACCCAAGTTTGAGCTAAGGGTAACCTATGTGTATCACAAGCAGATTTCAAGACTTGCTGAATCTCAGGTAATGCAGCTTGGTAGTACTTGTTGAATACCTGGAAAAAAATAGACTTACTTGTGAGCTAATGAAAAAAAAAAATAACCTTTGGAATTTGGATAAATTTGTTTTCTTTCAACACAATTTTAATAGTTACCCTCACATTATGAGTGCTCAAAACTTCAGAACTCTTAAGATTGACAGCCTGCAAATTCGCCCCGATTGAAGAGGAAAAAAAAACACATGGATTGTTGTCAATAAGCACCCTAAACTCACAATTGGAATATGCATGATTTATCCTATCCATGAAAGAAAAACATGATCCTTGGCTGAATTAAACCAAGAACCTAGATATGTAACGTAGTCAAGCTATTGTTTGTCATGATAACATACCTCAAGTGCCTTGCAAACACTTTCAAGCTCAGGGCGATACTTGATTTTCTGAGTAGTCATGATAACCTCCACCACACCTAAGCAAATCCTACTACCTTGCTCAAAAATAGGAAGGGCAAGAGTCCCACGTACGTCATATTGATAAGCATGCATCAGCCGTGGATACTCATCATTCCTAAAGTATCGAACATCAGGCGTCCACTCTGGAACCTTACCAGAGAACACCCTTCCAGGCAATCCCATTATCAAACCCTTAGAATCCTCTTCAGCTGGAAACTGATACTTTACAGATATATCTCTGTACCGTGCAAGCTTTGGACAGCTATCATCAAGCGCAAAAGGAAGATCTCTAGTTGTAAGAACACGCCTACCTTCTTTATCTACAGGAATCCATATTTGAACAAGGATATCTTTATCTCTTATAACATCTTTGATGTACATAAGTGCCCTGCATAATTTCTCCATTACAAAAGATGAAGGACCTTGACTTTCCTTGGTTCCAATCCAATTCTTTCTTCTCATTTCATCATTTTCGGTTATCAAACCTTCTGAAACTCCAGGATTATTGGGAGCATTGTTTATGGTCTGAGAAGGAGGCAAAGCTCGGAGAACACTTACTCCCACAGATTCGTTGAAAATTGATTTCTGTCTCCCTTCTTGGTTACTCCTCTGAGATGGGTTTGCGTTCAAGTCACCGTTAGTCTCCAAAGTAGGCCAGAATAAAGGATCAAAAAGGGGATTAGAACTAGAAGTCTGGCTAATATATTCAGATCCATCTCTGGTTTCCAACCAGCATCCTTCTAAAAACAATTCATCCATGAAATCTAAATCCATTGGATACTCAGATGGAGCTCCCAAAATGGTAGATGGTGATAGAACACCTTCTTCCATGGTATAACTTTTGCAAAACCCTCCCACTTCCAGGATTTCTTTTCCTCTAGTATTTCAGAAATTAGGATCCAAAACTTCTTTTGGTGTGAGATACTTGTGGGAATGATTACACTAACCAGTAACTGAACCCTTCAAACTTCTGAAAAGGAAAATATGTAAAAAAAATTGTCAGCAGATAAATCTTTTGATTACCACACCTAAAGAAAAGAATCGCCAAAAATTTATCACAACATATTTACATAATATGATTTTCCCTTTTACATGTAAAGATCCAAATATGTCAGCAAGTACAAAGAAGGGGTTGAGGTTTATTGATATTACATGACAGTAATTCAACATATCATTTCATCACACAATTATCTCAAAATAAACAGCAAATATGTATGTAGCTGTTAAACTTAAATGTAAAAGCATGGGTTCTTCATTTTATCACCTAGACTACTCTCTCAAAAAAAAAAAAAACAATTAATACCATTAAATCCATAAAACTGCCCACTGGTTCTTATCTCCACTCAATCAAATAGATAAAAGTTCTTTCAGTGAAGTGGATTTCTCTCATAATGCTTAGACAAGCAAAAAGACCAAGAGTTGAAATTAATAGAGAGTGAACCATACTGTCAAAAAAAGTATATGACCAAGAGTTCTAGATTTACAGAAGTTATCACATTACAAAAGTTTGAGCAAGAGGTTCTATTGTAAAAGATTTCAACATGGTTAGGAATCTATATTTTCATAAGACTGTTAAGGCAGTAAATCTCTAGAGCTGACTAATAATCAAGCTTGTCACCCTTATAATTTGATCCAATAATAAAGTCTCACCTTTGTCAGATACAATAGCTACTGTAGCTTCCAACAGCAACCCAAAGGCAAAACCCAGAAAGAACCCCTTGGTCTTTAATTGGATTCTGAAAATTAGCTCCGGCAATAACCAGATTGCTATAAGTAAAAACAAGAAGAGGAGAGAAGGACCAGTTATAAGCTTTTCATGAAACTGAAAACAGAGAATGAAACAGGGGAAGAAGCTTATGAACGACATTCTTCTTACCTGTTTAGATTCTGTTCCCTTAGAATTCATAAAAAGCAGGTTCCAAAACTCAATTTGACTTGAGCTATCTCCAACCCAAAACAGAAGATGTTGTGGCTAACCAGTCTCCAAACCCTAGTTTATCCAAAAATAAAATGTCAACACCAAAAATATTGGTCACAAAACTTGAAACAAGCATTCCCCAGAAAAAAAAAAATATCAAAATATCAAAAAGCTCAACAGTGGAGGTAAACAATGAAAGAACCTCAAGCAAGATATAAATACTACTTAGAAAGAAAGCTCAAATTAGAGGAAACCATAGATCTCATGGAATATAATCCCATTAAGGAACCTCCTTCTACTGTCCACCAAAGTTGAAATCAATTCTTGATGATGCAAAACCAAAGGGAAAGTTTTTAGAAAAATGAGAATAAAAATAATAACCCACTTCGCCCACCTTCAGATTCTTCCAACAAAGTCAGTCAAAACTCCAAAAATCTCTTGCTTTCTCTCTCTCATACACACACTCTCTCTACCTTACATTCAATATCAAAGACTTACCCTTTAAAAAGTATTGCTTTGAGTTTCAGAAGAACATTTTGTTTTCATTACAATAATAACAACAAACAACTGAAGTAAAAAACTATAGAAGCATCAAAGAGCTGATCTGTTTATGGCCCAGGATACCAAAACAATAACAACCATAAGTAAATAAATAAATAAATAAATAATATATATATAAATACATAAAAGAATGAGAATACTCACTAGGTGAAGATTCTTGGAGATACCCAAGTGGGTGTGTATTTTTCTTAAAATAATAAAAATACACAAAATATAATAATAAAATATATGGTATAAGGTTTTTGCCTGAAATATCCAAGAAAAAGTGTCTGAGAAACCAGGAACACCAACAACAACAACAACAACAACAACAAAGACTAGATATATAGTTATTTGATAAGAAAGGTATTAAGGTGGCTGTTCCCTCTTTATGATATCTATGTACCTATATATATATAGTTGGTTACTACAAAACCAAAGCTGTAATCTGGGCTTTCTCTGTTTAGACTCTTCTGATTCTTTTCTTTCTTTCTTTTGTAGTTCCTACAGTACCCGTTTTATTCCAAAAATAACAGTACTAATACAAAAACACACTGAGAAGTTGAAAGATTCTGATGTATATATCCTACTTGTGGACCCTACTCCTCCCATCCCATCTCTTCTTGTAGTTCTCGTCCTTTTAAAGTCAACCAAAGTTCGATCCAGGAAGCTGACTCTTTTTTTTTTCTTTCTATTTTGATGAAATGGTTTCTCTAAAATTTAAGAAATGGGAAAATCTTGGAATCATAACTTTAGTTCCCAAAAATAAATAATATATTTATATGGTTGAATTTCATTGGGTGATGTGAAACTTGGGGCTTTAGATCAGACTTTTACTTTGCCACGCTATCTTCCCTCTAATGGTAATCATAATTATGTGTTATTAATTTTGTTAATTAAGTTGTACAAAAATAATAATTCGCTGTAACATTTTATTTAATCGTATATAAACGCTGCCTACTGGCGCCAGGCACGCTGATTGTGTTGAGTTTGTCTCCCGGCCCCTTGTTTATAATTACTTAATTAATACATTTATTTCTAAATTAAGATCTATTTTTTATTTAATCATGCAAAAAATAGTAATTTAGATAAGATCTATTTGCTTTAATTACTATGCTTAAATCACATTTCACAGAGTTAGTTGTCAATCTCATCCTATCATTGCGATTAGGGATATATATATATATATATATAAATATATTTTTCCCATGGGATGGTCCTACGGTGATTGTCCTTAATGCGGCGAAGATTTTCTGTCTAAATAAGAAATGGAGCAGAGACAAAAATTATTTTTTGTCCCCGAATGTTAGACGGAATGGGTACGACAATGATACTCACAGCGGACCAGTTTGATATTTTATTTTATATTTCTAATAATATTTTATATTTTATAATTTGTCTTTGTATTTTTTAGTATATTAGTATTCTTTTATGAATTTTACACTATGTTTTAGATAATAATTAAATTATTAAATAATAATTTATGTGTAATATTTAATTTTTATGTAGTTTAATATTTTTATACATTTAAATTTTTATTATAAACTTTATTTTTTTATTAAGAGATTCCTTACCTGTTTTAGGAGATTTTCTGTCTTATCCCCAATAAAAAATAAATGAGAATAGGAATTAAAATTGTTAATAGGAATAATAAGGATTTGCTCGCCAATTTTTCACTCCATGAACATCCCTAATTGCGAAACATAAAGATATAAAAGAATATTCATTGCTAAGAAGTTCGGTTTGAAGCTCAAGAATCAATGGCTGGAGGTATTTCGATCCTTAAATTATAGTGCATATATGTTTGATTAATTCCGCACTTAATACTTAAACATATACATTTCAGTTTATATATATAAATGTCTAACAGTTGGTATCAGAGCGGTTTTTATCTCTGCCTTGATTTTAGTTTGAGTTTCATATATATATATATACTCGTATATACAGTGTTTATATATATATATTTAATTCAGTGTTGATATATATATTTATTTTGGTTTGTGTATATATTTATATATTCATATTCATTCAATCCCAATTATATATATACATATATATTTTCATACATATATACTTGTTTATTCATTCAGTTCATATATATATATTCATATACATATATATATATATTTTTTCTTCATTTCATTACGTATATATGTTGTATATATATATATATTATTTATATATCTAAATGCTATATACAAATATATACATATATACATTTCATGTTTATATATATACATACAGTATTTATATTTTTCTGTATATATATATATATCTTTATATATATTTATATATATATTGTATATGTATTAATACATTCATATATTAATATAGATTGTTCTAAGCATGAAAATCCACTTTGAAAAAACAAAGAAATCTCAAAATTATTTTTCAGAAAATTTTGGTGATTTTTAAAGTCTTTGTTTTATGTATTTTCGATGCATAAAATCTATATGAATGTCTTAATTTTTGCATTTAGATTCATTTGGAATTGATTTCATGATTTTTGGAAGTTTAAGGAAATTTTATCATGTCGTTTATGGCAGTGTATTTTTCAAAAAAAAAAAAAAAAAAAAAAAGGGAAAAAATTTCGATTTTTTTTTATATATATATTTTTTATTTATTTGGAAATATAAATTATTCTCCTATTGTTAATTTAGTCAATAAATTACATTCATTAATTTCCATTTTTAATTTAATACATATATTTAGAATTAATATGTTATTTAGTATAAACTGAAAATGGAAATTTGTTTTAATATGGTAATTAATTACATGATTTATTTAGGCATGTAATAATTGTGCAATTTGTATAATTGTGCATTTAATTATTTATTACCAAATTTATGTAATTTATTGTTTAAATTAATAAAATTTGAAAAATCTGCCATTAAGTATAGTCTTTAATTTTGCATTTAATTCATTCCATATAATTAATTGTACTAATTTGTATAATTACCTTATTTATACAAATTAATTATTAGTATAAATATTTAAGATATTATATGGTCATAAATGCATAATTAATTATATATTATGGAATTAAGCATTTAATTTATTATCATACAATAATTGTATTAATTTGTATTTATTTGGCAAATTTATGTTTAATGCAATTAATTTAGATTTGTATGATTTAAATGCTATACATAAATTCCTTTTATAGTGCTAGATATATTTAGAAATATTCAAACATTAAGATAGGTTGAATATTTTATATAGCACATTAAGTTTCATAAAACTTCATAAAATATTCATAAAACTTCCTAAAATGAATAAAATATGAATAAAATGTAAGTAATTTTGTGGTTTGACATAAGAAAACATGAATTTGGGACAAATGCTCATATCTAGAACGGTTTTTAATGATCTTCGGACGACCACACTAGGAGCATTAATCTCAGTGATTGTCTACTATGTTAATAACGAAATTACTTTTAGGTAGAGCCCAATACCTAATGTCAAAGTGAAAATATAATTTTATATAATTAGGGAGTAGCCACAGCATCCTTATTTGTATAAAATTATATATTAATTAAAATTCACCTTAATGGACATAACTTGTAATTAATTATATAGGTATAATAATTTTACCCCACAGGGATTTTATTATATTTGTATAATTAATTAGGATAATATGTTAAATTAAATTCTCTTAATTTACCCCACAGGGAGTTATGGGGATTTAATTTAATAGTGTTATCACAAATTTAATTAAAGATAGATAATAAACCTTCATTTTCCAAAACTAATTGTTTAATTAAATCTATCATAAGGTTCATCTAATTTTATTAAATTTAAAATTTAGCCCACATGCAATTTTGGATTTAGTAAAATTTTAATCTTCAGTTTATACTTTGGTGTCTAGTGAACCACATAATTTTAAATAATTAGGGAGTAGCCACAGCATCCTTAATTATATAAAATTATATATATTAAGTGGATTAAGATCACATAATGGACATGAATTATGTGAACATAATAATCTTACCCTACAGGGATTTTATTATATTTACATAATTAATATATTAAATTGAATTCTCTTAATTTATCCCACAGGGAATTATGTAGATTTAATTTAATAATTTTATAATAAAGTATAAAATTTTGAAACATTTATAAATAATTAAGTGTTTCATACATTTCATTGAGATAGAAATATTAAACTTTAAGTTTTTCATAAATTGTGTAAATCTATCATAATCTACATCTAAATCTAATCTTATTAAATTAAAAATTTAGCCCACAGGCAATTTTTGTTTAATAAGATTTCATATGTAAGCATGTTTATTCATTGGTAAAAACATGATTCATTTAAACCTCAAAACTATATATGTAATTTTATTACATCACTATTCATAAATTTCTTCCATACTAGTAGAAAATTTCTTCCATAACAGTAGAAATTTTCAAAATTTATTCTGATAATTAACTTCATCTAACATATACAGTTTTTACTGTATAATTAAGAAAAATAAATCACACTTTATTATCACCAATAAATTTTAATTTATTGTGTATGAATTCATTCTAATATAGTTAATGTGATTATTAACACATAGTGGATTATTTTTGATTGTTATTCCACATTCATAATTTCTTGCAAGGTTTACAAATAAACCTAAGAAAGTCAGTAACTGTGAGCAAATCTTATCCACAGACAAGATAACTTCTCACATTTAGAAGTTTAAGGAACAAGCAATATAGTAGTGGCTTTGTTTTAAAATTGGCAAAGATCTTTATGTTCCAAGATTCTATTGAAACTTGATTTAGACACATTTAGAGGTCTTTACTACAAATGATGTCACTCATAAAGATATGCAAGTTCAATCTGACAATAAGAAATGTGTTATTAATAAGAATTCTTCTACATTATAGCACCAAAAATTATGGAACATATCTCCATAAATAGAATAAATGTTAGTAAATGGTGGGGATCTTCATTACACTTGATTTTACTAACTTTATTTAGAACTTGTGTGAATTTCATTAAGAATATGTATTCCAACAAGTCAAAATCGGTGCATACTAGAATTCTATCATATTAAAAATCATACAAGTCAATTAATTTTGAAGACATGGACTCAAATTTTGCATCTCTTTTTTAACGATTACTCACATAAATAATTTTTCTACAAAAGTATGGATTTATATGTTTCAAAGACATTTAAATCTTAAGTAGAGAAATGGTGCATTTTGCATATTAAGATAGTGAGATCAAATATAAAATGGAGAATACTACATCAAAATTCGTGAGTATGGATAAACTCCCAGTGTATTTGTAAAGTTTCTTTAAAAGCATGGGTTCATTGCCCGATACATATGCTTGGTACACCCAAATTATAGTGTGTAACAGATTTAAGAAACTAAGCATTTTTTGGACATGGGGTGGAGCCTACATAGCAAACTCCAATCTTTTCTAAATCTTTGTCTATTGATACTCAACAATGGGGTGTACATATCGAATCGTGTTCTAACCAAAGTTGTTTCTCAAACATATTTTGAGTTGTGATAAGGTTGAAAACCGACTTGATGACATGTACACATTTTATAAATACCCATATATAGTTAGAGTACAATTGTCAAAGAAAAGATCTGGGCCCTAAACCATAAATGAGCATATTTCATTTGAAAAGCTATAAGGTTTAAGGGTTACATATTTTATTATCCATCTCACAACACTAGAATTGTGGAATTAAGAATTGACTTGATCAGTGGGAGTGATCAATCTAGGAACCTAGTTTCCGAGAAAGATCATTCATATTTTCTCAAACTTCCACCTCAAGTGTTAGATTAATTATGATTCACAACATCCCTTAAGATTAATGGTTATTGAGAATTCATAACTAATCATTAATAATATACAAGTCATTGGTAAAATTCTAATAAGTTATGTTATTTAGTAATTGCTTACAATTTCTAAAATAACATGTTATTGAACCATTTGCTCTTTTAAGAGTTTGTTGGTCCATCCTTAAGATGACTTATTAGAACAGTAAGATCAATGTTTTCTAGTGATTACATTTTGTACAATAAGAGTTCAACTACAATATTAATTTGAGACACAAATTAAATTATAGAATGATAAAGAATTGAAGTTGTAGTACAATATGCCATGAATGAAGAAATGAATATCTTAAATAGCAATAAAGTTTATCTTTAGTAAAGTTGTCTAATGGGGTGGAGAACATTAATTAAGCATAGGTTTTTCCACCAATAATATTCATTAGGCAACATTGAGAAACATAAAGATATAAAAGAATATTCATTGCTAAGAAGTTCGGTTTGAAGCTCAAGAATCAATGGCTGGAGGTATTTCGATCCTTAAATTATAGTGCATATATGTTTGATTAATTCCGCACTTTATACTTAAACATATATATTTCAGTTTATACATATAAATGTCTAACAAAAACTATTATGAAAACTAATAATACAAATAATTAAGATTTATCTTTTTTGTTATTGTTTTTTTTAAAAAAAAAAAAAATAATAATCCTTTATTCAAAAAGCCACATCTAGATCTTACAAAGAATATGGTTAAAAAACCCAACCCATTGCAATAATAGTTTAATAAATTTAAGACCATCTCTAATAGTTATACTAATATTGTTATATTATTTATAATAATATAATATATAGATTAAATATGTGTAATAAACTAATAATATGTAACATATGACTATATTAGTTGTCATCTTTTTGTAACATTTGGGGAGTTGTTATTATGAGTAACCTCCACCATTATCACCAACATTATGAGTGTAAAAGATGTTACACACCTTTATTTGAAATTCTTAATGCTATAGGAGTTATGGTGTGTGTAAGAGTTACATTTGAGTCCATAACATCTATAGGGATTATGAGTTTGAATTTCAAATGGTGATATCCTAAACACTATATAAAGAGATCTAAGGTGCTCATTTTGGAGAGGAAGTTTTCTATCAAGAAAGCACTTTGCTAGAAAACCCTAAAAGGCTTGATAATTCCCAAAGCTATTTCCTAGAGAGTTCCCTTAGTGCTTAGAGATAGGGGGAAATAAGCTTTTGGACAAAGGTGTAATACCTTGTTCAAGTCATGGTGATCTCCACTAATCTACACTCAAGGTTGTGAGTGAGTGTTTATATATATATTATTCTCTTGTTATATATAGTGTAACACGTGTGTAATACATGTGTTGTAATCTTCTCTTCTATCTTTCATATATATATATGTAATATATATAGTGTATATATATGTATTGTAACATATATTTAATCAATCTCTTATTTTAGTCCTTGTATTATTTTATAATAGAGTTGTAATAAATCTTGATTTTCTTCAATTGTTATAAAATCTCTAACAATCAAAAGCTTATCCCTTTTCAATGGAAGAGGTGATAAATCAAGATTGTGAGAATACAAGGATAAGAGATTTTATGTAAAAACCATTCATGGGTGAGCATGGTGGTGTATATTATGTGATTTACTATATTTTATATAATAGTAATATATATTATGTATATATGAGTTATATATATGTGATCATGTGTTTATATCATATTATATATATGATATTTGAAATTTATATCATGTTATTTTATGTATATATGTGAGATATATAATATATGACATGTATATATATGAGTAATATATATTATATATATATATATGTAGAGTATGTGATATAATATATATTAGTGAGATTAAATATGTAGAAATAATTATTTTTATGTATTTATATGAGACATGCATACATAATATATGTTATATATGTGTATATAATATATATCATGTATATTAATGTGTATATATATATATTATATATGTGTGAGGTATGTAAAATATATAGTTGTGTAATTAATGTATATATTATGTGTATATGATATATATGTATATTATAGTATATATGTTATATATATATATATGAGATATGTAACATATATATTGTGAATTTAATATTGATCTCATGTGTATGTTACATATAAGATGTTGATTAGTAACATACATGATATTATATTAATGTATGAGTTATATAGTATGATAATAATGTTGATAGTAATAATATAATATTGTTTATTGCTATTGATGTGGACATTATTATCATCTATTTTGTGAATAAAGAATATTTTAAATTCTTTTTTAATTTGGTAGTGAACATCTCACTTTATGAGATAATAAAAGATGGCTTTTGAGAAGTTACATCTTTTATTGGGTTATAAGAGATAAGCATCTCATATTTGAGATAAGAAAAAGTGGACTATGAGAGTTACACTTCTATTGGACTTACATTGTCATAAGCAAGAACAAATGGATTAAAAGTGAATCCAAACTTGTGAAATGAGCCATAAATTGGAAGAGCAATTTCGGACTCAAAAGTAAATGAATCAATGTGGATTCAAAAATAGTGAAAAGATAACAAAATTGGAGAAGTAATTTTGAATCTTAAATAATCAAAGTAGTGATGTGAGTTTGATATTTTAATTTTGTTGAGAAAACTAAAAATAACAAATAGTATTTTCAAAGTAACCTTAAAAAGTCATTTCAAGAGGAAAATACAAAAATGTGATATTTAATATACACTTTATGGTAGAAATGTGGGGGTGAACCACAAATGTAATCAAAATGTGATGAGACATTGTTGATATTTTTGATTTTGAATTCAAATTCTAAATCAAGTTTGGCTATGTGCATAAGTGAAAATATTGACATATTTGGTGTCAAATTTTGGTGAAAATAATTTCAAGAAGGAAATTAAATTTAAGAGAAATTATAGAAACAAAGTGGTCTTCTATATTTTAAAATTAAGATATCATCTTGATAATGAAATGTGAAAGTGTGGGGTGTGTACTCCAATATGAGAAAGTTTAGACATACTTGGTGTCTAAAAATAAAATATGAGAATTTAGACATGTTTGGTGTCTAAATTGGTGTATTTTTGATATGTTTGGTATCAAAATAATTGAGAATTTGAGTTGTGTGAAAATTAATCTTTTATGATTAAATTTTCAAAGCTTAAGTACTTAAGGAGAAAAGTGGTCACAAAGGGAACACTATATTTTGGCATGCATGATTCACATGGAATCAATAGTGAGAGGTTATAACAAATCGCTTAATCTCCGTACAAGATTAAAGCATGAATTTTTGAGGGATGGGACCTAAACTCCCTTAATGTTTGACTCATTGATGGTAACCTATCTTAACACTAGTAAAAATCTAGTATTGAGTTCAATAGGTAATAACAAGTCAATAGAGTGAATATGGTACTCAATTGTCCCATCTATGGATGAGTACATGTGAAAGTTTAGGGTTAAAATCGAAAGGTTTTTTAATGGAGCTTAAGCTTAAGAAAACTCACTTAAGCTTAAGAAGTGTCTAAAGAGTGGTGAGACACTAAAACTCCACCTATATGGACTAGAGGTGGTGCCGCCTCTTATGAGAATTGGGAGTTATTCTCTAGAGAGTCCATGAATTGGAATTTTGCACATGGCCATTAACGGTGCAAGAGCGAGACATGCGGTCTCAAGTGAGCATTAGCGAGGGTGTGTGTGTTATCACCGGTTTGTATTAAAGGAACAATGGTTCAATGCTACGACAACCAAAATTTCATCAAACTTTGTGGTAACTACACTAAGGTAAAATTCAAGTCGAAAGACATTTTACCTAATGCACCTAAGCAAGATTTCTTTAGAAGTGTGTATTTAGTCAATCAAAGTGGGGGAATGTTATATTTTGATATAATTTTTTTGATTGATTAAATAAATGTTACAAATGTTACAAGTTTGTTACTAAAGAGATAATATTTAATCTAGTGGGGGATTGTTATATTATTTATAATAATATAATATATAGATTAAATATGTGTAATAAACTAATAATATGTAACATATGACTATATTAGTTGTCATCTTTTTGTAACATTTGGGGAGTTGTTACTATGAGTAACCTCCACCATTATCACCAACATTAAGAGTGTAAAAGATGTTACACTCCTTTATTTGAAATTCTTAATGCTATAGGAGTTATGGTGTGTGTAAGAGTTACATTTGAGTCCATAAACATCTATAGGGGTTATGAGTTTGAATTTCAAATGGTGATATCCTAAACACTATATAAAGAGGTCTAAGGTGCTCATTTTGGAGAGGAAGTTTTCTATCAAGAAAGCACTTTGCTAGAAAACCCTAAAAGGCTTGATAATTCCCAAAGCTATTTCCTAGAGAGTTCCCTTAGTGCTTAGAGATAGGGGAAATAAGCTTTTGGACAAAGGTGTAATACCTTGTTCAAGTCATGGTGATCTCCACTAATCTACACTCAAGGTTGTGAGTGAGTGTTTATATATATATATTATTCTCTTGTTATATATAGTGTAACACGTGTGTAATACATGTAATACATGTGTTGTAATCTTCTCTTCTACCTTTCATATATATATGTAATATATATAGTGTATATATATGTATTGTAACATATATTTAATCAATCTCTTATTTTATTCCTTGTATTATTTTATAATAGAGTTGTAATAAATCTTGATTTTCTTCCATTGTTATAAAATCTCTAACAAATATTTAAGACCATTTTTTACTTTTTTATAATAACTTTAATAATTTACACTAAATATTTCACTAAGGGTTCGTTTAGAATATTGTATTAGGTCGTATTGTATTATATTAAATTAGATTATATATCATATTTTTATATAATACTCTATTAAACTTTAATTTATACTAAAATATTATATATTTTGGTGCTCATACAAATATTATTTTACATAAAAAAATATGAAAAATATAATATAATAATTCAATATAATACTATACAATACAATACAGTATAATACAGCATATCAAACGAAGTCTAAATAAATATATTAATTTTACTTAAATAAATTGCATAATATATTATTTATATTAGTAACCTAAAATAATTAATTTATAATATAATTATATCATAGTAAGATTTTAAAATCTTAAAATAACTTAGTAAAATAATTTTTTTTGACACATAATAAAATTAAATATTTGTTAAATTACTTATTACACTTTTTCAAAGAAATAATAAATAAATAAATCACAGTTTATTAAATTATTAATTTACTTAATGTTTATATTTATTTTATGTTATTCTTTTTAGTTTCATAACTTACTAAGTTATGTTATTTTTATTTTATTTAATATTAATATTATTATTTTTATTATTGTTATTTTGTAAATTTTTTAATATGTTAATATTTTAAATCAATTATTATTTTTGTAATAAATTTTAATTTGATTGAACAACTAAAATGTAAGATTAATTTTTAAAATAAATTAAAATAAAGGTTAGAATATATAAAAAAAAAAAAAATTACGTGTAGTCTCAAAATTTAACATTATTAATGATGTAGAATTTTGTGCATATATAATTTGATGTGTCATTAAAGTAAAATGGTGTACAAATTCTACGTTAATTTATAACCTTAAAAGTTAAAATACAATTTGGAATTTGCTTTGTGTAGTGTGGGGTTTATAATGTATAAGTGAAATTAAAAATGATTTATTATCATCTATTGTTTGAATGAAACTAATTTAATAAACTCAAAAGTATCATTGTACGTGTAATAAGGTAAAATAGGTTAACTTAAATAATCCTTTATTGTTCAATTCAATTAATATCAGTTTTAATTGTTGGTCTAGTTGTCTTTGTTTAATTCAAAAACATCGAGCAAAAACCACATGTGCATAGAGTGTTGGTGTAAATTCTTATAAATTAACACTTATATATATATTTTAAAATAACGTCTAGCTAGCTCGATAAAATATAGAAAGAAAAAAAAAATAGTGTTTGGTATTACATGACATTTTTCTTCTTTGTCTCATTTGCACCAGCTCGACGACTTTGCTACTATGTATTTTCATACTTTGCATTAATATTATTGACTGTAATTTTTATTAATTGTTTGATTGTTTTTGCATTATATATAACTCATGCATCTAAATACGTGAATTTTTACATGTATGATATGTGTTATATATTATACAGATTGTACTAATGTAAATATAGATGAATATTCTTTAATAACTTGAATC
The DNA here is from genome assembly GCF_029168945.1 of Cannabis sativa. Lineage (NCBI taxonomy): Eukaryota > Viridiplantae > Streptophyta > Magnoliopsida > Rosales > Cannabaceae > Cannabis > Cannabis sativa. Next base: position 65,072,747 of record NC_083601.1, read on the forward strand.
TCAAAAACAATATAGTTGATCTAGGGAAACGTATCAAAACTTAAATCTAAAACTCATTAAGATAATATTAGATGGCTTATACTTTCAAAAACAATAAATAATTTTATAATACAGAAAAAATTATTTATGTTGTGGGAATCTACTCGAATCTCCACCCCCACATGGAACTGACACCTGTCCTGCTTCGATTTTTCTGTCCTATATTTTTTTTATTGATTCCCAATTATTAAAATATTGATATTTATGATGATGTAATGAACTGAACTACTGGCAAAAAACAATAAGAGTGTTAAGATTTTGTTTAAACAAATTATTAAAACACTATAATACTGCTGGTCTACTATTCTTCGCATAAAAAAAAAATGGAAAAATCATACCATAACATAACATAACATAACATACCGTACCATATACTATCCAAACAAAAACATATAAATATATATTCTCAATTATCATATACATATATGGATAGATACATATATATACACATAACACATTTGAGGATTAATAAAAAGAGAAACATTGGATATAATATAATGTCGTAAGCCGATATAAAAGGCTAAAAGCAAAAATGGATGATTCAACAAAGGTGTATCCCACAAACAAAATTGGTATAAAATAATATTTGTGTCCATTTTCATAGTGGGTTTCTCTTCTATTTTATCTCATATATGTATCTATTTATATCAATATATTCGGCTTTTTCCTCTCTGACTCTGTTAACAATAAATAATAATTATAAGAAATAAACAACATTAAAATGTGCTTACGTTTGAAAACAATAATTTTCTACAAGATTCTTTAATTTAGAAGTTCTTGGTATTATATCAGCAAAACCCCACCACACACTTAATATTTAATTAAAACAAAACTTTGACGAAACAAACACAACAACTTGAGATACCCCTCTCCTCTCCTCTCCTCTCCTCTCTTACTACCTTTTCATTCTAATTGACTGCATTTGTACGTTACGTAGTGCAACTTGCAATTTTATTATTTATTTTCAATTGTGTTGTTAAAGAGGGACCACTCCAACATACGAAAGTTGTCCCTTGGGTGTTTTACCAAAATACCCCTCCTTCCAAAGGCTGCAACTGAGAGTGTGGTGTCCACGGTTTGGAATTTGGATTGGTGGACTGGATTGTAGTTGTCAAATCCCCAAGTACAAATTGCTTCCATGTTGTTGATGTTGTTCCCAAAATTTGCCCATCTTCTTCAGAATCCATTTTATTTTATTTATTTTTTCTTAATATATATAAAGAGATTGGAGATTTTATTGTTACCTAAAAATTGCTATAATAATAACAATACTAATAATGATGATGATGATTATGATAATTTGCATAAAAATCAAATATTCTGATTCTCCATATCCGGGTTGACTGGTATAAAATAAAACTAGGATTAAAGAGAGAGATATGTACGGTATCATATGATATAATTGGAAAGAATAGACCAAAACAGATCAATGAACCATATATAGGCTTATCTATTGGTTGGCTGTGGTGCTCAATTGCTTTGGTATTCTTGGTGGTGGTGCCATGGTGGTGGTGAGAAAGGTGATAATTATCAAGTGGCATCATATATAAATATGTATAAATTTATGTATATTAGTGGTTTCAAAATTCCAAAGTAGATCGAGATAGTGGGAGTTAATATAAATATATATCACAAGTGGGTTTCATATGCATTCTTCATTTCTTGTTTTTTCTTTGTTGTTATGAATAGTGAAAAAAAAAATATGGGCATCTAATGTAATGTTCACCTTATCTAATTACAAAGAATTTAATTGATGAGAAGGGAGAAAAATAAAATTTGTCATTGTTTGTATTTTCGTTTTCAAAATGAGAAGCAATAAAGGAGAGAATAATACTACTCATTATTCCATCCATCACTACTTATTGCTTGTATTTTCCTTTTGAAAAATTATTTAAAGGAATATAATATTAATAGAAAGAATACGATTCAGTACTACTGCTTATATTTACTTCTTTTTCTTTTCTTTTCTTTTTTCCTTCACAAATGTATTGGAATAACTTCTTTTTATATTATACTGAAAATATATTTTCTACTAAAAATATGGATAAAAGGATTATTATAAATATGTCCGTATAAGTCCTTAATTTGAAAATTAAGTATTTCTAAAAAAAGTACAACATGTAACGTCTTATAATATTTAGCACCTTAAGCTATCCATTTATCTAAATATTATTAATAATAATAATAATTATAATTATATAAGGGGAACAAAAATAACAGCAAGGAAATTGTTTACAAATGAAAGATGATAATCATCCAAGTGAAAAAGATTAAAAAAAGTGATAGTAGAAAGTTGAGGTTGCCTCATTTTATTTAGTGGAGTTTAAGTTTAAATAATGATTTATAGCCAAATGAGGAGCTTAATTATTGTTTCCTTACGTATTAATTGTCTCAAACACCACATGGTCTGCGCTATCAGTGTGTTCTTAGAAAGAAAAAATGGAGCCAAAACAGGATTTTACATATAAAAATTATAAGTAAATAATAATGAATTTTCTCCAAAAAAAAAAAAAAAACTGAAAATAATGTCAACATTGATTTATAGCTAAATTAATTTGATTTTTTTTTTTCTAAATATAAATGGTCTTGCCTACAGTTTGATGGGAGTCCATTTATGGGTAATTGCTTGCCCGAGATTTATTTGTAGTCTAACCTTTAATTTAATGAAACAATTTTATTTCAAAAATAAAAATATATAGTAAGTAAACTAAAAAGAAACAAAACTCGCTACAATATTCAAGAGTTTAACACTTAAATGACTTTAAATAAAATTAATTATTGCTAGAGGTAGACATGGGCGCTAAGCATTAATTCAAACCTATTGTTTACATTAATTTTTCACTATTTCCAGACTTTTTTGTCTTTATTTTTATTATTGTTGTGCTCGGAAGGTACGATCACGATTAGGCACGAAAAAATATTGATTTAAACACTATATGACATGATGCTACAAATTGACATGACACGACAAGAAAAATATGTCATAAACACGACACGACACTGTTAAAGAAATGAACTTTTACAAAGAATGAATTCACGTTAATTAACAAACTGTAACAACAGTTTATATAAGTACACAAGCTGATATGAAATGACCAAACGACCATTAACTAACTTAACTGAAAAACCGGTAACAGACAACTAATAATAAACAACTAATTACAGAACCGTTTATTCTATACTCTTAACATCCCCCCTCAAACTTAGGTTGGATAGAGATACAATCCTAAGTTTGTCCCTGAGAAGAAGAAATCGAGCATTGGACAGGGCCTTGGTGAGTATGTCGGCAGTTTGATCGTATGCAGGGGTGTGCTTGACAGTTAGAGCTTTGGCAAGAATCTTTTCCCTCACAAAGTACAGGTCGAGTTCTATGTGCTTAGTTCTTGCGTGAAGGATAGGATTGGCAGACATGAGAACTGTGCTAAGGTTGTCGCACCAAATGGTTGGAGGCCTGGGAATTTGCATCTTTAGTTCACTGAGCAAGCTTTGTATCCAAGTGATTTCTGCTGTGAGGCTGGCAAGGCTTCTGTATTCAGCTTCAGTGCTGGATCGGGACACAGTGTGTTGCTTCTTGGAAGACCAACAGATGAGATTGGAGCCTAGGTAAACACAAAAGCCAGTGGTAGATCGCCTGTCATCGATGTCGGATGCCCAATCAGCATCACAAAAACCAACCAGGTCTAAGGATGTTGATCGAGACATGTCAAGCCCATAGTCGAGTGTGCCTTTTAAATATCTTAGAATTCTTTTTACTGTTTTCCAGTGAGATTCAAGAGGTGAGTGCATAAATTGACATACTTTGTTTACAGCAAAGGCAATCTCGGGTCTGGTCAAGGTTGCATATTGGAGGGCACCTACCAAGCTTCTGCATTGCTGGGGATTCTTGACAGGATCACTGCCAATGCATGACAGTTTTTCCCCACCTGTCATGGGAGTTGGAAGACTGTTGGCACATTCAAGTTTGGCCTTGCAGAGTATATCTGTTATATACTTTGTCTGTGAAAGATGAAGACCATTTGCTGTAGCAGTCACTTGGATTCCTAGGAAGTATTTGATATCCCCGAGATCCTTGAGTGCAAATTTGCAGTTCAGTTGAGCAATCAGTGTAGAGATTTCTGTTGAATTACTTCCAGTAATTAAGATGTCGTATACATAAACAAGAACATAGGTTGTATGGTTGTTCTGAAATCGAATAAAGAGAGAGGCATCTGCCTTTGAACTGTGGAATCCGTAATGTAATAGACAAGTCCTTAGTTTGTCAAACCAGGCGCGAGGGGCCTGTTTTAAGCCATAGATGGCTTTGTGTAATTTGCACACCATGTTTGGACCTTGTTCTTCAAAACAAGGCGGTTGTTGCATGTAAACTTCTTCAATGAGATCACCATTCAAAAAGGCATTGTTCACATCAAGTTGTTTGATGTCCCAATGGTTGTAAAGAGCAATGGTGATAATGATTCGGATAGTGGGTGATTTAACAACAAGGCTGAATGTTTCAGAGTAGTCAAAGCCATATTCTTGGTGAAAGCCTTTGGCTACTAGTCTTGCTTTGAGTTTAGACACACTCCCATCTGCATTTTCTTTAATCTTATAGACCCATTTGCACCCTATTGCTTTTCAACCTGGTGGTAATGGAACAATGGTGTAGGTTCCATTTCTTTTGAGTGCCACTATTTCAATGTTCATTGCTCCATTCCATTTGGGATCTTTTAAAGCTTCTTGGACAGTTAAGGGTGTTTTAGAGCTTATATACACTTTAGGTTTGTATACTCTAGCTTTAGCTCTAGTTACCATAGGATGCGAGTTGACAGGTGGCTCTTGAGATGTTGCAGCAGAGTTCACAGGTGATGATGTAGACTCGGGTTGCTGTGATATAGATGTTGTGTGGGATAGAGGTGATGGGGGAGGCATAGGTGAGTGATTATGGATGTCATTGGCTGTACTAGGATGGGTTTGAGTTTGAGGAATGACAGGAACAGAGGTTGAGGGTGTGTTGAGTGGAGAGTAAGGAGGTGGAGAGTTTCTGGTGTGATATTGGACAGCAAAAGGGAATTTATGTTCATTGAATATAACATCTCGTGAGATGTATATGTTGGGTTTTATGCCCTAAATAAAACTCATTTCAATATAATCAGATTTACTTATTAATATAGATCAGAAATAACATTTAATGTTGCATGGTTCACATGATTTATTTCATGATTATATGTACATAATGTATGAATTCATCTGAAACCCTTTTCACATACTTGATCCTGTTTATTGTGTCGTCAACACATTGGAAAGTAAACATGACTATGTGAATAAAGTTTCCTAGATTTATCGTACACAGTGGTTTTATCGATATGATAATCTACAACAAGAGTTTACTTGTATTTGGAGAAATACTATGTTCTTTCCGTAACATTGGTTAAAGTAAAGCTCGTTGGATGCATGGAGATGCATCTAAGTGGACCGATATTGAACTTTGACTTAGATTTATTAAACTTACCGTAATATCTATTCAAGTCAATATCGCCTAAGTTGATCCTAGATCAAATGATCTTAATCCCGATATGATTAAAGCTCAATCTTGAAAGGCTATTCGTGTTCTTTGATTTGTTAGTTAAGCCTACTTTTAGGTCAGGGTGATACGTACATTTTGGGAACACGGTAGTGCAATTGAGTGGGAGCGCTAGCATAAACATGGAATCTATAGCTTCTATCTGGCGAATAGTAAGCAAAGGATGATCTCCTTCGAGCTTGACCAAACGAACATAAATGGTGGAGTACTCATTTCACATAAGCCGAAATATCATTTATACTTGGGTCAAGTTGTTTTAAGGAATAAATACATTGTAAGGTGTAATTCGTAATTTAATCCCTTTACAGTGTAGATCATTCATATAGAGGATCATTGATCACATTAGGATTATAACAATGGATAACTAATGATGTGTCTATATGGTGGAACATATGTAGCATTCTATATACCGGGAGTGCAATTCTAAGTTCTATGCGTGGATTCAACGAAGAATTAATAAGTTAGTGAATTTTAAAGGTATAAATTTCGATCTACTTATTGGAAGCTCTGCTATATGTACCCATGGTCCCCCCCACTAGTCGAGATAATATTGCTTGTAAGCGCACTCATGTAATCGGTTTTGATTAATCAATTATAATTCACGAATTAGACTATGTCTATTTGTGAAATTTTCACTAAGTAAGGGCGAAATTGTAAAGAAAGAGTTTATAGGGGCATATTTGTTAATTATGATACTTTGTATGGTTCAATTAATAAATATGATAAATGACAATATTATTTAATAATTATTTATAGTTATTAAATAGTTAGAATTGGCATTTAAATGATCAATTAAAGAAATTGGCATTTTTGAGAAAATCGTATACAAAAGTGGTAAAATTGCAAAATTGCAAAATAAGGCCCAAATTACCCAGTACTTAGTGGCTACGCCACTTATGTCATCTTTTTTAAATGATTTTTTTTTTTTTTTTATTATTTTAATGCCATATAATTCAAATCAAGCCCTGTAGAATGCTATAAATGGGGACAAGGAAGGCTTCAGAAAATAACACACTTTCTCGAATCGAAAACCCGAGCCTCCACTCTCTTCTCTAGCCGCCACTCTCTCTCTCTCTTTCTTCCTCAATATTTCGAACCTCTCTTGATTGCAGAAGGCTCACACACATCGTTGATACCTCAATCATATGAGGAAGATCGTGAAGAAAGATCATCAAGAAAGGAGTTTCAAGATCAAAGATTCAGAGAAAGAGATCCGTGTTCGTATATTGATAATGCTCGATACCTCGCTTGTCGGAATTTATTTTACCAGGATCTTAGATCTACTCACAAGTATGTTTATTAACATCCTAAATATGAACTTTCTAAAACGATAAAATAAACACATATATATACTATTACTATTCCTAATTCAATTCTAATTATCATTTTGAATTAATTTAAATTTTTTTTAATTTAATTCAAGATATTAGTGTAATTTGAATTTGAATAGAATTAGTATTTATCTTTTTGCTTAAAAATCTATCTTATTTTAAAATTTGATTATATCTTATCTTATTTTAAATTTAAAAATAAGATATTAATAATCATGTAATTTTTAAATGATATAAGATATTTTGCTAATTTTTTTTTTTAAATTTTGTTATTTTATTTATTTAAATTACATTTAAAATTTGAAAAAGATATTTATTTATCTTTTCTAATTTTTTATTTAATTTTTATTTATAAAATAACATTTAAAATTTAAAAGTAGTTAGCAATTTTTTTTTTTTGAAATGATATTTAGGTTGGTTGAAACCTAATTTTTCAAAAATTGTAGGTTTAATTTTAAATTTAAATTTTTTAAAAATTTCGAATTTTTCAAATTTTTTTTTAAATTTTTCGAAAAATTATTTTTTTTATTTAATTAATTATTTTCGAAATTAAATTTTAATTTAAAATTAAATAAATCCTACATCCAACTATCCAACTAACCTTTCATTATGAGTACGTGTTTTAGCTTATGTGTAAGTTTTTAAAACCTATTATTACTTGATCGCAAATAGCCATGGTTACTTTTTGCCGTATCTAATGATCCGATGGCTCCCTTGGTCAAGTTAATAATTTGTAACAAAAAATTTTACAATCTTCTTTCATCTCGTGTATGACCTAAGAACATGATACACCCATCCAAAGCAGCTCGTGTGCGAGCCTATGTGTTTAATTTGATTATGTATACATATAGGTTGTTGCTAAAATAAATTATCATAGTTCTTGATAGATTTTATTTAGGCCCATTTAGTTTTTGGGTTTATTCAATTAATAACAGCTTGTTCTTATTAAGGTTAAATTCCTCTCTTTTCGGGGCCTCAGGTGAGAGTTGGGAGCCATAGTGGGTACGACATACCGAACCCAAGACTCCTCACACAAACCACCCCAATTGTGAAGGCCCATTTACCTGATTTGAATGACTGTACTAGGTTAATTACACTAGTTTAACCTAATTAAAATTGATTAGCAACATAATTAATTTCATTTATTTTGAAATTAATTTAAGAAAAATATAGTTTAAAGAATTATTTTTTATTCTAAGCTAAACTATATGTATTTTCTTGTATTTAATTAAATATAGAATTATAACCATCTAGATTCTTTCTGGAACTTAATTTAAATTTTTCATTAAATATTCCTATTTAAGTTGATATTTAGTTATCTTCAACTAACCAACTTAAATCTGAATATCTTTTGAATTCAAAATTTCAAAATTAAGTTGAGGAATTTTAGGCATTGGTTATTAAGATTCTTTAGATATTTTTTAAGTTAATATCTTTTCGAATATTAACTTAAAATGGAATATTTTCAAATTAAGTGGTTACAACTTAATTTTTGATATTTAATTAAATTTAAATTTGAAAATATTTAAGTTCTAGATTTTTTTTCTAATACAACTTAAATTAGATATTTTTTTCAAATTTTGTGGAAAAGATACTTAGTCAAATAAGATATTTTCTAGATAGTTATTTATAGACTACTTATTATTTCTAATATTAAATAGGAAAATATTATACATTGTGAAATTAATTATTTAAATAATTAATTTTGGTACAATTTATTTTAAGTATATTTTTTTTTCCTAGTATTAAACTAGAGATTAATAATTAAGCCTTCTCTACACTTAATTATTTATTTCTTGAATTTAATACATTTAATTAATTTGAAAATTAAATATCTAAGTTGATTTTTATCATCATACTTAAATATTTCTTTTTCATGACATTTAATTAAATAGAAAATTATTTTTAGTTGAAATTTATTTTTTCAACTAAATTTAAATAATTTTCAAAATATATTTTTTCTTTATTTTATTAATCAATTTTCGAAATTGCATTTCTTAAATGCTAGAATTTCGAATTTATCTTGAAAAATAGATTAAGTTGTAAATTAATTATTTTAATTAATTCTTGGATCAACTTAAATCAATGATTTTTTCATTTATTGATTAATTTAAAATAAATTGAATTAAAGTATATTATTAGAAATAGAATTAATTAGTCAAAGGAAAATCTAGATAGGTGATATTTTTGCTTGAAGTATTTTTTTCAGTGTATTTAATTAAATAGAAAATTAATATTTAAGTTGATTTTCATCATCATACTTAAATATTTGTAATTTTTCTTATATATTTAATTAAATAGGAAAATTATATTTTTTGTTGTAAATTAATTTTATTAATTAATTTTGGGCCAACATTAAATTAGAATAATTTTTTCCAGGATTTATTTTTTATTTTAATATGCATTTTTCGAAAATTGTATTCTTATATACTTTAATTTTTCGAAATGCAATATATATTTATAGAAAATTAAATTTGAGTTGTAAATTAATTTAAATTAATTTTGTAACAACTTAAATATTTTTTCTAAATATTTATTGGAAATTATTACTAAGATGGAAATAATTCATGTTATTTTCATATCCATCTAAGTAAAATTTATAAATATTAAATTAAAATTTATATTTAGAATTTTTCATTCTAAATTGGAAATTTTAATTAAATAAATATATATTTAAAATAAATAGAATAAATAAAGAGAATAAAAGAAAATACAACTCTTTTTAAATAATGAGCTTTATTATCAAGCAGACATTCGATCTCCATTGTGGGTTTTACACCGCGTTTGTTTTAGTGAGTAATCCTCCCTAATGGAGGAACGTTCATTAGCAATTTCGCACCGTTTAACCTCGCATGATAAGTAGTTTGTAAGTGTTTTGTATGGTATGGATCACCCTAATGGTGGCGACCATACTTGACTTGCAAATTATGAAACAATGGTGGAAGCTCATAAGATAGAATTGCCTTGACTCTCGCCTAAACGGACAACGCCTCGAATTCCAACCCGATCGAATAAAAGGTTGCTAGAATGTTTAACATTTTAGACGAGCCGACAACTCTATTCAATGAATGGTAGCTTTGACTCTCGCCTAAACGGACACCGATATCGCCTTGTTGAAAACCTTGGAAATTATTTAGATTGTAAGTTTTAGCATTTTCACTTGTCATTCCTACTTACTATATGTTTATAATTTCGAATTGTGTATGAATTTATATTGAACCATGTTATTTTCTCGTTATTAAGTTGTAGTTTAATTTCGAATCTTCATTGTTGGTCTAACTTGGCTTGTTTATCTAATGAGATAAATCCCTAAGTGGATTTTCACCATTGCACATACATAATAAGTTAGCATCTCGAAAGATAAATATTGTATATGCGACATCTAGCCGTTCATCAATTGATGACACCTTAGACTAGTATTTTTACGATATAAAACAAGAAGATTATATAAATAAGATTACTTTGACTTTCGCTAATCGAAGCATCGTTGGATTCTTATTTTAAACGAAATTATCCTAATTCCTCTTAGCTTATTCATTTCGAATTAGCTTTCAAATATATCATTGGATGAATGGTCTATGAATCATTTCATGTCATTATATTTTCTCTTAAGAAATTAAATGACGCATATGATTATAACCCCGAAATTCTATTCCCAATTGATATAAATCCTCAATCTTAGAAATCTCCTACTTGTAATGGGCAAATCCGACTTAGAGTTTGTATTAGTAAAGGGTGGTCCAAGAAAGAATTACTCATTAAATTTGGTTGAATTTAAGTCTTTGACTTTAATTTTAGAATCCAAATAGAAATTTTCTTAAATTTCTAATTCCGTAATACAATACAGCTTACACTTTCTCAAGTGTTTAATATCCATTTTTTATTAATGGATTAAAAATCGTATGGAATGTGAGTTAAGTATTCGTGACCTGTGATCCACTTGAAGTATTCTAAGAACTCTTTGATGTAACTAAACCTATGTCATCATAGACACTACCACATTTTCTTAATCTATGGCATTTGTATCTTGTTCATAGTGGTTTTGACAAGATCAATCTCTGCAAAGAGTTAATATGCCTATATCCACTGAAAGTAGTTCATCTCATTCGAAGATGGATGTACATTCAGGGATGGATATGAGTTTTTCGTTGTATTCTTAAAACGATAACTCTAGATTATACCTTATGCAAAGAAATTTGAAATGTTTGAAAAATTTCATAAATTTCTAGCAATGGTTAAAACCATTAAGGTAAGTGGTTAAAGATCTTGAGAACTGATAGGGGTGGAGAAATAGTTAGTAGATATGCGCTTCAAAGATCATTAAATTGACTTTTGAATTATATCCAAACTTACCTCCCGTAAATTTCGAGTTGCATATTGATGATTAGTTACTAGTCGTTGCCTAAATCCTTCTATGGTAATACAATTTCGAATGATGTAATGGTTGTATACTTAATGTAAATCATTACTAGATTCATGGATGACCTAATCAAAATCTTAAGAAAGGCCGTAATCGTTAACCATGGTTTGTTAGCTTTTCTAAGTGATTAGGGGTGGACCATCCCATTGTCAATAGATAAGAAAGTGTTTGTTCAAACAAATACTACTTTTCTAAGGAAATGACTAAGTCTGAAACACAAGTAGCAAATAAAGGAGATATTTAATTCTTGATTCCAAAAGTGTTCTATCATCTTATATAATATATGATGATCCCACCGCTCTCGTTGTCTTGTCACAACCAAAGAGGTTAATACCATTTAGTTTTCTTCGACATAATTCACTTGTGACTCGTCGTAGTGGGAGAGTTTCTAGGAACTCACCTTCTTATGACTTGGGAGACACTAGTGATTAAAATCCATTGTGAGTTTAAACAAGTAATGGATTGTCAAGATAAGAAACTAAGAAGAAAAGCCAATAGAACTATGGTTTAATCCATTCACATGGAGTAACCTAAAGTTTTCTATTACAAGGACATAAAAGGAAATTTTCGTTTATAAGTCCATTCAATGGACTTAACAAAACTTCCTGTTCCTAGTATTATAGGTTTGAGTTTATCTAAACCTATGGCTTATGGTATACCTGGTAATTACTTACTCTAATGCAAGCAACTTACTTTAGTAAGATGCTGAAGCATTTTCTTTCTAATGGCAATCTATAGAAGCTTCACAACTTCTTAGGCATAGATTTTATTTATCTAAGGAAAAGTCTCAACTATTCCAGAAAAGATAAAGCCATGGAAAAATTTCTTATATCAACAATGAGAGGTCTTAGATATGCTTTTGTATGCCTTAGACCAGTACACCCGCCGTTGAGCGGGAGTAATGAGTAGGTATCGCATTAATCCAGAGAAGAACATTGGAAGACAATCAAGTAAATCTTAAGATAAAGAAGAGGAACTATATGTTAGTCTATAAGTAGGTGTGTTTAAAACTTGACTACACCATATCGCATTTCGAAATTTGCCTATGTGCTAAGAATCTTTCGATAAGATGGTGGTTACTCCTGGGGTGGAATAGTGATTTTGGAGAAGTGTAAAAACCCATTCCGAAGTCTCTAGGTCTACCGTAAAGGGACTCGAATGTTAAAGTCAGCAGGAAAGTTACTTATTCACTTCATAAGGAAAGTTCAATACATCTTTGGCACCATTCCAAATTGCCTTAAACTACTAAGGTTACACTTCGATTAACCAAAAGTAGTTGCCAAAGGTATAGAATCCAAAAGATCCCAAGAGAGTAAACATATAGAGAGGAATTTCACATTATCAATGATTTTGTGATTAAAGGAAGAGTAATGGTGGAGAAAAGGTTGTGTTTAATTCAACCTTTCAGATCCTATTACGAGGAGTTTACTACTACTACACTTGATTTGTATATCAAGGTGTTGAGATTATTTAAAACGCACTTTTTGTTTTATATTAGTGCAAGTGGGAGTTTGTCGGGTTTTATGCCCTAAATAAAACTCATTTCAATATAATCGTATTTACTTATTAATATAGATCGTAAATAACATTTAATGTTGCATGGTTCACATGATCTATTTCATGATTATATGTACATAATGTATGAATTCATCCGAAACCCTTTTCACATACTTGATCCCGTTTATTGTGTCGTCAACACATTGGAAAGTAAACATGACTATGTGAATAAAGTTTCCTAGATTTATCGTACACGTGGTTTTACCGATATGATAATCTACAACAAGAGTTTACTTGTATTTGGAGAAATACTATGTTCTTTCCAATATCATTGGTTAAAGTAAAGTTTGTGTCGATGCATGGAGTATGCATCGAAGTGGACCGATATTGAACTTTCGACTTAGATTTATTAAACTTACCGTAATATCTATTCAAGTCAATATCGCCTAAGTTGATCCTAGATCAAATGATCTTAATCCCGATATGATTAGGCTCAATCTTGAAAGGCTATTCGTGTTCTTTGATTTGTTAAGTTGCCTACTTTTAGTGTCGTGGTGATACGTACATTTTGGGAACACTCGTAGGCAATTGAGTGGGAGCGCTAGCATAAACATGGAATCTATAGCTTCTATCTGGCGAATAGTAAGCAAAGGATGATCTCCTTCGAGCTTGACCAAACGAACATAAATGGTGGAGTACTCATTTCACATAAGCTGAAATATCATTTATACTAGGTCAAGTGTTTTAAGGAATAAATACATTGTAGGTGTAATCCCGTAATTTAATCCCTTTACAAGGTAGATCATTCATATAGAGGATCATTGATCACATTAGGATTATAACAATGGATAACTAATGATGTGTCTATATGGTGGAACATATAGAGCATTCTATATACTGGGAGTGCAATTCTAAGTTCTATGCGTGGATTCAACGAAGAATTAATAAGTTAGTGAATTTTAGTGCTAAATTCTTGATCTACTTATTGGAAGCTCGGTTATATAGACCCATGGTCCCCCCACTAGTTGAGATAATATTGCTTGTAAGACTCATGTAATTGGTTTTGATTAATCAATTATAATTCACGAATTAGACTATGTCTATTTGTGAAATTTTCACTAAGTAAGGGCGAAATTGTAAAGAAAGAGTTTATAGGGGCATATTTGTTAATTATGATACTTTGTATGGTTCAATTAATAAATATGATAAATGACAATATTATTTAATAATTATTTATAGTTATTAAATAGTTAGAATTGGCATTTAAATGATTGAATTAGGAAATTGGCATTTTTGAGAAAATCAGATACAAAAGTGGTAAAATTGCAAAATTGCAAAAATAAGGCCCAGTCCACCTAGCCTAGGGCCGGCCACTTATGTCATCTTTTTTAAATGATTTTTTTTTTTTTTTATTATTTTAATGCCATATAATTCAAATCAAGCCCTAGAGGAATGCTATAAATAGATAGTGAAGGCTTCAGGAAAATAACACACTTTCTGAATCAGAAAAACCTGAGCCTCCACTCTCTTCTCTAGCCGCCACTCTCTCTCTCTTTTCTTCCTCAATATTTCGAACCTCTCTTAGTGATTAGAGTAGTGCCCACACACATCAAGTGATACCTCAATCATAGTGAGGAAGATCGTGAAGAAAGATCATCAGCAAAGGAGTTTCAGCATCAAAGATTCAGAGAAAGAGATCCAGGTTCAGATATTGATAATGCTCGCTGGCGTAAAAGGAATCAAGGGCTAGATATCTGAACGGAAGGAGTCATTATATTCCGCTGCACCCAATGTAAGGTTTCTTAAACTTTATATGTGTTTATTTTATCGTTTTAGAAAGTTCATATTTAGGATGTTAATAAACATACTTGTGAGTAGATCTAAGATCCTGGTAAAATAAATTCCAACAGTATACCCTTCCAGTAGCAGAAAGGCATTTGTACCCCTTATGCTTCAAGCTATAGCCAAGAAAGGTGCACTCCTCAGATCTAAAATTGAGCTTATTTTTATTATAAGGTCTGGTGTTTGGGAAGCAAGAGCACCCAAACACTCTTAACATGCTATAGTCAGGTTCAAGATGGTGAAGTTTGTGAAGAGGAGTGTCTCCCTTAAGCACAGAGGAAGGCAGTCTATTAATTAGGAAGGCTGAAGCTCGCACAGCTTCATCCCAAAATTTCAATGGGAGAGAGGCATGTGCAAGTAAAGTCAATGCAGTTTCTATTAGATGCCTATGTTTTCTTTCCGCCACACCATTTTGTTCATGTGTGGTTGGACAAGAAAGTCTATGGTGAATACCATGCTCAACAAGGTATGAGGTGAATGCTTGAAACTCACCTCCCCAATCGGATTGAAGGTTCTTAATGGGTAAGCCTAATTCCTTTTCCACTTGGGTTTTAAAATTGATAAATGTCTGAATTGCATCAGATTTGTTTTTGAGTAAATAAACCCAAGTGAATCTTGAGTAGGCATCAGTAAAATGAACATAATAGAAGTAACCATTAGATGAAACCATAGGAGAAGGTCCCCATAGGTCAGTGTGGATTAATTGGAGAGGTTGTGTATAGATAGTGTCAGAATTTGGGAAGGGAAATTTATGTATTTTACCTAGACAGCAGGCAGAGCAAAAACCAGAGATTTCTTTATTGATATTATGGATGTTACAATTGTTCAAAACACTCTTGACAGTCTTGGCAGCTGGGTGACCTAGCCTCGAATGCCATAAATGAAACAATGATTCATTGTTTGAAATGGTTACATTTTGAACATTGTTACAAGTACTATGAGCTGTATTACAGGATGCATCTAATGGAATATGAATGTTGCAAGGCTGGTGTCTGTCAGGAATGGAGGGCAGATTTAGAGAGTGAAAAACATATAGGCCAGCATCAAGTGAACCCCGCAGCAACACCTTCTGAGTCTTCTGATCCTTAACAAGACAAAAGTTAGGGTGAAACTCAAAGAAAACACCATTGTCAGCAGAAAATTGGGAAACACTCATCAAGTTCTTAGTAATTTGAGGAACATGTAATAGATTATTCAAAGTGAGAAGAGTGGACTTATCTGATGCCAAGATTTGTGTTTTACCTATGTTTTGGATTTGTAGGCCATTGCCATTGCCCATAAAAACTTGTTCATTTGCTTGGCATTCAGTCTTTTGCCCAAGATTGTCCTCATTAGTTGTACAGTGATGAGTTGCCCCAGAATCTGGGTACCAGGAGTCATCACAGATGGTTATCGCAGTGGCAAGCATGGCAGCAGGATATCCTTGATTTTGTGATCCATAGCCACGGAATTGAGGGTTGAATCTTTGGTAACATTTGGATGCAATATGACCTGTTCGAAAACAAATCTGACAGACAACCTTATTGGTATTCTGACCTGTTCCTCGAGATGAATTGTTTGGGTTTCCAGTAGAGCCAAATGAGTTGAATGAATTGCCTCTGCCATTTGGGATTGGTGGTCTGTAAGGTTGAGTATTAGACGTGTTGTTGCTAGATCGATTGTTAGCATAGGGGTTCCAATGATTGCTTGTTGGTTGGCTGTTTCTTGGTCTAAAATTCGAATTGGCAAGATTGATAGAGGCTGAATCAAGATCTTTATTCTTGCGTTCTATGCGATGTTCTTGGGCCAAGAGTAGAGCTTCAAGAGCAGTGACTTCAAGGGGTTCAGCTCTCGAGTTTACAGAGATGATGAAGGTATCATAATCTGGGGATGGCAAGCCACGAAAGATAGCAAAAACGTGTTCTTTTGGTGAAGTTTTATGTCCAACAGAATTTAATTTGTCAATTAACGAACGTACCTTGAGAAGATACTCATTGAGGGTATGAGCACCTTTCTTGAAATTCTGAAGTTCGGTTGTGTATTGATCGATTTTGGCCTCAGTTTGAGAAGCAAAGTATGTGGTAAGAACAGACCACAACTTGGCTGAGGTTTCGCAATTTACGACACGAGTGAGAATTGGTTCTGACATAGAAGACAACAACCATGAGTAAAGAAGTTGATCTTGTTGATCCCAATCCATAAAGGCAGGATTAACAGTCCCAGAAGTTCGATCTTGATCTGAAAGAAACTGTGGTGGAGGAGTGAATGTGTTTGAAATGTACTGTTGAAGCTTGTGTCCTCTAATGGCTGAAATAACTTGTGGTTTCCATAAGAGATAGTTATCATGATCCAGTTTGGTAGACAATTTGTGAGAGAAAACGACAGGAACGAAGGGAACACCACCAGAATCAGCTGTTCTGTTCTGGCTGGTTGCAGAGGAAATTGTTGGAGATGATTCCATTGAGAAGAAACGATGAAGAAACGATGGAGAAGATGAACGAAAGAGTATCAACGAATTTTAAGGTGAATGAGAGCAATAACCCGCTCTGATACCATGTTAAAGAAATGAACTTTTACAAAGAATGAATTCACGTTAATTAACAAACTGTAACAACAGTTTATATAGGTACACAAGCTGATATGAAATGACCAAACGACCATTAACTAACTTAACTGAAAAACCGGTAACAGACAACTAATAATAAACAACTAATTACAGAACCGTTTATTCTATACTCTTAACAGACACGACACGACACGACACGACACGAGAAACACAAAAACACGACACATATCGAAAAGCACGACACACAATAAATCAAAAAGGCACGACACGACATATTAAAAGACATTATAATTTAATAATAATAATAAAGTATGAATTTACCAATTATATATAAGTTAAAATAATGATAAAACTTAAATATAATATTGAATGTTATAATTCTATAATTAAAATTATTAAATTATGAAAAAATAATATTATATATTAATTTATTTATAGGGTGTGACATAAAAATTTGAGTATTTATAAGTAAATATTCAAATTATAATGATATTAATAATTTTTTATTTAATTATAAGTAAAATATTGTTCAAAAGTTATATAAATATAACTAAAGCTTAGAAATATACATATAATTTAATAATTATAAAAAAATATGAAAAAGTAAAGCACGAATTTAAGCTTGGATATGAAAATAGGTTGTCATGTTTAAAAAATACGATCGAAATGAGTAAAGTACAGCACGAATCCAAGCACAACACGAAAGTACTAGGCGTACAGGTCGTGCTGAGCCTACCCTTTAAAAATGTTGACACGACACAGCACGACTCATATTTTTCTGTAACACAACACGGCAAGACCCATTTTTTAAAAAGCACGAATAAATATGGGTCAAACTAGCACGGCACGCACAAACTTACAACACTAGTTTTTACCACCACAGTAACCCAATAATTTAAGAGTATTGATAAATGTACACACAAATTATACACAAACTTAACACGTATTTTGACAAATAATGGAAGTTAAATTTGTGTGTGATTTATATATGCAAATATTATTATAACTCATAAATTAAATTTCACACTAAAAAATATAATCATAATTTATGTAATACTCTCTTTATTTTATTAATTAAATAGTAATAATATATTAAACAATAATAATACTTAAAAATAATTACAAAACATAATACACATGACTACAATATCATGATCAATCATTAATTATACCCTAAACATAAGTATTAATAAAGATAACATTTAATTAACATATGCAAGAGGTATATTGTGTTAAACATAACATTTGTTTATTCTCCATGCCAAATTTAGTACAATATTTACATCTTGCATTAAAGATTGTCTTATATTTTAGTGTAATATTTACAGTTATACTTCAATGTACAATAACATTTTTAAGACAAATTGATCTAAAAAGTAAAATATCATTAATGACTATTAATAAATTAAATATTTAAAAATTATTAATAAAAATATTGTAAATAAAATATAGAAAAATTTATATAATTGACCAAAATTTATAAAAAAAAATTACAAAAATATTTCAACACGGAAAATATTTTATTTTTACATTTTGAATTTTTTTATTTATAAAAATACATCTTTAGTAAAAACAATAAACTATTTATTTCGGTTGTTTTATAGTTTATTTATAGATATATTATAGTTGTCATGAGATTGTTTTTTGGTCATTTTATAGTTTATTTATAGTTATCGTGAAGTTGATTTCTCGTTTTTTTTTTTTTTTTACTTTTTGTTGAGCAAAATGTATTTTTGTTTAAAACGTCTTTACATGTGTATTTTTGTAAATAAAAATTTTAGATCGTAAAATTGTTAATAAATATTAAAAAAAAAGAATATTTTTGAAATTTTTCTTGAAATGTATGCAATAAAGTATGTCATTAATGATTAATGACAAAAATATAATTAAAATAGTAATATTTATTGTGTGCTTAATTTAGCATGTTATATCTTGTGCTAAATTTAACCTAATTTTTATTTTAATGAATCAAATCATTTATATTGCATAGAAGAGTCTTTACAAAGCTTCAGCACCATATCAAAAGGCTTGATCTAAAAAATAGCTAAATACAATTATAAAGCATCACTACAAAAAATCTTACTTTTAGTCACAACAAAACTTGTGACTAAAAGTGAAAAAATTGTGACTAATTATAAATCATGATTCTTATGTTGTGACTAAAAGATCCGTGGCTAAAACTATTAGTCACAAAAATCACAACTTGTTGTGACGAAATGTATTTTTAGTCACAATACTTGTTGTGACTAAAACTAAATTAGTGATAACTTGTAACTAAATACTATGTTTTAGTCACAAGTAACATTTTGTTGTGACTAAAATTCACATTTAATCACAAAAAAAAAAGTATGTTGTGACTAAAAAGTTGTCACTAAAAGTAGCAATTTTTTATAGTGCATTAAACCATGCTTCCCCAATTTCTGTAAATATTTTTTTTTATCTAATATTAGTGATTATATTCTTAACATTATATTTAATAGTCTGTACACACACTTCAACAATATGCATTTTCTGATTTAAAAAATAATCATTATTGTTCATCCATATTTGGCAAACCAAACTAGTCACTATTGTTAGTAACTTTTTTTTTGCATTTAAAATTTTTGTTCTTGAGATACTTTGGAAAATTCCAGATAAGGGTCTCACATTTATCTGCCAGTCTAGCCATTTCTTAAGCTCCAAAAGCACCTGGAACTAAATTCACAATCAAAAATAAGTGTTGAATATTTTCAGTTGACATAAGAGACAAATTGCAGCTAGCCTATCCTTCGTTTGTAACTAATTTTGAATTGCAAGCCATGTGATGAAACTATGTTTAGAAATATTATACCAATTCCAAACTTTCCTGATGTAACCAATTTTGGATTGCAAGCCATGTGATGAAACTATATTTGGGAATATTTTACCGATTCCAAACTTCCCTATACCATGTAACTTTCTTTTGCTTCTCACTAAGCACCATGTAGCCCGTTTGGATACTCTATTTCTCTGTCATAAGAGTTTGATAATTTGGTATGAACTTATATTTTTCTTTGATTTTCACTATTTGCTTCCAATACCAATTACTATTCGTAGGGGAAGAATAGTCCACCAATTTTTATCTTTTAGGTAGACACTATGTATCCATTTCACCCATAAATTATCTTGATTTGATGATATCGCCCATACATACTTGGCTAATCCCACTGTATTCCATATCAGTGTGTTTTAGATCCCCAAACCACCCTCTGATTTTGGGTTGCATATAATTGTTCCTATGCCTTATAGCCAGGTGCTTGAGTCTCTGCTTGTCACGCCATAAAAATGCTCTACAAATCGAATTTATCTTCTTTAGTACAATTTTTGGCAACACTGTTATTTGAGACCAATAAGAATGAATGGAAATGAGAATCGCATTTATAAAAGTCACACGACCAGCAAATGAAATATTCCAAGTTCCCCATATTTGGGTTTTCTCTACCATCTTTTCCACCAAAATATCACATTCTAAAACCGATAATCTTCTAGCACATTTCAGAATACCTAAATAATTAAATGGCATTTCACTTCGGACAATACCTGAAGCATCAATAACTCACTGTATCTCATTCTCATCCATCCCACAACAAAAAAGAGTTGACTTGGTATATTCAGATGTAATCCTGAAGACTTAGAAAATAACTCCAGTCGTTGTAGTAAAAAGTATATGGACTTGAAATCTCCATGACAAAATAATAAGACATTATCTGAAAAATATAGATGGTTCAATTTTAAATCTAGGCGTCGTTCATGGAACTTGAAATCAACTTTTTGACCCACTTTAGATACTCCATGCAAAGCATAAAAATTAGTGGGGACATCGGGTCTCCTTGTTGCAAACCCAGTTTTGCCTCAAAGAAACCATGTAAAGATCCATCGAAATAAAGACAGAAGGGAGAAGTTCAGATACATACCATTACCAATTGCAGGAAGCTTACTGGGAAGTTCAGAGCTATTAGCATCTCTTCTATGAAATCCCATTCTAGTGTATTGTAGGCTTATCAAAGATCCAGTTTGATCATATAATTTGGCCTTTACTCTTCCGCCCATGATGTCGCACCAAGTTTTGGTACACCATAACACTATAAGCAATGAATCTACCTTGAACAAAACTACTTTAATTTTGTGCCACCAATTCAGGTAAAACCTGTCTTAAGCATGTACATATCATCTTAGTTGCTGCTTTGTAGATAACATTACAGCAAGTTATGGGTCAGAAATCACTAACCATATTTGGACATTCGGTCTTGGGAATAAGAGAAAGTGTAGTAGTATCCAGCTCTTTAAGTAACTTTCCTGAATGTAGAAAGATGGTATGGATTCACATGTTGGGAATATTTTACCAGAATCTAGGTTTACTAACAAGTATGTTGATTAACTTCCTAAAGATGAATATCTCTAAAATAATGAAATTAAACACGTAAGAGTTTAGAAAACCTTACATTGGCTGTAGCAGAATATGATGACTTATTCCACTCAAATGTCTAACCTTTGTTCCTTTCTGTTGTAGAATATTATCAAGAACTGAGCCTAGATCTCTTTCTCTCCTTCGAGTTTGGTTACGACCGTCTTACTCACTATGATTGAGTACTTGACTTGCTATGCGTGGACATGGCACTCTATCACTAAGGCTCAAGTATGAAGAATAATGAAAGAGGCTGAAATCACTATAGAAGGAACTCTCTCATCTACTAGTTGTCTGACAGAGAAAACTAAATTTTTGGCAAGTTGAAAATCAATTGGATGAGTGAGAGCATCATGTTCCTTTTATAGTGTTTTAACTAGGGCTTAGGGCTGAATTATATGGATTAAAAAAGAAAAAAAAAATATTGGGCAAAAATAACTCTAAGGCCGGCCACATAAAAGGACCAATATCTAGTTACAATTTTGCCACTTTATTTCAACCACTTATTCTTCTTTCAATAATACTGTATTTTCCAATTTAATCATATAAATGTCAACACTATTTATTTAATAATTATAATTAATTATCAAATTTTATCGCCATTTATATTATTTATTAATTAGACCATATAAAGTCTCTTAATTAATAAATTGATTCCAGAACCTCTTTTCTTCACAATTAAGCCCTTGCTTAATGAAAATTCATAAATAAGACATAGTCTAATTTTGAAATTATAATTGATTACTTAAAATTAATTAATTGAGTCTGCAAGCAGTATTATCTTAACTAGTGAGGGGACCTTGGGCCTACATAACCGAGCTTTCAATAACTAGATCTAGAATTCGCCAAGTAAATTCTCTAACTTATTAATTCTGCCTTGCGCCACTTGAGATTTGGAATTGAATAGCACTCTCAATTCTAAAGAACGTTCTATATGTACCACGATATAGATACATTATGATTATTCATTGTTACAATCCTAATAGTCAAGGATCCTCTATAGATGATCTACACTAAATAGGGACAAATTTACCGTTCTACCCTTCAATATATTTATCCTTAAAAAACTTAGCAACCTATAAATCATACTTCAGTAAAATAATATAATTACTGAAATGAGGCCTCAATCATTTATCTCTATTTAGCCAAGCTCGAAGAAAATCATCATTTCACATCCAAATACTTATAGCAGCTATAAATTTCATATCTATGATCAGGGCTCCCACTCAATTGAACTATAATGTTCCCAAGATGTAAATATTTGCCAAAACTATTGGTTATCTTCCACGAACACCTCTAAGAACATAAATAATACAACTAAGTTGAACCTAACCATATCAGGATTAAGATCCATAGACCTAAGATCAACCATTGATATTGACTTAGAAAGATATAAAGTAAGTTTATGATATCTTATCCAAGATCAACATCGGTCCCTTCTAATGTATACTCTATACATCTGATACTAGTAAACTTTGCTAATGCCATGGAAAGGACATAACACTTATCCAAGGTGTAAGTATACATTGTCGCCATTTATCATGCCAGTCTAAATCTGTGAACTGACAAATCATGGAAATTAAACTTTTAAACATATAATCATGATTGTATTCCACTGTGCTGATGACACTATAATCATGAACAAATATATATATTTGGGATAATAGCGGCTAAACCACCTGAACTTTACAGTTTGTAACAGTTAACCACAAAAACCAAAATTTTGGCGGCATAACTACCTAAACCCTGGTTCCGTTTTGCTCTGCACACCTCCATCCAGTTAAGTGTCATGATGGACTATCCACGTGTACACACTTGTAAGTGGCAAGTTTTTAGGGGTCCACGTAATAGAATTTATACATTAAATATAATCATGAAATAAATCATGTGAACCATGCAACATAAAAGCGATTTCTAATCTTATATTAATTAGTAAATCTGATTATATTGAAATGAGTTTTATTTAGGGCACAAAATCCATCACAAACATCACCTTTAACCAAATCGTAGTCATCTTGGAAAAAGTAACTACTATATCCATCTAGGCCTGGAGCTTTACCACTTGGAATATTGAAAATTGCTTCTTTTACATTAGCATTCGTATAGGCTTGTAACAGAAATCTTCTGATTTCCTATTCATCATCTTGGAATCCAAGAGAGATGAATAGAATTGACCAAGTTTGACCAAGGTTTGCTTCACTGATTTCTCATTCATCATCTTGGAATCCAAGAGAGACGAGTAGAATTGGAGCAAAATATCACTAACCTTTAAGGGATCATCTATCCTAGTACTAGACATATTTTTAATAGCAAAAATTCTTTTATTAATCGTTCTTGTTTTGAGACTGACATGGAATAAAGATGTGTTATTATCTCTCTCTTTTAACCAAAAAATCTTAGCTTTTTGGTAAAAAAAAGAGAGATAAGCTTTGTGTATATCTTTATAATCATTCCTTGCTTTTTGTTTCAGCTTACACTTATCTTCATCTAACGACATCTTCTGTAAGGCACTTTGACATTCCAGCAGAGTGTTACAGGCTATAGAATCAGCAGCATATATATCAATCACCTTCTCTTTATTCAGAATTCAAAAATCTACCTTTAATGACTTAAGCTTCGATACCAATCTCTACATTGGCGCACCAGTTACCTTCAATGATCATCCTTGTCTTACAATCTCATTATATTTTTTTGAAAAATCTCCACATTCTAAAGTACTTGAATGGGCTCTTACCAATTTTTTGATTTGGAAAAATGGTTAATATTGCTGGACAATGATCAAATTGTCCTTTGGAAAGAAAAACTACTTCAACATGTTCAAATTTTTCTAACCAATATTCACTGGTAAGAACTCTATCAATCTTTTAGAAAATCTGAGTCTTAAAGCCTTGTTTGTTGTTCCAAGAAAAGAAAGATCCCCAAAACTTAACATCCTCAACTTGACAAACTTTCACACATTCACGAAAAGCCACTGATTTTTTCTCTTTAACTAATATACCACTCTTTCTTCTGACTTTAAAATATCATCGAAGTATCCTAGTATCAACCACGGTTCTTGAATCCCTCTAGCAAGATATTTTAAATCATTCCAAAGCAAACCCCTCTCATTTTGATCATTTAAAGCATAAACAAATGTGACCAAGAAGAATCATGATATCCCGATGGCCAAACTCGCAAATACATTAATTGACTTGAACAAAACAAAATATTCACTTTAAACATAGTTATATTCCAACTTATTATGATTCTTCCACCTTGATTCCATGGTATATTATTCAAGAAATACCAACCGCTAAACATATTTACATAAACCCTCCCAGATTTTTTGCCCTCACCCTTGTTTTAAGGAGCCCAACTAATCCAATAAAATATTTAGAAATCAATTGCGTGATCTCAAATTGTTTATTTCAGTTATTGAGCCCTCTAATTGTTCCACCTTAAAATTCTATTCATGTGGAATCAGAGGCTCTCCCCGTCCACTATTATCATTTAATTCAGAACTTTTAATCTCATATGTACCTTTTGAACTCTCCCCTGTTTCAAGAGCTTCAAAGGCATTGGAAGTATTTATTGTTGCCATCTTCTCTATCACCTTCGTCTTTCCCCCACTTACAACTTTTTGAAAGCCATCGTCATTAATTTCTATCTTTGATTTTGCTTTAACAGGAACTTTGGGTTTCTCAATTTATTCCTCAACTTGAACTTTCTCTTTAGGTGCCCCTTTTTACAATTTTTCAGAAGTGTGACCCATTCCTTTACAATTGTTACAAACTAACGGTAATCGTTCATACTTCACCACAACAACATAATCATGATCAATTTCATCCGTAAAGGAAATAGTACTTGGGAAATCATGAAACAATCGAACCTTTACCAGAACACAAGAAAAATTAAGGCAATCCTTTTTCATTGTAATTTCATCCAACTGTAGAGGTGTCCTAAGTTGTCCCACGATTTTAAAAATAGAACGCTCCCCCAAAATTTCAATTCTAGTCCATGTAATTGTATCCAAATCGACACCGAGCTTACATCCTCCTAAAATCGGTATAGGAATCCCAGGGCTTCATGATTATTGGTTATCTATTGAAAAATAGATAACCACCATCCAATATCGCATCCTAACTATTAATTGCTTGAAATCTCTCAATGAATACCTTGGGTTTTAGAATTCCCACTTAGTCCACTCCTTTGTCTTTCCAAATTCAGCGTGCAAAACCTTCAAAGGGACCTAAAGGTAGGTTGGCTCCAAGCACGTAACAAACCATGGTTGCTGTAAAGACCGCTTAGTTTAATTTGAAAATTAGCAGTTAATCACGTTTAATTATGAAATTATTTATAGCTATTTAAATAATTATTATACTATTATTATTGAATTCAGAGATGCATTTTTATGTCATTCAGTAGTTTTCATAATTTTGCATTTACGGTGCCCGGTAACATGGAACTCGATGTTTGGCTCAGTAAAATCACAACTTAGTATGTTAGTAGTTTGGGATGGTTTATTAGACATTGGGAATGTCGGGAATGGCCGGGAATTTAGAATTTCCTAAAAATACCCCTTTAGTGTTATTTATGTGGTTTTAGTGTGGAGGGGCAAAATGGTCTTTTTGCCCCATTATTATTTTGTCTTCTAGTGATTTTAATAGTTGAATTATATGTTTATTTTATTATGTTTTGGCTGAAGTAAAATAGGAGTAAGTGACATTTAATTTCATTTTCATTTCAAAAATCAAAGTTAGAAAAGAAAAATAGAAAATTTCAAAAACTCTCTCTCTTTTCCTCTCTCTTTTCGGCCTCTTGGTGCAGCAAGGGTCTTGGGATTTTTCCTTGTGATTTCATCCCTCTTTGGTGTTCAATTCAAGCTAGGTTAGCTTCTAAGCAATTTCTCTTTAAGTTTGTTGAATTTTTGATGAAAATGGTGTATTGCATGCATGATAAATGGATGTTGTTGCTGCTGTATTTTGTTGATATTTTCAGAGATCTAAGCATGTTAAATTAAGGATATTTGAGCTGTTAGTGATGCATAATAGTTAGGTTGCTTGAGTTATGGTTTTTCTTGTTAAAAAGCTTGAGTTTTCAAAGAAATTGGGTGAATTGTTGCTGTAGTTGTTGCATGAGTTAGGTTTTAGTTTCTGCAGTTTTTATATGCTTGATTATGAGTTTGAATCATGGTTTGATTGCATGTGGGTAGTGTTTGATCAAGTTTGAGTTTAAAACTCAAAGCTTGGGCTTTAATGGCACTTTTTGTTTCTGTGCAATCTGGGTGAGTTTGTTGCTTTAGAATGGTTATTTGGGACATATAGAACAGGTCTGGAAGATCTTGTGTGATTTGGGTTGGATTTGAATGAGTTATGGAATTTTGAAATATGCCTGCGAGGAACCAGAATTCCGGTTGTGCATCCGGAATTCCGGATGGGTTTCGAAAATTCCCAGAACCGGAATTCCGGTTGGGCAACCGGTCTACCGGTTGGGGAAAATTCAGAAACCCTAGTTTTCCTCGATTTTATGTTATTTGGGGTATTGCCATGCTTTTTATCGATAGGGTAACTTTTAGTTCTTAGTTTAAGTCCCCGGGAAGTGATTTAGCGTATCACTTATAGTGTTGTGATTTTTATGGTTTAGGAGCCTGTAATCCGCAGCGCAGATAGTTCCAGTCAGGTTGACCGGCACACCTCAATTCGGAATCCAGTTAAGATTAGTATAACAGTATGCATATGTAGATTACATGTTTAGCGTGCATGTAGGAAGCCTGTTAGATTACATTAGATATGTATGTTGGCTTCGAACCATCCAACTGTGTCACGTCGGTACAGGCTGGAGTATGACCAGCAGCCGGAGTATGACCGGTTCGACCGATTAGGCTGACACTGTATCACGTCGGTACAGGCTGGAGTATGACCAGCAGCCGGAGTATGATTGGTTCGACCGATCAGGCTGATACTTAGGTTGGTGGTTCCGTACTATTTGACGTATCACGTCGGTATAGGCTGGAGTATGACCAGCAGCCGGAGTATGACCGGTTCGACCGATCAGGCTGATACTGTAACACGTCGGTACAGGCTGGAGTATGACCAGCAGCCGAAGTATGACCGGTTCGACCGATCAGGCTGTTACTTGTCAATAGTACCGTCCCTATGAACGTTCAGAACTCAGTACCGTGTTGGACACGGCAGTTAGGGGGACTCAGTATCGTGTTGGACACGACATTTAGGGTTATGGTCAGGGGTATGGGCGTCTGATCATGACCGGGATTTATGTATGAATATTATTATGCTTTTCTTACTGAGTCTGTCGACTCACAGTGCTATGTTTATGTGTAGGTAAAGGCAAGGCTAGAGCTGATGGACCGTGAACGAGCCTATGAAGATTGTACATGTCGGGGCGGTTAGGCCTGGAGCGTACGATCATCGGGACAGCGAGGCTATTTTTGTAACTAGTCACTAGGCGACAAATATTTTGTATAAACAGTAAACTTTTGTAAATGATTTTGTAATCGGGATCCCGAGTCTTTTGTATAAATATTTTACAAGTTTAATTAAAAAGCAAAAATTTTAATTAATCACGTTTTCCATAAACCTCGTTGATTAGCAACGAGCTGCACAACATGTTTAAAAATCACGTAATACGCCTTTGTTAGTTAGGGTGTTACAGTTGCGTTCCAGTACAACATTTCATCTTCAATATCCTCTTATTCAATATTTAGATAAATTCTCAGTATCCCCAAATTCACCATTCAAATTATAAATTAACGATGATGGGGGTGTAAAATTAGGGGAGTAGTGTGCTTACCAAATTTCAATTGAGCTTTAAAATTCTTAGTTGCTTCCAAATAGGATCTAAAATCTACTTTAGTTTCCTCCTCAATTCGACACATCTTCAATGATCTTGAAATCAAATTGCTTGAGAGAGTCATCATCTCCTCTTCCTCGTCTTCCTCTAAGTCCAAGGATTTTCGCCATAGATTTTTTCTTGACAACAATATCAAAGGATGTTGGTCCCTGTTTCTTTCTAAGAATCTCCTTTTTCCCTTTTGTTACTACTTTAATATGACCGATAGAGCTCTGATACTTGTGGGGACGTCCACAACCTGCTTGAACTTCAAAGGATGTTGGTCCTTATTTCTTTCTAAGGATCTCCTTCTTCCCTGTGTCTGAACCCTAGCAGAGCGAACTTGAAACTCGGGTGACGGCGGTCCTATGTTATCTAATTCGGAGCAATTTGACCTAATTTTTAGTATGTGCTAAATTTGGCACAACTTAGTGTTGGATTTTGTGCCCTAAATAAAACCCATTTTAATATAATCGTATTTACTAATTAATAAAGATCAAAAATTATTTTATGTTGCATGGTTCACATGATTTATTTCATGATTATATTTAATGTATAAATTCTATTAAGTCCAAAACATATGTATTTCTTCATGATTATTGTGTCATCAGCACAGTGGAATATAATCATGATTATATGTTCAAAAGTTTAATTCCCATGATTTGCCAGTTCGCTGGATTTAGACAGACATGATAATTTGCGATAGGTATACTTACACCTTGGATAAGTGTTATGTCCTTTCCAGGGCATTGGCAAAGTTTACCAGTATCGGGAGTATACATTGGAAGGGACCGATATTGATTTTAGATAATATATCATAAACTTTACCGTTATATCTTTCTAAGTCAATATCAATGGTTGATCTTAGGTCTATGGATCTTAATCCTGACATGGTTAGGTTCGATCTCAAGAGTGTTATTTGTGTTCTTTGATTTGTTAGTTAAGCCTACCTTTTGGTCTGGGTGATACGTACATTTTGGGAACATGATAGTACAATTGAGTGGGAGCGCTAATCATAGATATGGAATCTATAGCTTCTAAAGTTTTTAGAAATGAAACGATGATTTCCTTCGAGCTTGGCTGAATAGAGATAAATGATTGAGATCTCGTTTCAGTAATTATATTAGTTTACTGAAATATCATTTATAGGTAGCTAAGTGTTTTAAGGATAAAATACATTGAAGGGTAGAACGGTAAATTTGTCCCTATTCAGTGTAGATCATATATAGAGGATCCTTGACTATTAGGATTGTAGAAATGGATAATCTTAACGTATCTATATCATGGTACATATAGAGCGTTCTATATAACTGAGAGTGTATTCAATTCCAAGTTCTATAGTGTTTCAATGAGGAATTAATAAGTTGAGAATTTACTTGGTGAATTCTAGATCTACTTATTGAAAGCTCGGTTATATAGGCCCATGGTCCCCTCACTAGTTGAGATAATTCTGCTTGCAGACTCAGTTAATTGATTTTAGTTAATCAATTATAATTCTAAAATTAGACTATGTCTTATTTAAGAATTTTCACTAAACAAGGGCTTAATTGTGAAGAAAAGAGGTTTTGGGGTCAATTTGTTAATTAAGAGACTTTGCATGGTCTAATTAATAAATTACATAAATGGCAATTTTATTTAGTAATTAATTATAATTATTAAATAAATAGTTTTGGCATTTATAAATTTGATTTGAAAAATATGGTTATTATTGAAAAGAAGAATAAGTGGTTGGAAAAAGTGGTAACATTGTAACTAAAGATTGGCTCATTTAATGTGTACGGCCAAGTGTGATTTTTGCGCAATTTTTTATTCTTTCTTAGTCCATATAATTCAACCCTAAGCCCTAGTTGAAACACTATAAAAGGAACATGATGCTCTCATCTCATCCACTTTTGACACTTTGTCAAATTAATGCCTTCAACCAAACCTAGATGAGAGAGTTCATTCCCTAGTGTTTCTAACCTCCTTCATTGTTCTTCACCATTCGAACCTATAGTGATTGAGTGACATGCCCACATATAGCAAGTCAAGTACTCAATAATAGTGAGTAAGATGGTGGTAACCAAACCCGAAAGAGAGAAAGAGATCCAGGTTTAGATCTTGATAATACTCTGCTACAGAAAGGAATCAAGGGCTAGAGATCTTGAATGGAAGGAGTCATTATATTCTGCTGCAACCAATGTAAGGTTTTCTTAAACCCTTATATGTTTATTTCATTATTTTAGAGAATTCATATTTACGATGTTAATCAACATACTTGTTAGTAAATCTAGATCCTGGTAAAATATTCCCAACAACTGGCCTCAGAGCCATGGTAATGATTTACTTTCATGAAATATGGATTTAAAACGATGAATATTGTTTGCATGTTGATTTGGATGTGTTTATGTTGGTTTATATGTTAATTTGATGATTGAATATGATTTACAAAATTTTTCCATGAAAATATTTTATTTGGATTCCTTGTAAAAAATTAAGCAATTTTAGGTTTTACAAAACTCGATTCCGATAAAAATTGAGAAAGTTATGGTTGTTTGAAATTTTTGGTTGAAACTGTGTCGAATTGGTGCACGACGCTCGCACCAAGCATTCGGACAAGGAGATCCAATGCGCGCAGGTGTTCTGACAGCACACGTTCAGACAGATGCACGCCCATTGCACGCGCACATGAAGGCTGCAAGCAGCCTCCTGCGCGCGCGGACGAGGCTGCCAGTAGCCTCCTGCGCGCGCGGATGAGGCTGCATGTAGCCTCTGTGTGCACAACGTGGGCAGCCAACACCCCTAACCCGATTTTTTTGGGATTTTTTCCCAATTTTGAATTTTTTCAATTTTCAAACCCAAATTTCAAAATAAAATATTATTTTTAATATATTTAAACTTAAATATCAATTTTAAATTAATAATATTTAATTTGTAATAGATTATTATTAATTTTTGTTATTTTGAGGTTTAAATTTAAAAATTGATTATATTATTTTTAAAATTTATGGTGAGATTTTAAAAATTTGTTAATTTCTTTAATATTTAAATATTATTTAATTATAAGATCAGATATTTTAATATTAGACATATTTTAAATTAAATGATAGCCTTATCCTTTTAATTTGAAATATTATATTAAAATTATCTTATAAGATAAATTAAATAATTAATAAATTTGAAATTAACTTAGATATTTTTACAGATATTCTAACCACGATATTTTCAAATTCAAAATTGGTTATTTTGTTAAACATTTAATTGTTTATAAATTATAAGTTAAAAAAAATGATATTTATGCTATTTTATATCATTTTTACTTATTAGAAATTTATAAATTATATTTTAAATATTTAAATAGCCTAGATATTTTTGCAGAAATTTGAAAAATGCTTAATTTGAGATATTTTAACATATAATTAGGATAATTATTATTTGTTTATTATTTTATTCTTAAAATAATAATTGCCTAACTATATCTATTTTAAAATTAGTTTATTTTATTATTTTAATTTTATTAAATTATAAGATTAGAAAATGATATTGAAAATATTTTTTTTCCAAATCATTTATCTTATTAGATATTTAATTTAATTTGATAAAATCATTTATATAAACATTGATATTTTAAATTAGTTTTATTTTTTAATTTTAAATTTTGATGAGATATTTAAGGTTGATTTTAACAACCCTAAATTTTCAAAATTTAGTTGGTTAGTTTAAAATAATAATTTAATTATATTAATATCTTATTTCACATTTTGTTACATGGATATTGTGTTTGTTATATTTAATTGTTTATTCAAAACTTTATTTTAACAAACCTATTATTTATTTGATCTAAATTGCTATGATTAACTTTTTGATAGATCCAATGATCTGATTTTAATCATAGTCCAATTGTCAATAGATCCTATAAATAATTTGTAATAGATAAATTTTATAATTTCTTTCATCTGTGTAAATCTAGTAAAATGATAGGGCCCATCCAAATCAATTTGACCTGTGTGAGCGTATATGTTTGCTTTTAGGCTTAGATGCATATAGGAAGTCCATTTATTTCTAGATATTTAAATGGACTAGGTTGCTAAAATAAAATATCACCCATGATAGTTTTATTTAGGCCCAATTAGTATTGGGCTTATTCAATGAATAACAATTATTTAATGAAAGGTTAAATTCCTCTCATTTGGGCCTTGTATGAGAGTTATTGGGTCATTAGTAGTGGGTACGACATACTGAACCCAACCCTCCCTCACATGAACAACCTCAAATGTGAAGGCGCATTTGCCTTATTTAAATAATTGTATTAGGCTAATTATACTAGTTTAACCTAATTAAAATTGAATTAGCAACATAATTAATTTAAAAATAAATGAAATTAATTTTTCATTTGATTATTTTAAAATTAATTTAGATAAATACACTTAGTTTAATGAAATTTCTAGTAACTAATTTATATTTTCTAATATCTAATTAAGTAGAAAAATATATTTAAGTTAAAAATTAATTAATTAATTAATTTTAGACCAACTTAAATTAGAATATTTTTCTTAGAACTTAGAATTTAAATATAATTAATAATTAAGTTGATTTTATTCAAGATACTTAATTATTTGTTTCTATTTCATGAAATTTAATTAAACTAGAAAATATATTTAAGTTGAAAATTAATTATTTAATTAATTTTGGATCAACTTCAATTAGAATATTTTCTTAGTATTTAAATTAGAATTAATAATTAAGTTGATTTTATTCAAGATACTTAATTATTTCTATTTTAATGAATTTAATTAAATAGAAAATTATATTTAAGTAAGAAATTTTTTCAATTTCAAATCAACTTAAATTAGAATAATTTTCAGAATATATTTTAATTTATTTTAATAATCATTTTCCTACCTAATTATGAATTGCATTTATTTATTTTAAATGCAGATATTTCAAAATTTTTTAATTTAAAAATTAGATTAAAGTTGAAAATTAATTTATCAATTACTTTTAGATCAACTTAAATCAAGTTATTTTCATGAATGATTTATTAAAATAAATAGAGTATAATATATTTTAATTAGAAAATTAATAATTAGTTTATGAATTATCTAGATAGATATTTTCTAGGTAGACTTTTTGGTATTTTTCTAGATATATTTAATTAAATAAGAAAATTAATATTTAAGTTGATTTGTTCACGACACTTAAATATTTTTTATATTTTTCTTTAGAGATTTAATTAAATAGGGAAATTATATTTATGTTGATAATTAATTTATTTAATTTAAGACCAACATGAATTAGAATAATTTTTTCCACTTTTCTTTGATTTTATTTTATTTTAATGAAGAATTTCGAAAATGTGTTATTTTTAATACATTGGATTACGAATTCAGTTAATTATATATTGTTGGGTTTTGTACCCTAAATAAAACCCATTGCAATCTGATTAGTTATCGATTTAAGAGACTTGAAGTGATTTATGTTAACATGTATTTTACATGCTTATGGTTTAATATATATATATTTAATATATGCACAAAATCAGTTAAGTCCAGAACATATATTTATTCACAATTACAGTATTGTCAACACAGTGGAATGTGATTGTGATTATATGATTCAAAAGACTAAGTCCCTGTTTCATCAGTGTTTTGCATTTACACTGATGTGATAATCAGCGATGAAGTGTACTTACACTTGGAGTAAGTGTTATGTTCTTTCCAGGACATTGGTAAAGTATACTAGTTTCGAATGTATGGAGTATACATTGGACTGGACCGATATTGAACTTAGACAAGATATTATAAACTTATCGTTGTATCTTTCCAAGTCAATATCACTAGTTGATCTTAGATTAAAGGAATCTAAATCCTGATATGCTTAGGCTCAATCTCAGGAGTGTTATTCATGTTCTTTGATTTATTATTTAAGCCTACTTTTGGGTCAGGGTGATACGTATATTTTGGGAACATGATAGTATGACTGAGTGGGAGCGCTAAACATAAATATGGAATCTATAGCTTCTACTGGTGTATAGAAGTCAAGTGATGATTCCCTTCGAGCTTAGCTAAATAGAAGTGAATGGATGAGCTCTTGTTTCAGTGACTATATCTTAGTTCACTAAAACATCATTTACAGGTAGCTAAGTGTTTTAAGGGGCCAAATACATTGAGGGGTGAAACGGTAAATTTATCCCTTCTCGGTGTAAATCATCTATATAGAGGATCTTTGATCAAATTAAGATTATAACGATGGTTAAATGAGATAGCGTATCTATATCGCGGAACATATAGAAGGCTCTATATAAGTCTGAGAGTGCTATTCCAAGTTCTAAGAGTGGATTCAACAAGGAATTAATAAGTTAGGGAATTTACTCGGAAAATTCGGTTCGGGTTATTGGAAGCTCAGTAATATATTCTAAACTTAGACTAAGTCTAGTTTGTGAATTTTCACTAAGCAGGGGCGAAATTGTAAGGAAAAGAGATTCTAGGTTTATTTATTAATTAAGAGACTCTATATGTCTAATTTTAATTATGTTAAATGACAATATTATTTAATAATCTATTTTAGTTATTAAATAACTAGTTTTGGCATTTAAATTGTTAAAATTGGAAAATTGGCGTTTTTAAGAAACTATAAATAAAAATTGTGAAAACTGCAAAATTCCAAGTGAGGCCTAGGGCTGAGCAAAAAATTCAGAAAACCGTTCAAACCGTTCAAACCGACCTACCGAACACCGTTAAAACCAAAACCGTTTAAACCGAAAACTGAAAAAATCGTTAACGGTTAAAACCGCCTTTAAATGGTCGGTTTTTGTTTCGGTAGCAAACCGACCGAAAAAACCGAAACCGACCGAATTTATAAAAAATATAAATAAATTTATATATGTATACTATTTAAGTTAAGTTTATGTATATATATAAGTTATATTATTATTATATTAATATTAATAAATTAAAAAATAGTTTACGTATAAAAATAATTTATGTATACATATATATTTTCTCCAACTCCAACACTGCTCCCTTCGTCTCTCTCGCTCAGTAACTTTCTTTTTCTATCTCTGTTAATTTTTCATTTAAAATGCTAAAGTTATTAAGGAACTAATTATATCTCTTTTCAGTATCATAAATTATAGTAATTGATTAAATCTTCAAAAATCTAAAAGCCTCCATTCCATGAATTAATTACAGTGAGGGGCTGCTTTTTTCAATATTCATTATCTTTCTCTATCTTTCATATTCATACAAAATTTTCTCTTTTCTCATACAGTCTTTCAATTTTGCATATACTAAACTACTAAAGTATAAGAAATCAACAAGAAGAAATGAGCTAAAAAATAGATTCTAACTTTCCTTTAAATTTGATAATATTTTACAAAAAAAAAAAAAATCAGTTTCGGCGGTTTGAACCGACCAAACTGCGGTTTACATTGGTCGGTTCTAAGGGGTTTCCTATATTGGTCGGTCGGTTTTCGGATTACACCAATCCAGACTAAAAACTGAAATTTGGATTTTTTAATAAAAAAAAAACCGACCGAACCGACCAATGCTCAACCCTAGTGAGGCCCATTAACACCATGGCCGACCACTTGTTCAAGCTTTTTCCAATTATTATTTTCATTATTTTAATGCCAATTAATTACTAACATAAACCTAGTAGTTGCCTATAAATAGAAAGTGATGGCTCACACCAAAATAATGTTTTTTTTCAGTAATTCAGGAAACTACCGTTCAGAAAATTGAGCCACTCACTTCTCTCTCTCTTTTCCTCTTCCAATTTCGAAATACCCTAGTGATAGAGTAGTGCCCACACACAGCAAGTGGTACCTCAATCATAGATTGGAAGATCGTGAAGAATCCAAATCAAAGAGAAGGACATTCAGACTCAGATCTTGATAATACTCTATGACAGAAAGGATACAAGGGTTAGAGATCTGAGTGGAAGGAGACATATTATTCTGCTGCAACCAATGTAAGGTTTCGTTAACTTTATATGTGCTTATTATTGTTTTAGAAAGTTCATATTTAGGATGTTAAATAACATACTTGTGAGTAGATTTAAGATCCTGGTAAAATAAATTCCAACAACTGGTATCAGAGCCATGGTAATTGATTTGCTTGCAAGAAATTTGGACTTAAAACGATTTGTATGTGATTTGGATGGTTTCATGTTGATCTATGTGTTATATGATGATTGATTGATGTTTGTGAATTTTCGTGAAAAATTATTGAATTTTGTTTCTGGAATTATTTTTATTAGATAGTTTGGAAAAAAAAAATAAGCAATTTACTTTTTTACAGAACTCAATTTCGATTTTATTTAAATTAGTTATGAATTTTTGAAAATCGAAAAATATCAGGATGGTGTCACCCACCCTACGCGCGCGGATGAGGGTGCTACCCTCGGATGCACCCGCTCAGACAGCCTGCTGTCCGAGATTTCTCGGTCAGGACACAGGCGCCTGTCTGAAACCGTCGCTGAGTGCACGCGGAGAGGCTGCTAGCAGCCTCCTGCGCCGTATCCACTCGTTCGTGCAGCCCTGTACGTGCATGTGGATAGTATGAATTTGCAATGCATACTGTCTGTACCACTTACATTTTTTTTTTCGTTTTCTTCGATTTTTCATGCTATTTCATGGAATTAACTTTTGATTTTTTGTGTAGTTTTGTATTTTGATTTTTACTTGTCATATTTCAAATCTAATTATCAGAAATAAATTAATTTGAATTTTTTTTAAAAAAAATTAATTTTAGATATTAGTGTAATTTGAATTTGAAAATAGGTAAAAATCTATCTTTTTGCTTAATTTTTTATCTTATTTTTAAATTTGATTATTTTATCTTATTTTTTAAATTTAAGGTCAGATATTAATTTTTTTTAAAAAAATTATTCTATTTTTAAATAATTTGACCTTATTTAAATTTAAAATAAGATACTATAAACATGATATTTTGAATAGAAATAAGATATTTTGCTAACTTTTAAATTTTGTTATTTTTTATTTAAATTAAATAATAAAATCAGAAAATGTAGATTTATTTATCATTTTTTATTTTATTGAATATTTAATTTATAAAATAACATGAAATTTAAAAGGTGGTTAGCAAATTTTTTTTTTTTTTGAAATGATATTTACGTTAGTTGAAACTTAATTTTTCAAAATTGTAGGTTTAATTTTAAATATTATTTTATTTCATTTAAAAATCCGAAAATATTTTTTTTATTATTTAATTATTTTCGAAATTTAATTTATTATTTTAAATTAAATAAATCCTACTTCCAACTATCCAAATTCAACCTGTTGCAGGAGTTTGTGTTTTAGCTTATGTGTAAGTTTTATAAAACCTATTATTGCTTGATCTAAATTGCCATGGTTAACTTGTTGACAGATCCAGTGATCTGATTTTAACCCATGGTTCAATTGTCAATAGGTCAAGTAAATAATTTGTAATAGGTAACTTTTACATTCTTCTTTCATCTGTGTATGACCTAGTAACATAATAGGGTCCATCCAAATCTGTGTACCTGTATGAGCCTATATGTTTATTTTGTTGTAGATGCATATAGGTTGTTGCTAAATAAAATGTCACACCCTGATAGATTTTATTTAGGTTCATTTAGTTTTTGGACCTATTCAATTAATAACAGTTATTTATCTTAAGGTTAAATTCCTCTCTTTTGGGCCTTGTGTGAGAGATGGGGGCCAATAGAAGTGGGCATGACATACTGAACCCAGTTCCCCCTCACATGAACTACCCCAATTGTGAAGGCCCATTTGCCTGATTTGAATAACTGTACTAGGTTAATTAAATTAGTTTAACCTAATAAAATTGATTAGCAACATAATTAACTTTTAAAAAATATGAAATTTATTTTCATTTTAATATTTTAAAGTTAATTTTAAGAAAAACACTCTTAGTTTAAGATATTATTTCTAGATAAACTATTTGTATTTTTCTTGTATTTAATTAAATAAAGAATTTTAACTAACTAGATTCTTTCTGAAGCTTATTTTAATTATTTCATTAAATATTCCTATTTAAGTTATAAATTAGTTATTTCTAACTAATTTTTTTCATATCAACTTAAATTTGAATATCTTTTGAATTTAATATTAAGTTGAGGAATTCTAAGAGTTGGTTATTGAAGATTCTAGAGATATTTTTTTTAAGTTGTTAAACTTAAAATGGAATATTCTTAAATTAGGTGGTTACAACTTAATTTTGATATTTAATTAAATTTTATTTGATATTTTTAAGTTGGTTATTTTAGATTCTTTCTATAACAACTTAAATTAGATATTTTTCAAATTTATGAAAAGATACTTAGTTAAATTGAGATATTTTCTAGATAGTTATTTCTATATTAGTTATTATTTCTAATATTACAGTAGAAAAATATAATAAATTGTGAAATTAATTGTTTAATAATTAATTTTGGTACAATTCAAGTTAAGAATATTTTTCCTAGTATTAAACTAGAATTAATAATTAAGCCTTCTCTATACTTAATTATTTATTTCTTGAATTTAATACATTTAATTAAATTGAAAATTAAATACTTAAGTTGATTTTCATCATGATACTTAAATATTGTCATTTTCATGACATTTAATTAAATAAAAAATTATTTTAAGTTGGAAATTTTTATAACAACTTAAATTTGAATAATTTTCAAAATACATTTTATTTATTTTATTAATCAATTTTTTCGAAATTGCATTTGATTATGCAAGATGATTTTGAATTTATCTTGAAAAATAGATTAAAGTTGTAAATTAATTATTTTTTTTAATTAATTTTTGAATCAACTTAAATCAATGATTTTTTTCATTTAATGATTAATCTAAAATAAATGAACTAAAATATATTATTATTAGAAATTGAATTAATTAGTCAAAGAAAAATCTAGATAGATAATATTTTTGCTTGAAGTATTTTTTTCAGTAAACATTAATTTATTTTTAAGTATTTCGAAAATTGTATAATTTTATACTTTAATTTTTCGAAATACAATATATATTCTTATAGAAAATTTAAATTTGAGTTGCAAATTAATTTAAATTAATACAACTTAAATTAAATAATTTTCTTAATATTTATTGGAAAATTAATACTAAGATGGAAATAATTCATTTTATTTTCATAACCATCTAAGTATAATTTTATAAATATTAAATTAAATTTTATTTAGAATTTTATTCTAAATTTGAAATTTAATTAAATAAATATATATTTAAAATAAATAAATAATAAGAAAATATATTTTAAATAATGAGCTTTATTATTATTAAGATATTCGATCTCCATTGTTGGTTTTACATAGCTATTGTTTTAGTGAGTAATCCTCCCTAATGGAAGAACGTTCATTAGCAAGTTAGCGCCGTTGAATCTCGAGAGATAAGTATATTTGTAAGTTTTTTATATTAGTATTGATCATCCTAATGGTGGCGACTGTATAAGACTTACAAACGTATGAAATAATGGTGGAAGCTCATGAAATAGGAATGACCTTGACTCTCGCCTAAACGGGACAACGTCGGATTCTCTTTTCGATCGAATAAATGGTTGCTAGAATGGTTATTATTTTAGATGAGCTGACAACTCTATTCAATGGATGGTAGCTTTGACTCTCGCCTAAACGGGACACTGATATCAGTTTGTTGAAAACCTTGGAAATTGTTTAGGATTGTATATTTTAGTATTTTCTCTTGTCATTCCTACTTGCTATATGCTAATAATTTCTAAATAAGATTTTGTGGTAAACCATAATTGATTTCTATTTATTATTTTGTAGTATCCTGTATAGCCATGTCAAATCCCATGTTATCATTGTTGACTGAAAATAAGCTAAGTGGATCTAACTTCCCTAAATGGAAAGAGAACATTAATATTGCTCTCATAGGTGAAAGTGCCCTGTTTGTGTTAACTGAGCCGTCTCTGAGCAATGGGTGACAATGCAACTAAAGCTGTTAAAGAGAAGTTCGAGCGTTGGCAGAATGCTAACAACAAAGCTCGATACTTCATGCTTTCCAGCATGGTTGACACCTTGAAAACAAGGTTTGCAACCACTATCACGGCTGCAGAAATAATGACGCAGTTAACTGAGCTATTCAGAATGGCATCTATCCAGTCTCGCTTTGACGCGACTAAGAAATTCATCAATGCACGGATGGAACCCCATCAGAATGTGCGTGATCACCTTCTCCAAATGGTGCTGAAATGGATAAGACAACTCAAGTGAGTCTTATCTTGAATAGTCTGACTCCAGCTTTTCTGCCCTATACATCAAATTATGTCATGAATAAGAAGGAACAAGACTTTCACACGTTAGTCAATGACCTTCAGACATACGAAAATTCGATTGGAGGACCCAAGAAGAAAGAGAGTAAACCTCAGAATTCTGGAAATGGTAATGGGACGATTAAACCTGAGGCACACGTTTGTTGGAAATTATTTTACCAAGATCTAGATTTACTAACAAGTATGTTGGATTAACAACCTAATATGAATTCTAAAACAATGAAAATAAACACATATAAAGTTAGAAAACCTTACAGTGGGTGCAGCAGAATAATATGACTCCTTCCGTTCAGATCTCTAGCCCTTGATTCCTTTCTGTAGCAGAGCATCACCAAGATCTGAACCTGGATCTTCTTTTGTCCTTATTTGATGCAGAAATTCCATAGTCTTACATACTATGATTGAGATACCACTTGATGTGTGTGGGCACTACTCATGTAACGCCCTAAATAATTAGGCACGCTACCCAAAATACTTATGAAACCCCAATCCCCTAAACGGGATTACTAATCAAAATAGCGCACAATTTAAACTTTTATATTAAACAGAAAGAAAATAAACTTGTAATATATTTAAAACTTTTAAAATAGTTGGGATCCCAAAAATATTTACAACCGCTATTACAAGTCAATTATTTCTAGCCGACCTAAACGGCAAAATAGAATTCAAAAGTTCATCACTGATAGACCCTTAACCCGCTTGGTCTGATATGGCTTGAACATGTACATTCTTCATCTTGCTCCTCAAACTCATGGTTGATCAGCCACTGACTTACCCTTTCCTGCACAGTAGAGCACCCGTGAGCCAAGCCCAGCAAGACAGTATAAAACATATCAATAATATGCTCATCATACAATATAAACAACAATGCTATTCAAATTTGTCTGTGTGACACAGACCTGCATGTTACGCTCACATGCCTATTTATGTCTACGTGGCGTAGACCTACGTGTTGCGCTCACACGTCTATTTATGTCTACGTGGCGTAGACCCACGTGTTGCTCTCACACGTCTATTTACAATAAGGCCTTAGATCAGTTCATCTCGGTTCTTGTTACCGAATCCAACCTGGTTATGCCTTGAGCGCATAACCCTTAGTCTCAACATATATATTTATCATATAATTATTGGTGCCACTGCACTATTTGTCTATTTGCTATAGACCTGCGTGTTACGCTCACACGCCTATATATGTCTATGTAGCATAGACCTACGTGTTGCTCCCACACGTCTATATATGTCTATGTAGCATAGACCTACGTGTTACGCTCACACGTCTATTTACAATAAGGCCTTAGTAAGGTTTATCTCGATTATAATTACCGAGTCTAACCTAGTTATGCCTTGCTCACATAACCCTATTCATATATATTTACGTAATCCATACATTACGTTCTTTCAGTGGTTTATCCTAGTAATATACTAGGTCTAGTCAAGTTATGTCTTATGCACATAACTCTTGAAATATATGTATGTATTCAATAGATAACAAAACATATAGAATCTTAGGGTAATAACCCTAAATTACATACCAAATAGTCTCTCATATAACATATCATTGCATGCTCAAAATAACACTTATAAAGATTAATAACCCTAATTCATGCTTTCACTTGATTAGCAATATTATTGTACATCATGACTTTCTTACCTTCACATAACTTCTAGGGTAATAACCCTAGACCGCATTACTATCAAACTCAAGGTACTAATTTACCGAGTCTAACTTAATTATACCTTGTGCGCATAATTCTTTATTACAATCTATTTAGCATGGCATAGCATTTACACATTAATAATTACTAGGGTAATAACCCTAGGCCATTAAACCGCTCACTTTAGGGTAATAACCCTAATCTCGGTTTCTAATTATCACCAATATAATATTTAATATAAGCACCACTGTGCATATCTCTATGTGCAACTTCTGTCTTACCTGTTGTCCTGCAAAGGCAGAGATTCCGAATCCCCGGGTGCTCCTGACCAGGTGCCGGTAATCCTAGTCACACAATTCGGGATTTCCACAAATAGGGTTAACCCCTGATTTCATATTCATAAAATAAATTCATGGCATTTCAAATACAGATAATCACATAGAGCTCAAAAAGAGCTTTCCAACGGTATAAAGAACGTCCCAAACGGAGTCCCGAGTCAAAAGTTATGGCCGAAACAAAATTCAGCATTTCCCGATGAACTCCAACCGGAATTCCGGATGAACCAACCGGAATTCCGGTTGTCTGGGCAGAGAACACGAAATTTCTCAATCTTTAAACCCCCAAAACTCACTCAAATCATCCCCAAACATTCCCAAACTTTCCAGAGCATCAATATATGTCATAATAAACATATTCCACAACTTAAACCCAACAATTGCACTAAAAATCAAAAAGTGCCATTAAAGCACCAAGCTTGAGTTCCATGAACTCAAGCTTGCTTTTCACAACCAAAATCACAATTAATCCACTTAGAGCAGCTAGCAAATATTATAGGGTCTAAAACACATATTTATGCATCAAAATCCAACAATAAACCCCATAATTTCAGATTGTAAAAATCAACTTAAAATTATGTTCAAACTCCAAAACTTCAAGCTCTAAACTTGAGCTTCAACTCAACCAACTCAATCGATTTTCCAGCTGCAAACACTTTCAAAAATCTGAATTCAAGACATGAAAATAACCCTAAAAATTTATCTAGAGCTCAATCAAACACCCAAGCAAGGATTCAAGCATCACATACTCAAATTCAACAAAACTAACTTCAATTCCTTTACACATGCAATCTCAAGAACATTAGCACAAACTTATGCTTTTACAACACTCAAATTCAGAAGTAAAAATCAAGACTAAAGTCATAGGAAACTACCTCAAACTCAAACCAAGAGTAAGCTCAAAGTTCTACAATTATCAAGCTCCAAAACCACCAAACATCAAGCACTTTTCTTCAATTCTTAAAATTGAAAATTAAGAGAGCAAGAGAGGGAGAGAGGGTCGGGTAAGAGAGAGGAATAACACCAGAAATTAATCCATTTTTTTTTAAAAGAAATTCATCTTTATCCATCATAGAAAATAAAGGTCAAATGACCAAAGTGCCCTTAAGGCCAAAACACACATGATCACCTTCACAAGGGTAAAATAGTCATTCAATATTTCTGCTGCATATCCGTCTCGAGTTCCCAGGTTGCCTCTTCTACCTTACTGTTCTTCCAAAGTACTTTCACCAGTGCCACTGTCTTGCTTCTCAAGACTTTCTCTCTTCTATCAAGTATTTGCACTGGTTATTCCTCGTATGACAAGTCCGGCTGAAGTTCCAATACTTCATAACTCAGAACATGGGACGAGTCTGAGACATATTTCCGAAGCATTAAAACATGAAACACATTATGTATAGCTGCCAGCGCTGGGGGCATAGCCAACCTGTACGCTACTTGCCCTATCCTCTCAAGGATTTCAAAAGGTCCAATGAACCTCGGGCTAAGCTTTCCTTTCTTCCCAAAGCGTTTTATGCCTTTCATCAGAGATATTCAGAGAAATACCATGTCCCCGACCTGAAAATTAATATCTCTGCGCTTTGGATCGGCATAACTCTTCTGCCTACTCTGAGCCGCGAGCATTCGTGCTCTAATCTTATCAACTGCCTCACTTGTTTTTTTTTTAACAGCTTCGGGACCCAAGAACTTTCTTTCACCCACTTCATCCCAGTGAATGGGCGATCTACACTTTCTTCCATATAAAAGTT
This sequence comes from Cannabis sativa, assembly GCF_029168945.1. NCBI lineage: Eukaryota > Viridiplantae > Streptophyta > Magnoliopsida > Rosales > Cannabaceae > Cannabis > Cannabis sativa. The sequence continues at coordinate 65,117,251 of NC_083601.1, forward strand.
CATAAGGAGCCATCCCGATTGTTGCCTGATAGCTGTTATTATAAGAAAACTCGATCAGGGGAAGGAACTTTACCCATGATCCCTCGAAGTCAAGCACACATGCCCGTAGCATGTCCTCTAAAATCTGAATGGTCCTCTCGGATTGCCCATCCGTCTGAGGATGAAAAGTTGTGCTAAACTTTAACTGAGTTCCCATAGCTCGATGCAGACTTTTCCAGAATCTTGATGTAAACTTCGGATCTCTATCCGACACAATGGACTTTGGGACACCATGCAGACGAACAATTTCTCTAACATACCACTAAGCATACTGGTCAATGGAGAAATTCGTCCGAACAGGTAAAAAGTGAGCAAACTTTGTAAACCTGTCCACTATGACCCACACAGAGTCAAATTGTCCCGTGGTTCTGGGCATACCTACCACGAAGTCCATAGCAATGTCTTCCCATTTCCACTCTGGTATTTTCAGTGGTTGCAGCAACCCTGCAGGTCGCTGGTGCTCAGCTTTCACTTGCTGACACGTAAGGCACTTTGCAACATACTCAGCGATGTCATTTTTCATGCCTGGCCACCAGAACATGGCTTTCAGGTCTTGATACATCTTTGTCGACCCTGGATGAATTGAATAAGGAGTCGTGTGAGACTCATCCATGATCTCTATCTTGATGTTCTCATCCATGGGCACACAAACTCAATTCCCAAATCTCAACATTCCCGTTTCATCTATTGAGAAGTCACTAGCCTTCCCAGCCGAAACCCTAGCTCGAGTTTTTACTAATTCTGAATCTTGCACTTGTGCTTCATTGATTCGCTCCAAAAGAGTAGATTGCAGGGTAATATTAGCTAATTACCCTACAACCAACTCAATCTTAGCTCGAGTCATCTCATTTGCTAGTTGCTGGGAGATTTGCTTCACCGTATTTAACTGACTCTGACCCTTTCTACTTAAGGCATCAGCAACCACGTTGGCCTTACCAGGGTGATGAAGGATCTCACAATCATAATCCTTCACCAACTCTAGCCAAAGCCTCAGTCTCATATTCAGGTCTTTCTGGGTAAAGAAGTATTTCAAACTTTTATGATCAGTGTATATCTCACATTTCTCGCCATAAAGGTAATGCCGCCAAATCTTTAGCGCAAATACCACTGCTGCGAGTTCTAGATCGTGAGTAGGGTACCTCTACTCGTACTCCTTTAACTGCCGAGAAGCATAAGCTATTACCCTCCCAGCCTGCATAAGCACACAGCCGAGACCCTGTCTCAAGGCATCACAATATACCACAAACTTTTCCTTATCTGAAGGAAGAGTTAGTACAGGAGCGGTAATCAAGCGTTGCTTTAACTCCAGAAAACTTTTCTCACACCGATCAGTCCAAACAAACTTCTGATTCTTTCGGGTCAGCTCCGTTAAGGGTACAGCAATCTTTGAAAATCCCTCAACAAACCGACGATAATAACCAGCCAAACCCAGAAAACTTCTGACCTCTGTAGCTGACTTCGGTACTGGCCAATCCCGAACAGCTTCAATTATTGTCGGATCCACTATGATCCCATCTTTATCCACTATGTGCCCCAGAAATGAGACACGGGATAACCAAAACTCACACTTCCTGAATTTAGCATACAACTTATTGTCCCGTAATCATTGTGAAACTGATCTGAGATGCAACTCATGTTCTTTATCTGTTTCAGATTACACCAAGATGTCATCGATAAACACGATCACACATCTAATCAGGTAATCTTGGAACGTCCGATTCATATAATCTATATCAAGTATACTACGTAGCTTTAGCCCATCTTTCACCCTGATGGTGATTCTTACATTTCGGACATTCAAGATATGACTTGAAAGAGGATTCGTGACCTTGACGGTCACCTCAATTTCCCCGATACTTTCTATTACTCCTTGATACTTCGAAAGGCTCAGCCTTCCATTTGTAATCAGGGTTGCCACTGTCGGTCCCCTTACTGACGTTACCACTAGCAGGCGGATTCGATGTCATGACGGCATCCTTTGCGGTCTGCTCATTTATTATAAATTATTTAGCCTCCTCAACAATTAAGGCTAGCTCTATCACTTTCTTGTACAAAGTGTCATATGAAGTGGTAACCTTCAAGTCTCGACTGATTGTGGCATTCAGTCCTCTCTTCATCCACTGCTTGGCCTTAATTATGTCAATACCTCCTAGAAAAGTCGGAGGCTGCAGCTTCACGAACCGCTCAAACACCGAGTCTCAATGCGGCATAACAAACCCCTGGTTATCCACCACTGGCACAGGTGCTGGTGGTAACACTTGATCAACAAGGGCAGTCGGTTACCTTAATCGTCGCAACTCTTCTTCTTGACGAAGTATGACACTTCGCATTTCTTGAAACATCTGCTGCCATTCAGTAAGAGGATTAGCATTGCCAACCTCCGCATTAATTCCCTAGATTCCGCGGAGGTGGGGGCAGTGCGGTGAATTGGTTTGGTCTACACCAAGCTCTACTAACTCGCCCTGTGGTCTAGATGATTAAAGTCCACTACTAGTACTCGTGTAATCAACAACCCCAGCGAATTAAGCACCAATACCACACTTACGCACTTAATGCCTTAAACCCTAACTTATCTATTTACCTCATACATATGTACATAAACAATTAGCATTTATAGCATGGCATCACATAACACATACATACTCTAGATGCTTGCATACTGCCTAAAATGGAAAGCAGTAACCAGATGATCACACATACAGTCAAGTATTTACTCTCAATACTTACTGCACCATGAGTCGAGCTTATCTTTGACGATGAATGTACATGTTCGGCCGGTCTACAGGAAGTTTAAAAACCTTGGCGCTCTGATACCAAATTGTAACGCCCTAAATAATTAGGCACGCTACCCAAAATACTTATGAAACCCCAATCCCCTAAACGGGATTACTAATCAAAATAGCGCAGAATTTAAACTTTTATATTAAACAGAAAGAAAATAAACTTGTAATAAATTTAAAACTTTTAAAATAGTTGGGATCCCAAAAATATTTACAACCGCTATTACAAGTCATTTATTTCTAGCCGACCTAAATGGCAAAATAGAATTCAAAAGTTCATCACTGATAGACCCTTAACCCGTTTGGTCTGATATGGCTTGAACATGTACATTCTTCATCTTGCTCCTCAAACTCATGGTTGATCAGCCACTGACTTACCCTTTCCTGCACAGTAGAGCACCCGTGAGCCAAGCCCAGCAAGACAGTATAAAACATATCAATAATATGCTCATCATACAATATAAACAACAATGTTATTCAAATTTGTCTGTGTGACACAGACCTGCATGTTACGCTCACATGCCTATTTATGTCTACGTGGCGTAGACCTACGTGTTGCGCTCACACGTCTATTTATGTCTACGTGGCGTAGACCCACGTGTTGCTCTCACACGTCTATTTACAATAAGGCCTTAGATCAATTCATCTCGGTTCTTGTTACCGAGTCCAACCTGGTTATGCCTTGAGCGCATAACCCTTAGTCTCAACATATATATTTATCATATAATTATTGGTGCCACTGCACTATTTGTCTATTTGCTATAGACCTGCGTGTTACGCTCACATGCCTACATATGTCTATGTAGCATAGACCTACGTGTTGCTCCCACACGTCTATATATGTCTCTGTAGCATAGACCTACGTGTTACGCTCACACGTCTATTTACAATAAGGCCTTAGTACGGTTTATCTTGATTATAATTACCGAGTCTAACCTAGTTATGCCTTGCTCACATAACCCTATTCATATATATTTTTACGTAATCCATACATTACGTTCTTTCAGTGGTTTATCCTAGTAATATACTAGGTCTAGCCAAGTTATGTCTTATGCACATAACTCTTGAAATATATGTATGTATTCAATAGATAACAAAACATATAGAATCTTAGGGTAATAACCCTAAATTACATACCAAATAGTCTCTCATATAACATATCATTGCATGCTCAAAATAACACTTATAGAGATTAATAACCCTAATTCATGCTTTCACTTGATTAGCAATATTATTGTACATCATGACTTTCTTACCTTCACATAACTTCTAGGGTAATAACCCTAGACCGCATTACTATCAAACTCAAGGTACTAATTTACCGAGTCTAACTTAATTATGCCTTGTGCGCATAATTCTTTATTACAATCTATTTAGCATGGCATAGCATTTACACATTAATAATTACTAGGGTAATAACCCTAGGCCATTAAACCGCTCACTTTAGGGTAATAACCCTAATCTCGGTTTCTAATTATCACCAATATAATATTTAATATAAGCACCACTGTGCATATCTCTATGTGCAACTTCTGTCTTACCTGTTGTCCTGCAAAGGCAGAGATTCCGAATCCCAGGGTGCTCCTGACTAGGTGCCGGTAATCCTAGTCACACAATCCGGGATTTCCACAAATAGGGTTAACCCCTGATTTCATATTCATAAAATAAATTCATGGCATTTCAAATACAGATAATCACATAGAGCTCAAAAAGAGCTTTCCAACGGTATAAAGAACGTCCCAAACGGAGTCCTGAGGCAAAAGTTATGGCCGAAACAAAATTCAGCATTTCCCGATGAACTCCAACCGGAATTCCGGATGAACCAACCGGAATTCCGGTTGTCTGGGCAGAGAACACGAAATTTCTCAATCTTTAAACCCCCAAAACTCACTCAAATCATCCCCAAACATTCCCAAACTTTCCAGAGCATCAATATATGTCATAATAAACATATTCCACAACTTAAACCCAACAATTGCACTAAAAATCAAAAAGTGCCATTAAAGCACCAAGCTTGAGTTCCATGAACTCAAGCTTGCTTTTCACAACCAAAATCACAATTAATCCACTTAGAGCAGCTAGCAAATATTATAGGGTCTAAAACACATATTTATGCATCAAAATCCAACAATAAACCCCATAATTTCAGATTGTAAAAATCAACTTAAAATTATGTTCAAACTCCAAAACTTCAAGCTCTAAACTTGAGCTTCAACTCAACCAACTCAATCAATTTTCCAGCTGCAAACACTTTCAAAAATCTGAATTCAAGACATGAAAATAACCCTAAAAATTTATCTAGAGCTCAATCAAACACCCAAGCAATGATTCAAGCATCACATACTCAAATTCAACAAAACTAACTTCAATTCCTTTACACATGCAATCTCAAGAACATTAGCACAAACTTATGCTTTTACAACACTCAAATTCAGAAGTAAAAATCAAGATTAAAGTCATAGGAAACTACCTCAAACTCAAACCAAGAGTAAGCTCAAAGTTCTACAATTATCAAGCTCCAAAACCACCAAACATCAAGCACTTTTCTTCAATTCTTAAAATTGAAAATCAAGAGAGCAAGAGAGGGAGAGAGGGTCGGGTAAGAGAGAGGAATAACACCAGAAATTAATCCATTTTTTTTTAAAGAAATTCATCTTTATCCATCATAGAAAATAAAGGTCAAATGACCAAAGTGCCCTTAAGGCCAAAACACACATGATCACCTTCACAAGGGTAAAATAGTCATTCAATACTCAATTAATTTCAAATAAATTTTAGATTATCATTCATCAAATAAAATGCCAAATTATCAATCCAATTTACATTTTGGGCCCGAACCCGGTTCGCCCGAAATTCCCGGTTGTGACTATACCGCGCTAACCTGTCAGAACACACCTGAAAAGACAACACAGGCATACTATATAATAATATAGTTCTATTAAGCACGTAATTAAATTAATTTCATCATTTTACCCTTCTCGGGTCATAATTACCAAAATGCCCCTGGCTCACCAACGGGGTCTTTAATATATTAAAATTCATATAAATCACATTTATTGAATTATATAATAATATAATTCCTCCATTATACATAATTATCTAGTTAGGGTTTTGCTAATCCATTTCTTAATTCCGGGCATTACAATTACCCCCTCCTTATAGAAATTTCGTCCCGAAATTTACTTGAACAACTCCGGATATTTCTGCTGCATATCCGTCTCGAGTTCCCAGGTTGCCTCTTCTACCTTACTGTTCTTCCACAGTACTTTCACCAGTGCCACTGTCTTGCTTCTCAAGACTTTCTCTCTTCTATCAAGTATCTGCACTGGTTATTCCTCGTATGACAAGTTCGGCTGAAGTTCCAATGCTTCATAACTCAGAACATGGGACGAGTCTGAGACATATTTCCGAAGCATTAAAACATGAAACACATTATGTACAGCTGCCAGCGCTGGGGGCATAGCCAACCTGTACGCTACTTGCCCTATCCTCTCAAGGATTTCAAAAGGTCCAATGAACCTCGGGCTAAGCTTTCCTTTCTTCCCAAAGCGTTTTATGCCTTTCATCGGAGATATTCGGAGAAATACCATGTCCCCGACCTGAAAATTAATATCTCTGCGCTTTGGATCGGCATAACTCTTCTGCCTACTCTGAGCCACGAGCATTCGTGCTCTAATCTTATCAACTGCCTCACTTGTTTTTTTTTTAACAGCTTCGGGACCCAAGAACTTTCTTTCACCCACTTCATCCCAGTGAATGGGCGATCTACACTTTCTTCCATATAAAAGTGCATAAGGAGCCATCCCGATTGTTGCCTGATAGATGTTATTATAAGAAAACTCGATTAGGGGAAGGAACTTTACCCATGATCCCTCGAAGTCAAGCACACATGCCCATAGCATGTCCTCTAAAATCTGAATGGTCCTCTCGGATTGCCCATCCGTCTGAGGATGAAAAGTTGTGCTAAACTTTAACTGAGTTTCCATAGCTCGATGCAGACTTTTCCAGAATCTTGATGTAAACTTCGGATCTCTATCCGACACAATGGACTTTGGGACACCATGCAGACGAACAATTTCTCTAACATACCACTCAGCATACTGGTCAATGGAGAAATTCGTCCGAACAGGTAAAAAGTGAGCAGACTTTGTAAACCTGTCCACTATGACCCACACAGAGTCAAATTGTCCCGTGGTTCTGGGCATACCTACCACGAAGTCCATAGTAATGTCTTCCCATTTCCACTCTGGTATTTTCAGTGGTTGCAGCAACCCTGCAGGTCGCTAGTGCTCAGCTTTCACTTGCTGACACGTATGTTGTTTAAACACCCTAAATATGAACTTTCTAAAACGATAAATTAAACACATATAAAGTTAAGAAAGCCTTACATTGATGCAGCGGAATTAATGTCTCCTTCCACTCAGATCTCTAACCCTTGTATCCTTTCTGTAGCAGAGTATAATCAAGATCTGAGCCCGAATGTCCTTCTTCTTCAAGTTTGATCCTTCACAGTCTTCCAATCTATGATTGAGTTACTGCTTGCTGTGTGTGGGCACTTACTCTTTCACTAGGGTCACGAAATTGATGAAGGGAAAAGAGAGGGATGATTTCGGCCAGGTATAGAAAGTGGGGAAGGCTCAGTTTTTCTGAAGAGAGAAATTTCTGTCAGAAAGGCTTATTGAAAACTTGTGATTTGACTGAGCCATCACTTTCTATTTATAGGCAACTACTAGGTTTAGGTTAGGAATTATTTGGCATTAAAATAATGAAAATATAAATTTGAAAAACCTATTTAAGTGGTCGGCCATGGTGTGTTATTGGGCCTCACTTGATTTTGCAGTTTTATCAAATTTTATCTCTATTTTCTCAAAAACGCCAATTTTCCAATTCTAACCTTTTAAATGCCAAAACTAATTATTTAATAACTAAAATAGATTATTAAATAATATTGTCATTTAATTTAATTATTAATTAGACATATAAAGTCCATTAATAAATAAATAAACCTAGAAACTCTTTTCTTTACAATTTCACCCATGCTTAGTGAAAATTCATAAAATTAGACATAGTCTAACTTTAGAATTATAATTGATCAATCACGAATCAATTAATGAGTCTTACAAGCAGAATGTTCTCAACTAGAATGGGGACCATGGATCTATATGCTGAGCTTCCAATAAGTGAACCAAATTTACCAAGTAAATTCCTACTTATTAATTCTTCGTTGAATCCACTCTTAGAACTTAGAATTGCACTCTCAGACTTATATAGAGCATATTGTATGTTCCAAGATATCAATATACTATCTCATTTAACCATTGTTATAATCTTATTGTGATTTAAAGATCCTCTATATAGATGGTCTACATCGAGATGAGATTTCTTTACCGTTCTCAGCCCTCAATGTATTTTGCCCCTTAAAACACTTAGCTACCTGTAAATGGTGTTTAGTGATCTAATAATTAGTCAGTTAAACAAGAGCTCATCCATTTACTTCTATTTGCTAAGCTCGAAGGGAATCATCACTTGACTTCTATACACCAGTAGAAGCTATAGATTCCATATTTATGTTCAGCACTCCCACTCAATCATACTATCATGTTCCCAAAATATACGTATCACCCTGACCCAAAAGTAGGCTTAACTAATAAATCTAAGAACATGAATAGCACTCCTGAGTTGAGCCTAAGCATATCAGGATTTAGATTCTTTTAATCTTAAGATCAACTACTGATATTGACTTGGAAAGATATGTATAGCGGTAAGTTTGTAATATCTTAACTTAGTTGCAATATCGGTCCAGTCCAATGTATACTCCATACATTCGAAACTAGTATACTTTACTAATTTCCTGCAATATCGGTTCAGATCTTGATAATACTCTACTACAGAAAGGATACAAGGGTTAGAGATCTGAACGGAAAGAGTCATTTAATTCCGCTGCACCCAATGTAAGGTTTCTTAAACTTGATACATGTTTATTTCATCGTTTTAGAAAGTTCATATTTAGGGTGTTTAAAAAACATACTTGTGAGTAGATCTAAGATCCTGGTAAAATAAATTCCAACACTATGTTCCACATGCTCTTTGTGACACATAATTTTAAACATGGAAGAAATATAATGTATTAGCTATTATCAAAATAAATCATTGATCTTGATTATATGTTCCAGTTTAGATTTACTGTTGTAATAGAAAATGATACCAATAAAGTTCTTTGATAATGTATCACACTACCTTAATTGAGTGGGAGAATTTTAAAATTCTTTACCCATCTTCATTTGGTTGATACCTGTGATAGGAACTTAAGAACACTACTGAGAAAGCAAATCTAACCATTCATGTGGATAGAAGTAACTTATCAGAATTATGAGGATAAGATAGAAGAATTCTTGCATAGTCTATTCGAATGAATTGAGTCAAGATTTCTAATCCTCATGACAATTTATGGTATCTTAATTTGATTGCTTAATCTCTAGCAAGTATTTTACACTTCAAATACTAGACTGCTATGTTGTTGACATAGTCTTAAAGAAACTTACAGTTTCAGACTAAGACAATAAGTCACAACGAGATATCCCTCAAAACAATAGTAAGAGGTTATAAGTATTATTTAATCAGACAACTACTATTGAGTGGGAGCCATCTGAGATGTAATCAAATAAGGAACATTAGGAGATACTCAAGAAAGATTTATGAAAGTGGCCTATATGTTAGATATTAAGGAACTGTATATTAGTTATCCTTATATCTACACAAATTCATTAAGATTTTGATATGGTGGTTACTCTGGGGGTGGAGGAGTTATTCTAGAAGAGTGTAAAAACCCATCTATAATAATTCAAGCTCCATCAGAGAAGATATATATAACTTTGTAAATTCGAAATTACCAGAAAGTTATCCTACTGAAGAAAATTCTACACTGTATTATCTCAGTTCCAAATTTTAAAGTATGATAGATATGTCTTCTGTTTGTTCAGATGTACTTAATAAGAAGTAAGGAATTCAGTATCCCTTGATGAGTAAAGCATATAATTAAGGATGTTTCATAATGTTTTATGAACCTGATTCCAAAAATATGGGCGGAGTCCAATATACTACACTTGATCTGAAGATCAAGACAACAGATTGATTGGAATGCACAACTTGTTTTATGTCAGTGCAAGTGGGAGTTTGTTGGGTTTTGTGCCGTAAACAAAACCCATTACAATCTGATTAGTTATCAATTTAAGAGATTTGAAGTGATTTATGCTAACATGTATTTTACATGCTTATGGTTTAATATATATATTTAATATATGCACAAAATCAATTAAGTCCAGAACATATATTTATTTACAATTACAATATTGTCAACACAGTGGAATGTGATTGTAATTATATGATTCAAAAGACTAAGTCCCTGTTTCATCAGTGTTTTGGATTTACACTGATGTGATAATCAGCGATGAAGTATACTTACACTTGGAGTATAATCGTAAGTAAGGGTCGATCCCACGAGGACTATGTTTATTCAATTATTCACAAATTAGTAAGAATTAGGAAAAAGAGGGGTTTTGAAGATTAGAATAAAAATAAAACTTAAAGAAAAGAACAAATTTAAAGTAGAGAATACGATATAAGAAACTAGTTAAAGGTTATTCGCCACCCTCAACAATCATTCCTAATTCCTATTAAAGAATGTAATTTTCAGTTTCCAATCAAACTATTAATCCCGCAGATAACGCTGAAGCAATCAATTATCCCAATCTTCCTATTGTATGTAATCAAGGCGAAGCGCTCAATAATTAACTCTTTTACCTAAAGCAGTAAATCCATGAAGCATGCAATTTATTTAACTTAGGTAAAGCATTGAGATTTATGGAGATAGACTAATCTAGGCAACAAATCAATGAAGCATATAATTCATTTAACCTAGGTTCTATTCTTAATCAAAAATTGTAATTTGTCACAAACACTTAGAATCCTAGACTATTAGGTGAATAGTAATCCTAAGATGATGGTAGATTAAAGTAAAATCTAATTTAGCGACCGTCTAAACAAGATTAAAACAATAATCATAGCATTGAACATAGAAGAATAGAAGCAATTTGATATAATGGAAACTAAAAATTAACATTCAATAATGAAATTAAGAATTCATGTTTCGGGTTTTGAAATAACCCTTAACTAAAAGAAAACTACTCAGAACTAGACATTAATAAAAATCATAATTTTTAATTTGTAGTTTTTTGGATTCTCCTCTATTTGTAGTCTAAGAGGTCTTATTTGTAGTAATGGGAAAGTTAGTTGAATCCTATTAGAATTAGGATTCTATTTATAATAGTATTAGGAAATATCTCGGATAAAGATAACTCATCTTTTAAACAAAAGATAAAAAATCGCAACTCTTCTTGAAAATTTATCTTTATTTTCGCTATCTTTTTTTTTTTTAGAAATTTCCTGCTGCGATGACTGATAGTATTTTGGCCATAACTCTTTCAATATTACTCGGAATTGGACGATTCAAGAATTTCTAGAAAGCTAAGAACGAAATCTAAAACTCTCATGTTAAGCTCCAAGTCCAATTTTGCCTTTAAGTTCGTCCGAAATTGTAATTAAGTTCTGCCTTGTACAATCGAGCTCGCCGACTTCCATTATTTTCCACCAAAATATGTTAAAATCCCTCCAAAAGACTCTAAATGGATGAATAGTATTTAAAATAACCTAACAAATTAAAATCACACTAATCAATAATTTAAAGAATCAATTTAAGAATATTAATAAATAAATTAATCATATTTATAAGATAAATATGGACTCATCAAATTCCCCCACACTTGACTCTTGCTCGTCCTCGAGTAAGTTAATGAATGATACTTAAACAAATCGGTCTTTATGAAAGATAATTTTAGTTTCAAAAATTGTACATCCACTTATAAGTCGAAGAAAATCCAAACTCTTCAATCATTAGAATTTCAACTCAAGATAAATTACTTTTCAAACCCAATTTTTTTTGTGTGTGTGTGCAATCAAATCATCATACTACTAACATTCAAATTAATTTATGCATGTCAACAATCAATATTTTTCTCAAAATAAATGTGTATTTCAACGAAAATCCACTCCATAAGCTTAATTATCAAACCATTCTCCACTAATGTAATCACACATAATTTAAAGATCAATAGGACTTTAGGGGGTATAATGTAAGGCTAGGGTGAAAGGTAGATAAAGAAGGTTAATTTGGACTCAAATCACACCATAGCATACATATACAACATTCTCTTAAATAATTCCTATTTGTATTCCCCATCACTATCCTCAACAATTTAATCTTGTATCTTTTTTTTTTTTTCATAAAACTTACTATTCCCCCACACTTAAATTGTTGCAAGTATTCATTCTAAGGGAATAATAATAATTTTTTTTCTCATCATCACATATACATAACCATGAATATTTTCTCATCAACAAAACTCTCACATCTTTACATAAAACATCAATATACTATGGTGTGAAAAATGATGAATAAGGATTTTCTTTAGGCTTAAAGGTTATTGTATAGGGCTAAAAAGAAAAAACAAAGATGTCAACATTTAGGCTCAAATTGGGTAAAAGTAGGGATTTAACAAATAGGGTAGGCTTGAAAAGCTCAATCGATAAAAAAAAATTGCCTATATCATATCTCAAAATAATGTGTAATTTATCAATTTCGCCTCAAATGATTATCAAACAAGTTCTAGAGTAGTTGAGACTTCAAATTAAAAGTCAAACATGCATTCATCTTTCCAAACAATAGCAAATATGATAATTCAACTCATGTGCAAAATTTTTTTAAAAAAAAATCAAGTTTGAGCATTAATTAATCATGAGTTAAGCACACAAATCATGAGAATCTATCATTTTCCTACAATTATAACTAGAATTTCATCATCAACAAAATTATTTTTTCAAAAAACCATGCATAAGACATCAAAGTAAAAACACATATCAAATATGAGCAATCACTGTCAACAGAATTTCATTCAATCCACACTTACTAAAATTAAAGCAAGAAAAATTAATATAAACTAAAAAAACGATAAAAATAAACAAATAAACAACTAAACAACTAAACAACTAAAGAAAAAAAAATTGGATAGACACGACAGTTAATCTTCCCCCACACTTAGTATAAGCATTGTCCTCAAGGCTCAATCAAATAAAATCAATGCAAAATAAAAAGAAAAGGGTAAGAAAAACTCCCGTAAGGTTGCTTTGTTCAACGTCGTTAGCTCGACTGCATGTTGTGCTCATGTGATCTTCACGTTGGGTCTTCTAACAAAGACACATTCTTTATGTATTTATGAATGGAATCTAACACATTGAATTTGAGTGTTTCACCATCAAATTCCATTCTAAGTATCCATGCTTTTGTATTCCACTTCTTATTTGCAGTGAGTAAGAAGGGTCTCCCAAATAGAGTTGATGTAAGATTGGGATCACCCTCATCTTCCATCTCAATTATGTAAGAATCACCTGGAATGACAAGTCCATAAGCCTGCACAAAAATATCTTTCACTATCTCTAAAGGATAAGCATTAGTTTGATCAGTCAATTGAATAAAAACCTGAAATTTTCTTGATGGACCAAGACTTAAAGAAGCAAAATTAGAATAAGACATATTACTATTAATAATTGCTCCTAAATCTATCATGCAATGATCAAACCTGGTTTTACTAATGGTGCATTGTATTGTACTTGTCACAGGCAACAACTTTCTTTTGAGAACAGCAACATTCTCATTCTCCCCCACACTTACTTTCTCACATCCATTCAACTTTTTCTCATTTGGACACAACTCCTTAAGAATGTTAGCACAATGAGTCTCTTCTTTGATTTCCTCAAGACATGGAATTTTTACCTCAATATTAGGAAGAGTCTTAAGGATCTCCTTAATGGGCTCCTCTTTCTTTGATTTTTTCAATCTACTTGGAAAAGGTGGAGGAGGGACATAAGTTGGTACAATTGGTTTGTATGACTTTTTAAGTGATGGTGGACCAACTAAAGTAGGAGATTCAACCTTTGGTGGAGATGACTCTTCAAGGGATGAATTTCTGGCTTCATGACTTGGAATCAAATCATTAACTTCTTGGTGTGGTGATTCAAGTTGTATACCACTTTGGACAGTGATGCCACTGACATTCTCTATTGGATCACTCTCTACTTGTGAAGGCATAATGTTTGAACATTGAATTTCATATTCACTTGTAGATGTTTCCCTTGACTCCGCAGGATTTTCTAACTTTTGTAGAGATTGTTGAAAGATCTGCATATTTTTCTGAAAGTTTTGCTGACATTGTATCATATTTTGTTTAATCTCCAAAGTAGCAGCCTTCAAAGAGTTGCTCATATCAATAAGAGCACGTTCTAGATCTGGTGATAGTACAGGAGGATAGTAAGAAGTTGGTTGAACATATTGATTAATTCCATTGTACGAAGTGCTAGAATAATCTCCCCATTGCTGATTGTATGTGTAAGTGTCATAGTAGGGATTATATTGATACTCTTGTGGCGAGGTATAATAAGGATCATAGTATTGTGGATTGTACATCGCCATGTTTCTAAAGGAAGATCTAAAAATTAAAACCACAACTAGAAGCACAAGTTAGTAAAAAATATTAAAAAAAATAGAAAAAAAAAATTCTAATAAATTTTTCTTTAAATATCTATCTTTTATATTGATTTTTTTTTAAAAAAAAAAATCTAATAATTTATTCTTCTAATTTTCTTTTTTTTAAAAAAAAAAAATTAGAAATACTTAAAACTAAATATGAATAATAAAATAAAATAATAGTCCCTGGCAGCGGCGCCAAAAATTTGATGCGTGTCGTAAGCCACAACAAATTTACTATTTTTTTAATTCCAATACTTCCAATTATTTTAGTATAATCGTAAGTAAGGGTCGATCCCACGAGGACTATGTTTATTCAATTATTCACAAATTAGTAAGAATTAGGAAAAAGAGGGGTTCTGAAGATTAGAATAAAAATAAAAATTAAAGAAAAGAACAAATTTAAAGTAGAGAATACGATATGAGAAACTAGTTAAAGGTTATTCGCCACCCTCAACAATCATTCCTAATTCCTATTAAAGAATGTAATTTTCAGTTTCCAATCAAACTATTAATCCCGCAGATAACGGCCCGATCAATTATCCCAATCTCCCTATTGTATGTAATCAAGGCGAAGCGCTCAATAATTAAGTCTTTTACCTAAAGCAGTAAATCCATGAAGCATGCAATTTATTTAACTTAGGTAAAGCATTAAGATTTATGGAGATAGACTAATCTAGGCAACAAATCAATGAAGCATATAATTCATTTAACCTAGGTTCTATTCTTCATCACAAATTGTAATTTATCACAAACACTTAGAATCCTAGACTATTAGGTGAATAGTAATCCTAAGATGACGGTAGATTAAAGTAAAATCTAATTCAGCGGCCGTCTAAACAAGATTAAAACAATAATCATAGCATTGAACATAGAAGAATAGAAGCAATTTGATATAATGGAAACTAAAAATTAACATTCAATAATGAAATTAAGAATTCATGTTTCGGGTTTTGAAATAACCCTTAACTAAAAGAAAACTACTCAGAACTAGACATTAATAAAAATTATAATATTTAATTTGTAGTTTTTTGGATTCTCCTCCATTTGTAGTCTAAGAGGTCTTATTTATAGTAATGGGAAAGTTAGTTGAATCCTATTAGAATTAGAATTCTATTTATAATAGTATTAGGAAATATCTCGGATAAAGATAACTCATCTTTTAAACAAAAGATAAAAAATCGCAACTCTTCTTGAAAATTTATCTTTATTTTCGCTATCTTTTTTTTTTAGAAATTTCCTCCTGCGATGACTGATAGTATTTTGGCCATAATTCTTTCAATATTACTAAGAATTGGACGATTCAAGATGTTATAGAAAGCTAAGAACGAGATCTAAAACTTTCATGTTGAGCTCCAAGTCCAATTCTGCCTTTAAGTTCGTCCGAATTTGCAATTAAGTTCCGCCTTGTACAATCGAGCTCGCCGACTTCCATTATTTTCCACCAAAATATGTTAAAATCCCTCCAAAACACTCTAAATGGATGAATAGTATTTAAAATAACCTAACAAATTAAAATCACACTAATCAATAATTTAAAGAATCAATTTAAGAATATTAATAAATAAATTAATCATATTTATAAGATAAATATGGACTCATCATGTATCTTTCCAAGTCAATATCACTAGTTGATCTTAGATTAAAAGAATCTAAATCCTGATATGCTTAGGCTCAATCTCAGGAGTGCTATTCATGTTCTTTGATTTATTAGTTAAGCCTACTTTTGGGTCAGTGTGATACGTATATTTTGAGAACATGATAGTATGACTGAGTGGGAGCGCTGAACATAAATATGGAATTTATAGCTTCTACTGGTGTATAAAAGTCAAGTGATGATTCCCTTCGAGCTTAGCTAAATAGAAGTAAATGGATGAGCTCTTGTTTCAGTGACTATATCTTAGTTCACTAAAACATCATTTACAGGTAGCTAAGTGTTTTAAGGGACCAAATACATTGAGGGGTGAAACGGTAAATTTATCCCTTCTCGGTGTAAATCATCTATATAGAGGATCTTTGATCAAATTAAGATTATAACGATGGTTAAATGAGATAGCGTATCTATATCGTGGAACATATAGAACGCTCTATATAAGTCTGAGAGTGCAATTCCAAGTTCTAAGAATAGATTCAACAAGGAATTAATAAGTTAGGGAATTTACTCGGTAAATTCGGTTCGGCTTATTGGAAGCTCAGTAATATAGATCCATGATCCCCATTCTAGTTGACATCATACTGCTTGTAAGACTCAATAATTGATTTATGTTTAATCAATTATAATTCT
This sequence comes from Cannabis sativa, assembly GCF_029168945.1. Classification (NCBI taxonomy): domain Eukaryota; kingdom Viridiplantae; phylum Streptophyta; class Magnoliopsida; order Rosales; family Cannabaceae; genus Cannabis; species Cannabis sativa. The sequence goes on from NC_083601.1 coordinate 65,133,989, forward strand.
AAACTTAGACTAAGTCTAGTTTGTGAATTTTCACTAAGCAGGGGCGAAATTGTAAAGAAAAGAGATTCTAAGTTTATTTATTAATTAAGAGACTCTATATGTCTAATTAATAATTATGTTAAATGACAATATTATTTAATAATCTATTTTAGTTATTAAATAATTAGTTTTGGCATTTAAATTGTTAGAATTGGAGAATTGGCGTTTTTGAGAAAATAGAAATAAAAATTGTAAAAACTGCAAAATTCCAAGCGAGGCCCATTAACACCATGGCCGGCCACTTGTTCAAGCTTTTTCCAATTATTATTTTCATTATTTTAATGCCAATTAATTACTAACCTAAACCTATGTTGGGTTTTATGCCCTAAATAAAACTCAATTTCAATGTAATCCATTTTATTCAACATCAATAAAGAAACAGAAGTATTTTTCATTCATTTGTGTATGTTTTGGTTCACCTTATCAATTGCTTGTCTATTTGATTTATAAATTCATCTGAAACCCTTTTCACATACTTGATCCTGTTTATTATGTTGTCAACATATTGGAAAGTAAAAATGACTATGTGAATAAAGTTTCCTAGATTTATCAGACACAAGATTTTACCGATATGATAATCTACAACAAGAGTTTACTTGCATTTGGAGAAATGTTATGTTCTTTCCAGAGCATTGGTTAAAGTAAAGCTCAGGTTGGATGCATGGAGTATGCATCGGAAGGGACCGATATTGAACTTTGACTTAGATTTATTAAACTTACTGTAATATCTATTCAAGTCAATATCGCCTAGTTGATCCTAGATCAAATGATCTTAATCCTGTTATGATTAGGCTCAATCTCAAGAGATTATTCGTGTTCTTTGATTTGTTAGTTAAGCCTACTTTTGGGTCAGGGTGATACGTACATTTTGGGAACACGGTAGTGCAATTGAGTGGGAGCGCTAACATAAACATGGAATCTATAGCTTCTATCTGGCGAATAGTAAGTAAAGGATGATTTCCTTCGAGCTTGACCAAACGAAATAAATGGTGGAGTACTCATTTCACATAAGTTAAAATATCATTTATACGGGGTTAAGTGTTTTAAGGATAAAATACATTATATGGTGTAACGGTAATCTAATCCCTTTACAGTGTAGATCATTCATATAGAGGATCATTGATCAAATTAGGATTATAACAATGGATAACTAATGATATGTCTATATGGTGGAATATATAGAGCATTCTATATACTGAGAGTGCAATTCTAAGTTCTATGCGTGGATTCAACGAAGAATTAATAAGTCAGTGAATTTAGGTTATAAATTCTTGATCTGCTTATTGGAAGCTCGGTTATATAGACCCATGGTCCCCCCACTAATTGAGATAATATTGCTTGTAAGACTCATATAATTGGTTTTGATTAATCAATTATAATTCTCAAATTAGACTATGTCTATTTGTGAATTTTTCACTAAGTAAGGGCAAAATTGTAAAGAAAGAGTTTTTAGGGCATATTTGTTAATTATGATACTTTGTATGGTTCAATTAATAAATATGATAAATGACAATATTATTTAATAATTATTTATAGTTATTAAACAATTAGAATTGGCATTTACATGGTTGAATTTGAAAATTGGCATTTTTGAGAAAATGAGATGCAGAAATGATAAAACTGCAAAATTGCAAAAAGTGAGGCCCAAATCCACATTGCCTAGGCCGACCACTTTTATAGGCTTTATCATATGATATTTTTATTATTTTAATGCCAAATAATTCAAACCTAACCCTAGTGGAATGCTATAAATAGATAGTGAAGGCTTGAGGAAAATTACACTTTGATTCAGAGAAAAACCTGAGCCTTCTCTTTCTAAAACCCTAGCCGCCACTTTAAACTCTCTTCTTCCCTCTGAATTTCGAACCACTTAGTGATTAGAGTAGTGCCCACACACAGCAAGTGATACCTCAATCATAGTGAGAAAGATCGTGAAGAAAGACATTCAACAAAAAGGAGTTTCAGCACTAAAGAAGGAGAGAAAGAGATCCATGTTCAGATCTTGATAATACTCTGCGACAGAAAGGATACAAGGGTTAGAGATCTGAACGGAAGGAGACATTTTATTCCGCTGCACCCAATGTAAGGTTTCTAATACTTTATATGTGTTTATTTCATAATCGTTTTAGAAGTTCATATTTAGGGTGTTAATCAACATACTTGTGAGTACATCTAAGATCCTGGTAAAATAATTTCCAACAACTTAGTAGTTGCCTATAAATAGAAAGTGATGGCTCACACCAAAATAATGTTTTTTTTCAGTAATTCAGGAAACTGCCTTTCAGAAAATTGAGCCACTCACTTCTCTCTTTCTCTTTTCCTCTTCCAATTTCGATATACCCTAGTCATAGAGTAATGCCCACACACAGCAAGTGGTACCTCAATCATAGATTGGAAGATCGTGAAGAATCCAAATCAAAGAGAAGGACATTCGGACTCAGATCTTGATAATACTCTGCGACAGAAAGGATACAAGGGTTAGAGATCTGAGTGGAAGGAGACATATTATTTCGATGCAACCAATGTAAGGTTTCCTTAACTTTATATGTGTTTATTATTGTTTTAGAAAGTTCATATTTAGGATGTTAAATAACATACTTGTGAGTAGATCTAAGATCTTGGTAAAATAAATTCCAACATATATATCTATTGAAAATTAAATTTGAGTTAAAAATTAATTATTTAATTTTGGACCAACTTAAATTAAGTAATTTTCATAATATTTATTGGAAAATTAATACTAAGGATGGAAAATAATTTATTTTTATTTTTCAGATCTTCCTAGAGTATAATTTTATAAATATTAAATTAAAATGTATATTTAGAGTTATCTAAATTAGTAATTTTAATTAAATAAATAGATTAAACAAGTATCAAAAGAAAATACAAATCCTTAAAATAATGAGCTTTAGTTATAAGGATATTCGATCTCCATTGTTGGTCCTACATGGTTAAATATTTTCAATATAACCTCGAGACGCTAGACTTCGTCCCCCTAATGGATGGTTATTCGTTGAAGCATTTAACACCGTAACGATCTCTTATGATAAGTATTTTGTAAGTTTTCGTCTCTATTAGATTCTCCCCTATGGTGACTACGTAGAGATAAATTTACGAAGTATGAAATAATGGTAGAAGCTCACAAAATAAGAATAACCTTGACTTTTGCCTACCGGGACAACGTTGGATTCTTGTTTTGATCGAATAAAAGGTTGCTAGAATGGTGTCCATTTTAGATGAGCTGACAACTCTATTCAATGAATAATTACTTTCACTCTCGCCTACTGGAACACTGTATCAGTTTGTTAGAAACTTTAAAAATTATTTAAGATGTGCTTGTTTTGTATTTTCACATGTCTTTGTTACTTGCATGATAATTTTTAAATTGTGTGTGAATTTATATTGAACCATTTTATTTTCTGTTATTAATTGTAGTTGTAAATTTTGTGTAAAATAAGAATAACTTTTACTCTCGCCTACCGAGACATTGTTAGATTCTCATTTTAATCGAAATTATTCTAATTTTTTCTCTTAGCTTATTCATTTTGAATTTACTTACATAAATCATTTGCTTATGATGTCATTCTGTTTTCTCTTATGAAATTGAATGGCGCATATGATTATATTCCTGACATTCTATCTTGAAATGATATAAATCTTTGGTCTTAGAAATCTCCTACTTGTATATGTTTACTTTAGGCAAATTAAACTTAGAGTTAGCTTAGAAGTTTGCATAAGGTCTTCTACCCTACTCCTTGTGTTTATTATTTTGTATTGTATAATGTGTTCTCAAGTGACATGTAAGGATGTTCATTTAGAGAATAAATAGTTTTACTCTTAATGGCATGTAAGGATGCTCATAGAAGAATAAATAGTTTTACTCTTAATGTCATGTAAGGATGGTCATAAGAGAAGAATTTTTTTTATAATATTACGAGCATGCTATTGCAAAACTTATGTATTTAAAGCATGTATATGTAATTTATTATGATAGAGTACGTTTTGATATTTAAGTAATGTATAGAGAAATAATAATGCTTAATTAATAAGTTATTTGTATTATATGTGTTATGGATTGATCGACAAGATATAGGTTAAATGCATATTTGTTGGCTCCATATAGAGATAAGGAGGTAATGCGGTAAGTGGTGAAAGACATGAAGACTCAACACCCCGAGTGTTGGTAAGTTAAATTTTGAGGACGAAATTTCTTTTAAGGATGGTAGAATGTAATATCCAATTTAAAATAGTATTTAATTTTTCGTTTGGATATTAATTGTGCGAGGATAATTATTTCATTTATTTGTGTTGTTAGTAAGTTGATATTATTGCTTAGAGTAGTTGTACCATTTTTTTAAAGAAAGTTAAAGTTGTATTAACTACGAAAGTAAAATATTATGATATTTTCATGAGTAGGTAATCGTTTAATTAAAGCCCGATATGAAAGTCCATTAGGTTTTTATAATATATTTATTATATTTAATTAATTGTATAAGTGGTATTAAATAATATTATTATTTGATTAATGTTTGAAAAATCGTAAGTTTAGAGAAATTCGCATGTTTAGAAACTGTTTTACTAAAATGACTATATCTGGAGTTTTATAACTCCGATTGAGGTGATTCCAGTGGCGTTGGAAAGATAATTCAAAGATCTATAAATTTTGTAGAAATAACCATATCATAATTCGTAATTTTTTTAGGTGAAAACTAAGCCCTAAAATTACAAGATTTAGAGGTTACAATTTAAGTTTAAAAGTAAGATATTTGTTTATTTAATAATTTATCATATTGTTATTGCTATTATGTTAATATTATTATTATTCATAAAACTAAACCTAATAAGAGTCAGAATAGTATAGGTTTATTAACCCTAAAATTATATCGTTGTATTCTTCCCACCTATCTGAGCAAGACTAACCCTAAAATTTTCAAATCATCTTTCCATTACATCCTTAGCCAAATCTATACCACTCTTCACTCTCATCTTTGATCACCATCATCTTATGTCTATCCATCCAATCAGCTCTATGTATTTGAAGTAAGAAACTCTACATTTACTTATTTATTGATCACAATAAGAGAATATTCGTAGGTCTCCTTTTCTTATTTTTTCAGAATGAAACATGTCTCAGTAAAACTATCATATCTCTTTAAATAATCATCCGATTCTTGCAATATTTGTGCCTATAGAAAGCTTATTGAATTTTCCATAATTCTTATGAACAAAGGTTTTACTGAATCGAAATTTATCTATGTCAAAAATTAGTATTTCTACGCTGATTGTTGTAAATCATTTTTTTTTATATATTTTCTATATAAGTTGTCTTAGTAAAATTCAAATATCTCTCTGAATAATGATCTGATTCTAGCGATCTTGGTACCGTTGAAAAGATAATTCAATTTTCTAAATGTTTTATGCAGAAACCATTCACTAGATATTGATTATTCTAAGTCAAAATTATTGTTTTATTGCTGTAGTTCGAAATCCATTTGTTTCAGGATTTCTAGAAAACTGTTTCGGTATAATATCTATATCTCTTACGTTATAACTCCGATTTTAAAGATTTTACTGTCATTCGAAAGGGAATTTAATTTCCTAAAACTTTCATGAGGATGTTATCTTCTAGTTCTGAACCTTTCAATACAAAAGTTTGTATTTTTGGTAAGTCGTATAATTCGTTACTCTATATTTCTTCTCAGAAATAGTTTCAGTAAAACAATCATAACTCCCTCAGTTTTAATCCATTTTTAATGATCTTTATATCATTGGAAAGATAATAGAATTTCCTATAATTTTTATGAAGACAACTTTTACTGAATTAGTGTAGTTATTGGTCAAAAATAGTGATCTTTCTGCTGTACTGTAAGAGTACGAATTTTAATATTAGGGCCTTGACCCATGTCTTATTATAGGTAGTAGTGACGAGATAACAAGTCTTAAGCAGCGGGATTTTAGGTAAGGAAATTAGATAGTTTTGTTTGTGTTTATTTGCATAAATTTAAATTCTTTATGTATTGGAATATGGTTTATGCTTTGTTATTATGAATATGTATGTGGTACTGAGAATGTGTGGTATGGACACAATATGAGTTTATGAATTGATATATTGATTAGGGTTGTTTGACTTGTATATGTTGTATGTTGCATTCATATATTGTGTGTTGTATGCTGCAAGTTGTATGCTAACGTCTCAGGTAAAGTGAGGGACCATGGTGGGGTATGATACGGGGTAAGGCCGTTGAATGTAGAGATACCCTACCCTGCATTTTTCTGAGTCGTGTATGAAATTATTATGGTGGGGTATGATACGGGATAAGGCCGTTGAATGTAGAGATACCCTACCCTACATTTGTCCGATTTGTGTATGACAGTATTACGGTAAGGTATGATACAGCGACAATGTTGTTAAATATAGAGATACCTTATTCCATAGCAATGGTAGGGCTAAATGTGCCCATGTTATTGTAGGGCCAATTAAGCCCAGGTTGTGTATGGAGTGGCTATGATACGCCACATTATGGTAAAGACATGATATGATTGAAATAATTATTATATGTTATTGCTATGAGTATGATGTCAGGGTTGTGATCCCTACATATATGTAATGGTTTCGTTTAGTACAAATATATGGTATATGATATAGCTTTCCATATCTGGAGTTATTTAAGTTACAATTATGAGCTAAGGTATATAATATTGTTAAGACTAGATACGTTAATATTATAAAGAATCGTATTATTGTGAATTTTAAGATATATTTAGTGTATTGAATGTTATTGTATGTTAAGCATTTCCTTACTGGGCTTTTAGCTCACCCCCCTTACTTTCCCCCTATAGGCAATAGACAGGGAACATTGAATGTAAGTTTGATGAGTTGGGTCAGTTCTGGTATGTATACTGCGAGGGCCTATGGACGAGCAAACGGTCTAGAACGCCAGTCGAGCCTTGGTTTTGTTTTTTTTATATAGTAAAGTAATCTCAGCTCAGTGGGATGTTACAATTTTTTTTTTCTTGCACTCAACTACTTATTTTGTTATTAATATGAATGATCATTCACCTTTTTGCATATTTATTGTAAAACCCACTGTGTATTTCCAAACAGCTTTGAATCTTTTTAATTAATGCATCAAAATTAGTATTTTGTAAAATAAGGCAAAATATTGGGGCGTTACAAGATTCTAAATAGAAATTTTATATTTCAGTTTCCAGAATACAATACAGTTCAACTTTCACAAGTTATTAATATCTATTTTCCATCAATGGATTCAAACTGTATGTTTATGTATGGAATTTGAGTTTAGTATTCTGTGACCAGGATCTACCTGCACTATTCTAAGAACTCTTTGTTGTAACTAGACCTAAATCATCATATTATTCTTACTGAAACTAGGCACACAACTTATTATATTCAACAACTTTATATTGTAATATTTTTTTTAAAAATACATATATATATTTATGTAAATATCACAAGAAATATTCAAAAAACTTTATATACATCATCCTTATTTTAAGGGGCTCTTTTATAAATACATTTTATATATTTTATTTACATTTTTATGACCTATATTTTTTTTTACAATAATACAAATTTAATTTTTTTAAAAATTTAAAAATTTTAAAAGTATATATTTCTACAAAAAATACAAAATGTAAGAAAATAATTAAAAATAATGAGAAATCAACTTCACAAGTCACAAAAACTAAAAATAATAAGAAATAACAGAAAATTAATCTCATAACAACTATAAATCAACTATAAATAAACTATAAGATAACCAAAAAAATAATATCGAACAATTTATTATTTTTATTGAAGAAATGTTAGGCTAATTTTAGCCTACTTTTGAGTGTTTTAATCTCTATTTTTTGTGAATACATGTTTTTGCAACTGAATTATGCTTATTTTTCTTATTTCAGGTTTAAATGATAAAATTCATAATATCAAATAAAAATGGGAAGAAACATGTTAAATAAGATGAATATGATTAATTTATTATGAAATTTGGTGTTATAAATAATGGGTAAAAAAATCTAAATTTTAGACGCTTAACACATTGTGTTTGTAATTGAAAATTATGTCTGAAGTTTTAGGCTAATTTTTAACTATGGTGCGTTCACTTTTAGGGAAAATATTGTGAATGAAATGTTCTAGATCTCTCTTTCAGCTTTTCAAATTATCTTGAATTGTTCGATTATGAGCACTATCAATAAAGTTATGGTTAAAATACCATCAATCGTCGCAGTAGGATTTCAAGATAAAAAATAATATACACTGTTGGAATTAGCACCATGACGCCCAAATATTGTGCCACAGCGCCACCTCCATAGTAAATTGCAATATTTTCAACTTTTTAAGAGTGTTTTAGAAATTTCAACAAAAATAAACTTAGGGTTTCGTTTTTTAAAGAAAAAAATTGTAAATTTTAAAGGGAGGAGACTTCTTAAAACTTAGAAAACCATGAAGAAAAAAAAATTGGAGATGAAGCTTTAGAGCAATTATGACAAACCCAAATTTAATTATTCTCTTCTCTTTTTATAATTTTCTAGTTTTATTATGGTTTTTCTGTGAAAACATTTTTTTTTTTTGTAATTTTGTTTAAATTTTTGGTATATTATGTAAAAATATTTTTTAATGTGAATTAATTAAATATGAATTTAGTGATACTAATCATATTATATAATTTATCAGTTATCACGACATGTGTAATAATAGCAAGTGCAAGGAGGCACTAAACTTTCGATTTGGTGTGTGTAATCCCTCCAATATAGCAGCAAATGGTACATTATATATGTCGTGTGGCTACAGTGCACAACATATATACTGTGGCATTGACATTCTTTTTTTTTCATTTTGTAATAATTATTATTATTTAATTTATATTTATAGATATTGATATTATTATTTGTATTTTTAAGATTAAAAATGTTACTTCTACAATGTATTTCTTTGAAATAGATCCATCGATGCACTCTTATTTGTTGCATCTGAGAAAAATTTTTAGCTTAATTTTTGTAGAGTCGTTTACGCTATAGCTATTTAAGACATCTAATAAAATTTTAAAAAATTTAAAAAAGTTTAACGCGCCGAAAATAAGGTTCAAACAGTCTGTTGCACGCAAAACTCTTTTATTTTATACATGCGTGAAATAGACTGTTTCAACCCTGTACATTATAGTTATTTAAGATATGTTGTAAAATTTCGAAAAAATTCACAAATATATATATATATATATATGACAAGCCGAAATAAAATTCAAATTGTATGTTGCATGAGTGACTCTTTTATTTAAAAGGGTGTATTGTAAAAATACTTTTTAAATTATTGTGTGTAAATTTAAATGTGAATACTATAATTATTTTAATTTTATTACAAAATTAATATAATAATAAGTAATATTTTTTAGTGTAATTTTTAGTTTTGTGGTATAAATAGAAATAATTTTTGACACTAAATTTAATGATAGTGTAACACCAAATTTAATATGTTTTTCGGAGATGCTCTAATATAATTCATTTTTATATTTTCAGATAAATATCTATGATAACTATATTGTTGAATTTTTTATGAATATCGAAAAATATCATAAAAATATCTTCGTACTTTTAATCTTTATCAAATGAATTCCAATTTCCAATATGCCTAAGTAATTGACGTATTCACGTCCGTTTTTAGCAATTGTTGGAAATTGGGAAAAGAAACCGCTTCAACTAACTAAAGTTTTTGTTAATTTCTATCTAATTGCCTGCCTATTTTAGTTTTTTTCTTAATTTTGTCTTTTTGTTATTATATTTTTTGAAAAACTTACTTGCCAACAAGTTGTAAGTACAATGCTTATTTTGCCTTCTTCCTAATTTTGTCTTTTTGAGATTTTTTTTTTTTCAGTACAACAAATTATTAGTAAGAACGAGACTATTTCTTTTATTTGTTTTAAAAATAATTTGTATCAATCTTACTTTTTTTTGACAATAAGGTTTTACACAATATATTTTACAAAAATTTCCTTTAATTTTGTCTTTCTGTATTTTTTTCAATTATTTAATTATTTGCTAACAAATTATTAAGTACTAGAGATTATTTATTTTAGGGATTTTTTTATTTTTACTCTTCAAAATAATTTTTTTTAGCATTTTTACAAAATTCTACCTAAAAAACCTTATTGCAACTTGCGCTGCAACCTAAATTGCAACAAAAAAATTGTATAAAAATTCCTATCGCAACTACCGCTGCAACTACTTTAAAAACACAAACCATAAATTTGAAAAAAAAAATTAAAAAAATCAGTGTATAAGGTAATTTCTTTTTTTTTTAATGTATTAAAACAACTAATTTTATTTTCCATATTATAATTAATAAAAACTTCTTGAGAAAATTTATATAATACCTACAAAAATTTTGGTAAAAACTATTTTTTGTAGGAAAAAATAAGTGCATCAATGTGCCCTCTTTTTTAGAACAACATCATAGAAACACTATATAAATACTTCTCGCAAGTTTTTTTAAAAATTCTCAATAATTATTAAGAAAATTTTACAATGTATCCCCTTAAAATAGATATATTGATGTACTTTTATTAGTATCCGCAAAATCATTTTTTAGTCAACGTTTTTCTTATGGTCATGTACGTTACAGCTATTTAAGACAACTTGTAAAATTTTAAGAAATTTGAAAAATTTTAAGACGCTGAAAATAAGGTTCAAAAAGTGTGTTGCACACGTAACTTTTTTATTTTATACGTGTGTGAAATAAATTGTTTGAACACTGTTTTCTATATTGTAAATTATTTCGAATTTCTTAAAATTTTGTAGGACATATTAAATAATTATAACGTAAACGAATATATAAAAAAAAAATAGATTAAAATTTTTTTCTAAATGTCGAAATAGATAAAAATTCGTTGGAATAAAAATGATGAGTACAAAATGAATCACTTCTCTTATCTATTAATCATACTACAAAATTATCCTAAATAAATAAAAACAAAGCATAATAAATGACACAAAAACTATAAAAACACAAAAATCGTAAAAAAAAAAAAAAATATCAAAACCATAAAAAAAAATATTAAAACTTCTTGACGAATAATTTTAACAATTTTAAAAATTTATAAAATATTTTAAATAACCACATTATAAAATAAATTTGGACTAAAAATTATCCTATGAATAGGGAAACATATACGACTGGTGTACCGTTTGGTAGTGAGCTTCGTAGAAGGTTCGTACTGAAATGTTGAGATGATTCCTTATACATTAAGAATTTAAGACGAAAACGTGTCAACCAACCAACCAACCAACCAACCAACCTATAAGTTGAATACAAATTAGAAACCACTACATAACTCAAAATAATTTTGACCACCGATCGGCCGTACTTATGGAACTCTCGTTTTCCGTTTCCTTTTTGGGGTATAACTAAAATCCAAATCTAATATATAATGTATACTTTCATGATCCTTTCGATGGGACCTCAGTTGAAATTTTCGAGACAAATAATTCAATTTAGGGATATCAATTACCCCAATTCTACCTAAAGTATATATCATAAAACCTAAAAGAACGACAATATACTATTTTTATATTCATTATTGGCATGTAAGTTGTTTAATATTATACCGATATAATATTCAATAATTAGAAAATATATGGCATTTCGGATGCGGTTATATTTTATAAGTGATAATTAAGTCATAAAATTATATTAAATTTAAATTTTTAATTATATTTTTCTAATAATATATTCTACTATTTTTTTACTTAATAAATAATCATTTTTATTTGATTAACTTATTATAAATATAAATTTATATTATTTCAAAATTATTGATATTACTGTATTTTACATTATTACATTTAAAAATATTGTAGATGATCACATCACCGGCGCTTTGCATATTATTTAAATTTTTATCTCATAATATAAATCAAAGTTCCATAAAAAAATTAAAAAAAAAATACATGGGAGTTATTAAATCTCAATCCCGTCTATAACTCTATATTGAGCCCTATCTCCTAATGCTCTTATTAAATTTAATTTATTTCTTATACCTATCCAAAGATTATAAACTTGACTTAATTATAAAAATATTTAATACATACATACTTTTTTATTACATTTTATACTACATCATATTTTATTGTATGTAATATAATTTACAAATTTGAATTTTATACAAACTACAATTTTTTTTTACAATTAATAATAATTAATAGTAAATTAATTTAATTCATATAAATAATAATATATTAAATGTATAAAATTTAAATAAAAAATGAGCAAAATCATAAATAAGTTTGAAAGGATTTTTCTGCTTTTAGTATATCAAATCAAACTATATATATATTATGGTCTAATCAAATTTAAAAGTATATCAAATATGAATTCATAAACTAAAAAAAAAAAAAAAAACATCACAAAATATTCATAACTTGATAAGTTTTAGAGAGAAAATATTTAAATCAAGATTTTTTGAATTTGAATTTGTATATTCTTTGATGGGATAGAAAATTAGTTAGCTATAATATTTACTATAATAAATCTTAAATTATGTAATCAAATTTAAATTTAACTTATATATCAGTTTAAAACTTAGAATTTAGAACTTCGAAGAATCTTCAAACTTATCTATCAAGCATCAATAAACAAAAAATAAATTTAGTATATTTTGTACGTACCTATTTGAAAATTACAATAAAAAAATAAATAAAAATACACACAAACTTGAGTTATATTGAAATTTGAATTAGTATAGATGTTTTTTTTTTTTTTAAAAAAAAAAAGAGTGTAATATTCATATATCTTTATATATTAAAAGTGTCTATCTAACGGCATTTCTTGGTTTAACATTCTTGGTTTAACAGAATATTCTGTTAAATTTAACGATTAGGTTTGATCTCCCGTTAAAAAATAAACCCAATAATTAAACCCAAAAAATTAAACAATCTTTTAAATAAACAATCTTTTAAATATTAATAATCTCTTTTTAAATTAAAAAAATCATCTTAGCCACATATCTCTCTAACAAACCTATCTTGGGAGAATATTAATAATTTTTTATTTATTTTTTAAAAAAGAAAAATATAGATAAAATATTTAGAAAAGATAATATAAAAGAAAATTGATTGTGTTGGCTTAGAGATTTTTATGGTTTAACGGTTTAACAGAATATACTTAAAAATAAAAGAATATTCTGTTAAATTTAACGATTAGGTTTGATCTCCCGTTAAAAAATAAACCCAATAATTAAACCCAAAAAATTAAACAATCTTTTAAATAAACAATCTTTTAAATATTAATAATCTCTTTTTAAATTAAAAAAATCATCTTAGCCACATATCTCTCTAACAAACCTATCTTGGGAGAATATTAATAATTTTTTTATTTATTTTTTAAAAAAGAAAAATATAGATAAAATATTTAGAAAAGATAATATAAAAGAACATTGATTGTGTTGGCTTAGAGATTTTTGGGCTTGGGCTTAAAAAAATAATAAAAAAAAAAAGATAAAATGGGCTGTAATTAGTATTTACCTTATATGTTTGTGCTTATTTTTAGTTTTATTTTTAATTTTACCACCAAGAGGAGAAGGTTGAAAAATATTAGAATATGAAAATATTATTGGTGCTTATTAGTAATTTGCAAAGAATGTGAAAGTCTATAAATATATAGTTGTGTAGCTATTATTAGATATGAAATGAGATAATAGAACTTTTTTCAATTAGAAGATTAATGTACATTTTACTATTAATAACATACATTATTATAACACAACTATATTTTACTTACTAAATATACTGACACATATTTTATTTTTATAAAACAAATCGTTCAAATAATTATACTATTTTAATTATTAATTCAAATAAAAAACTAAAATATTAAATAAAACTAACACTACGTGGCTTGGCACGTAACAATCACCTAGTATATATATATATATATATATATATATATATATATCTATTCTAAAGTGTGTCTATGTAACAGAATTTTCGGTTTAACAATACTTTTTTAGTTTCTACGTTAACTTTAACAGAATATCATATTACTTAACATAATAAAAAAAAACATAATATTTTTTTATTAATTTTATAATATTATTATATATATTTAAAAATAAAAATTATATAGATATTTTATATAAATAAATTTTTATTGTAATTTAAAATACCTAAAATATTATTGTTATTGTAAATCTTATTTTTAAATTTATTGGTTTAACTTTAAATTAAAATAAGATAAAAAAAATTATGTAAATATTTTATATAAAGAAATTTAAATTTAAAATATTATAAATATTTTTAACCATATTTTTAATTTTATTATTATTTATTTTATATTTTAAATTGAATTCACACACCATATTTATCGTAAAGTTTGGAAATAAAATATCTTTATATCAAATTTACAAATCCAACTTATATATAGACACATTCAAATTTGATTATGTGAGTTTTGGTTAAGAATAAGTAAATTACAATATATGCATTATCCGATACGTTATCTAATTAAAAAAATTAAAAGATTTTAAAAATACATATATATATATAATCACATTTAAATGACACACTAATGTAGCAATAGCTACAAAAAAAAAAAATCTTAAAGATCAAAATCTCAAACTCTATTTCAAATATTTAAAAAAAAAAAAACACATTACCTAATTAAAAAAATTAAACATACATGTATTGCACTTAACATCACCTTATTGAACTTAATTAAAAAAAATTAATTATACGTGCATAGCACGTAACATCAACCTAGTATATATATATTTATATAATTTGGAGAAGAATTCAAAGTTTGTCACTTTGTCTTGGTAGGTCATTTTAGCATTTTCATCATGTCTTTTGGTATTTATTTTGCTTTTTTGTTTTAGCATATATAGTGTTTAGGAGATATATATTTATATATATATATATATATGTGTGTTTAAGGATTAGGAATGGATGATATTTTAGTATTTTTATTAATTAATAATGTTAAATTTAAAAAAAAGATTAGTAGATATTTTAGTATTAGTAGATTATTTAATCGATTAATATTTATCAATCTAATAAAAAAATTAAAAATATGAGAGAAATAAGGAAGAAATAGATAAATCTATTTATTGATGATATATATATTGATTGATAGATGTATAGATTCAATTAATAAATTAATGTTTATTATTTTTATTTTTATTATTAATATTATTTTATTATAGATATTTATTGTTAGATATTTTTTGTTAAGAGAAAAAAATACAAAAATGAGATAAATTTGAAAAAAAAAAAAAAATATAACCTAAGTAAAATTTAACCATGAATAACACAACAGTTTAAAAAAAAAGATATTTGTAGAATAACAATAAGAAAAATTTATTAATAAATTTACTTCAATTATATAGTCTAACTATATATTACCATTTCATTTTGACACATAATCAAGATATTAATTTAAGTAGCACTATTATATTAGAAGATGTAAATCATATATTCTAAATAATGTTAAATAATGTGAGAATGTTGAAGAATTACTTCAAATATAAATATGTATATTTTTTTTAAAAAAAAAATAGAATAATGGTGAACTCTAATTCTTTAGAATAATATATGTGGCATTGGTGAAATTTTGAATCACAATAAATAGAATCATAAAATTTAGAGAAAATCTTGAGAATCATTTAGTGCAAGTTTTTCTTAAGCCTTAGTGATAAAAAAAAAAAACATAAAACAAACAAATAAATAGATATATAAATATTATTATCAACATAATTAAAGGCAAACAATTAGCAATTGTTCCTTAAAAAAATTAATGATGAGTATGGTAGACTATAATGTAGTGTATGTAATATAGCATATACAAACGATATGAAATGCGGAAAACAAACTGTAATCATATCAATAATATATGCAATGAAAGGATCGATATACCTCCAGTCATTGATCTTTGAGCTTCAATCCCTGTGATGGCTTTGGTATTGGAGTTTGGGCTTCCTCGCTCTCTCAACTCTCTTTAGATCGAATTTGTTGAATGAATTCAGAATGAGTGAGAAGCTCGGGGACCGAGACCCTATATTTATAGGTGAGATACTCCATCAGTATCTACGCCACATTAATTGTCAGAATATTTTGACAATTAATTCAGGAAATCAAATCAGGTAATGAATATAGAAATCTGACCATATATAGAATATTACATAATTGATTTTGTCTAGATTCAATGAATATAAAATATTCATTTATCAGAAAATCAATTATTTATTTATTGCCTTAAATAGAAAATCATTTCCATAAATAGAAAATTATTTCCATAATTAAAATATTCTAATATTCTCCCACTTGGTCAGCATTTAAACTAAAACACTCAAACCCAACGTTCCTCATTATATAATAAACATACGAATCATAGCGACATGCCCTCATTATGAATCGAGTATTATCTTCCATGTATTACAATACATTTACTATAGAACAATGTACTTTATGTGGCAATGTACTTAAGTGAATAAACCCTAAACCTTATGTTTATTCAGGTCCTCTGAAATTTTTCTCAAATATAAAATTAAGATGCGCATAAATATGAGAAAAATCAAAATAAGAATTTCATTAATAATAACTTTATTAAAATTACATAAGGGAACCAAGTCCCATGTTCTCTACATGATCCTTGAATTTATGAGGTGGCAAGCCTTTTGTCATAGGATCGGCAATCATCAATTCAGTGCTAATGTGTTGAATGACCACTTTATTTTCTTTAACACGTTCTCTAATAGCTAAGTACTTAATGTCGATGTGCTTGCTTCGACTTCCACTTTTGTTGTTCTTAGCCATGAAAACAGCAGCTGAATTGTCACAGAACATCTTTAGTGGCCTTGCAATGGAATCAACCACTCTAAGGCCTGAAATGAAACTCTTTAGCCATACACCATGTGATGTAGCCTCAAAACAAGAAACGAACTTAGCCTCCATAGTAGAAGTAGCAGTCAAAGTTTGTTTGTTACTCCTCCAGGACACAGCTCCACCAGCAAACATAAACATGTAACCAGATGTAGATTTACGTGAATCAGTACAACCAGCGAAATCTGAGTCTGAGTAGCCAACTACTTCTAGATTGTCAGTTCGTTTGAACATCAGTTTGTAATCCTTAGTACCCTGAAGATACCTCATTACTTTCTTTGCAGCTTTCCAGTGGTCTATCCCCGGGTTACTCTGAAATCTTCCTAACATTCCGACAGAATAAGCAATGTCGGGTCTTGTGCACACCTGAGCATACATTAGGCTTCCGACAGCAGAAGCATAAGGAATGTTCTTCATTTGTTCTCTTTCAAAATTATTCTTTGGACACTGGCTCAAACTTAATTTATCACCCTTCACAATTGGAGCAACGCTCGGTGAACAATCTTTCATATGAAATCTTTCTAAAACTCTGTTGATGTAGGCTTCTTGAGATAAACCTAAGATACCTCGGTATCTATCTCTATGAATCTTAATGCCTATGACATAGGATGCTTCACCCATGTCTTTCATCTCAAAGTTCTTTGAAAAAAATTGTTTCACTTCAAGTAGCAACCCTTTATCATTGGATGCAAGAAGAATATCGTCCACATATAAAACAAGAAAACATATTTTACTCCCACTTTCCTTCAGGTATATGCATTGATCCATGACATTCTCTTCAAATCCAAAGGAAGAAATGACATCATGAAACTTTAAATACCATTGACGGGATGGTTGTTTTAATCCATATATGGACTTCTTAAGCTTGCATACCAAATCCTGACCTTCACTAGAGGAGAATTCTTCTGGTTGTTTCATGTATACCTCCTCCTCTAGATCACCATTCAGAAAAGCAGTTTTTACATCCATCTGCTCCAGCTCTAAATCAAAATGAGCAACTAATGCCAAGATGACTCTAAGGGAATCTTTCTTTGATACAGGAGCAAAAGTCTCTGTATAGTCAATTCCTTCTTCTTGAGTGAATCCTTTAGCAACAAGTCTCGCTTTGTACCTTTCAGTGTTGCCTAATGAATCTTTCTTAGTTTTATAGACCCATTTACAACCAATGGCTCTCGCCCCATTAGGCAACTTTACAAGTTCCCAGACTCTGTTGCACCTCATAGAATTCATTTCATCATCCATAGCATTGTACCACAATTTTTTATTCTCTACTGTTCATAGCTTGTAAAAACGTTTCTGGATCATTTCCAATTCCAATATCAGATTCTAATAAATACACAACATAGTCTTTGTAAATCTTTGGTTTGACAGGTCTAGTAGATCTTCTTAAGACTTCACCAACAGGCTCTTAGGGAGCAGCAGCTGGTTCAGCAGGTTCAGGAGGTTGTTCAACAGTTGCAGGCAACTCTTGAACATTTTGATCTACTGGATTATCATTACCAACTTGTGGATCTTTAGTGATTGGTAATGGTTGTTCAAGATTCGTTTGAACTACAACAGTGTTAACCATTATCAATCTTGATTTTGAAGTGGAAGGTTCTAAAGGATCTTTCTCAGGGCCTAAGTCCTTTGATTGATCACTCCCACTGATCAAGGCATTCTCAAGAAATTTTGCATTCCTTGATTCCACAATTCTTGTGCTATGAGATGGACAATAAAACTTGTAACCTTTAGACTTTTCAGCGTACCCTATAAAGAATCCGCTTATGGTCCTTGGGTCCAATTTCTTCTCTTGTGGATTATATATTCTGACTTCAGATGGACATCCCCAAATGCGTACATGATTCAAACTTGGTTTCCAACCTTTCCATAATTCAAAAGGAGTTTTTGAGACTGCCTTTGTTGGAACTCGGTTTAATATGTACACGGATGTCTTTAATGCTTCAGTCCACAAGGATTTAGGAAGGTTAGAGTTGCTATTAAGCATACTCCGCACCATGTCCATTAATGTTCGGTTTCTTCTTTCTGCAACACCATTTTGCTCGGGTGTACCGGGCAAGGTGTAATGGGCAACAATCCCATTTTCTTCAAGAAACTTCGCAAATGCACCAGGTGCTTGTCCATCTTCTGTGTATCTACCATAATACTCACCTCCTCTATCTGATCTCACTATCTTAATTTGCTTGTTGCATTGTTTCTCTCCGACTTTAAATATCTTAAAGACATCTAATGCTTCACTTTTATTATGAAGTAAGTAGATATACATGTAGCGTGAGTAATCATCTATGAATGAGATGAAGTATTTCTGACCATGTGAGTCCATATCTGGACTACATATATCAGTATGTATGATTTCTAATATTTCAGAACTCCTATGGACACCAGTTTTGATAGACTTGGAGGTTTGCTTTCCCTTAATGCAATCCACACAAGTATCAAAGTCAGTAAAATCTAAGGTATTGAGTACCCCATCTTTTACCAACCTTTTAATTCTATCAATGGAGATATGTCCCAATTTCCGGTGCCATAATGTACAGGAATCCTCTTTCATAACACATCTTTTAGTGCCAGCGTGAACATGCATAACATTATTAGTGGTATTATTTTGTAAATTAAGGCAGTAAAGACCATCAGACAAAATAGCATTTCCAATACATTCAGATTTATAATATAAATTGAAATATTTGTCTGAAAATGTAAAGGAAAAACCAAAGGGTATAAGTCTTGAAACTGAAATCAAGTTTCTAGAGAAACTTGGTACATAAAAAGTCTTTTCCAACTTTAAAATAAAACCACTACTTTAAACTAAATTGCATGTTCCAATAGCTTCCACATGTGAGCCCATCTTGTTTCCAGATAAGATGCTTTGCTTACTTGCCACTGGCTTTCTTAGATTTTGAATATCCTGCAAGGAATTTGTTATGTGAATTGTTGAACTGGAATCAATCCACCATGTGTTAAGATTAACATTAGCCATATTAGATTCATAACATACTAAGGAAATTGGATTACCTTTGTCATCCATCCATTTCTTGAACTGGTTGCACTCTTTTTTCGCATGTCCCTTTTGTTTACAAAAGAAACATTTGATGGAATCTTTCTTTATGGCAGCCTTGGGAGCCACGGGCTTTTTCCCTTTATTCTTCTTGAATGGTTTGCGTTTCTTAGGTTGAGTGGTCAGGTGAACACTTTCTCCTTGCTCCTGTAGAAGTCTGGCTTCCTCTTGAACACACGTGGTCATTAATTTATTGATAGTCCATTTTTCTTTATGTGTGTTGTAGGAAATTTTGAAAGGCCTATACTGTGGAGGAAGATTGTGAAGGATGTAATGAACCAGGAAGGTATTAGGAATGATAACGTCGAGTTTCTTCAAATGAGCAGTGATGTCCCTCATTTTAGAAATGTGTTCTCGAACTCCTTTAACACCAGTGAGTTTTGTGGAGGAGAACTCTTGGATGAGGTTGACGAACAAAGATTTATCTGAAGTGTCAAACTGCTCATCCGTAACTTTGATAAAATCTTTCACCTTCTCAGGTGGCTCCACCGATCCACGCATTCCCATAGGAATTCTGGACATAATGAACATGATGCAAAGACGATTAGATTGCTCCCACTTTTCACGTAGTGCAATCTCAGCAGCAGTACTAGTATCAGTGATAGTAGCTGGTTCGTCTTTCCTTATTGCATAGTCCATGTCAGTGCAAGCTAGGTGGAGAAGAACTCGTTCCTTCCAGATTTTGAAGTTGTCACTCCTAAGCTCAGGGATTTCACTTGTGATTTCAGCGTATTTAGAGGTGGATGAAATAGCTGCAAGAATAGGATTACAAAAATTTAGATGTTAAAAGAATTGAGACTTTAATGAATTCATGTTTTACCAATGTAGAAACATGATGAAGATGAAAATTTTATTAAATCTAAAATTGTCTGTGGGCTAAATTTTAAATCTAATAAAATTAGATGAACTTTATGATAGATTTAATGAAGTATTTAATTTAGAAATAATGGAGGAATGAAATCTATCTTTAATTAAAATTTGTGATAACACTATTAAATCAAATCCTCATAACTCCCTGTGGGGTAAATTAAGAGAATTTAACTTAATATATTATCCTAATTAATTATAAAAATATAATAAAATCCCTGTGGGGTAAAATTATTATATCTAAATAATTAATTACAAGTTTTGTCCATTAAGGTCAATTTTAATTAATATATAATTTTATATAATTAAAGATGCTGTGGCTACTCCCTAATTATTTAAAATTATACTTTCACTTAGACATTAGGTATTGGGCTCTACCTAAAAGTAATTTCGTTATTAACATAATAGACAATCACTGAGATTAGTGCTCCTAGTGTGGTCGTCCGAAGATCATTAAAAACCGTTCCAGATATGAGCATTTGTCCCAAGTTCATGTTTTCTTATGTCAAACCACAAAATTACTTACGTTTTATTCATATTTTATTCATTTTATAAATTTTTATGAATATTTTATGAATAATTTTATGAAATTTTATGAAACTTAATTGCTAAATAAAATATTCAACCTATCTTAATGTTTGAATATTTCTAAATATATCTAGCACTATAAAAGGAATTTATGTATAGCATTTAAATCATACAAATCTAAATTAATTGCATTAAACATAAATTTGTCAAATAAATACAAAATAATACAATTAATGTATGATAATTAATTAAATGCTAATTCCTTAATATGAAATTAATGGCAGATTTTTCAAAATTAATTTAGACAATAAATTGCATAAATTTGGTAATATATAATCAAATGCACAAATTAGCATAATTTTTACATGCCTAAATAAATCATGTAATAAATTACCAAATTAAACAAATTTCCATTTTCAATTTATACTAGATATATGTATTAAATAAAAATGGAAAATTAACTAAATGCAATTTATTGACTAAATTAACACAAAAATAGGAAAATAATTAATATTCCAAATAAATAAAATTTATAAAAAAAATTCAGAATTTTTCCATTTTTTTTTTTTGAAAAAATATACTGCCTGTAAACGACATGTCGTTTTTTGCTAACAAGAAAAACAACACGTCATTTTTCCAAGCTTACGGGTGCTGAAAATGCATGAATAAAACGACATGTCGCTTTCCACAAAGGGAAAAACGACACGTCGTTTTGAACCCTGAAAGGCTGCCCAAAATTATGAAAAACGACTTGTCATTTTCCACAGGGAAAAATGACACGTTGTTTGGGCAAACGACAGCAGCCAATATACATGAAAAACGACATGTCGTTTTTCCACTCAGTGGAAAACGACACGTCGTTTGGGCTGTCTTCCTCAACCAAACTGGGTCGTTTTCACCCGTTTTTCTGCACGCGGGTCCAACGCACTCGACCCAAAACCGATCGGAATAGACAATTCCGACGACCAAATGGCGTGTTTTCAAATCTAAAATGTTCTAAATCAAATAATAAAGATATCCACATAGATTTTATGCACGAAAACACGAAAAAATATAAACTTTAATATCACGAAGTAAATCGGGTTCGAAAAAGTTTTAACTGAATTTTTTTTTTCCATCTTTAAGTTTTTCAAGGGATTTTCAATGCTTAGATTGATCTATAATACTATATGAATATAGTAATATATATAGAACTCGAAATAAACACCGAAAAAATAAAAAACGGAAAAAATTAAACTTTACACCGATAACTTTATGTTATATATATATGCATGTATATATCACATAAATGAAAATGAATATTATGAATATTATTATGCGATAAAACATATATATAATATACAATATATATAAACATATATACATATATGTAAATATACCAAAAAATGAAAAAAATATATATACTGTACGTGTATGTATATAGTATATATATATGAATGTATGAATAAATGTATATATGTATATGTATATACGTATGAATTATATATATATATATTTAGGATTATATGAATATGAGTATATATATATACGAACCGAACGTAACAAATATATATATATATGAACAGTGTATATATATATAACTCAAATATAATCAAGGCAGAGATTAAAGTGCTTTGATACCAACTGTTAGACTATAATGTAGTGTATGTAATATAGCATATACAAACAATATGAAATGCAGAAAACAAACTGTAATCATATCAATAATATATGCAATGAAAGGATCGATATACCTCCAGCCATTGATCTTTGAGCTTC
Organism: Cannabis sativa; assembly: GCF_029168945.1. Classification (NCBI taxonomy): domain Eukaryota; kingdom Viridiplantae; phylum Streptophyta; class Magnoliopsida; order Rosales; family Cannabaceae; genus Cannabis; species Cannabis sativa. The sequence continues at coordinate 65,157,120 of NC_083601.1, forward strand.
AATCCCTGCAATAGCTTTGGTATTGGAGTTCGGACTTCCTCGCTCTCTCAACTCCCTTTAGATGGAATTTGCTGAATGAATTCAGAATGAGTGAGAAGCTCGGGGACCGAGACCCTATATTTATAGGTGAGATACTCCATCAGTATCTACGCCACATTAATTATCAGAATATTTTGACAATTAATTCAGGAAATCAAATCAGGTAATGAATATAGAAATCTGACCATATATAGAATATTACATAATTGATTTTGTCCAGATTCAATGAATATAAAATATTCATTTATCAGATTATTAATTATTTATTTATTTCCTTAAATAGAAAATCATTTCCATAAATAAAAAATTATTTCCATAATTAAAATATTCTAATAGAGTACTTATTTTTTTAGATTGATGGACTTATAATTTTTTGATCTCTCCATATATCAAGTATATAATTAGTTTCAACTAATGTTAAATTAAAAATACATTTAATTATGTGTAAAAAAAAATACATTTAATTAAAAATTCTCATGGCAATACATATATAATTGCACATAATTATGTCATTTATTTTGATACATAATTTTAAATCAAGCAAGCTATGGCAAACCATATATATAAGTGATATAATGTGTTTAAATTTTGGAGAATCTAACACATATAAACATTTCACTTGTAAATATATGTACATAAAATAAACATTCTCGAGGTAGTAAAAAAAATTTACAATTTGAAATGAATAAATACATAAATACCTTATAAATACCTCATACATATATTTTGATATCGAAGAAGTTTTCTTGTTCCCAAAAATTAAAATGTCAATCAAATTATAGAGAGAAATTGGAAGAGAATGGAAATTTGAGAAGAATAAGTGTAGTGAATGAAAATTAAACTCTGTGAAAGAAAATAGTTTCTTTTCTAATTCTTTTTTTTAAAAAAAACTTTGCATTTATAAAAAAAAATCATTAAAACTCTGTCAAAGAAAATAGTTTTTTTTTTCTAATTGCATTCCATATAGGGATGATAGAAGCTCTTAATCTCTTATACCTACCCTATTTTTTTATATATATTTTTCAGATCATTCCATAATTTTTTTTTCTCTCATCTCTAAAAGTTGAAAGTAAAAGGGAACAAAGTCCTATAGTGTAGTGATTATTATTATTTAAAATTAGCTCTTTGTGAAAAAACTAATGAGTTTTTCATATTTTTTTTAATTTGTTTATTTTCCATGAGCATTTCATTTCTTGTCAAATGTAGATGTGGGTCCACCACCATAATAATAATTCTTTTATACCTTTTTATGCTTTGTTATATAAATAAATTTAAATTATCTACTGCCCCAAGGTCACACCAGCATAATATATCTAAACTTTCTAATATCTAAATCTAATAATATATAGTGCTCCGATTATCATAATAATTGTGGGTAATCAATAAAATAACTAACTTATATCTAACATTAACTTTGATAAATAGATGCCAATTTAATTTTTCTTTTTTTTTTTCCTTTTTTTTTTATTTGGCTACTGATATGAAAAAGAATAAAAAAAGCATAATTTAAATGGTGATGAACGGTACATGAAATTGTTTAAGTTTATTTATTCAGAAAGCAAGAAAGAAACTTTTTTTTTAGAAGATTTATTATTTTTGTGGTTGTGATGGGCAATGACAACTACAGGTTGTTGATAAATAGTGCGGCAGCAACTGCATGAAGGTCGTCAGACGGTGATGGTAACAAAAATATAATACGATGGGTGGGGTGTAAAGAAGTGTGATTTTTTTTTTTTTTGAAAGAGTTACATATAGACCAAAATTTTTAAAAGAATTACAAAAATATATCAACAGGATTTTTTTTTTTTTTTTACGCTTTGAACTTTTTTATTTACAAAAGTATTTCTCCAGTAAAATCAATAAACCGTTTTTTTTTTTTTTTTATACTTTATTTATAGTTATATTATAGTTGTCATGAGATTATTTTTTAGTTTACCTTCTTTATAATAAGAGTCATATATTACTCTTATTCTACATGGAAAACTCATTACAATGTAAGGAAGGTATACACATAACTTACCACCTACAACTAATTCTAACTAACACTCACTATATTCGTGCTTAAGAACAGTGACTAGGTAGTAACAACTCAGAACATTAACAACATGAACTCCTCTAATAATAGTTCAATGTTAATACAACTCGGTATTAAAAAGTATGCATATTTATTTACGTGTTAAAATGGTTTTAAATGTGTCAAAGAGATATGTGCTTGACAAAAATCTTCCTTCACTAATTTGGAACGATGTTAGAGTGACGAGAAGAATGATTTCTGATACTAGTCCTCATAGAATTGTAACCATTTACACAACTGGTTTTAGTAAACAAGCTAGCTGGGACTACGATGACGGTACATTTTTGTCATCATACATACATACATACCAATGATCTTTATAAGCGTTATAGCAGTATCTTCATTTGTTATAAATAGAAGATTAGAAATCATTTATGGTTACATGTAGTTTTCATGTTTATGGTTTAAAGTACACAATTTATGTTAAGTCTAGAAGATTTAGTTATTCACAATTACAATGATGTAAACACAGTGGAAGGTAATTGTGATTATATGCTTCAAAAGATAATGTCCCATGATTCATCAGTGCACTGGATTTACAGTGATGTGATAGTCAGCGATAAAGCTTACTTACACCTTGGATAAGTGTTATGTTCTTTCCAAAATATTGACAAAGTATACTAGTATCAAATGTATGGATTATACATTGGATTGGGACCGATATTGATCTTGGTAAAGATATTATAATCTTACCGTTGTATCTTTGTAAGTCAATATCACTGGTTGATCTCAGATCAAAAGATCATAATCCTGACATGGTTAGGTTCGATCTCAAGAGTGTTATTTGTGTTCTTAAAGTTGTTAGTCAAAGCCTACTATTTGGTTTGGGTCACACGTATAGCTTGGGAACATGATAGTACAATTGAGTGGGAGCGCTAGTCATAGATATGGAATCTATAGCTTCTATCTGGACATAGAAGTGAAATGATAATTTCCTTCGAGCTTAGCTTAATAGAGATAAATAGAAGACCTCTTATTTCAGTGATTATATTAGTTTGCAGAAATATCATTTATAGAAAGCTAAGTGTTTTAAGGATAAAATACATTGAGGGGTGCGCCGGTAAATTTATCCCTACTCGATGTAAATCATCTATAGAGGATCTTTAATTATTGAGATTAAAATGATGGTTAAATTTTCATAGTGTATCTATATCGTGGAGCATATAGAGTGTTCTATATAATTGAGAGTGCAATTCTAAATCTATAGTGGTGCAATAAGAAATTAATAAGTTATGAAATTTACTTGATAAATTCTAGATCTGCTTATTGGAAGCTCGGTTATATAGGCCCATGGTCCCCATACTAGTTGAGACAATACTGCTTGTAAGACTCAGTTAATTGATTTTAATTAATCAATTATAATTCTAAAATTAGACTATGTCTTATTTATGAATTTTCACTAAGCTAGGACTTAATTGTGAAGAAAAGAGATTTAAGGGTTTATTTGTTAATTAAGAGACTTTATTAAGTCTAATTAATAAATAAATTAAATGGTACGACGACACGAAAATTTTGCTACTTGTATTTGTGTTTTATCATTTTTTTATGTTACGGGTCATGTTCATGTCTACCATCTAAAATAAATTTCAAAATTCAACATAACACGAACATGACATGATGACATTAAAATCAACAATTTAGTTTACAACCCGCCAACACATATGCGATTTTGTGGGTTCGACACGACATGAACTTATTCGAGTCGTGTTCGTGTCTGTGTTTTTTAATTTCTTCGTGTCACGTGTCGTGTTCGTGTCAGAAACTTTTAGTAAATTTAAGTCCTCAGCACAACACGAACACGACACACCAACATTAATTGCCACTCCAATTGTAAAGCATGACGAGCACAAGAAAGTTCAATCCCAATCCAAATGGCACATGTAACATTATTTACAATGCATGATTGGCTACAGTATGTGCTACTTAATTAACATCCCTATAAATAAATTTCAAACCAATTACACAATCATGTGTAATATTAATTTATTTTAATATGAATTAAAAAAATGTTTATTAATTTATTTTTGAGTAATTTATGGCATAAATACTTAAGTTTAACTCTTTATTGTAGATAAATACCTAAGTTTAATTTTTTACGGTATTAATACCTAAGTTATATTTTTAAAACTTTTCTAGTTACCTGTCCATTAAGTGTCAAGTTATTATACACGTGTTATTTTTTATTGGTATATTTAAATTAATTTTTAAATAAAAAATAAAAATTAATGATCTAGACTAATTAGGGTCTGCCATGTGGCCATTAACTTAACACTTAATGGCCAGGTACTTAGGGAAATTCCAGAATTTTAACTTAGGTACGTATTATTATTGTCAAAAATTAAACTTAAATATTTATTTGCAATCGAAAGTTAAACTTAGATATTTATATCGCAAATTACTCATTTATTTTAATATGAGTTACTTGATTATATACTTATTTAAATATACGTTGATGTATACATATTAATTTATATTTTATTATAAATTATTGTACTTATTAGATTTTTTTTTTATGAACCGGAAAGTTGTATTGCTCAAAAACTGATTTTATTATAAAGAAAACAAATCTAAGAAATACATAAAATATAATTTTTAGAAAATAAATTTTAAAAAGAGTCATCAACAAGCTTATTAAAATAAATAATTTTTGAAAGTAATATATTAAAAAAATATCTTTAGAAGAATATAAAAAAAATAAAAAAATACTAATTAAGTAATTTAAGTGTACCAAAAAATAAAATAAAATAACTATTAAATTTAGTTTTTAAAAAAAATATAAAAGAAAAGAAGAAGAAGAAAAAGATAATAGTGTAAAGACAAAAAAGTGTGTAAAAATACTATAAGCTAGGTTCTATTATTACGATCATGTTTCCTTAACTTTATTACCATTAGATTAATAATCAAGGGCTAGAAAAATATCCCTACCATAGGGACAAAACCAAGGTCTTTACTATAGACATTTATATATATTTTTATATATTAAAAGTGCATATCTAACGGCATTTCTTGGTTTAACAGAATATACTTAAAAATAAGAATATTCTGTTAAATTTAACGATTAGGTTTGATCTCCCGTTAACAAATAAACCCAATAATTAAACCCAAAAAATTAAACAATCTTTTAAATATTAATAATCTCTTTTTAAATTAAAAAAATTAATCTTAGCCACATATCTCTCTAACAAACTTTTCTTGGGAGAATATTAATAATTTTTTTTATTTTTTATTTTAAAAAAGAAAAATCTTTATATATCAAAGTTAACCTCACGTTATCTAATGTTTTCTCTGGATAAGCATAGGAAGCAGAAATACCACTTCTATCTTTGTGTGATTGCAGATATACAATTTTATAATTACACTAACATTATTTTTAATACATTATTAAATAATATTTCAAATATAAATATTTAATTTTTTCAAACAAAAAATTTGTAATCTTTAAAAATAAAATACATTCAAAATGTTAAAAAGACCAAAATCTTAAATGAATCTAGCAATACGTGGCTCGGCACGTACATTCACCTAGTATAAATATATATATATATATATATATATAAATATATATATATATGTAAAGGAATGTACAAGAAGAGTTTAGGTGGCATTTTACTATTTTTTTCTTCTTATTTTTCCTATTTTTTGGCACATTCTCGTATTTTATTTGAAAAATAAACTACAAAGCTAAAAGTCCCACATTGTTTAGAAATTTTTTAGGTGTTATTTATGTAGATTATAAATAGTACTTTTATTTTTCTATACTTTTTTATCTAAGAAATATTTTTTTTATACTTATAGATTTCTATAAGTAGTTATTTATCTTTTAATAATTAATTTTTTTTATGATAATTTTTAATTTTATATATATTTATGAAATTAATTTAGTTTAAGAATTTATTTTAATATTCTAGATTTTTATATTGTTGTTTGTTCGAGTTAAAAATATTTTTTTACAACTAAAATATTTTCTCTTAAATTTAATTTGGTCAAAAGTTAAAAAATATATTTGTAAGAGGTGACACACTTATATGACTATATTTGAGCATTTCTTATCATATATATGTATATAAATATATTTTTTTTTATATTTTTTAATTTTTTTGTTACTTTTTTATTATATCAATTTTAGAATACAAAACATACCTATTTCAATAAATTGATTTTTTAATTATTATTTTTCTTTTATTATTTTTCTTATTTTTTTTTTATATTTTGTAAGTTTAGTTTAAATTATTTAAATAGTTAAAATTATTAGAAATAAAAATTGACATTTTTTCACTTAAAAAATACTTTTTGTAGTTTACATTATAAATTAAAAAAAAAATATGAACTTTAAAATAATTTATGTGGGATCCTATGTTAATTTTAATTGATATTCTCTTATCTATTTTCTCATTGTTAATTAATAAAATAAAACAATCAATATCAATATATTTAAAATGATTTTAATATTATGTTTAAATTCATGGTTGTACAACTTAAATTATGATAACAATAAATAGGTTTATTTTTCCTAAATTATTACCAAAAAAATTATTGAACTATTATCGATACTAAATATTCTCCAGAACTATTCAGGTTACTAAGTTGTGACCATTCTCTTACTTTTTGTCTTACACGATTTTTTTTTAAATGGAGTCCAAAGAATGGCTAAATTATAATGATATTTTAAATTTAAATTTTAGTTGTTTTTTTAATTGTTCATTTTACCAAATATTTAATTAGTTAAGATTTAGTTAATCACTCACTGATTCAATGGAAAGAAGAATGAGTAATATATATTTATAAGTTACAAATCTAACACTAATCACATTTTTAAGCAATGTGGGACTTTTTTTTAAAAAAATAAAAATAAAAACTCTATAATAAATATCCATATTATATGGAAATATAAAAAATACAAATAATTGAAGGTGACTAAAAATATCTAAAATATTAAAAAAAAAATTATTTGTTTTTTATTTATTTAACCAAATATCAAAGAGTTATCACATCATAAAAAGATATACTTAATGGGATAACATTGAATTAATTAATCACTCATTTAGTGAAACAAAAAAAGAATGGGTTATATATTTATAGGTTACAAGTCTAACACTAATAACATTTTTAAGCTATGTGGGACTTTTATAGCATCATAAAAATAATACTTTTATAATAAAGGAAAAAATATGCACTAAACACATTTCCTAAAGAATTAATATAGGATGCAATATAATATTTAAGAGAAATTTTATTATTTATTATTTTATATAAAGATGAATTCACATTTTTTTTTTTGAGATAAAAGATAAATAAATAAAAATATCAAACATCAATATATATCCCTTTCAATAATGAGTCCATAAGAAAAGCTATGATATTTAGTTACTTTTTTTTAAAAAAAAAACAACTTTTAAATAACATAATACATTAATAATTAATTTAGTTTAATTTTTTAAATTTAAAATTTAAATAACATAAAAATAATATTTTAAATTAAAAACTAAACAAAAAATATCAAAATTTAAAAGAAAAAAATACATAATTATAGAACTACATTAAAACTTTAACAAATATTTTTATATCATTTAAATTTATAAATTAGTAAAAGAATAATATATTTTTATAGGGTAAAAATAGATTACTTGATTCATAATGAATATTGAACTCATTTGTATTTGTATTAATTATAAAATATATAAATTCATCACTAAGACTATATTCTAAAAATTATAATTAACTAAGTATAAATATATTTTTTCTATTATTACAAATGATAAATATCATTTCAAAACGTGCATCACAAAAGTTATTAATTTACTACTTTGTTTTCATAAATAATATATATTTTTTTTTATATAAATTAGATGGAGGATTTAAATTTTTTCTTTCGGTTAAAAATAGAATCTAAATAGTGTTTTAAAGAAACTTACATCACCAGTCATAAACATAATTTATTAAATTAAGAAACGGTTACTTATTTCTTTTATTTTCTTATAAAAATACATGTAAATTTTTTGTTCCACCATTTTTAATATTTTTCACAAAATGACCATCTTTTTCTATATTTTAAAAATAACAAATTATGTTTTTCAATTTCAAAATATTATATTTTAAATTATATCACTTAATAAGTGCAATATATATATGTATGAAAAAAATATAAAATTTGGCGTTAAACCATAATTGTAAGCACGTAAGGCTCTCCCTTTCATTTGGTCCCTTCGATTTGGACGCTTCAAATCAAATATTACACTTGATTAGAACCCAAATCTCTGGCCAATAACGGAGCATTGTTGCTATATGGTCCATACCAATATTCCATAATAAATACTTGTTTGGCACAATTTCTTTTTTCTTTTTAAATGTAGTGCTTGTGGTCGAAATTCACTTTACTATTAACTCCTTATCATCATCTTCTTCTTCTTCTTCCTCTTCTTCTTTTTTCTTTTAAAACAAAATCAAATATAGAGATAAACCTATTATAATATAGAGAAATAGAGCTCAAATATTGTAAGAATTATTATGAGAAATTTGAGATGTCATTTTTTTAAAAAAATAATAAAAGAAAAAATAGTATGCATTTTTGTGTCATTGACAAGTGACAAGTGCAGTTTTTATACACTCATTCATAAATAGTTAATATTTTTGGGATTTTTTTAGGAATATACTATATTAGGTAAGTTTTTACAAAAATAACGTTAATAATGTATCACACACGAAATGACGTGACACGTCATCATCTCCTCCACGATTACCTGCAAACATAAATACAACTGTTAATCCTAAAAATAAAAAATTAACAAAAAAAACGGCAATTATATATACAAAAACTTAACATAACAAAAATAACGTTATTTTTGAAAATAATTGCCAAAATAAGGTGGCCCATGAAAATTTCCTAATATTTTTACCAAATCATTGTCCTTGAATATTTTTATCTCTAATTTTTTTTTTTTTTTTTTCGTATTATTGACAATACTGAAATCAGAGTTAACCTAAGGGTGGGCCAGGCTGAGTGACCCAAAATTTTCTTTAGAAAAAAAAAAACTCAATTTTTTTCATAAATACCATTTTTAAATTTTAATCAGCATTTACTTACAAAATTCAATTATTTTCTCAAAAGAGGCTTTAATTTTAAAAACACTATATTTATATTGGCGAATTAGGATTTTTGCTCCCTGAACTTTTAAAGCCGTTAAAAATTCTACAAAAACTATAGAGATTGTTGAAATCAAAGACTTTTGTCCATTTTTTCTAACAGAAAGGATGAAAATTGAAGGGGCACGATTTGGTGCATGTCAAAATTTGGGGACAGATTTAGTAGATATCAAAGTTTGGGAGCACGATTTGGTAGATATCAATGTTTGGCGAGCACGATTTAGTACATAAACAATTGTCACGTTAAAAAAATTGAACAAAATTGGACAAATGTCCTTAAATCTAACATTATCAATAGTTCGAGAAAAAAATTTTACGGCCTGAAAATTTGGGGGCATGATTTGGTATGTTAAAGTTCATGGGGAAAGAATCTTAATTAGAAATTTTATATTTTATTCAAAAAAAAATAAAAAACCCAATTAGCTTTTCAAAATATGGATTTTTACACCACATACTGATTTTTTTTTTCTTTTTTAATGTGGGACGGAATATTTTTCAAAAATACTGTATATTTTATTATACTGTGTACTATGTTAAGTTTCATCTGTTGTTTTTTAGTTGTTCCATTATTATTTTTAATTGTTCTGTTTAGTGTTTTACGGTTATTTTATAAAAATATAGTATTTTTGTACAAATTTCTGTGTTACTGTAACATTGTAAACTTTTGACCAAAATCTAACATTTTTATAAAACCCCTTCAAAATATCATATTTAACTTTTACCATTATATATATATAAAATATATAATTGTTTTATATAAAAGAAAAGCCCAATTAAAAATTTTGGCTCAAGGCCCTCAATTAGTTTGGGCCAGGCTCTAATATAAACCAATTTTAATTTGGAAAATTTTCATGGGCCACCTTATTTTGGCAATTATTTTCAAAAATAACGTTGTTTTTGTTATGTTAAGTTTTTGTATATATAATTGCCGTTTTTTTGGTAATTTTCTATTTTTAGGATTAACAGTTGTGTTTATGTTTGCAGGTAATCGTGGAGGAGATGATGACGTGTCACGTCACTTTGTGTGTGATACATTATTAATTATTTAAATTATACATGTGGCTTTGTCACATTATTTCCATCACCACTTTGTTAGCCACATAAGATAAAACTTAACATGAAGTTTATATTTGAGCATTGTGAATTGTTGAGGAAAAATTACAAAAACGGATAAAAAGGTTAAGGGGACACAATTTTATAGTGGTAATAGTTTGGGAATAAAAATCATAAATTATCTTTTTCTTAAGAAAAATAATACATAACTCTTTTGCCTTGATTTGGTATGTATATGAATATCTAAGTTTTTATTTGGAACTAATTTTGTTTTTTTTTTACAAAAAAAAAAAAAAAAAAATATGCAGGGATAAACTTTACTTGATAATTTTGTGGCCAATTTCGATCTTAAATCCTGATTTTGATTGTGTTTCCACTTTCCACTGCGGACCCATATGGAGACAAGAGGGAGGGCTTTTTCTAGTTAGTTTTTGGTTTGAGTCACTTGTCTCACAAAGTTCTCGTATCTTTTCTTATATAGTCATCACACTAGAGTTAAGTTTAAATTAAATGGATTTTATAAAAATATTGAAGTTTGGGTAAAAGTTTATAACTTTACCGTCACATAATTTTTTTTTACAAAAATACTGTCTTTTTATAAAATAATCGCAAAACAGCAAAACAAAATAATTAAAACAATAATAGAATAACTAAAAAATAACCGTATAACAACAGTAAAAACTTAACACAGTATACGGTATAAAACTAATATTTTTTTAAAAAAACACATAATATTTTTGAAAAAAATCTTGTCCTACAGTAAAAAAATAAAAAAAAGTTAGAAAGTTTAATATGTGGTGTAAAAATCCCTTAAAATTAAATTATATAGACAAATTAAAATATATATAATTGGGCTGAAAGACACATCATGGCCGACCCACATATGAAGGCCCATAATTTGATTTTTGCCAATTTTTGTTTCAATCAAGCCTTGAATGAAATACTTTTATCTTTTTCCAATTTTACCATTTATCCAATCTAAACTATGTAAATATCAATTTTAATAATTATAAATAAGTAAATAAAAATAAAATTTAAATATATTTATTAATTAGACATATAAAGTATCTTTTTTGAATAAAAATTCATAAGATCTATTAATTAATAAATGCACTTCAGAGGAACAATCCTCCAACTGAAGCACACGACCGGTAGAGAAACAAGAGTATCTTACCAAGCAATGAGCCAACTTATTTGCAGATCGTTTTACAAAACACAAATTGTGAAGGTATAAAATACCGCTCTGAATCGCTTGGACACACACCAAGTTATCTGTTTCCAACATGACTCTATCCCACGAATGAGTTGCAATCCAACTCAATGCTTCTTTAATGCCTATTATCTTAGAAATTTCGGGTTGAACACATCCAATCTTCCTCTTCTTGAATGCTTCTACCATAGCACCATGATGATTCTGAGCTACACAACCCATGCCAAAAGACAAGACTCGAACCAGAAAAAAACTAAAAGGAAAAGACTAAAGAACCATGTCAAAAGACAAGACTAATGGAAAAACTAAATTAGTTTCAACACATAAATGCGATCACAACATTAAACTTAATTAAGAAATGAACTCCTTATAATTCTAACCCTATAAAAACATTAATTGGAATTAAACTAATAACAATAAATTAATAAATGAAAACAAAAATCTGAAACGGAGGACGTCGTTGAGCCGAACCGAACCACTCTTAGACGACTGCTCTTGAACCCCTCACAGAAGAAGACGTTGATGTGGGAATGAGAAAAACTTTGGCATAAATCAAAAAGATCAATACAATAATCTTCTCCTTCGGTAATGATCTAGGGTTTTTTTAGTTGATTATTATTGTATATATTAAATAAAAAGAATGAATGTTAAGGGAAATATACCATATAAGGAAAATATCTATTCAAATCATAGTATTAATTTTTAATCTGACATATAAAGTATCTTAATTAATAAATAAACTTTTATTTCTTTTTTTTGCTCAATCTTGCGCAACCTTAGTAAAAATTTTCAAAATTTGACACAATCACTTTTCAAATTTCAATTGATTGAGTCATCAAGAGGATATTATTCCAGATAATCTGGGGACTAAAGGCCTATGAAATCAAGCTCCCAATGAGTAAATATGAAAATTTTCGAGTAAATTTTTTAGCTTATTAATTCATCGTGACTCTACTATTGATTTAGAATTGTATTCTTGATTATTAGAATATTTTATATATGGAAATTATTTTCTAATTAAGGAAATGATTTTCTATTTAAGGAAATAAATAAATAATTGATTTTCTGATAAATGAATATTTTATATTCATTGAATCTGGACAAAATCAATTATGTAATATTCTATATATGGTCAGATTTCTATATTCATTACCTGATTTGATTTCCTGAATTAATTGTCAAAATATTCTGACAATTAATGTGGCGCAGATACTGATGGAGTATCTCACCTATAAATATAGGGTCTCGGTCCCCGAGCTCCTCACTCATTTCTGAATTCATTCAGCAAATTCCATCTAAAGAGAGTTGAGAGAGCGAGGAAGCCCGAACTCCAATACCGAAGCTATTGCAGGGATTGAAGCTCAAAGATCAATGGCTGGAGGTACATCGATCCTTTCATTGCATATATTATTGATATGATTACAGTTTATTTTCCGCATTTCATATCATTTGTATATGATATATTACGTATACTATATATATAGTCTAACAGTTGGTATCAGAGCGGATTTATCTCTGCCTTGATTTTATTTGAGTTTTATATATATATACATACATATACTGTTCATATATATATATATTTGTTATGTTCGGTTCGTATATATATATACTCATATTCATATAATCCCATATATATAAAATTCATACGTATACACATATACATATATACATTTATTCATAAATTTATATATATATAACACATACACGTACCTCCTACAGTATATATATATTTTTATCGGTATATTTACATATATGTATATATGTTTATATATATATATTGTATATTATATATATGTTTTATCGCATAATAATAACCATAATATTCATTTTCATTTATGTGATATATACATGCATATATATATACTAGATGAGAGTTACATGGCTAGCCACGTAAATATTAGTTTTATATAAGTTCTAGTGGTTTTTGTTTAAGAATTCAGTAACTAAGCAACGGCAACAACAATGGTAGATAGATCTATTTAAGTTTTTCATATTTGTAAAGATTATAAATCTAAACTTTTCATTTTCTTGATTTGAGATTTTGAATTGTTCTGATTTATTTGTTTATGAATTAATTGAAATACTTGAATATTTATTTGTTCTGATTTATTCATACTTGAATATTTAGGTCTCGTTTGAAACACCGTATTTAATCATATTGTATTCCATTATATTGAATTAGATTAATTTATATATCGTACTTTTATATAATACTATGTTAAATTTCAATTTATACCAAAATATTATATATTTAGGTGCCCATAAAAGTGAATACCACATATAGTTTTATGTAAAAATATTGCATAAAACAAAATTCAATATACAATTTAATACGACGTACTAAACGAACTCTTAAAAATACAACTATTGTAATGACATGCCAATACAATAATCAATTGTCACACCAAAAAAAAAAAGAACCCAACTTACCCAGACATTTTGATGAAGATGTTCGGATCGGGAGCTCTGAAAAAATTGAAATAAACAAAATAGAAAGAGAAAAAATGTCAACAATATTATTTCAAAAAAAAAAAATAGTATAGATTGCATAACGTAATAATCACAATTATATGATTCAACACATTCATATATGTACATATATTAATATAATAAGAACACAAACTTACAAATACTCATCAAATGGATAATCAAAGATCACATTAACAGTACTACAGTGAAATAAGTATACAATCTGATAACACTTTCTTTGCTATTTTTAAATTCAGAGACAGATTTATCACAAATACCTTTTCACAAGAAAAATCGTTTAGGGTGTCAAAGTACAAAAATTCACATTAATTTCCTAGCTTACTGTTTAATTTTTTGGGTTTAATTATTGGGTTTATTTATTAACGATTAAACCTATTAACATCGTTAAATTTAACAGAATATTCTTTTATTTTTAAGTATATTCTGTTAAACCAAGAAATGCCGTTAGATAGACACTTTTAATATCTAAAGATATATATATATATATACTAGCAAATAGCTACGTGCGAGGCACGTATACTAAATTTTATGCTAAGTTTATTCTATATTATTTAAAAGTGATACGATTAAAAATTAAAGAAAAAATATTATTAGTTATTAGGTGAGATTATTATTATGTGTATCTAAATATTATAGTTTATAATGTTGTCAATTAAAAGTGAATACCGAATGCAATATGTTTTTTTGACATAAGCCTTGTTGATGTAGTAAATGTAGAAAACTTCTAAAGTGTTTTTTCTAGTGTCAATTTTAGTGCCAAATATTACTGCTTCAACATCATACCCTATGTTCATTTTTAAGGGAAAAAAAATATTTATGAAATAATAATCTGTTGCAACGCGTTTATAATAACAATGACTAAATATATAAAGAAATATATAGAGAATATATAAAGAATCACGTAAAAGAAAAATTAATTAACATATAATGAAAGGGAAGTGAGAAGTAGATCTGGCTTAATTTTATTGGGCCAGAAGAGAACTAATTAAGCCTAAAGTTTCACATTAATAAAAGAAACAGAAATTATAGAGATACAGAAAAAAAAATTGATTAACAATTAATTAATTATAAAACAAAATATGTACAGAATCAATACGTACGTATATCCTCTCGCTTAATTTGGTTGATGAAGAAATTGTTAGGTTGATGAAAAAAAAAAAAGAGTGATATGAGAGAGAGATAAGTACCGTAACAATATATGGTTATCCTAGTGATATTATTGAATGTACCGTAACAATAAAAAACATTATATGATATATGATATATGGTTATTTTTATTTATTTTTTTTATAAAAAAAATAAATAAAAATAATATATTTATATTTTTTCTAATTTTATTGTATGTACCGTAGTAATGTTGTTCAATTTATAAATGATATATGGTTATTATTTATTTATTTATTTTTTTTTAAAAAAAATAAAAATCATGATATATCTATATTTTTTCTAATCAAAATATTTGTAATTAGTAAATTTTTAAATTTTGTTTTAAATTTTAAAATATCTTTTTAAAAAAATATTCAGTTGCAACTGATATTTCAAACTTTTAAATTAGATATTTTAATACAAGTTAAAATTAATCGATATACTAAATTAATTATGACTCCCTTACAATTTTTCTAATAATAATGACTATAATATAATATAAGAAATCTATAATATACATTTTTCAAACTAAACGAAATCTATAATATAATAGTAATAAAAATGTTTAAAAATTGGATGCACACTATGCAATAATTAAATTTCTAGTTACAAATAATTAAGCACCCACCCTAGTACTACATATAAAAGCCCAAGTAAACGTATAGATACACATTATCAATTTAGTACCAGCGTATATATATATATCTATTCAGTTAATTTGTACAGCCAAATAACTTTCGAACGGCTAATCACAACAAAAAAAACAACATTATTCAAACCAATATCAGTTCAAATATCAAATATTAATATGATTTGTTTTATTTTTATTTTATTATTTTATTATATATAAATAATATTTTATTATTTTATTATATATAAATAAAAAGTCAACCCATAAATTTCTCATAAACCAAGAATTCAGTTATATAGACACACTTTATATAGAATAGATACATGCATATATATATATGTAAACACGATCGGTCCATTTTGGTTTTTTCCATTTTTCATTTTTTCGGTGTTTATTTCGAATTCTAAATATATTACTATATTCATATAGTATTATAGATCGATCTAAGCATTGAAAATCTATTGAAAAACTTAAGGATGGAAATTTTGTTCGGTTAAAACTTTTTCGGACCCGATTAATTTCGTGATATTAAAGTATATATTTTTTCGTGTTTTCGTGCATAAAATCTATGTGGATCTCTTTATTATTTGATTTAGAACATTTTAGATTTGAAAACACGCAATTTGGTCGTCGGAAACGCAATTTCTGATCCGGTTTGGGTCGGGTTCGACGGACCCGCGTGCAGAAAAACGGGTCAAAATCGACCCGGTTGGCTGAAGAAGACGACGCAAAACGACATGTCGTTTGGAGAAAACGACGTGTCGTTTGGCGTAAAACGACGTGTCGTTTGAAAAGCACATTACAGCTGTCGTTGTTGAAAAACGACATGTCGTTTTTCACATTGTGGAAAACGACATGTCGTTTATAGTCTTATGCATCAGCCCTGCATTGAGTAAAACGACGTGTCGTTTTTATGTTAGGAAAAACGACGTGTCGTTTTCTTCTGTATTCAGCGCCTTTGAGATCGGAAAAACGACATGTCGTTTTGTATTTTGCAAAAACGACATGTCGTTTGGCAGTGTGTTTTTTCAAAAAAAAAAAAAAAGGGAAAAATTCCGAATTTTTTTATAAATTTTTATTTATTTGGAATATTAATTATTTTCCCAGTTTAGTGTTAATTTAGTCAATAAATTGCATTTAGTTAATTTTTCTTTTTTGTTTAATACATATATATAGTATAAATTGAAAATGGAAATTTGTTTAATTTGGTAATTTATTACATGATTTATTTGGGCATGTAAAAATTGTGCTAATTTGTGCATTTAATTATATATTACCAAATTTCTGCAATTTATTGTCTAAATTAATTTTGAAAAATATGCCATTAATTTCATATTAAGGAATTTGCATTTAATTAATTATCATACATTAATTGTATTATTTTGTAATTATTTGATAAATTTATGTTTAATGCAATTAATTTAGATATGTATGATTTAAATGCTATTCATAAATTCCTTTTATAGTGCTAGATATATTTAGAAATATTCAAACATTAAGATAGGTTGAATATTTTATTTAGCAATTAAGTTTCATAAAACTTCATAAAATTATTCATAAAATATTCATAAAACTTAATAAAATGAATAAAATATGAATAAAACGTAAGTAGTTTTGTGGTTTCACATAAGAAAACATGAACCTGGGACAAATGCTCATATCTAGAACGGTTTTTAATGATCTTCGGACGACCACACTAGGAGCACTAATCTTAGTGATTGTCTATTATGTTAATAACGAAATTACTTTTAGGTAGAGCCCAATACCTAATGTCTAAAGTGAAAATATAATTTTTTATAATTAGGGAGTAGCCACAGCATCTTTAATTATATAAAATTATATATTAATTAAAATTCACCTTAATGGACAAAACTTGTAATTAATTATTTGAATATAATAATTTTACCCCACAGGGATTTTATTATATTTTTATAATTAATTAGGATAATATATTAAGTTAAATTCTCTTAATTTACACCACAGGGAGTTATGAGGATTTGATTTAATAGTGTTATCACAAATTTTAATTAAAGATAGATTTCATTCTTCCATTATTTCTAAATTAAATACTTCATTAAATCTATCATAAAGTTCATCTAATTTGATTAGATTTAAAATTTAGCCCACAGGCAATTTTAGATTTAATAAAATTTTTATCTTCATCATGTTTCTACATTGGTAAAACATGAATTCATTAAAGCCTCAATTCTTTTAACATCTAAATTTTTTGTAATCCTATTCTTGCAGCTATTTCATCCACCTCTAAATATGCTGAAATCACTAGTGAAATCCCTGAGCTTAGGAGTGACAACTTCAAAATCTGGAAGGAACGAGTTCTTCTCCACCTAGCTTGCACTGACATGGATTATGCAATAAGGAAAGATGAACCAGCTGCTATCACTGATACTAGCACTGCTGCTGAGATTGCACTACGTGAAAAGTGAGAGCAATCTAATCGTCTTTGCATCATGTTCATTATGTCCAGAATTCCTATGGGAATGCGTGGATCGGTGGAGCCACCTGAGAAGGTGAAAGACTTTATCAAAGTTATGGATGAGCAGTTTGACACTTCAGATAAATCTTTGTTCATCAACCTCATCCAAGAGTTCTCGTCCACAAAACTCACCGGTGTTAAAAGAGTTCGAGAACAAATTTCTAAAATGAGGGACATCACTGCTCATTTGAAGAAACTCGACGTTATCATTCCTGATACCTTCCTGGTTCATTACATCCTTCACAATCTTCCTCCACAGTATGGGCCTTTCAAAATTTCCTACAACACACATAAAGAAAAATGGACTATCAATGAATTGATGACCATGTGTGTTCAAGAGGAAGCCAGGCTCCTACAGGAGCAAGGAGAAAGTGTTCACCTGACCACTCAACCTAAGAAACGCAAGCCATTCAAGAAGAACAAAGGGAAAAAGCCCATGGCTCCCAAGGCTGCCATAAAGAAAGATTCCATCAAATGTTTCTTTTGTAAACAAAAGGGACATGCGAAAAAAGAGTGCAGCCAGTTCAAGAAATGGATGGATGACAAAGGTAATCCAATTTCCTTAGTATGTTATGAATCTAATATGGCTAATGTTAATCTTAACACATGGTGGATTGATTCCGGTTCAACAATTCACATAACAAATTCCTTGCAGGATATTCAAAATCTAAGGAAGCCAGTGGCAAGTGAGCAAAGCATCTTATCTGGAAACAAGATGGGCTCACATGTGGAAGCTATTGGAACATGCAATTTAGTTTTAAGTAATGGTTTTATTTTAAAGTTAGAAAAGACCTTTTATGTACCAAGTTTCTCTAGAAACTTGATTTCAGTTTCAAGACTTATACCCTTTGGTTTTTCCTTTACATTTTCAGACAAATATTTCAATTTATATTATAAATCTGAATGTGTTGGAAATGGTATTTTGTCTGATGGTCTTTACTGCCTTAATTTACAAAATAATACCACTAATAATGTTATGCATGTTCACGCTGGCACTAAAAGATGTGTTATGAAAGAGGATTCCTGTACATTGTGGCACCGGAGATTGGGACATATCTCCATTGATAGAATTAAAAGGTTGGTAAAAGATGGGGTACTCAATACCTTAAATTTTACTGACTTTGATACTTATGTGGATTGCATTAAGGGAAAGCAAACCTCCAAGTCTGTCAAAACTAGTGTCCATAGGAGTTCTGAAATATTAGAAATCATACATACTGATATATGTAGTCCAGATATGGAGTCACATGGTCAGAAATACTTCATCTCATTCATAGATGATTACTCACGCTACATGTATATCTACTTACTTCATAATAAAAGTGAAGCATTAGATGTCTTTAAGATATTTAAAGCTGAAGTAGAGAAACAATGCAACAAGCAAATTAAGATAGTGAGATCAGATAGAGGAGGTGAGTATTATGGTAGATACACAGAAGATGGACAAGCACCGGGTGCATTTGGGAAGTTTCTTGAAGAAAATGGGATTATTGCCCATTACACCTTGCCCGGTACACCCGAGAAAAATGGTGTTGCAGAAAGAAGAAACCGAACATTAATGGACATGGTGCGGAGTATGCTTAGTAGCAACTCTAACCTTCCTAAATCCTTGTGGACTGAAGCATTAAAGACATCCGTGTACATATTAAACCGAGTTCCAACAAAGGCAGTCTCAAAAACTCCTTTTGAATTATGGAAAGGTTGGAAACCAAGTTTGAATCATGTACGCATTTGGGGATGTCCATCTGAAGTCAGAATATATAATCCACAAGAGAAGAAATTGGACCCAAGGACCATAAGCGGATTCTTTATAGGGTACGCTGAAAAGTGTAAAGGTTACAAGTTTTATTGTCCATCTCATAGCACAAGAATTGTGGAATCAAGGAATGCAAAATTTCTTGAAAATGCCTTGATCAGTGGGAGTGTTCAATCAAAGGACTTAGGTCCTGAGAAAGATCCTTCAGAACCTTCCACTTCAAAAGCAAGATTGATAATGGTTAACACTCCTGTAGTTCAAACGAATGTTGAACAACCATTACCAATCACTGAAGATCCACAAGTTGGTAATGATAATCCAGTAGATCAAAATGTTCAAGAGTTGCCTGCAACTGTTGAACAACCCGCCGAACCCGCCGAACTAGCCGTCGCTCCCCAAGAGCCTGTTGGTGAAGTCTTAAGAAGATCTACTAGACCTATCAAACCAAAGATTTACAAAGACTATGTTGTGTATTTATTAGAATCTGATATTGGAATTGGAAATGATCCAGAAACGTTTTTACAAGCTATGAACAGTAGAGAATCAAAATTGTGGTACAATGCTATGGATAATGAAATGAATTCTATGAGGTGCAACAGAGTCTGGGAACTTGTAAAGTTGCCTAATGGGGAGAGAGCCATTGGTTGTAAATGGGTCTATAAAACTAAGAAAGACTCATTAGGCAACACTGAGAGGTACAAAGCGAGACTTGTTGCTAAAGGATTCACTCAAGAGGAAGGAATTGACTATACGGAGACTTTTTCTCCTGTATCAAAGAAAGATTCCCTCAGAGTCATCTTGGCATTAGTTGCTCATTTTGATTTAGAGCTGGAGCAGATGGATGTAAAACCGCTTTTCGAATGGTGATCTAGAGGAGGAGGTATACATGAAACAACCAGAAGGATTCTCCTCTAGTGAAGGTCAGGATTTGGTATGCAAGCTCAAGAAGTCCATCTATGGATTAAAACAAGCATCCCGCCAATGGTATTTAAAATTTCATGATGTCATCTCTTCCTTTGGATTTGAAGAGAATGTCATGGATCAATGCATATACCTGAAGGAAAGTGGGAGTAAAATTTGTTTTCTTGTTTTATATGTGGACGATATTCTTCTTGCATCCAATGATAAAGGGTTGCTACGTGAAGTGAAACAATTTCTTTCAAAGAACTTTGAGATGAAAGACATGGGTGAAGCATCCTATGTCATAGGCATTAAGATTCATAGAGATAGATACCGAGGTATCTTAGGTTTATATCAAGAAGCCTACATCAACAGAGTTTTAGAAAGATTTCATATGAATGATTGTTCACTGAGCGTTGCTCCAATTGTGAAGGGTGATAAATTAAATTTGAGCCAGTGCCCAAAGAATGATTTTGAAAGAGAACAAATGAAGAACATTCCTTATGCTTCTGCTGTCGGAAGCCTAATGTATGCTCAGGTGTGCACAAGACCCGACATTGCTTATTCTCGTCGGAATGTTAGGAAGATTTCGCAGTAACCCGGGATAGACCACCGGAAAGCTGCAAAGAAAGTAATGAGGTATCTTCAGGGTACTAAGGATTACAAACTGATGTTCAAACGAACTGACAATCTAGAAGTAGTTGGCTACTCAGACTCAGATTTCGCTGGTTGCACTGATTCACGTAAATCTACATCTGGTTACGTGTTTATGTTTGCTGGTGGAGCTGTGTCCTGGAGGAGTAACAAACAAACTTTGACTGCTACTTCTACTATGGAGGCTGAGTTCGTTTCTTGTTTTGAGGCTACATCACATGGTGTATGGCTAAAGAGTTTCATTTCAGGCCTTAGAGTGGTTGATTCCATTGCAAGGCCGCTAAAGATGTTCTGTGACAATTCAATTTCTTGTTTTCATGGCTAAGAACAACAAAAGTGGAAGTCGAAGCAAGCACATCGACATTAAGTACTTAGCTATTAGAGAATGTGTTAAGGAAAATAAAGTGGTCATTCAACACATTAGCACTGAATTGATGATTGCCGATCCTATGACAAAACGCTTGCCACCTCATAAATTCAAGGATCATGTAGAGAACATGGGACTTGGTTCCTTTATGTAATTTGTACAAATAAAGTTATTATTAATGAAACTCTTATTTTGATTTTTCTCATATTTATGCGCATCTTAATTTTACATTTGAGAAAATTTTCAGAGGACCTGAATAAACATAAGGTTTAGGGTTTATTCACTTAAGTACATTGCCACATAAAGTACATTGTTATATAATAAATGTATTGTAATACATGGAAGATAATACTCGATTCATAATGAGGACATGTCACTATGATTCGTATGTTTATTATATAATGAGGAACGTTGGGTTTGAATATTTTAGTTTAAATGCTGACCAAGTGGGAGAATATTAGAATATTTTATATATGGAAATTATTTTCTAATTAAGGAAATGATTTTCTATTTAAGGAAATAAATAAATAATTGATTTTCTGATAAATGAATATTTTATATTCATTGAATCTGGACAAAATCAATTATGTAATATTCTATATATGGTCAGATTTCTATATTCATTACCTGATTTGATTTCCTGAATTAATTGTCAAAATATTCTGACAATTAATGTGGCGCAGATACTGATGGAGTATCTCACCTATAAATATAGGGTCTCGGTCCCCGAGCTCCTCACTCATTTCTGAATTCATTCAGCAAATTCCATCTAAAGAGAGTTGAGAGAGCGAGGAAGCCCGAACTGTTGGGTTTTATGCCCTAAATAAAACTCATTTCAATATAATCAGATTTACTTATTAATATAGATCAGAAATAACATTTAATGTTGCATGGTTCACATGATTTATTTCATGATTATATGTACATAATGTATAAATTCATCTGAAACCCTTTTCACATACTTGATCCTGTTTATTGTGCCGTCAACACATTGGAAAGTAAACATGACTATGTGAATAAAGTTTCCTAGATTTATCAGACACAGGGTTTTACTGATATGATAATCTACAACAAGAGTTTACTTGCATTTGGAGAAGTGCTATGTTCTTTCCAGAGCATTGGTTAAAGTAAAGCTCAGGTTGGATGCGTGGAGTATGCATCGGAAGGGACCGATATTGAACTTTGACTTAGATTTAATTAAACTTACTGTAAAATCTATTCAAGTCAATATCGCCTAGTTGATCCTAGATCAAATGATCTTAATCCTGTTATGATTAGGCTCAATCTTGAAAGGCTATTCGTGTTCCTTGAATTGTTAGTTAATCCTACTTTTAGGTCAGGGTGATACGTACTTTTTGGGAACACGGTAGTGCAATTGAGTGGGAGCGCTGTCATAAACATGGAATCTATAGCTTCTATTTGGCGAATAGTAAGCAAAGGATGATCTCCTTCGAGCTTGACCAAACGAACATAAATGGTGGAGTACTCATTTCACATAAGCTGAAATATCATTTATACGGGGTCAAGTGTTTTAAGGAATAAATACATTGTAGGGTGTAACGGTAATTTAATCCCTTTACAGTGTAGATCATTCATATAGAGGATCATTGATCACATTAGGATTATAACAATGGATAACTAATGATGTGTCTATATGGTGGAACATATAGAGCATTCTATATAACTGAGAGTGCAATTCTAAGTTCTATGCGTGGATTCAACGAAGAATTAATAAGTTAGTGAATTTTAGTGCTAAATTCTTGATCTACTTATTGGAAGCTCGGTTATATAGACCCATGGTCCCCCCACTAGTTGAGATAATATTGCTTGTAAGACTCATGTAATTGGTTTTGATTAATCAATTATAATTCTCAAATTAGACTATGTCTATTTGTGAATTTTTCACTAAGTAAGGGCGAAATTGTAAAGAAAGAGTTTTAGGGGCATATTTGTTAATTATGATACTTTGTATAGTTCAATTAATAAATATGATAAATGACAATATTATTTATAGTTATTAAATAGTTAGAATTGGCATTTAAATGGTTGAATTAGAAAATTGGCGTTTTTGAGAAAATCAGATGCAGAAAAGATAAAACTGCAAAATTGCAAAAAGTGAGGCCCAAATCCACTTGTATAGGGCCAGCCACTTTTGTAGGAAATTTAAACTGATTTTTTCATTATTTTAATGCCAAATAATTCAAACCTAACCCTAGTGGAATGCTATAAATAGATAGTGAAGGCTTCAGGAAAATTACACTTAAAATTTTCTATTTTTCCTTCAGAGAAAAACCTAAGCCTTTCTCTCTCCCTATCTTTAGCTGCCACTTCTTCTTTCTCTTCCCTCTTGAATTTCGAAATCCTTAGTGATTTGAGTAGTGCCCACACACATCAAGTGATACCTCAATCATAGTGAGGAAGATCGTGAAGAAAGATCATCAGCAAAGGAGTTTCAGCATCAAAGATTCAGAGAAAGAGATCCAGGTTCAGATATTGATAATGCTCTGCTACAGAAAGGAATCAAGGGCTAGATATCTGAACGGAAGGAGTCATTATATTCCGCTGCACCCAATGTAAGGTTTCTTAAACTTTATATGTGTTTATTTCATCGTTTTAGAAAGTTCATATTTAGGGTGTTAATAAACATACTTGTGAGTAGATCTAAGATTTTGGTAAAATAATTTCCAACACGAACTCCAATACCGAAGCTATTGCGGGGATTGAAGCTCAAAGATCAATGGCTGGAGGTACATCGATCCTTTCATCGCATATATTATTGATATGATTACGGTTTATTTTCCGCATTTCATATCATTTGTATATGCTATATTACATACACTATATATATAGTCTAACATTGATTACATAGAACGCTTTTTATATCCAACATATATACACTATAATAATTATTTCGATCACGATAATCAATGATCCTCTAGGGACAGTCTACATTGAGTAGGAAGAAAATTACTGTTTTATCCTTCAATGTATTTTATCTTTAAAATACTTAGCTCATTGTAAATGATATTTTGGTAAACTAATATAATTACCAAAGTAAGAGATCTATCATTTATTGTATTTAGTCAAGCTCAAAAGAAACTATCGTTTCAATTCTAGACAAACATAGAAGTTATAGATGTCCATATCTATGATTAACACTCTCACTCAATTACTCTACCGAGTTCCTAAGATGTAAGTATGGGCTAGTCCAACGAAAGTCGGTAACGAATAAGTCAAAGAACTTTAATGCTACAATTAGGTTAAATCTTAACCATCTTAGGATTGAGATAAATTGATCTATAATTAACTAAGTGATATTGACTTAGAACATATATAACGGTAAGTTTATGATATTTTTTCCACTGTCATTATCGGTGTAGTTTGATGTATAGCCTACATTTGATACAAGTTTATTTTGTTAATACCCTGAAAAAGATATTCACTTATCTTAGTGTAAGTAAACCACATGTCAGTGTAAATTCAGTGCACTGAAAAATTTCAGGACTAAATAAGTTTAAATCATATAATCATAATTTTCTTTTACTGTGATGACATCACTATAATTGCGAATAACTCTATGTTCAAGATTTAATAGTTTTTATATATTAAATATATAATCTTGAAATAAATATGTGAACAAAACATATGACAAGCTTAAGATATGCTTTCACATTTTTGTTGATAGTAAATAAGATCATATTAAAATTGAGTTTTATTTATGCATAAAACTCCAATAAAAAATTTATTGTCTAGCTAAAGAGCATGCTAATCCAATCTATAAAACACAATATTAAAAATTGCGACAACATAAAAAGGAGATGCCCTAAAAGTTTAGACGATAATACTCTAATGTCAGAAAATATAACTCATAACTCATTGTTTGTACATATAAGAGTTATTTAATGCAAAAACCAATGAAAATGAATCCAAAAATTAACTTGGTCATGAAGACCAAAAGTGAAAGCACAATTCAATCTCATGCAAAGAGCCAAAGCTTCCACTAAAAATGCTAAAAGATTACATGTACCACAAACAAACACCAACTTAAATTATTGTCCCTTTAAACAAATAAAAATATATTACAAATAATTACAGGGTAATATACTCTATTTAACCATCTATAAAACTAATTAAATATGAAAATAAAAACTATTTAACCAAAGAAAAGAGATATCCATTTGGTGACGACCCTAAAATTATGATAGAACTAACTACTATATTATATATGGCACAATCAATTACTAAACATGACACTTATCAGCTATCATACATGGCACATATCAGTTACCATACTGGCACAAAGCAACTACTACACATGGACTCCATAAAGAAGTAAAAATTGAACATATATAATTTGAAAAATCTAGACACTGAAAGTGCTGTTTGGTAACATTTTATTTTTTAATTTTTTAATCACAAAATGAAAGTAAAATTTTTGTTTTTAAAAAATTTATTTTTAAAAAACAAAAACGCGTTCTGCAATCACTTTTATTTTTTAATTTTAAAAATAGAAAATAAAAGTGTGTTCTGTAAAGTTCATTTTTATTTTTATTTTTTTATTTTATTTAAGTCGGGTTTAGATTTGGGGTCAGATTCGGGTTCGGGTCAGAGGTCGGGTTCAACGCTAGGGCCGTAGAGGGAGGATTTGGGTTCAGGTCTCGTCGGAGTCTAAAATATTGATTAAGAAAAAAAAACTGTTTAAAAAAAATATTAAAAGTGACTTTTTTTTTGTTTTTAAAATTTTGATTCTCAATTAAAAAATCAAAAAGTGAAAACAGTTTTATAGAACATGCTTTTGAAAAATATTTTCAATTTTTCAATTTTAAAAATAGAAAATTAATTAAAAAAATATTACCAAAGGCCACCTAAATCAATGAATGGATCACTTTAAATGAAAATTAAAATTACTATTAAAAAAAAACTTAAAACTAAAAATAAAAATTTAAAGTTGACTAAATAATTCATATATGAATAGTTCATATATGATTTAACTATAATTATGATGCGCAACTAATCGGCATATATAGATAAAATTTTGGGGTTAGTTCATTTGGTTGTGTCTCCAGCCGAACCAAACCTCAAATCAAAAGAAAAAAAAGAAGAAAACATCTAAAATAAAACCAAACCAAGCCTATGTTTATTCTACATATTCGGAAAACACTATTTTTATTTTTACCGCAAGAACTCAATTCTGGTATCATAAAAATCACAGCAGATCATGGACACCTCAGCTCTATTTATCCGTCTGAACAAGATAGGACTTATTTGAAATTAATTAAACGAACAATTCATAAAAAGTAAAAACCTTCTGTGGTAGTTCATTTATTCTATAGTTACTTAACGTGTCAATTTTCAATTTTTGGTCATTGAAATTCATGAGTAATACCGATTAAAATTTAAGGATATATATTACCTCTACTTTTCCCCTTTCAAAGAAATTGAAATGATTGAAGTTTTTTTATTTAGAATTGTCTTAGGTCTAATTCCTATTACTTTGGCTGGATTATTTGTAACTGCATATTTACAATACAGACGTGGTGATCAATTGGATCTTTGATTATTTAACATCTCTTTTTTTGATTGTAGCTCAGTTGCAAGACCTAGGTGGTGTTTGGTTGGAAGGAATAAAAATATAGGAATGAGAATGGAAATGAGAACTAGAATAGGAATGGAATGGAATAAAATTTAAAATGCATAAAAAAAAATTGATAAAAAAATTATTAAATTTTTTCTCATCATGCATTAGAATAGTCTTTCCTTCCATTTCAAAATGGAATTGTCATTCCACCAAAAGACCATTCTATTGGAATAATATTCCAACATATGCAATCAAACAAAGAAATGGAATGGAGATTGTTTCCTTTCCTTTCCATTATCTTTCATTACCTCCAACCAAATGCCACCTAAATCATGGACACTCAAACTCACTCAATAGGAGTTGGAAGACTCTTTCCATCCTCCTAAACAATCCTCTTCAGCACATGAGTTGTGTTCACATCATTCTCACATTTAAAATAGGTTTAGTTGGGACAAACCCCGAATACTTTCATTATCTTTCCTTTCCATTATCTTTCATTACCTCCAACCAAATGCCACCTAAATCATGGACACTCAAACTCACTCAATAGGAGTTGGAAGACTCTTTCCATCCTCCTAAACAATCCTCTTCAGCACATGAGTTGTGTTCACAGCATTCTCACATTTAAAATAGGGTTAATTGGGACAAACCCCGAATACTTTCATTTTACTTGCACTTAATCTCCAAAATTTAAATTTTGGCAGTAAAATCCTCCAATACTCATATTCTATTAGTAATTAATATTTCCATCCATTTTAAGTGTTAAGTACCATGTTGGACTTTCCACGTGTATATCTACGTGGACACAATGTCCACATGACACAATTTTAATTGGTCCATGTAAAAAATTATTTAAAAAATTAAAATTTTTCTTTTTAGTTACTGAAAAAGAAAAAAAGAAAATTATTAATTAAATAAATCATAAAAAAATTCTTCTTTTTCTCTCTAATCTTTATTTTTCTATTGGGTGCATTTTTTCTTTTTTTTCTTCATCTTCATTCCTCATAAAAAATATCAGGAGTGTGCATAAATCAATCGAATTCAATGACCACCGACCGATTCAATTATAACCGATTGCCAAACATTGGATATCCAATTATGATCGGATCGGATCAGATGTTATTTTTGAATATCCAATTGGATCAGATCAGATGTTGGATGGGGTGTCTAAAAATCCAATACATCCAACATCCAATCGAAGTAATTAGTATTTTCATTTAGTTTGAATGAGTATTTAGATTTTATATTGTTATACATAAAATAGGTACGTATATATAAAAATTAACATTAAAATTTTACTCTTTTTTTTTTTCTTGGATTGGATGAATCCATTCCAATCCAATATATACTGGACCTAAAATATTAGATGGATCCGATCTGATACAAAAGATAGTAGGTCTAATATATTGAATAAACTCAAATTAAATTAATAAATATATATGAAATATATCCAATGGATAAAACCGATCCAATCCAATAAATGTTTGATCGATTGAATGACTAAAATTAATTGGATCGAATTAGATGGTAAATCTAACATCCAATATATAATTGGATTAGATCTGGATATGCCTAAAAACATTGGATCATGTGGTCCAATGAACACCCCTAACCACCACCACGACACCACCACAGATGCCCACCACAACCACCACCTTAACCTCTTTTTTAAATCCAAAATAACCACAGCTACTGCTAATTCCACCCTAACTCAAACACAACAACACAATCAAACAAACCTAAACCTGCCAAGATCAAAATCAAACCTGCCAAATCCCATATCAACAAACAAAAAATCAAATCCATCCCCAATATTTGTGACAAGCACGCGAGAACTAGAACAGGAGAAGAAGGCCAGAAATCCCACAGTGGGGAATCTCCTATAGGGGTGAGCATAAAATCCAGAGAACCGAAAAAACTGTTCAAACCGACCTACCAAATACCGTTAGAACTGAAATCGATGAAACTGAAAATCGAAAAAACTGCTAACGGTTAAAACCGCCATTGAACGGTCAGTTTTTTTTTGGTAATAAACCGACCGAAAAACCGAAATCGATCGTTATACATATATATATATTAATTTATTAAGTTTTTTTTTTTCATGTATTATAGTTACTAATAATATATAAAAATAATATATTATTTTTTTTATTAATATTAAAGTTAAAAGAATAAGATAATTAATTTTTGAACAATTAATTTGTATATTTGTAGTTGTAAAATGTAGAATAATGTATTTATAGAATAAATTGGATCATTTTTTTTTAAAAAAAAGTTCGGTTTGGGCGTTTTAAACTGACCAAACCGACGTTCAAAACGGTCGGTTTTAGGATAGGTTCTCGATTGGTCAGTTGGTTTTCGAATTGCACCAATCTAGACCGAAAATCGAATTTTGGATTTTTATATAGAAAAAAACTGACCAAACCGACTGATGCTCAATCTCCTATTTCTCATCAGATATATATTTTTATTATTTATTTATTTATTTTTTAACCATACCATAAAATCTCTAGATCTAAGCATCTTTAATCCTTTTGTTTCTTTCTCTTCCGATCTCGCTTCCTTCTTTGTCGAAAGTACCCATGCCTAGCACCAAATACTTTGGTTTCTCACCACCTGGTTTGACGAAGATGACGAAGATGGAACTTTGGGTTCGAGAGCAGCAAGACCATCCATGGCCTCCGGTTGGACCAACGGTGGCATCTCGAACCAGACCGAGATGAACGAGAGAGAGAGAGATAGAGAGACGAAGAAAGAGGAAGCGAGGGAGAGAGATCAAGTTGGGTTTCCAAGATCTACGAGCACCATGGTGGTGCTGATTCCGTCGATCGACGACTGGAGATAGCCACTCCAGAAACTGCAGGGTGCGCCACACGGGTTGGAGAGAGAGAGAGAGAGAGAGAGAGAGAGAGAGAGAGAGAGAGAGAGAGAGAGAGAGAGAGAGAGAGAGAGAGAGAGAGAGAGAGAGAGAGAGAGAGAGAGAGAGAGAGAGAGAGAGAGAGAGAGAGAGAGAGAGAGAGAGAGAGAGAGAGAGAGAGAGAGAGAGAGAGAGAGAGAGAGAGAGAGAGAGTTGAGGAGAAAAGGAAATTAGGGTTTTAATTTGGTGTATTAATTTTTAATTAATAGTTTTATTTTTTTTCTTTTTAATAATTGAAAAGAAAAAAAATTGTTACTTTTTTATAATTTACAATTTTTAAAATTTCAAATCAATTTTGTTTTAATTTTTTTAAATAATTTTTTACATTGACCAATTAAAGTGTGTCATGTGGACATTATGTCTACGTAGATATACACGTGGACAGTCCAACATAGCACTTAACAACTAAAATGGATGGAAATATTAAATTGCTAACAGAATATTAGTATTGGGGGTTTTACCGCCAAAAATTGAGTTTTAGAGGTTAAGTGCAAGCAAAATAAAAGTATTAGAGGTTTTGCCGCAAATAACCTTTTAAAATATAATTAAAAAGTATCCTAGTATTCTCTTATTGCGTAGTGTCTTTTTTTTTTTAGAATATAGTTGCTTAGTTAATTAGACTGTTGCCCCTGATTTTGCCCAATATACGTGGACCAACCAGACAGGGACACGTGGACCAAAAGATCTTAACACTCAAATTATTAGCTAAGTCTTTATAGAGAAAGGCAGCGTCCGGGATCTACCACCCGGAGAAGGCATACGAAGTCCCCTATGCTCCCAGAGGCCTAAGTGGCATCAAAGAATCTCCACGAAGTGTCAGGCTTCCCCTGAGCAGTCATCTCGCATTTAATGCCGCATGGGAGGAAACGTGTTGGAATTGCCACACGGAATAAAGTCTAACAACACAACCCCCGATCTGCACCTACAAGGCTATGATCACTTAAGTCTATTGACGGCTACACTGCGAAGAGTCACATCAGTCAAAAGGCAATAAGGACATTCCACATAAAATCCCTACAGCACCTAGGGATTTGACCATGAATTACCCATGGCATACTCATTGGGAACACCCAACTTTATTGATAGTTACAGAAATACATGTACTATGATTCTGGGAATCACCCCACCAAAAACACTATAAATACCCTCTCAAAGCTCATTAACAGGGTCGAGAATTTTGGGTTGCATAAGTGCAAGAAGAGTAAATACTCACCAAGAACATTCTCTGTATTAAATACACTTATAAATACACAGACTCGTGGACTAAGGCTCATTAACGCCCCAACCACGTAAAAATCCTTCTCTTAATTTCTTACAGCTCTTTAATCTCTTATTATTTTATTGGTTGCCGAAAATCTCGGTCAACATTTTGGTGCTTTCATTGAGAGCTGAAGAAATCTTCTGTAAACACACAACATATTACAACAATGTTGGAGACTCGAAGCACTCGTCAACCTCGCCCTCTAGAAGATGCTCAAGACCCGAATGAGGAAGACGTAGCCTCAAGAGCAGCTGAGGGCTCCGAGGAAGAAGAAGGAATTCCTGATGATGATTACGAGGGAAACCTCGATGAGTACGCCAATGACGACGATAACTACTCAGAGTTGGTGCTTCTAAGACAAAAGGCTGTCGATCATGAAGCTGAGATCGCAGCCCAAAAAGCACAAAACCAAAAGATGCAAGAGGTAATGGTGGCCATGCAAAAAGCCATGGAGGCGGCTGGCATCCACGTGCATCCTAAGGCTATGTCTGCTGGACTCGGCAAGGAACTAGAGGAATCCTCGCCCAGTATCCAACAACAAAGGTCTAGGGAACCAAGCCCTATAAGGTATCCCGCTGAAGGGAACCAAAAGAAAAATCCTACTTCTACCCCGGGGAGAAAGAAAAAGGCACAGGATCCACGAAAGGTCCGCTCAGATTTCCCGAAAGGGAAAGGTCCGCAGAGGGGCAAACTCCCAAAAGGGAGTCTTGGCCCTCAGGATCGAAAGGACCGAAAAAGCGTGTCCGTGCACCAGGAGCCTGGGGGTAGAGGAAGAAGGGGACAAAAATGCCCTCCCGTCGATTTGAGAAATCAAATCAATGGGAATCAAGGTGACCTCCAGGATCACCTTGACCAAATGAAATACGGACCCGCGGTCTCCACGGGAACGTTAAATGAAGGAATCATGGCGGAACTCGCCATACTCCGAAAAGATATCACCCGAGTCTCCCGAAGACAGAAAGGCGAAGACTCTGACTCAGATTGTGAGGACCGGGAGCCATGTGCCAAGCACATCCTGGAAGCAGAGCTCCCCAAGAATTTTAAGATGCCCGAAATGGCAACTTATACCGGGAACTCTGATCCAAGCGACCACCTGTCGCGGTTCAACCGCGTCATGACTGTCATGAGAGTCAGCAATGACGCAAAATGTCTGTGCTTCCCGCTTACTCTAAGCGGGTTCGCGAAGGAATGGTTCAAGAAGCTGTAGCCAAGATCCGTGGGCTGTTGGAACAAATTACAGACTAACTTCCGGAGACAATTTGTCGTCGCAAGAAAGGTCAACCTGGAGAGAACTATATAAAGAGGTTCTGAGAGGAAGCCTCGAAGACCAAGAAAGTTGATGACGGACAACAGCTTGCCCTTCTCCAGGCAGGCATCCGTACAGGGACTCCATTCTGGAACGAACTACAACAGGAAGGGGCTGGAAACCTTCAGGACTTCCAGAAAAGAGTCCAAAAATACATCAACCTTGAAGAGGCCCAAATAGTGGCCTATGGAGGATACTATCCCACCGTGATAGCAGGGTATATGCCCGGAGCCCAGCCGTCAGGTACTGTCCCGACCGCGGCTCCACCGATGAGCGGCATACAATTCTCTACTACTCCCGGATACAGTCAGGGCCAGGTCTTGGCCCCCGCATCGTCCCACTTTGGAAATCCCTCGGGGATGAATGGACAAGGTCCCTCACACTCTGCTCCAACCGCCAGCCTGGCAGGCCCTTCTCAGGGCTCGAGGAGTAAAAGATCCTCCAAAGGCAGCACCCGGACGGAGGAGAACCGACAAAAGAGGGGGTACACTCCACAATACACCCAGTACACGGAGTTGACGGACTCCCAAGAGCGTGTGTACTTTGCTACTAGGCAAAATACGCACTACCGGAGACCACCTCCTCTGTACAAGGATAGCTCCCGAAGGGACCCCAACAAAAGATGCGAGTATCATAACGACATTGGGCACAGCACCAATGAATGCAAAAATCTCAAAGATGAGATCGAAAACCTAATCCGATTGGGGCACCTCTATGAATGGATCAAGAATCGGCTGCCTCACCTCAATACGGGTCAGGCGACAGGGGCTTTGCCACAGGGAACACCAGGGGGTGCAGTAGGAGTATTGGCTCCAGTTGCTCCCACCAGAGATGCCCCAAAAATCCCCGGTTTGCCACCCAGACCTAATGGGAGAGTGACCATGATCTCAGGAGGACCCCATATCGGAGGAACTACCCGCAAAGAATTGAAGCGGTATGCGGGGGCCGTGAAGCACAATGAGGTTTGGGAGGTTACTCAACTCCCAGCTCAAAGGCCCCGGCTGATGGATCAACCCATCACATTCACAGAAGAAGACGCCAAGACGGTGCGTTTTCCCCACCATGACCCGTTAGTCATAGAGACCCCCATCGCCAATAAAGTGGTGGCCATAGTCTTGATCGACAACAGAAGCTCCGTGAATCTACTTTTCAAAGAGGCCTTCACTGCTATAGGCCTGGCGGACGGAGACCTCTCACCCACTGGTTCCCAACTCACGGGGTTTAACGGAACGACACTTATCCCAATGGGGAAAGTGAGACTTCCCGTCACCTTCTGCCCGGATACCCCCCAAAGCACGTTCAAGTACTGCACTTTCGTGGTGGTAGACTGCCCAACCGCTTACAATGCGATCCTCGGTCGACCGGCCCTGGTAGATTTCGACGCAGTCACATCCATACGACACTTGTGCTTAAAGTGCTCAACCCAGGAAGCTGGAATAGGGACGGTGAGAGGAAATCAGCGGGAGGCAAGGCAATGTTACAACGTTGCAACCCACCTGCCCGTACTAACGGTCCGGGAAACCACTGAGCCAGAAATGTCTGAAGAAGATGAGTTGGATCCCCGCGTGGGATCCGAAAAAATTGTAGAACCAATGGAGGATGTCGAGGAGATATCAGTGTGCGACCTCAACTCCACCAAGGTATTCCGGCTAGGAAAAAGCTTAGACTCGGAGGAAAAAGAAAAAATAATAAAGGCACTGAAGGGTGCCATCGACATTTTTGCATGGCACCAAGAGGACATGACAGGCATAAGTCCTCAACGTCGACCTGGACATGCCGCCAGTCCAGCAAAAGCGACGCCCCCTCGATTCAGTAAAGGCCGAGGCCTTAGAGAAAGAGGTGGATAAGCTTTTAACAAACGGCATGATCCGCGACGTATACTACCCGGAATGGCTAGCCAATCCCGTCCTGGTGCCGAAGCCTAACGGAACTTGGCGAGTTTGTATAGACTTCACTGATCTAAACAAGGCTTGTCCGAAGGACTGTTTTCCTCTGCCCAGGATCGATCAGATGGTAGACGCCACTTTTGGATTCAAGCTACTATCCTTCATGGATGCCTACGCCGGGTACAACCAAATAAAGATGCACACAGCGGATCAAGAGTGCACTAGCTTCAGGACCGATAGGGGTTATACTGCTACATGGTCATGCCTTTCGGACTGAAGAACGCTGGTGTGACCTACCAAAGAATGGTCAACTGGATGTTCAAAGGCCTCTTGGGGCGAAACATGGAGGTGTACGTAGACGACATGCTCGTCAAGTCTAAAGCATGCAGTAGCCATGCGGACGACTTGGAAGAGTGTTTCGAGGTAGTCCGGAGATATGGATTGAAGCTCAACCCAAAGAAATGTACCTTTGGGGTCAAATCAGGAAAGTTCCTGGGCTTCATCGTCAGCCAGAGGGGGATTGAGGCAAACCCAGAAAAAATTCAAGCTCTCCTGAGCATGCCATCCCCCAAGAAGCATAAAGACGTGCAGAGCCTAACCGAAAAGATTGCTGCCCTGAGAAGTTTTATCTCCCGGTCTACAGACAAGTGCATTCCCTTCTTCAACATACTGAAGAAACGCCAAAAGTTTGAATGGTTGGACGAGTGCGAGGAGGCATTCAAAAAGTTGAAAGAACACATGGCCAAGCCTCCAATCCTGTCCAAACCCGTTCTTGGAGAAGACCTGTTCCTATATTTGGCCGTCTCCGA
This sequence comes from Cannabis sativa, assembly GCF_029168945.1. Taxonomy (NCBI): domain Eukaryota; kingdom Viridiplantae; phylum Streptophyta; class Magnoliopsida; order Rosales; family Cannabaceae; genus Cannabis; species Cannabis sativa. The sequence goes on from NC_083601.1 coordinate 65,192,831, forward strand.
GCACGCGGTCAGCGCTGCCCTAGTCCGGGAAGAAGAGAAAACTCAACATCCCGTATACTACGTCAGCAAGCACATGATAGGGGCGGAGACACGGTACCCCATCATCGAAAAATTAGTTTTCTGCCTCCTAATGGCCTCAAGAAAATTAAGGCCGTACTTTAGGGCGCACCCAATTAAGGTGCTGACCAATCACCCACTCCGGCAAGTCCTACAAAAGCCAGAGGCATCCGGAAGGCTCCTCAAATGGGCAATGGAGTTAAGTCAATTCGACTTATACTACATACCCCGCATCTCCATAAAGGGACAAGCGTTGGCGGATTTCATCACCGAATGTAATGAAGCCGAGGCAACCGCGAACGTCCTGGTTGTTGGAAATTATTTTACCAGGATGTTAGATCTACTCACAAGTATGTTTATTAACACCCTAAATATGAACTTTCTAAAACGATGAAATAAACACGTATAAAGTTTAGGAAACCTTACATTGGGTGCAGCGAAATTAAATGACTCCTTCCGTTCAGATATCTAGCCCTTGATTCCTTTCTGTAGCAGAGCATTATCAATATCTGAACCTGGATCTCTTTCTCTGAATCTTTGATGCTGAAACTCCTTCTTGCTGAAAGTCTTTCTTCACGATCTTCCTCACTATGGTTGAGGTATCACTTGTTGTGTGTGGGCACTTCTCTTACACTAAGAATTTCAAAATTCAAGAGGGAAGAAAGAGAGAGGGAGTGGTCGGCCAGATAGGGAGAGAGAAGGCTCAGTTTTTTTTCTGAATCAGAAGTGTAGAAAATTTATTGTAATTTTTCGGAAGCCTTCACTATCTATTTATAGCATTCCACTACGGTTAGGTTTGAATTATTTGGCATTAAAATAATGAAAATATCAGTTTAAAAATTCAAACCAAGTGGCCGGCCATGTAGAGTAATGGGCCTTACTTGGATTTTGCAGTTTTCTCAATTTTGCATCTGATTTTCTCAAAAACGCCAATTTTCAAATTCAACCATTTAAATGCCAATTCTAACTTTTTAATAACTATAAATAATTGTTAAATAATATTTTCATTTATCATATTTATTAATTGAACCATACAAAGTATCATAATTAACAAATATGCCCCTAAAAATCTTTCTTTACAATTTTGCCCTTACTTAGTGAAAAATTCACAAATAGACATAGTCTAATTTGAGAATTATAATTGATTAATCAAAACCAATTATATGAGTCTTACAAGCAATATTATCTGAACTAGTGCGGGGACCATGGGTCTATATAACCGAGCTTCTAATAAGTAGATCAAGAATTTATTACTAAAATTCACTAACTTATTAATTCTTTGTTGAATCCACGCATAGAACTTAGAATTGCACTCTCAGTATATAGAATGCTCTATATGTTCCACCATATAGACACATCATTAGTTATCCATTATTATAATCCTAATTTGATTAATGATCCTCTATATGAATGATCTACACTGTAAAGGGATTAGATTACCGTTACACCCTACAATGTATTTATTCCTTAAAACACTTAACCCCGTATAAATGATATTTCAGCTTATGTGAAATGGGTACTCCACCATTTATGTTCGTTTGGTCAAGCTCGAAGGAGATCATCCGTTGCTTACTATTCGCCAGATAGAAGCTATAGATTCCATGTTTATGCTAGCGCTCCCACTCAATTGCACTACCGTGTTCCCAAAATGTACGTATCACCCTGACCTAAAAGTAGGCTTAACTAACAAATCAAAGAACACAAATAGCCTCTCGAGATGGAGCCTAATCATAACAGGATTAAGATCATTTGATCTAGGATCAACTAGACGATATTGACTTGAATAGATATTACGATAAGTTTAATAAATCTAAGTCAAAGTTCAATATCGGTCCCTTCCGATGCATACTCCATGCATCCAACCTGAGCTTTACTTTAACCAATGCTCTGGAAAGAACATAGCACTTCTCCAAATGCAAGTAAACTCTGTTATAGATTATCATATCAGTAAAACACTATGTCTGATAAATCTAGGAAACTTTATTCACATAGTCATGTTTACTTTCCCATGTGTTGACAGCACAATAAACAGGATCAAGTATGTGAAAAGGGTTTCAGATGAATTCATACATTATATACATATATAATCATGAAATAAATCATGTGAACCATGCAACATTAAACGTTATTTCTGATTCATATTAATAAGTAAATCTGATTATATTGAAATGAGTTTTATTTAGGGCATAAAACCCAACAAACTCCCACTTGCACTAATAGAAAAGTAAAAGTGCGTTTCAAATAATCTCAACACCTCGATATACAAATCAAGTGTAGTAGTAGTAAACTCCTCGTAATAGGATCTGAAAGGTTGAATTAACCACAACCTTTTCTCCACCATTACTCTTCCTTAATCACAAAATTATTGATAATGTGAAATTCCTCTCTATATGTCTACTCTCTTGGGATACTGGATTCTATACATACCTTTGGCAACTACTTTTGGTTAATCAGGAAATTAACACTAGTAGTTTAGGCAATTTGGAATGGTGCCAAAAATGTATAGAACTTTCCTTAGACTGAATAAGTACCTTTCCTGCAACTTTAACATTCAGTCTCTCTCTGGTAGACCTAGAGACTTCAGATAGGTTTTTACACTTCTCCAAAATCACTATTCCACCCCCAGAGTAATCACCATCTTATTAGAAAGATTTACTAGCACAAAGGTAAATTTCGAAATCTGATATGGTGTAGTCTAAGAGTTTTAAACACACCCTTATAGACTAACATATAGTTCCTCTTCTTAATCTTAGGATTTACTTGATTGTCTTCCAATGTTCTTCTCCTGGATTAATCTGATACCCACTCATTACTCCCACTCAACAGTAGGTGTCTGGTCTAAGGCATACAAAAGCATATTTAAGACCTCTTTTTGTTGATATAAGAAATTCTTTCATGGCTTTATCTTTTCTGGAATAGTTGAGACTTTTCCTTAGATAAATAAAATCTATGTCCAAGAAGTTGTGAAGCTTCTATAGATTGCCAATAGAAAGAAAATGCTTCAGCATCTTACTAAAGTAAGTTGCTTGCATTAGAGTAAGTAATTACCAGGTATACCACAAGCCATAGGTTTAGATAAACTCAAACCTATAATACTAGGAACAGGAAGTTTGTTAAGTCCATAGAATAGACTTATTAACTAAAATTTCCTTTTATGTCCTTGTAATAGAAAACTTTAGGTTATTCCATGTGAATGGATTAAACCATAGTTCTATTGGATTTTCTTCTTAGTTTATTATCTTGACAATCCATTACTTGTTTAAACTCACAATGGATTTTAATCACTAGTGTCTCCCAAGTCATAAGAAGGTGAGTTCCTAGAAACTCTCCCACTACGACAAGGTACTGTGAATTATGTCTAAGAAAACTAAATGTTATTAACTTCTTTGGTTGTGACAAGACAACAGAGGCAGTGGGATCATCATATGTCATATAAGATGATAGAACACTTTTGGAATAAAAAAAAAATATCTCCTTTATTTTCTACTTTATTTTCAGACTTAGTCATTATCTTAAATTCAACCAAATATAATGAGTAATTCTTACGGTATGCTGTGCATACTCGTCCGCGCGCGCATGAGGTGTTTGGGCGTGAAATCTAGGCGCAGGGGGAAATCGCATGATTTCCGCGCGCGGAATTCTTGATGCTCAACCCCGATTTTTTCGAAACTTCAAAAAATCATAACTAATTCAAATTAAATCGAAATTGAGTTCTGTAAAAAAGTTATTTGCTTAATTTTTTTTCCATACTATCCAATAAAAATAATTCCAGAAACAGATATTCAATTATTTTTCACGAAAATTCACAAACATCAATCAATCATCAAATAACACTCAATACAACATAATACCATCCAAAACATCAAACAATCGTTTTAAAGTCCAAATTTCTTGCAAGCAAATCAATTACCATTGCTCTGATACCAGTTGTTGAAAATTATTTTACCAGAATCTTAGATCTACTCACAAGTATGTTTATTAACACCCTAAATATGAACTTTCTAAAACGATGAAATAAACACGTATAAAGTTTAAGAAACCTTACATTGGGTGCAGCGGAATTAAATGACTCCTTCCGTTCAGATATCTAGCCCTTGATTCCTTCTCGTAGCGAGCATTATCAATATCTGAACCTGGATCTCTTTCTCTGAATCTTTGATGCTGAAACTCCTTCTTGCTGAAAGTCTTTCTTCACGATCTTCCTCACTATGGTTGAGGTATCACTTGCTGTGTGTGGGCACTACTCTTACACTAAGAATTTCGAAATTCAAGAGGGAAGAAAGAGAGAGGGAGTGGTCGGCCAGATAGGGAGAGAGAAGGCTCAGGTATTTTTTTCTGAATCAGAAGTGTAGAAAATTTAGTGTAATTTTCCTGAAGCCTTCACTATCTATTTATAGCATTCCACTAGGGTTAGGTTTGAATTATTTGGCATTAAAATAATGAAAATATCAGTTTAAAAATTCAAACCAAGTGCCGGCCATGTAGAGTAATGGGCCTTACTTGGATTTTGCAGTTTTCTCAATTCTGCATCTGATTTTCTCAAAAAGGCCAATTTTCAAATTCATCCATTTAAATGTCAATTCTAACTATTTAATAACTATAAATAATTATTAAATAATATTGTCATTTATCATATTTATTAATTGAACCATACAAAGTATCATAATTAACAAATATGCCCCTAAAACTCTTTCTTTACAATTTCGCCCTTACTTAGTGAAAAATTCACAAATAGACATAGTCTAATTTGAGAATTATAATTGATTAATCAAAACCAATTATATGAGTCTTACAAGCAATATTATCTCAACTAGTGCGGGGACCATGGGTCTATATAACCGAGCTTCTAATAAGTAGATCAAGAATTTATTACTAAAATTCACTAACTTATTAATTCTTCGTTGAATCCACGCATAGAACTTAGAATTGCACTCTCAGTATATAGAATGCCCTATATGTTCCACCGTATAGACACATCATTAGTTATCCATTGTTATAATCCTAATTTGATTAGTGATCCTCTATATGAATGATCTACACTGTAAAGGGATTAGATTACCGTTACACCCTACAATGTATTTATTCCTTAAAACACTTAACCCCGTATAAATGATATTTCAGCTTATGTGAAATGGGTACTCCACCATTTATGTTCGTTTGGTCAAGCTCGAAGGAGATCATCCTTTGCTTACTATTCGCCAGATAGAAGCTATAGATTCCATGTTTATGCTAGCGCTCCCACTCAATTGCACTACCGTGTTCCCAAAATGTACGTATCACCCTGACCTAAAAGTAGGCTTAACTAACAAATCAAAGAACACGAATAGCCTCTCGAGATGGAGCCTAATCATAACAGGATTAAGATCATTTGATCTAGGATCAACTAGACGATATTGACTTGAATAGATATTACGGTAAGTTTAATAAATCTAAGTCAAAGTTTATTATCGGTCCCTTCCGATGCATACTCCATGCATCCAACCTGAGCTTTACTTTAACCAATGCTCTGGAAAGAACATAGCACTTCTCCAAATGCAAGTAAACTCTGTTATAGATTATCATATCAGTAAAACACTATGTCTGATAAATCTAGGAAACTTTATTCACATAGTCATGTTTACTTTCCAATGTGTTGACAGCACAATAAACAGGATCAAGTATGTGAAAAGGGTTTCAGATGAATTCATACATTATATACATATAATCATGAAATAAATCATGTGAACCATGCAATATTAAATGTTATTTCTGATCTATATTAATAAGTAAAGCTGATTATATTGAAATGAGTTTTATTTAGGGCATAAAACCCAACACCGGTACCATCGGTCCCCACATGGAAAGTATTCGTGGACGGAGCCTCCAACGAAAACGGATCCGGAGCAGGGGTGGCGATGATATCCCCGACCGGGCTTCAACTCCAGGCAGCCCTACGGTTCGACTTCTCAACTTCAAACAACAAAGCTGAATATGAAGCATTGATAGCAGGACTGAGATTAGCAAAGGCCGTGGGGGCCAAAAGAGTAGATGTCTACAACGACTCTCAACTGGTTGTAAACCAGATATCAGGAGAGTATCAAACACACGGCGAGCGAATGGCCGCATATGTAACAATAGTCCGGGAGCTGCTCCACGAGTTCACGGCCTACAAAGTAGAAAGAATCCCCCGTTAAAAGAACGCTCACGCGGACTGTCTGGTTAAGTTAGCTTCAAACAGTGAAATTGAAGCACTGGGGGTAGTACCCGTGGAACGCTTGGCAAGAATAACGGTTGGGCAAGAACCCAACTGGATGGTCCCCATCATAGAATACATAACAAAAGGTGAGTTACCTCAAGAAAGGGCACTGTCTAGAAAGATCCAGTATCAGGCTCATCTGTAATATCCGCTAACTCCGAAAGGGTATTTTTGTAATTTTATTTAGCTGAGAGTATTTTTTTTTTTATGTTACATATTTATGGATTTAAATATGTATGGAATTATTTTTATGGTGATATAATATGTGATTTTATTGGCATGTGTATAATGCCTAATAGATACATTTGTCTGGATATTGTTATATGGGTATATTATTATTATTATTATTATTATTATTATTATTATTATTATTATTATTATTATTATTATTATTATTATTATTATTAACATATTATTATTATTATTATTATTATTATTATTATTATTATTATGATTATTATTATTATTATTATTATTATTATTATTATTATTATTATTATTATTATTATTAACAGTTAGTATATGCGATATACGTATACACGATTCAACCGAACCGAACGCCTATTTTGGTGGAATGGGAATCGCTCCACTTCGGTTCAATGCGATATTTTGCTTGGGTTTAAACACGATAGAAATTAGGTTTTAAACTCTATTTTCGTTCACCCAAAACAGAGAACCAACGAGAGAGAGAGAGCACGTATACGGCGTATACGGTACCGAAAATTTTTCGTTTCTTCAAGCGGAGTGAAACCTGGGTGAACGTGGGGGTTTGGGATCACTTATATACGACCTAAGGAAGCTTTTTAACGTGGTATAAGGGGCGGAAGTCGTCGTTTTAAGATTCGCCATTTTTGAAGCTTCAAAGGTGCGGCTTAGTTACGGACTCGAATTCGAACGTGTTTAAGCTTGTTCTTGGGTCAAGGGAGGTTATATTTGAGTGCATGGGACCCTAAGGATTGTTTTTGACGTAAGAAAACGAAGCTTTAACGTCCAAAACGAAAATCCAAAATTTTGACTCCATTAAAGGCGGTACACCGCCAACGAAGAAGACAACCCCGATCTGCCTTCTCGGACCACTTTTCTTGATCTTTTTGAGGTCCTGAGCATTGTGGAGAGCTTCCCCAATCGAAAGGACGCTTCAAGAGCCATCGGGGACAAAGTTACACTTTACCGGCGACGAAACCGACGAGAACGCCGGCGATCGCGTTCTGACCGTTTCTGAGGTGTTTTTCTTAGATATTTTTGTATATTTTGATTCCTTATTTTATTCTAAGGTGCTTGGTGAAGTTTCATAATTTTCTGAATTTATTTGGAATTATTGTAAATTATTTAGTATAATTCATAGATTAATTATGAAAAATACTTAGATTACTCAGAAAAATCTAAATATATTTTATATGATTAGTTATGAGATATAAACTATTGCAAAATTGGTAGATTTGAATTTCGGTTAATTTTGTATTTTTCATGAATTATTTAGGTTATTTATTAAATTAATTATGAAAAATACTTAGGTTGCTCAGAAAAATCTAGATTAATTTTATTTGATGGACTATGATATATAAACTGTTATAAAATTGGTAGATTGAATTTTCAGGCGATTATGTATTTTTCATGAATTATTGATGTTATTTCTTATTTAAATTATGAAAAATACCTAGGTTGCTTAGAAAATTCAAAGAAAATTATTTATGACTTATTACAGATTATGAAGTGTATTAGAAGAGTTAGATTCGGTTTTTAATCAATTTTGGTATTTTTCATGAATTTAATTAATTAATGCTTAAGTTAAATATGAAAAATAGATAAGTGTTGTTAAAATAGTAAAATGTATTTTTGAAATACCATTTACTGTCTATGATGTCAAAAGGAATAGGTTTTATTATTTATTAGTTGATGTAGGTATTTATTATAATTATTGGTGATTAATTAACTATTTATTTGGACTTTAATAAGAATAAATGGTATTTTAGTAAATTTTACGTAAAAATGTGTTGTATGAATTCATGTTTTACGTTAAGAATGTTTGTTTGAGTCCATGCAATATGTTTGTGTGAATCTAAATAATAAATGCTTATGTATGGTGTGTCATGCAAGCGAAATGGACCTATGTGTTACGTATTTTTACGTAAGTTTCTGTATGAGTTTAGAGATTCATACTTGAATGTATTTTGAGTGTATTGTTGTGTTAATGAATGTCTAGGATCTTGTTCTCAACAAGGAAATTCGTTGAGGTGCTCGAGGTAGCAAGTGTGGTCTTAGCAACTGAGGTAAGAAGAGTGGACATCTGTGCACAGGGTGTATGTTATGCATACAACTTGGGATGGTTTGCTATTTAATTTGATTGTGTTATGATTTCCTTATATTTTGTGATCATCGTTAGCATGAGAATGATATTAGGATCTTGCTGCTTGTGTGAGCATAACACTTGCAGGTTATAACATTATCATGGGTGAGTACAACTTATGGTAATTAATTGCCCTGTTGGATGCCAAGTGTGAGAATAACACAAGGCAGGGCAGTTTACCTCATGTCTGATCAACATGAGTGTATAGTTGATTATCGTATGTGAGTATAATGTGCGATATGAGACATGATTGGTGCATGTGAGAACAACATGCGTTGTGGATATATTTATGGAATGTGAATTACTGTTGATTAATATTAAAGAGCAAATTATGTCAAGTAACTAGTTAGGAGGGTTATGTCCTACATAGCTCTTCTTACTGGGCGTTAGCTCACGGGTACTCTGTGTGCAGGTAAGGGTAAGGCTAAGCAGTGAGAATGAAGAGCTCGAGGCGTGGACCGCATGTTAGGGGGCTGGCACAGTATTTTGCTTTTAGTGTTTTTAACTGCTAAACATTTTGGAACTATTATTTTGACTTAACTAGTTCTTATTTAAGTTTACAGTACTAAAAGTATTTTGTTTTAAACAATGAGATCTCATGCTTGGATATTTTTCAATAAAGCAGTATTTGATTGTCTTTATCTTATTAAATTGTTTTATACGGACTATCCTATGTGACATCTCGGGAAATCGGGGTGTTACAATATGGTACCAGAGCAATACGGTCCTAAAGAATGTGGTTAGCCCTAACATGTAAAGTTCACCGCCATGAGACGAGCTCGACTCACTGTACTGTAAGTGGTTATTACTTATAATTAAGTTGCCTTAAATTTCTGCATGCGAGAGGGTAACATTATTTTCATGTAAAATTGATGATCAAAATGATCTTGATGTGTATTGGTTTGTGTGGTTCAGGAGTTTAGAAATGCCTCCTAGAAGGTCAGTTAGAGTGGGTCGAGGTCGAGGTCGAGGCCAAGGCCAAGGCCGAGATGATGGAGGGATCAATGAACCACCTCAAGCACCACAGGGATGGGAAGAGCGCATTGCTGCACTGGAAGGAATCATTCATAGGCAGGATGAAGAACTTCGTCAGCTGAGACGTCAACCGGAGCCGCCAGTCCAAATAAGGCAGGATGTAGAAAATAGAGACCCACCAGCTGCAGTGGTATATCCTGCTATAGAGGCTAGACATGAGTTGTTAGCAGAGAGATTTCGGAAACAACACCCACCTGAGTTTGAGGGAGGCATAGACCCGGTAGTGGCTGAGGAGTGGATAAGTCGCATAGAAAGCATTTTGCAGATGCTAAGGGTGGATGGGAATGACCGAGTGAAGTGTGCATCTTACATGCTGAGGAAAGATGCTCGTATCTGGTGGGAGGTGGTGGAACAAACAAAGGATGTAGATACCATGAACTGGGACGATTTCAAAAGGGTCTTTAATGAGAAGTATTATAACTCGGCGGCTTCTAGCAGCAAAGGTCGATGAATTTACTGGGTTAGTCCAAGGGAGTCTTACTGTGACTGAGTATGCACAAAAATTTGATAGATTGGCGAAATTTGCTCCAGATCTGGTACCTACTGATAGAGTGCGAGCACATCGATTTGTGGAGGGCCTGAAACCAATGGTTGCTCGAGATGTGGAAATTGTGTCAAGGGGTCAATTCAGTTATGCTCAAGTTGTCGAAATGGCTCTTACGGCGGAGCGGAGTGAAAACAAAATTTGGAAGGAAAATGCTGCCAGGAGAGAATCTAAGAAAGGTGGAGCCAATTCTAATGACCACAAGAAACGGGGACAGGACCAGTCCGGGCAGCCAAGTCAAGACAAGAGGTACAAAAGTGATAACGACCAACGATTTAATGGCAGCAGTGGGCGAAACATTCCAGAATGCCCTAAATGTACCAAACGTCATCTCGGCGAGTGTCGCGCAAAAGCATGCTACAAATGTGGAAAAGAAGGACACATCAAACGCAATTGCCCACTGTGGGGACAGACTGGGAACAGAGCAGAACCCAAGAAAGATGACAAGTATGTTCCAGCCAGAGTTTTTGCCATCACTCAAGCAGAAGCTGAGGCCAGTCCTTCGGTTGTATCAGGTCAGATTCTTATGGCCAACACCACTTGTAAAGTTTTGTTTGATTCTGGTGCAACTCATTCCTTTATTGCTAGCACAATTGTAAATCATATAAATGCACCGAGTGAATTATTTACTGTGGGGTTTGGGACCATGTTACCATCTGGGGAGGTTGTAATCTCTAGAAGTTGGCTTAGGGGTATATCATCGGGATAGATGGTAGAGAATTATTTGTAGACCTGATTGTATTAGATTTATTTGATTTTGATGTAATCTTGGGCATGGATTTTCTTACCAAATATGGAGCATCAATTGACTGCAAGCAAAAGAAAGTTGTTTTCACACCAGAAGATGGAGAGACTTTCGAGTTCAGGGGGGTAGGAAAGAAACCTTGCACTCCTATTATTTCGGCAATGAAGGCTGGGCAACTATTGCAGCGTGGGTGCTTAGGGTATCTAGTTAATGTGGTTGATGACACCAAGAAAATTGAAAGAAAGCCGGAGGAAACACGGGTAGTTGCTGAGTTTCTTGATGTATTTCCAGAGGAGTTACCCGGGTTACCACCACACAGAGAAATCGAATTTGTGATAGAATTAGTGCCCGGGACAGCACCAGTTTCTCGTGCACCATATAGAATGGCACCATCTGAATTGAAAGAACTCAAAATACAGTTGGAAGAATTGCTTAAGTTAGGGTTTATCAGACCTAGCTACTCTCCGTGGGGCGCACCAGTTCTATTTGTTAAAAAGAAAGACGGTACTATGAGAATGTGCATAGATTACCGAGAATTGAACAAGGTGACTATAAAGAATCGGTACCCACTACCGAGGATTGACGATCTGTTTGACCAGCTTCAAGGGAAAAAGGTGTTTTCTAAGATTGATCTTCGTTCAGGGTATCATCAGTTAAGAATCAAAAATGAAGATATACCGAAGACAGCCTTCAGAACGAGATACGGGCATTATGAGTTCATGGTGATGTCATTTGGACTTACAAATGCCCCAGCAGCTTTTATGGACCTCATGAACCGAGTCTTCAAGGAATATCTGGATCAGTTTGTCATTGTATTCATAGATGATATACTGATTTATTCTAAGACAGAGGAGGAACATGAGGAGCACTTACGCTTGACCTTGCGGCGGCGAGAGAACATCAATTGTATGCCAAGTACAAAAAATGTGAGTTCTGGTTGTCCGAGGTTGCATTTTTGGGCCACATTGTCACTAACGGGGAAATAAAAGTAGATCCTGCCAAGGTTGCTGCAGTGAAAGAATGGCCTAGACCAAAGACGGCCTCAGAGGTTCGAAGCTTTTTGGGTTTAGCAGGCTATTATAGAAGGTTTGTTGAGGGGTTCTCAAAGATAGCCACACCCTTAACAGAATTAACTAGGAAGAATCTAAAATTTTCCTGGTCAGACAAGTGTGAGCAAAGCTTCCAAGAGTTGAAGAATAGACTTATCTCAGCACCAATCCTCAGTTTACCAACAGAAGAGGGACAATTTGCGGTATATTGTGATGCATCTAAACAAGGGTTGGGTTGTGTTCTAATGCAAGAAGGGAAGGTAATTGCTTACGCTTCAAGGCAATTAAAAGAATACGAACAGAGATACCCGACACATGACCTAGAGTTAGCCGCAGTGGTTTTTGCACTAAAAATTTGGCGTCATTATCTCTATGGAGTGAAATGTGAAATCTACACCGATCATAAGAGTTTAAAGTACTTTTTCACCCAGAGGGAGTTAAACATGAGGCGAGGAGGAGATGGTTGGAGCTAGTCAAAGACTACGACAGCGAGATAATGTACCATCCTGGTAAAGCCAATGTGGTAGCGGATGCACTCAGCCGTAGAGGTCCCGGACTAGTTTCCACTTTACAAGGAGTATCAAGGGAATTAGTGGAAGACATGGAACGAGCTGGTATAGAGTTTATTACAGGACAACTTGCAAAGGTCACACTTCAATCCACTTTGTTAGAAAGAATTAAGGAGGGGCAGACGACAGATCAAAAGCTCAGTGAACTAAAGCAAGAAATTTTGAATAGTAACGCCAAAGATTATGAAATATCAGACACGGGATTAATTCGGTTCAAGGGACGAATTTATGTGCCCGATAATGATGAGCTCAAGAAGGGGATATTGGTAGAAGCTCATACTACACCTTATTCAGTTCATCCCGGGACCACTAAAATGTACCATGACCTAAAAGCATTGTATTGGTGGCCTGGTATGAAAAAGGATGTAGTTGAATTTGTGGCCAAATGCTTAACATGTCAACAAGTTAAAGCAGAGCATCAAAGACCAGCGGGATTGTTACAACCACTGAAGCTCCCTGAATGGAAGTGGGAAGAGATTTCCATGGATTTTGTGACTGGATTACCTAAGACTACAAAGCAACATGACGCCATTTGGGTAGTCATTGATAGGTATACAAAATCTGCCCATTTTCTACCAGTACGCATGACTTACTCCATGGACCATTTTGCTGAACTTTATGTGAATGAGATTGTGAGATTACATGGGGCACCGTATTCTATTGTTTGTGATCGAGATGCTCGGTTCACTTCGTCTTTTTGGGAAAGCTTACAGAGAGCAATGGGAACTCGATTGAAGTTCAGCACTGCATATCATCCAGAGACAGATGGTCAGACTGAGAGAACAAATCAGATCTTGGAAGATATGTTGAGGGCATGTGTGATAGATTTCCAAGGATCATGGAGCAAATACCTGCCTTCGATTGAATTTTCTTACAACAACAGCTATCAGTCTACAATCGGGGTAGCACCCTATGAGATGTTGTATGGAAGAAAATGCAGGTCTCCACTGCATTGGGATGAGTTGGGAGAGAACAAACTCCTAGGGCCAGATGCAGTTCAGCACACCAATGAAGCTATTCAGAAGATCAGGGCTAGAATGATCACAGCTCAGAGCAGACAGAAATCTTACGCAGACCTGAAGCGGAGGGACATTGAGTTCGAAGTGGGTGATCATGTGTTTCTTCGAGTGACACCACGAAAAGGACTCTCGGTGAAGAGATTTGGCAAGAGAGGGAAACTAAGTCCCAGATATGTTGGTCCATTTCAGATATTGGATAGAGTGGGCAGTGTAGCTTATAGAATAGCTTTACCGCCATCATTATCTGGGGTGCACAATGTATTTCATGTATCTCAACTCCGGAAATATGTGTCAGACCAATCGCATGTTTTGCGCTATGAAACACTGGGTTTGCAGGAAGATTTGTCCTACAATGAACGTCCGGTAAAGATTCTTGATCAAAAGGATAGGATTTTGAGAAATAAGACAATTACCCTCGTGAAAGTCCTATGGAGAAACAGTGTGGTTGAGGAAGCTACTTGGGAGCTTGAATCTGATATGCGAGAACAATATCCAGAATTATTTGAGTAAAATTTCGGGACGAAATTTTCTTTTAGAGGGGGATAATTGTAATATCCGCTAACTCCGAAAGGGTATTTTTGTAATTTTATTTAGCTGAGAGTATTTTTTTTTTTTTTATGTTACATATTTATGGATTTAAATATGTATGGAATTATTTTTATGGTGATATAATATGTGATTTTATTGGCATGTGTATAATGCCTAATAGATATATTTGTCTGGATATTGTTATATGGGTATATTATTATTATTATTATTATTATTATTATTATTATTATTATTATTATTAACATATTATTATTATTATTATTATTATTATTATTATTATTATTATTATTATTATTATTATGATTATTATTATTATTATTATTATTATTATTATTATTATTATTATTAACAGTTAGTATATGCGATATACGTATACACGATTCAACCGAACCGAACGCCTATTTTGGTGGAATGGGAATCGCTCCACTTCGGTTCAATGCGATATTTTGCTTGGGTTTAAACACGATAGAAATTAGGTTTTAAACTCTATTTTCGTTCACCCAAAACAGAGAACCAACGAGAGAGAGAGAGCACGTATACGGCGTATACGGTACCGAAAATTTTTCGTTTCTTCAAGCGGAGTGAAACCTGGGTGAACGTGGGGGTTTGGGATCACTTATATACGACCTAAGGAAGCTTTTTAACGTGGTATAAGGGGCGGAAGTCGTCGTTTTAAGATTCGCCATTTTTGAAGCTTCAAAGGTGCGGCTTAGTTACGGACTCGAATTCGAACGTGTTTAAGCTTGTTCTTGGGTCAAGGGAGGTTATATTTGAGTGCATGGGACCCTAAGGATTGTTTTTGACGTAAGAAAACGAAGCTTTAACGTCCAAAACGAAAATCCAAAATTTTGACTCCATTAAAGGCGGTACACCGCCAACGAAGAAGACAACCCCGATCTGCCTTCTCGGACCACTTTTCTTGATCTTTTTGAGGTCCTGAGCATTGTGGAGAGCTTCCCCAATCGAAAGGACGCTTCAAGAGCCATCGGGGACAAAGTTACACTTTACCGGCGACGAAACCGACGAGAACGCCGGCGATCGCGTTCTGACCGTTTCTGAGGTGTTTTTCTTAGATATTTTTGTATATTTTGATTCCTTATTTTATTCTAAGGTGCTTGGTGAAGTTTCATAATTTTCTGAATTTATTTGGAATTATTGTAAATTATTTAGTATAATTCATAGATTAATTATGAAAAATACTTAGATTACTCAGAAAAATCTAAATATATTTTATATGATTAGTTATGAGATATAAACTATTGCAAAATTGGTAGATTTGAATTTCGGTTAATTTTGTATTTTTCATGAATTATTTAGGTTATTTATTAAATTAATTATGAAAAATACTTAGGTTGCTCAGAAAAATCTAGATTAATTTTATTTGATGGACTATGACATATAAACTGTTATAAAATTGGTAGATTGAATTTTCAGGCGATTATGTATTTTTCATGAATTATTGATGTTATTTCTTATTTAAATTATGAAAAATACCTAGGTTGCTTAGAAAATTCAAAGAAAATTATTTATGACTTATTACAGATTATGAAGTGTATTAGAAGAGTTAGATTCGGTTTTTAATCAATTTTGGTATTTTTCATGAATTTAATTAATTAATGCTTAAGTTAAATATGAAAAATAGATAAGTGTTGTTAAAATAGTAAAATGTATTTTTGAAATACCATTTACTGTCTATGATGTCAAAAGGAATAGGTTTTATTATTTATTAGTTGATGTAGGTATTTATTATAATTATTGGTGATTAATTAACTATTTATTTGGACTTTAATAAGAATAAATGGTATTTTAGTAAATTTTACGTAAAAATGTGTTGTATGAATTCATGTTTTACGTTAAGAATGTTTGTTTGAGTCCATGCAATATGTTTGTGTGAATCTAAATAATAAATGCTTATGTATGGTGTGTCATGCAAGCGAAATGGACCTATGTGTTACGTATTTTTACGTAAGTTTCTGTATGAGTTTAGAGATTCATACTTGAATGTATTTTGAGTGTATTGTTGTGTTAATGAATGTCTAGGATCTTGTTCTCAACAAGGAAATTCGTTGAGGTGCTCGAGGTAGCAAGTGTGGTCTTAGCAACTGAGGTAAGAAGAGTGGACATCTGTGCACAGGGTGTATGTTATGCATACAACTTGGGATGGTTTGCTATTTAATTTGATTGTGTTATGATTTCCTTATATTTTGTGATCATCGTTAGCATGAGAATGATATTAGGATCTTGCTGCTTGTGTGAGCATAACACTTGCAGGTTATAACATTATCATGGGTGAGTACAACTTATGGTAATTAATTGCCCTGTTGGATGCCAAGTGTGAGAATAACACAAGGCAGGGCAGTTTACCTCATGTCTGATCAACATGAGTGTATAGTTGATTATCGTATGTGAGTATAATGTGCGATATGAGACATGATTGGTGCATGTGAGAACAACATGCGTTGTGGATATATTTATGGAATGTGAATTACTGTTGATTAATATTAAAGAGCAAATTATGTCAAGTAACTAGTTAGGAGGGTTATGTCCTACATAGCTCTTCTTACTGGGCGTTAGCTCACGGGTACTCTGTGTGCAGGTAAGGGTAAGGCTAAGCAGTGAGAATGAAGAGCTCGAGGCGTGGACCGCATGTTAGGGGGCTGGCACAGTATTTTGCTTTTAGTGTTTTTAACTGCTAAACATTTTGGAACTATTATTTTGACTTAACTAGTTCTTATTTAAGTTTACAGTACTAAAAGTATTTTGTTTTAAACAATGAGATCTCATGCTTGGATATTTTTCAATAAAGCAGTATTTGATTGTCTTTATCTTATTAAATTGTTTTATACGGACTATCCTATGTGACATCTCGGGAAATCGGGGTGTTACATCATCGTTATGTAATGATGGATAATATTCTCTACCGAAGAGGACTCAGCATGCCTTATTTAAGGTGTGTATCGGACCCTGAAGCTAGGCAAATTATGCTAGAGGTCCACGAAGGGTTCTGTGGAGATCATACAGGAGGACCTAGTCTCTCAAAGAAAATATTGAGACATGGATACTTCTGGCCAACAATGAAAAAAGATTGCATAGACTATGTCCAAAAATGTGATTCGTGCCAAAGGTTCGCGAACATACCGAGAGCTCCTCCCAATGAAATTACCCTGATGACTAGTCCTTGGCCCTTTGCGGTCTGGGGAATAGATCTTATTGAGTCCCTGCCAAAAGGAAAGGGAGGAGTAAATTATGCAATAGTAGCAGTAGACTACTTCACCAAATGGACGGAGGCTGAGCGCATGAAGACTATAACTGCTAAAAAAGCACTAGACTTTGTTATCAAAAGCATAGTATGTCGATATGGCTTGCCTCACAAAATAGTCTCTGACAATGGAAAACAATTTGATTGCGAAGAGTTCACTGACTTCTGCAACCAAGACGGAGTCGTAAAAAGCTTTTCCGCGGTGGCAAGGCCACAAACAAACGGACAAGCAGAAGCAGTCAACAAAATTTCAAAGGTCACCCTAAAGAAAAAATTGCTGGCCTGCAAAAACAACTGGCCCGAAGAGTTGCCAAGAGTGTTATGGGCTTACTGGACGACCCCCAGAACCACGACCGACCACTCACCTTTCTCAATGGTGTACGGTTGTGAAGCGATGGTCCCGGTAGAAAGGTTATTTCCATCCCACAGAAGAACGACTTACGATCCGGCTACAAACCAAGCTTTATTACAAGAAGCGCTGGATCAAGTTGAAGAACTCCGAGACGAGTCGCAAATACGAATGGCAGCTTATCAAAAGAAGGTGATAAAATATTTTAATTCCAAAGTTAAAAATAGAAAATTTGCTATTGGGGACTTGGTCTTAAGAAGAGTCTTCCCAGCCACCCAAGAACCCGGAGTGGGGGTACTTGGGCCAAATTGGGAAGGGCCATATGAAATCGAGGACGAAATCGGTTCAGGTACTTATAAGCTAAAAAGGATGGACGGAACCATTGTGCCAAGGGCCTGGAACACCGATCACCTCCGAAAATATTACCAATAGTCCAAAAGTTTAACTTAGGCTTTGTTTAAAGGGTTTGTACCGTCTAAGTGTATGCAGCCTCTGTGTTTTAAATAAAACTAGGTGCCTTAAAAAAAAAGTTTTCATGCCACTCAGGGGGGTACTAAGGCATACCACACGGACAGACGAAAAACAGGCCAAAAGTAAAACATCCTGACCCAAAGGGCAGGTCAAAAAAAAAAAAAACATCCTGACCCAAAGGGCAGGTCCAAAAAAAAAAGAGAGTATGCACCAAAAAAGAGCATATGTATAAACATCCTGACCGAAAGGGCAGGTCCAGAAAGAAAAAAAAATATGTGCATCAAAAAGGATCATATATATATAGAAATCCTAGCCTAAGGGCATGTAAAAAAATATATATATATATATACAAAGGGCCCGGGGATAGGCCTTAACCATTGTTTCCCCTCAAAAAAATAAAACAGCTATTAAATAAAGATTGTCTTAAATAAAAGCAAATTAGCTGTAAATAAAAATAAAAGATAAGAAAAATCTGGGTTGTAATGGGTTGGATTCCGAACGGCCTAGTCGACGCGAGGTGGAAGGCGAGGGTCAATGCGCGTCTCCAGCATGGCGTCAAGCTTCTTCTTCTTCTCCCGGAATTTGGCGATCATCTCTACAGGTTTGGGTAGAAGTCGAGCTTGATGCTCTGGCCATTTGTTGACCAGGCCATGTAGACGCCATCATCGAAGCGCTTGATGCAACGACTGCAGGAGATAGGAGAAAGGAGCTCATCTTTCTTAGCCTTCTTCAAGGCTTGGTCTTTAAAGTCCTTAAGCTCCTTCAGCTCCATGGCCAAGTTAGCCCTGCACTCCAAGTCCGCCTGGTGCAACTCCTCTAAGGACTTCACCTTCGCAACTATTTCGTCTAAGGCCTCCCTAGCCTCCCGGAGCTCGCGTTTGGCCTTGGCGACAGCCTCGCCCTCCGCCCTCAACGCTTCCCAGTGCTTTGCCTCCAGCGTATCCCTCCGAAAGACCTCCTCTCGGATCATCGCCTCCGCCTGGGCTTCCCTTTGCTTAGCCTCTTCCTCGAACTTGGCCTTAGCAAGTGCCTCCTGACACGCAGCCTCCTCCCGGAACCCCTAGCAGATAGGTCCTGTAGGATCTTCACGACTTCGTCTATTCCCCTAAATTCAGACAAGATGAAGCCGTGATTAATTACGGTCTTGGAAAGGCGACCAACCTCTGCAGCAAGCTGGAAAAGGAAGCAAGAGTGAGTAAAGGCCTTAAGTAAAATAATGAGAAAAGAAGTAAGTCGCAAAGTGCTTACCGCGGCTAGGGCGTGGCTGAGATCCTGAACTTGAAAGACGGAGTTCAAGGATGCGTAAGCAGCGTATCGCTTAGGCGCGCACCGGGTTAGCTGGGCGACATACTCGCCGGTCATCTCCGCGGCAAAAGGAGCCAAGGTAGGCCCGAGGAAGCGGTTGAACCAGTCCGTCATGGGGTCCAGGTTTAAATCCCATGAATTCTGGAAGTTCTCCTCGTTAAGGGAGTTTACCACCTCCTCTCGCAGAACCCTCCTCAAGGCCTCCACCTCAGCATGCCCCCGGGAGTACTCGTCAAGGGCATAATTGTACTTGGCTATTCGAAGCTCCTGCCTCGCCTCATCACAATGCTGGGAGGCACTGTAAATTCCTCCACCTTAGGAGGGATCCCGAAATCATGGCTTGGGACCGGAGTGTCCATCCTGCGCGGCCGTTTAGGTGTCTCCTCAGCTACCATCTTGCCTTTGCGCTTGCGCACCAGAGCAACCTCTTGCTCTTCTTCACTTTCGTCAACTTCCCCAGGAAGAGCCCATTTCTCTTCTTGACCTTCTTTAGCTTCCTCAAGAAGTACCTCCTCCTCATCCACTAAGTCAATAGTGTTGGGAGGGGCACTGAAAGAAGCCTTCACGGGGGTCACAATTTGGGAAGAAGTTGGAGGGAGGGAAGCATCAGGACTGTGGGCTCCGGAAAGGGTGGCCAAGATCGCCTCCATGGGATTAGCTACTGCAACAAGAGAAAAGAGTTAAGTGTTAGAATATCAGTGAAAGCAGTAAACACTTAAAAAGCAATCAAGCTAGTCCTACCTCGACTCTCTAATTTGGCCCTAGCAAAGTTCTGAATATTAACACTGGCTGCATCATCCCCGAGATAGTTGTCCGAGGGACGGAACCAGCTAGAAGAAAGATAGACCGAAGGATCCAAGGGAACGGGCACCGGAGGTCCAGAATCCATCCGGGACCGACCTAAATAATCTCCTAAGTTGGAGAAATAATAATCCTTTGCATGATCCCCCCACCGGGTCGAGGGCATCCTAAACCTAA
This sequence comes from Cannabis sativa, assembly GCF_029168945.1. Lineage (NCBI taxonomy): Eukaryota > Viridiplantae > Streptophyta > Magnoliopsida > Rosales > Cannabaceae > Cannabis > Cannabis sativa. The sequence goes on from NC_083601.1 coordinate 65,213,342, forward strand.
GGAGATGTTCATCGAACCCTACAGGCCTAAGGCTAGCATATTCGTGAACAGGAGGGACGTAATGTATTGTTAAAGGGGACTTACTAGAGTCGAAAGTGCTGGCAGGACGGTAGGCCTTGGCTTGGGAGCCCTCTTCTCAACCGGGCTCCCAATGCAAAGGGGTCTCCCGACAGCCGTCTGGGTCCTCCTCTCAACCGGGCTCCCGACGCGAAGGGGCCTCCCAGCAGCCGCCTGGGCCTTAGTGTAAGCCTTCTCTTGGGCCTTCTGGTAGAGGTACTCTCGGGACCTCTCTTCCACAGTGGCAATGATCTCATCCCGGAAGGTCTTCTCCGCGGCCGGAACCCTTACGTTCGGGCAGATAACCTTGGAAAGGCTGGACTCCTCCACCGATTGATGCCCTAGGATTAGCCTGGCCTTCCGGCAATTCTCCGTCGTGACCAATCTCCCGACGTCGAGATCCTTCCTATCATAAGTGGCGAAGGTCTTGGCCCGTTGGAGGAAGATCTGAGTAGGCGCGGTCCGTTCGTACGAAGGGATCCTAGCCCATTCCGTGAGAAGCTCCGGGTGTTCCACAGCTCGGAACCCGGAGGAGAAGAAGAAGCGATGGCAATACTCCTTGACGTGTTTTTGCTGGTTGAAAGGTACCACACCCTCATTCAAGGGGTGGGCCCGGAAGCCGTAAAAGCCGTCCTTAAGTTTGTCCCCCTTCTTGGGGAAAAAAACGAGTTCATAAAAGTACAAAATCTCTGCCGGACTGGGAGAGCCCCACCCCCGGGCAGAGTAAAAAATAAATTAGCATGAAAGCAGACGGTAAGTGTAACGCCCTAAAGCTAAGGCACGCTACAGTGCTTTTTCAATTATAGTGCAATCTTTGCTAATCAAAGAATTTTCTCGAAAAACGTGTCAAATTAAAACTTTTACATTAAATATTAAACTTTGTAATATAATAACATATTTACAAATGTCGGGATCTCGTTTTCAAACTTTGTAAAATTAACATTTCAAAATACACATTTAGTACAAGTCGCACAACGACTATCAAAATACAATCCCCAGATGTCCCGAGACCGAACACTCCAGGTCGCGCTGCTTTGACATGTACAATCCCATCTGAGCTCAGGTTCACTCCTATTCAGCCTACGCCTTTCCTTTACCTACACATGGAAGCAGAGCTGTGAGTCGACAGACTCAGTAAGAAATGCATATAACATATTATATAATTTCCGACATGTAAATAGGCGCCCATACACCTATTTATAGAGCTTAACAGATGAGTATGAACGTTCAATACTAGGGTACAACCACTATACCACATACACAACGTACCTCACTGTACGAGTGTTGGTAGGGTTTTCTTCGTACCCTGAGTAACACTGAGTGATATACCACACACCTTAGCACTTTCCCGTACCCGTGTTGGTATCACTGTATCGTACTCACAACAACAATACTCACTATACCAATGCACTCTGTATCATATCCATACAAGTGTTGGTAATGCAAATCACAAATTAAGCATGCATATACAAACACATATACACACATTCAGATAATCACATCACATATTATATTCAGCTCTTACCTGTTTTCCGAATTCAAGTTTGCTGGCCGACCTGAACGGAAATCTTGTGCTAGATGGATGCCCTAATCACATGTTGAAACTGGGTAAGTTACATGGTTAAAACCCTAATCCCGGGAAACCCAAAACCAAAACCCTAGGTTCTACTATGCTCTTAATGGGTTATTCTAACTCTGGAAATGGGGAAACACCCAACCGAGGCATCGAAATGGCAAAAATTGAGAAAATGAAAGGCCCGGGGAACCCTGCCAAAACCGGCTAGCCGGTTTTTGTGGCACTGCAAACCAGCTAGCCGGTTTGCACCAGGTTTCCCAAAACCTTCATTTCTTGCTCAATTCTCCTCCAATTGCAATGAAACCTTCCAGAGTTCCTATTCAATGTATAAACAAGAAAATCCAGCCAGTAATTCACAGAACAAACCACCAAAATCCAAGTTGCCATTAAAGCTCAAAGCTTTGAACTCAATGTTCAAAGTTGCATAAATCTTAAACCATTCAGCAAAACCTGCCACAAGGGACTAAAACCAGCTCAAATAAACCCTAGAATTCGAACCCTAAACCTAACTAAACTTAGCAGCCCCCAAAACCAAGAATCACATATTCAACCTAACTCAAAAGCTTGAAAACTAAAAGGGTTTCATTAGAACTTACCTTAGGTTTAATTTCTTGATGAATCCTTGATGAAAACACCACAAATCACAGCAAAACCCCCTGGTTTGCTTCAGCCAAAATAAAGAGAAAGAGGGAAAGAGCTCAACCTTTGATGTTTGACTTTTCTTTACTTTTTCAAAAATGAGAAAATGAATTTCTCAACTAAGTTTGGCTGAAAATTAAAAAGGCCATGTGTCACACACCTAGGCAGCCACTCAATCCCAAATTTAAATTACTATTTTGCCCTTTAAGTTAAGACTTAGTTATTTCTAAAGCTAGGGGTAAAATGGTCAAATTCTATAACCCCGCTCAACCCCGATAAATTATTTTCTCTAGAATATTTCCCACTAAGAAATAAGGGTCTAAACTTACCCATGTGATCAATCTAGCCATCCATCGCATTTTCTGTTGTCGCCGAGCAAAAATTACAAAAATAACATATTTCACATATAAGCTAAATAATACCCCTAGAGTTTAATAAAATCTCCAAAATTGAGAAATTATAACTCTAACATTTATTTCTAAATATTGGGGTCCACAATTAAATTAATTCATAAATAATAATAAAATAATAAAAATTAGTGCTAATTGCCTTTACTAATCCAAATTACTAGAGCGGTCATTACAATTATCCCCCCGTTAATAGGATTTCATCCTCAAAATCTAACCTGAATAACTCTGAATGCTGAGTCCTCATATCCGACTCCAATTCCCAGGTGGCTTCTTCCACCTTACTGTTCCTCCAGAGCACCTTAACCAGTGCAATAGTCTTGTTCCGAAGAACTTTTTCCTTTCTATCCAAAATCTTCACATGTTACTCTTCATAGGATAAGTCTGGTTGTAGTTCAAGGGCTTCATAACTCAAGACATGAGTCGGGTCTGACACGTATTTCCTCAACATAGAGATGTGAAATACGTCATGAACAGCCGATAACGGTGGTGGTAAGGCTAGCCGATACGCTACCTGCCCGACCTTCTCAAGTATTTGAAATGGCCCAATGAACCTAGGGCTTAACTTACCCTTCTTCCCGAAGGGTCTAATACCCTTCATTGGTGAAACCCGCAGGAAAACATGTTCCCTACATGAAATGTAGCATCCATGCGCTTCGGATCAGCATAAATTTTCTGCCTGCTTTGAGTAGCAAGCATCCGAGCCTTGATCTTATCTGTTGATCGAGGTTTTCGTCAACCAATAAAATAATATAAGATTAGAGAACTGTAAGATATTAAGAGAAGGATTTTTACGTGGTTGGGGTGTTAATGAGCCTTAGTCCACGAGTCTGTGTATTTAGGAGTGTATTAAATACAGAGAATGTTGTTGGTGAGTATTTACTCTTCTTGCACTTATGCAATCCCAAATTCTCGACCCCCTTTAATGAGCTTTGAGGGGGTATTTATAGTGTTTTTGGTGGGGTAATTCCCAGGATTATTATACATGTATCTCTGTAAATATCCATAAAGTTGGGTATTCCCAATGAATATACCATGAGTAATGCATGGTCAAATCCCTAGGTGCTGTGGGGTTTTTATGTGGAATGTCCTTATTGTCTTTTGACTGACGTGACTCTTCACAGTGTAGTCGTCAATAGACTTAAATGATCATTACTTCGCAGGTGCAAATTGGGGGTTGTGCCGTCAGACTTTATTGCGTGTAGCAGTCCCAACACGTTTCCTCCCATGCGGCATTAAATGCAAAATGACTGCTCAGGGGAAGCCTGACACCTCGCGGAGATGCTTTGATGTTACTTAGGCTTCCGGGAGCATAGGGGGCTCCGTATGCCTTCTTCGGGAGGCACGTCGCGGATGCTGCCTTCTTTCATAAAGACATAGCAAATAATTCAAGTATTAAGATGTTTTGATCCACGTGTCCCTGTCTGGTTGGTCCACGTATATTGGGCAAAATCAGGGGCAACATTTACCCCCCAAGCCTTATTTATTTGAAAAATAAAACAAGGCTTCTTCAAGTGCCTCCGGTTGACTCCTCGGTTTCCTAGCACGTGCTTTGGGCGCGTGAAGGTGCATTTAATGATCACCATTAATGCAGTGATTCACTTTTTGCAGACGTCGATTCGTTTCATGCCAATTGATTGATACGGCGCATTAATGGTGTCAGATGGATACTCAAACGTTTCCACCGCCTTAATTACGAATCAATCCAACCGTTGATTCTTGGGAATTCGAATCGTGTGCCTTCCCAGCCGTTCGATTGGTTGGTGATTGCGCCTGTTCCTCATGCACTTTGGCCTATAAAAGCCACCACCTTTCCTTCATTTGGTTACTTTCCTTTTTTCACCAACTTTCTTCGAGTTTTCCAGAGAGAAAGAAATCCTCAGACCAGAAAACCTTCAAACAATTTACAGATTTCTTTGTTTGATCAACAGCAAACCCCCAGTTCCAACACTTCATGTAAGTTTCTCGCACCCCTTACTTTACTGTTGTGTTCATGGCATGCTTTACTATTTACTTGTTTTTCTGGGTTAGTGTTTGAAGTTTCTGGGAATGTATTCCCTTGAGTTTTCATGTAATACGTCTAGATTTCCCTTCTCTGGTGTTAGGGTTACTCTTGTTACGCACTGTTATTATTTTTTATAAAGGACCATATACTCTTCGTGTGATGGCCTTCAAGGGAATAGAGAAGACTTCGTCTTTCTCGATTTTTTGCCCTTCCTCTTTCTTTTTCTTTTATGCCCAATGTCACCATCTGTGAGATCTTGCACCCGACTTTTGTCCAGGAAATCTTCCTAAGGCTTTCTTGCTGACAAAAGTCCGGAGGGGGCCTCTTTCTAGTGGTTAGGGGACCCCCATTCCCTTTTTTGATTTAGGGTTTGGTATGGGGCGTAATTGCTGGAATTTAAATTCTTTTTAAGAATCAAAAAAGTCTGCATCCGGTTCAAAATCTTCCAAGAAGAGCCGAAAGCGCCTAGCCACCTTGGAAGAGGTCATGATGGGTCCCGTTGCCCAGGAGGGGTATAGACCGCGTGCTATGGGATGGGAAGCGGCCGAGCTTCACTCCACTCTGACTTGCCCTCACCAGTTGGAGAACATTGTGGAGGTGGCTGGAATTAAGCCCGCGACGTTCGGGACGTACCACCGGCCGCACTGAGATGCGGAGACGCCTAACCATAATTACGGAGGCTTCGGGGCTTGGAGCCAGACGCATCTGATGTTCGGGGCCATGCTTCCCCTTCAAGATTATTTTATTAACTTTCTTGTATTTGTCGGCCTTGCGCCATACCAACTAATTCCCCAAGCTTACCACCTGCTTTCAGGCTTATTTATTTTTTACTCCGCCTGGGGATGGGGCTCTCCCAGTCCGGCGGAGATTTTGTATTTTTACGAACTTGTTTCTGTCCCCGAGAAGGGGGACAAACTTAAGGACGGTTTTTATGGCTTCCGGGCCCACCCTTCAAATGATGGCGTGGTCCCTTACAATCGGCAAACCCATGTCAAGGAATATCGCCATCGCTTTTTCTTCTCCTCCAAGTTCCGAGCTGTGGAGCACCCGGAGCTCCTTACGGAGTGGGTAAGGATCCCTCCGTACGAAAGAATCGCGCCTACTCAGATCTTTCTTCAGCGGGCCCAGGTTTTTGCGACTTATGATAGGGTTGACCTTGATGTCGGGGGCCTGGTTACGACGGAGAACTGCCGGAAGGCCAAGCTAATCCTGCCGCACCAGTCAGTGGAGGACTCTAACCTTTCTAAGGTTATCTGCCCGAACGTGAGGATTCCGACAGCGGAGAAGACCTTCAGGGATGAGATTATTGCCACCGCGGAGAAGAAGTACCAGGAGTACCTCTACCAGAAGGCCCAGGAGAAAGCTTATACCAAGGCCCAGGCGGCTTCCGGGAGGCCCCTTCGCGTTGGGAGCCCGCTTGAGAGGAGAAGCCAACCGGTTGCCGCTAGATCCCTTCGCATTGGGAGCCCGGTTGAGAAGAGGGCTCCCAAGCCAAGGCCTACGATCCAGGTACCGAATACAGGGGCTCCTGACGCCAGTACATCCAGCTCCGGTAAGTCACCTTTAGCAATACATTACGTCCCTTCTGTTAGCGAATATTCTAGCCTTAGGCCTGTAGGGTTTGATGAACGTCTCCTTAGGTTTGGGATGCCCTCGACCAGGTGGGGAGATCATGCCAAGGATTATTATTTTTCCAACTTAGGAGATTTCCTAGGTCGGTCCCGGATGGGTTTTGGACCTCCGAAGCCTGTTCCCTCGGACCCTTCGGCCTATCTTTCTTCTAGCTGGTTCCGGCCCTCGGACAGCTACCTCAGGGATGATGCGGCCAGCATTAAGATTCAGAATTTTGCTAGGGTCGAATTACAGAGTCAGGGTAGGACTAGCTTGGTTGCTTTTTTGAGTGTTTACTGCTTTCACATATTCTAACACTTGACTCTTTTCTTTTGTTGTAGCAGCTAACTCCATGGATGCAATTTTGGCCGCCCTTGCCGGAGCTCACACTCCTGACGCTCCCCTTCCTCTAACTTCTTCCCAAGTGGCCACTCCCATGAAAGCTTCTTCCAGTGCCCCTCTAGACACTATTGACTTAGTGGATGAGGAGGATGCGCTTCCTGAGGAAGCTAAAGAAGGTCAAGAAGAGCAATGGGCTCTTCCTGAGGAAGTTGAAGAAGGTGAAGAAGAGCAAGAGGTTGCTTTGATCTGCAAGCACAAGGGCAAGATTGTAGCCGAGGAGGTGCCTAAACGGCAGCGGAGAGTGGACACTCCGGCCCCTGGCTCTGATTCCGGGATCCCTTCCGAGGCGCAGGAATATACAGTGCCTCCCAACATAGTGCTGACTCTGGTTCCCGGAGATGAGGCGAGGCAGGAGCTTCGGATAGCCAAACATAACTATGCCATGGACGAGTACTCCCGGGGGCATGCCGATGTGGAGGCCTTAAGGAGGGTTTTGCGAGATGAAATGCAAAATACCCTTAACGATCAGAACTACCAGAACCCATGGGATCTAAACTTGGACCCCCTGTCGGACTGGTTCAATCGTTTCCTCGGGCCCACCTTGGCTCCTTTTGCCGCGGAGATGACCGACGAGTTTGTGTCTCAGCTAACCCAGTGCGCGCCCAAGCGGTTAGCTACTTGTGCATCCTTGAACTCTGTCTTTCAAGTTCAGGATCTCAGCCACTCCTTGACTGTGGTAAGTATTTCGTAGTTTACTTTTTTCCTCATTATTTTTCTTAAGGACTTTACTCACTCTTGCATCCTTTTCCAGCTTGTTGCAGAGGCCGGCCGCCTTTCCAAGAACCTAATCAACCATGGCTTCGTCTTGTCTGAATTTGGGGGCATAGACGAAGTCAGGAAGACCCTGTAGGATCTGTCTGCTGAAAGGCGGACGTTCCAAGAGGATGCTCAGCGGCGGGAGGCCCTTGCCAAGGCCAAGTTCGAGGAAGAGGCCAGGCGGAGGGAAGCCCAAGCGGAGGCGATGATCCGGGAGGAGACCCTTCGGAGGGACAAGCTGGAGGCCAAGCACCGGGAGGAGCTGTGGGCAGAGGGCGGGGCTGTTGCCAAGGCCAAACGCGAGCTCCGGGAGGTTAGGGAAGCCTTAGATGAAATGGCCGCCAAGGTGAAGTCCTTAGAGGAAGTGCACCAGGCAGACTTGGAGTCTAGGGCAAACTTGGCCGTGGAGCAAAAGGAGCTCAAGGACTTTAAAGACCAAGCCTTGAAGAATGCTAAGAAAGATGAGCTCCTTTCTCCCGTCTCTTGCAGTCGGTGCATTAAGCACTTCGACGATAGCGTTTACATGGCCTGGTCAGCAAATGGCCAGAATATCAAGCTTGACTTCTACCCCAAACCCGCGGAGATGATTGCAAAATTCCGGGAGAAGAAGAAGAAGCTTGACGCCATGCTGGAGGCGCGCATTGGTCCTCGCCTTCCTCCTCAAATTGACTAGGTCGTTATGAATTCCACCCAGATTTTTCTTATCTCTTTTTTTTATTTATTTACAGCCAATTCACTTACATTTAAGACAATCTTTATTTATATAACTGCTTTATTTTCTAAGGGGAAACAATGGTTAAGGCCTGTCCCCGGGCCCTTTGTATATATTTATAATTATTTTTTGACCTGCCCTTAGGGCTAGGATTTTTTTATATATATATGATCTTATTTGATGCACATATCTTTCTTTTGGACCTACCCTTTGGGTCAGGATGTTTATATATATATGCTTTTTCCTTTTTTGTGCATACTTTTTTTTTTTGGACCTGCCCTTTGGGTCAGGATGTTTTACTTGGCCTGTTTTTTGTCTGTTCGTGTGGTGTGCCTTAGTACCCCCCTGAGTGCATAGAAACTTTATTTTTAAGGCGCTCTATTTTATTTAAAATACAGAGGCTGCATACACTTAGACGGTACAAACCCTTTAAACAAAGCCTAAGTTACACTTTTGGACTATTGGTAATATTTTCTGAGGTGATCGTCGTTCCAGGCCCTTGGCACAATGGTTCAGTCCATCCTTTTTAGCTTATAGGTGCCTGAACCGATTTCGTCCTCGATTTCATATGGTCCTTCCCAATTTGGCCCAAGTACCCCCACTCCGGGTTCTTGGGTGGCTGGGAAGACTCTTCTTAAGACCATATCCCCAATAGCAAATTTTCTGTTTTTAACTTTGGAGTTAAAATATTTGGTCACCTTCTTTTGATAAGCTGCCATTCGTATTTGTGACTCGTCCCGGAGCTCTTCAACTTGATCCAGAGCTTCTTGAAGTAAAGCTTGATTTGTAGCTGGATTGTAAGTCGTTCTCCTGTGGGACAAGAATAACGTTTCTACCGGGACCATCACTTCACAACCGTACGCCATTGAAAAAGGCGAGTAGCCGGTCGTGGTTTTGGGGGTCGTCCGGTAGGCCCTTAACACTCTTGGCAACTCTTCGGGCCAATTCTTTTTGCAGGCCAACAGCTTTTTCTTTAGGGTAACCTTTAGGATTTTATTGACTGCTTCTGCTTGTCCGTTTGTTTGCGGCCTTGCCACCGCGGAGAAGCTTTTTACTACTCCGTCTTCGTTGCAGAAGTCAGTAAACTCTTCGCAATCAAATTGCTTTCCATTGTCAGAGACTATTTTGTGAGGCAAGCCATATCGACACACTATGTTTTTTATAACAAAGTCTAGTGCTTTCTTAGCAGTTATAGTCCTCATGGGCTCAGCCTCCGTCCATTTGGTGAAGTAGTCTACTGCTACTATTGCATACTTTACTCCTCCCTTTCCTGTTGGCAGGGACCCAATAAGATCTATTCCCCAAACAACGAAGGGCCAGGGACTAGTCATTAGGGTAATTTCATTGGGAGGAGCTCTCGGTATGTTCGCGAACCTTTGGCACGAATCACATTTTTGGACGTAGTCTATGCAATCTTTTTTCATTGTTGGCCAGAAGTATCCTTATCTCAATATTTTCTTTGAGAGACTGGGTCCTCCTGTATGATCTCTCCACAGAACCCTTCGTGGATCTCTAGCATAATTTGTCTAGTTTCAGGGTTCGATACACACCTTAAATAAGGCATGATGAGTCCTCTTCGGTAGAGAATTTGATCCATCATTACACAACGATGAGCCTGATACTGAATCTTTCCGGTTCTTGCCCGACCGTTATTATGGCCTCTTTTACTTTGATGCTTGGCTCTACCAAGAGTTCCACTGGTACTACCCCCAGCCCTTCGATTTCATTATCTGAAGCTAACTTAGCCAGACAGTTCGCGTGAGCGTTCTTTTCCCGGGGGATTCTTTCTACTTTATAGTCCGTGAACTCGTAGAGCAGGTCCCGGACTATTGTTACATATGCGACCATTCGCTCGCCGCGTGTTTGGCACTCTCCCGATATCTGATTTACGACCAGCTCAGAGTCGCTGTAGACTTCTACTCTTTTGGCCCCTACGACCTTCGCTAGTCTCAGCCCTGCTATCAAGGCCTCATATTCGGCCTCGTTGTTTGAAGCTGAGAAGTTGAACCGTAGGGCTGCCTGGAGTCAAAGTCCGGTCGGGGATATCATTGCCACCCCCGCTCCAGATCCATTTTCATTGGAGGCTCCGTCCACAAACACTTTCCATGTGGGGATCAGCAACATCGGCGTATTCGCGGTTGCCTCGGCTTCATTGCATTCGGTGATGAAGTCTGCCAAGGCTTGGCCTTTTATGGAGATGCGGGGGACGTAGTGTAAGTCGAACTGACTTAACTCCATTGCCCATTTGAGGAGCCTTCCGGATGCTTCTGGCTTTTGGAGTCAGTACCTTCATTGGGTGTGCTTGAAAATATGGCCTTAATTTTCTTGAGGCCATTAGGAGGCAGAAAACCAGCTTTTCGATGATGGGGTACCGTGTCTCCGCTCCTATCATGCGCTTACTGACATAGTACACGGGATGCTGAGTTTTCTCTTCTTCCCGGACTAGGGCAGCGCTGACCGCGTGCTCGGAGACGGCCAAATATAAGAATAGGTCCTCTCCGAGAACGGGTTTCGATAGGATCGGAGGCTTGGCCATATGTTCTTTCAACTTTCTGAATGCCTCCTCACACTCGTACGACCATTCGAACTTTTGGCACTTCTTCACTATGTTGAAGAAGGGGATGCACTTATCTGTAGACTGGGAGATAAAATGGCTCAGGGCTGCAACCTTTCCGGTTAGGCTCTGCACGTCTTTATGCTTCTTGGGGGACGACATGCTCAAGAGAGCTTGGATTTTTTCTGGGTTTGCCTCAATCCCCCGCTGGCTGACGATGAAGCCCAGAAAATTTCCTGATTTGACCACAAAGGTACATTTCTTTGGGTTGAGCTTCATACCGTATCTCCGGACTACCTCAAAACACTCTTCTAAGTCGTCTGCATGGCTATTGCATGCTTTTGACTTGACGAGCATATCCTCCACGTACACTTCCATGTTTCGCCCTAAGAGGCCTTTGAACATCCTGTTGACCATTCTTTGGTAGGTCGCTCCGGCGTTCTTCAGTCCGAAAGGCATGACCAGGTAGCAGTATACCCCCTTATCGGTCCTGAAGCTAGTGCACTCTTGGTCCGCCGCATGCATCTTTATTTGGTTGTATCCAGCGTAGGCGTCCATGAAGGACAGTAGGTTGAATTCGGAAGTGGCATCTACCATCTGGTCAATCCTGGGCAGCAGGAAGCAGTCCTTCGAACAAGCTTTGTTTAGATCGATGAAATCTATACAAACTCGCCAAGTCCCGTTCGGCTTGGGCACCAGGATCGGATTGGCTAGCCATTCCGGGTAGTATATGTCGCGGATCATGCTGTTTGTCAAAAGCTTTTCCACCTCTTTCTTTAGGGCCTCGGCCTTTACTCAATCAAGGGGGCGTCGCTTTTGTTGGACTGGCGGCATGTCCGGGTTGACGTTGAGGACGTGGGTGATGACATGGGGACTTATGCCGGTCATGTCCTCTTGGCGCCATGCAAAAATGTCGAGGGCGCCCTTCAGTGTTTTTATTATTTTTTTCTTTTTCCTCCGGATCTAGGCTCTTCCCCAGCCGGAGTACTTTGGTGGAGTCGAGGTCGCACACTGGTATTTCCTCGACATCCTCCATTGGTTCTACAATTTTTTTGGACCCCACTCGGGGATCCAACTCATCTTCATTGAGCCATTTCTGGCTCAATGGTTTCCCGGACCAACAGTACGGGCAGGTGGGCTGCAACGTTGTAACATTGCCTTGCCTTCCCCTAATTTCCTCTCACCGTCCCTATTCCAGCTTCCTAGGTAGGGAACTTTAAGCACAGGTGCCGAATGGATGTGACTCCGCCAAAATCTACCATGGCCGGCTGGCCCAGGATCGCGTTGTAAGCAGTCGGGCAGTCCACCACCACGAAAGTGCAGTATTTGAACGTGCTTTGGGGGGTGTCCGGGCACAAGGTGACGGGAAGTCTCACTTTTCCCATTGGGATAAGCGTCGTTCCGTTAAACCCTGTGAGTTGGGAACCACTGGGTGAGAGGTCTCGGTCCGTCGGCCTATTGCAGTGAAGACCTCCTTAAAAAGTAGATTCACGAAACTTCCGTTGTCAATCAATACTCGGGCCACCACTTTATTGGCGATGGGGGTCTCGATGACCAACGGGTCATGGTGGGGAAAGCGCACCGTCTTGGTGTCTTCTTCCGTGAACATGATGGGTTGATCCATCAGCCGGGGCCTTTGAGTCGGGAGTTGAGTAACCTCCCAAACCTCATTGTGTTTTACGGCCCCCGCATACCGCTTCAATTCTTTGCGGGTGGTTCCTCCAATATGGGGTCCTCCTGAGATCATGGCCACTCTCCCATTGGGTCTGGGTGGCAGACCGGGGATGTGCTGGGCATCTCCGGCGGGAGCAACTGGAGCCAATACTCCTGCTGCACCCCCTGGTGCTCCCTGCGGTACAACCCCTGTCGCCTGACCCAGATTAAGGTGAGGCAGCCGATTCTTGATCCACTCATAGAGGTGCCCCAATCGGATCAGGTTTTCAATCTCATCCTTGAGATTTTTGCATTCATTGGTTCTGTGCCCAATGTCGTTGTGGTACTCGCATCTTTTGATGCGGTCCCTCCGGGAGCTATCCTTGTACAAGGGAGGTGGTCTCCGGTAGTGCGTATTTTGCCTAGTAGCAAAGTACACACGCTCTTGGGAGTCCGTCAGCTCCGTGTACTGGGTGTACAGTGGAGTGTACCTCCTCTTTTGGCGTTTCTCCTCCGTCCGGGTGCTGCCTTTGGAGGATCGTTTACTCCTTAAGCCCTGGGAAGGACCTGCCAGGCTGGCGGTTCGAGCGGAGTGCGAAGGAGCTTGTCCATTTATCCCTGAGGGATTTCCAAAATGGGACGATGCGGGGGCCAAGGCCTGGCTCTGACTGTATTCGGGAGTAGCAGAGAACTGTATGTCGCTCATTGGTGGAGCCGCGGTCGGGACAGTACCCGATGGCGGGGCTCCGGTCATATACCCTGCTATCCCGGTGGGATATTATCCTCCATAGGCCACTATTTGGGCCTCTTCAAGGTTGATGTACTTCCGGACTCTTTTCTGGAAGTCCTGAAGGCTTGCAGCTCCTTCCTGTTGTAGTTCGTTCTAGAATGGAGTCCATGTACGGGTTCCTGCCTGGAGAAGGGCAAGTTGTTGTCCGTCATCAACTTTCTTGGTCTTCGAGGCTTCCTCTCGGAACCTCTTTATATAGTTTTTCAAGGTCTCTGTGGGCAGCTGCTTGATGTTAGTTAAGGCACTGACCTGCAGGTTGACGTTTCTTGCGGCGACAAACTGTCTCTGGAAGTTGGTCTGTAACTTATTCCAACAGCCCACGGATCCTTGTTCCAGCTTCTTGAACCATTCCTCCGCGGACCCGCTTAGGGTAAGCGGGAAGCACAGACATTTTGCGTCATTGCTGACTCTCATGACCATCATGACACGGTTAAACCGTGACAAATGGTCGCTTGGATCGGAGTTCCCGGTATAATCTGCCATTTCGGGCATCTTAAAGTTCTTAGGGAGCTCTGCTTCCAGGATGTGCTTAGCACATGGCTCCCAGTCCTCACAGTCTAAGTCGGAGTCGTCCCCTTTCTGTCTCTAGGAGACTCGGGCGATATCTTTTCGGAGTATGGCGAGTTCCGCCATGATTCCTTCATTTAACGTTCCCGTGGAGACCGCGGGCCCGTATTTCTTTTGGTCAAGGTGATCCCGGAGGTCACCTTGATTCCCATTGATTTGATTTCTCAAATCAATGGGAGGACATCTCTGTCCTCTTCTTCCTCTACCTCCGGGCTCCTGGTGCACGGAAACGCTTTTTCGGTCCTCTCGATCCTGAGCGCCAAGACTCCCTTTTTCGAGTTTGCCCCTCTGCGGACCTTTCCCTTTCGGGAAATCTGAGCGGACCTTTTGCGGATCCTGCGCCTTTTTCTTTCTCCCAGGGGTAGAGGTAGGATTTTTCTTTTGGTTCCCTTCAGCGGGATACCTTATGGGGCTAGGTTCCCTGGACTTTTGCTGTTGGGTTCTAGGCGAGGATTCCTCTGGTTCCTTGCCAAGTCCAGCAGTCATTGCCTTGGGATGCACGTGGATGCCAGCCACCTCCATGGCTTTTTGCATGGCTAGCATTGCCTCTTGCATTTTTTGGTTTTCTGCTTTTTGGGCTGCGATCTCAGCTTCATGATCGGCAACCTTTTGTCTTAGAAGCACCAACTCTGAGTAGCTACCTTCATCGTAGGCATACTCATCGAGGTTTCCCTCGTAATCATCATCAGGAATTCCTTCTTCTTCCTCGGAGCCCTCAGCTGCTCTTGAGGCAACGTCTTCCTCATTTGGATCCTGAGCATCTTCTAGAGGGCAGGGTTGACGAGTGCTTCTAGTCTCCACCATTATTGTGATGTAAGGTATATTTCCAGAAGCTTTCTTCAACTCTCAATGAAAACACCAAAATTTTGACCGAGGTTTTCGGCAACCAATAAAATAATATAAGATTAGAGAACTGTAAGAAATTAAGAGAAGGATTTTTACGTGGTTGGGGTGTTAATGAGCCTTAGTCCACAAGTCTGTGTATTTATGAGTGTATTAAATACAGAGAATGTTTTGGTGAGCATTTACTCTTGTTGCACTTATGCAATCCCAAATTCTCGACCCACTTTAATGAGCTTTGAGGGGGTATTTATAGTGTTTTTGGTGGGGTGATTCCCAGGATTATTATACATGTATCTCTGTAAATATCCATAAAGTTGGGTATTCCCAATGAATATACCATGATTAATGCATGGTCAAATCCCTAGGTGCTGTAGGGCTTTTATGTGGAATGTCCTTATTGTCTTTTGACTGACGTGACTCTTCACAGTGTAGCCGTCAATAGACTTAAATGATCATTACTTTGCAGGTGCAAATTGGGGGTTGTGCCGTCGAACTTTATTGCGTGTAGCAGTCCCAACACGTTTCCTCCCATGCGGCATTAAATGCGAAATGACTGCTCAGGGGAAGCCTGACACCTCGCGGAGATGCTTTGATGTTACTTAGGCTTCCGGGAGCATAGGGGGCTCCGTATGCCTTCTCCGGGAGGCACGTCCCGGATGTTGCCTTCTTTCACAAAGACTAAGCAAATAATTCAAGCATTAAGATGTTTTGATCCATGTGTCCCTGTCCGGTTGGTCCACGTAGATTGGGCAAAATCAGGGGCAACATTATCAATAGCTTCATTGGTCCTCTGCACTAACTCTGGACCCAAGTACTTCCTTTCTCCTGTCTCGTCCCAGTGTATAGGAGAACGACATTTTCTACAATATAACATCTCATAGGGAGCCATCCCTATAGTACTCTGGTAGCTATTGTTGTAGGAGAATTCAATTAAAGGCAAGTACTTACTCCATGAATCCTCAAAGTCCATGACACAACTTTCTCTGATGAAGATTGTACATGTCTTAGCAAGCTTCGGTAGACAAACCTGGCGGCTCTGATACCAAAATTGTAACGCCCTAAAGCTAAGGCACGCTACAGTGCTTTTTCAATTATAGTGCAATCTTTGCCAATCAAAGAATTTTCTCGAAAAACGTGTCAAATTAAAACTTTTGCATTAAGTATTAAACTTTGTAATATAATAACATATTTACAAATGTCGGGATCCCGTTTTCAAACTTTGTAAAATTAACATTTCAAAATACACACTTAGTACAGGTCGCACAACGACTATCAAAATACAATCCCCAGATGTCCCGAGACCGAACACTCAAGGTCGCACTGCTTTGACATGTACAATCCCATCTGAGCTCAGGTTCACTCCTGTTCAGCCTTCGCCTTTCCTTTACCTACACATGGAAGCAGAGCTATGAGTCGACAGACTCAGTAAGAAATGCATATAACATATCATATAATTTCTGACTTGTAAATAGGCGCCCATACACCTATTTACAGAGCTTAACAGATGAGTATGAACGATCAATACTAGGGTACAACCACTATACTACATACACAACGTACCTCACTGTACGAGTGTTGGTAGGGTTTTCTCCGTACCCTAAGTACCACTGAGTGATATACCACACACCTTAGCACTTTCTCGTACCCGTGTTGGTATCACTGTATCGTACTCACAACAACAATACTCACTATACCAATGCACTCTGTATCATATCCATACAAGTGTTGGTAGTGCAAATCACAATTTAAGCATGCATATACAAACATTCAGATAATCACATCACATATTATATTAAGTTCTTACCTGTTTTCTGAATTCAACTGTGCTGGCCGACCTGAACGGAAATCTTGTGCTAGATGGATGCCCTAATCACATGTTGAAACTGGGTAAGTTACATGGTTAAAACCCTAATCCCGGGAAACCCAAAACCAAAACCCTAGGTTCTGCTATGCTCTTAATGGGTTATTCTAACTCTGGAAATGGGCAAACACCCAACCGAGGCATCGAAATGACAAAAATTGAGAAAATGAAAGGCCCGAGGAACCTTGCCAAAACCGACTAGCCGGTTTTTGTGGCACTGCAAACCGGCTAGCTGGTTTGCACCAGGTTTCCCAAAACCTTCATTTCTTGCTCAATTCTCCTCCAATTGCAATGAAACCTTCCAGAGTTCCTATTGAATGTATAAACAATAAAATCCAGCGAGTAATTCACAGAACAAACCACCAAAATCAAAGTAGCCATTAAAGCTCAAAGCTTTGAACTCAATGTTCAAAGTTGCATAAATCTTAAACCATTCAACAAAACCTGCTACAAGGGACTAAAACCAGCTCAAATAAACCCTAGAATTCGAACCATAAACCTAACTAAACTTAACAGCCCCCAAAACCAAGAATCACATATTCAACCTAACTCAAAAGCTTGAAAACTAAAAGGGTTTCATTAGAACTTACCTTAGGTTTAATTTCTTGATGAATCCTTGATGAAAACACCACAAATCACAGCAAAACCCCTGGTTTGCTTCAGCCGAAATAGAGAGAAAGAGGGAAAGAGCTCAACCTTTGATTTTTGACTTTTCTTTACTTTTTCAAAAATGAGAAAATGAATTTCTCAACTAAGTTTGGCTGAAAATTAAAAAGGCCCTGTGTCACACACCTAGGCAGCCACTCAATCCCAAATTTAAATTACTATTTTGCCCTTTAAGTTAAGACTTAGTTATTTCTAAAGCTAGGGGTAAAATGGTCAAATTCCATAACCCCGCTCAACTCCGATAAATTATTTTCTCTAAAATATTTCCCACTAAGAAATAAGGTTCTAAACTTATCCATGTGACAATCTAGCCATCCATCGCATTTTCCGTTGTCGCCGAGCAAAAATTACAAAAATAACATATTTCACATATAAGCTAAATAATACCTCTAGAGTTTAATAAAATCTCCAAAATTGAGAAATTATAACTCTAATATTTATTTCTGAATATTTGGGTTCAACATTTAAATTAATTCATATATAATAATAAAATAATAAAAATTAGTGCTAATTGCCTTTACTATTCCAAATTACTAGAGCGGTCATTACAGTAAGCTTGTGGAATAAGTTGGTATGGCGCGAGGCCGACAAATACAAGAAAATTAATAAAATAATCTTGAAGGGAAAGCATAGCCCCGGTCATCAAATGCGTCTGGCTCCAAGCTCCGAAGCCTCCGTAATTGTGATTGGGCGTCTCCGCGTCACGGGGCGGCCGGTGGTACGTCCCGGAAGTCGCAAGATTGATGCCGGCCACCACCACTATGTTCTCCAGTTGGTGAGGGCAAGTTAAAGTATAGTGGAGCTCGACCGCTTCCCATCCCGTAGCACGAGGTTTATACCCCTCCTGGGCGACGGGACCCACCATCACCTCTTCTAGGGTGGCTAGGCGTTTTCCTCCCTTCTTGGAAGATTTGGAACCAGATGTAGACATGTTGGTTCTGAAAAAGAGTTAAAATTCCAGCAGTCAGGCCCCGTACCAAACCCTAAATCAAAAAAGGGAATGGGGGTCCCCTAACTGCTGGAAAGAGGCCCCCTCCGGACGGTTGTCAACAAGAAAGCCTTAGGAGGATTTCCTGAACAAAAGTCGGGTGCAAGAATCTAACAGATAGTGACATCACACATAAGCAAAGAAGGGAAAGAAAGAGAAAGGGTAAAAATCGAGAAAGACAAAGTCTTCTCTATACCGTTGAAGGCCATCACGTAAAGAACAGATGGGCCTTTGAAAAATATAATGTGCAAAATAAGAATGACCCAAACGCCAGAGAAGAGAAATCTAAACGTGTTACGCAAAAACTCAAGGCGAAAAATTCCCAGAAACTTCAAACATTAAACCCAAAAAAACAGATGAACAGTAAAGCATGCCATGAGCACAAGCAATAAAGCAAGGGATGCGAAAAACTTACATAAAGTGTTAGAACTGGGAGTTGTTGATTGACGAAGAAATGTTGGCTGACAGCAACGAATGAGGGTTAATAAGAAACCTATAGTGTTTGAAGGTTTTCTGGTTCGAGGATTTTCTTTCTCCTTGGGAAACTCGAAGAAATTTGGTGAAAGGATGAAAGTAACCAAATGAAGGAAGGATGGTGGCTTTTATAGGCCAAGCTGCATGTGGAACAGGCACAATCACCTACCAATCGAACGACTAGGGTGGCCCACGATTCAAATTCCCAAGATCCAACGGCTAGATTGATTTGTAATTACGGCGATGGAAACGTTTGAGTATCCGTCTGACACCCATTAATGCGTCGTATCAATTAATGGGCATGAAACGAATCAACGGCTGCAAAAAGTGAATCGCTGCAGTAATGATGATCATTAAATACGCCTTCATGCGCCCGAAGCACGTGCAAGGAAACCGAGGAGCCAACCGGAGGCATCTGAACAAGCGTTGTTCATTTTTTAAATAAACAAGGCTTGGGGGGTAAATGTTGCCCCTAATATTGCCCAATATACGTGGACCGACCAGACAGGGACACGTGGACCAGAAGATCTTAACACTCAAATTATTAGCTAACTCTTTATAAAGAAAGGCAGCGTCCGGGATCTACCACCCGGAGAAGGCATACAAAGTCCCCTATGCTCCCGGAGGCCTAAGTGGCATCAAAGCATCTCCGCGAAGTGTCAGGCTTCCCCTGAGCAGTCATCTCGCATTTAATGCTGCATGGGAGGAAACGTGTTGGAACTGCCACACGCAATAAATTCTGACGACACAACCCCCGATCTGCACCTACAAGGCTATGATCACTTAAGTCTATTGACGGCTACACTGCGAAGAGTCACCTCAGTCAAAAGGCAATAAGGACATTCAACATAAAATCCCTACAACACCTAGGGATTTGACCATGCATTACCCATGGCATACTCATTGGGAACACCCAACTTTATTGATAGTTACAGAAATACATGTACTATGATTCTGGGAATCACCCCACCAAAAACACTATAAATACCCCCTAAAAGCTCATTAATGGGGTGGAGAATTTTGGGTTGCATAAGTGCAAGAAGAGTAAATACTCACCAAGAACATTCTCTGTATTAAATACACTTATAAATACACAGACTCGTGGACTAAGGCTCATTAACGCCCCAACCACGTAAAAATCCTTCTCTTAATTTCTTACAGCTCTTTAATCTCTTATTATTTTATTGGTTGTCGAAAACCTTGGTCAACATTTTTGCACGTGGATGCCAGCCGCCTCCATGGCTTTTTGCATTGCCAGTATTACCTACTGCATCTTTTGGTTTTGTCTGCTGGACTCGGCAAGGAACCGGAGGAATCCTCGCCCAGTCCCAACAGCAAAGTTCTAGGGAACCAAGCCCTATAAGGTATCCCGCTGAAGGGAACCAAAAGAAAAACCCTACTTCTACCCCGGGGAGAAAGAAAAAGGCACAGGATCCACGAAAGGTCCGCTCAGATTTCCCGAAAGGGAACGGTCCGCAGAGGGGCAAATTCCAAAAAGGGAGTCTTGGCCCTCAGGATCGAGAGGATCGAAAAAAGCATGTCCGTGCACCAGGAGCCCAGGGGTAGAGGAAGAAGGGGACAAAAATGCCCTCCCGTCGATTTGAGAAATCAAATCAATGGGAATCAATGTGACCTCTGTGATCACCTTGACCAAAAGAAATACGGACCCGCGGTCTCCACAGGAACGTTTAATGAAGGAATCATGGCGAAACTCGCCATACTTTGAAAAGATATCGCCCGACTCTCCCGGAGACAGAAAGGCGACGGCTCTGACTCAGACTGTAAGGACCGGGAGCCATGTGCCAAGCACATCCTGGAAGCAGAGCTCCCCAAGAATTTTAAGATGCCCGAAATGGTAGCTTATACCGGGAACTTCGATCCAAGCGACCACCTGTCACGGCTCAACCGCGTCATGACGGTCATGAGAGTCAGCAATGACGCAAAATGTCTGTGCTTCCCGCTTACTCTAAGCGGGTCCGCGGAGGAATGGTTCAAGAAACTGGAGCCAGGATCCGTGGGCTGTTAGAACAAATTACAGACCAACTTCCGGAGACAGTTTGTTGCTGTAAGAAAGGTCAACCTGGAGGTCAGTGCCTTGACTAACATCAAGCAGCTGCCTACAAAGACCTTAAAGAACTATATAAAGAGGTTCCGAGAGGAAGCCTCGAAGACCAAGAAAGTTGATGACGGACAACAGCTTGCCCTTCTCCAGGCAGGCATCCGTATAGGGACTCCATTCTGGAACGAACTACAACAGGAAGGGGCTGCAAACCTTCAGGACTTCCAGAAAAGAGTCCAAAAATACATCAACCTTGAAGAGGCCCAAATAGTGGTCTATGGAGGATACTATCCCACCGGGATAGCAGGGTATATGCCCGGAGCCCAGCTGTCAGGTACTGTCCCAACCGCAGCTCCACCGATGAGCGGCATACGATTCTCTGCTACTCCCGGATACAGTCAGGGCCAGGTCTTGGCCCCCGCATCGTCCCACTTAAGAAATCCCTCAGGGATGAATGGACAAGCTCCCTCACACTCCGCTCCAACGGCCAGCCTGGCAGGCCCTTCTCAGGGCTCGAGGAGTAAAAGATCCACCAAAGGCAGCACCCGGACGGAGGAGAAGCGACAAAAGAGGGGGTACACTCCACAATACACCCAGTACATGGAGTTGACGGACTCCCAAGAGCGTGTGTACTTTGCTACTAGGCAAAATACGCGCTACCGGAGACCACCTCCTCTGTACAAGGATAGCTCCCGGAGGGACCCCAACAAAAGATCCGAGTATCATAACGACATTGGGCACAGCACCAATGAATGCAAAAATCTCAAGGATGAGATTGAAAACCTGATCCGATTGGGGCACGTCTATGAGTGGATCAAGAATTGGCTGCCTCACCTTAATTCGGGTCAGGGGACAGCGGTTGTACCGGAGGGAGCACCAGGGGGTGCAGCAGGAGTATTGGCTCCAGTTGCTCCCGCCGGATATGCCCAGCACATCCCCAATCTACCACCCAGACCCAATGGGGGAGTGGCCATGATCTTAGGAGGATCCCATATCGGAGGAACTACCCGCAAAGAATTGAAGGGGTATGCGGGGGCCGTGAAGCACAATGAGGTTTGGGAGGTTCCTCAACTCCCAGCTCAAAGGCCCCGGCTGATGGATCAACCCATCACATTCACGGAAGAAGATGCCAAGACGGTGCGTTTTCCCCACCATGACCCGTTAGTCATAGAGACCCCCATCGCCAATAAAGTGGTGGCCAGAGTCTTGATCGACAACAGAAGCTCCGTGAATCTACTTTTCAAAGAGGCCTTCACTGCTGCAGGCCTGAGGAACCGAGACCTCTCCCCCAGTGGTTCCCAACTCACGGGGTTTAACGGAACGACACTTATCCCAATGGGGAAAGTGAGACTTCCTGTCACCTTGTGCCCGGATACCCCCCAAAGCACGTTCAAGTACTGCACTTTCGTGGTGGTAGATTGCCCAACCGCTTACAACGCGATCCTCGGCCGACCGGCCCTGTTACATCCATACGACACTTGTGCTTAAAGTTCCCCACCCAGGAAGCTGGAATAGGGACTGTGAGAGGAAATCAGGGGGAGGCAAGGCAATGTTACAACATTGCAACCCACCTGCCCGTACTAATGGTCCTGGAAACCACTGAGCCAGAAATGGCTGAAGAAGATGAGTTGGATCCCCGCGTGGGATCCGAAAAAATTATAGAACCAATGGAGGATGTTGAGGAGATATCAGTGTGCGACCTCGACTCAACCAAGGTACTCCGGCTAGGAAAAAGCTTAGACCCGGAGGAAAAAGAAAAAATAATAAAGACACTAAAGGGTGCCATCGACATTTTTGCATGGCGCCAAGAGGACATGACTGGCATAAGTCCCCATGTCATCACCCACGTCCTCAACGTCAACCCGGACATGCCGCCAGTCCAACAAAAGCGACGCCCCCTCGATTCAGTAAAGGTCGAGGCCTTAGAGAAAGAGGTGGATAAGCTTTTTACAAACGAATAGTCCAGGAGCTGCTCCACGAGTTCACGGACTACAAAGTAGAAAGAATACCTCGGGAAAAGAACGCTCACGCGGACTGTCTAGCTAAGTTAGCTTCAGACAGTGAAATTGAAGGACTGGGGGTAGTACCCGTGGAACGCTTGGCAGAGCCAAGCATCAAAATAAAAGAGGCCATAATAACGGTTGGGCAAGAACCCAACTGGATGGTTCCCATCATAGAATACATAACAAAAGGTGAGTTTCCCCAAGAAAGGGCACTGTCTAGAAAGATCCAGTATCAGGCTCATCGTTATGTAATGATGGATAATATTCTCTACCGAAGAGGACTCAGCATGCCTTATTTAAGGTGTGTATCGGACCCTGAAGCTAGGCAAATTATGCTAGAGGTCCACGAAGGGTTCTGTGGAGATCATACAGGAGGACCTAGTCTCTCAAAGAAAATATTGAGACAGGGATACTTCTGGCCAACAATGAAAAAAGATTGCATAGACTATGTCCAAAAATGTGATTCATGCCAAAGGTTCGCGAACATACCGAGAGCTCCTCCCAATGAAATTACCCTGATGACTAGCCCTTGGCCCTTCGAGGTCTGGGGAATAGATCTTATTGGGTCCCTGCCAACATGAAAGGGAGGAGTAAAGTATGCAATAGTAGCAGTAGACTACTTCACCAAATGGACGGAGGCTGAGCCCATGAAGACTATAACTGCTAAAAAAATACTAGACTTTGTTATCAAAAACATAGTATGTTGATATGGCTTGCCTCACAAAATAGTCTCTGACAATGGAAAGCAATTTGATTGCGAAGAGTTCACTGACTTCTACAACCAACACGGAGTCGTAAAAAGCTTATCCGCGGTGGCAAGGCCGCAAACAAACGGACAAGTAGAAGCAGTCAACAAAATTTTAAAGGTCACCCTAAAAAAAAAGCTGCAGGCCTGCAAAAACAACTGGCTCGAAGAGTTTCCAAGAGTGTTATGGGCTTACCGGACGACCCCCAGAACCACGACTAGCCACTCGCCTTTCTCAATGGCGTACGGTTGTGAAGCGATGGTCTCGGTAGAAACATTATTTCCATCCCACAGCAGAACGACTTACGATCTGGCTACAAACCAAACTTTATTACAAGAAGCGCTAGATCAAGTTGAAGAACTCCGGGACGAGTCACAAATAAGAATGGCAGCTTATCAAAAGAAGGTGACCAAATACTTTAACTCCAAAATTAAAAATAGAAAATTCGCTATTGGGGACATGGTCTTAAGAAGAGTCTTCCCAGCCACCCAAGAACCCGGATTGGGGGCACTTGGGCCAAATTGGGGAGGGCCATATGAAATCGAGGACGAAATCGATTCAGGCACTTATAAGCTAAAAAGGATGGACGGAATCATTGTGCCAAGGGCCTGGAACGCCGATCACCTCCGACAATATTACCAATAGTCCAAAAGTGTAACTTAGGCTTTGTTTAAAGGGTTTGTACCGTCTAAGTGTATGCAGCCTCTGTGTTTTAAATAAAACTGAGTGCCTTAAAAACAAAGTTTTCATGCCACTCAGGGGGTTACTAAGGCATACCACACAGACAGACGAAAAACAGGCCAAAAGTAAAACATCCTGAACCAAAGGGCAGGTCCAAAAAAAAAAGAGTATGCACCAAAAAAGAGCATACGTATAAACATCCCGACCCAAAGGGCAGGTCCAAAAAGAAAAAAAAAATATGTGCATCAAAAAGGATCATATATATATAGAAATCATGGCCCTAAGGGCAGGTCAAAAAATATATATATATATATATATACAAAGGGCCTGGGGATAGGCCTTAACCATTGTTTCCCCTCAAAAAAATAAAAAATCTATTAAACAAGGATTGTCTTAAATAAAAGCAAATTAGTTGTAAATAAAAAAAAAAAGGATAAGAAAAATTTGGGTTGTAATGGGTTGGATTCGGAACGGCCTAGTCGACGCGAGGAGGAAGGCGAGGGCCAATGCACGCCTCCAACTTGGCGTCAAGCTTCTTCTTCTTCTCCCGGAATTTGACGATCATCTCTACAGGTTTTGGGTAGAAGTCGAGCTTGATGCTCTGGCCATTTGTTGACTAGGCCATGTAGACGCCATCATCGAACCGCTTGATGCAACGGCTGCAGGAGATAGGATAAAGGAGCTCATCTTTCTTAGCCTTCTTCAAGGCTTAGTGTTTGAAGTCTTTAAGCTCCTTCAGCTCCACGGCCAAGTTAGCCCTGGACTCCAAGTCCGCCTGGTGTAACTCCTCTAAGGACTTCACCTTGGCAGCCATTTCGTCTAAGGCCTCCCTAGCCTCCCAGAGCTCGCGTTTGGCCTTGGCGACAGCCTCGCCCTCTGCTCTCAACGCTTCCCAGTGCTTTGCCTCCAGCCTATCCCTTCGAAGGACCTTCTCTCGGATCATCGCCTCCGCCTGGGCTTCCCTTTGCTTAGCCTCTTCCTCGAACTTGGCCTTAGCAAGAGCCTCCTGACGCGCAGCCTCCTCCCAGAACGCCCGCCTTTCAGCAGACAGGTCCTGTAGGATCTTCACGACTTCGTCTATGCCCCCAAATTCGGACAAGATGAAGCTATGATTAATTACGGTCTTAGAAAGGCGACCGGCCTCTGCAGCAAGTTGGAAAAGGAAGCAAGAGTGAGTAAAGGCCTTAAGTAAAATAATGAGAAAAGAAGTAAGTCGCAAAGTTCTTACCGCGACTAGGGCGTGGCTGAGATCCTGAACTTGAAAGATGGAGTTCAAGGATGCACAAGCAGCATACCGCTTAGGCACGCACCGGGTTAGCTGGGCGACATACTCGCCGGTCATCTCCGCGGCAAAAGGAGCCAAGGTAGGCCCGAGGAAGCGGTTGAACCAGTCCGTCAGGGGGTCCAGGTTTAGATCCCATGGATTCTGGAAGTTCTCCTTGTTAAGGGAGTTTACCACCTCCTCTTGCAGAACCCTCCTCAAGGCCTCCACCTCAGCATGCCCCCGGGAGTACTCGTCAAGGGCATAACTGTACTTGGCTATCCGAAGCTCCTGCCTCACCTCATCTCCGGGAATAGGAGTCAGCACAATGCTGGGAGGCACTATAAATTCCTCCGCCTCAGGAGGGATCCCGAAATCATGGCTCAGGGCCGGAGTGTCCACCCTCCGCGGCCCTTTAGGTGTCTCCTCAGCTACCATCTTGCCTTTGCGCCTGCGCACCAGAGCAACCTCTTGCTCTTCTTCACTTTCTTCAACTTCCCCAGGAAGAGCCCATTGCTCTTCTTGACCTTCTTTAGCTTCCTCAGGAAGTACCTCCTCTTCATCCACTAAGTCAATAGTGTTGGGAGGGGCACTGGAAGAAGCCTTCACGGGGGTGACCATCTGGGAAGAAGTTGGAGGGCGGGAAGCATCAGGACTGTGGGCTTCGGCAAGGGTGGCCAAGATCGCCTCCATGGGATTAGCTGCTGCAACAAGAGAAAAGAGTTAAGTGTTAGAATATCTGTGAAAGCATGATCCCCCCACCGGGTCGAGGGCATCCTAAACCTAAGGAGACGTTCATCGAACCCTACAGGCCTAAGGCTAGCATATTTGCGAACAGGAGGGACGTAATGTATTGTTAAATGGGACTTACCAGAGCCGGAAGTGCTGGCATCAGGAGCCCCCGTATTCGGCACCTGGACGGTAGGCCTTGGCCTAGGAGCCCTCTTCTCAACCGGGCTCCCAATGCGAAGGGGTCTCCCGATAGCCGCCTGGGTCCTCCTCTCAACTGGGCTCCCGACGCGAAGGGGCCTCCCAGCAGCCGCCTGGGCCTTAGTGTAAGCCTTCTCTTGGGCCTTCTGGTAGAGGTACTCTCGGCACTTCTCTTCCGCAATGGCAATGATCTCATCCCAGAAGGTCTTCTCCGCGGCCGGAACCCTTACGTTCGGGCAGATAACCTTGGAAAGGTTGGAGTCCTCCACCGTCGGATGCCCTAGGATCAGCCTGGCCTTCCGGCAATTCTCCGTCGTGACCAATCCCCCGACGTCGAGATCCTTCCTATCATAAGTGGCGAAGGTCTTGGCCTGTTGGAGGAAGAGCTGAGTAGGCGCTGTCCGTTCGTACGGAGGGATCTAACCCACAGCTCGGAACCCGGAGGAGAATAAGAAGCGATGGCGATACTCCTTGACGTGTTTTTGCTGGTTAAAAGGGACCACGCCTCATTCAAGGGGTGGGCCCGGAAGCCGTAAAATCCGTCCTTAAGTTTGTCCCCCTTCTTGGGAATAAAAACGAGTTCATAAACGTACAAAATCTCTACCGTACTGGGAGAGCCCCACCCCCGGGCAGAGTAAAAAATAAATAAGCCTGAAAGTAGGCGGTAAGCTTGTGGAATAAGTTGGTATGGCGCGAGGTCGATATATACAAGAAAATTAATAAAATAATCTTAAAGGGGAAGCATAGCCCCGGTCATCAAATGCGTCTGGCTCCAAGCTCTGAAGCCTCTGTAACAGTGATCAGGCGTCTTCGCGTCACGGGGCGGCCGGTGGTACGTCCCGGAAGTCGCAGGCTTGATGTCGGCCACCACCACTATATTCTCCAGTTGGTGAGGGCAAGTTAAAGTAGAGTGAAGCTTGGCCGCTTCCCATCCCGTAGCACGAGGTTTATACCCCTCCTGGGCGACGGGACCCACCATCACCTCTTCTAGGGTGGCTAGGCGTTTTCCTCCCTTCTTGGAAGATTTGGAACCGGATGTAGACATGTTGGTTCTGAAAAAGAGTTAAAATTTCAGCAGTCAGGCCCCATACCAAACCCTAAATCAAAAAAGGGAATGGGGGTCCCCTAATCGCTGGAAAGAGGCCCCCTCAGGACGGTTGTCAACAAGAAAGCCTTAGGAGGATTTCTTGGACAAAAGTCGGGTACAAAAGTCTCACAAATAGTGACATCACACATAAGCAAAGAAAGGGAAAGAAAGAGAAAGGGTAAAAATCGAGAAAGACAAAGTCTTCTCTATACCGTTGAAGGCCATCCCGTAAAGAACAGATGGGCCTTTAAAAAATATAATGTGCAAAATAAGAATGACCCAAACGCCAGAGAAGAGAAATCTAAACGTGTTACGCAAAAACTCAAGGCGAAAAATTCCCAGAAACTTCGAACATTAAACCCAGAAAAATAGATGAAGAGTAAAGCATGCCATGAGCACAAGCAATAAAGCAAGGGATGCGAAAAACTTACATAAAGTGTTAGAACTGGGAGTTGTTGTTGATCAATGAAGAAATGTTGACTGACAGCACGAATGAGGGTTAATAAGAAACCTATAGTGTTTGAAGGTTTTCTGGTTCGAGTATCCGTCTGACACCCATTAATGCGCCGTATCAATTAATGGGCATGAAACGAATCAATGCCTGCAAAAAGTGAATCGCTGCAGTAATGATGATCATAAAATATGCCTTCACGCGCCCGAAGCACGTGCCAGGAAACCGAGGAGCCAACCGGAGGCATCTGAACAAGCGTTGTTCATTTTTTAAATAAACAAGGCTTGGGGGTAAATGTTGCCCCTGATTTTGCCCAATATACGTGGACCAACCAGACAGGGACACGTGGACCAGAAGATCTTAACACTCAAATTATTAGCTAAGTCTTTATAAAGAAAGGCAGCGTCCGAGATCTACCACCCGAAGAAGGCATACGAAGTCCCCTATGCTCCCGGAGGCCTAAGTGGCATCAAAGCATCTCCGCGAAGTGTCAGGCTTCCCCTGAGCAGTCATCTCGCATTTAATGCCGCATGGGAGGAAACGTGTTGGAACTGCCACACGCAATAAAGTCTGACGACACAACCCCCGATCTGCACCTACAAGGCTATGATCACTTAAGTCTATTGACGGCTACACTGCGAAGAGTCACATCAGTCAAAAGGCAATAAGGACATTCCACATAAAATCCCTACAGCACCTAGGGATTTGACCATGCATTACCCATGGCATACTCATTGGGAACACCCAACTTTATTGATAGTTACAGAAATACATGTACGATGATTCTGGGAATCACCCCACCAAAAAGACTATAAATACCCCCTCAAAGCTCATTAATGGGGTCGAGAATTTTGGGTTGCATAAGTACAAGAAGAGTAAATACTCACCAAGAACATTCTCTGTATTAAATACACAGACTCGTGGACTTAGGCCCATTAACGTCCCAACCACATAAAAATCCTTCTCTTAATTTCTTACAGCTCTTTAATCTCTTATTATTTTATTGGTTGCAGAAAACCTCGGTAAACATAGACCATTTTATATTTGGCACAAAAATATAATTTTATAACATTTTTACATTAATTTTTATTATTGTGCTCTAATATATAATTATAAATCTTGATGTAAAATTTAATATGTCATTTAAATGTTCATCTAATAATTTATTAAAAATATAAAATAATAATAATAATACAAAAGTAAATATAAAATTCAATAGTAAAATAATAATAATACAAAAGTAAATATAAAATTCAATCGTAAAATAATAATAATAATGAAAGTCAATTAATCCAAATGAACATGCTAACTAAACTTTAATAATAAAATATTAAAAATGGCATAATATTAAATACAAAAGTATAATATTCATTGTGGTGTAAATTTTGCTTTATGCTAAAACAAATGTCAAAGTTGTCAAAAAGGTAAAGGACAAGCTTGTTGCTTCTGAGGTCTCGAATTTGCTTCCCTTGCTACTTAAATGTATCTTGTATAGTAGCAAACACTTGTTCCCAGTTCTGAGGTGGTGGAGGATTCTCTCCTAACCACCTATCCTGAGCCCCAGCTCGCGGTTCAATCGGCCTAATCGTTATGGTTGCTTGATCTAATGCACCTATGATCCACAACTTCCAACCATTTATAACTCAACCAGATATCAATACTAATAAGCATATCTCACACATATAATCACATCACCATTATTATCTTATTACTTTTCTAGCATACTTTATAATAAATAAGCAAATAATCAAATAACAAGTAAATACATCACACCTACTATAGCACGAGTCAACCTATCTTCGCAGCATATGTACATATCCAACCAGTCTTCAAGACCTTAAAATCATAGTTGCTCTAATACTAAGGTTTAACACCATAATCCCTAGGAACGCCACATGTGTACTTTTGGAACATCGTTTAGTAATAATAGATTAATTATTTAATAAAATCTATGATGATAATAAAAATTTTACTATAATAAAACCATAACAATGAACAGGATGACATCGTTAAAAAATTGTTTCAGGGATCCTGTGTTACAAAAGTTTTACAAAAAAGGCTACATACAACAGTAAGTCAAAATGCACATCAGGTACAACCCAAAATAACTCCTATCAACTCGATCATACGAGTCGGATAAGTCGATATGTACATTTTCCGAATAAGACTATCGTCTCATGGCTGCCCTAGTTTTGTCTTGCCCTTACCTGCACCTCAAAGAACCTGTAAGTCACAAAGACTCAACAAGAAAAGTAAACAATAAAAGTAAATAACAATTAGATATCTAAATCAGAATAATAACATAATTAAATAGTAATACTCAAGTACATGTATAATAAGACAAGCCATATCTGTTACTTCATAAAATAACTATTTCTGTTGTTGCCTAATAAGACAACTCTGATGCCTTAACCCGACATCCACATGTCTCATTGCCTAGTAAGGCAATGGCGATACCCTACTCTGGCATCTATATATCTCATTGCCTACTAAGGTAAAGCTGATGCCATAACCCGACATCTATATATCTCATTGCATAATAAGGAAAAGCCGATGCCCTAACCGGACATCCATATATTCATTGTCTAATGAGGCAAAACCGATGTCCTAACCCGACATCCATATATCTCTGTCATTGTATAATAAGACAATCAACAAGTAAGAAACTTAACAACGGTTTCACTTGACGTCATGACTTTAATCCACTTAACAACAATCACAGCCCCATTACCTCGATCATAATCGATTGATAACGATAATGATCGTATCTTAACGGGCTATGTGGTATGAATGTACTTTTCTTACATCAAGTTTCGATTTAGGTATGCCAGTCGACTTAAATGGAGAAAGATCAACGATCCCGAGCCTTATGTCACAACAACTAAAAGAACAATTAATCACTTGACCTCACCTGTTCCATGTCCTTAATTCATCACTGTAAATCCTCCTTTAGGTCACTAGGGTACCAATACCCTCAATATCGAGAAATCATGAAAATGGGGGTTTTAAACATCACTAAAAATGGTAAGAAATTTTCGGAGTTTCTTGGCTGGGAAAATGGTAGACCGTTTTTCCAAAAATGGTCAATCATTTTCTACAGGGAAACATAAAACCTCGAGTTTTAACTTCTCAAAACCCTACTAAAATCTAACCAATTGATTCCAAACTGCACAAATTAATCATATAACATCCATACAACAATCTCTACATGATAGAAATCAAAATCATGCCCTAAATCAAAAGTTTTCATGAGATCACTCAAACTTTGAGCTTAAAAACTCAAACTTGACTCTCACCTCAAAGCAACAACAAAATTATCAAATGAACATCAAAACCAATCCATAACACCCCATAAACAAAGCCATAATCTCACAGATCCCACAACAATTCTAAAACACAAAATCATAAACTTTTTTCGAAAAGAGAAGAACCAATCCATACATTAAGCTTCTTTCAGGCTCAGGTCACTTCTAGTAGTTTGCTTAAGATTGTTTTCATAACTTTAAGGGTATGATGGGGATATAAACAATAAAAGAGGGTCTAAATTAAATACCGAGAAAGGAAAGATAAAAATGAAATGAGTTAATAAAAAATAAAAAAATATCTGGTTTTTTTCACACTTAACCAAAAATAGCTGCATTTTAAATTTCCTTTAAATATACCCACTTTTATAAGTTTATTACCCAAAACACCCTCACCCTCAACCTTAGTCTCCCAAACGATGCACTTCTCTCCCCTAATATTGTACCCCACTCCAGATTTTGCCTTCGCCTCCCCAATGCATGCAAACTCCACCGTGAGTCTACCATTGGAAGCGTCCCTCTGCCTCATCTTCCACAACCATCAAACACTACACCTCGGAATCTGCAATCGTAATTGCAATTGTAACAGCCAAGATCCTTTGGTATTGAATGTAAGTAACTTTGTCATTTTGTTTTCCTTTTTGAATTTTTTCTACCATCTCCAATCTTCTAGTTTCTTTTTATTTGTATGGCATGTATACATCTTTATATATTAAAAGTGTCTATCTAACGACATTTCTTGGTTTAACAGAATATACTTAAAAATAAAAGAATATTCTGTTAAATTTAACGATTAGGTTTGATCTCCCGTTAACAAATAAACCCAATAATTAAACCCAAAAAATTAAACAATCTTTTAAATATTAATAATCTCTTTTTAAATTAAAAAAATCATCTTAGCCACATATCTCTCTAACAAACTTATCTTGGGAGAATATTAATAATTTTTTTATTTATTTTTTAAAAATAAAAAATATAGATAAAATGTCTAGAAAAGATAATATAAATGTGAGACTGTATATGAGTTGCCCCTTCTGTAATTACCTAGAAAAGATAAAATGTATAGATAAATATATATATGTGAGACTGTATATGTAAGAGAATTTAATTCAAAAAAAAATAATATAAATAATTACAGAAGGGGCAACTCATTGCTATCGGGGAAGAAGAAGATTGATTGTGTTGGCTTAGAGATTTTTGGGCTTGGGCTTAAAAAAATAAAAAGAAGATGAAATGGGCTCTAATTAGGATTTACCTTATATGTTTGTGCTTATTTTTAGTTTTATTTTTAATTTTACCACCAAGAGGAGAAGGTTGAAAAATATTAGAATATGAAAATATTATTGGTGCTTATTAGTAATTTGTAAAGAATGTGAAAGTCTATAAATATATAGTTGTGTAGCTATTATTAGATATGAAATGAGATAATAGAACTTTTTTCAATTAGAAGATTAATGTACATTTTACTATTAATAACATACATTATTATAACACAACTATGTTTACTTACTAAATATACTGACACATATTTTATTTTTATAAAACAAATCGTTTAAATAATTATACTATTTTAATTATTAATTAAAATAAAAAACTAAAATATTGAATAAAACTAACACTACGTGGCTTGGCACGTAAAAATCACTTAGTATATATATATATATATATATGATTTTTTATGTGTTTCTTTGGATCATGGTATGAAAATAAAATGCCTTCTCAGTATTTGTTGAAATAACTCATAGAAAGTCCTCTTGTTTCTTCCTAACTCTACACATAGCATAATGATCTCATCAACTGATGCCGTGTCAATTTTCGTAAACTCTTAATCTGTGAGAACGCTAAGATATATCATTGGAACATTTTTGTTAATTTAAAGATTTAAGTTTCCAATAAGAGATCACCATTGGTAATTGGTTTGTTTAATCAACTACTTTGATTTGAAGTACAATCAATATAGGATTGTATTAGGTGCTGAGGTCAATAATTTTCCTGTACTGAAATAGTTGAACATTTGTTAGTTGTGCCTTAGGAAGAGCAACATCAAGCACTGAAATGATTATTAGGAAAAAAAATATTTTATTGTTATCATTATAACTTATATACTCTCGAAGTGCTTTCTTTACAACGTTTTTGAAAATATAACTAGTTTAGGTATTTAGGGAAACTAATCCACTAATAAATATAACTTGCTATTGTGACATGACTATCATTTTATCAAGAAGGTCTAAAACAGTGGAAGTCAGTTACCAAAAGAAATCTTCTTAGATGCAGATTGGTGCAGAGAACAATCATTGGTATCTTTGAGTCTCATTAATTACCTCTATAAATCTTATTGTTCATTTTCTCATACTGTCACTTTTTTTTGAAGATTGTTTATACAATTGCTTGGGCAAGTTTTCCAATCTTGTTTATGTGCAGTTTTGGAGAAGCTTAATTAATTTCAATAGATAAGATGACCCTGTTTTATTTATTTTGTCATGGTTCTGCTTTGTAGTTACAAGGTTTATTCTTTTTATTAAGAGCATAGGCACCAAGATAGGACCATTGAAGGAAGCTAAAGACTGGTCGAGGCATGATGCATCATTCATTGCCCATATATTGCTATTTCATATTATGGGAGAGGTATACGCTAATACTAGCATTAGCAACTTCATATATATATTCATATATGTTGTCTATGATGTATATACTTTTAACATTTGATGAATGAATATTTTATACATGTATATAATTATATATCCTGTAATTTATTAAATTAGACTTTGTATATGCATAAAAATAGAGAGCAATGTTCTCTCAAGATAGTTTGGTTATAAAATATCTCAAATGAATTTGGTTTAAATTTTGATTGAATTGATAACAATAATTATTTTATTTTGTGGCAAATCAAACGATAGCCATAATAAATATTTTTTTCTATACTGATGCTAGACAAGAACAACTTGTATAAACTTTTATGTCAAATGCACTTAAATAGTGTCAAAGTAAAGCAAGATAAACTTAGTTAGTACTTGCTAAAAATACTTTTTATGCTTGTGTTCTTATAAGCTTATATCTAGTTATAAACATATTAGAGAATATAGTTTTGATTGGCAATACATTTTATCCAAATTAAATGAATTAGTTTTCAATTTCTCTTGATGAAATTTGTGCTGTGTGATTTGATTGGTCCATTTGGAAATGTAGCCTTCTCCCATCTTCCACTATGCCCCTCTCTTTTAGATCAAGTTACTTGGTGTTTGGTCATTTCTTTATATGGGTACTGATCTTTTTATTTACAAGCATAATCTAGAAAAGGGAGAGATAAAGAGAGGCCTCATACATTTTTTTGATATTGCATTTCGTTTGTCCATGGCTTGGTTCTTAAATCAATAATAGCAATGATATGTTTGTTAATTAAAATTTTTTAAGTTACTTGTTTATCTTCATTTAAATTGCATTGTAGACCTGTATTTCACCTAAATATTATTTACATGTTATTGAAGATTGGTTTTTTATTCAGATTTAGTGGAAACTTATCTTGATGTGGATCATGGTAGTTTTTTATTAACTTGTATTATTACTCTATGCATATACTATGCAGCTAGAATTTTAATGTTGAAAATTTGTGTAGGTTCTTTGCCCCATTGTATGTTTCTAATTTCTTGACTATATGGCACCAAGACACTTTGTCAGGTTGTTTGGCTTGTTCAATTAATTCGTGGTGTACTATAAGGAGACATTGATTACCATGCAACACAAAAAATGATCATGAGAGCTATAGCTTATGAGTGCAAAAGGTGTTACACTTTATCACCTCAAAAGCTATCTTCAGTTTTTGAATTACACATAATTATATATTTGTATATATTTATACCGTATTGGAAAGGAAGGTCTTGAAGAGCCTGCCAAAAGGTCAAGAGGTCAATCTTGCTTGCTGACTCTCAGCCACTTGTTAGAAGAAAGTGCAACTTGATTGTCGAGCTACAGTGAAACTACCGAGATATTTGTAAACAACTGCCGCAAAAAACTTTAGTGTCTCTTTTTTATGTTAATAAGTTAACACATTAATAAATTTTAAGTATGTAAAGTTAGTGGTTTTTAATTTTAACGAGAGTATTATTGGGCATTCCAAATATTTATTGCATTTTTTAGTAACTAAGAATTCTAGATTGTGGTCATAGGCTTATCCTAGTAGTTCCACACTTCTCGTAAGAGAATGTCCCAAGTTCGAATCTCCCCTCCCCCAATGTAAGAAAAAAAAAAAAACTCAATTGAAATAAAATTAAATATTCATGAATTATTAGAGCTACTTGAGTCTCTCTCTTTTTTAGTTCATTTCTACGTAATTTTATAAATTTGTACCACTCTTGTTTTTTCATCTCTTTTTTTTTTTCTTTTGTTGAAATTATTTTTTAAATTTTTTATTCTTTAATTCGTGATTTAGTTCATTCAATATTTAACTCAAAATCAAAGACTTTTGTCGGAATTCTAAGGTAATACTAGTAATACAATTTAAATATATTTTTAGTTTAAATATATGTAGTTACATGTTTTTCCCTAATAACGTAAATTAACTATTTTCAGTTGTGTCATTTACCTTAATTAAGGGTAGTGATTTACTTTTTTAATGATAAATTATATTTTTGTTTACCATATTTAATGCACAACGTTTACACAATAAGGGGCGATGTTTACCTTTTTTAAGACACTTAGTTTACTTAATAAGACGTTTTGTTTACCTTATGTAAGACTTGCAATATATCTAATAAGGTGTGTCATTTTCATTATTTTAAGGTAGTGGTTTAGCTCTTAATGATAAATTATGTTTTTGTTTACCTTATTTAAGACATGGAGTTTACCTAATAAGGAGTGTCGTTTACCATATGTAAGGTATGCAGTATACCTAATAAGGCTTGTTGTTTCTGTTATTTTAAGATAATGATTTACCTTTTTAATATTAAATTATGTTTTGTTTACCTTATTTAAGGCATGTAATTTATAATAAAGCATGTCATTTATCTTATTTTAAGGGAATAGTTTACCTTTTTAATGATAAATTATGTTTTTATTTATCTTATTTAAGACATGCAGTTTACCTAATAAGACATATCATTTAGCATATGTAAGGCATGCAATACACTTAATAAGGCGTGTCGTTTCCATTATTTTAAGATAGTGGTTTACCTTTTAAATGTTAAATTATGTTTTCGTTTATTTTATTCAAGGCATGCAGTTTACCTAATAAAGCAAGTCGTTTACCTTATTTAAGGTAGTAGTTTACCATTTTAATGATAAATTATGTTTTAGTTTATCTTGTGCACGAAGTTTCCTTAATAAGGCGTATTTTTTTTATGACTCTTAATAAGACGTTTTGATTACCTTATTTTGAGGCACAACGTTTACATAATAAGTTGTGTCGTTTAGCTTAATTAAGGGTAGCAATTTATTTTTTTAATGATAAATTATGTTTTTATTTAATATCATTAATGAATGATGTTTACACAACAAGATGCGATATATACCTTGTTTAAGACACGTAATTTACCTAATAAGGCATGTCGTTTACCTTATGTAAGACTTGCAATTTATCTAATAAGGTGTGTCATTTCTGTTATTTATTTAAAGTAGTGGTTTACCTTTTTAATAATTAGTTATATTTTCGTTTATCTTATTTAAGGCATGCAGTTTATCTAATAAGGTGTGTCTTTTATTTTATTTAAGAAATGTAGTTTACTTAAAAGGCATGTCGTTTCTGTTATTTTAAGGTAGTAGTTTACCTTTTCATTGATAAATTATATTTTGGTTTACCATATTTAAGGCATGTATTTTATCTAATAAAGTATGTCGTTTACTTTATTTTAAGGAAGTGGTTACCTTTTTAATGATAAATTATGTTTTGGTACAGAATTTACCTAATAAGACGTGTTGGTTTACCTTATTTTGAGGCACAAAGTTTACACAATAAGTCATGATGTTTACCTTAATTAAGGGTAATTGTTTACCTTTTTAATGATAAAATATGTTAATGCATAAAATTTACACAATAAAGCATGTCGTTTACCTTGTTTAAGACATAGAGTTTACCTAATAAGGCGTGTCGTTTACCTTATTTCAAGGCACACTATTCACACAATAAAGTGTGTCATTTACCTTAATTAAGGGTAGTGGTTCACCTTTCTAAGTATAAATTATATCCTGGTTTACCTTAGTTAATGCATAAAATTTACTTAATAAAGAGTTTCATTTACCTTATTTTAAGACACGACGTTTACACAATAAGGTGCGTCGTTTATCTTAATTAAGGGTAGTCGTTTACTTTTTAGTGATAAATTATGTTTTGATTTACTTTATTTTAGGCACGACACTTAAACAATAGGACGTGTCATTTATCTTATTAAGATAAGTAGTTTACAATACGTGTTGTTTATCTTATTTTAAGGTAATAATAAGTTGAAGAATAAATTAAAAACTAAATTGACTACATGAAATTTAGTGGATTTTGATAAGCTAATCTCCACTTTTAAGACAAGAAATTATTCGAAAAATGGAAGGAAAAAAAATTAAATACATACAAACTTTTGAGACTAAGGTATGGTTAACGAAAAAAAGAGATGACAACAACTGCTAAGCTAGAGTATTAACAAGAAGTTGCTCATATAGTGAATCTAATGAAAATCAATAATAAGAAGATTTGCTAGCATGTTGTAATATTACTTTTAGTTGATTTCTTTTTTCATAAAAAGCCAACAAAAATTTCAAAAACAACAAATGTTAAGGGACTGGTATAGTAGTATACTACGAATTTCTTTATTAGTGAATTTATGTTGAGTCTTTTTGGCTTGGTTTACTATTTTCCAATGATACATATTTATTTTAATTTTATATGTTTTTGGCACTCATTTTGTTTCTATTGCAGCTTCAACCACTCGTGCCTAGTTTTATGGACAAGCACAATTGAGTTGCACAATATTTTGTGTACATAGCTCTTGCAGTTTTCCAAAAATGTATTACAAGAATAATTAAGTAAAACTTATATAGATGTAGATAATTATCAACACATGATTTGGTTACTTGTGTAGAGATAAACAAATGTCAAATATTTCTATTAATTGACTTTCAATATGCCTACATATTATATTTTCATCAGTCAAAGATAATCAAGTCGATTCAACACGCCAACATAGATCTCAAAACTTTTGGTAGAGCTAAAAAGAGTGATTGTGTAAATCTTATGTTGATAATACAAAAACAAAAAAAAAACCAAAATCAGTAGACTTGTTTACTTTATTTAGGCACAAAATTAACCTAATAAGACATGGCGTTTACCTAAATTAAGGCACGTTGTTTACTTAATTGAAGGTAAGAAGTTACTTAAAAGGACATGTCGTTTACCTAATAAGTCATTTAGCTAATTTAAGGCACATTATTTACCTAATAAGACATGTTATTTATCTAATTTAAGGCACATTATTTACCTAATTTAAGGCACGTTGTTTACCTAATAAAGTATGTTGTTTATCTTATTTGAGGGTAGTGGTTTTTACTTACCTTTTTTTATAGAACATTGTTTACCTGATAAGACATGTTGTTTACTTTATTTTAGAGTAGTCATTTTTGTTTACCTTCTTTAAGTCACTATAAGTCATGCTGTTTATCTAATTTAAGGCACTTGTTTACACAATAAAGTGTGTCATTTACTTTATTATATAATAGTAATTTTTGTTTACCGTATGTAAGGAACAAAATTTACCTAATAATATATGTTTTTTTACCTATTTTAAAGCACATTGTTTACCTAATTTAAGGTATGTTGTTTATCTAATAAGACATATTATTTATTTAATTTAAGGCACGTTGTTTACTTATACGATCATCGTAATAAACAAGTGATGCTTAAGGTCAGCGATGTTTGAGGCAATGATTGCTTGCTTGCTTCAATCATCCCCTTGAAAAGAGAAACATTAACAAACTATATTTATTATTTTTTTTCTTTGATGTATAAGGAAATAACTTTCTGCTCTATTGAATAGTATATTACTAGTTCATATTTATAACTACTTGTTCATGTTTATTTGTTGGCTTTAAAATTATGGAATTATTAAGCAAATAGAAATAAAAGTTTTTTTTTTTTTTTTTGAAACAAGATTCATTTAATCACAAAATGTTAATACAATGTAATCATCAAGTCTAGCTCAACAACTTGACGAGCACAAGGAGGTACAACTTCTATAAAGCTCTAGGCTTGTTAATTAAGACATAAATGGATAAATTATGGGGCACTTTATTGGCCTCTCTACACACAAAATAAACACCAACTTGTTCTCTTTGCAAAAGAGTCTTGATCTGAAGTAGCAACCCATCAATGTCTCGACATACCATATCAGTGTTGTGTATCAATTCAAGTGCCTCTAGACAGTCACATTCCACCTCAAAAGATGGCTAGTCCCTTGCCAAACCTCTTGCTAAAATGGCCAGCAACTTTGCTATTAATGGAGGAGTATTACTTTCTGAATGTTGTGCCTCAGCCAACACGATAACAACAAAGCTTGAGCACTTCAGTTTAGCATTACCTCTTGCATCAACATTGATTTTAAGAAACCTAGCTTTCGAAGCACTCCATTGAACCATCTGTCAAGCCTCACATTTTTTTCCTCCCTGAACAAAGTTATAATACTCAATCAGCCTGTCTTACAATATACAACCAAAATCATCAATGATTATGTAAGACTAGAATTTAGGAAGCGAGCATAATTTTTCTAACAGATCTGTTCTTAAATTGTTTGTAAGAGTGTTTTGAAAAAGTTTTCTGCAATCTCTTTTATGTTGACATCAGGCAACTAAATCATCACGTTGACAAGGTTAACCATCTGAGCGTAGAGCAGTAGTTGCTTCTCATCTATGTCTAATATACTTTTAACCGATGTTTTACTTTTAAGAGAAGTGGATCAAGTATAAAGCTTCTTGAATGGAGACTCGAGTAAGTAGTCATTAATAAACATAATATGTGAAATCAAACATAATCTACATTC
Organism: Cannabis sativa; assembly: GCF_029168945.1. NCBI lineage: Eukaryota > Viridiplantae > Streptophyta > Magnoliopsida > Rosales > Cannabaceae > Cannabis > Cannabis sativa. The sequence continues at coordinate 65,253,437 of NC_083601.1, forward strand.
TTTTCTCCAAGATCATTAACTAGTAAGTGATCACTTCTTACCATAAAACCTGAGATTCTCTACTCAGAGATCTTACAAACAGACACCGAATTCCAAAGGACCAAATCATGTAATTCTTCAATAAGAATGTACTAGTTCATTAAATATTTAAGCATGAAATTCAGTTCTTAATTCAAATAGACAAAAAGTTCTTGAAAATCTAGCTTAAGTTTCTAGCAGATAATCTTCCTCACTCAATACCAATTTGTTAAATTTGTGCATCTAATGGACATTATCCGATGGGATACTCAACTCATGTCCTAACACTAAAAAATCAAAGAGAATAATAATAAAAAAAATATTAATTTATAAATTTGTAAAACTAAAGATAGATTGAGACACATTGGCACATTTGATTAAACACAAAAAAGGCAAGAGTACTCTGGTTTTTCTAAATTGAAAAGAAGTATTGAGACAATTGATAATTGTATATTTTTTAAAAACAAATATTCAAGGTTTTCGATTTTACATACATAAAAGAGAAATAGTTTTAAGCACACAAAATAGAGATAGAGGATGAAAAATTTACCTACTAACAAAGTTCACAACTAACTCATTTTTGCTCTTAGCTCCTGAATCAAAATCATATAAAAAGGAAAAAAGAAAGAATCAAATAAGAAACATTAAAAAGTAGAAGTTATAATTATGAGAAAATCGTAGCACCAACAGCACTAAGTGTACAAGAGACTTATCAACAAACTATACATATTAAAGTCTAGAAAATTTACCACCTATGTTTTCATTTTACAAGAACTTAAAACATATGTTTTTCTAGTAGCTCAACTCGGAGACACTTGATCCAATAGATACTACTATAACTATTACTAGATAAAGCTTCATCAACTTTGTCCTCCATTACCCACAAGTTGTAAAAATTAGGTTTGTAATTGGAATGTCTCATCAGACATATTAAAAGAAGCAAGGTGTTATAGTGAGATTTCTCTCACCTAGAAACTCGAGACCAGACTCCTATTTAAGGGACACGTGTATTCAGATTTCCAATGAAAGCTGAATTGTCTGTGAGAGACTTCACGAAGTTTCAACCTCGCCCAGGATAAAGCCAGCGAGTATGACCTAAGTCAGATCGCATAACCGTAGTTCGCATTATGCAGGGTAGACCCAACTCGCATGTGCCAGGACATATGCGAATATCCCCTCTATACTTATGCGAGAGCATAGAGACCAACTCTCTATGGTGCGATTTGGTCCCAAACGACCCAATAGCCCTGACAAGCCGATATAGATTCGCATGTCTAGGTTCTACCAGCTCGACATGCGATGTCTACAAGAGGCAATTACCTAAGGGTACAACACGTTCCAAACGTACTGATGACCCTGTGAGCTCAACAACGGAACATGAACAGTCAACTCGCAGATGCGAAAGACGCATACGTTGATGGACTTAGTAATTGTCGTTCATTTATTAATGTTAACGTTGCTTGGGTTTAATTATTGCAATTCAATATGTAAATAATGGATTAACAATGAATGTGATCCTTGTGTAACCGATTGGACACCTGCTTTGTATATAAAGGGGTGATCCACCATGAAATGGCACCTAGGAATCCCTTGCTACAGTGGACTAAGCAGATCATAATCTGACTGAACCACTATAATTCTCTGTCTTATTGTTATTTTCCAATTTTTGTTGATTGTTTTTCCATTCCCAGTCGAGTACTCGCCATTCTAGGTTGAATACTCGCACTTGTCATTACCCATAAAATTCTCTTTGATATTAACGAAATAATATAATTTGGTGTTGCGAAATTCACTCGACAACACAAGGATATTCCTATTCATCAAAATATTTAATCAATATAGTAAGCCTTTCATTTGAAATAAACATACATTATTTTTTCCACCACCAACTAGTAATAACCTTAATCGCCGTCCATGCTCCATCAATTAGTTACTAAAGTTAGCTATTGGATCATAAAAATTCTTACTCAAATCCAAATCCTAAAAAAACTTGAATTTGAGTTTAGCAAAATAGCCAACATATAAGAATGCTTATCAAATATGTGAATGATACCATTACAATGAAATACATCAGATGAGAATTCATCTTCCTCCATTACAGCCAATATATGAAAATGAACTTTGAGACTAAAGAAATTTCTATTAGGTGATTTGGAGAACAAATTAAATGAGAAAATGACAAAGTTTTGAAAAGTCTAACAAAGAAATTTGAACAGCTAATGTAAAAACTAGTAACTATCAATTGAGTGAAATTCACGCAAGAGAAATTAGGAATTGTCAAAATTCTCACTCAAAATACAAGCACAAATTATTCAAAAGTGATTGTATAAAACTCAAGATCCCATTCGCAACAAACACAGATTATTGGAATAGGCAGTTAGTTAGTTAGTTATCAGTTATTTGTATCTGTTAGTTTGTTTGTTTCAGTTAGTTACAACTGATTGTGTATATAAACCAGTGTACTCATCTCTTTCAATTAATGAGATCTTTTCATTCAATCTTTCTCTGTCTTTTTTTCTCTCATTTTTTCTTTCTGTTCTTTCATGGTTACTCTATTTTCTGTATGAACCTTTGTTCATGGCTAGAAGATTTGACATGGTATCAGAGCGGGAGTTTCCTCCTCTGGTTGCAAACATGGCAACGATTGGAAACAACTTAGCTAACAATCAAGCAGATCCAGCTGTCCATGGAGCTCAACCTAACTCCAGATCAAGAACCAACCAGAATTCTCAAGATCCTGTGTTTTTCAATCACAGCATTTCGATTCGTCTAAATGATCACAACTTTCTTCTTTGGAAGCAACAAGTTCTTGTTGCTATCAAGGGGAATCGATTGCTTGGATATATCAAAGACCCTCCTCCAGCTGAATTTCTGACCAATCAAGATCGAGCTGCTAATAGAATCAATCCTGGATATGTCGATTGGGAAATTCAAGATCAACTTCTTGTTTCCTGGTTGCTATCATCCATGACTGAAAGTCTCTTAACAAGAATGGTTGGCTGCAACACCTCACATCAGATCTGGAGAGCATTGGAAAAACACTTCACATTACAAGTCTCTTCCAAAATTCTGGAATTTCGAACTAAGTTGCAGAACTTAAAGAAAGGCTCATTATCTCTCAATGATTATCTTCTCAAATTGAAACAAATAGTGGATCTGCTTGCCTTTGTAGGAGAAGTTCTCAGTGATCGAGATCACGTTGCAGCTATTTTCAAGGGACTTCCCAGTGAATACGACACATTCGTAATCTCCTCCAATACTCGAATCGAAAATTACACTGTTGAAGAGATTGAAGCTCTGTTGTTAGCTTCGGAATTAAGAATTGAAAAGTCAGGGAAAGATGTTGATCTGAGTGCCAATATTGTCACTGGTGAAGAAGATTCGGCTATTGAAGCTAATCTTGCTTTCAGGAGGTTCAGACAGCAACAACAATTTGGCAGAGGCAACTCACGGTTCTTCAATGGATCTGGTCAGGTTCCAAATCACAATCCAGGTCTGAATCTTGGCACCAGAGGTAATTTCAATTTCAATCGTGGTGGTCGATCTGGTATGAACTTCAGCACTAGAATACAATGTCAACTTTGCTTTAGATTTGGTCATGTTGTGCAAGTCTGCCTTTATCTTTTTGATAAGAATTTCACAGGGCCTCCAGTAGGTTCGAATAGCAGTCAAACTTCAGCATCAACATCCCAACCTCAGGCCAATATTGCCACTGCCAACAACACAGTGATACTAATTGGTACCCAGACTCAGGAGCTACAAATCACTGCACTCCTCAGGCCAAAAACCTTGCAAACTGCTATGATTACAATGGACAGGACCAAATGCACATTGGAGATGGTTCAGGTTTGTCTATTAAACATATTGGTCAATCCTTTATTATTCCTTCCAATTCATCTTTTACACAGCCTCTTGTACTTAACAATTTACTTCATGTGCCTGAAATAACAAAGAACCTCATTAGTGTCTCTAAATTTGCTCAAGATAATAATGTGTTCTTTGAATTTCATACTGACATGTGTTGTGTAAAGGACAAATTGACTCATACTACTTTGATGAAGGGGATGCACAAGAATGGCCTATATACTTTTGATTCTACACAAATCAATCTAGTTTCCTCGAATCTCAAAGAAAGAATCATTAAGAATGACTCTCCTCAAACCTGTAGCAGTCCTAGTGTCAAGAGTGTCTTCACTGTCTCCTTTCAAAATTCTGAGGTGTCTATGTCGAGTTGCCACAAGTGTAATCCTAATGTTCAAAATGATTTCACACTATGGCATAATAGATTAGGCCATCCCTCAGAAAAGATTGTACAAACTGTTCTAAAGCTTTGTAATCTGCCTGTTAGTAATAAAAATTCTCCTTTTTCAGTTTGTGTTGCATGTTGTCTTGGCAAAATACATAAGTTCCATTTCCCAAAAGCTTCCACCACTGTTATCTCAGAACCATTACAACTTGTAGTTTCAAATCTTTGGGGCCCCTCTCACAAGGTTTCTCACAATGGCTATAAATACTATATACACTTTGTTGATGTTTTCTCTAGATTTACTTGGTTATACCTACTAAAGAACAAATCATATACCTTTAAAGTCTGTCTCAACTTTAAAAAGGAAACTAAATTGCAACTAGGTAAATCTATTAAAACTCTACAAACTGATTGGGGGGTGAGTTCAGGTCTTTTTCCACTTACCTCACTAAAAATGGCATCCACCACAGACACCCTTGCCCCACTACACATCAACAAAATGGCTTGGCCAAACGAAACACAGACACATTGTTGAAAATGGTCTGGCTTTGTTGGCTCAAGCTTCCCTACCCCTCAAGTTCTGGGATGAAGCCTTCAGATCTGCTGTGTACATACACAACAGATTACCTACCTCAGTTCTCAACCACAAATCGCCCTTAGAAATTCTCTTCAACAAACAGCCAGACTACACAACCTTTAAAACCTTTGGATGCAAGTGTTTTCCTAATATCAGGCCATATAACAAACACAAAATTGATTTCAGATCTACACCTTGCACATTCCTCAGATATAGTCTCAACCAAAAAGGATACAAATGCCTTGATTCTAATCGAAGACTTTACATCTCAAGAGATGTAGTCTTTGATGAATTTTCCTTTCCTTATGAGACTATTGTGGATCATGATTCCCTTGATTCATCTCAAATAATCCACAATCCTATATCAGCCTTAATTCCAAAATGCTCTCATTACAGGCAGCCTTACACAATCAATGATCTTGTGCACTCACACTCTGTCACTAATAATCAAAGGGTTGATCAACATGTTTAAATAGACAACATTACTCTACTTTGTGCAACTAACAATGGCTGTCCAAGCGAAAATTCTCTTGCTGCTACAGGTGAACCAATATTGCAGGGTCCTATTTCTGGTGTGTGTCCCCAGCCTACTATGACACCAGGTTCAAGCTTCCCAATATCTGCTGAGCCAATCACTACTGAAGTTGATGAACATGTCTCAACACCTAAAACTGATGTCAACATAGCAGCTGATGAAAATACTGATGCACCAGTTGCCACTGCTAATGGCACTACTACTGCTGCTGTTCGATCTGCAAATGCTGATGCTAATGTGGTTCAGCATCCAATCATGCCAGGTTGTTCAAATGATACCAGCAAAGCCAACAGCCATCACATGAAAACCAGATCAAAATCTGGGATTCACAAACCCAAAGTACTTCTGGTTTCTAAACTCCCTTCTTGCATCCAGGAAGCCTTACTCAATGAACACTGGAATAAGGCCATGAGAGATGAAATTCTAGCCTTGATAAGGAACAAAACCTATGTTCTAGTCAGGCTTCCTCCTGGAAAGACAGCTAAAGGATGTAAATGGGTGTATAGGCAAAAAGAAAACCCTGATAACACTATATATCAGTACAAGGCTCGACTTGTAGCAAAAGGATTTCATCAGCAAGTAGGGTTCGACTACACTGAAACTTTCAGTCCAGTAGTCAAACCTGTTACTATCAGGGTAGTTTTGGTTCTTGCTTTGTCAAAAGGGTGGACAGTTCGACAACTAGATGTGAACAACGCTTTCCTAAATGGTGAATTACAAGAAGAAGTTTACATGACCCAGCCACCGGGCTTCGAAATTCCTGGCAAAACTCATCTGGTTTGCAGACTTAATAAGGCTTTGTATGGCCTGAAGCAGGCTCCTCGTGCATGGTTTGAGAAGCTCCATCACAGTCTTGTCTCACTTGGCTTTACACCCTCTAAATCTGACCACTCACTCTTCATCAAACGATCAGCTGAATTGACTATCCTAGTATTGATCTATGTCGATGATATCTTAATCACAAGAAGTGATTCCAAGACTGTCTCTCAACTCATCTCTGCTCTTAACACTCAGTTCTCACTAAAAGATTTAGGCAATCTAAACTTTTTCCTGGGAATTGAAGTGCACACAACAGAGAATGGTTTACACTTATGTCAGGCCAAATATGCATGGGATCTCCTACAGAAAGCTCAAATGGTTGGAGCCAAGCCTGCTCCAACACCTATGACCAGTGGACTTCGTTTGTCAACCCAACAGGGGGATCCAGTAGCCGATGTTCAAATGTATCGATCAATAGTTGGGGCTCTGCAATACCTCACCATTACCAGGCCTGAGCTGTCGTTTAGTGTTAATAAGGTCTGTCAGTTTATGCAGAACCCTCTCACCACTCATTGGTTGGCTGTCAAACGAATCCTAAGATACATAAGTGGCACCATTGAACTTGGTCTGCATCTCACTAAACCCGTGTCCCTCAACTTAACAGCTTACTGTGATGCCGACTGGGCATCAGATCCAGATGACAGGAGAAGTACAACTGGTTTTGCTATATTTTTTGGTTCTAATTTGATTGCCTGGAGGAGCAAGAAACAACCAACGATTTCTCGATCAAGCACAGAGGCTGATTACAGAAGTGTAGCCAATGTTACTGCTGAAATAACATGGCTGCATTATCTATTCTCTGAACTTGGGATTCAAATGTCACAACCTCCCACCATTTGGTGTGACAACATGAGCACTGTTCTGCTTACTCAGAATCCCATCCTACATGCTAGAACCAAACATATAGAACTTGACTTGTATTTTGTTAGAGAAAAAGTGATGAACAAAATGATTCAAGTCAACCATGTCACAGCTTATGATCAACTGGCTGATGGTCTTACCAAAGCTATTTCCAGCCAGAGATTTCTTGACTTCAGAAACAAACTCAAAATTGAAGATCTTTCAATTATGAGTTCGAGGGGGAGTGTTGGAATAGGCATTTAGTTAGTTATCAGTTAGTTGTATCTGTTAGTTTGTTTGTTTCAGTTAGTTACAACTGACTGTGTATATAAACCAGTGTACTCATCTCTTTCAATTAATGAGATCTTTTCATTCAATCTTTCTCTGTCTTTCTTTCTCTCATTTCTTCTTTCTGTTCTTTCATGGTTGCTCTGTTTTCTGTTTGAACCTTTGTTCATGGCTAGAAGATTTAACACAGATGATAAACAAAAATTTTAAAGAGAAGAACCGAAGAATGGGCAGAGTTAAAATTCAGGCTCTACTATCCGATCATACGACGGCTGAAATCGCCGATTGTGGTGGTGGAGGAAGGAAGGAGAAAAGGGAAACGAAGGTGCGACGGTGCACACGGTGTCGATCGTCGATCGTGGTAATTAGTAGGAACGAAGGTGGCATGGTTTCGATAATTGTCCGTCTTGGTGGTGGAGGCTTTTTTCGAAAGGAATAACTGAATTATGTTTCTTCCATAATTAAGGGTACAATTGGGATTTTACTTATAAAAGTAGGTATAAATTAAATAATATATAATGAAAGGTAAAAATAAAAGGAGGTAATGAAAACTGGGTATGGGGTGCAATTTCTTTTATTTTGTTCCATTAATGAACTCCGGCCCAAGGCAACCTTAGTGATCCTTGATTCTGTAGATTTGGGTCACGCTTGCAGTTGCTTGCCTCTGTGAAGATTGGGCCATATATTGAAGAATATTAAAGCCTAAAGTGGGTTTCAAAAGGTCTTTCATAGTGTATCCCTTTATTACTTGGTATTTTTATTTATTTATGGTGTTAATTTTGAAGTGACATTATTCAAAATATTTGCTCTTGTCCTTAGCCGGTGTTAATTTGTGTCCCTTTAGTGATAATATTTTACGATTTAAAAAGAACAATAGAATAAACAAAAGAACATTAAAAGATAAAGAAAGATGCAGAGAGAATAAAACTCACAATTACAAATTACAAATTAAAGCAACGACGTACGTGTTTCCATATTTCATAACAGTAGTTGTTTTACATTTTACTGTTGTGTCTAATAAACATACAAAACTCCAATGTTTTGAACTGTTGTGTTTTTATTCTTTTATCCTTTTCCCCTTTAAAGGATTTTTACTTGTGAACCATCCAAGTACAATTTGCCATTGGCATATAAATATTTATATATATGTCAGACCTCATCACTTTAATTGTGAAAGTCACAAGCTGGGCCACTTAAAACTTTAATTGATGTATAAATATATCGATTCCTTACCAAATAATGTAATCTTGTCCACTTGTTATGACCTTATACGAAAATCAAATAATAATATATATAATACAAACTTTTGGTTCTCGTTTTTTCTAATTCACTCATTCGAATCAAATATATGGTAGCAGTCTTTGCATGAAATGATGAAAATGGAGAACAAAATAAGTAAATATAATGCTAAGAGTCAAATGCATAATCAAAATGTATCTTTCTAAAATCTCTCCTCTTCAGAAATTTTCTTCTTCCCCATTTATTTTGTTATATTTATAAATTATTGATTCCCTTTCTTTATTTGATTTCAGTTTTTGTGTATTTTTTGTTACCCCATTAACAAAGTTAAGGTTAGTAATTATTAATTACGCGCAAAAGAAGTCAAACTCCACCCTTCTTTTTTTGTCAATGCATAATTGATAATTGGCAGCACTTTCAATAATATATTTTTAGTAACAACACTTTCACAGATTTAGATCATTTTGGGTTTGATGGTGAGGTTGGTATTTGATTTCAAATACATTAGAATCTCTCTATATATATTATATCGATAATTTTTATATTTATGTCACATCATCATGTCATTTTTTCTTGCACTAAAGGATTCCAACCATTATTTCCACTATTTTTTTTTTTGTTGCCAAATTCAGTTGGCATGCTGGAAAAAAGAGTCTTCCCTTTTGAGGAAAAGCAAACATTGTATGTATTGAGATATATTATGTCCTACTCACCTGAATTTTTTTGAGCACTTTTGAGATGGCTTCACTGTACATTAAGAGACATTCAAAATAGACATATTACTTAATGCCTATCAAGTACTACTGTTGATCTAGATTTTCAACAGCAAAAATAAACGTTTACTTTCGATTACTCTCGAAATAGTTAATACTTTCACAAATATTTGAAGCTTTTTATATGCATATTCTATATACATAGGAAAAATAAAATATACTAATTTAGCATTCCAGTATTTTGCTTGAATAAACGCATATAATTTTAATAAAGTATGTTAAATGACATTTTTGTGATCAGCAATCGTTGATTGTTCTCAAAATTATGATAAAAAAGTCAATTTTGAAATAATGAGTGAAATTCACACTTGATTTGGGCCTCTAGCCAGCCACAACTAACTCCTCGATGTTCTCATCGAGCCCTCTTAATCTATAAAGGGAAACAAGCAAGAAGAGGAAGCCTGCGGATGCCTTTCAATCCATACGAGTCTTATTTTTGTATCTACGGATACACAGATTTCATTCTGTTTTTAGGAAAAGATATCTCACTTCTTTTTTTTTTTTCATATCACAGTACACATTTAATTATTCTTGTATACTTTTATTATATTACCAATATAGGGAAAGTATAATTTAAAATAGTCAATTATTGCACACATATATATATACTAAGTGATTGTTACGTGTCAAGCTACGTAGTGTTAGTTTTATTTAATATTTTAGTTTTTTATTTTAATTAATAATTAAAATAATATAATTATTTGAACGATTTGTTTTATAAAAATAAAATATGTGTCAGTATATTTAGTAAGTAAAATATAATTGTGTTATAATAATGTATGTTATTAATAGTAAAATGTACATTAATCTTTTAATTGAAAAAAGTTCTATTATCTCATTTCATATCTAATAATAGCTACACAATTATATATTTACTCATATACAGTAATATTAAGATGATTTTTTTAATTTAAAAAGAGATTATTAATATTTAAAAGATTGTTTAATTTTTTGGGTTTATTTATTAACGGGAGATCAAACGTAATCGTTAAATTTAACAGAATATTCTATTTTTAAGTATATTCTGTTAAACCAAGAAATGTCGTTAGATAGGCACTTTTAATATATAAAGATATATATATATATATTAGAAAAAATAGTTACTTTTAGTGACAAGTTTTTAGTCATATTATAAATTTTTTGTAACTAAATGTGATTTTTCGTTACAATAAAAAATTATTTGTGACTAAAATATAGTATTTAGCTACAAATTGTCACTAATTTAATTTTAATCACAACAAGTATTGTAACTAAAAACACATTTAGTCACAACAAATTGTAATTTTTGTGACTAATACTTTTAGCCAGGGACTTTTTAATGACAACATAAGAGTGATGAATTATAATTAGTCATAACTTTTTTACTTTTATTCATAAATTTTGTTATGAGTAAATGTAAACATTTTTGTATTGATATATTTAATTGTATATTCAAATATAGTTATGATTTATATATATACATATAAATGTACTAGCAAAAATTACGTGCGAGGCACGTATACTAAATTTTATGCTAGTTTTTTTCTATGTTATTTGAAAGTGATACAATAAAAAATTAAAGAAAATACATTATTAGTTATTAGGTGAGATTATTTGAATAAAGAACAATAAATCACGTAAAAATCAAAAATAATTATTTGAATAAAGAATTCAATATACACATTTATATATATGAATCTCATTAATCAAAAAGAATTATTAAATATATGAACAATAATTTGTCACGCTATATGTTTCTCAATAAAGAAATCCACCTCCTCATAGTCAAAAATAAACAATATATGTAATACAGATCTTTGTAATGAAGTACCTAAAAGAAACAAAACTTCAGTTAGCATAATCGGAAAAAATTTAAGTGAACTAAATAATGACTAAGAAGATCTAAATTACAAAATGAAAATAACATGTCTATATGAGTATGATTCTATTGCTATATGAGCATAATTGATCTAAGAGAAAATAAATAAACTTATAAACATATAAATATACTTAATATTAATTTTGACAAAGAAACAATTCAATTATAAACAATTCTAAATATCAGCTTGACAATTTCAACACACTAATTACTCATTAAATAACCATAATGTATACATCATGATAATTTTATTTTATTTGATATCAAATGATAGAGATTATTGAGGTTTTCAGCCATGGAAAACACACTATGATCAAAAAGTAATGCTCATTAATTGTATATTTCAAAGAAACCCTAATTTCCATGAATGTCCCTAATAATATATAAACAATAAAGTTGTAAATTAAAAAAAAAGTAGCAGAATTTCATTTAATATAAGAAATAGAACAAATTGAAGATTTATACAATACTGGAATTTGAACTCTTAGAAGCCATTAGCGAAGGGGCGAAACTCGTTAGATCTCCTAGTTGAACACTACCTTAAAAAAAATTAAATGATGTGGAGGTTTTTTTATGTGTTTCTGTTTTGATATGTTCTTTTAAAACACCATAAATTGTAAAACAAGCCTAACAGTTGCTTAATGTTTCCTTAGCTTTAACGTGGCACCCACTTCTTAGATTGGCTTTTTTATCTTGTATATTTATGTATCTTTGAGATTTAACGGAAAATGCTCTATTGCCTTGAGATTTAAACCGCGTTTGATTTTCTTATTATTTACAGGGCCGGCATGCTTTGGTCTATTATATAAATACAACAAATGAGACTTGGGAGTGGGTTGACCTTAAGGAGGTAACAATTGTGTTTTAAAATCTTGGTTCCTGAAGAATGTTTCAAGATACAAGTATGATGGGTTTTTTATATTATAGACGATTTGTTCCAAAACATAATAGAACTAACCAATTTAGGTTAATGATCTGGCTTCTGATACGTCCATATTAAAGATGATTGGGGGTGTGCGGTTCTGTAAATGCTATGAAATAATTTTGTAGTTAGTCTGTGAATATTGCAATGAAAGTGTTGGTTTGACCTGGCAATTTTGTGGTTACAACTTACAAGAATTCTTGACAAGGTTGTTGAATAGTAAACCAATATAAAACTTGTTTTACTCTGTTGAATAATATGAAAGATAATTCATTTTTTCACCATGTTTAAAAATAAATACAAATTTGATGAGCATATTACTTTTTTTTTTTAATTGAGAGTCTCAGAGTATCAAATCCCGGGTTGTTTTTTTTTTAAATGTGTTGTGATTCTCGAATATTTAGCATCAAATATCAGTTCAAATATTAATGGAATTTGTTTTATTATTATTTTATTATATATAAATAATATTTTATTATTTTATTAAATAAAAATTAAAAGTCACCCAAATATCAGTTCAAATATTAATGGGATTTGTGTTATTATTATTTTATTATATATAAATAATATTTTATTATTTTATTAAATAAAAATTAAAACTCACCCATAAATTTCTCAAAAACCAAGAATTTTAGTTATATAGGCACACTTTATATAGAATAGATAGATATATATATAAAGTAGCAGTTAATGTTAAATAATTAAAAATAATTTTTCTTTAATTAGTCTATGTCATTGTTTGTCACAATTGTTCATATTACTTTTTTTAGTAGCTTATTAGGAGAGTCATAATTTTTGAAGAAAAAATACTAAAACCTTCTGTGTCAACTCTATTCAAACAGAAAAAAACATTCCAAAAAGAAGCAAATTTTCAAAATTTCCAACTTCCAAGTAGGTACATTATAGTTATATATTATAATTTTGTTAACGAAGAACAACTGACAGAACAATTTTTTTTTTCTAAACTTGAGAGTTATACTATACATGAAACCTATAGATGCGCTAAGATTACAAACCATCAAAATGTTCGATTTCTATACATTAAAGGCATGCAATTTATTCTCTTTGTAAAAAATTAAAAAATATAAACACCATACACTATACAGCAATTTATAAATATTAGCAGATATTTGTCAAGACTGAAAAGTTGGCCTTTTATTAGAGTAATGATAAACTATAAAAATAATTATTAATGTGGTTTATAAAATTAGAATGATAAATAATAAAATTAATTTACCTGAAAAATATTATGAAAAATAATAAAATTAATAAATAACTTTGATTCCAACCTATAGTAATTTCATATGTTCTTCATATTTATAAAACATTGTTTGATTTTAAGTAAGCGTATAGACCATAATAATCAATCAACTATATATTATTGGCTTTATATATGTGGCCGACTTAAAGTTTAAAATGAAGAGTACCTTTTTTTTTATAAGTGAGGAGGGGTATGCCATTTTTTTTTTTCATGATATAACCTGCTAAAAGTTGATAGTATGAAATATTGTAACAATAAAAAAGTTGACTTTAAGGATTGAAGTACTAAATAAAGATTTATTAATATAGAGGTTAAAAAAAATTAAAATACTAAAAATAAACTTTTATTGGGATTTAAACCAATACTATTGCATGTAAGATAACTAAATCACTATGCATGCCACAACTTATTATATAAGGGAAATTTGATTTTCTATGCTTACATAATACATGTACTTAAATTTTTCTCCTAAACTCATAATATTTGATATTTGTAAGGTATGATACATTTTATAATATCCCTAAAATACCCCCATTTACATCACCCCCTCTCTCTTCTTCTCTCTTTTATTTCATAGCCATCGAGTCCCATCGGACCCACTATTGGGCCCACTATCGAGCCCACCATGGGGCCATATTAAATTCTATTTTTTTACATAGGCATCGGGCCACATTTGGCCCACCATCGGGCCCACTATCTAGCCCACCATTGGGCCATATAAAATTCTATTTTTTTACACAGGCATCGGGCCCATCAGGTCTTTGTCATCCTCAATTTTTTTGTGATACCATCGGACAGATATCGGGCCTGCATCGGGCTACATCGAGCCCGACGAAATCAAACCCAAATTTTTCCCAAATCACATCTGACGAAAAAAAAAAAGATCCGTAGAGGGTTCAGTCCGTGGGGTGGTGGGTTCATCGGTGGTCGAGTAGGAATGGTCCGTGGGTAGTGGGAATTCGAAAGGGGAGAGAGAGAGAGAGAGAGAGAGAGAGAGAGAGAGAGAGAGAGAGAGAGAGAGAGAGAGAGAGAGAGAGAGAGAGAGAGAGAGAGAGAGAGAGAGAGAGTCAGTTTAGAATGAGGGTGTAAAATTGGATTTTAGTAAAAATTATCCCATTTTACAAATTTTGTATAGTTTTAAATTATGGGACCAATTTTAATCTCTATCATGCATATAATTTCAAATTTTCCTTATATAATGTTTAAATTATCATTTTTAATCACAAATATATATTTTAACTAACTACAATATATATATTTTTTTTCTTAATTTTTTTTTCAAAGAGGCAACTGTCCCAACTCCCGCCTATGGTGTACCTAGAATATTACGAGTAGATTGTAGCACATACTCCACCATAGTGCTGTAAATACGAACCAAGGTTTTTTGACACGACAAGAAACTGACACGAGCACAACTAAACATAAAAAAAAAAATATGCGCTTAGGCACGACACAACTCGATGCTACAAATTATCACGACATGACTTGATGCTACAAAATTGGCACGACATGACATGGATAATATGAGATTGAGCACGACACGATGCGAAAAATATGAGCTTAAACATATCACGACACGCTAAGTCTGAAAAATATGACATGTAAGCACTATTCTAAAAGTGCAACATGTTGAATATATTTAATAATATTTTTATGTGAAAATTTGTTGAAAAATTATATAAATTAATTGAAACTATAAAAAATACATGATTTTATTTATTTTATGATCATTTATAAAAATAAAATGTAGAAAAATAGTGTATGAATTTAAGCCTGTATAAAAAATGAACCAGCTCGAGTAAAACATAACACGGCCCATATTTTTTCTTGGCACGGTACCATATTTTTTCTTGTATTGTTTTATGGCAAAACACATCATAACTTTATTTTCTTAGGGCAGGACACTAGATATATATATTTACAACAGTACTCGATCCGCCGGTAGTATATATAATTATGTGTACAAATGAACAAGACTGTAGGCGATTAAAAATCAGAAGTACTGGAAGTGCATGCATGCATGCATATATGTTTTAAGCTATTAATTAATTAATTATCACTAACAACAATTATTGATGAAAGCGCGTCCGTGTGGGTGGGTCTACTCTACTCCAGCTAATCTATAGTTGGTGCTACCCTCTGCAGGCTGATTGTACGGCCAACACACTCATCTCTTTATTATATAAATATATATACTGGTGTGGTTTTCATAATTAATTAATTACTTGTCTTATAATTAATTTTGTATGGTAGTATTTTTTTTTTTTTTTTTTGAAAGAGTCATGTGTTACAACACACCTACAAGGAAGGTAGAGAACCATTCCAAACTAACTCATTATCTAATCCAAGACCCATCCTAGCTACCCTATGAGCTAAAAGATTAAAATCCCTACCAACATGAGATATGGATAGGTCCGGACTGAACGATAACAAGTTCTTAATGCTACAAACTACATCATCAAAAACACTATTATTCCAGTTACAAGCAGCAAGTTTATCAACTATGGATTTACAATCTGTCATCAGAATATCCACTGGAAACCGAAGCAATTGGGCCCATTGAACAGCTTGATAAACCGCCTTGGCTTCGGCAACAGCAGGTGGGACAAATCCAGGAAAAGGAGTAGAAAAACCTGCTCGAACTCTGTTACAACCATCCAAAAGAACCACACCAATGCTATGTCTTTTCCTATGAAGATCCGTGGCTGCATCTGTAAAAAGTTTAAAACCATTGGAACAAGATGGTTGAATCCCTGCATGGACTGAGCTCCACTCTGAACCTGATCTCTGCACCTGCTTTAACTGTGCATCTAAGTGCTGGCAGAAATATGTAAGACTCCAATCAAAAATATCTTTAGGAGAAATAGAAAATTGCATATTTGGCTATGAATTGTGCTTAGAATTTGTGATAAGATAAGTACATTTGGCTACAATTTCATTCATCAGTCATTCAGTGTCTTATATATGATTCCGATTTTAGTTTGGATCATTCAATAAATAAAATCTATATTTTTAATTAATATTATGGATACATGCATTAAAGCCTAATCTTTATTGAAAACACATAGAAAAATAAAAATAAAATGGGGAAATAAAACGTAATCTGTACACTAATTAAGATACCGAATCCTTAAAATTAAGCTCGTATATATTTCGTCAATTGGAGGCTTTTTTTTTTCTTTTTTTTTTTTTTTTTTGCTGGAAGTCAATTCAAGGGTCATGTCTATTGTGTATGCTGTTTTATTCGGACACGACCCTTTTTTTAAAAAATAGGTTAATAACTTTTTATTTTTACGGGCTCATATTTGTATTTTATTTTTTTTTATATTTTTATTTCATAATTAATGATCTAATTATAAAACTATGTGGGTTTTTTTTTTTTTTTTTTTTTTTTTATAAATAATCATATAAAAAATTATTAGATTTATTAGGATTTGATAGGGTATGGAGGGAACTCTCTAAGAGCATTCTAATGGTACTCTCTACTAAAATAGGTAAAAAATTAAAACAGATAAGAGTTATTTTTATTGTTGTTGCTCTAAATATACTCTCTAGTATAGTGTGTTAGGGCCCACTCATTTTAGGGATCAAATAAAAAAATTGTTTTTTAAAAATTATGTATTTTTCAGTAATTTTTAAATATATCATTTATCTTTATAGTAATACTAATTTTTTTTTTTTTATTTCAAGTTAGTATTTGATTATTTATATAATATTTTTTAATTTAAATTTGTCAAATATAAATTAATTTCTTAAAATGATGAAAAAATAATAGTAATTTTGATTAAAATACCATTAAAAAAGTTAAGCAAAAAAATAAGGAACTTCCTACAATTATAGCATTTCTAACTATATTCTCTAAACATGTTCTTTAACTAAATTAAGGAGTGAATCTTTAAAAAAATTCCTTATTTATTAGAGTGTCATTTTCTTTGTATGGTTTGAACTAGGGTGTTCGCAGTGCAGGTGGTGCGGTTTTGGATCATTTTTTCAAACCAACCCACACATGCAATTTTTCTAATTTCACAAACCGCACCCGCACTGCAAAACTAAAAATCTGCAGAAACCGCACCTCAAAAAAATGATGCGGTGCGGTGCGGTTTTTGCGGGTTAGACTATTACTAATAATTAAACTATCACAAATGCAACAAAACTTGAACAATACTTGTCAAAAATATCATAAGGCTTGAAAATAAATATGAAACAAAATTAAGTTTCAATAATACAATAATTAGTGGAATTTGAGTTGGACATGGGAAATTTACATGGTATACTAATTTTTGCCATTTTCTTACAAAAATACTGCCAGGCGGTAATTTTTACTTTTTTACTGTGTTTTTTTATAAGTTTCATACTGCAGTATACTGTGTTAAGTTTTCACTGGTGTTCTACTGGTGTTTTACTAGTGTTCTACTGTTGTTTTGAGTTGTTCTGCTTTGTGTTTTACTGGTGTTTTATAAAAACACAGTATTTTTGAAAAAATTTCCGTGTGACAGTATTTTTGTAAAAGTTAACCCAAATTCCAATATTTTTGTAAATTTCCCTTGGACATTCACATATTGGACCTAAATAAATATAAAAAATTAGTATTTTTATAATGTGCGGTGCGGTGTGGTGTGGTTTGAACAACATATTAATAATTTAAAATCGCAAATCGCACCACGCGGTTTAGGAAATATTCAAACCGCGACCGTATTGCAAAAAATTTCAAACTGCATTTTTTTTGCAGTGTGGGCGGTTTAAGCGGTTTGATGAACACCCCTAGTTTGAACTCATTTTTTTCAAGTCTTACTTCCTATTTTCACTAAAGAATGTGTTTAAAAAGCATCAGGGCCGACCCAAGCATTTTGGGGGCCTCGTGCAAAATTTTAAATTGCGCTTTAAAAAAAAAAAAAAAAAAAACCGTGTACATTAAAACTACAATTTTATTACTACCTTCTTTTTTTATTTTAAGATTTATTCATAAATTTTTAATTATAAATTTATTATTTATGTGTATATAATAAGAAAAAAAAGGAAAAAAAATAGGCATTTTCTTAAAAAATAAAAATAAAATTGGGCCTTAAAAAATGGGGGTCTTGTGCAATAGCCCAAGCTGCCCAATGCTTGGGCGGCCGTGGAAAGCATGATAGGACATACGCTAATAAGTACTCAAATTTTAATCACGCTCTATAAATAAACTATTGTGTAGTTTTAATTTTATATTTTTAAATAAATTTAATTGTAGAATTATAATATTTAATATTATGTTTAAGTTTATTATCATTTAATTTAATTTTAACTGATAAATACACATTTATTATTATTATTATTATTATCAAAATTATAATGTTTTTAACGTATCGTATTTTTAAGTTAGTTTATTTGTATTTGTGTTATGATTTTTAAGTTTATCGTATCGTACCAATTTTATATTACCGTAACATGTGATGACCAAATTATTTTTTCGTATTCGCTTGTGCCTCCCTAATTTATTTATTTAAGTTAATTGAACTTATACTAATTTTAGATTAATTTATAATATATATAAATATTAATATATAGTGTGTAACATTATTATTTTTTATTGTTATTTTTAATATTAGAAGTATGTTCAATTTTAATATTTGTAAACTTTATATTTATTTTCTTTAAATTTTTAAAAATTTAAAGGCTAATTAGGATTTTTACCCCCTAAACTTTGACATGTGTCAAATCATGCCTTCTAAACTTTTCTGACCGTTAAAAATTCCTCCTGAACTATTGAGATTATCGAATTTAAGGATTTTTGTTCAATTCATTCAATTTTACTAATTTAGTGATTGTTTATGTACTAAATCATACTCCCCATACTTTAATATCTACCAAATCACGCCCCTGGAACTTTGACATGTGTCAAATCATGCCCTTTAAGTTTCATCTATGTTAGACTATCCTTACTGTGGGGTAGATTTTTTTTTTCAAAAATACAGTGTAAGTTTTCATTGTTATTTCACTATTATTTTTTAGTTATAAAACTGTTATTTTTAATTGTTCTGTTTTTTTATTTTATGGTTATTTTATAAAAAGATTGTATTTTGGTAAAAAAAAAAACGTGTGGCAGTAAAATTATAAATTTTTGTCTAAAATCTAATATTTTTTGTAAAAAGCCCTAATTAGAATACAAAAAACTCAAAACAAAGCACGAGGCCCAACCTTTAAAAGGGATTTTGTTGCAAAATCCAAAATTGCTACCATGGATCGAGTCAATTGAATCTTCACTTTTATAAGGGATATAATTTTCCTTGAACTTCTGTGTAAAAGACATCACTCTCTCTAATTGAACTTTTGTGTCCTGACCCAGGAATTTTGTTGCAAAATCCAAAATTGCTACCATGTATTCAAAATGTCATTATTAACAGTATTACAATATTAAAATTAGCATGGATAAATTTATAAATGCATGGTGTAAACTTTAAAATTAACACAAAAAAGTTATCAGAATACATGGGAAAATGGGAGAAATATTTTGAAACTACCTGAATCCCAATTCTAAAGTGACATGTGATTACACTCTTAAAATGAGAAATAATATACAAAAACATAAGATCTGCACATTTTCCTTGTTGGAGCTCATTGCAACTTCTATGATTTTCAAGCCTAATTCTTCTATATTTTTAATAAATGCTGGTTTTCATAATGCTGGTTAGTCCAAGTAAAACATGAAGATTTACAAATAGTTTTTTTTTTTTTTTTTACTTTTAGTAAATCAGTAATAACTCAAAGAATAATTAGTATTTTTGCCCCCAAATTTTGACACTACCTGATCTTCTCCCTTAAAATATATGGCTTGTTAAAAATTCTCCCTAGAACATAACAGTTACATAATTATGCCCCTTCTATTATGTTTTGTTTCTTTTACCATTAAAAATTAGTTTTTTTACCCCTTAAACTTTGCCTAATACAAAATTTTTCCCTTTTTTTTTAATTAAAAACGTTAACTTTAAAAATTATAATGTTCTACTAATATTGAAAAAAATGATAAGAATTGTTAGAACACCTGATAAAAATATTAAATTAATTAAAAAATAAATTGTTTACTTAAAAAATCTAAATTATTCCTAAAAAAATATTTTTAAACTTTATTTTATTTATACACACGTATTTTAAAAAATCAAATCAAAATTATTGAAAAATTAATAAATAAATTAAATAAACTAAGATTTTTTGAAGAAGAAATCAAACTTATTTATATTTATGAACTCATATTTTAAAAAATAAAGAAAAAATAATTAAAAATTCAATAAAAATATAAAATTATTTAAAAAAATTAGAAAATAAACTAAAAAAATGGTATGTTTACTTAAGTAAATCTAAATTTTTGGAGAAAAAAATAGACTCAAACTTGTTCCCCTAAATTTAGTTTTTACAAAAATTGAATTGTTAATATATTTTTTTTTATGTCTAAATAGATTTTTTAAATCACTTAATTAGTTTTAAAATTTTAATCTCCTTTTTAATTTTTTTAATTATTCAAAATAATTTTCTTTTAAGATTTATAAAAAAAAAATGTTGAATCATTCTCATTTTTATTTTAAAGGGTACGATTTGATGCTTTTCAAAATTTAGGGTGTAAAGTTGCTAATTTTTAAAGACATGTAAACATTTAAACAAAATAATAGGACGAAATCTAACAGAATAACTAAATTTCTGTAAATATAAAAGTTCAGGAGAGATTTTTAACAAGTCATATATTTTAAAGGGCAGAATCAATATTGTCGAAAATTCAGGGTGCAAATCGTTAATTATTCTAGCTAAAAAACAAATAGTCCATGACCCAACATTAGCGTTTAGTATAGTAAGTCCATAATTTCTTCTTATAATTTTTACAATATTAAGCCTAAGCAAGTTTTAAAAAAATGTGAATGTATATGCTTATAGAAAATATACCAAAATAAAAGCTAATACAAACAGGGCCGGCCCTGAGAGTAGGCGGGTAAGGCGTGCGCCTCGGGTCCCCGAAATTGTGAAAAAAAAAATATTAATATATAGATAAATTATTAAATAAGAAAAAAAATATAAGAAAAATTGTTTGGTGTAGTGGTAAGAGGTCTTACTATAAAGTAAGAAATCACGGGATCAATTTCCAACCTCTACTTTTAATTTTTTTAAAAAATATTTAATGTGTAGTTATGAGGGATTGAACCTTAGACTCTTAAGAGTTTTTAAAAATCTTACCATTATACTAAGCATTAAAATTATCATTTTTATAATAGTTAAACTATATATATAAGGGCCCCAAAATTTAATTTTTCCTTAAGTCCCATATATCTTAGGATCGACCCTGAATACAAATATTATAACCTAAATAAGATGAATAAGCATGAGGTGTTGAGTATTGAGGATGACAATAAATTAACAATACCATAATAAAATCCTTGTGAAAAAATTAAAATAAAAGACATTAAAAGGGTAAAGTTGTAAAAGATGTGAAAATTAAGATAAATAAAAGGAATTAATTTTAAGTATGAGTCGTTGAGTATTGAAAATGATAATAAATTAACAATACCATAATAAAATTCTTGTGAAAAAATTAAAATAAAAGACATTAAAAGGGTAAAGTTGTAAAAGATGTAAAAATTAAGATAAATAAAAGGAATTAATTTTTAAGCATGAGGCGTTGAGTATTGAGGATGACAATAAATTAACAATACCATAATAAAATTTTTGTGAAAAAATTAAAATAAAAGACATTAAAAGGGTAAAGTTGTAAAAGATGTGAAAATTAAGATAAATAAAAAGAATTAAATTTTTTTATTAAATAAGAAAGTTGTTTTTGAATTACAATAAAATTGTTGTGAAAAAATTAATGTAAAAGATATTAATAGGGTAAAATTGTAAAAGAAGTTGGAGTTGAAGAAGAGACATATTATATATTAGATTAGATATAGAATTAATAATAAACCCAGAGGGAGGGTTGGCCGACTGTTTTATAATTTATACATTACACAGTACTTGGATTGGACAATATATATTAGAAAATTAATTTCAAAGATATATATAGATTATAAAGAGCAAGCGAACAAAAAGAAGTTCAGTTGTGAACTGGAAAGCACTACACTATAATTAATCACCTACAGAAACTCACTTATTATTGCCTATTATTACAACAATAATTTATTTCTCTCTCTTTTATAATTTTGCGTCTTTTTCTTTCCTGTTAATGATATAATTTCCCTACCATAAATTAACCTTAATTAATTCTATAATACATCAACATATTTATATGAAAAACAGAAAAAGTACTACAACAAACAGCTAAATAATTTACCGACAGATTTTTTTTTTTGATAAAATTTAATCACACACACTCATTATTAGAATGCTTTCTATAAATTAATATAGCAAATAATATAACTAATGACTAGATATTGGTGGGGTTCATTCCAATCAAAGAGGAAAGTTCATTGGCGAGCTTGGCAAAAGCTTTGTTTTTCTAAGCGAAAAAGAGGGTTAGGTTTTCGAAGATTTGTTCAATATAACCAAGCGCTATTAGCAAAACAGGCATGGATGGTATTGATAAATCCTACGTCTATTCTGGCACAAGTTCTAAAGGCCAGATATTTCCCACAACAAAGTTTTTTAGAAGCTACAGAAAGCTCTCATCCATCTCAAATATGGCGTGGTATAGTTTGGGGTAAGGAATTACTTATTAAAGGATTGAGAAGGAGAATTGGGAATGGTGCTAATACAAGGGTGTTTAAAGATCCATGGATTCCACGTAAAGATAATGTCGCACTTTTCACCGTAAAGATAATGTCGCCATATCTTTAAAGCAAAAACCACAGCAGCGAGCTCTAAATCATGAGTTGGATACCGCTGCTCATAATCTTTCAGTTGACGAGAGGCATAGGCTATGACTCTGTCAGCTTGCATCAGAACACATCCCAGACCCTGTCTGGACGCATCACAATAAACCACAAATTTCTCTTGATCTGATGGCAAAGCTAACACCGGAGCTGTTATCAAACGTTACTTCAACTCCTGAAAGCTTGTTTCACACTTATCTGACCACACAAACCTCTGATTTTTCTTGGTCAATTCGGTTAGGGGCATAGAAAGTTTAGAAAATCCTTCGATGAAACACCGATAATACCCTGCTAATTCGAGAAAACTTCGAACTTCCGTCACAGACTTGGGCCTCGGCCAGCTCTTCACTGATTCTACCTTGTTTGGATCAACCATAATTCCATTCTTTCCAACAATGTGACCCAGAAAGGACACCTCAGACAACCAGAATTCGCACTTTTTGAACTTTACATACAACTTGTGATCCTTAAGTCACCGCAATACCATTCGAAGATGATGCTCGTGCTCCTCTTCTGACTGAGAGTATACAAGAATGTCATCGATAAACATTATAACGCAGTTATCGAGGAAATCCTTGAATACCCTATTCATAAGATCCATAAAGGCCGCAGGAGCATTAGTCAATCCGAATGACATTACCAGAAACTCATAGTGCCCATATCTGGTTCTAAAAGCAGTCTTCGGTATGTCCTCCTCTCGAATCTTCAGTTGATGATAACCAGATCGCAGATCAATCTTCGAAAACACTGTCTTTCCCTGAAGCTGATCGAACAAATCGTCGATCCTAGGCAACGGGTACTTGTTCTTAATGGTCAGCTTGTTTAGTTCCCGATAATCAATACACATTCTGAGGGAACCATCCTTCTTTTTCACAAACAGAACCGGAGCTCCCCAGGGCGATACACTGGATCGGATAAACCCAATATCAAGCATCCCCTGAAGTTGCAACTTAAGCTCCTTGAGTTCTGCTGGAGCTATCCTATATGGAGCTTTAGAAACAGGTTCGACTCCAGGTGCCAGATCAATTACAAAATCAATCTCTCGCTGTGGCGGCAATCCCGGCAACTCCTTGGGAAACACGTCAAGAAAATCTTTCACCACTCTGACTGCCTCAGGCCCAAATGTTTCAGGTCTGCTGGAGTCAAATACCACCGCTAGAAATCCTACACAACCATTGCATAGTAAATCCCTAGCCATTAATACAGAAATAACCGGGATCCGAGACCCCTGAACTGATCCAACATAAACAAATGGATCTTCTCCTTCTGGCTGAAAAGTCACCATTTTCCGCTTACAATCTATACTGGCCGAATATTTGGACAGAAAATCCATTCCCAGTATAATGTCAAACTCAGTTAATTTCAATTCTATAAGGTCAGCGCTCAACTCCCTATCTTCGATCCTAATTGGCATAGACCTAATGCGCCTATTAGAGATAACCGATTCCCCGCTAGGCATTAGGGTTCCAAACCCTCTTTCTAAAATATCACAAGGCCTACCCAAAAGATCAATTACTCTTGTAGCTACGTATGAGCGTGTAGCTCCCGAGTCAAATAATACTGAAAAACAATAAGTTGTTGACGGGAAGCTGACCTGTCACAACAGAAGGACTGGCTGGAGCATCAGCTTGGGTGATGGTAAACACTCGAGCAGGAACCGGTTTCACCTCATCTTTTGGCTCCTCTTTCTTTGCCTGGGGGCAATCTTTCTTGAAATGCCCCACCATGCCACACAGGAAGCATGTCTTCCGGTTACACTCTACCGGATAATGTTTCTTGCACCGTGGACACTGAGGGTAAGAGTAACCCTGGCGTCCACCTCTGCCTTGGTTCCCAAGGAACCGCTTACTTTGCCCCGAGCCACCAAAGGCTGGAACAACTTTTCTTTTCTGCTCGGTGGTGGAGTCACCACCATCCCTACCATAAATAGGAGTAGGAATAGTGGGGGTTCCACCAACACTCGGAGTCACCCGGGGCTCCTGAAGGAATTTCACTGCACCTTCAAAGCCTTTTCAACCATCTCTGCATATGTGGCTGCCTCAGTAGTAGTAATAACCAGATCATGTCTAATCTTTGCACTCAAACCCGCCAAATATTTTTCTTTCTTGCTGAAATCAGTTGGCACAATTCCCGCTGCAAGCTTGGCCAAACGGTCAAATTTTGTCGTATACTCAGTAACCGACATTCCCTCAATTTGAACCAATTCGGTGAACTCTTTCCGCTTTGCACTGCGGACTGCTTCGTTGTAATACTTGGAGTTAAACAACTCCTTGAATTCTTCCCAGGTCATCACTGTGAGGTCCCGAGTGAGGGTTATCAACTCCCACCACACGAGAGCGTCTTCCTAAAATTGGAAAGTGGCGCATGTCACCCGATCATTACCAACCACTCCCATAAAGTTGAGGATACGCTCGATCACTGAAAGCCACTGCTCGGCCTTCATCACATCATGACCTCCCAGAAACACTGGAGGTGCTTGCTTCTGGAATCTTTCATACAACGGCTCCATACGGTTGCCAACAACAGGTTGTTCTGCTGGCACCGCTGGAATGGCCACGGCCTGAACCACTTGAGGAGGCTCGGCAGAAGGACCCTGCTGCCTCAATCTCTGAATTTCTTCATCTTGTTGGCGGATCCGATCTTGCATTTCCGCAAATCTTTGCTCCCAATCAGGAGAAGCTTGAGGTGGATTTACAGGGCGACCACCTGAGCTCTACCACGGCCACGACCGCGACCACGAGGATTTTGGGGATTCCTCTGACCGCCTTCGGTCTCAACCATATCACCTTGACTTCGTGTATTTCGTTGGGCGTCCATTTAATAGGATTTAGCCTGCGAATCCATAAGCCAGACAGGTTAGACAGCGATCAAAACTTAACACCGCTCTTAATAACTTAAAGGCAACACACTTTTTTTTTTTAATAATTAATTAAAATCTAATATGCTTCCTAACATGCTTTCACATTCACATTTATTTAAAGTACTAAACAAGTACGGTCTTAATGAACCGTGAACCAAGCTTTCTCTAATGAAGATTGTAGATGTCTTAGCAAGCTTCGGTAGACAAACCTGGCGGCTCTGATACAAAAATTGTAACGTCCTAATGCTAAGGCACGCTACAGTGCTTTTTTCCATTATAGTGCAATCTTTGCTAATCAAAGATTCTCGAAAAACGTGTCAAATTAAAACTTTTGCATTAAATATTAAAATTTATAATATAATAAAATATTTACAAGTGTCGGGATCCCGTTTTCAAACTTTTTAAAATTAATGTTCCAAAATACACAGATTTACAGGTCGCACAGCGACTATCAAAATACAACTCCCAGATGTCCTGAGACTGAACACTCCAGGTCGCACTGCTTGACATGTACAATCTCACTTGAGCTCAGGTTCACTCCTGTTCAGCCTTCGCCTTTCCTTTACCTACACATGGAAGTAGAACTGTGAGTCGACAAACTCAGTAAGAAATGCATATAACATATCATATAATTTCTGACCTGTAAATAGGCGCCCATACACCTATTTATAGAGCTTAACAAATGAGTGTGAACGTTCAACCCTAGGGTACAACCACTATACCACATACACAACGTACCTCACTGTACGAGTGTTGGTAGGGTTTATTCCGTACCCTGAGTATCACTGAGTGATATACCACAAAACTTAGCACTTTCCCGTACCCGTGTTGGTATCACTGTATCGTACTCACAACAACAATACTCACTATACCAATGCACTCTGTAACATATTCATACAAGTGTTGGTAGTGCAAAACATAATTTGAGCATGCATATACAAACACATATACATACATTTAGATAATCACATCACATATTATATTCAGTTCTTACCTGTTTTCCGAATTCAAGTGTGCTGGCCGACCTGAACGGAAATCTCGTGCTAGATGGATGCCCTAATCACATTTTGAAACCGGGTAAGTCACATGATTAAAACCCTAATCTCGGGAAACTCAAAACCAAAACCCTAGGTTCTGCTATATCCTTACTGGGTTATTCTAACTTTGGAAATGGGCAAAAACACCCAACCGAGGCATCGAAATGGCAAAAATTGAGAAAATGAAAGGCCCGGGGAACCCTGCCAAAACCGGCTAGCCAGTTTTTGTGGCACTGCATACCGGCTAGCCGGTTTGCACCAGTTTCCCCAAAGCTTTTCATTTGTTGCTCAATTCTTCACCAATTGCCATGAAACCTTCCAGAGCTCCTATACAATGCATAAGCAACAAAATCCAGGCAGTATTTCACAGAACAAACCATTCAAAATCAATTTGCCATTAAAGCTCAAAGCTTTGAACTCTAAACTTAGAATTGCACAAAACTTAAACCAATCATTAAAACCAGCAGCTAGGACTTAAAATCAACTCAACAAGACCCTAAAATTCGAACCCTAGGCATATGAAAACCTAACAGCCCCTATTACTCCAAAACACCATTTCAACCTAACTTAAAAGCTTGAAAATAAATAACCATTGGTCTAGGGCTGAACCTCTCTTGCAATAGCTTGAATCCTTGCTTAAATCCAAAGAAATGGAAGGAAAAATCTGGTTTCTTGCTCTTGGATGTCCCAGCCGAAAGTAAGAGAGAGAGAGAGAGTTCAAGAGAAACTCAAATTTCTAATTTCCTTTTTCTTTTCTTTTTTGATTTTCCTAAATTGGGAAAAGGATTTTGATTAATCCTTGCTGCCAAAAATAGCTAGGTGTCATCCTCCAAAATCAGCCACCTAACCCCCTTTTTTTTAAAAAAGACTAAAATGCCCTTATGGTTATAACTTAGGTATTTCTAAAGCTAGGGGTAAAATGGTCAATTTCCATAACCCCACTCAACCCCGATAATTTATTTCCTCTAAAATATTTCCCACTAAAAAATAAGGTTCTAAACTTACCCATGTGATCAATCTAGCCATCCATCGCATTTTCTGTTGTTGCCGAGCAAAAATTACAAAAATAACATATTTCACATATAAGCTAAATAATACCCCTAGAGTTTAATAAAATCTCTGGAATTGAGAAATTATAACTCTAATATTTATTTCTAAATATTGGGGTCCACAATTAAATTAATTCACATATAATAATAAAATAATAAAAATTAGTGCTAATTGCCTTTACTAATCAAAATTACTAGAGCGGTCATTACATTTTCGTTTGGTTAAGCTCGAAGGAAATCATCCTTTACTTTCTATTCGCCAAATAGAAGCTATAGATTCCATATTTATGTTAGCGCTCCCACTCAATTGCCTTACCGTGTTCCCAAAATGTACGTATCACCCTGACCCAAAAGTAGGCTTAACTAACAAATCAAAGAACACGAATAACACTCTTGAGATTGAACCTAATCATATAAGGATTACGATCATTTGATCTAGGATCAACAGGTGATATTGAATTGAATAGATATTACGGTAAATTCTAATATATCTAATCAAAGTTCAATATCGGTCCCTTCCGATGTATACTCCGTACATCCGATGTTGGTAAACTTTGCCAATGTCCTGGAAAGGACATAATACTTATCCAAGGTGTAAGAATACCTATCGCTGATTATACCATGTCAGTCTAAATCCAGTGTTCTGACAAATCAGGGAATAAACTTTCGAACATATAATTAAGATTATATTCCACTGTGTTGACAACACTATAATCATTAACAAATTGATATGTTCTGGACTTAAATAGAATTCATACATTATGTACATATAATCATGAAATAAATCATGTGAATCATGCAACATTAAATGTTATTTCTGATCTATATTAATAAGTAAATCTGATTATATTGAAATGAGTTTTATTTAGGGCATAAAACCCAACAATTTTACCCTCTTTTAGTGGTCTATTTCGAAGACAAAGCTCATCTCATAGTAATTGTCCTATATGTGGTTTCGGGAATGATACCAATGCACATGCAATTTTCTGGTGCTCTTTCTCACAAGTTATATGGAAGCAAATGAGTTTCCCTTTTCTTGCAAGCCCAAAAGAGGACCTGACCTTCAAAGGAGTACTACTGTATGCATCAGAAATACTTGAAAAAAAAGATTTTGAGAAAGTGTTAATTTCAGCATGGACAATATGGTTTGAAAGAAATAAGAAAAGTCATGGAAGAACTATAAGATCTCCACATCAAATCAAGATATGGATCTCTTCTTATTATAATGAAATCTGTCGAGAAAGAAATAAAACTAAAAAAGGAGTTTCAACTGGGTGTACTAGTGAGCAAAGTAATACAGAGACAGAAGTTCTTAGCTATAAACTATATGTGGACGCAGCGACATCAACCCCTCAAAATGTGATTGGTTTTAGAGCAGTCATTTTCTCCTCAGACAAACAAATGAAGGCAGCCTTATCTAAACCACTACAAGGTAAATGAGTCCAATTTACTAAGTATTATGTTTCTTATAGCAAGGACTGGGATAATACATACAATTTTAAAATAATATAGTAAATATCATTTGGGTCTATTTTTTTAGTTTTAAGTTTATGTTTTCAAATTTACTTATGAAGGTATAAAATGATGTAATAATAACAAATGTGACTACAACTTAAATATTTTACCTAAATAATTATAAGTCGATTTTATCTGGATAAACTTTAAAGAATTTTAATAGTTATGGTTTTTCAAAATAGATACATGATCCCTTTTAGCGTAGGGGTTATTTAAATTTATACTATTATATTATCATGTTAAAAGTTAGGTAAAGAGTCAAACCAAAGGGGTTTCCCTTTGGTGTTGACTCTATAACAATTATACTCTAAAATTTTGAGTTTTTAATTTAAATGTACTTATTGGTTTAACTATCTCATTTGCAGGTTCCTTTTCAGTTTTCCAGGCAGAAGCAGTTGCTTTACTAGTAGGTTTGCGTTGGGCTCAAGATGTGGGACTTCCCGTGGAGAGAGTTTTTCCTGATTCACTTTCTTTAGTCTCAGCTTTGGAGGGCCAGACTGTGTATTTAAATTAACTGGGGGTTATATTTTCTGATATTAAAGTCCTATTGTCTAGTTTTCCTGGGGCATCTCTTTCTCATGTTAGCCACAACTTTAATGTTGAGGCTCATAGATTGGCTGAGCATGCCCTTAGGATAGACAATGAACTTTCTTGGATGGAAGAAATCCCCCCTCCTTCTGTGTAACTTTTGTTACTGTTGTTATCTTAACCTTTATCGGTTACCCAAAAAAAATATAGCAAATAATATTTTCAGTCACACAATTCACGCAGGTTAATTTAGGGTGTATATGAAAGTAACTGTGTAATGACTAGGTAGGGTTATTATTAGGGTAGTAATTACATAGTTTAGTAATTACCCTATATTTTAAAATGCAAGGTGTGTTTGGATATGAGGTGTTAATTGCATATGAATTCTTAATATCTTGTTTGGCAAAATAGTTAGTAATTACATAGGGAAAATAATATTTTTTAGTAGCTAATGTTTAATATGGAAAATTTTTAGTAATTACACAGTGTAATTACATTCAATTCTCATGGACGGCCATGAGAATTGGAGAGTGTAATCGAAACTCCTCAATTACTTCTAATTACACAGTTACAGTGTAATTACATGGTCAGACAAACATGTCAAATGTTGGAAATTATTTTACCAGGATCTTAGATCTACTCACAAGTATGTTTATTAACATCCTAAATAAGAACTTTCTAAAACGATAAAATAAACACATATAAAGTTTAAGAAACCTTACATTGGTTGCAGCGGAACATAATGACTTCTTCCGTTCAGATATCTAGCCCTTGATTCCTTTCTGTAGCAGAGCATTATCAATATCTGAACCTGGATCTCTTTCTCTGAATCTTTGATGCTGAAACTCCTTTGCTGATGATCTTTCTTCACGATCTTCCTCACTATGATTGAGGTATCACTTGATGTGTGTGGGCACTACTCATACACTAAGGTAGTTCGAAATTCAAAGGAAGAGAAAGAAGAAGTGGTAGCTAAAGATAGGGAGAGAGAAGGCTCAGTTTTTCTGATTCAGAAAGTGTCAGGAAAAAGTCTTATTTTTCTGAAGCCTTCACTATCTATTTATAGCATTCCACTAGGGTTAGGTTTGAATTATATGGCATTAAAATAATGAAAAAATCAATTTAAAACACACACAATAGGTGGCCGGCCATGCCTTAGTGGATTGGGCCTTGGGTTTTGCAATTTTGCAATTTTAACACCTTTTGTATCTTATTTTCTCAAAAATGCCAATTTCCTAATTCAACCATTTAAATGCCAATTCTAACTATTTAATAACTATAAATAATTATTAAATAATATTGTCATTTATCATATTTATTAATTGAACCATACAAAGTATCATAATTAACAAATATGCCCCTATAAACTCTTTCTTTACAATTTCGCCCTTACTTAGTGAAAATTTCACAAATAGACATAGTCTAACTTGTGAATTATAATTGATTAATCAAAACCAATTACATGAGTCTTACAAGCAATATTATCTCAACTAGTGGGGGGACCATGGGTCTATATAACCGAGCTTCCAATAAGTAGATCAAGAATTTAGCACTAAAATTCACTAACTTATTAATTCTTCGTTGAATCCACGCATAGAACTTAGAATTGCACTCTCAGTATATAGAATGCTCTATATGTTCCACCATATAGACACATCATTAGTTATCCATTGTTATAATCCTAATGTGATCAATTATCCTCTATATGAATGATCTACACAGTAAAGGGATTAAATTACCGTTACACCCTACAATGTATTTATTCCTTAAAACACTTGACCCCGTATAAATGATATTTCAACTTATGTGAAATGAGATCTCTACCATTTATTTTCGTTTGGTCAAGCTCGAAGGAGATCATCCTTTGCTTACTATTCGCTAGATAGAAGCTATAGATTCCATGTTTATGCTAGCGCTCCCACTCAATTGCACTACCGTGTTCCCAAAAAGTACGTATCACCCTGACCTAAAAGCAGACTTAACTAACAATTCAAGGAACACGGATAGCCTTTCAAGATTGAGCCTAATCATAACAGGATTAAGATCATTTGATCTAGGATCAACTAGGCGATATTGACTTGAATAGATTTTACGGTAAGTTTAATTAAATCTAAGTCAAAGTTCAATATCGGTCCCTTCAGATGCATACTCCATGCATCCAACCTGAGCTTTACTTTAACCAATGTTCTGGAAAGAACATAGTATTTCTCCAAATACAAGTAAACTCTTGTTGTAGATTATCATATCAGTAAAACCTTGTGTCTGATAAATCTAGGAAACTTTATTCACATAGTCATGTTTACTTTCCAATGTGTTGACGGCACAATAAACAGGATCAAGTATGTGAAAAGGGTTTCAAATGAATCTATACATTATGTACATATAATCATGAAATAAATCATGTGAACCATGCAACATTAAATGTTATTTCTGATCTATATTAATAAGTAAATCTGATTATATTGAAATGAGTTTTATTTAAGGCATAAAATCCAACATCAAATTGTGTAATTACCTCCAATTACACACAAATCCAATTACATTGTGGCTTTCCAAACGCACATACTATACAAAAAAAATTATTTTTAGTCGTACAAATTTTATGACTAAAAATAAAAAAAATTGTGACTAATTATAAATTATTATTTTTATAGTGTGATAAAAAGATTCGTTTCTAAAGATATTAGTCACAAAAATTACAATTTATTGTAACTAAATGTGTTTTTAATCATAATATATTAAAAGCAAATTCGTGACAACTTGTATTTAAAATTAAATTTTAGTCACAAGTAACTTTTTATTGTAATCAAAAATCATATTTAATTATAAAAAAATTATATTGTGATTAAAAATTTATTCTCTAAAAATAATTATTTTTCTATAGTGAAACTATATGTATGAGGAGATAATATATATCTATTACCTTAATAAAAATGGTAATATTTTTGATCCTTAATCAATTAAATTACTAAAAATTCCTTCTATTCTCACCATATGTATTGACATATTAATATGTAAAACAAAATCACTTATTATTATTATTATAAAACTGCACAACATTATATATGCTATAAAGTGATTAGAAAATTGTGTTTTTGATAATAATTTTGTGGCACTTTAAAAAAAATTGTGACTATCCATAATTACAATAACATAATTTTTAAATTTTATATATTTTGTAAATATGGTAGACATCTAATAATTTTTTTAAAAATTTATATTTTCAAAAGTAATATTTAAATAATTGAATGCACACTAATTTTTTTTTTTTATTATTTGCCATAAAACAATCATATCCTTAGTAACAGTTTCACATAATAAATTGCATTTTTCTTATAGTAATATAAAATTAAAAAGGGTGCAATGTATTTGATATGATGAATAAATTAAAACTTAATAACTAAATACAACTATTTAAAAAATAGTATTAATTTCATAAAACTAATTTCATCCTAGAAAATACAATTACAACGACACTGATTGTTAAAAAAAAGCAATAGGTTTTCAATTATGATTATTGTTGACTTCGCTTTTAGTCAACGACAATAAGTCTTTTTGATAAACGATAAACGATATGTCGTAATAACAATACGTAATAAAGCAAATAATAATAATAAGAAGACACATAAATTTTATAGAGGTTCAGCCCCGAGCAGTTCGGTAATAGCCTAATCCTCGTTAGTTGTATTGACTTAAGAATAAGGAAGAAGATTCCTTTTCTTATAGCTCTTACAATAATATCTCTGAATATATAATTCTTAGATAGCCTTAGCTTATAGCGTTTCGGCGTATGATCTCTGTTTTACAGTTTTCGATCGATCTCCCTTGCCCAGCGAACATTCCTCACTATTTATAGGGCAAGAAACTTGAGGAGGAAGAGTTTCCTCTCTCGTTACAAAGCGCATAATCACAAAGATCGTGGGATCATTGCTGAATGCTAGGATCGTGGGATTGAGGTCGTATACACCGATAGTGGAATCGTGTGTATGTCATATCCACGCAAGTTGATCCTTGAGTTATAGGGATTGAGTTGGTGACTCACGAAGTTCTTGGTTGAATCCGCTAAGTGTTGCTTATTCTGCACGGCTCGTTGAGTATTCCATCATGGACATGCCAGCGAGGCATCCTGCTCGGCATGTTGATCCGACCAGGTGCTCTAAGTAGATGCCACGTGTCACCATTCTTGTGATGCCACGTCAGAGTGCCAATTTTGGGATAACATTTGCCCCCCAAGTCTGTGCGGGACCTCCGAGGTTGCGTATAGACTTATTCCGAGCTGGCTCTGCCTTTGAAAGGGGAATGTGTCGAGCATGACCGTTCGAGACTCGATGTGAGGCTGACTGGGCTTCCTTTCGGTTTTTGGCTAATTAATGCTCTGACAATTAATATTTTGAAAATCTGAATTTCTCTCTCCACGGCTGACGGTTGCACTCGATTATTTTGATTTCCCATATTTGCTTTCAAGGCGGGAAGTCGAGGCGTCTAAGGTTCCTTTACGTACAGTTACCCTTTTGCCTATAAATACTTGGAGTACTGGCTCATTACCTCATTTCATCACCCTTCGCTGTTAAGCAAACTTCAGAGCAAAAAGAAAGAGTTTCCAAGCTTCAAAGTTGCTGAAGAGTTTACAGACGATTTTAGGCTTGCTTGCATTCGGACACTTGAATCTTTGAGTAAGTTTCTGATCCCCTTTATGTTTTTCCTTTGCATGCTTGTGCTTTTGAATGTAACTTTGTTGTAGAAAGAACACTGTAGGAAACCCTAGGTGTAACACCCTAACTATCTTAGGCGTATTACGTGATTTTTAAAACGTACTGTGCAGCTCGTTGCTAATCAACGAGGTTTATGGAAAAACGTGATTAATTAAAAATTTGCTTTTTAATTAAACTTATAAACCATATTACAAAAGTCTCGGGATCCCGATTTATAAAATCATTTACAAAAGTTTAACTGTATAACTGTTACATCAAAATAAAAGTCGTCTAACGACCAGTTACAAAAAACTCAGCCTTGCTGTCCCGAGGATCGTACGCTCCAGGCCTAACCGCCCCGACATGTACAATCTCATAAGCTCGCTCACAGTCCATCAGCTATAGCCTTGCCTTTACCTACACATGAACATAAACTGTGAGTCGACAGACTCAGTAAGAAAAGCATAATAATATCATACATAAATCTAACTGCCGTGTCCAACACGATACTGAGTCCCGCTACTGCCATGTCCAACATGGTACTGAGCCACTACTGCCATGTCCAACATGGTACTGAGTTTTGAACGTTCATAGGGACGGTACTATTGACAAGTATCCTCCTGATCGGTCGAACCGGTCATACTCCGCCGTCGGTCATACTCCACCGTACCGACGGGATAGGTCAATAGCACCGAACCACCAACCAAATGTCGACTGATCGGTCGAACCGGTCATACTCCGCCGCTTGGTCATACTCCGGCTCGTACCGACGTGACGGGGTTGGATGGTTCGAAGCCTAAATACATAACTAATGTAATCTAGCGGGCTTCCTACATGCACGCTAAACATGTAATCTACATATGCATACCGTTATACTAATCTTACTCCGGATTCCGATTTCGGTGTGTCGGCCAACCCGACCGGAACCGAAGCCGAGCGCGGACATCGGCTCCTAAACCATAAAAATCACAACGCTATAAGTGACACGCTAAATCACTTCCCGGGGACTAAAACTAGGAACTAAAAGTTTTCCTATCGATAAAAAACATGGCAATACCCCTAAAAACATAAAAACGAGGAAAACTAGGGTCCCTGAATTTTCCCCAACCTAGACCAGGTTGCCCAACCGAATTCCGGTTCTGGAAAATTCAGAACCCTCATCCGGAATTCCGGATGTACAACCGGAATTCCGGTTCCTCGCAGGTAGCCAACTAAAATCTTCATAACTCGACCAATTCAACCCCAATTGGTACCAAACTTTCCAGACCTGCTCTAAACACCCCAAAGAACAAATCTAAGGCCTCAAAACCACCCAGAAAACACATATACAAAAATCACCATTAAAGACCAAGCTTTGAGTTCCAAAACTCAAACTTGGTTAAATCCACTAACATGCATCCAAACCTAGTTAATTCTACTCAATTAAGCATGAATAAGCTTCTGAAAACACACAAGAACATCCAGCAATTTCACAGAAACAAAATGAACCATTTCACTCAAAAATCACATATTTGCATAGGAAATTCAAAGCTTTAAACAACACCACTAGCATGCATTAAAACCTATATAATCAATCCATTTAAAACCTAATTAAGCTACTGGAAACAACAATTAAACACAGCAATATACAGCTTTACAAACTAACATGCAACCTACCATTTTCACCTCAAAAACATCAAGAATAAAAAGAAGAGATGAGAACCACTTACTAGTAACTATGGATCATAAAATCAACACAAAAATGGCTTGAATCACTAAGGAAAACTCCTCCTCCTTGCTGCTCAAAGAGGGCCGAAAAGAGAGAGGCTTGAGAGAGAGTGTTTGAAAGTTTTGTAATTTTTTTTTCTAAGTGTTATGTTTTGTAAAAATAAAGAAATAAGTATAAATCCACTTATCAACTTACATTTCAGCCAACAATTAAATAAAATAACATTTATTTTTCATTTCATAGAGTCATAAAAGACAAAATACTAATGGGGCAAAAAGACCATTTTGCCCCTCCACCATAAAATCACATAAATCCAACTAAAGGGGTATTTTTGGGAAATTCTAAATTCCCGGCCATTCCCGACATTCCCAATGTCTAAAACCCGTCCCCAAACTACTAACATATTAAGTTGTGATTTCTACTGAGCCAAACGCCGAGTTCCAAAATACCGGACACCGGAAATGCAAAATATGCAACTACTGATGACATAATCATGCATTTCTGAATTCCATAAATAACAGTAATAAATTATTTAAATAGCTATAAATAATTTCATAATTAAACATAAACAACTGCTAATTTCCAAATTAACTAAGCGGGCTTTACAACTATCCCCCCCTTAAAAGGATTTCGTCCCCGAAATCTAACCTGAATAACTCTGGATATTGAGCTCTCATATCTGACTCTAGCTCCCAGGTGGCTTCCTCCACCTTGCTGTTTCTCCAGAGAACCTTGACCAATGCTATGGTCTTATTCCGAAGGACTTTATCCTTTCTATCCAGGATCTGCACTGGTTGTTCCTCATATGACATGTCTGGCTGAAGCTGAAGACTCTCATAACTGAGTATATGAGAGGGGTCTGAAATGTATTTTCTCAACATCGAGACATGGAATACGTTGTGCACTGCTGACAAGGCTGGAGGCAATGCTAACCGATATGCCACTTGACCTATCTTCTCGAGAATCTCGAAAGGTCCTGTAAATCTAGGGCATAACTTGCCTCTTTTCCCGAAACGTTTAATCCCCTTCATTGGAGATACTCGTAAAAACACATGTTCCCCTACTTGGAACTCAACATCTCTGCGTTTTGGATCCGCGTAACTCTTCTGTCTGCTCTGTGAGGCAAGCATTCTAGCTTTTATCTTTTCTATTGCCTCATTGGTCCGCTGAACTGACTCTGGACCTAGGTATTTCCTCTCCCCTGTCTCATCCCAGTGGATAGGGGATCTACACTTCCTACCGTACAACAGTTCATAGGGAGCCATCCCTATCGTACTCTGATAACTGTTGTTGTACGAAAATTCTATCAACGGTAGATACTTACTCCAAGAGCCTTCAAAGTCCATAACACAGGCTCTTAACATATCCTCCAATATCTTAATTGTCCTTTCGGAGTGACCATCTGTCTGAGGATGGAATGCTGTACTGAATTTTAGCTTCGTACCCATTGCCCGTTGCAAACTTTGCCAAAATTTGGAGGTGAACTTCGGATCCCTGTCCGAAACTATAGATTTCGGTACCCCGTGAAGTCTCACTATCTCTCTGACGTACAGTTCTGCCAACTGATCCACTGAAAATGTTGTTCTAACCGGCAGAAAATGAGCAGATTTCGTAAATCGATCCACCACTACCCAGATGGAATCATACAAACCCGTGGTCCTAGGTAACCCGACCACAAAATCCATCGTAATATCCTCCCATTTCCATTCTGGTAGGGTTAGAGGCTGCAACAACCCCGTCGGTCTGATGTTCAGCCTTGATCTGCTGACAAGTGAGGCATCTCGATACGAATTCTACCAAATTCTTCTTCATACCGCTCCACCAGAAGTACGGTTTCAAATCTTGGTACATCTTGGTGGTGCCGGGATGCAGAGAATAGGGGGTAGAATGAGCCTCCTCGAAGATCTCATTTCTAAGTTCCGCACTGCTCGGAACACAAACCCTGGCTTTATACAAAAGCATCCCACTATCTGACACTGAAAAGTCCTTGGCTTGACCAGTCAACACCTCATCCCGAATCTTCACTAACTCTGGATCTGTCATCTGAGCTACTTTTATTCTTTCTAATAGATCAGATTGCAGCGTCAAGTTGTGAAGCTGACCTACCACAAACTCAATGCTGGATCTAACCATATCCTCAGCTAGATGGGGTGAGATCTGGACCATGCTAGCTACTTGCCCGGGACCCTTTCTGCTCAGGGCATCGGCTACTACATTGGCTTTTCCGGGATGATAGAGGATCTCACAATCGTAATCCTTCACTAATTCCAACCAACGCCTTTGTTTCATGTTCAAATCTTTCTGAGTAAAGAAATACTTGAGACTTTTATGGTCGGTATAGATCTCACACTTCTCCCCATAAAGGTAATGTCGCCAAATCTTCAGTGCAAAAACCACTGCGGCCAATTCTAAATCATGAGTCGGGTATCGCTGTTCATAATCCTTTAACTGACGGGAGGCATAAGCGATAACCCGATCGGCTTGCATCAATACGCACCCCAAACCCTGTTTGGATGCGTCACAGTAGACTACGAACTTCTCCTTGTCCGAAGGCAAAGCTAGCACCGGAGCAGTAATCAATCTCTGCTTCAGCTCCTGAAAGCTAGCTTCACATTTGTCTGACCAGATAAATCGCTGATTCTTCTTTGTAAGCTCGGTTAGGGGCATTGAAATTTTGGAGAACCCCTCCACGAACCTACGGTAGTACCCAGCTAAACCCAAGAAGCTTCTGATCTCTGTCACTGTCTTCGGTCTCGGCCAATCCCTGACGGATTCAATCTTCCCGGGATCCACCTTGATCCCATCTTTACTCACAATGTGCCCTAGGAAGGACACCTGAGATAGCCAGAACTCGCATTTCTTGAACTTGGCATAAAGTCTATGTTCTCGAAGCCGTTGCAGTACCATCTGCAGATGTAACTCGTGCTCCTCTTCTGATTGAGAGTACACGAGGATGTCGTCGATAAACACAATCACACAGATATCGAGGAAATCCTTGAATACTCTATTCATCAGGTCCATGAATGCTGCAGGAGCATTGGTTAGTCCGAATGACATAACCAGAAACTCGTAATGTCCATACCTAGTGCGGAAAGCCGTCTTTGGAATGTCCTCCTCTCGGATTCTCAACTGATGATAACCCGAACGGAGATCAATCTTAGAAAAGATCGTCTTCCCCTGAAGCTGATCGAACAAGTCATCGATCCTAGGTAATGGATATTTATTCTTCACCGTCAACTTGTTCAACTCTCTGTAGTCGATGCACATTCTCATAGATCCATCCTTCTTTTTGACGAACAAAACCGGGGCTCCCCAGGGTGACACACTGGGCCGAATGAACCCTATGTCAAGCAACCCTTGGAGCTGAATCTTTAATTCCTTAAGTTCAGCTGGAGCCATTCTATACGGGGCTTTGGAAACCGGATCCACCCCTGGTGCCAAGTCAATCATGAAATCAATCTCCCGCTGAGGTGGTAACCCTGGAAGTTCTTCGGGAAAAACGTCCAAAAATTCCCGAACCACTCTGATGTCCTCTGGCCGAATGGTGTCTGGCCGCGTGGTGTCCACCACCACGGCCAGAAACCCTAAGCACCCGCCGTGCAACAATTCTCTCGCTGACATAGCCGAGATCATCGGGATCCGAGATCCCTGAAATGAACCCACAAATACAAACGGTTCTTCACTTTCCGGTTGGAAGACCACCATCTTCCTTTTACAGTCAATGCTCGCCGAATATTTAGATAGGAAATCCATTCCTAAAATAATATCGAATTCGACTAAGCTCATCTCTATCAGATCAGCGCTTAACTCTCTACCATCTATCCTGATCGGCATAGACCTAATCCACCTATTGGAGATAACCAATTCTCCGCTAGGTAACAGGGTTCCAAACCCTGATTCATATCTATCAAAGGGTCTACCCAATTTACTAAAGACTCTGGCCGCCACATAAGAATGTGTAGCCCCAGAATCAAACAGCACTGAATAAAGCGAGTTGTTAATAAAAAGCTGACCTGTGACAACCGATGGGCCGGCATCCGCATCGGCTGCGTGATAGCGAACACCCTGGCTGGAGTGGGTATCGCTGGAGCTCTCGGTGCCTCTGATCGGAGCTGGGGACATTCCCTCTTGAAGTGTCCGGGCATGCCACAATGAAAGCATCCCTGACCTTTGCACTCACCCCGATGGTGCCTCTTGCAGCTAGGGCACTCGGGATAGGAGAATCGGGTCTCATTACCACCAGGACGACTCCTCGGTTACGGTTCCCCCGAACCTCTTGTTCCGACTCGAGCCGCCGAAGCAAAGTGGGTGCCCTCTTCCTCCGATCAATGGCCGAACCACTACTCCCCGCTATAGCCCGATGCGGGGAGGGGTAGGAGCTCCGCCACTCACCGGAGTACTGGCTGATTCTGACATACACCCCACTGCGCCCTCAGCTCGCAGTGCCTTCTCCACCATCTGAGCATAGGTGGTGCTGTCGTCGGTGGTGATCATCAGGTCATGTCTGATCTTGGGATTCAACCCGTCCAGATACTTCTCCTTCTTACTGAAGTCGGTCGGCACAATTCTCGAGGCTAACCTCGCCAGCCGATCAAACTGAGTAGTATACTCAGTGACGCTCATGTTCTCCCGCTGGGTCAGGTGAACGAACTCTTTCCTCTTGGCGCTTCTGACCGCCTCATTGTAGTATTTCGCATTAAAGAGTTCCTGGAACCTTTCCCAGGTCATGGTGGTGACATCATGAATCTGAGACACCATGTCCCACCATACCAGCGCGTCCTCCCCGGAACCGAAACGTGGCGCACACCACTCGTCATTACGGTGACACCCATGAAGTTCAGAATTTTGGTGATCACCGTCAAGAATCGGCTCGGCTTTCATCACGTCCGACCTCCCAGAATACCGGAGGTGCTCGCTTCCGAACCGCTCATATAATGGTTCCAATCTATGGGCCGCCACCACTATCTCGGCACAGGCAGCAGGGTGTGCCACCGGAACTATGGGCACCGGAACCGGCAGAGCACCCCGTCGTCTCAACCTCTCGAATCTCGAGGTCTTGTTCTTCGATCCGGCTTGCATCTCTCGCAAACCGTAACTCCCGCCGGGCTCCCCGATCGGGCCGGGAGCCTGGGCAGCCTGTGGCGGGTTCTCATCACCCCGGCCACGAGCCCTGCCTCGGGGACCTCTACCTCGGCCCCTAGCAGGTGGGGGAAACTGAGCTCCCTGTCCTTGGTTCGACCCCACGGAGTTGCCCTGACTCCTGGTAGTCCGCCTAGCGTCCATCTAGTTAGAACCGCCTGCGAAACCAAGAGTTGGCATATCAGGTCGTATTCAAGGCGAGCTTACTAATGCCGCTTAATTTGGAAATTAGAAATGAAACATGCGCCTATTCTACTATCAGGCTACTAACATGCTTCCTAACAGGCTTTTCTTTTACATAACTGAATAAAATAAACTACTAAAGCAATAAAGGCTTACTGAACCGTGAACCGAGCTAACTGCTGATGATGATTGTACATGTCGTGACGATCTTCTAAGACAACACCGCGGCTCTGATACCAAATTGTAACACCCTAACTATCTTAGGCGTATTACGTGATTTTTAAAACGTACTGTGCAGCTCGTTGCTAATCAACGAGGTTTATGGAAAAACGTGATTAATTAAAATTTTGCTTTTTAATTAAACTTATAAACCATATTACAAAAGTCTCGAGATCCCGATTTATAAAATCATTTACAAAAGTTTAACTGTATAACTGTTACATCAAAATAAAAGTCGTCTAACGACCAGTTACAAAAACTCAGCCTTGCTGTCCCGAGGATCGTACGCTCCAGGCCTAACCGCCCCGACATGTACAATCTCATAAGCTCGCTCACGGTCCATCAGCTATAGCCTTGCCTTTACCTACACATGAACATAAACCGTGAGTCGACGGACTCGCAAGAAAAGCATAATAATATCATACATAAATCTAACTGCCGTGTCCAACACGATACTGAGTCCCGCTACTGCCATGTCCAACATGGTACTGAGCCACTACTGCCATGTCCAACATTGTACTGAGTTTTGAACGTTCATAGGGACGGTACTATTGACAAGTATCCTCCTGATCGGTCGAACCGGTCATACTCCGCCGTCGGTCATACTCCACTGTACCGACGGGATAGGTCAATAGCACCGAACCACCAACCAAATGTCACTGATCGGTCGAACCTGGTCATACTCCGCCGTGGTCATACTCCACTGTACCGACGTGACAGGTTGGATGGTTCGAAGCCTAAATACATAACTAATGTAATCTAGCAGGCTTCCTACATGCACGCTAAACATGTAATCTACATATGCATACCGTTATACTAATCTTACTCGGATTCCGATTTCGTGTGTGCCGTCAACCCGACCGGAACCGAAGCCGAGCTACGGACATCGGCTCCTAAACCATAAAAATCACAACGCTATAAGTGACACGCTAAATCACTTCCCGGGGACTAAAACTAGGAACTAAAAGTTTCCCTATCGATAAAAAACATGGCAATACCCCTAAAAACATAAAAAC
Organism: Cannabis sativa; assembly: GCF_029168945.1. NCBI lineage: Eukaryota > Viridiplantae > Streptophyta > Magnoliopsida > Rosales > Cannabaceae > Cannabis > Cannabis sativa. Next base: position 65,296,585 of record NC_083601.1, read on the forward strand.
GAGGAAAACTAGGGTCCCTGAATTTTCCCCAACCGGTAGACCGGTTGCCCAACCGGAATTCCGGTTCTGGAAAATTCAGAACCCTCATCCGGAATTCCGGATGTACAACCGGAATTCCGGTTCCTCGCAGGTAGCCAACTAAAATCTTCATAACTCGACCAATTCAACTCCAATTGGTACCAAACTTTCCAGACCTGCTCTAAACACCCCAAAGAACAAATCTAAGGCCTCAAAACCACCCAGAAAACACATATACAAAAATCACCATTAAAGACCAAGCTTTGAGTTCCAAAACTCAAACTTGGTTAAATCCACTAACATGCATCCAAACCTAGTTAATTCTACTCAATTAAGCATGAATAAGCTTCTGAAAACACACAAGAACATCCAGCAATTTCACAGAAACAAAATGAACCATTTCACTCAAAAATCACATATTTGCATAGGAAATTCAAAGCTTTAAACAACACCACTAGCATGCATTAAAACCTATATAATCCATCCATTTAAAACCTAATTAAGCTACTGGAAACAACAATTAAACACAGCAATATACAGCTTTACAAACTAACATGCAACCTACCATTTTCACCTCAAAAACATCAAGAATAAAAAGAAGAGATGAGAACCACTTACTAGTAACTATGGATCATAAAATCAACACAAAAATGGCTTGAATCACTAAGGAAAACTCCTCCTCCTTGCTGCTCAAAGAGGGCCGAAAAGAGAGAGGCTTGAGAGAGAGTGTTTGAAAGTTTTGTAATTTTTTTTTTCTAAGTGTTATGTTTTGTAAAAATAAAGAAATAAGTATAAATCCACTTATCAACTTACATTTCAGCCAACAATTAAATAAAATAACATTTATTTTTCATTTCATAGAGTCATAAAAGACAAAATACTAATGGGGCAAAAAGACCATTTTGCCCCTCCACCATAAAATCACATAAATCCAACTAAAGGGGTATTTTTGGGAAATTCTAAATTCCCGGCCATTCCCGACATTCCCAATGTCTAAAACCCGTCCCCAAACTACTAACATATTAAGTTGTGATTTCTACTGAGCCAAACGCCGAGTTCCAAAATACCGGACACCGGAAATGCAAAATATGCAACTACTGATGACATAATCATGCATTTCTGAATTCCATAAATAACAGTAATAAATTATTTAAATAGCTATAAATAATTTCATAATTAAACAAAAACAACTGCTAATTTCCAAATTAACTAAGCGGGCTTTACACTAGGGTTTGAAACTTCTGCGACTCTTCTTTTCCATGTCCTTGCGTTAGCTTTCAGCCATAAGGCTCGTTTTAGAACTGCATTACGTCTGTTTTCATTCTGCTTTTTTCAAGCTTGATGAACTTTTTTGCCCTAACTCAAGAAAAAGTTTCTGACTTCTGAAGCTTAGACTTTTCTAGAACATGATCGTTCTTTAATCTGTTGGGTACTCCTGGTCGGCACATTTGCTTGTTTTTTTGCTTGATACTCTGTCCAACACTCATCTTGCGTGTTGTCTTTTGTAGATGAACCCAGGTGAGTCTTGGGAGCCCAAGCATCAAATCGACTAGGAACTGCTTCAACTTCTGCACGAAGTCCATCCTCGTCTTCGTGCTAATCCTCCTTCTGATTCCGTACCCAGCCATAGAATGATGGCTCGTACGAAGGCGTCTGGCTGACGCTTCTGACCCCCAGGTGGCTCGGCTTGCCACCCTGCCCGATCCCGAATAGGATTTAGCGGTCCCAATGGAGGAGGACCGTGAGGGGGACGCTGAAGTCTAGGAAGTTGAAGAACTGGACGAGGCGCGTGCGAACAGCCCTCCCGCTGCTGAGGGAGAGGAGGAGATTGAACCCTCTAACTATGGGGAGTACAACGAGGCTGGGCAACCAGTTGATGCTGACGGAGACGTCCTGGTTGCGGGCGTTGATTACGTCACCGAGGAGCTTGCTGAGGCAGTTCCTCATAGGAGGTAGGGTGCCTTGGGCGCCAGGTGGGTGAGTCCTCCATCCAAGATTTCAGAGGCACGCCTCCGCACTCTCGACCAAGACGGATACCTGGGCGAGCTAGACTGCTACGCTCCTGCCCACGACAATCGCGCCTCAAACCCTTATAAGGGAATGTGCACCTGGTCGGGGGCTCACGGCCAGCAAGGGGCGCTGATGCCCTTGCACAAGTACTTCCGTGATGTGGCAGACTTCTTCGGCCTCTGCCCGACCCAGATTACCCCTAAGGGCATTAAGTATTTGTCCGCTCTCTTCATCCTCTACGCTTCCCAGGGATGGGGCGCTCCTTCTCCCCACGAGGTCGCTTGGTTCTTCGACCTGAAGTCTACCCCCAAGCAAGGCAGGTCGGGGTATTTTTACTTCTCTCAGCCAGGCTTCAAGTGGTTGAGAGGGACGAACAATAAGGCCATCAGCAAAATAGGGCATTTTATTGATGAGTACTTCATGGTGAAGGATCCGAACATTACCCGAACTCAGTTTCAACAGATTCTGACATATCACCGTCCTCCCCTCACCCTTACTCTTAGGGAAAGGGCTCAGAAGCTTGCCCGATTGCCGGCGGAAGACAGGGATATCATCCAGTTGACCTCCGATGCAAATCTGGTGCAGTACAGGCTTTACCCAAAGGACTTTTCTTCTAAGTCCGTGGCGGGGAAGAAGGGGAAATCTGCTGCTGCCCGGCTTGAACGAGCTCATAAGGAGAATGAGCTGATTCAACTTAAGCGAGAGGCTAAGTTGAAGGAAGGTGCTCGGGCAAAGCAGTATGCTCAGGAGTCCATGAATCCTGAAGATGAAGTCGAGGCTGAGGCTGAGGCTGAGCAGGTGGCTCCTTTGAGGAGGAAGAAGAAACTCCCGGCCATGCCCAGGCCTGTGGAACATGCCATTCGCATAAGGAAGCCCATTTTACCTGTTCGGCCATCCCATCCTTATGCTGGAAAAGGGAAGGTCGTTATGGCTGAGATAAAGTCGATGTCAGGTGATGATGGACTTCTGACTTTCTGGGCGGACAGTCACTCTGCGTTTTACTTCTTTTTCAGCTTCTTGGCTTTCATACTTTGTATTTTTTGTTGGTTTTTGCTAACCACGCTGTTTTTGCTCTTGTGCAGACATGTCTCGGTAGATGATGGATGCCTTAAGGAAGAGGATGAGCGGAAGCTCTAGCGCCTCCCCTCCGGCCAAGAAGTCTAAGGGTGAAGAGGGGTCTTTAGGGAAGAGGCCTTCTGGAGAGGTCATTGACCATTCTGAGGAGCTGGCTGCTGCAAATCCTTCCACTCCCAAGTCTGCCAAGTCTAAAGAGTCTGGGCCACCAACATCTGGGTCTGAATTGGTCAGGAGGATTCCTGAGCGGATGCAAGCACCAACTCCACCCATGCCCGTGCTGCCTGAGGTCAAGAAGGGCAGGGAGGTGATGGCTCATCACATGAACTGGCTGGTTCCTGAGGTCGGTGAGTAACTGGCTGGTGCTGACGGCTCATCTCTGGATGTGTTGGTGAGCGGAGTCTTGCAGGAGCTTACCAGGGTTAGTCTTTTTTTCGACACTTCCCTTTTAGCTTTTCATACTTAGCTTCATATGCTGACCTTTTCCTTTATGCAGGCCGGTTTGAAGTTGGGTTATGCCTACTCCCGGGCTAAATCTGCTACTTCTAAGAGTATGGCTCTGTTCGACACCTTGAGGGCGGAGGCGGACTTGGCTGAGGAGGCCAGGACGGAGACTGCAGCTGTTCGCCATGAGTTGGGTGAGGCCAACAAGAAGCTGTTTGCCGCTGAGAAGAAGATCACTGTGTTGACCAAGGACCTCGAGGCTACTGATCTCTTTGAGGAAAACATCGAGACCTTATCTGCTGAGATTGATCGTCTTCAGGATGAGAGGACTTCTCTGCGGCAGGTCCTTCTTCGGCTGAAGGAAGATAAGGACGCTCAGGCGGCCGAGGCGGACCGCTTGAAGAAGAAAGTCAATGCTTTGGAGATTGCCGGCCTCGAGCTCTTCTTTGATTTTTGGAAGGCTAATCCCCAGGCCAACTTTGACTACTTGGGCGACGCCAAGGACATGTACCTCGAGTACTGCGCGGCCCAAGTTGCCTATGGTGGGAAAGAGGTGGCTGCTTCAACTTCCGGCTAGGCTTCTGACCAGGCTACTGATGCTTCTCCTGCTCGAACAACAGATCCTCCTACTCCAGTCAGCTCAGAAGAACCAAATCCAGAGCCTGGGACTCCAGCTGTTTGAACATTGATCTTTTTATCTCTCCTGTTTATATATATATATTATCTATGGCCGTAAGGCCTTTAAGACATCATGACCGGCCAAGAAGTCTTTAAACTTGGAATTAATTTTCATTTTTTGGACAACGGGCTAACCGGACAGCTTTTAATCCCGGTACTTTATGCATCGGAAGGGACCGATATTGAACTTTGACTTAGATTTATTAAACTTACCGTAATATCTATTCAAGTCAATATCGCCTAGTTGATCCTAGATCAAATGATCTTAATCCTGTTATGATTAGGCTCAATCTCAAGAGGCTATTCGTGTTCTTTGATTTTTCAGTTAAGCCTACTTTTAGGTCAGGGTGATACGTACATTTTGGGAACACGGTAGTGCAATTGAGTGAGAGCGCTAACATAAACATGGAATCTATAGCTTCTATCTGGCGAATAGTAAGCAAAGGATGATCTCCTTCGAGCTTGACCAAACGAACATAAATGGTGGAGTACTCATTTCACATAAGCTGAAATATCATTTATACGGGGTTAAGTGTTTTAAGGATTAAATACATTGTAGGGTGTAACGGTAATCTAATCCCTTTACAGTGTAGATCATTCATAAAGAGGATCATTGATCAAATTAGGATTATAACAATGGATAACTAATGATGTGTCTATATGGTGGAACATATAGAGCATTCTATATACTGAGAGTGCAATTCTAAGTTCTATGCGTCGATTCAACGAAGAATTAATAAGTTAGTGAATTTTAGTAATAAATTCTCGATCTACTTATTGGAAGCTCAGTTATATAGATCCATGGTCCCCGCAACAGTTGAGATAATATTGATTGTAAGACTCATATAATTGGTTTTAATTAATCAATTATAATTCTGAAATTAGACTATGTCTATTTGTGAAATTTTCACTAAGTAAGGGCGAAATTGTAAAGAAAGAGTTTTAGGGGCATATTTGTTAATTATGATACTTTGTATGGTTCAATTAATAAATATGATAAATGACAATATTATTTAATAATTATTTATAGTTATTAAATAGTTAGAATTGGCATTTAAATGGTTGAATTAGAAAATTGGCGTTTTTGAGAAAATCAGATGTAGAAAAGATAAAATTACAAAATTGTAAAAAGTGAGGCCCAAATCCACTAAGCATGGCCGGCCACTTTTGTACGCAATTTAAACTGATATTTTTTATTATTTTAATGCCAAATAATTCAAACCTAACTCTAGTGGAATGCTATAAATAGATAGTGAAGGCTTCAAGAAAATTACACTTCTGATTCAGAAAAACCTGAGCCTTCTCTCTCCCTATCTGGCCGACCACTCCCTCTCTCTTTCTTCCCTCTTAAATTTCGAAATTCTTAGTGTATGAGTAGTGCCCACACACAGCAAGTGATACCTCAACCATAGTGAGGAAGATCGTGAAGAAAGACTTTTAGCAAGAAGGAGTTTCAACACCAAAGTTTCAGAGAAAGGGATCCAGGTTCAGATATTGATAATGCTCTGCTACAAAAAAGAATTAAGGGCTAGATATCTGAACGGAAGGAGTCATTATATTCCGCTGCACTCAATGTAAGGTTTCCTAAACTTTATACGTGTTTATTTCATCGTTTTAGAAGTTCATATTTAAGGTGTTAATCAACATACTTGTGAGTAGATCTAAGATCCTGGTAAAATAATTTCCAACAACTGGCCTCAGAGCCATGGTAATTGATTTACTTGCAAGAAATTTGGACTTTAAAACGATTGTTTGTTTGTTTTTGGATGGTATCATGTTGTATTGAGTGTTATTTGATGATTGATTGGTGTTTGTGAATTTTCCTGAAAAATAATTAAATATCTGTTTCTAGAATTATTTTTATTGGATAGTATGGAAAAAATTAAGCAAGTTACTTTTTTACAGAACTCAATTTCGATTTAATTTGAATTAGTTATGATTTTTTGAAGTTTCGAAAAAATCGGGGTTGAGCTGAAACACTTGTGTGCGCGCGGAAATCCTGCCAGAACCCACCAGCGCCGAGTTTTCAGCCCCATGCACCCCCACGCGCGCGCGGACGGGTATGCACAGCATTCCGTCCGTACAGCTCGCAATTTTTTCGTTTTTCTTCGTTTTTTCATGCTTTTTCATGGAATTAACTTCTGACTTTTTGTGTAGTTCTGTATTTATACTATTACTATTCCTAATTCAATTTTAATTATCATTATGAATTAATTTAATATTTTTTAAATTTAATTCAAGATATTAGTGTAATTTGAATTTAAAAATAGTTAGTATCTATCTTATTTGCTTAATAATCTATCTTATTTTTAAATTTGATTATATCTTATCTTATTTTTAAATTTAAGGTCACATTTTAAATATTTTATATTAAATCTTTTTTAAATAATTTGACCTTATTTAAATTTAAAATAAGATAACTATAATCATGTAATTTTAAAAAGATGTAAGACATTTTGCTAACTTTTAAATTTGTTATTTTATTTATTTAAATTACATTTAAAATCTGAAAAAAATATTCATTTATCTTTTTTAATTTTTTATTTAATTTTTATTTATAAAATAACATTTAAATTTTAAAAGTAGTTAGCAAATTTTGAAATGATATTTAGGTTGGTTGAAACATAATTTTTCAAAATTGTAGGTTTAATTTTAAATTTAATTTTTTTTTTAAATTTTTTCGAATTTTTCAAATTTTTTTTAATTTTTTTTTTCGAAAAATATTTTATTTATTTAATTAATTATTTCGAAATTATTTATTTATTTAAAATTAAATAAATCCTACATCCAACTATCCAGCTAACCTTGTTGCAGGAGTATGTGTTTTAGCTTGTTTGTAAGTTTTCAAAACCTATTATTACTTGATTGCAAATAGCCATGGTTACTTTTTGCCAGATCTAATGATCTGATGGCTCCCATGGTCAAGTAAATAATTTGTAACAGGTATATTTACAATCTTCTTTCATCTGTGTATGACCTAGCAACATGATAGGACCCATCCAAAGTGTGCCTGTGTGAGCCTATGTGTTTCTTTTCATTATAGATGCATATAGGTTGTTGTTGCTAAGCAAAATGTCATAGTTCTTGATAGATTTTATTTAGGCCCATTCAGTTTTTGGGCCTATTCAATTAATAATAACAGTTGTTCATTTTAAGGTTAAATTCCTCTCTTTTGGGCCTTGTGTGAGAGTAGGGAGCCATAGTAGTGGGTACGACATACTGAACCCAGCACCCCCTCACATGAACTACCCCAATTGTGAAGGCCCATTTGCCTGATTTGAATAACTGTACTAGGTTAATTAAACTAGTTTAACCTAATAAAATTGATTAGCAACATAATTAATTTCATTTATTTTGAAATTAATTTAAGAAAATTATAGTTTAAAGAATTTTTTATTCTAAGCTAAACTATGTGTATTTTCTTGTATTTAATTAAATATAGAATTATAACCATCTAGATTCTTTCAGGAGCTTAATTTAAATTTTTCATTAAATATTCCTATTTAAGTTGATATTTAGTTATCTACAACTAACCAACTTAAATCTGAGTATCTTTTGGATTGAAAATTTTAAAATTAAGTTGAGGAATTTTAGGCATTGGTTATTAAGATTCTTTAGATAGTTTTTAAGTTAATATCTTTTCGAATATTAACTTAAAATGGAATATTTTAGATATTTTTAAAGTTAATATCTTTGCGAATATTAACTTAAAATGGAATATTTTCAAATTAAGTGGTTATAACTTAATTTTTGATATTTAATTAAATTTAAATTTGAAAATATTTAAGTTCTAGATTTTTTCTAATACAACTTAAATTAGATATTTTTTCAAATTTTGTGGAAAAGATACTTAGTCAAATAAGATATTTTCTAGATAGTTATTTTATTATTTCTAATATTAAATAGGAAAATATTATACATTGTGAAATTAATTATTTAAATAATTAATTTTGGTACAATTTATTTTAAGTATATTTTTTTCCTAGTATTAAACTAGAGATTAATAATTAAGCCTTCTCTAGACTTAATTATTTATTTCTTGAATTTAATACATTTAATTAATTTGAAAATGAAATATCTAAGTTGATTTTCATCATGATACTTAAATATTTTTTTTTCATGACACTTAATTAAATAGAAATTATTTTTAGTTGAAATTTATTTTTTCAACTAAATTTAAATAATTTTCAAAATATATTTTTTTCTTTATTTTATTAATCAAATTTCGAAATTGCATTTCTTAAATGCTGGAATTTCGAATTTTATTTGAAAAATAGATTAAAGTTGTAAATAATTTATTTTAATTTTGGACCAACTTAAATCAATGATTTTTTCATTTAATGATTAATTAAAATAAATGAAGTAAAATATATTTTTCTTTATTTTATTAATCAATTTTCGAAATTGCATTTCATAATGCAAGATGATTTTGAATTTATCATGAAAAATAGATTAAGTTGTAAATTAATTATTTATTTTAATTAATTCTTGGATCAACTTAAATCAATGATTTTTTTTTCATTTATTGATTAATTTAAAATAAATGAATTAAAATATGTTATTAGAAATTGAATTAATTAGTCAAAGGAAAATCTAGATAGGTGATATTTTTAGTTGAAGTATTTTTCTAGTGTATTTAATTAAATAAAAAATTAATATTTAAGTTGATTTTCATCATCATACTTAAATATTTGAAATTTTTCTTATATATTTAATTAAATAGGAAAATTATATTTTTTGTTGTAAATTAATTTTATTAATTAATTTTGGGCCAACATTAAATTAGAATAATTTTTCCAGGATTAATTTTTATTTTAAAATGCAATTTCGAAAATTGTATTCTTAAATACTTTAATTTTTTGAAATCCAATATATATTTATAGAAAATTATATTTGAGTTGTAAATTAATTTAAATTAATTTTGTAACAACTTAAATTGAATATTTTTCTAGATATTTATTGGAAATTATTACTAAGATGGAAATAATTCATATTATTTTCATATCCATCTAAGTAAAATTTATAAATATTAAATTAAAATTTATATTTAGAATTTTTCATTCTAAATTGGAAATTTTAATTAAATAAATATATATTTAAAATAAATAGATTAAACAAAGAGAATCAAAGAAAATACAACTCACTTTAAATAATGAGCTTTATTATTATTAAGATATTCGATCTCCATTGTTGGTTTTACAATAGTTAAATGTTTTCAATATAACCTCGAGACGTTAGACTTCGTCCCCCTATGGATGGTTATTCGTTGAACGCATTTAACACCGTAAGATCTCCTTTGATAAGTGTTTTGTAAGTTTTCGTCTCTATTAGACTCTCCCCTACGGTGACTACTTAGACATAAACTTATAAAACATGAAACAATGGTGGAAGCTCATAAAATGAGAATAACCTTGACTCTCGCCTACCGGGACAACGTTGGATTCTTATTTTGATCGAATAAAAGGTTGCTAGAATGGTTTCTATTTTAGATGAGCTGACAACTCTATTCAATGAATGATACTTTGACTCTCGCCTACCGGGACACTGTATCAGTTTGTTGAAAACCTTGGAAATTATTTAGGATTGTATGTTTTAGTATTTTCACTTGTCATTCCTACTTGCTATATGTTTAATAATTTCTGAATTGTGTATGAATTTATTTTAAACCATGTTATTTTCTATTATTAAATTGTAGTTTAATTTTGAATCTTCATTGTTGGTCTAACATGTTTGTTTTTCTAATGAGATAAATCCCTAATGGATTTTCACCATTAGACATACATAATATTGTAAGATCTCGAAAAATAAATATTGTATATGCAACATCTAGCTGTTCATCAATTGATGACACCTTAGACTAGTATTTTTACAATATGAAACAAGAAGATTGTATAAATAAGATTACTTTGACTTTCGCTAATCGAAGCATCGTTGGATTCTTATTTAAACAACGAAATTATCCTAATTCCTCTTAGCTTATTCATTTCGAATTAGCTCAATAACATATCATTGGATGAATGGTCTATAAATCATTTCATGTCATTCTATATTTTCTCTGAAGAAAATAAATGACGCATATGATTATAATCCCGAAATTCTATTCCCAATTGATATAAATCCTCAATCTTAGAAATCTCTTACTTTATTGGCAAATCTGACTTAGAGTTAAATTAGTAGTGGTGGTCCAAGATAGAATTACTCATTATATTTGGTTGAATTTAAGTCTTTGACTTTAATTTTAGAATCCAAACAGAAATTTTCTTATATTTCTATTTCCAGGAAGCAATACAGTTACACTTTCAAGTGTTTAATATCCATCTTCTATTAATGGATTCAAACTGTGTGGAATATGAGTTAGGTATTCTGTGACCAGAATCCACTTGCACTATTCTAAGAATTCTTTGATGTAACTAAACCTAAATCATCAAAAGACACTACCACATTTTTTATCTATGGCATTTGTATCTTGTTCATAGTGGATTTGACAAGATCAATCTCTGCAAAGAGTTAATATGCCTATATCCACTGAAAGTAGTTCATCTCATTCGCAGATGGATGTACATTTAGGGGTGGATATGAGTTTTTTGTTGCAATTCTTAAAACGATAACTCTAGATTATACTTTTAGCTAGAAATTTGAAATGTTTAAAAAATTTCATTAATTTCTAGCAATGGTTAAAACCATTAAGGTAAGTGGTTAAAGATCTTGCGAACTGATAGGGGTGGAGAAATAGTTAGTAGATATGCAGTTCAAAGATCATTAAATTGATTTTTGAATTATATCCAAACTTACCTCCCCAGAAATTTCAAGTTGCAAATTGATGATTAGTTACTAGTCGTTGCCTAAATCCTTCTATGGTAATACAATTTCAGAATGATGTAATGGCTATATACTTAATGTAAATCATTACTAGATTCATGGATGACCTAATCAAAATCTTAAGGAAAGCTAGAACTGTTAACCATGGTTTGTTAGCTATTCTAAGTGATTAGGGGTGGACCATCCCATTGTCAATAGATAAGAAAGTGTTTGTTCAAATAAATACTACTTTTCTAAGAAAATGACTAAATCTGAAAATAAAGTAGCAAATAAAGGAGATATTTATTTCTTGATTCCAAAAGTGTTCTATCATCTTATTTGACATATGATGATCCCACTGCCTCTGTTGTCTTGTCACAACCGAAGAGGTTAATACCATTTAGTTTTCTTAGACATAATTCTCGGTACCTTGTCGTAGTGGGAGAGTTTCTAGGAACTCACCTTCTCATGACTTGGGAGACACTAGTGATTAAAATCCATTGTGAGTTTAAACAAGTAATGGATTGTCAAGATAAGAAACTAAGAAGAAAGCCAAAAGAACTATGGTTTAATCCAGTCACATGGAATAACCTAAGGTTTTCTATTACAAGGACATAAAATGAAATTTTTGTTTATAAGTCCATTCAATGGACTGAACAAAACTTCCTGTTCCTAGTATTATAGGTTTGAGTTTATCTAAACCTATGGCTCGTGGTATACCTGGTAATTACTTACTCTAATGCAAGCAGCTTACTTTAGTAAGATGCTGAAGCATTTTCTTTCTAATGGCAATCTATAGAAGCTTCACAACTTCTTAGGCATAAATTTTATTTATCTAAGGAAAAGTCTCAACTATTCCAGAAAAGATAAAGCCATGAAAGAATTTCTTATATCAACAGTGAGAGGTCTTAGATATGCTTTTGTATGCCTTAGACCAGACACATGCTGCTGAGTGGGAGTAATGAGTAGGTATCAGATTAATCCAGGAGAAGAACATTGGAAGACAATCAAGTAAATCTTAAGATTAAGAAGAGGAACTATATGTTAGTCTATAAGGGTGTATTTAAAACTCTTAGACTACACCACATCAGATTTCGAAAGTTCCCTTTGTGCTAGAAAATTTTTCTGATAAGATGGTGATTACTCTCGGGGTGGAATAGTGATTTTGGAGAAGTGTAAAAACCTATCTGAAGTCTCTAGGTCTACCAGAAAGGGACTGAATGTTAAAGTTGTAGGAAAAGTACTTATTCAGTCTAAGGAAAGTTCTATACATTTTTGGCACCATTCTAAATATCCTAAACTACTAGTGTTAATTTCTTGATTAACCAAAAGTAGTTGCCAAAGGTATGTATAGAATCCAATATCCTAAGAGAGTAGACATATAGAGAGGAATTTCACATTATCAATAATTTTGTGATTAAGGAAGAGTAATAGTGGAAAAAAGGTTGTGGTTAATTCAACCTTTTAGATCCTATTACGAGGAGTTTACTACTACTACACTTGATTTGTATATCGAGGTGTTGAGATTATTTGAAACGCACTTTTTGTTTTATATTAGTGCAAGTGGGAGTTTGTTGGGTTTTATGCCCTAAATAAAACTCATTTCAATATAATCAGATTTACTTATTAATATAGATCAGAAATAACATTTAATGTTGCATGGTTCACATGATTTATTTCATGATTATATGTACATAATGTATAAATTCATCTGAAACCCTTTTCACATACTTGATCCTGTTTATTGTGCCGTCAACACATTGGAAAGTAAACATGACTATGTGAATAAACTTTCCTAGATCATTCATAAAGAGGATCATTGATCAAATTAAGATTATAACAATGGATAACTAATGATGTGTCTATATGGTGGAACATATAGAGCATTCTATATACTGAGAGTGTAATTCTAAGTTCTATGCGTGGATTCAACGAAGAATTAATAAGTTAGTGAATTTTAGTAATAAATTCTTGATCTACTTATTGGAAGCTCGGTTATATAGACCCATGGTCCCCGCACTAGTTGAGATAATATTCCTTGTAAGACTTATATAATTGGTTTTAATTAATCAATTATAATTCTCAAATTTGACTATGTCTATTTGTGAAATTTTCACTAAGTAAGGGCGAAATTGTAAAGAAAGAGTTTTAGGGGCATATTTGTTAATTATGACACTTTGTATGGTTCCATTAATAAATATGATAAATGACAATATTATTTAATAATTATTTATAGTTATTAAATAGTTAGAATTGGCATTTAAATGGTTGAATTAGAATATTGGCATTTTTGAGAAAATCAGATGCAGAAAAGATAAAATTGCAAAATTGCAAAAAGTGAGGCCCAAATCCACTAAGCATGGCCAGCCACTTTTGTAGGCAATTTAAACTGATATTTTTCATTATTTTAATGCAAAATAATTCAAACCTAACCCTAGTGGAATGTTATAAATAGATAGTGAAGGCTTCAGGAAAATTACACTTCTGATTCAGAAAAACCTGAGCCTTCTCTCTCCCTATCTGGCCGACCACTCCCTCTCTCTTTCTTCCCTCTTAAATTTCAAAATTCTTAGTGTATGAGTAGTGCCCACACACAGCAAGTGATACCTCAACCATAGTGAGGAAGATCGTGAAGAAAGACTTTTAGCAAGAAGGAGTTTCAGCACCAAAGTTTCAGAGAAAGGGATCCAGGTTCAGATATTGATAATGCTCTGCTACAGAAAGGAATTAAGGGCTAGATATCTGAACGGAAGGAGTCATTATATTCCGCTGCACCCAATGTAAGGTTTCCTAAACTTTATACGTGTTTATTTCATCGTTTTAGAAAGTTCATATTTAGGGTGTTAATCAACATACTTGTGAGTAAATCTAAGATCCTGGTAAAATAATTTCCAACAACTGGATTCAGAGCCATGGTAATTGATTTACTTGCAAGAAATTTGGACTTTAAAACGATTGTTTGTTTGTTTTTGGATGGTATCATGTTGTATTGAGTGTTATTTGATGATTGATTGGTGTTTGTGAATTTTCGTGAAAAATAATTAAATATCTGTTTCTGGAATTATTTTTATTGGATAGTATGGAAAAAATTAAGCAAGTTACTTTTTTACAGAACTCAATTTCGATTTAATTTGAATTAGTTATGATTTTTTGAAGTTTCGAAAAAATCGGGGTTGAGCTGAAACACTTGTGCGCGCGCGGAAATCCTGCCAGAACCCACCAGCGCCGAGTTTTCAGCCCCATGCACCCCCCATGCGCGCGCGGACGGGTATGCACAGCATCCCGTCCGTACAGCTCGCAATTTTTTCGTTTTTTTTCGTTTTTTCATGCTTTTTCATGGAATTAACTTCCGATTTTTTGTGTAGTTCTGTATTTATATTATTACTATTCCTAATTCAATTCTAATTATCATTATGAATTAATTTAATATTTTTTAAATTTAATTCAAGATATTAGTGTAATTTGAATTTAAAAATAGTTAGTATCTATCTTATTTGCTTAATAATCTATCTTATTTTTAAATTTGATTATATCTTATCTTATTTTTAAATTTAAGGTCAGATTTTAAATATTTTATATTAAATCTTTTTTAAATAATTTGACATTATTTAAATTTAAAATAAGATAACTATAATCATGTAATTTTAAAAGGGAAATTTCACTTTTTGCCCTTAATAATATACCCCATATCAAAATTTATACTCTCCCTTAGGGGTGTTCATTGGATCACATCCAATGTTTTTAGGCCCATCCAGATCCGATCCAATTATATATTGGATGTTAGATTTTACCATCCGATCCGATCCAATTGATTTCAGTCATCCAATCGATCCAACATCCATTGGATGTTGGATTGGATCGGTTCTATCCATTGGATGTATTTTATATATATTTATTGGTTCAATTTGAATTTATTCAATATTTTAGACTAGTATTTTTGGATCGGATCGGATCCATCCAATATTTTAGGTCCAATATGTATTGGATTAGACTGGATCCATCCAATCCAAGAAAAAAAGAGTAAAATTTTAATGTTAATTTTTATGTATACATATATATTTTACGTACAATATTATAAAATCTAATTACTCATCCAAACTAAATGAAAATACTAATTAGTTTAATTGGATGTTGGATATATTGGATATTTAGACACTTCATCCAACATCCGATCCGATCCAATTGGATATTCAAAAATAACATCCAATCCGATCCGATCACAATTGGATATCCAATGTTTGGCGGTCGGTTGTAATTGGATCGGTCGGTTGTCATTGGATTGGATCGATTTATGCACACCCCTACTCTCCCTTAATTTGTACAAATTTAGTCCATTGATTACATGAACTTCCAATTTTACCCTTTTTTTTCAAAAAAAAAAAATAATAAAATTGGTAAAAACTGAAATTGGTCTTTCTCTCTCTCTCTCTTCCCTCTCTCTCGTGCACCACTCTCTCTCTAGAAAAAACTGAAAAATTTCTCAAAAAATTTCTCTCTGTCCATCCCACTCTCTCGTCCCTCTCTCTCTTCCCTCTTGAATGGTTGTTTCTCGGTGGGTGTTGGTGGAAAACCAAAGCACAACCCAATATCACTCAAGAATCTTACACCATTATAATGGGTAAGTTGTGTTTTAAGCATTTTGTTAGACTTTATGTAGTTTAAAATTGTTATATGTGTTTTATTTGTTGGAACTGCTGTTTTTTGGTCTGAAATTGTTGAGATCTGGCAGATCTGGTTTTCAGTCGAATTCTGGGTTTTCCAGTCTTATCGATTGTTTGTCGATGATTACACGAGGAAAGGTCAGTGATGACCATTATGGACGTTATGTCGACAGTATGTCGACATGTTATCGACATTAAGCAACCAACATATTACTTACAATTTGTCGACAGTTTGTCGATAGCATGTCGACAAAAAGCATTAGTAGTTGTCGATATGTTGTCGACACCATGTCGACATTATATCGATGCAAATGAAAAAAGCCATAAATAAAACATAACATAACATTAAAATAACATAAAATAAAATAACATAAAAACATAACATAAAAAAACATTAAAAAAAAACAGAAAATAAAGTTCATAAAAAAAAACAAACATTAAATAAAACTCACCACAAGCCATAACATAACAAATTATTTTTTTTTAAAATTCTTTGGCTTGTGGGTGAGCCTTGCAATACTTGCATAATGTTCCAGGCTTCACCGATTTACCGTTAAAGATGCCTAGTTTGCAATGACGGCATCCTTCGAGGAACCCTGGTGGTGGAGCCGGCCATACACCAGTTTTGCGAAATTCTCTTTCAAGTTGCATGAACCTGAACTCGTTACGATTTTGTTCTCTTTCGAAAGCTCGATCGGTGTCCAAAACTTTCTGCATTTCAGGAGTAATTATGCCAACATCAGGCTCCTGCTTCAGCTCTTCAGGAGTTAAGATGGGGAATTTTCCTTTGTTCTTTCTTTGCGCCATATTTAGAACTTAAGAATAAGAGAAATTTTTAAGAGTAAGAAAGAAGTAGAAGACAAGAGCACTTATGAATAAGAAAGGGATTTGCTTTTATAGAGCAGTAAACATGTTGGGAATGTAGGAAAATTAAATGGTCATTAAATGTGTAACCGTACAGGTAAAACGCATGAAATGGTGTATTTGTCGACTGAATATCGATACTATGTCGATATGATGTCGACAACATGCCAATTTAGTGGCACGGCTAACTTATTTGTCGACGTCATGTCGACGTCATGTCGATAGCTTGTCGATAGGACACGTGTCTGACATGCAACGTGGCAGTTGGGAAGGGTTGTTGGGAACGTAGGTAAAATTTATTAACATTAAATGTGTAACCGTAAAACATGAAACGCATGCACTGTGTGTTTGTCGATTGAATGTCGATACTATGTCGATTGTTTGTCGACATAGGAATGGATTTATTACCATTGTACACGCGTCTGTCATGCAAATTCCTTTGGGAGAATATGTCGATATGATGTCGATGGTGTGTTGATGTTATATCGATGACGAGCATGCTTGGTGTGGCTGTCGACGTTATGTCGATATTATGTCGACAAAATGTCGACAATTAGTGTCATATTTTATGCTGTTGTTGTTATCGACATTATGTCGATTGATATCGATGGGATGTCGATTTTTTTTTTGGGTGTTTTTTCCTTTACTCACCTTGTTTGTTTGGTTTGCAATTGCAGGAGAGAAAGTGTTCCTTGTTGTATCGTACGATGGTGTTTGGTTATGTGAGAATTATAATTGGATCTACAAAGCAAATAGCAGCTTGACGTTGACAGTTACAACTGAGACAACCCTACAAGAACTGCGACAAATTTTATATGAAGAGTTGGAAGTTGATCCGGTAGCGTATGATTTAAAGTTGGAGATTTGTTGTTTGTACATGAAGGGACAAATGGTTGCGCCAGAGGTTATTAAGAGAGAACGCCAACTGAGAACGTTCTTAGAGATGAGGGCAACAATGTCAAATACAGAGTTTATGCCATTATTCGTGACCAAGGTGAGAAAAGTTAGGAATTCAGAGCCTACGCCGCCTACTAATCCTCTCCCTCGAAGTGTGGTAGGGTCTTGCGTTCCCGAAACAAATGTTGGGATTGGTGTGAATGAGGAGGTTCCGACCAATTTATAGGTTCCGACCAATGTAGAGCAAGAACAAGAAGCGACAGGATTTCATCAGTTTGAAGAGTTCGATACAACCTTCTACAATAACGATCCTATTGTAGATTTGAATATGGATGATGAACATGATTTGGCAGTCGATGAAGCCGTAGCGGGACCTTCGTTGAGGTTAGAGTGTGTACCGAGTAACCAAGGTACACAGCGAGAACGACAACCTCGTAGTGAAAATCGCACTACACCTGGAACTAGCAGTAGTCGACAAGGCAGAACTGAAGAACATGCTCGTCATGCAACCTTCTCAACGTTCTCCTCTTTTGAAGTTTGTACCAAGTTCAAAGCTCCCATGTGGACAAAGGAAGATATAATAAAAAATAATGAGCTAACTACTTGTTTACAAAGTAAGGAAGCAGGGGTGATAGAGCCTGGTAATTTTTATGAAAACAAGGAAGAACTGAGACAAGTAGTGGGTAGGTTTGCACTTAATAACAATTTTGAGTGGATGGTGAAGAAGTCATCCCCTGATGTGTTGTACGTTACATGCAAGGCTCCAGATTGTAAATGGAGATTGAGGGGGAGGAAGAAGATGCATTTTGACAACTTTGAGGTCACTGTATTTCACAATGAACACACATGTAACTTGAATGCGAGACGTTCAGATCACCGTCAAGCAGCACCATGGGTAGTTGGCCACCTTATTAAGGGAAAGTACACCCAAGATGGAACTAAGTACAAGGCTAAAGACATACAGAGGGACATGTTTGACAACTATGGTATCAGTATGAGTTATGTGAAGGCGTGGAGGTGCAGGGAGATGGGACTTACGTATGCTAGGGGTACGTCTGAGTTTTCATACATGAAGCTTCCTGGGTACTTGTACATGCTGGAATAGAAGAATCCAGGTACCATTACTGACTTGTACTTAGAGGATGAGCGGTTCAAGTACTGTTTTATATCACTCGGTGCATGTAGAAGGGGCTTTTCTTTTTGTCGTCCTGTTTTGAGTATCGATGGCACCTTCTTGAAGACGAAGTACGGCGGTATAATGTTAGTTGTTGTGGCATACGATGCGAACAACCAATTGTTGCCGGTTGCTTATGGTATCGTTGACAGTGAGAATAACGACTCCTGGACGTATTTCTTACAGAAGTTGAGGGTAGAAATTGGCGGGGTTGAGAACTTAGTGTTTGTGTCAGATAGGCATCAAAGCATTGATCATGCTGTTGAACTCGTTTTTCCCGAAGCAGTCCACTGTGCATGCTATCACCACATTGTTATGAACGTGAACGCCAAATTCAAGACTGATGCTTTTCACAACCAAATATATAATGTTGCTTACGGATGGTCGAAGACTGAATGTGATAGAGAGTTCGAGAAGCTTAGAAAGATGAATCCGGCCATTGTTGCATATGTGGAGAGTATAGGGTTTGAGAAGTGGGCTCACCCTTATTGTTTGGGCGATAGATACAACATCATGACGAGCAACGCTGCTGAAAGCTTCAATAGTGTCACAGAAGAGTTCAGGAAATATCCAATAACTACTTTGGTTGAATTTATCAGGTTCACACTCCAATCGTGGTTCGCTGATCGCCTCGAAAATGCTGACAAATGTACCACCCCTTTGGCCACGCTCTTTGAAAAAAACTTGGCAAAAATTCATGAAAATGCAAGGTACAGGCGCGTCCAACGAAATGGAGCCAATTTGTATAACGTTGGTAGGAGACCTAACGGTGAAAGAGGTGGTGATGTGAATCTAGTTGAAAGAACATGCACCTGTGGCGTGTTCACGTTATTGAAACTCCCTTGCCTTCATGCATGTGCCGCGGCATTGAAAACAAACACAAGTGTGTACACGCTTTGCTCACCTTATTATTCAAAAGAAACGTGGAGGAAGATTTACGATGATACCATCAATCTTGCTGGTGACGAGGATGATTGGGTTCTCCCAGAACACATCAAGAATATGAAAGTTGGGGTACCTGTGGAAAAGAAGCCTGTAGGTCGTCCAAGAAAAAGCAACGCTGGAAGAAGACGGTGTTGGGTTTTATGCCCTAAATAAAACTCATTTCAATATAATCAGATTTACTTATTAATATAGATCAGAAATAACATTTAATGTTGCATGGTTCACATGATTTATTTCATGATTATATGTACATAATGTATAAATTCATCTGTAACCCTTTTCACATACTTGATCCTGTTTATTGTGCCGTCAACACATTGGAAAGTAAACATGACTATGTGAATAAAGTTTCCTAGATTTATCAGACATAGGGTTTTACTGATATGATAATCTACAACAGAGTTTACTTGCATTTGGAGAAGTGCTATGTTCTTTCCAGAGCATTGGTTAAAGTAAAGCTTAGGTTGGATGCATGGAGTATGCATCGGAAGGGACCGATATTGAACTTTGACTTAGATTTAATTAAACTTACCGTAAAATCTATTCAAGTCAATATCGCCTAGTTGATCCTAGATCAAATGATCTTAATCCTGTTATGATTAGGCTCAATCTTGAAAGGCTATTCGTGTTCTTTGATTTGTTAGTTAAGCCTACTTTTAGGTCAGGGTGATACGTACATTTTGGGAACACGGTAGTGCAATTGAGTGGGAGCGCTATCATAAACATGGAATCTATAGCTTCTATCTGGCGAATAGTAAGCAAAGGATGATCTCCTTCGAGCTTGACCAAACGAACATAAATGGTGGAGTACTCATTTCACATAAGCTGAAATATCATTTATACGGGGTCAAGTGTTTTAAGGAATAAATACATTGTAGGGTGTAACGGTAATTTAATCCCTTTACAGTGTAGATCATTCATATAGAGGATCATTGATCGAATTAGGATTATAACGATGGATAACTAATGATGTGTCTATATGGTGGAACATATAGAGCATTCTATATACTGAGAGTGCAATTCTAAGTTCTATGCGTGGATTCAACGAAGAATTAATAAGTCAGTGAATTTTAGTGCTAAATTCTTGATCTACTTATTGGAAGCTCGGTTATATAGACCCATGGTCCCCCCACTAGTTGAGATAATATTGCTTGTAAGACTCATATAATTGGTTTTGATTAATCAATTATAATTCTCAAATTAGACTATATCTATTTGTGAAATTTTCACTAAGTAAGGGCGAAATTGTAAAGAAAGAGTTTATAGGGGCATATTTGTTAATTATGATACTTTGTATGGTTCAATTAATAAATATGATAAATGACAATATTATTTAATAATTATTTATAGTTATTAAATAGTTAGAATTGGTATTTAAATGGTTGAATTAGAAAATTGGCGTTTTTGAGAAAATCAGATGCAGAAAAGGTAAAACTGCAAAATTGCAAAAAGTGAGGCCCAAATCCACTAGTATAGGGCCAGCCACTTTTGTAGGCAATTTAAACTGATATTTTCATTATTTTAATGCCAAATAATTCAAACCTAACCCTAGTGGAATGCTATAAATAGATAGTGAAGGCTTTAGGAAAATTACACTTAAATTTTCTATTTTTCCTTCAGAGAAAAACCTGAGCCTTCTCTCTCCCTATCTTTGGCTGAACCCACTCTCTCTCTCTCTCTTCCTCATTCAATTTCGAAATTACCTTAGTGTATGAGTAGTGCCCACACATAGCAAGTGATACCTCAATCATAGTGAGGAAGATCGTGAAGAAAGATCATCAGCAAAGGAGTTTCAGCATCAAAGATTCAGAGAAAGAGATCCAGGTTCAGATATTGATAATGCTCTGCTACAGAAAGGAATCAAGGGCTAGATATCTGAACGGAAGGAGTCATTATATTCCGCTGCACCCAATGTAAGGTTTCTTAAACTTTATATGTGTTTAATTTATCGTTTTAGAAAGTTCTTATTTAGGATGTTAATAAACATACTTGTGAGTTGATCTAAGATCCTGGTAAAATAATATCCAACAGACGGGAGAACCGTTTCCCGTCTGGTGATAAAAAAGGTTTTGTACCACGAAACTGCAGCCGCTGTGGCACTTCAGGCCACAACAGAGCAACATGCAAAGCCCGCATTTGAGGCGTCCTGTACTTATTTGTTGTTATAACATGTTTTCTATTTCAGGTTCGAAACTGCTTTAAAATAATGTCGAGGTTGAATATTTTTTTAATATTTTAATTATTTTTAGGTTTAATAGTTATTTTTATTGAATAATATCGATATTTTATATTTGGAACCACGAATAATTATCAAAATTTGAACGAAGAGAAAGTCTATATATACATAACTGTAATGTTAATTACACAAAATATACAATGTCCCAATAATTACACATATAATCAGCTGACATTTTGGTAAAATAAATCAACACACCACCGTTGACGAAACATAACTATCCGGCCTGGCGTCACATCGGTCAATCCACGTTGCATCATGAGATGCTCCACATACTCAATGCAATAGACGCCACAATCACCACTAAATGCAAAATAAAATATAAAGTCAGTGTAACGTACAACATATTTTAATACTATAGTACTTTTTTATCGCTATGTACCTGGTTGTTGCCTTCGGAACTAAGTCGTGAGTGGCTCGAGTCGAATGCATTTTTGGAAGCACCGTGATGTCCCTGTTAGTTAACGCCATGATCTGGTTGTTACGTGGAAATTCCCCGGTTGCAAGGATTAGCGAGGGCAGCAGTTCTTCCCAAGTCTTCAGGATGGGTTCCATGGCGGTCCAATGACAGACGCTGGAATCACAGTCGTAGACATTAATTTTCCACAGCTCTATGTCAACTTCAAGTGTGACCCAGTGCCTTCCCTCGGGAAGATGCAGAACGAAGTAAATAAACTCGTTACTCATCCGTCTCTCAAAGACTTGGGACTGTAATTACGGAGAACAACGAAACAATTAACAAACCATAATAATCCTCCCAAACAATTAACAATCGAAGTTATAATCATAGTTCAACATTTAAAATCTTACTAAAACAATACCTTATGAACCCCTCTGCAGTAGTCCAGGATATAATCCTCCCACACAAAGTTTCTCCTCGGACCCCTGTGGTTCGTCCATGCACTGTTGATCATGGTGGTCACGAATGTGGAGAGAATGATACCCTTCTGAGGAAATGTCAGTGGATAGTCGGTGCGTCGCCTCCTCAGCATATGCATTGCTGCATCTATATGCTGCATATAAAGGGAAATGTCAGTTAGACAAAAAAATATATTAATTGCACATAAAGTTGTAAAGTGAAGTAATATTATAAAATACTTTACTTACATCATCTGTAAGCCATTCCTTTGGTGTGAGCATTATCCAAAAGAATGATGGACCGTAATCACCACTTCTCAAATCCCAAAGTCAGTGGTTCGGAATGAGTCCAACACACCACTTTCGGAAAGTAACTAACAATTTCTCATCTGGTGCCTCCAGGGGATCAAACGTCGAAGATGGCCTATGTCTCCTCTTCATCTCCGTGTAGTCACCGAACCATACAGGAGGATTTCTCTTCCTCTTCCGACTCTTAACCACTGCAGGTTGTGCCTCTATCGACAGAATCTCACCCTGCGACTCGGTGTCATGTACATGGATAACACCTGTATCAATGGGAGTCGCTGGAGCTCCCTCATAAGGATCGTACCCATCGGGGAAGACCTTCTCCTCTTCTACTGGGGGTGATGCAGCTGGTGGTGGGGTAGATGGATCTGCTGGGGCCTCCGCTAGAGCTCCCTCAACATGGCCAATATGTCTCTGAGCTACTCCATAATTACGTTCTGACCACCCTTCAGCTCTACATGGCTGGTCTCGTATGCCTTCTTCAGCTCGACATGAGCAGCATACAGACCCAGAGTGTCAGCCTCAATCCTATCCAACCTTGCCACTAAATCAGTGTACTCGACACCCCGAACGCCTGATGAAGATGGTGCACTGGGCTGAGGTTCTGAACCAGTGGCCTGAAAAAATATATACCAAAAAAATACGGTAAGCATACGATAATTCCACAATGTAACAAATATCACAAAACAAAAACAATAAAAAATCAAGACATAAAAAAAAAAGTTCCAAAAATTGGTACCTGAGTGTCTGTTTCCTGAGTGTCTAGTACCTGAGTCTCTGGTACCTGACTACCTGCCTCAGCCTCTGTGTCATCCACACCATCATCAACCAGGTTCTCCACACCATCGTAAGATATGGTCCTCACAAATGCCTCCTCCTCTGTCCGTGGAAGTAGCCCCTTCACCACTTCAAGATTCTGTTTATGGTTCAAAAAAATATCAAAATAGAACCATTTAGCATTTATTACAAGCATTTATGTTAAATAATTATTCTGAACATAAGTGAAATTCATACCCGTCTAGAAAATAATGCCCTGACGTCTTTCTTCCCAATATCGCTCTTGCTCGTCCAGCTAAGCATTCTGGGAAACCGAATCCCGAGATTCGTGCCATACCTCTTCCCAACCTCCAAAATGGCCTCATACGCCCAATATTGTACTGCAGGTGCGAAGCCATAAGCTGTGTATTTGCACTCATGCTGAACATCCGAACTCAGCTTCTTCTCGTAGTTGGCCTTCTGTTTCAACATGTCTTTTTGAAGCGAGTGCATGAGTCTGGCGAATGAGTGCTTCCCCCAAGGAATCCGGAAGAAGAACTCGAGGTCTTCGACATATCTAAGTATATGAGGCGTAATCAGCGCGTTTGCCTCGCGGCCTAGAAGCACTGACTCCACAAACAAGCACAAGCCAAGCTTGCACAAGTCTTCCGGGTTCTGACAGTTTGTGAACCTATCTTGGAGTGCTTCTGTCTTCACACTATCAAACCGGTTGAAATATTTGTTGATCAATCGGTCTGACCTTGAGCGAGCAACCTGCGCAGCCTTCTCCTCTTCTGTTGGCCCCGAGGAGAAGTCTAGGCCTGTAATGAGTGCAAACTCCAGCACTCCGAATCTGACCTCCTTCCGACCAACGTAAAACCGCATCCTCAACTCCTCCTGAGCATCAACTTTCATTTTGTGGAGCATCAACTGGTGAAATAACACCGACGAGAATGTCAATGGTACGGCATTCCAAAAGTTGCCGAAATGGCTTTCCTTCGCCGTGTTATTCAGATTGAACTCCTCAAACTGAGCTTTGATTTTTGCAAAAATTCCGGTGCCTCTATATGTGACGCGGCCAGTAAAATGCTCGGGTGCTGGAATTATGAGTCTGGGAGCCATCTGAAAAAATAAAAACCAAAAAAATGTTAATGTCAATAAAGTTAAGAAAGGTCGACATAACATCGACATCATGTCGATATTCCGTCGACATTATCAAACATTTGGTGACCACCAAATTGGTCGACAAAACGTCAATATACTATCGACATGCTATCGACATTGCCATAAAAGCAGTAACAAACGACGAACATCGACAAAAGGTCGACATAATGTCGACATGATGTCGACATTACCAAATTGAACTACCATAAAAATCCACTACAACTTATTATCGACAACCTATCGACATACAGTCGACAAATTGTCGACATAATCACAATTAACTACCATAATAATCCACTACAACTTATTATCGACAACCTATCGACATACAGTCGACAAACTGTCGACATAATCACAATTAACTACCATAAAAATCCACTACAACTTATTATCGACAACCTATCGACATACAGTCAACATAATCATAATTAACTACCATAAAAATCTACTACAACTTATTATCGACAACCTATCGACATACAGTCGACAAATTGTCAACATTGCATGTCAAAACTACATAACAACAAACAAGGTGAAACCATCGACAAATTGTCGACATGATATCGACAACCTGTCGACAATAATGTTCAAACACACAAAAAGAAAAACACATATATCGATATCCTATCGACATTTCATCGATAACCCTGTAAAAACACACAAATACCATTGAAACATATCCAACATATACAACATGCAATAATTGACATCCAGATTCGCATATACAATCTAAAACAATGTTATCTGAAGAACATACACAAATTCGCATCCAAATCTATGAAATTTCTAAATTTTAAAAAGAAAAAAACTTACGGTTGGATTGGATTGGATCAGTGGTTCGTGGTCGTGGTCGTGGGTCGCCGTGGGTCGTCGTGGATCAACGTGGTTCTCTTCGTCCTCTTCGTCGTCGTCGGTCACCTTTGGTTTCGTGGGTTCGTGGGGTGAGGCCGATTCGTGGGTTCGTGGGTTTGTGAGGAGTGAGGTCGGCTGGAGATTGGTGGTGGCGAACGTTGGTGAAGAGGGAGGGTCGACTGGTTCGACTCGTGAGGATTGCGTGAAGAAAGGAGGACACAGAGAGAGAGAGAGAGAGAGAGAGAGAGAGAGAGAGAGAGAGAGAGAGAGAGAGAGAGAGAGAGAGAGAGAGAGAGAGAGAGAGAGAGAGAGAGAGAGAGAGAGAGAGAGAGAGAGAGAGAGAGAGAGAGGGAACGTCTCAGAGAGAGGGAAAGTTTAATTTAAGGGTATTTTAGGAATCTTTTAAAATTAGAGGAATCAATTTGTACAAATTATAAAAGGGTATAAATTTTGATATGGGTTATATTATTAAGGGCAAATAATGAAATTTCCCTTTTAAAAAGATGTAAGACATTTTGCTAACTTTTAAATTTTGTTATTTTATTTATTTAAATTACATTTAAAATCTGAAAAACATATTCATTTATCTTTTTTAATTTTTTATTTAATTTTTATTTATAAAATAACATTAAAATTTTAAAAGTAGTTAGCAAATTTTGAAATGATATTTAGGTTGGTTGAAACCTAATTTTTCAAAATTGTAGGTTTAATTTTAAATTTAATTTTTTTTTTAAATTTTCGAATTTTTCGAATTTTTTTTAAATTTTTTTTTTCGAAAATATTTTATTTATTTAATTAATTATTTCGAAATTATTTATTTATTTAAAATTAAATAAATCCTACATCCAACTATCCAGCTAACCTTGTTGCAGGAGTATGTGTTTTAGCTTGTTTGTAAGTTTTCAAAACCTATTATTACTTGATTGCAAATAGCCATGGTTACTTTTTGCCAGATCTAATGATCTGATGGCTCTCTTGGTCAAGTAATTAATTTGTAACAGGTATATTTACAATCTTCTTTCATCTGTGTATGACCTAGCAACATGATAGGACCCATCCAAAGTGTGCATGTGTGAGCCTATGTGTTTAATTTCATTATAGATGGATATAGGTTGTTGTTGCTAAGTAAAATGTCATAGTTCTTGATAGATTTTATTTAGGCCCATTCAGATTTTGGGCCTATTCAATTAATAATAACAGTTGTTCATTTTAAGGTTAAATTCCTCTCTTTTAGGCCTTGTGTGAGAGTTGGGAGCCATAGTAGTGGGTACGATATACTGATATTTTGTAGGCAATTTAAACTGATATTTTCATTATTTTAATGCAAAATAATTCAAACCTAACCCTAGTGGAATGCTATAAATAGATAGTAAAGGCTTCAGGAAAATTACTCTTCTGATTCAGAAAAACCTAAGCCTTCTCTCTCCCTATCTGGCCGACCACTCCCTCTCTCTTTCTTCCCTCTTAAATTTCGAAATTCTTAGTGTATGAGTAGTGCCCACACACAGCAAGTGATACCTCAACCATAGTGAGGAAGATCGTGAAGAAAGACTTTCAGCAAGAAGGAGTTTCAGCACCAAAGTTTCAGAGAAAGGGATCCAGGTTCAGATATTGATAATGCTCTGCTACAGAAAGGAATCAAGGGCTAGATATCTGAACGGAAGGAGTCATTATATTCCGCTGCACCCAATGTAAGGTTTCTTAAACTTTATACGTGTTTATTTCATCGTTTTAGAAAGTTCATATTTAGGGTGTTAATCAACATACTTGTGAGTAGATCTAAGATCCTGGAAAAATAATTTCCAACAGGTCCTTCCCAGTTGGGTCCTAGTACGCCTGACCTGCTGTCTTTGGTGTTTAGGAATACCCTTCTTAGGACCATATCTCCCACAAAGAATTTCCGAGCTTTCACTTGTTTGTTGAAATACCGAGCTACTTTTTGTTGATGAGCTACCAACTTTAAGTTTGTAGTTGCTCGTTTTTCTTCGATTTCATCAAGTGATTCTGCAAGGAGTATGTGATTGGTACCTTGATTGTACGTCAACCTTCTGTGGGATGGTGGTTCGAGTTCGACGGGCAGCATAGCTTCATAACCATACGCCATTGAGAATGGTGTCTGACCGGTTGCTGTTTTTTCCGTTGTACGGTATGACCATAGAACTTCGGGGAGTTCTTCCGGCCAATTTCCTTTGGCATCTTCAATCTTCTTCTTTAGTGTGTCCTTTAGGGTCTTGTTGACTGCTTCAACTTGACCATTTGCTTGTGGATGTGCCACTGCGGAGAAGCTTTTGATGATGCCATGGTTCGCACAGAAATCAGGGAAAGATTGACTGTTGAACTGCTTGCCGCTGTCCGAAACTATTTTGTACGGTAGTCCGAACCGGCATATGATGTTCTTCACTATAAAGTCTTGAACCTTCTTTGATGTGATAGTTGCGAGTGGTTCGGCTTCAGTCCACTTTGTGAAGTAGTTGATTGCTACCACTGCGTACTGCACTCCGCCTTTGCCTTTAGGTAATTGTCCAATTAGGTCAATTCCCCAGATGGCAAAGGGCCACGGACTTTGCATTTGTGTCAGCTCGTTGGGCGGAGCTCTTGGTATCTTTGAAAATCTCTGGCATTTGTTGCACTTCTTGACGTAAGCTTTCGAGTCTTCAATCATCGTCGGCCAGACGTAGCCTTGCCTTAAAATTTTCTTTGATAAGCTCTGTCTGGCTGCATGATTTTCACAGAATCCGTCGTGAACTTTATATAGAAGCTGTGCAGCTTCGTTTGATGTGACGCATCTGAGTAATGGCATTGAGAATCCTCTTCTGTACATGATCCCATCTACGATGATGTACCGTGCTACCTTTCTTCTCATTTTCTGAGCTTTATTTCGGTTATCTGGGAGTTCCCCAGAGTTGAGATAGGCTGCAATTGGCGTCATCCAGTTCAGAGATGTGTCGATCATTTTGATTTCTTCCGCGCCTGTGATGCTAGGCTCTTCAAGAAACTGGATCAAGACCAGGTTCGCCTTGTCACTTATATTGTTGCTCGCCAAACGGGCTAGCGCATCTGCAGTTGTATTTTCCTCTCTTGGAATCTACTTGAGGCTATAACTTTTGAACTGTGCAAGCAGATCATGTATTCTGCTCAGATATGCTATCATTTTTTCTCCCCGAGCCTCGTATTCGCCAGATACATGGTTAACTACTAGTTGTGAGTCACTGCAAATCTCGATGTGCTCGGCTTTCATTTCCTTCGCCAGTTTGAGTCCAGCGATTAGGGCTTCGTATTCGGCCTCATTGTTGGAGGCTTTGAATCTGAATTTGACCGCTGCATGCAGGTGCTGCCCCCAGGTGTAACAAGGGCAATTCCTGCGCCGGATAGCTGATCTGTGGCAGATCCATCCACATGAAGCTTTCAGGTCGGCTTGCTTTCACTGCTGGTCGGCTGTGGTGTTGGCTTGGGATCGCCTTCTGGGATGCTTTCAGTTTTTTCTGTGCATTCCACCATAAAGTCGGCCAAGGCTTGGCCTTTGATAGCTGTTCGGGGTTGGAAATTGATTTCGTACTGCCCCAATTCCACAACCCACTTGAGTAATCGCCCAGAGGCATCTAGCTTTTGCAGTATTTGCCGTAGTGGTTGGTCGATGTACACCCGAACAGGATGAGCTTGAAAATAAGGTCTTAGCTTTCTTGTTGCTAAGATGAGGCAGTAGGCGAGCTTTTCTATCAACGGATATCGGCCTTCGGCCTCGATGAGTCTTTTACTGATGTAATAGACTGGATGTTGCACGTCATCTTCTTATCTGATTAGTACGGCGCTTATGGCATGCTCCGTTACTGCCAGGTATATCCCCAGTTCCTCACCGTCCAGAGGTTTAGAGAGGACGAGAGGTTTTGCGAGCTGTGCCTTTAGATCTTGAAAAGCTCTTTCACATTCTTCTGTCCATTCAAACTTTTTGTTTCCTTGCAGGATGTTGAAGAATGGGACACATTTATCCGTTGATTTTGATACGAATCTGCTAAGTGTGGCGATTCGACCAGTTAGGCTTTGTACCTCTTTGGTTTTTGTTGGCGAGTTCATATCCAGGAGGGCTTGGATTTTTTTCGGATTGGCTTCAATTCCTCGAGCGTTGACGATGAAGCCTAGAAACTTTCCCGAGCTGACTCCGAAGGAGCATTTTAGGGTATTCAATTTCATGTTGTATTTTCTGAGGACTTTGAAACATTCGTCCAGGTCGTCTATGTGCCCCCCAGCCTTTCTGGATTTGACGAGCATATCATCCACGTACACTTCCATATTTCTGTCGATCTGATCTTTTAATATTTTGTTGACCAGTCTTTGGTATGTAGCTCCGGTGTTTTTAAGACCGAATGGCATGACTTTGTAGCAGTAGAGACCCATATCTATCCGGAAACTTGTATGTTCTTGGTCTGGTGGATGCATCTTGATTTGATTGTAGCCCGAAGAAGCATCCATGAAGCTTAATATTTTGTGCCTGGCTGTTGCATCGATGAGCTGATCGATTCGTGGAAGTGGGAAACAGTCTTTTAGGGCACGCTTTGTTGAGGTCTGTGAAGTCAATACAGACTCGCCAGTTCTTGTTCGGCTTAGGCACGAGTACGGGATTCGCGACCCAAGCCCGGTAGAAAGCTTCAATGATGAAATTGTTGTTGCGCAACTTTTCAACATCGTCTTTCAGGGCTACTACTCGTTCTTTATCCAACAGTCTTCATTTTTGCTGAACTGGCCATATATTAGGATCGATATTCAAGACGTGTGAAATAATAGAAGGGTCGATTCCGACCATATCCGAATGTGACCAGGCGAAAACGTCTAGGTTTGCTCTCAAAAATTTTATCAATTCCGATTTTACTCCGAGCAACAAACCCTTTCCGATTTTCAGCTTTCTGGTCGGGATATCTGGATCGACCTCGATCTCTTCTAATTCTTCCACAGGTCCAATCCCCAAGTCGAGGATCCACATCTTCATCCTCGCCTTGGGCGATTTCCTACTTGGGAATATTCATTCCCTTCTCCGGGCTCTGGCTAGAGGATACTTCCTTCTTAGCCTTGGCCACTGCAAGGTTGTAACATTCCCGAGCAGATTGTTGGTTCCCTCTAAGACACCCTACCCCGTTTTTGGTTGGAAACTTCAGGCACGAATGGAATATTGATGTGACAGCTTTTAAGTCATACAAGGCTGGTCGGCCTAGCATTACGTTAAAGGCTGAAGGAACATCCAATATCAGGAATTGTGCCATGATAGTTATGCTCGTTGGAGCTTGTCCAACTGTGAGGGGTAGGAGGATTTGTCCGAGAGGCGCAACTCCTTGACCGGAGAAACCATAGACGGGCTGAAGGCATGGAGTTAAATCCTTGAGCTGGAGCCCCATCTTCTCGTAAGCAGTCTTGACATACTTCTGTAGGTGCGGGTTGCTCTTCTTGATCAGAAGTTCTATCTCCCGCTTCAGGTTGTAGCATTCGTTGGTGTCGTGGCCGTAGTCTCCATGGAACCGACAAAATTTTGTCATGTCCCTCTTGCTGGTATCTTTCTTCATTGGCCCGGGCTTCTTGTATGGAATTAGCGACTGAGTTGCTATATACACACTTTCTATATCCTCAGTTAGGATAGTGAATGCAGTGTGTTTGGCGCGATCACGGGGAGTCTGTCCGGGTTTTTCGGCGAACTTTCCCTTCTTCCCGTTCCATTGCTTGTGGTTGTTGCCTGAACGCTTGCCACTTGAGTTGCTGGAATATTGTGGAAGCTGGGCGGACTTTCCACTAGAAGGAGCCTTCGTTTTGTTCGGCTTTTGCTCACCTTCTGCTCGCTGAATGGCTTCTTCGAGCTTGATGAAACCTTCAGCCCGGTCAAGGAAATCACTCATTGAGTCGACCGGTCCATTCTTCCTCATGTCCTTCCATAGTTCGCCAAGGACTTCAATGCCCCCCAGTATCGCGGATAACTTTCCATCCTCGGTTACCCGTGACACCTTGGTCGCTTCCGTCATGAATATGCTAATGTATGCCCGGAGTGGCTCGCTTGGTCGTTGTTTTACTTCGACCAAATCTTCCAAATGCAATGGGAGTTGGCGTGAGGAAGAGAATTGTGCATGGAATTCCGAAGAGAAGGTTTTCCATGAACTAAACTTTCTTGGAGCCAACTTGAAATACCATTGTTGTGCGGCCTCCGACAGAGTTGCAGGGAAGATTCCGCAACATACGTCTCCTCACATTCCTTGTAAATCCATCTGCATCTCGAAATACTTGAGATGAGAGAGAGGATCTTCTCTCCCAGTGTACATCTTCCACGTTGGCATCTTGAACTTGTGAGGTAGTGGCAGGAGATTGATTTCTTGCGAGAAGGGAGTTCCACGTGCACGGTCTAACTCAAGATCATTGTTATGCTGCCCGGCCATGCCATGAAACATATTCTTCAGTTTGTCAAGCTGGGCCTGTACGGCTGGGCCGACTTCATTGGCATTCTGGTCGGGTTGGGCTATGTCAGCGTCTTTCTGAGCGGGGATTTGAGTATGAGCTCTGGACTGCACATTCGGTGTAGTATTCTGCTCGTCTGTTCCCCTTCTTCTGTTTAGGTCATCCCTTAGGTCACGGGGTGTTCCCTACTTTTCAAACACAGAAGAACCTGGCTGCCTTAGCGATTGGTCCGCTTGGTTGGCAGGTGGAATGGCTCCATTATTTTGCGTGGATCCATCGAGCATGACTCCTCCTGATGAATTCCCGGACAAGGTCTGTCCGCCTACCTCTTGGCCCACGAGTGGAACTCGTGACCAGGGATTGGACGGCTGACCGTTGGCTGTTTGGGAAGCATTCACCGTTGGATCATCCTCGGTTTCTCCAAGGGGAATGACGCTCGGCGCCTGCTGGCCTACAGTCTGATAGGCTCTTCGTATCAACAGAGTGGCTTGCCGACTACGATCTTCGATTTCTGCATGGTGAGCCCTTAACGCCTCCATCTCTTTGTCCCTCCACTCGGCGAACATACGCCTCTGTTCGTCAAACGCGAGGTTTACTGCGGCACATAATTCCTCCTGATCGTAATGCAGGGTATTGTTGTAACCCTGCATGAGTCCAAGCGCAGCACGGAGGTTTTGCAATTCGATTGCATCTCCGATGGTCGTCTAGGCGTTGATGCCTGTTGGAACAGTCATGTTATGAATGTCCTGGCTGTGTGCGGAACCGTTGTTTCTGGTCTCTTGCACACCAGGCGCAGTTTCAGTAACAGGAGTCTATCATTCACCACGCTTCCTGTCTGTCCAGGATTGACAGCGGGTGGAACCCTTAAACTCCCTGGGTCCTGCAACATCGGGTCCAGCGTCTGTGAGTTCGCTGGGTCGGACAGGCCTCTACAAGTTTGCACCATCGTGTCGAAAGAGCGATCTGTGATTCTTCTCTCAATGAAAGCACCAAAATGTTGACTTCGCTTTTAGCCAACGACAATGAGTCTTTTTGATAAGCGATAAACGATATGTCGTAATAAGAATACGTAATAAAGCAAATAATAATAATAAGAAGACACAGAAATTTTATAGAGGTTCAGCCCCGAGCAGTTCGGTAATAGCCTAATCCTCGTTAGTTGTATTGACTTAAGAATAAGAAAGAAGATTCCTTTTCTTATAGCTCTTACAATAATATCTCTGAATATATAATTCTTAGATAGCCTTAGCTTATAGCGTTTCGGCATATGATCTCTGTTTTACAGTTTTCGATCGATCTCCCTTGCCCAGTGAACATTCCTCACTATTTATAGGGCAGGAAACTTGAGGAGAAAGAGTTTCCTCTCTCGTTACAAAGCGCATAATCACAAAGATCGTGGGATCTTTGCTGAATGCTAGGATCGTGGGATTGAGGCCGTATACACCGATAGTGGAATCGTGTGTATGCCATATCCACGCAAGTTGATCCCTGAGTTATAGGGATTGAGCTGGTGACTCACGAAGTGCTTGGTTGAATCCGCTAAGTGTTGCTTATTCTGCACGGCTCGTTGAGTATTCCATCATGGACATGCCAGCAAGGCATCCTGCTCGGTATGTTGATCCGACCAGGTGCTCTAAGTAGATGCCACGTGTCACCATTCTTGTGATGCCACGTCAGAGTGCTAATTTTGGGATAACAATTATTTTATTTCATTTGTTCTTTTTATCAAATATTTTATTCTTATCTATTTTATATTTTAATTATTGAATTTATAGGCTAGTGATGTTTTAATTATATGTTGACAACATATAATATATTTTTGAGTGAATTTTAATTAATTTTAGTTAAGTGATAAATAACAAAGTGTGGCCAAAAATATACAAATATAGTACAATTTTATAGGATAAATAAGAATTTATCCCCCAATACTACTATCACTGTAAAATTTGGTCCTCTAAATTTTTGTTCTGCTGCCTAAATTTTTATTCTATTGTAAAAATTCTTTCGACTAGAAAATATTACAATTTAGTGTAATTTTTGCTATCTTCTATTAATTTTTTGATATGATGACTTGTTACATATATATTTACATTACCATAATCTATTTATCTAATTGACATTATTTGAAATTTAATTTAGGCTAATTAAGATTTTTACCTCCCGAACTTTAACATGTACCAAATCATGCCCCTTAAACTTTTAAGGTCGTTAAAAATGTCCATGAACTATTGAGATTTTTGAAATTAATGACTTTTGTCTAATTTTAGTAAAAAAAGTCTAACATGATGAAAGTTAAGGAGACATTATTTAGTACATGTCAAAGTTTGAAGGGCATGATTTGGTAGATATCAAAGTTTAGGGAGCATGATTTAGTACATAAACAATCACTGAAATAGTAAAATTAAATGAAATTATACTAAAGTTCTTAAATCTAACAATCTCAATGTTCAAGGGGAATTTGTAACGGCCAGAAAAGTTTAGGGGGCATGATTTGGTACATGTTAAAGTTTAGGAGGTAAAAATCCTAATTAGCCTTTAATTTATTGATGCTAAATATAAAAAAAATGAACTCTTAAAATATTCTTAAATTTTTTCTTTATAGCACAATCTATGTTTGTATTTTTTGCAAAGACTCCTCAATCATACCATATTAGCAACACATCAGTGTTGTATCAATAAATCGTTTAAAAATAAAGAAAGTGTAATAAAAAGACATATTTGCTATAATTGCTATAGTTTAAGAAAGACTTTTACCGTACAAAAAAAAATTAATAGAATGCAATTCTGTAAATTTTATAATTCAAGATAAACATTTAATATTTTAAATTTAATAAACGCATTCCGTACTATAAAATTTATATTTGACGTATACATAAAAAATTATATTATCATTGTTATTAATTAATTTATGTTGTACGTCATGAACAGTTCATGATAAAATATCACAAACAAGTCACAATTGCTTCAATTAAAATAATAAAATTGTGTGTTTGTGTGTTTATATGTATAGTAAAATGGTAAATATTTATAATTCAGATTTGATCAATATATAAATTAATAAGTGGTGTCAATCAAAAGCAATAAGTTAATAAAGAATCGAAAGTTGGGAGTAGAGTAACAGCATTTATTGTACTTAGCACTACTTACCCACACATAGATCTCTTTCTTTTTTTTTTTATATATATAGTAGCTAGTTTAGCTAGTGATGATGTGAGTAATGGCACTATATATATAGTTTGTTATTGTAGTTGAAGTTGAGGTTGGTGGGGACAGCCTTCTCAATATTATAGAATGTAATAATTTGTATGTAGTATGTGATGAGTGAGTAATGAGCAGTGTGGTGTGTGGGCGCCTACTTTCTTTTCCAGTACGTTGTTGGTTGGTGTTTGGCCAAACCTCATCTCTCAGTCTGAGTTCTCACATCTCAGAAATCAACTGTATTTATGTATATATATAACGTAAAACAACATTATTTACTTAACCAATAATGTGAAATAAAAATAGACAATAGATTAATTTGAAATGTACTTTTTTTTTTTATGAATAAGAAGTATATATATAGAACTAACAAGAAGATACACAATTGCTAAATCAGCAGCTTCTAAACACCATTACAATCAAATAATATTTGAAAGAACCAGACCAAGTTCTTTTGCTTTTCCCCATTAATCCCTGTTTAATTAGTAACTCCTGTTATAGACACCTTTTTTTTAATTACGAAGAGTATAGCTATTGGCCCAATACAGTTTTATCCTAAGAAAATACATATGTTTCTAACTTTCCAAATATATATATATATGGAAGATGTTTCAATGGTTACATTTTTATTGTAACCATTATGGTTACATTTTTTTAAGCCATTGGATTACTATTAAATGGTTGTGATTAATTTAGAAATTAAATAAAAATAAATAATAAATAATTTGTAATCTGAAAGTAACCTAATCATTTATTTCCTTATAAAACTTTAATTAAGATTAATTATATTTTAAAATTAAATTAATTATAATATAAATTAATTAATTTTTTTGCAATTTATTACTATATAAGGATCTTTTAGCAATTTATTTTTTTATACTTAAATTATTTAAAATTTTATAGCAAAACTTTTTATAATTTAAAATTATACACATATAATTTCATAATTTAAATTTTATTATACTTGTAATCTTAATTTTAAATTATTACACTTAATTATTTAATTTTTTTATTTAAATATTTTAAAAGTAAAAAATGAAATAAGTTGAAAGATTTTTTAGAAAAAAAAAATAGCTGCACTTGTTATCGATTGATTAGCTTGAGGCCTCATACTTAGTTCATATAATTGTAACAAAATAATTAAATATCATTTAAA
Source organism: Cannabis sativa (assembly GCF_029168945.1). Taxonomy (NCBI): domain Eukaryota; kingdom Viridiplantae; phylum Streptophyta; class Magnoliopsida; order Rosales; family Cannabaceae; genus Cannabis; species Cannabis sativa. Next base: position 65,333,100 of record NC_083601.1, read on the forward strand.
AATAATTAATTATTTGAAAATTTATTATAAGAAGAGAATTTTAATTTGTGTCAAAAGAAGTTTAATTTTTGTAAAAAAAATAAATTTTATTGTAAATATTATAATTAAATGGCTTAATTATTAAAATAATTTAAGTAAGGATTTAAATATAAATATAAATTGCTAAAAGAGGTCTTATTAAATATTTAATTAATTATTTTAAGAAAATAGTTAATTAAATAATTCTAAAAAAAGAATGTCTATTTAATTAATTATTTTAAGAAAATAATTAATTATAATTAATTAAATCTAAAAAAGGAAAGTGTACCTATTAGTAACCTGCTATTACAGGCTAAAAAAAAAATGTAACGATATGGTTACAATAAAAATGTAACCATTGAATAAATACTTATATATATATATATATATATATATATATATATTATATACAAGCCCGGCAACAATTTTAAGATGAAATTCAATCTACACCTCTTGATTGATCTTAAAAGACCCTCAGGAGTAACAAAAGAAGTTTGGATATGCAACCACAATTTAAAATGATTTAGTAAGAACACACAATTAAAGAAAAGGTGTGGTTGTGATCCTCATTTTCCAGTCTACAAATCCCACAACTCCTCTCAATGTCCATACCAAAATTAGCAAGCCCAATCCTTCGTTTTTAGCCGGTGTACATAGCCAAATAATAAGACGGTGTTCCGGAATTGCCAACCGGTTCCACAACTCAGCATAACAGAATCTTTCATGAGAAGAAGGAAATAATTTTTGATACACATTGCTAATGGAATAATTTGAAATGTACTTGATGTCTCTTATTAATTTGAATGTATGAGTACTTACATACATCTTGTGTAAATTTTTTAAAGTAATGTTGTTTTGGAAAATTTTACAATTAATATACCCCTTAAAATCGTTGCACTTTGATCTATTTCGGTATATAGAAAAATACTTAGTTTAATTTTTTTATATGGTCGTATGCATTATAATTATTTAAGATACTTGGTAAAATTTTGAGAAATTCAAAAAAAATTAATATGTCAAAAACAGTGTTCAAAGAGTTTGTGCAGCGTGACTTTTTTGTTTTTTTTTTTAAATTTTATACGCGTGTGAAATAGATGATTTAAACATTGATTTCTATATTGTAAATTATTTAGAATTTCTCAAAATTTTACAGAATGTCTTAAATAACTATACCGTACACGACTACTGAAAAAATTTAGACTAAAAAAATTCTTATAGATATTGAAACAATTAGAGGTTGTATCACTACACCCATTTTAATAGAGTGAATTGTAGAAGCCCCTGTAGTTTTTATGTTTATATTAATTAATTGTTATTCATCGGTCCATTTACGCACAAACCACTTTAAACACGTGAACCTATTTTACACTTTTCAAATTCGCTCGGTAAAACCCGAACCCAAAATCTTATAACGGGTGTGTTCGAGATGTGATTTACTACACCTGATACCCAAAAACCTGAACACAATCGAACAAACCCGCCTAATGTGCAACTCTAAAGGACAGCCTTCATTTATCATATTCATATTCATTCTTAAATATTTATAAAGGTATCATATTAGTATTGGTGCATTCCAATATTAAATATTCATATATTGATTTAATAAATAAATTTTTTTTAATATAAATGAGGCTTGATAATTAATGCTTGAAATTAATATGTAATAAATTATATCTAGATTATAATGAAAACTAAATTGAGTTAAGAACTTTTATGTGGTTTTGTAATCACTACAAAAAAAGGTACTTTTGTCAGCACTTAAGCTCGCCGGCAAAAGTACGTGTAACTCGTCGGCAAAGTTTTGCCGGCGCCATTTGTCGTCGGCAAAAGCTGTCAGCAATGGCTCGTCGGCGTATGATCTTTTGTTGGCGACATGGTGACTTGCGCCAGCAAAAGTACTTACACCGGCACATTTGTTTACCGATATATGGGACTCACCGGCAATACGTCCGCCGGCTGATGTGTCCCTGACGACGTTTTACCAGCGAGGATTTGGAATTTGGCGTCTTATTTTTGCCAGCGAGTGTAGTCGCCGGCAAAACTAAAATTAAAAAAATTAAAAATTTACCTATGCTGGCGACATATGCGCCGACAAAAGTATATTTTAAATTTAATTTATTTATTAAATAATACTTTTATGTGCCGGTAAAAGTTTTTTTTAAAAAAAAATTAAATTTATAAATTAATTTTGAAATTAAAAAACGAAATAATACTAAATATAATATCAAATATATTATAAAACCGACATTTATAATGTTATTACAAAACTATATATATTAAACGTCATAAACTAAGTAAAAGTATTCTGAATTCATAAACAATAATATTATCTACACTGTAAACTCAAAAAAACTACAAATCAATAGCGTCATCGTCGTCATCACCAGGAGGGGCAGTCTGTGAGGAGGAACCAGCTGCATGGCCAAAAGGCTGAAATGATGGAATCGGTGGAATCAGAGGCAGATCCGGCATGTTAAATTCTGGAACAACGCCGACCAATTGGTCATTTGTTGTTGGAACGCACTCATGATTTGATTCTGAGTCATCATCATCTGTTGTTGCCACTCGTTCCGTGCCTCTTGTTCTTCCACCCTTCGCTTCAGTGCCTCATTTTCCTCTTGAGTGACACTGGTCTGCCCGGATGCACCTGGCCTGGGAGTTGCTCTTTTTGCCCCTGTCTTAAGTCTTGGCAACGGGCCCAGTCCTCTCAAGTGGCGTGACCGCTCACTCAATACTTGTGTCATAATATGCGTATCTGTAGGAAATTGGGTGGGGTCGACATTGTACTGGTGGGGGGCATCGGCTGGCGTTGGTTGAGTGTCACGAATCTCAACCATTTTGGCCTGCAAAAAAGTTCATGATGAAACTGTTAGAGTGAAAGAAATTTAAATTATAAAACTAATTTAATAAAAATATAAAGATACTTACATGCAGTTGTTGTGTGTGCTCGTCGCGCCACTTATTGTTCTTGTAGTGGAACTTTGCAAATGTATCCACAGCACTGGGAAGCTCCTTCGTCTGCGGATCAGCCTATTTTTAAAAAAAAAATTGGAATTAGAAAAATATTATTAAAAATTTCCAATTATACCATATTTTTATCATACATTGAAAATTTCATACCCCGCTGACAATGGTCGAAATTATGGTCTTAGATCCCCATCCACCTTGAACCTTCATGTTACCTCGATTTTTCCCATTTTGCTCAGCTCTTGCCTGTAATTTAACGTATAGTTATTGTTAGCAAATTGAGAAAAAAAAATATTAAGTAAATAAGAAAATTAAAACTTTCAACTAATACCTGTTGTTTCGGGTCTTTTCAGTATGCGATAACCTCTGCCCACACCTCCCGTGTCACCATATTTGGACGTAATCTCCTATTCGCTTCTTCCTCCCCATATTTTTCAATATTCTCCTCCCATGCCTTCTTCGTATCTGATCTCCAATCACGTAATTCTTTTGACATAGATTTGGTGAAGTAATCCACAAACATATGATTATTAGTTGGCAATTCAAACTTGGTCTGAAAAAAAAATACCAAAGTCATATATATTGTATTTTTTATATAATGATTTCGTTTGATGTATTATTAAAAAATTTAGAATATTACCGCTATTCTATCCCATATAGTCTGAATGAGTGTAGCCTCAATGTGGACACTCTTGTAGTGAATTAAATTTATATAGTTCACAAGTTACTTTTATTTCTCTCGAGGATAAGTTTTGGCAGGGATTCCACATACAAAATTTGTCGTCCCTTTCTTATTATTCTCACTGCTATTTATAGGAGTAAGATAGTAATTATTGAATTTTATTTGATTGGTGATTACAAAATTGTAGGTTTTTTTATATTTGCTTTGACTTAGTCAATTAATAAGGCATGTATGTTGTCGTCGAGCAGAACCATTTTCAACTCTTCTTCTCAGAAAGCTTATTTGAAGAACCATAGATCGAGAGCTTCCCCAAAGTGAACCTTGTTAGCCAAATCAACGTTAACCATTTCTGACCTAGGCAAGACTCATGATTATCATCTTCCTTTCCTTCGAGTAACATCTCGAGTTCACTACTACGCACAAAAAGTATTGTTCTTGTTGGTCCTCAAATCAGTTTTTTCGAGAACCGTCACTAATAAAATTAAGTGAGTGTTTAAAATCGATGCATGTAGTTAAGAATACCCGTCGGTTTTAAAGGGTCATTAGAAATCAATGTCGATTTTCAACCAATATTGAATTAAAAATGAAATGGGACATTTTTGGCATTATAGCCTTCGGTTTTTAACCGTAGGCTAAAATATAGCTGACGACTTTGCTTTAACTGATGGCTATTCTCCTTTTATTATATAAAACACTTTGATTCAATTCATTTCAACCTACATCTCTCTCTCACACACACACAACTCTGACGATCCACGATCACCACCTCCTATCTCTCCATCCTCACTCTCTCATTCGAGTTGCGATCCACCACTACCACCTCCTCTCTCTTCGCCCTTGCTCTCTCTCATCAAAACAACAATCTAGACGAGCCACCTCCTCCTCACCGCCCACCATGAGCCACAACCACCTCCTCCTCGCTATCTCAATAGACTCGTGACCCCTCAAAAATTATAGGTTAGAGATAGTGAACTTCTTCTTTTATTTCATTACAAATTAAACACAAACCATTTAATAAATTGGTTTTCTTTGGTAATTATTTCATTTATTCTTATAAATTAGTATATGAAGAAAAATTTTAGGTCAAGGATTGTCAATCAGCATTGTGCAAAAGTTGACAAGTTTGAAATTGTAACTATGTTCAAATTTCCTTTCTTTTTGATTTTTTATGTAGGGTTTTGTTTGTTTCCCAATAAAATTAGTGGGAAAATGTAAACTAATTTTCTTTTCATTTGTATTTGCGTCTCTCATTTGTTCACAGTGTATGTTTTGAATAATACCATATATTGTTATTTTGTTATGAGATTTGGCTCAAAATATAGCAATAGTAATAAAGTGTCTTCAATGAGATAATAGGAATTGTTATATGAAAATATTAAAAAAGTATTTTTAACCTAGATTTATATTTAATGAACTGCAAAAAAATATAACAAGAAGAAGGAAAGAAAAATAAATCAATTAGGTTTTAGTTTTTTTTTAATTGTTAACTATAGACGAAAGTGTAAAATTGTCGACAATAGTGATAGGTCGCGGTTTAAAACTTTCGGTAATTCTTCTTCTATTGTTGACGATTTTGATGTGTTTGTAAACCTCATTCCCGACTATTTTCTACCAACGCTTACTCTATCCAGTTTTGTGTCGGTCGAATAGGCGTCTGTCATAAAGACTAACAAAAATACAACACTCGACTGTTTTAAACTATCGAATAATTGTTTTTTTAGTAGATGCTGCATATGACTCAAGTAATATCCCTTTAAATAAATTATGTTCACTACTAGAAAAAAAGACCTTTCTCTTCAAGTTTTATCCTAGTTTATCTTTGGTTTTAAAAACACTTACTACGGAAGTCGTTTAGGCAAAAATGTAAGTTCTAAAAATACCAAAGACGTAAAGGGGGCCTATGTCTTTGGTTATTACAAAATAATTGAAGACATAGGTAGAGCAGAATCTAAAAATTGTGTGGGGAGGAAGACCTACGTCTTCGATTATTATGTAACCATCGAAGACATAGCTCATTTTCTTCTTCGGTGACGTATTTTTATTTATTAAATTTTGAATATTATTTTTAATTATAATTATTACATGTTAATTTTTGTTAGTGATTATATATTAATTTTTTGAAATAATTATAAATTAGTTATAATTATAAAGATTTAATTTGAAATATAATTCATTTTAATTATACTATGACAAAAAGTTAAAGTTTACAAAATGCAATTTAATTATATTATAACAAAGTTAAAGTACTTTATAATATGTTAACTCCTTACTAATAAAAATACAAAATAAGCATTGCCTAAAATTAGAAGTCTAAAGGTAGCTAGTACAAGTATTGTGTCAATTTCGCTAACCACTTATGTTACAATGGTTGCAACTCCGTCTCCACATTGTAAGTTTACTTCTTTCCAAATTGTAAATTAGTTATTACTCAATGAAATAAAAATTGATTAGAATGTTTATTTCTTGTTAGAGTAAAATTTGAATAAGTGATCAATTTACAAAATTATCCCTATATATACTTTAACTTTTATTCTTATATGAAAAAAAAAAGATATTTGAGTCATTTTACTTTTATTTTATGTAACATTTGTGATGTACATAGCTTCTCCAATGTAATAAAAATTCTATTACATAATATAATCACAATAATATTGTTATCTCATTACATTATTTTTAAAAGAAAATCGAAGATTATAATAGTAATTTTGATTCTATTACGATCTCTATTACATGAAACTAAACATAATCTTACATATTATATTAATATTTCTGTGTTGTTTTATTGGTACACAATGGTAAAAAAAATTCATGAGTATACATTTAAACAACATGACACATGATATACATAATCCTTAAGAAGAATTTGTATCACACTATCTTTATTTAAACGTAATTGATGAAAATAAAATAGATAATTAACCTACATGTTTTGATGGGATTACATCCCTCTAGCACGTCTCTACACTAGTATACGTATTAGCTCAATCTAAAATGCACAACTTTGTTTTAATTTGTTTTATAAATAAACTTGTTCACTAAATTACTAATTGTTCAATAATAATAAATTGCATCATATCTCCAATTGTTACACCAATTTAGTATAGAATCTACACCAATGTAAAATCTTTCTTTTATGTATTTTGGTACAATAACTTCATTGATTCACACATTAAATATCTCACAAAATAAATATATTTTACTTAAAAGATCTCATATTATTATATTAATTACATTAATAGCTCAAAATAATTAATTTATGATATAATTATATCATACTAAAAAGATTTTTAAATCTTAAAATAATCTAATAAAATAAAATATTTATTAAATCAATTAAACATTATACGTTATATATATAAAAAGTTATTAAAATTCTATATTTGATCTTAATATACGCAATTATTTTTAAAATAAATAAATAAGGATTATGCAAAAAAATAAATAAATAAATAAAATCTCACTAATAATATAAAGATTCTCAAAATAATTCAAGTCTATATAGTCAATATTTTAATTCTTTTCAAGTGATCAATTTGACTATTAAATTATTATTTACTTAATGTTTATCTTCATTTAGTTTTTTTTTTTTTTTTTTTTTGAATAAAGGATTTTCATTAAAAATTAACATGCATCAGCCTTAACAATGTCACACAAAGAAAGCGGAGCATTTAGATCGTTAAAAATACAACCTGGCGATAAATAAGACGCCCTAGCAACACAATGGGCAGCCCTATTTGCAGATCGATTAACATAAGAAATAAGGACATTATTCAAACTAGCAACAATAGTACGATAGTCCTCAACCAACAAACCAAACTGGGATGGCATATGCACTGAGCTATTAATTGCTTGAACAACAACTAAAGCGTCAGACTCAACAACCACCCTACCCCAGCCCTTGCGCTTTATCCAACTTAGCGCCTCCTTGATGCCAATGACCTCAGCTATTTCAGCATAAACACAACCCCAACGACTCTCAGAAATAGCTTCAATAAGCTTACCATGGTGGTCACGAGCAACACAACCGAAACCAAACTTTTGGTGAGCTTCAAAAGTCGCACCATCGACATTCACCTTGACCGTATACTCATCAGGTTTACGCCAACTATTACTTTTAGAGATATCCCCCATAGCATATAAAGCATTAGGAGATTCAAATTTAGTAACTTTCCATTGGCCAAGGACAGTTTTTGCCGACTTCACTACCTCCAAAGCAGACCGAGACTTGTGGTTCCATTGCACTTCGTTGCGAGCATGCCAAATACTCCAACACACCATCGCAACCTCTACACTAACCTCCTCACGGCCATCAGCTAGCAGCTCAAAAAACCAGCTGCTAAACTCGGCAATAGAACCAGGAGCCAACTGGTTAACCGCCGAAAGAGCCCAGCAAGATTGAGAAAATGGGCATTCCAACAACACATGTACAATAGTCTCCATATGTATATTACAAAAAGGGCACAAGAGATCTACATTCACATGTTTTGAGTGAAGTTGTACCTTAGTTGGGAGGCAACCAGAGCACGCACGCCAAAGAAAGTGATGAACTTTGGGAGGAATGGGCAGCTGCCATAGATGCTTCCAACAGTTCTCATCTTGCAAAAATAACCAATTCCCACTTAAAGATTGAAGGAACTTGTAGGCACTTTTAACCGAATAGAAGCCCGAGGACTCCATGCTCCAAAACCACCCATCTATAGCCCGAGAAGAAGAAAGTTGGATGCTTCGAATCAACTGAATATCTCTCTCCTCAAACATATCATTAAGAAGCTCAACATCCCAAGATCTTTCCCCAACAACCATCAAACTCGAGACATTGTGATCAACTAAACCAGGATTACTCGTCAAGACATAAGGATTATAATCATTTGGAAGCCAAGGATCAAGTAAGATACTAACCGAAGAATCATTTAGTTTTTTTTTAGTTTTATAACTTAGTGTTATGTTGCTTTTATTTTATTTAATATTAGTATTATTTGTTATTATCATTTTATATTTTCAAATACGTTTGTTTTTCAAATTAATTATTATTTTTGTTATTGTTATTTTGTATTTTCAAATATGTTAGTTTTTTAGGTGCCGTTTGGTAATACTTTTGTTTTCTAATTTTTAATCACAAAATGAAAGTAAAATTTTTGTTTTTAAAAATTTTGCTTTTGAAAAACAAAAATGCGTTCTGTAACCACTTTTATTTTTCAATTTTGAAAACAGAAAATAAAAGTGTGTTCTGTAAAGTTCATTTTTATTTTTATTTTTTGATTTTATCTACGTCGGGTCTAGGTCCGGGGTCGGATTTGGGTTCAAGTCAGAGGCCGGGTTCAGCGCCAGGACCGTGGGGGATTTGGGTCCGGGTCATGATCGAAGTCCAAGATATTGATTAAGAAAAAAAAATTATTTAAAAAAATATTGAAAGTGATTTTTTTTTTAAAAAAAATTGATTCTCAATTAAAAAATTGAAAAGTAAAAATAATTTTATAGAACATTGTTGCCCCTGATTTTGCCCAATATACGTGGACCAACCGAACAGGGACACGTGGATCAGAACATATTAAGGCTTGACTTATTTGCTAAGTCTCTGTGATATAAGATAGCATCCGGGACGTGCCTCCCGGAGAAGGCATGCTTAGCCTCATACGCGTCCGGATACCCAAGTAATACTAAGGCATCTCCGCGAGGTGTCAGGCTTCCCCCGAGCAGTCAATTCGCATTTAATGCCGCATGGGAGGAAGCGTGTTGGGACTGCTACACGCAATAAAGTCTGACGGCACAACCCCCAATCTGCAGCTACGAAGTAATGATCATTTAAGTCTATTGACGGCTACACTGTGAAGAGTCACATCAGTCAAAAGACAATAAGGACATTCCACATAAAAGCCCTACAGCACCTAGGGATTTGACCATGCATTACTCGTGGTATATTCATTGGGAATGCCCAACTTTATGGATACTTACAGATACACATGTACAATGATTCTGGGGATCACCCCACCAAAAACACTATAAATACCCCCTCAAAGCTCATTAAATTGGGTCGAGAATCTTGGGTTGCATAAGAGCAAGAAGAGAAAATTCTCACCAAGAACATTCTCTGTATTTATAAGAGTAAACACTCACCAAAGACATTCTCTGTATTAAATACATCCATCAATAATATAGACTCGTTGACTAAGGCTCATTAACGCCCCAACCACGTAAAAATCATTCTCTAATTTTCTTACAGCTCTCTAATCTTATAATATTTTATTGGTTGCCGAAAACCTCGGTCAACAAACATGTTTCTGAAAAATATTTTTACTTTTTCAATTTTAAAAACAGAAAACTGATTAAAAAAGTGTTACCAAACGGCACCTAAATTAGTTCTTATTTTTGTGATAAATTTTAATTTGAGGATAATATAAGATTATTTTTTAAATAAAATAAAATAAGGGTTATAATGTAAAAAAATAATAAATGAAAATTTTTACAAATTGGTGTAGGTTCAAAATCCAACCTTATTAATAAAAGATATGTATAATTTGGTATGTCATTATAATAAAATAATATGAATATTTCATACCAATTTATTAAAGGGAAAAAAACAGGAAAATTCCAAAAAGGGTAAAATATTAAAAAATTACTGTGGGCCGGCCCAATCAATATTTATACAGCCCACATTGAATATATTACAAAAATACCACCTGACCTATACCTTCAGCCGCACGTCACGAACGGAGACGATAAAGGAACCTCCATCGATCCAGTCGGCTACGCAACCAGAATGAAATCAGATCAAGCGTAGAACAACCATAAATTCTGGCGAATTTCGATTGGAAACAAACAAATCCAAGGATCTAAACAGAAAATTAAAAAAAAACCAGAAAACCGTGGAGAAACTGAAATTAAACATTTGATTTCGGTTTTTTATCGTGCAATATCACTCAATCGAGCGTCTAAAATCCAGATTGAAGCAATGTAAATCTGTATTGAACAGATCTGGAGCTCCCCCTCAAATCCAAAAAAAGGTATGAAATGAATTTTTTTTTCTACAATGATATACGTCATACGCAGTTGCATTCTGGTTGATTCACTGGTGTACAACAGGCAATTCAGATTCTTAAAACAAAAACAAGAACTGATTCTAATTAAGGAACCACATGATACGAATAAGGCTTTTTTTTTTTTTTTGCGCTGCCTTACAGTTGCATTATCGTTTTAAAATGGTTTACAAATCATGAAGAAGTGTCACTTGACGAGTACCAAAAGCTAGCAGATATACAAGGTACGATTTATGTAAATGGTGGCAAATTAGTTTTATAATAGTTGGAAATTGATCTGATTCAAATAAACATGATGAAAAGTGACAATGAGTAACAACTATGTAATTTTGAGTAAAGAGTTGGGGTTTTTAAGTTGATTTACAGTTGCATAATCATTTAATAATAGTTTAATTACTTTTTTTGCAGGAATTTATTTTGGAAAAGAGGAATGATAAAACAGTTTGAGAAATGGTTAGTTTGTGAAATATTTGTTGAAGTTTCTTAATAGTTTTATTATCGTTTCTTTATAGTTTATTAACAACAAAAAAAAATGGCAAAAGCAGGAATCAGGACAGAAATACAATGCTTGAACAAAGGGACAGAGATAGAAGTAAGTTTGTACTCTATTTCATAACAGAATCAAACTAGTTTTAAATTCGTTGCCTTGCACTAATAACCATTGCAAAATCACAGGAAAAGAAAGATATTCCATTCCTAATCTTTTATAATTGACAATTCGATGATCGAATGAATTATGAAAATTATGAAGCCAGTGGACATTACAGTTCAGCCAATTGTAACTATGAAGATTTGCAACAGAAACTCAAAGATGTCCTGGAATGCAAACAAGAAAGCACTGTTTTGCAACTGAAATATCAAGTGAAGGAAGGATACCAACCATTGAGGATAAATGATGATCAAAGCCTGCATTTCTACATACAACTCAAACTGAAGAACCCTGACTTCACAACATACCCATTGTGTGTGAATGTCATCCACAACCCAACAACAACCGTCAATGCATCATTCTTGGGAAATCACAATTCATTAATTACACATACAAGCGCCTTCGAACCGTTCGAATACAATGCAGCAACAACAGAAGACTCAACAAATCAACAACATACAATTGAAGCTACAGAACCGGAATATGGGGGAGAAAATTTTGACTTCATGGACTATGCAAAACTTGTGGCAGAGGAGATGGTTGAGCAACTGGAAAACAACAAAAACAGGGAACCAGAAATCACAGATTATGACGAACTACTAATCACAGATCCGCAACATCCTGAAATAGAAGAAGCACAAATATACAAAGACAAAGAAACACTGCAGAGTGTGCTTGGTTTCTATGCAATTAGGAACAACTTCCAATTCAGAGTGAAAAAATCATGTGCAAGAACATACAAGATTTGTTGTTTGGATCCAAAATGCAAGTGGGCACTAACGGCATCCAGAAACGGGCCAACAAAGTCATTCATCTTCGAAAGTACGACAGGAAGGTGATACACACTTGTGATCTAAACATAAGATTTGCCGACAAAAGACAAGCTACAACGAAATTGATTGGAAACTACATCAAGCCACGGTTTACCAACATAAAAACAACTCAAACGCCACAAGCCATCAGAGGAGAAATGAAACACAAGTATGGGGTGAGAATGAACTACATGAAAGCATGGAGAAGCAAAGAGGACGCGCAAGAAGAATTACGAGGAAAAGCCAACGAATCATACAAGCTGCTGCCCAGTTTTTTGCACATGTTGCGAAAAACTAATCCTGGAATAATAGTGCACATGCAAACAGAGGATGACAACAGCTTCAAGTACTTGTTTGTCGCACTGGATGCTTCAATAAAAGGATGGAAGAAGTGCAAACCTATAATAGTTGTTGACGGAACTTTCCTTAAATCAACATATGGAGGTACATTGCTCTCTGCTTGTACACAAGACGCAAATGGGCACATTTTTCCACTAGCTTTTTCTGTTGTGAATTCAGAAAACAACAACTCATGGCAATGGTTTTTCACAAAAGTAAGAGAAACATATGGGATTAGAGAGGAACAGTGCTTGATCTCAGATAGACATGAGAGCATAATTAAGGCAGCTGCTCAAGTATTTCCAGAAATCACGCATTGCTTTTGTGTATACCACCTGTTAAGCAACCTTCAAGAAGAATGCAAGCAAGCTGGATAAACCATTCTTCGCTGCAGCCAGAGCATACACAGAGAGGAAATTTGAATACCATATGAGCGAGTTGGACAGCTTGGACATCCGTGTCAGACCATATTTACAACAAGTTGGATACCACAAATGGTCAAGATACCACTGCAAAAACAACAGGTATTCAACTATGACTTCAAATATTACTGAATCTCTAAATGCAGCAAACTTAGCAGCTAGAGAGCTACCAATCACAACACTGATGGAGTCATTGAGAGCTTTGATACAACAATGGACATACACAAACAGGATAAAGGCACAGAAAACAACAACATTTTTAACACCTACAGCAGAGAAGAAATTAGTCAACAACTTTGTGGACTCATTGACAGAAAATGTAAGAATCTCTTAAATATTTAAGTTGCATTACGGTTTCTAAATAGTTTATTTTCCGTTTTTATACATAATAACAATTTTATAAAATTACTTAATCCGCAGGTAAAGCCAATAAACGAGACCATGTTCGAAGTCGTAGAACTAACCAGATCATGGGTCATCAACCTGAAGGAGAAAACATGCAGTTGCAACCAATTCCAACTTGACAAGTTACCGTGTGCTCATGCGCTTGCTGTTATAGAAGAGATGAACTTGAATGTTTACAACTACTGTTCAGGTTATTACACCACAAGAACATGGCTTGAAACATACAGCGGCTCAACATATCCAGTACACAATCACACAACATGGGATGTGCCACAAAACATAAAAGATATCATTGTTCTGCCACCAAACCAGAAAATAAGATCAGGAAGACCAAGGAAACGAAGGTTTTTATCTGAATGGGATACAAAAAAACATAACAGGTGCAGCAAATGTGGTCAACACGGGCACAATCGAAAGACATGCAACAATCAAGCAATAAAATAGATACATATGAAATATTTGAATTGTTTAATTCTGTGTGCGAATTCAAACAGGTTGATGTGTTATGTTCTAAATACATGCGATTTCATTTTTATAAAATTTAAAACAGTTTTTTAATAGTTGCAACATCGTTTTGTTACAGTTGCGACACTTCGTAAATATTAAGTACAGTTTTAACTTCTTCTTTACAGTTTTAAAAGCAGTCAGGTAAGAATTGATAAAACATAACTAAATAAAGGAAAAAGGAGCAATGGAAAAACATGGAATAAAAATACATTCATAGCACAATTTAAAAATATAAGTACATTGTTTGTATTCAGTTGGATAATAGTTTCTCTATAGTTGTGCGACTGTATATAAAAACTTGAACAATTAGAAAAACATACAACTTTTGCTGATACAAACATATACAATAAACATATTATAAGGACTAATGTCAAATATCCTAAAAGTTTTAAACCAGATCAAGAGTATAAAACCAAATATAATACCTATATTCAACCAATAACACTAATTATTGTCTGATAATAGATTCAACCAATAACACCAAATAGTCACCAAATTAAAAGACCCTATTTTTTCAATTTAGAAGCCTTAGAAGACTTGCTTTGCTTCTCATCCTCGCTATCAATGCTTTCATCAATTTTCTTTGGCCATATGAGAAGAAAAGTGTAGCAAGCCGAGTACGATAAACTTCGATATCAAAGTCCGCAGGAACATCCTTTCCATGGATAAAGAACTCGGCAAATGCAGCGACATATGCTCCGCAATCACTATAAAAACAGAAAAAAAGTAAAACAGTTTAGCAACTAAAAAACAACATAAAATAAACTTAAAAGAAACAACTCACTTTTTCTGCTGAGACGGAAAACCACTAATCTCCACGATTCTTAAAGGAGTTGTAGGGTCAGAACCTAAAGCAGGAGCATGTGACCTATTCTTCCAGAAACCAAGTAGATCAAAAAACAAAGGCAGCAACACAGAATAAGCCTTCATGGCATTCCTAGCTGCAGCATTCATTTTCGCAGTCCTCAAAGAATTATACAGAAACAGAATCCCTTCATTCAAGTCAAGACGACCAAACACCCAATGACTTTCCCTCCTTAGATTGATGATGAATAACACATGATCGGCTTCATACCAAGGCTTAGAACACAGAATGCGCAAACCTCGAATGTAATGCGCTATTGGGTGGGCAGCGTGAATGTGCGACATCTTAGTCTTCATTGACTTGGCTTTGTTAAATTTGTGGTACAAAGCTTGGATGGAATCATCAAAGAGACAATCAGTTGTCGCAAAATTCAACGTCACAGCGGAAGAATATTTACCTTTTTTCCTAAGGTAATAGAATATGGTGTTCATATGCTGAAACAAAAACATCACAGAAACACAAATGAAAAGGTTGAACAACTGTTTAAAAAACTGTAATACAGTATCAAAACTTAAAAACATTTAAAAAGCAACTGAAAACCAACTATCATAAACTACAATGGAAAATGAGAACTATACCGAGTCATTTATAAACATGTCGCATGTAGCCAAATGATAAAACCAAGTTTTATCCTCCACATAATCAACACCTAGCCTAAAACCAGGGGTAAATTTCTTTGCGCCATCAACATAACAATTGTAATGCCTAAAACAACAAAAAAACAACATTAAAACCAGAATAAAACTGAAAAATAAAACAGAATACAAATACAGATTTAATAAAAACAGTCACCTAGGATGTTTAAGCAAGCCTTGACCAATCCACGCATCAAATTTTGACTCAATCTCAAGAGATACGGGATCAGCAAATGCATCATTAAGAGCATAAAGGCCCTTCACATAAGTCACCATTTTAAAATCCCTATAATCCCCAGCTGATTGAGAACCTGAGGACATTAGCTCCATTGGAGTGCACCCCACATCAGCAGACCCGAAATCAACGAAAGGAGATTTCAAGGCTGGAGCACGCTTCCTCTTATCCAACAGAGGTGTATCAGAGACAGTGTCCTCAGTTTCTTCATCAGTATGAAGGGCAGCTGACTTTTGACCAACAACTTCTGGATTGGGTGGGGGGGACCTAAAAAAGAAAGACTGAAATTAAACAGTTGCAAAACAAACTAAAAACTATTAAGCAACCAAAAACAAACCTAATTTTCTTGCAAACAAATAAAAATACACTTACATGGATTTTACCAACAGCCTCCAAGCCAGCCAACACAACTTGATCATCATCTATTTCAAGCTGGCTTAACCCATCAAAGAAATCGTCCCCCTTTAATCGAGACTCATCGCCCTTTGGCTTCTCAACATCCTTAGCTTTCTCATCACTGCCTCCAACAGCCTCAGATGGATTCACATCAGCAGGGGCAACATCAGTAACAACCTTATCAGCATCATCAGCATCACCACCAACTTTAACCAACTCACCACCATCGTCGGACTCGGAATCAATATTTTTTGGATCAGGCAGTTCCTTCTCATCATCCTCAGCATCATCATCACCATCATCATCAAAATCTTGAGTTACTAACTCATCAGATGACTTTCCCTGAATCAAACAACAGAAATGCAACTTAAATGAAACAGTAAAGAAACTAAAAAAAATATGAAAAAACATAAACAATAAACTATGAATAAATACCTCATCAGAAGGACAACGATGAATGGCATTAACCTTCTCCTTAAAATCCTTAATTACAGTCATTATGGACTTGAAATTAAGATCAACAAAATACCTCAAGGATATGAAGTCTTCGGCCAATGATGCTTGATTTGAAATGACCATCTCCAACTTAGATTTCATCAAATCATTATCCACTGAATCAGATTTCTTTAAAGATGACCCACTCTCAAATTATTGCTTCGCTACACCACGGTCATCAATAGACTCATCAAGAAATAAACGGTCAAGTTGAAGCTTCTGCCTCTCTTCATTAGTTGGACACATGTTTTTTATCTTCAACTGAACAGCATAATCAATCAGAATATGAAAATATAAAAACAATTAAAAAAACTAAAAATTAACAACATAAATAAAACTGAAAAGAAACAGTAAAGAAACTGTATTTTACCTTGTTCAACGAAAAATCAAAAATCTTGCCCTTCAAGTCTCGAAGAGTTGGATTTTTGGTGACAATGGTGTTGCTCCAGTTCAGAATCCTTGGAATAGAAGATGAAACTCTTTTACAGAAAGAGTTCACCATAGCAGGACAGCATTCATAAAACCAAACCGTAAAAACCCATGGACATCCCAAAGCCCTATACCAACCATCATACTGGCCTCCCTTCTCTGCCTTCTTATTTTTCATTAAAATCCCATGCTGAATTCTACCTTTGAATGAATCAATAGTCAATTCAAAGGATTCCCTACCCCAACAATACTCGTCCCACCGACCGCTATCCACAACATCTAGATCAAACCTAGATACTTCTTTATCAGGAGTATTACTAAGAAGAAAACACTGAATAAAATACAAAACAGCCATTTTCAAACCAAGGGACTCATCCAAACCCCACCTACTACCCAAGAAAGCATCCTCAATGGCTTTGTGGTCAATGGTTTTTACACCACGAAAATAGATTTCTACCAACTGATTTGTTTCCTGTGAAAACAACAACTTGTTGCAATCACCGAAACAATCAATTCCAGAAATCAAATAAAATTCCTCAGCACTAAACCATATGCAACAACCAGCAACCTTAGCCCAAAACTCTTTAGGATTGGGCTGGAAAACTTCCCTCAGTAATAAACTATGGACAACTTGCGGATGAAAAACAAACTCAGGCATATCTAGAAAATGGCCAAACTGAGTTTCACGAAACATAGACAGTAAATTAACAGACAAAGTTTTCTTAATATTATCTATGACAGAAAAAAGACTAGTGCAAACACACTTGGGTCTATAGTAATCAGAAGGACTAAATTTGTAGTCCCAAACCTGCAACATAACCAAAATGGCCACAATAAATTATGAATCGTGAATAATACAGTATGACAACTACAATAAAACTATCAGCAAACCAAAAACAAACTACCAAACAGATACAGCAATACAAAAATAAACAGCAAAGATCTGAAATCGTTTTGAAACCTAAAAACTAACAGCAAACAACTAGACCTAATGAAAATCGAAAAACATATCAAACATAACAACATTAAACTATAAAAAACTAATAAGAAACTACAGACAACTGATTGTACACACTAAAGACGAAAACAAAATACAGAACCTAAAACACAAACAAACACTGAAAATAAAGAAAACAAAATCAAATTTAAAAACCAAACCCAGAAAAGAACAAAATAAATTGCTCAAAACCAACAATAAAGACCTAAAAAATTAAACAAGATAAAACAACATGTTCAAAATGAAACCCTAAAATTACACAAAGCTGAATGAACAAAAAAACGCAAAAATCTGGGAAAAGACTAAATGTTGAAAAAGGGGGAAACGAGAATGAAACTGAAAACCAACCTCTGTTCGAACTTCGGCAGAGGCACTAGCTTTTTTCCCAAAAATTTCTTGAACCATTTGCTCCTCCACATTGAGCTTCGATTTCTTTGAAGTATGTGGCCTCCCACGCTTGGTCAAAGGAGCATCAAAATCAGAATCATACTCTTCAACGATCGGGCGTTTACCCTTTGATTTGTTAGCCAAAGTTTTCTTGCCCATTTTCGATTTTTGTTTCTGAACTGGGGAAGGAGATGAGGATGAACGAGTGATGGCCATTTTATAAATAAATTTGAAACAAGAGGAAACTGAGAGGGAAAAACAGTTGAGGAATCGTGGGTTGAGTGGGAGTTGAAATTTTTTGGAAGAACAAAAAACGAGAGGGAAAAAACCGTGATGAATAATGGGTGGTTAAGCTTATCAATGGAGGTTATTGATCTTCCAAACAACAAAAAAACTGAAGGAAAATCGAAAATCAAATTAAAAGAAAAGGAAAAAAGAGAGGGAAGAGAATGAGATTTGATTAATGTGTGATGGGGATGACACACGTGTCTGTGCATGGGAATGATGAGTAAGTGGTATTTTTGTAATAAAACAAAGATGGTAAGTAAAAAAATTGATGTAGGTGTGTAGGGGTAAAAATGTAATAAAATGTGCAAAATAAATTTTTGGTATAAAAATTTCTTTAGTAAAATTGTACATCATTAGAGATCTTCTTACCAAATTATAGCTAATATACTTATTTAAGTAAAACTGAATGAATGAACCAGCTCTTAAATGCACTTAAAACTTAACTCTTTAAATTGAGCTGAATTTAGTTATTTGAGCTAGCTCACTTTATAACATTACGATTGATCATTACATAAATAAATAAATCAATCAATTATTGCCGATTGCCGATCATGTCGTTACTGTTTAAATGTGTTATAGAAAGAAGTTATATAAAAAAGTTCTTCACTTAATTATTATAAATAATATGTTTTGCTAATTAATAAAAATATATAAATCGAAACACATAACATACATTATTTATAATTATAATTTATATATGTTAATCTCAAGTGTAATTAATCTTAAAGTAAAAATTTTATTTATATATCTTGACTTATTATATATTAATATTTTTCATAAGAAAATAAATAATATTATAAGAAATTAGAAGTCGATAACATAATTATTTAAAAGGTATAATTGATCTCATTACTATGATATAGTATTCATTAAAGAAAGAAATATATATCATAGTAAAAAGCCAAACAAGGAATTGAATAATTATTTAATTAGCTGCAAATTAATGGCTGTCATAATCAGAGGAAAGACTTTGTGGTAAGAGATAGGAGACAGCATGAATCTTCAAAACAACACTCATCTCATCTCACCTCATCACAATTAAATAAAAACATATATACACATATATACGTACGTACGTGTACAAGAATCAATTGCTTTTTTTTCTTTCAATCTTTATAAAATAAATATATATTATTTATATATCACTCTCAAGTCAAGTCCCAAATGGATCATCATCATGGCTTTCCATATGACAAAATGTATAATAGCTCCACACACAGACCGTCGTGGACCTCTCCCATACCACACTGCCGCTCATAATAATCATATCACTCGCTCACCATAAAATCCTTTGTTAAGTAAAAAATGAGACTTAATGAAAAAAAAATGAGATTAATGAGATTTTACAATTTTGTATACATTATATTAATTAATTACAAAATATGTAAAAAAAATATATTCCCACTGTCTCTGTTGTCTTGTCACAACCGAAGAGATCAATACCATTTAGTTTTCTTAGACATAATTCATGGTACCTTGTCGTAGTGGGAGAGTTTCTAGGAACTCACCTTCTTATGACTTGGAAGACACTAGTGATTAAAATCCATTATGAGTTTAAACAAGTAATGGATTGTCAAAATAAGAAACTAAGAAGAAAGCCAAGAGAACTATGTTTTAATCCATTCAAATGGAGTAACCTAAATTTTTCTATTACAAGGACATAAAAAGAAATTTTCGTTAATAAGTCTATTCAATGGACTTAACAAAACTTCCTGTTCCTAGTATTATAGGTTTGAGTTTATCTAAACCTATGGCTTGTGGTATACCTGGTAATTACTTACTCTAATGCAAGTAACTTACTTTAGTAAGATGCTGAAGCATTTTCTTTCTAATGGCAATCTATAGAAGCTTCTCAACTTCTAGGCATAGATTTTATTTATCTAAGGAAAAGTCTCAACTATTCCAGAAAAGATAAAGCCATGAAAGAATTTCTTAAATCAACAGTGAAAGGTCTTAGATATGCTTTAGTATGCCTTAGACCAGACACCTGCTGTTGAGTGGGAGTAATGAGTAAGTATCAGATTAATCCAGGAGAGGAACATTGGAAGACAATCAAGTACTATATGTTAGTCAATAAGAGTGTGTTTAAAACTCTTAGACTACACCACATCAGATTTTTAGACTTGCCTTTGTGTTAGAAAGTCTGCTGATAAGATGGTGATTACTCTCGGGGTGGAATAGTGATTTTAAAGAAGTGTAAAAACCTATCTAAAGTCTCTAGGTCTACCAGAAAGGGACTGAATGTTAAAGTTGCAGGAAAGGTACTTATTCAGTCTAAGGAAAGTTCTATACATTTTTGGCACCATTCCAAATTGCCTTAACTACTAGTGTTACTTCTTGAATAACCAAGAAGTAGTTGCCAAAGGTATAGAATCCAGTATCCCAAGAGAGTAGACATATAGAGAGGAATTTCACATTATCAATAATTTTGTGATTAAGGAAGAGTAATAGTGGAGGAAAGGTTGTGGTTAATTCAATCTTTCAGATCCTATTACAAGGAGTTTACTACTACTACACTGGATTTGTATATCAAGGTGTTGAGATTATTTGAAATGCACATTTTGTTTTATATTAGTGCAAGTAGGAGTTTGTTGGGTTTTATGCCCTAAATAAAACTCATTTCAATATAATCAGATTTACTTATTAATATAGATCAGAAATAACATTTAATGTTGCATGGTTCACATGATTTATTTCATGATTATATGTACATAATGTATGAATTCTATTTAAGTCCAGAACATATCAATTTGTTAATGATTATAGTGTTGTCAACACAGTGGAATATAATCTTAATTATATGTTCGAAAGTTTATTCCCTGATTTGTCAGAACACTGGATTTAGACTGACATGGTATAATCAGCGATAGGTATTCTTACAACTTGGATAAGTGTTATGTCCTTTCCAGGACATTGGCAAAGTTTACCAGCATCGAATGTATGGAGTATACATCGGAAGGGACCGATATTGAACTTTGATTAGATATATTAGAATTTACCGTAATATCTATTCAATTCAATATCACCTGTTGATCCTAGATCAAATGATCTTAATCCTGATATGATTAGGTTCAATCTCAAGAGTGTTATTCGTGTTCTTTGATTTGTTAGTTAAGCCTACTTTTGGGTCACGGTGATACGTACATTTTGGGAACACGGTAGTGCAATTGAGTGGGAGCGCTAACATAAATATGGAATCTATAGCTTTATTTGGCGAATAGAAAGTAAAGGATGATTTCCTTCGAGCTTAACTAAACGAAAATAAATGGTGGAGATCTCATTTCACATAGCTGAAATATCATTTATACAGGGTTAAGTGTTTTAAGGATAAAATACATTGTAGGGTGTTACGATAATTTAATCCCTTTACAGTATAAATCATCTATATAGAGGATCATTGATCACATTAGGGTTATAACAATGGATAACTAATGACGTGTCTATATCGTGGAACATATAGAGCGTTCTATATACTGAGAGGGCAATTCTAAGTTCTATGCGTGGATTCAACGAAGAATTAATAAGTCGGTGAATTTAAGATATAAATTCCTGATCTACTTATTGGAAGCTCGGATATATAGACCCATGGTCCCCATACTAGTTGAGACCATACTGCTTGTAAGACTCAGTTAATTGATTTTGATTAATCAATTATAATTCTAAAGTTAGACTATGTCTACTTTGTGAATTTTCACTAAGCAATGGCGAAATTGTAAAGAAAAGAGATTCTAGGTTTATTTATTAATTAAGAGACTTTATATGCCTAATTAATAAATATATTAAATGACAATATTATTTAATAATTAATTTTAGTTATTAAATAATTAGAATTGGCATTTAAATGGTTGAATTTGAAAATTGGCGTTTTTGAGAAAATCAGATGCAGGAATGATAAAACAGCAAAATTGCAAAAGTGAGGCCCATTATCCAAGGCCCATGGCCGGCCACACTTATAGGGTTTTATCATTTATTTTTTCATTATTTTAATGCCAAATAATTCTAACTTAAACCTAGGTGGTTACCTATAAATAGGTAGTGATGGCTTCGAGAAAAGATGATACATCTCATTCCTTCACAGAAATTTTTCTAGCCGCCACTTCCCTCTTCTTTTCTTCTTCTATTTCTAAATCCTTGAGTGAATGAGTGAGTGCCCTCACACATCAAGTGGTATCTTAATCATAGTGTGTAAGACTGTGGAAAACCATCCAACAAGAAGGAGAATCAGCATCAAAGGAAGGAGAGAAAGAGATCCAGGTTGAGATATTGATAATGCTCTGCTACAGAAAAGAATCAAGGGCTAGATATCTGAACGGAAGGAGTGATTATATTCCGCTGCACCCAATGTAAGGTTTCCTAAACTTTATATGTGTTTATTTCATTATTTTAGAATTCATATTAGGATGTTAATGAAACATACTTGTTAGTAAATCTAGATCCTGGTAAAATATATCCAACAACTGGCCTCAGAGCCATGGTAATGATTTACTTTCATGAAATATGAATTAAAACGATGTTATATGTTGATTTGGATTGTTTCATGTGGTTTATGTGCTTATTTGATGATAGTTTAGAAATCGCAATATATGTTACTGAAATATTTTTTATTTCGATCTGGAATTATTTTTTCCCGAAAGTAGACAAAAAATTAATAAATTTAGGCTTTTACAGAACCTAATTTGGATTTTTTATGAATTAGATATGATTTTTTGAAGTTGAACGAAGATATCTGAAATCGAGTGTCACACTCGCACGCGAACATAGGGATATCTCGGCATTTGACGCGGTTTCAGACAGCCTGACCGAGGAAACTCAGACATGGGCTGTCTGAAGACACGTCCTGCCGAGCCCCTTCAGTCAAGTAGGCTGCGTGCAGCCTCGTTCCTCGGCCATGCTTCCCCATCCGCGCGCGCAGGGGTATGCAATGCATACCCCTGTGCACCAATCTTGTTTTCGTCATAACATTTGATCCAAAAATCGTTTTTCATTAAAACAAAAGCCAAATTTTGGTAGAATTTTGTGTAAAATCTAAATTTTCAATTAAAAATCTAATTTTTAGAATAAAATTAATTTTTATTAATTTTTTAATTAATTAAAATTAGTTTCTGATATTAGTAGGCTTTGAATTTATAAAATTTGATTTCTCACAAAGGAGCCTTATGGTTATTTTTGAAATTTAGATTATTTTATTTATTTTAATTATAAGATCAAATATTATTTTTTTAAAAATTTTAAATGATCTTACTTTGATATTAAAATATTATCTTTTAAAATAATCTTGTTCTAATTTCAAAATTTTGCTAACTATATCATATTTTTTTCAAATTTGTTATTTTCAAAATATATTTTATTAATTAAAATTATAAGGTTAGGTTTAACATTTTCTCTTATTAGACATTTTTTATTAAAATTATATTTTGGCAAAAATAACATGAAGATTTGAAAAATTGGTTAGTTTAGTTTGAATAGATATTTTAGGGTTTCAAACCATAAATTTTTCAAACTTATTATTTTTTTTAAAAATAATCTAACCATATAAAATATCTTATTTTTCAATTAGTTTATTAATGTAATATTTAAATTTATTAAATTATAAGACTCAGAATATAATAATGGAATATCTAAATTTAAAATTCAAGATATTTTATTATATTATCTTTTTAGAAAGTTTAAATAAATTTAAATTTTGAATAAACTTGATATTTGAAAAATTGGTTAGATATTTTTGATTTTTTTGTTAGAATTTAAGAAATTTAGGAGTTTGTTGAATTTTGAATTTTTTCAAATATTCTCTAACAACCTAAATTTGAATTCTAGTTAAGATATTTATTTTAAAATTTAATTTTATTTTAAATTTTAAAATTGAGATATTTTAGCTTACTTTCCAGATTTTCCAGATCAGTTATTATTGTTTGTACTGTGTGATTATATTATTATGTATTCAAAAAAAAATTTACAAACCTATTATTTATTTACAAACCAATGATCTGATTTTAATCATAGTCCAATTGTCAATAGATCTTATAAATAATTTGTAACAGGTAAATTTTGCAATTTCTTTCATCTGTGTAAACCTAGTAACATGATAGGGCCCATCCAAATCTTTTGACCTGTGTGAGCCTATATGTCTGCTATTGGGCTTAGATGCATATAAGAAGCCCATTTAAGTTTTATAAAGTAAATAGACTAGGTTGCTAAAATAAATTTTGACATAAGTAAATTTATTTAGGCCCAATTAGATTTGGGCTTATTCAATGAATAACAATTGTTTATTTAAAGGTTAAATTCCTCTCTTTTGGGCCTTGTGTGAGAGTTGGGGGCCAATAGAAGTGGGTACGACATACTGAACCCAGCTCCCCCTTACATGAACTATCCCAATTGTGAAGGCCCATTTGCCTTATTTAAATAATTGTATTAGGTTAATTATATTAGTCTAACCTAATTAAAATTGAATTAGCAACATAATTAACTTTTAAAATATATGAAATTTATTTTTTCATTTAATATTTTAAAGTTAATTTTAGAAAAACACTTAGGTGGCGTTTGGTAACACTTTTTTAATCAGTTTTCTGTTTTTAAAAGTAGAAAAGTGAAAATATTTTTCAAAAACATGTTCCATAAAATTGTTTTCACTTTTCAATTTTATAATTAGAAATCAAAATTTTAAAAACAAAAAAATCACTTTCAATATTTTTTCAAACAGTTTTTTTTTCTTCATCAATCTTTTGGATTATGACCACACCCGGACCCAAATCCCCTCCCCACGGCCCTGGTGCTGAACTCGGCTTTTGATTTGAACGAGAATTCGATCCCGGACCTAGACCCGACTTAAATAGAATTAAAAAATAAAAATAAAAATGAACTTTACAGAACACACTTTTGTTTTCTGTTTTTAAAATTGAAAAACAAAAGTGGTTACAGAACGCATTTTTATTTTTCAAAAATAAATTTTTAAAAAACAAAAATTTTACTTTCATTGTGTGATTAAAAAATTAAAAAATAAAAGTGTTACCAAACGGCACCTTAGTAAATAAAATTATTCTAGATAGTTATTTCTAGAACTAGTTATTTTTTCTAATAATTAATCACGAAAATATCATAGATTGTGAAATTAATTGTTTAATAATTAATTTTGGTACAATCTAAGTTAAGTATATTTTTCCTAGTATTAAATTAGAATTAATAATTAAAGTCTTCTCTATACTTAATTATTTATTTCTTGAATTTAATACATTTAATTAAATTGAAAATAAATATTTAAGTTGATTTTCATCATGATACTTAAATATTATTATTTTCATGTTATTTAATTAAAATTGAAAATTATTTTAAGTTTGAAATCTTATGTCATATAACTTAAATTTGAATAATTTTCAATATATATTTTATTTTATTTTATTAATCTTTTTCCCACAATTTCGAAATTACATTTTTTTTTAAATGCAAAAATTTCGAATTTTATTTGAAAAATAGATTAAAGTTGTAAATTATTTATTTTAATTTTGGACCAACTTAAATCAATGATTTTTTCATTTAATAATTAATTAAAATAAATGAAATAAAATATATTTAATTAGAAAATGAATTAATTAGTCCATGAAAATCTAGATAGATATTATCTGTGTTGCCCCTGATTTCGCCCAATATACGTGGACCAACCGGACAAGGACACGTGGATCAAGCAATTCATAATATTTGCTAAGTCTTTTATGCCACAAGGTAACATCCCGAACATAGGTCCCGGAGAAGGCACACAGAGTTTGAGGTGCTCCCGGAGGCTCACACAACGCTAAGGCATCTCCGCGAGGTGTCAGGCTTCTCCTGAGCAATCAAGTCGCATTAAATGCTGCATGGGAGGAAGCGTGTTGGGACTGCAACACGCAATAAAGTCTGACGGCACAACCTCCAACCAGCAACGCCACAGTAATGATCATTTAAGTCTAGCGATGGCTACATTGTGAAGAGTCACGTCAATCAAAAGGCAAAAAGGACATTCCACATAAATACCCTACAACACCTAGGGATTTGACCATGCCTTACTCATGGTACATTCATTGGGAATACCCAACTTTATGGATACTTACAGATACACTTGTAAGAACAATTCTAGGGATTACCCCACCAAAAACACTATAAATACCCCCTCAAAGCTCATTAAATGGGGTCGAGAATCTTAGGCTGCATATGAGCAAGAAGAGTAAATACTCACCAAGAACATTCTCTGTATTTATAAGGGTGACATTCTCCCAAGTATAAATTATGTATTAAATACATCCATAAATAACAAAGACTCGTGGATTAAGGCTCATTAACGCCCCAACCACGTAAAAATCCTTCTCTCACTTTCTTACAGCTCAATAGTATTATAATATTTTATTAGTTGCCGAAAACCTCGGTCAACATTTTGGTGCTTTCATTGAGAGCTGAAGAAAGCTGCTAAAAAACAAACATTTGACTTCACAAACATGGTGGAGACAAGAAGTACTCGTCAGCCTCGCCCTCTGGAAGACGCTCAAGACCCAAACGAGGAAGATGTAGCCTCAAGAGAAGCAGAGGAGTCCGAGGAAGAAGAAATAGTCCCCGATGATGACTACGAGGGAAACCTCGACGAATATGCCTATGACGAAGGTAGTTACTCAGAAATGGTGCTTCTCAGACAAAAAGCTATCGATCACGAAGCCGAGATCGAAGCTCAGAAAGCGCAAAACCAGAAAATGCAGGAAGTGATGCTGGCCATGCAAAAAGCCATGGAAGTAGCTGGCATTCACGTGCACCCCAAGGCAATGACCGCTGGACTCGACAAGGAGCCAGCGACGTCTTCGCCTAATTCCCAGCAGCAGAAATCTAGGGAGCCTAGCCCTATAAGATACCCTGCTGAAGGGAATCAAACAAAAAACCCTACTTCTACCCCGGGGCGAAAGAAAAAGGTGCAGGATCCGCGAAAGGTCCGCTCAGATTTCCCTAAAGGGAAAGGTCCGCAGAGGGGCAAGCCCCAAAAAGGGAGTCTTGGCCCTCAGGATCGAGGGGACCGAAAAAGCGTTTCTGTACACCAGGAACCCGGGGGTAGAGGAAGAAGAGGACAGAGATGTCCTCCCGTTGATCTGAGAAATCAAATCAATGGGAACCAAGGTGACCTCCGGGATCACCTTGACCAAAAAAGATACGGACCCGTGGTCTCCTCGG
Source organism: Cannabis sativa (assembly GCF_029168945.1). NCBI lineage: Eukaryota > Viridiplantae > Streptophyta > Magnoliopsida > Rosales > Cannabaceae > Cannabis > Cannabis sativa. Next base: position 65,360,842 of record NC_083601.1, read on the forward strand.
GTACGTTGAATGAAGGAATTATGGCGGAACTCGCCATACTCCGAAAAGACATTGCCCGAGTCTCCCGGAGGCAGAAGGGAGACGACTCTGACTCGGACAGCGAGGATCGAGAGCCATGTGCTAAGCACATCTTAGAGGCAGAGCTCCCTAAGAACTTCAAGATGCCCGAAATGGCAGCATATACCGGGAACTCTGATCCCAGCGACCACCTGTCACGGTTCAACCGTGTCATGACGGTCATGAGGGTCAGCAATGACGCCAAGTGTCTGTGCTTCCCACTCACTCTAAGTGGGTCCGCGGAGGAGTGGTTCAAAAAACTGGAACCAGGATCCGTGGGCTGTTCGAACAAGCTACAGACCAACTTCCAGAGACAGTTTGTCGCCGCGAGAAAGGTCAACCTGGAGGTCAGCGCCTTGACTAATATCAAGCAACTGCCCACCGAGACCTTGAAGAATTACATCAAGAGGTTCCGAGAGGAAGCCTCGAAAACCAAGAAGGTTGATGACGGACAACAGCTTGCACTTCTCCAAGCAGGCATCCGTACTGGGACTCCTTTCTGGAATGAGTTGCAGCAAGAAGGAGCTGCTAGCCTCCAGGACTTCCAGAAGAGAGTCCAAAAATATATCAACCTCGAAGAAGCCCAAATCGTGGCTTATGGGGGCTACTATCCCACCAGAATAGCAGGGTATTGTTGGTATTATATTTATCCAGGATCTTAGATCTATTTGCAAGTATGTTGATTTAACAACCTAATATTGAACTTCTAAAACGATGAACTAAACACATAAAAGTTAAGAATAACTTACAGTGATTGCAGCGGAATTTATGTCTCCTTCCACTCAGATCTCTAACCCTTGATTCCTGTCTGTAGCAGAGTATAATCAAGATCTGAGCCCGAAAGTTCTTCAGTTGGATGTGATCCTTCACAGTCTTCCAAACTATGATGAGATACTGAATGATGTGAGTGGGCACTTCTCTCTCACTAGGGATTTCGAAATCTCTCTTTGTTTTTCTCTCTTAATTTCGTGTGATACACTTTGCAAAGCAAAGTTTTTCTCATGCAAACACATGCATACAAAGAGAGGAGAGGGGCTGCTATAAATAGGAAAAGGGAAGATCACAACTTTCCAAATAAACAGTTTCCTCTTTTACTGTGTAATTGAATAACTGCCTTATTTAGTGTGATTCACCACTTTCCTATTTAGGCTAGGCTTTGATTAGCAATTAAATGACAAATTAAATTGAAAATAATAATTGGGAAAAGGCATTGATGTGGCCGTCCATGGTGTGAATGGGCCTCACATGATTTTTGCAGTTTCCTCAATTTTATTTCTATTTCTCCAAAAATGCCATTTTTTCAATTCTAATCATTTAAATGCCAAAACCAATTATTTAATAACTAAAATAGATTATTAAATAATATTGCCATTTAAAATTAATTATTAATTCAGACATGCAAAGTCTCATAATTAATAATTAAACCTAGAAACCCTCTTATTTACAATTTCATCCCTAAACTGTGAGAATTCACAAATTAGACATAGTCTAACTTTTAGAATTATAATTGATTAATCATAAATCAATTATAGAGTCCTACAAACAGTATAATCTCAACTAGAATGGGGACCATGGATCTATATTCTGAGCTTCCAATAAGTTGAACCGATTTACCAAGTAAATCCCTAACTTATTAATTCCTCGTTGAATCCACTCTTAGAACTTGGAATTGCACTCTCAGACTTATATAGAGCATATCATATGTTTCACGATATCAATATGCTATCTCATTTAACCATTGTTATAATCTTAATGTGATTTAGAGATCCTCTATATAGATGATTTACATCGAGACGGGACTAATTTACCGTTTACACCCCTCAATGTATTTTGCCCATTTGAACACTTAGTTACCTGTAAATGATGTTTTAGTGATCTAATATATAGTCACTGAAACAAGAGCTCATCCATTTACTTCTATTTAACTAAGCTCAAAAGGAATCATCACTTTACTTCTATACACCAGTAGAAGCTATAGATTTCCATATTTATGTTTAGCACTCCCTATTCAGTTATGCTATCATGTTCCCAAAATATATGTATTATCCTGACTCAAAGCAGGCTTTAACTAATAAATCAAAGAACAAGAATAGCACTCCTGAGATTGAGCCTAAGCATATCAGGATTTAGATTCTCTTAATCTAAGATCAACTTATGACATTGACTTGGAAAGATACAACGGTAAGTTTACAATCTTTAACCAAGTTCAATATCGGTCCAGTCCAATGCATACTCCATGCATTCGAAACCAGTATACTTTGCCAATGTTCTGGAAAGAACATAACACTTACTCCAAGTGTAAGTATACTTCATCGCTGATTATCACATCAGTGTAAATCCAAAACACTGATGAACAGGGACCAAATCTTTTGAATCATATAATCACAATCACATTCCACTGTATTGACGATACTGTAATTGTGAATAACTATATGTTCTGGATTTAACTGATTTTGTGCATATATCAAGTATATGTATTAAACCATAAACATGTAACATACATGTAAACATACTTCACTTCTAAATTGATAACTAATCAGATTGTAATGAGTTTTATTTAGGGCATAAAACCCAACAAACTCCCACTTGCACTAACATAAAACAAGTAGTGCATTACAATCAATCTTTTGTCTTGATCCTCTGATCAAGTGTAGTATCTTTGAATCCACCCATATATCTGGAATCAGGTTCATGAGACACATGAAACCTTCCCTAACTTATGCTTTACTCGTCAAGGGATACTGAAATCCTTACTGCCCATTAAGTACATCTGAACAACCAGAAGACATATCTCTCAAATTTTAAAATTTGGAATTGAGATAAAGCAGTGTAGAATTTTCTTCAGTAAAATAACTTTCTGGTAATTTTGAATTTACAAAGTTATATCTTCTCTGATGAAGCTTGAATTATTATAGATGGGTTTTAACATTCTTCTATAATGATTCCTCCACCCCCAGAGTAACCACCATCTCACAATGAGTCGGTGTGCATATCAGGATCACTAATGAATAGTTCCTTAATAATATATACGTCACTTCTGTAAATCTTTCTTGATTGTCCCCTAATGTTCCCCATTTGATTACATCTCAGATGGCTCCCACTCAATAGCAGATGTCTGGTTAGAAACTTTTAACCTTTTACTATTGTTTCTGGGAACATCTCGTTGTGACTTATTATCTTAAGCCGAAACTGTAAGTTTCTTTAAGATTAGTTCAACAACATAGCAGTCTAGTATTTGAAGTGAAAAATACTTGCTAGAGATTTAAGCAATCAAATCAAGATACCATAAAATGTTATGAGAAATAGACATCTTGAATCAGTCTTTCGAATAGACTATGCAAGAATTCTTCTATCTTACTCTCATAATTCTGATAAGTTATTTCTATCCATGTGAATGGTTAGACTTGTTTTTATCAGAGGTGTTCTTAAGTTCCTATCACAATTATCAACCAAACGAAGATGGGTAAAGAATTTTAATATTCTCCCACTCAACCAAGGTAATGTGAAACATTATCAAAGAACTTTAATGGTATCAATAACTATTACAACAGTAAATCTAAACTGGAACATATAATCAAGATCAAGAATTTATTCTGATAATAGCTAATTTATTATATTATTTCCATGTTTAAAATTATGTGTCACAAAGGGTACTGTAGAATAAAATCCACCCCTAAGTTTATAGAGATTATGGTCCACCCCTAAAGGTTGTAAATCTCTAAGTGTGATAGAGAGTCTGTGGAGTTGAATATAATCCAGAGTTCATTAGATATAAAAAATCGTTTGAACTGCATATTATTCTTAACTTTTCTCCACCCCTATCAGATCAAAAGATCTTTTTATTAAACAAATTCTCAAATAATTGTTTTTGAAACCAACAATTATTCATAAACATAGAAAAAACTTCTAGTGTTTATGTAGTAATAACTCTGTAAAGAGTTTAAATACTTTTTGAATTTGCATCAATAATAAAAACACATATACATTCAAACATAATAAATATAATAATCGGTAATAGATAAAATAAAGAACTGAAGCTCAACTCATAAATTGCAATATAATTGAAAAAGATATTTTATTATAAATAAAAAAAAAATTGTTTGCAATATTTATGAGAACCAAACAGGGAATTAAGATCCCAAACTTGAAATCCAAATTGTTTAAAAAACTAAACAATTAATTCAAATGAAAGAGCTTCTTCTTTATTGTAGACAATCTCCATCCGCCATCCAGCTTTCTAATCCAACTCGTTAAGACAGCACCCGAGTTTAAGAAGCTTTAGCTATAAGAAGAATAATAAACAAGGTTAGTAGTCCAGAATTATTAATCCAAAAGGATAATAATTCACTAAAAACACATCAGTTTATAAAGAAAATACCTTGTTTCTTTGCGAGATACTTAGGACATTGGGATTTCCAATGGCCTTTCTCATTGCAGTAGAAACATTTTCCTTTTTGTGTATTGCCAGAAGCTCCAGCATTTTTGTTCCTAGCTGCATTCGCAGCTTGAGCTCGCTTCTTGGCATTTTTCCACTTCTTCTTATGATGGGATTTGGAAGTAAAAGCAACAAGTGCTTCAGGATTACTTGTCTTATTACCATTTCCAGAATTCTGAGGTTTATTCCCTCTTTTCTTGGGACCTCCAATCAAATTTTCATATGTCTGAAGGTCATTGACTAAAGTATGAAAGTCTTGTTCCTTCTTATTCATGACATAATTTGATGTGTAGGGCGAGAAAATGCAGGTCGAGGCTATTCAAGATGAGACTCACTTGAGTAGTCTGATCCATTTCAGCACCATGATTCTGGGCTTCTTGGAAATAACTAGCCATCTGGAGAAGGTGATCACGCACATTCTGATGGGGTTCCATCCTTGCGTTGATGAATTTCTTAGTCGCGTCGAAACGAGACTGAATAGATGCCATACCGAATAGCTCAGTTAACTGCGTCATGATTTCTGCAGCCGTGACAGTGTTTGCAAACCTTGTTTTCAAGGTGTCAACCATGCTGGAAAGCATGAAGTAACGAGCTTTATTGTTAGCATTATGCCAACGCTCGAACTTCTCTTTTACAGCTTTGGTTGCATTGTCACTTGGCTGCTCAGGGGACGGCTCAGTCAACACAAACGAGGCACTTTCACCTATGAGAGCAATATGAATGTTCTCTCTCCACTTTGGGAAGTTAGACCCATTTAGCTTATTTTCAGTTAAGAGTGACAACATGGGATTTGACATTTCAATTCAGGATACTACAAGATAATACATAGATATCAGTTATGGTTTATCACAGAATCTCATTTAGAAATTATCAGCATTCAGCAAGTAGGAATGACTAGAGAAAATACAAAAAAAATTCAAACCTAAATAATTTCCAAGGTTTTCAACAAACTGATATCAGTGTCCCGTTTAGGCGAGAGTCAAGGCTATCATTCATTGAATAGAGTTGTCAGCTCATCTAGAATAGCAAACCTTCTAGCAACCTCTTATTCGATCGAAAAGAGAATCTGACGTTGTCCCGTTTAGGCGAGAGTCAAGGTCATTCTTATTTCATGAGCTTCTACCATTGTTTCATATGTTTGTAAGTCTTATACAGTACCCACCATTAGGGTGGTTAATACTAATATAAAACACTTACAAACATACTTATCTTTCGAGATTAAACGGCGCTAACTTGCTAATGAACGTTCCTCCATTAGGGAGGATTACTCACTAAAACAATAGCTATGTAAAACCAACAATGGAGATCGAATATCTCAAAATAATAAAGCTCATTATTTAAATTGTATTTTCTTCTATTATTCATTTATTTTAAATCTATATATATATTTATTAAATTTTAAATTTAGAATAGAATCTAAATAAAATTTAATTTAATATTTGTAAAATTAAACTTAGATGGTTAAGAAAATAAAATGAATTATTTCCATCTTAGTGTTAATTTTCCAACAAATATTAAGAAAATTACTTAATTTAAGTTGTATTAATTTAAATTAATTTGCAACTCAAACTAAAATTTTCTACAAATATATATATTGTATTTCCAAAAATACACAATTTTTGAAATACATTTAAAATAAATCAAACTTTACTTAGAAAAAAATACCTCAAGCAAAAAATATTATCTATCTAGATTTTCTTGACTAATTAATCCAATTTCTAATAATATATTTCAGTTCCTTTATTTTAAATTTATCATTAAATGAAAAGATCATTGATTTAAGTTGATTCAAAATTAATTAAAATAATTAATTTACAACTTCAATCTATCTTTCAAGATAAATTCAAAATCATCTTGCATAATTAAATGCTATTTTGAAAAATGATTAATAAAATAAATAAAATATATTATGAAAATTATTCAAATTTAAGTTGTTATGGAAATACCCAACTTAAAATAATTTTCTTATTTAATTAAATATCATGAAAATATCAATATCCAAGTGTCATTATGAAAATCAACTTAGACATTTAATTTTCAATTTAATTAAATGTATTAAATTCAGGAAATAAATAATTAAGTATAGAGAAGACTTAATCATTAATTTCCAATTTAATACAAGGAAAAATATCCTTAATTGAATTGTACCAAAATTAATTATTTAACCAATTAATTTCACAATCAATGATATTTTCCTAGATTAGAAATAATAATTAGTATGGAAATAACTATCTAGAAAATATCTCAATTCTACTAAGTATCTTTTCAAGATCTGGAAAATATCTTATTTAAGTTATTATAGAAAGAATCTACAATTTACAAACTTAAAATTTTCCAAACATCATTTAATTAAATATCAAAATTAGGTGGTGACTACCTAATTTAAAGATATTCCCTTTTTAAGCTTAAAACCAACTTAAAATAATATCTTCTAAGAATCTTCAATAACTAATTCCTAGAATTCCTCAGCTTAATATTATTATCAAAATATATTCAAATTTAAGTTATTATAAAATTAGTAATTAATAATTCATAACTTGAATAAGAATATTTAATGAAATAATAAAAATAAGTTTCAGAAAGAATCTAGTTAGTTAAAATTCTTTATTTAATTAAATACAAGAAAAATACAAAATAGTTTATCCAGAAATGAAATTCATTAAACTATGTTTTTCTTAAATTAATTTCGAAGAAATTAATTATGTTGCTATTCAATTTTTATTAGGTCAAACTAATATAATTAACCTAGCACAGTTATCCAAATCAGGCAAATGGGCCTTCACAATTGGGGTTGTTCATGTGAGGGGGGGCTGGGTCCAGTATGTCGCACCCACTTCTAAGGCTCCCAACTCTCACACAAGGCCCAAAAGAAAGGAATTTAACCTTAAAATGAACAACTGTTGTTAATTGAATAGGCCCATTAACTAAATGAGCCTAAATAAAATCTATCAGGATATGACATTTTATTTAGCAACAACAACCTATATGTATCTATAATAGAAATTAAACATATAGGCTCACACAGGCACACAGATTTGGATGGATCCTATCATGTTACTAGGTCATACACAGATGAAAGAAGTTTGTAAAAATTACCTGTTACAAATTATCTACTTGATCTATCATCAATTGAACCATGGGTTAAAATCAGATCATTTGATCTGTCAACAAGTTAACCTTGGCAATTTAGATCAAGCAATAATAGGTTTTAGAAAAACTTACAAACAATCTAAAACACATACTCCTGCAACAAGGTTAGATCTGGATAGTTGGATGTAGGATTTATTTAATTTTAAATCTATATTTCGAAAAATAATATTAAAATTAAACCTACCATTTTGAAAAATTAGGTTTTGGGTAACCTAAATGCCATTTCAAAATAAATTGCTAACTTTCCTTTTAAATTTCATGTTATTTAATAAATTAAATAATAAAATAGAAAATGGTAAATACATACCCTTTTCTTATTTTACAGTTTAATTTAATTGAAAAATAACAAAATTTAAAAGTTAACAAAAATACCTTATTTCCTCTTTTAAAATTATCATGATTATTATGATCTTATTTTAATTAAGGTCAAGTTACCAAAAAAAATTAATATCTGACCTTAAAAAATTAAAATAATCAAATTTTAAAGGAAATAAGAAAAAGGTACGCAAAACTTGATTTTTTCCTATTTTTAAAATCAAATTACACTAATATCTAAAATTAATTTTAAAATTAAAATTAATTTATTTCTGATAATTAGATTTGAAATTTGAAAAACAAAAATCAACATACAAAACTACACAAAAAATCGGAATTTAATTCCATGAAATAGCATGAAAAATCGAAGAAAACGAAGGAAAAAACAGGTGGTACGGACAGCATGCAAAGCATGCTGTCCGCGCGCGTGGGAGAGGAGCCACAGCCCAGAAATCTGGGCGCAAGCATCCCTGCGCATGATTTCCGCGCGTGTAGGGGAGGTGCTCACCACCTAGGTTTTTCCCGATTTTCAAAAATTCATAACTAATTCAAATTAAATCGAAATCGAGTTCTGTAAAAAAGTAAATTGCTTAGAATTTTCCAAACTATCCAATAAAAATAATTCCAGATACAGACAATCAATTATTTTTTCCAGAATTCGCAAACATCAATCAAACATCAATATGACACAACATGAAACCATCCAAATCACAAGCAAATCGTTTTAAGTCCAAATTTCTTGCAAGCAAATCAATTACCATGGCTCTGGTGCCAGTTGTTGGTATTATATTATCCAGGATCTTAGATCTATTTGCAAGTATGTTGATTTAACAACCTAATATTGAACTTCTAAAACGATGAACTAAACACATAAAAGTTAAGAATAACTTACAGTGATTGCAGCGGAATTTATGTCTCCTTCCACTCAGATCTCTAACCTTTGATTCCTGTCTGTAGCAGAGTATAATCAAGATCTGAGCCCGAAAGTTTTTCAGTTGGATGTGATCCTTCACAGTCTTCCAAACTATGATGAGATACTGAATGATGTGAGTGGGCACTTCTCTCTCACTAGGGATTTCGAAATCTCTCTTTGTTTTTCTCTCTTAATTTCGTGTGATACACTTTGCAAAGCAAAGTTTTTCTCATGCAAACACATGCATACAAAGAGAGGAGAGGGGCTGCTATAAATAGGAAAAGGGAAGATCACAACTTTCCAAATAAACAGTTTCCTCTTTTACTGTGTAATTGAATAACTGCCTTATTTAGTGTGATTCACCACTTTCCTATTTAGGCTAGGCTTTGATTAGCAATTAAATGAAAAATTAAATTGAAAATAATAATTGGGAAAAGGCATTGATGTGGCCGGCCATGGTGTGAATGGGCCTCACATGATTTTTGCCGTTTCCTCAATTTTATTTTTATTTCTCCAAAAATGCCATTTTCTCAATTCTAATCATTTAAATGCCAAAACCAATTATTTAATAACTAAAATAGATTATTAAATAATATTGCCATTTAAAATTAATTATTAATTCAGACATGCAAAGTCTCATAATTAATAATTAAACCTAGAAACCCTCTTATTTACAATTTCATCCCTAAACTATGAGAATTCACAAATTAGACATAGTCTAACTTTTAGAATTATAATTGATTAATCATAAATCAATTATAGAGTCCTACAAACAGTATAATCTCAACTAGAATAGGGACCATGGATCTATATTCTGAGCTTCCAATAAGTTGAACCGATTTACCAAGTAAATCCCTAACTTATTAATTCCTCGTTGAATCCACTCTTAGAACTTGGAATTGCACTCTCAGACTTATATAGAGCATATCATATGTTTCACGATATCAATATGCTATCTCATTTAACCATTGTTATAATCTTAATGTGATTTAGAGATCCTCTATATAGATGATTTACATCGAGACGGGACTAATTTACCGTTTACACCCCTCAATGTATTTTGCCCATTTGAACACTTAGTTACCTGCAAATGATGTTTTAGTAATCTAATATATAGTCACTGAAACAAGAGCTCATCCATTTACTTCTATTTAACTAAGCTCAAAAGGAATCATCACTTTACTTCTATACACCAGTAGAAGCTATAGATTTCCATATTTATGTTTAGCACTCCCTATTCAGTTATGCTATCATGTTCCCAAAATATATGTATTATCCTGACTCAAAGCAGGCTTTAACTAATAAATTAAAGAACAAGAATCGCACTCCTGAGATTGAGCCTAAGCATATCAGGATTTAGATTCTCTTAATCTAAGATCAACTTCTGACATTGACTTGGAAAGATACAACGGTAAGTTTACAATATCTTTAACCAAGTTCAATATCGGTCCAGTCCAATGCATACTCCATGCATTCGAAACCAGTATACTTTGCCAATGTTCTGGAAAGAACATAACACTTACTCCAAGTGTAAGTATACTTCATCGCTGATTATCACATCAGTGTAAATCCAAAACACTGATGAACAGGGACCAAATCTTTTGAATCATATAATCACAATCACATTCCACTGTATTGACGATACTGTAATTGTGAATAACTATATGTTCTGGATTTAACTGATTTTGTGCATATATCAAGTATATGTATTAAACCATAAACATGTAACATACATGTAAACATACTTCACTTCTAAATTGATAACTAATCAGATTGTAATGAGTTTTATTTAGGGCATAAAACCCAACAGGTATATGACCGGAGTATCGCCCTCGGGTACTGCCCCGACTGCAACCCCACAAACAAGTGGCATACAATTCTCTGCTACCCCCGGGTATAGCCAGGGCCAAGCTTTGGCACCAGCATCATCTCATTTTGGCAACCCGTCCAGAGTGAATGGGCAAGCTCCCTCACACTCTGCTCCGGCTGCTAGCCTAACAGGCCCTTCCCAGGGATCAAGGAGTAAAAGGTCCTCCAAAGGCAGCACCCGGACGGGAGAGAAGCGCCAGAAAAAGGGGTACACCCCCTAATATACTCAATACACGGAGCTGTCGGACTCCCAAGAGCGTGTGTACTTTGCTACTAGGCAAAATACACACTACCGGAGACCACAACCGTTGTATAAAGATAGCTCCCGGAAAGATCCGAGCAAAAGGTGCGAGTACCACAACGACATTGGTCATAGCACCAATGAATGTAAGAATCTCAAGGACGAGATCGAAAATCTAATCCGATTGGGCCACCTCTATGAGTGGATCAAGAATAGGTTGCCCCACCTCAATCCGGGTCAGGTGACCGTGGGTATGCCTCAGGGAACACCGGGGGGTACAGCAGGAGTATTGGCTCCAGCTGCTCCCGCAGGTGACGCCCAGCATATCCCAGGATTGCCGCCTCGGCCTAATAGAAGGGTAGCCATGATCTCCGGAGGTCCCCATATCGGAGGGACTACTCGCAAGGAGCGTAAGCGGTACGCCGGGGCCGCAAAACACAATGAGGTATGGAAAGTTACTCAAAGGCCTCGGCTGATGGACCAACCCATCACGTTCACGGAAGAAGACGCCAAGACGGTACACTTCCCTCATCACGACCCGTTGGTCATTGAGACCCCCATCGCGAATAAAGTGGTGGCCAGAGTCTTAATTGACAATGGGAGTTCTGTGAACTTACTCTTCAAAGAAGCCTTCACCGCGATAGGCTTGACGGATCGGGACCTCTCACCCAGTGGGTCTCAGCTCACAGGGTTTAACGGGACGACACTTATTCCAATGGGGAAAGTAAGACTCCCAGTCACCTTGTGCCCGGACACCCCCCAGAGCACATTCAAATACTGCACCTTCGTAGTGGTGGACTGTCCGACAGCCTACAACGTGATCCTCGGCCGACCGGCCCTAGTAGACTTTGGCGCAGTCACTTCAATCCGGCATCTGTGCCTAAAGTTCCCTACCCGGGAGGCCGGAGTCGGAACTGTGAGGGGAAATCAGGGGGAAGCAAGGCAATGTTACAATGTCGCAACCCACCTGCCCGTGCTTATGGTCCGGGAGTCCGCTGAGCCAGAAATGGCTGAAGAGGATGAGTTGTGTAAAGCCCGCTTAGTTAATTTGGAAATTAGCAGTTATTTATGTTAATCATGAAATTATTTATAGCTATTTAAATAATTTAGTATTGATATTTATGGAATTCAGATATGCATAATTATGTCATCAGCAGTTTTTATATTTCGCATTTCCGGTGTCCGGTATTTTGGAACGCGGCGTTTGGCTCAGTAGAAATCACAACTTAGTATGTTAGTATTTTGGGGACGGGTTTTAGACATTGGGAATGTCGGGAATGGCCGGGAATTTAGAATTTCCCAAATTACCCCTTTAGTGATTTTTATGTGATTTTAGAAAGGAGGGGCAAAATGGTCTTTTTGCCCCAATGACTTTTTGTCTTTTAGTGGCTTGTTTATTTGAAAAATAAATGTTAATTGTTTATATTTTTGGCTGAAGTAAATGTAATAGGTGGCTTTAGTTTATTTCCAATTTTTGCAAATTTATGCTAAGTGTAAAAAGTAAGAAAATTTTCAAAAAGAAGCTCTCTCTTCCTCCCTCTTTTCGGCTTGGTGTTGGCTGCTAGGGCAGGGATTTTCTCCTCAATTTCTTGTGATTTCCATCTCATCTTTGTGTAATCTAATCAAGGTGTGATCTCTTAGAACTTCCTTTTGTGTTTTCTTGAGTTTTAAGTAAATTTAATGAAATGCATGCATGTTTTGGATATATTGTTGTTGCTGTGATTCTGTGGTTAATTGTTGTGGTGTAAGCATGTTAAATTGAAATGATTTAAGCTATGTTAGAAGCATGTAGGTTAGATTGTTAAAGCCTTGAGTTTTCTTTGCAAAAGTTATGAATTTTGAGAGAAAATGCTATGTTTGGTTTCTGTGAATTGCTGAAGGTTTCTGTATGTTTTCAGAGGTGTTTTTATGCTTAGTTAAGTAGAATTAACTAGGCTAGGATGCATGTTAGTGGATTTAACCAAGTTTGAGTTCTTGAACTCAAAGCTTGGTCTTTAATGGTGAATTTTGCATATGTGTTTTACGGGTGAATTCGATGCCTTGGAATTGTTATTTGGGGCATATAGAAGCAGTGCGGAAAGTTTGGGATCAATTGGGTTCGAATTGGTCAAGTTAGGAGATTTTTAGTTTGCCGTCTGCGAGGAACCGGAATTCGGTTGAGCATCCGAATTCGGATGGGGGTTCGAATTTTCCCGAACCGGAATTCGGTTGGGCAACGATCTCTGTAGGTTGGGGATTTTTCAGAACCCTAGTTTTCCTCGTTTTTGGGTTTTTAGGGGTATTGCCATGCTTTTTATCGATAGGGAAACTTTTAGTTTCAAGTTTTAGTCCCCGGGAAGTGATTTAGCGTGTCACTTATAGCGTTGTGATTTTTATGGTTTAGGAGCCGATGTCAATCCGCCGTTCAGCTTCGGTTCCGGTCAGGTTGGCCGCACACCCGAAATCGGAATCCGTGTAAGATTAGTATAACGGTATGCATATGTAGATTACATGTTTAGCGTGCATGTAGGAAGCCCGTTAGATTACATTAGATATGTATTTAGGCTTCGAACCACCCAACCCCGTCACGTCGGTACGAGTGGAGTATGACCAATGGCGGAGTATGACCGGTTCGACCGATCAGTGACACTTGGTTGGTGGTTCGGTTATTGACCTATCCCGTCGGTACAGGCGGGAGGATGACCAGCAGCCGGAGTATGACCGGTTCGACCGATCAGGAGGATACGTGTCAATAGTACCGTCCCCTGAACGTTCAAAACTCAGTACCATGTTGGACATGGCGGTAGTGCTCGGCACCATGTTGGACATGGCGATGGCGGGACTCGGTATCGTGTTGGACACGGCGATCGGTTTTATGTATGATATTATTATGCTTTTCTTGCGAGTCCGTCGACTCACAGTTTATGTTCATGTGTAGGTAAAGGCAAGGCTGTAGCTGATGGACCGTGACCGAGCATATGAGATTGTACATGTCGGGGCGGTTAGGCCTGGAGCGTACGATCCTCGGGACGACAGCTGAGATTTTGTAACTGTCGTTAGACGACTTTATTTTGATGTAAAAGTTGAATAGTAAAAACGTTTGTAAATATTTTATAAATCGGGATCCCGAGACTTTTTGCAAAATGGTTTATAAGTTTAATGAAAAAGCAAAATTTTAATTAATCACGTTTTTCCATAAACCTCGTTGACTAGCAACGAGCTGCACAGTACGTTTAAAAATCACGTAATACGCCTAAGATAGTTAGGGTGTTACAATTTGGTATCGTAGCCGCCAGTTGTCTTCCGAAGATCGTCACGACATGTACAATCATCATCAGCAGTTAGCTCGGTTCACGGTTCAGTAAGCCTTTATTGCTTTAGTAGTTTATTTTACTCGGTTATAAAAAAAAAAAAAAAGAAAAGAAAAGCACATTAGGAAGCATGTTAGTAGCCCGATAGTAGAATAGGCGCATGTTTCATTTCTAATTTCCAAATTAAGCGGCATTAGTAAGCTCGCCTTGAATACGACCTGATATGCCAACTCTTGGTTTCGCAGGCGGTTCTAATTAGATGGACGCCAGGCGGACTACCAGGAGTCGGGGCAACTCCGTGGGGTCGAATCAGGGAGAGGGAGCTCGGTTTCCCCCACCTGTGGGGCGAGGTAGAGGTCCCCGAGGCGGGGCTCGTGGTCGGGGTGTTGAGGACCCGCCACGGGCTGCCGAGCTCCCCGGCCGATCGGGGAGCCCGGGCGGGAGTTGCGGTTTGCGGAGATGCAAGCCCGGATCGAAGAACAAGACCTCGAGATTCGGAGGTTGAGACGAGCGGGGTGCTCTGCGGTTCCGGTGCCGCAGTTCCGGTGGCACACCTGCCCTGCCGCCCGTGGCGAGATAGTGGTGGCGGCCCATAGATTGGAACCATTGTATGAGCGGTTCCGGAAGCAAGCACCTCCTGTATTTCTGGGAGGTCCAGATGTGTCGAAAGCCGAGCAGTGGCTTACGGTGATCACCGAATTCGAACTTTATGGGTGTCACCGGTAACGACGCAGTGGTGTGCGCCACATTCCGGTTCCGGGAGGATGCCCCGGTATGGTGGGACATGGTGTCTCGGATTCACGATGTCACCACCATGACACGGGAAAGGTTCCAGGAACTCTTTAACGCGAAATACTATAATGAGGCGGTCAGAAGCGCCAAGAGGAAAGAGTTCGTTCACCTGACCCAGCGGGAGAACATGAGTGTCACTGAGTATACTACTCAGTTTGACCGGTTGGCGAGGTTAGCCTTGGGAATTGTGCCGACCGACTTCGGCGAGGAAGGAGAAGTATCCGGACGGGTTGAATCCCAAGATCGGGCATGACCCGATGATTACCACGAACGACGGCCACCACCTACGCTCGGATGGTGGAGAAGGCCTTGCGAGCCGAGGGCGCGGTGGGGTGTATGTCGGATTCGGCCCGGTACTCGGTTGGTGGCGGAGCTCCTACCCCTCTTGCATCAGGATTTAGCAGGGGGAGTAGTGGTTCGGCCATTGATCAGAGGAAGAGGGCACACACTGCTCCGGCGGCTCGAGTCGAACAAGAGGTTCGGGGGAACCGAACGAGAGGAGTCGTCCCGGTGGTACCGAGACCCGATTCTCCTATCCCGAGTGCCCTATCTGCAAGAGGCACCATCGGGGAGAGTGCAAGGGGCAGCGATGCTTTCATTGTGGCATGCCGGAGCACTTCAAGAGGGAATGTCCCCGGCTCGGCCGGAGGCACCGAGAGCTCCGGCGATACCCACTCCGGCCCGGGGTGTTCGCTATCACGCAGGTGATGCGGATGCCGGCCCATCGGTTGTTACGGGTCGGATTTTTATTAACGACTCGCTTTATTCGGTCTTTGTTTGATTCGGGGCTACACGTTCTTATGTGGCGGCCGAGTCTTTAGTAAGTTGGGTAGACCCTTTGATAGATATGAGTCGGGGTTTGGAACCCCGTTACACAGCGGAGAATTGGTTATCTCCAATAGGTGGATTAGGTCTATGCCGATCGGGATAGACGGTAGAGAGTTAAGCGGCCGATGCGATAGAGATGAGCTTAGTCGAATTCGATATTATTTTAGGAATGGATTTCCTATCTAAATATTCGGCGAGCATTGACTGTAAGAGGAAGATGGTGGTCTTTCAACCGGAAAGTGAAGAACCGTTCGTATTTGTGGGTTCGGTTCAGGGATCTCGGATCCCGGTGATCTCGGCTATGTCAGCGAGAGAATTATTGCACGGTGGGTGCTTAGGGTTTCTGGCCGTGGTGGTGGACACCACTCGGCCAGACACCATTCGGCCAGAGGACATCAGAGTGGTTCGGGAATTTTTGGACGTTTTTCCCGAAGAACTTCCAGGGTTACCACCTCATCGGGAGATTGACTTCGTGATTGACTTGGCACCAGGGGTGGATCCGGTTTCTAAAGCCCCGTATAGGATGGCTCCAGCTGAACTTAAGGAATTGAAGATTCGGCTCCAAGGGTTGCTTGACATAGGGTTCATTCGGCCCGAGTGTGTCACTTGGGGAGCCCGGTTTTGTTCGTGAAGAAGAAGGATGGATCTATGAGGATGTGCATCGACTACAGAGAGTTGAACAAGCTGACGGTGAAGAATAAATATCCGTTACCTAGGATCGATGACTTGTTCGATCAGCTTCAGGGGAAGACGGTCTTTTCTAAGATTGATCTCCGTTCGGGTTATCATCAGTTGAGGATCCGAGAGGAGGACATTCCAAAGACGGCTTTCCGCACTAGGTATGGACACTACGAGTTTACGGTTATGTCATTCGGACTAACCAACGCTCTGCGGCATTCATGGACACGATGAATAGAGTATTCAAGGATTTCCTCGATATCTGTGTGATTGTGTTTATCGACGACATCCTCGTGTACTCTCAGTCAGAAGAGGAGCATGAGTTACATCTTCAGATGGTACTGCAACGACTTCGAGAACATAGACTCTACGCCAAGTTCAAGAAATGTGAGTTCTGGTTGTCTCAGGTGTCCTTCCTAGGGCACATTGTGGGTAAGGACGGGATCAAGGTGGATCCCGGGAAGATCGAATCCGTCAGGGATTGGCCGAGACCGAAGACAGTGACAGAGATCAGAAGCTTCTTGGGATTAGCTGGGTACTACCGTAGGTTCGTGGAGGGGTTCTCCAAAATTTCAATGCCCCTAACCGAGCTTACAAAGAAGAATCAGCGATTTATCTGGTCAGATAAATGCGAAGCTAGTTTTCAGGAGCTGAAACAGAGGTTGATTACTGCTCCGGTACTAGCTTTGCCTTCGGACGAGGAGAAGTTCGTGGTCTATTGTGACGCATCCAAACAGGGTTTGGGGTGCGTATTGATGCAAGCCGATCGGGTTATCGCTTACGCCTCCCGTCAGTTAAAGGATTATGAACAGCGATACCCGACCCATGATTTAGAATTGGCCGCAGTGGTTTTTGCACTGAAGATTTGGCGGCATTACTTGTATGGTGAGAAGTGCGAGATCTATACCGACCATAAAAGTCTCAAGTATTTCTTTACTCAGAAAGATTTGAACATGAGACAAAGGCGTTGGTTGGAATTAGTGAAGGATTATGATTGTGAGATCCTTTACCATCCCGGGAAAGCCAATGTAGTGGCCGATGCCTTGAGCAGAAAGGGTCCCGGGCAGGTAGCTAGCATGGTTCAGATCTCACCCCAGCTAGCAGAGGATATGGTTAGATCCAGCATTGAGTTTGTGGTAGGTCAGCTTCACAACTTAACGCTGCAATCTGATCTGTTAGAAAGAATAAAGGTTGCTCAGACGACAGATCCGGAGTTAGTGAAAATCCGAGATGAGGTATTGGCTGGTCAAGCCAAAGATTTTTCAGTGTCAGATAGTGGGATGCTTTTGTATAAAGCCAGGGTTTGTGTTCCGAACAGTGTGGAACTGAGAAACGAGATCTTTGAGGAGGCTCATTCTACTCCATATTCTCTGCATCCCGGCACCACCAAGATGTACCAAGATTTGAAACCGTACTTCTGGTGGAGCGGTATGAAGAAGAATTTGGTAGAATTCGTATCGAGATGCCTCACGTGTCAGCAGATCAAGGCTGAACATCAGAGACCAGCAGGGTTGTTACAGCCTCTAACCCTACCAGAATGGAAATGGGAGGATATTACTATGGATTTTGTGGTCGGGTTACCTAGGACCACGGGTATGTATGATTCCATCTGGGTAGTGGTGGACCGATTTACGAAGTCTGCCCATTTTCTGCCGGTCAGAACAACATTTTCAGTGGATCAGTTGGCAGAACTGTACGTCAGGGAAATAGTGAGACTTCACGGGGTACCAAAGTCTATAGTTTCGGACAGGGATCCGAAATTCACCTCCAAATTTTGGCAAAGTTTGCAACGGGCAATGGGTACAAAGCTAAAATTCAGTACAGCATTCCATCCTCAGACAGATGGTCAGTCCGAAAGGACAATTCAGATATTGGAGGATATGTTGAGAGCCTGTGTTATGGACTTTGAGGGTTCATGGAGTAAATACCTACCGTTGATAGAGTTTTCTTACAACAACAGTTACCAGAGTACGATAGGGATGGCACCCTACGAACTGTTGTACGGTAGAAAGTGTAGATCCCCTATCCACTGGGATGAGACAGGGGAGAGGAAATACCTAGGTCCAGAGTCAGTTCAGCGGACCAATGAGGCAATAGAAAAGATAAAAGCTAGAATGCTTGCCTCACGGAAAGCGGACGAAGAGTTACGCGGTCCGAAACGTAGGGATGTTGAGTTCCGAGTAGGGGACCATGTGTTTTTACGAGTATCTCCGATGAAGGGGATTAAACGTTTCGGGAAAAGAGGCAAGTTATGCCCTAGATTTACAGGACCTTTCGAGATTCTCGAGAAGATAGGTCAAGTGGCATATCGGTTAGCATTGCCTCCAGCTTTATCAGCAGTGCACAACGTATTTCATGTCTCAATGTTGAGAAAATACGTTTCAGACCCCTCTCATATACTCAGTTATGAGGGCCTTCAACTTCAGTCAGATATGTCTTATGAGGAACAGCCAGTGCAGATCCTGGATAGAAAGGATAAAGTCCTTCGGAATAAGACCATAGCGTTGGTCAAGGTCCTCTGGAGAAACAGTAAGGTGGAAGAAGCCACCTGGGAGCTAGAATCAGATATGCGAACTCAATTTCCAGAGTTATTCAGGTTAGATTTCGGGGACGAAATCCTTTTAAGGGGGGGATAGTTGTAAAGCCCGCTTAGTTAATTTGGAAATTAGCAGTTATTTATGTTAATCATGAAATTATTTATAGCTATTTAAATAATTTAGTATTGATATTTATGGAATTCAGATATGCATAATTATGTCATCAGCAGTTTTTATATTTCGCATTTCCGGTGTCCGGTATTTTGGAACGCGGCGTTTGGCTCAGTAGAAATCACAACTTAGTATGTTAGTATTTTGGGGACGGGTTTTAGACATTGGGAATGTCGGGAATGGCCGGGAATTTAGAATTTCCCAAATTACCCCTTTAGTGATTTTTATGTGATTTTAGAAAGGAGGGGCAAAATGGTCTTTTTGCCCCAATGAATTTTTGTCTTTTAGTGGCTTGTTTATTTGAAAAATAAATGTTAATTGTTTATATTTTTGGCTGAAGTAAATGTAATAGGTGGCTTTAGTTTATTTCCAATTTTTGCAAATTTATGCTAAGTGTAAAAAGTAAGAAAATTTTCAAAAAGAAGCTCTCTCTTCCTCCCTCTTTTCGGCTTGGTGTTGGCTGCTAGGGCAGGGATTTTCTCCTCAATTTCTTGTGATTTCCATCTCATCTTTGTGTAATCTAATCAAGGTGTGATCTCTTAGAACTTCCTTTTGTGTTTTCTTGAGTTTTAAGTAAATTTAATGAAATGCATGCATGTTTTGGATATATTGTTGTTGCTGTGATTCTGTGGTTAATTGTTGTGGTGTAAGCATGTTAAATTGAAATGATTTAAGCTATGTTAGAAGCATGTAGGTTAGATTGTTAAAGCCTTGAGTTTTCTTTGCAAAAGTTATGAATTTTGAGAGAAAATGCTATGTTTGGTTTCTGTGAATTGCTGAAGGTTTCTGTATGTTTTCAGAGGTGTTTTTATGCTTAGTTAAGTAGAATTAACTAGGCTAGGATGCATGTTAGTGGATTTAACCAAGTTTGAGTTCTTGAACTCAAAGCTTGGTCTTTAATGGTGAATTTTGCATATGTGTTTTCTGGGTGAATTCGATGCCTTGGAATTGTTATTTGGGGCATATAGAACAGGTCTGGAAAGTTTGGGATCAATTGGGTTCGAATTGGTCAAGTTAGGAGATTTTTAGTTTGCTCGCGAGGAACCGGAATTAGGTTGAGCATCCGATTCCGGATGGGGGTTCGATTTTCCCGTAACCGAATTCCGGGTTGGGCAACCTCTGTCAGGTTGGGGATTTTTCAGAACCCTAGTTTTCCTCGTTTTTGGGTTTTTAGGGGTATTGCCATGCTTTTTATCGATAGGGAAACTTTTAGTTTCAAGTTTTAGTCCCCGGGAAGTGATTTAGCGTGTCACTTATAGCGTTGTGATTTTTATGGTTTAGGAGCCGATGTCCGCCGTTCGGCTTCAGTTCCGATCGGGTTGGCACACCTTTGAAATCGGAATCCAGGTAAGATTAGTATAACAGTATGCATATGTAGATTACATGTTTAGCGTGCATGTAGGAAGCCTGTTAGATTACATTAGATATGTATTTAGGCTTCGAACCACCCAACCCCGTCACGTCGGTACAGTGGAGTATGACCAAGCACGGCGGAGTATGACCGGCTCGACCGATCAGCCGACACTTGGTTGGTGGTTCGGTGCTATTGACCTATCCCGTCGGTACGGGCTGGAGTATGACCAGCGGCGGAGTATGGCCGGTTCGGCCGATCGGGGAGGATACTTGTCAATAGTACCGTCCCCGAACGTTCAAAACTCGGTACCATGTTGGACATGGCGGTAGTGCTCGGTACCATGTTGGACATGGCGATGGCGGGACTCGGTATCGTGTTGGACACGGCGATCGGTTTTATGTATGATATTATTATGCTTTTCTTGCGAGTCCGTCGACTCACAGTTTATGTTCATGTGTAGGTAAAGGCAAGGCTGTAGCTGATGGACCGTGACCGAGCATATGAGATTGTACATGTCGGGGCGGTTAGGCCTGGAGCGTACGATCCTCGGGACAGCAGGGCTGAGATTTTGTAACTGTCGTTAGACGACTTTATTTTGATGTAAAAGTTGAATAGTAAAAACGTTTGTAAATATTTTATAAATCGGGATCCCGAGACTTTTTGCAAAATGGTTTATAAGTTTAATGAAAAAGCAAAATTTTAATTAATCACGTTTTTCCATAAACCTCGTTGACTAGCAACGAGCTGCACAGTACGTTTAAAAATCACGTAATACGCCTAAGATAGTTAGGGTGTTACAAGTTGGACCCTCGTGTGGGGTCCGAAAGAATCGTGGAACCAATGGAGGACGTCGAAGAAGTATCAGTGTGCGACGTCGACTCCACCAAAGTACTCCGGTTAGGGAAGAACCTAGACCCGGAGGAAAAAGACAAAATAATAAAAACACTGAAGGGCGCCATCGACATCTTTGCATGGCGCCAAGAAGACATGACTGGCATAAGCCCTCATGTCATCACACATGTACTCAACGTCAATCCGGACATGCCTTTCGTTCAGCAAAAGAGATGCCCGCTCGACTCGGTGAAAGTCGAAGCCCTAAAGAAAGAGGTGGACAAACTTTTGACTAACGGCATGATCCGCGACGTGTACTATCCGGAGTGGCTGGCCAATCCGGTCCTGGTGCCCAAGCCGAACGGAACCTGGCGAGTTTGTATAGACTTCACCGATCTAAACAAAGCTTGTCCAAAGGACTGTTTCCCGCTGCCCAGGATCGACCAGATGGTAGATGCCCCTTCCGGATTCAAACTGCTATCCTTCATGGACGCTTATGCTGGGTACAATCAAATAAAAATGCATACGGCAGACAAGGAGTGCACTAGCTTCAGGACCGATAAGGGAGTATACTGCTACCTAGTCATGCCTTTCGGACTGAAAAACGCCGGAGCAACCTATCAAATAATAGTTAACCGGATGTTTAAAGGCCTCCTGGGGCGAAACATGGAGGTGTACGTGGACGACTTAGAAGAATGCTTTGAAGTTGTCCGGAGATACGGCATGAAGCTCAACCCTAAGAAATGCACCTTCGGGGTCAAATCAGGAAAGTTCCTGGGCTTCATAGTCAGGAAAGTTCCTGGGCTTCATAGTCATCCGGAAAAAATCCAGGCTCTCCTGAATATGCCATCCCCCAAGAAACATAAAGATGTGCAGAGCCTTACCGGGAAGGTAGCTGCATTGAGCCGTTTTATCTCACGGTCCACGGACAAGTGCATACCCTTCTTCAATGTGGTAAAGAAGTGCCAAAAGTTCGAATGGTCGGACGAGTGCGAGGAGGCATTCAAAAAGCTAAAAGAGCACATGGCCAAGCCTCCTATCCTATCGAAACCCGTCCTCGGAGAAGACCTATTTCTTTATTTGGCCGTCTCCGAACACGCGGTCAGCGCTGCCTTGGTCCGGGAAGAAGAAAAAACTCAGCATCCCGTGTACAATGTCAGCAAGCGCATGATAGGGGCCGAAACAAGATACTCGGTCATTGAAAAATTGGTGTTTTGCCTCCTGATGGCGTCAAGGAAGTTGAGGCCATACTTCCAAGCCCATCCGATCAAAATTCTGACCAATCACCCGCTCCGGCAAGTCCTCCAAAAACCTGAAGCATCCGGAAGGCTCCTCAAGTGGGCAATGGAGTTAAGTCAATTCGACTTGCACTACATACCCCGAATTTCTATAAAAGGCCAAGCCTTGGCAGACTTCATTACTGAATGCAACGAAGCCGAGGCAACCGCGAATACGCCGGTACCGCCAATCCCCACATGGAGGGTATTTATGGACGGAGCTTCCAATGAGAACGGTTCCGAAGCTGGAGTGGCTATGATATCACCAACTGGATTGCGACTCCAGGCGGCCCTCCGATTTGACTTCGCAGCTTCGAACAATGAGGCCGAGTATGAAGCCCTGATAGCAGGGCTGAAATTAGCAAAAGCTGTAGAAGCCAAAAGAGTGGAAGTCTACAGTGACTCCCAACTGGTCGTAAACCAGGTATCCGGAGAATACCAAACCCGCGGCGAGCGGATGGCCGCATACGTAACAATAGTCCGAGAGCTGCTCCACGAGTTTGCGGACTACCAAATAGAAAGAATCCCCCGAGAAAAGAACGCTCATGCGGACTGTTTGGCTAAGTTAGCCTCGGATAGCGAAATCGAAGAGTTGGGGGTAGTACCAGTGGAACGCTTGGCAGAGCCAAGCATCAAAATAAAAGAGACCACACTAACGGTTGGGCAAGAACCTAGCTGGATGGTCCCCATCATAAAATACATAACAACAGGTGAGTTGCCCCAAGAAAGGGCACTGTCTCGGAAGATTCAGTATCAGGCTCATCGTTATGTGATGATGGATCAAATTCTCTACCGAAGAGGACTCAGCATGCCTTATTTAAGGTGTGTATCGGACCCTGAAGCTAGACAAATCATGCTAGAGGTCCACGAAGGGTTCTGTGGAGATCATACGGGAGGACCTAGCCTCTCAAAGAAGATATTGAGGCAAGGGTACTTCTGGCCAACGATGAAAAAAGATTGTATAGACTATGTCTAAAAGTGTGACTCGTGCCAAAGGTACGCGAACATACCGAGAGCTCCTCCAAATGAAATCACCCTGATGACCAGTCCCTGGCCCTTCGCGGTTTGGGGAATAGATCTTATTGGGTCCCTGCCAACAGGAAAAGGAGGAGTAAAGTATGCAATAGTAGCAGTAGACTACTTCACCAAATGGACAGAGGCTGAGCCTATGAAGACAATAACTGCTAAGAAAGCATTGGACTTTGTTATCAAAAACATAGTGTGTCGATATGGCTTGCCTCACAAAATAGTCTCTGACAATGGAAAGCAATTTGATTGCGAGGAATTTACTGACTTCTGCAACCAGCACGGAGTAGTGAAAAGCTTCTCCGCGGTGGCCAGACCTCAAACAAACGGCCAGGCGGAAGCAGTCAATAAAATCCTAAAGGTCACTTTGAAGAAAAAGCTGCTGGCCTGCAAAAACAACTGGCCTGAAGAGTTGCCAAGGGTGTTATGGGCCTACCGGACGACCCCTAGAACCACGACCGGTCACTCGCCTTTTTCAATGGCGTACGGTTGTGAAGCGATGGTCCCGGTAGAAACGTTATTCCCATCCCACAGGAGAACGACTTACGATCCTGCCACGAATCAAGCTTTGCTTCAAGAGGCTTTGGATCAAGTCGAAGAACTCCGGGATGAGTCTCAGATACGGATGGCAGCTTATCAAAAGAAGGTGACCAAGTATTTTAACTCTAAGGTTAAAAACAGAAAATTTGCTATTGGGGATATGGTCCTAAGAAGAGTCTTCCCAGCCACCCAGGAACACGGAGTGGGGGTACTTGGGCCAAATTGGGAAGGACCATATGAAATCGAGGACGAAATCGGCTCAGGCACTTACAAACTAAAAAGAATGGATGGAACCAATGTGCCAAGAGCCTGGAATGCCGATCACCTTAGAAAATATTACCAATAGCAAAAATACGACTTAGACCTTGTTCAAAGAGTTTGTACCGTCCAAATATATACCTCCTCTACATATTAAATAAAACTGAGTGCCTTAAAAACAAAGTTTCTATGCCACTCAGGGGGTACTAGGGTATACCGCACGGACAGACAAAAAACAAACTAAGTAAAATATCCTGACCCAAAGGGCAGGTTAAAAAGCATGCACAAAAATAAAAAAGCATAAGTATAAAAATCCTGATCCAAAGGACAGGTCAAAAAGAGAAATATGTGGCAAAAGAGAGATCACATATAAATATTCTGACCCGAAGGGCAGGTCATATATATATATACAAATGGCCCGGGGACAGGCCTTTAAAAATTGTCTCCCCTTCAAATAAAAAACTGCTACCTAAATATATTGTCCCAAAGTAGCAGCAAATATGTACAAAAAAAAGAGATAATAATAATAAAAGAAGTGGGTGGAATCTTGGTTGTACTGGGTTAATCGAAGCAGCTCAGTCAATGCGCGGAGGAAGGCGAGGTCCAATACGCGCCTCTACCATGGCATCAAGCTTCTTCTTCTTCTCCCGAAATTTGGCAATCATTTCCTCAGGTTTGGGGTAGAAGGTAAGCTTGATATTTTGGTCGTTGGTAGACCAAGCCATGAAGACTCCATCGTCGAAGCGCTTTGGGCACCGGCCGCAGGAAACAGGAGAAAGGAGCTCGGCTCTTTTTGCCTTCTTGGTGGTTTGTTCTTTGAAGTCCCTGAGCTCCTTCAGCTCCGCGGCCAGAGCGGCCCTGGACTCTAAGTTCGCCTGGTGAGTTTCCTCTAAGGATCTCACCTTGGCAACCATCTCGTCCAAGGCCTCCCTAGCCTCCCGGAGCTCCCGTTTAGCCTTTGCAGCAGCCTCACTTTCCGCCCTCAGCTCCTCCTGATGCTGGGCCTCCAGCCTGTCCCTCCGCTGGGCCTCATCCCGGATCATGGCCTCCGCTTGGGCTTCCCTCCGCTTGGCCTCCTCCTCATTGGCCTTGGCAGCCGCCTCCCGGCGCTCACCAGCCTCCTGGTAGAGCTGCCTCTCCGTAGTGAGATCCTGAAGGACCTTCCTGACATCGTTCATGTCCCCAAAATTAGACAGAACGAAGCCATGATTAATAATGTTCTTGGAGAGGCGGCCAGCCTCAGCAGCAAGCTGAACAACAACACAAGTGTAAGAAAGAATCCCCAAAAAGAAAAATGAAGGGAAAAGCAAAACTACAAAGCACTTACCACGGTGAGGGAGTGGCTGAGATCCTGGACCTGGAAAATAGAGTTCAGGGAGGCGCAAGTTGCGAACCGCTTAGGTGCGCACCGGGTAAGCTGAGAAGCGAACTCGCCAGTCATCTCCGCGGCGAAGGGAGCCAAGGTGGGCCCAAGGAAGCGACGGAACCAGTCCGAAGGGGGTCCAAGTTAAGGTCCCACGGATCCTGGTACTCCGGGTTGTTGATGGTTTCCTGCACCTCAACCCGCAAAACCCTCCTAAGGGCTTCCACCTCGGCATACCCCCGGGAGTATTCGTCCATGGCATAGTTATGCTTGGCTATCCGGAGCTCTTGCCTCACCTCATCTCCAGGAACTGGAGTCAGCACAATGTTGGGAGGAGCAGGATGCTCTTCCATGGGAGAGACCCCACCGTCAAGACCATGGGCAGGAGTGTCAGCTCTCCGAGGCCGCTTAGGCTCGTCCTGGGCAATCATTTTTCCCTTGCGCTTGCGAATCAGAGCGATTTCAGGCTCTTCTTCACCTTCTTCAGCTTCCTCAGGAAGAGCCCGGAGCTCTCCTGCACCTTCTGCAACTTCCTCAGAAAAGCCCCATTGCTTTTCTTGACCTTCCCCCGGCAGCACCTCCTCGTCATCCACTAAATCAATAGTGTCGGGGGGAGCGCTGGAAGAGATCTTTAGAGCAGGGGCTATTGGGGAAGAAGTAAAGGCTGGAGGAGCCTCGGGAGTGTGAACCCCGGCAAGCTGATCCAAGATGGCGTCCATGGAGATACCTGCTCAACAAAAATAAGCAAGTGTTAGAACATCCGTGAGAAACCACTTACACGAGATATGGCAAATAAGCTACTCCTACCCGGACTTCCTAATTCGGCCCTAGCAAAGTCCTGAACTTTAATGCTGGCAGCATCATCTCCGAGATAGCTGTCCGAAGGCCGGAACCAGCTGGATGTAATGTAAGCTGAAGGACCTAAGGGAACAGGTTCTGGAGGACCAGAACCCATCCGGGACCGACCTAGGAAATCTCCTAAGTTTGAAAAATAAAATTCCTTCAAACGATCCCCCCACCGGGTCGAAGGCATCCTAAACCTATATAGACACTCGTCGAACCCTACGGGCCTACGACTGGCATATTCGCCAACAGAAGGAACATAATGAATTATCAAAGGAGACTTACCGCCGGCGCCGGAAGTGCTGGCACCAGGAGCCCCAGTGTTTGGCTCTGGAACCGAAGGCTGTGGCCTGGGAGCCCTTCTCTCCGATGAATCCTCAATGTGAAGGGGCCTCCCGGCACGACAATCTCCAATCTCTTCTTGAAGAATCTTGTCAAAAAATTTAGCCTCGGACTTCCCAGCTATCGCCTGGCTTCTTCTCTCCACCGGGCTCCCCACACGAAGTCCCCTCCCGGAGGCCGCCTGGGCCTTAGAGTTGGCCTTCTCCTGGGCCTTCCGATAGAGATAATCCTGGTATTTCTTCTCTGCCGTGGCAATGATCTCGTCCCGGAAGGTCTTCTCCGCGATTGGCGCCCTCACATTGGGACAGATGACCCGGGAGAGGTTAGAGTCCTCCACGGATTGATGCGGAAGGATAAGTTTGGCCTTCCTACAGTTCTCCGTAGTGACCAAACCCCCGACGTCAAGATCGGCTCGGTCATAGGAAGCAAAGGCCTGGGCCCTCCGGAGGAAGGTCTGGGTAGGGGCAGTCCGCTGATATGGAGGGATCCTCACCCACTCAGTGAGGAGCTCCGGGTGGTCTATTGCCCTAAATCCAGAGGAAAAGAAAAAGCGATGGCGATACTCCATGACGTGAGTCTGCCTATTATACGGGACCACCCCTTCGTTAGCAGGGTGGATCCAGAACCCATAAAAGCCGTCCTTAAGTTTGTCCCCCTTCTTGGGGACGGATACAAGTTCATAAAAGTACAAAATTTCCGCCGGGCGGGGAGATCCCCATCCGCGGGCGGCATAAAAAATAAACAAGCCTGAAAGCAGGCGGTAAGCTTGGGGAATGAGTTGATATGGCGCAAGGCCGATAAAAACAAGAAAATTAACAAAGTAATCCTAAAGAGGAAGCATGGCTCCAGCCATCAGATGCGTTTGGCTCCATGCTCCGAAGCCGCCATAATTGTGGTTGGGCGTCTCCGCATCGCGAGGTGGCCGATGGTAGGTCCCTGAGGTGGAAGGCTTGATCCCAGCAACTTCCACAATGTTCTCCAGTTGGTAGGGACAGGTCAAGGTGGAATGAAGCTCGGCCGCTTCCCATCCGGTTGCCCGGGACTTATATCCCTCCTGGGCAACGGGTCCCAAGGAGACCTCCTCTAGTGTAGCCATGCGCTTCTCGCTTTTCTTGGAGGACTATGAGCCAGAAGCAGACATCTTTCTATTCTGTAAAAAAAAAGAGAGATTCCAGCAGTTAGGCCCCATACCAAACCCTAAGTCAAGAAAAAGGGAATGGGGGTCCCCTAACCGCTGGAAAGAGGCCCCCTCCGGACACGTGTCACACGGGAAACCCTAGAAAGATTCCCTGAACAAGTGTCGGGTGCAGTAAAATCACAGAAGGTGGCTTTACACGATAAAGGAAACAGAAAGAAATGATCCTATTCTATGCCCTAAGCAACCATTGAACGAAGAGCGTATGGTCTTCTACAATGAAAATACACAATAACAACAGAGGCATGATAATGGCGATCCTACGACTAAAGCAGTAAATTCAAAACAGACTACATGAATAACTTAAACACTTGCATGCCCAGAAATCTCGAATGCAAACCCAGAAAAGAACAAACAAAGCGAGTAATAGCATGTCATTCAATAATACCAAAGGATGCAAAAAACTTACAATGAAGTGTCAAACTGGGGGTCCGGATGCGAGTCGAGTGAAGACGAGAAGGACTGGTGGCAGCGAGCAAAGAAGAACTGGGAAAATCGCGAAGTGTTCAAAGGCTTCGTGCTGGGTCTGAGAATTTTCTCTCTGGGAAATTCGAGCAAAGTTGGCAAGAAATGAGAAGTAACCGAAATGAAGGAAAGATGGTGGCTTTTATAGGCAAAAATGCATGAGGAACAGGCGTCACCACCTACCAATCGAACGGTGGGGGAAGCGCACGATTCAAATACCCAAAGATCAACGGGCCAGATTAATTTACAATAAAGGCGGTGGAAACGCTTGAGTATCCGTCTGACACCATTAATGCGCCGTATAAATCAATGGGCGTGAAACGAATCGACCTCTGCAAAAAGTGAATCGCTGCATTAAATGCCATCATTAAATGTACCCTCACGCGCTCTAAGCTCGTGCCAGGAAGTGCCAGGAAACCGAGGAGTCAACCGGAGGCACCTGAGCAAGCCTTGTTTCATTTTTCAAATAAACAAAGCTTGGGGGGTAAATGTTGCCCCTGATTTCGCCCAATATACGTGGACCAACCGGACAGGGACACGTGGATCAAGCAATTCATAATATTTGCTAAGTCTTTTATGCCACAAGGTAACATCCCGGACATAGGTCCCGGAGAAGGCACACAGAGTTTGAGGTGCTCCCGGAGGCTCACACAACGCTAAGGCATCTCCGCGAGGTGTCAGGCTTCTCCTGAGCAATCAAGTCGCATTAAATGCTGCATGGGAGGAAGCGTGTTGGGACTGCAACACGCAATAAAGTCTGACGGCACAACCTCCAACCAGCAGCGCCACAGTAATGATCATTTAAGTCTAGCGACGGCTACACTGTGAAGAGTCACGTCAATCAAAAGGCAAAAAGGACATTCCACATAAATACCCTACAACACCTAGGGATTTGACCATGCCTTACTTATGGTATATTCATTGGGAATACCCAACTTTATGGATACTTACAGATACACTTGTAAGAACAATTCTAGGGATTACCCCACCAAAAACACTATAAATACCCCCTCAAAGCTCATTAAATGGGGTCGAGAATCTTGGGCTGCATATGAGCAAGAAGAGTAAATACTCACCAAGAACATTCTCTGTATTTATAAGGGTGACATTCTCCCAAGTATAAATTCTGTATTAAATACATCCATAAATAACAAAGACTCGTGGATTAAGGCTCATTAACGCCCCAACCACGTAAAAATCCTTCTCTCACTTTCTTACAGCTCAATAGTATTATAATATTTTATTAGTTGCCGAAAACCTCGGTCAACAATCTGTTTTTGCTTGAAGTATTTTTCTAGTGTATTTAATTAAATAGAAAATTAATATTTAAGTTGATTTTCATTATCATACTTAAATATTTGAAATTTTTCTTATATATTTAATTAAATAGGAAAATTATACTTTTTGTTGTAAATTAATTTTATTAATTAATTTTGGGCCAACATTAAATTAGAATAATTTTTCCAGGATTTATTTTTTATTTTATTTTAACATGCAATTTCAAAAATTGTACTCTTAAATACTTTAATTTTTCGAAATGCAATATATATTTATAGAAAATTAAATTTGAGTTGTAAATTAATTTTGTAACAACTTAAATTGAATATTTTTCTAAATATTTATTGGAAATTATTACTAAGATGGAAATAATTCATGTTATTTTCATATCCATCTAAGTAAAATTTATAAATATTAAATTAAAAATTATATTTAGAATTTTTCATTCTAAATTAGAAATTTTAATTAAATAAATATATATTTAAAATAAATAGATTAAAATAAGTATCAAAGAAAATACAACTCTCTTTAAATAATGAGCTTTATTATTATTAGGATATTCGATCTCTATTGTTGGTCTTACAATAGTTAAATATTTTCAATATAACCTCGAGACGCTAGACTTCGTCCCCCTTATGGATCGTTATTCGTTGAACACATTTAACACCGTAAGATCTTATTTGATAAGTGTTTTGTAAGTTTTCGTCTCTATTAGACTCTCCCCTACGGTGACTACTTAGAGATAAACTTATAAAACATGAAACAATAGTGGAAGCTCATAAAATGAGAATAACCTTGACTCTCGCCTACCGGGACAACGTTGGATTCTTATTTTGATCGAATAAAAGGTTGCTAGAATGGTTTGCATTTTAGATGAGCTGACAACTCTATTCAATGAATGATACTTTGACTCTCGCCTACCGGGACACTGTATCAGTTTGTTGGAAACCTTGGAAATTGTTTAGGATTGTATGTTTTAGTATTTTCACTTGTCATTCCTACTTGCTATATGTTTAATAATTTCTGAATTGTGTATGAATTTATATTGAACCATGTTATTTTCTGTTATTAAATTGTAGTTTAATTTTGAATCTTCATTGTTGGTCTAACTTGGTTTGTTTATCTAATGAGATAAATCCCTAATGGATTTTCACCATTAGACATACATAATAGTGTTAGATCTCGAAAGATAAATATTGTATATGCAACATCTAGCTGTTCATCAATAGATGACACCTTAGACTAGTATTTTTACAATATGAAACAAGAAGATTGTATAAATAAGATTACTTTTTCTTTCGCTAATCGAAGCATCGTTGGATTCTTATTTAAACAAAGAAATTATCCTAATTCCTCTTAGCTTATTCATTTCGAATTAGCTCAATAACATATCATTGGATGAATGGTCTATAAATCATTTCATGTCATTCTATTTTCTCTTAAGAAATTAAATGACGCATATGATTATAATCATGAAATTCTATTCCACAATGATATAAGTCCTCAATCTTAGAAATCTCCTACTTGTATAAGCAAATCTGACTTAGAGTTTAAATTAGTAGTGGTGGTCCAAGAAAGAATTACTCATTATATTTGGTATAAATTTAAGTCTTTGACTTTAATTTAAGATTCCAAACAGAAATTTTCTTATATTTCTAATTCCAGAATACAATACAGTTACACTTTCACAAGTGTTTAATAACCATTTTCTATCCATGGATTCAAACTGTATGGAATATGAGTTTAGTATTCTGTGACCAGGATCCACTTGCACTATTCTAAGAACTCTTTGATGTAACTAAACATAAGCCATCAAAAAGACACAACCACATTTTTTTTAATCTATGGCATTTGTATCTTATTCATAGTGGTTTTGACAAGATCAATCTCTGCAAAGAGTTAATATGCCTATATCCACTGAAAGTAGTTCATCTCATTCGCAGATGGATGTACATTCAGGGGTGGATATGAGTTTTTCGTTGTATTCTTAAAACGATAACTCTAGATTATACCTTATGCAAATAAATTTGAAATGTTTGAAAAATTTCATGAATTTCTAGCAATGGTGAAAACCATTAAGGTAAGTGGTTAAAGATCTAGCGAACTGATAGGGGTGGAGAAATAGTTAGTAGATATGCAGTTCAAAGATCATTAAATTGATTTTTGAATTATATCCAAACTTACCTCCCCAGAAATTTCGATTTGCATATTGATGATTAGTTACTAGTCGTTGCCTAAGTCCTTCTATGGTAATACAATTTCAGAATGATGCAATGGTTGTATACTTAATGTAAATCATTACTAGATTCATGGATGACCTAATCAAAATCTTAAGAAAAGCTAGAACTGTTAACCATGGTTTGTTAGCTATTCTAAGTGATTAGGGGGGGACCATCCCATAGTCAATAGATAAGAAAGTGTTTGTTTAAACAAATACTACTTTTCTAAGATAATGACTAAGTTTGAAAATAAAGTAGAAAATAAAGGAGATATTTTTTTTTATTCCAAAAGTGTTCTATCATCTTATTTGACATATGATGATCCAACTGCCTCCGTTGTCTTGTCACAACCGAAGAGATCAATACCATTTAGTTTTCTTAGACATAATTTACGGTACCTTGTCATAGTGGGAGAGTTTCTAGGAACTCACCTTCTTATGACTTGGAAGACACTAGTGATTAAAATCCATTATGAGTTTAAACATATAATGGATTGTCAAAATAAGAAACTAAGAAGAAAGCCAAGAGAACTATGGTTTAATCCATTCACATGGAGTAACCTAAATTTTTCTATTACAAGGACATAAAAAGGAAATTTTCGTTAATAAGTCTATTCAATGGACTTAACAAAACTTCCTGTTCCTAGTATTATAGGTTCGAGTTTATCTAAACCTTTGGCTTGTGGTATACCTGGTAATTACTTACTCTAATGCAAGTAACTTACTTTAGTAAGATGGTGAAGCATTTTCTTTCTAATGGCAATCTATAGAAGCTTCTCAACTTCTAGGCATAGATTTTATTTATCTAAGGAAAAGTCTCAACTATTCCAGAAAAGATAAAGCCATGAAAGAATTTCTTAAATCAACAGTGAGAGGTCTTAGATATGCTTTAGTATGCCTTAGACCAGACACCTGCTGTTGAGTGGGAGTAATGAGTAAGTATCAGATTAATCCAGGAGAGGAACATTGGAAGACAATCAAGTAAATCTTAAGATTAAGAAGAGGAACTATATGTTAGTCAATAAGAGTGTGTTTAAAACTCTTAGACTACACCACATCAGATTTCTAGACTTGCCTTTGTGTTAGAAAGTCTGCTGATAAGATGGTGATTACTCTCGGGGTGGAATAGTGATTTTGGAGAAGTGTAAAAACCTATCGGAAGTCTCTAGGTCTACCAGAATGGGACTGAATGTTAAAGTTGCAGGAAAGGTACTTATTCAGTCTAAGGAAAGTTCTATACATTTTTGGCACCATTCCAAATTGCCTTAACTACTAGTGTTACTTCCTGAATAACCAAGAAGTAATTGCCAAAGGTATAGAATCCAGTATCCCAAGAGAGTAGACATATAGAGAGGAATTTCACATTATCAATGATTTTGTGATTAAGGAAGAGTAATAGTGGAGGAAAGGTTGTGGTTAATTCAACCTTTCAGATCCTATTACAAGGAGTTTACTACTACTACACTTGATTTGTATATCAAGGTGTTGAGATTATTTGAAATGCACATTTTGTTTTATATTAGTGCAAGTGGGAGTTTGTTGGGTTTTATGCCTTAAATAAAACTCATTTCAATATAATCAGATTTACTTATTAATATAGATCAGAAATAACATTTAATGTTGCATGGTTCACATGATTTATTTCATGATTATATGTACATAATGTATGAATTCTATTTAAGTCCAGAACATATCAATTTGTTAATGATTATAGTGTTGTCAACACAGTGGAATATAATCTTAATTATATGTTTGAACGTTCATTCCCTGATTTGTCAGAATACTGGATTTAGACTGACATGGTATAATCAGCGATAGGTATTCTTACACCTTGGATAAGTGTTATGTCCTTTCCAGGACATTGGCAAAGTTTACCAGCATCGGATGTATGGAGTATACATCGGAAGGGACCGATATTGAACTTTGATTAGATATATTAGAATTTACCGTAATATCTATTCAATTCAATATCACATGTTGATCCTAGATCAAATGATCTTAATCCTGATATGATTAGGTTCAATCTCAAGAGTGTTATTCGTGTTCTTTGATTTGTTAGTTAAGCCTACTTTTGGGTCACGGTGATACGTACATTTTGGGAACACGGTAGTGCAATTGAGTGGGAGCGCTAACATAAATATGGAATCTATAGCTTCTATCTGGCGAATAGAAAGTAAAGGATGATTTGCTTCGAGCTTAACTAAACGAAAATAAATGGTGGAGATCTCATTTCACATAGCTGAAATATCATTTATACAGGGTTAAGTGTTTTAAGGATAAAATACATTGTAGGGTGTTACGGTAATTTAACCCCTTTACAGTGTAAATCATCTATATATGGGATCATTGATCACATTAGGGTTATAACAATGGATAACTAATGACGTGTCTATATCGTAGAACATATAGAGCGTTCTATATACTGAGAGTGCAATTCTAAGTTCTATGCGTGGATTCAACGAAGAATTAATAAGTCAGTGAATTTAAGATATAAATTCTTGATCTACTTATTGGAAGCTCGGATATATAGACCCATGGTCCCCATACTAGTTGAGACCATACTGCTTGTAAGACTCAGTTAATTGATTTTGATTAATCAATTATAATTCTAAAGTTAGACTATGTCTACTTTTTGAATTTTCACTAAGCAAGGGCGAAATTGTAAAGAAAAGAGATTCTAGGTTTATTTATTAATTAAGAGACTTTATATTTCTAATTAATAAATATATTAAATGACAATATTATTTAATAATTAATTTTAGTTATTAAATAATTAGAATTGGCATTTAAATGGTTGAATTTGAAAATTGGCGTTTTTGAGAAAATCAGATGCAGGAATGATAAAACAGCAAAATTGTAAAAGTGAGGCCCATTATCCAAGGCCCATGGCCGGCCACACTTATAGGGTTTTATCATTTATTTTTTCATTATTTTAATGCCAAATAATTCTAACTTAAACCTAGGTGGTTACCTATAAATAGGTAGTGATGGCTTCAGGAAAAGATGATACATCTCATTCCTTCACAGAAATTTTTCTAGCCGCCACTTCCCTCTTCTTTTCTTATTCTATTTCGAAATCCTTGAGTGAATGAGTGAGTGTCCACACACATCAAGTGGTATCTCAATCATAGTGTGTAAGACTATGGAAAACCATCCAACAAGAAGGAGAATCAGCATCAAAGGAAGGAGAGAAAGAGATCCAGGTTCAGATATTGATAATGCTCTGCTACAGAAAGGAATCAAGGGCTAGATATCTGAACGGAAGGAGTGATTATATTCCGCTGCACCCAATGTAAGGTTTCCTAAACTTTATATGTGTTTATTTCATTGTTTTAGAATTCATATTAGGATGTTAATGAAACATACTTGTTAGTAAATCTAGATCCTGGTAAAATATATCCAACAAACACTAACCGACTAGGTTAATGCTGTGCAACCTTCCAACCTTTAAGATTCTATGGATGCACGATTGAAACAAGTAGGTTCATCCTAATATCAAAACCACCAACAAAGACAGGAATGTACAAGAACTGGCAAAGTCCTGGTCAGACCTATAGTTGGCCGACCAGGAGAGACAAGCTTCATGCACCAGGCTGCCTTTCAATAAAGCTGGTCGGCCAAGCATACAGGGCATGCCCCAACACTTGTACTTTTCCCACAAGCCATCCAACTCGTCCTCAGCACTCCTACAACTTCAGAATAACTCAAACTACCCACGAAAATATGAATTCTTCATCAATAAATAACAACCCTATTCTTTTAGAATTATTAGTTATATTGCATTTTAAATATACGATGTAACTTCCTTATTAAAGGAATATTTTCCTATTTGTTATACGTAACAACTTGTAACCCTAACACTATATAAAGGATAAGATACACACGCTTAAGAGGACACTCTGAACGAAGCTAATCACGCTCTGAAGCACTAAAGCATAGAATTCTATCTTTTCTTATACTTCTCATATGCAAAACTCATTCTCATTGTAATATGGAGAGCCATAGCTAAAAATTATAAGATTTTAGCCTCTAATTTGCTTGGTATTATCTCAAGATCACTTAATACAACTAAAATGAGAGTAGGTCATTACCTGAACAAAGGGGTCGAACTTCTATAAATCTGTATCTTTATATTTATTATTATTCCACATGTGACAGTTATAAGCGAAATTCGATTCTAATCAGACTCCACGTCGGTTGGCTAAATCTACAGTTAACAATGTTATTTGTTATTTAATACAATACAACCTACCAAACGAGTCCTTATAATTTTGATTTTTGCGTTCTCTAGAAAATTCTCTTTTTTGTAATGAATTAGGTTTTTATTAAGGAAAGCCTTTATTAAATTCATTTTTGTCATACACATGAGTTAGGCAATTCGTGCACTAAAAATAGATGACAAACTAATTTTGATAAATATTTTTCTATTTTTTCTCTATTTTCACGGAATGTTAAAGAAAAATTAACTTAATAGATGTACTTATATTGTTGTTTCTTTTTCTTGAAACTATAGTATTGGTTTTGAAACATTAAAAATTAATATTTTTTTTAAAAAAAGAAACATTAAAAAATGTGTTATTTTTCTTTTTGACAAATAAAATAAAATGGTATTATTAAATATTAATGTCAATATTAATAATATTCCCGCCAAATAATATAATAAATTAAAAAGCTACTGCTACTATTGATATTGAAACCGGAAAAGACAATAAGAACCGGAAAATAACAAATAAAAAAAAAAAAAATTGCAAAATTTTCCGGGAAAACAAAATTCCGGGCATCCAAACGACACGGGCTTTGTACAGAAACAACAGGGTCAGTTCATAATTACATTCCTAAAATAAATATAAAAATAAAAATTATTTCTGAGTTTCTCAAACTGCCGTTTTCTCTTTTTTCTTCATAGCAATTCGTTGTCGATTCGAGCGGTGTAGAGTGAGAGAGATAACAGTGAAGCAGTCCAGTAGTGTCAGCTTTCTCAAAATTCCCTCACTTTCTCTACGACTTTTCATTTTCTCTCACTATTTCTTTTTTCTTTTCTTTTAATTTTCCCAGCAACCAAACACCAAATCAGCCAAAAACACCCTCGGCGTTTTCCTCAGCCGGTGATTTTCCTGTCCTTCTGAAAATCCGAGAAAAGTTTTCGCGTTACAGCAACACCCACCCCCGCTTTCGTCCCATCCCTTTCCGCGATTCCCTGCCCCCATCTTTTCCCTTTGGTTCTTTCAATTTTCCACTCTCCCAAACACTGCCACGGCGCACGTTAGCTTCACCCGCGCATGTTTCCCCTTCCCCATTTTTTTAAAAAAATTAATTTATTTTTAATTACTCTTTTCTTTTCTATCTCTTTCGTAATATTGAAAAAATAATAAAGGTCAAGGGTATTATTGGAAAGTTTGCCGGGCACTTTCTGTGACCTGTCGGAGAGGTTGCCCACAAAAAGGTTCATATACAATTA
The DNA here is from genome assembly GCF_029168945.1 of Cannabis sativa. Classification (NCBI taxonomy): domain Eukaryota; kingdom Viridiplantae; phylum Streptophyta; class Magnoliopsida; order Rosales; family Cannabaceae; genus Cannabis; species Cannabis sativa. Next base: position 65,398,566 of record NC_083601.1, read on the forward strand.
TAAAATTAAATAAAGAAAATGTTAAAATAAATATATTATTAAAATTTAAAACAGAGACAAACGGTTCCATTTTTTCTGTTCTTTCTTTTAGAAAAAAATGTTTATAAATGAAAATGAAATGATTTGGTTTTTTGTTTTGCTTTTTAATACACGACTTTACGGTATAGAAGGATAGTTTATACATATTATATTACATACACCAAATAAAAAATAAAACAAAAACCACAGAAGCTTCTTCTTCTTCTTCATAATCATCATCATCACCACCACTACCACCACCACCAAGCTTATCATACTCTTCTTCTCTCTCTCTCTCTCTCTCTCTCTCTCTCTCTCTCTCTCTCTCTCTCTCTCTCTCTCTTTTTCTCTGTAATATCTAAAGCTAAGTGAGTTCTTCTTCTTCCTCGTCTGTACTTTATTCCCTGTTAAAGTTACCGTTTCATGTCTATGCCCTTAGAGCATGATTACATAGGCTTATCAGAGTCAGTTCCTTCAATGGAAAGCTCTGGCAAGTCTTCTGAGAAAAAAAGTGGTTCTGGTTTGAACCTTAAGGCCACTGAGCTGAGGCTGGGTTTGCCCGGGTCCGAGTCCCCAGAAAGAGAGGAGGGTCTTGCTGGGCTGGGCTTAGTGACTGGAGCTAAGAGAGGTTTCTCTGACGCCATTGATGGAGTTTCTGGCAAGTGGGTTTTCTCTGGAAAAGGTGGATCTGAGGCTGATTTGGCTAAAGGTGGTAACTTGTTTTCTCCTCGAGGTGTTAATAATGGTGGGTCGGAGTCTAACAACCATACAACGGGTTTGACTGTCTCGTCAACTGTCAAAGATGGTGTTCCTCAGTCCCCTAAGCCATTGCAGCAGAAGAAGCCTCAGCCCTCTGCTCCGACTGCAAAGTAATAAGATTTGCTTTCATTTTCTCTTTCGTTTCTTTACTAACTAGAATAAAGAAAGAGTATAGTATTATTATCTGATATTGTTTTTTTGTTTTAAGTTTCTGTTTTCATGACATGTTCAAAAATTTCATCTATTGGCCCTTTTATAATTATTTTTCATATATTTGCTACGAAAGTGTTTGATGATAAAGTGAATATTCTATTTGTCTCGTTTTGTTTTCTTCTCTCATGGGTGGAAAGGGAAGAAACCCTCAATTGACCAGAGACAGATTTATTGGTTTGAATTAGCCATAACTGATGAAAATCTATTCTTTCTCTTTTGTATGCAATTTTATTGTATTTAATATGTTTTTTTTATTTTAATATATATTTAAGTATTTAAACAAGTCTTGATGATGATATCAACCACTCAAGCTTTGTAAGCTTGTCATAGAAATTGTCTTCTTCTAGCTAGGCCTCTTCATCAATATGTTTTCATGTAAGAAATAATCATGTAATGAGTACTAATTAAACTTTTCATTGGAGGTTGAATCTATTTCTGAATTTCATAGTAAGCAAGTTGATAGTAAGCAAGTTGAGAGAGATCTACAAATAAAAATGTTTCTTTTTTTCGAAACATGTCTGACAGAGCACAGGTTGTGGGATGGCCACCAATCCGATCTTTCCGGAAGAATTCGATGGCTTCTTCTCACCCTCCAAAGAATGATGATGATGCAGAAGCTAATGCAGGATCTGGTTGTCTTTATGTTAAGGTCAGCATGGATGGTGCACCATACCTCAGGAAAGTTGATCTTAAAACTTATGTTAGTTATATGGATCTATCTTCAGCACTGGAAAAAATGTTCACCTGCTTTACAATAGGTAAATTCTTTGGAAACCTATCTTATATATGTTCAATCCAACCATTTACATATTAAATACAAAATGTTAATTAATTTAATAGCAGCTATAGCAAGATATTCATAAAACTTGTTCAGGTCAATGTGGCTCTAATGGATTTAGTAAGAGCCGATTAATGGATCTCCTTCATGGCTCAGAATATGTACTCACCTATGAAGACAAGGATGGAGATTGGATGCTAGTGGGTGATGTTCCTTGGGAGTAAGTGTTACTATTCTTTCAACATTTATTTCTTTTGTAATTAACTTATTATCTTATCAAGTCTTAAGAAGGTTAGATTGAAACTGAAATTAGTCCACTTGACTTGACTTGATACATAAGAGGAGGTTTCTTCAGCATTGACAATGTGTTATGCTGCTAATGCTATAGGTTATAACCCCTAAACTGTATTAAAGCAAGTAACTTTTAGGGAGTTTCTCTAAGAAGATGGTATAAAAATTCACACGAGGAGCATTTCAAGTGGAAATTAAGGTCTACCAAGTAACACCTGTCATTCTCATTTATCTTTTTCTTTTCTTTTCTTTCTTTATTTTTATTGGTGCACGTGATAGCCTGATTAGATGTAGATGAGAATGAGTTGGGTTGGTATAATTTTAACTTAGTAAATTTTGGTAAAATGCAACTCTTGCTAGGTTGTCTTGGTTAACATGTTGATTGATGTACCTGCTGTGAATATTCTTCCCCTGTAACTATGCAGTTAAAGCAGTAAAAAAATAAAATTCAGACTTAAGAAAACATATCAAAACCAAAGCAAACCAGTAATGACAGCTCAAAGACTGTTTACATATTTACTTTTTACTGTTTTGTTTGTTTGCAGGATGTTTACCGAGTCATGTAAGAGGCTGAGGATAATGAAGAGTTCAGAGGCTATTGGTCTTGGTACGTAGTACTGCCCAACTCATCAAGGCTTCATGATTTTACCTTTACAATTCTACTTTCTTCTATGTAAATATATGAATCCCTTATTGGGTCTTTTTCATTTCTTTTTACAGCCCCAAGGGCCATGGAGAAGTGCAAAAATCTGAACTAGTGCTTGAGGACGCCATGGATGGACCGAAATGCACAAAAGCTTCAATGGCTCATCATGATCAAGCCTCCCCTGTTTCATATTATTCATGTGTATGATTTCTCCATATTAAATATTTTGTGTTTAGTGTAACAAAATGAAACAACCTAGTAGGGCCAGATATGTAATTTTAGAGTTTTTCCAGGATGTTTTCGAATCTCTGATACTCTTTTCTGCTGCCTTCTCTCTGTGTACTAATGTTGGCTGCATAGTAGTTACGATGATTATATATGTAAATGGTTTGTTTGCTTAAGTATTTTCCCCTCTCCTCACTCTGGAGTGAAATGAAACTGTTTTTGTGTGTTAGAAACTTATAAAAGTCTTGTTTGGCTGCCCAGAAAAGCTCTTTTGTAACTGTCAAGTTGTGTGAAAAGGAATGTGACTCAAGTATCAAAACATAAAATATCAAAGCTATTTGACAGAAAATTTCAAAAGGGTTGTTGATTGATGTTATTTCTTTATGTTTAACATATAAATTGAACTGTTGAATACTATAATAGATAGGATAGGAGTGGATAAACATTCCCATTAGAAATGGACAAGTTACATGGTTATTCATAGGAGAGATATATTATTTAATGCATCTATGTTGTTTAGAGTTAGAAACAGTGTTTTGGCCTTACTGATTGCTCTTGTACTGTTTTGGAGTTTAACCATTCTTGTAGAGATGAGTGAGAAGGTTAACCAGTTAGGAGACATGTCTACCTGACGTTGATTGATGGCTTTGTAAATTGGCAAAATACATGAAATTAAGTGGGGCCAGCATGTTTCTGTATATTTATGAAAGAATATAAATATATATATATATTAAAAAAGAAAAGGAAATTGTCTGTTTTGAGTGGGAAATGCATGACCAGCCACTAAATAAAATGACTGGTCTATTATCACTTATCACATTACCTTTATCTTTTGGTGTATTTTTGCCTAATTGTGATGCACGAGTAGAAAATACACATATATTTATAATATTTTGTCACTCATCTCATTATTTGAAAGTTGAAATAGTACAATATTACGATAGGTTTTTTATTTTCTTTCTTGAACTATTGTCTATTAGAATTTTGGCCCTTGAATTTTTGAATGTAGCAAAATATTTTCCTGAACCATCGGAACTAATATTGGTAAGTTTAATGCTGAAAGAACTTATCAATAAAAAACACTATCACAGAACTCAAAGAAAACAATGAATTTCTAAAGGCTTGCAAAAGTTGCAAGACTTGGAATGAAAAGCTTCATTTTTAGGCAGATTATTACAGAGTAGTTAGGAGTTGAAAACAGAAACGTTTAACTAATTAATTACTGTTTCTAACATTATGTTCGTTACAAAGATCCTAACTAAGACCTATGATTATGAACTAATAGATGTATCAAATGCTAATATTCAACTTTGGCTAATTTTAGCTAGTTAAATGAATTATCATATATGCTTATGATCTGTAACTGCATGAGCAAATCGTTCAGAAAATTAACTGGATACATCATAAGCAAATTTTTTATAGTTGCTATACTTTGGGAGAATTTTTTCATGCAAAAAAGTAAGAATCTATAAGGCAAGAAAAAAAATTATTTGCCATTACCAATATTATTTTAGGCAATTCTAGTTTATATTGTTATGTGAGATAATTTAGAGTAAAAATTATTTTAGATGTTGCGTTTTGCAAAAGTTAATAATTTAATAATATTTTTTGTTAAATGACAATTTAAACTCTATAAGATTGTTTGGCTATGTTTTCAGTTTTTAGAATTGTGTTTTCAAAAGTGTGAATAGAAAATAATTTTTTGTTGGCACAAGTTTTTTAAAACTAATTTTAGATTTTTTTCTCACTAAAAAAATCAATATTCTACACCATACCATGACATGAAGCCATCTTACCCTGGACCCGACTCAAACTTGGACCCTTGTTGCGAAAATTATTAATTACTACGCAAGTGCACGCAATCAAGTAGTATACTCACGCAAGTGAGGTCGAACCACAGGGAATTGGATTAATTACTACTAAACTATACTTATAATTCTATTTGGCAAATCAAAAGTATTTATGATTGAAAAAGGAAGAAAGAAATTCAAGAAACTTAAAGAAATAAGTGAATATTAATCAAGATGAGAGAATAGGGAGACGAATCCTGTTGTTAAGTTACCAATGTTAATGTCTAATTGCTATCCTTCTCTTGAAGTGAATGACAGATTATAAATTAACCTAGCTCTTTTCAGATCTTCTAGGTTCTAAATCTCATGCTCTCTAATTAATCTCTTAATTAAACTAACATGAAATCAGCATTAAGCAATAATCTAAATGTCACAAAGGCTATGTAAATACTTTCGTTTCACATCAAAACCTAGACTATCCAATTTTAGCATTCTCAATTCTCACTTTTCAGATTTCGAATTGAGATCATAAAACATGTAAAAGGTGATCAATCTTGCACATGGAAATTAAACACAAATATGAATAGTGTTCACAATCAAGATGGAGGAATGACAATTATTTATTAACTAGGAAAAACTTAAACAACATTCATCATTCTCCCTAAATAGGAGTTTAGTTCAAAACATCCATAATCAAATCCATAATTAACATTGAAACAGAAAATAGCATAGAAAAATTAAAGAGAAGAGAAAGAACTAGTTGAAGCAATTGATCCGGGTCACCACAAGCCGCTCTTCTAGCCTCCTTCTTTGTTTCTAGGGCTCCAAATCTGAATCAACCCTAATTTTCACGAACTCTCTCTATTTAAACCAAGTCTCATCTTTAAAATTAACGAAATTACGAAACTGCCCAAAAATCCCGTCACTGGGGTCCCCGTCGCGACTGGCAATGCCCCCGTCGCGACGGGGTTAAGCTGCGATTTCTTGAAAATCTTTCTGCCAGTTCTCGTCGCGACTGGCATGTTCCCCGTCGCGACTGGAACAGGCAGCGACACAATATTTGGTTTTTCTTCTCGATTCTTTCACCACGCGTCCTCAATTCTTGTACATACTTTCTTTAAACACCCAAGGACCTGAAACAAAAGAATCAAGCGTAAAATAGCCCTAAAACTAGAAACAAAGAGTGAAAACTAACCAAAAATATGACCCGAAACTTAGACTAATTTTAGCCTAACAAATTCCCCCAAACTAGATTCTTACTCGCCCTCGAGTAAGATAAATACTACTAACTACTAATCTACTAACTACGCTATAAGATAATCACAATACTACTGCTCATGTGTTGTTCTCTTCCATTGCTCAAACTAGAATTTCAATTCCACCAACTCTGACAATTAATTTAGATGCTCAGTTTGTCACATACTATACAAACACAAGATGACTTCACAATCGAAACAATGCTATAATGGTTTTACTCTTTCCAACCATTCCACTACCCGATAACTCATATGCTTGCATGCTTACCTCTCTCCACTAATGTTGACAACATCCTTTCAGAATCAATAGGGCTTTTTGAGGTTTATAAAGTATGGCTTAGATATTTGGAAAAGAAAAAAAAAATTGGCTAAGATATCATAAGCACAAAAGTAACCCACAAGCTTCTTCTAATTTCAAATTTCCCAAAATGTTCTCACAACTAACCAAGATTGAGAATTTTTTTCTTTTCCCAACATCACTGAATTTTATTATTTTTCTTGAATCATATTTTTTTTTTCAATATATTTTTTTTATTCAGTGATATTGATCTTACAACTTATATTTTTTTTTCTCAATCTTGCACGTTTTTTCTATCTTCTCTCACACCATGCATTTTGCTCCTCCAAACTAATTATATAGCTTATGATATCATTGATAAAATAGTGAGGACAAAATTTAACAGTGTGGATACATATTTCGGTTCAACAGGTGAAGAATAAAACAAGTTTAGGCTCAAGAGGGTTAACTAAGGATAATCATTTCATGGTAGGCTTGAAAGGCTCAAACTATCCAGCAAATGCCTAAATCATATTCCTATTGAATGTTGTCAAGGATTTCGCCTCAAAAGAATAAGACATGCAAGTTCTAAGCTATCCAGTCAATCTTACCACAAACCATAGTAAAACAATTATAACATATTTTACAGATCATCAAATTGCATTCTTACACATGTTATGCGAGCATCCAAACTAATCCAAAGAGTTAACAAAATTAAGCACACAGTTATTTTGCAATTTCAGAGCACATAACATTAACAGCAGCACACAATCATCGTTTAGCTTATTGCCAATTCCTAACTAAAACAGAAAATTAAAGCAGAAAATTAAAAATGCAGAAAATAATTTATTTTTTTTTGAATCCTTCCCCCCAAACTAAAGATTCACATTGTCCCTAATGTGACATTAAAGAAAAAGGAAAAGAAACTTACCTGAGCGCCGCATCAACAAGCGGTTGACTCCCGTAATAAGCGTCATGCAAGATAACTTGAAAATTGTTGTTGTACTTGCCTTCAAGCTTGGCAAGTGATGAGTTTGAACTAAAATCAACACCAACAACATAAGACTTTGGAAGATGTGCTTGGGGAGAAGCCTTCCGTAGCTCGTAGAGGATATAATATGATGTAGATGAAATATATGGATTCATTGGTGGTTTATCAGTCAATATCATTGATGAAGTCGAATCAATGATGCCATGTTCTTCTTCATCCTCCAATGTCACAGTTTCTACACTTTCATCTAACAACCCTTCTTCTTGTTGCTCACTCTCCACTTGGCTATCCATACCCTTGCTTGTGATTTCATATTCAATGATTTCCTCTTCACAAGGATCTTGATCTTCAATTGTAGGCTTATTATCTTCCTTGTATTCAAATAATGACCCTTCTTCATTGTACCAATAACTCTCATAACTTTCATCATTGGAGTTATTACATTCGATCTCACCATGTCAGTTAAGCGATTAATCTCTCTTGGAAGTGATTGTAGAAGTGATAGTAGTTGCTCCTCTTTTTCAGTTCGTTGGGATGAATTTGGACAATAAGGTGGGTACTGGTGACTCCAACTCTGAAGTGATGGATCCCAATGCCAGTCGTAATCAAAATCTGCCATATTATTCAACAAATTTATTACATCATAGCCTCTCATTAATAGAGGCGCTCCAGTTGCCTCTGCTCCATAATCAACCCAGCTTCTGGTTTCATTATTAAGTCCATTATAAAAGAGCCACGTAAAACATCCACTTGAGAAAGTGAGATAACATCTCTCTCCAAGTTCTTTAAATCTCCTCCAAGCAGAATAGAATGACTCATTGTGTTGTTGGACAAAATCCTCAAGATATAACATCTGGATTTATCTTGCAGGTCAAACTCATAAGTACAACATTAGTAAAATTAAAAAAAAAAAAAAACCTAAATTAGTAATTAAAAGATAAAAATTTGAAACAACAAAATTAATACTAAAACTAAAAAGAAAAACCAAATTAGAACAAAATTTAATTTTTAATAATATTACAAAATTTAATCTAAAAGAAACAGATTAGAAATAAGCAAAAAAAAAAAAAATTAACCAAAGTAGAAGTTAGTATAATTTTATGTAATATCAATCTTTATACAATTCCCCGGCAACGGCGCCAAAAACTTGTTGCGAAAATTATTAATTACTACGCAAGTGCACGCAATCAAGTAGTATACTCACGCAAGTGAGGTCGAACCACAGGGAATTGGATTAATTACTACTAAACTATACTTATAATTCTATTTGGCAAATCAAAAGTATTTATGATTGAAAAAGGAAGAAAGAAATTCAAGAAACTTAAAGAAATAAGTGAATATTAATCAAGATGAGAGAATAGGGAGACGAATCCTGTTGTTAAGTTACCAATGTTAATGTCTAATTGCTATCCTTCTCTTGAAGTGAATGACAGATTATAAATTAACCTAGCTCTTTTCAGATCTTCTAGGTTCTAAATCTCATGCTCTCTAATTAATCTCTTAATTAAACTAACATGAAATCAGCATTAAGCAATAATCTAAATGTCACAAAGGCTATGTAAATACTTTCGTTTCACATCAAAACCTAGACTATCCAATTTTAGCATTCTCAATTCTCACTTTTCAGATTTCGAATTGAGATCATAAAACATGTAAAAGGTGATCAATCTTGCACATGGAAATTAAACACAAATATGAATAGTGTTCACAATCAAGATGGAGGAATGACAATTATTTATTAACTAGGAAAAACTTAAACAACATTCATCATTCTCCCTAAATAGGAGTTTAGTTCAAAACATCCATAATCAAATCCATAATTAACATTGAAACAGAAAATAGCATAGAAAAATTAAAGAGAAGAGAAAGAACTAGTTGAAGCAATTGATCCGGGTCGCCACAAGCCGCTCTTCTAGCCTCCTTTTGTTTCTAGGGCTCCAAATCTGAATCAACCCTAATTTTCACGAACTCTCTCTATTTAAACCAAGTCTCATCTTTAAAATTCGCAAAATTACGAAACTGCCCAAAAATCCCGTCACTGGGGTCCCCGTCGCGACTGGCAATGCCCCCGTCGCGACGGGGTTAAGCTGCGATTTCTTGAAAATCTTTCTGCCAGTTCCCGTCGCGACTGGCATGTTCCCCGTCGCGACTGGAACAGGCAGCGACACAATATTTGGTTTTTCTTCTCGATTCTTTCACCACGCGTCCTCAATTCTTGTACATACTTTCTTTAAACACCCAAGGACCTGAAACAAAAGAATCAAGCGTAAAATAGCCCTAAAACTAGAAACAAAGAGTGAAAACTAACCGAAAATATGACCCGAAACTTAGAATAATTTTAGCCTAACAGCCCTAGCCCGAATCCTGACCCGGACCTAGACCCAAACCTGGACCCGAACTCGAACTTAGACCCAAACCCGAACTAGGACACTGGACCTCGGATCCCGAACCTCGACCCCCCAGACCCAGACCCGAACTTGGACTCTGACCTCGAACCCTGACCTGAACCTCGAACCCTAACCCTGGTCCTGAACTCGAACTCGAACACGGATCCAAAACCCCGGGCTAGGTCCGAGGTCCTTAGCTGGGTCTGGATTTGGGGTTCGAGTTTGGGTCTGGGGTGTGGGGTCCGGGTTGGGGTTTGGGATCCAAGTTTGAGTCTAAGTCCAGGTCTTGGTCCAGGTCTGGGGTTCGGGTTCGGGTCCGGGTTCGATGTTCAGGTCCAAGTCCAAGTTTGGGATTTGGGTCAAAGTTTGGGTTGGGGTTCGGGTCGGGGTTTAGGGTCCGAGTCCGGGTTCAGGTCCTGGTCTGGGGTTTGGGTTCGGGTTTGAGATTGGGTCCGGGTCTGGGGTTTGGGGTCCGGGTCTGGTGTCCAAGTTTGAGTCTGGGTCCAGATCCAGGTCTTGGGTCTAGGGTCTGACTTCAGTGTGTGGGTCGAGGTCTGGGGTCTATGTCCGGGTCTAGGTCGTGATTTGGGGTCCGGGGTTGGTGTCCAAGTCCGGGGTGTAGGTCCAAGTTCGGTATCTAGGTCTTAGTCTGGGTCTAATTTTGGGTCCGGCGTTTGGGTCTAGTGTCTAATGTTCGGATCCAAGATCTGATACTAGGTCCACGTCGGGGTTTGGGATCCGAGTATGGGTCAGTGTACGGTTCAGGTCTGGGGTCTGGGTCAAGGTTTGGGGCCTGGGGTTTGAGCCCGGGTCTGGGTTGGGGTTTGCGTCGAGGTCCGGGGTTCGGGTTTGGGTCCACGTCCGCGTCTAGTGTCTGGGTCTAGGGTCGGGGTTCGAGTTTAGGGTCGAGGTCCAGGTTCGGGGTTCGGGTCCAAGTCCGGGTCCAGAGTGTGGGGTTCGGGTCCAAGTCTGGGTGTGGGGTATGGGGTTTGTGTTGGCATTTATGCCCTAAATAAAACCCATTTCAATATAATCAGATTTACTAATTAATAAAGATCAGAAACAACATTTTATGTTGCATGGTTCACATGATTTATTTCATGATTATTGTTTAATGTATAAATTCTATTAAGTCCAGAACATATTTATTTGTACATGATTGTAGTGTTGTCAGCACAGTGGAATATAATCATATTTATATGTTCGAAAGTTTTTTAATTCCCTGATTTGTCAGATCACTGGATTTAGACTGACATGGTAATCAGCGATAGGTTTTCTTACACCTTGGATAAGTGTTATGTCCTTTCCAGGGCATTGGCAAAGTTTACTAGTATCGGATGTATGGAGTATACATTGGATGGGACTGATATTGAACTTTGATTAGATATGTTAAATTTACCGTAATATCTATTCAATTTAATATCACCTAGTTGATCCTAGATCAAATGATCTTAATCCTGGCATGATTAGGTTCGATCTCAAGAGTATTATTCATGTTCTTGGATTTGTTAGTTAAGCCTATTTTCGGGTCAGGGTGATACGTACATTTTGGAACATGATAATGCAATTGAGTGGGAGCGCTAATCAAAGATATGGAATCTATAGCTTCTATAGGTATTTAGAAGTGAAACGATGATTTCCTTCGAGCTTGCTAAATAGAGATAAATGATTGAGATCTCATTTTAGTGATTATATTATTTCACTAAAATATCATTTATAAGGGGCAAGTATTTTAAGGATAAAATACATTGAAAGGGTGTAACGGTAATTTTATCCCTATGCAATGTAGATCATCTATAGAGGATCATTGATTATTGGGATTATAACAATGGATAATTTATAGCGTATCTATATCGTGGAACATATAGAGCGTTCTATATGACCGAGAGTGTAATTCTAAGTTCCAAGAGTGGATGCAACAAGGAATTAATAAGCTAGTGAATTTACTTGGTAAATTCTTGATCAGCTTATTGGAAGCTCGGTTATATAGGCCCATGGTCCCCATACTAGTTGAGACCATACTGCTTGTAAGACTCAGTTAATTGATTTTAATTAATCAATTATAATTCTAAAATTAGACTATGTCTAGTTTATGAATTTTCACTAATCAAGGGCAAAATTGTGAAGAAAAGAGATTCTAGGTTTTATTTATTAATTGAAAGACTTTATTAAGTCTAATTAATAAATTTATTAAATGACAATATTATTTAATAATTAATTTTTAGTTATTAAATGATTGGAATTGGCATTTAAGTGGTTAAATTTGGAAATTAGCGTTTTTGAGAAAATAGGATAGAAAAATGACAAAATGGCAAAATTGTAAAGTGGGCCCATTATCCACTATCTAGGGTCGGCCACACTTAAAGCAATCACCATTTATTTTTTCTATTATTTTAATGCCAAATAAATCTAAGCTAAACCTAGGTGGTTACCTATAAATAGATAGTGATGGCTCACATTCACACTTAACTCTGTCAGATGAAAACTGAGCCTCTTTCTATTCTCTATAGCCGAAACCTCTTCTTCTCTTTTCTTCTTCAATAATTACGAACCTTGAGTCATAGAGTGAGTGCCCACACACATCAAGTGGTATCTCAATCATAGTGTGGAAGATTGTGAAGAATCCAATCAACAAGAAGGAGAATCAGCATCAAAGAAGGAGTGAAAGAGATCCAAGTTCAGATATTGATAATGCTCTGCTATAGAAAGGAATCAAGGGCTAGATATCTAAACGGAAGGAGTCATTATATTCCGCTGCACCCAATGTAAGGTTTTCTAACTTTATATGTGTTTATTTCATTGTTTTAGAAATTCATATTAGGATATTAATGAAACATACTTGTTAGTAAATCTAGGTCCTGGTAAAATATTTTCAACAGTTTGGGTCCGGGGTCTAGGTCCAGGTTCAAGTTCGGGTTTGGTTCCGTGTCTAGGGTCCGAGTATGTGAGCAAAAATGTAAAATATAATATGTTAGACGAAAAAAATTATTTTTGAAAATTGAAAATAATATTTTGATGTTTTCTGTTTTCTAGTTTTATAAAACTCAGTTTTTAAAAAATTTAGCCAAACGATCCCTATTAGTTTTTAAAAACTTTTTTTTTTTTTTTTAAAAAAAAAAAAAACTAAAAATTGTTTTAAGTTATGAAGTCATACAATCCATATATTTTTCAAAATGGGATATATTAATAACATCAGCTTAATTTTAGTCAAAATAGAACATAATAATACATTGAGTTGTGATGTTATGACTAGTTTGTTTACATTTTTTTGTATTTTTATATACTAAAAATTGGCTTTGAGTTGGTATATTTTAGTGTTATTATTTATTTTTACTAAAATTGGGCTTAGGGTTTCACCCAGACTCCAAACTTGGCCTTGACCGGACCCCATATCTTGATCTTGAGTTGGACTAAGCATCAACCTAGACCCTTAGCCTGACTTGGACCCTAGTCCTTATTCAGGCTCCTAGCCCGACTCGAATCCCGACCCAGACCTTGAGCTTGGCCACGACCTCAACTCGAACCTTGGACCCTTGGCCCCAAGCCCAAACCCCCAGTTCGGACTCAAATTCGCACCTCGACCTAGACCTTGTACCCTCGTTCCCTGACTTGCACCCCAACTTAGGCCCGAACCCCTGGCATAATCTTAACTCGAACGTTGACCTTAACCCCAATCTCACCTTTGTCTCACATCATTTAAAATAAATTAATAAAATAAAAGTTACGAAACACATTTTTTTTTTAATTTTAAAATAGAAAATAAAATAGCTATCAAATATATTATTTATTTTCAAAAATAAAGAATAAAAACTAAAAATTGTATTTTCATTTTTCTAGTTTAAAAAACTCAAAAACAAAAACTTTACCAATCCCTCCTTGACTTGTTTTGCCAAAGGCAGTAATTCCCCATATATAGTATCAATCAAGTCTCTCTTTTTTTTGAGATAACCAATCCTCAAAGTTGATCTTCCTATTTTTGTGGATAATTTCGTTTGTTATACAATTTTTTGGGGTAAGTTGAAAAATACCATTTTTATTAATCAATTAATCAAATTTACCTCTAATTTTATATTTAATTGAAACATACTTCTTTTTATATGTATTGTACTCAAAATACCCTGACATAAGAGAGTTACATGGAGAATATCTTGAAGTGATAGGGGTAAAATTAGTATAATGTTTAAAAAAATAGGTAAATATGATAAACTTTAAAAAAAAAATAAAAATAACAGTAGACAATATAAAAAAGATATAGAGTCTAATTTCCTCCATATATTTTTTTTGGGATATTTTCAAAAATATGGGAAAAATGAGCCATCTTATGATAAATATGGCAACAAAACTAAATGCCACAAAATATGGCATTAACTAAGGAAGCAAACTACAAATATGGTTTTTTTTTAAAAAAAAAAACCATATAATAAGTTAAAAACAGAAACTAATTTTAAATGAATAAAATTTACTATTTTTAACCATATATAAACAAAATCTGTACACAATTTTCTCTCTCCTGCGATTCTCTCTCTCTCTCTCTCTCTCTACTGCGATTCTCTCTTCTCTCTCTACTGCGATACTGCGATTCTCTCTTCTCTCTCTACTGCGATTCTCTCTTCACTTCATCATCTTCTCCGATTCAATTCATCACTTCTCCCTGTCCAAATTTATTCTCTGATTCAAACAAAACTGATCTGAAAAACAGCCATGGCCATGACCAAACACACAGAAGCAACCTGCAACATCGCACCTGATAAGCAATGAAGCTCTCACCTTAAACCAGAAAACGCATTCTTAAACTCAGAGCAGAGCATCGATTAACCTGCACACATAAAATTCAATCAACAAAATCAAGCCAACACCGATTGTCCCTGTCAACAACGATCAAAATAAAATACAGGTACACTTATATAAATTCTGCTATGAATATTATAGGCATATATATACTGCAAAAGAAAATTACACCGATTATGTACAATTCCAATTTAAACTTAAAAGAAAAAAAAAACTAGTTTGAAGTAAATTTCATACAAAAACTATATGATCTTGCATTGCTTCATAATGAAATGTCCATACTTAATCTAGATTTAGACTATGAAGTTTCACAAACAAAAAAAAAAAAAAAAGAAAAGGAAAATTAAACATTATGAAAAATTCAGTTTTAGACATCCACGACCAAAAATGAAAAGATTACTGAAAATTATGAATATAAAACCGGTTTCTAAAAACAATATATATTTTAACTAAAAGTTCTTAAAATGATATTATCTGTTAAACATAAACAAAATATAAAGTAATGTTGGAAACCGGTTTCTGAAATATATAGGGAAACAAACACATATAATTTTTTTTAAAAAAAAAAACAAAAACCGGTTTCTAAATACATTATAAATTTTAACAAACAGTTTCAAAAATGATATTACCTGTTAAAAATAAACAAATATAAAGTAATGTTGGAAACCGGTTTCTGAAATATATAGTGAAACAAACACATATAATTTTAAAACAAAAAAAAAAACCGGTTTCTAAAAACAATATATATTTTAACTAAAAGTTCTTAAAATGATATTATCTATTAAACATAAACAAAATATAAAGTAATGTTGGAAACCGGTTTCTGAAATATATAGGGAAACAAACACATATAATTTTAAAACAACTAAAAACAAAACAAAAAAAATAAGAAAACCAGTTTCTTAATACATTGTAATTTTTAACTAACAATATTTAAAATACTGTGTACAGGTATGGACTCAATAATGTGTGTGGTCAAATATGGAGGGCAATGGAAAGAGGATAAAAAGTATGAAGACTACATAATGACTGGACTACTAATACCAACAAACTGTGATCTAAGAAGTTTGTTGGAAATAGTAAAGGCTGAAATCAAATGCAACACAACAATAGAAATGCATTACCAGTTATGCCCAGACTCACCACCAATGATCAATCTGTAAAAACTGGTTTTTGACATGTTTCCAAAATAGGAATGATCAAATATGTGCATTACATTGATGTTTGAAACCAGTTTCTCCTTTTATATCATTCAGTAGGATACTAGTGATTACGCTAGTTTATTTCAATCTAGAACCTCTAAAACACAATTGTCTAACTAGAATTTTCTTGTATTCCCCTGAGGATCCCAAACAACACCTGCATCAATTCTAAGTAATATAGAAAATGCAATTTCAGAAACTAGTTTTTAACTGATTCCAAATTAGGTATAGGATAAGCCCAAAAAACAACTGATATAGAAACTGTGATCTTCATATAGAAACAAGTTTTCAAATGACAATTTTTAAAATCACAGAACGCACAAATAACACAAATTAAACTAGAGAAACTGGTTTCTGAAGAAAATTAAACTAACACTGACACTAACAGAGTTGAAACTCTTGAAAACAAATCAGAAAAAGGGGCAGAAAATTACTTTGCTCGTTCTCAATCGAAGGCTACCAGGTTCTCCTACTGCTTTTACTTGATTTTCAAAACAGTTTTGGAAATAATTAAGCCAAATTTATTTGTACATACATATGTCCAATTGTGATCGCTTATATGATAGAATTATTTGATCGATTAAAGAGACAAATTCACTTGCAAGCTCTAAGAAACCTAGGTTTTTTACATGCCATAAACTGTTGAAAAACATTAAATATATAATCATATACGTTTGACTGATATGACTTTGACATGATGCATGAATATGCAAGGAAATCAATTTGTTCAACGAATATAAATGTGTCATTGGATATAACCCTCGGTTACCTGGAAAACTTTTGACTTTATGTGCATATAGAAACTGGTTTTTGAAGGAAGATTAGGCAGAATGGGAAAACAAGTATTATAGACAGATGAACCTGTCTCTGAAACCATATAGAATTGGCACACAAAATGCAGGTATACACTGGCTCTCCTTATAGGAGCACTATAGACAGAAACCGGTTATTGAAACTAATTATAATAGCTAGCTTTTCAACATTATAACATTGACAGAAACCGGTTTACGTTTTTATGCACAATGAGTTAAAAGAACACCAATACTGCTGAGCCTAAGATTTGCAGAAAACATCCAACTCCAAGATCTAAACATCCACCTCTATATTGCTCAAGATTCTATTATTTTTAGGTGCATATAGAAACTGGTTTTTGCAGGAAGATTAGGCGGAATGGGAAAACAAGTATTATAGATAGATGAACCTGTCTCTGAAACCATGTAGAATTGGCACACAAAATGCAGGTATACACTGGCTCTCCTTATAAGAGCACTATGTATTTAAACCTATTATTGAAACTAATTATAATAGCTAGCTTTTCAACATTATAACATTGACAGAAACCGGTTTACGTTTTTATGCACAATGAGTTAAAAGAACACTAATACTGCTGAGCCTATGATTTGCAGAAAACATCCAACTCCAAGATCTAAACATCCACCTCTATATTGCTCAAGATCCTATTATTTTTATGGATGGAAATTTTGAACATAAACAAAAGGAAAAATACCCATTCAATTTTTTGTTTCAATACCGTACAAACTTAATAGATCAAATTTTAAAAATCTAAGTCAACATAACGAAGAGTGAGCACCAGTATCGACAATGAGATACTCATATCACAAAAGCTCAAAATCAGACATTATTGGAAATCAAATTTGATACAGACACCATTAAATTCTAACAGAAAAAAGAAAAAACAAAAACAAATATGGAAAGAATACAAAAACAGAACAACCATCACCGAAAAAAAGAATACAGCCACATCACATTCCAGTTACAGTGTATAATAACATATACACATTTTCAAATTAACCCATAATGTTGGTTTAACACAACAAACAAACAGTGTAAAAAAAAAAAAAACTCCATGAACAACCAAAAAACTTCATTAAACACATAAATGAAAATGGAAAAAAACAAACCCTAACATCTGAAAATTAATAAAATGGAAAGATAGAAGCAATACCTTGAAGAACCAAAATCGCAAAATCACAATGTGCCTGATTTCCTCCCAAAATCGGTAGCCAAAAAGCAAAAAAAAAAAAAACAAAATCAAGAACCAGAACAATGAAGCCGAACAGAGGAGAGAAGGAAAGCTGAAGTCGAACAGATGAGAGAGGGAAAAATGAGAGGGATAAAGTGATATAATAGGCTGTTTATGGGGTTTATAGGTCTTAGTTGAAAACTGAAAAAAGAAGTTAAAATGGGGAAGCAACCATCAAATCACCATGATTACATGCAAAAATCCCTCTACAATAAACGGTTATCTTAAAAAAAAACTGTACCAAAAAATTTAAATACTTAAAAGGATTAAAATAACTTAAAGAAACTACAAAACCCACAATATGGGCTTTTGGCAAAATAGTTCCAGGTGTATGGGCTTTAAAATCCCATAAACTATTGCCAAAGTTGAAAAAAGCCATATAAAGGAGTCCATAGTTAAATATGCCATATTTATCATAAAAGGTTTAAAAAAACCATATACCATGTAAATTCTACTTTTTTTTTTTTTTAAGTTTTGGGACTTCACGTGTATGTTGGGCCATAAGAAAAGAAGGTTTTTGATGGCCCAATAGAGTAAATGGGTATTCTTCGGCTACAAGAAACTTTTGGATGGACGGCATTTGGGAAGTTTCCTCTCTTTCTATAAAATCAATCTTCATTCGTATCTTCATCCTCTTGATTCCTCGTCTTAAAATTCTTCACTCTTTTTCGATTAAGAATCAAGAAGGGAGCAAGTAAATCAGGCTCGTCAACTCAGCAAGTTAATCAGTAAATAATTAAAATACTTTAATTCCTCTTTCCTATTTAAAAATTTACACTCTTTTTTTAATGTATATACTATTTTGTACTCTTCTTCATTACGATGCCTATCATATTTTGGTATTTTTTCTTTATTCTTTCTTTCGTACTATGTATATTCTAACAACTTTGGTTCTTTAATTCCTTTAATCCATAATAATAATAACAACAACAACAACAACAACAATAATAATAATCCATTCTAGTTTGGGTGCTAATTAAGTAAAATAACTACTTTAATTAATTGCTATATATTGGTTTTTCTTGTAGAGTAAGTTAGTGAATAGTAGTAATTATTAATTAACAAAATTTGGTGTATTATTATATGATGATTAGAAATCGATCGATCGAAGAATATGGGTATAGATGATGAAGAGATAACATGGCTATTCTGTATAAGAAGAACACTGATGCAAATGCTTAGGGATCGAAACTATTTAGTTGAAGATTGTGAAATCAACATGACTAAACAACAATTCATCGACGCCAATCATGCCCAAAAAATGAGGAAATATCCTACCACCTTATACTTCACTGCAGCAAAAAGGAATGATGACTCTGATCAGGTACACATATAATAGAGGGATTTACCTCTTCAATCTCTTTCTATGAAATTACTTACCTGTTTTTCTTTTTTTTTTTGGTACAAGAAGATTTGTGTTTTTTTCTCCGCTGAAAAGGATAGTAGTGGCGTGGACAAGATGCTTAGGCCATCTATGAAAGCAATCGTAGTTTTTAAAGAAAAATTGCCTAATATTAATAAATTACGTAGACAGTGTGGCGCTGAAATTTTCCAGGTAAAATCTTATATATATTTATATATGTAATACCCCTTGTTTTTTATTCTCAATATTACACTCGGTTTCTCATTACACAGGAAGAAGAATTGTTAGTTAACGTAACAGAGCATGCTCTTGTTCCTAAGCATGAGGTTCTAACAGAGGAGGAGAAGAAGGCTTTGTTGGAGTTTTACAACATTTCAGATTCACAGGTACATATATAGTTTATTACTTAATTAGTCATATATGTATAGTGGGCGGCCGGGGTAATTAAAATGAATTGGTGATGATGATCTCAGCTTCCATGGATAAGAACTACTGATCCAATTGCAAGATACTATGGGTTAAGGCGTGGACAAGTTGTCAAGATAACTCGGCATAGTGAGCTTGAAGGCCAATCTGTCATCTACCGATGTTGTAGCCACTCCTAATTAATAATATATAGATATATATTTTGAGAAACACTCCTAATTTTTTGTTTGGTTTTGGATTTTCTCCATTCATTTTTATTTTGTTGAACACTATTCTATATGACTTAAATATTTTGTATGGCTTCAACAACACAGTCATGTCTTATATATATAGAAAGCTAATTCAATTCGTTTTTTGTATCACTATATGAAGATTTTATTGATTCCGAAGTATGATGTTTCGTAATTATAATGCTAGAAACTTAGAATGTTGTATTAATTTTAGTAATGCAACACATTACACAAATGTGACACATTAATCATAGAGAAGTGATTTTTCATATTTGGGATATAGCTAATAATATATATAAGATTAATATTTTGTGTCCAAATTATTAGAGTATAAAATTCTAATAATTACTTATTATGAAAGTGAGATTAAAAAAAGCACAATAATTTTCATAATTAGATCTCGAGTGATTTTTTGAGTTTTTATTATATTATATTATTTTATTTTTAGAGAAAGTAAATTGCATGTAGTCATGAAGATAACAAGGATGTCAATAATAATAGGCTTATTGTGGGTTAAATTTAATAAATACTAAGTCTTGTGTTAAATTTGATATAATTTTTAGTATGTATTTAATTTAGCACATTTTTTAGAGCACCATTACAGTAGTAATTTTTCTTCAGGTGTTAAAATATATCAATACACTACTTTTTTGACACTCCATTAAAGATGTTTAAAAATAGTATAAGGTAGCAATAACACTCCAATATCAAAGATAAGTTTTCAACAGTAAAATTAAAATTCATACTTCAATTTAATACTATCATTAAGTAGTGTGTTAACTAAATTTTACATGTATATCTTTTAGGTATAATTTTTTCACTATCTTCCAAGGATCCAAGGATTTGAAGGGAAGAAGTTATATTACTATTCATTGTCTTAAAATTAATATAATGTAAGGTAGCAGTGAAACTATTAGCTGGATAGACTTTTAAAATAAGTGTTTGATTCATAGCAATTATAATTTAGAATGCTTTTCTAGCATTAAAATTTTAAATTCATACTTTAATGAATATTATCATTAAGTAAAGTGTAACGTTAATTGAATTTTGTATATTTGTTATAGGCCAATGTAATTTTTTATTTATTAATCACTCAATTATTTAAAGATCTAAGAAATTTCAATAAATAAGTTTTATTATACTTTATTTTTAAAAATTACTCCCATGAAATTATATATGACATAAATTTTAAATTACTTATTTTAAGATTCTCTTTATAAATTACTAATTAGTGTCTTGTTATTAACATTAAAACTTTATTATTTAGCTTTTCTAGAATATCTTTTTTATGTTAGTGGTAATTTTATGAGCTCACAGATTAACTTGACATGTATAGATAATGAAGTTTCTTAAATGGAAAAAACCCTTCTTCTTTAACAGGATTTTTATTTTCCAATCATCTAAAATGATCATTTAATAAAAAAAAACCGCCATCATCAAATAATACTAAATTTCATTGAAGAAAATTAAACATGGGTAATTTTTTGAGTTTTTTCTTTTTATTATTATTATTTTTTTAAATCCACTAAATTAGAGTTATGAATACGTACAAAAAAACTTATAGTAATTACTTACTATATAAAAATTCCCCTAACAAATACTATTAAAAATTGATTTATTTTTTAATTTTTTTTTGGAGGAAATAAAAATTAGGGTTTATCTTTAGGAACTGAGTCTTCTCGTTCTCTTCCATTGTTTCGTCCAAGATTTTCCAAGGGGAAAAAAAATGAAGCTGAAGCAGTTGGAAGGCCTCGTTGGTGAACTTCAACAATTTTCCAACCCAAAAGTCTCTCTCTCTCTCTCTCTCTCTCTCTCTCTCTCTCTCTCTCTCTCTCTCTCTCTTCGAGCTCACTCACTCCTACTGTCGATTTTGATAAAGTTTCTGTAATGCAGGTGGAATTGGAACAATACCCAACTGGACCGCACATTGCTTCTCGCATGCTGTTCACAGTATTACTCTCTTCTCATGTCTTTAGATTGCAAAAGTTGATTCCTTTACTTAATAATTAGGATTACTTTTATGGGTTATATCTCTGTTTTGTTATCCATTTCTTAAAGTGGGTTGTTGGCGTACTTGTGGAAATTTGAACTTCCGTACTTAATGTGGGTTTTATGATTTAGTTTAAGTTCAACAATATTAGTAATGGGAATCCTGTTGTTGGTAATCATTGGAAGTTATTATTAGCTAAGTAAGTTTTAAGTTTGAATTTATAGTGATAATCAAAATTTTCCATATTTTTGCTTTGATTAATTTGAGGGCAACTTTTTGTTTTTAAATGCAATCAGGCAGAGAATTCATTTGAAGATATAAGCAACAAGGTAGTGGCTGATTTTGGTTGCGGATGTGGTACATTAGGTACTGCAGCTGCACTCTTGGGTGCAGAGTGAGTACCCATTTTTCATACTTCTGTTTATTTCTTTGATTTGGTTAGGATTAGTGTATATATCCAGAGCACAATCCAAGCACTATTTTCTTAGAAGTTATAGATAATGATTCCTTAAATTGTAAATGCACAGTCTTTTATAAATAAATTTGATACATGCACTATCTCTTATCTTGAACTTGATCTTAACTCTGTTATGCTTATATCAGACATGTCATTGGCATTGATGTTGACACCCAGGCTCTTGAAATTGCTTCTCTAAATGCAGAGGATCTTGAGGTTATGTTGCTCTCTTTATTCTGGTTGGTAGTGTTATATTCTTAATTAATTGCTTGTTGTAGTCTGATATCATTTTCTTAAGGTTGAATTGAAATTCTAACAAGAACTTGGTGCAATATGCTTGCTCTGTAACTATTTTTTATTAGCCCTAAACAAAGTTCTATGTTGTAAATTCCTTGAATCTGCAGTTGGACATAGATTACGTTCAATGTGACATAAAGAACTTAGTATGGAAAGGTAAAATGCCCCGCCTTTCCATTTCTATGTACTTTGGTCTTTGAAATGGAAACTATTATGATTTCTGTTTGTTTGGTTTCCAAAATACCAGCATATTAGGCCCAATTGATGTGTCATAGTTTTATAAAAGTTCAAGTGATATTTATAATTGCATAATTTATCTTTAATTTTAAATATATTTGTTTTATTAGGTCGAAACGTTGATACTGTTGTAATGAATCCACCTTTCGGAACCCGGAAAAAAGGTGCGGATATGGATTTTCTCTGCATTGCTCTGAAGGTATGTATCAGGACTCTATATCTGAAATTATGATTGCTTGTAATTTTCGGTAGAATCAAAGTTTTCAATCAGTTGATCTGTCATCTCTGTTTTAGTCTAATGTATAACCTATTATCTATATTACCTGTTCTGCTAGGTTGCATCTCAAGCAGTTTATTCCTTACATAAGACCTCAACAAGAGATGTAAGTCATTTGCTACTTTATGAAAAGCTGTTATAATACGACTATTACAACTGCTTCAGCATGATCACGTTCTAGTAAACTAAATCACTATTCATCTGTTAATTCTGCAACTTGACAAGCAACTTATGGATATTATTATGAAACCATAAAGTTTTTGGTCTTCTTATATTCATATCCCGGAGTGTGACTGTAAGCATATTTTCTTTGGTCACCCTGATTGATTTCAGACCATATGATCTGGAGATTAGCAGTTTCTCAAAACAAAAGCTTCCATTTTTTTCAGCAATGTCATTTCAGGCCTTAAATGGTATTGATAGTTTTTTGTTTTTTCGTGGGTCATTTCAGCATGTGAGAAGAGCTGCATTGCGAGACTTCAATGCCAGCAGTGCCGAGGTTTTGTGCGAGGTCAGTGAAAGTCATGTCAGGACTACCAAAAAATGTTGTTGCTTTATTCCTCTTTTGTTGGTTCTAACTATGAACCTTAATGAACTTTCCATGCATTGCTCCAGCTTAGTAATGATCCTTCTTTTTTTTATATAATTAATGGCTTCCTATTTTGCCTTTTTTTTTTCTGTTGTCAGCTTCGATATGATGTGCCACAACTATACAAGTTTCATAAGAAAAAGGAGGTGGATATTGCCGTTGATCTGTGGAGATTTGTGCCAAAATAATTACTAAACACTGCTTGTTTACATTACATTAAGATTGCTTATGGGTCATAGACTCGTGGTACTTAACAAATGTAAATATGAAATCTGTCTGCAACGTTTCTTCGTCCAAATTTATTTGATTTTTCCATTGTCATGTTTTTGTAACAATTAAAATAAGTTCCTTGTCTCTTTTCTTCAGTTTGTATCTCTTTAGAAGTTTAAGTGTGGATTATAGATCAACTATCTGGGATGTATAAGATGACGAACTATTGTTGATACAATGAAGGATAAACCAAAAATCAAATATAATGATACAATAAGCCATATTCGATTTATTGAATATAATGATTCCAAAAATTGCCTTTACAGAAATGCATTTCTGTTTTTGATAAAATAACGAATAAGCAAAAAGATGCTTCCTCAAGATGTAGATCCCAAAATGGTTTTCGTGATACAACACATACACACAACAACATTCTGGCTGAAGATAACGACTAATCCCCTCAAATTACAACAAAAAGAATCAGATTACTTTCATCTAAAGTTTTAGGTTATCCGCTCTGTACCCTTTACTTGTTATTCTCTACCATGAATCAAGAAGCACCACCACATCTCGCCGTGCCTGCTCCAAGTTTCACTAACTTGATGCTTCAGATTCTGCTTTTGGTTTCTCATCTGTCTCCTCCCCGAGAGTGAAGCGAACAAACCTTCTTACTTTGATATTTTCTCCAAGAGCAGCAACAGTTTGCTTAACCAGGTCCTTCACCAGAACACTGTCATCTTTAATGAATGGTTGCTCTAGAAGAGCAAGCTCCCCAAGCCTCTTGGAAATCCTTCCTTCAACAATTTTCTCTCTAATGTTCTCTGGTTTTGACTGAAGGTCCTCTCTTTGCATCTCAAGTTCTTTTTCCTTCTTGACAAAGCTCTCTGGAATATCTTCAACGGATACAAATTGCACCTGTGGGCTGGCCACAACTTGCATTGCAAGATCATCAACCAACTCCTTGAACTTTTCACTTCTACCAACGAAGTCGGTCTCACAGTTTACTTCGATTAGAACTCCAATGCGGGAATCGTGAATATATGAACCGATCCTGCCTTCAGCTGCAAGCCGACTGGATTTCTTATCAGCAGATGAAAGACCCTTCTTTCTCAGGTACTCTTGTGCCTGTGTGATATCCCCTCCTGTCTCCGAAAGAGCTTTCTTGCAGTCCATCATTCCGGCTCCAGTTTCTTCTCGCAATTGTTTAACCAAAGCAGCAGATACAGTTACACTTGGAGGCCTGCAAAATAACGATAAGTATGTGAAACACTTTCAAACTTGGGAGATGGTTGGCACCATGGAAATTCCACTCAAGATAATAAATACATATTAAAAAAAGAAAAATGCATTGTATATGTTTTTGCACCATGGAAGTTCACTGATTTAGATTTATAAACACGCTGAGATGCTGCACTAGTTCGTTTTTCGCAATTGCACTTTTCTCCCAAAACACTAAACAATTTATCTGAATTTCATGATCAATACTGATTGAAAGGTAAAGTACAACTCAGATGTAGAGAAAGTGGCACTTACTTTTGAACACTTTCCTTAGCCTCCTCTGCAGCAGCAGGTTGCTCTTTTGGAATTGGTTTTGCTGCAGTTTGGGCAGCTACCTCAGCAGCAAAATCTTGACTTTTCTTTTCCAAGCCTTCTCCCAAATTAAACCTCACAAATCTTTTCACTTTCATGTTCTCTCCAATGGTTGCAATTGTCTGTTTCACCCAGTCCTTTACAACAAGCTTATCATTCTTTATGTAGGGCTGCTCAAGTAAGGCCAACTCATCAAGCCTTTTCTTGATCCGCCCGTCAACAATCTTTGATCTTATCTGCTCTGGCTTTGACAAAAGATCTTCCTTCTGCATCTCTATATCTCGTTCCTTGTTAACAATCTCTTCTGGAACATCTTCAGTGTTAACATATTGTACTTGAGGGGATGCGGCCACCTGCATGGCTAGATCATCAACCAACTCCTTGAAGATATCACCTCGGGATACGAAATCCGTCTCACAGCTTACTTCAACCAAGACACCAATCCTGCTATCATGAATGTAGGAACCTATTCTTCCCTCAGCAGTAGCTCTGCTAGCTTTCTTTTCTGCACTAGCCAATCCTTTCTTTCGCAGGAACTCTTGAGCTTTTACAATGTCCCCTCCCGTCTCAGACAATGCATTTTTGCAATCCATCATTCCAGCTCCTGATTCTTCACGCAGCTGTTTTACAAGAGCCGGTGATATAGTAGCTGCAGTTGATACATAAACCAATATGAGAAACAAGATATATTTATTATTCGTGGCAATTGTGAAAAAACCTGGAATGATTTCATCCTTGAATTATATTATCTATGGCATAAATCCTTGTTATATGCCAAAGCAATTCTAGATAGCATCTTTGACCCAAAAAAAGTGCATCTACCCAAGCATTGTCCTCTTTGTTTGAAAATTTTCAAATAATAATCAGCAACATTAGGAATGCGATAGTGAAATAAATTTTAATTGATTACCAAGATAACAAAACATTTACAGACTTCAGGCACTTAAAAACATATTAAGATACTTCTATATCCTAGCCATTGAAATGTTTCTTGAGTCATATTTTCAAGTCATAACTCTTAAATTATGACATGGAATTGTGTACGCAGTTTTTGTGTGAACTATGTTTATTGCTACTAAGATAGAAATATCTACTTGTTTACTGGGATAAAAAATTTGTGAACTTTGTTAATCAAATAAGAAAGGAGGAAAAACAACCTTTAGTCACATTTTCAACAGGAGGAGTACTAGTTTTCCCATTAGAGTTAGATTCACTAACGATCTTGTCAGAAGTAGCTCCAACATTATCATCCTCAACATTTGATGGAGAAGGAATTTCGGTCTCAGCAGGTGTTTGTTCTACATTTTCAATGGCTGGACTTTCTGGAGACAATGCTTGCTCTTCTGTGAATGAAATGTGCACTTTAATTTCAATACATACCAAGAAAGAACAATCAAGAGTTCCAAACATAAAAGGAATGGAGTAACATAAGAAAGAGTATCAGATATTGTTATGAGCCTCAGCAAATTATTTCTGACAGTCTCTTAGTGCTTCCTTTTTCAGTTATACTAGGAACACTCAAACCTTGTAGTTAAAACTTATACTCAATGATGTGATTTAAATAAATTTAAGTGACCTTACAAAAAATAAAAAAAATACATTTGAGTGAGCTAATATCATTTAAAAATCATGATAATAATTGATGCCGCATCTAGATTTTGAGTGCAAATTTGAAGTTCTTAGCTTTGCTCTTGAAAGAAAGTGAGACATTTAAACTTTAACATAATGTTCAAGAAAGATTATCAGGTTGCGGACCTGAGCTGGTAATACTTCCATTTTTATCATCTGGTTCCACCTTATCTGCAGTAGGCGGTTCTATTGGCAGTTCATCTTTAACTATAGTATCATCAGCTTTTTGTTCTGTACTCACTTCATCAGTTGAACTTTCTGTAGATAATATTTGATCAGCTGATGCAGCAGTTGAGTCTGACTGTCCTTCATTTTCAACGGGTTCCTCTGTCGATATGCTCACTTCAGTATTCAAAGTTTCAGAACTCACCTCAGCTTTCTCAGTGATTTGGGCTTCACTGTCAGTGCTGTTATCAGTGCTGGAAATAGCCTTTTCCAGCTCCTCTTTGTTGTCTGAAATATCTGTTGAGGCCTCTTCTATTGCACTAGATTCCACCTCTGTCTTCTCTGAAGAAGCTTCATCTAATTTAACTTCTTCTTCAACTGCAGAAAGATTTGCCTCACCACTGATTGCTGTTTGTTCCTCCCCTTCTGGACTATCTAACACAGTCTGGCTTTCACTAACCTTGCTTTCTAATTCTTCTGAAACTTTTGGTGTCACTGGTGTTTCATCAACTTTTTCCATTTTCTCTCTTTCATCCAGAAACGCAGAAATTTCCTTGTTCTCACGGAAGGCCAGCACAAATGGGTTTGTTGCGGTATGGGTTACCCCTTGAGTGTACTTGATATCTTCCTTTTGAGCATTTTCTTCTTTCTTCATTGTCAAGGTTACTTTTCCTCTGCTGAAACGCAACACTCGAACACTAACTTCTTGGCCAACCTCAAGTGAAGTTTCCCCCATATGAGTTCCAAATCCTTCCTCAAGCTCCTCTGTTATGGGAAGGAAACCTTCCTCACCATCAGGGAGAGATATGAAAGAACCAGACCTGTTCATATTCTTCACTGTACCCTCTAGGTCCTGTCCAACGGAAAATTTGGAATTTCTTCTCCCCTCGCCTTTTCTCTGGTTGGGCTTTGAAGGACTCCTGCCAGAGCCAGTCCTGTCATTACCACCAGAAGTATCTCTCCTTTGTGGCGTTTTACTAGAATCATTTTCACGCATAGAGAGAGAAATTCGTCCAGTCTCCATGTTTGCTTCAACTAATTTCACCTTCACTTCTTGCCCAACAGAGACAACACTTCCAACATCTTTGACATAGCTATCACTCAACATGGAAACATGTACCAGTCCATCTGTGAAAGCTCCAAAATCTATAAATGCACCGAATGGCTGGATTGATCTGACTTTCCCAGTAAAAGTTGCACCAGCAACTAGTTCCTCTTTGCTTACTGGTGGCATGTCACTTTTCTTAACAGGTCTTGAACGTTTTGATTGAGCTGATTGAGCTGGCGTTGGACTGGCATCAGATTTCACTTCAGCTTCATCAGACAAAACTTTCGAGGCTCCAGCATCCTCATCTACTACTGGAGATTCTTGTTCCTCCACAGCTACATCAGTTTCTGTAGCTGATAATATATGAATTCTAGACCGATTATGTAATGAACATCCTCTTCCATATGATGGAAGCAATCTAAAAGAAGCTGAGCGAGGTAGCAAAAAATTCTGTGGGGAACACGTTTTTATGGTGCATTTCTTTGAGAAGCTGAATCTTGTTGAGCAATAAGTCTTTCTTGTTCTGAAGACCGTCCCGGGAATAAGTGAAACACTGCTTATAGAGTATGGAATTACAGGCGTCATATTGAATCAAATTACAGAAACTTTCCAATACTATAGGTCCTTCATCCCTTGCTTCACCTGCACAAACGAAAATTTGACTATAAGTTCATCAGTTACCAAATAGTCAAGATAGATTATGTAATTACAATTTAGGAACTTGCTACTACACTGATTGAGCTACCAAATTTTTTGCAACTAGGTGAATTGAGATGTAAGTGATATATTGATTCAACTTGTTCATATAAACAAAGAATATAAGTTTTATGAGCAAATGAATAAATAATGTCATCCGCTAAAACTTAACTACTTAACTACTGTCAATCTATTGTTTATCATTATTCTCAGCACGATAAAAAGAATAAATTCATTGATTACAACGATTCACTCAACTCAATTATGAAACCTGTAACCCAACCATAACCCCTTTTCCAAGAAAAATGTTCACGAAATATTTTGGTACTTGCTTAAAACGCATAAATACAGCACAGAAACCCCTGTTCAACCCTATCATTATCATCTAACCATAAAAATATAAAAGCTTTAGTGCAAACCAAAACTGTACCCCTTAGCATAAAACTTTGAAACACCAAAACTGAACACCGTTTAAACATATATCCTCAGTCGTCACACTGTAGAATCCACTATAAAAGGCATTCAATTGTACAATTTCATAAACAATGCATTTCGCTAAATTAGAAGACTTAAACTCTCCCTAATTATTTGATGGCATTAAAGAGTGAAACAATAAAACAAGTAAAGCATATCAAGAACCATAGTAGTTTCCAGCCCTGAACACCCAAATAGTTCAAAACCCACATGTAAAAGCTGAAGAGAAAGCATGCGGACATGTTAATTAGTTGACTCAAACACAAGAAACAATGGAAAACCCAATGAGCCCATTATAATAGAAAGCAGAAATATTACCTTGTTTAAACAAACAAAACAGAAAAGAGGTTTTGAATTGGGATAGATAGGTAGTTCAGTTCACTGTAGTCTAACTGGTGGTACTGGTAGTCTGGTACTTTGATAAAAGATTATTAATGAGCGCTTTGAGGAGAGGGAAATGAAAGGTGAGGCTTTATATATCCTTATCTTTGTGGTACTGTTTTCTTGTTTCTGGATGGATAGGCAGAGCTATGGTGAAGGTGAGGTTAGGAGAGGAACAGAGACCAGTTCTTCCGGCCCATTTTAATGGGCCAGCTCTAACCAATTATAATTATGGGCCCATAATTGTGAATTCAAGGATAAGGCCCAAATAACAATGGAGGTCTAGATGACCAATGGTTCACCGTTTTATTTTCACAAATACATAAAAACAACAAAAAAATTACAAAATACAGTTTCACAAAATTTTAAATATTTTTACGATTTTTTTATTTTATTTACAATACAGTCTTTTTATGTTGTACTCTTATTAATTTTTTGTTATTTGTATGTTATTTTTTTATTGTTGTTTTGATGTTATTTCTATGTAGTTTTCTTATTGTTTTTATAAAAAACCATAAAAATATAAAAAAAAGAATTCTTTTAAACGTAAAAATATAATATTTTTTACAAAAAATAATATTTTATATAATTATCCTTTTATTAAATTGGTGTTAAATTTTAAATTATGTACTAAATTAGTATACACTCAATTCTACACTGATAATAGTATTAGATTTTAATTCTACACTAATTTGGTGAACATTTGTTTTTGCATTCTAACTTATTTTGTTTCATTTTATTTTAAATTATGATCTTATTCATTAAATTAAAATTTATAACAAAAATAATAGTTAATTTAAAATACTAACATATTTGTAAATACAAAATGACAATAAGAAAATACTAATACTAAAAAAATTAAAACAACATAATATTAAGTTATAAAACTAAAAAAAAAAAATATTAAGTAAAAAAATAATTTAATAGTCAAATTGATTACTTGTGATATTGAAATGCTTGATATTATTGATGCGTTTTTTTTTTGCATAATTTTTTTTTGTTCATTTTGAAAATGGTCGCGTATATTACAATCAATTATAGACTTTTTAATAAGATTTTTTTTTTTAAAAAAAAAAAGTGTAGTGTTTAATTGATAAAATAAATATTTTATTTTACTAAATTATTTTAAAATTTTAAATTCTTACTAGCTAGTAGCCGTGATATAATTGTTATTAATATTTTATAAATGAGCTATTTTGAGTTATTAATATAAATAATATAAAATGTGAAATCTTTTAAGTAAAATATATTTATTTAGTAGAATATTTAGTGTGAATTATTAGAGTTGTTACTTTAAAAAAGTAAATTTTTTTACCCTAAACTGATGTAGATTCTACACCAAATTGATATAATTAAATAGCTAAATGATCTAAATAACCAATTCCATTTTGTTTACATTTTTTTTCCAGGTCAGTCTATGAAACTAAATTAGTTACCATCACAATTTTTTTTTTTTGTTCAGTGTTGAATTGTTTGTAATGAGATCATTCAATTACCACCCTATTATTATTATTGATTACCCATATTTGTATAAGTATTATTTAGCATATATTAAATAGCTATATAAAATAATTGAGCTTTTTTTATTTTTCAACTTGAAAACAGTATTTTTTTTTTATTTTTACGGAATTCTATATAGAAACTTCAACTGCAACTAATGTTGCAACCTAAATTGCAACAACAAATCGTATAGAAACTCCTATTGCAACTAGCACTGCAACCACTTTAGAAACCCAAACTGTAAATTTAAAAAAAAAGTTAAAAAATAGTACACAAGGTAATTTCCCTAAAATAATACTAGCTGTTACCCATATATCGTAATTCATATAAATATTACATATACGGACAATGGTTGTATAAAATCAAACTACAAAAAATAATTACGTAAATTAAATAACTAATTAATTATAAACTGACATATAAAAATTACTTACGTAAAATAATTAAATTAAAAACAACCACACAAAAACTAATTACTTAAAATAATAAAAAAAAAAAAAACTTAAACTTAAAAACTAATTACATAAAACAATAAAACCGACAATTAAATACAAAAATCAATTACTAAATATAACCAACTAAAAAATTGAAAGAAAAATATAATACACCTAAAATAATCAATTAATTTTGTTAAAAAAAACTAAGCTACACCAGAGAGTAATTCTTAACAAATAACTTATAAAAATAAATCACAAAAATTAACTACAATAAACAAACAATTAACAAATTTTTTTTTAAAAAAACTTCAATAAAAAATCTAACACAGAAAAATCAATTATGTGAAACAACCAAATTAAAAGCTAACATACAAAAATTAGCTACACAAAGTAATTCTTAACAAATGACTTATAAAATTAAATCACAAAAAATAACTACAATAAACAAACAATTAACAAATTTTTTTTTTTAAAAAAAAACCTCAATAGAAAATCTAACACGGGAAAATCAATTATGCGAAACAACTAAATTAAAAGCTAACATACAAAAATTAGCTACAGCCAAATCAAACACTGAAACTGGCCGATTGCATTAAACAACAAATCCAACAAATAAACACAAAGACATACTACACTTAAAACAATTAAATTGAAACACCAAAAGTAATTACCTAATACAACCAACTCAAAAAGGGAAACAAATACTACACAATAAAACTAAACAATCAAAACATATATATAATAAATTGAAAACTTTTTTTTTAAAAAAATAGACATACCACAAATGAAATTGTTAACAAATAATTTATAAAATTATCACAAAAACTAGTTACTTAAACAATCAATTAAAAAACATCTAACATTGACAAAACTATTTACTTAAAGCAACTAAATTAAAAACTACCACACAAGAATCAATTAACTGATAGAACTAAATCATAAGCTAAAACTTACAATCCAATTACATAAATAACAAAATCAAAACTTAAATACAGAAACTAGTTACCAAATACAATCAATTGAAAAAACAGAAACAAATATATAAATCACCTAAAATAATAAAACATAAATTAAAATACAAAAATCAATTACAAAATTACCTGAAATAAATTTATAAATTATTTTTGTAAATGCTAGTTACAGAATTTTTTTAGCTAGTTTATTACTTCACTCTGCATTTTGTGCAATATCATCGAATGAGTTTGAGTCTTCATTTTTAGCAAAATGCAATGTTTATGAAAGTGTACGATTGAATACCTTTTAAGTAGATTCTAAAGTGTTACGACTAAAGATGATTAGATGATCGATAGGGTTGAGCAGGTTGCTGTGCTGTACTTATGAATTTTAATCAATACCAAAATATTTTGTGAAACTTTTTCTTGGAAAAGGGGTAAGAAAAAAAAAATTGTAATGCTAATCTTATATAAATCCGAAATTAATTATGTAGGAACATTCTTAAACAATTAAGAATGAGAAATCTATTATCAATTTTAGATCAAAAACAATAAAATCAAAATACACAAATATAATTTCACATTATAATCATATAAACCCTAAAACTTTAAATTTAAAATTCTCTTAATATACACAATGATTTTATGCATATAATATATCAATTGAAAGAGAATTTAACGATCAATAAAACCTTTAAAGTTTTAAGATTTATAAACAAAAAATTGCACATAAAATAATAACGAAATTGATATGAAATTATGGATAATTAACATATACAAATTAATTATACTAATTATAGGTTCTAAATCATATACAATAGGCAATCTGATACCACATGTTAGACAAATTAACCATTAACCCAAGATCTATTTGTATATAACATAGAACACAATAATAAGATATAATAATTAGGTATGTGTACCTGATTGATCCATAGCAATTATCTCTGATTGATCCACAGCAGTTACTCCAATTTGATAGTGCAATACTATCAACTAAGTCTTCCTCCCTAGATCTCTAAATCAGAAGCAGTTTATTTTCTCTGATTATCAAAAGGGTATACAATTGTGATGAGACAATATGTATTTATAGAGTTAGGGAGGGGACTTAGCTACAAAACCCTAGTTGGGCTGGGCTTGCTCATCAAAGGCTTCAGTCAACTAGAAAAGCCCACACTTCTGCTTCACCTAGACTTTACTCACAGATGCTAAGCCCATTAACAATTGATCACCAACAACATGGGCTAACACAGCAAAGAACTATCCAATCAACCCAAATTTTAATAAAACCAATAAAATTTAATGTAAGCCCAAATAAAAGTCTAACAGGTTATGGTAAGGTTTACAGGTTTCATATGATTGAGTTGAGTGAACCATTGTAACCAATGATTTTATTGTGCTGAAAAAATGATAACCAATAGATTGATAGTAGTTATTATTATTTATTTACTTGCAAAACTTAAATTCTTTGTTTATGTGAACAAAATTATGAAGTATATATCATTTACATCTCAATTCACCTTGTTGCAAAAATTTTGGTACCTCAATCAATGTAGTAACTAGTTTCCAAACTGTAATTACTTATAGTCATATTTTTGTTTGTGCAGTGAAGCAAGGGATGAAGGATTCAAGGATCTGTAAAAGACTTATTGGTCAACAAGATTAAACTTCTCAAAGAAATGCGCACCAGGCATAAATATTCCCCACAAATATCTTTTTTTTGCATTGGGTAAGACCATCTTCTATTTATATAACAAATTAAGGTCAAATAAGGTTTTTTTTTTTTTTTTGGGGGGGGGAGGAGGCAAGGGAAAGGTCAAATAATTCTTTAACGATCTTCTATGTGCATTTTTTCCCATACTCATTCAAAATTTATCAAAAGAAAAATCAAGATTAGGTGTAGCATAATGAAATGTTTATTTAATTTAAGTAAAATTAAAAAAGACATAAATCTAACTCTAAAAATTCTATTTTCAATATTGAATGACTATCTACTACAACAAGAAGTTGACTTTCAATATGTTCATTTATTATATGATCCAAATAAAAAACAAAAATCAATAATACAACTATATTAAGAGATATTGTTTCCGAGGAGAAAATAGTTAATTAGAAATACCACGTACGTTTTGATCCATCCATATTCTCTAGTTCAATAATATGTATTAGATATAAATATAATAATTATGTTTTAAAATGTGAAAATACTTTTGGAAAAACAAATGATACACGTGGTTAATGAGCCTCAAATCACTTTCGTTAGCTGAAAAATAAAGGTGTGTAGGACCAATTAATCTAACAACTCAATAATTATAATATATATGACCCATATTTATTATAAATATATTGTAGATTCGTTATATGTATAAAATTGTAAGAAAAATGTCCAAATGCATGCATACAAATCTATATATTTATATATGAGCATTGCTATTAGGCACTAGTGGTGCCTAGCATCTTCTCGACATGTCGTCGCGTAGCGATTGACTAGCGATACTCCCTAAAAACTATTATATTGAATTATATGGGACCCGATACTTAGTTGGATCAATAGCGATATTGATACATAGGAGGGTGCTAGGCACCACTGGTGCCCTTTAACATTTCTCTTTATATATCTACTAGGTGAATGTACGTGCCGAGCCACGTATTGTTAGTTTCATTTAAAATTTTGGTTTTTTTAAGATTTTGAATGTATTTTATTTTTAAAGATTACAAATTTTTTGTTTGAAAAAATTAAATATATATATTTGAAATATTATTTAATAATGTATTAAAAATAATATTAGTGTAATTATAAAATTGTAAATAAATTTATTATTGGAGTAGTAGATTATTCTATTTAGTTTTTTTTTTAACATAGCATTGTAATGTAAGTTTATATCTATAAATATTCTGTAAAGTGTTAATATTATATGAACATCTCCATTTATAAAGCTAAAAAGTGGGTCAATGACAGAAGTGGTATATCTGCAATCACACAAAGATAGAAGTGGTATTTCTGCTTCCTATGCTTATCTAGAGAAAACATTAGATAAGTGAGGTTAACTTTAATATATAAAGATTTTTCTTTTTTAAAAAATAAATAAAAAAAATTATTAATATTCATTTTTTTAATTTAAAAAGAGATTATTAATATTTAAAAGATTGTTTAATTTTTTGGGTTTAATTATTGGGTTTATTTGTTAACGGGAGATCAAACCTAATCGTTAAATTTAACAGAATATTCTTTTATTTTTAAGTATATTCTGTTAAACCAAGAAATGCCGTTAGATAGACACTTTTAATATATAAAGATATATAAATGAGAAATATAAGGGGGTGACGTGACACTCTAAAATACTTCAAATAGCTCTATCTCTTCTCTCCTTAAATCTCTCTCTTTTTTATTTTTTTTTTTATTTTGTTTATAAAAATTAATAAATTAAAAAATATATTTATATACAATCTAAAATCTTTATTTACCAATATTAAATAATAATTAAAATTTTAAAAAATATCTATTTTACTATTTTCTCATTCGATCTATTTTTGATTCATTGTATAATTTTTTTATTAAAATTTTTTAATTTAATAATTTAAAAAAAAAAACTAAAATATCTCTTCATAATAACTCATATATATATAAATTATATCTTTATATATTAAAAGTGTCTATCTAACGACATTTCTTGGTTTAACAGAATATACTTAAAAATAAAAGAATATTCTGTTAAATTTAACGATTAGGTTTGATCGCCCGTTAACAAATAAACCCAATAATTAAACCCAAAAAATTAAACAATCTTTTAAATATTAATAATCTCTTTTTAAATTAAAAAAATCATCTTAGCCACATATCTCTCTAACAAACCTATCTTGGGAGAATATTAATATAATTTTTTTTATTTATTTTTTAAAAAAGAAAAATCTTTATATATTAAAGTTAACCTCACTTATCTAATGTTTTCTCTAGATAAGCATAAGAAGCAAAAATACCACTTCTATCTTTGTGTGATTGTAGATATACCACTTCTGTCATTGACCCACTTTTTAGCTTTATAAATGGAGGTGTTCATATAATATTAACACTTTACAGAATATTTATAGATATAAACTTACATTACAATGCTATGTTAAAAAAAAAAACTAAATAGAATAATCTACTACTCCAATAATAAATTTATTTACAATTTTATAATTACACTAATATTATTTTTAATACATTATTAAATAATATTTCAAATATAAATATTTAATTTTTTCAAACAAAAAATTTGTAATCTTTAAAAATAAAATACATTCAAAATCTTAAAAAGACCAAAATCTTAAATGAAACTAACAATACGTGGCTCGGCACGTACATTCACCTAGTATATATAAAGATGTTAAGATATTTGTTTTGTATCTAACTATATTAAACTCTTAAATTTATAAATTTCTAGACAATGAAATTCCTTAATGATACAGTCTTTTTTAAATCTTCTTGGTTTATGCCATTATTACCATGGAAGCTTTGGACCGCTGTGAAGTCAATAGCCAGATAATAAGTAATACTATTTTTAATGGCCTTGTATGAGTACGGTAATAGGAAATTATTTTCTCTTCATATGATTCTAATCTCTGAACTTAAATTAGAAGTGATCATCTCCTCTACACAATCATATATATTGGTTCTCACTGATCTTGATT
The DNA here is from genome assembly GCF_029168945.1 of Cannabis sativa. NCBI lineage: Eukaryota > Viridiplantae > Streptophyta > Magnoliopsida > Rosales > Cannabaceae > Cannabis > Cannabis sativa. The sequence continues at coordinate 65,435,851 of NC_083601.1, forward strand.
TGTTCTCCTAATTATCCTCGCAGGCAGAAAGCGATTTCGAAATAATGGGCTAAACGATTTAGAATTGGAGATGACTTAAGTTTTTAAGATAGGCCTGAGGTATTCATGGTCGTCCAAAGGGGTGCACCCATCAAAGACCAACCTCGCTGTTCCACCTAAGGTTCGTAGTCTCTCAATGACATGCTTTACACGAATAGAGGGTAATTCATAATCAATTTCTAACTTTTGAGGTTCAAAATTATTATGTGATAATATATTTGCACTTATATAATTAAAAAATCATGTGCTAAATATTTTTTAAAGCTTCCTTTTCATTTATTACCAAAGTCAGAGCTTATTATCTAACTCTATGTTTTTTTCATTATTATTTTTTAGTCTATTATGGATACTACATTGTTATATGATCAATTTTTTTTTTTGTTATGATTTTTAATTTAAATTATTTTGATCAATTTCAGCATGTTCAATTGGGATGATTTTGTAAGAAGTTATTGTATAATATTAATTTCTTTCATTCTATAATGGCTAGCTTAGTAAATATTGATATTGGGTTATATATGTCATAATTTGGTATATTGAGTTATGTTATAATTGTTTCCTTTACTAATTAGTGATTTATATTTTTTTAGGAGCCATGTTGAATACCGAGTTTGCAATTCATAACAAAAATATATCTCAAGAACAAAAAGTATTAATTTTTATGTGATTGTTTAGTTTATGCTGTAATATTTATATCACTTTGTTGTACTTAATCTGTTATGAACATGAAATTTTTTTGGGTTTATTTCTTTACTTCTCTAGATTTTTTTTACAAGGTTAATAGAAGTGACTAATTAGATATACAATAGCTTAAATCCAATCAATCCAATCTATTAGTTATTTTGGAGTGGTTATTTTTTAATATTAAATTATTTAGAATTTATGAAAAAAATATATATTTTTTTTCATATAACTAGCAACAAAATAAAATGAATTATAATTATTTTATGTCTCCAACAACATATTAAAATAAATAAAATAACAAATAACAATTTCAAAAGAAGAAAAAAAATGTATGTATAAAAAAATGTTTACTTTTGTTTGAAATTGTATTTGAAAAAAAAATTATATATAAGAATAGAATATACATTTGATTTATTAAGTTTTGAAATATAATTGTATTATATGCATTAGACTTTTAAATTATTATTTTTTTTTACATTAAAATACTATTTATATATATAACTTTTTAATTTTTTTTTATAAAAATATGTGGATTGGATTGGATCGGTTACTTTTACATGTTAATCAACATTCAATCCGCACAAGTGCGGATTTTGAATTTTCCAATCCAATCCAATCCGCACAAGTGCGGATATCCACACTTTACAGATTGGATTAGATCGGCTATTTTATGAACATCCCTATATATAAGGCCCAGATTCTAAATCGTTGGATCGGGCTGGCTTAATTTTACATCTAACTTCTTATATTTTTCAATCATATAATAAAATACATAATTTATTTCATATATATAATTTAAAATTTTTTAAACATCCGCCGCGAAACGCGGGTTGTTTACTAGTTCTTATTAAAATTTGACGAGAAATTGCTATTTCCCTAGGAGCATTTGATTATTTGCTAAAATATATTATTAGTGTTTAGTATTATTTTCGGTGTCATATTATTATTAGTATAATTAAATGTGGAATCCCATATAACTTAATAAAATAACTTTTAGAGAATATCGCTAATTAATCTTAGGATGCTATACATAATAAAAAGTGATGGACACTACTAGTGCCCTATAGCAATGCTCTCAGGGTCGATACTAGGCCAGGGCCGGCCCTAAAATTTAGTGGGCCAAAGGAAAAAAAATATTTTTGGGCCCTCATTTGGAAAAAAAATGTGCTATTTTTCAATATTGATAAAAAAAAATGTGTAATTTTAAAAAGGGACAAATTTTTTTTGGGCCCCTGAGCTAGGTGGGCCCTAGGCACAGGCCTAGCCTGCCTATGCTCAGGGCCGGCCCTGTACTAGGCATAGGCGGGCTAGGGCCGTGGCTAGGACCCAAAATAAAAAATAAAAAATTTCATGAGAAATTTACACCACATACTGTTTTTTTCAATTTTATTGTTGCACAGCAATTTACATTTTTACTACTCTTTTCAATGCCGATATACTGTATTTTTTAGAATTTTTTTTGTTCCATTTTTATCACGTGTGACATCTCAGGGTATAATCATATCATTTTCTTTCTTATATTTTAAGTTTTATAAAGTTACAATTTGACATGGTGTTATCACTTTTGTGACAATTCTTTTTTTTTTTCTTTTAATTAAATTTGATAATGAAAAATATTAGACATAACACGTTCTTACTCAGTTTCATCTTACTTCCTATTATTCTCTCTCCATGTTCATCATCTTCTTTGTGTGTTTCTTTCTTCTTTTCTTTTTTTATTTTTGTTTTAAAATACATACGATTTTTGTGTTAGGGACAATTTTAGTTGGTTGTCTTTGAAATTTATTCAGTTTTTTTGGTTTTAAATCACAAGTTTCCCTCTACATTTCTCCCCTTTATTACTTATTATTCATGTATTCATTGTACTTGTCACGCCTTCCTATTTTCCTAGGTAACTGTTGTTGGTTCTTTTGTAGTCTCTTTCTTGCATCACTCTGTTGTATTTTCTTTGCTAATCTCTCCTATGGTGCTTGGTCTTTTATTACTCCTTTCAATCAAATTGACTTGATTATGAGGTTAGATAGCGTCCACACTAACTTTTGTCTACTTTGGTATTACATCGATATAGTGGTGAAGTTTAAATCTATAATGCCGACATATATGTTCAATGATTGCTTCCTTTATTATACTAACCCTCTTGTTATCGCATCACTTCATATTTAAAATACAACATATTTTTTTTCCAGCCATATTTATGTCTTGCATATGGTAGACCTCTTTAATTCACAAAACAAATCCTAACTTCTTGATTGCACTATTAAGACCTTCAAAGTCTAAAACTAACTTACATTCCAATACAGGCTATCTACTTTTAGTTAAGTGAGATCATACCATACATGTGCTAAAATACCGTAAGTACAGTAGTAACCCTTTAAAACGAGTTCAGCCCTAACATGGGTTAGGTAGCCCAACTATTTATTTATCATTGACTTTTAACAATAGGTTAACCATCTAGTCTCATAAAATATTAATCAATCAAGTTTCTGAGGTAAGGATACCATATATATAATTAGTAAAACATGTCAAACAGACCTTACTCTGTTCATTAATATTATACCTCCTACACCCCACTTGTATCTGATTACTAGAGACTCACTTTTTATAATTATTTAGTCAGGGCTCCTTGACTCTTATTTTCTAAACTACCTTTAAAAATAAATTTATAATTCACTTAAGCATTTTATTCCATATCTGAATGCAATCATGTTATCAATATAAACATCTCTTTCCTTATAAGTTCCTCACTTCCAATTAGATGAACTTTAGTTATTTTCCAGATAATGGCTATTGTCTCATTCCGGCTTAGATGTGTTCTTCTAGGATTCTCCATTACTAGCCCTCAAGGCCAGGAAAAATATCTATATTTATAAAAATTCATTCCTCTCATTAATTTTAACTTTTGTCAGATCCATTGTCATTCTCTTCTCGAGCGATGTAAGGCGTAGAAATACCATCTCTTTTAATCAAAGTTGCACTCTTTGTGAGTTTTCCTCTTAGTTGATTCTTATGATGACACTCTAACATACTTATACTATTGTCCATAAAGCAAATTGTGAGTAGAATGTAGTATTGTTTGCTTACGATGTGCCTTAAATCCATTTACGTTGCATGAGCATTTTTTAATCCCAACACTTCTCAAAAACTCGCATGGTCCTTGTCATGCCATGAAATTCTTTAAGATACGTCACTTTGGCCTTATATGTGTCTCACTTTTCCCATGCCTCTAATATTAGGGAGACTTTCCTAACGTTTTCTCCTCAAGTTATGCACTACCCTTCTATTGTTGTGTCGATGGGTATGTAGAATCTAAGTATGTCACTCGTGAAAGTTAATTTCTCTTCTTCCTCTTTTGAATTTGTGATCTTCTCTCTATAGTTGTTTGTTGTACCACCCACCTCAAATTTGTATCCACTTTGTATTAGTTGTGCAATTGTGACCTGTTCCAAGTAGTTATCCTCTTGTTGTCTCTCATTCATGTTGTACCCAAATTGTTAGTCGTGCTTGGACCTTCTTTGTCTTTCTCCTTTGAAAATGTCTCTGCCGAAACCATGCACATTTTACTCTATTGTCTCCTCCACCAAGTAGATGACCTTGAGTTTAGAGTTTACAACTTTTCTCCCGTAATCTAATATTTGTTGATGCGTTGTTTATCTCTTAGTGTTTAAGATACCTTCATAAGCTATTACCCTAGCAATTTTATCATGTCTCTTTCTAACTTCTTATTTTGGGTTCTATTCAGCATGCTACACTCCTTTCTATAGATGGCATTGTCCTCTCCCGACTCATTTCTATAACAAATTTCTCTCTAAAGTCTTTGCATACAGTATTCATACTTCTTACCATCTAACTTAAGAGTGTGTAACTTATAGAATATCCAACAAGATAGTACTTGCTCCTTAAAGATCTATTCTTTCATCCTTCTTAATAAGTGGATTTTGTAAAATATATTGTCCAAGTCTAGTATAACGTCTACTATTCTAAGTCATCCCTACTTCCTATATGTTGGGCTTCCATTCATAGCTAGGTGCAGAGACCGCTTCTTCAACCATTCATAGATAGGTGAAAATATATGCGTCGGTACTTAGTTGGCTATAGGTACATTTCATTATGTGCTTCAAGTTCCACTTCTAGTGTTGGTGATCTATTGCACTGAGCCTGTGAAAACTCTTGAACAAATCATCTTAGTCATGCTCGTAGTCCTTCCAATGCATCTATTAGATCGTTAGCCTTAACTATTATTGGGTTCTCTAGAACATCAACCATCTGTGGGTCAGCGGAACACATATCCTTAGTCCCCACCTCTATTGGTCGTTCCTTTCGCATTGATTATAACTGATCTTCTAGTTGCATGTGTGAGCTCTTACAAGAAATGTTGATTTAATAGAAACAAAAGAGTTCAATTATTGGAAGAGAAGATTCCATGTACATATCTAAACTTAATGTTGTCAAGCTTAACTAATAATATTCTATTTATCAAACAAAGTCTTATAAATTCCTAATATAATTTATTCTAAATTTTCAAGAAAGGAACACTGTCCTTCTTAGTTTCAATTCAAGACAATAAAGAAATATAAAACATATTCATCTTCTTCGTAAAAAGTGTTATCAATCATAAGAGGTAAGTTACTCTTAATTTCTCTAAGCACCCACTACAGATGATGCTCTAATTCTAGGAAACATATTTTAATAAAAATCTATGTGTCACATATAAAACTATTAATGGCAATACTAAGCATATTAAAACTAACACTTACGTTATAGTGAGAGGGATCTTTTCAGTCTTTTGTATGTATACTGTGAGTATCCTTCGGCTAAGGAACAATCGCCTCTGATACCACCTGTAACGCCCTACTATTTTGCCTTATTTTATGAAATACTAATTTTGATGCATTAATTAAAAAGATTCAAAGCTATTTGGAAATACACAGTGGGTTTTACAATAAATATGCAAAAAGGTGAATGATTATTCATATTAAAAACAAAATAAGTAGTTGAGTGCATTTTTTTAAAAATAAATTTGCAACATCCCACTAAGCTCAGATTACTTTACTATAAAAAAAAAAAACAAAACCAAGGCTCCACTGGCGTTCTAGACCGTTTGCTCTCCCATAGCCCCTCGCAGTATACATACCAAAACTGACCCAGCTCATCAAACTTACATTCAATGTTCTCTGTCTATTTCCTGTAGGTGGAAAGTAAGGGGGTGAGCTAAACGCCCAGTAAGAAAATGCTTAACATACAATAGCATTCAATACACTAAACATATCTTAAAATTCACAATAATACGAGTCTTTATAACATTAACGTATCCAATCTTAACAATATTATATACCTTAGCTCATAATTGTAATTTAAGTAACTCCAGATATGGAAAGCTATATCATATACCATATATTTGTACTAAACGTACATATATGTAGGGATCACAACCCTGACATCATACTTATAGCACAATCATAGTAATAACATATAATAATTATTTCAATCGTATCATGTCTTTACCATAATGTGGCGTATCATATCCACTACATACACAACCTGGGCCTAACTGGCCCTACAATAACCTGGGTACATTTAGCCTACCATTGTTATAGAATAAGGTATCTCTACATTCAACAACACTGTCGCTGTATCATACCTTACCATAACAATGTCATACACAAATCCGACAAATATAGGATATGGTACCTCTACATTCAACGACCTTATATCCTGTATCATACCCCACCATAACAATTTCATACACGACTTAGAAAAAATGCAGGGTAGGGTATCTCTACATTCAACGGTCTTACCACGTATCATACCCCACCATGGTCCCTCACTTTACCGGAGATGTTAGCATACAACTTACAACATACAACATACAATATATGAATACAACATACAACATATACAAGTCAAAACAACCATAATCTATATATCAATTCACAATTCCATATTGTGTCCATACCACACATTCTCAATACCATATACATATTCATAATAACAAATCATAAATCGTATTCTAATACATAAAGAATTTAAATTTATGCAGATAAACACATACAAAACTATCTAATTTCCTTACCTCAAATCTCGCTGCTTAAGACTTGTTATCTTGTCACTACTACCTATAATAAGACATGGGTCAAGGCCCTAATATTAAAATCCGTACTCTTACAACAGCAGAAAGATCACTATTTTTGACCAACAACTACACTAATTCAGTGAAAGTTGTCTTCATAAAAATTATGGAAAATTCAATTATCTTTCCAATGATATAAAGATCATTAAAATGGATTAAAACTGAGGGAGTTATGATTGTTTTACTGAAACTATTTCAGAAAAGGAATATGGAGTAACGAATTACATGACTTAGTAAAAATACAAACTTTTGGCATTGAGGTTCAGAACTAGAAGATAATATCTTCATGAAAGTTTTAGGAAATTAAATTCCCTTTCCAATGATACCAAAATCTTTGAAATTAAAATTATATTCAGAGAGATATTGTAATTTTACTAAAACAATTTTGCAAGGACAATATTCAAGAAACGAATCACATGATACAGAAGGGAACTAATTTTTCGACATAGTATAACTCCGAATTAATGAAATGTTTCTTCATGAAACTTATGAGAAATTGAATAAGCTTTAAAAGCATATATAGATCATTAAAAATGAATGAGAATTGAGAGAGTTATGGTATTTTAAGTGAAAGTACTTTTCTAGGAATATGAAGAAAAACGAATTACAACAACTGCAGCAAGATGATCATTTTTGACATAGAATAATACCGAAATTGATAAATAGTTTCTTTATAAAAATTTTAGATCATCGAATAAGCTTTCTAACATACAAAAATCGTTGAAAACTGATCAATATCGAGAGAGATACGACTATTTTACTAAGACAATAATTTTTAGATAAATGAAAAAAACGAGATTTCATAGTTTAACCTAAAAGTTCACAAAAATAAGTGGAAGAACTCCCTTACCTCTTGATGACTCTTCTTAATCAAATTCTAGATCTTGAAATCTCAATTATTAGTGGTGATGATGATCTCAACCCTACGTTGATGAAAATCATGAGTGGTATTTAGCGAAGAGAACGAAACAAGAAGAGAAATAATAAATCCTTGATAGATACAAAGATGAATAGATTGTAGGATTAGGATTTTATGAATGTCTTCTCTAAGAATTGTGTTCAAGCTGAAAGAAAGAGATGGAGATTGAGTTTTTGTTTTTCTTAGGGTTAGAGGCTCTGCCTATTACGTAACAAGAATGTGAGAGATTTAGGTTTTATAATCTAATTAAACAAAATAATGGTGTAAAAGAAAATAATAAATAACCCCTATAATTTGATGCTAATATAAATAGAATAATTAAATAAAAATCTTATTTGTTAAAAGTGGAATTATTAGTAAAACAGAGAAAATTCCATTGATATTTAAGTATTACAAGAGTTGATCTTAGCCATTGAACAAAGGACAGATGGCAGAAGATTAAGCAAAGGGAATATTGCAAAAATAATAATTACAGTGCACAATATTTGTTGTAACAGAATTTGTACAATTCTAGAATATTCCTTCTGACAATATCTCCAAAAAGTGAGGAGCCATGTAGGCAACCAAGTCATGCACCAGTAAGCAGCCAGGTCATTGATCATTTCTTCACACCACCCCTCAAACGATAGGGTGACTCTTTCACTCTGAGTTTGTCAACTAAAAATTGGAACCTGGCTGGTGACAAACCTTTGGTGAGACAATCATCAACTTGGTCATGTGAGGGTATATAATGAATTTCCAATTTCTTTTGCATAACCTTGTCTCTGATGAAGTGAACATCTAGTTCTATATGCTTAGTTCTTGCATGGTAGACTGGATTGGAAGCCAAAGCACTGGCACTCATGTTATCACACCAGATAATTGAGGGAGCAGAGTGAAACAGTTTCATTACTTTGAATAACTCTTGTAACCATGACAGTTCTGAGGCAAGTTGTGCGAGTGCTCTGTACTCGGACTCAGTACTTGATTGAGCAATAACAGATTGCTTCTTTGATGCCCAAGTAATGAGAGAATCCCCCATGTAGACACAGTACCCTGCAACGGATTTTCTGTCATCTGGGCAGCAGGCCCAATCAGCATCAGAAAAACCAACCAGATTAAGTTGAGTGCCTAGTGAGATGTGAATGCCATGATGCATTGTGCCCTTCAAATACCTGAGAACTCTCTTAGCTGCATTCCAGTGAGCAATCGTTGGAGCTTTAAGGAACTGACTCAACTTATTCACAGCAAAAGAGATATCTGGTCTGGTCTACTCAAATATTGTAAAGCTCCAATTATGCTTCTGTAGGCTGTTGGTGAGTTGAGAGGTTCTCCATCAGACAAAGATAATGGTTTTCCAGCTACCATAGGTGTAGGACTTGGCTTCAGATTAGTTAGCTCGACCTTTTGTAGTAACTCAGCTATGTACTTTCCTTGTAAAAGATAAATACCAGTGTTGTCTCTAAACACTTCAATGCCAAGGATGTAGTTGAGTGTCCAAGATCTTTGAGAGAAAAGATCTTGTTCAGTTTGGTGATGAACAAGTTTAGCTCCCTGGAATTGTTCCCTGTGATGATTATATCATCAACATAGATTAACAACATGATAACATATTGTGGTTTCTTCAGAATGAAGAAGAATGTGTCAGCCTTTGAATTCTCGAATTGCCATTGCAGCAGGGTATTTTTGAATCGATTGAACCAAGCCCTTGGGGCTTGTTTAAGGCCATAGATTGCCTTGTTTAATTTGCACACATGAGTAGGATGTTCGGGAGACTCAAAACCAGGAGGTTGCATCATGTAGACATCCTCCTCAAGTGTGCCATTGAGAAAGGCATTGTTTATGTCAAGCTGTCTGATTTCCCAGTCCTTAGTAACCGCAAGAGTAAGAACAACTCTCACTGTTGGGGCTTTGACAACCGGGGTAAAGGTCTCACTGAAATCAACACCTGGCCTTTGGTGAAAACCTTTAGCAACCAGCCTTGATTTTAGTCTTTGAAGTGACCCATCAGCATTTAGTTTAATCTTGTGAACCCATTTGCACCCCATAATATTGTAGAAAGGTGAATAAGGCACTAGAACCCATGTCTTGTTTTTCTTAAGAGCCCAAATTTTATCTTGCATAGCTTTATTCCACCCTTGGTGTTGAAGAGCAACTTCAATAGTCACTGGTTCATGATTGGATAGATCAAATTTAGCTTATCCAACGTACACCTTGGGCTTGAAAATTCTTGCTTTTGCTCTTCTCACCATTGGATGAGTTATTGGAGGTGCTGGTTACTCTGTTTGGACAGGATCATATGACTGGGATGAGGCATTCCCTGGACTCACAGATTCATTAACAGACTGTGCAATAGTAGGTATATCAAACTGAAAATTATTACTGACCTGGTTGTGTGCAGAGGATTGAGATGGTGATTCTGAGTTAAGTTCTTCTGTGTTGTCTTCAGCTTTAGAATTGAGAGTTTTGTTTTAAGCCATTGAGGGGAAAGTAAACCAGGAATGAAGTGTGTTTAGTGTCAGTGTGTTCTCTGGTTTATAGTTGTTCAGAAAGCCATGTTCAAAGGGGAATTCATTCTCATTGAATATGACATGTCTTGAGATATAAATTCTCCCATGAGGACTTTGTTGGGTTTTGTGCCCTAAATAAAACTCATTTCAATATAATCAGATTTACTTATTAATAAAGATCAGAAATAACATTTTATGTTGCATGGTTCACATGATTTATTTCATGATTATATATATAATGTATGAATTCCATTTAAGTCCAGAACATATGAATTTGTTAATGATTATAGTGTTGTCAACACAGTGGAATATAATCTTAATTATATGTTCGAAAGTTTATTCCGTGATTTGTCAGAACACTGGATTTAGACTGACATGGTATAATCACCGATATGTATTCTTACACCTTGGAAAAGTGTTATGTCCTTTCTAGGACATTGTCAAAGTTTACCAGTATCAGATGTAAGTGTTTTAAGGATAAAATACATTGTAGGGTGTTACGGTAATTTAATCCTTTTACAGTGTAAATCATCTATATAGAGGATCATTGATCAAATTAGGATTATAACAATGGATAACTAATGACGTATCTATATCGTGGAACATGTAGAGCCTTCTATATGACTGAGAGTGCAATTCCAAGTTCTAAGAGTGGATTCAATAAGGAATTAATAAGTTAAGGGAATTTACTTGGTAAATTTGGTTCGACTTATTTGAAGCTCGGTTATATAGACCCATGGTCCCCATACTAGTTGAGACCATACTGCTTGTAAGACTTAGTTAATTGATTTTAATTAATCAATTATAATTCTAAAGTTAGACTATGTCTACTTTATGAATTTTCACTAAGCAAGGGCGAAATTGTAAAGAAAGAGATTCTAGGTTTATTTATTAATTAAGATAATTTATATGTTTAAATTAATAAATATATTAAATGGCAATATTATTTAATAATTATTTTTTAAGTTATTAAATAATTAGAATTGGCATTTAAAATGTTAAATTGGAAAATTTGCATTTTTGAGAAAATAGGAATGAAAAATAACAAAATGGGAAAATTGCAAAGTGAGGCCCAATCCTATTCTGGCTGCCCACTATGCATAGGCTTTTAACATTTATTTTTTCATTATTTTAATTCCACACAATTCTAACCTAAACCTAGAGGGAATTCTATAAATAGAAAGTATTGGCTTCAGGAAACTCATGACTTTGAACATTGTTTCCTTCAGAGAAAAGCCTACTCGCCCCTCTCTCTCTTTTCTTCTCTCAAATTTTGAAATTCCCATGAGTGATAGAGTAGTGCCCACACACATCAAGTGGTACCTCAATTACAGTATGTAAGACTGTGGAAAATCAGCATCAAAGAAGGAGAGAAAGAGATCCAGATTCAGATCTTGATAATGCTCTGCTACAGAAAGGAATCAAGGGCTAGAGATCTGAATGGAAGGAGTCATTATATTCCGTTGCACCTAATGTAAGGTTTTCTTAAACTCTTAATTATGTGTTTATTTCATTGTTTTAGAATTCATATTAGGATGTTAATCAAACATACTTGGTAGTAAATCTAGATCTTGGTAAAATATTTCCAACAGACTTAGGCATTTATAGCCTTTGAACACTTCACTATACCCTAGATTGACACATTTTATAGAGTGGAATTGGAATTTATGTTGCTGATAGGGTCTGATGCAAGGGAAACAAGTAGCTCCAAAGATTTTTAAAAGCTTGTAATCAGGTGCTTTGGAGTTGATTATTTCATAGGGTGATTTGCCACTCAACACAGCGGTAGGTAGCCTATTTATCAAATAGATAGAGGTCTGAAATGCATCAAACAAGTATTTTAGTGGGATATGGGCTTGAGCTAGCAATGTCAATCCCATCTCCACTATGTGCATCTGTTTCCTCTCAGCTCTCCCATTTTAAGCTGAGGTTCTAGGGCAAGAATGCTGAAATTCAATTCCACTTTTGGCAACTAAATCAGAGAAAGCATCTGTAATGACTGCTCTAGTAATTTAGATTAGTAAGGGCAATTAGCACTAATTTTTATTATTTTATTATTATATGTGAATTAATTTAATTCTGGACCCCAATATTTAGAAATAAATATTAGAGTTATAATTTCTCAATTTTGGAGATTTTATTAAACTCTTAGGGGTATTATTTAGCATATATGTAAAATATGTTATTTTTGTAATTTTACTCGGCGATAACAGAAAATGCGATGGATGGCTAGATTGATCACATGGGTAAGTTTAGAACCTTATTTCATACGGGGAAATATTTTAGAGAAAATAAATTATCGGGATTGAGCGAGGTTATGGATTTTGACCATTTTACCCCTAGCTTTTGAGAAGCCTTAGTTTTTGGGTTAAGGGCATTTTAGACATTTGGTTTAATGGTGGATTAGGTGGCTGCCATGAGTAGGTGACACCTAGCACATTAATTTTCAGCAAAGAGTTAATTGGGAAAACCCTTTTCATTTGAGGAAATTATAAGATAAAGAAGAAAAGTTGGAAATTTGAGTTATCTCTTGAACTCTCTCTTTCCTTCTTTCGGCTGGGACAAAGCTAGGGCAAGGAGCAGATTTTTCCTTCCATTTCATTGAGATTTAGCAAGAAATCAAGGAGGAATTAACCAAGGTAACCTTAGTTACTCTCTAGTTATGTTTTTTCTTAAGTTTTGTTTAGTTTCAAGAGGTGATTTTTAGGTTAGTGGCTGTTAGGTTTAGAAATGATTTGGGTTCAGTTTTTATGCTCAATATTGATTGATTTAAGGTTCTAGCTGCTGGTTTTGTTGCTTGGTGTTAGTTCTTAGCAAGCTTGAGTTTTGAAACTCAAGCTTTGAGCTTTAATGGCAATTTGAGATTTGTTGGTGTGTTCTGTGAATTGTTGGCTGGAATATGTTGTTGATCCCCTAACTAGGTACTCTGGAAGGTTTCATTGCATTTGGTGGAGAATTGAGCATTGAATGAATAGTTTGGGGAAAACTGGTGCAAACCGGCTAGCCGGTTTGCAGTGCCACAAAAACCGGCTAGCCGATTTTGGCAGGGTTCCCCGGGCCTTTCATTTTCTCAATTTTTGCCATTTCGATGCCTCGGTTGGGTGTTTCCCCATTTCTAGAGTTAGAATAACCCATTAAGGATATAACAGAACCTAGGGTTTCGGTTTTAAGTTTCCCGGGATTAGTGTTTAATTCATGTGACTTACCCGGTTTCAAAATGTGATTAGGGCATCCATCTAGCACGAGAATTCCGTTCAGGTCGGCCAGCACACTTGAATTTGGAAAACAGGTAAGAATTGTGTATAATGTATGATGTGATTATCTGAATGTATGTATGTGTTAATATGTATACATGCTTATTTGTTGTGATTCATACACTACCAACACTTGTACAGTTGCGGTACGGAGTGCATTGGTAAGGTGTATGATGTTTAGAAGTACGTCATGGTGTTACTAGCACTTGTACGGGAAGGTACAAGGTGTTTGTGGTACAACACTTGATAGTACTCAAGGTGCGGGCATACCCTACCTACACTAGTACGAAGGTATAATGAGTGCATGTGGTACATGGTACATGGTCGTATCCTAGTTAGAACGTTCATACTCATCTGTTAAGCTCTGTAAATAGGTGTATGGGCGCCTATTTACAGGTCGGAAATTATATGATATGTTATATAAATTTCTTACTGAGTCTGTCGACTCACAGTTCTGCTTCCATGTGTAGGTAAAGGAAAGGCTAAGGCTGAACAGGAGTGAACCTGACCTCAGATGGGATTGTACATGTCAAGCAGCGCGACCTGGAGTGTTCGGTCTCGGGACATCTGGGAGTTGTATTTTGAAAGTCGTTGTGCGACCAGTGAATTTGTGTATTTTGGAATATATATTTTGGAAAGTAAATTTTACAAAGTTTGAAAACGGGATCCCGACATTTGTAAATATTTTATTATATTACAAAGTTTAATATTTAATGCAAAAGTTTTAATTTGACACGTTTTTCGAGAAACTTCTTTGATTAGCAAAGATAGCACAATAATTGAAAAAGCACTGTAGCGTGCCTTAGCATTAGGGCGTTACAATTTTGGTATCAGAGCCGCCAGGTTTGTCTACCAAAGCTTGCTAAGACATGTACAATCTTCATTAGAGAAAGCTCGGTTCACGGTTCATTAAGCCCGTACTTGTTTAGTACTTTAAATAAATGTGAATGTGAAAGTATATTAGGAAGCATATTAGATTTTAATTAATTATTTAAAAAAAAAGAAAAGAAAAGAAAGTGTGTTGCCTTTAAATTATTAAGAGTGGTGTTAAGTTTTGATCGTTGTCTATTCTGCCTGGCTTATGGATTTGCAAGCTAAGTCCTATTAAATGGACGCCCCGCGAAATACAAGAAGTCAGGGTGATATGGTTGAGACTGGAGGCGGTCAGAGGAATCCCCAAAATCCTCGTGGTCGCGGCCGTGGCTGTGGTAGAGCTCAGGGTGGTCGCCCTATAAATCCACCTCAAGCTCCTCCTGACCGGGAGCAAAGATTTGCGGAAATGCAAGATCGGATCCGCCAACAAGATGAAGAAATTTAGAGATTGAGGCAGCAGGGTCCTCCTGCCGAGCCTCCTCAGGTGGTTCAGGCCGTGGCCATTCCAGCGGTGCCAGTGGAACAACCTATTGTTGGCAACCGTATGGAGCCGTTGTACGAAAGGTTCCAGAACCAGGCACCTCCAGCGTTTCTGGGAGGTCCGGATGTCATGAAGGCTGAGCAGTGGGTCACAGTGATCGAGCGTATCCTCAACTTTATGGGAGTGGTTGGTAATGATCGGGTGACATGCGCCACTTTCCAGTTTCAGGAAGACGCTCTCGTGTGGTGGGAATTGATAACCCTCACTCCAGACGTCACAGTGATGACCTGGGAAGAATTTAAGGAGGTGTTTAACTCCAAGTATTACAATGAAGCAGTTCGCATTGCAAAGCGGAAATAGTTCACCGAATTGGTTCAAACTGAGGGAATGTCGGTTACTGAGTATACAACAAAGTTTGACCGTTTGGCCAAGCTTGCAGCGGGAATTGTGCCGACTGATTTCAGCAAGAAAGAGAAATATCTAGCTGGTTTGAGTGCGAAGATTCGGCACGATCTAGTGATTACTACCACCGAGGCAACTACGTATGCAGAAATGGTTGAAAAGGCTTTGAGAGCCGAGGGTGCAGTGAAATTTCTTCAGGAGCCTCGGGTGACTCCGAGTGTTGGTGGAACCCCCAGTGTTCCTACTTCTGTTTATGGTAGGGATGGTGGTGACTCCACCACCGAGCAGAAAAGAAAAGTTGTTCCAGCTTCTGGTGGCTCAGGGCAAAGTAAGTGGTTCCGTGGGAACCAAGGCAGAGGTGGACGCCAGGGTTACTCCTACCCTGAGTGTCCACGATGTAAGAAACATCCAGGAGAGTGTAACCGGAAGACATGCTTCCTGTGTGGCATGGTGGGGCATTTCAAGAAAGATTGCCCCCAGGCAAAGAAAACGGAGCCAAAAGCTGAGGTGAAACCGGTTCCTGCTCGAGTGTTTGCCATCACCCAAGCTGATGGTGCAGCCAGTCCTTCTGTTGTGACAGGTCAGCTTTCCGTCAACAACTTATTGTTTACAATATTATTTGATTCGGGAGCTACACGCTCATATGTAGCTACAAGAGTAATTGATCTTTTGGGTAGGCCTTGTGATATTTTAGAAAGAGGGTTTGGAACCCTAATGCCTAGCGGGGAATTGGTTATCTCTAATAGGCGCATTAGGTCTATGCCAATTAGAATCGAAGATAGGGAGTTGAGTACTGGCCTCATAGAATTGAAATTAACTGAGTTTGACATTATACTGGGAATGGATTTTTTATCCAAGTATGTTAGGCTAAAATTAGTCTAAGTTTCGGGTCATATTTTCGGTTAGTTTTCACTCTTTGTTTCTAGTTTTAGGGCTATTTTATGCTTGATTCTTTTGTTTCAGGTCCTTGGGTGTTTAAAGAAAGTATGTACAAGAATTGAGGACAAGTGGTGAAAGAATTGAGAAGAAAAACCAAAAAATTGTGTCGCTGCCTGTTCCAGTCGCGACGGGGAAAATGCCAGTCGCGACAGGAACTGGCAGAGAAAATCTCAAAGTTTCAAAGTTTAACCCCGTCGCGACGGGGGCTTTGCCAGTCGCGACGGGGACCCAGTGACGGGATTTTCGGGCAGTTTCGTAATTTCACGAATTTTAAAGATGAGATTTGGTTTGAATAGAGAGAGTTCGTGAAAATTAGGGAAATTCAGATTTGGAGCCCTAGAAACAAAGGAGGAGGCTAGAAGAGCGGCTTGTGGCGACCCGGATCAATTGCTTCAACTAGTTCTTTCTCTTCTCTTTAATTCTTCTATGCTATTTTCTGTTTCAATGTTAATTATGGATTTGATTATGGATGTTTTGAACTAAACTCCTATTTAGGGAGGATGATGAATGTTGTTTTAAGTTTTGCCTAGTTAATGATTAATTTCCATTCCTTCAATCTTGATTTGTGAAATTATCTATATTTGTGCTTAATTCCATGTGTAAGCTTGATCACCTTCTACATGTTCTATGATCTCAATTCAAAATCTGAAAAGTGAGAATTGAGAATGCTAAAATTGGATAATCTAGGTTTTGATGTGAAAAGAGAGTATTTGCATAGCCTTTGTGATAATTAGATTATTGCTTAATGCTGATTTCATGTTAGTTTAATTAAGAGATTAATTAGAGAACATGTGATTTAGAACCTAAAAGATCTGAAAAGAGTTAGGTTAATTTATAATCTGTCATTCACTTCAAGAAAAGGATAGAAATTAGGCATTAGCGATTGTGGTAAACTAACAACATGATTCTCCTCCCTAATCTCTCATCTTGATTAATATTCACTTGTTTCTTTAAGTTTCTTGAATTTATTTCTTCCTTTTTCAATCATAAATACTTTTGATTTGCCAAATAGAATTATAAGTATAGTTTAGTAGTAATTAATCCAATTCCCTGTGGTTCGACCTCACTTGCGTGAGTATACTACTTGATTGCGTGCACTTGCGTAGTAATTAATAATTTTTGCAACAAGTTTTTGGCGCCGTTGCCGGGGAATTGTATAAAGATTGATATTACATAAAATTATAGTAACTTCTACTTTGGTTAATTTTTTTTGCTTATTTCTAATCTGTTTCTTTTAGATTAAATTTTGTAATATTATTAAAAATTAAATTTTGTTCTAATTTAGTTTTTCTTTTTAGTTTTAGTATTAATTTTGTTGTTTCAAATTTTTATCTTTTAATTACTAATTTAGTTTTTTTTTTTTAATTTTACTAATGTTGTACTTATGAGTTTGACCTGCAAGATAAATCCATATGCTATATCTTGAGGATTTTGTCCAACAACACAATGAACCATTCTATTCTGCTTGGAGGAGATTTAAAGAGCTTGGAGAGAGATGTTATCCCACTTTCTCAAGTGGATGTTTTACATGGCTCTTTTATAATGGACTTAACGATGAAACAAGAAGCTGGGTTGATTATGGAGCAGAGGCAACTGGAGCGCCTCTATTAATGAGAGGCTATGATGTAATAAATCTGTTGAATTATATGGCAGATTTTGATTACGACTGGCATTGGGATCCATCACTTCAGGGTTGGAGTCACCAATACCCACCTTATTGCCCAAATTCATCCCAACAAACTGAAAAAGAGGAGCAACTACTATCACTTCTACAATCACTTCCAGGAGAGATTAATCGCTTAACTGACATGGTGAGATCCTTATGTGATAATTCAATGACTCATGATTCAGAATGTAATAACTCCAATGATGAAAGTTATGAGAGTTGTTGGTACAATGAAGAAGGGTCATTATTTGAATACAAGGAAGATAATGAGCCTACAATTGAAGATCAAGATCCTTGTGAAGAGGAAATCATTGAATATGAAATCAAAAGTGAGGGTATGGATAGCCAAGTAGAGAGTGAGCAACAAGAAGAAGGGTTGTTAGATGAAAGTGTAGAAACTGTGACATTGGAGGATGAAGAAGAACATGGCATCATTGATTCGACTTCATCAATGATATTGACTGATAAACCACCAATGAATCTATATATTTCATCTACATCATATTATATCCTCTACGAGCTACGAAAGGCTTCTCCCCAAGCACATCATCCAAAGTCTTATGTTGTTGGTGCTGATTTTAGTTCAAACTCATCACTTGCCAAGCTTGAAGGCAAGTACAACAACAATTTTCAAGTTGTCTTGCATGACGCTTATTACGGGCGTCAACCGCTTGTTGATGCGGCGCTCAGGTAAGTTTCTTTTCCTTTTTCTTTAATGTCACATTGGGGACAATGTGAATCTTTAGTTTGGGGGGAAGGATTTATAAAAAAATTATTTTCTGCTTTAATTTTCTGTTTTTAGTTAGGAATGGGCAAAAAGCTAGAAGATAATTGTGTGCTGTTGTTTATTGTAATGTGCTCTGAAATTGCAAAATAACTGTGTGCTTAATTCTGTTAACTCTTTGGATTAGTTTGGATGCTTGTATAACATGTGTAAGAATGCAATTTGATGATCTGTGAAAGATGTTATAATTATTTTACTATGGTTTGACTGGATAGCTTAGAACTTGCATGTCTTATTCTTTTGAGGCGAAATCCTTGACAACATTCAATAGGAATATGATTTAGGCATTTGTTGGATAGTTTGAGCCTTTCAAGCCTACCATGAAATGATTACCCTTAGTTAACCCTCTTGAGCCTAAACTTGTTTTATTCTTCACCTGTTGAACCGAAATATGTATCCACACTGTTAAATTTTGTCCTCACTATTTTATCAATGATATCATAAGCTATATAATTAGTTTAGGGGAGCAAAATGCATGGTGTGAGAGAAGATAGAAAAAAAAACGTGCAAGATTGAAAAAAAAAATATAAGTTGTAAGATCAATATCACTGAAAAAAAAAGGAAAAATATTGAAAAAAAAAATATATGATTCAAGAAAAATAATAAAATTCAGTGATGTTGGGAAAAGAGAAAAATTCTCAATCTTGGTTAGTTGTGGGAACACTTTGGGAAATTTGAAATTAGAAGAAGCTTGTGGGTTATTTTTGTGCTTATGATATCGTTAGCCAAAATTGTTTTTTATTCTCCAAATATCTAAGCCATACTCTCTAAACCTCAAAAAGCCCTATTGATTCCGAAAGGATGTTGTCAACATTAGTGGAGAGAGGTAAGCATGCAAGCATATGAGTTATCGGGTAGTGGAATGGTTGGGAAGAGTAAAACCATTATAACACTGTTTTGATTGTGAAGTCATCTTGTGTTTGTGCAGTATGTGATAAACTGAGCATCGAAATTAATTGTTAGAGTTGGTGGAATTGAAATTCTAGTTTGGGCAATGGAAGAGAACAGCACATGACCAGTAGTATTGTGATTATCTCTTAGCATAGTTAGTAGATTAGTAGTTAGTGGTATTTATCTTACTCGAGGGCGAGTAAGAATCTAGTTTGGGGGAATTTGTTAGGCTAAAATTAGTCTAAGTTTTGGGTCATATTTTCGGTTAGTTTTCACTCTTTGTTTCTAGTTTTAGGGCTATTTTACGCTTGATTCTTTTGTTTCAGGTCCTTGGGTGTTTAAAGAAAGTATGTACAAGAATTGAGGACAAGTGGTGAAAGAATTGAGAAGAAAAAACCAAAAAATTGTGTCGCTGCCTGTTCCAGTCGCGACGGGGAAAATGCCAGTCGCGACGGGAACTGGCAGAGAAAATCTCGAAGTTTCGAAGTTTAACCCCGTCGTGACGGGGGCATTGCCAGTCGCGACGGGGACCCCAGTGACGGGATTTTCGGGCAGTTTCGTAATTTTACGAATTTTAAAGATGAGATTTGGTTTGAATAGAGAGAGTTCGTGAAAATTAGGGAAATTCAGATTTGGAGCCCTAGAAACAAAGGAGGAGGCTAGAAGAGCGGCTTGTGGTGACCCGGATCAATTGCTTCAACTAGTTCTTTCTCTTCTCTTTAATTCTTCTATGCTATTTTCTGTTTCAATGTTAATTATGGATTTGATTATGGATATTTTGAACTAAACTCCTATTTAGGGAGGATGATGAATGTTGTTTTAAGTTTTGCCTAGTTAATAATTAATTGCCATTCCTTCAATCTTGATTTGTGAAATTATCTATATTTGTGCTTAATTCCATGTGTAAGCTTGATCACCTTCTACATGTTCTATGATCTCAATTCAAAATCTGAAAAGTGAGAATTGAGAATGCTAAAATTGGATAATCTAGGTTTTGATGTGAAACGAAAGTATTTGCATAACCTTTGTGACAATTAGATTATTGCTTAATGCTGATTTCATGTTAGTTTAATTAAGAGATTAATTAGAGAACATGTGATTTAGAACCTAAAAGATCTGAAAAGAGTTAGGTTAATTTATAATCTGTCATTCACTTCAAGAAAAGGATAGCAATTAGGCATTAACGATTGTGGTAAACTAACAACAGGATTCTCCTCCCTAATCTCTCATCTTGATTAATATTCACTTGTTTCTTTAAGTTTCTTGAATTTATTTCTTCCTTTTTCAATCATAAATACTTTTGATTTGCCAAATAGAATTATAAGTATAGTTTAGTAGTAATTAATCCAATTCCCTGTGGTTCGACCTCACTTGTGTGAGTATACTACTTGATTGCGTGCACTTGCGTAGTAATTAATAATTTCCGCAACAAAGTATTCGGCCAGTATAGATTGTAAGAGAAAATGGTGACTTTTCAGCCGGAAGGAGAAGATCCATTCGTTTATGTGGGATCAGTTCAGGGGTCCCAGATCCCGGTAATTTCTGTATTAAGGGCTAGGGATTTACTATGCGGTGGCTGTGTAGGATTTCTAGCAGTGGTATTTGACTCCAGCAGACCTGAAACATTTGGGCCTGAGGCAGTCAGGGTGGTGAAAGATTTTCTTGACCTGTTTTCCGAAGAATTGCCGGGATTGCCGCCACAGGGAGAGATTGATTTTGTAATTGATCTGGCACCCGGAGTCGAACCTGTTTCTAAAGCTCCATATAGGATGGATCCAGCAGAACTCAAGGAGCTTAAGTTGCAACTTCAGGGGATGCTTGACATTGGGTTTATTCGACCCAGTGTATCGCCCTGGGGAGCTCCGGTTCTCTTTGTGAAAAAGAAAGATGGTTCCCTCAGAATGTGTATTGATTATCGGGAATTAAACAAGTTGACGATTAAGAACAAGTACCCATTGCCCAGAATCGACGATCTGTTCGATCAGCTTCAGGGAAAGACAGTGTTTTTGAAGATTGATTTACGATCTGGTTATCATCAATTGAGGATTCGAGAGGAGGACATACCGAAGACTGCTTTTAGAACCAGATATGGGCACTATGAGTTTCTGGTAATGTCATTTGGATTGACTAATGCTCCTGCGGCCTTTATGGATCTCATGAATAGGGTATTCAAGGATTTCCTCGATAACTGCGTTATAGTGTTTATCAATGACATTCTTGTATACTCTCAATCAGAAGAGGAGCACGAGCATCATCTTCGAATGGTATTGCAGCGACTTAGGGATCACAAGTTGTATGCAAAGTTTAAAAAGTGCGAATTCTGGTTGTCTGAGGTGTCCTTTCTGGGTCATATTGTTGGAAAGAATGGAATTATGGTTGATCTAAACAAGGTAGAATCGGTGAAGAACTGGCCGAGGCCCAAGTCTGTGACGGAAGTTCGAAGTTTTCTCGGATGAGCAGGGTATTATCAGCGTTTCGTCGAAGGATTTTCTAAACTTTCTATACCCCTAACCGAATTGACCAAGAAAAATCAGAGATTTGTGTGGTCAGATAAGTGTGAAACAAGTTTTCAGGAGTTGAAGCAACGTTTGATAACAGCTCCGGTGTTAGCTTTGCCATCAGATCAAGAGAAATTTGTGGTGTACTGTGATGCATCCAGACAGGGTCTAGGATGTGTTCTGATGCAAGCTGACAGAGTCATAGCCTATGCCTCTCGTCAACTGAAAGATTATGAGCAGCGTTATCCAACTCATGATTTAGAGCTCGCTGCTGTGGTTTTTGCTTTAAATATATGGCGACATTATCTTTACGGTGAAAAGTGTGAGATTTATACTGATCATAAGAGTCTCAAATACTTCTTCACCCAGAAAGACTTGAATATGAGGCAGAAAAGGTGGTTGGAGTTGGTTAAGGACTACGATTGTGAAATTTTGCATCACCCTGGGAAAGCCAATGTTGTGGCCGATGCTTTAAGCAGAAAAGGTCCCGGGCAAGTTTATACCACGGTTATGATAGCCCCTCAACTAGCTTCTGAAATGGTTAGTGCAGGGATTGAGTTCATATTTGGGAAATTGCATAATTTGACACTCCAATCTGATCTATTGGAGAGAATCAGAAAGGCACAACTGGAAGATCCCGAGCTAGTTAAGATTCGAGACGAAGTAATGGCTGGTCGGCCTAGAGGCTTTTCAGTCTCGAACAGTGGAATGTTGTTATACAAAGCTCGAGTTTGTGTTCCTAATGTTGATGAGCTTAAGAAAGAGATACTTGATGAAGTTCACACCATGCCTTATTCGTTGCATCCGGGAACCACCAAAATGTATCAGGATTTGAAACCCTACTTCTGGTGGTATGGGATGAAAAGAGATGTGGTGGACTACGTGTCCAAGTGCTTAACCTGCCAGCAGATTAAGGCTGAACATCAGAGGCCGGCAGGGTTACTGCAACCTTTAGTCCTTCCTGAATGGAAGTGGGAGGACATTGCAATGGATTTTGTAACTGGATTGCCTAGAACTATGGGAATGTATGATTCAGTATGGGTCATAGTGGACAGATTCACAAAATCAGCTCACTTTCTACCAGTGAAAGTTACATATTCAGTGGATCAGTACGCTGAATTGTATGTGAAGGAGATAGTTCGTCTCCATGGAGCCCCTAAATCTATTGTGTCAGATATGGATCCAAAGTTTACATCGAAGTTTTGGGTGAGTCTTCAGAAGGCTATGGGTACCAAGTTAAAGTTTAGCACAGCCTTTCACCCTCAGACTGATGGTCAGTCAGAAAGAACTATTCAAATTTTGGAAGACTTACTGCGAGCCTGTGTCATGGACTTTGAGGGTTCATGGACTAAGTACTTGCCTTTAATTGAATTCTCCTACAACAATAGCTACCAGAGTACAATAGGGATGGCTCCCTATGAGATGTTATATGGTAGAAAATGTCGTTCTCCTATCCATTGGGACGAAACGAGAGAAAGAAAGTACTTGGGTCCAGAGTTAGTGCAGAGGACCAATGAGGCAATTGATAAGATCAAGGCTCGGATGCTTGCTGCTCAAAGCAGGCAGAAAAGTTATGCTGATTCGAAGCGCAGGGATGTTACATTTCAGGCAGGGGAATATGTTTTCCTGCGGATTTCACCAATGAAGGGTGTTAGGCGCTTCGGGAAGAAGGGTAAGTTAAGCCCTAGGTTCATTGGGCCATTTCAGATACTCGAGAAGGTCGGGCAGGTAGCATATCGGCTAGCCTTACCACCAGCGTTATCGGCTGTTCATGACGTATTTCACATTTCTATGTTAAGGAAATACGTGGCAGACCCGACTCATATCTTGAGTTATGAAGCCCTTGAACTGCAACCAGACTTATCCTATGAGGAGCAACCTGTTCAGATTTTGGATAGAAAGGAAAAAGTTCTTCGGAACAAGACTATTGTACTGGTTAAGGTGCTCTGGAGGAACAGTAAGGTGGAAGAAGCCACCTGGGAATTGGAGTCGGATATGAGGACTCAACATCCAGAGCTATTCAGGTTAGATTTCGAGGACGAAATCCTTTTAACGGGGGGATAATTGTAATGACCGCTCTAGTAATTTAGATTAGTAAGGGCAATTAGCACTAATTTTTATTATTTTATTATTATATGTGAATTAATTTAATTGTGGACCCCAATATTTAGAAATAAATATTAGAGCTATAATTTCTCAATTCTGGAGATTTTATTAAACTCTAAGGGTATTATTTAGCTTATATATAAAATATGTTATTTTTGTAATTTTACTCGGCGACAACGGAAAATGCAATGGGTGGCTAGATTGATCACATGGGTAAGTTTAGAACCTTATTTCATAGGGGGAAATATTTTAGAGAAAATAAATTATCGGGATTGAGCGGGGTTATGGATTTTGACCATTTTACCCCTAGCTTTTGAGAAGCCTTAGTTTTTGGGTTAAGGGCATTTTAGACATTTGGTTTAATGGTGGATTAGGTGGCTGCCATGAGTAGGTGACACCTAGCACATTAATTTTCAGCAAAGAGTTAATTGGGAAAACCCTTTTCATTTGAGGAAATTAAGAGATAAAGAAGAAAAGTTGGAAATTTGAGTTATCTCTTGAACTCTCTTTTTCCTTCTTTCGGCTGGGACAAAGCTAGGGCAAGGAGCAGATTTTTCCTTCCATTTCATTGAGATTTAGCAAGAAATCAAGGAGGAATTAACCAAGGTACCTTAGTTACTCTCTAGTTATGTTTTTTCTTAAGTTTTGTTTAGTTTCAAGAGGTGATTTTTAGGTTAGTGGCTATTAGGTTTAGAAATGATTTGGGTTCAGTTTTTATGCTCAATATTGATTGATTTAAGGTTCTAGCTGCTGGTTTTGTTGCTTGGTGTTAGTTCTAAGCAAGCTTGAGTTTTGAAACTCAAGCTTTGAGCTTTAATGGCAATTTGAGATTTGTTGGTGTGTTCTATGAATTGATGGTTGGAATATGTTGTTTATGCCCTAATTAGGTACTCTGGAAGGTTTAATTGCATTTGGTGGAGAATTGAGCATTGAATGAAAAGTTTGGGGAAAACTGGCGCAAACCAGCTAGCCGGTTTGCAGTGCCACAAAAACCGGCTAGCCGATTTTGGCAGGGTTCCCCGGGCCTTTCATTTTCTCAATTTTTGCTATTTCGATGCCTCGGTTGGGTGTTTCCCCATTTCTAGAGTTAGAATAACCCATTAAGGATATAGTAGAACCTAGGGTTTCGGTTTTAAGTTTCTCGGGATTAGGGTTTAATTCATGTGACTTACCCGGTTTCAAAATGTGATTAAGGCATCTATCTAGCACGAGAATTCCGTTCAGGTCGGCCAGCACACTTGAATTTGGAAAACTGGTAAGAACTGTGTATAATGTATGATGTGATTATCTGAATGTATGTATGTGTTAATATGTATACATGCTTATTTGTTTTGATTCATACACTACCAACACTTGTACAGTTGCGGTACGGAGTGCATTGGTAAGGTGTATGATGTTTAGAAGTACGTCATGGTGTTACTAGCACTTGTACGGGAAGGTACAAGGTGTCTGTGGTACAACACTTGATAGTACTCAAGGTGCGGTCATACCCTACCTACACTAGTACGAAGGTATACTAAGTGCATGTGGTACATGGTACATGGTCGTATCCTAGTTAGAACATTCATACTCATCTGTTAAGCTCTGTAAATAGGTGTATGGGCGCCTATTTACAGGTCGAAAATTATATGATATGTTATATGCATTTCTTACTGAGTTTGTCGACTCACAGTTCTGCTTCCATGTGTAGGTAAAGGAAAGGCTAAGGCTGAACAGGAGTGAACCTGAGCTCAGATGGGATTGTAAATGTCAAGCAGTGCGACCTGGAGTGTTCGGTCTCGGGACATCTGGGAGTTGTATTTTGAAAGTCGCTGTGCGACCAGTGAATTTGTGTATTTTGGAATATATATTTTGGAAAGTAAACTTTATAAAGTTTGAAAACGGGATCCCAGCATTTGTAAGTATTTTATTATATTACAAAGTTTAATATTTAATGCAAAAGTTTTAATTTGACATGTTTTTCGAGAAACTTCTTTGATTAGCAAAGATTGCACAATAATTGAAAAAGCACTGTAGCGTGCCTTAGCATTAGGGCGTTACAGCATCATACTCTCCTCCCCAATCACATCGTATCATCTTAATTTTCTTTTCAAATTTATTCTCAACAAGTGCTTTAAACTGTGTAAAAGCAGCTAGAGCATCTGATTTTTATTTTAAGGGAAATAGCCAAGTGAACCTACTATGATCATCGATGAAATGAATGTAATATTTATAATTGGTATGTGATGCTATTGGTGCTGGACCCCAGAGGTCAGTGTGTATGATTTCTGTTGGGTTTTATGCCCTAAATAAAACTCCATTTCAATGTAATCTGGATTATTCAATATCAATAAAGAAACAGAAGTATTTTTCATTCATTTGTGTATGTTTTGGTTCACCTTATCAATTATTTTTCTGTTTGATTATAAATTCATCCAAACCCTTTTTACATACTTGATCCTGTTTATTGTGTTTTCAGCACAGTAGAAAGTAAACATGACTATGTGATTAAAGATTCCTAGATTTATCAGAACACTGAGGTTTTACTCATATGACAATCTACAACAGAGTTTACTTGCATTTAGAGAAATTCTATGTTCTTTCCAGAGCATTGGTTGAAGTAAAGCTTGGGTTGGATGCATGGAGTATGCATCGGAATGGACCGATATTGAACTTTGACATAGATTTATTAAACTTACCGTAATGTCTATTCAATTCAATATCACCTAGTTGATCCTAGATCAAATGATCTTAATCCTGATATGATTAGGTTCAATCTCAAGAGTGTTATTCATGTTCTTTGATTTGTTAGTTAAGCCTACTTTTGGGTCAGGGTGATACGTACATTTTGGGAACACGGTAGTGCAATTGAGTGGGAGCGCTAACATAAATATGGAATCTATAGCTTCTATTTGACGAATAGAAAGTAAAGGATGATTTCCTTCAAGCTTAACCAAACGGAAATAAATGGTGGAGTACTCATTTCACTTAGCTGAAATATCATTTATACGGGGTTAAGTTTTTTAAGGATAAAATACATTGTAGGGTGTTACGGTAATTTAATCCCTTTATAGTGTAAATCATCTATATAGAGGATCATTGATCAAATTAGGATTATAACAATGGATAATTAATAGCGTGTCTATATGGTGGAACATATAGAGCATTCTATGTAGCTGAGAGTGCAATTCTAAGTTCTATGCGTAGATTCAACGAAGAATTAATAAGTCAGTGAATTTAAGAGGTAAATTCTTGATCTGCTTATTGGAAGCTCGGATATATAGGCCCATGGTCCCCACACTAGTTGAGACAATACTACTTGTAAGAATCATTTAATTGGTTTTAATTAATCAATTATAATTCTCAAGTTAGACTATGTCTATTTGTGAATTTATCACCTATTAAGGGCGAAACTATAAAGAAAGAGTTTATAGGGTATATTTGTTAATTAAGAGACTTGGTTAGTCTAATTAATAAATATAATAAATGACAATATTATTTAATAATTAATTATAGTTATTAAATAGTTGAAATTGACATTTAACTGGTTGAATTTGAAAATTGGCAATTTTTAGAGAAAATGGGAAACAGAAATGATAAAACAGCAAAATTGCAAAAGTGAGGCCCATATCCAACAGCCATGGCCGGCCACATGCGTAGGGTTTTATCATTTATATTTTCATTATTTTAATGCCAAGTAATTCAACCCTAACCCTATGTGGTATTCTATAAACAGAAAGTAATGGCTTCAGGAAACTATGACAATGCATCTCATTCCTTTCAGAGAGAATGCTGAGCCATTTTTCTAAAAGCTAGCTGCCACCTCTCTCTCTTTCTTCTTCTTCTTTGTTTCGAAATCCCTAAGTGATAGAGTAGTGCCCACACACAGTAAGTGTTAGTTTTTATGCCCTAAATAAAACTCCATTTCAATGTAATCTATTTTATTCAACATCAATAAAGAAACAGAAGTATTTTTCATTCATTTGTGTATGTTTTGGTTCACTTTATCAATTGCTTGTCTATTTGATTTATAAATTCATCTTAAACCCTTTTCACATACTTGATCCTGTTTATTGTGTTGTCATCACATTGGAAAGTAAACATGACTATGTGAATAAAGTTTCCTAGATTTATCAGACACAGGGTTTTACTGATATGATAATCTACAACAAGAGTTTACTTGCATTTGGAGAAATGCTATGTTCTTTCCAGAACATTGGTTAAAGTAAAGCTCAGGTTGGATGCATGGAGTATGCATCGGAAGGGACCGATATTGAACTTTGACTTAGATTTAATTAAACTTACCATAAAATCTATTCAAGTCAATATCGCCAAGTTGATCCTAGATCAAATGTTCTTAATCCTATTATGATTAGGCTCAATCTTGAAAGGCTATTCGTGTTCTTTGATTTGTTAGTTAAGCCTACTTTTAGGTCAGGGTGATACGTACATTTTGGGAACACGGTAGTGCAATTGAGTGAGAGCGCTAACATAAACATGGAATCTATAGCTTCTATCTGGCGAATAGTAAGCAAAGGATGATCTCCTTCGAGCTTGACCAAACGAACATAAATGGTGGAGTACTCACTTCACATAAGCTGAAATATCATTTAAACGGGGTCAAGTATTTTAAGGATAAAATACATAGTAGGGTGTTACGGTAATCTAATCCCTTTACAGTGTAGATCATTCATATAGAGGATCATTGAGCACATTAGGATTATAACAATGGATAACTAATGATGCGTCTATATGGTGGAACATATAGAACATTCTATATACTGAGAGTGCAATTCTAAGTTCTATGCGTGGATTCAACTAAGAATTAATAAGTTAGTGAATTTTAGTGCTAAATTCTTGATCTACTTATTGGAAGCTCGGTTATATAGACCCATGGTCCCCGCACTAGTTGGGATAATATTGTTTGTAAGACTCATTAATTGGCTTTGATTAATCAATTATAATTCTCAAATTAGACTATGTCTATTTGTGAAATTTTCACTAAGTAAGGGCGAAATTGTAAAGAAAGAGTTGTTAGGGGCATATTTGTTAATTATGATACTTTGTATGGTTCAATTAATAAATATGATAAATGACAATATTATTTAATAATTATTTATAGTTATTAAATAGTTAGAATTGGCATTTAAATGGTCGAATTAGAAAATTTGCATTTTTGAGAAAATCAGATACAAAAGTGTTAAAATTACAAAATTGTAAAAAGCAAGGCCCAAACCCAATAAGCCATGGCCGGCCACTTTTGTTGGCATTTTAAACTGATATTTTCATTATTTTAGTGCCAAATAATTCAAACCTAACCCTAGTGGAATGCTATAAATCAGTAGTGAAGGCTTCAGGAAAGTTACACTTCTAAATCAGAAAAACTGAGCCTTTCTCTCTCTACCTTGGCCGCCACCCTCTCTCTCTCTTCTTCCTTCATATTTCGAAATTACCTTAGTGATTAGAGTAGTGCCCACACACAGCAAGCAATACCTCAATCATAGTAAGGAAGATCGTGAAGAAAGATCATCAGCAAAGGAGTTTCAGCATCAAAGATTCAGAGAAAAAGATCCAGGTTCACATCTTGATAATACTCTGCTACAGAAAGGATACAAGGGTTAGAGATCTGAACGGAAGGAGTCATTTAATTTCGCTGCACCCAATGTAAGGTTTCTTAAACTTTATACGTGTTTATTTCATCGTTTTAGAAAGTTCATATTTAGGGTGTTAATAAACATACTTGTGAGTAGATCTAAGATCCTGGTAAAATAATTCCAACAGTAAGTAGTACCTCAATCATAGTGTGGACGATCGTGAAGAGTCCAGATTCAACAAAGAAGGATATTTGGGCTCAGATCTTGATAATACTCTGCGAGATAAATGATACAAGGGTTAGAGATCTGAGTGGAAGGAGACACATTATTCCGCTGCACCTAATGTAAGGTTTCTCATACTTTATATGTGTTTACTTATAATCGTTTTAGAAGTTCATATTTAGGGTTTTAATAACATACTTGTGAGTAGATCTAAGATCCTGGTAAAGTAATTCCAACAATTGCAAGCAACATTTTGGCTCTACTGTGAGAGATATTAAAGGGCAATGCATGTAATGACCGCTTTAGTAATTTGGATTAGTAAAGGTAATTAGCACTAATTTTTATTATTTTATTATTATTTATGAATTTATTTAATTGTGGACCCCAATATTTAGAAATAAATATTAGAGTTATAATTTCTCAATTATGGAGATTTTATTAAACTCTAGGGGTATTATTTAGTTTATATGTGAAATATGCAATTTTTGTAATTTTTGCTCGGCGACAACGAAAAATGCGATGGATGGCTAGTTTGATCACATGAGTAAGTTTAGAACCTTATTTCTTAGTGGGAAATATTTAGAGAAAATAAAATATCGGGATTGAGCGGGTTATGGAATTTGACCATTTTACCCCTAGTTTTTGAAAATACCTAAGTTTTGACTTAAAGGGCATTTTAGTCTTTTTAAATGGGAGATTAGGTGGCTGCCTATAGGAGTGACACCTAGCAAATTTTTCAGCTGAGATTAATTCAATTAATCTTACTTTTCCATTTAGAAAAAAAAAACATAGACCTCTCTTTCTCTCTTTCTCTCTTTCGGCTGGGGCAAAAACCAGGGGGAAATCCATTTTCAAGTTGTTGTTTTCTGAGTTTTCAGCAAGGAATTCAAGGGGCAAATCAACCTAAGGTAAGGCCTAATGACCTCTTCTCTAGTTTTAATGTTTTGAGTTAGTTTGAAATAGTGAAATTGTGATTTAGGAGCTGTTAGGGTTAGGGTTGTTTGGAGTTGAATTTTATGTTTAATTGAGTTGTTCTGTGAAATACTGGCTGAAATATATTGTGTATGCCCTTATTAGGTACTCTGGAATGTTTCATTGCATTTGGTGGAGAATTGAGCAACAAATAAAGGGCTTTGGGAAAACTGGTGCAAACCGGCTAGCCGGTTTGCAGTGCCACAAAAATCGGCTAGCCGGTTTTGGCAGGGTTCCCCGGGCCTTTCATTTTCTCAATTTTCGTCTTTGCGGTGCCTCGGTTGGGTGTTTCCCCATTTCCAGAGTTAGAATAACCCATAGAGAGTATAACAGAACCTAGGGTTTTGGTTTTGGGTTTCCCGGGATTAGGGTTTTAATCATGTAACTTACCCCGTTTTAAAATGTGATTAGGGCATCCATCTAGCACAAGATTTCCGTTCAGGTTGGTCAGTACACTTGAATTCAGAAATCAGGTAAGAACTGAATATAATGTGTGATATGATTATCTGAATGTATATATATGTGTGTGTATATGCATGCTTAGATTGTTATTTGCACTACCAACACTTGTATGGTTATGATACAGAGTGCATTGGTATAGTGGGTGATGTTTGTGAGTACAATACAGTGATACCAACACGAGTATGGGAAAGTGCTGAGGTGTGTGGTATATCACTCAGTGGTACTCAGGGTACGAAACAAACCCTACGAACACTCGTACAGTGAGGTACGTTGTGTATGTGGTATAGTGGATGTACCCTAGTATTGAACGTTCTTGCTCATCTGTTAAGCCCTGTAAATAGGCGTATGGGCGCCTAACTACAGGTCAAAAATTATGTGATATGTTATATGCATTTCTTACTGAGTCTGTCGACTCACAGTTCTGCTTCCATGTGTAGGTAAAGGAAAGGCGAAAGCTGAACACGAGTAAACCTGAGCTCGGATGAGATTGTACATGTCAAGCAGCGCGACCTGGAGTGTTCGATCTCGGGACATCTGAGAATTGTATTTTAGTAGTCGCTGTGCGACGTGTAATACATGTATTTTGGAATGTTAGCTTTTAATAGTTTGAAAACGGGATCCCAGCATTTGTAACTATTTTAATATATTATAAAGTTTAATAATTATTATAAAAGTTTAAATTTGACACGTTTTTCAGAGAAAATTCTTTGATTAGCAAAGATTGCATTGTAATTGAAAAAGCACTGTAGCGTGCCTTAGCATTAGGGCGTTACAACGCATGAGATTTCCCATACTGACAGGCGTCACAAAAACAGGGCTTTTCGTTAATTGAACTCTTTAAATTAGACATTTTTAAAACAGATAGAGAGGGATGTCCTAGCCTCCTGTGCCAGGTATCCTTTAGGGAACTTAAAAAACATTTTGAGTAGGTTGAACTTGGACAGAATACGAACATGGATGAGATTGGTTGAGACAAACAGATGAGCAATTGGTTGATGTTCCCAAGCTGTAGAGACCATCTTTAAGAGCTCCTCTCAGAATCACCTTCCCTGTTCGATCCTTCACACAACAAAAACCAGCAAAAAATTCAATTGATACATTGTTGTCTTGTGTTAGTTTTGAAACACTAACTAAGTTTTTTGCAATAGAGGGCACATG
Organism: Cannabis sativa; assembly: GCF_029168945.1. Classification (NCBI taxonomy): domain Eukaryota; kingdom Viridiplantae; phylum Streptophyta; class Magnoliopsida; order Rosales; family Cannabaceae; genus Cannabis; species Cannabis sativa. The sequence goes on from NC_083601.1 coordinate 65,468,390, forward strand.
TAACACATCTTTGAGAACTAGAGGTGAGTCAGTAAGAGTAGTGAGAGTGGTATTTCCAATCTTTGAAATATGCAACTTACTACCATAACCTATAATTACTTTCTCCTTACCACCATAGTCAGTCTTGTTGTTGATTTTTCCTGCCTCAGATGTCAAATGGTTGCTGGCACCACTGTCAACATACCATCCTTCATCATATAGAGTCTTTAGTGTAGCAACTAAGGCATACTGGTGTTGTTTTTCCTGTGAGTGTTCACTGTTTGGTGGCTGACCAGTGTAGCTTTCATCATACCTGTTGTAACACACAACAGTAGAATGCCCATATTTTCCACACACCTGGCATGTGGGTTTGGAATTGTTGTGCCTGCCCCCTCTTCCTCTTCCTCTTGTGCCACCTCCTCAAGCCATTCTAGGGTGCTGATTATTACCCCGACCATGGTTATAGTTGTTTCCAGATCTACCACGACCATGGCTAGGATTATATGGTTTTTGAGCCATATTTGCAGTAGGATTATCAAACTGTTTGGAGTTGGTAGAGAAAGATGTGAGCCTATCTAGCTTACTGTCGAAACTGAGGACTGTGCTAGAGAGCTCCTGTCATGAGAGGGTTATCCTGGCTTCAAGGGGCACAACAATAGTCAGATATTCAGCTCCTAAACCAGACAAGACATTACCTCGAAGGAGATTATCAGGGTAAGGCTCCCCTGCCAGAGCAAGAGTGTCCACCCACAGTCGCTTTTGTTTTAGATAATCAATCATGGATTGAGAACCCTTCCTTACTGTCTGCAGCTTGGTTCTGAGATCCTCCATATTAGCTCTTGAATGAGCTCCATACAAATCTTCAAGGGTTTTCCATAGGCTTGCAGCATATCTGCAGCCAATGACTTCAGAGGCAATGCCTTCTGTCATCGATCCAAAAAGCCAACCCATCAACAGTTGGTCATGAGTTATCCAAAGTTCATACTCTGGATTTGGATTTGAGATTTCTGTTTCACCATTCTCAGATATTAGAAACTCTGGAGGACATGGTCTGGTACCATTGAGAAATCTTTCCAGACGATGCCCTCTAATAATGGTCATGACCATTGTCTTCCACAGTGGAAAGGTACTCCTGTCCAGCTTCATTGTGAAAAGCTGGCTCAGGGTATTACTGAAAGGAGTAGCCACTATTCCTGAGTTTGTCGATGATGACCCAGGAGATACGATACCTGAGTTGATCGAGGGAGTTTGTCCTGCACCTCTCCCTGGAGTCTGAGATTCGTCTGTGGCCATGGCAGTAGCCAACAATGGCTCTAATAGCAAGTGGAATTATTAGTAAAACAGAGAAAACAAAAGTTGCAAATCTCAGCTCAATGAGCATGAGTAATTCAATTGATATTTAAGTATTACAAGAGTTGATCTTAGCCATTGAACAAAGGACATATGGCAGAAGATTAAGCAAAGGGAATATTACAAAAACAATGATTACAGTGCACAATATTTGTTGTACAGAATTTGTACAATTCTAAAATATTCCTTCTGACAATATCTCCAAAAAGTGAGGAGCCATGTAGGCATACAAGTCATGCACGAGTAAGCAGCCAAGTCAATGATCATTTCTTCACATTAGATATAGGTTTAAATTTGAATTTTAAAACTTAGGGTTTCTATGCTAAGCTTAAGAGGTCGTTACTTTGTAGCTTAATTTTGACCCCAATAAAATTAAAATTACGATAACTCGATTTCTACATAATTGATAGATCTTCGAATTATCTTTCCAACACCACTTGAATCACCTCAATCCAAGCCCTAGAACTCTAGATATGATTGTTTTAGTAAATCAGTTTTTAATCATACGAATTTATCCAAACCTACGAATTTTTTAACATTTTTTTGATGAATCAGAAATTGTATTAGCTCAAAAACAATTGATTACACCCAAATAGCACCCAAAGGAGGGCCTAAATAAAAACAACTATACAATGTTAATATATTTACAAACTTTGAAACCATTGTGTATCTCTCTTTGAAACTTTTTTTGGCCAAAACATCTCAATTCTAAGCTTCAAGTTGGCTTTTAATTCCTTGAGTAAAGCTGGGATTAGTTGTTCCTCTTTGGTCCATAGAACCGTATTTCTCAGCCGCCATATGCTGTAAACCAGGCCGGCTACAGCTGCTGTGTAAACTTGCAGCTTGAACTTTGACTCCTTTGATCTTCCAAGCCATTTAATGAGGTTGGGAAGACTTGTGTGTATTGTTCTCCAATCCAGCCACCTTTTGATTTCCTGCAAACATTCCTTAGTTCTCAAACAATCAAAGAAAAGGTGCTCTGAAGTTTCATCTCCATTACAACACAACAAGCAACTTGAATCGGTGGTGATCTTCATTTTGCATAATCGGTCTCTGGTCTTTAGTCTTTGGTGCATAGCAAGCCAGAGAATGAAACAATGTTTTGGAGCATTAAACCGACTCCAAACTTGCCTTGTCCATTGAATTTTGGGTGGGGTTTGTACCAACATCTTGTACCCAGCCGAGATATTGTATTGTTGTAGTGCAATGGACTGATTTTTTTCTTTGAACTGATCCTTGAGCCTCACTAGACACCTCCAATACCAGCTGGTTTGGCTTGGTGTTTCATAGGCCCACCAATCACCATCATGAATGTAAACACTGTTGATCCATCTCATCCACAAGCTGTCTTCTTTGTTAGCAATCGCCCAAATATACTTCCCCATTGCCGCTCTATTCCACATACCAATATTCTTGAAACCTATACCCCCAACAGCTTTCGGTTGGCATATGAAGTCCCAAGCTATTGCACCTGGCCCATAATACACAGCTTTGGCATTCCATAAGAAGTTCCCTGCATTGCTTCAATATTGGACACAACTTTTTTAGGCAAAATCAAGATTGACACCAATAAGAGTGAATGGCCATCAATACAGAGTTAATGAGAACCACTCTCCCTGCAAAAGAAAGATTTCTAGAACTCCACACTTTGATTCTTGCTGTCATTTTCTCAGCCAGGATCTCACAATCTTTCCCTGATATTCTTTTGGCACCAATTGGAACTCCCAAGTAAGTGAAAGGCAAGGATTGATGCTGGAAGCCAGAGATAGTCATAATTCTCCTTACTTGATCATCAGGCATATTACTTGTGTACATGGCCGTTTTTGTAGCATTTGGAATCAAGCCAGATGTCACAGAGAAAAGTTTAAGGCCCTGAAGTAAATAGTGAACACTTTTGGCATCCCCATTGCAGAATAGTAACACATCATCTGCAAATGCGAGATGGTTTAGTGATATATCTGCACATCTGTCATGATAGTGGAAGTCTTCTTTGTCTCCTATCCTCCTCATTATTCGAGAAAGATATTCCATTCCCAGCACAAATAACAGAGGGGACATTGGATCGCCCTGTCTAAGACCTCTTTTCGACTCAAAATAACCATGCAAAGTACCATTAAACATCAGAGAAAACCGAGGAGTTCTCACACAATTCATGACCAGTTTAATGAACTTAGATGGGAATAAGAGACCCTGCAACATTTCCTCAATGAAATCCCATTCTATAGTGTCGTAAGCCTTCTGCAGATCTAGCTTTATAATACAAGAAGGCTTATTATTCTTTCTCCCATAGTGTCTCAGCAAATCCTGACAAATCATTATATTATGCCCTATGAATCTCCCTTTGATGAAGCCTCCTTGATTCAAGGAGACTAGATTTGGGAGGATGAGTTTGATTCTAGAGCACAACAGCTTTGTTGCAATCTTGTAAATCACATTGCAACAAGCTATTGGTCTAAAATCTTTAACTGTGTTAGGACATTTCATTTTAGGCACTAATGTCAAGATTGTAGAATTAATCTCTTTAAGGATGTTACCTGATTCGAGGAAAGATGTCACAGCTTGAAATATGTCATCTCCCACTATCTCCCAGCAATCTTGGAAAAAGAAACTCGAGTAACCATCCGGTCCTGGAGCTTTGTTCCCAGGAATGTCAAAAAGTGCAACTTTAACCTCATCTTTAGTGAATTGCATCATCAGGTTCTCAGCTTGTTGTTTAGATACAACCACACCTCTGCTGACAAGCTTCTTTAGCACTGGTCTTCTGTTAGCCAAACTTGTTCCCAACAACTCCTTATAGTAATCAACAAAAGCTGCAGAGATCAGATTTGGATCAGTGATTCTGGTGCCATTCTTGCTTTCTATGGAGAATATCTGATTGTGTCGAGCCCTTTGCTTAATACTTGCGTGAAAAATTGCAGTATTTAGATCACCATTTTGTACCCAAGTAACCTTGGCCTTCTGCTGTAAAAAGGCTGAGTAGTCCTGCTGCACTTGAACTAGCTTAGCTCTAGCAGTTATTTCTCTATCAAGCATCCCAACATCAAGAGGATCTTGCTGTAATTGTTGCTGCACATTTTCAAGTTCATCCTTAGCTCTCTGTACAGCCGAATGTATATCAGAAAAACCAGCTTTGTTAATCTCTTTTAGGATCGGTTTAAGAGATTTAAGTTTGGAGACCACCTGGTACATCTTAGTCCCATATATCTGCTTGTTCCACATTTCATACACTTTGCTCCTGAAGCTCGGGTAACTACTCCACATCTTGAAGTATCTAAACGGCTTCCTCCCCTCAGCTCTCTTTGGATACAAGGACAATACACAAGGAGAGTGATCAAAGGTCCCTTCATTCAAGAAATTTACCTCTGCTGTTCGGTATAATTAATACTATAATAATGTTATTTGATAACACTTAAACAATTAACTAAACCCACTAAATATATTATAAAGGAATAATTACATAAGGCACCATTTTTTGTAAAATATTTACATTTTTACGTTCAAAGAATGTTTTTTTTTTTTACATTTTTACGGTTTTCCAAAAAATAACACGAAAAACAACATAAAATCAACAAGAAAACAACATAAAAGTAATATGAAAATAACAACAAAAAATAACATACATATAACAAAAAATTAACAACAAATGAACAAAATTTCAACATAAAAGATCGTATTTTATGTAAATAAAATAAAAAAAATCGTAAAAATGTTTAAAATTCCGTGAAACCGTATTTTTGTTGTTTTTTTTTTTTTGTTGTTTTTGAGCATTTGTGAAATTAACCCTATTATAAAACCCTAATGGACCTTCATATTGGGCTTTTATTAAACGATTAGTTATCTTGTAAAAATACCATAATATTCTACTTTCGTAGTTAATACAACTTTAACTCTCTCTAGAAAATTAGTACAACTACTCTAAACAATAATCTTAACTCACTAACAACACAAATAAATGCGATAATTATCTTCGCATAATTAATATCTCAAGAAAAAATTAAATACTATTTTAATCTAAATATTACAAGTAATTACTCATGGTTAATTTAATATTGTGCTTGAAAATTTGAGAGAATGTGTATACTAAAACTGAATTGTGCTTGAAAATTATCTTCTTTTTCTTTCACAAGAGACGTGTACACATGCGAAATTAATAAGTGAGGAGAAGTACTAACTGATCATGACACAATTAAAAAACTAAAAACTAATAATTTTTTTTTTAAGAAAACATAATTAAAGTTTGGATCTATATAAATATATATGTATAACTATATGAAACTGATGTCACTTACTCTATACATCATAAAGTTCCAATCATGAAAAATGAACAAACTATACACATATAGATAAATATAATGTATGTAAGATATAATGGTGGATCAATATATATATGAAAATAGCGCAGAAATTAATAAGACCACATGCATGAATAAACAAAAGAAACCCCTTTCTTTTAATTAATTAAAGTAATAAACACAGAAAAATGCCATATAGCTGATATATTATTCTTAAGGAGGAGTGTAAATTAAACAATTAAGGAGCATGGGCCGTGGAGATGGATCCATATTTAATTTATGTATATAACAAAATTAATAATTTTATGGAATCACTATGCATGGAGGAATATGACATCATCACTATATATATAGTTTCAGATTCTGTTCAAAGAATTAAAGCAAAAATAAGATAATAATGAAGTATATATTTATTATTAATATTCCCAATGTACTCTTCTCTCTTCATATGTATGTATCCCAATATTTGAATGTAAATATGTATACATACGTATATTGTTGTCCTCAGAGTATACACCAATAAATTTTGTTTTTGGATTGTAACCAATTCAACGGATATATATACATACATATAGGTATAATTTCTTTGCACGATCGATAAAAATTTAGAACAATTGATCACTGATATATTAAGTCCCCCAGATTCAAAATCAATTAATAATACTAATGAAAAGAATAATAACGATATAGAATCTCAATGTTGATTGGAGATTTTTCACTAACTCGAAAGATCAAGGAAGCTACCAAAACATCAACATTAATTCATGCCAATTATTAATTAGTACAATGAAAAAAAAAGATAATAAAAAGGCTTCAACAACTGGAGATAGATCAGAGAAGTAGTAGCTATAGTGAATATTATATTGTACGTATGAATATTGGAACATAAAGAAATAATATTTTTGGGACAAAATAACATAAGAGAATCAATGATTAATAAAATAATGATGGGAAGAGTAGTAATGAATAATGATAGTGGATTTATAAAATCAACGTATATCAGAGAAATAATATCCAAGATAGATCGTAAGAGCACTGGGGATGTTGGTTTTGAAAGTGTATATATTTTTTCACTAACACAACTCAGGAGACACGAAGGACCATATGCATTAATAGTGCCACCATTACCAAGTCATGATAAGTGGGTCCATATATATACATAATATATATACACACACACTAGAATTTGCTATATATTTATAGGAGAGAGTTGAAATTAATATTGTTTTGATAAATTATTAGGAGATGCACATGTGGGTCAGGATCGATTGATCAAGCTAGCTCTTTGTAGTTCCCAATAAACCATTTCCAGATGTGCCAACGTTTAGAAAATCCTTATTATTATACTTATTATTATACGAAATCTTTTTTAATATACTTATTTATATGACTTTTGTTGTACTTTATTATTTGTTAATGTTGATGTATGTGATCATATATGAAAAGGAAAATCTCTTGGGGGGCTTTTAACAATGACCAGCAAATTGCAGCCTTTAGAGATCTATATTAGCTAAGATCCCTGCAATGTTTTTTATCAACATAATTGAAACTACTCCAATCATGCAAGTTTAATTTATAATAATCACACATACATATAATCATTGTACACAATAGGCCACGTACTCCACCAAATTCAAATCACAAAGATCTATATATACATAATACGTACATAAATAGGATATACACATATAAGCGGTACCTATACATTTTTACTCTGGAAATGTTTTATGTTCCATTATTCCATACGAAAATAAATAAATAAAAATACCCTACCTCTGTTTACAATATGCCAATATGTATATAGGTTTTCAAATTATATATATATATGATAGATGTATATATGATATGCAAATGCACAAATGACATGTAATGTTACCTTTTAATCTTAATTAATTAGCTGGTTTCCTTTATTAGAAACTCTTTTTTTCTATGTAAAATGAACAGAAATTTTATTCTCTTTAATTACCCATCTCTCTTTTCTCTTTTTTCTTTCTTCATAATCTTATTATGCCTTTTCTTAGGGAAAGTAGTTTTGAAGAATAAATTAAATTCCTAATCCATCCACTAATCATGTCATACTTTTTCCTGGGGCATTAATTAATAAAGACCGGAAACAGAAAATAGTAATTATTTTTTTTTAGTTTTTTTTTTCTTTGTAAAAATATATAGTCATTATATATGATTTTTTTTAGCAAAATAACTTCTTAAAAAAATTTGTTAGCAAAATAATCATATATTTGATCACACAAGCCACCAAAAATTAGTCTATGTAATCATAAAAAGACACTATTATATACACTATATAAATATATATATATATATAGATGCAACTGCAAGTGTAAATTCAATATAATTATTTTGTTAATTTAACATTTTCATGTTGATCCTTACACACACAAAAAAAGGCTTATTTTTATTTTTTTTTATTTATGTACTAATTAATATACCAACAATATATAGTACTACATTAATAATACACATTAATATATTTACATTTTGTAATACAAATTATTCCACAATATGAAAATAATTATTTATAATTAATGATTTTCATATTGTCATTCTTTCCATTTTAGAATTAATATTACCATTCTTCTTAATGAATGATTTTTTTAATTAGAAATATATATTTAAAAAGTCAAATAAAATATTAAGCAACCTATATATACTGCAGTATATCACATATTTCATGAAAAGTATAACGTCACTAAAATATTCATCAACAAAGATTTAGACCATCGTTTAACGAAAAACATAATAATTTTTTTTTTAAGAAAAAGCTAGAAGGTATACTGATTAAATAAATTATTTATAAAAATTATATATAACACAATAATAATTTTAATATATACATGCAGCACATAAAAATAAACAATAAAGTCTAAACGAAAAATGATAAATTAATAATGTTAAAACTAAAAATATATGAAGTAAACAAAATATATATATATATATATTTTTTTTTTTGTGAGGATGAAATAAATAAAATAGTTGATTTCATATCTATACATGAAAGCTAATTGTTTAAAATAGAAAATAAACAAAAAAAAATTAGTATATATATATTATAAAAAATGCAACTTGTTTGAACTAAAAATTTAGAATAAAAAATGTAAGCAATAAAGTTTAAATTACTAAAATGTATAAGAAAATAATAAAATTAAAATTTATATTAAATTAATTAACAAAATAGTTTATTTATAAATAAAATCAGCATACCTAAAAAAATAAACACAACTAATTTGAATTAAAACAAAATATAAATACAAAAGATAAACAAAAATATTGTTTAATACTTATAAACAAACCAATATGCTAAATAAACAATTCCATATATTAAAACAAATAACTTAGTATAAATTATCATGACAATAATAAATTCACAAAAAATAACATAAATAAAATAAAATAAATATGTATATGTGATCAATTTCGTGAAATTGTTTTTCTTTCCCTTAATTTCTTGTACCGATAAAATTTTGATTTTAAATTGTTTAATTAGTTTAATTAATAATGGTTAAGTATATATGGTTTAAATTTTATATGATTATTAAACGTATTAATTTATTTCCCTTAAAAATATTTAATGTGTTTATTGCTATTATATGATGGACATAAATATATTAATATATTCAAAAATATGTTTAAAAAATATAGTTAATTAGTTTAAAATGTGTAAAGATGTATATAGAAAATCTGAAAAAAAAAGATAATACATATAAAATTTTAAATTAAATAAAGGAATATATTATTATTAAATACATACAATTAACTTACTTTAAATAAACTCCAACAAAATTAACACAAAATATAAATAAAAATCGAAAAATAGTTAAAAGCCAAATATTAATATGTGGTAGTATTATAATAATATTACATATTATAGAAATTCCCCAAAAATGAATTCATCAACTATATAAGTTTAGCAAATTTCCCCTTCTCTTTAAGATAAGATTTGATAATCATATTAATTAATATATACATACATGTACAGTATGTAAAAATATATATGACACGTCAATGCTGATATGTTAGAATGAGTGTTAATTACAGAGGTTATTTCTTATTATCAATATTTTTTTTTTGACACAAATCAATATCTTTAATATATTAATTAATTAATAAAGAAATAAATTAAAAAGTGAGAGACAATGAAAAGAATGTCATTATTAATCAATGTTTAAAAAAGATTGCATCACACAGTATTGGAAAGGTGATGATACATAATTAATGGATATAGATATTGTATATATATACAAATCTTTATTGAGGAATCTTTAGGGATTCTTTTTAATTTAATTTATGAATTTAAACCCCCAAAAGGTTTCAGGACTCTTACATATATATATGTACAGATAAAGATTTATATAGAGTTCAGTTCATCAATCCCCTTCTTTTTAAGTCTTTAACCTTAACCACGCACAAGAGGGTTTGGTACAAGTCCCCGTGTGCTGTATATATATTTATACAAGAATATAATTTAATTATACTTGGGAATCTTATATTATATATAATATATTCTATATCTGATTAATTAAGGCTGATTTTGATGGATTTTGGCAAGTGGTGGTGGGGGAAAGCTTTTCTTTCTCTCTCTCTTTTTTTTTTTTTAATAAAAAAATATTTATATTAATGTATACATAATAATACTAATAATTAATTAATAATAATAATAATTGAAAATAGTACGAGCGTCTTCGAAGGGATTATTATTTTTGCTTGGCAAATCGTGTGGAGTAATGCATCCCTTTTGTTTAGTTTTTGCATGTGCCAACAAATCTACAGTAGATATATCATATATTCTCTGCATATCTCTTTCCACTTTTCTTTGTCTAATTATTAATTTGTTTTCATTTATAAATTAAATTGTATTATTTATTACTATCTATTTATTTTTATATTTATATATGTATATACTAATACTCCATTATTATTCATCAAATCACAATTTAATCAAAGTACATGTATATCTTTAGAAGTAGCCCCCTCCCCTCCCTCCATTTTCTTTCCAGCTGTTTTTGTGTAATTATTTTCTTTTAATTATTTTTCACACAAGGACAACATTTTTAATGTTCCTCCACAAATACAAAAAGATTAATATGTATTAATATCCTATTTTTATTATGTTGAGGAAGTTGGATTCATATAAATATATATAATATCCAGTACTCTCTTCATAATAAATTAAACTAAAAAAATAATGAAATATTCAAATGTACATAAACACATTATTAATATTTAAGATAATAATTAGAATTATAATTATAATTATATATAAGTACTGCAAAATTACGTTAATTAATAAAGACCAATTCATGGCGCCTGACAGCCGTTTACTTCAAGTGATGGAAACCCTAATGTTATAATTATTCAAAAAATTAGTTTCTTCTTTTTTTTTAATATTTTATAATGGAAATTTATTTTATTGCTACCTTGTTACATAATCAATTTGTTGGAGAAAAGTATTGACTATATGTTTAAAATTAAATTGGATTTAATACAATAATAATTATAATATTTTAATATAATCATACGTCACCGTGTGACTATATCACACGTGTCATAATATAAGTAGTTCGATTCCCCAACTCACAGAGCATTTATATTAAAAAATAAAATAAAATAAATATAACATGCTTAAATTATCACATGATTTTCTTTGAATCATCTGATTCACGACATTGAGTTTTTTAATCATGAAAATGAAAATTTAATATAAAATATATTTAATTTTGTTGAACCCCTGACTATGACTAAATTGTCCACAGGTGTAGCCTTTCAAGCTAGCATTGGTAATTGAATATTAAAAATAAAATATAGTTTTAAAAAGAAAAATAAAGGACCTGGATGGATGTAGGCCACAATTAATTAGAATAATTAATCAAGGAACCCAGCCAAGAAAATGTTGCATTTATACCAATGTGTCTTTCCATGATAAATAATATAATAATTAATATAAATGTAATAATATTAAATCACCCTAATGTTTTGAAGGGTGTGATAATCATATAAAATTATAAAAAAAACTAATATATATTACTACACACTATATAATATTTAATTAAATGGCTATGGATTGGGTTCCACAATTTGACCCTTGAGAAGCTTGACTTTCTAATAAGATAAATCATCATGTAATAATCAATATTTGTGTAGTAAATAAAAATTAATGTGAATGTGATTGAATTAAAATATTGATTTTCTTCTCAATGCCCAACAAATGACATGTACTAAGAAGAATAAAAATGTATATATAATATATGTGGGTTTTGGTAATTGCATGAGTTCACATGTTTTCTTTACTTTAAGAAATTGGAGCATTCTCACCTTTCCACCACACAAACAACTCATAAAATTATGACCCACAAATCATGCGTCGAACAGCTCAATTAGATTTGGTTCTTAGCTATGCCACCAAAAACAAGATAATCTATTCATTCAATATTTTTCATCTTAATTCATCATCTTCATTTGGTCAAATCTCTCCATAAATAAATTCATTTGTTATTATTAACATTATATAATTTACCTTTTTTAACTTTTCACCCCCTCCATCTTCATTTCACTTTTTTTTTTCTTTTCATTTTTTTTTACATAAGTAAATATTATTCCGTTGTTAATGTGACAAATTAAGATTAATATAAGAACATATCCAATAGAGTACTAAAAAAAGTAATATATTTGCTAGATTTTAATATCTCCAATGAACAGCTATATATATATAGTGCTATTTTTTAAAATATATTGCTAAAATTTAATTTTAATAGTAATATAAAATATGTCTCAAATTTGAAACAAAAGATAACATGAACTAAATTTTAGCCCACAATAAATACTACATTTTTTAATTATTTTTTTGACACTCATTAATACTATTCATTGACTTTATATTTATAGAATATTAAAATAATATAAATAAAATTAATTATTTTTTATATTTTCAATTAGCATTATTGATATTATTGATTTTTATATCTAATTTATACTTTGTGCATTAGATCACAAATATAAAAATTAAACTAAATGTAACTTTATGGTATATTTTATGCTAAATTTAATCTAAAATATATCATTCATTGGAGATGATATTAATTTATAAAAACTACTACTACTCCATTCGATGTTCTAAGAAGCGGGTTAAATTTGACACAAGATATTACATGAGATTATTTCACAAATATACAAAACAACAAAAAAATTACAAAAATACAGTTTCACGAAATTTTAAATATTTTTACGATTTTTTTAATTTTATTTACAGAAAATGCGGTCTTTTTATGTTATACTCTTATTAATTTTTTGTTAATTTTTTGTTATATGTATGTTATTTTTTGTTGTTATTTTAATGTTATTTAGATGCTATTTTCATGTTGTTTCTATGAAAAACCGTAAAAATGTAAAAAAAAAAAAATTAAACGTAAAAATTTTATTTTATTTTTTACAAAAAATTATACCTTATGTAATTATTCTATATAATTTTGTGATAAATTTAACTCATAATAAATGTCATTTTTTATTTATTGTAATGCAACTAATTATTATGATTCATTAATTTTTATAAAATTTACCTTCTTTATTTATCATATTACTATTATTTAAACAATAATAAATAATAATAATTTTGTATATTCTCAATATAATATGAAATAACTATTAAATAATAATTAATTTTTTTCTTGAAAAAATAATAATTTTTTTTTAATTATTTATCAATTTATGTATTAAAGCTCACAGTTATAAATAATGACATGAACTAAATATAGTACAAACTTTTTTTTTTTTTGTCAAATTTAACAAATTTTAGATTTTGTATTAGAAATGGTCTAATAAGTGCTTTACATACAAACTAAAACGAGTTAGTAATTATTAAAAATATATCATTGGATACGTTGACCAATTTCTTTTTATTAGTTGTGACAAATATTTTGAAAAAGATTGATAGGGGCTATATATTAATGTCTCATAATTAGCTTGATCAATTGGGGTCAGAAGATGATTTTCTTTCTTTCTTTCTATCTACTATCCACAAATAAAAAGATTACTTAGAAACCACATATAATTAAATTCAAATCGGAAAATTTTGGGTCTAAATTTCATAATGTGTTCTATGTAAAAGAAATAATGATAATTTATATGCTGGGTGTTTAAGGAAATTAATTATTAGGTTGGTTTGGTAACCATTACAAATTTTTTTACTTGTAGTCATAATAAAATTTGCGGCTAAAAGTAAAAAAATTATAAATAACTATAAATCAATATTCTAATGTTGTGACTAATTAAAAGGTCCGTACATGACTAAAAATATTAGTTATAAAAAATAAAATTTATTATCACTAAATTTGTTTTTAGTCACAATACTTGTTGTGACTAAAACTAAATTAATAACAACTTGTATTTAAATATTATATTTTCGTGTAATTTTTTATTATGACGTAAAATTTATGTTGTGATTAAACAGTTATTACTAAAAATAACTTTTTTGTAATGAACATTCACATAAATAAATATTTCCTTATTATAATACGAGTCCTAATAAATATGGTATAATATATATATTTGTTAAGGTATAATTATTTAAAATTAGTGCTAATGAGAAATGCCAGCTACCACACTGATCTCATCTCTTTACTAGATCGATGGTGACCTACACCCACATTCTAAAAGTATTTGAAAAAGAAAAATTGGCATGTATTCATTGCATTATAATTTATTTATAAGTAATAATTTATTAATATATGGTAAACAATATGACATATAGTAAAGAAAAAGAAACCTTTTTGTAATTAATTAAAAAAAAAAAAAGAAGATTAGTGTTACATGTTTGTCTCTTAAGCGCGTGGGATATATATATATAGTACAACGAAAGGGATATATATTTATAAACTAATGAAATATTTTAAGAGTTTAAATCATAGACAATCACTTTCAAAGTGGCAGTCTCCAAAGTCCATATAACTAAAGAAAAATAATTATATATATAAAAATAATTATAAAATTAAGAAAGGAAGAAAAGATAGATAGATAATAATTGTTGATATTATAATGATAAAAATAAAATAAATAAAAATAATTATGGAAGTTGTGAAAGTAAGCCAAAACAAATAAAATAATAAGAAGGGCAAAGAGTTTAGGAGAGAAGGGAAAAAGAGCATAAAATCTAGGCATATATATATATAAAAAAACATTAGAATCTGTACACAATCTGATCCAGCGATGCAATTATTAGTGGCTGAGCAAAACAGCTTAAAAAGGGTTTTCCGAGATCTCTGATTTCTCATTAGCTCAGTTTTTGCCTAAGAAAAAAGTTTCTTTTGTTCCAAACGAATTAAGGAAGAAGACCAAGAGAGAGAGAGAGAGAGATCAATTACATAAGTTTCCCTTTGGGATTTGCAAAATAGAATAAGTTGTGTCTTAGTACTAATTATCTAGAAGAAGAGAAAAATATAGGAGGTTTGTATAAATAGTTAGTCACTGGACTAGCTAACTAGAAATTAAGAGAAGAAAAAAAAGATCAGATCATAGGTAGAGAGAAGATATGGGAAGTGGTTATTTTGGAGAGCCAAATTTGGGATCATCAAACGAAAGAGGTGGAAATGGAATAATAAGTGGGTCTTCTAATAATTCATCAAGGAAAGGGAAGAAGTCTAGTTCAGAGAAACCAAGACAACCCCAAAGAGGACTTGGTGTTGCTCAATTGGAGAAAATCAGATTACATGGCCAGATGGGTTGTGCTACTAATAATAATACTACTACTACTACTTATGCCGCTCATCCTTCTCTTCATTCCACCAATTACCCTTCTAATTTCAGTAACGTAATAATTCTATACTAGCTAGACATGAAATTTCCTTTATTTTTTGGTGATTAATTCATGATATTTATTAATATATGTATATATATGTATATGTATGCAGGTCGATGATATGAGACTCCATACAGCTTATTCAGCAATACCATCGTCTTCTTTTTCTTATTCTTCTTCTTCTTCCTCTTCCTCAGCCTCTTATGGTTTCAATCCCAATATCATGGTACGTATTATTACTGCAATTATTTTGCTAATTATATATGAAGGAGACAAATAAAACTGCCTCGGCAATTACTTTTATTAGTAATTTATAGAGGAAATTAAATCATATAAAAGTATTTCTTTTCCTTTAATTTTATGAATTATGAATTATAATTAATTAATATTCTGCTAGCTGTTGGGGGAATACATGATCGATTTGTAGAGAAACCATATATATAGTAAAAATTTCTCGATCAATAAACACTGTGTATTCTTCAAATTTATTGTGGTTAGAAGAATAAGGAAAACAATACTATGTGTATTCATTTCATTCATTTTAGTTTGTTATGTGTGATTACTTACACAAATAATAATCTTACACTCTTATAATGCATAATAATATATATAATCTCAGTACATCTCTGGTCTCCCTTCCTAACATGTTCCTTATTTCAGGTTCTGGGGGATTTAAGTATGTATATATAGATAATATATGCAATAGTGAAAATGTATATGCATTATTAATGCAATAATTATTTAGTATATAATGTATTTTAGTGGTTTAATTAGCTAATTAGGAATTAATAATATAATGTGAAAATTGGTGTTGTACTACAGATGGGGCTGGGTGAATATGAAAGAGCAAATATCAGATATGGAGATTCCCAACCTACCACAACAGCAAGGTACGTACGTACATTTATATACACTTTTCTTTCATATATCTGATCCCTTTCCACGTCTTTAATTTCCAGAAAACTCTTTTTATTTCTCCATGTTAATTCTCTCTCTCTCTCTCTCTCTCTCTCTCTCTCTCTCTCTCTCTCTCTCTCTCTCTTCTCTCTCTCTCTTCTCTTATATATATAAATCTTGTATAAATATAGCAGCTGATTTTGTGTACTGATGGTGTATATGTATACATATGTTATTATGATTTGAAATCAGATGGGACCCTATTAATGGCATGTTAGAGACCCAATATACGCCGCAGCCCAGCATGACCAGACACCTCCTTAATCTCCACGTAGAGGTTTGTCTTCCTTTTCCTATTCCTTGACACAACATATCAAAGATTATGATGATGAGAGAGTGAGAGAGACCTCACTAAAATATTCCAGAAACATGTAGTATATATGTGAAAATTAAATCTTATATTTTGCACTTGTTTTCGTATATGCCTTTCATAAATCACAACAAATTGTTTGAATAATATTTCTAACCATGTAAATCATTCAAAAATAAAATTAAAATTAGTAAGAAGAGCTAGCACATCAAGATTCAAACTATATATACTAACGGAAAACTCCATAGTATGCTGATTTCTCTCACAAATATAAGAGGTGGCAATTCAAATCCTACTCTCCCAATATCTCAAATATATAGTATATATATAACATTTTTTTTCTATGACATTGTTGATCTCTCCTGAGAGAGTGAGTGAGAGGAAATAAACCCAAATAACCTATATTCTAAATACATAATAGATCACAAATATGATTTTTTTCTTGGAGAACTATTATGATTTTTATAGAGTTTTATTCTTTAATTTTTTTTTTTTGAAAACTTTTCCTATGATTGTAAAAATGATATTGTGAATGTTCTCATTTAGTTGCATTTTTTGTTTATTTTTTAAAACAAATTTACTTATGTGATTGATCATAGATAGGTTGCAATACAAATTAAGATCTCTTTAGCTAACTAAACATACAAATATTAATATAGATTCTTATAGAATATATCATTGAATACTTTGCCAAATTAAATAGTGTCACATTAATATTCCTACATATCGATTATTCAGAAAATAATATTTATAAAATATAACTATAATAAACAAGACATTTGTAAGTATGTTTGAATTTACAAATGTGATAATATTTCTGAAGAAAAATCAATCATATTTATTTTAGCATTATATATAGATATTGGAGTTTAATTTCCTTATCTCTCCTGATAATATTATTAATTACAGGAATCTCATCAACACACGTCTAATAATCAAAAGCACAGAAGTAATTCACTGGGTAGTAGTCAGAATTCTGAATCAAGTGACACTCAAGAACTAGATTTGGAGCTAAGACTCTCACTTTGATCGATGGTGCCATTTCATTATATGATCATGAGACATTATTAATTAATAATGTTACTAGCTATCTCTCTCTCTCTCTGCGCCATGCCTCAAATATTAATGCACACGTATGTGGGTTGTGAAGTAATAATGCACATACGTATATATATGTTGGTTCTTAATTTATACAATTTTTTATGCTTTATGAATATAAGTACTTGGAACATATTTGCAAAAATTAATGTTCGAGCATGAAGTTGTCTCATCATATAAACATATATATAGTTTTGCCGAATATATATATTGAAAAAAAAACTACACCCAATGAAAACTCATAGGAGTGTAATTTAAAATGCTATATATATACCTGAGATCTTTGTAGTAAAACTTCTTTAATATTTATAATTGTTATATACATGATCCTAATTAAAATAATATAGTGGTAAAACTACTTTAGTTTATGATTTTGTTACATTCGTGTCCTTTTTAAGTTTAATGTTAATTCAGAAACATATACATATGACAATATATTATTAGATTATGTATGAAATAAGTTAAAAAAATACGTTGTTACACGTTTCTAAACTAATATTTAACAGGCTTAATTGACATTCAACAATCAAAAAATAGTACGATTGCAATAAAATTATAAGAAAATGTATTTTTATTGTCACTTTTTTTTATTAGGTTAAAAAAATTTCACGACAAATATATATAGCTATGATTGGGTTTTCGCACTTTATTCCAGTTTTCTTCTTTAATTTCTTTCTTTTTCTAAACCAATACAATTTTAGGGAAATGTTGATCACTTCATAATTATTTGTAGAAGTAAATTAATTAAAGTTAATTAGAATAAGAATCTAGTCACAGCAATCATGTTGTCCCTTTCAAATTTAACTTAATTTGTACGTACATAAATAATGTCAGGTTCATTGGTTTAAGGAACTCTAAGATTGATCATGTTGTCTAATAGTAAAATACAACCACTTTATTAAAACAAGATCATGAAAAGGGGCACAACTAACATAGTCATGGCTAGGTACAATATGTGCTACTTGCAGGGATTTTTAATTGAAATAAAAAGCTTTTTCTATAGGTTTAGGTTAAATCCTGACAATTACTTTAAAGTTTAAACTTAATTTCCACTTAAAATTAGAGATTCCATTTTTTTTTAATAGAATATCAAGTTTAAATCGAACAAGAGTGATATTTTATTATTATTTTTTAATATCTAATTAAAAATAATAAAAAAAATCAGATTCTAATTATTATGGTGGCCGGCGTTTGGTGTAACACTTTTTTAATTAATTTTCTGTTTTAAAAAATGAAAATATTTTTCAAAAACATATTATATAAAACTGTTTTTACTTTTTTTTTTTTTAATTTAAAATTAAAATTTTCAAAAAAAATAAAATAAATCACTTTCAATATTTTTTTAAACAGTTTTTTTTTTTAATCAATATTTTGGACTTCGATCAAACTTGGACCCAAATTTTCCCATGGTCTTGGCGCTAAACCCGGCCTCTGACCTGAATTTGAATCTGACTCCAGACCCAGACCCGACGTAAATAAAATCAAAAAATGAATATAAAAATGAACTTTACAGAACACACTTTTGTTTTCTGTTTTTAAAATTAAAAAACAAAAGTAGTTACAGAACGTATTTTTGTTTTTTAAAAACAAAATTTTTAAAAATAAAAATTTTACTTTCATTTTGTGATTAAAAAATTAGAAAGCAAAAGTGTTACCAAACGGCACCTATATGAAGAAAAATTTTACGGTAAGAACATTACTTTTATCCTTGTTATTTTTATTTTTATCATTTAGAGAAATTATAGCTATTTTTTTTAATTATTATGTAAATTGTAGTTATATTTCATTAGCTTTCGAAAAAATTAAAATAATTTACAATGTCAAAAATAAATTTTAAATATTTAGTTCCACTCATGTAAAAAGAAACAAACACATGTACAATTGAATATTTGAACTCTATTTTCGACATCATAAATTATTCAGAATTTTCTTTTTTAAAAAAAATGCATAAATATATAATTATGATGAAAATCGTCATATAATATATATAATTAAATTATTATTTTTTAAAATGCCCAAAAATATAAATATCTCTATTATACTTTTGCCCTATATATTAATCCAAATAATGTAAGAGCATTCTATCATTTAAAATACATTATCAATTTTTTTCCTATTTATCTATCTAAAATTTTTACATTACACCATACATCAGTTTGTTTGAAATACATCACAAAAATTCCACCTTTTTCAAATTTTAATATATTTTATTCATTTTAAACATATAATATTAATATTTACACATATCCACATATAAAAAGAAAAATTAAAATCTCAAACAATTAATAAAATATGTTTAGAGTAATGAATAGTGCTACACCCATATTTCGAGCACTAAATTTAGACATGACACATGTCATATAAGTCTAAAAGAATGAAGAGAATAATAAATGCAAGGAATGAATAAATGTCTCGCGTCAAGATAAATTACGGTTAAAAGATGTGATGACCTCGCGTGGCACTATCAATACAATAGTTCACGAGTATCATAGGATTGCAAGTTAAATCCTTGAAACTCGATTGAGATGAACGAGGCATGTGAATAGCAGGAAAGAATTAGTTAAGTAGAAATAGTAGATAACGAGTTCTTTAAGAGCAGTAACTCATTGACCATCATACTTGTAAGTATGTTGAGACTAAGGAAAATAAGTAGAGTACAACTTATCTCAGAATTTGTAAAGAGTAGTTCATGAGTTGTTGTAAAAGGCGATAGCGATGACAAATATCTTAACTATCGTCTCGCAGAATACTAATAGCTATTCTTGAACACCGTTGAGCAATGCGAGCCATAATTAGAGTATGTTATCTCGATAACGACATATAAGTATATTTTAATTATGGAAATAATTTTTTATTTATGGAAATAATTTTCTATTTAAGGAAATAATTTTCTATTTAAGGAAATAATTTTCTATTTAAGAAAGTAAATAAATAATTGATTTTCTGATAAATAAATATTTTATATTCATTGAATCTGGACAAAATCAATTATGTAATATTCTATATATGGTCAGATTTCTGTATTCATTACCTGATTTGATTTCCTGAATTAATTGTCAAAATATTCTTACAATTAATGTGGCGCAGATACTGATGGAGTATCTCACCTATAAATATAGGGTCTCGGTCCCTGAACTTCTCACTCATTCTGAATTCATTCAGCAAATTCCATCTAAAGAGAGTTGAGAGAGCGAGGAAGCCCGAACTCCAATATTGAAGCTATCGCAGGGATTGAAGCTCAAAGATCAATGGCTGGAGGTATATCGATCTTTCATTGCATATGTTATTGATATGTTTATAGTTTATTTTCGCATTACATATCGTTCATATATATGCTTATTTCATATACTATATTATAGTCTAACAGTTGGTATCAGAGCAGTTTTATTTCTGCCTTGATTTTAGTTGAATTTCATATATATATATATATTCACATATATACACTGTTCATATATATATATATTTGTTTTCGTTTGTGTATATATATATACTCATATTTATCCAATCCTAAATATATATAGAATTCATACGTACATTCATATACTTGTATACATTTATTCATACATTCTCATATATATATTAGATACATTATACACGTTTTTTTCGGTATATTTACATATATGTATATATGTTTATATATATTGTACATTATATATGTTTTATCGCATAATAATATTTATAATATCACTTTCATTTATTTATAATATTTTATGTGATATATACATGCATATATATATAAACATGAAGTTCATCGGTCCATTGTTTGGTTTTATCCGTTTTTCATTTTTTTGGTGTTTATTTCGAATTCTAAATATATTACTATATTCGTATAGTACTATAAATCGATCTAAGCATTGAAAATCCTTTGAAAAACTTAAAGATAGAAAAAAAATTTCAATTAAAACTTTTTTGGACCCGATTAACTTTGTGATATGAAAGTTCGTATTTTTTCGTGTTTTCGTGCATAAAATCTATGTGAATCTCTTTATTATTAAATTTAGAACATTTTAGATTTGAAAACACGTAATTTGGTCGTCGGAAATGAAATTTTTGATCGGGTTTGAGTCGAGTCTGTCAGACCCGCGTGCAGAAAAACGGGTCAAAATGACCCGGATTGGCTGAAGAAGACGACCCAAACGACGTGTCGTTTTCCACAAACGACATGTCGTTTTTCATTTTTTTGGCTGCTGTCATTTGATCAAATGACAGGTCGTTTATTTTCATTTTGAAAAATGACGTGTCGTATTTCAGGGTTGTGCTGCTGTCGTTTTCTCAAACGACATATCGTTTTTTCCCCTATGGAAAACGACATGTCATTTTTCATTTTTGAGATCAGCCCTTTAGTTTGTAAAACGACGTGTCGTTTTGCGTTTTGCAAAAAACGACATGTCGTTTGGGCAATGTGATTTTTCAAAAAAAAAAAAAGGAAAAATTCCGAATTTTTTATAAATTTTTTATTTATTTGGAATATTAATTATTTTCCTATTGTGTATTAATTTAGTCCATAAATTACATTTAGTCAATTTTCTATTTTTGTTCACTACAAGAAAATAAGTTTTCAGCGACTAAATTTTTTGTGACTAAACCAATTTAGTCACTAATGGTTAGCTTTTGCGACTAATATTTAGTCGTAAATATTTTTTGTCATGAGACAATGTTTAATTAGAACCAAAAAAATGAACGACTAATTTTTTAGTCACTATTTGTTATTTTTAGTGACTAAAATTGTATTTAGTCACTAAAATTTTGGCGCCAGATTATAATAGTAGCGAGAGTAATAATTTTCGGTGACTAAAATTATTTAGTCACTAAAACTTTTAAATTTGTGACGAAACAGTTAGTCGGTAAAAGTTAATGATCTTTTACAACTAAAATATTAGTCATAAAATATTTATCTTTACAATAAATAATATATATTTTTTAGAGAAATATAATTATTCATTACTAAAAATAAACTGGTACAAAATATTTATTCCTTTTTATTTTAAGCGGTAAATTTCAAAATTTTCCCTCTATATTTTCAATTCCTACCTTAATTAGCACTTATTCAGTTGAGCTTCATATTAGCAATCATCCTTGTCCCATTGTCACTCCTCCAAATCCTTCCCGCCATAACCGCCATTACCCCCACCTTCTCAAAGCTTCCAAATCCCAAATCCCAAACCTTTATCCCTCTAACTTACCTCCTCCCAAGGTCGTCTTCTCGCTCTCCTCCCCTCTCCACCGCCCTCCAATGGGAGCCCACCAAAACCCACACACGAAGCTTGGCCGACTTCGCCAACAACCTCGCTCGAGATGGTAAGCTTGTAGACTTCGCAATGGTGGTCGAGAGTACTGTTGCAGATTCAGGCGTTGAGGCCTCGCAGTTTAAGTCTACGCTGAGAGCAGATTTTGTGGAGAAGGGCCTTTCGGTATTTCTTCGAGACGGGAAAGTTCAGAGCTTTGTGAATATTTTGAACAAGTTGGATGAGCTTTGTAACTGTGAGTTTTTGAGGCTGTTTTGGGATGTACTTTAGTTATTGTTGGCTAGTTCTTGAATCTCTGAAATCGTGTCCAAAATGCTGTTTTGCTACTTGAATTTTGTTGAAGCTTGTATCAGAAAATTTTTATTTATCGACTCACCCTCAGTTTTGCAGTTCGAACATCCAAGTATGATTTAAGCTTTTGATTTTGTCTCTCAATTAGTTGCTAAATTTCTTTCAAACAAAAAAAATAACGGAGCTTGGTCATTGGATTTAGAGAATTTATGTGTAAAAGAACTAAGGGATATATTCTTTTTTCCCTAACCTTAAGAAACATTAAAATATTGCATATGGGAAAAGCTACAAATATTTAGTGGTTCTGATATATCCCATCTCTTTCGCACTAGCCTTTTGTAGTCTGATTATATTCTCTTTCCCTTATTTGTTGCAACATCCTTATCTCCTCCAATCATTTGTAATCATTTATGGTAGAAATGGTTATCATCAGTATATGTTATTATTGATATGGAAAAGGAAATCTATAAAAGATTTAAGATGACATGTTAGGTGATATTTGGTTCATAGGAATGGACTATGAATATAATCAGGGCAGACGCCAGTGGTAGTGGTTGTGACGCCTTCAGGGCAGCAAGGGTAAGCTCCCAAAAAAACATATGTGTTCACTTCTCTCCTTTTTCCTCTGTTGTGAATCTTAGGCTAGACACCGATGGTGGTGGCTGCGATGCCTTCAGGGCACCAAGGGTGATCGAACTTCAAGATGTTGACAAAAAGGGTTGTTTTATCGGTATAGGTATCCACTTCTCTTCTACGAACTCTCATTCATTATCATATATGTAAAAACATTGTATAATCATTAATCTTTTAGGTAAATTATATATGACATACACAATATTGTTTTGGATTCATTATTTTTATTGTTCAATTTGGTGGCTAATTAGTGCTTGAATTTCTGTTAATAAACTTTTCTAAGTGGCCTTAATTAACTCATTAATAATAATAAAATAAAAGAGTTTATATTGATTTTTTGGTGAAATATATTAATCATTCCCAGAACATAGATATATTCTTCACAAAGGTCTCACAACTTTGGAACTTGTGGAACATCAGTCAGCAACTTCTGGTATTATTATTAGGCAAATTAAATTTTAAATTATATTTACTCTTCTTTTTTACTGAATCTTTCATTTCCAGCTAAGAAGTTTTTTGTCTACAACTAAGAAGTTTACTGTATGTTTTTCATTTTCTTTCTTTCTTGGATGTACTTTAATTTGCTATGAGCAGGTGTAATCATAGAATTGGAAAATATTTTACAAATTGAGAATGAAGATTCATGCTCAACTTAGAACATGCTAAGTGTAAGTATAGGTTATACCCACCGCTAAAGGCCAAGCACTTACAGCTTGTGAAAATCTGATATGAAACTTCTAGGTTTATTTGTTATATACTGAGAGTCTAAATATTACAAATATTACTGAGTATCAAAACCAATTTAAATGCGGAACAAGTTTTATTTTCAATGGCAAGGGATATAAAACAGAGGCTCACAGAGGTACATTTGAATGTTTTGTTTGTGGTCAATTTTTTGAGCACAAATCTTATTTACACATTTGGGTTGTCATAAAATAAATTGATTGTGTGATGAATGCCGTCAACAATCAAGATCTTTCAACCACACCAAGTGGCAAAAGTATAAATTATTAAAGAAAGTGGGGAATACATTATTATTGTATTATATGCATGAAAATGAGAAAGAGGAAAGAAAACTAACCGTATGACAATATAATGGATGTTTGTAATCAAGTTGTCATTCTTTTTTTTTCACTATATTTGATATTTGATACTAATTTCCAATGTGTTTTGTTAAGGAGAAGAAAGAAAATGATGAACTAGTTGAGGGCAGGGGCGGACCCACATTGTAGCGAGGGGGGGCAGTCGCCCCCCCTGAAAAAAAAATCGAAAAAAAATGTATATGGATTTTAATTAGTTACAACATATATTTGTATTAAAAGATGATATTTATAGACATAATAGTAACCTTGGTGTAATGGTTAAGGTAGTTGGTAAATAGGTTAGAGGGTAAAGGTTCAAATCCCACTAACTACACTTTATATTTTCTTTTTAATTTTATTTACGCCCCCCCTCACTTTAAATTCTGGGTCCGCCACTGGTTGAGGGTTGAACAAAATATAGAGTCAAAATTAAAGAATGTAGAGGACAAATGAGGATATGCGTGAAGAAGAGAAAGAGATAGGTAATGGCAAAACATTAATGTCTCTATCTTTGTTGGTTAAACTCTTTTGAAAAAGAAATCTTTAAAACCATAACCATCAGTTTTGAGGTACTTGTGTTGTGTTGTGTCAATGAAATCTCCAAGTAGCGTGGGGAATTTCTTTGGATTTTCAGCATCTGGGAAGCGTTTAGTTTCAGCTGCTAGAGATGAAGACCTTCAAGAAGCTAAGGCTTTGTTAGAATATAATTCCCCTCTTCATTACTCTGTAGCTCAGGGACACCATGAGGTAGTTCTGCTATGATTGTTCTTCAAATATATATAAAAATATATTATATATGTAAGAATGTTTGCATTGGGATGGTAGTGATTTTATTGCTCTATGATCTTAGATAGTCTTTCTGTTGCTGATACATGAGTAGATATTAACTTGAGAAATTATCGTGGGCAAGTAATATTCAAACCTTCAAATGAACTTTACTATGTATTAGATTCCTTTTATCTCATGAAGAATATAGAATTGTATTTTACATTTTCAACCTCATGTTTTTAGCATCAAAGCCTTATAAATTCTTGGGGGCATGTAGGATTCTTTCAAGGAGGTTGTCACGACAATCAGAGAACAATATGATTCTATAGTTGATCCATGTTGCAGAGGATGGTCTGGAAAGTTATCCTGAAAGGTATAACCTTATCTGCATTAATCTTCATACAATTATTTGTCATCAGACAAAAATTGAATACCAATCTTAGCAGTATTAACCTTCATTCTAATTTCTTGCTTGAATTGACATATAACTCATGTATTTTTGTGTAGAAACATGCCAATCTAATTTTATAACTGGTCAGACCATAAGTCTGTTGTGACTTGGAGCTGAAAAGAAAAGAAAGATTGAGATAAGGTGTGTGATTGGATGTTAGTTTTGTTAGTTGGAAGGATGTGCTTATTTATCTGAGGCATATATATGTGATTTAGTTTTGTTAGTTCAAGCTCTACTAGCATCACACAGCTGAGATCATGGCTTTTAGATAATCTTTGAAGAGTTTGAGGGGCGTGTGCTTCCAGCTTCTGAGTTGGAGCCAGATTAGGAGTTTCTCATCATTCTTGTTTTTTTTTAGTTGCTAGTTTTCTTTTGATTCTTTATTTTTGGTGTAATTTGGTTTACACATTTGATTAATGGAGTTTGCTATTGTAGTTTCTTGTTTAGACTTTGTATATTTTAAGATAGGCAAGAATTACATTGTAATTGTAATTGTAATTTTTATGATTGACACTGTAATTTTTATGTAATGAATAAACGCCTTTAATATTATTTAAATATATTTTAAATTATTTGTTTTTGCTTATAATTTAAATGAATGTAAACTCCAAAATAAAAATTAAAAATAAATTTTATAAATTAGTTTTTAAAACTGAATAGTTGAATAATTAATTTATATAATTATTTATTTAGTATTGCCAAATGCTAACTAAAATATTTGGTCACCAAATATTAATCCTTTCATGACTAAATTTTAGTCGTTGAAGCATAGTTTTTTGGTTGTTAAAAGTGTACAATAAAATTCAGATGACTAATATATTAAATTTATTGTGACTAAATTTAATATATTTTGTGACTAAATTTTAGTCATAAAAAATAACACTATTTGTGACAAAATATTTTAGTCACTAAATCTTTTCTACGACCGACTTTCAGTGACTAAATAGCGACTAAAAATAATTAGTCGTAAAAAAATTTAGGTGACTAATTAATGAGTTTTAATGACTAAAAATTTAGTCATTGAAAAAGAGTTTTCTTGTAGTGGTTTAATACATATATCAACTATAAATTGAAAATAGAAATTTGTTTAATTTGGTAATTTATTGCATGATTTATTTAGGTATGTAATAATTATGTTAATTTGTATAATTGTGCATTTAATTATATATTACCAAATTTATGTAATTTATTGTCTAAATTAATTTTGAAAAATCTGTCATTAATTTCATATTAAGGAATTAGCATTTAATTAATTATCATACATTAATTGTATTAATTTGTATTTATTTGACAAATTTGTGTTTAATGCAATTAATTTAGCATTTTTTGATTTAAATCCGATACATAAATTGCTTTTATAGGGCTAGATATATTTAGAAATATTCAAACATTAAGATAAGTTGAATATTTTATTTAGCACATTAAGGTTCATAAAAACTTCATAAAATTATTCATAAAATATTCATAAAACTTTATAAAATGAATAAAATATGAATAAAACGTAAGTAATTTTGTGGTTTGACATAAGAAAATATGAACCTGGGACAAATGCTCATATCTAGAACGGTTTTTAATGATCTTCAGACGACCACACTAGGAGCACTAATCTCAGTGATTGTCTATTATGTTAATAACAAAATTACTTTTAAGTAGAGCCCAATACCTAATGTCTAAAGTGAAAATATAATTTTAAATAATTAGGGAGTAGTCAGAGCATCTTTAATTATATAAAATTATATATTAATTGAAATTCACCTTAATGGACAAAACTTGTAATTAATTATTTAGATATAATAATTTTACCCCACAGGGATTTTATTATATTTTTATAATTAATTAGGATAATATATTAAGTTAAATTCTCTTAATTTACCCCACAGGGAATTATGAGGATTTGATTTAATAGTGTTATCACAAATTTTAATTAAAGATAGGTTTCATTCCTCCATTAATCTAAATTAAATATTTCATTAAATCTATCATAAAGTTCATATAATTTTATTAGATTTAAAATTTAGCCCACAGGTAATTTTAGATTTAATAAAATTTTCATCTTCATCATATTTATATATTGGTAAAACATGAATTCATTAAAGCCTCAATTTCTTTTAACATCTAAATTTGTAATCCTATTCTTGCAGCTATTTCATCCACCTCTAAATACGCTGAAATCACAAGTGAAATCCCTGAGCTTAGGAGTGACAACTTCAAAATCTAAAAGGAACGAGTTCTTCTCCACCTAGCTTGCACTGACATGGACTATGCAATAAGGAAAGATGAACCAGCTGCTATCATTGATACTAGCACTATTGTTGAGATTGCACTGCGTGAAAAGTGGGAGCAATCTAATCGTCTTTGCATCATGTTCATTATGTCCAAAATTCCTATGGGAATGCGTGGATCGGTGGAGCCACCTGAGAAGGTGAAAGATTTTATCAAAGTGATGGATGAGCAATTTGACACTTCAAAATCTTTGTTCATCAACCTCATCCAAGAGTTCTCGTCCACAAAACTCACCGGTGTTAAAGGAGTTCGAGAACACATTTCTAAAATGAGGGACATCACTGCTCATTTGAAGAAACTCGTTGCTATCATTCCTGATACCTTCCTGGTTCATTACATCCTTCACAATCTTCCTCCACAGTATGGGCCTTTCAAAATTTCCTATAACACACATAAAGAAAAATGGACTATCAATGAATTGATGACCATGTGTGTTCAAGAGGAAGCCAGGAGCAAGGAGAAAGTGTTCACCTGACCACTCAACCTAAGAAACGCAAACCATTCAAGAAGAACAAAGGGAAAAAGCCCGTGGCTCCCAAGGCTGCCATAAAGAAAGATTCCATCAAATGTTTCTTTTGTAAACAAAAGGGACATGCGAAAAAGGAGTGCAGCCAGTTCAAGAAATGGATGGATGACAAAGGTAATCAAATTTCCTTAGTATGTTATGAATCTAATATGGCTAATGTTAATCTTAACACATGGTGGATTGATTCCGGTTCAACAATTCACATAACAAATTCCTTGCAGGATATTCAAAATCTAAGGAAGCCAGTGGCAAGTGAGCAAAGCATCTTATCTGGAAATAAGATGGGCTCACATGTGGAAGCTATTGGAACATGCAATTTAGTTTTAAGTAGTGGTTTTATTTTAAAATTGGAAAAGACTTTTTATGTACCAAGTTTCTCTAGAAACTTGATTTCAGTTTCAAGACATATACCCTTTGGTTTTTCCTTTACATTTTCAGACAAATATTTCAATTTATATTATAAATATGAATGTGTTGAAAATGGTATTTTGTCTGATGGTCTTTACTGCCTTAATTTACAAAATAATACCACTAATAATGTTATGCATGTTCACGCTGGCACTAAAAGATGTGTTATGAAAGAGGATTCCTGTACATTGTGGCACCGGAGATTGGAACATATCTCCATTGATAGAATTAAAAGGTTGGTAAAACATGGGGTACTCAATACCTTAGATTTTACTGACTTTGATACTTGTGTGGATTGTATTAAGGGAAAGCAAACCTCCAAGTCTGTCAAAACTGGTGTCCATAGGAGTTCTGAAATATTAGAAATCATACATACTGATATATGTAGTCCAGACATGGACTCACATGGTCAGAAATACTTCATCTCATTCATAGATGATTACTCACGCTACATGTATATCTACTTACTTCATAATAAAAGTGAAACATTAGATGTCTTTAAGATATTTAAGGCTGGAGTAGAGAAACAATGCAACAAGCAAATTAAGATAGTGAGATCAGATAGAGGAGGTGAGTATTATGGTAGATACACAGAAGATGGAAAAGCACCTGGTCCATTTGCGAAGTTTCTTGAAGAAAATGGGATTGTTGCCCATTACACCTTGCCCGGTACACCCGAACAAAATGGTGTTGCAGAAAGAAGAAACCGAACATTAATGGACATGGTGCAAAGTATGCCTAGTAGCAACTCTAACCTTCCTAAATCCTTGTGGACTGAAGCTTTAAAGACATCCGTGTACATATTAAATCGAGTTCCAACAAAGGCAGTCTCAAAAACTCCTTTTGAATTATGGAAAGGTTGGAAACCAAGTTTGAATCATGTACGCATTTGGGGATGTCCATCTGAAGTCAGAATGTATAATCCACAAGAGAAGAAATTGGACCCAAGGACCATAAGCGAATTCTTTATAGGGTACGCTGAAAAGTCTAAAGGTTACAAGTTTTATTGTCCATCTCATAGCACAAGAATTGTGGAATCAAGGAATGCAAAATTTCTTGAGAATGCCTTGATCAGTGGGAGTGATCAATCAAAGGATTTAGGTCCTGAGAAAGATCCTTCAGAACCTTCCACTTCAAAAGCAAGATTGATAATGGTTAACACTCCTGTAGTTCAAACGAATGTTGAACAACCATTACCAATCACTGAAGATCCACAAGTTGGTAATGTTAATCCAATAGATCAAGATGTTCAAGAGTTGCTTGCAACTGTTGAACAACCTGCTGAACCAGCTGCTGTTCCCCAAGAGCCTGTTGGTAAAGTCTTAAGAAGATCTACTAGACCTGTCAAACCAAAGATTTACAAAGACTATGTTGTGTATTTATTAGAATATGATATTTGAATTGGAAATGATCCAGAAATGTTCTTACAAGCTATGAACAGTAGAGAATCAAAATTGTGGTACAATGCTATGGATGATGAAATGAATTCTATGAGGTGCAACAAAGTCTGGGAACTTATAAAGTTGCCTAATGGGGCGAGAGCCATTGGTTGTAAATGGGTCTATAAAACTAAGAAAGACTCATTAGGCAACACTGAGAGATACAAAGCGAGACTTGTTGCCAAAGGATTCACTCAAGAAGAAGGAATTGACTATACGAAGACTTTTTCTCCTGTATCAAAGAAAGATTCCCTTAGAGTCATCTTGGTATTAGTTGCTCATTTTGATTTAGAGCTGGAGCAGATGGATGTAAAAACTGCTTTTCTGAATGGCGATCTAGAGGAGGAGGTATACATGAAACAACCAGAAGGATTCTCCTCTAGTGAAGGTCAGGATTTGGTATGCAAGCTTAAGAAGTCCATCTATGGATTAAAAGAAGCATCCCATCAATGGTATTTAAAGTTTCATGATGTCATCTCTTCTTTTGGATTTGAAGAGAATGTCATGGATCAATGCATATACCTGAAGGAAAGTGGGAGTAAGATCTGTTTTCTTGTTTTATATGTGGACGATATTCTTCTTGCATCCAATGATAAAGGGTTGCTACGTGAAGTGAAACAATTTCTTTCAAAGCACTTTGAGATGAAAGACATGGGTGAAGCATCTTATGTCGTAGGCATTAAGATTCATAGAGATAGATACCAAGGTATCTTAGGTTTATCTCAAGAAGCCTACATCAACAGAGTTTTAGAAAGATTTCATATGAAAGATTGTTCACCGAGCGTTGCTCCAATTGTGAAGGGTGATAAATTAAATTTGAGCCAATGTCCAAAGAATGATTTTGAAAGTGAAGAAATGAAGAACATTCCTTATGGTTCTGCTGTCGGAAGCCTAATGTATGCTCAGGTGTGCACAAGACCCGACATCGCTTATTCTGTCAGAATGTTAGGAAGATTTCAGAGTAACCCGGGGATAGACCACTGGAAAGCTGCAAAGAAAGTAATGAGGTATCTTCAGGGTACTAAGGATTACAAACTGATGTTCAAACGAACTGACAATATAGAAGTAGTTGGCTACTCAGACTCAGACTTCTTTGGTTGTACTGATTCACGTAAATCTACATCTGGTTACGTGTTTATGTTTGCTGGTGGAGCTGTGTCCTGGAGGAGTAACAAACAAACTTTGACTACTACTTCTATTATGGAGGCTGAGTTCGTTTCTTGTTTTGAGGCTACATCACATGGTGTATGGCTATAGAGTTTCATTTCAGGCCTTAGAGTGGTTGATTCCATTGCAAGGCCACTAAAGATGTTCTGTGACAATTCAGCTGCTGTTTTCATGAATAAGAACAACAAAAGTGGAAGTCGAAGCAAGCAGATCGACATTAAGTACTTAGCTATTAGAGAACGTGTTAAAGAAAAATAAAGTGGTCATTCAACACATTAGCACTGAATTGATGATTGCCGATCCTATGACAAAAGGCTTGCCACCTCATAAATTCAAGGATCATGTAGAGAACATGGGACTTGGTTCCCTTATATAATTTGTACAAATAAAGTTATTATTAATGAAACTCTTATTTTGATTTTTCTCATATTTATGCGCATCTTAATTTTACATTTGAGAAAATTTTCAGAGGACATGAATAAACATAAGGTTTAGGGTTTATTCACTTAAGTACATTGCCACATAAAGTACATTGTTATATAGTAAATGTGTTGTAATACATGGAAGATAATACTCGACTCCTAATGAGGACATGTCATTATGATTCGTATGTTTATTATATAATGAGGAACGTTGGGTTTGAATGTTTTAGTTTAAATGCTGACCAAGTGGGAGAATATAAGAATATTTTAATTATGGAAATAAATTTTCTATTTAAGGAAATTAATAAATAATTGATTTTCTGATAAATGAATATTTTATATTCATTGAATCTTGACAAAATCAATTATGTAATAATATTCTATATATAGTTAGATTTCTACATTCATTACCTGATTTGATTTCCTGAATTAATTGTCAAAATATTCTGACAATTAATGTGGTGCAGATACTGATGGAGTATCTCACATATAAATATAGGGTCTCGGTCCCCGAGCTTCTCACTCATTCTGAATTCATTCAGCAAATTCCATCTAAAGAGAGTTAAGAGAGCGAGGAAGCCCGAACTCCAATACTGAAGCTATCGTAGGGATTGAAGCTCAAAGATCAATGGCTGGAGGTATATTGATCTTTCATTGCATATGTTTACGATATGTTTATATTTTATTTCTGCATTACATATCGTTTATATATATGCTTATTTCATATACTATATTATAGTCTAACACGACAAACTACTTCCGGATAAGAACAAAAAGCAGTTATCAGCAGTTATTTCATTAACCACATGTTGTAAATATGAAACGTGAGGATTGTCCAGTTTCATGAACGGTTACTTAAATAAAATCAAAAGAAAATAACTGTCATTCCTAGAACTCTTATAAATATGGACGAAACCTAGGAGAAAAGGGATGGATCATTTTTGGGAAGGAAAAATCCTATGAGATTAAGTGAATATCCAGAGAGAATATCTTATAATCAAGACACATTATAAAGAAATACTCAGAAATAATACTGACTCATGAAGTAAGTAGATTTTAACTACAAAGCCACGTAAAAGCTCTTGATGTTTTATCTATATTTATTAATTGTAAATAGTTACTTTTTATTTACAAGGCTACATTTATTGTTAACAAAAATCTGAATTAACAAATTGTATTCTACAAATGTAGAGCGTGAATAGTAAATTTTGAAGAAGCTTTAAATAGAGAATGAGTTTAGAGTATTTGATGTAGCGTATTTTTAGTTAGAGCACTTATATATATAGAATCGTAGCGTGAATAATGAATTCTATAAATGTAGAGCATGAATAGTAAATTTTAAAGAAGCTTTAAAAAAGAGGAGTTTAGAGTATCTGATGTAGCGTGTAGGGGTGTTCATTGGATCACATCCAATAGATTTGGACCCAATCGATCCAATCTAATTATTTATTGGATATTAGATTTTATCATCTGATCCAATCCAATCAAATTGAGTCATCCGATTCGATCCGATCCAATGAATGTATTGGATTGGATCAGTTCCAACCATTGGATGCATTAACTGGTTTTCTATTGGATTAGATTAGATCCATCTATCCATTTTAGCTACCATTTACACTACAAGATATATCAAATTAGTGGCGGGAATCCACCGCTTATAATTTTTTTTCTTAAAAAATAAAAACGGACTATTAGCGACAAAATTTGGGGTTCGTCGCTAATACTGCCATTATTAGCGGCAAATTTGACCCGCCGTTAATAAGTCTGTTGTAAATTGATAAAATTATTATAGTGTTAAGCTGATTTCATTAAAATAAAAAAAATATACATAAAAATATTATTTAAAGCCTAATAATCCAACATACATAATAAATATTAGTTTAGTCCAACCTAATTCTCATGATCTCATATTGAAACTGCCAAAAAATAAAACTTACTTATTCAATACGCATCTACAATTTATTATTGTTTAGGAAGATGAGAATTAATATTTTAGATTTAATTTTTTTTTTCTTTAAGCTGATATGTCCAGGTGCACAATAAGAATAATATCAATAAATATTTTTTAAAATAAAATATATTAAATATATAAAATTATAAACATATTTCAAAAATATATAAATTTGATTGGATGACCATTGGATGATAATTGGATCAGTTCGATACGGTTATCCATTGGATCAGATGTCCCATTCAGCAATCGATCTGATCCAAATTGATTTTTAAAATTTACATCCGATCTGATCCAATTATGATTGCATATTTGATTCTATTAGATCAGTCAGTTGTAATTGGATCAGATGACTTTCTGCACACTCCTAGTAGCATGTTTTTAGTTAGCTTGTGAAGGAGTTTAAAGAATTGTACTAAAAACACGCTACAGCAAATACTCTAAACTCTTTCATTTTGAAGTTCTTTAAAATTTACTATTCATGCTTTACAATTATAAAATACTATTCATTGCTCTAAATATATTTTATTAATTATTTTTTGTTTTAATAATTATTTTTGTATCAGGATATGTATATATATTAATATTATATATTTAAAATGAATAAAATACATTAAATTTTTTAAAAAAATGAGGTTTTGATGATGTATTTTAAAAAAGTTGATGTATGGTTTAATGTAAAAGTGTGCTGTGAAATAGAGAAAGTATAATTTTTGTGATGTATTTTAAAAAATAGAGTAAAGAAGTTGTTGGAAGTGCTCTTAAGTTCCTTAATATTTTAGAGAATCTCTATTTTAAAGCATATGATGTGAGTGCTCTCACATTAGATGAGTTACATTTGAGCTATTATAGCTTATTCTCTAAAATATAAAGAAAAATGAGTAAAAGAAGTCTTTCATCAAATGAGCTAAAATTGAGCTATTTATATATTTTTTTAGCTCAATGATGTGCTTCTCGACATGTAGAGGGTACTATTATATTAGTTTTATTAAAGTTTTTTTTTTAATATATGTGTGTGATATTATTATATTAATTTATTTAATTTTTGAAAAATATTATAATATTTAAATGATATAGATAAAAAAAAAATATATGTAGTAATGTAAAAGTGTGAGGTAAAATAGAAATAGTAAGATTTTGGTGAGGTATTTCAAAGAATAAAATAGAGAAGCTGATGAGAGTACTCGGATTTGTCTTATTATGATCTATATGTTGATCATCACATGTTTCATTTCAAACAGAACAAAAGTGGGACTTCTCAGCATTTATTGTAGATTTAGAAGTGGGGACATAGTTCGAAAGGTAAAAAAACATATATTGTCTTTTTTTTTTGCTCACTCATGATATATACTATGTTAAAAATCATAAGACTAGCTATTCGTTTAAAAATCAATTTATACTTTTTATAAATGGTTTAATATTTTCATATATTTACAATATGGGAACATATGTATTACATTCTTTGGATTCTTACATTTACTGAGGGTGTGTTTGAAAAAACCACAATGTAATTGGATTTGTGTGTAATTTGAGGTAATTATACAATTTGACATGTTTGTCTGGCCATGTAATTACACTGTAACTGTGTAATTGGATGTAATTGAAGGGTTCCAATTACACTCTCCAATTCTCATAGCCCCCCATGAGAATTGAATATAATTACACTGTGCAATTACTAAAAACTTTCCATATTAAACATTAGCTACTAAAAAAATATTATTTTCCCATGTAATTACTAACTATTTTGCCAAACAAGTTACCTCCTCATATCCAAACACACCTTGCAATTTAAAATATAGTGTAATTACTAAACTGTGTAATTATCACCCTAGTAATTACCCTACATAGTAATTACACAGTTACTTCCAAACACACCCTTAGTGTCTTAAAAAAGAAAAAAAAAGGTCATATATATATATAGTGTAGGAGTTAACTTTATTTAATTTTGTTTAACATTTCAATTGAATTATTGTATTTTGAGGATCAGCAGAAAGATCATGTAAGACATTAATCATGATGAAGCTAACACCAAATTAGCTTAAATGTGTGTTATATTCAAATTAATTATAAAGCATTTTTGTTTAGCACTTTAAGGTGTCCAACACCACACCTACATGATGTTGAGGCTTCACATTATAGTTAGTGTTATTGTGCTGTTAGTCAAAGTTAATTAAATCTAGTTAGTATTCAGTTTCAGCAAGTACATTCCTTAAGGCATCAATATCGGCAGTTAATTAAGTTAGTTGGGGAAAATTTTGTTTTTCCAATACTCTTGGACTATGCCTTTAAATACCAACCTCTTCTACAGTCAGAAATAATTTTCAGAACTTCTTCTTCCTTCTCTCCTAAATTCTCACTGTACAGAAATGAAAGCAATAGAACTCTATCCTTTTGTGAGTTCATAGCTGTTGGTGATCATCACCATTGTAACACCAGTGTGAATCAATAAAGATTGAAGCCAAAGGCTGTTCCATCTAGGGAGTAGAAAATTTCCACTGTTAAGCAATTGATCTAGCCTCGTTAAATTGGTGTGATTTGATTTCTATTTTGCATTTAATATTTTTCATTCTCTTGATTCGTTAGTTCATGTTATTGCACTAATTGTCATCTCAGTTCTTGATTATTTTTCAAGGTGATTAAAACACCACACGTGGTATCAATGCATTGAGATTCAAGGATCAAGATTTGATTCCTTGGTGATCAAGACTCGATCAAGATGAGTTCAGCGAAATTCAAAATTGACAAGTTCACTAGAGAGAATGAATTTATCTATGGAGGCTGAAAATGGTTGCTATGTTGATGCATCAGGACATATTAAGCCATTGAACCAGAAGGTCTTGAAGATATCAAGGAGGATAAGAAGAAGTTTAAGGAGATTCAAAAAAAGTCTCACGAGATGAAGTTCTTTGAGAGGTTTCTAGTGAGACCCCTACAATTGGATTGTGGAACAAACTGTCCTCAATCTATTTGAAAAAGACTTTGGCTAATAACTTGTATCTAAAGAAAAGGTTGTACACCTTGAGAATGGATGAATCTGCTGAGCTCAGGAAGCACCTTGATAAGTTCAACAAGATCATTCTTAAATTCAACAATATTTGTGTCAAGATTGAAGAAGAGGATCAAGGAATTGTCTTATTGAGTTCATTGCCAAGGTGTCATGAATATTTCGTTGATACTATGTTGTCTGGAAAGGAGACTTTGACAATGTTTGAGGTTAAAGTTGCATTGAATTCCAAAGAGACTCAGAAGAAGTTTGATGATAAGAGTGGATCAAATTGGGAAGGTTTGATGGCTCGAGGTAGGTCTGATAAAAAACAGAGGACACAAGAGCAACAGTTCAAGAGGAAATAAACAAAGAAATCACAGCAATAAGGGCAATGGTTCTAGCCAATCAAAATCCAAATTCAAGGTTGGAAAGTTCTGCAATTACTGTAAGAAGGAAGGTCATCTCAAGGATGAATGCTACAATTTGAGCAACAAGAACAACAAGGACAAGAGTAAAGAAAAGAATGACAAAGGTAACAACAATGAGGTTGGTCTCACTGCTAATGGTTATAATTTTGTAGAGGTGCTTGCTGTTATAGATACATAATCAAGAAAAGATTGGATCTTAGACTCTGGATGCACCTTACATGTTTGTCCAGACAAAACTTTATTCAGTTCTCTTGAAGAAAAGATTGGTAGAAACATACTTCTTGGAGACAACAAACCATGTTTGGTAAAGGGAATTGAATTAAACCATCATCATGAAAATTCACGACAATGTTCAAAGAACATTAACTAATGTCAGGTATGTTCCTGACCTGAAGAGAAATTTAATTTTATTGGTTCTCTTGCTGCTAAAGGTTGTACAATCAAAATTAATGAGAATTATCCCAAGGTTTTAAAAGGATCCTTAATTGTCATTAAGGGAGAATACAAACATGGTTTGTACTATTTTGTTGGATAAATTGTTACTGGTGTCACTACAACATTCAACAACATTAGCGGCGGACCACTCCGCCGCTAATACTCTCCTTTCTGGCCGCTAAAGGGTATTAGCGGCGGACTTCGGCCGCTATTGGTCCGCCGCTAATGCTTGGCCGCTATTACTAGTATTAGCGGCCAAAAAAGGGATCCGCCGCTAATACTATTAATAGCGGCAGAGCATTAGCGGCGGGACCCCGCCGCTAATGCTCTTTGTCCTCGCTGCTAATGCTCCGCCGCTACTACCCAGCAAAATAAAAAAAAATATTAATAAATAATTATTTATATATTAATCTTATATATAAATAATATATATAAATATTTAATAAATAAAATTCCAATTAATATAATTATAATAATTCAATAAAATTTATTAATAATTTAAAAATGTCTCAAAAATAAATAACTTTAACATATTAATACTAATGCAATATTGTCTCAAAATTAAACTAAATTATTAAAAAACATAAATAAATTATTCATTAACATCTTCATTAAGGTCTTTAATTATAAAGTCTTGATCCGGATTATTATCGTTACGAGTCCCCGAAGCCCGTGGCGGAGAAGGCACATATGCTTGGTCTGATGATAAACCCAGCGTTAAATTATCGAGCTCAGCTTGGTTAAAAATGAGAGTTGAAAAAAATTGGTTCTCCTGCGATGAACTCCCAAATAATCCAAAATCAGCAAAATTTGAGCCGAGTGGAGGAGACTCTGATGGTGTTCGGTATAAGAATTGATTTCCTAATGGCGGACCAGACTGTTGTTCCTGCTGAGAAAAAGATTGGGGTTGCTGCTGGATAAAATTTTCAAATTGCTGTTGTGACAAATTTTGGAATTGTTGTTGCGAAGACGGCTTTTGTGGCTGAGGAGGTTGTTGTTGCTGTTGTGGAGGGGCGGCATAACTCTGAGAAGACGAACCACCAGGCGACTGCGACTGACTATACGTTTGAGTAAAGTTCTCAAATCGTGGGTTAAATAAATGAGCACATACATTTCACAAAAGAACTTTTGTGTCCACCTTCTCCAAAGTGCTAAAAAAATTTCTTAATCTGAAAAACAAATAGTATACCATATTATCAATTACTGAAATTAACTAAAAAAGCTACAAATAAGCACAATACAAAATATATATCACTGTATACAATATATATATATAAATTATATACACATTAATATATACTATATATATTTTATATACACATATATGTTGCCACACTAGCCATCTGTTTTGAGAATGGAGGTAATAGGAATAAACTGACTGGTCAAACTAGACTTTGGCATCAAAAGTTTGGCCATGTGAGTGAGAGAGGACTCACTGAACTTGAGAAGGAAGGGATTCTGAAAGGTAAAATGTCTGTGAAACTAGATTTTTGTGAAGAGTGTGCCTTTGGAAAAAGTTGCAAAGTGAAATTCCCAACTGGTGTGCACACATCAAAACAACATCTGAATTATATACATTGTGACCTATGGGGGCCATCAAGAGTAAAGACACTTGGTGGAGCAAGCTACTTCTTGAATATTATTGATCATTACTCTAGGAAGGTATGGATCTTCTTACTCAAAAGCAAGGATGAAACTTTTGAGACCTTTATACATTGGAAGAAACTGATTAAAAAATAGATTGGGAATAAGATCAAGAAACTCGGAACAAACAATGGCCTTGAGTACTGCTTTGGGATGTTCAAAGAATATTGTGTCAAATAAGATATACCAAGGCATCATATAGCTCCAAAGACTCCCAACAAAATAGTTTGGTAAAGAGAATGAATAAAACCCTCATCGAAAGAGTGAGGTGTATGCTAACTGGAGCTAGTTTGGAAAGATAATTTTGGGGAGAAGCTATCAAGACAACATGCTACTTGGTGAATAGGTCTCCCGCTGCTGCAATTGATTTAAAAACACCTCAAGAAAAATGGACTAATAGGCTTCCTAATTGTGGTCACATAAAGGTATTTGGGTGCTCTGCCTATGTTCACATCAAGCAAGACAAGTTACAACCAACGCTAATCAAATGCTGATTTATTGGCTACCCTGATGGGGTAAAAGGTTATAAACTCTGGTGTCTTGAACCAGGTCATCTTCAATGAGAAGGAAATTCCCTTAAAGCTGCTGAAGAAAATAGTGCACAAGGTACATGCAATAATGTTAAAACTCAGACTCAACTCTGCCAGGACACATTTTGGTCATAAGAGTGATTAGATGAATCTACATCCACTGAACTTTTTACATCTCAAGGTGAACTTGAGACATATCAACTTGCCAACGATAAGGAAAGAAGAGAGATACACCCTCCAGACGAATTGGGATTTGCTAAACTCGTAGACTTCATACGGTTTGCATTATCTTTTTTAGGTGAGATTAACACTGTAGAACCAACCTCCTACAAGGAAGCCATAACCATCAGAGATGGTGTAAAGTGGCTTCTAGCAATTCAGGAAGAAACACCATCACTGATTAAGAACAAAACTTGGGTAAGAGACCACCTGTATAGAAGCTTGTAGATTGCAAGTGGATAATGAAAGTGAAAGAGGGCATTCTAGGGGTTAAATATAGAAGATTCAAGGCAAGACTAGTTGCCAAAGGGTTCACGTAAAGAGAGGGAGCAGACTACAATGATATTTTCTCACCAGTGGTCAAACAAGCCTTTATGAGAGCTATAATGGCCAAAGTTGCTGAGTGTTACTATGAAATTCAACACATTTTAGAACAACTTTCCAACATGGAAACCTTGAAGTGAAAATCTTCAGGCATTTCCTAAGGCTGCTAAGTATTGACACCAGCATCTAATGCCCTTAGGGGCTCTGGGAACAATCTATTCTTTACTAGTTTAACTTCACTAACTTCAACTAAATGTGGATTTGTGGTGTTAGTTAAGTCTAGCTAATATTCAGTTTCGACAAGTAAATTCCTCAAAGCTTCAATCTCGGCAGTTAAGTTAATTAGTTGGGGACAATTCTATCTTTCCAACACTCTTGGACAATGCCTTTAAACACTAACCTCTTTTACAGTTAGAAATAATTTTCAGAAATTCTTCTTCCTCCTCTCCTAAATTCCCTTTGCATGCATAGAAATAAAAGCTATAGAACTCGACCCTTTTTGTGAGTTCATAGTTGTTGGTGATCATCACCATTGTTACACCAAACGTGAATCAATAAAGATTAAAGCCAAAGGTTGTTCCATCCGAGGAGTAGACAATTACCACTGCCAAGCAACTGTCGAATCTGGTTAAATTGGTGTGATTTAATTTCTGTTTTGCATTTCATTC
This sequence comes from Cannabis sativa, assembly GCF_029168945.1. Taxonomy (NCBI): domain Eukaryota; kingdom Viridiplantae; phylum Streptophyta; class Magnoliopsida; order Rosales; family Cannabaceae; genus Cannabis; species Cannabis sativa. The sequence continues at coordinate 65,510,079 of NC_083601.1, forward strand.
TCTTGATTAGTTAGTTCATGTTATTGTACTACCATCTCTGTTCTTGATTATTTTTTGTAGTAATTAAAACATCACAATTATTTATTAAATCAAAATATTTATGAGACTTAATATTTGAATGTACAGTAATAATAATTTACTATCTCTTGTCTCTAGCATTTCTCAAACTCATACCTACAACGAAAAAGAAATACTGTGACAAATTTTTAGTGAAAGTATAAATTTTGTGTAACTAAATGTTATATTTAGTTTACCCAAGCTAATGAAATATTATTTGTGATGAAAATGTCATATTTAGTCATACGTTACGTTTTCTTTTAAATTAAGTTTATTTAGTCACAAATAATTACTGATATTATTTTGGGATAATTACATAAAGTATCATTTTGTGTTAAAAAATTACATTTTTACGTTTAAAAAATTTTTTTGCGATATTTTTACGGTTTTTCATAAAAACAACACGAAAATAACAATAAAACTACATAAAAGTAACATGAAAATAACATCTAAATAATATCAAAGTAACAATGAAAAATAACATACAAATAACAAAAAATCAACAATAAATTAATAACAAGAATATAACATAAAATGACCGTATTTTCTGTAAATAAAATTAAAAAAATCGTAAAAATATTTTAAAATTCTGTGAAACTAAATTTTTGTAATTTTTTTTGTTGTTTTTGTTTATTTGTGAAATAATCCCTATTATTTTAGTCTCAACTATTATGTATTTTAATAATAAAATTTGTTGTGATTAAATATATATATTTAGGTTTTTTGATAAAATCACATTAAATATAGTATTTATCAAATTACCAAAATCATCTTTTATTATCAATAAGATTTTAGTAAAAGTACGAACACTAAAAATAACATTTATTTAATCATCTAAATCCTATTTTATTATTAATAGAGATCATTGACATCAATATTATATATAATTAATTAATCATTAATAATTCTCATTTTATTATATCGTCATGTATTATATTGTACAATTATAGTTAAAATATATCTAACCATGATATCTAAACACACTTATTATATATATACTTTTTATATATATGTGTGTACACTTTGAAAAAAAATAGTTGACCTAGGGCTAAAATAGAAATTGAGGCTTAAAATAATGAGTATGTTATACGACTATTTCTATTAAGTATGATTAGAGGTAATGAAATGAAATAAAATAGAACATAAATAAATTTTATTTTATTCATTTGTTTGGTTTTATTGGATTGTCATTCGTATTTTAACTATGTTCTCATTTCTTCCAACCTCCGCTTAATGAAGTATTTGTTATGTGAGTTTGAGTTTGAGAAATTAGACTTGGAGAAAGTATACTTGGAGGGAATGAAACCCAATTAAGTGTTGAAGGAGATTAACATGTTACCATCATTTTAATTTAAAAAATTTGATCCACTTAGAAATACAAGCCTCTTGGTTATGAGAATTTAATTTAGTTTGATATTCTCTTTTTCATTAAGTCTAAACCTTGTATTAAACACCAACTAAATATATTTTGCAGAGTAATGGGATTATGGGTCACTCATCCGCTAGCATTTCAGGTTTTTTTTTTTTTTTTTTTTTTTTTTTTTTTTTTTGCAGTTTACACGTATAACAATATATTTGCTTCTAGATTTTGTAATTGTGTAGGTCGATCGTAGTCGCGTGCATGCAGGGACGGAGGGACTTTAGCCCATGTGTGGGCTAAAGCCCTCACTCAAATATATAGATCAAATTTTTTATATGTAGATATATACATATATTAATTCACTTTGCTCAATTTATTAAAGTCCAATTCACAAAAGCCCTCACTCAATATCTTAATCATGATTCATGAGCCTACTCTTATTCTAATCAAGCCCATTTTAAAAGTAGTCCAATACAAATAATAATAAAAAAAATACTTTATTAAAAAATAAAATAATACCATTGACAATATTTTATTTTATTTTTGTCAACAGTATTATTTTATTTTGTTGAAGATAAAAATTTGAAAGATACATTTATCATTATTTTTATTAGTTTTGACTTAATATTTATTCAAGCCCTCACTCAACTAAATTTCTGGCTTCGTCACTGCGTGCATGCATTTTGCGGTTATTAGTCTCTTGAAAACAGTAATTAATAACATTTCATTGTGAATGTCATTCATCACATGTTTTAATGTATTAGACTAAAAACAGTATATGTGTATTATTCTCATTCATTGAACGAACAAGTACATGTTATAATTTTGGGAACCACTAGGTTTTTTTTTCAATATTTTTAGGTATATATATATGCTATTAATCATCACTTAAAAGACCTTTTGATATCTGAATTCCATTATCTTCCACTTCCAATATCATTAAAGTTGAAAGAAAAACAAAAGATTTATTTGCATGTATTTTCATTTCCTCATATACTAAATCAGATTATTTAAAGCTAGCTTTTTTTTATATATCATTTTTTCTCCTATATCTTCTCATCATTTTTACAATTATATTCATCGTCATTGTATTTAGTCGCAAACTTTGACATTTAATTAAGTAATGCGCATGCGTGTGATCTTAGTTTCGTACAAAATAAAAGAAAGAAGGATCATCATTCATTAGACCATCACTAATCCATACTGTAAAATTTGTCTTAAGTTTTGCTAAAAACATGAATTAATATAATCTAAAAATTAAAACTTCATCAAACTATATGAGCCAAGCAATTAAAAAATATTGTATAATGAACTGGTTATTATAAACTCCCCTTTGGGGTGAGAATATAACACACATGATCTACCTTCATGAAATTAACAATAAAGAAAAAATATATATCAATTAAGAATTTATTACCTTTGGACAAATAAATTTTTTAAATAATATATATTAATTCAAGCAAAATTTAATAATAAATATATATTTAAATTATTACCTTTGGGCAAATAATTAAAATATATCTATTTAATATTAACTCACTTCATTGTGAACTAATATGTATAACTACTACCTTTGGGCAAGTAATTACACATATAGCCAAGCAAAATATATTTTCTATAACATCTGAAATTTGGTGATAAAATAATCATTAAAAATTTAATAATTTTCAACTAAATTTTCAAAAAGTTATATATAAATTGCTTGTAATATATTGATAATAAAAAATAAAGTGTCTACCATAACACATTATTTTTGCATCAAACAATCAAGTTTTAAAATTTTAGAACAACAAATAATGGAAAAATGTGAAAGAAAGAATATTGGTGGAGATTACATAGTCAAGATAAATCAAATAAGAGAGTGACTATGTCTTATGGAACGAGAATAAACCCAAAATTTTTTTTATGATCGACAGATTTCGAAAAATCATCAAAAATTATTTTAATAATTTTTTAAATGCATAATTATTATTAAAATAATAATAATTATTAAACGGAGTCAAAAAATTATTTAAAAATCATAGAAAAATCAGAAATTAAATTCTAATAACACTAAAAAATAATTGCAATACCAATCTCGACCAAAATACAAAATTAATCATGTAAGAACATTCTTAAACAATTGATAATGAAATATCTATAATCAATTTTAGATCAAAAACTATAAAATCAAAAAACACAAATTATAATTTCATAATATAATTATATAAACCCTAAAACTTTAAACTTAAAATTCTCCTAGTTTACTCAATGATTTTATGCAAGTAATATATCAAAAGAAAGAGAATTTAATGAGGAATAAAGCCCCTAAACTTTTAAGATTGAAAAATAAAAAATTCCTTTAGATGACTCCCCCGTTTCAACATCTCTTGAAACAAGGGAGTCATCTAAAGGAATTTTTTATTTCTATGTCTTTTTCAAGAGATGATAATAATAACAGTCTTATTCTTACTCTAGTTGATAACGCTCCCATTGCTGATGAATATATTGCTCCTAATATCTAAGATGACGAGGGTCCTATTATTGAAGAAGGTTTTGTTGTTGATGGGGGTCCTGTTATCGGAGAAATCCAATTGTGGAATATGTCATTCAAAATGATGTTCAACAAATAGAGGTTATTCAAGAAGTACCTCCTCTATGGAGATCTCAAAGACAAAAAAAGTCAACAAAGTGTCATAATAATTTTATTTACCTTCGAAAAGGAGAATATGATATTGATCATTTTGTGGATTATGTCACTTATAGTGAAGCACTTAATAGTCCACATTCTTCAAAATGGATAAAAGCTATGGATGATGAGATTAAGTTCATGGACAAAAAATAATGTGTGGAAGTTAGTTCTATTACATGATGATTTTAAACCAATAGGTTGCAAATGGATTTTTTAAGAACTAAAAGGATAAAATGGGACAGATTGAAAGGTATAAATCACGTTTACTGACAAAAGGCTTTACTCAAAGAGTGTATTGATTACACTGAAACTTTCTCGCCTGTTTCCACTAAAGATTCATTTAGAGTTATTATGGATTTAGTTACGCACTTTGATTCAGAGTTGCATCAAATGGTTGTTAAAACTGTTATTCAGAATGGAGAATTAAGTGAGCAAGTCTATATGTCTCATTTTGAAGGCTTTGAGGAAAATGGAAATGACAATTTGGTTTGAAATTGAAATGATCCATTTATGGTCTCAAACAAGGATCTCACTAGTGGTACTTAAAGTTTGATAAGGTTGTGACACTGTTGGGTTTCATTGAGAACAAGTTTGACTAGTGTATTTATATGAAGAACAGTGGGAGTCATCATATTTTTTCTTGTTCTTTATGTAGACGATATTTTACTTGCCAACAGTTATTTTTCATTACTAAATGAGACCAAAAGTTTTCTGTCTACCAATTTTGATATGAAAGATCTTGGTTAGGCATCTTATGTTTTGGGGATTGAGATCCATCGTGTAGGAATTGAAAAGTTCTTGGCTTATTTCAAGAAGCATACATTAATCGTGTGCTCAAAAGGTTCAACATAAATTTTTTGTAAGCCTGGTTCTGTTCCAATTCTAAAAGGGAAAAATTTACTAAGCAGCATTGTCCCAAGAACGACTTAAATAGAGAAACAATGAAGAATATCCCATATGCAAGTGTAGTAGGGAGCTTGATGTGTGCTTAGGTTTGCTCTAGACCTGACATTTCTTTCATGGTCGATGTTCTTGGGAGATATTTATCTTATCCTGGCCATGATCATTGGGTTGCAGCCAAGAAAGTTTTGAGATATTTACAAAGAAAAAAGAGTTTTATGCTTGTGTATAAGCATGTCGACAATCTCCAAGTTGTTGGTTATTCAGATTCAGATTTGGTGGTTATGTAGATGATTTAAAGTCAACTTCTAGCTATATTTTCACTTTTGTTGGTGCTGCTATTTCTTGAAAAAGTGTTAAATAGACTTTAATCACATCATCTACTATATATGTTAAATTTGTCGTATGTTATGGAGTATCTTTGCAAGCTTTATGGTTAAAGAATTTGATTTTAGAGATACGACTAGTTGATTCTATTTCATCTCCTATACTAATCTATTGTGATAATAACATTTTTGTTTTCTTTTCAAAGAATAATGAGATTAGTAGTGCTTCCAAGTATATGGAAATAAAGTATCTCACTGTTAGAGACTTGGTCAAGAAAGAAGACATTGTGATAGAATATTGAAAGACCAAGTTGGTGTTTGCAGATCCTCTAACCAAAGGATTAAGTGCCATATTGTTTGATAACATGTTGTTGACATGAGCATTTAAAATCTTTTGTTCCTTTGGGTTAGTGGGAGTTTCTTATTTTATCTTTGAGATTATATTTGTATGTAATTTACTTGTTGATGTTATGAACTACTTTGTGGGCCAATAATTTTTATTATTGGATGTTTATGCTTTCAGTTAGGCTTTGTTATACTCTCGAGAATAATTGAATTGAAAGCATGTAGTTCATATCTTGTTGTGATCATTGTATTTTAAGTATATTTGCTTAATGACAATGATATTTTGTTGGCTTAATTTTTTAAGCAAGTTTAGTGACACTGACTTATTTATTAAGTTGTGTATGTTTAATTTTACTGGCTTATTTATTAAGCATCACGGTATCAGTGAAAACTACATAAAAGTAACAAAAAATAACATCAAAACAACATAAAAATAATATAAAAAAAAACAAAAAATCCATACAAAATACTAAGAGTTCAACATAAAATATATCAAAAGACCGTATTTTATGTAAATAAAATATAAAACACCGTAAAAATATTAATAATTTAGTACAGACTGCATTCTTGAATTTCTTTTGTGTTTTTTTGAATTATCCCAAATAACTTTGTGATGTATTTCTATCAATTTATAGCATTTTTTTTTGGTAAATCAGTGTAATTCCTTACTTCAACAATTTATAGCATTGCTACCAGTGCATAATTGCAAAATTATATGAAGCAAAATTTAATGTTTTATATTAAAAATATAAATATATTATTTTCTCAATTTTTTTATTATATAAAACAATAAAAAAATATAAATACAATTTTATGTTATAGCTAAATATACTAATATAATAATAATTAAAATGGCATAAAAATTAGTTTATTTATAGTATTGTAAATTTTGCATCATAGCAAATGTTTTTGCATAATATTTGCTACGTGCCAAATTTTCATCACTTTTTGACTCATTCTTACAACATATTTTATCATAAGTGATCTATATTGTAGCTTTGTATCTCCATCAAAAATACTCTTTACAATATTATATCTATTAGAGTTAAATTTTATGAAGATAAACTAAAACAATACATATATACACCACTTTTAGCACTCCATTACACACATATATATATACTAGTATCATTATAACTGAATTGGATCGCAATGATATATAAGACCCACTATGATCAACAACTAAGTTGAGATGATCTTATCCAGTGCTCTCTTTTTAAATTACTAAGGGTGCATACTGTAACATTTTTTAATTAATTTTTTATTTTATTATTTAGAAAATACTACTACAAAAATCTCATTTAGCGTCGGTTTTGAAGTGACACATAAAGATTAAAGATTTTCCTCGGTTGGTTAAACTGACACTATAGCCTTAGACGCAAATATTGATATTTTTGCTTCACTCATTAACTGACGCCAAAATTTTTTGCTTCAATTCATAACGGAAGCAAATAGTAATGAACTGACGCCAAAAGATTTTTGCTCTGCCACCACACTCCATCAAACAAATACTGCTACCACACCCCATCGGACTACCACAACAACCCATAGAATCAACAAAAGCATCACATTGAACCACCACCATCCCATCGTACAACACCACACGTTTATACCGCTTGCAAAGAAAAATCGAAGAGAAAAAGAGAGAGATCAAAGGAGATGGAGAGAGAGAGCCTAGAGAGAGAGAGAGAGAGAGAGAGAGAGAGAGAGAGAGAGAGAGAGAGAGAGAGGTCAGAAGAGAAAGAGAGAGGCCGTAAGAGAAAGAGAAAGAGTGTGAGAGAGAAAAAAAATTACCTCTGAACAGTTGTGGCGGCGACGTGTCCAAGTGGTTGGGGGCTTCCAGTTCGTGCGACGACGACTTGGCTCCGATTTGGGGCTTACAAAAATAAAGAGAGAGAATGAGGGTAGATAGAGCAAGAAAGAATGTTAGAAATGGGGGAGGCCGCTAGGTTGATGTGAGTATTAAATCTTTAGGGTTAAGGTTTTCATAATTTGGCTCGAGCTCGGAGCCCATTATTGTCTTTTTTTTAGTAAACCGGTGCTAACTCTTTGAACATCAATGCTAAACCTGGGTCTGCACATAACCGACGTTAAATTTGACCACTGATTATTTGTGTCGGTTATGTAATTTTTTCGACGTTGAAACTGACGCAAAATGTAATATTTGTAGTAGTGAAAGTGTAAAGATTTTTCAAAAAAACATGTTCTATAAAAAAAATTTCACTTTTAAATTTTTAAAATGAAAATTAAAATTTTGAAAACAAAAAAAATTATTTTCTAGACTAAGAGCTACTCAGCATGGTCAACACCATAGGCTACTCGATGTCATGGGCTAAGCTACTCAGCACCTACATTAAGTATGTATGAAACATGAATTATAATGGGGATAAATGACACCCAAAGAGAGGGTAGGTTCATAACCTATTCCACATAAGGTGAAAAACCTACTCGGTACCCTAGTAGGGAAAACCCTACTCAACACCTCAGTTGGGAAACTCACTCAATACCATCATCAGCAATCTACTTGACATCCCCCAGCTAGCAATTGTGTGCTAGCAGTTGAGCTCTGAGAAAATAGCGTGACATCCTTAAAGATTTGGTCCGCAACTAACTCCGATAATCATGAGATATTTCTTATTCGTTTGAGTTTGAATTCAAGGAAATTAGCCTTACTCTTTTCCTATAAATAGATTATTATAGGAACAAGGGAATTGATGGAAATTTTCGTAAACAAGTTCTCTGCCATTTTATCTTTGTATTTACTTTGTAGTTGAGAAATTCAATTGAGACCTTGTGATTTTGACAAAACCTAAAATAAATACATAAATTTAAGATGATTATGGTATTAATCACACTCGGGGATGAATCTCTATAAATTTTGGTATTTTTTTCTTACTTTTAAAGCTCCTTACTTCATTTATTATCATTTACTGTGGCTCTGTGTCAGTTGGTTAAAATTTTAATCAACATTAATGAATATCTTGTAAAGTTCTACATATTCTTCACATATAAAGTACCTCCACTAAAGTGTCATAATACACTAATGACCTGAATCTAAGTCACATTTATCTATAATACTAGCGGACCATACTAGCAGTAATTAATTTAATATCTCAATGACTTTATTTTACTAAGGAATGTTTAAGTTCATTGTCTCAATCTCAGTCTCATACCAATATGAGAATCAGACCACTTCATATATAAATTAGATTTTTTTTTATATTTACTTAATATTATTAACAATAATATGGAACACAAGTATCAGGTGTTATTTTGCATCGTGTTTGGGTTGTATTTAGGTACTTTTTGTTTAGTTACATTTTATGTAGTGCAATATTACACTTAATTTTATGTGTTTTTCGTGTTTAGCGAATCAAATGAGAAATGGAACAATTGGAGATGAATTGGTTGAAATCAGAGGGGAAAAATATAATTTTTGGTGATTGATTCAAATAAAAGGTGAATTTTCAAGAAATTTTAAAGCTATATATGGAGAATTTTTAGGATAAAAATGGGCAAAAATTGAAAAAAAGTATTAGGGCCTCAACATAGTAAACAATGCCACGACCCTAACGTATTCTTAGAATGCCTCAACACGGACCGCGTGCCACAATATTGGTTTTGCCATGCCATGGCCCACCTATTTGCAAAAAAAAACAAGATGTGGACCATATGACGAGGGCCATATTTGATGTTGATTAATTTCTTGTGTAAAGACCGCTTAGCTTTAATTTGGAAATTAGTAGATAATTAGAATTTAATTATGGAATTATTTATTAATTTTCAATTATTAAATTTTATGGTGGTTTATTTGAATTCAAAATGCATTTTTATGTCACATATAGAAATTTCATAATTTTGTATTTTCAGTGCCCGACAACATTGGAACGCGGTGTTTGGCTATTATAATCACATCCTAGTATTTTTAGTATAGCGAGGTGATATAGTTAGATATTGGGAATGTCGAGAATAGTCGGAATTTTAGAATTTCCTAAAGTACCCCTTAGTGACCTTTAGGGCTATTAGTATGGAAGGGTATAATGGTCATTTTGCCAATCTTGATTTTGTCCTTTAGTGAGAATGAAGTTGTTTATTAAATCAGATTTTTAATTGATTTTTAAGCTGAAATTAATTGGATAAAACCAATGTTATTTCATTATTTTACAAAAAAAAAAATAGAAAATTATCAAAAGTCACATTTTCACTCTCAACTCTCTCTCTCTCTCTTTCAAATCCACTTAGAGGCAGCTAGGGTTTGTCAATTTCTTCTTCATTTCAAGCTTAATTTAGCAAGGAGTTGGTGGTTTCAAGCTTTAGGTAAGCTTCTAGTAACTCCTTCATGGTTTTCTTGAGTTTGAAGTTATGAATTTTGCATGATTTTAAGGAATTGGGTTAAGTAGCTGTTATTTGTGTTTAGATTTGTTTTTAGAAGCCTACTTATGTCCAGATATGTTGGTTTAACCATGTTTGATTGATTGTTAGTTAGTTTAACCAAGTTTTGAGTTTTAGAACTCAAACTTGGAGCTTTAATGGTAGTTTTTGTTTCTGAGCCTGTAGAAGTGTTTTATTGCTTTAGATATGTTCTTTGTAGTCTATAAAGCAGGCTTGGAAGGTTTTGTAGAGTTTGGGGTTGAATTGGTTGAGTTATGAATTTTTTGTTGGATTCCTACATTGAACCAGAATTCCGGTTCAGGGGGACCTGTAAGAACTGGAATTCCGGTTGGTCCCCAGGAAACCCCGCAGAACTGGAATTCTGGTTGGGAACCGGTCTACCGGTTGGGGCAATTTTGGGAATCCTAGTTTTTCCCATTTTTGAAATGTTTAGGGTATTGCCATGTTATTCATCGATACGGAAACTTTTAGTTTCAAGTTTAAGTCTCTGGAAATTGATTTAGCGTGTCACTTACCTATGTTATGATTGATGTGATTTAGGAGCCTGTAATTCGCCGAGCAGTTGTTCCACTCAGGTTGGCCGACACACCTGAATTTAGAATCAAGGTAAGATTCGTTTAATGTTATGCATATATTTATACATGTTTAGCGTTTATGTTAGTTGCCGTCAGAATAGGCAAATCTATAACCATCAGATTAACATATCAGGGCAACAGTGAGGTGTACATAGAGTTGCACTGAGATGCCAACAGATATATGCTAGGCTATCAGATAGTATGAGATAACTACTACCACATCAGTACGATTAGAGTACTGAGTATAGGTTGGATTCGCGGTTAGTTATACTTTATCAAGAACGTTCTGGACTCAGTTAGGGGTATGGTTAGGTGTATGGGCGCCTGATTATAACCCGAGATATTAGTATGTTTTTATGTTATGCTTTTCTTACTGAGTCTGTCGACTCATAGTGCTATTTCCATGTGTAGGTAAGGGCAAGGCTAAAGTTGAGGAGCCGTGAGTACGAGCAGGTGAAGATTGTACATGCCAGGGCGATTAGGCCTGGAGCGTACGATCTTTGGGACATCAGGGCTTTTGTTGTTTAGTCGCTAGGCGACAAATCTTTTGTATATGAATAGTAAAATTTTGTAATTGTATTTTTTAAATGGGATCCCGGGATTTTATAAATGTATTACTTTATAGTTTTAATTAAATAAGTAAATGTTAATTATTCACGATTTCAATAACCTCGTTGATTAGCAACGAGCTGCACAGTACATTAAAAATCACGCTAACACGCCTATATTAGTTAGGGTGTTACAATTTGGCATCAGAGCCGCCAAGTTGTCTTCCGAAGATCGTCACGACATGTACAATCATCATCAGTAGTTAGCTCGTTCCACGGTTCAGTAAGCTTTTATTGCTTAGTAGTTTATTTAATAGTATGATTTAAGAAAAGCTTGTTAGGAAGCATGTTAGTAGCCTGATAGTAGAATAGGCGCATGATTTTAATTTTCAAATAAGAGACATTAGTAAGTTTTTTTCTTTGATCACAATCTGATCAGACTAGCTCTTGATTAAGCGGTGGTCAGGGAGCTCAGATTCCCCTTAATATCTGTGGCCGAGGTAGAGGTCTCAGGGATAGGGCACGTGGTCGGGGTGATGCTAACCCGCCACAAGCTGCCCAAGTTGCCCAAGAATGGGAGAACAGGTTTGCAGAAATGCAAGCTAAGATCAATGAACAAGAGATAGTGATTCGACAGTTAAGACAGCAGGGTGCTCCTGCAGACCCTGCTCCAGAAATACCAGTAGCTCATGCCCCTGCTGTGTAGGCCACACCTGTTGTTGCTATGAACCAGAATGAACCCCTGTATGAAAGGTTCTGTAAGCAGGCACCTCCAGTTTTCCTAGGAGGTCCTGATGTTATGAAAGTCGAGCAATGGCTAACTCTGATCACCGAGATCTTGAACTTCATGGGCGTCACTGGTAATGATAGAGTGGCATGTGCCACTTTTCAATTTCAAGAAGACGCTCTGGTTTGGTGGGACATGTGGGTGATTCATGATGTTACTACAATGACTTGGGAGAAATTTCAGGAGCTGTTCAATGCCAAGTACTATAACGAGGCAGCCAGAAGTGCCAAAAGAAAAGAATTTACTCTGCTGACTCAGAAAGAGAACATGAGTGTTACTGAATACACGACTCAGTTTGATCTTGGCAAGGTTTGCCTCGGAAATTGTGCTAAAGTTTGACAGGTCAAATGCAAAATTTAGACATGACTTAATGATTACTACCGATGACAACACCACCTATGCTGATATAGTGGATAAGGCATTGCGAGCTGAGGGTGCAGTGAAGTGCACCTTAGAATCTCGAGAGACTCCGGTTGTTGGCGGGGGTCCTACCCTTCCTACCTCAGGTTTTAGTAAGGGAGGTAGTGGCTCGGCCACTGATCAGAAAAGAAAGGCACCTACTGCATCCAGTTGCTCAGGTCAGAACAAGAGGTTCTGAGGGAACCAACGTCGAGGCAATCGACAGGGTAATTCTGAGACCCGATACACTTACCCAGAGTGCCCTAGTTGTAAAAGGCAGGGGTGTTTTCAGTGCGGTATGCCAGGGCATTATAAAAAGGATTGCCCCCAACTCAAGAGTGAAGCACCAAAGACTGCAGCGAAACCCACTCTAGCAAGGGTGTTCACGATAACTCGGCTGATGCAGAAGCCAACCCTTCAGTAGTAATAGGTCAGCTCTCGGTCAACAACTCTTATTTCTCTGTGCTTTTTGACTCTGGGGCCACTCATTCCTATGTGGCAACAAGAATTTTTAGTAAATTGGATAGACCGCATGATAGTTATGAGTCAGGATTGAAAACCCTAGTACCTAGCGGAGAGTTAGTTATCTCCAAAAGGTGGATTAGGTCTATGCCGATCAGGATTGAGGATAGGGAGTTGAGTGCAGACTTAATAGAAATGTGTTTAGCAGATTTTGATATTATACTGGGAGTGGATTTCTTGTGCAAGTACTCTGCCAGCATTGATTGTAAGAGGAAGATGGTAATCTTCCAACCAGAAGGCGAAGAACCATTTGTTTTTGTCGGAGCGGTTCAGGGATCTCGAATCCCGGTAATTTCGGTACTAACAGCTAAAGAATTTCTACGAGATGGATGTCTAGGGTTTTTGGCCGTGGTATTGGATACCACTCGGCCTGACTCTATTCGGCCAAAAGACATCAAGGTGGTTTGGGAATTTCTAGATGTTTTCCTGATGAACTTCCAGGTTTACCACCTCAGAGAGAAATTGATTTTGTTATTGATTTGGCACCTGGAGTAGAACCGGTTTCTAAGACCCCTTATAGTATGGCTCCAGCAGAACTTAAAGAATTGAAAATTCAACTCCAGGGGTTGCTTAACATAGGGTTTTTCGCGGCCTATTGTGTCACCCTGAGGAGCTCCAGTATTGTTTGTTAAGAAGAAAGATGGGTCTCTGCGAATGTGCATTGACTACCGAGAATTGAATAAGCTAACAATCAAGAATAAATATCCTTTACCTAGGATAGATGATCGTTTTGATCAACTTCAGGGGAACACGGTCTTTTTAAAGATTGATCTCTGATCCGGCTATCATCAGTTGAGAATGCGAGAGGACATCTCAAAGATGGCTTTCCGTAATAGGTATGGACATTATGAATTTCTAGTTATGTCATTTGGACTAACCAATGCTCCCGCAGCTTTCATGGATCTGATGAATAGGGTATTCAGGGATTTCCTCGATATTTGTGTTATTATGTTTATCGAAAACATCCTTGTGTATTCTCAATCAGAAGAGGAGCATGAGCAACATCTCCGAATGGTTCTGTAACGGCTTCGAGAACATAATTTTTACGCTAAACTTAAGAAGTGTGAATTTTGGCTATCTCAGGTGTCCTTCCTTGGGCACATTGATAACAAGATTGGGATCAAGGTGGATCCAAGAAAAATAGAATCCATCAGGGATTGGCCAAGACCGAAAACAGTGATAGAAGTTAGAAGCTTCTTGGGTCTGGCTAGGTATTATCGTCGGTTTGTGGAAGGGTTCTCTAAAACTTCAACACCCTTAACCGAGCTTACTAAAAAGAATCAGCGTTTAGTGTGGATAGACAAGTGTGAGGCTAGCTTCCAAGAGCTGAAGTAGAGATTAATTACAGCTCCAGTGTTAGCCTTACCTTCTAATAAGGAGAAATTCATAGTGTATTGTGATGCATCCAGATAGGGTCTGGGGTGTGTACTGATGCAGGCTGATGGAGTTATTGCTTATGCCTCTCGTCAGTTGAAAGATTATGAGCAGCGGTACCCGACTCATGACTTAGAGCTTGTCGCTGAAGTATTTGCTTTGAAGATTTGGCGGCATTATCTCTATGGAGAGAGATGTGAAATTTATACAAACCATAAAAGCCTCTAATATTTCTTTACTCAGAAAGATTTGAATATGAGACAAAGGTGTTGGTTGGAGTTGGTTAAGGATTACAACTGTGAGATCTTTTACCACCCTGGAAAGGCCAATGTAGTGGTCGATGCCCTAAGCAGGAAGGGTCCCGTACAGGTAGCTAGTGTGGTTCAGATTTCACCTCAGTTAGTAGAGGACATGGTCAGATCTAGCATCGAGTTTGTTGTAGGCAAGCTTCACAACTTGACGCTGCAATCTGATCTGTTAGAATGAATTAAAGCTGCTCAGTTAACTGATCCAGAGTTAGTAAAGATCACAGAAGAGGTATCAGCTGGTCAAGCCAGGGACTTTACAGTGTGAGACAGTGGGATGCTGTTAAAACCAGGGTTTGTGTTCCTAATAATGCGGAACTCAAAAATGAAATTCTCGAAGAAGCTCATACTACTCCATATTCCCTACATCCTGGCACCACCAAGATGTATCAAGATCTTAAACCTTACTTCTGGTGGAGCGAAATGAAGAAGAATGTGGTAGAATTCGTATCGAGATGCTTAACCTGCCAGCAGATCAAGGCTGAACATCAAAGACCGGCAGGGTTGTTCCAGCCTTTAACCCTACCTGAGTGGAACACTACAAGAAATGTCACTTTTGCCAACACATTTTTGTCCTGCCAAAAGTTAGTATATAAATGCGCTTGTAAAATAGAATTTACTTGTGATGTGTTGGTAAAAAGGGGTTGGCAAATCAATGTTGGTATTAGAACTTTTGCCAGCATAAAATGAAAAGCACTAACAAAGATGACTTTTCCCAGCACGTAAATGCGCTGGTAAAAGTTAGAGTTTAGCCACTGCAAATGTACGCTGGTAAAACTTTGACCTCTTTGCTAACGCAGTTTGCGAAATGCTAATTTTTACCATTGTAGTAGCGAACTGTGCTGGTAAAAGTGACATTTCTTGTAGTGGAAGTGGGAAGATATCACGATGGACTTTGTGGTTGGATTACCTAGAACCATGGGTTTATTTGATTCTATTTGGGTTGTGGTAGACCAATTAAAACAACCTTTTCAGTGGATCAGTACGATGATTTGTACATCAAAGAAATAGTGAGATTGCATGGTGTACCAAAGTCCATAGTTTAGGATAGAGATCCAAAATTTACCTCTAAGTTTTGGCAGAGTTTGCAACGGGCTATGGGTACTAAACTGAAATTCAGTACAGCTTTCCATCCTCAGACTGATGGACAGCCTGAAAGGACAATTCAGATACTGGAAGATATGTTGCGAGCCTGTGTTATGGATTTCGAGGGCTCCTGGAGTAAGTACCTACCATTGATAGAGTTCTCGTACAATAACAGTTATCAAAGTACAATAGGGATGGCTCCCTATAAATTGTTATATGGCCAAAAGTGTAGATCTCCCCTCCATTGGGATGAGACAGGGGAGAGGAAATACGTAGGTCCAGAATCAGTACAGCGCACCAATGAGGCAATTGAGAAGATTAAAGCTAGAATGCTTGCCTCTCAGAGTAGGCAAAAGAGTTATGCAGATCCGAAACGTAGAAATGTTGAGTTCCAAGTAGGGGATCACATGTGTTTACGAGTATCTCAAATGAAGGGGATCAAGCATTTCGAGAAAAGAAGCAAGTTATGCCCTAGATTTACAGGACCTTTCGAGATTCTCGAGAAGGTTGGACAAGTGGCATATCGGTTAGCTTTGCCTCCAGCTCTTTCAGCAGTTTACAACGTCTTCCATGTTTCTATGTTGAGAAAATACATTTCAAACCCTGCTCATGTACTTAGCTATGAAAATCTTGAGCTGCAACCAGACATGTCGTATGAAGAAAAGCTAGTACAGATCTTTGACAGAAAGGATAAAGTCCTCCGAAATAAGACTATAGCTTTGGTCAAAGTACTATGGAGAAATAACAAGGTGGAGGAACCCACCTGGGAGTTAGAATTACACATGAGAGCCCAATATCCAGAGTTATTCAAGTTAGATTTCGAGGACGAAATCCTTTTAAGGGGGATAGTTGAAAAGACCGCTTAGCTTTAATTTGCAAATTAGCAGATAATTAGGGTTTAATTATGGAATTATTTATTAATTTTGAATTATTAAATTATGGTGGTTTATTTGATTCAGAATGCATTTTTATGTCACATATAGAAATTTCATAATTTTGTATTTTTAATGCCCGACAACATTGGAACGCAGTGTTTGGCTATTAGAATCACATCCTAGTATTTTTAGTATAGCGGGGCGATATAGTTAGACATTGGGAATGTCGGGTATAGTCGGGATTTTAGAATTTCTTAAAGTACCCCTTAGAGACCTTTAGTGGCTATTAGTATGGAAGGGTAAAATGGTCATTTTGCCAATCTTTATTTTGTCCTTTAGTGAGAATGAAGTTGTTTATTAAATCAGATTTTAATTGATTTTTAAGCTGAAATTAATTGGATAAAACCAATGTTATTTCATTATTTTACAAAAAAAAATTAAAAATTATCAAAAATCACATTTTCACTCTCAACCCTTTCTCTCTTTCGAATCCACCTAGAGGCAGCTAGGGTTTGTCAATTTAATCTTCATTTCAAGCTTAATTCAGCAAGGAGTTGGTGGTTTGAAGCTTTAGGTAAGCTTCTAGTAACTCTATGGTTTTCTTGAGTTTAAAGTTATGAATTTTGCATGATTTTAAGGAATTGGGTTAAGTAGCTGCTGTTTGTGTTTGGATTTGTTTTCAGACGCCTACTTATGTTTGGATATGTTGGTTTAAGCATGTTTTATTGGTTTTTAGTTAGTTTAACCAAGTTTTGAGTTTTAGAACTCAAACTTGGAGCTTTAATGGTGGTTTTTGTTTCTGAGCATGTAGAAGTGTTTTATTGCTTTAGATATGTTCTTTGTGGTCTATAAAGCATGTTTGGAAGGTTTCATTGAGTTTGGGGTTGAATTGATTGAGTGATGAATTTTTTGTTGGATTCCTGCACTGAACTGGAATTCCGGTTGGGAACCGGTCTACCGGTTGGGCCAATTTTGGGAACACTATTTCTTCCCATTTTTGTAATATTTAGGGTATTGCCATATTATTCATCGATAGGGAATCTTTTAGTTTCAAGTTTAAGTCCCCGGAAAGTGATTTAGCGTGTCACTTACCTATGTTATGATTGATGTGATTTAGGAGCCTGTAATTCGCCGAGCAGTTGTTCCACTCAGGTTGGCCGACACACCTGAATTCAGAATCAAGGTAAGATTCGTTGAATGTTATGCATATATTTATACATGTTTAGCGTTTATGTTAGTTGCCGTCAGAATAGGCAAATCTATAACCATCAGATTAGCATATCAGGGCAACAGTGAGGTGTACATAGAGTTGCACCGAGATGCCAACAGATATATGCTAGGCTATCAGATAGTATGAGATAACTACTACCACATCAGTACGATTAGAGTACTGAGTATAGGTTGGATTCGCGGTTAGTTATACTTTATCAAGAACGTTTCAGACTCAGTTAGGGTTATGGTTAGGTGTATGGGCGCCTGATTATAACACGGGATATTAGTATGTTTTTATGTTATGCTTTTCTTAGTCTATCGACTCAGAGTGCTATTTCCATGTTTAGGTAAGGGCAATGCTAAAGTTGAGGAGCCGTGAGTACGAACAGGTGAAGATTGTACATGTCGGGACGGTTAGGCCTAGAGCGTACGATCTTCGGGACATTAGGGCTTTTTCTGTTTAGTCGCTAGGCGACAAATCTTTTGTATATGAATAGTAAACTTTTGTAATTTTATTTTGAAAACGGGATCCCGGGATTTTATAAATGTATTACTTTATAGTTTTAATGAAATAAGTAAATGTTAATTATTCATGATTTTCAATAACCTTGTTGATTAGCAACGAGCTGCACAGTACATTAAAAATCACGCTAACACGCCTATATTAGTTAGGGTGTTACATCTAGCTAGCTAGATGTATATTAACTTTGTTATTAATTAATTATGAATACCTAGAAGAGTTTGAATATCTTAAATACTCATCTGTAGTGAAGTAGATTTTGTAATATATTATATTGCGGTTGGATGGGTAGAATAACATGCATGTTAGATGAGTTTGAATATCTTAAATATTCAACCGTTGTGAAATAGGTTCTGCGAATACATATACTGCAATCAGATGAGTAGAATCTGCGAATACATATACTGCAATCAGATGAGTGTTAAATTTATTATTGCTAAATGTTGTTGTGATCATTTTTGTAAGAAGAGAATTGTGTGTAGAACTATGAGGCAAAGGAGTCCTGTGAATTGAATCTCCCTGCTGCTAATTTGAAGTAAGACTGATAGGCGGCCTCTGCCAAAGTAGCAGGGAAAATTCTACACCGTGCATCACCCTTTACTACCTGTAAGTCCATTTGTATCTCAAAATATTTAATGTGAAAAAATGTATCTTCTCTCCCCATATACATCTTCCATGTAGGAATTTTAAACTTGGTTGGAAGATCGAGAGAGTTGATCCGTGCAGAAAATGGTAAACCTCTTGTCCGATCAAGTTCCAGGTCAGTGAGTTTTGGGTCGATCAAACTTTGTACTAGGCTCTTAAGCAAACCTAATTGGGCTTGTATGCCTTGATCAACTTGGCCTAACCATTGACCGACCTGTGTCACCTATGGACCCCCTGGAGCCTCAAAGGGTACGACATCATATTTGTTTTGTGGAACATAAATTTCTAGAATGATCGACTGATTATTGTGCGAGGGGATGAAATGTCTTCTTAGAACACTTCTCCTTCGATTTGAGTCATCCAGCAGGTCGCTTTCAGGTCCAGGTTAGAAGTTGGTCTGAGCTCTACTCTTGAGGTAATGACCAGGATAAAATTTCTCATCTGTTGGGTGGATAGTAATTTGATCACGGGGCCTGGAACTAGGTAATCTGTCTTGCTCGTATTTTGGTTTGTCTAGCTTGAGCGGCTGGACTTCTTATCTTTGCCTCAAGTCTGTTGGGTAAATTTCTCGATTAGGTTAGCAACCTCTCTCGTATGTCAATTAATTTCTTCTTGTTGGGCTTGTATGATCTGAATTTGATGATCCATTCACTCTTGGAATTCACGTCGTTGTTGTTCGAACATACAATTCACAATTGTATGGATTCCCTCCTGGTTGCTATGGGGTGGAAGCCGTACGTTAGGATTGTGATGCTCCGTGGTCGGAGGAACCTGAACATTAGGATTAGTAACCATCAGATCTTGTAGATCATTGGATTTTGCACTTCTTGGTTGAACCATTGATGCGTGTCGTAAGCCACAACGAATTTATTAATTATTTTTATGTCTATATTACTAATTACATCAGTATAACGGTAAATACAGGTTGATCCCACAAGGACTATTATCAATTTATTATTCAAAAACTAGTGACAAGAATTAGAAAATAGGGTTTTGACGATTAGAATAAAATAACATAAATAAAAATAAAAATGATTTCAATGTCATACTACGATATGAGATAAATAGTTAAAGGTTATTCTCCACCCTCAATAATCATTCTTAATAGGGGTGTTTATAAAATAGTCGATCCAATCCAATCCGCACGATGCAATCCGCAAAGTGCGGATATCCGTACTTGTGCGATTGGGTTGCATTAGAAAATTCAAAATTCGCACTTGTGAGGATTGGATGTTGATTGACATGTAAAAGTAACCGATCCAATCCACACATATTTATAAAAAATTAAAAAATTATATATACAAATAACATTAATGTAAAGAAAATAGTAATTTAAAAGTATAATACATATAATACAATTATATTTTAAAATTTAATAAATCAAATGTATATTTTATTCTTATACATAATTTTTTATAGACAATTTAAAATAAAATTAAACATTTCTTTATACATACAATTTTTTTTCTTCCTTTTGTTATTTACTATTTTATTTGTTTTAATGTGTTGTTGAAGATATAAAATAACTATAATTTGTTTTATTTTGTTGCTAGTTATATGAAAAATATATTTTTTTTTTCATAAATATTAAATAATTTAACGTTAAAAAGTAACTAATTTAAAATAATCGATCCAATCCGTACTTTTACGAATTAGATTGGATTGGATTTGAGTTATTGTGGAGATTTGATTGGATCTAAAAAATGAAATCCGCACTATAAGGAAAATAGTGCGGATTGGATTGGATGAACACCCCTAATTCTTAACTCCTATAAATAAATATAATTTTAGTTTCCAATTAAACTATTAATCCCGCAAATAAAGCTGAAGTTGTCAAATTATCTCAATCTTCCTATTACATGTAATCAAGGCCAACCACTCAATAATTAACTCTTTTACCTACGCAGTAAATCCACAAAGTATGCAATTTATTTAACTTAGAGAAAACTTTAAGATTTATGGAGATAAATTAATCTAGGCAATAAATTAATGAAGTATATAATTCATTTAACCTAGGTTCTATTCTTCATCACAACTAAAATACCTTTGACAATATTAAAAATTGTAATTTATCACAAACACTTAGAATCTTAGACCATTAGGTGAATAGTAATCCTAAGATGACAATAGATTTAAGTAAAACCTAATTTAGTGATTATCTAAACAAGATTAAAATAATAATCATGACATTGAACATAGAAGAATAGAAACAATTTGATATAATGGAAACTAAAAATTAACATTCAATAATAAAATTAAAAACTCATGTCTCGGGTTTTGAAATAACCCTTAACTAAAAAAACCTACTCGAAACTAGACATTATAATTAAAATCATAATAAATAATAAGAGTTTAAGGAGAATAAAAGAACTATGATGAAGAACACTTCAAAGTTGCGATCTCCGTCTCTTCCTTGCTCTCTCTCTAAGTTTCTATCTCAATTTGGTAGCTTTTGGGTTCTGGCCTAAAAGTATTATTTATAATGCTTGAAAATATCTTACTTAATAAAAGATATCTCCCTTTAAAAAAAAAAAGATAAAAATTTTGAAATTTCCCAGAAATCACCTCCTCACCGGGGCCATGACTTCTTGCCGAAAAATTTATGTCACATGATTTGTATTTTGGCTATAACTTCTTCAATACAACTCAGAATTCGATGATTCAAGATGTTGTGAAATTTTAAGAACGAGATCTACAAATTTTATATGGAGCTCCAAGTCCAGTTCTGCTTCTAATGTCATCAAAATTTGTAATTAAGTTCCCTCTTATAAAACCGAGCTTGCGGACTTCTACAATTTTTAACCAAAATATGCTAAAATCGCTCCAAAGACTCCAATGCATGATTAGTCTTTAAAATATCAAAAATACATTAAACTCACACTAATCAATAATTTTATAAATAAATTTAAGAATATTAACACATAAATTGATTATATTTATAAACAAATATGTATTCATCAACCATTGTGGGTTGATTCACTAATAGCTTGAGAATAAAAATATGATGAGATCAAGACGATATTTTAGGCTCTCAATGTAAGCATCAAAATGTAACTTTTAGCCAATGACAATGAGTCAATTAAAGTAATTAGAAATAATTAATAATGATAATAATAAAGATAAAGCAAAGAGAACACCGAGTTTGTTATAGAGGTTGCCCAATGATAGTGGTAATAGCCTACTTCCCTTTTACTTGTATTAACTTATAAGAAGAGAAACAAGAAGTTCTTGATCTCTCTCGAAAGCTCTTACAATGATTTTTGAGTATTTCTCTCTTCAATCCATGATTGTTTTCTCTAGCTTTTTATCCCTCTAAATAGTGAAATGACTTCACTTTAATTTATAGGGAAGAATTACATCGAATTAGTTTCTCAAAACAAATAATAATTAAAATAGGAATGTTGTTTACTTTCCTTAAACAAATAAAGTAAAATGGAAAACTAGGTAAGTTTCCTCTTATTTCTTGTCAAATGCGAATATATCCCTCAAATAAGGATACAATTGTGGCTTGAATCTTTGAAAATTTATAAGATGTATATTCTAAAGATATTTTCTTTTCATTTACTCTACTCGGTGCATGCGAGCTGACTGTTGGTCATTCCCGGTTTCTTCTTCAAATCAATTGTATATAAGCAATAAATCAATCTCGACGGTCAGACATGGAGCGTGATGTCCGCCCAAGTTATGGAATCTTTTCCATGTGTCAACCAGATGGATGCCATGTCACCCCGTACGAAAATTAAGATAACAATTTTTAAACCACTAAAAGACAAGGAATCAATTAAACCTAAGGGGAAAGATAATACCCTTAACTTGCTTTCTAAATAAATCCCTAACCTAGGGGTAATTCGGTCATAACTAATTACCCAGAAATATCCCAAAAAACTTGAAACTTATTATCAACTCAACTTAGAAATTCCACCAAAACCATAAACTAATATTGTTGTGATATTTCTGGCCATCGATCGAGTCTCCATGGGTGTCAGACCTGAAAATATTTTTATTTCACAAATAGCATGTATGTTACCCACATATTCGAATAAAATCTCTGTAATTTATAAATTACGCTTATTTATTCATTTCAACAAAAATCCCTTATTATGGCATAATTAGATTAGAAAGATCATAATCCTACTCATAATACCCTTAACACACTTATTACTCCATATTTTATAAAATATGCTTTAATTATTCATAATAAGATTTTCAGAATATTACACAGAGAGTTAGGTGATAGGCACTCAGTGCTCAAGTTGATGTTTAGTATGGTGTGGTGGGTTCTGCTTATCTTTTTTTTTTTTTTAATTCTGTCGTGAGCATCTGCCTATTTTTCCATTATAAATGATATCTACAACTTGTGGCAATTCAAATTTATACTTTGATATTTTACGTTTTCGAAAAGGTAGACTATCGGCAAATTAGTCACAAATCGGGTAATCTTGAATCTCCCGATTTTGCGAAAGAGCTAAACCTCCGAGAATTGGTGAACGACTGCAACAAAACAAATTAATTAGCTAAGTGATGCAAACATATATTACTAAGTATTCATAAAATAACAACACAATTTTCCAAGTTCCCGGCGCTAAGGTTGACATTTGATAACTTTTCAATTGCAGGATTGTCAACATGGTCACAGGGTACTGAACATCGATCCTGCAAAAAAATGGTCATACCTTACTGAATATTATTCTGATTGACACGATTCTAAGTGCGTTGAAAATAAATTTTCAAGGTCTTTCTACCCATGTCTCACACTCATATCTTAATTCTGAATCTTTTTAGTCTAAAAATGGCTCCCAAGTCAAAGTGCCATTTTTGCCGTAGATAACAGGAAAGCAATCCAACGGGCACGATTAAATCTCTAAAAATTAGTGATCATCATCTGAAGTCAAATTTGAGCATCTCAACCATTGAATCTCAATCCATGGTCAAAATCACTCTAGATTGAATATTCCCAAAATATACCATATTTTTGTAATATTTTATTATTATTTTAATGGACCTCCATTCCTATAAATAGGAGGCTCTTCTAAGCTCATTTTTTACATTCTGAAAAATCTATATAATGTTAGAGAACTCTCTCTAATTTCTCTCTCTAAAATATGGGATCTCTTCCTTAGTTAATTGCCTTGTAATTCTCGTGAGAAATAAAAGCTCTAAGTAGACGTAGCTCCATTACCGTCGTAACACGAAGAGTAAACTACTATAAAGTTATGGTGTCCCTTTCTTTTATTTGCTTTCATTTATTACTTATATCACGAATCATAGATACGGTGTTGGCCAATTCTGAGTGTCAATAGTTAGAAAAAAAAACTTGTTGCTGCCAAGGAATGGAATTTTTGGTTTAATCCTCTCATTCTCTATGGGATTTTATAAAGTGTTTGAAATTTCATCTTGAGATTCATATCAGGTTTGTCGAGAAATGGGCTCTTCATCACTAGATTAGCATTTGGAGTTACCCAGATGGGAATTTAGAATTTTATTTTTGTATCAGTATTTCATATTAATTAGTATTTAAAATGTATCAATTATTTTTAGTTAATCTTTTTTTTTTAATGTGTATTAATTGGCTATAATTTTGAAAAATTTTTGAGTTTTCAGTTAATATGAGATATCTTACACTTTTTTGTGTTAATGGATTTTTTTTTCTTGAAATTTGCGACTACAATATTATTTTTATTAACTTTTAATTTTGAATTTCAAATTATTATTTATATATATTTATCATGATTAATATTATTAAATTATTTATTATATTTTTCAAAATAAAAGAGATTTATGTTTAACAAAGCTCGACATGAAATAAAATAATATAAAAAAAATTATATTTTGTTGGACATGAAAACAGCATCCCTAAGGTTCTCATGATCATGTCCAGCAATACTAGATATAAATTTTTTTCATGTCCACCATTGTTAGACATGAAAAATACTCATTTCAGTGCGTTGGATATCAAGTCCAGCAGAAAAAGGGACAAGAAAGAGTTTTCGTGTCCAACTTTAATGGCCATAGAAAGAAATTTTTGTAGTAGTGTACTTGTTGTAATGTATTTCGAACAGTCATAATAGCACACTAGTTCGAGTTGTTGGATGTTAGCCTAAAGGTTATCTCAACAATGTTGAAGTTGCCTAAATGGTATCCCAACAATGTTAAAGTATCTCAGTTCATAAACATTACAATTATTTTCGGATGAGATTACACCACTAGTCATGTCATGACTTATTGACGCCTTCTTATTTGCATTTACTAAAATAACATTTATGCCATGTGCCACACAATTCGATCTACTTATCAATTGCTTAAAAATGGTTATAACACATACATATTATAAGTATAACAACATATAAAATATAATTACTTGTCCAAACTCAATTAAACTACTAATCAGTTTAATTGGATACAAGATATATATTAGATTTCAAGACACTCCATCCAACTGCTGATCCGACCTAATTGGATATTAAAAAGTAGCACCCGATCAGATCTGATCCAATCATAATTAAATATCAAATATTTGATAGTCTATATTCATTAGATTGGTTAATTATGATTGGATTGAATCAAATTTATGCACACCTCTACTGCCAGCCATATGAGTGGATTAATGAGTCAGAAATTGCACCATTAATAATTAATTAATAAGAAAATTGGTTAAACCTATTTTTTAATTACTCTTACCTTTCCAATAAATTGAAGGTATTACTTGAGAGAGGAGAGAAAAGAGAGTTTATGAAGTTATTAAAAAAATTGGTCATTTTTTAAGGAAATAATTACACTTTGTAAGTAAATAATGGTAAAATGTTAAAATATGGTATTTTTAAAAAATTAAAAAAATAATAATTAAGTTTTTTCTCTAACAAAAAGTTTTGGACTAGTGTAGGAGGCCTGAGGCAACGACCCCAACTCGCCCTACTCTTGAGTCGGCTTGATTTTGAATCTGATGGATGAAGAATCATTTCTGAGTCATGGTGTTGGTTGATGTGGCATGTGGCTTTGTTGATGGATAAAAGTGTAATATGTGGAGGTGTTGATGGAGTGTTGTTTTTTTAGAGAGATGTCACATGTAATTGTTTTGCGTTTTGTATGAATTTGTAGGGTAGGCAAAACTGATTTCAATAAGACAATCTAATCTAAAAATAAAATAATTTTCTCGAGTTAGAGTTGAGAAAATTACATATGTAGATTGAATACAAATATTCTTTGCTAGTATTTGTAAGAACACAAACCAGAAAAGAAAGAAACAGAGCAAGAAAGCAGAGTAAGAGAAAATTGGTATAAATCAAGATTAGCACAGCAAAAGCTAATCAAGGATTAGGCCTTGCCTTTATTTATATTGAGAGTTTGTTACAATAAAATAGCTAACAGAAAGTAACTACTAACTACGTTTAACTAACAACTAACAAACAGTAAAAAAAACAGAACAAACATTAGTTGTTAACACCCCCCCTCAAACTAAACTTGGAAACAACCATGTTTAGTTTGGATTTAAGGTAGTGATTAGATTTGGTGAGAAGGTCAGTTACTTGATTGGCTCAAGGTACAAATCTGATAGCAAGTTTTTGAGCAACAATTTGATCCCGAACAAAGTGTAAGTCAATTTCAATATGCTTCGATCTTGCATGAAAACAGGATTGGCAGCTAGTGTAGTAGCACTTCGATTGCCATCCCAGATAACAGGACAATGGTTAAGAGGGAATCAAAGTTTAGACAGTACAGATTGTATCCATTTGAGTTCAGTAGTTGTGTTGGCAAGAGCTCTAAATTCGCTTTCAGTGCTAGACCGAGCAACAATTTGTTGCTTCTTTGCTGACCATGAGATTAGATTCCCACCTAAGAAAATAACATAGCCCCATGTTGATCTACGATCATTGACACAACTGGCCCAATCCGCATCAGAATAGCTTTGAAGTGTCATTTTTGTTGTTGGTCGAAGCACTAATCCCTCTGAGATTGTACCTTTGAGGTACTTGAGCAATTTCTTACAAGCCTCCCAATGATAGGAAGTAGGAGCCTTGATGAATTAACTTAGTTTATTTATGATAAATGCCACATCTGGTCTAGTTAAGGAAAGATAATGCAGAGCTCCAATGGTGCTTCTGTACAAAGTGACATCTGAAAATGGCTTACCTTCAGTTAAGGATAATTTGGTGGCAATACTGGATGGATTAGGGGAACATTTGGCACCTTCCATATTGAGTTTCTTGAGAAGGTCAGTAATATACTTTGTTTGAGAAAGGTACATGCTAGAGGAGTCTCTATAGATTTTAACACCCAGGAAATAATGAACATCACCGAGATCCTTGAGTAAGAACTGCTTGTTGAGGTCATTTGTAAGCTTGTTGATGAGTGACAAACTAGGTCTAGTAACTACTATGTTGTCAACGTATACAAGTAGAATGATAAGAGATGTGCCTGAACTGTAGACAAATAGTGAGTTATCAGCTTTGGATGGTGTGAATCCCCACTGAATAAGACAATCTTTGAGCTTAGTGTTTCATGCTTTCAGGGCCTGCTTAAGGCCGTAAATAGCTTTATGTAATAGGCATACATGATTTGGTTTCTGAGAGTCTATAAATCCTAGTGGTTGTCACATGTAGACTGTTTCATTCAGAGTTCCATTTAGGAACGCATTTCTGACATCGAGTTGCTTGACAGGCCATTTGTGAGAAACAGCAAGAGACAAAATAGTTCTCACAGTGACAGGTTTGACAACAGGAGAAAATGTATCAGCATAGTTTATTCTTGGTGTTTGAAGAAAGCCCTTGGCTACAAGTTTGGACTTATATCGATCTAGTGAGCCATAAGCATTTAGCTTAATGCTATGAACCCATTTGTTGTCAATAACATGCATACCCGGTTCACAGGGGACAAATGTCCAAGTACCAGCAGATTTAAGAGCCCCAATTTCAAAGTTCATAGAAGCAAGCCACTTAGGATTTTGGAGGGCTTCTTTTAAATTTCTTGGTTCAGATGGTAGCAAAGACTGTGGAAGTGGATGTTTAGTAGCCAGATAAGATTTTGGTTTAAAAATTATATTTTGTGATCTGGTTTGCATCTTGTGTGTTCGACTGGAAGGAGCTTCACTAGAACCACCTATAAAATGTTGTGTATCGATTTGTTGAATGGTACCTGAGACAAGGGAGTTGATAGGTATAGATGTGGTATTGGGATCTATGTTTGGAATTGGTAAGCGGGTGGGAGGTATGGTTGATGGAGCTTCAATGTTTGGGTCATCTAGTGTGGGTGCAGCAGTAGTAGTTGCTGGTGGGGTGATGGTAGAAGATTGATTAAGGACAGGCTCATGATTAGGAGCTAAAATATGTGGTGTAGGTAATAATTGTTGTGGCATGGGAATGGGGTCAGGTTGAGTGATAGGAGGTAAATGTGTTGTCTCAGTACCATGAGTGGACACACTAGTAGGATAAGTAGTATTAGTGTGTGAAAACACAGATGAAGTATTAAAAGTAGCAGTAGGAACAATAATGGGAGTAGAATGTACCTGGTGTGAAGTTGAAGGTGATAAAACCCCTGGATAGTGATCTTCATTAAAGATAACATTCCTTGCAATGTATATCCTTCCGTGAGCATTCTCACATAGGTAACCCTTATGATAGGAGGAATAGCCAAGAAACAAGCAATGCTCAGGTCTGAAGTGCATTTTGTGAGAATGATAATGTCTAAGATGTGAGAAACAAGCACCACCAAAAGGTTTCATGATGGTATAATCAGGTGGAGAAGCAAACAGGCATTAAAATGGACTAATGTTGTTGAGAACAGCAGTAGGGAGTCTGTTAATAGTGAATATAGCATACTAAAATGCACGCCACCACTAAGAAAAGTCAAGATTGCTTTTGCCAAGAAGAGTAAGCCTAGTCTCTACAATATGTCTGTGTTTCCTTTCAGCCTTAACATTTTGCTCATGTGTATGTGGACAAGGGTGAGAGAAGAGGATGCCTTGATCACTTAGAAACCTCTTAAATGGTTTGTATTCACCATCACCATTTGCTTGAACAGCTTTAATAGGTAAACCAAATTATTTCTCAGCCATACTTTTTAATTGGAGAAACATCTCAAGAGCTTGAGACTTCAATGACAGTGGATAAATCCAAGTAAACCTGTTGTAATCATCAATAAAATAGATGTAGTACCTTAAATCCATCTTTGGAATGGATGTGAGAAGGTCCCCACAAGTCAGTATAGACAAGTTTGAGTGGTTGGCTAGCACGACTTGATGAAATGGGAAAGGGGAGTTTGTGAGTTTCGCCTTGATGACAGGCAGTACGAAACTTAAGTGTTTTAATCGAACCACTATGAGGTAACTGAGACCATAGTTTTGTTAATGTGGCTAATGAATGGTGACCAAATTTACAATGCCATACATTGATATCATTAAAAGGAGAAGCATAAAATGCAGCTGACTTTGAAATTCGACTACTGTCTTTATTAATTGTGAACTGATTACATGAAACAAAATCATTGGTATCAGTACAATGAATTAATTGATCATTATAATAGGGATGCCAAACAAAATTAGAAGCAGTAGTTAGGTGACATTGTAGTATAGAACTGGAAGCCACAGGTTCTTCACTGAGCATATACAAGCCATCTTTACGCCTTCCTTTGAGGAGAGGTGCTGTTGTTTGCTTGTCCTTAACAAAACAACAATTTTTGTGTAATTCAAGAAAGATGTAATTATCATCAACAAGCTTAGATACACTCACAGGGTTCTTAGTTATTAAAGGCACTTGTAACACAGACTTTAATTGAAGAGGACATGAGGGATTGTAAGATGGAATTGTAGAGTGACCAACATGAGAAATTAATAGCTTCTAACCATCACCCACAGCTCAGGTTTCAGTGCCATTGTAGGCCTGCTGATTGTCAAGATTTATGGCATCGAAAGTGACATGAGCAGTAGCCCCAGTATCAGCATACCAGTAGTTATTATCACCAAAGTCTTGAACCATGGTTGTTGAGTAGGCCTGCGGATCATACTCGAAATCAACCTTTCTAAGAAGTGTCGTTACTGTATATGGGTTGTTTCTAGGGACCACCCAATTCTTGTCAAAGTGATAATGGCACACTGGTGCAGTATGGCTAGATCTGAGACATGCTTGACAGATCACTCTTTGAGGAATATAACGAGGATAAACCCTACCACGACCTATAGATGCTTGAGGGACATCAGGTTCGTTATTCTTGGTGTTGGCATATGGTCGAACACCACCAGATCTGCCATTGCCAAGAGTGAGATTGGCTTGCATCTTTATAGCAAGATTGGTCATTAATTGATGATGTTCAAGTCTACTTTCGTGAGAAAGAAGCAAAGCTTGAACTTCCTCAATCGTCAAGGCATCACTTCTTGATGTAATCACTGAGACTACAGAATCAAAATCTGGTCCAAGACCGTTTAAAAGTTGTAAAATTAAATCCTGGTTACTGACAGGAGAGCCAGCAACACAAAGCACATTAAATTTGGATTGAATTTCATCAACATACTCAGAAATAGAGAGACTTCCCTTTTGGATATTGGAGAATCGGCCTTTGAGTTGAAGAAGTCGATGTTGGAATTTATTTTACCAGGATCTTAGATCTACTCACAAGTATGTTGTTTAACATCCTAAATATGAACTTTCTAAAACGATAATAAACACATATAAAGTTAAAGAAACCTTACATTGGTTGCAGCGGAATAATATGTCTCCTTCCACTCAGATCTCTAACCCTTGTATCCTTTCTGTCCCAGAGTATTATCAAGATCTGAGTCTGAATGTCCTTCTCTTCAAATTAGATTCTTCACGATCTTCCAAACTATGATTGAGGTACCACTTGCTGTGTGTGGGCACTACTCTATCACTCAAGGTTATTTCGAAATTGTGAAGAGGAAAAGAGAGAGAGAGAGAGAGAGAGAGAGAGAGAGAGAGAGAGAGAGAGAGAGAGAGAGAGAGAGAGAGAGAGAGAGAGAGAGAGAGAGAGAGAGAGAGAGGTCGGCTATAGAGAGAAGGTGGGTGGCTCAATTTTCTGAAAGGCAATCTCTTGAATTACTGAAAAAACTCTTATTTTGGTGTGAGTCATCACTTTTTATTTATAGGCAACTACTAGGTTTAGGTTAGTAATTATTTGGCATTAAAATAATGAAAATAATAATTGGAAAAAGCTTATACAAGTGGCCGACCATGGTGTTAGTGGGCCCCACTAGGAATTTTGTAGTTTTCACAATTTTCATTTCTATTTTCTCAAAAACGCCAATTTTCTAATTGTAACCATTTAAATGCCAAAACTAATTATTTAATAACTAAAATAGATTATTAAATAATATTGTCATTTAACATAATTATTAATTAGACATATAGAGTCTCTTAATTAATAAACAAACCTAGAATCTCTTTTCTTTACAATTTCGCCCTTGCTTAGTGAAAATTCACAAACTAGACATAGTATAACTTTAGAATTATAATTGATTAATCATAAATCAATTATTGAGTCTTACAAAGTCTTACAAGCAGTATGGTCTCTATTAGAATGGGGACCATGGACCTATATTACTGAGCTTCCAATAAGTCGAACCGAATTTACCAAGTAAATTCCCTAACTTATTAATTCCTTGTTGAATCCACTCTTCGAACTTGGAATTGCACTCTCAGATATATATAGAGCGCTCTATATGTTCCACGATATAGATACGCTATCTCATGTAACGCCACGCTTTCCCGAGACGTCACACTTACTAGTCCGTTTAAAACCATTTGAGCTAAAGACAATAAAAAACTTCTTTAATGAAAAATAACTAAGCATGAGATCTCATTATTTTTAAAACAAAACATTTATTTATTCATAATCTTAAAATATAAAGCTTTACAAAAACTATTTGAATCATAATCTTTAACGAAATATTCTTAAACCAAAATATTGTGACAATCCCCTAACATGTAATCCATGCCTCGAGCTCGCCACCCTCACTGTGTAGTTTTACCTTTACCTGCACACAGAGTACCCGTGAGCTAACACCCAGTAAGAAGAGCTATGTAGGACATAACCCCCCCCCCCCCTCCACTAGATAACATAGTCATAAACATAACAATATCACAACATTAAATCAATTCATACCATGCTGGCATACATATATCAACATATCATATCACATATTACTCTCACATACAATATAACATCATGTCACAGTGTAATATTAATGCATGCTATACTCACACACATAACACACAATATCTTATCGCACATTGTCCTCACATACGATAATCTACTCCCACTCATGTTGATCAGACATGAAGTGTAACTTGCCCTGCCTTGTGCTGTTCTCACACTCGGCATCCAATAGGGCAATCCCGTATCACAAGTTGTACTCACCCATGATAGGATAACATGCAAGTAAACCCATACAAGCAGCCAAAATATATCCTGCAGTGCTATGCTCACACCAGCAGCAGAAAACCTACCCTATAAGTGCTATTCTCACACAAAAAGTCAAAAACCTTATCACTATCACATACCAACAATACTAACATACACAACAATTCATAGTACCAAATCTCATAAACACATGAACATCAAACCCACAATATAAAGTCATATGTTTCAACATACACCCTGTGCACAGATGTCCACTCTTCTTACCTCAGTTGTTAAGAACACCTTCTTGCTACTCCAAGCACCTCAACGAATTTCCTTGTTGAGAACAAGATCCTAAATATTTATTAACACAACAATACACTGAAACTACAATCAAGTATGAATCTTTGTACTCATACAGAAACTTACGTAAAATACGTAACACATAAGTCAATTTCACTTGCATGACACACCAAACATAATTATTTGTCATTATAATTCACACCAACACATTGCATGTATCCATATGAATATTTTTAACGTAAAACATGACCTCATACAAACACTTTTTACGTAAAATTTTACTAAAATACTATTTATTAACAAAATATATAATTATGTAATTATTTAAAATCAGAAGCTAGCATATTTCTTAACTATTTATACAAATCATAAAACATATTCAATCTGCTTAGAAATATGTGTGAAATACTATCCATGATTATGTATAAATTTATTGTTAAAAATGAATAAAACTCTAAATAATTAACCAAAAATAGCAAAACACAATAAACACAATTTTTACTATTTATTCTATTTAAAAATCTAATTAAATAGTTAATTGGTCACAAATAATTATAATAAATATCTACAGTAACCAACAAATTATAAAACTCTTTTTATTTCGTATCATAAATAGTAAATAGCATTACAAAAATATAATTTACTGTTTTAACATCAGTTAACTATTTTTTATAATTATTTTAAGTATTAACTAAATAAATTTATGAAAAATACAAAAAATGATCAAAAACCAAATCTAATAATTCTAACACAGTATATAGTATGTACTAAGCCCTGAATAATTAACTTTCAATTTTATGAATAGTCTAGGTATTTTTTCATAATTAAATAGAAATAACACAAATAATTCATGAAAAATACAAAATTAAATGAAATTCAAATCTACCAATTTTGCAACAGTTTATATCTCATAACTAATCATATAAATAAATTTAGATTTTTCTGAGTAATCTAAGTATTTTTCCTAATTAATTTAACAAATAAACCAAATAATTCATAATAAATCAAATAATTGCAAGAAAATTCTCAAACTTCATAGTAGACCTAAAAATACCTAAAACAAGTCAAGTATAAGAAAAAATCTGAAATAAAACCTTTAAAAACCCCTGAACGGAGCTTCGTCGGAGTTTCGCCAGCAAGTCATCTTCTCCAGCCACGGCGAGTTCCAAACTCCCGTTTTTCTTGCTTTCGACGCCTCCTTTCAATTAGGAATTATCCCCACAATGTCCAGAAACTCAAACCGATCCAATCTTGTCCAAAGAAACAACTAAATCACGTCCTAAAAGAGTTGTCTTCTTTAGCTCCGGTGTACCGCCGTTTATGGTGTCAAAATATTGGTTCTGTGTTTTTGACGTCAAAGCTCCATTATTTTTCGTCCAAACCGAGCCTTAGGGTCCCAAAAACTCAAATACAACCTCCTTTGATCCTCAAAACAACTTAAACACGTTCAAATCCGGGTCCGGTTCAAGAATCGTATTTTCGAACGTAAACAATGGTGACTTCGAACGGTTTGATTCCAGACCCATTAATCACATTCTAAATGCTCTATGAGAGGATTTAGAATCAAAGAAACTATGTAGAGCAGCCCATAAACTCTCAAAATACAAAAACTTGAAATCTCACTTTTCTCTCTCTCGGTATCGCTTGCTACACACCACCTCTCCTTTTCAATTTCTTTCTGCGGTCACAACCCTAAAAGTATCTCATAAATATCCTATATATATCCCACAAACCCTAATCTTAACCCTAAAATAAATATATATACATATATATACGTAAAAACAAAAACTGTTACAAATAAAAAAAAATAAAAGAAAACTAAATAATGAAATAATAATAAAAACTAATTAATAATATTAATAATAATAATAATATTACTAATAAACTAAATAATTTATACCCGTATTATTATCATTAACATACCTATAATAGTATTCATAAATAATAAAATATTAAATTATCTCTAATAATTTAATCATTTATCTAGCATTCTACATACCCTTAAAATAAATAATAATAAAATAAAAATAATAAATTTTATTGTCATTAAAAAAAACACATACACCACTAAACTAATAATTATTCGAAATGATAAATTATCCCCATGGTAAACAAAATAAATAAATAAATAAAAAAAATTAATTACCCAAGAAAGCGGATATTACATCTCATTTAACCATCGTTATAATCTTAATTTGATAAAAGATCCTCTATATAGATGATTTACACCGAGAAGGGATAAATTTACCGTTTCACCCCTCAATGTATTTGGCCCCTTAAAACACTTAGCTACATGTAAATGATGTTTTAGTGAACTAAGATATAATCACTGAAACAAGAGCTCATCCATTTACTTCTATTTAGCTAAGCTCGAAGGGAATCATCACTTGACTTCTATACACCAGTAGAAGCTATAGATTCCATATTTATGTTCAGCGCTCCCACTCAATCATACTATCATGTTCCCAAAATATACGTATCACCCTGACCTAAAAGTAGGCTTAACTAATAAATTAAAGAACATGAATAGCACTCCTGAGATTGAGCCTAAGCATATCAGGATTTAGATTCGTTTGATCTAAGATCATCTAGTGATATTGACTTGGAAAGATACAACGGTAAGTTTATAATATCTTGACTAAGTTCAATATCGGTCCAGTCCAATGTGTACTCCATACATTCAAAACTAGTATACTTTACCAATGTCCTGGAAAGAACATAACACTTACTCCAAGTGTAAGTATACTTCATCGCTGATTATCACAACAGTGTAAATCCAAAACACTGATGAAACAGGGACTTAGTCTTTTGAATCATATAATCACAATCACATTCCACTGTGTTGACAATACTGTAATTGTGAATAAATATATGTTCTGGAGTTAACTGATTTTGTGTATATATTGAATATATTAAACCATAAGCATGAAAAATACATGTTAAACTAAATCTCTTCAAATCTCTTAAATTGATAACTAACCAGATTGTAATGGGTTTTATTTAGGGCACAAAACCCAACAGTCAAGCCTTAGTTTGGCTAGCAAACTTTTGTTCTAGGGCAGGCCAGACATCAAAGGAGCTGTTATAGTTCGCAACAGATGCAAGAATGGATTATGTCATCGACAATCGTAACCAGGAAAGGAGGAGTTGATCCTTTCTTCTCCATTGAGCATTCTCTGGGTTCGGGGCACCATTGACAAGATGCTGGGGTGGAGGAACTCCAGTGAAGAGTATTTCATGGAGGTCATGGCCAATAATGGATGGGATGACTTGAGGGAATTAGAGAACGGATTCCAGGATTGAGTAGGAGGAGCAGCAGTAGTAGTGGCAGTAGTTATTATTGCAGGTGCAGGATCAGCTGTAGAAGACGACATTGACGAATGATACCATGTAAGAATACAAACTAGAAAGAAAAAAACAGAGCAAGAAAGCAGAGTAAAAGAAAATTGGTATAAACCAAGATTAGCACAGCAAAAGTTAATCAAGGATTAGACCTTACCTTTATTTGTACTGAGAGTTTGTTACAATATAACAACTAACAGAAAGTAACTACTACCTACCTTTAACCAACAACTGACTAACATTAAAACAAAACAGAACAAACTTTAGTTGTTAACAGTATCAACCTTAATGACATGAATTATATAAATTTAAAGTAGAAAGAAAATTTTTTAAACATATATAATATAAATTTTTTTACATAGAATTAATTAATAGAGTAAAAAACACTTCAAATATTTAATATTTAAAAAATGTTTACTTTTATGTATCTATTTTGTTAAAGTAAATATACTAAATGGTTTCAAAATATTGCAATATTGTACTTGATACATAAAGTATATTAAATTTTTCCAACAAAGTTTTCAAAGAATCAACTTTAAATAATTATATTGAGATACTTGCAATTTATAACACTACAACAAATTAGGTTATTACCGGCGGGGAGGTTTGTTGGTAAAAACTTTGTTTTCCGTCCCTAAAAGTTATTACCGGCGGGACCCGCCGATAATAAAGGATCGCTATTGATCATTTTTAGCGGCGAACTGACATACTGTTGCAATTAAATATTATTACTAGCGGATTATTAGGGACGAACCCCGTCGGTACTAAACTTGTCAAATTATTTATCTGGCACATTAATATAAGCGGACCCCGCCTCTATTTATCCGTTGCTATTAGTTTTTTAGTTATAAAAAAATATATTTAATAATTTTGATTGAGATGAAAATAAAAATAAATATATATTTATCATTTATATAAAAAATAATTAATTTAACGTTAAATTAAATTAAATAATAAATATTTATCCAACACAGTGCACAAAAATTAATACAGCAATACACTTCAAAGAAATAAAATTGTCTTAATTTAAATAAAATAAATAAAGTAATTTTTATTAGGGGTGTACGTCGGTCGGTTTGGTCGGGTTATAGCATATTTTTATTAACCCAATATAAATATCAGGTTGCAAATATTTAATCGTAACCCGCCCAATGAAAATTTAGAAAAAGTTCAACCCGCCCAATGATTTTGTCAGTTTGGTCGGGTTAACCCGTCCGAACCGTTCTTCTTTTTTTTTATAATTGTTATTGTTAGTTTCTAAAATTCAAGTAATTAAATTTAAAAAAATAAAAATATATTATTTATATTTAAAGCTAAAAAAATGCTATAGTTTAAATTAGTTTTAATAACTTTAATATAAGATAAATATAATTGAGTAAACATAAAATAATTGAATAAAATAATAAAAAAAAGTGATAGTATGGTATAGATTTTAAACTTTAACTTCAATATCCAAATACACTAAAACTTATTAACTATATAATCTAAGTTTTAAGTTAAAAATTAAAATGTCAAAACTTTAAATATAAAATAGTTTAACTAATAAATGTAATTTATATAATATAAGATATACACTTTTATTAAAAAAAAAAATATAAATCGGTTTAATTCGGTTTATTCGGGTTAATTGGGCGGTATAGAATAATTTGTAAACCACCCAATATATTCATTGGGCAGTTTGGATTTTCATTATATTATTTCGGGTTATATTTTTTGTCGGTTTATTCGGTTTGGTTTGGGCGATTTATTCGGGTTGAACGGTTTGTAAATTTTATTGAACAACCCTAATTTTTATTGTTCAATCAGGATATTCATTAACAAATCTGTAATGTTCAAGTCAAGTCTTCAACTTTCACCACTATCATGGAGTGTTGTAATACTAGTAAAGTATATTATGGTGTTGGTGGTGAAATGTATTAAGGTAGTGGAGACTGCTACGAAGGTAGTAACATATTTGGAAGTTGTTGCCTCTCTATCTCACTTGCATTATTTGATCCTGATAATACAAAATGTTAGACAAAAAATTAATAGTATAATCATTGTTGTAAACTAAAAAAGAAATCATTTAAAAAAAAAAAAACTACAAAAAATTAATTCAGCTAGAATAGTTCATTTTTTTTTTCTAATATAGTCCAAAATTATTATTTTAACTTCATATATATATATATATACAGACACAAATTAATCTATATAAATGTTTTTACATAAAAAAATAAAACAAAATACAACTTTATATAACTTATTATATGCTAACATTTAAAAATACATACATTTTTTTACTTTTATACAAGCTACAAAAATATCTCCTCCAATGTGTTTTCTTTTAAATATGAATAAGAAAATATTAAAATAATATTAATTAATATTCCATTAAATAAATTGAGAAAACAAACTAAAAATATACATTAACAAATTATAATAAATATATATGTCAGAGATTCAGAACGAAAAATATCTAACCTTATCTGATGACTATGCAATAGGTGTAAGAGCTGATGATCTCCAAGTGTTTAGCTAGCAGAAAAAAAAACTATTAAACATGAATATATATATGGATCATTTCCTAATGGGTATTACCCATGAATGATTACTAAACAAACTAAACATATATATAAATATCAATATATAGTAAATAAATATTAAAACTTACATAGAGTAGACGAAGCTGCAATTGTGTGCTAGTATAAAAACCAATGTTAGCTTGTTCAAAAGTGCCACCGTCTGCCCGTCGGAGAGGAAGAGATCGAGAGAGAGAAAGAGAGAAGAGGCAAGAGAGATTTAGAAGGAGAATAGAGGCAAGAGCAAGAAGGAGAAGAAAAGAAATCAAAAAGAAAAGATGTGGTTAGTTTTATATACATCAACTTATTATCGGCACGAGTCCGCTGGTAATAAGTATAACAATGATAAGTATCTCTGGTAATAAGTCCGCTGGTAATAAGTGTCTCTATCGGTAATAAGTATAACAATGATAAATTACCAGCGAGTTCCCTCAGTATAAGTCTGCCGCTAATAATAAATCAAAAATAAAAGCGGGATATTTCCCACACATTTCACATTTTGAATAATTAGCAAAAACTTTCACTGCTAATACTTCGTTTCACGCTGCTATTAATAAATAAAAATGATTTTAAAATAAAAAAAAATTAAATTTTTTGACCATTACCGGTAGAAAGTGTACTCTGCTGATAGTAACCCCTATTATTAGGGGCGAATCTCCTCCGCCGGTATTAAGTCTGCCCCTAATGATAATTTTTGTTGTCGTGTAAGTAGAGAATGTGTGTAAGCAGGGCCGGCCTTAAAAATATATGGGCCCAAGACGAATTAAATTTTGGGGCCCTAAAAAATATCGAAAGAAGAGTGTTATGGGAGCTGAACACATGACCTTGAATATTATTCCATCCACCTCAACCAACTAAGCTATGTATTTGTTATTTACAATACATTAAATTTTACTTAAATAAAAGCCTAATAGAATTTTTATTTTTTTTATTTTAGGCACCCGGAAAGTGTGGGTCCTAGGCACGGGCCTAGCTCGCCTATGCCTAGGGTCGACCCTGTGTATAAGTAATCATTGGTAGAGTACATATGTATTACACCCAATATATAAACAATTCTCTATGAAGATAATTAATATTAATTACATCGTTCAACTAAAAGGAGAGTATTGAAGGAGATAGAATTAAACCCACTTCATTCAAATTCTTCTTTGATCGTGATTTTTAAGATAAAGGTAATATCAATGTGTAACAAGTTCAATCAAGTGACAATTTTATAAATTTATTCATAAAATCATTACCAACATCAACATTTTGAAAAGATAGTACACAAGATGAGAATACACCAATAAAAAGATCTCCAAAAATGTCAAAAATGAAGGGAAGTGATTATACAGTGCACCATTTTTCCCTTTGGTTGAGTTTTTGACCCGTCAAGTTTTCTGGCAAGATTTTCAAAGCAGCAATTATGAACATACAAGAGGAAGCGTATGAAATATTGTATATATATATATATTATATAGATTAGGCTAATTCGTAATTTTTTCCCCCGAACTTTGACATGTACTAAATCATGCCCCCTGAACTTTTTTGGCCGTTAGAAATTTCCCCCGAACTATTGAGATTGTTAAATTTCAGGACTTTTGTCTAATTTCATTCAATTTTATGTTTCAGTGATTATTTATGTACTAATCCATGCTCCCCAGATTTTGATATCTACCAAATCATTCCCCTCAAACTTTAATATGTACTAAATCATGCTCCTTGAACTTTCATCCATGTTAGAATTTTTTTACTAAAATTAGACAAAAGTCCTTAAATTTAATAATCTCAATAGTTCGGGGGGAATTTTCAACGGCCAAAAAAGTTCAGGGGGCACGATTTAGTACATGTCAAAGTTTGGGGGTGTTGACTTCGCTTTTAGCCAACGACAATGAGTCTTTTTGATAAGCGATAAATGATATGTCGTAATAAGAATATGTAGTAAAGCAATAATAAGACACAGAAATTTTATAGAGGTTCAGCCCCGAGCAGTTCGGTAATAGCCTAATCCTCGTTAGTTGTATTGACTTAAGAATAAGGAAGAAGTTTCCTTTTCTTATAGCTCTTACAATAATATCTCTGAATATATAATTCTTAGATAGCCTTACAAAATCTCGGTCCTTTGCCCAGTGAACATTCCTCACTATTTATAGGGCTGGAAACTTGAGGAGGAAGAGTTTCCTCTCTCGTTACAATGCGCATAAACAGAAAGATCGTGTGATCAATGCTGAATGCAAGGATCGTGGGATTGACTCTGAATACACTGATAGTGGGATCATGTGTATGCCACATCCACGTAAGTTGATCCCTGAGTTGTAGGGATTGAGCTGGTGACTCATGATGCATTAAGCTGAATTCGCTAAGTGTTGCTCATTCTGCACGGCTCGTTGAGTATTCCAATCTGGATATGCCAGCGAGGCATCCTGCTCGGCATGTTGATCCGAACAGATGCTCATGATGCCACGTCAGAATGCCAAATTTGGGATAACATTTGCCCCCAAAGTCTGTACGGGACCTCCGAGATTGCGTGTAGACTTATTCCGAGCTGGCTCTGCCTTTGTATGGGGACACGTGTCGAGCATGACCGTTCGAGACTCGATGTGAAGCTGACTGGGCGTCCCTTTATGTACAGTTACCCTTTTGCCTATATATACTCAGAGTACTGGCACATTACCTCATTTTATCACCCTTCGTTGTTAAGTAAACTTTCAGAGCGAAAAGAGAAAATTTTCTGGCTTCAGAATTGCTAAAGTGCCTACAGACGATTGCTCGCTTGCTTGAACCGGGACATTCGAATCTTTGAGTAAGTTTCTGATTCCCTGTATGCTTTTCCTTTGCATGCTTACGCTTTGAATGTAACTTTGTTGTAGAAAGAACACTTTAGGAAACCCTAGGGTTTGAAACTTCTGCGACTCTTCTTTTCCATATCCTTGTGTTAGCTTTCAGCCGTAAGGCTTATTTTAGAACTGCATTGCGTCTGTTTTCCATCTTGCTCATTCCAAGCTTCATGAACTTTTTTGCCCTAACTCAAGAAAACTTTCTGACTTCTTGAGTTTAGACTTTTCTTTGAACATGGTCGTTCTTTAATCTGTCGGGTACTCCTGGTCGGCATATTTGCTTATTTTTCATTTGATACTCCATCCAACACTCATCTTGTGTGTTGTCTTTTGTAGATGAACCCAGGTGAGTCTTGGGAGCCCGAGCATCAAATCGACCAGGAGTTGCTTCAACTTCTGCACAAAGTCCACCCTCGTCTTCGTGCTAACTCTCCTTCTAAAGAAGGAAATTCCTCTGATTCCGTACCCAGCCATAGGATGATGGCTCGTACAAAGAAAACCACGCGTCTGGCTGACGCTTCTGACCCCCAAGTGGCTCAGCTCGCCACTCTGCCCGACGCCGAACAGGATTTGGCAGTCCCAAAGGAGGAGGACTGTTAGGGGGACGCTGAAGTCCAAGAGGTTGAGGAGCTGGACGAGGCGCGTCCGGGCAGTCCTCCCGCTGCTGAGGGAGAGGTAGAGATTGGACCCCCTAATTTTGGGGAGTACAAGGAGGCTGGGCAACCAGTCAATGCTGACGGGGACGTCCTTGTTGAGGGCGTTGACTACGTCAGTGAGGAGCTTGCTGAGGCAATTCCTCACAGGAGGCAAGGTGCCTTGGGCGCCAGGTGGGTAAGTCCTCCGTCCAAGATTTCGGAGGCATGCCTCCGCACTCTCGACCATGACGGATACCTAGGCGAGCTGGACTGCTACATTCCCGCCCACGACAATCGTGCCACAAACCCTGATAGGGGATGTGCGCCTGGTTGGGGGCTCACGGCCAGCAAGGGGCACTGATGCCCTTCCATAAGTACTTCCGGGATGTGGCGGACTTCTTTGGCCTCTGCCCGGCCCAGATTACTCCCAAGGGCATTAAGTATTTGTCCGCTCTCTTCGTCCTCTATGCTTCTCAGGGATGGGATGCTCCTTCTCCCCACGAGGTCGCTTGGTTCTTCGACTTGAAGTCTACCCCCAAGCAAGGCAGGTCAGGGTATTTTTACTTCTCTCAGCCAGGCTTCAAGTGGTTGAGTGGGACAGACGACAAGGCCATCAGCAAAATAGGGCATTTTGTTGATGAGTACTTCATGGTGAAGGATCCGAGCATCACCCAAACTCGGTTTCAGCAGATCCTGACATATCACCGTCCTCCCCTCACTCTTGCTTTTAGGGATAGACCTCAAAAACTTGCCCGGTTGCCGGAAGAAGACAGGAATATCATCCAGTTGACCTCCAATGAGAATCTGGTGCAGTACGAGCTTTACCCAGAGGACTTTTCTCCTAAGTCCGTGGCGGGGAAGAAGGGGAAATCTGATGCTGCCCGGCCTGAACGAACTCATCCGGAGAATGAGTTGATTCAACTTAAGCGAGAGGCTAAGTTGAAGGGAGGTGCCCGGGCCAAGCAGTATACTCAGGAGCCTATGAATCCTGAAGATGAAGCCGAGGTTGAGGCTGAGGCTGAGCAGGTGGCCCCATTGAAGAGGAAGAAGAAACTCCCAACCACACCCAGGCCTGTTGAACATGCACTTTGCATAAGGGAGCACATTTCACCTGTTCGGCCATCTCATCCCTTTGCTGGAAACGGAAGGCTGTTATGTCTGAGATAAAGTCGATGTCAGGTGATGATGGACTTCTGACTTTCTGGGCGGGCAGTCACTCTACGCTTTACTTCTTTTTCAACTTCTTGACTTTCATGCTTTGTATTTTCTGCAGGTTTTTGCTAACCACGCTGTTTTTGTTCTGTGCAGACATGTCTCGGCAGATGCTTGACGCTCTGAGGAAGAGGATGGGCGGAAGCTCTAGCGCCTCCCCTTCGGCCAAGAAGCTGAAGGGCGGAGAGGGGTCTTCGGAGAAGAGACCTTCTGAACAGGTTATTGACCTTTTTGAGGAGTTGACTGTTGCAGATCCTTCTACTCCCAAATCTGCCAAGTCTAAGGAGTCTGGGCCACCAACGACTGGGTTCGAACTGGTTAGGAGGATCCCTGAGCGGGTGCAGGCACCAAGTCCACCTGTGCCCATGCTGCTTGAGGCCAAGAAGGGAAAGGAGATGTTGGCTCACTACATGAACTGGCTGGTTCCTGAGGTCAGTGAGCAACTGGCTAGTGCTGACAACGACTCATCTCTGGATGTGTTGGTGGGTGGAGTCTTGAAGGAGCTCACCAGGGTTAGTCTTTTTTGATATTTTCCTTTTAACTTTTCACACTTAGCTCCATATGCTGACTTTTTTCTTTATGCAGGTCGGTTTGAAGTTGGCTTACACCTACTCCCGGGCAAAATCTGCTACTTCTAAGAGTGCGGCTCTGTCCGACACCTTGAGGGCGGAGGTGGACTTGGCCAAGAAGGAAGCTGAGGAGGCCAGGGCGGAGACTGGAGCTATTCGTCATGAGTTGGGTGAGGCCAACAAGAAGTTATTTGCCACCGAGAAGAAGATCTCTATGCTAACAAAGGACCTCGAAGCTACTGATCACTTTGAGGAAACCATCGAGACCTTATCTACTGAAGTTGACCGTCTTCAGGATGAGAGGAGTTCTCTGCGGCAAGTTCTTCTTCGGCTAAAGGAGGAGAAGGACGCCCAGATGACCGAGGCGGACCGTTTGAAGGAGAAGGTCAATGCTTTGGAGACTGCCGGCCTCGAGCTCTTCTTTGATTTTTGGAAGGCTAATCCCCAGGCCAACTTTGACTACTTGGGCGACGCTAAGGACATGTACCTCGAGTACTGCGGGCCCCAGTTGCTTATGGTGGGAAAGAGGTGGCTACTTCAACTTCCGGCCAAGCTTCTGACCAGGCTGCTGATGCTTCTCTTGCTCGAACAACAGATCCTCCTGCTCCAGTTGGCTCAGAAGAACCGAACCAAGAGCCTGGGACTCCAGCTGCTTGAACACTTCTCTTTTTATCTCCTGTTTATATATATATATAT
The DNA here is from genome assembly GCF_029168945.1 of Cannabis sativa. Classification (NCBI taxonomy): domain Eukaryota; kingdom Viridiplantae; phylum Streptophyta; class Magnoliopsida; order Rosales; family Cannabaceae; genus Cannabis; species Cannabis sativa. The sequence continues at coordinate 65,554,453 of NC_083601.1, forward strand.
ATTATATGTGGCCTTAAGGCCTTCAAGACATCGTGACCGACCAAGCGGTCTTTAAACTTGGAATTATTTTTCATTTTTTGGACAACGGGCTGACCGACCAGCTTTTAATCCCGGTACTATATGCTCTTGTTATCCTTAATGAATTTCATTCTCTGTTTATAATTTTCGTGCAATTGTGATTGTTTTATGTTTACCAAATGCTTTGTATAGGTATAGGTGTCCCCCAAGTGACCGAGCAGACGTATGACTCTTGGTCACTTGTCTTTCGTAAATATATTGCTTTTTTGTTCGGTGTTTTGGGTTCGCCTGAACCTTTTGTACGCACTTTAGGTAAATTATAATCATGCTGATTTTTTTGACTCAATAGAATTGGAAATACTATCTTTATTCTTTTATTGATCAAAAATGTATTTGTTACTGTAGTAACTTACATCAGAGCTAGTGATCTAATATGATCTTTCTAGCTTAACATGACATAAAACAAATAAGAAACTGTACTTTAAAGTGGTCTACCCGACCTGAGTACATTGTTTCTGAAGCCTTTGCGCGTAGTCCGCCCAAGAGGCCATTCACTTAAAAGCAAATGTTCAATAGTACTTTAGTGTGGTCTACCCGACCTGAGTACTTTGAAATGGTCTATTCGACCTGAGTACTTTGAAGTGGTCTACCCGATCTGAGTACTCTATTGGTAGTATTTCCTTAAATGTTCTCCATTCCAGTATCGTGGTACTAGAATGAGTTGCATTTTTTCGTCATACTTACCTAGTTTGTATGCTCTAGAGTCGAGAACTTCGACCACCTGGTATGGTCCTTCCCAGTTGGGTCCTAGTACGCCTGACGTGCTGTCTTTGGTGTTTAGGAATACCCTTCTTAGGACCATATCTCCGACAAATAATTTTCGAGCTTTCACTTGTTTGTTGAAATACCGAGCTACTTTTTGTTGATGAGCTACCAACTTTAAGTTTGCAGTTGCTTATTTTTCTTCGATTTCATCAAGTGATTCTGTAAGGAGTATGTGATTGGTACCTTGATCGTGCGTCAACCTTCTGTGGGATGGTGGCTCGAGTTCGACGGGCAGCATAGCTTCATAACCGTACGCCATTGAAAATGGTGTCTGACCGGTTGCTGTTTTTTCTGTTGTATGGTATGACCATAGAACTTTGGGGAGTTCTTCTGGCCAATTTCCTTTGGCATCTTCAAGTTTCTTCTTTAGTGTATCCTTCAAGGTCTTGTTGACAGCTTCAACTTGACCGTTTGCTTGGGGATGTGCCACTGCGGAGAAGCTTTTGATGACACCATGGTTCGCACAGAAATCAGTGAAAGATTAATTGTCGAACTGTTTGTCGTTGTCCGAAACTATTTTGTATGGTAGTACGAACCGACATATGATGTTCTTCACTATAACGTCTTGAACCTTATTTGATGTGATAGTTGCGAGTGGTTCGGCTTCAGTCCACTTAGTAAAGTAGTCGACTGCCACCACTGCGTACTGCACTCCGCCTTTACCTTTAGGTAACTGTCCGATTAGGTCAATTCCCCAAATGGAAAAGGGCCACGGACTTTGCATTTGTGTCAACTCGTTGGGCGGAGCTCTTGGTATCTTTGAAATCTTTGGCATTTGTCGAACTTCTTGACATAAGCTTTCGAATCTTCAATCATCGTCGGCCAGAAGTAGCCTTGCCTTAGTATTTTCTTTGATAAGCTCTGTCCGGCTGCATGATTTTCACAGAATCCGTCGTGAACTTCATATAGAAGCCGTGCAGCTTCATTTGGTGTGACGCATCTGAGTAATGGCATTGAGAATCCTCTTCTGTACATGATCCCGTCTACGATGATGTACCGTGCTCCCTTTCTTCTTATTTTTAGAGCTTCATTTCGGTTATCTAGGAGTTCCCCAGAATTGAGATAGGCTGCTATTGGCATCATCCAGTTCGGAGATGTGTCGATCATTTCAATTTCTTCCGTGCTAGTGATGCTAGGCTTTTCAAGGAACTGGATCGGGACCAGATTCGCCTTATCACTTATATTGCTGCTCGCCAATCGGGCTAACGCGCTGTTGTATTTTCTTCTCTTGGAATTTGTCTGAGGTTGTAGCTTTTGAATTGTGCGAGCAGATCATGTATTTTGCTCAGATATGCTATCATTTTTTCTCCCCAAGCCTCCTATTCGCATATACATGATTTACCACTAACTGTGAGTCACTACAGATCTCGATGTGCTCGGCCTTCATCTCCTTCGCTACTTTGAGTCTAGCGATTAGGGCTTCGTATTCGGCCTCGTTGTTGGAGGCTTTGAATCCGAATTTGACCGCTGCGTGCAGATGTTACCCCCAGGTGTGACAAGGGCAATTCTTGCGCCGGATAGGTGATCTGTGGCCGACCCATCCACATGCAGCTTCCAGGTCGGCTTGTTTTCAGTGTTGCTCGGCTGTGGTGTTGACTCGAGATCGCCTTCTGGGATGCTTTCAATTTTTCCTGTGCATTCCACCATAAAATCGGCCAAGGCTTGTTCTTTGATAGCTGTTCGGGGTTGGAAGTTGATTTCGTACTGCCCCAGCTCCACCGCCCACTTGAGTAACCGTCCAGAGGCATCTGGCCTTTGCAGTATTTGTCATAGTGGTTGGTCGGTGTACACCCGAACAGGATGAGCTTGAAAGTAAGGTCTTAGCTTTCTTGTTGCTAGAATGAGGCAGTAGGCGAGCTTTTCTATCAACGGATATCGGCCTTCAGTCTCGATGAGTCTTTTATTGATGTAATAGACTGGATGTTGCACGCCGTCTTCTTCTCTGATTAGTACGGCGCTTACAGCATGCTCCGTTACTACTAGGTATATCCCCAGTTCCTCATCGTCCAGAGGTTTAGAAAGGACGGGAGGTTTTGTAAGCTGTGCCTTTAGGTCTTGAAAAGCTCTTTCACATTCTTCTGTCTATTCAAACTTTTTGTTTCCTCGCAGGATGTTGAAGAATGGGACACATTTATCCGTTGATTTTGACACGAATCTGCTAAGTGCGGCGATTCGACCAGTTAGGATTTGTACCTCTTTGGTTTTTGTTGGCGAGTTCATATCGAGGAGGGCTTGGATTTTTTCCGGATTGGCTTCAATTCCTCGAGCATTGACGATGAAGCCTAGAAACTTTCCCGAGCTGACTCCAAATGAGCATTTTAGGGGATTTAGTTTCATGTTATATTTCCTGAGGACTTTGAAACATTCATCCAAGTTGTCTATGTGCTCCCAGCCTTTCTGGATTTGACGAGCATATCATCCACGTACACTTCCATGATTTTGCCGATCTGATCTTTAAACATCTTGTTGACCAATCTTTGGTATGTAGCTCCGGCGTTTTTAAGACCAAACGGCATGACTTTGTAGCAGTAGAGACCCATATCTGTCGAGAAACTTGTATGTTCTTGGTCTGGTGGATGCATCTTGATTTGATTGTAGCCCGAATAAGCATCCATGAAGCTTAATATTTCGTGCCCGCCTGTTGCATCGACGAGCTGGTCGATTCTTGGAAGTGGGAAACAATCTTTAGGGCATGCTTTGTTGAGGTCTGTGAAGTCAATACAGACTCGCCATTTTGTGTTCGGCTTAGGCACGAGCACGGGGTTTGCGACCCAAGCCGGGTAAAAGGCTTCAATGATGAAGTTATTGTTGCACAGCTTTTCAACTTCGTCTTTCAGGGCTACTGCTCGTTCTTTATCCAGCAATCTTCGTTTTTGCTGAACTGGCCGGATGTTAGGATCGATATTCAGGACGTGCAAAATATTAGAAGGATCGATTCCGACCTTATCCGCATGTGACCAGGCGAAAACATCTAGGTTTGCTCTCAGAAATTTTATCAATTTCGATTTTACTTCGAGCAACAAACCCTTTCCAATTTTTAACTTTCTGGCCGGGATAGCTGGATCGATCTCGATCTCTTCTAATTCTTCCACAGGTCCAACATTGCTACTTGTGTCCCCAAGTCAAGGATCTGTTGGGTTTTATGCCCTAAATAAAACTCATTTCAATATAATCAGATTTACTTATTAATATAGATCAGAAATAACATTTAATGTTGCATGGTTCACATGATTTATTTCATGATTATATGTACATAATGTATAAATTCATCTGAAACCCTTTTCACATACTTGATCCTGTTTATTGTGCCGTCAACACATTGGAAAGTAAACATGACTATGTGAATAAAGTTTCCTAGATTTATCAGACACAGGGTTTTACTGATATGATAATCTACAACAAGAGTTTACTTGTATTTGGAGAAATACTATGTTCTTTCCAGAGCATTGGTTAAAGTAAAGCTCAGGTTGGATGCATGGAGTATGCATCGGAAGGGACCGATATTGAACTTTGACTTAGATTTATTAAACTTACCGTAATATCTATTCAAGTCAATATCGCCTAAGTTGATCCTAGATCAAATGATCTTAATCCTGATATGATTAGGCTCAATCTTGAAAGGCTATTCGTGTTCTTTGATTTGTTAGTTAAGCCTACTTTTAGGTCAGGGTGATACGTACATTTTGGGAACACGGTAGTGCAATTGAGTGGGAGCGCTATCATAAACATGGAATCTATAGCTTCTATCTGGCAAATAGTAAGCAAAGGATGATCTCCTTCGAGCTTGACCAAACGAACATAAATGGTGGAGTACTCATTTCACATTAGCTGAAATATCATTTATACGGGGTCAAGTGTTTTAAGGAATAAATACATTGTAGGGTGTAACGGTAATTTAATCCCTTTACAGTGTAGATCATTCATATAGAGGATCATTGATCAAATTAGGATTATAACAATGGATAACTAATGATGTGTCTATATGGTGGAACATATAGAGCATTCTATATACTGAGAGTGCAATTCTAAGTTCTATGCGTGGATTCAACGAAGAATTAATAAGTTAGTGAATTTTAGTGTTAAATTCTTGATCTACTTATTGGAAGCTCGGTTATATAGACCCATGGTCCCCCCACTAGTTGAGATAATATTGCTTGTAAGACTCATGTAATTGGTTTTGATTAATCAATTATAATTCTCAAATTAGACTATGTCTATTTGTGAATTTTTCACTAAGTAAGGGCGAAATTGTAAAGAAAGAGTTTATAGGGGCATATTTGTTAATTATGATACTTTGTATGGTTCAATTAATAAATATGATAAATGACAATATTATTTAATAATTATTTATAGTTATTAAATAGTTAGAATTGGCATTTAAATGGTTGAATTAGGAAATTGGCATTTTTGAGAAAATCAGATACAAAAGGTGTTAAAATTGCAAAATTGCAAAAAGCAAGGCCCAATCCACTAAGGTAGGAAATGCCACTTTTGTAGGAAATTTAAACTGATTTTTTCATTATTTTAATGCCATATAATTCAAATCTAACCCTAGTAGGAATGCTATAAATAGATAGTGAAGGCTTCAGGAAAATTACACTTTTCTTCTGACCACTTTCTGAATCAGAAAAACCTGAGCCTCCACTCTCTTCTCTAGCCGCCACTCTCTCTCTCTTTTCTTCCTCAATATTTCGAACCTCTCTTAGTGATTAGAGTAGTGCCCACACACATCAAGTGATACCTCAATCATAGTGAGGAAGATCGTGAAGAAAGATCATCAGCAAAGGAGATTCAGCATCAAAGATTCGTAGAAGAGATCCAGTGTTCAGATATTGATAATGCTCGCTACGTAAAAGGAATCAAGGGCTAGATATCTGAACGGAAGGAGTCATATTATTCCGCTGCACCCAATGTAAGGTTTCTTAAACTTTATATGTGTTTATTTCATCGTTTTAGAAAGTTCATATTTAGGATGTTAATAAACATACTTGTGAGTAGATCTAAGATCCTGGTAAAATAAATTTCCAACAACTGGTATCAGAGCCATGGTAATTGATTTACTTACATGTAATTTGGACTTTAAAACGATTGTTTGTATGTTCTTTGGATGGTATCATGTTGTATTGAGTGTTATTTGATGATTGATTGATGTTTGTGAAATTTTCGTGAAAAATAATTGTTATGTCGGTTCTGGAATTATTTTTATTGGATAGTATGGAAAAAATTAAGCAATTTAGCCTTTTTACAGAACTCAATTTGGATTTTATTTGAATTAGTTATGATTTTTTGAAGATTTGACAAAATCTACTTGATAATTTCCTCATGATCGCAGAACTGTCCGTACAGTTTCGAATTTTTTCAATTTTCTTCAATTTTTCATACTTTTTCATGGAATTAACTTCCAATTTTTTGTATGGTTTTGTATATATACTATTACTATTCCTAATTCAATTCTAATTATCATTTTGAATTAATTTAAATTTTTTTTAATTTAATTCAAGATATTAGTGTAATTTGAATTTGAATAGAATTAGTATTTATCTTTTTGCTTAAAAAAATCTATCTTATTTTAAAATTTGATTATATCTTATCTTATTTTAAATTTTAAAAATAAGATATTTATAATCATGTAATTTTTAAATGATATAAGATATTTTGCTAATTTTTTAAATTTTGTTATTTTATTTATTTAAATTACATTTAAAATTTGAAAAAGATATTTATATCTTTTCTAATTTTTTATTTAATTTTTATTTATAAAATAACATTTAAAATTTAAAAGTAGCTAGCAAATTTTTGAAATGATATTTAGGTTGGTTGAAACCTAATTTTTCAAAAATTGTAGGTTTAATTTTAAATTTAAATTTAAAAAAAAAAAAAAAAAAAAAAAAAAAAAAACGAATTTTTTTTAAATTTTTTTAAAATTTTTCGAAATTTTTTATTATTTAATTAATTATTTTCGAAATTAAATATTTAATTTAAAATTAAATAAATCCTACATCCAACTATCCAACTAACCTTGTTGCAGGAGTATGTGTTTTAGCTTATGTGTAAGTTTTTAAAACCTATTATTACTTGATTGCAAATAGCCATGGTTACTTTTTGCCGTATCTAATGATCCGATGGCTCCCTTTGGTCAAGATAATAATTTGTAACAGTATATTTACAATCTTCTTTCATCCGTATGACCTAGCAACATGATGTGATCCATCCAAAGTGTGCCTCGTGTGAGCCTATGTGTTTAATTTTATTATAGATGCATATAGGTTAATGTTGCTAAATAAAATGTCATAGTCATTGATAGATTTTATTTAGGCCCATTTAGTTTCGCTATTCAATTAATAACAGCCTGTTCTTATTAAGGTTAAATTCCTCTCTTTTGGGCCTTGTGTAGAAAGTTGGGAGCCATAAGGGTACGACATACCGAACCCAAGACCCCCTCACACAAACCACCCCAATTGTGAAGGCCCATTTGCCTCGATTTGAATGACCGTACTAGGTTAATTAAACTAGTTTAACCTAATAAAATTGATTAGCAACATAATTAATTTCATTTATTTTGAAATTAATTTAAGAAAAATATAGTTTAAGGAATTTTATATTCTAAGCTAAACTATATGTATTTTCTTGTATTTAATTAAATATAGAATTATAACCATCTAGATTCTTTCCTCAACTTAATTTAAATTTTTCATTAAATATTCCTATTTAAGTTGATATTTAGTTATCTTTCAACTAACCAACTTAAATCAATATCTTTTGAATTCAAAATTTCAAAATTAAGTCGAGGAATTTTAGGCATTGGTTATTAAGATTCTTTAGATATTTTTTTAAGTTAATATCTTTTCAAATATTAACTTAAAATGGAATATTTTCAAATTAAGTGGTTACAACTTAATTTTTGATATTTAATTAAATTTAAATTTGAAAATATTTAAGTTCTAGATTTTTCTAGTACAACTTAAATTAGATATTTTTTCAAATTTTGTGGAAAAGATACTTAGTCAAATAAGATATTTTCTAGATAGTTATTTATAGACTACTTATTATTTCTAATATTAAATAGGAAAATATTATAAATTGTGAAATTAATTATTTATTAATTAATTTTGGTACAATTTATTTTAAATATATTTTTTCCTAGTATTAAACTAGAGATTAATAATTAAGCCTTCTCTACACTTAATTATTTATTTCTTGAATTTAATACATTTAATTAATTTGAAAATTAAATATCTAAGTTGATTTTTATCATCATACTTAAATATTTCTTTTTCATGACATTTAATTAAATAGAAAATTATTTTTAGTTGAAATTTATTTTTTTCAACTAAATTTAAATAATTTTCAAAATATATTTTTTCTTTATTTTATTAATCAATTTTCGAAATTGTATTTCTTAAATGCTAGAATTTCGAATTTTATCTTGAAAAATAGATTAAGTTGTAAATTAATTATTTTAATTAATTCTTGGATCAACTTAAATCAATGATTTTTTCATTTATTGATTAATTTAAAATAAATTGAATTAAAGTATATTATTAGAAATAGAATTAATTAGTCAAAGGAAAATCTAGATAGGTGATATTTTTGCTTGAAGTATTTTTCTAAAGGTATTTAATTAAATAGAAAATTAATATTTAAGTTGATTTTCATCATCATACTTAAATATTTGTAATTTTTCTTATATATTTAATTAAATAGGAAAATTATATTTTTTGTTGTAAATTAATTTTATTAATTAATTTTAAATAACATTAAATTAGAATAATTTTTCCAGGATTTATTTTTTATTTTAATATGCATTTTTCGAAAATTGTATTCTTATATACTTTAATTTTTCGAAATGCAATATATATTTATAGAAAATTAAATTTGAGTTGTAAATTAATTTAAATTAATTTTGTAACAACTTAAATTGAATATTTTTCTAAATATTTATTGGAAATTATTACTAAGATGGAAATAATTCATGTTATTTTCATATCCATCTAAGTAAAATTTATAAATATTAAATTAAAATTTATATTTAGAATTTTTCATTCTAAATTGGAAATTTTAAATAAATAAATATATATTTAAAATAAATAGAATAAATAAAGAGAATAAAAGAAAATACAACTCTTTTTAAATAATGAGCTTTATTATCAAGAGACATTCGATCTCCATTGTGGGTTTTACACCGCGTTTGTTTTAGTGAGTAATCCTCCCTAATGGAGGAACGTTCATTAGCAATTTCGCACCGTTTAACCTCGCATGATAAGTAGTTTGTAAGTGTTTTGTATGGTATGGATCACCCTAATGGTGGCGACCATACTTGACTTGCAAATTATGAAACAATGGTGGAAGCTCATAAGATAGAATTGCCTTGACTCTCGCCTAAACGGGACAACGCTGAATTCCAATCTTGATCGAATAAAAGGTTGCTAGAATGTTTAACATTTTAGACGAGCTGACAACTCTATTCAATGAATGGTAGCTTTGACTCTCGCCTAAACTAGACACTGATATCAGTTTGTTGAAAACCTTGGAAATTATTTAGGATTGTATGTTTTAGTATTTTCACTTGTCATTCCTACTTGCTATATGCTTATAATTTCTGAATTGTGTATGAATTTATATTGAACCATGTTATTTTCTGTTATTAAGTTGTAGTTTAATTTCGAATCTTCATTGTTGGTCTAACTTGGTTTGTTTATCTAATGAGATAAATCCCTAGTGGATTTTCACCATTAGACATTCATAATAGTGTTAGATCTCGAAAGATAAATATCGTATATGCGACATCTAGCTGTTCATCAATTGATGACACCTTAGACTAGTATTTTTACAATATGAAACAAGAAGATTACATGAATAAGATTACTTTGTCTTTCGCTAATCGAAGCATCGTTGGATTCTTATTTATAAACGAAATTATCCTAATTCCTCTTAGCTTATTCATTTCGAATTAGCTCCATAATATATCATTGGATGAATGGTCTATAAATCATTTCATGTCATTATATTTTCTCTTAAGAAATTAAATGACGCATATGATTATAATCCCGAAATTCTATTCCCAATTGATAAAAATCCTCAATCTTAGAAATCTCCTACTTGTACTAGGCAAATCCGACTTAGAGTTTGTATCGTTAGTGGTGGTCCAAGATAGAATTACTCATAATATTTGGTATAAATTTAAGTCTTTGACTTTAATTTTAGATTCCAAATAGAAATTTTCTTATATTTCTAATTCCGTAATACAATACAATACACTTTCTCAAGTGTTTAATATCCATCTTCTATTAATGGATTAAAACTCGTATGGAATATGAGTTAGGTATTCTGTGACCAGGATCCACTTTCGCGTATTCTAAGAACTCTTTGATGTAACTAAACCTATGTCATCATAGACACTACCACATTTTTTTAATCTATGGCATTTGTATCTTGTTCATAGTGGATTTGACAAGATCAATCTCTCGCAAAGAGTTAATATGCCTATATCCACCGAAAGTAGTTCATCTCATTCGCATGGATGTACATTCGGGGGTGGATATGAGTTTTTCGTTGTATTCTTAAAACGATAACTCTAGATTATACCTTATAGCAAGAAATTTGAAATGTTTGAAAAATTTCATTAATTTCTAGCAATGGTTAAAACCATTAAGGTAAGTGGTTAAAGATCTTACTTGTGAACCGATAGGTGGAGAAATAGTTAGTTGATATGCAGCTCAAAGATCATTAATTTGCTTTTTGAATTATATCCAAACTTACCTCACCGTAAATTTCGAGTTGCATATTGATGATTAGTTACTAGTTGTTGCCTAAAATCCTTCTATGGTAATACAATTTCAGAATGATGTAATGGTTGTATACTTAATGTAAATCATTACTAGATTCATGGATGACCTAATCAAAATCTTAAGAAAATCTAGAACTCGTTTGCATGGTTTGTTAGCTATTCTAAGTGATTAGGGGTGGACCATCCCATAGTCAATAGATAAGAATGTGTTTGTTCAAACAAATACTACTTTTCTAAGAAAATGACTAAGTCTGAAAATAAATAAAGGAGATATTTCTCTTGATTCCAAAAGTGTTCTATCATCTTATATATGATGATCCCACCGCCTCTCGTTGTCTTGTCACAACCAAAGAGGTTAATACCATTTAGTTTTCTTCGACATAATTCACGCGTACCTTGTTGCGGGGAGAGTTTCTAGAATTCACCTTCTTATGACTTGGGAGACACTAGTGATTAAAATCCATTGTGAGTTTAAACAAGTAATGGATTGTCAAGATAAGAAACTAAGAAGAAAGCCAATAGAACTATGGTTTAATCCATTCACATTGAATAACCTAAATTTTTCTATTACAAGGACATAAAAGGAAATTTTCGTTTATAAGTCCATTCAATGGACTTAACAAAACTTCCCTGTTCCTAGTATTATAGGTTTGAGTTTATCTAAACCTATGGCTTGTGGTATACCTCGGTAATTACTTACTCTAATGCAAGCAATCTTACTTTAGTAAGATGTCGAAGCATTTTCTTTCTAATGGCGATCTATAGAAGCTTCACAACTTCTTAGGTATAGATTTTATTTATCTAAGGAAAAGTCTCAACTATTCCAAAAGATAAAGCCATGAAAAATTTCTTATATCAACAAAGTGAGAGGTCTTAGATATGCTTTTGTATGCCTTAATTTACATCCGTCATTGAGTGGGAGTAATGAGTAGGTATCGATTAATCCAGAGAAGAACATTGGAAGACAATCAAGTAAATCTTAAGATAAAGAAGAGGAACTATATGTTAGTCTATAAGGGTGTGTTTAAAACTCTTGACTACACCATATCGATTTCGAAATTTGCCTATGTGCTAGTAAATCTTTCGATAAGATGGTGGTTACTCCTGGGGTGGAATAGTGATTTTGGAGAAGTGTAAAAACCTATCCGAAGTCTCTAGGTCTACCGTAAAGTGGACCGAATGTTAAAGTCAGCAGGGAAAGTTACTTATTCATTAAGGAAAGTTCTATACATCTTTGGCACCATTCCAAATTGCCTTAAACTACTAAAGTGTTAATTTCCTGATTAACCAAAAGTAGTTGCCAAAGGTATAGAATCCAGTATCCCAAGAGAGTAGACATATAGAGAGGAATTTCACATTATCAATGATTTTGTGATTAAAGGAAGAGTAATGATGGAGAAAAGGTTGTGGTTAATTCAACCTTTCGCATCCTATTACGAGGAGTTTACTACTACTACACTTGATTTGTATATCAAGGTGTCGAGATTATTTGAAACGCACTTTTTGTTTTATATTAGTGCAAGTGGGAGTTTGTTGGGTTTTATGCCCTAAATAAAACTCATTTCAATATAATCGCATTTACTTATTAATATAGATCGTAAATAACATTTAATGTTGCATGGTTCACATGATTTATTTCATGATTATATGTACATAATGTATAAATTCATCCGAAACCCTTTTCACATACTTGATCCCGTTTATTGTGCCGTCAACACATTGGAAAGTAAACATGACTATGTGAATAAAGTTTCCTAGATTTATCGACATATGCGTTTCTTACCGATATGATAATCTACAACAAGAGTTTACTTGTATTTGAGAAATACTATGTTCTTTCCAGCATTGGTTAAAGTAAAGCTCGTTCGGATGCATGGAGTATGCATCGGAAGGGACCGATATTGAACTTTGACTTAGATTTATTAAACTTACCGTAATATCTATTCAAGTCAATATCGCCTAAGTTGATCCTAGATCAAATGATCTTAATCCTGATATGATTAGGCTCAATCTTGAAAGGCTATTCGTGTTCTTTGATTTGTTAGTTAAGCCTACATTTAGGTCAGTGTGATACGTACATTTTGGGAACACGGTAGTGCAATTGAGTGGGAGCGCTATCATAAACATGGAATCTATAGCTTCTATCTGGCAAATAGTAAGCAAAGGATGATCTCCTTCGAGCTTGACCAAACGAACATAAATGGTGGAGTACTCATTTCACATTAGCTGAAATATCATTTATACGGGGTCAAGTGTTTTAAGGAATAAATACATTGTAGGGTGTAACGGTAATTTAATCCCTTTACAGTGTAGATCATTCATATAGAGGATCATTGATCAAATTAGGATTATAACAATGGATAACTAATGATGTGTCTATATGGTGGAACATATAGAGCATTCTATATACTGAGAGTGCAATTCTAAGTTCTATGCGTGGATTCAACGAAGAATTAATAAGTTAGTGAATTTTAGTGTTAAATTCTTGATCTACTTATTGGAAGCTCTGCTATATGCACCCATGGTCCCCCCAATTAGCCGAGATAATATTGCTTGTAAGACTCATGTAATTGGTTTTGATTAATCAATTATAATTCTCAAATTAGACTATGTCTATTTGTGAATTTTTCACTAAGTAAGGGCGAAATTGTAAAGAAAGAGTTTATAGGGGCATATTTGTTAATTATGATACTTTGTATGGTTCAATTAATAAATATGATAAATGACAATATTATTTAATAATTATTTATAGTTATTAAATAGTTAGAATTGGCATTTAAATGGTTGAATTAGGAAATTGGCATTTTTGAGAAAATCAGATACAAAAGGTGTTAAAATTGCAAAATTGCAAAAAGCAAGGCCCAATCCACTAAGTGTAGGGCCAGCCACTTTTGTAGGAAATTTAAACTGATTTTTTCATTATTTTAATGCCATATAATTCAAATCTAACCCTAGTAGGAATGCTATAAATAGATAGTGAAGGCTTCAGGAAAATTACACTTTTCTTCTGAACACTTTCTGAATCAGAAAAACCTGAGCCTCCACTCTCTTCTCTAGCCGCCACTCTCTCTCTCTTTTCTTCCTCAATATTTCGAACCTCTCTTAGTGATTAGAGTAGTGCCCACACACATCAAGTGATACCTCAATCATAGTGAGGAAGATCGTGAAGAAAGATCATCAGCAAAGGAGATTCAAAGATCAAAGATTCGCAGAAAGAGATCCAAAGTTCGTATATTGATAATGCTCGCTACGAAAGGAATCAAGGGCTAGATATCCGAATCCAAGGAGTCATATTATTCCGCTGCACCCAATGTAAGGTTTCTTAAACTTTATATGTGTTTATTTCATCGTTTTAGAAAGTTCATATTTAGGATGTTAATAAACATACTTGTGAGTAGATCTAAGATCCTGGTAAAATAAATTTCCAACAGGATCTACATCTTCATCCTTGCCTTGGGAAGTTTCCTACTTGGGAATATTTGTTCCCTTGTCTGGGCTCTGGCTGGAGGATACTTCCTTCTTAGCCTTGGCCACTGCAAGGTTGTAACATTACTGAGCAGATTGCTGATTCTCTCTAAGACACCCTACCCCGTTTTTGGTTGGAAACTTCAGGCACGAGTAGAATATTGATGTGATAGCTTTTAAGTCATACAGGGCTGGTCGGCCTAGCATTACATTAAAGGCTGAAGGAACATCCAATATCAGAAATTGTGCCATGATAGTTATGTTCATCAGAGCTTGTCCAACTGTGAGTGGTAGCCGAATTTGTCCTAGAGGCGTAACTCCTTTGCCAGAGAAACCATAGACGGGCTGAAGGCATGGAGTTAAATCCTTGAGCTGGAGCCCCATCTTCTCGTAAGCAGTTTTAAACAAAATGTTTGAAGAAGCTCCATTATCGATCATGGTTCTGGCCACCATTTTGTTTGCTATCTGGACTTCCACGACTAGCGGGTCGATGTGCGGAAATCTTATCTGGACAGCATCTTCGTCGTTGAATGTTATGGTTGGCTCTCCTGCGCGTGGAACTCTGGGCTTCCTCTCTTCCACAGCCAGGATGACTTATTCTTGCTCATATTGAGCTGTTCGGGCATATCTTTCTCGAGCTTTGCCCGTGTCTCCAGTAATGTGCGGGCCTCCAATGATGACTTGCAAGTGTCCATCTATTGGCGGAGGCATCAGATCCTGGTTATTCTGACCTTGGTTGGCCTTGACGTACTTCTGTAAGTGCGGGTTGTTTTTCTTGATCAGAAGTTCTATTTCCCGCTTCAAATTGTAGCATTCGTTGGTGTCGTGGTCGTAGTCTCCATGGAACCGACAAAATTTTGTCATGTCCCTTTTGCTGGTATCTTTTTTCATGGGCCCGGGCTTCTTGTACGGAATTAACGATTGAGTTGCTATGCACACACTTTCTATATCTTCAGTTAAGATAGTGAATGTATACGTAGTGTGTTTGGCGTGATCCCGGGGAGTTTGTCCTACACACTTGCTATGTACTACACTTGATCTGAAGATCAACATATCAGATTGATTTATTTGCACAGTTTGTTTTATGTTAGTGAAAGTGAGAGTTTGTTGGGTTTTGTGCCCTAAATAAAACCCTTTTCAATCTAATTAGTTATCAATATAAGAAATTTGAAGTGATTTATGTTTGCATGAATTTTACATGCTAATGGTTTAATATGTTTATTACATTTACACACAAAATCAATTAAGTCCAGATCATATGTTTATTCACAATTACAGTATCGTCAACACAGTGGAATGTGATTGTGATAATATGAATCAAAAGACTAAGTCCCTGTTTCATCAGTGTTTTGGATTTACACTAATGTGATAATCAGCGATGATGTCTACTTACACTTGGAGTAAGTGTTATGTTATTTCCAGGACATTGGTAAAGTATACTAGTTTCGAATGTATGGAGTATACATTGGACTGGACCGATATTGCAACTTAGTTAAGATATTATAAACTTACCGTTATATCTTTCTAAGTCAATATCAGTAGTTGATCTTAAGATTAAAAGAATCTAAATCCTGATATGTTTAGGCTCAACTCAGGAGTACTATTCATGTTCTTTGATTTATTAGTTAAGCCTACTTTTGGGTCAGGGTGATACGTATATTTTGGGAACATGATAGTATGATTGAGTGGGAGTGCTGAACATAAATATAGAATCTATAGCTTCTACTGGTGTATAGAAGTCAAGTGATGATTCCCTTCGAGCTTAGCTAAATAGAAGTAAATGGATGAGCTCTTGTTTAAGTGACTAATTCTTAGATCACTAAACATCATTTACAGGTAGCTAAGTGTTTTAATGGGCAAAATACGTTGAGGGGTGAGAACGGTAAAATTATCCCATCTCGATGTAAATCATCTATATAGAGGATCTTTGATCACAATAAGATTATAACAATGGTTAAATGAGATAGCATATCTATATCGTGGAATATATAATATGCTCTATATAAGTCTGAGAGTGCAATTCTAAGTTCTAAGAGTGGATTCAACGAAGAATTAATAAGTAGGGATTTACTTAGTAAATTCGGTTCAGTTATTGGAAGCTCAGCATATAGATCCATGGTCCCCATTCTAGTTGAGACTATACTGCTTGTAAGACTCAATAATTGATTTGTGATTAATCAATTATAATTCAAAAGTTAGACTATGTCTAATTTGTGAATTTTCACTAAGCACAGGTGAAATTGTAAAGAAAAGAGATTCTAGGTTTATTTATTAATTAATAGACTTTACATGTTTAATTAACAATTAAATTAAATGATAATATTATTTAATAATCTATTTTAGTTATTAAATAATTAGTTTTTGCATTTAAAAGGTTAGAATTAGAAAATTGGCGGTTTTGAGAAAATAGAAATAAAAATTGTGAAAACTGCAAAATCAAAGTAAGGCCCATTAACACCTATGGCCGGCCACTTGGATAGCTTTTTCCAATTAATATTTTCATTATCTTAATGCCAAATAATTACTAACCTAAACCTAGTAATTGTCTATAAATAGAAAGTAATGGCTCAGTCAAATAACAAGTTTTTCAATGCTTTTTGTCAGGAAATCAGAAAATCAATTTTTTTAGAAAAACTGAGCATTCCCTCTCTCTTTTCTTCTTCATAATTTCGAAACCCTCAGTGATAGAGTAGTGCCCACACACAGCAAGTGGTACCTCAATCATAGATTGGAAGACTGTGAAGGATCACACACAAAGAGAAGGACATTCGGGCTCAGATCTTGATAATACTCTGCGATAGAAAGGATACAAGGGTTAGAGATCTGAGTGGAAGGAGACATTATTCCGCTGCAACCAATGTAAGGTTTTCTTAACTTTATATGTGTTTATTTATCGTTTTAGAAAGTTCATATTTAGGGTGTTAAACAACATACTTGTGAGTAGATCTAAGATCCTGGTAAAATAAATTCCAACAACTGGCCTCAGAGCCATGGTAATTGATTTGCTTGCAAGAAATTTGGACTTTAAAACGATTGTTTGTGATTTGGATGGTTTCATGTTGTGTTGTGTGTTATATGATGATTGATTGATGTTTGTGAATTTTCGTGTAAAATAATTGAAATTCTGTTTCTGGAATTATTTTTATTGGATAGTATGGAAAACATTAAGCAATTTACTTTTTTACAGAACTCAATTTCGATTTAATTTGAATTAGTTATGATTTTTTGAAGTTTCGAAAAATATTAGGGATGATGCACTCACCCACGCGCGCGGAACCTAGTGATCCTCGGTCAGACGCGTGTTCGGACAAGGTTTTGTCCGAGCAACACACGCAGGGGTGTCTGAAACCCCTCCTCCGCGCACGGAAATCCTGCAACACTCCTCCTGCGCCGAGTTTTCTCGGCCATGCACTCCCATACGCGCGCGAGGGCAGTATGCTCAGCATACTGTCCGTACAGCTCATATTTTTTTCGTTTTTCTTCGATTTTTCATGCTATTTCATGGATTTAACTTTCGATTTTTCGTGTAGTTTTGTATTTAGACATTTACTATTCCTATTTCAATTCTAAATATCATAATTAAATTAATTAATTTTTTTTAAATTAATTCATGATATTAGTGTAATTTGAATTTGAAAATAGTAAATATCTATTTTTTTGCTTAATTATCTATCTTATTTTTAAATTTGATTATATCTTATCTTATTTTTTAAATTTAAGGTCAGATATTAAATTTTCAAATTAAATTTTTTTTTAAATAATTTGACCTTATTTAAATTTAAAATAAGATAACTATAATCATGATATTTTAAATAGAAGTAAGATATTTTGCTAACTTTTTAATTTTGTTATTTTATTTATTTAAATTAAATCATAAAATCTGAAAAAGATATTTATTTATCTTTTTTAATTTTTATTGAATATTTAATTTATAAAATAACATTAATTTTTAAAAGTAGTTAGCAAATTTTGAAATGATATTTAGGTTAGTTGAAACCTAATTTTTTCAAAATTGTAGGTTTAATTTTAAATATTATTTTATTAATTTCAAAATATATACTTTTATAATTTTTTTTTTAAAATTCGAAAATATATATTTTTTTTTATTATTTAATTATTTTTCGAAATTTAATTATTTAAAATTAAATAAATCCTACATCCAACTATCCATCTAACCTTGTTGCAGGAGTATGTGTTTTAGCTTGTTTGTAAGTTTTATAAAACCTATTATTGCTTGATTGCAAATATCCATGGTTAACTTGTTGACAGATCCAATGATTTGATTTTAACCCATGGTTCAATTGGTCAAGTAAATAATTTGTAACAGGTAAATTTTACAATCTTCTTTCATCTGTGTATGACCTAGCAACATGATAAGATCCATCCAAATGTGTGCCTGTGTGAGCCTATATGTTTATTTTATTATATAGATGCATATAGGTTGTTGGTAAATAAAATGTCACACCATGATAGATTTTATTTAGGTCCATTTAGTTTTTGGACCTATTCAATTAATAACAGTTATTTATTTTAAGGTTAAATTCCTCTCTTTTGGGCCTTGTGTGAGAGTTGGGGGCCAATAGAAGTGGGTACGACATACTGAACCCAGCTCCCCCTCACATGAACTACCCCAATTGTGAAGGTCCATTTGCCTGATTTGAATAACTGTGCTAGGTTAATTAAATTAGTTTAACCTAATAAAATTGATTAGCAACATAATTAACTTTTAAAATATATGAAATTTATTTTCATTTTAATATTTTAAAGTTAATTTTAAGAAAAACACTCTTAGTTTTAGATATTATTTCTAGACAAACTATTTGTATTTTTCTTGTATTTAATTAAATAAAGAATTTTAACTAACTAAATTCTTTCTGGAGCTTATTTCATTAAATATTCCTATTTAAGTTATAAATTAGTTACTTTAACTGATTTTTCATATCTAACTTAAATTTGAATATTTTATTTAAATTTAAAATTAAGTTGAGGAATTCTAGGCATTAGTTATTAAAGATTCTTAAGATATTTTTAAGTTAATTTTAAACTTAAAATGGAATATTTTTCAAATTAAGTTGTTACAATTTAATTTTTGATATTTAATTAAATTTAAATTTGAAAATATTTAAGTTCTAGATTTTTTCTATTGCAACTTAAATTAGATATTTTTTTTCAAATTTTGTGGAAAAGATACTTAGTCAAATAAGATATTTTCTAGATAGTTATTTCTAGACTACTTATTATTTCTAATATTAAATAGGAAAATATTATACATTGTGAAATTAATTATTTAAATAATTAATTTTGGTACAATTTATTTTAAGTATATTTTTTCCTAGTATTAAACTAGAGATTAATAATTAAGCCTTCTCTACACTTAATTATTTATTTCTTGAATTTAATACATTTAATTAAATTAAAAATTAAATATCTAAGTTGATTTTCATCATGATACTTAAATATTTCTTTTTCATAACACTTAATTAAATAGAAAATTATATTTAGTTGAAATTTAATTTGTCAACTAAAATTAAATAATTTTCAAAATATTTTTTTTTTGTTTGTTTATTTTATTAATCAATTTCGAATTGCATTTAATAATGCAAGATGATTTTGAATTTATCTTGAAAAATAGATTAAGTTGTAAATTAATTATTTATTTTAATTAATTCTTGGACCAACTTAAATCAATGATTTTTTTATTTATTGATTAATTTAAAACTAATAAATTAAAGTATATTATTAGAAATTGAATTAATTAGTGAAAGGAAAATCTAGATAGGAGATATTTTTGCTTGAATATTTTTTCTAAGTAATTATTATTTAAGTATTTCGAAAATAGTAAAGTTTTTATACTTTCTTTTTCAAAATACAACAAATATATTCTCATGAAAATTTATTTTGAGTTGCAAATTAATTTAAATTAATACAACTTAAATAATTTTCTTAATATTTATATATCAAAATTACTACTAAGATTGAAATAATTCAATTTATTTCAATCACCATTTAAGTATAATTTTATAAATATTAAATTAAATTCTAATTTAGAATTTTAATTCTAAATTCGATATTTAATGAATATATTTTATTATAAATAATAAAGAAAATACATTTTAAAGAATGAGTTTTATTATTATTAAGATATTCGATCTCTATTGTTGGTTTTACATAGCGTTTGTTTTAGTGAGTAATCCTCCCTAATGGAGGAACGTTCATTAGCAAGTTCGCACCGTTTAATCTCGAAAGATAAGTAGCTTTGTAAGTGTTTTATATGGTATGGATCACCCTAATGGTGGCGACTGTATTTGACTTGTAAAATATGAAACAATGGTAGAAGCTCAAAAGATAGAATAGCCTTGACTCTCGCCTAAATAGGACAACGCTTGATTCCAATCTTGATCGAATAAAAGGTTGCTAGAATGTTCAACATTTTAAATGAGATGACAACTCTATTCAATAGATGGTAGCTTTGACTCTTGCCTAAACAGGACACTGATATCAGTTTATTGAAAACCTTGGAAATTATTTAGGATTGAATTTTTTTTAGTATTTTCTCTTATCATTCCTACATGCTATGTGCTTATAATTCTGAATTGGATTTTGTGTGAAACCATTATTGATTTCTATTTATTATTTTGTAGTATCCTGTATAACCATGATGAATTCCATGTTATCACTCTTGACCGAAAATAAGCTAAATGGATCTAACTTTCCAAAATGGAATGAGAACATTAATATTGCTCTCATAGGAGAAAGTGCCTTGTTTGTGTTAACTGAACCATCTCCAGAAGTGTCAGGGGACAATGCAACCAAAGCTGTGAAAGAAAAGTATGAGCGTTGGCAGAAAGCTAACGACAAAGCTCTATACTTAATGCTTTCCAGCATGGTTGACGCCCTTAAAACTCGGTTTTCTAAAACCGAAAAGGCTACTGAATTTATGACGAAGTTAACTGAGCTATTTGGTAGGGCATCTCTTCAGTCTCGCTTTGACGCGACTAAGAAATACATCATTGCACGGATGGAACCCCATCAAAACGTGCGTGATCATGTTCTCCTCATGGCAAGTTATTTCCAAGAAGCCCAGGATCATGGTGCTGAAATGGATCACACTACTCAAGTAAGCCTTATCTTGAATAGTCTGACTCCATCTTTTCTGCCCTATACATCAAACTATGTCATGAATAAAAAGGACATAGACTTTCATCAGTTAGTCAATGACCTTCAGACATATGAAAATTTGATTGGAGGCCCCAAGAAGAAAAGGAGTAAGCCTCAAAATTCTGGCAATGGTAATGGGACGGTCAAACCTGAGGCAAATGTTGCCTCTGCTTCTAAACCCAAATCTAACAAGAAGTGGAGAAACACCAAGAAGCGTGCCAAAGCCATGAAAAACAAAAAGGTTGCTGCTTCTGGTGATACACTCAAAGGAAAGTGTTTCTACTGCAATGAGAAAGGTCATTGGAAACCCCAATGTCCTAAACTTCTTGCAAAGAAACAAGGTATTTCTTTCTATAAAATTTAAGAGTTTTAGTGAATTATTATCCAATTGGATTATTGATTCTGGACTAACTTTGTTTATTTGTTTCTTCTTCTTATAGGCCAAGCTACTTGAACTCAGATGCTATCTTAGTGAGTTGGATCGGAAAGCTGGACAAAGGGTGAAGATCGTCCAAGATGAAGATGAAGCTCATTTATCTATTTTTGAATTAATTGTTTTAGTTTAAAGACAATTTGGATTTCGAATTTTAGTTAGGGATTTTTATCCCTATTTTTCTCATATTGTTGCAATATATTTTTTTTATTAATAAAGTTTATTTTATTTTCTATTCAAACAAATTGCAATTTATGAGATTGAGCTTCATTTACTTTATCTTTCAACACAATTACCACATTATATTTATATGTTTGTATGTGTAAGTGTTTTTATTATTGATACAAATTCTATAATATTTACAACTCTTCATAGA
Source organism: Cannabis sativa (assembly GCF_029168945.1). Classification (NCBI taxonomy): domain Eukaryota; kingdom Viridiplantae; phylum Streptophyta; class Magnoliopsida; order Rosales; family Cannabaceae; genus Cannabis; species Cannabis sativa. The sequence goes on from NC_083601.1 coordinate 65,576,515, forward strand.
GTTATATTAAATAAACACTAGAAATTATTTCTATGTTTATTAATAATTGTTGATTCTAATACAATTATTGAGAATTTGTTTAATAAAAGAATCTTTTGATCTGATAGGGGTGGAGAAAAGTTAAGAAAACTATGCAGTTCAACGATCTTTTATATCTAATGAACTCTAGATTGTATTCAACTCTACATAATCTCTATAACACTTAGAGAATAATGATCTTTATAACCTTTAGGGGTGGATCATAATCTTTATATACTTAGGGGTGGAATTCATCCACAATACCCTATGTAACACATATTTTCTTTAAACATGGAAGTAATATAATGAATTAGCTATTATCAGTATAAATCCTTGATCTTGATTGTATGTTCCAATTCAGTTTTACTGTTGTAGTAAATAATGATACCTATAAAAGTTCTTTGATAATGTATCACACTACCTTAATTGAGTGGGAGAATTTTAAAATTCTTTACCCATCTTTATTAAGTTGACACTTGTGATAGGAACTTAAGAACACTACTGAAAAGCAAATCTAAAGATATAACTTATCAGAATTATGAGAATAAGATAAAAGAACTCTAGTTCAGCCTATTCGAATGACTTGAACCAAGAATTCTTAATCCTCATAACATTTTATGGTATCTTAATTTTGATTACTTAATCTCTGGCAAGTATTTTTTCACTTCAAATACTAGTCTGCTATGTTGATGATTTAGTCTTAAAAGAAACTTATAGTTTCAGACTAATAAAATAAGTAATAACTAGATAACTCTCCAAACAATAAAGAGGTTAAAAGTATTCTTTAACCAGACCTGCTATTGAGTGGGAGCTATCTGAGATGTAATTAAATAAGGAACGTTAGAAGATATTCAAGAAAGATTTATGAAAGTGATCTATATGTTAGATATTAAGGAACTGTATATCGGTTATTCTTGTATCTACCCCAACTCATTCAAATTTTGAGATGGTGGTTACTCTGGGGGTGGAGGAGTTATTCTATAATAATTCAAGCTCTACCAGAGAAGATTTATAACTTTGTAAATTCGAAATTACCAGAAAGTTATTTTCACTGAAGAAAAGTCTACACTATATTATCTCAATTCCATATTTTAAAATATGAGAGATATGCCTTCTGTTTATTCAGATGTACTTTAAAACAGTAAGGATTTCAGTAACCCTTTATGAGTAAAGCATATAGTAAAGGATGTTTCATAAATGTATTTATGAACTTGTTTCCAGAAGTTTGGGTGGATTCAAATATACTACACTTGATCTGAAGATCAAGATATCAGATTGATTTGTTTGCACAGTTTGTTTTATGTTAGTGCAAGTGGGAGTTTGTTGGGTTTTGTGCCCTAAATAAAACCCTTTTCAATCTGATTAGTTATCAATATAAGAAATTTGAAGTGATTTATGTTTGCATGAATTTTACATGCTAATGGTTTAATATGTTTATTACATTTACACATAAAATCAGTTAAGTCCAGATCATATGTTTATTCACAATTACAGTATCGTCAACACAGTGGAATGTGATTGTGATAATATGAATCAAAAGACTAAGTCCCTATTTCATCAGTGTTTTGGATTTACACTAATGTGATAATCAGCGATGATGTGTACTTACACTTGGAGTAAGTGTTATGTTCTTTCCAGGACATTGGTAAAGTATACTAGTTTCGAATGTATGGAGTATACATTGGACTGGACCGATATTGCAACTTAGTTAAGATATTATAAACTTACCTTTATATCTTTCCAAGTCAATATCAGTAGTTGATCTTAAGATTAAAAGAATCTAAATCCTGATATGCTTAGGCTCAACTCAGGAGTACTATTCATGTTCTTTGATTTATTAGTTAAGCCTACTTTTGGGTCAGGGTGATACGTATATTTTGGGAACATGATAGTATGATTGAGTGGGAGTGCTGAACATAAATATGGAATCTATAGCTTCTACTGGTGTATAGAAGTCAAGTGATGATTTCCTTCGAGCTTAGCTAAATAGAAGTAAATGGATGAGCTCTTGTTTAAGTGACTAATTCTTAGATCACTAAATATCATTTTTAGGTAGCTAAGTGTTTTAAGGGGAAAAATACGTTGAGGGGTGAGAACGGTAAAATTATCCCATCTCGATGTAAGTCATCTATATAGAGGATCTTTGATCACAATAAGATTATAACAATGGTTAAATGACATAGCATATTTATATCATGGAACATATAGTATGCTCTATATAAGTCTGAGAGTGCAATTCTAAGTTCTAAGAGTGGATTCAACGAAGAATTAATAAGTAGGGATTTACTTAGTAAATTCAGTTCAGTTATTGGAAGCTCAGCATATAGATCCATGGTCCACATTCTAGTTGAGACTATACTGCTTGTAAGACTCAATAATTGATTTGTGATTAATCAATTACAATTCTAAAGTTAGACTATGTCTAATTTGTGAATTTTCACTAAGCAGGGGTGAAATTGTAAAGAAAAGAGATTCTAGGTTTATTTATTAATTAATAGACTTTATATGTCTAATTAATAATTAAATTAAATGACAATATTATTTAATAATCTATTTTAGTTCTTAAATAATTAGTTTTGGCATTTAAAAGGTTAGAATTAGAAAATTGGCGTTTTTGAGAAAATAGAAATAAAAATTGTGAAAACTGCAAAATTCAAGTAAGGCCGATTAACACCTATGGCCGGCCACTTGGATAGCTTTTTCAAATTAATATTTTCATTATTTTAATGCCAAATAATTACTAACCTAAACCTAGTAGTTGCCTATAAATAGAAAGTGATGGCTCAGTCAAATAACAAGTTTTTCAATGCTTTTTGTCAAGAAATCAGAAAATCAATTTTTTTAGAAAAACTGAGCCTTCCCTCTCTCTTCTATAGCCGAACCAACCCTCTCTCTTTTCTTCTTCATAATTCCGAAACCCTCGGTGATAGAGTAGTGCCCACACACAGCAAGTGGTACCTCAATCGTAGATTGGAAGACTGTGAAGGATCACACACAAAGAGAAGGACATTCGGGCTCATATCTTGATAATACTCTGCGGCAGAAAGGATACAAGGGTTAGAGATCTGAGTGGAAGGAGACATTATTCCGCTGCAACCAATGTAAGGTTTTCTTAACTTTATATGTGTTTATTTATCGTTTTAGAAAGTTCATATTTAGGGTGTTAAACAACATACTTGTGAGTAGATCTAAGATCCTGGTAAAATAAATTCTAACACTCGTACCACTTGTAAATCCATTTGCATCTCAAAATACTTGAGATGGGAGAGAGGATCTTCTCTCCAGTGTACATTTTCCATGTTGGCATCTTGAACTTGTGAGGTAGTGGCAGGAAATTGATCTCTGGTGAGAAGAGAGTTCCGCGTGCACGGTCTAACTCAAGATCATTGTTACGCTGTCCGGCCATGCCATGAAACATATTTTTCAGTTCGTCGAGCTTGGCGTGTACGACTGGGCTGACTTGATTAGCATTCTGGTCGGGTTGGATTACGTCTGCGTCTTTCTGAGCGGGGATTTGAGTATGGGCTCCGGAGTGCACGTTCGTTGTAGTATTCTGCTCTTTTGTTCCCCTTCTTCTGTTTAGATCGTCCCTTAGGTCATGGGTTGTTCCCAACCTATCGAATATAGAAGAACCTGGCTGCCTTAGCGATTGGTTCGCTTGGTTGGCAGGTGGAATGGCTCCATTATTTTGTGTGGATCCGTCGAGCATGACCCCTCCTGATGAATTCCCGGACAAGGTCTGTCCGCCTACCTCTTGGCCCACGAGTGGAACTCGTGACCGGGGATTGGATGACTGACCGTTGGTTGTCTGGGAAGCATTCACTGTTGGGTCATCCTTGGTTTCTCCTAGGGGAATGACGCTCGGCGTTTGCTGGCCTACAGTCTGATAGGCTCTTCGTATCAACACAGTGGCTTGCCCACTACGATCTTCGATTTCTGCATGGTGAGCCCTTAATGCCTCCATCTCTTTGTCCCTCTACTCGGCGAACATACGCCTCTATTTGTCAAACGCGAGGTTTACTGCGGCACGTAATTCCTCCTGATCGTGATGCAGGGTATTGTTGTGACCCTACATGAGCCCAAGCGCAGCGCAAAGGTTTTGCAATTCGGTTGCGTCTCCGATGGTCGTTTGGGCGTTGATGACTGGTGGAACAGTCGTGTTATAAACGCCCTGGCTGTGTGCGGAACCATTGTTTCCGGTCTCTTGCACACCAGGCGCAGTTTCAGTAACAGGAGTTGTCCCACCATTTACCACGCTTCCCGTCTGTCCAGGATTGACAGCGGGTGGAATCCTTGAACTCCCTGGGTCCTGCAACGTCGGATCCAGCGTCTGTGAGTTTGCTGGGTCGGACAGGCCTCTACGAGTTTGTACCATCGTGTCGAATATTGAAAAGAGCGATCTGTGATTCTCCTCTCAATGAAAGCACCAAAATGTTAACTTCGCTTTTAGCCAACGACAATGAGTCTTTTTGATAAGCGATAAACGATATGTCGTAATAAGAATATGTAGTAAAGCAATAATAAGACACAGAAATTTTATAGAGGTTCAGCCCCGAGCAGTTCGGTAATAGCCTAATCCTCGTTAGTTGTATTGACTTAAGAATAAGGAAGAAGTTTCATTTTTATATAGCTCTTACAATAATATCTCGGAATATATAATTCTTAGATAGCCTTAGCTTATAGCGTTTCGGCTTACAAAATCTCGGTCCTTTGCCTAGTGAACATTCCTCACTATTTATAGGGCTGAAAAATTGAGGAGGAAGAGTTTCCTCTCTCGTTACAATGCGCATAACAGAAAGATCGTGTGATCAATGTTGAATGCAAGGATCGGGGGATTGAGGCTGAATACACTGATAGTGGGATCGTGTGTATGCCACATCCACGTAAGTTGATCCCTGAGTTGTAGGGATTGAGCTGGTGACTCATGATGCATTAAGCTGAATTCGGTAAGTGCTGCTCATTCTGCACGGCTCGTTGAGTATTCCATTCTGGATATGCCAGCGAGGCATCCTGCTCGGCATGTCGATCCGAACAGATGCTCTAAGTAGAGTCCATGTGTCACCATTCTCATGATGCCACGTCAGAGTGCCAAATTTGGGATAACAGGGGGAAAAAAATTACTAATTAGCCTATAGATTACCATTATAACATAGAATCAATTAGTTACCCAAAATAAAAATCATCATTAATCATTACAAAAAAAATTACTTTTAGTCACAAATTTTGTTGTGACTAAAGTAAAAAAAAATTGTGATTAATTATAGATTATCATTTTTATATTGTGACTAAAAGGTCTGTGGCTAAAGGTATTGGCCACAAAAATTACAAATTGTTTTGACTAAATGTGTTTTTAGTCACAATACTTGTTGTGACTAAAATTAAATTAGTGACAATTTGTATCTAAATACTATGTTTTAGTTACAAGTAAATTTTTGTTGTGACTAAAAGTTACATTTAGTCATAAAAAATTTATATTGTGACTAAAAAATTATCATAAAAGTAGCAGTTTTTTGTAGTGAATGTTTGATTGTATAGTTTCAATTACTCTACTTTAAATTACCATTATAATAGAAAATCAATTAGTTACCTAAAATAAAAATTATTGATTGTATAGTTTTAATTACTCTATTTTCTAAGTCTTATTTTTCATTGAATATATTGGAATTCTCCTCTACAAGTTGAAATTCTCATTCTCTTTACTTTCTCTATTAATTTAATTACATCATCATCTACTACAAAAAATCTTACTTTTAGGCACAACAAAATTTGTAACCTAAAAGTAAATAAATTGTGACTAATTATAAAACATTATTCTTATGTTGTAACTAAAAGATCCGTGGCTAAATATATTAGTCACAAAAATTATAATTTGTTGTGACTAAATGTATTTTTTAGTCACAATACTTGTTGTGACTAAAACTAAATTAATGACAACTTGTAACTAAATGTTATATTTTAGTCATAAGTAATATTTTGTTGTGACTAAAAATCACATTTAGTCACAAAAAATTTATGTTATGACTAAAAAAATCGTCACTAAAAATAATTATTTTTTTGTAGTGATCTTCTACTTCTTCTCTATGTTATATGAATGTTGTAATTTTATCATATTTTTTTTTTAATGTTATACTTTTATAATATTTTGTTAATTAAGTAATTATACTAAATCTATTAAAAAAAAAAAAGTAATTATACTAAATGTTTTCAAAATATATTACAATATTATACTTGGTTTTTTAAAAATATATTAACGCAGTATAGCTAGTGATATACTACATTTTTTTTTTCTAAAATACTCAAACATAATTAAGGAAAAGAAACTCTCAAATAAATTATTTAGGATAATTATGATAAAATATATTAACGCGAAACAGTGATAAACTACAAATTTTTTCCTGAAATACTTAAACATAATTAAGGGAAAAACTCTCAAATATAAGATATATCAATAACTATATATATTATATTGTGTGATGGGTTAATTATTGGACACACAAATTTAACAGATTGAAACATGAATGACGGATCAAATTATAATTTAAATTTTTTAACACGAAATATAAATGGATAGTTCAATTTTTTTTTTCTGAATTATATAGTCCAAAATTATTATTAATTTAACTTTATATATATAGATACAAATTAATCTATATAAATGTTTTTATATAAAAAAATAAAACAAATACAACTATAACATATTATATGCTAACATTTAAAAAAATTTATTTTTTTTTACTTTCATACAAGCTACAAAATTATCTCCTTTAATGTGTTTTCTTTTAAATATGAATAAAAAAATATTAAAATAAAAATAATTAATATTCCATTAAATAAATTGAGAAAGCAAACTAAAAATAAAAATTAACAAATTATAATAAGTATATGTATATCAAAACGAAAAATGTCTAACCTTATCATATGATTATGCAATAAGTGTAAGAGCTGGTGATCTCTAAGTGTTTAGCTAACAGAAAAGAAAAAAAAAATTATTGAACATGAATATATATATATAACTATGTATCAAACTAAATATATATATATAAATATCAATATATAATAAATAAATATTAAAACTTACATGGAGTAGACGAAGCTGCCATTGTGCGCTAGTATAAAAGCCACTGTTCGCTTGTTCGAAAATGCCACTGTGCGCCCGTCGAAGGGGAAGAGATCAAGAGAGAGAAAGAGAGAAGAGGCAAGAGAGATCTAGAAGGAGAATAGAGGCAAGAGCAAGGAGGAGAAGAAAAGAAATCAAAACGAAAATATGTGTTTTATATACATCAACTTATTACCGGCGGGAGTTCGCTGGTGAAAGTGTCTCTGCCGGTAATAAGTATAATAGTGATAATTTACCAGCGAGTTCTACCGATATAAGTCCGCCACTAATAATAAATCATAAATAAAAGTGGGATTTTTTCCACACATTTCGCATTTTGAATAATTAGCAAAAACTTTCGCTGCTAATACTTCGTTTCCCGCTCCTATTAATAAATAAAAATAATTTTATACCCATTTGCACCAATAGTCTTGCCAGCTGGCATGTGTTAGTCTTTCTCTCTAAAGTCTTTTTTGTCTTTTCTGGGTCTATTCTTTTTCTGGGTTCATTTTTTCTGGGTTTCTATTCACCATACAACGTAGTTTTTTTCTGGGTTCCTATTTTGCTTGGTCTATGTAATGGCTTCTAGTAGCAGATCTCTAGAGGAAGTAGAAGAGAGATATGCATGCATTGATATTGAAGGGGAAGAGGAGGGAGTGGAGATTGATGCTCTTGATTCGGAGGACGGGGTGATCTTTGACGATCGGTTCTGTCTAGTAGGCAGATTCTTGAACGCTCGATCGGTGGATTTTGATGCTATGCGACATACTCTGGCGGGGTTGTGGAAGCCTGGAAAAGGATTGTTTGTGAAGGAATTGGGACCAAATCTCTATCTTTTTCAGTTCTATCATGAAATCGATATTAAACGTGTCATCAATGGCAGCCCGTGGACGTTCAATCGTCTATTATTTTTGTTTGGAAGAGTGCCGCAAGGAGGAGATCCGAAATCTGTTCCTTTGAATAGATTGGATATGTGGGTGCAAATTCATGGCTTAACTTCAGCGTTCATGACGGAGAGGGTGGTTAAAGAGGCGGCGAAAGTAATCGGAGAGTTTGTCGAGTCCGATCCGAAGAACAGTAACGGACTATGGCGTGATTTTTTGCGTGTTCGGGTGAGAGTCAATATCGATCAACCGATCAAAAGGCGAATGAAACTTAAAAAGGTTGGTGGGGATTGGTTTTGGGTGCCATTTAAATATGAATTTCTTCCAAGCTTTTGCTACATCTGTGGAATCATTGGCCACACAGAAAACTTCTGCCATAAACTATTCGATACGCCGGAGGAGGCTATTTGTCAAGCCGTATGGGGAATGGGCGAGGGCTCAAACTCGTCGGAAAAGCTATTTACTTCATTCTCAATATCTTCTGACCGTAGTACGGAGGTGGACGACCAAACATTTGGGCCAAGGCAACCGGCGGCTACTGTCAACGCCGATGAAGACCCTGTGCCAGCTACAGGTACGACGAGCAGAGGTAAAGAAAAGTTACCTGTTTTAGCTGATGGAGGGAATCATGGTCATACAAAATCTCAACCATTTTCTCCTAATATCATGGGAGGTAATCAAGCCCCACTATTTTCTCATTCTTTTAATAGAAATTCTTTTATTGAGAATATTGGTCAAAACAATTTAAATGTTCCTAAGACTACTAATTTGTTATTGGTCAATGGGGAGAATTCGGACCACAAGAGGAGAAGGCCGAATGACATTTACCTTGTGGATAATGGGCCGAATGAGGTGGACTTTATGGATAGTGGGCCAAATGATGGTATGGAGGCTGAGTTGATTATTTCTTCCAATAATGCTACTCTCCCAAAAAATGGGCTTTTGGTGGGTTCTGGTGTCCAGGCCCACCACGAATTATGAGTGTTCTTAGTTGGAATTGCCGTGGGCTTGGGAACCCTCGGACCGTTCAATTCCTTAAGGACCTTGTGATCCAAAAGAAGCCTAATTTTATTTTTCTTTGTGAAACTTTGTGTCGTAAGGAAGTTGTGGAAAGAATTAGAGTTGCTATTGGTTTTGATGGTTTATTTGCGGTTGATGCAATTGGGCGTAGTGGTGGTGTTGCTCTTCTTTGGCGTAATAATGGGGATATCAATCTTCTCCGCTTTGCTCATAATTATATTGATGTTGAGGTTACTTCTTTCGATCAAGGTGTGTGGCGGTTAACTGGTTTTTATGGAGAGCCTAACCGAAGTGCAAGGGTGACTACTTGGGATCAATTGAAAACTTTGGCTACCGTTTCTTCTTTGCCATGGTGTGTTATTGGGGATCTAAATAACATCTTGTCTCATGAAGATAAGCGTGGAGGTATTCCTTATCCTAACTGGCTTATTGAGGGTTTTCAGCAAACAATTCAAGAGTGTGAGTTGAGTGATATGGAGCTTGTTGGTCACCAATTTACTTGGGAAAAGAGCCGTGGTTTGGATGCTTGGATAGAGTCTCGCCTAGATCGGGCACTTGTTTCTAAGCAATGGTTGGTTTATTTTTCCTCAGCACAATTGTTGAACCTGGAATTGAGCTCCTCTGACCATAGTCCTTTGTTGCTTAATCTTGTTGGTCAGTCTTACATTTCTCGTCATAAGCAGTTTCGGTTTGAGAACTTTTGGCTCCGGGAACCTATGTGTTTCCAAGTTGTCAAGGATTGTTGGGTGGAGTCTGCTTTGGGTGGTATTCAAGAGAAGATTAAGCTCTGCGGTAATAAGCTTACAGAGTGGAACAATGATTACTTGGGGAAATTCCACTCTCGGTTGAAGCATTGGAAGAGTGAAGCTAAAAAGTTTAAAGCAGGGCGTGATGATGTGTCTTTGAGGCGGTTTAAAGAAGCTGAGAATAATCTTTTTGAGGTCCTCAATCAAAAAGAAATTTTTAAAGCGACAAAGATCTAAACGATTGTGGCTTCAAGAGGGTGATCAGAACACGAAATATTTTCATGCTACAGCTACCTCGCGCCGTCGCTCTAACCTCATTCATAAACTTCAGAAAGATGATGGTACTTGGGCCGATTGGGACAATGGTCTTCCTGATGTCATAATTGATTATTTCAAGACCCTCTTTTCCAGTGGTACGTGCCAATCGCTGAATGTTACTAATGGTATTAGTCCTACGATTTCTGAAGCTCATAATGTGTCTCTGCTCGCGCCAATTACTGATGAAGAAGTCAAAGATGCCCTCTTTCAAATGCACCCGGACAAGGCCCCTGGTCCTGATGGGATGACTCCTGCTTTTTACCAAAAGTGTTGGCATATTGTGGGTAAGGATGTCATCAAGCAGGTTCGTTCTTTTTTCCTGTTTGGATCTTTACCTGAGGGATTGAATCATACTAACATTGTGCTTATTCCTAAGAAGAAGAATCCCTCACATATGTCTGATCTGAGACCGATTGCCTTATGTAATGTCCTTTATAAAGTATGTTCTAAGGTGTTAGCTAACCGGTTAAAAGTTGCTCTTCCTCTGGTCATTTCTGATAATCAGAGTGCTTTTATTCCTGGAAGGCTCATCACTGATAATATCATGATTTCCTTTGAAGTAATGCATTACTTGAAAAGGAAAAGGATGGGAAAGGATGGTTACATGGCGGTTAAGCTTGATATGAGTAAGGCATATGATCGAGTTGAGTGGTCTTTTCTGTGTGATATGATCTTGTCAAGATGGGTTTTGATAGCCGTGTGGTTCATCTTATCTATCAATGTATTTCCACGGTCACTTATTCGGTCACTCATGGTGGTCATGCATTGGATCCATTCACTCCTTCCCGTGGTATTCGACAAGGTGATCCTCTTTCACCTTATTTGTTCTTGATTTGTGCTGAAGGATTTTCATCTCTAATTAAGTCCTTCGAGGCTCAGGGAGAGTTACATGGATGCAGGGTGTGTAATGGAGCTCCGATTATATCACATATGCTCTTTGCAGATGATAGCTACTTGTATTGTAAAGCTATCGACAAGGAAGCTTTGAATGTCATTAGATTGCTGCAGTTATTTGAACAAGCCTCTGGTCAGCAGGTGAATTTTGCTAAATCCACCATCTTTTTTAGTTCGAATACTACAGAATCTATCAAAGCTAGAATGTGTTCTCTTTTGGGTATGGTTGAGGCCCCGCCAAATAGTCTCTATTTGGGTCTTCCTTGCACTATGGGTCGTAATAAAAATGCTATCCTGGGTTTCCTTAAGGATAAGATGGAAAAGAGAATATTAAGTTGGGAGGGTCGTCTTTTATCTAAGGCTGGCAAAGAAGTTCTTGTGAAGACAGTTGCTCGGAGCTCTTCCCTCATATGCTATGCCTGCGGTTTTTTCTTCTTCCTATTGATACCTGCAACAAACTTGAAGGGATGATGGCCAAGTTCTGGTGGCGGTCTGACAGTTCAAAGTCACATGGTGTTCATTGGAAGAGTTGGCAACAACTGACAAAGCATAAGCATTTTGGTGGTCTGGGGTTTAGAGACTTACGGGATTTTAATCTCTCCATGTTGGGTAAGCAAGCTTGGCGATTAATTGTTAATGAGACTTCTCTTGTTAGTCGTTTATACAAGGCTCGGTATTTTCCTCGAGGTTCTTTCTTTAATGCTGAACTTGGTCACAATCCAAGTTTTATCTGGAAGAGCATCTTTGATACTCAGAAGCTTGTCTTATCGGGGGTGCGTTGCAATATTGGTTCTGGAACTTCAATTAATATTCAGCGGGATCCCTGGTTACCTGATGCATCCAATCCCTTTGTAACGACTCAGCTGGTGGGTTTAGATGAGGTAAAGTGGCTAGCACGATGGAGAGTCATGATAGAAGGTGGGATTTAGAAGTCTTGAATGATTTGTTTAACACCCGTGATCGAGATCTGATTTGTAAGCTCCCTATTTCTTCACTTCTTCGATTTACGGTATTGGTCTCTCAATTCTTCCGTGTGTATAAAGTGAAGGACGCCTATAATTTGTTACACAAGGAAGATGGGTTGCTTTTGTCATATGATGAGAAAAGATTGTGGAAGATAGCTTGGAACATCAATGTCCCGCCTAAGGTGCTTCATTTTTTGTGGCGCTCTCTCTCTGAAACTCTTCCCACGAAGGTTCAACTGGTCTCTAGACATGTCCCACTTGATCTGCGATGTCCTATGTGTAACTTTGAGGATGAATCGATTGTGCACTTGTTAATAGAATGTTCTTTTGCTCAAAGTTGTTGGCATAGATCATCCTTAAGTGCGAATGTCTTGTTGGGGGGTAAGTTCTCAAATTGGTTTGAGTCATCTGTCTTGCCATCTAGTACTGAAATTAGAGAGGAAGCGGTCATGATTTGTTGGGCCATTTGGAATGCACGTAATGCGTGCATTTGGAAAGGCAAGAGCACTTCAGCTTCGGATGTCATTCTGTCTGCTAGAGTCAACCTTAATCAATGGAAGAATGCTCAATTGAGAAAGAAGGGTCCTTTATTTTTGGCTTCGGGTGAAAATGAAGGAAGTGAGCATTGGTCTAAACCGGTAACTGATAAGATTAAGGTCAACGTAGATGGAGCTATCTTTGAGGCAGAAGGTTGGTTTGGGACTGGGTTGGTGGCTCGCAATTGTCATGGCCATCTTATCGAAGCTCGTTCTTGTAGTGAACCGGGCTATTTAGATGCTGCAGTGGTGGAGGCGATTGGCATCAAGGAGGCTCTTAGCTGGATCAAAGACAAGCAGTGGCAAGATGTACAGCTTGAAATGCATCGTCTTGTGGCACATTCAAGCTTTACATTCTTCGGTTCCTCTACGCTCTCCCTTTGGCGTGGTGATTCAAGAGTGCAAAGAGTTGCTTGTTTCTTTAAAATCTGTTCAGATTCAGTTTGTTAAACGTTCTGCTAACAAGGCTGCCCATTATATGGCTCGCAGCTCTTGTTTTCACTCAGTTCGTATGTTCATCGAGAGTACTGCTCCGGATGATCTTTTAAACATTGTAATGGTTGATTCAATTTGCTAATAAAATGTCACCATTTTATCTCAAAAAAATAAATAAAAATAATTTTAAAATAAAAAAAATTAATTTTTTTGACCATTACCGGAGGAAAGTGTACACTGTTGGTAATAAACCCTATTATTAGGGGCGAATCTACTCCGTCAGTATTAAGTCCACTCCTAATGATAATTTTTGTTGTAGTGTAAGTAGAAAATGTGTGTAAGTAATCATTGGTAGCGTACATATGAATTACACCTAATATAGATGTATAAACAGTTCTCTATGGGCCCGTTTGGTACGCATGACTAGATTGGATTAGACAGGCTAATTTGTCCAATCTAGTGTTTGGGCATGTTAGAAGTTTGGATAACTAATCCAGCTAACCTCATATGTCTGGGATTATTTATCCCATCTAGCAGGGTGGGATAAATAAACCCATGCAGGTGAGATTTTTTTTTTATCGTTTTTTTAATTTTAATTTTATTAATATATTTTAAATTTAATAAAAATTTAAAGGAAATAATTATCACACATTTATTTATACATTTTTTTTATCAAAAACTTATTCATTAAAATTAGTGAAAATGTATAATTTTGAATTATTATACATAAGTTTCCAAAATTTAGAATATTATTAATTAAACAATAGTTACTTAAATTGATTCTAAGAAAAACAATATGATTATAAAATTATATATTATTTTTAAATTACTAGAAAATTTATATAAATATTTTAAAAAATTAATATTTATATTAAATTAGTGTTTAAGATAAACAATTTTATATTATTTAAGTATTTTTATTTTACTATTTTAATTATTTATCAAATAAAAAATATGATAAAATATTTTATTATATATTTATGATATATACTTAATTGGAATACTTCTTAATGGGTAATACCTATTAATGGGTAATAAATAAATTTAACTATAAATATTAATTTTAAAAATATTAAACCATTAGATTTTGGTCCGATAGCGAATAATAAAAGATAAATTTGAATTTCTATGCTTAATTTAGCTACTTAATTAAAAAAATATATCAAAAAATACCTCTTTTTACACTGTATCAAAAATATATTTATATGATAAAATATTTAAATTAAATTCAACTTTTATTATTACTTTTTTGCCAAAAAAAATTTTTTTTTTTTTCAGCTGATGGACCAATCGCAGTCCATATAATGTAAAAATGAGAAATTTTTCTAATTAAATAGAAAAATTAATCATAAAAACTTAAAATTTTCTAATATTACCCATTTATGGGTAATACCCATTAAGAGTGCACCCATACTTAATTATATAGGATATTTTATTTTATAATTTATTTATTTTTATTAATTTTTTTGCTGCAAATTATTGATTTTATTTATTTATTATTATATGTTCTAATTTTAATTTATTATTATTTTAATTTAAGTTTTTTTTCTAAAAGAAAAAAAAAATAGTCCAGTCTATTCTTAAACCAAACACAGGATTATTTTCAGCATAATTTAATCTTGTCCAGTCCCCTCCAATCCTTTTCAGTTAAATCCAATCTAATCATGCATACCAAACGGGCCCTATGAAGATAATTAATATTAATTGTATCGCTTAACTAAAAGAAAAGTATTGAAGGAGACAGAATTAAACTCATTTCATTCAAATTCTTCTTTGATCGTGAATTTTAAGATAATGGTGATATATCAATGTTCAATAAGTTCGATCAAGTGACAATTTTACAAATTTATTCATAAAATTATTACCAATATTGACATTTTGAGAAGATGGTACACAAGATGAGAATACACCAATAAAAAGATCTCCGAAAACGTCAAAATGAAGGGAAATGAATATACAGTGCACCATTTTTCCCTTGGTTGAGTTTTTGACCCATCAAGTTTTCTAGCAAGGTTTTCGAAGCAGCTATTATGAACATACAAGAGGAAGCGTAAAAAATATTATATATATATATATTATATATAGATTACCATTATAACATAGAATCAATTAGTTACCCAAAATAAAAATCATCATTAATCATTACAAAAAATTTTATTTTGTTTTGACTAAATTAAAGTAAAAAAGTTGTGATTAATTATAAATTATCATTCTTATGTTGTGACTAAAAGATCTGTGGCTAAAGGTATTAGCCACAAAAATTACAATTTGTTTTGACTAAATGTGTTTTTAGTCACAATACTTGTTGTGACTAAAACTAAATTAGTGACAACTTGTAGCTAAATAGTATGTTTTAGTTACAAGTAAATTTTTGTTGTGACTAAAAGTTACATTTAGTCATAAAAAATTTATGTTATGACTAAAAAATTATCATAAAAGTAGCAGTTTTTTGTAGTGAATGTTTAATTGTATAGTTTCAATTACTCTATTTTAGATTAAAATCAATTAGTTATCTAAAATAAAAATTATTGATTGTATAGTTTTAATTACTCTATTTTATAAGTCTTATTTTTTTATTGTATAAATAGGAATTCTCCTCTACAAGTTGAAATTCTCATTCTCTTTACTTTGTCTCTTGATCTACATCATCATCTTCTACTTCTTCTCTATGTTATATGAATGTTGTAATTTTATAATATTTTGTTGAATGTTATACTTTTATAATATTTTGTTAATTAAGTAATTATACTAAATGTTTTCAAAATATATTACAATATTATACTTGATTTTTTAATAATATATTAACACATATTAATTGCTAGTGATATACTACATTTTTTTTTCCTGAAATACTTAAATGTATTTAAGAAAAAAAAATCTCAAATAAATCAAATATAAGATAATTAAGGAAAAATATATTAATGCAGTATAGTGATAGACTACAGTTTTTTTCCTAAATTACTTAAACATAATTAACGTAAAAATTCTCAAATAAATCAAATATAAGATATATCAATAACTATATATATATTATATTGTGTGATGAATTCATTATTATTGAATACACAAATTTAACAGATTAAAACATGAATGACGAATCAAAATATAATTTAAATTTTTTAACACGAAATATAAATGGATTATGTACGGCTTAAGACATGCCAATCCACAATAGCACAGCATGAATACAACTATACATGATAACACTAGCCGATAACAAGAATTGCTATCTTAATTATGAATATACTATATACATAATTATTAATATAGAAGATGAAGGTGAGAGAATACACAACAGATTTTGTATATATATAATTATCATCAAAAGAATTTGCCACAAAAAAGAATGATCAAAAGAACTAATAATTAATGATTTAATTTGGTAATTCAATAAATAGTATTTGTAACATAATCAAACATTTTACTATTAAAATGGTCGGCCGGTTTCTTTCATTTTATATTATTAACTAATATTGTAATTAACTTATTGAAAAAACGTAAATTAATTTTTATTGAGGAGTAACTATATCAACAAATCATAATAATTTGTCGTATACAGTGATATCATAGTTTTTTATTTTCCTGTTTGTTTCTATATATTGTTATTAAATAGTTTCAATTTTTTTCTTATTAAACCAAGCTAGGTATAACACATTTATACTATTTTGGCTAATTTGCAGCTAATTAACTGACTCATTGCCACCTTAAGTTGAAGAGAGATGGAGAGAAAAACTAGGAAAGGGGAAGAAAACCAAAAAACATTGAGAAAAAGAGAGAAAGAGGCATAGAGAGAAAAGATAGAGGAGAGAGAGCCTCTCCCAACTAATACACTCACAAATGAGCTTTAATAATTACAATTATATAGATATATAATAATTATATTTCATATAATCGCCATTGAAGAAAACTTGTTTGTTTCTCTTCAATGGCTACCTTATTATTCCACATTAATTCACTAGTTGTAATTATATTGTTGGTCATTCAAAATGGGTTAGCCCAGCCGAGTTTCTATCCTTTGCCCGGACAACTTAGTAGTGGAGAAGGCTTTAGTAGTAATGGAAACGGTTTAGGCTTCTTCTCATCACATTTTCCTTTCTTGCCCATTGGGGATGATCCTCTAGCGCCACCCGGCGGTGATGGTGGCAGTGACAATGGCGGTGGTGGCGGCAATGGTAATGATACACCGCCGCCAGGGGATGATACAAGTGCTCCGGCTGACGATACAAATAATGGGCAATTTGACCCGAATGCGGCCCCGGATCTTCCAACGAATTTCAAAGGAAATTGGAGTATAGTTTGTAAGAATAGTGGTGTGTCGGCAATGCATATGATTGTTCTTCCTAACAATAAGGTTTTAATATATGATGCTTCGGCTTTTCATATATCAGACATAAGATTAGCAAATGGTGAATGTGTTCCTTTCGTAGATAAGAAAACTAATAAACAGCTCCAAGATTGCTGGTCTCATGGGGTCGAATTCGATGTTCTTCGCCAGCGAGGCAATAATATAAGACCTCTTAAGGTTTGTTTATATACTTTCATCCAAAACCTACACTATACTACGATATCATCATTTCATATATATACATAGACCCAATATATAAGAGTTCTAGCAAAATTTTGAGTAATATTTATGATATTAAAAGTAGGCTTCAAATTAGGGGTGCATAAATTGATTTAATATAATAATAATTGATTAATTTAATTATAATTGATCGTTTAATATTAGATATCTAATTGTAATTTGATTAGATTAGATGTTATTTTTAAAATATATATCTAATTGAATCAAATTAGGAGTGTTTACATGTTGTGTGCAAAAATTTAATACATTCAACATCTACTAAAATTAATTAATATTTTTATTTAGTTTAATAGTAATTAGATATTATCTTGTTATAAGTAAAAAAAGAAATGCATCTCTATATGAAAATTAATATTAATTTTTTTTTATTCTATGAATCCAATTCAATATAATAGATGGATAAATTCGATCCAGATCTAATAAAAATATTAAATGTGCACCAATGGAGTTCAAACATTTGTTTCTTGTTTTTGAAACATTAAACTATGTAATTTGGATTTATTGAAAATTTGTGTAAATACATCATTACTATATGCATACAAAATTGAAATTAAAACTATTTAAATTATTTAAATACAAGATTGGTACACCTATATAATTTGAAGGATTGGATTTATATACATATATTGTAATTAATTACGTACCGTATTATAATATGCATGCCGTGAATGATTATATATAATACGTGTGTACAGTTAAAGTATGACCCATGGTGCTCATCGGGAGGCCTTACAGCGGACGGTAAATTGATAGGAACTGGCGGGTGGGACAATGGAGTCAAAACAGTTAGATATTTCAAACCCTGCGACACTTGTGATTTCCTTGAATACCAGAAACCCTTGGCCGACCCAAGATGGTAACTACTCAACTTTATATCATTAATCATTAATATAGGTGACGTTTGGTAACACTTTTTTAATTAGTTTTCTGTTTTTAAAAGTAGAAAAGTGAAAATATTTTTCAAAAACATGTTCTATAAAACTGTTTTTACTTTTCAATTTTATAATTAGAAATCAAAATTTTAAAAATAAAAAGAATCACTTTCAATATTTTTTTAAACAGTTTTTTTTCTTAATCAATCTTTTAGATTAGGACCAGACCCGGACCCAAATCCCCTCCCTACGGCCCTGGCGCTAAACCCGACTTTTGACTTGAACCCGAATCCGACCCCGGACCTAGACCCGACTTAAATAAAATCAAAAAATAAAAATAAAAATAAACTTTATAGAACACACTTTTGTTTTCTGTTTTTAAAATTGAAAAACAAAAGTAGTTACAGAACGCATTTTTGTTTTTCAAAAACAAATTTTTTAAAAACAAAAATTTTACTTTCATTTTGTGATTAAAAAATTAAAAAACAAAAGTGTTACCAAACGGCACATAGAATTAATAATCTAATTGAGTGTTATACTTGAAGGTATGCAACACAAATAACGGTCGACGATGGGAGATTTCTGGTGGTGGGAGGGAGGCGAGCATACTCGTACGAGTTCGTACCAGCAATGGGAGAATCAAACACTCAAGCCACATTCCTAGCAATGCTTGACGAAACCACTGATTTGGACGAAAACAATCTCTACCCATTTGTCTACCTCTCCACCGACGGCAACGTCTTCATCTTCGCCAACAACCGCTCTATCCTCCTCGATCCAAAAACTCACCAAGTCGTTAGAGAGCTGCCCCCACTGCCCGGGGGTGCCCGAAACTACCCGGCATCAGGCATGTCAGCGCTCCTTCCCATTCGCCTCGATCTCGTCCAAGACAAAAACGACGTCGTTCCAGCTGAAGTCATTATATGCGGAGGAGCCAAACACGAAGCTTACGCTCTCGCTGGTAAAGGCACTTTCATTCCTGCCTTGGACGATTGTAACCGCTTGGTTATAACGGACCCTAACGCCGTTTGGGAAACCGAAACCATGCCCTCACGGCGTGTTATGGGAGACATGTTAATATTACCCACCGGTGATTTATTGATTGTCAACGGCGCTCATTTAGGTACTGCAGCTTGGGATTTCGCTGAGGATCCCAATTTCGTGCCTCTTCTTTACCGGCCTGATCAACCCGTGGGTAAACGGTTTGAAGAGCTCGAACCGAGCGATATCCCCCGGATGTACCACTCCTCTTCCGCCTTACTGCCCGACGGAAGAGTACTCATTGGCGGTAGCAACACCAATGTCGGGTACAATTATACTGCAAAGTACCCGACGGAGCTCCGGATTGAGTCTTTTGCTCCGCCGTACTTGGCAGCGGAGCTGGCAAAACACAGGCCAAAAATCATGGAGAAGTCCGCGAAGAGAGCGGCTGTGCTTTCTTACGGACAGAATTTGGACATTGATTTTGTGTTGAAAGGGCCGCGGACTAGCGCGGCCGAGATCAAGGTGACGATGTACCCGCCGCCGTTTACGACGCACGGGTACTCGATGAATCAGAGGCTGGTTGTTTTGGAATTGAAAGATCTCAGCCGTGTTTTGAAGGGGCAGTATAAGGTTTCTGTAACGGCGCCGGCGACGGCGGTTTTGGCTCCACCGGGTTATTATATTTTGTTTGTAGTTTATCGCGGAGTTCCCAGTGAGGGAATTTGGGTGCGGATTCAGTAAGTAAATGATAGATTGAAATATTTCAGGTACTGTTAATTGTTTCTTTTCTTTATTTCTTAATAACTACTATTGTTTGTTGTTTTATTTTCATGTGTAATTTTTCTTTTTTTCTTTTTTTCTTTTTTTTTTTTGAACAATGCATATGTGGTGGAATTTATTGAAAAAAGCCCTACTGTCTTTGTTTATACATATATATAAATATAAATATATATATAATATTTGTATATTTAGCTAGTTCAAGTTCGATTCAGAAATTAAATATTGGAAGACAAAAGATTAGTATTTTATGTGCTTAAGTTTTTCTTATTATTATTTTGAGAGAAAATAATGTTGTATTAATTATTATAAGTAAGAATATGAATACAACAAAATAACTTGAAGATGGAGCCAAATCTTCTGTCTCAAATTTTCTCTGTCTCTCTATCCCAATCTAATTAAAATGTTCCACCTCAATCAAATGTATATCCCCTTATTTAATAGAATTAATATATTTAAAGACTATTTTATTTTACCATTAATTTCTTCTCTTGAGACTTTTTTTTTTTTTGTTCAATGTTCTTTTTATACTTTTTTTTTTATTAAAAAAAAATAATAAAGACACTTGAATAAAATAAAATGAATTCCATTAAAAAAAGAAGAAGAATAAAATAAGATTTTAGTTAAAAAAAAAAATAATATAATTCTATTAAAAAAAAAATAGGGCTATTTCCTTTTTTTTTTTTTTGACTGCCTCTTATTTCAGATTTATTTTAATAAGAATTTTTTTTTTAAAAAAAAAAAAAATTAGACTGGTGTTATCTTTAATATTTTTTAAAAATTAATATTAATAATATATTATTTTTTAGGGGAATTACCCCATATGTTGTTTTTTTAACTTTTTTTTCAAAATTACAGTTTGGATTTTTAAAATAGTTACAGCGCTAGTTGCAATAGGAGTTTCTGTACGATTTTTTGTTACAATTTAGGTTGCAGCCCTAGTTGCAATAGAAATTTCTATGTAGAATTTCCTAAAAATAAAAAAATAAAAAAAAATAAAAAAACTGTTTTAAAGTGTAAAAATAAAAAAAAAAAACCCTTTTTTTTAAATGTATTAGTGTTACATCTTAATAATAATAATAATATATTAGGGTAAAATCTGATTTTTTGTTTTTTTTTAGGAATAAAATTTAATTTATTAAGTGTTTTTATTATTTTCTTTTTAAAATAGTCACAAGACAATAAACTATTATTAACAATAAAATAAAATAGTCTTTAAATATATTTTAAAAAGAGAAAGATATTAATTCTGTTAGGAAATATACATTTAATTGAGGTGGAGCATTTTAATTGGATTGGGATAGAGAGACAGAAAAATTTGTGACAGAAGATTTGACTCCCTTGAAGATCAAATATCCTTCAACTAGACAAATTTTAATCAACCGTTAGAGTACAAGGCCAAAATGAAAGAGCTTTGCCCTTGGGAAATTGGATGAAAGATTTCTAATGTATAATAAGAGAAAAAATATATGGAAAATGAAACTCAAGTAATCTAATAAGTACATGGTCGGCTCCATATACAACATAACAATACTACAACAAAAATTACTATTCTCATCGGTCTTAAAAATACTTTTTTAGGGGACTGTCACAAAAAAAGTTAAGTGTGTTTAAAATCATCGGAAAAAATTAAGTATTCCCGACAATTTTTAAACATGCCTTAAAAATTAGGAATTTTTTTTAAAGGAGAATTGCCAGCGGTTAAAAATCGTCGCTTATAGTGTTATAGGCCACGATTTTTAACCATCGACTATTAATTCAAATTTGATAAAATTTTTAAGTAACTTGTTTTCCCTCGCTCTAATAAAACGCGTTTTCAGATTTAAAATTTGTCAAATCTATACATTTTCAAAATATCAGTCTCTCTCACTCTTTAGAGTTCTCTCTCTCTCTTTCTCATATAGACGGCGGTCCACAAGCTCCATCACTCTCATCTCTCGTCTCTCGCGCTCTCTTTCTCGCTTTATCTTTCACGAGCTACACCATAGACAAAAGCCTATTCAAGCTCCACCATGAGAACCACTGTCACTCGTCTCTCTCTCTCTCTCTCTCTCTCTCTCTCTCTCTCTCTCTCTCTCTCTCTCTCTCTCTCTCTCTCTCTCTCTCTCTCTCTCTCTCTCTCTCTCTCTCTCTCTCTCTCTCTCTCTCTCTCTCTTGTTCGAAGACAGACCCGTGACCAAGAGCCACCACAAGCACCAGTCAATCTTCTCTCTCTCGTCCATTCTTTCTCGTAACTTCTTTATTATTATTTTTATTTTGGGATTTATGTATGCTTGTGATTTTTGTATTTCATAGATCGTCGAAAATCTCGCGGTTGTGGTTTTGGCAGAACCATGGCCTATATCTTGACACTTTGGTGCTCCTAAGGCCAAACGAAACTCCCATCTTGGTGTCGAATAGGATGAAGGCGATGATACTTTTGGGGGGGAAATCCACTATAGCGATGGTTTAAAACCATCGGTTATACTACACGCCACGGTTTCAAACTGTCGGCTATATAGCCAACGATTTTAAACCATGGCCTATCGTCTCGACTATAGCCGACAGTTTTAAACTGTCAAAAATTCTTTTATAATTAATGATATTTTTCCACCATCGCCTATTTTATCTAGTATTCACGACACTCATATATGCAACGATTTTAGAGACCGTACGTTAGGAATTCTTTACCCGGCGGTGTAAAGCTGTTGGGAGTTCTGGATTTTTTGATAGTAAAAAAATTAAGTTCACAATAAGCCATTATTTTTGCAAATCAAAGAGCAAGCCTACTATTGGAATTTATTTTACCAAGATCTTAGATTTACTAACAAGTATGTTGTTTAACATCCTAAATATAAACTTCTAAAACGATAATAAACACATATAAAGTTTAGGAAACCTTACATTGGGTGCAGCGGAATAATATGTCTCCTTCCACTCAGATCTCTAACCCTTGTATCCTTTCACTACTACAAAATTGGTTTTTCCCAACGGTTTATAACTGTCTTTTATATTATTTCCCAACGGTTCCTAAAACCGTTGGCTATGTGGGTGTCATAAAAATGCGGAACTTTAAAATGACTATTATAATCGTGGGCAAAAAGTTACTTGAAATGACACTTTATAACTGTGGCAAAAAGTCACTTTAAAATGACTCGGTTTATAACCGTTGGGAAAGACTTCCACGGTAGTAATCGATGGAAAACATCTCTTTAAATGACGCGTTTATAACTCGTGGCAAAAGTTACTTTAAATGACACGCTTAAGAAATGTCGGAAAGACTTTAGTCAGACTATAACTAACAAAATACACTACTTAAAATGACGGTTATAAACCGATGGACAATATGAAGTAAAGTGTAAAATGGAAATGTTAATGCGATTCTCCTCTTTTATTTTTATTATTTAAATTTCCAATATACAATGATGAAAAAATATAATAACAATAATAATATTTTTATAAAAATATTCATACATTTAACACTCTTCAAAAGGATTAAAGCTTCATGAAATCTATAAGATGCCATCAAAGTTTAGTAATGCAATACAAAAGAAGGAAATCCAATTAAGTTTTTACATTTTGCAATCTTTTGTAGAATATCTTCAAAACATCTAAAAATATGTAGACTAAGAACAAAATAAGTCTCCAGGTAGTCACTTGAGACTTTAATGGAATAGCTGGAGATCACTTCCTAAAAACCAAAAAAAACAAGACAATAGTATCTGCGATTGATGTCAAACCTATCAATCGTCTTCTTGGATCACATGTGGATCGTCCATGAGCGATCATTGGTCATCATACTCTATGTTATTAGTCATTTGCCTGCTGCCATCATCTGCATGACATACTATGATTTAACGTTCCCAAAATTTTTAAACTTACTATAAATAACAAAAAATCACTTACTATAAACAACAAAAAACAATTAAAAAATAATCACCCATCCGACCGCAAAGATATAAATAATCGCAACCTACTTCACTACGGATGAATATCTAAGATATTCAAACTATTCTTATATTAATAATATATAAAATAAAGAATTTTAAAATTGTAGAATAGTACCTAAGTAATCCAATAAAGTTGCTTTGCGTTCTTCAAACACTAAAGATCAATCAAAATCAAAGTTGTAGTATACCTACAAAAATAAAATAAAGAGTATTATATTACAATATCCAATGTATTAAGGATTACAATAGGAAAATAATATCTGATGTATGATTTTTTTAATTTTTTTTAAACAACACTAATATATGAAATGGCTGAACTCAAAATTCACAATCATAATATATATGTTAATTTATCTATAAACTATACCAGATATGTAATCGGGAAAAATTAAAATTCTTCAACAAAAGCTATTTTGCAGTGGCAACCAAGACACAATAGTTTTGGTACGTATACCAAACTGAATTCTGAATTATCAACGATTACTTTATTAATATATATGTTTTGACATTTAATTAAGTAAGTAGGGCATGGGTTATCTTATCTTAGATTACTTTAGAATTTAAAACCAGAGACAAACTAATATAAGTAAGTAGTACTCCTACGTTTAGATAGGATAATTGATTCTCTCATGGTGAACAATAAGGACTATTATCAAATAAGTTATAATTAATTAATCAATTGTATCTATTTCTCTACTTGCAACATATAAATTTGTCTAGGAATGAAAGATGATAAAGAGTGAGTACCATTTACCTGAATTAAGAAATCAACAATACCAAAAACACCAAAGCCAAAAATATTATGGATTTCATTGGCTAATAACATTAATTCCTTGGATGGAGGGACCAAGCCTAACAACCAACCCAATTACCCAACACAACAAAATCAGCTCCTTTCATTCTCCTAAAGTGGCTACACACCAAATTCACCTTCTAAAGTAAAAGCAACGAAACCTCATATCTCATTAACTCTATTTTAAATCATCTCTATTATTACTATCTATACTACACTTAAAACATATTCTTCTTACATTATATCTTCTATTTCATAATGAATCAGATGAAAATGGACCCGTTTGTTGCGATCCAAGATACAGAATAGAGTGTGTCAAGACAAAAGATAAGGTAATAATTATAAAGACTGGAGCGAGACACCAAGACCATCATAATATATATGGTGCATAAGCCTATTATTGCCTTACAGTGAGGTTTTTTTGTTTGAAATTGAATGATGTTGGGGTCGGCATCAACGATTTCCTTCATAGTATTATATATCATTACCCATTGTTAAATGTGTCTCGCTTGAATATACTATTATTGTCTCTTCATTAATATTTAACTTTACTATTCTCTTTTCAATAATACTACCCTCCTTCATACCCACTCTAGAGAAAATATTTCACAATATAATCTCAGTAATTGGTATATTACAGATTAAAGAATGAATTAAATCAGATAGCACAAAATTAAAAAGAGAGAAATATAGAACTAAATTAAGGATGGCTTCACACAATGTTAAATAATTTATGGTATTGAACTTTTTCAAGTGGGCTTATATTTGGGCAAGCAAATTAATCTCTCCAATTAACAAACACATTCCTCCAATAAAATTGGAATTTGGGGATTTTGTTGGCATTAGATTATCAACAGAGTGAAGTGTGTGTTTGGTGTTTGTGTTATAATGAAGAAGAAGAAGAATCTTGACTGGTTTGGTTTTGATATTTGTGAAGTTAGAAATGGAGAAGAAAACAGCCAAACTTTGGAATCAAATAAAATTACAGACCAACTCAACTGAAGACTATTTAACCCAAATGGATTCATTGTCTATGATTCTACGAGAGAGAGAGAGAGAGAGGTATACCGCGTCCTCTTGAATCCGAGGTGCCATTGAATTCGAGACAACGAAAAAGAGAAGGGAGGCCGCTGGTGGAGGAAGAGACGCGGGAGAAGCGGAGAGACTGAATCGTCAGAATCATGGTGAGGAGCTGCCGTCAGAATCGTCGGACAGACTCGTCGGGCAGAATCGTGATGAGGTCTGAAATTTAGGGTTATTGTTGTCAAGAGAGATGAGATTTGGTCTGAAATTGTGGTCTGAGATTTGGACAGGATCGTGGTGAGGTATCCCAATAGTTTCAGCCCATATTTTTTTAAAAAAAAATTATTAATTAAATATAAAATGCATCTTTTCCCAACAGTTAATAAGTGTTGGGTATACTATTATTCTCCACAGTTATAAACTGTTGGGTATACTTACTATTCCCAACAGTTAAAAATCGTTGGGATAAGCTATTTTTTTAAAAAAAAAAAAAAATCTATTTAGTATTGCCAACGGTGAATAACCGTTGGCAATAACTATCCCAACAGTTTTTTTGCTACAGTGCTAAACCGATGGGAAAAACATCCACTTACCTTTTCCAACGGTTCTAATAATTGACCCTCTTCTAAACCGTTGGGAATAGCCTATTTTGTAGTAGTGTTTCTGTCGCAGAGTATCACCAAGATCTGAGTCTGAATGTCCTTCTCTTCAGTTTGGATTCTTCACAATCTTCTAGACTATGATTGAGATACCACTTGATGTGTGCGGGTACTACTCTATCACTCAAGGTTTTCGAAAATTAGAAGAAGAAGGTCGGCTATAGAAGGATAGTGTGTGGCTCAATTTTTCTGATTTTCAATCTCTTCAATCACTTGTTAAGTGTGAGCCATCACTATCTATTTATAGGTAACCACTAGGTTTAGGTTAGTAATTACTTGGCATTAAAATAATAAAAATAATAATTGGAAAAAGCCTCTCCAAGTGGCCGGCCATAGTGTTAATGGGCCCCACTTGGTATTTTGCAATTTTGACAATTTTTATTTCTATTTTCTCAAAAATGCCAATTTTCCAATTCTAACCATTTAAATGCCAAAACTAATTATTTAATAACTAAAATAAATTATTAAATAATATTGTCATTTAATATAATTATTAATTAGACATATAGAGTCTCTTAATTAATAAATAAAACCTACAATCTCTAAACTTCACAATTTTGCTCTTGCTTAGTGAAAATTCATAAACTAGACATAGTCTAATTCTAGAATTATAATTGATTAATTAAAATCAATTATCTGAGTCTTACAAGCAGTATGGTCTCAACTAGAATGGGGACCATGGATCTATATTACTGAGCTTCCAATAAGCTGAACCGAATTTACCAAGTAAATTCCCTAACTTATTAATTCCTTGTTGCATCCACTCTTAGAACTTGGAATTGCACTCTCAGTCATATAGAACGCTTTATATGTTCCACCATAAAGATACGCTATCACATTTAACCATTGTTATAATCTCAATGATCAAAGATCCTCTATATAGATGATTTACACCAAGTAGGGACAAATTTACCGTTTCACCCCTCAATGTATTTTGATCCTTAAAACACTTAGCTATCTGTAAATGATGTTTTAATGAACTAAAATATAATCACTGAAACAAGAGCTCTTCCATTTACCTCTATTTAGCTAAGCTCGAAGAAAATCATCACTTAACTTCTAAATACCTATAGAAGCTATAGATTTCATATTTATGTTTAGCGCTCCCACTCAATCATACTATCATGTTCCCAAAATGTACGTATCACCCTGACCCAAAAATAGGCTTAACTAACAAATCAAAGAACATGAATAGCACTCCTGAGATTGAACCTAAGTATATCAGGATTAAGATCTTTTGATCTAAGATCAACTAGTGATATTGACTTGGAAAGATACAACGGTAAGTATTATAATATCTTAACCAAGATCAATATCGGTCCAGTCCAATGTATACTCCATACATTCGAAACTAGTATGCTTTGTCAATGTTCTGGAAAGAACATAACACTTATGCAAAGTGTATAAGTACACTTCATCGCTGATTATCACATCAGTGTAAATCCAAAGCATTGATGAAACAGGGACTTAGTCTTTCGAATCATATATAATCACAATCACATTCCACTGTGTTGACATCATTGTAATTGTGAATGACTATATGTTCTGGACTTAACAGATTTTGTACATATATATATATTAAACCATAAACATGAAAACAACATGTAAACATAAATGACTTCTAATCTTTTATTGATAACAAATCATATTAGATTGTAATGGATTTTATTTAGGGCATAAAATCCCAACACCTACATCTTCCATATCTCTTAGTCTTGACATAGATTTGGGCATGACTGCGAAAACAACCCTTGTAGAGTATTATAGAACAACCTTAACAAACCAACTCATTCATATGAGAAGGTAAAAAACTGTATCTTTGTAGTAATCCACTCAATGGTAAATGTGGCTGAGAAAAAATAAAGGCAGACATATCCGTACATTTGAATGTAGAGTAGGCCCGGTTTTAAGGGTAAGCAGGGTAGGCACGCGCTTAGGTCCCCCCAAAAAATAATTTATTTCATTTTTTTTAAAATGAAAATTCAATAATATTAATATAATATCATATAGTTTTGGTGTGATGGCAACGGGGTGGCATAACTGCAAGAACAACTCTTACAAAGTATTATAGAACAACCTCAACAAACCAACTCATTCATATATGAGAAGGTAAAAACTGCATCTTTGTAGTAATGCACTTCTTCAATGGTAAATGTGGCTGAGAAAAAGTTATTCAATGGCAAAGGCATTCATATCCGTATATTTGAATCGAGAGCAGGGCCAATTTTAAGGGTAGGTGGGGTAGGCACACACCTAGGGCCCCATGAAAAAATAAATCATTTCATTTTTGAATATAAAAGTTTAATAATACTAACATAATATCATAGTATAGCTTTGGTGTGGTGGCAATGGGTTGCTTGAGTTGCTAATTTTTGGTCGCGCTCACCTTGGTTCGATTCACAACAGCTACACTATTTTCTTTTTTTATTTTATTCTAATAGTAAAATTTAATAATCAATCCTTGTAGGTTCGATAACCTTTTTAGTATTAAAATTTTGCTATAACAATAATGTACGCTTGCAGTAAAAATTGTGTATCAAGTTTTTGAAAATGATGAAATCATTGTCAAAAATGGGCTCAAAGATCTCAGTACATCAAAAAATATCTTTTCAGCACAAACCTACACACTTGGAGAAAACACATCAAATCTATACAAAAGTAAATACTAATCCATCTAATAATTAACTAAGAATGAGTGTACAAATGTGCACTCATCATATTCTCTATAAAATTAAAAGAAGTAAACAAAAATCAAACCCTGACCTAAAGGTAAAAGAGTAAATACCTTGCCATTATTGGTCTCACACGCCTACACCATTAAAGGTGTGTATGAGATTGAACAATCCTATCCATTACAGTATCTCATGAGTTGATTACACACTATAATACCTAGATTGATTCATCCTTTAAGATCTAATAGTCCACTTTGTTCTTGAGTGTTGAGGCTGGCTTGGAAGATTGCGGTGTAAATTCTTCAATAATAGTTCTTGAATTGGATGATCGTTTATTGTACTAAAAGATAGTGAGGATACCCTAATAGGCTTCAAGAGGTATTATTTTTTTTCATTAGTTTAGATTTAATATATATATTATGTTGACATCCTTAAGCTTATGCTTCATATTCGATAAAGTTATACCCAAAATTTAGTTGGCACTTCAGAGGAGGACACGTGTCAATCTTGGAGAATATGAATCAACAAATATAATAATAATTATATTAAAGGATACTAAAATGGAATAACTCATTAAATGCGAAGATTGATAGTGCATATCTATAACTCGCTTAATAACATAAAGTATTGAGCGAGACAAGGATGTACAAACTATTGATTCATGCATTGACGAGAAACCATTTCACATCAAAAGATGCAATCGTAAGGATGACATCAGTAATACAAAGTGAGGCACCAACCTCGCTGCGTATAAAAAGGTGATGACAAGACATGTTGACTGTTAGAACACTTAGTGTATAATATACATTATACTAACTAGGCTTAACAGTTGGACGAATCTGAACAACGAATAGCGAGGCATCCACCTCGCTATAGGAAGGCATACTCATGATACCTTCATTAATCATCTCCAGACATCTTTCAATAAGATCCACTGCTCCGTCGAGTTAGCTCTCTCAGATAGAAGCTGACATTCAAATGATGTTGACTGTTGAAGTTCACCTTGTCACCAAGAACTGTGATTGTTAGATGGAGCGTTATGTCTTCAATAGTAGAAACGACAGGATTCAAATTATCAACCTCGAAAAGACATGGGAAAAGCTTCAGCTCGTTGTCAGGGTTATTGTTGCTATCCCAGCGAGATACACTTTGCAGTGTATCTAAATCCATGTCAGCACTGACCCAGTAAAAGCGGATAAATCACAGCTGTGTAATTTTCAAGTAATAACCGTATTTATTTTACGTGGGACGTAATCAAATCCCATATTTCAGGGAAACATTGTTGTGGATATGAATCTGATTGTAATTAACTGCCTCCCTATGTAACTATAAATAGGGCCAGAGTGTACTGAAAAATGGACAAAAAATCCTTAAGAGAAGAACCCTAGTTTGTATCAGAGAAATCTAATAAGATAGACTCGTGGACTACGCAAAATTTTAGCTACAAAACCACGTAAAAAACTTGGTGTGATCTTTGCATTATTTTTCTTACTTTTATTTTCTATTATTTCTGTGCTAATCCTATCACGAAAATAGGCTTATATCGTTAACGAAAATCTGTGTTAACAGATAAAAACTATTTTTATTAAATCAGCTTCCGCTTTTATAACTCTAATATGGACCATAAAAACCAACATGTGTGGCGTTGCTCTCCAATGGTTCATCTAGTTAGAACATTTATACTTTCAAGCATACCGAGAAGGCCTTTCAAAATAAGAAAAAAGAGTTGAATAAACTTGAAGAGTTTAATTTTGAAGCTGCTTGGAAGAACTTCTAAAGAGTGGAGAGAGAGAAATTGATGTTTTAGATTTTAAAGATAAAAAATATTGGGCCTCAAGGTCCAAATTGTCCATGCTTAAGGTTGGGGATCGCAATACCTCTTACTTTTATAATTCTGCTTCTGCTCGTAAAAAAAAGAACTCTATTGAGGGTATTTGGGATGGAAAGAGGTGTTGAACAAGATTTTATTAATTATTTTGATAATCTCTTCACTTCTGATTCTCTATCTCATAGTGACCTTCAAAGGGTCTTGATCTTGTTCATGTTAAAGTTTCCACTGCTATATTTGATTATCTCTTGCAACCTTTTGTGAAAGATGATGTGAAGCATGCTCTTTTTCAAATGAATCCTTATAAGAGTTCATGTATTAATGATTTTTATCAGAAATTTTAGGACTTGGTTGGGGTAGATGTGTTGCGGTCATGGGGTTCTTAATGGGTGAGGGGTCTTTGGCCTGTATTAAAATGGTACTACTATTTGCTTAATTCCTAAAGTTAATAAATCTTTATGGATTATGGATTATGAATTTTTGGCTCATTAGTTTGCGTAATGTGGTCTACAAAATTATTACTAAAATGATGACTAACCGACTGTGTGGTGTGTTGAGTGATTTAATTTTGAAAGAACAAAGTGCTTTTATCCTGGGTAGGCTCATCACTGATAATGCTAAGATTGGCTTTGAGTATCTAAACTTTACCAAACATCACAAGAAGGGGATGAAAGGTTTCTTGGCACTCAAAGCGGATATAGCTAAAGCCTATGATAGAGTAGAGTGGACTTTTCTTGTGGGAATCATGTGTCGGTTGGGCTTCCTCGAGCTATGGGTTTCCCTTGTGTTTCATTGTATTTCTTTTGTTCGCTACTATATTAATGTTAATGGTCAAAAATTGGGGGATATCACTTCTATAAGAGGTATTCGTCAAAGAGATCATTTGTCTCCTTTTTTGTTTCTTATTTGGGCGGAAGGGCTTTCATCAGTGTTTAAACATGAGAGTATAGTTGGGGGTATTCAAGGCTTACCTTGTGGGAGAAGAGTGTGTATTGTGCCTCACCTTTTATTTGTCGATGATAACTTCTTCTTTTAATTAGAAGTGTCTCGGGATATATATGTGCTCGTTTTTGTGAGATTATGGATTGGTATGAATCGACTTCTGAACAGTTTGTGAATTTATCTAAGTCTTCTTTTTGTTTCTCTCTTGGAATTAATAGGAGCTTGGAAGATGATTTGGCTACTTTGTTGGGTATCCAGAGAGTTTTGTGCTATGAGAATATTTAGGGCTTTCTTGTTTTATGGGTTGAAGTATATCCAACTTGTTTTAGTCTATTAGAGACAAGAATTGGAAAAAATTATTTGGTTGGAAATCAAAGAATTTTTTAGCTGTGGGTCGGGTGGTGCTCCTTAAATCATTTGTTCAGGCTATACAGACCTATGCTATGAACTTGTTTCTTCTTCTTGTGAAATTAATCGAAGAACTACATTATCTTTGCGCCCATTTCTGGTGGGGTGGGAATGATAATAATAGAAATGTGCATTGGTGTATTTGGGAGAGATTGTATTGGCATAAGTCTGATGGTGGTATGGGTTTTCGAGGTATTTTTGTGTTTAATAAAGCTTTATTGGATAAAAAAAGCTTGTCATCTTTATTCTGTTCTTGATTCATTGGTTGTCAAATTTAAAAGGGTTCTTACATTAGGACTAGCATTTTATGGAATCAAGATCCCCTATCCAAATATTTTATCCCATATTATGTCTAACCAATATAATGATGACACATCATTTAATTATTTTTGTAAACTTTACTCACTAAAACTAACGGAGCAATTCCATTAATTACAAAGTTTTCATTTTTTTAATAGTTTCCTTTTTTTTTTGACTGTTTTTGGCTGAACAGTAGTTTCTTTTTTTTTTTTGTCAAGATTAGTTTCTTTTTTTTTTTTGAAATCAAGAACCTTATTAAAATATTATTTTTTTTAATATAAATTTATTATACCTCATATTAACTTAGAATTTTTAAACTCATACTCTGAAGTCTTGCAAGTGCTGCTATAGAACTAGAAGAAAAATTAGAGGTATGCTCTTTCTTTTCAATAATTCTTATTAATGTTATGTCTCTATTATATTTAGATAAATAAAAAAATAATATATCATTATTATTTTGTAATTATTTTAATTATATTACGATACTAATTTTATTTTAAATAGATTATTTTAATAAGGTTCTAATAAGGTTCTAGATTTAAAAAAAAAAAAAAAAAAAAAAAAAAAAAAAACCGTAATCTTGACAAAAAAAGAGAAACTATTTTCAGCCAAAAATAGCCCAAAAAAAAAGGAAACTATTTAAAAAAATGAAAGCTTGTAGTTAATGGAATTGCTCCGTTAATTTTAGTTTTAGTGAGTAAAGTTTACAAAAATAAATTAAATGATGTGTTATCATCATATTGGTTAGACATAATATGGGACACAATATTTGGACAGGGGATCTTGATTCCATTTTATGGGGCCGAGTACTCTTTGTGGAAGGAGGGCGCGTTGGCTCATTGGTGATGGGAACAATGCTAACATTTGTTTTGAGGTGTGGATTCCTAAAAAATTTGCCTATTTGATTTACTCTCTTCATGGTCACTCGAATGTTATAGCAAGTGATTTTATGCTTGATAATGGGAATTGGAATTGTAGTCTCATTGATGAATTATTCTCTAGTGATGAAGCTCTTCAAATTTTGGCTATTCCATGGTCTCTTCATCGTTAGGATAGTTTGATTTGGCACTATAATTCTTCGGGTGACTATACCATCAGGAGTGGCAATTAGAATGCTATTAGATTGCTGGATAAGGATCAATGTGATTCTTCTCAAGGTCCGACGTCCTCGTGGTGGAATTACTTATGAAGTCTCTCCTAAAGTTAAGGTTTTATTGGATTGGTTCCCTACCAATCATAATTTTTCTTCTTCATAAAAGTGCCTACAAGTTCTTTATGTCCTTTGTGTGGTGAGAATGAAACATCTTTTCATGCTTTTTATGGGAGTTCTAGCTAGCTTGAACTCAATCACGAAGTTTGTGGATTTTGTGATCCCTTCTTCATCTTTGCCCATGAATATCTTTATTTTTTTCTTAGAGAACATGAGGTGGTCTTGGCAAAAGACAAAATGAGAAAACTCCTTGTTTTTTCTGTGGGGCATTTGGTTTCGACAGAACCATTAACTTCTTGATCTTGGTAAAGTTCATAGCAAGAATAAACTTTGGCTTTACTTTGAAAGACAAAACAATAAATACAATAATGGTGTATAAATTAGTAAAAGTTTTGGGTAAATTCCTACCAACTCATGCCAGGACTGGAGTTTAGATACATTACACCAAAAAAAAAAAAAACATCTAAAGTGCATAAGCATTATTACAACTCCTTTAATTTTTTTTGAACATTGATTATAAAAACACGTGGGCGGCTGCTATAGAGTATATATAAATATAAAGAGTATTGCTGTTGAATATTGGTGGTGCCGAATATTAGTGGTGCCTAGTACTTATTATAGGTGATGTCTTATGATTGGTAAGTAATTTTACTTAAAATTTATTTTCTTAAGTTATAAGACTCGATATTTAATTACACCAATAACAATATAACACCGAAAAAAAGTACTAAATTCGTTTGTGGTATCAAACTTATTTTATAGTCATAGTCGGGCCCAATCTAGAAATATCATCCATCAATAAAAAGTGTATTTTATGGATCCCCATGCCAAAAGTGACCACTAGTAGAGCCGTATATCACCATGCATGGGACACTTTTAGAAAATTAAAAACAAAACTTGTTATAACCTCTAACAATAAAATAAAGTCATTAAAATAAGTACAATCACAGTTGCTAAACAAAATAATTTAACCTAAGTAGTGTTAGGTTTAAATCTAATGACATCATTAAGGTGACATGTTCTACTTGAAAAACTTAAATCTTAAGCATAGTAAAATAAGAGTTCTATATATCTCTCTTTAAATTTAAAGTCTAAAGTTTGAATTTTGTTATCTCAATCTTTGAAAAAATAAATAAATAAATATATGTGAAAAAAGTTATTATAACCCTCCTTTTTAAGAAAAAACAAAGTTGTACTAAATTTGTTGATACACCAAACTTATATATACTAGGAAACAACTCGCGCTTCGTGTACACTTATATTTTCTTTAATGATATATATTAAAAAATTTATATTTTTTATTAATTAATAAATCTAAAGAAAAATAATCTCAAAATTATTGTATTATTATATTGTAGTCAGGACTACGTTAATTCAAAACTGTTGTTATTGCTGTATCTTGTCATTATATTCAAAGTCATTATTAGCATCATCGTATCTCAGTCCATAGATTTTTTAAACGGGTTACATGGGTCGTATTTGGATTTTACTTTTTGACAAAATATCTTTAATACTTCTAAATACGATTTTTTTTTACTATACACGTATATATTATTTTTAATAATAATAATAAAAATATTTTTTTGATTGCTACCCATCTTTTTTTCTTTATTAGTTTAGTTAGTTAGAAATTTTTTTGAATGGTATATAAAAAAAATAGTTAATTAAATTAATATATATATAAAAAGAATTAAAAATAAAAAATAAGATAAAATTATTTTAAGTAATTTTACAGTGTTATTTTATTAATTTAAATGAGATATTTAAGGAGAAAATAGATAGAGTTATTTTGAGTGATTTTAACATTTCACCATCTCATACTCAGGCCCAGCCCTGAGTTGAAATGGACCATAGGCGAAAAAAAAAATTGGCCCTTATTATAAAGATAAATAACATTTTTAAAAATTATTGAAAAAAAATATTTATATTTTTTAAAAGGTGTTTTTTTTTATTTGGGCTCTTAAAATAAGTGAGCCCTAGGCGCGGCCCTAGGCGCGGACCTAGCCCGTCTATGCCTTGGGCCGGCCCTGCTCATACTTCTCCTTTATATATATATATATGATTGAGGCATCTATTATGTAACACTCCTTCAAATCGACAAAATTTAGGCATTAATCTCAATTTATTTCAAGATTATCTCTATTACAATTATAGTGTGCTTTACATTTTTGAAAAATTCTAAATAATTTACAAAATATAATTTAAATACTTAATTGTAAACAGATTTTTTTATATTAGGGTAAAATTACCTAAACTATATATACATTTTGTTACATTTAACTCTACAAACTAATTTTTTAGAGCAAAACTTTCAAAACTTTGCATTCGTTGTGTTTCTTATTAGGGCTTTTTCCATAAATGTACAATAAAAATAAAATAATTACAAAAAATGTGCAAAAAAAAATTATTTGAAAAACTTATAAATTTTGAAAATCATTAAATAATATAAATCATTAATAATTAAACTAATTACCATAAATAAAAAACTGTAATTAATGTTTCTAATATTATTTTGTAATATTTTATCCTTATGTTTATTATATTAATGTTTTAAAAATTATTAATAATAAAACATGTTTATTAAAATTCAAAACAAAGAATTCTGTAAAATTAATTAAATAAATAATAAACAGTTTTATAAAAATAAACAAATTAAATATTATTTTTATTAAAGAAAAAATATTTATTATCTATTTTAGTATGAATTATTATAATTTAATAAGTTTTTTTCAATAAAATACAATATCACAACTCTAAACATTAATGTATGTAAATATAAATCAATGCTTAAAATTACTAAAAATGAACATGACACACATAGTGATATAATAAACATATGTGAATATTATTATTTTGTTTATTAAATTAGTAGGTTTAATAAATAGAAAACAAAATAAACATATATACACAAAGTATTTTATATTATTAGTATGTTTATTATAATTATAAATATAAAAATAGACATAGCCAATTTATAGTATACTAAAATAAATATTTTTTTTTTTATTGTTTCTATATATTCATTATTTTCTAATGAGTAAGTAAACATATTAAATACAATTCTTACATCAAAAAATAAATAAACAAACATAACTTTATAAACTCCTAATATTATTTAATTTAAAAAAATAAACAGGACACAATAAACAAAACAAAAGAAAAAGATAAAAAAAAAAAATTATATATAATTTATTTTATAAAAAATTACTAAAAAAATAAACATAACACACATAGAGTAATATAATAAACATATGTGAATATTATTATTTTGTTTATTAAATTAATATGTTTAACTAATAGAAAATAAAATAAACACATATACACATACAAAATATTTTATATTATTGATATGTTCTTTATAATTGTAAACATAAAAATAGACATATCTAATATTTATACTATACTAAAATAAATATATTTTTTTTCTATTGTTTCTATATGTTGATCATTTTCTAATGAGTTAGTGAACGAATTTATCTATTGAAAAACAATTCTTACATTAAAAAATAAATAAACAAACATAACTTCATAAATTTCAAATATTATTTAATTAGAAAACATAAAATATAAATTGTAGATAAGTGGAAATTAAGATTTTTAAAAATTAGCTAATAATGATATTGGACATAGTTAATCAAAAAAATTATGATTATATATGTTTTGAATTTTAAAAATATATCATTTATGTTGTTGACGTGATTTGTATGATAAATACAAATTTTATTGTTTATTATTAGTATCTTATTATGTTTTGTAATTATTAATTTATTATATGATTAGTAGGCTTACTCATTAATACTATGTAAATTAGTCATAAAAATAGTTATACAAATCTAAATATAGCAAGTTGACTTATTAATATATCTATTATAATTTAATTAAGAATTTGTATGAATTTTTGTAAATATATTTTCAAATGCGTACATTTTATAATTATGTTTTTTTGCACATTTTTTGTAATTATTTAAGAAAATGTATACATTTATGTAAAATGCCATTCTTATTATTCTGTTAAATTTTAAGTGTCAAGGTAATTTTTTATGTATATATAATTGTACACGTGTTATGTTTTGATTGTTTCACATAATTTTAATTATTATAAAAAGTTAATTAAATTTTTTAATACAATCAAAAAAAAATTATAAAAAAATAATTATTATTTTTCGTTTTCTTTTTATGTTTCTCTTTCTTCCTCGACCCGATTATAATAATTTTCTCTTTCTTCTATAGGTTTTTTCAATTTCAGGATCAACAAATGATATTATACTTTGTCCTTGACGTCCCATGTACCCCTAATGCCTAAAATAAAATAAGATAATCTAAAAGAAATAGATCAGCAATAAGCAGAAGAATTAACCAAAGTAGAATTTAATATAATGTTTGTAATATCAATTTTTAAATAATTTCTCGGCAATGGCGCCAAAAACATGTTATGAAAAATATGAACAGCTACGCAAGTGCACGTAATCAAGTAGTACTCACACAGGTGTGGTCGATCCCACAGAAAATTGAACTGAATACCACTAAATTAGACTTATTTCTATTTGGCAAACAATAATTTTTGCTGAAGATCAAAACAAAGAGTAACCAGAAAATAAAATTAAGCAATAAAAATATATTTAATCAAGGATAAGAAATTAGGGAAAAGAATCTTGTTGATTTAATTACATAATTGTTAATGCTAATTATTATTCTCTTTCTCAATGTGAATGACAGATTATAAAAATTAACCTAACTCTTTTCAGATCTTTTAGGTCCTAAATTACATGTTATCTAATCATCTCTGAGATATATTAACTTATAATCCACATTAAGCAATAATCTCAATGTCACTAAGACTATGCAAATACTTTCGTTTCACATCAAAATTTAGTTTATCCAATTTTAGCATTTCCAAATCTCACTTTTCAGATTTTGAATTGGGATCATAAAGCATGCAAAATGTGATCAAACTTAAACATATAATTAAGCACAAAAATGGATAAATTCACAATCAAGAAAGGAAAAATAGCAATTATCATTAACCTAAAAAATAATGTCAATCAACATTCATCATCTCCCCAAATAGGAGTTTAGTTCATAATCTCCATAGTCAAATCCATAATTAAAATTGAAACAGAAAATAACATAGAAAAATTAAGAGAGAAGAAAGGAAATGGTTGAAGCAATCGATCTGGGTCGCTACAAGCTACTCTTGAAGTCCTCTTCTTTGTTTCTAGGGCTCCAATTCTGAATAATGATCAAAAATCACGAGCTCCCATTTTAGATGAGCCAAGTTTCCTCTTTAAAATTCATGAAATTACAAAACTTCCCATGAGCTCGTCAGGAAGGCTTTGTCACAGCGAAGCTTATTTCCCGTCGCAACAGCTGAAGCATCATCAAATCGGAAAACTTTTTGCCAAGTCCCGTCGAGACAAAGGATTCTGCTCGTCGCTACGAAGCTTATTCCCCGTCGCTACAAAGGATACTGCCCGTCGCGACGGGCTTTGGTAGAAAAGAACTTTGTACATATTTTACCTAAAGTTTTTCATTTCTTGTCCTCTATTCTTATGAATACTTCCTTTAAACATCCGTGGACCTAAAACAAAAGAATCAAGCATAAAATAGCCTTAAAACTAGAAATAAAGTTAAAAAACTACCCAAAAATGTGACCCAAAACTTAGACTAAAACTAGCCTAACAGTTTGTCTCCTCAAACATCCTTCAATTATTGATTAATTCATCAATCCTAGGAGCTATTCAAGATTGGGGTAAGTTCTCTTTACTATTTTGGTGAAATTAAGATTTTTAAAATTGAGTTTTTATGGGAATTTTGTTAATTTCGGGTCTGGGATTTTGTGTTTGTTTATGTTGGTTGTTTAGCTTAGAATTAAGGTTTGATTGATGTTGTTTTGTAGTTGTGTGTCTTTGAAGCCTCAAGCTTGAGTTTTTGAAACTCAAAGCTTGAGCTTTAATGGTTAATTTGAGGTTTATGTATAATTTTGTATTATGAGTTATTAAGTGAGATTATTATTGATGTTTTAACTGTTTTGGAAGCTTTGGTGTGGTTTAGATTAGGTTTGGGGAAAAGTTGAGTTTCAAAACTCAAAATTTTGGTATCCTTGTGAATACCAATTATCTGTTTCACCATCCGGTTACTCGGATGAGGCCCTTTTTGGATGTCTAGGTTTTTGTGTTTTCTCAATATTTAGGTTATTGTCACGCTATTTATCGATAGAAAAACTCTCATTTAGAATTTAAGTCCTAGAACAGATTAAATTGAGTTATTTACCAGATTACCGCTGTTATGACATAGGGTCCCGAATCGTCGAGCAATTTTCACTCAAGTTGACCGACATGCTTAAATTTGGATTATGAGTAAGAAAAGTACAATTGTACCACATAGCATGTTTAAATGTTATACGATAATTATCGTTTATAAGAAAGAGTTATTACTCTAATTTGAAACTGTTGTTTATTATATAAAGGTTATCTCATTAGGCAACGATATTGTAAAAGGTTGTCTCATTAGACAATGGTATTGGAAAAGGTTGTCTCAATAGGCAATAGTACTAGAGTGGGTTGTTTTATTAGGAAGCGGAGAATAGTGGTTACTTTATAAAGTAACGATATCAGTTTGTCTAATTAGATAAATATTTGATATTTTATGATTGCTTATATTGTGTAATGTTATTTCCTGTTTATGGAATAAAGTATTTGTTACTTGGCTATGTTTAAATGTGTACATATGATTATATCTCTTTATTGTTATGAATGTTGTGTTATTGCTTTTCTTATTGAGTCTTTGTGACTCACGGGTACTTTGTGGTGCATGCATGTAAGAGATAGAACAAATTTGAGTAGTCATGAGTTCGAGATCTTCCCTAAAAAATGTACATATTAGTTTATCCGACTAGCAGTGTCAAGTTATCGGGACTTAAATCCTTTGATGGCGCTTTAGAGAGTGTATTTTAAAGAAATATGTATGACAATTTTTTTGTCAAATTTTAAATGGGATCCTATAATCTAAAAGCTTATAATGTCATGAATTTCATGTTTCAAATTAATTAGTAAAATTTTAAATTAAATCACATATTTTATTAAATTATTAATTTATTATTAAAAACTAATTTATAAAACCATACAGGTGGCGTCCTTATGAGATAGGGTGTTACATGAAGTTTGTAGCCAACGGTTTAGACTAGTTAATAAAGGAATTGCAGAATGTTCTAAATCATCAGCAATAGTGGCTCAATATTGCCGACAGTTGCATAATGTCATGTTAAAAAAAATAGATTTGAGCTACACGAGCCTAAATCTACCAAAATTAAACTAGATGAACACAGATCTAAAACAAACAAAAACCCATGAAAGAGATGCACAGAATTAAAAAAAAAAATCCTTAAATTTCAAATTAACAAATTTAGAGTTGGTCGGGTTCGATCTATAACTCTAACCAACTGCGATCTCAAACTCCAACGCAAGCTTGGCCATTTGCGAACCCCCAACACAGAACAACTTCAGATTTGTGGACAAATAAAGAAAAGAAACTCAAAAATTCTGTGAACAAAGAGAGAACCTGAGATCTACAAAGAAAATAAAAATGAAGAAGAAAAAGATGGATCTACAAAACAAAAAAGAATAAAAAGATGAAGAAGAGAGAAGGAGATAAGGTGGATAGACATTTACCTCATGAATTTTTTGGGGTCGACAATCTCAAACTCGTGCTCCATTTGGGGTCATTGGTCGTTAAAAATGGGTCTAGAGAGAGGTGTTAACAAAGACAGGGAAAAGCGAGAGAGAGAGAGAGAGAGAGAGAGAGAGAGAGAGAGAGAGAGAGAGAAGCCGACAGTTTATAACCGTCGGCTATAATACAGCTGATTGTTATAAGCTGACTATAGCAGACAATAAAATCTTAGACAACAATTATAAACAGTTAGGGATTCTAATTTCACAGCCGTTTTCAACTGATGAATATACTTCACGACTCTTTAAAACTAATGGATATTCTTAACTACAAGCGTTGATTTTAAATACTCACTTACTTTTATTAGCGACGGTCTTAAAAAAACAAATTGAGGACCAGCAAGAGTGCTTTTTGTAGTAACAAAAAAAATGAATTTGTGGGGTTTAAGTGTAACAATTTGTATAGTTCAAGTATCATTGCTGCTAATATCTTTTTTTTGAAAAAAAAAAATAAACACGTGAAATTATTTTAAATTTTATTTTTGATAATATAAATAGGGTCATTATAACTACAACGAAACCCATATATGTATATGTAAAAGATTAAGAGAGTCGCTCCTTAAATGTATAAATGTATGTAAAAATTATATTTAGTTTTCCCTTATCAAAATTGTCTAAGATATTTTATCCATAATCTTATCACCTAATCACTGAGTTTACAGAATGTTTAACTAATTCATGATATTAAAAATTAGAACACCACAAAAAATGTGAATTGTAACGCCCTAAATAATTAGGCACGCTACCCAAAATACTTATGAAACCCTAATCCCCTAAAAGGGATTACTAATCAAAATAGCGCAGAATTTAAACTTTTATATTAAACTGAATAAAAATAAACTTGTAATATATATTTAAACTTTTAAAATAGTTGGGATCCCAAAAATATTTACAAACGCTATTACAAGTCATTTATTTCTAGCCGACCTAAACGGCAAAATAGAATTCAAAAGTTCATCACTGATAGACCCTTAACCCGCTTGGTCTGATATGGCTTGAACATGTACATTCTTCATCTTGCTCCTCAAACTCATGGTTGATCAGCCACTGACTTACCCTTTCCTGCACAGTAGAGCACCTGTGAGCCAAGCTGTAACACCCTAACTAACATAGGCGTATTACGTGATTTTTAAACATGCTGTGCAGCTCGTTGCTAATCAACGAGGTTTATGGAAAACGTGATTAATTAAAAATTCTGCTTTTTAATTAAACTTGTAAAATATTTATACAAAAGACTCGGGATCCTGATTACAAAATCATTTACAAAAGTTTACTGTTTATACAAAATACTTGTCGCCTAGCGACTAATTACAAAAATAGCCTCGCTGTCCCGATGATCGTACGCTCCAGGCCTAACCGCCCCGACATGTACAATCTTCATAGGCTCGTTCACGGTCCATCAGCACTAGCCTTGCCTTTACCTACACATAAACATAGCACTGTGAGTCGACAGACTCAGTAAGAAAAGCATAATAATACTCATACATAAATCCTGGTCATGATCAGACGCCCATACCCCTGATCATAACCCTAACTGCCGTGTCCAACACGATACTGAGTCCCCCTAACTGCCGTGTCCAACACGGTACTGAGTTCTGAACGTTCATAGGGACGGTACTATTGACAAGTAACAGCCTGATCGGTCGAACCGGTCATACTCCGGCTGTTGGTCATACTCCAGCCTGTACCGATGTGTTACAGTATCAGCCTGATCGGTCGAACCGATCATACTCCGGCAGCTGGTCATACTCCAGCCTGTACCGACGTGATACGTCAAATAGTACGAAACCACCAACCTAAGTATCAGCCTGATCGGTCGAACCGGTCATACTCCGGCTGCTGGTCATACTCCAGCCTGTACCGACGTGATACAGTGTCAGCCTAATCGGTCGAATCCTGGCCATACTCCGCCGCTGGTCATACTCCACTCGTACCGACGTGACACAGTTGGATGGTTCGAAGCCAACATACATATCTAATGTAATCTAACAGGCTTCCTACATGCACGCTAAACATGTAATCTACATATGCATACTGTTATACTAATCTTACCTGGATTCTGAATTCAGGTGTGCCGGTCAACCTGACTGGAACTATCTGCGCGGCGGATTACAAGCTCCTAAACCATAGAAATCACAACACTATAAGTGATACGCTAAATCACTTCCCGGGGACTTAAATTAGGAACTAAAAGTTTCCCTATCGATAAAAAGCATGGCAATACCCCCAAAAACATAAAAACGAGGAAAACTAGGGTTTCTGAAAATTCCCCAACCGGTAGACCGGTGGCCCAACCGGAATTCCAGTTCTGGGAATTTTCGAAGCCCATCCGGAATTCCGGATGCACAACCGGAATTCCGGTTCCTCGCAGAAATCACACAAAATTTCATACATTGCACAAATCCAATCCAAACAATACCAAAACTTCCAGACCTGCTATTTAGACCCTAAGGAACAATTCTCAAGCATAAAAACCAAGCTTCATGCAACCAAACCAAAACCACCATTAAAGCATCAAGCTTTGAGTTCTACACTCAAACTTGATCAAACCCCTCTAACATGCATTCAATTCAGCCCAAATCTATTTAATCATGCATATAAAAGCTTCTGAAAACTACTACAAACATCAGCAGCAAGTACACAACAGATTCAAGACATTTCTTTGAAAAATCATATTTTTGAGCTAAAAACTTCCAAGCTTGAAATCAAAGCAAAAATCATGCATTCACTAACTCTAAACTACTTAAAATAACAAGATTAATCCACTGAAAATAACAACAATTCACAGCAGCAAGAACATATCAAAAACCAAGCATGCATCAACATCTATTTAAACATTTTCTAAAAATTACCAAAGGAAAAGGTTTAGAAACTTTACCAAGGCTTGAAGAACACTTAGATTGAAGGAAAATAGCTTGAAAATCAGAAATCCCAGCACTAGAAACACTCTACCAGCCGAGAGAGAGAGAGAGAGAGAGAGAGAGAGAGAGAGAGAGAGAGAGAGAGAGAGAGAGAGAGAGAGAGAGAGAGAGAGAGAGAGAGAGAG
This sequence comes from Cannabis sativa, assembly GCF_029168945.1. NCBI lineage: Eukaryota > Viridiplantae > Streptophyta > Magnoliopsida > Rosales > Cannabaceae > Cannabis > Cannabis sativa. The sequence continues at coordinate 65,621,179 of NC_083601.1, forward strand.
AGAGAGAGAGAGGAAAAGAGAGCTTTGATTTTTCTTTCAAATTTTCTAACTTTGTAAATTTTGAATAAAAGGAAATAACATGCTCAAATAACACTTTTTATTCAGCCAACACATAATTAAATAAAACATATAATTCAATTAAATAAAGTCCACTAAAGGACAAAATATCATTGGGGCAAAAAGACCATTTTTCCCCTCCACACTAAAATAACATGAATAACACTAAAGGGGTATTTTTTGGAAATTCTAAATTCCCGGCCATTCCCGACATTCCCAATGTCTAATAAACCGTCACAAACTACTAACATACTAAGTTGTGATTTTACTGAACCAAACACCGAGTTCCAAAATACCGGGCACCAGAATGCAAAATTATGAAAAATTACTACATGATAGGGTGTTCATCCGATCCAATCCGCACTTTTTTGGTCAAACAACATCCAATCCGCACTAAGTGCAGATTTTATATTTTGGATCCAATCTGATCCGCATAAAAGTTTAAATCCAATCCAATCCAATCCGCAATAGTGCGGATTGGATCGGTTATTTTGGATCGGTTATTTTTTTAATAATAAATTATTTAATATTTCATAGAAAAAAAATTAAAAAAAGACTATTGTTTCTTAATCTCCAATAATAATCTATTTCTATCTCTATTTATATACAAATCAAACCAATATACATATATATATTTATATATCAATATATATGTACTTATCTTTAGATTTACACTAAAATATATATGTATCTCTTACTAAAATAATAAGCTAGTATACATATATTTAAATTTATGTGTATGTGTCTATGTGAATAAGAATTATTTTTCTTGTGTTTTTTATTATAAAATAAATAAAATGTACCAACTCAATATATTACTAAAAAAGATTAAGAAATTAGAAGTTTGTGTCTTGTTTTGATTAATATATATTATATATTATAATTTTTTAAAAATATATATAATTAAGTGCGGATTGGATTGGATCGGTTACTTTTTGAGGTCAAACAACATCCAATCCGCACAAGTGCGGATTTTGGATTTTTCAATCCAATCCAATCCGCACAAGTGCGGATATCCGCATTTTGCGGATTGGATTGGATTGGATCGTGCGGATTGGATTGGATCGGATACTTTCTGAACACCCCTACTACATGACATAAAAATGCATCTCTGAATTCAATAATAACAGTATAAATAATTATTTAAATAGCTATAAATAATTTCATAATTAAACATGATTATCTGCTAATTTCCAAATTAAACTAAGCGGTCTTTACACAAGCCCAGCAAGACAGTATAAATCATAACAAATATAATATGCTCATTCACATATGTCTGTATGGCACAGACCTAATCATTATCTCATCATGCCCATTTATGTCTACGTGGCGTAGACCTATGTGTTGCGCTCACACATCCAATTAAATCTACATGACGTAGACCCATGTGTTACTCTCACACGTCTAAATACATTAAGGCCTTAGAAGTGGTTCATCTCGGTTATGAGTACCGAGTCCAACCTGATTATGCCTTGAGCGCATAATCCCTAAATCTCATTTCAATTAACATGGTATGGCATTTATACACATATATCACTATGGTAATAACCCTAGGCTATTAGACCGTTCCTATTAGGATACCCCTAATCCCGGTTACTAAACATTCATGCATATCATTCTCAATATAAGCGCCACTCCCCATACTCTACGTGCTAATCACTGTCTTACCTGATGTCCCGCAATAATAGAGATTCCAAATCCCCGGGTGCTCCTAACCAGGTGCCAGTAATCCTAGTCACACACAATTCGGGATTTTCACAAATAGGGTTAACCCCTGATTTCACATTCATAAAATAAATTCATGGCATTTCAAATACAGATAATGACATAGAGCTTGAAAAGAGCTTTCCAACGGTATAAAAAAACGTGCCAAACGGAGTCCCGAATCAAAAGTTATGGCCAAAATAAAATTCAGCATTTCCCGATGAACTCCAACCGGAATTCCGGATGGAGCGGCCCTGAACCAACCGGAATTCCGGTTGTCTGGGCAGAGAACACGAAATTTCTCAATCTTTAAACCCCCAAAACTCACTCAAATCATCCCCAAACATTCCCAAACTTTCCAGAACATCAATATATGTCATAATAAACATATTCCACAACTTAAACACAACAATTGCACTAAAAATCAAAAAGTGCCATTAAAGCTCCAAGCATGAACTCAAGCTTGCTTTACACAACCAAAATCAGAGCTTACAATCAGATTTAAACTCAATGAAACCTTAAAAACGCCTCTGAATTTACCAAAAACAAAACCTACAATTCAACCCAAAATCATGCTTTAAACTAACAACTCTTCAAGCTCATAACTTGAGCTTCAAACCAACTTGATTCAAGTAATTTTTTTCCAGCAGCTCAATACCAAAAAGAACATAAATTTTCAACCTAGAAAAATCCCCTAAAATCTCAGCCACAATATACCAAGAGCAATATCCATTCTTTTACCAACACAACCATGCATAAAACACATAATTCATCAAACTTTCACAAGCATGCATTCAAGAGCATATTCAATCAAAAAAACATGCTTTCTCAATCTCAAATAACAGAAAGAAATTCAGAGAAAGAAACAACTTAGAAGCTTACCACAATCCCAAGCTTCTAACACCAAAAATGAACTCCAAAATCCAAGCCAAATTCCCAAAAATCCAATTGAAAAAGATTAACAAAATGAGAATTTGAAAGAGAGAGAGAGGGGTGTTCGGTTAGGGCTAGGAATCCAGAAAATGAATTTTCTATTTTACCAAAAATTCATTTTGTTGCAAAAGTGAGTCAAATGGTCAAAATGACCAAATTGCCCCTAGGGCTTAAATGAAGCATATGCATGAAACAAGGGTAACAATGTCATTTCATTCACATATAAACCCAACATAATTTTCAGATTATCACTACTAAATAAAAATGCCAAATATCTCAATCCAATTTACATTTCGGGCCCGAACCCAGTTCGGCCCGAAATACCCGGTTGTGACTATACCGCGCCAACCTGTCAGAACACACCTGAAAAGACAATACATGCATACTATATAATAATATAGTTCTATTAAGCACGTAATTAAATTAATTTCATCATTTTACCCTTCTCGGGTCATAATTACTAAAATGCCCCTGGCTCACCAACGGGGTCTTAACATATAATTAATCAAATAAATTCTCATATATTGAACTATATAATAATATAATTCCTCAATTATTCATAATTATCTAGTTAGGGTTTTACTAATCCATTTCTTAATTCCAGATATTACATGAATAGTACTGTAAGTACTTGCCGAATTTTCTAACACTAATTTACAACACTAGATGTGAATAGAGCTTTCGGAGAAAATAATTCTAGTTCATTTTGCTACAAACCAAAATCAAAATTAAAGAACTAAAGTAAAAAAAAAAAAAAAATAGACTAAAGGTAACTTAAGGTCAATTTAATCTCACCTAAAGAGTGTTTTTGCTTAAAAAAAAGTTGATAAGACACTTGTACTACAAACCAACATAAATAGCTTCATAAAATTAAACTTAAAAAAACCTTGTAGACTAGAATATCTAACCAAAAGGCTTCCCAACTAAGGCAATATTAAAAAAAGTTTAATTCTAAACTACTTGCTGTAAAAAGAAGGGCAAAAGTACAGATCATTCAGTCCTCTTATTCCCTCTTTAATTTGAAATGAATACATTAATTATCACCACAAGTTGTCATTCCATCTCAACATGAATAGAAAAGTGAAAACTCTTCCCCATTGATTGGTTCATTACCTTCCCCGATAAAGATGAGTAAACATACCACAAAATCAATTTTCGTAATCCAATGAGAAGAAAACGAGTTTTATATAATCTTGTAAATTGAGCAAACAATATCCACAAAATAAACTTGTCTAGAAGAATTCAACATCTAATTGTGATGTCATAAAAATAAAGGTGGGACATAAGAGTTTTAGCTTGAATCTGGCCCCCCCAACCAACCAATGAGATAACTGTACTTTTCAACTCGTCGACGATTGAGTGGTACGTAATTTTCTCTTGCGGACCAATCTGGGAAAGTGAATTACCAATTACCCAAATCATTCTTTTATGATAAACAACTCTGGCCCCATGTAACATGGATCCTATGTCCAACATGAGTACAATTCCCTTGGCCAGCTTTGAAACAACTCCACAGCTTTTGCTAAAGAAAGAACAAGTACACTGAAATATCTCAATTATGGAAGAAAACATACATAAGAGGTCCAGCACTTGTTGTCTTCTTAGCAAGGGTTGATATCCACATTGTCTTGAATGAGATCAGCATCAAATCATCAAATGCTGAAAACATTAAATACAATTAAAATTGAACAAGAAGTTAATTCTAATAAACAGATTGATTGATAGCAGAGAAAAATTGGAAAATGTTTAAAAGCCTTAAAGAGGAAGGGAACACAAAATAAAAGGGTTTATAGCACAGTTAACTTTAGAAGTAATCGATTAGATAAGCACAATGGCTTTCAGTTTTTTTTTTTTTTTTAGCAATCAAATTGAATTTAAATAATAACAATCAACTCCACAATTTAAATCTGTAACCAGCTTTGATATCTTGAATTTGTTACCAGTTCAACTTAATTTTTGAACTTATCATCATATCTTCTTTAAGAAAACAATAAACTGTCAAACTTTTACAATTTTGAGTTAATTGTCAATTAAACTAAATTTAAGGGCCTTAGGACAGGAAAAAAATAGTTACAATTTAGAGTTGTTAATTAAACTAAATTTAATGTCCTAAGGACAATAAGAAATAGTTGAATCATTTTGCCAAATGATAAAATTCACGAGGCCATGCAGCAAAAGAGGAAAATATACTAAAGGGAATAAGTGCAACAGAAGAAAATAAATATATAAAATCCGAATTCAAATATAAGAATGGTGATGGGCGAATGAGAAAGGCCACAAAAGATGTAACTAAGCTCTGTAATTGTGTTCTGCAAAACAATGTAAACCATCAACTAGTAAGACATTCCATAAATTAATATAAAATTTGACCAACTTACAGGAGGTGAAATGGTACCTGAATAGCTGAAACAGGAAATTGTTCAAATTAGTAAAAAAAAATGGTGACACGGCTAAAAAGATGAAAGTGTTAACTTAATACAACAGCTAATTATTCCAAACTTGACAAGAATGCGAATTTAAGCTCTTTGTGCCTTGTCTATTTTCCTTTGAATCTGATGGGTTTTGAAAGTTTTTGTTTTTCTATTTTCTTTTGATGTGGTGTATGGGTATGGATAAATTTATGCAACACTATTTTGTACAATACATTTTCACTGAACATGAAAAGATATGACTTCAGGAATTTTTTCTAAACAAAACAAAAAGAAGCCAAAACCAAAAAACAAGGAAAGACATGGCTTACAAATAATCAAACCTTTACCTACAGAATAACCATGTAATCCGAAACTCAAGCAATCATGTGGCTGTTGACAAGAAGCCTTTCTTTGCCAGTCTGAATCACTGGCCCCAAAAAAGATTGACTAGTGATCAGCTTGGTCGGACTTTGGACAAGGAATGCTGGCCTCTGATAAATGAGATATGGCTAAGCAGCAAGCAGTTCCAAGAGTGAACGCTCTCAGCATTAAGTTTCAGATTACCCTAATAAGCAGAAAAATGAAACATGTGGAATCACATTCCAACGGTAGAAAATGTACTAAGCCATGCTTCCGATACATGGGATTAAGAAAATATTGACATTCTTATGCTAACAAAAGCCCATACCATATGGTAGCAATATACTAATCACATTTAAGGAAGGAAAAGTATTGTTTTACGAGGTAGAAACAATTATAAGAAGAATAAAGAAAATTTGAGTAACGATATGTGCACACTATTTGTACCAAAACATTACACTTGAATTAATATTACTGGTTGAAGAAACTTGTCACATAAGCGAGTATAATGTTTTGGTGCAAAAAGTGCGTACACATATCATTATTCGTCTCAAATGAAGTAATAGGTAAAAAGGCATTAGATGACCCTTTTACCGTAGAGAACATAATAACGCAAAACCATATATCTGGTGTAAAACATGGAGCCATAAACTCTACCTTCAATGTGTCTAAAGTGTCAAAATCCTAGAGCTTTTTGAGCCAAAGTTTACTCGCGCATGAAGTTGAGTTTCTTTCTGATGTACTAAACAAATTGCTGGGTTAACTTCAGAAGTAGCTGGCATGAAAAGTGAATATTTTGAAACCAAAGAGGATAAAACAATTAGTTTATTTACTTTTCTAATAGATCAAATTACTCAAAACAAAACATACACTGCATAAAAATATGGAAGCTCCTTGTTAAATAGCATAATATAAGAATTAATCATCAGTTAGGGAAAGATTGGCTAACCAGGAGAGAAAATCTTCAATGAACACCAGAGACCCCAGTCTGAAAGATATAAAAATCTAAAAGATCACAACAGCCAGTAATAACCAGGGACCAAGAAAATAAATAAATATTGTCAACAACCTCAGCATATCATAAATTTCGCAATTCACAAAGAGTTTTGGTACCACAAAAAAAATGAGAAGAAAAAAAAAACTTCACATGTCATTCACATTACACAAAAGAAATATGAATACAAGATCGCTGTGTGTTCTTATAGCATATCTATGTACAACACAGAAACCAAGCTTTATGTTTTCTGTATTTCACAACAACTAAGGCATTTGCAGTAACCTTAAAGAAGAATAATGCGAGCTATTGCAGTAACTGGGGAACCAATGCAAATCATCAAATTTAACAACTTTGCAGTCCACTGATGCATCACTGTTTTCTTCTCAAACAGACGAATTTGAGGAAAAGACCATCAAAATCACCTCATATCTGCAGCTACATGAACAACTTGGTAGAGAAACTCTTGACCCAGGACACTGCTGAAAACACATTGCAAAATGATCAATGAACAGTAAAAGCTTATTCAGTATTTACAAATATAATATAGCAAACAGGTAATAACATTACCTTATATATCACTTGGCAGAAGAGACACGTTGAAGAGATGAAATCCAGCTACTTGAATGACCCACTTTATTACCACTTTCATGACCAGAATTTGCAGCTTCAGCAGGCAAAACAGATTTATGAACATGTCTTCTTGAGGTTCCAGCAAGTGCATGAGAAGAAGATGGCGTATACACATCACTGACAAGCTAAGGAAAAAAAAGACAGTTATAACGTTGACATTTTTGGAGTCAGATTTGAGCATACCAGGACAAGTAGGAAACATATATATAAAACATAATCTCGGGGAAAAAAAGCACTAGTAGATATTAGAATGTCATTTACTCTATTCTCAAAAAAAAAAAAAATCATTTACTCACATTCTTTTCGAGAGGATTATCATAACTCAAATTCTTTGTCGCTGGCTGTTTAAATTGCATGCGAATGCTAGGACCAGTAGCGTTGGTAGATCGAATGCGATCTGTGACCTCCGGTGAGTAAGAAACATTAGCAGCTCCAGCCACTAACATAATTTACAAAAGAAATTCGTTTCATTTAATAGAGGCAAGCTGGAAAATAGACATTAACAGACAAGAATGGGAAAAAAATGTTTCCCGCAATCTTTAACTAAAAATAAAAATAACAAAACCAAAAGGGAGCTCTACTTCACAAGCCAATACATCGATTTAGAAAAATAGAATAGGGAGACATAAATAAAAGCCCAAAGCCAAGTCTAACCTTGGTGACTACCTGTATCCATTTGCATTGAATGATTATTGCTGCCTCCATGAGCTGGCTGTAACAGCCATTCAACATTGTTATAAGCACACAACAAAGGTAACATCAACAAAATTTAGGAAAGATATTTCAGCAAACACACTCACAGACAATCGAGCTTGTGTTTTATTTTTTTGTGCCTGCTGGTATTTTATGATAGTCCAGTCAAATATGTAATCAAATTCATATCCTGCCATTGTCCAACAAGATCACCAATGAGTTCAAAATAAAGAGGAGCAACAAAAAATGATGGAAGGGAAGAGAAACATTTAAATTTTTAACATTCCAACCTTCACGAGCAAACAAATCACGGAATAGCCGCTTCAGGAATCCATAATCAGGTCTTTGATCAAATGTCAATGAGTGGCAATAATGGAAATATGATGCGAACTCCACAGGATGAGATTTACATAGAACCTTCTCAAAATAGCAGTTGGTTAGATTTACAATACAATGGAACTATCCAAAAACAAAATAGTAATTGACATGCACCTCAATGGGAGTTGATAACTTCTTTTCGCATATCTTGTCATATTTTTGCTTTTTTGTAGCAGCTTTTAAACCCTGCCATGGAAGGCTAAACAAACAAACAAAAAAATAGCAATTCCTTAATACAAAATTATGGCAACGATGATGTTAAAGATAATATTAACAAAAATAAACTTAAGATATAGAACAGAAAGAAAATATGAATGACCAAATTGATGGTGCCGTTGCATACTATCGAACAGAGCATTTAAAAATTCTACCTACAGATACACATATTAAAAGCGAGAATGAACAAGTAAAGAATAAACACATCCAACAAATTAAAGAAATAGCATATCTTATCTAAATGATGAAAACTAATGACATACCTTCCTCTCAAGAAATACAGAAGTACATATCCAAGTGACTCTAAATCATCCCTTCGACTTTGCTCTACAGGGAAAGCACCATTAAGTAAACTTAGTTTCATCAAGGTACAAAAGAATATAATAAATATAAACAACATAAAATTTTCTGCTTACCAATTCCAAGATGTGTATTGCAGCTTGCATATCTCGCAGTCCCTGTTAAGTTTTTGTTCTCCCTATAGAAGGCAATCGTCAGTGGAAAATAATAATAGGTAGTATAAGCTTTCTTTCTTTTCTTTGGGTCCCGATAGAAAGAGATATTATTTGGGAAACGTGTGAAAAGGAAAAGGAATGCACATATAAGAAATGAAAACCATTAAAAGTCAAACAAACCTGTAAGGAATGTGACGATTGGTTGTTGAATCCCTATATCTTTTTGCAAGTCCGAAATCAATTATGTAAACCTAAAGAATTATATTATTGACAAAAATGATCAAATATGAAAAGAAATTTCCACCCAGAAGAAGGTATTAAAAAGAGGAGGGAAACTAAATTATCACCTGATTTGCTTTCCGACCAAGACCCATGAGGAAGTTGTCTGGTTTTATGTCTCTATGCAAATATCCTTTTGAATGCACATACTCTATCCTCGTAATCTGGACCATAAAGAAATTAGGTAAGCAAATATAAACTTCAGCTTTCCCAATAATATGATTTGAAGCAGGGAGAGGGATGATGATCAGATTGACGGTGTAAATATGAGAAAGCTTCACAACCGACCGCAGACCAATGATACGCCAATTGCAGAGAAATTAAACTTACAGGATGTTATATACATTGAATAAATTGTGTAAAGATAATGCTTACCATCTGATCGGCCAACATTACGACTGTCTTTAATGAAAATTTCCTTCCACAATACACAAACAAATCCTCCAAACTAGGTCCCAGCAAATCAAGAACAAGCACATTTTCCTCCCCATCTACGCCAGACCATTTTATGCCCGGAATGCCACCTGGATTCGGTACGTAGAAAAAGAACACAAAGTATTAACCATCAATTATAAGTATATCAATACACCCAACAAGAAAAAAAAATTAACAGTCTCGTAAGAGCTCATACTTCCTCCTTGAAGAGTAATGTATAGCTTGGCCTCGTATATTAATTGGGGATGCTTTGTTTTGCTATTTTCCTGCAACCACAAAATAAATACTTTTAAAGTTAAGCAAATTGCTCCGGAGTCCAGAGTCCATTAACAAATAAATTTGCCAATTTGTTTTTAAATAAATAAAATAATAAAATAAAGATGAAAATGAAAATTTGCGGCTTAAAATTACAGAAACGAACTAATATAAATATATATAAATACTTTAATAAGTTTTTAGCAAAAAATAATACTTTAATAAGAATGAAATTCCCTATACATGAACATGCATATACATAGACAAAACACATCGCCACATATTAAACAAAACGCACATAAACAGTCCATTAAAATATCAAAAAAGAAACTGCGATGGCTAATTCAAAACTCACAATCTTGACAGCAACGATCTCGAATGTGTCGATATTCGTAGCTGCAACAAAAAAATCGAAACAATAACAAAAAGTTAAATTATCAGCTTCGAACACATATACATAGAAGTTCTATGATAGAACGAACAGGAGGCCGGATTCATCACTAACCAAGAAATATTTCACCAAACGAGCCGCTACCGATTTTCCGGCCGAGCTTGAATTTGCCGCCAACGATCCTGTCCATGACGACTAGTCGAATGGATCGGATCAATCAGATCATCGAAGTGCAGAGATGAGATCCAAACGAAGTGAATCCCGATTTTCCTTTTAGCTATGGAGCTGAGAAACCGAAAATGAGCTCTGATTGTGTTCGTCGCGTTTGTGTGGCTTTCGGGGGTTAGTGAGGCGAGGAGGATAAATAGAGGGGTAGTTTCGTAATTTAGTGTAGGAAGAGAACGCGTTGACTCTTTGACTAATCCGAATCGGGTTTTAAGGTCCGGGAAGGAGGGACCGGATTATTATTTTCTAATCACAGTCACAGAGCGTCAGAAGGGAATGTATTATTACAAGGATTATTACTGCGTAATCACAACTCGCCACGTCGACGACATAATGTTGGGGCGTTGAATTTACTATATTGCCCCTGATAGGTTATGAAATGATAATAGTGGGGCCCGGTTTGATCAGAACATTAATGGGCAGATGGGTCAGAGTAGAAACTAGAAAGAAAGGTCTGGCTAATAGGGCCACCACATGATTTGGACGTAGTCTACAAGGTTTACGTTACTTAACAAGGCCCATCTAGATGATCTATCATCAATTGTTGAAAAAAATTCCCCTAGCCTTATTATGTTTAGTAATGAAAATGAAGTTTGTAATCAAAATACTTACACGACCTAAAACGAAAAAAAAGGCATGTGATTAGAATTACTCATGAATTTATAATACATATATTTATAAATAGCTCATGAATTTTGTTGAACCTAGATAGCTTATCATCTAACTGAAGGACATATTTTATTAAACTATAAACTACTAAAGTCAGCAAGCAACATGAGACAAAACTGTCTCTAAAAATTTAAATAATAAAGTTATAACGTTCTCAAACAACACACTTAAAGAGCTATAGCTTTAGCTTGTATCATTGAATACTACACACCAACTCATTAACATATTGATAATGATCCTCAAAATATCTACAAAATAAAATAAGATAAAAATAAATTAATCACATATTAATATTAATTTGACTGATACAGATTAAGAAAATTAGTTCTATTGCACCTATGAATTTGAGCTAAGATAATTAGTTTTGATTACATTATAAGTTGTTGGTGTCCTGTGCTTTTATATATTACAATTTTCATATTTTCTATTATGAAACTTTTTTATTTGGTACCATTATGTTTTGTATACAGGCGTACAGCAATGACAATTGTAAGAGAAAATTATAGGGATTAAAAGTTTTTATTATAAATATGGTACATTTAAGTTTGATCAATTTATATGGTATTGTTTTTATTTTTAGGTCTTTTTATAGTATTTGATATGTCATATATATGTAAATGTAAATTAGTTTTTCAAATCTCATATTTAATGTTTTTATTTGTTTAGGTAGTTTTATTTGTCACTGATGTTGGAAAAGTCGTCGGAGTTTGCTGTCGGTGCTGAAAAAATCATTGGAATAGTGGTCGGTGCCGGGAAAGTCGTCGGGGTTGCTGTAGACGCCAAAAAATTCATCGAAATTGGCATTGTCGCCAGAAAAATCACTGAAAAAATACTAAGAAACCGATTTCTTGATGCAGAAACTGGCTTCTTGATGAAGAAACTACTTTCTTAGTGATTTTTTCGGTTACAATGTCAATTCTGATGACTTTTCTGACACTGGCAGCTACTCCGGTGACTTTTCCGGCACAGACAACAAACTTCATAAAAGTCATTGAAATTGGCATAGTCACCGAAAAAATTACCAAGAAACTAAAAAAACCAGTCTCTTGATGAAGAAACTAGTTACTTGATAAAGAAACCAGTTTCTTAGTGATTTTTTCGGTGATTTTTCTGACGACAATGCCAATTATTACGACTTTTCTGGCGTTGGCAGCAACTTCGATGACTTTTTCGACACCGACAGCTACTTCGATGACTTTTACGGTACCGACAGCAAACTCCAGAAAATTCGTCAGAATTGGCATTGTCGCCGGAAAAGATTATCGAAAAAATACCAAGAAACTGGTTTCTTGCTGAAGAAACCAGTTTCTAGGTGATTTTTTTTGTGATTTTTCCAGCGATAATGCCAATTCCGATGACTTTTTCAGCACCGGCAGCAACTCTGGTGACTTTCCTGGTGCTGGCAGCAACTCCGGCAACTATGCCAATTCCGATGATTTGTTTCAGTTAACTTTATTGTTTAGCATTTATATTTCGTTATGATTTTTCATAGTGTCGAATCTAGTTTCACATGGTTCATAAGTTCGAAACTGGTTTTACAGGGTTTAAGGGTTCTGTAAGGAGGTTGCTCTATTTTATGATGTTATTGTATATTTTTTTTTAAAGTTTCTTTTTATTATTTTATTTATAAGTTTGAAACTGGTTTTCACACTTATATTTTGTTTTAGATTATTGTTGTGCATTGTGTGTTAGTTTGTTTATATTCATCAATCTTTTTTTTTTGTGTTTTTTCTCCATTTGGTTGATTGATGAAACTGGTTTCAATTATTTTCATTGTATATCATTTTTGTTTTGTTTTCATAATCTTTATTATTGTTGTGTCACGTAACTAGTGTTGGGTTTTGTGCCCTAAATAAAACTCATTTCAATATGTTATCCCAAAATTGGCACTTTGACGTGGCATCACAAGAATGGTGACACGTGGCATCAACTTAGAGCACCTGGTCGGATCAACATGCCGAGCAGGATGCCTCGCTGGCATGTCCATAATGGAATACTCAACGAGCCGTGCAGAATGAGCAACACTTAGCGAATTCAGCCAAGCACTTCGTGAGTCACCAGCTCAATCCCTATAACTCAGGGATCAACTTGCGTGGATACGGCATACACACGATTCCACTATTGATGTATACGGCCTCAATTCCACGATCCTAGCATTCAACAATGATCCCACGATCTTGGTGTTTATGCGCTCTGTAACGAGAGAGGAAACTCCTCCTCCTCAAGTTTCCTGCCCTATAAATAGTGAGGAATGTTCACTGTGCAGGAGGACGAAAAAAGAGAGATTGAGCGAAACTGTATAACAGTGATCATACGCCAAAACGCTATAAGCTAAGGCCATCTAAGAATTATATATTCAGAGATATTATTGTAAGAGCTATAAGAAAAGGAATCTTCTTCCTTATTCTTAAGTCAATACAACTAACGAGGATTAGGCTATTACCGAACTGCTCGGGGCTGAACCTTTATAAAATTTCTGTGTCTTCTTATTATAATTATTTGCTTTATTACGTATTCTTATTACGACATATCGTTTATCGCTTATTAAAAGACGCATTGCCGTTGGCTAAAAGCGAAGTCAACACAATATAATCAGATTTACTAATTAATAAAGATCAGAAATCGCATTTTATGTTGCATGGTTCACATGGTTTATTTCATGATTATATTTAATGTATAAATTCTATTAAGTCCAGAACATATGTATTTATTCATGATTATAGTGTCGTCACTACAGTGGAATATAATCATGATTATATGTGTAAAAGTTTAATTCCCTCATTTGTCAGTTCACTGGATTTAGACTGGCATGATAATCAGCGATAGGTATACTTACACCTTGGGTAAGTGTTATGTCCTTTCCAGGGCATTGACAAAGTTTACCAGTATCGGATGTATGGAGTATACATTGGAAGGGACCGATATTGATCTTAGATAAGATATCATAAACTTACCGTTATATCTTTCTAAGTCAATATCAATGGTTGATCTTAGATCTATGAATCTTAATCCTGACATGGTTAGGTTCGATCTCAAGAGTGTTATTTGTGTTCTTTGATTTGTTAGTTAAGCCTACCTTTTGGTCTAGGTAATACGTACATGTTGGGAACATGATAGTACAATTGAGTGGGAGCGCTAAACATAGATATGGAATCTATAGCTTTTATCTGAACATAAAAGTGAAGCGATAATTTTCTTCGAGCTTGGCTGAATAGAGATAAATAATTGAGATCTCATTTCAGTAATTATATTAGTTTACTGAAATATCATTTATAGGTAGCTAAGTGTTTTAAGGATAAAATACATTGAAGGGTAGAACGGTAAATTTGTTCCTATTCTGTGTAGATCATCTATAGAGGATCCTTGACTATTAGGATTGTAACGATGGATAATCATAACGTATCTATATCGTGGTACATATAGAGCGTTCTATATAACATAAAGTGTATTCAATTCCAAGTTCTATAGTGGTTCAATGAGGAATTAATAAGTTAGGGAATTACTTGGTAAATTCTAGATCTGTTTATTGGAAGCTCGGTTATATAGGCCCATGGTCCCCTCACTAGTTGAGATAATACTGCTTGCAGACTCAGTTAATTGATTTTAATTAATCAATTATAATTCTAAAATTAGACTATGTCTTATTTATGAATTTTCACTAAGCAAGGACTTAACTGTGAGGAAAAGAGATTTTGGGGTCAATTTGTTAATTAAGAGACTTTGTATGGTCTAATTAATAAATTACATAAATGACAATTTTATTTAGTAATTAATTATAATTATTAAATAAATAGTTTTGGTATTTATAAGGTTGAATTGGAAAATATGGTATTATTGAAAAGAAGAATAAGTGGTTGGAAAAAAGTGGCAAAATTGTAACTAGAAATTAGTCCACTTTAAGTGTACGGCCAAGAAGTATTTTTTGCCCAATATTTTATTCTTTTTTAATCCATATAATTCAACCCTAAGCCCTAGTTGAAACACTATAAAAGGAACATGATACTCTCACTTATCCAACTTTTGTCAACTTGACTATTCAACCAAACCTAGATGAGAGAGTTCTTTCTATAGAGATTTCATCTCCTTCATTGTTCTTCACCATATTTGAAACCCTTACTGATGAGTGACGTGCCCACACATAGCAAGTCAAGTACTCAATCATAATGAGTAAGACGGTGGTAACCAAACCTGAAAGAGAGAAAGAGATCCAGGTTCAGATCTTGATAATGCTCTGCTACAGAAAGGAATCAAGGGCTAGAGATCTTGAACGAAAGGAGTCATTATATTCCGCTGCAATCAATGTAAGGTTTTCTTAAACCCTTATGTGTTTCTTTTATTGTTTTAGAGAATTCATATTTAGGATGTTAATCAACATACTTATTAGTAAATTTAGATCCTGGTAAAATATTCCCAACAATTATTTCCTTGATGAAGAAACCGGTTTCTTGATGAAAAAACCACTTTCTTGGTGATTTTTTCGGTGATTTTGCTGGTGACAATGCCAATTCTGATGACTTTTTTGACGCCGACAGTAACTTCGGTGACTTTTCCGACACCATCAGCTGCTCCGACAACTTTTCTGACACCAACAGCAAACTCCAGAATAGTCGTCGGAATTGGCATTGTCGCCGGTAAAATCACCAAAAAAAATACCAAGAAACCGGTTTTTTCATCAAGAAACTGACCAATTTCTTGGTGATTTTTTCGACGACAATTCTACTTCCGACGAATTTTTTGGTGCCGACGGCAACTCTGGTGACTTTTTCGACACTGACTCCCACAACTCCGGCAACTCCGACGACTTTTTTGGTGCCGGCAGCAAACTCCGGTGACTTTTTCGGTACGAGTGACAACTCCGACGATTACTGTAGTTTCATTTGTTTTATTTTTTTAAAAAATAAATATAAAGGAAATTTTAATATTTTTTATGGTAATTCAATTACATTTTTATTTTTTATGAATCTTAAATTTAGATTCTCTTTTTAATGTTTTTTATATGATTTTTTTTTTAAAAAAAAAAACATATTTTTAGTTTGATTAGTTAGATAATACCATATTTAGTGACATTTACTTTTTATGTTATATTTATCATAACTATAATACTTTTTCTCATATATTTGAAAATAACCCCAATCGTAATGGTAAATAAAAGTCCATTAAATTGTAATCCAATTACAATGTAATGGTTATTACAATAATACTCATTAAAATAAATCAATGTAATGCTTACTACAAACATTTACACTTCATTACAAAAGTAACGTAAAGTAAAATAATAATATAATACAAATATAATAAAAGAAACTCAAAAGCCCATTCTCATTTGAATATTTTATTTTATAGGTTAATTAAAATTTTCAAATTATAAACTTTGATATATATCAAATTATGATTTTTAAATTTTTTCAATTGTTAAAAATTCTTCCTGAAATATACAGATTATTAAATTTAAATTTTTTTTGTCTAATTTTACTAACAAACGTCTTACGTGGATGAAAATTTAAGAGACATAATTTAGTATGTGTCAAAGTTCGGGTAGCAAAATTTAGTACATCTCAAAGTTTTGGAGGGCATGATTACATAGACAATTATCAGGTTAGTAAAATTGAACGAAATCGGACAGAAATTCTTAAATCCAATAAAATAGTTTAGGGAGAATTTTTAACGGTCTAAAAAATTTGGAGACACAATTTAATGTATGTCAAAATTCAGAAATTAAAAATCTTAATTAGCCTATTTTACAATTATTGAAATAAAAATAACTAGGATAATTTGGTTAATATACCTCTCATTCTTTTACATTTTTTTTACCAAACCAAATACAATAATTTTAATTATAATATTTATTCTAACACCAAACTAAATATTGTAATTAATTTTCGTTACTATTCAAATAAATTTTAATTGTTTAGAGTACCAAAGAAAGTAATTTGTGCAGGAAAAAATTGTTTGACAAAAATCATATAGAATGTACCATTTTTTGTACAGATTTTATTAATACAAGTTACCCAATACAAATTTATCAAATTAGAGGGTTTTAATAATTAAATAAATGCAATGTTTCATGTGATTTATCAAACAAAAAAAATAAATTTGTGTATATGTTTATCGTAATTTGTAATGTTTATATTATACTTGGTAAGTATTTATTTTGAATTTTGAGTATCCTAAAAATTTGTGAGAAGAGTTTAGATGGAAGCAGGCCCTCTCAAGGTGTTCAGAGGCCTAGGGCGAAATTTGAAACGGGGCTTTTTTTACAAAAAAATAAAATAAATATTATATAATTCTACTTATTTTTACTTTGAGATTATTATTGAAATTTTGACACAATATAATTTAACTTTTTATCTTCATATAACAAATAATTTTTCTCACCATATAAGGTAACTTAACGTAATATTTAATTATAATTAATAGCATCTTTATTGAAGTGTTATATATTTTAGGACTTTTGTTTTAAAAAAAAAATAAAATTCAATAGTATATCAAAAATTATGTTAATTTTTTTTAATATATGTAATAAGTTTTTATAAATTTTAAAAAATAAATAATAATTAATAAATATATTTTTTATTTAAGTTATAATATTTTAGTTATTTTTTAAAAATATTTGATTTATTTATTAGAATTACAATAAATTATTTTATCTGTTTGATTGCATCAAGAGTAATTTTTAAAAAATTGTTTACTAAACATAATCTTTGCTCCTTACTAAAAATATTTATAACATAATATTTTTTTTTTAAATAATATTTTTTTAAGAAAAAAAACCCCAACAATTTACTATAAATTTATTTCTAAACATTATATTATATATATATATATTTAGGTAATGCATTGAATATATCTTAAAATATTATATTCTTATCAAATAAATAAAAATAAATAAATAAACATACATATCTTTTACAAATTTTAACCATACCTTTGAATTTTTAAAACAAATAAAATGTGAGGGAGGTAGGAATCGAACTCGGCACCCACACCTCAACATAAAACCCCTCTATTACCAACTAGCTATAAGCCATTTTATGTAATTATTGAACCAAAATGTATATATATACATATATTATATTTTTATTTTTTTTATATATATAATATTAATTTTAATTTTTTCGGGGCCTTCAAAATTGTGGGGCCTGGGGCCAAGGCCCCGGCTGTCCCACCCTCTGGCCGGCCATGGATGGAAGGTAATATGAAACACATTTAAAATAGTTTCACATACATTACCCTTAAAAAGCTATGTAGAAGTGGAAAAGTTACACTTTCCTATCTATAAAACTTCTAAGATTAATTAGGATTTTACCTCTTGAATTTTGACATGTACCAAATCATATTCCTAAACTTTTAAAGTCGTTAAAAATGCCCCCTGAACTATTGAGATTGTTGAATTTAAACACTTTTTTCTAATTTTAGTAAAAAAGTTAACATGGATGAAAGTTCATGGGTCATAATTTAGTACATGTCAAAGTTCGAGAGACATGATTTGGTAGATATCAAAGTCTGGGGAGCATGGTTTAGTACATAAACAATCACTAAAATAGTAAAATTGAATGAAATTAGACAAAAGTCTTTAAATCTAACAATTTCAATAGTTCAGGGGGCATTTTTAACGACCTTAAAAATTCAGGAGCATGACTTGGTACAAGTCAAAGTTTAGGGGGCAAAAATCCTAATTAGTCAACTTCTAAATGTGTGTGTTTGTCTTATATTACTCTTGAACTATGACTACCCTTGCATTTTTTAATTTTTTAAAAGTAGTCTCTGAACTATTTACAGTATTGTAAATTGGTCATTTTGTCAAGTTTTATCACACGCGCTAAATAGAACAAGGACATGGCTATTTAGACACACTAGTGCTATGTCAACGCTACGTGCCTAGTTAATTTGAAAAAAATAATTTAAGTTTTTTTAATTTAGTTTTAAGTATTTTTTGTAATTATTAATTGACTTTAGTTTAATGATCTTTTAAAAGTACATATATTTTTTTTAATTTTAAATTATACACATGATGCTGATGTGGCAACTGGTTAATTAATTATATCATCATTTTGTTTGTTACGTGTGACAAAATTTGACAGAAAGACCAATAAACAATTAATGGATTATTTTTTAAAAATTAAAAAATATAGGGGTACAATAATACACATTCATAGTTTAGAGATAAAAATCCTAAAAAGACTTAGATAAATGTTATATGTTTAGTGTGATTTAAAAAAAAAAAAAAACATAGGCAAAGTACTGAATATATACTAACAATTAAAAAGAGATATCAAATGTGTAAATTCCAAAAATCCTAATTAGTCAAAGTACCCCTATATCAAATGTGATTTAAAAAAAAAAAAAAAATAGGCAAAGTACTGAATATATACTAACAATTAAAAAGAGATATCAAATGTGTAAATTCCAAAAAAGTATTAAAAAAATTTGGCAGTGCCCTAAACATAGAATTAGCGTCCATGCAGCTAGATAATTAAAATCATAATTTTTTTTATTTGATACATATTAATATAGTTACAACAAATATCCAACATATTTTTTTTTAAAATAGAATAATTTAATGAAAAGAAAATAGTGTTTTTGTTTGAATTATTATTTCAGCACAATTGATTATAGAGTAACTAGGCAACTAATCCGCGCTTCGCGCGGTTATAATATTTTTAAGTTGCTAAATATTTAAATCAATGAGTGATAGAATCTAAAGTATAGCATACAATTTTGAATTAACAATACTTTTTAATGGTTGGATCTTTTTATACATAAAGTTTGTTTATTCTATTAAGGTTGTATACTGATTTGGTACGATATGTTTTATCTAAATACAATTTTAGTACTTTATATTTTATAATAATCAATACTCGTCCTGTATTTTAAAACCATGCAAAATATTCGGTACTCTAAACACAGATTTGATTAATTATTGAACACATTATGTGCTACTATTATTTATTATTTTAGTTAATTTTTTTTTTCAGAATACCAAATATTAAAAAATTAATGTTAATATGAATTGGCATTAATAAGTAAAATAATTGGAAAAAGTTAATAAAAATTTGAAAAGAAAATAGAAAATTTAGTTTCTCCAAAAAAAAAGTTAGAGGGCCACATCACATGCTTTAACTCAACATAATATATTAATAATAATTACACTATTAAAAATAAAAAAGGATCATAAATGCCATAGAACACAAATTGTTCTTCTTCCACACGATTATTATTATTATTAATAATAATAATAATAATAATAATAATAATAATATAGAAATAACCACAAATCCCATAAAATAAAAACTAATTAAATTAAAACTTAAAAAACTAAGATTAGAGAAAGAAGCACATATAGGCTGCCACATGATCTTACTTGTATTTTACTTTGCATATTTATATAGAAAATAATATAATATCTATTGATAATTACTATAAATATTAAAATTAAAAATATTAAATGATTAGATTTTGATCCAATAGTCAATAATAATAAAAATATTTAAGTTTTAATTCTTAATTTAGCTACTTAATAATAAAAATTGAGTCAAATATATGTTTATATAAAAAATATTTAACTCAAATTTAACTTTTTTTATATCTCTCAACCAATAGAACAACTTCACCACATATTATTATAGTCCACAAAATATAAAAGCGAGATATATTTTTTTTAATTAAATAACAAACTTTAAGTGTAGAAATTTAAATTTTCATAAGTAATACTCATTAAGAGTGTACCATTTATATTAGATAGAATAGATTTGTAACTTTTTTTTTTCCTTGTATGAAATATAATATAAACCTACCTACAAAACATTTTATTACATCAATCAAAATCATATAATATATGTACAAAACATTTTGTTTTGTGACCACAAAACATCCTAACCTATATGCCTTAATTACCAATCTCATTCACTAATTTACTAATTTCATATATTTAAAAAAAATTCATTATCACCTAATTCCTCATTATTCTATTACCATACTTACAATATAATTATATATACATTCTTGTAATGTGAAAAAGAAAATATCTATATATATACTACAACATATTATATAATTATATATACATAGCATATGTTGTCATATTTTGTAGAGTGGGAGCATTGTATCTTTGTTAAGGCTAAAAGATTGGAGATGTCAAAAAATCATAATCAACACTTTTGGAAAAGTAAACTAATATCCAATTTGATATTGATATATATACACTTCTAATGTATATTTTCTTAAAAAAAACAAATTAAATAGAAAAAAAAAATTAAGAAGTGGTATGTACAATAATTTTTAATTGTGAGAAACCATTTTGCTTAAAAAAAATTATTTCTTATATAAATAGTCTGATCACTCTAATCACCTTAGAAGAAGCTTGAGCATATTTAACCATATTACAAAATACATAATTAATCTTTCTAAAAATTTTAGAAACAAATCTCACACTAAAATTTATTATTATATTTAGTTTGTTTAAACACGAAGAAGGCATTTAAGAAAATTATTTTAACTTTAACGATCATTGAATCAATATAAATATAATCTAATTACTTTTTACTACCACACCAACAATGATGAGGTGCTTGTAAAAAAAAATATAAAACTATAGAAGAAAAATATATAAATTAATATAGGTCATGCACATATTATGTTATTATGATTCTAAACACCCAACAAAATAATTAAATAACCAAACCACACAACACAACTAAACATAAAAATATTGTTGCAAAAAAAAAAAAAAAAAAAAAAAAAGAAAGAAAAGATAAGAAAACTACTAATTAAAGCAACAAATGTTCTTTAAACTACAAAATACCTCAAACCCAAACCATAAAACAAATTATGTAGTAGAAGAAAAATAGGAGAGGTCAAATCTGATAACATCCAATAATCTAATTTATACATATAAACTAGGAAACAAAAGCCGCGCGTTGCGCGGTCTTAAAAAAATCATAAGCTATATATATTATTGAAAAAAGTTTATTTTTTAAATGTGAATTTTTTACAAAGTTAAATCATAAAAAAAAACTGAAGTTTCTAAAAAATAATAAAAATGCATTGAAAAAATATGATTTATCTTATCATTCTTAGTCTTACATATATAATTTTTTTTAATTATTAACAATTAATTTATTAAAATATCTTTTAAGAAAAGTTTTTAAGGTGTATTTTTTCTTAAAAATCGACGATCACTATATTTTAAAACAAAATTAATAGTCACTAATAACACACATAATTTTTCACTGATAAATTAATAAAAAAATATATAAAACATTATTTAAACTTTCAATAATAAGTTACAACTATTAATATTAATTATTACTTAATTTTTTTAATAATAGACATACAACTACTTAATAAATTAATTAACATTATTTATAATTTGTAATAAATATTAAAATTACTACATAAATAGAGAGATTAGCAAAAGAAGAATATAACGCCACCTCTTTAATTAATTTTTTTTGTTGTGGGAAAATTATTATCATATTATTGTTGCATTTATTTTTAAATAAATATTATAAGTTGAATGATCATGTAACTTTACTTTTTACTTAATTAAATTATTATTATTATTTTAAGACAAATCAATTATTTAATTATATTATTTATGTGAAATTAAAAATTGAAATTATCAAAAATTATGAAAAATAAGATATTTGAAAAATAAAGTGTCATCTCACCTCTCTATATTATCATTGTTTTTTTTTTTTTTTCACTTTTGAGAGTATTTTTTGTTTTTAACAATCCTATTAGAGATGAATTATTATTGTTCAATTAATTTTTTTAATGCTAAAAATGAGTATCATGATCACATAATCAATATTAAAATAATGTCAAGACATTTATTTTATTACAAATATAGAACCATTAGTATTTATTAACACAAAATATATTTTGAATAAATAAATTAAAAATAATATTTTCCATCATGTACTTGTTGTAGTTGCCTCTATTTTTAGGTATGATCATTATTATTTTACATCATGTACACTATTGAGAGTGAGATAACATTCTCTATGCATTAATAAATCATCTCAATATTTAATGAGAAAAAATGTATTGTAAGACTAAAAAATTATACAAATATTAGGAAAGAGAAAAAATGAGAAAGTATCTAATATTACACTATATATATGTAATATTTATACATGTACGTATAAAAAATGGAGTAAAAAGTGATAAAAAAAATACAAATATATTGCTAAAATATTTACATAGAGAAGTGAAAGGTATGTGTTGACCGAGGTTTTCGGCAACTATTAAAATATGATTATAATAAAGAGCTGTAAGAAAGTGAGATGAAGATTTTTTACGTGGTTGGGGCGTTAATGAGCCTTAGTCCACGAGCCTCTGTTATTAATGGATGTATTTAATGGAGATTCTACACTTGATTGAATGTCTTTCTCATAAATACAGAGAATGTTCTTGGTGAGTATTTTCTCTTCTTGCTCTTTTGCAACCCAAGATTCTCGACCCCATTAAATGAGCTTTGAGGGGGTATTTATAGTGTTTTGGTGGGGTAATCCCTAGAATCGTTCTTACACATGTGTCTGTAAGTATCCATAAAGCTGGGCATTTCCGATGAATATACCATGGGTGATGCATGGTCAAATCCCTAGGTGCTGTAGGGCTTTTATGAAGAATGTCCTTTTTGCCTTGTGATTGACGTGACTCTTCGCGAGTAGCGAGTCGCTAGACTTAAATGATCATTACTGTAGCGCTGCTGTTTGGGGGTTGTGCCGTCAGACTTTATTGCGTGTTACAGTCCCAACACGCTTCCTCCCATGCAGCATTAAATGCGACTTGATTGCTCGGGAGAGACCTGACATGTCCCGGAGAGCCTTCACGCTATACTAGCTTCCTGGAGTACCTTGTACTCCGGATGCCTCCTCCGGGACCCATGCTAACAGCGCTTCTTGGTGGCGCACAAAGACTTAGCAAATCTTTCCAAGTTATCTGATCCACGTGTCCCCTCTCGACTGGTCCACGTATTTTGGGCGAATTCTGGAGCAACATTTACCCCCCAAGCCTTGTTTACTTAGTAAAAATAAACCAAGGCTTGTTCAAGTGTCTCCGGTTGACTCCTCGTTTCCCTAGCTCGAGCCTCGAGCGCGTGGGGGCAAATTAAATGATGTCATTTAATGCAGCGATTTGCTTTTTGCAGGAATGTCTCCAGCCGCCTCCTCGGTCTTCTGATACGAACCTGGGGGCGCGTGGAGGTGCGTTTGATAATGGCATTAAATGCAGCGATTCGCTTTTGCAGAGGTCGATTCGTTTCACACCCCATGATTGATGCGGCGCATTAATGGTGTCAGACGGATACTCAAACGTTTCCACCGCCTTAATGGTAGATTGATCTGATCCGTTGATCTTTGGGAATTCGAATCGTGCGTCTCCCCCACCGTGCGATTGGTAGGTGATGACGCCTGTTCCTCATGCGTTTTTGCCTATAAAAGCCACCACCTTTCCTTCATTTCGGTTACTTTCCATTCCTTGCCATTTCTGCTCGAATTTCCTAGAGAGAAAATTCCTCAAAGTAGCACGAACTGTCTTAATACCCAGACACTTCATTCAGTTTTCCGGTGTTTGACTTTGCCAGTTCTTCTCAACTCTCACTCAACCACATTCAGTACCTCCAGTTCAACGATCGACTGTAAGTTTCTTGCATCCTTAGATAATAACATGCTTATATTTACTTCGTTCGTTGTCTGGGTTCGTACTTAGAGGCTTCTGTGAGTGTTTAAGTTCTTCGAGTTCTGCTGTATGTTTACTGCGTTAGTTGTAGGATCGCCATTATCATGCCCCTGTTGTAGTTATACAGTTCTGTTTGAAGAGGGCCACGTGTTCTTCGTTTAACAGTCGCTTAGGGCATAGGATGGCTTTTCTCTTTTTTTTCTTTTTTTTCTTTTTGCAAAACCACTTTCTGCGATTTCACTGCACCCGACACTTGTTCAGGGATTCTCTCCAGAGTTTCCCATGTGACACGTGTCCGGAGGGGGCCTCTTTCCAGCGGTTAGGGGACCCCCACTCCCTTTTTCTTGATTTAGGGTTTGGTATGGGACCTAACTGCTGGACTTTTCTTTTTCCCTTTTTGTTTTTTCTCAGAACACAAAATGTCTGCTTCTGGCTCAAAATCTTCGAAGAAGAAAGGGAAAAATATGGCCACGCTGGAGGAGGTTTCTCTGGGACCCGTTGCCCAGGAGGGGTACAAGTCCCGTGCAACCGGTTGGGAAGCGGCCGAGCTTCGATCAACCCTGACTTGTCCTCACCAGCTGGAGAACATTATTAATGTGGCTGGGATCAAACCCTCCACCTCAGGGACATTTCACCGGCCTCCTCGCGACTCGGAGACGCCTAATCATAACTATGACGGCTTCGGGGCTTGGAGTCAGACCCATTTGATGACCGGTGCCATGCTCCCGCTCCAAGATTACTTTGTTAATTTTCTTGTATTTGTCGGCCTTGCGCCATACCAACTTATTCCTCAAGCTTACCGCCTGCTCTCAGGCTTATTTATTTTTTACACCGCCCGTGGCTGGGGGTCTCCCAGCCCGGCGGAAATTTTGTATTTTTATGAACTTGTATCCGTCCCCAAGAAAGGGGACAAACTTAAGGATGGTTTTTATGGGTTCCGGATCCACCCTGCTAACGAGGGGGTGGTTCCGTATAATAGGCAGACTCATGTTAAGGAGTACCGCCACCGCTTTTTCTTTTCTTCCGGGTTCAGGGCCGTGGACCACCCGGAGCTTCTCACGGAGTGGGTGCGGATCCCACCTTACCAGCGGACGCTTCCCACTCAGGCTTTCCTTCGAAGGGCCCAAGCCTTCGCCTCCTACGACCACGCCGATCTTGATGCTCTGGGGCCTAGTCACCACGGAGAATTGTAGGAAGGCCAAACTTATCCTTTCTCACCAATCCGTGGATGACTCCAACCTCTCACGGGTCATCTGCCCCAATGTGAGGGCGCCGGTTGCGGAGAAGGCCTTCCGGGATGAGCTCATTGCTACGGCAGAGAAGAAGTACCAAGATTATCTCTACCGGAAGGCCCAGGAGACGGCGTACTCTAAGGCCCAGGCTGCCTCTGGGAGAGGGCTTCGCGTGGGGAGTCCGGTGGTGCGAAGGAGCCAAGCCATTGGCGGGAAGTCCGAAGCTAAATTTTTTGACAAGATACTTCAAGAAGAGATTGAGGATCGTCCCGCCGGGGGGCCCCTTCGTCTTGAAGATTCTTCCGAGAAACAGACTTCCCGGCCTCAGCCTTCAGCCCCCGAACCAAACTCGGGTGCTCCCGGTGCTAGCACTTCCGGTGCCGGCGGTAAGTCTCCCTTGATAATACGCTATGTTCCTTCCGTTGATGAATATACCAGTCATAGGCCCGTAGGGTTCGACGAGCGTCTTCGTAGATTTAAGATGTCGTTGACCCGGTGGGGGGATCGATTGAAGGAATTTTATTTTACGAACTTAGGAGATTACCTAGGTCGGTCCCGGATGGGCTCCGGCCCTCCGAACCTATTCCCTTAGGTCCATCGGCTTACATAGCGTCCACCGGTTTCGGCCCTCGGACGGTTATCTTGGAGATGATGTTGCCGCATTAAAGTTCGGGACTTTGCTAGTGGCCGAATTAGGAAGTTCGGGTAGGAGTAGCTTATTTGTTGTATCTTTTATAAGCGGTTCCTCACGAACTTCTAACACTTGCTTATTTTTTGGAACAGGTACCTCCATGGATGCCATCCTGGAACAGCTTGCCGGGGTTCATACTCCCGTGGCTCCTCCGGCTTTCACCCCCTCTCCCCCGGCCCCTTCCTTGAAGGTTCCTTCCGGCGCTCCTCTCGAAACCATTGACTTAGTGGATGACGAGGAGGTGCTTCTGGGAGAGGCCGTTGAGGGTGCAGGAGAGCCTCAAGCCCTTCCGGAGGTAGCAGAGGAGGACGAGGAGGAGCCTGAAGTGGCTCTGATTCGCAAGCGTAAGGGCAAGATGATTGCCCAGGACGAACCGAAGAGGCCTCGGAGGGCCGACACTCCTGCCCATGGCCTAGACGGCGGGGTCTCCCCGATGGAGGAAAATCCTGCTCCTCCCCACATCGAGCTTACCCCAATTCCGGGGGATGAGGTGAGGCAGGAGCTTCGCATAGCTAAACACAACTACGCTATGGACGAGTACTCCCGGGGGTATTCCGAAGTGGAGGCCCTTAGGAGGATTCTGCGAGCTGAGGTTGAGGCGAGCATCAACCACCCGGAATACCATGATCCGTGGAACCTCAATCTGGACCCCTTAACGGACTGGTTCCGTCCTCTCCTAGGGCCTACTTTGGCTCCCTTTGCCGCGGAGATGACCGGCGAGTTCGCTTCTCAGCTTACACGTTGTGCGCCCAAGCGGTTTGCCACTTGTGCTTCCCTGAACTCCATCTTCCAGGTCCAGGACCTCAGCCATTCTCTCACGGTGGTAAGTACTTTGCAATTTTTTTGCGTTTCCTTTTTGTTGTTTGTATTTTGTTTTCTTCCTTTGAGAAATTTTTCCTTATACTTCGTTAAGGTTCGACTTCCGCCGAGGCCGGCCGCCTCTCCAGAACATCATAAACCATGGCTTCGCTCCGTCCGACTTTGGGGACATGAATGACGTCGGGAAGGTCCTCCAAGACCTCACGGCGGAGAGGCGGATCTACCAGAGGCCGCCGAGGCGCCAGAGGCAGCGGCCAAGGCCAAGGAAGAGGAGGCCAAACGGAGGGAGGCTCAGGCGGAGGCCATGATCCGGGACGAGGCTCAGCGGAGAGACAGGATGGAGGCCCATCATCAGGAGGAACTAAGGGCTCAAACCGAGGCTGCCGAGAAGGCCGTGCGAGATCTCCGGAGGCCGAGGAGGCTTTGGATGAAATGGTCGCCAAGGTGAGATCTCTGAGGAGACTCACCGATCGGACATTGAATCCAAGGCCGCTCTAGCTGCGGAGTTGAAGGAGCTTAGGGATTTCAAAGAACAGTCCACCAGGAAGGCCAAGAGGGCCGAGCTCCTTTCTCCTGTTTCCTGCGCCCGGTGCCCGAAGCGCTTTGATGATGGTGTCTATATGGCTTGGGCCACCAATGATCAGAGTATCAAGCTTACTTTTTATCCCAAACCCGAGGAGATGATTGCCAGATTTCGGGAAAAGAAGAAGAAGCTTGACGCTGCGCTTGAGGCACGGATTGGACCTCGTCTTCCTCCGCGGCCGACCGAGCCGCCGTATTATTGACCCAGATTCTACCCGTTTCTTTTATAACTCTTTTTTTTTGGTTGTACATATTTGCTGCTGCCTTAGAACAATTTACATATAGGCGGCAGCTTTCATTTGAAGGGGAGACAATTATATTTTAAGGCCTGTCCCCGGGCCATTTATATGTATATGACCTGCCCTTTGGGCTAGGATATTTTTTTATATATGCGATCTTTATTTTTCACACTTATATATTTTGACCTGCCCTTTGGGTCAGGATATTTTACTTAGTTTGTTTTTGTTTGTCCGTGCGGTATACCCTAGTACTCCCCTGAGTGGCATAGAAACTTTGTTTTTAAGGCACTCAGTTTTATTTAATATAGAGGAGGCATACATTTGGACGGTACAAACCCTTTGAACAAAATCTAAGTTTAATTTGCTACTGGTAATATTTTCTGAGGTGATCGGCATTCCGTGCTCTTGGGACAGTAGTTCCGTCCATTCTTTTCAGTTTGTAAGTGCCAGAACCGATTTCGTCCTCGATTTCATATGGTCCTTCCCAATTTGGTCCAAGTACCCCCACTCCGGGTTCTTGGGTGGCTGGAAAAACCCTTCTTAGGACCATATCCCCAATAGCAAATTTTCTGTTTTTAACCTTGGAGTTAAAATACTTGGTCACCTTCTTTTGATAAGCAGCCATCCGTATTTGAGACTCATCCCGGAGTTCTTCGACTCGATCCAAAGCCTCTTGGAGCAGTGCCTGATTAGTGGCCGGATCATAAGTCGTCCTCCTGTGGGATGGGAATAATGTTTCCACCGGGACCATTGCTTCACAACCGTACGCCATTGAGAACGGCGAGTGACCGGTTGTGGTTCTGGGGGTCGTCCGGTAGGCCCACAATACCCTTGGCAATTCTTCAGGCCAGTTATTTTTACAGGCCAGTAGCTTCTTTTTAAGGTGACCTTTAGGATTTTATTGACTGCTTCCGCCTGGCCGTTTGTTTGAGGCTGGGCTACCGCGGAGAAGCTTTTTACCACTCCGTGTTGGTTGCAAAAGTCAGTAAATTCCTCGCAATCAAATTGCTTTCCATTGTCTGAGACTATTTTATGAGGCAAGCCGTATCGACACACTATGTTTTTAATAACAAAGTCCAATGCCTTCTTAGCAGTTATTGTCTTCATAGGCTCAGCCTCTATCCACTTGGTGAAGTAGTCCACTGCTACTATTGCATACTTTACCCCTCCTTTTCCCGTAGGTAGAGACCCGATGAGATCTATTCCCCAGACCGCGAAGGGCCAGGGGCTGGTCATCAAAGTGATCTCATTTGGAGGAGCTCTCGGTATGTTCGCGTACCTTTGGCACGAGTCACACTTTTGGACATAGTCTATACAATCTTTTTTCATTGTTGGCCAGAAGTACCCCTGCCTCAATATTTTCTTTGAGAGGCTGGGTCCTCCCGTATGATCTCCACAGAACCCTTCATGGACCTCCAGCATGATTTGTCTAGCTTCAGGGTCCGATACACACCTTAAATAAGGCATGCTGAGTCCTCTCCGGTAGAGAATTTGATCCATCATTACATAACGATGAGCCTGATACTGAATCTTTCGAGACAGTGCCCTCTCTTGGGGCAACTCACCTGTGGTTATGTACTTTATGATGGGGACCATCCAGCTGGGTTCTTGCCCAACCGTTTGTGTGGTCTCTTTTATTTTGATGCTTGGCTCCGCCAAGCGTTCCACTGGTACTACCCCCAGCTCTTCGATTTCGCTGTCCGAGGCTAACTTAGCCAGACAGTCCGCATGAGCATTCTTCTCTCGGGGGATTCTTTCTATTTTGTAGTCCGTGAACTCGTGGAGCAATTCTCGGACTATGGCTACGTACGCGGCCATCCGCTCGCCGCGAGTTTGGTATTCTCCGGAAACTTGGTTTACGACCAGCTGAGAATCACTGTAGACTTCCACTCTCTTGGCTCCTACAGCTTTAGCCAATTTTAGCCCTGCTATCAAGGCCTCATATTCGGCTTCGTTATTCGAAGCTGTGAAGTTGAATCGGAGTGCTGCCTGGAGCCGCAATCCAGTAGGTGATATCATAGCCACTCCGGCTCCTGAACCGTTCTCGTTAGAAGCTCCGTCCACAAATACTCTCCAAGTTGTTAGCCCAAGATATGTTTCCAAGAGGGGGGTGAATTGGAAATTTAAACTAATTTTGGAAAATTAAAACTTTTAACACAAAATTATGCAATTAGTCAATTAATCAAGTAAACGCAAGTAGTATGGCAAGCAATATATCAAGACAAATAATTAAGCTTGTAAAGTAAAGAGTTTAAGGATTAGAAAATGCAAACTCTCGATTTTTACAAGGTTCGGTAGAGCTATGCCACCTACGTCCTTGGTCTTCAAAGCTATGGACCTAGCTTTGAGTTCCAATATCGAGCCAAGTTAACGGGCTTGACTAACCCTTACAACCGGGGAATTTTTCACCAAGGTTTTTCCCAAACCTCTCACAATAGTTTTCTTCCAAGGACTATCAACCTCGCCGGATTGTTGAAGTGTCAATCTCACTTTTCTCGGGTTGTTTACAAAATCGGTGTCAACCTCACCTACAACCGAGTTGTTTTTATACCGGTGCCAACCTCACCTCTCAATACAATGAATATGTAATTTTGAAATACAAAGAAAACTCTCTCTAATAAGATGGAAAACAAAGTAAAATCCTAGAGAGAATTGCAAGCACACTAGAGAAGATAAGAACAAGTTTGGCTCAAGTGTGTGTGGTTGGTGTGTTTATGAAAAGATGATAATTCTTTAGTTTAGAACACTTAGAATGATATTATATGATGAATAGAAGCTCAACCAACCTACATTTTTGAGTGAAAAACGAGTTTATATAGTGTAGGAATGAAAACTAGCCGTTTATAGCCGTTAGCACATTTTTCGAGGCCACTTCAGCCGTGATCCGGAATTCCGGATTGGTTACAACCGGAATTCCTGTTATAACCTAATTCCGGATGGGAACCGGAATTCCAGATGCAAAAGGTTCATTTTTTTCGAACTAAAACGTGCATAACTTTTTACTCGTTTATCCGATTTCAAAAATTCCAGTTGCGTTCTCTTAGTTAAATGATATGTGATCTTAAAAATCAATTTAGAAAATTTAGATATCATTTTTTGTGAAATAACTTGTCGCACAAGTTAGTGAGCCAAACTTTTGAACTTATAAATCCTAGTGTACTATGCAAATCACTTTAACAAGACTAAAGCAAATTTATACCATTTTATTTTGAGTAGTCTTGATGTAGATGAGCCTCCTATCTTGATTTGCATGTTTTTGATCCCATGTTGAATTTTCCCGAGAGTTGACTTTTGACTTTGACTTTGACTTTGACTTTCGGGTTGACTTTTGACTTTGAGCTTTTTGAAGACCTCTTTTGAATAGGGTCTTGACTTGTTGATCCCTTGATGAATCTTTTGCTCTTATGAAGTATGAAGTAGTTTATATACTTGTTGAATCTACTTCTTTGATTATGTTTGACTTTACCGAGCAAATATAGATACTCTGTGAACTTGCTTGCAAAATGATCAAGAAAAGATTAGTAACAAATAATAATCAAATATTTGTTTATCATCAAAATAAATGAGTGAATGACTTTTGGTCAACACAAGTGGGGATTGGTGGCTCCGGTGTATTGGCTGTCGCCTCGGCTTCATTGCATTCGGTGATGAAGTCTGCCAAGGCTTGGCCTTTTATGGAAATCCGGGGCACGTAATGTAAGTCGAACTGACTCAGCTCCATCGCCCACTTGAGGAGTCTTCCGGATGCTTCAGGCTTCTGGAGAACTTGCCGGAGTGGATGATTGGTCAAGATTCTGATCGGATGGGCTTGGAAGTATGGTCTCAACTTCCTTGATGCCATCAGGAGGCAGAATACTAATTTTTCAATAACCGGGTACCTTGTCTCGGCCCCTACCATGCGCTTACTAACATAGTACACGGGGTGCTGAATTTTTTCTTCCTCCCGGACCAGTGCAGCACTGACCGCATGCTCGGAGACGGCCAAGTAAAGGAACAAGTCTTCTCCAAGGACGGGTTTTGATAGGATAGGAGGTTTGGCCATGTGGTCTTTTAACCTTTTGAATGCCTCCTCGCATTCATCTGACCATTCGAACTTTTGGCATTTCTTCAGTATGTTGAAGAAGGGTATGCACTTGTCCGTGGATCGTGAGATAAAGCGGCTCAGTGCGGCTACCTTTCCGGTCAAGCTCTGTACGTCCTTATGTTTCTTGGGGGATGGCATGTCCAGGAGAGCTTGGATTTTCTCCGGGTTCGCCTCGATCCCCCTTTGGCTGACTATGAAGCCCAGGAATTTTCCCGACTTGACCCCGAAGGTGCATTTTTTCGGATTGAGCTTCATGCCGTATCTCCGGACGACTTCGAAACATTCTTCTAAGTCGCTTGCATGGCTGTTGCATGCTTTGGATTTGACGAGCATGTCGTCTACATATACCTCCATGTTTCGTCCCAGGAGGCTTTTAAACATCCGGTTAACCATTCTTTGATAGGTTGCTCCGGCGTTTTTCAATCCGAAAGGCATGACTAGGTAACAGTATACCCCCTTATCGGTCCTGAAGCTAGTGCACTCCTGGTCTGCCGTATGCATTTTTATTTGGTTGTACCCAGCATAGGCATCCATGAAAGATAGCAGCTTAAATCCGGACGTGGCGTCTACCATCTGGTCGATCCTGGGCAGCGGAAAGCAGTCCTTTGGGCAGGCTTTGTTTAGATCTGTGAAATCTATACAAACCCGCCAAGTCCCGTTCGGCTTGGGCACCAGGACCGGATTGGCCAGCCATTCCGGATAATACACGTCGCGGATCATGCCATTGGACAAAAGTTTATCCACCTCTTTCTCTAAGGCCTCGGCTTTCACCGAGTCGAGCGGGCGTCTCTTTTGCTGTACAGGGGGCATGTCCGGGTTGACATTGAGTACATGGGTGATGACATGAGGGCTGATGCCGGTCATGTCTTCTTGGCGCCATGCGAAGATGTCGATGGCGCCCTTCAGTGTTTTTATTATTTTATCTTTTTCCTCCGGATCCAGGCTCCTCCCTATCCGGAGTACTTTGGTGGAGTCGTCGTCGCACACTGGTATTTCTTCGACGTCCTCCATTGGTTCCACGACCCTTTCGGACCCTATGCGAGGATCCAACTCGTCCTCTTCAGCCTTCTCTATCTCAGGGGGCCCCCGGACCATGAGTACTGGCAAGTGGGTGGCAACATTGTAACATTGCCTGGCCTCTCCTTGATTTCCCCTCACCGTTCCGACTCCGGCTTCCTGGGTAGGGAATTTTAGGCATAGATGTCGGATTGAAGTAATTGCACCAAAGTCGACGAGGGCCGGTCGGCCTAGGATTGCGTTGTAGGCTGTTGGACAGTCTACCACCACGAAGGTGCAATACTTGAATGTGCTTTGGAGGGTATCCGGGCACAGGGTAAGTGGGAGCCTGACTTTTCCCATCGGGATTAGCGTCGTTCCGTTAAACCCTGTGAGATGCGATCCACTAGGCGAGAGGTCCCGGTCGGTCAACCCTATCGCAGTGAAGGCTTCTTTGAAGAGCAAGTTCACGGAACTCCCATTGTCAATCAGGACCCTAGCCACCACCTTATTTGCGATGGGGGTCTCTATGACCACGGTCGTGGTGAGGAAAACGCACCGTCTTGGCGTCTTCTTCCGTGAACGTTATGGGCTGGTCCATTAGCCGAGGCCTTTGAGCCGGGAGTTGAGTAACCTCCCACACCTCACTGTGTCTTGCGGCCTCGGCATATCTTTTTCGCTCCTTGCGAGTGTTTCCTCCGATATGGGGACCTCCGGAGATCATGGCTACCCGTCCATTAGGCCGGGGCGGTAGCCCGGTATATGCCGGGTGTCACTGCGGGGGCACTCGGAGGCAATACTCGCCGTACCCCCCGGCGTTCCCGGAAGCATACCCCCGCCACCGCCCCGGATTAAGGTGGGGCAACCTATTTTTGATCCACTCATAGAGGTGGCCCAAACGGATCAAATTTTCAATCTCGTCTTTGAGATTTTTACACTCATTGGTGCTATGACCAATGTCGTTGTGGTACTCGCACCTTTTACTCGGATCTCTCCGGGAGCTGTCTTTGTACAATGGCTGGGGTCTCCGGTAGTGTGTATTCTGCCTTGTGGCAAAATATACACGTTCCTGAGAGTCCGTGAGCTCTGTGTACTGGGTGTATTGGGGTGTGTACCCCTTCTTTTGGCGCTTCTCTCCCGTTCGGGTGCTGCCCTTGGAGGACCTTTTGCTCCTCGACCCCTGGGTAGGGCCTATTAAGCCAGCGCGGGGCCGGGGCAGCCTCGTGAAGGGGTCCGTCCATTCACCCCGGACGGGTTGCCGTAATGGGAAGATGCCGGGCCAAAGCCTCGACCCTGTCGTATCCGGGAGTGGCAGAGAACTGTATGCCACTTACCGGGGGAGTCGCGGTCGAGACAGTACCCGAGGGCGACACTCCTGGCATGTATCTCGCTATCCCGGTGGGATAATAGCCTCCGTAAGCCACGATCTGGGCTTCTTCGAGGTTAATATACTTTTGGACTCGCTTCTGGAAGTCCTGAAGGCTAGCAGCGCGTTCTTGCTGTAATTCGTTCCAGAAGGGAGTCCCAGTGCGGATTCCTGCTTGGAGAAGCGCAAGCTGTTGTCCGTCGTCGACCTTCTTGGTCTTCGAGGCTTCCTCTCGGAACCTCTTGATGTAATTCTTCAAGGTCTCGGTGGGCAGTTGCTTGATGTTGGTCAAGGCACTAACCTCCAAGTTGACCTTCCTGGCAGCGACAAATTGTCTCCGGAAGTTGGTTTGGAGTTTGTTCCAACAACCCACCGATCCTGGTTCCAATTTTTTGAACCATTCCTCTGCCGATCCGCTCAGAGTGAGGGGAAGCACAAGCATTTGGCGTCATTGCCGACCCGCATGATCGGCCATGACCCGGCTTGAACCGTGACAAGTGATCACCGGGCCTGAGTTCCCGCATATGCTGCCATTTCGGGCATCTTGAAGTTTTTAGGGAGCTCCGCCTCCAGGATATGTTTGGCACAAGGCTCCCGATCCTCACTGTCCGAGTCGGAGTCGTCTCCCTTCTGCCTCTGGGAGACTCGAGCAATATCTTTTCGAAGTATGGCAAGTTCCGCCATAATCCCTTCGTTTACAGTACCCGAGGAGACCACGGGCCTGTATCTTTTTTGGTCAAGGTGATCCCGGAGGTCACCTTGATTCCCATTGATTTGATTTCTCAGATCAATGGGTGGACATCTCTGTCCTCTTCTTCCTCTACCCCTCGGTTCCCGGTGCACGGAAACGCTTTTCGGTCCCCTCGATCCTGAGGGCCAAGACTCCCTCTTTGGGGCTTGCCCCTCTGCGGACCTTTCCCTTTAGGGAAATCCGAGCGGACCCTTCGCAGATCCTGCACCTTTTTCTTCCGACCAGGGGTAGAAGTAGGGTTTTTTGTTTGGTTTTCCTCGGCAGGTGCCTTATAGGGCTAGGTTCCCTAGGCCTTTGCCGCCGGGAATTAGGCGAAGACGTCGCCGGCTCCCCGTCGAGCCCGCCGGCCATCGCCTTGGGATGCACGTGAATACCACCGCCTCCATGGCTTCTCGCATGGCTAGCATCACTTCCTCGCATTTTTTGATTTTGCGCTTTACGAGCTTCGATCTCAGCTTCATGATCGATAGCTTTTTGTCTAAGGAGCACCAACTCCGAGTAGCTTCCTCCGTCATAGGCATACTCGTCGAGGTGTTCCTCGTAGTTTTCATCGGGAACTATTTCTTCTTCTTCTTCCTCGGACTCCTCTGCTGCCCTTGAGGCTACATCTTCCTCATTGGGGTCTTGAGCGTCTTCTAGAGGGCGAGGATGACGTGTAGCTCTTGTCTCCACCATTGTCGTGAAGTTAAATGCTTGTTGTGAAGCAGCTTTCCTCGCCTCTCAATGAAAGCACCAAAATGTTGACCGAGGTTTTCGCAACTATTAAAATATGATTATAATAAAGAGTCAGAAGAAAGTGAGATGAAGATTTTTTACGTGGTTGGGGCGTTAATGAGCCTTAGTCCACGAGCCTCTGTTATTAATGGATGTATTTAATGGAGATTCTACACTTGAGAGAATGTCTTTCTCATAAATACAGAGAATGTTCTTGGTGAGTATTTTCTCTTCTTGTTCTTTTGCAACCCAAGATTCTCGACCCCATTAAATGAGCTTTGAGGGGGTATTTATAGTGTTTTGGTGGGGTAATCCCTAGAATCGTTCTTACACATGTGTCTGTAAGTATCCATAAAGCTGGGCATTTCCGATGAATATACCATGGGTGATGCATGGTCAAATCCCTAGGTGCTGTAGGGCTTTTATGAAGAATGTCCTTTTTGCCTTGTGATTGACGTGACTCTTCGCAGAGTAGCCGTCGCTAGACTTAAATGATCATTACTGTAGCGCTGCTGTTTGGGGGTTGTGCCGTCAGACTTTATTGCGTGTTACAGTCCCAACACGCTTCCTCCCATGCAGCATTAAATGCGACTTGATTGCTTGGGAGAGACCTGACATGTCCCGGAGAGCCTTCACGCTATACTAGCTTCCTGGAGTACCTTGTACTCCGGATGCCTCCTCCGGGACCCATGCTAACAGCGCTTCTTGGTGGCGCACAAAGACTTAGCAAATCTTTCCAAGTTATCTGATCCACGTGTCCCCTCTCGATTGGTCCACGTATTTTGGGCGAATTCTGGAGCAACAGTATGAATACTTGACATTATAAAATGATGATGAAAATAATAAAAAAAAAATTGAATAAATATAAAAAAAAAAAATAGAGAAAACAAATAATTAGAAAGAAACCTCATATAAAATGCTATTTTTTTTAGCATATATGATCATCCATGGCAATTTGTTCCAATCTTTTTAATCTTCTTCTTAAAATTTTTTTCCCTTCCCATCTTCATATATGTGTCAAAGTGTTTGTATTTTTATATCTTCAACTCATCTATATATATTATATGGAAATATGAGAAGGTATAACCAAAGGTTTCTTAAAATAAATTTTGTAATTATAACATGAATTTATTGAATAGTTTTTTTTCTTTTGAAGAATGCCAAAAGCTTTATTTATCATAAAATCAATATTAATGTAAATATTAATGTAAATATGAATTAACAGATAATTAATTAAAATAATTAGAAAATGAATAAAAATTTGACAAAAAAAATGAGAGAATAGAAAAATTAGCTCTTTGAAAAGTTAAAGGATTACATTATCCATCCTAACATTAGAATTGTATAATTATATATATAAATATATAGATAGATATATAAATATAGCTATATGTATATACTTTTTTGCAATATAAATATGTATGCATATATTTTGAATTGTTAAAGATTAATCAATTATATAGGTTTACAAAATTACTATACATATATCATATATTTTGGGTGTAATAAAATATCTATATATATAGATGAGAATATTAATAGTTTAAAAGAATACTAATAGATTATAAAAAATTAATAATGGGGAGGTTACATTATTTTTTTCTTATTATTCAATAGAAAAAAATTAGAAAACATAACAAAATAGAGAAAATAGAGAAATGGAAGGAAAGATGCCACATCAATGCTCTTATGCTTTCCTTTATTTATATATATAAATTATACAAAAAATCTATATTCATATATGTATAAATAAAAAATAAATAAATCTCAATAATTAAACTTCATATTCTCTTTTCTCTAACTTCTATCACCTTCTCTCTTTTATTCTTTTTTCAGAACTATCTCTTTGGCTTTGTCTATCTACCATTCTCACTTCAAGTTAGATTTTATCTCACTATATATAGTGTGTGTGGTACAGAATATAAAACATAATTATTTTTAAAATTAAATTTTGTAACTGAATTTTTATTTATTTATTTATTATTATTAAATATTGTAACTGAATTATATTGAAGGTCTTGCTAATAATTTATGTGTGTAATATGTTTAGATATACTATTGCAATGTTTAACGTTTTTTCAATATCTATCTATTTAATAGTAGAAGATTAAAAGGAGATTAAGCCACCTCATCTTTGTTTCATATAGAGTGATAATAAAGAGGCTCAAATAATATTTAATGGTATGTCTTTTGATTTTTTTTTAATGAGAATTAAGCATATAGCTAATTAATAGTGATGATAAAAAATTAATAAAAATATTAAATAAATTAGAAAAATAGAGTTGCAAAGAATAAGCAAAAACACTCACCTCATCTTTGTTTCATATAGAGTGATAATGGAGATGCTCAAATAATATTTAATGGTATGTCTTTTGATTTTTTTTTTTAATGAGAATTAAGCATATAGCTAATTAATAGTGATGATAAAAAATTAATAAAAATATTAAATAAATTAGAAAAATAGAGTTGCAAAGAATAAGCAAAAACACTTATATAAGTTGCCACATAATCTCCCTAATGCTTTCCTTTATATATATACTAGATAACTAAGCCGCGCTTCGCGCGGTATTGTTTAACTTTTATAATCTTTATTTGTACATATATTTATTATACTTATATTGAGTGATATATCTAAAATATAATATTTTAATTTGTGTATTTAATTATTATTTATAAAAGTTTTTACATTTTATTTTATGGTGCCGTTAAAATACCTTCTCTACAAAAATGAATGTAGGATGAGAACTATAAAAGGGATTGTCGTAACATTATCTTTTTTTAAAAGTTAAAAACTGCGAGATTTATATAAAACTATTAGTGATAGAATATTTCTATATAAAATGTTTAGATAAGAGAATTAATTTTAATAAATTATATGGATATAAAATTTATACCAAAAGAAAACTCATAATCCATATGACTAATTATTTCCATAATAAAATATTTATTTATCTTACTATTTTGCGATAATTAAAATAAAAAGTGCCGTATGAAGTTGGTTATAGTTATATAGATTTGTCAACATTAAAAAAATATAATTTAAAAAAAACTTTAATTTTGAAAATAAATTAATAAATTTTTTCATTTGTTAGATTTTTAAATAATTAATAAAATAATGTATATTTTATTAAAAAAAATTAACTATGTGGGATAGATTAATACTATTAAACACCCATTATACAACTTTCACAAAAATTACTAAGTACATTAACATTCTTAATGATTTCTAAACGATGTGGGATTTTCGCTTATCCTAAAGAACTTTCTATTATTGAGTGTGAAAATTAACAAAGTTACTTAAAAAATACAAAAAAAAAAACAAAAAAAAACATAGAGAAATGAATTCTTAGAATGTCAGCTCACATTGTCTTGTGCATTCCTTTATATATATATATAGATACGAAATTCTCACAAAATTTGACAAATATAAAAAAAAAATATAGAAAGTCTATTTTTCTTTATATAGATTTATAGATTAGAATAAATAAAAATGACAAAAGAAATTATTTATTTATAGTATATTTGTATAAATAAAAAAATTATATAAAACTAATATGACATTCTCTCAAAATTTAAAATAAATTGTATTTTTTCTATAAATATATATAAATAATAAAATATATAAGCACACACTATAGATTAGATGATTTTTTTTTTTTTTTAAAAAAAAAAAAGTTTCTAACTAATTAATTAAATAAGATTAATTTAATCAATTATCCAAGAAGAAAAAAAAAATTTAGGACAAAATAAAAATAACAAAAGAAAGGACTTATTTTATAGTGTATATGTAATGTTCCACTTTACTTTATAAACAATGTGGGATTATTAATAAAAGTAAGATTAGTGAGTACTCATGTTTTTTAGCACATTAATATAAAATTCTCAAAAAATTAGAAAAATAAAAACAAAAAATTCTAGAGAGCCACCTATACATTTGTGTGCTTTCCTTTATATAAATATATAGATATAGATTGATGATTGATTGATATTGATTGGGGGTTAAATCTATAATCTTTGGTTCTTTACACTTCCTAATAACTATCTCTCAATCTAAAACTTTAGTGACAATACCTCATAAACTCTACTTTAATTTGTGAACCAATGCTATATTTAATATTGAATGCACAACAATATTTTACGATATAAATTATGACAAAAAGTAAAATAGTATTGACGTTCATGAATTGAATATTTAAAAAATAGTAAATGATAACATTGTAATTATATATCATTAATAATCAATGACAAAATTATAATTAAAAATTATATTATTGTATGTCAAATTCGACACAATATAATATGCCAAGTTTGCATAATTTTTAACATGATCCATATTTAACATTTTTTTAGAATTTTTTTTGAAATTTTCATTAATATGCAATGATGATGTATCACTCAAAGAACATAACCGGTTACTGTTAGTACATCATTGGAAACTAATTTTCTCAAAAGTGCTAAACTATAGTACCATACTACTATCATCTCCAATGCAAGATGTAAATTTTGTGCTAAATTTAGCACAAAAAAATGAATTTATGATATATTTAGCTCACTATTTACAATTATGTTTCAATGCACAAGATGTAAAATAAGTAAAAGAAATAATTAATTATATTGATAGTCATTTAATTTTTTTTTAAAAAAATTTGTATAAATAATAGTATTATAGTAAATAAAAAATGTAAAATTTAATAAAAGTTAATGAATCATAATTTAACACAATGTTATATCTTGAGTTAAATTTTATTTAGCATACTTTTTAAAATACTATTAGAATAATATTTATTATTAAGTGTGCTAAAATATACTAATACACTACTTTTTTATGCTCTAAAATATAGTCATAGTTGTATCCAATTGCTACCGAACATGTTGAGGAATCTATTCTCCAGTCAGGTGAGTCCTTTGTGTCCTGTTTGCCATATGGATGAGGAATCTATTCTCCATGGGCTTGTAACTTGTCCTGAAGGCAAGTCAGTTCTGAGAATATATAGGCTTAAGGCGAATTAGAATTTGGGACCTTCAGAAATATATATAAAAAATATTAAAAAAGAGTGTTATGAGATTTGAACTCATGACATTGTATAATATATCATACATCTCAACTAACTAAGCTATGAATATTTGTTGTTTAGAATACATTTAATTTTGCTCTAATAAAAGTCTAATGATTTTTTTTTTTAATTTTGGGCTCCCAAAAAGTGTGGGTTCTAAGCACGGACCTAGCCCGCCTATGCCTAGGGCGGCCCTACCTGAAGCTCAGTTGTGTTGGAACAAAGTTGGTATAAGGACTCATTTGATGTCTAGTACCAACTTTCTTGATTGGTATACCAGTGTTCAAGACTTTAGATATAGAGCATGTATTTTGGTCACTCTTTGTTGGGTCATTTGGGGAGCATAGAGTGATTTGGTTTGGAATAAGAAGGTTAAGAGGGCGAGTGATATTATTGCATTTGCAGAAAGATACCTTAATCAATGGAGATATGCTCAAGACTCTCAAGTAGAGTAACCATGGCCTAGTGCACATGCAGGTGATGGGTGGAGCATTGGATTTTACCACTAACAATAGTATCAAGGTCAATGGTGATGCTGTTTTGTTTGACATTGATCATAGTTTTAGTTTTGGAATGGTAGCTCGAGATGCGAATGGATTTTTAATTGAAAAGCCTACCACTCTTTTACAAGGCAATATGAAATTGGAATTGGCTGAAGCAATGTAAATTCGTGAGGCATTGAATTGGATCAAAGATAAACAATGACAACTTATGGTTTTTGAATCTGATTATCTTTGTGTTAGTGTAAGCTTTGCAAGCTCTTTTTTTATGATTGTTTTATTTGGACATATTATTAAAGGTTCTAAAATATTATTTGTTCTTTTGAAAAATATTTTTACTATTTTTATTATTATTTTTTTGAATAAAT
This sequence comes from Cannabis sativa, assembly GCF_029168945.1. Lineage (NCBI taxonomy): Eukaryota > Viridiplantae > Streptophyta > Magnoliopsida > Rosales > Cannabaceae > Cannabis > Cannabis sativa. The sequence continues at coordinate 65,663,346 of NC_083601.1, forward strand.
TTTTACTATTTTTATTAAATGGTCAGCTAATATAATAATTCACAATTTTACTGGAGCTTCTATATTATATATCTAATTGTAATTTTAGTAAATGAAAATGAACTTTCCATTTAAACTACAGTCATAATTAATACATAGTAGAATTTCATGTCAAATAAATTAATTTCGTTTTCTATCGGATAAAAAAAAAAACTTCTAGCTTGATATACAACATCTGGAGGTTGAGAAACAGGTGCTTTTGGGAAAAAGAAACACCAAAACTAACGTGATGATCCAGGAACTCAAAGCTGAAGTAACACACCGGATTGAATTGTTTTGGCCAAGGAAAATTTCAGAGGAGGATAAGCGATGGTTTTTAAGTTTGTGAATAATGTAATTGTATAGAATAGAAAGTATTTTTGGGAATTACATGTATAGATGATTACTAAGACCCTTGATGGGTGCTATTAATTTGTAAACACTTGTTTTTAAGCCAATACATAATCTAATTCATCAAAAAAAATCGTTTATTATTTAGCAACAACTAAATAATTATGCATAAAAAAACAACCAATTGTTATAAAATAATATAAAGTAGATGAGAAGAAAGAAGTAGAAGATGAAGAGAGAAAGAGAAAGTGAATGAGAATTTTTGAGTTGTTTATTCCAATGGGGTGAACCCCTATTTATACAAATACAAGAGTGAAATATTAAGAAACTAAGAAAAAGGGAAACTAAAAAAAAGAGGAATGTTATTACAATTATGGTAATAAATAAAAAATTTGGGCATCCACATAATTATTAATATAACACTCCCCCTTGGATGTCTATAATAACTGCCTTATTCAAAATCTTGCTGAAAAACTTGATCAAAAAGAAAAAGAGTATAGTGTAAACTAACTCCCCCTCATTTAGGCATTTGTGGAGATCTTCTAATCGACGAAATTCCATCTTGTCTACTGTCTTCTCAAATATTGATGTTGGTAATAACTTTGTGAATAAGTTTGCAAGATTGACACTTGATTGAATATGTTGAACACCAATATGCGTTTTCTTGAAGCGTATAAAGGAGAATTTGGTGAAATGTGTTCTAACTCTATCTCCTTCAATGTACCCTCCTTTAAGTTGAGCGATGCAAGCAGTATTATCTTCATAGAGAACTGCTTGGGTTGATACTTCTTTATTGAGTGCAATCCATATGTTTCCCAAATATGCTATGTCAATGATCTCACTCACACACATTCTCTACTTGCTACATAAAATGCAAGTATGTTAACATGATTTATAGTTGCCTCGTGCCAGAAAAACCCAGTGGGACAAAATCTGAGCTAGGGAAAAAGAGTACAATATATATTTCATATTCATAACTATTTGTAAGTTGCCTCATTAAAAACCTTGCCAGGAAAACCCAGTGGGACAAAACCTGAACTAAGGGAAAAAGAGTGCAACATAAATATGTCTCCCCCTCATGAACATATGATCCATAATTCTTTTGGTGATAATAGATCTCATGAGATTATTGTTATCACTTTCAAAATATCATCATATACAATCTTAGATCATATATTTTCTATAACTCTTCCAGAGTATGTATGGACTTCTAAATTATAGATGAGGGGTCCGTGGAACATTAGTCTTTATCCAACTAATTGTATCATTCATGTGTGTACACAACTTTGTTCATACGAAAATTTAAAATTTCAAGTAGATATGAACATAACACATTAATGGTACTATAAATTTTCATTTGTGACAATGATGGTACTCCAAGACCATATATTTGTTCCATCTTGTTGTATGATCTTAATTTCCATATCAAAAGATCATATATCTATAATTCTTGATACATATGAAGTACTTCAGGACTTCAATACTAATGAACAAACTTTATACATTAATATTCTCTCGAAATACAAAAGAAATAAAAGTTTGTTCTGTTGGGTTTTATGCCCTAAATAAAACTCTTTACAATCTGATTAGTTATCAATATAATAAATTCGAAGTGATTGATGTTTGCATGAATTTTAACATGCTAATGGTTTAATATGTTTATTACATTCATACACTAATCAGTTAAATCCAGATCATATGTTTATTCACAATTACAGTATCGTCAACACAGTGGAATGTGATTGTGATCATATGAATCAAAAGTCTTGGTCCCTGTTTCATCAGTGTTATTGGATTTACACTAATGTGATAATCAGCGATGATGTGTACTTACACTTGGAGTAAGTGTTATGTTCTTTCCAGGACATTAGTAAAGTATACTAGTTTTGAATGTATGGAGTATACATTGGACTGGACCGATATTGCAACTAAGTTAAGATATTACAAACTTACCGTTATATATATCTTTCCAAGTCAATATCAGTAGTAGATCTTAAGATTAAAAGAATCTAAATCCTGATATGCTTAGGCTCAACTCAGGAGTACTATTAATGTTCTTTGATTTATTAGTTAAGCCTACTTTTGGGTCAGGGTGATACGTATATTTTGGGAACATGATAGTATGATTGAGTGGGAGTGCTAAACATAAATAAGGAATCTATAGATTCTACTGGTGTATAGAAGTCAAGTGATGATTCCCTTCGAGCTTAGCAAATAGAAGTAAATGGATGAGCTCTTGTTTAACTGACTAATTATTAGATCACTAAACACCATTTACAGGTAGCTAAGTGTTTTAAGGGACAAAATACATTGAGGGGTGAGAACGGTAAAAAAATCCCATCTCGATGTAGATCATCTATATAGAGGATCTTTAAATCACAATAAGATTATAACAATGGTCAAATGAGATAGCATATTGATATCGTGGAACATATAATATGCTCTATATAAGTCTGAGAGTGCAATTCTAAGTTCTAAGAGTGGATTCAACGAAGAATTAATAAGTAGGAATTTACTTGGTAAATTTGGTTCACTTATTGGAAGCTCAGCATATAGATCCATGGTCCCCATTCTAGTTGAGAGCATTCTGCTTGTAAGACTCATTAATTGATTCGTGATTGATCAATTATAATTCTAAAGTTAGACTATGTCTAATTTTATGAATTTTCACTAAGCAGGGGTGAAATTGTAAAGAAAAGAGATTCTAGGTTTATTTATTTATTAATAGACTTTATATGTCTAGTTAATAATTAAATTAAATGACAATATTATTTAATAATCTATTTTAGTTATTAAATAATTAGTTTTGGCATTTAAAAGGTTAGAATTGAAAAATTGGCGTTTTTGAGAAAATAAAAATAAAATTTGATAAAACTGTAAAATCAAGTGGGGCCCACTAACACACCATGGCCGGCCACTATTTGTGGGATTTCAAATTAATATTTCCATTATTTTAATGCCAAATAATTCCTAACCTAAACCTAGTAGTTGCCTATAAATAGAAAGTGATGGCTCAGTCAAAATCACATCTTTGAATATCATCTTCTGACAGAAATTTCTCTCTTCAGAAAAATTGAGCCTTCCCTACTTTCTATACATGGCCGAAATCATCCTTCTCTTTTCTCTTCATCAATTTCGTGACCCTAGTGAAAGAGTAAGTGCCCACACACAGCAAGCAGTAACTCAATCATAGATTGGAAGACTGTGAAGGATCAAACTTAAAGAAGAAGGAGATTCGGGCTCAAATCTTGATTATACTCTGCTACAGAAAGGATACAAGGGTTAGAGATCTGAGCGGAAGGAGACATTAATTCCGCTGCATCAATGTAAGGTTTTCTTAACTTTATATGTGTTTAATTTATCGTTTTAGAAAGTTCATATTTAGGGTGTTTAAACAACATACTTGTGAGTAGATCTAAGATCCTGGTAAAATAAATTCCAACAACTGGTATCAGAGCCATGGCAATTGATTTTCTTGCAAGAAATTTGGACTTTAAAACGATTACTTGTTATTTAGATGGTTTCGTGTTGTATTGAGTGTTATATGATGATTGATTGATGTTTGTGAATTTTCGTGAAAAATAATTGAAATTTTGTTTCTGGAATTATTTTTATTGATAGTATGGAAAAAATTAAGCAAGTTACTTTTTTACAGAACTCAATTTCGATTTAATTTGAATTAGTTATGATTTTTTGAAGATTCGAAAAAAGATAAGGTGACTGTGCACCTTCACGCGCGCGCGGATTCAGACAGCAACGACCGAGCTTGCTGTCTGAATCCCTCATGCGCGCGCGGATCACTTGTCCGAACCCCCCTACGCGCGCGCGAAGGCTGCAACCTCCCCTGTCCGCCGAGGTTTCTCGGCCTGTCACTCCAGGATGCGCGTTGCATACCGTCCGTACAGCTCCCAAAATTTTCGTTTTTCTTCGTTTTTTCATGATTTTTCATGGATTTAAGTTCCGATTTTTTGTGTAGTTTTGTATTTATATATTTACTATTCATAATTCTACTCTAATTATCATAATGAATTAATTTAATATTTTTTAAATTTAATTCATGATATTAGTGTAATTTGAATTTGAAATTAGTAAATATCTATCTTTTTGCTTAATTATCTATCTTATTTTTAAATTTGATTATATCTTATCTTATTTTTAAATTTAAGGTCAGATATTAAACTTTTTTAAATTAAATTTTTTTTAATTAATTTGATCTTATTTAAATTTAAAATAAAATAACTATAATCATGTAATTTTAAATAGATGTAAGATTTTTTGCTAACTTTTAAATTTTGTTATTTTATCTATTTAAATTAAATTTAAAATCTGAAAAAGATATTTAATTTATCTTTTTTTAATTTTTATAAAATAACATTTAATTTTTAAAAATAGTTAGCAAATTTTGAAATGATATTTAGGTTAGTTGAAACCTAATTTTTTAAGATTGTAGGTTTAATTTTAAATATTTTTTAAATAATTTCGAAATTTAAATTAATAATATTTTTTTTGAAAAAAAATACTTTTTTTTTTAATTTTTTCGAAAATTAAATTTTATTTTATTTTATTTTTCGAAAAAATAAATTAATATTATTATTTATTTTATTTTTTCAAAATAAAATATTTATTTTATTTATTTATTTATTTAATTATTTTCAAAATCTATTTATTTAAAATTAAATAAATCCTACTTCCAACTATCCAGCTAACCTTGTTGCAGGAGTATGTGGTTTTAGCTTGTGTGTAAGTTTTCAAAACCTATTATTACTTGATTGCAAATAGCCATGGTTACTTTTTGCCAGATCTAATGATCTGATGACTCCCTTGGTCAAGTTAATAATTTGTAACAAGTAAATTTTACAATCTTCTTTCATCTGTGTATGACCTAGCAACATGATAGGATCCATCCATGTGTGTACCTGTGTGAGCCTATGTGTTTATTTTATTATATAGATGCATATAGGTTGTTGCTAAATAAATAAAATGTCACACCATGATAGATTTTATTTAGGTCCATTTAGTTATTGGGCCTATTCAATTAAAGTTATTTATTTTAAGGTTAAATTCCTCTCTTTTGGGCCTTATGTGAGAGTTGGGAGCCATAGAAGTGGGTACGACATACTGAACCCAGCACCCCCTCTAATGAACTACCCCAATTGTGAAGGCCCATTTGCTTGATTTAAATAACTGTACTAGGTTAATTATATTAGTTTGACCTAATAAAATTGAATTAGCAACATAATTAACTTTTAAAATATATGAAATTTATTTTCATTTTAATATTTTAAAGTTAATTTTAAGAAAAACACTTTTAGTTTTAGATATTTTTTCTAGACAAACTATTTGTATTTTTCTTGTATTTAATTAAATAAAGAATTTTAACTAACTAGATTCTTTCTGGAGCTTATTTAATTAAATATTCTTATTTAAGTTATAAATTAGTTGTATCAACTGATTTTTCTTATCTAACTTAAATTTGAATATTTTATTTAAATTTTAAATTAAGTTGAGGAATCCTAGGCATTAGTTATTAAAGATTCTTAAGATATTTTTTGAGTTAATATCTTTTCGAATATTAACTTAAAATGGAATATTTTAGATATTTTTTAGGTTAATATCTTTTCGAATATTAACTTAAAAAGATATCTTCAAATTAAGTGGTTATAACTTAATTTTTGATATTTAATTAAATCTAAATTTGAAATTATTTAAGTTTTAGATTTTTTTCTATATAACTTAAATTAGATATTTTTCAAATTTTTGTTGAAAAGATACTTAGTTAAATAAGATATTTTCTAGATAGTAATTTCTAGACTACTTATTATTTCTAATATTTAAATAGGAAAATATTATACTTTGTGAAATTAATTATTTAAATAATTAATTTTGGTACAATTTTAAGTATATTTTTCCTAGTATTAAACTAGAAATTAATAATTAAGCCTTCTCTACACTTAATTATTTATTTCTTGAATTTAATACATTTAATTAACTTGAAAAATTTAAATATCTAAGTTGATTCTCATCATGATACTTAAATATTTATTTATTTTTCATGACACTTAATTAAATAGAAAATTATTTTAGGTTGAAATTTAATTTTTCAACTTAAATTTAAATAATTTTCAAAATATATATTTTTTCTTTATTTTATTAATCAATTTCGAAAATTGCATTTTATTTATGCAATAATTTTGATTTTTTTTTTGAAAAATAGATTGAATTGTAAATTAATTATTTATTTTAATTAATTCTTGGACCAACTTAAATCAATGATTTTTTCATCTATTGATTAATTTAAAATAATGAAAATTTAAAATATATATAATATTAGAAATTGAATTAAATAGTCAAAAGAAAATCTAGATAGGTGATATTTTTGCTTGAAGTATTTCTTTTCTAAGTTTTATTATTTATTTTCGAAATTTGTATAATTTTTATACTTAATTTTTGAATACAATAAATATATTCTCAAGGAAATTTTTAAGTTGCAAATTAATTTAAATTAATACAACTTAAATTAATTTCCTTAATATTTATATTTAAGATTATTACTAAGATGGAAATAATTAATTTTATTTCAAATCACCATCTAAGTATAATTTTATAAATATTATATTAAATTCTTATTTTTGATTTTTTTTAAAATTTCGAATTTAATGAATATATTTATTAGAATAATAAAGAAAATACATTTTAAAGAATGAGCTTTATTATTATTAAGATATTCGATCTCCATTGTTGGTTTTACATCGCGTTTGTTTTAGTGAGTAATCCTCCCTAATGGAGGAACGTTCATTAGCAATTTTGCATCGTTTAATCTCGAAAGATAAGTAGTTTGTAAGTGTTTTATATGGTATATGTAACGCCCTAATGCTAAGGCACGCTACAGTGCTTTTTCAATTATTGTGCAATCTTTGCTAATCAAAGAAATTTCTCGAAAAACGTGTTAAATTAAAACTTTTGCTTTAAATATTAAACTTTGTAATATAATATAATATTTACAAATTCCGGGATCCCGATTTCAAACATTGTAAAATTTACTTTTCAAACTTTACATTCTAAAATACAACTCCCAGATGTCTCGAGACCGAACACTCCAGGTCGCGCTGCTTGACATGTATAATCTCACCCGAGCTCAGGTTCATTCTTGTTCAGCCTTCGCCTTTCCTTTACCTACACATGGAAGCAGAAACTGTGAGTCTACAGACTCAGTAAGAATTGCATATAACATACCATATAATTTTCGACCTGTAAATAGGCGCCCATACACCTATTTACAGAGCTTAACAGATGAGTATGAACGTTCAATATCAGGGTATAACCACTATACCACATACACATCGTACCTCACTGTACGTGTGACGCCCCGATATTTTGCCTTATTTTACAAAAATACTATTTTCATGCATAATTTGAAAAGATGAAAAAATAATAATTTAAATACAACAGTGGATTTTTTTTTAAAAAAATCAAAATGCAACAGAGAATGATCCTTCATTTATAAAACAAGATACAGTAAGTAAATAATTTTAAATAATGCATTCCACTGTGTTAGATTTATCAACTGCTTAAAATAAAACAGGCACCACCGGCGTCCTAGATCGTTTGCCCGTCCGTAGCCACTCACAGTATACGTACCAGAACTGACCCTGCTCACTATACATACTTCCCTGTCTAATACCTGTAGGGGGAAAGTAAGGGGGTGAGCTAAAAGCTCAGTTAGGAAATGCTTATCAAACAATACCATATAATATCACACATACCATTAATGTATTTATCAAGTTTTAGCAATATCATACATGCTCTTTTATAACTATAACCAAATAACTGTACATATGGAAACCTTTATCATATAGGTCTATACTATTTGTTCACACCGTACACATATACAGAGATCATAACTCCAGTATCATACTCATAACATAATCATATCAATACTATAAATAATAATGTCATTATCACAACATTGGCATATTATAGCCATTACTTACATAACCCGGGCCCAGCCTGACCCTACCATATCCTGGGCCTAATCTGCCCATATAATAACATGGGCCTATGCAGCCCTACCATTGTTATAGGATAGGGTATCTCTATATTCAATAGTAACATCACTGTATCATACCCACCATAACAATCTCATACACGACTCAGTAAAATGCAGGGTAGGGTATCTCTACATTCAACGGCCTTATCCCGTATCATACCCCACCATGGTCCCCCACTTTATCCGAGACGTTAGCATACAACATACAACATACAAATACATCATACAGCATACAACCTGAAACATACAAATACAACATACAACATATACAAGTCATACCACCATAATCTATGTATCAATTCACAAACTCATATTGTGTCCATACCACACATTCTCAGTACCATATACATATTCATAATAACAAATCATAAATCATATTTCAATACATAAAGAGTTTAAATTTATGCAGATAAACACATACAAAACTATCTAATTTTCTTACCTCAAATCCCGCTGCTTAAGACTTGTTATCTCGTCACTACTACCTATAACAACACATGGGTCACAGCCCTATCATTAAAATTCGCACTCGTACAGTATAGCAGAAAGAACACTATTTTTGACCAATAACTACACGAATTCAGTGAACGTTTCCTTCATAAAAATTATAGGAAATTCAATTATATTTCCAACGATATATAGATCATTAAAAATGGATTAAAACTCAGGGAGTTATGATAATTTTACTGAAACTATTTCTGAGAAAGAATATGGAGTAACGAATCACAAGAGACATCGGAAATACAAAGTTTTGATACTGAAATATTCCAAATCAGAAAATACTCTCTTCATAAAAGTTTTAGAAAATCGAATTCTCTTTCTAATGACACTAAAATCTTTAAAATCGGAGTTATAACGTAAGAGATATAGATATTATACCGAAACAGTTTTTTTTTTAGAAATCCTGAAACAAATGGATTTCGAACTACAGCAATAAAACAATAATTTTGACTTATAATAATCAATAATTGGTGAATGGTTTCTTCATAAAACATTTAGAACATTGAATTATATTTTCAACGGTACTAAGATCGCTAGAATCAGATCATTATTCAGAGAGATATTTAGATTTTACTGAGACAACTTATATAGAAAATATGAAAAACGATTTACAATAAACAGCGTAGAAATACTAATTTTTGACATAGATAAGTTTCGATTTAGTAAAACTTTTCTTCATTAGAATTATGGAAAATTTAATAAGCTTTCTATAGACACCAAGATTGCGAGAATCGGATGAGTATTTAAAGAGATATGATAGTTTTACTGAGACATGTTTCATTCTGAAAAATAAGAAAATGAGACCTACGAATATTCTCCTATTGTGATCAATAAATTAGTAAATGTAGAGTTTCTTACCTCAAATACATCAAGCTGCTTGGATCGATAGACATAAGATGATGGTGATCAAAGATGAGAGTGAAGAGAGGTATAGATTTGGCTAAGGATGTAATGGAAAGATGACTTGAAAATTTTAGGGTTAGTCTTGCTCATGGAAGGAAAGAACGATATAATTTTAGGGTTGAAGGAAACCTATACTATCTGACTTTATTAGGTTTAGTTTTATGAATAATTATAATAATAACATAATAACAATAATAATATGATAAATTATTAAATAAACAAATATCTAACTTTTAAATTTAAATTGTAAGCTCTCAATCTCGTAACTTTAGGGCTTAATTTTGACCTAAAAAAATTACGAATTATGATATAGCTATTTCTATAAAATTTATAAATCTTTGAATTATCTTTCCAACGCCACTAGAATCACCTCAATCGGAGTTATAAAACTCTAGATATGGTCGTTTTAGTAAAACAGTTTCTAAACTTGTGAATTTCTCTAAACTTACGAATTTTCTAACATTAATGAAATAATAATATTATTTAATACCACTTATACAATTAATCAAATCTAATAAATATATTATAAAAACCATAATGGATTTTCATATCGGGCTTTATTAAACGATTATCTACTTATAAAAATATCATAATATTTTATTTTCATAGTTAATACAACTTTAATTTTCTTTAGAAAATTGGTACAACTACTCTAAGCAATAATCTCTACTCGCTAACAACACAAATAAATGAGATTATTATCCTCCCACTATTAATATCCCAAGAAAAATTAAATACTATTTTAATTTGGATATTACATTCTACCCTCCTTAAAAGAAATTTCGTCTTCAAAATTTAACTTACCAACACTCAGGGTATTGTGTCTTCTACCTACCACATTACCTCCTCTTCTACCACATGAACCCAATAGTCATGTATGTAATGTTTGTCTTATCGGTAAAATGATATCACATTTAATATACTCCTTTATTTAAAAATTATTATTCTACTTTACTTTACTTAATAACAAAACATGCTCCTACAATTGCATGCTCGTAATGTTATAAAAGTTTTCCTTCTCTTATGAACATCCTTACATGCCATTAAGAGTAAAACTATTTATTCTCATCTGAACATCCTTACACGTCACTTGAGAACACATTATACAATACAAAAAAAAAAAAATAATAAAATAAAATAAAATAACAAACAACAAAGATCTAGGTTAGAAGACCTTATGCAAACTTCTCTTTAATTGTTCCCACTCTTTCATAAATGTTATTATGCACATAAAACTTAATTTCCTCCATAAAGCTACAATTCCATTATTATAGTTTCATGGTTATTACTTTAGCAATGATAAATAATAGTCCCATGACGCAGGAAAATAATCACTTGTGCCCTTTAAAATTCCTTTTATATAATTTTAATGATCCATTAAGCCACCAATTGGTATTGGATATAACTCATTTAGGAGTATGCTCGTTGCACTTGTCTTTATTTCCTGGATAGCATAGACTTTAATTCCTATTGTAGTCTCTTGATTCTTTTACCACTTCATTGTATCTTATATGCTAATCTCTCCTCTAGTTCTTGGTCCTCCAATACTCTGTCAATCAAGTCGGCTTAATTATGAGATTAGCTAGTTTTACATGACTTTTGTCTACTTTTGTGATACTTTACGATAGTGGTCAAATCTGTAATCTTGATAAATTTATAGTTTTGTTCAATGATCACTCCTTCTATAATACTATCTATATGAGGTATCACATAACTTCATACTTGTCATACCATTGATTATTCCAGCCATATTTATGCCATGTATCTTGCACTTCTTTTTAGTTCGCCAAAACATATCTTAACTTCTTAATTGTACCTCTAAAACTTCCAAATCTCTGAAACATACATTCTTATACTGATTATTTACTTAAGACTATACCATATATGTATTTAAAAAAAAAACGCTCTAATAACCCCTTTAAAATAACTTCAACCCTACCATGGGTTATCATAACCCAACTATTTACTTTCCGTTGACTTTTAACAATAAATCAACCATGCCTATCTCATAATGTCTTGATCAACCAAGTTATTAGGGTAAGAATACTATATATATAATTGACAAACTATGCCGAACAGACCTTACTCTGTCCATCACTATTATACCTCCTATACCCCCACTTGTATTTGATTTACTACTAGAGACTCACTATTTATAATTCCTTCGTCAGGGATCTTCGATTCTTACTTCCCATACTACCTTTAAGCACAAGTTGATACTTTATTTAAGCAGTTCATTTTATATCCAAGCGCAACCAAATTATCAATACCTATCTCATTCTTTTCTTCTTATTTCCCCACTTCTAGTTGGATGATCTTCAATTGTTTGTATAGACATTTGTTAATGGAGTATTCTGACTTTGGAAGTCCATCTAAAAGTCCCCATGACTAGCCTTCCAGGTCGAGAAAATCTCCTAATACTTGTCAAAATTCTTAGATCTTAATGGCTTTATCTTTCTAAGAGATTTGTTGTCATTCTCTTCTTGAGCACTATAAGACCTAAAATGCCACCTCTTTAACCAAAAATTGGCACTCATTGAAAGTTTACCTCTCAATTCTCTTTGCGGTGACACTCCAACATACTTATGCTATTTTCCATGAATCATAAGTAGATTGTAGTATCATTTGATTATGTTGTTTCTTGAATCCATGTATGTTGCCTGAGAATTTAATAATCCCAACACTTCTCTGAAACCAGTATCGTCCTTTCCATGCCATAAAATTCTCCAAGACATGTCACTTTAGTCTTAGTTGTGTCTCACTTGTCTCTCATCCCTAAGTGAGGCTTTCCAAACCTCTCCTCCTTGAGTGATGCTCCACACAGTTGTTGTTGTATCGATGAATATTGGAATCTAGGGATGTCACCTTGAATGTAAATTTCTCCTTTTCCTCAAGTTTTGAATTTGCGATCTACTCTCTAACTTCTTATCTTAGATTCTGGCATTGTCCTCCTTTGACTAATTTCTATAACAGACTTATCTCTAAAGTCTTCACATACATACTTCTTACTATCTAACTTAGGAGTGTGTAACTTATAAAACATCCATCAAGATAGTACTTTTCCTGAAAGATATATTTTTTTCATCTTCTTAATAATCGAGTTTGGTGAAATGCCCTGTCCCAGTCTAGTATAACATCAACTATCCTAAGCCATTACCTACTTCCTATAGGTTCGACTTTCTTTCATAACTAGCTGTGGGGACTGTTTCTTTAACCATTTGTAGACAGGTACAATCCTATGCATCGGTATTTAGTTAGCTATTGGTACATTTTATTACGTGCCTCAAGTTGCACTACTAGTGTTGGTGATCTATGGCACTGAGCCTATGAAAACTCTTCAACAAATCGTCTCAGTCATGCTCCTATTTCTTCCAAGGCCTCTATTAGATCGTAAGCCTTAACTACTATTGGTTTCTTTGGAACATCAACCATCTGTGGGTCAGCGGAACACACATCCTTAGCCCCCACCTCTATTGGTTGTTCCTTTCACATTGATTCTAATTGATTTTCTAGTTGTATTTGTGAGCTCTTACAAGAAAGCTTAATTTAATAGGTACAAAAGGGTCTCATTCTTGGGAGAGAAGATCCCATGCACATCTAAACTTAATGTTGCAAAAAAATAACAAGTACATATCAAATAAAGTCTTATGAATTCCTAATAACATAAATTCTAAATTTTTGAGAAAAGGGTTAAATTCCTTTCCTTCTAAAATTTAAAAGTGGAAAGCAAATAAACAAACTAAATAGCTAAACAACTAAAAAAAATTCTCAATAACTAATTGTCCTCCACGCATGACTCAACTATTGACTCTTCAAGCCCTTTTTCTGAATATGTTACCATTCTCACATCCTTTTAAATTGGTGTTGGTGCAACTGAGACTTCTTGTCCTGGCGATGGGTGGTATGCCGGTAAATTTTCATTTTCTAACTCTGATTCTGATCTCTACCTCGAAATGATAATCTGGTATATCTCCATTTGACTTGTTATCATTTGTTGTTGGAGACAGTTCTGCATTTTCTAATTCCTCATTATCTAACGATGGGAAATACTCTGATTCGTCTAAATTTTCTACCATCTCTTCATCTTCAGATTTTGAGTCCAAAAGAAGTTCCATCGTTTCTATTATCTCTTCTACTTCAATTTCTGGTAGGCTCTTTAATTCCACTACTAACATATTTTCTGTCACCTCGAAATAGTCAGGCCTTTTTGTTTCTTTACAGTCCCGTTCAGTTGTAGGGTTAATGGAATCGGTAATATCTTTCTTACTCTTATCACTAAGTTTGTACCGTACGGTCTTGATGCATGTTTTCTCCACACCATTGACTTCTGTTGTATAAGTCTTCTCAAAAGAGAAACTATGGAATTTCGTTGCTAACTCCCGTATCAACATTGTGTACCTAGTTGTCTCATCAACATTCTTTATGGTACTATGCCAAATGCTATCGATATAATAAAGCAATTCGGCGGGGACGTGCGACAATGCCACCCTTAATACTAAAATCTTCTCTTATGACCAGATCAAAGCTCCCCATTTTCTTACTATTTTATTGATCTCTCCATTAATAGCAATAATCTCCCTCAAAGCTCTAAGTATTTTATCTTCCATGCCCAAAACATGGTCGATCTTAAGCGATAAGATGCTCTTAATTTCTCTAAAGTACCACATCACGTGACGCTCTTATTCTAATAGGCATATTTTTATCAAAAATTTGTGTATCACATATAACTATTAATGGCAATACAAAATATACTAAAGCAACACTTACGTTATAGTGAGAGGGATCTTTTTCAGTCTTCTGTATGTATACCGTGAGTATCCTTCGAGCAAACGGACGATCGGCTCTGATACCAATTGTGACGCCCCGATATTTTGCCTTATTTTACAAACATACTATTTTCATGCATAATTTGAAAAGATAAAAAAAGAATAATTTAAATACAACAGTGGATTTTAAAAAAAAAAAATCAAAATGCAGCAGAGAAGGATCCTTCATTTATAAAACAAGATACAGTAAGTAAATAATTTTAAATAATGCATTCCACTGTGTTAGATTTATCAACTGCTTAAAATAAAACCGGCACCACCGGCGTCCTAGATCGTTTGCCCGTCCATAGCCACTCACAGTATACGTACCAGAACTGACCCTGCTCACTATACATACTTCCCTGTCTAATACCTGTAGGGGGAAAGTAAGGGGGTGAGCTAAAAGCTCAGTTAGGAAATGCTTATCAAACAATACCATATAATATCACACATACCATTAATGTATTTATCAAGTTTTAGCAATATCATACATGCTCTTTTATAACTATAACCAAATAACTGTACATATGGAAACCTTTATCATATAGGTCTATACTATTTGTTCACACCGTACACATATACAGAGATCATAACTCTAGTATCATACTCATAACATAATCATATCAATACTATAAATAATAATGTCATTATCACAACATTGGCATATTATAGCCATTACTTACATAACCCGGGCCCAGCCTGACCCTACCATATCCTGGGCCTAATCTGCCCATATAATAACATGGGCCTATGCAGCCCTACCATTGTTATAGGATAGGGTATCTCTATATTCAATAGTAACATCACTGTATCATACCCACCATAACAATCTCATACACGACTCAGTAAAATGCAGGGTAGGGTATCTCTACATTCAACGGCCTTATCCCGTATCATACCCCACCATGGTCCCCCACTTTATCTGAGACGTTAGCATACAACATACAACATACAAATACATCATACAGCATACAACCTGAAACATACAAATACAACATACAACATATACAAGTCATACCACCATAATCTATGTATCAATTCACAAACTCATATTGTGTCCATACCACACATTCTCAGTACCATATACATATTCATAATAACAAATCATAAATCATATTTCAATACATAAAGAGTTTAAATTTATGCAGATAAACACATACAAAACTATCTAATTTCCTTACCTCAAATCCCGCTGCTTAAGACTTGTTATCTCGTCACTACTACCTATAACAACACATGGGTCACAACCCTATCATTAAAATTCGCACTAGTACAGTACAGCAGAAAGAACACTATTTTTGACCAATAACTACACGAATTCAGTGAAAGTTTCCTTCATAAAAATTATAGGAAATTTAATTATCTTTCCAACGATATATAGATCATTAAAAATGGATTAAAACTCAGGGAGTTATGATAGTTTTACTGAAACTATTTCTGAGAAAGAATATGGAGTAACGAATCACAAGAGACATCGGAAATACAAAGTTTTGATACTGAAATATTCCAAATCAGAAAATACTCTCTTCATAAAAGTTTTAGAAAATTGAATTCTCTTTCTAATGACACTAAAATCTTTAAAATCGGAGTTATAACGTAAGAGATATAGATATTATACCGAAACAGTTTTTTTTTAGAAATCCTGAAACAAATGGATTTCGAACTACAGCAATAAAACAATAATTTTGACTTATAAGAATCAATACTTGGTGAATGGTTTATTCATAAAACATTTAGAACATTGAATTATCTTTTCAACGGTACCAAGATCGCTAGAATCAGATCATTATTCAGAGAGATATTTGGATTTTACTGAGACAACTTATATAGAAAATATGAAAAACGATTTACAATAAACAGCGTAGAAATACTAATTTTTGACATAGATAAATTTCGATTTAGTAAAACCTTTCTTCATAAGAATTATGGAAAATTTAATAAGCTTTCTATAGACACCAAGATTGCAAGAATCGGATGAGTATTTAAAGAGATATGATAGTTTTACTGAGACATGTTTCATTCTGAAAAATAAGAAAATGAGACATACGAATATTCTCCTATTGTGATCAATAAATTAGTAAATGTAGAGTTTCTTACCTCAAATACATCAAGCTGCTTGGATCGATAGACATAAGATGATGGTGATCAAAGATGAGAGTGAAGAGAGGTATAGATTTGGCTAAGGATGTAATGGAAAGATGACTTGAAAATTTTAGGGTTAGTCTTGCTCATGGAAGGAAAGAACGATATAATTTTAGGGTTGAAGGAAACCTATACTATCTGACTTTATTAGGTTTAGTTTTATGAATAATTATAATAATAACATAATAACAATAATACTATGATAAATTATTAAATAAACAAATATCTAACTTTTAAATTTAAATTGTAAGCTCTCAATCTCGTAACTTTAGGGCTTAATTTTGACCTAGAAAAATTACGAATTATGATATAGCTATTTCTATAGAATTTATAGATCTTTGAATTATCTTTCCAACGCCACTGGAATCACCTCAACCGGAGTTATAAAACTCTAGATATGGTCGTTTTAGTAAAACAGTTTCTAAACTTGTGAATTTCTCTAAACTTACGAATTTTCTAACATTAATGAAATAATAATATTATTTAATACCACTTATACAATTAATCAAATCTAATAAATATATTATAAAAACCCTAATGGATTTTCATATCGGGCTTTATTAAACGATTATCTACTTATAAAAATATCATAATATTTTATTTTCATAGTTAATACAACTTTAACTTTCTTTAGAAAATTGGTACAACTACTCTAAGCAATAATCTCTACTCGCTAACAACACAAATAAATGAGATTATTATCCTCCCACTATTAATATCCCAAGAAAAATTAAATACTCTTTTAATTTAGATATTACAGTACGAGTGTTGGTAGGGTTTACCCCGAACACTGAGTAATACTGAGTGATATACCACACACCTTAGCATTTTCCCGTGCCCGTGTTGGTATCACTGTATCGTACTCACAGTGACAATAATCACTATACCAATGCACTCTATAACTTATTCATACAAGTGTTGGTAGTGCATAACATAATTTAAGCATGCATATACAATCACATATACACACATTCAGATAATCACATCATACATTATACACAGTTCTTACCTGTTTTCCGAATTCAAGTGTGCTGGCCGACCTGAACGGAATTCACGTGCTAGATGGATGCCCTAATCACAATAATTGCAACACAGATGAGTGACTCGCTAAATCACTTTCCGGGACATAAACTTGAAACTAAAAGTTTCCCTATCGATAAACCTCATGCAAATACCCTAAATATCTCAAAATTGGCCAAAACTAGGGTTCTGGAAATTCCCCCAACAGGCAGACCGGTTCCCAACCGGAAATCCAGTTCTGGGTCACCATCCGGTCGACCGGTTGGTACTGGTCCCCCAGAACCGGAATTCCGGTTCTGTGCTGGGAACCCAAAAATCATCCCCCTTAACTCAAATCAATCCCAAACCTTACCAAACTCTCCAGTATACCTATACAATGCATACACAATAATTTCCAACCAACAATTCACAGAACAAACCAACAATACTCAACTTGCCATTAAAGACCAAAGCTTTGAATTCAAAGCTCAAGGTTGCACAAAGCTCAACCCAATCAACAATATCAGCTGCTAGGAACTTAATTTAACTCAAATAACCTATACAATTCGAACCCTAAGCATAAACAAACCTAACAGCCCCTATCAAACCAAAACACCATTTCAACCTAACTTAAAGGCTTAAAAATAAATAACCAATAGTCTAGGGCTTTACCTCACTTCCAATAGCTAAAATCCTTGCTGAAAATCCAAGGAAATGAAAGGAAGAAATCTGGTTTTGCCTTTGATTTGCCCCAGCCGAATGCAAGAAAGAGAGAGGAAAGGTTTATGTTGATTTTTCTATTTTCTTCTATTTTCTCTAAATGGGAAAAAGCTTAAGGAAAATCTATTTTCCCTTGCTGAAAATAGCTTTGCTAGGTGTCAACCAACCAAAAAACCACCTATCTCTTATTTCTTTCAAATGACAAAAATGCCCTTTAAGGTATAACTTAGGTATTTCTAAAGCTAGGGGTAAAATGGTCAATTTCCATAACCCCGCTCAATCCCGATAATTTATTTTCTCTAAAATATTTCCCACTATGAAATAAGGTTCTAAACTTACCCATGTGATCAATCTAGCCATCCATCGCATTTTCCGTTGTCGCCGAGCAAAAATTACAAAAATAACATATTTCACATATAAGCTAAATAATACCCCTAGAGTTTAATAAAATCTTCAGAATTGAGAAATTATAACTCTAATATTTATTTCTAAATATTGGGGTCCACAATTAAATTAATTCACAAATAATAATAAAATAATAAAAATTAGTGCTAATTGCCTTTACTAATCCACATTACTAGAGCGGTCATTACAATTATCCCCCCGTTAATAGGATTTCGTCCTCGAAATCTAACCTGAATAGCTCTGGATGTTGAGTCCTCATATCTGACTCCAATTCCCAGGTGGCTTCTTCCACCTTATTGTTCCTCCAGAGCACCTTAACCAGTGCAATAGTCTTGTTCCGAAGAACTTTTTCTTTTCTATCCAAAATCTGAACAGGTTGCTCTTCATAGGATAAGTCTGGTTGTAGTTCAAGGGCTTCATAACTCAAGACATGAGTCGGGTCTGACACGTATTTCCTTAACATAGAAATGTGAAATACGTCATGAACAGCCGATAATATTGGTGGTAAGGCTAGCCGATATGCTACCTGCCCGACCTTCTCGAGTATCTGAAATGGCCCAATGAACCTAGGGCTTAACTTACCCTTCTTCCCGAAGCGCCTAATACCCTTCATTGGTGAAACCCGCAGGAAAACATGTTCCCCTGCCTGAAATGTAACATCCCTACGCTTCGGATCAGCATAACTTTTCTGCCTGCTTTGAGCAGCAAGCATCCGAGCCTTGATCTTATCAATAGCTTCGTTGGTCCTCTGCACTAACTCTGGACCCAAGTACTTCCTTTCTCCTGTCTCGTCCCAATGAATAGGTGAACGACATTTTCTACCGTATAACATCTCATAGGGAGCCATCCCTATTGTACTCTGCTAGCTGTTATTGTAGGAGAATTCAATTAAAGGCAAGTACTTACTCCATGAACCCTCAAAGTCCATGACACAAGCTCGCAGTAAGTCTTCTAAAATCTGAATAGTTCTTTCTGACTGACCATCACTCTGAGGGTGAAAGGCTGTACTAAACTTTAACTTGGTACCCATAGCCTTCTGAAGACTCACCCAAAATTTTGATGTGAACTTTGGATCCCTATCTGACACAATAGATTTAGGGGCTCCGTGGAGACGAACTATCTCCTTCACATACAATTCAGCGTACTGATCCACTGAATATGTAACTTTCACTGGTAGAAAGTGAGCCGATTTTGTAAATCTGTCCACAATAACCCATACTGAATCATACATCCCTGTGGTTCTAGGCAAACCAGTTACGAAGTCCATTGCGATGTCCTCCCACTT
Source organism: Cannabis sativa (assembly GCF_029168945.1). Taxonomy (NCBI): domain Eukaryota; kingdom Viridiplantae; phylum Streptophyta; class Magnoliopsida; order Rosales; family Cannabaceae; genus Cannabis; species Cannabis sativa. Next base: position 65,683,522 of record NC_083601.1, read on the forward strand.
CCATTCTGGAAGGACTAAAGGTTGCAATAACCCTGCCGGCCTCTGATGTTCAGCTTTAATCTGCTGGCAGGTTAAGCACTTGGACACGTAATCCACCACATCTCTTTTCATCCCATACCACCAGAAGTAGGGTTTCAAATCTTGATACATCTTGGTGGTTCCCGGATGCAACGAATAAGGCGTCGTATGAGCTTCATCCAGTATTTCTTTCTTAAGCTCATCAACACTAGGAACACAAACTCGAGCTTTATATAACAACATTCCACTGTTCGAGACTGAAAAGCCTCTAGGTCGACCAGCCGCTACTTCGTCTCGAACCTTAACTAGCTCGGGATCTTCCAACTGTGCCTTTTTGATTCTCTTCAACAGATCAGATTGGAGTGTTAAATTATGTAATTTCCCGACCACGAATTCAATTCCTGCACTAACCATTTCCGAGGCTAGTTGAGGAGCTATCATAATCGTAGTATAAACTTGCCCGGGACCTTTTCTGCTTAAAGCATCGGCTACAACATTGGCTTTCCCGGGGTGATACAGTATTTCACAATCATAGTCTTTAACCAATTCTAACCACCTTCTCTGCCTCATATTCAGATCTTTCTGGGTGAAAAAGTATTTAAGACTCTTATGGTCTGTATAAATTTCACACTTTTCACCGTAAAGATAATGTCGCCATATCTTTAAAGCAAAAACCACAGCAGCGAGCTCTAAATCATGAGTTGGGTAACGCTGCTCATAATCTTTCAATTGACGAGAGGCATAAGCTATGACTCTGTCAGCTTGCATCAGAACACATCCCAGACCCTGTCTGGAGGCATCACACAAATTTCTCTTGATCTGATGGCAAAGCTAACACCGGAGCTGTTATCAATCGTTGCTTCAATTCCTGAAAGCTTGTCTCACATTTATCTGACCACACAAATCTCTGATTTTTCTTGGTCAATTCGGTTAGGGGCATAGAAAGTTTAGAAAATTCTTCGACGAAACGTCGATAATACCCTGCTAACCCGAGAAAACTTCGAACTTCCGTCACAGACTTGGGCCTCGGCCAATTCTTCACTGATACCTTGTTTGGATCGACCATAATTCCATTCTTCCCAACAATATGACCCAGAAAAGACACCTCAGACAACCAGTATACCTATACAATGCATACACAATAATTTCCAACCAACAATTCACAGAACAAACCAACAATACTCAACTTGCCATTAAAGACCAAAGCTTTGAATTCAAAGCTCAAGGTTGCACAAAGCTCAACCCAATCAACAATATCAGCTGCTAGGAACTTAATTTAACTCAAATAACCTATACAATTCGAACCCTAAGCATAAACAAACCTAACAGCCCCTATCAAACCAAAACACCATTTCAACCTAACTTAAAGGCTTAAAAATAAATAACCAATAGTCTAGGGCTTTACCTCACTTCCAATAGCTAAAATCCTTGCTGAAAATCCAAGGAAATGAAAGGAAGAAATCTGGTTTTGCCTTTGATTTGCCCCAGCCGAATGCAAGAAAGAGAGAGGAAATGTTTATGTTGATTTTTCTATTTTCTTCTATTTTCTCTAAATGGGAAAAAGCTTAAGGAAAATCCATTTTCCCTTGCTGAAAATAGCTTTGCTAGGTGTCAACCAACCAAAAAGCCACCTATCTCTTATTTCTTTCAGATGACAAAAATGCCCTTTAAGGTATAACTTAGGTATTTCTAAAGCTAGGGGTAAAATGGTCAATTTCCATAACCCCGCTCAATCCCGATAATTTATTTTCTCTAAAATATTTTCCACTATGAAATAAGGTTCTAAACTTACCCATGTGGTCAATCTAGCCATCCATCGCATTTTCCGTTGTCGCCGAGCAAAAATTACAAAAATAACATATTTCACATATAAGCTAAATAATACCCCTAGAGTTTAATAAAATCTCCAGAATTGAGAAATTATAACTCTAATATTTATTTCTAAATATTGGGGTCCACAATTAAATTAATTCATAAATAATAATAAAATAATAAAAATTAGTGCTAATTGCCTTTACTAATCCACATTACTAGAGCGGTCATTACAGTATAGATCACCCTAATGGTGGCGACCATATTTGACTTGCAAATTGCGAAACAGTGGTAGTAGCTCATAAGATAGAATAACCTTGACTCTCGCCTAAACGGGACAACGCTGGATTCCAATCTTGATCGAATAAAAGGTTGCTAGAATGTTTAACATTTTAGATGAGCTGACAACTCTATTCAATAGATGGTATCTTTGACTCTCGCCTAAACGGGACACTGATATCAGTTTGTTGAAAAACCTTGGACATTATTTAGGATTGAATTTTTTAAGTATTTTCTCATATCATTCCTACATGCTATGTGCTTATAATTTCTAAATTGATTTTGTGTTGAAACCATTATTAATTTCTATTTGTTGAATTCTATTATCTTGTAGTATCTTGTATTATCAAAATGAATCCCATGTTATCACTATTGACCGAAAATAAGCTGAACGGATCTAACTTTAATAAGTGGAATGAGAACATTAATATTGCTCTCATAGGAGAAAGTGCCTTGTTTGTTTTAACTGAGCCGTCACCTGAAGTGCCTGGGGACAATGCATCCAAAGTTGTGAAAGAAAAGTATGAGCGTTGGCAGAAAGCAAATGACAAAGCTCTATACTTTATGCTTTCCAGCATGGTTGACACCCTTAAAACTCGGTTTTCTAAAACTGAGAAGGCTGCTAAAGTTATGACGAAGTTAAATGAGCTATTCGGTAAGGCATCACTTCAGTCACGCTTTGACGCGACTAAGAAGTACATTAATGCACGGATGGAACCTCATCAAAATGTGCGTGACCATGTTCTCCTCATGTCGAGTTATTTCCAAGAAGCCCAGGATCATGGTGCTAAAATGGACAGTGCTACTCAAGTAAGTCTTATCTTGAATAGCCTGACTCCAACATTTCTACCATACACTTCAAATTATGTCATGAATAAGAAGGAAATTGACTTTCATGAATTAGTCAATGACCTTCAAACTTATGAAAATTTGATTGGAGGACCCAAGAAGAAAGGGAGTAAACCTCGCAATCCTGGGAATGTTAATGGGACGAATAAACCTGAAGCAAATGTTGCCTCTGCTTCGAAACCCAAATCGAAGAAAAAGTGGAAGAACACCAAGAAGTGAACAAAAGCCATGAAGAATAAAAAAGCTGCTCCTTCTGGTGATGCTACACTTAAAGGAAAGTGTTTCTACTGCAATGAAAAAGGTCATTGGAAACCCCAATGTCCTAAACTCCTTGCAAAGAAACAAGGTATTTCTATTTATAAACTTTAAGAGTTTTAGTGAATTATTATCCAATTGGATTTATGATTCTGGACGAACTTTGTTTATTTGTTTTCTTCTTCTTATAGGCCAAGCTACTTGAACTCAATTGAGTTGGATCGAAAAGCTGGACCAAGGGTGAAATCGTACAGATGAAGATGAAGCTCTTCAATTTATTTTTGAATTAATTGTTTTAGTTTAAAGACAATTTGGATTTCAAATTTTAGTTAGGGATATTTATCCCTGTTTTTCTCATATTATTGCAATACATTTTTTTATTATTAATAAAGCTTTTATTTTTCGAAATTCAACCATTGCAATTTATGAGATTGAGCTTCATTTACTTTATCTTCATCAACTATTACCTCATTATATTTATATGTTTGTATGTGTAAATGTTTTTATTATTGATGCAAATTCTATAATATTTACAACTCTTCATAGAATTATATTAAATAAACACTAGAAATTATTTCTATGTTTATTGATAATTGTTAATTCTAATACAATTATTAAGAATTTGTTTAATAAAAGGATCTTTTGATCTGATAGGGGTGGAGAAAAGTTGAGAAAACTATGCAGTTCAACGATCTTTTATATCTAATGAACTCTGAATAGTATTCAACTCCACATAAACTCTATCACACTTAGAGAATAATGATCTTTACAACCTTTAAGGGTGGATCATAATCTCTATATACTTAGGGGTGGAGGTTATCTATAGTTCCCTATATGTATATTCTTAGGGGTGGAGTCTATTCCACAATTCCCTATATAACACATATTTTCTTTAAACATGGAAGTAATATAATGAGTTAGCTATTATCAATATAAATTCTTGATCTTGATTGTATGTTCCATTTCGATTTTACTATTGTAAGTAAAAGTTTGATACCTATGAAAGTTCTTTGTTAAAGTTTCACACTACCTTAATTGAGTGGGAGAATTTTAAAATTCTATACCCATCTTCATCAGGTTGACACTTGTGATAGGTGCTTAAGAACACTACTGAAAAACAAATCTAACCATTTACATGGATAGGTATAACTTATCAGAATTATGAGAATAAGATAAAGAACTCTAGATCAGTCCATTCGAATGACTTGAACCTAGAATTCCTAATTCTCATAAAATTTTATGGTATCTTAATTTTGATTACTTTATCTCTCGCATGTATTTTTCACTTCAAATACTAGTCTGCTATGTTAATGGCTTAGTCTTAACTTAAAGTTTTAGACTAATACAAAAGTCACAACTAGGTAACTCTCCAAACAATCAGAGGTTAAAAGTATTATTTAACCAGACATCTGCTATTCAGTGGGAGCTATCTGAGATGTAATCAAATAGGGAACATTAGAAGATATTCAAGAAAGATTTATGAAAGTGATCTATATGTTAGATATTAAGGAACTGTGTATCAGTTGTCCTTGTATCTCACCAACTCATTTTGAGATCTTTGAGATGGTGCTTACTTTGGGGGTGGAGGAATTATTCTATAATAATTCAAGCTCTACCAGAGAAGAGTTATAACTTTATAAATTTTGAAAATACCAGAAAGTTATATTGCTGAAGAAAAGTCTACACTGTATTATCTCAATTATATATTTTAAAATATGAGAAATACGTCTTCTGTTAATTTAGATGTACTTTCAAAACAGTAAAGATTTCAGTATCCCTTGATGAGTAAAGCATATAGTAAAGGATGTTTCATAAGTGTATTTATGAACTAGTTTCCAGAAGTTTGGGTGGATTCAAATATACTACACTTGATCTGAAGATCAAGACATCAGATTGACCTATTTGCACAGTTTGTTTTATGTTAGTGCAAGTGGGAGTTTGTTGGGTTTTATGTCCTAAATAAAACTCTTTACAATCTGATTAGTTATCAATATAAGAAATTCAAAGTGATTGATGTTTGCATGAATTTTAACATGCTAATGGTTTAATATGTTTATTACATTCATACACAGAATCAGTTAAATCCAGATCATATGTTTATTCACAATTACAGTATCGTCAACACAGTGGAATGTGATTGTGATCATATGAATCAAAAGTCTTGGTCCCTGTTTCATCAGTGTTATTGGATTTACACTAATGTGATAATCAGCGATGATATGTACTTACACTTGGAGTAAGTATTATGTTCTTTCCAGGACATTAGTAAAGTATACTAGTTTCGAATGTATGGAGTATACATTGGACTGGACCGATATTGCAACTAAGTTAAGATATTACAAACTTACCGTTATATATATCTTTCCAAGTCAATATCAGTAGTTGATCTTAAGTTTAAAAGAATCTAAATCTTGATATGCTTAGGCTCAACTCAGGAGTGCTATTCATGTTCTTTGATTTATTAGTTAAGCCTACTTTTGGGTCAGGGTGATACGTATATTTTGGGAACATGATAGTATGATTGAGTGGGAGTGCTAAACATAAATAAGGAATCTATAGCTTCTACTGGTGTATAGAAGTCAAGTGATGATTCCCTTCGAGCTTAGCAAATAGAAGTAAATGGATGAGCTCTTGTTTAACTGACTAATTATTAGATCACTAAACACCATTTACAGGTAGCTAAGTGTTTTAAGGGGCAAAATACATTGAGGGGTGAGAACGGTAAAAAAATCCCATCTCGATGTAGATCATCTATATAGAGGATCTTTAAATCACAATAAGATTATAACAATGGTTAAATGAGATAGCATATTGATATCGTGGAACATATAATATGCTCTATATAAGTCTGAGAGTGCAATTCTAAGTTCTAAGAGTGGATTCAACGAAGAATTAATAAGTAGGAATTTACTTGGTAAATTTGGTTCACTTATTGGAAGCTCAGCATATAGATCCATGGTCCCCATTCTAGTTGAAAATATTCTACTTGTAAGACTCATTAATTGATTCGTGATTGATCAATTATAATTCTAAAGTTAGACTATGTCTAATTTTATGAATTTTCACTAAGCAGGGGTGAAATTGTAAAGAAAAGAGATTGTAGGTTTATTTATTTATTAATGGACTTTATATGTCTAGTTAATAATTAAATTAAATGACAATATTATTTAATAATCTATTTTAGTTATTAAATAATTAGTTTTGGCATTTAAAAGATTAGAATTGGAAAATTGGCGTTTTTGAGAAAATAGAAATAAAATTTGATAAAACTGCAAAATCAAGTGGGGCCCACTAACACACCATGGCCGGCCACTATTTGTGGGATTTCAAATTAATATTTTTATTATTTTAATGCCAAATAATTCCTAACCTAAACCTAGTAGTTGCCTATAAATAGAAAGTGATGGCTCAGTCAAAATCACATCTTTGAATATCATCTTCTGACAGAAATTTCTCTCTTCATAAAAACCGAGCCTTCCCTACTTTCTATACCTGGCCGAAATCATCCTTCTCTTTTCTCTTCATCAATTTCGTGACCCTAGTGAAAGAGTAAGTGCCCACACACGTCAAGCAGTAACTCAATCATAGATTGGAAGACTGTGAATGATCAAATTTAAAGAAGAAGGAGATTCGGGCTCAGATCTTGATTATACTCTGCTACAGAAAGGATACAAGGGTTAGAGATCTGAGCGGAAGGAGACATTAATTCCGCTGCATCAATGTAAGGTTTTCTTAACTTTATATGTGTTTAATTTATCATTTTAGAAAGTTCATATTTAGGGTGTTTAAACAACATACTTGTGAGTAGATCTAAGATCCTGGTAAAATAAATTCCAACATGTTCTTCAATTAATCAAAAACTCTTCAAGAGTCTATCACAACGTATAATTTACGAATTTATATTGCATAGACAACCATAGGTATTTTTCAAATAATAATTTACTTACATGTCTTTATTTCATACAAAGATCTTTGTCATATAGTACGCGCGACTTTGAATTTATATCACTTAAGACATGTATTAAATTCTTCTAGAATTTTTAGATAAGGCTTATTTCAAATTCTCACTATATTAGGAGCTCCAAATAAATAACCTTTTGTTGCAACATTTATGTGACGCTTATAAATCCTCATAAAATATATTCCAGGCTATAATCAAATCATGATTATATTTCTCAATATTTAAGCCTTATTTTAATCAATCTCATGTCTATGCAAACTTTGTACAACAATTCATTATGTACAAATACATATATGCAAATTTTTCATTAGAAATATTTATTTGCACACCCTACAGGTCTTACTTCACTTTATATGAGTAAATTTGCCTGGATTGCGTCATAATATTTTGGGCAAAAACAAAATGTATGTCGATGATTCTCGACAAATCTAATACCATAATCCTTGCTATCTCATGTTAGTTTATTGCATATGCACACATTCAATATTTATTGTCGACAAAAATTTCAATAAATGATAATTTCATCCCATATTGACATAACTTATAGAGATCTCTTTAAATTACATATTTTTCAAATATGTTTATCATTTATAAGTACCTATATAGAATCACTTCAGGGATTCAATTATGATCAAATGTGTTATGTCTAACTTCTCTTGGGAGTCTCTTCTAGAGTACCGTTTTCATCACGGTTATCATTTTTAAATCATCAATACTTTATAAAATTAAGGTATCTTCATGAGTACCTTTAGATTGAACAATTTCAGGGCAAATCAAATGAACATTTACTAATAATTTCTATATTGTTCATTTACGCTTCAGGCGTTTTCAACTCATTCTATCTCAACATTGAATAATATTGATTTGCAGTTGGTATATATCATTTTGAACTATATTGTTCTTATATACTTTGTGCAAGGATCATTTTCAAAAATTATCATCGATCCCAACTGCTTCTCTCCCCCTGATCGAGAGAATTTTTAAAAATTGTGATATCTAATAATATTAATATACTTGTAGGGATTTCAGTATATCACAATGCATCAATATTTATCTAAACTCATATATACTATATGACATTGAACTTCAGGTTCAATAAACTTCAGTTTCAAGTTCAATCCTTATGAACTTAATTCATTTCTAAGAATGAGTCATACGTGTATAATTAGAGATACATAAATTTACACATTTTGTAAATGCATGATCATATAATCTTATCACATCGATAAGAAACTATGCAATAAAAATCTAATAATGGCTCAAGACTGTTAAAGAAATATAATTTGAATATTTTCTATGTGCAAATATATATGCACATTCTTCTTTTGAGCCTTATAAATTAACAATGAAAAGAATCTTCTGGTTCTTCAACAAAATTTAGTCAAATCCTTTGACAATTTATCGCATATGAATGATCATGTCAAAATAATTCAATTCATGAACTTCAGGTTCACTATAACTTGTATTTCAATGAAACTTTCAAAAGGTAATGTAAATTCATTATAAGATTCATTTTTATATACACGAATAATATAATTATATTATTCTCCAAAACATATACACTCTTCAGGAGTCACTATTATGTTTATCAAACTTTATATTTCTTCATGAATCACTATCATCAATTCAATGATGTGTATAATTTAAAAGATACATGACAACTTCATCATGTTATTGTAATGGTCAAATAGATATAACCATAATATATCATTCATTTTTCCTGGTATCTTTTTAACAAGTCGTCTAATTTATTAATAGACTATTCATCAGTCTAATTATCATGACTTGATATATTATATATTTAAATGTACAACCAGTACATATAATAAGTTATTTCTTATCACTTTTATAACTAGATAAAAGTTATACATCTAGGTACATACAAATATATTTTGCTACTCCAAGTAGCAATTGTATGTAAGACTTCTTCAGGAAGCTTTTCAAATAATCATTTTGTGATTCTTTATCACTTTGATTATATTAGATCACTAACAAATGTTAGTAAGTTATATATTCACTTCTGGAATATGCAAACTGAATTATATAGTAACTATATATATATACATATTCTGTACCAACAATAGTTTGAAACTATTAATTTCAAGAAATAATAAAATATGTATATATTAATTTACTTTTGGCATTGCCAATATATGTGAAATCTATATTCTTTGAAATAGAATTTCATGTCTATTCATTCTCTTTAGGGAATGATATTTAAATATTCTAAATGTACAATAAGTTTGTACAATTCACATTCTATTCAATAATCACATATACTTTTATCTTGATTATAAGTGTGTCCGTACTACAGGTACGCGACTACTATTATTCAATTCCACACATGATATATAGATTTTATACACTTATATTGTGTGTGGTATCTCATCTTTTGGTTGTTTCCACTTTCTTCTGGAAATATTTGAGTAGTAAATAATGCCATTGATTATTTAAAATCATTACATTTACTTTGAGGAATGACGTTGAACAAGTAGAACATTATTATAAATTTCTTAAAAATTTATTACTTGTTCATCCATAAAAATATAAGAAATTATTCAGCAATTTCTTTTACAATATTTCAAAGAATATATGAATACAATTTTTGCATAATCTCCAAGATGTATGCAAAATTTGATCTTTAATATATGTCACATGCAATAATTTCCAACATTACAAGTAATAACAATGTATAGTAACATGACTAATACAAAAAATCTTTAAAAGTAGTTGAATTCAATTCGTATCATTCTCTGCAGAGAATGATGAACAATAAATACATGTCTCATGTATTTAAATAACATTAGTCATGCTCACTGTTATTCTTATACTTTGATGTTTCAATGCAATTTTCTTAACATTCTTTTTAGGTATTCTAAACCCACTATAAGATTACATCAATAATAATCATTTTTAATGATTCTGTAGATGTATTCACATAAATATAATCTTTTTTTTTTTTGACAAATATAAAACATTTACTTCAGGAAATGTTTGTCAAAATCTATATCGATATTAGATTACTTTTCATTGTCTTCAAAGAATACAAGAACATATATATATATATATAAATATGTATTCATCTCTTTCATTATATATCCATCAACTATATAATGAATATTACGTTTGCATAATCTTCAGGATACATGCAAGATTTTATTGAGGACACATAATCATCAGGATATATGCAATATTTTATCGAGGATGCATAATCTTGAGGATATATGCAATATTTTATCGATGATGCATAATCTTTAAGATATATGCAATATTTTATCGAGGATACATAATCTTCAAGATATATGTATAATTTATATAGATTTTCTCTATAATATCATAGGCAAACAGTGACGGACCGAGAATTTTTGATCTGTGGGGGCTTAATTGTTATAAAAATATTTATTATTTACTTAAAATTAAAATTATAACTATTTTGTGGGGGCTTTTTACTATTTTGTTGTATAATTATTTAACTAAATAGAAGATATTTAATTTTTTTTCACACTAACTTTTTTTTTAGTGGGGGCTATAGCCCCCACACTCTTATTACTGTGTCCGTCAGTGTAGGCAAACATATATTGTAAATATTATGAATGATAAGAATATAATATGTATATATATATATGAAATCAATAGTAAATATATAAAAACATATACATACATATAATATATAATATATATAGATAAAAAGAAAAGAGATTCTTAAAATTGTTTCAGTCAGATAAGTATATATATAAATATATATTTAGTGTATCGTAACTTTGAAACAATTCAAGAACTTTAACAAAATACTTACATTGGGACTTGGACAGAGACTCATGCTTGAAGCTTGAGCAGAGACTCGTGCTGATAACGTGTTATAAAATAATATAAAGTAGATGAGAAGAAAGAAGTAGAAGATGAAGAGAGAAAGAGAAAGTGTGAGAATTTTTGAGTTGTTTATTCCAATGGGTGAACCCCTATTTATACGAGTGAAATATTAAGAAACTAAGAAAAAGAGAAACTAAGAAAAGGAGAAATGTTATTACAATTGGTAATAAATAAAAGATTTGAGCATCCACATAATTATTAATATTTATAACACCAATTAATTATTCTATTTTTTTTTTTCCATTTCATAAAAAAAAAAAATTCTATTTTTTTTATATATGAAAAAAACAAATAATTATTTAACGTTTTCATTTCTTTACGAAATTGTGACAGTTATAATATACATATATTTTTTTTTTTGCTAAATATAATATACATATATTTTTACTTTTATTTAGATTGGCTCGTAATTTGATTGGAAATGCACAAGTTAAAACTCAATACTTACTTAGGCAGATGAGTAAAAGGGGAAGAAGAGACTTGGTTGGGAAACCCAGATGGTGATGGTGATGGTGGGAGACACGGAAAAGATGATAGCGGTAGGCCTGGTCTGGGGAGCCACCAACGCCTTCATGCGCCGCGGCGCAGTCATATGGGACCGAGCCCTTAAATCCTCTCCTCCACCCGATCCCACCCGCAAAACCCTTCATCGGTTGCGTACCTCAATCGGCAACTGGGTCAAGCTCCTCGCCATCTGGCAGTACATCATTCCCTTCCTCATCAACCTCTCTGCCTCCGCCACTTTCTTTGCGATTCTGAGTCACACCCCAATCTCGCTGGCCGTGCCCGTCACCAACGCCACCACATTCGCCGCCACCGCCGTATTCGGCGTGATCTTGGGGGAACGCACTCACCTGGGTTTTGCTTTCTTTGGTACGATTTTGATTGTTTTGGGTGTTTGGCTTTGTATTTCGTAGCCAACCAGCCAGCCATTTCTCCTGTGAATCTCGTCTCGGTAGGTTTATTACTTTCTGTGCGTTGATATAATTATTGTCGTTTTCAATGCTGTGGTCGTTTTGTCGAATTATATCGTTGTAATCCATATAATCGCATCAATACCGTTGTCGTTTCCATGTAATTGACGATTTTGATATAATTCGTCGTTTTCCTGTTATTTTTGATAACAATTGTCTTGTTACAGATAGATTTTGCAGACATCCATATATTACATGTACATTGTTTTAATCACAGTTAACTTGGAGTGACCAAGTGGATTCCTTCCATTTTTTTTTTTAAAAAAAATAATACAGAAAAAATAAGGGTCTCGAATACAAGAATGAGATTAAAATGAATTAATCTCAAATACATAATAAATCAATTTGATCTTTCAGTTTAGGAGTAGAAATTACCCCCAACAAAAGCAATACAAAAGTAGTAGCAAAACTAATGAGAATTTGTTTTTCAGTTTGGAATTGGAGAGAAAGTGAAAACTTCATTCAGCAGCATAACAAATCATTAGAGTCCGGTGTTACTGTTATGTATATCTGTATGGTCATTATGTGTCATCTTACTTAAAATTGCTGCTTTGAACATTCTGGTGGCATCTGACCATTGAACCTTTTAGTATGTTTGCAGTAATCATAGATCATGTGCTGACTTCTCACCCAATTCAGCTGACCCTTCTGAGCATTGCTCAACTGCTTGTAAACAGGGGAAGTCCACCAGTTTCCTGGGGTATTAGAGGCACATTGGCCAATGCTCACAGGTCCATTCCACTTGCAGGCCTTTCCTCTGAATCGGCGGAACCTAGCTGTGAATGGCGAGTTGTTCCAGTCTATCTTCACCAAGCCACCTCTGGTTGCCCAATTATCTGCATTCCATAAGCTTGTGTGAACCTTCATCCCTTGCTTGTTGGGGTATGCAATGCCCTGATTTTCATAGTTTCGAAAAACTCGAATTGGCAAACTATCAACGTACCACCTGATATTTCAACCTTAAAGTTTAGTGTTTGTTTTGTTTGTTTACTATAAACTGTTAAGTATTTTGTGTTTTACTTTTTTTAAAACTTACACAATCTCAGTAGGGTTCCAATGAATGGTGTAGTTGTGGAAATCAGCTGTTGGATCAAACCAGGGGTAGAATTGCTGCTCCTTGCTTCCTTTGCCTTGTGTGTAGAGGTTTGTGTGGATAATGTAAGGTTGTCCCGAGACGTTTCCTAAGAACTCGAAATCGATCTCGTCATGTTTGTCACCACTAGAGGTTAGCTGCAGAAAAAAATTAGTACAAAAGAATTAGATTTAGACCCCTTTCACATTTTTTCAGTTTATATGTACGTATTATGAACTTGATAATATGTTATGCTCATAAACTTACATAGTAGGCTGTAACAGTTCCTGCAGAATTTCCAGGTACCAACTTGATGAGCATTTCAATGCTACCAAATAAGAAACCTCTCTTTGATTGAGCAGCAGACCCTGGAAACCAAAACTTAAAATTCATACACATAATACAATAGTATATTATATTATTTCTTGTGTAATGCCATTATCATATCATTAATGTAAGAGAATAATTACCTGAAGTTTGATCGAGAACAAGCTGAAGATCTTCACCATCTCCTGAAATAGATGCATGTTGTTGACCCCAATTAATATACATACTCCTTGAAATCTTTGCATCAACGAGTACTTGATCAAAGGCAAAGAGGCACAGAGCTATGAACATAACTCGTAAAATTTTAGTTCCCATTTTTTTCGACTCAAAACCAGTTAACAAAGCTCTTTTTTTTTTTTTCTTTCTTTGTTTTTTTGTTTTGTTTTAATTTATGGTGAACATATGTTTTGTTCGAAATGGGTACAGGGGTGGTTTAGTCTTGGGGTTTTAATGTCTTTATATAGCTTACTAATAACTATCATATATGCTTGGTTTGTAACGGCTAACTTAGTCTCACGATTAAATTTTCTATTTTTGGATTATGGTTTGACCTCGTCCTAATAATTTGATATTATCCCTAAGAAAGTAAATCAAAAACGTTTGAAGTGAACAATTTAAAGTTAGGTTTGGTGCAATTTTGTGGTACATTTTTTATTTAAGGAAGTCCCCTATCCTAGAGGTGGTTGGTGAGTGTTGTTTTGAGCAAAGATATTGTTGTTTCTCTCTCTCTCTCTATATATATATATTCAAGGGACGGCCAAGATTAAAACTTGCAAGTGTTGATCCACTACTAATTAGTTGGTCATTAGTATGTAATTACACATGTTATATAATATTTATATATGAGATGAGAGCCATAATAAATGTTGACGTGAGAAGAGCGGAGGAGAAAGGACATGAGCTCAGCTGCTATGCTTAGCTGGCCACGCGTAGAGAGTCTGAGAAGAATGTCGTGCTTCAGACTAATATTATTGTTGCAAGGCTCCTCTCTCTCTCTCTCTCTCTCTCTCTCTCTCTCTCTCTCTCTCTCTCTCTCTCTCTCTCTCTCTCTCATATTCGACCCAAGTATTTGAAAATTTGAAATCATATATATATATATAGCACTATCACTTTAATTTCATCAGAGAAATAATAACTTTATGTTAACTCTATCATAAGATAGTAAAAAATTATGGTGTTAAAAGTAGTGAAGTTTTGTGTTTTAATTAACTTGTGATTGCGTATATAACCATTATTAGATGATACTAACACAACAAAAATATCTCAGTAATTATCACATAAAATGTATGGAGACTTAGTCTTGAGTACTACATATATAGAAAAATTGAACAAAGATTAGAAGCCGATCGAGTTCAATTCAGTTCCAAACCTCAAACAAACAACAATATTGTGAAATAAATTATTTACTTTGTTTTCTTGAAATTGAGACTTTTGCATCACTACACTTATGAGTTCTCCTAATCATTTCATGTCATTCTATATTTTCTCTTAAGAAATTAACTGACGCATATGGTTATAATCCCGAAATTCTATTCCCAATTGATATAAATCCTCAATCTTAGAAATCTCTTACTTGTATGGGCAAATCTGACTTAGAGTTGATATTAGTAGTGGTGGTCCAAGATAGAATTACTCATTATATTTGGTATAAATTTAAGTCTTTGACTTTAATTTTAGATTCCAAACAGAAATTTTCTTATATTTCTAATTCCAGAATGCAATACAGTTACACCTTCACAAGGGTTTAATATCCATCTTCTATTAATGGATTCAAACTGTATGGAATATGAGTTAGGTATTCTGTGACCAGGATCTAGTTGCACTATTCTCAGAATTCTTTGATGTAACTAAACCTAAGTCATCAAAAGACACTACTACATTTTTTTATCTATGGCATTTGTATCTTGTTCATAGTGGATTTGACAAGATCAATCTCTGCAAAGAGTTAATGCCTATATCCACTGAAAGTAGTTCATCTCATTCGCAGATGGATGTACATTCAGGAGTGGATATGAGTTTTTCGTTGTATTCTTAAAACGATAACTCTAGATTATACCTTTTAGCAAGAAATTTGAAATGTTTGAAAAATTTCATTAATTTCTAGCAATGGTTAAAACCATTAAGGTAAGTGGTTAAGGATCTTGCGAACTGATAGGGGTGGAGAAATAGTTAGTAGATCTGCAGTTCAAAGATCATTAAATTGATTTTGAATTATATCCAAACTTACCTCTCCAGAAATTTCGATTTGCGAATTGATGATTAGTTACTAGTCGTTGCCTAAATCCTTCTATGGTAATACAATTTCAGAATGATGTAATGGTTGTATACTTAATGTAAATCATTACTAGATTCATGGATGACCTAATCAAATTCTTAAGAAAAGCTAGAACTGTTAACCATGGTTTGTTAGCTATTTTAAGTGATTAGGGGTGGACCATCCCATTGTCAATAGATAAGAAAGTGTTTGTTCAAACAAATACTACTTTTCTAAGAAAATGACTAAGTCTGAAAATAAAGTAGCAAATAAAGGAGATATTTATTTCTTGATTCCAAAAGTGTTCTATCATCTTATTTGACATATGATGATCCCACTGCCTCTGTTGTCTTGTCACAACCGAAGAGATCAATACCATTTAGTTTTCTTAGACATAATTCACGGTACCTTGTCGTAGTGGGAGAGTTTCTAGGAACTCACCTTCTTATGACTTGGGAGACACTAGTGATTAAAATCCATTGTGAGTTTAAACAAGTAATGGATTGTCAGGATAAGAAACTAAGAAGAAAGCCAATAGAAGTATGGTTTAATCCATTCACATGGAATAACCTAAAGTTTTCTAATACAAGGACATAAAAAGAAATTTTCGTTTATAAGTCTATTCAATGGACTTAACAAAACTTCCTGTTCCTAGTATTATAGGTTTGAGTTTATCTTAACCTATGGCTTGTGGTATACCTGGTAATTACTTACTCTAATGCAAGCAACTTACTTTAGTAAGATGCTGAAGCATTTTCTTTCTAATGGCAATCTATAGAAGCTTCACAACTTCTTAGGTATAAATTTTATTTATCTGAGGAAAAGTCTCAACTATTCCAGAAAAGATAAAGCCATGAAAGAATTTCTTATATCAACAGTGAGAGGTCTCAGATATGCTTTAGTATGCCTTAGACCAGACACCTGCTGTTGAGTGGGAGTAATGAGTAGGTATCAGATTAATCCAGGAGAAGAACATTGGAAGACAATCAAGTAAATCTTAAGATTAAGAAGATGAACTATATGTTAGTCTATAAGGGTGTGTTTAAAACTCTTAGACTACACCACATCAGATTTCGAAATTTGCCTTTGTGCTAGAAAATCTTTCTGATAAGATGGTGATTACTCTGGGGGTGGAATAGTGATTTTGGAGAAGTGTAAAAACCTATCTGAAGTCTCTAGGTCTACCAGAAAGGGACTGAATGTTAAAGATGCAGGAAAGTGTTAGGTTTTATGCCCTAAATAAAACTCCATTTCAATGTAATCTATTTTATTCAACATCAATAAAGAAACAGAAGTATTTTTCATTCATTTGTGTATGTTTTGGTTCACTTTATCAATTGCTTGTCTATTTGATTTATAAATTCATCTTAAACCCTTTTCACATACTTGATCATGTTTATTGTGCTGTCATCACATTGGAAAGTAAACATGACTATGTGAATAAAGTTTCCTAGATTTATCAGACACAGGGTTTTACTGATATGATAATCTACAACAAGAGTTTACTTGTATTTGGAGAAATACTATGTTCTTTCCAGAACATTGGTTAAAGTAAAGCTCAGGTTGGATGCATGGAGTATGCATCGGAAGGGACCGATATTGAACTTTGACTTAGATTTAATTAAACTTACCGTAGAATCTATTCAAGTCAATATCGCCAAGTTGATCCTAGATCAAATGATCTTAATCCTGTTATGATTAGGCTCAATCTTGAAAGGCTATTCGTGTTCTTTGATTTGTTAGTTAAGCCTACTTTTAGGTCAGGGTGATACTGTTGACCAAAAGTCATTCACTCATTTATTTTGATGATAAACAAATATTTGATTATTATTTGTTACTAATCTTTTCTTGATCATTTTGCAAGCAAGTTCACAGAGTATCTATATTTGCTCGGTAAAGTCAAACATAATCAAAGAAGTAGATTCAACAAGTATATAAACTACTTCATACTTCATAAGAGCAAAAGATTCATCAAGGGATCAACAAGTCAAGACCCTATTCAAAAGAGGTCTTCAAAAAGCTCAAAGTCAAAAGTCAACCCGAAAGTCAAAGTCAAAGTCAAAGTCAAAAGTCAACTCTCGGGAAAATTCAACATGGGATCAAAAACATGCAAATCAAGATAGGAGGCTCATCTACATCAAGACTACTCAAAATAAAATGGTATAAATTTGCTTTAGTCTTGTTAAAGTGATTTGCATAGTACACTAGGATTTATAAGTTCAAAAGTTTGGCTCACTAACTTGTGCGACAAGTTATTTCACAAAAAATGATATCTAAATTTTCTAAATTGATTTTTAAGATCACATATCATTTAACTAAGAGAACGCAACTGGAATTTTTGAAATCGGATAAACGAGTAAAAAGTTATGCACGTTTTAGTTCGAAAAAATGAACCTTTTGCATCTGGAATTCCGGTTCCCATCCGGAATTCCGGTTGCCAACCGGAATTCCGGTTGTAACCAATCCGGAATTCCGGATCACGGCTGAAGTGGCCTCGAAAAATGTGCTAACGGCTATAAACGGCTAGTTTTCATTCCTACACTATATAAACTCGTTTTTCACTCAAAAATGTAGGTTGGTTGAGCTTCTATTCATCATATAATATCATTCTAAGTGTTCTAAACTAAAGAATTATCATCTTTTCATAAACACACCAACCACACACACTTGAGCCAAACTTGTTCTTATCTTCTCTAGTGTGCTTGCAATTCTCTCTAGGATTTTACTTTGTTTTCCATCTTATTAGAGAGAGTTTTCTTTGTATTTCAAAATTACATATTCATTGTATTGAGAGGTGAGGTTGGCACCGGTATAAAAACAACTCGGTTGTAGGTGAGGTTGACACCGATTTTGTAAACAACCCGAGAAAAGTGAGATTGACACTTCAACAATCCGGCGAGGTTGATAGTCCTTGGAAGAAAACTATTGTGAGAGGTTTGGGAAAAACCTTGGTGAAAAATTCCCCGGTTGTAAGGGTTAGTCAAGCCCGTTAACTTGGCTCGATATTGGAACTCAAAGCTAGGTCCATAGCTTTGAAGACCAAGGACGTAGGTGGCATAGCTCTACCGAACCTTGTAAAAATCGAGAGTTTGCATTTTCTAATCCTTAAACTCTTTACTTTACAAGCTTAATTATTTGTCTTGATATATTGCTTGCCATACTACTTGCGTTTACTTGATTAATTGACTAATTGCATAATTTTGTGTTAAAAGTTTTAATTTTCCAAAATTAGTTTAAATTTCCAATTCACCCCCCTCTTGGAAACATATCTTGGGCTAACAATTGGTATCAGAGCAAGGGCTCAAATTATTTGATTAGATTTCACAATCTAGAGCATGGCGTTTCCAAGCAATTCACACAATAACATGCTAGAAGGTTTAAGCACAAGTAGAGCACCATTCTTTGATGGGGTAGACTTTCCTTATTGGAAAATTAGAATGGAAACGTATCTTCAATCCATTGATTATGATTTGTGGCATATTGTATGTTATGGTCCTTACATTCCTATGCATGTTGTAGATGGTGTAGAAACTGTAAAGAAATATGATGCATACAATGAAAATGATAAAAAGATGATGTCTAAGAATGCTAAGGCTAAGTATGCTTTAATATGTGGATTAGATAGAGATATATTTAAAAATATTGAGCAAGCCTCCTCGGCTCATGATATGTGGAAAATGTTAGAAGTAACTCATCAAGGAACTAGTGCCATGAAAGAAACTAAAATTCAACTTTTAGTTACTCAATATGAAAATTTCAAGATGTTACAACATGATACCATTGCTAACATGTATACTCGTTTCACAACTATTACTAATGGTTTGAACTCTCTTGGCAAGGTACTTACACAAAAAGATATGGTCACCAAGATTTTGAGAAGTCTCACCAAAGCCTACCAAGGCAAAGTAGTTGCCATCCAAGAAGCCAAGGACCTCTCAACTCTACCATTGGAAGAGCTCATTGGTTCTCTCATGAATCATGAGATTTTCATGAATGCTCAAGAAGAAGAGGAAGTCGATAAAAAGAAGAAGAACACCATTGCATTCAAATCCACTTCACATGATGATAGTGAAGCTAGTGAGCATGGTGATATTGATATGGAGGATATAACACTACTCACAAAGAAATTTAAGAAGTTTTTGAAGTTCAAGAAGAATGCAAATAGATTTTACAAAGGGAGTAACTCAAGGGAGAGCTCAAGAAAAGATGATCAAATTACTTGCTATGAATGCAAAAAGCCCGGTCATATGAAAACGGATTGTCCCTTGAGAAAGAGGAATAGAAGAAGGGCAATGGTGGCTACTTGGAGTGAAAGCGAGAAAGAAAGTTCCGAAGATGAACAACATGAGATAGCCAACACTTGCTTTATGGCCATTGATGATAAGGTAAGTAATCCTGACCATTCAAGTGATTTTGAAAGTGAAAGTGATGATGATGCACTTGATATGTCTTATGATGAATTATCAAAATCCTTTAATGATTTGTTTGTTGATTTTGAAAAATTGCTTGCTAAGAACTCAACTCAAAGAAAGAAAATAAGTTTATTGCTTGAAGAAGTTGAGGCTTTAAAAGTAAAAGAAAATGAGTTTTTGATTGAAACCCAATGCAAAAAGTGTTCCTTATTTGAAAAAGATGTTGTAAACTTGAAAGCTAAAATTGATGATTTAAACAAGGTGGTTTACAATTTTACAAAAGGAAAAGAGAATTTTGAAATGATGCTTGGGAGTCAAAAATGTGCTTTTTCAAAAAGTGGTATAGGATATAACACTAGTGTGAAACAAAAATTACTTAAGAATTTCTTTGTCAAGTCATCTAGTAATTTGAACTTAATTTGCACTTATTGTAATCAAGATGGTCACACTAAATCCTATTGCCATGTGAAAAAGAATGCCTATTTTTGTAAGGCTATTTGGATACAAAAGGTTTTAAAGACTAACATCAAAGGACCCAAAGTCATGTGGGTACCAAAAAGAAAGATATAAGTTTGTTTTGTAGGTATCAATATAGAGGAACCAAAGTTGGCTCTTGGGTGTTGATGCTTAAAGAAGAATGCCAAGTTCCTACATTACCAACAAGTCTCAAAAAGCATAGAAAAAGAGCATGTCAATTCTTGAACACAACCCAAATTAACAAATTTGGGAATCGGTAATATCATTCTTATTAATTTTACTTATTTTGATGAGATTAAGATACCTAGATGAAAAGAAAATGAAATTTGAAGTGTTTGGCTAATTGACTTGCTTTTGATCCTTCTTGTTCACTCTCTTATGCATACATACATAATTGGTATGTCACATACTATTTCTATGAATAAAAGTTATGATTAGTTGAGTCTTGACATTCTTGAACTATACATGCTGAAAAATTCAGATTATAGGTTATTATGCAAATTTTTGGTGAACTTTGGACATACCTTTGAACTAGTGAATATATGAATTTTTACATATTTGGCTAGTATATGTGTTTATATGTTTGAACATGTCCAAATGAGTGTATTTAGCATGCCTAAAGGTTTTTCTTGATTGAAATATACTTTGAACAAAATTTTGGTATGTCATTTGCTTATTTTTAACTTTTTAAGGCCATAATGGGTGAAATTAGCCAAAATTTCATATTGTTGAGAAAATTGTTGTTTTGAAAGCTTGTACATCTCTAAATACTCATATATAAACTGTCTCAAAATGAATTTTTCAAAAATAATGCTCAAATCTTGATTTTGGTACTATCTTGCATAATTTTGACTTTTTAAGACCTAAAAGAGTGTTTTTCTCTAAACGTGCTCAATTTTCATTATTTTTCAATTCCGTAAGTTTGTACACCTCACATTTGATATTTTTGACCTACTGGAAAAAGAATTTTTCAATATGGTTGCATAGAACTCATTTTTGGTAGATTTCTAGTTTTTAAGCAAATCGAAAAGCTTACCGAAAAGTTATGATTTTTGACTTTTTTCTGATTTTCTTGTTTGAGCATGTTTGTTTTATCATATATAAGCTGTCAAAAAAGATTTTGCATGAAAATTTTGCATAAAATCAATTTTTAGTAAGTAAGTTGCTTAAAATGACCTTATATGACCAAAACGAGTAAAACTTGCCAAAATCTCTCATTTTTGAAGCTTTTTCTATTTTTCCAGCTTGTACACTTCATATTAATCATGTTTAAGCTGATAGAAAAAGAATTTTTCAAAAAGGATGCATAAAACTAATTTTTGGTACATATGTTGTTTTTGCTTAAATTTTGAAAAACTTACCAAAAAGACTCAACTCTTGTCATCTAATTGATTTAAGTGCATGAACACATTTGTTTTATCATATTTGAGGTATGAGAAAAGGTTTGAAATCATAACCATGCCATTATTTACCTGCATCTCTTACTTTCAAGGTTTTTGACATATTTTTTTTGGGTAGATTGAATGTTTAAACTTGTTTTGACTATATGAACTTTCATCTTTTTATGCATTTTGAAATTTCTCTTTACCCATTGTGCTTCATTGATACAAGTCATATCTTGTATGATTAAGGGGGAGAAATATATTTAGCTTGACCTTGCTTCCTCTGCCACCCTTTTTGATGAAATCAAAAGGGGGAGAAATATTAGAATTGATTATTTTGGCATTAATCATATTATGTTTTCAAGTATTAACAAGTTTATTGAGTATATGATTAAGGGGGAGCTTTGTCATGTTAAGAAAGGGTAACATTAAATATGCAAAGGTAAAACGGTATAAACAACATATGCATACATTAAAGGGGAGCTAAACTCAACATGTTTCAATTTACTTTTTCTTTCCGTTAAAATAATCAAATATTTTGATATCATCAAAAAGGGGGAGAATGTTGACCAAAAGTCATTCACTCATTTATTTTGATGATAAACAAATATTTGATTATTATTTGTTACTAATCTTTTCTTGATCATTTTGCAAGCAAGTTCACAGAGTATCTATATTTGCTCGGTAAAGTCAAACATAATCAAAGAAGTAGATTCAACAAGTATATAAACTACTTAATACTTCATAAGAGCAAAAGATTCATCAAGGGATCAACAAGTCAAGACCCTATTCAAAAGAGGTCTTCAAAAAGCTCAAAGTCAAAAGTCAACCCGAAAGTCAAAGTCAAAGTCAAAGTCAAAAGTCAACTCTCGGGAAAATTCAACATGGGATCAAAAACATGCAAATCAAGATAGGAGGCTCATCTACATCAAGACTACTCAAAATAAAATGGTATAAATTTGCTTTAGTCTTGTTAAAGTGATTTGCATAGTACACTAGGATTTATAAGTTCAAAAGTTTGGCTCACTAACTTGTGCGACAAGTTATTTCACAAAAAATGATATCTAAATTTTCTAAATTGATTTTTAAGATCACATATCATTTAACTAAGAGAACGCAACTGGAATTTTTGAAATCGGATAAACGAGTAAAAAGTTATGCACGTTTTAGTTCGAAAAAAATGAACCTTTTGCATCTGGAATTCCGGTTCCCATCCGGAATTCCGGTTGCCAACCGGAATTCCGGTTGTAACCAATCCGGAATTCCGGATCACGGCTGAAGTGGCCTCGAAAAATGTGCTAACGGCTATAAACGGCTAGTTTTCATTCCTACACTATATAAACTCGTTTTTCACTCAAAAATGTAGGTTGGTTGAGCTTCTATTCATCATATAATATCATTCTAAGTGTTCTAAACTAAAGAATTATCATCTTTTCATAAACACACCAACCACACACACTTGAGCCAAACTTGTTCTTATCTTCTCTAGTGTGCTTGCAATTCTCTCTAGGATTTTACTTTGTTTTCCATCTTATTAGAGAGAGTTTTCTTTGTATTTCAAAATTACATATTCATTGTATTGAGAGGTGAGGTTGGCACCGGTATAAAAACAACTCGGTTGTAGGTGAGGTTGACACCGATTTTGTAAACAACCCGAGAAAAGTGAGATTGACACTTCAACAATCCGGCGAGGTTGATAGTCCTTGGAAGAAAACTATTGTGAGAGGTTTGGGAAAAACCTTGGTGAAAAATTCCCCGGTTGTAAGGGTTAGTCAAGCCCGTTAACTTGGCTCGATATTGGAACTCAAAGCTAGGTCCATAGCTTTGAAGACCAAGGACGTAGGTGGCATAGCTCTACCGAACCTTGTAAAAATCGAGAGTTTGCATTTTCTAATCCTTAAACTCTTTACTTTACAAGCTTAATTATTTGTCTTGATATATTGCTTGCCATACTACTTGCGTTTACTTGATTAATTGACTAATTGCATAATTTTGTGTTAAAAGTTTTAATTTTCCAAAATTAGTTTAAATTTCCAATTCACCCCCCCTCTTGGAAACATATCTTGGGCTAACAGATACGTACATTTTGGGAACACGGTAGTGCAATTGAGTGGGAGCGCTAGCATAAACATGGAATCTATAGCTTCTATCTGGCGAATAGTAAGCAAAGGATGATCTCCTTCGAGCTTGACCAAACGAAAATAAATGGTGGAGATCTCATTTCACATAAGCTAAAATATCATTTATACGGGATCAAGTGTTTTAAGGATAAAATACATAGTAGGGTGTTACGGTAATCTAATCCCTTTACAGTGTAGATCATTCATATAGAGGATCATTGATCAAATTAGGATTATAACAATGGATAACTAATGATGTGTCTATATGGTGGAACATATAGAGCATTCTATATACTGAGAGTGCAATTCTAAGTTCTATGCGTGGATTCAACGAAGAATTAATAAGTTAGTGAATTTTAGTGCTAAATTCTTGATCTACTTATTGGAAGCTCGGTTATATAGACCCATGGTCCCCGCACTAGTTGAGATAATATTGTTTGTAAGACTCATGTAATTGGTTTTGATTAATCAATTATAATTCACAAATTAGACTATGTCTATTTGTGAAATTTTCACTAAGTAAGGGCGAAATTGTAAAGAAAGAGTTAACAGGGGCATATTTGTTAATTATGATACTTTGTATGGTTCAATTAATAAATATGATAAATGACAATATTATTTAATAATTATTTATAATTATTAAATAGTTAGAATTGGCATTTAAATGGTTGAATTAGGAAATTGGCATTTTTGAGAAAATCAGATACAAAAGGTGTTAAAATTGCAAAATTGCAAAAAGCAAGGCCCAGTCCACTAAGCCATGGCCGGCCACCTTTGTAGGCTTTTTAAGTTGATATTTTCATTATTTTAATGCCAAATAATTCAAATCTAACCCTAGTGGAATGCTATAAATAGATAGTGAAGGCTTCAGGAAAATTATACTACACACTTTCTGAATAAGAAAAACCTGAGCCTCTCTCTACCTTGGCCGCCACCCTCTCTCTCTCTCTCTTCTTCCTTGATAATTTCGACCTACCTTAGTGATTAGAGTAGTGCCCACACACATCAAGCAATACCTCAATCATAGTGAGGAAGATCGTGAAGAAAGATCATCAGCAAAAGGAGATTCAGCATCAAGGATTCAGAGAAAGAGATCCAGGTTCAGATCTTGATAATACTCTGCTACAGAAAGGATTCAAGGGTTAGAGATCTGAACGGAAGGAGTCATTTAATTCCGCTGCACCCAATGTAAGGTTTCTTAAACTTTATAGGTGTTTAATTTATCGTTTTAGAAAGTTCTTATTTAGGATGTTAATAAACATACTTGTGAGTAGATCTAAGATCCTGGTAAAATAAATTTCAACAGAAAGGTACTTATTCAGTCTAAGGAAAGTTCTATACATTTTTGGCACCATTCCAAATTGCCTAAACTACTAGTGTTAATTTCCTGATTAACCAAAAGTAGTTGCCGAAAGTATAGAATCTAGTATCCCAAGAGAGTAGACATATAGAGAGGAATTTCACATTATCAATGATTTTGTGATTAAGGAAGAGTAATAGTGGAGAAAAAGTTGTGTTTAATTCAACTTTTTAGATCCTATTACGAGGAGTTTACTACTACTACACTTGATTTGTATATCAAGGTGGTTAGATTATTTGAAATGCACATTTTGTTTATATTAGTGCAAGTGGGAGTTTGTTGGGTTTTATGCCCTAAATAAAACTCATTTCAATATAATCAGATTTACGTATTAATATAGATCAGAAATAACATTTAATGTTGCATGGTACACATGATTTATTTCATGATTATATGTACATAATGTATAAATTCATCTGAAACCCTTTTCACATACTTGATCCTGTTTATTGTGCTGTCAACACATTGGAAAGTAAACATGACTATGTGAATAAAGATTCCTAGATTTATCAGACATAGGGTTTTACTGATATGATAATCTACAATGGAGTTTACTTGCATTTGAAGAAATGCTATGTTCTTTCCAGAGCAGTGGTTAAAGTAAAGCTCAGGTTGGATGCATGGAGTATGCATCGGAAGGGACCGATATTGAACTTTGACTTAGATTTATTAAACTTACCGTAATATCTATTCAAGTCAATATCGCCTAGTTGATCCTAGATCAAATGATCTTAATCCTGTTATGATTAGGTTCAATCTCAAGAGGCTATTCGTGTTCTTTGATTTGTTAGTTAAGCTTACTTTTAGGTCAGGGTGATACGTACATTTTGGGAACACGGTAGTGCAATTGAGTGGGAGCGCTAACATAAACATGGAATCTATAGCTTCTATCTGGCGAATAGTAAGTAAAGGATGATCTCCTTCGAGCTTGACCAAACGAAAATAAATGGTGGAGATCTCATTTCACATAAGCTGAAATATCATTTATACGGGGTTAAGTGTTTTAAGGATTAAATACATTGTAGGGTGTAACGGTAATCTAATCCCTTTACAGTGTAGATCATTCATATAGAGGATCATTGATCAAATTAGGATTATAACAATGGTAACTAATGATGTGTCTATATGGTGGAACATATAGAGCATTCTATATACTGAGAGTGCAATTCTAAGTTCTATGCGTGGATTCAACGAAGAATTAATAAGTTAGTGAATTTTAGTGATAAATTCTTGATCTACTTATTGGAAGCTCGGTTATATAGACCCATGGTCCCCGCACTAGTTGAGATAATATTGCTTGTAAGACTCATGTAATTGGTTTTGATTAATCAATTATAATTCTCAATTTAGACTATGTCTATTTGTGAATTTTTCACTAAGTAAGGGCGAAATTGTAAAGAAAGAGTTTTAGGGGCATATTTGTTAATTACGATAATTTGTATGGTTCAATTAATAAATATGATAAATTTAATAATTATTTATAGTTATTAAATAGTTATAATTGGCATTTAAATGGTTGAATTAGAAAAATTGGCATTTTTGAGAAAATCAGATGCAGAAAAGATAAAATTGCAAAATTGCAAAAAGTGAGGCCCAAATCCACTATGCATGGCCGACCACTTTGGTAGGGAATTTATACTGATATTTTCATTATTTTAATGCCAAATAATTCAAACCTAACCCTAGTGGAATGCTATAAATAGATAGTGAAGGCTTCACGAAATTTACACTTAAATTTTCTATTTTTTTCATTCAGAGAAAAACCTGAGCCTCTCTCTCTCCCTATCTTTGGCCGACCACTCCCTCTCTCTCTTCTTCCTCTTGAATTTTGAAATTCTTAGTGTTAGAGTAGTGCTCACACACAGCAAGTGATACCTCAATGATAGTAAGGAAGATTGTGAAGAAAGACTTTCAGCAAGAAGAAGTTTCAGCACTAAAGAATCAGAGAAAGAGATCCAGGTTCAGATATTGATAATGCTCTGCTACAGAAAGGAATCAAGGGCTAGATATCTGAACGGAAGGAGTCATATTATTCCGCTGCACCCAATGTAAGGTTTCTCAAACTTTATATGTGTTTATTTCATCGTTTTAGAAAAGTTCATATTTAGGGTGTTAATCAACATACTTGTGAGTAGATCTAAGATCCTGGTAAAATAATTTCCAACACTTACACCACAAAGAGTCCTCTTCCGATGAGAGTTTCCACCCAAGTTTGGATATGAGAGCAAGGTTAATGTCCTCAAACTTCTTGAAGTTTAGCCCACCCCTATCAAGAGGCAAACATAGAGAATTCCAATCAATGAGCGCCAGGAACCTCTCCTTATCCGCATTCCCCGTCCACCAAAACTTGCGAACCGCTTGATCCATTTCAGTGCAAAGAGTTTTAGGAATGAGGAAAGTAGCCATTGAATAGATCGGAGAGCTTTGGGCCACCGCACGGATCAAAGTCGACCGTCCCGCTTGGGAGAGTAGTTTGCACCGCCACCCCTCAATCTTAGAGCAAACCTTCTCCTTAATGAACTTCAAATCATTGACTTTACTATTAGACCAAATGATCGGGTTTCCAAGGAAACGATCCTCCTTATTTAACTTTCGGAATCCCAGGTAGTGAGCCAAATCAAGCTGGGTGTTAGACAGGACATTAGTAGAACAGATGTAGGCAGATTTCTGTATGTTCAGACGTTGGCCAGACCAAGAACCATACAAATTAACACAATCCATAACAGCTCCTACTTCAGCCCGGTTGGCTTTGCAGCAAATGAACAGATCATCAGCGAACATAAGATGCGAAATGGACGGGCTAAGACAACTGACCTTAAACACGGAGATCAAACCCTCCGCTTCCTTTTGCAAAAGTAATCGAGAAAGCACCTCATTGCACAAAATAAAAAGGTATGGCGAGATAGGATCACCTTGACGGAGGCCTCTACCAGGGCAAAACTGTTTCAGGGACCACCATTCAGCAAGATTGAAAAGGACACCGACCAGTTGGATGAACTTGCTTACAAAACCAAAAGATGCCATGATCTTTTCCAAAAAGCACCACTCAATCCTATCATAGGCCTTAGACATATCCAATTTGAGACCGACAAAACCATCTCGGCCCTTGAGCTTTTTAAGGGAATCCATAACCTCATGCGCCATAATACTATTCTCCGCAATCCATCTCCCCGGGATAAAAGTAGACTGATAAGGAGATATGATTTCATGAAGGAGGGGTCTCATCCGATTAGCCAGAATCTTCGAAATGATCTTTTAGGTGAAGTTGCATAGGCTAAATGGGCGGAATTCATCAAAGGTATTAGCCCCAGGTTTTTTCGGAATGAGAACTAAGAAAGGCTGATTGATCTCTTTAACAAACTCCCCCGTCTCAAAAAATTGAATCACCGTAGCAACCACATCTGTAGCACCCTAATGCTAAGGCACGCTACAGTGCTATTTCAATTACAGTGCAATCTTTGCTAATCAAAGAATTTTCTTGAAAAACGTGTTAAATTTAAACTTTCATATTTAATATTAAACTTTATAATATAATAACATATTTACAAATGTCGGGATCTCGTTTTCAAATGTTGTAAAATTAACATTCCAAAATATACATTTATTACAGGTCGCACAGTGACTATCAAAATACAATCCCCAGATGTCCCGTGACCGAACACTCCAGGTCGCGCTGCTTTGACATGTACAATCCCATTTGAGCTCAGGTTCACTCTTATTCAGCTTTCGCCTTTCCTTTACCTACACATGGAAGCAGAACTGTGAGTCGACAGACTCAGTAAGAAATGAATATAACATATCATATAATTCCGACCTGTAAATAGGCGCCCATACACCTATTTACAGAGCTTAACAGATGAGTATGAACGTTCAATACTAGGGTACAACCACTATACCACATACACAACGTACCTCACTGTACGAGTGTTGGTAGGGTTTACTCCGTACCCTGAGTACCACTGAGTGATATACCACACACCTTAGAACTTTCTCGTACCCGTGTTGGTATCACTGTATCGTACTCACAACAACAATACTCACTATACCAATGCACTCTGTATCATATCCATACAAGTGTTGGTAGTGCAAATCACAATTTAAGCATGCACATACAAATACATATACATACATTCAGATAATCACATCACATATTATATTCAGTTCTTACCTATTTTCTGAATTCAAGTGTGCTGGCCGACCTGAACGGAAATCTCGTGCTAGATGGATGCCCTAATAACATTTTGAAACCGGGTAAGTTACATGATTAAAACCCTTATCCCGGGAAACCCAAAACCAAAACCCTAGGTTCTGCTATGCTCTTAATGGGTTATTCTAACTCTGGAAATGGGGAAATACCCAACAGAGGCATCGAAAAGGCAAAAATTGAGAAAATGAAAGGCCCGGGGAACCCTGCCAAAACCGGCTAGCCAGTTTTTGTGGCCTTGCAAACTGGCTAGCCGGTTTGCACCAGGTTTCGCAAAACCTTTCATTTGTTGCTCAATTCTCCACCAATTTCCATGAAACCTTCCAGAGCTCCTATACCATGCATAAACAATAAATTCCAGCCAGTATTTCACAGAACAAACCACCAAAATCCAAGTTGCCATTAAAGCTTAAAGCTTTGAACTCAAAGCTTAAAGTTGTATAAAACTTAAACCATTCATCAAAGCCTGGTACAAGGGACTAAAACCAGCTCAAATAAACCCTAAAATTCGAACCCTAACCCAAACTAAAACTAACAGCCCCTATTACTCAAAAACACAAGCTCAAACCAAAGAAAAAGCTTAAAATCACATCTTCGAGAGTTCTAGGGCTTTACCTTTTGTTGAATCCTCCTTGAATTCTAGCTAAATTCTAGAAAAAAAAAGAAGGGAAAAACCAATCCTTGCCCTTGCTTTGTCCCAGCCGAAAGAAAGAGAGAGAGAGAGTTCAAGAAATAACTCTAATTTCCAATTTTCTTCTTTTCTTGATTTTCTTCAAATGAGAAAAAGGATTTTAATTAATCCTTTGCTGAAAGTTAACTTGCTAGGTGTCACATACTCAAGGCAGCCACCTATCACTCAACTAAACCAAAAGACAAAATTGCCCTTTAACCCAATACTAAGGTTTTTCTAAAGCTAGGGGTAAAATGGTCAAAATCCATAACCCCGCTCAATCCCGATAATTTATTTTCCCTAAAATATTTCTCACTAAGAAATAAGGTTCTAAACTTACCCATGTGATCAAACTAGCCATCCATCGCATTTTCCGTTGTCGCCGAGCAAAAATTACAAAAATTGCATATTTCACATATAAGCTAAATAATACCCCTAGAGTTTAATAAAATCTCCAGAATTGAGAAATTATAACTCTAATATTTATTTCTAAATATTGGGGTCCATAATTAAATAAATTCACAAATAATAATAAAATAATAAAAATTAGTGCTAATTGCCTTTACTAATCCAAATTACTAAAGCGGTCATTACAATTATCCCCCGTTAATAGGATTTTTTCCTCGAAATCTAACCTGAATAGCTCTGGATGTTGAGTCCTCATATCTGACTCCGATTCCCAGGTGGTTTCTTCCACCTTACTGTTCCTCTAAAGCAGCTTAACCAGAGCAATAGTCTTGTTCCGAAGAACTTTTTCTTTTCTATCCAGAATCTGTACAGGTTGCTCTTCATAGGATAAGTCTGGTTGTAATTCAAGGGCTTCATAACTCAAGATATGAGTCGGGTCTGGCACGTATTTCCTCAACATAGAAATGTGAAATACGTCATGAACAGCTGGTAATGCTGGTGGTAAGGCTAGCCGATATGCTACCTGCCCGACCTTCTCAAGTATCTGAAATGGCCCAATGAACCTAGGGCTTAACTTACCCTTCTTCCCAAAGCGCCTAATACCCTTCATTGGTGAAACCCGCAGGAAAACATGTTCCCCTGCCTGAAATGTAACATCCCTGCGCTTCGGATCAGCATAACTTTTCTGCCTGCTTTGAGCAGCAAGCATCCGAGCCTTAATCTTATCAATAGCCTCATTGGTCCTCTGCACCAACTCTGGACCCAAGTACTTCCTTTCTCCTGTTTCATCCCAATGGATAGGAGAACGACATTTTCTACCATATAACATCTCATAGGGAGCCATCCCTATTGTACTCTGGTAGCTATTGTTGTAGGAGAATTCAATTAAAGGCAAGTACTTACTCCATGAACCTTCAAAGTCCATGACACAAGCTCGTAGTAAGTCTTCCAGTATCTGAATGGTTCTTTCTGACTGACCATCAGTGTGAGGGTGAAAGGCTTTGCTAAACTTTAACTTGGTACCCATAGCCTTCTGAAGACTCACCCAAAATTTCGATGTAAACTTTGGATCCCTATCTGACACAATAGATTTAGGGGCTCCATGGAGACGAACTATCTCCTTCACATACAATTCAGCGTACTGATCCACTGAATATGTAACTTTCACTGGTAGAAAGTGGGCTGATTTTGTGAATCTATCCACTATGACCCATACTGAATCATACATTCCTGTAGTTCTAGGCAAGCCAGTTACGAAATCCATTGCAATGTCCTCCCACTTCCATTCAGGAAGGACCAAGGGTTGTAGTCCACCACATCTCTTTTCATCCCATACCACCAGAAGTAGGGTTTCAAATCCTGGTACATTTTGGTGGTTCCCGGATGCAAAGAATAAGGTGTGGTGTGAGCTTCATCAAGTATCTCTTTCTTAAGCTCATCAACACTAGGAACACAAACTCGAGCTTTGTATAACAACATTCCACTGTTCGAGACTGAAAAGTCTTTAGGCCGACCAGCCATTACTTCATCTCGAACCTTAACTAGCTCAGGATCTTCTAGTTGTGCCTTTCTGATTCTCTCTAACAGATCAGACTGGAGTGTCAAATTATGCAATTTCCCAATTACGAACTCAATCCCTGCACTAACCATTTCAGAAGCTAGTTGAGGGGCTATCAAAACCGTGGTACAAACCTGCCCGGGACCTTTTCTGGTTAAACCATCGGCCACAACATTGGCTTTTCCGGGGTGATATAGAATTTCACAATCATAGTCCTTAACCAATTCCAACCACCTTCTCTGCCTCATATTCAAATCATTCTGGGTGAAAAATTATTTAAGACTCTTATGATCAGTATAAATCTCGCATTTCTCACCGTAAAGATAATGTCGCCAGATCTTTAGAGCAAAAACCACAGCAGGAAGCTCTAAATCATGAGTTGGATAACGCTGCTCATAATCTTTCAGTTGATGAGAGGCATAGGCTATGACTCTGTCAGCTTGCATCAGAACACATCCCAGACCCTGTCTGGATGCATCACAGTAAACCACGAATTTCTCTTGATCTGATGGCAAAGCTAACACCGGAGCTGTTATTAAACGTTGCTTTAACTCCTGGAAGCTTGTTTCACACTTATCTGACCACACAAATTTCTGATTTTTCTTGGTCAATTCAGTTCGGGGCATAGAAATTTTAGAGAATCCTTCGACGAAACGCCGATAATACCCTGCTAAACCGAGAAAACTTCGAACCTCTGTCACAGACTTTGGCCGTAGCCAATTCTTCACTGATTCTACCTTGTTTGGATCAACCATAATCCCATTCTTCCAAACAATATGACCCAGAAAGGACACCTCAGACAACCATAGTTCACACTTTTTAAACTTTGCATACAACTTGTGATCCCTAAGTCGCTGCAATACCATTCGAAGATGATGCTCGTACTCTTCTTCTGACTGAGAGTATACAAGAATGTCATCGATAAACACTATAATGCAGTTATCGAGGAAATCCTTGAATACCCTATTCATGAGATCCATAAAGGCCGCAGGAGCATTAGTCAATCCGAATGACATTACCAAAAATTCATAGTGCCCATATCTGGTTCTAAAAGCAGTCTTCGATATGTCTTCCTCTCGAATTCTGAGTTGATGATAACCCGATCGTAGATCAATCTTCAAAAACACTGTCTTTCCCTGAAGCTGATCAAACAGATCGTCGAATCTGGGCAACGGGTACTTGTTTTTAATCGTCAGCTTGTTTAGTTCTCGATAATCAATAAACATTCTGAAGGAACTATCCTTCTTTTTCACAAATAGAACCGGAGCTCCCCAGGGCGATACACTAGGTTGGATAAACCCAATGTCAAGCATCCCCTGAAGCTGCAACTTAAGCTCCTTGAGTTCTGCTGGAGCCATCCTATATGGAGCTTTAGAAACAGGTTCGACTCCAGGTGACAGATCAATTACAAAATCAATCTCTTGCTGTGGCGGCAATCCCGACAACTCCTCGGGAAACACGTAGAGAAAATCTTTCACCACCCTGACTGCCTAAGGCCCAAATGTTTCAGGTCTGCTGGAGTCAATTACCACTGCTAGAAATCCTACACAGCCACTGCATAGTAAATTCCTATCCCTTAGTACAGAAATAACCGGGATCCGAGACCCCTGAACTGATCCAACATAAACAAATGGATCTTCACCTTCTGGCTGGAAAATCACCATTTTCCGCTTACAATCTATACTGCCCGAATACTTGGACAGAAAATCCATTCCCAGTATAATATCAAACTCAGTTAATTTCAATTCTATGAGGTCAACGCTCAACTCCCTATCTTCGATCCTAACCGGCATAGACCTAATGCGCCTATTAGAGATAACCGATTCCCCGCTAGGCATTAGGGTTCCAAACCCTCTTCCTACAATATCATAAGGCCTACCTTAAAGACCAATTACACTTGTAGCTACATATGAGAGTGTAGCTCCTGAATCAAATAAAACTGTAAACAAGGAGTTGTTGACGAGAAGATGACCTGTCACAACAGAAGGACTGGCTGCAGCATCAGCTTGGGTGATAGCGAACACTCGAGCAGGAACCGGTTTCACCTCAGCTTTCGGCTCGTCTTTCTTTGCCTGAGGGCAATCTTTCTTGAAATGCCCCACCATGCCACACAGGAAGCATGTCTTCCAGTTACACTCTCCCGGACGATGTTTCTTGCATCGTGGACACTCGGGGTAAGAGTAACCCTAGTGTCCACCTCTGCCTTGGTTCCCACGGAACCGCTTACTTTGCCCTGAGCCACCAAAAGCTGAGATGACTTTCCTTTTCTGATCAGTGGTGGAGTCACCACCATCCCTACCATAAACAGGAGTAGGAACAGTGGGGGTTCCACCAACACTCGGAGTCACCCGGGGCTCCTGAAGAAATTTCACTGCACCCTCGGCTCTTAAAGCCTTTTCAACCATCTCTGCATATGTGGTTGCCTCAGTAGTAGTAATAACCAAATCGTGCCTAATCTTCGCACTCAAACCCGCCAAATATTTCTCTTTCTTACTAAAATTAGCTGGCACAATTCCCGCTGCAAGCTTGGCCAGACAGTCAAACTTTGTCGTAGACTCAGTAACCGACATTCCCTCAGTTTGAACCAATTCAGCGAACTCTTTTCACTTTGCACTGTGGACTGCTTTGTTGTAATACTTGGAGTTAAGCAACTCCTTGAATTCTTCCCAGGTCATCACTGTGACGTCCCGGGTGAGGGTTATCAACTCCCACCACACGAGAGCGTCTTCCTGAAACTGGAAGGTGGCGCATGTCACCCGATCATTACTAACCACTCCCATAAAATTGAGGATACGCTCGATCACTGTGAGCCATTGCTCAACCTTCATTACATCAGCACCTCCCAGAAACACTGGAGGTGCCTGCATCCGAAACCTTTCATACAGCGGCTCCATACGGTTACCAACAACAGGTTGTTTTGCTGGCACCGCTGGAACTGCAACAGCCTGAGCAACTTGAGGAGGCACGGCAGGAGGACCCTGCTGCCTCAATCTCTGAATCTCTTCATCTTGTTGGCGGATCCGATCTTGCATCTCCGCAAATCTTTGCTCCCAATCCGGAGGAGCTTGTGGTGGATTTACAAGGTGACCACCCAGAGCTCTGCCACGGCCACAGTCGCGACCACGAGGATTCTGGGGATTCCTCTGACTGCCTCCGGTCTCAACCATATCACCCTGACTTCTTATATTTCCCGGGGCGTCCATTTAATAGGACTTAGCCTACGAATCCATAAGCCAGGCAGGTTAGACAGCGATCAAAACTTAATGCCGCTCTTAAGGACTTAAAGGCAACACACACTTTTTTTTTAAATAATTAATTAAAATCTATTATGCTTCTTAACATGCTTTCACATTCACATTTATTTAAAATACTAAACAAGTACAGGCTTACTGAACCGTGAACCGAGCTTTCTCTGATGAAGATTGTACATGTCTTAGAAAGCTTCGGTAGACAAACCTGGCGGCTCTGATACCAAAATTGTAACGCCCTAATGCTAAGGCACGCTACAGTGCTATTTCAATTACAGTGCAATCTTTGCTAATCAAAGATTTTTCGTGAAAAACGTGTTAAATTTAAACTTTCATATTTAATATTAAACTTTATAATATAATAACATATTTACAAATACCGGGATCTCGTTTTCAAACTTTGTAAAATTAACATTCCAAAATATACATTTATTACAGGTCGCACAGCGAATATCAAAATACAATCTCCAGATGTCTCGCGACCGAACACTCCAGGTCGCGCTGCTTTGACATGTACAATCCCATCTGAGCTCAGGTTCACTCCTGTTCAGCCTTCGCCTTTCCTTTACCTACACATGGAAATAGAACTGTGAGTCGACAGACTCAATAAGAAATGCATATAACATATCATATAATTCCCGACCTGTAAATAGGCGCCCATACACCTATTTACAGAGCTTAACAGATGAGTATGCACGTTTAATACTAGGGTACAACCACTATACTGTTGGGTTTTATGCCCTAAATAAAACTCTTTACAATCTGATTAGTTATCAATATAAGAAATTTGAAGTGATTTATGTTTGCATGAATTTTACATGTAAATGGTTTAATATGTTTATTACATTTACACACAAAATCAGTTAAGTCCACATCATATGTTTATTCACAATTACAGTATCGTCAACACAGTGGAATGTGATTGTGATCATATGAATCAAAAGACTAAGTCCCTGTTTCATCAGTGTTTTGGATTTACACTAATGTGATAATCAGCGATGATGTGTACTTACACTTGGAGTAAGGGTTATGTTCTTTCCAGGACATTAGTAAAGTATACTAGTTTCGAATGTATGGAGTATACATTGGACTGGACCGATATTGCAACTTAGTTTAGATATTATAAACTTACCGTCATATCTTTCCAAGTCAATATCAATAGTTGATCTTAAGATTAAAAGAATCTAAATCCTGATATGCTTAGGCTCAACTCAGGAGTACTATTCATGTTCTTTGGTTTATTAGTTAAGCCTACTTTCGGGTCAGGGTGATACGTATATTTTGGGAACATGACAGTATGATTGAGTGGGAGTGCTGAACATAAATATGGAATCTATAGCTTCTACTGGTGTATAGAAGTCAAGTGATGATTCCCTTCGAGCTTAGTTAAATAGAAGTAAATGGATGAGCTCTTGTTTAAGTGACTAATCTTAGATCACTAAACATCATTTACAGGTAGCTAAGTGTTTTAAGGGGCAAAATACATTGAGGGGTGAGAACGGTAAAATTATCCCATCTCGATGTAAATCATCTATATAGAGGATCTTTGATCACAATAAGATTATAACAATGGTTAAATGAGATAGAATATCTATATCGTGGAACATATAATATGCTCTATATAAGTCTGAGAGTGCAATTCTAAGTTCTAAGAGTGGATTCAACGAAGAATTAATAAGTAGGGATTTACCTAGTAAATTCGGTTCACTTATTGGAAACTCAGCATATAGATCCATGGTCCCCATTCTAGTTGAGACTATACTGCTTGTAAGACTCAATAATTGATTTGTGATTAATTAATTATAATTCTAAAGTTAGACTATGTCTAATTTATGAATTTTCACTAAGCAGGGGCGAAATTGTAAAGAAAAGAGATTTTAGGTTTATATATTTATTAATAGACTTTATATGTCTAATTAATAATTAAATTAAATGACAATATTATTTAATAATCTATTTTAGTTATTAAATAATTAGTTTTGGCATTTAAATGGTTAGAATTGGAAAATTGGCGTTTTTGAGAAAATAGAAATAAAATTTGTGAAAACTGCAAAAACCAAGTGGGGCCCATTACACACCATGGCCGGCCACTTAAAGTGGTTTTTCAAATTTATATTTTCATTATTTTAATGTCAAATAATTCCTAACCTAAACCTAGTAGTTGCCTATAAATAGAAAGTGATGGCTCAGTCAAATCACAAGTTTACATAAGTTTCATAAGCTTTCTGTCAGAAATTTCTCTCTTCAGAAAAACTGATCCTTCGCTTTTCTCTCTATAGCCAAAATCATCTCTCTCTTTTCCTCTTCATAAATTTTGAACCTTAGTGATAGAGTAAGTGCCCACACACAACAAGTGGTAACTCAATCATAGATTGGAAGACTATGAAGGATCACATACATAAAGAGAAGGACATTCGGGCTCAGATCTTGATAATACTCTGCGACAGAAAGGATACAAGGGTTAGAGATCTGAGTGGAAGGAAACATTAATTCCGTTGCATCAATGTAAGGTTTACTTAACTTTATATGTGTTTATTTATCGTTTTAGAAAGTTCATATTTAGGGTGTTAAACAACATACTTGTGAGTAGATCTAAGATTCTGGTAAAATAATTTCCAACAACTGGCCTCAGAGCCATGGTAATTGATTTTCTTCCAAGAAATTTGGACTTTAAAACGATTGTTTGTTATTTGGATGGTTTCATGTTGTGTTGAGTGTTATTTGATGATTGATTGATGTTTGTGAATTT
Source organism: Cannabis sativa (assembly GCF_029168945.1). Classification (NCBI taxonomy): domain Eukaryota; kingdom Viridiplantae; phylum Streptophyta; class Magnoliopsida; order Rosales; family Cannabaceae; genus Cannabis; species Cannabis sativa. The sequence continues at coordinate 65,721,781 of NC_083601.1, forward strand.
TCGTGAAAAATAATTGAAATTTTGTTTCTGGAATTATTTTTATTGGATAGTATGGAAAAAATTAAGCATTTTACTTTTTTACAGAACTCAATTTCGATTTAATTTGAATTAGTTATGATTTTTTGAATATTCGAAAAAAAATCAGGGGTGATGCACTCACCTACGCGCGCGGACGAGGGCGACACCCTAGGACAGCACGCGTTCAGACAGTGCTCGACCGAGCGCCTATCTGAATGTTGGAATTTATTTTACCAGGATCTTAGGTCTACTCACAAGTATGTTTATTAACACCCTAAATATGAACTTTCTAAAACGATGAAATAAACACGTATAAAGTTTAGGAAACCTTACATTGGGTGCAGCAGAATTAATATGACTCCTTCCGTTCAGATATCTAGCCCTTGATTCCTTTCTGTAGTAGAGCATTATCAATATCTGAACCTGGATCTCTTTCTCTGAATCTTTGATGCTGAAACTCCTTCTTGCTGAAAGTCTTTCTTCATGATCTTCCTCACTATGGTTGAGGTATCACTTGCTGTGTGTGGGCACTACTCATACACTAAGTATTTCGAAATCTCAATGAGGAAGAGAGAGAGAGTGGGTTCGGCCAAAGATAGGGAGAGAGAAGGCTCAGGTTTTTCTCTGAAGGAAAAATAGAAAATTTAAGTGTTAGAAGAAAAGTGTAATTTTCCTGAAGCCTTCACTATCTATTTATAGCATTCCACTAGGGTTAGGTTTGAATTATTTGGCATTAAAATAATGAAAATATCAGTTTAAATTGCCTACAAAAGTGGCCGGCCATGCTTAGTTGATTTGGGCCTCACTTTTTAAAATTTTGCAGTTTTACCTTTTCTGCATCTGATTTTCTCAAAAATGCCAATTTTCTAATTCAACCATTTAAATGCCAATTCTAACTATTTAATAACTATAAATAATTATTAAATAATATTGTCATTTATCATATTTATTAATTGAACCATACAACGTATCATAATTAACAAATATGCCCCTAAAAACTCTTTCTTTACAATTTCGCCCTTACTTAATGAAAATTTCACAAATAGACATAGTCTAAATTGAGAATTATAATTGATTAATCAAAACCAATCATATGAGTCTTACAAGCAATATTATCTCAACTAGTGCGGGGACCATGGGTCTATATAATCGAGCTTCCAATAAGTAGATCAAGAATTTATCACTAAAATTCACTAACTTATTAATTCTTCGTTGAATCCACGCATAGAACTTAGAATTGCACTCTCAGTATATAGAATGCTCTATATGTTCCACCATATAGATGCATCATTAGTTATCCATTGCTATAATCCTAATGTGATCAATGATCCTCTATATGAATGATCTACACTGTAAAAGGATTAGATTACCGTTAAACCCTACAATGTATTTTATCCTTAAAACACTTGACCCCGTATAAATGATATTTCAGCTTATGTGAAATGAGTACTCCACCATTTATGTTCGTTTGGTCAAGCTCGAAGGAGATCATCCTTTGCATACTATTCACCAGATAGAAGCTATAGATTCCATGTTTATGCTAGCGCTCCCACTCAATTGCACTACCGTGTTCCCAAAGTGTACGTATCACCCTAACCTAAAAGTAGGCTTAACTAACAAATCAAAGAACACGAATAACCTTTCAAGATTGAGCCTAATCATAACAGGATTAAGAACATTTGATCTAGGATCAACTAGGCGATATTGACTTGAATAGATATTACGGTAAGTTTAATAAATCTAAGTCAAAGTTCAATATCGGTCCCTTCCGATGCATACTCCATGCATCCAACCTGAGCTTTACTTTAACCAATGCTCTGGAAAGAACATAGCACTTCTCCAAATGCAAGTAAACTCTATTGTAGATTATCATATCAGTAAAACCCTATGTCTGATAAATCTAGGAAACTTTATTCACATAGTCATGTTTACTTTCTAATGTGTTGACAACACAATAAACAGGATCAAGTATGTGAAAAGGGTTTCAGATGAATTTATACATTATGTACATATAATCATAAAATAAATCATGTGAACCATGCAACATTAAATGTTATTTCTGATCTATATTAATAAGTAAATCTGATTATATTGAAATGAGTTTTATTTAGGGCATAAAACCCAACAAACTCCCACTTGCACTAATATAAAACAAAAAAGTGTGTTTCAAATAATCTCAACACCTTGATATACAAATCAAGTGTAGTAGTAGTAAATTCCTTGTAATAGGATCTGAAAGGTTGAATTAAACACAACCTTTTCTCCACCATTACTCTTCCTTAATCATAAAATCATTGATAATATGAAATTCCTCTCTATATGTCTACTCTCTTGGGATACTGGATTCTATACTTTTGGCAACTACTTTTGGTTAATCAGGAAATTAACACTAGTAGTTTAGGCAATTTGGAATGGTGGCAAAAATGTATAGAACTTTTCTTAGACTGAATAAGTACCTTTCCTGTAACTTTAACATTCAGTCCCTTCCTGGTAGACCTAGAGACTTCAGATAGGTTTTCACACTTCTCCAAAATCACTATTTCACCCCCCGAGTAACCACCATCTTATCAGAAAGATTTACTAGCACAAAGGCAAATTTCAAATTTGATATGGTGTAGTCTAAGAGTTTTAAACACACCATTATAGACTAACATATAGTTCCTCTTCTTAATCTTAAGATTTACTTGATTGTCTTCCAATGTTCTTCTCCTGGATTAATATGATACCTTCTCATTACTCCCACTCAACAGCAGGTGTCTGGTCTAAGGCATACAAAAGCATATCTAAGACCTCTCACTGTTGATTTAAGAAATTCTTTCATGGCTTTATCTTTTCTGGAATAGTTGAGACTTTTCCTTAGATAAATAAAATCTATGTCTAAGAAGTTGTGAAGCTTCTATAGATTGCCATTTGAAAGAAAATGCTTCAGCATCTTACTAAAGTAAGTTGCTTGCATTAGAGTAAGTAATTACTAGGCATACCATAAGCCATAGGTTTAGATAAACTCAAACCTATAATACTAGGAACAGGAAGTTTGTTAAGTCCATTGAATAGACTTATTAACGAAAATTTCCTTTTATGTCCTTGTAATAGAAAACTTTAGGTTACTCCATGTAAATGGATTACACCATAGTTCTATTGGCTTTTCTTCTTAATTTTCTTATCTTGACAATCCATTACTTGTTTAAACTCACAATGGATTTTAAATCACTAGTGTCTCCCAAGTCATAAGAAGGTGAGTTCCTAGAAACTCTCCCACTACAACAAGGTACCGTGAATTATGTCTAAGAAAACTAAACGGTATTGGTCTCTTCGGTTGTGACAAGACAACAGAGGCAGTGGGATCATCATATGTCAAATAAGATGATAGAGCACTTTTGGAATCAAGAAATAAATATCTCCTATATTTGCTACTTTTTTTTCAGACTTAGTCATTGTCTTAGAAAAGTAATATTTGTTTGAACAAACACTTTCTTATCTATTGACTATGGGATAGTCCACCCCTAATCATCAATTTGCAAATCGAAATTTCTGGGGAGGTAAGTTTGGATATAATTCAAAATCAATTTAATGATCTTTGAACTGCAGATCTACTAACTATTTCTCCACCCCTATCAGTTCGCAAGATCCTTAACCACTTACCTTAATGGTTTTAACCATTGCTAGAAATTAATGAAATTTTTCAAACATTTCAAATTTCTTGCTAAAAGGTATAATCTAGAGTTATCGTTTTAAGAATACAACGAAAAACTCATATCCACCCTTGAATGTACATCCATCTGCGAATGAGATGAACTACTTTCAGTGGATATAGACATATTAACTCTTTGCATAGATTGATCTTGTCAAATCCACTATGAACAAGATACAAATGCCATAGATTAAAAAAAAGTGGTAGTGTCTTTTGATGACATGGGTTTAGTTACATCAAAGAGTTCTTAGAATACTACAAGTGGATCCTGGTCACAGAATACATAACTCATATTCCATACAGTTTTAATCCATTAATAGAAGATGGATATTAAACACTTGAAAAAGTGTAACTGTATTGTATTCTGGAATTAGAAATATAAGAAAATTTCTATTTGGAATCTAAAATTAAAGTCAAAGACTTAAATTTATACCAAATATAATGAGTAATTCTATCTTGGACCACCTCTACTAATACAAACTCTAAGTCAAATTTGCCCATACAAGTAGGAGATTTCTAAGATTGAGGATTTATATCAATTGGGAATAGAATTTCGGGATTATAATCATATGCGTCATTTAAATTTCTTAAGAGAAAATATAGAATGACACGAAATGATTTATAGACCATTCATCCAATGATATGTTATTGAGCTAATTCGAAATGAATAAGCTAAGAGGAATTAGGATAATTTCGTTTAAAATAAGAATCCAACGATGCTTCGATTAGCGAAAGTCAAAGTAATCTTATTTATACAATCTTCTTGTTTCATATCGTAAAAATACTAGTCTAAGGTGTCATCAATTGATGAACAGCTAGATGTGGCATATACAATATTTATCTTTCGAGATCTAACACTATTATGTATGTCTAATGGTAAAAATCCACTAGGGATTTATCTCATTAGATAAACAAGCCAAGTTAGACCAACAATGAAGATTCGAAATTAAACTACAACTTAATAACAGAAAATAACATGGTTCAATATAAATTCATACACAATTCAGAAATTATAAACATATAGCAAGTAGGAATGACAAGTGAAAATACTAAAACTTACAATCCTAAATAATTTCCAAGGTTTTCAACAAACTGATATCAGTGTCCCGTTTAGGCGAGAGTCAAAGCTACCATCCATTGAATAGAGTTGTCAGCTCATCTAAAATGTTAAACATTTTAGCAACCTTTTATTCGATCAAGATTGGAATTCAGCGTTGTCCCGTTTAGGCGAGAGTCAAGGCAATTCTATCTTATGAGCTTCCACCATTATTTCATAATTTGCAAGTCAAGTATGGTCGCCACCATTAGGGTGATCTATACCATACAAAAGACTTACAAACTACTTATCATTCGAGATTAAACGGTGTGAAATTGCTAATGAACGTTCCTCCATTAGGGAGGATTACTCACTAAAACAAACGCGGTGTAAAACCCACAATGGAGATCGAATGTCTTTTGATTAAAAGCTCATTATTTAAAAAGAGTTGTATTTTCTTTGATTCTCTTTATTTATTCTATTTATTTTAAATATATATTTATTTAATTAAAATTTCCAATTTAGAATGAAAAATTGTAAATATAAATTTTAATTTAATATTTATAAATTTTACTTAGATAGATATGAAAATAACATGAATTATTTCAATCTTAGTAATAATTTCCAATAAATATTTAGAAAAATATTCAATTTAAATTGTTACAAAATTAATTTAAATAATTTACAACTCAAATTTTATTTTCTATAAATATATATTGCATTTCAAAAAATTAAAGTATTTAAGAATACAATTTTCGAAAAATGCATATTAAAATAAAAAAATAAATCCTAGAAAAATTATTCTAATTTAATGTTGGGCCAAAATTAATTAATAAAATTAATTTACAACAAAAAATATAATTTTCCTAATTAATTAAATATATATAAGAAAAATTTCAAATATTTAAGTATGATGATGAAAATCAATTTAAATATTAATTTTCTATTTAATTAAATACACTAGAAAAATACTTCAAGCAAAAATATCACCTATCTAGATTTTCCTTTGACTAATTAATTCAATTTCTAATAATTGTTATAGTGAGATTTCTCTCACCTAGAAACTCGAGACCAGACCCCTACTAAAAGGACACGTGTACTCAGATTTTCCACAGAAAGCTGAGATGTCCCTGAGGGATTTCTCGAAGTTTTAAGCCTCGCTTAAGATATAACCAGCGAGAGGTGGCGAGCATGACCGAAGTCTAATTGCATCCGAGACAAGAGAGTAGATCGCATATATCGAATATATGCGATCATCCTCCTCTTGTCCTTGTATAAACCAGGAGAACGATTCTCTGTAAATACGAGTTGGTCTTAAGAACCCTGCAGCCTTTATAATGCAATATAGACTCGCATGTCTAGGTTCTATCAGCTCGACATACGATGTCTACAAGAAGCGACTACCTAAGGACGCAGACATCCCAAACGTAATGACAACACTGTGAGCTTAACATCAGAACATGAACAGTCAACTCGCAGATGCGGAAGACGCATACGTTGATGAACTTTGTAACTGTCATTCATTTATTAATGTTAACGTTGCTTAGTTTAATTATTGTAATTCAATGTGTAATAACGGATTAACAATGAATGCAATCCTTGTATAACTGATCGGACACCTGCTTTGTATATAAAGGGGTGATCCACCGTGAAATGGCACCTACGAATCTCTTGCTACAGTGGACTAAGCAGACCATAATTTGATTGAACCACTATAATTCTCTGTCTCATTGTTATTTTCCAGCTTTTGTTAATTATTTCTCATTCCCAGTTGAGTACTCGCCATTCTAGGTTGAATACTCGCACTTGTCTTTTTACGTAAATTGCTTCTTGTCACTAATAAAATCATATAATTTGGTGTTGCGAAATTCACTTGACAACATTTGGCGCCGTCTGTGGGAAATCGAGAACTAAGATTTTATTCCTTTCAAGAAAAATACCATGGCTGGAAATCAAACAAACGGAGGAGCTAACCACGTGTCCATCAATATTGGGATGATGAACGCACCATTATCCGGAGCTGGAATGCCGCCTGTGGATGTCATTAATGGCGGAGTAGGGAGGAGCAATATCAGACCTCTCAACCTGTTCCCAGAAACAACTGACCATCAAGTCGGGGACACATCCACACCACCAGCAACCATGCATTTTCCCCCCGTCACTCCGGCAGTGGTATCCGAGGGAATCATCCAGCTCACCACTGATCAATATACTGTGATTCAGGACCAACTGCGTGCACTACAAGCCAAAATAGATGGACAAAATCGGGCCTGACGCCCCCCTCGAGTTCCTGCTACTCGCACGGACAACCCTCAGGTAACAAATTCTAGACGTCATACTAACCGTGTACGCAGGGAACGAAGAGCCAACCCTGAAGGTTTGGACCTGAACCATCCAACATCGAGGGATCAATCCGTAAGGTATCCAAACCAAAGCACACAGGTTGATGAAGACCTGGAACGACGCAATACTCGCAGTCGACCATCAAGAGACAACGACGCAGAAACAGCCTCTTTGTCATCGCATGGTCGTACACCAAGTAGATATACAAGGTCCGGCTCTGTACAGACGCAACAGGGAGGACATTACCAGGTACATCGAGGTGATCTGCGTGATCACCTCAACGCATTTTTTAGAGCGCGTTCTCGCGCCCCTCATAATACGGAGACACTCCATGATCCCCATGCGGACGATCAGGGTGTCAACACTTACAATAACCTGCCTACCGCGTCGATCGCGACCACTGGGATCAATGTCCCAGCAAATCTCGCCGCAGTAGTTGCGACTCCCGCAGTCGTAGCAGCCCCGACTCCTGCGACTGGAGGGATTGACCAGAGCATGCTTCTGCAGGCTTTGAAAATGCTCGAGCAGCAACGGAAGCCCATATACAAGTTGCACGGTACCTCGCCCTTCACTACAGAAGTGCGACAAGCCCAACTTCCCAAGGGGTTTCGTCTATCTGAATCCCTAAAGTATAAAGGTACTTCTAATAGATTATCTTGAAAAATTCAATACTATAATGGAGGTGGATCAGGTACCACAGCTTGCAAAATGCCGCATTCTTGCGGCAACACTCGAGGAGAACGCCCACGATTGGTTTACCCAATTGCCTGAGGCATCAATATCGACATGGGAAACCTTCGTCGACTTATTCCTCACACATTTCCAGGCTACAATGACCTATAGGCCGCCTTATACGACTTTGGCCAACATCAAACAAGAACCTGGTGAGTCTTTACAAGACTATTTTAAACGGTTTAATGCAGAGGTAACAAAAGTCGAGAAGGCTCCCGAGTCTTCGCTTGTTTGTATGCTGATAACAGGTATTTTGCCGAGGACCGACTTCTGGAAGGAGTTACAAGCTCGAAGGCCAGAATCCTTAGTCGAATTCTTCGCCATGGCCGAACCCCACAAGAGAATCGAGAATTCTCTGGCAGAGTTAGAGAAGGGCAAAGACAAGCGCAAATCACCAATACCGCGTTCACGATCTCGTAGTCCCCAAGGGAAGAACTCTAGGGGCCGAAGCCCAAGGAGACGTAGCCCGCAGAGATAGCGAAGTCTGAAGTTGGCCAAGTCTCCTCCAAAGAAGGAATCCTCCCCGAAGAGGAAGGGTGGACCTCATTTCTTCAATTATACTGAACTCGCAGTACCCCGAGACCATATCTATGCAATCGAAGAAAGAAACGGAGTCTTCAAGAAGCCGCCCCCCATCAGGGGAAATCGCGACAGAAGAGACCCCAAAAAATTCTGTAAGTACCACAAAGACATTGGTCATACTACCTTAGAATGTTGGGTCTTGCAGGATGAAATCGAGGAGCTGATTCGGAGAGGAAAGTTCGACAAGTATAAGAAGGGCGAGGAAGGTCATCCCCGAGCGGATGACAAAGGGGAAAACCAAAATGCGAGTGGTTCCAGAATGCCTCGCAACATCCTAACCATCATTGGAGGACCCCATATCGCAGGAGACTCTCGCAAGTCACAAGAGCGATATGCCAGAGAAGCTAAAGAAAAGCCGTTCACCAATGTCAACAATCTTAGTAAGCGGCCCGAGAAACTATTTAAGAAGGAATGCGACGACATCACCTTTATGGAGAGTGATGCGAGATGGGTCCATCACCCGCATTCCGATGCACTAGTTATAATCGCCAATATTGGCGAGGATAATGTCCACCGCATACTCGTCGACAATGGGAGTTCAGTGAATCTGTTGAACTTCCAAGCCTTCAAACAAATGGGATTGCAGGAGAAGGACCTGCAGCCTATGACGTCGAGCATCTATGGTTTTACTGGCAACGTCATAACATTAAAAGGAATGATCAACTCCCAATCACTTTGGGAACCGCCCCGGTAACAGCCAAGTCAATGGCTGACTTCGCGGTAATCGACCAGTATTCTGCATATAATGCCGTGATTGGTCGACCGATCCTGAAGGAGAGGAAGATCATAACCTCAATCTATCATCTGACAATGAAGTTCCCTACTCCTGCTGGAGTAGATACTGTGCGAGGAGTCCAAGCAGATTCGCGGGAATGCTACAACACAGCAGTCAAACTCGCAGAGAAAAAGACGGTAAATGTTATCTACCTGTTGGAGGCGCCACCTCCTCGCCAGGAGATCCTCAGAATCGAGGAGGTGCCGCACATAGATGAACCAGACTTGGATCCAAGAATCCTCGATCACGACGCCCCAGCCCAAGCCGCGGAAGACACCATTGAGGTACCTATAAATCTTGCAAATAATAACAAAGTTTTAAAAATTGGTTCCAAATTAAATTTTCAGCAGCGAGAACAATTAGCGACCTTTTAAAAGCAAAATCTTGATGTTTTTGCTTGGAAACACTCAGATATGGTCGGGATATCTCCGCAAGTCATGTGTCATCGCTTGAACATTGACCCCGAGGTGCGAGGTGTTTGACAAAAGCGCCGCAAAATGGACCCTGCGAGGTACCAAGCGCTAAAAGAAGAAGTCGACCGCCTCCTTGCCTGCGGCTTTATACGGGAGTCGTTTTACCCCAACTGGTTAGCGAACCCCGTACTCGTGCCCAAGCCTAATGGCTCATGGCGCACATGCGTTGACTTTACAGACTTAAACAAGGCCTGTCCCAAAGACAGCTTTCCCCTTCCTAGCATTGACCAACTTGTTGATGCCACTGCAGGTCATGAACTCCTGAGTTTTATGGACGCATACTCAGGATATAATCAAATTCCGATGTATGAACCCGACCAGGAACACACCTCGTTCATTACTGATTGAGGACTATACTGTTACAAAGTGATGCCTTTTGGTTTAATAAACGCAGGTGCGACTTATCAGAGGCTAATGAACATGATGTTCGCAGATCTCATTGGAAAAACCATGGAGGTATATGTTGACGATATGCTCGTAAAATCTCAACATGCGAAGGATCATATTGCCCACTTACAGGCCATGTTCGATATATTACGACGGTATAAGATGCGGCTAAACCCTCTGAAATGTGTCTTTGGAGTTGGCTCTGGGAAATTCCTTAGGTTCATGGTTAATCAGCGAGGAATAGAGGCCAATCCTGCGAAGATCAGGGCATTGGTGGAAATGCCATCACCAACCAAGCCAAAAGAAGTTCAAAGCCTCACAGGTAAAGTCGCAGCCTTAAACCGCTTTATATCACGATCTTTTGATAAGTGCAAGGAGTTTTTTCAGATTCTAAAAGGCAACAAAAGGTTCCATTGGACCGAAAAATGTGAGCAGGCTTTTCAAACCTTAAAAACGCACTTGGGGCAACCCCCGATCTTGTCAAAGCCAATGACCGGTGAAGTCTTGTCCATCTATTTAGCAGTGTCGGAATAGGCGATTAGTTCAGTACTAGTACGCGAGGATCAAGGACGGCAATACCCGGTGTATTATGTCAGTAAGCGATTGCTGGATGCTGAGACGCGCTATCCCCAAATGGAAAAGTTGGCGTTTGCCTTGATAATATCGTCAAGAAAATTGCGACCTTATTTCCAGGCTCACAGTATTGAAGTTTTGACAAACTACCCCTTAAGGCAAGTTTTGGCAAAACCAGAAACATCGGGGAGGTTATTGAAGTGGGCGATGGAGTTGAGTCAATGTGACATCAAGTATAAACCAAGAACTGCGATCAAGGGGCAAGCCCTAGCAGATTTTATCCTTGAATTCCCCAGCACCGAGGTAGAGAATATAGAGGACAAAAGTGACATCGCTATAGCGAATAGAGAACTGTGGACATTGTACGTCGACGGAGTCTTATCAATCAGTCCCACCAATTTTAAGGTACATGCTGCTTTACGTTTTGAATTTTCTACATCTAACAATGAAGCCGAGTACGAGGCATTAATTGCAGGATTGAAACTCGCTCTCGAGATGAAAGTCGAGTATCTTCAAGCTTTTAGAGACTCCCAAATCGTGGTGTGTCAGGTGAATGGAGAATATCTGGCAAGAGGCGGGAGATTGGTTAAATATTTAGCCATTGTATGCGAGCTAATGCAGAAATTCAAAAAAGTAACTGTGTCTCGAATACCGCGTGCTCAAAATTCACACGCAGACGCATTGGCCCGTTTGGCCTCAACCAAAGAAGCCGAATTGCTCGATGTAATTCCGGTAGATGTGTTAGCTCACCCAACTATAAATCGTGAAATGATCTGGAGATAGATACCGTTTAGGAGGTCACCTGGATTACGCCTATCGTCACATATCTGGAAAAGGGTGTCTTGCCCGATGAAAAAGTAGAAGCAATAAATCTGCGACAGCGAGCCGCCCGTTATGTAATGTATGATCAAAGGTTGTATCGCAGAAGTTTTAGTCAACCGCTACTCAAATGCATCAGCGGGGAAGATTGTGATTATATACTTCGTGAGGTACACGGGGGGATTTGTGGCAATCATACCGGAGGTAACTCCCTTGCATTAAAAATCATGCGACAAGGGTATTACTGGCCAACCTTGCGACAAGATGCTCTCGCATTTGCGAAGAAATGTGACAGGTGCCAGCGAATAGCCACATATACCCACCAACCTCCGAGTAACCTACATTCTATCACAAGTCCATGGCCCTTTACAGTATGGGGGATTGACTTAATAAGCGAGCTACCTAAAGGGAAAGGTGGAGTCAAATATGTGGTAGTCGCAGTAGATTATTTCACGAAATGGGCCGAAGCCAAAGCACTCGCAACCATCACAGCAACGAAATTGCGCGAGTTTGTCTATAACTCCATAATTTGTCGATTTGGTATTCCATACAAACTCATTTCAGACAATGGAAAACAGTTCGATTGTAAAGAGATGCGACAACTATGTGACGATCTGGGAATCAAAAAGGCGTTCTCCGCAGTTGCTTACCCGCAAAGCAACGGACAGACTGAAGCTGTTAACAAAATAATAAAACACACCATTAAAGGGAGACTAGAAGAAGGCAAAGGGACTTGGCCAGACGAGTTATCGCAAGTCCTGTGGTCTTATAATACAACTCCTCGATCCACAACTGGTGAAACACCCTTCTCGCTTTCCTACGGGTGCGAGGCCATGGTGCCAGTTGAAATTGGGGCAGGTTCCCTACGCAGAGATGTTTTCAACATCTCGCAGAATGAAGAGAAGCAATCACTCTATCATGATCTTCTGGAAGAAAAACACGATCAAGCGCACTTAAAAAATGCAGCTTACCAGCGGCGAACTGCAAGATACTTTAACTCTAAGGTAAAAGTAAAAGTCCTGCGAGCAGGAGACTTGGTCCATAGAAGAGTAATGCCAAATACCAAGAACCCAGCGCATGGGGTCTTTAGAGAGAATTGGGAAGGACCATATCTCATTGCGAAAAAAATAGGTGACGCCACATACCGACTCGCAGCACTCGATGGTACTGCGATTCCACGAGCTTGGAATGGCGAAAGCTTAAAATTATATTATCAATAGTACTTGCATTATTAAATTATGTTCGCTTTGTACTTATACTTAGACATTTTTTATAAAAAAAATCCTAAGTATAGGGGAGTATATATGCCATAATGTACTATTGATTATATAAAGGAAATGCCTCATATTTGTTAATTCTTCAAGTTTAAACAAATTTTGTCAAGTCTTGTAAGATTTTCTACTTATTACACCAAGCTGTAATTAAAGTCGAATATATATATAAAAAAAAGCGAGTACCCGTGTACTGCGAAAATGTTAAACATTAATTATCCCCGCGAGGATATGAATTTGTCCAAAATAAATTGTAAATATGTCTAAGTACAGAGTGCGAGTACCATTGTACCGCATAAAAAACTCACTAGCAAATTCAAAAGAAAAATAGTTCAAACATAGAAGAGAAAAGTCAAGCATTGGGAGCAGCAGGAGCAGATCCATCCACGACTTTGCTGACGGCTTCATTCTCGACTTCTTCAGCATCCGTAGCCTCAGCCTCCTCGAGAAGATTCCCTCCACCGCCTTGAGTTTGTGTGGGCGACATGGCGCAAAAAGCCTCAGCCATTTCAGCGGCTTCTGCTTCGAGGATTGAGAAGTCAAAATCTGGAATTTTGGAAAGAGTGGTGTAAATATAGTCAGAAACTGCCTGGTCATACTGTTTCTTCCCATTCTCCTTCTCAACCTCTAAGTCGCGAGACATCTCCTCGATCTTCATCTGAGAGTTCTTGGCCTTGAGCTCGACCTGCTCCTTAGACTTGCGAAGATCTTCAAGCTCCCTGTCCTTATCAGCCGCGTCTTGTTTTAGTTTCTTTATGCTCTCCCGGAGCTGGGCATTTTGCCTGTTCAGTAGTTCAGCTTCCTTAGAACCAGCGGCAATGGCTTTCATGAACAGAGTCATCGACTGCGAAGCCAACTCCACAGAGTGCGGAACAAGCTCTTCAGAAGGGACCTCTCCGCCTTGGATATGAACTCCTCGCCCACGAACTTCTCCTGCATAGCCAAAAAATCGCGGGCTCAGATAGTTGGCTCGATCATGACTTTCTTCCCTTTGTCTTGCGCGATCTTAGCCAGCTTCTTGGAGGAATCCGCGGCAAGAGTAGTTATAACGTCGCTCTTCCTCTTCTGGGTAATGACGGGCGATGTCGTCGCTGTTCCACTTTTTGGCTTGCGGTTGAGGACGGGCGCGAACTTCAAGAAAGTTATCTCTGCGAGGACAAATAAAAGATAAGTATGAATAAATTTCAAGGCACTAGTTTATAACGTGGGATATGTTACCTGAGGTTGGTCGAGAGGTTTGCTTGGAGAGGCATTTGTCTATCCGCTCTTGTTGTTTCTCAGATGGTTCCTTGTACACTAGTTCTCTTTGAAGACTTGCGTTCTCTGGAATCAACTTGTGTTCTCGCAGCTTAGCAGTCGTACACAATAATCGCCAGTCGCGATCTTGTACCGGATGGCTCCCGAGAACTTCAGCTGTCTCTCTGCGAGTTGCGTCGAGTGCAAGTCGAGCTGGTCTATCTGCGAAAAAAAAAGAGCGAGTTAGCATGAGATCTCAAAATAATTCAAAAAATGTCTAAGTTAGAAAACATGCGACGTACTAGGTCTACGGTTAAAATCAGTTCTAATCCCTGGGACTTTGAAGATGTAGAACCACTTTGATTTCCAATCTCCCATATTAGATACCATTCCTTCTACCCCATGAATTTCAGAAGTCGCCCATTTGCTAAAGCAGTAGAAACCATTGTGAAGGCCTACGCTTTTTATATCGTAGAAGTAGCTGAACTCTTCTACCGAGGGAGCCCTATGAACGTACTCCATATACATCGCGTAAAAGTCAGGGTGGTGCGATAACTATTGGGAGTTAGCTAGAAAGATGATACATCATATCGTTTGAGGATAGCCGCGATAAAGGGATGGAAAGGGACTGATATCCCACATCGGAGAATGGGTATTGAGATTACCACATCCTCTGTGGGGAAAATCGCAGGATTTGTAAAAGGAAGGTGCGCCCTCTGAGTTGGCTTAGGACGTAAAGACGCAAGTCGCAGCAGGTTCAGCCTCGTAAAGGTGGTAAGGTCTGATTTGGTAACCCTCAAAACCAAATCCTCGCACGAGAAAGGTTCGTTCAGCTGGGTGTCATCGACCGAGTCAGTACCGCTCCCTTCTGCCTCTTCCTCTTCATCGCCTAATTCGCGAGCTGGGGCCGTCCAGTCGTCGTCTGTCTCCTCGACCTCGACATCAGGCGCGTGCCTCGAATGAATAAGGTAGTCACGGGCTGACACCGTGGACTCGTTGTCTCGAATATCAATGGTCCCAGGCTCAGCGAGCTCTCGCACCATTTTCTCTATGTCCGAAGAAGATATTGGACCTAGCTCTATGCCTGCAGTAGGCGCGATGTCCTCCTCTGAAATCGAAGCTGGGAGAAAACTATCTTCCTCCTGGTCCTCGTCACCATCGAATGCGTGGCCTCCCGAGCCGAGCAGTTGACTATCCGACAGGTCGCTCATCTGAAAGATAGAAGATCTTTTCAGCGTGGTGAATGTGTGAAAGAAAAATAAGTGATCTCACCCGCATTAAACTATAAAGTCGCACTTGATAGAATGGTCAGCATCCCAGCGAATGCTGACCACCCCATCAATATGCGAGTAGAGATAATACTAAAAATGGGAATAAGTCACGCATCCTGGGCCAAGCGATATACCTCTAGAAACGGCTGGGAGAAACTCAGTGACTCAAGGGGCATGCGTTCTCAAGCATGACCCTAAAGTTACTGAGGTACTCCCACCGTTCCGAGAATATCTACTAGCCAAGGAGTGCGCTCATTTGAACATTAACGCATGTCACAAATGGCTGGGTGTTTCACAGTATCTCAAGGGACATATAACCGCGTATATGACCATTAGAATACTGTGACACACCCACCATTTGGAAACTCGGTTTATGCTCTCGCGACTTAATTCACAGCACATAAAATCCTAAAAGATCTAGCCAACAATCAGAAGTAAGTAAATTTTGTCAATGTGCGAGTATTCGAATTGTTCATCTGAATACCCGCGAGTATTCAAAGCATGAAACAGTGCCTATTCAAGTATTTCGTATGCGGTTATGCCAACTTCAGGTCATATTCTATGAAATTACCCAGGTTTTTTACCTAAAAAAACATAGCCTCAAGCATACTATCTATAAACATTCATCCTTAAACAACCCTCATGCACACTAAAAACCCAGAAAATACAGTCCCCACTCAAACAGAAAACGAAGCACGATGAAGATTCGAAAACTAACCTTTTACTTTGCTAAATCTATTCCCACGAATCGCCCTTGAAAGCAATGCAGAATCAAGGAGAACCCACGAAGAAAGGCGAAAATATGGGCAATTTATGGAGATTTTTCTTAGTGGTTTCTCTGAGAGTGAAGGAACAAAGAAGTTAGGGGAGTTGAAGGAAAATGAGGGAAAATGGGGATTTTTGGTTCGAATCAGGGGGTTTTAATACCCAAATCCCTCATTAATTGGGATCTCGACACGTGGCAGTTGGAATACCTAGAGTCGCCCAATCCAATGGCCAGAGATGGCCACGCCTACACAGAAACCGAAGAGTTTTGTGACGTGGCACCATAAATGCAATAAAAGTAATGATTATAGCCGTCATTTTTCGAAACCCTCGAAGGGACAACCAAAGGTCACCTCCTCGTGACAACCTTTCACCTGTCTCTCGAATATAGTTTCCCTTGTGACCGCACCTGTCACATCGCGAAACTAGGGGCATGTGTTATAGTGAGATTTCTCTCACTTAGAAACTCGAGACCAGACCCCTACTAAAAGGACACGTGTACTCAGATTTTCCACAGAAAGCTGAGATGTCCCTGAGGGATTTCTCGAAGTTTTAAGCCTCGCTTAAGATATAACCAGCGAGAGGTGGCGAGCATGACCGAAGTCTAATCGCATCCGAGATAAGAGAGTAGATCGCATATATCGAATATATGCGATCATCCTCCTCTTGTCCTTGTATAAACCAGGAGAACGATTCTCTGTAAATACGAGTTGGTCTTAAGAACCCTGCAGCCTTTATAATGCAATATAGACTAGCATGTCTAGGTTCTATCAGCTCGACATACGATGTCTACAAGAAGCGACTACCTAAGGATGCAGACATCCCAAACGTAATGACAACACTGTGAGCTTAACATCGGAACATGAACAGTCAACTCGTAGATGCGGAAGACGCATACGTTGATGAACTTAGTAACTGTCATTCATTTATTAATGTTAACGTTGCTTAGTTTAATTATTGTAATTCAATGTGTAATAACGGATTAACAATGAATGCAATCCTTGTATAACTGATCAATGTGAAATGGCACCTACGAATCTCTTGCTACAGTGGACTAAGCAGACCATAATTTGACTGAACCACTATAATTCTCTGTCTCATTGTTATTTTCCAACTATTGTTAATTATTTCTCATTCCCCGTTGAGTACTCGCCATTCTAGGTTGAATACTCGCACTTGTCTTTTCACGTAAATTGCTTCTTGTCACTAATAATATCATATAATTTGGTGTTGCAAAATTCACTCGACAACAATAATATACTTTAATTCAATTTATTTTAAATTAATCAATAAATGAAAAAAAATCATTGATTTAAGTTGATCCAAGAATTAATTAAAATAAATAATTAATTTACAACTTAATCTATTTTTCAAGATAAATTCAAAATCATCTTGCATTGTGAAATGCAATTTCGAAAATTGATTAATAAAATAAAGAAAAATATATTTTTCTCATTTATTTTAATTAATTATAAATGAAAAAATCATTCGATTTAAGTTGGTCCAAAATTAAAATAAAAAATTTACAACTTTAATCTATTTTTCAAATAAAATTCGAAGTTCCAGCATTTAAGAAATGCAATTTCGAAATTTGATTAATAAAATAAAGAAAAAATATATTTTGAAAATTATTTAAATTTAGTTGAAAAAATAAATTTCAACTAAAAATAATTTTCTATTTAATTAAGTGTCATGAAAAAGAAATATTTAAGTATCATGATGAAAATCAACTTAGATATTTAGTTTTCAAATTAAGTAAATGTATTAAATTCAAGAAATAAATAATTAAGTGTATAGAAGGCTTAATTATTAATTTCTAGTTTAATACTAGGAAAAATATACTTAAAATAAATTGTACCAAAATTAATTATTTAAATAATTAATTTCACAATGTATAATATTTTCCTATTTAATATTAGAAATAATAAGTAGTCTAGAAATTACTATCTAGAAAATATCTTATTTGACTAAGTATCTTTTTCACAAAATTTGAAAAAATATCTAATTTAAGTTGTATTAGAAAAAATCTAGAACTTAAATATTTTCAAATTTAAATTTAATTAAATATCAAAAATTAAGTTGTAACCATTTAATTTAAAAATATTCCATTTTAAGTTAATATTCGAAAAGATATTAACTTAAAAAATATCTAAAATATTCCATTTTAAGTTAATATTCAAAAAGATATTAACTTAAAAAAAATATCTAAAGAATCTTAATAACCAATGCCTAAAATTCCTCAACTTAATTTTGAAATTATAAATCCAAAAGATATTCAGATTTAAGTTGGTTAGTTGTAGATAACCAAATATCAACTTAAATAGGAATATTTAATGAAAAATTTAAATTAAGCTTCAGAAAGAATCCAGATGGTTATAATTCTATATTTAATTAAATACAAGAAAAGACATATAGTTTAGCTTAGAATAAAAATTCTTTAAACTATAATTTTCTTAAATTAATTTTAAAATAAATGAAATTAATTATGTTGCTAATCAATTTTATTAGGTTAAACAAGTTTAATTAACCTAGTACAGTTATTCAAATCAGGCAAATGAGCCTTCACAATTGGGGTGGTTCATGTGAGGGGGTGCTGGGTTCAGTATGTTGTACCCACTTCTATGGCTCCCAACTCTCACACAAGGCCCAAAAGAGAGGAATTTAACCTTAAAATGAACAATTGTTATTAATTGAATAGGCCCAAAAACTAAATGGGCCTAAATAAAATTTATCAAGAAATATGAAATTTTATTTAGCAACAACAACCTATATGCACCTATAATGAAATTAAACGCATAGGCTCAGACAGGCACACTTTGGATGGGTCCTATCATGTTGTTAGGTCATACACAGATGAAAGAAGATTGTAAATATACCTGTTACAAATTATTTACTTGACCAAGGGAGCCATCAGATCATTAGATCTGGCAAAAAGTAACCATGGCTATTTGCAATCAAGCAATAATAGGTTTTGAAAACTTACAAACAAGCTAAAACATATACTCCTGCAACAAGGTTAGCTGGATAGTTGGATGTAGGATTTATTTAATTTTAAATAAATAAATAATTTCGAAATTTTTAATTAAATAAATAGAATATTTATTTTCGAAAATTTAAAATAAAATAAAATAAATTTCGAAAATTAAAAAAAAAATAAATTTAAAATTAAACCTACAATTTTGAAAAATTAGGTTTCAACCAACCTAAATATCATTTCAAAATTTGCTAACTACTTTTAAAATTTAAAGGTTATTTTATAAATAAAAATTAAATAAAAAATTAGAAAAGATAAATGAATATCTTTTTCAGATTTTAAATGTAATTTAAATAAATAAAATAACAAAATTTAAAAGTTAGCAAAATATCTTACATCTTTTTAAAATTACATGATTATAGTTATCTTATTTTAAATTTAAATAAGGTCAAATTATTTAAAAAAAAAATTAATTAAAAATATTTTAAATCTGACCTTAAATTTAAAAATAAGATAAGATATAATCAAATTTAAAAATAAGATAGATTATTAAGCAAAAAAGATAGATACTAACTATTTTTAAATTCAAATTACACTAATATCTTGAATTAAATTTAAAAAAATATTAAATTAATTCAAAATGATAATTAGAATTGAATTAGGACTAGTAATAGTATAAATACAGAACTACACAAAAAATCGGAAGTTAATTCCATGAAAAAGCATGAAAAAACGAAGAAAAACGAAAAAATTGGCGCACTTGGGGCTGCGTGGGCGTGAAACGTAGGCGCAGGGGGCTGCTTGCAGCCTCTCCGCGCGCGCACGTGGTGCAACGACACAACCCGATTTTTTCGAAACTTCAAAAAATCATAACTAATTCAAATTAAATCGAAATTGAATTCTGTAAAAAAGTAACTTGCTTAATTTTTTCCATACTATCCAATAAAATAATTCCAGAAACAGATATTCAATTATTTTTCACGAAAATTCACAAACATCAATCAATCATCAAATAACACTCAATACAACATGATACCATCCAAAACATCAAACAATCTTTTTAAAGTCCAAATTTCTTGCAAGTACATCAATTACCATGGCTCTGAGGCCAGTTGTTGGAATTTATTTTACCAGGATCTTAGATCTACTCACAAGTATGTTTATTAACACCCTAAATATGAACTTTCTAAAACGATGAAATAAACACGTATAAAGTTTAGGAAACCTTACATTGGGTGCAGCGGAATATAATGACTCCTTCCATTCAGATATCTAGCCCTTGATTCCTTTCTGTAGCAGAGCATTATCAATATCTAAACCTGGATCTCTTTCTCTGAATCTTTGATGCTGAAACTCCTTCTTGCTGAAAGTCTTTCTTCATGATCTTCCTCACTATGGTTGAGGTATCACTTGCTGTGTGTGGGCACTACTCATACACTAAGTATTTCGAAATCTCAATGAGGAAGAGAGAGAGAGAGAGTGGGTTTGGCCAAAGATAGGGAGAGAGAAGGCTCAGGTTTTTCTCTGAAGGAAAAAGAAAATTTAAGTGTCAGAAGAAAAGTGTAATTTTCCTGAAGCCTTCACTATCTATTTATAGCATTCCACTAGGGTTAGGTTTGAATTATTTGGCATTAAAATAATGAAAATATCAGTTTAAATTGCCTACAAAAGTGGCCGGCCATGCTTAGTGGATTTGGGCCTCACTTTTTGAAATTTTGCAGTTTTACCTTTTCTGCATCTGATTTTCTCAAAAACGCCAATTTTCTAATTCAACCATTTAAATGCCAATTCTAACTATTTAATAACTATAAATAATTATTAAATAATATTGTCATTTATCATATTTATTAATACAAAGTATCATAATTAACAAATATGCCCCTAAAAACTCTTTCTTTACAATTTCGCCCTTACTTAGTGAAAATTTCACAAATAGACATAGTCTAAATTGAGAATTATAATTGATTAATCAAAACCAATCATATGAGTCGAACAAGCAATATTATCTCAACTAGTGCGGGGACCATGGGTCTATATAACCGAGCTTCCAATAAGTAGATCAAGAATTTAGCACCAAAATTCACTAACTTATTAATTCTTCGTTGAATCCACGCATAGAACTTAGAATTGCACTCTCAGTATATAGAATGCTCTATATGTTCCACCATATAGATGCATCATTAGTTATCCATTGCTATAATCCTAATGTGATCAATGATCCTCTATATGAATGATCTACACTGTAAAGGGATTAGATTACTATTACACCCTACAATGTATTTTATCCTTAAAACACTTGACCCCGTATAAATGATATTTCAGCTTATGTGAAATGAGTACTCCACCATTTATGTTCGTTTGGTCAAGCTCGAAGGAGATCATCCTTTGCTTACTATTCACCAGATAGAAGCTATAGATTCCATGTTTATGCTAGCGCTCCTACTCAATTGCACTACCGTGTTCCCAAAATGTACGTATCACCCTGACCTAAAAGTAGGCTTTACTAACAGATCAAAGAACACGAATAGCCTTTCAAGATTGAGCCTAATCATAACAGGATTAAGAACATTTGATCTAGGATCAACTAGGCGATATTGACTTGAATAGATATTACGGTAAGTTTAATAAATCTAAGTCAAAGTTCAATATCGGTCCCTTCCGATGCATACTCCATGCATCCAACCTGAGCTTTACTTTAACCAATGCTCTGGAAAGAACATAGCACTTCTCAAAATGCAAGTAAACTCTGTTGTAGATTATCATATCAATAAAACCCTATGTCTGATAAATCTAGGAAACTTTATTCACATAGTCATGTTTACTTTCCAATGTGTTGACAACACAATAAACAGGATCAAGTATGTGAAAAGGGTTTCAGATGAATTTATACATTATGTACATATAATCATGAAATAAATCATGTGAACCATGCAACATTAAATGTTATTTCTAATCTATATTAATAAGTAAATCTAATTATATTGAAATGAGTTTTATTTAGGGCATAAAACCAAACACTGAACCCACCCCATCCGCGCGCAGAAATCATGCAAACTTCCCCCTGCGCCGAGGTTTCTCGGCAGTGCACTCCCTGGCGCGCGCGCGGGCAGTATGCTCAGCCTACTGTCCGTACAGCTCGCAATTTTTTCGTTTTTCTTCGATTTTTCATGCTATTTCATGGATTTAACTTCCGATTTTTTGTGTAGTTTTGTATTTAGACATTTACTATTCCTATTTCAATTCTAAATATCATAATTAAATTAATTAATATTTTTTCTTAATTTAATTCATGATATTAGTGTAATTTGAATTTGAAAATAGTAAATATCTATCTTTTTTGCTTAATTGTCTATCTTATTTTTAAATTTGATTATATCTTATCTTTTTTTAAAAAAAAATTTAAGGTCAAATATTAAATTTTTTAAATAATTTGACCTTATTTAAATTTAAAATAAGATAACTATAATCATGATATTTTAAATAGATGTAAGATATTTTAATAACTTTTAAATTTTTTTATTTTATTTATTTAAATTAAATCATAAAATCTGAAAAATATATTTATTTATCTTTTTTAATTTTTTATTTAATTTTTATTTATAAAATAACATTAAATTTTTTAAAGTAGTTAGCAAATTTTGAAATGATATTTAGGTTAGTTGAAACCTAATTTTTTTAAAATTGTAGGTTTAATTTTAAATATTATTTTATTATTAATTTCGAAAATAAATAAATATTTTTTTAAAATTCGAAAATTAAATATTTTTTTTATTAATTAATTAATTATTTTTCGAAATTTAATTATTTAAAATTAAATAAATCCTACATCCAACTATCCACCTAACCTTGTTGCAGGAGTATGTGTTTTAGCTTGTTTGTAAGTTTTATAAAACCTATTATTGCTTGATTGCAAATAGTCATGGTTAACTTGTTGACAGATCCAATGATCTGATTTTAACTCATGACTCCCTTGGTCAAGTAAATAATTTGTAACAAGTAAATTTTACAATCTTCTTTCATCTGTGTATGACCTAGCAACATGATAGGATCCATCCAAATGTGTGCCTGTGTGAGCCTATATGTTTATTTTATTATATAGATGCATATAGGTTGTTGCTAAATAAAATGTCACACCTTGATAGATTTTATTTAGGTCCATTTAGTTATTGGACTTATTCAATTAATTACAGTTATTTATTTTAAGGTTAAATTCCTCTCTTTTGGGCCTTGTGTGAGAGTTGGGGGCCAATAGAAGTGGGTACGACATACTGAACCCAACTCCCCCTCACATGAACTACCCCAATTGTGAAGGCCCATTTGCCTGATTTGAATAACTGTGCTAGGTTAATTAAATTAGTTTAACCTAATAAAATTGATTAGCAACATAATTAACTTTTTAAATATATGAAATTTATTTTCATTTTAATATTTTAAAGTTAATTTTAAGAAAAACACTTTTAGTTTTAGATATTATTTCTAGACAAACTATTTGTATTTTTTTTATATTTAATTAAATAAAGAATTTTAACTAACTAGATTCTTTCTTGAACTTATTTAATGAAATATTCCTATTTAAGTTATTAATTAGTTATATTAACTGATTCTTCATATCTAACTTAAATTTGAATATTTTATTTAAATTTAAAATTAAGTTGAGGAATTCTAGGCATTAGTTATTAAAGATTCTTAAAATATTTTTTAAGTTACTTTTAAACTTAAAATGGAATATTTTTCAAATTAAGTGGTTACAACTTAATTTTTGATATTTAATTAAATGTAAATTTGAAAATAATTAAGTTCTAGATTTTTTTCTAACAACTTAAATTAAATACATTTTCAAATTTTTGTTGAAAAGATACTTAGTCAAATAAGATATTTTCTAGATAGTTATTTGTAGACTACTTATTATTTATAATATTCAATAGGAAAATATTATACATTGTGAAATTACTTATTTAAATAATTAATTTTGGTACAATTTATTTTAAGTATATTTTTTTCCTAGTATTAAACTAGAGATTAATAATTAAGCCTTCTCTACACTTAATTATATATTTCTTGAATTTAATACATTTAATTAAATTGAAAAATAGAATATCTAAGTTGATTTTCATCATGATACTTAAATATTTATTTTTCATGACACTTAATTAAATAGAAAATTATTTTTAGGTTGAAATTTAATTTTTCAACTTAAATTTAAATAATTTTCAAAATATATTCTTTTCTTTATTTTATTAATCAATTTCAAAATTTCATTTTAATTATGCAAGATGTTTTTGAATTTATCTTGAAAAATAGATTAAGTTGTAAATTAATTATTTATTTTAATTAATTCTTGGATCAACTTAAATCAATGTTTTTTTCATTTATTGATTAATTTAAAGTAAATGAATTAAAATATATTATTAGAAATTGAATTAATTAGTCAAAGAAAAATCTAGATCGGTGATATTTTTGGTTGAAGTATTTTTTCTAAGTATTTATTATTTAGTATTTCAAAAATTAAGTTATTATACTTTCTTTTTCAAAATACAATAAATATATTCTCATGAAAATTTATTTTAAGTTGTAAATTAATTTAAATTAATACAACTTAAATTAATTTTTCTTAATATTTATATATCACAATTACTATTATGATGGAAATAATTCAATTTATTTCAATCACCATCTAAGTATAATTTTATAAATATTAAATTAAATTCTAATTTAGAATTTTTAATTCTAAGTTCGATATTTAATGAATATATTTTATTAAAATAATAAAGAAAATACATTTTAAAGAATGAACTTTATTATTATTAAGATATTCGATCTCCATTGTTGGTTTTACATAGCGTTTGTTTTAGAGAGTAATCCTCCCTAATGGAGGAACGTTCATTAGCAATTTCGCACCGTTTAATCTCGAAAGATAAGTAGCTTTGTATGTGTTTTATATGGTATGGATCACCCTAATGGTGGCGACCATATTTGACTTGCAAAATATGAAACAATGGTAGAAGCTCATAAGATAGAATAGCCTTGACTCTCGCCTAAACGGGACAACGCTGGATTCCAATCTTGATCGAATAAAAGGTTGCTAGAATGTTTAACATTTTAGATGAGCTGACAACTCTATTCAATGGATGGTAGCTTTGACTCTCGCCTAAACGGGACACTGATATCAGTTTGTTGAAAAACCTTGGAAATTATTTAGGATTGTATTTTTTTAGTATTTTCTCTAATCATTCCTACATGCTATGTGCTTATAATTTCTGAATTGATTTTGTGTTAAACCATTATTGATTTCTATTTATTATTTTGTAGTATCCTGTATAACCATGATGAATTCCATGTTATCACTCTTGACCGAAAATAAGCTAAATGGATCTAACTTTCCAAAATGGAATGAGAACATTAATATTGCTCTCATAGGAGAAAGTGCCTTGTTTGTGTTAACTGAGCCGTCTCCAGAAGTGCCGGGGGACAATGCATCCAAAGCTGTGAAAGAAAAGTATGAGCGTTGGCAGAAAGCAAATGACAAAGCTCTATACTTTATGCTTTTCAGTATGGTTGACACCCTCAAAACTCAGTTTTCTAGAATCGAAAAGGCTGCTGAAGTTATGACGAAGTTAACTGAGCTATTCGGTAGGGCATCTCTTCAGTCTCGCTTTGACGCAACTAAGAAGTACATCAATGCACGGATAGAACCCCATCAAAATGTGCGTGATCATGTTCTCCTCATGGCAAGTTATTTCCAAGAAGGCCAGGATCATGGTGCTGAAATGGATCACACTACTCAAGTAAGCCTTATCTTGAATAGTCTGACTCCAGCATTTCTGCCTTATACATCAAATTATGTCATGAATAAAAACGACATAGACTTTCATGAGTTAGTCAATGACCTTCAGACATATGAAAATTTGATTGGAGGACTCAAGAAGAAAGGGAGTAAGCCTCAAAATTCTGGGAATGGTAATGGGACGGTCAAACCTGAGGCAAATATTGTTAGGTTTTATGCCCTAAATAAAACTCCATTTCAATGTAATCTATTTTATTCAACATCAATAAAGAAACAGAAGTATTTTTCATTCATTTGTGTGTGTTTTGGCTCACTTTATCAATTGCTTGTCTAATTGATTTATAAATTCATCTTAAACCCTTTTCACATACTTGATCATGTTTATTGTGCTGTCATCACATTGGAAAGTAAACATGACTATGTGAATAAAGTTTCCTAGATTTATCAAACACGGGGTTTTACTGATATGATAATCTACAACAAGAATTTACTTGTATTTGGAGAAATACTATGTTCTTTCCAGAACATTGGTTAAAGTAAAGCTCAGGTTGGATGCATGGAGTATGCATCGGAAGGGACCGATATTGAACTTTGAATTAGATTTAATTAAACTTACCGTAAAATCTATTCAAGTCAATATCGCCAAGTTGATCCTAGATCAAATGATCTTAATCCTGTTATGATTAGGCTCAATCTTGAGAGGCTATTCGTGTTCCTTTGAATTGTTAGTTAAGCTTACTTTTAGGTCAGGGTGATACATACTTTTTGGGAACACGGTAGTGCAATTGAGTGGGAGCGCTAGCATAAACATGGAATCTATAGCTTCTACCTGGCGAATAGTAAGCAAAGGATGATCTCCTTCGAGCTTGACCAAACGAAAATAAATGGTGGAGATCTCATTTCGCATAAGCTGAAATATCATTTATACGGGGTCAAGTGTTTTAAGGATAAAATACATAGTAGGGTGTTACGGTAATTTAATCCCTTTACTATGTAGATCATTCATATAGAGGATCATTGATCACATTAGGATTATAACAATGGATAACTTATGATGTGTCTATATGGTGGAACATATAGAGCATTCTATATACTGAGTGTGCAATTCTAAGTTCTATGCGTGGATTCAACGAAGAATTAATAAGTTAGTGAATTTTAGTGCTAAATTCTTGATCTACTTATTGGAAGCTCGGTTATATAGACCCATGGTCCCCCCACTAGTTGAGATAATATTGTTTGTAAGACTCATGTAATTGGTTTTGATTAATCAATTATAATTCACGAATTAGACTATGTCTATTTGTGAAATTTTCACTAAGTAAGGGCGAAATTGTAAAGAAAGAGTTAATAGGGGCATATTTGTTAATTATGATACTTTGTATGGTTCAATTAATAAATATGATAAATGACAATATTATTTAATAATTATTTATAGTTATTAAATAGTTAGAATTGGCATTTAAATGATTGAATTAGGAAATTGGCATTTTTGAGAAAATCAGATACAAAAGGTGTTAAAATTGCAAAATTGCAAAAATCAAGGCCCAGTCCACCTAAGCCATGGCCGGCCACCTTTATAGGTATTTTAAGTTGATTTTTTCATTATTTTAATGCCATATAATTCAAATCTAACCCTAGTGGAATGCTATAAATAGATAGTGAAGGCTTCAGGATAAACACAATTTCTGAATCAGAAAAACCTGAGCCTCCACTCTCTTCTCTAGCCGCCACTCTCTCTCTCTATTCTTCCTTCATATTTCGAACCTCTCTTAGTGATTAGAGTAGTGCCCACACACATCAAGCAATACCTCAATCATAGTGAGGAAGATCGTGAAGAAAGATCATCAGCAAAGGAGATTCAGCGTCAAGGATTCAGAGAAGAAGATCCAGGTTCAGATCTTGATAATACTCTGCTACAGAAAGGATTCAAGGGTTAGAGATCTGAACGGAAGGAGTCATTTAATTCCGCTGCACCCAATGTAAGGTTTCTTAAACTTTATATGTGTTTAATTTATCGTTTTAGAAAGTTCATATTTAGGATGTTAATAAACATACTTGTGAGTAGATCTAAGATCCTGGTAAAATAATATCCAACAACTGGCCTCAGAGCCATGTAATTGATTTACTTGCAAGAAATTTGGACTTTAAAACGATTGTTTGTATGTTCTTTGGATGGTATCATGTTGTATTGAGTGTTATTTAATGATTGATTGATGTTTGTGAAATTTTCGTGAAAAATAATTGCGATTTTATCTCTGGACTTATTTTATTGGATAGTATGGAAAAAATTAGGCAAGTTAGCCTTTTACAGAACTTAATTTGGATTTTATTTGAATTAGTTATGATTTTTTGAAGATTTGAAAAAATCGGGGCTGTGCTGATATTTTCCTGCGATCGCAAATCTGTCCGTATAGTTTTGTATTTATACTATTACTATTCCTAATTCAATTCTAATTATCATTTTGAATTAATTTAATATTTTTTTAAATTTAATTCAAGATATTAGTGTAATTTGAATTTGAATAGAATTAGTATCTATCTTCTTGCTTAAAAATCTATCTTATTTTTAAATTTGATTATATTTTTTTTTAAATTTAAGGTCAGATTTTATAAGATATTTATAAAATCTTTTAAGATATTTTAAAATATCTTATCTTTTAAGATATTTTTTTTAATTATATCTTATCTTTTAAGATTTTTTTTTAAATCTTTTTAGATATTTTGACCTTATTTAAATTTAAAATAAGATATTTATAATCATGTAATTTTAAATAGATATAAGATAATAGTAGGTTTAATTTTAAATTTTTTAAATTTTCGAAATTTAAATTTTATTTCCGAAATTAATTTTTTTTTTCTAAATTTTATTTTACTTTTCCAATATTAAAATATTTTTAACTATTTTTCGAAATTATTTATTTAAAATTAAATAAATCCTACTTCCAACTATCCAGCTAACCCTGTTGCAGGAGTATGTGTTTTAACTTGTGTGTAAGTTTTCAAAACCTATTATTACTTGATTACAAATAGCCATGGTTACCTTTTGCCAGATCTAATGATCTGATGGCTCCCTTGGTCAAGATAATAATTTGTAACAGGTATATTTACAATCTTTTTTCATCTGTGTATGACCTAGCAACATGATAGGACCCATCCAAAGTGTGCCTGTGTGAGCCTATGTATTTAATTTTTATATAGATGCATATAGGTTAATGTTGCTAAAATAAATTATCATAGTTCTTGATAGAATTTATTTAGGCCCATTTAGTTTTTGGGCCTATTCAATTAATAACAGTTGTTCTTATTAAGGTTAAATTCCTCTCTTTTGGGCCTTGTGTGAGAGTTGGGAGCCATAGAAGTGGGTACGACATATCGAACCCGACCCCTCACACAAACCACCCCAATTGTGAAGGCCCATTTGCCTGATTTGAATGACTGTACTAGGTTAATTACACTAGTTTAACCTAATTAAAATTGAATTAGCAACATAATTAATTTCATTTATTTTGAAATTAATTTAGAAAATCATAGTTTAAAGAATTTTATATTCTAAGCTAAACTATATGTATTTTCTTGTATTTAATTAAATATAGAATTATAACCATCTAGATTCTTTCTGGAACTTAATTTAAATTTTTCATTAAATATTCCTATTTAAGTTGATATTTAGTTATCTACAACTAACCAACTTAAATCTGAATATCTTTTGAATTCAAAATTTCAAAATTAAGATGAGGAATTTTAGGCATTGGTTATTAAGATTCTTTAGATATTTTTTAAGTTAATATCTTTTCAAATATTAACTTAAAATTGAATATCTTCAAAATTAAGTGGTTACACTTAATTTTAAATTTAATTAAATCTGATTTGAAAGATATTTAAGTTGATTTTTTAGATTCTTCTAAAACAACTTAAACAAGATATTTTCAAATTTGTTCCATTATTATTCAATTTTTTTTTGAATTTAATTAATAATTGAAAATTAATTAAAGTTGATTTTTTTTATTTAAATCAATTTTGATTTGTAATTTTTCATTATTATATTATGGAACTTGTTCGATATTTATTTGAATTTATTTTTCAAATTTAAATAATAATTGAAAATTAATTAAAGTTGATTTTTTTTTTTAAAACCAACTTTAGTTTGTAATTTTTCATTATTATAATATCGAATTAAATGATTATACAAAATACATATATATATATATTTTTTAAATAATGAGCTTTTAATCAAGAGACATTCGATCTCCATTGTGGGTTTTACACCGCGTTTGTTTTAGTGAGTAATCCTCCCTAATGGAGGAACGTTCATTAGCAATTTCGCACCGTTTAACCTCGCATGATAAGTAGCTTGTAAGTGTTTTGTATGGTATAGATCACCCTAATGGTGGCGACCATACTTGACTTGCAAATTATGAAACAATGGTGGAAGCTCATAAGATAGAATTGCCTTGACTCTCGCCTAAACGGGACAACGCTGAATTCCAATCTTGATCGAATAAAAGGTTGCTAGAATGGTTATCATTTTAGATGAGCTGACAACTCTATTCAATGGATGATGCTTTGACTCTCGCCTAAACGGGACACTGTATCAGTTCGTTGAAATACCTTGGAAAATAAACTATGTTAGATTTAGTATTTCTATAACATATGTCATTACTTGTTATTTTCTAAATTGTGTATGAATTTATGAGCCAAAACCTTACTTCTGTTTTATTGATGTGTTGTAGTGTCATTATGAATAACCCACACCCCGATCCTCTCTTAGTTACTATCTTAGCAAAAGAACTCTATAGTGTGAAAATGCATCCTGGTAGTTGCATTAACTCGCACCTGTTGATGATGAATCTGAAGTTCCAAAAGGCAAATCTACTAGGAATTGATTTATCAAGAGAACAATGGGTCCAACTTATCCTTAATAGTCTTCCTCCGGAGTATAATGAATTTGTTATCTCTTACATGATCAACAATTCTAACTCCTCCGACATGGACAAGCTCGAAACAGAATTACGAGCCCATGAACGGAACTTGATTGCAATGGGTCCCCCTAGGTTTGCAATCAATAATCGAAGGAAAAGGACTAGGTATGAAGGATCTAGCAAAACTGCTTCTTCAAGTACAATTATCAGACATAATCTTCTATGTTCGAATTGTAATGGAAAGGGTCATCATGAAGAACGATGTCCTGTGCTTCTAAACAATTCAAACGAAGGTAATGCTTTTGTCTTTGAATCATGTGTTTTAGAGAACGACAAATCCATCTGGATTGTTGATTCTGGGTCTACTAACCATGTATGTTCTTCACTGCAGTTGCTTGAAACTTGGGATAATCTGCTTCCAGGAGAGTTACAGCTTAAAGTTGGCAATGGCGAATTAGTATCGGTCAAAGCTAGAGGAAAAGCCCGCATCAAGTTTCAACAAAATTTTTAATTTTAGAAAATGTTTTATTTATTCCAAACTTTAGTAGAAACTTGATTAGTGTCTCATGTTTGCAAACACAATCTTATATATTGAATTTTTCGAGTACAAATTGTTCAATTTCTCGTAATGGATTTCAAATATGTGTTGCTATAATGGAACAAGGGCTTTATGTTTTAAGACCGAGTACTCAAATCTCACTAAATAGTGAACTTTTCAGTGTAGCTAGACCTAGAAACCTAAAAAGAAAAGAGATTGATAACGATGATCAAACTTATCTATGGCATTTACGTTTAGGTCATATAGGCTTTGATAGACTCAATAGGCTCACCAAAGACGGTCCATTGAAAAATGTCGTCTTAGGTGAACTGCCAGTATGCGAGTCCTGCCTAGAAGGAAAAATGACTAAACGTTCTTTCTCTGCAAAGGGAGAGCGTGCCAAAATCCCTCTAGGGTTAGTGCATTCCGATGTCTGCGGACCTTTGAATGTCAAAGCCCGAGGTGGTTATGAGTATTTTGTCACTTTCATTGACGATTTCTCTAGATATAGTTTTCTTTACCTAATGCAAAAGAAATCTGAAACGTTTGAAAAGTTTCAAGAATTTCATGCTTTGGCCCAAAACCAATTAGGTAAATCATTAAAGATCTTGCGAACTGATAGGGGTGGAGAATATATGGAGATGCAGTTCAAAGATCATTTAATTGAACTTGGAATTGAATCCCAATACACTGCCCAGCCTACTCCACAACAAAATGGAGTTGCGTAAAGAAGAAATCGCACTCTTTTGGAAATGGTTAGGTCTATGCCGAGTTATTCAACTCGTCTACGTCCTTCTGGGGATATGCTATACAGATGGCAAATGACATTCTAAATGTTGTTCCATCTAAAGCAGTCCCTAAGACACCCGTCGAACTTTGGAATGGTCGAACACCTAGTTTACGCCATTACAGAATTTGGAGGTGCCCTGCTCATGTCTTAAGAAAGAAAGAAGGCAAACTTGAATCACGTACCGAAGTATGCATGTTTGTCGGAAATTCTAAAGAGACTAGGGGTGGACTATTTTATAGTCACAAGGATAACAAAGTGTTTGTTTCTACAAACGCTACTTTCCTTGAAGAGAACTATATTAAAGACTACAAACCGAAAAGTAAAGTTGTTCTAGAGGAATTGCTATCAGATATAAGTCCTTCCAATGTTCCGTCCTCTTCCACTCGTGAAGAAGACGATCCCACTCCCTCAGTTGAACAAACTGAGAAATCTACTACTAAAGTTTCTGTTCAGAAGACAACCGTACCTCGTCGTAGTGGGAGGGTTTCAACAAAACCTGCTCGTTATGGCTTGGATGGTGAAATCAATATGGTCGTAGGTGACGGTATTGATGACGATCCATTAACCTATAAACAGGCAATGGCTAGTCCGCAACGCAAACGATGGTCAGCCGGCATGGATTCAGAAATGGATTCCATGAAAAAAAAACAAAGTCTGGGAATATGTAGACGCACCTGACGACTATCATCCGATAGGATGCAAGTGGGTTTACAAGAAGAAAAGAGGAGCTGGAGGCGAAGTCGAAACTTTTAAAGCTAGACTTGTAGCCAAGGGTTATACCCAAAGAGAAGGCGTGGACTATGAGGAAACTTTTAGTCCTGTTGCCATGCTCAAATCCATCCGAATTCTTCTCTCCATAGCTGCTGCTTTCGATTATGAAATCTGGCAAATGGATGTCAAGACTGCCTTCCTTAATGGGGTACTTGAAGAAACCATCTATATGGAGCAACCAGAAGGTTATGTTCTTCCTGGGCAAGAAAAGAAAGTTTGCAAGTTAAACAGGTCCATCTATGGACTTAAGCAAGCTTCTCGCTCATGGAACAAGAGGTTTGATGAAATCATCAAGACCTACGGCTTTCTTCAGAATGAAGATGAACCTTGTGTTTACCAACTCAAGGAAGACCAAATAGTAGTATTCCTGGTCCTTTATGTTGATGACATTTTGATCATTGGAAACAATGTCAAGAAAATGACTCACATTAAGGAATGGCTCAACACTCAATTCGAAATGAAAGATTTGGGTGAAGCAGCCTATGTTCTTGGTATTCAGATTATCGAAACCGAAGAACGGATCTCTTGCTCTCTCTCAAATGTACCTACATAGACAAAGTCTTAGAGAGATTCTTCATGAACAATGCCAATGGGGCAAACATGCCCTCTAGATTTGGTATTCGTCTATCTAAGGAACAGTCACCGACTGATCCTCAAGAGATAGAGGACATGGCAAATATTCCCTATGCCTCTGCAGTTGGAAGTCTAATGTATGCAATGTTGTGCACTAGACCTGACATCTGTTATGCTGTTGGAATTGTGAGCAGGTATCAGTCTAATCCAGGACTAGAACATTGGAATGCAGTTAATTATATTATGAAATACTTAAAGAGTACAAGGAATTTTGTGTTAGTCTACAAGGGTGGTGCTTTAAATCCCATAGGCTACACTAATTCAGATTTCCAGGCAAGTCTTGAAGGCAGGAAATCTACATCTGGGATGGTGTTTACTCTTGGGGGTGGAGCAGTGGTTTGGAGAAGTGCTAAACAAACCTCGATATCGGACTCAACTATGGAAGCTGAATACACAGCAGCAGCCGAAGCTACTAAAGAACTTGTCTGGCTAAGAAAGTTCTTCACCAGCATAGGAGTTGTTCCTAGAATGGAAAAGCCTCTGGTACTACTCTGTGATAACAATGGAGCAATAGCAAACAGCAAAGAACCTCGAAGCCACAAGAGAAGCAAACACATTGAAAGGAAGTATCACATTATCAGAGAATACGTGGCAAGAGGGGATGTACTAGTTGAGAAAGTTGACACAGAGGACAACCTGGCTGATCCATTTACCAAAGTCTTGGCCGTGACAGCCTTTGAAAAGCACCGTCAGAATTTAGGGTTAATTGATATGTACTAATTAGTTTTATATTAGTGCAAGTGGGAGTTTGTTAGGTTTTATGCCCTAAATAAAACTCCATTTCAATGTAATCTATTTTATTCAACATCAATAAAGAAACAGAAGTATTTTTCATTCATTTGTGTGTGTTTTGGCTCACTTTATCAATTGCTTGTCTAATTGATTTATAAATTCATCTTAAACCCTTTTCACATACTTGATCATGTTTATTGTGCTGTCATCACATTGGAAAGTAAACATGACTATGTGAATAAAGTTTCCTAGATTTATCAAACACGGGGTTTTACTGATATGATAATCTACAACAAGAATTTACTTGTATTTGGAGAAATACTATGTTCTTTCCAGAACATTGGTTAAAGTAAAGCTCAGGTTGGATGCATGGAGTATGCATCGGAAGGGACCGATATTGAACTTTGAATTAGATTTAATTAAACTTACCGTAAAATCTATTCAAGTCAATATCGCCAAGTTGATCCTAGATCAAATGATCTTAATCCTGTTATGATTAGGCTCAATCTTGAGAGGCTATTCGTGTTCCTTTGAATTGTTAGTTAAGCTTACTTTTAGGTCAGGGTGATACATACTTTTTGGGAACACGGTAGTGCAATTGAGTGGGAGCGCTAGCATAAACATGGAATCTATAGCTTCTACCTGGCGAATAGTAAGCAAAGGATGATCTCCTTCGAGCTTGACCAAACGAAAATAAATGGTGGAGATCTCATTTCACATAAGCTGAAATATCATTTATACGGGGTCAAGTGTTTTAAGGATAAAATACATAGTAGGGTGTTACGGTAATTTAATCCCTTTACTGTGTAGATCATTCATATAGAGGATCATTGATCACATTAGGATTATAACAATGGATAACTTATGATGTGTCTATATGGTGGAACATATAGAGCATTCTATATACTGAGTGTGCAATTCTAAGTTCTATGCGTGGATTCAACGAAGAATTAATAAGTTAGTGAATTTTAGTGCTAAATTCTTGATCTACTTATTGGAAGCTCGGTTATATAGACCCATGGTCCCCCCACTAGTTGAGATAATATTGTTTGTAAGACTCATGTAATTGGTTTTGATTAATCAATTATAATTCACGAATTAGACTATGTCTATTTGTGAAATTTTCACTAAGTAAGGGCGAAATTGTAAAGAAAGAGTTAATAGGGGCATATTTGTTAATTATGATACTTTGTATGGTTCAATTAATAAATATGATAAATGAAAATATTATTTAATAATTATTTATAGTTATTAAATAGTTAGAATTGGCATTTAAATGATTGAATTAGGAAATTGGCATTTTTGAGAAAATCAGATACAAAAGGTGTTAAAATTGCAAAATTGCAAAAATCAAGGCCCAATCCACCTAAGCCATGGCCGGCCACCTTTATAGGTATTTTAAGTTGATTTTTTCATTATTTTAATGCCATATAATTCAAATCTAACCCTAGTGGAATGCTATAAATAGATAGTGAAGGCTTCAGGATAAACACACTTTCTAAATCAGAAAAACCTGAGCCTCCACTCTCTTCTCTAGCCGCCACTCTCTCTCTCTATTCTTCCTTCATATTTCGAACCTCTCTTAGTGATTAGAGTAGTGCCCACACACATCAAGCAATACCTCAATCATAGTGAGGAAGATCGTGAAGAAAGATCATCAGCAAAGGAGATTCAGCATCAAGGATTCAGAGAAGAAGATCCAGGTTCAGATCTTGATAATACTCTGCTACAGAAAGGATTCAAGGGTTAGAGATCTGAACGGAAGGAGTCATTTAATTCCGCTGCACCCAATGTAAGGTTTCTTAAACTTTATATGTGTTTAATTTATCGTTTTAGAAAGTTCATATTTAGGATGTTAATAAACATACTTGTGAGTAGATCTAAGATCCCGGTAAAATAATATCCAACAAATATTGTCTCTGCTTCTAAACCCAAATCGAAGAAGAAGTGGAAAAACACCAAGAAGCGTGCTAAAGCCATGAAAAACAAAAAGTTGCTGCTTCTGGTGATACACTCAAAGGAAAGTGTTTCTACTGCAATGAGAAAGGTCACTGGAAACCCCAATGTCCTAAACTTCTTGCAAAGAAACAAGGTATTTCTTTCTATAAACTTTAAGAGTTTTAGTGAATTATTATCCAATTGGATTATTGATTTTGGACTAACTTTGTTTATTTGTTTCTTCTTCTAATAGGCCAAGCTACTTGAACTCAGATGAGTTGGACCGGAAAGCTGGATAAAGGGTGAAGATCATCCAAGATGAAGATGAAGCTCTTTTATCTATTTTTGAATTAATTGTTTTTAGTTTAAAGACAATTTGGATTTCAAATTTTAGTTAGGGATATTTATCCCTGCTTTCCTCATATTGTTGCAATATTTTTTTATTATTATTAATAAAGTTTATTTTATTTTTCTATTCAAACAAATTGCAATTTATGAGATTGAGCTTTATCTTAAACCACAATTACCACATTATATTTATATGTTTGTATGTGTAAGTGTTTTTATTATTGATGCAAATTCTATAATATTTAAAACTCTTCATAAAGTTATATTAAATAAACACTAGAAATTATTTCTATGTTTATTAATAATTGTTAATTCTAATACAATTATTAAGAATTTGTTTAATAAAAGGATCTTTTGATCTGATAGGGGTGGAGAAAAGTTAAGAAAACTATGCAGTTCAACGATCTTTTATATATAATGAACTCTGGATAGTATTCAACTCCACATAAACTCTATCACACTTAGAGAATCATAATCTTTACAACCTTTAGGGGTGGATCATAATCTCTTTCTACTTAGGGGTGGATTTATCCACAATACCCTATGTAACACATATTTTCTTTAAACATGGAAGTAATATAATGAATTAGCTATTATCAATATAAATCCTTGATCTTGATTGTATGTTCCAATTTAGTTTTACTGTTGTAGTAAAAATTGATACTTATAAAAGTTCTTTGATAATGTATCACACTACCTTAATTGAGTGAGAGAATTTTAAAATTCTTTACCCATCTTCATTAGGTTGACACTTGTGATAGGAACTTAAGAACACTACTGCAAAGCAAATCTAACCATTCACATGGATAGATATAACTTATCAGAATTATGAGAAAAGATAATAGAATTCTAGTTTAGTCTATTCGAATGACTTGAACCTAGATTTCTTAATCCTCATAAAATTTTATGGTATCTTAATTTTGATTACTTAATCTCTAGCAAGTATTTTTCACTTCAAATACTAGTCTGCTATGTTGATGATTTAGTATTAAAAGAAACTTAAAGTTTCAGACTAATACAATAAGTCACAACTAGATAACTCTCCAAACAATAAAGAGGTTAAAAGTATTATTTAACCAGACATCTGCTATTGAGTGGGAGCTATCTGAGATGTTATCAAATAAGGAACATTAGAAGATATTCAAGAAAGATTTATGAAAGTAATCTATATGTTAGATATTAAGGAACTGTATATCAGTTATCCTTGTATCTTCACCAACTCATTCGAAATTATGAGATGGTAGTTACTCTGGGGGTGGAGGAGTTATTCTATAATAATTCAAGCTCTACCAGAGAAGAATTATAACTTTGTAAATTCGAAATTACCAGAAAGTTATATTACTGAAGAAAAGTCTACACTGTATTATCTCAATTCCATATTTTAAAATATGAGAGATATGTCTTCTGTTTATTCAGATGTACTTTAAAACAGTAAGGATTTCAGTATCCCTTGATGAGTAAAGCATATAGTAAAGGATGTTTCGTAAATGTATTTATGAACTAGTTTCCAGAAGTTTGGGTGGATTCAAATATACTACACTTGATCTGAAGATCAAGACAACAGATTGACTTATTTGCACACTTTGTTTTATGTTAGTGCAAGTGGGAGTTTGTTGGGTTTTATGCCCTAAATAAAACTCTTTACAATCTGATTAGTTATCAATATAAGAAATTTGAAGTGATTTATGTTTGCATGAATTTTACATGCTAATGGTTTAATATGTTTATTACATTTACACACAAAATCAGTTAAGTCTAGATCATATGTTTATTCACAATTACAGTATCGTCAACACAGTGGAATGTGATTGTGATCATATGAATAAAAAGACTAAGTCCTTGTTTCATAAGTGTTTTGGATTTACACTAATGTGATAATCAGCGATGATGTGTACTTACACTTGGAGTAAGTGTTATGTTCTTTCCAGGACATTAGTAAAGCATACTAGTTTCGAATGTATGGAGTATACATTGGACTGGACCGATATTGCAACTTAGTTAAGATATTATAAACTTACCGTCGTATCTTTCCAAGTCAATATCAGTAGTTGATCTTAAGATTAATAGAATCAAAATCTTGATATGCTTAGGCTCAACTCAGGAGTACTATTCATGTTCTTTGATTTATTAGTTAAGCCTACTTTTGGGTCAGGGTGATACGTATATTTTGGGAACATGATAGTATGATTGAGTGGGAGTGTTGAACATAAATATGGAATCTATAGCTTCTACTGGTGTATAGAAGTCAAGTGATGATTCCCTTCGAGCTTAGCTAAATAGAAGTAAATGGATGAGCTCTTGTTTAAGTGACTAATCTTAGATCACTAAACATCATTTACAGGTAGCTAAGTGTTTTAGGGGCAAAATACATTGAGGGGTGAGAACGGTAAAATTATCCCATCTCGATGTAAATCATCTATATAGAGGATCTTTGATCACAATAAGATTATAACAATGGTTAAATGAGATAGCATATCTATATCGTGAAACATATAATTTGCTCTATATAAGTCTGAGAGTGCAATTCTAAGTTCTAAGAGTGGATTCAACGAAGAATTAATAAGTAGGGATTTACCTAGTAAATTCGGTTCACTTATTGGAAGCTCAGCATATAGATCCATGGTCCCCATTCTAGTTGAGACTGGGCAACGGGAACTTGTTTTTAATCGTCATCTTGTTTAGTTCCCGATAATCAATAAACATTCTGAAGGAACCATCCTTCTTTTTCACAAATAGAATCAGAGCTCCGCAGGGCGATACACTAGGTCGGATAAACCCAATGTCAAGCATCCCCTGAAGCAGCAACTTAAGCTCCTTGAGTTCTGCTGGAGCCATCCTATATGGAGCTGTAGAAACAAGTTCGACTCCAGGTGCCAGATCAATTACAAAATCAATCTCTCGCTGTGGCGACAATCCCGGCAACTCCTCGAGAAACACGTCGAGAAAATCTTTCACCACCCTGACTGCCTCAGGCCCAAATGTTTTAGGTTTGCTGGAGTCAATTACCACTGCTAGAAATCCTACACAGCCACTGCATAGTAAATCCCTATCCCTTAGTACAGAAATAACCGGGATCCGAGACCCCTGAACTGATCCAACATAAACAAATGGATCTTCACCTTCTGGCTGGAAAATCACCATTTTTCGCTTACAATCTATACTGCCCGAATACTTGGACAGAAAATCCATTCCCAGTATAATATCAAACTCAGTTAATTTCAATTCTATGAGGTCAGCGCTCAACTCCCTATCTTTGATCCTAACCGGCATAGACCTAATGCGCCTATTAGAGATAACTGATTCCCCGCTAGGCATTAGGGTTCCAAACCCTCTTTCTACAATATCATAAGGCCTACCCAAAAGATCAATTACACTTGTAGCTAAATATGAGCGTGTAGCTCCTGAATCAAATAAAACTGTAAACAAGGAGTTGTTGACGAGAAGCTGACCTGTCACAACAGAAGGACTGGCTGCAGCATCAGCTTGGGTGATAGCGAACACTCGAGCAGGAACCGGTTTCACCTCAGCTTTCGACTCCTCTTTCTTTGCCTGAGGGAAATCTTTCTTGAAATGCCCCACCATGCCACACAGGAAGCATGTCTTCCGTTTACACTCTCCCGGATGATGTTTCTTGCATCGTGGACACTCGGGGTAAGAGTAACCCTGGCGTCCACCTCTACCTTGGTTCCCACAGAACCGCTTACTTTGCCCTGAGCCACTAGAAGCTGAGATGACTTTCCTTTTCTAATCAGTGGTGGAGTCACCACCATCCCTACCATAAACAAGAGTGGGAATAGTGGGGGTTCCACCAACACTCAGAGTCACCTGGGGCTCCTGAAGAAATTTCACTGCACCCTCGGCTCTTAAAGCCTTTTCAACCATCTCTGCATATGTGGTTGCCTCAGTAGTAGTAATAACCAAATCGTGCCTAATCTTCGCACTCAAACCCACCAAATATTTCTCTTTCTTAATAAAATCAGTTGGCACAATTCCCGCTGCAAGCTTGGCCAGACAGTCAAACTTTGTCGTATACTCAGTAACCGACATTCCCTTAGTTTGAACCAATTCAGTGAACTCTTTTCTCTTTGCACTGTGGACTGCTTCGTTGTAATACTTGGAGTTAAGCAACTCCTTGAATTCTTCCCAGGTCATCACTGTGACGTCCCGGGTGAGGGTTATCAACTCCCACCACACGAGAGCGTCTTCCTGAAACTGGAAGGTGGCGCATGTCACCCGATCATTACTAACCACTCCCGTAAAATTGAGGATACGCTCGATCACTGTGAGCCACTGCTCAACCTTCATTACATCAGCACCTCCCAGAAACACTGGAGGTGCCTGCTTCCGAAACCTTTCATACAGCGGCTCCATACAGTTACCAACAACAGCTTGTTTTGCTGGCACCGCTGGAACTGCAACAGCCTGAGCAACTTGAGGAGGCACGGCAGGAGGACCCTGCTGCCTCAATCTCTGAATCTCTTCATCTTGTTGGCGGATCCGATCTTGCATCTCCGCAAATCTTTGCTCCCAATCCGGAGGAGCTTGTGGTGGATTTACAGGGTGACCACCCAGAGCTCTGCCATGGCCACGGTCGCGACCACGAGGATTCTTGGGATTCCTCTGACCGCCTCCGGCCTCAACCATATCACCCTGACTTCTTGTATTTCGCGGGGCATCATTTAATAGGACTTAGCCTACGAATCCGTAAGCCAGGCAGGTTAGACAGCGATCAAAACTTAATGCCGCTCTTAAGGACTTAAAGGCAACACACACTTTTTTTTTTAAATAATTAATTAAAATCTAATATGCTTCTTAACATGCTTTCACATTCACATTTATTTAAAATACTAAACAAGTACAGGCTTACTGAACCGTGAACTGAGGTTTCTCTGATGAAGATTGTACATGTCTTAGAAAGCTTCGGTAGACAAACCTGGCGGCTCTCATACCAAAATTGTAACGCCCTAATGCTAAGGCACGCTACAGTGCTATTTCAATTACAGTGTAATCTTTGCTAATCAAAGAATTTTCTTGAAAAACGTGTTAAATTTAAACTTTCATATTTAATATTAAACTTTATAATATAATAACATATTTACAAATGCCGGGATCGCGTTTTCAAACTTTGTAAAATTAACAATTCAAAATATACATTTATTACAGGTCGCACAGCGACTATCAAAATACAATCCCAAATGTCCCGAGACCGAACACTCCAGGTCACGCTGCTTTGACATGTACAATCCATTCTGAGCTCAGGTTCACTCCTGTTCAGCCTTCGCCTTTCCTTTACCTACACATGGAAGTAGAACTGTGAGTCGACAGACTCAGTAAGAAATGCATATAACATATCATATAATTCCCGACCTGTAAATAGGCGCCCATACACCTATTTACAGAGCTTAACAGATGAGTATGAACGTTCAATACTAGGGTACAACCACTATACTTTTGGGTTTTATGCCCTTAATAAAACTTTTTACAATCTGATTAGTTATCAATATAAGAAATTTGAAGTGATTTATGTTTGCATGAATTTTACATGCTAATGGTTTAATATGTTTATTACATTTACACACAAAATCAGTTAAGTCCAGATCATATGTTTATTCACAATTAAAGTATCTTCAACACAGTGGAATGTGATTGTGATCATCTGAATCGAAATACTAAGTCCCTGTTTCATCAGTGTTTTGGATTTACACTAATGTGATAATCAGTGATGATGTGTACTTACACTTGGAGTAAGGGTTATGTTCTTTCCAGGACATTAGTAAAGTATACTAGTTTCGAATGTATGGAGTATACATTGGACTGGACCGATATTGCAACTTAGTTAAGATATTATAAACTTACCGTCATATCTTTCCAAGTCAATATCAGTAGTTGATCTTAAGATTAAAAGAATCTAAATCCTAATATGCTTAGGCTCAACTCAGGAGTACTATTCATGTTCTTTGATTTATTAGTTAAGCCTACTTTTGGGTCAGGGTGATACGTATATTTTGGGAACATGATAGTATGATTGAGTGGGAGTGCTGAACATAAATATGGAATCTATAGCTTCTACTGGTGTATAGAAGTCAAGTGATGATTCCCTTCGAGCTTAGCTAAATAGAAGTAAATGGATGAGCTCTTGTTTAAGTGACTAATCTTAGATCACTAAACATCATTTACAGGTAGCTAAGTGTTTTAAGGGGCAAAATACATTGAGGGGTGAGAACGGTAAAATTATCCCATCTCGATGTAAATCATCTATATAGAGGATCTTTGATCACAATAAGATTATAACAATGGTTAAATGAGATAGCATATCTATATCGTGGAACATATAATATGCTCTATATAAGTGTGAGAGTGCAATTCTAAGTTCTAAGAGTGGATTCAATGAAGAATGAATAAGTAGCGATTTACCTAGTAAATTCGGTTCACTTATTGGAAACTCAGCATATAGATCCATAGTTCCCATTCTAGTTGAGACTATACTGCTTGTAAGACTGAATAATTGATTTGTGATTAATCAATTATAATTCTAAAGTTAGACTATGTCTAATTTATGAATTTTCACTAAGCACGGGCGAGATTGTAAAGAAAAGAGATTCTATAGGTTTATATATTTATTAATAGACTTTATATGTCTAATTAATAATTAAATTAAATGACAATATTATTTAATAATCTATTTTAGTTATTAAATAATTAGTTTTGGCATTTAAATGGTTAGAATTGGAAAATTAGCGTTTTTGAGAAAATAGAAATAAAATTTGTGAAAACTGCAAAAACCAAGTGGGACACATTCTATTTATTAATCAATTTTCGAAATTGCATTTCACAATGCAAGATGATTTTGAATTTATCTTGAAAAATAGATTAAGTATATTATTATCTTGGATCAACTTAAATCAATGATTTTTTCATTTATTGATTAATTTAAAATAAATTGAATTAAAGTATATTATTAGAAATTGAATTAATTAGTCAAAGGAAAATCTAGATAGGTGATATTTTTGCTTGAAGTATTTTTCTAGTGTATTTAATTAAATAGAAAATTAATATTTAAGTTGATTTTCATCATCATACTTAAATATTTGAAATTTTTCTTATATATATTTAATGAAATAGGAAAACTGCATAAATCAAGTCTCATACCGCACTTGATTTATGCATGTGAGTACAACGTGTGTTGTGGATATATTTATGGAATGTGAATTACTGTTGATTAATACTAAAGAGTAACTTATGTCAAGTAACTAGTTAGGAGTAGCTCTTCTTACTGGACGTTAGCTCACGGGTACTCTGTGTGCAGGTAAGGGTAAGGCTAAGCAGTGAGATTGAAGAGCTCGAGGCGTGGACCGCATGTTAGGGGGCTGGCACAGTATTTTGCTTTTAATGTTTTTAATTGCTAAACATTGTGAAACTGTTATTTTGATTTAACTAGTTCTTATTTAAGTTTACAGTACTAAAAATATTTTGTTTTAAACAATGAGATCTCATGCTTGGATATTTTTCAATAAAGAAGTATTTGATTGTCTTTATCTTATTAAATTATTTTATACGGACTATCCTATGTGACATCTCGAGAAATTGGGGTGTTACAGTATGCTTGTTTCAATAGTCGCATTTTAATTAGCAGCAGCGATAATTTACTTTTCATTACTTTGAAGTTCACTTTTTCTTAAGATTTTTTCTTTGTGTTTCTTTGAGTAGTCATGTTTTGTTATATATATGCTTAGCAACGATGCTTGTCATTTGAAATAACTTACTACATTCATATAAGGGAAATGCTGAGCTTGAAATAATTTTTGAATGAAATTTTCGTCTAATAATATATTAATTCGACTTATTCACTCTTACAAATTATATAGAGAATTTAGTTATGTTAGTGTTTTGTTCTTATTAGAAATGCAAACCAAATTGAATGAATTAATTACTATTCTAGTTTATAACAATAATTCTCTTACGGGCTCTCGAATTATAGTAGATTAATCTTAAATCATCTTATACAGAAAACCATTTAAAAAGTATTAGAAATGTAAGTGCTATCTTTTTTCAAAAAAAAACATATATATATTAGAAATGTAAGTGAAGGGATGAATTTGTAGTTGTATTTATTTTTTATTTTATGAAATGGATAAATTTTAATTGTTTTGAGAGAAATTTGTTAAAAATAAATAACTTAAGGAGTAAAATTCTATAAGTATTATTATTCGGATGTAAAAATCTTATTCATTAGTCCAAAATTTATGACTATTATTAGTTTTCTTCTTTCACATTTTTTTTCTGTTTAGTTTTTTTTTTCTGGTATATTTAATCACAACAAATAGTAGGCATCTCTTTTTGGTTTGTGATCAAACTGCCCATTTTGGCTTTTATAACAATACTAGTAGTGTTTCGACAACACCTTTGTAAGAACTGATCATTAAACTTGTCCCACCCATATACATGTTGAACCGTGTTCAGAA
Organism: Cannabis sativa; assembly: GCF_029168945.1. NCBI lineage: Eukaryota > Viridiplantae > Streptophyta > Magnoliopsida > Rosales > Cannabaceae > Cannabis > Cannabis sativa. The sequence continues at coordinate 65,766,642 of NC_083601.1, forward strand.
GATAATTTATTTTCAATATATATACAACACCTCTGTATATATTACACAAATATACACAGTACATAAATATAAATTATAGCATATAGGTATATTTTACTCCTGCATGCGGAAATGATGAGTTTGGATATTTTCAACATTTTGTTTGGTGAAAGCACTGTCTTTTCTATGCGTCATAAACTTGCCCCAATTGTACGACTTAAATTTAGGGGCATTGTTCTCTCTCTACATCTCTCTTTGTCACATTGTCACAATAAAAGTTATCTTCCTGTCTCTTTTCCATCTCTCTTTTCCTGTCTCGCTGTTATCTTCTTCAGGTCCAGGGTCACCAACAAAGCCTTATTTTCTCATTATTTGCAGTTATTTTTTTTTTGTGGTAAATCAAAACATGTTAATAGATTGATAAATCATTAACTTCATGTTATTTCTATGTTTTATTTCGATTATTTTTCTCATTCCCTGCAATATTTTCTCGATTCTTAGGTCTCTCCCTCCTACCAATATTGGCATGGTCTCTCAAAGACAAAAAAGGCTTTTTACAGGAGTTATCATTTGAATTTTTCCTTTTTTAATGATAAATTATACATACTATTTTCTTTAAATTTTTCTTAATTTTTTTCTTTACTTGAAAAATATAAATTAATAATTGTTTGTGGGTTTTGGTTATTTCATTTTGTATTTTGTATTTGCACTAAAAAAAGGTAATGAAGATTTGGAATGCTCTAATACCATAGAAGGAACTATTGTAATTTTTTTCCTGAAATTTTATCTCCAAATTTTAGTAATTCTCCCCTTTTTTTTTCCTGCCAAAGCAAAAAGAGATCTAAATGTTAATTATTTTCTTCATAATATTATTTTTAAAAACTCTTTGCATCTCTTAGTTTTTTATGTATGTGTGTGTGAATGCTACTTTGCCCATATCTTCGTATATCTTTAATTTTTTTTAATATATAAATTGATATTAATAACTATGTTATTGTAATTATATAACTTTAGCAATATTGTTTTGATTAATTACCATTTCAACAAAAGATATGTGGCTTTATTATTAGTGTTAGTCAAGACAAGTCCAATGAAGTCACAATATTTTTTGGTGGTTTGTAACTCTACATTCTTGCTTATTTTTACATACGATAAGTTCATATAATAATAGCTTTCAGACATGTGAGTGAAAATATATTACTTTAATTTTAATTATAAATGAGATTCATGATTTATATATATATATTTATACAGAGTTTTCATAGATGATATTGATAAACATAGGTAGACAATGAAGCTAGGAGGATTTGACCATTAACTTTACTGTTAATGTTAAAGTTTAATACAGAAATATTTTTTAAGAAAAAATAATTATGTAAATTGTAACAATTCTTATTAAGTTTCACATCTTGTAATATATTCTAACTTTGATTGGCATTTATGTATGTCATACAATCATATAAAACAGGAGTTGAGGATGTACACTTCATATAAAACAGTAATATCAGGCCTTGATTGAGTGATGTGGCTCTGTGTGATTACACTAAGATGTGTTTAATTTGCAAAGACTCATTACCCTTTAAGCAATGAAAATGTTTAAACATTGCATGAGTTCTTATGATTTGTAATGTTAAGCATACATGTTTCATTATTCTTCTTATATGGAGATACATCTTGAGCCTTTTGAATATTTTATGATGTCTCGCTTATCAATTACTTGCTTATTCTATTTGGTTATTACTATGTATGTATACATAAACTTGGACAATTAGACTCACCAGGTAGCGAACAAAAATTAGGTGTTTATGTTAGAAGACTGAAGATTTTGTTGTCCGAGATAGAAAATAAATTGAGAGATTAAATCAAATGCTTAGTTGAAATAAAGTCCAAGGTAGTTACTACCACTTTCGACTTATTTTAGCTAAACGAATTGATTAATTATTGTATGGTATTTATCAAACTTGTAAGTCTGGAACTTTATTTCACTTTTCTCCCTTTGTTTGTATTATTTATTTTACTTCAACTATTTTATATGCATATATAATTTTTTATAATATTGTTATAACTATTTGACATTATTAATTGTTAATGATTTTGTTATTTTTTTAACTGCAGAAAGGGTGAATGTAATGTATAAAAAAAGTATTTTATATGAATCATTAGATAGTTGAGAGCGGGAGAGAAGAGACACATTTATGTTTGCCTTATTTTTGTAATGTAAAAGTATGTGTTAAGATTCGGTGATTATTTAATTTTGAGAATTTGACATTAATTTAAAATATTGTGTAATAAAATAATTCAAATTGTATTTTTTATTTTTCAAATTTTCTTTAAAAAAATATTGTAATTAAAATTTAAGGTACAAATTTCACATCTACATAATATTTTTTATACAAATTCCTCATTTCAGTTTTCTAATTGTTTGATACACATTTCTCATTTAATTGTTAATATCTAACGATTAAATTATTTTATAATTGTTTCTTTTTTACTAAAGAAAAGAAAAGAAAAATTCTAAATGGAATTTAAATAAAATATAAAAAAAAACTACTTTATTATAAAAATACATACTATTTCTTTAGTAATTCTACTATTTTTAATATTTGTAACAAAACCATTACCATTCTACATATTTTGAAAATAAATTATGTTCATAATTTTTAAGCTATTATATATTTATTTATTTATTTATATAATACACATCATTCAATGAGTCCAATATATATATATATATTTTTCTTACAAATATTGGGCAATATCGTGCGAAGCGCGGATTAATTCCCTAATTATTATTATGAGACAGCGCAACGCGCGGTTATATTGCCTAGTTAATTAATATTACTTGAACGATTTACGTATAATATAAATCATCAGTACATAAATTTAAATATTGTGCAGGAGTACTTTAAAAAAAAATATATGAATTAAGCAATTTAATCATAAATTTTATAATTCCTTAATTGCAACAAGTAATTTATTAATATGCACCAAAACACTATTTGTTTTTTTATAAAAATAGTCTTGATGTGGCTAATTGTAAAAATAAAAATGAAAAAGAGATGGATAATATGTAATGTTATATATAACAAAAACAAATTAATAATAATGATTAAGTGCATTTGAAATATGAACCTATTTTTTTTTTTATCTTTTTTTTTTAAAAATAGGTCTCAATTTAATTAGTTATAATTAATTAAATAATTTGTTTCATTATTATGTGTCATAATAATAATTACCATATATATATATATTATTTTTTAATATTTTATAAAAAAAATTTACAATTTAGGTTACTACAGTGATTTTTATGTGAATTGCAATATAGATTTTTATGTGATTTTTGTGTAAATTGCTCCATTAATTGCTATGTGAGTTGCTATATGAATTTCTGTAAAAAAATAAAATAAAATAAATTAATTTAATAGATAAAAATAAAATAATAATAATTCACTTCAAATAAAAATAGTGTGCTATTCAACTCCTCATAAGATAGGAAGTAATATCCTTTATTCATTTATTTATTTTTAAAACAAGTGATTAATAAATTTATTATTAATAATAAATTTAAATTGATATTATGAATATAATAGATCAAATTAACAAAAACAGTGACAAACAGGACCACCTTCATTTTTACATATACCTCCTCTACAAGGCCCCTTTTTACACTCGGCGTCGCATTTAGTGGGATTTGAGTCTGAATGAGGACATAAATCTGGGCGTTTTGTGCTCTTGCAACATGCAAGGAGCATAGGATAATCTTGTCCTAGAATACCATTGAAGCCTACAAAAACAAAATATATAGTATGAGTACTAATAATAATGATAAATATAATTTCAATAATGTAAAAGGAACACATTGAGACCAACCAAAGGAAGAAATGAGAATCCCTACAAGAAGAAGAACAGAAACAATTTGAAATTTGGCCATTCTTCTTATTAATTATTTTCTTTCTCTTTTTGTTTAAGTTTTATGAAAATATGTTAGCTACTAAAGAGTCTTATATAGAGTTTGAAGAGATGATATTAATTAATTAAAATTTCCTTTTTCTTTTATTTATTTAATTTTTGCCATAATTAGTGATATACGGATTTAAGTTTTGTTACAATATTGTTGCAGAATATATGATTTTCTCAATATATACTTTTTGTAATTTTAGGATAATATGTTTGTTGATTAGGAGGAGTTTTAGGAATTTAATTAGTTTGGGAAACAATTTGTATATACCAAATATAGATGATATCAACTGATTGGAGAAATCTTTTAATAAATAAATTTCATATAGATGATATGAGAAATCTTTTAATAAATAAATCTCAAAACACAAGATAATATGCTTTCTATATATAATACCCAAAGAAAATATAACATTAATAAAAAAGTAGTATTATGGAAATGGGCCCAATATATGAGTCAGCCCATTAAAAATAACAAAATCCAACAGTCTATTACCAAATATACGTTACGTTTTACCAAAGTCTCACCAAGTTCATCCTCACGGCAGAGCTTCAAATAACTTAGTACTTCATTAAGTTAACGAGCCTATTGAGTAGTCATTAATGAGGTATGTGTAATATCCGCTAACTCTGAAAGGGTATTTTTGTAATTTTATTTAGCTGAGAGTATTTTTTTATTTTACATATTTATGGATTTAAATATGTATGGGATTATTTTTATGATGATATAATATTTGATATTATTGGCATGTGCATAATGCCTAATAAATATATATCTGGATATTATTATATGGGTATATTATTATATTATTATAAATATTAATATTATTATTATAATTATTAACGTTATTATTATTATTATAATTATTATTATTATTATTATTATTATTATTATTATTATTATTATTATTATTATTATTATTATTATTATCATTACTATTACTGTTATGGTTACGAATGTATACACACGAACCGACGGCTATTTTTGTGGAATGGGAATCGCTCCACTTCGGTTCAAAGCGATATTTTGCTTGGGTTTAAACACGATAGAAATTAGGTTTTAAGCTTTATTTTCGTACACCCAAAACAGAGAACCAACGAGAGAGAGAGAGAGAGAGAGAGAGAGAGAGAGAGAGAGAGAGAGAGAGAGAGAGAGAGAGAGAGAGAGAGAGAGAGAGAGCACGTATACGGCGTATACGATACCGAAAAATTTGGTTTCTTCAAGCGGAGTGCAACCTGGGTGAAAGTGGGGGTTTGGGGTCACTTATATACGACCTAAGGAAGCTTTTTAACGGGGTATAAGGGCGGAAGTCGTCGTTTTGAGATTCGCCATTTTTGAAGCTTCAAAGGTGCGGCTTGGATACGGACTCAAATTCGAACGTGTTTAAGCTTGTTCTTGGGTCAAGGGAGGATATATATGAGTGCATGGGACCCTGAGGATTATTTTTGACGTAAGAAAAAGAAGCTTTAACGTCCAAAACGAAAAACCAACATTTTGACTCTATTAAAGACGGTACACCGCCAACGAAGAAGACGACCCCAATCTGCCTTCTCGGACCACTTTTCTTGATCGTTTTGAAGTCCTGAGCACTGTGGAGAGCTTCCCCAATCGAAAGGACGCTTCAAGAGCAATCGGAGACAAAGTTACACTTTACCGGCGACGAAATTGACGAGAACGCCGGCGACCACGTTCTGACCGTTTCTGAGGTGTTTTTCTTAGATATTTTTGTATATTTTGATTCCTTATTTTATTCTAAGGTGCTTGGTGAAGTTTCATAATTTTCTGAATTTAATTGGAATTATTGTGAATTATTTAGTTTATTTCATAGATTAATTATGAAAAATACTTAAGGTGCTCAGAAAAATCTAGATTTATTTTATATGATGGGCTATGATATATAAACTGTTATAAAATTGGTAGATTGAATTTTCAGGCGATTATGTATTTTTCATGAATTATTGATGTTATTTCTTATTTTAATTATGAAAAATACCTAGGTTGCTTAGAAAATTCAAAGAAAATTATTTATGACTTAGTACAGATTATAAACTGTGTTAGAAGAGTTAGATTCAGTTTTTAATCAATTTTGGTATTTTTCATGAATTTACTTAATTAATGCTTAAGTGAATTATGAAAAATGGATAAGTGTTGTTAAAATAGTAAAATGTATTTTTGTACTACCATTTACTGTCTATGATATCAAATAGAATAGGTTTTATTATTTATTGATTGTTGTAGGTATTTATTATAATTATTGGTGATTAATCAACTATTTATTTGAGTTTTAATGAGAATAAATAATATTTTAATAAATTTTACGTAAAAAGGTGTTGTATGAATTCATGTTTTACATTAGAAATGTTTGTTTGAGTGCATGCAATATGTTTGTGTGAATCAAAATAATAAATGATTATGTATGATGTGTCATGCAAGTGAAATGGACTTATGTGTTACGTTTTTTTACTTAAGTTCTGTATGTGTTTAGAGATTCATACTTGAATGTATTTTGAGTGTAGTGTTGTGTTAATGAATGTTTTTAGGATCTTGTTCTCAACAAGGAAATTCGTTGAGGTGCTCGAGGTAGCAAGTGTGGTCTTATCAACTGAGGTAAGAAGAGTGGACATCTGTGCACAGGGTGTATGTTATGCATACAACTTGGGTTGGTGTGCTATTTAATTTGATTGTGTTGTGATTTCCTTATATTTTGTGAGCATCGTTAGCATGAGAGTAATATTAGAGTCTTGCTGCTTGTGTGAGCATAACACTTGCAGGTTATAACTTTATCATGGGTGAGTACAACTTATGGTAATTAATTGTCCTGTTGGATGCCAAGTGTGAGAATAACACAAGGCAGGGCAGGTTACCTCATGTCTGATCAACATGAGTGTATAGTTGATTACCGTATGTGAGTATAATGCGCGGTATGAGACTTGATTTATGCATGTGAGTACAACGTGTGTTGTGGATATATTTATGGAATGTGAATTACTGTTGATTAATACTAAGGAGTAACTTATGTCAAGTAACTAGTTAGGAGGATTATGTCCTACATAACTCTTCTAACTGGGCGTTAGCTCACGGGTACTCTGTGTGCAGGTAAGGGTAAGGCTAAGCAGTGAGATTGAAGAGCTCGAGGCGTGGACCGCATGTTAGGGGGCTGGCACAGTATTTTACTTTTAATGTTTTTAATTGCTAAACATTGTGAAACTGTTATTTTGATTTAACTAGTTCTTATTTTTAAGTTTACAGTACTAAAAGTATTTTGTTTTAAACAATGAGATCTCATGCTTGGATATTTTTCAATAAAGAAGTATTTGATTGTCTTTATCTTATTAAATTATTTTATGCGGACTATCCTATGTGACATCTCGGGAAATCGGGGTGTTACAATATGGTATCAGAGCAATACGGTCCTAAAGAATGTGGTTAGCCCTAACATGTAAAGTTCACCGCCATGAGACGAGCTCGACTCACTGTACTGTAAGTGGTTATTACTTATAATTAAGTTGCCTTAAATTTCTGCATGCGAGAGGGTAACATTATTTTCATGTAAAAATTGATGATCAAAATGATCTTGATGTGTTTTGGTTTGTGTGGTTCAGGAGTTTAGAAATGCCTCCTAGAAGGTCAGTTAGAGTGGGTCGAGGTCGAGGTCGAGGCCAAGGCCGAGATAGAGGTCGAGATGACGGAGGGATCAATGAACCACCTCCAGCACCACAGGGATGGGAAGAGCGCATTGCCGCACTGGAAGGAATCATTCATAGGCAGGATGAAGAACTTTGTCAGCTGAGACGTCAACCGGAGCTGCCAGTCCAAATAAGGCAGGATGCAGAAAATAGAGACCCACCAGCTGCAGTGGTATATCCTGCTACAGAGGCTAGACATGAGTTGTTAGCAGAGAGATTTCGGAAACAACACCCACCTGAGTTTGAGGGAGGCATAGACCCGGTAGTGGCTAAGGAGTGGATAAGTCGCATAGAAAGCATTTTGCAGATGCTAAGGGTGGACGGGAATGACCGAGTGAAGTGTGCATCTTACATGCTGAGGAAAGATGCTCGTATCTGGTGGGAGGTGGTGGAACAAACAAAGGATGTAGATACCATGAACTGGGACGATTTTAAAAGGGTCTTTAATCAGAAGTATTATAACTCAACAGTTCTAGCAGCAAAGGTCGATGAATTTACTGGGTTAGTCCAATGGAGTCTTACTGTGACTGAGTATGCACAAAAATTTGATAGATTGGCGAAATTCGCTCCAGATCTGGTACCTACTGATAGAGTGCGAGCACATCGATTTGTGGAAGGCCTGAAACCAATGGTTGCTCGAGATGTGGAAATTGTGTCAAGGGGTCAATTCAGTTATGCTCAAGTTGTCGAAATGGCTCTTACGGCTGAGCGGAGTGAAAACAAAATTTGGAAGGAAAATGCTGCCAGGAGAGAATCTAAGAAAGGTGGAGCCAATTCTAATGACCACAAGAAACGGGGACAGGACCAGTCCGGGCAGCCAAGTCAAGACAAGAGGTAAAAAGTGATAACGACCAACGATTTAATGGCAGCAGTGGGCAAAACATTCCAGAATGCCCTAAATGTACCTAACGTCATCTCGGCGAGTGTCGCGCAAAAGCATGCTACAAATGTGGAAAAGAAGGACACATCAAACGCAATTGCTCACTGTGGGGACAGATTGGGAACAGAGCAAAACCCAAGAAAGATGACAAGTATGTTCCAGCCAGAGTTTTTGCCATCACTCAAGCAGAAGCTGAGGCCAGTCCTTTGGTTGTATCAGGTCAGATTCCTATGGCCAACACCACTTGTAAAGTTTTGTTTGATTCTGGTGCAACTCATTCCTTTATTGCTAGCACAATTGTTAATCATATAAATGCACCGAGTGAATTATTTACTGTGGGGTTTGGGACCATGTTACCATCTGGGGAGGTTGTAATCTCTAGAAGTTGGCTTAGGGGTACACCTGTCAGGATAGATGGTAGAGAATTATTTGTAGACCTGATTGTATTAGATTTATTTGATTTTGATGTAATCTTGGGCATGGATTTTCTTACCAAATATGGAGCATCAATTGACTGCAAGCAAAAGAAAGTTGTTTTCACACCAGAAGATGGAGAGACTTTCGAGTTCACGGGGGTAGGAAAGAAACCCCGCACCCCTATTATTTCGGCAATGAAGGCTGGGCAACTATTGCAGCATGGGTGCTTAGTGTATCTAGTTAATGTGGTTGATGACACCAAGAAAATTGAAAGAAAGCCGGAGGAAACACGGGTAGTTGCTGAGTTTCTTGATGTATTTCCAGAGGAGTTACCCGGGTTACCACCACACAGAGAAATCGAATTGGTGATAGAATTAGTGCTCGGGACGGCACCAGTCTCTCGCGCACCATATAGAATGGCACCATCTGAATTGAAAGAACTCAAAATACAGTTGGAAGAATTGCTTAAGTTAGGGTTTATCAGACCTAGCTACTCTCCGTGGGGCACCAGTTCTATTTGTTAAAAAGAAAGACGGTACTATGAGAATGTCCATAGACTACCGAGAATTGAACAAAGTGACCATTAAGAATCGGTACCCATTACCGAGGATTGACGATTTGTTTGACCAGCTTCAAGGAAAAAAGGTGTTTTCTAAGATTGATCTTCGTTCAGGATATCATCAGCTAAAAATCAAAAATGAAGACATACCGAAGACAGCCTTCAGAACGAGATACGGGCATTATGAGTTCATGGTGATCTCATTTGGACTTACAAATGCCCCAGCAGCTTTTATGGACCTAATGAACCGAGTCTTCAAGGAATATCTGGATCAGTTTGTCATTGTATACATAGATGACATATTGATTTATTCTAAGACAGAAGAGGAACATGAGGAGCACTTACGCTTGACCTTGCAGCGACTGAGAGAACATCAATTGTATGCCAAGTACAAAAAATGTGAGTTCTGGTTGTCCGAGGTTGCATTTTTGGGCCACATTGTCACTAACGGGGAAATAAAAGTACATCATGCCAAGGTTGCTGCAGTGAAAGAATGGCCTAGACAAAATACCGCCTCAGAGGTTCGAAGCTTTTTGGGTTTAGCAGGCTATTATAGAAGGTTTGTTGAGGGGTTTTCAAAAAATAGCAACACCCTTAACAGAATTAACTAGGAAGAATCTAAAATTTTCCTGGTCAGACAAGTGTGAGCAAAACTTCCAAGAGTTGAAGAATAGACTTATCTCAGCACCAATCCTCAGTTTACCAACAGAAGAGGGACAATTTGCGGTATATTGTGATGCATCTAAACAAGGGTTGGGTTGTGTTCTAATTGAAGAAGGGAAGGTAATTGCTTACGCTTCAAGGCAATTAAAAGAATACGAACAGAGATACTCGACACATGACCTAGAGTTAGCCGCAGTGGTTTTTGCACTAAAAATCTGGCGTCATTATCTCTATGGAGTGAAATGTGAAATCTACACCGATCATAAGAGTTTAAAGTACTTTTTCACCCAGAGGGAGTTAAACATGAGGCAGAGGAGATGGTTGGAGTTGGTCAAAGACTACGACTGCGAGATAATGTACCATCCCGGTAAAGCCAATGTGGTAGCGGATGCACTCAGCCGTAGAGGTCTCGGACTAGTTTCCACTTTACAAAGAGTATCAAGGGAATTAGTAGAAGACATGGAACGAGCTGGTATAGAGTATATCACAGGGCAACTTGCAAAGGTCACACTTCAATCAACTTTGTTAGAAAGAATTAAGGAGGGGCAAACGACAGATCAAAAGCTCAGTGAACTAAAGCAAGAAATTTTGAATGGTAACGCCAAAGATTATGAAATATCAGACACGGGATTAATTCAGTTCAAGGGACGAATTTATGTGCCCGATAATGATGAGCTCAAGAAGGGGATATTGGAAGAAGCTCATACTACACCTTATTCAGTTCACCCCGGGACCACTAAAATGTACCATGACCTAAAAGCATTGTACTGGTGGCCTGGTATGAAAAAGGATGTAGTTGAATTTGTGGCCAAATGCTTAACATGTCAACAAGTTAAAGCAGAGCATCAAAGACCAGCGGGATTATTACAACCACTGAAGCTCCCTGAATGGAAGTGGGAAGAGATTTCCATGGATTTTACCTAAGACTACAAAGCAGCATGACGCCATTTGGGTAGTTATGGATAGGTATACAAAGTCTGCTCATTTTCTACCAGTACGCATGACTTACTCCATGGACCATTTTGCTGAACTTTATGTGAATGAGATTGTGAGATTACATGGGGCACCGTATTCTATTGTTTGTGATCGAGATGCTCGGTTTACTTCATCTTTTTGGGAAAGCTTACAGAGAGCAATGGGAACTCGATTGTGTTGGGTTTTATGCCCTAAATAAAACTCTTTACAATCTGATTAGTTATCAATATAAGAAATTTGAAGTGATTGATGTTTGCATGAATTTTACATGCTAATGGTTTAATATTTTTGATATGTTTATTAAATTCATACACACAAAATCAGTTAAATCCAGATCATATGTTTATTCACAATTACAGTATCGTCAACACAGTGGAATGTGATTGTGATCATATGAATCAAAAGTTTTGGTCCCTGTTTCATCAGTGTTATTGGATTTACACTAATGTGATAATCAGCGATGATGTGTACTTACACTTGGAGTAAGTGTTATGTTCTTTCCAGGACATTAGTAAAGTATACTAGTTTTGAATGTATGGAGTATACATTGGACTGGACCGATATTGCAACTAAGTTAAGATATTACAAACTTACCGTTATACATATCTTTCCAAGTCAATATCAGTAGTTGATCTTAAGATTAAAAGAATCTAAATCCTGATATGCTTAGGCTCAACTCAGGAGTACTATTCATGTTCTTAGATTTATTAGTTAAGCCTACTTTTGGGTCAGGGTGATACGTATATTTTGGGAACATGATAGTATGATTGAGTGGGAGTGCTGAACATAAATATGGAATCTATAGCTTCTACTGGTGTATAGAAGTCAAGTGATGATTCCCTTCGAGCTTAGCAAATAGAAGTAAATGGATGAGCTCTTGTTTAACTGACTAATTATTAGATCACTAAACACCATTTACAGGTAGCTAAGTGTTTTAAGGGGCAAAATACATTGAGGGGTGAGAACGGTAAAGAAATCCCATCTCGATGTAGATCATCTATATAGAGGATCATTAAATCACAATAAGATTATAACAATGGTTAAATGAGATAGTATATTGATATCGTGGAACATACAATATGCTCTATATAAGTCTGAGAGTGCAATTCTAAGTTCTAAGAGTGGATTCAACGAAGAATTAATAAGTAGGAATTTACTTGGTAAATTTGGTTCACTTATTGGAAGCTCAGCATATAGATCCATGGTCCCCATTCTAGTTGAGAACATTCTGCTTGTAAGACTCATTAATTGATTCGTGATTGATCAATTATAATTCTAAAGTTAGACTATGTCTAATTTTATGAATTTTCACTAAGCAGGGGTGAAATTGTAAAGAAAAGAGATTCTAGGTTTATTTATTTATTAATGGACTTTATATGTCTAATTAATAATTAAATTAAATGACAATATTATTTAATAATGTATTTTAGTTATTAAATAATTAATTTTGGCATTTAAAAGGTTAGAATTAGAAAATTGGCATTTTTGAGAAAATAGGGATAAAATTTGATAAAATTGCAAAATTAAGTGAGGCCCATTACCACACCATGGCCGGCCACTTAAGTTGATTTTTCAAATTAATATTTTCATTATTTTAATGCCAAATAAATCCTAACCTAAACCTAGTAGTTGACTATAAATAGAAAGTGATGGCTCAGTCAAATCATAAGTTTTTCACAAGCCTTTCTGACAGAAATTTCTCTCTTCAGAAAAACTGAGCCTTCCCCACTTTCTACACCTTGGCTGAAACCCTCTCTCTTTTCCCTTCATCTTTTTCGTGACCCTAGTGAAAGAGTAAGTGCCCACACACAGCAAGCAGTAACTCAATCATAGATTGGAAGACTGTGAAGGATCAAACTTGAAGAAGAAGGACATTCGGGCTCAGATCTTGATTATACTCTGCTACAGAAAGGAATCAAGGGTTAGAGATCTGAGTGGAAGGAGACATTAATTCCGCTGCATCAATGTAAGGTTTTCTTAACTTTATATGTGTTTAATTTATCGTTTTAGAAAGTTCATATTTAGGGTGTTTAAACAACATACTTGTGAGTAGATCTAAGATCCTGGTAAAATAATTTCCAACAACTGGCCTCAGAGCCATGGTAATTGATTTACTTACATGAAATTTGGACTTTAAAACGATTGTTTGTTTGTTTTTGGATGGTATCATGTTGTATTGAGTGTTATTTGATGATTGATTGATGTTTGTAAATTTTCGTGAAAAATAATTGCGATTTTGTCTCTAGAATTATTTTTATTGGATAGTATGGAAAAAATTAAGCAAGTTAGCCTTTTACAGAACTCAATTTCTATTTTATTTGAATTAGTTATGAATTTTTGAAGATTTAAAAAAATCGGGGCTGTGCTGAAATTTTCCTGCGATCGCAAATCTGTCCGTACAGTTCACAATTTTTTCGTTTTTCTTCGATTTTTTGTATAGTTTTGTATATATACTATTACTATTCCTAATTCAATTCTAATTATCATTTTGAATTAATTTAATATTTTTTTTTTAAATTTAATTCAAGATATTAGTGTAATTTGAATTTGAATAGAATTAGTATCTATCTTCTTGCTTAAAAAATCTATCTTATTTTTAAATTTGATTATATCTTATCTTATTTTTAAATTTAAGGTCTGATTTTATAAATATTTTTTTTAAAAATCAAATCTTTTTTATATATTTTGACCTTATTTAAATTTAAAATAGGATATTTGTAATCATGTAATTTTTAAATAGATGTAAGATATTTTGCTAACTTTTAAATTTTATTATTTTATTTATTTAAATTAAATTTAAAATCTGAAAAGATATTTCATTTATCTTTTCTAATTTTTATTTTTTAAAATAACATTTAATTTTTAAAAGTAGTTAGCAAATTTTGAAATGATATTTAGGTTGGTTGAAACCTAATTTTTCAAAAAGTAGGTTTAATTTTAAATATTTTTTTTTAATTTTCGAAATTTAAATTTAATTTTTTTTTATTTCCGAAATTAAATTTTTTTTTATTTTTTTTGAAACTTAAAATATTTCTTATTTAATTATTTATTTTTCGAAATTATTAAATAAATCCTACTTCCAACTATCCAGCTAACCTTGTTGCAGGAGTATGTGGTTTTAGCTTGTGTGTAAGTTTTTTAAAACCTATTATTACTTGATTGCAAATAGCCATGGTTACTTTTTGCCAGATCTAATGATCTGATGGCTCCCTTGGTCAAGTTAATAATTTGTAATAGGTAAATTTTACAATCTTCTTTCATCTGTGTATGACCTAGCAACATGATAGGATCCATCCAAAGTGTGCCTGTGTGAGCCTATATGTTTATTTTGTTTTAATATAGATACATATAGGTTGTTGCTAAATAAAATGTCACACCATGATAGATTTTATTTAGGTCCATCTAGTTATTGGACCTATTCAATTAATAACAGTTATTTATTTTAAGGTTAAATTCCTCTCTTTTGGGCCTTGTGTGAGAGTTGGGAGCCATAGAAGTGGGAGCCATAGAAGTATGTTTATTAACACCCTAAATATGAACTTTCTAAAACGATGAAATAAACACATATAAAGTTAAAGAAACCTTACATTGAGTGCAGCGGAATATAATGACTCCTTCCGTTCAGATATCTAGCCCTTGATTCCTTTTTGTAGCAGAGCATTATCAATATCTGAACCTGGATCTCTTTCTCTGAATCTTTTATGCTGAAACTCCTTTGCTGATGATCTTTCTTCACGATCTTCCTCACTATGATTGAGGTATCACTTGCTGTGTGTGGGCACTACTCATACACTAAGAAATTTCGAAATTTCAAGAGGGAAGAGAAAGAAGAAGTGGCAGCTAAAGATAGGGAGAGAGAAAGGCTCAGGTTTTTCTCTGAAGGAAAAATAGAAAATTTTAGTGTGATTTTCCTTAAGCCTTCACTATCTATTTATAGCATTCCACTAGGGTTAGGTTTGAATTATTTGGCATTAAAATAATGAAAATATCAATTTAAATTTCCTACAAAAGTGGCAGGCCATACACTTAGTGGATTGGGCCTTGCTTTTTGCAATTTTGCAATTTTAACACCTTTTGTATCTGATTTTCTCAAAAATGCCAATTTCCTAATTCAACCATTTAAATGTCAATTCTAACTATTTAATAACTATAAAAAATTATTAAATAAAATTGTCATTTATCATATTCATTAATTGAACCATACAAAGTATCATAATTAACAAATATGCCCCTATAAACTCTTTCTTTACAATTTCGCCCTTACTTAGTGAAAAATTCACAAATAGACATAGTCTAATTTGAGAATTATAATTGATTAATCAAAACCAATTACATGAGTCTTACTAGCAATATTATCTCAACTAGTGGGGGGACCATGGGTCTATATAACCGAGCTTCCAATAAGTAGATCAAGAATTTAGCACTAAAATTCACTAACTTATTAATTCTTCGTTGAATCCACGCATAGAACTTAGAATTGCACTCTCAGTATATAGAATGCTCTATATGTTCCACCATATAGACACATCATTAGTTATCCATTGTTATAATCCTAATGTGATCAATGATCCTCTATATGAATGATCTACACTGTAAAGGGATTAAATTACCGTTACACCCTACAATGTATTTATTCCTTAAAACACTTGACCCCGTTTAAATGATATTTCAGCTTATGTGAAATGAGTACTCCACCATTTATGTTCGTTTGGTCAAGCTCGAAGGAGATCATCCTTTGCTTACTATTTGCCAGATAGAAGCTATAGATTCCATGTTTATGCTAGCGCTCCCACTCAATTGCACTACCGTGTTCCCAAAATGTACGTATCACCCTGACCTAAAAGTAGGCTTAACTAACAAATCAAAGAACACGAATAGCCTCTCGAGATTGAGCCTAATCATATCAGGATTAAGATCATTTGATCTAGGATCAACTAGGCGATATTGACTTGAATAGATTTTACGGTAAGTTTAATTAAATCTAAGTCAAAGTTCAATATCGGTCCCTTCCGATGCATACTCCATGCATCCAACCTGAGCTTTACTTTAACCAATGTTCTGGAAAGAACATAGTATTTCTCCAAATACAAGTAAACTCTGTTGTAGATTATCATATCAGTAAAACCCTGTGTCTGATAAATCTAGGAAACTTTATTCACATAGTCATGTTTACTTTCCAATGTGTTGACGGCACAATAAACAGGATCAAGTATGTGAAAAGGGTTTCAGATGAATTTATACATTATGTACATATAATCATGAAATAAATCATGTGAACCATGCAACATTAAATGTTATTTCTGATCTATATTAATAAGCAAATCTGATTATATTGGAATAAGTTTTATTTAGGGCATAAAACCCAACACACATGAACTACCCCAATTGTGAAGGCCCATTTGCCTGATTTGAATAACTGTACTAGGTTAATTATATTAGGTTGACCTAATAAAATTGAATTAGCAACATAATTAACTTTTAAAATATATGAAAATTTATTTTTCATTTTAATATTTTAAAGTTAATTTTAAGAAAAACACTTTTAGTTTAGATATTATTTCTAGAAAAACTATTTGTATTTTTCTTGTATTTAATTAAATATAGAATTTTAACTAACTAAGATTCTTTCTGGAGCTTACTTAATTAAATATTCCTATTTAAGTTATAAATTAGTTGTATCAACTGATTTTTATTATCTAACTTAAATTTGAATATTTGATTTAAATTTAAATTAAGTTGAGGAATCCTAGGCATTAGTTATTAAAGATTCTTAAGATATTTTTTTAAGTTAATATCTTTTCGAATATTAACTTAAAATGGAATATTTTAGATATTTTTTAGGTTAATATCTTTTCGAATATTAACTTAAAAAGATATCTTCAAATTAAGTGGTTACAACTTAATTTTTGATATTTAATTAAATCTAAATTTGAAATTATTTAAGTTTTAGATTTTTTCTATCTAACTTAAATTAGATATTTTTCAAATTTTTGAAAAGATACTTAGTCAAATAAGATATTTTCTAGATAGTAATTTCTAGACTACTTATTATTTCTAATATTTAAATAGGAAAATTATACTTTGTGAAATTAATTATTTAAATAATTAATTTTGGTACAATTTTATTAAGTATATTTTTCCTAGTATTAAATAGAAATTAATAATTAAGCCTTCTCTACACTTAATTATTATTTCTTGAACTTAATACATTTAATTAACTTGAAGAATCTAAATATCTAAGTTGATTTTCATCATGATACTTAAATATTTATTGATTTTTCATGACACTTAATTAAATAGAAAATTATTTTAAGGTTGAAATTTAATTTTTCAACTTAAATTTAAATAATTTTCAAAATATATATTTTTCTTTATTTTATTAATCAATTTCGAAATTTTCATTTTAATTATGCAATATTTTCGAATTTTTTATCTTGAAAAATAGATTGAGTTGTAAATTAATTATTTATTTTAATTAATTCTTGGACCAACTCAAGTCAATGATTTTTTCATCTAATTGATTAATTTAAAATAAATGAATTTAAAAATATATATATTATTAGAAATTGAATTAACTAGTCAAAAGAAAATCTAGATAGGTGATATTTTTGCTTGAAGTATTTCTTTTCTATTTTTATTATTTTCGAAAATTGTATAGTTTTTATACATAATTTTCGAACTCAATAAATATATTCTCAAAGGAAATTTTTAAGTTGCTAATTATTTAATTTAATTCAACTTAAATTAATTTCCTTAATATTTATATTTAACATTACTACTAAGATGGAAATAATTAATTTTATTTCAATCACCATCTAAGTATAATTTTATAAATATTATATTAAATTCTTATTTTTGAATTTTAATTCTTAATTTCGAATTTAATGAGAATTTATTTATTAGAATAATAAAGAAAATACATTTTAAAGAATAAGCTTTATTATTATTAAGATATTCGATCTCCATTGTGGGTTTTACACCGCGTTTGTTTTAGTGAGTAATCCTCCCTAATGGAGGAACGTTCATTAGCAATTTCGCACCGTTTAATCTCGCATGATAAGTGGTTTGTAAGTGTTTTATATGGTATAGATCACCCTAATGGTGGCGACCATATTTGACTTGCAAATTGCGAAACAATGGTAGAAGCTCATGAGATAGAATAGCCTTGACTCTCGCCTAAACGGGACAACGCTGGATTCCAATCTTGATCGAATAAAAGGTTGCTAGAATGTTTAACATTTTAGATGAGTTGACAACTCTATTCAATGGATGGTAGCTTTGACTCTCGCCTAAACGGGACACTGATATCAGTTTGTTGAAAACCTTGGAAATTATTTAGGATTGAATTTTTAAGTATTTTCTCATATCATTCCTACTTGCTATGTGCTTATAATTTCTGAATTGATTTTGTGTTAAACCATTATTAATTTCTATTTGTTGATTTCTATTATTTTGTAGTATCCTGTTTTGTCAAAATGAATCCCATGTTATCACTGTTGACTGAAAACAAGCTGAATGGATCTAACTTTAATAAGTGGAATGAGAACATTAACATTGCTCTCATAGGAGAAAGTGCCTTGTTTGTTTTGACTGAGCCGTCACCTGAAGTGCCTGGGGATAATGCATCCAAAGCTGTGAAAGAAAAGTATGAGCGTTGGCAGAAAGCAAATGACAAAGCTCTATACTTTATGCTTTCTAGCATGGTTGACACCCTCAAAACTCGGTTTTCTAAAACCGAGAAGGCTGCTGAAGTTATGCCGAAGTTAAATGAGCTATTCGGTAAGGCATCACTTCAGTCACGTTTTGACGCGACTAAGAAGTACATTAATGCACGGATGGAACCTCATCAAAACGTGCGTGACCATGTTCTCCTCATGTCCAGTTATTTCCAAGAAGCCCAGGATCATGGTGCTAAAATGGACAGTGCTACTCAAGTTAGTCTTATCTTGAATAGCCTGACTCCAGCATTTCTACCATATACATCAAATTATGTCATGAATAAGAAGGAAATTGACTTTCATGAATTAGTCAATGACCTTCAAACTTATGAAAATTTGATTGGAGGACCCAAGAAAAAAGGGAGTAAACCTCACAATCCTGGGAATGGTAATGGGACGATAAAACCTGAAGCAAATGTTGCCTCTGCTTCAAAGCCCAAATCGAAGAAGAAGTGGAACAACACCAAGAAGCGAACAAAAGCCATGAAGAATAAAAAGGCTGTTCCTTCTGGTGATGCTACACTTAAAGGAAAGTGTTTCTACTGCAATGAAAAAGGTCATTGGAAACCCCAGTGTCCTAAATTTCTTGCAAAGAAACAAGGTATTTCCATTTATAAACTTTAAGAGTTTAGTGAATTGTTATCCAATTGGATTTATGATTCTGGACTAACTTTGTTTATTTGTTTTCTTCTTCTGATAGACCCAGCTACTTAAACTCAATTGAGTTGGATCAGAAAGCTGGACCAAGGGTGAAATCGTCCAGATGAAGATGAAGCTCTTCAATTTTTTGAATTAATTGTTTTAGTTTAAAGACAATTTGGATTTCAAATTTTAGTCAGGGATATTTATCCATGTTTCTCTCATATTGTTGCAATATTTTTTTTATTATTAATAAAGTTTTATTTTCGAAATCACCATTGCAATTTATGAGATTGAGCTTCATTTAATTTTATCTTCATCAATTATTACCACATTATATTTGTATGTTTGTATGTGTAAGTGTTTTTATTATTGATGCAAATTCTATAATATTTACAACTCTTCATAGAGTTATATTATATAAACACTAGAAATTATTTCTATGTTTATCAATAATTGTTAATTCTCATACAATTAATCAGAATTTGTTTAATAAAAGGATCTTATGATCTGATAGGGGTGGAGAAAAGTTAAGAAAACTATGCAGTTCAACGATCTTTTATATCTAATGAACTCTGGATAGTATTCAACTCCACATAAACTCTATCACACTAGGAGAATCATGATCTTTACAACCTTTAAAGGTGGATCATAATCTCTATATACTTAGGGGTGGAGGTTATCCACAAGTACCCTATATGTATATTCTTAGGGGTGGAGTCTATTCCACAATTCCCTATGAAACACATATCTTGTTTAAACATGGAAGTAATATAATGAGTCAGCAATTGTCAATATAAATTCTTGATCTTGATTGTATGTTCCATTTCGTTTTTACTGTTGTAAGTAAAAGTTTGATACCTTTGAAAGTTCTTTGTTAAAGTTTCACACTACCTTAATTGAGTGGGAGAATTTTAAAGTTCTATACCCATCTTCATTAGGTTGATACTTGTGATAGGTACTTAAGAACACTACTGAAAAGCAAATCTAACCATTCACATGGATAGGTATAGCTTATCATATGAGAATAAGATAAAGAACTCTAGTTCAGTCCATTCAAATGACTTGAACCAAGAATTCTTAATCCTCATAAAATTTGATGGTATCTTAATTTTGATTACTTTATCTCTGGCATGTATTTTTCACTTCAAATACTAGTCTGCTATGTTGATGACTTAGTCTTGACTTAAAGTTTTAGACTAATACAAAAGTCACAACTAGGTAACTCTCTAAACAATCAGAGGTTAAAAGTATTATTTAACCAGACATCTGCTATTGAGTGGGAGCTATCTGAGATGTAATCAAATAGGGAACATTAGAAGATATTCAAGAAAGATTTATGAAAGTGATCTATATGTCAGATATTAAGGAACTGTGTATAAGTTGTCTTTGTATCTCACCATCTAATTTCGAAATTCTTGAGATGGTGCTTACTTTGGGGGTGGAGGAATTATTGTATAATAATTCAAGCTCTACCAGACAAGAATTATAACTTGGTCTACTCGAAAATACCAGAAAGTTATATCACTGAAGAAAAGTCTACACTGTATTATCTCAATTACATATTTTAAAATATGAGAGATATGTCTTCTGTTTATCCAGATGTAGTTTTAAAACAGTAAAGATTTCAGTATCCCTTGATGAGTAAAGCATATAGTAAAGGATGTTTCATAAGAGTTTTTATGAACTAGTTTCCAGATGTTTGGGTGGATTCAAATATACTACACTTGATCTGAAGATCAAGACATCAGATTGACCTATTTGCGCAGTTTGTTTTATATTAGTGCAAGTGGGAGTTTGTTGGGTTTTATGCCCTAAATAAAACTCTTTACAATCTGATTAGTTATCAATATAAGAAATTTGAAGTGATTGATGTTTGCATGAATTTTACATGCTAATGGTTTATTACATTCATACACACAAAATCAGTTAAATCCAGATCATTTGTTTATTCACAATTACAGTATCGTCAACACAGTGGAATGTGATTGTGATCATATGAATCAAAAGTTTTCACTACTACAAAAACCCCCTTTAGAGGCGGTTTTTAAGCCCTTTCAGCGTCGGTTTTCGCGAAATTCGCTACCGACACTGATCCGGGTGACGCTAAAGGGTTTATATGAACCGACGCCATAGGTACCCCTATGGCGTCGGTTATTAGCTAATAACCGACGCCATAGGGGTACCTATGGCGTCGGTTTCCAGCCAATAACTGACGCCATATGTGGCGTAGCAACCGACGCCATAGGTACGCGGATTTCAGTTTTTTCATTTTTTTAATTTAATTATATAATTTTAATTATATATTTATTAATTTATATATTATTTTATTTAATTTAAATTACATATTTATTTTTTAAAATATAAATTAAATATTATTTAAATTTGGGTAAAATACATAATTTAATTTCATAAAAGTAATTAAATATTACACAAACACTAATGTAAAATTAGTTAAAAATATTAATAAGTTAATAAATCTAACTACAAGTTACTCTATAAAAATTACATCATGAAGAAAAATTCTTCGACCTTTCAACCTCAATCGTCACCGTGAATCACCGCCATCAATTGTTCGATCCACTTTCGCTGTAGTGGTAACAATTCTGTTTTTGGATCGTATTGCTTCTTACCCCCAAACTGTTAAAAAAATTAAAAATTTATATTAGTTTATGTATATGTATATTATATATTTGTTATTATAGAATTTATATACTATAATCAATAATTAAAACTTACAGCTTTCTGATCTTGTATGTAACGGCTGGGGTTGGCACGTGCGACGATGTCGGTGATATATTTCAAAACATAAAAACCGCATTCTTGGCTTTTAGGTTGTTTTGGACAGTTTGCTTGGTTAATTCCTTGCCACGAGCCAAGATACTCATGTGCGTTCCCTATATACATGAATGCCCTGTTTGGGAAAATTATATTAGCATTTCAATTCGTTAGTTAATTTAAATTCGTTACATAAGAAGTCATTAAATTATTACCTTCCGATCATTTGTTCTATTACTTCGGGAATTGGGCGGCCACTTATAGGGTTTAAATGGATAATTTTCCTTGGCGTAACCACCACTAGCGTCCAATGCATCCTAGAAAATTATATTGGAATATAAGTAAGATAGTATAAAAATAATTTGAAGACATAATATAGAAATGAACAATTAGCACTAAAGAATTTAATAAAGTTTACCCGATATTCCAAGGAATAAAGAACATTTGGTGGTTGTTGTTCATTAATGATAACCAATTAGCCAATCGTCTTGCCGCATCGTCAAAAGACTGACTCTTTTCTTCATCGTTGATCCCATGCACTATGAGAAGCTCTGGGTCGTAAAACTTGAAAATTTTTCTTAGACCGTTGATGCTCTCCCATATGTGCCTGCCAAAAAAAATGTTAGTGTCTTATAATAATTTAACTATAATTTGATATAAGGTTAATTAGATTAAAGAAGAGTATACATCATTCCAAACAGCATTCCCTGGTTGCCGATGTAGTCACACGTAGCAACCTGCTGCAAATCCTCTCCAGATAACGTGATCTGGGTACGCGGTGCAATGAATCCTCGGGGGACATGAATTGTGATTATATCACGTTTATCTTTGAGCCTCAGGAATTCATGAATCATCCATTTTAGCGAATTAGGGATCAACGCCATCTTCTCTTCCGTGAACAAGTCATCTTCCCGTGCACCACGGCCTTGTGGAGAAAGCATCGGAGCTTTCCCCTTTGACGCATCACGTCTTGAGGGCGGTTGAGCGAGTGGACCCTAAACAAAACAAAACATAATATGTATATATATATATATCAAATTTTATCCAAATTCTACCGAAATTTCGGCAGCATAACGGTTGTAATTGAATGACCCCAAAAATTTTGAACATGGCTGTATAACGACAAATAACACATATATAACAGTAGTTTGTTCATCTATCCCATCGCAGCACATATATTCGCAGAACCTACTTCACTACGGATGAATATTGAAGATATTCAAACTCCACTAATCATTAATAATTAATTTGAGTTGAGAAGTTACCTCGGTTGTTAAAATTAAGTGTTTAGGCCAAGGAAGGAACATCTGGTATACGTCCCTAACATATCTGCACTCTTCAATTGGGACTGGGATTTCAGCGTCCTCTTGCAGATTTCGAAACCATAATCCGGCATGTGAATCATCGTACTCCCGGGCAAAGGAACTTTGATCATACCAACATGCTCGTATAAATACGCTCGGGCCACAATGTTGTCGATGTTGTCAGAGCAGAGATGTACTTGCTGATTAAGGGCCGCATGGTCATCGAAATTGTACAGGATACCTTGGTCGTTGAGGGAAATAAACTCCTCAGCATAAGTTTGTGGTTGTACCTCATCCTGAGGAGCGTATGGTTGTGGAACATACGCCTCACCAGTCACCTCTCCTTCTTCCTCTTGTTCGGCAGCGTTTCTTAGCTGCTTAAGGGATTGGACTTCGGCTTTTAATTTTTCAATCTCCTTCGCTTGCCGAGCCACAACATCAGACACTTCCCTTTTCTTCCTGCCGAACAGTTGAGATGCCCTGGTGAGGAACCTACAAATCATAAAATACAAATTAGCTACGATTTTATTTGTGTAACTAAATAAATAACATTTCAAGTAATAGCATACCCAGTAGCCCTGACACGTCCAGGATGCTCTGGTGTCCCGAGCGCCTGCGTCAGGATATCGTTTTGGCCCTGGACCTGAATTTGTCCCTGACTAAGCTTCTCCTCTAATTGAGCCTAATGCACGCATATATTCAAGCAATTAGTATATGAATTATATACACTAACTCATGAGTAGAACTGAATTAAGGATTAATATATACTTACTATCTTCTCTGCAATTTCCTTGTCGTAATCAGTGACAAGTTTTCGACTCTTGGTGCGAGATTTAATCCAAACACAGTGGCGGGGGGGATCTGCAACTTCGAGATCCTTTTTCTACATCACGTTATAATAATTAAATGAGTACCAATTAAATTTTATAGCAAAATTGTAGCACATTAAATTTTAAGCATTACTTACCACAGCTTCCCGTACGTTCACCATTCCACTCCGACCACTACGATGTCTGGATTGAATTTTCGATGAACGTTCACGTTGCACCTTACTCAATTCCTACAATGCCAAAAAAATACATTAGATACATGTACTTGTATTTAAGAGTTTATCTTAGTGTTAATATAATTAGCGTACCAGAAATTCAGGAGTTAGTCGACTTTCAACAAATTTGCACCAATCAGCAGCGTCGATCTCGGGGTGCTTTTCAGGGACTTGTGCCAGTCGTCCCAGATCCTTCTCTTTCAAAGCGGGCATTATGATGTCTTTTGTCATCCTATTCTTGAAGTCTTTCATTAACTTCCCAGCTAGGATGAGACAATCATGTTTGAAGGAGTCCGGCACAATGAACCCCGTCTATTTTGAAGGAAAACAAACACGGTTAGAGTCAACATTTGAAGTAATAGAAAAACAAATCAAAATTCTAACAAATAATAGCTTACTTGTATGTCGTTCCAAACTTTATTTTTCAGAGTCAGGTTGACTTCTTTCCAGTTTTTATAGGACAACCCTATCGTCTGCCGGCATCTGACACCTAGAGTGGATACGAGCTTAGCATAGCTTTTCCCACAGTATTGTCCTTTGTCATTAACCTCGAGGGCCACTCTTTTGCCTTGATCCATTAGCTTGGATATTTCATTCATTTGAGTAGGCCCTCTTGTAGGTATTATTGTTGGACACTCTGCCTCTGGGTCTGAATCAGATCCCGAACTCGAGTTGGCCATATCTACACCATTAACAAACAAAATTGAATATCATGCTACTAATAACACTAAATTCTACCGAAATTTGATCCAAATTCTACCGAAATTTTGGCAGCATAACGGCTGTAATTGGACGTTCCCAAAATTTTTAAAAGTGCCTAAAGTAACAAACAAAACAAATATAACAATACAGAACAAAGAAACTAACATAAACAATACAAAATTTATCCACCAATCCGACCGCAGTACATGTATTCGCAGAACCTACTTCACTACGGATGAATATTTAAGATATTCAAACTCAACTAAGCATACATTGATAATTAATTATACTAACAAAAGATTAGCAGATGGATATACCTATTGCAAATCCGATCAACACCGAAATATGTCGATCGACTCTCAAATATTAACACACAACCTATAACATAATGCAATATACAACCAAATTAAAATTTTAATTATTAAATTACTTACTAGTTATTAAACAAAGTAGCAAGTTACTAGTTACTAATTTCCATAATTTTTTTTAAAAATAACATATACATATATATACATATATAATCAATTAAATATCACACTACCATTATTTTAAAAACTTTAACTCTAAACTAATTAAATTCCTACTACCTCTCATTCTCATTCATAACAAATATATATACAATACAAATACACAAAATACACAAATAGTATATACACAATATATATACACACAACATATATATAAACACATATTCAATAATAAAATACAAAATATATACATATATATTATATATCAAGTAAATAAATATTTACCTTATAAACGCAATCCGGCGACAAATAGCGACAAAAATCCGGCCACCTATAGCACACACAATATAATATTAATAAAATGAAAAAATCCTAAAAAAAATTTACAAAAACGAAATAATACCAATGTACATTAATAAAATGAACAGAAATCATATTTATACCTTAATGAACGTTGAGATTGAACGATTTCTCCGCTAAAAGCGGTGGTCGGAGTTAAACCACCACCTTTTTTTAAAATAGGTTCGGGTACAGTGTAAATGGGTGAAAAAACAAAACTTTTTTAGTGTATGG
Organism: Cannabis sativa; assembly: GCF_029168945.1. Taxonomy (NCBI): domain Eukaryota; kingdom Viridiplantae; phylum Streptophyta; class Magnoliopsida; order Rosales; family Cannabaceae; genus Cannabis; species Cannabis sativa. Next base: position 65,792,985 of record NC_083601.1, read on the forward strand.
GATTAGATATTGAAAATAGAAACTTTTAAGACAAAAATGAGGTGAAATGGTGAAGAAATGAGAGAGATATGTGGGTTTTTAGAGGTGGTTGGGGAGGGTTTTCGTGGGTTTTCTCTGCTGTAGAAGTGGCTGGGTATATGCTGGAGAAGAAGAAGTGAGGAAGAAGAAGACGATGCAGAGGTTATACTTTGGGAGACCCTATGCCGTCGGTTCCTAGCAAAGAACCGACGGCATAGGTGCACACGTGTCAATAAAGTGTGCACCTATGCCGTCGGTTCTTTGCTAGGAACCGACGGCATAGGGTCTCCCAGAAACCCTTAAAAAATCCCAATTTCCAACCGACGGGATAGGGTTTACTAATATATATACCTACGGTTTTTACCAAAAAACCGCCTCTAAATGTCAATTTCGAATCTGGTGGGTGTTCTCACACCCTTTAGCTTCCCTTTTTATAAAATGGGTTAAAAAAAGGGAAGCTAAAGGCCCATATTGTAGTAGTGTTTGGTCCCTGTTTCATCAGTGTTATTGGATTTACACTAATGTGATAATCAGCGATGATGTGTACTTACACTTGGAGTAAGTGTTATGTTCTTTCCAGGACATTAGTAAAGTATACTAGTTTCGAATGTATGGAGTATACATTGGACTGGACCGATATTGCAACTAAGTTAAGATATTACAAACTTACCGTTATACGTATCTTTCCAAGTCAATATTAGTAGTTGATCTTAAGATTAAAAGAATCTAAATCCTGATATGCTTAGGCTCAACTCAGGAGTACTATTCATGTTCTTAGATTTATTAGTTAAGCCTACTTTTGGGTCAGGGTGATACGTATATTTTGGGAACAAGATAGTATGATTGAGTGGGAGTGCTGAACATAAATATGGAATCTATAGCTTCTACTGGTGTATAGAAGTCAAGTGATGATTCCCTTTAAGCTTAGCAAATAGAAGTAAATGGATGAGCTCTTGTTTAACTGACTAATTATTAGATCACTAAACACCATTTACAGGTAGCTAAGTGTTTTAAGGGGCAAAATACATTGAGGGGTGAGAACGGTAAAGAAATCCCATCTCGATGTAGATCATCTATATAGAGGATCTTTAAATCACAATAAGATTATAACAATGGTTAAATGAGATAGTATATTGATATCGTGGAACATACAATATGCTCTATATAAGTCTGAGAGTGCAATTCTAAGTTCTAAGAGTGGATTCAACGAAGAATTAATAAGTAGGAATTTACTTGGTAAATTTGGTTCACTTATTGGAAGCTCAGCATATAGATCCATGGTCCCCATTCTAGTTGAGAACATTCTGCTTATAAGACTCATTAATTGATTCGTGATTGATCAATTATAATTCTAAAGTTAGACTATGTCTAATTTTATGAATTTTCACTAAGAAGGGGTGAAATTGTAAAGAAAAGAGATTCTAGGTTTATTTATTTATTAATGGACTTTATATGTCTAATTAATAATTAAATTAAATGACAATATTATTTAATAATGTATTTTAGTTATTAAATAATTAGTTTTGGCATTTAAAAGGTTAGAATTAGAAAATTGGCATTTTTGAGAAAATAGAGATAAAATTTGATAAAATTGCAAAATTAAGTGAGGCCCATTACCACACCATGGCCGGCCACTTAAGTTGATTTTTCAAATTAATATTTTCATTATTTTAATGCCAAATAAATCCTAACCTAAACCTAGTAGTTGCCTATAAATAGAAAGTGATGGCTCAGTCAAATCATAAGTTTTTCACAAGCCTTTCTGACAGAAATTTCTCTCTTTAGAAAAACTGAGCCTTCCCCACTTTCTACACCTTGGCCGAAACCCTCTCTCTTTTCCCTTCATCTTTTTCGTAACCCTAGTGAAAGAGTAAGTGCCCACACACAGCAAGCAGTAACTCAATCATAGATTGGAAGACTGTGAAGGATCAAACTTGAAGAAGAAGGACATTCGGGCTCAGATCTTGATTATACTCTGCTACAGAAAGGAATCAAGGGTTAGAAATCTGAGTGGAAGGAGACATTAATTCCGCTGCATCAATGTAAGGTTTTCTTAACTTTATATGTGTTTAATTTATCGTTTTAGAAAGTTCATATTTAGGGTGTTTAAACAACATACTTGTGAGTAGATCTAAGATCCTGGTAAAATAATTTCCAACAGATTGAAGTTTAGTACTGCATATCATCCAGAGACAGATGGTCAGACTGAGAGAACAAATCAGATCTTGGAAGATATGTTGAGGGCATGTGTGATAGATTTCCAAGGATCATGGAGCAAATACTTGCCTTTGATTGAATTTTCTTACAACAACAGCTATCAGTCTACTATCGGGGTAGCACCCTATGAGATGTTGTATGGAAGAAAATGCAGGTCTCCACTACATTGGGATGAGTTGGGAGAGAACTAACTCCTAGGGCCAGATGCAGTTCAGCACACCAACGAAGCTATTCAGAAGATCAGGGCTAGAATGATCACAGCTCAGAGCAGACAGAAATCTTATGCAGACCTGAAGCGGAGGGACATTGAGTTCGAAGGGGGTGATCATGTGTTTCTTCGAGTGACACCACGAAAAGGACTCTCAGTGAAGAGATTTGGCAAGAGAAGGAAACTAAGTCCCAGATATGTTGGTCCATTTTAGATATTGGACAGAGTAGGCAGTGTAGCTTATAGAATAGCTTTACCGCCATCATTATCTGGGGTGCACAATGTATTTCATGTATCTCAACTCCGGAAATATGTGTCAGACCCATCGCATGTTTTGAGCTATGAAATACTGGGTTTACAGGAAGACTTGTCTTACAATGAGCGCCCGGTAAAGATTCTTGATCAAAAAGATAGAATTTTGAGAAATAAGACAATTACCTTGGTGAAAGTCCTATGGAGAAACAGTGTGGTTGAGGAAGCTACTTGGGAGCTAGAGTCCGATATGCGAGAACAATATCCAGAATTATTTGAGTAAAATTTCGGGACGAAATTTTCTTTTAGAGGGGGATAATTGTAATATCCGCTAACTCCGAAAGGGTATTTTTGTAATTTTATTTAGCTGAGAATTTTTTTTTTATTTTACATATTTATGGATTTAAATATGTATGGGATTATTTTTATGATGATATAATATTTGATATTATTGGCATGTGCATAATGCCTAATAAATATATATCTGGATATTCTTATATGAGTATATTATTATATTATTATATATATATTATTATTATTATTATTATTATTATTATTATTATTATTATTATAATTATTAACCTTATTATTATTATTATAATTATTATCATCATTATTATTATTATTATTATTATTATTATCATTATTATTATTATTACTAGTAATACTGTTACGGTTACGAATGTATACGCACGAACCGACGGCTATTTTTGTGAAATGGAAATCGCTCCACTTCGGTTCAAAGCGATATTTTTCTTGGGTTTAAACACGATAGAAATTAGATTTTAAGCTTTATTTTCGTAAACCCAAAACAGAGAACCAACGAGAGAGAGAGAGAGAGAGAGAGAGAGAGAGAGAGAGAGAGAGAGAGAGAGAGAGAGCACGTATACGGCGTATACGATACCGAAAAATTTTGTTTCTTCAAGCGGAGTGCAACCTGGGTGAAAGTGGGGGTTTGGGATCACTTATATACGACCTAAGGAAGCTTTTTAACGGGGTATAGGGAGCGAAAGTCGTCGTTTTGAGATTCGCCATTTTTGAAGCTTCAAAGGTGCGGCTTGGATACGGACTCGAATTCGAACGTGTTTAAGCTTGTTCTTGGGTCAAGGGAGGATATATATATGAGTGCATGGGACCCTAAGGATTGTTTTTGACGTAAGAAAATGAAGCTTTAACGTCCAAAACGAAAAACCAACATTTTGACTCCATTAAAGACGGCACACCGCCAACGAAGAAGACGACCCCGATCTGCCTTCTCGGACCACTTTTCTTGATCGTTTTGAGGTCCTGAGCATTGTGGAGAGCTTCCCCAATCTAAAGGACGCTTCAAGAGCAATCGGAGACAAAGTTACACTTTACCGGCAATGAAACCGACGAGAACGCCGGCGACCACGTTCTGACCGTTTCTGAGGTGTTTTTCTTAGATATTTTTGTATATTTTGATTGTTTATTTTATTCAAAGGTGCTTGGTGAAGTTTCATAATTTTCTGAATTTATTTGGAATTATTGTGAATTATTTAGTATATTTCATAGATTAATTATGAAAAATACTTAGGGTGCTCAGAAAAATCTAGATTTATTTTATATGATGGGATATGATATATAAACTGTTATAAAATTGGTAGATTGAATTTTCAGGCGATTATGTATTTTTCATGAATTATTGATGTTATTTCTTATTTTAATTATGAAAAATACCTAAGTTGCTTAGAAAATTCAAAGAAAATTATTTATGACTTAGTACAGATTATAAACTGTGTTAGAAGAGTTAGATTCGGTTTTTAATCAATTTTGGTATTTTTCATGAATTTACTTAATTAATGCTTAAGTTAATTATGAAAAATGGATAAGTATTGTTAAAATAGTAAAATATATTTTTGTAATATCATTTACTGTCTATGATATCAAATGGAATAGGTTTTATTATTTATTGATTGTTATAGGTATTTATTATAATTATTGGTGATTAATCAACTATTTATTTGAGTTTTAATGAGAATAAATAGTATTTTAGTAAATTTTACGTAAAAAGGTGTTGTATGAATTCATGTTTTACGTTAGATATGTTTGTTTGAGTGCATGCAATATGTTTGTGTGAATCAAAATAATAAATGATTATGTATGATGTGTCATGCAAGTGAAATGGACTTATGTGTTACGTATTTTTACTTAAGTTCTGTATGTGTTTAGAGATTCATACTTGAATGTATTTTGAGTGTAGTGTTGTGTTAATGAATGGTTTTAGGATCTTGTTCTCAACAAGGAAATTCGTTGAGGTGCTCGAGGTAGCAAGTGTGGTCTTAGCAACTGAGGTAAGAAGAGTGGACATTTGTGCACAGGGTGTATGTTATGCATACAACTTGGTTTGGTTTGCTATTTAATATGATTGTGTTGTGATTTCCTTATATTTTGTGAGCATCGTTAGCATGAGAGTAATATTAGGGTCTTGCTGCTTGTGTGAGGATAACACTTGCAGGTTATAACTTTATCATGGGTGAGTACAACTTATGGTAATTAATTGCCTTGTTGGATGCCAAGTGTGAGAATAACACAAGGCAGGGCAGGTTACCTCATGTCTGATCAACATGAGTGTATAGTTAATTACCGTATGTGAGTATAATGTGCGGTATGAGACTTGATTTATGCATGTGAGTACAACGTGTGTTGTGGATATATTTATGGAATGTGAATTACTGTTGATTAATAATAAAGAGTAACTTATGTCAAGTAACTAGTTAGGAGGGTTATGTCCTACATAGCTCTTCTTACTGGGCGTTAGCTCACGGGTACTCTGTGTGCAGGTAAGGGTAAGGCTAAGCATTGAGATTGAAGAGCTCGAGGCGTGGACCGCATGTTAGGGGGCTGGCACAGTATTTTGCTTTTAATGTTTTTAATTGCTAAACATTGTGAAACTGTTATTTCGATTTAACTAGTTCTTATTTAAGTTTACAGTACTAAAAGTATTTTGTTTTAACCAATGAGATCTCATGCTTGGATATTTTTCAATAAAGAAGCATTTGATTGTCTTTATCTTATTAAATTATTTTATACGGACTATCCTATGTGACATCTAGGGAAATCGGGGTGTTACAGTATGCTTATTTCAATAGTCGCATTTTAATTAGCAGCAGCGATAATTTACTTTTCATTACTTTGAAGTTCACTTTTTCTTAAGATTTTTTCTTTATGTTTCTTTGAGTAGTCATGTTTTGTTATATATATGCTTAGCAATGATGCTTGTCATTTGAAATAACTTACTACATTCATATAAGGGAAATGCTGAGCTTGAAATAATTTTTGAATGAAATTTTCGTCTAATAATATATTAATTCGACTTATTCACTCTTACAAATTATATAGAGAATTTAGTTATGTTAGTGTTTTGTTCTTATTAGAAATGCAAACCAAATTGAATGAATTACTTACTATTCTAGTTTATAACAATGATTCTCTTATGGGCTCTCGAATTATAGTAGATTAATCTTAAATCATCTTATCCAGAAAACCATTTAAAAAGTATTAGAAATGTAATTGCTATCTTTTTTCAAAATATATATATATATATATTAGAAATGTAAGTGAAAGGATGAATTTGTAGTTGTATTTATTTTTTATTTTATGAAATGGATAAATTTTAATTGTTTTGAGAGAAATTTGTTAAAAATAAATAACTTAAGGAGTAAAATTCTATAAGTATTATTATTCGGATGTAAAAATCTTATTCATTAGTCCAAAATTTATGACTATTATTAGTTTTCTTCTTTCACATTTTTTTTCTGTTTAGTTTTTTTTTTCTGATATATTTAATCACAACAAATAGTAGGCATCTCTTTTTGGTTTGTGATCAAACTGCCCATTTTGGCTTTTATAACAATACTAGTAGTGTTTCGACAACACCTTTGTAATAACTGATCATTAAACTTGTCCCACCCATATACATGTTGAACCGTGTTCAGAAGATAATTTATTTTCAATATATATACAACACCTCTGTATATATTGCACAAATATACACAGTACATAAATATAAATTATAGCATATAGGTATATTTTACTCCTGCATGCGGAAATGATGAGTTTGGATATTTTCAACATTTTGTTTGGTGAAAGCACTGTCTTTTCTATGCGTCATAAACTTGCCCCAATTGTACGACTGAAATTTAGGGGCATTGTTCTCTCTCTACATCTCTTTGTCACATTGTCACAATAAAAGTTATCTTCCTGTCTCTTTTCCATCTCTCTTTTCCTGTCTCGGTATTATCTTCTTCAGGTCCAGGGTCACCAACAAAGCCTTATTTTCTCATTATTTGCCGTTATTTATTATTTTTTTTTTGTGGTAAATCAAAACATGTTAATAGATTGATAAATCATTAACTTCATGTTATTTCTATGTTTTATTTCGATTATTTTTCTCATTCCCTGCAATATTTTCTCGATTCTTAGGTCACTCCCTCCTACCAATGTTGGCATGGTCTCTCAAAGACAAAAAAGGCTTTTTACAGGAGTTATCATTTGAATTTTTCATTTTTTAATGATAAATTATACATACTATTTTCTTTGAACTTTTGTTAATTTTTTTCTTTACTTGAAAAATATAAATTAATCAAGAATTTAGTAGTTGTTTGTGGGTTTTGGTTATTTCATTTTGTATTTTGTATTTGCACACTAAAAAAAGGTAATGAAGATTTGGAATGCTCTAATACCATAGAAGGAACTATTGTAATTTTTTTCCTGAAATTTTATCTCCAAATTTTAGTAATTCTCCCCTTTTTTTTCCTGCCAAAGCAAAAAGAGATCTAAATGTTAATTATTTTCTTCATAATATTATTTTTAAAAACTCTTTGCATCTCTTAGTTTTTTATGTATGTGTGTGTGAATGCTACTTTGCCCTCGTATATCTTTAAGTTTTTTTAATATATAAATTGATATTAATAACTATGTTATTGTAATTATATAACTTTAGCAATATTGTTTTGATTAATTACCATTTCAACAAAAGATATGTGGCTTTATTATTAGTGTTAGTCAAGACAAGTCCAATGAAGTCACAATATTTTTTGGTGGTTTGTAACTCTACATTCTTGCTTATTTTTACAGACGATAAGTTCATATAATAATAGCTTTCAGACATGTGAGTGAAAATATATTACTTTAATTTTAATTATAAATGAGATTCATGATTTATATATATATATTTATACAGAGTTTTCATAGATGATATTGATAAACATAGGTAGACAATGAAGCTGGGAGGATTTAACCATTAACTTTACTGTTAGTGTTAAAGTTTAATACAGAAATATTTTTTAAGAAAAAATAATTATGTAAATTGTAACAATCCTTATTAAGTTTCACATCTTGTAATATATTCTAACTTTGATTGGCATTTATGTATGTCATACAATCATATAAAACAGGAGTTGAGGATGTACACTTCATATAAAACAGTAATACCAGGCCTTGATTGAGTAATGTGGCTCTGTGTGATTACACGAAGATGTGTTTAATTTGCAAAGACTCATTACCCTTTAAGCAATGAAAATGTTTAAACATTGCATGAGTTCTTATGATTTGTAATGTTAAGCATACATATTTCATTATTCTTCTTATATGGAGATACATCTTGAGCCTTTTGAACATTTTGTGATGTCTCGCTTATCAATTACTTGCTTATTCTATTTGGTTATTACTATGTATGTATAAATAAACTTGGACAATTAGACTCACCAGGTAGCGAACAAAAATTAGGTGTTTATGTTAGAAGACTGAAGATTTTGTTGTCCGAGATAGAAAATAAATTGAGAGATTAAATCAAATGCTTAGTTGAAATAAAGTCCAAGGTAGTTACTACCACTTTCGACTTATATTAGCTAAACGAATTGATTAATTATTGTATGGTATTTATCAAACTTGTAAGTCTGGAACTTTATTTCACTTTTCTCCCTTTGTTTGTATTATTTATTTTACTTCAACTATTTTATATACATATATAATTTTTTATAGTATTGTTAAAACTATTTGACATTATCAATTGTTAATGATTTTGTTATTTTTTTAACTGCAGAAAGGGTGAATGTAATGTATAAAAAAAGTATTTTATATGAATCATTAGATAGTTGAGAGCGGGAGAGAAGAGACACATTTATGTTTGCCTTATTTTTGTAATGTAAAAGTATGTGTTAAGATTCGGTGATTATTTAATTTTGAGAATTTGACATTAATTTAAAATATTGTGTAATAAAATAATTCAAATTGTATTTTTTATTTTTCAAATTTTCTTTAAAAAAAATATTGTAATTAAAATTTAAGGTACAAATTTCACATCTACATAATATTTTTATACAAATTCCTCATTTCAATTTTCTAATTGTTTGATACACATTTCTCATTTAATTGTTCATATCTAACGATTAAATTATTTTATAATTGTTTCTTGTTTACTAAAGAAAAGAAAAGAAAAATTCTAAATGGAATTTAAATAAAATATATAAAAAAAAACTACTTTATTATAAAAATACATACTATTTCTTTAGTAATTCTACTATTTTTAATATTTGTAACAAAACCATTACCATTCTACATATTTTGAAAATAAATTATGTTTATAATTTTTAAGCTATTATATATTTATTTATTTATTTATATAATACACATCATTCACTGAGTCCAAGGCCGGCCAGAGGGTGGGGCGGCCGGGGCATACGCCCCAGGCCCCACTATTTTGGAGGCCCCCGAAAAATTAAATTGATATATATACACACAAAAGAGTATATAAATCTTTTAGTTTAACAAATATCTAGAGAAAGTTGTAGCACAAGTGGGAAGCAAGGAAGCATAAATTTGTAGAGATTGTTGAGGTCCTGCTGAGTCCAATTTTGGTTATTTTAAATTTTTTTGTGTTTTACATAATACATCCATATAAAACAAATACATAGTGAAGAATTAGTTTAAATTTGTAAGGTTTATTTTATTTATTTATTTCTTTAAAATAAGAATATAATATTTTGGACCGAATATTATATTTTGTATATTTTTTTATGAAATTACTTTAATATATAATGTGCAATAGTATTTTAAGGTACACACTGGTACAAAAATTAGAGAAAATATTAAAGGGAAATTACTCCATATACTATTTTTTTATTTTTTTTTTCAAATTTACGATTTGGGTTTCTAAAGTGGTTGCAGCGCTAGTTGCAATGCTAGTTGCAATAAGGGTTTCTATGTAGAATTTCGTAAAATGCAAAAAAAAAAAAAAAAAAAAAAAAAAAACTATTTTAAAGTGTAAAAATAAAAAAGTCCCAATATTATATTTAGTATATTTTTTTTATGAAATTACTCTAATATATAAAGTACAGTAGCATTTCAAGATACAAACTAGTAATAAAAAATTAAAATAATTTTTGATATACTATTTTTTTTATTATATTTTTAACAAAAGTACCAAAATATATAGTACTCCAATAGAGATGTTATTAATAATTAAATATTACATTATCGAGTTAATTTACGTGGCAAGAAAAATTATTTGTTATATGGAGATAAAATAATTAAAATCGATATTGTGTCAAAATTTAAATAATATTTATTTTAAATTTTTGTAAAAAAAAAAGGCTCATTTCAAAATTCGCCCTAGGCCTCTCAACACCTTGAGACGGCCCTGAATGAGTCCAATATATATATGTTTTTTCTTACAAATATTGGGCAATATCGTGCGAAGCGCGGATAAATTCCCTAATTATTATTATGAGACAGCGCAACGCGCGGTTATATTGCCTAGTTAATTAATATTACTTGAACGATTTACGTATATTATAAATCATCAGTACATAAATTTAAATATTGTGCAGGAGTACTTTAAAAAAAATATATATGAATTAAGCAATTTAATCATAAATTTTATAATTCCTTAATTGCAATAAGTAATTTATTAATATGCACCAAAACACTATTTGTGTTTTTATAAAAATAGTCTTGATGTGGCTAATTGTAAAAATAAAAATGAAAAAGAGATGGATAATATGTAATGTTATATATAACAAAAACAAATTAATAATAATGATTAAGTGCATTTGAAATATGCACCTATTTTTTTTTTATCTTTTCTTAAAAAAATAGGTCTCAATTTAATTAGTTATGATTAATTAAATAATTTGTTTCATTATTATGTGTCATAATAATAATTACCATATATATATATATACTAGTATACTGTTACGTGCGATACACGTATGTTATGTTTTATATTAAGTATTATATTATGAGTTCGGAAGGAAATAAATAAATCAAAAATAAATAATATTTAATTTAGAGAGATTTGAATAATAAATTTAAATTAAACTTTTATGTCCAGTGTAATGGAGTTTAAATTAAACTACAAATGTTAGTAAAAATATATTGGAAACAATAATAATAAGGTTATAATATATGTTGCATTTGTTCCAATAATAGCAACAAGAACATCTTTGACCTGGAAAAACAAATATTACAAAATTAAGAATAACTAACACTTGAAGGAACATTCTCACTACCAAGAAGAAATCTTAGATATATATTACAAATATTACAAAATTAAGAATAACTAACACTGGAACATTCTCACTACCAAGGAGAAATCTTAGATATGGAGTCAAAAACAGAGCAAAATTAAAATTAATGTGTACAAGTATTCCTAAGAAGCTACCACTGTCAGCCTACCAGAAGTCATGAATTTTAACAATGCTAACTGAAATCTCATCTGCTCATTATAAAGCCACCGTCACTCAAAATAGCACAACAAAAGTAACAAAGAAGTATTAAAATTTCATCCGATGATTGCCTGTTATTGAAAACACCAAAATTCCAACTGTTAAGAATAATACGATTACTGCCACCAAATATAATCGTCTCAGTCTTTTTCTGTAGTGCAACTCCTTGGAATTTTCTGAAATCGTCGAAGCAGTTTCTTGATCAAAATCGAATTCATCATCATTATAAGGATGAACTTGATGAGTATGAATCCCTGCCATATTTACATATATGGATCGATCTCTTGGAAAAGAAATGAAGTACTATAATTTGTAGTTTATATTATAGAGAGAAGTTTTCACGTAAAGAAATAGGTATATGGTTTATTATATTTACAGAGTTACTTGAAGAGATTTGGAGGGTAAGAAGGACACTTTTAATTATTATAATATGATGATATATAGTAATAATATGTGATGAGAAATTTCCAAAGCGTGGAAAATAAAGTATTAGATATATGCATTGGGTGAGATCATGAGATTTGGATCAAAGATTAATGTTTAATTTTTTTGGGTTTAATTATTAAATATATGCATTGGGTGAGATCATGATGATATATAGTAATAATATGTGTTTGCCTGTATGGGTGATGAATGGGTTAATCGTAAAGATTGTTTAATTTTTTGGGTTTAATTATTGGGTTTATTTTTTGAAATTTGAATGAAGCTAAAAAAATTTCAAAAATTGTAGTTTGTTGGAGAGATATGTAAGTTAATCGTAAATATTATTCAATTTTTTGGGTTTAATTATTGAGATTATTTTTTAAAATTTGAATGAAGCCGTGTAAAAAAATTTCAATAGAATTTGTTAGAGAGATATATGGGTAAGATATTTTTTTTAATTTAAAAAAAAAAGATTGTAGCCGTGTAAAAAAAATTCAAAAATGGTAGGATTTGTTAGAGATATGTGGGTAAGATATTTTTTTTAATTTAAAAAAAGATTGTTTAATTTTTTGGGTTTAATTATTGGGTTTATTTATTTGTTAACGTTTAACATTAATGTTACGAAAATTCTGTTTATTACGCAAGTGTACGTATCAAGTAGTATCTCACGCAAGTGAGGTCGAACCACAGGGAATTGGATTGAGTACTACTAAATTATAATTATGATTCTATTTGGTAAAATAGAATTATTTCGTCTACTAAATTATAATTAACCTATATTTCGGGTCTTTAAAGTTAGCATTATTTCGTCTATTGGTGTCTTTTGGAGCAGTTTTACGCTTGATTTTCATTATTTCAGGTTCCCGGGGTGTTAAAGTTCGAATTCAGTCAAATGGCGAAAAACTGGGACAAACTTGGAAAAATTGGAAAATTTGGTTCCTGAAGCATCAGTAGTCGCGACCTCTGATGAGCCTGGTCGCGACCCTTTTTCCTGGTCGCGACCCAGGTCGCGACTTCGTAAGATTGGCAGAAACTCGGTTTTTCGAGTTTTGCCTGTAGTCGCGACCAGCTTGTGTGCTAGTCGCGACTATGTACGGAAATCGCAGATTTGACCTAATTTTGATTTTTCACTCAATTGGAGGCTCACCACTTATCCCTATATAAGGAATACGACATTGAAGGTCAAAGGCAAGCAAAAACAGACCTAATAGTGGAGGCAAAGTGGAGAGGAAGCTATCTTGAAGACCCGGAGCGATACCAACTTCTAGTTTCTTTCTTTTACCCTTTTTATTCATCTTTATGTTTGTTTTTAATTCTGAATTAATCATGGATGTTTTTAGAGTTATTATGAGCTAAATTTCCCAATAAGGGAGGATGATGAATGTTGTTTAAGTTTATGCCTAGTTAATAAATAATTGCCATTCCTTCATCTTATGTGTGAATACTATCTTTATTTGTGTTTAATTTCATGTGTAAGCTTGATCACCTTTTACATGCTCTATGATCCTAATTCGAAATCTGAAAAGTGAGAATTAGGAATGCTAAAATTTGGATAGTCTAGGTTTTGATGTAAAACGACAGTATTTACATAGCCTAGTGACTAATAGATTATTGCTTAATGCTGATTTTGTGTTGATCTAATTAAGAAGTTAATTAGAGAACATATTATTTAGAACCTAAAAGATCTGAAAAGAGTTAGGTTAATTTATAATCTGTCTTTCACATTGAGATAAGGATAGCAGTTAGGCAATAACATAGGTAACTTATCAACAGGATTCACCTCCCTAATCTCTCATCTTGATTAATCTTCGTTTATTTTCTCTTTAATTTCTGAGTTATTTACTTTTAAAATTGCAACTTATTATTTTACCAAATAGAATCATAATTATAATTTAGTAGTACTCAATCCAATTCCCTGTGGTTCGACCTCACTTGCGTGAGATACTACTTGATACGTACACTTGCGTAATAAACAGAATTTTCGTAACAAGTTTTTGGCGCCGTTGCCGGGGAATTGTTTAAAGATTGATATTACACAAAATTATACTAACTTCTACTTTGGTATATTTTCTCTTGCTGATTTTTCTAACCTTTTTCTTGCAATATTTTCTTGATTTATTTCAGGAATCATAAGTGTATGCGCCGTCAAGGACAAGCAGTGATATTGCCAGTTGATCCCGAAATCGAGAAAACTTGTAGAAGAAACCGAAAGAACAAGAGGCAAGAGGGAGTTTCAGCAACTGCTGAAACTTCAGACATCATGGCTGCCAATGCTGCAAACAATGGAGGCAATAACGGTAACAATGGTGGCGCAGTAGAAGATCAAGCTAATGGCCGCAGCTTGAGAGATTACATTCTCCCTACTCTGACGGGAGTGCAGTCATGTATCAGACCACCGGCAGTGGAAGCAAACAACTTTGAGATCAAACCTGCCATACTGCAGATGGTGCAATCTTCAGTTCAGTTTGGTGGCCTCCCTTCTGAAGATCCTAATCTGCATCTCTCTAATTTCATGGAACTTTGTGAAACCTTTAAAGTTAATGGAGTTAGTGATGATGCTATTCGACTGAGACTGTTCCCATTCTCTCTTAGAGAGCGAGCCAAGAGTTGGCTAAACTCCTTGCCACCCAACTCTATTGCCACCTGGAATGATCTGGCAACGAAATTCTTGTCAAAGTTCTTTCCTCCAGCCAAGTCTGCAAAGCTGAGAGGAGAAATTAATAATTTTCTCCAACAAGATAATGAATCTCTCCATGAGGCTTGGGAGAGGTTTAAAGATTTGATCAGAAAGTGCCCTCACCATGGTATAGAGAAGTGGATGCTGGTCCACAACTTCTACAATGGGTTGGTAGGAAATACAAGAACTTTAATAGATGCTGCAGCTGGGGGAGCCTTTATGAGGAAGAGTGCTAATGAGGCATATGATCTATTAGAGGAGATGGCTCTAAACAATCAACAGTGGCCAACAGAGAGGAGTCAATCAAAGAAAGTAGCTGGTGTGTTAGAGGTCGATGCCATCACCAAGTTGACAAGACAGTTGAGGCATTGACAAAGATAATTGCGGTGGCAAGCTAAACAAGCCCAAGTTGTGTGTGAATTATGTGGGGGAAGCCATCACTTTTCAGAATGCCAAGCTGATGTGGATGATTTGCCAATGGATGAAGCTAAAGCCATTGGAAATTATTCACAGAACAACAACAACAATTATGGGTTCAACCAGGGTAACAACCGAAGAAACAGTGGGTTCTATCAAGAACGAAATCGAACCGAATCGAATCAACGGTTTAATCAAGAATAAACCTGCGGTGGAAATTCTAGTTTGCGGACAGATTTACTTGCTTCAATTCATGACCGAAACTAGATCTTCAATCAAAGACACACGTGCAGACACGGTATGGGCCAACTAGCAACTCAAGTAGCAACCCGTCCTCAAGGGAATTTGCCTAGCACAACTGAAGTAAACCCCAAGGAAAACTGCAAGGCAATTACCCTGAGAAGCGGTAAAAATTATGATGGTCCTGAATCGCCACAACTAGTGAATGGAGAAAAGGAGAATAAAGAGCAACCGATGTCGACCCCAACACCCACTCCAACGAAGGCTACTGATAGTCAACCACAGCCACAACAGTCTCCACCAATTAATATAGATCACCATGTGAAAATACCCTATCCTCAGAGGCTCAGAAATTCAAGTCTGGACAAGCAGTTCACCAAATTCCTGGAAGTGTTCAAAAGACTTCACATTAACATTCCCTTTGCTGAAGCTTTAGAGCGTATGCCAAGTTATGTGAAGTTTATGAAGGAAATCTGTCAAAGAAGAGAAAGATGGAGGACTATGAGGTGGCTCTAATCGAAGAGTGCAAAGGCCATCCTACAGAAGAAACTCCCTCCTAAACTAAGAGATCCAGGGAGTTTTACTATTCCTTGTACTATAGGAAAAATTGAGGGAATAAATGCACTTTGTGACTTGGGAGCTAGCATTAACTTGATGCCTCTATCGGTGTTTAAAAGACTGAGCTTGGGTGAAGCAAAGACCACAACAGTAACTCTCCAATTGGCGGACCGATCACTAGCCCATCCTAGAGGAGTCAGTGAGGATGTGTTAGTTAAGGTTGATAAGTTCATCTTTCCAAACTCGATTTCATCGTCTTGGATATGGAAGAAGATAGCAATGTCCCAATTATTCTTGGGAGACCATTCTTGGCAACTGGCCAAGCCTTAATCGATGTTCAGAAAGGTGAATTAAAGCTGAGAGTCCAAGGAGAAGAAGTGGTCTTTAATGTGCTAAAGGCTATGACGTACCCAAAGGCAAGTGATAACTGCTTCTTCATTGATTTGATTGATGAAATGGTGAGTGAGAAAAAGCTGCTAGATGATCCTCTTGAACTAAGTCTAACTGAAGATGAATTGACGGAGCAAGAAGGACAAGAGGTCATGGGGTATGTGAAGTGGCTCGACTCCTATGGGCCTTTGAACAGAAGATACTTTGAGGAATTGGGAGCAGTTCCAAAAGAGCTGAAGCCATCTACTGAAAAGCCCCCAGAACTTGAATTGAAGGTGCTTCCTAGTCACTTGAGGTATGAGTTTTTGGGTCAAGATAAAAAGTCGCCGCTATTGTTTCACCTTCTCTCTCCGATGTGGAAACCGATAGACTTTTGAGGGTACTTCGGCTCACAACAAGGCAATCGCTTGGACACTAGGAGATGTTAAAGGAATCAGTCCTTCAACAGTGATGCATCGAATTCTCATGGAAGACAACGCCAAACCAACTATTGATGCTCAAAGAAGACTCAATCCACCCATGAAAGAAGTAGTCAGAAAAGAAGTAGTTAAGTGGTTGGATGCTGGAGTTGCTTATCCTATTTCAGATAGTAAGTGGGTTAGTCCGGTGCAAGTGGTCCCGAAGAAAGGTGGAATGACAGTGATAAAGAATGAAAAGAATGAGTTGATTCCTACAAGAACAGTCACCGGTTGGAGGATCTGCATCGATTATAGGAAACTCAACAAGGCAACAAGAAAAGATCACTTCCCTTTGCCCTTCATCGATCAAATGCTAGACAGATTAGCGGGGCAAGAGTACTACTGTTTTCTTGATGGATATTCGGTACCACCGTATAGCTATAGCGCCCGAAGATCAGAGAAGACTACTTTCACATGTCCTTATGGTACCTTTGCCTTCAGAAGAATGCCCTTCGGCTTGTGCAACGCCCCTGCCACTTTTCAAAGGTGTATGATGGCTATCTTTTCAGATTTGATTGAATCTTGTATTGAAATTTTTATGGATGATTTCTCAGTGTTTGGTTCTTCCTTTGATCATTGTTTGGAAAATCTGGAAAAAGTACTAACAAGGTGCGAGAAGTCTAACTTGGTGTTAAACTGGGAGAAGTGTCACTTTATGGTAACAGAAGGAATTGTTCTTGGGCACAAAATTTCAAAAGCAGGAATTGAGGTGGATAAGGCAAAGGTCTCAACAATAGAAAATTTGCCACCTCCAGTTTCTGTAAAAGGAGTGAGGAGTTTCCTGGGACATGCTGGCTTCTACCGCAGATTTATCAAGGACTTCTCTAAAATCTCAAAACCTTTATCGAGCTTACTTGTAAATGGAGTTCCATTTGAGTTCGGAGAAGATTGTTTAAAAGCTTTCAAGATTTTAAAGGAGAAATTGATTACAGCACCGATAGTAACTTCACCAAATTTAGAACTGCCGTTTGAGTTGATGTGTGATGCTAGTGACTATGCCATTGGAGCGGTTCTGGGTCAAAGAGTTGACAGAGTATTCCACACAATCTACTATGCTAGTAGAACTCTGAATGACGCTCAATTAAACTACGCCACTACAGAGAAGGAAATGCTGGCAATAGTGTTTGCTTGTGACAAATTTCGGCCTACCTAATTGGAAATAAGGTAATTGTTTACACAGATCATTCAACAATCAAATACCTTATGACCAAGAAGGATGCAAAACCAAGACTGATTCGGTGGGTACTTTTACTTCAAGAGTTCGACTTAGAGATAAAAGATAAAAAGGGCACCGAGAACCTGGTAGCAGACCATTTGTCAAGATTAGAGCTGCAAGAGAGTCAGAATACAAAAGAGGTACAAATAAATGAGCAATTTCCTGATGAACAACTCTTTAGTGTGAGGGAAAACCTGATGGTACCTTGGTACGCTGACTATGTTAATTTCTTGGCTGCTAAAATAACTCCACCCGAGTCTTCGCGTCAACAATTGAAGAAATTCTTTTCTGAGGTGAAACATTACTATTGGGAAGAACCAATCCTCTACAAGCACTGCGCCGATCAGATCATAAGGAGATGTGTTCCTGAAGAGGAGATGTATTCTATCCTAAATCACTGTCATGCTTTACCATGTGGGGGACATTTTAGTGGGAATAGAACAGCTGCAAAAGTGTTGCAAAGTGGATTCTTTTGGCCAACGCTATTCAAGGATGCTACTACTTTTGTAAAGGCATGTGATCGTTGTCAACGAACAGGTAATATCTCAAGAAGAAACGAGATGCCTTTAACAGGAATTTTAGAAGTTGAATTGTTTGATGTATGGGGAATAGACTTTATGGGTCCTTTTCCTTCATCCTTTAGCAATCAGTACATTCTTTTGGCTGTTGATTATGTGTCTAAATGGGTCGAAGCTTCAGCGACACCTCAAAATGATGGAAAGACAGTTCTCCGCTTCTTACAAAAGAACATTTTTACTCGGTTTGGTACTCCTCGAGCAATAGTAAGCGATGAAGGGAGCCATTTTTGTAACAAGCAGTTTGAAGCACTCCTCTCAAGATATGGTGTTCGACATCGAACTGCTTTACCATACCATCCCCAAAGTAATGGCCAAGCTGAAATCTCTAACCGAGAGATTAAGATGATTCTGGAGAAAACAGTGCAAAGATCAAGGAAAGATTGGTCAAGGAAGTTGGATGACGCACTGTGGGCGTACAGAACAGCTTTCAAAACACCAATTGGCATGTCCCCATATCGGTTGGTGTTTGGAAAGGCTTGTCATTTACCGGTGGAGTTAGAGCATAGAGCTTTTTGGGCCATGAAGACTCTTAACATGGAACTAAAAGCTGCAGGGGAGAAAAGACTGTTACAGCTGAATGAGTTAGATGAGTTTCGGAACGAAGCATATGAAAACGCCAAGATATACAAAGAGAGAACTAAAAAGTGGCACGATAAAGGTCTAATACGGAAAGAGTTTCAACCAGGACAGCAAGTGCTACTCTTCAATTCAAGGCTGAAACTGTTTCCTGGAAAGCTGAAATCAAGATGGTCGGGACCATTTACGGTGGTCAAGGTGTTTCCTTATGGAGCGGTGGAGTTAAAAGGTGAAAGTCCAACAACTTTCAAAGTCAATGGACAAAGGTTAAAGCTCTACTTGGGAGGTCAGTTTGACCAAGCCAAGTCCGCCATGATCCTGGCGCCACTCTGAAATCCAAGGCTCAGCGTCTAGCTGCATGACGATAAACACAGCGCTTCTGGGAGGCAGCCCAAGTTTTATTTTGTTTTGATTGTTTTGTTAGTATTTTCAATTTTTAGTTTCGTACCAGACATTATTTCTTTTTAATTGAATCGTGAAAAGCGTGAAAAAAAAAAAAAAAAAAAATTTCGACCTGAAGCCCAGAGGTCGCGACTAGCATTAAGCCTAGTCGCGACCTATTTCTCAAGTCGCGACCTCAGTCGCGACTTGCTGATTTTCCAGAAACGCCCAATTTTCCTCGATTAGCAAGTCGCGACTAGCCTGTGGCCAGGTCGCGACTTGCTGACGAAAAATTCTATAAATTCACACTTTCCCCCTCATTCAACCCTACACAACCAAATTCAAATTTCAAATCCTCTCAGCCGACCCTACACTCTTTTCCTCTCAAAAATTCAATTTTTCATCTTCAAACTTCAATCTTTTCATCTTTTCTCAAATTTCTTAAACCCAATCCAATCAAAAACCCAATTTCACTCAATAATCTACACATATCTTCAAAACCCACACCAAAGAATACCCAAAACCAAAAAAATCACCATTGTTGTCACCCTCAAACTCAAGCTTTCAAGACATTCAACAATGGAGGTGGAGTTAAGCGTTTTCGGGTTGTAAGTATCACTTTCTTCATGCTCTTAAAAAGTTGATTAATTATTTTAAGTTTTGAGTGATATAATTGTGTGTGGGGTAAAAATTGATAATATTGGGTTTATTATTATTGTATTGTGGTATTAAGTGGTTAGGAACATTGATTGAGTGAATTTTGTATTTTTGAGATAGAGGAAATTTAAGGGGAGGTGCTGCCCAAATTTTTTCTTAAAAAAAAAAGTTTCAAAAAAAAAAAAAAAAAAAGTTTCGGAAAAAAAAAAGTTTCGGAAAAAAAAAGAAAAAAAAGTAATTTCGGAAAAAAAAAGAAGAAAAAAATGGCACCAAAGAGGACAAGGAATGTTGAAGAAGGTTCGTCTTCGAACCCACCACCAACGGGTTTTGATAGAACCCGCTTTGGTAGTATCGAGGCTCACAATCGCTTCGTAAGGTTGAAGAATAGAGCTTATATTGAAGATAGGGGTATTGAATTCCCTGAAAATCCATTGAGGCGCCAACCTCGGTTTGAGACAATCAGAGCGCAAATTGAAAGAATGAAGTGGGGAAGTTTCGTGGATACTCGGGGTCGGGCTAATGTTACTATGGCCTGTGAATTCCTTGCAAATTGGCCCGACCGTCGAAATGGGGAAGTGAAGGTTCGTGGAAAGAAGGTTCCCGCCACTGCTGACGCATTCAATGTGATGTTTTCTGTCCCAGATTACACTAGGGAGGAACAACGCCTCCGAATTATTGAGGAAGAAGAGCAATTTGACATGGTGGATGTCGCGGAGACAGTGGGATTTCCTGGGTTGAGGTTCCATGACAATGATGGTACCGAGGGGTCGCCCAATATTCTGTACCGGTGTGAGATTAACCCGGTGGCAAAAACATGGCTGTACTTTGTGAGTGCTCGGTTAGTGCCCAACAAGCATTTTTCCGATGTCCAAATGGATCGCCTTAAATATGTGTACGCCATAATGAAAGGGTACAACATTAACATTGGACAAGTCATACGGCAAAGCATTGACCAAATCGTGCAAGGAGCCACGGGAGGTGGTTTCGGTTTGGCAGGGGTTATTACAGAACTCTGCGGGGCATATGAAGTTCCCCAGTTAGAGTTTGACAATACGGTGTTGCCACTTCGTAAGATGGACATCGCCTTTGTCAACAGGCTGAAAGAGCCACACCCCTATGGGCAGCCACCACCTGATGCACCGCAAGGGCGTAGGCGGCAACGTGAGCCTAGTGTTGAAGAAGAAGAAGAGGAGCAAACACTTCAATTGCCTGGGCCCATCGATCCTACAACACAATATACTCATGCACAGCTGAGTTACATAATTCAGCAAAACAACCACATGCAACAATACATGGTGCAAAGGAGTATCTATGATGAGGGACAAGTTCAGCAACTCAACTCTCTCATCAACAGAATGAACATTGGGATTGATGACCCGAACTACTTGGCACAACCTCCTCGGTTCTATCCCTATGACCAGCCGCCACCACCCAACCCTTTCTGAAAGGGTTTCAGGTAAGTTTCTTCTCTCTGCATTTTACTGTATACATTGGGGACAATGTAATATTTAGTTTGGGGGGAGAAGCTTAAAATTTTAAAATTTCTGCACTTTAAATTCTGCATTTTAATTTTCTGTTTTAGTTTTTTTTGTTTTAGTTAAGGAATGGCAATAAGCTTGATGATAGTTGTATGCTGCTGATTAGTGTGATGTGATCTGAAACTGCAAAATAACTGTGTGCTTGATTTTGTTAACTCTTTGGATTAGTTTGGATGCTTAGGAACCTGTGTCTTTCTGCAAATACTCAAGTTGTGAAAACTGTTATAACTGTTTTACTATGGTTTGTGGTAAGATTGACAGGATAGCTTAGAACTTGCATGTTTATTCTTTTGAGGCGAAATCCTTGGTAGTGTTCAATTGGAATATGATTTAGGCATTTGTTGGATAGTTTGAGCCTTTCAAGCCTACCATAATAATGTTTATCCCTAGTTAACCCTATTGAGCCTAAACCCGTTATGTTTTTCACCCATTGATCCGAAAAATTTTAACCATACTATTGATTTTTCTTCACCATTATATGCATGATATCATAAGCCAAATAATTAGTTTGGGGGAGAGAAATATTTAGTGTGAGAAAATAGTTAGAGGGAAAAGAACTTGTAAGATTGAGAAAAGAAACAAATGTGTAATTCAATGTCACTGAAAAAGTTGAGATGATGAGGAAATATGAATGATGAAAAAAAAGAAAAAAAAAATACAATAAAAATTAAGAATGTGTTTGAAAAAAAATTTCAGTGATGTTGGGAAAAATAATAGAGATATCTTCTCTCAATCTTGGTAGATGTGGGAACGCTATGGGGGATTGAAAAAAAAAAGTAAGAAGCTTGTGGGTTCTGTTTGTGTGCTTATGATATCTTGAGCCAAAAATTATCTTTCGCCTATCCCTGAATATCTAAGCCATACTACCTAGACCTTGAAAAGACCTAATGATTCCAAAGAATACTGTCAACATTAGTGGAGAAAGGTAAGCATGCAAGCTTATGAGTTATCGGGTTGTGGAACTAATGGCAAGAGTAAAACTTTTATAACAATGTTTCATACTTGAGTAGATTGTTGCAGTTGTACATAGTGTTATTAATTGAGCATCCAAGTTAATTGTTAGAGTTAGTAAGAACAAAATTCTAGTTTATGCAAGGAAGGAAACAGAGCATGAGTCGGCAGTGTAGTGATTATCTGATAGTGTAGTTAGTTTTTTTTTTTTATCTTACTCGGGGGCGAGTAAGAATCTAGTTTGGGGGAATTTGTTAGGTTATAATTAACCTATATTTCGGGTCTTTAAAGTTAGCATTATTTCGTCTATTGGTGTCTTTTGGAGCAGTTTTACGCTTGATTTTCATTATTTCAGGTTCCCGGGGTGTTAAAGTTCGAATTCAGTCAAATGGCGAAAAACTGGGACAAACCTGGAAAAATTGGAAAATTTGGTTCCTGAAGCATCAGTAGTCGCGACCTCTGATGAGCCTGGTCGCGACCCTTTCTCCTGGTCGCGACCCAGGTCGCGACTTCGTAAGATTGGCAGAAACTCGGTTTTTCGAGTTTTGCCTGTAGTCGCGACCAGCTTGTGTGCTAGTCGCGACTATGTACGGAAATCGCAGATTTGACCTAATTTTGATTTTTCACTCAATTGGAGGCTCACCACTTATCCCTATATAAGGAATACGACATTGAAGGTCAAAGGCAAGCAAAAACAGACCTAATAGTGGAGGCAAAGTGGAGAGGAAGCTATCTTGAAGACCCGGAGCGATACCAACTTCTAGTTTCTTTCTTTTACCCTTTTTATTCATCTTTATGTTTGTTTTTAATTCTGAATTAATCATGGATGTTTTTAGAGTTATTATGAGCTAAATTTCCCAATAAGGGAGGATGATGAATGTTGTTTAAGTTTATGCCTAGTTAATAAATAATTGCCATTCCTTCATCTTATGTGTGAATACTATCTTTATTTGTGTTTAATTTCATGTGTAAGCTTGATCACCTTTTACATGCTCTATGATCCTAATTCGAAATCTGAAAAGTGAGAATTAGGAATGCTAAAATTTGGATAGTCTAGGTTTTGATGTAAAACGACAGTATTTACATAGCCTAGTGACTAATAGATTATTGCTTAATGCTGATTTTGTGTTGATCTAATTAAGAAGTTAATTAGAGAACATATTATTTAGAACCTAAAAGATCTGAAAAGAGTTAGGTTAATTTATAATCTGTCTTTCACATTGAGATAAGGATAGCAGTTAGGCAATAACATAGGTAACTTATCAACAGGATTCACCTCCCTAATCTCTCATCTTGATTAATCTTCGTTTATTTTCTCTTTAATTTCTGAGTTATTTACTTTTAAAATTGCAACTTATTATTTTACCAAATAGAATCATAATTATAATTTAGTAGTACTCAATCCAATTCCCTGTGGTTCGACCTCACTTGCGTGAGATACTACTTGATACGTACACTTGCGTAATAAACAGAATTTTCGTAACAATTAACAGTCTGTTAAGTTAATCGTGTAAGGATAAATAAAAAAAGAATCGTTAAACCAAGAATCGTTAAACCAAGAATTGCCGTTAGATAGGCACTTTTAATATATAAAGATATTATTTTTTAATATTTTTTTAAAAAATTTACAATTTAGGTTACTACAATGATTTTTATGTGAATTGCAATATAGATTTTTATGTGATTTTTGTGTAAATTGCTCCATTAATTGCTATGTGAGTTGCTATATAAATTTCCGTAAAAAAATAAAATAATAAAAAAATTAATTTAATAGATAAATATAAAATAATAATAATTCACTTCAAATAAAAATAGTGTGCTATTGAACTCCTCATAAGATAGGAAGTAATATCCTTTGAGTTGATTAATAGGAACTGTTAGGTTTTCATATGCCTAGGGTTCGAATTTTAGGGTCTTGTTGAGTTGATTTTAACTCCTTACAGCTGGTTTTGATTGGTGTTGATGGTTTTATGCAATTTTAAGTTTAGAGTTCAAAGCTTTGAGCTTTAATGGCAAGTTGTGATTTGTTGGTTTGTTCTGTGAAATATTGCCTGGATTTTATTGTTTATCCATTGAATAGGTGCTCTGGAAGGTTTCATGGAAATTGGTGGAAGATTGAGCAACAAATGAAAAGTTTGGGGAAGTGCCACAAAAACCGGCTAGCCGGTTTTGGCAGGGTTCCCCGGGCCTTTCATTTTCTCAATTTTTGTCATTTCGATGCCTCGGTTGGGTGTTTCCCCATTTCTAGAGTTAGAATAACCCATTAAGAGTATAAAAGAACCTAGGGTTTTGGTTTTGGGTTTCCCGGGATTAGGGTTTAAATCATGTGACTTATCCGGTTTCAATATGTGATTAGGGCATCCATCTAGCACGAGAATTCCGTTCAGGTCGGCCAACACACTTGAATTCGGAAAACAGGTAAGAACTGTGTATAATGTATGATGTGGTTATCTGGATGTGTGTATATGTGTTTGTATATGCATGCTTAAATTATGTTATGCACTACCAACACTTGTATGAATAAGTTACAGAGTGCATTGGTATAGTGATTATTGTCATTGTGAGTACGATACAGTGATACCAACACGGGCACGGGAAAATGCTAAGGTGTGTGGTACATCACTCAGTGTTACTCAGTGTTCGGGGTAAACCCTACCAACACTCGTACAGTGAGGTACGATGTGTATGTGGTATAGTGGTTGTACCCCAGTGTTGAACGTTCATACTCATCTGTTAAGCTCTGTAAATAGGTGTATGGGCGCCTATTTACAGGTCGGAAATGATATGATATGTTATATGCATTTCTTACTGAGTCTGTTGACTCACAGTTTCTGCTTCCATGTGTAGGTAAAGGAAAGGCGAAGGCTGAACAGGAGTGAACCTGAGCTCGGGTGAGATTGTACATGTCAAGCGGCGCGACCTGGAGTGTTCGGTCTCGGGACATCTGGGAGTTGTATTTTGAAAGTCGTTGTGCGACCTGTAAATTTGTGTATTTTGGAATGTATAGTTTGAAAAGTAAATTTTACAAAGTTTAAAACGGGATCCCGACACTTGTAAATATATTATTATATTACAAAGTTTAGTATTTAATGCAAAAGTTTTAATTTGACACGTTTTTCAAGAAATTTCTTTGATTAGCAAAGATTGCACAATAATTGAAAAAGCACTGTAGCATGCCTTAGCATTAGGGCGTTACAATTTTGGTGTCAAAGCTGCCAGGTTTGTCTACCGAAGCTTGCTATGACATGTACAATCTTCATCAGAGAAAGCTCGGTTCACGGTTGAGTAAGCCTGTACTTGTTTAGTACTTTAAATAAATGTGAATGTGAAAGCATGTTAGGAAGCATATTAGATTTAAATTAAATATATTTCTTTAAGAAAAAAAAAAGTGTGTTGCCTTTAAGTCTTCAAGAGCGGTGTTAATTTTGATCGCTGTCTAACCTGCCTGGCTTATGGATTCGCAGGCTAAGTCCTATTAAATGGACGCCCCGCGAAATACAAGAAGTCAGGGTGATATGGTTGAGACCGGAGGCGGTCAGAAGAATCCCCAAAATCCTCGCGGTCGCGGCCGTGGCCGTGGCAGAGCTCAGGGTGGTCGCCTTGTAAATCCACCTCAAGCTCCTCCTGATTGGGAGCAAAGATTTACGGAGATGCAAGATAGAATCCGCCAACAAGATGAAGAGATTCAAAGAGTGAGGCAGCAGGGTCCTCCTTTTTTAATGATAAATTATACATACTATTTTCTTTGAACTTTTGTTAATTTTTTTCTTTGCTTGAAAAATATAAATTAATCAAGAATTTAGTAATTGTTTGTGGGTTTTGGTTATTTCATTTTGTATTTTGTATTTGCACACTAAAAAAAGGTAATGAAGATTTGGAATGCTCTAATACCATAGAAGGAACTATTGTAATTTTTTTTCGGAAATTTTATCTCAAAATTTTAGTAATTCTCCCCTTTTTTTTTCCTGCCAAAGCAAAAAGAGATCTAAATGTTAATTATTTTCTTCATAATATTATTTTTAAAAACTCGTTGCATCTCTTAGTTTTTTATGTATGTGTGTGTGAATGCTACTTTGCCAATATCTTCGTATATCTTAAATTTTTTTTAATATATAAATTGATATTAATAACTATGTTATTGTAATTATATAACTTTAGCAATATTGTTTTGATTAATTACCATTTCAACAAAAGATATGTGGCTTTATTATTAGTGTTAGTCAGACAAGTCCAATGAAGTTTACTGTTAATGTTAGTGTTAACAGTAAGTAGACAATGAAGCTAGGAGGATTTGACCATTAACTTTACTGTTAATGTTAAAGTTTAATACAGAAATATTTTTTAAGAAAAAATAATTATGTAAATTGTAACAATCCTTATTAAGTTTCACATCTTGTAATATATTCTAACTTTGATTGGCATTTATGTATGTCATACAATCATATAAAACAGGAGTTGAGGATGTACACTTCATATAAAACAGTAATATCAGGCCTTGATTGAGTGATGTGGCTCTGTGTGATTACACTAAGATGTGTTTAATTTGCAAAGACTCATTACCCTTTAAGCAATGAAAATGTTTACACATTGCATGAGTTCTTATGATTTGTAATGTTAAGCATACATGTTTCATTATTCTTCTTATATGGAGATACATCTTGAGCCTTTTGAACATTTTTTGATGTCTCGCTTATCAATTACTTGCTTATTCTATTTGGTTATTACTATGTATGTATACATAAAGTTGGACAATTAGACCCACCAGGTAGCAAACAAATATTAGGTGTTTATGTTAGAAGACTAAAGATTTTGTTGTCCGAGATAGAAAATAAATTGAGAGATTAAATCAAATGCTTAGTTGAAATAAAGTCCAAGGTAGTTACTACCACTTTCGACTTATTTTAGCTAAACGAATTGATTAATTATTGTATGGTATTCATTAAACTTGTAAGTCTGGAACTTTATTTCACTTTTCTCCCTTTGTTTGTATTATTTATTTTACTTCAACTATTTTATATATATATATAATTTTTTTATAGTATTGTTATATTTGACATTATTAATTGTTAATGATTTTGTTATTTTTTTTAACTGCAGAAAGGGTGAATGTAATGTATAAAAAAAGTATTTTATATGAATCATTAGATAGTTGAGAGCGGCAGAGAAGAGACACATTTATGTTTGCCTTATTTTTGTAATGTAAAAGTATGTGTTAAGATTCGGTGATCGTTTAATTTTGAGAATTTGACATTAATTTAAAATATTGTGTAATAAAATAAATTCAAATTGTATTTTTTATTTTTCAAATTTTCTTTAAAAAAATATTGTAATTAAAATTTAAGGTACAAATTTCACATCTACATAATATTTTTATACAAATTCCTCATTTCAATTTTCTAATTGTTTGATACACATTTCTCATTTAATTGTTCATATCTAACGATTAAATTATTTTATAATTGTTTCTTTTTGCTAAAGAAAAGAAAAGAAAAATTTTAAATGGAATTTAAATAAAATAAAAAAAAAAACTACTTTATTATAAAAATACAAACTATTTCTTTAGCAATTCTACTATTTTTAATATTTGAAACAAAACCATTACCGTTCTACATATTTTGA
The DNA here is from genome assembly GCF_029168945.1 of Cannabis sativa. Classification (NCBI taxonomy): domain Eukaryota; kingdom Viridiplantae; phylum Streptophyta; class Magnoliopsida; order Rosales; family Cannabaceae; genus Cannabis; species Cannabis sativa. The sequence goes on from NC_083601.1 coordinate 65,821,106, forward strand.
AAATAAATTATGTTTATAATTTTTAAGCTATTATATATTTATTTATTTATTTATATAATACACATCATTCAATGAGTCCAATATATATATATATATGTTTTTTTCTTATAAATATTGGGCAATATCGTGCGAAGCGCGGATTAATTCCCTAATTATTATTATGAGACCGCACAACGCGCGGTTATATTGCTTAGTTAATTAATATTACTTGAACGATTTACGTATAATATAAATCATCAGTACATAAATTTAAATATTGTGCAGGAGTACTTTAAAAAAATATATATGAATTAAGCAATTTAATCATAAATTTTATAATTCCTTAATTGCAACAAGTGATTTATTAATATGCACCAAAACACTATTTGTTTTTTTTATAAAAATAGTCTTGATGTGGCTAATTGTAAAAATAAAAATGAAAAAGAAATGGATAATATGTAATGTTATATATAACAAAAACAAATTAATAATAATGATTAAATGCATTTAAAATATGCACCTATTTTTTTTTATCTTTTCTTAAAAAAATAGGTCTTAATTTAATTAATTATGATTAATTAAATAATTTGTTTCATTATTATGTGTCATAATAATAATTAACATATATATATTATGTTTTAATATTGTTTAAAAAAATTTACAATTTAGGTTACTACAGTGATTTTTATGTGAATTGCAATATAGATTTTTATGTGATTTTTGTGTAAATTGCTCCATTAATTGCTATGTGAGTTGCTATATGAATTTCCGTAAAAAAAATAAAATAAAAAAAATAATTTAATAGATAAAAATAAAATAATAATAATTCACTTCAAATAAAAATAGTGTGCTATTGAACTCCTCATAAGATAGGAAGTAATATCCTTTATTCATTTATTTATTTTTAAAGCAAGTGATTAATAAATTTATTATTAATAATAATTATTAATAATAAATTTCAATTGATATTATGAATATAATAGATCGAATTAACAAAAACAGTGACAAACAGGACCACCTTCATTTTTACATATACCTCCTCTACAAGGCCCCTTTTTACACTCGGCGTCGCATTTACTGGGATTTGAGTCTGAATGAGGACATAAATCTGGGCGTTTTGTGCTCTTGCAACATGCAAGGAGCATAGGATAATCTTGTCCTAGAGTACCATTGAAGCCTACAAAAACAAAATATATAGTATGAGTACTAATAATATTGATAAATATAATTTCAATAATGTAAAAGGAACAATATAAAAAAATATGTATATATCGAGACCAACCAAAGGAAGAAATAAGAATCCCCAGAAGAAGAAGAACAGAAACAATTTGAAATTTGGCCATTCTTCTTATTAATTATTTTCTTTCTCTTTTTGTTTAAGTTTTATGAAAATATGTTAGCTACTAAAGAGTCTTATATAGAGTTTGAAGAGATGATATTAATTAATTAAAATTTCCTTTTTCTTTTATTTATTTAATTTTTGCCATAATTAGTGATATACATATTTAAGTTTTGTTACAATATTGTTGCAGAATATATGATTTTCTCAATATATACTTTTTGTAATTTTAGGATAATATGTTTGTTGATTAGGAGGAGTTTTAGGAATTTAATTAGTTTGGGAAACAATTTGTATATACCAAATATAGATGATATCAACTGATTGGAGAAATCTTTTAATAAATAAATTTCATATAGATGATATGAGAAATCTTTTAATAAATAAATCTCAAAATACAACATAATATGGTTTCTATATATAATACCCAAAGAAAATATAACAACAATAAAAAAGTAGTATTATGGAAATGGGCCCAATATATGAGTCAGCCCATTAAAAATAACAAAGTCTAACAGTCCATTACCAAATATACGTTACGTTTTACCAAAGTCTCACCAAGTTCATCCTCACGGCAGAGCTTCAAATAACTTAGTACTTAATTAAGTTAACGAGCCTATTGAGTAGTCATTAATGAGGTATGCTTGTTTCAATAGTCGCATTTTAATTAGCAGCAGCGATAATTTACTTTTCATTACTTTGAAGTTCACTTTTTCTTAAGATTTTTTCTTTGTGTTTCTTTGAGTAGTCATATTTTGTTATATATATGCTTAGCAACGATGCTTGTCATTTGAAATAACTTACTACATTCATATAAGGGAAATGTTGAGCTTGAAATAATTTTTGAATGAAATTTTCGTCTAATAATATATTAATTCGACTTATTCACTCTTACAAATTATATAGAGAATTTAGTTATGTTAGTGTTTTGTTCTTATTAGAAATGCAAACCAAATTGAATGAATTAATTACTATTCTAGTTTATAACAATAATTCTCTGACGGGCTCTCGAATTATAGTAGATTAATCTTAAATCATCTTATATCAGAAAACCATTTAAAAAGTATTAGAAATGTAAGTGCTATCTTTTTTCAAAAAAAAAAAATATATATATTAGAAATGTAAGTGAAGGGATGAATTTGTAGTTGTATTTATTTTTTATTTTATGAAATTGATAAATTTTAATTGTTTTGAGAGAAATTTGTTAAAAATAAATAACTTAAGGAGTAAAATTCTATAAGTATTATTATTCGGATGTAAAAATCTTATTCATTAGTCCGAAATTTATAACTATTATTAGTTTTCTTCTTTCACATTTTTTTCTGTTTAGTTTTTTTTCTGATATATTTAATCACAACAAATAGTAGGCATCTCTTTTTGGTTTGTGATCAAATTGCCCATTTTGGCTTTTATAACAATACTAGTAGTGTTTCGACAACACTTTTGTAAGAACTGATCATTAAACTTGTCCCACCCATATACATGTTGAAACGTGTTCAGAAGATAATTTATTTTCAATATATATACAACACCTCTGTATATATTACACAAATATACACAGTACATAAATATAAATTATAGCATATAGGTATATTTTACTCCTGCATGCGGAAATGATGAGTTTGGATATTTTTAACATTTTGTTTGGTGAAAGCACTGTCTTTTCTATGCGTCATAAACTTGCCCCAATTGTACGACTTAAATTTAGGGGCATTGTTCTCTCTCTACATCTCTTTGTCACATTGTCACAATAAAAGTTATCTTCCTGTCTCTTTTCCATCTCTCTTTTCCTGTCTCGCTGTTATCTTCTTCAGGTCCAGGGCCACCAACAAAGCCTTATTTTCTCATTATTTGCAGTTATTTATTTATTTATTTTTTTGTGGTAAATCAAAACATATTAATAGATTCATAAATCATTAACTTTATGTTATTTCTATGTTTTATTTCGATTATTTTTCTCATTCCTTGCAATATTTTCTCGATTTTACTTCTCTCCCTCCTACTAATATTGGCATGGTCTCTCAAAGACAAAAAAGGCTTTTTACAGGAGTTATCATTTGAATTTTTCATTTTTTAATGATAAATTATACATACTATTTTCTTTGAACTTTTGTTAATTTTTTTCTTTACTTGAAAAATATAAATTAATCGAGAATTTAGTAATTGTTTGTGGGTTTTGGTTATTTCATTTTGTATTTTGTATTTGCACACTAAAAAAAGGTAATGAAGATTTGGAATGCTCTAATACCATAGAAGGAACTATTGTAATTTTTTTCCTGAAATTTTATCTCCAAATTTTAGTAATTCTCACTTTTTTTTTTCCTGCCAAAGCAAAAAGAGATCTAAATGTTAATTATTTTCTTCATAATATTATTTATAAAAACTTTTTGCATCTCTTAGTTTTTTATGTATGTGTGTGTGAATGCTACTTTGCCCATATCTTCGTATATCTTTAATTTTTTTTAATATATAAATTGATATTAATAACTATGTTATTGTAATTATATAACTTTAGCAATATTATTTTGATTAATTACCATTTCAACAAAAGATATGTGGCTTTATTATTAGTGTTAGTCAAGACAAGTCCAATGAAGTCACAATATTTTTTGGTGGTTTGTAACTCTACATTCTTGCTTATTTTTACAGACGATTAGTTCATATAATAATAGCTTTGAGACATGTGAGTGAAAATATATTACTCTAATTTTAATTATAAATGAGTTTCATGATTTATATATATATATATATATTTATACAGAGTTTTCATAGATGATATTGATAAACATAGGTAGACAATGAAGCTAGGAGGATTTGACCATTAACTTTACTGTTAATGTTAAAGTTTAATACAGAAATATTTTTTAAGAAAAAATAATTATGTAAATTGTAACAATCCTTATTAAGTTTCACATCTTGTAATATATTCTAACTTTGATTGGCATTTATGTATATCATACAATCATACAAAACAGGAGTTGAGGTTGTACACTTCATATAAAACAGTAATATCAGGCCTTGATTGAGTGATGTGGCCCTGTGTGATTACACTAAGATGTGTTTAATTTGCAAAGACTCATTACCCTTTAAGCAATGAAAATGTTTAAACATTGCATGAGTTCTTATGATTTGTAATGTTAAGCATACATGTTTCATTATTCTTCTTATATGAAGATAGCCTTTTGAACATTTTTTGATGTCTCGCTTATCAATTACTTGCTTATTCTATTGGTTATTACTATGTATGTATAAATAAACTTGGACAATTAGACTCACCAGGTAGCGAACAAAAATTAGGTGTTTATGTTAGAAGACTGAAGATTTTGTTGTCCGAGATAGAAAATAAATTGAGAGATTAAATCAAATGCTTAGTTGAAATAAAGTCCAAGGTAGTTACTACCACTTTCGACTTATTTTAGCTAAACGAATTGATTAATTATTGTATGGTATTTATCAAACTTGTAAGTCTGGAACTTTATTTCATTTTTCTCCCTTTGTTTGTATTATTTATTTTACTTCAACTATTTTATATACATATATAATTTTTTATAGTATTGTTAAAACTATTTGACATTATCAATTGTTAATGATTTTGTTATTTTTTTAACTGCACAAAGGGTGAATGTAATGTATAAAAAAATTATTTTATATGAATCATTAGATAGTTGAGAGCGGGAGAGAAGAGACACATTTATGTTTGCCTTATTTTTGTAATGTAAAAGTATGTGTTAAGATTCGGTGATTATTTAATTTTGAGAATTTGACATTAATTTAAAATATTGTGTAATAAAATAATTCAAATTGTATTTTTTATTTTTCAAATTTTCTTTAAAAAAATATTGTAATTAAAATTTAAGGTACAAATTTCACATCTACATAATATTTTTATACAAATTCCTCATTTCAGTTTTCTAATTGTTTGATACACATTTCTCATTTAATTGCTCATATCTAACGATTAAATTATTTTATAATTGTTTTTTTTTCACTAAAGAAAAGAAAAGAAAAATTCTACACGGAATTTAAATAAAATATAAAGAAAAAACTACTTTATTATAAAAATACATACTATTTCTTTAGTAATTCTACTATTTTTAATATTTGTAACAAAACCATTAACATTCTACATATTTTGAAAATAAATTATGTTTATAATTTTTAAGCTATTATATATTTATTTATTTATTTATATAATACACATCATTCAATGAGTCCAATATATATATGTTTTTTTCTTACAAATATTGGGCAATATCGTGCGAAGCGCGAATTAATTCCCTAATTATTATTATGAGACAGCGCAACGCGCGGTTATATTGCCTAGTTAATCAATATTACTTGAACGATTTACGTATAATATAAATCATCAGTACATAAATTTAAATATTGTGCAGGAGTACTTTAAAAAAATATATATGAATTAAGCAATTTAATCATAAATTTTATAATTCCTTAATTGCAACAAGTAATTTATTAATATGCACCCAAACACTATTTGTTTTTTTTATAAAAATAGTCTTGATGTGGCTAATTGTAAAAATAAAAATGAAAAAGAGATGGATAATATGTAATGTTATATATAACAAAAACAAATTAATAATAATGATTAAGTGCATTTGAAATATGCACCTATTTTTTTTTTATCTTTTCTTAAAAAAATAGGTCTCAATTTAATTAATTATGATTAATTAAATAATTTGTTTCATTATTATGTGTCATAATAATAATTACCATATATATATTATTATTTTTTAATATTTTTTTAAAAAATTTACAATTTAGGTTACTACAGTGATTTTTATGTGAATTGCAATATAGATTTTTATGTGGTTTTTGTGTAAATTGCTCCATTAATTGCTATGTGAGTTGCTATATGAATTTCCGTAAAAAAATAAAATAAAAAAAAATTAATTTAATAGATAAAAATATAATAATAATAATTCACTTCAAATAAAAATAGTGTGTTATTGAACTCCTCATAAGATAGGACGTAATATCTTTTATTCATTTATTTATTTTTAAAACAAGTGATTAATAAATTTATTATTAATAATAATTATTAATAATAAATTTCAATTGATATTATGAATATAATAGATCGAATTAACAAAAACAGTGACAAACAGGACCACCTTCATTTTTACATATACCTCCTCTACAAGGCCCCTTTTTACACTCGGCATCGCATTTAGTGGGATTTGAGTCTGAATGAGGACATAAATCTGGGCGTTTTGTGCTCTTGCAACATGCAAGGAGCATAGGATAATCTTGTCCTAGAGTACCATTGAAGCCTACAAAAATAAAATATATTGTATGAGTACTAATAATAATGATAAATATAATTTCAATAATGTAAAATGAACAATATAGAAAATAAGTATATATTGAGACCAACCAAAGGAAGAAATAAGAATCCCCACAAGAAGAAGAACAGAAACAATTTGAAATTTGGCCATTCTTCTTATTAATTATTTTCTTTCTCTTTTTGTTTAAGTTTTATGAAAATATGTTAGCTACTAAAGAGTCTTATATAGAGTTTGAAGAGATGATATTAATTAATTAAAATTTCCTTTTTCTTTTATTTATTTAATTTTTGTCATAATTAGTGATATACGGATTTAAGTTTTGTTACAATATTGTTGCAGAATATATGATTTTCTCAATATATACTTTTTGTAATTTTAGGATAATATGTTTGTTTATTAGGAGGAGTTTTAGGAATTTAATTAGTTTGGGAAACAATTTGTATATACCAAATATAGATGATATGAACTGATTTGAGAAATCTTTTAATAAATAAATTTCATATAGATGATATGAGAAATCTTTTAATAAATAAATCTCAAAATACAAGATAATATGCTTTCTATATATAATACCCAAAGAAAATATAACATTAATAAAAAAGTAGTATTATGGAAATGGGCCCAATATATGAGTCAGCCCATTAAAAATAACAAAGCCCAACAGTCCATTACCAAATATACGTTACGTTTTACCAAAGTCTCACCAAGTTCATCCTCACGGCAGAGCTTCAAATAACTTAGTACTTAATTAAGTTAACGAGCCTATTGAGTAGTCATTAATGAGGTATGCTTGTTTCAATAGTCGCATTTTAATTAGCAGCAGCGATAATTTACTTTTCATTACTTTGAAGTTCACTTTTTCTTAAGATTTTTTCTTTGTGTTTCTTTGAGTAGTCATATTTTGATATATATGCTTAGCAACGATGCTTGTCATTTGAAATAACTTACTACATTCATAGAGAAATGTTGAGCTTGAAATAATTTTTGAATGAAATTTTCGTTTAATAATATATTAATTCGACTTATTCACTCTTACAAATTATATAGAGAATTTAGTTATGTTAGTGTTTTGTTCTTATTAGAAATGCAAACCAAATTGAATGAATTAATTACTATTCTAGTTTATAACAATAATTCTCTTACGGGCTCTCGAATTATAGTAGATTAATCTTAAATCATCTTATATCAGAAAACTATTTAAAAAGTATTAGAAATGTAAGTGCTATCTTTTTTTCAAAAAATATATATATATTAGAAATGTAAGTGAAGGGATGAATTTGTAGTTGTATTTATTTTTTATTTTATGAAATTGATAAATTTTAATTGTTTTGAAAGAAATTTGTTAAAAATAAATAACTTAAGGAGTAAAATTCTATAAGTATTATTATTCGGATGTAAAAATCTTATTCATTAGTCCAAAATTTATGACTATTATTAGTTTTCTTCTTTCACATTTTTTTTCTGTTTAGTTTTTTTTCTTATATATTTAATCACAACAAATAGTAGGCATCTCTTTTTGGTTTGTGATCAAATTGCCCATTTTGGCTTTTATAACAATACTAGTAGTGTTTCGACAACACCTTTGTAAGAACTGATCATTAAACTTGTCCCACCCATATACATGTTGAACCGTGTTCAGAAGATAATTTATTTTCAATATATATACAACACCTCTGTATATATTACACAAATATACACAGTACATAAATATAAATTATAGCATATAGGTATATTTTACTCCTGCATGCGGAAATAATGAGTTTGGATATTTTTAACATTTTGTTTGGTGAAAGCACTGTCTTTTCTATGTGTCATAAACTTGCCCCAATTGTACGACTTAAATTTAGGGGCATTGTTCTCTCTCTACATCTCTTTGTCACATTGTCACAATAAAAGTTATTTTCTTGTCTCTTTTCCATCTCTCTTTTCCTGTCTCGCTGTTATCTTCTTCAGGTCGAGGGTCACCAACAAAGCCTTATTTTCTCATTATTTGCAGTTATTTTTTTATTTATTTTTTTGTAGTAATTCAAAACATGTTAATAGATTGATAAATCATTAACTTCATGTTATTTCTATGTTTTATTTCGATTATTTTTCTCATTCCCTGCAATATTTTCTCGATTCTTAGGTCTCTCCCTCCTACCAATATTGGCATGGTCTCTCAAAGACAAAAAAGGCTTTTTACAGGAGTTATCATTTGAATTTTTCATTTTTTAATGATAAATTATACATACTATTTTCTTTGAACTTTTGTTAATTTTTTTCTTTACTTGAAAAATATAAATTAATCGAGAATTTAGTAATTGTTTGTGGGTTTTGGTTATTTCATTTTGTATTTTGTATTTGCACACTAAAAAAAGGTAATGAAGATTTGGAATGCTCTAATACCATAAAAGGAACTATTGTAATTTTTTTCCTGAAATTTTATCTCCAAATTTTAGTAATTCTCCCCTTTTTTATTCCTGCCAAAGCAAAAAGAGATCTAAATGTTAATTATTTTCTTCATAATATTATTTTTAAAAACTCTTTGCATCTCTTAGTTTTTTATGTATGTGTGTGTGAATGCTACTTTGCCAATATCTTCGTATATCTTTAATTTTTTTTTAATATATAAATTGATATTAATAACTATGTTATTGTAATTATATAACTTTAGCAATATTGTTTTGATTAATTACCATTTCAACAAAAGATATGTGGCTTTATTATTAGTGTTAGTCAAGACAAGTCCAATGAAGTCACAATATTTTTTTGGTGGTTTGTAACTCTACATTCTTGCTTATATTTACAGACGATAAGTTCATATAATAATAGCTTTGAGACATGTGAGTGAAAATATATTACTTTAATTTTAATTATAAATGAGATTCATGATTTATATATATATACAGAGTTTTCATAGATGATATTAATAAACATAGGTAGACAATGAAGCTAGGAGGATTTGACAATTAACTTTACTGTTAATGTTAAAGTTTAATGCAGAAATATTTTAAAAAAAAAATAATTATGTAAATTGTAACAATTCTTATTAAGTTTCACATCTTGTAATATATTCTAATTTTGATTGGCATTTATTTATGTCATACAATCATATAAAACAGGAGATGAGGATGTACACTTCATATAAAACAGTAATATCAGGCCTTGATTGAGTGATGTGGCACTGTGTGATTACACTAAGATGTGTTTAATTTGCAAAGACTCATTACCCTTTAAGCAATGAAAATGTTTAAACATTGCATGAGTTCTTATGATTTGTAATGTTAAGCATACATGTTTCATTATTCTTCTTATATGGAGATACATCTTGAGCCTTTTGAACATTTTTTGATGTCTCGCTTATCAATTACTTGCTTATTCTATTTGGTTATTACTATGTATGTATACATAAACTTGGACAATTAGACTCACCAGGTAGCGAACAAAAATTAGGTGTTTATGTTAGAAGACTGAAGATTTTGTTGTCCGAGATAGAAAATAAATTGAGAGATTAAATCAAATGCTTAGTTGAAATAAAATCCAAGGTAGTTACTACCACTTTCGACTTATTTTAGCTAAACGAATTGATTAATTATTGTATGGTATTTATCAAACTTGTAAGTCTGGAACTTTATTTCACTTTTCTCCCTTTGTTTGTATTATTTATTTTACTTCAACTATTTTATATATGTTGACCGAGATTTTCGGCAACTATTAGAATATGATTATATTAAAGAGCTGTAAGAAAGTGAGATGAAGATTTTTACGTGGTTGGGGCGTTAATGAACCTTAGTCCACGAGTCTTTGTTATTAATGGATGTATTTAATACAGATTCCACACTTGAGAGAATGTTTTTCTCATAAATACTGAGAATGTTCTTGGTGAGTATTTTCTCTTCTTGCTCTTTTGCAAACCAAGATTCTCGACCCCATTAAATGAGCTTTGAGAGGGTATTTATAGTGTTTTAGTGGGGTAATCCCAAGAATTGTTCTTACACATGTATCTGTAAGTATCCATAAAGTTGGGTATTTCCAATAAATATACCATGGGTGATGCATGGTCAAATCCCTAGGTGCTGTAGGGTTTTTATGAAGAATGTCCTTTTTGCCTTGTGATTGACGTGACTCTTCGCAGAGTAGCCGTCGCTAGACTTAAATGATCATTACTGTAGCGCTGCTGTTTGGGGGTTGTGCCGTCAGACTTTATTGCGTGTTACAGTCCCAACACGCTTCCTCCCATGCGGCATTAAATGCGACTTGATTGCTCGGGAGAGACCTGACACATCCCGGAGAGGCTTCACGCTATGCGAGCTTCCTGGAGTACCTTGTACTCCGGGTGCCTCCTCCGGGACCCATGCTAACGGCGCTTCCTTGTGGCGCACAAAGACTTATCAAATATTTACAAGTTATCTGATCCACGTGTCCCATTTCGACTGGTCCACGTATTTTGGGCGAATTCAGGGGCAACATTTACCCCCCAAGCCTTGTTTACTTAGTAAAAATAAACCAAGGCTTGCTTAAGTGCCTCCGGTCGACTCCTCGTTTCCCTGGCTCAAGCCTCGAGCGCGTGGGGGACATTTAATGATGTCATTTAATGCAGCGATTTACTTTTTGCAGGAATGTCTCCGGCCGCCTCCTCGGTCTTCTGACACGAACTTGGGGCGCGTGAAGGTGCGTCTAATAATGGCATTAAATGCAGCGATTCAACTTTGCAGAGGTCGATTCGTTTCACGCCCTTTGATTGATGCGGCGCATTAATGGTGTCAGACGGATACTCAAATGTTTCCACCGCCTTTATGGCAGATTGATCTGATCCGTTGATTTTCGGGAATTCGAAATCGTGCATCTCCCCCACCGTGCGATTGGTAGGTGATGACGCCTGTTCCTCATGCGTTTCTGCCTATAAAAGCCACCACCTTTCCTTCATTTCGGTTACTTTCCATCCTTGCCATTTCTGCTCGAATTTCCCAGAGAGAAAATTCCTCAAAGTAGCACGAACTGTCTTAGCACTTAGACACTTCTTTCAGTTTTCCAGTGTTTGCCTTCGCCAGTTCTTCTCAACTTTCACTCGACCACATTCAGCACCCCCAGTTCAGCGATCTACTGTAAGTTTCTTGCATCCTTAGATAATAACATGCTTTCATTTACTTCGTTCGTTTTCTGGGTTCGTACTTCGAGTTCTGAGTGTGTGAGTGTTTTAAGTTCTTCGAGTGTTCTGCTTTATGTTTACTGCGTTAGTTGTAGAATCGCCATTATCATGCCTCTGTTATAATCGTACTGCTTTGTTGAAGAGAGCCATGTGTTCTTCGTTCAACAGTTGCTTAGGGCATAGAATGGTTTTTCTCTTTTTTTTTTCTTTTTGCAAAACCACTTTCTGCGATTTCACTGCACCCGACACTTGTTCAGGGATTCTCTCTAGGGTTTCTCATGTGACACGTGTCCGGAGGGGGCCTCTTTCCAGCGGTTAGGGGACCCCCACTCCCTTTTTCTTGACTTAGGGTTTGCTATGGGACCTAACTGCTGGAATTTTCTTTTTCCCTTTTTGTCTTTCGCAGAACACAAAATGTCTGCTTCTAGTTCGAAATCTTCAAAGAAGAAGGGAAAAGACATGGCCACGTTGGAGGAGGTTTCCCTGGGACCTGTTGCCCAGGAGGGGTATAAATCCCGTGCGACTGGGTGGGAAGCGGCTGAGCTTCGATCCACCTTGACTTGTCCTCACCAGCTGGAGAATATCATAGAAGTTGCTGGGATCAAACCCTCCACTTTAGGGACCTATCACCGGCCTCCTCGCGACTCGGAGACGCATAATCATAACTATGACGGCTTCGGGGCTTGGAGCCAGACTCATTTGATGGCCGGTGCCATGCTCCCGCTCCAAGATTACTTTGTTAATTTCCTTGTATTTGTCGGCCTTGCGCCATACCAACTTATTCCTCAAGCTTACCGCCTGCTCTCAGGCTTATTTATTTTTTACACCGCCCGCGGCTGGGGGTCTCCCAGCCCGGCGGAAATTTTATATTTTTATGAACTTGTATCCGTCCCCAAGAAAGGGGACAAACTTAAGGATGGTTTTTATGGGTTCCGGATCCACCCTGCTAACGAGGGGGTGGTTCCGTACAATAGGCAGACTCACGTTAAGGAGTACCGCCACCGCTTTTTCTTCTCCTCCGGGTTCAGGGCCGTGGACCATCCGGAGCTTCTCACGGAGTGGGTGCGGATCCCACCTTACCAGCGGACGCCTCCTACTCAGGCTTTCCTCCGAAGGGCCCAAGCCTTTGCCTCCTATGACCGCGCCGATCTTGATGTCAGGGGCCTAGTCACCACGGAGAATTGTAGGAAGGCCAAACTTATCCTTTCTCACCAATCTGTGGAGGACTCCAACCTCTCACGGGTCATCTGCCCCAATGTGAGGGTGCCGGTTGCGGAGAAGGCCTTCCGGGATGAGCTCATTGCCACGGCAGAGAAGAAGTACCAAGATTATCTCTACCGGAAGGCCCAGGAGAAAGCATACTCTCAGGCCCAGGCTGCCTCTGGGAGAGGACTTCGCGTGGGGAGTCCGGTGGTGCGAAGGAGCCAAGCCATTGCCGGGAAGTCCGAGGCTAAATTTTTTGATTGGGGATCGTCCTGTCAGGAGGCCCCTTCGTATTGAAGATTCTTCCGAGAAGCAAACTTCCCGGCCACAGCCTTCGGTCCCCGAACCAAACTCGGGGGCTTCCGGTGCTAGCACCTCCGGTGCCGGCGGTAAGTCTCCCTTGATAATTCGTTATGTTCCTTCCGTTGATGAATACACCAGTCATAGGCCCGTTGGGTTCGACGAGCGTCTTCGTAGATTTAGGATGCCGTCGACCCGGTGGGGGGATCGTTTGAAGGAGTTTTATTTTTCGAACTTAGGAGATTACCTAGGTCGGTCCCGGATGGGCTCCGGCCCTCCGGAACCTATTCCCTTAGGTCCATCAGCTTACATAACGTCCAGCTGGTTCCGGCCCTCGGACAGTTATCTCGGAGATGACGCCGCCAGCATTAAAGTACAGGACTTTGCTAGGGCTGAATTAGGAAGTCCGGGTAGGAGTAGTTTATTTGCTGTATCTTGTATAAGCGGTTCCTCACGGACTTCTAACACTTGCTTATTTTGTGATACAGGTATCTCCATGGATGCCATCCTGGACTAGCTTGCTGGAGTTCATACTCCCGTGGCTCCTCCGGCCTTTACCTCCTCTCCCCCGGCACCTTCATTGAAGGTTTCTTCCAGCGCTCCCCCCGACACTATTGACTTAGTGGATGACGAGGAGGTGCTTCCGGGAGAAGGCCAAGGGAAGGGATGGGACTTCTCGGAGGAAGCCGCTGAGGGTGCGGGAGAGCCTCGAGCCCTTCCGGAGGAAGCAGAGGAGGGCGAGGAGGAGCCTGAAGTGGCTCTGATTCGTAAGCGCAAGGGCAAGATGATTGCCCAGGATGAGCCAAAGAGGCCTCGGAGAGCCGACACTCCTGCTCATGGTCTGGACGGCGGGATCTCCCCGATGGAGGAAAATCCTGCTCCTCCCAACATCGTTCTTACCCCGATTCCGGGGGACAAGGTGAGGCAGGAGCTTCGCATAGCCAAACACAACTATGCTATGGATGAGTACTCCCGGGGGTATGCCGAAGTGGAGGCCCTTAGGAGGATTCTGCGAGCTGAGGTTGAGGCGAGCATCAACCACCCGGAATACCATGATCCATGGGACCTTAATCTGGACCCCTTATCGGACTGGTTCCGTCGCTTCCTAGGGCCTACCTTGGCTCCTTTTGCCGCGGAGATGACTGGCGAGTTCGCTTCTCAGCTCACACGTTGCGCGCCTAAGCGGTTTGCCACTTGCGCTTCCCTGAACTCTATCTTCCAGGTCCAGGATCTCAGTCATTCTCTCACGGTGGTAAGTACTTTGCAATTTTTGCTTCTCCTTTTATATTTTATTTTTCCCTTTGAGAAATTCCTCCTTCTTATGCTCGCATTATGGTTCAGCTTGCTGCTGAGGCTGGCCGCCTCTCCAAGAACATCATAAACCATGGCTTCGTTCTGTCCGACTTCGGGGACATGAACGATGTCAGGAAGGTCCTCCAGGACCTCACAGCGGAGAGGCAGATCTACCAGGAGGCTGCCGAGCGCCAGGAGGCTGCCGAGCGCCAGGAGGCAGCGGCCAAGGCCAAGGAAGAGGAGGCCAAACGGAGGGAGGCTCAGGCGGAGGCCATGATCCGGGACGAGGCTCAGCGGAGGGACAGGATGGAGGCCCATCATCAGGAGGAACTAAGGGCTCAAACCGAGGCTGCTGAGAAGGCCAGGCGAGACCTCTGGGAGGCCAGGGAGGCTTTGGATGAAATGGTCGCCAAAGTGAGATCTTTAGAGGAAACTGACCAGGCGGACATAGAGTCCAAGGCCGCTCTGGCTGCGGAGCTGAAGGAGCTGAGGGACTTCAAAGAACAATCCATCAGGAAGGCCAAGAGGGCCGAGCTCCTCTCTCCCGTTTCCTGCGCCCGGTGCCCGAAGCGCTTTGATGATGGTGTCTACATGGCTTGGTCCACCAATGATCAGAATATCAAGCTTACTTTTTATCCCAAACTCGAGGAAATGATTGCCAAATTCCGGGAAAAGAAAAAGAAGCTTGATGTCGCGCTGGAGGCGCGTATTGGACCTCGCCTTCCTCCGCGGGCTGACTGAGCTGTCGTACAACTGACCAAGATTCCACCCGTTTCTTTTATAACTCTCCTTTTTTTTTTTGTTTGTACATATTTGCTGCTGTCTCAGAACAATTTACATATAGGTAGCAGCTTTCATTTGAAGGGGAGACAATTATATTTTAAGGCCTGTCCCCGGGCCGTTTATATGTATATGACCTGCCCTTTGGGCTAGGATATTTTTTTATGCGATCTTTTTTTGTCACACTTATGTTTTTTAACCTGTCCTTTGGATCAGGGTTTTTATACTTATGCTTTTTATTTTTGTGCATACTCTTTGACCTGCCCTTTGGGTCAGGATATTTTACTTAGTTTGTTTTTTTTTCTATTTGTCCGTGCGGTATACCCTAGTACCCCCCTGAGTGGCATAGAAACTTTGTTTTTAAGGCACTCAGTTTTATTTAATATAGAGGAGGTATACATTTGGACGGTACAAACCCTTTGAACAAAATCTAAGTTTTAATTCGCTACTGGTAATATTTTCTGAGGTGATCGGCATTCCAGGCTCTTGGGACGGTGGTTCCGTCCATTCTTTTTAGTTTGTAAGTGCCAGAACCGATCTCGTCCTCGATCTCATATGGTCCTTCCCAATTTGGTCCAAGTACCCCCACTCCGGGTTCTTGGGTGGCTGGAAAAACCCTTCTTAGGACCATATCCCCAATAGCGAATTTTCTGTTTTTAACCTTGGAGTTAAAATACTTGGTCACCTTCTTTTGATAAGCAGCCATCCGTATTTGAGACTCATCCCGGAGTTCTTCGACTTGATCCAAAGCTTCTTGGAGCAGTGCCTGATTAGTGGCAGGATCATAAGTCGTCCTCCTGTGGGATGGGAATAATGTTTCCACCGGGACCATTGCTTCACAACCGTACGCCATTGAGAATGGCGAGTGACCGGTTGTGGTTCTGGGGGTCGTCCGGTAGGCCCACAATACCCTTGGCAATTCTTCAGGCCAGTTATTTTTACAGGCCAGCAGCTTCTTTTTCAAAGTGACCTTTAGGATTTTATTGACTGCTTCCGCCTGGCCGTTTGTTTGAGGTCGGGCTACCGCGAAGAAGCTTTTTGCCACTCCGTGTTGGTTGCAAAAGTCAGTAAATTCCTCGCAATCGAATTGCTTTCCATTGTCTGAGACTATTTTGTGAGGCAAGCCGTATCGACACACTATGTTTTTGATAACAAAGTCCAATGCCTTCTTAGCAGTTAGTGTCTTCATAGGCTCAGCCTCTGTCCATTTGGTGAAGTAGTCTACTGCTACTATTGCATACTTTACCCCTCCTTTTCCCATAGGTAGAGACCCGATGAGATCTATTCCCCAGACCGCGAAGGGCCAGGGACTGGTCATCAAGGTGATCTCATTTGGAGGAGCTCTCGGTATGTTCGCGTACCTTTGGCACGAGTCAAACTTTTGGACATAGTCTATACAATCTTTTTTCATTGTTGGCCAGAAGTACCCTTGCCTCAATATTTTCTTTGAGAGGCTGGGTCCTCCCGTATGATCTCCACAGAACCCTTCATGGACCTCCAACATGATTTGTCTAGCTTCAGGGTCCGATACACACCTTAAATAAGGCATGCTGAGTCCTCTCCGGTAGAGAATTTGGTCCATCATTACATAACGATGAGCCTGATACTGAATCTTTCAAGACAGTGCCCTCTCTTGGGGCAACTCACCTGTGGTTATGTATTTTATGATGGGGACCATCCAGCTGGGTTCTTGCCCAACCGTTAGTGTGGTCTCTTTTATTTTGATGCTTGGCTCTGCCAAGCGTTCCACTGGTACTACCCCCAGCTCTTCGATTTCACTGTCCGAGGCTAACTTAGCCAGACAGTCCGCATGAGCGTTCTTCTCTCGGGGGATTCTTTCTATTTTATAGTCCGTGAACTCGTGGAGCAGTTCTCGGACTATTGTTACGTACGCGGCCATCCGTTCGCCGCGCGTTTGGTATTCTCCGGAGACCTGGTTTACGACCAGTTGAGAGTCACTGTAGACTTCCACTCTTTTGGCTCCTACAGCTTTGGCCAATTTTAGCCCTGCTATCAAGGCCTCATATTCGGCTTCATTGTTTGAAGCTGTGAAGTTGAATCGGAGTGCTGCCTGGAGCCGCAATCCAGTAGGTGATATCATAGCCACTCCGGCTCCCGAACCGTTCTCATTAGAAGCTCCGTCTACAAATACCCTCCAAGTGGGGATTAGTGGTACCGGCGTATTGGCTGTTGCCTCGGCTTCATTACATTCGGTGATGAAGTCTGCCAAGGCTTGGCCTTTTATGGAAATCTGGGGTACGTAATGTAAGTCAAATTGACTCAGCTCCATCGCCCACTTGAGGAGTCTTCCGGATGCTTCAGGCTTCTGGAGAACTTGGCCGAGCGGATGATTGGTCAAGATTTTGATCGGATGGGCTTGGAAGTATGGCCTCAGCTTCCTTGATGCCATCAGGAGGCAGAATACTAATTTTTCAATGATCGGGTACCTTGTCTCGGCCCCTATCATGCGCTTACTGACATAGTACACAGGGTGCTGAGTTTTTTCTTCCTCCCGGACCAGGGCAGCGCTGACCGCGTGCTCGGAGACGGCCAAGTAAAGGAACAAGTCTTCTCCAAGGACGAGTTTCGATAGGATAGGAGGTTTGGCCATGTGATCTTTTAACCTCTTGAATGCCTCCTCGCATTCATCCGACCATTCGAACTTTTGGCATTTCTTCAGTATGTTGAAGAAGGGTATGCACTTGTCCGTGGAGCGTGAGATAAAGCGGCTCAGTGCAGCTACCTTTCCGGTCAAGCTCTGCACGTCCTTATGCTTCTTGGGGGATGGCATGTCCAGGAGAGCTTGGATTTTCTCCGGGTTTGCTTCGATCCCCCTTTGGCTGACTATGAAGCCTAGGAATTTTCCTGACTTGACCCCAAAGGTGCACTTTTTCGGGTTGAGCTTCATACCGTATCTCCGGACGACTTCGAAACATTCTTCTAAGTCGCTTGCATGGCTGTTGCATGCTTTGGATTTGACGAGCATGTCGTCCACATATACCTCCATGTTCCGTCCCAGGAGGCTTTTAAACATCCGGTTAACCATTCTTTGATAGGTTGCTCCGACGTTTTTCAGTCCGAAAGGCATGACTAGGTAGCAGTATACCCCCTTATCGGTCCTGAAGCTAGTGCACTCCTGGTCTGCCGTATGCATTTTTATTTGGTTGTACCCAACATAGGCATCCATGAAGGACAACAGCTTAAATCCAGACGTGGCGTCTACCATTTGGTCGATCCTGGGTAGCGGGAAGCAGTCCTTTGGGCAAGCTTTGTTTAGATCTGTGAAATCTATACAGACTCGCCAAGTCCCGTTCGGCTTGGGCACCAGGACCGGATTGGCCAACCATTCCGGATAGTACACGTCGCGGATCATGCCACTGGACAAAAGTTTGTCCACCTCTTTCTCTAAGGCCTCGGCTTTCACCGAGTCGAGCGGGCGTCTCTTTTGTTGTACAGGGGGCATGTCCGGGTTGACATTGAGTACATGGGTGATGACATGAGGGCTGATGCCGATCATGTCTTCTTGGCGCCATGCAAAGATATCGATGGCGCCCTTCAGTGTTTTTATTATTTTATCATTTTCCTCCGGATCCAGGCTCTTCCCTATCCGGAGTACTTTGGTGGAGTCGTCGTCGCACACTGGTATTTCTTCGACGTCCTCCATTGGTTCCACGACCCTTTCGGATCCTATGCGAGGATCCAACTCATCCTCTTCAGCCTTCTCTATCTCAGGGGACCCCCGGACCATGAGTACTGGTAAGTGGGTGGCAACATTGTAACACTGCCTGGCTTCTCCTTGATTTCCCCTCACAGTTCCGACTCCGGCTTCCTGGGTAGGGAATTTCAGGCACAGGTGTCGGATTGAAGTAATCGCACCAAAGTCCACTAGGGCCGGTCGGCCTAGGATCGCGTTGTAGGCTGTTGGACAGTCTACCACCACGAAGGTGCAATACTTAAATGTGCTCTGGGGGGTATCCGGGCATAGGGTAACCGGGAGCCTTACTTTTCCCATCGGGATTAGCGTCGTCCCGTTAAACCCCGTGAGCTGTGACCCACTAGGCGAGAGGTCCCGGTCGGTCAACCCTATCGCAGTGAAGGCTTCTTTGAAGAGCAAGTTCACGGAACTCCCATTGTCAATCAGGACCCTAGCCACCACTTTATTTGCGATGGGGGTCTCTATGACCAGCGGGTCGTGGTGAGGAAAACGCACCGTCTTGGCGTCTTCTTCCGTGAACGTTATGGGTTGGTCCATTAGCCGAGGCCTTTGAGCTGGGAGTTGAGTAACCTCCCACACCTCACTGTGTTTCGCGGCCTCGGCATATCGTTTTCGCTCCTTGCGAGTGTTTCCTCCGATATGGGGACCTCCGGAGATCATGGCTACCCGTCCATTAGGCCGGGGCGGTAGCCCGGGGATATGCTGGGTGTCGATCGGCGGAGCACTGGAGGCAATACTCCTGCTGTACCCCCCGGCGTTCCCGGAGGCATACCCCCGCCACCGCCCGGATTAAGGTGGGGCAACCTATTTTTGATCCACTCATAGAGGTGGCCCAAGCGGATCAGATTTTCAATCTCGTCTTTGAGATTCTTACACTCATTGGTGCTATGACCAATGTCGTTGTGGTACTCGCATCTTTTACTCGGATCTCTCCGGGAGCTATCTTTGTATAGTGGATGCGGTCTCCGGTAGTGCGTATTTTGCCTAGTGGCAAAATATACACGTTCCTGGGAGTCCGTGAGCTCTGTGTACTGAGTATATTGGGGTGTGTACCCCTTCTTTTGGCGCTTCTCTCCCGTTCGGGTGCTGCCCTTGGAGGACCTTTTGCTCCTCGACCCCTGGGTAGGGCCTGTCAAGCTAACAGTCGGGGCCGCCTGTGAAGGAGCTCGTCCATTCACCCCGGACGGGTTGCCGTAATGGGAAGATGCTGGTGCCAACGCTTGGCCTTGGCTGTACCCGGGAGTAGCAGAGAATTGTATGCCACTTACTTGTGGAGTCGCGGTCGGGACAGTGCCCGAGGGCGACACTCCGGGCATGTACCCTGCTATCCCGGTGGGATAGTAGCCTCCGTAAGCCACGATCTGGGCTTCTTCGAGGTTAATATATTTTTGGACCCTCTTCTGGAAGTCCTGGAGGCTAGCAGCGCCTTCTTGCTGCAACTCGTTCCAGAAGGGAGTCCCAGTGCGGATTCCTGCTTGGAGAAGCGCAAGCTGTTGTCCGTCATCGACCTTCTTGGTCTTCGAGGCTTCCTCTCGGAACCTCTTGA
Source organism: Cannabis sativa (assembly GCF_029168945.1). Lineage (NCBI taxonomy): Eukaryota > Viridiplantae > Streptophyta > Magnoliopsida > Rosales > Cannabaceae > Cannabis > Cannabis sativa. Next base: position 65,841,698 of record NC_083601.1, read on the forward strand.
TGTAATTCTTCAAGGTCTCGGTGGGCAGTTGCTTGATGTTGGTCAAGGCACTAACCTCCAAGTTAACCTTCCTGGCGGCGACAAATTGTCTCCGGAAGTTGGTTTGGAGTTTGTTCCAAAGAACCCACGGATCCCGGTTCCGGTTTTTGAACCATTCCTCTGCTGATCCGCTCAGAGTGAGGGGGAAGCACAAGCATTTGGCGTCATTGCTGACCCGCATGACTGTCATGACACGGTTGAACCGTGACAAGTGATCACTGGGGTCGGAGTTCCCAGTATATGCCGCCATTTTGGGCATCTTGAAGTTTTTAGGGAGCTCCGCCTCCAGGATATGCTCGGCACATGGCTCCCGATCCTCACTGTCCGAGTCGGAGTCGTCTCCCTTCTGCCTCCGGGAGACTCGAGCAATATCTTTTCGAAGTATGGCAAGTTCCGCCATAATCCCTTCGTTTACAGTACCCGAGGAGGCCACGGGCCTGTATTTTTTTTGGTCAAGGTGATCCCGGAGGTCACCTTGATTCCCATTGATTTGATTTCTCAGATCAATGGGAGGACATCTCTAACCTCTTCTTCCTCTACCCCCTGGTTCCTGGTGCACAGAAACGCTTTTCCGGTCCCCTCGATCCTGAGGGCTAAGACTCCTTCTCTGGGGCTTGCCCCTCTGCGGACCTTTCCCTTTAGGAAAATCTGAGCGGACCCTTCGCGGATCCTACACCTTTTTCTTTCGCCCAGGGGTAGAAGTAGGGTTTTTTGTTTGATTTTCCTCAGCAGGGTGCCTTATAGGGCTAGGTTCCCTAGGTCTTTGCTGCTGGGAATTAGGCGAAGACGTCGCTGGCTCCCCGTCGAGCCCAGCGGCCATTGCCTTTGGATGCACGTGAATACCAGCTGCCTCCATGGCTTTCTGCATAGCTAGCATCACTTCCTGCATTTTTTGATTTTGCGCTTTCTGAGCTTCGATCTCAGCTTCATGATCGATAGCTTTTTGTCAAAGGAGCACCAACTCTGAGTAACTTCCTCCGTCGTAGGCATACTCGTCGAGGTTTTCCTCGTAGTTCTCGTCGGGAACTATTTCTTCTTCTTCTTCCTCGGACTCCTCTGCTGCTCTTGAGGCTACATCTTCCTCATTGGGATCTTGAGCATCTTCTAGAGGGCGAGGATGACGTGTACTTCTTGTCTCCACCATTGTTGTGAAGTCAAATGCTTGTTACGTAGCAGCTTTCCTCAGCTCTCAATGAAAGCACCAAAATGTTGACCGAGATTTTCGGCAACTATTAGAATATGATTATTAGGGGTGAAAATCGGTCGGTTATGGTCGGTTTTTAAAATTTTATAACCGACCGGTCGGTTACGGTTTTTATTTTACGAAAACCGTAACCGACCGTTTAGAAATTATAACCGTATAAAACCGACCGTACGGTTTTTGGCGGTTTTCGGTTTGGCGGTTTTAGGCGGTTTTTGGCGGTTTTGGGCAGTTTTTGGCGGTTTTGGGCGGTTTTTGGCGGTTTTTGGCGGTTTTGGGCGGTTTTTGGCGGTTTTGACGGTTTTTTTGTTAAACTATTTTTTTATTTCAAGAACCGAAACCGACCGCCGTGTCAAAAAAACCGAAACCGAAACCGACCGCCAAATTCGGTGATGACGTGGAACCGAAAATTCGGTTACGGTCTGGTCGGTTTGATGGTCGGTTTCGGTTTTTCGGTTTTTATGAACACCCCTAATGATTATATTAAAGAGCTGTAAGAAAGTGAGATGAAGATTTTTACGTGGTTGGGGCGTTAATGAGCCTTAGTCCACGAGTCTTTGTTATTAATGGATGTATTTAATATAGATTCCACACTTGAGAGAATGTTTTTCTCATAAATACAGAGAATGTTCTTGGTGAGTATTTTCTCTTCTTGCTCTTTTGCAAACCAAGATTCTCGACCCCATTAAATGAGCTTTGAGGGAGTATTTATAGTGTTTTAGTAGGGTAATCCCAAGAATTGTTCTTACACATGTATCTGTAAGTATCCATAAAGTTGGGTATTTCCAATGAATATACCATGGGTGATGCATGGTCAAATCCCTAGGTGCTGTAGGGTTTTTATGAAGAATGTCCTTTTTGCCTTGTGATTGACGTGACTCTTCGCAGAGTAGCCGTCGCTAAACTTAAATGATCATTACTGTAGCGCTGCTGTTTGGGGGTTGTGCCGTCAGACTTTATTGCGTGTTACAGTCCCAACACGCTTCCTCCCATGCGGCATTAAATGCGACTTGATTGCTCGGGAGAGACCTGACACATCCCGGAGAGGCTTCACGCTATGCGAGCTTCCTGGAGTACCTTGTACTCCGGGTGCCTCCTCCGGGACCCATGCTAACAGCGCTTCCTTGTGGCGCACAAAGACTTATCAAATATTTACAAGTTATCTGATCCACGTGTCCCATTTCGACTGGTCCACGTATTTTGGGCGAATTCAGAGGCAACAATATACATATATAATTTTTTATAGTATTGTTAAAACTATTTGACATTATCAATTGTTAATGATTTTGTTATTTTTTTTAACTGCAGAAAGGGTGAATGTAATGTATAAAAAAAGTATTTTATATGAATCATTAGATAGTTGAGAGCGGGAGAGAAGAGACACATTTATGTTTGCCTTATTTTTGTAATGTAAAAGTATGTGTTAAGATTCGGTGATTATTTAATTTTGAGAATTTGACATTAATTTAAAATATTGTGTAATAAAATAATTCAAATTGTATTTTTTATTTTTCAAATTTTCTTTAAAAAAATACTGTAATTAAAATTTAAGGTAAAAATTTCACATCTACATAATATTTTTATACAAATTCCTCATTTCAGTTTTCTAATTGTTTGATACACATTTCTCATTTAATTGTTCATATCTAACGATTAAATTATTTTATAATTGTTTCTTTTTGCTAAAGAAAAGAAAAAAAAATTCTAAATGAAATTTAAATAAAATGAAAAAAAACTACTTTATTATAAAAATACATACTATTTCTTTAGTAATTCTACTATTTTTAATATTTGTAACAAAATCATTACCAATTCTACATATTTTGAAAATAAATTATGTTTATAATTTTTAAGCTATTATACATTTATTTATTTATATAATACACATCATTCAATGAGTCCAATATATATATATATATATATATATTTTTCTTACAAATATTGAGCAATATCGCGCGAAGCACAGATTAATTCCCTAATTATTATTTTGAGACTACGCAACAAGCAGTTATATTGCCTAGTTAATTAATATTACCTGAACAATTTACATATAATATAAATCATCAATACATAAATTTAAATATTGTGCTGTTAGAGGAGTACTTTAAAAAATATATATATGAATTAAGCAATTTAATCATAAATTTTATAATTTCTTAATTGCAACAAGTGATTTATTGATATACACCAAAACACTATTTTTTTTTTATATATATATATAAAAATAATCTTGATGTGGCTAATTGAAAAAATAAAAATGAAAAAGAGATGGATAATATGTAATGTTATAAATAACAAAAACAAATTAATAATAATGATTAAATGCATTTAAAATATGCACCTATTTTTTTTATCTTTTCTTACAAAAATAGGTCTCAATTTAATTAATTATGATTAATTAAATAATTTGTTTCGTTATTATTATTATGTGTCATAATAATAATTACCATATATGTATATATTATTTTTTTAATATTTTTTTAAAAAAATTACAATTTAGGTTACTAAAGTGATTTTTATGTGAATTACAATATAGATTTTGGTTGTGATTTTTATGTAAATTGCTCCATTAATTGCTATGTGAGTTGCTATATGAATTTCCGTAAAAAAATAAAAAAAAATTAATTTAATATATAAAAATGAAATAATAATAATAAAAAATAATAATTCACTTCAAATAAAAATAGTGTGCTATTGGACTCCTCATAAGATAGGAATTAATATCCTTTATTCATTTATTTATTTTTAAAACAAGTGATTAATAAATTTATCATTAATAATAATTATTAATAATAAATTTCAATTGATATTATGAATATAATAGATCGAATTAACAAAAACAGTGACAAACAGGACCACCTTCATTTTTACATATACCTCCTCTACAAGGTCCCTTTTTACACTCGGCGTCACATTTAGTGGGATTTGAGTCTGAATGAGGACATAAATCTGGACGCTTTGTGCTCTTACAACATGCAAGGAGCATAGGAGAATTTTGTCCTAGAGTACCATTAAAGCCTACAAAAACAAAATATATAGTATGAGTACTAATAATAATGATAGATATAATTTCAATAATGTAAAAGAAACAATATAAAAAATATGTGTATATTGAGACCAACCAAAAGAAGAAATGAGAATCCCCACAAGAAGAAGAACAGAAACAATTTGAACTTTGGCCATTCTTCTTATTAATTATTTCTGTCTCTTTTTGTTTTAGTTTTATGAAAATATGTTAGCTACCAAAGAGTTTTATATACAGTTTGAAGAGATGATATCAATTAAATAAACTTTTATTTTTCTTTTATTTATTTAATTTTTGCCATAATTAGTGACAGATTTAAGTTTTGTTATAATATTATTGCAGAATATATGATATATAATTTTCTGAATATATACTTTTTGTAATTTTAGGATAATATGTTTATTGATTAGGAGGAGTTTTGGGAATTTAATTAGTTTGGAAACAATTTGTATATACCCAATATAAATGATATGAACTGATTTGAGAAATTTTTTAATCAATAAATTTCATATACATAATATGAGACATCTTTTAATAAATAAATTTCAAAATACAAAATAATATGCTTTCTATATATAATACCCAAAGAAAATAGGGAAATTTAGATGTAGAGTCCGTTTTTACAATTAATTAATAAAAATAACGTGATTGATTTATTTGTAAATGTTATTATTTGTCTTTTACCTTATTTATTGAAATCTATTTCTTTTTACTTTGTATTTGTTTATAATAACCCACCTACCGTATTTTATCGACTGCATAGAAAGAAGCATTTCTGTGGTTTATTTACTCCAACTCATTTATTTATTAAATGTTGTTTTATCGTTCCAATTTTATCGGATGTCCCCGAAGGGGCATCCGATAATTAACAACCTTTGTAAGAACATCTTCTTCTTCTTGAAGCTTCCTACAGGCTTTGCTCTGGTTTTGCACCAATATTGGCTTTGTGGCGTCCAATTCCTTCCTTCCCAGGTTTGTGCATTCTTAAGTTTCGTTCCTCTTGTCTTCCTTTTCTGGTTCCTCTTTGTTTGTGCATTTATTGTTCTATCTGTTTCCTCTCTTTTGTTCTCCTTTGTTTCTACTCGCCTCTTTCTCCTTTTCTCTGATTTTTGATTTGGTTCTGTTCACCCTCATTAATTTTCTTGGATTTGTTTCCCTTAATACGTCACTCTAATCATTATGCATTTTCCCCTAATTTCTCGAGCATCCTCACTGTTCAATGCCATCTCTCTCTCACACTTGCATTTAATTCTGGCGGCTCCTTCTTATCAGCATTTAATATCCCTGCATAATCTTTTCTCCCTTCGATTTTCGAATCGTTCTTATATCTCTAAACCAACCGTCATCCTGCTTCTTTTCCTCTCTCAACCAAAGACCATCATTACTCTTCAGCGTCGATTCCAGACCGCCTCTCCCAGCTGTGAAGTGATGGTTCAGACGCCAATCCTCTCTTCGAGGCGACTCTCCTTCTCCAGGTACTCGTCTCTCTTGCTTCTTTCCATATTTGCTTATTTATATGCCATCTCCATTTCTGTTTGCACACCATTTTCGATCCCTGCTGAAAACCCACTCACTCTCACCTACCACATCGTTATGGCTTCCTCTTCCACCAACCCAAACCCCATTACCGCTCTTGATGACGAAGACAGCCTCGTTCATGACTTTGACCACATCTCTATCCACTCCTCCACTGATACTGATGCTTTCTGCTTGATTTTCAAGCTCTTATCACCCAAACCAGCTAAACCGTCGTGGATTGAAAAAGCCATGACTGAAGCTTGGACTCTCCGCTTTCCCTGTCAAATTTCTGAGTATCACTCTGGGCTCTTTCTTGCTTCTTTCCAATGTGATGGAGATAGGCGCCGTGTGCTTGAAGAGCAGCCATGGCATTTTGATAAGTTCTTGATGGTCTTCACCCATCCGGATGTCTCACCAACACCTACTCCTGATTCTGTTAGATACAAGTCCCCAACTCGCTCAGTTCATCGCTGATGAAATTGGTGATCTTCTGGAAATCTACCCTCTCTCCTTAGTGGAAAACTTTGGACCTTACCTGCGAATCCGTGTTCTGTTTGATATCACTAAGCCTCTCCGTAGAGGTATGACCATTCGGTTCAGAGGCATTTCTGAGCCACGATGGGTCAGTTTCAAGTATGAAGGCCTTCCCAATTTCTGTTATTTCTGTGGTTTGCTTGACCATACTTACAACAAATGTTCCAAATACCTTCTCCGTTGTGACAATTTCCCACACCCCCCACTCTTAGAATACAAAGATACCCTCCGTGCCACCCCATCATCCCCACACAAGAAAAATCCTTTCCAACTATCCAATTCGACACCTTTTGAGGAATTTTTTCCTCGGCTTCACCCTACTCCAGACGCACAAGATCTGCAACAAGCTGTTGACCAATTTCTCCACGTTGATTCTCCTCAATCTAGCCCCAATCCACGGATTTCAACTCAATCTACCCAGTTCGTTTCATCCTCATCCACTGAACCTCCCAATAACACTGCTACCACCCATGTTACGCCATTGTTCCCCGTCAGACCTTCTGCCCCCATCATAACTGACTCTATCTCCGTCTCCACCAATATTGACAAAAGCAAAGGTAAAGCCCCTATGATTGTTCCCACTACCCGACCCTCTCGAAAGGAATCTGGTCTTGTTATCAATGATTCTTGCCCTCCTCACAATGCTGCTATCCCCTCAGTTGTCAGGCCAATTTTCTTGCGTCAGAATGCCCATATTGGAGGCTCTATGCGCTCCATGCTCAAACGTGCAAGAGCCACTGCCTTGGAGGATGCTGTTGTTCCTTCAATGTCCGAAGATGAACCAACGGCGGGTGCTGCTACGCGGCCCCGCCGAGAACAATGAGTCTCTGCAGTTGGAATCTCGAGGTTTGGGGAGCCCTCGAGCATTCCGTAATCTCTCCCTGCTGGTCAAGCAACATCAGCCTGTGATGTTGTTTGTTATGGAGACAAAATTGCCTGCTGGACGTGGAACAGACGTCAAACACAAGCTTCGTTTTGATAGTGTTTTAGAGGTGCCTAGGCAGGGTTTTGGGGGAGGGATTTTACTCTTTTGGAAAGACTGTATCGATGTTAATGTAATTTCTTACTCCCTTAATCATGTAGACTGTATTATAAATAATTTTAATGGCAAAGCTTGGCACTTTTCTGGCTATTATGGTTCTCCCTATGTTAATCTTAAATCTGTTACTTGGACCTTACTCAATCGTTTATTTGATACTGCTCCTCTTTTGCCGTGGTTAGTTATGGGTGATTTTAATGATTATCTCTCCCTAAATGATAGGAATTCTACTCTTAATCCCCCTCCTCATGTTATGCATTCTTTCCATGCTTTTCTGGATAGTCGTAATCATATTCCCATGCCTCATGTTGGGCCTAAATTTACTTGGAAGCATGGTTCTATCCTTGAACGTCTGGATTGGTGTACCTCAAACCAGCTCTGGCGTGACCTTTTTCCCCATGCTACTCTCTTCCATCTGGGGTTTTATGGTTCGGATCATAGAGTTTTAAAGATCATGTTTCAAGACCCTCATTTTGCTACTCAAAGATCTAATCGTTTTCACTTTGAAAATCATTGGCTGAAAGATCCCTCATTTTCAAATCTTCTTATCTCCTCCTGGACTTACTCTGGGACTTCTGTTTCATCTCCCTTGAAGCTCTTTCTCGACAAACAATCTAACTGTGTTGCCACTATTAGGAATTGGAGTAAATCTCAGCACCCTATTAAACTCCAAATCTCCCAGACTCAAGCTGAACTTGATACCCAGTTGAACGCGACCTACCACTCCCCCAATTCTCTCTCCCTCATAGCCTCACTTCAGTCTAGATTGGATGGCCTTCTCCTTAAGGACGAAATATACTGGAAACAACGTTCCAGGGTTGATTGGCTGCGTGCTGGAGACAAAAACACAAAATTCTTTCACCACCGTGCCTCCACCAGAAAAAAGAACAACTTTATTCCCCTCATTACCCTTCCTGATGGATCTATATCTCATGATACAGCCACTATAACTACCCAATTTCTTCACTTTTTCAACTCTCTCTTCACCTCCCAAGGAGTTTGTGAAGTTGCTGTCAATGCTCTTCTCCAAGGGATTCCCAATAGGCTCTCAACTCATCAAGCTGATTTTCTTGCTGAGCCTTATACAGAAGTGGAAGTTAAAAATGCATTATTTAGCCTCTCTGTAGACAAAGCTCCGGGACCCGATGGCCTCAACTCGCTCTTTTACAAGCGTAACTGGTCCACTATTGGCACTGATTTCACAAAGGCCATGCTTCATATTCTTAATCATCAGGGGGATATCTCTTCCATCAATCAAACCATCATTGTCCTCATCCCTAAAAAGAAGAATCCAAAGAATGTCCGTGATTTCCGACCGATTAGCCTTTGCAACACTTTCTATAAATGTCTTTCCAAAATTATTGCAAATCGGTTAAAGCTTGTGCTTCACTCCATTATCAGTATTAATCAAAGTGCTTTTCTCAAAGGCCGCCAAATCACTGACAATATTCTCCTTGCCAATGAAATTATTCACGCCATTCATTCTAGGAGATCCGGGAAGGTTGGTTGGGCAGCTATTAAGCTTAATATGGAAAAGGCTTTTGACAGAGTGGAATGGCCTTTTCTAAATCATTTGCTCAATCATGTTGGCTTCCCGTGCCAGTTTTCTTCCCTGATAATGCGTGTCTTTCCACGGTTCAATTTCGTCTTTCCATTAATGGCTCTCTTACTGACCCCTTTCATTCAACGCGTGGTATCAGGCAAGGGGATCCCCTCTCTCCCTATCTTTTCCTTCTTATTGCCGAGGGCCTCTCTGCAGCAATTCGTTTACAAGAAACTCAGGCTCTGTTTTCTGGTATTCGGATTTGCAGGGGAGCCCCTCCTTTGTCTCATCTCCTGTTTGCTGATGATAGCATGGTCTTCTCTCCGGTCCATCCTCAAGCTAGTGCTTCCCTAAATGGTATTCTTGATCTCTACAATAAGGCTACAGGCCAATTGGTGAATAGAGAGAAATCCTCCATTCTCTTCTCCCCCAACACCTCTGCTCAGGCCCAGTATCAATTTCGTCAAGATCTTCATCTTATGGGAGAAGGTTTCATTAGCAAGTACCTTGGTGCTCCCCATTGTGTTGGCAGGGTTTCCAATTCAATGTTTCACTACCTGCTTCAAAAAGTTTCTTCAAAGCTTAACTCTTGGAACGAAAAATTTTTCTCTAGGGCTGGTAAAGAGACTCTTATTAAAGCGGTGGTCCAAGCTATCCCCTCTTTTGCAATGTCAAGTTTCAAAATTCCCAAATCGATCTGTTCTAAAATTCAAAGCTTGATTGCTAAATTTTGGTGGGGATCCCAAGGCACTAACAAAATTCACTGGAAAAACTGGGATTCTATTTCTGTGTCAAAATTCTTTGGGGGCCTGGGATTCCGTATCCTTTCTTCTCATAACCAAGCTCTCTTAGCTAAGCAGGCTTGGCGTATTTGGAATGATAGGAATTCCCTTCTTCATTCTGTCCTTAAAGCTCGATATTTCAAAAATTCTGATTTCATGAATGCCCCTCCTGGTCACAACTCCTCTTTCACCTGGAGAAGTATCCTTTGGGGTCGCCATTTGCTTAAAAAAGGGTTGGTTTGGAAGATTGGTACTGGAACTAGTATTCCCTTATCTGCTCCTAATTGGATTCCCAACATTCAGCATCCTACCCTCTTGCACTCTATCCATCAGTCTCAAGCTTTTGTCTCTTTCTTCTTAAATGATGACTCAACTTGGAATACCCGAAAGCTTAATCATTATTTTCCTTCTTACCAAGTTGATCGTATCCTCACAACCCCAATTGATCCTCAATCTTCAGATTCGCTTATTTGGGGCTTTCACTCCTCAGGCATTTTAACAGTCAAATCTGCTTACCATCTTGCCTGCACCCTTGATTCTGTTCAGGTTCCTTCCTCCTCCAATCCTAATCCATACCTTCATTGGTGGAAATCCCTTTGGTCTATTCCTATCCCCTCCAAGATTAAGCATTTTATTTGGAGAGCTTTCCATCACATATTGCCATGTTCTCTTAATCTCTTTCTTAAAAGGAGTCTCCCTAATCCATCTTGCTCAATCTGTGGATCTGACAAGGAATCTGTCTCTCATGCTCTTATTGGTTGCCCACGAGCAAAGTCTATTTGGAAAGCTTCATCTTTTAAACAGTTTTATTTGTCTTATTACAGAAGTGACATCAAGGAATTTCTATTTCAGGCTTTTCAAATGTTAAATAAACAGGATTTTCAAGTCTTTATTACTTTCATTTGGCAGATTTGGAATACATGAAACTCTATTCTTTTCAAAAAGAATCATACTACTAACAATGTGGAAGAATTTGCTGTGAATTACTTGCAGGAATACAAGGATGCACAACATTCCCAACAACATGACAGTCAGCCATCAGAAACTTCAAACATCTCTCAGTCATCTTATCAGCATAGGCCTCTTTCCTTGTCTCCTGAAACTCCTGCTCTTTTTGTAGATGCAGCCATTGACCATCATAAAAGCCTAACTGGTGCTGGTTTTGTCTTCAAACGTGGACATCAAACTGTGTTGGCTTCTCAATTCTGTAGGCTGCCTGGTGTTGTCTCGCCCATTTTCTCAGAAGGCCAAGCTCTTTTACAAAGTCTCAAATGGTGCATTGATTCCCAGTATACACCTCAAGTTGTTTTCTCAGATTGCCTAAACTTAGTCTCAAAAGTAAATGGAGATTGGCAGGACAACTCTGCTCTTTCTGGTTTAGCTTCGCGCATTCGGTTGCTCTTCTCGAACTTCCCTGGTGCTTCTTTGCAGTTTCTTCCTCGGCAGTTTAATGTGGAAGCCCATAACTGTGCTCGTGAAGCTCTCAGGTCTAGAGAAGTGAGCTAGAGGAAGTCCTTCTTCTTCCTCTTTGGCTGCTTGCTATTGCTGTTGTTTTTCCTCTTTTGCAGCCTCTCTTTCTCAAAAAAAAAAAAAAAATGTTGTTTTATTATTTCTCTCTCCATTTTTTAATGACTACATTTAAGAGTAATTTTTTTTTCTTTTTCATTGAGTTACCAAAAAGTAACTTATATTTTACAATTAAACAAAATTTAATATGCAAACTAAATTCACGAGTTACTAAAATACACTTTATTATCCATAATTAAAATTTATTATATAATAACAAATTATTTTCTACAATAAACTAAAGTTACCAAAATTTTAAGTAATATTAAGATATCATAATAAATTTTAAAATAACTAATTGGTCATTAGTTTAGATGTCTAAAAAAATTTACAATAAATTATGTGATTTATTTTACTTTATTGCAACACATTAGTTTCTTAAATAGGATTGAAGGTAACATAAATGTTATTAAAAAAAAATAAACATATAGTTTTAAAAGTAACTAATCTAAAAATAACTTTGAAGGTTACTCAAATATATTAATATAAGTTAAAAATGATTAATTGAGTATTAAAATTTATACAAATAAATTTTTGAGGTAAGTAAAATGTATTTCAAAACCAAATTATATAATATATAAATGATTTTATAAAAAAAAGTAACTTATTGATTTTTTATTAGTATCATAAGTAACTAAAAAGTTACTTTTTTCAAAGGTAGAAAAATAAGAAAAAAGCAAGATTTTAGAATTATTTACATTTCAGGTATATTAGTTTGTAATTAAGGCAGATTTTAATGATGTGGCAAGGTATTATTGTAAATGAGATTTATTAAGGTATTTTTGTAATTATTTTATATTTTATGTATAGTTTTGAAAAAATCCCAAGAAAATATAACATTATTAAAAAGTAGTATTATGGAAATGGGCCCAATATATGAGTCAGCCCATTAAAAATAACAAAGTCTAACAACCCATTACTAAATATACGTTAGGTTTTACCAAAGTCTCACCAAGTTCATCCTCACGGTAGAGCTTCAAATAACTTAGTACTTAATTAAGTTAATGAGCCTATTGAGTAGTCATTAATGAGGTATGCCTGTTTCAATAGCCGCATTTTAATTAGCAGCAGCGATGATTTACTTTTCATTACTTTGAAGTTCACTTTTTCTTAAGATTTTATTTTTGTGTTTCTTTGAGTAGTCATGTTTTGTTATATATGCTTAACAACGATGCTTGTTTTGCTAGAATGATTTATAAACTGTATGTTCTTAATTTTGTCATTTGAAATAATTTACTACTTAATTCAAGTATCCATATAGGGGAAATGCTGAGCTTGAAATAATTTTTAATGAAATTTTCGTCTAATAATATATTATTCGACTTATTTACTTTAGAGAATTTAGTTATGTTAGTGTTTTGTTCTTATTAGAAATGCAAACCGAATTGAATGAATATATTACTATTCTAGTTTATAACAATAATTCTCTTACGGCCTCTCGAATTATAGTAGATTAATCTTAAATCAATCTTATATCAAAAAAACCATTTAAAAAGTATTAGAAATGTAAGTGCTATCTTTTTTCAATATATATATTAGAAATGTAAGTGAAGGGATGAATTTGTAGATGTATTTATTTTTTATTTTTTTATATGAAATGGATAAATTTTAATTATTTTGAGAGAAATTTGTTAAAAATAAATAATTTAAGGAGTAAAATTCTATAAGTATTATTATTCGGATGTAAAAATCTCATTCATTAGTCCAAAATTTATACTATTATTAGTTTTCTTCTTTCACATTTTTTTTTTTTTGTTTAGTTTTTTTTTATCTGATATATTTAATCACACCAAATAGCAGGCATCTTTTATAACAACATTACTGTCATTATTCAAACAATGTCTGTTGTCGTTTTGACCTCAATTGTCGTTTTTTAATGTATTTGTCGTTAATTGATGGTCAATTTAATTTTAGCCTTTAGTTTGCCTAAAAGGGCTATAAAGTTATTTTCCTTAAACCCAATCGCAAACCCTAAATCCCAAACTCCATAACTCTTTCAGACCAAGATCAGTACTATAGGATTCTTTTTCTGATTACTGAGGTACTATAGGATTCTATTTCTCAAATTCTTCTACTAAGATTTCGATTTGATTTATTATTTTGGGGGTGGGTTTTCAGATCGAAGAAAATGGGTGACAAGAAAAAGAAAGCTACGATCTTCATTCGACTTGTTTCAGCTGCTGGAACTGGGTTTTTCTATGTGAAGAAGAAGCCATCGAGAATGGTGGAAAAGCTTGAGTTTAGGAAATTTGACCCTCGAGTGAATCGTCATGTCCTATTCACTGAGGCCAAAATGAAATGAAGTGAAAATAGACCAAAAATTGGGTCCATAGGTTTGTTATTGTTAAGCTTTATTTCTTCTTTATTTTGTTCAATACTCAGATTTTTTTTATGTGTCTTTTTTAGACAATCTTGTTCTATGATATGAAATAGAATCGGGTTCTAATTATTAATTGATTCTGCTAGTGGGTTTATTCTCTCAAGCTATATTGAATGAGAGAATTGATTCATATCTGATTTTTATTGAAAAATAAAGTAAAATAAAGATTATGTATGTATATATTTTGTTTCTTCACAATTTTTCCATGAATTCTCACAATGAATTTTGAATGAACTATATTGTGTGAGTGTTGTTGTTGTAATTATTATTATGTGAAATGGTCTTGTGTGCTATTGGGTTGATACTTTGTGATGATTAATGTTATAGCTTTAAAAAACTTGAGAACCTGAATTGAGTTATTGAATGAACTATTTCTCTTGTGTTATTGAGTTGTTTGTGGAATGGTCTTATTATTATTATTTTTGTTTATTGTAAAGTCAAGACTGTTCTGGCTGAAGGTTAGGTTAGGCAGATATTCTAATTTGTTTAGTGTATAAGTACTAACTAGAGGTTCTAATTTTCTTTTAATCCCTTAATTATAATTGTATCATCTATAGTTTGTGATCAAATAATTATACTATATTTTGTTGGATAGGATATGATAAAGTAGGATTTACATAAGATTTTTGTTCTGAGATTAGTGTGGATAGTGAAACAATTAATCCAACCCCAACATGAGATAAGTGGTATGATTTGATCATATCATAAATTGTTTTCTTATAATTTATTATTGGAAAGTTAGTCAATTCATTCATTGGTGACTTATAAATTATTGTAATGTATGATTTTGATTCATTAAGTTCACCAATATGAATTCTGTTTGCTCTGATAATTATTCAACTTCATATTCATATTCCAACTATTACAATTAAAACGAAGAGAAAAGGACATAGGAATTTTAATGCAAATTGTATCATTGACTCACTACTTGTATTTAGACAACGCATTAAACCTATTTGATTTATATAAATATCAGTATGTATAGATATGTTTTAAAGAAACCTAACTGATATTGACAATGGGTGATAGTGTGTTTGTTTGTTCCCATTAGGTTGTGAGTGGGATTATAGTGAAGGCCTTTGAGAATATTTTTTTTTTTTCACTAACATTCCAAAGTAACAAACAATATTTCTAGAAGGTCTTTAGCCTAAACACAAGGCCATTTGGTTGAAAAAAAGGGCAAGAATTTATAATTTATAAATGCATCCGAATTTTCAAAAATTTGACTTAAATTGATTTTTAGTACTTTTTTTAATTGTTCATTTACTTTCTTTTGTGATAATTTTAATTATTTTATTTTATTTTGTTTTTGTATAAATATATTTTATTTTTACTCTAATAAAACTTTATATATTTTCTTGGTTTTTTTTTTTGTTGATATTTAAAAAATATTTTATTTTATATACTTATTTTTATAGAATGTGGGAAGGATGAGGAAAATTAGATATAGTGCATTCATACCTTTAGGGGCTGTGGGAACTTTGATGAATATTTTAACAAAATACGGAAGTGTTCTAGTGTGTGTAAAGTGGAAAGAGTCTCACATGAAATATGAGTCCTTGTGCAACTTTGACACTTGGGTTAAGACTCCAAGGGGTACCCATTTTTGTACAAATGGGTGAGGACTCACACACTTAACCCACCATACACGTGCGCGCGAGCCATCTGAGTCAAGCTGGGTTGGTTGGTGTTGTTGGGTTTTATGCCCTAAATAAAACTCTTTACAATATGATTAGTTATCAATATAAGAAATTTGAAGTGATTGATGTTTGCGTGAATTTTACATGCTAATGGTTTAATATGTTTATTACATTCATACACACAAAATCAGTTAAATCCAGATCATATGTTTATTCACAATTACAGTATCGTCAACACAGTGGAATGTGATTGTGATCATATGAATCAAAAGTTTTGGTCCCTGTTTCATCAGTGTTATTGGATTTACACTAATGTGATAATCAGCGATGATGTGTACTTACACTTGGAGTAAGTGTTATGTTCTTTCCAGGACATTAGTAAAGTATACTAGTTTCGAATGTATGGAATATACATTGGACTGGACCGATATTGCAACTAAGTTAAGATATTACAAACTTACCGTTATACATATCTTTCTAAGTCAATATCAGTAGTTGATCTTAAGATTAAAAGAATCTAAATCCTGATATGCTTAGGCTCAACTCAGGAGTGTTATTCATGTTCTTAGATTTATTAGTTAAGCCTACTTTTGGGTCAGGGTGATACGTATATTTTGGGAACATGATAGTATGATTGAGTGGGAGTGCTGAACATAAATATGGAATCTATAGCTTCTACTGGTGTATAGAAGTCAAGTGATGATTCCCTTCGAGCTTAGCAAATAGAAGTAAATGGATGAGCTCTTGTTTAACTGACTAATCATTAGATCACTAAACACCATTTACAATATAGAAATCCCATCTCGATGTAGATCATCTATATAGAGGATCTTTAAATCACAATAAGATTATAACAATGGTTAAATGAGATAGTATATTGATATCGTGGAACATACAATATGCTCTATATAAGTCTGAGAGTGCAATTCTAAGTTCTAAGAGTGGATTCAACGAAGAATTAATAAGTAGGAATTTACTTGGTAAATTTGGTTCACTTATTGGAAGCTCAGCATATAGATCCATGGTCCCCATTCTAGTTGAGAACATTCTGCTTGTAAGACTCATTAATTGATTCGTGATTGATCAATTATAATTCTAAAGTTAGACTATGTCTAATTTTATGAATTTTCACTAAGCAGGGGTGAAATTGTAAAGAAAAGAGTTTTCTAGGTTTATTTATTTATTAATGGACTTTATATGTCTAATTAATAATTAAATTAAATGACAATATTATTTAATAATCTATTTTAGTTATTAAATAATTAGTTTTGGCATTTAAAAGGTTAGAATTGGAAAATTGGCGTTTTTGAGAAAATAGAGATAAAATTTGATAAAAGTGCAAAATTAAGTGAGGCCCAATACCACACCATGGCCGGCCACTTAATGTGCTTTTTCAAATTAATATTTTCATTATTTTAATGCCAAATAAATCCTAACCTAAACCTAGTAGTTGCCTATAAATAGAAAGTGATGGCTCAGTCTCACAACATGCTTTCATTAGTAATCTGACAGAAATTTCTCTCTTCAGAAAAACTGAGCCTTCCCCACTTTCTATACCTGGCCGAAATCCCTCTCTCTTTTCTCCTTCATCTTTTTCGTGACCCTAGTGAAAGAGTAAGTGCCCACACACAGCAAGCAGTAACCCAATCATAGATTGGAAGACTGTGAAGGATCAAACTTGAAGAAGAAGGACATTCGGGCTCAGATCTTGATTATACTCTGCTACAGAAAGGATACAAGGGTTAGAGATCTGAGTGGAAGGAGACATTAACTCCGCTGCATCAATGTAAGGTTTTCTTAACTTTATATGTGTTTAATTTATCGTTTTAGAAAGTTCTTATTTAGGATGTTAATAAACATACTTGTGAGTAGATCTAAGATCTTGGTAAAATAATTTTCCAACAGGTGTGGTGTGGCGTAACATTTTATTATTTTTACAAAAAAATTATTTAATCAAATAATAATTTTTATTATTTTTTTAATTTTTAATTTAATTGAAAAACGTATTTAATTGAAACTGATTAATTAATCGTATCAATTAATGGGACACGTTCAACCAACCAACTACACTTCACGATTCAGAGAACGTTCTTTCTTCTCGTTATATTATTTCAATCCATTCATCAATATAATGTGATTGAACTGATGAGAAGAATACATCTTTTTTATATCGAAAAAATAGACACAGTTTTCACTATAAAAGTCCATCTGCGATATCATAAATTTTAGGGTGTATTCGACAGTTCTTTATAGTACAGTGGGCTTTTGATACAGTACGACTGTACTGTTTTATCTTGGGGATGATCGATAAATTTTGACTACTTGTACATTCTTTGACAGTGTTGCAAACGTCTTAAAGAAAGTGACTTAGTTTGTGACTCAATTTAAAAAATTTATTCGATAATATCGTTTCTCTTTTATTTTTACTAGGAGTTAATCAACATCATCACATTCACATCATATCCAAATTGTAATGTGAAATAGATGTTTAAAATAATGAACTTTATTTATTGTTAATTAGTTTCAAATATTGTATCTGATAAATTTTAGTGTACCCTTAAGTATTATCTAAACAATATATTTTTTTTTTCTTTCTAACTACATTATGAATTATCTAACCTTTCATTTCCTTTTCTATTCAATAGTATCTTAAAAGAGTGTATATGTAATAGTATCTACAACAAATAAATGTGTAAAAATGTTAAAGGGTACTCATAGTACCTAGCACTCTTACGAAGTGTAATATTATTATTAGTACAATTTAATATCAGGTCTTACTTATTTTAATATAATAAAAATTATAAAAAACCGATAATTAATTATAAGATGACATATCATAGAGATACTAGACACCTTGGTGTCCCGTAAGAATACTGATAGATATTAGGAGATAAATCTTTTACTACCATGAACTACTTTATTTATTGTCGATTAATTTTTCGAGTTGGAATCTCCCTAATCTGAAGTGACATCTTATCAATACTAAAATTTAATTATATTTTATATTGTAACAAGAATTCACAATATTAATTGTACACGGAAAATAATTATTTTAACATTTTAATAATTATCAATACTAAAAAAATTATTTAACATTTTAATAATTATTTTAATTAAGTGTACACAATTTACAATGTTCATAATATTCAAATAAAAAAATATAAACAATTTAATATAAGAGAAATTAAGAACAACATTTATTATCACGAATTAAGAAATCATATTTTAAGGTTTTGAAATAAATCTTAACTAAAAAGAAACTACTCTATGCTAATCATCATAATCAAAATCATAATTAAAAGGTAAAGAGATAAGAAAAGAAAAGAACTAAAATGATGAATAATTGGTAATACAATCTTCTTCTTCTCCATTTTCCATGAGTTTTTCTTTCAAAAATGCAGTCTCCAAAAATAAAACTTAAAAATCTTATTTATATCCCATGAAAATTCTTTGATTTAAATTAAAAATAAAATTTAAAATTTTAGAAATCACGCTCTTGTTGTGGGGAGGGTTTATGCTCGTTGCGACGAGAGCTTTCTGGAGAAAACCCTAATTGTCCAATCGCACGCTCGTTGCGGCAACGCTTTAGGCTCTCTGCAGCCACAACACGCTTGCTATAGCGAGAGCCCTACTAAATTTTTTTTGTCGCGTGTTAAGATTAGTATTTTGGCCATAACTCTTTCAATATAATTCGAAATTGGACGATTAAAGATGTTATGAAAAGCTAAGAACAAGATCTACAGCTTTTATATTCAGCTTTAAGCACGGGCGGAGGGAGGTAGAGCTTAAGGGTGGCCCTGGCCCCCCAAACCCAATTATATTGATATTGTTTTCTAAAATTTTCTATGTAGGTAATTGTATTTTGTTTTGGTAACTCTTATACATGGCCCCTGATAACTCTAGAAATTAGAGTTATTTTTCACATTTTTTTACTAAAAATTGGTTTAGTTCTTAAGTTTTTAATTAATTTAGTAAGTTTTTAATTATTTTTAAATTTATTAGCTTTATTGTAATTTTATATGTTTTTGTGTGTTTTTATAATTATTTTATTATAATATGTTATGTAGTATTTATTTTTAATTTTATTTTAGTTTTCTAATTAATTTTATGAATCTTTAGGTGTATTTGGTGGATAAAGTATGGATTAATTTGAAGAAGATGTGAAGAAATTGGGGTCAAAATGCAATTTTAAAAGCAAAATCAAATCAGCCCAAGAAGAAGCCCACTCACGGTCAGAGAGTTGACCCAATCTGAGCCGTTCTTTGACTGATCGGACGGCCCAGATGGGCGAGTGCAACTCACCCCCAGGCAGGCGCAAGTGACGCCTGGAATCCTTCTCCCCAGCCTGCACGCGTGGTCCCCAGCAGCATCAGCCTTCTCCATCCGCAGCTTGCCACGCGTCCCCCTGGTCCCCACTTCCGTCAGCGCCCATCCAACAGCAGCTCGCCACGCAAGCTCTCCGTCAGCCCCTCCTCAAATCCCAGCTCGCCAGCTGCCACCTGCAGAAGAAAAAGAAGAAAAAAATTTTGGCTGTTAATTGTATTGCACACATCCGAAAATCACACCAACAAAAGGCCAAAATCCTTATTTTTCTCAAATACTTTACACCTAAATATCAACTTTATTCTCCCAATTATTTTCACCTAAATAAACATTCCTAATTTATTTTTACCCTATCTTTTCACTATTTTTCCATCCAAACAAACATTTATTTTTTCCAATACTCTTACACATACTCTATTTATCCCTTCTCTTCCCAACACTAATTAAATTAATCAATTTATTTATTTTATTTTGATTAATTTAATCTCCCAATTTTGCCTATAAATATGGTGTTGGAAGACCATTTGAAAGAACATCTCTTCACCCTCAAAAACACCTCTTCAACCCAAAACACTTCTCCATTCCACACTCTTCATTTTTACCATTTTTCTTTCTACCATTTTTACACTTTGAAGAGCATGTCAAGTATGTTTATCTTTTGTAATTTCTATCTAGTTATGAGCTTCTAATCTTTTTTCAAGATTATTAAGATGATGATGAAGCAAAATGTAACTAGATAGTGTTTATGTTTGTATGTTGATTTCCCATTTGTGCTATAAAGTTCATGGATTTTTCTATCAAAAATATGTCTTTTTCATCTTCAATATCATGTATTTTTGATTGTTAAAGCATATTTCTACTTAGTTCTTCATTATGCAAAAATATAATACTCTTTGATTAAATGTCTTTCATTAAATTGTTTACATCTAATTCTTAGAATATAAGTGTTATATTTTGCCTAAACATAGTTTCTTTGATTTTGTGTAGTTTCATTAAATTGTAACACATTTAATACTTAGAAATTATACCTTTTATAAGTGAAGAAAAATCCTACATTTTTGAAAATAACTTGTACTTAAAAGAAAAATATATTTTGGAAAATATAGTGTGATTTATTTCAACTATATATATATGAACTTGGAAATCAATATACTTATAAATACTATTGAACTTGCATTTTGTGGATTCTAATATCTTAATAATCTTATTTTACACATCTTATTGGAAAATTATTTTCATACTCACTCATCTTTAATCTTAAGTATTTTAGTTACATGTCTTCTATTTTATTTTGCAAAACTAAAATCCCATCAAATATTTGGAGCTAGGTTAGAATATTCTTACTTTGTTTGAAATAGTTTCTTTTGATGTTAGTCAACTCCCATGGGTTCGACCTTGCACTTACATGAACACTATATTCCGAAACGATTCGTGCACTTGCGAGTATAAATATTAAAACACTCACTTTTGAGGACAACAGCCCCCTCTAAGAAAAAGTCAAACTTTAAAGTAAGTTTGTTCCTTTTCGTTATATTATTTTTCTTTTTTCTTTTAATAATTATAATAATATATATGGTTAGTAGAGTAATATTGTCCATATTAAAAGTTGATTAAAAAATTCAAAACTACTCGTATATTATTTTTCTATTTCTTTTAAATTTCAGACCAAACTTAGCCATAGTCACACCAGTCGCCAACCGCCATTTTTGTGAGCTTTGTTTTGACAATATATATAATTATAATTATAAATATATTTTTGTTTTTTTTAACAAAAATAGCGTTTATAATTAATTAGTAGTGACAATTTTGCAGGAATAAATTGAAGCATTCCACATCCAAGAGCAATGATTAAAGGTAAAAATCTTAATGGAAAATAAAAGTTGAGGTATATTATAGAAAATAAGATGTATTGAAGTTGATTTTTTTCAGATGAAAAAAGCAGTAACAATTGACACATTCTTTAAGAGAAAGAATATTGAAGCTTCGATATCTAATGTCTCATCAAATTTATGTGTGAATATTTATCATGCAAATTTAGAAAACCGTCTGCAAAATCTTTAAGAATTGACATCAAAGAAGGGTTCGATATAACTCATTGGAGCGTGACCCAGGATTGCGACCATAGATATGGGAGTATCCACCTGAGAAGCGTGATGCGGGGTTGCAAAAGTAGAAGTTTTTTCACTTGTGTATAAAAGTGGTAACTCTTATTATTACACTTCCAGTTTTTACAGCTACCACAAAGTGATATTTTTTAACTGTGAATATAGTAAAAATTATACTTCACAACAAAATTATAGATAAATTTTTAAGTGATTGTTTGTTAGTCTATATTGAAAGAGAAATCGCTAAAACATCTAGTATTGATTCACTTATAGATGTCTTTTGTGATATGCAAGAGAGATGATTTATATTTTAGTTTTAGTTATTATGAATTTAATAATTTATTTGAAAATTTTTATTACTTCTTTTAATATATAGTTTGGCCTCCCCAATCATCTCATCCTGGCTCTGCCCCTGGCTTCAAGTCTAGTTCTGCCTTATAAAATTGAGCTCTACAAAATTGATATTTTTTACCAAAGTATGCTAAAATCATTCCAAAATACTTTAAACACATGATTAGCCTTCCAAAATCTTAAAAAATTAAAATTACACTAATTAAAGGTTTAAAGAATTAATTTAATAACAATAATGAGAGAAAATAACACAACTTAATAGAAAAATATGCACTTATCAAATTCCCCCACACTAAAATTTTGCTAATCCCTTAGCAAACTATTTAAATAACAAAAACTCAAAATTAAAAATTAAGATAATATAAACTAATCTAAAATAACTAAACAAAGGTCTTATCAAAAGCTTGATTGTCTTTGAGAATCACACAATAAAGTAATGCCAACACAAATCATATTTTCATGCTCTTTAGAATTTTAACCCTACATGCAATTCACAATTTAATTTCCAAAAATAATTTAATAAGCACGTAATCACAACACCAACTAAAATATATCAAAATTGACCCAAGAGGTACCTAATTTTGTGCAAATAAGTGAGGACTCACACACTTGATCCACAACACACGCTTGCACAAGCCGTTTGAGGCGAGTTGGGCTAGTTGGTGTGGTGTGGTGTGACACTTTATTATTTTAACAGAAAACTTATTTAATAAAATAATTATTTTTATTATAATTTTTTAATTTAATTGAGAAACATGTTTAATTGAAGGTGATTACTTAGTCGTGTCAGTTAATAGGACACATTCAACCAGCTAACTACTCCCCACGATTCAGAAAATGTTCTTCTTCCCATTATATTATTTCAATACATTCATCTATATGATGCGATTAAACTGACGGGAAGAATACATCTTTTTCATATCGAAAAAAATAGACACAGTTTTCACCACAAAAGTCTATCTGCGATGTCATTAATTTTAGGATGTATTCGACAGTTCTCTACAATGTAGTGGGGTTCCGATACAGTACGACTGAGTTGTTTTATTCTTGGGACGACCAATAAATTTTGACTGCTTGCACATTCTTGGGCAGTATCACAAACGTCTTAAAGAGAGCGATCTAATCTGCGACTTAACCAAAAAAATTTATCCAATAATATCGTTCCTCTTTTATTTTTACTAACAGTTTAATCAACATTATTACTGTAACGCCCTAATGCTAAGGCACGCTACAGTGCTTTTTCAATTATAGTGCAATTTTTGATAATCAAAGAATTTTCTCAAAAAAAGTGTCAAATTAAAATTTTTGCATTAAATATTAAACTTTGTAATATAATAAAATATTTACAAGTGCCGGGATCCCGTTTTCAAACTTTGTAAAATTAACATTCCAAAATATACATTTATTACAGGTCGCACAGCGACTATCAAAATACAATCCCCAGATGTCTCGAGACCGAATACTCCAGGTCGCGCTGCTTTGATATGTACAATCCCATCTGAGCTCAGATTCATACCTGTTCAGCCTTAGCCTTTCCTTTACCTACACATGGAAGCAGAACTGTGAGTCGACAGACTCAGTAAGAAATGCATATAACATATCATATAATTTCCGACCTGTAAATAGGCGCCCATACACCTATTTACAGAGCTTAACAGATGAGTATGAACGTTCAATACTAGGGTACAACAACTATACCACATACACAACGTACCTCACCGTACGAGTGTTGGTAGGGTTTACTCCGTACCCTGAGTACCACTGAGTGATATACCACACACCTTAGCACTTTCCCGTACCCGTGTTGGTATCACTGTATCGTACTCACAACAACAATACTCACTATACCAATGCACTCTGTATCATATTCATACAAGTGTTGGTAGTGCAAATTACAATTTAAGCATGCATATACAAACACATATACATACATTCAGATAATCACATCACATATTATATTCAGTTCTTACATGATTTCCGAATTCAAGTGTGCTGGCCGACCTGAACGGAAATCTCGTGCTAGATGGATGCCCTAATAACATTTTGAAACCGAGTAAGTTACATGTTTAAAACCCTAATCCCGGGAAACCCAAAACCAAAACCCTAGATTCTGCTATGCTCTTAATGGGTTATTCTAACTCTAGAAATGGGGAAACACCCATCCGAGGCATCGAAAAGGCAAAAATTGAGAAAATGAAAGGCCCAGGGAACCCTGCCAAAACCGGCTAGCCGGTTTTTGTGGCACTGCACCAGGTTTCCCCAAACTCTTCATTTGTTGCTCAATTCTCTACCAATTTCCATGAAACCTTCCAGAGCTCCTATTCAATGCATAAACAATAAAACCCAGCCAGTATTTCATAGAACAAATCAACAAATCTCAAATTGCCATTAAAGCTTAAAGCTTTGAATTCAAAGCTCAAAGTTGCATAAAACTTACAATCAATCTCAAAACCAGCTACTATGAACTAAAATTAACTCAAAGAAACCCTAAAATTCGAACCCTAAGCCTAACTTAACCTAACAGCTCCTCATAATCAAAATCACCATTTCAACCTAACTTAAAAGCTTGAAAACTAAGAAGGGTTTCATTGGAACTTACCTTAGGTTGATTTCCCCCCTTGGATTCCTTGCTGAAACTCAAAATCACAGCCCTTTCCCCTTGTTCTTGTTGGCTTCGAAGAGAGAGAGAGTGAGAGAGAGAGAGAGAGAGAGAGAGAGAGAGAGAGAAGAGAGAGAGAGAGAAGAAAGAGCTTCTCTTTCAAATTGGTATTTTCCTTCTAATTAACTAAATGGGATAAATCAAATTGGGGAAAAAAATCAATTTTCCCTTGGCTGAAAACAAGTGGCCACGTGCCACACCCCTAGGCAGCCACCCAACCCCAAACAAATTACCAATTTGCCCTTTAAGTTAACAACTTAGGTGTTTCAAAAGCTAGGGGTAAAATGGTAAAATTCCATAACCCCGCTCAATCCCGATAATGTATTTTCTCTAAAATATTTCCCACTAAGAAATAAGGTTCTAAACTTACCCATGTGATCAATCTAGCCATCCATCGCATATTCCGTTGTCGCCGAGCAAAAATTACAAAAATAACATATTTCACATATAAGCTAAATAATACCCCTAGAGTTTAATAAAATCTCCAGAATTGAGAAATTATAACTCTAATATTTATTTCTAAATATTGGGGTCCATAATTAAATTAATTCACAAATAATAATAAAATAATAAAAATTAGTGCTAATTGTCTTTACTAATCCAAATTACTAAAGCGGTCATTACAATTACATTCACATTCACATCATATCCAAATTATAATGTGAAATAGATGTTTAAAATAATCAACTTACTCTATTTATTATTAATTAATTTTAAATATTGTATTTGATAAGTTTTATTATACCCTTATGTATTATCTAAACAATATAATTTTTTTTCTTTCTAATTACATTATGAATTATCTAACCTTTCATTTCCTTTTCTATTAAATTGTAACGCCCTAATGCTAAGGCACGCTACAGTACTTTTTCAATTACAGTGCAATCTTTACTAACCAAAGAATTTTCTCGAAAAACGTGTCAAATTAAAACTTTTATATTAAATATTAAACTTTATAATATAATAAAATATTTACAAGTGTCGGGATCTCGTTTTCAGACTTTTAAAAGTTAATATTCTAAAATACACAAATTACAGGTCGCACAGCGACTATCAAAATACAATTCCCAGATGTCCCGAGACCGAACACTCCAGGTCGCGCTGCTTGACATGTACAATCCCATCTGAGCTCAGGTTCACTACTGTTCAGCCTTCGCCTTTCCTTTACCTATACATGGAAGTAGAACTGTGAGTCGACAGACTCAGTAAGAAATGCATATAACATATCATCTAATTTTCGACCTGTAATTAGGTGCCCATACACCTATTTACAGGGCTTAACAGATGAGCATGAACGTTCAATACTAGGGTACAACCACTATACCACATACACAACGTACCACACTGTACAAGTGTTGGTAGGGTTTATTTCGTACCCTGAGTACTACTGAGTGATATACCACCCACCTTAGCACTTTCCCGTGCTCGTGTTGGTATCACTTTATCGTACTCACAACAACACTCACTATACCAATGCACTCTGTATCATAACCATCCAAGTGTTGGTAGTGTAAATAACAATCTAAGCATGCATATACACACACATATACATACATTCAAATAATCACATCACATATTATATTCAGTTCTTACCTGTTTTCCGAATTCAAGTGTGCTGGCCGACCTGAACGGAAATCTCGTGCTAGATGGATGCCCTAATCACATTTTGAAACCGGGTAAGTTACATGATTGAAACCCTAATCCCGGGAAACCCAAAACTAAAACCCTAGGTTCTGCTATGCTCTTAATGGGTTATTCTAACTCTGGAAATGGGAAAACACCCAACCGAGGCATCGCAAAGGCAAAAATTGAGAAAATGAAAGGCTGGGGGAACCCTGCCAAAATCGGCTAGCCGGTTTTCGTGGCCCTGCAAGCCGGCTAGCCGGTTTGCACCAGGCTTCCCAAAACCGTTCATTCCTTGCTCAATTCTCCCTTAATGCAATGAAACCTTCCAGAGCTCCTATACAATGCATAACAATATAATCCAGCCAGTATTTCACAAAACAAACCAATAAATCTCAAGTTGCCATTAAAGCTCAAAGCTTGAGTTTCAAAACTCAAGCTTGCTTAGAACTAACACCATACACCAAAATCAACTACCAGAACCTTTAATCAACCAATATTGAGCATAAAAACTGAACCCTAACCATTTCTAAACCTAACAGCCCCTAAAACTCAATTTCACATATTCAACCTAAACTTATATTCAAGAACTAGGGCTAGGAGTTGCTAGAGCTTACCTTGGTTTGATTTCTTGTTGAATCCCTTGCTGAAACACAGAAAATTAGCAGCAAAACTCCCTTGCTTGCTTCAGCCGAAAGAGGAAAAGAGAGGAAGAGGCTATGTTGATTTTTCTACTTTTTCCTATTTTCTCTAAATGGAATAAAGATTAGGAAAAATCCATTTCCTTTGCTGAATATAGCTTGGCTAGGTGTCAACTAACTAGGAAACCACCTATCCTTGACTTAACAAAAAGTCCAAATTGCCCTTTGACTCAAACTTAGGGTATTAACCAAAACTAGGGGTAAAATGGTCAAATTCCATAACCCCGCTCAATCCCGATAATTTATTTTCTGAAAAATATTTCCCACTAAGAAATAAGGTTCTAAACTTACCCATGTGATCAATCTAGCCATCCATCGCATTTTCCGTTGTCGCCGAGCAAAAATTATAAAAATAATATATTTCACATATAAGCTAAATAATACCCCTAGAGTTTAATAAAATCTCCAGAATTGAGAAATTATAACTCTAATATTTATTTCTAAATATTGGGGTCCACAATTAAATAAATTCCCAAATAATAATAAAATAATAAAAATTAGTGCTAATTGCCTTTACTAATCCAAATTACTAAAGCGGTCATTACAATTATCCCCCCGTTAAAAGGATTTCGTCCTCGAAATCTAACCTGAATAGCTCTGGATGTTGAGTCCTCATATCAGACTCCAACTCCCAGGTGGCTTCCTCCACCTTGTTGTTCCTCCAGAGCACCTTAACCAGAGCAATAGTCTTATTCCGAAGAACTTTTTCTTTCTTATCCAGAATCTGTACAGGTTGCTCTTCATAGGATAAGTCTGGTTGCAGTTCAAGGGCTTCATAACTCAAGACATGAGTCGGGCCTGACACGTATTTCCTCAACATAGAGATGTGAAATACGTCATGAACAGCCGATAACGCTGGTGGTAAGGCTAGCCGATACGCTACCTGCCCGACCTTCTCGAGTATCTGAAATGGCCCAATGAACCTAGGGCTTAACTTACCCTTCTTCCTGAAGCGCCTAATACCCTTCATTGGTGAAACCTGCAGGAAAACATGTTCCCCTGCCTGAAATGTAACATCCCTGCGCTTCGGATCAGCATAACTTTTCTACCTGCTTTGAGCAGCAAGCATCCGAGCCTTGATACTGAATTTCACAACATTGGCTTTCCCGGGGTGATACTGAATTTCACAATCCTAGTCCTTAACCAATTCAAACCACCTTCTCTGCCTCATATTCAAATCTTTCTGGGTGAAAAAGTATTTGAGACTCAGTATAAATCTCGCACTTCTCACCGTAAAGATAATGTCGCCATATCTTTAGAGCAAAAACCACAGCAGGAAGCTCTAAGTCATGAGTTGGATAGCGCTGCTCATATTCTTTCAGTTGACGAGAGGCATAAGCTATGACTTTGTCAGCTTGCATCAGAACACATCCCAGACCTTGTCTGGATGCATCACAATAAACCACAAATTTCTCTTGATCTGATGGCAAAGCTAACACCGGAACTGTTATCAAACGTTGCTTCAACTCTTGAAAGCTTGTTTCACACTTATCTGACCACACAAATTTCTGATTTTTCTTGGTCAATTCGGTTAGGGGCATAGAAATTTTAGAAAATCCTTCTAAGAAATGCCGATAATACCCTGCTAAACCGAGAAAACTTCGAACTTCCGTCACAGACTTTGTCCTCGGGCAATTCTTCACTGATTCTACCTTGTTTGGATCAACCATAATTCCATTCTTTCCAACAATATGACCCAGAAAAGACACCTCAGACAACCAGAATTCGCACTTTTTGAACTTTGCATACAACTTGTGATCCCTAAGTCGCTGCAATACCATTCGAAGATGATGCTCGTGCTCCTCTTCTGACTGAGAGTATACAAGAATGTCATCGATAAACACTATAACGCAGTTATCGAGGAAATCCTTGAATACCCTATTCATAAGATCCATATAGGCCGCAAGAGCATTAGTCAATCCGAATGACATTACCAGAAACTCATAGTGCCCATATCTGGTTCTAAAAGCAGTCTTCGGTATGTCCTCCTCTCAAATTCTGAGTTGATGATAACCAGATCGTAAATCAATCTTTGAAAACACTGTCTTTCTCTGAAGCTGATCGAACAGATCGTCGATTCTGGGCAACGGGTACTTGTTCTTAATCGTCAACTTGTTTAGTTCCCGATAATCAATACACATTCTGAGGGAACCATCTTTCTTTTTCACAAAAAGACCCGGAGCTCCCCAGGGTGATACACTAGGTCGAATAAACCCAATGTCAAGCATCCCCTGAAGCTGCAACTTAAGCTCCTTGAGTTCTGCTGGAGCCATTCTATATGGAGTTTAAGAAACAGGTTCGACTCCAGGTGCCAGATCAATTACAAAATTAATCTCTCGCTGTGGCGGAAATCTCGGCAACTCCTCGGGAAACACGTCGAGAAAATCTTTCACCACCCTGACTACCTTAGGCCCAAATGTTTCAGGTCTGCTGGAGTCAAGTACCACTGCTAGAAATCCTACACAGCCACTGCATAGTAAATCTCTAGCCCTTAGTACAGAAATAACCGGGATCCGGGACCCCTGGACTGATCCAACATAAATAAATGGATCTTCACCTTCCAGCTGAAAAGTCACCATTTTTTGCTTACAATCTATACTGGCCGAATACTTGGACAGAAAATCCATTCCCAGTATAATGTCCAACTCAGTTAACTTCAGTTCTATAAGGTCAGCGCTCAACTCCCTATCTTCGATCCTAATCGGCATAGACCAAATGCGCCTATTAGAGATAACCAACTCCCCGCTAGGCATTAGGGTTCCAAACCCTCTTTCAAAAACATCACAAGGCCTACCCAAAAGATCAATTATTCTTGTAGCTACATATGAGCGTGTAGCTCCCGAATCAAATAATACTGTAAACAATAAGTTGTTGATGGGAAGCTGACCTGTCACAACCGAAGGACTGGCTGCAGCATCGGCTTGGGTGATAGCGAACACTCGAGCAGGAACCGGTTTCACCTCAGCTTTCGGCTCCTCTTTCTTTGCCTGGGGGCAATCTTTCTTAAAATGCCCCACCATGCCACACAGGAAGCATGTCTTCCGGTTACACTCTCCCGGATGATGTTTCTTGCATCGTGGACACTCAGGGTAAGAGTAACCCTAACGTCCACCTCTGCCTTGGTTCCCACGGAACCGCTTACTTTGCCCTGAGCCACCAGAAGCTGGGGCGACTTTCCTTTTCTGATTAGTGGTGGAGTCACCACCATCCCTACCATAAACAGGAGTAGGAACAGTGGGGTTTCCACCAACACTCGGAGTCACCCGGGGCTCCTGAAGAAATTTCACCGCACCTTCGGCTCTCAAAGCCTTTTCAACCATTTCTGCGTATGTAGTTGCCTCGGTGGTAGTAATCACCAAATCGTGCCTAATTTTCGCACTCAAACCCGCCAGATATTTCTCTTTCTTGCTGATATCAGTTGGCACAATTCCCGCTCCGAGTTTGGCCAGACGGTCAAATTTTGTCGTATACTCCGTAACTGACATTCCCTCAGTTTGAACTAGTTCAGTGAACTCTTTCCTGCTTTGCACTGCGGAAAGCTTCATTGTAATATTTGGAGTCAAACAACTCCTTGAATTCTTCCCAGGTCATCACTGTGACGTCCCAAGTGAGGGTTATCAACTCCCACCACACGAGAGCGTCTTCCTGAAACTGGAAAGTGGCAACCCGATCATTACCAACCACTCCCATAAAATTGAGGATACGCTCGATCACTGTGAGCCACTGCTCAGCCTTCATTACATCCGGACCTCCCAGAAACACTAGAGGTGCCTGCTTCCGGAACCTTTCATACAGTGGCTCCATACGGTTGCCAACAACAGGTTGTTCTGCTGGCACCGCTAGAACTGCAACAGCCTGAACAACTTGAGGAGGCATAGCAGGAGGACCCTGCTGCCTCAATCTCTGAATCTCTTCATCTTGTTGGCGGATCCGATCTTGCATTTCCGCAAATCTTTGCTCCCAATTCGGAGGAGCTTGTGGTGGATTTACAGGGCGACCACCCTATGCTCTGCCACGGCCACAGCCGCGACCACGAGGATTTTGGGGATTTCTCTGACCACCTCCGGTCTCAACCATATCACCCTGACTTCTTGTATTTCACGGGGCGTCCATTTAATAGGACTTAGCTTGCGAATCCATAAGCCAGGCAGGTTAGACAGCGATCAAAACTTAACACCGCTCTTAAAGACTTAAAGGAACACACTTTCTTTTTTTAAAAAAAAAAATAATTAATTAAAATCTAATATGCTTCCTAACATGCTTTCACATTCACAGTTATTTAAAAAACTAAACAAGTACGGGCTTACTGAACCGTGAACCGAGCTTTCTCTGATGAAGATTCATGTCTTAGCAAGCTTCGGTAGACAAACCTGCCTGCTCTAATACCAAAATTGTAACGCCCTAATGCTAAGGCACGCTACAGTGCTTTTTCAATTACAGTACAATCTTTGCTAACCAAAGAATTTTCTCGAAAAACGTGTCAAATTAAAACTTTTATATTAAATATTAAACTTTATAATATAATAAAATATTTACAAGTGTCGGGATCCCGTTTTTAAACTTTTAAAAGTTAATATTCCAAAATACACAAATTACAGGTCGCACAGCGACTATCAAAATACAATTCCCAGATGTCTCGAGACTGAACACTCCAGGTCGCGCTGCTTGACATGTACAATCCCATCTGAGCTCAGGTTCACTCCTGTTCAGCCTTCGCCTTTCCTTTACCTACACATGGAAGCAGAACTGTGAGTCGACAGACTCAGTAAGAAATACATATAACATATCATCTAATTTCCGACATGTAATTAGGCGCCCATACACCTATTTGCAAGGCTTAACAGATGAGCATGAACGTTCAATACTAGGGTACAACCACTATACCACATACACAACGTACCACACTGTACAAGTGTTGGTAGGGTTTATTTCGTACCCTGAGTACTACTGAGTGATATACCACCCACCTTAGCACTTTCCCGTGCTCGTGTTGGTATCACTGTATCATACTCACAACAACACTCACTATACCAATGCACTCTGTATCATAACCATCCAAGTGTTGGTAGTGTAAATAACAATCTAAGCATGCATATACACACACATATACATACATTCAGATAATCACATCACATATTATATTCAGTTCTTACCTGTTTTCCGAATTCAAGTGTGCTGGCCGACCTGAACGGGAATCTCGTGCTAGATGGATGCCCTAATCACATTTTGAAACCGGGTAAGTTACATGATTGAAACCCTAATCCCGGGAAACCCAAAACTAAAACCCTAGGTTCTGCTATGCTCTTAATGGGTTATTCTAACTCTGGAAATGGGGAAACACCCAACCGAGGCATCGCAAAGGCAAAAATTGAGAAAATGAAAGGCTGGGGGAACCCTGCCAAAATCGGCTAGCCGGTTTCGTGGCCACCAAGCCGGCTAGCCGGTTTGCACCAGGCTTCCCAAAACCGTTCATTCCTTGCTCAATTCTCCCTTAATGCAATGAAACCTTCCAGAGCTCCTATACAATGCATAACAATATAATCCAGCCAGTATTTCACAAAACAAACCAATAAATCTCAAGTTGCCATTAAAGCTCAAAGCTTGAGTTTCAAAACTCAAGCTTGCTTAGAACTAACACCATACACCAAAATCAACTACCAGAACCTTTAATCAACCAATATTGAGCATAAAAACTGAACCCTAACCATTTCTAAACCTAACAGCCCCTAAAACTCAATTTCACATATTCAACCTAAACTTATATTCAAGAACTAGGGCTAGGAGTTGCTAGAGCTTACCTTGGTTTGATTTCTTGTTGAATCCCTTGCTGAAACACAGAAAATTAGCAGCAAAACTCCCTTGCTTGCTTCAGCCGAAAGAGGAAAAGAGAGGAAGAGGCTATGTTGATTTTTCTACTTTTTCCTATTTTCTCTAAATGGAATAAAGATTAGGAAAAATCCATTTCCTTTGCTGAATATAGCTTGGCTAGGTGTCAACTAACTAGGAAACCACCTATCCTTGACTTAACAAAAAGTCCAAATTGCCCTTTGACTCAAACTTAGGGTATTAACCAAAACTAGGGGTAAAATGGTCAAATTCCATAACCCCGCTCAATCCCGATAATTTATTTTCTGAAAAATATTTCCCACTAAGAAATAAGGTTCTAAACTTACCCATGTGATCAATCTAGCCATCCATCGCATTTTCCGTTGTCGCCGAGCAAAAATTATAAAAATAATATATTTCACATATAAGCTAAATAATACCCCTAGATTTTAATAAAATCTCCAGAATTGAGAAATTATAACTCTAATATTTATTTCTAAATATTGTGGTCCACAATTAAATAAATTCCCAAATAATAATAAAATAATAAAAATTAGTGCTAATTGCCTTTACTAATCCAAATTACTAAAGCGGTCATTACAATTCAATAGTATCTTAAAGGAGCACATATGTAATAGTATCTACAACAAATAGATGTGTAAAATTGCTAAAGGGTACTCATGGTGCTTAGCACCCGTATAAAGTGTAATATTATTATTGGACAATTTAATATCAAATACTACTTATTTTATTTTAATAAAGCTAACTAATTATAAGACGATATGTCATAGAAATACTAGACACTTTGATGCCCCGTAGCAATACTGATAGATCTGAGGAGATAAATCTTTCACTACCATGAATTACTTTATTTATTGTCTATTACTTTTTTGAGTTAGAATCTTCCTAATTTTATCATCACTTGAAGTGACATCTTATCAATACTAAAATTCAATTAGTTTAATATTTTATATTGTAACACAAATTCACAATATTAGTTGTACACCTAAAATAATTATTTTATTATTTTAATAATTATCAATACTAAAATAATTATTTTAATTAATTGTACATAATTCACAATATTCATAACATTCAAATAGAAAAATATAAACAATTTAATATAAGAAAAATTAAGAACAACATTTATTTTCACGAATCAAAAAATTATACTTTAGGGTTTTGAAATAATAATTAATTAAAAAAAAAACCTACTCTACACTAATCATCATAATCAAAATCATAATTAAAAAGTAAAGAGATAGGAGAATAAAAGAACTAAAATGATGAACAATTGGTTATGCAATTTTTTTCTTTTCCACTTTCTATGAGTTTCTCTCTCAAGAATGTAGTCCCAAAAAATAAAACTTAAAAGTCTTATTTATATCCCATAAAAGTCCTTTGATTTAAATTAAAAATAAAATTTAAAATTTCGGAAGCGTACTCTTGCCTTGGGGAAGGTTTATGCTCGTTTCAGCGAGAGCCTCCTAGAGAAAAATTTTAAATTTCCAATTGCACGCTTGCTACGGCAAAGCTTTAGGCTCCATGCGGCCACAACACGCTCGCTGCAGCGAGAGCTCCCTACTGAAAAATTTCTGTCGCGTCTTCAAAATTAGTATTTTGGCCATAACTCCTTCAATACAACTCGAAATTAGACGATTAAAGATGTTGTGAAAAGCTGAGAACGAGATCTACAACTTCCATGTTCAGCTTCAAATCCATTTTTTCCTTGTAAAATTGAGCTCTGTAAAATTGATCTTTTTCACCAAAGTATTCTAAAATTATTCCAAAATACTCTAAATACATGATTAGCCTTTCAAAATCTTAAAGAATTAAAATTACACTAATCAAAGGTTCAAAGAGTTAATAGAATAACAATAATGAGAGAAAATAACACAACTTAATAGACAAATATACACTTATGAAATTTCCTCACACTTAAATTTTGCTAGTCACTTAGCAAACTATTTAAATAACAAAGACTCAAAATTAAAAATCACGATAATATAAATTAATCTAAAATAACTAAACAAAGGTCTTATCGAAAGCTTGATTTTCTATGAGAATCACACAACTAAGTAATGCCAACACAAGTCAGATTTTCATGCTCTTTAGAATTTTAACCCTACATGGAATTAAAAATTTAATTTTCAAAAATAATTTAATAAGCATATAATCACAACACCAACTAGAATATATCAAAATTGACCTATACTTGCCAAATTATTCTCTTTTAAAAGAGTCCCTATATAGCAAAATATAGTTTTCAGTAAAAGGAATCCACTCCATAGATATTAATCAATATCATTCTCCATTAATATAAGCACATAATTAAAAAAAAAAATTATAAAGTCTTTTTAAGCTTGTAATATAAAACTAAGGCTAAGGGTAGATGAGAAAAATATATTTAAGCGTAAATCACACCAAAGCATACATCAATTTTATTCTTTGAATGAGAGATGGGTTAAGGATTTTGGGTTACACAAGAAAAGTAACCGTTCTTATGGCTCAAATATAGAAAATTAAGAAATAATAATTACAAAGGTAGACTAAAAAAGTTCAAATGATCTAAAGAATTACTTTAATCATTTTTTTAATCATGTGTACTTATTATTTAGCCTCAGAAAACTAATCAAAGGTTTTTAGAGTGGTAGGGACATCAATAACTCTAATTTATTTTAAGAAGCATGAATTTTTTTCAAAACATTTCAGTGGTGAATTCAATCGTGCATAAAGTGAAATATAGCATAAATCAAAAATAGTGATTCACATAGGAGTCAAACATACAAATCACATGCAATTCGTTATCATTTAACATCACTTAAAGCACAATTCAAAGTTTCATCATCGACCAATGCTTTCAACAAAACTTTATTAAACCTCATCAAAATAAATAAACTAAACTAAACTAAAATAAAATAAAATATGATAGACACCACAATTATTCTCCCCCAATACTTAATATAAGCATTGTCCTCAAGGTTTAATCAAATAAAATCAATGCAAAATAAAAAGAAAATGGTAAGAAAAACTCCTATAAATTTGCTTTGTTTAACATCGTTAGCTCAACTGCATGGTGTACCACATATGGTCTTCACGCTGGGTCTTCTAACAAAGACTCATTATATACTTATTAATGAAATCTAACACATTGTATTTGAGTGCTTCACCATCAATTTTTATTATAAGTATTCATGTTTTCATATCCAACTTCTTACTCGCAGTGAGTAAGAAAGGTATTTTAAATAGAATTGATGTAGGATTGTGATCACTTTCATCTTCCATCTCAATTATGTAGGAATCACTTGAAGTGACAAGTCTTTTAGCCTACACAAAAATATCTTTAACTATCCATGGGAGATAAGCAATAGTCTTATTAGTCAATTGAATAAAAACTTAGTTTTTTTTAATGGATCAAGATTTAAAGAAGTAAAATTAGAATAAGATATCATATTAATAATTGATCCTAAATCTATCATGCAATGATCAAACCTGATTTTATCAATTGTGTATTGAATTGTAAATGTCCCAAGATCCTTACACTCATGTAGCAACATTTTTTAGAAAACAGCAGAAACATCCTCTCCCACACTTATTTCCTCATCACCTTTCAATTTTTTCTTACTCGGACATAAGTCCTTAAGAAACTTGGCACAATGAGGCTCTTCTTTAATTCCATTAAGACATGAAATTCATTTTTTACCTCAATTTTAGGATGAGTTTCAGGGATCTCCTTGATGGACTCCTCTTTCTCAAATTTTTTTAATCAACTTGGAAACGGTGGAGGAGTGATATAAGTTGGTATAATTAGTTTGTATGTCTTTTTCAATGATGGTGTACCAACTAAAGTAGGAGATTCAACCTCTAGTAGAGATGATCTTGCAAGGGATGAATTGTTGACTCCATGACTTGAAATCAAATCATAAACTTCTTGACGTGGTGGTGATTCAAGTTGTGACCCACTTTGAAGTGTTATGGCATTGATATTCTCCATTGATTACTCTTTATTTGTGCAAGTAAAATATATATGAACTTTGGATTTTACACCCACTAATAGATATTTCTATTAGCTCCGCAAGATTTTCTCTTTTGTGTGGGAATTTTATTTTACCAGGATCTTACATCTACTCACAAGTATGTTGTTTAAACACCCTAAATATGAACTTTCTAAAACGATAAATTAAACACATATAAAGTTAAGAAAACCTTACATTGATGCAGCGGAATTAATGTCTCATTCCACTCAGATCTCTAACCCTTGTATCCTTTCTGTAGCAGAGTATAATCAAGATCTGAGCTCGAATGTCCTTCTTCTTCAAGTTTGATCCTTCACAGTCTTCCAATCTATGATTGAGTTACTGCTTGCTGTGTGTGGGCACTTACTCTTTCACTAGGGTCACGAAATTGATGAAGAAGAAAAGAGAGGAGGGTTTCGGCCAGGTATAGAAAGTGGGGAAGGCTCAGTTTTTCTGAAGAGAGAAATTTCTGTCAGAAAACTTATGAAAGCATGTGAAAACTTGTTAATTGACTGAGCCATCACTTTCTATTTATAGGCAATTACTAGGTTTAGGTTAGGAATTATTTGGCATTAAAATAATAAAAAAAAACAATTTGAAACTCCACAATAAGTGGCCGACCAAGGTGTAGTAGTGGGCCCCACTTGATTTTGCAGTTTTATCAAATTTTATTTCTATATTCTCAAAAACGCCAATTTTTTAATTCTAACCTTTTAAATGCCAAAACTAATTATTTAATAACTAAAATAGATTATTAAATAATATTGTCATTTAATTTAATTATTAAATAGACATATAAAGTCCATTAATAAATAAATAAACCTAGAATCTCTTTTCTTTACAATTTCACCTCTGCTTAGTGAAAATTCATAAAATTAGACATAGTCTAACTTTAGAATTATAATTGATCAATCACGAATCAATTAATGAGTCTTACAAGCAGAATGTTCTCAACTAGAATGGGGACCATGGATCTATATGCTGAGCTTCCAATAAGTGAACCAAATTTACTAAGTAAATTCCTACTTATTAATTCTTCGTTGAATCCACTCTTAGAACTTAGAATTGCACTCTCAGACTTATATAGAGCATATTGTATGTTCCACGATATCAATATGCTATCTCATTTAACCATTGTTATAATCTTATTGTGATTTAAAGATCCTCTATATAGATGATCTACATCGAGATGGGATTTCTTTACCGTTCTCACCCCTCAATGTATTTTGCCCCTTAAAACACTTAGCTACCTGTAGATGGTGTTTAGTGATCTAATAATTAGTCAGTTAAACAAGAGCTCATCCATTTACTTCTATTTGCTAAGCTCGAAGGGAATCATCACTTGACTTCTATACACCAGTAGAAGCTATAGATTCCATATTTATGTTAAGCACTCCCACTCAATCATACTATCATGTTCCCAAAATATACGTATCACCCTGACCTAAAAGTAGGCTTAACTAATAAATCAAAGAACATGAATAGCACTCCTGAGTTGAGCCTAAGCATATCAGGATTTAGATTCTTTTAATCTTAAGATCAACTACTGATATTGACTTGGAAAGATACATATAACGGTAAGTTTGTAATATCTTAACTTAGTTGCAATATCGGTCCAGTCCAATGTATACTCCATACATTCGAAACTAGTATACTTTACTAATGCCCTGGAAAGAACATAACACTTACTCCAAGTGTAAGTACGCATCATCGCTGATTATCACATTAGTGTAAATCCAATAACACTGATGAAACAAGGACTAAGTCTTTTGATTCATATGATCACAATCACATTCCACTGTGTTGACGATACTGTAATTGTGAATAAACATATGATCTGGATTTAACTGATTCTGTGTGTAAAAGTAATAAACATATTAAACCATTAGCATGTAAAATTCATGCAGACATCAATCACTTCAAATTTCTTGTGTTGATAACTAATCAGATTGTAAAGAGATTTATTTAGGGCATAAAATCCAACATTTTGTAGAGATTGTTGAAAGCTCTGCATTTTCATGAAAGCTTTGCTAAAACTGAAAGGTATTTTGTTGAATCTGCATGTTATTAGCTGGTATCATTTTAATCAGCTCAACAATAATTGACTTTTCACTATATGGCACAATAGGAGTAGGTTGTTGAGAAAAAAGAACATAATTTTAAGTATATATGTGAGCTTGCTACTGAAATGGAATGGTGTTACTCGCTAGATCCTTTATCAAATCTTTAATAAATGGACCTTAATTATGTGGTTGTGCAAGAGGATTAAAGTAATTTGGCTCAACATATTGATTAATTTTGTCATATAATGTATTGGAATGATCTCCACATTATGAAGTGTAACTGTCATAGTAGGGATCATATTGTTACACTTGTGGTGATACATAATATGGATCATTATACTATTGATAGTATACCTTCATGTTTTCAACGAAAGATCTGAAAATTAAAATCACAATTAGGAGAACAAGTTCGTAATAAGAAAAAAATGAATAACAAATTGAATTAAATAGCCCCCGACAACGGCGCTAAAAATTTAATGCGTATCGTTTCCCACAACAAATTTACTATTTTTATTTTAATATTACCAGTTACTTCAGTATAACGATAGATATAAGTCGAATCTACGAGGACTATTATCAATTTATTATTCAAGAATTAGAACTAAGAATTAAAATGAGGGGTTAATATAAAGATCAAATAACATAAACTGAAAAGCAAATAAAGATAGATAGTACGCTATTAAAAAATAATTAAGAGTCAATCTCTACCCTCCATAACCATTCAAAATCAATAATAATAAGAATTATTCAAATTTCTCAATTAAACTATTAACTCCGCAGAATATATAGAAACAGTCAATTTTTCCAACCTCCCTATTATAATTAATCAAGGCAAATCACTTAATAATTAAATTTTTTTACTAAACAATAGATCCAAGAAGCATGCAATCTATTTATTCTAGGAAAATTATTAATTTCTATAGAGATAAGTTAATCTAGGTAATAAATCAATGAAACATATAATTTATTTAATCTATATTCTATTTTTCATCACAATTAATAATATATTTGATATTACGATTGATTGTAAGTTATCACTCTACTTAGAATCTGAAAGTAAGAAGTAATTCTAAGATGATAGTAGAACAATGCAAAACCTTAATTAGTTGTATATCTAACAAGAATTCACAATATTCATAGCATTCAAATAGAAAAATATAAATAATTTAATATGGGAGAAATCAAGAACAACATTTATTATCATGAATCAAGAAATCATGTTTTAAGGTTTTGAAATAACCCTCAACTAAAAAAACTACTACATACTAATCATCATAATCAAAATCATAATTAAAAAGTAAGAGATAGGAGAATAAAAGAACTAGAATGATGAACAATTGGTGATGTAATCTTCTTCTTCTCTACATTTTATGAGTTTCTTTCTAAAAAATGCAGTCCCAAAAATGAAACATAAAAGACTTATTTATATCCCATAAAAATCTTTTGATTTAAATTAAAAATAAAATCTAAAATTTCATAAATTGCACTCTCGTCGTGGCAAAGGTTTATGCTCGTTGCGGCAAGAGCCTCCTGGAGAAAAACCTAAATTTCCAATCGCACGCTCACTATGGCGAAGCTTTAGGCTCGCTGTGGCGAGAACCTCTGCTGAAAAATTTCTATTGCATGTTCAGATTAGTATTTTAACCATAACTCCTTCAATAAAACTCGAAATTGGACGATTTAAGATGTTCTGAAAAGCTGAGAACGAGATCTACAACTTTTATGTTCAGCTCCAAGTCCAGTCCAAGGTCTTCAAAATTTACAATTAAGTTCTGTTTTGTAAAACTGAGCTCTCTAAAATTATTTTTTTTTACCAAAGTACGCTCAAATCATTCTAAAATATTCTAAATACATGATTATAAAATTCTAAAAAATTAAAATCACACTAATTAAAAGTTTAAAAAATTAATCTAATAATGAGAGAAAATAACCTAACTTAATGGACAAATATACACGAGCTAACAAATATTAAAAAAAAAATAGAGTTGATTAAATAAATTCATTTATATAATTCATATAATTGAATGACATGCCACTTGTTGGCTTTTTTTTTTGAACGTATTTTGTGTGATGCAGGCTGCTATGTTGCCCATTTCCCACTCTTCCTCAACATTCCTCTTTCAATAACATACTCAGTCTCATTGTTAATGGCGATTCATCTCTCCCAAGTAATTGGATTCTGGGGAGTTGTGACGTGATATAAAAAAAATATGAACTTTTGCAGGCTATTCACTACTTTATTACATCAAAAACCTTTTG
Source organism: Cannabis sativa (assembly GCF_029168945.1). Taxonomy (NCBI): domain Eukaryota; kingdom Viridiplantae; phylum Streptophyta; class Magnoliopsida; order Rosales; family Cannabaceae; genus Cannabis; species Cannabis sativa. Next base: position 65,882,891 of record NC_083601.1, read on the forward strand.
GAGGTAATGGGCATGCCCTGTTATTGGATTCCAACATTCTCAAACATTTGAATTCTGATTCAGCTTCTCCTTCACAGACTCGAAAATCTCATGCTTCCCTGCTCAAGACTGGCCTCTTTTACAATTCCCATCTCAACACCAAGCTCTTATCACTCTATGCTAATAATCTCTGTTTTGTTGATGCCAACCTCATCCTTGATTCCATTCCCAATCCTGATTTGTTCTCCTTCTCCACACTAATACATGCCTTTGCAAAACGCAACCATTCAGTTCATGCTCTCCGTATCTTTACTCGTATGTTAGTTCATGGAGTTGAGCCAGATAATTTTCTCTTTCCTAGTGTTGTTAAGTCCTGTGCTGGATTACTATCACTGGAAGTTGGGAAACAGGTTCATGGCTTTGCATTTGTGTTTGGGTTTTCTTTGGATGTGTTTGTTCAGTCCTCATTACTGCACATGTATCTTAAGTGTGGTCGTGTTCGGGATGCCCACAAGCTGTTTGATGGATTGCCCCAACGTGATTTGGTGTGTTGGAGTGCTTTGATTTCTGGTTACTCTAACTGTGGGCATGTAGATGAGGCCAAAGAGCTTTTTTATGAGATGAGGAAAACAGGTCTTGAACCCAATAATGTGTCATGGAATGGAATGATCTCGGGTTTCAATCGTAGTGGCTTGTATGCTGAGGCGATGGCCATGTACCAGAAAATGCATTCAGAAGGCTTTCTTCCTGATGCTTCTAGTGTTTCTAGTATTCTTCCTGCTATTTCAGAATTTGAAGATTTAAATATGGGAGTTCAGATTCATGATTATGTGATCAAGCAAGGATTTGGGTCAGATAAATGTGTCTTTAGTGCACTTATTAATATGTATGGGAAGTGTTCTTCTGTACTTGAGATGTCACAAGTTTTTGATGAAATGGATCAAAGGGACATTGGTTCTGTAAATGCTTATATTACAGGGCTCTCGCGAAATGGTCTAGTTGACAATGCACTGAAGGTGTTTAGAAGATATAAGGGTGAAGGAGCAGAATTGAATATTGTCTCTTGGACATCAATGATTGCGAGTTGCTCTCAAAATGGAAAGGATATAGATGCATTGGAACTTTTTCGGGAGATGCAAGTTGAAGGGTTGAAACCTAATGCCGTGACAATCCCATGCTTGCTTCCTGCGTGTGGGAATATTGCAGCGCTAATGCACGGTAAGGCAGCCCATTGTTTCTCCCTTAGAACAGGGATCTTTAATGATGTATATGTTGGTAGTGCATTGATTGATATGTATGCAAATTGTGGGAAAATACAATTATCTCGGCTTTGTTTTGATAAATTGCCCACTAGAAATTTGGTTTGTTGGAATGCCATTATGAGTGGATATTCAATGCATGGGAAAGCTAAAGAAACCATCGAGCTATTCCATATGATGCAGAAGAGTGGACATAAACCTGATTTTATCAGCTTTACTTGTGTGTTATCTGCATGCAGCCAGAATGGCCTAACAGATGAAGGATGGCATTATTTTTCTAACATGTCGAAAGAGCATGGTATAAAAGCGAGGTTGGAGCATTATGCTTGCATGGTTACACTTCTTAGTCGTGCAGGAAAACTTGAAGATGCGTATTCCATGATAATGGATATGCCCGTTACACCAGATGCTTGTGTTTGGGGAGCATTGCTAAGTTCTTGTCGAGTGCACAATAATGTTAGATTAGGTGAGATTTCAGCTGAAAAGCTCTTCGAGTTAGAACCAAGAAATCCAGGGAACTATGTTATTTTATCAAATATTTATGCTGCAAAGGGCATGTGGAGTGAAGTAGATAGAGTTAGGGATATGATGAGTCAGAAGGGTCTTAGAAAGAACCCTGGCTGTAGTTGGATTGAGGTTAAAAATAAATTGCACATGCTTCTTGCGGGAGACAAATCACACCCTCAAAGAGAGCAAATTATTGACAAGCTGAATCAATTGAGCATGGAGATGAAGAAATCTGGTCACTTTCCCAACATGAGCTTTGTGCTTCAAGATGTAGAGGAACAAGAGAAGGAACATATTTTATGTGGACACAGTGAGAAATTGGCAGTTGCATTTGGGCTGCTCAACACTCCTCCAGGGTCTTCTTTAAGGGTGATCAAGAACCTAAGAATCTGCGGCGATTGTCATTCTTTTATAAAATTCATATCCGGCTTTGAAGGAAGAGAAATTTTCGTTAGAGACACTAATCGCTTCCATCATTTCAAAGATGGAGATTGTTCTTGTGGGGATTATTGGTGAGTTGCTGGCCTGATCTAGTCAAAGATTGCAACCTCACTGAATGAAGTATTTCACCACATTGAGAAAAGACAAGTACACCCATAGCATCCCTGAAGGTGAGGGAACTAAAGTTACTTGACTAATTTCATTGATAATGAAGTGGTCATGCTTTAAGTTTTTGTTTGCCTTGTCTCTATATTTTTTATGTTCATCCTTTTAGCTAACTTTAGTGCATGACCGGTCCTAGCATACTTCATGTCTGTCATAGTTCAATCTACTTGCAACTAATTCATTATTAAATGATGCGTATCTGTTTATGGAGTTGCATTTGGGTTACAGAAACATTGTTTTGCCTACTCTATTTTAGTTTTTTACTAAGCGTTTTTGCAGCCTTGTTATGCTTAAACTTGTGTTGCCTTCTAAGGAGCTGAGCTTGTTGTTCAGAAAATCGTTGCGAAAGAATCCAGTTTTGGGAATTGGACTTCGAATGTTGAAGGATGCTGGCGATCCAACAAGTCCTACCCATTCCCTCCAAAAGGATGTATAAAGTACATTTAGACCCATTTTGTTTGGAACCATGAAAAGGAAAGGATAATAATAGATTAAAAACAGTACAATTCCATACTTGGGATTTTCATTGGAAAGGCTGTTCAGTCAATAATGTGGAACTGTTATTCATTTTACAAATTTTGGGTGGAGCAGCAATAAAACTCCATGTGTTTTATCTTGTGGTCAAATATACTTCCTTTGTTCACTTGAGGGATGGATTTCAACAGCCCATCGATGCTGTTGTTGATGCACAACACAGTCCTCGACGTTGACACTCAGTCGACTAGGCTCTACAGTTGAGGAAGCCAACACTACACTAGCACCGTTCGGGTCCTCCAGTAGTGTTCTTGATGCTCACAGCAAAGGTCTCTCTCTTCCCGCTTTATTTATGTCAAATTCATTGGGATTATTCTCTTTAATTACTTTTATAATTTCCTCTCTGCTTTGATAATTCAAGTTAGCCTGAAAAGCTTTCTGAGCTCAAGTAAGTTACTATTTTGTGTGTGTTTTTTTTTACTGGAAACGCTTATTCAAACTACCATTTTAAGTTCTAGTTTTAGTATATGTTGATCTAAGAATGATATTCCTTGCAAATATTGCTTTGCTTCTGATATGTTAGCTGAAGATCTGCCTTAAAAGATAATTGCTTAATTGGTGTTGCATAGAGCATTAACGTGTGCACATTTTCAGCTAGACAGTGGACATGCAACATGAACAACAGAGTGAGCGACGGGTATTGTGAAAGTGCTTCGCGACAGAATTGACAAGAATGGCAAGGACACCAGGTTGGGTTGGGATCAAGGTTGGACATAAAGGACGGCTGGGATCCTATATATAAATAATACATGTACACAAGTAACTTATATTTAGAAGATACAAAGAGCAATCTTAGCATACTGCATACATGTATTTAGCAGAATATAGGATCCTATTTTGCTCATATACTCACAAAAATATTGGGTATCAGGCCAGTACTGCAAAATATGCTTATGTACAAAGTTTAGGCTTTCCGAGAGTTGTTAGCTCAATGCACAAACTGAAGATCTTCCAAGTTCGAGCTCATCATCCAAAATTTTATAATTTTATGCAAAATAGTTGGTTTGGTTGTGGCATGCTTAAGATCAAATCAACCATCCCCAACAACATATGTGTTGCTTGAGATACTTAACACATAATAATCAAAGGTCAATCATTTTCTGAACACAAAAATTGGTCTGTCGAATCCAGTTTTGCTGCCAGACAAGCCAGAAGTTACATCCTCCACTGTTCTAAAACCAATCTGCAATTCCTTTTGACATCAGAATCTTGCTAAACAATTAACTAACCATCTTATTAAAAGATGTCTTAAGGCCCCGTGCAGCTGAGTAAAGTAAAAAAAAGAAGCTTCACAAACTCATAAACAGATGTGGCACATACCTTGTCAAGAAGTAACTCTTGAAAACATTCTGGCCGGAAGATAATCTTCTTAAAATTTTCTGCAGTTGTCTGCAAAGTAACAAAACAAAGCATTAGGCTGGGGGTGAATCTACTTAAATGATAACATCATTAAGTAGTAGAAGAAAAACAAATGAAATTTAATATATTCAAATAACTAACCCAACTAGTGAAAAATCCAACTTCACATTAAAACTAGACTCAGGGTTTGACATGTATGAGAGCCGAAGGCAGAAACAAAAATTGCTTATTCTAAACCTTGTAAGGCATTTAGCTGATCAACAACAAAAAAACTAATTAACAAGAATAAAAGGGACATCTTTAAATCTGCTGTTTAATAAGTTTTTGTGTCTGAGGTGTCCAGCAAAGTTTTGATTTGTCCTTCAGGTTCTGCTTATGATCATACCTAACAGTGTTGCATAAGACATGAATACTCATATGAGATAAGGAACAAACAAGTATTATCACCTCAGATACACGACGATTGTTGTCGTATGATTTCCAAGGCTGCGGTTCCAGTACAAATATTCCACCCTGCTTACGAGAATAAGAAGTAAATAAATGCTTCTCCAAATTCATTTCACATATTAAAGTTCTATTTCCTATTCATATCCTTGAGTAAAATAAAATTAACAGTTTATTGCAAAAAGCATGAAAAGACAAGAGGATACCGGATTAAGCAGCTTCCAGATCTTTGAAAATAATGTAATTAATCCATCATCACCCCAGTTCAGATGAATCCACTTTGAAACACTTAAACTGTATTGCATGAGACAAACTAATTACAAAACAAGTACCGCATCACAATAAGGTCAAGCAACAACAAATACTTGAGCATCTAAGCCTTATTACTATATTCTACAATAATAGAATTCTAACGTGCATGAAGTTTTCAATCAAAAGTTGAGCAAGTCCAAATTTTAAGGTTTCTTTTTCTCATAATTTTGTAGAAACAAACGCGTTTATTGATATGCACTATAAGACGAACTTGCCATAAAATTGCATCATAAAACTTCTCCGGAGGATGACGACTCTGGACAAAATTTTCTTGTCGGAAAGATACTATGTCAGATAGATTTTTTGGCAGAGTGGTACTAATCTTCAAATTCTGTTTGGTCTCCTCATCTGATGATGCTGTGATGTTATTCCCTAGACCGTTTGCATCTTCAGAATCCTTTGATTTTGAATCCTTTCCGTGTATCTTTCCAGCACTGTCTATCTTTACAAATTTTCTCAGGTGCCAATATGCATCTTCAATGCGATCTGGCAGATAAAGTTCCAAGAGTTAATGATTAGTGACCAACACTTGTTCTGTCAACTTTTATGAAGAAAGCTTCAGCCTAAATACAAAGATAATTAAAAGAAAATAAATAAATAAATAATGACAATAATAAGAATCATAAAAAGAGGCCTAATTACAATTAAAAACTTACTTGAATCAATGTCTACTCCAAGAATGCTTTGGCAATGAAACTTTTTGGCTAAAGATAAAAAAGAAAAATTGTTAAGACCCTTTATTTCACATTTAACTCATTGGCTAGTATCCTTTATAATTCAAGGAAAGGAGTAAATAAATTTAGTGAATAAATACCAATCTGAATGGTTATAATTCCATTATTGCAGCCGACGTCAAGACAGTCCTTGCCTTCAAACCATTCTTTCTTCATGACCTTTAGTCTAGGATCTTCCTCAATGTCCTGACCTAGCTGCAACGTTATATAGAAATAACATCATCATTGTTTAACAATAGGGACCTTAATCTTTGGAAAACTAATATACTCAAGCATATCAAAATGGACATATCACCCATATAATCAGAATAACTAAAGGTTCAAAAAACTAAAGCAAAAGGGCCAACTAGGTCGTCGATACTTTCCAGGCTAAATCAATCCATGATTGCAAAACTCTAGAAAATGTATTTACATACATCAACAAATATACTCCTGACCTCAAAAACGTGCAGAAAACAATTACAAAAAAAATTAAGAGAGGTAAGAGGAGAGAATTACCCGATATCCATAGTAGTTTCTGTAGTTACCGTAAGGGAATATTTCCTTGTGCTTTTTCTTCTTCTGTTCAACTTCTTTGGTGCTTCTCTCTTCACCTTTTCTCTTCTCCGCTTTCATTTTCTTCTCTCTCTTTTCCGAATTGCCCATTTGGTACACACAAGTAGACTGGATTGTAAAAGATAGGATCAGATAGTATTCTACTTTATCCTGAGTTTGTTATAGAATTGAATTGAACTGCTTTTAAAATTAAATTGTTAAGGCTTAATCTAAAATAAAAAATTATATAAACATGTATAAAAGTACAAGTTATAATAAATCTAAACCATCATATTTTGTCAAATAGAATTACAAAATTCATTTCTCCAAATGACTAGTTCTTTTTAGCTACCTAATTCAATTCATGGTTGTACGCAGGGCACAAGTTTTGACATAAAAATGCAAAGCATAAAAGGTAAAGTTTTGCTAATAGAATCATTAACCGCTCCTGTAATCAGCCTAAATTAGCACTAGAAACCAAAATTAGCACTATAACAAGAGTCATATAGATTTTGAACCTTTGCTTCCGTAGCAGTAAAACAGCTTTACGCACGTGGCAAACTAGCAAAACTTAACCTGTTAAGCAAAATCCTGTTGCAGAATAAACTAGTGGATAAAGAAAGATTCGTAAAGAACCTGATTTTCAGAGACTGAGCGACTGAAATGGGCGAGAAGACAAGAGCATCACTGAGTTTCACAGCAAACGGCGATAAGTAACCAGCGACGAAGGCGGACCCGAACAGATGTTGGGCGAGGTTGAAGGAGAGAAAGAGAAGCAGCGGAAGGTTTAGGGTTTAGTTAATTGCGAGGGAAAAAAGGAGGCATATTAGCGGCGAAACGCCTTGCAGTTGTTAACTGTAAAAAGTAGTCTGATTATGTAGTTTAGTGTAAAATCTTTTATTTTATTTTATTACTAGGGAATAGATCCGCGCTTCGCGCGGTTTTAATAATTTTTTTAAAATTTTACATGAAAGAAATTAATTTTTAGTTACGAATAAAATCTCAATTCAGTCTAATACTATTTTATATTTTTTTTTATGAATAATATAAAGGGGAATTACCCCATATACTGTTTTTTTTTAACTTTTTTCTTTCAAATTTACGGTTTGAGTTTCTAAAGTGGTTGTAGCGCTAGTTGCAATAGGGGTTTCTATACGATTTTTTGTTGCGATTTAGGTTGCAGCGCTAGTTGCAATAGGGATTTCTTTGTAGAATTCTGTAAAAAATGTAAAAAAAAAAAACTGTTTTGAAGTGTAAAAATGAAAAAATCCCTAATATAAAATTATATAATATATTTATGTAAAATTTCTTTTATTTGTAATTAGCACAAATATTATATATATACAATAAAAATAAAAGCACATTTCGAATAAAGTTATTTCTAATAATTAAAAGGTATTAAAAATATAATTTTTTTAAATGAATCAAATATTATAATGGTATAAATATTTTTGTAATTAAAAAAATGATATTCATTTATAGTGAAACTTAATTTGTTGTTCATATATATTTAAATTAAATATTTTTATAGTTTTTTTATTTATATAAAAATATTAATTTAAGTATTAATAATTTAAATATTGTAAATTTTTAACGTTTTTATTGAATGAGAGGTAGATATTTTAAAATATTATTTATTTTGTTGCAGCGCTTCATTAAATTAATGTATTATGATTTGCTATCTTTTTTATTACTATTATTATTTATAATATTAATTGTTTGTATCAATTTTTTAAGTTAGAATAATATTATTATTTTAATTGATGAATATTTTTGTCTTTTCTCTTTCCTAGTGCCATATTTTTTAAACTCAATTAAGATGTATATATACATAAACTAATTAAGATGTATATTCAAAGTAATTATGAAATAAAAAAAAATTACAACTATTATAAGTAAATGGATAAAAAATAATCAAATCTATAGAAAAAAAAATATTAATTTTTGGATATTTATGTAAAGTTGATCAATTGAATAATATTTGTATATAAATATATAAAATTAATTGAGTAAGGTATTTAATTACCCCTACAAAGATAAATATTAATTTTAGACAAATCGGTGTGAATGAAAAAATATTTTACTTGTAGTAATTTCTTAATGAAATATAATATATACTGTGTTTACTTGTAGCTAATAAGTATAATACTCACATAGTTTGTAAACAATGTGAGACTCTTACAAAATATATGTATATATACATTACTTAGAAGACATATTATAAAATAAATAAAATATTAATAGATAAATAGTTAAAAAATGTTCATAAGATGACATCTCATTTGATTTATATTTTTCTTTATATATTGAGAAAAAAAATAACGTTTAGTTTCATTTTGAATAAATTAGTTTGAATATTTTTTGGACTATTAAAAATATAGAATTATGTATATAATTTTGAAATAAAATTAACTCATAATAAATTGTATATTATTATTATTATTATTATTATTATTATTATTATATATTACATCAAATATAAAAAACTTATAAAACAAATATTTATTAGATAATAACTTTTAAAAATATAACTTATGAAATGTATATTAAATGAAAGATAAAAAACTATAAGACGATAATAAAAACTCGGGTAAGAAATTAATCAACCACCCATAAAAAAAAATACTTTTGGATGAATTAATATGACATAAAAAGAATAATATTTATAACCTACATGGATGATGCCTACATCATTTATAAACAATGTGGGACATTTAGTTCCATGTGTTTTTGTAGTTGTTTTCTAAATAAAATAGAAAAAATTCACAAAATTTTAAAAATAGAATAAAAGAAATCTAAGATGCCACATAAACTTATTTTGTGCTTTCCTTTATAGTAAAACAGCTTTACGCACGTGGCAAACTAGCAAAACTTAACCTGTTAAGCAAAATCCTGTTGCAGAATAAACTAGTGGATAAAGAAAGATTCGTAAAGAACCTGATTTTCAGAGACTGAGCGACTGAAATGGGCGAGAAGACAAGAGCATCACTGAGTTTCACAGCAAACGGCGATAAGTAACCAGCGACGAAGGCGGACCCGAACAGATGTTGGGCGAGGTTGAAGGAGAGAAAGAGAAGCAGCGGAAGGTTTAGGGTTTAGTTAATTGCGAGGGAAAAAAGGAGGCATATTAGCGGCGAAACGCCTTGCAAGCTTGTTAGCGTAAAAAGTAGTCCGATTATGTAGTTTAGTGTAAAATCTTTTATTTTATTTTATTACTAGGGAATAGATCTGCGCTTCGCGCTTTTTTTAATAATTTTTTTAAAATTTTACATGAAAGAAATTAATTTTTAGTTACGAATAAAATCTCAATTCAGTCTAATACTATTTTATATTTTTTTTTATGAATAATATAAAGGGGAATTACCCCATATACTGTTTTTTTTTAACTTTTTTCTTTCAAATTTACGGTTTGAGTTTCTAAAGTGGTTGTAGCGCTAGTTGCAATAGGGGTTTCTATACGATTTTTTGTTGCGATTTAGGTTGCAGCGCTAGTTGCAATATGGATTTCTATGTAGAATTCCGTAAAAAATGAAAAAAAAAAAAAAAAAAAAAAAAAAACTGTTTTGAAGTGTAAAAATGAAAAAATCTCTAATATAAAATTATATAATATATTTATGTAAAATTTCTTTTATTTGTAATTAGCACAAATATTATATATATACAATAAAAATAAAAGCACATTTCGAATAAAGTTATTTCTAATAATTAAAAGGTATTAAAAATATAATTTTTTTAAATGAATCAAATATTATAATGGTATAAATTTTTTTGTAATTAAAAAAATGATATTCATTTATAGTGAAACTTAATTTGTTGTTCATATATATTTAAATTAAATATTTTTATAGTTTTTTTATTTATATAAAAATATTAATTTAAGTATTAATAATTTAAATATTGTAAATTTTTAACGTTTTTATTGAATGAGAGGTAGATATTTTAAAATATTATTTATTTTGTTACAAATAACTTCATTAAATTAATGTATTATGATTTGTTATCTTTTTTATTACTATTATTATTTATAATATTAATTGTTTGTATCAATTTTTTAAGTTAGAATAATATTATTATTTTAATTGATGAATATTTTTGTCTTTTCTCTTTCCTAGTGCCATATTTTTTAAACTCAATTAAGATGTATATATACATAAACTAATTAAGATGTATATTCAAAGTAATTATGAAATAAAAAAAATTACAACTATTATAAGTAAATGGATAAAAAATAATCAAATCTATAGAAAAAAGAAATATTAATTTTTGGATATTTATGTAAAGTTGATCAATTGAATAATATTTGTATATAAATATATAAAATTAATTGAGTAAGGTATTTAATTGCCCCTACAAAGATAAATATTAATTTTAGACAAATCGGTGTGAATGAAAAAATATTTTACTTGTAGTATTTTCTTAATGAAATATAATATATATTGTGTTTACTTGTAGCTAATAAGTATAATACTCACATAGTTTGTAAACAATGTGAGACTCTTACAAAATATATGTATATATACATTACTTAGAAGACATATTATAAAATAAATAAAATATTAATAGATAAATAGTTAAAAAATGTTCATAAGATGACATCTCATTTGATTTATATTTTTCTTTATATATTGAGAAAAAAAATAACGTTTAGTTTCATTTTGAATAAATTAGTTTGAATATTTTTTGGACTATTAAAAATATAGAATTATGTATATAATTTTGAAATAAAATTAACTCATAATAAATTGTATATTATTATTATTATTATTATTATTATTATTATTATATATTACATCAAATATAAAAAACTTATAAAACAAATATTTATTAGATAATAACTTTTAAAAATATAACTTATGAAATGTATATTAAATGAAAGATAAAAAACTATAAGACGATAATAAAAACTCGGGTAAGAAATTAATCAACCACCCATAAAAAAAAATACTTTTGGATGAATTAATATGACATAAAAAGAATAATATTTATAACCTACATGGATGATGCCTACATCATTTATAAACAATGTGGGACATTTAGTTCCATGTGTTTTTGTAGTTGTTTTCTAAATAAAATAGAAAAAATTCACAAAATTTTAAAAATAGAATAAAAGAAATCTAAGATGCCACATAAACTTATTTTGTGCTTTCCTTTATATTATATATAGATTTTTTTTATGAATAATATAAAGGGGAATTACCCCATATACTGTTTTTTTTAACTTTTTTCTTTTAAATTTACGGTTTGAGTTTCTAAAGTGGTTGTAGCGCTAGTTGCAATAGGGGTTTCTATACGATTTTTTGTTGCGATTTAGGTTGCAGCGCTAGTTGCAATAGGGATTTCTTTGTAGAATTCTGTAAAAAATGTAAAAAAAACTGTTTTGAAGTGTAAAAATGAAAAAAATCCTTAATATAAAATTATATAATATATTTATGTAAAATTTCTTTTATTTGTAATTAGCACAAATATTAATCATATACAATAAAAATAAAAGCACATTTCGAATAAAGTTATTTCTAATAATTAAAAGGTATTAAAAATATAATTTTTTTAAATGAATCAAATATTATAATGGTATAAATTTTTTTGTAATTAAAAAAATGATATTCATTTATAGTGAAACTTAATTTGTTGTTCATATATATTTAAATTAAATATTTTTATAGTTTTTTTATTTATATAAAAATATTAATTTAAGTATTAATAATTTAAATATTGTAAATTTTTAACGTTTTTATTGAATGAGAGGTAGATATTTTAAAATATTATTTATTTTTTTGCAGCGCTTCATTAAATTAATGTATTATGATTTGTTATCTTTTTTATTACTATTATTATTTATAATATTAATTGTTTGTATCAATTTTTTAAGTTAGAATAATATTATTATTTTAATTGATGAATATTTTTGTCTCTTCTCTTTCCTAGTGCCATATTTTTTAAACTCAATTAAGATGTATATATACATAAACTAATTAAGATGTATATTCAAAGTAATTATGAAATAAAAAAAATTACAACTATTATAAGTAAATGGATAAAAAATAATCAAATCTATAGAAAAAAAATATTAATTTTTGGATATTTATGTAAAGTTGATCAATTGAATAATATTTGTATATAAATATATAAAATTAATTGAGTAAGGTATTTAATTACCCCTACAAAGATAAATATTAATTTTAGACAAATCGGTGTGAATGAAAAAATATTTTACTTGTAGTATTTTCTTAATGAAATATAATATATATTGTGTTTACTTGTAGCTAATAAGTATAATACTCACATAGTTTGTAAAAAATGTGAGACTCTTACAAAATATATGTATATATACATTACTTAGAAGACATATTATAAAATAAATAAAATATTAATAGATAAATAGTTAAAAAATGTTCATAAGATGACATCTCATTTGATTTATATTTTTCTTTATATATTGAGAAAAAAAATAACGTTTAGTTTCATTTTGAATAAATTAGTTTGAATATTTTTTGGGCTATTAAAAATATAGAATTATGTATATAATCTTGAAATAAAATTAACTCATAATAAATTGTATATTATTATTATTATATATTACATCAAATATAAAAAACTTATATATTTATTAGATAATAACTTTTAAAAATATAAATTACGAAATATATATTAAATGAAAGATAAAAAACTATAAGACATTAAAAATAAGATAATAAAAACTCGGGTAAGAAATTAATCAACCACCCATAAATAAAAATACTTTTGGATGAATTAATATGACATAAAAAGAATAATATTTATAACCTACATGGATGATGCCTACATCATTTATAAACAATGTGGGACATTTAGTTCCATGTGTTTTTGTAGTTGTTTTCTAAATAAAATAGAAAAAATTCACAAAATTTTAAAAATAGAATAAAAGAAATCTAAGATGCCACATAAACTTATTTTGTGTTTTCCTTTATATTATATATAGATTTTTTTTAACATAAAAATATTTTATTTTTAATGCATCAATTCACACCAAATATTACATTAAATAAATATATATTACTAAAAATATCTAGTATTTTATACTATTTACATTGATAAACTATTAGTAAAATAAAATATTTCTTAAATCAATTAAACATTACACTCTTTTTTTCTTTTTTGAATTACTCTATATATTATTTTTTTAACTTTTTTTTTTCAAATTTACGGTTTGGGTTTCTAAAGTGGTTGCAGCGCTCGTTGCAGTAGGGGTTTATTTACGATTTTTTATTGCAATTTAGGTTGCAGCGCTAGTTGCAATAGGAGTTTCTATGTAGAATTCCGTAAAAATGTAAAAAAAAAAAAAAAAAAAAAAAAAAAAACTATTTTGAAATGTAAAAATAAAAAAGACCCTATTCTTTTTTCTAAAAAATAAAATCACACTTACAAAATTTAATTTTCTAAGTATTATGGTGTTCCCATGGTCAATTAATGCATTTCAAAAGACATAGTGAGCATTCATATTCTTGATTTGTCTATGTCAGCAGAGAAAATATTAGAAACTAACATTTTCATTTGATATATGTATCCTTGATTTATTTATTTTCATTTATATTGTTCTTTTTAGTTTTATAATGTTATGTTATTTTTATTTTATTTAATATTAATATTAGTATTTTTGTTATTGTTATTTTGTATTTTTCAAGATGTTAGTGTTTTAATTAAATTAATTATTATTTTTGTAATAAATTTTTATTTGAGGACTAAAATGTAAGATTATTTTTTACAAGAAATAAAAACAAGGGTTAGAATGCAAAAAAAAAGTTTAACACTCAATTAGTGTAGATTTATAATCCAACCCCATTAATGATGTAGAATTTGGTGTACGCCAATTTGGTGAACAATTTAGTGTATTATTGAAGTGAAATAGTATAAAGATTTCACACTAATTTAATAAAATAGTGCACCATTAGAGATGCTCTTAGGAATCTTATATATTAATAAATATTATATTTTATTATATTTTTTATTAATTAATATTTCTATATATTTTATCACTATATTATTTATTTTTATTTATTATGTCATTTATATATATAATCCACATAAAATTTATATATAATTAAAAATAACTTAATTAAAAAAATTAATCTCACAGATTAAATATATATATATGGTAATATTTTATTCATAATAAAATATAATATTAATGGTATTTAAATTTATTTATTAATTTAAAAATATCATTCAAATTAATATAATAGAAAAGAATTATTCAATCTCACTATTTTTTAAGATACCAACATTATCCTCTAATCACCTCCAACATTTATGTTAGTAAAAATTAATTCTCTTTTAAAAATTTTACAATACTTTTTATATTAGTCTCTAATTACTATGTTATTTGTTATTGTTATTGGTTTCTTAATTATTGGTTCTTAATTGGTTATTGGCTATTAGTGAACCATGCCAACTCAAAAATTTGTGGACATATTACTAGATCACATGTCAAATAAATATTATTTATAAAATATAATAGAAAAACTAAATTAATTTTCTATCAAAAAAGACTTTTATAAGTTTAATTAAATTAGGTTTTTTTAAAAAAAAAAAAAAATTGTGTATTTTTTTTAAGTATGTTCATATAATCCACAATCTGTGGTTGCAAACCATACTGAATACGGACCAAACCATATGAGACCGGACCAAATGAATCTAGTGTGAATTTTTTGAATTTCGAACTGTTTAAAATTCTCTGATTCGGTCACGGTTTTAGAAATCTCATAGCGGTTCAAATTAAACCAATCCATATAATTATTTTATATATACTTAATATATATTTTTTAGAAAAATATTAATATTAAGAAACAACTTTAGATAGAATATTGATATTAATTTAATATTATTATGATAATGATTTTGTATTGTTATTTATGTATTATAAACTAATTAAAAGTAAAAAATAAAAAATTATCGAAAAAATAACACCAATCCATTTTTGAGTTTGGTTTAGTTTGTAACAAGATTATATACTTCTCTTATTAGTGTCCTGTGATGGTATAAACCATTTTATTAGTTTAGTGTTCTGTTTAGGTTGGTTAAGTGGTTTTTCCTTTGTTGTTATTTCTGTTATTTTTAGTCCCGTGTTTTCTGGTTCTCCTCAATTTAAGGAGATCTGTTTTACTTCTTTATTTGACTGCCTATATATAGGCCTCATCCTTTCTGTAATTGGTCCCAATTTAATGCAAATAAATTGTTTTCTTGCTTCCCTTTTCTTCCGCAATATGGTATCAGAGCAAGGAAGCTATACTTCCTTCCGATCCTAATTTCTTCTTCCTCGCCGTGTTCTCTGCTCATCTTCCCGGCGACGATCGATGTCCGTAGTTGAAGAATCCATTCTTCAATCGACACTCCTCTTCTCTCTAAACTTTTAGACTTGTCTTTCATCTTCTTTTCTGTTCTGCAATGTCGAACAACCAAGAAGCGATTTGCGACGAAGCTCCTGCCCAAATCAACAATGGCGACAATCAACTTCAAGCGCCAGATGCTGGACCGAATATTCAAATGACCAGACCAAGAAATCTGATTGAGGATCTCTCCGACCCTTATTTTCTGCATCATGGGGACAATCCTGGAAACGTGTTGGTATCCCAATTGCTCACAGGACAGGACAATTACATTGCTTGGTGTCGAGCAATGGAATTGGCCATTTCAGTCAAGAACAAATTGGGGTTCTTGAATGGTTCCATACCCAAACCTCCAATGTCTGATCAGACCCTCTACAATGCTTGGATTCGCAACAACAATATTGTGATTTCTTGGATCATCAATTCGGTTTCTAAAGAGATCTCTTCCAGCATACTCTATGATGAGTCTGCAGCTGCAATATGGAATGATCTCAAGGTTAGGTTTCAGCAAAGGAATGGGGCTCATATCTACAATCTTAGAAAGATATTGATGAACCTCAAACAAGAAACTCAATCTGTGAGTATGTATTTCACTAAGCTCAAAACAGTGTGGGAACAATTGTCTAACTTCAGACCTAATTGTACATGTAATGGCTGTACATGTGGAGGAGTCAAGAAGTTGCAAGAACATCACAACATGGAATACATCATGTCTTTTCTCATGGGATTATCAGATTTCTATTCACAAGTGAGAGGTAATATTCTTGTCATGGATCCTTTACCCGAAATTAATAGAGTTTTCCATTTAGTTTCACAGGATGAGAATCAAAGAGGGGGACAAAATGTCCCTGCCGATCCCAACTCCTCCATGGCATTTGCCTTTCAAGGGGAAAGAAATCCTGGGAAATCCGAACCTTCCAAGAATCAATCTCAAAAACGTGGCAGGCCCTTTTGCACACATTGCAACATGCACGGACACACCATTGAGAAGTGCTACAAGATACACGGTTACCCGCCTGGGTACAACAAACCAGAAAAGTCAAAAAACGCAGCAGCAAATCAATTTCAAGCTTCTAAAGAAACTGGTTCGGATGCTAACGACAGTAATACTTTGTTGCCCCAATTGACACCAAACCAATATCAACAACTTCTCAATCTCCTAGCATCTCAAAACACATCTCTGCCTGCTGCCGATTCTAATCCCTCAACAGGTAGTTCAGGTATCGTGTTAACCAATTATGATTTCTTGCCTAAAGAAAAATCTTGGATAGTGGATTCAGGTGCCACTAGACACCTTTGTTCTGATTTGAAATTTTTTCAAAGTGTTCATTCTGTCAATGCTACTAGATTGATTCTCCCTAACAATAATCATGTAATGGTTCATAAAAGTGGCAATGTTCGGCTAAGCAAAAATCTGGTTTTGCAGGATGTACTTTATGTCCCTTCTTTTCAATATAACATCATTTCGGTTAGTTGTTTGACACATGACAATGACTGTGATTTAAGATTTCTTGCTGATGAATTTTCTATACAGGAAATACACACCAAGAAGACGATTGGCAAAGGTGAATCGGCTAATGGTCTCTACTTTTTGGACACCACTACCGTGCCTATCAATGCCTTCACTTCTGCTGCTATTTGGCATAAAAGATTAGGCCATTTATCAAATAAATGTCTTGATTTACTTAGTGATTCTTTGCATTGTAAAACAAAGAATTTACATAATATTGAACCTTGCTATATTTGTCCTCTTGCTAAGCAAAGAAAGTTACATTTTCCTAATAATAAAAGTTTTGCTACTCAATGTTTTGATCTTATACATTGTGATATATGGGGAACTCATCATGTTACTTCCCACTCCAACCATAAATTTTTTCTTACTTTGGTTGATGACCATTCAAGGTTTACTTGGATTTACCTTCTTAAACAAAAATCGGATGTCCTCTTTATTATACCTGAATTTATTTCTTATGTACAAACCCAATATAATTGTGTTTTTAAACGTTTCAGATCTGACAACGCACCTGAACTTTCTTTCAAAGAATTGTTCTCTAAACATGGTATCCTACATGATTTTTCATGCATTGAAACCCCCGAACAAAACGCAGTCGCTGAAAGAAAACACCAACACCTTCTAAACGTTGCTAGAGCATTATTTTTTCAGTCTAAAGTGCCCATACAATACTAGACAGAATGTATTCTTACTGCTGTGTTTTTGATCAATCGAACTCCTACACCGAACCTTCAAAACAAAATGCCTTATGAAATTTTCTTTGGTAAACAGCCGGTTTATGATGACTTGAGGTGTTTTGGCTGTCTTGCCTTTGCATCAACCATTACTTCTCATCGAACTAAGTTCGAGCCTCGGGCAAGAACATGTGTGTTCTTGGGATATCCAAGGGGAGTTAAAGGATATCGTTTATATGATATAAATACGAAACAGATTTTTATTTCTCGCAATGTCATTTTTCATGAACATGTTTTCCCTTTTCATAAACTTAATTCTACTAGTAATATTGTTGATCCTTTTTTGCCTCTTATTCTTCCTAATGATAAAGTAACTAACACACATGTCAATGACTATCCAATGCAAAATCCCTCTTCGATTTCCACTAACCCTTTTCTGCAGGATATTGCAGCAGAAACGCCTACAACACCTGATTCTTTTCTGCCAGATATTGCAGCAGATTCACCAGTAGCTACTGATGTTGAAAATCATGCAGAAAACTCACCTCAACCTGATCCATCACAACCCCTGCCTAGAAGGACTACTAGAGTGTCACGGCCACCTAGTTACCTACAAGATTTTGAGTGTTACAACCTGCTGGAAGATAAAACTTCCACTTCCTATCCTATCTCAAAATATGTTTCTTATTCAAAGCTTTCCAAGGCTTACAAAATGTTTGTTCTTGCAGTTACAGCAGAGTTTGAACCTCAAAGCTACAAGCAGGCCATTAAATTCAAGAAATGGCTTCAAGCCATGGACATTGAACTACTTGCACTTATCACTAACAATACATGGACCGTGGTGCCTCTCCCTCCAAACAAGCGCGCTATAGGATGCCGTTGGGTATACAAGATCAAGTACAACAGTGATGGAAGTGTAGAAAGACTCAAGGCTCGCCTTGTTGCTCAAGGGTACACGCAACAAGAAGGCTTGGATTTTTTTGACACTTTCTCACCAGTGGCGAAGATGGTTACTTCCAAACTCCTACTTGCCATTGTTACTATCAAAAAATGGCATACCTTACAACTCGACATAAACAACACCTTCCTCAATGGTGATTTAGACGAAGAGGTTTATATGCAAATTCCACAAGGTCTACAACTTCCTCCTTCCTCCTCGGGTGACAATCTTGTGTGCAAACTCCATAAATCCATCTATGGACTTCGACAATCATCAAGACAATGGTATAAGAAACTCACCGATGCTCTTCTTGAAGAGGGATTCACTCAATCTCAAGCCGACTATACATTATTCACTCGCGACACTCATAACAGTTTTGTGGTACTTCTTGTTTACGTCGACGACATTATACTTGCTGGCCCTAACTTACACACTCTACACCAGCTACAAGATGCCCTTCAAAACAGATTCAAGCTCAAGACTCTCGGCCCTCTCAAGTATTTTCTTGGCTTCGAGATTGCAAGAGCTAACTCTGGTCTTTTTCTCTCACAACGCAAGTACACTCTTCAACTTCTTGCCGACACGGGATACACCAACAGCAAACCAGCCAAAGCCCCTATGGATCCGCGACTAAGACTCAATGATAAAGATGGAAACACTCTCGACAATCCATCTTCCTATAGACAACTCATTGGTCGCCTCCTATACTTGACTCTCTCACGGCCTGACATCACCTTTGCTGTCAACACCCTTAGCCAATTCATGTCTTGTCCTCGCACAACACATTTGACCGCTCTTCACCATCTTCTCCGCTACCTCAAAGGCTCACCTGGTCAAGGAATCTTATACTCTTCCACATCATCTCTTCATCTCCCCGTTTTTTCTAGATTTAGATTGGGCAACTTGTCCTATCACTCGTCGCTCAACTACTGGATATTGCATTTTCATTGGAGATTGCCTTATCTCATGGAAGACAAAGAAACAGCCCACTGTTTCTAAAAGTTCTGCTGAAACAGAATACCGTGCTTTGGCCTCCACCACAAGTGAGATCACTTGGATCCAATATCTACTACAAGATCTCCATATAGACCAACCTACACCGGCATTCATCTACTGCAATAACCAATCAGCAATCCACATCGCCAATAATCCAACCTTCCACGAACGCACCAAGCACATCGAATTGGATTGCCACTTCATTCGCAAAAAAATCACAAAGTCTGCCATCCGACTCATTCCTGTTAGCAGCACACTACAACTCGCTGACGCCTTTACTAAACCTCTTCCCTCCACCATCCTTACTTCACATTTGTCCAAGATGGCCATCCATGATATCTATGGTCCATCTTGAGGGGGGGGGGGGGTAACAAGATTATAAACTTCTCTTATTAGTGTCCTGTGATGGTATAAACCATTTTATTAGTTTAGTGTTCTGTTTAGGTTGGTTAAGTGGTTTTTCCTTTGTTGTTATTTCTGTTATTTTTAGTCCCGTGTTTTCTGGTTCTCCTCAATTCAAGGAGATCTGTTTTACTTCTTTATTTGACTGCCTATATATAGGCCTCATCCTTTCTGTAATTGGTCCCAATTTAATGCAAATAAATCTTTTTCTTGCTTCCCTTTTCTTCCGCAATAGTTTTCTCATTTAATTGGTCTAATTTTATTTTGAATTTTTAAAAAACTTTCGTGAGCACTCCTAATATTTTAAATTAAAAAATAGGATAAACAATATTGTTTTAATATATGGTCGAATAATATGCCAACATGATAGCTTGAGGTCACTTTATTAAGGAGATTTTGGCTTAAATATCTAATCTATATAATTCTTTATAGAAGCATGGTAAATACTATTTTGGACTCTGTCTTTTGTAAAAGTTATTAATTGGATTCTTTATTTTTTTAAAATGATAAAATAGACCCTATATTTTCCAATATGGTAAAAATAGGACCCTAACTCAATTTTCAATAATTTTATTTTTTTTAATATAACCAATTTAAGACAATTCTTACCACGAACATATACAGAAAAAGTAATCAGTTTTGTCATAACATCTCTTCATCAGATTATTATTAAGTTTTATTTTGACAAAAAATTAGTTCAGAGTCTTATTTGTAAAATTTTAGAAATTACAGGGTCCATTTTATCATTTAACAAAATACAGAGTCCAATTAATAACTTTTACAAAAATAGTATTTACTCTAGAAGCATTATTATTATTATTATTATTATTTGGATGAGAAGAATATATTTTTTAAGAGAAATTCCAATCAAATTATATTCTCATTTTTATACATTTACTTTCTTATTTATTTATTATTATTATTTGAGATGTTGTAAAACTCTCATTTTTTACTCTACAGATGTATATTTTTAATAGTCTAAATTATATTAATTATTAAAATATTATAAAAATTTCTGTTGGTGGTTTGTGAGATGTTGGTGGAGGTCAATTTGATGATGGGTGGGTGTGAGATGTTGATGAGTTAAAGATTTTGGGTTAAATTTCCTGCTTTGGGGATGGCAAGTAGCCATAATGATGATGTGGGAAAGGTTTAGGATCGACTGTTATTATCTGATACTATATTGGAACGTATAAATTGATTAATGATGGCATAACATTTTCATTGATATCATCGGGAGGAGATATATAAATATATTGGAGAAGAGAATCAATTTCCTATTAATCTAAAACAGAATAACTACACTACTAAAGAATGGGATTAAATATATTATTTGAATTCTCTATTATTCTTAATATTGTGCCACATACATCCAGCAGATAAGGCTGACTCTTGGTTGTGGGATGAGGAGCCTATTGATTTGGGGGTCAAGAAACAAGAATGCATAACTAGAAGTAAGCTGCCCACCTTCTCTGTGTGATGATTCAATAGAATACAATACACTATGCATTTTGGGGGATGGGGCTGCTGTTGTTCCTATCTTTAATTAGGGAAAATGGTTCAATCATCATGTCCTCACATTAAAAATCGATTACCCAAACCTGTCCCATTCATTCCGGAACTGCAACCTCTAGACTTCGCTGCTCAAGAACATCATTTTCAATCTATGAAAAGTATTGTTTTAGCTTAGCCTTTAGGGTGATCAAAATTAGAGTCTCCATCGTTAGAATGAAATAAAATTTAAAATATATAAAAAAATTATTAATTTTTTTAGTTAGAATAGTCTTTTTTTTTCATCACCATTCTATTAAAATGGTGAAAAAATAAAATAAAATTTAAAATTAATAAAAAATTATTAAATATTTTCTCATATTAAGAATGACAGTGTTACTTCCTTTGATTGGTGTGATATTTTAGGTGGTTAATTTTTTTCTTTTGTGTTTCTTTTAGTATTGTGTGATTATCATGGCTTGGTTCTTTAACTTGGTTTTGTCGTCTTGGCTTTAATCAATCCTCCTTAGCAATTCCCATTTGTGTTGTTCTTTCGCTATCTTCAATGATATGAATAATGGTTGAAAAAAATATTATAAATAGAGAAGCCAGTCTCCTTAGCAATTTATTGACTTATTCCTTTACTCTTTTGGTCAATCGAACTTCATTATACCAGTTCCAATACCAAATTACCAATCCACCATTTTTCTAAGAAAAACAATACCAATAATCCATTTGTTTACCCAATCCCACATTGGGCTCAATTTATGAGGATATGGAAGATACCAAGACTCTAGTTTTCTCTTTACATTGAAGATTTTGCTATTATTTAAGAGTCGCTGTGGCTTTTCCCAGTATCATCATTCTATAGAAGATTTGATTGACTTAACGTATTTGTTAGTATAGAAAAAGCTTTAAAAAGATAGATGAACAAGAACTGTGTCAGACTACAAATTGTCAGCACCAAGTCAGACAGGGATAACTGTAAATTTAATAGTCTCATCACCCACAGCAATACAAATTTTCAAGAATAAAATTAAATCCCCGAAACCAAAATATTAAAAAAAAAATTACACTATCAGATGAAATGAACAACAAAAAGCCTCAGACCGTCCTAGTTCATAAATATCGACATTTATACAAAGTTTGTCACTCTGCACTTTCAGTCTCAATATTGAATCGCATCACTGGCCATGTTGTTGAAAAAAATAATTGAATTAAAAACTAAAACAAAAGAAAACTTTGAAGATGCAAAATATATGATTACATCAAAAAGAGCAAGAACTGTGTCAGATTATGAAGTTATCAGCACTTAAGTCAGACAGGGATAACTGTAAATTTTTGATCTCATCATCCACAGAAGTTCAAATATTTTAAAAATTAAAAGAAAAAAAAAAACATATGTGATCGAGGAGAATCATCAGATCTTCCTATTCATAAATGATGATTCAAAATGCTCAGACAACATAGTCTAAGCATTCATCCAAATTAAAAATTCATCATTTGAACCTCCACGATTCAATTCTAAACTGCCAAAAATTCAAGGAGACTCCCAACCTCAAACGAAGGAGGAGTTGTTATCATATATGAATTAAGATCAGCCCCATCTATTTCATCTACTACTACGACAGAAAATAGAAAATTGTTGAATAAAGAAACAAACTTTTACGGCTAACCAAGTAAGAGGAAAGTTAAATTAGGGTTTCAGTGAAAACCCAAGACGCGAAAAAGCACTACACTGCGCGGCGCCTGAAATGCGAGGGAGAAAGAGAGGATACGTTTAGGGTTCGAGGTGTACGTGTATTTATAGGCAGACATCAATTTTTAAAGCACCGAAAAAAAAAATACAGTAAAAATAAAAGGGTAAATACCCATTTGTTACCCGTTTTGTTAAAATACACACTTCGTAGTTGGTACCTTCTATTTCATATAATAATTAATGGGTACCCTCTAATTTGAAAAATTACACAATTAGTACCTTAAGTATATTTTAATTTTTTATATTTCCCAAATTACCCTATTTAAATACATTATTTGATTATTTTTTTATTAATTTAAATGTAAATTATTAATTATATATGAAATAAAAACTTAAATGAAAATTAATTTATGATTATTTATATATATACTAGCAAAAAGTTATGTGCGAGACACGTATACTAAATTTTATGCTAGTTTTTTTCTACGTTATTAAAAAGTGATACAATTAAAAATTTAAAAAATATTATTAATTATTAGGTTCAACATCATTACCCTATGTTCATTTTTAAGGAAAAAAATATATATTTATGAAATAATAATTTGTTGCAACGCGAGTACAGGCAAAATTCAGAAAATATAGCATTTATTAGTAGAGTATTGATAATTTCAACAGTAAATTAACTGATTATATACTTTTTTGTCTGCTAACATTAAGCTTTTGATATTTGAGTGGTGAACTCTTATTTGTCTGCTTTTCAAATTTTTCTAACACTCTCCTTTTATTCTTCCAACTTTCTGTAGTTGGAGTGATGTACTTAATTGTTTTATATAGTGTAGTCATTTATTCACCTGTTTTCAAATAAAACAATAGATATACAAAATAAAAAATATAATTAAGCTCATATTAAAGTCAATCTCACCTTTCAATATAGTGAAAGATTTTTAAATTGATTCATTCTCAATTAATATTGTGACATACCTAACGAATAATAATATTATGTTACCTAATAACAAAATAGGAATCCACCAAACAACATTATCATAATTTATTCCAAGTATAATTATATAAATCTATTACTCATTGAAGTCTATTAGAAACTCTAAAAAGCTCACAATACGAAATTTCACATCAAAAATCTAAAAATGATCAACTATGGAGCAGGAATGATAATACAATAACTAAAATTGTCTAGTCATATACAGTCTTAAAACTTAAAAGAGTGGCATTTTATTACATATTAATAACTAATATGTAGCCGCTAGAACTTTCCTTTGTTTGAAGTAATAGTATAATAACTAATATCGTTTATTACATATTTAATTCAAGATGAACTTTCCAAAGTATTTTTGAAACATCGTTGGATATATAAATGTAATACTTTTGTATAATAGCATGTAGCATGTTATCTTCATTAGTATTTTTTAAATTTTAAAATGAAAATTAAAATTATAAAATATAGCTTAAGAAATTATAACTAAGGTTATAAACTGGTAAAGGTTGTGTTGGAGGCTAGGGTTTTTGCTCTAGAGAGAGAAATCTGTTAAATTAAATTTTGGTAGGATTATTTAGCTAAAATTAATCAATTATAATTAACGTTTTCAATATTCTGTCAAATATTAGAATATTTTGTTAACATTTTGACAAAAAAATAAACAATAACTTTAAACCAAGAATTATGTTACATAGCCACATTTTATATAAAAAAAAATATTTTAAAAAAAAGTCACCTAATAATTTCTCATAAACAAAGAATTCGCCACATTTTATATATTCAGATATGGAGGCAAACAATTATAACCTGATCGAGCAAAAAAAAAAAAACAAATAGAAAAATTCTTTAGCAATATATATATATAATATATATAAATAGTAGTAAATTCTTATTTAGAATAAAATCCAACTAAATAACATAAGTATATTTAGAAAAACCAATTGTAGATGTACAACAGCAAAAATCCAATGGTATTTTTTTTAGATTTAATGGGATTTATTTTATTATATATAAATAAAAAGTGACCCATGAATTTCTCATAAACCATTTTATTTTTATTAAATAACTATTTTACTTTTAATATCTATTCTATATAAAGTGTGCCTATATAACTGAAATTCTTAGTTTATGAGAAATTTATGGGTGACTTTTTATTTTTATTTAATAAAATAATAAAATATTATTTATATATAATAAAATAATGATAATACAAATCCCATTAATATTTGAACTGTGAGATTTGATACGGAGAGGAGATTTGAGCAAACAATCTGATATTCCAACTATTTGCAAATCGAAGCCATAAATTCCCAATAACAAAAACAGAGAACAAATCGGAACGAAAGAAATTAATTATGTGGTTCATTTACCTCTTTCGATTGGAACAAAGCCGAGCCCAAACAAATCAGATTTTCAAGTATCAATACAACTTGTACAACCCATTTGTTTTTTTTTTTGTTAAGGTACACTTATTTTATTTGAGATATCACCCTATATATGTTTATTAATTTAATAGAATATCTATAAACTCTATGCGTATATATAATTTATTGCTACATGTTTAGTGCGGATTATCTTCGTTTCTATTGACATTGCATCAAAGGGGGTTGCAAGCTCAAGTAGATCGATATCGAGTTCTAAGATACCAAAACATGAGAAACAAGCTTCAATGCTCCTTGATAATCATCCAAATTATAATTAGATGGTTGAATTACATTGAACAAATTCATTTGAAATAGTTTAAAAAAATAGACGAATCATTTAAAATAGTTTTTTTTTTTTGCTTTATTTTTCATTCATTCATTATTTTATCATATTTCTAATTTATTTTTTGATTTTGAAATTCATTCAGTGATTTGAATTGGAGTTGATGTTTGCCATCTCAATCTTCAATTCATAAAATATTTTGTATTCCACATGGAGGAGGTGGTTCTATTGGTGTGAAGAAACACTTAGGCACCATATTTTCCTTCTCATCCAATGGTAATTATAACATTTTTCCATTGAGAATATTTTGTTTTCTCCTGGTCACATTTTTAACGAGTTTAGTTTTTATAATAAAGGTACCTACCGGTGGCATTCCATTTAAAATATTCAGTTTTACCTCTCAGAATCATTTCTGTTACACCTTGGGGTTATGACTTTAGGAGTTGTATATTTATTTATACTCTTAATATTCATTTTGCAAATTCAGAACACTGCTAAAATCGAGCCTGAAGATGTTGCCAAGCATCTAATGGACTACGGATTCCACGCACCATATCTAAATTATAAAGTATATTATTTAGATACACGTAATAATAATCTCACCTAATAACTAATAATATTTTTTCTTTAATTTTTAATTGTACCACTTTTAAATAATATAGACAATAAACTAAAATAAAATTTAGTGTACGTGCCTCGCACGTACTTTTTGCTAGTAAATAAAAAGTCACTCATAAATTTCTCATAAACTAAGAATTATGTTATATAGACACACTTTATATAGAATATATATATATATATCTATTCTATATAAAGTGTGTCTATATAACTGAATTATTGGTTTATTAGAAATTTATGAGTAACTTTTTATTTTTATTTAATAAAATAATAAAATAAAAATAAAACAAATTTCATTAATATTTGAAAGGATATTTGAACGATATAGGTATACTGATATTGAGTATTATTTCGTCTCTTGATTGTAACAATTTTACTCGATTTTGATCGCAATCATTTTCTCGACAAAAGGAAAAATCTACGAAGAAGAAAAAGGAAAAAAAGTTTTATTAATGAATCGGCAAGTCGTATAGCAACCGCCGCAGAAGAATTGCCAAAAAGACTACCGATTTGAGCATCGATTCCACGAGAGAAGCTTCAAATTGGCGAGTTAGCGGGAGGTACAATGGCTGAGTGTGCGGCAGTTTGTTGATGTTTTCCATGTGCGTTGATGAGACATTGGTACAATATATAATGTTAAGGGGTATGGCACATTGGTACAATATATTGGTAATTTGGTTACAAAATAGATTTTCAGCCGTAATGGTAAGAGTCGTATCTCAAAACTATTCTTTTCTAGGGTTTTTGTTCTTGCGAATGAGGGTTGGTGACCGCTTCAAATCACCACATGTTGAAGTATTTGACTCTACAGAATCATAATCGAAATGGGTAAGTTAAATTTCTAACATTTGGCTTTTGATCTAAGCATTTATGGTTTTTTAAGGTAATTTCATCCTCATTTTCACATGTCTTCAAATCTTTTTCTTTTTTAATTTCTATTTTTGTTTCCTAATATTGATTCTATTTGTTTGGCATTGATTTGCTGGTTACTACAGATAGGAAGCCAGTGTTTCTTTCATAAAGCTGAAGGGGTTCTTTGCAGATGTAAACCAAGAGGGAGTGGAGTGAAGTCTACTTAATAATTTTGTCGATGTAGAAAAATAAAAAATTTGAATGGAATTCGCAATTTCCTGGTATGTTTCCTTTTCTTTCAGATTACTATTATATTTTTATTTAATGTTATTGTAGCATAGGTGTTGATGTTAGAAAGTTTCTTAGTTTCTTTGTATAGAAGACTCAATGTGAAGTTGTTCTTTTGCAGGAATCTTCTGATTTTTCAAAGCCAATTACTTCTGATGATGTCCACCAAGTATTTAAAAATCTAACTAATAAGTAGAGGCGTAATAGTGTTATTATTAGAAAAATATTTACTAATGTTTTATGCATGTGTCAATCAAAATGTTAAATGCTTAAAACTATACTTAGTCCAGATTCAAATACATTAGGAAAGTTTATTCATATTTAAGGCTTTTCGTAATCAGAATGTTTTCTCTTCGTTTAAACACATCAAGCATGTTTGTAGGTGCACATTTATTTATCTGGAAGTTTATGCTTGCCTATGTGCTTAATCACACATGTGACACTCACAACACTCACAAAATTAATGGCTTTCAATTGATTAGTTTATATGTCATTGTTATCTATTTCATGACATTGTTCATGACATGTATTTATTATACTTTGTACATGTGCTCCTCTGTTTTTTGTGCATTGTCTCTGAATAATTTTGGTACAAGATTATTGAAAGGAAAATAAAAAATTGCAGTCCTTTATTTAAATGGTAATGATTATTCTCACATCAATTTTGACAGTATTTACATGAAATCAAATAATCTTTTTTACCATGTTCATTGTCTTTGGAGAATTCAGCATGAAATGAATTTGGTAAGTAAAAAAACACACTGAATATATATTTTTCTAATTTTTTTAGTTTGGTATTTGTTCAACTTGATAATGAGTTTCTTGCATCAAATTAAATGAGTGACTGTTGGAAAACTTGAATGAATTACTTTGTTGAGGATAAAATAAATTTTAAGAAGCCATACGTAATCTTATCAAAGATTTCATAGTAAAATGAAATTATTTAATGTTAGAAAATACTTTGTTTGGAATCACATTGTAAGTTTCCTGCTCAATTGGTTTTGCACTGTAAAATATATTATAGTGGTAGCTAAGATGAATCTTTTGATTTTATTTTGACTGACCTTGATGATTATTTAACTATTAGATCTATGCAATTTTTTAAAACCATTAAGGAATGAGTAGACCTTTAGAATATTTGGGTATGTATTTGTATATATGATTAGTGTAAGTATTATTGGTTGTTAGAAACATTTTTTTCCAAATGACACGAACTATTTTTAGTTGTAAACTTTCAGTGATAAACATTCTCTTTGTTCGTATCAGAGAATATTTTCTCTACAATTATAATTGTCTTACATACATATTTTTGGATCTAGAATAATTTTTTGTTGGTATTACATAAACAAATGTATCTATTTGTAATAAACTAATCATGCTTTTATAGTATTTGTTTAATTGTTGCAGATATTATATTTCATTGGATTTTGACTGTCTTCATTGGTTGAAGTATTTTATTGGGCTAATTTTGAGATAGGATATTGGTGCCATTGGCACATATGATTTGCAAAAAGAAATGAAAGTATTAGATGCCTTCTAACCTCACACCAACTAAGATACAGAGAAGTACAACATTCTCCAATTGGTAGGATATCATATTTCTTTCGAATGTAGTAAAAGTGTGTCTGCATTTTTGTCGAAGTTGTTGCTCCTTGCTTAGACAACTACTATACCTCAAAAAGCTTAAAATTCGGGGATACAACAGTTTGATCGTAGTAAGTTTGAATTCTACTCTAATGGCCTTTTCATGTGTAAGCCATTTTAATCTTTAAAAATTTTGCATTTTTAAAATATTCATGAGTGAAAGGAAAAGTAATTCACTGAACATGGAGTATTCTTCCCTCAACTTAAAAGAGTTCTATTTGGAAGATTGTCCAAAGTTATGTGTGTACTAACATAATTATCTTCGAAGTCTTCCATCATCAACAATTCTTCTAGTATATATATAAACATAAAACCCAAATAACTTGAATTGAAGCCCTCCTATTAGAGTCGTTAGCATCTCCGAGCGTTCTTTGGAGAGGTACTCCTATGGTCGCATCTCTCTGATCACCAAGCCTATCCTCTCTTTCTCGAATGCCGACATCTGTGTGGCTCTCCCATGGCTTGGTTTTCCTAATCTCTAAGTACACGACGACGATTGGTGGTGAGATAATTGGATACGGTTTAATATAGCTGCGACTGGAGCACGCTAGCTGATGGAGAATAGCTTTGGTGTGTGAGTGCCTCCTTTTAAAAAAACCAAGAACAAAGGTATAGGTGTTTCTAGGTGTGGTTTAGTCTTTTCAAATTGCAGCACACATTTTGCTCAAGTGGACTGACTACCTTTGACGCAATGGAGTAATTGGATTTGGTTAAATAATTATTTTGCTGTATTTTATTTTTATTAGGCTCTTTAACTAATTAGTGTCCAAGAATGTTTTTTAATTTGAGAATGTAGTATACTATAGACTGTAAATACTACATCAAGCCTTGCCAAAATTATATCAAACTTCTAGTACGAATGGGAAAAGCAAGCACATTTTATGATTCAAAGTGGTATTTGGGTATTTATATATAGGTACGGTAAAAAAGAAATTAACTAACAAAAGTTATTTTTAATTTTTTATTATCATTTCAATTATTTTTATTTTATTTTTAATTTATTTGTTTTAAAAAAGAATAAAGCTTATTTAGGATTTTATTTCATATATAATTAATAACTTATATTTAAATCAATTAAAAATAATCAAATGATGTATAAAAATGGGGTAATTTGGGAAATGTAAAAAATTAAAATACACTTGAGGTACTAAAAGTGTAGTTTTTCAAATCAGAGGGTACCAATTGATCATTATATGAAATAGAGGGTACCAAGTTAATTGCGGCAAAATCTCTAATACTTTCATTTTACTTGCATTTAATCTCCAAAATTTAAATTTTAGCGGCAAAACCCCCCATACTCGTGTTCTGTTAACAGTTTAACACTTCAATTCAATTTTGGCGGTTAGGTGTCATGCTAGACTGTTCATGTGTACATCTACGTGGATATAATGTACACATGGCACAATTTTATTAGTCCACATAAAAAAATATTTAAAAAATTAAAATAAAATTAATTTAAAATTTAAAAAAATTGTAAATAATTTTTTTTTTTCTTTTTCAGCTTTTTCTTTTATTTAAAAAAAATTAAAATAAAAAATCATTAAAAAATATTTTTTTCTTTTATTTTTCTTTTCTTTATTTTTTTTTTCTTTTTTTCTCGCTCTTTTTTTCTCAGGACTTCTCTCTCTCCTTTATCTCTCTCTCTCTCTCTCTCTCTCTCTCTCTCTCTCTCTCTCTCTAAGTTTTTCTTCTTCAGTTACAGACCTAACCACCACCATCACCCATCGCAACTCACCACCACCACAACCCAATACCACCACCGCACAAACCCGACGAAAACCCAAAAACCCCGATCTATTGTCTCCAATCTTTCTCTTTCTCCATCCCTTACTGGTCTCAGGACGCCGATGAGCCACCTCAAGACTCTTAGGTCCCCTTCGTCCATCATCGTTTTAAAACTCGTTGAAGCTTCTCAACTTCAGTCTGGACACGCTGAGTCTTAGCAAACCAAGTGAGTTTCAAAAGTGGGCTCCTTTCGTGAAGATCTTCCAAATCTAAAACTTACGGTGGGTCATGGCAGTGGTTTAGAGGAGATAAACTGGTTGTGGTGATGGGATGGTGGAAGCTATGGAGGTTTTAGGGAAGGGAGAGGTACGGGGGAAGGGATTAGGGATTTGGTTTTAAAAAATGGGACAATATTTTTTATTTTAGAAAAAAAAATGATGTTTGAAATTTGTGGGGAATTAAAATGGTGTATTGATGGTGGTGGGGACAGTGGGAGTTACAGAGAGAGAAATGGTTTTTGGAGAGAGAGAAATAGTGGTTACTGGTTATGGTGGGAGTAGGAATGTCAATCTGGGCTATTTTCGCGGGCCGGGCCGGGCCCCCGGCCCGACGGGCCGACTGTGGCCCGAATTATTCGGGCTCTTCTCGGGCTTCTGGCCCGGCCCGGCCCGGCCCGGTATATATTATTTCGGGTCGGGCCCGGCCCGGCCCGGTTTCAAATATTAAAAAAAACCTAAATCCCTAAAAAAAAATCCCAAATTCTAAACCTAAATCCTTAGCTGGAAGAAGCTCAGTGAAGTTGGATCTCAGGCCAACATAGCCAGAAACAGCAGCTGGAGCAGTAAATGAGGTAGCAGACATCCTAACCTCAAACTTGGTTAACAGGAGAAAGAAAATAATTGCAGTGTTGTAGTATTTCCTTTCCTTTCCTTTATTCTTATTTTGATTATTTTAGTATCAAGTAGTTTATTAGGAAAATGGTGGAAATGGTTTCTAAAAACAACAAAAGAAGTCAGCTTTATATTTGTTATGAGATCAAGTGTGGTTTTTTTTCTCTTTTTCTTTTGTAAAAGATGAGTGGTATGGTATTTCGGTGGGCACTACGAGGTGGTGTAGAGTTTTCCCTATTTAGAGTTTGGCTCTAGTGGAAATGTTTTGGGGTCCCACCTTACATTTTTGCCACTTATGAAAAAGCTTTCTCAGATTGATCCTGAGGTATTTTCTGTCAGTTTTAAAGATTGATTTGTTAAAGAAAATATGGATATTGATGTATAAGCTTACTCTACTGGAATACAAAAAGAAAAGAAAAGTGGATTTTAGTAACAGCATCAGATTTAATGACAAGAAGGTTTAGGTAATATAGGTATTCCTTTTATTTGTAGCGAGTGAACAAATTGGTAAATTAAGATGATATATTATTGTGTCCTAGAATGGAAGTTATGTTTGTCTATGTTAACTTATGAATATTTAATGTTTCTCATTAGGAAGGTGAACATTTTCTCAATTTATCAATAAATTTGAATAAATATTATTGAGGCAATTTATTCAATGTCAGGGTAGCTATTTGCATAACATTTTTGAGAGGATGTCAGCTGCTAGGCCAAAAAAAAAAAAAAAAAAAAAAAAAAAACCGGGTCGGGCCTAACCCGGCCCGATTATCTCGGGCCGGGCTTGACCCGCTAGGCCAAAAGAAGGAGTCGGGCCGGACCGGGCCGGGCCAAAGTGATGTCGGGCCGGGCCGGGTTTGTGGCGGGCCGGGCCGGGCCCGGCCCGACTGACATTCCTAGGTGGGAGTGGTTTTGGGGAGAGAGAGAGAGAGTTATGAAGAGAGAAGAAAAAAATAATTATGTAAATTTTTTTAATTTTTAATTTTAATACGATTTATTTTTACTTTTATTATTTTAAAATGTTATTTTTATTTTTTTAAATAATGATATTACGTGGACTAATAAGATTGCGCCACGTGTATATTGTATACACGTGGATAATCTAACATGGCAGTTAACAGACGAAATTGGATGCAAGTGCTAAATTGCTAACAGAACACGAGTATTGGGGGTTTACCGCCAAAATTTGACTTTTAGGGGTTAAATGCAATTAAAATGAAATTATTGAGGGTTTTGCCGCAATTAACCCATTTTTAAAAGAAAAGATATTGGATTTCCCCCCAACAAAAAAATTGGCATCAAAATTACTTGAATTTTTTTTAAGGGATATTGGCGGCTAAACCACCTGAACTACATTTTGTAACAGTTGACCATAAAAACCAAAATTTTGGTGGCAAAACCTATTGAACTTCCATTCTGTTTTGCTCTATACCCCTCCGTCCAAAAATCACAGTTAAGTGCCACGGTGGACTGTCCACATGTACACACTTGCACACGTGGCTAATTTTTAGTGGTCCACGTAATATTAATTTTAAAAAATAATTATAAATATTTAAAAAAAAATTAAAAATCAGAAAGATTTTTTTTGTTTACTTTTTTTTTAATTAAAAAAAGTTAAAAAATTAGTTTTTTTTACTTTTTTTTTTCTTTTTCTTCTTCTTTCTTTTTCTTCTTTTTCTGCTTCTTCTTCTTCTTTCTTCTCTCTTCTTCTTTTTCTACAAACCTCTCCCAGGCCCTCTTTCTCTCTCTCGTCTCACCACTGGAGCCGAAGCACTAGGTCGACGGCGAAGGCTCTCTCTTTCTCTCTCCTAATCTTCTCCTTTTTCTTTTCTTCTTCTTCTTCTTCTTCTTCTTCTTCTTCTTCTTCTTCTTCTTCTTTTCTCGTCTCTTCTCTCTCTGTTTCTCTCTTCGTGGTGGTCGTCGGAGGTTGGTCGAGAGATTGAGGAGAGGAGGAGGTCGGGATTTTGGGTTTCGGGTCTTGGGGGTTTTGGGTTTCAAGGTTTTGGGTTTCGGGGTTTTGGTCAAGGTTTTGGGTCGAGAGATTAGGGAGAGGAGGAGGTCTGTTGGTGGCTTCGACGCCGCACAGGGGATCGAGGGTGTCGCCAGCGTTACGGTTGGCTAGGGTTTGCTAGGGTTTTTTAGTGTAGAAGAAGAAGTAGAAAAGAAAAAGGAAAGGCAAAAAAAAGAAAAAAAAATTATAATTTATTTATTTTTAGAATTTTTTAATTTTTATAATTTTTAAATTATTTTTTTAAAAAAAAAAAGAAAAATGAAAAAAAAAGTAAAAAAATACTAAAGTTTTTTTTTTTTCGATTTTTTAATTTTTTTAAATATTTATAATTATTTTTTAAAACTAATATTATGTGGACCACTAAAAATACAAGTGTGTATACATGGACAGTCCACCGTGGCACTTAACTGTGATTTTTGGACAGAGTGGTATAGAGCAAAACGGAATGGGAGTTCATTAGGTTTTGCCACCAAAATTTTAGTTTTTGTGGTTAAGTGTTACAAAACGTAAAGTTCAGGTGATTTAGCTGCTAATATCCATTTTTTTAATACTTAACCACATAAACTATATTTTTAACGGCAAAACTTACTGAACTCTCATTTTGTTTTGCTCTTTAGCAAATTTTTAGTGATCCACACAATATTAATTATTAAAATATTATAAAAAAATAATTTCAAAATTATAAAAATAAATAAATTATAAACAAAAATATATGTCATTTATTTTTTTTTTTTCTTCTTTTTTTTTCTTTTTTTCTTTCCCTAAAACTCTAATCATCTCCACCCTAACCTATCTTGCTTGTGCCTTTTCTTCTCAAGAACTACCACCACACCACCACCATCGGCATCACTACCGCCACTACACTCACTGTAATATCCCAGAAAATAAATAATATTTAAATGGACATATTTTATTAAATATGTAATTACTTGGGAAATGAAGTAGGATTATGATCTTACTTAGGTAATTGTTGAGCAATTAATTAATGAAATACGTTATTTTGGGCCCGGTAATTGTGAAAATTTAGCTATGTGGTTAGCAATGTCACGACATTAAATGAAAGAATTATTTTGAGAATATCCCGGATTAAGTTAGAATTTTATTAGAATGTCGGATTGGGGAATTAGTAAAAATTACCAAAATGCCCCTAGGTTATAATTTAAGCTTAGGTTATTTTGAGGGATAGTTTAGTCATTTTATGTTTTGACTTTTTTTTTTTACATATTTATTTTTTTTGTGGGCTGATTGTTAAAAAAAGAAAAGAAAGAAAAGAAAGAAAAAAAAAAAGAAAAGGAAATTTTTTTTACTATTACTTAAGGACCAAGTAACCACAAAAATGACCAACTCCCTCTTCTTCTTTCTCTTTCTCTCGTGCAAGCCATGAAGCCAGCCAAATTTTTGGAGAAACTTTGCTGAAAATCATCTCTTTCTTGTTGAATCAATTCATAGAGCACCATAGAAGTTTGAGGTAATCCTTGTTATGTTTTTTTTTCTTTTTCTCCTTGATTTCCTATGGTTTTGGGTTAGTTTTGGTTAGGGTTTTAAAGTTTCAAGGGGCTGTGAGCTATATGGATGATGGAGTATGATCTTGGGGTAGTTTTGAGATTGTTTGAATTTATAATTGTTGGATGTGAAATTTGGTTTGGAGTGAATAAGCTAGATGAGGCTAAAGTAGAGTTTTTCTTCACTTGAGTATGTGAATTTGATTAAATGAATGAGTTGTTGTGTTTTGAAGCTTGAGATATGTTGTTTTATAGTTATTATACTGTTCTGGAAAGTTTGGTTAGGTTTGGAGGAGTTTTGGGTCGAAATTGGAGAAGAGAACCTTAAGTTCTCGGTACGCGAAGCAGGTCGGCCAGGATTGGTTCTAAGGTGTGCCGAGCAGGT
Source organism: Cannabis sativa (assembly GCF_029168945.1). NCBI lineage: Eukaryota > Viridiplantae > Streptophyta > Magnoliopsida > Rosales > Cannabaceae > Cannabis > Cannabis sativa. Next base: position 65,918,849 of record NC_083601.1, read on the forward strand.
CGACCGGTTGCTTGCAGGGGAATTTTTCTGAGTTTGCCTCATGTTCAGTTTTGACCCGGGGAATTGTGTACTATCTGTTTTAAATTAAATATGGGATGTTTGACCTAATTTGGGGTTGTTGGGAGTTAGGTTATGTTTAATTTCTAAACTAGGGTTTTAATCCGAAATTTTGAGTTAAGGTATTTATTGTGCTTCAATTGTCGTGACATAGGACCGGGATTTCCTAGCTTGTTTTTCCACTCAGGTCGACCATACTCTTGACTTTTGAATTAAGGTAAGAAAAGTGGTAAGCACCGTATGTGGTTAAAGATTAATGGATGAATGGAAGTGGCCTTAATTATTATCATGATGTTGATTAAAAGTTTATTAAGCCTAGGTTATGACCTAGGGTTGGAAACGGTTATTACCATTATGAGTAATTACTCTTGAAACCGCGGTTAGGTTTCTTACTTATCGTTTGCTTTATCGGGCAACGATAGTGACATATTCAGCTCGTATGTGACGAGTGGTAAAAAGTGGTACTTTATTAAGTACCAGGAATGTGAGATGTTTAAAGGAATGCTTATTATTATCGAATAGTGAGTAAACATAATGGCATGAGACTAAGTTGATAATCATTTTCTTTCAATTATTGTTTTGATCACTTTCTTGCTGAGTCCCTGTGACTCACTGGTGCTTTATGGTGCAGGTAAAGGAAAGGCTAAAGTCGAGCAACCATGAGTTTATGGTCGCAGCAGCAATGTACATACCAAAGTAGGCGCCCGATTTACAGGATGCTCTATTTTGATTGTATTTTGGAAAATATAAAGCTTATGTTGTAAAATACCTTAAAACCAGTTTGTAAATATTTTGAAAACAGGGGGACCCCATAAATCATGTTACTTATCTTTTGTTAAACAGTTTAAAGGTTGAGTTTTAACTATCAAAATTTTAATTACCCACACTTTTAGTATAATTACATCTTATATAATTATTGGTATTTTAATTAAATTGCACACACGTGGCGTTCCTGTTGGACAGGGCGTTACACTCACCATTGCACCAAAACAAAGAAGATGTCAGAATAAAATCAAATACCACCTTCTATAAAAATCTAAACCCAAAATCAAATACCCAACCAAAAGATCATCGTCAGTGACCTAATCTTTTTTATGCTTGAAAATCTCAAAAACTTCATTAATTAGAAAGGACTTTTTTATGCTTGAAAATCTCAAAAACTTCATTAATTAGAAAGGATAGTGGTGATCACATGGGGATTCACCTCTCAATAGCTAAAAAACCCGAACAAGTGTTGTGAAGCCCCCACTTAGCAAGAGCGTGGGCACTAAAATTAGCATTCTTAGGAATCCAAAGCACATTATAATCAATACCATCAAGAGCATCTAACAACTTACCAAAAGAAGAACCAACAAACCATGAAGGAACAACCTTGCTTGAAATGGCCTTGGTTAGAACTTGGCTGTCCGTAAAAAGGTGCCCGAGAATAGACCCAAACCGCTGAAGGACTTTGACCCCATGAAGTAGGGCCTCGTAGGACTGAACATTTTGAGCGAGTTCGACCCGAACCTGAAATAGTGAACCCGAAATTTGTTTTTCTAAAAAAATGTTCGGGCGGGTCGAGTTTAACCCGGTACCCTTCAGACGAGTTCGCAGGTTGAGTTTTTAGGAGTACCGGGTTTCAGGTTGAACCCGCCAACCCGCCCGCCAACACGCCCGCCAACCCGCAATTTAAATATATTATATATATTTTTATTTTTTTATTACAGTTTACATATATATTAAATTATTAATTAAAAAATAAAAAATCTTAATTTTTTTTTTAAATTTAAACTCTCAAATTCTTTTTTTATTTTTTTATTCTTTATAAATTTATTTTCTGTTAAATAATATAAATGACATATATTTTTATATATAATTTTTTATTAAATTTTTTTATATATTATATAAAATAATTTATATTTAGAAATATATAATAATTTTTTAATAATATATATAAATTTTATCTTAATTTATTGTTATTTTTATTAGTTTTAACTAATTTTTTTTAAAGAGTTGACCAGGTCAACCCACCAACCCGGTCAATCCGCCCAACCAAAACCTGCCAACTCGTGACCCGCCAACCCGCCAACCCATGCCTTATTCGGGTCCGGGTTCAGTTTCTTTTTTTTTTGAATCTGAAACCCGTGAACCCGAAACCCAGTAAACCCGCCCGATGTTCAACCCTAGAGCCTGGAGCTCACCTGAAAGGGGATTTTTAGCTTGAATTTTCACTACATACAAAACACTCAGCTGATTTGATGATGAATCCAATGGCACAGATCCTCTAAAATTATTGTTCCTTTTATTCATGACCAGCCAAAGCACAAAAGAATTGGGGTTTTTAGTTTTAGGACCTAGGGAATACAATCCCGTGGTCCTGTTGGACCACCCATGACCGTGGACGGCTCTTTGTCCTGGCCGTCATTGCATAGGGAAAATGCAAGATAGGGAAAGAGGGAAAATCTTATTCATGGCGAGGAGGAGAGAGGGGGTCAGGTTCTTGAGTTTTCATAATCGGAGAACTGGGTTTCAGGGTCCCCTTGGACCATCAATGCCAACAACGACCGATTTTTGGTAGAGCAGAAAGAGGAAGGGAGTTACATGAGAGAGAGAGAGAGAGAGAGAGAGAGAGAGAGAGAGAGAGAGAGAGAGAGAGAGAGAGAGAGAGAGAGAGAGAGAGAGAGAGAGAGAGAGAGAGAGAGAGAGAGAGAGAGAGAGAGAGAGAGAGAGAGAGAGAGAGAGAGAGAGAGAGAGAGAGAGAGAGAGAGAGAGTTGAAATTAGGGTTCATAATTAGAGAGATAAAGAGAGAAGAAGAAAACAAGAAAAAAAATGAAAAAATATATATTTTTTATTATTGTTCTATTTTTATATTTTTTATTATTGTTCTATTTTTATATTTTTTAAACTATTTTTATAATATATTAAATAATTAATATTATGTGGACCACTAAAAACGTGTCACGTGTACACTTGTGTACATGTGGGCAGTCCACCGTGACACTTAACTGAGGTTTTTGGACGGAAGTGTAAAGAGAATGTGAGTTTGGTAGGTTTTGCCATAAAAAAATCAATTTATGTAGTTAAGTGTTAAAAAAAAAAAAATCAGGCAATTTTGCCACCAATATCCTTAAAAAAAATATATTATTTAGAAATTAGAAGAACAACTTAATTATTTAAAAAAATAAAAATATATATTATAGTTGTACATAATTTTTTAAAAACCGCTCAACCTGAATAACTTATCCGCCTAAATCAAACCAAACCAAAATATCCATCGAAAAATATAACTAATCTATTTATTGGGTGGGATGAAAATAATTTCAACCCGTCCAATGAATCTAAATTAATTTGTCTAACCCGATTAAGGTTTTTTTTTAATGTTTTTATTATATATATAATTATATATAATATAATTTACATAAATAATATAAAGTTCAAATAAATTATATTTGTCTCGTGGTAGTTGATTTGAATTTTAGATTTAAATTATATTTTTCGCATTATTACAAATTAATTAAAATATAAAATTAATTTTGAAAAAAAAAAGTGATCAACTCATTGGACTGATTATTTTTTTTTTCTTTTCCTTTTTTAGGGAGATCACATTAAATTTTTTATAATCCGCTTTTAATATTTGGTTGAATAAAATATAGAAATTGTATTGGGATCATTTACAAAGCTATGTTATTTTTTTATAAACTTCAATTAAATTTAAATTTTACTTCAATTAATTAAATTACTTAAAATTTTATTTTTTAAATTTCCACTTATATAGAAATAATAATATAACTTTCTTTTCTTAACAATTTATAAACATTTTATTTTTGTTGGTAAGAAAACATATTTAAAACTTCTTATTGTTAATAAGCATTTTAATTTTATTAAAAAAAAAAGCATTTTAACTATCTCGATAACACTCTAGCTAAAAGATTAACATACTTAAAACCTCCATTACACTAGTGAAGACATGAAGAGAGGCATCAAGAAGGAGATGTTGGGGATTGATGGAACTATTGGTAATATTAACTATTTGGGTCTTGCACTCTTTAGATCTCGAAAGAAGGATGCATATTTTAACTTTATCTTGGGCAGCCTTGTCTCCAACTCTAAGAGTAGAAAGTAAAAACTATTATGTTCAAATTAGTTGGGCTTGCTCTCCTAGTGTACACGATACAAACGACTAAACTCTCCAAGATACTCACTTCTAAAGTTAATGGCATGGTAAGGGACTTTTGGTGAAGTTATGAGAAGGGAAATTATGGTCACTACTTAAAAGCGTGGGATACTTTGTGCCTCCCCAAATCTTACGGAGGCTTAGGGTTCTAGAAAATAATGGAGATAAATAAGGCTTTCTTAGCTTAATGGGGTTGGTATCTAATCATTGATCACAAATCTTTATGTTGCAGGGTCTTAAGGGCCAAACATCCGAAAGACAAGCAATTCATGAAGTGTGCTTATAAAAATTATGATTCTTAATTTTTGAAGAATATTGTGAAAGCCAGGGAAATTTATAAAAAAGGGGTCTGTTAAATTGTGAATGATGAGAAGGATACACAAATCTAGAAAGATTTGTGGATACAACATGGCAAAGAATTATGTCCTAATTATGTAGCGAACCAAATTATTGGGTTTGAAAAGGTCTTCGAATTGCTTTTAGAAAATGTGGATTGTAACCTGGTCAAGCTTCAATTCCTATTTGACTCTGATACAGTACACAATATTTTGAAGGGAGTAAGCTTATTGGCCAGGGAAAGAACAGGTGAATTTGGACAAGAAATCAAATAGAATTTTTTCTAACAAATCTACTTAACTAGTTCAAGCTTTAGATCATGCCCCCTCATACAATGGTGCCTTCCCTTTGGAATAAATTGGAGAATAGCAAAGTGTTGGAGTTTCATAAGATTTTGTGGTGGAGCGTTCTCTCCAAGGCTCTTCCAATTCATGCACTTCTTGCTACGAGAATACATATTAAAGATACCTCCTGCCTTATTTGTGGTGAGGGAGAGAAAATTATGGAACATCTTTTTCTCAATTTCAACTTAGCCTTCCACTTGTGGAGATCTTCTCCACAGGGGATCATGCTCGTTCTTGAGTTAGGTGCTCAGGTTTAGGGTTCGATAAAATTCTTGTGAGACTTGAAGTCAAAGAATGTCAATGTAGATGAGTTTTTTCTCCATGCTTTGATAACTCTAGAAATTAGATTTATTTTTCACATTTTTTTAACTAAATTTAGCTTAGTCTTTGTGTTTTTAATTAATTTAGTAAGTTTGTAATTATTTTTGAATTTATTAGCTTTATGTTTATTTTATAGTTTATTATGTGTTTTTATAATTATTTTATTATAATATGTTATGTGTTAATTTTTATAATTGTATTTTAATTTTTTTTTAATTAATTTTATGTATTTTTAAGTGTGTTTGTGAGATAAAGTGTGAGATTAAAATGAAGAAAAGTTTGAGAAAATGAGTCAAAAGTATAAATTTAAGAAGAAAATCAGATAAGCCTTTTGAAAGCCTCACTCTCTGTAACGCCCTAAATAATTAGGCACGCTACCCAATATGCTTATGAAACCCTAATCCCCTAATCGAGATTACTAATTAAAATAGCGCAGAATTTAAACTTTTATATTAATTAGAATGAAAATAAACTTGTAATATATTTAAACTTTTCAAAATAGTTGGGATCCCAAAAATATTTACAAACTTATTACAAGTTCTTTCTTACTAGCCGACCTAAGCGGCAAAACAGAATACAAAAGTCAACACTGTTAGACCCATAACCCGCTTGGTCTGAAGTGGCATGAACATGTACATTCTTCGCCCCTGCTCCTGAAACTCATGGCCGATCGCCCATGCCTTACCCTTTCCCGCACAAGGTAGAGCACCCGTGAGCCAAGCCCAGCAAGACAGTATAAATCATAACAAATATATTATGCTCATTCACATATGTCTGTATAGCACAGACCTGATCATTATATCAACATGCCCATTTATGTCTACGTACCGTAGACCTATGTGTTGCGCTCACACATCTAATTAAATCTACGTGATGTAGACCCACGTGTTGCTCTCACACGTCTAATTACATTAAGGCCTTAGAAGTGGTTCATCTCGGTTATGAGTACCGAGTCCAACCTGATTATGCCTTGAGCACATAATCCTTAAATCTCATTTCAATTAACATGGCATGGCATTTATACACATATATCACTAGGGTAATAACCCTAGGCTATTAGACCGTTCCTATTAGGGTAATAACCCTAATCCCGGTTACTTAAACATTCATGCATATCATTCTCAACATAAGCGCCACTGCACATACTCTACGTGCTAATCACTGTCTTACCTGTTGTCCCGCAATAGTAGAGATTCCAAATCCATGGGTGCTCCTGATCAGGTGCCGGTAATCCTAGTCACACAATCCGGGATTTTCCAAATAGGGTTAATCCCCAATTTCACTTTCACAAAATATAAATATGGCATTCAAAACACAGATAATGAAATAGAGCTCGGAACGAGCTTTCCAACGATATAAAGAATGTCCCAAACGGAGTCCCGAGTCAAAAGTTATGGCCAAAACAAAATTGAGAAAAACAGAATTTCTCACTGCCAAATCCGATCATGACTGAGAAAATCCCGTCGCGACGACTGGGTTTAGAACACCCCAAAACTCCATTTTTAAGGTCTTAAAATGCCAACCTTTCCTAGATTTCGAACCCCAACCAAACATAGGGTAAAAATACAAAATTCATGCATTAATCCTTAACCAAAATCAGATTTAATCAATATAAAAATTAACCTCCAAACATTGAGCTAAATTTCCCACTAATTCAAGCTCAAACCTTGAATCTTTAAATTCAAACACAAGCTCAAGAAAAACATACAATTTAGAGCTGCATAAGATAAAGGAAACACCAAAACAAACTCTAATAATCCCACACAACATTCAAGTTGCAATCCATATGGTCTCCATAGCTCAAACACATTAAAAATTAACAATATCACCACTAATTCACCAACATGCATCAAATCTCAAATGAACATCAAGAACATCAAACCTAAACTCAAAAAATATTCACATACCAGAATTTAATCATAAACAAAAAGGATCAAGAAGTTTTACCACAAATTTCTAAGCTCCAAGCACCAAAATCACCCAAACTCCTTAACTTTTCTCCAATCCAAGCCTTAATTTCAAAGTTGTAAAATATTGAAAATGATAAAGAGAGAGGAAGAGGGGGTCGGGTTAAGGAGAGAGAGAGGACCCAGAATTTCTAATTTCATTTCCTCAAAATTCAGCTTTTATTAAAGTAAATCAAATAAGGTCAAAAGACCATTTTGCCCCTAACGCCAATTTTCACCTATTCACACATACAAGGGCATTCTAGTGAATTCATACTCAATTATTTTCAAATAAAAATTCAAATTATCACCCATAAATAATAATGCCAAATAAATCAATCCAATTTATATTTCGGGCCCGAACCCGGTTCGGCCTGAAATACCCGGTTGTGACTATACCGAGCCAACCTGTCAGAACACACCTGAAAAGACAACACAGTCATACTACATAATAATATAGTTCTATTAAGCACGTAATTAAATTAATTTCATCATTTTACCCTTCTCGGGTCATAATTACTAAAGTGCCCATGGCTCACCAACGGGGTCTTAACATATAATTAATCAAATTAATTCACATATACTGAATTATATAATAATATAATTCCTCAATTAGTCATAATTATCTAATTAGGGTTTTGCTAATCTATTCCTTAATTCTAGGGTACTACACTTTCAATCAAACAGCATCCATCTGAGCCGTCGATGGATGATCGGAGGGTCCAGATGGCGAGTGGATCTCACCTCGACAGCAAGAGCGTGAGCTCCCTTTCCTCTTCTCTCCAGCCTGCACGCGTGGGACCCGCCTGTAGTCTTTCTTCCCAGCTGGTCCTGCCTTGTCAGCTTTCCCAGCCAACCAGGAAGCGCCACGCAACAGCCCGTCAGCCTCCTCTCCATTCAAGTCGCGCCTAGTGGCATTTGCAGAAGAAAAAGAAGAAAAAAAATGGCTATTAATTGGAATTGCACCCATCCGAAAATACAACAACAAAAGTCCAAAAATCACACTTTTCTCCCACAATTTACACCTAAATATCCATTTACTCTTCCCAATTTTTTCACCTAAATAAACATTCAGGATGAGAGTGTTGGGAGTCCAACTGTGAGGTTTTTTCTTGAGGTTTTTTCTCTCTAGGATGAGAGTGCTGGGAGTCCAACTGTGAGGTTTTTTCTCACCCTGTAGTTATTACTAATCATTTTTTCTGGTGAATTTATCTCTACCTCTTTCCTTCTTAAAAGCTTTTATTTCTCCTACAGTTTTAAGGTTTTTTAACGGTTCTGGTTGGTAAATTCTAAAAGGCTTTCTTTACACGTCAACCTAAGTCGTAATATTTATTATCTACGATGGAGATGAACATGGCTGATGGGAATATCAAAGAACTCAACTCAGATGACAGAAGGAATGAGCAAGAAACGGGGCCAGAGCAACAAGAACAAGCCCCAGTGAATGAGCAGGGAAACCCTGCTAACGAGGCTATGAATCAGGAATTTTAGGAAGATGCAGAGGATAGAGAGGAGGAAGTTGAAGAACTTAGAAAAGAGTTCTTGGACTCAATGACTCTTGAGCTTGAACCGGACTTCGAACTAACTGAAGATATTACCAGCACTGGAGTTTTGGCCAAGTTCTTCGGTGACGTTGGGGTGTCAAGAAACAGACTGAAGGATATCCTCAGCAAGATATGGAAGTTGAAAGGCAACTGGAGGATAAAGACTCTTAACACGGGGCTTTGGGGAATATTTTTTGATGAAGAGGAGAACTGCGTGGAAATCCTATACAATAGGCCGTGGCTAATCAATGGCAAACTCTTAATCATCAGGGAATGGCCAGAAGACGGCATCTGGAGTAAGGTGAATATGACAAAGGCCATTTTCTGGGTCCAAGCTTTCAGACCCCCCACTCCCTATCTCAATCCAATTAACACTTCTAGGGTGGTAGCAAAAGCAGGGATTGTTGGGTTTTATGCCCTAAATAAAACTCATTTCAATATAATCAGATTTACTTATTAATAAAGATCAGAAATAAAATTTTATGTTGCATGGTTCACATGATTTATTTCATGATTATATGTATATAATGTATGAATTCTTTTTAAGTCCAGAACATATGAGTTTGTTAAAGATTATAGTGTTGTCAGCACAGTGGAATATAATCTTAATTATATGTTCAAAAGTTTATTCCCTGATTTGTCAGAACACTGGATTTAGACTGACATAGTAGAATCAGCGATAGGTATTCTTACACCTTGGAAAAGTGTTATGTCCTTTCCAGGACATTGGCAAAGTTTACCAGTATCGGATGTATGGAGTATACATCGGAAGGGACCGATATTTAATCTTTGATTAGATATGTTAAAATTTACCGTAATATCTATTCAATTCAGTATTTATCAATGCAATTGAGTGGGAGCGCTAACATAAATATGGAATCTATAGCTTCTATTTGGCAAATAGAAAGTAAAGGATGATTTCCTTCGAGCTTAACCAAACGAAGATAAATGGTGGAGATCTCATTTCACTTAGCTGAAATATCATTTATACAGGGTTAAGTGTTTTAAGGATAAAATACATTGAAGGTGTAGCGGTAACAGTAGTGCCTTTTCAATGTAGATCATCTATATAGAGGATCATTGATCACATTAGGGTTATAATAATGGATAACTAATGACGTGTCTATATCATGGAACATATAGAGCGTTCTATATGACTGAGAGTGCAATTCCAAGTTCTAAGTGTGGATTCAATGAGGAATTAATAAGTTAGGGAATCTACTTGGTAAATTCGGTTCGACTTATTGGAAGCTCGGTTATATAGACCCATGGTCCCCATACTAGTTGAGACCATACTGCTTGTAAGACTCAGTTAATTGATTTTAATTAATCAATTATAATTCTAAAAGTTAGACTATGTCTACTTTATGAATTCTCACAGTTTAAGGATGAAATTGTAAGGAAAAGGGTTTCTAGGTTTAATTATTAATTGAGAGACTTTGCATGTCTAATTAATAATTATTTTAAATGACAATATTATTTAATAATCTATTTTAGTTATTAAATAATTAGTTTTGGCATTTAAATGATTGGAATTGGAAAAATGACATTTTTGGAGAAATAGAAATAAAATTGAGGAAACTACAAAATCCAAGTGAGGCCCATTTCACCCTATGGCCGGCCACATGGTTTGATTTTCCCAATTATTATTTTCAATTTTAATTGCCATGTAATTGCTAATCAAAGCCTAGCAAAAATAGGAAAGTGGTGGATCACACTAAATAAGGTAGTTAATTGATTACACAGTATTTAAGGAAACTGTTTTATTTGGAAAGTTGTGCTCTCCCTTTTCCCTATATAAAGCAACCTTGTTCTCTTCTCTTGTATGCATCATAAGTCACGAAATTCAAGAGAGAAAAAGAGAGAAAATTTCGAAATCCTTGTGAGATGAGTAGTGCCCACACACATCAAGTGGTACCTCAATCATAGTATGTAAGACTATGGAAAGTCTGCATCAAAGAAGGAGAAAAGAAGATCCAGGTTCAGATCTTGGTGATGCTCTGCTACAGAAAGGAATCAAGGGCTAGAGATCTGAACGGAAGGAGTCATAATATTCTGCTGCACCCACTGTAAGGTTTTCTAACTTTATATGTGTTTATTTTCATTGTTTTAGAATTTATATTAGGTTGTTAATCCAACATACTTGTTACTAAATCTAGATCCTGGTAAAATAATTTCCAACAGGGATCTATGTTGGATGTGATACAGTGGATCGAAAGTTGATTATCCGAAGGGGTTTCTTCAAGTTTCAGGTTGAGATTTCGACGACTCACCAACTGTCTTCAGACTTCTATCTTGATATTCGAAGAGGCATACAGGAATGGATACAATTCCGGTACTTCAAACTACCTAAACTGTGTTACAACTGTGGACACCTAGGTCATGATAAGAAAAGCTGCTTCAGGGTGACGGCGTATGTCTATCCGCCGGAGGGAAAGGCAGTTCTTGCTTTTGGCCCGTGGATGAAGGCTGAAACGGTGGTATACAACTGTTTCAACACCAAAAATTAGTTGGACTATTTTCGCGAAGAATCCATTGGTCAAAGACCAAGAAGCCAGGGGAACACCATGAAACCAGTGGATTTTAAGGATAAAGGAAAGCAACCAATGACCAGCATCGGGAGTCAGAATGTTTTACGTCCTAAGTTTGTTGTTAAGACTACAAAGAAGGCTATCAGAGTTGCTCGGGAACATCCAGGGTCCAACTTAGGTGAGAAATTAAAATTGGTGAAAAAGAATACTTTGGTGGCAGCAGACAAACAAAGTGGCGAGTCTGGTACAAGGGAAGCAAGTCCAAAGGCTCTATTTATGGACAGACGTGCTCGATCAGCCTCTCCTCGATTATGGGGCAATCATTCTCAAGGCAATGCAACAGTTGTCAATGGCAATGACATTATAAAAAACTTTTCCCATAGACCTGCTGTTGGAATTTATTTTACAAGGATCTTAGATCTACTCACAAGTATGTTGATTAACACCCTAAATATGAACTTTCTAAAACGATGAAATAAACACATATAAAGTTTAGGAAACCTTACATTGGGTGCAGCGGAATAATATGACTCCTTCCGTTCAGATATCTAGCCCTCGATTCCTTTCTGTAGCAGAGCATTATCAATATTTGAACCTGGATCTCTTTCTCTGAATCTTTGATGCTGAAACCTCCTTCTTGCTGAAAGTCTTTCTTCACGATCTTCCTCACTATGATTGAGGTATCACTTGCTGTGTGTGGGAACTACTCATACACTAAGAATTTTGAAATCTCAAAGAGGAAGAGAGAGAGAGTGGGTTCGGCCAAAGATAGGGAGAGAGAAGGCTCAGTTTTTTCTGATCAGAAAGTGTCAGAAAAAAAATGTAATTTTCCTGAAGCCTTCACTATCTATTTATAGCATTCCACTAGGGTTAGGTTTGAATTATTTGGCATTAAAATAATGAAAATATCAGTTTAAATTTCCTACAAAAGTGGCCGGCCCTATACAAGTGGATTTGGGCCTCACTTTTTGCAATTTTGCAGTTTTATCTTTTCTGCATCTGATTTTCTCAAAAATGCCAACTTTCTAATTCAACCATTTAAATGCCAATTCTAACTATTTAATAACTATAAATAATTATTAAATAATATTGTCATTTATCATATTTATTAATTGAACCATACAAAGTATCATAATTAACAAATATGCCCCTAAAACTCTTTCTTTACAATTTCGCCCTTACTTAGTGAAAAATTCACAAATAGACATAGTCTAATTTGAGAATTATACTTGATTAATCAAAACCAATTATATGAGTCTTACAAGCAATATTATCTCAACTAGTGCGGGGACCATGGGTCTATATAACCGAGCTTCAAATAAGTAGATCAAGAATTTAGCACTAAAATTCACTAACTTATTAATTCTTCGTTGAATCCACGCATAGAACTTAGAATTGCACTCTCAGTATATAGAATGCTCTATATGTTCCACCATATAGACACATCATTAGTTATCCATTGTTATAATCCTAATTTGATCAATGATCCTCTATATGAATGATCTACACTGTAAAGGGATTAAATTACCGTTACACCCTACCAGTGGCGGACTCAGAAATTAAAGTGAGGGGGGGCGTAAATAAATTTAAAAAGAAAATATAAAGTGTAGTTAGTGGGGTTTGAACCTTTACCCTCTAACCTATTTACCAACTACCTTAACCATTACACCAAGGTTACTATTATGTCTATAAATATCATCTTTTAATACAAATATATGTTGTAACTAATTAAAATACATATACATTTTTTTCTCGATTTTTTTTTTTCAGGGGGGGCGACTGCCCCCCCTCGCTACAATGTGGGTCCGCCTATGCACCCTACAATGTATTTTATCCTTAAAACACTTGACCCCGTATAAATGATATTTCATCTTATGTGAAATGAGTACTCCACCATTTATGTTCGTTTGGTCAAGCTCGAAGGAGATCATCCTTTGCTTACTATTCGCCAGATAGAAGCTATAGATTCCATGTTTATGATAGCGCTCCCACTCAATTGCACTATCGTGTTCCGAAAATGTACGTATCACCCTGACCTAAAAGTAGGCTTAACTAACAAATCAAAGAACACGAATAGCCTTTCAAGATTGAGCCTAATCATATCAGGATTAAGATCATTTGATCTAGGATCAACTAGGCGATATTGACTTGAATAGATATTACGGTAAGTTTAATAAATCTAAGTCAAAGTTCAATATCGGTCCCTTCCGATGCATACTCCATGCATCCAACCTGAGCTTTACTTTAACCAATGTTCTGGAAAGAACATAGTATTTCTCCAAATACAAGTAAACTCTTGTTGTAGATTATCATATCAGTAAAACCCTATGTCTGATAAATCTAGGAAACTTTATTCACATAGTCATGTTTACTTTCTAATGTGTTGACGGCACAATAAACAGGATCAAGTATGTGAAAAGGGTTTCAGATGAATTTATACATTACGTACATATAATCATGAAATAAATCATGTGAACCATGCAACATTAAATGTTATTTTTGATCTATATTAATAAGTAAATCTGATTATATTGAAATGAGTTTTATTTAGGGCATAAAACCCAACAAACTCCCACTTGCACTAATATAAAACAAAAAGTGTGTTTCAAATAATCTCAACACCTCGATATGCAAATCAAGTGTAGTAGTAGTAAACTCCTCGTAATAGGATCTGAAAGATTGAATTAACCACAACCTTTTCTCCACTAATACTCTTCCTTTAATCACAAAATCATTGATAATGTGAAATTGCTCTCTATATGTCTACTCTCTTGGGATACTGGATTCTATACCTCTGGCAACTACTTTTGGTTAATCAGGAATTTAACACTAGTAGTTTAAGGAAATTTGGAATGGTGCCAAAGATGTATAGAACTTTCCTTAGACTGAATAAGTACCTTTCCTGCAGCTTTAACACTCAGTCCCTTTCTGGTAGACCTAGAGACTTCAGATAGGTTTTTACACTTCTCCAAAATCATTATTCCACCCCCAGAGTAACCACTATCTTATCAGAAAGATTTTCTAGCACAAAGGCAAATTTTGAAATCTGATGTGGTGTAATCTAAGAGTTTTAAACACACTCTTATCGACTAACATATAGTTCCTCTTCTTAATCTTAGGATTTACTTGATTGTCTTCCAATGTTCTTCTCCTGAATTAATCTGATACCTACTCATTACTCCCACTCAACAGCAGGTGTCTGGTCTAAGGCATACAAAAGCATATCTAAGACCTCTCACTGTTGATATAAGAAATTCTTACATGGCTTTATCTTTTCTGGAATAGTTAAGACTTTTCCTTAGATAAATAAAATCTATGCCTAAGAAGTTGTGAAGCTTCTACAGATTGCCATTAGAAAGAAAATGCTTCAGCATCTTACTAAAGTAAGTTGCTTACATTAGAGTAAGTAATTACTAGGTATACCACAAGCCATAGGTTTAGATAAACTCAAACCTATAATACTAGGAACAGGAAGTTTTGTTAAGTCCATTGAATAGACTTATAAACGTAAATTTCTTTTTATGTCCTTGTAATAAAAAACTTAAGGTTACTCCATGTGAATGGATTAAACCATAGTTCTATTGGCTTTCTTCTTAGTTTCTTATCTTGACAATCCATTACTTGTTTAAACTCACAATGGATTTTAATCACTAGTATCTCCCAAGTCATAAGAAGGTGAGTTCCTAGAAACTCTCCCACTACGACAAGGTACCGTGAATTATGTCGAAGAAAACTAAATGGTATAACCTCTTTGGTTGTGACAAGACAACAGAGGCAGTGGGATCATCATATGTCATATAAGATGATAGGACACTTTTGGAATCAAGAAAAATATCTCCTTTATTTGCTACTTGTTTTCAGACTTAGTCATTATCTTAGAAAAGTAGTATTTGTTTGAACAAACACTTTCTTATCTATTGACTATGGGATAGTCCACCCCTAATCACTTAGAATAGCTAACAAACCATGGTTAACAGTTCTAGCTTTTCTTAAGAATTCGATTAGGTCATCCATGAATCTAGTAATGATTTACATTAAGTATACAACCATTACATCATTCTGAAATTGTATTACCATAGAAGGAATTAGGCAACGACTAGTAACTAATCATCAATATGCAACTCGAAATTTCTGGGGAGGTAAGTGTGGATATAATTCAAAAATCAATTTAATGATCTTTGAACTGCATATCTACTAACTATTTCTCCACCCCTATCAGTTCACAAGATCTTTAACCATTTACCTTAATGGTTTTAACCATTGCTAGAAATTAATGAAATTTTAAACATTTCAAATTTCTTTGCTTAAGGTATAATCTAGAGTTATTATTTTAAGAATACAACGAAAAACTCATATCCACCCCTGAATGTGTATCCATCTGCGAATGAGATGAACTTACTTTCACTGGATATAGGCATATTAACTCTTTGCAGAGATTGATCTTGTCAAATCCACTATGAACAAGATACAAATGCCATAGATTAAAAAAATGGTAGTGTCTTTTGATGACATAGGTTTAGTTACATCAAAGAGTTCTTAGAATACTGCAAGTGGATCCTGGTCACAGAATACCTAACTCATATTCCATACAGTTTTAATCCATTAATAGAAGATGGATATTAAACACTTGAGAAAGTGTAACTGTATTGTATTCTGGAATTAGAAATATAAGAAAATTTCTATTTGGAATCTAAAATTAAAGTCAAAGACTTAAATTTATACCAAATATAATGAGTAATTCTATCTTGGACCACCACTAATAATTTAACTCTAAGTCTGATTTGCCCATACAAGCAGGAGATTTCTAAGATTGAGGATTTATATCAATTGGGAATAGAATTTCGGGATTATAATCATATGCGTCATTTAATTTCTTAAGAGAAAATATAGAATGACATGAAATGATTTATAGACCATTCATCCAATGATATGTTTTGAAGCTAATTTGAAATGAATAAGCTAAGAGGAATTAGGATAATTTCGTTTATAAATAAGAATCCAACGATGCTTCGATTAGCGAATGTCAAAGTAATCTTATTTATACAATCTTCTTGTTTCATATCGTAAAAATACTAGTCTAAGGTGTCATCAATTGATGAACAGCTAGATGTCGCATATACAATATTTATCTTTCGAGATCTAACACTATTATGTATGTCTAATGGTGAAAATCCACTAGGGATTTATCTCATTAGATAAACAAGCCAAGTTAGACCAACAATGAAGATTCGAAATTAAACTACAACTTAATAACAGAAAATAACATGGTTCAATATAAATTCATACACAATTCAGAAATTATAAGCATATAGCAAGTAGGAATGACAAGTGAAAATACTAAAACATACAATCCTAAATAATTTCCAAGGTTTTCAACAAACTGATATCAGTGTCCCGTTTAGGCGAGAGTCAAAGCTACCATTCATTGAATAGAGTTGTCAGCTCGTCTAAAATGTTAAACATTCTAGCAACCTTTTATTCGATCAAGATTGGAATTTAGCGTTGTCCCGTTTAGGCGAGAGTCAAGGCAATTCTATCTTATGAGCTTCCACCATTGTTTCATAATTTGCAAGTCAAGTATGGTCGCCACCATTAGGGTGATCCATACCATACAAAACACTTACAAACTACTTATCATGCGAGGTTAAACAGTGCGAAATTTCTAATGAACGTTCCTCCATTAGGGAGGATTACTCACTAAAACAAACGCGGTGTAAAACCCACAATGGAGATCGAATATCTTAATAATAAAGCTCATTATTTAAAGAGAGTTGTATTTTCTTTGATTCTCTTTATTTAATCTATTTATTTTAAATATATATTTATTAAAATTTCCAATTTAGAATGAAAAAATTCTAAATATAAATTTTACTTAGGGGGATATGAAAATAACATGAATTATTTCCATCTTAGTAATAATTTCCAATAAATATTTAGAAAAATATTCAATTTAAGTTGTTACAAAATTAATTTAAATTAATTTACAACTCAAATTTAATTTTCTATAAATATATATTGCATTTCGAAAAATTAAAGTATTCAAGGACACAATTTTTGAAAATGCAAGTTAAAATTAAAAATTAATCCTAGAAAAATTATTCTAATTTAATGTTGGCCCAAAATTAATTAATAAAATTAATTTACAACAAAAAATATAATTTTCCTATTTAATTAAATATATAAGAAAAATTTCAAATATTTAAGTATGATGATGAAAATCAACTTAAATATTAATTTTCTATTTAATTAAATACACTAGAAAAATACTTCAAGCAAAAAATATCATCTATCTAGATTTTCCTTTGACTATATAATTCAATTTCTAATAATATACTTTAATTCAATTTATTTTAAATTAATCAATAAATGAAAAAATCATTGATTTAAGTTGGTCCAAAAATTAATTAAAATAATTAATATACAACTTAATCTATTTTTCAAGTAAAATTCGAAATTCCAGCATTTAAGAAATGCAATTTCGAAATTTGATTAATAAAATAAAGAAAAAATATATTTTGAAAATTATTTAAATTTAGTTGAAAAAATAAATTTCAACTAAAAATAATTTTCTATTTAATTAAGTGTCATGAAAAAGAAATATTTAAGTATCATGATGAAAATCAACTTAGATATTTAATTTTCAAATTAATTAAATGTATTAAATTCAAGAAATAAATAATTAAGTGTAGAGAATTCTTAATTATTAATCTCTAGTTTAATACTAGGAAAAAATAAATTGTACCAAAATTAATTATTTAAAATAATTAATTTCACAATGTATAGTATTTTCCTATTTAATAGAAATAACTATCTAGAAAATATCTTATTTGACTAAGTATCTTTTCCACAAAATTTGAAAAAATATCTAATTTAAGTTGTATTAGAAAAAATCTAGAACTTAAATATTTTCAAATTTAAATTTAATTAAATATTAAAAATTAAGTTGTAACCACTTAATTCAAAAATATTCCATTTTAAGTTAATATTCGAAAAGATATTAGCCTAAAAAATACCTAAAATATTCCATTTTAAGTTAATATTCGAAAAGATATTAACTTAAAAAATATCTAAAGAATCTTAATAACCAATGCCTAAAATTCCTCAACTTAATTTTGAAATTTGAAATTCAAAAGATATTCAGATTTAAGTTGGTTAGTTGTAGATAACTAAATATCAACTTAAATAGGAATATTTAATGAAAAATTTAAATTAAGCTCCAGAAAAAATCTAGATGGTTATAATTCTATATTTAATTAAATACAAGAAAATACATATAGTTTAGCTTAGAATAAAGAATTCTTTAAACTATAATTTTCTTAAATTAATTTCAAAATAAATGAAATTAATTATGTTGCTAATTAATTTTATTAGGTTAAACTTGTTTAATTAACCTAGTACAGTTGTTCAAATCAGGCAAATGAGCCTTCACAATTGGGGTGGTTCATGTGAGGGGGTGCTGGGTTCAGTATGTCGTACCCACTACTATGGCTCCCAACTCTCACACAAGGCCCAAAAGAGAGGAATTTAACCTTAAAATGAACAACTGTTATTAATTGAATAGGCCCAAGAACTAAATGGGCCTAAATAAAATCTATCAAGAACTATGATAATTTATTTTAGCAACAACAACCTATATGCATCTATAATAAAATTAAACACATAGGCTCACACAGGCACACTTTGGATGGGTCCTATCATGTTGCTAGGTCATACACAGATGAAAGAAGATTGTAAATATACCTGTTACAAATTATTAACTTGACCAAGGGAGCCATCAGATCATTAGATCTGGCAAAAAGTAACCATGGCTATTTGCAATCAAGTAATAATAGGTTTTGAAAACTTACACACAAGCTAAAACACATACTCCTGCAACAAGGTTAGCTGGATAATTGGATGTAGGATTTATTTAATTTTAAATTAAATAATTAATTTCAAAATTAAATAATTAATTAAAAAAAATTTCGAAAATTTTAAAAAAATTTTGAAATAAAAATTTTGAAATTAAATTAAAATTTAAATTTAAAATTAAATCTACAATTTTGAAAAATTAGGTTTCAACCAACCTAAATATCATTTCAAAATTTGCTAACTACTTTTAAAATTTAAATGTTATTTTATAAATAAAAATTAAATAAAAAATTAGAAAAGATAAATGAATATCTTTTTCAGATTTTAAATGTAATTTAAATAAATAAAATAACAAAATTTAAAAGTTAGCAAAATATCTTACATTTTTTTAAAATTACATGATTATAGTTATCTTATTTTAAATTTAAATAAGGTCAAATTATTTAAAAAAGATTTAATTTAAAATATTTTAAATCTGACCTTAAATTTAAAAATAAGATAAGATATAATCAAATTTAAAAATAAGATAGATTATTAAGCAAAAAAGATAGATACTAACTATTTTCAAATTCAAATTACACTAATATCTTGAATTAAATTTAAAAAAATTGAATTAATTCAAAATGATAATTAGAATTGAATTAGGAATAGTAATAGTATTAATACAGAATTACACAAAAAATCGGAAGTTAATTCCATGAAAAAGCATGAAAAAACGAAGAAAAACGAAAAAATTGTGAGCTGTACGGACAGTTTTCGCGATCGCAGGAAAATTTCAGCACAACTCCGATTTTTTCGAATCTTCAAAAAATCATAACTAATTCAAATTAAATCGAAATTGAGTTCTGTAAAAAAGTAACTTGCTTAATTTTTTCCATACTATCCAATAAAAATAATTCCAGAAACAGATATTCAATTATTTTTAACGATAATTCACAAACACCAATCAATCATCAAATAACACTCAATACAACATGATACTATCCAAAAATAAACAAACAATCGTTTTAAAGTCCAAATTTCTTGCAAGTAAATCAATAACCATGGCTCTGAGGCAAGTTGTTGGAATTTATTTTACCAGGATCTTAGATCTACTCACACGTATGTTGATTAACACCGTAAATATGAACTTTCTAAAACGATAAAATAAACACATATAAAGTTTAGGAAACCTTACATTGGGTGCAGCGGAATAATATGACTCCTTCCGTTCAGATATCTAGCCATTGATTCCTTTCTGTCGCAGAGCATTATCAATATCTGAACCTGGATCTCTTTCTCTGAATCTTTGATGCTGAAACCTCCTTCTTGCTGAAAGTCTTTCTTCACGATCTTCCTCACTATGATTGAGGTATCACTTGCTGTGTGTGGGCACTACTCATACACTAAGAAATTCGAAATCTCAAAGAGGAAGAGAGAGAGAGAGTGGGTTCGGCCAAAGATAGGGAGAGAGAAGGCTCAGTTTTTTCTAATTTAGAAAGTGTCAGAAAAAAAATGTAATTTTCCTGAAGCCTTCACTATCTATTTATAGCATTCCACTAGGGTTAGGTTTGAATTATTTGGCATTAAAATAATGAAAATATCAGTTTAAATTTCCTACAAAAGTGGCCGGCCCTATAAAAGTGGATTTGGGCCTCACTTTTTGTAATTTTGCAGTTTTATCTTTTCTGCATCTGATTTTCTCAAAAACGCCAACTTTCTAAATCAACCATTTAAATGCCAATTCTAACTATTTAATAACTATAAATAATTATTAAATAATATTGTCATTTATCATATTTATTAATTGAACCATACAAAGTATCATAATTAACAAATATGCCCCTAAAACTCTTTCTTTACAATTTCGCCCTTACTTAGTGAAAAATTCACAAATAGACATAGTCTAATTTGAGAATTATAATTGATTAATCAAAACCAATTATATGAGTCTTACAAGCAATATTATCTCAACTAGTGCGGGGACCATGGGTCTATATAACCGAGCTTCCAATAAGTAGATCAAGAATTTAGCACTAAAATTCACTAACTTATTAATTCTTCGTTGAATCCACGCATAGAACTTAGAATTGCACTCTCAGTATATAGAATGCTCTATATGTTCCACCATATAGACACATCATTAGTTATCCATTGTTATAATCCTAATTTGATCAATGATCCTCTATATGAATGATCTACACTGTAAAGGGATTAAATTACCGTTACACCCTACAATGTATTTTATCCTTAAAACACTTGACCCCGTATAAATGATATTTTATCTTATGTGAAATGAGTACTCCACCATTTATGTTCGTTTGGTCAAGCTCGAAGGAGATCATCCTTTGCTTACTATTCGCCAGATAGAAGCTATAGATTCCATGTTTATGATAGCGCTCCCACTCAATTGCACTATCGTGTTCCCAAAATGTACGTATCACCCTGACCTAAAAGTAGGCTTAACTAACAAATCAAAGAACACGAATAGCCTTTCAAGATTGAGTCTAATCATATCAGGATTAAGATCATTTGATCTAGGATCAACTAGGCGATATTGACTTGAATAGATATTACGGTAAGTTTAATAAATCTAAGTCAAAGTTCAATATCGGTCCCTTCCGATGCATACTCCATGCATCCAACCTGAGCTTTACTTTAACCAATGTTCTGGAAAGAACATAGTATTTCTCCAAATACAAGTAAACTCTTGTTGTAGATTATCATATCAGTAAAACCCTATGTCTGATAAATCTAGGAAACTTTATTCACATAGTCATGTTTACTTTCCAATGTGTTGACGACACAATAAACAGGATCAAGTATGTGAAAAGGGTTTCAGATGAATTTATACATTATGTACATATAATCATGAAATAAATCATGTGAACCATGCAACATTAAATGTTATTTCTGATCTATATTAATAAGTAAATCTGATTATATTGAAATGAGTTTTATTTAGCGCATTGTGTCTGTCTTCCATCTTGCTTATTCTAAGCTTCATGAACTTTTTTGCCCTAACTCAAGAAAACTTTCTGACTTCTTGAGTTTTGACTTTCCTTTAAACATAGTCGTTCTTTAATCTTTTGAGTACTCCTGGTCGGCATATTTTCTTATTTTTCGTTTGATACTCCGTCCAACGCTCATCTTGTGTGTTGTCTTTTGTAGATGAACCCAGGTGAGTCTTGGGAACTCGGGCATCAGATCGACTAGGATTTGCTTCAACTTCTGCACGAGGTTCATCCTCGTCTTCGTGCTAGTCCCCTTTCTAGTGAAGGAAACTCTTCTGACCTTGAACCCAACCATAGGATGATGGCTCGTACAAAGAAAACCACACGTCTGGCTGACGCTTGTGATCCTCAAGTGGCTCGGCTTGCCACTCTGCCCAACACCGAACAGGATTCGGCCGTCCCGATGGAGGAGGACCGTGAGGTCCAGGAAGTTAAGGAGCTGGACGAGGTGCATCCGGGCAGTCCTTTTGAGGCGAAGGGAGAGGAAGAGGTTGAACCCCCTAACTTTGGGGAGTACAACAAGGTTGGGCAACCAGTCGATGCTGACGGAGATGTCCTGGTTGAGGGCGTGGACTACGTCAGTGAGGAGCTTGCTGAGGCGGTTCCTCATAGGAGGCAGGGTGCCTTGGGCGCCAGGTGGGTAAGTCCTTCGTCCAAGATTCGGAGGCACGCCTCCGAACTCTCGACCAGGACGGGTACTTGGGCGAGCTGGACTGCTACATTCCCGCCCACAACAATCGTGCCACAAATCTTGAAAAGGGAAAGGCTCACGGCCAGCAAGGGGCGCTGATACCCTTGCACAAGTACTTCAGGGATGTGGCAGACTTCTTTGGCCTCTACCCGACCCAAATTACTCCAAATGGCATTAAGTATTTGTCTGCTCTCTTCGTCCCGCTTCCCAAGGATGGGATGCTCCTTCCCCGCACGAGGTTGCCTGGTTCTTCGACCTGAAGTCTACCCCAAAGCAAGGCAGTTCGGGGTACTTCTACTTCTCTTAGCCAGGCCTCAAGCGGTTGAGCCGCACGGATGACAAGGCCATCAGCAAAATAGGGCATTTTGTTGATGATTACTTCATGGTAAAGGATCCGAGTATCACCCGGACTCGGTTTCAGCAGATTCCAACATATCACCGTCCTCCCCTCACCCTTGGTCTTAGGGATAGAGCTCAAAAACTTGCCCGGTTGCTGGAGGAAGACAGGAATATCATCCAGTTGACCTCCGACGATAATCTGGTGAAGTATGGGCTTTACCCTGAGGACTTTTCTCCTAAGTCTGTGGCGGGGAAGAAGAGGAAGTCCGGTGCTGGACGGCCTGAACGAACTCATCCGGAGAATGAGTTGATTGAACTGAAGCGAGAGGCTAAGTTGAAGGGAGGTGCCTGTTGGAAATTATTTTACCAGGATCTTAGATCTACTCACAAGTATGTTTATTAACATCCTAAATAAGAACTTTCTAAAACGATAAATTAAACACATATAAAGTTTAAGAAACCTTACATTGGTGCAGCGAAATAATATGAC
Source organism: Cannabis sativa (assembly GCF_029168945.1). Taxonomy (NCBI): domain Eukaryota; kingdom Viridiplantae; phylum Streptophyta; class Magnoliopsida; order Rosales; family Cannabaceae; genus Cannabis; species Cannabis sativa. The sequence goes on from NC_083601.1 coordinate 65,942,449, forward strand.
TCCTTCCGTTCAGATATCTAGCCCTTGATTCCTTTCTGTAGCAGAGCATTATCAATATCTGAACCTGGATCTGTTTCTCTGAATCTTTGATGCTGAAACTCCTTTGCTGATGATCTTTCTTCACGATCTTCCTCACTATGATTGAGGTATTGCTTGATGTGTGTGGGCACTACTCTAATCACTAAGGATTTCGAAATATATTGAAGAAGAAGAGAGAGAGTGGTCAGCTAAAGATAGGGAGAGAGAAGGCTCAGTTTTTTTCTGATTCAGAAAGTCTGAAGAAAAGTGTTATTTTTCTGAAGCCTTTACTATCTATTTATAGCATTCCACTAGGGTTAGGTATGAATTATATGGCATTAAAATAATGAAAAAATCAGTTTAAATTTCCTACAAAAGTGGCTGGCCCTATACAAGTGGATTTGGGCCTCACTTTTTGCAATTTCGCAGTTTTAACACCTTTTGTATCTGATTTTCTCAAAAATGCCAATTTCCTAATTCAACCATTTAAATGTCAATTCTAACTATTTAATAACTATAAATAATTATTAAATAATATTGTCATTTATCATATTTATTAATTGAACCATACAAAGTATCATAATTAACAAATATGCCCCTATAAACTCTTTCTTTACAATTTCGCCCTTACTTAGTGAAAATTTCACAAATGGACATAGTCTAATTTGAGAATTGTCATTGATTAATCAAAATCAATTACATGAGTCTTACAAGCAATATTATCTCAACTAGTGGGGGGACCATGGGTCTATATAACCGAGCTTCCAATAAGTAGATCAAGAATTTAGCACTAAAATTCACTAACTTATTAATTCTTCGTTGAATCCACGCATAGAACTTAGAATTGCACTCTCAGTATATAGAATGCTCTATATGTTCCACCATATAGACACATCATTAGTTATCCATTGTTATAATCCTAATGTGATCAATGATCCTCTATATGAATGATCTACACTGTAAAGGGATTAAATTACCGTTACGCCCTACAATGTATTTATTCCTTAAAACACTTGACCCCGTATAAATGATATTTCAGCTTATGTGAAATGAGTACTCCACCATTTATGTTCGTTTGGTCAAGCTCGAAGGAGATCACCCTTTGCTTACAGATAGAAGCTATAGATTCCATGTTTATGCTAGCTCTCCCACTCAATTGCACTACCGTGTTCCCAAAATGTACGTATCACCCTGACCTAAAAGTAGGCTTAACTAACAAATCAAAGAACACGAATAGCCTTTCAAGATTGAGCCTAATCATAACAGGATTAAGAACATTTGATCTAGGATCAACTAGGCGATATTGACTTGAATAGATATTACGGTAAGTTTAATAAATCTAAGTCAAAGTTCAATATCGGTCCCTTCCGATGCATACTCCATGCATCCAACCTGAGCTTTACTTTAACCAATGTTCTGGAAAGAACATAGTATTTCTCCAAATACAAGTAAACTCTTGTTGTAGATTATCATATCAGTAAAACCCTGTGTCTGATAAATCTAGGGAACTTTATTCACATAGTCATGTTTACTTTCCAATGTGTTGACGGCACAATAAACAGGATCAAGTATGTGAAAAGGGTTTCAGATGAATTTATACATTATGTACATATAATCATGAAATAAATCATGTGAACCATGCAACATTAAATGTTATTTCTGATCTATATTAATAAGTAAATCTGATTATATTGAAATGAGTTTTATTTAGGGCATAAAACCCAACAAACTCCCACTTGCACTAATATAAAACAAAAAGTGTGTTTCAAATAATCTCAACACCTTGATATACAAATCAAGTGTAGTAGTAGTAAACTCCTCGTAATAGGATCTGAAAGGTTGAATTAACCACAACCTTTTCTCCACCATTACTCTTCCTTTAATCACAAAATCATTGATAATGTGAAATTCCTCTCTATATGTCTACTCTCTTGGGATACTGGATTCTATACCTTTGGCAACTACTTTTGGTTAATCAGGAAATTAACACTAGTAGTTTAAGGCAATTTGGAATGGTGCCAAAGATGTATAGAACTTTCCTTAGACTGAATAAGTACCTTTCCTGCAACCTTAACATTCAGTCCCTCTCTGGTAGACCTAGAGACTTCAGATAGGTTTTTACACTTCTCCAAAATCACTATTCCACCCCCAGAGTAACCACCATCTTATCAGAAAGATTTACTAGCACAAAGGCAAATTTCGAAATCTGATATGGTGTAGTCTAAGAGTTTTAAACACACCCTTAAAGACTAACATATAGTTCCTCTTCTTAATCATAAGATTTACTTGATTGTCTTCCAATGTTCTTCTCCTGGATTAATCTGATACCTACTCATTACTCCCACTCAACAGCAGGTGTCTGGTCTAAGGCATACAAAAGCATATCTAAGACCTCTCACTGTTGATGTAAGAAATTCTTTCATGGCTTTATCTTTTCTGGAATAGTTAAGACTTTTCCTTAGATAAATAAAATCTATACCTAAGAAGTTGTGAAGCTTCTATAGATTGCCATTAGAAAGAAAATGCTTCAGCATCTTACTAAAGTAAGTTGCTTGCATTAGAGTAAGTAATTACCAGGTATACCACAAGCCATAGGTTTAGATAAACTCAAACCTATAATACTAGGAACAGGAAGTTTTGTTAAGTCCATTGAATGGACTTATGAACAAAAATTTCCTTTTATGTCCTTGTAATAGAAAACTTTAGGTTATTCCATGTGAATGGATTAAACCATAGTTCTATTGGCTTTCTTCTTAGTTTCTTATCTTGACAATCCATTACTTCTTTAAACTCACAATGGATTTTAATCACTAGTGTCTCCCAAGTCATAAGAAGGTGAGTTCCTAGAAACTCTCCCACTACGACAAGGTACCGTGAATTATGTCGAAGAAAACTAAATGGTATTGATCTCTTCGGTTGTGACAAGACAACAGAGGTAGTGGGATCATCATATGTTATATAAGATGATAGAACACTTTTGGAATCAAGAAAAATATCTCCATTATTTGCTACTTGTTTTCAGACTTAGTCATTATCTTAGAAAAGTAGTATTTGTTTGAACAAATACTTTCTTATCTATTGACAATGGGATGGTCCACCCCTAATCACTTAGAAAAGCTAACAAACCATGGTTAACAGTTCTAGCTTTTCTTAAGATTTTGATTAGGTCATCCATGAATCTAGTAATGATTTACATTAAGTATACAACCATTACATCATTCTGAAATTGTATTACCATAGAAGGATTTAGGCAACGACTAGTAACTAATCATTAATATGCAACTCGAAATTTCTGGGGAGGTAAGTTTGGATATAATTCAAAAATCAATTTAATGATCTTTGAACTGCATATCAACTAACTATTTCTCCACCCCTATCAGTTCGCAAGATCTTTAACCACTTACCTTAATGGTTTTAACCATTGCTAGAAATTAATAAAATTTTTCAAACATTTCAAATTTCTTTGCATAAGGTATAATCTAGAGTGATCGTTTTAAGAATACAACGAAAAACTCATATCCACCCCTGAATGTACATCCATCTGCGAATGAGATGAACTACTTTCAGTGGATATAGGCATATTAACTCTTTGCAGAGATTGATCTTGTCAAATCCACTATGAACAAGATACAAATGCCATAGATTAGAAAAAAAATGTGGTAGTGTCTTTTGATGACATAGGTTTAGTTACATCAAAGAGTTCTTAGAATACTGCAAGTGGATCCTGGTCACAGAATACCTAACTCATATTCCATACAGTTTAATCCATTAATAGAAGATGGATATTAAACACTTGAGAAAGTGTAACTGTATTGTATTCTGGAATTAGAAATATAAGAAAATTTCAGTTTGGATTCTAAAATTAAAGTCAAAGACTTAAATTCAACCAAATATAATGAGTAATTCTTTCTTGGACCACCACTACTATTTAAACTCTAAGTCAGATTTGCCCATACAAGTAGGAGATTTCTAAGATTGAGGATTTATATCAATTGGGAATAGAATTTCGGGATTATAATCATATGCGTCATTTAATTTCTTAAGAGAAAATATAGAATGACATGAAATGATTTATAGACCATTCATCCAATGATATGTTTTGAAGCTAATTCGAAATGAATAAGCTAAGAGGAATAGGATAATTTCGTTTAAAATAAGAATCCAACGATGCTTCGATTAGCGAAAGACAAAGTAATCTTATTTATGTAATCTTCTTGTTTCATATTGTAAAAATACTAGTCTAAGGTGTCATCAATTGATGAACAGTTAGATGTCGCATATACAATACTTATCTTTCGAGATCTTACACTATTATGTATGTCTAATGGTGAAAATCCATTAGGGATTTATCTCATTAGAAAAACAAACATGTTAGACCAACAATGAAGATTCGAAATTAAACTACAACTTAATAACAGAAAATAACATGGTTCAATATAAATTCATACACAATTCAGAAATTATAAACATATAGCAAGTAGGAATGACTAGTGAAAATACTAAAACATACAATCCTAAATAATTTCCAAGGTTTCCAACAAACTGATACAAAGGTCCCTAAGAGGCGAGAGTCAAAGCATCATTTATTGAATAGAGTTGTCAGCTCATCTAAAATAGAAACCATTCTAGCAACCTTTTATTCGATCAAAATAAGAATCCAACGTTATCCCGGCAGGCGAGAGTCAAGGTTATTCTCATTTCATGAGCCTCTACCATTGTTTCATGTTTCATAAGTTTATCTCTAAGTAGTCACTGTAGGGGAGAGTCTAATAGGGACGAAAACTTACAAAACACTTATCAAATGAAATCTTACGGTGTTAAATGCGCTCAACGAATAACCATCCATAGGAGGACGAAGTCTAGCGTCTCGAGGTTATATTGAAAACATTTAACTTTTGTAAGACCAACAATGGAGATCGAATATCTTAATAATAATCAAGCTCATTATTTAAAGTGAGTTGTATTTTCTTTTATTCTCTTTATTTAATTTATTTATTTTAAATATATATTTATTTAAAATTTCCAGTTTAGAATGAAAAATTCTAAATATAAATTTTAATTTAATATTTATAAATTTTACTTAGATGGATATAAAAAATAACATGAATTATTTCCATCTTAGTAATAATTTCCAATAAATATTTAGAAAAATATTCAATTTAAGTTGTTACAAAATTAATTTACAACTCAAATTTAATTTTCTAGAAATATATATTGCATTTCGAAAAATTAAAGTATTTAAGAATACAATTTTCGAAAATGCATGTTAAAATAAAAAATTAATCCTGGAAAAATTATTCTAATTTAATGTTGGCCCAAAATTAATTAATAAAATTAATTTACAACAAAAAATATAATTTTCCTATTTAATTAAATCTATAAGAAAAATATCAAATATTTAAGTATGATGATGAAAATCAACTTAAATATTAATTTTCTATTTAATTAAATACACTAGAAAAATACTTCAAGCAAAAATATCATCTATCTAGATTTTCCTTTGACTAATTAATTAAATTTCTAATAATATACTTTAATTCAATTTATTTTAAATTAATCAATAAATGAAAAAATCATTGATTTAAGTTGATCCAAGAATTAATTAAAATAAATAATTAATTTACAACTTAATCTATTTTTCAAGATAAAAATCGAAATTCTAGCATTTAAGAAATGCAATTTCGAAAATTGATTAATAAAATAAAGAAAAAATATATTTTGAAAATTATTTAAATTTAGTTGAAAAAATAAATTTCAACTAAAAATAATTTTCTATTTAATTAAATGTCATGAAAAAGAAATATTTAAGTATCATGATGAAAATCAACTTAGATATTTAATTTTTCAAATTAATTAAATGTATTAAATTCAAGAAATAAATAATTAAGTGTAGAGAAGGCTTAATTATTAGTCTCTAGTTTAATACTAGGAAAAAATATACTTATAATAAATTGTACCAAAATTAATTATATAAATAATTAATTTCACAATATATAATATTTTCGTATTTAATATTAGAAATAATAAGTAGTCTAGAAATAACTATCTAGAAAATATCTTATTTGACTAAGTATCTTTTCCACAAAATTTGAAAAAAAAAATCTAATTTAAGTTGTATTAGAAAAAAAAAATCTAGAACTTAAATATTTTTCAAATTTAAATTTAATTAAATATAAAAAATTAAGTTGTAACCACTTAATTTGAAAATATTCCATTTTAAGTTAATATTCGAAAAGATATTAACTTAAAAAATATCTAAAGAATCTTAATAACCAATGCCTAAAATTCCTCAACTTAATTTTGAAATTTAAAATTCGAAAGATATTCAGATCTAAGTTGGTTAGTTGTAGATAACTAAATATCAACTTAAATAAGAATATTTAATGAAAAATTTAAATTAAGTTCCAGAAAGAATCTAGATGGTTATAATTCTATATTTAATTAAATACAAGAAAATACATATAGTTTAGCTTAGAATAAAAAATTCTTTAAACTATAATTTTCTTAAATTAATTTCAAAATAAATGAAATTAATTATGTTGCTAATCAATTTTATTAGGTTAAACTAGTGTAATAAATCTAGTACAGTTGTTCAAATCAGGCAAATGGGCCTTCACAATTGGGGTGGTTTGTGTGAGGGGGTGCTGGGTTCAGTATGTCGTACCCACTTCTATGGCTCCCAACTCTCATACAAGGCCCAAAAGAGAGGAATGTAACCTTAAAATGAACAACTGTTATTAATTGACTAAGCCCAAAAACTAAATGGGCCTAAATAAAATCTATCAAAAACTATGACATTTTATTTAGCAACAACAACCTATATGCATCTATAATAAAATTAAACACATAGGCTCACACAGGCACACTTTGGATGGGTCCTATCATGTTGCTAGGTCATACACAGATGAAAGAAGATTGTAAATATACCTGTTACAAATTATTATCTTGACCAAGGGAGCCATCAGATCATTAGATTTGGCAAAAAGTAACCATGTCTATTTGCAATCAAGTAATAATAGGTTTTGAAAACTTACACATAAGCTAAAACACATACTCCTGCAACAAGGTTAGTTGGATAGTTGGATGTAGGATTTATTTAATTTTAAATTAAATATTTAATTTCGAAATAATTAATTAATTAAAAATAATTTTTCGAAAATTTAAAAAAAAAAATTTGAAAATTCGAAATTTAAAAAAAAAAAATTTAAATTAAACCTACAATTTTGAAAAATTAGGTTTCAACCAACCTAAATATCATTTCAAAAATTTGCTAACTACTTTTAAAAATTAAATGTTATTTTAAAAATAAAAATTAAATAAAAATTAGAAAAGATAAATGAAATATCTTTTCAGATTTTAAATTTAATTTAAATAAATAAAATAACAAAATTTAAAAGTTAGCAAAATATCTTACATCTATTTAAAATTACATGATTATAAATATCTTATTTTAAATTTAAATAAGGTCAAAATATCTAAAAAGATTTAAAAAAAAATCTTAAAAGATAAGATATAATTAAAAATATCTTAAAAGATAAGATATTTTAAAAAATATCTTAAAAGATTTTATAAATATCTTATAAAATCTGACCTTAAATTTTTAAAAAAAAGATATAATCAAATTTAAAAATAAGATAGATTTTTAAGCAAGAAGATAGATACTAATTCTATTCAAATTCAAATTACACTAATATCTTGAATTAAATTTAAAAAATATTAAATTAATTCAAAATGATAATTAGAATTGAATTAGGAATAGTAATAGTATAAATACAAAACTATATAAAAAATTGGAAGTTAATTCTATGAAAAAGCATGAAAAATCGAAGAAAACAAAAAAATTCGAAACTGTACGGACAGATTTGCGATCGCAGGAAAAAATCAGCACAGCCCCGATTTTTTCAAATCTTCAAAAAATCATAACTAATTCAAATAAAATCCAAATTAAGTTCTGTAAAAGGCTAACTTGCTTAATTTTTTCCATACTATCCAATAAAAATAATTCCAGAGATAAAATCGTAATTATTTTTCACGAAAATTTCACAAACATCAATCAATCATCAAATAACACTCAATACAACATGATACCATCCAAAGAACATACAAACAATCGTTTTAAAGTCCAAATTTCTTGCAAGTAAATCAATTACCATGGCTCTGAGGCCAGTTGTTGGAAATTATTTTACTAGGATCTTAGATCTACTCACAAGTATGTTTATTAACATCCTAAATAAGAACTTTCTAAAACGATGAATTAAACACATATAAAGTTTAAGAAACCTTACATTGGGTGCAGCGGAATAATATGACTCCTTCCGTTCAGATATCTAGCCCTTGATTCCTTTCTGTAGCAGAGCATTATCAATATCTGAACCTGGATCTGTTTCTCTGAATCTTTGATGCTGAAACTCCTTTGCTGATGATCTTTCTTCACGATCTTCCTCACTATGATTGAGGTATTGCTTGATGTGTGTGGGCACTACTCTAATCACTAAGGATTTCGAAATATATTGAAGAAGAAGAGAGAGAGTGGTCAGCTAAAGATAGGGAGAGAGAAGGCTCAGTTTTTTTCTGATTCAGAAAATCTGAAGAAAAGTGTTATTTTTCTGAAGCCTTCACTATCTATTTATAGCATTCCACTAGGGTTAGGTTTGAATTATATGGCATTAAAATAATGAAAAAATCAGTTTAAATTTCCTACAAAAGTGGCTGGCCCTATACAAGTGGATTTGGGCCTCACTTTTTGCAATTTCGCAGTTTTAACACCTTTTGTATCTGATTTTCTCAAAAATGCCAATTTCCTAATTCAACCATTTAAATGTCAATTCTAACTATTTAATAACTATAAATAATTATTAAATAATATTGTCATTTATCATATTTATTAATTGAACCATACTTAGTGAAAATTTCGCCCTTACTTAGTGAAAATTTCACAAATAGACATAGTCTAATTTGAGAATTGTAATTGATTAATCAAAATCAATTACATGAGTCTTACAAGCAATATTATCTCAACTAGTGGGGGGACCATGGGTCTATATAACCGAGCTTCCAATAAGTAGATCAAGAATTTAGCACTAAAATTCACTAACTTATTAATTCTTCGTTGAATCCACGCATAGAACTTAGAATTGCACTCTCAGTATATAGAATGCTCTATATGTTCCACCATATAGACACATCATTAGTTATCCATTGTTATAATCCTAATGTGATCAATGATCCTCTATATGAATGATCTACACTGTAAAGGGATTAAATTACCGTTACGCCCTACAATGTATTTATTCCTTAAAACACTTGACCCCGTATAAATGATATTTCAGCTTATGTGAAATGAGTACTCCACCATTTATGTTCGTTTGGTCAAGCTCGAAGGAGATCATCCTTTGCTTACTATTCGCCAGATAGAAGCTATAGATTCCATGTTTATGCTAGCGCTCCCACTCAATTGCACTACCGTGTTCCCAAAATGTACGTATCACCCTGACCTAAAAGTAGGCTTAACTAACAAATCAAAGAACACGAATAGCCTTTCAAGATTGAGCCTAATCATAACAGGATTAAGAACATTTGATCTAGGATCAACTAGGCGATATTGACTTGAATAGATATTACGGTAAGTTTAATAAATCTAAGTCAAAGTTCAATATCGGTCCCTTCCGATGCATACTCCATGCATCCAACCTGAGCTTTACTTTAACTAATGTTCTGGAAAGAACATAGTATTTCTCCAAATACAAGTAAACTCTTGTTGTAGATTATCATATCAGTAAAACCCTGTGTCTGATAAATCTAGGAAACTTTATTCACATAGTCATGTTTACTTTCCAATGTGTTGACGGCACAATAAACAGGATCAAGTATGTGAAAAGGGTTTCAGATGAATTTATACATTATGTACATATAATCATGAAATAAATCATGTGAACCATGCAACATTAAATGTTATTTCTGATCTATATTAATAAGTAAATCTGATTATATTGAAATGAGTTTTATTTAGGGCATAAAACCCAACAGTGCCAGGGCCACGCAGCACGCTCATGAGCCTTTGGATCCTGAGGCTGAGGCTGAGGCTGAGGCTGAGCAGGTGACCCCATTGAAGAGGAAGAAGAAACTCCCGGCCACGCCCAGGCCTGTTGAACATGCAATTCGCATAAGGGAGCCCATTTCACCTGTTCGGCCATCTCACCCCTTTGCTGGAAAAGGGAAGGCTGTCATGTCTGAAATAAAATCGATGTCAGGTGATGATGGACTTCTGAATTTCTATGCTGGCGGTCACCTTGTATTTTACTTCTTTTTTTTAGCTTCTTGACTTTCACGCCTTGTGTTTTCTGATGGTTGTTTTCTAACCACACTTTTTTGTTCTATGCAGACATGTCTCGGCAGATGCTCGATGCTCTAAGGAAGAGAATGGACGGAAGCTCTAGCGCCTCTCCTTCGGCCAAGAAGTCTAAGGGCGGTGAGGGGTCCTCGGAGAAGAGACCTTTTGGAGAGGTCATTGACCTTTCCGAGGTGCTGACTGCTGCAAACCCTTCTACCCCTAATTTTCCAAGTCCAAGGAGTCTAAACCACCAACGTCTGGGTCTGAACTGGTCAGGAGTGTTCCTGAGCGGGTGCAGGTACCAACTCCACCTTTGCCCGTGCTGCCAGAGGCCAAAAAGGGGAAGGAGATGTTGGCCCACTATATGAACCGACTGGTTCCTGAGGTCAGTGAGCAACTGGTTGGTGCTGATAGTGACTCATCTCTGGATGTGTTGGTGGGCGGAGCCCTGAAGGAGCTCATCAGGGTAAGTCTTTTTTGATATTTCCCTTTAACTTTCCACACTTAGCTCCATATGCTGACTTGTTTCCTTTGTGCAGGCCGGTTTGAAGTTGGCTTACACTTACTCCCGGGCTAAATCTGTTACTTGCAAGAGTGCGGCTCTTTCCGACACCTTGAGGGCGGAGGCAGACTTGGCCAAAAAGGAAGCTGAGGAGGCCAGGCCAGAAACTGGAGCTGTTCGGCTGGAGTTGGGCGAAACCAACAAGAAGCTGTGTTCTGCCAAGAAGAAGATCTCCGTGCTGACAAAGGATCTCGAAGCTGCTGATCGCTTTGAGGAGACCATCGAGATCTTATTTGCTGAAGTTAATAGTCTTCAGGATGAGAGAACTTCTCTACGTCAAGTTCTTCTTCGGATGAAGGAGGAGAAGGACGCCAAGGTGGCCGAGGCGGACAAGTTGAAGGAGAAGGTCAATGCCTTGGAGACAGCCGGCCTCGAGCTCTTCTTCGATTTCTGGAAGGCTAATCCCCAGGCCAATTTTGACTCTTGGGCGAGGCTAAGGACATGTTCCTTGAGTACTGCGCGGCCCAAGTTGCTTATGGTGGGAACGAGGCGGCTGCTTCAACCTCCGGCTAAGCCTCTGGCTAGGTTGCTGATGCTTATTATTACTATTTGCTTTATTACGTATTCTTATTACGACATATCGTTTATTGCTTATCGAAAAGACTCATTGTCGTTGGCTAAAAGCGAAGTCAACATTTTGGTGCTTTCATTGAGAGAAGAATCACAGATCGCTCTTTCGACACGATGGTACAAACTCGCAGAGACCTGTCCGACCCAGCAAACTCACAGAAGCTGGACCCGATGTTGCAGGACCCAGGGAGTTTGAGGGTTCCACTCGCTGTCAATCCTGGATAGACGGGAAGCGGGGTGAATGATGGAACAACTCCTGTTACTGAAACTTCGCCTGGTGTGCAAGAGATCGGAAACAATGGTTCGGCACACAGCCAGGACGTTCATAACATGACTGTTCCACCAGGCATCAACGCCCAGACGACCATCGGAGATGCAACTGAATTCCCAAACCTCCGTGCTGCGCTTGGACTCATGCAGGGTCACAACAATACCCTGCATCATGATCAGGAGGAAATACGTGCCGCAGTAAACCTCGCGTTTGACGAATAGAGGCGTATGTTCGCCGAGTGGAGGGACAAAGAGATGGAGACGTTAAGGGCTCACCATGCAGAAATCGAAGATCGTAGTCGGCAAGCCACTTTGCTAATACGAAGAGCCTATCAGACTGTAGGCCAGCAGGCACCGAGCGTCATTCCCCTTGGAGAAACCGAGGATGATCCAACGGTGAATGCTTCCCAGACAGCCAACGGTCAGCTGTCCAATCCCCGGTCACGAGTTCCACTCTTGGGCCAAGAGGTAGGCGGATAGATCTTGTCCAGGAATTCATCACGAGGAGTCATGCTCGATGGATCCGCGCAAAGCAATGGAGCCATTCCACCTGCCAACCAAGCGGACCAATCGCTAAGGCAGCCAGGTTCTTCTGTGTTTGAAAGGTTGGGAACACCCTGTGACCTAAGGGACGACCTAAACAGAAAAAGGGGAACAGACGAGCAGAATACTACACCGAATGTGCAGTCCGGAGCTCATACTCAAATCCCCGCTCAGAAAGACGCTGACGTAGCCCAACCCGACCAGAATGCCAATGAAGTCAGCCCAGCCGTAGAGGCCCAGCTTAACGAACTGAAGAATATGTTTCATGGCATGGCCGGGCAGCGTAACAATGATCTTGAGTTAGACTGTGCACGTGGAACTCCCTTCTCGCCAGAAATCAACCTCCTACCACTACCTCACAAGTTCAAGATGCCAACGCTGAAGATGTACACTGGGAGAGAAGATCCTCTCTCTCATCTTAAGTATTTCGAGATGCAAATGGATTTACAAGGGCTGCGAGGAGACGTATGTTGTAGAATCTTCCCCGTAACTCTGTCGGAGGCCGCACAGCAATGCTATTTCAAGTTGGCTCCAAGAAAGTTTAGTTCATGGAAAACCTTCTCTTCGAAATTCCATGCACAATTCTCTTCCTCACGCCAACTCACATTGCATCTGGGAGATTTGGTCGAAGTAAAACAACGACTAGGCGAGCCACTCCGGGCATACATCACCAAATTCATGCGGAAGCGACCAAGGTGTCACGGGTAACCGAGGATGGAAAGTTATCCGCGATACTGGGGGGCATTGAAGTCCTTGGCGAACTATGGAAGGACATTAGGAAGAATGGACCGGTCGAATCAATGAGTGATTTCCTTGACCGGGCCGAAGGTTTCATCAAGCTCGAAGAAGCCATTCAGCGAGCAGAAGGTGAGCAAAAGCCGAACAAAACGAAGGCTCCTTCTACTAGAACGTCCGCCCAGCTTCCCCAATATTCCAGCAACTCAAGTGGCAAGCGTTCAGGCAACAACCACGAGCAAGGGAACGAGAAGAAGGGAAAGTTCGCCGAAAAACCCGGACAGACTCCCCATGATCGCGCCAAACACATTGCATTCACTATCCTAACTGAGGATATAGAAAGTGTGTATATAGCAACTCAGTCGCTAATTCCGTACAAGAATTCCGGGCCAATGAAGATAGATACCAGCACGAGGGACATGACAAAATTTTGTCGGTTCCATGGAGACTACACCCACGACACCAATGAATGCTACAACCTGAAGCGGGAAATAGAACTTCTGATCAAGAAGAACAACCCGCACCTACAGAAGTATGTTAAGGCCAACCAAGGTCAGAATAACCAGGATCATATGCCTCCGCCAATAGATGGACACTTGCAAGTCATCATTGGAGGCCCGCACATCGCTGGAGACACGGGAAAAATTCAGGAACGATATGCCCGCACAACTCAATACGAGCAAGAAGAAGTCATCCTGGACGTGGAAGAAAGGAAGCCCAAAGTTCCACGAGCAGGAGAGCCAACCATAACATTCAACGACGAAGATGCTGTCCAGATAAGATTTCTGCACAACGACCCGCTGGTCGTGGAGGTCCAGATAGCAAATAAAATGGTGTGCATAACCATGATCGAAAAATGGGGCTTCTTCAAATATTTTGTTCAAGACTGCTTACGAGAAGATGGGGCTCCAGCTCAAGGATTTAACTCTATGCCTTCAGCCCGTCTATGGTTTCTCCGGTCAAGGAGTTGCGCCTCTGGGACAAATCTGCCTACCCCTCACAGTTGGACAAGCTCCAACGAGCGTAGCTATCATGGCACAATTCCTGATATTGGATGTTCCTTCAGCCTTTAACGTAATGCTAGGCCGACCAGCCTTGTATGACTTAAAGCTATCACATCAATATTCCACTCGTGCCTGAAGTTCCCAACCAAAAACGGGGTAGGGTGTCTTAGAGGGAACCAACAATCTGCTCGGGAATGTTACAACCTTGCAGTGGCCAAGGCTAAGAAGGAAGTATCCTCCAGCCAGAGCCCAGACAAGGGAATGAATATTCCCAAGTGCCAAGGCGAGGATGAAGATGTCGATCCTCGACTTGGGGACCTAAGCAGCAATGTTGTGTTGGAAATTATTTTACCAGGATCTAGATTTACTACCAAGTATGTTTGATTAACATCCTAATATGAATTCTAAAACAATGAATTAAACACATAAGAGTTTAAGAAAACCTTACAGTGGGTGCAGCAGAATAATATGACTCCTTCCATTCAGATCTCTAGCCCTTGATTCCTTTCTGTAGCAGAGCATAATCAAGATCTGAATCTTGATCTTCTTATCTCCTTCTTTGATGCAGAATTTCCATAGTCTTACATACTATGATTGAGGTACCACTTGATGTGTGTGGGCACTACTCATCTCACAAGGATTTCGAAATTTTTCTCTATTTTTCTCTCATAATTTCGTGGCTTATCAAGCATACAAGAGAAGAGAACAAGGGTTGCTTAATATAGGGAAAAAGGAGAGCACAACTTTCCAAATAAGCAGTTTCCTCTTTTACTGTGTAATTGATTAACTGCCTTATTTAGTGTGATCCACCACTTTCTTATTATTGCTAGGCTTTGATTAGCAATTACATGGCAATTAAAATTAAAAATAATAATTGGGAAACAAGCAAAGGGAGTGGCCGGCCATGGAGTTTCATGGGCCTCACTTGGATTTTGCAGTTTCCTCAATTTTATTTCTATTTCTCCAAAAATGCCATTTTTCCAATTCTAATCATTTAAATGCCAAAACTAATTATTTAATAACTAAAATAGATTATTAAATAATATTATCATTTAAAATAATTATTAATTAGACATGCAAAGTCTCTTAATTAATAATTAAACCTAGAAACCCTTTTATTTACAATTTCATCCTTAAACTGTGAGAATTCACAAATTAGACATAGTCTAACTTTTAGAATTATTATTGATTAATCATAAATCAATTATAGAGTCTTACAAGCAGTATGGTCTCAACTAGTATGGGGACCATGGGTCTATATAACCGAGCTTCCAATAAGTCGAACCGAATTTACCAAGTAAATTCCCTAACTTATTAATTCCTCATTGAATCCACACTTAGAACTTGGAATTGCACTCTCAGTCATATAGAACGCTCTATATGTTCCATGATATAGACACGTCATTAGTTATCCATTGTTATAACCCTAATGTGATCAATGATCCTCTATATAGATGATTTACACTGTAAAGGGATTAAATTACCGTAACACCCTACAATGTATTTTATCCTTAAAACACTTAACCCTGTATAAATGATATTTCAGCTAAGTGAAATGAGATCTACACCATTTATCTTCGTTTGGTTAAGCTCGAAGGAAATCATCCTTTACTTTCTATTCGCCAGATAGAAGCTATAGATTCCATATTTATGTTAGCGCTCCCACTCAATTGCACTACCGTGTTCCCAAAATGTACGTATCACCCTGACCCAAAAGTAGGCTTAACTAACAAATCAAAGAACACGAGTAACACTCTTGAGATTGAACCTAACCATATCAGGATTGAGATCATTTGATCTAGGATCAACAGGTGATATTGAATTGACTAGATATTACGGTAAATTTTAATATATCTAATCAAAGTTCAATATCGGTCCCTTCCGATGTATACTCCATACATCCGATACTGGTAAACTTTGCCAATGTCCTGGAAAGGACATAACACTTTTCCAAGGTGTAAGAATACCTGTCGCTGATTATACCATGTCAGTCTAAATCCAGTGTTCTGACAAATCAGGGAATAAACTTTTGAACATATAATTAAGATTATATTCCACTGTGCTGACAACACTATAATCTTAAACAAACTCATATGTTCTGGACTTAAAAAGAATTCATACATTATATACATATAATCATGAAATAAATCATGTGAACCATGCAACATAAAATGTTATTTTTGATCTTTATTAATAAGTAAATCTGATTATATTGAAATGAGTTTTATTTAGGGCATAAAACCCAACATGTTGGACCTGTGGAAGAATTAGAAGAGATCGAGGTCGATCCAGATATCCCGGCCAGAAAGCTGAAAATCGGAAAGGGTTTGTTGCTCGGAGTAAAATCGGAATTGATAAAATTTTTGAGAGCAAACCTAGACGTTTTTGCCTGGTCACATGCGGATATGGTCGGAATCGATCCTTCTATTATTTCGCACGTCCTGAATATCGATCCTAATATACGGCCAGTTCAGAAAAAACGAAGACTGCTGGATAAAGAACGAGCAGTAGCCCTAAAAGACGAAGTTGAAAAGCTGTGCAACAATAATTTCATCATTGAAGCTTTCTACCCGGCTTGGGTCGCGAATCCCGTACTCGTGCCTAAGCCGAACAAGAAATGGCGAGTCTGTATTGAATTCACAGACCTCAACAAAGCGTGCCCTAAAGACTGTTTCCCACTTCCAAGAATCGATCAGCTCGTCGATGCAACAGCCGGGCACGAAATATTAAGCTTCATGGATGCTTATTCGGGCTACAATCAAATCAAGATGCATCCACCAGACCAAGAACATACAAGTTTGCGGACAGATATGGGTCTCTACTGCTACAAAGTCATGCCATTTGGTCTTAAAAACGCCGGAACTACATACCGAAGACTGGTCAACAAAATGTTTAAAGATCAGATCGGCAGAAATATGGAAGTGTACGTGGATGATATGCTCGTCAAATCCAGAAAGTCTGGGGGGCACATAAACGACCTAGATGAATGTTTCAAAGTCCTCAGAAAATACAACATGAAACTGAATCCCCTAAAATGCTCCTTCAGAGTCAGCTCGGGAAAGTTTCTAGGCTTCATCGTCAACGCTCGAGGAATTGAAGCCAATTTGGAAAAAATCCAAGCCCTCCTGGATATGAACTCACCAACAAAAACCAAAGAGGTACAAAGCCTAACTGGTCGAATCGCTGCACTTAGCAGATTCGTGTCAAAATCAACGGATAAATGTGTCCCATTCTTCAACATCCTGCGAGGAAACAAAATGTTTGAAAGGACAGAAGAATGTGAAAGAGCTTTTAAAGATCTAAAGGCACAGCTCGCAAAACCTCCCGTCCTCTCTAAACCTCTGGACGATGAGGAACTGGGGATATACCTGGCAGTAACGGAGCATGCCATAAGCGTCGTACTAATCAGAGAAGAAGATGGCGTGCAGCATCCAGTCTACTACATCAGTAAAAGACTCATCGAGGCCGAAGGCCGATATCCGTTGATAGAAAAGCTCGCCTACTGCCTCATCTTAGCAACAAGAAAGCAAAGAACTTATTTTCAAGCTCATCCTGTTCGAGTGTACACCGACCAACCAGTACGGCAAATACTGCAAAAGCCAGATGCCTATGGGCGATTACTCAAGTGGGCGGTGGAATTAGGGCAGTACGAAATCAGTTTCCAACCCCGAACAGCTATCAAAGGCCAAGCCTTGGCCGACTTTGTGGTGGAATGCACAAGAAAAACTGAAAGCATCCCAGAAGGCGATCCCGAGCCAACACCACAGCCAAACAGCACTAAAAACAAGCCAACCTGGAAGCTTCATGTGGATGGATCTGCCACAGATCAGCTATCCGGCGCAGGAATTGCCCTTGTCACACCTGGGGGGCAACACCTGCATGCGGCGGTCAAATTCGAATTCAAAGCCTCCAACAATGAGGCCGAATATGAAGCCCTAATCGTTGGACTCAAACTAGCGAATGAAATGAAAGCCGGGCACATCGAGATCTGCAGTGACTCACAGCTAGTAGTTAATCATATATCTGGTGAATACGAGGCTCGGGGAGAAAAAATGATAGCATATCTGAGCAAAATACATGATCTGCTCGCACAGTTCAAAAGCTATAGCCTCAAGCAGATTCTAAGAGAGGAAAATACAACTACAGATGCGCTAGCCCGTTTGGCGAGCAGAAATATAAGTGACAAGGCGAACCTGGTCCCGATCCAGTTTCTTGAAGAACCTAGCATCATAGGCCCAGAAGAAATCAAAATGATCGACACATCTCGGAACTAGATGACGCCAATAGCAGCCTATCTCAACTCTGGGGAACTCCCAAATAACCGAAATGAAGCTCAAAAAATGAGAAGAAAGGCAGCACGGTACATCATCTTAGACGGGATCATGTACAGAAGAGGATTCTCAATGCCATTACTCAGATGCGTCACATCAAATGAAGCTGCACGGCTTCTTTATGAAGTTCACGACGAATTCTGCGGAAATAATGCAGCCGGACAGAGCTTATCAAAGAAAATTCAAAGGCAAGGCTACTTCTGGCCGACGATGATTGAAGATTCGAAAGCTTACGTCAAGAAGTGTGAAAAATGCCAGAGATTTTTAAAGATACCAAGAGCTCCACCCAACGAGCTGACACAAATGCAAAGTCTGTGGCCCTTTGCCATCTGGGGAATTGACCTAATTGGACAATTACCTAAAGGTAAAGGCGAAGTGCAATACGCAGTGGTAGCAGTCGACTACTTTACAAAGTAGACTGAAGCCGAACCACTCGCAACTATCACATCAAAGAAGGTTGAAGACTTTATAGTGAAGAACATCATATGCCGGTTTGGACTACCGTACAAAATAGTTTCGGACAACAGCAAGCAGTTCGACAGTCAATCTTTCACTAATTTCTGCGCGAACCATGGCATCATCAAAAGCTTCTCCGCAGTGGCACATCCACAAGCAAATGGTCAAGTTGAAGCAGTCAACAAGACCCTGAAGGACACACTATAGAAGAAGCTTGAAGATGCCAAAGGAAATTAGCCGGAAGAACTCCCCGAAGTTCTATGGTCATAACGTACAACGAAAAAAACAGCAACCGGTTAGACACCATTCTCAATGGCGTACGGTTATGAAGCTATGCTGCCCGTCAAACTCGAACCACCATCCCACAGAAGGTTGACGTACAATCAAGGTACCAATCACATACTCCTTGTAGAATCACTTGATGAAATCGAAGAAAAACGAGCAACTACAAACTTAAAGTTGGTAGCTCATCAACAAAAAGTAGCTCGGTATTTCAACAAACAAGTGAAAGCTCAGAAATTCTTTGTGGGAGATATGGTCTGAAGAAGGGTATTCCTAAACACCAAAGACAGCACGTCAAGCATACTAGGACCCAACTAGGAAGGAGCCTATCAGGTGGTCGAAGTTCTCGACTCTGGAGCATACAAACTTGGTAAGTATGACGAAAAAATGCAACTCATTTTAGTACCACGATACTGGAATGGAGAACATTTAAGGAAATACTACCAATGAGTACTCAGGTCGGGTAGACCACTTCAAACTACTCAGGTCAAATAGACCATTTCAAAGTACTCAGGTCGGGTAGACAACATTAAAGTACTATTGAACATTCGTTATAAGTGAATGGCCTCTTGGGCGGACTTCGCGCAAAGGCTTCAGAAACAAAAGTACTCAGGTCGGGTAGACCACTTTAAAGTACAGTTTCTTATTTGTTTTATGTCATGTTAAGCTAAAAAGATCTATTGGATCACTAGCTCTGATGTAAGTTACTACGGTAACAAATACATTTTCGATCAATAAAAGAATAAAGATAGTATTTCCAATTCTATTGAGTCGAAAAAATCAGCATGATCATAATTTACCTAGAGTGCGTAGAAAAGGTTCAGTCGAACCCAAAACACCGAATAGAAAAGCAATATATTTGCGAAAGACAAGTGACCAAGAGTCATACGTCTGCTCGGTCACTTGGGGGGCACCTATACCTGTACAAAGCATCTGGTAAACATAAAACAATTACAATTGCACTGCAATTATAAACAGAGAATGAAATTCATTAAGGATAACAAGAGCATAAAGTACTGGGATTAAAAGCTGCCTGGTCAGCCCGTTGTCCAAAAAATGAAAATTAATTCCAAGTTTAAAGACCGCTTGGCCGGTCATGATGTCTTAAAGGCCTTACAGCCATATATAATATATATATAAACAGGAGAGATAAAAAGATCAATGTTCAAACAGCTGGAGTCCTAGGCTCTTGATTTGGTTCTTCTGAGCCGACTGGAGTAGGAGGATCTGTTGTTCGAGCAGGAGAAGCATCAGCAACCTGGTCAGAAGCTTGGCCAGAAGTTGAAGCAGCCACCTCTTTCCCACCATAAGCAACTTGGGCCGCGCAGTACTCGAGGTACATGTCCTTGGCGTCGCCCAAGTAGTCGAAGTTGGCCTGGGGATTAGCCTTCCAAAAATTAAAGAAGAGCTCGAGGCCGGCAGTCTCCAAAGCATCGACTTTCTCCTTCAAGCAGTCCGCCTCGGCCGCCTGAGCGTCCTTATCTTCCTTCAGCCGAAGATAGACCTTCCGCAGAGAAGTCCTCTCATCTTGAAGACGATCAACCTTAGCAGATAAGGTCTCGATGGTTTCCACAAGAAGATCAGCAGCCTCGAGATCCTTGGTCAGTACGGTGATCTTATTCTCAGCGGCAAACAGCTTCTTGTTGGCCTCACCCAACTCATGGCGAATAGCTGCAATCTCTGGCCTGGCCTCCTCAGCTTCCTTCTTGGCCAAGTCCGCCTCCGCCCTCAAGGTGTCGGACACAGCCGTACTCTTAGAAGTAGCAGATTTAGTCTGGGAGTAGGTATAAGCCAACTTCAAACCGGCCTGCATAAAGAAAAAGGTCAGCATATGAAGGTAAGTATGAAAAGCTAAAAGGGAAGTGTCGAAAAGAAAAGACTAACCCTGGTAAGCTCCTGCAAGACTCCGCCCACCAACACATCCAGAGATGAGTCGTCAGCACCAGCCAGTTGCTCACCAACCTCAGGAACCATCCGGTTCATGTGATGAGCCATCACCTCCCTGCCCTTCTTCATCTCAGGCAGCACGGGCATGGGTGGAGTTGGTGCCTGCATCCGCTCAGGAATCCTCCTGACCAGTTCGGACCCAGATGTTGGTGGCCCAGACTCCTTAGACTTGGCAGACTTGGGAGTGGAAGGATTTGCAGCAGCCAGCTCCTCAAAAAGGTCAATGACCTCTCCAGAAGGCCTCTTCTCTGAAGACCCCTCTCCGCCCTTAGACTTCTTGGCCGGAGGGGAGGCGCTAGGGCTCCCGCTCATCCTCTTCCTTAAGGCGTCCATCATCTGCCGAGACATGTCTGCACAAGAGCAAAAACAGCGTGGCTAGCAAAAACCAGCAAAAAATACAAAGTATGAAAGCCAAGAAGCTGAAAAGGAAGTAAAACGCAGAGTGACTGCCTGCCCAGAAAGTCAGAAGTCCATCATCACCTGACATCGACTTTATCTCAGCCATAACGGCCTTCCCTTTTCCAGCATAAGGATGGGATGGCCGAACAGGTGAAATGGGCTCCCTTATGCGAATGGCATGTTCCACGGGCCTGTGCGTGGCCGGGAGTTTCTTCTTCGTCCTCAAAGGAGCCACCTGCTCAGCCTCAGCCTCAGCCTCGACTTCATCTTCAGGATTCATGGACTCCTGAGCATACTGTTTTGCCCGAGCACCTCCCTTCAACTTAGCTTCACGCTTCACTTGAATCAACTCATCCTTCGAATGAGCTCATTCAGGCCGGGCAGCAGCAGATTTCCCCTTCTTATCTGCCACGGACTTAGAAGAAAAGTCCTCTGGGTAAAGCCCGTACTGCACCAGATTTGCATCGGAGGTCAACTGGATGATATCACTGTCTTTCGCCGGCAACCGGGCAAGCTTTTGAGCCCTATCCCTAAGAGTAAGGGTGAGGGGATGACGGTGATATGTCAGAATCTGTTGAAACTGAGTCCGGGTAGTGTTCGGATCCTTCACCATGATGTACTCATCAACAAAATGCCCGATTTTGTTGATGGCCTTGTTGTCCGTCCCGCTCAACCACTTGAAGCCTGGCTGAGAGAAGTAAAAATACTCCGATCTGCCTGGCTTGGGGGTAGACTTCAGGTCGAAGAACCAAGCGACCTCGTGGGGAGAAGGAGCGCCCCATCCCTGGGAAGCGTAGAGGACGAAGAGAGCGGATAAATACTTAATGCCCTTGTGAGTGATCTGAGCCGGGCAAAGGCCGAAGAAGTCCTCCACAGCACGAAAGTACTTATGCAAGGGCATCAACGCCCCTTGCTGGCCGTGAGCCCCCGACCAGGCGCACATCCCTTTATCAGGGTTTGAGGCGCGATTGTCGTGGGTGGGAATGTAGCAGTCCAGCTAGCCCAGGTATTCGTCCTGGTCGAGAGTGCGGAGGCGTGCCTCCGAAATCTTAGACGGAGGACTCACCCACCTGGCGCCCAAGGCACCCTGCCTCCTATGAGGAACTGCCTCAGCAAGCTCCTTAGTGACGTAATCAACGCCCGCAACCAGGACGTCCCCGTCAGCATCAACTGGTTGCCCAGCCTCGTTGTACTCCCCATAGTTAGGGGGGTTCAATCTCATCCTCTCCCTCAGCAGTGGGAGCGCTGCCCGGACTCGCCTCATCCAATTCCTCAACATCCTGGACTTCAGCGTCTCCCTCACGGTCCTCCTCCATTGGGACTGCCAAATCCTATTCGGCATCGGGCAGGGTGGCAAGCCGAGCCACCTGGGGTTAGAAGCGTCAGCCAGACGCGTTGTTTTCTTCATACCAGCCATCGTTCTATGGCTGGGTATAGAATCAGAAGGAGGATTAGCACGAAGACGAGGATGGACTTCGTGCAGAAGTTGAAGCAGTTCCTGGTCGATTTGATGCTCGGGCTCCCAAGACTCACCTGGGTTCATCTACAAAAGAAAACACGCAAGATGAGTGTTGGACAGAGTATCAAGTGAAAAAACAAGCAAATGTGCCGACCAGGAGTACCCAACAGATTAAAGAATGATCATGTTCTAGAAAAGTCTAAGCTCAAGAAGCCAGGAAATTTTTCTTGAGTTAGGGCAAAAAAGTTCATGAAGCTCGAAAAAAGCAGAATGGAAAACAGACGCAATGCAGTTCTAAAACGAGCCTTACGGCTGAAAGTTAACGCAAGGACATGGAAAAGAAGAGTCGCAAAAGTTTTAAACCCTAGGGTTTCCTACAGTGTTCTTTCTACAGCAAAGTTACATTCAAAAGCACAAGCATGCAAAGGAATAACATAAAGGGGATCAGAAACTTACTCAAAGATTCAAGTGTCTGGATTCAAGCAAGCCTGAAATCATCTGTAAACTCTTCAGCAACTTTGAAGCCTGAAAACTCTTTCTTTTTGCTCTGAAGTTTGCTTAACAGCGAAGGGTGATGAAATGAGATAATGAGCCAGTACTCCAAGTACTTATAGGCAAAAGGGTAACTGTACGTAAAGGAACCTTAGACGCCTCCACTTCCTGCCTTGAAAGCAAATATGGGAAATTAAAATAATCGAGTGCAACCGTCAGTCGTGGAGAGAGAAATTCGAATTTTCAAAATAATAATTGTCAGAGTATTAATTAGCCGAAAACTGAAGGGTTGCCCAGTCAGCCTCACATCGAGTCTCGAACGATCATGCTCGACACGTGTCCCCTTTCAAAGGTAGAGCCAGCTCAAAATAAGTCTATACGCAACCTCGGAGGTCACACACAGACTTGGGGTACAAATATTATCCCAAAATTGGCACTCTGATGTGGCATCACAAGAATGGTGACACGTGGCATCTACTTAGAGCACCTAGTCGGATCAACATGCCGAGCAGGATACCTCGCTTGCATGTCCATGATGGAATACTCAACGAGCCGTGCAGAATAAGTAACACTTAGCGGATTCAACCAAGCACTTCGTGAGTCACCAGCTCAACCCTATAACTCAGGGATCAACTTCCGTCGATGTGGCATACACGATTCCACTATCCTAGCATTCAGCAATGATCACACGATCTTTGTGTTTATGCGCTTTGTAACGAGAGAGGAAACTCTTCCCCCTCAAGTTTCCTGCCCTATAAATAGTGAGAAATGTTCACTGGGCAAGAGAGATCGATCGAAAACGGTAAAACAGAGATCATACGCCGAAACGCTATAAGCTAAGGCTATCTAAGAATTATATATTCAGAGATATTATTGTAAGAGCTATAAGAAAAGGAATCTTCTTCCTTATTCTTAAGTCAATACAACTAATGAGGATTAGGCTATTACCGAACCGCTCAGGGCTAAACCTCTATAAAATTTCTGTGTCTTCTTATTATTACTATTTGCTTTATTACGTATTCTTATTACGACATATCGTTTATCGCTTATCAAAAAGACTCATTGTCGTTGACTAAAAGCGAAGTCAACAAAGCGATTGTTCATTTAGTACTTTAAAGTGGTCTAGCCGACCTGAGTACTTTGAAGTGGTCTAGCTGACCTGAGTACTTTATTGGTAGTAATTTGTATGCTCCGGAGTCAAGAACTTCCACCACCTGGTATGGTCCTTCCCAGTTAGGTCCTAGTACACCTAACGTGCTGTCTTTGGTGTTTAGGAATACCCTTCTTAGGACCATATCTCCCACAAAGAATTTCCGAGCTTTCACTTGTTTGTTGAAATACCGAGCTACTTTTTGTTGATGAGCTACCAACTTTAAGTTTACAGTTGCTCGTTTTTCTTCGATTTCATCAAGTGATTCTGCAAGGAGTATGTGATTGGTACCTTGATCATATGTCAATCTTTTGTGGGAAGGTGGCTCGAGTTCGACGGGCAGCATAGCTTCATAACCGTACGCCATTACAAATGGTGTCTGACCGGTTGCTGTTTTTTTCGTTGTACGATATGACCATAGAACTTCAGGGACTTCTTCTGGCCAGTTTCCTTTGGCATCTTCGAGTCTCTTTTTTAGTGTATCCTTCAAGGTTTTGTTAACTGCTTCAACTTGACCATTTGCTTGAGGAAGTGCAACTGGGGAGAAACTTTTGATGATACCATGGTTCACACAGAAATTAATGAAAGATTGGCTGTCGAACTACTTGCCGTTGTCTGAGACTATTTTGTACGGTAGTCCGAACCGGCATATGATGTTCTTCACTATAAAGTCTTGAACCTTCTTTGATGTGATGGTTGCGAGTGGTTCGGCTTCAGTCCACTTAGTAAAGTAGTCGACTGCTACCACTGCGTACTGCACCCCACCTTTACCTTTAGGTAACTATCCGATTAGGTCAATTCCCCAGATGGCAAAGGGCCAAAGACTTTGCTTCTGTGTTAGCTCGTTGGGCGGAGCTCTTGGTATTTTTGAAAATCTCTGGCATTTGTCGCACTTCTTGACATAGGCTCTCGAATCTTCAATCATCGTTGGCCAGAAGTAGCCTTGCCTTAAAATTTTCTTTGATAAGCTTTGTCCGCATGCATGATTTCCACAAAATCCGTCGTGAACTTCAAATAGAAGCCGTGCAGCTTCATCTGGTGTGACACATCTGAGTAATGGCATCGAGAATCCTCTTCTATACATGACCCATTCTACTATGATGTAACCTGCTGCCTTTCTTCTCATTTTTCGAGCTTCATTTCGGTTATCTCGAAGTTTCCCGGAGTTGAGATAGGCTGCTATGGGCGTCATCAAGTTTGGAGATGTGTCGATCATTTCGATTTCTTCCGTCCCAATGATGCTAGGCTCTTCAAGGAATTGGATAGGGACTAGGTTTGCCTTGTCACTTATATTGCTGCTCGCCAATCGAGCTAACGCATCTGCAGTTGTATTTTCTTCTCTAGGAATTTGTCTGGGGCTGTAGCTTTTGAATTGTGCGAACAGATCATGTATTTTGCTCAGATATGCTATCATTTTTTCTCCTCGAGCCTTGTATTTGCCGGATACATGATTTACCACCAGATGTGAATCACTGCAGATCTCAATGTGTTCGGCCTTCATTTCCTTCGCTATTTTAAGTCCAGCAATTAGGGCTTCGTATTCAGCTTCGTTGTTACAGGCTTTGAATCTGAATTTGACCGTTGCGTGCAGGTGTTGCCCCTCAGGTGTGACAAGGGCAATTCCTGCACCAGATAGTTGATCTATTGCCGACCCATCCACATGTAGCTTCCAGGTCAGTTTGTCTTCAATATTACTTGGCTGTGGTATTGGCTCGAGATCGCTTTCTGGTATGCTTTCTATTTTGCCTGTGCATTCCACCACAAAGTCGGCCAAGGCTTGGCCTTTGATAGCTGTTCAGGGTTGGAAAATGATTTTGTACTGACCCAATTCTACCGCCCACTTGAGTAACCGTCCAGAGGCATCTGGCTTCTGCAGTAGTTGTCGTAGTGGTTGGTCGGTATACACCCGAACAGGATGAGCTTGAAAGTAAGGCCTCAGCTTTCTTGTTGCTAGAATGAGGCAGTAGGCAAGCTTTTCTATCAATGGATATTGGCCTTCGGCCTCGACGAGTCTTTTACTGATGTAATAGACTGGATGTTGCACGCTGTCCTCTTCTCTGATCAGTACGACACTCACAACATGGTCCGTTACTGCTAGGTATATCCCCAGTTCCTCACCGTCCAGAGGTTTAGAAAGGACGGGAGGTTTGGCGAGTTGTGCCTTTAGATCTTGAAAAGCTCTTTCACATTCTTCTGTCCACTCGAACTTTTTGTTTCCTCGCAGGATGTTGAAGAATGGAACACATTTATCCGTTGATTTTGACACGAATTTGCTAAGTGCGGTGATTCGACCAGTCAGGCTTTGCACCTCTTTGGTTTTTGTTGGCGAGTTCATATCCAGGAGGGCTTGGATTTTTTTTGGATTGGCTTCAATTCCTCGAACATTGACGATGAAGCCTAGAAACTTTCCCGAACTGACTCCAAAGGAGCATTTTAAGGAATTTAGTTTCATGTTGTATTTCCTGAGGACTTTAAAACATTTGTCCAGGTCGTCTATGTGCCCCCCAGCCTTTCTTGATTTGACGAGCATATCATCCACGTACACGTCCATATTTCTGCCGATCTGGTCTTTAAACATCTTGTTGACCAATCTTTGGTATGTAGCTCCAACGTTTTTAAGACCAAACAGCATGACTTTGTAGCAGTAGAGACCCATGTATGTCCGGAAACATGTATGTTCTTGGTCTGGCAGATGCATTTTGATTTGATTGTAGCCCGAATAAGCATCCATGAATCTTACTGTTTCGTGCCCGGCTGTTGCATCGACGAGCTGATCGATTCTTGGAAGTGGAATACAGTCTTTAGGGCATGCTTTGTTGAGGTCTGTGAAATCAATACAGACTCGCCATTTCTTGTTCGGCTTAGGTACGAGTACGGGGTTCGCGACCCAAGCCGAGTAAAAAGGTTCAATGATGAAGTTGTTGTTGTGCAGCTTTTCAACTTCATCTTTCAGGGCTACTGCTCGTTCTTTATCTAGCAATCTTTGTTTTTGCTGAACTGGTCAGATGTTAGGATCGATATTCAGGACGTGTGAAATAATAGACGGATCGATTCTGACCATATCCACATGTGACCAGGCAAAAACATCTAGGTTTGCTCTCAAAAATTTTATCAACTCTGATTTTACTTCGAGCAACAAACCCTTTCTAATTTTTAGCTTTCTGGCCAGGAAAGTTGGATCGATCTCGATCTCTTCTAACTCTTCCATAGGTCCAACATTGCTGCTTGGGTTCCCAAGTCGAGGATCCACATCTTCATCCTCGCCTTGGGAAGTTTCCTAATTGGAAATGTTTTTTCCCTTGTCTGGGCTCTGGCTGGAGGACATTTCCTTCTTAGCCTTGGCCACTGTAAGGTTGTAACATTCCCGAGCGGATTGCTGATTCCCTTTAAGACACCCTACCCCATTTTTGGTTGGGAACTTCAGGCACAAGTGAAATATTGATGTGACAGCTTTTAAGTCATACAAGGCTGGTCAGCCAAGCATTATGTTAAAGGCTGAAGGAACATCCAATATTAGGAACTGTGAGGGGTAGCCGGATTTGTCGTAGAGGCGCAACTCCTTGACCGGAGAAACCATAAACAGGCTGGAGGCATGAAGTTAGATCCTTGAGCTGGAGCCCCATCCTCTCGTATGCAGTCTTGAACAAAATGTTTGAAGAAGCTCCATTATCGATCATGGTTCTAGCCACCATTTTATTTGCTATCTGGACTTCCACGACCAGCTGGTCATTGTGTGGGAATTTGATCTGGACAGCATCTTCATCAGTGAAAGTTATGGTTGGCTCTTTTGCGCGTGGAACTTTGGGCTTCCTCTCTTCCACGACCAGGATGACTTCTTCTTGCTCGTACTGAGCTATTCGGGCATATCTCTCTCGAGCTTTGCCTGTATCTCCAGCGATGTGTGGACCTCCAATGATGACTTGCAAGCGTCCATCTATCGGTGGAGGTAACAGATCGTGGTTGTTCTGACCTTGGTTGGCCTCGACATACTTCTTTAAGTGCGGGTTGTTTTTCTTGATCAGATATTCTATTTCCCGCTTCAGGTTGTAGCATTCATTGGTGTCGTGGCCGTAGTCTCCGTGGAACTGACAAAATTTCGTCATGTCCCTTTTGTTGGTATCTTTCTTCATGGGGTCGGGCCTCTTGTACGGAATTAATGATTGAGTTGCCATATACACACTCTCTATATCTTCAGTTAGAATAGTGAATGCAATGTATTTGGCATGATCACGGGGAGTCTGTTCGGACTTCTCGGTGAATTTTCCTTTCTGCCCGTTTCCTTGCTTGTGGTTGTTGCCTGAACGCTTGCCACTTGAATTGCTGGAATAATTGGGAAGTTGGGCGGATGTTCCAGTGGAAGGAGCCTTCGTTTTGCCCGGCTTTTGCTCACCTTCTGCTCGTTGAATGGCTTCCTCGAGCTTGATGAAGCCTTCAGCTCGGTCAAGGAAATCACTCATTGAGTCGACCGGTCTGTTTTTCCTTATATCCTTCCATAGTTCGCCAAGGACTTCAATGCCCCCCAGTATCACAGATAACTTTCCATCCTCGGTTACCCGCGACACCTTGGTCGCTTCCGTCATGAATCTGCTGATGTATGCCCGGAGTGGCTCGCCTGGTCGCTGTTTTACTTCGACCAAATCTCCCAAATGCAATGGGAGATGACGTTAGGAAGAGAATTGTGCATGGAATTCTGAAGAGAAGGTTTTCCATGAACTAAACTTTCCAGGAGCCAACTTGAAATACCATTGCTGTGCGGCTTCCAACAGAGTGGCGGGGAAGATTCTGCAACATACGTCCCCTCGCACTCCCTGTAAATCCATTTGCATCTCAAAATACTTGAGATGGGAGAGAGGATCTTCTCTCCCAGTATACATCTTCCATGTTGGCATTTTGAACTTGTGGGGCAGTGGCAGGAGATTGATCTCTGGTGAGAAGGGAGTTTCGCGTGCACGCTCTAACTCAAGATCATTGTTACGCTGTCCGGCCATGCCATGAAACATATTCTTCAATTCGTCAAGCTGGGCCTGTACGGCTGGGCTGACTTGATTGGCATTCTAGTCGGTCTGGATTACGTCAGCGTCTTTCTGAGCGGGGATTTGAGTATGGGCTCCGGACTGCACGATCGTTGTAGTATTCTGCTAGTCTGTCCCCCTTCTTCTGTTTAGATCGTCCCTTAGGTCGTGGGTCGTTCCCAGCCTATCGAACACAGAAGAGCCTGGTTGCCTTAGCGATTGATTCGCTTGGTTGACAGGCAGAATGGTTCCATTATTCTGATTGGATTCGTCAGGCATGGTCCTCCTGATGAATTCCCAGACAAGGTCTGTCTGCCTACCTCTTGGCCCACGAGGGGAACTCGTGACCGAGGATTGGACGACTGACCATTGGTTGTCTGGGAGGCATTCATCGTCGGGTCATCCTCCGTTTCTCCCAGGAGAATGACGCTCGGCATTTATTGGCCTACAGTCTGCTAGGCTCTTTGTATCAGCAAAGTAGCTTGCCGACTACGATCTTCGATCTCTGCATGGTGAGCCCTTAATGCCTCCATCTCTTTGTCTCTCCATTCAGCGAACATACGCCTCTGTTCATCAAACGCGAGATTTACTGCGGCACGCAGTTCCTCCTGATCATGATGCAGAGTATTGCTATGACCCTGCAAGAGTCTGAGCGCAGCACGGAGATTTTACAATTCGGTTGCGTCTCCGATGGTCATTTGGGCGTTGATTCTTGGTGGAACAGTCGTGTTATGAATGCCCTGGCTGTGTGCGGAACTGTTATTCCCAGTCTCTTGCACACTAGGTGCAGTTTCAGTAACAGGAGTTGTCCCACCATTCACCATGCTTCTCGTCTGTCCAGGATTGACAACGGGTGGAACCCTTGAACTCCTTGGGTCCTGCAATATCAGATCCAGCGTCTATGAATTCCCTGGGTCAGACAGGCCTCTACGAGTTTGCACCATCGTGTCGAATGTCGAAAAGAGCGATATGCAATTCTGCTCTCAATGAAAGCACCAAAATGTTGACATCCTTTTTAGCCAAAATAAGCGATAACTGATATGTCGTAATGAGAATATATATAAGAAAGCAATAATAAGACATAAGAATTTTATAGAGGTTCGGCCCCGAGCAGTTCGATAATAGCCTAATCCTCGTTATTTGTATTGACTTAAGAACAAGGAAGAAGTTTCCTTTTCTTATAGCTCTTACACAGTATCTCTGAATATATAATTCTTAGATAATAATATAGCCTTAGCTTAATTGCGTATCGGCTTATCTTTTTTTCCCAGTCCTTTGCCCAGTGAACATTCCTCACTATTTATAGGGCCGGGAAACTTGAGAATGAAGAGTTTCCTCTCTCATTACAATGCGCATAAACAAAAAGATCGTGTGATCAATGCTGAATGCAAGGATCGTGGGATTGAGGCTGAATACACTGATAGTGGGATCGTGTGTATGCCACATCCACGTAAGTTGATCCTTGAGTTGTAGGGATTGAGCTGATGACTCATGATGCGAAAGCTGAATTCACTAAGTGTGGATTGCCTTGCACAGCTCGTTGAATATTTCATATGGGATGTGTCAGCGAGGCGTCCTGCTCGGCCTATGGTTCCGAGCAGATGCTCCAAGTGGAGTCCACGTGTTACCATTCTCGTGATGCCACGTCAGAATGCCAAATTTGGGATAACAATAGTAATGCTATTGAAGTGTCCTTATGGGAAGCTCAAAAGAATGTCATATGGAGATTCTTTGGTGTGTATGGCACTCCCTATGACAATGAGAAAGAGAACTTCTGGAAAAAATTGGAAAGCAGGGTGTTAGATTGTCAAGGTTCCTGGCTTGTGATGGGAGATCTCAATGCCATTCTCAGTCCGAATGAGAAGAGTGGGGGTAATAAAGCTTTGACGAGAGACTTCAGATGGTTATCAGATTTTCTTCAGAATACTGGGAGCATTGATGTGGGTTGTAGAGGGGGAAAGTTTACATGGCAAAATAAAAGATTCAAGGGTGGTTTAATCCGAGAACGGCTGGATCACGCGATAGGCTCCTTTGACTGGATCAGTCTCTTTCCAAAAGCTTGTGTCACCAACCTTCCCATTATCTCATCTGATCACGCACCCATAATCCTTGATACGGTGGCTGATAATTCAAAGGGATTCAAAGCTTTTCATTTCTACGAAGCTTGGTGCAGGGAAAGCTCCTGTCAGGCAACAGTGGAACAAGTGTGGAAGGAAAACACTCAGCTGGGGGTAACTAATTGCATTCGCAATCTAACTCGGACCAGGAGAGATTTACAGCAATGGAAAAAGAAAGACTTTGGGGTTAGTGAACAAGATATCAAGAATCTAGAGGCTCGAATAAATTCGATACAACAAAAAAATATTTCCAATGACTTGTGTAGGAAGAATGTAGATTGCAAGCAAGACTTGCAGAGGAATACTGTCGACTCGAGAGTCAGTGGCTTCAGAAATCAAGGGAAGTTTGGCTCAAATTGGGTGATAGAAACTCAAAATTCTTCCATCTGTCAACCATGATTAGAAGAAGAAGAAACCATGTTTGGACAATCAAAGAAAATCAAGGAAACAGTTGGGAGGATACGAGACGTATATCAGGTATCTTTAATGAATATTTTATTGATCTTTTCAAATTTGATGAGCTGATTATCCCTATGAGCCTGGATACTTTGTTCGACAAAAAACTAGATGAGGGTGATAATCTCAAATTCAGTGCTATTCCAACGGAGGAGGAGGTTAGAAATACAGTCTTCATGATGCACCCCCTAAAAGCACCAGTGCCAGATGGGTTTTCTGGCTGCTTTTTTCGACATTACTGGGATGTTGTTGGAGGCTCGGTCTGCTCTGCGATCCAAGATTTCTTTGTCACTGGGGAGATGAATAAAATCTTAAACTATACCTTTATTTGTCTCATCCCCAAGAGAGAACTTCCTGATAAAGTGGATCAATTTAGGCCTATCATTCTTTGCAATTTTATCTACAAAATAATTGCAAAGATTCTAGCAAACCGTCTCTCCCCTCTCATGGATGGGCTGATTACTCCATTACAATCAGCTTTTATCCTGGGGAGGTGGATAGCGGAATCTTCGGTTCTCACTCAGGAATTGGTGCACAAGATCAAAAGGAAGAAGGGTAATGGATGTCTGATGGCGTTAAAATTGGATATGCACAAAGCTTATGATCGAATGGAGTGGGCTCTTCTTTTAAGAGTTCTTATTGCAAATGGTTTTAATGAAAAAAATTGTAAACTCCTTATGGCTTGTGTCACTTCAGTCTCTTACTCCATTCTTCTTAATGGGAGTCCTCAGAAGAAATTTTATCCGGGAAGGGGGTTGAGGCAAGGGGATCCCGTATCTCCTTTCCTCTTCCTCCTTTGTCAAGAAGTGTTGTCAAAATTAATTTTGAAGGCTGAAAGTAATGGAGACATTCACGGGATCCAGATTGCTAGGACGGCTCCTCCTATATCCCATCTAATGTTTGCGAATGACACTATTCTGTTCTTAAGGGCAAATGAGAAGGAAGCTACTAACATCTCTGAAATTCTCTCTACTTATGAGAGATGGTCCGGTCAGAAATGTAGCAGGGCAAAATCGAGTGTGCTATTTTCAAACAATTTGAATCACGAAAGGAGAACTACTATTCTGAAGCTTCTCCAGGTCCAACAGGCTTCGGGGGAGGAAAATATTTAGGTAATCCTTTCATATTCAAAAGAAGGAAGAAGGAAGTCTATGAGAATTTAAGAGAAAGGATGAAACAAAAACTGGAAGGGTGGAAAATGAAACTTCTTTCCTTTGCTGGTAGAACTACTTTGGTTAATTTAGTATTAGCAACCATGCCAGTTTATGCAATGTCAACAAACAAAGTTCCCCTTTCAGTTAGTCAATCTCTAGATGCTTTGGCGAGGAAATTTTGGTGGCTGGGGAATGTGGAAAAGGAAAGATTCTTGGCATTAAAATCTTGGGACACTATCTGCCAACCAAAACAATCTGGTGGTCTGGGTTTCAGAAGATTCGAAGACATGAATTGGGCTTTACTCTCAAAACTGGCGTGGAGTTTGGGTCAACAAAAAAAAGAAGCCTTGGGTGAATTGCTTGCTTCAAAAATACTGTAGGATCCAAATGTTGGATATTATTTTACCAGGATCTTAGATCTACTCACAAGTATGTTTATTAACATCCTAAATATGAACTTTCTAAAACGATAAATTAAACACATATAAAGTTTAAGAAACCTTACATTGGGTGCAGCGGAATTAAATGACTCCTTCCGTTCAGATCTCTAACCCTTGATTCCTTTCTGTAGCAGAGTATTATCAAGATCTGAACCTGGATCTTCTTCTCTGAATCCTTGATGCTGAATCTCCTTTGCTGATGATCTTTCTTCGCGATCTTCCTCACTATGATTGAGGTATTGCTTGATGTGTGTGGGCACTACTCTAATCACTAAGAGAGGTTCGAAATATAGATGAAGAATAGAGAGAGAGAGAGAGTGGCGGCTAGAGAAGAGAGTGGAGGCTCAGGTTTTTCTGATTCAGAAAGTGTAATTTTCCTGAAGCCTTCACTATCTATTTATAGCATTCCACTAGGGTTAGATTTGAATTATATGGCATTAAAATAATGAAAAAATCATTTAAAAAAGATAACATAGGTGGCCGGCCCTGGCTAGGTGGACTGGGCCTTGATTTTTGCAATTTTGCAATTTTAACACCTTTTGTATCTGATTTTCTCAAAAATGCCAATTTCCTAATTCAATCATTTAAATGCCAATTCTAACTATTTAATAACTATAAATAATTATTAAATAATATTTTCATTTATCATATTTATTAATTGAACCATACAAAGTATCATAATTAACAAATATGCCCCTGTTAACTCTTTCTTTACAATTTCGCCCTTACTTAGTGAAAATTTCACAAATAGACATAGTCTAATTCGTGAATTATAATTGATTAATCAAAACCAATTACATGAGTCTTACAAGCAATATTATCTCAACTAGTGGGGGGACCATGGGTCTATATAACTGAGCTTCCAATAAGTAGATCCAGAATTTAGCACTAAAATTCACTAACTTATTAATTCTTCGTTGAATCCACGCATAGAACTTAGAATTGCACTCTCAGTATATAGAATGCTCTATATGTTCCACCATATAGACACATCATTAGTTATCCATTGTTATAATCCTAATTTGATCAATGATCCTCTATATGAATGATCTACACTGTAAAGGGATTAAATTACCGTAACACCCTACTATGTATTTTATCCTTAAAACACTTGACCCCGTATAAATGATATTTCAGCTTATGTGAAATGAGATCTCCACCATTTATTTTCGTTTGGTCAAGCTCGAAGGAAATCATCCTTTGCTTACTATTCCCCAGGTAGAAGCTATAGATTCCATGTTTATGCTAGCGCTCCCACTCAATTGCACTACCGTGTTCCCAAAAAGTATGTATCACCCTGACCTAAGAGTAGGCTTAACTAACAATTTAAAGGAACACGAATAGCCTTTCAAGATTGAGCCTAATCATAACAGGATTAAGATCATTTAATCTAGGATCAACTTGGCGATATTGACTTGAATAGATTTTACGGTAAGTTTAATTAAATCTAAGTCAAAGTTCAATATCGGTCCCTTCCGATGCATACTCCATGCATCCAACCTGAGCTTTACTTTAACCAATGTTCTGGAAAGAACATAGTATTTCTCCAAATACAAGTAAACTCTTGTTGTAGATTATCATATCAGTAAAACCCTGTGTCTGATAAATCTAGGAAACTTTATTCACATAGTCATGTTTACTTTCCAATGTGATGACAGCACAATAAACATGATCAAGTATGTGAAAAGGGTTTAAGATGAATTTATAAATCAATTAGACAAGCAATTGATAAAGAGAGCCAAAACATACACAAATGAATGAAAAATACTTCTATTTCTTTATTGATGTTGAATAAAATAGATTACATTGAAATGGAGTTTTATTTAGGGAATAAAACCTAACAAACTCCCACTTGCACTAATATAAAACTAATTAGTACATATCAATTAATCCTAAATTCTGACGGTGCTTTTCAAAGGCTGTCACGGCCAAGACTTTGGTAAATGGATCAGCCAGGTTGTCCTCTGTGTCGACTTTCTCAACTAGTACATCCCCTCTTGCCACGTATTCTCTGATAATGTGATACTTCCTTTCAATGTGTTTGCTTCTCTTGTGGCTTTGAGGTTCTTTGCTGTTTGCTATTGCTCCATTGTTATCACAGAGTAGTACCAGAGGCTTTTCCATTCCAGGAACAACTCCTATGCTGGTGAAGAACTTTCTTAGCCAGACAAGTTCTTTAGCAGCTTCGGCTGCTGCTATGTATTCAGCTTCCATAGTTGAGTCCGATATCGAGGTTTGTTTAGCACTTCTCCAAACCACCGCTCCACCCCCAAGAGTAAACACCATCCCAGATGTTGATTTCCTGTCTTCAAGACTTGCCTGGAAATCTGAATCAGTGTAGCCTATGGGATTTAAAGCACCACCCTTGTAGACTAACACAAAATTCCTTGTACTCTTTAAGTATTTCAGAATATACTTAACTGCATTCCAATGTTCTAGTCCTGGATTAGACTGATACCTGCTCACGATTCCAACAGCATAACAGATGTCAGGTCTAGTGCACAACATTGCATACATTAGACTTCCAACTGCAGAGGCATAGGGAATATTTGCCATGTCCTCTATCTCTTGAGGATCAGTCGGTGACTGTTCCTTAGATAGACGAATACCAAATCTAGAGGGCATGTTTGCCCCATTGGCATTGTTCATGAAGAATCTCTCTAAGACTTTGTCTATGTAGGCCGTTTGAGAGAGAGCAAGAGATCTGTTCTTCCGGTTTCTGATAATCTGAATACCAAGAACATAGGCTGCTTCACCCAAATCTTTCATTTCGAATTGAGTGTTGAGCCATTCCTTAATGTGAGTCATTTTCTTGATATTGTTTCCAATGATCAAAATGTCATCAACATAAAGGACCAGGAATACTACTATTTGGTCTTCCTTGAGTTGGTAAACACAAGGTTCATCTTCATTCTGAAGAAAGCCGTAGGTCTTGATGATTTCATCAAACCTTTTGTTCCATGAGCGAGAAGCTTGCTTAAGTCCATAGATAGACCTGTTTAACTTGCAAACTTTCTTTTCTTGCCCAGGAAGAACATAACCTTCTGGTTGCTCCATATAGATGGTTTCTTCAAGTACCCCATTAAGGAAGGCAGTCTTGACATCCATTTGCCAGATTTCATAATCGAAAGCAGCAGCTATGGAGAGAAGAATTCGGATGGATTTGAGCATGGCAACAGGACTAAAAGTTTCCTCATAGTCCACGCCTTCTCTATGGGTATAACCCTTGGCTACAAGTCTAGCTTTAAAAGTTTCGACTTCGCCTCCAGCTCCTCTTTTCTTCTTGTAAACCCACTTGCATCCTATCGGGTGATAGTCGTCAGGTGCGTCTACATATACCCAGACTTTGTTCTTTTTTATGGAATTCATTTCTGAATCCATGCCGGCTGACCATCGTTTCCGTTGCGGACTAGCCATTGCCTGTTTATAGGTTAATGGATCGTCATCAATACCGTCACCTACGACCATATTGATTTCACCATCCAAGCCATAACGAGCAGGTTTTGTTGAAACCCTCCCACTACGACGAGGTACGGTTGTCTTCTGAACAGAAACTTTAGTAGTAGATTTCTCAGTTTGTTCAACTGAGGGAGTAGGATCGTCTTCTTCACGAGTGGAAGAGGACGGAACATTGGAAGGACTTATTTCTGATAGCAATTCCTCTAGAACAACTTTACTTTTCGGTTTGTAGTCTTTAATATAGTTCTCTTCAAGAAAAGTAGCATTTGTAGAAACAAACACTTTATTATCCTTATGACTATAAAATAGTCCACCCCTAGTCTCTTTAGAATTTCCAACAAACATGCATACTTCGGTACGTGATTCAAGTTTTCCTTCTTTCTTTCTTAAGACATGAGCAGGGCACCCCCAAATTCTGTAATGGCGTAAACTAGGTGTTCGACCATTCCAAAGTTCGACGGGTGTCTTAGGGACTGCTTTAGATGGAACAACATTTAGAATGTCATTTGCCATCTGTATAGCATATCCCCAGAAGGACGTAGACAGAGTTGAATAACTCAGCATAGACCTAACCATTTCCAAAAGAGTGCGATTTCTTCTTTCTGCAACTCCATTTTGTTGTGGAGTTGCTGGGGCAGTGTATTGGGATTCAATTCCAAGTTCAATTAAATGATCTTTGAACTGCATATCCATATATTCTCTACCCCTATCAGTTCGCAAGATCTTTAATGATTTACCTAATTGGTTTTGGGCCAAAGCATGAAATTCTTGAAACTTTTCAAACGTTTCAGATTTCTTTTGCATTAGGTAAAGAAAACTATATCTAGAGAAATCGTCAATGAAAGTGACAAAATACTCATAACCACCTCGGGCTTTGACATTCAAAGGTCCGCAGACATCGGAATGCACTAACCCTAGAGGGATTTTGGCACGCTCTCCCTTTGCAGAGAAAGAACGTTTAGTCATTTTTCCTTCTAGGCAGGACTCGCATACTGGCAGTTCACCTAAGACGACATTTTTCAATGGACCGTCTTTGGTGAGCCTATTGAGTCTATCAAAGCCTATATGACCTAAACGTAAATGCCATAGATAAGTTTGATCATCATTATCAATCTCTTTTCTTTTTAGGTTTCTAGGTCTAGCTACACTGAAAAGTTCACTATTTAGGAGATTTGAGTACTCGGTCTTAAAACATAAAGCCCTTGTTCCATTATAGCAACACATATTTGAAATCCATTACGAGAAATTGAACAATTTGTACTCGAAAAATTCAATATATAAGATTGTGTTTGCAAACATGAGACACTAATCAAGTTTCTACTAAAGTTTGGAATAAATAAAACATTTTCTAAAATTAAAAATCTTTGTTGAAACTTGATGCGGGCTTTTCCTCTAGCTTTGACCGATACTAATTCGCCATTGCCAACTTTAAGCTGTAACTCTCCTGGAAGTAGATTTTCCCAAGTTTCAAGCAACTGCAGTGAAGAACATACATGGTTAGTAGACCCAGAATCAACAATCCAGATGGATTTGTCGTTCTCTAAAACACATGATTCAAAGACAAAAGCATTACCTTCGTTTGAATTGTTTAGAAGCTTGGGACATCGTTCTTCATGATGACCCTTTCCATTACAATTTGAACATAGAAGATTATGTCTGATAATTGTACTTGAAGAAGCAGTTTTGCTAGATCCTTCATACCTAGTCCTTTTCCTTCGATCATTGATTGCAAACCCAGGGGGACCCATTGCAATCAAGTTCCGTTCATGGGCTCGTAATTCTGTTTCGAGCTTGTCCATGTCGGAGGAGTCAGAATTGTTGATCATGTAAGAGATAACAAATTCATTATACTCCGGAGGAAGACTATTGAGGATAAGTTGGACCCATTGTTCTCTTGATAAATCAATTCCCAGTAGATTTGCCTTTTGGAACTTCAGATTCATCATTAACAGGTGCGAGTTAATGCAACTACAAGGATGCATTTTCACACTATAGAGTTCTTTTGCTAAGATAGTAACTAAGAGAGGATCGGGGGGTGGGTTATTCATAATGACACTACAACACATCAATAAAACAGAAGTAAGGTTTTGGCTCATAAATTCATACACAATTTAGAAAATAACAAGTAATGACATATGTTATAGAAATACTAAATCTAACATAGTTTATTTTCCAAGGTATTTCAACAAACTGATACAGTGTCCCGTTTAGGCGAGAGTCAAAGCATCATTCATTGAATAGAGTTGTCAGCTCATCTAAAATGATAAACATTCTAGCAACCTTTTATTCGATCAAGATTTGAATTCAGCGTTGTCCCGTTTAGGCGAGAGTCAAGGCAATTCTATCTTATGAGCTTCCACCATTATTTCATAACTTGCAAGTCAAGTATGGTCGCCACCATTAGGGTGATCTATACCATACAAAACACTTACAAACTACTTATCATGCGAGGTTAAACGGTGCGAAATTGCTAATGAACGTTCCTCCATTAGGGAGGATTACTCACTAAAACAAACGCGGTGTAAAACCCACAATGGAGATCGAATGTCTCTTGATTAAAAGCTCATTATTTAAAAAATAATATATGTATTTTGTATAATCATTTAAATTCGATATTATAATAATGAAAAATTACAAACTAAAGTTGGTTTAAATAAAATCAACTTTAATTAATTTTCAATTATTATTTAAATTTGAAAAATAAATTCAAATAAATATCGAATAAGTTCCATAATATAATAATGAAAAATTAAAAATCAAAATTGATAAAAAAAATCAACTTTAATTAATTTTCAATTATTAATTAAATTCAAAAAAAATTTGAATTTTAAATGGAACAAATTTGAAAATATCTTGTCTAAGTTGTTTTAGAAAGAATCTAAAAAATCAACTTAAATATCTTTCAAATCAGATTTAATTAAATTCAAAATTAAGTTGTAACCACTTAATTTTGTAGATATTTTAAGTTAATATTCAAAAAAGATATTAACCTAAAAATATCTAAGATATTCCATTTTAAGTTAATATTTGAAAAATATCAACTTAAAAAATATCTAAAGAATTTAATAACCAATTCCTAAAATTCCTCAACTTCATTTTGAAATTTTAAATTCAAAAGATATTCAGATTTAAGTTGGTTAGTTATGGATAACTAAATATCAACTTAAATAGGAATATTTAATGAAAAATTTAAAATGAGTTCCAGAAAGAATCTAGATGGTTATAATTCTATATTTAATTAAATACAAGAAAATACATATAGTTTAGCTTAGAATATAAAATTCTTTAAACTATGATTTTCTAAATTAATTTCAAAATAAATGAAATTAATTATGTTGCTAATTCAATTTTAATTAGGTTAAACTAGTTTAATTAACCTAGTACAGTCATTCAAATCAGGCAAATGGGCCTTCACAATTGGGGTAGTTTGTGTGAGGGGGTGCTGGGTTCAGTATGTCGTACCCACTTCTATGGCTCCCAACTCTCACACAAGGCCCAAAAGAGAAGAATTTAACCTTAATAAGAACAACTGTTATTAATTGAATAGGCCCAAAAACTAAATGGGCCTAAATAAATCCTATCAAGAACTATGATAAATTATTTTAGCAACATTAACCTATATGCATCTATAATAAAATTAAACACATAGGCTCACACAGGCACACTTTGGATGGGTCCTATCATGTTGCTAGGTCATACACAGATGAAAGAAGATTGTAAATTATACCTGTTACAAATTATTATCTTGACCAAGGGAGCCATCAGATCATTAGATCTGGCAAAAGGTAACCATGGCTATTTGCAATCAAGTAATAATAGGTTTTGAAAACTTACACATAAGTTAAAACACATACTCCTGCAACAGGGTTAGGTGGATAGTTGGAAGTAGGATTTATTTAATTTTTAATAAATAATTTCGAATAAATAAATAATTAAATAAAAAATATTTTAATATAAAAAAAAATAATTTAAATTTCGAAAAAAAATTTAAAATTAAACCTACTTTTATCTTATATCTATTTAAAATTACATGATTATAAATATCTTATTTTAAATTTAAATAAGGTTAAAATATCTAAAAAGATTTATAAAAAAAATCTTAAAAGATAAGATATTTTTAAATATCTTAAAAGATAAGATATTTTTAAAATATCTTAAGAGATATTTTTAAAATATCTTAAAAGATATTATAAATATCTTAAAAAGATATTATAAATATCTAAAAAATCTGACCTTAAATTTAAAAAAAAAATATAATCAAATTTAAAAATAAGATAGATTTTTTAAGCAAAAAGATAAATACTAATTCTATTCAAATTCAAATTACACTAATATCTTGAATTAATTTAAAAAAAAATTAAATTAATTCAAAATGATAATTAGAATTGAATTAGGAATAGTAATAGTATATATACAAAACCATACAAAAAATTAGAAGTTAATTCCATGAAAAGGTATGAAAAATTGAAGAAAAAGGAAAAAATCCGAAACTGTACGGACAGTTCTGCGATCGCAGAAAAAATCAGCACAGCCCCGATTTTGTCAAATCTTCAAAAAATCATAACTTATTCAAATAAAATCCAAATTGAGTTCTGTAAAAGACTAACTTGCTTAATTTTTTCCATACTATCCAATAAAAATAATTCCAGAATCAAAATCACAATTATTTTTCACGAAAATTTCACAAACATCAATCATTCATCAAATAACACTCAATACAACATGATACCATCCAAAGAACATACAAATAATCGTTTTAAAGTCCACATTTCTTGCAAGTAAATCAATTACCATGGCTCTGATACCAGTTGTTGGATATTATTTTACCAGGATCTTAGATCTACTCACAAGTATGTTTATTAACATCCTAAATATGAACTTTCTAAAACGATAAATTAAACACATATAAAGTTTAAGAAACCTTACATTGGGTGCAGCGGAATTAAATGACTCCTTCCGTTCAGATCTCTAACCCTTGATTCCTTTCTGTAGCAGAGTATTATCAAGATCTGAACCTGGATCTTCTTCTCTGAATCCTTGATGCTGAATCTCCTTTGCTGATGATCTTTCTTCGCGATCTTCCTCACTATGATTGAGGTATTGCTTGATGTGTGTGGGCACTACTCTAATCACTAAGAGAGGTTCGAAATATAGATGAAGAATAGAGAGAGAGAGAGAGTGGCGGGTAGAGAAGAGAGTGGAGGCTCAGGTTTTTCTGATTCAGAAAGTGTAATTTTCCTGAAGCCTTCACTATCTATTTATAGCATTCCACTGGGGTTAGATTTGAATTATATGGCATTAAAATAATGAAAAAATCATTTAAAAAAGATAACATAGGTGGCCGGCCACAGCTAGGTGGATTTGGGCCTTGATTTTTGCAATTTTGCAATTTTAACACCTTTTGTATCTGATTTTCTCAAAAATGCCAATTTCCTAATTCAATCATTTAAATGCCAATTCTAACTATTTAATAACTATAAATAATTATTAAATAATATTGTCATTTATCAT
This sequence comes from Cannabis sativa, assembly GCF_029168945.1. Lineage (NCBI taxonomy): Eukaryota > Viridiplantae > Streptophyta > Magnoliopsida > Rosales > Cannabaceae > Cannabis > Cannabis sativa. The sequence continues at coordinate 65,985,146 of NC_083601.1, forward strand.
ATTTATTAATTGAACCATACAAAGTATCATAATTAACAAATATGCCCCTGTTAACTCTTTCTTTACAATTTCGCCCTTACTTAGTGAAAATTTCACAAATAGACATAGTCTAATTCGTGAATTATAATTGATTAATCAAAACCAATTACATGAGTCTTACAAGCAATATTATCTCAACTAGTGGGGGGACCATGGGTCTATATAACTGAGCTTCCAATAAGTAGATCAAGAATTTAGCACTAAAATTCACTAACTTATTAATTCTTCGTTGAATCCACGCATAGAACTTAGAATTGCACTCTCAGTATATAGAATGTTCTATATGTTCCACCATATAGACACATCATTAGTTATCCATTGTTATAATCCTAATGTGATCAATGATCCTCTATATGAATGATCTACACAGTAAAGGGATTAAATTACCGTAACACCCTACTATGTATTTTATCCTTAAAACACTTGACCCCGTATAAATGATATTCAGCTTATGTGAAATGAGATCTCCACCATTTATTTTCGTTTGGTCAAGCTCGAAGGAAATCATCCTTTGCTTACTATTCGCCAGGTAGAAGCTATAGATTCCATGTTTATGCTAGCGCTCCCACTCAATTGCACTACCGTGTTCCCAAAAAGTATGTATCACCCTGACCTAAGAGTAGGCTTAACTAACAATTTAAAGGAACACGAATAGCCTTTCAAGATTGAACCTAATCATAACAGGATTAAGATCATTTGATCTAGGATCAACTTGGCGATATTGACTTGAATAGATTTTACGGTAAGTTTAATTAAATCTAAGTCAAAGTTCAATATCGGTCCCTTCCGATGCATACTCCATGCATCCAACCTGAGCTTTACTTTAACCAATGTTCTGGAAAGAACATAGTATTTCTCCAAATACAAGTAAACTCTTGTTGTAGATTATCATATCAGTAAAACCCTGTGTCTGATAAATCTAGGAAACTTTATTCACATAGTCATGTTTACTTTCCAATGTGATGACAGCACAATAAACATGATCAAGTATGTGAAAAGGGTTTAAGATGAATTTATAAATCAATTAGACAAGCAATTGATAAAGTGAGCCAAAACATACACAAATGAATGAAAAATACTTCTGTTTCTTTATTGATGTTGAATAAAATAGATTACATTGAAATGGAGTTTTATTTAGGGCATAAAACCTAACACCAAACATTCTGGACAGTCCAATAGAAAAATGGAGACTCGGTTTTGTGGAAAAGTATCATGGATACTCGAAACATAGTGGCGAAGGGATCCTGCTGATTAATCTCTAATGGTAGATCAGTGGACCTGTGGAATCAACCATGGATCCCATGGATGCAGTTTGGTGAGTTTAAAGATCTTATGACTACTATTTCTTCTCATTTTCCTGGTTTAAACAAGTTGCAGATATCTCTTTGGGGGACAAGTGGAATGAGGATTTGGTTATCAATGTTTTTGGTAATGACCTGGGGAAATGAATATTGGATATTCCTAGACTTCCATCTTCTTCTCTAGATAGTATTATTTGGAAGTGCAATGCAAATGGGAGATTTTCTGTCAAATCAGCATATTATTTGGACCAGGAACATCGATTCAACAATAGGCGAGAAATTTGGAGATGGATTTGGAACCCAAGTATTCATCCCCAGTTGGCTATCATGTAATGGCGTGTGATCAGTGATTGCATTCCCACAAAGGATAATCTACATTTCTTGTTAGAGAAGGAGTGCCTGCTTTGAGATGCCGAAGTGGAATCTGGAGTGCACATCTTTAAAGATTGCCCTCTAGTGCGGGCCGTTTGGTTTACGGGTCCGTTCCCTTGCCTCTCATCTCAAATACCTGGCAACGATATGCTCAATTTCTTGGAAAATTTGGTTAAAGATCTCCCCAAAAGTACCAGAACTAATCTCTAAAGGTAGCCGGCTGCATTTTCAGTGAAATCTGGTTTGTGAGAAATTTGATCAGGACAAAAGGAAAACTATTGAACTATAGTGAGATCCTTGCCCGAGTCCACCACAAGTTCAATGAGTTCTCCCCGACTCTACAGGATACGATAAGTGCAGCTCAGAGCATTACTACTGTCTCAGTGCCTATTAACCAGGTTTTTCCAAATAATTACATGATTACAGATGCTTCTTGGTCCCAGAATGTGGTTGGGTTGGCAGCCATTTCCATCAATAGGTCTGAAGAAAGTGGGAAGTGAAAACAAGTAAGAAGAAGGCTATTGCTCCTATGGATGCTGAAATTCAAGCAATTTTGATGGCTATTACTTGGGCAAAAGATCAAGGTTGGGAGGATATCACCATTTTTTCTGATGCTCAAGTAGTAGTTAATGCCTTGAATAACTCTTTGTTTCCTCCGGATTGGAGAAGTATGGGTTTATCCCTCAAGGTTTTAGATTTGTTAAAGTCTTTTTCTAGTTTTAGTTTTATCTACATTAGTAGAAATGTTATGTCTTTTGTTGATGGTTTCGCTAAAAGTGCTAGGAGATCTAGCCAGGGTGCTAAACACTTTCAAGGGGAGGGTGCACCCCCTGTTGTCCCATTTTTTCCTTGGTGTTAAATGAACTTTTTCATTTTCAAAAAAAAAAAATAAACATTCATAATTTATTTTTACCCTATCTTTTCACTACTTTTACATCCTTACAAAACATTTATTTTTTTCCAATACTCTTACACAAACTCTATTTATCCCTTCTCTTCCTAACACTAGTTAAATTTATCAATTTATTTATTTTATTTTGATTAATTTAATCCTCTAATTTTTTCTATAAATATAGTGTTGGGAGACCATTTCAAAACACATCTCTTCACCTCCTAAACATCTCTACATGTCTTCATCTCAAACACCCTTCACTCTTCATTCCACACTCTTCATTTTTACCAATTTCTTTCTACTATTTTTACATTTTGAAGAGCATGTCAAGCTTGTCATTTTGTAATTTTTATTTTAATCTAGTTAAGAGCTTTTAATCTTTTTTTAAGATTATTAAGATGATGATGAAGCAAAATATAACTAGATAGTGTTTATTTTTGTATGTTGATTTCCTATTTGTGCTATAAAGTTTATGAATTTTTCTATCAAAACTATGTCTTTTTCATCTTTAATATCATGTACTTTTTTATTGTTAAAGCATATTTTCACTTAGATCTTCATCATGCAAAAATATAATACTCTTTGATTAAATATCTTTCATTAAATTGTTTACATCTAATTCTTAGAATATAAGTGTTATATTTTGCCTAAACATAGTTTCTTTGATTTTGTGTAGTTTCATTAAATTGTAACACATTTAATGTTTAGAAATTATACATTTTATAAGTGAAGAAAAATCTTACATTTTTGAAAGAAACTTGTGCTTAAATAGAGAATATATTTTGAAAAATATAGTGTGATTTATTTCAACTATATCTAAAACTTGGGAATCAACATACTTATAAATAATATTGAACTTGCATTTTGTGGATTCTAATATCTTAATAATCTTATTTCACACATCTTATTTGAAAATCATTTTCATACTCACTCATCTTTAATCTTAAGTCTTTTAGTTACTTGTCTTTTATTTTATTTTTTAAAACCAAAATCCCATTAAATATTTGGAACTAGGTTCAAATATCATTGCTTTGTTTAAAAAAGTTTCTTTTGATATTAGTCAACTCCCATGGGTTCAACCTTGCACTTACATAAACACTATATTCCGAAACGATTTGTACACTTGCGAGTATAAATATTAAAACACTTTTGGGTACAACATGCTTCATTAATGATGGATACAATATGGTGAGCCCGTAATGGCAAAGTACACAATAACAATCTTAGTAGCATTAAACAATATATTGATTCTATCACTCACTGCAATGAAGATTATGACTCTTGTTTGTTCCCCTCCCCTCGAGTTGTTGTTTCCCTCCTTTGGTCCCTACCCCTAGAAGATTGGATCAAAATTATTTGTGATGTTAAGGTGGGGAGTGAGACGATATGTGTGATGGCATTAGCTAGAGACCACTTGGGAATGGTTTTGTGGGTGGCCACCAACATACTTGACTTCTTGGATTCCCTTATTGGCAAAGCGACAACTTGTCTGTTAGCTATGTAGACAACAGTTCTTTTGTTTTGATTGAGAGCGACTCTGAGACAGTTATCAAAACTCTGGAAGGAACCTATTCCACTTGGGCATTGGTACTTACACATATCAATGTAATAGACTTTCTAATTTATTTTTGAGTGTTAATTTCTCTTTTATTTTAAGATTTTATAATTTTGCGACTTATAATGTGACTAAATGAACTCATGCTCAAAACTTATCTTGTATAGTTGAAATATCTATAATATCGGAGAACATTATTTGTAACGACCATGAGGTCTAATTCTATCTTTTATTTATAAATGTTTTTCTCAAAAAAAACAAAAAGCTATCATGATACTACTAGTGACTATGGTTTTGAATTAAAATAAAAGAAAAAAAAAGGTTTTTAATATGATAACATAGATATAATTGATTTATATTATAATAATAAAATTAAATAATATTTTATAAAAAAAATAACAAACTTATATTTCCTTACATTTTTCTAAGAGCAAATAAATCGCTAAAGGAAAATTGGTCAAATGTTTTAACTCAATTTCATTTAGAGTCCTAAATTTTGTGTTTTAACTTTTGCTTTTTTTTTTTTTAATTATTGTAACACTTGCTTATTTACGAGAATAATCCATAGAAAATATTTAATTTTATGTTCATTCTTTTCTTGTTATTTTTTGAAAACAAAATTAGGATTCAAGTTTTTTTAAGTAATGAATAATGGATAAATATTATTTTGAACCTTGTATCTTACAAAAGTTACTAATTGAACCCGTTGTTTTATTAAATAACAAAATAAATCATGTATCTTCTAAAATAGTATAAATAAGACACTAGATTAATTTTTTATTGAAATAAAACTTAATAATAATCTGATCTAGAGATATTATGACAAAACTAATTACATTTTCTGTATCTGTTCATGTTAAGAATTGTCTTCAAGTTGGTTATATTAAAAAAAATTGTCAAAAATTGAGTTCAAAGTCTTATTTTTATTATTTTGAAAAATATAGGATCTATTATGTCATTTAACAAAATAGATAGTCCAATTAGTAACTTTTACAAAAGAAAATCCAAAATGATATTTATCCGTAAATAAATTTAGAAATAATAGGGTGCACTATATGACTGTCTCTGTCTAAAAATCAATAATTAATAATAATTATCATGATAACTTTGTATTAATTTTCAAATTTAAAATATTTATTTTATTATTGTCTTCTACTGACAATTTATTTACACATTTTTTTTTGTTTAATTTTTTTATTGCAAAATCACTATTTTAAATGTTAATTTTGTTAAATAAATAGTATTTGATTTTAGTTTGAATTCCTATCACTTTCCTTTTTCTTTTATTATTATTATTTTTTTGAATAATTTTTTTTAAATTATAATTTGTGTGAATAAATTATTAAGGTATACAATATTTTAGTAGTGGCATAATAATAATAATAATAATAATAATAATAATAATAATAATAATGAAGTTTTGTTAGTTAAAAAAATAATTTTAGTAATTGTATTGCTAATTCTTATATTTATTTATAATAAATTTAAAAATAATATAAATTTACTAATATTTATTAAAATAAAATAAATGGCACAACTGCCACTAGTCTTTTTTTTTTAGTAGTATTTAGAACATCTTAATTATTTGAAAAATAAAATGTATATAAATTAATATAACACTTATAGCATACTATTTATATATTAAAAATACATACTTTAATACACTTAATGACAGTTATGTGGAAAATATCATCAATGAAAGAGTTGGCCTACTCACTTAACAGACAAGTCACTAACAAAGAAGCCCCCCCAAACCAAATGCCTAAAGGTTAATTTAGATTATTATTATGAAAAAGGTGGTGAAAATAATCATATTTATTCATTTGAAAACAAATCAAACAGATTGTGTTATTTATCTCAAACTACATGAAAAGACAGCAGGAAAGCTGATGCAAGATCTTTGTTACAACTTACAATGGTTGCTATAGTCATTATTAAGAGTAATGATCTTTGTTATGTAATTATCTACAAAATGGGCGGGTGCTAATGATTTAACTGGGAAGCGACTCAAAAGAAAACTTTTTCTCATCAAAGGCTTCCTTCCATTTCAGTATTGCAAGCTTACTGTGCTAAACATAGTTATACATCACTCCAGCTCCTTGAGAAAATCAACATTATCTACAAAAACCTGCAAAGTCACAAAAGATTGGGAATAAGATTAAGGTATTAAGCAAATTGAACCCAAATGTAGTTTGTCAGACTTGGAGAATAGATCGACAGAAGCTTATTGGTTTCCATTATTTGCTCGATCCTAAATGAGCCAGTGAGACAGTCTTGCCAAAATTTACATTTTTATATTGATGTATATTTGTTTAATAGTTCCCTGAGATACTGTTATAGCTAATATATGCAAATATTTTTATTCTAGAATGCAAAGCAATAGATCTTCAATAGAATCATGAACCATACCGATTTCCAACCATCAGGATCAAGGCAAGCAGTAATTTTGGTGTTAATACCAGGCAAAGGTCCAGGTTCACGTGTAACCTTCCCCCCAACAAGTTTAACTGCTTCTGCAGTTTTATAGACGTCATCCGTGCCTATTGCTATCTGTCATCATTTATGGGGGAAACTACATCAGTAAAGGACTTCAAAAGTTGTGACTGATGAGAAAAAATTAGAAGACAATCGGTATAAAAAATCCCAACATTTTTTTTAAGAAACACAGTTATGAAAGTACCAAGATAGTACAAACAAACAATGCAGTGTAATTGTAATGTACCCCAATCGAACAGAACTTATGTTAAACACACATCTTAGAGGAAGGACTTCCGTGAAAAGGGGTGAAATGAAGAGGGATGAAGATTGTACCTGAGCATAAGCATTTCCTTTATCATATTCAGTGACACCATAATTGTATGTCAACTCCAGCACAGCACTTTTGTCTTCAGGACCATAGCCTAGCATTGCTATTGTATACTAGAATGAGTCACCGAAATAAAATATATTAGCAAGGCGAAACAAAACAAAATGTTCAATTCAGAACATTGATGCTTCAGTTTATCAATCAGATATTGTCATTCCGTCCCCTCATTTTTACATGAAAGTGGTACTATAGTGTCCCACTACCAAAAGATGTTTTAAATGTACAATTATAAAAACAAACTTCTAAAAATTAAATAAACAGGAGTTACCTTGTACTCGGGATTATCTCTTTTCCGTAGAAGCTCCATGCCGAAAGCCTACACACGATATAAACGATACTGAGAAGTGAGAACAGAACACAGGACTCGTAACAGTAAATAAAAGTTTCAACATGGGACCACTCACCTTCTCATAAAAGTTTATGGAACGATCAAGATCTCCCACACGAAGCATTACTTGACAAAAGGGTTCAGGTGTAGGCCCTCTTTCCAAAAGTTCAAATTTGTAGCCATCAGGATCTTCCACAAATGCAATAACAGTACTTCCACCTTTGACTGGACCAGGTTCTCGGGTTACTTTGCCTCCCTTGGCTTTTATAAGTTCCACAGTCTTGGCAACCTATACAGAGAAGTACAAATGAAATCTCAGCTCTTCAAGAAACAAACCATCCAAAATAGAATGTAAAAATAAGAAACCAGAGGTACAGTCTAAGGTCTGCATGCTTAAATGAAAACAGAGCCAACATAACTTGCTTAAGAAAAAAAAATTAGTCTTTAACTTACATCCTCAACTGCTACACCAAAATGACCAAACCCAGATCCAATATCATACTTGTCAACACCATAATCTGGAAATATCAACATATAAGTCCAAAATTCCAAATATCAATAAGATGTACCTTTCGTGCACAGAAAGGACTAGCACCTTAGAGAGAGAACAGACGGTAATAGTATCTCACTTCCACAAAAGAAACATAACATAGTCCAAATTGTTTACATTCCATTAGGCTATGTTTGGAAGTTAAATTTTGGTAAGAAAAGAATGAGATAAAGAAAATGTGTAGAAAGGAAAAAGAAAAAATCAATTTTTCATGTTTGGTATGGAAAGAATTGTATAGAAATAAAGTTGATTCAACAAAATTTTTCATATCGAACAAAAAATGAATTTCTTGTTTATTTTCCACACTTTTCTTTTTCCTACATTCTCCTTACATTTTTCTTTTCTCATCAAAATCCAGTCAACATCCAACTTCCAAACATAGCCTTAAAGATTTGTTAAACAAGAGTTCTTAGACAGCTTACTGTAAGTGAGTTCAATAACGAAGTGTGAATCTTCCGGTCCGTATCCAAGAAAAGCATTTGTGTATCTTTCCTCCGGTATGTCACGTTTCCTCAGTAGTTTCATTCCCAAACACTCTGTGTAGAATCTAAATTCACCAGAAATTTGTATTAGATCACTGAGTATCCAATCAGCCAAACTATTCCATACATAACAGTACACACAAAACTGAGCAACAATTCGTATAATAGTACAAAAACATACTTAATGGTCCTATCCAAATCCCCGACGCGGTAAACAACATGAAGCAAGCGCCTTTTGTCACTTTTAACCCACTCCAGTACATCTTCTGGGGCAGCAGCGGTACTTGCTTGAACCACATTACCAGCGGCGGCCATGGCCAAGCTGTTGCATTCTCCTCTAAGCGGCATAGAGGACTTGACACCAAATAAATGAGACTGTGGAACAGCTGAATTTTCCAAATTGCAACCAAAAACAAGCCCCAAATTCACTAAGATAATCGCTATATAAACAATATCTTTCAGCTAAAGAATAATCCATAACAGTGCTCATTTGATTATAACAAACCAATGTGTGTAACACAAAGAAAGATTAATCAAAATTCAACAAGAAAAGAAAATTAATAGAGATATGACCAAATCAGAATCCGAAATTAAAAAAGGGGAGATTTACCACTTGCGAGATGAAGAAAAGAGAGGGTCGGAGAAGGATTAAGGGAAGAAAGAGAAAGGCGGGAGCGAGAAGAAGCAGCAGAGAATCTGAATGAAGAGAGAGAAGGTCTGATTGAAGATGCCATGGGTATTATCCTCACCATCTGAATCGCTCTTCCTCTTCCTCCGTGGAGCTCAGTAATATGAAAGGCAATGGAAGAAGCGAGTGAAAGCTACGATAAGTATTGTTCTTTTCTTGATGCGAATAGAAAATACAAGAGAAATAAAGAAAGAGTATCGTACGGTGGGAGCTGGGTGTCGTTTTGTTTTTCTTTTATTATTTTGATGATTTCTGAAAATATATTAACAATAATGCTTAGTATTTTTTCGGTTTCTTTTTTTCTGTTTTTTTTTATTTAAGCGTTTATATATAACAATAGGATTTCTAATACTCACACACCCATCTATAATTATTTGAGCTAGCCCCAAGTTGTATTTTTTCGGTTTCATATCATAATAATCATACTGTTGTAATTAAGTATGGCTATTAAATTACTATTATATAATTTAATAAAATAATTTGTAAAATGTATTACTAATCAATTATAATGCCCTACTAATAAAAATTATTATATATTACTCGTACTCAATAAAAATGTTCTTTATTTATTTTTTATTAAGGGATTGAAGTGGGTGTCGTTTTTCTTTAATTTCATTTTATTGGATTCGAATTTAGAAGGGTGAGCTTGAGCTGAATTCTTCCAATTGACGTGGTTCACGAGACACACACTCTCTCTCTCTCTCTCCTATTTCCCCGGCTCTAGCGTTTTGTTTGTTTATTGGTTTATAGTTATCCCAATTAATTCTATTCCTATCTAGTGTATATTTTAAGAGCAATTGCTATGTCACACTTTTTAATTAGGTTACATTATAATAAACTAGGTAATAGGCCTGCGTTTCGCGCGGTTTTAAATATCTTTTTAATTTTATATTAAAATAAATAATTTTTTTTATTAGGAATGAAATTTAAAATATAATATTTTTAAATTCTTTTTAATTATAAATAAAAATTACGATTAACAAAAATAATTTATAATACAAAAAAAATACCTCTTACATTAAATTATGCATAATAATTAAATAAATCTTCACTTTTTTTTTTATTTTACACTTGAAAAATATATATTTCAAATATGATTTTTGTAATAAGCTAAATATTAATAATAACTTACTTTTAAATAATTAAAAATATTATTTTATAATTATTAAAAATTATATATTACTTTACAAAAATTATTACATTAACAATTTTATACATCATTTTCACAAATTTAATATTTTTTTATATAAATTAATAAGATAAATAATTGTCTGAAACTAATTATCAGACAACCAAGTGAACCATTTTTGTCAACTTTTCGAACTAAATCAAATGTTTATATTCTGATAATGACATAATTTTCTCCAAATATTAAAAATAATATAATTTTAAATAATTAAAATATAATTTTATGATAATTTAAATTTATATACTTTGCCTTAAAAATATTATACATTTTTAATTTTAAATATTACCTAACATATTTATTATTTATTTTTTAAAAACAAATATATAAATAATTAATAAAAATAAACGTTTATATCTGACCCTAGAGTGGAGGCAAAATATTGTCTTCCACATGATATTATTAGATATATCAATTGTAAATAATTATTATATTATTTTCTTTAATTATTGTTATTTTTTTAAATGCTCAATTTTATGAATTAATCTTAAAATAGAAAGATTAAATATTTCATGAAATTAAAGAAAAAAAATAATTAAATAACATTCTATAAAATGAAAGGACACCAACACTCACAGTTTAATTACAATGTATATGATACAATTTAATTTAATTTTATAAATTTACTATTACTATAATTAATGATCTAGTATTATCAAACAATATAATATATAATAAAATTAAAATATTAATAATAATATAAAAGCATGTTATTATTCTATATTAATTAAATGGGTTAATCTATTTTTATTGTTAATTAAGAACTTCTATAACAACTTTCTATTGTGCAGGAGACCTTTCATATTTCCTTCTCCTAATAGCATTAATTTAAAAAATAGAATGAATAAAGTTGCTATGTATATACAAAAGAGATATTCCATGGTAAACTATACTATTTATAATAACTTTTGAAATTTCATAACATGTCTAAATAAATTTAAATACTTAATCCATATTATTTAAATAAATCAAGAGACATAATTGTATTGTAGACACTAAAGAACAACCTGTCTTTTGAATTTCCTATGAGAACTAAAAATATTGGTGCAATTAATAATGATGATAAAAATAACAAAAATATTAAATAAATAAGAGAACGGAGAAAAAATGAAAATAAATAATAATTCATAATCTTATTATTAAATAAAAAAAATTACAATTAATTAATATTAACAAAAAAAAAATGTAGGCATAAATGACAATAAAATGAATTAGAAGCATGTACCACAAATTATAATAGAATAAGTTAAAAAAAAAATAATGTAATGAATAAATAAAATGGAGAAAATATTAATCTTATGATGGAGTACTATTATTAAATGATAAAAAAAAAACTAAAAAAAATAATATTAATGAAATATCTTATATAAATTATTATATCTTCTTATTATGTCCACTCATTTTAAGTGAATAATTATTAATACTGATAATTAATAATTAAAATAAAGGCATAAGTAAAATAACTTAATTTTAAAAAATCACAAAAAATAAAAAAATAACAATCCTAAAAAGATAAAATGTCTTCTCACCTCTTAATTGTATCTATAAATATAATTATATCACATATTAAAATAAATGAGCCAACTTAATTAGTTAAAATATACATATATACATATAATATTATGTATATTTAAAGTATCATGAAATAGAGAATAATCAAACAAAAATAGAAATTTAAAAAATAAATAATTTAGAGATATGATTGTATATGAAAAAAAAAATTATAGAGATAGTTTTTTAATATAAATTCAAAAATAACTATATACGTAATTTTATTATTAATATATTTATTATATTTTATTTTGGGATATTTTATTAAAAAATATAAAAGTTTGTCTACAGAACAAAATTAAATTATAAACAGAATAAAATATAATAATATAATAATAAAGTGGGTAGTCAGTGAAAGGAAAAATAAGAGTGTATATATTAGAATTAGTATGACATGCATAACATATCATATTTGTAAAAGAGAAGAATAGTGAGAAGAAAAATAAGACAATACATAAATAAAATTTATAGATCACTACATAAATAAAATTTAAAATCTAATATTTTTATATAATTCATAGAAAGACAATACAAAGAAATAAAAGAAAGTAATTATACCTGATCATATATGTATCTTTATATTTAACTTTTATTGTTATGATATGATTATATACATATGAATTATGTATAATAATTCATTAGAAAAATGATAGAGATATGCATTTTTGTTGTGACACTTACTATAATACATCTTCTTCAAATCTATATTCCTATATATAGTGAGTAATATGTAAGAATCAAATTAAGAGTTGTATGGAAGTTAAAAAGTTGTAACTGATTTTTTTTTTATTTTACTTATTTATGTTAGTGATAAATATGCAATAATAGTAAGAAGGTTATGAAAGTGAAAAGGTGCAATTGAATTATTATTATTGTTATTATTAAGTACCTTTTTTTACAAATAAATATAGAATAGATAAAAAAATGTGAGTTTTTAAAAAAAAAATAATAGATAGAGTGAATGGATTATACAATGCCACCTCAATGCTTTAAAACTCTCCTTTTTATATATATATAAATATATATATTTATATTTATTGATTGATATTGATGATTATATAAAATTCCATAATACATAAGAGATAAGAGGATGCTAGACACACTAAGTATATATTTGACATCATAATTAAAAAAATTATTTTTTATTTTTAAAAACAGAAAATTATTTTTTGAAAACAATTTGGCTTGTTTGCCTTTCTTTTTTTTAAAAGAAAACAAAGTTACAAAAGACAAGAATTTTGAAAATAACAAAATGTTGTTTTCTGTTTTAAAAACGAATTCACTTTTGGTCAATATTATTTTTAAAAAACACTAACCAAACGTGACTTGTGTTTTAAAAACTTCAAAAACTATTTTTTGTTCTCATTTCTAAAAATAATTTTTTGAAAACAAAAAACTATACCAAACAGGCTCTAATATTTTTTAATATTTCTCATATTTAAATTTACGCTTATGCTATTAAACCTCAAAGTGATAGTGATTTTATAATTAAGGTAGCATTTAGTTAGATGCAATGAAATAGAAATGAAATAATTTTTTATTCTAATTTTTTATTTGGTTGCATTTAAAATATTGGAATATCATTCTAATAGAATGACTTTCTTATTATTTTAATGGAATAATTATTCTATTTTTAAATGAAATAAAATATCATTCCAATACAAGATGAGAAAAAAAAAATATTTTTTTATCAACTTTTTTATGCATTTTAAATTTGATTCTATTTTATTTTTATTATTCATATTTCTATCATTCTCATTTATATTCTTATATTTCATTCATTTCAATCAAATGTCAATATTTGCACATTTTTTTTAAAATTATACTCACATGAGACCTCAAATCCATTGCACTATAATGTTGTAGTTTTTTTAGTGTACCGTAATTGTATCATCTATTTATTAATAATATGTAAGTAATAAAAATATAGAAATAAGAATCTATATATAAATATAAAGGAAAGCACAAAGGAGTCTAGGTGGCATGCTAGATTTTTTTTAGTGTATTTTTAAAATTTTGTGATATTTTCATATTTTGTTAAGAAATAAACTACTACACATATAAACTTATAGTCCCACATGGTTTAGAAACACCTAAGGTGTTATCCATGTAGGTTATAAATAACATTTTTCTTATGCAACTTTCCATATCCAATAAATATTTTCTTTATTGATTTATATCTTATTTAATAAGTTTTAAATTTTTATTTAATATTAAAATTCTATATCCATATATAAATTTAATATATATATAAATATAAGAAAAAAAATTGTAACATTTTCATATTTTGTTTAAAAATAAACTACTATAAAATTACAAATACAAACTTAGGTGTTGATTTATGTGTTACCCAATAAATATTTTCTTTATTCATTTATGTCTTATTTAATAAGTTTTAAAATTTTATTTAATATTGAAATTCTATATCTATATATAAATTTAATATATATATAAATATAAAGAAAATTTTGTAACATTTTTATATTTTGTTTAAAAATAAACTACTATAAAATTACAAATACAAACTTAGGTGTTGATTTATGTGTTACCCAATAAGTTATAATTTTTTATTTAATATATAAAATCTATGTTTGTATATCTAAATATATATAAATATAAAGGAAAGCACAAAAGAGTTTAGGTGACATTTTCATATGTTTTTAGAAATAAACTACTACAAGTACAAATTTAAAGTCTTAATCCCTTTTTAATGATATTTATATCATTAGAAAGATAATAAAATTTCCTATAATTTTTATGAAGACAACTTTCACTGAATTAGTGTAGTTGTTGGTCAAAATTTGTGATTTTTCTGCTGTAATGTAAGAGTACGAATTTTAGTATAAGAGCTTTGACCCATGTTTTATTATAGGTAGTAATGACGAGATGACAAGTCTTAAGCAGCGGGATTTTAGAAACACCTAATGTATTATCTATGTAGGTTATCAATAACACTTTTATTATGCTACTTTCTATGTCCAACAAACATTTTTATTTTATGGGTATTGATTTATGTCTTACTGAATAAGTTTTAAATTTTTATTTAATATATAAATTAAATAATTTATCATTCATATTATAATAAATAATATATCATTAATATTAATTAAGTAATTTACAAATTATATAAAGATTTTTCTTTATTTATAATTTTTTTAAAAAAATAAAAAACACACATATATATAATAAAAATATAACTAATTCAATACTTTTTATACATGTAAATACGTTACTATTTTTAATATATTATTTACATAATTTTTAAAATTTACATATATATTAAAATTTGTAAATAAAAATATTCTTATTTACAAAAAAATATCACGTTGTTTAATTACTCTTTTAGGTGTTATACATGTGTAGTATAAATAATATTTTTTATTTTTTCACAATATTTTTTAATATATAGGAGATTGGTTAATATCTTAACTATTTCTTTTAACAGAGAGTTTGGTGAAATCCTACATTTTTTCATTCTATTTTGAAAATTTTGTGAGCTTTTTTAATTTGTTTAAAAGAAAATTTTAGAAGTAATAATTTTTCTAAAATAATATCTACTTAGACTAAATTTTTTTATAAATAAATATTAATTATTTTCATTATTATTTATATATTTATAGATTAAATTCATTTTGAGATTATTT
Source organism: Cannabis sativa (assembly GCF_029168945.1). NCBI lineage: Eukaryota > Viridiplantae > Streptophyta > Magnoliopsida > Rosales > Cannabaceae > Cannabis > Cannabis sativa. The sequence goes on from NC_083601.1 coordinate 66,000,600, forward strand.
TTTTTTATTTTACATTTCTATATTTTTTTAATTTCAAAAATTACAAACGATTTTTAAAAACTAAAATTTTTAAGTAAGTTTATATATGTATTTTTCTCTAAATTTTATTTGTCCAAAAGTTGAAAATAATTTTTTATTGTATTTATAAAAAGTAATCAGATAAAAAAAATAATTGAATGAATATATGTTTATATATATATATATATGAAGGTATAAGCTTATAGATTATTATATGACATACTAATATTTGAACATTATTTGAATCTTTGTTGTTTTTTTCTTCATTATTTATATTTTATAGAATATAATATCACTATTTTTACAAATTTGTAGGTCTATTTAAATGTTATTGTTATTATTTTAGTTTTTCATAAATTTAGTTTCAATTTTTTAAATAGTCAAAATCAGGGAATGAATTAAGTATTTTTTGTACTTTAGAGATAAATTTTTTGTATTTTCATGTAATAAATTTATTATAAAAATATGAAATTTAAAATTACTAATAAAATTATTAAATCCTACCAAACTATCCATTGTTCATTACTACTTTAAAATTAACATAAAAGTTAATATATTTTATAATACAATAAAAAGATATTTACAGCATAACATAATATAGTAACAGTAAATTATAAAATTTAAAAGAACTGAAAAATATTTATTAATTAGTATAATGACCGCGCGAAGCGCGGTTATGTTGCCTAGTGATAATTAAAGCAAATTCAAAACACATAAAAAAATTAATAAAAAAATTAATAAATTTTTTCTCATATTACATTGTGTTGCCCCTGAATTCGCCCAAAATACGTGGACCAGTCAAGTAGGGACACGTGGATCAGATAACTTGTAAATATTTGATAAGTCTTTGTACGCCACAAGGAAGCACCCTGGGCATAGGTCCCGGAGGAGGCACCCGGAGTACAAGGTACTCCCGGAAGCTCGCATAGCATGAGGCCTCTCCGGGATATGTCAGGCCTCTCCTGAGCAATCAAGTCGCATTTAATGCCGCATGGGAGGAAGCGTGTTGGGACTGTAACACGCAATAAAGTCTGACGGCACAACCCCCAAACAGCAGCGCCACAGTAATGATCATTTAAGTCTAGCGACGGCTACTCTGCGAAGAGTCACGTCAATCACAAGGCAAAAAGGACATTCCTCATAAAAACCCTACAGCACCTAGGGATTTGACCATGCATCACCCATGGTATATTCATTGGGAATACCCAACTTTATGGATACTTACAGATACGTTTGTAAGAACAATCCTAGGGATTACCCCACCAAAACACTATAAATACCCCCTCAAAACTCATTTAATGGGGTCGAGAATCTTGGGTTGCATATGAGCAAGAAGAGCAAATACTCACCAAGAACATTCTCTGTATTTATGAGGATAACATTCCCTCAAGTGTGGAATCTGTATTAAATACATCCATTAATAACAAAGACTCGTGGACTAAGGCTCATTAACGCCCCAACCACGTAAAAATCCTCATCTCGCTTTCTTACAGCTCAATACTATAATTATATTTTAATAGTTGCCGAAAATCTCGGTCAACATTTTGGTGCTTTCATTGAGAGCTGAGGAAAGCTGCTACATAACAAGCATTTGACTTCACAAGAATGGTGGAGACAAGAAGTACACGTCAGCCTCGCCCTCTGGAAGATGCTCAAGATCCAAATGAGGAAGATGTGGCCTCAAGAGCGGCAGAGGAGTCCGAGGAAGAAGAAGAAATAGTCCCCGACGAGGACTACGAGGGGAACCTCGACGAGTATGCCTATGACGAAGGAAGTTACTCAGAGCTGGTGCTTCTCAGACAAAAAGCTATCGATCATGAAGCCGAGATCGAAGCTCAGAAAGCGCAAAACCGTAAAATGCGGGAAGTGATGCTAGCCATGCGAAAGCCATGGAGGCGGCGGTATTCACGTGCACCCCAAGGCAATGACCGCTGGGCTCAACAGAGAGCCAGCGACGTCTTCGCCTAATTCCCAGCAGCAAAAATCTAGGGAACCTAGCCCTATAAGGTACCCTGCTGAGGAAAATCAGACAAAAAACCCTACTTCTACCCCTGGGCGAAAGAAAAAGGTGCAGGATCCGCGAAGGGTCCGCTCGGATTTCCCTAAAGGGAAAGGTCCGCAGAGGGGCAAGCCCCAAAAAGGGAGTCTTGGCCCTCAGGATCGAGGGGACCGAAAAAGCGTTTCTGTGCACCAGAACCGAGGGTAGAGGGAGAAGAGGACAGAGAGGTCCTCCCATGGATCTGAGAAATCAAATCAATGGGAATCAAGGTGACCTCCGGGATCACCTTGACCAAAAAAGATACGGGCCCGTGGTTTCCTCGGGTACGTTAAACGAAGGAATTATGGCGGAACTCGCCATACTTCGAAAAGACATTGCTCGAGTCTCCCGGAGGCAGAAGGGAGACGACTCCGACTCGGACAGCGAGGATCGGGAGCCATGTGCCAAGCACATCCTGGAGGCGGAGCTCCCTAAAAACTTCAAGATGCCCGAAATGGCGGCATATACCGGGAACTCCGATCCCAGTGACCACCTGTCGCGGTTCAACCGTGTCATGACAGTCATGCGGGTCAGCAATGATGCCAAATGCTCGTGCTTCCCCCTCACTCGAGCGGGTCGGCGGAGGAATGGTTCAAAAGCCGGAACCGGGATCCGTGGGCTGTTGGAACAAACTCCAGACCAACTTCCGAAGACAGTTTGTCGCCGCCAGAAAGGTTAACTTGGAGGTTAGTGCCTTGACCAATATCAAGCAACTGCCCACCGAGACCTTGAAGAATTACATCAAGAGGTTCCGGGAGGAAGCCTCGAAGACCAAGAAGGTTGATGACGGACAACAGCTTGCACTTCTCCAAGCAGGAATTCGCACTGGGACTCCCTTCTGGAATGAATTGCAGCAAGAAGGGGCTGCTAGCCTCCAGGACTTCCAGAAAAGAGTCCAAAAGTATATCAACCTCGAAGAAGCCCAGATCGTGGCTTATGGAGGCTATTATCCCACCGGGATAGCAGGGTACATGCCCGGAGTATCGCCCTCGGGTACTACCCCGGCCGCAACTCCACAAGTGAGTGGCATACAGTTCTCTGCTACCCCCGGGTACAGCCAGGGCCAAGCTTTGGCGCCAGCATCTTCCCATTATGGCAACCCGTCCGGGGTGAATGGACAAGCTCCTTCACAGGCTGCCCCGACTGCTAGCTTAACAGGCCCTACCCAGGGGTCGAGGAGCAAAAGGTCCTCCAAAGGCAGCACCCGAACGGGAGAAAAGCGCCAGAAGAAGGGGTACACACCCCAATATACTTAGTACACGGAGCTATCGGACTCCCAGGAACGTGTGTACTTCGCCACTAGGCAAAATACGCACTACCGGAGACCACAGCCGTTGTACAAAGACAGCTCCCGGAGAGATCCGAGCAAAAGATGCGAGTACCACAACGACATTGGTCATAGCACCAATGAGTGTAAGAATCTCAAAGACGAGATTGAAAATCTAATCCGTTTGGGCCACCTCTATGAGTGGATCAAAAATAGGTTGCCCCACCTTAATCTGGGGCAGGTGGCTGGGGGTATGCCCCAGGGAACACCAGGGGGTACAGCAGGAGTATTGGCTCCAGCTGCTCCCGCAGGTGACGCCCAGCATATCCCCAGGCTACCGCCTCGGCCTAATGGGCGGGTAGCCATGATCTCCGGAGGTCCCCATATCGGAGGGAACACTCGTAAGGAGCGAAAACGATACGCCGAGGCCGCGAAACACAATGAGATATGGGAAGTTACTCAACTCCCAGCTCAAAGGCCTCGGCTGATGGACCAACCCATCACATTCACGGAAGAAGACGCCAAGACGGTGCGTTTTCCTCATCACGACCCACTGGTCATAGAGACCCCCATCGCAAATAAAGTGGTGGCTAGGGTCTTAATTGACAATGGAAGTTCCGTGAACCTGCTCTTCAAAGAAGCCTTCACTGCGATAGGGTTGACCGACCGGGACCTCTCGCCTAGTGGGTCACAGCTCACAGGGTTTAACGGGACGACGCTTATCCCGATGGGAAAAGTAAGGCTCCCGGTTACCCTGTGCCCGGATACCCCCCAGAGCACATTCAAATATTGCACCTTCGTGGTAGTAGACTGTCCGACAGCCTACAACGCGATCCTTGGCCGACCGGCCCTAGTGGACTTTGGTGCAATCACTTCAATTCGACACTTGTGCCTAAAATTCCCTACCCAGGAAGCCGGAGTCGGAACTGTGAGGGGAAATCAAGGGGAAGCCAGGCAATGTTACAATGTTGCCACCCACCTACCCGTACTTATGGTCCGGGAGTCCCCTGAGATAGAGAAGGCTGAAGAGGATGAGTTGGATCCTCGCATAGGGTCCGAAAGGGTCGTGGAACCAATGGAGGACGTCGAAGAAATACCAGTGTGCGACGACGACCCCACCAAACTACTCTGGATAGGGAAGAACTTGGATCCGGAGGAAAAGGACAAAATAATAAAAACACTGAAGGGCGCCATCGACATCTTTGCATGGCGCCAAGAAGACATGACCGGCATAAGCCCTCATGTCATCACACATGTACTCAATGTCAACCCGGACATGCCTCCTGTACAGCAAAAGAGACGCCCGCTCGACTCGGTGAAAGCCGAGGCCTTAGAGAAAGAGGTGGACAAACTTTTGTCCAAATGCAAGATGATCCGCGACGTATACTATCCGGAATGGCTGGCCAATCCGGTCCTGGTGCCCAAGCCGAACGGGACTTGGCGAGTTTGTATAGACTTCACTGATCTAAACAAAGCTTGTCCAAAGGACTGCTTCCCGTTACCCAGGATCGACCAAATGGTAGACGCCACGTCCGGATTTAAACTGTTGTCTTTCATGGATGCCTATGCTGGGTACAACCAAATAAAAATGCATATGGCAGACGAAGAATGCACTAGCTTCAGGACCGATAAGGGGGTATACTGCTACCTAGTCATGCCTTTCGGACTGAAAAACGCCGGAGCAACCTATCAACGAATGGTTAACCGGATGTTTAAAAGCCTCCTGGGACGAAACATGGAGGTATACGTGGACGACATGCTCATCAAATCCAAAGCATGCAATAGCCATGCAAGCGACTTAGAAGAATGTTTCGAAGTCGTCCGGAGATACGGTATGAAGCTCAACCCGAAAAAGTGCACCTTTAGGGTCAAGTCAGGAAAATTCCTGGGTTTCATAGTCAGCCAAAGGGGGATTGAAGCAAACCCGGAAAAAATCCAGGCTCTCCTGGACATGCCATCCCCCAAAAAGCATAAAGACGTGCAGAGCTTGACCGGAAAGGTAGCCGCACTGAGTCGCTTTATCTCACGATCCACGGACAAGTGCATACCCTTCTTCAACGTGCTAAAGAAATGCCAAAAGTTCGAATGGTCGGATGAATGCGAGGAAGCATTCAAGAGGTTAAAAGACCACATGACCAAACCCCCTATCCTATCGAAACCCATCCTTGGAGAAGACTTGTTTCTTTACTTGGTCGTCTCCGAGCACGCGGTCAGCGCTGCCCTGGTCCGGGAGGAAGAGAAAACTCAGCATCCCGTATACTATGTCAGTAAGCGCATGATAGGGGCTGAGACAAGGTACCCAGTCATTGAAAAATTAGTATTCTGCCTCCTGATGGCGTCAAGGAAGCTGAGGCCATACTTCCAAGCCCATCCAATCAAAATCCTAACCAATCATCCGCTCCGGCAAGTTCTCCAGAAGCCTGAAGCATCCGGAAGACTCCTCAAGTGGGCGATGGAGCTAAGTCAATTCGACTTACACTACGTCCCCCGGATTTCCATAAAAGGCCAAGCCTTGGCAGACTTCATTACCGAATGCAATGAAGCCGAGGCAACAGCAAATACGCCGGTACCACCAATCCCCACCTGGAGGGTATTTGTAGACGGAGCTTCTAATGAGAACGGTTCAGGAGCCGGAGTGGCTATGATATCACCAACTGGACTGCGGCTCCAGGCAGCACTCCGATTTGACTTTACAGCTTCAAACAATGAGGCCGAATATGAAGCCTTGATAGCAGGGCTGAAATTGGCAAAAGCTGTAGGAGCCAAAAGAGTAGAAGTCTACAGTGACTCTCAACTGGTCGTAAACCAGGTTTCCGGAGAATACCAAACTCGCGGCGAGCGGATGGCCGCGTACGTAACAATAGTCCGAGAACTGCTCCACGAGTTCGCGGACTATAAAATAGAAAGGATCCCCCGAGAAAAGAACGCTCACGCGGACTGTCTGGCTAAGTTAGCCTCGGATAGCGAAATCGAAGAGCTGGGGGTAGTACCAGTGGAACGCTTGGCAGAGCCAAGCATCAAAATAAAAGAGACCACACTAACGGTTGGGCAAGAACCCAGCTGGATGGTCCCCATCATAAAATACATAACCACAGGTGAGTTGCCCCAAGAGAGGGCACTGTCTCGAAAGATTCAGTATCAGGCTCATCGTTATGTAATGATGGACCAAATTCTCCACCGGAGAGGACTCAGCATGCCTTATTTAAGGTGTGTATCGGACCCTGAAGCTAGACAAATCATGCTAGAGGTCCATAAAGGGTTCTGTGGAGATCATACGGGAGGGCCCAGCCTCTCAAAGAAAATATTGAGGCAAGGGTACTTCTGGCCAACAATGAAAAAAGATTGTATAGACTATGTCCAAAAGTGTGACTCGTGCCAAAGGTACGCGAACATACCGAGAGCTCCTCCAAACGAGATCACCCTGATGACCAGTCCCTGGCCCTTCGCGGTCTGGGGAATAGATCTCATCGGGTCTCTACCTACGGGGAAAGGAGGTGTAAAGTATGCAATAGTAGCAGTAGACTACTTCACCAAATGGACAGAGGCTGAGCCTATGAAGACAATAACTGCCAAGAAGGCATTGGACTTTGTTATCAAAAACATAGTGTGTCGATACGGCTTGCCTCACAAAATAGTCTCAGACAATGGAAAGCAAATTGATTGCGAGGAATTTACTGACTTCTGCAACCAACACGGAGTAGTGAAAAGCTTCTCCGCGGTAGCCAGGCCTCAAACAAACGGCCAGGCGGAAGCGGTCAATAAAATCCTAAAAGTCACCTTGAAAAAGAAGCTGCTGGCCTGCAAAAATAACTGGCCGGAAGAATTGCCAAGGGTATTATGGGCCTACCGGACGACCCCCTGAACCACAACTGGCCACTCGCCTTTCTCAATGGCGTACGGTTGTGAAGCAATGGTCCCGGTAGAAACATTATTCCCATCCCACAGGAGGACGACTTACGATCCTGCCACTAATCAGGCACTGCTCCAAGAAGCTTTGGATCAAGTTGAAGAACTCCGGGATGAGTCTCAAATACGGATGGCTGCTTATCAAAAGAAGGTGACCAAGTATTTTAACTCTAAGGTTAAAAACAGAAAATTCGCTATTGGGGATATGGTCCTAAGAAGGGTTTTCCCAGCCACCCAAGAACCCGGAGTGGGGGTACTTGGACCAAATTGGGAAGGACCATATGAGATCGAGGACAAGATCGGTTCCGGCACTTACAAACTAAAAAGAATGGACGGAACCACCGTCCCAAGAGCCTGGAATGCCGATCACCTCAGAAAATATTACCAGTAGCGAAATAAAACTTAGACTTTGTTCAAAGGGTTTGTACCGTCCAAATGTATACCTCCTCTATATATTAAATAAAACTGAGTGCCTTAAAAAAGTTTCTATGCCACTCAGGGGGGTACTAGGGTATACCGCACGGACAAACAGAAAAACAAACTAAGTAAAATATCCTGATCCAAAGGACAGGTTAAAAAACATAAGTGTGACAAAAGAAAGATCACATAAAAAATATCCTGGCCCAAAGGGCAGGTCATATACATATAAATGGCCCGGGGACAGGCCTTAAAATATAATTGTCTCCCCTTCGAATGAAAACTGCTACCTATATATATATATTGTTCTAAGGCAGCAGCAAATATGTACAAAAAAAAAAAGAAGAAAAGAGAATAATAAAAGAACCGGGTGGAATCTTGGTTATACTGGGTCGGTTGTACAGCAGCTCAGTCAGCGCGCGGAGGAAGGCGAGGTCCGATACGTGCCTCTAACACGGCATCAAGCTTCTTCTTCTTTTCCCGAAATTTGGCAATCATTTCCTCGGGTTTGGGATAAAAAGTAAGCTTGATATTTTGGTCGTTGGTGGACCAAGCCATGTAGACTCCATCGTCAAAGCGCTTCGGACTCCGGGCGCAGGAAACAGGAGAGAGGAGCTCGACTCTTTTGGCCTTCTTGATGGATTGTTCTTTGAAGTCTCTGAGCTCCTTCAGTTCCGCAGCTAGAGCGGCCTTGGACTCTATGTTCGCCTGGTGAGTTTCCTCTAAAGATCTCACCTTGGGGACCATTTCATCCAAAGCCTCCCTGGCCTCCCGGAGGTCTCACCTGGCCTTATCAGCAGCCTCGCTTTGAGCCCTCAGTTCCCCCTGGTGTTGGGCCTTCATCCTGTCCCTCCGCTGGGCCTCGTCCCGGATCATGGCTTCCGCCTGAGCCTCCCTCCGTTTGGCCTCCTCTTCCTTGGCCTTGGCAGCCGCCTCCTGGCGCTCGGCAGCCTCCTGGTAGATCTGCCTCTCCGCTGTGAGGTCCTGAAGGACCTTCCTGACATCGTTCATGTCCCCAAAGTCGGACAGAACGAAGCCATGATTTATGATGTTATTGGAGAGGCGGCCAGCCTCAGCAGCAAGCTGAACCATAATGCAAGGGTAAGAAGGAGAAGTTTCTCAAGAAGAAAAAATAAAAGGAAAAGCAAAATTGCGAAGTACTTACCACAGTGAGAGAATGGCTGAGGTCCTGGACCTGGAAGATGGAGTTCAGGGAAGCACAAGTGGCGAACCGCTTGGGCGCGCACCGGGTAAGCTGAGAAGCAAACTCCCCGGTCATCTCCGCGGTAAAAGGAGCCAAGGTGGGCCCTAGGAAGCGACGGAACCAGTCCGATAAGGGGTCCAGATTAAGGTCCCACGGATCCTGGTACTCCGGGTGGTTGATGCTCGCCTCAACCTCCGCCCGCAGAATCCTCCTAAGGGCTTCCACCTCGGCGTACCCCCGGGAGTACTCGTCCATAGCATAGTTATGCTTGGCTATCCGAAGCTCTTGCCTCACCTCATCCCCCGAAACCGGGGTGAGCACGATGTTGGGAGGAGCAGGATTTTCTTCCATGGGGGAGACCCCGCCGTCAAGACCATGAGCAGGAGTGTCGGCTCTCCGAGGCTTCTTGGGCTCATCCTGGGCAATCATTTTGCCCTTGCGCTTACGAATCAGAGCCACCTCAGGCTCCTCTTTGCCTTCCTCAGCTTCCTCCGGAAGGGCTCGGGGCTCTCCCGCACCCTCAACAACTTCCTCCGAGAAGTCTTACTGCTTCCCTTGGCCTTCTCCCGGAAGCACCTCCTCGTCATCCACTAAATCAATAGTGTCGGGGGGAGCGCTGGAAGAAAACTTCAGGGAAGGGGCCGGGGGGGAAGAGGAAAAGGCCGGAGGAGCCACGGGAGTGTGAACTCCGGCAAGCTGTTCCAAAATGGCATCCATGGAGACACCTGTTTCACAAAATAAGCAAGCGTTAGATGTCCGTGAGGAACCACTTATACAAGATACAACAAATAAACTACTCCTACCCGAACTTCCTAATTCGGCCCTAGCAAAGTCCTGAACTTTAATGCTGGCAGCGTCATCTCCGAGATAACTGTCCGAGGGCCGGAACCAGCTGGACGTTATGTAAGCTGAAGGACCTAAGGGAATAGGTTCTGGAGGGCCGGAGCCCATCCGGGACCGACCTAGGAAATCTCCTAAGTTCGAAAAATAAAATTCCTTCAAACGATCCCCCCACCGGGTCGATGGCATCCTAAACCTATGAAGACGCTCGTCGAACCCTACAGGCCTATGACTGGCGTATTCACCAACGGAAGGAACATAACGAATTATCAAAGGAGACTTACCGCCGGCACCGGAGGTGCTAGCACCAGGAGCCCCCGAGTTTGGCTCTGGGACCGAAGGTTGTGGCCGGGGAGTTTGCTTCTCCGAAGAATCCTCAATACGAAGGGGCCTCCTGGCAGGATGATCCCCAATCTCTTCTTGAAGAATCTTGTCAAAAAATTTAGCTTCGGACTTCCCGGCAATCGCCTGGCTCCTCCGCACCACCGGGCTCCCCACGCGAAGTCCCCTCCCAGAGGCAGCCTGGGCCTGAGAGTATGCCTTCTCCTGGGCCTTCCGGTAGAGATAATCTTGGTATTTTTTCTCTGCCGTGGCAATAAGCTCATCCCGGAAGGCCTTCTCCGCGACCGGCGCCCTTACGTTGGGACAGATGACCCGTGAGAGGTTAGAGTCCTCCACGGATTGATGCGGAAGGATAAGTTTGGCCTTCTTGCAGTTCTCCGTGGTGACCAAACCCCCGACATCGAGATCGGCGCGGTCGTAGGAGGCAAAAGCTTGAGCCCTCCGGAGGAAGGTCTGAGTAGGGGCCGTCCGCTGATAAGGTGGGATCCTCACCCACTCAGTAAGGAGCTCCGGGTGATCCACTGCCCGGAACCCGGAGGAAAAGAAAAAGTGATGGCGATACTCCTTAACGTGAGTCTGCCTATTATACGGAACCACCCCCTCGTTAGCGGGATGGATCCGGAACCCATAGAAACCGTCCTTAAGTTTGTCCCCTTTCTTGGGGACGGATACAAGTTCATAAAAATATTAAATTTCCGCCGGGCTGGGAGATCCCCATCCGCGGGCGATATAAAAAGTAAATAAGCCTGAAAGCAGGCGATAAGCTTGAGGAATGAGTTGATATGGCGCAAGGCCGACAAATACAAGGAAATTAACAAAATAATCTTGAAGCGGGAGCATGGCACCGGCCATCAGGTGTGTCTGGCTCCAGGCCCCGAAGCCGTCATAATTGTGATTAGGCGTCTCCGAGTCGCGAGGTGGCCGGTGATAGGTCCCCAAAGTGGAAGGTTTGATCCCAGCAACGTCTATAATATTCTCCAGCTGATGAGGACAGGTTAGGGTGGAATGAAGCTCAGCTGCTTCCCACCTGGTCGCTCGGGATTTGTACCCCTCTTGGGCAACAGGTCCCAGGGAAACCTCCTCTAGAGTGGCCGTGCCTTTCCCGCTCTTCTTCGAAGATTTCGAACCAGAGGCAGACATTTTGTACTCTGTGAAAAACAAAAAAAAAAAGAGAAAGAGAAAATTCCAGCAGTTAGGTCCCATACCAAACCCTAAGTCAAGAAAAAGGGAGTGGGGGTCCCCTAACCGCTGGAAAGAGGCCCCCTCCGGACACGTGTCACATGGGAAACCCTATAAAGATTCCCTGAACAAGTGTCGGGTGCGATAAAATCGCAGAAAGTGGTTTTACAGAGTAAAAGAAACAGAAGGAAAAAGACCCCATTCTATGCCCTAAGCAACCGTTGAACGAAGAACATATGGCTCTCTTCAACAAAAATGCACGATTATAACAGAGGCATGATAATGGCGATCCTACAACTAAAGCAATAGACACAAAACAGAACACCTGAAGAACCTAAACACTTGCATGCCCAGAAATCTCAAAGTACGAACCCAGAAAAACAAACAAAGCAAGTAAAAGCATGTCACTACCAAAGGATGCAAGAAACTTACAGTAAATTGTTGAACTGGGGGTCCTGAGTGTGGCCGAGTAAAGTTGAGAAGAACTGATGATAGCAAACACGGAAAAACTGGAAGAAATGGCGAAGTGTTAAGACGGTTCGTGCTGTTTTGAAGAATTTTCTCTCTGGAAAATTCGAGCAAAAATGGCAAGGAATGGAAAGTAACCAAAATGAAGGAAAGATGGTGGCTTTTATAGGCAAAAGTGCATGAGGAACAGGCGTCACCACCTACCAATCGTACGGTGGGGGAGATGCACGATTCGAATACCCAAAGATCAACGGATCAGATCGAGCTGCCATAAAGGCGGTGGAAACGTTTGAGTATCCGTCTGACACCATTAATGCGCCGCATCAATCAAAGGGCGTGAAACGAATCGACCTCTGCAGAAAAGCGAATCGCTGCATTTAATGCCATCATTAGACGCACCCTCACGCGCCCCAAGCTCGTGCCAAGAAACCGAGGAGGCGGCCGGAGACACCTCTGCAAAAAGCGAATCGCTGCATTAAATGTCATCATTAAATGTGCCCTCACGCGCTCTGGGCTTGAGCCAGGGAACCGAGGAGTCAACCGGAGGCACCTAAGCAAGCCTTGGTTTGTTTCTCCAAGTAAACAAGGCTTGGGGGGTAAATGTTGCCCCTGAATTCGCCCAAAATACGTGGACCAGTCAAGTAGGGACACGTGGATCAGATAACTTGTAAATATTTGATAAGTCTTTGTACGCCACAAGGAAGCACCCTGGGCATAGGTCCCGGAGGAGGCACCCGGAGTACAAGGTACTCCTGGAAGCTCGCATAGCATGAGGCCTCTCCGGGATGTGTCAGGCCTCTCCTCAGCAATCAAGTCGCATTTAATGCCGCATGGGAGGAAGCGTGTTGGGACTGTAACACGCAATAAAGTCTGACGGCACAACCCCCAAACAGCAGCGCCACAGTAATGATCATTTAAGTCTAGCGACGGCTACTCTGCGAAGAGTCACGTCAATCACAAGGCAAAAAGGACATTCCTCATAAAAACCCTACAGCACCTAGGGATTTGACCATGCATCACCCATGGTATATTCATTGGGAATACCCAACTTTATGGATACTTACAGATACGTTTGTAAGAACAATCCTAGGGATTAACCCACCAAAACACTATAAATACCCCCTCAAAACTCATTTAATGGGGTCGAGAATCTTGGGTTGCATATGAGCAAGAAGAGCAAATACTCACCAAGAACATTCTCTGTATTTATGAGGATAACATTCCCTCAAGTGTGGAATCTGTATTAAATACATCCATTAATAACAAAGACTCGTGGACTAAGGCTCATTAACGCCCCAACCACGTAAAAATCATCATCTCGCTTTCTTACAGCTCAATACTATAATTATATTTTAATAGTTGCCGAAAATCTCGGTCAACACATTGGAATGAATTTTCTTTTCATTTCAAAATAAAATAATTATTCCACTAATAATGAGAAAATCATATTGAAATAACATTCCAATACTTTCAAATACAACTAAAATCATTTTCTTTTTAAATCAAAAAAAAAAAAAACATTTTCTTTTTAAATCAAAAAAAAAAAACATTTTCTTTTCATTTTATTACCTCTAATTATATATTACTTAGGGATCGTTTGGTACAAGGTTTTACTTGATGGGAATAGGTTTATCAATTCTTGGAAACTGAAAATTGAAATATTAAAGTATAGGAATGCAAGATTATCTTGTCTGGTTGTGTATAAGAAACTATATTATTAAATTTCGATATTTTTATAAAAGAATTATTTATTATTAAATAATCATAAAAAATTATATTTATTTAAGTGGAGAAAATTTTTCATTAAAAAAAAAAGTTAAATTATATCTTTATATATTAAAAGTGCCTATCTAACGACATTTCTTGGTTTAACATTCTTGGTTTAACAGAATATACTTAAAAATAAAAGAATATTCTGTTAAATTTAACGATTAGGTTTGATCTCCCGTTAAAAAATAAACCCAATAATTAAACCCAAAAAATTAAACAATCTTTTAAATATTAATAATCTCTTTTTAAATTAAAAAAATCATCTTAGCCACATATCTCTCTAACAAACTTATCTTGGGAGAATATTAATAATTTTTTTATTTATTTTTTTAAAAAGAAAAATATAGATAAAATATCTAGAAAAGATAATATAAAAGAAGATTGATTGTGTTGGCTTAGAGTTTTTTGGGCTTGGGCTTAAAAAAATTAAAAAAAAAAAAAAAAGATGAAATGGGCTGTAATTAGTATTTACCTTATATGATTGTGCTTATTTTTAGTTTTATTTTTAATTTTACCACCAAGAGAAGAAGGTTGAAAAATATTAGAATATGAAAATATTATTGGTGCTTATTAGTAATTTGCAAAGAATGTGAAAGTCTATAAATATATAGTTGTGTAGCTATTATTAAATATGAAATGAGATAATAGAACTTTTTTCAATTAGAAGATTAATGTACATTTTACTATTAATAACATACATTATTATAACACAACTATGTTTTACTTACTAAATATACTGACACATATTTTATTTTTATAAAACAAATCGTTCAAATAATTATACTATTTTAATTATTAATTAAAATAAAAAACTAAAATATTAAATAAAACTAATACTACGTGGCTTGGCACGTAACAATCACCTAGTATATATATATATGAGTAGAAGTATAATGCACTTCGTATATTTTTTTTATTCCATGCATTTTGTTTTAAATATCATCCACTTTTATTCTAATGCCATATAAATGTATATATAAATAGATAAAATTATATGCAATATTTAAGTAAAATTTAGTAGAGCTAACGTGAAATATAAATATATATATATATATATATATATAAATTATTTGGGGAATTATGAAGTCCCTCACTTCATTTTGAGGTGTGTAACACCACTAATAAAACAAATACCTTTTTAGTGTAATAAAAGTGGCCTGACTCCCTATAGCCGGCTTTTATAACTTGATTGTACAGATTTACATGTCAGGAAAATAATTTTTAATTGGATTTTCTATATTTATCTAATAAAATATATTTTTCAGGGGTATTAAAGTAAATGTCTTTTTTTTGCGAGATGTATTTTCACTAAAGTGATATGTTTTGAGATCGATAAATGATGTATTTTAAAATTCTGGCATTTTTATAAGAATATGTTTCCCTATTAATTAATGTATATGGTTTTTGATGATTAGTACCAAAATAATACCATTAAATAGGATTAAAATGTTTTCGAATTATTATTTTAATTGCCCAACATACAATATAATACATAAATATGCTTATAATATGTTTCACTTTACATGTTAAAATATTATTTTGTTAAAGCGGAACACATTAAATTTAGTGTCACACTATCATCAAATTTGATATTAAAAATTATTTTCACTCCAATCACAACACTAAACATTATACCAAAAAAATATTCTTTATTATTATATTATTTTTTAATAAAATAAAAAAATAATATTATATTAATTAACTAAAATTACCACAATTAACAAAATGCACCCCTCCAAATAAAAGAGTCAGACATGCAATAGACAGTTTGAATTTTATCTTCGGCGTGTTAAATTTTTTTTAAATTTTTTAAAAATATACAAAATATTTTAAATAACTATAATGTACATAATCTTTAAAAAAAATAGACTAAAAAAACTCTCGAAACAGGTAAGAATATATCAGTGCCATTTTTTAAAAAAAATACACAATAAATTTATAAATACAGTTAATAATATAAATATACATTCTCTGTCTTATTAATTCCTAATGATTCTACTGTAGATTCATAATTGCACTCTTGATTACATAGAACGCTCTATTAACCAATAATAGACATGATATAATTTATTCATTATGCCAATCTAAATAATCAACAATCCTCTATAAATTGTCTACATTGAATATGGACTAAAATTACCGTTTTACCGCTCAATGTATTTTATCTTTAAAACACTTAGTTTTTTATAAATGATATTTCAATAAACTAGTATAATACTGAAATAATAGCTCTTTCATTTATGTCTATTAGCCAAGCTCTAAGGAGACATCATTTCACTTCTATAAAGTTATAGAAGCTATAAATTCCATATCTATTATTAGCGCTCCCACTCAATCGCACTACCATATTCTTAAGATGTAAGTATTGAGTTAATACTACGAGTAGGCTTGTAACGAACAAATCAGAGAGCATATGTAATACAGTTGAACCAGAACCCAATTATCTCAAGATTAAGATCATTGATCTAAGATCAACTATTAGAGATTTACTTAGAAAAAAATATTACGGTAAGTTTACGATATCTTTTCTACTGTAAATATCAGTCCAGTCTGATATATAGCCAATACATCCGATCTTAGCTTATTTTACTAATACCTTAAAAAAATGTATTCCATTTATCCAAGTGTAAGTAAACTAATCGATGATTATCACGTCGATTAAATCATGTGCACTGATATATCATGAGACTTAATGTTTGAAGCTTATGATCATGATTATTTTTTACTGTGTAGATAATACAATAATCATGACTATCCATAAATTTTGGATTTAATAGAATTTATATATTAAAACTATAATCATAAAATAATCATGTGAACCAAGTAATATAAAGTTTCACTTCTATATCATTCTTTAATAGTCAATAAGATTACTTTGAGATGAGTTTTATTTAGGACATAAAATTTCAACAAGAAGAGTAGTGGTGGGATTGGCGGTGGTGGAGGAGGTGATCAAAGGTGTTTGAAGGAGGTGGTGATGTGTTTGGGATTGGGAATAGAGAAGGAGAGAAAGAGAGAAGGAAATAAATAGAAAGAAAAAGATCGAAGAGAGTTTTGTGGGTTTTCATCAAGGTCACCTTTTGCCGGCGTAATTCAACAGGGTGACAAAGGTTTAAGAAATAAAATAAAATGAAACACTAGATGTGTGTGTTTCATATACTGTTTTACTTTTGCCAGCGAGCTTAATTACGCCGGTAAAAGTATTTTCCCGCATACTTTTTGGCATATTTTCTACCACGCGAGAAACTTTTCTCTATTTTTTTGAGACTTTTGTCAGCGCATTATAATGCCGACAAAAGCAAAAAAAACTGCCAAATGTTTGCGCTTGGCTTTTAGCACTCTTTGCTGGCAAAATTAAGTTGTTTCATCGACATAACAACCTTTTATCAGCGAGGTATTTTGCCGGCAAAGGTCTTCGATCGTGCATAATTTGGGCATACATTTACTAGCAAAACAACTTTGTTTTGCTGGTAAACATCACATTTTGCCGATGCAATTCATGAATTGCGTCGAGAAAATGTGATATTCTTATGGTGAAAGATTTGAACAAAGTTTCCTAAAATAAATAATAAAACAATAGTATCATTTAATCTGCAAATATACACAATTTCTTAATCAATAAAACAACTAACAAAATTTAAATAAATATAATTTTCATAAATATAAATTTGAAGATATTATATACTTATATAAAAATACTAATATTTATTAGAACAAGTATAATATTTTGATTTTAAATCTTTTTACGCAAAACAAGATCTCAATTTTATTTTAAAAATACTACACATAATTAATTTTGTTATATTTATGCCACTAAGGACTTTACAATTAAAATTCTAATTGAATAGTTTTACAATACTAAAAATACATATTTTAAACTATATGTATAAAAGAAGCAGTGAAGTGTGTAATAAAATATTTGAATCTTATTCAGAATTTTTTAAAAATTTAAAGATAATTTTAAATAGCTATAACATACATGATCATTTAAATAATAGAATAAAATATTTTTCTTAATACCAAAATAGATGAAAGAATTACTAGAACAACTTTTTTAAAGTGTTCTATTATGAGATTAGGTAGGCACATTAACTGTAAATAAAAAATAATAAAAAAAATGAGATAGTTAATAAAAGCACCAGGTTGAATATAGAAAAACAAAAATGCAAAATGAGACGATGAATAAAATATCTCAGTGCCTTTTCAAAAAAAAAAAAAAAAAAATATCTCAGTGTAATTAAATAGAAGTACAATTTATTATTAAAAGAGAACATATATTGTTTAAAAAAATTAGATAATAAGAAAATGTAAGATCAGTTGCCAATTTTAAATAATTTTTATACCCTTGCTTCCAGTGACGGACCCAGAATTTTTATTTTGTGGGGGCTTATTTATCATTAAAAAATATTTTTACTTATATTATAATCACTCTTACTAGATTTATTTAATTTTGTGGGGGCTTTTTTATTATTTTAGTCTATAATTATCAAATTAAAAAAATTACATTTAATTTTTTAAAAGGTAATATTTTTGTTAGTGGGGGCTATAGCTCCCACATTGATACTACTAGGTCCGTCCCTGCTTACTTCTAGATGAAGGTATACCAACCATTGGATACCAAAAATGTGCATTCTTCATCAATCTAATGGTTAAAAAGCTATTGAAGGTTTACATACCTCAAGTGTTAAATGAGGTTTTACATAATTGGCCATATTATTTTGTCTATTCCAGTAATATTAAACCCAGAGATTGGAAGGAGTAGACATTACCTCCAAATTAATGCCATCTTAAGCCACGTCAAACCAAGCACCCTAGTAAAAAAATTAAAAAAAAAAACAATATCAAACATAGGTTGGGTTTTATTTTCCTATTCCCATGCTAATAAACCCTCATACCAAATACCCCCTTGTAGTCTGTTTAAAATGGGTTAATACTAGTAAGAGAATGATAATATAAAACATTACCTTGTATATTTTAATGATTTAATATTATAATGTTGGGTGATTATTCAATGGTTACATTTTTATTGTAACCATCATGGTTACATTTTTGTTTTACCTGTAATAGCAGGTTACTAATAGGTAAACCTTCTTTTTTTAGAATTAATTAATTATTCTTAAAATAATTAATTAAATATTTAAAAAGACTTTTTTAGCAATTAA
Organism: Cannabis sativa; assembly: GCF_029168945.1. Taxonomy (NCBI): domain Eukaryota; kingdom Viridiplantae; phylum Streptophyta; class Magnoliopsida; order Rosales; family Cannabaceae; genus Cannabis; species Cannabis sativa. Next base: position 66,019,211 of record NC_083601.1, read on the forward strand.
TATTTATAAATAATTTTTTATTTATATTTAAATCCTTACTTTAATTATTTTAATAATGATGTCATTTAATTATAATATTTATAATAATTTAATTTACAAAATTTAAACTTTTATTTACACAAATTAAAATTCTATTCTTATAATAAATTTTTAAATAATTAATTATTTTTAAATGATATTTAATTATTTTGTTATAATTAGATGAATTAAGTACGAGTAAAGTGCAGTCATCCATTTTGACTCCTGAGAATACAGAGAAGATTCAGAAATCAGTACTATTTTTGGTTTTTACCTTGAAGAACATCGAGAGTAAAAGCTCTGATATCCTTGGTTTCACCGGTGATGAGGCTACAAGCCGAAATTTGAAATTACTTATGAAATCCCTCAGCAGGTTAATATGAAAGTATTCTGGAGAAACTAATCGATGTTAGCTAGAACTAGCAACATCGGTTGTGAAATTTGAAATGGTTTCCAGGTCCAATAATGTAGTAAAGATGAAGAGAAGCATCACCAAACTGGGTCTGGCTCCTTCAATTTTAAGCCCTTCCCTTTAATTGTGCTTGCACTGGAAATCTTTGAGTATAATCCTCATTTTTCATTAATCTATTTGGTTACCTCGAGTTCCCTTGATGTTCAGTTAACCCATTTAAACACAGTTGCTTATAACCCATTATGACAGGCCTTGTCTTCCCAAAACCATTTTCCAAGTTACAAATATTCTTTCTGATTACATATCTTTGGGTGTCTTTCTGTTGCTGTGGAATCCGTTTCTATCTAAATGTCTTTTTCTTCTATGTTCTCTAAGACAAGCTACATCTTTTTATTCTTCTTTAAGGTTTCTTGTCTCATTTACATGTTTTCTTCTTTTCCTTGTAAAAAGGTGGTTGATACTAGTTAATCTCTCTACTTCACCTTAGACTAGCTTGATTGAGGTTCAATACTCTATGGTCTTTTTCTTAGGCAGGACTTGTAATTTGAGAGGATTTGTTTATGGGATCCAACCTATCTTTCCAACTTCTGCTCAAAGCCAGTGTAGTTATTTTTTTAAAAAAAATCCTTCAACTTATTTCACTTTTTACTTTTTAAATATTTAAATAAAAAAATTAAATAATTAAGTGTATTAATTTAAAATTAAAATTACAAGTATAATAAAATTTAAATTATGAAATTATATGTGTATAATTTTAAATTATAAAAAAGTTTTACTATAAAATTTTAAATAATTTAAGTGCAAAAAAATAAATTGCCAAAAGATTCATTCAAAAAAAAAATAAATTGTAAAAAATTAATTAATAATTATAATTAATTTAATTTTAAAATATAATTAATCTTAATTAAAGTTTTATAAGAAAATAAATTATAAGATTACTTTCAGGTTACAAGTTATTTATTATTTATTTTTATTTAATTTCTAAATTAATCACAACCATTCAATAGTAATCTAATGGCTTAAAAAAATGTAACCATGATGGTTACAATAAAAATGTAACCATTGAAACATCTTCCTTATAATGTTATTCCCTTAGTAATATAAGTAACCTTAAAGAAGGTAATATTAATATCTTAAAAAATGGTAGGATTGTTGGAAATTATTTTACCAGGATCTTAGATCTACTCACAAGTATGTTGTTTAAACACCCTAAATATGAACTTTCTAAAACGATAAATTAAACACATATAAAGTTAAGAAAACCTTACATTGATGCAGCGTAATTAATGTCTCCTTCCACTCAGATCTCTAACCCTTGTATCCTTTCTGTAGCAGAGTATAATCAAGATCTGAGCCCGAATGTCCTTCTTCTTTAAGTTTGATCCTTCACATTCTTCTAATCTATGATTGAGTTACTGCTTGCTGTGTGTAGGCACTTACTCTTTCACTAGGGTCGAAATTTATGAAGAGAGAAAAGAGGAGAGGGTTTCGGCCAGGTATAGAAACTAGGGAAGGCTCAGTTTTTCTGAAGAGAGAAATTTCTGTCAGAAAACTAGTGAAAAACATGTAATTTGACTGAGCCATCACTTTCTATTTATAGGCAACTACTAGGTTTAGGTTAAGAATTATTTGGCATTAAAATAATGAAAATATTAATTTGAAATCCCACAATAAGTGGCCGGCCATGGTGTGTTAGTGGGCCCCACTTGATTTTGCAGTTTTAACAAAATTTATTTCTATTTTCTCAAAAACGCCAATTTTCCAATTCTAACCTTTTAAATGCCAAAACTAATTATTTAATAACTAAAATAGATTATTAAATAATATTGTCATTTAATTTAATTATTAACTAGACATATAAAGTCCATTAATAAATAAACAAACCTAGAATCTCTTTTCTTTACAATTTCACCCCTGCTTAGTGAAAATTCATAAATTAGACATAGTCTAACTTTAGAATTATAATTGATCAATCACGAATCAATTAATGAGTCTTACAAGCAGAATGTTCTCAACTAGAATGGGGACCATGGATCTATATGCTGACCTTCCAATAAGTGAACCAAATTTACCAAGTAAATTCCTACTTATTAATTCTTCATTGAATCCACTCTTAGAACTTAGAATTGCACTCTCAGACTTATATAGAGCATATTATATGTTCCACGATATCAATATGCTATCTCATTTAACCATTGTTATAATCTTATTGTGATTTAAAAATCCTCTATATAGATGATCTACATCGAGATGGGATTTCTTTACCGTTCTCACCCCTCAATGTATTTTGCCCCTTAAAACACTTAGCTACCTGTAAATGGTGTTTAGTGATCTAATAATTAGTCAGTTAAACAAGAGCTCATCCATTTACTTCTATTTGCTAAGCTCGAAGGGAATCATCACTTGACTTCTATACACCAGTAGAAGCTATAGATTCCATATTTATGTTCAGCACTCCCACTCAATCATACTATCATGTTCCCAAAATATACGTATCACCCTGACCTAAAAGTAGGCTTAACTAATAAATCAAAGAACATGAATAGTACTCCTGAGTTGAGCCTAAGCATATCAGGATTTAGATTCTTTTAATCTTAAGATCAACTACTGATATTGACTTGGAAAGATATATATATATATATATATATATAACGGTAAGTTTGTAATATCTTAACTTAGTTGCAATATCGGTCCAGTCCAATGTATACTCCATACATTCGAAACTAGTATACTTTACTAATGTCCTCGAAAGAACATAACACTTACTCCAAGTGTAAGTACACATCATCGCTGATTATCACATTAGTGTAAATCCAATAACATTGATGAAACAGGGACCAAGACTTTTTGATTCATATGATCACAATCACATTCCACTGTGTTGACGATACTGTAATTGTGAATAAACATATGATCTGGATTTAACTGATTCTGTGTGTAAATGTAATAAACATATTAAACCATTAGCATGTAAAATTCATGCAAACATCAATCACTTCTAATTTCTTATATTGATAACTAATCAGATTGTAAAGAGTTTTATTTAGGGCATAAAACCCAACAAGGATTAGATTATTCCCTTTTATTAAACTAATTTGAATAAATTTTTTGAATTAATAAATAAATTTAAATACCATTGATATTTTAATTTATTATAAAAAAAAAATAGTACGATATATATTTAATCTGTGTGATTAATTTTATATTTTTAACTGAATTATATATATGTTATTAGCAATAATATATATGCATTATACATAAATGTTATACGGATGGTGTACATAAATGACATAGCGAATAAAAATATATAATATAGTGATAAAATATATAAAAATATTCATTTTAATTATTATTAAATACAATAAAATTTAATATTTATTAATTAATAAATATATTAGTTTAATGAATAATTATTTTATTTTTATGTATAATTAACATTAAACAGATATAATAAAAGTATTTTCATTTTAATTTTTTAAATAATATATAAGATTGTTGTACTCAACCAAACAGTATAATTTAATTAACGAGAATATGATTACATATTATCCTACACAACCACAATTTACGTATTTCCCTACAATCATGTTCTCCTTCATAATATTATCTATAATCAAATTATTTTGAATACTTCATTCCAAACGCTGAGTATTGGATTCGAACTCATGCCCTTTTCTTTTTTATATTTTAGTTAAAATAATAGGGGAAAGTTCTTCTGATATGCAATAATAGTTATAGGTAAATCTCTTGTTTCATCATATCCAAGACATTAATATAAAGAGTTTTTTTACACCACATACTGAAATTTTTTACTTTTTTTTACTGTGGAGTTGGAAATTTTTTCAAAAATACTGTGTACTGTGTTAAGTTTCTTCTGCTGTTTTACTCTTATTTTTTAGTTGTTTCACTGTTGTTTTTAGTTGTTCTGTTTTGTGTTCCAGTATTATTCTAAAAAAATATATAATATTTTTGAAAAAAAAAAATTATGTAGCAATGTTTTTGTAAAAGTTAAAAATTTAATATTTTTGTACGTTTCCCTGATACAAATTTATTTGGGAAATTTACATAATATACTTATTTTTGCCATTTTTTTACATATATACTGTGAGGCGGTAATGTTTACATTTTTACTGTGTACATTATTTAAATTTTATACGGCAGGTTTTTTTTGACAGTATATGGCAGCTTTTTTTTAAACCTTTATATATATATATATATGTTATAGTGACAAAAGCTGTCACTTTTAATTGAGTTTCATTTTACTTTTAAATGAAAGTGAGTCACACTCTATGAAAGTGACAACACACCAGCTCCTATCACACCTGTTATAATATGAGCCACTGCAGTCTATGTCGTCCCTACTCATCACATTCACAACCACAAACAAATTAAACTTTCAGACCAAATATCTACAAATATTTTATCAAACACCAAAGTATGCATTTCGAAGATTGATTTCTCGGGCCATATCCGGTACCCAATAAGCCGCGAAATCGAATAGGAGCCAGTCTGGTTTGGAAGAGCGAAGAAGATCGGAAAGGGAGTCTCAAAGATTGTCGTAGGGTCCTTTGAGGATTGAGACTTGTTCTCTGGACATATCAGAGGTTGCTTTCGCATCTTTTGGGAGATTAAACTTTGATGATGATGGTAATGGAAGGTTGACCAAGTTTATGAATGGTGATAGATTTGGAGGGGGCTTTGGAAGTCGTTGGATATTTCTTGGGGTTGAAATGAAAGAGATTCGGTGACCCTTTTGAGCAAATAGCTTGGCAAGCTCTAGGTAGGGAAGTATGTGACCGAAGGCCAGCCATGGGAACATGGCTATGTGAAGCTTATTACTGTCGGCTTGGTCCTTGGCCATTAACGTTTGTTCATTTGGTGAAGGAGCCATGTTGTACGTAGTTTTTTCAATTGATTTTTTTTTTCTCAGCTCCTATCACACCTGTTATTATTTTAGTTTTAATGTTTTTTTATGCTTGTTTTTTATGTTCTTTACTCTTTTTTTTTGTGTTGTTTTAGTTTTGTTTTAGTAGTATTTTCTTATGTTTTTTTTGTGTAGGATTGAGAATCCAAGTATACCTGATCGGAATACTACCATTCCAGAGTTTTTTTATGCTTGTTTTTTATGTTCTTTTTTTTTTTTGGTGTTGTTTTAGTAGTGTTTTCTTAAGTTTTTTTTATAGGATAATTATATTCTTTTTCCCATTGTCCATTGCTCTTTATGAAATCTGGTATAGATTCCATGTCCTGTCATTTTTTTACAATATTTCATTTATGTGGCTTTTTTTCATATTAAAACAACAGTAAAATAACACTACAAAACAGTAATTTGTTGTTGATTTAGTAAATTTTTTTTTTGCCAGATTTTATGGTTTTTTTCTGATGTTTTCATAATTCCGGTATTGATTTGTCCGTCCCCAACCACGAAGGAGAGGTGCCGTTTGTGATTTGTTACTGTTTAGTGTTTACAGTATAAAAGTAAATATATTGGGCCTGGGCAGTATAAAAGAAATAAAAATGGGCTTGAGCAGTAAAAATATAAAGTTTGCCGTGTCCCAGTATTTTTGAAAACATTTGGTAAAAAAACAATATTTTTGTACATTTCCCTAATACAAATTTATTTATTACTCCCATTGGAAGACCCAACCCAACAGATAAAAGTACATGCATAAGATGGGCTTAGTTTAGATGGACCCATGCCTAAGGTTGGGAAGGGCTTTTCCTTAGTTCAACAATGTCCAAGTACTGTTAATATTTAAAAGAAATATAATGGGCCTAATTTACTCACTCCAAGCCACGGCAGCTTGTGAGGTACAGTTTTTTTTTTTGTAAAAAATTAAATTTTTAAAGAATTTTTTTTTACATTGTTACAGTTTTTCATAAAAACAACAAGAAAATTACATAAAAGTAATATGAAAATAACATTTAAATAACATCAAAACAACAACAAAAAATAACATACAGATAACAAAAAATCAATAAGAGTACAACATAAAAAGATTGTATTTTCTATAAATAAAATCAAAAGAAATTTTAAAATTTCGTGAAATCGTATTTTTGTAATTTTTTTTGTTATTTTTGTGTATTTGTGAAGTAATCCCTAAGTTTTTTTTTTTTTTCAATATATTCATATATTTTTTTTATTTTATTCCGCAAATCTCGACTTTTTTCCCACAAAAATTACACATTCTTTTTATTTTTGTCCTTAAAAATTATGCCTTTTCATTAGTATACTTTTTTTTTTAAAATATTTATTTATATTTTTAATTATTATATAGTTTCTTTATGAGTCTTAAAGCATATTAGTAATTTTTTTGTACATTAAAAATTAAATTATGAATATAGTATATTGTGTTCTTTTATTATTATTTTTATATATTACATTATTTTTATTTATAATTTTATTATTTTTAAATAAGTAAATTACCATAAGGATTATTTGTCCCAATGGAGACTCCTTACCGAGCAGTCCGAGCCTGCCCCGCCTCGATAGAGAAAAGGATGGAGAAGGAGAGGGAGCACTCCATGTATATTACCCACTTTTTCATCCATACTTCCATGTCTAACGAGAACTATAAAAAAATATTTTATACAATAAAATATAAAAGATCCTTTTCACATAGATTGAAAAATTAGACCAAATTTAACTTTAAAAAATAAATTAGTGTTATATTTGAATTATGCTGGCGTAAACTGAAAAAAAAAAACGTTAACAAAGTCACTTAGATTTTATAAATAAATCCTTACAAAAAGAAAAAACATTAAATAAATAATTACATTCATAATTAATAACAAATATTTGGTCAATTAACATAAGATATGTGACCTATATTTATCATAATTATGATAAATATATATTAATTGGGTGGGTTATAATTAGAGGTGGCACAACATGTCATATTTTTGTGACCTGCTTTCATATTTCGTGTCAGGTGTGTCGACCTATTTTTTATTCGTGTTTAATTTTCTCAACTGATCTAACCCGACTCGTAAAAATCATGTCGTATTCGTGTTCATTCACTTTGACTCGTTTTATGATTATTATAGTTGGAGTTGTAGAGAAAATAATAAATTTAAGTTCTATTAGTTTTTCTAAATATGTAATAAAAATTAAAAATATTTTCAATATCTTTTTAAAACAAAAATTAAATTAAAATTTTCTTTTTAACTTAAAATTAAATCACTAAATATATATTTTTACATAATTATATTATTAATAATAATTTTTTATTTTATTTTATTTAGAAAAACTATATCAAACAATTTTATTTAAAAAAAAATCGTATCAAACGTGTTAAATTCATATTAAGCAGATTGTATTGTGTTTGATCCGATTTTATTTCGTATTGACCTATTTTTCAATCCACGTTCAATTTTTCTAACTCTAACCCATAAATTTTATATCGTATTTATGTTTGTGTACGGCATCGAAACTTGTTTTGGCACCCTTATTATAATGAAAAGAGTAAAAATAATAAAGCCAAATGTACAAGTACATGAATGAAAAAACAAGGGTGGAAAAGGAGGAGGGAGTAGTAGGGATTGAGAGGGATGAGAGTGGTGGCAAGACAAGGCAATAAAGTAAGGAAGTGGAAGTGGGTGTCTTGATACGTGACTTTGGTCCCACGACTACTACACTTGCACTTCCAGATAGGATAGATCACTGGTCACGTACTCTTAATAATCCAACTCAATTCCACAATTCTCTGCTATTCTTTTTCTTCCACCATTCAACCAAAAAAAAATATATATATATATATCATTTATTATTTAAAATAAAAAGAAAATTATGGCACCCAAAATTACATTTTTATGTTATCATCCCAATCCTGACATTAGTAATAAAAGATAGCCTATCAATTAGAGCATCTCCAATCCGATGGAGTAGCACTCCAGAAAAATTATTAATCCAATGAAATTCTAAAGTGTATTAAATTTATCATATTTTTAAAGTTATATCAAATTTAATCTACAATAAATACTATTTTTTATTTATTATAATACTACTAATTATTATGATTCATTCACTTTTATTAACTTTTACATTCTTTATTAACTTATTTGCATAGTAATAAAATAATACATGTTTCGGTAAGTTAGTCCCTAAATTTTATTTTTTAGCAAATTATATAAGTTATGACAAGTTATGTAAAACAAGTGAACTTATCTATGCAATTCTAAGAGGACACAATTGGAGAAATTGAATCACAAGACTTTGCAAAAGTTGCAAGTCTTGAAATGAGAAATGGTATTTATAGGGAGATGTTTACAGAGTTATTACAAGAAGTAAAAACAGAGTAATTAACAGAAAACAATAACAGTAAAAATAATAACCATTTGATTGTTACAACAAACAAGTTCTAACTGTCAATAACTAACTCTGACACTTGTTTATCATCCCCCCCTCAAGCGAAATGGTGATGGACACACTTTGAGCTTGTCTTTGAGGTAGTGAAACCGATCGGTAGAGAGACACTTGGTGAGGATATCAGCAGTTTTATCGACAGAGGGTACATAACGAACCTCGAGTGTCTTGGCCAGAAGTTGGTCTCGGATGAAGTGTTGATCGATTTTTATATGCTTAGATCGTGCATAAAAGACTGGATTAGGTGCAAGAGAGGCAATACCTTGGTTGTCAACCCAATTGATTGGACAAGCTGGTAAAGGAACCTGGATTTCCTTGAGTAAGTGACAGATCCAGTTCACTTCAACAACAGCATTTGTTAAGGCACGGAATTCGCTTTCCGTGCTTGATCTAGCAACCACTTGTTGCTTTTTTGCGGACCATGATATCAAGTTTCCACTAAGAAATACTGCATAACCACTAGTGGATTTTCGATCATCAATGCTTGTTGCCCAATCAGCATCAGAATAAGCTTGAAGTTCCAATCAAGCAGCAGGTTGAATGAAAAGTCCCTCATGAATTGTTCCCTTTAAGTACATGAATAGTCTTCTGCAGGCATCCCAGTGTGTAGTGGTAGGAGCATGTATAAACTTACTTAGTTTGTTGACAATGAATGCTATGCCAGGTCTAGTAAGGGTAAGGTATTGTAGTGCTCTCAAGGTACTTCGATAAAGTGTAGGATTTGAAAAAGGGTCACCAATAGACAAAGATAGCTTGAGAGCTGAACTGGTGGGACTTGGACTTGGCTTTGCTCCGTCCATCTTAACCTTGCTGAGAATTTCAACAATATATTTTGACTGAGACAGATGCATTCCAACTGAAGTTCTTTGCACTTCAATCCCGAGAAAGAAATGGAGAGGTCCTAAGTCTTTAACATCAAATTCCTTGTTGAGATCTTGAACCATGCTTGAGATTAATGACTTGTTGGGACTTGTAATTAAGATATCGTCGACATACACCAGGAGAAGTATTTGTTTGTCACCTGAACCAGAGAAATAGAGAGAGTTGTTAGACCTGGAACAGGAAAAACCTTTGCTGCAGAGAGTGAATTTTAGTTTTTTGTTCCAAGCTCGAGGAGCTTGTTTAAGACCATAGATGGCCTTATGCAATTTGCATACATGAGTAGGATAGTTGGGATCTACAAATCCAGGAGGTTGAGTCATAAAAACTGATTCTTTTAGTGTGCCATTGAGAAAAGCATTGGAGACATCTAATTGAGTGATGTCCCAATTGTTAGAGACAACCAAGGTGAGTAATGTTCTCACTGTTGTGGGCTTGACAACAGGGCTAAATGTCTCTGTGTAGTCAATTCCTAGAGTTTGAGAATATCCCTTTACCACTAACCTCGATTTGAATTAATTAGTTGAGCCATCCGCATTGAGTTTAATACGATGTACCCACTTATTTCTCACAAGATTCATGTCTGGTGAGTAAGGAACAAGTGTCCAGGTGTGATTTTTCTTGAGAGTAGTGTCCTCTTTCTACATTGAAGCAAGCCAAATGGGGTTGGTAAGGCCTGTTTTAGTGTTGTTAGAACTTTAAAGAGGGTGGATTCGGGTAAAGGATGTAGAGTAGAGTGATAGGCTTTTGGTTTGTGTATGCCCAATTTAGACCCTGGTCTGCATTTGATGTATGTTGGTAGTGGAAATGTGGTGAATTGGGTTGGTGGTGTGAGGGTCAGTATAAGGCTGCTGTATGGGATCATTGACACGGGTTCTGTGGTCAGGTATAGGATCAAGACATGTGAGAACTGGCACTGGTATAGCAGGGATTGTAGTGGTGTGCTGAACATCAGTAGTAGGGACAGATGGAGATGCTGATGTAGCAGAAGTGGCCACTGGTTCAGCATTTCTCACAACAGTAGGTGGATTTGTTGTGGATGGCATAGTAGCATTTGCAGCAGATTGAGAGGGCATAGTGGTGTTAGTTATAATGGGAGATGTAAGAAATGAGGTAGAAGGAAAAAAAGTTTGTGAAGAAGAGTGTACCTTTGTGGAATCACATGGTGTGAAGGCTGAAAATTCTTCTTCATTAAAGACCACATTTCTCGCTATGAAAACTTTTCCATCTTTATTTTCACACAAGTAGCCTTTGTGATTCATTGAGTAACCAACTAACATGCATTTTTCAGATCTTAATGACAACTTGTGATTGTTATATGGCCTTAGGTGAGGGTAACAAGCACAACCAAAGGGCTTTAGCATATTATAGTGAGGGACTTTGTGAAATAATCTTTCATATGGAGACATGTCACCTAGAACACGAGTATGCATTCTATTTATGAGATAGACAACATGTTGAAATGCTAGCCACCAATAAGATAGAGATAAACCAGCATGTGCAAGTAATGTAAGCCCAGTTTCAGTAATGTGACGATGTTTGCGTTCAACTCTTCCATTTTGAGCATGGTCATGAGGTCATGGATGTTGGAAATGAACTCCATGGTGGGTAAGAAATGATGTTAGGGACCTATATTCACCTCCCCAGTCAGATTGGACAGTCTTGATGAGGAGATCAAATTGTGTTTTCCACAAATGTTTTAAACTGTAGGAATGTTATAGGCTTGAGATTTTGTAGATAATGGGAAGATCCATGTATAACGGCTAAAATTATCAATAAAGTGGATATAATACCTATGCCCTTCTTTGGATTCAACATGTGATGGTCCCCACAAATCTGTGTGAACCAATTGTAATGGTTGGGAGGCCCTAGACTCGCATATGGGATGATGCTGCTTATGGCTTTTGCCTTTTTTGCAAACATCACAGAACCTTAGATTTCTAAGGCTGGTGGAAATATGTAATGTAGACAGAATTTTTGCTAGTATCTCTGGTGTGGGATGACCAAGTTTTGAATGCCAAAGGTTGACATTAGATTTTTGAACAAGATAAGATAAAGACTCATTAGTAGTAGGCAAAAAATCATTTTTATTATTGCAAGAATCAGTACATGGAGGAGTCACTGTGTTAAGAATACTCAAATTATAAGTGGAAAAACAAGAATTAGAAGTTGGTACAGATTCTTGAATGGTTTCAGGTGAACCAGGACATGTAGAATCAGATTTGGACTACTTGGTGATGAGTTGACATTGAAGTTGAACTTTAGATGGGAAGGAGCTGTGAGACAGCATGTAGAGGCCATTTTTAAGCCTCCCCTTGAGTAGCACTCTCCGTGTGATTTTGTCCTTAACAAAACAACATTTAGAGTGAAATTCTAAGAAAATATTATTGTCAACAGTTAACTTAGAGACACTTATAAGATTTTTGGTAATTGAAGGAACTTTAAGAACATTTTTTAAATGTAATGAGGATTGAGATGAAGGGAGAGATGAGTTACCAATATGACTTATAGCAAGTCTTTTGCCATTTCCAACATCTAGAGTATCAGACGCCGAGCAAGGAATTTCAGATTCTAAGTGTTCCATGCGCTTAGCAATGTGGTTGGTTGCACCCGTATCAACATACCAGTCAAAGTCCTCGACGAATTCAGGCAAGGTTGAACTGGAGTGTATGCTTGGTATTCTTCTTCGTCATCGATTTTAGAAAGAAAGACTTTTGAATCATTGATCTTTGGGGTGACAAATGCTTTGTCAAATCTCTAGTGGCAAACAGTTGTTGTGTGTCCTGCTTTGTCGCAAACTTGATAGAGTAATCGTGGAATAGATGGGTTGTTTTTGGGATAAGCACGATCCTGAGAACGATTCATAGAAGGATAGCCACGATTCTAATTGAAGTTTGGGCGAAAGCCATTTGTGTTGTTGGATTGGGAGTTGTGGATGCTCAGATTTGCAGAAAGATTAGAATTAGAGTCATTGATGGAGTAATTGTTGGAAATATTTTACCAGGATCTAGGTTTACTACCAAGTATGTTTCATTAACATCCTAATATGAATTCTAAAACAATGAAATAAACACATATAAAGTTTAGTAAACCTTACATTGGGTGCAGCAGAATATAATGACTCCTTCCGTTCAGATCTCTAGCACTTGATTCCTTTCTGTAGCAGAACATAATCAAGATCTGAACCTGGATCTTTTTCTCTCCTTCCTTGATGCTGATTCTCCTTCTTGTTGTTTGGATTCTTCACAATCTTACACACTGGCGACTAGGCTTTTCTCTGAAAGAAACAATATGCAAGTCTCATAGTTTCCTCAAGCCAACACTTTCTATTTATAGAATGCCAATTAGGTTTAGGTTAGAATTGTGTGGCATTAAAATAATGGAAAAATAAATGGTAAAAGGCTTGCATAGTGGCCGGCCATATAAGGAAATTGGGCCTCACTTTGTAACTTTCCCATTTTGTTATTTTTCAATTCCATTTTCTCAAAAATGTCAATTTTTTAATTTTAACCATTTAAATGCCAATTCTAATTATTTAATAACTAAAAAATTAATTATTAAATAATATTTCCATTTAATATATTTATTAATTTAGACATATAAAGTCTCTTAATTAATAAATAAACCTAGAATCTCTTTTCTTTACAATTTCACCCTTGCTTAGTGAAAATTCATAAAGTAGATATAGTCTAACTTTAGAATTATAATTGATTAATCAAAATCAATTAACTGAGTCTTACAAGCAGTATGGTCTCAACTAGTATGGGGACCATGGGTCTATATAACCGAGCTACCAATAAGTCGAACCGAATTTACCAAGTAAATTCCCTAACTTATTAATTCCTTATTGAATCCACACTTAGAACTTGGAATTGCACTCTCAGTGATATAGAACGCTCTATATGTTCCACAATATAGATACACCATTAGTTATCCCTTGTTATAATCCTAATTTGAACAATGACCCTCTAATAGATGATCTACATTGAATAGGCACTAAGTTACCGTTACACCTTCAATGTATTTTATCCTTAAAATACTTAGCTCCGTATAAATAATATTTCAGCGAAGTGAAATGAGATCTCCACCATTTATCTCTGTTTAGCCAAGCTCGAAGGATATCATCGTTTCACTTCTAAATTCCAATAGAAGTCATAGACTCCATATTTATGTTAGCACTACCACTCAATTATACTACCATGTTTCCAAAATGTACGTATCACCCTGACCCAAAAGTAGGCTTAACTAACAAATCAAAGAATATGTATAATACTCTTGAGATCGAACCTAATCATATCAGGATTAAGATCATTTGATCTAGGATCAACTGGTGATATTGAATTGAATAGATATTACGGTAAATCTTAATATATCTAATCAAAGTTCAATATCGGTCCCTTCCGATGTATGCTCTATACATCCGATTCTGGTAAACTTTGCCAATGCCCTCGAAAGAACATAACACTTATCCAAGGTGTAAGAATACCAATCGCTGATTATCATGTCAGTCTAAATCCAGTGAACTGAGAAATCAGGGAATAAACTTTCGAACATATAATTAAGATTATATTCCACTGTGCTGACAACACTATAATCTTTAACAAATTCATATGTTCTGGACTTAAATAAAATTCATACATTATATATATAATCATGAAATAAATCATGTGAACCATGCAACATAAAATGTTATTTCTGATCTTTATTAATAAGTAAATCTGATTATATTGAAATGAGTTTTATTTAGGGCACAAAACCCAACAAACTCCCACTTGCACTAAAATAAAACAAAATGTGCATTTCAAATAATCTCAACACCTTGATATACAAATCAAGTGTAGTAGTATACTCCTCGTAATAGGATCTGACAGGTTGAATTAACCACAACCTTTTCTCCACCATTACTTTTCCTTAATCACAAAATCCTTGACATTGTGAAATTCCTCTCTATATGTCTACTCTTTTGGGATACTGGATTCTATACTTTTGGCAACTACTTTTTGGTTATTCAAGAAGTAACACTAGTAGTTAAGACAAGTTAGAACGGTGCCACAAATGTATAGAACTTTCCTTAGACTGAATAAGTACCTTTCCTGCAACTTTAACATTCAGTCTCTCTCTGGTAGACTAAGAGACTTCAGATAGGTTTTTACACTTCTCCAAAATCACTACTCCACCCCCAGAGTAATCACCATCTTATCAGCAGACTTTCTAGCACAGAGGCAAGTCTCAAAATATGATGTGGTGTAGTCTAAGAGTTTCAAAGACACCCTTATCGACTAACATATAGTTCCTCTTCTTAATCTTAAGATTTCCTTGATTGTCTTCCAATATTCCTCTCCTGGATTAATCTGATACCTACTCATTATTCCCACTCAACAACAGGTGTCTGGTCTAAGGCATACAAAAGCATATCTGAGACCTCTCACTGTTGATTTAAGAAATTCTTTCATGGCTTATCTTTTCTGGAATAGTTGAGACTTTTCCTTAGATAAATAAAATCTATGCCTAGATGTCGAGAGGCTTCTATAGATTGTCATTAAAAAGAAAAAGCTTCAGCATCTTACTAAAGTAAGTTGCTTGCATTAGAGTAAGTAATTACCAGGTATACCATAAGCCATAGGTTTAGATAAACTCAAACCTATCATACCAGGAACAGGAAGTTTTGCTAAGTCCTTTGAATAGACTTACAAACGAAAATTTCCTTTCTTGTCCTTGTTATAGAAAACTTTAGGTTATTCCATGTGAATGGATTAAACCATAGTTCTCTTGGCTTTTCTTCTTAGTTTCTTATTTTGACAATCCATTACTAGTTTAAACTTACAATGGATTTTAATCACTAGTGTCTTCCAAGTCATAAGAAGAGTGAGTTCCTTGAAACCCTCCCACTACGACAAGGTACCGTGAATTATGTCTAAGAAAACTAAATGGTATTGACCTCTTCGGTTGTGTCAAGACAACAGAGGCAGTGGGATCATCCTATGTAGAATAAGATAATAGAACACTTTTAAAATCAAGAAAAAATATCTCCTTTATTTGCTACTTTATTTTCAGACTTAGTCATTTTCTTAGAAAAGAAGTATTTGTTTAAACAAACACTTTCTTATCTAATGACTATGGGATGGTCCACCCCTAATCACTTAGAATAGCTAACAAACATGCAAAACATGGTTAACAGTTCTAGCTTTTCTTAAGATTTCGATTAGGTCATCCATGAATCTAGTAATGGTTTACACTAAGTACACAACCATTGCATCATTCTGAAATTGTATTACCATAGAAGGACTTAGGCAACGACTAGTAACTAATCATCAATTTGCAAATCTAAATTTCTGGGGAGGTAAGTTTTGATATAATTCAAAAATCAAATTAATGATCTTTGAACTGCATATCTACTAACTATTTCTCCACCCCTATCAGTTCGCAAGATCTTTAACCACTTACCTTAATGGTTTTTCACCATTGCTAGAAAGTCATGAAATTTTTCAAACATTTCAAATTTCTTTTGCATAAGGTAATATATAGAGTAATCATTTTAAGAATGCAACGAAAACTCATATTCACCCCTGAATGTACATCCATCTGCGAATGAGATGAACTTACTTTCAGTGGATATAGGCATATTAACTCTTTGCATAGAATGATCTTGTCAAAACCACTATGAACAAGATACAAATGCCATAGATTTATAAAATATGGTTGTGTCTTTTGATGACTTAGGTTTAGTTACATTAAAGAGTTCTTAAAATAGTGCAAGTGGATTCTGGTCACAGAATACTAAACTCATATTCCATACTAACATACAGTTGGAATCTATTGATAGAAAATGGTTATTAAACTCTTGTGAAAGTGTAACTGTATAATGAGTAATTCTTTCTTGGACCACCACTACTAATTTAACTCTAAATTGATTTTCCCATACTGTTGTGTTTTATCCTCTAAATAAAACTCTTTACAATCTGATTAGTAATCAATATAAGAAATTTGAAGTGATTATTGTTTGCATGAATTTTACATGCTAATGGTTTAATATGTTTATTACATTTACACACAGAATCAGTTAAATCCAGATCATATGTTTATTCACAATTACAGTATCGTCAACACAGTGGAATGTGATTGTGATCATATGAATCAAAAGACTAAGTTCTTGTTTCATCAGTGTTATGGATTTACACTAATGTGATAATCAGCGATGATGTGTACTTACACTTGGAGTAAGTGTTTTGTTCTTTTCAGGATATTAGTAAAGTATACTAGTTTCGAATGTATGGAGTAAACATTGGACTGGACCGATATTGCAACTAAGTTAAGATATTACAAACTTACCGTTATATATCTTTCCAAGTCAATATCAGTAGTTGATCTTAAGATTAAAAGAATCTAAATCCTGATATGCTTAGGCTCAACTCAGGAGTACTATTCATGTTCTTTGATTTATTAGTTAAGCCTACTTTTGGGTCAGGGTGATACGTATATTTTGGGAACATGATAGTATGATTGAGTGGGAGTGCTGAACATAAATATGGATTCTATAGCTTCTATTGGTGTATAGAAGTCAAGTGATGATTCTCTTCGAGCTTAGCAAATAGAAGTAAATGGATGAGCTCTTGTTTAACTGACTAATTATTAGATCACTAAACACCATTTACAGGTAGCTAAGTGTTTTAAGGGGCAAAATACATTGAGGGGTGAGAACGGTAAAATTATCCCATCTCGATGTAGATCATCTATATAGAGGATCTTTGATAACAATAAGATTATAACAATGGTTAAATGAGATAGCATATCTATATCGTGGAACATATAATATGCTCTATATAAGTCTGAGAGTGTAATTCTAAGTTCTAAGAGTGGATTCAACGAAGAATTAATAAGTAGGAATTTACTTAGTAAATTCGGTTCACTTATTGGAAGCTCAGCATATAGATCCATGGTCCCCATTCTAGTTGAGAACATACTGCTTGTAAGACTCAATAATTCATTCGTGATTAGTCAATTATAATTCTAAAGTTAGACTATGTCTAATTTGTGAATTTTCACTAAGTAGGGGCGAAATTGTAAAGAAAAGAGATTTTAGGTTTATTTATTTATTAATGGACTTTATATGTCTAGTTAATAATTAAATTAAATGAAAATATTATTTAATAATCTATTTTAGTTATTAAATAATTAAGTTTTGGCATTTAAAAGGTTAGAATTAGAAAATTGGCGTTTTTAAGAAAATAGAAATAAAATTTGTTAAAATTGTAAAATCAAGTGGGGCCCATTATATACACCTTGGCCGGCCACTTTATGTGGTATTTCAAATTGATATTTTCATTATTTTAATGCTAAATAATTCCTAACCTAAACCTAGTAGTTGCCTATAAATAGAAAGTGATGGCTCAGTCAAATTACATGCTTTTATAACATCTTCTGACAGAAATTTCTCTCTTCAGAAAAACTGAGCATTCCCCTTTCTATACCCTGGCCGAACCCCTCTCTCTCTTTTCCTCTTCATAAATTTCGAACCTTAGTGATAGAGTAAGTGCCCACACACAGCAAGTGGTAACTCAATCATAGATTGGAAGACTGTGAAGGATCAAACTCAAAGAGAAGGACATTCGGGCTCAGATCTTGATAATACTCTGCGACAGAAAGGATACAAGGGTTAGAGATCTGAGTGGAAGGAGACATTAATTCCGCTGCATCAATGTAAGGTTTTCTTAACTTTATATGTGTTTATTTTATCGTTTTAGAAAGTTCATATTTAGGGTGTTAAACAACATACTTGTGAGTAGATCTAAGATCCTGGTAAAATAATATCCAACAACTAGCCTCAGAGCCATGGTAATTGATTTGCTTGCAAGAAATTTGGACTTTAAAACGATTATTTGTTATTTGGATGGTTTCATGTTGTATTGAGTGTTATATGATGATTGATTGATGTTTGTGAATTTTTCGTGAAAAATAATTGAAATTTTGTTTCTGGAATTATTTTTATTGGATAGTATGAAAAAAAAATTAAGCAAGTTATTTTTTTACAGAACTCAGTTTCGATTTAATTTGAATTAGTTATGATTTTTTGAAGATTCGAAAAAAGATAGGGGTTCTGCATCACCCACGCGCGCGCGGAACCGAGTGCACCTTGGTCACACACGTATTCGGACAGCATTCTGTCCGAGCAAAATGCGCGGGTGTCTGAAGACACCCCGCTGTGCGCGCAGAAATGCTGCAAGTCCCCCTCAGCGCCGAGGTGTCTCGGCAGGCTCTCCCCATGCGCGCGCGGACGTGTATGCAATGCATACCGTCGGTACAGCTCGCAAATTTTTCGTTTTTCTTTGTTTTTTCATGCTTTTCATGGATTTAACTTCCGATTTTTTGTGTAGTTCGGTATTTATACATTTACTATTCCTAATTCAATTCTAATTATCATAATTAAATTATTTAATATTTTTTTTAAAATTTAATTCATGATATTAGTGTAATTTGAATTTGGAAATAGTAAATATCTATCTTTTTGCTTAATTATCTATCTTATTTTTAAATTTGATTATATCTTATCTTATTTTTAAATTTAAGGTGAGATATTAAATTTTTTTAAAAAATTAAATTTTTTTAAAATAATTTGACCTTATTTAAATTTAAAATAAGATAACTATAATCATGAAATTTTAAATAGATGTAAGATATTATGCTAACTTTTAAATTTTGTTATTTTATTTATTTAAATTACATTTAAAATCTAAAAAAGATATTCATTTATCTTTTTTAATTTTTTATTTAATTTTTATTTATAAAATAACATTTAATTTTTAAAAGTAGTTAGCAAATTTGGAAATGATATTTAGGTTAGTTGAAACCTAATTTTTCAAAATTGTAGGTTTAATTTTAAATATTTATTTTAAATAATTTCGAAATTAAATTTATATTATTTTTTTTATTTTCAAAAATAAATAATTTTTAAATTTTTCAAAAATTAATTTTATTTATTTATTTATTTTATTTTCGAAATTTAATTGTTTAAAATTAAATAAAGCCTACTTCAAACTATCCAGCTAACCTTGTTGCAGGAGTATGTGATTTTAGCTTGTTTGTAAGTTTTTAAAACCTATTATTACTTGATTGCAAATAGCCATGGTTAACTTGTTGACAGATCCAATGATCTGATTTTAACTCATGGCTCCCTTGGTCAAGTTAATAATTTGTAACAGGTAAATTTTACAATCTTCTTTCATCTGTGTATGACCTAGCAACATGATAGGATCCATCCAAGTGTGTGCCTGTGTGAGCCTATATGTTTATTTTATTATATAGATGCATATAGGTTGTTGCTAAATAAAATGTCACACCATGATAGATTTTATTTAGGTCCATTTAGTTTTTGCACCTATTCAATTAATAACAGTTATTTATTTTAAGGTTAAATTCCTCTCCTTTGGGCCTTGTGTGAGAGTTGGGAGCCATAGAACTGGGTACGACATACTGAACCCAGCACCCCCTCACATGAACTACCCCAATTGTGAAGGCCCATTTGTCTGATTTGAATAATTGTGCTAGGTTAATTATATTAGTTTGACCTAATAAAATTGAATTAGCAACATAATTAACTTTTAAAATATATGAAAATTTATTTTCATTTTAATATTTTAAAGTTATTTTAAGAAAAACACTTTTAGTTTTAGATATTATTTCTAGACAAACTATTTGTATGTTTCTTGTATTTAATTAAATAAAGAATTTTAACTAAGATTCTTTCTGGAACTTATTTAATTAAATATACCTATTTAAGTTACAAATTAGTTATTTTAAATGATTTTTCATATCTAACTTAAATTTGAATATTTTATTTAAATTTTAAATTAAGTTGAGGAATCCTAGGCATTAGTTATTAAAGATTCTTAAGATATTTTTTAAGTTAGTTTTAAACTTAAAATGGAATATTTTTCAAATTAAGTGGTTACAACTTAATTTTTGATATTTAATTAAATTTAAATTTGAAAATATTTAATTTTTTTTTTATTTTTTCTATACAACTGAAATTAGATATTTTTCAAATTTTTTGTTGAAAAGATACTTAGTCAAATAAGATATTTATATGTTTGTATGTGTGAGTGTTTTTATTATTGATGCAAATTCTATAATATTCACAACTCTTCAAAGAGTTATATTAAATAAACACTAGAAATTATTTCTATGTTTATTAATAATTGTTCATTCTAATACAATTATTAAGAATTTGTTTAATAAAAGGATCTTTTGATCTGATAGGGGTGGAGTAAAGTTAAGAAAACTATGCAGTTCAACGATCTTTTATATCTAATGAACTCTGGATAGTATTCAACTCCACATAAACTCTATCACACTTAAAGAATAATGATCTTTACAACATTTAGGGGTGGATCATAATCTCTATATACTTAGGGGTGGAGGTTATCCATAGTACCCTATACGTATATACTTAGGGGTGGAGTATATTCCACAATTCCCTATGTAACACATATTTTCTTGAGTTAGCTATTATCAATATAAATTCTTGATCTTGATTGTATGTTCCATTTCGATTTTACTGTTGTAAGTAAAAGTTTGATACCTATGAAAGTTCTTTGTTAAAGTTTCACACTACCTTAATTGAGTGGGAGAATTTTAAAATTCTATACCCATCTTCATCAGGTTGATACTTGTGATAGGTACTTAAGAACACTACTGAAAAGCAAATCTAACCATTCACATGGATAGGTATAACTTATCAGAATTATGAGAATAAGATAAAGAACTCTAGTTCAGTCTATTCGAATGACTTGAACCAAGAATTCTTAATCCTCATAAAACTTTATGGTATCTTAATTTTGATTACTTAATCTCTGACATGTATTTTTCACTTCAAATACTAGTCTGCTATGTTGATGACTTAGTCTTAACTTAAAGTTTTAGACTAATACAAAAGTCACAACTAGGTAACTCTCCAAACAATCAGAGGTTAAAAGTATAATTTAACCAGACATCTGCTATTGAGTGGGAGCTATCTGAGATGTAATCAAATAGGGAACATTAGAAGATATTCAAGAAAGATTTATGAAAGTGATCTATATGTTAGATATTAAGGAACTGTGTATCAGTTGTCCTGGTATCTCACCAACTCATTTCGAGATCTATGAGATGGTGCTTACTTTGGGGGTGGAGAAATTATTCTATAATAATTCAAGCTCTACCAGAGAAGAACTATAACTTTGTGAATTCGAAAATCCAAGGAAGTTATATTGCTGAAGAAAAGTCTACACTGTATTATCTCAATTACATATTTTAAAATATGAGAGATATGTCTTCTGTTAATTCAGATGTACTCTAAAACAGTAAAGATTTCAGTATCCCTTGATGAGTAAAGCATATAGTAAAGGATGTTTCATAAGTGTATTTATGAACTAGTTTCTAGAAGTTTGGGTGGATTCAAATATACTACACTTGATCGGAAGTTCAAGACATCAGATTGACCTATTTGCACAGTTTGTTTTATGTTAGTGCAAGTGGGAGTTTGTTGGGTTTTATGCCTTAAATAAAACTCTTTACAATCTGATTAGTTATCAATATAAGAAATTTGAAGTGATTGATGTTTGCATGAATTCTACATGCTGATGGTTTAAATATATTTACACACAAAATCAGTTAAATCCAGATCATATGTTTATTCACAATTACAGTATCGTCAACACAGTGGAATGTGATCGTGATCATATGAATCAAAAGAATTGGTCCCTGTTTCATCAGTGTTATTGGATTTACACTAATGTGATAATCAGCGATGATGTGTACTTACACTTGGAGTAAGTGTTATGTTCTTTCCAGGACATTAGTAAAGTATACTAGTTTCGAATGTATGGAGTATCCATTGGACTGGACCGATATTGCAAGTAAGTTAAGATATTACAAACTTACTGTTATATATATCTTTCCAAGTCAATATTAGTAGTTGATCTTAAGATTAAAAGAATCTAAATCCTGATATGCTTAGGCTCAACTCAGGAGTGCTATTCATGTTCTTTGATTTATTTGTTAAGCCTGCTTTTAGGTCAGGCTGATACGTATATTTTGGGAACATGATAGTATGATTGAGTGGGAGTGCTAAACATAAATATGGAGTCTATAGCTTCTACTGGTGTATAAAAGTCAAGTGATGATTCCCTTCGAGCTTAGCAAATAGAAGTAAATGGATGAGCTCTTGTTTAACTGACTAATTATTAGATCACTAAACACCATTTACAGGTAGCTAAGTGTTTTAAGGGGCAAAATACATTGAGGGGTGAGAACGGTAAAGAAATCTCATCTCGATGTAGATCATCTATATAGAGGATCTTTAAATCACAATAAGATTATCACAATGGTTAAATGAGATAGCATATTGATATCGTGGAACATATAATATGCTCTATATAAGTCTGAGAGTGCAATTCTAAGTTCTAAGAGTGGATTCAACGAAGAATTAATAAGTAGGAATTTACTTGGTAAATTTGGTTCACTTATTGGAAGCTCAGCATATAGATCCATGGTCCCCATTCTAGTTGAGAACATACTGCTTGTAAGACTCAATAATTGATTCGTGATTAGTAAATTATAATTCTAAAGTTAGGCTATGTCTAATTTGTGAATTTTCACTAAGCAGGGGTGAAATTGTAAAGAAAAGAGATTCTAGGTTTATTTATTTATTAATGGACTTTATATGTCTAGTTAATAATTAAATTAAATGACAATATTATTTAATAATTTATTTTAGTTATTAAATAATTAAGTTTTGACATTTAAAAGGTTAGAATGGGAAAATTGGCGTTTTTGAGAAAATAGAAATAAAATTTGATAAAACTGCAAAATCAAGTGGGGTCCACTAACACACCATGGCCGGCCACTATTTGTGGAGTTTCAAATTGATTTTTTCATTATTTTAATGCCAAATAATTCCTAACCTAAACCTAGTAGTTGCTTATAAATAGAAAGTGATGGCTCAGTCAAAAAATAATCTTTGAATAACATCTTCTGACAGAAATTTCTCTCTACAGAAAACTGAGCCTTCCTCACTTTCTATGCCTGGCCGAAACCCCTTCTCTCTTTTCTCTTCATCAATTTCGTGACCCTAGTCAAAGAGTAAGTGCCCACACACAGCAAGCAGTAACTCATTCATAGATTGGAAGACTGTGAAGGATCAAACTTGAAGAAGAAGGACATTCGGGCTCAGATCTTGATTATACTCTGCTACAGAAAGGATACAAGAGTTAGAGATCTGAGCGGAAGGAGACATTAATTCCCCTACATCAATGTAAGGTTTTCTTAACTTTATATGTGTTTAATTTATCGTTTTAGAAAGTTCATATTTAGGGTGTTTAAACAACATACTTGTGAGTAGATCTAAGATCCTGGTAAAATAAATTCCAACAACTGACCTCAGAGCCATGGTAATTGATTTTCTTGCAAGAAATTTGGACTTTAAAATGATTATTTGTTATTTGGATGGTTTCATGTTGTATTGAGTGTTATATGATGATTGATTGATGTTTGTGAATTTTCGTGAAAAATAATTGAAATTTTGTTTCTGGAATTATTTTTATTGGATAGTATGGAAAAAATTAAGCAAGTTACTTTTTTTACAGAACTCAATTTCGATTTAATTTGAATTAGTTATGATTTTTTGAAGATTCGAAAAATATCGGAGTCGTGCATCAGGGGACGCGCGCGCGCACGAGGCTTGTCCCTCGGACAGCACGCGCGCAGACAACTCGTTTTGTCTGAAATCTGGGCTCTGCGTGCGGAAGCTTTTCTGAAGCCTCCCTGCGTGCGCGGGAATGCTGTAGATTCCCCTGTCTGCCGAGATTACTCGGCCAGCCACTCCAGGATGCGCGCGCGGACGGTATGCGTTCCGTCCGTACAGCTCCCAAAATTTTCGTTTTTCTTCGTTTTTTCATGCTTTTTCATGGAATTAACTTCCGATTTTTTGTGTAGTTTTGTATTTATATATTTACTATTCCTAATTCAACTCTAATTATCATAATGAATTAATTTAATATTTTTTAAATTTAATTCATGATATTAGTGTAATTTGAATTTAAAATTAGTAAATATATATCTTTTTGTTTAATTATTTATCTTATTTTTAAATTTGATTATAGCTTATCTTATTTTTAAATTTAAGCTCAGATATTAAATTTTAAAATTTTTTTTTTTAAAATATTTTGACCTTATTTAAATTTAAAATAAGATAACTATAATCATGTAATTTTAAATAGATGTAAGATATTTTGCTAACTTTTAAATTTTGTTATTTTATTTATTTAAATTAAATTTAAAATCTGAAAAAAAAAATATTCATTTATCTTTTTCTATTTTTTATTTAATTTTTTATTTATAAAATAACATTTAATTTTTAAAAGTAGTTAGCAAATTTTGAAATGATATTTAGGTTAGTTGAAACCTAATTTTTTTCAAAATTGTAGGTTTAATTTTAAATATTATTTTTAATAATTTCAAAATTTAAATTAATATTTTTTTTTATTTTCGAAAATAAATAAATTTATTTTTAATTTTTCCGAAAATTAAATTAAATTTTATTTTATATTATTTAATTATTTTCAAAATTTATTTATTTAAAATTAAATAAATCCTACTTCCAACTATCCGGCTAACCTTTTTGAGAGATTAGATGGTTTTAGCTTGTGTGTAAGTTTTCAAAACCTATTATTACTTGATTGCAAATAGCCATGGTTACTTTTTGCCATATCTAATGATCTGATGGCTCCCTTGGTCAAGTTAATAATTTGTAACAGGTAAATTTTACAATCTTCTTTCATCTGTGTATGACCTAGCAACATGATAGGATCCATCCATGTGTGTACCTGTGTGAGCCTATGTGTTTATTTTATTATATAGATGCATATAGGTTTTTGCTAAATAAAATGTCACACCATGATAGATTTTATTTAGGTCCATTTAGTTCTTGGACCTATTCAATTAAAAGAATCTAAATCCTGATATGCTTAGGCTCAACTCAGGAGTGCTATTCATGCTCTTTGATTTATTAGTTAAGCCTATTTTTAGGTCAGGCTGATACGTATATTTTGAGAACATGATAGTATGATTGAGTGGGAGTGCTAAACATAAATATGGAATCTATAGCTTCTACTGGTGTATAGAAGTCAAGTGATGATTCCATTCGAGCTTAGCAAATAGAAGTAAATGGATGAGCTCTTGTTTAACTGACTAATTATTAGATCACTAAACACCATTTACAGGTAGCTAAGTGTTTTAAGGGGCAAAATACATTGAGGGGTGAGAACGGTAAAGACATCCCATCTCGATGTAGATCATCTATATAGAGGATCTTTAAATCACAATAAGATTATAACAATGGTTAAATGAGATAGCATATTGATATCGTGGAACATATAATATGCTCTATATAAGTCTGAGAGTGCAATTCTAAGTTCTAAGAGTGGATTCAACGAAGAATTAATAAGTAGGAATTTACTTGGTAAAGTCGGTTCACTTATTGGAAGCTCAGCATATAGATCCATGGTCCCCATTCTAGTTGAGAACATACTGCTTGTAAGACTCAATAATTGATTCGTGATTAGTAAATTATAATTCTAAAGTTAGACTATGTCTAATTTGTGAATTTTCACTAAGCATGGGCGAAATTGTAAAGAAAAGAGATTCTAGGTTTATTTATTTATTAATGGACTTTATATATCTAGTTAATAATTAAATTAAATGACAATATTATTTAATAATCTATTTTAGTTATTAAATAATTAGTTTTGGCATTTAAAAGGTTAGAATTGGAAAATTGGCATTTTTGAGAAAATAGAAATAAAATTTGTTAAAGCTGCAAAATCAAGTGGGGCCCATTATCTACACCTTGGCCGGCAACTTTATGTGGTATTTCAAATTGATATTTTCATTATTTTAATGCCAAATAATTCCTAACCTAAACCTATTAGTTGCCTATAAACAGAAAGTGAGCGTCAAATTACATGCTTTCATAACATCTTCTGACAGAAATTTCTCTCTTCAGAAAAACTGAGCCTTCCCCTTTCTATACCCTGGCCGAACCCCTCTCTCTCTTTTCCTCTTCATAAATTTCTCTCTTCAGAAAAACTGAGCCTTCCCCTTTCTAGACAATATTTTCTTCATAAAAAATGTAGCTATTTTTCTAAGCTTTAAAACGAGATAAAGATCTTTTAAAATGGATCAAAAGTGAGAGAGATATTGAATTTTTACTGAAGATACTTTTTCTGAAACAAAACTTAAAATGAAATATCATAACCGAGTAAAGATACTAACTTTTGACTGGTAAGGACTCCGAATTAGGGAAATGTTTCTTCAAAGAAAATATGGATTATTGAATTATCTTTCTAACAGTACAAGAATCACTAGAAAATAATAGATATCGAGAGAGATATCACACTTTTACTAAGGCAATATCGGAAGAAAATTTAGAAAAAACTGTAATTCGACAGTCAGTGTAAAACATGAATTTTTTGACATCGAAATAATCAGAATTAGGAAAACGTTTCTTCATAAAAAATGTAGAAAATTAAATTATCTTTAAAACGATACCTAGATCACTGAAAGCAGATATACGAGGAGAGAGATATGGTAGTTTTATGAAAGCCTATTTCTCTGAAAACGAAAATAAAACACACTACGAATTTTTACCTGAAGATTCCGAAGACACGGAATGATGATCGGTTGATTGCTGACCCCGAAGCTCTTAAGATTAAAACAATTGATTTGGTGCAATAGAGAGGATAAAAAAAATTGAGAGATGGTGAGAATAAAGGAATACGATACTATCTGGCTGCTAGGGTTCTAGAGTATATACGTATATAACATATCGTATAATAGGTTTAAATTTAAAAATAAAAATCTAACTAATCAGATAAAATTATGCTGATATAATTTAAATTTTAAATTTTAAACTAACTAATCTAATGCTTCACTATTTATTTATCTCACTATTTAATATATATATCATTTTTTTTTCTTTTTTTTTCCCACCCACACACACGCACAACAACAACAACAACAAAAATATTATTAATAATGATAATAATAATAATAATAATAATAATAATAATAATAATAATAATAATAATAGTAATAATAATAATAATAATAATAATAATAATAATAATAATAATAATAGTAATAATAATAACAATATAATTGTATCACACTTAATATACCAAACACCAATATATGTATATAAACTGGATATTACATAAACTTTGCCAATGCCCTGGAAAGGACATAACACTTATCCAAGGTATAAGAATACCTATTGCTGATTACCATGTCAGTCTAAATCTAGTGAACTGACAAATCAGGGAATAAACTTTCGAACATATAATTAAGATTATATTCTACTGTGCTGACAACACTATAATCTTTAACAAATTCATATGTTCTGGACTTAAATAGAATTCATACATTATATATATAATCATGTGAACCATGCTGTAAGCTGTGCAATCCCACATCGCCTGGGGAAGGTCAAGTGGGATGATTCTGAGACTGTGTAGGTATGGGACTACACAGTTGAATAGAGCTTAAATGGATTGATTGGTACTACTTATATCAACAAGGTGCATCTTGTTTTTCGGTAGCCCATCTCGAAAGAACTCCATAGTTAAGCGTGCTTGGCCTGGAGTAATTTTAAGGATGGGTGACCTTCTGGGAAGTTTTCCCAGGATGTGTGTGAGTGAGGACAAAGCACACTGAAAACACTCGTGTTGGTCTGTAGGGTCAGTCATTAGTCCATGAAGCAGCCAGAGTGATGAACTCGTGTATAAGAGCCATTAGTTTGTGGGTGTAAGGGCCTAATGGAGGCTTGAAGCGGGGACGTTACAGCAACTGCCTTCGGTTTCTGCACCAGAATATTGCAGAACCAGCTACAAACATCAGTGTCCTCGCCATCCTGAACATCAGCCGAGGAGAGATTCCAATAGGATCTTGCAAAGTTACACCTAAACAAGACATGTGTGGTAGATTCGGGTTCAATGTTACACATTGGACAGGTAAGATCCACATGAACATGCTTGGTGGTCAATTGTAATTTCGTTGGAAGACATCCTGCAAGAATATGCCAAACCAGGTGCTGAACTTTTGCAGGTACATTAAGTTGCCATACCTTCTTGCAAAAAGATGCCCCATCATTAATCAACCAGTCCCCATTAACTACTTGAAGCAACTTGTATGCACTGCTTACAGTGTAGCCGCCACCCATTTCCTTAGACCAGGACTAGCAGTCGCCCCTAGTGGAATTTGTTAACTGAATTGAGAGGATTGGATCACTGTCATGTTGGTTAAAAACATCTCTAATCAGCTCAACATCCCACTCTCTTGATCCTATCTGAAATAGACAATCAACAGTACGACCAACAAGACTTGGATGGTATGTTGTAATAAAACTGTTATCCATAGTAGGCAGCCATGGATCTTCTAAAACAGAAGTAGTTTTCCCATCACAAATTGTTCTAACAGCACCCATCTTAATAAGATCTTTAGCTTCTAAAATACTTCGCCAAATGAAACTCGAATTCGGACCCAATTCAGCTTGTAAAAAATTACCTTTTGGGAAATATCTTGCTTTGTACACTTGTGCCACCAAAGAATTCTCATTAGTGAGCAAGCGCCACCCTTGTTTACCCAAAAAAGCCAAGTTATAATCCCTTAAATTCCGAAACCTAAGACCACCAGCATCTTTATGATGACAAAGCTTTCTCCAACTCATCCCAGTAACACCTTTAGTTGAATCTTTAGCTTGTGATTTCCACCAGAATTTGGCCATTAGCCCCTCAAGACTAGAGCATATTTCTTTAGTAAGAAGAAATACATTCATAGCATAGCTAGGGAGAGACTGTGCCACTGACTTTATCAGGACTTCTTTCCCAGCTTTTGAAAGAAATCTTGTCTCCCAACTTTGAATCTTCTTGATCATCTTACCCTTGAGAAATCCTAGTATAGTGTTCTTACTCCTTCCCATGGTGCATGGTAATCCGAGGTAAGAGCTATTTTCGGAAGCAGGAGCCATACCAAGTAACCCACACAAATAAGATCGATCATCTTGCTGAACATTGTTGCTGAAAAAGACTGAAGATTTTTCACAGTTTATTTTCTGTCCTGAAGCTCGCTCATAAATATCCAGGAGCCGAAGTATACTAGCCACCTCTATTTCGTTTGCTTTGCAGAAAATATAACTATCATCTGCAAACAACATATGAGAAACACTAGGAGCATTTCTAGCTACACGACAGCCTGTTAACCACTGCGTTCGCACAAACATGTTGACCAGCGAAGAGAATCCCTCAGCACAAATAAGAAACAAATAGGAAGATAGTGGATCTCCCTGACGAATGCCTCTACTTGGAAATATAAGACCCATCACTCTACCACCATGAGTAATCTTGTAAGTGACTGAAGACACACAATACATGATTAACGAAACCAGCTTACTTGAGAAACCATCTGAATCATCATCATCTCTAGAAAAGCCCATTCCACCCTATCATAGGCTTTACTCATATCCAACTTTAAAGCCATAGTACCAGTTTTGCCCATTCGCTTCCGCTTCAAATAATGCATGATCTCAAAAGAAATCATAATATTATCATAAATTAATCTACCTTGTATAAAAGCACTCTGAGTTTCAGAGATAACACAAGGCAAGACACTTTTCAATTTGTTGGCAAGAACTTTTGAAATGACTTTGTAGACAACATTACACAATGATATAGGACGAAGATCCATCATGGACACAGGTAGTTTCTTCTTAGGAATAAGCACAATACAAGTTTCATTAAGCAAAGGAGAAAAATAACCTGTATCAAAGAACATCCTTACTTGAGAAACAACATCACCACCCACCACACTCCAATATTTCTGAAAGAAACCCGGAGTCATACCATTCGGACCAGGAGATTTGTCAGGATGCATTTGGAAAAGAGCTTTTCGAACTTCATCATCAGTAATTGGCTCCAAAAGTAAAGCATTTTGCATATCCGAAACAACAATAGGAATAGAATCAGTTACCTCTTGAATCTCCAAAGGAGAAGATGAAAAAAGCTTGCTGAAATAATCAACCATGAGACCTGACAAATTATTATCCCAATCGATCCATACCCCCTGCTCATTTTTCATCCGCTGGATTGAGTTGTTCCTTCTTCTTGAAGTGGCCATGGCATGAAAATACTAAGAATTCTGATCCCCCTCCTTTAACGACAATTGTTTCGATCTCTGGCGCCAAAAAAATTCTTTTTGAATTAGCACCTCTTGCAATCGTGCCTCAGCACTTTTGTAATTTCGAATCGAAGCATCATCTCTGCCTCCCTTCCATTTTCAAATGTCAGTTTTACAATCACCTATTCGATCCTTAAAATTTCCTACATAGTCCTTTCCCCACACCAGTAACTTATCACCGCAGTAACTAATCTTTTCAATAACAGAGCAACCCGAAAGAAGCTCCCAGGTGTCTTTGACTATTTGCGCACAAGCAGGCTCCCTGAGCCATAAATTTTCGAATCTAAACTTCTTTTGAACCTCAGTCCTCTTCACAACATCAAGAAGTAATTGAATTGGACAGTTGTCTGATGTTGAAACCTCTAAGTTAATTAACTTAGCTGATGGAAAAAAATAAAGCCAACTTAGAGAGACTAAAGCCCGATCGATTCGCACTTCAATCCAAGCATTAGTACCCCGACCCTTCTCCCAAGTATATGGATATCCACACAAATCCATATCAATCAAATTACACTCTTCCAACATATTACCAAAGCCATCAATCAGCCAAGTTGGATAAGGATTACCACCCCTCTTGTCCGATTGAGCGATAACATTATTAAGGTCACCAATAATGTGTTGGGTTTTATGCCCTAAATAAAACTCATTTCATATCATCAGATTTACTTATTAATAAAGATCAGAAATAACATTTTATGTTGCATGGTTCACATGATTTATTTCATGGATATATGTGTATATAATGTATGAATTCTTTTTAAGTCCAGAACGTATGAGTTGGTTAAAGATTATAGTGTTGTCAGCACAGTGGAAGATAATCTTTATTATATGTTCAAAAGTTTATTCCCTGATTTGTCAGAACACTGGATTTAGACTGACATGGTATAATCAGCGATAGGTATTCTTACACCTTGGAAAAGTGTTATGTCCTTTCCAGGACATTGGCAAAGTTTACCAGTATCGGATGCATGGAGTATGCATTGGAATGGACCGATATTGAACTTTGATTAGATATGTTGAAATTTACCGTAATATCTATTCAATTCAATATCAATTGTTGATCCTAGATCACATGATCGAAATCCTGATATGGTTAGGCTCAATTTCAAGAGTGTTACTCGTGTTCTTTGATTTGTTAGTTAAGCCCAGTTTTGTATCAGGGTAATACGTACATTTTGGGAACACGGTAATGCAATTGAGTGGGGGAGCGCTAACATAAATATGGAATCTATAGCTTCTATTTGGCAAATAGAAGTAAAGGATGATTTCCTTCGAGCTTAACCAAACGAAGATAAATGGTGGAGATCTCATTTCACTTAGGTGAAATATCATTTATACAGGGTTAAGTGTTTTAAGGATAAAATACATTGTAGGGTGTTACAGTAATTTAATCCTGTATAGTGTAAATCATCTATATAGAGGATCATTGATCACATTAGGGTTATAACAATGGATAACTAATGACGTGTCTATATCGTGGAACATATAGAGCGTTTCTATATGACTGAGAGTGCAATTCCAAGTTCTAAGTATGGATTCAATGAGGAATTAATAAGTTAGGGAATTTACTTGGTAAATTCGGTTCGACTTATTGGAAGCTCAGTTATATAGACCCATGGTCCCCATACTAGTTGAGGCCATACTGCTTGTAAGACTCAGTTAATTGATTTTAATTAATCAATTATAATTCTAAAAGTTAGACTATGTCTACTTTATGAATTCTCACAGTTTAAGGATGAAATCGTAAAGAAAAGGGTTTCTAGGTTTAATTATTAATTAAGAGACTATGTATGTCTAATTAATAATTATTTTAAATGACAATATTATTTAATAATCTATTTTAGTTATTAAATAATTAGTTTTGGCATTTAAATGATTAGAATTGGAAAAGTGGCATTTTTGGAGAAATTGAAATAAAATTGAGGAAACTGCAAAATCCAAGTGAGGCCCATTTTCCCTCTATGGTCGAGCACTCCCTTTGTGTTTCCCAATTATTATTTTCATTTTTAATTGCCATGTAATTGCTAATCAAAGTCTAGCTATAATAGGAAAGTGGTAGATCACACTAAATAAGGCAGTTAATTGATTACACAGTAATTAAGGAAACTGTTTTATTTGGAAAGTTGTGCTCTCCCTTTTCCCTATATAAAGCAACCTTGCTCTCTTCTCTTGTATGGATGATAAGCCACGAAATTAAGAGAGAAAAGAGAGAGAATTTTCGAAATCCTTGTGAGATGAGTAGTGCCCACACACATCAAGTGGTATCTCAATCATAGTATGGAAGACTATGGAAATTCTACATCAAAGGAGGAGAAAAGAAGATCTAGGTTCAGATCTTGGTGATGCTCTGCTACAGAAAAGAATCAAGGGCTAGAGATCTGAACGGAAGGAGTCATATTATTCCGCTGCACCCACTGTAAGGTTTTCTAACTTTATATGTGTTTATTTTCATTGTTTTAGAATTCATATTAGGTTGTTAATCCAACATACTTGTTAGTAAATCTAGATCCTGGTAAAATTATTCCCAACATAATGCACCAAGGAAGTGCATACAAAGCCATAAGAGTGCGAATTTGATCCCAGGTATTCCGACGGAGGCTTCGGTTTGGCTCACCGTATAGCCCAGTAAGACGCCAACAATTCCCATCCTTCTTAGTGACTTCAGCATCTATATATTTCACCCCATAACCCAGTACTTTGATATCATCACTATCCCTCCACAACAAAGCTACACCTCCACTTTTCCCTCTTGCATCAACTGAAAAAACTCCCCCAAAACCCAACGACACACGCACTCTTTCCAGCACTTCAGTTCGGGATAACGTCTCACAAAGAAAAACAACTTTGGACTGCTTTTGGATAACTAAATCCTTCAAGAATTGAATAGCCCATGGGTTCCCAAGCCCATGGAAATTCCAAGAAAATATGCTCATAATGATTGGTGGGCCTGAACACCAAGGCCCACCTGAAAATTGTTTTTTGGCACATCATTCAAATTTTCCAATCTGCCCATATTACTATCAGCTTCTTCAATCTCCTTCATATTTTCCTTATTAGTACGCCTCCTCTTATTATCTAAAATAATGACAGAATCATCATTTTGATCTTCCAACTGTACATCTTCATTGTCTTGACTTTCATTAAGGGCCATGGTTGTGTTCCCTTGATTTACTCCACAATTAGGAGCTTGATTACCGCCCCCATTGACACCAGAATTATCTCCATCAGATTAAATTCTAATTGGATAATTAATATCCATCGCCTCCTTCGTGCTTCTGGACAGTCCTTTACCAGCCACCGCACTGTCATCCTCATCACGGCCTGAACGCAACCATTGTTGTAAAGCCCGCTTAGTTAATTGTGAAATTATCAGTTGTTTGTGATTAATTATGAAATTATTTATAGCTATTTAAATAATTTATTATACTGTTATTTATGTTATTCAGTAGCTTGCATATTTTGCATTTCCGGTGTCCGGTATTTTGGAACTCGGCGTTTGGCTCAGTAGAAATCACAACTTAGTATGTTAGTAGTTTGGGGACGGGTTTTAGACATTGGGAATGTCGGGAATGGCCGGGAATTTAGAATTTCCCAAAAATACCCCTTTAATATGATTTTCATGATTTTATGGTGGAGGGGCAAAATGGTCTTTTTGCCCCATTAGTGTTTTGTCTTATGTGAGTTTATTAAATGAATTTAAATGGTTATTTTATTTTAATTAGTGGCTGAAATAAGTGGTTTAAGTGGCATTATTCATTTACTTTTCTCATTTTCTACACTTAGCAAAAATTAAGAAAAAACTTTGAAAAGAAAATTCTCTCAAGCCTTCTCTCTATTTCGGCTGAGGCATTAGGGTGCATGAAGCTGATTTTTCTCTTTGATTTCCAAGCAAACTCTCATACTTTCTAAGCATTCTTCAAGCTAGGTTAGCTTCTCTTAATTTTCTTCTTTGAAATTATGAAAAATGGTGAAATTTTGAGTATATGCATGCTTCTTGTGGCTGTGGTTATTACTGTGTTTTGTTGTTGATTTCTGAAGTGTAAAGCATGTCTAATTGAAGTTAATTAAGTGATTTTGAAAGCATGTTAGATAGGTTGTGCAAGCTTTAAGTTTTTATGCAAAGTATGATTTTCAAAGAGTATTGATTGAATCTGTTGCTGGGTTATTGTTGAGGTTTTTGTTTGATTTCAGAAACTATTTCAAGCTTATTTGAGTAGAATTAACTAGGTTTGGATGCATGTTAGTGGATTTAACCAAGTTTGAGTTTTGGAACTCAAAGCTTGGTCTTTAATGGTGAATTTTGTCTCTGTGAGTTCTGGGTGAATTTGTTGCCTTTAAATGGTTATTTGGGGCATATATAACAGGTCTGGAAGGTTTGGATTGATTTGGGTTAGAATTGATCAAGTTAGGAATTTTTGAAAAATTCCTGCGAGGAACCGGAATTCCGGTTGTGCAACCAGAATTCCGGATGGGTGTCCAGTAATTCCCAGAACCGGAATTCCGGTTGGGCAATCGGTCTACCGGTTGGGGAATTTTCTGAAACCCTAGTTTTCCTCGTTTTTATGTTTTTGGGGGTATTGCCATGCTTTTTTATCGATAGGGAAACTTTTAGTTCCTAGTTTAAGTCCCCGGGAAGTGATTTAGCGTGTCACTTATAGCGTTGTGATTTTTATGGTTTAGGAGCCAGTAATCCGCCACTCAGCTTCAGTTCCAGTCAGGTTGACCGGCACACCTGAAATCGGAATCCAGGTAAGATTAGTATAACAGTATGCATATGTAGATTACATGTTTAGCGTGCATGTAGGAAGCCTGCTAGATTACATTAGTTATGTATATAAGCTTTGAACCATCCAACCCTGTCACGTTGGTACAGGCTGGAGTATGACCAGCAGCCGGAGTATGACCGGTTCGACCGATCAGGCTGACATTTGGTTGGTGGTTCAGTGCTATTGACCTATCCCGTCGGTACAGGCTGGAGTATGACCACGGCGGAGTATGACCGGTTCGACCGATCAGGAGGATACTTGTCAATAGTACCGTCCCTATGAACGTTCATAACTCAGTACCATGTTGGACATGGCAGTAGTGGCTCAGTACCATGTTGGACATGGCAGTAGCGGGACTCAGTATCGTGTTGGACACGGCAGTTAGAATTATGTATGATATTATTATGCTTTTCTTGCGAGTCCGTCGACTCACAGTTTATGTTCATGTGTAGGTAAAGGCAAGGCTATAGCTGATGGACCGTGAGCGAGCTTATGAGATTGTACATGTCGGGGCGGTTAGGCCTGGAGCGTACGATCCTCGGGACAGCAAGGCTGAATTTTTGTAACTGGTCGTTAGACGACTTTTATTTTGATGTAATAGTTAATCAGTTAAAACTTTTTGTAAAGATTTTTATAATCGGGATCCCGAGTCTTTTGTAATAGGGTTTATAAGTTTAATTAAAGAGCAAAATTTTAATTAATCACGTTTTTCCATAAACCTCGTTGATTAGCAACGAGCTTGACAGTACGTTTAAAAATCACGTAATACGCCTAAGGTAGTTAGGGCCTTACAATTTGGTATCAGAGCCGCCAGGTTGTCTTCCGAAGATCGTCACGACATGTACAATCATCATCAGCAGTTAGCTCGGTTCCCGGTTCAGTAAGCCTTTATTGCTTTAGTAGTTTATTTTATTCAGTTATGAAAAAGAAAAGCCTGTTAGGAAGCATATTAGTAGCCTGATAGTAGAATAGGCGCATGTTTCGTTTCTAATTTCCAAGTTAAGCGGCATTAGTAAGCTCGCCTTGAATACGACCTGATATGCCAACTCTTGGTTTCGCAGGCGGTTCTAATCAGATGGACGCCAGGCGGACTACCAGGAGTCAGGGCAACTCCGTAGGGTCGAACCAAGGACAGGGAGCTCAGTTTCCCCCACCTGCTAGGGGCCGAGGTAGAGGTCCCCGAGGCAGGGCTCGTGGCCGGGGTGATGAGAACCCGCCACAGGCTGCCGAGGCTCCCCCAGCCGATCAGGGAGCCCCGAACTGGGAGATACGGTTTGCGGAGATGCAAGCCCGGATCGAAGAACAAGACCTCGAGATTCAGAGGTTGAGACAGCAGGGTGCTCCTGCAGTTCCTGTGCCCATAGTTCCAGTGGCACCTGCCCCTCGCCGCCTGTGCCGAGATAGTGGTGGCGGCCCATAGATTGGAACCATTGTATGAGCGGTTCGAAGCAAGCACCTCCGTATTCTGGGAGGTCGGACGTGATGAAAGCCGAACAGTGGGCTGACGGTGATCACCAAGATTTTGAACTTCATGGGTGTCACCGTAACGACGCAGTGGTGTGCGCCACGTTTCAGTTCCAGGAGGACGCCCTGGTATGGTGGGACATGGTGTCTCAGATTCATGATGTCACCACCATGACCTGGGAAAGGTTCCAGGAACTCTTTAATGCGAAATACTACAACGAGGCGGTTAGAAGCGCCAAGAGGAAAGAGTTCGTTCACCTGACCCAGCGGGAGAACATGAGCGTCACTGAGTATACTACTCAGTTTGATCGGTTGGCGAGGTTAGCCTCGGGAATTGTGCCGACCGACTTCAGCAAGAAGGAGAAATATCTGGACGGGTTGAACCCCAAGATCGTGCATGACCCGATGATCACCACGTAACGACGGCACCACCTATGCTCGGATTGTGGAGAAGGCACTGCGAGCTGAGGGCGCAGTGGGGTGCATGTCAGAATCAGCGAGTACTCCGGTTAGTGGCGGGGCTCCTACCCCTCCTGCATCAGGCTATAGCAGGGGGAGTAGTGGTTCGGCCATTGATCAGAGGAAGAGGGCACCCACTGCTTCCGGTGGCTCGAGTCAGAACAAGAGGTTCCGAGGGAACCAGAACAGAGGGAGTCGTCCTAGTGGTACTGAGACCCGATTCTCCTATCCCGAGTGCCCTAGTTGCAAGAGGCACCATCGGGGTGAGTGCAAAGGTCAGGGATGCTTTCATTGTGGCATGCCCGGACACTTCAAGAGGGAATGTCCCCAGCTCCGACCAGAGGCACCGAGAGCTCCAGCGATACCCACTCCGACTGGGGTGTTCGCTATCACACAAGCCGATGCGGATGCCGGCCATCGGTTGTCACGGGTCGGCTTTTTATTAACAACTCGCTATATTCGGTCTTTGTTTGATTACGGGGCTACACATTCTTATGTGGCGGCCGAGTCTTTAGTAAATTGGGTAGACCCTATGATAGATATGAATCGGGGTTTGGAACCTGTTACACAGCGGAGAATTGGTTATCTCCAATAGGTGGATTAGGTCTATGCCGATCAGGATAGATGGTAGAGAGTTAAGCGCTGATCTGATAGAGATGAGCTTAGTCGAATTTGATATTATTTTAGGAATGGATTTCCTATCTAAATATTCGGCGAGTATTGACTGTAAAAGGAAGATGGTGGTCTTCCAACCGGAAAGTGAAGAACTGTTTGTATTTGTGGGTTCAGTTCAGGGATCTCGGATCCCGGTGATCTCGGCTATGTCAGCGAGAGAATTGTTGCACGGCGGGTGCTTAGGGTTTCTGGCCGTGGTGGTGGACACCACTCGGCCAGACACCATTCGTCCAGAGGACATCAGAGTGGTTCGGGAATTTTTGGACGTCTTTCCCGAAGAACTTCCAGGGTTACCACCTTAGCGGGAGATCGATTTCGTGATTGACTTGGCACCAGGGGTGGATCCGGTTTCCAAAGCCCCGTATAGGATGGCTCCAGCTGAACTTAAGGAATTAAAGATTCAGCTCCAAGGGTTGCTTGACATAGGGTTCATTCGGCCCAGTGTGTCACCCTGGGGAGCCCCGGTTTTGTTCGTCAAGAAGAAGGATGGATCTATGAGAATGTGCATCGACTACAGAGAGTTGAACAAGCTGACGGTGAAGAATAAATATCCATTACCTAGGATCGATGACTTGTTCGATCAGCTTCAGGGGAAGACGGTCTTTTCTAAGATTGATCTCCGTTCGGGTTATCATCAGTTAAGAATCCGAGAGGAGGACATTCCGAAGACGGCTTTCCGCACTAGGTATGGACATTACGAGTTTCTGGTTATGTCATTCGGACTAACCAATGCTCCTGCAGCATTCATGGACCTGATGAATAGAGTATTCAAGGATTTCCTCGATATCTGTGTGATTGTGTTTATCGACGACATCCTCGTGTACTCTCAATCAGAAGAGGAGCATGAGTTACATCTTCAGATGGTACTTCAACGACTTCGAGAACATAAGCTCTACGCCAAGTTCAAGAAATGTGAGTTCTGGTTGTCTCAGGTGTCCTTCCTAGGGCACATTGTGAGTAAAGATGGGATCAAGGTGGATTCCGGGAAGATTGAATCCGTCAGGGATTGGCCGAGACCGAAGACAGGGACAGAGATCAGAAGCTTCTTGGGATTAGCTGGGTACTACCGTAGGTTCGTGGAGGGGTTCTCCAAAATCTCAATGCCCCTAACCGAGCTTACAAAGAAGAATCAGCGGTTTATCTGGTCAGATAAATGCGAAGCTAGTTTTCAAGAGCTGAAACAGAGGTTGATTACTGCTCCGGTACTAGCTTTGCCTTCGGACAAGGAGAAGTTCGTAGTCTACTGTGACGCATCCAAACAGGGTTTGGGGTGTGTATTGATGCAAGCCGATCGGGTTATCGCTTATGCCTCCCGTCAGTTAAAGGATTATGAACAGCGATACCCGACTCATGATTTAGAATTGGCCGCAGTGGTTTTTGCACTGAAGATTTGGCGGCATTACCTGTACGGGGAGAAGTGTGAGATCTATACCGACCATAAAAGTCTCAAGTATTTCTTTACTCAGAAAGATTTGAACATGAGACAAAGGCGTTGGTTGGAATTAGTGAAGGATTACGATTGTGAGATCCTCTATCATCCCGGAAAAGCCAATGTAGTGGCCGATGCCCTGAGCAGAAAGGGTCCCGGGCAAGTAGCTAACATGGTTCAGATCTCACCCCAGCTAGCTGAGGATATGGTTAGATCCAGCATTGAGTTTGTGGTAGGTCAGCTTCACAACTTGACGCTGCAATCTGATCTATTAGAAAGAATAAAAGTCGCTCAGATGACAGATCCGGAGTTAGTGAAAATCCGAGATGAGGTGTTGGCTAGTCAAGCCAAGGACTTTTCAGTGTCAGATAGTGGGATGCTTTTGTATAAAGCCAGGGTTTGTGTTCCGAACAGTGTGGAACTGAGAAATGAGATCTTTGAGGAGGCTCATTCTACCCCGTATTCTCTGCATCCCGGCACCACCAAGATGTACCAAGATTTGAAACCGTACTTCTGGTGGAGCGGTATGAAGAAGAATTTAGTAGAATTCGTATCGAGATGCCTCACGTGTCAGCAGATTAAGGCTGAACATCAGAGACCAGCAGGGTTGTTGCAGCCTCTAACCCTACCAGAATGGAAATGGGAGGATATTACAATGGATTTTGTGGTCGGGTTACCTAGGACCATGGGTTTATTTGATTCCATATGGGTAGTGGTGGACCGATTTACGAAATCTGCTCATTTTCTGCCGGTTAGAACAACATTTACAGTGGATCAGTTGGCAGAGTTATATGTCAGAGAGATAGTGAGACTTCACGGGGTACCGAAGTCTATAGTTTCGGACAGGGATCCGAAGTTCACCTCCAAATTTTGGCAAAGTTTGCAACGGGCAATGGGTACAAAGCTAAAATTCAGTACAGCATTCCATCCTCAGACAGATGGTCAGTCCGAAAGGACAATTCAGATATTGGAGGATATGTTGAGAGCCTGTGTTATGGACTTTGAGGGTTCATGGAGTAAATATCTACCGTTGATAGAATTTTCGTACAACAATAGTTATCAGAGTACGATAGGGATGGC
The DNA here is from genome assembly GCF_029168945.1 of Cannabis sativa. Lineage (NCBI taxonomy): Eukaryota > Viridiplantae > Streptophyta > Magnoliopsida > Rosales > Cannabaceae > Cannabis > Cannabis sativa. The sequence goes on from NC_083601.1 coordinate 66,060,019, forward strand.
TCCCTATGAACTCTTGTACGGTAGGAAATGTAGATCCCCTATCCACTGGGATGAGACAGGGGAGAGGAAATACCTAGGTCCAGAGTCAGTTCAGCGGACCAATGAGGCAATAGAAAAGATAAAAGCTAGAATGCTTGCCTCACAGAGCAGACAGAAGAGTTACGCAGATCCGAAACGCAGAGATGTTGAGTTTCAAGTAGGGGAACATGTATTTTTACGGGTATCTCCGATGAAGGGGATTAAACGTTTCGGGAAAAGAGGCAAGTTATGCCCTAGATTTACTGGACCTTTCGAGATTCTCGAGAAGATAGGTCAAGTGGCATATCGGTTAGCATTGCCTCCAGCCTTATCAAGAAGGTGCACAACGTATTCCATGTCTCAATGTTGAGAAAATACGTTTCGGACCCCTCTCATATACTCGGTTATGAGAGTCTTCGGCTCGGCCCGGACATGTCATATGAGGAACAACCAGTGCAGATCCTGGATAGAAAGGATAAAGTCCTTCGGAATAAGACCATAGCATTGGTCAAGGTTCTCTGGAGAAACAGTAAGGTGGAAGAAGCCACCTGGGAGCTAGAGTCAGTTATGAGAGCTCAATATCCAGAGTTATTCAGGTTAGATTTCGGGGACGAAATCCTTTTAAGGGGGGAATAGTTGTAAAGCCCGCTTAGTTAATTTGGAAATTATCAGTTGTTTGTGATTAATTATGAAATTATTTATAGCTATTTAAATAATTTATTATACTGTTATTTATGTTATTCAGTAGCTTGCATATTTTGCATTTCCGGTGTCCGGTATTTTGGAACTCGGCGTTTGGCTCAGTAGAAATCACAACTTAGTATGTTAGTAGTTTGGGGACGGGTTTTAGACATTGGGAATGTCGGGAATGGCCGGGAATTTAGAATTTCCCAAAAATACCCCTTTAATATGATTTTCATGATTTTATGGTGGAGGGGCAAAATGGTCTTTTTGCCCCATTAGTGTTTTGTCTTATGTGAGTTTATTAAATGAATTTAAATGGTTATTTTATTTTAATTAGTGGCTGAAATAAGTGATTTAAGTGGCATTATTCATTTACTTTTCTCATTTTCTACACTTAGCAAAAATTAAGAAAAAACTTTGAAAAGAAAATTCTCTCAAGCCTTCTCTCTATTTCGGCTGAGGCATTAGGGTGCATGAAGCTGATTTTTCTCTTTGATTTCCAAGCAAACTCTCATCCTTTCTAAGCATTCTTCAAGCTAGGTTAGCTTCTCTTAATTTTCTTCTTTGAAATTATGAAAAATGGTGAAATTTTGAGTATATGCATGCTTCTTGTGGCTGTGGTTATTACTGTGTTTTGTTGTTGATTTCTGAAGTGTAAAGCATGTCTAATTGAAGTTAATTAAGTGATTTTGAAAGCATGTTAGATAGGTTGTGCAAGCTTTAAGTTTTTATGCAAAGTATGATTTTCAAAGAGTATTGATTGAATCTGTTGCTGGGTTATTGTTGAGGTTTTTGTTTGATTTCAGAAGCTATTTCAAGCTTATTTGAGTAGAATTAACTAGGTTTGGATGCATGTTAGTGGATTTAACCAAGTTTGAGTTTTGGAACTCAAAGCTTGGTCTTTAATGGTGAATTTTGTCTCTGTGAGTTCTGGGTGAATTTGTTGCCTTTAAATGGTTATTTGGGGCATATAGAACAGGTCTGGAAGGTTTGGATTGATTTGGGTTAGAATTGATCAAGTTAGGAATTTTTGAAAAATTCCTGCGAGGAACCGGAATTAGGTTGTGCAACCGAAATTCGGATGGGTGTCCGGTAATTCCCGAACCGAATTCCGGTTGGGCAACCGGTCTACCGGTTGGGGAATTTTCTGAAACCCTAGTTTTCCTCGTTTTTATGTTTTTAGGGGTATTGCCATGCTTTTTTATCGATAGGGAAACTTTTAGTTCCTAGTTTAAGTCCCCGGGAAGTGATTTAGCGTGTCACTTATAGCGTTGTGATTTTTATGGTTTAGGAGCCAGTAATCCGCCACTCAGCTTCAGTTCCGGTCGGGTTGGCGGCACACCTGAAATCGGAATCCAGGTAAGATTAGTATAACAGTATGCATATGTAGATTACATGTTTAGCGTGCATGTAGGAAGCCTGCTAGATTACATTAGTTATGTATATAGGCTTTGAACCATCCAACCCTGTCACGTCGGTACAGTGGAGTATGACCAACGGCGGAGTATGACCGGTTCGACCGATCAGGCTGACATTTGGTTGGTGGTTCAGTGCTATTGACCTATCCCGTCGGTACAGGCTGGAGTATGACCAGCAGCCGGAGTATGACCGGTTCGACCGATCAGGAGGATACTTGTCAATAGTACCGTCCCTATGAACATTCATAACTCAGTACCATGTTGGACATGGCAGTAGTGGCTCAGTACCATGTTGGACATGGCAGTAGCGGGACTCAGTATCGTGTTGGACACGGCAGTTAGAATTATGTATGATATTATTATGCTTTTCTTACTGAGTCTGTCGACTCACAGTTTATGTTCATGTGTAGGTAAAGGCAAGGCTATAGCTGATGGACCGTGAGCGAGCTTATGAGATTGTACATGTCGGGGCGGTTAGGCCTGGAGCGTACGATCCTCGGGACAGCAAGGCTGAATTTTTGTAACTGGTCGTTAGACGACTTTTATTTTGATGTAATAGTTAATCAGTTAAAACTTTTTGTAAAGATTTTTATAATTGGAATCCCGAGTCTTTTGTAATAGGGTTTATAAGTTTAATTAAAGAGCAAAATTTTAATTAATCACGTTTTTCCATAAACCTCGTTGATTAGCAACGAGCTTGACAGTACGTTTAAAAATCACGTAATACGCCTAAGGTAGTTAGGGCCTTACAATTGTGCACCTATGAGGTAGTTCTTTTTCCTAGTAGCAGCTTTCATCCATTCCCCATAAGGCTTAACACTTTGATCAAAATTGGAATCAAATCTCCAGGGACAAAATCTATCCGAGTGGCCAATGAGACCACAAATGAAACAAAATATAGGGACATGTTCATACTTGAATGTAGTCCAGATCCAAGTACCATCTTTTTTAATCAGTTTCATACGCCGTTTAAGAGGCTTGTTGATGTCAATTGTAACCCGAACTCTAAGATAATCCAACCATATTCCAATGAAGTTTTTGGGGTCCGACTTAACGAACTTTCCAATGTAATTACTAGCATGTTTTACCACCCAATCCGACATAAACCCATACTTCAAATCATGAAGCTGAACCCACATATCCAACTCATACAATTGGACCAACCTAGGGTCTTCTCTCCTCTTCAAACGATGAAAAACCAGTTGCATTCTATTAAAAGTCCAAGGACTGCCATCTATCACAGTTTGAACATCAAGTTCATGATAAAACTGAAAAAGATAGCGATTTATATCAAGCTCTTTAACATAGACTCCCTTACCCGCAGGGGCAGAGCCACAGCCAAGAGAAGGGTGGCCATGGCCCCCCCAAATATTTCAAAATTACATTATATATATAAATATTTATAAAATAAAGTATATATATAAATAAAAAAATTAATAATAAATAAACATATACAATATATATATATAGAAGTTGATAACTTTCATCACTAAAGTAGAAGTTGGGATTTAGGGTCTCCTCTAGTTAAGTGTTAGATTATGTTAAAATTATTTTATTCATATAAATTTTTATTTATAAAAAAAGTTTACCACACTTAAAATTTAATTTGTGCCTTAAGTAGAAGTGTAGTAATATTTCCAATTTGGATAATATAAGTAGAAATTTGAATAATAGAGTACTTTTTGTTTTATTTTAATATTTTATTATAGATAATTTTCGACATAAGAAAAAAATCGTTTTAAATTTTAGTATTGCATATAAATATGTACTACAAAAATTTTATTTGATACTAAATTAAAATTTGGCCCCCCTAGCATTTAAGTCCTGGCTCCGCCCCTGCTTACCCGACTGCCAAAGAGAAGCCAGCATGTGTCTCATAGCATCAAAGTCGATTGTTCTATTTGTGAGGAATTTGCCGACCAAGCACCACCTGTCATCAAAAACTTGCTCCTCTCCCTCTTGATCATCCGAAATCAGAACCCCTTCTTCCTCCTCCTCCAATTGTAATTGAGCATATTGATCTGTCCAATCACCCCTGCCATACTACTCGAAGCCATCACAGAAAGATCCAAACAACTACAAGAGACAAACCGAGATTCACAAGAGAACAAAACCAGAATCACATACAACAGTAACCCAAAAACTTTCAAAACATGTCATGAGACATTTTATATTTGTACACTTGTCATAAACAATTTAATAATAGACTATAAGAAAAATGAGATCACATTATGTATAAGTTTCTGATTTTACTGATTTGTGTTAATCCGATTATTTTAGTATTTACTATTTAAATAAGAAATAAAATAAATATTTTGTTTAGAATAAAATTAACTCGTTCAACTTTCATTCTTGTTTTCTTCATTTGTCCTCTTTGAGTTGAGATAATTCGATAAGCATTTCCTACTCTAGTCTTACTATTTTTTGATTTCTTTTGTAATATAATTGTAACAAAAATCATGTTTATTATATATATATATATACATATATATATATATAAATGGAAGAGATTTCAATGGTTACATTTTTATTGTAACCATCATGGTTACATTTTTTTAAGTCATTGGATTACTATTAAATGGTTGTGAATAATTTGGAAATTAAATAAAAATAAATAATAAATAACTTGAAACCTGAAAGTGACCTAATCATTTATTTCCTTATAAAACTTTAATTAAGATTAATTATATTTTAAAATTAATTAATTATAATGATTAATTAATTTTTTGCAATTTATTACTATATAAGGATCTTTGAGCAAATTATTTTTTTTATACTTAAATTATTTAAAATTTTATAGCAAAACTTTTTATAATTTAAAATTATACACATATAATTTCATAATTTAAATTTTATTATACTTGTAATCTTAATTTTAAATTATTACACTTAATTATTTAATTTTTTTATTTAAATATTTAAAAAGTAAAAAATAAAATAAGTTGAATGATTTTTTTGAAAAAAAATGGCTGCACTTGTTATCGATTGATTAGCTTGAGGCCTCATACTTAGTTCATATAATTGTAACAAAATAATTAAATATCATTTAAAAATAATTAATTATTTAAAAATTTATTAGAAGAAGAGAATTTTAATTTGTGTCAAAAGAAGTTTAATTTTTGTAAGCAAAATAAATTTTATTGTAAATATTATAATTAAATGGCTTAATTATTAAAATAATTCAAGTAAGGATTTAAATATAAATATTAATTGCTAAAAGAGGTCTTGTTAAATATTTAATTAATTATTTTAAGAAAATAGTTAATTATAATTAAATAATTCTAAAAAAAGAATGTCTACTATTTAATTAATTATTTTAAGAAAATAGTTAATTATAATTAATTAAATCTAAAAAAGGAAAGTCTACCTATTAGTAACCTGCTATTACAGGTTAAAGAAAAATGTAATCATATGGTTACTATAAAAATGTATCCATTAAATAGTCACCTATATATATATTAATTTCAATATGCAGAATTGAATGTTTGAAAGGAACTAATTATGATAATGGTTTTGTTTTGTTGAGTTTTAGCTTCTTATTTGTAAGAGTATGCAACTTGAAAAACTATTCTATTCATATCATGCTACATTGCAATACTCTATTCTTTCATGGTTTTAGGATATTATTTTTATTTTATTTTATTAAACTAAGCCTCGGTTGTGTGAGCTTTTATTAAACTACTTTTTAACTTTATATAAATTCCAAAAGACTTATTTTAATATTTTTTAAAGAAATTATCTAAATTGAAATGATTAATTATTTGTGGCAGTTGGAATTACTCTCGTACATCAATAGTAATAAATAATAATAAAATTCTATATGGATTTTAATATTGAAATATTTTATTTAATTGACTTAAAAAGGTCTCCAACGAGAAGGTTTAAATAAGAGGTTGGGGGAATAAGGGGCCTATAAACCAACCATGCATTTATCATTATGTATTCCTTTAAAACTAAAAGTACTATTGTTTTTCCTAAAAAAAAGGTGCTATTGTTTAATAATTTGTGCTTTAATTTAATTGAAACCTATGTATATAATTTATCAACCATGCCTTTAAAGCACTATGCATGCCCTAAAAGTAGATGAAAAAAAAAGGCTACCCGTAGTTAACATGTGGCCATTAAAAATACAAAAAATAATTAAAAAATATATGTCAACTCCCACAACCACAAGTACTACTACTAAACTATTAGAGTCATTAAAATCTAACTAAGATTGCTAGTTTAATACCAAAAGGCTAAAGCCATGTTTCTGGTATAATTGTACAACCTAATATTAATTAATTAATGCTTATAATTTATTTATTCATGCAATTTTTTTTTAAATAAAAATAATATAAAATTTATTCCCATTTATTTGGTTTTATTAATTAAAATGTTATTCTTATATTTTCACTTTCCAATTAAATATCACCATAACATGTTTTACTAATAAGCACTAAAAATCACTAAGATAAGTATTTTCTTACATTTTTTTACTTATTTATTAAAATTAAGAAATGAAGAATCTTATTAAATAAAGGATAAAAGAAAGAAAATATCTCCCCCACCAATTTTTCAAGGAATGACATTAGGTAATGTCTTTTAATTATTTATGTATATTTTTTTAAATATAAAATGTATAATTACTATAAAAAATATTAAATAAATAATGATAATTTTATCTTTTAAAATATGTCTTACAAAATAACTACTATATATACTATAGTTTAACTTAAAAGAGCAATTTAGTCATTTTAAGCATTTTGATTACGTAACCTGATAAAGTAAACAAGATAAATTATTATCATTCAATTTTTAAACAATTTTAGTAAACAACATATTACAAATATTGACTCAAATTATTTTTTATTATACGGTTATGATTCTTTAATAATTTATTCTAATTCTGAATGTTGTGTACTAAATGTGCCACTAACAGGGTGTTTGGTATGTGAGTTTGAGTTAGAGAAAATTGACTTGGAGGGAATATGAAATTGAAGTGTTACAGCGGATTAATATTACCACTATTTTTAGTTTAAAAAGTGAGACTCACTTGGAAATACGAAGCCCTTGGTAATCAAAATTTAATTTAAATTTGACATTCTCATTTACATTAAATCTAAACCTCATACCAAACACTCAAGAAGAATATTTTTTAAAAGAAAATAAAAGATAAGCTATATATACTATATATATACACAATATATATAATGATATTTTTGGTGTGATTTAAATTTTATTTGTAAAATAGTTTAACTATAAAAATAAAGTAAATTTGTAATGACCGCAAGATTTAGATATGGATTAGTGGGGTTATAAATATTAATTTTATTATTTTTATCATTATTACTGATGATTATATGTGAATGTTTATGTTAAATGCAAAATATGTTATTCTTGTGATTTTGCTCGGTGGCGATGAAAAATGCAACAGAGGTATTTTAGTCACATGGATAAATATAGAACCTATTGTTATTGGAAATATATTATGCAGATTTAAATGGTGAGTTTAGGCGGGGTTGTGATATTAGACTATTTTACCCCTAAGTCGTTCATTGAGTTAGGGTTAAGTGTAAGGGTAGTTTGGTTTTTTTAGTGTTATGTATAGGTGTCATTTTGTTAGAGTGGCAGCTGGCTTTTCTTTTTGTAGGTAAAAATTATACTTTTAAGTATAATAATGATATGGTTTATTTGGTGTAAAAACATTAGGAAGGATGAGACAAAATTGAAATAAACCTAGGGTTACCTACCCCTTCTCTTATTCCTTGTTCGAACCAGCCTTGAAGCTAAGGGGAAATCAGTGTTTGCACCATAATTTTGTGGAATTCCAGCTAGAGTTTGAAGAGAATCAAGTGAAGGTAAAAACCTTGAATTCTATCTATGTTATTATTGAAGTTTTGTTGAAATTAGGATTGTAATTTGAGGATTTCGGTTCTGTTTGGATGAATTTGGTTTGGGTTAGCTTCTGTAGGTTTCAATTGTTGATTTATGACTGCTTGTGATGTTGTTGTTAGCTAATATTGAAGTTGAGCAAGTTTGAGTTCTTAGAACTCAAACTTGACTCTACAATGGCATGATGAGTTTTGGTGTGTTTCTCCTATTGTTTTTGTGTGGAAATTGTTCTAGAATATGTGTACAGGTGTTTTGGAAAGTATGGTTAGATTCTGGGAAGTTTTGGCCGACCTCGGGAATTTTTGGGGTTTCTTGGTGCAAACCTGTAACACCCTAACTAACATAGGCGTATTACGTGATTTTTAAACATGCTGTGCAGCTCGTTGCTAATCAACGAGGTTTATGGAAAAACGTGATTAATTAAAGTTTTTTTGCTTTTTAATTAAACTTATAAAATAATATTACAAAAGACTCGGGATCCCGATTATAAAATCATTTACAAAAAGATTTAATTGTTTAACTGATACACAAAATAAATGTCGCCTAGCGACCAGTTACAAAATCAGCCTCGCTGTCCCGAGGATCGTACTCTCCAGGCCTAACCGCCCCGACATGTACAATCTTCACAAGCTCGCTCACGGTCCATCAGCTTTAGCCTTGCCTTTACCTACACATAAATGTAGAACTGTGAGTCGACAGACTCAGTAAGAAAAGCATAATAATAATCATACATAAATCCTGGTCATGATCAGACGCCCATACCCCTGATCATAACCTTAACTGCCGTGTCAACCACGATACTGAGTCCCGCTACTGCCGTGTCCAACACGGTACTGAGCCACTACTGCCATGTCCAACATGGTACTGAGTTCTGAATGTTCATAGGGACGGTACTATTGACACGTAACAGCCTGATCGGTCGAACCGGTCATACTCCGGCTGCTGGTCATACTCCAGCCTGTACCGACGTGTTACTATATCCACCTGATCGTTCGAACCGGTCATACTCCGGCTGCTGGTCATACTCCAGCCTGTACCGACGGGATACGTCAATAGTACAGAACCATCAACCAAATGTCAGCCTGATCGGTCGAACCGGTCATACTCCGGCTGCTGGTCATACTCCAGCCTGTACCGACGTGACAGGGTTGGATGGTTCGAAGCCAACATACATAACTAATGTAATCTAACAGGCTTCCTACATGCACGCTAAACATGTAATCTACATATGCATACTGTTATACTAATCTTACCTGGATTCCGAATTCAGGTGTGCCGGTCAACCTGACTAGAACTTTAGCTGAGCGGCGGATTACAGGCTCCTAAACCATAAAAATCACAACACTATAAGTGACACGCTAAATCACTTCCCGGGGACTTAAACTAGGAACTAAAAGTTTCCCTATCGATAAAAACCATGGCGATACCCCCTAAAACATAAAAACGAAGAAAACTAGGGTCCCTGAATTTTCCCCAACCGGTAGACCGGTTGCCCAACCGGAATTCCGGTTCTGGAAAATTCAGAACCCTCATCCGGAATTCCGGATGCACAACCGGAATTCCGGTTCCTCGCAGGCAGCAAACCCAAATTTTCATAACTTGCACAAATCAACCCCAAATCACATGAAACCTTCCAGACCAGTTCTATACCTCCCCTAGAACATTTGCAAAGCATTTAAACAACTCAGAAATCACAGATACGAAAAATGCCATTGGAGCTCAAGTTTTGAGTTCTAAACTCAAACTTGAGCAAAACCACCTAATATGCATTCAACTACGCTTCAAACTCATAATCAAGCTAATTACAACCTTAGAAACTAGAATCAAATTAATGCAAACATAACAGCCACCAAAACCTCCATTTTTCTTTGAAAACCATAGCTTTTTACATAAAAATCTAACCAACTAGAGCAAGGAACTCAAGCATGCAATTCAATCTAATTAAACCTACTTATTTCAACATTTTAATCAAAGAAACAACAACAACAATAACCAGCAGCAACATCACCAAAAACGTCATGCATTACTCAACTTAAATCATCAAAACACAACAATTTTTAAAGAAACAATGAAGAGAAGCTAACCTAGCTTGAAGAATACTTAGATTGGATGAGAAATTACTTGAAAATCAGAGCAAAAACCCAGCTCCTTGCACCCACACACTTAGCCGAGAGAGAGAGAGGAAAAGAGAGAGAGTGTTTTGAATTTCTAACTTGTGATTTTTTGTAAAATGAGAAAAATGAAATAAAATAAACATATATCATTCATTTCAGCCATTTATTAATAAAATAAACCTTTATTTTCCATTTAATAAACTCACTAAAAGACAAAACATCATTGGGGCAAAAAGACCAATTTGCCCCTCCACACTAAAATCACATAATAAACACTAAAGGGGTATTTTTGGGAAATTCTAAATTCCCGGCCATTCCCGACATTCCCAATGTCTAAAAACCAGTCCCAAACTACTAACATACTAAGTTGTGATTTCTACTGAGCCAAACGCCGAGTTCCGAAATACCGGGCACCGGAAATGCAAAATATGAAAACTACTGAATGACATAGCAATGTATTTCTGAATTCCATAAATAACAGTATAATAAATTATTTAAATAGCTATAAATAATTTCCATAATTAATCATAATTAACTGTTAATTTCCAAATTAAACTAAGCGGGCTTTACAACTATCCCCCCCTTAAAAGGATTTCGTCCCCGAAATCTAACCTGAATAACTCTGGATATTGAGCTCTCATATCTGACTCTAGCTCCCAGGTGGCTTCCTCCACCTTGCTGTTTCTCCAGAGAACTTTGACCAATGCTATGGTCTTATTCCGAAGGATTTTATCCTTTCAATCCAGGATCTGCACTGGCTATTCCTCATAAGTCATGTCTGGCTGTAGCTCAAGACTCTCATAACTGAGTATATGAGAGGGATCTGAAACGTATTTTCTCAACATCGAGACGTGGAATACGTTGCGAACTGCTGATAAGGCTGGAGGCAATGCTAACCGATATGCCACTTGACCTATCTTCTCGAGAATCTCGAAAGGTCCTGTAAATCTAGGGCATAATTTGCCTCTTTTCCCGAAACGTTTGATCCCCTTCATCAGAGATACCCGTAAGAACACATGTTCCCCTACTTGGAACTCGACATCTCTGCGTTTCGGATCTGCGTAACTCTTTTGTCTGCTCTGTGAGGCAAGCATTCTAGCTTTTATCTTCTCTATCGCCTCATTGGTCCGTTGCACTGACTCTGGACCTAAGTATTTTCTCTCCCCTGTCTCATCCCAATGGATGGGAGATCTACATTTCCTACCGTATAACAGTTCATAGGGAGCCATCCCTATCGTACTCTGGTGACTGTTGTTGTAAGAAAATTCTATCAACGGTAGATACTTATTCCATGAGCCTTCAAAGTCCATAACACAGGCTCTCAACATGTCCTCCAATATCTGAATTGTCCTTTCGGACTGACCATCTGTCTGAGGATGGAATGCTGTACTGAATTTCAGCTTTGTACCCATTGCTCTTTGCAAACTTTGCCAAAATTTGGAGGTGAACTTCGGATCCCTGTCTGAAACTATAGACTTCGGTACTCCGTGAAGTCTTACGATCTCCCTAACATACAATTCTGCCAACTGATCCACTGTAAATGTTGTTCTAACCGTCAGAAAATGAGCAGATTTCGTAAATCGATCCACCACTACCCAGATGGAATCAAACAAACCCGTGGTCCTAGGTAACCCGACCACAAAATCCATCGTGATATCTTCCCATTTCCATTCTGGTAGGGTTAGAGGCTGCAACAACCCTGCTGGTCTCTGATGTTCAGCCTTAATCTGCTGACAAGTGAGGCATCTCGATACGAATTCTACCAAATTCTTCTTCATACCGCTCCACCAGAAGTACGGTTTCAAATCTTGGTACATCTTAGTGGTGCCGGGATGCAGAGAATACGGGGTAGAATGAGCCTCCTCAAAGATCTCATTCCTAAGTTCCACACCACTCGGAACACAAACCCTGGCTTTATACAAAAGCATCCCACTGTCTGACACTGAAAAATCCTTGGCTTGACCAGCCAATACCTCATCTCTGATCTTTACTAAATCTGGATCTGTCATCTGAGCGACTTTTATTCTTTCCAACAAGTCAGATTGTAGCGTTAAGTTGTGAAGCTGACCTACCACAAACTCAATGCTGGATCTAACCATATCCTCTGCTAGCTGAGGTGAGATCCGATCCATACTAGCTACTTGCCCGGGACCCTTTCTGCTCAGGGCATCGGCCACTACATTGGCTTTTCCGGGGTGATAGAGGATTTCACAGTCGTAATCTTTCACTAACTCCAACCAACGCCTTTGTCTCATATTCAAATCCTTCTAAGTAAAGAAATACTTGAGACTTTTATGGTCGGTATAGATCTCACACTTTTCCCCGTAAAGATAATGCCGCCAAATCTTCAATGCGAAAACCACCGCGGCCAACAGGTCATGAGTCGGGTATCGCTGTTCATAATCCTTTAACTGACGGGAGGCATAAGCGATGACCCGATCGGCTTGCATCAATACACACCCCAAACCCTGTTTGGATGCGTCACAATAAACTACGAACTTCTCGTTGTCAGAAGGCAAAGCTAGCACTGGAGCGGTAATCAACCTCTGTTTTAGCTCCTGAAAACTAGCTTCGCACTTATCTGACCAGATAAACCGCTGATTTTTCTTTGTAAGTTCGGTTAGGGGCATTGAAATTTTAGAGAACCCTTCGATGAACCTACGGTAGTACCCAGCTAAACCTAAGAAGCTTCTGATCTCTGTCACTGTCTTCGGTCTCGGCCAATCCCTGACGGATTCGATCTTCCCGGGATCCACCTTGATCCCATCTTTGCTCACAATGTGCCCTAGGAAAGACACCTGAGATAGCCAGAACTCACATTTCTTGAACTTGGCATAAAGCTTATGTTCTCGAAGCCGTTGCAGTACCATCTGAAGATGTAACTCGTGCTCCTCTTCTGATTGAGAGTACACGAGGATGTCGTTGATAAACATAATCACACAGATATCGAGGAAATCCTTGAATACTCTATTCATCAGGTCCATGAATGCTGCAGGAGCATTGGTTAGTCCAAATGACATCACCAGAAATTCGTAATGTCCATACCTAGTGCGGAAAGCCGTCTTCGGAATGTCCTCCTCTCGGATTCTCAACTGATGATAACCCAAACGGAGATCAATCTTAGGAAAGACCGTCTTCCCCTGAAGCTGATCGAACAAATCATCGATCCTAGGTAATGGATATTTATTCTTCACCGTCAGCTTGTTCAATTCCCTGTAGTCGATGCACATCCTCATAGATCCATCCTTCTTCTTGAAGAATAAAACCGGGGCTCCCCAGGGTGACACACTGGGCCGAATAAACCCTATGTCAAGCAACCCTTGGAGCTGAATCTTTAATTCCTTAAGTTCAGCTGGAGCCATTCTATACGGGGCTTTGGAAACCGGTTCCACCCCTGGTGCCAAGTCTATCACGAAGTCAATCTCCCGCTGAGGCGGTAACCCTAGAAGTTCTTCGGGAAAAACATCCCAAAATTCTCGAACCACTTTGATGTCCTCTGGCCGAATGGTATCTGGCCGAGTGGTGTCCACCACTACGGCCAGAAACCCTAAGCAACCGCCGTGCAACAATTCTCTAGCTGACATAGCCGAGATCACCGGGATCCGAGATCCCTGAACTGAACCAACAAACACAAATGGTTCTTCACTTTCCGGTTGGAAGATCACCATCTTTCTTTTACAATCAATACTCGCCAAATATTTAGATAGGAAATCCATTCCTAAAATAATATCAAATTCGACTAAACTCATCTCTATGAGATCAGCACTTAACTCTCTACCATCTATCCTGATCGGCATAGACCTAATCCACCTATTGGAGATAACCAATTCTCCGCCAGGTAATAGGGTTCCAAACCCTGATTCATATCTATCATACGGTCTACCCAATTTACTAAAGACTCTGGCCGCCACATAAGAATGTGTAGCCCCAGAATCAAACAGCACTGAATATAGCGAGTTATTAATAGAAAGCTGACCTGTGACAACTGATGGGCTGGCATCTGCATCAGCCTGAGTGATAGCGAACACCCTGGCTGGAGTGGGTATCGCTGGAGCTCTCGGTGCCTCTGATCGGAGCTGGGGACAGTCCCTCTTGAAGTGTCCGGGCATGCCACAGTGAAAGCATCCCTGACCTTTGCACTCACCCCGATGGTGCCTCTTGCAGCTAGGGCACTCGGGATAGGAGAATCGGGTCTCAGTACCACCAGGACGACTCCTTCTGTTCTGGTTCCCCCGGAACCTCTTGTTCTGACTCGAGCCACTAGAAGCAGTGGGTGCTCTCTTCCTCTGATCAATGGCCGAACCACTACTCCCCCTGCTAAAACCTGATGCAGGAGGGGTAGGAGCCCCGCCACTCACCGGAGTACTGGCTTACTCCGACATACACCCAACTGCGCCCTCAGCTCGCAGTGCCTTCTCCACCATCTGAGCATAGGTGGTGCTGTCGTCCGTGGTAATCATCAGATCATGCTTGATCTTGGCATTCAACCCGTCCAGGTACTTCTCCTTCTTACTGAAGTCGGTCGGCACAATTCCCGAGGCTAACCTCGCCAACCGATCAAACTGAGTAGTATACTCAGTGACGCTCATATTCTCACATTGGGTCAGGTGAGCGAACTCTTTCCTCTTGGCGCTTCTGACCGCCTCATTGTAGTACTTCGCGTTGAAGAGTTCCTGGAACCTTTCCCAGGTCATGGTGGTGACGTCATGGATCTGGGACACCATGTCCCACCAGACCAGAGCGTCCTCCTGGAACTGGAAAGTGGCACACACCACTCTGTCGTTACCGGTGACACCCATGAAATTCAGGATCTTGGTAATCACCGTTAGCCACTGTTCGGCTTTCATCACGTCCGGACCTCCCAGGAAAATCGGAGGTGCTTGCTTCCGGAACCGTTCGTACAGGGGTTCCAATCTATTGGCCGCTACCACTATCTCGGCCTGGGCAGCAGGGGCAGGTGCCACTGGAACTACGGGCACTGGAACTGCAGGAGCACCCTGCTGTCTCAACCTCTGAATCTTGAGGTCTTGCTCTTCGATCCGGGCTTGCATTTCCGCAAACCGTACCTCCCAATTCTGGGCTCCCTGATCGGCTGGGGGAGCCTGGGCAGCCTGTGGCGGGTTCTCATCACCCCGACCACGAGCCCTGCCTCGGGGACCTCTACCTCGGCCCCTAACAGGTGGGGGAAACTGAGCTCCTTGTCCTTGGTTCGACCCCACTGAGTTGCCCTGACTCCTGGTAGTCTGCCTGGCGTCCATCTGATTAGAACCGCCTGCGAAACTAAGAGTTGGCATATCAGGTCGTATTCAAGGAGAGCTTACTAATGCCGCTTAATTTGGAAATTAAAACGAAACATGCGCCTATTCTACTATCAGGCTACTAACATGCTTCCTAACAGGCTTTTCTTTTTCATAACTGAATAAAATAAACTACTAAAGCAATAAAGGCTTACTGAACCGTGAAACGAGCTAACTGCTGATGATGATTGTACATGTCGTGACGATCTTCGGAAGACAACCTGGCGGCTCTGATACCAAATTGTAACACCCTAACTAACATAGGTGTATTACGTGATTTTTAAACATGTTGTGCAGCTCGTTGCTAATCAACGAGGTTTATGGAAAAACGTGATTAATTAAAGTTTTTTTGCTTTTTAATTAAACTTATAAAATAATATTACAAAAGACTCGGGATCCCGATTATAAAATCATTTACAAAAAGATTTAACTGTTTAACTGATACAAAAAATAAATGTCGCCTAGCGACCAGTTACAAAATCAGCCTCGCTGTCCCGAGGATCGTACTCTCCAGGCCTAACCGCCCCGACATGTACAATCTTTACAAGCTCGCTCACGGTCCATCAGCTTTAGCCTTGCCTTTACCTACACATAAACGTAGAACTGTGAGTCGACAGACTCAGTAAGAAAAGTATAATAATAATCATACATAAATCCTGGTCATGATCAGACGCCCATACCCCTGATCATAACCATAACTGCCGTGTCCAACACTATACTGAGTCCCACTACTGCCGTGTCCAACACGGTACTGAGCCACTACTGCCATGTCCAACATGGTACTGAGTTCTGAACGTTCATAGGGACGGTACTATTGACACGTAACAGCCTGATCGGTCGAACCGGTCATACTTCGGCTGCTGGTCATACTCCAGCCTGTACCGACGTGTTACTATATCCACCTGATCGGTCGAACCGGTCATACTCCGGCTGCTGGTCATACTCCAGCCTGTACCGACGGGATACGTCAATAGTACGGAACCATCAACCAAATGTCAGCCTGATCGGTCAAACCGGTCATACTCCGGCTGCTGGTCATACTCCAGCCTGTACCGACGTGACAGGGTTGGATGGTTCGAAGCCAACATACATAACTAATGTAATCTAACAGGCTTCCTACATGCACGCTAAACATGTAATCTACATATGCATACTGTTATACTAATCTTACCTGGATTCCGAATTCAGGTGTGCCGGTCAACCTGACTGGAACTTTAGATGAGCGGCGGATTACAGGCTCCTAAACCATAAAAATCACAACACTATAAGTGACACGCTAAATCACTTCCCGGGGACTTAAACTAGGAACTAAAAGTTTCCCTATCGATAAAAAGCATTGCAATACCCCCTAAAACATAAAAACGAGGAAAACTAGGGTCCCTGAATTTTCCCCAACCGGTAGACCGGTTGCCCAACCGGAATTCCGGTTCTGGAAAATTCAGAACCCTCATCCGGAATTCTGGATGCACAACCGGAATTCCGGTTCCTCACAGGCAGCAAACCCAAATTTTCATAACTTGCACAAATCAACCCCAAATCACATGAAACCTTCCAGACCAGTGTACCTCCCCTAGAACATTTCCAAAGCATTTAAACAACCCAGAAATCACAGATACGAAAAATACCATTGGAGCTCAAGCTTTAAGTTCTAAACTCAAACTTGAACAAAACCACCTAATATGCATTCAACTATGCTTCAAACTCATAATCAAGCTAATTATAACCTCAGAAACTAGAATCAAATTCATGCAAACATAACAGCCACCAAAACCTCCATTTTTCTTTGAAAACCATAGCTTTTTACATAAAAATCTAACCAACTAGAACAAGGAACTAAAGTATGCAATTCAATCTAATTAAACCTACTTATTTCAACATTTTAATCAAAGGAACAACAACAACAATAACCAGCAGCAACATCACCAAAAACATCATGCATTACTCAACTTAAATCATCAAAACACAACAATTTTTAAAGAAACAATGAAGAGAAGCTAACCTAGCTTGAAGAATGCTTAGATTGGATGAGAAATTACTTGAAAATCAGAGCAAAAACCCAGCTCCTTGCACCCACACACTTAGCCGAGAGAGAGAGGAAAAGAGAGAGAGTGTTTTGAATTTCTAACTTTGTGATTTTTTGTAAAATGAGGAAAATGAAATAAAATAAACATATATCATTCATTTCAGCCATTTATTAATAAAATAAACCTTTATTTTCCATTTAATAAACTCACTAAAAGACAAAACATCATTGGGTCAAAAAGACCAATTTGCCCCTCCACACTAAAATCACATAATAAACACTAAAGGGGTATTTTTGGGGCCATTCCCGACATTCCCAATGTCTAAAAACCCGTCCCAAACTACTAACATACTAAGTTGTGATTTCTACTGAGCCAAACGCTGAGTTCCAAAATACCGGGCACCTGAAATGCAAAATATGAAAACTACTGAATGACATAGCAACGCATTTCTGAATTCCATAAATAACAGTATAATAAATTATTTAAATAGCTATAAATAATTTCCATAATTAATCATAATTAACTGTTAATTTCCAAATTAAACTAAGCGGGCTTTACAAAATCGGTCGACCAATTTTACAGGACCTGTAAAACCGGTTAACCGGTTTACAGGCAGGATTCCCGAAAATGTGAATTTTCTAGTTGTGTTATTTTCAGGGCTTGGTTTGGTGTTCTCCCTGGTATTTAGGGCATTAGTATGTTATGTATCTTTGAGGTTACTCTTGGTTGTAAGTTTAGGGTTTCGGAAAGGGTTTATTCAAGTTATTTACCCAATTGTGTAATGTGACTTAGGACCTTCGTTTAGCTCGTGAATTTTCCATTCAAGTCGATCGACACGCTTGAATCTGGAAGTGACGTAAGATTAACATAAATTATGTATATGTATGTGTGTATGTATGTGAATGCATGATGTTTATACTGTTTTACACTACCAACCCTAGGTTAAATATAATATTGAGAGTGTTGGTACAATGTAAAATGTTTAGGGGTAAGTTACGGTGTTACCAATACAAGTACAAGTGAGTACAAAGTGCATGTGGTACAACACTCAGTAGCTCTTGGAAGTACAATATGGCCCTACCAACACTAGTACGGAGTTGGTACTTCAGTGCATGTGGTACAGAGGTCGTACTTCCATTAAGAACGTTCTTAATCATTTGGCGATCCTTGTACTTAGGCACAGGAGGGCCTAAGTCTAAATCATCGTTTCTTGATATATATAATTTGTATATCTTACTGAGTCTGTTGACTCATTAGTGTGATACTATATGTAGGTAAGGGAAAAGCAAAAGTAGAAGAACAATAAGCTTTTAGCTTGGCGATGATTGTACATACTACAACAGTGCAACCTGGAGAGTTCGATCATACTGCATTTTGGAATTTAGCTTTTTGTTAATACTTTGTGACTTGGGTAAAAAAAGAAGTATATGTATTTTGTATTTTTTCAAACGGGTTTAATCCGGGATCCCGACTTGTAAACTCTATACGTATATTTTTTTTTTTTATTGTTATCTGGTTTTATAAATTTTAAAGTCTAACTCCAATTAGTTGTCAGTTGGGTATTACAAATTTTTTATCATTAATTGCCAATTTTAATTAAAAAATATGTTTTGCTTTTTTCAATTTTTCTTCTTTAAGGGGATAGTTGGACTTATCTCTATGTGAGTTTGCCCATGGTCACAATAATGAACTTAAAAGAAATCTTAGAGAATATTAGTGGTGTCAAACATATCACTGAAATATATCATAGGGTAAATATTAAATTTAACATATTTTAATTTAATAATTATTATATATATAGAAAAAAAAAACTCTAAGTACTTACAAAATAGGGTAAATATTATTTTGAACTCTGTATTTTACAAAAGTTACTAATTAGACTCTGTATTTTATTAAATGATAAAATAGACCTTATATTTTTCAAAATAGTAAAAATAGGATACCGAGCTCAATTTTCAACAAGTATATTACAGATACAAAAAATGTAACCAGTTTTATCATAACATCTTTAGATCAGATTATTATTAAGTTTTATTTTGATTAAAAATCAATTCAAGGTCCTATTTGTATAATTTTGAAAAATACATTGTCCATTGTGTCATTTAACAAAACAGATGATCTAATTAGTCACTTTTTTAAAATGTAAACAGTTTTGTTATAATACATTTAGATCAGATTATTATTAAATTTTATTTTGACAAAAAATCAGTTCATGGTACTATTTTTACTATTTTGGAAAATACAGAATTCATTTTGTCATTTAACAAAATAGAGCGTCTAATCTGTAACTTTTACAAAACACAGAGCCAAAATAGTATTTATCGTAACTAAATAAAACGATATATCTTCTCATTTGATTAGTATAGTAATATATAGTTGATGAGATGAAAATATTTAAATCTATGAGTTATTTATGAGGCATTAGTGTGACAAAAGGACCAGGACCACTAGGAAAAAAAAGAAGCTTTCTTGATAAATAACGAGAGAGCGTGGCTAGTTAATGGGTGTCTTCCTACGAGAGTTAAGTTGAAAACTAAACATGTTGATGTATCTTTATTTTGTCCAATTTGTCATGAGGCAGGTGAATCAATTTTGCACTATTTAGTTGCTTGTGATTTTGCGCAAAAGTGTTGGCAGGTGGCAGGTTTGGCTATGATTCCAATTGATGCAAGGTCATTTGGGGACTGACTTCTTCATTTGTTCTCACGATCAGGTGAGGAACAATGTGTAATTAGGCGGTGATGTTGGTTAGGGCGATTTGGTTCTCATGAAATTAACTCTTGTGGAAGGGTATGCAAAGTTGGGTGGAGTTCGTTGTCAATTTGGCTCGTATCACTCTTGATCAGTGGAGAAAAGCTCAAGAACGAAGTTTGTTTCCTGCATCTGATACTTAGTATCTTTCAGATGGGGCTGAGTTGTGGTCTAAACCAGGTTATGAAAAACTTAAAAAGTGAATATTGATGCCGCATTGTTTGACGATGAGGGAAGCCATGGTTTTGATGGGATTATTCGGGATCAAAAGGGTCAGGTTGTGGCTGGGCCTTCCAGCATATACAGTTCTGGTTTGTCAAGTCATAGTTAGCATCCACAAACCCTTTTAACTCCAATTCTCCTTTTGCATTCTAATAGGTCAGACCATAATTCTAAGTGCCATTTATGTTTCCTAATAACCATTTGAGGGCCTTTTAGTGTTCAATGCCCATATTGGACATGAATCGGCTTAGGATTCTTAGAGCGTGAGCTATGTCCAGTCTAGTGGTCACCATCGCATACATTAAACATCCTAAGACCATAGCATAGGGTACATCCTTCATTTCATCTTCTCCTTCAAATTGTTCAAAAATTGTTCCTTCGACAAAATGAACTGTCCCCCTAACAAAACAGATGTACTCTTTGTATCTTCCATGTTTAACTTTTGAATAACTTTATTGATGTACCCAAACTGCTTCAAGCCGAAAGTCCCCTCCTTCCAGTTCCTTGAAACATCAATACCAAGTATCTTTTGAACTAGTTTAAGCTCTTTCATCTCAAATTTTCTTTTAAGCTTGACTTTGATATTTTTGATCATTGATTTCCTTGCCCATGATGAGTATAACATCCACATAGAGCAATAGAAACACAGTTGTAGATTGCTCCATGTTCTTAAAATATAAGCAATGACCATATGCTGATCGTTTGAACCCAATTTGTTGTATACAAGTGTCAAATCATTTATTCCATTATCTTGGAGACTATTTCAAATCATATAGGGACTTGTTAAGCTTGCAAATTAACTCAACTCCTTTCCCTTCAACCTGAAACCCAAGTGGTTGTTTCAAGTAGATCTCTTCACTCAAGAATCCATTTAGAAAGGTAGTTTTGACATCAAGTTGTTCAACTTCAAACTCCATTTGAGATGCCAAAGACAACATCAATCTTATCATATTGTACTTTACCACAGGTGAGAAGATTTTAGTGTAGTCTATTTCTTCCACCTGAGTAAAGCCTTTAACCACCAACCTGGCTTTGAACTACACTAGTTCATTTTCATTAATTCACTCTTTCACCTTAAGAATCCATTTTTACTCCACAATCTTTTTGTTCTCTGACTTTGGTACAACTACCCAAGTCTTGTTCTCCAAGAGTTAATCCATCTCCTCATCCATGGCCTAAAGCCATTTAACCTAAAATGCCTCTTCGTAGCTTTAGGGCTCTTTAATTTTAGTTTGTTGTATTGCTGCCAATGCAAATGCTATTAAGTATGCTTCCGTGAACCTTGTCGGAGGGTGAATATCTCATCTAGTTTTATCTTGTGTCAATTGATAACCTTCCAGACCTATCTATCCAAGCCCTTTCGAAACCTCTATTTGGTTTTCGTTATCTTCTAGCTCAGCATTAGCTTTCGTTTGCATACTGTCTTCCGGTTCCATAATAGCTTTTGTCTGTGAACCTTCTTCTCGATGTTCCGTTCCATAATCTATTTCCATGTGTGTAATGTTCTTTTTTCCTATTTTTTCTACATCACACGAAAACACACTACCTTTCTCGGATCTCAAGTAAGGATATTCCAATTCATTAAAAATAACATTTCTAGCAATCACAATCTTTGGTCTACCCTTCTTGGAAATGTAAATTATATACTCCTTGGTACCTAAGGCATAACCTAGAAAAGTTCCCTTAACATATTTAGGTTCCAACTTATCAATAGATTGATGTACATATGTTATACACCCAAAAGCTCTTAAATGCATTAGGTTTGGGGTTTTGTTGTACCGCATTTCATAAGGGGTTTTAAGCCTATAACTCAGTTTGTGCTTCTGTTTATATGGTAGGTTGTAGTTGCTAGACCTTCCCCCCAAAATTGTTTTTCTAATATGAAACTGAACAATAAGCATCTACCTTTATTCAGCAAGGTTCAGTTCATCCTTTTAACAATGCCATTTTGCTCTAGGGTCTTCACTACGGTTCTATGCCTAGTGATTCCATCTTTTGACACAACATGTCAAATTCAAAGTTAATAAACTCTAACCTATTGTCCGTCCTAAGGATCTTAACTTTTAGATCAGTTTGGTTTTCTACCTGAGTTTTCCAAATTCTAAATTGTTCCAAGCACTTATTCTTGGCTGCTAGTATATAGGTCCAAACACACCTACTATAATCATCAACTATAGAAAGAAAATACGCTTTGTATGACCCTTAAAGATTAGCATGCACATATTCAAATATCTTTTAGTTGTGTGCCTTGCCATAGTGAATTTCAGCTTATGTTGTTTCCCTAAAACACAGACTTCACAAAATGGTAAGACACAAGATTTTAAATTTTTAATTATACCTTATTTGTGCAGTTCCTTTGAGGTCTTGTTCACTGATATGCCCAAGCATGTGATGCCACAACTGCATATTTGATTCTAGCCCATTCACTAAACTTGCTTCTCCGACTGGAACAGTTTCTCCTTGGAGAACATATAAATCATTGATTTTTTCACCTTTCATCACTATTAGAAAACTTTTGGTGATCCTCATACTTTTGTGCATGGAATTGTATCCGCAACCTTCATCTTCAAGCGCACCCAGGGATATGAGATTTTGTCTTAACTCTGGAATGTGTCTTATGTTTGTCAGCACCTTGATTCTGCCATCATATTATTTAATGATAATTTTTTCAATTCCAATGACCTTGCATGAATGATCATTTCCCATTAGAACTTTACCTCCATCAACTGATCTATAATCAAAAAATGATTCTCGACTTGGACACATGTGATAGGTGCATCCAGAGTCAAGAATCCACTCACTGTTCATTAAAGATTACGAGATGGAGAAAAATTCTCCATCCATAAAGCGGTCATCACTATCCGTCGCGATTGTAGTATAATCCTTCCCGTGGTGATGATGTCAGTTGTCCTTCCTTTCTCCATTGTGAGATTTGTTGAAGTCTTGTTGCTCCTTGTACTTCTTGCAATATCTTTTCAAGTGTCAAGACCTTCCACATAAATAGCACTTTCAAGTTTTCTTCTCTTTGGTCTTTGATCTTGATTGAGAGTGATGGAAACTATCATTCCACGAGGCTCCTTTCGAATTGATAAGTTAGCTATGTGGGAACATACTTTTGGGAGACGACTAACTTTCCATTACTAGGACAGACTTATGTAGATCTATTCATTTGGAGGAACTATACCACAGAAGGAGTGTAGGACGAATAGAGAATTAATAAACGATGTAGAGTATAATGGAGGGGGAGGAGAATAATACTCTTTTTATTTGTTTGGTAGGAAGAATGAAGTGATAGAAGGATAGATAGTTATTAATTTATAAAATTACTATTATATCCTTATAATTATTTTTAATAATATTTATTAAAGGTATTTTTGTAATTTACAATATTTGAAGAGAGAATTCTAATCATTCTATTAATGGAGGGATTTTCAAGTGGAGGTTTGAATAGATTTTCAATCCTTCCACATCTCTTTTCTCTCTTTCAGTCTCTCTTGCCAAACAAATGAACTTATCATCTCCTCTCACCTCTCTCCCTCCTCTCCTCTCCATCTCTCCACTTCTCCTTCCTACCAAGTGTAAGGACGTAATTTGGGAGCAATGTTGCCTAAGAGTAAGATCAATATCTCAAAGTTGAGACTTCCAATGTGGTGTGTTCCGTTGTTAGGGTCATGACCCTATCCTTTGGTTGTCTTTTCTTGGTTAGGGATTTTTATTCTTGGATGGTTAGGCTCTTATAATGTAATCTTTGCGATTTGGTGTTTATTTGGTATCTGATTATAGATTTGTGTGATTTCATATTTTAAATTAATGAATGAATACTATCCTTTTAAATAATAGATGTTTTGATAAAAAATTATCAATCTTTGATCAAGAACACGTACACTACAGTCAAGAATTTATTTGTATGGGATTCGTTCTTTTCGTTGTTCATAGTGAGCTTTCCCCCCTCTATTTTCCTACTTTTACGTTGCTACTATTCTTTTCTTTTATAATATGTTTCTCTGCATGCATGGTCATGCTAAGCTGTCTTTCATTTATTATTATTATTTTTTTGAGATGTGTTTTTCGTTTTATGATTACTAATTCTTGCTTTGTTTATAATGCACTTAATTACTACAAATTTATTATTATTTCTTATTCTTGTGTCGATCTTCCCTCTTTGGGTTCCTTTCATTACATTCTTTCGTATATTGTCTAAGTTATTTCGATTTTGTCAATTTGTACTTAATGATTTCAGTTTTAATTGGTAAGATGTTGTTTATATCGAAAATTACTTATTCCTTCATTTTCATTTCTCTGTTTTGGAAATATTCTTTTATTTTGTAAATATTTTGAATTTCTATCTTGAATATTTATCTCAGGACTCTATTGTTTCTTGATTAGGCGTCACTTACCTTTCTTTAGGGCTTTTAGTTTGTGATTGTATCTCGACTAAGAATATTGTTATTGGACACTTTAAGGTGCCTAACATTAAATCAATGTGACTCATTGTGAGTTAATACCAGTTTTTTATATTATTTATTAAATTAAAATATATGAAATCTAATATTAAATTGTATCAATAGTCATATGTCTTGTCGTCGTGGTGCCCTTAGCAATTCTCTTCGGCTATACTTGCTTGGGTGACGTCATGTGATGCCTATATGTGGTAAAAGGGCCCTAATTTTATTGGGCTTTCCTATTTTAAGGTGGCCAAGTTATTTTCTCCCCATAGTAATAAGTATTTCAAGTAAGAACAAAAAAAATAAGGGCATTTAACATAACTATACACCTTTATCTATTTAATTACAAAAAAAAAAAATTATAAAAAGTATTATGACATAATGATATGATTTTTTTTATCAAAATACCGGATAGGAAAGATTTGTAACTGACATATCTAATTAATTACTATATCTATTTATAGAATAATTATAAATAATAATAATAATTATCATTATTATTCATTATATAAGATACAAAATAAAAGGCAAATAACACTATCAATCTTCAAATTTTAAATTAGCATACAAAGTTCAGTATATACCTTGAGGTATATATTTATGTTTTTTATATGCTCTAATAAAATAATATTTACCAATTAGTATAAATATGTGTAAGTTTAAAATAAAAATATAAAGTATATATACCCATTAGTATAAAAACATAATAACAAAAAAAATCTTAAAATCATTGCATTGTATTTATATCAGTTAATACTTATATTAAAAAAAAGGAATGATATTATACTAATAAGTATTTTTTATGGTCATATTTATATACAATATGGTATATTTTTTGCCCTCTTAAATTTAGCTCATATAGTTCTCACAAAAATAATTATTTCTTCATGAAACTTTATGAGTATGACTACTATAATAGTGTATTATAATGAAAATAGAAGGATCAACAAAACTATATTATTTTTTAAGTGGTTAGTATTTTAATTCCTAATATATAAAAAAATAAATAATAATAATAATAATATTAAGCAGTATATAAATACTTTAATTATGCGAAAATTTATATTAATTATGATCATTTATATATTAAGTAGTATATAAACAAAATTTATACTAATTATTTTAAGGGATATTGGCGGTTAAACCACCTGAACTTTACGGTTTGTAACACTTAACCACAAAAATTGAATTTTTGGCGGCTAAACTACCTAAACCCTAGTTCCGTTTTGCTCTGCACACCTCCGTCCAAAAATCACAGTTAAGTGCCACAGTGGACTGTCCACGTATACACACTTGTACACATGGCAAATTTTTAGTGGTCCACGTAATATTAGTTTTAAAAAATAATTATAAATATTTAAAAAAAAATAAAAAATCAGATTTTTTTTTCTTTTTTACTTTTTTTTTAATTTAAAAAAATTAAAAAATTAAAATTTTTTTTCTTTTTCTTTTTCTTCTTCTTCTTCTTCTTCTTCTTTCTTCTTTCTTCTTCTTTTTCATAGGCAACCAATTATAACACTAATTATACCACTAGTCAAGCATATTAACTCCATAGTATATAGCAAAGTTATTTTTTTTCCTTTTCTTCTTTTTCCCGGAAACAGGAAGAAAAAAAATCAAATCAATGAAAGAGACAAAAGAATAAAAGAAAAGAATGAGAAGTACAGATTGTTGAGTATCCCAGGCGAGCAAAACAGTAGAGAAATGGCCCCAACCGAGCTTACTCTGAACGATATATCGACCACTCTTAAAGGCGTCGCTGACTCAAATAACGTGGTAGCCACCGCAGCGGTAGTCCTCGATTCCTTCGTCATTCGATGTGTAATCACTACTCTCCGTTGACCAACATCATCACGCTTCCCCTCCATCTTCCCCCAAATTCTAGGGTTTTGGAGCTTTGATTTTGTGATTATGGAAAAAGAGATTAACAGATAAATAATTTATGAATAAATAAATAAATAAATAAAAGTGGTGGAATGTGAGGAAAGATGATTAACGAAAGAAGTTTCTCACCTCTTTCTTTTTCGTATTATTTGAAATTTGTGGTTTTAATCCTAATTAATTATATAAATAAAATTATACTATAAAAAAGATGACCTTGCTCTCTTCAATCGGGCTTCGGGTTCTGCCATTAACAACATCAATAACAACAATCCTTCCAGAAAGAAGAAGAAAAAGAAAAAAAATTAATTAATTAATTTTTTTAAATTAAAAAAAGTTTGGGATGAGCGTGTTTGGGATGTTGAGATTCTCGAAGATCTATTTGAGACTCGTGATATGATGGCTATTCTTTCTATTCCTCTCAGCTCCTCCGTTCATGAGGACTCTTGGTACCGGAGTTTAGAAAAGTCGGGGCTGTACACTGTGAAGAGTGCCTATCGGTACTTGGACGATTTAAAGAATGGCTTTTCTACAGATAATTCTGCTGGTTTTTGGAAGAAAATCTGGGCTCTAAACATACCTCCAAAGGTGAGAAATTTTATTTGGAGGGCTGCTTCTAATGTGTTGCCTACGTGTGCTCAGTTGGTTACAAAACATGTCCCGATTAGTAGCATCTGTCAGCTGTGCAACAGCAGCGATGAAACTATTTTTCATGCTCTTGTTGGCTGCTCTTTTGCTCGCTCATGTTGGCACCGATCTTGTGTTGATATTGGTAGCTGGATGGAGACGGCTTTCTCTTCCTGGTGGTACAATCTGTCGCACAAGGTTAGTGAACCTATGTTAGAAGAGGCAAATATGGTTGCTTGGGGCATTTGGCGAGCTAGAAATGATGTCGTTTGGAATCAGAAATCTTCAAACGATGCTGTTGTTGTTCTCTCGGCAAGGCGTGCTCTTGATCAATATCAGTTTGCTCAATCTACGAAAAATGATTCTTTAATGTTTTTTCGTGGTGATGATAGAGTTGTTGAGCATTGGAAAACTCCTAATTTTAACCAGATCAAGGTCAATGTCGATGGTGCAATTTTTGAGCAGTGGGGGGCGTTATGGTGTTGGTTGTACATCCCATGATCATGAAGGAAAAATTTGTTGGGATTTATGCCCTAAATAAAACTCCATTTCAATGTAATCTATTTTATTCAACATCAATAAAGAAACAGAAGTATTTTTCATTCATTTGTGTATGTTTTGGTTCACTTTATCAATTGCTTGTCTATTTGATTTATAAATTCATCTGAAACCCTTTTCACATACTTGATCCTGTTTATTATGCTGTCAACACTTTGGAAAGTAAACATTACTATGTGAATAAAGTTTCCTAGATTTATCAGACACAGGGTTTTACTGATATGATAATCTACAACAAGAGTTTACTTGCATTTGGAGAAATGCTATGTTCTTTCCAGAACATTGGTTAAAGTAAAGCTCAGGTTGGATGCATGGAGTATGCATCGGGAGGGACCGATATTGAACTTTGACTTAGATTTATTAAACTTACCGTAAAATCTATTCAAGTCAATATCGCCTAGTTGATCCTAGATCAAATGATCTTAATCCTGTTATGATTAGGCTCAATCTCAGGAGGCTATTCGTGTTCTTTGATTTGTTAGTTAAGCCTACTTTTAGGTCAGGGTGATACGTACATTTTGGGAACACGGTAGTGCAATTGAGTGGGAGTGCTAACATAAGCATGGAATCTATAGCTTCTATCTGGCGAATAGTAAGCAAAGGATGATCTCCTTCGAGCTTGACCAAACGAAAATAAATGGTGGAGTACTCATTTCACATAAGCTGAAATATTATTTATACGGGGTCAAGTGTTTTAAGGATAAAATACATAGTAGGGTGTAACGGTAATCTAATCCCTTTACAGTGTAGATCATTCATATAGAGGATCATTGATCAAATTAGGATTATAACAATGGATAACTAATGATGTGTCTATATGGTGGAACATATAGAGCATTCTATATACTGAGAGTGCAATTCTAAGTTCTATGCGTGGATTCAACGAAGAATTAATAAGTTAGTGAATTTAAGTAATAAATTCTTGATCTACTTATTGGAAGCTCGGTTATATAGACCCATGGTCCCCCCACTAGTTGAGTTAATATTGCTTGTAAGACTCATGTAATTGGTTTTGATTAATCAATTATAATTCTCAAGTTAGACTATGTCTATTTGTGAATTTTTCACTAAGTAAGGGCGAAATTGTAAAGAAAGAGTTTTAGGGGAATATTTGTTAATTATGATACTTTGTATGGTTCAATTAATAAATATGATAAATGACAATATTATTTAATAATTATTTATAGTTATTAAATAGTTATAATTGGCATTTAAATGGTTGAATTAGAAAATCGGCGTTTTTGAGAAAATCAGATGCAAAAGTGATAAAACTGCAAAATTGCAAAAAGTGAGGCCCAAATTCACACTGCCATGGCCGGCCACTTTTATAGGATTTATCCTCTGATATTTTTATTATTTTAATGCCAAATAATTCAAACCTAACCCTAGTGGAATGCTATAAATAGATAGTGAAGGTTTCAGGAAAATTACACTTTCCATTCAGAAAAACCTGAGCCTTCTCTCTCTACCTTGGCCGCCTACTCTCTCTCTCTTCTTCTTCCTTAAGATTTCGAAACACTTAGTGATTAGAGTAGTGCCTACACACAGCAAGTGATACCTCAATCATAGTGAGGAAGATCGTGAAGAAAGACTTTCAGCAAGAAGGAGTTTCAGCACTAAAGAATCAGAGAAAGAGATCCAGGTTCAGATCTTGATAATACTCTGCGACAGAAAAGATACAAGGGTTAGAGATCTGAACGGAAGGAGTCATATTATTCCGCTGGACCCAATGTAAGGTTTCCTAAACTTTATTTGTGTTTATTTCATCATTTTAGAAAGTTTATATTTAGGGTGTTAATCAACATACTTGTGAGTAGATCTAAGATCCTGGTAAAATAATTTCCAACAAAATTGTGGCAGCTTTCAACAAATCTTTTGAAGGTCGGGTTCAGCCTGAGATGGCTGAAATCGTTGGCATCAAGGAGGCTCTTAGTTGGATTGATAGTTTCTCTTGGGGTGATGTTGTTCTTGAGACAGACAGTTTAGTTTTTGTTCAAGCCATCTTAAGTTCTCTTTCTACGCCTTCTCAATTTGGTCTTATTGTTTTTGATTGTAAGCTTTTGCTTAATCGTTTGTTTTTTTGTTTTTGTGTGTTTTGTTAAACGATATGCAAACAGAGCCACTCATTATATGGCGCGGGCTTCTTGTTTCTCCACAGGTCATACTATCCAGGAGGGTTTTCTGTCTCTTGAGTTAGTTGCCATTGCTTTGGCTAATTTTTCAGTTTAATGATTATTGAAATCTTTATTCAAAAAAAAAAAAAAAGTAAAAAAGAAAAAAAAATCTGATTTTTTTTTAAATATTTATAGTTATTTTTTTAAATTAATATTACGTGGACCACTAAAAATTTACCACGTGTACAAGTGTGTACACGTGGACAGTTCACTATGGCACTTAACTGTGATTTTTGGACGGAGGTGTGCAGAGCAAAACGGAACCAAGATTTAGGTAGTTTAGCCGCCAAAAATTTAGTTTTTGTGGTTAAGTGTTACAAACCGTAAAGTTCAGGTGGTTTAGCCGCCAATATCCCTTATTTTAATAAAATTGATACTATATAAATTTAATATATACTACTAAGTATATATAGTATATAAATAAACTTTAATGTATACTAAAAATATTTACTTTTATATATAAATATATTTTTTATTTTTCTTCATTAGTATAAATATTTATTTATATATAAAAGATTTGTCTATAAAAATAAATATTACTTAGAAATATATTAAATTTATATAGTAGTATGATATGTCAGATAAATTAACAATTAACCCAAGATCTATATGTATATAACATAGAACACAATAGTAATATATAATAATTAGGTATGTGTACCTGATTGATCCATAGCAATTATCTCTGTTTGATCCACAGCAGTTACTCCACTTTGATAGTGCAATACTATCAACTAAGTCTTCCTCCCTAGATCTCTAAATCGAAGCGGTTATTTATCTGATTATCAAAAGGTATACAATTGTGATGAGACAATATGTATTTATAGAGTTAGGGAGGGGACTTAGCTACAAAACCCTAGTTGGGCTGGGCCTGCTCATCAAAGGCTTCAGTCAACTAGAAAAGCCCACACTTCTGCTTCACCTAGACTTTACTCACAGATGCTAAGCCCATTAACAATTGATCACCAACAACATGGGCTAATACAGCAAAGAACTATCCAATCAACCCAAGTTTTAATAAAACCAATAATTTTGTTTACATTAATTTTGTTTAAATTTAATGTAAGCCCAAATAAAAAGTCTAACATTCTCCCACTTGGGCTACATTGATTTTAATACATATATATTATATATCAAAATAATTTTGTTTGAAAACGACTCATGGGTTGAACAACAGGAAAACATTTGTGGCCACTTTAAAAACTGATAGTTCTCTGATAGCATCTCAACATACCGGTCCAATTTAACCTTTGATAATGAACTATGACAGTCATATTGTTTTTAGCTCAACAAAAGACATTCATAATCACAAATACCAAAGTATTAAATCGACATGGTCAATAAGTCTAGTAGTGTGGTAAGGAATTATGTTCAACATGTGATCAATATAAAATAACATAATATCCTTATCAGTCCTCAATTTCACTGATCCCGTGATGCTTAATAAATAAGCCAGTGAAATTAAACATACACCACTTAAAATAAGTAAGTGTCACTAAACTTGCTTAAAACATTAAGCCAACAAAATATCATTGTCTTTTAGTAAATATACTTAAAATACAATGATCACAACAAGATATGAACTACATGCTTTCAATTCAATTATTCTCGAGAATATAACAAAGCCTAACTGAAAGCATAAACATCCAATAATCAAAAAATATTGGCCCACAAAGTAGTTCATAACATTAACAAGTAAATTACATATAAATGTAATCTCAAAAGATAAAGCAAGAAACTCCCACTAATCCAAAGGAGCAAAAGATTATAAAATCCCCATATCAAAAACATGTTTATCAAACAATATGGCACTTAATCCTTTGGTTAGAGGATCTGCAAACATCAACTTGGTCTTTAAATATTCTATCACAATGTCTCCTTTCTTAACCAAGTCTTTAATAGTGAGATACTTTATTTCCTTATATTTGGAAGCACTACTAATCTCATTATTCTTTGAAAAGAAAACAACAATACTATTATCACAATAGATTAGTATAGGAGAGGAAATAGGATCAACTAATCGTATCTCTAAAATCAAATTCTTTAACCATAAAGCTTGCAAAGATGTCCCATAACATGCAACAAATTTAACATACATAGTAGATGATACGATTAAAGTCTATTTCACACTTTTTCAAGAAATAGCAGCACCAACAAAAGTGAAAATATAGCCAGAAGTTGACTTTAAATCATCTACATAACCACCAAAATCTGAATCTGAATAACCAACAACTTAAAGATTGTTGACATGCTTATACACAAGCATAAAACTCTTTGTTCTTTGCAAATATCTCAAAAACTTTCTTGGCTGCAACCCAATGATCATGGCCAGGATCAGATAAATATCTCCTAAGAACATCGTCCATGAAAGCAATGTCAGGTCTAGTGCAAACCTAAGCATACATCAAACTCCCTACTGCACTTGCATATGGGATATTCTTCATTGCTTCTCTTTTTTAAGTCGTTCTTAGGACATTGTTGCTTAGTGAACTTGTCCCCTTTCAGAATAGGAACGAAACCAGCTTTACACAAATCCATGTTGAACCTTTTGAGCACAGGATTATTGTAAGCTTCTTGAGGTAAGCCAAGAAATTTTCAATTCTTATCATGATAAATCTCAATCTCCAAAACTAAAGATGCCTCTCCAAGATCTTTCATATCAAAATTGGAAGACAGAAAATTTTTGGTCTCATTTAGTAATGACAAATCACTGCTGGCAAGTAAAATATCGTCTACATAAAGAACAAGAAAAATATGATGACTCCCACTGATCTTCATATAAATACACTAGTCAAACTTGTTCTCGATGAAACCCAACAGTGTCACAACCTTATCAAACTTCAAGTACTACTGGTGAGATGCCTGTTTGAGACCATAAATGGATCATTTCAATTTGCAAAACAAATTGTCATTTCCATTTTCCTCGAAGCCTTCAGATTAAGACATAAAAAATTTGCTCACTCAATTCTCCATTCAGAACAATAGTTTTAACATCCATTTGATGCAACTCTAAATCAAAATGCGCAACTAAGGCCATAATAATTCTGAATGAATCTTTAGTGGAAACAGGTGAGAAAGTTTCAGTGTAATCAATACCTTCTCTTTGAGTAAAGCCTTTAGCCACTAAACGTGCTTTAAACCTTTCAATCTGTCCCTTTTTATCCCTTTTAGTTCTTAAAAAAATCCATTTGCAACCTATTGGTTTGAAACCATCAAGTATTGGAACTAACTTCCACACATACATTATTTTTGTCCATGAACTTAATCTCATCATCCATAGCTTCTATCCATTTTGAAGAATGTGGACAATTAGGTGCTTCACTGTAAGTGACAGGATCCACAAAATGATCAATATCATATTCTCCTTCTCCAAGATAAACAAAATTATCATGACACTTTGTTGACTTCTTTTGTCTCTGAGATCTCCATATAGGAGGTACTTCTGGAATAACCTCTATTTATTGACCATCATTTTGAATGACATATTCCACAATTAGATTTCTCTGATAACATGACCCTCATCAACAATAGGAGTTTCATCATTAATAGGCCCTTCATCAATAATAGGACCTTCATCATCTTCGATATCGGGAGCAATATATTCATCAACAATGGGAGCGTTATCAACTAGAGTAAGAATAAGACTGCTATTATTATCATCTCTTGAAAAAGACATAGGAATAAAAATTCCTTTAGATGACTCCCCCGTTTCAAGAGATGTTGAAGGAATATTTTCAGCAACATCAAATTCCAAAAAAAATTTAGCAGTCTGAGATTCAACAATTCGCGTACCACGAGTAGGATAGCAAAAGCGATAGCGTTTTGAGTGCATTGGATAACCAATGAAATAACAGCGATTTGTTCTCGGATCTAACTTTTTCAAATTAGGATCATAAATCTTTACTTCAGCTGGACAACCCCATACACGAAGATGATTCAGACTAGGCTTCCGCCCAGTCCACAACTCAAAAGGGGTCTTGGGAACAGATTTACTGGGAACACGATTTAAAATATAAGTTGCAGTCATGAGTGCTTTACCCCATAAAAACTGGGGAAGATTTGATCTACTCATCTTGCTTCTAACCATATCTATGAGAGTGTGATTTCTCCTTTCATCAACGCCATTTTGTTCAGGTGAACCTAACATAGTGTACTGAGAAACTACACCATTTTCGAGAAAATATGCAGCAAAAGGCCTCATGCGTAGTCCATATTCTGAATAACAACCATAATTTCTCCTCCACGATCTGAAAGAACAACTTTGATGACTCTTCCTAATTGTTTCTGAAGAACATTTCGAAAGATTTTAACTTTATCAAGAGCGTTGGATTTTTCTTGAATCAAGTGAAGCCATATAGAGAAAAATCATTTTTGAAAGTTATGACATACTTGTGTCCTTAACGTAGTAGTCAATTTTGTACAAGTATAATCAGCACAAGGATCCCAGCCAGAAGCATTAACAGGAGGAAGAATTTTAGGTAGAAGTAATCGATCAACTCTTTCTTTAGAAATATGACCCAATCTATCGTTCCATAATAATAAGTATGTTATCTTAATATAAGATTTCTTATCCACAATATTCACAACATTGAAAAAGGAAGCTAAGGAAGTCAATGATAATTTGAAAAGAATATCAGAGTAAAAACAGTTTCCAATTATTATGAGTCAAACATAATGTCAACACTATAATTGGCAAAAAGAAAAGAAATTCATTGTTTAACTAAAAGCGGAAGCGAAACTGAATTACTTTAAAAGTAGGAATCAAGAAATTACTGTTCAAAATAATCTGAACACTAAATTGTAATTCAAGAATAAGTGTGCCAACATAGATAACATCATCGCTAACATAAGTGCCACTTTAAGCTTTGACTCCTTCTCACTTATCTTCTTGAAATCTTTTAGCCTCTGGTTGTGGTTGTTTCTCTTCATATTTTCTTTATCCTTTGTTGGGCTTGAGGTGAGAAACAAAGTGAGAAGCCTCATTCTTTTCATTTTGTTAGCTTGTTTGTTTCAGCTTTATACTGAGAAATAAGGTTACTAACACTTTATATTTTACTATAAGTGTTTAGGTTGTCTTGATAAGGCTGAAAGAGGCAGGAAGTGCATGAAGAGCTCGATGAATAATGAAAGAGTCAGGAAGAGGAATATTATGATCTTTCAACTTGGACTGAACATTCACCAATTTCAGAATAAAATCTCGCACTCCTTTTATTTTTCATACTTAATGGTTGCCATTTCATCCATAAGATGTCCAGCTTTAGCGATTTCACTAGTGTGAAATAGTTTTTCTAGTACTTTGAAAAACTTATGAGTATTTGAGGTGTTTGGCAAACCATCAAAAGATGTTCAGGAATTAAACGGTTCATAGCAATGAAACTAAGATGATTTGAATTTTTCCAATGTGCATGAAGAATTTTTGGGCAACAATTCTGATATTAGAATAAGATCAGCAGATTTTTCTTCTCGAAGGCATAAGTCCAAATTTATTATGCCTAAAGTAATTTTCACATCTCGTTTCCATGTCTTAAAGTTGAAGCATTCAGAATTCAGATGAAAACGGTATTGTTGTTCGTAGAAAGGAGACCGAAAAATCCAAAATTAAAATTAAAACTTGAATAAGCAATATGAGCAATGCATTAGAAAATATTGTAGAATCAACTGGTCATTATAAACTCCCCTTTGGGGTGAGAATATAACACACACATGATCTACCTTCATGAAGTTAACAACAAAGAAAAAATACATATCATTTAAGAATTTTATTACCTTTGGGCAAATAAATTTCTTAAAAATATATATTAATTCAAGCAAAAAATAATAATAAATTTATATATTTAAATTATTACCTTTGGGCAAATAATGAAAATATATATATTTAATATTAACTCACTTCATGGAATGTGAACTAATACATGTAAATACTACCTTTGGGCAAGTAATTACACATATAGTCAACCAAAATATATAATATTTTCTTCAACATGTGAAATTTGGTGATAAAACAATCATTGAAAATTAATAATTTTCAACCAAATTTCTAAAAGAGAGATATTAATTGCTTTTATTATATTGATAATAAAAAAAATAAAGTGTTCACCATAACACATTATTTTTATATCAAATAATCAAGTTTTATAACTTTAGAACAACAATTAATGGAAAAATGTGAAATAAAGAATATTGGTGGAGATTACATAGTCAAGATAAATCTAATAAGAGAGTGACTATGTTTTATGGAACGAGAAAAAACCCAAAAAATTTTCTATGATTTACGGATTTTGAAAAAACATCAAAAATTATTTTTAATAATTTTTTAACTGCATAATTATCATTAAAATAATAATAATTATTAAACGGAGTCAAAAAATTAATTAAAAATCATAGAAAAATCAGAAATTTAATTTTAAGCACGATGGAAAAAAAACGTCGAAAAACGACACCCGACGGTGCCGCACGCGCCCCCACGCGCGGGCTGTGCGAGTGGGCATCGCTGGCTGGGATCATCTTCTTCCTCCAGCCTTGGTGAAACGGGTCGAGCCCGACCCGGTTGCAGGCGGTCGGGTCTGGACGTGAAATTCCGGCGAAAACC
Source organism: Cannabis sativa (assembly GCF_029168945.1). Classification (NCBI taxonomy): domain Eukaryota; kingdom Viridiplantae; phylum Streptophyta; class Magnoliopsida; order Rosales; family Cannabaceae; genus Cannabis; species Cannabis sativa. Next base: position 66,096,695 of record NC_083601.1, read on the forward strand.
GACGGAAAACTTTGGGATTTTGAGGGGTTTCGATCGGTATTGGATTTCTAGTCCATCTAGACTACTAATTTCGAGTTTTTAAGGCTCAATGTCTAGATCTCATGGCAAAAACAATCCGAAAAATTAAGAACAAACAACAATCCGATTTTACAATGTGTGTTATCCAATTCGAAAAATTAAACGGGTAGAAACATTGTAAATTAGTTGGTAATGAGATTTGCACTACCAATTTTAATGTATAAACAATAGAATCAAAAATCCCAAATTGAATTTCATAAAGAAAAAATACATGAACCCTAAAAAAATTAATCTTAAAATTCTCCTAATTTACTCAATGATTTTATGCAAGTAATATATCAAAAGAAATAGAATTTAATGAGGAATAAAACCCCTAAACTTTTAAGATCGAAAAATAAAAAATTCAACATAAAATAATAACGAAATTAATATGTAATTGGAAAAAAAAAAAAATAACATATACATATTAATTGTTATAAAAATTATAGGTTCTAAATTATATACAATAGGCAATCTGATACCACATGTCAGATAAATTAACAATTAACCCAAGATCTATATGTATATAACATAGAACACAATAGTAATATATAATAATTAGGTATGTGTACCTGATTGATCCATAGCAATTATCTCTGTTTGATCCACAGCAGTTACTCCACTTTGATAGTGCAATACTATCAACTAAGTCTTCCTCCCTAGATCTCTAAATCAGAAGCAGTTTATTTATCTGATTATCAAAAGGTATACAATTGTGATGAGACAATATGTATTTATAGAGTTAGGGAGGGGACTTAGCTACAAAACCCTAGTTGGGCTGGGCCTGCTCATCAAAGGCTTCAGTCAACTAGAAAAGCCCACACTTCTGCTTCACCTAGACTTTACTCACAGATGCTAAGCCCATTAACAATTGATCACCAACAACATGGGCTAATACAGCAAAGAACTATCCAATCAACCCAAGTTTTAATAAAACCAATAATTTTGTTTACATTAATTTTGTTTAAATTTAATGTAAGCCCAAATAAAAAGTCTAACATGATATTAATTGGTATATAAATAATGATATCAAAAAAAAAAAAACATTGGTATATAAATAAAATTTACACTAATTATTTTAATTTTACATGATATACGTACCTTTTTTCTTAAAGAAATTTATATTATATTCTAACTGAATAAATTTATATGTAATATTCATTTTTTTATATATATATATACATTAAATTAAAAAAAATTGTATTATTAATATTTTTTAATTATCGATTAAGTCCTGAATTGCGTAATATTGTACTGGTTGATTTTAGCGGTTAATAAAAGTTTACTTTTATTAAAAAAATGTATTATTAATATTTTTTAATTATCTTAATTAAAGAATCTCCATTAATTTATTATGTAATTTTTTTTTTCTATTTTTTTCGAAACTTCATTTATTATGTAATCTAATTTAACGTTATCTTATTAGGTTACAAATGAATAAAATTTAAAAAGATGGTAGTGGAACAATGTGAGCATAAGAAACTAATTGTTAGGTGATTAATGTAATTAAAATATATAATATGTTATAAAATAATATAATATAATATAAAGTAGATGAGAAGAAAGAAGAAGAAGATGAAGAGAGAAAGAGAAAGTGAATGAGAATTTCTGAGTTGTTTATTCCAATGGGGTGAACCCCTATTTATACAAATACAAGAGTGAGATATTAAGAAACTAAGAAAAAGGGAAACTAAGAAAAAGATGAATGTTGATTACAATTAATGGTAATAAATAAAAGATTTGGACATCCACATAATTATTAATATTTATAACACTCCCCCTTGGATGTCCATAATAACTGCCTTATTAAAAATCTTGCTGAAAACTTGATCAAAGGAAAAAGAGTATAGTGTAAACTAACTCCCCCTCATTTAGGCATTTGTGGAGATCTTCTAAACGACGAATTTCGATCTTATCTGCCGTCTTCTTAAATGTTGATGTTGGTAATAACTTTGTGAATAAGTTTACAAGATTGACACTTGATTAAATATGTTGAACACCAATATGTATTTTCTTGAAGCGTATAAAGAAGAATTTCGTGGAATGTGTTCTAACTCTATCTCCTTCAATGTACCTCCTTTTAGTTGAACGATGCAAGCAGTATTATCCATAGAGAATTGCTTGGGTTGATACTTCTTTATTGAGTGCAATCCATATGTTTCCCGAATATGCTATGTCAATGTTCTCACTCACACACATTCTCTACTTGCTTCATAAAATGCAAGTATGTTAACATGATTTATAGTTGCCTCGTTAAAAACCTTGCCAGAAAAACCCAGTGGGACAAAATCTGAGCTAGGGAAAAAGAGTACAATCTATATTTCATATTCATAATTATTTGCAAGTTGTCTCGTTAAAAACCTTGCCAGGAAAACCCATTGGGACAAAACCTGAACTAAGGGAAAAAGAGTGCAACATGAATATGTCTCCCCCTCATGCACATATGATCCATAATTCTTTTGGTGATAATATATCTCATAAGATTATTGTTATCACTTTTAAAATATCACCATATATAATCTTTGATCATATATTTTCTATAACTCTTCCAGAGTATGTATGGACTTCTAAATTATAGATGAGGGGTTCGTGGAACATTAATATTTATCCAACTAATTGTATCATTCATGTGTATATACAATCTTGTTCATACTAAAATTTAACATTTCAAGTAGATATGAACACAACACATTAATGATAATATAAATTTCATTTGTGACAATGATGGTACTCCAAGACCATATATTTATTCCATCTTGTTTTATGATCTTAATTTCCATATCAAATGATCATATATCTATAATTCTTGATACATATGAAGTACTTCAGGACTTCAATACTAATGAACAAACTTTATACATTTAATATTTCTCGATATACAAAAGAAATAAAAGTTTGTTCTTCAATTAATCAAAAACTCTTCAAGAGTCTATCACAACGTATAATTTACGTATTTATACTGCATAGACAACCATACGTATTTTTCAAACAATTATTTACTTACATGTCTTTATTTCATACAAAGATCTTTGTCATGTAGTGCGCGCGACTTTGAATTTATATCACTTAAGACATGTATTAAATTCTTTTAGAATTTTTAGATAAGGCTTATTTCAAATTCTCACTATATTAGGAGCTCCAAATAAATAATTTTTTGTTGCAACATTTATGTGACGCTTATAAATCCTCATAAAATATATTCCAGGCTATAATCAAATCATGATTATATTTTCTCAATATTTAAGCCTTACTTCAATCAATCTCATGTCTATGCAAACTTTGTACAACAATTCATTATGTACAAATACATATATGCAAATTTCTCATTAGAAATATTTATTTGCACACCCTACAGGTCTTACTTCACTTTATGTGAGTAAATTTGCCTGGATTGCGTCATAATATTTTGGCCAAAAATCAAAATGTATGTCGATGATTCTCGACAAATCTAATACCATGATCCTTGCTATCTCATGTTAATTTATTGCATATGCAAACATTCAATATTTATTGTCGACAAAAATTTTAATAAATGATAATTTCCTCCCATATTGACATAACTTATAGAGATCTCTTTAAATTACATATTTTTCAAATATGTTTATCATTTATAGGTACCTATATAGAATCACTTCAGGGATTCAATTATGATCAAATGTGTTATGTCTAACTTCTCTTGGGAGTCTTTTCGAGTACGAAGTTTTCATCACGGTTATCATTTTAATGCTTTATAACATTAAGGTATCTCCATGAGTACCTCTAGATTTAACAACTTCAGGGCAAATCAAATGAACATTTATTAATAATTTCTACATTGTTCATTTACGCTTCAGGCGTTTTCAACTCATTCTATCTCAACTTTGAATAATATTGATTTGCAGTTGGTATATATCATTTTGAACTATATTGTTCTTATATACTTTGTGCAAGGATCATTTTTTAAAAATTATCATCGATCCCAACTGCTTCTCTCCCCCTGATCGAGAGAATTTATAAAAATTGTGATATCTAATAATATTAATATACCTGTAGGGATTTCAGTATATCACAATGAATCAATATTTGTTTAAACTCATATATACTATATGACATTGAACTTCAGGTTCAATAAATTTCAGTTTTAAGTTCAATCCTTATGAACTTAATTCATTTCTAAGAATGAGTCATACGTGTATAATTAGAAATACATAAATTTACACATTTTGTAAATGCATGATCATATAATCTTATCACATCGATAAGAAACTATGCAATAAAAATCTAACAATGGCTCAAGATTGTTAAAGAAATATAATTTAAATATTTTCTATGTGCAAATATATGCACATTCTTCTTTTGAGCCTTATAAATTAACAATGAGAAGAATCTTCTGGTTCTTCAACAAAATTTAGCCAAATTCTTTGACAATTTATTGCATATGATTGATCATGTCAAAAAATTCAATTCATGAACTTCAAGTTCACTATAATTTGTATTTCAATGAAACTTTCAAAAGGTAATGTAAATTCATTACAACATAATCATTACAAGTTTCATTTTTATATACACGAATAATATAATTATATTATTCTCCAAAACATATACACTCTTCGAAGTCACTATTATGTTTATCAAACTTTATATTTCTTCAGGAATCACTATCATCAATTCAATGATGTGTATAATTTAAAGATACATGACAACTTCATCATGTTATTGTAATGGTTAAATAGATATAACCATAATATATCATTCATTTTTCCTGGTATCTTTTTAACAAGTCGTCTAATTTATTAATAGACTATTCATCAGTCTAATTATCATGACTTGATATATTATATATTTAAATGTACAACCAGTACATACAATAAGCTATTTCTTATTACTTTCATAACTAGATAAAAGTTATACATCAGGTACATACAAATATATTTTACTACTCCAAGTAGCAATTGTATGTAAGACTTCTTCAGGAAGCTTTTCAAATAATCATTTTGTGATTCTTTATCACTTTGATTATATTAAATCACTAACGAATATTAGTAAATTATATATCCACTTTTGGGAATATGCAAACTGAATTAAATAGTAACTATATATACATATTCTGTACCAACAATAGTTTGAAACTATTGATTTTAAGAAATAATAAAATATGTATATATTAATTTGCTTCTGGCATTACCAATATATGTGAAATCTATATTCTTTGAAATAGAATTTCATGCCTATTCATTCTCTTTAGGTAATGATATTTAAATATTCTAAATGTACAATAAGTTTGTACAATTCACATTCTATTAAATAATCAAGTATACTTTTATCTTGATTATAAGTGTGTCCGTACTACAGGTACGCGACTACTATTATTCAATTCCACACATGATATATAGATTTTATGCACTTTGATTGTGTGTGGTAGTTCATCTTTTGGTTGTTTCCAATTTCTTCTGGAAATATTTGAGTAGCAAACAATGCCATTGATTATTTAAAATCATTACATTCACTTCAGGGAATGACGTTAAACAAGTAGAACATTATTATAAATTTCTTAAAAATTTATTACTTGTTCATATATAAAAAGAAATTACTCAGCAATTTCTTTAACAATATTTCAAAGAATATATGAATGCAATTTTTGCATAGTCTCCAAGATGTATGCAAAATTTAATCTTTAATATATGTCAGATTCAATAATTTCCAACATTGCAAGTAATAACAATGTATAATAACATGACTAATACGAGTAACCTTTAAAAGTAATTGAATTCAATTCATATCATTCTGCGAGGAATGATGAACAATAAATACATGTCTCATGTATTTAAATAACATTAGTCATGCTCATTGTTATTCTTATACTTTGATGTTTCAATGCAATTTTCTTAACATTCTTTTTAGGTATTCAAAACCCACTATAAAATTGCATCAATAATAATCATTTTTAATGATTCTTTAGTTGTATTTACATAAATACAATCATTTTTTTTTTGACAAATATAAAACATTTACTTCAGGAAATGTTTGTCAAAATCTATATCGATATTAGATTACTTTTCATTGTCCTCAAAGAATACAAGAACATATATATAAATATGTATTCATCTCTTTCATTATATATCCATCAACTATATAATGAATATTACGTTTGCATAATCTTCAGAATATATGCAAGATTTTATTGAGGACGCATAATCATCAAGATATATGCAATATTTTATCGAGGATGCATAATCTTCAGGATATATACAATTTTTTATCGATGATGCATAATCTTCAGGATATATGCAATATTTTATCGATGATGCATAATCTTCAGGATATATGCAATATTTTATCGATGATGCATAATCTTTAGGATATATGCAATATTTTATCGATAATACATAATCTTTTGGATATATGTATAATTTATATAGATTTTCTCTATCATATCATAGGCACACATATATTGTAAATATTATGAATGATAAGAACATAATATATATATATGAAATTAATAATAAATATATAAAAACATATACATACATATATAATATATAGATATATAGATAAAAAAGAAAAAGGAAACCAAATGATTCTTGAAATTGTTTCAGTCAGATGAGTATATATATAAATATATATTTAGTGTATCGTGACTTTGAAACAATTCAAGAACTTTAACAAAATACTTACATTGGGTCTTAGGCAGAGATTCATGCTTGAAGCTTGGGCAGAGACTCGTGCTGATAACGTGTTATAAAATAATATAATATAATATAAAGTAGATGAGAAGAAAGAAGAAGAAGATGAAGAGAGAAAGAGAAAGTGAATGAGAATTTCTGAGTTGTTTATTCCAATGGGGTGAACCCCTATTTATACAAATACAAGAGTGAGATATTAAGAAACTAAGAAAAAGGGAAACTAAGAAAAAGATGAATGTTGATTACAATTAATGGTAATAAATAAAAGATTTGGACATCCACATAATTATTAATATTTATAACATAATATCTATTATAGTGAAATTTTTCCAAAAAATAATAATAATAAATACATATGTGAGGGTGATAGTATACAATTTACTATAGACCCACCGACGTATTGAATTATTTTCTAATAATTATAGTTAGAAAAATTTGTAAAAAGTACACAATGTAATGTGAGGGTGTGAATGATACAAGTGACGCCACCTACTACTCATTCCACACAATACGTTTACGTCTTTCAGATCAAATATTAGATTCTTTTTCTGTTAACAATCCATTATTATTACTTTCTTTTTGAATAGTAAGGATTATCATTTGGAAAATTTTAAAAATAGGTTCACTTTACATTAAATCCCAAAATACTCCTTTCATTTTTGAAATCCCACTTCTCTCTCTACACCCATGTTCTCTCTCGTTCAATAGGCCCTTCAACATCCCAACTCCTGGCGAACCACCCCATAGACCCCCACTGATTCACGGCGCACTCCCACCAACCCACGACGCTCCCCCACCGACCCACAGCGCACTCCATCGACCCACAGCGTACCCCCAACCAAATCAGACACAATGTCAAAAGTGAGTTCGTGTTTTTAGAATCTCAAATCTGTGATTTGAGTAAGGTCCGATGAGGCCCGATGGGACTCGATGTAAGTCTGATGGGATCGAATGAAAATGTGATGAGTTTGCGAGGTAGGACACGTAGGTCCGATGGGGCCGGGATCCAATATGGGGTCCGATAGTGTCCGATGTGTGGTCCGATAAGAGAGTAGGGGAGCTCGGCAGTAAGAGTGAAAAAGAGAAGAGGAGAGATGAGAGTGATGTAAATGGAAGGTAATTTAGAGATATCATAAAAATTATGATATCTTACAAATATTAGTTATTATGAGTTTAGGGAATTTTTTTTATCCAAATATAATCATAAAGAATTAAATTTCCCTATTATTATTATTATAAGATGTGTTATGGTAGGGGGCTTCTGGTTAGGGATTTACAAGCTATTGTTATAGCTGATTTGTATTAATAAAATTACCACTTATTCAAAAAAAAAAATAAATAAATAAAAGAAGAAAAATACTATAACGCATCGTATTCGCAAATGTATAGATGTAATTCTGTTATAATTACAATAATAATTAAGCTCAAGTTATGATTATAATAAATAATGAATAATGGTATTGATGACTATTGAATAAAAAGATAACATTGGATACTGATTATTATTAATTAATCTTTCTGTCTAGATATATATAAAATGATGTGGTATTAGTACTTCTCTTTTGTGGCAATTATTTGCTGTGTTGTCACTATAAAGACGGTGATGTTCATTAATTATTCAGTTTGAAAAATATCACTATCTCAGCCCTAATCACCTGATAATAGTCTATAGTAATTTTTTTTTTTAACTATTAGTCTATAGTAATTTATTTACTTACCTTTAACATTTTTTTTCTATTAGAAAATACATATATGAATATATATCGTACTCTATTAAAAAAAATGAAATGGTTTTGAGCGGAATTTAAAGTGGTTTAATTTTAAGTTTAGTGCGTCGTACTCGTGTTATTATGTCTAACAACTCTTTAAAGTTTTATAACTATAAAAAATTTGAAAATACTATTTAGAATATTGTGTAATTAATTGAATATGAATCAGAGATTCCAAATATATACTCCGATTAAAAGTAATTATTCGTCCCTAAATAACCATGCAAACAATTATGATAATAATAAATATCATAACACTTTTTTATTTTTTGAAAATTGAGATTGACAAAAATGATGAGTAGAGTAGAGGAGTAATAAAAATAAAAAATAGAAAATCTATTTTGGACTATGATGCGGATTCGCAGTACATATCTCATTATCAAAACAAAAAGAAAATGGTCATTACAATAAAGTCTTTTCTGTTGTTTTTTTTAGCGTAGTGCTGCTATACTATACTACCGTTATCTTCTCTTATCATCATGCAAATAAATTAATAAATAATAATAATAATAAAAGAATACCAAATATAGAACGTCACTCATCTAACATTTTTTTTACGTGGTAAATAGAGTCATAATTATAATTGATAGTGAATTTTTTTAAAACTAATATAGCTCATCGTCTAACGAAAAAATATGTTTAGTTTAATCATGAATTACAAAATTTTTATCGCGAGCCACATGAAATAAAATTACTCCTGAAAATTCAGACTGTAGAGTTATAACGTCTTCAAACAACATCCTATTATATTGAAAAACTACCTTCTCATTATTAATAATTATTGTTAGAGATAACAAAACTGAAAAAATATCACAACACCAAATAAAAAAATACAGTTATATTAGAATGATAATCTTTAAAATAAAATTAATATACAAACTTAGAATTTAATATACAACCCATATCATTAGCTCAAAAATTACTAAAAAACTAAAAAAGCAACAAAATTTCTAAGTATAACTAGTTAATGATATTACCCAATAGCAGCATATTAGCACTCTAATTTAAAACGGTTAAAAATAATATCAAACAGATTATATTTAAATTAAACTTATTAGTAAATTTTCTGTAATTGTAGATCCTCCACAAAACAACCTACAAAATAACAAAAAATAAAACTCTATTATTATCACACAATATGATAAAAAAAGATACATAATGTGAATAAAAACGATGGTAAACCAAATCATATTAAAGATAAAGACTAAAAGTTTGAAATACTTATCTGTTAAAAGTAAAAAAGTCATTGAAGTAGAAATCATGAACATAAAAAAAAAAAAAACATAAAATGAATCAGTTCTCTTACTTATTGACCATACTACAAAATTACCCTTAACAAGTAAGGACATACCATAATAAATGACAAAAAATTAAAAAGCACAAAAGCCAAACTATAAAAAAAAATTATATATGAGCTTGTTGTTTAGTCATCTAACTTTTGAATAATATATCAATTAGTATCTAATTAATAATTAGCAATGTAAGCAAGATGACTTATTTTTTATTTTTATCACACCCTATAACCTCTTACCTATTTTTATCATGCATTGTTTGGTAAAATATTCGAATCCATAGACAGAGAGATTCGTGCTCTTTTTTTAAAAAATAAAATAAAACCTTTTCACACATTAGTAGTGGAAGATTCTAAGGTCATATTGGTCGACTTTTATTTTTATATTCATAATTATGATAAAGTAATTAAAGTGATTAACAAAAAAAATGTTGTCTTCATATTTATAGTTTTGATTTGATTTGACTTGGGGTTCTTCTTTCTTTGATACATATAGGTGTAACACAAAACAAACCTATTATAAACTCCATTACTTCATAATAATAATAATAATAATAAGAATAATAATATAAGATTCAATAATTCAGAAAAGTGATAATAAGGACATGTTATATATGTATATATAATAAAACATGAGAAATAATATAATGCTTCTGTGCTCTTGTGTTGGCTAGATCAATACTACAAGGTTGGATACTTGCTCAACATATACTCTCCAATCATGGGATTCTCAACAAAATTACTTTATTGGAAAGCTGCAAATGTAAGACAACTGAAATTAAACGTGAATGCTGCTATTTGTAGTGATAATTTAATAATAACATTATAACGGTAATTTATAACTCGACTTTGATCAATGGTTTTTCGTGGTCATTTGTCCTTTGGCTCTTTCATTTGCTCTGCAATGGTTTTTGTGATTTGTTGTTTTCTCTTTTTGAGGTTATTTCTCAATGGGTTGTATCTTCAAGTCGATCAAAATTTTGTTATTTGTCTTTTTAATTGTATATTTTGAACATGTAATGTTCAATTATAATACCACACAATATATGGTTTAGCAAAAGATAATGTGCTATATTACAAAGAACAACATACCATAAGTAATTCATAGTTATATGTTTTAAGTTCCAATTATATATCACTTAAAATAAAAGGAAGAAAAGGGATAAATTCTTTGGTTAAAATGAAGTGAAGAAGTAATGCTTAAAGGAAACGTAGTGTTATTGTTGTTCTAAAAAGAAAAGAAGAGAAACAAGTAAGGGAGGAGAGTGGGACCCTATGAAAAGCCTAACCTTTAAAAAGCCCCGAAACAAACCCTCTCACCTCCACACATGCACAGATACGTCTCCTCTTACAACACTTCACTTCAACCAAAAAAAAAAATCTACATCCAATCCAGACCGGACCGGACCCGACCGGTCCTCCGGTCCCACCATTTCCCGGCTCACGCGCTTCATCTGTTCACTAATTACAACTCTCATTGATCAAACTTCTTCTGCTTCTGCTCTGTCTTCGTTTCTTCATTTATGCTTGTTTAAGCCAATTGGGTATTCTTTTCTTCTTCTTCTTCTTCTTTCAATTGAGTGTTTTGGTTTATTTTATTTGACTTTTCAAGATTCATTACTAGTACCCGATTTTTTTTTGGCCTTCGTTGTTTTTTTTTGGGGCCAATAATAAAGTATAAAATGTTTTATAATTAATATTATTAATTAATTAATTCATGTTGTTTGGGTTTTAAATTTAATGCGTTTTGATTTAGTTTCTCTTAATTTTCGCCTTTTTTATCCGTAACGGTTTTGAACTACCGCAGATCGATAGGGACGTTGTTTTCGTCTCTCGAATTCATTTTCGCAAAATCTAACAGTTAAAAAAATGGATAACAAATTCTCTCTGAATTTAAAAACTGTTAAATGGGTTTTGGGTTTGTGAGCATTTGTATGTTTTAACCTTTTTTTCTCTTTTCTTCAGCAGTGGAGGAAGATAAGGTACGAGTGAATTTCATCGTATCATATATATATGTATGTGTGTGGTGACTTGGGTTTCAGAGAATTTACCAAGAATTGTTGTGTTGGAGATCGTTAAAAGGTTGAGGAAGCAGAGCAACTCAGCAAAGTTGAAAGAGTGTTTAGTTTCGAACTCGGAGGGGGCGGCTCATGAATTATGAACCAAATTTGGAACCTGAATTGAACTCAGTTCGTAATTTTCAGTAATGGGTTGTGTTTACTCGAGGGTTTGTATAGGAGAGGTTTGTACACCAAGGGACGCAAGAATCAAACAGACCCAAAATGTGAGGACCAATGAGATCGCTGTTTTCTCTCCTGAATCTTCTAATAGCGAAGAAGGTGAAGCCGGGGACCGTTTGAACCAGCTTAGAGATTCCGAGGCTGGTATCACAAGGCTCTCAAGGGTTTCGTCTCAGTTTCTACCTCCAGAAGGGTGTCGAACTGTTAAAGTTCCTTCAGGGAACTATGAATTGAGGTACTCTTACTTATCTCAGAGAGGATATTACCCTGATGCTCTTGATAAGGCTAACCAAGATAGCTTTTGCATCTACACACCATTTGGGTCCAACCCAGATGACCATTTCTTTGGGGTGTTTGATGGGCATGGAGAGTTTGGGGCTCAGTGTTCTCAGTTTGCGAAACGAAAGCTGTGTGAGAATTTGCTTAGAAACAATAAGTTTCAATTTGATGCTGTTGAGGCTTGCCATACTGCTTTTCTGACCACGAATACTCAGCTTCACGCTGATAATATAGATGATTCCATGAGTGGAACAACTGCTATTACGGTATTGGTAAGGGGTAAGACTATTTATGTTGCGAATTCGGGTGATTCGAGGGCTGTTATAGCAGAGAAGCGTGGGGATGAGTTCTTTGCTGTTGACCTTTCGATTGATCAAACACCATTTCGAGAGGATGAGCTGGAAAGGGTTAAGCTTTGTGGTGCTAGAGTTCTTACTTTGGATCAGATTGAAGGGCTGAAAAATCCGGATGTACAATGTTGGGGTACTGAAGAAGGTGATGAGGGTGACCCCCCGAGATTGTGGGTACCGAATGGGATGTATCCTGGTACTGCTTTTACTAGAAGTATAGGTGATTCCATAGCTGAGTCAATTGGAGTTGTTGCCACACCTGAAATTGTGGTTTTGGAGCTCACACCAGACAACCCTTTCTTTGTGCTTGCAAGTGATGGCGTGTTTGAGTTTCTTTCTAGCCAAACTGTAGTTGACATGGTAAGGTACCCTGTTCCCACTATCTTGCAATTCAGATTTGGAATTTATGAAGTTTGTATAGTTTGCTTGATCGAATGTTTTCAAGCTTGTTTTATTTTGCCGTGGTTGCATGGTACTCTTTTAATTGGTTTTTTTTTCAAAAAAAATGCCTGTATTGTACACAAGTTTAAACAAATATTGATTTTGATATTGTAGTTTTGTTTCAACTATTGAATCATTTTTAGATTCAAGACATGATATTCGCTTGTCAGATCTTTCAAAAATCATGGAGCGTTGCTCACTACATTGGTGTACATGTATGCTAAAAACTGCAAAACTGGTATTTAGTTGTCATTTATGATTGGGCTTGTCTTTCCAGGTTGCTAAGTATAAAGACCCTCGTGATGCTTGTGCTGCAATTGTAGCTGAATCTTATCGGCTTTGGCTACAGTATGAAACTCGTACAGATGATATTACAATCATTGTTGTGCATATTGATGGACTAACTGAAGTAAGAGAAATTGATTTTTGCAGTGTGTTTTTTCTTATAGTTTTAAATTTATTTGCCTCACCATTAATATGTTTTCACCACTTTTTTCTGTCAGACTGGTGGGGGTCAGACTGTAAGTTCTGCTGCTGTCCTACGGCCGCCTGTTCCTCAAGTTGTGGAGGTTACAGGATCAGAATCTCCTTCAACCTTTAGCTGGAATTCGAAGAACCAACGTGTTAGACATGATTTATCAAGGGCTCGTCTACGTGCAATCGAAAGTTCTCTAGAGAATGGGCAAGTTTGGGTTCCTCCATCCCCATCCCATAGAAAAACTTGGGAAGAAGAGGTAAAACTTCATTTCTATGTTATTTTCTTTGTATGAATAAAAGGTTGGTATGTATGTGTCTTGTTTGGTGTGTCTACTTTTCAACTTTCTCTTTGAACTGTCTTTTTGTCACTACAGGCACACATTGAGCGAGCATTGCACGATCATTTTCTCTTCAGAAAGCTTACTGATTCTCAGTGTCATGTTTTGCTGGATTGCATGCAAAGAGTTGAAGTCCAGCCTGGGGATGTTGTAGTTAAACAGGTTACTCTTTTTGCATTTTGAATTTACCGTTTTTCATTTACTGGAGGTTTGGCTGTTATGGGTTGACGGTAAAGTGGTACATATATCCTTTAAATGTAAGTAGTATTTTGAAGGTTATATCATCAAAATGTGGTGTTCCACCAGTTCTAGCAAATTTGATTTATATGAGTAATTAGGCAAAGCTTTAACAATTGTTAGTTTTCATCTTTTTCAGGGGGGTGAAGGAGATTGCTTTTATGTTGTTGGAAGTGGAGAATTCGAGGTCTTTGCAACCCAGGTATCATTTTCAAGTTCCAATAGTACTTTGTCTTTCCTCAATTCAGGCATTTTGTTGACCGGATGTAATTTTGACAGGAGGAAAATAATGGAGAAGTTCCTAAGGTTCTTCATCGCTATACAGCTGATAAACTATCATCCTTTGGAGAATTGGCACTAATGTAACTCTTATCCATTTAACAATCATATTTTTTGGTTCATTTGATTTTTCTGTCTAGTTTTTCCAAATTGACAAATTAGCATTATTGCCGAGTTAAAATTGATATTTCTTTTATTTGACCTATTCTCTGCTGTATTGTTTTCATCATTCTACCGCAGTGTTGTAATTTGTTTTAAGGTGATACAGGTATAACAAACCACTCCAGGCCTCTGTTCGTGCAGTGACAAGTGGAACTCTCTGGGCCTTGAGAAGGGAAGATTTTCGTGGAATTCTCATGTCAGAGTTTTCTAATTTGTCATCCTTAAAGCTACTCCGATCAGTAGATCTTCTGTCAAGGTTGACTATCTTACAGCTGAGTCACATTGCTGATTTACTGTCTGAGGTTTCCTTCTCAGATGGGCAGACAATCGTAAAAAAGGTATACATTCTATGTGAGAATATTTTGTTGCTTGAAGATCTCAAAGAGTACATCTCATGTAGATTTAGCATGGTTCTGCAGGATGAAGGCATGTCTGCATTGTATATTATTCAGAAGGGACTAGTGAAAATGACCTTTGACACAGATTTAGTTGATCGAAATATCTGTAGTCTCAAACCTGAAAATCAAAGAGAAGGTGATAATCCTCCTGGTAGTAAGGAGCTTGTGGTGGAGAAGTCAGAGGGAAGCTATTTTGGTGAATGGACACTTCTTGGTGAACACATAGATTCCATAAGCGCAATTGCTGTAGGTGACGTCACTTGTGCTGTTTTAACAAAGGAAAATTTTGAGTCAGTTGTTGGCCCTGTGAATAAGCTTTCTCTGGATGATCACAAGTATGTTTAGTCTCCTAGTTTTGGTTTTACCTTGAAATTTGACACTGAATTAATTACACAGTAAAAGTTAGAATTGCCTTTCTTGAAACAATGCAATTTACTTTGTGGTTTGTTTAATTGAACTATTTTAGATCAAGGGACCATTCCTCAGATTTTTCCAAGGAAACCGTTAAAGGAGACATGTCAACCCTTAATGGAGTGCAGTTCTCTGATATGGTGAGTAATCCTGTTATTGATTGCATTTTCATTGCTTATATCTGAAAGTGACTTATTCTTATGGCTTCTTCTCTTCCTCTCTCTCTCTGACTAGGAATGGAAGAAATGTGTGTATTCCACTGATTGCAGTGAGATCGGGCTTGTGCATTTAAGAGATTCAGGTTCGTTTTCAAAATTTTGCTATCATGTCCCCTGCCTATAACTTAATTGCTTATTTTCCTTGATACAAATTTTCTAATAGTGGGTTTTCCTTTGCCTCATTTGTAGCTTGCTTTGCATTATAAATTAATATGCACATTAAAGTTTAATGTTATAACCGAAAGGCAGAGAACGTATTGCTGATAAGATGTTTGTGGATTGGAAGGCAGCTGTAGACATTCTGATTTTTTTTCTTTTTTTTTTTGTTTTATGGTTGGCCATCAGAACACTTGCTTAGTTTGAAAAGATTTTCAAAGCAGAAGGTTAAAAGGCTTGGAAAGGAGGCACAGGTTTTGAAAGAAAAGAATTTATTGAAGAGTATCACCCATTCACCTCAGGTGCCAGAGGTCCTGTCTACTTCTATCGATCAGTCACATGCCAGCATACTGCTTAATACATACCTTGCGTGTCCCTTGGCTTCTATACTTTTTACTCCTCTGAGTGAACTGTCTGCACAATTTTGTGCAGCCATGGTCGTTATTGCTTTGGAGCATCTACACAAGGTCTGATGTCTGGAACACTATTTTTCTTTCCCACTTTAGCCCTTCAGTCTTAGAAGTTTCTCATATAAGTTAAGACCACTGATATTTTAAAGCTTTGTCTTTTTTGGCATAATAGAATGATGTTCTCTACAGAGGTGTATCTCCTGATGTCCTAATGTTGGACCACGCAGGATATTTACAGGTTGATTGATCCGCTCTTTTTGTTGACAAGTATCTGAATGAATTTTATGTTGTTATTAAGTAGAAAAGGGAGGTGTATCAACTTATGCTTAATTGCTGTACTGTACTTTGCCTTGTCGTAGGTAGTGGACTTCCGGTTTGGAAAAAAATTATCTGGGGAAAGGACATATACAATTTGTGGAATGGCAGATTACTTGGCTCCTGAAATAGTACAGGGAAAAGGCCACGGCTTCTCAGCTGACTGGTAAACCCACCACCTGATGTTTACTCTCATGCTAGCCTTGTTCATCCCATGTTTAAGCGTTCTTATGTCCGATATTGCTTGCTTTTACTTTCTAAGAAAAAATTTGTTTAATGATTTACTTCTGTGAAAGATGCCAAAGCTAATTACTTTACGTTCTGTGAAAATTGTGTAGAAATGCTTTATTATCTGTGGGAAATAATTATATGATCTGAACGTAAATAACAGTGAAAATACAGATTTTACTGCTTTAATTGTCACATTAGAAAATAACTTGAATAATGTGTACATAGTGATATCCACAACAAGGTTAATTAATTGTTACATTTAACACATAAATGCAGCTAATATTTAAAATGATAATTTGAGTAGATTATTCAAAATTCTACTAGAAACATGTATCCCAAACTGATTAAAAAGTTTAGGCAAGATGGCTGGACCTTCTAATAAGTTGGGACTAGTTTTTCTTGTAGTGTTGTGTATAGTTTGTGGCTTTATGATTACATTTTGTGTATATTCAGGTGGGCATTGGGGGTGTTGATCTATTTCATGCTAAAAGGTGAAATGCCATTTGGATCGTGGAGAGAAAGTGAGCTTGATACATTTGCCAAGATAGCAAAGGGACAGCTAAATCTTCCGCAAACTTTCAGCGCTGAAGCTGTTGATCTAATCTCTAAGGTATGCTGAAACTTCTTTTACCTTTTCCCTTGTAGACATATATACTCAACACAATTTTGCTAGATAGAGTATTAGAAGGTTCTCATAAGCTTAACCCTGTTTTGTTGTTTCACATTATATAGTTACTCGAGGTTGACGAACAAACAAGGTTGGGGAATCTAGGTTCTGATCATGTCAAAAGTCATCCTTGGTTTGACGGTATTGATTGGAAAGGGATTGAAAGCCGTAGTTCTCCAGTCCCTCATGAGATCACCTCTCGTGTCATTCAACATTTAGAGACTTACTCTGAGGATTCTGCATTTCCTCGACTCTCCATCTCCCAAGATGAAGAAGATGTCGAAATCCCTGAATGGCTAGATGACTGGTAGAGAAATCTTATTTCCATTTCCATACTATTTTATGGGTGGAGTTCTTATTCAATATTGTGAGACTGAGATCAACTCTTAGGTTGCTCAGACTATGAGAACCCGAGGCTCGGAAGATGATAAAAGAAAGTGCAGAGAAGTTGGTGGATCTGGTTTTTTTTACTTGTGGTCCACAATTATATCTTACATTGATTACCTATCTTGTAGCATAGTAGTGGAATTCCTTTTCTGGAGATGACCTGCTCTGCTGGTAATCAATTTAACTAGGCTGAATGCTTCAATAAAAAAGGTCAGTTGATAGATTGATTTATTTGTTATTTTCTTTCCTTTTGTTTTTAGCTTTTGTAAATATATATATATGTAAGTAAATGCACAAGGGATTCACTATTTTTAAGGATGAAGTTCTTGATGTCCCAGGCAGCGTATGTAAAGGCAGATGAGAGTAATTTGATTATTATTATTATTATTATTAGGTCAGCCCTTGTTCAGTATTTTTACTTGGATCTCTGTTGTCTCTTCATGTATTCCACCCTGTTATGAGTACATGACACAGAATCAGATATGTGTAATAAATTTGTTGGAATACTTAACACTGAATTATGGATGGCTTAATAAGAAGGGTCAACCTGAATTTATGGAGTGCAAAATGCAACTTTTTCAATACTATATGATGTCAATGCTAAATTTTGGCCTTTGGCTAAAACACATTGCTCCTTGGATTGGACTTTATAATGTTTTTTTTTTTTTTTTTTTTTACATATATTGTTCAGTGAGAATTTACAACTTTGTTACTGGTTTAGTTATAGAATCTGCAATTGAATGTAAATTGGTCGGTCGAGTTTAGAGATCCTAAGATAATGTTGTTAGAACTGTACTACACTATAGGTAAGTTTTGTTTATCTTTATTTTATTGCTATAATTATTTTATTCTTATTTTTTTTGGTTATTTGAAATTCTTATATCCGTTTCCTCAAAATAGAAATTAAAAAGAAAAATCTGAGAAATTCCAATTTTATATACAAATATTTTGTACCCAACAAAGGCCAATTGACATTTTTACTACCAACTACCAAGCATGTCATTGTCACCACCAACAAAACTCCAAATTATAATATAGAAACCAAGTGTGTCAAGTTGGAGAAATAATTTTACACTTGTGGAGTTTCCATAATCATAAAATATATATCTTATTTCCTCTTGGATATAAAATAAATGACAACTATTTCTGCTTGTAGGGAATCACCTGACAATGTCATTTTCCAAATAAAAAACTTTCTAATTTCTTTTAATTAGAATTAATTTATGTACCATTTAATTATAAGATTTTCAAATTGAAGCGTTCGATACCTCGTCAGATTTTAAATTTAATTTAGAATTTTTCTTCATTATTATAGCATTATTAAGTCCTGCTAAATACTGGACTAAAGTGGTGTAAGGACCCATTTTTTTTCTATTTTTTTTTTTTTGAAAGAGAAGGACCATAAATTTAGAGTATTTAGTTATTTGTTTGTCATGTTGTCTAGTATATGCTTTTTTTTTTTTAACAAATACTATATATATAGCTATATATACAAGTACTCTATGACATTTTTACAAAAAAAAAAGTATTAGATGACATTATAAAATTAATTCTCTTGGCGAAGTTTCTTGATTAATTATTTTTTATCTTAAAATTTTTATTTTACTTTTTCAAAATTTTGTTCACTTACAGTTAAAAATGTCTATTCTTACAAAACAATAATTATATAAAAATAATGTTATTAGAGGGTTAATGTTTGTATACAAATAAAAAAATTACTTGTCTTATATATTATTAAATTTTGAAAATGTAAATTTTATTAAACAAAGTAATAAAGCTAAATGAATAGAAAAAGCACCTTATAAAAAAAATAGAAAAAAGAAGAAGAAGAAGAAGCAAGATTAGTTTATACTACTGCAAAATAATACTTTCATTTAAAAGTCAATAATAACATGGAGCTCTAAAAAAAAATATTTATTATAAAAGAAAACGATTGATTTTGGTGAGATTAGTACTTCTCTGATGAATGAGCTACTGCGGCAAGCTTTGATAAAATACATAAATTTAAATCAGGCACACCGGCTAGGACTATATCAAATAATAATAATAATAATAATAATAATAATAATAATAAATAGTTAAAATCAGGCATATCTAGGACTAAATTAAAATTTTAAATTAGTTAAAATCAGGTACATCTAGGACTAAATTAATTAAAAAAAAACTATGTTATATAACTATATTAAATATAACATAAACATAGATATAAAAATATTTATTTAACCTTACTCATATATTATATATGTGTGGAGTGCATACTAATTTATTATGTATTGCCCCTGATTTTGTCCAAAATACGTGGACCAACCGGATGATGACACGTGGATGGGAATGGGTTAGCATTTGAATAAAACAGCTAAGTCTTAAAGCAAATGATTACCTTAGACATGCCTCCCGGAGAAGGCATGTAAGTCTCATATGCTCCCAGAGAGCAAGATGGCAACAAAGCATCTCCGGGTGGTGTCAGATTCCATCTGAACAGTCATCTCGCATTTAATGGCGCATGGGAGGAGGCGTATTGAAACTGCCACACGCAATAAAGTCTGACGACACAACCCCCAATCTGTACCTGCTAGGCTATGATCAATAAAGTCTAGTGACGGCTACTCTGAGAGGAATCACATCAGTCAAAAAGGATTAAGGACTGCCCTCATAAAATCCCTACAGAACCTAGGGATTAGACCATGCATTACCCATATATTCATTGGGAATATGTAACTTTACTAATAGTTACAGAAATGTACCTTAATTCTAGGGATCACCCCACAAAAATACTATAAATACCCCCCAAAGCTCATTAAAGATAGGTCGAGAATTCTGGGTTTCATAAGAACTAGAAGAGTAAAAACTCACCAAGAACATTCTTTGTATTAAATACTATCATAAATACACAGACTCGTGGACTAAGGTTCATTAACGCCCCAACAACGTAAAAATCTCTCTCTTAATTTTTACAGCTCTCCAAATTATTATTATTTTATTGGTTGCCGAAAACCTCGGTCAACATTATGTATTTATGTTAATAAAAATTTAAATAATTTGTTATAGGTGTCTATCAATTAAATAATTTGTTTAAACTTTAACTTTATTTTTAATATATATTAGGTTATTGTTGTATTGTACGTATTTTTAGTTTTAGTTTTTATTTTTATTATGTGTATTTTTAAATTTTATAAATTAAAAGGAACCATTTATTAATTTTTTAATTTTTTTAAAAAATAATATTTAAAATTTTAAAAATTTGAAAAAAAATAAATATAAATTTAAAAATATTAAAATTAAACTTACTCCTAATATTAAAAATAACAATAAAAAAATTAATAATATTACAAATAATATATTAGTATTTATATATTTAAATTAATATAAAATTAGTATAAGTTCAATTTATAAACTAAAATATATAATATTAATATTTATGTATATTTTTTTTTTTGAGAAAAATATTTATGTATATTTAAATTAATATAAATTAAATAATATTAATATTTATAAAATTAATTTTACTAATACTATTAAATATGGATATTTTTTTATATTTTTAAAATATTTTATTAAAATAACAAAAAAAATTATTAAATAGCTACATTTTACATGTAAGAGCAGCTCCAAGGAGACTGCAAATAAGTAGCATAGTGTGTATATATATATGTTTCAAGGAGGCTGCATATCATGCAACATTTTGATGTTTTATGTACAGTGCACGACATAGTCACGACATTTTTTTTTTTATATAATTTAGTTAATATTTATATTATTGTATTTGTAAAATTAAAAATTATTTTTTGGAAAATTTTACAATGCACATTTTTAAAAGTGATGTACGAATCTATTCCTATTTGTTTCGGCACCCGAAAAATTTTTTTAGTCTATTTTTTTTTATATAGTAATGTATATTATAATTATTTAAGACATCCTGTAAAATTTAGAAAAATTTAATATGACGAAAATAATGCACTTCTTTAAAAGTGTGGTGCACTGATATAACAATTGTGATAATTTTTGTTAATTAATATGATATTATTTTTTATTTTATTAAAAAATTAATATAATAATAAAGAATATTTTT
This sequence comes from Cannabis sativa, assembly GCF_029168945.1. Taxonomy (NCBI): domain Eukaryota; kingdom Viridiplantae; phylum Streptophyta; class Magnoliopsida; order Rosales; family Cannabaceae; genus Cannabis; species Cannabis sativa. Next base: position 66,118,539 of record NC_083601.1, read on the forward strand.
TTAGTGTTATGGTTGGAGTAGAAATAATTTTTTAATAGTGTAATACTAAATTTAGTGATTTTTTAGAGATGCACTCAATATATTAAAAAAAATTAATATATATAAATAATTTATCCGATAATAAATACCCTAACTGAAAAGAGTAGCGCTAAAATCTAGACCCAAAAAAAAGGTGCATGACAAAAACCAACCAAATGTTTAAAAACAATTAAAAAAAAGACAAAGGGCGGTTGAGGCTAGACCCAATATCGATAATAAGCAATTAATTTGAATTTTTAATTTTATTTTATGCAGTAATTAATTAAGCTAACGTAAATGTTCTTTATCCATAAAATATTTATTTCTTATTATTCTAAATTCATATACAAAAAGAAAATGACAACCAACCACAACAAAACCAACCTACTCCAATATTATTATGTGTATATACATATAACATTGCAAGGGTTTGTAATATATAATAATAATGACAATGTTGACGAGGACCCTAATTAAATTAATTATTAATAATTTAGAGAGATAAACACTATTATATAACTGATAAAGTTAATCACTTATGACAATTAATATTTATATATTTATATATATGGTTCGTATCGTAGATCAAGTCTCTATCTGATTATATTATTATATATATTTGCGAAGAGCCATTTCGTTTCGTAAGAGAACACCAAGAATAAGTTAAAGTAAATAAATTTTGAGTCAGTACTAGACATTATTAGACAATTAATTTTTTATTGTATTGTAAACCCAAAATAAGAAGAAGATAATATTAGTAAAATTAATTAAGTAGATTTGTTCACGACGACAAACAAAGCAAACTCAGCTCTTACGTCAAATTTTGTGTCAGAGTCAGACCCTAACCCACACAATTATATACAATATCAATATATACTAGGGGTGTTCACAAAGTATCCGATCCAATCCAATCCGCACGATCCAATCCAATCCAATCCGCAAAATGCGGATATCCGCACTTGTGCGGATTGGATTGGATTGAAAAATCCAAAATCCGCACTTGTGCGGATTGGATGTTGTTTGACCTCAAAAAGTAACCGATCCAATCCAATCCGCACTTAATTATACATATTTTTAAAAAATTATAATATATAATATATATTAATAAAAAAAAACACAAACTTTTTTTAGTAAAGTATTGAGTTGGTGCATTTTATTTATTTTATAATAAAAAACACAAGAAAAATAATTCTTATTCACATAGACACATACACATAAATTTAAATATATGTATACTAGCTTAGTTATTTTAGTAAGAGATACATATATATTTTAGTGTAAATCTAAAGATAAGTACATATATATTGATATATATATGTATATTGGTTTGATTTGTATATAAATAGAGATGGAAATGGATTATTATTGGAGATTAAGAACCAATAGTTTTTTTTTAATTTTTTTTCTATGAAATATTAAATAATTTATTATTAAAAAAATAACCGATCCAAAATAACCGATCCAATCCGCACTATTGCGGATTGGATTGGATTGGATTTAAACTCTTATGCGGATCGGATTGGATCCAAAATATGAAATCCGCACTTAGTGCGGATTGGATGTTGTTTGACCAAAAAAGTGCGGATTGGATCGGATGAACACCCCTAATATATACATAGAGAGAGAAAAGGAATAGCACAGAATCAACCTAATAATTATTATTTTTATATTTTGTAATGTCATTAATATTCAAAGTGGGAAAAAATGACATCTTAATGATAATATATTATAAAATGTATAAAGACAAAATAATTATGAGAATGCAAATTAAGGCAAATCTCTAAAAGGGTAGGTAGAAGATTTCTTTGGAGCAAAATGTTTACATAGTTTGAGCAAAATGTTATGTTGTATATATATATATATGGAACACTTCTTAATGGGTAATACCCATTGATGGGAACTAAAAAAAATTAATAAGGTAATAATCCAATAACCTTTTTATGGAAAGTTTCTAAAAATTATTTTTTTTTTAAAAAAAAAAATTATATATTTATTTTTTATAAAATTGGAAATAATAATTACAACTAATAATTTAAAAAAAATATATAAATTATTTTTAAAAATTAATTAAAATTACTACTTTATTATTTTATGAAATTATGAGTTTATTAATAATTTATTATTGTAAAACTAAAAATCATTTACATGTATATTAATGTGTTTTTTTTTTATTAGAAGAATAGGAGCTTGATTGTGGAATCCAATTGTCTTAATATTATTTATATTCATAAAAATAAAATGCTACAATACTTCTTAGTTCTTACTTAGGCTAAAATATTATTACCATCCAATGATTTTTTTGATATTACCATGAATCATTCTCCTAGAATAACTAATGAGGTGTTGTTCATTATTTATATTTTTAGGATTGGAAAATGATAATCTTGTCTAGGGGTCAAATATAATTTTTTGTGCTGAAATTCTTGTATTGGCAATTGTCATTATTCAATAATGTTTATGACACTTTTTTCTTCCTTCATTTTTTTTTTTTTTTTGTTAAAATTTTCTTCATTGGTTTTGTTCTTATAGATTTGGTAAGCTCAAGTATTTTAAAAAAAAATAAATAAAAACATATAAATAATTGTTAATTATTATAAAATTAAAGATTTTAGGTTTAAAAAAATCTTATACATTTTATGTGCATTACAGTTTAAAGCTTAAAATTATTATTTTTTTTATTTTCAGTAATGCAATTTAGAATTGTAGTATGAAGAAATTTTTTAAAAAGATAAATATACACTTTTTTTTTTTCTTTTTAATCTTTAAAATGATTTTTATTAAAAAAAATAGTTTGTTAATTTTTTTAGTTGTGTTTTATTTTTTAAATAACAATTCCATTTATAAATTTTTTATTTCTATTAATAGTTTTATCTATTTTAGGAATATAGAGAATAACAAAATAGGAAATATTAATTTTTTAATATTTAATTAATGATTATAAATATCAACCATTAGATATTTGATCCAATGGTCAAGAATAAAATACCCATACATGGGTAATATCCATTAAGAGCATACCCATATATATATATAGATTAGATACATCATACATTGTAATCACACGAAATTATTAAATAGTGTAACATATATATATATAAGATATCAGATTCAGATTTAGTTTATTATATTTATTATAATATAGAAAAAATATATATCGGTACATATTCTCTGCACGTAAATATTATATATAATATTGATTCATCTTTAAAAACAGTTGATTGGTTTAGCTTAAATTCAACATTAGTGTACGTGTATTTTTAATACAATTAAAGTGTATATATATGTGCATATATAGCATTATATTAATGTGTGATGTATGCAGACTGTAGCCAGAAATTCTGTTTACGAAAAATAGATAATATTTTTTTTTCATTAATAAAAATAATTGACGTCATATAACAAAAAAAAAATATTTAATAGAGAAAATAAAAAAATGCATATAAAAAAAATAGAGAAGTGAAAATTCATGATGTCAAAAAATAAACAATACAAAATATGTGAATATTGTGAAGATTTGTAACGAAAGTAAAGAAAGAAATCGTGTATATTGATCAATTAATAAAAGGAAACAAGGTATTTATATAGAAAGATTCATGAGTTAAACAAAACTAACAAGCAAAATATTAACATGCCGCTTGTAACAAGAAAAAGATAGCAAAGCAAAGTTAGTTACAAACTAACAAATAAAACTAGCTATTAACATGCCCCTCAAACTAAGTGATGTTTGAGCTTAACACACTTAGTTTGTCTCTAAGAATATAGTATTGGACAGAAGCACTTTGTAAGACAGTCAACAAATTTGATTGTCAGTAGAAATATGTTGAGCTTAAATCTCTTTGTTGATGACCTTATCCCTAACAAAATAAAGATCGATTTCAATATGCTTTGTGCGAGCATGAAGGATCAGATTATCAGCCAACATTACTAAGTTTATGTTGTCACACCAAATATGAGGAATAGCAGGTTGAGAAACTTGTAATTCAGTGAGAAGAGATTGGATCCAAGCAATTTTAGAGACTACAACCGCTATACTCCTAAATTTTGCTTCAATTGAGGATTTTAAGATTGTTGGTTGCTTTTTAGATTACCAAGAGATCAAATTTGGTCCAAGAAAAACACAAAAACCAATTGTAGACCTTCGATCATTTGGATTAGATGCCCAATCAGCATCACAGTATGCTTGTAGATGAAAAGAAGAAGCTAATTGAAGGTGCAAACTAAAGTCTAATGTGCCAACCAGATATATTAATATTCTTTTAACAACAACCTAGTATGCTTGAAATAAATTGTGTATGAATTAGCAAACTTTGTTGACACTGAAAGCTATGTCTAGTCTGGTTATGGTGGCATACTGCAAAGCACGAACTATTGACATGTAAAGAGTTAGATCAGCCACAACATCATTGCCAGAACTAGACAATCTAAGGAAATCATTCATTGGTGCGCTGTTAGTTTTGGCCCCTTACAATTGTGCCTTGCACAATAAATCTTAGAGGTATTTCTTTTGAAAGAGGATAATACCATTTGTATGTTGCAACACTTGAATTCCCAAAAATAATTGAGTTATCCTAGGTCTTTAAGAGCAAATAAGGTGCTGAGAGATGTAATGAGAGAAGTGATCACTTCAGTTTCATTACTCCTTGTAATGAGTATATGATCAACATAAATTAGAACATATAAGCAACTGTTAGGAGTGGCTTTAATGAATAGAGAGTGATCTTTTTTGGCAGTGGAGAAACCAATGAGAAGTAGAATAGAAGAGAGCTTTTCAAACCATGCCCTTAGGGCTTGCTTGAGACCATAAATGGCCTTTTGCAACTTGCAAATTTTGTCAGGGAATTCTGGATCAAACCAGGCGGTTGCACCATATATTTTTTTTTTTTTCATGCAAATTTGAGAAGAGCATTGTTGACATCCAAATATCTTACAGAGCAGCCTTGAGTGAGTGCAAAACACAAAATAAGTAATAACCGTGCCAGAATAAATATATAATCATGGACAAAATTAGCATTATTCTCACTATTTATATTGGCATATTGTTGAGTAAATTCTACTTATAACTAGTCCTTATACATCTTATCCACATCAGCATACAACAACAAATAATAGAAAACAAGATTAAACCTAGGAGGCTTTGCCTCTACAAGACCAAGAACCAGAAGTTAGTTACAACTGTTTTGTAACTAACTTCCAGCCTGATCAACTACCTTCACTACTCTATAAATAAGCTACAAAAAATAGAAGAGATACAGTACAGAAGAGAGTGAGAGAAAGTACACCCTAGTTCGAGGCTTCAGCTCCAAAATCTAAAGAGAAAGGTCCAGGCAGAGAGTAAAGCTCTTGTGGTGAGGAGGTTTGAAGGAAGGAAGTACATGCACTAAGAGAAAAACAAAGTTAGATCGAGTAGTTGAAAAGAGAAGAAAAAAAAACAAAACTGTAAAAGAGAAGCAACCGAGCCTCACCTAATCAAATTTTGTGACAGGAAGCTCCAAAAGTTGTAAATCGCCATTGTTGATAGTGGATCTCAAGCCTAATCTCTAAGATGAGCTTGATAGAGATGTAGCCCTAATTGTTTTGGGGTGAACTTTGAAATAATTTATGGTGTTTTCTCTCCTTTTCTCTCTTTGTTTTTCATTCTACTAATTTCTATGTGTGTGTGAGTAAGATCATAGGGTTCTAACTTTGGATCGAGTAAGTTCTTCTCAAGAACTTGCGCTGCTAGGATTTTAAGTTTCAGTACAAATGTGTTTGTGTGTGTTGTGTTTGCTGAATTAGGGTTTCTAGACTTTTCTTGAAAAGTCTCTTTCGCCTTAGGTTAAACGACACAAGAATTGTGGTCATTTTGGTCAGGTGTTGTCGTTTTGGTCTAAATTCATTTAGACAAATGAAATTTCAAAATTGACCTTGCATACTGATAATTAGTGTTTGTTGGTGTAGGGTTAAAATAGTAAAAATTCCTACAGTGGTATCCGAGCCTAGTTTGGTTAAGAAGATCAACAAAATCAAGAAGAAATTATCAGGAAGGAGTTGGGCAAGAAATCTTGAAAGACGGATTATCAAGAATCAAGAACACACTCAAACCTTGAGGAAAATCAAAGCTCAGAATTAGAAATTGATACTGAGAAGGAGGAGAATAATTCTGGATCAGATTCATATCCAAAAAGGGCTGTAGAAACATCACAAATATCAATCAGACTTAGAGTTCTAAAACTCTGCTTGATTTCAATTTTATTAATATGAGTAACATAAAGGTTGATATTGATAAATTTGATGGCACTGGTGATTATAAAATTTGGAGGAGGAAAATCAGATCACTCATAGCTTAACAAAAGCTACTAAGGGTGTTAGATGAGACTATTGAATGGCCAGAAGGAACTACAAAGATTCAGCAAGAAGAATCCCTAGAAACTGCTACTGGAATCTTGATATTCAATCTATCAGATGCAATAATCAGATTGGTAGATAATAAAGAAACACCATCAAAGATATGGAAGAAGTTAGAGGAGCAATTTCAACAAAAATCCTTGACAAATAAGGTCTATCTTAAGGAAAGGATCTTTGGTTTCAAAATGAATCAATCCAAAACTTTAAATCAAAATCTTGATGAGTTCTTGAGAATGCATATTGAACTTGCAAACTCAAGGGAACATGAAGCACTTAGTGATGAAAACCAGGCCATCATCATACTAAATTCATTGCCAGAAACATACAGAGAAGTGAAGACAGCAATCAAGTATGGGAGAACCTCTATCACTCTTGATGAGGTTATATCTGCCTTAAAGTCAAAAGACTTGGAGATGAAAATAGAGAGAAATGGTGGCTCTAATGGGGAAATAAGCATAAGTAGAGGTAGACGTACACTAAGAACGCCATGGCATGGAAAAGGAAGGAGTGATCAAAGTTATAGTCATAGCAGAGGACCAAGTAAAGGACACATCAATAAACGGAGATCTAATCCAAAAGGGTCACAAGACACAGAAGGGTGCTTCAACTGTGGGAAGCCTAGACATTTCAAGAAAGATTGCTATTTCTTGAACAAGAACAAAAAGAACAAGTTCAATGGGCAAAGAAATAACTACAACTCAGAATCCAAAAACCCCAAGCATAGAACAAATCATCAAAATGCAAATTTGAGTGATTGTTATGAAAATAAAGAAGTTTATGTTGTTGGATCATCTTTTAAAGATGATTGGATATAGACTCAGTTATACTTTTCATATGAATAACAATAAATCTATTTTTACTGATTTCAGGGATTCTACAAAAGGTAAGGTGATACTACGAAATGACCGAAGCTGTGAAATCAAAGGAGCAGGGACAATGGCATTCAAAATGCATGATGGGGTCACTAGATCACTAACTGGTGTAAGATATGTTCCAAAAGATGCTAAAGCAATACTATGGCTAATAGACTTGGGTACATAGTAGAGAAGGGACTACAGATTGTCAATGAGCAACAATTGTTGGGCAAAGACAAAGTAAGCAAAGTAGAATTTTGTGAGCACTGCGTACTTGGAAAATATCACAGATTGAAGTTCAAAATAGGTACACACAAATCTAAAGGTATATTAGATTGTATGCACTCAGATTTATGGGGCTCTGAAAAGACACTTACTCATAGATATAACACTTATTTTATGTCAATTGTTGATGATTTTTCTAGAAAAGTATGGGTATTTCTACTTAAGAATAAAAATGATGCTTTTTCAGAGATTTAAATACTGGAAAACACTTGTTGAAAATATTACTAACAGAAAAATAAAAAACCTAAGGACATATAATGGTGTGGAATTTTGCAACAATGAATTTGACATGTTTTGTAGAGAAACAAGAATACAAAGGCACATGACTGTTAGGCTAACACCACAGCAGAATGGTGTAGCTAAAGGAATGAATAGAACCATTATGAATAAGGCCAGATGTATGTTAATACAATCTGGACTGTCACATGGGTTTTGGGGTGAAGTTGTTATGACATCTGCCTATCTAATAAATAGGTGTCTTTCCAGTGTCATTGAATTTAAAACACCTGAGGAAAGGTGGTCTGGTAAACCACCTGACCTGTCAAATTTAAGGGTGTTTGGATGTAATGCTTATGTACACCAAAGTATTGGTAAACTAGAACCTAGAGCTATAAAAGGAGTTTTTCTGGGATATCCTGAAAGGGTAAAAGGGTGTAGGATCTGGTTAAGGAAAAGGGGGGGTTTTAAATAATTATTAGCAGAGATGTTATATTCAAGGAAGATGAATTTCCATGTTTGCTTAAAACTAACCCTGCAGATACATCAGATACTAATCCTGCAGGAATAATACAGTTTGACCCAATCCTATGGAGATTAGAGGATCAAGAAGAACCTGATATCAATCAGGTCGAACCAAGAGGAGGAGAACCAAAACTAGATCAAATTCAGGTGGAACACATAGAAAACACTAACAGAGAGGAGGCTCAAATAGAAGTACAACAAGAAGATGAAACAGAAGACATACAACAAACAGGAGCTCTATATGATTGCCAATTGACCAGAGATAGAGAGAAAAGAACACCAAAAACCTAATCCCAAATACAACTTCAATATCTAGAATGAAGATATAGCCTATGCATTTATGATAGCTATGGAGTCAATCAACTCAGATCCTCAAACATATTAGGAAGCAATGGAAGGACCTAATGCTAAGAAATGGTTCAAGGCTATAGATGAAGAGATGGTGTCACTCAAGAAGAACAATACCTGGATAATTGTTTTAAGACCTAAGGGAAAGAGAATAATAGCCTGCAAATAGGTCTACAAGCATAAAGAAGGCATATTTAAGGGAAAACCTGCAAGCTAGGCTGGTAGTAAAGGTTTTACACAGAAAGAATGGATAGATTACACAGAAATATTCTCACCAGTTGCTAAGTACAAGACTATTAAAATCATGTTATACATAGCAAACCAATTTGATATGAAGATTGACCAAATGGATGTTACAACTACTTGCTTACATGGAGATCTAGAGGAAGAAATCTATATGGAGCAGCCTAAGGGGTTTGAAGTTAAAGGCAAAGAAGAAATGGTCTGTAAGTTGATTAAGTCCTTATATGGACTCAAACAGGCCCCTAGACAATGCTTTTATGATAAAGCATGAATTCAACAGAAGTTATCATGATACTTGTCTATACTACAAGGGAAGCACTATAAAAAAATGTCATCTATCTACTTTTGTATGTAGATGACATGCTTATTATAAGCCAAGAAAGATCTAAGGTTGACATAGTAAAAAAACTACTCAAAACAGCATTTGAAATGAAAGATCTCGGTAATGCTACCAAGATCCTTGGAATATCTATGTTAAGAGATAGAGATAAGGGAAAGCTGATTCTTAGATAGGAGGACTACATTGAGAAGATCTTAGAGAAGTTTTCTATGAAGGATGCCAAAGCTGTTAAGCAACCTATAACCAGCCAGTATACTCTATCCAAAGAACAATGCCCTAAAACTGAAAAAGAAGTTGAAGCTATGAAAGATGTACCCTATTCAAATGCAGTGGGGTCTGTCATGTATCTTATGGTAAGCAGAAGACCATATCTAGGTTATTCTATGAGTTTGCTTAGTAAATACATGGCAAATCCAGGAAAAGTTCAGTAGTTGGCCATGAAAGGGGTATTCAGATACTTACTTGGGATAACTAAAGTAGGTCTGGTCTATAAGAGACAAAATGTAAGTACTATAATAGAAGGGTACAGTGACTCAGACTATGCTGGGGACAGAGACAACATAAGTTCTACATCTGCCTATTTTTTCTTGCTTGGAGGAAATTGTGTTAGCTGGAAAGTCCAGCTACAACCTGTTGTGGCACTCTCAACAACAGAAGTTGAATATGTTGCCACAGCAGAAGCTATCAAGGAATCTATCTAGCTAAGAGGGCTAATGAATGAACTTAAGCTACTTAAAGGAGTACCTACATTATATTCAGACAATCAAAGATGTATATTTCTATGCAAAAATTCTATGTTTCACGATAGAACAAAACATATAGAGATCAAATATCACTTTATACAAGATAAAGTGACTCAAGGGGAAGTAGAAGTAGAAAAGGTACCTACTAAAGATAACCCAGCAAACATGGGTACTAAAATTGTGACTCTTAATAAGTTCATACATTGTATGAACTTATTAAGAATTGGCCCTGAAGACTAAGAGTAGGACCTATCAAGCTAGAAATCTTAGAGATAAACAAACACTACATTAGAACTAGTTATAAGATGAATTCAAGTGGAAATTGTTGAGTGAGTTCCACTTATAACCAGTCCTTATACATATTATCCACATCAGCATACAACAACAAATAACAGAAAACAAGATCAAACCTAGGTGGCTTTGCCTATACAAGACCAAGAACCAGAACCAGAAGTTAATTACAACTGTTTTGTAACTAACTTCCTGTTGGAATTTTATGCCCTAAATAAAACTCATTTCAATCTAATCTGATTATAAGATTAGAAGTCATTTATGTTTACATGTAGTTTTTGTTGGATTTTGTGCCCTAAATAAAACCCATTTCAATATAATCAGATTTACTTATTAATAAAGATCAAAAATAAAATTTTATGTTGCATGGTTCACATGATTTATTTCATGATTATATATATAATGTATGAATTCTATTTAAGTCAAGAACATATGAATTTGTTAATGATTATAGTGTTGTCAACACAGTGGAATATAATCTTAATTATATGTTCGAAAGTTTATTCCCTAATTTGTCAGTTCACTGGATTTAGACTGACATGATAATCAGCGATAGGTATTATTACACCTTGGATAAGTGTTATGTCCTTTCCAGGGCATTGGCAAAGTTTACCAGTATCGGATGTATGGAGTATACATCGGAAGGGACCGATATTGAACTTTGATTAGATATATTAAAATTTACTGTAATATCTATTCAATTCAATATCACATGTTGATCCTAGATCAAATGATCTTAATCCTGATATGATTAGGTTTGATCTCAAGAGTCCTATACATGTTCTTTGATTTGTTAGTTAAGCCTACTTTTGGGTCAGGGTGATACGTACATTTTGGGAACATGATAGTATAATTGAGTGGGAGCACTAACATAAATATGGAGTCTATAACTTCTATAGGACTTTAGAAGTGAAACGATGATATCCTTCGAGCTTGGCTAAACAGAGATAAATGGTGGAGATCTCATTTCACTTCGCTGAAATATCATTTATACGGAGCTAAGTGTTTTAAGGATAAAATACATTGAAGGTGTAACTGTAATTTAGTGCCTATTCAATGTAGATCATCTATTAGAGGGTCATTGATCAAATTAGGATTATAACAATGGATAACTAATAGCGTATCTATATCGTGGAACATATAAAGCGTTCTATATGAATGAGAGTGCAATTCCAAGTTCTAAGTGTGGATTCAATAAGGAATTAATAAGTTAGGGAATTTACTTGGTAAATTCGGTTCGACTTATTGGAAGCTCGGTTAATATAGGCCCATGGTCCCCATACTAGTTGAGACCATACTGCTTATCAGACTCAGTTAATTGATTTTAATTAATCAATTATAATTCTAAAGTTAGACTATGTCTACTTTATGAATTTTCACTAAGCAAGGGCAAAATTGTAAAGAAAAAGAGATTCTAGGCTTATTTATTAATTAAGAGACTTTACATGTCTAAATTAATAAGTATATTAAATGACAATATTATTTAATAATTATTTTTTAGTTATTAAATAATTAGAATTGACATTTAAATGGTTAAATTGGAAAATTTACATTTTTGAGAAAATGGGATTGAAAAATGACAAAATGGGAAAGTTGCAAAGTGAGGCCCATTTCCTTTATATGGCCGGCCACTATGCAAAGGGTTTACCATTTTATTTTTTCATTATTTTAATGCCATACAATTCTAACCTAAACCTAGATGGCATTCTATAAATAGAAAGTGTTGGCTTCAAGAAACTATGACTTGCATATTGTTCCTTTCAGAGAAAAGTCATAGCCGCCCCTCTCTTCTTCTTCTTCTCTTGAATTTCGAAATACCTTGAGTGACAGCAAGAAGGAGAATCAACATCAAAGGAAGGAGAGAAAAAGATCCAGGTTCAGATCTTGATTATGCTCTGCAACAGAAAGGAATCAAGGGCTAGAGATCTGAATGGAAGGAGTCATTATATTCTGCTGCACCCAATGTAAGGTTTCTTGAACTTTATATGTGTTCATTTCATTGTTTTAGAATTCATAATAGGATGTTAATGAAACATACTTGGTAGTAAAGCTAGATCCTGGTAAAATATTTCCAACAGTTTTTATGTTTATAGTTAAATATATATATAAAGTCTGTTAAGTCCAGAATATATAGTCATTCACAATTACAGTGATGTCAACACAGTGGAATGTGATTGTGATTATATGTTTCAAAAGACAATGTCCTTGATTCATCAATGCACTAGATTTACACTGATGTGATAATCATCGATAAAGTATACTTACACCTTGGATAAGTGTTATGTTATTTCCAGAACATTGGCAAAGTATGCTAGTTTCGGATGTATGAAGTATACATTAAACTGGGACCGATATTGATCTTGGTAAAGATATTATAATCTTACCGTTTTATCATTCTAAGTCAATATCACTGGTTGATCTTAGATCAAAAGATCTTAATCCTGACATGCTTAGGTTCAATCTCAGGAGTGCTATTCATGTTCTTTGATTTTTTAGTTAAGCCTACTTTTTGGTCAGGGTGATACGTACATTTTGGGAACATGATAGTACAATTGAGTGGGAGCGCTAAACATAGATATGGAATCTGTAGCTTCTATATGGACATAGAAGTGAAACGATAATTTCTTTCGAGCTTGGCTTAATAGAGATAAATGGAAGAGCTCTTGTTTAGGAATGTCAAAAAGATCCATTTAGTTAGAGCAGGTTGGAGCTCCGACCCGACGGATCACCTCTCATCTGAAACATTCGAATACTTATTGGATCTTGGATCATATTCGCTCCGCCCCGCCTAATTTTTTTCTGGATCGGATCTGATTCGACCCGAATTCAATTAATTTTTAAAAAAAAAACTTAATTCAAGACTCAAATCCCTTCGGACCTGGACTCGGACCTGGACCTAGACTCGGACCCAGACCCGGGACTCGAACCCAAACTTAGACCCGGACCCAGACTCGGACGCAGACCCGAACTGGGACCCAGGACCCAGACCAAGGCCCAGGACCCAGACCTGGACCCGGACCCGGACCCGGACACGGACCCCGGAACACAGACGCGGACCCGAACTCGGACCGGGACCTTGACCTGGGAACGGGACCCAAACCCAGACCCTGACTCGGACCCGAACCTGGACCCGGACCTAGACCAGACCTTGACCCAGACCCGGACCTGGATCGGGACTTGGACTCAGACCGGATCCAAACCCGGGACCCGGACCGAACCCAAACCCGGGACCCGGAATCGAACCCATACCCTGACTTGGGACCCGGACCCGCCCGGGACTTGGACCCGGACCCCAGACCGGGAACTGGACCCGGACCTAGGACCCCGAACCTGGGACCCAGACCCGGACTCGGACCCAGAGCTAGGACCTCGGACCCGAAGCTGGACCCGTACCCGGGACCCGGACCCGAACCCGGACCCAGACCTGAACCCCGGAACCCGGACCCGGACCTCAGACCCCTGACCCAGGACCCGGACCCATTGATATAAAATTAAAATGGATATAGAATTATAAGTTAATATTAAAATTCTTTAAAAAAAAATAGTTGGGTCGGATCTAATCCGATCTGTATAGGGCAGTTTGGATATGATCCGATCCGAGTATCTGATCCAGCGGAGCGGGGCAGATCCGTACATGATCTGGATCAAGTCGGATTAGATCCGACCGCCCCATTGACATTCCTACTCTTGTTTCAGTGATTATATTAGCTCACTGAAACATCATTTATAGGAAGCTAAGTGTTTTAAGGATAAAATACACTAAGGGGTGAAACGGTAAATTTATCCCTACTCAGTGTAAATCATCTATAGAGGATCTTTGATTATTGAGATTAGAACGATAGTTAAATGTTTATAGCGTATCTATATCGTGAAACATATAGAGCGTTCTATATGACTGAGAGTCTAATTCCAAGTTCTATGGTGGATACAATAAGGAATTAATAAGTTAGAGAATTTACTTTGTAAATTCTAGTTTTGCTTATTGGAAGCTCGGTTGTATAGGCCCATGGTCCCCATACTAGTTGAGACCATACTGCTTGTAAGACTCAGATAATTAATTTTAATTAATCAATTATAATTCTAAAGTTAGACTATGTCTAATTTATGAATTTTCACTAAGCAAGGGCTTAAATGTGAAGAAAAGAGAGTCTAGGGTTTATTTATTAATTAAGATACTTTATTAAGTCTAATTAATAAATATATTAAATGACAATTTTATTTGATAATTAATTTTAATTATTAAATAAATAGTTTTGGCATTTAAGTGGTTAGAATTGGAAAAATGGCATTTTTGAAAAAATAAGGAAAATTGTTGAAAAATGGAAAAATTACAAAGTGGGGCCCACTTACTATGGTCGACCACTTGCAAGGGTATTTACCATTTAATTTTTCATTATTTTAATGCCTAATAAATCATAACCTAAACCTAGGTGGTTGCCTATAAATAGATAGTGATGGCTCACACTAAAAGATGATGAAAATTCTTGCCTTCAGGAAAAGGTTGAGTCATCTATTCTATACCATATTCGAACCACATTGTCCTCTTCCTCTCTTCATATTTTCATACCCTTGAGTGATAGAGTAAGTGCCCACACACATCAAGTGGTACTCAATCATAGTGTGTAAGGCTGTGAAGAATCCAGAATCAAGAGAAGGACATTGTGGCTCAGATCTTGGTGATACTCTGCAACAGACAGGATACAAGGGTTAGAAATCTGAGCAGAAGGAGCCATTAATATTCTGCTGCACCCACTGTAAGGTTTCTGAAACTTTATATGTGTTTATTTACATTGTTTTAGAAATTCATATTTAGGATGTTAAATAACATACATGGTAGTAAATCTAGATCCTGGTAAAACATATTCCAACACTTCCAGCCTGATCAACTACCTTCACTACTCTATAAATAAGCTACAAAAAATAGAAGAGATACAGTACAGTAGAGAGTGAGAGAAAGTAAACCCTAGTTCGAGACTTCAGCTCCAAGATTGAGAGAGAAAGGTCTAGGCAGAGAGTAAAGCTCTCTTGGTGAGGAGGTTAAAAGGAAGGAAGTACATGCACAAAGAGAAAAATAAAGTTAGATCGAGTAGTTGAAAAGAGAAGAAAAAAAAAAGAAAAATTGTAAAAGAGAAGCAATCGAGCCTTACCTGATCAAATCTTGTGATAGGAAGCTCCAAAAGTTATAAATCGCCATTGTTGATAGTGGATCTCAAGCCAAATCTCTGAGATGAGCTTGACAGAGATGTAGCCCTAATTTCTGTGGGGTGAACTCTTAAATAATTTCTGGTGTTTTCTCTCCATTTCTCTCTTTATTTTTCATTCTACTAATTTCTGTGTGTGTGAGTAAGATCCTAGGGTTTTAACTTTGGATCGAGCAAGTTCTTCTCAAGAACTTGCTGTGCTAGGGTTTCGAGTTTCAATACAAATGTGTTTGTGTGTGTTGTGTTTGCCGAATTAGGATTTCTGACTTTTCTTGAAAAGTCTCTTTGGCCTTAGGTTAAACGATACAAGAACTGTGGTCGTTTTGGTTAGGTGGTGCCGTTTTGGTCTAAATTGACCTTGCATACTGATAATTGGTGTTTGTTGGTGTAGGGTTAAAACAATTAAAATTCCTACACATATAAATTAGGGAAAATGTTGACAAATTATAAAGCTATAATATAAAGTGGCAAGTAACTATGATAACGAACTTGATCAATAATCTCTCCTAAATAATGAAGCTAAGCTAGAACTAAGTAGCTACATGGCACATGGTAGGGTAAGTATAAAGTTTATCTCAACACTAATTATTAGCACTTTTTTTTGTATATTTTAAATTTAATATTAAATTTCTACATATTATCGAGGTAAGATTTTGAATCTAAGATTAAACATGTTCACATTTTTTATATACATTTTCGTACTCTTTCTAGCTTGATTTGGACTTTGTTTGTATATAGGTGAAATAGAGAATTTGGAGACCAATATATCTTTTTTTGATAAATTTAATTACATCAAAGACAATAATATTTATTCAATTATCAAATTTTTATTATGGAATTAAGATTTAGTAGCTACTAACATAATGTTCGGTATGAGATTAGACTTGTGGAAATTAGAATGTTAAAGAGGTTAGTATTTCTAAGTAAATCTGACATTTCAGTTCTTTATTTTTCTTAATCTAAGTACCTTCTAACATTTGTCAAAAAAAAAATACAGGCTAATTCTACTCCCTTTAAGTCCAAATCATATAACAAATATCCTATAAATGTAATATAAATGCCACAAAGCAATATATCATAATTCAATTTATGTATACACATGTTTTTTTGTACTCGAGTTCATGTACCTTGCATGTGAAATTAATTAATGAGCTCATCTGATCATTATTTTGAATCACAATCTTTTTCTTTTAGAGGGCACTACACTTGTAGTGAAAGACTTGAAACTCTTTCGTTTAGTTAGATAAATGATAAAGTGTTTGGCTTTATGACTTATGAGGGGATAAGGCCGAGATCGCTATCATATATATATGCTCATTATTGTTAGCCTTTTTAATATTTGCTCATAATCTTGACATAATATTAAAAAAAAAGAATTATTTGCAAAATTCTTTATATATATACACATATACTAGTAAAAAAAATTAGGTGCGAGACACGTATATTAAAAATTTATGCTAAGTATTTTTTTACTTTATTTAAAAGTGATACAATTAAAAATTTAAAAAATATATATTATTGTTATAAAATAATATAAAATAATATAAAATAATATAAAGTAGATGAGAAGAAAGAAGAAGAAGATGAAGAGAGAAAGAGAAAGTGAATGAGAATTTCTGAGTTGTTTATTCCAATGGGGTGAACCCCTATTTATACAAATACAAGAGTGAGATATTAAAAAACTAAGAAAAAGGGAAACTAAGGAAAAGAGGAATATTGATTACAATTAATGGTAATAAATAAAAGATTTGGACATCTACATAATTATTAATATTTATAACACTCCCCCTTGGATGTCCATAATAACTGCCTTATTAAAAATCTTGCTGAAAACTTGATCAAAGTAAAAAGAGTATAGTGTAAACTAACTCCCCCTCATTTAGGCATTTGTGGAGATCTTCTAATCGACGAATTTCGATCTTATCTGCCGTCTTCTCAAATGTTGATGTTAGTAATAACTTTGTGAATAAGTTTGTAAGATTGACACTTGATTGAATATGTTGAACACCAATATGCATTTTCTTGAAGCGTATAAAGAAGAATTTCGTGAAATGTGTTCTAACTCTATCTCCTTCAATGTACCTCCTTTTAGTTGAACGATGCAAGCAATATTATCCATAGAGAATTGCTTGGGTTGATACTTCTTTATTGAGTGCAATCCATATGTTTCCCGAATATGCTATGTCAATGTTCTCACTCGCACACATTCTCTACTTGCTTCATAAAATGCAAGTATGTTAACATGATTTATAGTTGCCTCGTTAAAAACCTTGCCAGAAAAACCCAGTGGGACAAAATCTGAGCTAAGGGAAAAAGAGTACAATATATATTTCATATTCATAACTATTTGTAAGTTGCCTCGTTAAAAACCTTGCCAGGAAAATCCAGTGGGACAAAACCTGAGCTAAGGGAAAAAGAGTGCAACATGAATATGTCTCCCCTTCATGCACATATGATCCATAATTCTTTTGGTGATAATATATCTCATAAGATTATTGTTATCACTTTTAAAATATCACCATATATAATCTTTGATCATATATTTTTTATAACTCTTCCAGAGTATGCATGGACTTCTAAATTATAGATGAGGGGTTCGTGGAACATTAGTCTTTATCCAACTAATTGTATCATTCATGTGTGTACACAACTTTGTTCCTACGAAAATTTAAAATTTCAAGTAGATATGAACATAACACATTAATGGTACTACAAATTTTCATTTGTGACAATGATGGTACTCCAAGACCATATATTTATTCCATCTTGTTTTATGATCTTAATTTCCATATCAAATGATCATATATCTATAATTCTTGATACATATGAAGTACTTCAGGACTTCAATACTAATGAACAAACTTTATACATTTAATATTTCTCGATATACAAAAGAAATAAAAGTTTGTTTTGCAATTAATCAAAAACTCTTCAAGAGTCTATCACAACGTATAATTTACGTATTTATATTGCATAGACAACCATAGGTATTTTTCAAATAATAATTTACTTACATGTCTTTATTTCATACAAAGATCTTTGTCATATAGTGCGCGCGACTTAGAATTTATATCACTTAAGACATGTATTAAATTCTTCTAGAATTTTTAGATAAGGCTTATTTCAAATTCTCACTATATTAGGAGCTCCAAATAAATAATCTTTTGTTGCAACATTTATGTGACGCTTATAAATCCTCATAAAATATATTCCAGGCTATAATCAAATCATGATTATATTTCTCATTAGAAATATTTATTTGCACACCCTACAGGTCTTACTTCACTTTATGTGAGTAAATTTGCCTGGATTGCGTCATAATATTTTGGCCAAAAATCAAAATGTATGTCGATAATTCTCGACAAATCTAATACAATGATCTTTGCTATCTCATGTTAGTTTATTGCATATGCACACATTCAATATTTATTGTCGACAAAAATTTCAATAAATGATAATTTCCTCCCATATTGACATAACTTATAGAGATCTCTTTAAATTACATATTTTCAAATATGTTTATCATTTATAGGTACCTATAACGAATCACTTCAGGGATTCAATTATGATGAAATGTGTTATGTCTAACTTCTCTTGGGAGTCTTTTCGAGTACCGTTTTCATCACGGTTATCATTTAAATACTTTATAACATTAAGGTATCTCCATGAGTACCTCTAGATTTAACAACTTCAGGGCAAATCAAATGAACATTTACTAATAATTTCTATATTGTTCATTTACGCTTCAGGCGTTTTCAACTCATTCTATCTCAACTTTGAGTAATATTGATTTGCAGTTGGTATATATCATTTTGAACTATATTGTTCTTATATACTTTGTGCAAGGATCATTTTTCAAAAATTATCATCGATCCCAACTGCTTCTCTCCCCCTGATCGAGAGAATTTTTAAAAATTGTGATATCTAATAATATTAATATACCTGTAGGGATTTCAGTATATCACAATGAATCAATATTTGTTTAAACTCATATATATTATATGACATTGAACTTCAGGTTCAATAACTTCAGTTTCAAGTTCAATACTTATGAACTTAATTCATTTCTAAGAATGAGTCATACGTGTATAATTAGAAATACATAAATTTACACATTTTGTAAATGCATGATTATATAATCTTATCACATCGATAAGAAACTATGCAATAAAAATCTAACAATGGCTCAAGATTGTTAAGAAAATATAATTTAAATATTTTCTATGTGCAAATATATGCACATTCTTCTTTTGAGCCTTATAAATTAACAATGAGAAGAATTTGAGCCTTATAAATTAACAATGAGAAGAATCTTCTGGTTCTTCAACAAAATTTAGTCAAATTTTTTTGACAATTTATTGCATATGATTGATCATGTCAAAATAATTCAATTCATGAACTTCAGGTTCACTATAATTTGTATTTCAATGAAACTTTCACAAAGTAATGTAAAATCACTACAATATATAAGTAATCATAAAAAGTTTCATTTTTATATACACGAATAATATAATTATATTATTCTCCCAAACATATACACTCTTCAGGAGTCACTATTATGTTTATCAAACTTTATATTTCTTCAGGAATCACTATCATCAATTCAATGATGTGTATAATATAAAATGTACATGACAACTTCATCATGTTGTTATAATGGTCAAATAGATATAACCATAATATATCATTCATGTTTCCTGGTATCTTTTTAATAAGTCGTCTAATTTATTAATAGACTATTCATCAGTCTAATTATCATGACTTGATATTTAAATGTACAACCAGTACATATAATAAGTTATTTCTTATTATACTTTCATAACTAGATAAAAGTTATACATCTAGGTACATACAAATATATTTTACTACTCAAAGTAGCAATTGTATGTAAGAGTACTTCTTCAGGAAGCTTTTCAAATAATCATTTTGTGATTCTTTATCACTTTGATTATATTGGATCACTAACAAATATTAGTAAGTTATATATTCACTTCTGGGAATATGCAAACTGAATTATATAGTAACTATATATATACATATCCTGTACCAACAATAGTTTGAAACTATTGATTTCAAGAAATAATAAAATATGTATATTTAATTTACTTCTGGCATTGCCAATATATGCGAAGTCTATATTCTTTGAAATAGAAATTCATGTCTATTCATTCTCTTTAGGTAATGATATTTAAATATTCTAAATGTACAATAAGTTTGTACAATTCACATTCTATTAAATAATCAAGTATACTTTTATCTTGATTATAAGTATGTCCGTACTACAGGTACGCGACCACTATTATTAAATTCCACACATGATATATAAATTTCATGCACTTTGATTATGTGTGGTATCTCATCTTTTAGTTGTTTCCACTTTTTCTAGAAATATTTGAGTAGTAAATAATGTCATTGATTATTTAAAATCATTACATTCACTTCGGGGAATGACGTTGAACAAGTAGAACATTATTATAAATTTCTTAAAAAATTATTACTTGTTCATATATAAAAGGAAATTACTCAACAATTTCTTTAACAATATTTCAAAGAATATATGAATACAATTTTTGCATAATCTCCAAGATGTATGCAAAATTTGATCTTTAATATATGTCACAAGCAATAATTTCCAACATTGCTAGTAATAACAATGTATAGTAACATGACTAATACAAACAATCTTTAAAAGTAGTTGAATTCAATTCGTATCATTCTCTGCAGGGAATGATGAACAATAAATACATGTCTCATGTATTTAAATAACATTAGTCATGCTCACTGTTATTCTTATACTTTGATGTTTCAATGCAATTTTCTTAATATTCTTTTTGGGTATTCAAAACCCACTATAAAATTGCATCAATAATAATCATTTTTAATGATTCTTTAGTTGTATTCACATAAATACAATCATTTTTTTTTCTTCGATAAATATAAAACATTTACTTCAGGAAATGTTTGTCAAAATCTATATCGATATTAGATTACTTTTCATTGTCCTCAAAGAATACAATAACATATATATAAATATGTATTCATCTCTTTCATTATATATCCATCAACTATATAATGAATATTACATTTGCATAATCTTCAGGATATATGCAAGATTTTATTGAGGGCGCACAATCATCAGGATATATGCGATATTTTATCGAGGATGCATAATCTTCAGGATATATGCAATATTTTATCGATGATGCATTATCTTCAGGATATATGCAATATTTTATCGATGATGCATAATCTTCAGGATATGTGCAATATTTTATCGATGATGCATAATCTTCTGGATATATGTATAATTTATATAGATTTTCTCTATCATATCATAGGCACACATATATTGTAAATATTATGAATGATAAGTACATAATATGTATATATATGAATCAATAATAAATATATAAAAATATATACATACATATATAATATATAGATATATATATAGATAAAAAGAAAAAAGAAAATAAAGGATTCTTGAAATTGTTTCAGTCAGATAAGTATATATATAAATATATATTTAGTGTATCGTGACTTTGAAACAATTCAAGAATTTTAACAAAATACTTACATTGGGTCTTAAGAAGAGACTCATGCTTGAAGCTTGGGCAGAGACTCGTGCTGATAACGTGTTATAAAATAATATAAAATAATATAAAATAATATAAAGTAGATGAGAAGAAAGAAGAAGAAGATGAAGAGAGAAAGAGAAAGTGAATGAGAATTTCTGAGTTGTTTATTCCAATGGGGTGAACCCCTATTTATACAAATACAAGAGTGAGATATTAAAAAACTAAGAAAAAGGGAAACTAAGGAAAAGAGGAATGTTGATTACAATTAATGGTAATAAATAAAAGATTTGGACATCTACATAATTATTAATATTTATAACAATTATTAGTTATTAGGTGAGATTATTATTATGTATATCTAAATAATATAATTTATAATTTTAACAATTTAAAAAAATACCAAATGTAATATATTAGTGTTTAAGAAAGCTTGATAATTTAAATATGTTCTTAACAAGAATATTGCATTACTCTGTTATCTGTTAGTGGCTGTTAGTGGTTCTGTTGTATTACTCTGTTAGTGGCTGTTAAGTACATATACCTGTTAGTATATGTTTTGTTTAGATGGTTAAGGTTATTGATTGATTTTTGGTCCCTTATTTAACGGTTCTCCTTGATTTGAGGAGTTCTGTTACCTCTTCTCTTTCTTGCCTATTTAAAGGCTTATTTCCCTGTAATTTCAATTAATTCAATTCAATAAAATCCCTTTAATGTTTTTCCTTTTCTTTCGCAATATGGTATCAGAGAAAGGAAGCTATACTTCCTTTCGATCTTGATTCTTTTTCCCTCTTCCTCGCCGTGCAATCTGTTCTTCTCCGGCGACGATCCATGTCCGCAGTTGAAGAATTCATTTCTTCAATCGACACCCTTCTTTTACAGTCTTCTCTCTGAATTCTTGAAAAGCATCTCTAGCTTCTTTTCTGTCCTGCTATGTCGAACAATCATGGAACAGACCGTGACAACGAAGCTACTACCCAAACCAACAATGGTGACAATCAAATTCAAGCACCAGGTACGGAACTGTTGGAACTTATTTTACCAGGATCTTAGATCTACTCACAAGTATGTTGTTTAACACCCTAAATATGAACTTTCTAAAACGATAAAATAAACACATATAAAGTTAAGAAAACCTTACATTGATGCAGCGGAATTAATGTCTCCTTCCACTCAGATCTCTAACCCTTGTATCCTTTATGTCGCAGAGTATAATCAAGATCTGAGCCCGAATGTCCTTCTCTTTGAGTTTGATCTTTCACAGTCTTCCAATCTATGAAGTTACTGCTTGCTGTGTGTGGGCACTCACTCTTTCACTAGGGTTGAAATATAGAAGAGGAAAAGAGAAGAGGGTTAAGGTATAGAAAAAGGGAAAGGCTCAGTTTTTCTGAAGAGAGAAATTTCTGTCAGAAGATGTTATGAAAAATTTGTATTTTGACTGAGCCATCACTATCTATTTATAGGCAACTACTAGGTTTAGGTTAGGAATTATTTGGTATTAAAATAATGAAAATATCAATTTGAAATTCCACAATAAGTGGCCGACCAAGGTGTAGATAATGGGCCCACTTGATTTTGCAGTTTTAACAAATTTTATTTCTATTTTCTCAAAAACGCTAATTTTCCAATTCTAACCATTTAAATGCCAAAACTAATTATTTAATAACTAAAATAGATTATTAAATAATATTGTCATTTAATTTAATTATTAACTAGACATATAAAGTCCATTAATAAATAAATAAACCTAGAATCTCTTTTCTTTACAATTTCACTCCTGCTTAGTGAAAATTCATAAATTAGACATAGTCTAACTTTAGAATTATAATTGACTAATCACGAATCAATTACTGAGTCTTACAAGCAGAATGTTCTCAACTAGAATGGGGACCATGGATCTATATGCTGAGCTTCCAATAAGTGAACCAAATTTACCAAGTAAATTCCTACTTATTAATTCTTCGTTGAATCCACTCTTAGAACTTAGAATTGCACTCTCAGACTTATATAGAGCATATTATATGTTCCACGATATCAATATGCTATCTCATTTAACCATTGTTATAATCTTATTGTGATTTAAAGATCCTCTATATAGATGATTTACATCGAGATGGGATAATTTTACCGTTCTCACCCCTCAATGTATTTTGCCCCTTAAAACACTTAGCTACCTGTAAATGGTGTTTATGTTGGGTTTTATGCCCTAAATAAAACTCCTTTCAATATAATCAGATTTACTTATTAATATAGATCAGAAATAACATTTAATGTTGCATGGTTCACATGATTTATTTCATGATTATATGTACATAATGTATAAATTCATCTGAAACCCTTTTCACATACTTGATCCTGTTTATTGTGATGTCAACACATTGGAAAGTAAACATGACTATGTGAATAAAGTTTCCTAAATTTATCAGACATAGGGTTTTACTGATATGATAATCTACAACAAAGTTTACTTGCATTTGGAGAAGTGCTATGTTCTTTCCAGAGCATTGGTTAAAGTAAAGCTCAGGTTGGATGCATGGAGTATGCATCGGAAGGGACCGATATTGAACTTTGACTTAGATTTAATTAAACTTACCGTAATATCTATTCAAGTCAATATCGCCTAGTTGATCCTATATCAAATGATCTTAATCCTGTTATGATTAGGCTCAATCTTGAAAGGCTATTCGTGTTCTTTGATTTGTTAGTTAAGCCTACTTTTAGGTCAGGGTGATACGTACATTTTGGGAACACGGTAGTGCAATTGAGTGGGAGCGCTATCATAAACATGGAATCTATAGCTTTTATTTGGTGAATAGTAAGCAAAGGATGATCTCCTTCGAGCTTGACCAAACGAACATAAATGGTGGAGTACTCATTTCACATAAGCTGAAATATCATTTATACGGGGTCAAGTGTTTTAAGGATAAAATACATTGTAGGGTGTAACGGTAATCTAATCCCTTTACAATGTAGATCATTCATATAGAGGATCATTGATCACATTAGGATTATAACAATGGATAACTAATGATGTGTCTATATGGTGGAACATATAGAGCATTCTATATACTGAGAGTGCAATTCTAAGTTCTATGCGTGGATTCAACGAAGAATTAATAAGTTAGTGAATTTTCGCGCTAAATTCTTGATCTACTTATTGGAAGCTCGGTTATATAGATCCATGGTCCCCGCACTAGTTGAGATAATATTGCTTGTAAGACTCATGTAATTGGTTTTGATTAATCAATTATAATTCTCAAATTAGACTATGTCTATTTGTGAATTTTTCACTAAGTAAGGGCAAAATTGTAAAGAAAGAGTTTATAGGGGCATATTTGTTAATTATGATACTTTGTATGGTTCAATTAGTAAATATGATAAATGACAATATTATTTAATAATTATTTATAGTTATTAAATAGTTAGAATTGGCATTTAAATGGTTGAATTTGAAAATTGGCGTTTTTGAGAAAATCAGATGCAGAAAAGATAAAACTGCAAAATTGCAAAAAGTGAGGCCCAAATCCACTTGTATAGGGCCAGCCACTTTTGTAGGAAATTTAAACTGATTTTTTCATTATTTTAATGCCAAATAATTCAAACCTAACCCTAGTGGAATGCTATAAATAGATAGTGAAGGCTTCAGGAAATTTACACTTAAATTTCTACACTTCTGATTCAGAAAAAACTGAGCCTTCTCTCTCCCTATCTTTGGCTGACCCTTCTCTTTCTCCTTCCCTCTTCAATTTCGAAAATCTTAGTGTGAGAGTAGTGCCTACACACAGCAAGTGATACCTCAATCATAGTGAGGAAGATCGTGAAGAAAGACTTTCAGCAAGAAGGAGTTTCAGCATCAAAGATTCAGAGAAAGAGATCCAGGTTCAGATATTGATAATGCTCTGCTACAGAAAGGAATCAAGGGCTAGATATCTGAACGGAAGGAGTCATTATATTCCGCTGCAACCAATGTAAGGTTTCCTAAACTTTATATGTGTTTATTTCATCGTTTTAGAAAGTTCATATTTAGGATGTTAATAAACATACTTGTGAGTAGATCTAAGATCCTGGTAAAATAATTTCCAACAGTTTAGTGATCTAATAATTAGTCAGTTAAACAAGAGCTCATCCATTTACTTCTATTTGCTAAGCTCGAAGGGAATTATCACTTGACTTTTATACACCAGTAGAAGCTATAGATTCCATATTTATGTTCAGCACTCCCACTCAATCATACTATCATGTTCCCAAAGTATACGTATCACCGTGACCCAAAAGTAGGCTTAACTAATAAATCAAAGAACATGAATAGCACTCCTGAGTTGAGCCTAAGCATATTAGGATTTAGATTCTTTTAATCTTAAGATCAACTACTGATATTGACTTGGAAAGATATATAACGGTAAGTTTGTAATATCTTAACTTAGTTGCAATATCGGTCCAGTCCAATGTATACTCCATACATTCGAAACTAGTATACTTTACTAATGTCCTGGAAAGAACATAACACTTACTCCAAGTGTAAGTACACATCATCGCTGATTATCACATTAGTGTAAATCCAAAACACTGATGAAACAGGGACTTAGTCTTTTGATTCATATGATCACAATCACATTCCACTGTGTTGACGATACTGTAATTGTGAATAAACATATGATCTGGATTTAACTGATTTTGTGTGTGTAAATGTAATAAACATATTAAACCATTAGCATGTAAAATTCATGCAAACATTAATCACTTCAAATTTCTTATATTGATAACTAATCAGATTGTAAAGATTTTTATTTAGGGCATAAAACCCAACAGGAACTAAATACTCAAATAAACAGACCTAGAAATCCTATTGAAGATCCCTTCGATCCTTATTTTTTGCACCATGGAGACAACCCTGGAAACGTACTGGTATCCCAATTGCTCACTGGACAGGAAAATTACATTGCTTGGTGTTGAGCAATGGAATCAGCCATTTCAGTCAAGAACAAATTGGGGTTCTTGAATGGTTACCACCTATAACCGATCAAACTCTCTAAAATGCTTGGATTCAGAACAACAATATCGTGATTTCTTGGATAATCAACTCAATTTCTAAGGAGATTTCCTTTAGCATTCTCTACGACGAGTCAGCAGCTGCAATATGGAATGATCTAAGAGTTAGGTTTCAGCAGAGGAATGGTGCTTATATCTACAATCTCAGGAAAATTTTGATGAATCTCAAACAAGAAACCCAATCTGTCAGCATGTATTTCACAAAGCTCAAAACAGTGTGGGAACAATTGTCCAACTTCAGACCTAATTGCACTTGTAATGGTGTTAGGTTATAATAAACCTATATTTCGGGTCTTTAAAGTTAGCATTATCTCGTCTATTGGTGTCTTTTGGAGCAGTTTTACGCTTGATTTTCATTATTTCAGGTTCCCGGGGTGTTAAAGTTCGAATTCAGTCAAATGGCGAAAAACTGGGATAAACTTGGAAAAATTGGAAAATTCGGTTCCAGAAGTGTCAGTAGTCGCGACCTCCAGAGAGCCAGGTCGCGACCCTTTTTCCTGGTCGCGACCCTGGTCGCGACTTCGTTAGTTAGGCAGAAACTCGGTTTTTCGAGTTTTGCCTGTAGTCGCGACGAGCTTAAATGCTAGTCGCGACTATGTACGGAAATCGCAGATTTGACCTAATTTTGATTTTTCACTCAATTGGAGGCTCACCACTCATCCCTATATAAGGAATACGACATTGAAGGTCAGATCTAAGCAAAAACAGACCTAATAGTGGAGGCAAGTGGAGAGAAAGCTATCTTGAAGACCCGGAGCGATACCACCTTCTAGTTTCTTTCTTTTACCCTTTTATTCATCTTTATGTTTGTTTTTATTTCTGAATTAATCATGGATGTTTTTAGAGTTATTATGAACTAAATTTCCCAATAAGGGAGGATGATGATTGTTGTTTAAGTTTATGCCTAGTTAATAAATAATTGCCATTCCTTCATCTTATGTGTGAATATTATATTTATTTGTGTTTAATTTCATGTGCAAGCTTGATCACCTTTTACATGTTCTATGATCCTAATTCAAAATCTGAAAAGTGAGAATTGGGAATGTTAAAATTTGGATAGTCTAGGTTTTGATGTAAAACGAAAGTATTTACATAGCCTTAGTGACTAATAGATTATTGCTTAATGCTGATTTTGTGTTGATCTAATTAAGAAGTTAATTAGAGAACATATTATTTAGAACCTAAAAGATCTGAAAGGAGTTAGGTTAATTTATAATCTGTCTTTCACATTGAGATAAGGATAGCAATTAAGTATTAACATAGGTAGCTTATCAACAGGATTCACCTCCCTAATCTCTCATCTTGATTAATCTTCGTTTATTTTCTCTTTAATTTCTGAGTTATTTACTTTTAAAATTGCAAACTTGTTATTTTACCAAATAGAATCATAAGTATAGTTTAGTAGTACTTAATCCAATTCCCTGTGGTTCGACCTCACTTGCGTGAGATACTACTTGATACGTACACTTGCGTGATAAACAGAATATTCGTGACAAGTTTTTGGCGCCGTTGCCGGGGAATTGTTTAAAGATTAATATTACACAAAATTATACTAACTTCTACTCTGGTATATTTTCTCTTGCTGATTTTTCTAACCTTTTTCTTGCAATATTTTCTTGATCTATTTCAGGAATCATAAGTGTATGCGCCGTCAAGGACAAGCAGTGATATTACCAGTTGATCCCGAAATCGAGAAAACTTGTAGGAGAAACCGAAAGAACAAGAGGCAAGAGGGAGTTTCAAAGAATCGCCGAAACTTCAGACATCATGGCTGCCAATGCTGCAAACAATGGAGGCAATAACGGTAACAATGGTGGCGCAGTAGAAGATCAAGCTAATGGCCGCAGCTTGAGAGATTACATTCTCCCTACTCTGACGGGAGTGCAGTCGTGTATCAGGCCACCAGCAGTGGATGCAAATAACTTTGAGATAAAACCTGTCATACTTCAGATGGTGCAGTCTTCAGTTCAGTTTGGTGGCCTCCCTTCTGAAGATCCTAATCTGCATCTCTCTAACTTCATGGAACTTTGTGAAACCTTTAAAGTTAATGGAGTTAGTGATGATGCTATTCGACTGAGACTGTTCCCATTCTCTCTTAGAGAGCGAGCCAAGAGTTGGCTAAACTCCTTGCCACCCAACTCTATCGCCACCTGGAATGATCTGGCAACGAAATTCTTGTCAAAGTTCTTTCCTCCAGCCAAGTCTGCAAAGCTGAGAGGGGAAATTAATAACTTCTGCCAACAAGATAATGCATCTCTCCATGAGGCTTGGGAGAGGTTTAAAGATCTGATCAGAAAGTGCCCTCACCATGGTATAGAGAAGTGGATGCTGGTCCACAACTTCTACAATGGGTTGGTATACAAGAACTTTAATAGATGCTGCAGCTGGAGGAGCCTTTATGAGGAAGAGTGCTAATGAGGCTTATGATCTATTGGAGGAGATGGCTCTAAACAATCAACAGTGGCCAACTGAGAGGAGTCAATCAAAGAAGGTAGCTGGTGTGTTAGAGGTCGATGCCATCACCAAGTTGACAAAGACAAAGTCGAGGCATTGACAAAGATAATTGCAGGGCAAGCTAAACAAGCCCAAGTTGTGTGTGAGTTATGTGGGGGAAGCCATCACTTTTCAGAATGCCAAGCTGATGTGGATGATTTGCCAATGGATGAAGCTAAAGCCATTGGAAACTATTCACAGAACAACAACAACAACTATGGGTTCAACCAGGGTAATAACCGAAGAAACAGTGGGTTCTATCAGCAACGAAATCAGAACCAGAATCAGAATCAACAGTTTAATCAGCAACAAACCTCTGGTGGAAATTCTAGTTTGCAGACAGATTTACTGCTTCAATTCATGACTGAAACTAGATCTTCAATCAAAGACCTGCAGACACAGATGGGCCAACTAGCAACTCAAGTAGCAACCCGTCCTCAAGGGAATTTGCCTAGCACAACAGAAGTAAACCCCAAGGAAAACTGCAAGGCAATTACCCTGAGAAGCGGTAAAAATTATGATGGTCCTGAAATGCCACAACTAGTGAATGGAGAAAAGGAGAATGAAGAGCAACCGATGTCGACCCCAACACCCACTCCAACGAAGGCTACTGATAGTCAACCACAGCCACAGCAGTCTCCACCAACTAATATTGATCACCATGTAAAAATACCATACCCTCAAAGGCTTAGAAAGTCAAGCTTGGACAAGCAGTTCACCAAATTCCTGGAAGTGTTCAAAAGACTTCACATTAACATTCCCTTTGCTGAAGCTTTAGAGCAGATGCCAAGTTATGTGAAGTTTATGAAGGAAATCCTGTCAAAGAAGAGAAAGATGGAGGACTATGAGACAGTTGCTCTAACTGAAGAGTGCAGCGCCATCCTACAGAAGAAACTCCCTCCTAAACTCAGAGATCCAGGGAGTTTCACTATTCCTTGTACTATAGGAAAAATTGAGGGAATAAATGCACTTTGTGACTTGGGAGCTAGCATTAACTTGATGCCTCTATCGGTGTTTAAAAGACTGCAGTTGGGTGAAGCAAAGCCAACAACAGTAACTCTCCAATTGGCGGACCGATCACTAGCCCATCCTAGAGGAGTCATTGAGGATGTGTTAGTTAAGGTTGATAAGTTCATCTTTCCAGCTGATTTCATCGTTTTGGATATGGAAGAAGATAGCAATGTCCCAATTATTCTTGGGAGACCATTCTTGGCAACTGGCCAAGCCTTAATCGATGTTCAGAAGGGTGAATTAAAGCTGAGAGTCCAAGGAGAAGAAGTGGTCTTTAATGTGCTAAAGGCTATGACGTACCCAAAGGCAAGTGATAACTGTTTCTTCATTGATTTGATTGATGAAATGGTGAGTGAGAAAAAGCTGCTAGATGATCCTCTTGAACTAAGTCTAACTGAAGAAGAATTGACGGAGCAAGAAGGACAAGAGGTCATGGGGTATGTGAAGTGGCTTGATTCCTATGGGCCTTTGAACAGAAGATACTTTGAGGAATTGGGAGCGGTTCCAAAAGAGCTGAAGCCATCTACTGAAAAGCCCCCAGAACTTGAATTGAAGGTGCTTCCTAGTCACTTGAGGTATGAGTTTTTGGGTCAAGATAAAAAGCTGCCAGTTATTGTTTCAGCTTCTCTCTCTGATGTGGAAACTGATAGACTTTTGAGGGTACTTCGAGCTCATAACAAGGCCATCGCTTGGACACTAGGAGATGTTAAAGGAATCAGTCCTTCAACAGTGATGCATCGAATTCTCATGGAAGACAACGCCAAACCAACTATTGATGCTCAAAGAAGACTCAATCCACCCATGAAAGAAGTAGTCAGAAAAGAAGTAGTTAAGTGGTTGGATGCTGGAGTTGCTTATCCTATTTCTGATAGTAAGTGGGTTAGCCTGGTGCAAGTGGTCCCAAAGAAAGGTGGAATGACAGTGATCAAGAATGAAAAGAATGAGTTGATTCCTACAAGAACAGTCACCGGTTGGAGGATCTGCATCGATTATAGGAAACTCAACAAAGCAACAAAAAAAGATCACTTTCCTTTGCCCTTCATTGATCAAATGCTAGACAGATTAGCGGGGCAAGAATATTACTGTTTTCTTGATGGATATTCTGGATACCACCAGATAGCTATAGCACCTGAAGATCAGGAGAAGACTACTTTCACATGTCCCTATGGTACCTTTGCTTTCAGAAGAATGCCCTTCGGCTTGTGCAACGCCCCTGCCACTTTTCAAAGGTGTATGATGGCTATCTTTTCAGATTTGATTGAATCTTGTATTGAAATTTTTATGGATGATTTCTCAGTGTTTGGTTCTTCCTTTGATCATTGTTTGGAAAACCTGGAAAAAGTACTAACAAGGTGCGAGAAGTCTAACTTGGTGTTAAACTGGGAGAAGTGTCACTTTATGGTAACAGAAGGAATTGTTCTTGGGCACAAAATTTCAAAGGCAGGAATTGAGGTGGATAAGGCAAAGGTCTCAACAATAGAAAATTTGCCACCTCCAGTTTCTGTAAAAGGAGTGAGGAGTTTCCTGGGACATGCTGGCTTCTACCGCAGATTTATCAAGGACTTCTCTAAAATCTCAAAACCTTTATCGAGCTTACTTGTAAATGGAGTTCCATTTGAGTTCGGAGAAGATTGTTTAAAAGCTTTCAAGATTTTAAAGGAGAAATTGATTACAGCACCGATAGTAACTTCACCAAATTGGGAACTGCCGTTTGAGTTGATGTGTGATGCTAGTGACTATGCCATTGGAGCGGTTCTGGGTCAAAGAGTTGACAGAGTATTCCACACAATCTACTATGCTAGTAGAACTCTGAATGATGCTCAATTAAACTACGCCACTACAGAGAAAGAAATGCTGGCAATAGTGTTTGCTTGTGACAAATTTCGACCCTACCTAATTGGAAATAAGGTAATTGTTTACACAGATCATTCAGCAATCAAATACCTTATGACCAAGAAAGATGCAAAACCCAGACTGATTCGGTGGATACTTTTACTTCAAGAGTTCGACTTAGAGATAAAAGATAAAAAGGGCACCGAGAACCTGGTAGCAGACCACTTATCAAGATTAGAGCTGCAAGAGAGTCAGAATACAAAGGAGGTACAAATAAATGAGCAATTTCCTGATGAACAACTCTTTAGTGTGAGGGAAAACCTGATGGTACCGTGGTACGCTGACTATGTTAATTTCTTGGCTGCAAAAATAACTCCACCCGAGCTTTCGCGTCAACAATTGAAGAAATTCTTTTCTGAGGTGAAACATTACTATTGGGAAGAACCAATCCTCTACAAGCACTGCGCTGATCAGATCATAAGGAGATGTGTTCCTGAAGAGGAGATGTATTCTATCCTAAAACACTGTCATGCTTTACCATGTGGGGGACATTTTAGTGGAAATAGAACAACTGCAAAGGTGTTGCAAAGTGGATTCTTTTGGCCAACGCTATTCAAGGATGCTACTACTTTTGTAAAGGCATGTGATCGTTGTCAACGAACAGGTAATATCTCAAGAAGAAACGAGATGCCTTTAACAGGAATTTTAGAAGTTGAATTGTTTGATGTATGGGGAATAGACTTTATGGGTCCTTTTCCTTCATCCTTTAGCAATCAGTACATTCTTTTAGCTGTTGATTATGTGTCTAAATGGGTCGAAGCTTCAGCTACACCTCAAAATGATGGAAAGACAGTTCTCCGCTTCTTACAAAAGAACATTTTTACTCGGTTTGGTACTCCTCGAGCAATAGTAAGCGATGAAGGGAGCCACTTCTGTAACAAGCAGTTTGAAGCACTTCTTTCAAGATATGGTGTCCGACATCGAACTGCTTTACCATACCATCCCCAAAGTAATGGCCAAGCTGAAATCTCTAACCGAGAGATTAAGATGATTCTGGAGAAAACAGTGCAAAGATCAAGGAAAGATTGGTCAAGGAAGTTGGATGACGCACTGTGGGCATACAGAAGAGCTTTCAAAACACCGATTGGCATGTCCCCATATCGGTTGGTGTTTGGAAAGGCATGTCATTTACCGGTGGAGTTAGAGCATAGAGCTTTTTGGGCCATGAAGACTATTAACATGGAACTAAAAGCTGCAGGGGAGAAAAGACTGTTACAGCTGAATGAGCTAGATGAGTTTCGGAACGAAGCCTATGAAAACGCGAAAATATACAAGGAGAGAACAAAAAAGTGGCACGATCAAGGTCTAATACGGAAAGAGTTTCAACCAGGACAGCAAGTGTTAATTTTTAATTCAAGGCTGAAACTGTTTCCTGGAAAGCTGAAATCAAGATGGTCGGGACCATTCACGGTGATTAAGGTGTTTCCTTATGGAGCGGTGGAGTTAAAAGGTGAAAGTCCAACAACTTTCAAAGTCAGTGGACAACGTTTAAAGCTCTACTTGGGAGGTCAGTTTGACCAAGCCAAGTCCGCCATGATCCTGGCGCCACTTTGAAGTGCAAGGCTCAGCGTCCAGCTGTATGACGATAAACACAGCGCTTCTGGGAGGCAACCCAAGTATTATTTTGTTAAATTTTTTATTATGTTTTAGTCTGCTTTAATATTGTTAGTATTTTCAATTTTTAGATTAGTACCAGACATTATTGCTTTTTAATTGAATCGTGAAAAGCGTGAAAATATATATATATATTTCGACCTGAAGCCCAGAAGTCGCGACTAGCATTTAGCCTAGTCGCGACCTATTTCTCAAGTCGCGACCTCAGTCGCGACTTGCTGATTTTCCAGAAAGGCCTGAATTTTCCTCGTTAGCTAGTCGCGACTAGCCTTTGGCCAAGTCGCGACTTGCTGACCAAAAATTCTATAAATTCACACTTTCCCCCTCATTCAACCCTACACAAACCAAATTCAAATTTCAAATCCTCTCAGCCGACCCTACCCTATTTTCATCTCAAAAATTCAATTTTTCATCTCAAATCTTCAATCTTTTCATCTTTCCTCAAATTCCTTAAACACAATCTAATCAAAAACCCAATTTCACTCAACAATCTACACATATCATCAAAACCCACACCAAAAAAATTACAAAAACCCAAAAATCACCATTGTTGTCACCCTCAACCTCAAGCTTTCAAGAACATTCAACAATGGAGGTGGTGTAAAGCGTTTTCGGGTTTGTAAGTATCACTTTCTTCATTCTTTCAAGAATTTGATTAATTATTTTGAGATTTTGAGTGATATAAATGTGTGTGGTGTAAAAATATTGATGATATTGGGTTTATTATTATTGTATTGTGGTATTGAGTGTTTAGGAACATTGTTTGAGTGAATTGTTATTTTTGGGGTAGAGAAAATTTAAGGGGAGGTGCTGCCCAATTTTTCTTAGAAAAAAAAAAAGTTTCAGAAAAAAAAAATTTCGAAAAAAAAAAAAAAATTTGAAAAAAATAAAAAAAAAAGAGAAAAAAATGGCACCAAAGAGGACTAGGAATGTTGAGGAAGGTTCGTCTTCGAACCCACCACCAACGGGTTTTGATAGAACCCGCTTTGGTAGTATCGAGGCTCACAATCGCTTCGTAAGGTTGAAGAATAGAGCTTATATTGAAGATCGGGGTATTGAATTCCCGGAAAATCCATTGAGGCGCCAACCTCGGTTTGAGACGATCAGAGCGCAAATTGAGAGAATGAAGTGGGGAAGTTTTATGGATACTCGGGGTCGGGCTAATGTTACTATGGCCTGTGAATTCCTTGCGAATTGGCCCGACCGCCGGAATGGAGAAGTGAAGGTTCGTGGAAAGAAAGTTCCCGCCACTGCTGACGCATTCAATGTGATGTTCTCTGTCCCAGATTACACTAGGGAGGAACAACGCCTCCGAATTATTGAGGAGGAAGAGCAGTTTGATATGGTGGATGTCGCGGAGACAGTGGGATTTCCTGGGTTGAGGTTCCATGACAATGATGGTACCGAGGGGTCGCCCAATATCTTATACCGGTGTGAGCTGAACCCGGTGGCAAAAACATGGCTGTACTTTGTGAGTGCTCGGTTAGTGCCCAACAAGCATTTTTCCGATGTCCAAATGGATCGCCTTAAATATGTGTACGCCATAATGAAGGGGTACAACATTAATATTGGACAAGTCATAAGGCAAAGCATTGACCAAATCGTGCAGGGAGCCACGGGAGGTGGTTTCGGTTTGGCGGGGGTTATCACAGAACTCTGCGGGGCATATGAAGTTCCCCAGTTAGAGTTTGACAACACGGTGTTGCCACTTCGTAAGATGGACATCGCCTTTGTCAACAGGCTGAAAGAGACACACCCCTATGGTCAGCCACCACCTGATGCACCGCAAGGGCGTAGGCGGCAATGTGAGCCTAGTGTTGAAGAAGAAGAAGAGGAGCAACCACTACAGTTGCCTGGGCCCATCGATCCTACAACACAATACACTCATGCACAGCTGAGTTACATAATTCAGCAGAACAACCACATGCAACAATACATAATGCAGAGGAGTATCTATGATGAGGGACAAGTTCAGCAACTCAACTCTCTCATCAACAGAATGAACATTGGGATTGATGACCCGAACTACTTGGCACAACCTCCTCGGTTCTATCCCTATGACCAGCCGCCACCACCCAACCCTTTCTGAAAGGATCTCAGGTAAGTTTCTTCTCTCTGCATATTACTGTATACATTGGGGACAATGTAATATTTAGTTTGGGGGGAGAGGCTTAAAAATTTTAAATTCTGCACTTTAATTTCTGCATTTTAATTTTATGTTTTAGTTTTTTACTTTAGTTAAGGAATGGCAATAAGCTTGATGATAGTTGTATACTGCTGATTAGTGTGATGTGATATGAATCTGTAAAATAACTGTGTGCTTGATTTTGTTAACTCTTTGGATTAGTTTGGATGCTTAGAAACCTGTGTTTTTTCTGCAAATACTCAATTTTTGAAGATTGTTATAACTGTTTTACTATGGTTTGTGGTAAGATTGACAGGATAGCTTAGAACTTGCATGTTTATTCTTTTGAGGCGAAATCCTTGATAGTGTTCAATTGGAATATGACTTAGGCATTTGTTGGATAGCTTGAGCCTTTCAAGCCTACCATAATGTGTATCCCTAGTTACCCTTTTGAGCCTTAACCTGTTGAGTTTTCACCCACTGATTTGAAATTTTGCAACCACACTATTAATTTTTGTTCTCACCATGATTATCCATGATATCATAAGCTATATGATTAGTTTGGGGGAAAAGAAACATTTAGTGTGACGAAATAGTGAGAGGGAGAAAATTTTTTGTAAGATTGAGAAGAAAGGAAAAAAAAACAAAAAAATTGTGTAATTCAATGTCACTGAAAAAAAATACTCGAAAAAAAAAACATTGAAAAAAAAGAAGAAGTAAAGAATATGATTTCAGTGATGTTGGAAAATAATAAATATATCTTCTCTCAATCTTGGTCAACTTGGGAACAGTATGGGGTTTAGAAAAAGAAAAGTAAAAGCTTGGGGGTTCTGTTTGTGTGCTTATGATATCTTGAGCCAAAATTGTCTCTTGCCTATCCCTGAATATCTGAGCCATATTACCGAAGCCTTGAAAAGACCTAATGATTCCAAAGGATACTGTCAACATTAGTGGAGAAAGGTAAACATGCAAGCTTATGAGTTATCGGGTTGTGGAACTAATGGAAAGAGTAAAACTTTTATAACGATGTTTCATACTTGAGTAGATTGTTGCAGTTGTACACAGTGTTATTAATTGAGCATCCGAGTTAATTGTTAGAGTTAGTAGAATCAAAATTCTAGTTTATGCAAAGAAGAAAACAGAGCATGAGTCAGCAGCGTAGTGATTATCTGATAGCGTAGTTAGTTTTTTTTTTATCTTACTCGGGGGCGAGTAAGAATCTAGTTTGGGGGAATTTGTTAGGTTATAATAAACCTATATTTCGGGTCTTTAAAGTTAGCATTATCTCGTCTATTGGTGTCTTTTGGAGCAGTTTTATGCTTGATTTTCATTATTTCAGGTTCCCGGGGTGTTAAAGTTCGAATTCAGTCAAATGGCGAAAAACTGGGATAAACTTGATAAAATTGGAAAATTCGGTTCCAGAAGTGTCAGTAATCGCGACCTCCAGAGAGCCAGGTCGCGACCCTTTTTCCTGGTCGCGACCCTGGTCGCGACTTCGTAAGTTAGGCAGAAACTCGGTTTTTCGAGTTTTGCCTGTAGTCGCGACCAGCTTAAATGCTAGTCGCGACTATGTACGGAAATCGCAGATTTGACCTAATTTTGATTTTTCACTCAATTGGAGGCTCACCACTCATCCCTATATAAGGAATACGACATTGAAGGTCAGATCTAAGCAAAAACAGACCTAATAGTGGAGGCAAGTGGAGAGAAAGCTATCTTGAAGACCCGGAGCGATACCACCTTCTAGTTTCTTTCTTTTACCCTTTTATTCATCTTTATGTTTGTTTTTATTTCTGAATTAATCATGGATGTTTTTAGAGTTATTATGAACTAAATTTCCCAATAAGGGAGGATGATGATTGTTGTTTAAGTTTATGCCTAGTTAATAAATAATTGCCATTCCTTCATCTTATGTGTGAATATTATCTTTATTTGTGTTTAATTTCATGTGCAAGCTTGATCACCTTTTACATGTTCTATGATCCTAATTCAAAATCTGAAAAGTGAGAATTGGGAATGCTAAAATTTGGATAGTCTAGGTTTTGATGTAAAACGAAAGTATTTACATAGCCTTAGTGACTAATAGATTATTGCTTAATGCTGATTTTGTGTTGATCTAATTAAGAAGTTAATTAGAGAACATATTATTTAGAACCTAAAAGATCTGAAAGGAGTTAGGTTAATTTATAATCTGTCTTTCACATTGAGATAAGGATAGCAATTAGGTATTAACATAGGTAGCTTATCAACAGGATTCACCTCCCTAATCTCTCATCTTGATTAATCTTCGTTTATTTTCTCTTTAATTTCTGAGTTATTTACTTTTAAAATTGCAAACTTGTTATTTTACCAAATAGAATCATAAGTATAGTTTAGTAGTACTTAATCCAATTCCCTGTGGTTCGACCTCACTTGCGTGAGATACTACTTGATACGTACACTTGCGTGATAAACAGAATATTCGTAACAAATGGCTGTACATGTGGAGGAGTCAAGAAATTACAAGAACACCATAATATGGAATACATCATGTCTTTTCTTATGGGATTATCTGATCTCTATTCACAAGTGAGAGGTAATATTCTTGTTATGGATCCTTTACCTGAAATTAATAGGGTTTTCCATTTAGTGTCACAGGAAGAGAACCAAAGAGGGGGGCAAAATGTCACTGCCGATCCCAACTCCAACATGGCTTTTGCCTTTCAAGGAGAAAGAAACCCTGGGAAATCTGAAGCTCCCAAGAACCAAGGACAGAAACGTGGTAGGCCTTTTTTCACTCATTGAAAAGTGCTACAAGATACGCGGGTACCCTCCTGGATACAACAAACTAGAGAAATCAAAAGGTGCTGCTGCCAATCAATTTCAGACTTCAAAAGAAACTGGTTCGGATGCTAATGACAACAACACTATGCTGCCTCAATTAACACCAAACCAGTATCAACAACTTCTGAATCTCATAGCATCTCAATCCACCAATCTACCTGCTACCGATTCTAATCCCTCCTCAGGTAGTTCAGGTATTGTATTAACAAATTATGATTTTTTGCCTAAAGAAAAATCT
Organism: Cannabis sativa; assembly: GCF_029168945.1. Lineage (NCBI taxonomy): Eukaryota > Viridiplantae > Streptophyta > Magnoliopsida > Rosales > Cannabaceae > Cannabis > Cannabis sativa. Next base: position 66,157,808 of record NC_083601.1, read on the forward strand.
TGGATAGTGGATTCGGGTGCCACTAGACATATTTGTTCTGATTTAAAGCTTTTTCAAAATGTTCATACTGTCCATACAACTAAATTGATTCTTCCTAACAATAATCATGTCTTGGTTCACAAATCTGGCAATGTTCGTATCAGCAAGGATTTGGTTTTACAGGATGTACTCTATGTTCCTTCCTTTCAATATAATATTGTCTCTGTTAGCTGTCTAACTCAAGACAATAACTATGATCTAAAATTTCTTGCTAATGAGTTTTACATACAGGAAATACACACCAAGAAGAAGATTGGCAAAGGTGAATCGACTAATGGTCTCTATCTTTTGGACACCACTACCGTTCCTATCAATGCTTTCACTTCTGCTGAAATTTGGCATAGAAGATTGGGTCATTTGTCAAATAAATGTCTTGATTTGCTTAGTGATTCTTTACACTGTAAAATAAAAGATTTACATGCTATTGAACCTTGTTACATTTGTCCTCTAGCAAAGCAAAGAAAGTTTCCTTTTCCAAATAATAAAAGCTTTACTTCTCATTGTTTTGATCTTATACATTGTGATATATGGGGACCTTATCATGTTACTTCCCACTCTAATCACAAATATTTCCTTACTTTAGTAGATGATCATTCAAGATTTACTTGGATTTATCTTCTTAAACAAAAATCGGATGTCCTTCTTATTATACATGAATTTATTTCTTATGTGCAAACTCAATATAATTGTGTTTTCAAACGTTTCAGATCCGACAACGCACCTGAACTTACTTTCAAAGATTTGTTCTCTAAACATGGCATTCTACATGATTTCTCATGCATTGAAACTCCTGAACAAAATGTCGTCGCTGAGAGAAAATATCAACAACTCCTAAATGTTGCAAGAGCTTTACTTTTTCAGTCTAAAGTGCCTATACAATATTGGACAGAATGTCTTCTTACTGCTGTTTTTCTAATCAATCGCACTCCTACACCAAATCTCAAGAACAAAACACCTTATGAAATTTTATTTGGTAAACAACCCGAATATGATGACTTAAGATGTTTTGGTTGCCTTGCTTTTGCATCAACCATTACTTCTCATCGAACAAAGTTCGAGCCTCGGGCAAGAACATGCGTGTTTTTGGGATATCCAAGGGGAGTTAAAGGGTATCGTTTATATGATCTAAATTCAAAAAAAAAATTATATCTCGAAATGTTGTTTTTCATGAACATGTTTTTCCTTTTCATAAACTTAATCCTACTGGTAATAATGTTGATCCTTTTTTACCTCTCATTCTACCAAATGAACATATCACTAATACACATATTGATGATTATCCTGTTCAACTTCCCAGTTCAGTTTCTACTGATATTACTCTGCACGATATTGTAGAAAACACACCAGAAAATGATGCTCAGGATCATGAAGAACCAACACTTCCACCTGATCCATCCCCTACACCAGAACCCGTGCCTAGAAAGACTACTAGAGTGTCATGGCCACCTAGTTATCTCCAGGATTTCGAGTGTTACAACCTGCTGGAAGATAACACTACCACTTTTTATCCTATATCAAAATATGCCTCTTATTCCAAACTTTCAAAAGCTTATAAAATGTTTGTTCTTGCAGTTACAGCCGAGTTCGAACCTCAGAGTTACAAACAGGCCATTCAATTCAAGAAATGGCTCCAAGCTATGGACAATGAACTTCTAGCACTCATCACCAACAAAACTTGGTCCGTGGTACCTCTCCCACCTAACAAGCGCGCTATAGGATGTGGATGGGTGTACAAAATTAAGTACAACAGTGATGGAAGTGTCGAAAGATTGAAAGCTTGTCTTGTCGCTCAAGGATACACTCAACAAGAAGGCTTGGATTTCTTTGACACCTTCTCACCCGTGGCCAAGATGGTTACTTTCAAACTCCTACTTGCCATTGTTACTATTAAACACTGGTCCACTTTACAACTTGATATCAACAACGCATTCCTCAATGGTGATTTGGATGAAGAAGCATACATGAAAATACCTCAAGGTCTCCAACTCCCCCCTTCTATCTCGGGTGGCAATCTTGTGTGTAAACTCCATAAATCCATCTATTGACTTCGCCAATCCTCAAGACAATGGATAAGAAACTCACTGATGCTCTTCTTGAAGAGGGATTTACTCAATCACAAGCTGACTACACCCTCTTCACTCGAGGAGCACAAGACACATTTGTAGTGCTTCTTGTTTACGTGGATGACATTATACTTGCTGGTCCCAACTTAAACATTTTACATCAGTTACAAGCTGCACTCCAAGTCAGATTCAAGCTTAAGACTCTCGGCCCTCTTAAGTATTTTCTTGGTTTCGAGATTGCAAGAGCCAACTCTAATCTTTTTCTCTCACAACGCAAGTATACCCTTCAATTACTTGCTGATACGGGATACACCAACAGCAAACCAGCCAAAGCTCCCATGGATCCGAGACTAAGACTAAATGATCAAGATGGGGACCCTCTCGACAATCCATCTCACTATAGAAAACTCATTGGCCGCCTCTTATACTTGACTCTCTCCCGGCCTGACATCACATTTGCCGTCAATACTCTCAGTCAGTTCATGTCTTGCCCTCAAACATCACATTTGACAGCTCTCCACCATCTTCTCCGCTACCTCAAAGGATCACCTGGCCAAGGAATTATATACTCTTCCACATCATCTCTCCATCTCCGAGGATTTTCTGATTCAGATTGGGCAACTTGTCCAATCACTCGTCGATCTACTACAGGATATTGCATTTTTCTTGGAGATTGTCTCATCTCTTGGAAAACAAAGAAACAACCAATTGTCTCTAGAAGTTCTGCTGAAGCAGAGTACCGCGCTTTGGCCTCCACCACAAGTGAAATAACATGGATACAGTACTTACTACAAGACCTTCACACCACTCAACCTACACCTCCATTCATCTACTGTGACAACCAATCGGCAATCCACATCGCCAATAATCCAACTTTCCCGAACGGAAAAAACACATCGAATTAGACTGCCACTTCATTCGTGAAAAAATCACCAAGTCAGCCATTAGACTCATCCCCGTTAGCAGTAATCTTCAACTCGTCGATGCTTTTACCAAACCTATATTGCATTACTCTGTTATCTGTTAGTGGCTGTTAGTGGTTCTGTTGTATTACTCTGTTAGTGGCTGTTAAGTACATATACCTGTTAGTATATGTTTTGTTTAGATGGTTAAGGTTATTGATTGATTTTTGGTCCCTTGTTTAACGGTTCTCCTTGATTTGAGGAGTTCTATTACCTCTTCTCTTTCTTGCCTATTTAAAGGCTTATTTCCCTGTAATTTCAATTAATTCAATTCAATAAAATCCCTTTAATGTTTTTCCTTTTCTTCCGCAATAGTTCTTAAGTTAATCCAAAAATAAACTAAAAATTGATGTTCAATTACTTAAGGAAACACAACTTAATTGTTGTGTGTAAGATAAAAAAGAAAATTAAAAATCAATCTCTAAATTGTTGATAATTGAAGATAACACCTGTCTAAAAATTATAGATAAGAAAAATAATGATACTCATGGGTAGATTTTAATATTCCTTTGCTTTAACAGAGACAATAGTGTAATTTTTACATTTTACAATTTTCATTCTAGTCGAGTCCGTATATAATTGAGTTGTCCATTTTTTCGTTGATAAATTGAATATGGTAGTGTCGAGTCACGTAAATATTAGTTTTATTTAAGTTTCAGTGAATTTTTCATTTTAGAATTTGGTAACTAATTTTGAATTATTCTTTGAACGACTTGATAAGTATACCATGTGTATATAAACCTATGATACACAAATTGTTATTAATAATAAATAATAAGCTAATCTTAATATATTCATACTCATATAGTAAGTTAATCTCAATTTGAAAACATGTGTATGATAACATTGAATATTATTTAACTAAAACTATTATAAGAAAGATGTATCTATCTTTCTTATCACTTTTAGACACATATAAAAAGAATAAAATGTAATATCTTACTAATTTTGTGTTGTTATAAGCATGTCTAAAAATACAAATAAAACTTTTAACTTTTTATAGAATGACAAAAGTAATTAAAATTCATGATACAATCAACTTGATTTGGAATAATTTAGTGCTCGAATAATTTAGAACTATAAACTGATGAAGTTAGAGCAGTCAGTATTATTAAATATACAAGAATACTCATCGTTCTTTGAAGAGCTTTGCGAGGTGAAAAGATAAGTAGGTGTTTATGTCTAATATATTATATACAGAAATCATTATTCAGTTTTAAAAAAAGAGATATAGAAAAATAAAGCAAAAAAAAATTATACCTTAAGGATTATAAGATGTTTAGAACTTTCATTATCTCATTTCCTCCAAACACAACCTTGAACATATAACTCTAAACTATAAATTATACATAGTTAGATTAAAATATATAAATTATGAGACCCAAAGGCCAACACTCTTAAAAATAGCATATAACTCTAAACTAACTGCAAATATCAAAATTTGAAAATACATTTTTATTATTTTAATAAAATATTTTAGAATAAAATTATTTTTTATTAAAATAAAAATCAAAGAATTTATGTATGTTATTTAACTACGCGAGCCATAAAACCTAATGAAGAGAGTTCCGTGATTCACCATTGATTTACTCAATTAATTTATATATATATATATATATAAATACTAGATAGATGTTACGTGCCAAGTCACGTATGTTAATTTTATTTTAGGTTTTAATTTTTTTTAATATCATAATTTTAAAATTAATAATTTTTATTGTAGTGATAATCATTGAAATTTAAAAGCATAATAGTGATTTAAATAAAAACAAAAATTACTATTATACTTTGTAATAGTAATTAATAAAAATTATTATTCGTCCTAAATTTATCGTCGGAATTAATGAAAATGCTCATCTGGTTAAACTATCGAAAATTCAAATTTAATTTAAAATAATATTTAAAATTTGACTAATTCTAAATATCAAAATTTGAAAATAATTTTTAATAAAAAAATAAACAATATGAACAAATTTATTATTAATAATGTGTTATATAAATTTACAAATTACAATACAAGTAATATGAACTCAAATATTATCCTGGTGGACTGAGCACGGACGGACCCACTAACACTAATGTGAAAGTATTAATTAAATAAATTAAAAGTAGTATTATATATATTTTAGTGTGATATTTAGAGTATTGGGTTGAAAAAGTGATAATTAAAATAAAGTATGAATAATAGTGTAAAAATAATGTAAAAGATGGAGTGGCCTACCTAAAGAGCTCCTTGTTTTTTACTTTAATAAATTTTTAAACCATTTTTAAATACAACCTGACTAAATCTTTCATTAAGGACTCGTTTGGAACGTCGTATTAAGTCGTATTGTATTGTATTGTATTATATTGAATTAGATTATATATCATATTTTTATATAATACTATGTTAAATTTTAATTTATACTAAAATATTATATATTTAGGTGTCCATAAAAGTTAATACCACATATAGTTTTACATAAAAATATTGCATAATATACAATTTAATATAATACAATACAATACAATACGATCTAATACGGCGTTCCAAACGAGCCCTAAAAGTAACCTTAATTTTATAGCCTCCCGAAATATCATTTAAGAAAGAAAAATATAAAAAAAATAAAAATAAAATACAACTATCCCCCATCATTGAAAATGGCATATTATATTATATTATATCCCAACAATAGATATTATGGCATTTTATGCATGTGAATGCATATAAATCATATATGTAATGTGTATATTTAGGATGGAAAAAGTGGAAACTCCATTGACTTTTAATTTTGATTTTACGTGCGGCATAATCATATGTGGGTGTGGCCACAATGTGACAATATGTCTCTAAATTTAAGATAGCCTTAAATGGACACAGAAAATTGAAACACTCCTCAATGGTGTAACCTCTCAACCTCAACCGATCAAGCTTCATTCCCACTTCCCACCCATGCTTTCTCTTATTCAACTATTTTTCAAAATTAATAAAATCTCATCATTATTGTTAAATGTCTATTTAAGAATGCATATACCAAAACTAAACTTCCATTTCAATAATGCAATACCTAATTCATGAATGAAAAAAAACTGTTCCCATATCATGTTTTAACCAAAAAAAAATTAGACTAAAGCATATACATTCATAACTGATAACTGAAAAGTTAATGTATATATGTATCTCTTCAACTTTGTATATATAACTGGAAAATTTAAAAAAAAAAAAGCTCTTAAGAGACTAAAAGTAAAAACTCTACAAGAAATTTTAATTCCACAAACATGTCTTCAAAGGAAAAGAAAAAAAATGAGATGCAATAATGTTTTTTTTGGATGATTTCTATACATTTGAGGGATGTAGATTTTGGTTTTGTGGCCTCTCTTCTCTGTTTGCAAACCATTGGACTGTCCTTTTAGCAATACTGAGCCAAGCCCTTCTGATTCTTTCCTCTTTAACATTGTTCTGATCAGTCAAAGAAGAATCTCTTCTGAGTCTACTGTTTGACCCCAAAATTCCATATCTTGAATGTGCAGTGATTTCTGAGACTGATCTTTGTTCTCCACAACTCATCACAGAACTTGAGCTAACATTATTATTATTATTGATGTTATTGATACTTGTTCCAACTTTGTTCTGAAACGACCTTTTCATCCCCATCTCTTCTTTAATCTTTGTAATCTCGTCGTTTTCCTCTGTTGTTATTGTTATTGAGTTTGAGTTTGAGGCGTGGTGGAATCTGGTGCTTGAGATGTCGTTTAGCATTTCAGAGTTGAGAAATATAAGGTCAGAGGAACTAACATTGCTCCACCTGTTCTTGTAAACGAAATCAGAAACGACAATCTTGTGGTTGTGCTTGTGTAACACTTGTTGTTGTTGTTGTTGATTCTGATCATGATGAGTTTGGAGGATCAATAATTGCTTTTCCTTATCATCCTCATCATGATGATCCTTTTCAATCTTTCTAAAACTGCTTCCAATGCTGAATCTTGAAGACCCTCTTTGGCTTTCTTCTCTCTCAACAAAGAGCTCCATGGTTGGCTCTTCTTCACCACCTAGATGATGATGATTTGATTGGTTAGTACTGTTATTATAATTGTTGTTGTTCCATAAAAATCTCATACTTGAAGAGTAAGTGATGAGTTCAAGATCTTCAGAGCTAACTTTCTGCCTGCAAAGAGGGCAACTAGAATGCTTCTCAAGCCAATAATCAATACAACTAATATGAAAAGCATGTTTACACTTAGGCAAAAGCCTAAGAACTTCTATATCTTCGAATTTCGATAGACAAACCGAGCATTCGAGGCCTTCTTTTGAACCCTTTAGAGAGGAGAATCTGAAGAAAGGAAGTGACTCAATCACAGTCTTGTCTATACCAGAAAACCTGTTGCTTGTGCCTATTTGGTTCGGATTTCGGTTTACAAGAAGAACAGCAGACTCTCTTCTGTGACAGAATTTTGCATATGCAAGGAGGAAAAATGTTAGCACAAACATGACACTTAGAATTCCTATAACAACAGCTAGACTTGGTTGGAAATCTGTGTCATCTGGGCCAGCAAAATCAGGCCCCAGACCTTGTGCTTTGACATGATCAAAGTTAAACAAAATGAGCTGAAAAATGATCACTATACTAATTCTTTGATGATTCATGGGAATAACAATAAGATTCAAACTATGGAACTTCTTGACTAGGCTTCTTCTTCTAACTCTCTCTCACCATCTTTGGCAAACATCTCTATGGACAAAAGGAGTTGAACAAGAAGAACAGATAATAACTCCTCTTTCTTTCATTTCCCAAGGGAGTAGTTTAAGGGGCTTGTTTTTTGTGCTTTGGTCTTTTTTAATGTCTCTCAATAAAAGGGGTATCCATCTGGTTTATGTCAGTTTTTATTTTATTTTATTTTATTATATTAAGGCTTTAGTTGTTAACTTAATTGGGTTTTTTTTAAAAAAAATATATATTTTTTATTAAGGCTTTATTTGTTATCTTAATAGGGGTTTTAAATCATTTTTTAAACTAAGTAGTGATGACAAGGTGGGGAAGGACCTTTGGCTTTTTGTAGGCATTACTTGGGCAATAATTCTACATTATTGATTAAAAGAAACTTATAATAAAAAAGGGTATTTGGAATTATATTGAATAATGATGAGTCTTTTTTGTTCTTGCCTCATTTTCCATGTTAATTTAAGATTGAAATTAATTGACTATTATACATGTCCATCCATCTGTAACCGAGTAATGAATGAAAGTTGGTTATAGCATTTGACTAATTACTAATTATTGCTATCTTTTCTGCTTAATAAATCATGGAGGGAGGAGGCTATATTGAGTTTTTTGTTGTTTTCTTTTTCTTTTTTAATGAAATCAATGAAAAAGTCAAACTTGTTTGCAAGGCAATTCGTAGCCATCATAAAAGAAGTCAAAAGAAATGAAATTTTGTTCATTTTATGCCTGACTATTACCTCAGTACATAGGCCATCAAAAAGTAATCAATAGAGTTAAAAACAAAAATAAGAGGAAAAAAAGTAGTTTACTTGAATGAATCCTTGGATTTTGGATGACCACAAATGGATTAGTTAAAAAATAAGCTTTAGCTAAGGGGGCCAAAAAAAAAACTAAACATAACAATACATATGACATAAATCTATGCATAATAATGCATATAATTTCCTCTAAAAAAAAATAAATAACTATTCTGAGTGGCTATTTAAATATTGGCACTCCTTGAAAAAAAAAAAACAAAGTAGAATTGAAAGGGTAAAACAGGCCCTCCATTTCATGCACACATGTATGAATATATAATATGTATACATAAATAATTTGGCAACCCTATGTACCTACCATATATACCAATGCTAATGCTATCATCATCAAAGGTTTAAAAAATTGTGGTGGGATATCACATCGGTCACAAAAGACAAAAACCAAATAATGGCTCTTACTATACGCAAGGGAAATGCCATTTTTCATGTTTTATTTATGTAGACTTTAATTGCTAATTAATGACAATAAATAGAGAGGGCGTGGATGATGATGCTGTAATGCATTGTCAAAATATATTTAGATATTCTAAATCCTTTTTTTTTTCAGAAAACATATAACTACATAATAGATATATATAGATAGATAGAGTGATTAGAGAGTTGGAGTTGAGTTCATTCCCCATTTGGGCAAACCAACCTGTATGGAATATACACAAGGAATCCGGTAGCATATACTAATATTGCACATGGAGGTTGCATTGAAATGAAGCAGCCAAACAAGGAATAAGTGTTAATTACTTTACTTAACCAAACAAGTGAGAAGAATGAGATTATTATGCATGACAGATAGTCCATTTTATATAATAGTGTTTGGTTTGCAATATCATCAACAAAAAACTATACCACTTTTCTTCACATAATCATCATAATGGAAAACTGAGCTTAGGAGGAAAATCACACACATGTATGTTCATTTTCACATGCCAATATTCTAACTACTCTTCAACATCATCCTCTTTAGATGAGACATAAATATTATTTCTAAGGGTCAAAGCTTGTTCTTACTATGCATTTATATTTGTATGGGGATGTTTCTCTCATGATTTAATATATTATGTACAATTCTTAGGATAGAGTGATGGGGGATACAAATATCCAATTGATTTTTGGATAAGCATCCAATCCAATACTATACTTTAGTATTTACTTCCCAGTACCACCACACCTTCTTTTTAATCTTGTCGAAATCATATATCTATAGCAATAGGTTGTTTGGCAGCAACCAAATTGGGAAGAGAAAAATGGGAAGTCAAAAAGTAGTACATGCCTCGTTATTTAGAGAAATTTCACTTTTAGGATTGGATTTGGACTAGATGTACGCCTACAGCCTCGATCTATATAAACTTTTTATTAAAATATGTATTAGAAAAAATGGTACCATTTCTAAGTAAAATTTGAATTTTTTTTGGTTAATTAGGATTACTCTGCCCTCTGAACGAACTTTTATATGAATTAAATTGTGCCCTTAAAGTTTTAAGGCTATTAAATATTCTTTTCAAACTATTAAAAGAAGCTTAATATGATGATTGTTCATGTATCAAATTGTGCCCTTAAATTTTGATACGTATCAATTGTGTCTTCTAAACTTCTGTCTATGGCAAGCACCCATCAACAAGATTAAACAAAATTGGACGGAAGTCCTTAAATTTAATAAATTTAATATTCAAGAAGAATTTTTAAGGATGAAAAATTTGAGGAGATAAATTTAGAAACTTAGCCTTGGAAAAAATGAAAAATAGCAAAGAAAGCCTAGGAAAATGGAAAATGAGAAATAAAAAGAAAAAGAAAATCATGTGATTATAAAGAGAGGGATAAGAAAACAAAAAGGGGTAAAATAGAGAATTTATTCACTTCCATTGATCAACTAGTATTTTCTTAAGGAAAAAAAGGGTAAATACTATTTTGGACCCTGTGTTTTGCAAAAATTATTAATTGGACTTTCTGTTTTGTTAAATGATAAAATAAATTCTGTATTTTCTAAAATGGTACAAACAGGACCCTGAATTGATTTTTTATCAAAATAAAATTTAATTATAATCCGATCTAAAAGTGTTATGACAAAATTGTTTACCTTTTATGTATATGTTCGTATTAGTAATTGTTTTTAAGTTTATTATATTAAAAAAAAAAAATTTGTCAAAAATTAAGCTCAGTGTCCTATTTTTATTATTTTAAAAAATACAAGATTCATTTTGTCATTTAACAAAACACAAGATCTGAAATGGTATTTACCAAAAAAAAAACACATTTTCAGCCTTTCAACTTTCAAGTCTTCTATTTTTACCATGACTTAATTTGGGTATTAGATCTTGGTAAAAGATATATAACATGAAGCCTTGCTAATTTTGCAGCAACTGAGGGAACTGATACCATAAAAGAGATTCAATAAAGCAGGTCCAGTGGAACAAAGAGTGAGTGAGAAGAAGACTTATGACTAAACAAAGCCAGCTTTAACAGCGACTATTTGTAAATTAACAACAGTTTTGCTTAAACATTACATGCATTGTACAGAATCAGCTTTGAGCAGAGGCTGCAGGGTTGTTGTTTGGAAATGTTGTCAAACCAGTGCCACTCTCTGAATTTCCGGGATCCTCACTGGCATGCCGAACAAACTCTTCGGGGGACATGTGGGAACCATGGCAGGCACAGACAATACGAATTTGGTTTGCGTTATATTTGTAAGTAACACCAGAAATCGTCCTACCATTTGGTCCTGGAGCTGTGGTAGATACCCATGGCAGATTTGGGAGGGAACCAGATCCTCCAAATTTCACATCTGCATGAATCCCGGGCTTTATAGTTGAAAATTCAAGAGTAGAACCATCTGCCGAAGAGCGGTCAGGAGCATCTTTTCCCCTGAGGTTAGTGCTGCTTCCTTTTCCATCTTCTGCCTGTGAAGAGGAGCCTCCTTCAGTGGTATGCTGTTTGATGTCGCCCTTGGGCCGTTCTGAAGTCCTCCCCTCATGTTGTGCAGCCTCAGATGAATTGTGTGATATTACTTGCATTGCAGCTACATCAATAAAAGCCATTTAAACATCCATTATTCCATTTTAAGACTTCGTTTATGAAAGATAAGAGAAAGCAATGCCAAAAATTAGAAACACAAAAATGACGATGAAAAAAGATCAGTGGAATAGTGAGATGGGAAACAAAGCTACAATGAGTCGTGGCTTGAGAAACTTGTTTTTCTTCAATTCCATTATTCTGATTACCTGAATTTGGCGGGCCTCTGCCAGCATAGGAAGGTTGAAACTGTTGCGACTGAGAGACCAAACCCCAAGAATTATCTTTATCCAACATAGGCATTTGGACAGGTGAATACCCAAACATTACAGGCAAGTTTCCGGGATGAGTCCCTGGTCCTTCACTATTTGCGGTAGGAATTACCTGCATCACTCCAGGCATCATAGGAGCAGAAGTGTTGGGCGCAGCAGTGCTGTTAGAGTCCTTCAGAGGTAAGGAGAAAGGCATGTTCATCATGTTTATCGGTTGTCCAGTGAAGGGACTACCAAATGACATGTTCCCAAGCTTAAATCCATTTTCCAATGATCCATTGAATCTTTTTTGTCCATTTTGGTCCACAGCCTTCGAATCAGAAATCCCACGAGCCTCCTTTTGAACATCAGACGAACCACCATTTCCCATGGATCTTTTCGAGCCATCATCCTGCTGCAAAACCAACCTTGAGGTTGAACCCTCTACCTCAGACTCTGCTACGTCTTCATTTTCAGCTGTTGAGCCATCTTCTGTTGTAACAGAAATACGTGATGTTCTTGTCTTCTCATTTAAATCGCCATAATTAGCCTCCCTCTCATGCTTCTTTTGTTGGTGCATCTCCTCAAAAAACATCCTACGTTTGCTGCCAGATTCTGCTCGTTTTTCTGATTCGAACTCAGCAGATTTATTATTGCTCTCCCAGACTCCTTTTCCATTCAAATCCACTGAAGCATCTGCATCAACATTGGCCTTGGAGAGGTCACTAAAGAAGTTTTCCTTAGGTTTCACCGGCTCGCTTCTTTGGGAGGAAGTACTTGAGTCTTGTTTCTGGGTCCCAGGATGTAGAAAACTTTTAAAATCATCCACTAATTTATTTCCTTTATCACCTTTTTCGATTCTAAGATCTGTGGAGCTGCTACTTTTAGCCTTAGGTTTGCCAGACAACCCCCCAAAAGATAGACCCAAACTAAGCTCAAGTCCACTATCGTCCTCCATTTTTAGAATCAAATTATTAATGTTGGTATCACTTAAGCATAATCTTCTCCAGTCCTCTTCATTGAAGAGATTACACAGCTCAGTTATTTCACATAACAACAAGTGACCCCTTTAAGAATATTCACCTGCAACAAAGCTCATTCTTTTTCACAAAAATTTCAAAACAAAATGAATCTCACACGTACAGACAGCATTGCCACAAAAAAAAAAATGAGAAGAAATATCATCATGGCTTTTGTAAACTGACTCATTCAATATATAAACATATTGAGTGACAAAGAAATTTAGTTATTGAACTACACATAACCATTTCATGTTTAGATTTAATGATTACATGTTTACTACTATTATTTTGAAGTGTGCCAAAACGAGTAACCAGAGCCCGTGAGCAATAAAGAAAGCATTCAAATCTAACTTTAGATTATTATATAATTGGAAACTCAAAATCCCATGATTAAACACTCAAATCTTGTTGTAACAAACAGAAGGCAGAAATAGAAGGGCCATAATAGTTCATGCTAATAAAGGTACAGTACACTTACTTACAGTAGATCTAATACTCAATCTGGGACTAAGAGGATGAAAAGTTTAAAAGATATCATATCATTCAATCCAAAACATCACGTAACTTGAAACCCAGAATGCAAAACTCAGCAAAAACAGTACAGAGGAAAGTCAAAGAGATATCTCAGTATTCAATTAATCTAATTTCACATATATTATCAGCAATCAAAGACGAGGTCTCAGATCTGCCTATTACCAAATTATGCATACAATCTAATGGATAATCCAGAAAAGATTGAACTACTCTTATATTAACCCAAAACTAAAATCTACCAACATCTCACATATTCCATCCCAAAAATGAAAAATATAAATAAATAACTGAACTTTTTTTTTTCATAAAATCAATAAACATAGAAACAATCGGGAGAGAATAGTTGAACAGGGAAAATAAGAAAAAGAAAAACCTGAACTTGAAGATTGGTGATGAAACCCTAGTAAGTTGTCCTGTAAAAGAGAAGTGGAGAAAAAAAGAGAAGAAAACATGGTGACGTCTTTTTTTTTGGCGCAAAATAAATATTAAAAAAATAAAAATAAAAATAAAATAAAATAAAAGTCGGAGAAATGTTCAAAACAACCCATTTTTTCTCTCACGTTTTTAATTTTCTCATTTATTTGTTTTTATTTTACATTTTAACTTGCTCATCATTTTATTTTCAATTCCACCTCTTTTTTTTCTTTATGAAAACACAATTATGCCTTTTAATAGGGCAATTTCTTCTACACATGTGAATCTCATGCCAAAAAGAAAAAAAAAAAAAATCACACCATTTTTTTCTTAACACATCATTTTCTTACAAAGAAAATTCTTAGTGAAATCAACTAATATTTTTTGTTTGTTAATACTTTTTTCTAAGAAAAGATCAAACTTTATTAGCAATCAATTTCGGTTACCAAACAAGTTAATAAATCAGTTGGAACAGATTCCAAACTGAAAAAGCAATTAGGGTAAAAAATAGAGGCTCTAGCAAAATTATGAGCCCCCATCTGAACTTTTGACAAAATAAATAAAGACATTTCTCATAGTACTAATTAAAGCCTTATAATCGTTAACAACTTGACCAAATAAGAAAAGCATAACTATGGAGCTACGTAAGACTTGAACTAGGGAAAGGCAATCGATTTCAAGGATAACTGCAGGCCACGGTTGTTCTTTTATCCAGTTAAGGGCCTCACGGATGCCAATAGCTTTAGCCACCTTTGGAGACACCATACCATTGAACAATGGGATAATTTCACAAGGGAAATTTGGAAAAGCATACTTAAAAATTTAGACTATTCTTTTAATATACCACCTATAAACAAATACACTAAATATTCTCCAAACACTCTTAAACCCAAAATTACCCTTACAATTCAGAACACCCTCTTCTCCCACTCTTTCTATCTAACTTCCCCCATCTCTCTCTCTCTCTCTCTCTCTCTTAACCCCAAAATTCCCAACATCAAAATCCACGAGAAGCATCAAATCCCCGACCCTCTCTCTCATCGCGAGCTCGAACCACCGCCCAAGACTAAGACGACCCACGACCACGACAACCCATGACAATCCACGACGACCCACGAGAAGCACCCAAGACGACCCACGAGTGATTCTTCCAATTTTTAAGTTCGACATTTTCGACAATGATAACGATATTTAGCGATATCGTCCCCAATGGCGTCTATGGTTTGTTCATTTTTATCAGTTTATATGAATTGTGCGATGTCTCGCGATATTTGTTGTTATGGTTTTACGCATTATGACAACTAGCGACATATAACGATACGTTTTGCGACATTTGACGACATGTTCCATAACAACATGTTGTCATCAGACGTCGTTAACAGTATCGCCAGATATCGCTAAATTCTGCAGAACACCAAAGTTGCTTATTAATTAAACGTATGTCGCTAACATGTCAACAAAATATAGTTGAATCTGCGAAAAAAAAAAGGAAAAACATTAGTTAATAAAAACTATGTCGATAAATATCGCTAAAATGTCGATAAAATTCCCCCTCACTAAACCAACACAATACTCTAAGTCTAAACTATCGACACATGTCGCAAACAATGTCGACAAACATCACAAAAATTGTCCATGGTAAGCATAAATTGGCACATGTCGTAAACTTAGTCGCTTAATGTCGCAAAATATCGTTAAAAGTCATCCCTAACCTTTAACATACTCTAATATTGCGTTATATCGCTAGAAATTGCAAATTATCGATAAAATACCAAAAAAAAAAATGCAGAATTCCAGCAGCTCGAGTTTCAGGAACAAGATAACCAAAATAAAAGAATGATAGGTGTAGATTCATTTCAACCTAAATACAACTTAATTCAACAATAATTATTAATTAAATTACATGCTATTTTTTTTTTCAAGGATGATGTTGGCAGGGAGTTTGGGTTGCTCCTACACACTTGGTTGTCAAGCTAAGACTTCGGCAATTAAAGAGTGCTCCGGTAAGGGTGTGTGTGTCAGTGACTTTGTACCGTTTAGCCCTACTAACACTAGTACGGGACAAGTACTTCGTGCATGTGGTAAAGTGGTCGTACTTCTATTAAGAACCTTCTTGATCATTTGTTAAGCCTTGTAAATAGGTGTATGGGTGCCTAAATACAAGTTGGTAAAATATCATATGTTATATGTTTTTCTTACTCAGTCTGTCGACTCACAAATATTATTTTCATATGTAGGTAAAGGAAATGCTAAGGATGAACACCAGTGAGTCCAGAGCTTGAGGATGATTGTACATGTCAAGATGGTTAGACATAGAGAGTTCGGCCTCAGAACGATTTGGGCCTATATTTTGTAGTCGCAGTGCGACATGTCTATAAGTGTATTTTGAATATGAATTTAAATTTTAAAGATGGGATCCTGACTTTTTGTATGGATATACATATTTATGAAAGTTTAATTTAAAAGTTTTAATTTGACAGGATTCTTAAGAAATTCTTTTGTAAGGTCCATGTTTTTGACAGATTATATTAAAAGTGATTCCAGTCTTATCTGTTATATTTGCATGTCGTAACTAGATGTGGATATTTTGTTAGTCTCCACGTCAGTCTGTTGAGTTTTAACAGTTGTCATGAAAATGTCATTAGGTCTTGTTAGAATTGTATGTCTATATATAGATGGTCCTGTTCTGAGATTTAACGAACTTGCTAATCGTATTCTTGGATAGTTCTGTGTGATTGAGTAGTATCGAGTGTGGTATCTTGTACTGTTCTTTGTTTTACAGGTTTGATTGAATGTCTTGGAGGCATTCATCCATAGCAGAAAGATCAGAGCCTATTCGAGCTGAGTTCAAACTGAAAGGATTTCAGTTTCATCTTCATCATCAGATCTGAAGAGATTTTAGATTGGAAAAAAGTATTGAAGAGGAACTCTACTTGTGCAGAAGGGGGTCTTGTGTATATTCAACCAAGGATCTTGGTTGGTGTTGGTAATATTTCACTAGATGTTGTAACAGATTGTATTCAATACCTAATTGTGAACTGTTGTTTGTAATATGAATCTTTGAATATAGTGGATGTTATTACCCTAGTTCGGGGAACCCAAGCACTAGTCGCCTGATTTGTTCTCAGTGCAGATGAAGCTTGTAAATCACTGTTTTCATTATTGATTGCTCATTTACTTGTTTTTTGAATAGTAAAGTTACAATTGATAGTTGATTTCTTAGAAAACTCAGTAATCTGAATCTAGTAATTAGGCTAAGTTGTTCTTTCACCTTTAATTAGCAAAAAACTCGCAGTAAATTATAAATCACTGCAGCGTGCCTAGGCAATACTACAATGTGAGAATCAAAGATTTCAAAAAACTTGAAAAAGCTTAAAGTCATCAATGGCATGTTCAAGAAATCAATAAGAAAGTGAGATTTGAAGACTAACCCATTGAGGAAGATCGTTGTAGATGCTCAGAGAATGATTGGATTGTTAGGAAAAATTGAAAACCTCGAGGAATGGAGCTGCTTGAGGGCGTCGGGCTTGAGGAGGACATAAATCCTTGTGTTACTTTTATTATTTATTATTATTATTTACACATGATGATTATCAATAATTAATAAAGCTTCGTTGTCAGTTGGCCAAATTCTAAGTCAACAAAGTATATAATTAATTTAAGTCTAAATAAAAATTTTACCTATTAGTGATTTGTTACATTTTTACCTTAAACATTGAATACTCGCATATATATAAATATATATGGAATACTTTTAAATGTGTACTACCCATGAATAGTTACTACATAAATTTAATTATAAATATTAATTTTAAAAATATTAAACCATCAAATTTTGATATAATAACGAATAATGGAATCATAAATTTAAATTTTTATGATTAATTTAACTACTTAATTAAAAAAATATAAAAAAATATATCTTTTTACACTATATCAAAAATATGTTCATATAAAAATATTTAAGTGAAAATCAACTTTTTCTTTCCTTTTTTTTTTTTTTGCTAAAAAACTTTTTTTTTTTGCCGATAGAACAATCTCAGCTCATATGATATAAAAATGGGAAATTTTTTTAATTAGATAGAAAAATTAATCATAAAAACTCAAAAATTTCTAATTTTACCTATTCATGAGTAATACCCATTAAGAGTGCACCTATATATATCTATTAAAATGATTAGTAGTAAATGATGAGCTGTGAGCTCCTTGTATATATTTTATAATTAATATTAAATAATTATATTTAGTTTATTATTGTTGGATTTTATGCCCTAAATAAAACTCATTTCAATATAATCAGATTTACTTATTAATATAGATCAGAAATAACATTTAATGTTGCATGGTTCACATAGGAATGGCAAATGGGGCGGGTCTGCCCCGCCCCGCTTCTGACCCGCCCCGCCCCGACAAGCTATTGCCCCGCCCCGCCCCGCCCCGATTACCTTGAAAATTTAATTGGGTCTGACCCGACCCGACCCAACTGGGTCGGGTTTGACCCGATTTTTTTTTTTTTTTTTTTTTTTTTTTTGCAAATTTACTTCTTCAAATTTTATTTTATAATTGACTTTATAAGTTAAGAGAAAAATATTTTCTTAAAATTTTATAAGAAGTTTTATTGAATCAATTAAAGTATTTAATTATATTTTATAATTATTTTAAAATTTATCAAATTTAACATTAGGAGTTTTTTTAATAAAAAATTTATAATCTCTTTTTTTTTTTTATATTCCTTAATAAACATTTTTTACTAACTGAGTAAATCCAAAAATTACTTTTACCATGTAAATTGATGGAAAAAAGAATATGTTGGCTTTATATAGATATTTAGTAATGCATTGCATGCAACAAAATTCACTATAGGCTATAGCATATATTTTGTGGTAGAAGATATGTCACATATATAATATTATATTTATATACTACTTTTCAAACAAAACAAACAAACAAAAATGTGGTAGAATATTTTAATAAAACGTGTTAGTTTTCTTAAAAATAAATTTCTAAAGATGTTCATATTAAAATTAAACAATACCCAAAAAATAAAGTTCTGAACAAATTTCCTAATTATAATTTGAGTTGAAATATCAATTACATTCATATTACTAATAACAAAGTACATTAATAATAAAAACTAACAATAAAACAACATATATTCTAATCATCAAGATCAACAACGTAAGGCTCCTGAAAAAAAAAAACAAAGAAAAATATTAATAATAAAAATTGATAATTTTTTTGATAAATTACGAAAATTAAACTAGTTACCATTGTTGGATCAACATCAACATCTTCATCATTTATTGTTACTGTAAATTAAACTAGCTTCATGGACTCTTTCTTTCAGTTCATCATCATAAAAACACAAACTACAGTACCAAAGTGCAAGATGATTCAAAGATACTAAGTGCAACAAACAATACTAACAAAAAATAAACAGTGTCAATCACCAACCATGGAAAAGTTTGACAGTCAAAGGGGACTTATACCTCAGAGCTTAATTTCTTATTAAACAAATATACAATTCTAAGACTAAAAAAATAGATAAAGCAGAAGGCAAAAACAAGACCACATGCAATACAAAACATAAAATTCCAAGAACAAAACAATTTTGGGGAAAATAAGAGCAGAAAAGGGAAACTTTTGGTCACACCAATATGGGGACATAAATTATTTAAAAAACAAAGCTAACCCTCTTCAAAATCATATACCTAAATACACAAATCAAAAGAAAAGCAAGTATTCAATGGTACTTATAAGGATCCAGATTATGAAAACCATAAGCTAAGAAAAGAAAAATGTCAATTTCCATTAGAAAAAGAAAATAGGAAAAGTCAACTCGAAAAACTACATTACAAGCAAAAGGGCATTATTTCAAAACAGAACTCGTGCATAATATCACATGAGATAAGGAGATCCAAGTTTAATGTATATAAACAGAATCGATGAACAAACACCATAAATTACTACATCACAGATTAAAAAACAGAATCAATAAATTACTACACCATAAATTTCTCCGTATTCATATCCAAAAAAATGCACACACACATATATAGCCTATTACTACAAACATCCTAATAAAAGCACTTCGTGAGATAAAGCAAGTTCCTATTTGGTGCACCTTATCTACTCATTTTCCTCTCTTTAATCATCATCACCTATTTTATTAGTACTCTCTTAATGGTCCCTTTTCCATATCTGTGATATATATGAATATATATATATATATGTATATATATATATAATTTATAAATATATACTTTTTGTGTCTTATCTTTTAGGCAGGCTTCACCATATATACATATATATATATATATATATGCCTATCCTTTTCACTTGTAGATAAACCATTTTGTTTTAATTTATATTCTCTCTTCATAGAAAGCATGTGTTTATATTTGTATAATAAATTTAATTTTCTTTTTCAATGCTAAAAGACTTATTATTCGAAGATATTGTCACATAATGCAGTTGAATCATTACTTTTGATTAAAATATAAACAATTTGGATTTAATTATGTCAATAAGAAAATGTATGGGCTAAGAAAATTTATATTGTACTAATTAATCATTCGCCTAAACTCTAATTTAATTTCCTCTCATAATTAACTTTAGCTAAAACATCAGTGATATTTTATTAAGTTTGGCTTTTTTTTTCTCTTTTTTTTTTTTTTAAATTATCGAATCGGGTCAGCCCCGACCCGAAAAAATTTAACCGGGGCGGGGCGGGGCGGGGCAAAGACCCGATTAGAGACCCGATTGTGTCGGGGCGGGACTGCCCCGTCGGGTCGGGGCCCCGACCCGATCCGCGAAAAAGCTTCAATTTGCCATGCCTAGGTTCACATGATTTATTTCATGATTATATGTACATAATGTATGAATTCATCTGAAACCCTTTTCACATACTTGATCCTGTTTATTGTGCCGTCAACACATTGGAAAGTAAACATGACTATGTGAATAAAGTTTCCTAGATTTATCAGACACAGGGTTTTACTGATATGATAATCTACAACAAGAGTTTACTTCTATTTAGAGAAATACTATGTTCTTTCCAGAACATTGGTTAAAGTAAAGCTCAGGTTGGATGCATGGAGTATGCATCGGAAGGGACCGATATTGAACTTTGACTTAGATTTAATTAAACTTACCGTAGAATCTATTCAAGTCAATATCGCCTAGTTGATCCTAGATCAAATGATCTTAATCCTGTTATGATTAGGCTCAATCTTGAAAGGCTATTCATGTTCTTTGATTTGTTAGTTAAGCCTACTTTTAGGTCAGGGTGATACGTACATTTTGGGAACACTCGTAAAGGCAATTGAGTGGGAGCGCTAGCATAAACATGGAATCTATAGCTTCTATCTGGCGAATAGTAAGCAAAGGATGATCTCCTTCGAGCTTGACCAAACGAACATAAATGGTGGAGTACTCATTTCACATAAGCTGAAATATCATTTATATGGGGTCAAGTGTTTTAAAGAATAAATACATTGTAGGGTGTAACGCTAATTTAATCCCTTTACTGTGTAGATCATTCATATAGAGGATCATTGATCAAATTAGGATTATAACAATGGATAACTAATGATGTGTCTATATGGTGGAACATATAGAGCATTCTATATACTGAGAGTGCAATTCTAAGTTCTATGCGTGGATTCAACGAAGAATTAATAAGTCAGTGAATTTTAGTGCTAAATTCTTGATCTACTTATTGGAAGCTCGGTTATATAGACCCATGGTCCCCCCACTAGTTGAGATAATATTGCTTGTAAGACTCATGTAATTGGTTTTGATTAATCAATTATAATTCTCAAATTAGACTATGTCTATTTGTGAATTTTTTCACTAAGTAAGGGCGAAATTGTAAAGAAAGAGTTTATAGGGGCATATTTGTTAATTATGATACTTTGTATGGTTCAATTAATAAATATGATAAATGACAATATTATTTAATAATTATTTATAGTTATTAAATAGTTAGAATTGGCATTTAAATGATTGAATTAGGAAATTGGCATTTTTGAGAAAATCAGATACAAAAGGTGGTAAAATTGCAAAATTGCAAAACCCAAGGCCCAATCCACTTATGTATGGCCGGCCACCTATATGTATATTTTAAGTTGATTTTTTCATTATTTTAATGCCATATAATTCAAATCTAACCCTAGTGGAATGCTATAAATAGATAGTGAAGGCTTCAGGAAAATAACACATTTTTTCTTCAGACTTTCTGATTCAGAAAAACTGAGCCTTCTCTCTCCCTATCTTTAGCTGCCACTTCTTCTCTTCCCTCTTGATAATTTCGAAATCCTTAGTGATTTGAGTAGTGCCCACACACATCAAGTGATACCTCAATCATAGTGAGGAAGATCGTGAAGAAAGATCATCAGCAAAGGAGATTCAGCATCAAAGATTCAGAGAAAGAGATCCAGGTTCAGATATTGATAATGCTCTGCTACAGAAAGGAATGAAGGGCTAGATATCTGAACGGAAGGAGTCATATTATTCCGCTGCACCCAATGTAAGGTTTCTTAAACTTTATATGTGTTTAATTTATCGTTTTAGAAAGTTCTTATTTAGGATGTTAATAAACATACTTGTGAGTAGATCTAAGTTCCTGGTAAAATAATTTCCAACAACTGGCCTCAGAGCCATGGTAATTGATTTACTTGCTAGAAATTTGGACTTTAAAACGATTGTTTGTATGTTCTTTGGATGGTATCATGTTGTATTGAGTGTTATTTGATGATTGATTAATGTTTGTAAAATTTTCGTGAAAAATAATTGCGATTTTATCTCTGGAATTATTTTTATTGGATAGTATGGAAAAAATTAAGCAAGTTAGCCTTTTACAGAACTTAATTTGGATTTTATTTGAATTAGTTATGATTTTTTGAAGATTTGAAAAAATCAATGCTGTGCTGATATTTTCCTGCGATCGCAAATCTGTCCGTACAGTTTCGAATTTTTTTTGTTTTTCTTCGATTTTTCATGCTTTTTCATGGAATTAACTTCCGATTTTTGGTATAGTTTTGTATTTATACTATAACTATTCCTAATTCAATTCTAATTATCATTTTGAATTAATTTAATATTTTTTAAATTTAATTCAAGATATTAGTGTAATTTGAATTTGAATAGAATTAGTATCTATCTTCTTGCTTAAAAAAAAATCTATCTTATTTTAAAATTTGATTATATCTTATCTTATTTTAAATTTAAAAGTAAGATATTTATAATCATGTAATTTTTAAATGATATAAGATATTTTGCTAATTTTTTTAAATTTTGTTATTTTATTTATTTAAATTACATTTAAAATTTGAAAAAGATATTTATTTATCTTTTCTAATTTTTTATTTAATTTTTATTTATAAAATAACATTTAAAATTTAAAAGTAGTTAGCAAATTTTTGAAATGATATTTAGGTTGGTTGAAACCTAATTTTTCAAAAAATTGTAGGTTTAATTTCAAATTTAAATTTTTTAAAAATTTCGAATTTTTCAAATTTTTTTTAACCTTTTTTCGAATTTTTTTTTATTATTTAATTAATTATTTCGAAATTAAATATTTAATTTAAAATTAAATAAATCCTACGTCCAACTATCCAACTAACCTTGTTGCAGGAGTATGTGTTTTAACTTGTTTGTAAGTTTTCAAAACCTATTATTACTTGATTGCAAATAGCCATGGTTACTTTTTGCCAGATCTAATGATCTGATGGCTCCCTTGGTCAAGATAATAATTTGTAACAGGTATATTTACAATCTTCTTTCATCTTGTATGACCTAGCAACATGATAGGACCCATCCAAAGTGTGCATGTGTGAGCCTATGTGTTAAATTTGATTATAGATACATATAGGTTGTTGTTGCTAAAATAAATTATCATAGTTCTTGATAGAATTTATTTAGGCCCATTTAGTTATTGGGCTTATTTAATTAATAACAGTTGTTCTTATTAAGGTTAAATTCCTCTCTTTTGGGCCTTGTGTGAGAGTTGGGAGCCATAGAAGTGGGTACGACATACTGAACCCAGCACCCCCTCACATGAACCAGAACCACCCCAATTGTGAAGGCCCACTTGCCTGATTTGAACAACTGTACTAGGTTAATTACACTAGTTTAACCTAATAAAATTGATTAGCAACATAATTAATTTCATTTATTTTGAAATTAATTTAAGAAAATTATAGTTTAAAGAATTTTTTATTCTAAGCTAAACTATATGTATTTTCTTGTATTTAATTAAATATAGAATTATAACCATCTAGATTCTTTCTGGAACTTAATTTAAATTTTTCATTAAATATTCTTATTTAAGTTGATATTTAGTTATCTACAACTAACCAACTTAAATCTGAATATCTTTTGAATTTCAAATTTTAAAATTAAGTTGAGGAATTTTAGGCATTGGTTATTAAGATTCTTTAGATATTTTTTAAGTTAATATCTTTTCGAATATTAACTTAAAGTGGAATATTTTTGAATTAAGTGGTTACAACTTAATTTCTGATATTTAATTAAATTTAAATTTGAAAATATTTAAGTTCTAGATTTTTTCTAATACAACTTAAATTAGATATTTTTTCAAATTTTGTAGAAAAGATACTTAGTCAAATAAGATATTTTCTAGATAGTTATTTCTAGACTACTTATTATTTTTAATATTAAATAGGAAAATATTATACATTGTGAAATTAATTATTTAAATAATTAATTTTGGTACAATTTATTTTAAGTATATTTTTTCCTAGTATTAAACTAGAGATTAATAATTAAGCCTTCTCTACACTTAATTATTTATTTCTTGAATTTAATACATTTAATTAATTTGAAAATTAAATATCTAAGTTGATTTTCATCATCATACTTAAATATTTATTTTTCATGACATTTAATTAAATAGAAAATTATTTTTAGTTCAAATTTGTTTTTTCAACTAAATTTAAATAATTTTTAAAATATATTTTTTTCTTTATTTTATTAATCAATTTTCGAAATTGCATTTCTTAAATGCTAGAATTTCGAATTTTATCTTGAAAAATAGATTAAGTTGTAAATTAATTATTTATTTTAATTAATTCTTGGATCAACTTAAATCAATGATTTTTTCATTTATTGATTAATTTAAAATAAATTGAATTAAAGTATATTATTAGAAATTGAATTAATTATTCAAAGGAAAATCTAGATAGATGATATTTTTGCTTGAAGTATTTTTCTAGTATATTTAATTAAATAGAAAATTAATATTTAAGTTGATTTTCATCATCATACTTAAATATTTGAAATTTTTCTTATATATTTAATTAAATAGGAAAATTATATTTTTTGTTGTAAATTAATTTTATTAATTAATTTTAGGCCAACATTAAATTAGAATAATTTTTCCAGGATTAATTTTTTATTTTAACATGCATTTTCGAAAATTGTATTCTTAAATACTTTAATTTTTCGAAATGCAATATATATTTATAAAAAATTAAATTTGAGTTGTAAATTAATTTATATTAATTTTGTAACAACTTAAATTGAATATTTTTCTAAATATTTATTGGAAATTATTACTAAGATGGAAATAATTCATGTTATTTTATATCCATCTAAGTAAAATTTATAAATATGAAATTAAAATTTATATTTAGAATTTTTCATTCTAAATTGGAAATTTTAAATAAATATATATTTAAAATAAATAAATTAAATAAAGAGAATCAAAGAAAATACAACTCACTTTAAATAATGAGCTTGATTATTATTAAGATATTCGATCTCCATTGTTGGTCTTACAAAAGTTAAATGTTTTCAATATAACCTCGAGACGCTAGACTTCGTCCCCCTATGGATGGTTATTCGTTGAACGCATTTAACACCGTAAGATTTCATTTGATAAGTGTTTTGTAAGTTTTCGTCTCTATTAGACTCTCCCCTACGGTGACTACTTAGAGATAAACTTATGAAACATGAAACAATGGTGGAAGCTCATAAAATGAGAATAACCTTGACTCTCGCCTACCGGAACAACGTTGGATTCTTATTTTGATCGAATAAAAGGTTGCTAGAATGGTTTCTATTTTAGATGAGCTGACAACTCTATTCAATAAATGATACTTTGACTCTCGCCTACAGGGACACTGTATCAGTTTGTTGAAAACCTTGGAAATTATTTAGGATTGTATGTTTTAGTATTTTCACTAGTCATTCCTACTTGCTATATGTTTATAATTTCTAAATTGTGTATGAATTTATATTGAACCATGTTATTTTCTGTTATTAAGTTGTAGTTTAATTTCGAATCTTCATTGTTGGTCTAACATGTTTGTTTTTCTAATGAGATAAATCCCTAATGGATTTTCACCATTACACATACATAATAGTGTAAGATCTCGAAAGATAAATATTGTATATGCAACATCTAGCTGTTCATCAATTGATGACACCTTAGACTAGTATTTTTACAATATGAAACAAGAAGATTACATAAATAAGATTACTTTGTCTTTCGCTAATCGAAGCATCGTTGGATTCTTATTTATAAACGAAATTATCCTAATTCCTCTTAGCTAATTCATTTCGAATTAGCTCCATAATATATCATTGGACGAATGGTCTATAAATCATTTCATGTCATTATATTTTCTCTTAAGAAATTAAATGACGCATATGATTATAATCCCGAAATTCTATTCTCAATTGATATAAATCCTCAATCTTAGAAATCTCCTACTTGTATGGGCAAATCTGACTTAGAGTTTGTATTAGTAGTGGTGGTCCAAGAAAGAATTACTCATTATATTTGGTTGAATTTAAGTCTTTGACTTTAATTTTAGAATCCAAACAGAAATTTTCTTATATTTCTAATTCCAGATACAATACAGTTACACTTTCTCAAGTGTTTAATATCCATCTTTTATTAATGGATTCAAACTGTATGGAATATGAGTTAGGCATTCTGTGACCAGGATCCACTTACACTATTCTAAGAATTCTTTTATAAACCTATGTCATCAAAAGACACTACCACACTTTTTTTTTAATCTATGGCATTTGTATCTTGTTCATAGTGGATTTGACAAGATCAATCTCTGCAAAGAGTTAATATGCCTATATCCACTGAAAGTAGTTCATCTCATTCGCAGATGGATGTACATTTAGTGGTGGATATGAGTTTTTCGTTGTATTCTTCAAACGATAACTCTAGATTATACCTTTTAGCAAAGAAATTTGAAATGTTTGAAAAATTTCATTAATTTCTAGCAATGGTTAAAACTATTAAGGTAAACGGTTAAAGATCTTGCGAACTGATAGGGGTGGAGAAATAGTTAGTAGATATGCAGTTCAAAGATCATTAAATTGATTTTTGAATTATATCCAAGCTTACCTCCCCAGAAATTTCGAGTTGCATGTTGATGATTAGTTACTAGTCGTTGCCTAATTCCTTCTATGGTAATACAATTTCAGAATGATGTAATGGTTGTATACTTAATGTAAATCATTACTAGATTCATGGATGACCTAATCAAAATCTTAAGAAAGGCTAGAACTGTTAACCATGGTTTGTTAGCTATTCTAAGTGATTAGGGGTGGACCATCCCATAGTCAATAGATAAGAAAGTGTTTGTTCAAACAAATACTACTTTTCTAAGAAAATGACTAAGTCTGAAAACAAGTAGCAAATAAAAGAGATATTTTTCTTGATTCCAAAAGTGTTCTATCATCTTATATAACATATGATGATCCCACTGCCTCTGTTGTGTTGTCACAACCGAAGAGATCAATACCATTTAGTTTTCTTAGACATAATTCACGGTGCCTTGTCGTAGTGGGAGAGTTTCTAGGAACTCACCTTCTTATGACTTGGGAGACACTAGTGATTAAAATCCATTGTGAGTTTAAACAAGTAATGGATTGTCAAGATAAGAAACTAAGAAGAAAGCCAATAGAACTATGGTTTAATCCATTCACATGGAATAACCTAAAGTTTTCTATTACAAGGACATAAAAGGAAATTTTCGTTTATAAGTCTATTCTATGGACTTAACAAAACTTCCTGTTCCTAGTATTATAGGTTTGAGTTTATCTAAACCTATGGCTTGTGGTATACCTGGTAATTACTTACTCTAATGCAAGCAACTTACTTTAGTAAGATGCTGAAGCATTTTCTTTCTAATGGCAATCTATAGAAGTTTCACAACTTCTTAGGCATAGATTTTATTTATCTAAGGAAAAGTCTTAACTATTCCAGAAAAGATAAAGCCATGAAAGAATTTCTTATATCAACAGTGAGAGGTCTTAGATATGCTTTTGTATGCCTTAAACCAGACACCTGCTGTTGAGTGGGAGTAATGAGTAGGTATCAGATTAATCCAGGAGAAGAACATTGGAAGACAATCAAGTAAATCTTAAGATTAAGAAGAGGAACTATATGTTAGTCTATAAGGATGTGTTTAAAACTCTTAGACTACACCATATCAGATTTCGAAATCTGCCTATGTGCTAGTAAATATTTCTTATAAGATGGTGGTTACTCTGGGGGTGGAATAGTGATTTTGGAGAAGTGTAAAAACCTATCTGAAGTCTCCAGGTCTACCAGAGAGGGACTGAATGTTAAAGTTGCAGGAAAGGTACTTATTCAGTCTAAGGAAAGTTCTATACATTTTTGGCACCATTCCAAATTGCCTTAAACTACTAGTGTTAATTTCCTGATTAACCAAAAGTAGTTGCCAAAGATATAGAATCCAGTATCCCAAGAGAGTAGACATATAGAGAGGAATTTCACATTATCAATGATTTTGTGATTAAAGGAAGAGTAATGGTGGAGAAAAGGTTGTGTTTAATTCAACCTTTCAGATCCTATTACGAGGAGTTTACTACTACTACACTTGATTTGTATATCAAGGTGTTGAGATTATTTGAAACGCACTTTTTGTTTTATATTAGTGCAAGTGGGAGTTTGTTGGGTTTTATGCCCTAAATAAAACTCATTTCAATATAATCAGATTTACTTATTAATATAGATCAGAAATAACATTTAATGTTGCATGGTTCACATGATTTATTTCATGATTATATGTACATAATGTATAAATTCATCTGAAACCCTTTTCACATACTTGATCCTGTTTATTGTGCCGTCAACACATTGGAAAGTAAACATGACTATGTGAATAAAGTTTCCTAGATTTATCAGACACAGGGTTTTACTGATATGATAATCTACAACAAGAGTTTACTTGTATTTAGAGAAATACTATGTTCTTTCCAGAACATTGGTTAAAGTAAAGCTCAGGTTGGATGCATGGAGTATGCATCGGAAGGGACCGATATTGAACTTTGACTTAGATTTAATTAAACTTACCGTAGAATCTATTCAAGTCAATATCGCCTAGTTGATCCTAGATCAAATGATCTTAATCCTGTTATGATTAGGCTCAATCTTGAAAGGCTATTCATGTTCTTTGATTTGTTAGTTAAGCCTACTTTTAGGTCAGGGTGATACGTACATTTTGGGAACACGGTAGTGCAATTGAGTGGGAGCGCTAGCATAAACATGGAATCTATAGCTTCTATCTGGCGAATAGTAAGCAAAGGATGATCTCCTTCGAGCTTGACCAAACGAACATAAATGGTGGAGTACTCATTTCACATAAGCTGAAATATCATTTATACGGGGTCAAGTGTTTTAAGGAATAAATACATTGTAGGGTGTAACGGTAATTTAATCCCTTTACAGTGTAGATCATTCATATAGAGGATCATTGATCAAATTAGGATTATAACAATGGATAACTAATGATGTGTCTATATGGTGGAACATATAGAGCATTCTATATACTGAGAGTGCAATTCTAAGTTCTATGCGTGGATTCAACGAAGAATTAATAAGTCAGTGAATTTTAGTGCTAAATTCTTGATCTACTTATTGGAAGCTCGGTTATATAGACCCATGGTCCCCCCACTAGTTGAGATAATATTGCTTGTAAGACTCATGTAATTGGTTTTGATTAATCAATTATAATTCTCAAATTAGACTATGTCTATTTGTGAATTTTTTCACTAAGTAAGGGCGAAATTGTAAAGAAAGAGTTTATAGGGGCATATTTGTTAATTATGATACTTTGTATGGTTCAATTAATAAATATGATAAATGACAATATTATTTAATAATTATTTATAGTTATTAAATAGTTAGAATTGGCATTTAAATGATTGAATTAGGAAATTAGCATTTTTGAGAAAATCAGATACAAAAGGTGGTAAAATTGCAAAATTGCAAAACCCAAGGCCCAATCCACTTATGTATGGCCGGCCACCTATATGTATATTTTAAGTTGATTTTTTCATTATTTTAATGTCATATAATTCAAATCTAACCCTAGTGGAATGCTATAAATAGATAGTGAAGGCTTCAGGAAAATAACACATTTTTTCTTCAGACTTTCTGATTCAGAAAAACTGAGCCTTCTCTCTCCCTATCTTTAGCTGCCACTTCTTCTCTTCCCTCTTGATAATTTCGAAATCCTTAGTGATTTGAGTAGTGCCCACACACATCAAGTGATACCTCAATCATAGTGAGGAAGATCGTGAAGAAAGATCATCAGCAAAGGAGATTCAGCATCAAAGATTCAGAGAAAGAGATCCAGGTTCAGATATTGATAATGCTCTGCTACAGAAAGGAATGAAGGGCTAGATATCTGAACGGAAGGAGTCATATTATTCCGCTGCACCCAATGTAAGGTTTCTTAAACTTTATATGTGTTTAATTTATCGTTTTAGAAAGTTCTTATTTAGGATGTTAATAAACATACTTGTGAGTAGATCTAAGTTCTTGGTAAAATAATTTCTAACAATTATATATATTTATTAACATATTAATATGTTTATCAAATGTGTATATTAAATATTTTTGTTAATTTATTTTATATATATTTGCTAATAAACTAATATGTGTTATAAAATAATATAGAATAGATGAGAAGAAAGAAGAAGAAGATAAAGAGAGAAAGATAAAGTAAATGAGAATTTCTCAGTTGTTTATTCCAATGGGGTGAAGCCCTATTTATACAAATACAAGAGTGAAATATTAAGAAACTAAGAAAAAGGGAAACTAAGAAAAAGAGGAATGTTGATTACAATTAATGGTAATAAATAAAAGATTTGGACATCCACATAATTATTAATATTTATAACACTCCCCCTTGGATGTCCATAATAACTGTCTTATTAAAAATTTTGCTGAAAACTTGATCAAAAGAAAAAGAGTATAGTGTAAACTAACTCCCCCTCATTTAGGCATTTGTGGAGATCTTCTAATCGACGAATTTCGATCTTGTCTGCCGTCTTTTCAAATGTTGATGTTGGTAATAACTTTGTGAATAAGTTTGCAAGATTGACACTTGATTGAATATGTTGAACACCAATATGCATTTTCTTGAAGCGTATAAAGAAGAATTTGGTGAAATGCGTTCTAACTCTATCTCCTTCAATGTACCCTCCTTTTAGTTGAGTGATGCAAGCAGTATTATCCATAGAGAATTGCTTGGGTTGATACTTTTTTATTGAGTGCAATTTATATGTTTCTCGAATATGCTATGTCAATGATCTCACTCACACACATTCTCTACTTGCTTCATAAAATTCAAGTATGTTAACATGATTTATAGTTGCCTCGTTAAAAACCTTGCCAGGAAAACCCAGTGGGACAAAACCTGAGCTAAGGGAAAAGAGTGCAACATGAATATGTCTCCCCCTCATGCACATATGATCCATAATTCTTTTGGTGATAATAGATCTCATAAGATTATTGTTATCACTTTTAAAATATATATACAATCTTTGATCATATATTTTCTATAACTCTTCCAGAGTATGTATGAACTTCTAAATTATAGGTGAGGGGTTCGTGGAACATTAGTCTTTATCCAACTAATTGTATCATTCATGTGTGTACACAATTTTGTTCATACTAAAATTTAAAATTTTAAGTAGACATGAACATAACACATTAATGGTACTATAAATTTTCATTTGTGACAATGATGGTACTCTAAGACCATATTTTTGTTTCATCTTGTTGTATGATCTTAATTTCCATATCAAATGATCATATATCTATAATTCTCGATACATATGAAGTACTTCAGGACTTCAATACTAATGAACAAACTTTATATATTTAATATTTTTCAATATACAGAAAGAAATAAAAGTTTTTTCTTCAATCACTTATAATATAATAAAAAAATTCTTCAAGAGTCTATCACAACGTATAATTTACGAATTTATACTGCATAGACAACCATATGTATTTTTCAAACAATAATTTACTTACATGTCTTTAATTCATACAAAGATCTTTGTCATATTGGTGTGCGCGACTTTGAATTTATATCACTTAAGACATGTATTAAATTCTTCTAGAATTTTTAGATAAGGCTTATTTCAAATTCTCACTATATTATGAGCTCCAAATAAATAACCTTTTGTTGCAACATTTATGTGACACTTATAAATTCTCATAAAATATATTCCAGGCTATAATCAAATCATGATTATATTTTCTCAATATTTAAGCCTTACTTCAATCAATCTCATGTCTATGCAAACTTTGTACAACAATTCATTATGTACAAATACATATATGTAAATTTTTCATTAGAAATATTTATTTGCACACCCTACAGGTCTTACTTCACTTTATGCGAGTAAACTTTCCTGGACTGCGTCATAATATTTTGGCCAAAAACAAAATGTATGTCGATGATTCTCGACAAATCTAATACCATGATCCTTGCTATCTCATGTTAGTTTATTGCATATGCACACATTCAATATTTATTGTCAACAAAAATTTCAATAAATGATAATTTTCTCCCATATTGACATAACTTATAGAGATCTCTTTAAATTACATATTTTTCAAATATGTTTATCATTTATAGGTACCTATATAGAATCGCTTCAGGGATTCAATTATGATCAAATGTGTTATGTCTAACTTCTTTTGGGAGTCTCTTCAAGTACCGTTTTCATCACGGTTATCATTTTAATCATCAATACTTTATAACATTAAGGTATCATTTTAATCATCAATACTTTATAACATTAAGGTATCATCAATATCGTTTTCATCACCGTTTTCATCACGGATAAATCAAATGAACATTTATTAATAATTTCTATATTGCTCATTTACGCTACAGACGTTTTCAACTCATTCTAACTCAACTTTGAATAATATTGATTTGCAGTTGGTATATATCATTTTGAACTATATTGTTCTTATATACTTTGTGCAAGGATCATTTTTTAAAAATTATCATCGATCCCAACTGCTCCTCTCCCCCTGATCGAGAGAATTTTTAAAAATTGTGATATCTAATAATATTAATATACCTGTAGGGATTTCAATATATCACAATAAATCAATATTTATTTAGACTCATATATACTATATGACATTGAACTTCAGGTTCAATAAACTTCAGTTTCAAGTTCAATCCTTATGAACTTAATTTTTGTCTAAGAATGAGTCATACGTGTATAATTAGAAATACATAAATTTACATATTTTGTAAATGCATGATCATATAATCTTATCACATCGATAAGAAACTATGCAATAAAAATCTAACAATGGCTCAAGATTGTTAAAGAAATATAATTTAAATATTTTTTATGTGCAAATATATGCACATTCTTCTTTTGAGCCTTATAAATTAACAATGAGAAGAATCTTCTGGTTCTTCAACAAAATTTAGTCAAATTCTTTGATAATTTATTGCATATGATTGATCATGTCAAAATAATTTAATTCATGAACTTCAGGTTCACTATAATTTGTATTTCAATGAAACTTTCAAAAGGTAATGTAAATTCATTACAACATAATCATTACAAGTTTTATTTTTATATACACGAATAATATAATTATATTATTCTCCAAAACATATACACTCTTCAGGAGTCACTATTATGTTTATCAAACTTTATATTTTTTCAGGAATCACTATCATCAATTCAATGATGTGTATAATTTAAAAGATACATGACAACTTCATCATGTTATTGTAATGGTCAAATAGATATAACCATAATATATCATTCATTTTTCCTGGTATCTTTTTAACAAGTCGTCTAATGTATTAATAGACTATTCATTAGTCTAATTATCATGACTTGATATATTATATATTTAAATGTACAACCAGTACATATACTAAGTTATTTCTTATTACTTTCATAACTAGATAAAAGTTATACATCTAGGTACATACAAATATATTTTACTACTCCAAGTAGCAATTGTATGTAAGACTTCTTCAGGAAGCTTTTTAAATAATCATTTTGTGATTCTTTATCACTTTGATTATATTATATCACTAACAAATATTAGTAAGTTATATATTCACTTCTGGGAATATGCAAACTGAATTAAATAGTAACTACATATATACATATCTTGTACCAACAATAGTTTGAAACTATTGATTTCAAGATATAATAAAATATGTATATATTAATTTATTTCTGGCATTATCTATATATGTAAAATCTATATTTTTTGAAATAGAATTTCATGTATATTCATTCTCTTCAAGGAATGATATTTAAATATTCTAAATGTACAATAAATTTGTACAATTCACATTCTATTCAATAATCAAATATACTTTTATCTTAATTATAAGTGTGTCCGTACTACAGGTACGCGACTACTATTATTCAATTCCACACATGATATATAGATTTTATGCACTTTGATTGTGTGTGGTATCTCATCTTTTGGTTGTTTCCACTTTCTTCTAGAAATATTTGAGTAGTAAATAATGCCATCGATTATTTAAGATTATTACATTCACTTCGGGGAATGACGTTGAACAAGTAGAACATTATTATAAATTTCTTAAAAATTTATTACTTGTTCATCCATAAAAATATAAGAAATTATTCAGCAATTTCTTTTACGATATTTCAAAGAATATATAAATGCAATATTTGCATAGTCTCTAAGATGTATGCAAAATTTAATCTTTAATATATGTCAGATTCAATAATTTCCAACATTGCAAGTAATAACAATGTATAATAACATGACTAATACGAACAATCTTTAAAATTAATTGACTTCAATTCGTATCATTCTCTGTAGGGAATGAACAATAAATACATGCCTCATGTATTAAAATAACATTAGTCATGCTCATTGTTATTCTTATACTTTGATGTTTCAATGCAATTTTCTTAATATTCTTTTTGGGTATTCAAAATCCACTATAAAATTGCATCAATAATAATCATTTTTAATAATTCTTTAGTTGTATTCACATAAATAAAATCATTTTTTTCGACAAATATAAAACATTTACTTCAGGAAATGTTTGTCAAAATCTATATCGATATTAGATTACTTTTCATTGTCCTCAAAGAATACAAGAACATATATATAAATATGTATTCATCTCTTTCATTATATATCCATCAACTATATAATGAATATTACGTTTGCATAATCTTCAGGATATATGCAAAATTTTATTGAGGACGCATAATCATCAGGATATATGCA
This sequence comes from Cannabis sativa, assembly GCF_029168945.1. Taxonomy (NCBI): domain Eukaryota; kingdom Viridiplantae; phylum Streptophyta; class Magnoliopsida; order Rosales; family Cannabaceae; genus Cannabis; species Cannabis sativa. Next base: position 66,193,194 of record NC_083601.1, read on the forward strand.
ATATTTTATCGAGGATGCATAATCTTCAAGATATATGCAATATTTTATCGAGGATGCATAATCTTTTTAGGATATATGCAATATTTTATCGAGGATACATAATCTTCTGGGCATATGTATAATTTATATAGATTTTCACTATCATATCATATGCACACTTATATTGTAAATATGATGAATGATAAGAACATAATATATATGAAATCAATAATAAATATATAAAAATATATACATACATATATAATATATAGATATATAGATAAAAAGAAAAAGAAAACCAAATGATTCTTGAAATTGTTTCAGTCAGATGAGTATATATATAAATATATATTTAGTGTATTTTGACTTTGAAACAATTCAAGAACTTTAACAAGATACTTACATTGGGACTTGTGCAGAGACTCATGCTTGAAACTTGGGTAGAGACTCGTGCTGATAACATGTTATAAAATAATATAGAATAGATAAGAAGAAAGAGGAAGAAGATGAAAAGAGAAAGAGAAAGTAAATGAGAATTTATCAGCTGTTTATTCCAATGGGGTGAACCCCTATTTATACAAATACAAGAGTGAAATATTAAGAAACTAAAAAAAAGGAAACTAAGAAAAAGAGGAATGTTGATTACAATTAATGGTAATAAATAAAAGATTTGGACATCCACAAAATTATTAATATTTATAACAATGTGTTTATTTTTTTATTGATCTACTGTATTTATTTATTAAATTATTAATGTATTTGTTTTGTTAAAATATGAATATTGAATATTTTTGTTTTATATATATATATTTATTAATAAATTAATGTGTTTAATTATTTTATTAATTTATTATATATTTATTAACATACTAATCTGTTTATTTTTTTTTTTATAGTTTTCTACATGTTTATATATTTTTGACTAATAATAATTTTTCATTTTTTTTTCTTTTGATATAAACTGCCAAATATTATCTGCCAAATTTGGGATGTATTAATGTTAAGAAGTATTTTTATTTTTATACTTTAAAATAGTTTTTTTTTTGCATTTTACAAAATTTCACACAGAAACTCCTATAACAACTAACGGAGAAACCTAAATCGCAATCAAAATCTGTATAGCAACCCACATAGAAATTACTGAAGAAACTACCAAAACAACCTCGTATTTTTTTTTAAAAAAAAAAAAGTAAAAAAAAAAAAAAGTATATAAAGTAATTTTTCTAATATTAAATATTATTTATTTATTGTCTTTTATTAATTGTTAATGTTAATATATCAAGAGATATTTACGCACAGAGACCATTTTTGAATTTTATTCCCACGATTACCGCTACATATATTATTAATGAAAAGTAGCGGTACTTTTCAATTATTTTGGACACGTGTATACGTGGGGGTATTTGGCGTGTTATACATGATTTTACTGTCTTTCATTTCAACATATCATTTCCGACTTTTTCAGTTTGATTCATATTCTCTTTGTTCTCAGTTTCTTTCTTTCTTTCTTTTTTTTTCTCTTTCATTAGCATTGTTAGGGTTTCATTTTTTTTGCTAGGGTTTACATTGTGTGTGGATATTTGTTCAGAGGAGATGGTGCTTACAAGGAGTTCGATCTCGCCGTCGCCGTCGCCAGAGGCTTCTAATGTAAAGAAAAAATATAGAAAAAACAGAGGAGAGTAATTAAAAAAAAATGAATGGGTCTTCTTTGAAGGATGTCGATATTGATGGAGAAGAAAAATAAGACAGCTTGCATTTCAAAGAGGAGTGGATTGTCAAAGCCTTCTTCTGATGATCTGTGCTCTAAGAAGATGAAGAGTGTTGTAGAAGATGAAGATGATTTCGATTCCGAGTGTGATGAAGCTCTTATTGTGTTGCCTAAGAAAATAAAAGTTAGTATGTTTGTTTGTTTCATTTTATATGTGAATTTATTCATTAGTATTTTTTGTTTTTTGTTAATCAAATCAGTGTTTGGGTTTCTTTTCATTTTTTATTTATTTTTCTCTGATAATGACTGGTATCTTTTTTAGGGTTTTTTTTTGTTTTTTTATTTTTTTGTCAATTTATTGTTTAGTAGTTTTTTTATTAATGAGATTATTTTTTTGTTTGAAATAATGAATGTGTTTATTTTTCTTTTAATTTTTTTTGTTTGATAATGAATCGTAGATATGTTAGTGTTTTTTATAATTTTTTTTTTTTTTTTGTAATGGATGTGGTTTTAGCCGTTTATTGTTATAGTAGTTTGAATTTTAACCTATTTTATTGTATATATGATGTAGTAGTTTTTTTGTTTAGCGATCTAGTTGATATACTAAGTAGTTTATATTGTATTAGTCTTTATGTTTTTTTTTTGTTATTTGTTATTCAGAGATTAGAAATTTATTGTTTAGTTTCTAATACATCATCTTGTTACTGTTCTTGTATGTGTTTCAAGAAAGATATTATTGATTTTGAAATTGATAAAAATTGTGTAGTTTTGACTTATCAAAGTTTACTATTGTATTTCTTTTTGTTTTTAAGTTTATCAAAGTTTACCATTTAGTTTCTTGTTGATGGTTTTAGTTTGTTTTAGAATTTTGTGGATTGAAGCTTTTGTCAAGCTTTAATGGTGATTTTTTTTTTAGATTCCACCGATATTTTTGCAGAGCTTTAATGGAGGTTTGAATAGTCGAATGTTTCTTTTTAATTTTTTTTGTTCTCAAATAGTTATATATGATTCAGCACTAGGAGGTTACGCACTGTTTTGAGGGGACGGTGGTTGATTGAAATTTGTGAGATTTTATTTTTTTCGGTTCGGTAGGAATATTTTCAGTAAATTTCGGTACAAATATACATATATAAGGTATATTTATTTTATTCGGTAACTATAATATTAATTTGTTAATTTGGTATATAATTAAAAAATCCCCATATATCAATACATAAAAGGAAAGTTTAGTTGAATCTTTTATAAATTTTGTAATCAGATTTAAAAAAGGAAGGTCATTTGATTTTGTGGTATTAATTACATGCTTTTATTAAAAATTGATTATATATGATAATGTAATATAAATCTAGTGTATTATTATAATATTAATTTATTTCTAATAAAAAAAGTACAATTTTGTTAATAAATATCTCATTGTTATTATTACTTTTATGTTTCAAAATTATTGCACTAATCTATATTTCTTTTTTTAGTTGAATCTTATTATTCTTGTTTTCATACATGATTTGGTTATCCTTCTATTTTACTCTCATGAAAAAATAAATGATAATGGATAATATTTCTTCTTCTTAAGCTTAAGGATTTTTTTTTAGATATTTTCAATGTTTAATTTTTCAAAATACTTTTAATTATGTTTCTTATAAATTAGTTGTACATGCTTAATTGGAGGAATTTTGTAACGGTCTTCTTTGATGCGATGCATTATTATTATTATTTTTAAAAGATAATTATAAAGGAGCATTGTACCATTGTTACAAATTTTGTGCTGACAGACCGCTTAAAATTTTTAATTGTTAATTAATAATTAGTTATGCTATTATAAGCTATATATAAAAATATTTATGTATATATATATAAATATATTTCATCATTCATGAAAAAGATAAGAACTCATTTATCATCAGTTACTCAATTACTAATAAAAAGCCAGCTGTTTTTCTGAGACGATCTAATCGTATGTAAAAGCAAGCTGTTCTTGAAAACTGTGTGTCCCTAATTAACACATAAATCATGAAAATGAATTAGAATGAGATAATTAGTTTTACCAACTAGGAAAAGATTGTATGAAAGAAAGAAACTTGGATAAGGATGGATTATGGTTTTTAGTCCTTTGTCTCTATTTTTCTTTTAGGAAAAAAAAAAATAAATAAAAAATTGAAAGTGTACCCTGCATTGTAAAATCCGATTAATTCTCCTTAACCTTCTAAATAGATAATTAGATAAGAATATCATATCTTTCAAAACTTAATTAATTTTAATTTAATTTCTTTTAAATAAAACCCTTTAATTTCGCATCACGCGGCTTACGATAACAAACATAACAATAAGAAACATAAAGTTTGGAGAGAATTAAAAAAAAAAAACGTTTTTGTTACATTGTTGCACTTTCGAATCTCTATTTTTAGTTAATTTTGATTATTATTTAAAAGATCTTTAAACTGGTGACTCGATCAACACTATAGCAAGATTTTTTTTTTTGAATTTGGATGCAGTACAGCTAAAAATATTATAGTGACTGAGATTTAGATTAAACCTTTTAAGGTAAAGAAGACATAAAATCAATCTCAATTCATTATTATTAGTCTGATACATATATTTATATATTTTTGAGTTGATTGTGTAGCAGCATTGTTTTGGGAGATAAGAGTGAAGAAATGGCTGGAGGATTTGTGGGTGGAGGAGTATCTGAAAGGGCTCATCTTTATGAGTATAGAATAACTGGATATTTCATCTTTGCTTGCATTGTTGCAGCTCTTGGAGGCTCTCTTTTTGGATATGATCTTGGTGTTTCAGGTCACTCTTTTGTTGATTTTCTCTCTTTTTTTTATATAAAAGATAAATACCAAATCATTTTATATCTTATGTTTGTTTTTTTAATATGGTGAATTTAGGTGGAGTGACATCCATGGATGATTTCTTGAAAGAGTTTTTCCCAAAAGTGTATAGAAGGAAGCAAATGCATTTGAAAGAAACAGATTATTGTAAATATGATAATCAGATTCTGACTCTGTTTACTTCGTCCTTGTACTTTGCTGGGCTTGTTTCTACTTTTGCTGCTTCCCATGTTACCAGAAACAAAGGAAGAAGAGCTAGCATCATCGTTGGATCCATCAGTTTCTTCTTAGGAGCTGTCCTAAATGCAGCTGCCATTAACATTGCCATGTTGATCATAGGAAGAATCTTCCTTGGAATTGGCATTGGATTCGGCAATCAAGTAATTTTACATTTCTTTTCTTACTTTTATTCACTCATTATCATCTCCTTTGGATAATGATATTAGAAACCTTATGAATGAGATTAAACTAGGGGATTATTTAAGTTTTGTTGTTTTTTGTAATATTTACAATGTAAAAATTTTCTAATTGTGTAGGCAGTTCCTTTGTACCTATCAGAAATGGCTCCTTCAAAAATTCGAGGTGCAGTGAACCAACTATTTCAGTTGACAACTTGCTTAGGAATCCTAGTAGCAAACTTAATAAACTATGGAACTGAAAAGATCCATCCATGGGGATGGAGATTGTCACTTGGTTTGGCTACAGTTCCAGCTATTCTTATGTTCATTGGAGGAATCTTTCTTCCTGAGACCCCAAATAGTCTTGTGGAACAAGGCAAATTAGATGAAGCAAGAAGAGTACTTGAGAAAGTTAGAGGAACAACAAAAGTTGATGCTGAGTTTGCTGATTTGATTGATGCTAGCAATGCAGCAAGAGCCATAAAACACCCTTTTAGAAATCTTCTCCAAAGGAAAAACCGACCCCAGTTGGTTATCGGTGCACTCGGTATCCCTGCATTCCAACAGCTCACTGGGATGAACTCTATACTCTTTTACGCACCAGTTATATTCCAGAGCTTAGGATTTGGCTCAGGGGCATCTCTGTATTCCTCTGTTATCACAAGTGTAGCCCTTGTTCTTGCTACATTTATTTCAATGGCTTTTGTTGACAAGTTTGGGAGAAGAGCTTTCTTCTTGGAAGCTGGTTCTGAAATGATATGTTGCCTGGTAAGTAATGCTTCCAATGTTAAACTTAATCACATATTACCCTATTTAAAGCATTAATTCTACAATTGAAACATACCTCCCAAATTGTTCATTCCATCCCTTTGAGTCATTTCTTTGTCACTATGAATCTGTCAAAAAACCACTAATATAATTAACAAGTGTTAAATCATCTCATTATGGTTATTGACAGTATTAGGCATCACGTTTGAGATTATGTTAGCTTATTATGTCATAGGAATATTTACTAACATGTTTTTTGTTGAACCTTTTTTCCTTTTTTCAGATTGCTTTGGCTATAACTCTGGCTCTGAAATTCGGACAAGGAGAGGTTCTTCCGAAGGGGATTGGGATTTTCCTAGTGATTCTGATATTTATATTCGTTTTGTGTTATGGAAGGTCATGGGGGCCTTTAGGGTGGCTTGTGCCAAGTGAGCTTTTCCCATTGGAAACAAGATCAGCTGGACAAAGTGTGGTAGTGTGTGTGAACTTACTCTTCACAGCTCTTATTGCACAATGTTTCCTTGTTTCTCTTTGCCATCTAAAATATGGGATATTTCTCCTCTTTGCTGGGTTGATATTCATCATGAGTAGCTTCATCTATTTCCTCTTGCCAGAAACAAAGCAAGTCCCAATTGAAGAGATATATCTTCTGTTTCAGAACCATTGGTTTTGGAAAAAGTACGTTAATGATGATGATGATGGAGTACTTGATGATATGTCTCCTGCTGCACGTAAATAATTAACTAATTATTAGCCCATGTTTATGTTTATTATTTCTCTCAAGGACATGGATTTTTTCTCCTATCTTTCTTATTGTTACTATGACTAAACAGTAATTATTCGTGGTATATAGCAGTCGTAGTAATAATGACCAACTCTATTCTTTTTTTTTATGTTATTGAGGATTGCATAGTTTTATTTTCAGCAAGTGAAATAATGCTCAAACCAAACCAGTGAAAGGAATGAGGAGTTAAATTATAGATGAAATATAATTAACACACATACATATGATTAATGAAGACAATAAGAACTTGGTTAGTTTATTTTTCCACTTCCAAATGTATAATCAATAAATCTATTTAGAAATAGAAAATATTGGGAAAATGATTGAGAAAATAGAAAGTGGTGAGGAAAAAGGGGATGTGAAATTGAGAAAAAGGAAATGATGTAATCACTTAAAAGAAATTTTAAATGAATACTATAGAGCTAGAGCCGCTTATAATATTGTTCAAAAACATCAAAAAAATATCAATCCTACAAATGGCTAAAGAACAATAATAATCGTTCGAAAAATAAAGGGGGAAACTAACACTACTGTTGAAAATGAAACAACAATCCACATACTAATTAAGAATGAATATCCACCTATACCTAAACAATGTTTAAATCCAAATCTAAAGGTGATCCATCCAAGTACCGTCTAAGATAGGCATAACATACAAATTAAAATCTAAACAATCAAACAAAATAACACAAAAATAAAAAAAATGAAAATCAACAACAACTAAGTGAAGGCTTCATTGAACCTACCATTCATCAACCACCATCCACCTGCAAAACATTCGATCTCTCTCGAGTGTTGGCATTGCCCACATCAAAATACTCTTACTTTTTGTGTGAGTGATTTGTGTTGGATAAATACTACATTTATTCATTTGTAATTAAATCTAAAAAAAATAAACTCTTAATTTTTTTTAACTTATTATTATCAATGGTCATTTGCCGTGTTATTCAACAATATTGGAATCGTGTTAATATATATTAAGAGTTAGTTCACATTGCTAATGTATGGAAATAAACTGTGATATATAAGATGAATGGGCTACACCTCTCATTGCCAATTGGTTTTGAGATGGAACCCCATTTATCTTATCCCCAAATTCTAACATGGTATCAGAGCCACAAATGTCACGTTACATAGTTGGGTTTGCAAAAAAGTATCTTGATCAATGGAGAAATGCTCATCAGTCGGGCTTAGATACGTCTTGGTCTGCTTATCAATCAGGTGACGCGGCTTGCTTATTGAGGGGTGTAAAGACTCGATTTTTGACCGAGTCAAATGTATATATATATAAAATATATATATATATACTGAACCCCTTCGTCCCCCTCTCTCATTCTATCTATTTTTCTCTCTTTCTCTCTCTTTAAAATACAAAAATAAAACCCATAAATCTCCATAACCACCACACTCCAGCGACCCACCTCCGGCCACCGCCCGACCCAACGCGCCGGACAAATCGAAAGCCCAAGTGCCGGCGACCTCACCCCCAAGCGGCGCCGCTCCTCTCGCCGCCGTTGACTCGGGATCGCAAGTCAAAGTTTGGGATTTCAAACTTTGAACGGATTTTTCGGTCACCTCCGGCGTCCGTTTGACGAATCGTCTTCACCACTAAACTCAGCTCGTCGAGGAGAACAACCTACACTAAACAATTTTTCCCGGTTCACTACTTTTTCCGGTGACATTTTTGTAGCTCCGCCCTTTTCCGGCGACTTTCCGGTGACACCGTGTACCGTTTTGACAAACGGTTGGCATGGGTGTGATCTACTCGTCGAGGTGGTCGTTTTGATATATACTACTCCTATTTTCGACAACATTTCCGGTACACCAATTTTTACCGCCACCGATTGTTAATGTGCACCGCTTAGGTGAGGTTTCGGAACCCCAAATTTTAAATATAGTCATATTATATGTCGTTGGACTCGGTTTTAAATGTAGAATGCGATGATGATAATTATTTAACCATTTGATGGTATAGGTGAGAGTAATATGTAAGTTTGGACTAAACAATTGGAGCTCGGGACTTGAGAGCTTAAGATCGTCTTTTGGAAAAAGTTTAACGACTCGGGAGAGGTAGGGACTCAACTTGATTATTGGACTTGATTTTTATATGCGTTGTATAACATTAGACATATTCCAATTTTTATGATTTACAAAAATTGTTTGAAAAAAAATTAAAAACTTAATCTGCATATTTTCTGGACTGTTCTGGGGCACTGAGTGCCAAATATATTTTTGTGTGCAAATATTTATGCATGTTATGATTTTTGGGTTTATTCAAAATACAGCTGTTATGCTGCCGAATTTTCTAGAAAATAAAAAGGAATATGTTCTTTTGTTATGCTTATTATTTGCCTGCTTTGGTTATATTGATGAGAGCCATGTTGATCATGTTCGATGCATATTGTTGTTTCACGACCTAGTCTCTGTGTCATCATAGGTAGATCAGGTGTGCACTCACCTGTAGGTGAAAGACCTAGAATCTGTACAGGGAGTGAATTAAATCTGAGCCCCGATATTTATGGTGGATATCAGATGCGACTACCCGGTTTTGGATGTCGTTTTCTATGATTTAGTATTGAGAGCTAAGGGTCTAGTGGACGGTGTGATATGCATTTGACGTTTGATTTGTGATTATTTGTGGTCTCTCTATTTTATTTGTACATATTCATACTGTTGATGAGACATTTTATTTTTATAAAGCTAACCATGCAAGAATTTTATTAAACCAAGGGTCCTTTGATATTAGTTGTTTTCCTATTGGGCTTTATAAGCTCACTATTTTCTCCCATTCCAGGAACTCAGTTTGATGCTAGTGGATGAGGATGGTACCGTTGGGAAAGGAATATCGTTATTAGTTTAGTCATATTTTACTCTTTCACCTTCTAATGAGACTGATTTTGTATTTAAGAACAAATGGATGGTCTGGATGACTTAAATTAGCTATGTACTAGTTAGAAATGAGAAAAGATGGATGCTAGATATTATTTTGGTATTTTATTGACTTATTAAATCTATCTATTTGGTGATTACATAACTGTGGGGATATTACTGTTCTTTTATATTGATGAGTGGTCCTGATTTTATTACTAATATTTTCTTATTAATATAGGAGTTAATCCATATCTTTTAAATTAGTATTTTGTAATATAAATAAAAGGATCATTTATAAGTTTTATTTTCCTACAAGGGTCAAAGTGTGACCTTTGACCACCCAAGTTATGGATATTACACATCTGTCACAGCCTAGGGCTCGGGTCGTGACAAGGGGAGTACACGGTTGGTACATGGTGTGGTTGAACCAATTTTGGCGGAGGTCTTGGGTATCAAAGAGGTGCTCAATTGGGTTAAAGAAATGAAGTGGCAACATATTATGTTAGAATTTGATTGTCTTTGCGCGGTCCCAGCCATTTGAAGCTCTTTAAATATGAATTCTGTCTTTGGTTTGATTGTAAAAGATTGTAAAAGTTTGCTTGCTTCTCTTACGAATGATTCTATTTTTTTTGTCAAACGATCTGTTAATTTAGTAGCTCATAATTTTGCTAAGATTGTTATCTTATTTCTTGATCGTCGTTTTAATTTAGAACATGTTCCAACTGATTTGCTATCCTATTTAGTAGCGAAAGTTTCTGATTAATAAAATTTCTTTCATTAAAAAAATGACAAATAGGCTCAATTAAGTGATAGTGTTCTATAAATTTTCTTGTTTTTCTGTTCGCACCTCTTTTCAGTCAACTATTTATTTCTAGTTTTTGTTATAAATTTTTGACTGAGGTATTTTTAATTGTTGAAAACTCAAATCAATTCACTTATAGTTACATATATAAATGATGACAGTAATTATTTGAGTGGTATATAGATTTGATATAATTGAAGTTGACAAGTAATGGCTTCTTTGTCATAGGAAAATGGGCAGAAGCTAGATACTCACATTCCTCACCATTAGTATTTCATTTCAGTCTTAAAGATTTATTTTAGACTTACATCTCTCATCTTCAACCACATTACATACTACATAGCATGAATGTAGAATTTGGTAGCAGAAATTTCTTTACACATCTTAATTAATAATAAAAACAAAAAGGGATTCTTAGAATAAGTGCTATAAAGATTCCCACTTAAACTTTCAATTTTAGTATATTTTCTATGGGGTTCTTTCTGTATTTTTTAAGAATGGGATGTTTGTAGTTAGAATTTTCTTTTCTTTTCTTTTTTGAGATAATTTGTAGTTAGAACTTAGAAGTAGTAGATGATTTGGAAAATATAATCATGGATTGTGATTGGTAATGGAAGAATATCTCAACTTCAATCATATCAACCTAACCTTTGCCACGTCTTTATAATCATAATGTCTCAACTCAATAGCACAAACCAATACTTTTAAATTTTATCTAATATATACTCTTATTTAACCACCAAAACGACAACTAAGATTCCACAATCGAAGACATATAATTATTAAGCATATTCCTCTTGGCTTAATAATGATATATATAATTAATTAACATAAATAAAATAAGAACGTACGACATATGCTTAACCTTTCTTGATATTTATAAGGGGAATTATTATATATTGTTTTTTATTTTATTTTATTTTTTTTAAATTTACCGTTTGAGTTTCTAAAGTGGCTATAGCGCTAGTTACAATATATGTTTTTATGCGATTTTTTATTGCGATTTAAGTTACAACGCTAGTTGCAATAGGAATTTATATACAGAATTACGTAAAAATGCAAAAAAAAAAAAAATGTTTAAAAATGTTAAAAAAAAAAAAAAACCCTATTTAAAATTACAAAAGTACAAATTTAACTTTAAACTCAGTTACTCAACCGTATAATGTCAAAATAATACAATATAAAATCACACCAAACCTAGCTTTTATGTAATTACACTCTATTATAGTATATAAGGAGAAATTTTAATAGATACAATTTCATCCTCAATCAGAAAATAATAATATTATTATTATTATTCATGGCCTTTTAATGTATTTATTGTATATTTATATAGTATCTAATTTTTTCGAAATGTTTTTACAATTTATAACCTTAAAAAGTCAATTTTGTTGGATTTATGTTATTTGTTAGTAGGGGTGGGCATCCGATCTAATCCAACTTTTTTTTCCTCATCCGATTCAATCCAATTAGTAATTGGATTTGGAAAATTATCATCCGATCCAATCCAATTAGACCTCAATCCAATCCAATTACTAATTGGATTGGATCAATTTTTTAATTGAATATCCAATTACACACCTAAATTTTAATATTAGCTTAAAAATATAAAGAAAATTACGTAAAAACTAAGTATAACTTTTTGGGGACGTTTGGTATGAGGTGTTCAAAATAATTTGATTATAGGGAATATTATGAAGGAGAATATGATTATAGGGAAATGTGTAAAACTGTGTTTGGCTGTGTAGGGTAATATGTAATCATATTACTGTTAATTAAATTACACTGTTTGATTGAGTACAGGAATCTTATATATATATTATTTTGAAAAATTAAAATAAAAATATTTTTTATTATATCTATTTAATGTTAATTACATATAAAAATAAAATAGTTATTTATTAAAGAAATATATTTATTAATTAGTAAATATTAAATTTTATTGTATTTTTTATTAATTAAAATGAACATTTTGTTATAAATATTAATAATTATGTGGATGTCCAAATCTTTTATTTATTACCATGAATTGTAATCAACATTCCTCTTTTCCTTAGTTTCCCTTTTTCTTAGTTTCTTAATATCTCACTCTTGTATTTGTATAAATAGGGGTTCACCCCATTGGAATAAACAACTCAGAAATTCTCATTCACTTTCTCTTTCTCTCTTCATCTTCTTCTTCTTTCTTCTCATCTACTTTATATTATTTTATATTATTTCATAATACGTTATCAGCACGAGTCTCTGCCCAAGCTTCAAGCATGAGTCTCTGCCCAAGCTTCAAGCATGAGTCTCTGCCCAAGCTTCAAGCATGAGTCTCTGCCCAAGTCCCAATGTAAGTATCTTGTTAAAGTTCTTGAATTGTTTCAAAGTCAAAATACACTAAATATATATTTATATATATACTCCTCTGACTGAAACAATTTCAAGAATTATTTGGTTTCTTTTTTTCTTTTTATCTATATATCTATATATTATATATGTATGTATATATTTTTATATATTTATTATTGATTTCATATATATATAATGGTCTTATCATTCATAATATTTACAATATATGTGTGCCTATGATATGATAGAGAAAATCTATATAAATTATACATATATCCAGAAGATTATGTATCATCGATAAAATATTGCATATATCCTAAAGATTATGCATCATCGATAAAATATTGCATATATCCTGAAGATTATGCATCATCGATAAAATATTGCATATATCCTGAAGATTATGCATCATCGGTAAAATATTGCATATATCCTGAAGATTATGCATCATCGATAAAATATTGCATATATCCTGAAGATTATGCATCCTCGATAAAATATTGCATACATCCTGATGATTATGCGTCCTCAATAAAATCTTGCATATATCCTGAAGATTATGCAAACGTAATATTCATTATATAGTTGATGAATATATAATGAAAGAGATGAATACATATTTATATATATGTTCTTGTATTCTTTGAGGACAATGAAAAATAATCTAATATCGATATAGATTTTGACAAACATTTTCTGAAGTAAATGTTTTATATTTATCGAAGAAAAAAAAATGATTGTATTTATGTGAATACAACTAAAGAATCATTAAAAATGATTATTATTGATGCAATTTTATAGTGGGTTTTGAATACCCAAAAAGAATGTTAAGAAAATTGCATTGAAACATTAAAGTATAAGAATAACAATGAGCATGACTAATGTTATTTAAATACATGAGGCAGTATTTATTGTTCATCATTCCCCATGAGAGAATGATACGAATTGAAGTCAATCACTTTTAAAGATTCCTCGTATTAGTCATGTTATTATACATTGTTATTACTTGCAATGTTGGAAATTATTGAATCTGACATATGTTAAAGATTAAATTTTGCATACATCTTGGAGACTATGCAAAAATTGCATTCATATATTCTTTGAAATATCGTAAAAGAAATTGTTGAATAATTTCTTATATTTTTTATGGATGAACAAGTAATAAATTTTTAAGAAATTTATAATAATGTTCTACTTGTTCAACGTCATTCCCCGAAGTGAATGTAATGATTTTAAATAATCAATGACATTATTTACTACTCAAATATTTCCAGAAAAAGTGGAAACAACTAAAAGATGAGATACCACACATAATCAAAGTGCATGAAATTTATATATCATGTGTGGAATTTAATAATAGTGGTCGCGTACCTGTAGTACGGACATACTTATAATCAAGATAAAAGTATACTTGATTATTTAATAGAATGTGAATTGTACAAACTTATTGTACATTTAGAATATTTAAATATCATTACCTAAAGAGAATGAATAGACATGAAATTCTATTTCAAAGAATATAGATTTCACATATATTGGCAATGCCAGAAGTAAATTAATATATACATATTTTATTATTTCTTGAAATCAATAGTTTCAAACTATTGTTGGTGCAGAATATGTGTATATATATAGTTACTATATAATTTAGTTTGCATATTCCCAAAAGTGGATATATAATTTACTAATATTTGTTAGTGATCTAATATAATCAAAGTGATAAAGAATCACAAAATAATTATTTGAAAAGCTTCCTAAAGAAGTCTTACATACAATTGCTACTTAGAGTAGTAAAATATATTTGTATGTACCTAGATGTATAACTTTTATCTAGTTATGAAAGTATAATAAGTAAAACTTATTATATGTACTGGTTGTACATTTAAATATATAATATATCAAGTCATGATAATTAGACTGATGAATAGTCTATTAATAAATTAGACGACTTGTTAAAAAGATACCAGGAAACATGAATGATATATTATGGTTATAGCTATTTGACCATTATAACAACATGATGAAGTTGTCATGTACATTTTATATTATACACATCATTGAATTGATGATAGTGATTCCTGAAGAAATATAAAGTTTGATAAACATACTAGTGACTCCTGAAGAGTGTATATGTTTTGGAGAATAATATAATTATATTATTCGTGTATATAAAATGAAACTTGTAATGATTATGTTGTAATGAATTTACATTACCTTTTGAAAGTTTCATTGAAATACAAATTATAGTGAACCTGAAGTTCATGAATTGAATTTTTCGACATGATCAATCATATGCAATAAATTGTCAAAGAATTTGACTAAATTTTGTTGAAGAACCAGAAGATTCTTCTCATTGTTAATTTATAAGGCTCAAAAGAAGAATGTGCATATATTTGCACATAGAAAATATTTAAATTATATTTCTTTAACAGTCTTGAGCCATTATTAGATTTTTATTGCATAGTTTCTTATCGATGTGATAAGATTATATGATCATGCATTTACAAAATGTGTAAATTTATGTATTTCTAATTATACACGTATGACTCATTCTTAGAAATGAATTAAGTTCATAAGTATTGAACTTGAAACTGAAGTTATTGAACCTGAAGTTCAATGTCATATAATATATATGAGTTTAAATAGATATTGATTCATTGTGATGTATTGAAATCCCTACAGGTGTATTAATATTATTAGATATCACAATTTCTTAAAATTCTCTCGATCAGGGGGAGAGAAGCAGTTGGGATCGATGATAATTTTTGAAAAATGATCCTTGCACAAAGTTATAAGAACGATATAGTTCAAAATGATATATACCAACTGCAAATCAATATTACTCAAAGTTGAGATAGAATGAGTTGAAAACGCCTGAAGCGTAAATGAACAATATAGAAATTATTAGTAAATGTTCATTTGATTTGCCCTGAAGTTGTTAAATCTAGAGGTACTCATGGAGATACCTTAATGTTATAAAGTATTAAAATGATAACCGTGATGAAAACGGTACTCGAAGAGACTCCCAAGAGAAGTTAGACATAATTGAATCCTTGAAGTGATTCGTTATAGGTACCTATAAATGATAAACATATTTGAAAATATGTAATTTAAAGAGATCTCTATAAGTTATGTCAATATGGGAGGAAATTATCATTTATTGAAATTTTTGTCGACAATAAATATTGAATGTGTGCATATGCAATAAACTAACATGAGATAGCAAGGATCATTGTATTAGATTTGTCGAGAATTATCGACATACATTTTGATTTTTTGCCAAAATATTATGACGCAATCCAGGCAAATTCACTCACATAAAGTGAAGTAAGACCTGTAGGGTGTGCAAATAAATATTTCTAATGAGAAATTTGCATATATGTATTTGTACATAATGAATTGTTGTACAAAGTTTGCATAGACATGAGATTGATTGAAGTAAGGCTTAAATATTGAGAAAATATAATCATGATTTGATTATAGCCTGGAATATATTTTATGAGGATTTATAAGCGTCACATAAATGTTGCAACAAAAGGTTATTTATTTGGAGCTCCTAATGTAGTGAGAATTTGAAATAAGCCTTATCTAAAAATTCTAGAAGAATTTAATACATGTCTTAAGTGATATAAATTCAAAGTCGCGCGCACTATATGACAAAGATCTTTGTATGAAATAAAGACATGTAAGTAAATTATTATTTGAAAAATACCTATGGTTGTCTATGCAATATAAATACGTAAATTATACGTTGTGATAGACTCTTTAAGAGTTTTTGATTAATTGAAGAACAAACTTTTATTTCTTTTGTATTTCGAGAAATATTAATGTATAAAGTTTGTTCATTAGTATTGAAGTCCTGAAGTACTTCATATGTATCAAGAATTATAAATATATGATCATTTGATATGGAAATTAAGATCATAAAACAAGATGGAATAAATATATGGTCTTGGAGTACCATCATTGTCACAAATGAAAATTTGTAGTACCATTAATGTGTTATGTTCATATCTACTTGAAATTTTAAATTTTCGTATGAACAAAGTTGTGTACACACATGAATGATACAATTAGTTGGATAAAGACTAATGTTCCACGAACCCCTCATCTATAATTTAGAAGTCCATGCATACTCTGGAAGAGTTGTAGAAAATATATGATCAAAGATTATATATGGTGATATTTTAAAAGTGATAACAATAATCTTATGAGATATATTATCACCAAAAGAATTATGGATCATATGTGCATGAGGGGGAGACATATTCATGTTGCACTCTTTTTTCCTTAGTTCAGGTTTTGTCCCAATGGGTTTTCCTGGCAAGGTTTTTAACGAGGCAACTTGCAAATAATTATGAATATGAAATATATATTGTACTCTTTTTCCTAGCTCAGATTTTGTCCCACTGGGTTTTTCTGGCAAGGTTTTTAACGAGGCAACTATAAATCATGTTAACATACTTGCATTTTATGAAGCAAGTAGAGAATGTGTGTGAGTGAGATCATTGACATAGCATATTCGGGAAACATATGGATTGCACTCAATAAAGAAGTATCAACCCAAGCAATTCTCTATGGATAATACTGCTTGCATCGTTCAACTAAAAGGAGGTACATTGAAGGAGATAGAGTTAGAACACATTTCACGAAATTCTTCTTTATACGCTTCAAGAAAATGCATATTGGTGTTCAACATATTCAATGAAGTGTCAATCTTACAAACTTATTCACAAAGTTATTACCAACATCAACATTTGAGAAGACGGCAGACAAGATCGAAATTCGTCAATTAGAAGATCTCCACAAATGCCTAAATGAGGGGGAGGGAGTTAGTTTACACTATACTCTTTTTCCTTTGACCAAGTTTTCAGCAAGATTTTTAATAAGGCAGCTATTATGGAGATCCAATGGGGAGTGTTATAAATATTAATAATTATGTGGATGTCCAAATCTTTTATTTATTACCATGAATTGTAATCAACATTCCTCTTTTCCTTAGTTTCCCTTTTTCTTAGTTTCTTAATATCTCACTCTTGTATTTGTATAAATAGGGGTTCACCCCATTGGAATAAACAACTCAGAAATTCTCATTCACTTTCTCTTTCTCTCTTCATCTTCTTCTTCTTTCTTCTCATCTACTTTATATTATTTTATATTATTTCATAATACATTTCTATATATTTTATTACTATGTTATTTATTTTTGTTCGATATGTTATTTATGTACACCATCCGCATAATTTTTTTGTATAATAAATATATATATATATGTTATTGCTAATAATATAAAATAACTCAGTTAAAAAAAATGATCTCACAGACTAAATATCTATATCGTAATATTTTATTTATAATAAATGATAATATTATTGGTATTTAAATTTATTTATTAATTCAAAAATATTATTCAAATTAATATGATGGAAGGTAATAATTCAATCCTACCCTTTTTTAAGGTATGAACATTGATCTCCTCAAGGGTAGTTATATTACTAGGGGAATAATATTCCAAGGCTAAACCCTCCAAACAAACAAGGTAATGTTTCACATTATCATTCCCTTACTAGGATTAACTTATTCCAAACAGTCTATTTAAGTTTAATACTTCATAAATATAATATTCTTACAAGATTATTGTAGCTAAAAGTTTTAAATAATTAAAATAATAACATTTCTATGTAATAAAATAGAACAAAACATCATGAAAATAAATACACTAAACAATCAAGTGTTACAAATTTAACATACAAAAAAAAATCTAATAAAAATATAATAAATATTTTTCAATATTTTTTATTATATAAATAATTTTTAATATATATAAATGTAATTGGATTGGATCGGTTTTAAATGGATATTGAGATTGACATCTAATAACCGATCCAATCCAATTAGAATCCAACTTTTAGCATTCAATCTAATCCAATTGTAATTGGATATCTAACTTTTTATAATTGTAATTGGATTGGATGATGACCACCCCTATTTATTAGCATTAAAGTTTGTTTTTCAAACAAGTTTTAACAGATGAAAAGTTTTTTTCCTGTGGCATTTTTTGATTTTTTTTTGGTAATTAATTACATGTTTATGTTTTGGCTTTTGTATTTTTTAGCGTGAATTTGTGTGTTTTTCAATAATTATATTTTGTGCATTTTATATGCCAGCCTATTAGTATTATTTTGTATTTATTATTTATTAATTTTATTTATTGTTAAAGTCAAATTATTTTACTAGTATTAAATTTAATTATTTTGGTGACCTGCCTATTTTATTCCTTTTGAAATTTGTTATTTTATTAATTGACTATTAATTAGTTTTATTTTATGAGATAAAGTCAATCTTTAGTATTAGTATTTTTTTGGGATTATTTCACGAAAACATAAAAACAACAAAAAAATTACAAAAATACGTTTTCACGGAATTTTGAACATTTTCACGATTTTTTTATTTTATTTACAGAAAATACGGTTTTTTTATGTTGTAATCTTGTTAATTTGTTATTGATTTTTGTTATCTGTATGTTATTTTTTATTTTTATTTTAATGTTATTTTCATGTTACTTTTATGTAGTAATCTTGTTGATTATATGTTGTTCTCGTGTTATTTTTTGGAAAACTGTAAAATTGTAAAAAAACATTTTTTGAACGTAAAAATGTAAATATTTTACAAAAAATGGTGCCTTATGTAATTATTCCTATTTTTTGAGTAAGTTATGTAATTTGTTTTCCTTTTATAATTTTTTTATTTTTTTCTTTTGTTTTTAACGATTTTCTTTTGAATTATGATTTACTAATAGGTTTTTTTACTTTTTAGTCTCAATGATATAAATATAATTTAAGAATTTGGTCTTTTATTAATTTGAAATTAATGTTGAGCCTTTTTTGAAGTATGATTGGTATCAGTATTTATTTCATTTATTATTGATTGTATATGTTTTTGTATATAGTAGTTCTATATTAAATAATTTTTTTTCACATAATTATTATAATTATGACTAATATGGCTTTTTAGTTTTTAGTTTTTATGGTTAATGTGCCTTTTAGTTTTGTAAGGCAATATGTCTAGTTTTGTAAGTGGTTTGTTTGTTAATTTTGTAAGGCCAATATTGATAGTTTTTTTGTATGGTTAATGTGGCTAGTTTTCTTTTGTACGGTCAATGTAGCTAGTTTTTGGTTTTGTAAGGTCAATATGGTTAGTTTTGGTTTTATAAGGCTAGTATGGCTAGTTTTTGGTTTTGTAAGGCTAGCATGACTAGTTTCTGGTTTTGTAAGACTAGTATGGCTAATTTTAAATTTTGTAAGGATAGTATGACTAGTTTTAGTTTAGTAAGGCTAACATGACTAAAAAGTTTTGTAAAGTTATTGTATGACTAGTTTTAATTTTGTAAGGTCAGTTTGGTCTAATAATAACACAACAATGTAATGTAGTCACTGTCAGCAATGGAGAAGAGAATAGATAAGTTCTAGTATTTACATCAGAGAATTGTATGTAACTATTTATATAAAATTTCATATTTTATTTTATTTTATTTGTAAGGGAAATTTCATATTTTATTAAATATTTATTATGTATTGATTTTTTTCTCTTTATTTTGTAGGTGTTCTATTAGTGGGTTGGAAGTAAAAACTCTTAATTTGGAGGTTTTCTTTTCTGATATTATGGTTTTATTATGTATTGATTTTTTTCTCTTTATTTTGTAGGTGTTCTATTAGTGGGTTGGAAGTAAAAACTCTTAATTTGGAGGTTTTCTTTTCTGATATTATGGTTTTAATGTCTAGTTCTCTTAGGGTATCTCTTCATGCCCTTAGGATAGACAATGAACTATTATAGATGGAAGAAAATCCTCATCTGCTTACGTAACTTTGTTACTGTTGTTATTTTAACCTGTATCGGTTTCCCTTCAAAATAATAATAATAATAATAATAATAATAATAATTCCTACAATTGTTTTTTTTATTTTGTGAGAAGTTTGATATATATTATATGTTTTTAGATAATTTAAATTTCATTAGATTAATGCAAAAAGATACTTATAGCTTACATTTGGTTGGAGGTAATGCAATGGAATAGAATGGAAAGGAAACAATTTTTACTCCATTCCTTTATTTGGTTGTATTTTAAAATCATTGGAATACCATTCCGATGGAATGACCTTTCCATCATTTTAGTGGAATGACTATTCTATTTTGAAATGGAAGGAAAGTCCATTCTAATACAATATTTGAATAAATTTAATAATTTTTTTTATCAATTTTTTTATGCATTTTAAATTTTATTCCATTCCATTCTTATTCCAATTCCGATTCTTATTCCTATATTTTCATTCCTCTCAACCAAACGCCACCTTAATTTTTAAAAGTACTCTTTTTTATATTTTATTTACAATTTTATGACCTAAAATTTGTATTTACAATTATACATTTTTTAAGTTTCAAAATTGTAAAAATATACTTTGCTCAGCAAAATATATAAAATAAACTAAAAACAACCAAAAATCAATCTCATGACAACCAATGGCAAACCTAAAATTTCAATTGAGGGGAGTGTAATTTTTTTTTTTGTAAGGTAGGGAGCAAAAGTAAATTTAAAAAGAAAAAAAATTGCTCTTGGGATTTGAACCATTCACATTTGCAATATATCTTAACTATTACACCAAAATTAATATTATGTATATAAATTTTAATTTTTATTACAAATATATGTCGTAACTAACTAAAATGCACATATATTTTTTTTTTCCAATTTTGTTAGAGACGACTACCCCCTCGGTTCTATGTGAGTCCGCCCCTAGCATAAACTATAAATTAATAACCATAAATAAACTATAAACTAAATAGAAAAATAATTTTATGACAACTATAATACAATTATAAAAAAAATTATTATTTTTACTAAATATGTATTTTTGAAAATTAAAAAGTTCAAAAAGTAAAAATAAAAATTTTTTGTGTTAAAGTATTTTTGTAATTTTTTTTAAAATTATAGTCTATTTTGTAAATTTTTCAAAATTATACACTATTTTTGCATACTAAGTATGATGTGTATTTATTTTATTTTATTTGTAGTAGGGATGTCAAATTATTTATAACTAAAATTAAAATAAGATTATTTTAAAAATACACAAAAACAACAACTAAAAATTACAAAAATACAGTTGAATGGTATTTTAAACATTCTTTTTGGATTTTAAGATTTTACTTACATAAATTAAGTTGATGTAGTTTTATGTTATACTCTTGTTATTTTATTATTGGCTTTTTGTATTTGTACATCATTTTTTTTTATGTTATTTTGATGTTGTTTGAATGTTATTTTTTTTGTTATTTTCATGTGATTTTTTTTTATGAACACTCCAAAAATATTAAAAAAAATTAAAAACATAAAAATTAAAAAAATAATAATTTCTGTAAATTTCCCAATTAAAATTGTCCATGTATTACGTAATGGATAAAATAACGAGACATACAGAAATAGTCTGCAGTTTGAGAGTGTATAAAAATAATCCCCAAAACAAAACTTAATTATCTTCTTACACAACACAACAACTGTTTTTATATATAGATACATACAGAAACAAACTTTCTGTTCTTGAAAACTCCCATTCACATACAGTAATACAACAAATATAAATTAAATAAATAGAAGTGTGAAAATGAATTAATGGTAAAAGTAGACCAAGTTGGAAATATATTAAAAGAAAAAAATCTTGGATAAGCATGGATGTTGATTTGTATTATAGAATAGTAAGATGAGGGCGTTTTGGTCAAACACAAAGTCATCTATCTTATCTTCATCGTAGCTAGCTGGTGCGTATGGTTGAAAATAAGTTGTATCATGCAATTTATAATCAAATCTGTTAATTTTTCAATTAAATTAATCAATTAATTGTTTTTTTTTTCATTATTATCCAAACAGGTCATTTCGTGTAAATCGTCTACCAAAAAATCGTTTTCTGTCACATAAATATTGCATTAATTCCCAGTTTATATTTTTAAGTCTGTCTACTAAGATTTATACAAATTGGCATGGCATAGGACAGAGATGAAAGAAAATAGGCAATTTGTTGACTTTGGTAATGGTGGCTTAGGTGTTATAGATATAAAATGATTCCAAGAATACAGATAATCAAATAATATTATTTAATTCCTCAAAGCTTTCCCCACAGGTCATTTTCTCAATTTTCTTTTCTACTAGTAGACTGGATATTTAAATATAAATATATAAATATGTATTTATGTGTAATAATAATTGATTGAGTAGATTTCAAAGGAAAAGAGTTTTGTATTTTAGACGTCTGACCTCATTTAAGTTTGACTCTAGAGCTTAAAGCTTCAAGTTGTCCTCTCTTCAGTATATATATGTGTGTGCTATACTGTTATATGCTCTGCTTTTAAATCATTCATGTGCTTGTTTCACAGATAGTGAAATATCAGGGGAGAGAGAGAGAGAGAGTGGAGAAATGGCTGGAGGATTTGTGGGTGGAGGAGTATCTGAAAGGGCTCATCTTTATGAGTATAGAATAACTGGATATTTCATCTATGCTTGCATTGTTGCAGCTCTTGGAGGCTCTCTTTTTGGCTATGATCTTGGTGTTTCAGGTTACTCTTTTGTTGATTTTCTCTGTAAATCTTAAAACTTTAGCCTGTTCTTTGATCTGGGTTTTTGATGAAATAAACTTCATGAGATCAAAGTATACTGCTCTTTTTTCATCTTTGAAATGCTAGCTGTTCATTACAAAATTCATTATCCTTTTTCATGATGTATATTATTTGAAAACCCAGAAATGATTATATGACATTTAATTTCCATGAGAATAGTAAAATGTAACTTGTGAGTACAGTACAAATAGGCCTTGTTTGGTGAAATGATTAACAAGATTGGTTTGAACTCTTCACTTAAACCTTTCTCTTTTAGACTTTACTGTCCTGGTTTTGAAATTTGTTGGAGATAGCTAATAATTTAATAGCTCATTTTTGTCCATAATATCAAGTATTTTTCCAAATGCTAAAAAAGTCAATCATGTGCTGCTTGCTGCCTCACCTAACAATAATGACGTCTTTTAATGATTTCATTTATCCATGAAAACAAACGAGAAGATTCAAACTAAAACTAGTCCCATAATACTGTTTGCTTACTAATTCTCAGGATTAAAGTAACAAAACTTACACTTTTCCTTTAGTTTTACACTACTGCAACAAACTAACAAAGATACTTTTTTATGGTAAATTTAGGTGGAGTGACTTCCATGGACGATTTCTTGAAAGAGTTTTTCCCAAAAGTGTATAGAAGGAAGCAACTGCATTTGAAAGAAACAGATTATTGTAAATATGATAATCAGATTCTGACTCTGTTTACTTCCTCCTTGTACTTTGCTGGGCTTGTTTCTACTTTTGCTGCCTCTTATGTTACTAGAAACAAAGGCAGGCGAGCTAGCATCATCGTTGGATCAATCAGCTTCTTCATAGGAGCGATCCTAAATGCATCTGCGGTTAACATTGCCATGTTGATCCTAGGAAGAATCTTCCTTGGAATCGGCATTGGATTTGGCAATCAAGTAAGTCTAAATTACTAACAAAACAATGATCGAAAGACACTTATAATAAGAAACTTGTCCATTCACTAAAAAGTAATGCTTTCTTGTTCCGATTGTGCAGGCAGTTCCCTTGTACCTATCAGAAATGGCTCCTGCGAAAATTCGTGGAGCAGTTAACCAACTATTTCAGCTGACAACCTGCCTAGGAATCCTAGTAGCAAACTTAATAAACTATGGAACTGAAAAGATCCATCCGTGGGGCTGGAGATTATCACTTGGTTTGGCTACAGTTCCAGCTACTCTTATGTTCATTGGGGGTCTCTTCCTTCCTGAGACACCAAACAGTCTTGTAGAACAAGGCAGATTAGATGAAGGAAGAAAAGTTCTTGAGAAAGTTAGAGGAACTACAAAAGTTGATGCCGAGTTTGCTGATTTGATCGATGCCAGCAATGCAGCAAGAGCTATAAAGCACCCTTTCAGGAATCTCCTTCAAAGGAAAAACCGTCCTCAGTTGGTTCTTGGGGCTCTGGGAATTCCTGCCTTCCAACAGCTCACTGGCATGAATTCCATACTCTTCTACGCTCCTGTTATATTTCAGAGCTTGGGTTTTGGTTCAGGTGCATCTCTGTATTCCTCTGTCATCACCAGTGTAGCCCTTGTTGTTGCCACATTCATTTCGATGGGATTCGTTGACAAGTTTGGCAGAAGAGCTTTCTTCTTGGAAGCTGGTTGTGAAATGATATGCTGCTTGGTAAATCAACTTCAAAATTTACAAGTCCAATTTTACATTTAGCAAACCATAATGTTATGTCATAGCACTTACCAACCTTTTTCATTTACAGATTGCTGTGGCCATAACTCTAGCTCTGAAATTCGGACAAGGAGAGATTCTTCCCAAGGGAATTGGAATTTTCCTTGTTATTCTGATCTTTCAATTCGTTCTGTGTTACGGAAGGTCTTGGGGCCCTCTGGGGTGGCTAGTTCCGAGTGAGCTCTTCCCCTTGGAAACAAGATCAGCTGGACAAAGTGTGGTGGTGTGTGTCAACCTATTCTTCACAGCTCTTATAGCACAGTGTTTCCTTGTATCTCTTTGCCATCTTCAATATGGGATCTTTCTGCTATTTGCTGGTTTGATATTCATTATGAGCAGCTTCATCTATTTCCTCTTGCCTGAAACAAAGCAAGTTCCTATTGAAGAGATTTATCTTTTGTTCCAAAACCACTGGTTTTGGAAAAGATATGTAAACGATGGGGACGAAGTTGGACATAATGTGATGCCTGGAAAAGTTGATGGGAAGTAAACTAAGAACACGAGTTTAGCATTTTAATAAATATTTCCAAATTTGTTGCCTATACTTATTTTGTTTGTAAGTTGTACAAATATTTATGAAAGAAGCTTACCATTGATGCCTGCCTAGTAGAGGTTTCGGAACAACATTCAGTTACAAATGAAGCCAAAACAGAAAACTACATTAGTTAAAACAATTGATGTAAAGTTGTACATGAACACTGTCATTTATCATCAAGCCGCAAGAAAAAAAAGGGTTATGACTATTGCTGTTGTTTCACTCTATTCATTTGAAACGGAAAATTTCATTAAAGCCAAAACAATTGACAAATATAGGAGCTGCATAAAAGTAAATGCAGAACTTTATAGCTTAAGGTAATGAATGAATGTAATTATTGATATAATACATTTCAGAAATGATATACATCATGCTAATAGTTTGGCTAGTTCATCAACTCTTAAGCTTCCCAAAGGTACAACATTTTGTAAAGGTTCATCAAAATCATTTTTCCTAAGAATTTTTGAACCCCTTTTTGTGTTTCTTTCCTTTGCAGCCACTGTCAATATTTCCTTTTTCGTGTTTCTTTCCTTTACACCTACTGTTAATGTCTTCTTTGGTTCCACGTCCTCAACATTTTGCTTCTTGTTATCTTCTTTTTCAGCCGTTTTGATCCGCACTTTCTTTGGCTGAAGCTTAAAGACAGGGCCAGGGGGAGCAGACTGAGAAAAGGCAACTGTCTTTTGATAGACAATGTCAGCATCTAACTGTGGATCATCTAAAACAATTGCCATCCCACCCTCAACAGCTTGTTGCAAGAGTGCTAATACTCCCTCTGTACAAGGCGCATAAATCTTTGATGGCTGGCTAGCATCTAGCAAGGCTTCTGAAGTAACTTGCTGCTTCTCATTAGCTAAGGAAACTGTTGCAGCAGAGTCCAATTTCGTTTCAATACTACCAACATCGGGCGGTATGGTATCAGATCCTGACCTTGTCATCGACAATTGATCATCTGGGGCTATATCCAATATGGTTTCAGTTCTAGATGCATCAGTATTAATAGGAGGCTCCACATCAGTCCTGCCAGGACTATCTGATACACTTGCATTGTAGTACATTTCCCTCGTAGCTCCTGAAACATCATCTACAGGGCTTTTAATATCAGATCTATTTTCAGTTTCAAATGTCGTTACTTCATTTGAAACTTCACCAGTTGAAGAGGATAATTCAACATGTTGTACAGATGATAAATCCTCATTTCCCTCTGTACCCATAACTTCAAATCCTCTTTGCATTGTGTTTGTACTGAGCAAATCAGAACTTGAATCACTAATTGAGCCTGTCATCGTGGTTACTAATTTGTTTTCCATAGTTGAAGCAACGGAACCTTCGCTATTAATACCAGATTCCTTGGCATCCTCAGAATCCGTTTCTGGTTTTGAGAGGGAGAATGTCCAATTACGTCCTCTCCAAATAAGTATGTGCTCGTTAGCAAATGATAACAGCACACAAGGGACAAGATCCTATATTCAAATTAAGAGAAGCACTTTTATTTATTTATCACATTTGTATTCTGTTATTCATATAAGAAATATGTGAATAATCAAACAAATTAAATTTGCAGACCTTTAGCTTAGCACCTATCTTTCGGTAATCACTACCATTCATTCCTTGGCAATTAATCCGTACTAGTTCACACTCTTCAAACGCTTCTCTGACATGTTGTACCAGGTCACAATACACACCATTTTTCCCTGTCTCAAAGGTCATTGCAGTTGTAAGTTTCCTTTCTTTTTCATTTACTCATACTTTAAAGTCCATTAATCCAAAGTTGAAATCATCTATGAAAATCGAACAAAAAAGATACCTAGCTTGCATATTGGTATCAGATTCTGTCCCTTCTTGCGCATTTCAAATGCCTCTTCTGATGTCAGACCTTCAGGAATCCGCGGAATGAGCCTAGGATATACAGGTGTAATAGGTTTCCATAACATGAGAGGAAACTTCGGCCGAGTTCTGTAGTTGTAGTTTCTGCCTCTGAAAAGAAATATTACTCCCCCTTTACTATAGATTATCTTTCCTCCAGTTCTTTCCTGTCAAATACCAAAAAGTGAACCCAAGAGCTAAGACATCCAACTAAAGGAACGCCTGACACATAATATTACATGCCAAACTAAACCAACCTCTAACTGCTGGCGAACATTGTCCATGTCGACCGTACACACTCCTTTGCATTTGATCTTGCAAACTCTCCGCCTCTTCCAAAGAGCATGTATATTATCCAACATGTTATGTGTCAAGCCATCTCTACCTAAAAAGACACATAATTTGAATGCATAGAAACCATAAGCTTCATGGTCACTATTACAAATAGTAAATACAATCAAACTAAACAAAACAGCTTATTCCTCTTCAAGTTCCATACCCATATTCAATTGCCTCCTGGTTCTGAGACACCCATCAATCAAGTCCTTAATTTCCTCCCGTGTCAATGGTTCCCCCAATATCTCCTCCCTTGACATCACGTATTTTGGCCCCGACCCCGGTAAGTAGGGGCCGGGCGCCTGTACCGGCTTAACTCCCTTCTTATGCGGCGGCGGCAGCTGAAAAGAATCAAATTCCTTCAACTTCTTCTTGCTCGGAGGTAATGGGGCACGACCGGTCCACGGCCTGGGCATAGTCGTGGGCCCAAACGGCACGTAAGGCGCCTCCCGGAGCTTAAGAGGCTGCACCTTTGGAGTCTCTGTATAACTGTACTTGAACTCAAATGGAGCTCCGTCGATCACATACGACATCCCATCCTCACCAATTTGAACACGAGCTGCACGATCGCCTGTGGGCTTCTCTTTGGTCACTTTCGAGATCTTTCTAGCGGATTTTGAAGCCCGGCGAAATGCCGGGTGCGAATCGGTGGGAGGATTAGGGTTCTTAGAGTACTTGGACTTCTTACCAGGGATAGAAGGAGTCGACGGGTAAGAAGGTGTACCAATGGATTTGAAACCGTCGTCGCCGTTGGTGGTTCTGGTGGAGGCGGAGTCGTAAACAGTGGCAATCCTGGTGGCGGAATCAAAGCGACGCTCTCGGCGGATATCATCCTCGATATCTTGGAGGGACCTGCGTTGCTCGTTAAACCTCTCGGCGTTGGCGTTGTTCCATCTGGCGAAGCGAAGCTCCGACGGAGAGCGATGGTGGTGCGGATTGAGAAACGGGTTCGGGTTCGGGTTCGCGGTAGGCGAGAAAATGGGGAATTGTATGGGGAACTTTAGCGCCATTTTTCAGAGTATGTAGAAGAAGCTCAGTGAACAGACATATTTGGATTGGATAAGAAGAAATGGGGACCCAGGGCGGAGGTAGTCGGACCGGTGGATTGGACTGGACTGACTGTAATTTCCGGTGGCTTTTTTGGCGGGGTTTTGTGGCTCACAATTATGAGAAGAAGGGTTTAACAGAGAAGTAGAAGATATAACAGAGGATATGGTAGAACTCCTTTATTATCTTCCTGGCAACTAAATTATTTAAAACGACAAACCGTTTCATCTTCAAATGTTTTTATTCCTTCACAATCTACTTGTCGTTTTTATAAAAATATGGTAGTTAATTTTTTTTTTCTTTGAAATCTCAACTATGAATATGATAACTAATTATATAACAATGATATGATTTTTTTTTATTATTTTTTTCAAGTGAACAACTATTTTTTAAAAAATTAATTTCAAATTAAAAATTATAAAATTTATTTAAATTTAGAAAATTGTTTTGAACCAATTTTTATGGTGCATACAATTTTTTTCGTTTTAATTTTTTTCACAATTATATTCTTGTAGTTATTTAAGATAATTTATAAAATTTTAACATACTAAAAATAAGGTTAAAATATTAAATTACATGCACCACTTTTTTTTTTTTATAGATAAATAAAGGGGAAATTTGATTTTCTATACTTACATATACTTAATATTTTATTTCTAAACTAATACATATCATCATTGAAAATATATGACCACTTTATCTAAAACCCAAAAATACCCCTCTCAAATTTTCCATACTTTTTTAACATAAAAAAAAAAAAAAATTGGTAGTCCGATGGGGTCCGATGGTGGTCCGATGGTCACCTGATGCTACAAAAACATAAAAAAAAAATTGGTAGCAGATTTGGTCCGATGGTAGTCCGATGGGTCCGATGGGTGGCCCGATGGTGGCCCGATGGGGTGGCCCGATGGATGGTCCGATGGGTAGCCCGATGGGTGGTCCGATGATGTAAATGGGGTGATGTAAATGAGAGTATTTTAAGGATATCATAAAAATTGTCATATTTTACAAATATTAGTTATTATTTGTTTATAAAATTTTTTTTAATCAAATGTAAGCATAAAAAATCAAATTTCCCAAATAAAGTAGACGAAGACTTTTTTTATATTATAAACTATTTTGAAATTTTTAAAATTTTAAGTGTATTAAATTTAAATAACTATTACATATATAAATTATTAAAAAAATGGTACTTTTTTTTTTCTAATTATCAAAACAGTAAAAATGTATCCGTACATTTTTTCTTTAATTTTATGCACGAATCACCAAATCATTTATTATTTTTATTTTAGAAACTAAGATACAGATTAATTAAATAATAATTCTCAAAATAAAAAGATTAATTAAATAATAGAAGGGCATAATAGGAATAAAATTTAGTAAATATTAAAGGGAAATTTGATTTTCTATACTTACATATACCTAATATTTTATTTCTAAACTAATACATATCATCATTGAAAATATATGACCACTTTATCTAAAACCCAAAAATACCACTCTCAAATTTTCCATACTTTTTTTTAGTGCAAAAACATAAAAAAAAAAAAAAAAAAATTGGTAGTCCGATGGGGTCCGATGGTAGTCCGATGGTGGTCCGATGGTCACCTGATGCTACTTTTGTATGTACAAAAACAAAAAAAAAAAATTAGTAGCAGATTTGGTCCGATGGGTGGTCCGATGGGTCCGATGGGTGGCCCGATGGGTGGTCCGATGGTGGCCCGATGGGGTGGCCCGATGGATGGTCCGATGGGTAGCCCGATGGGTGGTTCGATGGTGTAAATAGGGTGATGTAAATAGGGGTATTTTAGGGATATCATAAAAATTGTCATATTTTATAAATATTAGTTATTATTTGTTTAGAAAAAAAATTTTAACCACATGTAAGCATAAAAAATCAAATTTCCCATACTAAACAACCCAGTTACTCAGTGACTAAGTGAGTACAGTGCCCAATAATGAATCTTTCCTCTTTTCTTTCTTACTGTTAAACTTTAAGTACAGAGACGCCAGTTCAGTTAACTTTTGGCTGCTTACCAGTTACCAGATTCCTCCATTTCTAATATTTTCTCAGGAAAATGTTTCAGGTACTCTCCCTTTTATCAGTTTCTAGTACGAAAGTTTAATCCTTTAGTTACAAAGAAAATTACCCAACTACACCTTAACATTTTATGGGTCTTTGTTGTCATAGATTTATAGCTTTTTCTTTCAGCATTGACAAAGCAATCTATATAATAGGTTGGCTACGCTGCAAAATATTATGATTGTGGATATTTCTGTAGTTACCCAGATGATATTTCGTGCTGAAATGCGGAGACTGATCTGCATTGTCGGCCTTTTAGTTTCTCTTATGGTTGTTTCACAGTGTTGGACTTTTCCATTTGGGAAAACCCTTTACTTTTTATCTGCTAATATGGGTTCAACTCCTATGCTTATTGCCAATGCTGCTGATGGTTTAAGCAATTTAGAATCGGCTAAAATTTATGCAGTTGAAGTAGTGGCCGGTAATGATTCTAGCCCTTCTAATTTGGACAACAAATTCAGATATGAAAATGGTGTGGATAATGAGGATTACAATGATTTAGAATCAGATGGTTTGGGCAATTTAAGCAAAATGTCCATATCTGAGAAGGGAGTAAAGGGTTTTGGAATGGAATCTGATTCTAGTAGATACAATGGTTTTAATCAGGTTAGTATGAAAAATGAGAGTTATGAGAAAGAAGCAGAACCTGCAATTGGTTCAAGAACAACTTCTAGTGAAGCTAGGAATCAAGTTGTTTCTGTTTTTAGAGACAGCATAAGAGATTTGGATATAAAAAGAGAAAGTGATATTAGGGAGACCGAGTTGCGAATAACCACTGATTCAGAAAATATGGCAAACTCTAGTCTGTTCATGCCAAAGAGGTGGGCTAACAATCCAACAACACTATCTCAAATGAACTCACTTTTGCTTCAAAGTACACTTTCTTTTCACTCAATGGTATGGATCTATCACCTATAGTTTGGATATTCGATTAGTGTGATAAGCATGATTCGATATGTCCTAGTTTCTCACTCAATACCTTTTGTTGGTGATAGAGGTCAAGGTGGTCTTCTGTTCGTGATCGTGAACTTCAATCTGCTAAGCTGGAGATTGAGAATGCACCTACCATCAGAAACAATCCAGAACTCAGTGCATATGTCTTCCGAAATGTTTCTAAGTTTAAGAGGTGAACACCAACTTTTTTTATTTTAGTATTTCTTGGTACTGAGATGAGCATTGACTTCTTTTTGCTATTATAGTAGTGATACATGGTCTATTAAGTTTTGGGAAGTATTGTACTTTGCTATGTTTCTCCAAATAATGCTTTCTTATTCTTGTTATTTAAGCACAATGTTTCTTTTGCAAGTAAGTCTTCTAACACTTATTTTCATTTGTAATCTCTTCCAAATGTCTTTCCAATTATAATTTGAAATTAGATTAGTAGTGGCATCTGACAAGCAAGTACTCTCTTACAGCCAAAGAAGAGTTAATTATTCTAATCTATGAGCTATATAGATTACTTTCAAGACTGATGAATATAAGGATTTCTGGTCTTCTGTTTGACCCATTGTTCTTTATACTACTTATGCTAAAGGTTTCACATTTCCATTGCAGGAGTTATGAATTGATGGAACGTTTGCTAAAAGTTTATATATACAAGGAAGGAGAAAAGCCCGGATTCCATCAACCTTATCTGAGAGGAATTTATGCCTCAGAAGGATGGTTTTTGAAACTGATGGAGAGAAGTAAAAAGTTCGTTGTGCGGGACGCTAAGAAGGCTCATTTATTTTATTTACCCTTCAGCTCAAAAATGCTAAGGATAACATTTTCTGAACAAAAATCTGGGGGCAAGAAGGACCTTGAGAAATATCTAACAAGCTATGTGAGTTTAATCTCAAGAAAATATCGATTTTGGAACAGAACTGGAGGAGCAGATCACTTTCTTGTTGCTTGTCATGATTGGGTAAGCTGCTTTTCCCATCATTTTTACCTTCTATTTTATAGCTTGCCAGTATCAAGTAAGGCTGTTTTTAATCTTCAAATTGAAATAGTTGGGAGCTTACATACTACAAGTTTCTTGTACCTTGTAAAATTGATAAGGTAAGCTGATTACTGTTCAAATGGTAGTATACTTATGTCTCATAATACACCTTTCCAAAAGTATTATCAGTGGCAAGGCGACAACCTATAATAGTACCACTTACAACTATTGTGCATATGAAATTTCAGGCCCCTTATATTACAGAAAAGTGCATGAAGAATTGCATCCGGGCTCTTTGTAATGCCAATGTTGGTAAAGACTTCAAAATTGGCAAGGACAGTAGTCTACCTGTTACTTATATTCGCTCTGGAGAAGCCCCTTTGAAGGACGTTGGAGGAAAACCGGCTTCAGAGAGATCTATCTTGGCTTTCTTTGCAGGTGGAATGCACGGCTATCTCCGGCCAATTCTGTTGCACTACTGGCAGAACAAAGAACCAGACATGAAGGTTTTTGGCCCAATGCCACGTGATATCGAAGGCAAAACTCTTTACAGGGAGTACATGAAGAGCAGCAAGTATTGCATATGCGCCAGGGGTTATGAGGTTCACACACCAAGAGTTATTGAGGCCATCTTTTATGAGTGTGTGCCTGTTATTATATCAGATAACTATTTCCCTCCTTTCTTTGAGGTTTTAAACTGGGAGGCGTTTTCAGTCTTCGTTCAAGAGAAGGATGTTCATAACTTGCGAAATATTCTACTCTCAATCCCGAATGAGAAGTACAAAGCAATGCAATTAGGAGTTAAGATGGTTCAGAAGCATTTCTTTTGGCACAAAACACCTGTGAAGTATGACTTATTTCACATGACACTTCACTCGGTTTGGAACAATAGAATTCTTCAGGTAAAACCCATATGAATATGACATGAGAGGGGCATAGTTGGCCTTGACAAGTCTGATGGTGCTGTTTTTTTTCATGCCATTATTAACAATAGAGAGGCAATTTTGGTTGGCATCGCCTTGAAGTTGAAGAAAAATTATTTGAGCCAGGCCAAGAATACAAATTTCTCAAATGAAATGCCATTTTGGGGTTGCTCTTTTTCCCATTCTTGAATGGGAATTGCAAAATAAGCTACTTAGTCATTGGATACGTGTATAAATTTTTGTAAATTGTAAATTAAATAATGAAAAATTCAATGTAGAGCCTACATAATTGAGAGTTTTGGCTTTGGCATTCACCAATATACGATCCTCCAAATGTAGTTTGTATAATAAAGGAGCAGTTTCATAAAATAAATAAATACAGAGATGATCAAACTTATTAATTTTCTGTCTAAAAGTTGGGAAAAATCAAATTAAATTGCAATTTTTTTAGTTAAATTGTAAATTTCTTTATTAATTTTAGTATAGAAGAAAAATATAACAATGGATTTATGTTTATGAGTTTTAATTTGGAATTATTACATGAAAAATACAAATTGACACTTTATTTACAAAATAAGTGTAAATAATATTTATACATTTTATGTGCTTTTAATTACCAAAATATCTCTTACACTATCACTTACGCACATAATCAGATGAAGGTTACTGGGTGGTTGACCAAATGTTGCATCAGACGAAGGTTTCAATCTCAGGAAGCATGGATCGTGGGTTGAAGGTGTATATAAGAGGTATTTGTTTAATTTTTTTTTTATTTGGGCTGTACATTTATTTATTTGGTCGGTTGAATTTTTTTTTTTGTAATATTGACTCAAATCTCGCTCCCCCGTGGCTAAATGTGGTTGTCATCTAGTGAAGAAGAAGTCGAAGGTGTCTTTGCCTAAAAAAAATTCAACTTTCACGGGCAAAAGGGAAAGAAGAAGTCAATTTTTAAGGCAACTGTGATGAAATTGTAATGCAACAGTTATATCTGTTGCGAGCCAACTAACATAAAACCACAAAACAACTAATAATTCCACATATTTAATACAAATAAATATTACAACAATTGTGTTTTATCTGCTCAGGTCGTGTATTTGAAAATTCTAAGCCCTATTTTTATAATTCTATGATATTGTTGTAGGAAAACCATTATTCAACTAACGTGATTGCAACTAAAAATGTTAAATTTTGTCAGTATTTTTTTTTGTCACTAATCGATAATTACTTGTATCTTAATAGTAATATTTGGATAAATAACTGTTAGCAAAATATTTATGCAACTGTTATGAAATATTAAAAATCAAAATAATATTTTCACGTACGTAACTCTATCTACATGTCTCTTCATGATTTAATATGAATAAATTCACCATTAGAAATTTGGAAAACAACGAAAAATACACCAGGATAAATATTTTACTTTAGTATATTGATGTGATCTTTTGGATTATATTTGAATTAGATTGTTTGGGAACTCCAGTTCAACTTTTTGAGATCTGCATTTCATAGATCTGAAAATTGAAGTTAGAACATTAGTTTTATGAGCATTAAATTAGATTTCTAGTTGAATTTTAGTATCGTAATAGTTTTTCTGCACTTTTTTTTTCATGAATTCGAAGCAACCCCTGTTTTGATTGATTCCAGTCATCTCCTCATGTAAAGTTGCCGGAGTAATGGTGGTTCTTTTTCTGGTTGGATTTTGTTTCAGTGGTATTGGGTGGTTGCCCAAAAGTTACATTAGACGAAAGTTTCAATCCCAAAAAGTATGAATCGTAAGTTGAAGGTGTGTATAAGTGATATTTGTGTAATTTTTTTTATTTGTACTGTATATTTATTAATTTTGCCAACTTAAAATATTTTTATAATGTTATTTATTTTTTAATTAAAATTTTAAAAAAAAACTCTTATATAATATTAACACATGAAAAAAGTGATAAGCAATACCAATAGTAATCTTTAACATTTCTCTTTAAAATATTACGACTATACATTTAAAAGGATGAGGTAGATTCGGCTCCTATAATATTATTTTCCCAATCGCCACTATCAAAAATAATATTATTTTGCCAGAAAAAAAAAATGGTAAAGAGTGTCGTAAAAGTTAAAACAATAGAAAAGCTCGATCTTTGTGTATCATTATCATGTTCTTTTACTGTTCCAAAAACTCACTTCTTTAATCAACTCAAAAATTCCAGAGGAATCCTCCTCCGTTCCGCAGGTTGCCTCAACTCCAACACTTCCACTTTCACTATACTACCCAACCTATTTGTTTCCTTCTTTGGATTTCTCACTCTCATCTCATGGAATCTTCACAATAGTAAGTTAATTTTCAACTCCAAATGTCTTTTTCTCTCAACTAGATGTATTTACTATTCTAATCAAGATTTTTCTTTGTTTGCTTAACGGTAGTACTGGGTTATACTTGCTAATTTCTATACCATTAGATTCTAACCTAACATTTAATTACAAAATTATGCTTTAAAATAGCAAGGATTAGAGTTGTACAATGTATTCCCACTTGCAAATGGGGAGTACCCATGTGCATAGTTTGATCTACAAAAGCTTAGCTTAGCTTAACTGCTTCTAAAATTTATGCTGCAGCAACTAAGAAGCAAGTCCAAGTTTGTATCTCCTCTAGTCTAGCTTGAACATGATAACTTAACTTCCACTTGAATTGGGTTTTAAGTGTTGGGTGATCATGGGGTACCAGTTCCAGTTTGGCAAGCTTGGTCGAAAAAGAGCTCATAGATGGATTTTTGTGGTGGTGTTAGTGGCTGTAACACATTTGTTGTTTCAGTCTTTCCTGTTCCCATATGGGAATGCCCTTCGCTCTTTGTTTCCCGAGAGAGAATTTCCCATTAATGTGAAATATAATGTGCTTAGTACTGCTGTTCGTTCTTCCTCTTCCTCCAAATCTGTGATGGTTCGGAACCCTCTTACAGTTTATGCTGGAGGAGAACTGGGGTTTGATACAAAAGAAAAGGAAAATGACATAGATAATAAGGAGATTAGCTTTGGCATTGATGGAACTTCTTATAATGTTCTGGATAGATTTGTAGATAACAGTCTTCCATTCAAGGATTCTAGAGATTCAAATGTGGTGTCCACAGCACTTGTAAGCATAAAAAATGAGGAGAGTGATCCTGTAATGGATGATGATGCTAGCAGAGATCAGCTAGAATTCTCTGTAGAGCAGATTAAGGAACAAGATACTGAAATTTCTAAGGACAATGTTGTAGTGGATGGTATAACTTTGGTGCAGAAAACAATTGATGGTGGCTCAGACACTCCTTTCAAACATTCTACGCTTGTATCTTCTGCTTCGGCTTCAAACAATATGACATATTTAACTACCTCAACATTCAGTGAAAACCCTTCTTTAGCTTCTGCTTCCAATCAAAGTGATCAACAAATCTCGAAGAACAATTCTGCAATTGTTAGTGTCCCAAGAAGAAAGAAGATGAGGTGTGACATGCCCCCAAAGTCAATAACCACGTTTCAGGAGATGAACCTCATAATAGTAAAGCATCGTGCCAAATCGCGTTCAATGGTATGAAGATATAGACTTTATTGATCAAGACATTTACTTTTTGTTTCTTATTAACTTCGAACTAACATGATTATGGTTATTGTAGAGACCAAGGTGGTCCTCTGTGCGCGATCGTGACATTATGGCTTTGAAGCCACAAATTGAGCATGCTCCTACAACAAATGATCAGGAGCTTTATGCTCCTCTATTTCGAAATGTTTCCATGTTCAAAAAGTAAGCAAAGTAACCATTTTCAACCATTGCTCTTAGTTTCAAACTTAGTTAAATTCAATGTGTTAAAATTAGAGGATGAATAAAAGCAGTCTCTTTCTGAAAATTGTTTGATGTCAAAAACTTGCTTAATTTTTCTCTAGGAGTTATGAGCTCATGGAACGAACCCTCAGAGTCTATGTCTACAAGGATGGCGAAAAACCTATTTTCCATCAACCAATTTTAAAAGGATTATATGCTTCAGAGGGATGGTTTATGAAACTGATGGAGGGAAATAGGCGTTTTGTGGTAAAGGACCCTCGGAGGGCTCATCTGTTTTATATGCCATTTAGTTCACGAATGCTAGAACACACCCTGTACGTAAGGAACTCTCACAATCGAACAAACCTGCGCCAATATTTGAAGGAGTACACAGAAAAAATATCTGCAAAGTATCCTTACTTCAACAGAACTGGTGGAGCTGATCATTTTCTTGTCGCCTGCCATGACTGGGTAAGCTCTTTGTTTGTGCAACTCTTGTCTATAGACAGCTAATTTCATTTAACTTTGACCAATTCTAACAAGATGTAAATTGGATTCTTACATTACAGGCTCCATATGAAACAAGGCACCACATGGAGCGTTGTATGAAGGCCCTTTGCAATGCTGATGTAACTGCAGGCTTCAAGATTGGAAGAGATGTATCACTTCCTGAAACATATGTCCGGTCAGCGAGGAACCCTCTAAGAGATCTTGGTGGAAAGCCTCCATCTCAAAGGCACATTCTTGCCTTCTATGCAGGGAGCTTGCATGGCTACTTACGCCCGAACTTGTTGAAGTACTGGAAAGATAAAGACCCTGATATGAAAATCTTTGGTCGAATGCCTCTTGGTGTTGCAAGCAAAATGGACTACATCCAGCTCATGAAAAGCAGCAAATACTGCCTCTGCCCCAAAGGTTATGAAGTGAATAGCCCAAGGGTCGTCGAAGCCATCTTTTATGAATGTGTTCCAGTGATCATATCTGACAATTTTGTGCCTCCATTTTTTGATGTCTTGAATTGGGAAGCATTCTCTGTAGTTCTTGCTGAGAAAGACATTCCAAGGTTGAAAGACATTTTACTCGCAATACCGAAAGACAAGTATCTGGAGATGCAATTTGCAGTCAGGAAGGCTCAGAAGCATTTTCTATGGCATGCTAAACCCATGAAGTATGACCTCTTCCATATGACCCTTCATTCAATTTGGTACAATAGAGTTTTTCAGATAAAACCCAGATAAAATAATGCTAGTCTATGAAAGAAAAAATGGTTTTTTTTTGGGTAACATATCTGCCTGTACATATTTTGCTGTACGATCTTGTGAAACACATAATATGTTTATGAATGTAACTGTTAAGTCTGTTACCTATTGTAATGTCAGGAATTTTATGACTCTTTCTCTGGATTACTCGACCAATTTGGCTCATATTTCCATTAATCTTTTTCAGGCCCTTTAATCGTCTTAGGTGGTGAAGTTATTCAAAAGAAGTAAACATGGATAGGATTGGATTAGAGCCAAAAGAATTTTCTTTATTATTGTTTGTTATTTTTTCTTACTAAGCGACAAATTCTATCCAAAATATAACATTTTGAACAACCACGCATGCAACTAAAGGGGCATCAATCAAGTCACCATTTTTATGGAACTTATCCAATGATGTTCTTCCACGCCACCCCCAAACACAGAGTACCAACACGACACGTGTCCCTTTCTTCAAACTTCAGCAATCCAGTTCCAGATCTTTTGGTGGGTCCATAATCCATTTTCTGTTCTTTCTCAAGTTTCTCCCTAAAGAAAGTTATAGTTATAGACTTAAATGTTAACATTAAACTTGGTGGTTTTTTCGATTAAACACCAATAATAAATCATGTGATTACTACTTCTAGGTCGGTTTTTATCTTTTCTGACCATTTTTAAAGAGAGGAATTTGAATCTACATACCGATGTACGTAGATGGAATAATCTTTTATTTATTATTAATTATTTGTGGGTGGGCCATATCAGATGTGGAAATTAAAGCAACTGGATAACGATCATCAATTGCTTCACCATCCCCTTTTTTCTCATGACTAAATCTATAATTTGTTGGTTCGGTTGGTACACTTTCAAAACATTTATCTTTCATGATTCAACTTTAATTTATTGCTTTAAAGTTTAAATTTCAATACTTTCTTTTCTTGGAAATGGGTTTCTGATTTTATTTCTTGTCCCCTTTTCCCGCTTTAAGTTCGATTCCGATTTGGTTATTGGCTTCTGGAGACTAAACCGTTTCTGGGTTTTGCAGATTTGAGTGTCTCTTTCATTGTTGGGCTTCCAAGTTCAGAGTTGGGGAGCTGTATTTAGTGTAATTCATTCTCTTATACCTTTGTCTACAAGCACTTTTCTTTTTGCAAATTAATGATTAGTAGCATACCTGAATGTGAGTTAGTTTGATAGTTTAAATTGGTTGTTTTTGTAATGTTATATCTATGCATTTTATAATCTCTTGCTTCTTTTGGTTTTTTTACTTGTTACTAATTGATGGGTCTTCAAATCCAATGAGTTTGAATATGAATATTTGTTTTTGTTCTGTTTGAATGTTCCAATAGTGTTTTTGCCCGTAGTGTCATAGAAATTGTTCATATTGTATGATCTTATGGAAGCTATTCATATTGTCATAGTTCTTCATATTGTATAAACTGAGTTCATCTTTGATATCAACTCTTGTACTCTTTTAGCTTTAAGTTTCTATTTTTGTTTGCAGAAGATTTGATGGGAGATGTACACGTGAGCAATGAAATATATGAAATACCCTCAGCTGTAAGTGCAAATAGCTCATATCATCCTTTTTATCTTAGGGTAAATGTGTTTGTTTCTCTCTGTGTTGATGAATCTCTCTTGACAAATATATTAGTACCTCTTTGCCTAATGAGTGATGCACGATTGCTTTTTTAGTTCTAATATTGATCCTTGTATCAGGCTCATGACAATGCTGTGAATAATACAGATGTTACTGAATTCAACTTGTCAATAGACGACATTTTCACCAGTCTGTGGACATTGACTAGCTGTATAGGTGAACAATTGATGCAATTTATTGGTGAGTTATTGGCCTGTGATGGCTGTTCATGTATTTGTCACAATAAGATCAATTCCTTCGATATGCAAGATGTATTGTTTTCGGCAAGTCACGAATTCACTTAAAAGTTTACCCATTATCTATGTTATACTTATGCCCATGAAACCTAATTTTGCTCTTATTGTGTTGGGTTTGATGATGTTATTGCAGAGGATCTTGTGCTCAGAGATCTTAATAGATGCCTAGAGAATTTAGTGTATTATTCTCCTGAACAAGATTCATTAGATTTGAGAAATATATGTGAAACATTTTCTAAAGGTTCTTCCTCATCATCCAAACCTTGTTATGACTGTACATTGCCCAGACTTCGTGGAAGAAGAGCCCAAGAACCCAGGGAAGAGTTTACTGTAAATACAAGTTCTGACATTGTAGAAATTATTGATTATTATGCGGGTTCGCTTATCATTTTTCAAGGGTAATTAAAAATATTTACTTCTTATCTATAAAGCTCTTGAATGGTTGAAAGTTTTTGTAATTTTTTAGCATAAGCTTTAATGCATTTGCTGATGATCTTATTTGCATTTCTTTCTTTGGCTGAAGGTTGTTGATTTTCCCTATATTCGGATTGCAGTTTGTCTGGAGGTTGGCATTGGACTCTTGTAGATGCTCTTTATCTTACATTAGATGTGCTGAACTTCGTATTCGTAGGTAAATAAAATAATTCAGTCTTTACTCAAATTAGTGGGTTTCTTATACCTATTGAAGAGCGTTTGATGGCTTTCTTTCAGCTTTTTATTTTAGGACACGTTCTTTTAACTTTCTAAGAATTGTGACTTATTTACTTCTACAATTATTTGTTGCTTAATTTAGCATCTCACGGGTCATTAAATCCTTTAT
The DNA here is from genome assembly GCF_029168945.1 of Cannabis sativa. Classification (NCBI taxonomy): domain Eukaryota; kingdom Viridiplantae; phylum Streptophyta; class Magnoliopsida; order Rosales; family Cannabaceae; genus Cannabis; species Cannabis sativa. Next base: position 66,234,466 of record NC_083601.1, read on the forward strand.
CTGCAGTATCCTATCTCGAATACGGAAGACATTGCGTGGCTCTTCTGATGATATAGGATGGTTACAGCAAACTCCAGGAATGCCTTCTGTGACAGATGGTACAGCAAGATTTCTGGAATTGCTTGCTGAAATAAGGTGCCATTTCCATAATAATTTGATACTTATTAACTCTTCATTTAAATTCATTATATGTATTTGAGTAATGACTTTAGGAGCTTAACCATTATAGGTGCTTTGATAGAATTCATATGGAGTTTGGTTTCTTCATAGTTCATCTTATTATTAGCTGTTTGCTAACTTTTAGTTTAATAATTATTACTTGTACTCACTTTAGGAATGGAGAGCACTCCCTCCCTAATTCATATGTTTATCTACTAATACCTGGTACGGGAAGATCCCTTTGTCACGACATTTAACATGACTTTATCTCGGCTCATTGAACATGTAAATTTAATAACATCTTCTACAAATTTTGATTTGCCAGGCCTCTTTAGTAACCATGGTCCTTTGTACTTCGTGGGAACTAAAAGGTTCTTTTCAAAAATGGGTCTAGCTTGCCATATTGCAAAGATTCACAGTGAGGTATCGAATGATTTACTCTTGAATAAGTGCAGATTAAACATTCCCGATTTGTCAAATGTTTTCTTGAACCATTTGTAATTCATCTTCACTCACATTGCTTTATTTTTTGCATGAAGGCGTCTGTAGAGCACAATGCCTGGGAACTTAAGCAATACATTGAGGAGCTTTACTGGGGATCTGGCAAACCCGTGATGCTTCTAGGCCACAGTAAGGGTGGAGTTGATGCTGCAGCTGCTCTATCAATCTATTGGAGTGATTTGAAGGACAAAGTGGCTGGTTTAGCACTGGTACAAAGCCCATATGGTGGCACCCCAATAGCTTCTGATACTCTTCGAGAAGGCCAGATTGCTGACAAGGAAACCAGGAGAATTATGGAGCTTTTAATATGCAAATTGATCAAGGTAACAATTTCTTTTCTCAAATTATTTGTCTAAAAACTCATTAATTATTTATTTGTGGGGGAATTGGAAGGGAATAAAACTGGAATTTATATGAGTAGCTTTTCCTTAGAAGAAGGAAATGATGTAAATGAAATAAACTTAATTATAATTTGGGTTTGTTTGATGCTAATTTTGGATGTTTATGCTTTTAGACCATTTTTAGCCTCAGGGGTTATTTGGTGTTCATATTATTACACTATAAAATGCTATGATTTGGGTTCCTTGTACCCAGAAAGTTCATGGGTCAAAGCTTTAATATTGCATGAGCTGCATGCTCATGAAGAGAATGAAACAAGCCCATCTATAATTCTTCTACCAAAGGATTTAGTAGCCACTACTAGGGAGCTATATTTGATATAATTTGATGCATTAGTGATAAACTTTTCTCTCTTCTCTTATGTGTATGCATGGGATCACTCACTCTGAAGCTCTTGGAAAATGACATGAAACTTATTTGGATGTTTTGGAAAATTACTTTCAAACTGATCTCTGTATAATTTATAGGGTGACATACGAGCACTAGAGGATCTGACATATGAGAAAAGGAAGGAATTTATCATGAAATACAAGCTACCAGAACAAGTCCCTCTAATCTCTTTCCACACCGAGGCTAGTACGGCTCCTGGTGTCCTTGCTACCATGACTCAGATAGCTCATGCAGAGCTTCCTTGGCTTCCTCTCCTCAAGTTTGACAACGAGGAGTCTGATAGTTTTCTTCGAGCAGGACGCCAGGTGCCTGTGGTGATGCCTATATCTGCTGCCATGGCTTTGTGTGCACTCCACCTGCAGCTGCGCTACGGAGAGAAGAGTGATGGTTTGGTAACACGTCGAGATGCTGAAGTCCCGGGTTCAGTTGTTGTCAAACCAGATAGGAAGCTTGACCATGCTTGGATGGTTTACTCTTCTTCGAAGAAGAATCCCATGGAGCCAGATGCCTGTGAAATGTGTGAGGCTCTTTTGACTCTCCTTGTGGAGATTGGCAAGAAGAAGCAAGAAGAAATTGGACAAAGTTGAGAACCAAGCAATTACTTCAACATAAGCAATTCTTTTTTCTTTTTTTCTTTTTTTTACAATATTATATTGTTTGGCAAAAGATTTGTTGTTTTGAAATCAGAATCACAAATATTTTGATATGCAATTCATGGACTTGCTTTATTCTTGTTGAAGTTCTTGGAACAAACAACCTGTAGATGTGAACCTGATTTTTCCTTTTGACAAACCTGTTGTTTTGATTTAATACTCAGATGAAAGAGAGAAAAAAAAAAGTGTTTATAATACATTGTACGTTATAATTGGGGTAGTAGATCAAGAAGAATTACTTTTTCTTGTCTTGTTATAGTAGATGACCCAAAAACATATTATAATGTAGGTAATTGTCTGTTGTTACATAAAATTTACTACTTAAATATGGTCTTTTGTTACATAAATTCTTTATAGTTTTTATATTTTTTAGGTTTGATTTATATTTCTTTTTCATATATTTTTTTTCCAAGATTTACAAGCATATTATTTAAATATCATGGTATATTTATATTAATTTTATTAAAATTATTTTTATTTTAAAGTTATGTTTTTTTTACGGACCATTGTGGATTGTTAGTATACATATTTTGTTGTACATTATTATTTTTTGTATGATATATTATTATTATTCTTACATACATATTTATTATTTTTTTCTTTTGTATAATAGTGGTATATATTTTGTTAGCATAATATATACATTTGAATGTATGTATATAATTTTATTGGCATACTACATGTTGACAGTGAAAACCCATCAACGAACTTAAGACCGAAAAATCAAACTTTAAACTAGAGACTTAAAATGAAGATAAAAGTAAAGAAATTAAAAAACTTAAGGAAATGCTTAGAGCAACAATAGTGGGAGAGGAATGCTTGTATTTCTTAGAGTCAAAAGTTACAATGATTTTCCAATCTCCTCTCACATTTGGGAAAGAGGTATTTATAGGCTTTAATGGCTTGGGATACAATTGTGGTCCCAAGGGACAAGATGACATCAATGAGCTGGAGGTGTAGGTGGAGGCCTCACGCCTTGTACCTTTGCTTGGTATTAGGTGGTCCCGAGTTGCAGGGGTAATGACTGTTGTGCATCCTTGGTCGGGATGTCAGGCCTTGCAAGTGTGGTGCCTTCACTACTCTTACCTTTTTGCCTTCAGAACTTGCAGGAGGTGTGATTGTACTCTCCTTGCATGCACACCTTGTCCTTGTGATCGTACCCCGTTTCCTTCTTCTTCAATACTTACACAAATTTCACTAAGTATAGCTATGTTGTTGAGAAGGGCATGTCAAGTAACTCATGACGCGAGTGACATTTCCCCATGCATGGCTAAGTTCATGTTGAGTGGCTATGGAATTTTTCTCTAAATTTGCTCATGGTTACAATGGCCTTTGTTGTGAAGGGGAGATTTTAATGAAATCTTATTCAACCATGAGATAAGAGGAGGGGTCCCTAAAAGCTCAAAGCTGATGGATAATTTTCGTAATACGTTCTCTGGCATAGAATTATTTGATATGGGGTTTGATGGTTCTCCGTTAGGCTAAGAAATGTGGGCAAAGTGGTTTAATTCAGGACCGTCTTGATTATATAGTGTGTAATAATGTTGAGTCTAATTTCTTATAATTCTTTGGTCAAGCATCTTGGTCTTTGGAGGTCCGATCATTGTCTGTTGCTTACTTCTATCGGTAAGGGTGGAGATGTGGTTCCAGTTTTCTCCAAAAGCAAGAGGTTTTTCTTTGAAATAGCTTGGGCTAATGAAGATGACTGTAGGGAGTTGGTGTTTGCTGTCTGGAAGAGTGGTGGGTGATGTTGGTTCAGGTCTAGAGGGTATTCCTCATCGTTTCAAATATGCTTCCAAGAATTTGGCTAAGTGGATTATGAATACTTTCAAACGTACCAAGAAAGAAATCAAAAAGAAAAACGTTGAGTTTTCCAAATTTGAAGATTTTAATACTGAAGAGTCTTGGAAGATGCATCAAAAGGTAGAGAAAGAGCTCAATGTCATAGTGGAGAAGGATGATAAGTATTGGACGTCCAGGTTTAAGCCCTCTTAGTTGAAGGTTGGTGGTCGTAATACTTTCTATTTCCATAATTCTGCTTTTGCTCGTAAGAAAAAAAAATTAATCAAGGGGATTTTAAATGGTATGGGTGTTTGGGTGGTGTTAGACTGTGGCATTGAAAAAGAGTTTATTGACTATTTTAATCATCTGCTCACGTCTGATTCCCCTCTTATAGAAGATATGTAAAGAGTTTTTGATTTGGTTCATGCTAAGGTTTTTCCTGAGATGTTTGATTTACTTCTTGTGCTTGTTGCGGAGTCATACGTCAAATATGCTCTTTTTCATATGAGTCCGTATAAGAGTCATGGTATTGATGGTATGGGGGCCGACTTCTATCAGAAATTTTGGGATCTTATTGGTAATAACGTGTGTTTGGATGCTTTAGGGGTTCCAAATGGTTATGATTCTTTAGATTGTGTCATTGATACTACTATCTGTCTGATTTCAAAGATTAAAGAGCTTGACTTTAGACCTATTTTCTTATGTAATGTGATTTATAAGATCATTACCAAGATGATGACGAACCGACTATGGGGGGTTTCAAGTGACGTGATTTTAGAGAAGAGAAGTATTTTTATCCCTGGAAGACTTATCCTGACAATGCAATGATTGTTTTTAAATTTCTAAACCTTATCAAAAGGCACACGAAAAGAAAAAAGGGTTTCTTGGCTCTCAAGGCTAACATGACTAAGGCTTATGATAGGATGGAATAGAACTTCATTTGTGGTATGATGAGGAGATTGGGCTTTCCTAAATTACGGGTTTTCCTGGTTTTCAAGTATATCTCTTCTATTCGGAATCTGGTCAACATTAATTGTAATGATCGCTCTAGTAATGTGGATTAGTAAAGGCAATTAGCACTAATTTTTATTATTGTATTATTATTTGTGAATTAATTTTATATGTGAACCCCAATATTTAGAAATAAATATTAAAGTTATAATTTCTCAATTCCGGAGATTTTATTAAACTCTAGGGGTATTATTTAGCTTATATGTGAAATATATTAATTTTGTAATTTTTGCTTGGCGACAACGGAAAATGCGATGGATGGCTAGATTGATCACATGGGTAAGTTTGGAACCCTATTTCATAGTGGAAAATATTTTAGAGAAAATAAATTATCGGGATTGAGCGGGGTTATGGAAATTGACCATTTTACCCCTAGCTTTAGAAATACCTAAGTTATACATTAAAGGGTATTTTAGTCTTTTCCTTGGTGGGAGTAGGTGGCAGCCATGGGTGATGACACCTAGTTTAATTTAGTTAGTGATTAAAAAAAAAAAGAAAGATTACTTTGAAGAAAAGAAAAGTAAGAAAGAAGGAAATTGGAATTTGAGTTGTTCTTGAACTCTCTCTCTCTCTCTCTCTCTCTCTCTCTCTCTCTCTCTCTTTCTTTCGGCTGGGGCAGAACAACGGTAAAGAATCAGAGTTTTCATCTTGTTTTTCTGGGATTAAGCTAGGATTCAAGGAGGTTTCATCTAAGGTAAGCCCTAGAACTCTTGTTTATGTATTATTGAGCTTTTTACTTAGTTTGAACTTGTGATTTTGAGAATAAGTGGCTGTTAGGTTTTAAAATGTTTAGGGTTCGAATTCTAGAGTTATTTTGAGTTGATTTAAGTCCCTAGCTTCTGGTTTTGATGCTTGATATTGGTTCTAAGCAAGCTTGAGTTTTGAAACTCAAGCTTTGAGCTTTAATGACATAATTGGATTTATTGGTTTGTTCTGTGAAATACTGCTTGAATTCTATTGTGTATGCATTGTATAGGTGTACTGGAGAGTTTGGTAAGGTTTGGACTTGATTTGAGTTAAGAAGAATGATTTTTGGGTTCCCAGCTCAAAACCGGAATTCCGGTTCTGGGGGACCAGTACCAACCGGTCGACCGGTTGGTGACCCAGAACCGGATTGCCGGTTGGGAACCGGTCTGCCTGTTGGGGGAAATTCCAGAACCCTAGTTTTGACCAATTATGAGATATTTAGGGTATTGCCATGAGGTTTATCGATAGGGAAACTTTTAGTTTCAAGTTTAAGTCCCGAAAAGTGATTTAGCGAGTCACTCATTTGTGTTACTATTATTGTGATTAAGGCATCCATCTAGCACGTGAATTCCGTTCAGATCGGCCAGCACACTTGAATTCAAAAAATAGGTAAGAACTGTGTATAATGTATGATGTGATTATCTGAATGTGTGTATATGTGTTTATATATGCATGCTTGAATTATGTTAAGCACTACCAACACTTGTATGAATAAGTTTTAGAGTGCATTGGTATAGTGATTATTGTGATTGTGAGTACGATACAGTGATACCAACACAAGCATGGGAAAATGCTAAGGTGTGTGGTACATCACTCAGTGTTACTCAGTGATCGGGATAAACCCTACCAACACTCGTACAGTGAGGTACGATGTGTATGTGGTATAGTGGTTGTACCCTAGTATTGAACGTTCATACTCATCTGTTAAGCTCTGTAAATAGGTGTATGGGCGCCTATTTACAGGTCAAAAATTATATGGTATGTTATATGCATTTCTTACTGAGTCTGTTGACTCACAGTTTCTGCTTCTATGTGTAGGTAAAGGAAAGGCGAAGGCTGAACAGGAGTGAACCTGAGCTCGGGTGAGATTGTACATGTCAAACAGCGCGACCTGGAGTGTTCGGTCTCGGGACATCTGGGAGTTATATTTTGAAAGTCGCTGTGCGACCTGAAAATTATGTATTTTGAAATGTAAAGCTTGAACAGTAAATTTTACAAAGTTTGAAATCGGGATCTCGGAATTTGTAAATATTATATTATATTACAAAGTTTAATATTTAAAGCAAAAGTTTTAATTTGACACGTTTTTCGAGAAAAATCTTTGATTAGCAAAGATTGCACAATAATTGAAAAAGCACTGTAGCGTGCCTTAGCATTAGGGCGTTACAATTTTGGTATAAGAGCCGCCAGCTTTGTCTACCGAAGCTTGCTATGACATGTACAATCTTCATCAGAGAAAGCTCGGTTGTAAAGCCCGCTTAGTTAATTTGGAAATTATCAGTTGGTTATGATTAATTATGAAATTATTGATAGCTATTTAAATAATTTATTATTCGGTTATTTATGTTATTCAGTATCTTGCATATTTTGCATTTCCGGTGTCCGGTATTTTGGAACTCGGCGTTTGGCTCAGTAGAAATCACAACTTAATATGTTAGTAGTTTGGGGACGGGTTTTAGACATTGGGAATGTCGGGAATGGCCGTGAATTTAGAATTTCCCAAAAATACCCCTTTAGTATGATTTTCATGATTTTATGGTGAAGGGGCAAAATGGTCTTTTTGCCCCATTAGTGTTTTGTCTTTTAGTGACTTTTTATTTGAAAATTAAATGTTTAATTTTTAGTATTATTTGGCTGAAATAAGGGTTATGTAATGGGGGTTTAATTCATTTATCCAAAAATTTCAAAGTTTAGAAAAATTAGAAAATTGGAAAACCTCTCTTTTCTCTCTCTCTTTTTCGGCTGAAGGCTTGGGGTTCAAGGGCTAGTTTTCTTTCAATTTTCAAGCTAGTTTCATCCAATCTAAGTGTTCTTCTAATCCTTGGTAAAGTCTCTAACCTTTCTTGTTGTAATTTCTTGAAAAAAATGATGAAAATGATGATGCATGCATGATTAATTGAGGTTGTTGCTGCTGTGTTTTGTTGATGTTTTCTGTGGTTCAAAGCATGTTTAATTGATGTTAATTGAGTTGTTTGAAGCATGTTAGTTAGGTTGTTCAAAGCTTTTAGTTTCTATGTTAAAATATGTGATTTTTGAATGAAATGGTTCTATTTGTTGCTGTGAAGTTCTTTGGATGTTCTTTATAGTTTTCAGAGGTGATTATATGCTAGTTTAAGTAGATTTAAGCTAGTGGAATGCATGTTTAGGTGGTTTTGCTCAAGCTTGAGTTTGGAACTCAAAGCTTGAGCTCCAATGGTGATTTTTGTATATGTGTTTTACGGGTGGTTTTGAGGCCTTAGATTTGTTCTTTGGGGTGTTTAGAGCGGTCCGGAAAGTTTGGTACCAATTGGGGTTGAATTGGTCGAGTTATGAAAATTTTAGTTGGCTGCTGCGAGGAACCGAATTCGGTTGTACATCCGAATTCGGATGAGGGTTCTGAATTTTCCGAACGGAATTCGGATTGGGCAACCGGTCTGGGTTGGGGAAAATTCGGGGACCACTAGTTTTCCTCGTTTTTATGTTTTAGGGGGTATTGCCATGCTTTTTATCGATAGGGAAACTTTTAGTTCTTAGTTTTAGTCCCCGGGAAGTGATTTAGCGTGTCACTTATAGCGCTGTGATTTTTATGGTTTAGGAGCCGATGTCAGCCGCTCGGCTTCGGTTCCGGTCGGGTTGGCCAAGACACGAAATCGGAATCCGAGTAAGATTAGTATAACGGTATGCATATGTAGATTACATGTTTAGCGTGCATGTAGGAAGCTCCGCAGTTACATTAGTTATGTATTTAGGCTTCGAACCATCCAACCATGTCACGTCGGTACGGCTGGAGTATGACCGAGCGGCGGAGTATGACCGGTTCGGCCGATCAGTGACATTTGGTTGGTGGTTCGATGCTATTGACCTATCCGTCGGTACAGTGGAGTATGACCGGCGGCGGAGTATGACCGGTTCGGCCGATCGAGGAGGATACTTGTCAATAGTACCGTCCCTATGAACGTTCAAAACTCAGTACCATGTTGGACATGGCAGTAGTGGCTCAGTACCATGTTGGACATGGCAGTAGCGGGACTCAGTATCGTGTTGGACACGACAGTTAGTATTATGTATGATATTATTATGCTTTTCTTGCGAGTACTGTCGACTCACGGTTTATGTTCATGTGTAGGTAAAGGCAAGGCTATAGGCGATGGACCGTGAGCGAGCTTATGAGATTGTACATGTCGGGGCGGTTAGGCACTGGAGCGTACGATCCTCGGGACGGCAAGGCCGAGTTTTTTGTAATCGGTCGTTAGACGACTTTTATTTTGATGTAACAGTTATACAGTTAAACTTTTGTAAATGATTTTATAAATCGGGATCCCGAGACTTTTGTAATATGGTTTATAAGTTTAATTAAAAAGCAAAATTTTAATTAATCACGTTTTTCCATAAACCTCGTTGATTAGCAACGAGCTGCACAGTACGTTTAAAAATCACGTAATACGCCTAAGATAGTTAGGGTGTTACAATTTGGTATCGAGCCCCCGAGGTTGTCTTAGAAGATCGTCACGACATGTACAATCATCATCGGCGGTTAGCTCGGTTCACGGTTCGGTAAGCCTTTATTGCTTTAGTAGTTTATTTTATTCGGTTATGAAAAAGAAAAGCCTGTTAGGAAGCATGTTAGTAGCACGATAGTAGAATAGGCGCATGTTTCGTTTTTAATTTCCAAATTAAGCGGCATTAGTAAGCTCGCCTTGAATACGACCTGATATGCCAACTCTTGGTTTCGCAGGCGGTTCTAACTAGATGGACGCCAGGCGGACTACCAGGAGTCAGGGCAACTCCGTGGGGTCGAACCAAGGACAGGGAGCTCAGTTTCCCCCACCTGCTAGGGGCCGAGGTAGAGGTCCCCGAGGCAGGGCTCGTGGCCGGGGTGATGAGAACCCGCCACAGGCTGCCCAGGCTCCCCCGGCCGATCAGGGAGCCCCGAACTGGGAGTTACGGTTTGCAGAGATGCAAGCCCGGATCGAAGAACAAGACCTCGAGATTCAGAGGTTGAGACAGCAGGGTGCTCCTGCAGTTCCAGTGCCCATAGTTCCAGTGGCACCTGCCCCTGCTGCCCAGGCCGAGATAGTGGTGGCGGCCCATAGATTGGAACCATTGTATGAGCGGTTCCGGAAGCAAGCACCTCCGGTATTCCTGGGAGGTCCGGACGTGATGAAAGCCGAACAGTGGCTGACGGTGATCACCAAGATTTTGAACTTCATGGGTGTCACCGGTAACGACAGAGTGGTGTGCGCCACGTTTCAGTTCCAGGAGGACGCCCTGGTATGGTGGGACATGGTGTCTCAGATCCATGACGTCACCACCATGACCTGGGAAAGGTTCCAGGAACTCTTTAACGCAAAGTATTACAATGAGGCGGTCAGAAGCGCCAAGAGGAAAGAGTTCGTTCACCTGACCCAGCGGGAGAACATGAGTGTCCGCGAGTATACTACTCAGTTTGATCGGTTGGCGAGGTTAGCCTCGGGAATTGTGCCGACCGACTTCAGCAAGAAGGAGAAGTATCTGGACGGGTTGAATCCCAAGATCAGGCATGACCTGATGATCACCACAGACGATAGCACCACCTATGCTCAGATGGTGGAGAAGGCACTGCGAGCTGAGGGCGCAGTGGGGTGCATGTCAGAATCAGCGAGTACTCCGGTTAGTGGCGGGGCTCCTACCCCTCCTGCATCAGGCTATAGCAGGGGGAGTAGTGGTTCGGCCATTGATCAGAAGAAGAGGGCACCCACTGCTTCCGGCGGCTCGAGTCGAACAAGAGGTTCGGGGGAACCGAACGAGAGGAGTCGTCTGGTGGTGCGAGACCCGATTCTCCTATCCCGAGTGCCCTAGCTGCAAGAGGCACCATCGGGGCGAGTGCAAAGGTCAGGGATGCTTTCATTGTGGCATGCCCGGACACTTCAAGAGGGAATGTCCCCAGCTCCGACCAGAGGCACCGAGAGCTCCAGCGATACCCACTCCAGCCAGGGTGTTCGCTATCACGCAGGCTGATGCAGATGCCAGCCCATCAGTAGTCACAGGTCAGCTTTCTATTAACAACTCGCTATATTCAGTGCTGTTTGATTCTGGGGCTACACATTCTTATGTGGCGGCCAGAGTCTTTAGTAAGTTTGGTAGACCCTATGATAGATATGAATCAGGGTTTGGAACCACATTGTTACCAGCGGAGAATTGGTTATCTCCAATAGGTGGATTAGGTCTATGCCGATCGGGATAGATGGTAGAGAGTTAAGCGGCGATACGATAGAGCTGAGCTTAGTCGAATTCGATATTATTTTAGGAATAGATTTCCTATCTAAATATTCGGCGAGCATTGACTGTAAAAGGAAGATGGTGGTCTTCCAACCGGAAAGTGAAGAACCGTTTGTATTTGTGGGTTCAGTTCAGGGATCTCGGATCTCGGTGATCTCGGCTATGTCAGCGAGAGAATTGTTGCACGGCGGGCGCTTAGGGTTTCTGGCCGTGGTGGTGGACACCACTCGGCCAGACACCATTCGGCCAGAGGACATCAGAGTGGTTCGGGAATTTTTGGACGTTTTTCCCGAAGAACTTCCAGGGTTACCACCTCAGCGGGAGATTGATTTCGTGATTGACTTGGCACCAGGGGTGGATCCGGTTTCCAAAGCCCCGTATAGAATGGCTCCAGCTGAACTTAAGGAATTAAAGATTCAGCTCCAAGGGTTGCTTGACATAGGGTTCATTCGGCCCAGTGTGTCACCCTGGGGAGCCCGGTTTTGTTCGTCAAGAAGAAGGATGGATCTATGAGGATGTGCATCGACTACGGGGAGTTGAACAAGGCGACGGTGAAGAATAAATATCCATTACCTAGGATCGATGACTTGTTCGATCGGCTTCGAGAAAGACGGTCTTTTCTAAGATTGATCTCCGTTCGGGTTATCATCGAGTTGAGAATCCGAGAGGAGGACATTCGAAGACGGCTTTCCGCACTAGGTATGGACATTACGAGTTTCTGGTTATGTCATTCGGACTAACCAATGCTCCTGCAGCATTCATGGACCTGATGAATAGGGTATTCAAGGATTTCCTCGATATCTGTGTGATTGTGTTTATCGACGACATCCTCGTGTACTCTCAATCAGAAGAGGAGCATGAGTTACATCTGCAGATGGTACTGCAACGGCTTCGAGAACATAGACTTTATGCCAAGTTCAAGAAATGCGAGTTCTGGCTATCTCAGGTGTCCTTCCTAGGGCACATTGTGAGTAAAGATGGGATCAAGGTGGATCCCGGGAAGATTGAATCCGTCAGGGATTGGCCGAGACCGAAGACAGTGACAGAGATCAGAAGCCTCTTGGGATTAGCTGGATACTACCGTAGGTTCGTGGAGGGGTTCTCCAAAATCTCAATGCCCCTAACCGAGCTTACAAAGAAGAATCAGCGGTTTATCTGGTCAGATAAATGCGAAGCTAGTTTTCAGGAGCTGAAACAGAGGTTGATTACTGCTCCGGTACTAGCTTTGCCCTCGGACAAGGAGAAGTTCGTAGTCTACTGTGACGCATCCAAACAAGGTTTGGGGTGTGTATTGATGCAAGCCGATCGGGTTATCGCTTATGCCTCCCGTCAGTTAAAGGATTATGAACAGCGATACCCGACTCATGATTTAGAATTAGCCGCAGTGGTTTTTGCACTGAAGATTTGGCGGCATTACCTTTATGGGGAGAAGTGTGAGATCTATACCGACCATAAAAGTCTCAAGTATTTCTTTACTCAGAAAGATTTGAACATGAGACAAAGGCGTTGGTTGGAATTAGTGAAGGATTACGATTGCGAGATCCTCTATCATCCCGGAAAAGCCAATGTTGTGGCCGATGCCCTGAGCAGAAAGGGTCCCGGGCAAGTAGCTAGCATGGTTCAGATCTCACCTCAGCTAGCAGAGGATATGGTTAGATCCAGCATTGAGTTTGTGGTAGGTCAGCTTCACAACTTAACGCTGCAATCTGATCTGTTGGAAAGAATAAAGGTCGCTCAGATGACAGATCTGGAGTTAGTGAAGATCCGAGGTGAGATATTGGCTGGTCAAGCCAAAGACTTTTCAGTGTCAGACAGTGGGATGCTTTTGTATAAAGCCAGGGTTTGTGTTCCGAACAGTGTGGAACTTAGAAATGAGATCTTTGAGGAGGCTCATTCTACTCCGTATTCTCTGCATCCCGGCACCACCAAGATGTACCAAGATTTGAAACCGTACTTCTGGTGGAATGGTATGAAGAAGAATTTGGTAGAATTCGTATCGAGATGCCTCACTTGTCAGCAGATCAAGGCTGAACATCAGAGACCAGCAGGGTTGTTGCAGCCTCTAACCCTACCAGAATGGAAATGGGAGGATATTACGATGGATTTTGTGGTCGGGTTACCTAGGACCACGGGTTTGTATGATTCCATCTGGGTAGTGGTGGATCGATTTACGAAATCTTGCTCATTTTCTGTAGGTTAGAACAACATTTTCGGTGGATCGGTTGGCGAGCGTACGTCAGAGAGATAGTGAGACTTCACGGGGTACCGAAGTCTATAGTTTCGGACAGGGATCCGAAGTTCACCTCCAAATTTTGGCAAAGTTTGCAACGGGCAATGGGTACAAAGCTAAAATTCAGTACATCATTCCATCCTCAGACAGATGGTCAGTCCGAAAGGACAATTCAGATATTGGAGGATATGTTGAGAGCCTGTGTTATGGACTTTGAGAGTTCATGGAGTAAATATCTACCGTTGATAGAATTTTCGTACAACAACAGTTATCAGAGTACGATAGGGATGGCTCCCTATGAACTGTTGTACGGTAGGAAGTGTAGATCCCCTATCGACTGGGATGAGACAGGGGAGAGGAAATACCTAGGTCCAGAGTCAGTTCAGCGGACCAATGAGGCGATAGAAAAGATAAAAGCTAGAATGCTTGCCTCACAGAGCAGACAGAAGAGTTACGCGGATCCGAAACGCAGAGATGTTGAGTTCCAAGTAGGGGAACATGTGTTTTTACGAGTATCTCCAGATGAAGGGGATTAAACGTTTCGGGAAAAGAGGCAAGTTATGCCCTAGATTTACAGGACCTTTCGAGATTCTCGAGAAGATAGGTCAAGTGGCATATCGGTTAGCATTGCCTCCAGCCTTGTCAGCAGTGCACAACGTATTCCATGTCTCGATGTTGAGAAAATACGTTTCAGACCCCTCTCATATACTCAGTTATGAGAGTCTTCAGCCTCAGCCAGACATGACCTATGAGGAACAGCCAGTGCAGATCCTGGATAGAAAGGATAAAGTCCTTCGGAATAAGACCATAGCATTGGTCAAGGTTCTCTGGAGAAACAGTAAGGTGGAAGAAGCCACCTGGGAGCTAGAGTCAGATATGAGAGCTCAATATCCAGAGTTATTCAGGTTAGATTTCGGGGACGAAATCCTTTTAAGGGGGGGATAGTTGTAAAGCCCGCTTAGTTAATTTGGAAATTATTAGTTGGTTATGATTAATTATGAAATTATTTATAGCTATTTAAATAATTTATTATTCGGTTATTTATGTTATTCAGTATCTTGCATATTTTGCATTTCCGGTGTCCGATATTTTGGAACTCAGCGTTTGGCTCAGTAGAAATCACAACTTAATATGTTAGTAGTTTGGGGACGGGTTTTAGACATTGGGAATGTCGGGAATGGCCGGGAATTTAGAATTTCCCAAAAATACCCCTTTAGTATGATTTTCATGATTTTATGGTGAAGGGGCAAAATGGTCTTTTTGCCCCATTAGTGTTTTGTCTTTTAGTGACTTTTTATTTGAAAATTAAATGTTTAATTTTTAGTATTATTTGGCTAAAATAAGGGTTATGTAATGGGGGTTTAATTCATTTATCCAAAAATTTCAAAGTTTAGAAAAATTAGAAAATTGGAAAACCTCTCTTTTCTCTCTCTCTTTTTCGGCTGAAGGCTTGGGGTTCAAGGGCTAGTTTTCTTTCAATTTTCAAGCTAGTTTCATCCAATGTAAGTGTTCTTCTAATCCTTGGTAAAGTCTCTAACCTTTCTTGTTGTAATTTCTTGAAAAAATGATGAAAATGATGATGCATGCATGATTAATTGAGGTTGTTCTTTCTTGTGTTTTGTTGATGTTTTACGTGGTTCAAAGCATGTTTAATTGATGTTAATTGAGTTGTTTGAAGCATGTTAGTTAGGTTGTTCAAAGCTTTTAGTTTCTATGTTAAAATATGTGATTTTTGAATGAAATGGTTCTATTTGTTGCTGTGAAGTTGCTGGATGTTCTTTATAGTTTTCAGAGGTGATTATATGCTAGTTTAAGTAGATTTAAGCTAGTGGAATGCATGTTTAGGTGGTTTTGCTCAAGCTTGAGTTTGGAACTCAAAGCTTGAGCTCCAATGGTGATTTTTGTATATGTGTTTTCTGGGTGGTTTTGAGGCCTTAGATTTGTTCTTTGGGGTGTTTAGAGCGGGTACGGAAAGTTTGGTACCAATTGGGGTTGAATTGGTCGAGTTATGAAAATTTTAGTTGGCTGCTGCGAGGAACCGGAATTCGGTTGTACATCGGAATTCGGATGAGGGTTCTGAATTTTCCGGAACCGGAATTCGGTTGGGCAACCGGTCTACGGTTGGGGAAAATTCGGGGACCCTAGTTTTCCTCGTTTTTATGTTTTAGGGGGTATTGCCATGCTTTTTATCGATAGGGAAACTTTTAGTTCTTAGTTTTAGTCCCGGGAAGTGATTTAGCGTGTCACTTATAGCGCTGTGATTTTTATGGTTTAGGAGCCGATGTCAAGCTCGGCTTCGGTTCCGGTCGGGTTGGCCGCACACTGAAATCGGAATCCGGGTAAGATTAGTATAACGGTATGCATATGTAGATTACATGTTTAGCGTGCATGTAGGAAGCACTGCTGGATTACATTAGTTATGTATTTAGGCTTCGAACCATCCAACCATGTCACGTCGGTACGAGTCGGAGTATGACCAACGGCGGAGTATGGACCGGTTCGGCCGATCAGTCGACATTTGGTTGGTGGTTCGGTCTTATTGACCTATCCCGTCGGTACGAGTGGAGTATGACCGGCGGCGGAGTATGACCAGGTTCGACCGATCAGGAGGATACTTGTCAATAGTACCGTCCCTATGAACGTTCAAAACTCAGTACCATGTTGGACATGGCAGTAGTGGCTCAGTACCATGTTGGACATGGCAGTAGCGGGACTCAGTATCGTGTTGGACACGACAGTTAGTATTATGTATGATATTATTATGCTTTTCTTGCGAGTCCGTCGACTCACGGTTTATGTTCATGTGTAGGTAAAGGCAAGGCTATAGGCGATGGACCGTGAGCGAGCTTATGAGATTGTACATGTCGGGGCGGTTAGGCACAGGAGCGTACGATCCTCGGGACGACGAAGGCCGAGTTTTTGTAAGCGGTCGTTAGACGACTTTTATTTTGATGTAACAGTTATACAGTTAAACTTTTGTAAATGATTTTATAAATCGGGATCCCGAGACTTTTGTAATATGGTTTATAAGTTTAATTAAAAAGCAAAATTTTAATTAATCACGTTTTTCCATAAACCTCGTTGATTAGCAACGAGCTGCACAGTACGTTTAAAAATCACGTAATACGCCTAAGATAGTTAGGGTGTTACAATTTGGTATCAGAGCCGCCGGAGTTGTCTTAGAAGATCGTCACGACATGTACAATCATCATCGGCGGTTAGCTCGGTTCACGGTTCGGTAAGCCTTTATTGCTTTAGTAGTTTATTTTATTCGGTTATGAAAAAGAAAAGCACTGTTAGGAAGCATGTTAGTAGCTTTGATAGTAGAATAGGCGCATGTTTCGTTTTAATTTCCAAATTAAGCGGCATTAGTAAGCTCGCCTTGAATACGACCTGATATGCCAACTCTTGGTTTCGCAGGCGGTTCTAACTAGATGGACGCCAGGCGGACTACCAGGAGTCAGGGCAACTCCGTGGGGTCGAACCAAGGACAGGGAGCTCAGTTTCCCCCACCTGCTAGGGGCCGAGGTAGAGGTCCCGGCGGGGCTCGTGGCCGGGGTGATGAGAACCCGCCACGGGCTGCCCGGGCTCCCCCGGCCGATCGGGGAGCCCGGCGGGAGTTACG
Source organism: Cannabis sativa (assembly GCF_029168945.1). Lineage (NCBI taxonomy): Eukaryota > Viridiplantae > Streptophyta > Magnoliopsida > Rosales > Cannabaceae > Cannabis > Cannabis sativa. The sequence goes on from NC_083601.1 coordinate 66,251,420, forward strand.
GTTTGCGGAGATGCAAGCCCGGATCGAAGAACAAGACCTCGAGATTCGAGAGGTTGAGACGGCGGGGTGCTCCTGCCGGTTCCGGTGCCCATAGTTCCGGTGGCACCGCCCCTGGCCGCCCGTGCCGAGATAGTGGTGGCGGCCCATAGATTGGAACCATTGTATGAGCGGTTCGGAAGCAAGCACCTCCGTATTCTGGGAGGTCCGGACGTGATGAAAGCCGAACGGTGGGCGACGGTGATCACCAAGATTTTGAACTTCATGGGTGTCACCGGTAACGACGAGTGGTGTGCGCCACGTTTCGGTTCCGAGGAGGACGCCACGGTATGGTGGGACATGGTGTCTCGGATCCATGACGTCACCACCATGACACAGGAAAGGTTCCAGGAACTCTTTAACGCAAAGTATTACAATGAGGCGGTCAGAAGCGCCAAGAGGAAAGAGTTCGTTCACCTGACCCAGCGGGAGAACATGAGTGTCACTGAGTATACTACTCAGTTTGATCGGTTGGCGAGGTTAGCCTCGGGAATTGTGCCGACCGACTTCAGCAAGAAGGAGAAGTATCTGGACGGGTTGAATCCCAAGATCAGGCATGACCTGATGATCACCACAGACGCTAGCACCACCTATGCTCAGATGGTGGAGAAGGCACTTTGCGAGGCGAGGGCGCGGTGGGATGCATGTCAGAATCAGCCAGTACTCCGGTTGGTGGCGGGGCTCCTACCCCTCCTGCATCGAGCTATAGCGGGGAGTAGTGGTTCGGCCATTGATCGGAAGGAAGAGGGCACCCACTGCCGGCGGCTCGAGTCGGAACAAGAGGTTCGGGGGAACCGGAACGAGAGGAGTCGTCCTGGTGGTGCGAGACCCGATTCTCCTATCCCGAGTGCCCTAGGCGCAAGAGGCACCATCGGGGCGAGTGCAAAGGTCGGGGATGCTTTCATTGTGGCATGCCGGACACTTCAAGAGGGAATGTCCCCGGCTCCGACTCGGAGGCACCGAGAGCTCCGGCGATACCCACTCCGGCCGGGGTGTTCGCTATCACGCGGGCGATGCGGATGCCGGCCCATCGGTAGTCACGGGTCGGCTTTCTATTAACAACTCGCTATATTCGATCTTTGTTTGATTACTGGGGCTACACATTCTTATGTGGCGGCCGAGTCTTTAGTAAGTTGGGTAGACCCTATGATAGATATGAATCGGGGTTTGGAACCACTGTTACACAGCGGAGAATTGGTTATCTCCAATAGGTGGATTAGGTCTATGCCGATCAGGATAGATGGTAGAGAGTTAAGCGCTGATCTGATAGAGATGAGCTTAGTCGAATTTGATATTATTTTAGGAATGGATTTCCTATCTAAATATTCGGCGAGCATTGAGTGTAAAAGGAAGATGGTGGTCTTCCAACCGGAAAGTGAAGAACCGTTTGTATTTGTGGGTTCAGTTCAGGGATCTCGGATCCCGGTGATCTCGGCTATGTCAGCGAGAGAATTGTTGCACGGCGGGCGCTTAGGGTTTCTGGCCGTGGTGGTGGACACCACTCGGCCAGACACCATTCGGCCGAGAGGACATCGAGTGGTTCGGGAATTTTTGGACGTTTTTCCCGAAGAACTTCCAGGGTTACCACCTCAGCGGGAGATTGATTTCGTGATTGACTTGGCACCAGGGGTGGATCCGGTTTCCAAAGCCCCGTATAGAATGGCTCCAGCTGAACTTAAGGAATTAAAGATTCTGCTCCAAGGGTTGCTTGACATAGGGTTCATTCGGCCCAGTGTGTCACCACAGGGAGCCCGGTTTTGTTCGTCAAGAAGAAGGATGGATCTATGAGGATGTGCATCGACTACGGGGAGTTGAACAAGGCGACGGTGAAGAATAAATATCCATTACCTAGGATCGATGACTTGTTCGATCGGCTTCGGGGAAAGACGGTCTTTTCTAAGATTGATCTCCGTTCGGGTTATCATCGAGTTGAGAATCCGAGAGGAGGACATTCTGAAGACGGCTTTCCGCACTAGGTATGGACATTACGAGTTTCTGGTTATGTCATTCGGACTAACCAATGCTCCTGCAGCATTCATGGACCTGATGAATAGGGTATTCAAGGATTTCCTCGATATCTGTGTGATTGTGTTTATCGACGACATCCTCGTGTACTCTCAATCAGAAGAGGAGCATGAGTTACATCTGCAGATGGTACTGCAACGGCTTCGAGAACATAGACTTTATGCCAAGTTCAAGAAATGCGAGTTCTGGCTATCTCAGGTGTCCTTCCTAGGGCACATTGTGAGTAAAGATGGGATCAAGGTGGATCCCGGGAAGATTGAATCCGTCAGGGATTGGCCGAGACCGAAGACAGTGACAGAGATCAGAAGCCTCTTGGGATTAGCTGGATACTACCGTAGGTTCGTGGAGGGGTTCTCCAAAATCTCAATGCCCCTAGCAGAGCTTACAAAGAAGAATCAGCGGTTTATCTGGTCAGATAAATGCGAAGCTAGTTTTCAGGAGCTGAAACAGAGGTTGATTACTGCTCCGGTACTAGCTTTGCCCTCGGACAAGGAGAAGTTCGTAGTCTACTGTGACGCATCCAAACAAGGTTTGGGGTGTGTATTGATGCAAGCCGATCGGGTTATCGCTTATGCCTCCCGTCAGTTAAAGGATTATGAACAGCGATACCCGACTCATGATTTAGAATTAGCCGCAGTGGTTTTTGCACTGAAGATTTGGCGGCATTACCTTTATGGGGAGAAGTGTGAGATCTATACCGACCATAAAAGTCTCAAGTATTTCTTTACTCAGAAAGATTTGAACATGAGACAAAGGCGTTGGTTGGAATTAGTGAAGGATTACGATTGCGAGATCCTCTATCATCCGGGAAAAGCCAATGTTGTGGCCGATGCCACGAGCGAAAGGGTCCGGGCAAGTAGCTAGCATGGTTCGAGATCTCACCTCGGCTAGTAGAGGATATGGTTAGATCCAACATTGAGTTTGTGGTAGGTCGGCTTCACAACTTAACGCCGCAATCGATCTCGTTGGAAAGAATAAAGGTCGCTCGGATGACGGATACGGAGTTAGTGAAGATCCGAGGTGAGATATTGGCTGGTCAAGCCAAAGACTTTTCAGTGTCAGACAGTGGGATGCTTTTGTATAAAGCCAGGGTTTGTGTTCCGAACAGTGTGGAACTTAGAAATGAGATCTTTGAGGAGGCTCATTCTACTCCGTATTCTCTGCATCCCGGCACCACCAAGATGTACCAAGATTTGAAACCGTACTTCTGGTGGAATGGTATGAAGAAGAATTTGGTAGAATTCGTATCGAGATGCCTCACTTGTCAGCAGATCAAGGCTGAACATCAGAGACCAGCGGGGGTTGTTGCAGCCTCTAACCCTACCAGAATGGAAATGGGAGGATATTACGATGGATTTTGTGGTCGGGTTACCTAGGACCACGGGTTTGTATGATTCCATCTGGGTAGTGGTGGATCGATTTACGAAATCTGCTCATTTTCTGCCGGTTAGAACAACATTTTCAGTGGATCAGTTGGCAGAACTGTACGTCAGAGAGATAGTGAGACTTCACGGGGTACCGAAGTCTATAGTTTCGGACAGGGATCCGAAGTTCACCTCCAAATTTTGGCAAAGTTTGCAACGGGCAATGGGTACAAAGCTAAAATTCAGTACATCATTCCATCCTCAGACAGATGGTCAGTCCGAAAGGACAATTCAGATATTGGAGGATATGTTGAGAGCCTGTGTTATGGACTTTGAGAGTTCATGGAGTAAATATCTACCGTTGATAGAATTTTCGTACAACAACAGTTATCAGAGTACGATAGGAATGGCTCCCTATGAACTGTTGTACGGTAGGAAGTGTAGATCCCCTATCGACTGGGATGAGACAGGGGAGAGGAAATACCTAGGTCCGAGTCGGTTCGGCGGACCAATGAGGCGATAGAAAAGATAAAAGCTAGAATGCTTGCCTCACGGAAGCGGACGAGAAGAGTTACGCGGATCCGAAACGCAGAGATGTTGAGTTCCAAGTAGGGGAACATGTGTTTTTACGAGTATCTCCGATGAAGGGGATTAAACGTTTCGGGAAAAGAGGCAAGTTATGCCCTAGATTTACAGGACCTTTCGAGATTCTCGAGAAGATAGGTCAAGTGGCATATCGGTTAGCATTGCCTCCAGCCTTGTCAGCAGTGCACAACGTATTCCATGTCTCGATGTTGAGAAAATACGTTTCAGACCCCTCTCATATACTCAGTTATGAGAGTCTTCAGCCTCAGCCAGACATGACCTATGAGGAACAGCCAGTGCAGATCCTGGATAGAAAGGATAAAGTCCTTCGGAATAAGACCATAGCATTGGTCAAGGTTCTCTGGAGAAACAGTAAGGTGGAAGAAGCCACCTGGGAGCTAGAGTCAGATATGAGAGCTCAATATCCAGAGTTATTCAGGTTAGATTTCGGGGACGAAATCCTTTTAAGGGGGGGATAGTTGTAAAGCCCGCTTAGTTAATTTGGAAATTATTAGTTGGTTATGATTAATTATGAAATTATTTATAGCTATTTAAATAATTTATTATTCGGTTATTTATGTTATTCAGTATCTTGCATATTTTGCATTTCCGGTGTCCGGTATTTTGGAACTCAGCGTTTGGCTCAGTAGAAATCACAACTTAATATGTTAGTAGTTTGGGGACGGGTTTTAGACATTGGGAATGTCGGGAATGGCCAGAATTTAGAATTTCCCAAAAATACCCCTTTAGTATGATTTTCATGATTTTATGGTGAAGGGGCAAAATGGTCTTTTTGCCCCATTAGTGTTTTGTCTTTTAGTGACTTTTTATTTGAAAATTAAATGTTTAATTTTTAGTATTATTTGGCTAAAATAAGGGTTATGTAATGGGGGTTTAATTCATTTATCCAAAAATTTCAAAGTTTAGAAAAATTAGAAAATTGGAAAACCTCTCTTTTCTCTCTCTCTTTTTCGGCTGAAGGCTTGGGGTTCAAGGGCTAGTTTTCTTTCAATTTTCAAGCTAGTTTCATCCAATGTAAGTGTTCTTCTAATCCTTGGTAAAGTCTCTAACCTTTCTTGTTGTAATTTCTTGAAAAAAATGATGAAAATGATGATGCATGCATGATTAATTGAGGTTGTTCTTCTTTGTGTTTTGTTGATGTTTTACGTGGTTCAAAGCATGTTTAATTGATGTTAATTGAGTTGTTTGAAGCATGTTAGTTAGGTTGTTCAAAGCTTTTAGTTTCTATGTTAAAATATGTGATTTTTGAATGAAATGGTTCTATTTGTTCTTTGTGAAGTTGCTGGATGTTCTTTATAGTTTTCAGAGGTGATTATATGCTAGTTTAAGTAGATTTAAGCTAGTGGAATGCATGTTTAGGTGGTTTTGCTCAAGCTTGAGTTTGGAACTCAAAGCTTGAGCTCCAATGGTGATTTTTGTATATGTGTTTTCTGGGTGGTTTTGAGGCCTTAGATTTGTTCTTTGGGGTGTTTAGAGCGGTGCGGAAAGTTTGGTACCAATTAGGGTTGAATTGGTCGATTTATGAAAATTTTAGTTGGCTGCTGCGAGGAACGGAATTCGGTTGTACATCCGAAATTCCGGATGAGGGTTCTGAATTTTCCGAGCCGGAATTCGGTTGGGCAACCGGTCTAGGTTGGGGAAAATTCGGGGACCACTAGTTTTCCTCGTTTTTATGTTTTAGGGGGTATTGCCATGCTTTTTATCGATAGGGAAACTTTTAGTTCTTAGTTTTAGTCCGGGAAGTGATTTAGCGTGTCACTTATAGCGCTGTGATTTTTATGGTTTAGGAGCCGATGTCCGCGCTCGGCTTCGGTTCCGGTCGGGTTGACCGGCACACCTGAAATCGGAATCCAGGTAAGATTAGTATAACAGTATGCATATGTAGATTACATGTTTAGCGTGCATGTAGGAAGCCTGCCAGATTACATTAGTTATGTATTTAGGCTTCGAACCATCCAACCATGTCACGTCGGTACGAGTACCGGAGTATGACCGGACGGCGGAGTATGGCCGGTTCGGCCGATCAGTGACATTTGGTTGGTGGTTCGATCTTATTGACCTATCCCGTCGGTACGGTGGAGTATGACCGACGGCGGAGTATGGCCGGTTCGGCCGATCGAGGAGGATACTTGTCAATAGTACCGTCACTATGAACGTTCAAAACTCGGTACCATGTTGGACATGGCGGTAGTGGCTCGGTACCATGTTGGACATGGCGGTAAGCGGGACTCGGTATCGTGTTGGACACGACGGTTAGTATTATGTATGATATTATTATGCTTTTCTTGCGAGTACGTCGACTCACGGTTTATGTTCATGTGTAGGTAAAGGCAAGGCTATAGGCGATGGACCGTGAGCGAGCTTATGAGATTGTACATGTCGGGGCGGTTAGGCACCGGAGCGTACGATCCTCGGGACGACAAGGCCGAGTTTTTGTAAGCGGTCGTTAGACGACTTTTATTTTGATGTAACAATTATACGGTTAAACTTTTGTAAATGATTTTATAAATCGGGATCCTGAGACTTTTGTAATATGGTTTATAAGTTTAATTAAAAAGCAAAATTTTAATTAATCACGTTTTTCCATAAACCTCGTTGATTAGCAACGAGCTGCACAGTACGTTTAAAAATCACGTAATACGCCTAAGATAGTTAGGGTGTTACAATTTGGTATCGTAGCCGCCGGGTTGTCTTAGAAGATCGTCACGACATGTACAATCATCATCGGCGGTTAGCTCGGTTCACGGTTCGGTAAGCCTTTATTGCTTTAGTAGTTTATTTTATTCGGTTATGAAAAAGAAAAGCCGTTAGGAAGCATGTTAGTAGCTGATAGTAGAATAGGCGCATGTTTCGTTTTAATTTCCAAATTAAGCGGCATTAGTAAGCTCGCCTTGAATACGACACGATATGCCAACTCTTGGTTTCGCAGGCGGTTCTAACTAGATGGACGCCAGGCGGACTACCAGGAGTCAGGGCAACTCCGTGGGGTCGAACCAAGGACAGGGAGCTCAGTTTCCCCCACCTGCTAGGGGCCGAGGTAGAGGTCCCCGAGGCAGGGCTCGTGGCCGGGGTGATGAGAACCCGCCACGGGCTGCCCGAGCTCCCCGGCCCGATCGGGGAGCCCCGCGGGAGTTACGGTTTGCGGAGATGCAAGCCGGATCGAAGAACAAGACCTCGAGATTCGAGAGGTTGAGACGGCGGGGTGCTCCTGCCGGTTCCGGTGCCCATAGTTCCGGTGGCACACTGCCCCTGCTGCCCGAGCCGAGATAGTGGTGGCGGCCCATAGATTGGAACCATTGTATGAGCGGTTCGGAAGCAAGCACCTCGGTATTCTGGGAGGTCGGACGTGATGAAAGCCGAACGGTGGTGACGGTGATCACCAAGATTTTGAACTTCATGGGTGTCACGGTAACGACGAGTGGTGTGCGCCACGTTTCGGTTCCGGGAGGACGCCACAGTATGGTGGGACATGGTGTCTCGGATCCATGACGTCACCACCATGACTGGGAAAGGTTCCAGGAACTCTTTAACGCAAAGTATTACAATGAGGCGGTCAGAAGCGCCAAGAGGAAAGAGTTCGTTCACCTGACCCAGCGGGAGAACATGAGTGTCACTGAGTATACTACTCAGTTTGATCGGTTGGCGAGGTTAGCCTCGGGAATTGTGCCGACCGACTTCGGCAAGAAGGAGAAGTATGCGGACGGGTTGAATCCCGAGATCGGGCATGACACGATGATCACCACGGACGATAGCACCACCTATGCTCGGATGGTGGAGAAGGCCTTGCGAGGCGAGGGCGCGGTGGGGTGCATGTCGGAATCGGCGAGTACTCGGTTAGTGGCGGGGCTCCTACCCCTCTGCATCGGGCTATAGCGGGGAGTAGTGGTTCGGCCATTGATCGAGAGGAAGAGGGCACCCACGCCCGGCGGCTCGAGTCGAACAAGAGGTTCGGGGGAACCGAACGAGAGGAGTCGTCTGGTGGTGCGAGACCCGATTCTCCTATCCCGAGTGCCCTAGGCTGCAAGAGGCACCATCGGGGCGAGTGCAAAGGTCGGGGATGCTTTCATTGTGGCATGCCCGGACACTTGAAGGGAATGTCCCCGGCTCCGACCGGAGGCACCGAGAGCTCCGGCGATACCCACTCCGGCCCGGGGTGTTCGCTATCACGCGGTGATGCGGATGCCGGCCCATCGGTAGTCACGGGTCGGCTTTCTATTAACAACTCGCTATATTCGGTCTTTGTTTGATTACGGGGCTACACATTCTTATGTGGCGGCCGAGTCTTTAGTAAGTTGGGTAGACCACTATGATAGATATGAATCGGGGTTTGGAACCACATTACACAGCGGAGAATTGGTTATCTCCAATAGGTGGATTAGGTCTATGCCGATCAGGATAGATGGTAGAGAGTTAAGCGCTGATCTGATAGAGATGAGCTTAGTCGAATTTGATATTATTTTAGGAATGGATTTCCTATCTAAATATTCGGCGAGCATTAAGTGTAAAAGGAAGATGGTGGTCTTCCAACCGGAAAGTGAAGAACCGTTTGTATTTGTGGGTTCAGTTCAGGGATCTCGGATCTCGGTGATCTCGGCTATGTCAGCGAGAGAATTGTTGCACGGCGGGCGCTTAGGGTTTCTGGCCGTGGTGGTGGACACCACTCGGCCAGACACCATTCGGCCAGAGGACATCAGAGTGGTTCGGGAATTTTTGGACGTTTTTCCCGAAGAACTTCCGGGGTTACCACCTCGGCGGGAGATTGATTTCGTGATTGACTTGGCACCGGGGGTGGATCCGGTTTCCAAAGCCCGTATAGAATGGCTCCGGCTGAACTTAAGGAATTAAAGATTCGGCTCCAAGGGTTGCTTGACATAGGGTTCATTCGGCCCGGTGTGTCACCACTGGGAGCCCGGTTTTGTTCGTCAAGAAGAAGGATGGATCTATGAGGATGTGCATCGACTACGGGGAGTTGAACAAGGCGACGGTGAAGAATAAATATCCATTACCTAGGATCGATGACTTGTTCGATCAGCTTCAGGGAAAGACGGTCTTTTCTAAGATTGATCTCCGTTCGGGTTATCATCAGTTGAGAATCCGAGAGGAGGACATTCCGAAGACGGCTTTCCGCACTAGGTATGGACATTACGAGTTTCTGGTTATGTCATTCGGACTAACCAATGCTCCTGCAGCATTCATGGACCTGATGAATAGGGTATTCAAGGATTTCCTCGATATACGTGTGATTGTGTTTATCGACGACATCCTCGTGTACTCTCAATCAGAAGAGGAGCATGAGTTACATCTGCAGATGGTACTGCAACGGCTTCGAGAACATAGACTTTATGCCAAGTTCAAGAAATGCGAGTTCTGGCTATCTCAGGTGTCCTTCCTAGGGCACATTGTGAGTAAAGATGGGATCAAGGTGGATCCGGGAAGATTGAATCCGTCGGGGATTGGCGAGACCGAAGACGGTGACGAGAGATCGAAGCCTCTTGGGATTAGGCCGGATACTACCGTAGGTTCGTGGAGGGGTTCTCCAAAATCTCAATGCCCCTAACAGGAGCTTACAAAGAAGAATCGGCGGTTTATGCGGTCGGATAAATGCGAAGCTAGTTTTCGGGGCTGAAACGAGAGGTTGATTCTTTGCTCCGTGTACTAGCTTTGCCCTCGGACAAGGAGAAGTTCGTAGTCTCTTGTGACGCATCCAAACAAGGTTTGGGGTGTGTATTGATGCAAGCGATCGGGTTATCGCTTATGCCTCCGTCGGTTAAAGGATTATGAACGGCGATACCCGAGCTCATGATTTAGAATTAGCCGCGGTGGTTTTTGCCTTTGAAGATTTGGCGGCATTACCTTTATGGGGAGAAGTGTGAGATCTATACGAGCCATAAAAGTCTCAAGTATTTCTTTACTCGAAAGATTTGAACATGAGACAAAGGCGTTGGTTGGAATTAGTGAAGGATTACGATTGCGAGATCCTCTATCATCCGGAAAAGCCAATGTTGTGGCCGATGCCACGAGCGAGAAAGGGTCCGGGCAAGTAGCTAGCATGGTTCGGATCTCACCTCGGCTAGTAGAGGATATGGTTAGATCCAACATTGAGTTTGTGGTAGGTCGGCTTCACAACTTAACGCCGCAATCGATACGTTGGAAAGAATAAAGGTCGCTCAGATGACAGATCTGGAGTTAGTGAAGATCCGAGGTGAGATATTGGCTGGTCAAGCCAAAGACTTTTCAGTGTCAGACAGTGGGATGCTTTTGTATAAAGCCAGGGTTTGTGTTCCGAACAGTGTGGAACTTAGAAATGAGATCTTTGAGGAGGCTCATTCTACTCCGTATTCTCTGCATCCCGGCACCACCAAGATGTACCAAGATTTGAAACCGTACTTCTGGTGGAATGGTATGAAGTAGAATTTGGTAGAATTCGTATCGAGATGCCTCACTTGTCAGCGGATCAAGGCCGAACATCGAGAGACCGAGCGGGGTTGTTGCGGCCTCTAACCCTACCGGAATGGAAATGGGAGGATATTACGATGGATTTTGTGGTCGGGTTACCTAGGACCACGGGTTTGTATGATTCCATACGGGTAGTGGTGGATCGATTTACGAAATCTGCTCATTTTACGCGGTTAGAACAACATTTTCGGTGGATCGGTTGGCGGGCGTACGTCAGAGAGATAGTGAGACTTCACGGGGTACCGAAGTCTATAGTTTCGGACAGGGATCCGAAGTTCACCTCCAAATTTTGGCAAAGTTTGCAACGGGCAATGGGTACAAAGCTAAAATTCAGTACATCATTCCATCCTCAGACAGATGGTCAGTCCGAAAGGACAATTCAGATATTGGAGGATATGTTGAGAGCTGTGTTATGGACTTTGAGAGTTCATGGAGTAAATATCTACCGTTGATAGAATTTTCGTACAACAACGGTTATCGTAGTACGATAGGGATGGCTCCCATGAACCGTTGTACGGTAGGAAGTGTAGATCCCCTATCGGCGGATGAGACGGGGAGAGGAAATACCTAGGTCCGAGTCGGTTCAGCGGACCAATGAGGCGATAGAAAAGATAAAAGCTAGAATGCTTGCCTCACAGAGCAGACAGAAGAGTTACGCGGATCCGAAACGCAGAGATGTTGAGTTCCAAGTAGGGGAACATGTGTTTTTACGAGTATCTCCGATGAAGGGGATTAAACGTTTCGGGAAAAGAGGCAAGTTATGCCACTAGATTTACGGGACCTTTCGAGATTCTCGAGAAGATAGGTCGAAGTGGCATATCGGTTAGCATTGCCTCCGGCCTTGTCGGCGGTGCACAACGTATTCCATGTCTCGATGTTGAGAAAATACGTTTCGAGACCCCTCTCATATACTCGGTTATGAGAGTCTTCGGCCTCGGCCCGGACATGACCTATGAGGAACAGCCAGTGCAGATCCTGGATAGAAAGGATAAAGTCCTTCGGAATAAGACCATAGCATTGGTCAAGGTTCTCTGGAGAAACAGTAAGGTGGAAGAAGCCACCTGGGAGCTAGAGTCAGATATGAGAGCTCAATATCCAGAGTTATTCAGGTTAGATTTCGGGGACGAAATCCTTTTAAGGGGGGGATAGTTGTAAAGCCCGCTTAGTTAATTTGGAAATTATTAGTTGGTTATGATTAATTATGAAATTATTTATAGCTATTTAAATAATTTATTATTCGGTTATTTATGTTATTCGGTATCTTGCATATTTTGCATTTCGGTGTCGGTATTTTGGAACTCGGCGTTTGGCTCGGTAGAAATCACAACTTAATATGTTAGTAGTTTGGGGACGGGTTTTAGACATTGGGAATGTCGGGAATGGCCGGAATTTAGAATTTCCCAAAAATACCCCTTTAGTATGATTTTCATGATTTTATGGTGAAGGGGCAAAATGGTCTTTTTGCCCCATTAGTGTTTTGTCTTTTAGTGACTTTTTATTTGAAAATTAAATGTTTAATTTTTAGTATTATTTGGCTAAAATAAGGGTTATGTAATGGGGGTTTAATTCATTTATCCAAAAATTTCAAAGTTTAGAAAAATTAGAAAATTGGAAAACCTCTCTTTTCTCTCTCTCTTTTCTACCTTTGAAGGCTTGGGGTTCAAGGGCTAGTTTTCTTTCAATTTTCAAGCTAGTTTCATCCAATGTAAGTGTTCTTCTAATCCTTGGTAAAGTCTCTAACCTTTCTTGTTGTAATTTCTTGAAAAAAATGATGAAAATGATGATGCATGCATGATTAATTGAGGTTGTTCTTCTTTGTGTTTTGTTGATGTTTTCTCGTGGTTCAAAGCATGTTTAATTGATGTTAATTGAGTTGTTTGAAGCATGTTAGTTAGGTTGTTCAAAGCTTTTAGTTTCTATGTTAAAATAGGTGATTTTTGAATGAAATGGTTCTATTTGTTCTTTGTGAAGTTGCTTTGGATGTTCTTTATAGTTTTCATAGGTGATTATATGCTAGTTTAAGTAGATTTAAGCTAGTGGAATGCATGTTTAGGTGGTTTTGCTCAAGCTTGAGTTTGGAACTCAAAGCTTGAGCTCCAATGGTGATTTTTGTATATGTGTTTTACGGGTGGTTTTGAGGCCTTAGATTTGTTCTTTGGGGTGTTTAGAGCAGTACGGAAAGTTTGGTACCAATTGGGGTTGAATTGGTCGAGTTATGAAAATTTTAGTTGGCTGCTCGCGAGGAACCGGAATTCGGTTGTACATCCGAAATTCCGGATGAGGGTTCTGAATTTTCCGAACGGAATTCGGTTGGGCAACCGGTCTACGGTTGGGGAAAATTCGGGGACCCTAGTTTTCCTCGTTTTTATGTTTTAGGGGTATTGCCATGCTTTTTATCGATAGGGAAACTTTTAGTTCTTAGTTTTAGTCCCGGGAAGTGATTTAGCGTGTCACTTATAGCGTTGTGATTTTTATGGTTTAGGAGCCAATGTCCGTAGCTCGGCTTCGGTTCCGGTCGGGTTGACGGCACACTGAAATCGGAATCCGGGTAAGATTAGTATAACGGTATGCATATGTAGATTACATGTTTAGCGTGCATGTAGGAAGCTGCTGATTACATTAGTTATGTATTTAGGCTTCGAACCATCCAACCATGTCACGTCGGTACGAGTGGAGTATGACCGACGGCGGAGTATGACCGGTTCGGCCGATCAGTGACATTTGGTTGGTGGTTCGGTCTTATTGACCTATCCCGTCGGTACGAGCTGGAGTATGACCGACGGCGGAGTATGACCGGTTCGGCCGATCGGAGGATACTTGTCAATAGTACCGTCCCTATGAACGTTCAAAACTCGGTACCATGTTGGACATGGCGGTAGTGGCTCGGTACCATGTTGGACATGGCGGTAAGCGGGACTCGGTATCGTGTTGGACACGACGAGTTAGTATTATGTATGATATTATTATGCTTTTCTTGCGAGTCCGTCGACTCACGGTTTATGTTCATGTGTAGGTAAAGGCAAGGCTATAGGGATGGACCGTGAGCGAGCTTATGAGATTGTACATGTCGGGGCGGTTAGGCCTGGAGCGTACGATCCTCGGGACAGCAAGGCTGAGTTTTTGTAACTGGTCGTTAGACGACTTTTATTTTGATGTAACAGTTATACAGTTAAACTTTTGTAAATGATTTTATAAATCGGGATCCCGAGACTTTTGTAATATGGTTTATAAGTTTAATTAAAAAGCAAAATTTTAATTAATCACGTTTTTCCATAAACCTCGTTGATTAGCAACGAGCTGCACAGTACGTTTAAAAATCACGTAATACGCCTAAGATAGTTAGGGTGTTACAATTTGGTATCGAGCCGCTGTGTTGTCTTCCGAAGATCGTCACGACATGTACAATCATCATCAGCAGTTAGCTCGGTTCACGGTTCAGTAAGCCTTTATTGCTTTAGTAGTTTATTTTATTCAGTTATGAAAAAGAAAAGCCTGTTAGGAAGCATGTTAGTAGCCTGATAGTAGAATAGGCGCATGTTTCGTTTTTAATTTCCAAATTAAGCGGCATTAGTAAGCTCGCCTTGAATACGACCTGATATGCCAACTCTTGGTTTCGCAGGCGGTTCTAACTAGATGGACGCCAGGCGGACTACCAGAGTCGGGGCAACTCCGTGGGGTCGAACCAAGGACGGGGAGCTCGGTTTCCCCCACTGCTAGGGGCGAGGTAGAGGTCCCCGAGGCGGGGGCTCGTGGCGGGGTGATGAGAACCCGCCACGGGCTGCCCGGGCTCCCCCGGCCGATCGGGGAGCCCCGAATCGGGAGTTACGGTTTGCGGAGATGCAAGCCGGATCGAAGAACAAGACCTCGAGATTCGTAGGTTGAGACGGCAGGTGCTCCTGCAGCCCGGCCCATAGTTCCGGGCACCGCCTCGCCGCCTGTGCCGAGATAGTGGTGGCGGCCCATAGATTGGAACCATTGTATGAGCGGTTCCGAAGCAAGCACCTCCGTATTCCTGGGAGGTCCGGACGTGATGAAAGCCGAACAAAGGGGCGACGGTGATCACCAAGATTTTGAACTTCATGGGTGTCACCGTAACGACGAGTGGTGTGCGCCACGTTTCGGGCCAGAGGACGCCCGGGTATGGTGGGACATGGTGTCTCGGCATCCATGACGTCACCACCATGACCTGGGAAAGGTTCCAGGAACTCTTTAACGCAAAGTATTACAATGAGGCGGTCAGAAGCGCCAAGAGGAAAGAGTTCGTTCACCTGACCCAGCGGGAGAACATGAGTGTCACTGAGTATACTACTCAGTTTGATCGGTTGGCGAGGTTAGCCTCGGGAATTGTGCCGACCGACTTCAGCAAGAAGGAGAAGTATCTGGACGGGTTGAATCCCAAGATCAGGCATGACCTGATGATCACCACAGACGATAGCACCACCTATGCTCAGATGGTGGAGAAGGCACTGCGAGCTGAGGGCGCAGTGGGGTGCATGTCAGAATCAGCGAGTACTCCGGTTAGTGGCGGGGCTCCTACCCCTCCTGCATCAGGCTATAGCAGGGGGAGTAGTGGTTCGGCCATTGATCAGAGGAAGAGGGCACCCACTGCTTCCGGCGGCTCGAGTCAGAACAAGAGGTTCCGGGGGAACCGCAACGAGAGGGAGTCGTCCTGGTGGTACTGAGACCCGATTCTCCTATCCCGAGTGCCCTAGCTGCAAGAGGCACCATCGGGGCGAGTGCAAAGGTCAGGGATGCTTTCATTGTGGCATGCCCGGACACTTCAAGAGGGAATGTCCCCAGCTCCGACCAGAGGCACCGAGAGCTCCAGCGATACCCACTCCAGCCAGGGTGTTCGCTATCACGCAGGCTGATGCAGATGCCAGCCCATCAGTAGTCACAGGTCAGCTTTCTATTAACAACTCGCTATATTCAGTGCTGTTTGATTCTGGGGCTACACATTCTTATGTGGCGGCCAGAGTCTTTAGTAAGTTGGGTAGACCCTATGATAGATATGAATCAGGGTTTGGAACCCTGTTACCTGGCGGAGAATTGGTTATCTCCAATAGGTGGATTAGGTCTATGCCGATCAGGATAGATGGTAGAGAGTTAAGCGCTGATCTGATAGAGATGAGCTTAGTCGAATTTGATATTATTTTAGGAATGGATTTCCTATCTAAATATTCGGCGAGCATTGAGTGTAAAAGGAAGATGGTGGTCTTCCAACCGGAAAGTGAAGAACCGTTTGTATTTGTGGGTTCAGTTCAGGGATCTCGGATCCCGGTGATCTCGGCTATGTCAGCGAGAGAATTGTTGCACGGCGGGCGCTTAGGGTTTCTGGCCGTGGTGGTGGACACCACTCGGCCAGACACCATTCGGCCAGAGGACATCAGAGTGGTTCGGGAATTTTTGGACGTTTTTCCCGAAGAACTTCCAGGGTTACCACCTCAGCGGGAGATTGATTTCGTGATTGACTTGGCACCAGGGGTGGATCCGGTTTCCAAAGCCCCGTATAGAATGGCTCCAGCTGAACTTAAGGAATTAAAGATTCAGCTCCAAGGGTTGCTTGACATAGGGTTCATTCGGCCCAGTGTGTCACCCTGGGGAGCCCCGGTTTTGTTCGTCAAGAAGAAGGATGGATCTATGAGGATGTGCATCGACTACAGGGAGTTGAACAAGCTGACGGTGAAGAATAAATATCCATTACCTAGGATCGATGACTTGTTCGATCAGCTTCAGGGAAAGACGGTCTTTTCTAAGATTGATCTCCGTTCGGGTTATCATCAGTTGAGAATCCGAGAGGAGGACATTCCGAAGACGGCTTTCCGCACTAGGTATGGACATTACGAGTTTCTGGTTATGTCATTCGGACTAACCAATGCTCCTGCAGCATTCATGGACCTGATGAATAGGGTATTCAAGGATTTCCTCGATATCTGTGTGATTGTGTTTATCGACGACATCCTCGTGTACTCTCAATCAGAAGAGGAGCATGAGTTACATCTGCAGATGGTACTGCAACGGCTTCGAGAACATAGACTTTATGCCAAGTTCAAGAAATGCGAGTTCTGGCTATCTCAGGTGTCCTTCCTAGGGCACATTGTGAGTAAAGATGGGATCAAGGTGGATCCCGGGAAGATTGAATCCGTCAGGGATTGGCCGAGACCGAAGACAGTGACAGAGATCAGAAGCCTCTTGGGATTAGCTGGATACTACCGTAGGTTCGTGGAGGGGTTCTCCAAAATCTCAATGCCCCTAACCGAGCTTACAAAGAAGAATCAGCGGTTTATCTGGTCAGATAAATGCGAAGCTAGTTTTCAGGAGCTGAAACAGAGGTTGATTACTGCTCCGGTACTAGCTTTGCCCTCGGACAAGGAGAAGTTCGTAGTCTACTGTGACGCATCCAAACAAGGTTTGGGGTGTGTATTGATGCAAGCCGATCGGGTTATCGCTTATGCCTCCCGTCAGTTAAAGGATTATGAACAGCGATACCCGACTCATGATTTAGAATTAGCCGCAGTGGTTTTTGCACTGAAGATTTGGCGGCATTACCTTTATGGGGAGAAGTGTGAGATCTATACCGACCATAAAAGTCTCAAGTATTTCTTTACTCAGAAAGATTTGAACATGAGACAAAGGCGTTGGTTGGAATTAGTGAAGGATTACGATTGCGAGATCCTCTATCATCCCGGAAAAGCCAATGTTGTGGCCGATGCCCTGAGCAGAAAGGGTCCCGGGCAAGTAGCTAGCATGGTTCAGATCTCACCTCAGCTAGTAGAGGATATGGTTAGATCCAACATTGAGTTTGTGGTAGGTCAGCTTCACAACTTAACGCTGCAATCTGATCTGTTGGAAAGAATAAAGGTCGCTCAGATGACAGATCTGGAGTTAGTGAAGATCCGAGGTGAGATATTGGCTGGTCAAGCCAAAGACTTTTCAGTGTCAGACAGTGGGATGCTTTTGTATAAAGCCAGGGTTTGTGTTCCGAACAGTGTGGAACTTAGAAATGAGATCTTTGAGGAGGCTCATTCTACTCCGTATTCTCTGCATCCCGGCACCACCAAGATGTACCAAGATTTGAAACCGTACTTCTGGTGGAATGGTATGAAGAAGAATTTGGTAGAATTCGTATCGAGATGCCTCACTTGTCAGCAGATCAAGGCTGAACATCAGAGACCAGCAGGGTTGTTGCAGCCTCTAACCCTACCAGAATGGAAATGGGAGGATATTACGATGGATTTTGTGGTCGGGTTACCTAGGACCACGGGTTTGTATGATTCCATCTGGGTAGTGGTGGATCGATTTACGAAATCTGCTCATTTTCTGCCGGTTAGAACAACATTTTCAGTGGATCAGTTGGCGAACCGTACGTCGTAGAGATAGTGAGACTTCACGGGGTACCGAAGTCTATAGTTTCGGACAGGGATCCGAAGTTCACCTCCAAATTTTGGCAAAGTTTGCAACGGGCAATGGGTACAAAGCTAAAATTCAGTACATCATTCCATCCTCAGACAGATGGTCAGTCCGAAAGGACAATTCAGATATTGGAGGATATGTTGAGAGCCTGTGTTATGGACTTTGAGTGTTCATGGAGTAAATATCTACCGTTGATAGAATTTTCGTACAACAACAGTTATCAGAGTACGATAGGGATGGCTCCCTATGAACTGTTGTACGGTAGGAAGTGTAGATCCCCTATCGACTGGGATGAGACAGGGGAGAGGAAATACCTAGGTCCAGAGTCAGTTCAGCGGACCAATGAGGCGATAGAAAAGATAAAAGCTAGAATGCTTGCCTCACAGAGCAGACAGAAGAGTTACGCGGATCCGAAACGCAGAGATGTTGAGTTCCAAGTAGGGGAACATGTGTTTTTACGAGTATCTCCGATGAAGGGGATTAAACGTTTCGGGAAAAGAGGCAAGTTATGCCCTAGATTTACAGGACCTTTCGAGATTCTCGAGAAGATAGGTCAAGTGGCATATCGGTTAGCATTGCCTCCAGCCTTGTCAGCAGTGCACAACGTATTCCATGTCTCGATGTTGAGAAAATACGTTTCAGACCCCTCTCATATACTCAGTTATGAGAGTCTTCAGCCTCAGCCAGACATGACCTATGAGGAACAGCCAGTGCAGATCCTGGATAGAAAGGATAAAGTCCTTCGGAATAAGACCATAGCATTGGTCAAGGTTCTCTGGAGAAACAGTAAGGTGGAAGAAGCCACCTGGGAGCTAGAGTCAGATATGAGAGCTCAATATCCAGAGTTATTCAGGTTAGATTTCGGGGACGAAATCCTTTTAAGGGGGGGATAGTTGTAAAGCCCGCTTAGTTAATTTGGAAATTATTAGTTGGTTATGATTAATTATGAAATTATTTATAGCTATTTAAATAATTTATTATTCGGTTATTTATGTTATTCAGTATCTTGCATATTTTGCATTTCCGGTGTCCGGTATTTTGGAACTCAGCGTTTGGCTCAGTAGAAATCACAACTTAATATGTTAGTAGTTTGGGGACGGGTTTTAGACATTGGGAATGTCGGGAATGGCCGGGAATTTAGAATTTCCCAAAAATACCCCTTTAGTATGATTTTCATGATTTTATGGTGAAGGGGCAAAATGGTCTTTTTGCCCCATTAGTGTTTTGTCTTTTAGTGACTTTTTATTTGAAAATTAAATGTTTAATTTTTAGTATTATTTGGCTAAAATAAGGGTTATGTAATGGGGGTTTAATTCATTTATCCAAAAATTTCAAAGTTTAGAAAAATTAGAAAATTGGAAAACCTCTCTTTTCTCTCTCTCTTTTTCGGCTGAAGGCTTGGGGTTCAAGGGCTAGTTTTCTTTCAATTTTCAAGCTAGTTTCATCCAATGTAAGTGTTCTTCTAATCCTTGGTAAAGTCTCTAACCTTTCTTGTTGTAATTTCTTGAAAAAAATGATGAAAATGATGATGCATGCATGATTAATTGAGGTTGTTGCTGCTGTGTTTTGTTGATGTTTTCTGTGGTTCAAAGCATGTTTAATTGATGTTAATTGAGTTGTTTGAAGCATGTTAGTTAGGTTGTTCAAAGCTTTTAGTTTCTATGTTAAAATATGTGATTTTTGAATGAAATGGTTCTATTTGTTGCTGTGAAGTTGCTGGATGTTCTTTATAGTTTTCAGAGGTGATTATATGCTAGTTTAAGTAGATTTAAGCTAGTGGAATGCATGTTTAGGTGGTTTTGCTCAAGCTTGAGTTTGGAACTCAAAGCTTGAGCTCCAATGGTGATTTTTGTATATGTGTTTTCTGGGTGGTTTTGAGGCCTTAGATTTGTTCTTTGGGGTGTTTAGAGCAGGTCTGGAAAGTTTGGTACCAATTGGGGTTGAATTGGTCGAGTTATGAAAATTTTAGTTGGCTGCCTGCGAGGAACCGGAATTCCGGTTGTACATCCGGAATTCCGGATGAGGGTTCTGAATTTTCCAGAACCGGAATTCCGGTTGGGCAACCGGTCTACCGGTTGGGGAAAATTCAGGGACCCTAGTTTTCCTCGTTTTTATGTTTTAGGGGGTATATGCTTTTTATCGATAGGGAAACTTTTAGTTCTTAGTTTTAGTCCCCGGGAAGTGATTTAGCGTGTCACTTATAGCGCTGTGATTTTTATGGTTTAGGAGCCAGTAATCCGCCGCTCAGCTTCAGTTCCAGTCAGGTTGACCGGCACACCTGAAATCGGAATCCAGGTAAGATTAGTATAACAGTATGCATATGTAGATTACATGTTTAGCGTGCATGTAGGAAGCCTGCTAGATTACATTAGTTATGTATTTAGGCTTCGAACCATCCAACCCTGTCACGTCGGTACAGGCTGGAGTATGACCAGCAGCCGGAGTATGACCGGTTCGACCGATCAGGCTGACATTTGGTTGGTGGTTCAGTGCTATTGACCTATCCCGTCGGTACAGGCTGGAGTATGACCAGCAGCCGGAGTATGACCGGTTCGACCGATCAGGAGGATACTTGTCAATAGTACCGTCCCTATGAACGTTCAAAACTCAGTACCATGTTGGACATGGCAGTAGTGGCTCAGTACCATGTTGGACATGGCAGTAGCGGGACTCAGTATCGTGTTGGACACGACAGTTAGTATTATGTATGATATTATTATGCTTTTCTTACTGAGTCTGTCGACTCACAGTTTATGTTCATGTGTAGGTAAAGGCAAGGCTATAGCTGATGGACCGTGAGCGAGCTTATGAGATTGTACATGTCGGGGCGGTTAGGCCTGGAGCGTACGATCCTCGGGACAGCAAGGCTGAGTTTTTTGTAACTGGTCGTTAGACGACTTTTATTTTGATGTAACAGTTATACAGTTAAACTTTTGTAAATGATTTTATAAATCGGGATCCCGAGACTTTTGTAATATGGTTTATAAGTTTAATTAAAAAGCAAAATTTTAATTAATCACGTTTTTCCATAAACCTCGTTGATTAGCAACGAGCTGCACAGTACGTTTAAAAATCACGTAATACGCCTAAGATAGTTAGGGTGTTACATCGGTTCACGGTTCAGTAAGCCTGTACTTGTTTAGTATTTTAAATAAATGTGAATGTGAAAGCATGATAGGAAGCATATTAGATTTTAATTAATTATTTAAAAAAAAAAGTTTGTTGCCTTTTAAGTCTTTAAAGAGCGGTGTTAAGTTTTGATCGTTGTCTAACCTGCCTGGCTTATGGATTCACAGGCTAAGTCCTATTAAATGGACGCCCCGCGAAATACAAGAAGTCAGGGTGGCATGGTTGAGACCGGAGGCGGTCAGGGGAATCCTCAAAATCCTCGTGGTCGCGGCCGTGGCCGTGGCAGAGCTCAGGGTGGTCGCCCTGTAAATCCACCTCAAGCTCCTCCTGATTGGGAGCAAAGATTTGCTGAGATGCAAGATAGAATCCGCCAGCAAGATGAAGAGTTTCAAAGATAGAGGCAGCAGGGTCCTCCTGCCGTGCCTCCTCAAGTGGTTCAGGCCGTTGCAGTTCCTGCGGTGCCAGCAGAACAACCTGTTGTTGGCAACCTTATGGAATCGTTGTACGAAAGATTCCGGAAACAGGCACCTCCAGTGTTTCTGGGAGGTCCTGATGTGATGAAGGCCGAGCAGTGGCTTTCGGTGATCGAGCGTATTCTCAATTTTATGGGAGTGGTTGGTAATGATCGGGTGACCTGGGCCACTTTCCAGTTTCAGGAAGACGCTCTCGTGTGGTGGGAGTTGATAACCCTCACTCGAGACGTCACGCTGATGACTTGGGAAGAATTCAAGGAGTTATTTAACTCCAAGTATTATAATGAAGCAGACCGCAGTGCAAAGCGGAAAGAGTTCACTGATCTAGTTCAAACCGAGGGAATGTCGGTTACTGAATACACGACAAAGTTTGATCGGTTGGCTAAGTTGGCGGCGGGAATTGTGCCGACTGATTTTAGCAAGAAAGAAAAATATTTGGCGGGTTTGAGTGCAAAGATTCGACATGACCTAGTGATTACTACCACTGAAGCAACCACATATGCGGAGATGGTTGAAAAGGCTTTGAGAGCCGAGGGTGCTGTGAAATTTCTTCAGGAGCCCCGGGTGACTCCGAGTGTTGGTGGAACCCCCACTGTTCCTACTCCTATTTATGGTAGGGATGGTGGTGACTCCACCACTGAGCAGAAAAGAAAAGTTGTTCCAGCTTCTAGTGGCTCGGGGCAAAGCAAGCGGTTCCGAGGGAACCAAGGCAGAGGAGGACGCCAGGGTTACTCTTACCCTGAGTGTCCACGGTGCAAGAAACATCATCCGGGAGAGTGTAACCAGAGGACATGCTTTCTGTGTGGCATGGTGGGGCATTTCAAGAAAGATTGCCCCCAGGCAAAGAAAGAGGAGCCGAAAGCTGAGGTGAAACCGGTTCCTGCTCGTGTGTTTGCCATTACCCAAGCTGATGCTGCAGCCAGTCCTTCTGTTGTGACAGGTCAGCTTCCCGTCAACAACTTGTTATTTACAGTATTATTTGACTCGGGAGCTACACGTTCATATGTGGCTACAAGAGTGATTGACCTTTTGGGTAGGCCTTGTGATATTTTAGAAAGAGGGTTTGGAACCCTAATGCCTAGCGGGGAATTGGTTATCTCTAATAGGCGCATTAGGTCTATGCCAATTAGGATCGAAGATAGGGAATTGAGTACTGACCTTATAGAATTGAAATTAACTGAGTTTGATACCATACTGGGAATGGATTTCCTATCCAAGTATTCGGCCAGTATAGATTGTAGGCGTAAAATGGTGACTTTTCAGTCGGAAGGTGAAAATCCATTTGTTTATGTTGGATCAGATCAGGGGTCTCGGATCCCGGTTATTTCTGTGCTGAGGGCTAGGGATTTACTATGCAATGGTTGTGTAGGATTTCTAGCGGTAGTTTTTGACTCCAGCAGACCTGAAACATTTGGGCCTGAGGTAGTCCGGGTGGTGAAAGATTTTCTTGATGTGTTTCCCGAGGAGTTGCCGGGATTGCCGCCACAGCGAGAGATTGACTTTGTAATTGATTTGGCACCTGGAGTCGAACCTGTTTCTAAAGCTCCATATAGGATGGCTCCAGCAGAACTCAAGGAGCTTAAGTTACAACTCCAGGGGATGCTTGATATTGGGTTTATTCGACCCAGTGTATCGCCTTGGGGAGCTCCGGTTCTCTTTGTGAAAAAGAAAGATGGTTCCCTCAGAATGTGTATCGATTATCGGGAACTAAACAAGCTGACGATTAAGAACAAGTACCCGTTGCCCAGGATCGACGATCTGTTCGATCAGCTTCAGGGAAAGACAGTGTTTTCGAAGATTGATTTACGGTCTGGTTATCATCAACTCAGAATTCGGGAGGAGGACATACCGAAGACTGCTTTTAGAACCAGATATGGGCACTATGAGTTTCTGGTAATGTCGTTCGGATTGACTAATGCTCCTGCGGCCTTTATGGATCTCATGAATAGGGTATTCAAGGATTTCCTCGATAACTGCGTTATAGTGTTTATCGATGACATTCTTGTATACTCTCAGTCAGAAGAGGAGCACGAGCATCATCTTCGAATGGTGTTACAGCGACTTAGGGATCACAAGCTGTATGCCAAGTTCAAAAAGTGCGAATTCTGGTTGTCCGAGGTGTCCTTTCTGGGTCATATTGTTGGGAAGAATGGAATTATGGTCGATCCAAACAAGGTAGAATCAGTGAAGAATTGGCCGAGGCCTAAGTCTGTGACGGAAGTTCAAAGTTTTCTCGGGTTAGCAGGGTATTATCGACGTTTCGTCGAAGGATTTTCTAAACTTTCTATGCCCCTAACCGAATTGACCAAGAAAAATCAGAGATTTGTGTGGTCAGATAAGTGTGAGACAAGCTTTCAGGAATTGAAGCAACGTTTGATAACAGCTCCGGTGTTAGCTTTGCCATCAGATCAAGAAAAATTTGTGGTTTATTGTGATGCATCCAGACAGGGTCTGGGATGTGTTCTGATGCAAGCTGACAGAGTCATAGCTTATGCCTCTCGTCAATTGAAAGATTATGAGCAGCGTTACCCAACTCATGATTTAGAGCTCGCTGCTGTGGTTTTTGCTTTAAAGATTTGGCGACATTATCTTTACGGTGAAAAGTGTGAGATTTATACTGATCATAAGAGTCTTAAATACTTTTTCACCCAGAAAGATCTGAATATGAGGCAAAGAAGGTGGTTGGAGTTGGTTAAGGACTACGATTGTGAAATACTGTATCACCCCGGGAAACCCAATGTTGTGGCCGATGCTTTGAGCAGAAAGGGTCCAGGGCAAGTTTGTTCTACGGTTATGATAGTCCCTCAACTAGCTTCGGAAATGGTTAGTGCAGGGATTGAGTTCGTGGTCGGGAAGTTACATAATTTAACACTCCAATCTGATCTGTTGGAGAGAATCAGAAAGGCACAACTGGAAGATCCCGAGCTAGTTAAAGTTCGAGACGAAGTAGTGGCTGGTCGGCCTAGAGGCTTTTCAGTCTCGAGCAGTGGAATGTTGTTATATAAAGCTCGAGTTTGTGTTCCTAGTGTTGATGAGCTTAAGAAAGAAATACTGGATGAAGCTCACACCACGCCTTATTCGTTGCATCCGGGAACCACCAAGATGTATCAGGATTTGAAACCCTACTTCTGGTGGTATGGGATGAAAAGAGATGTGGTGGATTATGTGTCCAAGTGCTTAACCTGCCAGCAGATTAAAGCTGAACATCAGAGGCCGGCAGGGTTATTGCAACCTTTAGTCCTTCCAGAATGGAAGTGGGAGGACATTGCAATGGACTTCGTAACTGGTTTGCCTAGAACTACGGGGATGTATGATTCTGTATGGGTCATCGTGGACAGATTCACAAAATCGGCTCACTTTCTACCAGTGAAAGTTACATATTCAGTGGATCAGTATGCTGAATTGTATGTGAAGGAGATAGTTCGTCTCCACGGAGCCCCTAAATCTATTGTGTCAGATAGGGATCCAAAGTTCACATCGAAATTTTGGGTGAGTCTTCAGAAGGCTATGGGTACCAAGTTAAAGTTTAGTACAGCCTTTCACCCTCAGACTGATGGTCAGTCAGAAAGAACTATCCAGATCTTGGAAGACTTGCTTCGAGCCTGTGTCATGGACTTTGAGGGTTCATGGAGTAAGTACTTGCCTTTAATTGAATTCTCCTACAACAACAGCTACCAGAGTACAATAGGGATGGCTCCCTATGAGATGTTATACGGTAGAAAATGTCGTTCTCCTATTCATTGGGACGAGACATGAGAAAGGAAGTACCTGGGTCCAGAGTTAGTGCAGAGGACCAATGAAGCTATTGATAAGATCAAGGCTCGGATGCTTGCTTCTCAAAGCAGGTAGAAAAGTTATGCTGATCCGAAGCACAGAGATGTTACATTTCAGGCAGGGGAACATGTTTTCCTGCGGGTTTCACCAATGAAGGGTATTAGGCGCTTCGGGAAGAAGGGTAAGTTAAGCCCTAGGTTCATTGGGCCATTTCAGATACTCGAGAAGGTCGGGCAGGTAGCATATCGGCTAGCCTTACCACCAGCATTATCGGCTGTTCATGACGTATTTCATATTTCTATGTTAAGGAAATACGTGTCGGACCCGACTCATGTCTTGAGTTATGAAGCCCTTGAACTACAACCAGACTTATCCTATGAAGAGCAACCTGTTCAAATATTGGATAGAAAAGAAAAAGTTCTTCGGAACAAGACTATTATACTGGTTAAGGTGCTCTGGAGGAACAGTAAGGTGGAAGAAGCCACCTGGGAATTGGAGTCAGATATGAGGACTCAACATCCAGAGCTATTCAGGTTAGATTTCGGGGACGAAATCCTATTAACGGGGGGATAATTGTAATGACCGCTCTAGTAATGTGGATTAGTAAAGGCAATTAGCACTAATTTTTATTATTGTATTATTATTTGTGAATTAATTTTATATGTGAACCCCAATATTTAGAAATAAATATTAAAGTTATAATTTCTCAATTCCGGAGATTTTATTAAACTCTAGGGGTATTATTTAGCTTATATGTGAAATATATTAATTTTGTAATTTTTGCTTGGCGACAACGGAAAATGCGATGGATGGCTAGATTGATCACATGGGTAAGTTTGGAACCCTATTTCATAGTGGGAAATATTTTAGAGAAAATAAATTATCGGGATTGAGCGGGGTTATGGAAATTGACCATTTTACCCCTAGCTTTAGAAATACCTAAGTTATACATTAAAGGGTATTTTAGTCTTTTCCTTGGTGGGAGTAGGTGGCAGCCATGGGTGATGACACCTAGTTTAATTTAGTTAGTGATTAAAAAAAAGAAAAAAAAAGATTACTTTGAAGAAAAGAAAATTAAGAAAGAAGGAAATTGGAATTTGAGTTGTTCTTGAACTCTCTCTCTCTCTTTCTTTCGGCTGGGACAGAACAAGGGTAAAGAATCAGAGTTTTCATCTTGTTTTTCTGGGATTAAGCTAGGATTCAAGGAGGTTTCATCTAAGGTAAGCCCTAGAACTCTTGTTTATGTATTATTGAGCTTTTTACTTAGTTTGAACTTGTGATTTTGAGAATAAGTGGCTGTTAGGTTTTAAAATGTTTAGGGTTCGAATTCTAGAGTTATTTTGAGTTGATTTAAGTCCCTAGCTTCTGGTTTTGATGCTTGATATTGGTTCTAAGCAAGCTTGAGTTTTGAAACTCAAGCTTTGAGCTTTAATGGCATAATTGGATTTATTGGTTTGTTCTGTGAAATACTGCTTGAATTCTATTGTGTATGCATTGTATAGGTGTACTGGAGAGTTTGGTAAGGTTTGGACTTGATTTGAGTTAAGAAGAATGATTTTGGGTTCCCAGCTCAAAACCGGAATTCCGGTTCTGGGGGACCAGTACCAACCGGTCGACCGGTTGGTGACCCGTAAGCCGGATTGCGGTTGGGAAGCCGATGCACTGTTGGGGGAAATTCCAGAACCCTAGTTTTGACCAATTATGAGATATTTAGGGTATTGCCATGAGGTTTATCGATAGGGAAACTTTTAGTTTCAAGTTTAAGTCCCGGAAAGTGATTTAGCGAGTCACTCATCTGTGTTACTATTATTGTGATTAGGGCATCCATCTAGCACGTGAATTCCGTTCAGGTCGGCCAGCACACTTGAATTCGGAAAACAGGTAAGAACTGTGTATAATGTATGATGTGATTATCTGAATGTGTGTATATGTGTTTATATATGCATGCTTGAATTATGTTAAGCACTACCAACACTTGTATGAATAAGTTTTAGAGTGCATTGGTATAGTGATTATTGTGATTGTGAGTACGATACAGTGATACCAACACAAGCATGGGAAAATGCTAAGGTGTGTGGTACATCACTCAGTGTTACTCAGTGATCGGGATAAACCCTACCAACACTCGTACAGTGAGGTACGATGTGTATGTGGTATAGTGGTTGTACCCTAGTATTGAACGTTCATACTCATCTGTTAAGCTCTGTAAATAGGTGTATGGGCGCCTATTTACAGGTCAAAAATTATATGGTATGTTATATGCATTTCTTGCGAGTACGGTGACTCACAGTTTCTGCTTCTATGTGTAGGTAAAGGAAAGGCGAAGGCTGAACAGGAGTGAACCTGAGCTCGGGTGAGATTGTACATGTCAAACAGCGCGACCTGGAGTGTTCGGTCTCGGGACATCTGGGAGTTATATTTTGAAAGTCGCTGTGCGACCTGAAAATTATGTATTTTGAAATGTAAAGCTTGAACAGTAAATTTTACAAAGTTTGAAATCGGGATCCCAGAATTTGTAAATATTATATTATATTACAAAGTTTAATATTTAAAGCAAAAGTTTTAATTTGACACGTTTTTCGAGAAAAATCTTTGATTAGCAAAGATTGCACAATAATTGAAAAAAGCACTGTAGCGTGCCTTAGCATTAGGGTGTTACATTAATGGTAACACTGTGGGGAATATAAAATCTTCTCGTGGTCTTCGACAAAGGGATTCATTATCTCCATTTTTATTTCTCATTTGTGCTTAAAGTCTTTCAACGACCTTTAATCATGAATGTTAGGTTGGGGGTCTTCAGGGGTTGCCATGTGGTAGAAGAGGGTCGGTCATTTCCCATATCTTATTTGTTAATGATAGCTTTTTCTTCATGGAAGCTACTAGGGAGAGTTGTTCTCAGTTTCAAGAAATCATGGAGTGTTATGAATGTGCTTTAGGCCAATTAGTTAACTTATCTAAATCTTCAGTTTGTTTTTTGCCTAGTATAGATAGCGACATGGTGTCCTCTTTGGCTTCCTTGTTAGGAGTACAGAGCATTCCTTGTCATGAAAAATATTTGGGTCTTCTTTGTTTTGCGGGACAAAGTAACTCTAGTTTATTCCAATCTATTCATGATAGAGTGTGGAATAATTTATTTAGTTGGAAGGCTAAATCTTTTTTTTTTGGTCGAGGATCGGGAGATTCTTTTGAATCAGTTATTCAAGCTATCCCAACGTATGATATGAATCTTATTCAGCTACCAGTTAAGCTTGTTGAGGAAATTCATACGCTTTGTGCAAGGTTTTGGTGGGGCGGTGATGATGACAATAGGAAAGTTCATTGGTGTACTTGGAAAAGGCTTTGTTGGCATAAGACGGATGAGGGTATGGGCTTCCAAGACCTGTTTGTGTTCAATCAAGCTCTTCTTGCTAAACAAGCTTGGATAATTTATTCGGTTCTAAATTCTCTAGCTTCTCGTGTTATGAAGGGCTTATACTTTCCTAATGGAGATTTTTTGAATGTGGATAATTCATATAAAGATTCATACATTTAGAAAAGTATTCTTTCGGGAAAAGAACTGATAGGGGTCATTGGATTATTGGTGATGAGAGTACGGTGAATATAAAAGATCATGTTTGGATTCCTAAACCTACTTCCTCTCTATCTTACTCTTTCCATGGTCATCCTCACGTTGTGATGATTAGTAATTTGAAGGATGCTAATGGTAATTGGGATGGGGACCTGGTTGATGAACTCTTCTCTGTTGAAGAAGATGAGCAAATTTTGTACATTCTGAGGTCGCATCATGTTTCCAACTATTTAATTTGGCATTACAATTCATCTGACGCCTACTCCGTCAAAAGTGGATATTGAAATGCTATTAGACTTTTTTTGTTGGGGGTAGGGGTGTTCATCAAACCGCTCAAACCATCCACACCGTAAAAAATTGTAGTTTGAAATTCTTTGCGGTGCGGTCGTAGTTTGAATTTTTCCTAAACTGCGCGGTGGAGTGCGGTTTGTCGTTTTGAATTGTTAATATGCGGTTCAAACCGCATAGCACCGCACATTATAAAAATACCAACTTTTATATTTATTTAGGTCCAATATGTGAATGTCTAACCCAAAGCTCACTAATTATTGTATTATTGAAACTTAGGGTGTGATTGGTTTAGGATTTGAAAATTATTTTATGTTTTTGAAAATTAAAATAGTGGGGGTCCACCTAAGAATTCTTGATTGGTTGAGTGTTTTCAAAAACAAAATTTGAATACTATTTTGAGTTTTAGGCTAAAAAATGAAAACACCATTTTTATGTTTTTTGTGTTTTCAAATTATTGAATCCAAAAACTCTCCAATTATTCTCTTACTTTTTTTATTTTGAGATTCCCAATGAATCACATATTCAATTTTTTAAAACTCAAAAACATTAAATCACACTACAACCAATCACATATTTAAAAACAAATTTTCACTTACAAAATTTAAATTTTTGTTTCCAAAACACATTTTTAAAAAATACAATTTTTGAATCACAAACCAATCAAACCCTTAATTTATTTTTTATTTATTTTCAAGTCTTATGATATTTTTAACAAGTGTTGCTCAAGCTTTGTTGCATTTGTGATAGTTTAATTATTGGTGATAGTCCAAACTACAGAAACTGTAAAAACCGCACCGTACTATTTTTTGCAGTGCGGTTTCTGCAATTTTTTAGTTTCACGCTGAGGGTGCAATTTAGGAAATTAAAAAAACTGCATGTGCAGGTTAGTTTGAAAAAATGGTCAAAAACCGCACCACCCGCACCGCGAATACCCCTAGTTGAGAGCAATGTGATTTCTTCCTATCCTTCATCTTGGTGGAAGTACCTTTGTAGTCTCTGTATTCCTCCAAAAGTTAAGATTTTTATTTGGAGAACTTGCTTTAATTGGTTTCCCACTTCATTCAAATTGACTACTCACAAGGTTCCCACTAATATAGTGTGCCCCATTTGTGGTAAAAATTTTAAAACTTCATTCCATGTTCTTTGGGGATGCTCAAATCTCATGCATATTGTGGAGTTAATTGAGTTTGTTCTTATTTTGACTTCTTTACTTAGAACTAACATCTATGCTTTACTTAGGGAACATGAGGTTGTTCTCTCAAAAAAATGAAATAAAACTATTATTGGTGCTTTTGGGACGTATTTGGTATCGAAAGAACTTATGTAATATTGAGGAAGTTGTTGGATGGGCCTCGACTTTTACTAGTAGTTTTCAGGATGCAAACAAGAAAACGATGTCACTTTTTAAGTCTGCTCGTTCGTCCCCTGCTGCTATTGGTGTCCCTTTGTGGCTTTCTCCAACTAAAGGACATGTTAAATTGAATACAGATGCATGTTTTAGGTTGGTGGAGAGGCGTATGGGGTTCTGAGCAGTGATCCGAGACCATGACAACCATGTTTTGGCGTCTGCTTCGACACCAACGAGTGGTTCTTTGTCCCTGCCTATTGTTGAAGCTCTTGTTGTATTTCACGATATTTAGTTGTGTCTTCGGTTGGGGTATGTCGAGGTGAATGTTGAAAAGGATTGTCAGCGCTGGTGGTTTTACTTCTTGCTAAAAAAGAGAGTTGTTTAGTGGAATTCGGTATGGTTTTGCATGATATTCTTAAGCTTTGCAATGTTTCTACCATGTTTAAGTTTATGGTTTATAATAGTATTGCTAATGACATTGTGTTGGGAATTTATGCCCTAAATAAAACCCATTACAGTCTAATCTGATTTGTTATCAATAAGAGAATTAGAAGTGATTTATGTTAACATGTAGTTTTCATGCTTATGGTTTAATATATGCACAGAATCTGTTAAGTCCAGAACATATATTCATTCACAATTACAGTGATGTCAACACAGTTGAATGTGATTGTGATTATATGATTCAAAAGACTAAGTCCCCGTTTCATCAGTGTTTTGGATTTACACTAATGTGATAATCAACGATGAAGTGTACTTACACTTTGCATAAGTGTTATGTTCTTTCCAGAACATTGGTAAAGTATACTAGTTTCGAATGTATGGAGTATACATTGGACTGGACTGATATTGATCTTAGATAAGATATTATAATACTTATCATTGTTTCTTTCCAAGTCAATATCACTAGTTGATCTTAGATCACAAGATCTAAATCCTGATATGCTTAGGCTCAATCTCAGGAGTGCTATTCATGTTCTTTGATTTGTTAGTTAAGCCTACTTTTGGGTCAGGGTGATACGTACATTTTGGGAACATGATAGCATGATTTGAGTGGGAGCGCTACACATAAATATGGAATCTATAGCTTCTATAGGTGTTTAGAAGTCAGATTTCCTTCGAGCTTAGTTAAATAGAAGTAAATGGATGAGTTCTTGTTTCAGTGATTATATTTTAGTTCACTAAAACATCATTTACAGGTAGCTAAGTGTTTTAAGGAGCCAAATACATTGAGGGGTGAAACGGTAAATTTATCCCTTCTCGGTGTAAATCATCTATATAGAGGATCTTTGATCAAATTAAGATTATAACGATGGTTAAATGTGATAGCGCATCTATATGGTGGAACATATAGAGCGTTCTATATAACTGAGAGTGCAATTCCAAGTTCTAAAAGTGGATTCAACAAGGAATTAATAAGTTAGGGAATTTACTTGGTAAATTTGGTTCAACTTATTGGAAGCTCAGTAATATAGGTCCATGGTCCCCATTCTAGTTAAGAACATACTGCTTGTAAGACTCAATAATTGATTTTTTTTTTGATTAATCAATTATAATTCTAGAACTAGACTATGTCTAGTTTATGAATTTTTACTAAGCAAGGGCGAAATTGTGAAGAAAAGAGATTCTAGGTTTTATTTATTAATTAAGAGACTCTATATGTCTAATAATAATTATGTTAAATGACAATATTATTTAATAATTTATTTTAGTTATTAAATAATTAGTTTTGGTATTTAAATGGTTAGAATTGGAAAATTGGCGTTTTTGAGAAAATAGAAATAAAAATTGTTAAAATTGCAAAATTCCAAGTGGGGCCCATTAACACCATGGCCGACCACTTGGATAGGCTTTTTCCAATTAATATTTTTATTATTTTAATGCTAAATAATTACTAACCTAAACCTAGTGGTTACCTATAAATAGATAGTGATGGCTCACACCAAAATAAGAGTTTTCTAGTGAATCAAGAGATTGCCTTCAGAAAATTGAGCCACTCACTATCCTTCTATAGTCGACCCCCCCTCTCTCTCTCTCTCTCTTTTCTTCTTCAAAATTTCGAATACCTTGAGTGATAGAGTAGTGCCCACACACATCAAGTGGTACCTCAATCATAGTCTGGAAGATCGTGAAGAATCCAAATTGAAGAGAAGGACATTCGGACTCAGATCTTGGTGATACTCCGCGACAGAAAGGATACAAGGGTTAGAGATCTGAGTGGAAGGAGACATATTATTCCGCTGCAACCAATGTAAGGTTTTCTAAACTTTATATGTGTTTATTATCGTTTTAGAAGTTCATATTTAAGATGTTAAACAACATACTTGTGAGTAGATCTAAGATCCTAATAAAATAAATTCCAACACATTGTTCATAAACTCACTACTTCAGCTCATTCTTTAGATGTTGCGAGAGTTTGGTAGTCGAAGTTACCCGACTTTGTGCAAGTGTTTTTGAATATTTTGGCATGTGCCTAATAAAGTGTTTTTTCTATTGAAAAAGTGTAACAAAATGTATAGTACAATGTAGTTTTGCTACTAATATTCCAAATAATTTTTTCATTTTATATCACCAGTCCAAAATCGAAATAGTAGTGTCATTCTATTGTGTAAAAGTAACCCCATCATAAATTTCTGGTGGTCAAAATTTGAGAATGCAATTATTTTGTTGTAATAATCATTGAAAACATTTATGGGCCACGCGAGACTCATTTTTCAAGGCCCATAAAATGACAAGATCCCAGTCCAAAACATTAAATGAGTAGGCCCACTGTCCCAGCCTTAAATGATTTTCTTTTAGTCAAAAATAAGAAACAAGTACAAGTCGAAACAGCTAGCAAAAGGTTAAACGAAAGTACAAGAACCTTCATATAATTTTTTGTTATGTAATTTTTGTGGAGAGTTTACAAAACATATGAGTGTTTCTAGTGAATTAAATTTAACCTTCATAAATATATATGAATAAAAGAATAGGTCCACAATGTGCTGCCATGCAAACATAACACGATTTCAAGAACCTTGGTGGCAGTAAACCTAATACAGATACTGAGATACACATACATACTAGTATAAATATATGTATATATACATTTATGAAAAAAAAGAATAAAATATCAAAACTATGACAACTTGAACTATAGTAGCATGGGTGACACATGATTGGCATGTGGATGAGATTGCATAAAGTTGGTATTTATATAGTTCTTGGTAGAAATCAGAGTGCACATAGAAAAATAATTAAAGAAATAACAAATTATATATTCACAGTATTTATGATGCAAAAAAAAAAAAAAAGAAGAAGAAAGAAATGGTGTTGGGCCCTGGTGGGCCTGAGTGACTATTAACTACTCAGAATATCATGTACTTCAGTCGCCATCTCCATTAATATATTCAATTACTAACACCCAATGCTTGATAAAAAAAAAATAATAGAATAAAATTACTAACACACCCAATGGTTTTTCATACCTAGAATTTCCCTTCTTTTTTTTTTCATTTACTTTTTTTTTTTTAAAAAAAAAAAAAGATTTGTTTACAACTTACAATCAATCTCAAAAGAAAACAAACCTCAATAAACAAATAAATGCACAATAAATATTATATATCTCACAAATTGTGGATAGTGATTGTTTTAATTATTATCAATAGGTAGTTTTAGTATACAAATAATTTTAATTTATGTTTTTTTTTTTAAATGATGGCATCTAATATAATTACATGAGATAATTCTAAAATTTTCCAAAATTATAGTTAATCTTTTCTGAAACATAATTCATTCACATGAAACAATATAGAATTGGTAACTGAAGGCTAATAGTGTCACAAGCACATTGAAAATTATCTCCTATCCACATAGCACAAACTTTGATTAACAAAATTTAATTGACTTTGGTTAAGAATTATAGTTAATTTAACATACCAAAATTAGCATTCAGTAAGTTTTTTTTAACCAACATTCAATCAGTTAATTGAACGTTTGTGTTTGTTTTAATATTTATCCGAGCATGGTATAAGTTCTTTAAATTATAATTTTGACATTATAAATTATTATAATTTTTTTAAAAAATATATGCATATTTCTTGTAATTAACTACATTATATATTGTCATGTATAAAATATATTTATTATTTATTTATGTGTAAAAATTATAAAAATTATTATTTATAGGTAATAGATTAAAAACTATCACCTCATACATATATAAAAGTGTGAAATGTTAAAAGAAATAAGTGGTATCTAACACCCTTTAAGGTGATATGACTATTGTAATTGAGTATGATATCTCATATAATTTAATAATTTTTATTAAATACTACTCATCAATCACAAGGAGTTATTTTTAAGTGGTGCTAGACACTATTAGATAAATATCTATATAAAAATATATGTGGTTGTTGGTCTTCTTTCATAATGAATATTAAGGTTTTATTTTAGCACATGAATGAAGACTTTGCGATTTTTGTACCGAATTCAAGATTGTAATATTATTAAACGAGGTATAAATGTGAAGTGAAAAACCATAAAAATATATAATATATATTATAATTTTTGAGATTTTTTTAATAAATCATGAAATTTTATTAATATTGTGGTATAGTTTCTCTAAATGTAAAGGTCTCTAAAAGTTATTTTTGTTATAAAAAGTTAAAAGTCATTCAGAAAGACATTCCCGAAATTTTAACTTGTCCATCCGAAAGGAGTCTCGTAGAATGATAGAAGTTGTTTGGAAGGGAGGTTTGGGTCCGGGTCCGGGTTAGAGAGCGAGTCTCGAGTCCGTGTCTGGGTTCGGGTCCCGAGTCTAGTGGGGTCCAGGTCCGAGTTCGGGTCTGGATTCGAGTCCGGGTCTTGGATCTAGGGTCCAGGTTCAGGTATGGATCCGAGACCGGGAGCGAATTCGGGTCTCGGGTTCATAATCAGGTCCCAGTCCTGGGTCTAGGTTTGGGTCCGAGTTCGGGTTAAGGTCTGGGTTCGAGGTCTATGTCTGGGCCTGGGTCCGTGTTTGTGCGCCAGTTTGGGTCCGTGTCCAGGCCTGGTTCCAGATTAGGGTCTAGGTCCAGGGTCTGTGTCCGCGTTTGGGTTTGGGTTCAGGATTCGGGTCTACGTCAGGACCCCGGGTCCGCGTTTGAGTCCGGGTCCCGTGTTCCGTGTCTGGGTTCGAGATCCGAGTCTAGGTTCGGGCCCCGTGTCCTGTGTCTGGGTTCGGGATCCGGGTCCCAGGTCCCGAGTCTGGGTCCTGGTTCGAGTTCAGGTCCCGAGTCTAGTCCAGGTCCGAGTCCGAGTTTGAAATCAGGACTGGGTTTCGAGTCTGATCGAAGATTGAGGTTGACCCATAATCCTTTGTAAATATTATAATACAAACTAATACATATCATTTGTTATATATTAAATAATACAACATACATTGTATTAAAAATTTTATTAGTATAATTAATACAATACGTTGCTTTATCTAAACATAGTGTTATTTATTATTTAATACAATATGACCCTTATACGGCATACCAAACGAGTCCGCTAATAATTAAATAACACCTCAAATAAATATAAAACCCACTAAAAATATTAGAATAGAAGAATGTAAATACAAAATAAATTAAAGAAAAAGTTAAAATTAATTGGGCTAGAAACAAAAATATAAAATAGAAATTTTAATATTAGATTTACAAAAATTTTAGCATATCAAATACTATAAAAAAATTGTAAAGGTAAAAAATTACTATAAGAAAGTGACAAACTTATAAATAATATATTTTTGTAACTTTTTTATCATAGTAATTTTCAAATTATTAAATAAAATTACATCGACCCAAAATGTTAAATTTTATTTGAAAATGAAGGCATTTGACTTTTTTTTAGCATTCATGTATAATTGAGGGTGCTTGGACCTCTACTTTTTTGACAAGGATTCCCTGGGAGACATTGTATGATTAAAAACAATTTAACACCATTTCATGAAATGTGTAAGTTTCTTTTGTTTTTGTACCAACATAAATTGGAGTGATGCAGAAAAAATTGAAGAAGAATACATAATGACCCTTGGATATAACTAGTAATTTATCTTGTTGTCTGTACTTGATAAAAAGATGAAATGTTACTGTACATCATAACCTATTTTGTACTACAACTTTTATCTAGTGTTCTATTAATAGAGAGATTCTTACTTTACCATAAAATGGAAAGATTTACCATTTTTGGCACGTTACACTTATTAAAGAAAAATAAAAAATTCACTTTTAACTTTCTCATTAAAGTGCCTTATTATATATATTTGAAATGGATATAAATGGATTATATCTTAGTTTGATTATGAGACACTCTAATTGAGTTAAAATTTTGATCTCACAACACTTAAAAATGTGTGTACACTTATGAGACAAAGAGAGAAATAAGAGTGAGAAAATCAATTCTTATTTCTTTCTAATTTGTTAGGGTAAATTGCGGCATAAATACTTAATGTTTCAGATTTTATACACTTAAATACCTAATGTTTATTTTTGAAGGCAAAAATACTTAATATTACATTTCTCTTACACCGTTACTACTACTTCTGTTAACTGATCATAAATATAGACACGTGGAGGGTTCAAATGTTGGAATTTATTTTACCAGGATCTTAGATCTACTCACAAGTATGTTGTTTAACACCTTAAATATGAACTTTCTAAAACGATAAAATAAACACATATAAAGTTAAACATTGATGCAGCGGAATTAATGTCTCCTTCCACTCAGATCTCTAATTCTTGTATCCTTTCTGTCGCAGAGTATTATTAAGATCTGAGCCTGAATGTCCTTCTCTTTGTGTGTGATCCTTCACAGTCTTCCAATCTATGATTGAGTTACCACTTGCTGTGTGTGGGCACTTACTCTATCACTAAGGTTCGAAATTTAGAGAGAGAGAGAGAGAGAGAGAGAGAGAGAGAGAGAGAGAGAGAGAGAGAGAGAGAGAGAGAGAGAGAGAGAGAGAGAGAGAGAGAGAGATGATTTCGGATATAGAGAGAAAGGGAAGGCTCAGTTTTTTCTGAAGAAAGAATTTTCTGATAGAAAAGGTTATGAAAGCATGTGAAAACTTGTAATTTGACTGAGCCATCATTTTCTATTTATAGGCAACTACTAGGTTTATGTTAGGAATTATTTGGCATTAAAATAATGAAAATATCAATTTGAAAAATCACTTTAAGTGGCCGGCCATGGTGTGTAATAGGCCCTACTTATTAATTCTTCGTTGAATCCACTCTTAGAACTTAGAATTGCACTCTTAGACTTATATAGAGAATATTATATGTTCCACGATATAGATATGCTATCTCATTTAACCATTGTTATAATCTTATTGTGATCAAAGATCCTCTATATAGATGATTTACATCGAGATGGGATAATTTTACCGTTCTCACCCCTCAATGTATTTTGCCCCTTAAAACACTTAGCTACCTGTAAATGATGTTTAGTGATCTAAGAATTAGTCACTTAAACAAGAGCTCATCCATTTACTTCTATTTAGCTAAGCTCCAAGGGAATCATCACTTGACTTCTATACACCAGTAGAAGCTATAGATTCCATATTTATGTTCAGCACTCCCACTCAATCATACTATCATGTTCCCAAAATATACGTATCACCCTGACGCAAAAGTAGGCTTAACTAATAAATCAAAGAACATGAATAGTACTCCTGAGTTGAGCCTAAGCATATCAGGATTTAGATTCTTTTAATCTTAAGATCAACTACTGATATTGACTTAGAAAGATATAACGGTAAGTTTATAATATCTTAACTAAGTTACAATATCGGTCCAGTCCAATGTATACTCCATACATTCGAAACTAGTATACTTTACTAATGTCCTGGAAAGAACACAACACTTACTCCAAGTGTAAGTACACATCATCGCTGATTATCACATTAGTGTAAATTCAAAACACTGATGAAACAGGGACTTAGTCTTTTGATTTCATATGATTACAATCACATTCCACTGTGTTGACGATACTGTAATTGTGAATAAACATATGATCTGGACTTAACTGATTTTGTGTGTAAATGTAATAAACATATTAAACCATTAGCATGTAAAATTCATGCAAACATAAATCACTTCAAATTTCTTATATTGATAACTAATCAGATTGTAAAGAGTTTTATTTAGGGCACAAAACCCAACATCAAATGCATTACATTTATTTATTTTATTTTGAAATTTAATATTCTTAATATCAAAAACTAAATACTACTTTTTTTTTAAAAAAAAAGAGATGCAATACTAAATTATCATAGCTGAGTGAACCAGTGCAATATATGGAACATGATTATCGAATTGAAGTACCAATATCATGTGAAAATTGTTATGAGAACTTTTCTTTTCTTTAGAACAAGTAGCATTTAGTTTATGATATAAAGAACATTAAGTTTTAAAATAAAATAAAAATAAATGTAATGCATCTAAACCCTTTACATGTCTATATTTATGAGTTAACGGAATAAATAGTAGTAACATTGTAAGAGAATTGTAACATTAGATATTTTTGCCTCCAAAAATAAACATTAGGTATTTAAGTGTATAAATTCTGAAACATTAGGTATTTATGCCGCAATTTACCCAATTTATTATGCATTTTTTATCTGTTTCAGATTATTGAATTATGATACTATATATTCTATATATAGTGTTATAAATATTTTTTTTAATTATTATTTAAAATATCTGATATGATTTAAATTTAGAATTCAAATTCAAATATAAATATCTAATAACTGAATATCAAATATTAGATCTTTTATTTTAATAATTATCATTTCAATTAAATAATTATCAAATAATTCATTTAATTAATAATTAGAAGATAATTAAATCAATTTAATTTAAATAATTTAAATAATAAAAGGGAAATTTGCGGCAAAAGTCCCCAAAAAGTTCACGTTGATGCTGATTAGTCCCCAAGGTCCAAAAATAGCGGCAATAGTCCTCAAGGTCACACTTTTTATTTGTTCGTTGGTCTCCAAGTTAACAGATCTGTTAAACCCAATTCAAATGCCACGTGTCGAAATATTATTGGTGGGTATTATTATTTTAATTTTAAAAAATAAAAATAAAAATAAATAATTTTTAAAAAAATTCTTTTTTTCTTTTCTTTTTTTCTTTTTCTTTCTTTTGTTCTTCGTCTTCTTCGTTTTCTTCTTCGAGACCCAACCCGATAGCCACCACGACCCCACGACCCCACAGCCAGACCTCTACCACGTTGACCCGATAGCCTACCCTCCTCCGCCCCGTCGAGACCCACCCTCGCTGAACACCAGTCACCGTTGCACCTGCATCTCTCTAACTGATCCACCCTCCGCCCCGTCGAGACCCACTATTGCACCGTTGACCGCCTCCTGAAACCCTAGCCTCCTCCTCTAACTGATCAGCTGTCGTTAAGACCCATGGGGATCTGCGATTGTCCCAAATATAAATATGATTCCAAAGGTTAGTTTTTTTTTTTTTTTGATCCATTCATCTGATTTGATTCTTTTTTATTGGTTATTGTTTTGCATTCTTGATTTTGTAGTTTTTAAGTTTGAAATTGTTGTGGGTTTGAATCTGTGAATGAGGGGATTATTTTGAAATTTTTAGTAAATTTGATGTATTTCAACAAATTTGGTCGGGGTTGTGGTTGGGGTCGTGGGGATGGGATTGGAGTGGGGTTAGGGCTGGCCGTGGGGTCGTGGGATCGGGGCTGGAGTGGGGTTAGGGCTGGCCGTGGGGTCGTGGTGGTGCTCTGGTGGCTGGTTAGGTTAGTGTTGGGTCTCGAAGAAGAAAACGAAGAAGACGAAGAAGAAAAGAAAGAAAAAGAAAAAAAAGAAAAAAAAAGAAAAAGAAAAAAAGAATTTTTTTTTAAAATTATTTATTTTTATTTTTACTTTTTTAAATTAAAATAATAATACCCACCAATAATATTTCGACACGTGGCATTTGAATTGGGTTTAACAGATCTGTTAACTTGGAGACCAACGGACAAATAAAAAGTGTGACCTTGAGGACTATTGCCGCTATTTTTGGACCTTGGGGACTAATCAGCATCAACGTGAACTTTTTGGGGACTTTTGCCGCAAATTTCCCATAATAAAATAATTAAGTTAAATTAATCATGAGTCTTTATATGTCACCTTACACATGTAGAATGGGCATGCACGTGTTGGCTATATTTTAAGGTCCAAAATTAATTTCTCAATTTTACCATAAATAAGATTTGTTATTTATTCTGACAATAATTAATAATTGATTAATTCTCATTAATCCCTTATTTCACAAGGATTAAAATAAATATTATTCAAAAAAATTAAATAAATATTATTTTCTCCAAAATAATATATTTCTCTCTTTAATATTTTTTAAGAATAATATTATATTTAACTAGTTAATATAGTTTTATCCAATAAACTAGATAAAAAATACTATTAATTATACAATTCTTAATCGCCATAATTAATCAAAATAATAATTTTACAGATTACTATTTTGCTCTTAAGAATTTTTTTTCCATAAATATTAATTCTCACTCAAAATCTATTTATCAAATAAAACCTTCCCCCATACAATGTTGTATAGAGGTGACTCGAGGACTATGGACCTATGTTTCAAAGCTCCAATAAATCCAAGATTATTATCAATCTCATCAATAGAATAATTTAGTTTATTAATTCTATTATTACTCCACTATAAATATAGAATTGCACTCTTTGACAATATAAAATTAATTTATAGAATTCTTACTTGCAGTCCATTGATATAATCAATATAAGTAGTTCGCCCTCCAATGATTAGTTCATAATTAGAGTTGGTCAAAATACTATTTTATCCTTTTAATTATCTCTTGATTCCTTAGGTACCATTAATTCAATGTGAACAATTAATCTATAACTTATTATAGATTTGGATCTAACTGTTAGCACTCTCAGAATTAACACTATAAGGGAACTAATGTTCGATCCGTTAGGAAAGCTTAGATTCCACTATTGTATAACATGTTCCCAGCCACTCATGTTATTAAGCTCCCAAAACAGAAGTTGTAAAAATCATCTTCTTTGAGATAATTTAATGAATGAATTAAAGAACTCAATAAACACAACTAGGAGTTCATGTATACTCATGATTCAGGCTGATCTACTAATGATCATCATTATGATATGAATAACTTCTTTCATGGTAAACGACAAGTTAATGAAAGATGTTTATTACATAACATGAAATTTAAAAGGAAAGTTAGCAAATTTATTTTGAAATGATATTTAGGTTACTCAAAACCTAATTTTTCAAAATTGTAGGTTTAATTTTAAATATTTTTTATTTAATTCTTTAAAAACTGATTTTTTTTTTAAATTTCGAAATAAAGTTTAATATTTAAAATTAAATAAATCCTACTTCCAACTATCCAAATCTAACTTGTTGCAGGAGTATGTGTTTTAGATTGTTTGTAAGTTTTCTAAAACCTATTATTGCTTGATCTAAATTGCCATGGTTAACTTGTTGACAGATCCAATGATCTGATTTTAACCCATGGTTCAATTGATGATAGATCAAGTAAATAATTTGTAACAGGTAATTTTTTACATTCTTCTTTCATCTGTGTATGACCTAGTAACATGATAGGATCCATCCAAATCTGTGTGCCTGTGTGAGCCTATATGTTTAATTTCAGTTATAGACACATATAGGTTGTTGTTGCTAAATAAAATGCCATAACTTGATAGAGCCTATTCAATTAATAACAGTTGTTCATTTTAAGGTTAAATTCCTCTCTTTTGGGCCTTGTGTGAGAGTTGGGAGCCTTAGAAGTGGGTACGACATACTGAACGCAGCCCCCCTAACATGAACAACCCCAATTTTGAAGGCCCATTTGCCTGATTTGGATAACTGTGCTAGGTTAATTAAACTAGTTTGACCTAATAAAATTGAATAGCAACATAATTAATTTCTTCGAAATTAATTTAAGAAAAACATAGTTTAATGAATTTTATTTCTAGATAAACTATTTGTATTTTTCTTGTATTTAATTAAATAAAGAATTTTAACTAACTAGATTCTTTCTGAAACTTACTTTTATTATTTCATTAAATATTCCTATTTAAGTTATGAATTAGTTATTACTAATTTTCCTTTTTAACTTAAATTTGAATATATTTTGAATTTAATATTAAGTTGAGGAATTCTAGGAATTAGTTATTGAAGATTCTTAAAAGATGTTTTTTAAGTTGGTTTTAAACTTAAAATGGAATATCTTTAAATTAGGTTGTTACCACCTAATTTTGATATTTAATTAAATTTTATTTGGAAAATTTTAAGTTGTAAATTATAGATTCTTTCTATAATAACTTAAATCAGATATTTTCCAAATCTTGAAAAGATACTTAGTTGAATTAAGATATTTTCTAGATAGTTATTTCTATACTAATTATTATTTCTAATATAGGAAAATATCA
Source organism: Cannabis sativa (assembly GCF_029168945.1). Classification (NCBI taxonomy): domain Eukaryota; kingdom Viridiplantae; phylum Streptophyta; class Magnoliopsida; order Rosales; family Cannabaceae; genus Cannabis; species Cannabis sativa. The sequence continues at coordinate 66,294,363 of NC_083601.1, forward strand.
TTGATTGTGAAATTAATTGTAACGCCCTAATGCTAAGGCACGCTACAGTGTTTTTTCAATTATTGTGCAATCTTTGCTAATCAAAGAAGTTTCTCAAAAAACGTGTCAAATTAAAAGTTTTGCATTAAATATTAAACTTTGTAATATAATAGAATATTTACAAATTCCGGGATCCCGTTTTCAATCTTTGTAAAATTTACTTTTCAAAATATACATTCCAAAATACACAAATTTACTGGTCGCACAGCGACTTTCAAAATACAACTCCCAGATGTCCCGAGACCGAACACTCCAGGTCGCACTGCTTGACATGTACAATCTCACCCGAGCTCAGGTTCACTCCTGTTTAGCCTTCACCTTTCCTTTACCTACACAAGGAAGCAGAAACTGTGAGTCAACAGACTCAGTAAGAAATGCATATAACATATCATAAATTTCCGACCTGTAAATAGGCGCCCATACACCTATTTACAGAGCTTAACAGATGAGTATGAACGTTCAACACTAGGGTACAACCACTATACCACATACACATCGTACCTCCCTGTACGAGTGTTGGTAGGGTTTACCCCGAACACTGAGTAATACTGAGTGATGTACCACACACCTTAGCATTTTCCCGTGCCAGTGTTGGTATCACTGTATCGTACTCACAATGACAATAACCACTATACCAATGCACTCTGTAACTTATTCATGCAAGTGTTGGTAGTGCATAACATAATTTAAGCATGCGTATACAAACACATATACACACATTCAGATAATCACATCATACATAATACACAGTTCTTACCTGTTTTCCGAATTCAAGTGTGCTGGCTGACCTGAACGGAATTCTCGTGCTAGATGGATGCCCTAATCACATATTGTAACCGGGTACGTCACATGATTAAAACGCTAATCCCGGGAAATCCAAAACCAAAACCCTAGGTTCTGCTATGCTCTTAAAGGGTTATTCTAACTCTGGAAATGGGGAAACACCCAACCGAGGCATCGAAATGGCAAAAATTGAGAAAATGAAAGGCTCGGGGAACCCTGCCAAAACCGGCTAGCCGATTTTTGTACCGCAAACCGCCAGCTGGCCAGGTTTGCACCAGTTTCCCCAAAGCATTTCATTTGTTGCTCAATCTTCCACCAATTGCCATGAAACCTTCCAAAGCACCTATTCAATGCATAAACAATAAAATCCAGGCAGTATTTCACAGAACAAACCATTATAATTCAAGTTGCCATTAAAGCTCAAAGCTTGAGTTTCAAAACTCAAGCTTGCTTAAAACTAATATCAAGCATTAAAACCAGCTACTAGGAACTTAAATCAACTCAAACTAACTCTAGAATTCGAACCCTAAACCTTTTAAAACCTAACAGCCCCTGAAATTCAATTTCACATACTCAACCTAAGCTTAAATTCAAGAATTAGGGCTAAGAGTTGCTAGAGCTTACCTTAGTTGAATTTCCCCTTGAATCTTTGTCTGAAATCCAAGAAAATCACAGCCCCTTCCCCTTGTTGTAGCTGCCTTCGAAGAGAGAGAGAGGGAGACAAGAGTTGTTCTTCAATTTTTGATTTTTCTTAATTTTACTAAATGAAATAAATGGTTGGAAAAACCTATTTCCCTAGCTGAAATCAACCTAGCTAGGTGTCAAAAACCTAGGGCAGCCACCTATCACTTATTTTTTTTCAAATGACAAAAATACCCTTAAAGTTATAACTTGGGCATTTCTAAAGCTAGGGGTAAAATGGTCAAAATCCATAACCCCGCTCAATCCCGATAATTTATTTTTTCTAAAATATTTCCCACTATGAAATAAGGTTCTAAACTTACCCATGTGATCAATCTAGCCATCCATCGCATTTTCCGTTGTCGCCGAGCAAAAATTACAAAAATAACATATTACACATATAAGCTAAATAATACCCCTAGAGTTTAATAAAATCTCCGGAATTGAGAAATTATAACTCTAATATTTATTTCTAAAAATTGGGGTCCACAATTAAATTAATTCACAAATAATAATAAAATAATAAAAATTAGTGCTAATTGCCTTTACTAATCAAAAATTACTAGAGCGGTCATTACATTAATTGTTTAATAATTAATTTTGGTACAATTCAATTAAGAATATTTTTCCTAGTATTAAAATGGAAATTAATAATTAAGCTTTCTCTACACTTAATTATTTATTTCTTGAATTTAATACATTTAATTAAATTGAAAATTAAATATCTAAGTTGATTTTCATAATGATACTTAAATATTGTTATTTTCATAATATTTAATTAAATAGAAAATTATTTTAAGTTGGGTATTTCCATAACAACTTAAATTTGAATAATTTTTCAAAATATATTTTATTTACTTTATTAATCATTTTTTTTTTGAAATTGCATTTGATTATGCAAGATGATTTTGAATTTATCTTGGAAGATAGATTAAAGTTGTAAATTAATTATTTTAATTAATTTTGAATCGACTTGAATCAATGATTCTTTCATTTAATGATTAATTTAAAGTAAATGAACTAAAATATATTATTAGAAATTGAATTAATTAGTCAAGAAAATCTAGATAGATAGTATTTTTGCTTGAAGTATTTTTTCTAGTAAAGTTTGATTTATTTTAAAGTATTTCGAAAATTGTATATTTTTGGAAGTACAATATATATATATATTTGTAGAAAATTTTAATTTGAGTTGCAAATTAATTTAAATTAATACAACTTAAATTAAGTAATTTTCTTAATATTTGTTGGAAAATTAATACTAAGATGGAAATAATTCATTTTATTAACCATCTAAGTTTAATTTTACAAATATTAAATTAAATTTTGTTTAGAATTTTATTCTAAATTTAAAATTTAATAGATATATATATTTAAAATAAATAAATAATAGAAGAAAATACATTTTAAATAATGAGCTTTATTATTATTAAGATATTCGATCTCCATTGTTGGTTTTACATAGCTATTGTTTTAGTGAGTAATCCTTCCTAATGGAGGAACGTTTATTAGCAAGTTTGCGCCGTTTAATCTCGAAAGATAAGTATATTTGTAAGTTATTTATATTAGTATTGATCACCCTAATGGTGGCGACTGTATAAGACTTACAAACGTATGAAACAATGGTGGAAGCTCATGAAATAGGAATGACCTTGACTCTCGCCTAAACGGGACAACGTCGGATTCTCTTTTCGATCAAATAAAAGGTTACTAGAATGTTTGTCATTTTAGATAAGCTGACAACTCTATTCAATGGATGATAGCTTTGACTCTCGCCTAAATGGGACAGTGATATCAGTTTATTGAAAACCTTGGAAATTATTTAGGATTGCATTTTTTAGTATTTTCTCTAGTCACTCCTACTTGCTATGTGCTAATAATTTCTGAATAAGATTTTGTGTTAAACCATAATTGATATCTATTTATTATCTTGTAGTATCCTGAATTGCAATGTCGAATCCCATGTTATCACTGTTGACTGAAAATAAGCTAAATGGAGCTAACTTCCCAAAATAGAGAGAGAACATTAATATTGCTCTCATAGGTGAAAGTGCCTTGTTTGTGTTGACTGAGGTGTCCCCTGAGCAGCCAGGTGACAACGCAACCAAAGCTGTTAAAGAGAAGTTCGAGCGTTGGCAGAATGCTAACAACAAAGCTCGATACTTCATGCTTTCCAGCATGGTTGACACCTTGAAAACAAGGTTTCCTAACACTGTCACGGCTGCAGAAATCATGACGCAGTTAACTGAGCTATTTGGTATGGCATCTATCCAGTCTCGTTTTGACGCGACTAAGAAATTCATCAACGCACGGATGGAACCCCATCAGAATGTGCGTGATCACCTTCTCCAGATGGCTAGTTATTTCCAGGAAGCCCAGAATCATGGTGCTGAAATGGATCAGACTACTCAAGTGAGTCTCATCTTGAATAGTCTGACTCCAGACTTTCTGCCCTATACATCAAATTATGTCATGAATAAGAAGGAACAAGACTTTCATACTTTAGTCAACGACCTTCAGACATATGAAAATTTGATTGGAGGTCCCAAGAAAAGAGGGAATAAACCTCAGAATTCTGGAAATGGTAATAAGACGAGTAATCCTGAGGCACACGTTGCTTCTACTTCCAAATCCAATAATAAGAAGAAGTGGAAAAATGCCAAGAAGCGAGCTCAAGTTGCGAAAGCAGCTAAGAACAAAAAGGCTGGAGCTTCTGGTGATACACCAAAAGGAAAATGTTTCTACTGCAATGAGAAAGGCCATTGGAAATCCCAATGTCCTAAGCTTCTTGCAAAGAAACAAGGTATTTCTTTATAAACTGATGAGTTTTAGTGAATTATTATCCATTTGGATTATTAATTCTGGACTACTAACCTTGTTTATTATTCTTCTTATAGCTCAAGCTTCTTAAACTCGGATGCTGTCTTAGCGAGTTGGATCTGAAAGCTGGATGGTGGATGGAGGTCGTCTATGATAAAGAAGAAGCTCATTTAATTTTTTTTGAATTAATTGTTTAATTTTTCAAACAATTTGGATTTCAAGTTTGGGATTTATTCCCTGTTTGGTTCTCATAATATTGCAAACAATTTTTTTGGTTTATAATAAAGTTTTTTTTACAAATAAATTGCAATTTATGAGTTGAGCTTCAGTATTTTATCTTATAAATCAATTACCAATTGTTATATTTATTATGTTTGTATGTGTATGTGTTTTTATTATTGATACAAATTCTATAGTTATTTAAACTCCTTACAGAGTTATTACTACATAAACACTAGAAATTATTTCTATGTTTATGAATAATTGTTAATTCTAAAACAATTATTGAGAATTTGTTTAATAAAAAGATCTTTTGATCTGATAGGGGTGGAGAAAAGTTAAGAATAATATGCAGTTCAACGATCTTTTATATCTAATGAACTCTGGATTATATTCAACTCCACATATTCTCTATCACACTTAGGGAATCATGATCTTCACAACTTTTAGGGATGGATCATAATCTCTATAAACTTAGGGGTGGACTTTAATCCACAGTACTCTTTGTGACACATAATTTTAAGCATGGAAATAATATAATAAATTAGCTATTATCAGAATAAATCCTTGATCTTGATTATATGTTCCAGTTTAGATTTACTATTGTAATAGTTAATGATACCATTAAAGTTCTTTGATAATGTATCGCATTACCTTAGTTGAGTGGGAGAATATTAAAATTCTTTACCCATCTTCGTTTGGTTGATATTTGTGTGGGGCCCATTAAGTGGCTGGCTATCAAGTGGCTATCAAGTATATTTGAATCTACCCAAACCTCTGGAAACTAGTTCATAAATACATTTATGAAACATCCTTTACTATATGCTTTACTCATCAAGGGATACTGAAATCTTACTGTTTTAAAGTACATCTGAATAAACAGAAGACATATCTCTCATAAAATATGAAATTGAGATAATACAGCGTAGAATTTTCTTCAGTAATATAACTTTCTGGTAATTTCGAATTTACAAAGTTATAATTCTTCTCTGGTAGAGCTTGAATTATTATAGAATAATTCCTTCACCCCCAAAGTAACCACCATCTCATAATTTCAAATGAGTTGGTGAAGATAGAAGGATAACTGATATACAGTTCCTTAATATCTAACATATAGATCACTTTCATAAATCTTTCTTGAATATCTTCTAATGTTCCTTAATTGATTACATCTCAGATAGCTCCCACTCAATAGCAGATGTCTGGTTAAATAATGCATTTAACCTCTTTATTGTTTGGAGAGTTATCTAGTTGTGACTTATTGTATTAGTCAAAAACATTAAGTTTCTTTTAATACTAAGTCATCAACATAGCAGATTAGTATTTGAAGTGAAAAAATACTTGCTAGAGATTAAGTAATCAAAACTAAGATACCATAAAATTTTATGAGGATTAAGAATTCATAGTTGAAGTCATTCGAATAGACTGAACTAGAGTTCTATTATCTAATTCTCATAATTCTAATAAGTTATATCTATCCACATGAATGGTTAGATTTACTTTTCAGTAGTGTTCTTAAGTTCCTATCACAAGTATCAACCTAATGAAGATGGGTAAGGAATTTTAAAATTCTCCCACTCAATTAAGGTAGTGTGAAACATTATCAAAGAACTTTTATAGGTATCAATTTTTACTACAACAGTAAAACGAATGGGAACATACAATCAAGATCAAGGATTTATATTGATAATAGCTAATTCATTATATTACTTCCATGTTTAAAGAAAATATGTGGTACATAGAGTATTGTGGATAAACTCCACCTCTAAGTATATAGAGATTATGATCCACCCCTAAAGGTTGTAAAGATCACGATTCTCTAAGTGTTATAGAGTTTATGTGGAGTTGAATACTATCCAAAGTTCATTAGATATAAAAGATCGTTGAACTGCATAGTTTTCTTAACTTTTCTCCACCCTTATCAGATCAAAAGATCCTTTTATTAAACAAATTCTTAATAATTGTATTAGGATTAACAATTATTAATAAACATAGAAATAATTTCTAGTGTTTATTTAATATAACTCTATGAAGAGTTGTAAATATTATAGAATTTGCATCAATAATAAAAACACTTACACATACAACCATATAAATATAATGTGGTAATTGTTGAAAGATAAAGTAAATGAAGCTCAATCTCATAAATTGCAATTTGTTTGAATAGAAAAATAGAATAAACTTTATTAATAAAAAAAAAAATGTATTGCAACAATATGAGAAAAACAGGGATAAATATCCCTAACTAAAATTCGAGATCCAAATTGTGTTTAAACTAAAACAATTAATTCAAAAATAGATAAAAGAACATCATCTTCATCTTGGACGACTTCACCCTTTGTCCAACTTTCCGATCCAACTCTTTTGAGTTCAAGTAGCTTGATCTATAAGAAGAAGAAACGAATAAACAAAGTTAGTCCAGAATCATAAATCCAATTGGATAATAATTCACTAAAACTCTTAAAGTTTATAAAAAGAAATACCTTGTGTCTTTGCAAGAAGTTTAGGACACTGGGGTTTTCAATGGTAGAAACACTTTCCTTTGAGTATAGCATCACCAGAAGCAGCAGCCTTTTTGTTTTTCATGGCTTTTGCACGCTTCTTGGTGTTTTTCCACTTCTTCTTCGATTTGGGTTTAGAAGTAGAGGCAACATTTGCTTCAGGTTTGATCGTCCCATTACCATTCCCAGAATTTTGAGGCTTACTCCCTTTCTTCTTGGGGTCCTCCAATCAAATTTTCATAAGTCTGAAGATCATTGACTAACTCATGAAAGTCTATGTCCTTCTTATTCATGACATAATTTGATGTGTATGGCAGAAATGCTGGAGTCAGACTATTCAAGATAAGACTTACTTGAGTAGTGTGATCCATTTCAGCACCATGATCCTGGGCTTCTTGGAAATAACTTGCCATGAGGAGAACATGATCACGCACGTTTTGATGGGGTTCCATCCGTGCATTGATGTACTTCTTAGTCGCGTCAAAGCGAGACTGAAGAGATGCCCTACCGAATAGCTCAGTTAACTTCGTCATTACTTCAGCAGCCTTTTCGGTTTTAGAAAACTGAGTTTTAAGGGTGTCAACCATGCTGGAAAGCATAAAGTATAGAGCTTTGTCATTTGCTTTCTGCCAACGCTCATACTTTTCTTTCACAGCTTTGGATGCATTATCCCCAGGCACTTCAAGAGACGGCTCAGTTAACACAAACAAGGCACTTTCTCCTATGAGAGCAATATTAATGTTCTCATTCCATTTAGGAAAGTTAGATCCATTTAGCTTATTTTCAGTCAACAGTGATAACATGGAATTCATCATGGTTATACAAGATACTACAAAATAATAAATAGAAATCAATAATGGTTTAACACAAAATCAATTCAGAAATTATAAGCACATAGCATGTAGGAATGATAAGAGAAAATACTAAAAAATACAATCCTAAATAATTTCCAAGGTTTTTCAACAAACTGATATCAGTGTCCCGTTTAGGCGAGAGTCAAAGCTACCATCTATTGAATAGAGTTGTCAGCTCATCTAAAATGTTAAACATTCTAGCAACCTTTTATTCGATCAAGATTGGAATCCAGCGTTGTCCCGTTTAGGCGAGAGTCAAGGCTATTCTATCTTATGAGCTTCTACCATTGTTTCATAATTTGCAAGTCAAATATGGTCGCCACCATTAGGGTGATCCATACCATATAAACCACTTACAAATTACTCATCTTTCGAGATTAAATGGTGCGAAATTGCTAATGAACGTTCATCCATTAGGGAAGATTACTCACTAAAACAAACGCGATGTAAAACCAACAATGGAGATCAAATATCTTAATAATAATAAAGCTCATTCTTTAATATGTATTTTCTTTATTATTCTAATAAATATATTCATTAAATATCGAATTTAGAATTAAAATTCTAAATAAGAATTTAATTTAATATTTATAAAATTATACTTAAATGGAATTGAAATAAATGAATTATTTCTATCTTAGTAGTAATTTTAAATTTAAATATTAAGAAAATTAATTTAAGTTGTATTAATTTGAATTAATTAGCAACTTAAAATAAATTTTCATAAGAATATATTTATTGTATTTTTGAAAAATAAAGTATAAAACTATACAAAATTTTTGAAAATACTAAAAATAATAAATAATTAGGAAAAATATTTCAAGCAAAATATCACCTATCTAGATTTTCTTTTGACTAATTAATTCAATTTCTAACAATATATTTCAATTAGAGTGACTCGGATGTCGCAGTCTCTCCAGTTGGGTCTATACTCTCTGCTGTAATCCGAGATGATTCGGGAAATATTATCTCTATTTCCTCTCAAGAAAGTAGAGTGACTCTTCCAAAACTGGCTGAAGCAAAAGCGGTCTGTTTGGCAGCGGAAAAAGCGAAAGAATTGGGGCTGAAAAAAGTCATATTCCAAAGTGACAACCTCGGTGTAGTGAAGGCGTTTGAGGCACCTATGGATATATGTATGGACTTCATGCTGCAGGAGACTAAGGCGAGGTTCAACAAGCTTTGCTCGAAGTTGAGTGATTGGGGGATTGTCCATATCTCTCGCAAGTGCAATTACATGGCCTATAACATTGCAAAATGGGCGGCTTTGAAGAATGTCTTGGGAAACATCAGCCATGTCGAATTTGAGGATTCTGTCCTTGATGATCTCAGGAAGTGGGATCCTGGTGTAGGGAGGGACACCTTAGGATTAGGGAATGTTTCTAGCTAGTTTCGTTGTTTGTTTCTTTGTTAGCTTTGTTTTGCCTATTTTCTGTTTGAGTTTCTATTCATGTTGTTTTTTGTGCTGGGGCGTTGGTGCCTTTGTTTTGTGCCTATGGCACTTTCCTTAATCAAAAAAAAAAAAAACAATATATTTCAATTCATTTATTTTTAAATTAATCAATAAATTAAAAAATTATTGATTTAAGTTGGTCCAGGAATTAATTAAAAATAAATAATTAATTTACAACTTAATCTATTTTTCAAGATAAATTCAAAAATCATCTTGCATAATTAAAATGCAATTTCGAAATTGATTAATAAAATAAAGAAAAAATATATTTTGAAAATTATTTAAATTTAAGTTGAAAAATTAAATTTCAACTAAAAAATAATTTTCTATTTAATTAAGTGTCATGAAAAGTAAATATTTAAGTATCATGATGAGAATCAACTTAGATATTTAAATTTTTCAATTTAATTAAATGTATTAGATTCAAGAAATAAATAATTAAGTGTAGAGAAAGCTTAATTATTAATTTCTAGTTTAATACTAGGAAAAAATATACTTAAATAAATTGTACCAAAATTAATTATTTAAATAATTAATTTCACAATGTATAATATTTTCCTATTTAAATATTAGAAATAATAACTAGTCTAGAAATAACTATCTAGAAAATATCTTATTTGACTAAGTATCTTTTCAACAAAAATTTGAAAAAGTATCTTATTTAAGTTGTTATAGAAAAAATCTAGAACTTAAATATTTTCAAATTTAAATTTAATTAAATATCAAAAATTAAGTTGTAACCACTTAATTTGAAAAATATTCCATTTTAAGTTTAAAGCTAACTTAAAAAATATCTTAAGAATGTTTAATAACTAATGCCTAGGATTCCTCAACTTAATTTTTAATTTAAATAAAATATTCAAATTTTAGTTAGATAAGAAAAATTATTCAAAATAACTAATTTATAACTTAAATAGGAATATTTAATTAAATAAGCTCCAGAAAGAATCTAGTTAGTTAAAATTCTTTATTTAATTAAATACAAGAAAAATACAAATAGTTTGTCTAGAAAAAATATCTAAAACTAAAAGTGTTTTTCTTAAAATTAACTTTAAAATATTAAAATGAAAATAAATTTCATATATTTTAAAAGTTAATTATGTTGCTAATTCAATTTTATTAGGTTAAACTAATTTAATTAACCTAGCACAGTTATTCAAATTAGGCAAATGGGCCTTCACAATTGGGGTAATTCATGTGAGGGGGAGCTGGGTTCAGTATGTCGTATCCAATTCTATTGGCCCCCAATTCTCACACAAGGCCCAAAAGAGAGGAATTTAACCTTAAAATAAATAACTGTTATTAATTGTATAGGTCCATTGTAACGCCCTAATGCTAAGGCACGCTACAGTGCTTTTTCAATAATTATGCAATCTTTGCTAATCAAAGAAATTTCTCGAAAAATGTGTCAAATTAAAACTTTTGCATTAAATACTAAACTTTGTAATTTAATAAAATATTTACAAGTACGGATCCCTATTTTTAAAACTTACAAACTTTACTTTTCAAGCATACAATCCAAAATATGTTAGATTAATAAAAAAAGTCGCACAGCCGACTTTCAAAATACAACTCCCGTATGTCCCGAGACCGAACACTCCAAAGTCGCGCCGCTCGACATGTACAATTCACCCGAGCTCGGTGTTCACTCCCGTTAACCCTTCGCCTTTCCTTTACCTACACATGGAAGTTATAAACCGTGAGTCAACGTACCCAGAAGAAATGCATATAACATATCATATACTTTCCTGGACTCCGTAAATAGGCGCCATACACCTATTTACGTAGCTTAACATGAGTATGAACGTTCAATACCAGACACAACCACTATACCACACACACACTGCACTGTACGAGTTGTTTGGGTAGGGTTTATCCGATCACCGAGTAACACCGAGTTGATGTACCACACACCTTAGCATTTTCCTATGCTTGTGTTGGTATCACTGTATCGTACTCAAATCAACAACAATCACCGTACCAATACACTCTATAACTTAATCATACAAGTGTCGCAGAATGTTTAACATAATTCAAGCATGCATATATAAACACATATACACACATTCGCATAATCACATCATACATTATACTACGCTCTTACCGTTTTCCGAATCTGCGTGCCGGCCGACCCGAACGCGAATTCACGTGCGATGGATGCCCTAATCACAATAACTATGAATAAGCGTACCGCTGACTCGCTAAATCACTTTCCGGACTTAAAACTTGAAACTAAAAGTTTCCCTATCGATAAACCTCATGGCAATACCCGAAAATATCTCAAAATTGGCCAAAACTAAAAATTCCCGAGAATCCCCCCAACAAAATAATCGTGCTCTAACCGCATCCCGAGCTGTGGTCACCAACCGACACGGCTGGTATTGCACTAACGAACCCAATTCCTATCATCCGCCGGGAACCAAAAATTATCCCCCTTAATTCAATTCAATCTTAAACTTTACCAAACTCTCCAAGATACCTATACAATGCATACACAATGATTTCCAGCAAGAATTCAAGCGAATAAACCATTACAACTCAAGTTGCCATTAATGAGTAAAGCTTTGAACTTTACACCTAAAATTGCATAAAAACCATCTACACCATTAAAACCAGCAGCTAGAACTTAGAATCAACTCAACTAAACCCTAAAATTCGAACCTTAAACACCTTGAAACCTAACAGCCACTTACTCCCAAAATCACATGCTCAAACTAAGTAAAAAGCTCAAAATTAACATAAGCAAGAGTTCTAGGGCTTACCTTAGATAAAACCACTTTGAATCCTAGCTTAGATTCAAGGAAATGGAAGAAAAAATTCAGCTCAATCCTTTGGTTTGCCTCAACCGAATAAAGAGAGAGTTCAAGAGGAAAATGCTTTCTTCTAATTTCTTTTCTTTGATTTTCCAAATTGGGAAAAGGATTAACTAACCCTTGGCTGAAAGTATTCTTGCTAGGTGTCAATCAACCAAAAAGCCACCTATCACTTATCCCTTTCAATGACAAATATGCCCTTAGACTTAAACTAAGGTATTTCTTTGAAACTAGGGGTAAAATGGTCAATTTCTATAACCCCGCTCAATCCCGATAATTTATTTCTTCTAAAATATTCCCCACTATGAAATAGGGTTCTAAACTTACTCATGTGATTATCTAGCCATCCATCGCATTTTCCGTTGTCGCCGAGCAAAAATTACAAAATTAACATATTTCACATATAAGCTAACAATACCCCTGTGAGTTTAATAAAATCTCCGGAATTGAGAAATTATAACTCTAACATTTATTTCTAAATATTGGGGTCCACAAATAAATTAATTCACAAATAATAATAAAATAATAAAAATTAGTGCTAATTGCCTTTTCTAATCCACATTACTAGAGCGGTCATTACATCCAAAAACTAAATGGACCTAAATAAAATCTATCAGGGTGTGACATTTTATTTAGCAACAACCTATATGCATCTATATAATAAAATAAACATATAGGCTCACACAGACACACATTTGGATGGATCCTATCATGTTGCTAGGTCATACACAGATGAAAGAAGATTGTAAATTTTACCTGTTACAAATTATTTACTTGACCAAGGGAGCCATGAGTTAAAATCAGATCATTGGATCTGTCAACAAGTTAACCATGGCTATTTGCAATCAAGCAATAATAGGTTTTAAAAAACTTACAAACAAGCTAAAAAACACATACTCCTGGAACAAGGTTAGCTGGATAGTTGGATGTAGGATTTATTTAATTTTAAATAAATAAATTTCGAAGATTAAATAAATAATAAAAAAATATTTATTTTGAAATTTAAAAAAATATATATATTTTGAAAATAATAAATTAAATATTTAAAATTAAACCTACAATTTTAAAAAATTAGGTTTCAACTAACATAAATATCATTTCAAAATTTGCTAACTAGTTTTAAAAATTAAATGTTATTTTATAAATAAAAATTAAATAAAAAATTAAAAAAAGACAAATAAATATCTTTTTCAGATTTTATAATTTAATTTAAATAAATAAAATAACAAAATTTAAAAGTTAGCAAAATATCTTACATCTATTTAAAATATCATGATTATAGTTATCTTATTTTAAATTTAAATAAGGCCAAATTATTTTAAAAAAATATTTAATTTAAAAAATTTAATATCTGACCTTAAATTTAAAAAATAAGATAAGATATAATCAAATTTAAAAATAAGATAGATAATTAAGCAAAAAGATAGATATTTACTATTTTTAAATTCAAATTACACTAATATCATGAATTAAAATAAAAAAATATTAATTAATTTAATTATGATAATTAGAATTGAAATAGGAATAGTAAATGTCTAAATACAAAACTACACAAAAAATCGAAAGTTAAATCCATGAAAAAGCATGATAAATCAAAGAAAAACGAAAAAAAATGCGAGCTGTACGGACGGTATGCTGTGCATACACGTCCGCGCGCGCATAAGGAGTGCTGGGCCGAGAAATCACGGTGCAGGGGAAAATCTGCATGATTTCCGCGCGCGTAAGGGGCTTCAGACAAGCGCTCGTCGAGCAGCTTGTCTGAATGCGTGCTGTCCGCGCTCGTGGCCCTGTTGCACGACCCTAATTTTTTCCAAAACTTCAAAAAATCATAACTAATTCAAATTAAATCGAAATTGAGTTCTATAAAAAGGTAAATTGCTTAAATTTTTCCATACTATCCAATAAAAATAATTCTAGAAACAAAATTTCAATTATTTTTCACGAAAATTCACAGACATCAATCAATCATCATATAACACTCAATACAACATGAAACCATCCAAATAACAAACAATCGTTTTAAAGTCCAAATTTCTTGCAAGCAAATCAATTACCATGGCTCTGAGGCCAGTTCTTGGATATTATTTTACCAGGATCTTAGATCTACTCACAAGTATGTTGTTTAACACCCTAAATATGAACTTCCTAAAACGATAAAACAAACACATATAAAGTTAAGAAAACCTTACATTGATGCAGCGAAATTAATGTCTCCTTCCACTCAGATCTCTAGCCCTTGTATCCTTTCTGTCGCAGAGTATTATCAAGATCTAAGCCCGAATGTCCTTCTCTTTGTTTGTGATCCTTCACAGTCTTCCAATCTATGATTGAGTTACCACTTGCTCTGTGTGGGCACTTACTCTATCACTAAGGTTCGAAATTAAGAAGAAGAAAAGAGAGAGAGAGAGAGAGAGAGAGAGAGAGAGAGAGAGAGAGAGAGAGAGAGAGAGAGAGAGAGAGAGAGAGAGAGAGAGAGAGAGAGAGAGAGAGAGAGAGAGAGAGAGAGAGATTTCGGCGAAAGAAGAGAAAGGAGAAGGCTCAGTTTTCTGAAGAGAGAATTTTCTGTCAGAAGATTATTCAGAGTTATATTTTGACTGAGCCATCACTTTCTATTTATAGGCAACTACTAGGTTTAGGTTAGGAATTATTTGGCATTAAAATAATGAAAATATCAATTTGAAAATCCACATAAAGTGGCCGGCCATGGTGTGTGTAATGGGCCCCACTTGGTTTTGCAATTTTCACAAATTTTATTTCTATTTTCTCAAAAACGCCAATTTTCCAATTCTAACCATTTAAATGCCAAAACTAATTATTTAATAACTAATATAGATTATTAAATAATATTGTCATTTAATTTAATTATTAATTAGACATATAAAGTCCATTAATAAATAAATAAACCTAGAATCTCTTTTCTTTACAATTTCACCCTTACTTAGTGAAAATTCACAAATTTAGACATAGTCTAATTTTAGAATTATAATTGACTAATCACGAATCAATTATTGAGTCTTACAAGCAGTATATTCTCAACTAGAATGGGGACCATGGATCTATATGCTGAGCTTCCAATAAGTGAACCGAATTTACTAAGTAAATTCCTACTTATTAATTCTTCGTTGAATCCACTCTTAGAACTTAGAGTTGCACTCTCAGACTTATATAGAGCATATTATATGTTCCACGATATAGATATGCTATCTCATTTAACCATTGTTATAATCTTATTGTGATCAAAGATCCTCTATATAGATGATTTACATCGAGATGGGATAATTTTACTGTTCTCACCCCTCAATGTATTTTGCCCCTTAAAACAATTAGCTACCTGTAAATGATGTTTAGTGATCTAAGAATTAGTCACTTAAATAAGAGCTCATCCATTTACTTCTATTTAGCTAAGCTCGAAGGGAATCATCACTTTACTTCTATACACCAGTAGAAGCTATAGATTCCATATTTATGTTCAGCACGCCCACTCAATCATACTATCATGTTCCCAAAATATACGTATCACCCTGACCCAAAAGTAGGCTTAACTAATAAATCAAAGAACATGAATAGTACTCCTGAGTTGAGCCTAAGCATATCAGGATTTAGATTCTTTTAATCTTAAGATCAACTACTGATATTGACTTGGAAAGATATAACGGTAAGTTTATAATATCTTAACTAAGTTGCAATATCGGTCCAGTCCAATGTATACTCCATACATTCGAAACTAGTATACTTTACTAATGTCTTGGAAAGAACATAACACTTACTCCAAGTGTAAGTATACATCATCGCTGATTATCACATTAGTGTAAATCCAAAACACTGATGAAACAGGGACTTAGTCTTTTGATTCATATGATCACAATTACATTCCACTGTATTGACGATATTGTCATTACGAATAAACATATGATCTGGATTTAAATGGTTTTGTGTGTAAATGTAATAAACATATTAAACCATTAGCATGCAAACATAAATCACTTCAAATTTCTTATATTGATAACTTAATTAGATTGTAAAGAGTTTTATTTAGGGCATAAAACCCAACAATACGTACATTTTGGGAACATGGTAGTACAATTGAGTGGGAGCGCTAATCATAGATATGGAATCTCTATAGCTTCTATCTGGACATAGAAGTGAAACGATGATTTCCTTCGAGCTAGGCTAAATAGAGATAAATGATAGAGCACTCATTTTAGTGATTTTATTAGTTCACTAAAATATCATTTATAGGTGGTCAAGTGTTTTAAGGATAAAATACATTGAAAGGGTGTAACAGTAATTTTGTCCCTATGCAATGTAGATCATCTATAGAGGATCGTTGATTATTGGGATTATAACAATGAATAATTACTATGGTATCTATATCGTGGAACATATAGAGCGTTCTATGTAACTGAGAGTGCAATGCCAAGTTCTGTGGTGGTTGCAATGAGGAATTAATGAGTTAGTGAATTTACTTGGTAAATTCTAGATCTGCTTTTTGGAAGCTCAGTTATATAGGCCCATGGTTCCCATACTAGTTGAGACAAACTGCTTGTAAGACTCAGTTAATTAATTTTAGTTAATCAATTATAATTCTAAAATTAGACTATGTCTAGTTTATGAATTTTTCACTAAGATATGGCTTGATTGTGAAGAAATAGTGTTTTGGGTTTATTTGTTAATTAAGAGACTTTATGGAGTCTAATTAATAAATATTATAAATGACAATTTTATTTGGTGGTTATTTTAATTATTAAATAATAGTTTTGGCATTTATAGGGTTGAAGTTACAAAAAGTGGTATGAAACATAGGTAAAATAGTGGGAAAAAATGACAAAACCCAAACTTGTGTGGGGCCTGGCTGGCCATCAAGTGGTATTTTACACTATTTTATCATTTTTTTTATTTCTAATAATTCAACCCTAACCCTATTGAAGATAGTATAAAAGGAAGGTTATGGTCTCATTATCCAACTAATGCCTCCAAAGCTAAAAACCTAGTTTTCTCTCTAGGTTTGATGAGACCTCTTCCTTCTTCTTCCTCTTCAATTTCGAAACACTATAGCCTATCTTCACAAATATTTTCAAGCCTTAGTGATTGAGTAAGTGCCCACACACATCAAGTGGTCCTCAATCATAGTGTGTAAGACTGTGAAGAATCCAAAATTCAAGAGAAGGAGAATCGGGCTCAGATCTAGGTGATACTCTGCTACAGAAAGGATACAAGGGTTAGAGATCTGAGCGGAAGGAGTCATTTAATTCCGTTGCACCCACTGTAAGGTTTCTGAAACTTTATATGTGTTTATTTACATTGTTTTAGAGATTCATATTTAGGATGTTAAATGATATACATGGTAGTAAATCTAGATAGTGGTAAAATATAATCCAACACACCCATCGCTGACTGCCTGGGCTCAACCACCATCATGCCACCAATATTGGATGAGCTAGGTGCCCATGACCGGAGCCATTTTGCTCCCATCGCATACTGAGTTCGACGAGGCAATGCCTTCATAAACGTGCCATAAGGCTTAACGATTGTTGAGATTGGTTGAACAACAATCGAGAACAAAACTGATCCGTATGCCCAATCACCCAACAGATAATGCAGAAAGTCGACACAAATTCATACTGAAAATTAATCCAAAACAAGTCGCCACCAAGCTGTTGTAGCTTCATTCTTCGCTTCAATCTTTTTTCAATGTTTAAACGAACCTGAACCCGCAAATAATCTTTCCAAACACCATTAAAATTATTCTCATCAGACTTAATAAAGCTACCAATATAATTCCCAGCATCCCGTACAACCTGTTCTATTTTGAAGCCCGACCTAATATCATGTAATTGCACCCATATATCTAGATGATGCAAAAGGAACCTCCCGAGGAACATCCCTTGGTTTCAACCGTTCAAAGATGAGAGGAGCATTTTTAAACGTCCAAGGACTCCTATCCATCACCCTTTGGATGTCAATTTCATGATAGAATTGAAAAATATACTTGTTACCTCCTAACTCCTTCACATACATGCCCATACCAGGCTTCCAAAGCACAGCCATAAGGTTCTGCATTGCCATGAAATCAATTGGCGTATCCGTCAAGAAACGTCCCACAATACTCCATTGAGTATCAACCTCCGCTTCGGCAATAAGGGGCCCCTCATAACTGACTGCATGCTCTTCCTCCTCCTCCAGAGGGATAATCGACACACGCTCTAAATTAAGGTCCACCGGAGAAGACGATGAAGCCATGGCCGAAAAAACAAACACGAACCCAAAAAATGACCCAGAAACGTGCTACTGCGTTGACTGCCACGACGAGGGAGCACTCTTCTGCGTTGACTGCAACCAACAAAACAAATAGTTTTTGACTGCCACAACCCTGGACTGATCACACACCAACAAAACACTGACAACCTTGGACAGTAAGACACGAAGACAACCGAACTATTAATCTGACTACCACAACCTAGGACTGATCGTAGACCAACGAACACTGACAAACTCGAAGACAACTGGACCCCATGAAGACAATCTCCAACTGGGAAAAATAACCACGAAAGAAGAAAACAACCCTGGAGATCAAACGACAAAACCTAGTCGCACACCACATCCCAGTCACACCCCAGGAAAGCCAAAACCAGAGACCAAACGGCAGGCCAGTCGCACCCTAGCAACTACCGCACCCCAGGAAGACAGTCGCACCCTGGAATAAATAACGACAGAACCAAAACCCTAGACTCTCAAACTAGAAGCAAGCTCAACCCAGAAAAACAAGAAACGAACACAAATCAAAAACAATCACACCATGTCACAACAGACAAGACTTGCAGTTGGTGGCCATCATTGATTGGCGACGCCGACCGACGAGTTGAGGCCGAGAAAATGAGAGAAACATGACGCTGATTCGCTCCTGTAGGGTTTTCACGAGAGAACATTCAAGACTTTTCTATCTTTCCTTTTCTAATAAGAAAATACTTTATAGTATGCGTATATAATATAATACAAATTAAAAAATATAAAAAACAGTGACTGCTACCAAACATATTTGATAGTATAAGAATCAAAAGCATTTCCCTAAAAAAAATTAGAAAAAATATACTTCTTTTGATTATTATAATTATTATTATTGTTTGAGTTATTAAAAAGATAATTGGAATATGCTTTATCTTTATTTCAAGGACATTGCAATATTGGCCTTATCTTTTAAATAAAAAGTTTTTTTTTTCTTTATTTTCTTTTTCTCTTTCTTTATTGTCTTTATGGTTGTGAATCCTTTTTTTTTATGCCAATCAAATATACCTTACGTGGTAATAGAGCTACCTTTAATGAAATACACAACTGATATTTTATATATTATATATTTTACTTAACGATCCAAAAAAACAAAGTAGTACACTAAGCATAATTCATCTTTTGTAAATTGATTTACCAAAGCCCTTACCTAAAGATATTTTGTCGCATTGAAAAATATTTGGAGTTAAACCAACAACAGTAGCTCATAATGTTTTTTAACTTACCGAATGAAAATATCAAATTTTGAAATACTTACCAAACGTAGCTCATAATGCATGGTTTATTCTACGATATATAAGATATAGCTCCAACCGTTTTATACTTTTTAGAGTGAATGGAAATTATGTAGGGCTTTTTTCATAAATATACAACAAAAATAAAATAATTATAAAAAATGTGCAAAAAAAAATTATTTGAAAAATTTATACTTTTTGAAAACTTATTACATAAAACCATACATTTTAATCATTAAATAATATAAATCATTAATGATTAAACTAATTACCATAAATAGATTAATATATTTAATATTTGTAATATTATTTTATAATATCTTATCCTTATGTTTATTATATTAATATTTTAAAAATTATTAATAATATATAAAATATGTTTATTAAAATTCAAAATAAATAATTCCGTAAAATTAATTAAATAAATAATAAATAGTTTTATAAAAATAAACAAATTAAATATTTTTTTATTAAAGAATAAATGTTTATTATCTATTTGAGTATGAATTATTATAATTTAATAAGTTTTTTTTTTCAATAAAATACAATATAAAAATTATGAACATTAATGTATATAAATATAAATCAATGCTTAAAATTACTAAAAATAAACATGACACACATAAAGTGATATAATAAACATATGTGAATATTATTATTTTGTTTATTAAATTAGTATGTTTAATAAATAGAAAACAAAATAAAAATATATACAAAGTATTTTATATTATTAGTATGTTTATTATAATTGTAAATATAAAAATAGACATAGCCAATTTATACTATACTAAAATAAATATATTTTCTTTCTATTGTTTCTATATATTTATTATTTTCTAATAATGAGTTAGTGAACGAATTTTCTATTGAAATACATGCAATTCTTACATCAAAAAATAAAAAAATAAACATAACTTTATAAACTCCAAATATTATTTAATTAGAAAAAATAAACAGGACACAAAAAAAAGATAAACAATTTTTTTATATATATTATTTATTTTCTAAAAAATAAACATGACACACATAGAGTGATATAATAAACATATGTGAATATTATTATTTTGTTTATTAAATTAGTATGTTTAATTAATAAAAAATAAAATAAACACGTATATACATACAAAATATTTTATGTTATTGGTATGTTTATTATAATTGTAAACATAAAAATAGACATAGCTAATATATATACTGTACTAAAATAAATATATTTTTTTTTCTATTGTTTCTATATGTTGATTATTTTCAAATGAGTTAGTGAACGAATTTATCTATTGAAAAATAATTCTTACATCAAAAAATAAATAAACAAACATAACTTTATAAACTTCAAACATTATTTAATTAGAAAAAATAAAATATAAATTGTAGATAAGTATATTGGCATATAATTTACCTAATGAACACAAAACTATTTATGGAAAAATAAAAATTATTTTTAACTCTATTCAAAAAAAATAAAAAATCATATTGAGAATCATATATTTTACAATAAATAAACATGAGATAATATATCAACAAAATATAAACAAAAAAATTTGCTTACATTTATAACACAAATAATAAAAAAAAAAATACAAATAAAAAGAAAACAGTTGTAAATAAATAAATAAAAACTAATCTTCTTATTATAATTTTTATAAACATAAATGTTTAAAATTTGAGTATATTATATTTGGATATAGTATGTATTTGAATAATAGTTTTATAGGGAAGAATTAAATAGTGATTTAATCTAAATACAAACTTTCAATATTTGTAATAATGGTTGATTTTTAAAATTATATAAAAATATAAAATAATTATTAATATAACATCATTCAATAACTATAATAATGAGTGATAATAAATCAAATAATTAAATACTTACCATTTATATATTGTATAATAAATTGAAAATAATTTTCTTCATAATAGATAAAATGTATGATTATATGAAAATAAATTATTATGCACATATATTGTAATAAAATTATATAATGTATATATTAGTGTAAATTGCCCAATTATGTATATATTATTTTTTTTAACAAAAATTATGTATATATTATTATGAGCATATAATTTACATAAACCATTATCAGCACATAATTTACATAAACTATTAATTTACAAAAGTATTAATGTTAGACCATCTCTAATGGTTAAATTTTTTACATTTGTTCATATTAGGAATTGTTTTCAAGTTGATTATATTAAAAAAAAAAATTATCTCATATACTATTTTTTTAACTTTTTTTTTCAAATTTACGGTTTGGGTTTCTAAATTAGTTGTAGCGCTAGTTGCAATAGGAGTTTCTATACGATTTTTCGTTGCAATTTAGGTTGCAGTGCTAGTTGCAATAGGGATTTCTATGTAGAATTCCGTAAAAATACAAAATATATATATATATATATATATTTGAAGTGTAAAAATGAAAAAGCCCCTAAAAAAATTATCGAAAATTGAGCTCAGAATCCTATTTATATAATTTTAAAAAATACAGGATCTACTTTTATCATTTAACAAAATAGAAGGTCCAATTTGCAACTCTTACAAAACACAAAGTACAAAATATTTTTTATCCAATAAATAATTTCATTAATAATAGAAATAAAAAAATCTTATAATTTTAAAATGAGGTATATAATATAATATATAATTAATATGACAATATCGGTCAATTAAAAAAAAATAAAAAAAATTATCATTGTATTTTAATAAAATCTGTTAAACAAACTAAATATATGAATCTAAACTACAAAACAACACACATACAACCAAAAAAAATTATCAGGAAGAAACTAAAATATACACCATAAAAAAAAATATACACGAATAAAAAAATAACTGTTGAATAAAAAAATATTCTGAAAACCACTTAAAATAACTAAAAAATAACAAAACAAATACACATATATATAACAAAAAAATTATGCGGAATAAACTAAAAATATACACTTTTTCTATGCAAATAATAAACTAAACAACAACTATATGAAAAATATAAAAATAACAGAAAATAATTATAAATCACCTAAGCAACAACATAAAAAACAACTATAAAACTACTATAAAATAACAAAAGAACAACTATAAATCAATAGAAAAACACTACTAGAAAAATAAGCTTTAGAGACGATTTTTGGGGCTTACAGTGTTGGTTACAGTGAAATTTGCTACCAACGCTATTCAGGTGAGGCCATAGGAGGGAAAAATAAACGACGAAATAGGGACCTTAATCCCATGGCATCAGTTGTTATTAAATGACTTGCGCCATAGCCCTTCCTTTGGTTTTTTTCGATTTGAAATTTTGTGTAAATAGAATATTTATTATTAAGATCTAATTTTATTTTTTCAATTACATATTATTTTATTATTAATATATTTAAATTAAGTATAAATTATATATAATAAGCATAAATAAAAATTAAATTAAAAAATTAAATAAATACACATTTATATTACTCTAAGTGTGTGTATATTAGGTGAATTTTATACATTTAAATTTTATAATATGTGTTTATATTTTTCTAGTATATTATTATTTTATAATTTTTAAAGTTATATTTTGAATAATAATTAGTATATTGAATAATAAATAATGTGTAATATTTTAATTTTTCTTAATATTTTTATACATTTAATTTTATAATATGTTTTGTATTTTTCTAGTATGTTAATATTATTTTTATAATTTTTAAGTTATGTTTTGTATAATAATTAGTATATTGAATAATAAATAATGTGTAATATTTTAATGTTTGTGTAATTTAATAATTTTATAACATGTGTTTGTATTTTTTTAGTATATTAGTATCATTTTTTTTTTAATTTTTTTAAGTTATCTTCTGTATAATAATTAGTATATTGAATAATAAATTATTTATTATATTTTTAATTTTTATGTAATTTAATATTTTTAAAATAAACTTTATTTTTACATTAGGGGATTCACTGCTTAGATCCCGTCCCATTTGAGAATTATCTGCCCTGTCCTCGATAGTAAATAAGCATGGATGAAGTGGGAATGGGGACGGGAGAGCACTCCCCACTAATTTTTCACCTCGTGTGCATCCCTATGTATTACATCAATATTATTCTAAAATTACTCTAAGTATTTAAGTGTTATCTAAGCATACCTTATACCAAAAATTATATACTTGACTTCTAATAAAGTCACATAACGCCACATGTTGTACATTTTCCTAAGTCATAAAGCATACTAAATTACTAACTAGTAATAACTAGTCATAATGCTACTAAAATTTTAGCAGCATATATAACAACTATAATTGAATGTTCCCAAAAAATTTAAAGCTATTAATAATAACAAAATACAATCTAAAATAATATAAAACAATCACAACAACATTTAACAATACAAAAATTTACCACTCATTTGACCGTAGTACATGTATTCGCAGAACCTACTTCACTACGGATGAATATTTAAGATATTCAAACTTTGTTAAGAATTAATAATTAATTAATAATAAAAGTTAGTAAATATATACCCCAGGCTAGCTAGAAACCGATCAACATCAAATAAGTCGGATATTTATAAATTGACCTCACAACCTATAGCATAAAGAATACTACAAAATTAAAAATTTATTTATTTAACTACTTAGTAGTTGTATAATTTATGACTAGTTAATTTATTACTAATTAGTTACTAATGATTACTAATTAGTTACTAATGAGTAATTAGTTAGTAATAAAAAGGTAAGATCCTACTAGTTTAGGCCTGTTATCGTGATTTTATATTAATTGTGCAATCTGTTGCTAATAAACGAGTTTGTTGAAAATCGTAATTAATTAAAACTTTCCTTAATTACTTTTTAATTAAAAACAAATATCCTTCGCATAAATTAGAATCCCGTATTTAAAATATTTAAAACTGTATTACAAAAGATATTAGATACAAAAGTTTTCGCCTAGCAACTATTCAATATTTAGCTTGCTGTCTCGAAGATCGTACGCTCCAGGTCTAACTGTCCCGACATGTACAATTTTCATCTCCTCGCACTCACTTGTGTTCAGCCTTAGTCATTGTGACAGTCAGAGCCCCATGATGCGAAGGGGAAAGACTGGTAGCTGTACAATCTCACATTCCCTGAGGAAGGTCATGTGTGATGATTTCTGAATTGTGTAGGTATGGGACTATATAGTTGAAAAGGACTTAAATGGATTGATTGGTACTACCTATATCAACAAGGTACATCTTATTTTTCGGTAGCCCATCACGAAAGAACTTCATGGTTGAATAATAATAAAGAACTCTGCCTATATAATAATTGTGTATTTTTTAAAAAAGAATAATAAAATAAACTTTTGTGAGAGTGAAAAAGTGTTAGAAAATAAATAATGTGGGAAGAGAGAGAGAGAGAGAGAGAGAGAGAGAGAGAGAGAGAGAGAGAGAGAGAGAGAGAGAGAGAGAGAGAGAGAGAGAGAGAGAGAGAGAGAGAGAGAGAGAGAGAGAGAGAGAGAGAGAGAGAGAGAGAGAGAGAGAGGGAATTGGAAAAGAAAAAAAATTAAAAAAAATAAATAGAGAGAAGAGAAAGAAAAAAAAAAGATCAATAAACTATTAAAAAAAATAAGTTAATGAAAAAAAAAATTCAAAGAGGTATAAGAAAGAAAAAAAACTATATAAGCTTTAATAAATGTAAAAGAGTAAAAAGAAAAAAAAATAAAGATAGAGAAAGTATAAATGTAAAAATTCCCTCGTCAAAGTATAATATAAATTTTGGAGAAAAGTAATATATGGTGTAAATATTTCAATATTAAACCATTAATTAGATTATGATTCAATGGCGAATAATAAAAGAATTTTTTTAATTTCTATATTTAATAATTATAAAAATCACAAAATATCTTTTATTACACTATATTAAAAATATATTTATATATAAAATATTTAAGTCAAATTCAACATTTTTTTAATTATAATTTGTAGAAATATTTGAAAAAAAAAATCATGTATCCTATTTTTATAATATTTTTATCTTTTTTTTTTTGGATAATTATGATACAATCTCAATTTTTAACCACGAGAAATGATAAGAGGATGGTGCCACACATTAAAAAAAGGGGTAAGTTGGAAAATACCACTTTTATTAATCAATTGATCAAATTTACCTCTAATTTTATATTTAATTGAAACATACCTCTTTTTATATGTATTGTATCCAAAATACCCTGACATAAGAGAGTCACATGAAGAGTATCTTGAAGTGACAGGGGCAAAATTGGTGCAATGTTTAAAAAAAGAGGTAAAAATGATAGACTTTAAAAAAGAGGGTAAAAATAAAAGAGGACAATATAAAAAGAGTATAAAATATAATTTCCTCTTAAAAAAAAGTGAGGTGTAAATCAATATCAAATCTAAGATATTTTAATTTAATATATAATATCAAAGTACTCCCTCATAAAACACAACAATTACATCTATATCTCATACTCATATATACCGTACAAAGTAAAACTTTTTGGATGATTAAATTTCGTCATTAAAAAATAAAGCAGCAGAAAAAAAGGTTGGTATATATCGACACAGGTAGAGAAAGGGGTCAAATTAGAAAAGAAAGAAGAATGTTAATCTAAGATTAGTAAAATAATGGAGTATCAAATAAAACCCTAATGGAGATTCCAAAACACATATAGATAGTCCAACTAACTCATAATAAAGGCTTTTTTTGTCTGAATCTGATTATTGGATGGATTCATTCATTTCTAGACTTGTATTTAATTAGTGAGACCACAGTATAGTAGTAACATCATATATAGCTTTATTTATTTATTTTTTATTTGGAGAAAGGCATATTATATATAGCTTTTCTAGAGTGGAGATTTTTTATAAACTTTATTTATTATTTATTTTATTTTTTTGGTAAGGGGTTACAGTGTCAGTTATTGGTCCATCAGCCACAGCTGCAAACAATTAATGATTTAAACTTGGATTAATTATATCAATTTCTATCATGCCTTTTATTGTATCATATATTATAATATAGGGATTTGATTATCCTATTTTGAGCAAAATAAATTATATATTTTTGATTATCCTTGTGATTGGACAATTGATGAAACCTAAATTTAGCTTTTTCTCAAGCTGGGACCAAATCAGTAAAGCCCAATGACATCACCAATAAAAGCCCCCTCTAGTTGTTTATTAATCCATTTCCACTTACATTTTTTTGAGAGGAACATTTTATTATAATTTTGTAAAGAGCATTGCTATTAAACACTAGTGATGTTTAACACTTTCTCGACATGTTACGTTACGATTAACTAGCGATACTTTCTAAAATTATGATATTTAACTATGTGAGACCCGATATTTAGTTAAATTAATAACAATAGTGACATATAGAAAGGTGCTAAAACACCACTGATACTCTTTAGCATCTCTCTTTTGTAAATTAACTTTTTCTTTTTTACCCCATGTTATTTACTTTTACTAGATGCGATATGTGTGGTAGAAATATCCATGTCATTATGTCTTGCCGCAAAACCAATAGTAGATTGACTCCTAACCCCAAAGAAATCTGTGACTCATGACGACATCACCAAATTTATGATTATAAAAAAAAAATCATTACAGTTTTCTATTATGCTTTTAATTTATTAGGAAATTTGTAGAAATGTTATTTTAGAAAATGATATTATTCAAGAATATATAAAGTAACACTCTAGAAAATTATTAGAATATTATAAATTAATTAGCATTACCATTTACCAGTTTAGTTACCGCACTATAATTCTAAGAGATTTCTTATTATGTCCTATTTATTTTTATCTCATCACCTTTTGTACAAAATGAATACTTTGGTGATTTCTTCAGTATGAACGAAAAGTTTGGGGCTTATCTTCCATGATAGACTGAAGTAAATTTAATGTTGTGGTTTATAAAATATTGGTTAAACATATTTTATAAATAAACAATAAATATTTTTTAGAAGAAATTCCTCTTCCTATATGTAATGGTGACACATAATTATATATTTTCATTTCATTGAGGTGGTGTTGACAAAAAAAAAAATACTTAGCAACACTTACCAAATTTTGATTTGCCTTTTTCATATATAATAAATATATATATGTATAAAATATTAATTAATTAATTAATAAGTAATTTGTAGTATAAATACTTAAATTAATTTTTAATTATAAATAAATATCTAAGTTTAATTTTTATCAGTAATTAAATTACTATGGTAATTTTTTATTAGTTCAAGTCATTTAATTTTTATTTTTTTTACAAAAAAAATAGTTTAAATATACTAATAAAAAAATAACACATAATAATTTAACATTTAACCGCTAGGTACAAATTTAACTTAATATTACAACTAAAAATTAAACTTAAATATTTATTTACACCAAAATTAAACTCCACAAATTACTCTTAATTAATTATTTTTAAATTAAAAGTGCCAGTGGAAAAATTTACTTTTGATTTACTAATAATTGTATCATTTTAAGAAGGTGAGTAAAAAGCATTTTTAAAATTTATGCTATAATTACTGTTTTCAATGCCTCTAGGTGGTAAGTAGTTCGTTTTCTTAGGTGAGAGCAGCAGCTATTTAAGGGATGAGGATTAATAAAAGGTACAACGAAAATAAATACTAAATGCCAATTATACCAAGGATTCATCCAATAATTTAGTGTATATAAAGTGTATGCAGGTCTGATATTTGATGCTTGTTTGTACACGAGTACATACTAATTAGGGGACCATGATAACCCAAGTGATGATACATGATCAATAAATATGTATGTATACACGTTTTACTAATACCAAAACAAAAAATGACCTAATCAAACATAAAATAAACTTATTATTAGAAGTAGAAAACTCCAAAGTTAGTAAATAATTAAAACACCCAACAAATGGAGTACTAAGAACCATTTTCCCATCAAGGGAAAATATTAAAGAAAATATTTATGATGCATTCACTGCATATTATTAATATATGACATTTGAAAATGCCCGTGAACAAATAAGAGCCAAAATGAAAAAAAGGAAAGAGTTAAAAGGGCAGAGAAGATTGAAGAGTACAAAGTAAAGGAAGAGTATCCCATTCTACTACAAGGTAATATTAATCCTTATTGTCTTGGATTGGAGGTATAGTACTGCATTCTCACTCTCATTGTAAAATGTTATATCAAATATCATATATCATATATATATATAATAATGCCAGCTGTTGATTGACCCCTCCTTAACCCCTTTACTCCTCCTTCCTCACATCTCATGTTCAACTGACCGTACACCCACTTTCTCTCTCTGTATCTACGTGTAATAAATATATATATATGATATGATTAAATATTAAAAAATTAAAAAATCATTTAAAAAAAAAAAGTCATATAAAATAAAGGGTAGGCTACCCTAGTCGTGTGGGGGGTCACTTATGCAGAGGGGAGAGAGAAAGAGAGAACAATCCTCCGTTTATATATTTTCTTTCACCCCATTCTCTTCATTATTAGTTTCATTTCATTTCTCTCTTTTCTCACTAAAACACTAAAATCCCTCTCTATTCTCGTTTTCCTTCCCTTTCCCTTTCCACGTTCAGTTTTCCTTCTCTGAAAAACTATAGTGTTATATATACATATATAGACCCTTATTATACCAATTACTGTCATAGCATCTGTATTTTTGTTCATCTGGGGTACTGATCCTCAGATTAGAAAGCAAAATTATTTTTTGTCTCAACTCTCTTTTTTTGTATAAGAAACAGAGAGAGAAATAGTAGAGAGAGAGAGAGTCACCATCAGCGCAGCAATGGGTGCTGACCCGGTGAGCTCATCAGAAACCGAGTCCTCTACTACTTCCTTACTCAATGAGGATCGGGGCAAAATACCCGACCCGAATCAGAAACGGGCCAAGAGAGCAAGGGAAAGTTGTAGTCATAGTAATACTAATAATAATAATAGCAGTAGCAATAATAACAGCAATAGTAATAATAATAATAATAATAATGATAATAATAATAATAATAATAATAGTAAGCACCCGGTTTACAGAGGGGTCCGAATGAGAACATGGGGAAAATGGGTATCCGAAATTAGGGAGCCCCGGAAGAAGAATCGGATCTGGCTAGGAACTTTCTCAACACCAGAAATGGCGGCGCGTGCACACGACGTGGCGGCCTTAAGCATCAAGGGTAACTCTGCAATACTCAACTTCCCCGAGCTAGCCGGATCATTACCCCGGCCGGAATCTAACTCACCCCGAGACGTTCAAGCGGCGGCTACAAAAGCGGCTTTAATGGAGTTTCCGAACCCATCTCCTTCACCTTCCACGTCATCATCGACAACAACGAGTACTTCATCGACAATGTCGCAGACTTCGTCTTCGTCTTCTTCGTCGTTGGTGGCAACTTCGTCATCGAGCTACGACGTGTCGTCTTCGCCGGAAGAGCTGAGCGAGATAGTTGAGCTGCCGAGTTTGGATACGAGTTTCGAGTCGGGGAACGAGTTCGTTTTCGAAGACTCGGTAGAGGGGTGGCTGTATCCTCCTCCGCCGTGGTACCATCATCAGAGCTTGTTTGAAGAAAATTATGGGTACTTTAGGGAAGATCAGATAGCAATGTCAGAGCCAGAGTCTGCTATTCTATCATCTTTTGAGCCTTTATTATGGCAACATTAATGAATCATCAACCAACCATGGATATTGGAATTGCCTTCTTTTTTGATTTTTAGCTTAGTTGTCTTGTGTGCTTCATCTCCTTCTTTTCTTTTCTTTTCCTTTCTTTTCTTTTCTTTTTAATTTTAAAGTGTGTGTGAGCCCTTTTATTAAAATTTTCCTTTGGAGAGGGCTAAAATCTGAAATACGTTTCTTGCTTCTCAAGTTTGATAATAGTAGTACTAGTATTAGTATAGTAGTGTAGTGCTTATCTCTGCTTTCTCTTCCACACTGTTTTTCTTTCTTTCTTTCTTTCTTTGTCTAAACTAATCTCTCCACACATAGCAAAGTTAGTTAAATTTTGCAGTTTGTTGTTACTTCTTTAAATGCCAATTTTCACTTTTCCTTTTCTTCTTTTTCTTGAATAATGAATTGGAGTTAATTAAATCGCAAAAGGGTAGTTTTACTTTGTCCTTTTTCATTAATTAAGCTTGATTATTTTTTTATCTTTTTTTATAGTATCTATTGATAATATAATAACTCTGTTAAACATAATATTAAATCATGGATGAAGCTGCTTGCTTCATGATTTGGAGCTTAATTAAGCTCTGAAAGCCTAATGTTTGGGGAACTGGGACTCAATTTTCAATACATTCTTAATACTTAGTTAATTCATTGAATTTATAACTAATCAACTTAGAACATGGGCTTTAAGTATTGATCGCCATAATGTTTCCTTTGACTTTTGAGGAAGGAGAATTTTAAAATTAGGACCATTTATGATATTTTTGATTATTGGAGCCAAATATATTATTAAGTTTAACAATATGTACTTTTTCAATGACCAAATAATAAGTTTTAACAATGTCTTTTTCCAATTATACATATACAAGTCCAACAATATATATCAAAGTCCAGGACTATATTGTGTAGACTCTGTTGGCTATGGCCCTGAAAACAGGCAAGTCACTCCAAACATAGTGCATGTGTTAACTCATCACTTAATGAGCTTAAAACTCAATTAGTTAGTGAAAACTAATAATTAGTTCAATCAATCTTTTACAAACCCAAATCTCTGCATGTGTGCAATAACTTTAAGAAAATGTCTTATTGTACTGTTGAAGAAAGTAAATTAGATTAGATTAGATTATGAAAGATTGACAGATTAAATGTTTCCCTTTATCACAAAACTAAAAATCTTTGTCTATGTTCTATATTTGCAGAATCATCATATCTGTATTATTAAACATTGATATATAATATATGTGTATCTATTTAAAATGTTACATCACATTTGATGGTGACACAAGCACACACACAAAATACATTTTGAAAAATATATTGAAATAAATATATATGAATTTTTGTATGGATACAGATGAATACAATTAGTAGTAGGGAAGAAAAGTACAGGTTGATGTCAATGATTCTCTGGTTAATAAGATGAGTTTAGATTCTTGTTTATATGTTATTCTTTCTCTTGTCTATATATTAGGGCTGGCTTAATTTTAGTGACACTTACTTTTCAACTACCATATATTTGCAGGGTCCTTTTATTTTGATCATTTTGTAATTTTGTATTATATATATATTTCCTAAATATTAAATCCTTTTCCCCTAATTTTATAATCAAAGTCGGTTTTGAATGTCCTTATTATAAAAAATAAAATAAAATAAAAAGTTTCAAAGTTAAATTATGTTATACTAAAAACGGTTGGTTATGCATCATTGCCATTGACCCCCCTAAATTAGAGATTTTTATTTAAAAAATATTTTTCATGTTATTGGTAGGATCTCCCTTTGACACTTCAGATGGTTGTTGGAGTTTAAAAACTATTTAAGAACAATGTGGAGATTAATTATGTTATAAAAATAAACTCTGTTTCTCTTTGTAAATTAATGAATTTTGAGCTAATTAATTAATTAAATAAGAAAAGAAGCTTGAAAAGTAAGTAACAAATTCACAAAAGGGAAACAAAACTTACACATAATATAAATAATAGAGTAACTCTAAATAATATTATTTCACAAATACATAAAATTACAAAAATATGATTGCACGTAATTATAAATATTTTTACGATTTTTTATGATTTTATTTTGAAAAATAGCATCTTTGATGCTTTTTTTTTTATGTTATTGTCATATTATTTTATTGTTAATTTTTTGTTGTAATTTTTTTTTTATGTGATATTTTTGTTATTTTGATATTATTTTTATAAAAAATTGTAAAAATATAAAAAGAAAATTAACTATAAAAATGTAAAAAATAAAAAAATAGTGTATTATATAATTATGCCTAATATAATCTACATATGCAATGCAGTAGAAATCTATATATAGATATATAGCAAATTGTACATCAATTTATTTAGCTACAGAAAAATATTAAGAAAATTCTATTTAATTTTGTTAATTTGTTCATCACGTATAATACTTGCCTATACTTTCAACAAGTTATGTCAATAAAGCCTAAAAGGCTGATGGGATTCCATTCCTATCTTACCGTATGCCAAGTGACACCTCACACAAAAATAAATAAATTAGAAGAAAAAAACTCCCAAAAAATAAAATAAAATAAAATAAAAAGATGATAGGGGAAAAAGAGGAAAGAAAGATGTGATAGTCTATTAACTGTGACAATGTTTGTCAAACAGCTAAGGTGAACATTATGAAAACGACAAGGCCAAACTAGTTAAACTCCTATATATATGGATATCAATTTCACTACCCCAAAAACCATAAATAGTAAAATACAAAAGCAAAACAACAATGTTGGTTTAGTCGTATAAAGTTTTGATCAACCCTACAAAAAATAATACAATCACATTACTTTTGGTCAGTTTATTCTACAACATTATAATTAAGTATTACAAAACATGCACAAAAGACACAATTAAATTTAACTCCCAATAATTAAATTAATATTAATTAATAATTGTATGTTAACTACAAAATTGTTAATTATTTGATGAAATAAACAAAAACAAAAATTGAAGTCAGACCTCTTATGACCCCATTTCGCAGCTGGAATTATTATATATGTGATGAGCAAAGCAAATTAAGGACCCACTTCTTTGATTACCGTCTTTGTCCTTTAACTATAAGATTTTTTTCTCTAAAGTGTATATGCATCATTATTGTTGCATACCTCTATGCGTGTTGTGAGTGTGTGTGTATATATAAGAATATATAAATATAATTTACGTGGTTGAAAATTGATAGTCCTTTAAAGATGGCACTAATAAGATTGATTTGATTTAGAATTAACATCAATGGACCAATAATTAGTGACCGTCTGGCACAAGTGTTTCGCCAAGGACATTTAAGCATCATGGGTCTCTCTCCATCTTTTTCTAAATAGTAATATTTCTCTCCAATAAATTTTCCCACTTTCGCTATTTCCTTTTGCATTTTTGATTAGAACCTCTATTTAAGAATACTCTATTCAAGAATAACCTCTAATTTGTTATAAAAAAATCAAGTCCCGATTTGGGCCAGTTATAAATAAGAATAACCTCTAAATTGTAATTAGTTATACATTTTTTAAGTCCCGTATTAACAAAGTATACCTCTATATAAGAATAATTACATCTTAATAAAATATATACATGTATTTTGTAAATTTATTTATGTAAAATTAATAATTTTATTTTAAATTATAATACATGTATGAAATTATATTTACTTTAAAATATTTCTATTATGATATAGTATTAATGATTGTTTATTGTTATTATTGTTACATTGATATTTTTTGATTTTTTTAATTTTTTTTCTAGTGTAACTCTATTTAGTTATAACCTCCCAATTAGAATATAATTTAGTTGGTCCCAAGTGTATTCTTGGATAGAGGTTCTACTGTATATATAATTAGCTTTTCACGCTCAAATAATCCAAAATCATATATCATGGTCAAAACATTATATAGCTATAAAAAGGACTTAATTTCTATTGTGTCCCTATTAGCATATAAATTATAATATTAAAATTTAATGAATGAGTAAGAAGAATCTAATAATAAAAGAAAAAAAAGTGTTTAAAGAGTCACTTTTGGACTTACAATTGAAATTTAGCACATAGTCATGAAATCATTACCATTTACCAATTTGCATTATATATTAAAAAAACGAGAAGGGGTGAGGAAGGAGAGAATTTTATAATTATTTATTTTTGTTTTTGTTAGGATTAGTTATATAATATGAAGAGTAATTTTTAGTATTAAATTTAAGTTTATTTTTCAGTTGTAAATAAATATTTAAATTTAATTATTAGTAGTAAAGTTATATTTCGATAAATCTATAGGTACCTAGTTGTTAAATGTTAAGTTATTATCTTTATTAGTATATTTAAATTATTTTTTTTTTAAAAAAATAAAAATTCATGATATGGACCAATGAGAAATTGCAACATGGCTATTTACTTTACACTTAACAACTACAAAAGTTTTAAAATTATAATTTAAGTATTATTACCGTAAAAAATAAACTTTGATATTTATTTGTAGGTAGGAGTTAAATTTAAGTATTTATGCTGCAAATTACTTTATTATGAAATGTATTAGCGAAGAGCGGAGTATCAATGGTGCTCAACACCTTTTATAAGTTAGGTGGTGCTCTACAATTGGTTAGCGATATTCTTTAACAAGTTATTTTCTTATAATTAAACTCAATACTTAATTACATGCCAATAATAATATGACACTAAAAAAAAATACTAAACACCAATAATACTTTTTAACATTTCTCAATTAAGAAATAAAATGAGCTGAATGAATTTCTTACTTTTACTCATTTCTCAGACAAATATTGATGAGTTAAATTATATATGTTGATAATTAATATTTTCCTTAATTTTACTATACATATACGTAAATACACATGTTATTTCAATCATTGAGTAATAATGAAAAGTACAATAAATGATATAAAACTACGTTGACAAAGAGGTTAATGAATTGTTACATAACTTATAAAAATAAATGAATTAATATTCTGGGTAACAGCAGCAATTAAGTTCCCATTCATGGAAAGTGCTTAGAAAAATGAGGTTTCACACTGCATTATAACATTTAAATAAGGGGAAATCATTTTTCTTGGCTTTATTTTTTTTTTCTTGGGATGTATTAATAACAATAATAAAGAAATTAGTTATTTAATTATTTTTTAATTTTATTGGAAGGAAATATATAGTTCTTAAATAAACAATTTTTGGTGAGTTGTAATAATCAGTCACACGTGCCTTTTTAATTAGGAAGTTGACCCTTATTATTGAAGGAATTAATTGGGAATCACGTAATTAAGCGTTTGGCAGCATTTGTATACCTGTGTTTTCCACGTTCCTTCTATATTAGATTCTCATTTTTCTTTCATTTCCCAAATCATATCACTCACTATATAATATATCATATGATTCATATCTATATTTCCAATTATATCCAAGTTCTTCATTCTTTTTTCTTTTTCTTTTAATTATAGATAAATCGAAGGTATTAATAAAGTTTTAATTGAATATGTATAATTGTTGGATTCTAAGCAAACAAAAATAGAAATAAAACTATTTTTAGTTAGGGACCATTGTTTCTCTTAGCATATATTCTCTTTTGTAATTTGATATTGACTTCTAATAATATTATAAATTACATGTAAAATAATAAAATTAAGCAAAGTAAAAAAAAAACATTAATTTACCATTTAGCATTTCTATCAGTTAAGTAATGATATATAAGCTTTCCAAAAAATAAAAAAAAATATATTTTTGTAATAACAGAACATTAATCTAATACACCGATCCAATTCAATCTAATCGATAAAGTGTAAAGTATATACCTGGACTTAAACATCTCTACTATATATAGATCACAAATTGTGAGATTTAATTTATATTGGAGGTTTTGTTGTAAGTACATTTTAAGATAACTTTAGTAAAAAAAGAGTAGACACAATTATAATAATAGATTTATTAGTGTATATAGAAGAGATAGGTTAACTAATGAAAGAGCAAAATATTCCTGTGAATATATTAAGTAATTAATAAAATGAATCATCGTACTAAGAAAAGATATGGTTAGTTAGGTTGGACATAAAATATAATTTGGATTCCATTGGCTTCCCCGTTGCACATGATTCCCTGCGACCTTAATATGCGCTAAATTAACCAAACACAAGCAAAGCTACCATATAAATTCATTTCTTATTAAAAAAAAACATTATAAATTCATAACATAAATAATTACATATATAATACGAGTTTCAATATTATATCTATTTATATATATTATAGTCAACAAAGATCTACACACATGACACATACATACACATACATATAGTATACATTGGAATAACATGAAATATATTCTCACATAACTACTCTTTGTACTACCTCATGAACATTATACATTAAGAAATATAAATTTTATTATACTACAACTTAATTAATAATAATTATATTAATGCCCAACAAATCATGAAATATAATTTTTATTAAGAGAAAATTTTTTATGTCTATTAACAAATATTTGATCTTTTTTTTAATGGTTATTACTGATGAAAAAATATTATTTAAAAAAAGTTTTTATACTTTACTGTCTTATTTAAATAAATATTTTATTTTTGCATTATATGGTTGTGGTGTTCTGTAGGGCCAAGAGAGTGATAAAAGTAAAAATTTAATTTGTGTTAGAGAGAAAAGTATAAAAATAATGCTTGCATGAATATGGTAGAGAGAACAATAACAAGGTGTAAAAAGATATTTTTGATATAATATAAAAAGATAAATATTTTTTTAATTAAATAGTAAAATTAAACACATAAATTTTTTTTTTTATTTTATTATTGGTTATTGGGTTAAAATCTCTTTTTTAAAAATTAATGGTTTTTGTTGTTTGGTACATTTTAGGTCTGATTGTTTGAATTTAGTTTTGAATTTAGTAATCAAGTTTCTTTAGCTGTTTCTTTGGGGGTTTAATTTTAGCAGTTAGACATAGTTTTTCTAATTTTCACTATGCTAGTTTCTCTTATAATTCTAGAACTAATAATATTGTTGCCCACTCCTTAACAAAATATGCCTTGTCAAAAGTTATTAGTAAGATTTTATGGTCTGATTATCCTTGTTGTATTCATGATTTCATTTTACATGAGATGAATTGATTTAATCAATATCCTCTCCACCTTCTTTTTAAGCTCATTGCTAATTGAAAGGTAGTCTTTGGGGTGTTTTCTTAAAATAAACAAAAAAAAAAACATATTTTTAAAATTGACATTTAATTATAGTTATTTTTTAAAAAAATACTCAGGGTAATTTTTATTGAAAAATAATCTATATATATACATGTGCAATTTTAATGGGTATTACTCATGAATGAGTAGTATTAGGAGAATTTGAGTTTTTATGCTTAATTTTTCTATCTAATTAAAAAAATCTTTCATTTTTACATTATATGGACAGGGGGTTGTTCCATAGGCTAGAAAAAAAATTAAGAATTTTTTTTTTTTTGCAAAAAAGGAAAGGTAAAGAAAAGTAGAGTTTGACTTAAGTATTTTGTATATAATTATATCTTTGATATATTATAAAAATAAATATTTTTTTATGTATTTTCTCAATTAAGTATAGAAATTTAAATTTCTCTTTTACTATTGGGGATCTTACAATAATACCCAATTTTTTTTGTCATTTTATATTTTTATTTTCACACTCTTTTTATTTTATTTTTGTTGTACCAAGTTTTTAAAAATATTATGTTTTGAAAGGGAGGATTCATATTCTGCTGTGCAACACCCACTTAAGTATTCTAAAAATAATTTATCATTACTAGATTTTAGATTAACATGTTAAATGAAATAATTATTTATGTTTAAATAATTATTTACATGAAAAATAATAAAAATCTTGTATAAGTTTTTCAAACAACACAGATTTATTGTGGAAAATACTCTTATCTTACTAGCTCAAGTTACCCTTAAAACTTTGGGATGAGACCATTAGAACTTCTGTCTATATTCATAACATGCTACCTACACTTGTGCTAGGTCATAAGTCACCTCTAGTAGTTTTCTTCCATAATGTACCAGATTACGCTAAATCCAGAACCTTTGGTTACACATGCTATCCAATAGACATTATAATAGATACAAGTTAGAATTCAGGTCCACCCCTCACCGTTTCCTTTTGTATAGTCTAAATTTCAAGGGTTACAAGTGTCAGGAAGACTATACACTTCAAGAGATGTCATCTCTTATGAACATCTGTTTTCTTATGCTCATCTTTCAATCACTAAGAACTCTTTAAATCTTGTCTATTCAAAAGAATCATTCACTTCTGTCAATATTCCTACCCATGGAGGGTTTGCTGAGCCCAATCCTCTACTTGGTTTTGGTGTGCTTCCTCATACAATTCCCGATCTCACATCTATGCCTTTGTCTTCCACTCTTAACCACAGTTGTGTACCAAGTTCATCTACATGCTAACAGATTTTTTGAAGTGCCCCAAGTTTTTCAAAGTGTTCTAAATGTGCTTTCTAGAACTATTTTAGCTCCTCCAGTTGAGCCTACACTACCAGTGCTTGAGCCTGCAACATCTCATAATGAGCCTCCAAATACTGTTACTGAGCATGCAACACCTGTAGGATTTTATGCCCTAAATAAAATTTAAATTTAATTTAATATTATTTTAATTCAATAAAGATCAGAATCATACTTCGACTTAGTCAATCGCTTGGTTCACATATTTATTTACATGTTTATATGTTTAATATAAAAATTTTATTAAATTCAGATTATATAGTTATTCATAATTTTATTGACGTCATCACATAAAAAATAATTATGAGTATATGTTTTGAATAATTTTAGTCTCAAGATTTATCAGTGTACTGGATTTACACTGACGTAATAATCAATGATGTAGTCTACTTACACTATGGAAAGTGGTATGTAGACTTGTATCGAATGTATTGGTTTACATTGGACTAGATCGATATTGAAAAACGAACATATATTATAATCTTAAGTGCTATAATATTATTAGTCAATATCAATTGATAATAGATCAATTAAACTCGAATCACGGTTAAACTTAATTATATTATTCGAGTTCTTTGATTTGTTCTTTTTTAGCTTACCCAAAGGTCTAGCCCATACTTATATCTTGAGAACTTGGTAGTATAATTTAATGAGATTGTTAATCATATATATGGACATCTATAACTTTTATGTTAGAAGTGAAAGGATAGTTTCCTTCGATCTTGGTTAAAGGTGTTACAGAAGAGATATCATTTCGGTAATTATATTAGTTTACTGAAATCCCTTTACAAGAAACTAGGATAATATACAATTGGGGGGTAAAACGATAATTTTAGTTCATACTCACTATAAACCCTCTATAAAGGATCATTGATTGATCTGGTTGAAATAATAGATAATTTACAGCGTATCTATATTATGACATAATATAGAGCGTTCTATAAAATTAAGAGTACAATTCTGAGTCTATAGTAGAGTCATGAGAAATTAATAAGTTTAGAAAATTCATTTGTTAAGTTTTAGATCTACTTATTGGGAGCTTGATTTTATAGGCCCATAATTTCTACAATATTTAGGATAATATTTAACAGTAGGTTACAATAATTGATTATTTCATCAATTAGATTTCACATTATTAATTTTGTCAATTTTGAGAATTTTCACTAAGGTGATGAAATTTAAAAGAAAGAGAAAATAATGGTATAATTATTAATTATACATTGTTTTGTGAGTAATTAATACTAAGTATTTAAAATATATTTTTATTAAATAATTATTTAGATGTAATTATTAAAATAAAACAAGTGTTTAAATATTAAAAGTTTAATTAAATATGGTAGAAATAAAAAGATGTCATCGTTTTAAGTCCATTAGACTTAAGTGAACTAAAGAAATAGTCTAAGTTCAATATCTATTTACTCAGAAGACAAGAAAATTTACTTTTCCTTTTGTATTTATTCTTTTTCTTTTTTATTTAATTATTTAGAGAAAATAGTTATTCATTTGGTTATAAAAGGAATGCTATAGGAGAGTTTTTTTTTTTTTTTTACAATTCAGATTTCAGTCTCAAAATTTTTGAAAAAGCTCTCTCATTATCTCTCCTTGAAATCGCCACTCTCTCTCTCTCTCTCTCTCTGAAATTTCAAAATCCATGGATGATGATGTAACACTTTCTCACACAAATCTAATATAACACATAGATTACAGTGAAAGGAGACATATTCTGCTGAGCAAAGACCATTGTAAGTATTCTGAAACTTTATATTCGTAAAGTTTTAGATAAAACGTTATTGGTAATTATTATTTATGTTAAACAATAATTACATGGAAAATAATATGATCACGTATAAGTATTCTCAACAGCACTAACTCTTTAGTCCTGGAACAACAGTTCAAGAGCTTAAAGCAACTCACATTGACCTTCCACTCCTGTTTGTCACCCTACAAAACCAGTTCCTAAGCCTATAGCATGTTTGTCTATCACACCAGCTTTTGCTTCTGTTGATCCAGCTCTTAGACATCATATGCAAACTCACTCTAAGCGAGTCATTCGCAAACCAAAGACCTGTTGGAAGTTATTTTACCAGGAACTTAGATCTACTCACAAGTATGTTGATTTAACAACCTAAATATGAACTTCTAAAACGATATGAAATTAAACACATAAGAGTATCAGAAATCTTACAGTGATTGCAGCGGAATATATGTCTCCTCCCACTCAGATCTCTAACCCTTGATTCCTTTCTGTAGCAGAGTATAATCAAGATCTGAGCCCGAAAGTCCTTCTTTGTTGTTTCTGAATTCTACACAGCCTTCCTCACTATGATTGGTATTACTTGATGTGTGTGGGCACTACTCTAGCACTCATACATTTCGAAACAGTGAAGGAAGAGAGAGAGAGAGGGTGGCGGCTCAGAGAGAATTTTCTGAGAGAAAATTCTTTCAGAATAATGCTGTGAAAAGCTTTTTCAGTTGTGTTATAACTCTGAAGCATTTGCCTTCTATTTATAGAAGACCACCAAGGGCTATGATTGACATTTTGAATTGAAAAAATCAAAGGGAAAAGGAAGCTAAGTGGGCCGGCCTAGGCAATGTGGAAACAAGGCTTGCCACTTTTCCAACTTTTCTTTTCCTACACTGATAGTTTCCTGTTTTGTGAAAAACTGCCAATTCCATTGTTCAACCATATTAATGACAAATCTAATTATTTAATAATTAAAAAATAATTATCAAATAATATATTATCATTTATTTTATTAATAATGAAACTAATTAAAGTTTCCTAATTAATAAATATGCCCTTCAAAATCTCTATTTACTGTTTTGCCCTTAATAAGTGCTAAATTCTCAAACTGACAAGTCCATCTTGAGAATTTTTAATTGATTAATTAAAATCAAATTAAATGAGTCTTACAAGTAATATCATCTCAACTAGTGAGGGGACCATGGGTCTATATATCCGAGCTTCCAATAAGCAGATCTAGAATTTACCACTTAAATTCACTGACTTATTAATTCTTCGTTGAATCCACACATAGAACTCAGAATTGCACTCTCAGTATATAGAATTCTCTATATGTTCCACCATATAGACACATTATTAGTTATCCATTGTTATAATCCTAATGTGATCAATGATCCTCTATATGGATGATCTACACTGTAAAGGGACTTAAATCACCGTAACACCCTACAATGTATTTTATCCTTAAAACACTTAACCCTGTATAAATGATATTTCAACTAAGTGAAATGAGTACTCAATCATTTATCTCGTTTGGTTAAGCTCGAAGGAAATCACCCTTTGCTTACTGTTCGCCAGATAGAAGCTATAGATTTCATATTTATATTAGCGCTCCCACTCAATCGCACTACCGTGTTCCCAAAATGTATGTATTGCCCAGACTAAAGATTTAGGCTTAACTAACAAATCAAAGAACACGAATAACACTTTTGAAATTAAGCCTAACCATATCAGGATTTAGATCATGTGATCTAGGATCAACTTATGATATGGAATTGAATAGATGTTTACGGTAAATTTCAAAATCTAATTCAAAGTTCAATATCGGTCCATTCCAATGCATACTCCATGCATCCAACCTGAGCTTTACTTTAATCTATGTTCTGGAAAGAACATAACATTTCTCCAAATGTAAGTAAACTCTGTTGTAGATTGTCATATCAGTGAAACCCAGTGTTCTGATAAATCTAGGAATACATTCACATAGTCATGTTTATTTTCCACTGTGTTGACAACACAATAAACATGTTCAAGTATGTGAAAGGGGTTTGGATGAATTTATAAATCAAATAGACAAGCAATTGATTAAGTGATCCAAAACATACACAAGTGAATGAAAAAATTACTTCTGTTACTTTAATGATATAGAATAATCTAGATTACAGTGAAACAGAGTTTTATTTAGGGCATAAAACCCAACAAGACCTTCATTGTGTCTACAGAACCTGCTTCAGTTTAAAAAGCTCTTTAGTATTAGATATGACTCATAGCAATGAAAAGATGAAATATTGGCTTTAGCAAAAAATTTCACTTATCTTTGGTTCCTCTACTCTTAGAAGGAAAGAAATAGGGTACAACTGGGTATATAGGGTCAAAACACTACAACAAATATGAATATTAGGCTAAAACTATACAAATTTGCCCCTTATCACTATTAGAGGTGACAAGTCGCCCCTAAAAAGTCGTCCCTACTAGTTCACGTCTAAAAGTACTATTAGGGGCAACAAAAAAGTCACCTTTAGTTAGGAGAGACTTCTGTAGCCCCTAAAAATAATCTACAAATATCTAACGTTAACTTTTGTCGCCCCTAAAACTCCTAAAAGTTGCACTAAAAAAGCGTGTCAAAAATCATGTTTTGACTTTTAGGGGCAACATTTATCACATTTCTTGACAAATTC
Organism: Cannabis sativa; assembly: GCF_029168945.1. Lineage (NCBI taxonomy): Eukaryota > Viridiplantae > Streptophyta > Magnoliopsida > Rosales > Cannabaceae > Cannabis > Cannabis sativa. The sequence goes on from NC_083601.1 coordinate 66,337,597, forward strand.
GTGGGTGTGCTTATTTATAGTTGGTCAGTAATATCCTAGTCGAGTAATCTTTTTTGACAAGCTTTGCCAACCTACCTGATTCCCACAAAAGCCTTCATGGATTTCTTTGATGATCTTGCTTACTTCTGCAGGAAGAACACACTGCAGGATAGGCATCGAATAGTCTATTCTATACAATTTGCCTTCTACGATTCTATAGGGAGTCACTATATACAAGAGTTTTCATGCCTCATTTTTGTCAACAGGAAGTTGCCCGTTGAGAAGATAGTTAACTATAGGTGTCATCCAGGTAGGCGAGCTATCTATCATCTCGACTTCTTCTTTCTCACATATACTTGGCTCGTTTAATACCTCAACCGGTACCAACTTTAATTCATCCAATTCATTCTGCGAGACTAGTTTTGCTAAGGCATCGACATTAGAGTTTTGTTCTCTTGGGATTTGTTTAATTTTGAAATTATCAAACTTTTTCAAGTTCTTCCGAACCTTCTCTAGGTACTTTGCCATTTTTAACCCCTTAGCCTGGTATTCCCCTAGGACTTAATTTACAATCAATTGTGAATCACTATGGCATATAAGATTTTTAACTTTCAACACTTCAGCTATCTTCAAACCAGCGATCAAGGCATCGTACTCAGCCTCGTTGTTTAAAGTGTCGAACTGAAATCTTAAGGCATAGTGAAACTTGAAGCCTTCTGGCGAAATTAGTATCATCCCTGCACCTGAGCCATGCTCATTGGACACCCCATCCATGTACAACTTCCAAGTATGTGCGTCTCGCCGAATAAGCAGATTTTCTTCTGTAGTTATTCCTTCTATTAGGAAATCTGCCAAGGCTTGGCCCTTAATGGATATTCTTGGGTGATAAGTTGTGTCAAACTGCCCTAGTTTAATTGACCATTTTATCAATCTTCCAGAAGCATCTGGTTTTGATAAAACTTGTCTCAGGGCTTGATCAGTTAATACCTTAATCAGATGTGCCTGGAAGTATGGTCGTAGTTTGCGAGATGCGTGAATTAGGCATAAGGAAAGTTTTTCAAGTGGGGGATACCTTGATTCCGCCCCCAGTAACCTCTTACTAACATAGTAAACAGGTTGCTGGTGCTTTCCATCTTCTCGCACTATTGTTGCACTAATCGCATTGTCCGAGACAACCAAGTAGAGGAGTAAAGTTTCTCTAGTTATTGGTTTTGCCAAAACTGGAGGTGTTGACAAATGCCTTTTTATGCTCTTAAAGGCCTCCTCGCCTTCTACTGTCCATTTGAACTTTTTGTTGCGTCGCGATACATTGAAAAATGGTAGGCACTTATCAGTTGACTTCGAAATGAATCTGTTAAGAGCTGTCATTCTTCCTGTTAAGGCCTGAACTTCCTTCGGTTTAGTTGGTGATGGCATATCTATCAAAGCCTTGATGTTCTCGAGATTTTCTTTAATGCCCCTCGCGTTGAATATGAATCCCAAAATTTTTCCTGAGGAAACTCGAAAGGAAGACTTTTTCGGGTTAAGTTTCATATTGTACTTTTTTGTGTCCCAAAGCACTCGACAAGGTCTGTTGTGTGATCTCCACTATTTATCAATTTTACCAACATATCATCAACGTAGACCTCCATGTTTCTTCCTATCTGTCCCGCAAACATTTCATTCACTAGTCGCTGATATGCTGCCCCAGTATTCTTCAAACCAAACGTCATGACTTTATAACAATAAAGCCCCATGTTAATTACAAAGCTTGTATGTTCTTGATCAAGGACATACATTTTTATCTGGTTATATCCAAAATATGCGTCCATTAATGACATAAGCTCGTGTCCAGCAGTTGCATCTACTAGCTCGTGGATCCTTGGTAGTGGAAAGCAATCCTTTGGACACGCCTTATTTAAGTCCGAGAAGTCAATACAAGTTCTCCAAGTTCCATTTGGTTTTGGGACATGAACAGGGTTGGATATCCACAAGGGATAAAACGCCTCGCATGTAAAGTCATTAGCTAACAACTTGTCCACTTCCTGCTTGAGTGCCCCTTATCTCTTAATTCAAGGGTCGTCTCTTTTGTCTCTTGGCTAGGTAACTTAGGTCGACATTGAAGTGGTGGCAGATAATCTTAAGGTCAATCCCAATCATATCTGAGTGGCTCAAGGTAAACTGATATTGGTTTGCCCTCAAAAAACTTATTAGTTGCTATTTTAGTTTTTCATCCAGGTTTTTCTCAATGAATACACATTTTGTGGGATTTGCTGGATCTAGAATAACTTCTTCTAATTCCTTAGTTGGTTTCAATAGATTCCGTTCATCTTGAATCTGAGGATCAAGATCCTTATCCCGCTTCTCGCCTTCTTCAGTCATGACTGCCATTAGCTGGTGACTAGCCTTTCTATCTTGCAGCTCTATGCGGTAGCATTCGCGAGCCAGCATTTGGTCACCTCGTACTACTCCCACACGTCAGTGTTAGAAACTTCAGGGATAAGTGCTTAATTGAACTAATTGACCCTAGTCCAATTAATGTTGGTCGACCCAGTAGTAGGTTTTAGGCATATGGTAGGTCGATAACTAAAAAGTCTTGCATTATAGTGGTGGATAAAGGTGCTTCACCCACGGTTAATGGGAGCTCAATTATTCCTTGACTAACGACATTGTCTTCTGTAAATCCACATAGATTTACCATGCAAGGTTTTAACTTTGCTTTTTCTAGCCCCATTTTTTTCCAGTGTATCCGTATACAGGATATTCACTGAACTTCTGTTGTCCACCATCACCTTTTTTACCCTTTTGATGGTTAGATGGATGGTAATTACTAGTGGGTCGACGTGAGGATACCTCATGTGCTTTGCATCTTCCTCCGAGAACACAGCCGGGGGTTCCTCGGTCTTAGCTTTCTTAGAAGGTTTCAAAGCAAAAATAAACTGCTCATTCTTAACTTCCTTTACATATCTCTTTTGGGTGTTGTTACTTTCTCCAGCGAGATGTGGTCCTCCCGTGATAACCAGAATATTCTCTCCTTCGAGAGGAGGAGTTTGTAATCTCTGGTTGCCTAGGTTATTAGGCGGATTAGGCTGGTTTTGTCCATCACCTTGTCTTTTCACATACTGCTAGAAGTGATCTCGCGAGATAAGGCTTTCTATCTCGTCTTTTAGTTGATGATATTCTTCTGTCGTATGCCCAATGTCTTTGTGATACTTAAAAAATTTTGTTGCATCTCTATTACGTCTCGCATTCCTCATGGGCTACGGTTTACGGAATGCGACCCTGTGCTCATGTGCGAGATAGATATTTTCTCGAGTTTCATTAAGCTCGGTATAATTAGTGTAGATTGGCACGTACTTGTCATGCTTCTTCCATTTTTTCTTCTCCTTAGCTGATTCCTTAGAGTCATCTTTTCTCTTAGAGCCTCCTAGATTTTCAGCCTTCGTCGAGACGGTACTTATCGAGACAGTGCTGGGTTTACTTCCCGAGTCAATCCTTAACAACTTCATCTCTTTTCTTGCTTCCTCTTTTCGAACAAACACCTGAGCCCTCTCATTGAACTCACTGATGTTCTTCACCGGGAAACCCTACAAGTCATCCCACAACTCGCCTCCAAAAGTTGAGAGATCAGTCATGATCCCTGCTTGAAGGGTAGTGAGCTGGATACTGTCACTCAAATTTCTTACTCTCACATCAGCTGTACTGAAGCGAATTAAGTAAGCCTTAAGTGTCTCGCCCGGGTGCTGTTTTATGTTAGTAAGAGAAGACACTTTGGGTCGCCTGTCCCTTGCTGCCCGAAACTGTTTCTTGAAGTCCTTATTCCAAAGAGGTGATTGAATGATGGGTAAATTTATTGAACCAGCTTCTCGCTGCCCTAACTAGTGAGGTAAGGAATAAAATACAACGTAAATTATTCGTCACATTGCTGGCTCACATTATAGTGTTGAAATTATTTAAGTGGGCGACCGGATCTGTAGTCCCATCATATGACAAGATGTGAGGGTTCTTAAATCCCTAGGGGAATTCAGCACTCATAATATTTGGATGGAAAGGTTCGGGTTCCTCGTCCGAGTCGTAACCAGGTAGTTTCCCCAATTCCCCATCTTGGTACCTCCTGAACTTATCCTCCAACTCGTTGATTCGCAATTGGTTCGGATCCTCTTGCTTTTGATTGAGTTGTTGACGAAGGTCAGCTTTTTCTTGTTCAATTGATTACGAAGATCCGGCTGTTGTGGATCAAAGTTACTCACAAACCTCTTCTTTGAGTAACTTTGTGCTCTACTTGTGCCCCTACTTTCTCAATCAGTACTGGGACAAGTTCTATCTCCTCCTCACATAGATCCACTACGAGTTCTTGTATGTCTAGAACTTGAACTTATCTTGTCACGTACTGGCCTTCTCTTTTGAGAACGGGTTGATACATGCCCCTGCTGGGGTTTATATGTGCCCTTTCCTTATTAGTGCGAGAAGGACGTTAATGATGTCTCGGGGGCAACCTACTTGCCCTAGGTTAAGTTCTAGGATCTCTCTCGTTGCCACGAGAGATTTCCTGTTCCCTAGTTCGAGGTTGTCTCCTACTAGCATTCCTGTGAGAAGATTCTAGTAAATCATGATTTCCATTACCCTGGGTTGTGCGTCCCTGGGGTCTTCGAGACTTTTCTTGACAATGAGCCTGATCATTTGGCTGTTCATCATTAGGCACTACTACAAAACAAGCCTTTAGAGGTATTTTTTTCAGCATAATAATATGTTGGAATTAATTTTACCAGGATCTTAGATCTACTCACAAGTATGTTGATTTAACGACCTAAACATGAACTTCTAAAACGATAAACAAAACACATAAAAGTTAAGAATAACTTACAGTGATGGCAGCGGAATTAAGTGTCTCCTTCCACTCAGATCTCTAACCCTTGATTCCTGTTTGTAGCAGAGTATAATCAAGATCTGAGCCCGATTTTCCTTCAGTTGGATGTGATCCTTCACAGTCTTCCTAACTATGATTGAGGTACTGAGTGATGTGTGTGGGCACTTCTCTCTCACAAGGATCTCGAAATTTCTCTCTATTTTCTCTCTTGAATTTCGTGTATAGTGATTGCATACAAAAGACATACCAAGAGTGAAGAGAGGGGCGGCTATATATAGGAAAAGAGAGAGCACAACTTTTCAAGTAAGCAGTTTCCTTTTTTACTGTGTAATTGATTAACTGCCTTATTTAGTGTGATCCACCACTTTCTTATTTTTGCTAGGCTTTGATTAGCAATTGCATGGCAATTAAAATTGAAAATAATAATTGGGCAACAAGCAAAGGGTGGCCGGCCATGGTGTTACAAAGGCCTCACTAGGGTTTTGCGGTTTCCTCAATTTTATTTCTATTTCTCTAAAATTGCCATTTTTCCAATTCTAACCATTTAAATGCCAAAATTAATTATTTAATAACTAAAATAGATTATTAAATAATATTGTCATTTAAAATAATTATTAATTAGACATGCAAAGTCTCTTAATTAATAATTAAACCTAGAAACCCTTTTATTTACAATTTCATCCTTAAACTGTGAGAATTCACAAATTAGACATAGTCTAACTTTTAGAATTATAATTGATTAATCATAAATCAATTATAGAGTCTTACAAACAGTATAGTCTCAACTAGAATGGGGACCATGGATCTATATGCTGAGCTTCCAATAAGTTGAACCGATTTACCAAGTAAATCCCTAACTTATTAATTCCTTGTTGAATCCACTCTTAGAACTTGGAATTGCACTCTCAGACTTATATAGAGCATATTATATGTTTCACGATATCAATATGCTATCTCATTTGACCATTGTTATAATCTTAATGTGATTAAAAGATCCTCTATATAGATGATTTACATCAAGATGGGACCAATTTACCGTTTACACCCCTCAATATATTTTGCCCCTTTGAACACTTAGTTACCTGTAAATGATGTTTTAGTGATCTAATACATAGTCACTGAAACAAGAGCTCATCCATTTACTTCTATTTAACTAAGCTCAAAGGGAATCATCACTTTACTTCTATACACCAGTAGAAGCTATAGATTCCATATTTATGTTCAGCACTCCCACTCAGTTATGCTATCATGTTCCCAAAATATACGTATCACCCTGACCCAAAAGTAGGCTTAACTAATAAATCAAAGAACATGAATAGCACTCCTGAGATTGAGCCTAAGCATATCAGGATTTAGATTCTCTTAATCTAAGATCAACTTCTGATATTGACTTGGAAAGATACAACGGTAAGTTTACAATATCTTTGACCAAGTTCAATATCGGTCCAGTCCAATGTATACTCCATACATTCGAAACTAGTATACTTTACCAATATCCTGGAAAGAACATAACACTTACTCTAAGTGTAAGTATACTTCATCGTTGATTATCACATCAGTGTAAATCCAAGACACTGATGAATAGGGACCAAGTCTTTTGAATCATATAATCACAATCACATTCCACTGTATTGACAATACTGTAATTGTGAATAACTATATGTTCTGGATTTAACTGATTTTGTGCATATATCAAATATATATATTAAACCATAAACATGTAACATACATGTAATCATAAATCACTTCAAATTGATAACTAATAAGATTGTAATGAGTTTTATTTAGGGCACAAAACCCAACATAATAAATAACCGACGACATAGGGTCAAAAATTTTTAGAAGGGAATTTTACGCCACTGATAATGTCGGTTATTTGGAAATAACCGACGCCAAAGGGGTTTATAACCCTAGCCCACCCCTTCGTCTTCCTCGTTCGATCAGCCAACCCAAAAACCCCCAAACTAGAGATACTCCAAACCCTCTCCGCCAACCACCACAAAAAATCACCCCCATTTCACTATTTTTTTCACCATTTTAGCTCATTTTTGTTTCTAAATCTTCTATTTTCATACCTAAAACTATATACCTAAAAATATCATATTTTCCCTCATTTTTTAGGGTAAACCGAAGGTAGAGCTAGTGGTTGTGCCTCTACCTTCGGTTTACCCTAAAAAAATGAGAAAAAATGTGATCTTTTTAGGTATATAGTTTTAGGTATGAAAAATAGAAGATTTAGAAATAAAAATTAGCTAAAATGGTGAAAAATGGTGAAATGGGGGTGATTTTCCGTGGTGGTTGGCGGAGAGGGTTCGGGGTTTCTCTGATTTGGGGATTTCTGGGTTGGTTGGTCGAATGAGGAACACGAAGTGATGAGCTAGGGTTATAAACCCTTTTGGCATCGGTTATTTGGAAATAACCGGCGCTAAAAGTGGCGTCAAATTCCCTTCCAAAATTTTTCAACCCTATGGCGTCGGTTATTAATTATTATGCTGAAAAAAGCGCATCTAAAGGCTTGTTTTGTAATAGTGATTGTTTTTTCTATTTTCAATTTTATTCATGTGTTTTCATTTTTTTTAGTAGCTAGTAAATAATTAGTTACAACTACTTATCAAGTTACTAATTTTTATTCATATTCATGTATTTTTATTATTAACTAGTTAGTAACTATAGTTACTCATAAATTATATAAGTAGTAAGTAGCTAAATAAAGAAATTGGTAATTTTGTAGTATTTCTTTTTGTTGTAGGTTGTGAGGTTAATTTACAAGGATCCGATTTATTTGGTATTGATCGGTTTCTAGGTAGCTCGAGGTATACATTTACTAACTATTATTATAAATTAATTATGAACGCTTAGTAGAGTTTGAATTAATATCTTAAATATTCATCCGTAGTAAAGTAGGTTCTGTGAATATATGTACTACAGTCGAATGGGTGGTAAACTTTTATATTGCTAAATGTTGTTGTGATTATTTTATATTATTTTGAATTGTATTTTGTTGTTATTAATAGGTTTGAAATTTTTAAAAACGTTCAATTATAGTCGTTATGTTGCCGTCATTTTGATAGAATTAGGATAATATTTAATTTTGGTTTCTCTTAAACTTGGTTGTTAGGATTTTATCGGAAGTGACTTTATCAGAAGTCAAGTACATAATTTTTAGTATAAGGTATGATTTCTTTAACTTACTTTTATAAGAATATTTTATTATATATATTTAGAGAATCCTTAAATACTTAGAGTAATTATAGAATCATATTGATGTAATACATATGATAGATATAGTAGGCTAAAAAAAAAGAAATACAAAAAATGGTCTATGGGGATTTGAACTTGTGACCAAAAAGATAGATTGATAAGTCTTTACCAATATACCAAAACACAATCTTTATATAAATTAGCTACTATGATTTTATTTAAATATTAGAAGAGATATAAAATGAAATTAATATTGCACATTTTATTGTAGTAGAATTAACAAATACATCATAAACATTGATTCTAATACTTAACATCAAAATTTTATTAGTTTATTTTAAGTAAAAAATACCAAAATAAAACACAAAAAATTAGGTGAAAGGGGTGCATAACATAATTTTAGTATACAAAATAGCATTTTTTTGGAGCCAAACTGCCGTCGGCTGTTTGGGATGTGTAGAACGCGAAAAAATACTCAAGTTTAAAAAAAAAAATCGCCACAAACGTACAATCAGATCTAAAGTTATTAATATTCAAAGTTTTCAAAAAAATTCATGCAAAGTTTAGCTATTTCTCTAATTTTTACCATTTATTCTGGTCCTTAAATTATTATTTTATTTTAGTGGTCTTGAAAAATTTAAATGTATAAAGATAGTAAATTACATAAAAATTAAAGTATTACACATTATTTATTATTTAATATACTAATTATTATACAAAACATAACTGAAAAAATTATACAAATGATGCTAATATACTACAAAAATACAAACACATAATGTAAAATATGAAATATTAATAAAAAGATAGCTAATATACAAACAGTTAGATTAATGTAAATGTGTATTTATTTAAATTTTCAATTTAATTTTTATTTATGTTTATTATATATAATTTATACTTAATTTAATTATATTAATAATAAAATAATATATATAAATTATGCTAAAACACAAAATTGTAAAGCTCAAAAGTACCAAGACCTTATGGCGTCTGTTGTTATGAAAAAACCGACGCCATAGGGACCATATAGCGTCGGTTGTTATAAACCCTACAACGTAACCTGGAACAGCGTCGGTAGCGAATTTTACCAAAACTAACGCTAAAAGCCCTTAAAAACTGCTTCTAAAGCCCAATTTTATAGTAGTGAGGGGCATCCTTAGTCTCCCCAGGTTATTCTTACTGAGCGTTTTGAGGGTCCCCCTTTGTTGTATCCTGGCTCGTGGTTCAAGTTGCTGCGAGGTTTGCCTCGTGGCCTCGAACCTTAGGAGTAAGTTGGTTTTGAGCGTCATTTTCCTAAGCTGCCCTGGCTGCGGCTGCCTCTTGCTCCAACTCAGTGTTTCTTCAGTTTGCCTCCTCCAATTGTCACTTGAGTTGGCAGTTTTCCAACTCAACTAACGGAACATACCTGTTGGGGACATAAAAACCCCCACTTCTAGGAGTGTTTCCCTGTAGTTTCTAGGTTTTGGCCGCCTTCAGGTTGGTTACTCCTTGAACGTGTTGATCGTGTTGTTCGTGAGTTGGGAGGCCTTCGTGAGCCCGCCGACTCTTTTCCAGGACAGTGAGTAGTTTCTCCAAGTTGGATATTGTCATTTTCCCCGTTGTTAGCCATGGAGAAAAGTTTTTCTTTTGGTCAGGATGGATTTTTTCTGATCTTTTTTTTTCATGTAAGCTCTCAATGAAAGAACCAAACTATTAACGCAGATTTTTGTTAACGGTAATAAGCCTATTTCGTGATAGGATAAACACAGAAATTAGTTAAAATCTAAAAAAGAATAATAAAGCAAAAACAACACCAAGTTTTTGTGTGGTTTTGCAGTTAACTCTGCATAGTCCACGAGTCAATCATATTCAAATTATTCTGATACAAACTAGGGTTTTTTTCTCTCAAGAATTTTTCGTCCCCTTTTCTGTACATTCTGCCCCTATTTATAGTAACATAGGGTGGCAATTAATTACATTATGATATGAATCCCACAATAATATTTCCCTAAAATCGTGGGCCTTAATTACACTCCACGTACATTAAATGCAATTATGATTTGAAAATCATACAACTGTGATTTAACCGCTTTTAATGGATCAATATTGATGTGGATTTAGATACGCTGCAATGTTTATCTCGCTGGGGCATCTCGCTAGAAACTTGAATAGCAAAAATAACCCTGGCAGCGAGTTGAAGCTTTTCCGATGTCTTTCCGAGGTTGATAATGTAAATCCCGTCAGCTCTGCGATTGAAGACATAACGCTCCATCTGACAATCGCAGTTCTTGGTGACAATGTGAACTCCGAAAACCAACTTCATTTGAATGTCAGCTTCTTTCTGAGAGAGTTGACGCGACGTAGCTGTGGATCTCATTGAAAGATATCTAGAGGTGATTAGTGAAGGTACCAATAATATGTCTTCCTATAGTGATATAGATGTCTCGCCAATCGTTATTCATGTCCTTCATACTGTTATACTTAGTTACTATAATATATATTATACGCTAAGTGTCCTAACATCAAACACGTCTCATTAACACCTTTTTACATATAGCAACGTTGATGCCTCGCTGTGCAGTATTAAGATTTCTGATGCGAAATGGTTTCTCGTCAATACGTGAAACAATAGTTTGCATTTCCTTGTCTCTCTGAAGATTGTGCAGTCTGCGAGTTATAAATATACTCTATTAATTCTGCATTTAATGAGTTAGTACATTTAATATCTTTTAATATAATTGTCATTATATTTGTTGATTCATATTCTCCAAGATTGACACGTGTCATCCTCTGAAGTACCAGCCGAATTTCGGGTATAACAGCTTGCTACTCTTATTTGTACTCTCTATATATCAGGTGTCATTGACGACTTCATCAATGTAACAATTTTCTCTCTTTCAATCTCTCTCTCTCTCTCTCTCTCTCTCTCTCTCTCTCTCTCTCTCTCTCTTCTCTCTCTCTCTCTCTCTCTCTCTCTCTCTCTCTCTCTCTCTCTCTCTCTCTCTCTCTCTCTCTCTCTCTCTCTCTCTCTCTCTCTCTCTCTCTCTCTCTCTCTCTCTCTCTCTCAACAAGTTCAATAGATCACCACTACAAAAGAATCTTACTTTTAGTCATAATAAAATTTGAGACTAAACGTAAAAAAAATTGTGACTAATTATAAACTATTATTCTTATATTGTGACTGAAAGGTATGTAACACAAAAGTATTTATTACAGAAATCATAATTTGTTATGACCAAATGTATTTTTAGTCACAATACTTGTTGTATTAAAATTAAATTAGTGACAATTTGTATCTAAATGTTATGTTTTAGTCATAAGTAACTTTTTTATTGTGACTAAAAGTTATATTTAATCACAAAAAATTTATATTGTGACTAAAAAATTCACTAAAAATAATTATTTTTTTAAGTAACCATGCTAATATATACACTAATACACAATACTAGTCCCTTCCAAACACACCTTACAAAAAATAAAAGTATTATCTACATATAAGAGATGGGAGATTGAGAGCTATTCCTACAAACTTTGAAACCATAAAATTGCATGCTCAATTCTTTTCTCATGATCAATTAACAAAATTTCACCACAAATAATAAATAGAATAGGAGATCTACCAAATTTGTCATTTGATATTTAATTTGACTTATGATTAAGAATAATGAACTATGATAGTATAAATTCTTAATATTTTATTTTTCAATAATTTTATATTAAAGCGAAACCAAAAAAAAAAAAGACAAGAGTTCAATGTTTGTAAGTGTAAAAATTCAATTCATTTTGATAGAACCATATATACTTACCATATACATTTCACTCTATATATACTTTCTATGCTAGAATGCACTCCAAAAGCATCTCAAATGGTGTATCATTCCACCAAATTGGCGTATAATTTTCATATTACTTTACTTGAAGACTATACTAAATTTTACACTGAATTAGTGTATACCAAATTTTACACCATTAATAGTATTAGATGTTGAATCTACACTAAATTGATTCACAACTTTTTCATCACATTTTAACCATTTTTAATTTATTTTAAAATTTAATCAGTAATTCTTTGTTGACAATATATAATACCATAAATTTGTTATTATTAATTATTAATATAAATAATATAAGATGTAAGATTTTTTGAGCAAAATATTTTTATTATTAGGTATCATTTTTGATGGCAAGTGGTGTTTATAAATCATTAGAGTTATAATCAAATTAGTGAAAAATGTACACTAAAACGGTGCAAACCATTGGAGATTGTCTTAAAAAAAGAAAGAAAAAAAAAACAGTATATCCAAACGATTAATGTTGAATTGTGAAGAAAAATGTTCACTGGATTGGGAATTGGATGAGTTTTATTTATTTCTACATATTATACTTCAGCTATAGCCAGAAATACGATCTTTTTTTAAAAAAAATATATATATATAAATATATCTATATATATATAATTAATTGATTTTTCATGTTCAATATGTTTGATCAATGATGAATTAATATCCGTGCAGGAAAACGTTTAAAATGTACAATCTTTGAGAAAAGTGGTCGTAATCATCAACTACCATTACTATATAGTACTCCATGTGACACGGAGGCATTTGATCTTATAACCTTCTACTCCACACACACACACACATATATATATACGTACCATCATCTTCACTCTCAAGCATTATATATACAGCATATGTATTTATGTTAATTAGGTGTTATGGGTCACTATATATATGTACGTAGGTACCCAATGATCTCGAGGCATGTGTGTATTTTTTCAAAATTAAATGCATACAATGTAATGTATGCACTACAAACTCACACAACACATAACTTTTTATATATATATCACCATCACCATCTCCATCTGCAACCTAACTAGCTACTAGCTATGTATATGCTTGTTATTCCACTTTATTATTAGTTTCTATTTATTTATTCTTTAATTTTTGGCAGGGTTTCCATAGCTATTTGAAAAGTTACATAATACATAGGTTTTGTTAGGGAATTTTAGAATTATGTACATATATATATATATATATGATGACTTACGTACTTTGATCTTGTTGTATCAATTAATAATTGCCCAATGAAATGTAACATATTCTAAATAATGAATCTATTTATATATATATTATCCAACTAAATATCCAAATTAAAGCCTCCTCTCTCTCCAATAATTAAATATGTAATCCCTTTCAAAAAAAAAAATTATTAAATATGTATTGACACATGCATGTATTAATGCTTAATTATTTATTACTTGATTTTTGAAGGGTTGCCATCAAAAGCAATTAAAGCAAGGTACGTAGCTGCAGTTATCATAATTAAATTAAATGTGACCCAAATATTTAAAGACATGGGCTGTTCATGAAAAACCCTTCTCCCTTGATTTTTTTTCTTTATTAATTAATAAGTTAAATAGTGTATAGGAGGCAACTCAGCGTGGGAGTGTGTCATATATATAGTGAGCTATCATTTAATAAATATATATATGGCTAGCTAGGTTCCTCTTTGAGGAGGAATTAAGGAGCCCTTCCCTGTCGACAGTTTAAGGGTTTCCAATTTCATGATATATTTTGATCAGGTTTCCCTACGTGACTCCATGTTACTATTAATTACTTTCATCAACTACATTAACTAATTAAATTCACTTCTACCAAACTATTTATAAACAATATATATATTATCTGACAATTATTCATTTTTCTTAATATATCTTGGGTAAATCCACCGTATAGTTGGTTTCTTTTACGTACGTACAAAATTCTACGTGAAAAAGAAATCATATTTACTACTCAAGCTTTCTTTATACATATAAATATATAACTCTATTAACTTGGGTAATGAAATAAATGGTTGAAAGTCAATCTCTATATGTATGAACACTAATAAATTGATAATAAAGAGTCCCCAACAACTCAAAAGTATATAGGAACACAAAACTAATTGATAAAAGATGATTTACTGACCAATACATCGTAATTAAGAGCTGGCTATCGAGCACAAGCCACAAGGCATTTGTTTTTTTCTGACATAATCTTTATTATTGAGGCAAGAAAATACTCCTTTTTTTTAAGGAAAAAAAAAAACAAGAAAATGGGGTCACTAGTTATAGCAACGTCTAACTAATACTCTTTTTGCTTCTCTCTCTATCTATACATTAATATATGAATTACAATTCAATTATCAGAGCATTATTATAAGCATACTGCTGAACATTATTGAGCAAAAAGCTCGAAAATAAAGCAAATGTATAAATGAATTTTTTGTGTATGATTAACATATTTGTATGGAAATTCAATAGTAGCTGTTCAACAATCAGTTCAATCATTTCCTGACACAAACATGATCACCTCTAGCCCATTCATTGATTATGATACACATTTTCCTCCTCTCAAGAGGTTTGAAAAAACTGAAGATCAGGGCACCACTTCCCACCATCCAAAAATACAAAATCCTACAACTAGGAATGCTGATGGAACTTTACAAAAGACTTCAGCACCCGAAGAAGTATTGAATTGGCAAACAGAAAATATGATCGCCCAAAACCACGTCTTAAAACGAGTAGAAAAACACATCACCCGCACAGAGACAATCGTCAAACAACAATCACAAGATACGATCATTGAAAAGTTGACGAACAAGATTCAACAGACGCATGACGAACTCATGGCCATCATAAAATCAAACTCTGTTCCAATGTCATTATTCTTGGCTAAAGAAGCAGAAATGAAAGCCCTCAAAACCCAGTATGAATCTCTAAAAAAGCAATTTTTTCAACGAGAATCATACCCTACGGGGCCTCAGTCAACACTCTTTGGAGGAAATACAACACTCTTTGGAGCAAATACACCATCAGTACCATGGCAGTTCTCAACCATGCCAAAGACCTCTCCAACATCACCCTTCTCAGTCTCTTCGCAAGAAGACTCACTTCTCCGACTTAGACGAATGCTTGACGAAAATCAACAACAAAAAACCAAAAAGGGAAAGAAAAAGGAAAGCCTAGACAATTCTCCTCCAAGAGCATCCTTCCTATCCGAAAAAGAGCCAAAGCAATTCATGGCCCAGCATAATCCTATTTCTGCCATGCTCCACCAACCAGATGAAGAATTTGATAGTCAGTCTTCTTCTTCCTCTTCTGACCAAGAAGAAAATTTTGAGGAGAATTCTGAAACTTGGTCACAAGATTCAGATACTAGTAACGAGTCCCAAGATTCGGGTACTAGTGACGAGTCTAAAGACTCGGATACTTCTGATGATGACGTACCCCCTATTTTATGGCTCAATCTGCAGAAGAAGCATACTCTCAAACCGAGCCTATTATCAAAAGTGAAGATGAAAGTGAAGAAGATGAAGAAGAAGCAGCTACAAAGAACACAGAATCCAAGCATCACCAAAAGAGTAAATATTCTAAGTTTCAAACTTTTACTCTTGATGATATTTCCCCATCTAAATGGCGAGAAAGATTCCAAGAATTTCAAGCTTGGCTTAGCCTGGAGACACAAAAACCACAGGCACAGACGGGGACGATCCTCTTGAATTTTGTCATAAGATTCACTGGAACTTTGCAAGATTGGTGGACAAGCTTAGGTGAATATAGACAGATGACTTTCCTGCAACTCCCATCTGTCGCAAATGCCCCAAGCCATCTCTATGTCGAATTTTGTGGCCAAGATGCACAAGTAACTGAAAGACTTAGAGCGGAGTTTTTCAAGCTCAAGTGTTGTTCAATGGACAAAAGAGACTTGGAAAAGCATTACAAAAGAATGACTAAACGATTCTACCAAATAGGTGGAATTGATGATCCAAATCTAAAGCAAGCCTTCCTTTCCTCTATTCCGAGCCTCTTGGCGAAGAAACTTTCAGGCTACTCTCTGGATCAGGGAAAAGCCTAACGGATGCTACAATTGGAGAAATTTTCCAACTAGTCTTAAAGGCCCTTGAAAAAATGTGCTCCCAGAAGAAATTTCTGCAGGAATTTATGAAGCAATCCAAAAAACTAGGCAAAGTTTGTAGCAGACGAGATTTACACATCAAATGCCCTTCTGAATCTTCGTGTTCCTGCAAAATCGCAAAGAAAAAAAACCAAGTTCAAGACGTTCAAGTTCTCGAAACACAAGGGACGTAAAATAAAATTTTTAAGAAAGAAGCGTGACTTTCGCAAAAAATCTGATCGATGTTTTGTCTGTGGAAAAAAGGTGCATTATGCAAAACAGTGCCCAAAAGGAAAAACAGTCAAGCTTATATCACATATTCAACAAACGACCGGAATGTCTCTTAAAGAGAACGACCTAGAGTCAATCTTCTCCACCGATGATGAATTCAACTCAGAATCCCTTTGTGCATTCGAACAATGGAGTGATTCAGACACTCCAGAATGCTATCAAATGTCCACTATTCACACAATGCAGCCATCCCCTGTCCTCACTGTACGAGTTCTTCCAACAAAATATGCCAAGCCGATAAAAGTAGCCGGATTCTTTGACACGGGAGCATCATACACAATAATGAACCCTGATATTCTTCCGAAAGAATATTGGAAGAAAGAGAAACAATACTTCCATGCTGCAAATGGAGGTATTTTTTGCACAGAACTCATCAGCAAACCGATTCAGTTGTAGTTCTTCCTAGGGTGTTCTGTTACTCACAGAGTCATTGGATCAAAATTGCCCGGAAAAGACTTAATTGTTGGATTCGATCTTTATACAAAGAAGAAGGGTTTGCGTATTCTCCCTAGTGGACTTGGTTACAAACGACATTTTGCTCCATGGGAAACAATACCAAACTATTTCTTAATGCCCCATGACCCATTTCATCAGATAAGGAAAGAGCTCATCAAAGTCTCATGTGCCAATAATCATGCAGAATTCCTGAAGAAATGTGACCATCCTCTTTGGAAAAATCAACAGTTCTTCATAAGCCTTCCTTTTAAGCTTAATGAAGATATCAACCCTACAAAGGCTAGTCACCCAGGCATGAATCCAGAACACCAACATATGGCGTCCAATGAGTGCAAAGAGCTAGAGCAACAGGGTTTAATAGAGTCAACTTCCTCTCCATGGGCATGTCATGCATTTTATGTCAATAATCGATCAGAGCAAGCTCGAGGAAAGCAAAGGTTGGTCATAAATTACAAGCCCCTGAATGAGTTCTTAGCAGATGATAAATTCCCAATACCAAATAAGAATTCATTGTTTGCCAGTTTATCCAAAGCCCATATTTTTTCAAAATTTGACCTAAAAGCAGGATTTTGGCAATTAGGAATCAAACCAGATGATCGACCCAAAACAGCCTTTTGCATTCCAAATAATCATTTCCAGTGGACCGTCCTACCCTTCGGGCTCAAAACTGCCCCTTCCCTATTCCAAAAGGCTATGACCAAAATATATGGCCCAATATTGGAAAAGGCTCTCATTTATATTCACGATATTTTGCTCTTTTCTCCTGATGCAAAAGCCCATCAAGCGTTACTGGCCCAATTTGCTTCTATCACTAGAGCCCATGGTATCATGTTGTCTGAAAAGAAAATGATTATTGGACAGACGCAAATAGAATTCCTTGGGATGAAATTATCCAAAGGACAGTATGAAGCCCAACCAGATATAGCCCATGAACTACTCAAATTCCCAGATGAAAATCTCACAAAAGTTCAGGTGCAACAATTCTTGGGCATCATCAATTACTTACGAGACTTTGTTCCCCGACTGTCTGTACTGACAAGGCCACTCAACAATATGCTCAAAAAAGAATAGTCCAGAATGGTCACATGACCAAACGGTGGCTGTCAAAAAACTGAAAGAAATCATGCAAAATTTACCACCTCTACAGATTCCTTCTGACGGAAAATGTGTTCTTCAAACAGACGCCAGTGACCAACATTGGGGTGCTGTCCTTCTAGAGCAAGATGAACAGGGAAAAAGACGAATATGTGGATACAAGAGTGGACACTTCAAATATTTCCAGCTCCATTATCATTCAACACTCAAAGAACTGATTGTAATCAAGATGGGAATAACAAAATTTGAGTTCCACCTCATCGGCCATCATTTTTTAGTGGAAACCGATTTTGCTGCATCAAAGGGAATGATAGACTTAAAAAAGAATAAGACAACCAATACTCAACTTTTGAGATTGGCAACATGGTTTGATCATTACTCTTTTGAAATAAAACACCTTCCCGGAAAAGAAAATATCTTGGCCGACCTTCTATCTAGACCTAAGTCTATAAATATGGTCTCCTCACACCCACTCAAAACCATCCCTTTAATCAGCCACAACTCGTCCCATACCATTCCGTACATATATGTAATGGCATCATCATCATCATCGCAAAAGAATTGCTCATTTCCCCGAGATGCGAAGCTCATCCTTTCTAAATTCAAAAAGTCAGCAAAGGAAAAGGCCTCTCACATGGCTATTTATACTCACGAACAGATTCTCTCCAAACTTGGACCCTATTTTCAATATGATTTTTTGATTCACCCAAAATATCCTTTTGCCCATCTCGTCCCCTTTCGAACTGCACTTTTCACTCCAAAGTCCATAGCCCATCTTTTTTGGTACCTAACATGCCTATGTACAATGGCTGTCGAAGTCCAAACTATGGCTCTTCACACTGCTATACAGTCGTTCCTCGAACAAGAAAAAAATAAACCAGCCTACAAAATCCAAATGGACATTTTGTCTTGGTACGATCCTCTAGAGGAGTGGTAAAAAATACTCTGGGATGAATGGGAAAAGGTTCGCAACAATCGACACGTCTTTGTTTATCCATCAGGACCACATGTAGCCAACATGATGGATTGCTATACGGTCTTCTTTATCAGTCTTAATACAAAATTGGACGAGAACAAGAAAATTGTTTGCAATCCCACTTTTGAACTATACGGATCCCAGGAAGCACCTTTCAGAGAGCAAGATGCAGAGTACAGAGACCTCCAAAAGATTATCTTTAAGAAAAATCAGACTATTCCACCAGAAATTTGGCCAAGAATAGAAGATGATGCCCCATGGGAAATGTTCCCCTCAGATTATTCACAACGCATAGCAAGGGCTCTAGAAAGGTTCCAAATTTCCCCTCAGATTATGTTTAATGTATCTTAACATGTTTGTGTTAAGATAATGTTGGTTAGACATGGTCTTTTTAGTAATAAAATAATATATATATGTATACATATATTTTTTCTAATCATGAGCCATATTCCTCCTCTTCATGGAAAAGGAACTATCTCCGCCTTATCTTTGGGACACAATTTTTCACTCTGGGATGTTGACTTAAGGCTGGCTCAATTCATTGGTGATAATTTTCAAAACACGAATATGAGTTTCACTGTGGGGTTTGCACTAGGAAGCTAAACGGTTAAAAATTTGTGGTTGAATCTTGACTTCTCTTCAGCTCTAAACTTTTTCCTACTAATTTGATATTTTTATTTTGATACTATACAGAGTCGTTGTCGGACCTGAGCTTCACTGTCACACCATCTTAGCTTCGCCAGACTCGAGCCATGCCACTCCTAACCATCAAATCCTCTTACTCTCTATTAACTGAACCATTGTTTTGGCAAAAATAGTGGCAGTGCTCTCCTAAGCAATTAGCCAAGAACTAATGTGACTAAAGTAATTTTTTATCATTCATATGACTGAAATAAGCAAGAAAAATCATTCATGGTGTAAAGACCGCCTAATTTTAATATGTTAGATTATTAAATAATTAGGGTTTAGTTATGAAATTAAATTATTAATTATGACTTACACGTTTGTGGGGATTTATTTAAATTCAGTATGCACTAATTATGTTATATGTGAATTTTTTATTTTTTGTATTTGTGCTTGGTAGCAGTGGAACGCGACGTTGGGCCATTAGAGAGTCACTTTTTATATGGTTTAGAATTTTATTAGTACCAGGACAACATGGTTAGATACTAGAAGTGTCGGGAAATTGTCGAGGTTTGGAAATGACCAAACTACCCTTGGTTATGACTTAACCTTTGAAGTTTGATTAGGGGAAATGGTCATTTTGTTAGGAATAAAGTAATAGGCTAGAAGAAACCTAGAACTCTCTCTACCATTCTCTCTCTCTTTAGAACCATCTAGGGCCAATAAGAATTGAGGGTTTTAACTGATTCAATTCAAGGAGTTCATCGAGGTTTTAAAATCTCAACCCAAGGTATAATTCTCTAGTACTCTTTTTATTGTTTTGTTTGGTTGTAAGATGAATTGTTGTTGAATATTTGTGAGCTAGGTTGCTGTGTTGATTGGGGTCATTAAATTTTGTATTCTGGAGCTAGGATGAGATTATTTGGGATGTTTTAAGCTGAATTGGTAAGTTTTAGTGTGGTTTGAGGAAAGTTGGAGTGTTGGGGACATTTTTGGGGTTCCCTTTACTGAACCAAAATTTCGGTTCAGGGGGACCTGTAGCAACCGGTCGACTGGTTGGTCCCCAAGAAACTCCATCGAACCAAAATTCCAATTGGGAAACCGGTCTATTGGTTGGGTCATTTTTGGAATCTTAGTTTTTTCTGTTTTGTGAAATTTAGGGTATTATCATGTTATCCATTGATAGGGATATTTCTAGTTTTGATTTTAAGTCCCCAGAAAGTGTTTTAGCGTGTCTCTCATCAAAATTTTGACTATTGTGATTTAGGGCCCTGTAAAGCGTCGAGTTGCAGTTCCACTCAGGCTAATCGGCACACCTGAGCACGGAAACGAGGTAAGATTAGCATAGAACATATTATATATGCATTCCGTGTTTGTGATTGTATATGTTTTGGGTGATATCATAGTGGCACAACTATTGTGTCGGTTTGGCAGTACAGGTACCATACATGTTAAGAGTGATGTTCACCCCAGAAAGTATAAATTGGCGCTATCATGGCAGCACAATTATTGTGTCGATTCGGCAGTACGGGCATAGTAAGAGTGATATCATGGCCAATTTTACTTTCGGGTACTACTGATGCTATCATAACGGCACGAACATAGTGTCGGTCTTGTAGTGCGATCATAGCGCTGGTAGTGGGCGATATCATGGTCAATAACACCAACCATTCAAAACGTTCTTAATAATTTGGTTAGTCTTGTGAATAGGTGTATGGACGCTTAGATACGAGTCAATTATATGTGATTTTTTATATGCATATGTTACTGAGTTTGTCGAATCATCAGTTTTCTACCTTGTGTAGGTAAGGGTATAGCTAAAGTGGAGGAATAGTGAGTTGGAGCTCGGCAAGAATTGTGCATTTCGCGGTAGTGCAACCTAGAGGGTTCCCGTCATATTGTATTTTGAATTATCTACCGTTGTCGCCTTATGACTTGTAAAAAAATAATAATTAAGTATATATATTTATACGATATGCTTATTTTCACAAATGGTTTTTAATTCGGGATCCCGACATATGAAATATTTTTAGTATAGTTTTATTTGGTTATAATTGTTTAAATATACGTAAATCTAAAATAAATAAGTTTTCAAGTACGAGCGTTACAATTTTAGTATCAGAGCCACCAGGCTGTTCATTGAAGACCGTCAAGATATGTACAATCAAGGCCAGTGTCGAGCTCAACTCACGGTTTCGCTAGCTGTTACCTTTTTTAAACTGTTTAAGTTGTATTGAATTTATGTGTGAAATATTGTTTAAAACCTAAATACGGTCTTGGAAATATATTGACCAATGTTAACCTTCATGCCTTGTGGGTTCGCTAGGCTAAGTCCTAGGTTATGGACGCCTATCAAAACGTTACAGGACAAGGAAAAATGGTTGAGACTAGAGGTGGTCGGGGTGGTAAGAATCCCCAAAACCCCATTGGATGCAGCAGAGGTCGCAGTGGTGCTCAAATAACGCTCCAAGATAATTCACCATAGGCTCCATTAGATTTGGAATAGAGGATCACAGAGATGGAAGCGATAATTCAGCGACATGATGAGAAAATTTAGATGTTGAAATAACAAAGGTTGCTTGTGGTACCTTTACCCCATATGCCAACCGTTTCTATGTCGGAATTACCAATGGAGCAGAGGATAGCTGGAATTAATCAAGTGGAACCATTGTATGGGGGGAAATTGGATCCATGAATCTCCAATGATGGTGGAGGTGGTTGTGGCTCTTTGGTTGGGCAGAAAAGGAAACCTACATCGATATTGGAGGCCTCAAGACGAAATAAGAGACTTCGGGGGATGCGGGGCTGAGGTAGTTTTAGAAGACATTATACTTATCCATAGTGTATGCGTTGCAATGGAACCGAAAGTAACTTAACTTTATTAAAATTTCCATATTAAAAACAAGAATATCAAAGTCAAGGGCCCAGGCCGTTGGAATCGGAGCCTCGAGGAATTCGGGAGTAGATAGCTTAATAAAAGCCTAAGAAAAGAACTAAGTTCGAGATTGAAGCCCAAGAGCCTAGGCCCTTGGAATCGGGACCTAAGGATATTCGAAAGTAAATCACTTAGTAAGAAATTCATGTAAGTTACACAACTTGATGAATCCAAATAAAAGAAACTATATTCAAAGTAATTAAAAATTGTCTTAGTCCCCAAGGACTTACCGAAAGATATAAAAATATTACAAATATAAAAAAAGCCCCTCAGTTAGGGCATAACTACTTTCCCTGTAATACTAAAAGAAGAAGTAAAGTAAATGGCTAGACTCAATGTTGGACATTTGTATCAACTTTGTATTTGAACTCGTGAGGTCAGCTGAAATGGGAGCCGAAAGAGATTAATATGGTTCTTGAGCAGGATGGATGGTTGTTTGTTTTTCAGCTGGAAGGTTTGAGTCTTGACCTAGGGACTTCTCTTATGCTTCCCTTGGAGCCTTGATCGTAATATCCTCTTGCTCTCGAGCGATAATTGAAGCACTAACCTCTTCTTCTTTGGCATCAAATGTCTTCAGAGATATTGTTGGAAGTTATTTTACCAGGAACTTAGATCTACTCACAAGTATGTTGATTTAACAACCTAAATATGAACTTCTAAAACGATAGAAAATTAAACACATAAGAGTATCAGAAATCTTACATTGGGTGCAGCGGAATATATGTCTCCTCCCACTCAGATCTCTAACCCTTGATTCCTTTCTGTAGCAGAGTATAATCAAGATCTGAGCCCGATAGTCCTTCTTTGTTGTTTCTTAATTCTACACAGCCTTCCTCACTATGATTGAGGTATTACTTGAAGTGTGTGGGCACTACTCTAGCACTTATACATTTCGAAACAGTGAAGGAAGAGAGAGAGAGAGGGTGGCGGCTCAGAGAGAATTTTCAGAGAGAAAATTCTGTCAGAATAATGTTGTGAAAAGGTTGTACAGTTGTGTTCAACTCTGAAGACTTTGTCTTCTATTTATAGAAGACCACCCAGGGCTATGATTGACATTTAGAATTGAAAAAATCAAAGAGAAAAGGAAGCTTAAGTGGCCGGCCTAGGCATTGTGGAAACAAGGCTTGCCACTTTTCCAACTTTCCTTTTCCTACACTGATAGTTTCCTGTTTTGTCAAAAACTGCCAATTCCTTTGTTCAATCACATAAATGTCAAATCTAATTATTTAATAATTAAAATTAATCATCAAATAATATATTGTCATTTATTTTATTAATAATGAAACTAATTAAAGTTTCCTAATTAATAAATATGCCCTTCAAAATCTCTATTTACTGTTTTGCCCTTAATAAGTGATAAATTCTCAAATAGACAAGTCTATCTTGAGAATTTTTAATTGATTAATTAAAATCAATTAAATGAGTCTTACAAGTAATATCATCTCAACTAGTGAGGGGACCATGGGTCTATATATCCGAGCTTCCAATAAGCAGATCTAGAATTTACCACTTAAATTCACTGACTTATTAATTCTTCGTTGAATCCACACATAGAACTCAGAATTGCACTCTCAGTATATAGAATGCTCTATATGTTCCACCATATAGACACATCATTAGTTATCCATTGTTATAATCCTAATGTGATCAATGATCCTCTATATGGATTATTTACACCGTAAAGGGACTAAATTACCGTAACACCCTACAATGTATTTTATCCTTAAAATACTTAACCCTGTATAAATGATATTTCAACTAAGTGAAATGAGTACTCAATCATTTATCTCGTTTGGTTAAGCTCGAAGGAAATCACCCTTTGCTTACTATTTGCCAGATAGAAGCTATAGATTCCATGTTTATGTTAGCGCTCCCACTCAATCGCACTACCGTGTTCCCAAAATGTATGTATTGCCCAGACTAAAGATTAGGCTTAACCAAAAAATCAAAGAACACGAATAATACTCTTGAAATTGAGCCTAACCATATCAGGATTTCGATCATGTGATCTAGGATCAACTTATGATATTGAATTGAATAGATGTTTACGGTAAGTTTCAAAAATCTAATTCAAAGTTCAATATCGGTCCATTCCAATGCATACTCCATGCATCCAACCTGAGCTTTACTTTAACCTGTGTTCTGGAAAGAACATAACATTTCTCCAAATGTAAGTAAACTTTGTTGTAGATTGTCATATCAGTAAAACCCAGTGTTCTGATAAATCTAGGAATACTTTATTCACATAGTCATGTTTACTTTCCACTGTGTTGACAACACAATAAACATGATCAAGTATGTGGAAGGGGTTTGGATGAATTTATAAATCAAATAGACAAGCAATTGATTAAGTGAACCAAAACATACACAAATGAATGAAAAATTACTTCTGTTACTTTATTGATATTGAATAATCTGGATTACATTGAAACAGAGTTTTATTTAGGGCATAAAACCCAACAAACTCCCACTTGCACTAATATAAAACAAATCAGTACATTTCAATTAATCCTAAATTCTGACGGTGCTTTTCGAATGAAGTTACTGCCAAGACTTTGGTGAATGGATCAGGTAAGTTATCCTGCGTATCCACTTTCTCCACCAGTACATCCCCTCTTGCCACATATTCTCTGATAATATGATACTTTCTTTCTATATGCTTACTTCTCTTGTGGCTCCGAGGTTCCTTACTGTTGGCTATAGCTCCAGTGTTATCACAAAGCAGGACTAGAGGCCTTTCTATTCCAGGAACTACACCGAGACTGGTGAAGAACTTCCTAAGCCAGACAACCTCTTTAGCTGCTTCAGCCGCAGCTATGTATTCTGCCTCCATGGTAGAATCCAAAATTGCAGTTTGTTTAGCACTTCTCCAAACTACTGCTCCACCCCCAAGAGTAAACACCATCCCAGATGTAGATTTCCTGTCTTCAAGACATCCCTGGAAATCTGAGTCTGTATAGCCTAAGGGATTTAAAGCACCACCCTTGTAGACTAATACATAATCTCTTGTACTCTTTAAGTATTTCAAAATATACTTAACAAGATTCCAATGCACCCGTCCTGGATTTAACTGATACCTGCTCACGATTCCAACTGCATAGCAGATGTCAGGTCTAGTGCATAGCATAGCATACATAAGACGTCCAACTGCAGGAGCATAAGGAATTTTTGCCATGTCTTCTATCTCTTGAGGATCAGTAGGACACTGTTCCTTAGATAGACGGATACCATGTCTAGAGGGCATGTTTGCCCCATTGGTATTGGTCATGGAAAATCTCTCTAGAACTTTGTCAATGTAAGCTGTTTGAGAGAGAGCAAGGGATCTGTTCTTTTGGTTTCTGACAATCTGAATACCAAGAACATAGGCTGCCTCACCCAAGTCTTTCATGTCGAATTGAGTGTCAAGCCACCTTGATGTGAGTCATTTTCTTGACATTGTTTCCAATGATCAAAATGTCATCAACATAAAGGACCAAGAATACTACTACTTGGTTTTCCTTGAGTTGGTAAACACAAGGTTCATCTTCATTCTGATGAAAGCCGTAGGTTTTGATGATCTCATCAAACCTTTTATTCCATGAGCGAGAAGCTTGCTTAAGTCCATATATGGACCTATTTAATTTGCAAACTTTATTCTCTTGCCCAGGAAGAACATAACCTTCTGGTTGCTCCATATAGATGGTTTCTTCAAGAAGCCCATTAAGAAAGGCTGTCTTGACATCCATTTGCCAAATTTCATAATCTAAAGCGGCAGCTATGGAGAGAAGAATTCGGCAGGAATTGAGCATGGCAACCGGACTAAAAGTTTCCTCATAGTCCACACCTTCTCTTTGGGTATAACCCTTGGCGACTAGTCTAGCTTTGAAAGTTTCGAATTCGCCTCCAGCACCTAATTTCTTCTTGTAGAACCATTTACATCCAATTGGACGAAAATCATCAGGTGGTTCTACATATTCCCAAACTTTGTTCTTTTTCATGGAATCCATTTCTGAATCCATACCGGCTGACCATCGCTTCCGTTGCGGACTTGCCATTGCCTGTTTATAGGTTAATGGGTCGTCATCAATACCGTCACCAACGACCATATTGATTTCACCATCCAAGCCATAACGAGATGGTTTTGTAGAAACCCTCCCACTACGACGAGGAGCGGTGACTTTCTGAACAGGAGCTTTAGTAGTAGTTTTCTCAGTTGCTACAACTGAGGGAGTGGGATGTTCCTCTTCTTGAGTAGAAGAAGATAGTACATTTGAAGGAACAGTATCTGTGAGCATTTCCTCTAATACAATTTCACTTTTCGGTTTGTTGTCTTTTATATAGTTATCTTCAAGGAAAGTAGCATTTGTAGAAACAAACACTTTGTTATCCTTGTGACTATAGAATAGTCCACCCCTAGTCTCTTTAGAATTTCCGACAAACATGCAAACTTCAGTTCGCGATTCCAGTTTGCCTTCTTTCTTTCTTAAGACGTGAGCAGGGCACCCCCAAATCCTATAATGGCGCAAACTAGGTGTACGACCATTCCATAGTTCGACGGGTGTCTTAGGGACTGCTTTAGATGGAACAACATTTAATATGTCGTTTGCCATTTGAATAGCATATCCCTAGAAAGACGTAGACAGAGTTGAATAACTCAGCATAGACCTAACCATTTCTAAGAGAGTGCGATTTCTTCTTTCTGCAACTCCATTCTGCTGTGGAGTGCTTGGGGGTAGTATATTGGGATTCAATTCCAAGTTCAATTAAATGATCTTTGAACTGCATATCCATATATTCTCCACCCCTATCACTTCGCAAGATCTTTAATGTTTTACCTAATTGGTTTTGAGCCAAAGGATGAAATTCCTGAAACTTATCAAACGTTTCAGATTTCTTTTGCATTAGGTAAAGAAAACTATATCTAGAGAAATCGTCAATGAAAGTGACGAAATACTCATAACCTCCTCTGGCTTTTACATTTAGCGGTCCGCAAACATCTGAATGTACTAACCCTAGGGGTTCTTTGGCACGCTCTCCCTTCGCAGGGAAAGAACGTTTGGTCATTTTTCCTTCTAGGCAAGACTCGCAGACTGGGAGTTCTCCTAAGACGACATTTTTCAATGGACCGTCTTTGGTTAGCCTATTGAGTCTATCAAAACCTATATGACCTAAACGTAAATGCCATAGATAAGTTTGATCATCATTATCAATCTCTTTTCTCTTAAGGCTTCTAGGTTTAGCTACATTGAAAAGTTCAGTATTTAGTGAGATTTGAGTATCAGGTCTTAAAACATAAAGCCCTCGTTCCATGTTTTCAACACATATATGAAATCCATTACGAGAAATTGAACAATTTGAACTCGAAAAGTTCAATATATAATAAAGTGTTTGTAAACATGAAACGCTAATCAAGTTTCTACTAAAATTAGGAATATATAAAACATTCTCTAAAAGTAAAAACTTCTTAGAATTAAACTTGATTCGGGTTGTTCCTCTTGCTTTAACTGATACCAACTCGCCATTTCCAACTTTAAGCTTTAACTCATCTGGGTGAAGATTCTCCCAAGTTTCAAGCAGCTGCAATGAAGAACATACATGGTTAGTAGATCCAGAATCAACAATCCAGGAGGATTTGTTGTTCTCTAAAACACATGATTCAAATACAAAAGCATCACCTCCGTTTGAATTGTCTAGAAGCCTGGGACATTGTTCTTCTTTATGTCCCTTTCCATTACAATTCGCACATAGAACGTGAAGTCTGATAATTGTACTTGAAGAAGCAGCTTTGTTAGAGCCCTCATGCTTAATCTTCTTCCTCTGATTAAAGCTTGCAATACCAGGAGGTCTCATTGCAATCAGATTCCGCTCATGGGCCCTTAACTCAGTCTCGAGTTTGTCCATGTCGGAGGAGTTAGGATTGTTCAATAAGTAATATAGAAAAAAACTGTTATACTCCTGAGGAAGACTATAAAGTATGAGTTTTACCCATTGTTCCTTTGATAAATCAATTCCTAGTAGATTTGCATTTTGGAATTTCAGATTCATCAACAATAGGTGCGAGTTAATGCAACTACCAGGATGCATTTTCACACTATTGAGTTCTTTTGCAAAGATACTAACTAGGAGTGGATCAGGATGAGGGTTATTCATATTGGCACTACAACATATCAATAAACAGAAGTAAGGTTTTGGTTCTATAAATTCATACACAGGTTCAGAAAACAAATAATCACATATGTTATAAAAATACTAAATCTAACATAGTTTATTTTCCAAGGTTTCCAACGAACTGATGCAGTGTCCCGTTTAGGCGAGAGTCAAAGCATCATCCATTGAATAGAGTTGTCAATTCATCTAAAATGTCAAACATTCTAGCAACCTTTTATTCGATCAAGATTGGAATTCAGCGTTGTCCCGTTTAGGCGAGAGTCAAGGCAATTCTATCTTATGAGCTTCTACCATTGTTTCGCATTCTTGTAAGTCTTATACAGTCGCCACCATTAGGGTGGTCATGAACCATATAAAAAAAAACTTATAAGAATACTTATCTTTCGAGATTAAACGGCGCTAACTTGCTAATGAACGTTCCTCCATTAGGGAAGATTACTCACTAAAACAATAGCTATGTAAAACCAACAATGGAGATCGAATTTCTCTTGATTAAAGCTCATTATTTAAAAATGTATTTTGTTTAATCATTTATATTCCATATCTCAATAATGAATATTACAAATTAAAGTAATAACTTTAATTAAATTTCAAAAAAAATGGAATAATTTTGAA
This sequence comes from Cannabis sativa, assembly GCF_029168945.1. Taxonomy (NCBI): domain Eukaryota; kingdom Viridiplantae; phylum Streptophyta; class Magnoliopsida; order Rosales; family Cannabaceae; genus Cannabis; species Cannabis sativa. Next base: position 66,366,684 of record NC_083601.1, read on the forward strand.
AAATATCTTATTTAAGTTGTTTAGAAAAAAAATCTAAATACCCAACTTAAAATATTCTTCAACCAATGACTTAATTAAATATTACCAATTAAGTAGTAACCACTTAATTTAGAAGATATTCCATTTTAAGTTCCCATATTTATAAAATATCAACTTAAAAAATATCTAAAGAATCTTAATAACCAATTCCCAAAATTCCTCAACTTAATTTATAATAGGAAATTCAAAAATATTCAAATCTAAGTTGATTTGATAGATTTAACTAAATCTCAACTTAAATAGGAATATTTAATGAAATTATAAAATTAAGATTCAGAAAGAATTTATATGGTTATAATTCCATATTTAATTAAAAACAAGAAAAATACATATAGCTTTCCAGAATATAACTATTCAAACTATGTTTTTCTTAAATTAATTTCAAGGAAGAATGAAATTAATTATGTTGCTAATCAATTTTTATTAGGTCAAACTAATATAATTAACCTAGCACAGCTATCCAAATCAGGCAAATGGGCCTTCACAATTGGGGTTGTTCATGTGAGGGGGGCTGGGTCCAGTATGTCATACCCACTTCTAAGGCTCCCAACTCTCACACAAGGCCCAAAAGAGAGGAATTTAACCTTAAAATGAATAACTGTTATTAATTGAATAGGCTCACTACTAAATGAGCCTAAATAAAATCTATCAGTTATGACATTTTATTTAGCAACAACAACCTATATGTATCTATAAAAGAAATTAAACATATAGGCTCACACAGGCATACACATTTGGATGGATCCTATCATGTTGCTAGGTCATACACAGATGAAAGAAGTTTGTAAAAATTACCTGTTACAAATTATTTACTTGATCTATCATCAATTGAACCTTTGGTTAAAATTAGATCATAGGATCTATCATCAAGTTAACCAATGCAATTTAGATCAAACAATAATAGGTTTTAGAAAACTTACAAACAATCTAAAACACATACTCCTGCAACAAGGTTAGATTTGGATAGTTGGATGTAGGATTTATTTAATTTTAAACATTTATTTCGAAAATAAAATTAAAATTAAACCTACCATTTTGAAAAATTAGATTTTGGGTAACCTAAATGTCATTTCAAAATTAAATTGCTAACTTTCCTTTTTAAATTTCATGTCATTTAATAAATTAAATAATAAAATAGAAAATGGTAAATACATACCCTTTTCTTGTTTTACAATTTAATTTAATTAAAAAGATAACAAAATTTAAAAGTTAACAAAAATACCTTATTTTCTCTTTTAAAATTATCATGATTATTTTGATCTTATTTTAATTAAGGTCAAGTTACCAAAAAAAATTAATATCTGACCTTAAAATAATCAAATTTTAAAGGAAATAAGAAAAGAGGTAAGCAAAACTTGATTTTTCCTATTTTTAAAATCAAATTACACTAATATCTAAAATTGATTTTAAAAAATAAAATTAATTTATTTCTGATAATCAGATTTGAAATTTGAAAAACAAAAATCAACATACAAAACTACACAAAAAATCGGAATTTAATTCCATGAAATAGCATGAAAAATCGAAAAAATTAAAAAGTTGGATGAACTGTACGGATGGCATGCCATGCATGCCCATCCGCGCGCGTTTCTGGGGTGCACGCCGAGAAATCACGGCGCAGGAAGGATGCAGGCAGCCATTCCGCGCGCGTGATGAGGGTGCTCATCACCCCGATTTTTCCAATTTTCAAAAATTCATAACTAATTCAAATTAAATCGAAATCGAGTTCTGTAAAAAAGTAAATTGCTTAGAATTTTCCAAACTATCCAATAAAAATAATTACAGAGACAGAACAGTAACTATTTTTCCCAGAATTCACAAACAACAATCAAACATCAATATGACACTCAAAGCAACATGATACCATCCAAAAAACAAGCAAATTGTTTTAAGTCCAAATTTCTTGCAAGCAAATCAATTACTATGGCTCTGGTGCCAGTTGTTGGAAGTTATTTTACCAAGAACTTAGATCTACTCACAAGTATGTTGATTTAACAACCTAAATATGAACTTCTAAAACGATAGAAAATTAAACACATAAGAGTATCAGAAATCTTACATTGGGTGCAGCGGAATATATGTCTCCTCCCACTCAGATCTCTAACCCTTGATTCCTTTCTGTAGCAGAGTATAATCAAGATCTGAGCCCGATAGTCCTTCTTTGTTGTTTCTGAATTCTACACAGCCTTCCTCACTATGATTGAGGTATTACTTGATGTGTGTGGGCACTACTCTAGCACTTATACATTTCGAAACATTGAAGGAAGAGAGAGAGAGAGGGTGGCGGCTCAGAGAGAATTTTCAGAGAGAAAATTCTGTCAGAATAATGTTGTGAAAAGGTTGTACAGTTGTGTTCAACTCTGAAGCCTTTGCCTTCTATTTATAGAAGACCACCCAGGGCTATGATTGACATTTAGAATTGAAAAAATCAAAGAGAAAAGGAAGCTTAAGTGGCAAGCCTAGGCATTGTGGAAACAAGGCTTGCCACCTTTTCAAATTTCCTTTTCCTACACTGATAGTTTCCTGTTTTGTCAAAAACTGCCAATTCCTTTGTTCAATCACATAAATGTCAAATCTAATTATTTAATAATTAAAATTAATCATCAAATAATATATTGTCATTTATTTTATTAGTAATGAAACTAATTAAAGTTTCCTAATTAATAAATATGCCCTTCAAAATCTTTATTTACTGTTTTGCCCTTAATAAGTGATAAATTCTCAAATAGACAAGTCTATCTTGAGAATTTTTAATTGATTAATTAAAATCAATTAAATGAGTCTTACAAGTAATATCATCTCAACTAGTGAGGGGACCATGGGTCTATATATCCGAGCTTCCAATAAGCAGATCTAGAATTTACCACTTAAATTCACTGACTTATTAATTCTTCGTTGAATCCACACATAGAACTCAGAATTGCACTCTCAGTATATAGAATGCTCTATATGTTCCACCATATAGACACATCATTAGTTATCCATTGTTATAATCCTAATGTGATCAATGATCCTCTATATGGATGATTTACACCGTAAAGGGACTAAATTACCGTAACACTCTACAATGTATTTTATCCTTAAAACACTTAACCCTGTACAAATGATATTTCAACTAAGTGAAATGAGTACTCAATCATTTATCTCGTTTGGTTAAGCTCGAAGGAAATCACCCTTTGCTTACTATTCGCCAGATAGAAGCTATAGATTCCATGTTTATGTTAGCGCTCCCACTCAATCGCACTATCGTGTTCCCAAAATGTATGTATTGCCCAGACTAAAGATTAGGCTTAACTAACAAATCAAAGAACACGAATAATACTCTTGAAATTGAGCCTAACCATATCAGGATTTCGATCATGTGATCTAGGATCAACTTATGATATTGAATTGAATAGATGTTTACGGTAAGTTTCAAAAATCTAATTCAAAGTTCAATATCGGTCCATTTCAATGCATACTCCATGCATCCAACCTGAGCTTTACTTTAACCTATGTTCTGGAAAGAACATAACATCTCTCCAAATGTAAGTAAACTCTGTTGTAGATTGTCATATCAGTAAAACCCAGTGTTCTGATAAATCTAGGAATACTTTATTCACATAGTCATGTTTACTTTCCACTGTGTTGACAACACAATAAACATGATCAAGTATGTGGAAGGGGTTTGGATGAATTTATAAATCAAATAGACAAGCAATTGATTAAGTGAACCAAAACATACACAAATGAATGAAAAATTACTTCTGTTACTTTATTGATATTGAATAATCTGGATTACATTGAAACAGAGTTTTATTTAGGGCATAAAACCCAACAGATATGTCCCAGTCCGCCTGCCAAAGAGTGTAAACAGAGATCATAAAATCCTCCCTTATTGGTCAACCCTCTCCTTTTCCATCCTAACATTGTCATTGTTGGCGGCCTCTAGATTTTGTTTCAATTTATCCTCTGTCTTCAAACATTGGTCTCGATTTGTAGTGACCATCCAAAGATCATCCTCTAGGATCTAAATCTGCTCCTGCCTCTTCTTGAGTTACGTCTTGGATGTTGCCGCTTCATCCTCTACATCTTTTAGCTTCTCCTTTGGAGTTTTTCAGTTTCTCCTTTGTAACTTTACACTTGTGCTCAAGGGAATTGACTTTATAATGGGCTTGGTTGTAACTAATTTTGAATTCACTCGCCTCCTTGGCCAGCTTCGCATTCACCTCTAAAAGCTCTTTTTTGGCAGATTCGACTATAGTTTGGACTACACATTCAACTCGAGCCATAACCTTTTTGTCTGAAGTCTCTTGGAATTTCTGCTTCATGGCATAATTTTTGTGAATGGATTTACCGTTGATCTCCTTGACTCTTTCAAGCTCTGCCTTGGTCTCTTCAAACTCCTTCAAATTTTTGCTCTCTCTAGGTTAACTAAGGAAGAAATCTTCATGATTTCCACAACATCAATTTCAACTTGAATGCTTTCTAGCTCCAGGGCCATTTTGGTAGTTGCCTCAGTGCAACACTTAACAAGAAGAGCCTCATGAGAAAATAGAAAAAAAAAATAAGACTTAGTGAAAACTTACATGCAATTAATAATGAAAAATAGAGGATACATGTCTGAAGCACTTACCTTGATAGCCTAGTGGTGGTGGGTTTGAGACAAGAACACAACGTCTTCATTTGCGCACAACCCACCTTTTCAGCCTCAGTTGGCTTCTAGAAGTGGATACATCGTCAAAGAGGTCCAGGACAAATAAAGCAATGTTGATACCTAACTTTGTTCAAAATCCATCCATGGCGGCAGACCTATCCACTACTTTACGGCTAGAAGGAGCATTCAGGTCTCTGCCTGCAAGCTCATTACTTTGCCTCACGGTGATTAGGCCAGTAGCTGCATGAACCTCTTCCGTACCGATATCGTACTTTCGAAAGATCAACTGGCTCTTTTTTTCGTTCAAAGTTTGGTCACCTTCATCTAGTTGAACCTATTTAATTAAGAAAGAAGGGCGTCAAGGGAATCTCTAGAATAGGGGTCTGTCCCTTAGACTTTTGACTGAGTCCCTTCTTTGGTGCCTTAATATTTAACATAATTAATAATTGCCTATAAAATCATTATCATGAATAGAGTATAGAATACTTTCAAATGTGTAGCATAACAGAATATGACTCCTTCCGTTTAATGATCTAACCCTCACTCCTTTCTGTCGCAGAGAGAGAGAGAGAGAGAGAGAGAGAGAGAGAGAGAGAGAGAGAGAGAGAGAGAGAGAGAGAGAGAGAGAGAGAGAGAGAGAGAGAGAGAGAGAGAGAGAGAGAGAGAGAGAGAGAGAGAGAGAAATTTATGACATAAAACTAAATGTGTTAAAGTCTCTCCTTAAGCTCTCTACTTATAGTCAAATGTCTTATAAGAAAAAAAAAATTAGAATGCTTTTCTCTTAAAAAAACTATTAAATAAATAAAAAAAAAAACAAAAAAGTCTATGCTTAGTCACCAAGCAAGCATGGTCAAACCCTATAGTAAAAGGGCTAGGGTTCTGTACTCTTCATTATCTCAAAGCTCAATAGACTTAAATAATACTCTCATTTTTATTTATACCATACCTAATTTATTTCTTGCATTTAAATACTAGTTTATATTAAATAATTGTATCAAGATAATTATTTTTTATAAAATATTATTTAAATACTTATTATTAATTTCTAACACCAAAATGTCTAATTAATAATAAAATCTTTATTATCTCTTTTTTTTACCTACATGCTGGAATATTGTGAAAATTGAAAAATAATAATGTGAATATTAATTTAGTAAATAATTAATTATTGTAGTCACTGTTAAACATTATCCTAGATATTAAGGGAACCATGGATCCATAAAATCTAGGCTTTCAATAAGATAGATTCAAAGTTGAACAAATAAATTTCTTAACATAATAATTATTCATGACTCCACTACACAGAATATTTTATATATTAAATATAAGTACGTTATAATATTATCTATTGTTTCTATCATATCGATCAATGATTCTCCATGTACAGTCTATACTTAATATGAACTAAATTTAACATTTTACTTTTTAATTATATTTTACCCTTAAATCTCTTAGTTGACTTAATGATATTTTAGAAAACTAATATAATCACCGAAATGAGTACTCTATATTATATAGTTCAACTTAGCTCAAAGGAAACTACCATTTCTCCTCGAACATAGAAGTTATAGATTTCCATCTCTAGTTGTCGTGAGGCATAAGCTATAACTTTGTCTGCTTGCATCAATACACAACCCAAAACCTGTTTGGATACATCACAATACACTACAAACTTCTCTTGATCTGTCGACAGAGCTAAGATTTGAGCTGTAATCAATCGTTGTTTCAACTCTTGGAAGCTTTTTTCACACTGATATGACCACACAAATCGCTGATTCTTCTAGTCAACTAAAACAAGGGGTTACAATCTCAGAAATTCCTTCCACAAAACGTCGATAATAGCCTATTAAGTTGAGAAACCTTTGTACTTCAGTTACTGTTTTTGGCCTAGGCCAGTTTTTTACTGCTTCAGCCTTTCCTGGGTCCACTATAATTTCGTCTTTTTCGACAATATGTCTCAGAAAAGACACTTGTGACAGCCAAAACTCACACTTTTTAAGTTTTGCATAGAGTTTATGATCTCTGAGTCGTTGGAGTACCAAGTGAAGATGTTGTTCATCTTCTGCTTTCGACCGAGAGTACACAAGGATATCATCGATAAACACAATTACAAAGTTGTCGAGGAAATTCTTGAATACTATATTCATGCATGAGATCCATATAAGTTGGTGACACATTCATTAATATAAACGACATAACAAGGAATTCATAATGACCGTATCTTGTTCGAAAAGTTGTCTTTGGAATGTCTTCTTCCCGGATTCTCAATTGATGATAACCAGACCGCAGATCGATCTTGAAAAAATCTGTCTATAATCAATGCACATCCGAAGAGTTCTATCCTTCTTTTTCACAAAAGAACTGGAGCTCCCAGGGCGACACACTAGGTCAAGTGAACCCTAGATCCAGCATCCTCTGGAGTTGTATCTTCAGCTCTTTCAGTTTCGCGTGAGCCATACGATAGGGTGCCTTTGAGACAGGTTCAGCCCGGGGTACTAGGTCAATAACAAAATCTATTTCCCGTTGTGGTGGTAATCCTGGTAATTCCTCAGGAAATACATCTAGGAATTCTTTGACCACTTTGACCTCGCCAGGTCCAAGTATCACGGGTTTACCATAATCAATCACAACTGGTTAAAATCCTACACATCCACTGCATAGTAAATCCCTAGCCTTTAGCGCTGAAATTCTTAGTACACGAGGACCTTGAACTGATCCGACATAAATAAAGGTTCCTGATTCTCCAGTTGAAAAGTTACCATTTTTCGTTCACATTCAATATTGGCAAAATATTTAAATAGAATATCCATTCTAAGTATAATATCAAACTCGACCAAAGGTAACTCAACTAAGTCAGTACTTAATTCTCTACCCTCAATTCTGATTGGCACGGATCTAATCCATTTCTTGGAAATAATCAACTCTCCATTAGGTAACAAAATTCCAAACCCCATCTCAAAAACATCACTAGGCCTACCAACCTGACTAAGTACTCTCATCGCTATATATGAGCGTGTAGCTCCAGAGTCAAATAAAACAGTATAAGTAAATCCATTGATAAAGAGCTGACCTGTGACCACTGAAGGGTTGGTGGCTGCATCCACCTGAGTAATAACAAATATCCGCGTTGGAGCAGGCTCAGCTTCTAGCTTAGGTTCTTCTTTCTTTAACAGGGGACAATCTTTCTTGAGATGTCTAACTGATTCACACTGAAAACAAGCTCTCCGGTTACACGTCCCCGAGTGATATTTCTTGCGTTGGTTTAGGTTCAAATGGCATAGACCTCTTAGACTTTAATTTTTAGTTTTTGAAATTTCTGTTTCACTTCTTGGAGTCTGTACTTTTAGAAGCATGAAGTTTTCTTATTTTTTAACATGATTCAACTTGTCATTTATCCAAGTGTGGTAGGAAGTTCTTACCTGCGAGCCCCCTAAGAGATCCAATTTCAACAGCCTGAACCTGCTGAATTTTCACTTCTACCCCAAAACCTAAAGGTAAACATTTACACTTAGGAAAAATTTTAAATCTTTGGACGTACATACCTATATATACTATCTCCTAAGTGATCAAAGAGCCTGGGCCTTTGGTCACTTGCGAAAACATAAATTCAAAAAGATTTTTTATTTTTCTTAACATTTATTTCTTAATGTATTAAGCATAAGAATTCCATTCATACATCGCCTTGAGTTGTGCCCTAAGGCTTTAATTTTTAGAAAGAAATTACAATGAAGGAGACAAAATAGTAGCCCCACACCCCTGATCTATTAATAGTACCGGCGTAGGTGGTCCACATTTAGGCTCGTGAAATTTTAGATCCTTGAAGTCTTTTCAATTGATATGTTTTATTGTGCACCTTGTGTTGCATTTCATATGGTCCTTTCCAACTCGGTCCCAAGACCCCCACTCCTGACTCCTGAGATGCCGAAAAGACTCTCCTTAAGACGAGATCTCCAACTGTAAACTTTTGGCTTTTAAGTTTTGGATTGAAGTGCTTGGCAATTTTTTCTTGATACATTTGCAATTGTACTTATGATTTGTCTCAAAGCTCTCAGATAATATCTAGTGACTTTTAGAGGAAAGTATGATTTCGGGTTAGGTCATAAGTTTCTTATCTATAAGAAGGCACTGTTGTTTCAACTGGGAAGACGACTTTGCATCAGTAGACCATAGAAAACATAGTGTGGATGGTTAAAGTTCTCTTTGTTGTAGGTATGCCTAACGAACTCAGGGGAGCTCTTATGGCCAATGAGTCATGCAAGCTTGTAATTTTTCCTTCAACATGATATTTAAAATTTTGTTTACAACCTCTACTCGTCATGAGAGTGATTAATATTGGTGAAGCTCGTGGGACCTTGGCAGAACGCTAGTACTATTCACTCTTGTGAACATATTCAATACAATCTTTCTTCATTATGGACCAAAAGTGTCGCTGCTAGATGATCTTATTTGACAAGTCGGGCTTTGAAGTTTGATCTCCACAGAAATCTTCACTGGCTTCGTGAAAAATAACTATGCTTATTTTAGTCCTAGGTATACACTTTAATAAAGAAAGCTTAACTATATTTTGGTCATTGTCATATATAAAGTCTATTATATACAACACCTTCACCAAGATGTCTATCTACATCAGCGATCCAAATTAAGATTACTTGCACCAAATAATGGGCATTAGTGAACTGTATAAGCAATCGTTGATTAAAGATTCTATAATCTTAATATGTTGCTGACCATTTTATTCATACGACTAATCTTAATTCTTTGTATAATATAAGTCACAACCTCATATATGAATAACGAAGTTTTTTATATTTATACATAAATTATTAAACATAAAATATTAATGATTCAACATTCAAATATATATCAAATTGTTCAACTTATTTTTATAATCAAAACGTCTTTACAAGCTTTTCAAGGCATAAAACCTAACCTTCGGGAAAGAGGAGGGGGAATGTTGGGAATGGGGATGATCGGGGGCTCGACTTGGGTGTTTTCTCGAAGAGAAAAGAGAAAAAGAAGAGAAGAGAATGGGTGGAGTTAGGATTTTTTCCACTTATATAAAGTTATTAGTAGCGGGGCCTGCTGCTAATAATATCTAAATGTAATTTGACAATTATTAGAGGTGAATAATAGCAGCGGACCCTTGCTAATAACTTTTAATTTTTATTTTGATTAGCAGCATGAGCATATATTAGTGGTGGATTTGGCCCGCTGCTACTACTTCATCTACTACTAATAATTTTGTTGTAGTGTAAACGACGTTACCTCAATTTTTTTTTTTTATTTTTGAATTTTATATAGAATATTTGAAATAGTTTTCTTTTAAAAGTTTTGTTCGTATTGTTTAATTTTGTCCTCATAAAATTTAAACTTTTTAATTTTTTTTCCCAACAAAATGTATGTATCTATATTATAATGATACATCTTTTTAAAATGAATATTGCTTTGACCCCCTTTTTAAAAATTAAAATTATTTTATTGTGCAAATACAAAATAAGTTATGCTCTTAATAAAAATGAATAAATATTTTATAGAAGTACTATTAGAAAAGAAAAAAAAACTACAATAATTGTCATCCTGTACTACCTACCATCTCAACGTGTTCAAAGAAATAAATTAAATTAAATAGGGTTGTAAAGCTATACACATTTTGGTTTTATTCAATGTAAAATATATTAACTTATATATATATATATAAATAATACTGTAAAAGCTTCACTATTTTATTTGGACTTTATAATGATTACATTACGAAATTGATCAATAATAATGGAATTGATGAAAGGAGAAGCATTATCGTATGCTATTATTTTAGGTGGCTTATGGCTACGCGCCAAATTAGTTAAGATATCGTATATATAGTACATTAATTAATTCTGTCCTTTTCAGATTAAACCCTCATGCATATACTTTATCTTTCCTTATCTTGGTTTTAACTTCTTTTAATAAATAAATAAATAAATAAAAATCTTTTTGTAAAGGGTTTGATTTGTACAAGTCTCAGACCATTTTACAGAGGACCTAACGTAAGGAGAAGAGAAAAAGAAAAAAAGTGAAAGTTGTGTGATTCTTTATAATTTACAGATGGCCATGTTATATAATAAAAAGTATTTGGATTAACAATATTAATTAAAAGGATAAAAACAATACTTTATAGTCTTTGGGCCACTAAATTCATATGTATATATTCCGAGAGGAACCAAAAAAAAAAAAAAAAAAAAAAAAAAAAAAAAAGAGAGAAAAGGGGAACAATGATATATATTAATTATAATATATTTGTTTGAATCTTACACCTAATGACGTTTCATTCGAATGAAAAATAGTTTTTTTACTAGAGAGTTTGCAACATGTTTTGGTATACCATATGAGTGATCGCGATTATAGACCATAGTTTAGTAATTTCATATTTTTTCTCACAAAAATAATATCTCAACTTCAACTCATTCCTCTCCCAAGGTAAAAAAAAAAAAGAAATTATTTAAGTGATTGATATAATTAATTGATTGAAAAATACTATAACGTTTCTAAATGAATTTATAGTATTTATGTACGTATTTTATGTGAGTATCTTCATATATTAAAAGTGCCTATCTAACGGCAATTCTTGGTTTAAGGATTCTTGGTTTAACGATTTCTTTTTTTTTTATTTAGCCTTACACGATTAACTTAACAGACTGTTAACGTTAAACGTTAACAAATAAATAAACCCAATAATTAAACCAAAAAATTAAACAATCTTTTTTTAAATTAAAAAAAAAATATCTTACCCACATATCTCTCTAACAAATCCTATCATTTTTGAAATTTTTTTAGACGCTTCATTTAAATTTTAAAAAATAAACCCAATAATTAAACAAAAAATGAAATAATATTTACGATTAACTTACATATCTCTCTAACAAACTACAATTTTTGAAATTTTTTTACACTACTTCATTTAAATTTCAAAAAATAATTAATTTATAGTATTAACCACACCTTCGTTTACTCTTCCATTCTTCTTCTTCTCTTAAGCTTAAACCCTCTTTCAGTTTCTCCTTACTTCCCAAACCCAGACTCAAACCATACTCATCTTCTTTCACTCTTCATGCCTTAATCGTAAGCCTAACAGGATGATAAGCCTAAGAGGAGTTTGTAGTTGAAAAGCGTAAGCTTAATCCTTTGAATACCATTTGTTATTTGCAGGTATAGTATTTGTTCTTCTTTTATTTGGGTGTTTTATAGCTCAACAGTCTCTGTTTGTTGGTCTATTATACAAATTAGAATAAAGTTTAACAAGAGCATAAATACTTGTTATGTATAGTTAGGTGAATTAATTAAGTATTTTTTTTTTACTATTTTACAATTTTATTGTTAAATCTATAGAAAATTAAAAACTCCTTCAATAATGAATTTTTTTATTTTTTTTTTTCCTTGTCATTTAATAATTCTTCTCTTTTAATTATCAAAATTATATGTTTCTTTTTAATTTTGAAAACTTCTTACATTGTTTTCTTTAATTTAATAAACCTTAAGCATTATTTTTTCTAATATATATTAACAATATTAAAATTTAATTTTATAAATTTATTATTATTGCTTTTAAATATTTTATTAACATTTTGAGTTTAATTTTTATTTCTTAAAATTTTACACAATATATATATATATATATTTTATTTTTTTTCAATATATTACATAATTATACATTCTCTTTCTTCAAATTATTATTATTCTTTCTACAATTATCATTCTATTCTTTCTACAATTGTCATTCTATATTGAGCATTATTTATTTTAAAATTACGTATGGCATTTGAAAAAAAACCATAACTATAACTAAAACCTAAAATAAAACTAACTATACGTGGCTAGACACGTAATTTCTGCCTAGTTGTATATATATATGACCGTACTTTCAGTAATTTATTCATTTATTATTTTTCAAAATACATCATCAAAAGTTTTTTTTGTATTTTATTTCATCATATATTTACATTACACTATACATAATACATCAAATTTTCTATATTTTTTTATACATCATATATAATATATTTTTAGATATTAATTATTTATATTATTAAAATAAGATCAAAGAGAGATAAAGAAAGAGAAAAGATGTAGAGGGGATTATTTGTATAGAAAGAGAGATTCCATGTGCGATGAAATAACTTTGTAATGGTTATTTGAGATGAATATAAAATATTTGAGGAAATTGTATTGTATATTCACTTTTTTTTTTAATTTTTACTTTCATTTTTATATTTTTTATAATATACCCACTTCTATAAATCGATGTCTCTATTATACATTTTAGATTAATGTAAAAAAATATGCTACACATAAGTTGAGAGTAAGGATATATTAGACAATCCACTCATAAAAGTGAGTACATTGTAATGAAATAAAATATAAGGGTATTTTTAATTAATGTATACAAAAAATAAGTATTCCTCAACTTATCTCGTAGAACTTACACTCTTATTAAAAATAAATATACTAAAAAATTGATAAAATAAATTTAAAATAGTTTTTAGCTAAATATAAAGATGGATTTAGCTTTAGAGTACTACTCACAAAATTTTAAATGTTATAATTAAAAATTCTTTAAAATATTTAAAGAACCAAATTAAAACACATGTTTTAAACTCTTTATTTACTTTAAAGCTTCTTTAAATGTTATTATTTATGCTCTAATTAATAAGTATATCTTAATATATTAATTAGTTTAGGTTTTAATTTTTATTTTTTTATAGGAATATGAGTATATATGAATATTATATATTTGGACGATTAAATAAAATATATTGAAATTTGAAAAAAAAAATAGAATTTTATTAATATATTTTAAAAAACAATAATATAAAATAGAAAAAAAAAATAAAATTTTAATAATGTATTTTAAAGAAGGAATAGAGTAGAAAATGAAAAAAGATTTAAGGGTAATTAGCAATTTCCCCCCTTCCCCCTCCCCTCCCGAACTTTAACATGTACTAAATCATGCCCCCTGAACTTTTTTGGCCGTTAAAAATTCCCCCTGAACTATTAAGATTGTTAAATTTTATCTAATTTTAGTAAAAAAATTCTAACATGGATGAAAGTTTAGGAAGCATGATTTAATACATATAAAAGGTTGAGGGGCATGATTTGGTAGATATCAAAGTCTGGAGAGCATGATTTAGTACTTGAAATAGTAAAATTGAATGAAATTAGACAAAAGTCCTTAAATTTAACAATCTCAATAGTTCAGGGAGAATTTTTAACGGCTTAAAAAGTTTAGGGGGTATAATTTAGTATATGTCAAAGTTCGGGGGAAAATTTACTAATTAGCCAAGATTTAATTAGTGCACAACTCAGGTAGATGTTATAATAGAGTAGCTTGAAAACAAACAAGTTTGTTATAATGAATATAATTATGACAACACTTTAACTCGAAAAAGGAAAATGCTTGTTGACATGTTGTCCATGATGTAATGCAGATGTTAGTGTGTGTGCATGAAAGTTGAAACTATTTCAGAAGTAACATTTGCCATCATTTCATATCAGATAAAAAGAATAATTAGTCATTAATTTATAAATAAATTACAGCTTGCATGCATGTAAATATTGCAATAAATTAGTCAATAGTATAATGACATGTACTGAGAATAAATAGTTTCCCTCCTATGAAAAATCAACACACGCATGAAAAATGATCATCACTAATGATTTGAAACTTTGATAATTAAAGTGAAAGAACAAAAAAGTTAACAAATGCAATATTGCCTTGGCACATAATAATTACACCTAGCTACTGTCTATATATATATATGTTTATTATAAACAGCAAATTAAGTTTTTAGTCCATTATTTGTAAAGAGAGCATAGGATTTTGTTTTATTAATTGTCTGTACTAATTGTTGCAAATCAATAAGAACAAACAAAATTAGTCCATAAAAACTAAAAATCACTTTTACGTACGATCTTATAATTGAAATGCAAATAACATTTACATGCCATAAGTCATATATATAACATGGAGTGCGTTGTCAATGCATGAGGGACCCAAAATTTAAAGTGAGGGGGGCGTAATTTTTTTTTATAAAAACAAGAAGGGCAAAAATAAATTTAAAAAGAAAAAATAAAGTGTAGTTAGTGGGATTTGAACCTTTACACTCTAATATATTTGTAATCTCTCTTAAATATTACACCAAGCTTACTGTTATGTCTATAAATATCATCTTTTATTACAAACATATGTTGTAACTAACTAAAATACCACTACAAAAAATCTTATTTTTAGTCACAACAAAATTTGTGACTAAAAGTAACAAAAATTGTGACTAATAATAAAATATTATTTTTATGTTGTGACTAAAAGGTCCGTGGTTAAAAATATTAGTCACAAAAATTACAATTTGTTGTGACTAAATGTGTTTTTAGTCACAATACTTGTTGTGACTTAAACTAAATTAGTAATAACTTGTAACTAAATGTTATGTTTTAGTCACAAGTAATATTTTGTTGCGATTAAAAGTCACATTTTAGTCACAAAAAATTTACGCTGTCACTAAAAATAGCTATTTTTTATAGTGTACGTATACATTTTTTTCTGATTTTTTTTAATGTGGGTCCGCCCTGCGTAGTTCTCTCTAGGAAAATCATATTTCATAAACGCATATTGTTATATCTATTATATTATCATTTATAAGCAATAAAACTATAAATTTATATTAATTATATATATATATATGTGTACCTTAATTAAAAAGAAATATAACATGGATAATATATAACAATAAAAAATAGTTCACCATATAATGTTAGAGAGTCTCACATTATTAATGTGTGAAAAGATAATAGAAAATATAAAATGAATGAGCTACTCTTTCCATAGCCAATTAATTTTGAGATAGAACCACATTCATCTTAATTATCTCAAATTCTAAAATATATCATAATAACTAAGTAAACTAACTCTAGTAGGCCCCTTCAAGGTGGTGTATAAAAATTCTTAACACACATCTTGGATATAATGTTAGTGAAAAAAAGTGGTTTAGTTAATACATAGTTAAGTTATTCTGAGAAGGGACATGATTCATTTGAAGTGTTCCATTTGTGATCTTCTCTCGAACTGTATGAGAATCGATTTCAACATATTTTGTTCTTTCGTGATATACTAGATTTTTAGCAAGTGAATGAGAACATTACTGTCACAATATAAAATGGAAGGAAGTTTAATAGAAACATCAAAGTCTTTGAGTATGGATGTGAGCCAAGTGAGTTCACGGGTAGCATGTGTCATTGATATGTACATGACTTTAGTAGAGGACGTGGAAATAGTTTGTTGTTTCTTAAATTTTCATGACAAAAGAAAGTGCCCCAGAAAAACACAATACGTACCCTGATATTGATATTCTCGGATCTGGATAAGCCCCCCAATCTGCATTAACAAAGGCATGAAGTTGGAGGGGATCTAGTGTTACAGCATGGTAGAATAATCCTTGCCCTGGAGAGTTTGAGATAATTTCCTAATAATAGCTTCTTATTATCTTAATCGTAGTATAATTAAGCTCTCTATTAATTGCTCTGATTTTAAGATTGTATTAATGAATTATTCATATTAATAAAGTGATATTTTAAAAAATAAATACAAATTATTATATACAATCTAATTGTATGTGTCCATATCTATGTGGCTCTTGCGTATATTGCATTATATATGAAAGCGATTGTATTTATATTGGGTACTTTTTGACTGACGTTACTATCTGATAATTTACTCGCCTTGATTAATCTCTAACAAGTAATCTATATTATTATTTCAATTAGGCTCCAACTTACCATATATTGTTGCCATATAGCAATTAGCAAAAGCTTTCTCGTAAGTCACTTTCGTACAATGTGTGTCCAAAGAATATTAAGTTTCTCTTTAACAAAAATAAATATATAAAGAGGAAATTACACTTAGTATGGGATTTTAAAAGTTCTTATGATAAATATGGCACATTTAAGTTTGGCCAATTTATATGGTATTTTTTTATTTTTAGGTTTTTTTATGGTATTTGATATGCCATATATATGTAATTAGGTTTCTAAATCCCATATTTAATGTTTTTATTTGTTTAGGAATTTTTATTTGTCATTGATGCCGGAAAAGTCACCGGAGTTTCTTCGGTGCTTGGGAAAAGTCACGGAGTAGCGGTCGGTCTTGGGAAAATTCGTCGGAGTTGCTGCCGGCGCCAGAAAATTCGTCGGAGTTGGCATTTTTGCCGGAAAAATCACTGAAAAATCACCAAGAAACCGGTTTCTTGAAGTCTAAGAAACCGGTTTCTTGGTGATTTTTCTGTTGACAATGCCAATTCTGACGACTTTTCTGACGCTAGCAAGTACTCCGCGACTTTTCCTACAATGGCAAGAAACTTCGTAAAAGTCATCGAATTGGCATAGTCGCGGAAAAATTACCAAGAAAGCTGGTTTGGTTTCTTGATGAAGAAACCGGTTTTTGGTAATTTTTCCGTAATTTTTCAGACGACAATGGCAATTATGACGAATTTTCTAGCATTGGTAGCAACTCTGACGACTAATACACCGACATCTACTCCGGTGACTTTTTCAGTACCGACAGTAAACTCTGAGAAATTCGTCAAAATTGGCATTGTCACCGGAAAAATTATCGGACTAATCACCAAGAAACTGGTTTTTTTTCGGTTTCTTGATGAAGAAACCAGTTTCTTGGTAATTTTTTTTGTATTTTTTTTCTCTATTTGGTTGATTGATGAAACTGGTTTCAATTATTTTCAGTGTATATCATTTTTGTTTTGTTTTCATAATCTTTATTATTGTTGTGTAACAAAATTAGTTCCTTGATGAAGAAACCACTTTCTTGGTGAAGAAACCAGTTTCTTGATGAAAAAACCACTTTCTTGGTGATTTTTCTAATGATTTTGCTGGCGACAATGCCAATTCTGACGACTTTTTTTACGCCGGCAATAACTCTGGCAATTTTTCCAACACCAGGAACTACTCCGGCAACTTTTTCGGCACCGACATCAAACTCCAGAATAGTCGTCGGACTTGGCATTGTCACCAGTAAAATTACCGGAAAAATCACCAAGAAACTAGTTTCTTGATGTTAGAAACCGGTTTCTTGGTGATTTTTCCAGCGACAATGCTAATTCTGATGACTTTTTCGGCGCCGGCAGCAACTCCGGCGACTTTTCCGGCACCAACGGCTACTCCGGCGACTTTCCGGTGTCGGCAGTAAACTCCGATGACTTTTCCAGCACAAGTGACAACTTCGGCAATCACTATAGTATTATTTGTTTTATTTTTTAAAAAAAATAAATATGAAGAGAATTTTAATATTTTTTATGGTAATTTAATTAAGTTTTTATTTTTTATGAATTTTAAATTCAGATTTCTTTTTAATGTCTTATATGGTTTTTTTTAGAAAAAAACCCATATTTTTAGTTTGATTGGTTAGATAATGCCATATTTAGTGGCATTTACTTTTTATGCCATATTTATCATAACCTTAATAATTTTTCCCATATTTTTGAAAATAGCCCATATATAAATATATACCTCATTCTGGTCCCCCGGCCCTTACTATATAACACGGCAAAATAAACTATTTAATATTTTATTTAAAGTTTGTCATAAAGTGAGAGTGATGCATAGTAAAATAATTACTAAGAATATATTATGGATATATATAATAATATATTAACAAAAATCTTAACTTATTTGAATATCCTCTGTGAACCGAATATTCAGTTGGTGAAATGTCGTAGCTAGATTGAATCTTATATATAATTAATCCATAATTAATTATCTAATTTAGATTATAAAAATTTATATACATGAATACTACTTAAACGTGTTTGATAATACACTAATTAATTTACCAAATTCCAATACTAGCAATTTCAATAATAGAGAACTCATAATCTCACTTCATTAAGAAGACCAAAATATTACAGAAAAATCCATGATAAGAATTACAGAAATTTATCACTTGATCGAAATATGAATACATGAATTACAATTACTTTGAATCTAATGTAATCACTTGAAGATAAAAAAAAAGAAGTTGTTAGTAAAAAACAGAGATCGAAGTTGACCAAGAATGTCCAAATCATCAAACTAAGAAACTAACTAACGAAAATTAAGGCAAATTTAATAATGTTTGAAAGTCAGGTCAACAAAACACTCTATTGACATTCTTAGTATTAGTAAATCAAAGTATTTTAATAAATATTCTTAAGTAAACAAAAACTTGTAATAAAACACATTAACACTAACAGGCGTATATATTTAGTATTTAGTTAATTACGAAAAAACAGAGACGTGGGAGGAAGTATGAGGTCACGTGCATGGGTGCCTCTGATTTTGGCGGAAGAGAGGCCACGGCATCGGCGGAGGAACCGCGTCTGGGGCGTGTGTCTCGACCACACCAGGTGCTGACTGGTGACGGTAATACAAAATTTAATTAATTAATTTTATTTTTCCTTTTTTTATTTTGAAAAATGAAAATACTTAAAATGGACAGTGACCAATTAACAGTGACTGTCGGCATTCGGAGGTCACTGCACGTGCACACTTCAAATTGAAGTTCATATATATATATATATACATAGATATAAATTAGATATAACCTTCTGGCATTGCCTCTGGAATACCCCGTCAACTCTTCTTCATCACTATTTAAAACGTCAAGGGACAATGGTCCCTACTCCCTAGACTGGGTACGAGGGGTAAAAACGTCCATTTCTCAATTTCAGTTTCTTTTTTTCTTTTGATTTCAAGCTTTGCGGCTGAGTAATTATATATCTAAGTTGACAGATGTTTGACCTTTGGTTTGTATTTTGTTGGGCCTGACGTAGTAGGCCTTTTTCGGCTGAGTAATAGCTTCCGATAGTTACTTAATTATATGGGCTTAACTGTTGTAATAATACTTTTAAGAAAAACAATTGTGAACTATTCCATGTTGTAACTTATAAAATGTAATGTAGCATGCTTTGTTTTAAAAAAGCAATTCCTTGTAATTTAGTTGCAGCACCATTCAGAAAATACACTATTCTTTTATTGTTTGTTATTGTTTGGACTTCGTACAAAATAAGGTTTCTGAGAAATTATCATTTTTTTTTAGTGTAGCGTAATGGTATTTTACAATCAGTTAATAGTTTAATAGCTTCAAGGTCCTAGGTTCGAACACATGACCTCTCCCTTTTTCCTACCCCTCCCGCTCTAATGCTATATATATAGTGTACGTCATTTATTTTGAAATTGTAAACTGAATATTGAATATTTATCCTTTAACTATGAAAAATTTAAATATTTATATTTGAGAGAATATTGTTTATCCAAATTTTGACAATAGTGATGTGGCAAAAATAACGGCACGTGGCACGAAAATATTAAAATTGAATTAATGAAGAATGTGTAAAGTCATGACCGCTTCGTCATAGCTGTTAGGGCTGTACATCGGTCGGTTTAGTCGGTTTATACTACATATTTTCTAACCCAACGTAAAGATCGGTTTGTAAAATTCTGCATACAACCTACCCAATTAAAAAAAAAAAAATTTAACCCGACCGACGGTTTGGGCGGTTTGGTTGGGTTAACCCGCCTAAACCGAAATAAGAGGTTTTTTTTTTTTTTTTTTTTTTTTTTTAAGTTTCAACTAAAATAAAAATTAACCACATAAATATACAATATATGTGAGAAAGAATTTTATTGAGAGGTTGAGAAAGAATTTTAGAATTTGGGACTTTTTTTTTAATATATATTATATATTATATAATAAATATATAAAATAAAAAAAATAAAATAAAAAAGTTAAAATCGGGTTGGGCGGTTTGGGTCAATTTTCAACCCGCCCAATTAACTGATTGGGCGGTTTAGAATTTTGTCGAGTGATGTCGGTTTGTATTTTTTATCGGTTTTGTCGGTTTAGTTGGGCGGATTATTCGGGTTGGGCGGTTTACAAAAATTTTTGTACACCCTTAATGGCTGTTGGTCATGACTGTTAGAAGAGAAGTCTGACGGTCACTCTTCTCCTTAGCTTAAGTAAGGTGACTACCCTGGGGAAGGTGGAGTAGCTCCATGATGGGTGAACGATCACCACACACCTAAGAGAATCAAATCAGGGTATATACTGCTACTCCTACCGCAAATTTAATGACCTACTCAAAAGGTGATGAGGTTAGTCTAAGGGCGTACCCTTAAACCCCCCACATCTTCATGATCCAAGTAACACATTGCACTTATATGAGACATGGTTGATATATGACATCTTCATGACGCTAAGGCTACCCACAACGTCAAAGATCAAGTGGAAGGGGTCCCGGGGGTACTACCTCAAGGTGGCGACTATCACCCCCTTCACAGGGGGTCTCGGGGTGTCACCCCGATGTAGTATTTACTAGCCCCAAAGAAAGTTAATGTAACACCCTAACTAATTTAGGCGTATTACGTGATTTTTAAACATACTGTGCAGCTCGTTGCTAATCAACGAGGTTTATGGAAAAACGTGATTAATTAAAATTTTGCTTTTTCATTAAACTTATAAACCATTTCACAAAAAGTCTCGGGATCCCGATTTATAAAAATATTTACAAACGTTTTTACTATTCAACTTTTACATCAAAATAAACTCGTCTAACGACCGTTACAAAAATCTCAGCCCTGCTGTCCCGAGGATCGTACGCTCCAGGCCTAACCGCCCCGACATGTACAATCCCATAAGCTCGCTCACGGTCCATCAGCAACTGCCTTGCCTTTACCTACACATGCAACGTAAACTGTGAGTCGACAGACTCAGTAAGAAAAGCATAATAATATCATACATAAAACTGACTGCCGTGTCCAACACGATACTGAGTCCCGCTACTGCCATGTCCAACATGGTACTGAGCACTACTGCCATGTCCAACATGGTACTGAGTTTTGAACGTTCAGGGGACGGTACTAATTGACAAGTATCCTCCTGATCGGTCGAACCGGTCATACTCCGGCTGCTGGTCATACTCCAGCCTGTACCGACGGGATAGGTCAATAGCACTGAACCACCAACCGGTGTCGGCTGATCGGTCGAACCTGGTCATACTCATTCTTGGTCATACTCCGGCTGTCTCGACGTGACGGGGTTGGGTGGTTCGAAGCCTAAATACATATCTAATGTAAACTAACGGGCTTCCTACATGCACGCTAAACATGTAAACTACATATGCATACTTGTTATACTAATCTTACACGGATTCCGATTTCAAAGGGTGTGCGGTCAACTCCGACCGGAACTCGAAGCCGAACTACGGATTACACGGCTCCTAAACCATAAAAACCACAACGCTATAAGTGACACGCTAAATCACTTCCCGGGGACTAAAACTCGAAACTAAAAGTTTCCCTATCGATAAAAAGCATGGCAATACCCCTAAAAACCCAAAAACGAGGAAAACTAGGGTTCTGAAAAATCCCCCATCCGGAAGTCCGGTTGCCCAACCGAATTCCGGTTCAAAATGCGAACCCCCATCCGAGATCGGATGCTCAACCGAATTAGGTTCCTCGCAGGCAGCAACCAAAAATTCCCATATCTTGACCATTTCGAACCCAAATGGTCCCAAACTTTCCAGACCTCCTACATAGGTCCCAAATGACCATTCCAAGGCCTCAAACCTACCCAGAAATCCCACATGCAAAATTCACCATTGGAGCTCAAGCTTTGAGTTCCAAACTCAAGCTTGAGCAAACCACCAAAACCAGCATGCAAACCAACATAATTCAACATAACTAAGCATAATCTAACCTCTGCAAACTAACAAGAACAACAGCAACAACACAGAAACAAAACATGGCATTTTCTCACAAAAATCATCAATTTTCACATATAAATTAAAAGCTTGAACAACCTAGCTACTCATGCTTTAAATAACTCATTTATCATCAAAAATCATGCTTGAATCCATAAACTAACAACAAAATTACAGCAGCAAGAACACTTCACAATCACATGCATTTTCAACACTTTTCATCATTTTTTTCCAAGAAATTTAAAGAGAAATGAACAAGGAAGCACATACCACAACAAGGGATCACAATTAGGATGAATTAGCTTTGAGAATTGAAGGAAAAACCCAGCTTTAGCACCCCAAATTCCCAGCCGAAAAGAGAGAAAAAGAGAGAGAGTTTGCTTGAATTTTCTATTTTTTTTTTTCTAAGTTAAATGAGAAATGAGTAAAAAGGAGCCTTTACACACTAAATCATTCAGCCAAATAACATGCATAATTTAAACATTTATTTCATTTATTAAATCATATAAGACAAAATATCATTGGGGCAAAAAGACCATTTTGCCCCTCCATACTAAAACCACATACAAAACACTAAAGGGGGTATTTTTGGGACATTCTAAATTCCCGGCCATTCCCGACATTCCCAATGTCTAAAACCCGTCCCCAAAATACTATCATACTAAGTTGTGATTTCTACTGAGCCAAACGCCGCGTTCCAAAATACCGGACACCGGAAATACGAAATATAAAAACTGCAGATGACATAATTATGCATATCTGAATTCCATAAATATCCATGATAAATTATTTAAATAGCTATAAATAATTTCCTGATTAACATAAATAACTGCTAATTTCCAAATTAACTAAGCGGGCTTTACAACTATCCCCCCCTTAAAAAGGATTTCGTCCCCGAAATCTAACCTGAATAACTCTGGATATTGAGCTCGCATATCTGATTCTAGCTCCCAAGTGGCTTCTTCCACCTTACTGTTTCTCCAGAGAACCTTGACCAATGCTATGGTCTTATTCCGAAGGACTTTATCCTTTCTATCCAGGATCTGCACTGGCTGTTCCTCATAGGACATATCCGACAGTGAAGGCTCTCATAACTGATTATGTGAGAGGGGTCTGAAACGTATTTTCTCAACATTGAGACATGAAATACGTTGTGCACTGCTGATAAAGCTGGAGGCAATGCTAACCGATATGCCACTTGACCTATCTTCTCGAGAATCTCGAAAGGTCCTGTAAATCTAGGG
Organism: Cannabis sativa; assembly: GCF_029168945.1. NCBI lineage: Eukaryota > Viridiplantae > Streptophyta > Magnoliopsida > Rosales > Cannabaceae > Cannabis > Cannabis sativa. The sequence continues at coordinate 66,390,380 of NC_083601.1, forward strand.
CATAACTTGCCTCTTTTCCCGAAACGTTTAATCCCCTTCATCGGAGATACTCGCAAAAACACATGGTCCCCTACTCGGAACTCAACATCTCTACGTTTCGGATCTGCGTAACTCTTCTGTCTGCTCTGGGAGGCAAGCATTCTAGCTTTAATCTTCTCTATTGCCTCATTGGTCCGTCGAACTCGACTCGGACCTAGATATTTCCTCTCCCCTGTCTCATCCCAGTGGATAGGGGATCTGCACTTCCTACCGTACAACAGTTCATAGGGTGCCATCCCTATCGTACTCTGATAACTGTTGTTATAAGAGAACTCTACTAACGGTAGGTATTTATTCCATGAACCCTCAAAGTCCATAACACAGGCTCTCAGCATGTCCTCCAATATCTGAATTGTCCTTTCGGACTGACCATCTGTCTGAGGATGGAATGCTGTACTGAATTTTAGCTTTGTACCCATTGCCCGTTGCAAACTTTGCCAAAATTTGGAGGTGAATTTCGGATCCCTGTCCGAAACAATAGACTTCGGTACCCCGTGAAGTCTCACTATCTCCCTGACATATAACTCTGCCAACTGATCCACTGTAAACGTCGTTCTGACCGGCAGAAAATGAGCAGATTTCGTAAATCGGTCCACCACTACCCAGATGGAATCATACATACCCGTGGTCCTAGGTAATCCGACCACAAAATCCATAGCAATATCCTCCCATTTCCATTCTGGTAGGGTTAGAGGCTGCAACAACCCTGCTGGTCTCTGATGTTCAGCCTTGATCTGCTGACATGTGAGGCATCTCGATACGAATTCTACCAAATTCTTCTTCATACCGTTCCACCAGAAGTACGGTTTCAAGTCTTGGTACATCTTGGTGGTGCCGGGATGTAGAGAATATGGAGTAGAATGAGCCTCCTCAAAGATCTCGTTCCTCAAGTCCACACTGTTCGGGACACAAACCCTGGCTTTATACAAAAGCACTCCACTATCTGACACTGAAAAGTCTTTGGCTTGACCAGCCAATACCTCATCTCGGATCTTCACTAACTCCGGATCTGTTGTCTGAGCAACCTTTATTCTTTCTAGCAGATCAGATTGCAGCGTTAAGTTGTGTAGCTGACCTACCACAAACTCAATGCTGGATCTAACCATATCCTCTGCTAGCTGAGGTGAGATCTGAACCATGCTAGCCACTTGCCCGGGACCCTTTCTGCTCAGGGCATCGGCCACCACATTGGCTTTCCCGGGATGGTAGAGGATCTCGCAATCATAATCCTTCACTAGCTCCAACCAACGCCTCTGTCTCATGTTCAAATCTTTCTGAGTAAAGAAATACTTGAGACTTTTATGGTCGGTATAGATCTCGCACTTTTCACCATACAAGTAATGCCGCCAAATCTTCAGTGCAAAAACCACTGCGGCCAATTCTAAATCATGAGTCGGGTATCGCTGTTCATAATCCTTTAACTGACGGGAGGCATAAGCGATAACCCGATCGGCTTGCATCAATACGCACCCCAAACCCTGTTTGGATGCGTCACAATAGACCACGAACTTCTCCTCGTCCGAAGGCAAAGCTAGTACGGAGCGGTAATCAATCTCTGTTTCGGCTCCCCGAAAACTAGCTTCGCATTTATCTGTCCAGATAAATCGCTGATTCTTCTTTGTAAGCTCGGTTAGGGGCATTGAAATTTTGGAGAACCCCTCCACGAACCTACGGTAATACCCAGCTAATCCCAAAAGCTTCGATCTCGTCACCGTCTTCGGTCTCGGCCAATCCCCGACGGATTCGATCTTCCCGGATCCACCTTGATCCCATCTTTACTCACAATGTGCCCTAGGAAGGACACACGAGACAACCGTAACTCACATTTCTTGAACTTGGCGTAGAGTCTATGTTCTCGAAGTCGTTGCGGTACCATCCGAAGATGTAACTCATGCTCCTCTTCGGTGAGAGTACACGAGGATGTCGTCGATAAACACAATTACACGGATATCGAGGAAATCCTTGAATACTCTATTCATCGTGTCCATGAATGCCGCGGGAGCATTGGTTAGTCCGAATGACATAACCGGGAACTCGTAGTGTCCATACCTAGTGCGGAAAGCCGTCTTTGGAATGTCCTCCTCTCGGATCCTCCACTGATGATAACCCGAACGGAGGTCAATCTTAGAAAAGACCGTCTTCCCCGAAGCCGATCGAACAAGTCATCGATCCTAGGTAATGGATATTTATTCTTCACTCGTCGGCTTGTTCAACTCTCGTAGTCGATGCACATCCTCATAGAGCCATCCTTCTTCTTCACGAACAAAACCGGGCTCCCCAAGGTGACACACCGGGCCGAATGAACCCTATGTCAAGCAACCCCGGAGCCGAATCTTTAACTCCTTAAGTTCGGTGGAGCCATCCTATACGGGGCTTTAGAAACCGGATCCACCCACAGTGCCAAGTCAATCACGAAGTCAATCTCCCGTGAGGTGGTAACCACGGAAGTTCTTCGGGAAAAACGTCCAAAAATTCCCGAACCACGCTGATGTCCTCGGCCGAATGGTGTACGGCCGAGTGGTGTCCACCACCACGGCCGTAAACCCTAAGCACCCACCGTGCAATAATTCTCTCGCCGACATAGCCGAGATCACCGGATCCGAGATCCCCGAACCGAACCCACAAATACGAACGGTTCTTCACTTTCCGTTTGGAAGACCACCATCTTCCTCTTGCAATCAATGCTCGCCGAATATTTAGATAGGAAATCCATTCCTAAAATAATATCAAATTCGACTAAGCTCATCTCTATCGGATCGGCCGCTTAACTCTCTACCATCTATCCCGATCGGCATAGACCTAATCCACCTATTGGAGATAACCAATTCTCCGCCTGTAACGGGGTTCCAAACCCCGACTCATATCTATCAAAGGGTCTACCCAACTTACTAAAGACTCGGCCGCCACATAAGAACGTGTAGCCCCGAATCAAACGGACCTTTGAATAAAACGAGTCGTTAATAAGAATCGACCTGTAACAACCGATGGGCCGGCATCCGCATCGGCTGCGTGATCGCGAATACCCGGGCCGGAGTGGGCATCGGCTGGAGCTCTCGGTGCCTCGGCGGAGCCGGGGACATTCCCTCTTGAAGTGCCGGGCATGCCACAATGAAAGCATCCCGCCCCTTGCACTCTCCCCGATGGTGCCTCTTGCGGATAGGGCACTCGGGATAGGAGAAGCGAGTCTCATTACCACCGGGGACGACTCCCTCCGTTCGGTTCCCCGAACCTCTTGTTCGACTCGAGCCGCCGAAGCGATGGGTGCCCTCTTCCTCGATCAATGGCCGAACCACTACTCCCCCGCTAAATCCCGATGCGGGGAGGGGTAGGAGCTCCGCCACTAATCGGAGTACTAGGCCGACTACGACATGCACCCCACTGCGCCCTCAGCTCGCAGTGCCTTCTCCACCATCTGAGCGTAGGTGGTGCTGTCGTCTGTGGTAATCATCAGGTCATGCCTGATCTTGGGATTCAACCCGTCCAGATACTTCTCCTTCCTACTGAAGTCGGTCGGCACAATACCCGAGGCTAACCTCGCCAACCGGTCAAACTGAGTAGTATACTCAGTGACACTCATGTTCTCCCGCTGGGTCAGGTGAACGAATTCCTTTCTCTTGGCGCTTCTAACCGCCTCATTGTAGTACTTTGCGTTGAAAAGTTCTTGGAACCTCTCCCAAGTCATGGTGGTGACATTGTGAATCTGAGACACCATGTCCCACCATACCGTGGCATCCTCCCGGGCCCGAAAGGTGGCGCACACCACTGCTGTCGTTGCGGTGACACCCATAAAGTTCAAAATTCGGTGATCACCGTAAGCCACTTTGCTCGGCTTTCGACACATCCGGACCTCCCGGGAATACGGAGGTGCTTGCTTCCGAACCGCTCATATAAAGGTTCCAATGCGTGGGCCGCCACTACCATCTCGGCACAGGCGGCGAGGGGGCGTGCCGCCGGAACTACCGCACCGGAACTGCGGGAGCACCCCTGTGTCTCAACCTCTCGTATCTCGAGGTCTTGCTCTTCGATTCGGCTTGCATCTCCGCAAACCGTAACTCCCACCGGGGCTCCACGATCGGGCGGGAGCACAGGCGGCCCGTGGCGGGTTCTCATCACCCCGACCACGAGCCCCGCCTCGGGGACCTCTACCTCGGCCCCCAGCGGTGGGGAAACCGAGCTCCCTCTCCCTGATTCGACCCCACTGAGTTGCCTCGACTCCTGGTAGTCCGCCTGGCGTCCATCTAGTTAGAACCGCCTGCGAAACCAAGAGTTGGCATATCAGGTCGCATTCAAGGCGAGCTTACTAATGCCGCTTAATTTGGAAATTAGAAATGAAACATGCGCCTATTCTACTATCAGGCTACTAACATGCTTCCTAACAGGCTTTTCTTTTTCATAACTGAATAAAATAAACTACTAAAGCAATAAAGGCTTGCGAACCGTGAACCGAGCTAGCTGGCGATGACGATTGTACATGTCGTGACGATCTTCGGAAGACAACCTGGCGGCTACGATACCAAATTGTAACACCCTAACTAATTTAGGCGTATTACGTGATTTTTAAACATATCTTGTGCAGCTCGTTGCTAATCAACGAGGTTTATGGAAAAACGTGATTAATTAAAATTTTGCTTTTTCATTAAACTTATAAACCATTTCACAAAAAGTCTCGGGATCCCGATTTATAAAAATATTTACAAACGTTTTTACTATTCAACTTTTACATCAAAATAAACTCGTCTAACGACCGTTACAAAAATCTCAGCCCTGCTGTCCCGAGGATCGTACGCTCCAGGCCTAACCGCCCCGACATGTACAATCCCATAAGCTCGCTCACGGTCCATCAGCAACTGCCTTGCCTTTACCTACACATGCAACGTAAACTGTGAGTCGACAGACTCAGTAAGAAAAGCATAATAATATCATACATAAAACTGACTGCCGTGTCCAACACGATGCGAGTCCCGCCATCGCCATGTCCAACATGGTGCGAGCACTTCTTGCCATGTCCAACATGGTACCGAGTTTTGAACGTTCGGGGGACGGTACTAATTGACAAGTATCCTCCCGATCGGTCGAACCGGTCATACTCCATTCTTGGTCATACTCCGGCTGTACCGACGGGATAGGTCAATAGCACCGAACCACCAACCGGTGTCGGCTGATCGGTCGAGCCGGTCATACTCCGCATGCTTGGTCATACTCCGGCTGTACCGACGTGACGGGGTTGGGTGGTTCGAAGCCTAAATACATATCTAATGTAAACTAACAGCTTCCTACATGCACGCTAAACATGTAAACTACATATGCATACTGTTAGACTAATCTTACCTGGATTCCGATTTCAGGTGTGCCGTCAACCCGACCGGAACTCGAAGCCGAACGGCGGATTGCGGCTCCTAAACCATAAAAACCACAACGCTATAAGTGACACGCTAAATCACTTCCCGGGACTAAAACTCGAAACTAAAAGTTTCCCTATCGATAAAAAGCATGGCAATACCCCTAAAAACCCAAAAACGAGGAAAACTAGGGTTACGAAAAATCCCCCATCCGAAGTCCGTTGCCCAACCGAATTCCGGTTAAAATACGAACCCCCATCCGACTCCGGATGCTCAACCGAATTAGGTTCCTCGCAGCGCAACCAAAAATTCCCATATCTTGACCATTTCGAACCCAAATGGTCCCAACCTTTCCAGACCTCCTACATAGGTCCCAAATGACCATTCCAAGGCCTCAAACCTACCCAGAAATCCCACATGCAAAATTCACCATTGGAGCTCAAGCTTTGAGTTCCAAACTCAAGCTTGAGCAAACCACCAAAACCAGCATGCAAACCAACATAATTCAACATAACTAAGCATAATCTAACCTCTGCAAACTAACAAGAACAACAGCAACAACACAGAAACAAAACATGGCATTTTCTCACAAAAATCATCAATTTTCACATATAAATTAAAAGCTTGAACAACCTAGCTACTCATGCTTTAAATAACTCATTTATCATCAAAAATCATGCTTGAATCCATAAACTAACAACAAAATTACGAAAGAAGAACAACTTCACAATCACATGCATTTTCAACACTTTTCATCATTTTTTTCCAAGAAATTTAAAGAGAAATGAACAAGGAAGCACATACCACAACAAGGGATCACAATTAGGATGAATTAGCTTTGAGAATTGAAGGAAAAACCCAGCTTTAGCACCCCAAATTCCCAGCCGAAAAGAGAGAAAAAGAGAGAGAGTTTGCTTGAATTTTCTATTTTTTTTTTCTAAGTTAAATGAGAAATGAGTAAAAAGGAGCCTTTACACACTAAATCATTCAGCCAAATAACATGCATAATTTAAACATTTATTTCATTTATTAAATCATATAAGACAAAATATCATTGGGGCAAAAAGACCATTTTGCCCCTCCATACTAAAACCACATACAAAACACTAAAGGGGGTATTTTTGGGACATTCTAAATTCCCGGCCATTCCCGACATTCCCAATGTCTAAAACCCGTCCCCAAAATACTATCATACTAAGTTGTGATTTCTACTGAGCCAAACGCCGCGTTCCAAAATACCGGACACCGGAAATACGAAATATAAAAACTGCAGATGACATAATTATGCATATCTGAATTCCATAAATATCCATGATAAATTATTTAAATAGCTATAAATAATTTCCTGATTAACATAAATAACTGCTAATTTCCAAATTAACTAAGCGGGCTTTACAGTTAAACTGTCAAACCATACTCTAGAGGATCCTCATCGTCAGTAACTAATTAAAATATTCAAATCCCGCAAGAAGTTCAATGGTAGTTTTAAACCCGCAAAAATAGTGGGATATTATCACAAGAATCAGATTTCAACCACGACCGAAAACCAAGGAGACAATTGAGAAATCTCTCCAATGGTCGTGTTATTTCCTGAAGCGAAAGGTACCGACCTTTTCTTGTATAAGGGGTCATGAGGATTCTAAATTCATAACTTAAAAAAGTGTAACCAAACGCAATTTTTAATCAGTCTTTTATTTTTTATTAGAAAAATAAAAATATTTTTCAAAAATATGTTCTATAAAACTATTTTTATTTTTAATTTTTTTAATTGAGAATTAAAATTTTAAAAATTTTGAAAAAAAATTACTTTCAATATTTTTTTAAATAGTTTTTTTTTTTCTTATTCATAATTTAGGACTCCAACTCCCAAATCTAGCCACCTTAGGATCTGGACTCTGGCCTCAGCCTTAATCCTGGACTCGGACCACAGCCAAAGTCCCAGACCCGAACTTGGACCAGACTTAAATAAAATCAAAAAATAAAAATGAAAGTTATAGAACACATTTTTATTTTCTGTTTTTAAAATTAAAAAATAAAAGTGATCTTAAAACACATATTTATTTTTTAAGAACACAAATTTTACTTTCATTTTTGTTATTAAAATATCAAAATAATATTACCAAAGCTTTATTAATTTATCACAAAATTATTTTAGAATTTTAGTCATAACTAGAGTACATTTTAATAAATTAGCTACTCATAAAGCTATCAATATATTAGCTACTGATATGTAAATGAAAATTGAATGAATTTATGTGAGTATTGTGTTTTGTATTCTTAATATATTATTTAGTAGTCAAAATTAGTTAATATACTATAAATAATGTTTGGTTAATTAGGAAATCACATATTTATTTTAAAATCTAAAATAATTTATTAATTTGATTTCATATTTAAATTTGCAATATTAAAATGAGGATATTAGAAAAATAAATATTTTAAAATTATTTGTTTCTTTGTTTTGAGTTTTTTAAAACTAAAATGAACATATTAATAATAAAAAATTATTATAATTATAATCAATATACTTTTTTGACAAAAAAAAAATGCATATGACCAGATAATTTATCTATTAAAATAGCTTAAAAAAATAACGACAAACCCCCCATCATATGACCGAGGGAGGAACAAGCGGCAGTCGCTAAACAATTGCATGTCTTCTTCGCAGATCGTTTAATAAAAATACTAGAAACATTGTTAAGATCAGATATTAAAGTACGACAATCAGAAATAACTAAACAAAAAGAGACAATAAATGAGTCGAACTATAAAGAGCATCAATAATGCTTATACAATCTGACTCAACAACAACCTAATCTAGGCCCCGTTCTTTGATCCAGCTCAAAGCTTTCTTCAACCCAATTTCCTCCGCCAAAGAGAAGAGACATCGAGCGCCAGGCAATTGTTTGGATTAATATTAAAGGACAGCTTTGTGATGATTACGGGTCAGTCCTCCAATCCCGAAATAAAAAGTCCCAGAAGTGACAATGGCATCTACATTGACTTTAATCATATCAGTACTGGAAACCGACCAATGCTCCACCCAATAAAAGGACTGGAATCCATTGTCTTTGTAGAATTTTCGTGAGCAATATTCCATTGATTAAAGTAAGACAATGAAACAGCAACTACCCCATTTGCAACAGAATTTTTACTTTACCAAACAAGCTCATTTCTCGCTTTCCAAAGAGACCAACAAATCATCGCAACATGACAAATTAAAATCTTCAGAAATTCGATGATCAGTTGATAAAACTATCCTGAAAAATATGTACTCGAAAGGTTACAAATAGCCCCTTCAACCCGGTGCCAACAAGCTTTGGCTTAAGGACACTCAACCAAAATGTGGAAAATTGATTCATTCATACCTTGACACACCAGACAAACGATGACCACATCAACATGCCGAGCTTTTAACTGGGTCAGTGTTGGTTACACCCAGAACATGTCCTCCAGAGTAAGTCTTTAACATTATGAGGAATTTGAGTTTCCATAATGCCCTCCAAAGGCCCGAATTATTATCTTCCGACTATCTACCATGAAGCACCTGGAGACTCTTTATAAGCACTCTTCACCAAATAAATTCCCAAAGTCTCTTTAAACCACTAACAATGATCTGACCCAAAATTATCATTCAACACAATACTCTTAATTAACTGTCGGTCAGAAGCATTGAACATATCCTCAAGAATTGCATCATTCCACACCCAGGCTCCTCCCGCCATAATCTGATTGACCTTCGTCCCCTCCAAACTAGGATGGAAAGAAGCAATCTCGGACTGCTCCTTGCACGGAGGCCACGACTGCCCCAAAATGTCAATAGAAGAACCATTAACAACGCACCACCTAGAACCAACTTTCAATAACCCTTGAGAAGCAAAAATACTTCTCCAAACATAACTAAGATTCAACCCCAATTCCGTAGAAAAAATCAATCCACTAGGATAATACCACGCTTAAATATATGACCAACAAGAGAGGCAGAATGAGTTAGAAGTCGTCACTCTTGCTTCCTAACATAGCTAGATCAAAATCATGTAAACTCCAAAATCTCATCCTGCCATTATCTTTATGAACCGCCACCTTCTCTCATGACAACTAATGAATACTTGGGCCATTACTACTTTTCCACCGTTAATACTTACACATGATTTTCTCCATTTCAAGACAAAGCTTAAGCAGAAGCAGAAAAACACTCATAGCGTAACTAGAGAGAGATTGAGCGACAAATTTGAAAAGGTTTTCCTTTCCTGACATAAAGAGCCATATTTCGTCTCAACTGTTCACTCGCTTACGCATTTTATTAAACCCAAAGTAATATTACAATAATTAAATTAAATAGTATACATAGGGTCTGTGATTGACACAGTTTTTGAAAAAGTTAAAAGCTACTTTTTAAAAAAGCTGTGACAAAAAGTTATTTGGTAAACAGTTAAAAAATAGCTTATTAAAGAATTTGTAGAAAAACTACAACTAAAAGTTAAAGCTGGTACAACCCAACTTTAAAAAAAAAAAAAAAAACTATTTTGATTAAAGGACTCTATAATAAATTATTTTTTACTAAAAATTTATTTAATTATTTATTATATATTATAAAAAAATAAAATATTTAAAATAAATAATATTTAAATTTTTAATTTTTTATTTAATTTTAAAAAATATTGTATATTGTATATTTTTATTTTTATTATTAACAAACAGTATCAACCTAAGTTTCATATAAAATACAATTTTTTCTTTTACAAGTGATAAAAAATATAATTTAAAAATATTAAAAATTATTTTTATCAAATGTATATAAATTTATACTATGGAAAAAATAATTAAAAATATATAAAAAAAAATTATATAACATATTTTTTATATATATTTGTAATTATAATGAACTAGATTAAAATATTATCATTATTATAATAGAATCTTAACAACTCGCAACACTTTAAAATTATAATTTACCAAACACTCAGCTTAACTTTTCTCCACAATTCTGCTACAGTTGTTTTTCCCCACAACACACAGCAATAACTTCTTTAATTTCTCACAACACAGCTATACTAAACTGGCTCAGAATGCAATGTGTCTATATGTGTATAGACAGATTATAATGTACTAATAAAAATTTAAAATAAGATCTTATTTATTATTTATTTAATAGCTATAGGAAAAAAAATCTTTCATACACTAATTTTTTTTTAGTGGGGGCTATAGCCCCACACTTTCTTTACTGCGTACCTTATATGTATATCATCCTATGCATGATGAAGATAAAGTACAATCGTTACCATTTAATTTAATTTCCAATTGTCTTTTACAATTTTCTCTTTTTTTTAAAAAAAAAAAAATGAAGAATAATGGGAAACTTTTATAAACGAATGGGACCCTCATTTATCTCCAATATTTCACTTTCTAAAAGTTGTCGTTCTTCTTTTTTGCTGACTTTTAAAATTTGTCATGAAACTAATAATTATGCCAAATTTTCGAGCTTTGCATAATAGCCCCTACATATATATATTAGCAAATGATATTTACAAACACATGTACGTTTTCAACCTTTATATTTCTGCACATGTGTTTTTTTCCTTTTAAATTTTTCTTAAGGGACAAAATTTAGATGATCCACCACGTATATATTTCTTTGGTACAATGATGAATTTTATTAATTGAGATGTAACTATAGAAAATGATGAGAACCAGACAATATAGTACTGTAAATAAGATTCTGATACATGCATGCAATGTAAGAAAGGAAGACCCATTTAAACATGATGAAAATAATCTGGTCTAGAAAGTGCAATTTGTCCATATATATTTTGTTGTTCAAGTTAAAATGTTTGCGTGAGAAAAAATTAAATAAAAGGCTTTTTTTATTTTTATTTTTTGGTTGGTTTTTTTTATTTGGCTGTGGCTAGAGAAATGGATCTACAATTAATTTATAATTGTTAGTTTTCAACAAAAGAATGATTTGGGTGCCGAAGTTTCTCTTCATATATAGTAATAATAATAATGTTTGACGCCAATCATAGATTATTTATTATGTGTTACATGAGATAAATGCTTACATGATATTATATATATATACAATGTATAATATATAATAACCAGATTTTCATTCTAATAACATTAATAGAAAATGAGAAATGCTAAAAGGTTTAAATGGTGTTTATCAGTGTAATTAAAAATGGAACTTTAATTATATAATTTAATGTAATGATTTTCATAAAATATTGTCAATTAATGGCAATGTGTCGTAAATAGTATTAGTAATTATTAATACCTAATAATAATATTTATAAAAAAAAAATTGCTAAAAGGGTGTTTAACATCTTTATCAGTATCATACTGTAATTAAGTATTAGATCTTATATAAATTAAAAAAATAATTTTTAAAGAATATTGCTAACTAATCGTGTGGTGACACCTATAAAAGATGTTGGGCACAATGATACCCAATAGGAGTGCTTTTAAAAAAAAATGCACTAAAAAAAATGCACTAAGAGAGAAAGTAATGATGATGGACTATATTGTAGTCTCTCTTGAGTACATAGCTCCTCCTACAAATTCACAAAAAATGAAAATAAAGGATAATCGTATTGCTTTTTAACAAGTGCACAGGACAATGAGCATCTTTAAGGTACCAATATACAATTTCTCCACTACTAATTTATATGATAATATCTGTAAGAAAATTTAAGGGAAAAAAAGGGGGAAATTATATGAAAATAGTTGAACTATACAGATGAAAAAAATTTGAGGACAATATAGTGCAGAACACATTGGCACCAGCGTTTTCTTTTTTTGACTAAAGAATGAATTATACAACTTTTCATAATTATAAACTATTTTCAATTTAAGAATGAGAGGTTAATGTATTTTCTTTTTATTTAACTATTTGTTGTATTTATTTATTTCTTGATAAAGAGTTGAAATTTGAAATTGGTCAAGGAAGGGTTGATGGGCCTAAAACACCTACCACATTGGCTAATGGGTCCCTAAGAAATTCGGGCACTAAAATTATTAATATTGAAAAAAAGAAAATGGGGTGGGATTGGGAAAATGATAAAGGGCCCCCAAGTTTGCACCAACCAGATTTTGCCGACCACCCAAATTAGAATATCTCTAATCTCTCAGATCGTAAGACCCTGCATGAGTTGTCAACCGTTGGATCAACCGTCATTAGGTCACATCTACGGTAGAGAAGCCCTTTTGGGTTGGTCATAGGTTAAGAAAGATTTGGGCTCGTAGTCAAAGTCTGACTCTGCTGTTCCCCAAGAGATATTATTGGTGCACGTGGCAACTGAAAAGGTTGGGCGGTGTGGTGGGGTTATGGTGAGGTGAGGAACAGCATAAGAGGAGGAGAGCCACACACAGAATTTGCGGCGTCTAACATTCCGAATACGTTGGTTGTTGTACTCACCACCCTATCTCCAACTCACTGCCTTACTGTAAAAATTTTCGATCATGTTCAACATACATATTATTAAAAAGATTAATTAGAATGTTTGCTTCGGAATTTTGATACAAATTAAATTATACTTTTAAAATTTTCAAAGCATTAAAAATTCTTTCTTAATTATTAAAATTATTAAATTTAAGAATTTATATCCAATTTCATTGGTTTTTTTTTATTGTATTTTGATATCTCTAAATCATGATCATGACTCCTAAATTTTCATCTACATTAATTTTTTTTTTTGTAAACTAAACAAAAAAATTTAAATTCAACATCTCAATAATTAAAAAAAAAAATTAATAACTTGAAAATTATAAATTAACTTATTAAAAATTTTGAAAATTTTAATAAATTTATAAAATAAAAAAATTATATATAGTTTTTTTTTAAAAAAATAAAAACATATAAATATGACCCAAAACATTACAAACAACCCAATGAGTTTTTAAAAAAATAAATATAAAAAAAATAGGTCCTACATAAAATAATTGTATAATTAGTTAAAAATAAAACTGTACGTACATTTTCTTTGAACAATAAATATAAATTAGTACATATTTTGTACGTCAAAAAAATAGTACATATTTTGATTACTCATTAATTCCCTATTATAAAGTATCTAACCAAGAAAAATTAATTATACACTAAAAAAAAGTTTTTGAGAGAAAATTACATTACTCAATCAAAAGGTGTTTTACATAGAATAATTAGCTTTTTTAGTCCCTGTATTTATGACACTATACTATGATGCCTCTTAATTTATAAGTGTAGTTAAAAATACCCCCTAAAATATATCAGTTGGAATAGTATAATCCTTCTATCTAATTTTGTTAAAATTGACTAAAGTTGACTGTTAAATTAATAATGTGGCATTATACATAGATAGTAGTTGAAAAATTATATACCATTAGAAAAATAAATTACAAGTCATAAAAATTACAATCACAGGAAAAAAAATGAAAAATAACATCCAAAAATAGAATATCATTACCTTAATTTTCCAAAAATCCCATATTCTTTCTAGTGATATCCATCTCTTCAAATACTGTAGAATCCTAATTTTATACCTTTTTCTAATTTGAACTGCTAAAAAACGATTGGAATTATTTTAATAAAATTATTTTTATTAAATTTTTTTAAAAGGTTATGAAATTATTTTTTAATCATCTTTCATTGTCAGTTATTATGCCACCTCATAGTCAATTTTCCCTCTAAAAAGAGATGAAATTACTACTCTATCTTTTGTTATAATACCACATCATCAATACAAATAGTATAGTGTCATAAGTATAGGGGGTGAAAAAGATAATTATTCTTTTACATAACATTACCTTTTTTTTTGATAAAATATAACATCACTATAAAAAATTGTGTATTAAAAAGCTCAAGTACAATAATTAATTTTAGTTCAAACATTTATTTGATTGTGCAGCAAGTCATCAAAAAGTATTTTTTTTTTCTTTTTTGATGGAAACAAGTCATCAAATTCTTTTTGAACTATAATAATATAAAATAGTCTTCGCACGTGTACATTTCCGAGCCCCACGTGCGGAGAATTTACTACGGGGTGTGTGTGTGTGGACGGTCTAAAACTACGTTCGGAACAGAACATAAAGGCAAATAAAATCCCTCTCAAAGATTTGTTATATGAGTGTGTCTTATTCTTTGCTCCCCACTTTCTAATCTATTTTTTTAATTAATAAATTCCAAATAATTATATACCAAGATAATGAATAATGATAATGTATCACATTTTTCTCATCACCAAAATTATTGATTTTCTTCTTTATGAATTTTATCTTTTATATAGAAAAGTTATTTTCATAATAATCCGTTCCTTATCTGAAAAGATATCCATGATGATCTCATAATAATAAATTGGAAAAAAAAAAAATATTGAGTATCTTCCTCCTCCACTAAATGGAGTGTAAAGTGACGCATCACACTTAACTAAAGCTATTGCTAACTATGCTTATACAGTAGAACATCTATTCAAGAATACACTTGGGAACAAATAAATTATATTCTAATTAGGAGGTTATAACTAAATAGAGTTACACTAGAAAAAAAAATTAAAAAACTAAAAAATATCAATGTAACAATAATAACAATAAATAAACATTAATACTATATTATAATAGAAATATTTTAAAATAAATATAATTTCATACATGTATTATAATTAAAAATAAAATTATTAATTTTACATAAATAAATTTACAAAATACATATATATATTTTATTAAGATGTAATTATTCTTATATAGAGGTATACTTTGTTAATACGGGACTTAGAGAATGTATAACTAATTACAATTTAGAGGTTATTCTTATTTATAACTGGCCAAATTGGAACTTGATTATTTTATAACAAATTAGAAGTTATTCTTAAATAGAGTATTCTTAAATAGAGGTTCTACTGTATGTTTAAAGTAACTCTAATAAAATACGAAAATATTAAATTTGTTGAGATTTAATATTAAATTTATTTTAATCATACTGTATAAATTATTTTAAATATAATATTACTTATAGTATCTCACTAATATTAGTGGGATAATACGAAAACTTTAATATGTATTTAGTTATAATTAGGGGTGGACATCATCCAATCCAATCTAATTGAACCGAATCGATCCAATCCAATCCAATAACAAAAAGTTGGATATCCAATTACAATTTGATTGGATTGGATGCTAAAAGTTGGATTCCAATTGGATTGGATCGGTTATTGAATGTCAATCCCAAAATCCAATTAAAAGCCGATCCAATCCAATCCAATTACATTTATATATATTAAAAAATAATTTATATAATAAAAAATATTGAAAAATATAATAAATATTTATTATATTTTTATTAGATTTTTTTTTTGTATGTTGAATTTGTAACACTTGATTGTTTAGTGTATTTATTTTCATGATATTTTGTTCTATTTTATTACTTAGAAATGTTGTTGTATTAATTATTTAAAACTTTTAGCTACAATACACTTGTAAGAATAGTATTTTTATGAAGTATTAAACTTAAATAAAAAGTGATACTTAGTTTTTTACGTATTTTTCTTTATATTTTTAAGCTAATATTGAAATTTAGGTGTGTAATTGGATATCCAATTAAAAAACCGATCCAATCCAATTAGTAATTGGATTGGATTTTGAGGTCTAATTGGATTGGATCGGATGATGATTTTCCAAATCCAATTACTAATTAGATTAGATCAGATGAGGAAAAAATAGTTGGATTGGATCAGATGCCCACCCCTAATTCTAATGAAATAATAAATATATAGCCAAAACTTACTGAAATCCATAAAATTAACTTTAAAATGGTATAATTTTCCAATTTTACATTAAAAATTTCTTTGAAAACGTAATCTCCTCCTGACAGATCAATTCAAGAGTAAATGATAACGTGTAAAAATGGAGACCGATGCGTATTTATTAATAACTGAAAAATAGTAATTAATTATTTTTAACCATTTCTAATTTAGTCCCTTATCAAATCAAAAGTTATCTTTACTATCACACATTAAAATTACGATAATCATATTATTAACTCATAAACTTTATTCTAAAATAGACCACATACATTTGATTCATTTATATAATGACTTAACACACATTTTATATATATAATTGTGTGCTCAAATAATTATATAACTATATCAAATTTTTTCTTATTAAATTTTTATATTTAAATAATATATTTATAATAATTAAATTTTTTGTATATATATTATTTGTGTTCATTTATAATTTAATAAAATAATATAATAATAAAGAAAAATATTATTTTAGTGTAACTTTTAATTTTACAATAAAAAAAATATTTAGTGTTAAAATTTTATCATTTTTATGTTAATTTAATAACAAATTTAACATTTTCCTTACCTTTGATAACTCCTGGTTGAATCAAGATCTCGTGGTTTGATACATTTGGTTTAAATTATAGACATTCATCAAATCATCATGTATTTTTCCAAAGTACAAAACTCTTCATCAATTAAATGTTATATATTAATTAAATGATAAATTAAAAAAATACCATTCAAAACATAATTTAATTATCTGGATCATTTTGAAAATGCTATTCTATAAAGGGGTACATTATATTAATTTTATGATATGAGTAAACACATATCGAGTAAAAGTGGAATTCTATGGTAGGCAGTCCCAGGTTCAATATTGTAGAATTGGTAATTGTAATTGTCGGGAATTGGAGACAAATACTGGTTACTCATGTGAAAGTGACAAGTACAAGTTGCTCAAAGAAAAAAGAAAAAAAAACCCAATAGTCAAACCATTAACATCATTTCTGCACATTATTACATTATTCATTTTCATGTCCTTACAACAAAGGTCATCTTCTTCCATAATCCAAAAAAAATTCTGAAAACTGTTCAACATTTTTGGCCACAGATTTTCTTTTTTTAATTTTTTAATGGGCTGTCGTCAGTATAAGCAGTGCACACAGTTCTATAGAGAGACAGAGAAGGGTGGCCCAGCCCCACAAGGCCACCACTACTACTTTTCTTGACAAAAACCCAACATGAAATTTGTGCTTTGGACTCAATTTCTTTTCTAATATGAATCAGCTATATTACATTATGATTGGGGAGTTGGGACTTAAATTCTGCGGCCCTATCACCTAAAATAGAATCCAAAACTTAATTTTCAAACAAATGTTCTTTGTCTCCACGATATATATACATATAATATGGTGATTTTTAATTCCGGTATGAATTATTATAAGAGCATTACTTTTTAGGGTTAGATATGACTAAAAAAAGAAGTATGAAATTGGCTAATGTAGAATTTTTCTTTCTCTTGTATTTATTATGTGTTATAATGTCAGTGAGAGCTAGTGAGATATCAAAGTTTGAAATAGTGTAGTCGGCAAAGATGGTTAGGTAGAGAATAGAATAGAGAGAGTTACACTGTTACAGTGTAAAGGCACTGTCAAGTGTGTCAATCAATAATAATACCCTAAAGTAGGGTCTCCAGAAAAAGATAATGTTGTGAGACAGAATAATGGTGACCCATTATTCAAACAGAAAAAAAAAAGAAGAAAATAAGACCCTTCAATTTTCAAACCACAACAAAACAAACCCCTTCAATGCACTTGTCAAATATTATTTTAACACGTTGGAAAATGAACGACTATTAGGCTCTTTCAAGAGCTTTGGGCCTACGCACTAATGGGCCTTTCACGGTTCAGTTTGATTGGTATGTAGGAGTGAACATTTAACCAATTCTAATAAATGCAAGTCATTATTTTTAAAGAATTTTTTATTTTTTATTTTATAAAAAATACAGTTTTGTATTTTTTTTTTAACCCAAGGTACGTAGCAAATGAAATGACATGGCAAATAAAAAAAATTGGAATTAGACGCCATATATGTGATCTCCATGCAAATAATAGCATGGGATCGTCATATTTAAAGTGACATGCAAATTACGTGTATTTTTATGTTTATTCCTTAATTCCAGTAATTTAGCCAGGGCTGACTTCGACCCTATCTTAGGGCTCCAGTTACATAGGGGTCCCAAAAATTTCAAAAATATTATGTTTATATTTAATTTAGAAAAATATCACTTTCTATATGTCAAACTGAAAAGTATGTTTTTCATATTCACAGAAGTCTCCTTTTGTAATTTTATATCGGGCCTTCACTTTTTTTATATTGTTTTCTTTTATTTTTACCCTCTTTTTTAAAGTTTATTATTTTTACCTCTTTTTTTAAACATTGTACCAATTTTACCCATGTCACCTCAAGATACTCTCCATGTGATTCTCTTATGTCAGGATATTTTAGGTATAATACATATAAAAAAAGGTATATTTTAATTAAATATAAAATTAGAAATAAATTTGATTAATTAATTAATAAAAATGATATTTTTCAACTTACCCCTATCTAAAATTACTTGTATTTCCACTATAAATTATGGGAACGACTCTTTTTGTATTCGAGAGCATTTACTCATTTGAACTAAAAGCTCAATTAACTTTGACTAAGTGTTTTAAGCTCATTAGATCTTGTAAGGGAGTTTAGAGAGTGTGTGTAACTTTGATTAACTTTGACTCAAGTGTTTTAAGTTCATTACATCTTATATTTGTTTATTTAATTTATTAAAATTAGAAAAGAGAGAACTTTTTTTACTAATTTTTTAAAGAATGTCATTAAGGTAATAGATTATGAATAAAGTGCGAAATTAATAAAAACATATATGCACTATAATTAAGGATCGAAATACCTCCAGCCATTGATAATTTGAGCATTAGTCCCACTTAAGCTTGATCTGCAAAAGAAACCGATTGATGTGGGTAATCGGGCTTCCTCGCTCTCTCAACTCTCTTTAGATGGAATTTCTTTGTTATGAACGAATGAGTGAGGAGCTCGGGGCCGAGACCCTATATTTATAGGTGAGATACTCCATCGCATACGTGCCACATTAATTGTCAGAATATTTTGACAATTAATTCAGGAAATCAAATCAGGTAATGAATATAGAAATCTGACCATATATAGAATATTACGTAATTGATTCTGTCCAGATTCAATGAATATAAAATATTTATTTATCAGAATCAATAATATTATTTTATTTCCTTAATTAGAAATATTCTAATATTCTCCCACTTGGTCAGCATTTAAACTAAAACATTCAAACCCAAACGTTCCTCATTATATAATAAACATACGAATCATAGCGACATGTCCTCATTATAAGTCGAGTATTATCTTCCATGTATTACGATATATTTATTATATAACAATGTACTTTATGTGGCAATGTACTTAAGTGAATAAACCCTAACCCTTATGTTTATTCAGGTCCTCTTACGATAATTTTCTCAGATGAAATTAAGGTGCACATAAATATGCAAAAATATCGAAATTAGAGTTTCATTAAATAATTTTTGGTTGTACAAATAAAAAAAACTGCATATGGGTTAACTGAATCCCATATTTACTTTATGATCCTTGAATTTGTGTTGCGGCATGCCTTTAGTCAAGGATCTATGCGATCACCCAATTCAGTTTGCGTGATTAATGACCACTTATCACGCCTTTTTATGGCTAAATACTTAATGTCGATATGCTAGCTTCGACCAGTACTCTTAGAGTTATTAGCCATAAATATTGTAGCTGAATTTATCGCAAAATTTTCTTAATGGCCTAATAAAACTGTAATTCTGAACTCTAGGCCTACTATGAAACTCTATAATACATCATACGAGATGTATCCTCAAAATAATAAATGAATCTGACTTCTATAGTGGAAATAACAATCAAGATTCTCTACAATATAACTTACTAGTAATCTTAAGGACGTAATAAAATATTGATTTACGTGAATCAATACAACCAGTGAAGTATGTTAGAATCTAATTGGTTAACTTTATTTCCAGATGGTCAATTTATCTTAAAATATGTATGAATATAATTTTTAGTATCTTAAAGATACCTCATCACTTTGTATGAAAAATAAAGTGGCCTTAACTTTAGTTATTCTGATACTACTTAACGATCCTGAAACAAATGTAATGCAAAGTCTTATTCAGACTCTTAGGCATACATTAGGCTTCTAAAATAGAAGCAAATGAATGTTCTTAATTTATTCTCACTCCAGATCATTTTTCAGATGCTGGTTCGAGTTGAATTTATCACACTTAAAGATAAAAGTTATATCTGATGAATAATACATAATTTTATTTAATCAGAGATGCTGTGGCTACTCTCTAATTAATTAAAATTATATATATTATTTATATTCGTTATCTCAAAATAATAATTTAAGATATGAATGATTTCAACTTATATAGAAAACTTTTATCATCATTTGCAAGTAACATATTGTCAACGTATAAAACAAATATTACTCCCACTAACTTTTTGGTATATAATTATTTCCATAATTCTCTTTTCAAACCTAAAGGAAAAGATGATATAATACCAATTTGTGAGATGTTTGTTTTAATCTATAGGTAGACACTTTAAGCTTGCATATGTTCACCACTATTAGAGGAAAATCTTTATGACAGTCTATATACCTTCTCCTCTAATTCACTATTTGGAATTGATTAATGAATTAAAACAAGCAACAAATGCCAAGGTTTATAATAGAATCTTTTATAAAAACAATTGAGAATGTAAATCTCCTTTGTTATTGATTCTTAGTTCAAAATGAACTTCTTAACAATGAATATTCTTTTATATCTTTATGTTTCTCAATGTTGCCTAATGAATATTATTGGTGAAAAAACCTATGCTTAATTAATGTTCTCCACCCCATTAGGAAACTTTACTAAAGATAAACTTTATTGCTATTTAAGATATTCATTTCTTCATTCATGGCATATTGTACTACAACTTCAATTCTTTATCATTCTATAATTTAATTTGTGTCTCAAATTAATATTGTAGTTGAACTCTTATTGTACAAAATGTGATCACTAGAATACATTGATCTTACTGTTCTAATAAGTCATCTTAAGGATGGACCAACAAACTCTTAAAAGAACAAATGGTTCAATAGCATGTTATTTTAGAAATTGTAAGCAATTACTAAATAACATAACTTATTAGAATTTTACCAATGACTTGTATATTATTAATGATTAGTTATGAATTCTCAATAACCATTAATCTTAAGGGTTGTTGTGAATCATAATTAATCTGACACTTGAGGTGGAAGTTTGAGAAAATATGAATGATCTTTCTCGGAAACTAGGTTCCTAGATTGATCACTCCCACTGATCAAGTCAATTCTTAATTCCACAATTCTAGTGTTGTGAGATGGATAATAAAATATGTAACCCTTAAACCTTATAGCTTTTCAAATGAAATATGCTCATTTATGGTTTAGGGCCCAGATCTTTTCTTTGACAATTGTACTCTAACTATATATGGGTATTTATAAAATGTGTACATGTCATCAAGTCGTTTTCAACCTTATCACAACTCAAAATATGTTTGAGAAAACTTTGGTTAGAACACGATTCGATATGTACACCCCATTGTTGAGTATCAATAGACAAAGATTTAGGAAAGATTGGAGTTTGCTATGTAGGCTCCACCCCATGTCCAAAAAATGCTTAGTTTCTTAAATTTGTTACACACTATAATTTGGGTGTACCAAGCATATGTATTGGGCAATGAATCCATACTTTTAAAGAAACTTTACAAATGGACTGGGAGTTTATCCATACTCACGAATTTTAATGTAGTATTCTCCATTTTATATTTGATCTCACTATCTTAATATGCAAAATGCACCATTTCTCTACTTAAGATTTAAATGTCTTTGAAACATATAAATCTATACTTTTGTAGAAAAATTATTTATGTGAGTAATCGTTAAAAAGAGATGCAAAATTTGAGTCCATGTCTTCAAAATTAATTGACTTGTATGATTTCTAATATAATAGAATTCTAGTATGCACCGATTTTGACTTGTTGGAATACATATTCTTAATGAAATTCACACAAGTTCTAAATAAGTTAGTAAAAATGTAGTGTAATGAAGATCCCCACCATTTACTAACATTTATTCTATTTATGGAGATATGTTCCATAATTTTTGATGCTATAATGTAGAAGAATTCTTATTAATAACACATTTCTTATTGTCACATTGAACTTGCATTTCTTTATGAGTGACATCATTTGTAGTAAAGACCTCTAAATGTGTCTAAATCAAGTTTCAATAGAATCTTGAAACATAAAGGTCTTTGCCAATTTTAAAACAAAGCCACTACTATATTGCTTGTTCCTTAAACTTCTAAATGTGAGAACTTATCTTGTCTGTGGATAAGATTTGCTCACAGTTACTGACTTTCTTAGGTTTATTTGTAAACCTTGCAAGAAATTATGAATGTGGAATAACAATCTAAAATAATCCACTATGTGTTAATAATCACATTAACTATATTAGAATGAATTCATACACAATAAATTAAAATTTATTGGTGATAATAAAGTGTGATTTATTTTTCTTAATTATACAGTAAAAACTGTACATTTTAGATTAAGTTATCAGAATAAATTTTTGGAAATTTCTACTGGTATTGAAGAAATTTATGAATAGTGATGTAATAAAATTACATATAAAGTTTTGAGGTTTAAATGAATCATGTTTTTACCAATGAATAAACATGCTTAAATATGAAATCTTATTAAACAAAAATTGCCTGTGGGCTAAATTTTTAATTTAATAAGATTAGATTTAGATGTAGATTATGATAGATTTACACAATTTATGAAAAACTTAAAGTTTAATATTTCTATCTCAATGAAAGGTATGAAACACTTAATTATTTATAAATGTTTCAAAATTTTATACTTTATGATAAAATTATTAAATTAAATCTACATAATTTCCTGTGGGATAAATTAAGAGAATTTAATTTAACATATTAATTATGTAAATATAATAAAATCCCTGTAGGGTAAGATTATTATGTTCACATAATTCATGTCCATTATGTGATCTTAATCCACTTAATATATATAATTTTATATAATTAAGGATGCTGTGGCTACTCCCTAATTATTTAAAATTATGTGGTTCACTAGACACCAAAGTATAAACTGAAGATTAAAATTTTACTAAATTCAAAATTGCCTGTGGGCTAAATTTTAAATTTAATAAAATTAGATGAACCTTATGATAGATTTAATTAAACGATTAGTTTAGGAAAATGAAGGTTTATTATCTATCTTTAATTAAATTTGTGATAACACTATTAAATTAAATCCCCATAACTCCCTGTGGGGTAAATTAAGAGAATTTAATTTAACATATTATCCTAATTAATTATACAAATATAATAAAATCCCTGTGGGGTAAATTATTATACCTATATAATTAATTACAAGTTATGTCCATTAAGGTGAATTTTAATTAATATATAATTTTATACAAATAAGGATGCTGTGGCTACTCCCTAATTATATAAAATTATATTTTCACTTTGACATTAGGTATTGGGCTCTACCTAAAAGTAATTTCGTTATTAACATAGTAGACAATCATTGAGATTAATGCTCCTAGTGTGGTCGTCCGAAGATCATTAAAAACCGTTCTAGATGTGAGCATTTGTCCCAAGTTCATGTTTTCTTATGTCAAACCAAAAATTACTTACATTTTATTCATATTTTATTCATTTTATAAAATTTTATGAATATTTTATGAAAAATTTTATGAAGTTTTATGAAACTTAATGTGCTAAATAAAATATTCAACCTATCTTAGTGTTTGAATATTTCTAAATATATCTAGCACTATAAAAGGAATTTATGTATAGCATTTAAATCATACAAAACTAAATTAATTGCATTAAACACAAATTTGTCAAATAAATACAAATTAATACAATTATTGTATGATAAGAAATTAAATGCTTAATTCCATAATATATAATTAATTATGCATTTATGACCATATAATATCTTAAATATTTGTACTAATAATTAATTTGTATAAATAAGGTAAATATACAAATTAGTGCAATTAATTATATGATATGAATTAAATGCAAAATTAAAGAATATACTTAATGGCAGATTTTTTTTTTCAACTTTTATTAATTTAAACAATAAATTACATAAATTTGGTGATAAATAATTAAACGCACAATTATTACATGCCTAAATAAATCATGTAATTAATTACCAATTTAAAACAAATTTCCATTTTCAATTTATACTAAATAACATATTAATTCTAAATATATGTATTAAATTAAAAATGGAAATTGAATGAATGTAATTTATTGACTAAATTAACACAAAATAGGAAAATAATTAATATTCTAAATAAATAAAAATTTGGAATTTTCCTTTTTTTTTTTTGAAAAAAAAAACTGCCCCGACCCAAACCCGAACAGGAAAACGAATTCCGACGATAAAAATTCATGGAATCACTCCCATTTGAATCTCCATGCATAAATAAAGAGATTCATGTCGGTTTTAGGCAATTAAAACACGTAAAAATTGGACTTTAATTTTAATAAAAAATTTCTAGTCCGTATGAGTTTTTTAAAAAATTAATTTTCAAATTTCAATGATTTTTTACATGTTTAGATCGATCTATAATACTATATGAATATAGTGATGTATATAGAATTCGAAATAAACACCGAAAAAAGAAAAATGAAATAAAACAACCAACGGACCAAAAACTCCAATTTTTTTTTTCAAATGAATCTAAATGCAAAAATTAAGACATTCATATAGATTTCATGCATCGAAAACACGTGAACAAAGTCTTTAAAATCACCAAAAATCTTCACGTCCGAAAAACATTTTTCAGACAATTTTTGAGATTTCTTTGTTTTTTCAAAATGAGTTTTCAATCTATATTAATACATGAATGTATTGATTAATGCATATATAAACATATATACATATATATATACAGAAAAATAAAAAATACCGTATGTATATATATATAAACACTGTATATACGAGTATATATATATTAAACTCAAACTAAATCAAGGCAGAGATATATAATCCGTTCTGATACCAACTGTTAGACATCTATATGTATAAACTGAAACATACATGATTATGAATAAAGTGCGAAATTAATAAAAACATATATGCACTATAATTAAGGATCGAAATACCTCCAGCCATTGATAATTTGAGCATTAGTCCCACTTAAGCTTGATCTGCAAAAGAAACCGATTGATGTGGGTAATCGGGCTTCCTCGCTCTCTCAACTCTCTTTAGATGGAATTTGCTGTTATGAACAGAATGAGTGAGGAGCTCGGGGACCGAGACCCTATATTTATAGGTGAGATACTCCATCAGTATCTGTGCCACATTAATTGTCAGAATATTTTGACAATTAATTCAGGAAATCAAATCAGGTAATGAATATAGAAATCTGACCATATATAGAATATTACGTAATTGATTTTGTCCAGATTCAATGAATATAAAATATTTATTTATCAGAATCAATAATATTATTTTATTTCCTTAATTAGAAATATTCTAATAATATTTATTCATTTAATTTATTAAAGTTAGAAAAGAGAGAACTTTTTCTACTAATTTTTTAAAGAATGTCATTAAGGTAATAGATTTTATTACTTTTATTTTATTTTTTAATATTAAATTCATAATGACAATTTTATTCTTTAAAATATGTTTTACAAAATAACTACCATCTACTATAATTTATAACTCAAAATGATAATTTAGTCAATTTAAGCATTCCGGTTACTTATTCTGATAAAGTAAACAATATAAAACACTATCATTTTATTTCCAAGCAGTTTTAGTAAATAACATATTACAAATATTAATTTCGATTATTTTTCATTTATTGCATTACATTTCTACATTACTTTATTTCGATTTTAAGTACTCTATAGTAAACGTGTCATTAGAGTTTTAATCCTGAGTATGTGGAGGTTGGTTTTATTAAGTTTAAAAACTGTAATTTTCTCTATTTAAAATCAAATAAAAATATAGTATTACAAAAATTCATTATTATTATTATTTACGAAAATGAAATTCTCATTAAAAAGTGTCTACCAAAGAAACAAGTCTAAAAGACTCAAACAACATTTGGTAATCTCGCCCACCAAACCTTAGCCAAATGAGTAAGTTTAGCTAAACTATAAGCAACAAAGCGATTACAATAGTTAAAAATACTCACTTAACATTAACTTTAAGAGTAAAAATGTCTTGTAAAATCTTACAAAACTCACTCAATAGTGCCTCATTTTTTTTCAAGGCCAGAATAACTCTTTGTTAGCGCTCTCCACTTCAATACTACTCTGATTATTGATACCAAATACTACAAAAACAAATTATAATGGAAATAAATTTCAAAACTCTTTGGCTTGATTTTGAGGAAATTACATTGTATATCAATTTTATTTTATTTGTTTTAATTTTTACCTTTATTTTTCATATTTTTTAAGGTACTCATTTTTGTAGATGATGTCCACGTTAGACCTCTTAAGTTAATGTAAATTATATACTAAATTTAAGTAGAGAGTAGGGGGTATTATTAGGCAAATTACTCGTAAAAGTAGGTATATTTTAATAAAATATAATATGAAAGTATTTTTAATTAATAGACATAAAAAAAAGTACTTTTTAATTTAGGAATAATTACATAAGGCACCATTTTTTGTAAAATATTTACATTTTTACGTTCAAAGAATATTTTTTTACATTTTTACGGTTTTCCAAAAAATAACACGAAAACAACATAAAATCAACAAGAAAACAACATAAAAGTAACATGAAAATAACAACAAAAAAACAACAAAAAATAACATACATATAAAAAAAATTAACAACAAATGAACAAAATTTCAACATAAAAAGACCGTATTTTATGTAAATAAAATAAAAAAATCGTAAAAATATCTAAAATTCCGTGAAACCGTATTTTTGTTATTTTTTTTGTTGTTTTTGTGCATTTGTGAAATTAACCCAAGAATCCCTTGATTTTTGCATAATAAAGCCCAATCTAATATTTCTAACATGGGCTTCGAGGAAACAATCTTTTCGAGCATCGATGTGATCCCTAGAACTAAGAAAAGAGAAATTTACACATCTACTGTTTTTGGACCAAAACTTTACAAAAATACTGGGACACGGCAAAAATAACTTTTTTACTGCCCAAGCCCATTTTCTTTACTTTTGTACTGCCCAAGCCCAACAACTTAACATTTATACTGTGAACAGTAAAAAACACGGGAAAACGAACTGCTTCGTGTGTGGGGAGTCGCCGGAGTCGGAGATAACCAAGAAAAAACCATTAAATCCGGCGAAGAGTTTTTGGTAAATGGAAGCACAATCGAAGAACAAGAATTACAGAACATTGTCCCCCCAAATAACAGAGGTAAACACAACAAAACCCAAAAATAATTTAATTCTTAAGAAACTAAAAAAAAAAAAAACAACCCCAGATTTAGATCTGAAGTTTAAGACAAAAAAAAAAACGAAAACACAAATGTGATATTCTTTAATTTATGATGCAAAAAGATAAATGAGGGTTGTTCTATTGTTAATTTGTCATTTGTAACACAAAATGATTCGTAAAAAATAGTTGACAAATTACTATATTTGTTCATACAAAAAATTAGGGTTGTTCTAATGTTGTTTTGCGGTTATTAATACAAAAACATTCCTAAATATATGTATCAGACAAATAGAATAAGAAAAACTAATAAAAAATATAATGGGTAGTTTTATTTGGTTGTTTTTCTGTTGTTTCATTGTTGTTGTATTATTTTTTTGTTGATTTTGTATTGTTGTTTTGCTATTGTTTTACTGTTGTTGTACTATTGTTTTAACATGAAATAAGACACTGGAATGACAGGTAATGGAACGTCTACCAGTACTCATCAAGAGCAATGGACAATGGAATGAAGATCACAATTATGTCAACTATGTGGCTAGTGGAGAATTCATACCAACAAAATGCAACTACGAAGAGCTACTGCAAATACTGCTTACTTCATTGGGGTGCGAAAACACCAGCACAACACTACAAATACAGTACCAAGCTAAAGAAGGAATACCACCGATAAAAATATGCAACGATCGAAGCCTCTACTTTTACTTGGAATTGAAAATCAAAGAAATAGATTTCACCTCATATTTACTATGCGTCAACCAGCAAAACAACAACACAACACCTGCTGCAACACCAAATTTGATATCCACAACAACACAGTATGAATATAATGTGGCAATGATCGAAAACAACACAACAACGCTTGAAAACAACATAACAACAACAGAATCATACACAACGGGACATCAAACAGAAGAAGGGGAACAGTCAGAAACAATAGAAGATGAGAACGAAAAATTCGACATAATTGACCATGCAAATTTGGTTGCTGAAGAAATGGTAGAAAAACTTGAAAACACCAGTGAAAAACTGGATCCAGAAATCGACATCAACAATGCAAAGTTAATAACAGACAAGCATCACCCCGAAGTGGAAAAAGGACAGGCATACAAAGACAAGGAAACTCTAAAGAATGTCCTCAGCTACTGCGCAATCAAAAACAACTTTCAGTACAAAGTGTGGAAGTCCTGCTCTCAAGAGTACAGTCTGAAATGTGTTTACGAAAGCTGCAATTGGTCACTACGAGCATCGAGAAATGGCCCAACAAACACATTCATAATCAGGAGGTTTGTTTTAATAGTTTTTTAATGTTGTTTTTGTTTTCAGCCTGAACAAATGCCCTTTTTCCACACTTTGTACTGAAATACACCTGTTTGATCTCTGCAACAGGTTTGTTTTAATAGTTTTTTAATGTTTTTTTTGTTGTTTTTGTTTTAATAGTTTTTTAATGTTGTTTTTGTTTAATAGGTTCTCAAATATCCACACATGCCCCATAAATATTAGGCATGAAGACCAAAGGCAAGCAACATCGAAACTGATAGGGGAATGCATAAAACCGAAGTTCTTGAACATAAAGACAAAGGCAACACCGATGGACATAAAAGGGGAGTTGAAATACAGGTATGGCATCAAAATGAACTATATGAAAGCTTGGAGAAGTAAGGAACATGCAGTAAATGACTTGAGAGGTAATGCTAGTGACTGGTACAGCCTAATACCGAGTTTCTTACACATGGTGGAAAAAACAAACCCGGGATCATTTGTCGATCTAAAAACAGCAGAAGACAACATCTTGCTCTTTGTTTTCATGGCGTTGGATGCATCCATAAAAGGGTGGGGAGCATGCAGACCGATAGTTGTTATGGACGAAACGCTCCTCAAAGCAGCTTATGGGGGAACTTTGTTGTGCGCATGCACACAAGATGCAGCAAGTCATATTTTTCCACTAGCGTTTTGTGTTGCAGATTCTGAGAATGACCAATCTTGGAAATGGTTCTTCAAAAAATTTAAAGACGCGTATGGGGTCCGGGAACACCAATGCCTAATTTCAGACAGGAATGAAAGCCTCATCAAAGCAGCAAGAGAAATCTATCCAGAAATTACACACAGTTACTGCGGTTACCACATTTTGAGCAACCTTAAAACAAGCTTCAAACAACATGCTGCCAAATACAATCTGCCATTCTTTGGAGCAGCCAAAGCCTACACAGAAAAGCAATTCGAGTTCTACATGGCTGAATTGGATGGATTGGACAAACGCATAATACCTTACTAAAAAAAGTCGGTTATGAAAAGTGGTCAAGAAATCATAGCCAAAACAAGAGGTATTCTACAATGACCTCAAACATATCAGAATCACTGAACGCCGCAAATTTGGCAGCAAGGGAGCTACCAATTACAACGCTGCTAGAATGCTTGAGAGCACTGGTGCAACAATGGACGCATACTAATAGGACAAAAGCACACAACACCTTCACTAAGCTATCACCAACTGGAGAAGACATACTGCTGAAAAATTACACATACTCATTGAATCTGGAGGTAACATATTAATTATGAAAAACTAAACAAACAGTAAGTAAATGTGTTGTTGTAGTGTTGTTTTAATAGTTTTGTATTGTTGTTGTAACAATATCAGCTATGTTTGTTTTTTGTGTAATAAAATTTAAAACAGGTTAAAGCAACAACAGATTACTTATTTGAGGTAACAAGAATGAAAGAATCGTGGGAAGTAGACCTAGAAAAAAGAACATGCACGTGCAACAGGTTCCAAATAGATGAAATGCCATGTGGGCACGCTGTGGCCGTGATGAGGGAGATGAACATGGACCCGTACACCTACTGTTCAGATTACTACACAAAAAAAAATTGGCTGGCAACTTATTCAGGGACAGTTTACCCAATAGGACACCAAAGTGAGTGGGAGGTACCGGAAGAAGTGAAGAATATTATAGTCTTGCCTCTGCATGAAAGAGTAAAATCAAGAAGACCAAAAACATTAAGAAGGAAGGCTGGATGGGAAAAGGATCAACACAACAAGTGCAGCAAATGTGGTGAACTGGGGCATAACAAAAGAACATGCAGCAGAAGACGTAGATGAGAATAAAAACAACAACAGAACAACAGTGGAAAAACAAAAGAAAACTACACATACGTTTTGAGAATGAGATATTGAGGAATTTAAATTTCTGAAATACAAAAGGAATACAGTTTTTATTTGAAAACATTGATTACATTGGGATTTGATGATATTTTAGGATATTAAAAGATGTTGGATACTAAATTGAATATATATATGAAGTTTATTATTGAAACAGTTTGTATTTTTAATAATGAAATGAATATTTGTATTCAAAATGACAGAGAAACTATAAGAAAAAAAAACATAAAAAGAAGGGATGTGAAATGAAAATACTAACAAATTTAACATTACAACTTGTTTGTACATAAGAAGAAGAAAAAAAAACATACAAAAATAAAGATTACATATTGTCCACACAAAACGTAAGAAAACATAACAGAACACCAATGTTTGTTTTCGAAAACAACATAAAATAACATAAAAACAACATTAAAAAACCATAAGAACAATGACAGTCAGATTGAAAAAACAAATCACTTCTTGGGAAGGCTGGGAGGGGCCTCGGATTCACTTTCAATGTTCTCAAGTTGCTTCTTCATGCCATATTGATAAAATCACACAGCCAAACGATCGCGGTGAATTTCCACATCAAAACCAGAGGATGGGATGGGTTTGCCATCAATGAAATACTCAGCAAATGATGCTACAAAAACACCACAATCACTGGAAAAAAACAATAAGAAAACACAAAAACAGACACTATGAGAACACTAATTAAAATCAAAGTCACATAACAAAAACATAACAATACAAACAAGCAGTGAAAAACATTGAACACTATACATAAAACTTACGTTGTGACCTGCTCGGGTAAACCATCAACAACAACAATAGGGAACGGTTCCATCGTGCTAAACTTAGCTTCGTTGCGAAGGCCTTTGAAGTCTAACATAGAGAAGTAATATGGTAAAATAATAGAAAAAGGCTTGCAAGCCTCTTTTGCAGCTGTCATATACCTTCCAGAACGCAATGAATTGTACAGATATATTCGTCTGTCAACTATGTTTAGACGACCACAAATCCAATGATCCTGTAATTTTACATTGATAGGCATAACAACATGATCAACCAAATGCCAAGGAGTGGCACATAATATCTTACCACCTTAGATGTACTGGGCCACATTGTGAGAAAGAGACAACACCGATATATCGTTGTTTTTCTCAACAAACTTCTCATACAAACTTGTTATGCTAGAACAAAAAAGGCAATCAGTTGTGGTGACTTTGATTTTCGGCTTGGCTGAGTACATTATTTTCTTACAAAGATAGTAGAAAATAATGTCAATGTGCTGTACAGGAAAAAAAATTTAGTAAAAAATCATTCAATCTTATAAAAAAACTAACAGAACAACACTTAAAAACATAAAAAAAATTAAAAAAAACAACAAAAATATATAAATAATAATAATAATAAAAAACTTACAGAATTGGTAAGGAAACAATTAGGGTAGGCAAGGTTGTGAAACCACATCTTGTTGCTAATGTCCTCAACACCAAAACGAAATGGTGAAAATATTGTGTCCTTACCCTTACAATACACATTAGTTGTTGTGCTAAAAAAACAAATAAAAAAATATCAAAACACAAATAAAAAATTAAAAACTAAATGGAAAACAATAAGAGATATATAATTGAAAACACCTACAAAAATACTTACTTAGATTTATGCTTTCTAAGACCTGTATCAACTCACGTGACAAACTCAGCTTCCAATTGCGGATCGACAGGTTCACCAATCTTGTTGTCCAACGGGCTCAAATCACGCACATATTTAACGACCTTATAAACAGAATCATCAGGAGAAACTGAGGATGAACCTGATTTAGATGCACCAGAAGCAAGCTCAATCAATGGAGATTTCAAAACAACTCCTTTCTTCCGATCCCTCTTTTGAGGACGTAAAATAGGAGTCTCTTGAAAAACAACCATTTCAAGATCAGTCTTCTCAGAAGTCTCTACAGAAGCAGGGACATGAGTTGAGGAACCAATCTAAAAAAGAAAAAGGAAAAAAAGAAGACTTATTTTTTATTTCAAAAAGTACAATCAAAACACTATTAAAACAACAATAGAATATCATATAAACAGAAATTACAAAGAAAAAAGAAGAGAAATACAAACCAAATTCTCCACAGCTTTAACAGCAGATGCAATTGTTGCATCAACATCAATGTTCTCCTCCCCACCTTGAGACTGTTCAGGCTGACAACAAAAACAACATTAAAAAACTATTAAAACAAACTCAAAACACAAAATCTACACAAAGGGCACAAAAAAATGATGGCCAAACAAGAAATACACCTGTTTGATCTCTGCAATAGCTTCCACAGGGTCAGACTTCTTGGCATCATCCACCTTGCCGGTATCATCATCCCTCGAAATAACCTCAGGGACAACAACACCCTCATCATTACGAACATCCCCCGTGTGAGCCTCATCCTGACCAGCACAAATACCAGCTCCATCAAGATCATCATCATCATCATCAGTTTCATCCTCATGATGTTCATCTCCTTTGTCATCCTCAATTTTATCATCCTCATCTTCCTCTGAAGTAGAATCTTCATCATCCTCATTTTCTGAAGAACGAAGAGCATCTTCAGACTGAGATCCATTGTGAGTATTACCACCTTGGGATGACTGAGAACAAAAAAAACTTAAAAAATTAATGTACTGTATAAAACAACATAAAAACACTACTAAAAAAATAACAGAAAAAAGTAAAGACAATTAAAAAAACACCTCAATAAGAATGTCCAACTTCTTGTTCATCTCAGCCACAGATTTCATAAGTATCCCTTGCTGGCTGACAACAATTGATAAACTCTTTTTTAATTCCTCAAACTCAACTCGGGAGACATTCTCATGAGCAGATGATGAAGAAGCACCCATCAAGCCAGGTTGACCAACTTACTTGGAACCACCTTTAATTTTGAATTTGACAGCATCGGGAGTAGTCTCACCAGAGAAAAAATCAGTAAGGCTCAAACTCAGTCTCTCAACAAAAGTTGGAGTGATGTTTCGTAATTTTAACTGAAACAACAAAAACCAAAAAAAAAAGTATGCACATGAAACTGAAATTATAAAATAACAACAACAATCAAAACATAAAGTATAACTAATGTACACAAAAACAACATTAAAACAACAGTAGAAATAGTGTAAAAAACAACAGAATTACCTCTTTCAAAGACCTTTCGAAAATGAGGGTGTTCATGACATCCATTTTCACCTAACCCTCCTTGTCCTTGGGTAGTTTAGGCCAATTCAAAATCCTTGGAATGCCAACATTTGAGTACAACGAAAGTTTCCCAATAACGTATGGGCAACACTCGAAAAACCAGAATTGAATAGCCAAAGGAAAACCCAGTAACCTGTAATACCCACCATCCTCGTCACTACGAACTACCCTCTTATAACCAGAATCTATCTTACCCTTGAAAGAATGCATAGTGATATCAAAACAATGCTTGCCCCAACCAAATTCATTATATCGACCACTATCGACAACATCTATTTCCTCAGACGAAACAACTTTACCCGGGGGACCACCCAACAAATAACACTGCACAAAATACAAGACAACCAACTTGATTGCAAGATCATCGTTATCCTTCAGATTGTCAGCAATAAAAGCAGTCTGAATAGCACCCTTGGTAATTTTTTTGTACCCCTTAAAACAATGTTTGACCAATTCATTATCATCTTGCTTAAACTGATAAAAATCAGAATCAACATGACAATCTAACCCGGTGACCAACGCAAACTCTTCGATACTAAACCTAAGATATTTCCCTTGGACACAAACCCAAAACTCCAACCCATTAGGCTGCTGAACCTCCCTCAACAACAAACAATGAAGCAATTGGTAATGAATTATGTACTCCAGAATCCGAAGAAAATAACCAAACACAGATTTTGAAAAAATTTCCAATTGGCTTTCAGTTAGAATTCTCTTAATGTCTCCAATTACAGATTAATACCCAGATGTTACTACTCTAGAATGATAGAATTGAGATCGGGTGTACTTGCATTCCCAATCCTAAAAACAGAACAATAAAAACACTGCTAAAACACCATAAAACACTATGAAATAACAATCAAAAAAACAATAAAAAAAAACATAGAACAGAATGCATAACATGACAAACCTCAACAATCCTATTAACAGGAATTTCCTCTGCCACACCTGATGATGGCAACACCTTTACAGGGGATTTACCCTTGCCCTAAAATAAAACGAAACAACACCAACAAAACAACAAATAAAAATTAAAAAAAAAACACATAAATAAATCAAACAAGATATATAAAACAATTACAAATACAGAGACAAAAACAAACATATACCCAGTTATATGAACTTCAAAAATCGAATTTAACAAAAAAAAAAAAAATCAAAAACAACAAAAGATAAATAGTAAATTACCTTCACAGAGACAGGCGACTTAAGAAATTCAGATTCCAACTCAAAATCTGAGTCTGAGTTTTCAACCACAGTTCGAGGTCTTTTCCCTTGAGCGTTCTTCGAAGGTCCACCATGAGTTTTTCTTTTAGCAGAAGGGGAAGTGGGGCTAGGAGGGTTGTCTTTAATATTTTTTTTACCCATTTTTGATTTGGGTCTGGTTTTCTGGGATTGTTTTGTGGGTTTTGTAGCTTTAGCCGGAGAAGGAGATGAACGAGTAACGACCATTATAAGCAATTATGAAGGTATTTACAGACAAAAATAAGAAAAATGGGGGGGAAAATGAGAGGGAAGTTTAAGAAAGTGGGATGAGATTTGAAATTTTTTCAAATGCATAAACCACCCACTACTCGAAACTGTAAATGAAAACTGAAAATAGGGGAAGAAGATGAACAGTTGAAGGGAGAGTGGATTATAGTAAAAAAATTTATATTCGAAAAAAATAAAAACAAAATAAAAGAAATATATAAAAGTACATAACCTTTTTGATAAGAGTAGAAAACCGTCAAATCAAAAAAATAAAAAATGATTTCTTTTTTTTTTTTAAAAAAAAAACGTGGCAAAACCCTATCGTGACAAGTGTAAAGCAAAAAACCCTTGAATATTAAAGTTTGCAAAGGCAGTATACTGCCAAAAAAAAAAAACAGTACAAAAGTAAAATCCACCGTGTCACAGTACAAATGAAAAAAAAATGGAAAAAACAGTAATGAGTGTAAATTTCCCCTAAGAAAATGTGTCACATTTGGGCCGAAATAGGAATTTCACTAGGTGTAATTGGATGTACAACTAATGAACATTATATATTTAATGATTTATACCATTATTATATTTTTATTAGATTTTTACACCACATACTGAAATTTTCCAATTTATTTACTTTTTATTGTGAGGTGGAATTTTTTTTCAAAAATAATATATTTAAAAAAAAAAATACTGTGTAAAATTTATACTGCGTACTGTGTTAAGTTTTCACTGTTGTTCCGCGGTTATTTTTTAGTTGTTTCACTGTTGTTTTATTTGTTCTATTTTATTGTTTTACGGTTGTTTTATAAAAAGATAGTAGAAAAATTCTATATAACAGTAAAATTGTAAATTTTTACTCAAAATTCAGTATTTTTGTAATTTTTATTTAATTTACATTAAAATAACAATTAAGGTGTCAAATTATGTCTCCTGAACTTGTAAGGTCGTTAAAAATGCCCCTGAACTATATTTGTATATAAAAAAAAATACAATTTGTAGGATCCTACAAATTCTACATCACATTCTAATTTCTTTAAGTTGTCGGAGCTTAGCTCTCCGACCAGTCCCAAAACCTGTTTTGTTAACTTTTGTTGTTTTAGCTCAGACCATTCCATTAAGAACTTTTGGTATGGTTCTCATTGAAAATAGTCTAAGGGATATCTGTAGCCTTATTTTTAGAATGATAAATCTGTAGCTAGGGGTGTTCATTGGATCACATCCAATGGATTTGGACCCATCCGATCCAATCCAATTGAATTAAGTCATCCAATCCGATCCGATCCAATAGACGTATTGAATTGGATCAGTTCCATCCATTGGATGCTTTAACTAGTTTTTTATTGGATTGGATTGGATCCATCCAATAGATCTCATGGATGAATCCAATCCATTTAGCCACTATTTAGGCTGATTTCATTAAAAAGAAAAAAATATATGACAAAACATAATTTAAAACCTAATAATCTAACATAGATAATAAAATAATATATAAAATATTAAACAAAATAAATAAATATATAAAATTATAAATATTAAATATAATTGGATGGACATTGGATGATATTGAATTGGATCGGTTCGGTTATCCAATGGATTAGATGTCTCATCCAACATCCGATCCAATCCAATTGGATTTTTAAAATTTGCATCCGATCCGATCCAATTATGATTAGATATCCGATTCTATTGGATCGGTTGAGATTGGATCAGTCGGTTGGGATTGGATTGGATGACTTTCTGCACACCCCTATCTGTAGCTAATCTCTCCCTCTCATGTACTTTGCTATGTTTTTTATTGCACAAATATAGTTTCTTTAGCAACTATACGGTTTTTTCCTCTTCTCCACTTTGTTGACAGAGAAAAAAAACCCAGAGCTCGAGAAACGGTTACTTTTTTTTTTCTTCATATTAACCTTCATAGTAACTAGATTTTCAAAGCCAAACCAGATTTATGGCTCGGGAGATCGACGATAAAGATTTGGTTCTTTCAATCTCACTCAAATTAATAGTTTCTTTGAGAGGGCTAGTAGCTAGTAGTGGGGCTTGGACTTAATACCAGGTATGTGTTTTTTTCTTTGTTTTTTTTGATGCAGAGATAGTGATAAAAAATCAATCTTGGTGTGTTAGCTTTTGAAGTTTGAGTCTTTATGACTCAGTACAAGTACTAGCTTTATATTAATTGTAAGCAAATGGAAATTATAGTTAGTTAAATATGATTTGTAGGGTTTAATAGAAAAAAAATTGTATAATCTTTGTTGTAGCAACTAGTCCTGGACTAAGAGGTTGCAAATCTCTATTTATTTACTTGAGTTAAGTTACCAAATGAGATTGTAAAATTGAATTGAATTACATGTGTTGTGTTGAATCGAAAAATCATGTTACAAAACTCTTTTAATTTACTCTCGTGAGTAGTGAAATTATTTGAATTATTTGTATTGAGTTGCAAATCTCTATAAATTTACTTGTGCTATGTTGCAAAATTGAATTAAATTACTTGTATAGAGTTGCCAAAATTGAATGTGTTGGCATGATTGATTTTGGTGGCAGCTAGTTATCATAGATTTGTTTTAAGTTGTAGAATGTAGAATATAAGAGGAGACTAGAATGTTTTAAGTTGTTGTTGATGATGATCTTCCCTCTCTCCCCTCCTTTGATTTTTATATTATAAATAGATTATTAGCAGCAACAAGATAAATTTGAGATTCCTTCTGCCATCCATATTAAAATCAGTTTTTCTCTATCAATATCACCGAAATTGTAGTCTTTGGGAAATATTGAAAGATTGGAAAAGCATGGTTTTAGATAAGAAGGCAGAAATCGGTAACTCAACCACAAAGCTAGAACAATTTCGATGTTGTGAGAATTGGGCAACTCCCACACATCACTCAACAGTACATGTCTCCACTCGACATGAGTTGACATAGATCGTAAAAGACCAGCCATTGACTTTACAGCTAAAGGAAGCCCCTTACACTTGTTGACAATTTCTCTTCCGATTTCTTGCAACTCAAACAACACCACCTCATTAGAGCCTACATTATCAAACACATGCTCTATAAATAACTTCCAACATTCATCATCAAACATCTTCTTAAGTTGGTAAGTTTGAACATGTAACACCCTAACTAGCATAGGCGTGTTAACATGATTTTAAACGTACTGTGCAGCTCGTTGCTAATCAACGAGGTTATTAAAAATCGTGAATAATTAAAATTTGTTTGTTTAATTAAAAAATTAAAGTATTACATTTATAACCTTTCGGGATCCCGTTTATAAAATACTTCATAAAAGTTTGCTATACATATAATCAAAAGTTTGTTGCTCAGCGGCTATACAGCAAAAGCCTCGATGTCCCAAGGATCGTATGCTGTAGGCCTAACCGCCTCGACATGTACAATCTTCATCTGCTCGCTCTCACGGCTCCTCAACTTTAGCCTTGCCCTTACCTACACATAACAATACCACTGTGAGTCGACAGACTCAGTAAGAAAAGCATAACATCTAACATACAAATCACCCGAGTTATAACCTGGCGCCCATACAACCGATCATAACCCTAATCCCCGTGTCCCACATGGTGCTGAGTCTAGAACGTTCGTCCGACGGTACTATTGACCATAATATCAGCCTATACTCAGTATGTTAGGCATACTCTAACCATACCGATGTGATACTGTCAAGTAGTACAGTACTATCGACCATAATATCAGCCTATACTCGGTACGCTACTCATACTCTAGTTGTACCGATGTGATACTGTCACATAGTACAAAATCCAACATACATATCTAATGTAATCTAACAGGCTTACTGACATGCACACTAAACATGTATATACATATGCATATTGTTATACTAATCTTACCTTGATTCCGAATTCAGGTGTGCCGGCCAACCTGAGTGGAACAACTGCTCAGCGAATTACAGACTCCTAAATCACATCAATCATAACATAGGTAAGTGACACGCTAAATCACTTTTCAGGGACTTAAACTTGAAACTAAAAGCTTCCCTATCGATGGATAACATGTCAATACCTTAAACATCTCAAAAAATGGGAAACCTAGGGTTCCCAAAACTGCCCCAACCGGTAGGCCGGTTCCCAACTGGAATTTTGGTTCTGAGGGGTTTCTTGGGGACCAATCGGAATTCCGGTTCCTAGAGGTTCCCCTGAACCGGAATTCCAGTTCAATGCAGGAAAGGTTTCAAAAATTCATATCTCACTAAAAACAACCCCAAATCATACCAAACTTTCCAGACCTGCTCCATATATCCCAAAGAACATATTCAAAGCAACAAAACAACAATCAAAGCTCAAAATCAAGACTTGCCATTAAAGCTCCAAGTTTGAGTTCCAAAACTCAAAACTTGGTTAAACTAATCAACAACTACTAAAACATGCTTAAATCAACCTTTCTAAACATATAATAACTTCTGAAAACTATATCAAACTCCAACAGCAAAAACAACCACCAAAAACACAAAAACATGCATGATCCACTTCTAAAAATTTAAGAAACTTAAGAGAGTAACGACAAGAGTTTACCTAGCAGTTAAGAATACTTAAATCCAGCTGAAACTAACTTTAATGGAGGACAAATTTCAGCAAGCCCTAGCTACCTCTAGGTAAAATCGAGAGAGAGAGAGAGAGAGAGAGAGAGAGAGAGAGAGAGAGAGAGAGAGAGAGAGAGAGAGAGAGAGAGAGAGAGAGAGAGAGAGAGAGAGAGAGAGAGAGAGAGAGAGAGAGAGAGAGAGAGAGAGAGAGTTGAGAGAAAAGCTTTCTTTTTCAATTTTTCTATTTTGAAGATAAATGAGTAAATACATTTTGTTTTATTTAGAAAATATATCAGCTACATTAGTTAATAAAAATCAGTTTTATTAACTTAGGCAAACTCACAAAAAGAGAAAAGGCTAATGGGGCAAAATGACCATTTTGCCCCTCCCACAATAAAAATCATAAAATAGCACTAAGGGTATTTTGGTAAATTCTAGAATCCCAACTATTCCCGAAATTCCCAATTTCTAAACTAATGTGCCGCTATACTAAAAATACTAAGATGTGATTCTAATAGCCAAACACTGCGTTCCAATGTTGTTGGGCACTGAAAATGCAAAATTATGAAATTTCTATATATGACATTTAAAATGTATTCTGAATTCAAATAAATCACCATAAATTAATAATTTAAAATTAATAAATAATTTCCATAATTAAACCCTAATTAATAGCTAATTTCCAAATTTAAGCTAAGCGGTCTTTACAACTATCCCCCCCTAAAAGGATTTCGTCCTCGAAATCTTACCTGAATAACTCTGGATATTAGGCTTTCATGTCTGATTCTAACTCCCAGGTGGCTTCCTCCACCTTGCTATTTCTCCAGAGTACTTTGACCAAAACTATGGTCTTATTCCGAAGGACTTTATCCTTCCAATTAAGGATCTGCACTGGCATTTGTTCATATGACATATCTGGCAGCAGCTCAAGACTTTCATAGCTAAGTACATGAGTAGCATCTAAAACGTATTTTCTTAGCATAGAGACATGGAATACGTTGTGAACTGCTGAAAGAACCGGAGGCAAAGCTAATCGATATGCCACTTGTCCAACCTTTTTGAGAATCTCGAAACGTCTTGTAAATCTAGGGCATAACTTGTCTCTTTTCCCGAAACGCTTGATCCCCTTCACTGAAGATACTCGTAAAAACGCATGATCCCCTACTTGGAACTCAATATTTCTGCATTTCGGATCTGCATAACTGTTTTGTCTACTTTGAGAGGCAAGCATTCTAGCTTTAATCTTCTCAATTACCTCATTGGTCCGTTGTATTGATCCTGGACCTAGGTATTTCTTCTCCACCGTCTCATCCCAGTGGATGGGAGATCTACACTTTCAACCATATAAGCCATCCCTATCGTACTCTGGTAACTGTTATTGTACGAAAATGCAATCAACGGTAGGTACTTACTCCAGGAGCCTTCAAAATCCATAACACAGGCTTGTAACGTATCTTCCAGTATCTGAATCGTCCTTTCAGACTGTCCATCTGTCTGAGGATGGAAAGCTATACTGAACATCAGTTTAGTACCCATAGCCCGTTGCAAACTCTGCCAAAACTTAGAGGTAAACTTCGGATCTCTATCCGAAACTATGGATTTTAGTACACCATGCAATCTTACTATTTCTTTGACGTACAAATCTGTGTACTGATCCACTAGAAAGGTTGTTTTAACTGGTAGAAAATGAGTAGACTTCGTAAATCGATCTACCACAACCCAAATTGAATCAAATAAACCCGTGGTTCTAGGTAATCCAACCACAAAACTCATTGTGATATCCTCCCATTTCCACTCAGGTAGGGTTAAAGGCTACAACAACCCTGCTGGTCTCTGATGCTCAGCCTTAAT
Organism: Cannabis sativa; assembly: GCF_029168945.1. Lineage (NCBI taxonomy): Eukaryota > Viridiplantae > Streptophyta > Magnoliopsida > Rosales > Cannabaceae > Cannabis > Cannabis sativa. Next base: position 66,432,365 of record NC_083601.1, read on the forward strand.
CTGCTGACAAGTTAGGCATGTCGATACAAATTCTACCACATTCTTCTTCATTCCGCTCCACCAGAAGTAGGGTTTAAGATCCTGATACATCTTTGTGGTGCCAGGATGCAAAGAATATGGAGTAGTATGAGCCTCTTCGAGAATTTCATTTCTAAGTTCACACTATTAGGAACACAGACTCTGGTCTTAAATAACAGTATTCCACTATCTGCACTGTAAAGTCTTTAGCTTTCCCAGCTGAAATCTCTTCTCTGACTTTTATTAGCTCTGGATCAGTTAGCTGAGCCACTTTAATACGTTCTAACAGATCTGACTGTAGCGTCAAGTTATGAAGTTTTCCTACTACAAACTCGATGCTTGATCTGACCATATCCTATGCTAACTGAGGTGAAATTTGAATCATGCTAGCTATCTGCCCGGGACCCTTTCTGCTCAGGGCATCAGCCACTACATTGGCTTTCCCAAGATGATAAAGGATCTCACAGTCGTAATCCTTAACCAACTCTAACCAACACCTCTGTCTCATATTCAAATCTTTCTGAGTAAAAAAATATTTGAGACTTTTATGGTAGGTATAAATTTCACATCTCTCTCCATAGAGATAATGCCACCAAATCTTTAAAGCAATCACTACTACAACAAGTTCTAGGTCATGAGTTGGGTATCGCTGTTCATAATCTTTCAATTGACGGGAGGCATAGGCAATAACCTGATCGACTTGCATCAAAACACACCCCAGACCCTGTCTAGATGCATCATAATAAACCACAAACTTCTCTCTATCAGAAGGCAGAGCTAGCACTGGAGCTGTAATTAATCTCTGCTTTAGCTCTTGGAAGCTAGCCTCACACTTATCTGACCACACAAAACGCTAATTTTTCTTAGTAAGCTCGGTTAAGGGTGTTGAAATTTTAGAAAACCCTTCTACAAACAAACGATAATAACCAGCCAGACCTAAGAAGCTTCTAACTTCAGTCACAGGTTTTGGTCTTGGCCAATCCCTGACGGATTCAATCTTTCCTGGATCCACCTTGATCCCATCTTTGCTAACAATGTGCCCAAGGAAGGATACCTGCGACAGCCAAAATTTACACTTCTTGAATTTGGCATACAACTTATGTTCTCAAAGCCGTTGCAGAACCATCCGAAGATGGTTCTCATGCTCCTTGTCTGATTGAGAATACACAAGGATGTCGTCGATAAACACAATAACACAAATATCGAGGAAATCCTTGAATACTGTAATGACCGCTATAGTAATGTGGATTAGTAAAGGCAATTAGCACTAATTTTTATTATTTTATTATTATTTGTGAATTAATTTAATTGTGGACCCCAATATTTAGAAATAAATATTAGAGTTATAATTTCTCAATTCCGGAGATTTTATTAAACTCTAGGGGTATTATTTAGCTTATATGTGAAATATGTTATTTTTATAATTTTTGCTCGGCGACAACGGAAAATACGATGGATGGCTAGATTGATCACATGGGTAAGTTTAGAACCTAATTTCATAGTGGGAAATATTTTAGAGAAAATAAATTATCGGGATTGAGTGGGGTTATAGAATTTGACCATTTTACCCCTAGTTTTAGAAATACCCTAGTTTTAAGTTAAGGGGCATTTTAGTCATTTGCTATTAAGTGGAATAGGTGGCTGTCCCTTTAGTTGACACCTAGCACTCTCATTAAAATTCAGCAAGGGATTAGTGAGTGATTCCCTTTTCATTTGAAAAATAAGTTTAGAAATTAAAAGAAAAAAATCAAGATAGAACCTCTCTCTCTCTCTCTCTCTTGCATTCGGCTGGGACAAACCAAGGGAGTTTGTTGTTGATTGTTGGATTTCAGCAAGGATTTCAGAGAAGAAAATCAATCTAAGGTAAGTTCCAATGAAACCCTTCTTAGTTTTCAAGTTTTTAAGTTAGGTTAAAATGGTGATTTTGATTATGAGGGGCTGTTAGGTTTTAAAATGCTTAGGGTTCAATTTCTAGGGTTAGTTTGAGTTAATCTAAGTCCCTAGCAGCTGGTTTTGATGCTTGATGTTAGTTCTAAGCAAGCTTGAGTTTTGAAACTCACGCTTTGAGCTTTAATGGCAACTTGAGATTTATTGTTTTGTTTTGTGAATTATTGGTTGGAAATGGTTGTTTATGCATTGTGTAGGTGTACTGGAGAGTTTGATAAAGTTTGGTTGAGATTTGAGGTCATGGGGGAAATTTTTGGGTTCCCAGCACAGAACCGGAATTCCGGTTCTGGGGGACCTGTACCAACCGGTCGACCGGATGGTGACCCAGAACCGGATTTCCGGTTGGAAACTGGTCTGCCTGTTGGGGAAATTTTTAGATACCTAGTTTTGCCCAATTTTGAGATATTTAGGGTATTTCCATGAGGTTTATCGATAGGGAAACTTTTAGTTTCAAGTTTAAATCCTGAAAAGTGATTTGGCGAGTCACTCATCTGTGTTACAATTATTGTGATTAGGGCATCCATCTAGCACGTGATTTCCGTTCAGGTCGGCCAGCACACTTGAATTCGGAAAATAGGTAAGAACTGTGTATAATGTATGATGTGATTATCTGAATGTGTGTATATGTGTTTGTATATGCATGCTTGAATTATGTTATGCACTACCAACACTTGTATGAATAAGTTATAGAGTGCATTGGTATAGTGATTATTATCGTTGTGAGTACGATACAGTGATACCAACACGGGCACGGGAAAATGCTAAGGTGTGTGGTACATCACACAGTGTTACTCAGTGTTTGGGGTAAACCCTACCAACACTCGTACAGTGAGGTACGATGTGTATGTGGTATAGTGGTTGTACCCTAGTGTTGAACGTTCATACTCATCTGTTAAGCTCTGTAAATAGATGTATGGGCGCCTATTTACAGGTCGAAAATTATATGGTATGTTATATGCATTTCTTACTGAGTCTGTTGACTCACAGTTTCTGCTTCCATGTGTAGGTAAAGGAAAGGCGAAGGCTGAACAAGAATGTGTTGGGTTTTGTGCCCTAAATAAAACCCATTACAATCTGATTAGTTATCAATTTAGAATTTTGAAGTGAATTATGATTACATGTATGTTACATGTTTATGGTTTAATATACATACTTGATATATGCACAAAATCAGTTAAATCCAGAACATATAGTTATTCACAATTACAGTATTGTCAATAAAGTGGAATGTGATTGTGATTATATGATTCAAAAGATTTGGTCCCTGTTCATCCGTGTTTTGGATTTACACTGATGTGATAATGAGCGATGAAGTATACTTACACTTGGAGTAAGTGTTATGTTCTTTCCAGAACATTGGCAAAGTATACTAGTTTCGAATGTATGGAGTATGCATTGGACTGGACCGATATTGAACTTGGTCAAAGATATTGTAAACTTACCGTTGTATCTTTCCAAGTCAATGTCAGAAGTTGATCTTAGATTAAGAGAATCTAAATCCTGATATGCTCAGGCTCAATCTCAGGAGTGCTATTCTTGTTCTTTGATTTATTAGTTAAGTCTACTTTTGGGTCAGGATAATACATATATTTTGGGAACATGATAGCATAACTGAGTGGGAGTGCTGAACATAAATATGGAAATCTATAGCTTCTACTGGTGTATAGAAGTAAAGTGATGATTCCTTTTGAGCTTAGTTAAATAGAAGGAAATAGATGAGCTCTTGTTTCAGTGACTGTATGTCAGATCACTAAAACATCATTTACAGGTAACTAAGTGTTCAAAGGGGCAAAATACATTGAGGGGTGTAAACGGTAAATTGGTCCCATCTCGATGTAAATCATCTATGTAGAGGATCTCTAAATCACATTAAGATTATAACAATGGTTAAATGAGATAGCATATTGATATCGTGAAACATATGATATGCTCTATATAAGTCTGAGAGTCCAATTCCAAATTCTAAGAGTGGATTCAACGAGGAATTAATAAGTTAGGGATTTACTTGGTAAATCGGTTCAACTTATTGGAAGCTCAGCATATAGATCCATGGTCCCCATTCTAGTTGAGACTATACTGTTTGTAAGACTCTGTAATTGATTTATTATTAATCGATTATAATTCTAAAAGTTAGACTATGTCTAATTTGTGAATTCTCACAGTTTAAGGATGAAATTGTAAATAGGAGGGTTTCTAGGTTTAATTATTAATTAAGAGACTTTTCATGTCTAATTAATAATTATTTTAAATGGCAATATTATTTAATAATCTATTTTAGTTATTAAATAATTAGTTTTGGCATTTAGGAAAAATGGCATTTTTGGAGAAATAGAAATAAAATTGAGGAAACTGCAAAATTCCAGTGAGGCCCATACACACCATGGCCGGCCACCCTTTGCATGTTTCCCAATCATTATTTTCAATTTAAATTGCCATATAATTGCTAATCAAAGCAAGTCTAAATAGGAAAGTGGTGGATCACACTAAATAAGCAGTTATTCAATTACACAGTAAAAGAGGAAACTGTTTATTTGGAAAGTTGTGCTCTTCCCTTTTCCAATATATAGCCGCCTCCTCTCTCTACTCTTGGCATGCTTGGGCAAGCTTTTGCTTTGCATTGTGACACACGAAATCAAGAGAGAATTTCGAAATTCCTAGTGAGAGAGAAGTGCCCACACACATCACTCAGTACCTCATTATAGTTTGGAAGACTGTGAAGGATCACATCCAACTGAAGAACTTTCGGGCTCAGATCTTGATTATACTCTGCTACAGACAGGAATCAAGAGTTAGAGATCTGAGTGGAAGGAGACATTAATTCTGCTGCCATCACTGTAAGTTATTCTTAACTTTTATGTGTTTAGTTCATCGTTTTAGAAGTTCAGTACTAGGTTGTTAAATCAACATACTTGTGAGTAGATTTAAGATCCTGGATAAATATAATTCCAACAGAATGAACCTGAGCTCGGGTGAGATTGTACATGTCAAGCAGCGCGACCTGGAGTGTTCGGTCTCGGGACATCTGGGAGTTGTATTTTGAAAGTCGCTGTGCGACCTGGAAATTATGTATTTTGAAATGTATAGTTTGAAAAGTAAATTTTACAAAGTTTGAAAACGGGATCTCGGAATTTGTAAATATTATAATATATTACAAAGTTTAGTATTTAAAGCAAAAGTTTTAATTTGACACGTTTTTCGAGAAATTTCTTTGATTAGCAAAGATTGCACAATAATTAAAAAAAAGCACTGTAGTGTGCCTTAGCATTAGGGCGTTACAATTTTGGTATCAGAGCCGCTAGGTTTGTCTACCGAAGCTTGCTGAGACATGTACAATCTTCATCAAAGAAAGCTCGGTTCACGGTTCAGTAAGCCTGTACTTGTTTAGTACTTAAAATAAATATGAATGTGAAAGCATGTTAGGAAGCATATTAGATTTTAATTAATTATTTATAAAAGTGTGTTGCCTTTAAGTATTTAAGAGCGGTGTTAAGTTTTGATCGCTGTCTAACCTGCCTGGCTTATGGATTCGCAGGCTAAGTCCTATTAAATGGACGCCCCGCGAAATACAAGAAGTCAGGGTGGCATCGTTGAGACCGGAGGCGGTCAGAGGAATCCTCAAAATCCTCGTGGTCGCGGCCGTGGCAGAGCTCAGGTTGGTCGCCCTGTAAATCCACCTCAAGCTCCTCCTGACTGGGAGCAAAGATTTGCTGAAATGCGAGATAGAATCCGCCAACAAGATGAAGAGATCCAAAGATTGAGGCAGCAGGGTCCTCCTGCCGTGCCTCCTCAAGTGGTTCAGGCCGTTGCAGTTCCTGCAGTGCCAGCAGAACAACCTGTTGCTGGCAACCGTATGGAGCCGTTGTACGAAAGATTCTGGAAACAGGCACCCCCAGTGTTTCTGGGAGGTCCTGATGTGATGAAGGCCGAGCAATGGCTTTCGGTGATTGATCGTATTCTCAATTTTATGGGAGTGGTTGGAAATGACCGGGTGACCTGCGCCACTTTTCAGTTTCAGGAAGACACTCTCGTGTGGTAGGAGTTGATAACCCTCTTTCGAGACGTCACGCTGATGACCTGGGAAGAATTCAAGGAGTTGTTTAACTCCAAGTATTACAATGAAGCAGTCCGCAGTGCAAAGCGGAAAGAGTTTACTGAATTAGTTCAAACTGAGGGAATGTTGGTTACAGAGTGTACGACAAAGTTTGACCGTTTGGCCAAGCTTGCAGCGGGGATTGTCCCAACCGACTTCAGTAAGAAAGAAAAATATTTGGCGGGTTTGAGTGCAAAGATTCGACATGATCTAGTGATTACTACCACTGAAGCAACCACATATGCAGAGATGGTTGAAAAGGCTCTGAGAGCCGAGGGTGCAGTGAAATTTCTTCAGGAGCCCCGGGTGACTCCAAGTGTTGGTGGGACCCCCACTGTTCCTACTCCTGTTTATGGTAGGGATGGTGGTGACTCCACCACCGAGCAGAAAAGAAAAATTGTTCCGGCTTCTGGTGGTTCGGGGCAAAGTAAGCGATTCCGTGGGAACCAAGGCAGAGGAGGACGCCAGGGTTACTCTTATCCGTAGTGTCCACGGTGCAAGAAACATCATCCGGGAGAGTGTAACCGGAAGACATGCTTCCTGTGTGGCATGGTGGGGCATTTCAAGAAAGATTGTCCCCAGGCAAAGAAAGAGGAGCCGAAAGTAGAAGTGAAACCGGTTCCTGCTCGAGTGTTTGCCATTACCCAAGCTGATGCTGCAGCTAGTCCTTCTGTTGTGACAGGTCAGCTTCCCGTCAACAACTTATTGTTTATAGTATTATTTGACTCGGGAGCTACACATTCATATGTGGCTACAAGAGTAATTGATCTTTTGGGTAGGCCTTGTGATATTTTAGAAAGAGGGTTTGGAACCCTAATGCCTAGCGGGGAATTGGTTATCTCTAATAGGCGCATTAGGTCTATGCCAATGAGGATCGAAGATAGGGAATTGAGTACTGACCTCATAGAATTGAAATTAACTGAGTTTGACATTATACTGGGAATGGATTTTCTATCCAAGTATTCGGCCAGTATAGATTGTAGGCGAAAAATGGTGACTTTTCAGCCGGAAGGTGAAGATCCATTTGTTTATGTTGGGTCAGTTTAGGGGTCTCGGATCCCGGTTATTTCTGTGCTGAGGGCTAGAGATTTACTATGCAATGGTTGTGTAGGATTTCTAGCGGTGGTATTTGACTCCAGCAGACCTGAAACATTTGGGCCTGAGGTAGTCCGGGTGGTGAAAGATTTTCTTGATGTGTTTCCCGAGGATTTGCCGGGGTTGCCGCCACAGCGAGAGATTGACTTTGTAATTGATCTGGCACCTGGAGTAGAACCTGTTTCTAAAGCTCCATATAGGATGGCTCCAGCAGAACTTAAGGAGCTTAAGTTACAACTTCAGGGGATGCTTGACATTGGGTTTATTCGATCCAGTGTATCGCCCTGGGGAGCTCCGGTTCTTTTTGTGAAAAAGAAGGATGGTTCCCTCAGAATGTGTATCGATTATCGGGAACTAAACAAGCTGACGATTAAGAACAAGTATCCGTTACCCAGAATCGACGATCTGTTCGATCAGCTTCAGGGAAAGACAGTGTTTTCGAAGATTTATTTACGGTCTGGTTATCATCAACTCAGAATTCGGGAGGAGGACATACCTAAGACTGCTTTTAGAACCAGATATGGGCACTATGAGTTTCTGGTAATGTCATTCGGATTGACTAATGCTCCTGCGGCCTTTATGGATCTTATGAATAGAGTATTCAAGGATTTCCTCGATAACTGCGTTATAGTGTTTATCGATGACATTCTTGTATACTCTCAGTCAGAAGAGGAGCACGAGCATCATCTTCGAATGGTATTACAACGACTTAGGGATCACAAGTTGTATGCCAAGTTCAAAAAGTGCAAATTCTGGTTGTCTGAGGTGTCCTTTCTGGGACATATTGATGGGAAGAATGGAATTATGGTTGATCCAAAAAAGATAGAATCAGTGAGGAACTGGCCGAGGCCCAAGTCTGTGACGGAAGTTCGAAGTTTTCTCGGATTAGCAGGGTATTATCGGCATTTCGTTGAAGGATTTTCTAAACTTTCTATGCCCCTAACCGAATTGACCAAGAAAAATCAGAGATTTGTGTGGTCAGATAAGTGTGAGACAAGCTTTCAGGAGTTGAAGCAACGTTTGATAACAGCTCCGGTGTTAGCTTTGCCATCAGATCAAGAGAAATTTGTGGTTTATTGTGATGCGTCCAGACAGGGTCTGGGATGTGTTCTGATGCAAGCTGACAGAGTCATAGCCTATGCCTCTCGTCAATTGAAAGATTATGAGCAGCGTTACCCAACTCATGATTTAGAGCTCGCTGCTGTAGTTTTTGCTTTAAAGATATGGCGACATTATCTTTACGGTGAAAAGTGTGAAATTTATACAGATCATAAGAGTCTTAAATACTTTTTCACCCAGAAAGATCTGAATATGAGGCAGAGAAGATGGTTAGAGTTGGTTAAAGACTATGATTGTAAAATACTGCCTTTCACCCTCAGACTGATGGTCAGTCAGAAAGAACTATTCAGATTTTGGAAGATTTACTGCGAGCTTGTGTCATGGACTTTGAGGGTTCATGGAGTAAGTACTTGCCTTTAATTGAATTCTCCTACAACAACAGCTACCAAAGTACAATAGGGATGGCTCCCTATGAGATGTTATATGGTAGAAAATGTCGTTCTCCTATTCATTGGGACGAGACAGGAGAAAGGAAGTACCTGGGTCCAGAGTTAGTGCAGAGGACCAATGAAGCTATTGATAAGATCAAGGCTCGGATGCTTGCTTCTCAAAGCAGGCAGAAAAGTTATGCTGATCCGAAGCGCAGAGATGTTACATTTCAGGCAAGGGAACATGTTTTCCTGCGGGTTTCACCAATGAAGGGTATTAGACGCTTCAGGAAGAAGGGTAAGTTAAGCCCTAGGTTCATTGGGCCATTTCAGATACTCGAGAAGGTCGGGCAGGTAGTGTTGGAATTTATTTTACCAGGATCTTAGATCTACTCACAAGTATGTTGATTAACACCCTAAATATGAACTTTCTAAAACGATGAAATAAACACATATAAAGTTTCGAAAACCTTACATTGGGTGCAGCGGAACATAATGACTCCTTCCGTTCAAATATCTAGCCCTTGATTCCTTTCTGTAGCAGAGCATTATCAATATCAAAACCTGGATCTCTTTCTCTGAATCTTTGATGCTGAAACCTCCTTCTTGCTGAAAGTCTTTCTTCACGATCTTCCTCACTATGATTGAGGTATCACTTGCTGTGTGTGGGCACTACTCATACACTAAGGATTTCAAAATTCAAGAGGAAGAGAGAGAGAGTGTGTTCGACCAAAGATAGGGAGAGAGAAGGCTCAGGTTTTTCTGATTCAGAAAGTGTCACAAGAAGTGTAATTTTCCTGAAGCCTTCACTATCTATTTATAGCATTCCACTAGGGTTAGGTTTGAATTATTTGGCATTAAAATAATGAAAATATTAGAGGGAAAAACCCTCCAAAAGTGGCCGGCCCCACATAGTGGATTTGGGCCTCACTTTTTGCAATTTTGCAGTTTTATCTTTTCTGCATCTGATTTTCTCAAAAACGCCAATTTTCTAATTCAACCATTTAAATGCCAATTCTAACTATTTAATAACTATAAATAATTATTAAATAATATTGTCATTTATCATATTTATTAATTGAACCATACAAAGTATCATAATTAACAAATATACCCCTATAAACTCTTTCTTTACAATTTTGCCCTTACTTAGTGAAAATTCACAAATAGACATAGTCTAATTTGAGAATTATAATTGATTAATCAAAACAAATTACATGAGTCTTACAAGCAATATTATCTCAACTAGTGCGGGGACCATGGGTCTATATAACTGAGCTTCCAATAAGTAGATCAAGAATTTATTACTAAAATTCACTAACTTATTAATTCTTTGTTGAATCCACGCATAGAACTTAGAATTACACTCTCAGTATATAGAATGCTCTATATGTTCCACCATATAGACACATCATTAGTTATCCATTGTTATAATCCTAATGTGATCAATGATCCTCTATATGAATGATCTACACTGTAAAGGGATTAAATTACCGTTACACCCTACAATGTATTTATTCCTTAAAACACTTGACCCCGTATAAATGATATTTCAGCTTATGTGAAATGAGTACTCCACCATTTATGTTCGTTTGGTCAAGCTCGAAGGAGATCATCCTTTGCTTACTATTCGCCAGATAGAAGCTATAGATTCCATGTTTATATTAGCGCTCCCACTCAATTGCACTACCGTGTTCCCAAAATGTACGTATCACCCTGACCTAAAAGTAGGCTAACTAACAAATCAAAGAACACGAATAGCCTTTCAAGATTGAGCCTAATCATAACAGGATTAAGAACATTTGATCTAGGATCAACTAGGCGATATTGACTTGAATAGATATTACGGTAAGTTTAATAAATCTAAGTTAAAGTTCAATATCGGTCCCTTTCGATGCATACTCCATGCATCCAACCTGAGCTTTACTTTAATCAATGCTCTGGAAAGAACATAGCATTTCTCCAAATGCAGGTAAACTCTTGTTGTAGATTATCATATCAGTAAAACCCTATGTCTGATAAATCTAGGAAACTTTATTCAGATAGTCATGTTTACTTTCCAATGTGTTGACGACACAATAAACAGGATCAAGTATGTGAAAAGGGTTTCAGATGAATTTATACATTATGTACATATAATCATGAAATAAATCATGTGAACCATGCAACATTAAATGTTATTTCTGATCTATATTAATAAGTAAATCTGATTATATTGAAATGAGTTTTATTTAGGGCATAAAACCCAACAAACTCCCACTTGCACTAATATAAAACAAAAAGTGCGTTTCAAATAATCTCAACACCTTGATATACAAATCAAGTGTAGTAGTAGTAAACTCCTTGTAATAGGATCTGAAAGATTGAATTAAACACAACCTTTTCTCCACCATTACTCTTCCTTTAATCACAAAATCATTGATAATGTGAAATTCCTCTCTATATGTCTACTCTCTTGGGATACTGGATTCTATATCTTTGGCAACTACTTTTGGTTAATCAGGAAATTAACACTATTAGTTTAAGGCAATTTGGAATGATGCAAAAAAATGTATAGAACTTTCCTTAGACTGAATAAGTACCTTTCCTACAACCTTAACATTCAGTCCCTCTCTGGTAGACCTAGGGACTTCGGATAGGTTTTTACACTTCTCCAAAATCACTATTCCACCCCAAGAGTAACCACCATCTTATCAGAAAGATTTACTAGCACAAAGGCAAATTTTGATTTTTGATGTGGTGTAGTCTAAGAGTTTTAAACACACTCTTATAGACTAACATATAGTTCCTCTTCTTAATCTTACGATTTACTTGATTGTCTTCCAATGTTCTTCTTCTGGATTAATCTGATACCTACTCTTTTCTCCCACTCAACAGCAAGTATCTGGTCTAAGGCATAGCATATCCAAGACCTCTCACTGTTGATATAAGAAATTCTTTCATGGCTTTATCTTTTCTGGTATAGTTAAGACTTTTCCTTAGATAAATAAAATCTATACCTAAGAAGTTGTGAAGCTTCTATAGATTGCCATTAGAAAGAAAATGCTTCAGCATCTTACTAAAGTAAGTTGCTTGCATTAGAGTAAGTAATTACCAGGTATACCACAAGCCATAGGTTTAGATAAACTCAAACCTATAATACTAGGAACAGGAAGTTTTTTTAAGTCTACTGAATGGGTTTATAAACGAAAATTTCCTTTTATGTCATTGTAATAGAAAACTTTAGGTTATTCCATGTGAATGGATTAAACCATAGTTCTTTTGGCTTTCTTCTTAGTTTCTTATCTTGACAATCCATTACTTGTTTAAACTCACAATGGATTTTAATCACTAGTGTCTCCCAAGTCATGAGAAGGTGAGTTCCTAGAAACTCTCCCACTACGACAAGGTACCGTGAATTATGTCGAAGAAAACTAAATGGTATTGATCTCTTCGGTTGTGAAAAGACAACAGAGGCAGTAGGATCATCATATGTTATACAAGATGATAGAACACTTTTGGAATCAAGAAATAAATATCTCCTTTATTTGCTACTTGTTTTCAGACTTAGTCATTATCTTAGAAAAGTAGTATTTGTTTGAACAAACACTTTCTTATCTATTCACAATGGGATGGTCCACCCCTAATCACTTAGAATAGCTAACAAACCATGGTTAACAGTTCTAGCTTTTCTTAAGATTTTGATTAGGTCATCCATGAATCTAGTAATGATTTACATTAAGTATACAACCATTACATCATTCTGAAATTGTATTACCATAGAAGGAATTAGGCAATGACTAGTAACTAATCATCAATATGCAACTCGAAATTTCTGGGGAGGTAAGTTTGGATATAATTCAAAAATCAATTGAATGATCTTTGAACTGCATCCCTATCAGTTCCCAAGATCTTTAACAACTTACCTTAATAGTTTTAACCATTGCTAGAAATTAATGAAATTTTTCAAACATTTCAAATTTCTTGCTAAAAGGTATAATCTAGAGTTATCGTTTTAAGAATACAACGAAAAACTCATATCCACCCCTGAATGTACATCCATCTGCGAATGAGATGAATTACTTGTTGGAAATTATTTTACCAGGATCTTAGATCTACTCACAAGTATGTTTATTGACACCCTAAATATGAACTTTCTAAAACGATGAAATAAACACATATAAAGTTCAAGAAACCTTACATTGGGTGCAGCGGAATAATATGACTCCTTCCGTTCAGATATCTAGCCCTTGATTCCTTTCTGTAGCAGAGCATTATCAATATCTGAACCTGGATCTCTTTCTCTGAATCTTTGATGCTGAAACTCCTTTTGCTGAATGTCTTTCTTCACGATCTTCCTCACTATGATTGAGGTATCACTTGCTGTGTGTGGGCACTACTCATACACTAAGAATTTCGAAATCTCAATGAGGAAGAGAGAGAGAGTGGGTTCAGCCAAAGATAGGGAGAGAGAAGGCTCAGGTTTTTCTCTGAAGGAAAAATATAAAATTTAAGTGTAATTTTCCTGAAGCCTTCACTATCTATTTATAGCATTCCACTAGGGTTAGGTTTGAATTATTTGGCATTAAAATAATGAAAATATCAGTTTAAATTGCCTACAAAAGTGGCTGGCCATGCTTAGTGGATTTGGGCCTCACTTTTTGCAATTTTGCAGTTTTACCTTTTCAGCATCTAATTTTCTCAAAAACGCCAATGTTCTAATTCAACCATTTAAATGCCAATTCTAACTATTTAATAACTATAAATAATTATTAAATAATATTGTCATTTATCATATTTATTAATTGAACCATACAAAGTATCATAATTAACAAATATACCCCTATAAACTCTTTCTTTACAATTTCGCCATTACTTAGTGAAAAATTCACAAATAGACATAGTCTAATTTGAGAATTATAATTGATTAATCAAAACCAATTACATGAGTCTTACAAGCAATATTATCTCAACTAGTGGGGGGACCATGGGTCTATATAACCGAGCTTCCAATAAGTAGATCAAGAATTTAGGACTAAAATTCACTGACTTATTAATTCTTCGTTGAATCCACGCATAGAACTTAGAATTGCACTCTCAGTATATAGAATGCTCTATATGTTCCACCATATAGACACATCATTAGTTATCCATTGTTATAATCCTAATTTGATCAATGATCCTCTATATGAATGATCTACACTGTAAAGGGATTAGATTACCGTAACACCCTACTATGTATTTTATCCTCAAAATACTTCACCCCGTATAAATGATATTTCAGCTTATGTGAAATGAGATCTCCACCATTTATTTTCGTTTGGTCAAGCTCGAAGGAGATCATCCTTTGCTTACTATTCGCCAGATAGAAGCTATAGATTCCATGTTTATGCTAGCGCTCCCACTCAATTGCACTACCGTGTTCCCAAAAAGTACGTATCACCCTGACTTAAAAGTAGGCTTAACTAACAATTCAAGGAACACGAATAGCCTTTCAAGATTGAGCCTAATCATAACAGGATTAAGATCATTTGATCTAGGATCAACTAGGCGATATTGACTTGAATAGATTTTACGGCAAGTTTAATTAAATCTAAGTCAAAGTTCAATATCGGTCCCTTCCGATGCATACTCCATGCATCCAACCTGAGCTTTACTTTAACCAATGTTTTGGAAAGAACATAGTATTTCTCCAAATACAAGTAAACTCTTGTTGTAGATTATCATATCAGTAAAACCCTGTGTCTGATAAATCTAGGAAACTTTATTCACATAGTCATGTTTACTCTCCAATGTGTTGACGGCACAATAAACAAGATCAAGTATGTGAAAAGGGTTTCAGATGAATCTATACATTATGTACATATAATCATGAAATAAATCATGTGAACCATGCAACATTAAATGTTATTTCTGATATTAATAAGTAAATCTGATTATATTGAAATGAGTTTTATTTAGGGCATAAAACCCAACAAACTCCCACTTGCACTAATATAAAACAAAAAGTGCGTTTCAAATAATCTCAACACCTTGATATACAAATCAAGTGTAGTAGTAGTAAACTCCTCGTAATAGGATCTGAAAGGTTGAATTAACCACAACCTTTTCTCCACCATTACTCTTCCTTAATAACAAAATCATTGATAATGTGAAAATCCTCTCTATATGTCTACTCTCTTGGGATACTGGATTCTATATCTTTGGCAACTACTTTTGGTTAATCAGGAAATTAACACTAGTAGTTTAAGGCAATTTGGAATGATGCCAAAAAATGTATAGAACTTTCCTTAGACTGAATAAGTACCTTTCCTGCAACCTTAACATTCAGTCCCTCTATGGTAGACCTAGAGACTTCAGATAGGTTTTTACACTTCTCCAAAATCACTATTCCACCCCAGAGTAATCACCATCTTATCAGAAAGATTTACTAGCACAAAGGCGAATTTCGAAATCTGATGTGGTGTAGTCTAAGAGTTTTAAACACACTCTTATAGACTAACATATAGTTCCTCTTCTTAATCTTAGGATTTACTTGATTGTCTTCCAATGTTCTTCTCTTGGATTAATCTGATACCTACTCATTACTGCCACTCAACAGCAGGTGTCTGGTCTAAGGCATACAAAAGCATATCTAAGACCTCTCACTGTTGATATAAGAAATTCTTTCATGGCTTTATCTTTTCTGGAATAGTTGAGACTTTTCCTTAGATAAAATCTATGCCTAAGAAGTTGTGAAGCTTCTATAGATTGCCATTAGAAAGAAAATGCTTCAGCATCTTACTAAAGTAAGTTGCTTGCATTAGAGTAAGTAATTACCAGGTATACCAAGAGCCATAGGTTTAGATAAACTCAAACCTATAATACTAGGAATAGGAAGTTTGTTAAGTCCATAGAATAGACTTATTAACTAAAATTTCCTTTTATGTACTTGTAATAGAAAAACATTAGGTTACTCCATGTGAATGGATTAAACCATAGTTCTATTGGCTTTCTTCTTAGTTTCTTATCTTGACAATCCATTACTTGTTTAAACTCACAATGGATTTTAATCACTAGTGTCTCCCAAGTCATAAGAAGGTGAGTTCCTAGAAACTCTCCCACTACGACAAGGCACCGTGAATTATGTCTAAGAAAACTAAATGGTATTGATCTCTTCGGTTGTGACAAGACAACAGAGGCAGTGGGATCATCATATGTTATATAAGATGATAGAACACTTTTGGAATCAAGAATTAAATATCTTCTTTATTTGCTACTTGTTTTTCAGACTTAGTCATTTTCTTAGAAAAGTAGTATTTGTTTGAACAAACACTTTCTTATCTATTGACAATGGGATGGTCCACCCCTAATCACTTAGAATAGCTAACAAACCATGGTTAACAGTTCTAGCTTTTCTTAAGATTTTGATTAGGTCATCCATGAATCTAGTAATGATTTACATTAAGTATACAACCATTACATCATTCTGAAATTGTATTACCATAGAAGGAATTAGGCAACGACTAGTAACTAATCATCAACATGCAACTCGAAATTTCTGGGGAGGTAAGTTTGGATATAATTCAAAAATCAATTTAATGATCTTTGAACTGCATATCTACTAACTATTTCTCCACCCCTATCAGTTCGCAAGATCTTTAACCACTTACCTTAATGGTATTAACCATTGCTAGAAATTAATGAAAATTTTCAAACATTTCAAATTTCTTGCTAAAAGGTATAATCTAGAGTTATCGTTTTAAGAATACAATGAAAAATTCATATTCACCCCTAAATGTACATCCATCTGCGAATGAGATGAATTACTTTCAGTGGATATAGGCATATTAACTCTTTGCAGAGATTGATCTTGTCAAATCCACTATGAACAAGATACAAATGCCATAGAATAATAAAAATTTGGTTGTGTCTTTTTGATGACTTAGGTTTAGTTACATCAAAGAGTTCTTAGAATAGTGCAAGTGGATCTTGGTCACAGAATACCTAACTCATATTCCATACAGTTTGAATCCATTAATAGAAGATGGATATTAAACACGTGAGAAAGTTTAACTGTATTGTATTCTGGAATTAGAAATATAAGAAAATTTCTGTTTGGATTCTAAAATTAAAGTCAAAGACTTAAATTCAACCAAATATAATGAGTAATTCTTTCTTGGACCACCACTACTACTTAAACTCTAAGTCAGATTTGCCCATACAAGTAGGAGATTTCTAGGATTGAGGATTTATATCAATTGGGAATTGAATTTCGGGATTATAATCATATGCGTCATTTAATTTCTTAAGAGAAAATATAATGACATGAAATGATTTATAGACCATTCATCCAATGATATATTATTGAGCTAATTCGAAATGAATAAGCTAGGAGGAATTAGGATAATTTCGTTTATAAATAAGAATCCAACGATGCTTCGATTAGCGAAAGACAAAGTAATCTTATTTATGTAATCTTCTTGTTTCATATTGTAAAAATACTAGTCTAAGGTGTCATCAATTGATGAACAACTAGATGTTGCATATACAATATTTATCTTTCGAGATCTTACACTATTATGTATGTCTAATGGTGAAAATCCATTAGGGATTTATCTCATTAGAAAAACAAACATGTTAGACCAACAATGAAGATTCAAAATTAAACTACAACTTAATAACAGAAAATAACATGGTTCAATATAAATTCATACACAATTCAGAAATTATAAACATATAGCAAGTAGGAATGACTACTGAAAATACTAAAACATACAATCCTAAATAATTTCCAAGGTTTTCAACAAACTGATACAGTGTCCCGGTAGGCGAGAGTCAAAGCATCATTTATTGAATATAGTTGTCAGCTCATCTAAAATAGAAATCATTCTAGCAACTTTTTATTCGATCAAAATAAGAATCCAACGTTGTCCCGGTAGGCGAGAGTCAAGGTTATTCTCATTTTATGAGCTTCCACCATTGTTTAATGTTTTATGAGTTTATCTCTAAGTAGTCACCGTAGGGGAGAGTCTAAATAGAGACGAAAACTCACAAAACACTTATCAAATGAAATCTTACGGTGTTAAATGCGTTCAACGAATAACCATCCATAGGGGGACGAAGTCTAGCGTCTCGAGGTTATATTGAAAACATTTAACTTTTGTAAGACCAACAATGGAGATCGAATATCTTAATAATAATCAAGCTCATTATTTAAAGTGAGTTGTATTTTCTTTGATTTTCCTTATTTAATTTATTTATTTTAAATATATATTTATTTAAAATTTCCAATTTAGAATGAAAAATTCTAAATATAAATTTTAATTTAATATTTATAAATTTTACTTAGATGGATATAAAAATAACATGAATTATTTCCATCTTAGTAATAATTTCCAATAAATATTTAGAAAAATATTCAATTTAAGTTGTTACAAAATTAATATAAATTAATTTACAACTCAAATTTAATTTTCTATAAATATATATTGCATTTCGAAAAATTAAAGTATCTAAGAATACAATTTTCGAAAATGCATGTTAAAATAAAAAATTAATCCTGGAAAAATTATTCTAATTTAATGTTGGCCCAAAATTAATTAATAAAATTAATTTACAACAAAAAATATAATTTTCCTATTTAATTGAATATATAAGAAAAATTTCAAATATTTAAGTATGATGATGAAAATCAACTTAAATATTAATTTTCTATTTAATTAAATACACTAGAAAAATACTTCAAGCAAAAATATCATCTATCTAGATTTTCCTTTGACTAATTAATTCAATTTCTAATAATATACATTAATTCAATTTATTTTAAATTAATCAATAGATGAAAAAAAATCATTGATTTAAGTTGATCCAAGAATTAATTAAAATAAATAATTAATTTACAACTTAATCTATTTTTCAAGATAAAATTCGAAATTCTAGCATTTAAGAAATGCAATTTCGAAAATTGATTAATAAAATAAAGAAAAAATATATTTTAAAAATTATTTAAATTTAGTTGAAAAAATAAATTTCAACTAAAAATAATTTTCTATTTAATTAAATCTCATGAAAAAGAAATATTTAAGTATGATGATAAAAATCAACTTAGATATTCAATTTTCAAATTAATTAAATGTATTAAATTCAAGAAATAAATAATTAAGTTTAGAGAAGGCTTAATTATTAGTCTCTAGTTTAATACTAGGAAAAATATACTTAAAATAAATTGTACCAAAATTAATTATATAAATAATTAATTTCACAATGTATAATATTTTCCTATTTAATATTAGAAATAATAAGTAGTCTAGAAATAACTATCTAGAAAATATCTTATTTGACTAAGTATCTTTTCCACAAAATTTGAAAAAAAAATATCTAATTTAAGTTGTATTAGAAAAAAATCTAGAACTTAAATATTTTTCAAATTTAAATTTAATTAAATATCAAAAATTAAGTTGTAACCACTTAATTTGAAAATATTCTATTTTAAGTTAATATTCGAAAAGATATTAACTTAAAAAATATCTAGAGAATCTTAATAACCAATGCCTAAAATTCCTCAACTTAATTTTGAAATTTGAAATTCAAAAGATATTCAGATTTAAGTTGGTTAGTTGTAGATAACTAAATATCAACTTAAATAAGAATATTTAATGAAAAATTTAAATTAAGTTCCAGAAAGAATCTAGATGGTTATAATTCTATATTTAATTAAATACAAGAAAATACATACAGTTTAGCTTAGAATAAAAAATTCTTTAAACTATAATTTTCTTAAATTAATTTCAAAATAAATGAAATTAATTATGTTGCTAATCAATTTTATTAGGTTAAACTAGTGTAATTAACCTAGTACAGTTGTTCAAATCAGGCAAATGGGCCTTTACAATTGGGGTGGTTCATGTGAGGGGGTGATGGGTTCAGTATGTCGTACCCACTACTATGGCTCCCAACTCTCACACAAGGCCCAAAAGAGAGGAATTTAACCTTAATAAGAACAACTGTTATTAATTGAATAAGCCCAATAACTAAATGGGCCTAAATAAATTCTATCAAGAACTATGCTAATTTATTTTAGCAACAACAACCTATATGTGTCTATAATCAAATTAAACAAATAGGCTCACACAGGCACACTTTGGATGGGTCCTATCATGTTGCTAGGTCATACACAGATGAAAGAAGATTGTAAATATACCTGTTACAAATTATTAACTTGACCAAGGGAGCCATCAGATCATTAGATCTGGCAAAAAGTAACCATGGCTATTTGCAATCAAGTAATAATAGGTTTTGAAAACTTACAAACAAGCTAAAACACATACTCCTGCGACAAGGTTAGCTGGATAGTTGGATGTAAGATTTATTTAATTTAAATTAAATAATTCATTTCGAAAATAATAAATTAAATAAAAAAAAATTTCGAAAATTTAAAAAAAATTTGAAAAATTTGAAATTTTTTAAAAAATTTAAATTTAAAATTAAACCTACAATTTTTGAAAAATTAGGTTTCAACCAACCTAAATATCATTTCAAAAATTTGCTAACTACTTTTAAATTTTAAATGTTATTTTATAAATAAAAATTAAATAAAAAATTAGAAAAGATAAATAAATATCTTTTTCAAATTTTAAATGTAATTTAAATAAATAAAATAACAAAATTTAAAAAATTAGCAAAATATCTTATATCATTTAAAAATTACATGATTATAAATATCTTATTTTTAAATTTAAAATAAGATAAGATATAATCAAATTTTAAAATAAGATAGATTTTAAGCAAGAGGATAGATACTAATTCTATTCAAATTCAAATTACACTAATATCTTGAATTAAATTTAAAAAATATTAAATTAATTCAAAATGGTAATTAGAATTGAATTAGGAATAGTAATAGTATAAATACAAAACTATACCAAAAATCGAAAGTTAATTCCATGAAAAAGCATGAAAAATCGAAGAAAAACGAAAAAATTGTGAACTGTACGGACAGATTTGCGATCGCAGGAAAAATTTCAAAGACAAATAGATTTTTTCAAATCTTCAAAAATTCATAACTAATTCAAATAAAATCGAAATTGAGTTCTGTAAAAGGCTAACTTGCTTAATTTTTCCCATACTATCCAATAAAAATAATTCCAGAAACAAAATCGCAATTATTTTTCACGAAAATTTACAAACATCAATCAATCATCAAATAACACTCAATACAACATGATACCATCCAAAGAACATACAAATAATCGTTTTAAAGTCCAAATTTCTTGCAAGTAAATCAATTACCATGGCTCTGAGGCCAGTTGTTGAAAATTATTTTACCAGGATCTTAGATCTACTCACAAGTATGTTTATTGACACCCTAAATATGAACTTTCTAAAACGATGAAATAAACACATATAAAGTTTAAGAAACCTTACATTGGGTGCAGCGGAATAATATGACTCCTTCCGTTCAGATATCTAGCCCTTGATTCCTTTCTGTAGCAGAGCATTATCAATATCTGAACCTGGATCTCTTTCTCTGAATCTTTGATGCTGAAACTCCTTTTGCTGAATGTCTTTCTTCACGATCTTCCTCACTATGATTGAGGTATCATGTAAAGCCCGCTTAGTTAATTTGGAAATTAGCAGTTATTTATGTTAATCAGGAAATTATTTATAGCTATTTAAATAATTTATTATGGATATTTATGGAATTCAGATATGCATGTGTATGTTATCAGTAGCTTTTATATTTCGTATTTCCGGTGTCCGGTATTTTGGAACGCGGCGTTTGGCTCAGTAGAAATCACAACTTAGTATGTTAGTATTTTGGGGACGGGTTTAGACATTGGGAATGTCGGGAATGGCCGGGAATTTAGAATGTCCCAAAAATACCCCTTTAGTATGAATTATGTGATTTTATGGTGGAGGGGCAAAATGGTCTTTTTGCCCCATTAGTGTTTTGTCTTATATGATTTATTAAATGGAAAATGAATAATTAGTTATGTGATTATTTGGCTGAAATGGATTTTAAAAGATAGTATATTATGTTATTAATGTCTTTTTCCAACACTTAGTTTTTTTTTTAAAAGAAATTCCAACACACACACTCACTCAAAGCTCTCTCTTTCTCCCTCATTTCGGCTGGATCTTGGGCTGCTAGGGCAGAGATTTTTCCTCTTCAAAGCTTGTGATTTTCTCCTCCTCTAAGTGTAATTCAAGTCTAGGTTGGATTCCTTTTACTTCCCTTTTGTGTTTATTCAAGAAAAATGATGAAAATGTGATTTGCATGTTGGATTTTTATGTTGTTGTTGCTGCTGTAATCTAGTGATTATTTTGTGTTTAAGCATGTTAGATTAGGGTTGTTTTGATGCTTGATTACTAGGGTGAGCATGCTAGAAGTTTATATGTGAAAATATGTGATTTTGAGAGAAAATGCCATGTTTTGTTGCTGTGAAGTTGCTGGGTGTTTCTGTATGTTTTCAGAGGTGATTATATGCTTAGTTAAGTAGAATTAACTAGGCTAGGGTGCATGCTAGAGGGTTTAACCAAGTTTGAGTTCTTGAACTCAAAGCTTGGTCTTCAATGGTGAAATTTGCTTGTGAGGTTTCTGGGTAGGTTTGAGGCCTTGGAATGGTCATTTGGGACCTATGTAGGAGGTCTGGAAAGTTTGGGACCATTTGGGTTCGAATTGGTCAAGATATGTGAATTTTTGCTTGTCGTCGCGAGGAACCGGAATTCCGGTTGAGCATCCGGAATTCCGGATGGGGGTTCAGATTTTCCCAGAACCGGAATTCCGGTTGGGCAACCGGACTTCCGGATGGGGGATTTTTCAGAACCCTAGTTTTCCTCGTTTTTGGGTTTTTAGGGGTATTGCCATGCTTTTTATCGATAGGGAAACTTTTAGTTTCGAGTTTTAGTCCCCGGGAAGTGATTTAGCGTGTCACTTATAGCGTTGTGGTTTTTATGGTTTAGGAGCCAGTAATCCGCCGTTCAGCTTCAGTTCCAGTCAGGTTGACCGGCACACCTGAAATCGGAATCCAGGTAAGATTAGTATAACAGTATGCATATGTAGATTACATGTTTAGCGTGCATGTAGGAAGCCTGTTAGATTACATTAGATATGTATTTAGGCTTCGAACCATCCAACCCTGTCACGTCGGTACAGGCTGGAGTATGACCAACCGGAGTATGACCGGTTTGACCGATCAGCCGACACTTGGTTGGTGGTTCCGTGCTATTGACGTATCCCGTCGGTACAGCCGGAGTATGACCACGGCGGAGTATGACCGGCTCGACCGATCAGAGGATATAGTAACACGTCGAGA
The DNA here is from genome assembly GCF_029168945.1 of Cannabis sativa. NCBI lineage: Eukaryota > Viridiplantae > Streptophyta > Magnoliopsida > Rosales > Cannabaceae > Cannabis > Cannabis sativa. The sequence goes on from NC_083601.1 coordinate 66,455,278, forward strand.
CAGCCGGAGTATGACCAAGAATGCCGGAGTATGACCGGCTCGACCGATCGTGTTGTTACGTGTCAATAGTACCGTCCCCCGAACGTTCAAAACTCGGCACCATGTTGGACATGGCAGGAGTGCTCAGTACCATGTTGGACATGGCAGTAGCGGGACTAAGTATCGTGTTGGACACGGCAGCCGCTTTATGTATGATATTATTATGCTTTTCTTACTGAGTCCGTCGACCCGCGCTTACGTTGCATGTGTAGGTAAAGGCAAGGCAGTTGCTGATGGACCGTGAGCGAGCTTATGGGATTGTACATGTCGGGGCGGTTAGGCCTGGAGCGTACGATCCTCGGGACAGCAGGGCTGAGATTTTTGTAATTGTCGTTAGACGACTTTTTTTTTGATGTAAAAGTTGAACAGTGAAAACGTTTGTAAATATTTTTATAAATCGGGATCCCGAGACTTTTTGCAAAATGGTTTATAAGTTTAATGAAAAAGCAAAATTTTAATTAATCACGTTTTTCCATAAACCTCGTTGATTAGCAACGAGCTGCACAGTACGTTTAAAAATCACGTAATACGCCTAAGTTAGTTAGGGTGTTACAATTTGGTATCAGAGCCGCCAGGTTGTCTTCCGAAGATCGTCACGACATGTATAATCATCATCAGCAGTTAGCTCGGTTCACGGTTCAGTAAGCCTTTATTGCTTTAGTAGTTTATTTTATTCAGTTATGAAAAAGAAAAGCCTGTTAGGAAGCATGTTAGTAGCCTGATAGTAGAATAGGCGCATGTTTCATTTCTAATTTCCAAATTAAGCGGCATTAGTAAGCTCGCCCTGAATACGACCTGATATGCCAACTTTTGGTTTCGCAGGCGGTTCTAGCTAGATGGACGCCAGGCGGACAACCAGGAGTCGAGGCAACTCAGTGGGGTCGAATCAGGGAGAGGGAGCTCGGTTTCCCCCACCTGCTAGGGGCCGAGGTAGAGGTCCCCGAGGCAGGGCTCGTGGTCGGGGTGATGAGAACCCGCCACAGTCGCCCAGGCTCCCCCACCCGATCGTGGAGCCCCGAACCGGGAGTTGCGGTTTGCGGAGATGCAAGCCAGATCGAAGAACAAGACCTCGAGATTCGTAGGTTGAGGCGGCAGTGGTGCTCCCGGCAGGTTCCGGGCGCCGAGTAGTTCCGGCGGCACCGCCCCCGCCGCCTGTGCCGAGATGGTAGTGGCGGCCCGCCGATTGGAACCTTTATATGAGCGGTTCCCGAAGCAAGCACCTCCGTATTCCTGGGAGGTCCGCATGTGTCGAAAGCCGAGCGGTGGCTTACGCGTGATCACCGAGAATCTTGAACTTTATGGGTGTCACCGCAACGACAGCAGTGGTGTGTGCCACATTTCGGGCCAGTGAGGATGCCCTGGTATGGTGGGACATGGTGTCTCAGATTCATGATGTCACCACCATGACTTGGGAGAGGTTCCAGGAACTTTTCAACGCGAAGTACTACAACGAGGCGGTTAGAAGCGCCAAGAGAAAGGAATTCGTTCACCTGACCCAGCGGGAGAACATGAGTGTCACTGAGTATACTACTCAGTTTGACCGGTTGGCGAGATTAGCCTCGGGAATTGTGCCGACCGACTTCAGCAGAAAGGAGAAGTATCTGGACGGGTTGAATCCCAAGATCAGGCATGACCTGATGATTACCACTGACGACAGCACCACCTACGCTCAGATGGTGGAGAAGGCACTGCGAGCTGAGGGCGCAGTGGGGTGTATGTCTGAGTCAGCTAGTACTCCGGTTGGTGGCGGAGCTCCTACCCCTCCTGCATCAGGCTTCAGCAGGGGGAGTAGTGGTTCGGCCATTGATCAGAGGAAGAGGGCACCCACTGCTTCCGGCGGCTCGAGTCAGAACAAGAGGTTCCGGGGGAACCAGAACAGAGGGAGTCGTCCTGGTGGTAATGAGACTCGCTTCTCCTACCCCGAGTGCCCTAGCTGCAAGAGGCACCATCTGGGGAGAGTGCGGGCGGTGGATGCTTTCATTGTGGCATGCCCGGCACTTCAAGAGGGAATGTCCCCAGCCCGCCGGAGGCACCGAGAGCTCCGGCGATGCCCACTCCGGCCGGGGTATTCGCGATCACGCAGCCGATGCGGATGCCGGCCCATCGGTTGTTACAGTCGGATTCTTATTAACGACTCGTTTTATTCAAAGGTCGTTTGATTCGGGGCTACACGTTCTTATGTGGCGGCCGAGTCTTTAGTAAGTTGGGTAGACCCTTTGATAGATATGAGTCGTGGTTTGGAACCCCGTTACCAGCGGAGAATTGGTTATCTCCAATAGGTGGATTAGGTCTATGCCGATCAGGATAGATGGTAGAGAGTTGAGCGCTGATCTGATAGAGATGAGTTTAGTCGAATTTGATATTATATTAGGAATGGATTTCCTATCTAAATATTCGGCGAGCATTGATTGCAAGAGGAAGATGGTGGTCTTCCAACCAGAAAGTGAAGAACCGTTCGTATTTGTAGGTTCGGTTCAGGGATCTCGGATCCCGGTGATCTCGGCTATGTCAGCGAGAGAATTATTGCACGGTGGGTGCTTAGGGTTTCTGGCCGTGGTGGTGGACACCACTCGGCCAGACACCATTCGGCCAGAGGACATCAGCGTGGTTCGGGAATTTTTGGACGTTTTTCCCGAAGAACTTCCAGGGTTACCACCTCAGCGGGAGATTGACTTTGTGATTGACTTGGCACCAGGGGTGGATCCGGTTTCTAAAGCCCCGTATAGGATGGCTCCAGCTGAACTTAAGGAGTTAAAGATTCAGCTCCAGGGGTTGCTTGACATAGGGTTCATTCGGCCCAGTGTGTCACCCTGGGGAGCCCCGGTTTTGTTCGTGAAGAAGAAGGATGGATCGATGAGGATGTGCATCGACTACAGAGAATTGAACAAGCTGACGGTGAAGAATAAATATCCATTACCTAGGATCGATGACTTGTTCGATCAGCTTCAGGGGAAGACGGTCTTTTCTAAGATTGATCTCCGTTCGGGTTATCATCAGTTGAGGATCCGAGAGGAGGACATTCCAAAGACGGCTTTCCGCACTAGGTATGGGCACTACGAGTTCCTAGTTATGTCATTCGGACTAACCAATGCTCCTGCAGCATTCATGGACCTGATGAATAGAGTATTCAAGGATTTCCTCGATATCTGTGTGATTGTGTTTATCGACGACATCCTCGTGTACTCTCAGTCAGAAGAGGAGCATGAGTTACATCTTCAGATGGTACTGCAACGACTTCGAGAACATAGACTCTACGCCAAGTTCAAGAAATGTGAGTTCTGGTTGTCTCAGGTGTCCTTCCTAGGGCACATAGTGAGTAAGGATGGGATCAAGGTGGATCCCGGGAAGATCGAATCCGTCAGGGATTGGCCGAGACCGAAGACAGTGACAGAGATCAGAAGCTTTTTGGGATTAGCTGGGTATTACCGTAGGTTCGTGGAGGGGTTCTCCAAAATTTCAATGCCCCTAACCGAGCTTACAAAGAAGAATCAGCCGATTTATCCGGTCGGATAAATGCGAAGCTAGTTTTCGGAGTCAAACAGAGGTTGATTACCGCTCCGGTACTAGCTTTGCCTTCGGACGAGGAGAAGTTCGTGGTCTATTGTGACGCATCCAAACAGGGTTTGGGGTGCGTATTGATGCAAGCCGATCGGGTTATCGCTTACGCCTCCCGTTAGTTAAAGGATTATGAACAGCGATACCCGACTCATGATTTAGAATTGGCCGCAATGGTTTTTGCACTGAAGATTTGGCGGCATTACTTGTATGGAGAGAAGTGCGAGATCTATACCGACCATAAAAGTCTCAAGTATTTCTTTACTCAGAAAGATTTGAACATGAGACAGAGGCGTTGGTTGGAGTTAGTGAAGGATTATGATTGCGAGATCCTCTATCATCCCGGAAAAGCCAATGTAGTGGCCGATGCCCTGAGTAGAAAGGGGCCCGGGCAGGTAGCTAGCATGGTTCAGATCTCACCTCAGCTAGCAGAGGATATGGTCAGGTCCAGCATTGAGTTTGTGGTAGGTCAGCTACACAACTTAACGCTGCAATCTGATCTGTTAGAAAGAATAAAAGTTGCTCAGACGACAGATCCGGAGTTAGTGAAGATCCGAGATGAGGTATTGGCTGGTCAAGCCAAGGACTTTTCAGTGTCAGATAGTGGGATGCTTTTGTATAAAGCCAGGGTTTGTGTCCCGAACAGTGTGGACTTGAGGAACGAGATATTTGAGGAGGCTCATTCTACTCCATATTCTCTACATCCCGGCACCACCAAGATGTACCAAGACTTGAAACCGTACTTCTGGTGGAACGGTATGAAGAAGAATTTGGTAGAATTCGTATCGAGATGCCTCACGTGTCAGCAGATCAAGGCTGAACATCAGAGACCAGCAGGGTTGTTACAGCCTCTAACCCTACCAGAATGGAAATGGGAGGATATTACTATGGATTTTGTGGTCGGGTTACCTAGGACCACGGGTATGTTTGATTCCATCTGGGTAGTGGTGGACCGATTTACGAAATCTGCTCATTTTCTGCCGGTCAGAACAACATTTTCAGTGGATCAGTTGGCAGAACTGTACGTCAGGGAAATAGTGAGACTTCACGGGGTACCGAAGTCTATTGTTTCGGACAGGGATCCGAAATTCACCTCCAAATTTTGGCAGAGTTTGCAACGGGCAATGGGTACGAAGCTAAAATTCAGTACAGCATTCCATCCTCAGACAGATGGTCAGTCCGAAAGGACAATTCAGATATTGGAGGACATGCTGAGAGCCTGTGTTATGGACTTTGAGGGTTCATGGAATAAATACCTACCGTTAGTAGAGTTCTCTTATAACAACAGTTATCAGAGTACGATAGGGATGGCACCCTACGAACTGTTGTACGGTAGGAAATGTAGATCCCCTATCCACTGGGATGAGACAGGGGAGAGGAAATACCTAGGTCCAGAGTCAGTTCAGCGGACCAATGAGGCAATAGAGAAGATTAAAGCTAGAATGCTTGCCTCCTGTGAGCGCGATAGAAGAGTTACGCAGATCCGAAACGTAGGGATGTTGAGTTCCGTGTAGGGGACCATGTGTTTTTGCGAGTATCTCCGATGAAGGGGATTAAACGTTTCGGGAAAAGAGGCAAGTTATGCCCTAGATTTACAGGACCTTTCGAGATTCTCGAGAAGATAGGTCAAGTGGCATATCGGTTAGCATTGCCTCCAGCCTTTATCGGAAGGCACAACGTATTTCATGTCTCAATGTTGAGAAAATACGTTTCGAGACCCCTCTCATATACTCGGTTATGAGAGCCTTCGGCCTTCAATGATATGTCTTATGAGGAACGGCCCGGTGCGGATCACGGATAGAAAGGATAAAGTCCTTCGGAATAAGACCATAGCGTTGGTCAAGGTTCTCTGGAGAAACAGTAAGGTGGAAGAAGCCACCTGGGAGCTAGAATCAGATATGCGAGCTCAATATCCAGAGTTATTCAGGTTAGATTTCGGGGACGAAATCCTTTTAAGGGGGGAATAGTTGTAAAGCCCGCTTAGTTAATTTGGAAATTAGCAGTTATTTATGTTAATCAGGAAATTATTTATAGCTATTTAAATAATTTATTATGGATATTTATGGAATTCAGATATGCATGTGTATGTTATCAGTAGCTTTTATATTTCGTATTTCCGGTGTCCGGTATTTTGGAACGCGGCGTTTGGCTCAGTAGAAATCACAACTTAGTATGTTAGTATTTTGGGGACGGGTTTAGACATTGGGAATGTCGGGAATGGCCGGGAATTTAGAATGTCCCAAAAATACCCCTTTAGTATGAATTATGTGATTTTATGGTGGAGGGGCAAAATGGTCTTTTTGCCCCATTAGTGTTTTGTCTTATATGATTTATTAAATGGAAAATGAATAATTAGTTATGTGATTATTTGGCTGAAATGGATTTTAAAAGATAGTATATTATGTTATTAATGTCTTTTTCCAACACTTAGTTTTTTTTTGAAAAGAAATTCCAACACACACACTCACTCAAAGCTCTCTCTTTCTCCCTCATTTCGGCTGGATCTTGGGCTGCTAGGGCAGAGATTTTTCCTCTTCAAAGCTTGTGATTTTCTCCTCCTCTAAGTGTAATTCAAGTCTAGGTTGGATTCCTTTTACTTCCCTTTTGTGTTTATTCAAGAAAAATGATGAAAATGTGATTTGCATGTTGGATTTTTATGTTGTTGTTGCTGCTGTAATCTAGTGATTATTTTGTGTTTAAGCATGTTAGATTAGGGTTGTTTTGATGCTTGATTACTAGGGTGAGCATGCTAGAAGTTTATATGTGAAAATATGTGATTTTGAGAGAAAATGCCATGTTTTGTTGCTGTGAAGTTGCTGGGTGTTTCTGTATGTTTTCAGAGGTGATTATATGCTTAGTTAAGTAGAATTAACTAGGCTAGGGTGCATGCTAGAGGGTTTAACCAAGTTTGAGTTCTTGAACTCAAAGCTTGGTCTTCAATGGTGAAATTTGCTTGTGAGGTTTCTGGGTAGGTTTGAGGCCTTGGAATGGTCATTTGGGACCTATGTAGGAGGTCTGGAAAGTTTGGGACCATTTGGGTTCGAATTGGTCAAGATATGTGAATTTTTGCTTGCTGCCTGCGAGGAACCGGAATTCCGGTTGAGCATCCGGAATTCCGGATGGGGGTTCAGATTTTCCCAGAACCGGAATTCCGGTTGGGCAACCGGACTTCCGGATGGGGGATTTTTCGGAACCACTAGTTTTCCTCGTTTTTAGGTTTTTAGGGGTATTGACATGCTTTTTATCGATAGGGAAACTTTTTAGTTTCGAGTTTTAGTCCCCGGAAGTGATTTAGCGTGTCACTTATAGCGTTGTGGTTTTTATGGTTTAGGAGCCGATGTCCGCCGTTCGGCTTCGGTTCCGGTCGGGTTGACGGCACACACGAAATCGGAATCCGGGTAAGATTAGTATAACAAGATGCATATGTAGATTACATGTTTAGCGTGCATGTAGGAAGCCCGTTAGATTACATTAGATATGTATTTAGGCTTCGAACCATCCAACCCCGTCACGTCGGTACGAGGCCGGAGTATGACCGAGCCAGCCGGAGTATGACCGGTTCGACCGATCAGGCTGACACTTGGTTGGTGGTTCCGTGCTATTGACGTATCCCGTCGGTACAGGCTGGAGTATGACCAGCAGCCGGAGTATGACCGGTTCGACCGATCAGGAGGATATAGTAACACGTCGGTACAGGCTGGAGTATGACCAGCAGCCGGAGTATGACCGGTTCGACCGATCAGGTTGTTACGTGTCAATAGTACCGTCCCCTGAACGTTCAAAACTCAGTACCATGTTGGACATGGCAGTAGTGCTCAGTACCATGTTGGACATGGCAGTAGCGGGACTCAGGATCGTGTTGGACACGGCAGTCGCCTTTATGTATGATATTATTATGCTTTTCTTGCGAGTCCGTCGACTCACGGTTTACGTTGCATGTGTAGGTAAAGGCAAGGCAGATTCTTGATGGACCGTGAGCGAGCTTATGGGATTGTACATGCTCTGGGGCGGTTAGGCCTGGAGCGTACGATCCTCGGGACAGCAGGGCTGAGATTTTTGTAATTGTCGTTAGACGACTTTATTTTGATGTAAAAGTTGAACAGTGAAAACGTTTGTAAATATTTTTATAAATCGGGATCCCGAGACTTTTTGCAAAATGGTTTATAAGTTTAATGAAAAAGCAAAATTTTAATTAATCACGTTTTTCCATAAACCTCGTTGATTAGCAACGAGCTGCACAGTACGTTTAAAAATCACGTAATACGCCTAAGTTAGTTAGGGTGTTACATATCACTTGCTGTGTGTGGGCACTACTCATACACTAAGAATTTCGAAATCTCAATGAGGAAGAGAGAGAGAGTGGGTTCAGCCAAAGATAGGGAGAGAGAAGGCTCAGGTTTTTCTCCGAAGGAAAAATATAAAATTTAAGTGTAATTTTCCTGAAGCCTTCACTATCTATTTATAGCATTCCTCTAGGGTTAGGTTTGAATTATTTGGCATTAAAATAATGAAAATATCAGTTTAAATTGCCTACAAAAGTGGCTGGCCATGCTTAGTGGATTTTGGCCTCACTTTTTGCAATTTTGCAGTTTTACCTTTTCAGCATCTAATTTTCTCAAAAACGCCAATGTTCTAATTCAACCATTTAAATGCCAATTCTAACTATTTAATAACTATAAATAATTATTAAATAATATTGTCATTTATCATATTTATTAATTGAACCATACAAAGTATCATAATTAACAAATATACCCCTATAAACTCTTTCTTTACAATTTCGCCATTACTTAGTGAAAAATTCACAAATAGACATAGTCTAATTTGAGAATTATAATTGATTAATCAAAACCAATTACATGAGTCTTACAAGCAATATTATCTCAACTAGTGGGGGGACCATGGGTCTATATAACCGAGCTTCCAATAAGTAGATCAAGAATTTAGGACTAAAATTCACTGACTTATTAATTCTTCGTTGAATCCACGCATAGAACTTAGAATTGCACTCTCAGTATATAGAATGCTCTATATGTTCCACCATATAGACACATCATTAGTTATCCATTGTTATAATCCTAATTTGATCAATGATCCTCTATATGAATGATCTACACTGTAAAGGGATTAGATTACCGTAACACCCTACTATGTATTTTATCCTCAAAATACTTCACCCCGTATAAATGATATTTCAGCTTATGTGAAATGAGATCTCCACCATTTATTTTCGTTTGGTCAAGCTCGAAGGAGATCATCCTTTGCTTACTATTCGCCAGATAGAAGCTATAGATTCCATGTTTATGCTAGCGCTCCCACTCAATTGCACTACCGTGTTCCCAAAAAGTACGTATCACCCTGACTTAAAAGTAGGCTTAACTAACAATTCAAGGAACACGAATAGCCTTTCAAGATTGAGCCTAATCATAACAGGATTAAGATCATTTGATCTAGGATCAACTAGGCGATATTGACTTGAATAGATTTTACGGCAAGTTTAATTAAATCTAAGTCAAAGTTCAATATCGGTCCCTTCCGATGCATACTCCATGCATCCAACCTGAGCTTTACTTTAACCAATGTTTTGGAAAGAACATAGTATTTCTCCAAATACAAGTAAACTCTTGTTGTAGATTATCATATCAGTAAAACCCTGTGTCTGATAAATCTAGGAAACTTTATTCACATAGTCATGTTTACTCTCCAATGTGTTGACGGCACAATAAACAAGATCAAGTATGTGAAAAGGGTTTCAGATGAATCTATACATTATGTACATATAATCATGAAATAAATCATGTGAACCATGCAACATTAAATGTTATTTCTGATATTAATAAGTAAATCTGATTATATTGAAATGAGTTTTATTTAGGGCATAAAACCCAACAAACTCCCACTTGCACTAATATAAAACAAAAAGTGCGTTTCAAATAATCTCAACACCTTGATATACAAATCAAGTGTAGTAGTAGTAAACTCCTCGTAATAGGATCTGAAAGGTTGAATTAACCACAACCTTTTCTCCACCATTACTCTTCCTTAATAACAAAATCATTGATAATGTGAAAATCCTCTCTATATGTCTACTCTCTTGGGATACTGGATTCTATATCTTTGGCAACTACTTTTGGTTAATCAGGAAATTAACACTAGTAGTTTAAGGCAATTTGGAATGATGCCAAAAAATGTAAGGGATTAGTGAGTGATTCCCTTTTCATTTGAAAAATAAGTTTAGAAATTAAAAGAAAAAAATCAAGATAGAATCTCTCTCTCTCTCTCTCTCTTGCATTCGGCTGGGACAAACCAAGGGAGTTTGTTGTTGATTGTTGGATTTCAGCAAGGATTTCAGAGAAGAAAATCAATCTAAGGTAAGTTCCAATGAAACCCTTCTTAGTTTTCAAGTTTTTAAGTTAGGTTGAAATGGTGATTTTGATTATGAGAGGCTGTTAGGTTTTAAAATTCTTAGGGTTCAATTTCTAGGGTTAGTTTGACTTAATCTAAGTCCCTAGCAGCTGGTTTTGATGCTTGATGTTAGTTCTAAGCAAGCTTGAGTTTTGAAACTCAAGCTTTGAGCTTTAATGGCAACTTGAGATATATTGTTTTATTTTGTGAATTATTGGTTGGAAATGGTTGTTTATGCATTGTATAGGTGTACTGGAGAGTTTGATAAAGTTTGGTTGAGATTTGAGGTCATGGGGGAAATTTTTGGGTTCCCAAAGACAACCGGAATTCCTGCCTGGGGACCTGTACCAACCGATCGACCGGATGGTGACCCAGAACCGGATTTCCAGTTGGGAACCGGTCTGCCTGTTGGGGGAATTTTCAGAACCCTAGTTTTGCCCAATTTTGAGATATTTAGGGTATTGCCATGAGGTTTATCGATAGGGAAACTTTTAGCTTCAAGTTTAAATCCTGAAAAGTGATTTGGCGAGTCACTCATCTGTGTTACAATTATTGTGATTAGGGCATCCATCTACCACGTGATTTCCGTTCAGGTCGGCGATCACACTTGAATTCGGAAAACAGGTAAGAACTGTGTATAATATGTGATGTGATTATCTGAATGTGTGTATATGTGTTTGTATATGCATGCTTGAATTATGTTATGCACTACCAACACTTGTATGAATAAGTTATAGAGTGCATTGGTATAGTGATTATTATCGTTGTGAGTACGATACAGTGATACCAACACGGGCACGGGAAAATGCTAAGGTGTGTGGTACATCACTCAGTGTTACTCAGTGTTCGGGGTAAACCCTACCAACACTCGTACAGTGAGGTACGATGTGTATGTGGTATAGTGGTTGTACCCTAGTGTTGAACGTTCATACTCATTTGTTAAGCTCTGTAAATAAGTGTATGGGCGCCTATTTACAGGTCGGAAATTATATGGTATGTTATATGCATTTCTTACTGAGTCTGTTGACTCACAGTTTCTGCTTCCATGTGTAGGTAAGGGAAAGGCGAAGGCTGAACAAGAATGAACCTGAGCTCGGGTGAGATTGTACATGTCAAGCAGCGCGACCTGGAGTGTTCGGTCTCGGGACATCTGGGAGTTGTATTTTGAAAGTCGCTGTGCGAACTGGAAATTATGTATTTTGAAATGTATAGTTTGAAAAGTATATTTTACAAAGTTTGAAAACGGGATCCCGGAATTTGTAAATATTATAATATATTACAAAGTTTAGTATTTAAAACAAAAGTTTTAATTTGACACATTTTTCGAGAAATTTCTTTGATTAGCAAAGATTGCACAATAATTGAAAAAAAGCACTGTAGCGTGCCTTAGCATTAGGGCGTTACAAATACCCTATTCATCAAATCCATAAAAGCTGCAAGAGCATTGGTCAGTCCAAAAGACATAACCAGAAATTTGTAATGTCCATATCTAGTGCGGAAAGCTGTCTTTGGGATATCCTCCTCTCGGATTCTGAACTGATGATAGCCCGATCGGAGATCAATCTTTGAAAAGACAGTCTTCCCCTGAAGTTGATCAAAAAGATCGTCGATCCTAGGTAAAGGATATTTATTCTTGATTGTTAGCTTGTTCAATTCCCGGTAGTCAGTGCACATTCGTAAAGACCCATCTTTCTTCTTAACAAACAGTACCAGAGCTCCTCAGGGTGACACACTAGGACGCGTAAAGCCTATGTCAAGCAACCCCTGGAGTTGAATTTTCAATTCTTTAAGTTCTGCTGGAGCCATTCTATAAGGAGCCTTAGAAATAGGTTCTACTCCAGGTGCCAAATCAATGACAAAATCAATTTCTCTCTGAGGTGGTAAACCCGGAAGTTCATCAGGAAAAACATCTAGAAATTCCCGAACCACCTTGATGTCTTCTGGTCGAACAGAGTCACGTCGAGTGGTATCCAATACCACGGCCAAAAACCCTAGACATCCATCACGTAACAGTTATTTAGCTGTTAATACCGAAATTACCGGGATCCGAGATCCCTGAACCGAACCAACAAAAACAAATGGTTCCTCACCTTCTGGTTGGAAGATTACCATCTTCCTCTTACAATCAATACTGGATGAGTACATGGACAAGAAATCCATTCCCAGTATAATATCAAAATCCACTAAATTCATCTCTATCAAATCAGCACTCAACTCTCTATCCTCTATTCTGATCGGCATAGACCTAATCCACCTTTTGGAGATAACTAACTCTCCGTCAGGCAGTAGGGTTCCAAACCCTGTTTCATAGCTATCATGCGGTCTATCCAATTTACTAAAGATTCTGGCTGCCACATAGGAATGAGTGGCCAGAATCAAACAACACAGAGAAATAAAAGTTGTTGACTGAGAGCTGACCTGCTACCACTGAAGGGCTGGCTTCTGCATCAGCCTAAGTTATTGCGAACACCCTGGCTGGAGTGGGTTTTGCTGCAGTCTTTGGTGTTTTGGTCCTGAGTTGGGGACAATCCCTCTTGTAATGCCCTGGCTTGCCACATTGAAAGCACCCCTGCCCTTTACACTCCCCCAGATGGTATTTTTTTACAACTGGGGCACTCTGGGTAAGTGTATCCGGTTTTAGTGCCACTCTAGTGATTGCCTCGACCCTGATTCCCCCAAAACCTCTTGTTCTGACCTGAGCCAATGGTTACAGTGGATGCCTTTCTTTTCTGATCTATGGCCGAACCACTACCTCCCCTGCTAAAACCTGATGCAGGAGGGGTAGGAGCCCCGCCAACAACCGGAGTCCCACCGGACTCTATCATGCATCCCACTGCTCCCTCAGCTCACAATGCCTTATCCACCATTTCAGCATAGGTGGTTCTGTCGTCAGTAGTAATCATCAAGTCATGTCTGATCTTCGCATTTAACCCATCTAGGTATTTTTCTTTCTTACTGAAGTCAGTTGGCACAAATCCCAAGGCCAATCTCACCAAACGGTCAAATTGTGTTGTGTACTCAGTAACACTCATTTTTTCTAAGTCAAATGAGTGAATTATTTTCTTTTAGCACTTCTAAATGCTTCATTGTAATACTTAGCATTGAAAAGTTCCTGGAACTTTTCCCAGGTCATTGTCGTAACATCATGAATCATAGACACCATGTCCCACCAGACTAGTGTGTCTTCTTAAAATTGAAAGGTGGCACAGACCACCCAATCGTTACCGGTGACGCCCATAAATTTTAGGATTCTAGTAATCACTGTTAGCCATTGCTCGACTTTCATGACATCCGGGGCTCCCAGAAAAACTAGAGGTGCTTGCTTGCGGAACCTTTCATACAGAGGTTCCATCCGATTCACTGCCACCACTGGTTCGGCCTAGACAGCAGGGGCAGGTGCCACTGGAATTTCTGGAGCAGGCACTGCAGGAGCACCCTGCTGTCTCAACTGTACCGAATCACTTCCTCTTGTTCATTGATTCTAGTTTGCATTTCTGCAAACATGTTTTCCCAATTCTGGGCATCCTGAGTAGCTTGGGCAACTTGTGGCGGGTTAACATCACCCCGGCCACGTGCCCTGCCCCTAAGACCTCTACCTCGGCCACGGACATTTGGGGGAATTTGAGCTCCTTGCCCTTCATTTGATCCAACCGAATTACCCTGGCTCCTGGTGTTTCGCTTGGCGTTCATACTAATTTGAACAGCCTGCGTAACCAAGAGCTAGTCTGGTCAGATCGTGATCAAAGAAAAACTTACTAATCCCGCTTATTTGGAAATTAAGAACATGCGCCTATTCTACTATTAGGCTACTAACATGCTTCCTAATAGGATTTTCTTAAGTCATACTACTAAATAAACTCCTAAGCAATAAAAACTTACTGAACCGTGAAATGAGCTGACTGCTGATGATGATTGTACATGTCGTGACGATCTTCGAAAAACAACTTGGCGGCTCTGATACCAAATTAACTAGTATAGACGTGTTAACGTTATTTTAAATGTACTGTGCAGCTCATTGCTAATCAACGAGGTTATTGAAAATTGTGAATAATTAAAATTTGCTTGTTTAATTAAAAACTTAAAGTACTACATTTATAACCTTTCGGGATCCCGTTTACAAAATACTTTATAAAAGTTTGCTATACATATAATCAAAAGTTTTTCGCTCAGCGACTATACAGCCAAAGCCTCGATGTCCTAAGGATCTTACACTCCAAGCCTAACCGCACCGACATGTACCATCTTCATCGTCTCGCTCTCACGGCTCCTCAACTTTAGCCTTGCCCTTACCTACACATAACAATAGCACTGTGAGTCGACAGACTCATTAAAAAAACCATAACATATAACATACAAATAACCCGGGTTGTAACCTGGCGCCCATACACCCGATCATAACCCTAATCCCCATGTCTCACACGGTTCTGAGTCTAGAATGTTCGTACGACAATACTATTAACCATAATATCAGCCTATACTCAGTATGTTAGTCATACTCTAACCATAGCGATGTGATACTGTCAAGTAGTACAGTACTATCGACCATAATATCAGCCTATACTCGGTACGATAGTCATACTCTAGTGGTACTGATGTGATACTGTCACATAGTACAAAAGCCAACATACATATCTAATGTAATCTAACAGGCTTACTGACCTGCACACTAAACATGTATATACATATGCAAACTGTTATACTAATCTTACCTTGATTCTGAATTTAGGTGTGCCGGCCAACCTGAGTGGAACATCTGCTCGGTGAATTACAAGCTCCTAAATCACGTCAATCATAACATAGGTAAGTGACACGCTAAATTACTTTCCGAAACTTAAACTTGAAACTAAAAGTTTCCCTATCGATGGATAACATGGCAATACCCTAAACATCTCAAAAAGGGGAAGAACTAGGGTTCCCAAAACTTCCCCAACCGGTAGACCGGTTCCCAATCAGAATTTTAGTTTTGAGGGGTTTTCTGGGGACCAACCGGAATTCCGGTTCCTACAGGTCCCCCTAAACCAGAATTCCAGTTCAGTGCAAGAAAGGTTTAAAAAATTTATATCTCACTAAAAACAACCCCAAATCATACCAAACTTTCCAGACCTGCTCCATATATCCCAAAGAACATATTCAAAGCAACAAAACAACAATCAAAGCTCAGAATCAAGACTTTCCATTAAAGCTCCAAGTTTGAGTTCCAAAACTCAAAACTTGGTTAAACTAATAAACAACTACTAAAACATGATTAAATCAACCTTGTTAAACATATAATAACTTCTGAAAACTATATCAAACTCCAACAGCAAAAACAGCCACCAATAACACAAAAACATGCATGATCCACTTCTAAAAATTTAAGAAACTTAAGAGAGTAAAGAAAAGAGTTTACCTAGCAGTTAAGAACACTTAAATCCAGCTGAAACTAACTTGAATGGAGGACAAATTTCAGCAAGCCCTAGCTGCCTCTAGGTAAAATCGAGAGAGAGAGAGAGAGAGAGAGAGAGAGAGAGAGAGAGAGAGAGAGAGAGAGAGAGAGAGAGAGAGAGAGAGAGAGAGAGAGAGAGAGAGAGAGAGAGAGAGAGAGAGAGAGAGAGAGAGAGAGAGAGAGAGAGTTGAGAGAAAAGCTTTCTTTTTCAATTTTTCTATTTTGAAGATAAATGAGTAAATACATTTTGTTTTATTTAGAAAATAGATCAGCTACGGTAGTTAATAAAAATCAGATTTATTAACTTAGGCAAACTCACAAAAAGAGAAAAGGCTAATGGGGCAAAATGACCATTTTGCCTATCCCACACTAAAAATCATGTAATAGCACTAAGGGGTATTTTGGGAAATTCTAAAATTCCAACTATTCCTAACATTCTCAATGCCTAAACTAATGTGCCGCTATACTAAAAATACTAAGATGTGATTCTAATAGCCAAACACCGAGTTCCAATGTTGTCGGGCACTAAAAATGCAAAATTATAAAATTTCTATATATGACATTTAAAATACATTATGAATTCAAATAAATCACCATAAATTAATAATTTAAAATTAATAAATAATTTCCATAATTAAACCTTAATTATCTGCTAATTCCAAATTTAAGCTAAGCGGTCTTTACAGAACATCTCTAGTCTTCATCTTCAGTGCGACATCTTCATTACGTGTGGTGAATAATCTTACTTCCTCGTGCGCAAGATTGAAAAGAGCTTTTCAAAAGATCCCACAACTCGTAATTTTCATTCCACACATCATCGTGAACAAAAACAAATTTCTTCCCAGCCAAAACATCATTCAAGTCTTTTTGAAGTTGATGGAGCTCATTCGTTTTATATCTTTTTTCAGTGATCTTCTCTAAAATAATTTTTGTTATTTTAAGAACATCAAAATTGTCAGAAACAGTTACTCGTGCTTTCAAGGAAAAGTGTTCTTGGACACTGGTATCATAATATACATTATGAGCAAGAGTAGTTTTGCCAATTCCACCCATCCCTAGTATAGGAATAACAAAGATCTTAGGGTCAACATCATCATCACACAACAATAGCTTAAGAATAGCCTCCTTATCACCATCTCTTCCATAAACTTGTGAATCATCTAACAAAAGGGCATGTGGTCTATGTAAAGTTATTTTATGGTCAACATTTTGTAAACCAAGGTGTTTTGTTTGATTTAAAACCAACTTCAATCTACAAAGGATTCGCTCTATTTCAGGTTTCATAGCTATTTCAAATGGATTATAAGACTTTTTAATTAAGCTCAAGGACTTACTTCTTGTGCTTTTTGTTGGAAATTATTTTACCAGGATCTTAGATCTACTCACAAGTATGTTTATTAATACCCTAAATATGAACTTTCTAAAACGATGAAATAAACACATATAAAGTTTAGGAAACCTTACATTGGGTGCAGCGAAACATAATGACTCCTTCCGTTCAGATATCTAGCCCTTGATTCCTTTCTGTAGCAGAGCATTATCAATATCTGAACCTGGATCTCTTTCTCTGAATCTTTGTAGATTATCATATCAGTAAAACCCTATGTCTGATAAATCTAGGAAACTTTATTCACATAGTCATGTTTACTTTCCAATGTGTTGACGGCACAATAATCAGGATCAAGTATGTGAAAAGGGTTTCAGATGAATTTATACATTATGTACATATAGTCATGAAATAAATCATGCGAACCATGCAACATTAAATGCTATTTCTGATCTATATTAATAAGTAAATCTGATTATATTGAAATGATTTTTATTTAGGGCATAAAACCCAACAAACTCCCACTTGCAATAATATAAAACAAAAAGTGCGTTTCAAATAATCTCAACACCTCAATATACAAATCAAGTGTAGTAGTAGTAAACTCCTCGTAATAGGATCTGAAAGGTTGAATTAACCACAACCTTTTCTCCACCATTACTCTTCCTTTAATCACAAAATCATTGATAATGTGAAATTCCTCTCTATATGTCTACTCTCTTGGGATACTGGATTCTATACCTTTGGCAACTACTTTTGGTTAATCGGGAAATTAACACTAGTAGTTTAAGGCAATTTGGAATGATGCCAAAAATGTATAGAACTTTCCTTAGACTGAATAAGTACCTTTCCTGCAACCTTAACATTCAGTCCCTCTCCTGTAGACCTAGAGACTTCAGATAAGTTTTTACACTTCTCCAAAATCACTATTCCACCCCCAGAGTAACCACCATCTTATCAGAAAGATTTACTAGCACAAAGGCAAATTTCAAAATCTGATATGGTGTAGTCTAAGAGTTTTAAACACACCCTTATAGACTAACATATAGTTCCTCTTCTTAATCTTAGGATTTACTTGATTGTCTTCCAATGTTCTTCTCCTGGATTAATCTGATACCTACTCATTACTCCCACTCAACAGCAGGTGTCTGGTCTAAGGCATACAAAAGCATATCTAAGACCTCTCGCTGTTGATATAAGAAATTCTTTCATGGCTTTATCTTTTCTGGAATAGTTAAGACTTTTCCTTAGATAAATAAAATCTATACCTAAGAAGTTGTGAAGCTTCTATTGATTGCCATTAGAAAGAAAATGCTTCAGCATCTTACTAAAGTAAGTTGCTTGCATTAGAGTAAGTAATTACCAGGTATACCACAAGCCATAGGTTTAGATAAACTCAAACCTATAATACTAGGAACAGGAAGTTTTGTTAAGTCCATTGAATAGACTTATAAACGAAAATTTCCTTTTATGTCCTTGTATTAGAAAACTTTAGGTTATTCCATGTGAATGGATTAAACCATAGTTCTATTGGCTTTCTTCTTAGTTTCTTATCGTGACAATCCATCACTTGTTTGAACTCAGAATGGATTTTTATCACTAGTGTCTCCCAAAACAACAGAGGCAGTGAGATCATCATATGTCAAATAAGATGATAGAACACTTTTGGAATCAAGAAAAATATCTCCTTTATTTGCTACTTGTTTTCAGACTTAGTCATTATCCTAGAAAAGTAGTATTTGTTTGAACAAACACTTTCTTATCTATTGACAATGGGATGGTCCACCCCTAATCACTTAGAATAGCTAACAAACCATGGTTAACAGTTCTAGCTTTTCTTAAGATTTTGATTAGGTCATCCATGAATCTAGTAATGATTTACATTAAGTATACAAACATTACATCATTCTGAAATTGTATTACCATAGAAGGATTTAGGCAACGACTAGTAACTAATCATCAACATGCAACTCGAAATTTCGGGGGAGGTCAGTTTGGATATAATTCAAAAATCAATTTAATGATCTTTGAACTGCATATCTACTAACTATTTCTCCACCCCTATCAGTTCGCAAGATCTTTAACCACTTACCTTAATGGTTTTAACCATTGCTAGAAATTAATGAAATTTTTCAAACATTTCAAATTTCTTTGCTAAAAGGTATAATCTAGAGTTATCGTTTTAAGAATACAACGAAAAACTCATATCCACCCCTGAATGTACATCCATCTGCGAATGAGATGAAATACTTTCAGTGGATATAGGCATATTAACTCTTTGCAGAGATTGATCTTGTCAAATCCACTATGAACAAGATACAAATGCCATGATTAAAAAAAATGTGGTAGTGTCTATTGATGACATAGGTTTAGTTACATCAAAGAGTTCTTAGAATACTGCAAGTGGATCCTGGTCACAGAATACCTAACTCATATTCCATACAGTTTTAATCCATTAATAGAAGATGGATATTAAACACTTGAGAAAGTGTAACTGTATTGTATTCTGGAATTAGAAATATAAGAAAAATTCTATTTGGAATCTAAAATTAAAGTCAAAGACTTAAATTTATACCAAATATAATGAGTAATTCTATCTTGGACCAGCACTACTAATACAAACTCTAAGTCAGATTTGCCCATACAAGTAGGAGATTTCTAAGATTGAGGATTTATATCAATTGGGAACAGAATTTCGGGATTATAATCATATGCGTCATTTAATTTCTTAAGAGAAAATATAATGACATGAAATGATTTATAGACCATTCATCCAATGATATATTATTGAGCTAATTCGAAATGAATAAGCTAAGAGGAATTAGGATAATTTCGTTTATAAATAAGAATCCAACGATGCTTCGATTAGCGAAAGACAAAGTAATCTTATTTATGTAATCTTCTTGTTTCATATTGTAAAAATACTAGTCTAAGGTGTCATTAATTGATGAACAGCTAGATGTTGCATATACAATATTTATTTTTCGAGATCTTACACTATTATGTATGTCTAATGGTGAAAATCCATTAGGGATTTATCTCATTAGAAAAACAAACATGTTAGACCAACAATGAAGATTCGAAATTACACTACAACTTAATAACATAAAATAACATGGTTCAATATAAATTCATACACAATTCAGAAATTATTAAACATATAGCAAGTAGGAATGACTAGTGAAAATACTAAAACATACAATCCTAAATAATTTCCAAGGTTTTCAACAAACTGATACAGTGTCCCGGTAGGCGAGAGTCAAAGTATCATATTTTGAGTAGAGTTGTCAGCTCATCTAAAATGAAAACCATTCTAGCAACCTTTTATTCGATCAAAATAAGAATCCAACGTTGTCTCGGTAGGCGAGAGTCAAGGTTATTCTTATTTTATGAGCTTCCACCATTGTTTCATGTTTTATGAGTTTATCTTTAAGTAGTCACCGTAGGGGAGAGTCTAAATAGAGAGAAAACTCACAAAACACTTATCAAATGAAATCTTACGGTGTTAAATGCGTTCAACGAATAACCATCCATAGGGGGACGAAGTCTAGCGTCTCGAGGTTATATTGAAAACATTTAACTTTTGTAAGACCAACAATGGAGATCGAATATCTTAATAATAATCAAGCTCATTATTTAAAGTGAGTTGTATTTTCTTTGATTCTCTTTATTTAATTTATTTTTTTTAAATATATATTTATTTAAAATTTCCAATTTAGAATGAAAAATTCTAAATATAAATTTTAATTTAATATTTATAAATTTTACTTAGATGGATATGAAAATCACATGAATTATTTCCATCTTAGTAATAATTTCCAATAGAAAAATATTCAATTTAAGTTGTTACAAAATTAATTTACAACTCAAATTTAATTTTCTATAAATATATATTGCATTTCGAAAAATTAAAGTATTCTAGGACACAATTTTTGAAAATGGATGTTAAAATAAAAAATTAATCTTGGAAAAATTATTCTAATTTAATGTTGGCCCTAAATAAATTAATAAAATTAATTTACAACAAAAAATATAATTTTCCTATTTAATTAAATATATAAGAAAAATTTCAAATATTTAAGTATGATGATGAAAATCAACTTAAATATTAATTTTCTATTTAATTAAATACACTAGAAAAATACTTCAAGAAAAAATATCATCTATCTAGATTTTCTTTTGACTAATTAATTCAATTTCTAATAATATACTTTAATTCAATTTATTTTAATTAATCATTAAATGAAAAAATTATTGATTTAAGTTGGTCCAAAATTAAAATAAATAATTTACAACTTTAATCTATTTTTCAAATAAAATTCGAAATTCCAGCATTTAAGAAATGCAATTTCAAAATTTGATTAATAAAATAAAGAAAAAATATATTTTGAAAATTATTTAAATTTAGTTGAAAAAATAAATTTCAACTAAAAATAATTTTCTATTTAATTAAGTGTCATGAAAAAGAAATATTTAAGTATGATGATGAGAATCAACTTAGATATTTAATTTTTCAAGTTAATTAAATTCAAGAAATAAATAATTAAGTGTAGAGAAGGCTTAATTATTAATCTCTAGTTTAATACTAGGAAAAATATACTTAAAATAAATTGTACCAAAATTAATTATATAAATAATTAATTTCACAATGTATAATATTTTCCTTTTAAATATTAGAAATAATAAGTAGTCTAGAAATAACTATCTAGAAAATATCTTATTTGACTAAGTATCTTTTCAACAAAATTTGAAAAAATATCTAATTTAGGTTGTATTAGAAAAAATCTAGAACCTAAATATTTTTCAAATTTCAATTTAATTAAATATCAAAAATTAAGTTGTAACCACTTAATTTGAAAATATTCCATTTTAAGTTAATATTTGAAAAGATATTAACTTAAAAAATATCTAAAATATTCCATTTTAAGTTAATATTCGAAAAGATATTAACTTAAAAAATATCTAAAGAATCTTAATAACCAATGCCTAAAATTTCTCAACTTAATTTTGAAATTTGAAATTCAAAAGATATTCAGATTTAAGTTGGTTAGTTGTAGATAACTAAATATCAACTTAAATAGGAATATTTAATGAAAAATTTAAATTAAGCTCCAGAAAGAATCTAGATGGTTATAATTCTATATTTAATTAAATATAAGAAAATACATATAGTTTAGCTTAGAATAAAGAATTCTTTAAACTATAATTTTCTTAAATTAATTTCAAAGCAAATGAAATTAATTATGTTGCTAATCAATTTTATTAGGTTAAACTAGTGTAATTAACGTAGTACAGTTATTCAAATCAGGCAAATGGGCCTTCACAATTGGGGTGGTTTATGTGAGGGGGTGCTGGGTTCAGTATGTCGTACCCACTACTATGACTCCCAACTCTCACACAAGGCCCAAAAGAGAGGAATTTAACATTAAAATGAACAATTGTTATTAATTGAATAGGCCCAAAAACTAAATGGGCATAAATAAAATCTATCAAGAACTATGATAATTTATTTAGCAACAATAACCTATATGCATCTATAATGAAATTAAACACATAGGCTCACACAGGCACACTTTGGATGGGTCCTATCATGTTGCTAGGTCATACACAGATGAAAGAAGATTGTAAATATACCTGTTACAAATTATTTACTTGACCAAGGGAGCCATCAGATCATTAGATCTGGCAAAAATTAACCATGGCTATTTCCAATCAAGTAATAATAGGTTTTGAAAACTTACAAACAAGCTAAAACACATACTCCTGCAACAAGGTTAGCTGGATAGTTGGATGTAGGATTTATTTAATTTTAAATAAATAATTTCGAAAAATAATTAATTAAATAAATAAAAAAAAATTTCGTAAAAAAAATTTTAAAAAAATTTCGAAATTTAAAAAAAATTTAAAATTAAACCTACAATTTTGAAAAATTAGGTTTCAACCAACCTAAATATCATTTTAAAATTTGCTAACTACTTTTAAAATTTAAATGTTATTTTATAAATAAAAATTAAATAAAAAATTGAAAAAGATAAATGAATATCTTTTTCAAATTTTAAATGTATTTTAAATAAATAAAATTACAAAATTTAAAAGTTAGCAAAATATCTTACATCTATTTAAAATTACATGATTATAGTTATCTTATTTTAAATTTAAATAAGGTCAAATTATTTAAAAAAAAATTAATTTAAAATATTAAAATCTGACCTTAAATTTAAAAATAAGATAAGATATAATCAAATTTAAAAATAAGATAGATTATTAAGCAAAAAAGATAGATACTAACTATTTTCAAATTCAAATTACACTAATATCTTGAATTAAATTTAAAAAATATTAAATTAATTCATAATGATAATTAGAATTGAATTAGGAATAGTAATAGTATAAATATATAACTACACAAAAAATCGGAAGTTAATTCCATGAAAAAGCATGAAAAAACGAAGAAAAACGAAAAAATTGTGAGCTGTACGGACAGTTTTCGCGATCGCAGGAAAATTTCAGCACAACTCCGATTTTTTAGAATCTTCGAAAAATCATAACTAATTCAAATTAAATCGAAATTGAGTTCTGTAAAAAAGTAACTTGCTTAATTTTTTCCATAATATCCAATAAAAATAATTCCAGAAACAGAATCGCAATTATTTTTCACGAAAATTTACAAACATCAATCAATCATCAAATAACATTCAATACAACATGATACCATCCAAAAACAAACAAACAATCGTTTTAAAGTCCAAATTTCTTGCAAGTAAATCAATTACCATGGCTCTGAGGCCAGTTGTTGGAAATTATTTTACCAGGATCTTAGAACTACTCACAAGTATGTTTATTAACACCCTAAATATGAACTTTCCAAAACGATGAAATAAACACATATAAAGTTTAGGAAACCTTACATTGGGTGCAGCGGAATATAATGACTCCTTCCGTTCAGATATCTAGCCCTTGATTCCTTTCTGTAGCAGAGCATTATCAATATCTGAACCTGGATCTCTTTCTCTGAATCTTTGATGCTGAAACCTCCTTCTTGCTGAAAGTCTTTCTTCACGATCTTCCTCACTATGATTGAGGTATCACTTGCTATGTGTGGGCACTACTCATGCACTAAGGATTTCGAAATTCAAGAGGAAGAGAGAGAGAGTGGGTTCGGCCAAAGATAGGGAGAGAGAGAGGCTCAGTTTTTTTCTGAATCAGAAGTGTCAAAAGAAAGTGTAATTTTCCTGAAGCCTTCACTATCTATTTATAGCATTCTACTAGGGTTAGGTTTGAATTATTTGGCATTAAAATAATGAAAATATCAGAGGGAAAAACCCTACAAAAGTGGTCGGCCCTACATAGTGGATTTGGGCCTCACTTTTTGCAATTTTGCAGTTTTATCTTTTCTGCATCTGATTTTCTCAAAAACGCCAATTTTCTAATTCAACCATTTAAATGCCAATTAGAACTATTTAATAACTATAAATAATTATTAAATAATATGGTCATTTATCATATTTATTAATTGAACCATACAAAGTATCATAATTAACAAATATGCCCCTATAAACTTTTTCTTTACAATTTCGCCCTTACTTAGTGAAAAATTCACAAATAGACATAGTCTAATTTGAGATTATAATTGATTAATCAAAACTAATTATATGAGTCTTACAAGCAATATTATCTCAACTAGTGCGGGGACCATGGGTCTATATAACCGAGCTTCTAATAAGTAGATCAATAATTTAGCACTAAAATTCACTAACTTATTAATTCTTCGTTGAATCCACGCTTAGAACTTAGAATTGCACTCTCAGTAGATAGAATGCTCTATATGTTCCACCATATAGACACATCATTAGTTATCCATTGTTATAATCCTAATGTGATCACTGATCCTCTATATGAATGATCTACACTGTAAAGGGATTAAATTACCGTTACACCCTACAATGTATTTATTCCTTAAAACACTTGACCCCGTATAAATGATATTTCAGCTTATGTGAAATGAGTACTCCACCAGATATGTTCGTTTGGTCAAGCTCGAAGGAGATCATCCTTTGCTTACTATTCGCCAGATAGAAGCTATAGATTCCATGTTTATGCTAGCGCTCCCTCTCAATTGCACTACCGTGTTCCCAAAATGTACGTATCACCCTGACCTAAAAGTTGGCTTAACTAAAAAATCAAAGAACACGAATAGCCTTTCAAGATTGAGCCTAATCATAACAGGATTAAGAACATTTGATCTAGGATCAACTAGGCAATATTGACTTGAATAGATATTACGGTAAGTTTAATAAATCTAAGTCAAAGTTCAATATCGGTCCCTTCCGATGCATACTCCATGCATCCAACCTGAGCTTTACTTTAACCAATGCTTTGGAAAGAACATAACACTTCTCCAAATGCAAGTAAACTCTGTTTTAGATTATCATATCAGTAAAACCCTATGTCTGATAAATCTAGGAAACTTTATTCACATAGTCATGTTTACTTTCCAATGTGTTGACGGCACAATAAACAGGATCAAGTATGTGAAAAGGGTTTCAGATGAATTTATACATTATGTACATATAGTCATGAAATAAATCATGCGAACCATGCAACATTAAATGCTATTTCTGATCTATATTAATAAGTAAATCTAATTATATTGAAATGAGTTTTATTTAGGGCATAAAACCCAACACTTTTGAGCTTATCCTTCTCCATCTCCCGTCGCAGAGCTTCAGTACTGATTTTGTCCATCACGTTATTTGCTTCGTACAATACTTGTTTAATCTCATCAAGCCAATTCCTCACGTTATTGTTTTCAAGTTGTTTCTCCTCAGCATCATTCAACAACACATTAGTCGATATCGACATAGTCTTCAACTTTTCGAGTAGCTCGGGATTGAGTTTTCTTGCTCAAACAAAGTCAAGGACTTGTTCAGAAGCAAGCCTACCAAAGAGGACATTGATAAAACCAGAAAGAAGAGCACCAACAATGACTAAGTCAGCCATGGATTTTGATCTTGAGAGAGAGAGAGAGAGAGGATATTAAGAATGTGAGTACTAGAATTATATTAAAGGAATATTAATGGTATAAATGAGAAGTGTTATGTTTAAATATTATCATATTATGAGAAAGACATTTACCTAATCAACAAGATATAATTATTAATTTTTATTTTATTTTAAATAATGACAGCCATTGTTGATGGTTCGAAGAAGTCTCCAAGCAAAGTTTGTTAGGAGTCATTGTTGGAATTTATTTTACCAGGATCTTAGATCTACTCACAAGTATGTTGTTTAACACCCTAAATATGAACTTTCTAAATCGATAAAAAAACACATATAAAGTTAAGAAAACCTTACATTGATGCAGCGGAATTAATGTGTCCTTCCACTCAGATCTCTAACCCTTGTATCCTTTCTGTTGCAGAGTATTATCAAGATCTGAGCCCGAATGTCCTTCTCTTTGTGTGTGATCCTTCACAGTCTTCCAATCTATGATTGAGTTACCACTTGCTGTGTGTGGGCACTTACTCTATCACTAAGGTTCGAAATTTAGAAGAGGAAAAGAGAAAGGGGATTTCGGCTATAGAAGAGAAAGGGAAGTCTCAGTTTTTCTGAAGAGAAAATTTTCTGACAATAATGAAAATATCAATTTGAAAAACCACTTTAAGTGGTCGTCCATGGTGTGTAATGGGCCCCACTTGGTTTTTGCAGTTTTCACAAATTTTATTTCTATTTTCTCAAAAACGCCAATTTTCCAATTCTAACCATTTAAATGCCAAAACTAATTATTTAATAACTAAAATAGATTATTAAATAATATTTTCATTTAATTTAATTATTAATTAGACATATAAAGTCTATTAATAAATAAATAAACCTAGAATCTCTTTTCTTTACAATTTCGCCCCTGCTTAGTGAAAATTCACAAATCAGACATAGTCTAATTATAATTGATTAATCACAAATCAATTATTGAGTCTTACAAGCAGTATAGTCTCAACTAGAATGGGGACCATGGATCTATATGCTGAGCTTCCAATAAGTGAACCGGATTTACTAAGTAAATTCCTACTTATTAATTCTTCGTTGAATCCACTCTTAGAACTTAGAATTGCACTCTCAGACTTATATAGAGCATATTATATGTTCCACGATATTGATTACTAATCAGATTGTACAGGGTTTTATTTAGGGCACAAAACCCAACAAACTCCCACTTGCACTAACATAAAACAAAGTGTGCAAATAAGTCAA
Organism: Cannabis sativa; assembly: GCF_029168945.1. Classification (NCBI taxonomy): domain Eukaryota; kingdom Viridiplantae; phylum Streptophyta; class Magnoliopsida; order Rosales; family Cannabaceae; genus Cannabis; species Cannabis sativa. The sequence continues at coordinate 66,482,280 of NC_083601.1, forward strand.
TCTGATGTCTTGATCTTCAGATCAAGTGTAGTATATTTGAATCCACCCAAACTTCTAAAAACTAGTTCATAAATACATTTATGAAACATCCTTTACTATTTGCATTACTCATCAAGGGATACTGAAATCCTTACTGTTTTAAAGTACATCTGAATAAACAAAAGACATATCTCTCATATTTTAAAATATGGAATTGAGATAATACAGTGTAGACTTTTCTTCGGTAATATAACTTTCTGGTAATTTTGAATTTACAAAGTTATAATTCTTTTCTGGTAGAGCTTGAATCATTATAGAATAACTCCTCCACCCCCAAAGTAGCCACCATCTCATAATTTCGAATGAGTTGGTGAAGATACAAGGATAACTGATATACAGTTCCTTAATATCTAACATATAGATCACTTTCATAAATCTTTCTCGAATATCTTGTAATGTTCCATATTTGATTACATCTCAGATAGCTCCCACTCAATAGCAGATGTCTGGTTAAATAATGCATTTAACCTCTTTATTGTTTGGAGAGTTATCTAGTTGTGACTTTTGTATTAGTCTGAAACTTTAAGTTAAGACTAAGTCATCAACATAGCAGACTAGTATTTGAAGTGAATAATACTTACTAGAGATTAAGTAATCAAAATTAAGATACCATAAAATTTTGTGAGGATTAAGAATTCTTGGTTCAAGTCATTCGAATAGACGGAACTAGAGTTCTTTTATCTTATTCTCATAATTCTGATAAGTTATATCTATCCACATGAATGGTTAGATTTGCTTTTCAGTAGTGTTCTTAAGTTCCTATCACAAGTGTCAACCTAATGAAGATGGGTATAGAATTTTAAAATTCTCCCACTCAATTAAGGTAGTGTGAAACTTTATCAAAGAACTTTTATAGGTATCATTTTTACTACAACAGTAAAACTAAATTGGAACATACAATCAAGATCAAGGATTTATATTGATAATAGCTAAGTCATTATATTACTTCCATGTTTAAAGAAAATATGTGTTACATAGGGTATTGTGGATAAATTCCACCCCTAAGTATATAGAGATTATGATCCACCCCTAAAGGTTGTAAAGATCATGATTCTCTAAGTGTGATAGAGTTTATGTGGAGTTGAATACAATCCAGAGTTCATTAGATATAAAAGATCGTTGAACTGCATAGTTTTCTTAACTTTTCTCCACCCCTATTAGATCAAAAGATATTTTTATTAAACAAATTCTTAATAATTGTATTAGAATTAACAATTATTAATAAACATAGAAATAGTTTCTAGTGTTTATTTAATATAACTCTATGAAGAGTTGTAAATATTATAGAATTTGCATCAATAATAAAAACACTTACACATATAAACATATAAATATAATGTGGTAATTGTTGTTTAAGATAAAGTAAATGAAGCTCAATCTCATAAATTGCAATTTGTTTGAATAGAAAATAAAATAAACTTTATTAATAATAATAAAAAAAAATGTATTGCAACAATATGAGAAAAAATAGGGATAAAAATCCCTAACTAAAATTCGAAATCCAAATTGTCTTTAAACTAAAACAATTAATTCAAAAATAGATAAATGAGCTTCATCTCCAACTTGGACGATCTTCACCCTTTGTCCAGCTTTCCGATCCAACTCATGAAGATAACATCTGAGTTCAAGTAGCTTGGCCTATAAGAAGAAGAAACAAATAAACAAAGTTAGTCCAGAATCATAAATCCAATTGGATAATAATTCACTAAAACTCTTAAAGTTTATAGAAAGATATACATTGTTTCTTTGCAAGAAGTTTAGGACATTGGGGTTTCCAATGACCTTTCTCATTGCAGTAGAAACACTTTCCTTTGAGTGTATCACTAGAAGCTGCAACCTTTTTGTTTTTCATGGCTTTGGCACGCTTCTTCGTGTTTTTCCACATCTTCTTCGATTTGGGTTTAGAAGCAGAGGCAACATTTGCTTCCGGTTTGACCGTCCCATTACCATTCCCAGAATTTTGAGGCTTACTCCCTTTCTTCTTGGGTCCTCCAATCAAATTTTCATATGTCTGAAGGTCACTGACTAAGTCATGAAAGTCTATGTCCTTTTTATTCATGACATAATTTGATGTATAGGGCAGAAATGCTGGAGTCAGACTATTCAATATAAGGCTTACTTGAGTAGTATGATCCATTTCAGCACCATGATCTTGGGCTTCTTGGAAATAACTTGCCATGAGGAGAACATGATCACGCACGTTTTGATGGGGTTCCATCCGCGCATTGATGTACTTCTTAGTCGCGTCAAAGCGAGACTGAAGAGATGCCATACCGAATAGCTCAGTTAACTTCGTCATTACTTAAGCAGCCTTTTCAGTTTTAGAAAATCGAGTTTTAAGGGTGTCAACCATGCTGGAAAGCATAAAGTATAGAGCTTTGTCATTTGCTTTCTGCCAACGCTCATACTTTTCTTTCACAGCTTTGGATGCATTGTCCCCCGGCACTTCTGGAGATGGCTCAATTAACACAAACAAGGCACTTTCTCCAATGAGAGCAATATTAATGTTCTCATTCCATTTTGGAAAGTTAGATCCATTTAGCTTATTTTCGGTCAACAGTGATAACATGGAATTCATCATGGTTATACAGGATACTACAAAATAATAAATAGAAATCAATAATGGTTTAACACAAAATCCAATTCAGAAATTATAAGCAATAGCATGTAGGAATGATAAGAGAAAATACTAAAAAATACAATCCTAAATAATTTCCAAGGTTTTTCAACAAACTGATATCAGTGTCCCGTTTAGGCGAGAGTCAAAGCTACCATCCATTGAATAGAGTTGTCAGCTCATCTAAAATGTTAAACATTCTAGCAACCTTTTATTCGATCAAGATTGGAATCCAGCGTTTCTCGTTTAGGCGAGAGTCAAGGCTATTCTATCTTGTGAGCTTCTACCATTGTTTCATATTTTGCAAGTCAAATATGGTCGCCACCATTAGGGTGATCCATACCATATAAAACACTTACAAAGCTACTTATCTTTCGAGATTAAACGGTGCAAAATTACTAATGAACGTTCCTCCATTAGGGAGGATTACTCACTAAAACAAACGCGATTTAAAACCAACAATGGAGATCGAATATCTTAATAATAATAAAGCTCATTCTTTAAAATATATTTTCTTTATTATTTTAATAAAATATATTCATTAAATACGAATTTAGAATTAAAAAATTCTAAATTAGAATTTTAATTTAATATTTATAAAATTATACTTAGATGGTGATTGAAATAAAATGAATTATTTCCATCTTAGTAGTAATTTTGATATATAAATATTGAGAAAATTAATTAAGTTGTATTAATTTAAATTAATTTACAACTTAAAATAAATTTTCATGAGAATATGTTTATTGTATTTTGAAAAAGAAAGTATAAAACTTTGTTTTCGAAATACTAAATAATAAATACTTAGAAAAAATACTTCAAGCAAAAATATCACCTATCTAGATTTATCTTTGACTAATTAATTCAATTTTTAATAATATATTTTAATTTATTTATTTTAAATTAATCAATAAATGAAAAAATCATTGATTTAAGTTGGTCCAAGAATTAATTAAAATAAATAATTAATTTACAACTTAATCTATTTTTCAAGATAAATTCAAAATCATCTTGCATAATTAAAATGAAATTTCAAAATTGATTAATAAAATAAAGAAAAAAATATATTTTGAAAATTATTTAAATTTTAAGTTGAAAAATTAAATTTCAACCTAAAAAACTAATTTTCTATTTAATTAAGTGTCATGAAAAATAAATATTTAAGTATCATGATGAAAATCAACTTAGATATTTAATTTTTCAATTTAATTAAATGTATTAAATTCAAGAAATAAATAATTAAGTGTAGAGAAGGCTTAATTATTAATTTCTAGTTTAATACTAGGAAAAAATATACTTAAAATAAATTGTACCAAAATTAATTATTTAAATAATTAATTTCACAATGTATAATATTTTCCTATTGAATATTAGAAATAATAAGTAGTCTAGAAATAACTATCTAGAAAATATCTTATTTGACTAAATATCTTTTCAACAAAAATTTGAAAAAGTATCTAATTTAAGTTGTTAGAAAAAAAATCTAGAACTTAAATATTTATAAATTTAGATTTAATTAAATATCAATAATTAAGTTGTAACCACTTAATTTGAAAAATATTCCATTTTAAGTTTAAAACTAACTTAAAAAATATCTTAAGAATCTTTAATAACTAATGCCTAGAATTCTTCAACTTAATTTTAAATTTAAATAAAATATTCAAATTTAAGTTAAATATGAAAAATCAGTTAAAATAACTAATTTATAACTCAAATAGGAATATTTAATTAAATAAGCTCCAGAAAGAATGTAGTTAGTTAAAATTATTTATTTAATTAAATACAAGAAAAATACAAAGGGGACGTTTGGTACGAGGTGTTCAAAATAATTTGATTATAGGGAATATTATGAAGGAGAATATGATTATAGGGAAATGTGTAAATTGTGTTTGATTGTGTAGGGTAATATGTAATCATATTCATGTTAATTAAATTAAACTGTTGGGTTGAGTACATGAATCTTATATATTATTTTAAAAAATTAAAATAAAATATTTTTTTATATATTTATTTAATGTTAATTATATATAAAAATAAAATAATTATTTATTAAAAAAATTCATTTATTAATTAGTAAATATTAAATTGGAGAATTACCTCATATACTGATTTTTTTAACTTTTTTTTTCAAATTTACGGTTTGGGTTTCTAAAGTGGTTGCAACGCTAGTTGCAATATGGGTTTTATACGATTTTTTGTTGCAATTTAGGTTTTAGCGTTAGTTGCAATAGAGGTTTCTTTGTAGAATTTTGTAAAAATACAAAAAAAAAAAATATTTTGAAGTGTAAAAATGAAAAAATCCCTATTAAATTTTATTGTATTTCTATTAATTAAAATGAATATGTCTATATATTTTATCACTATATTATTTATTTTTATTTATGTGTACACTATCCGCATAAATTTTATGTATCATGAATATACATGTATTATTGCTAATAATATAAAAATAACTCAGTTAAAAAAACTGATATCACAAACTAAATATATACCGTAATATTTTATTTATAATAAATGATAATATTATTGGTATTTAAATTTCTTTATTAATTTAAAAATTCTATTCAAATTAATATAATAGAAGGTAATGATTCAATCCTACCCTTTTTTAAAGTATCTGTTGGAAATTATTTTACCAGGATCTTAGATCTACTTACAAGTATGTTGATTAACACCCTAAATATGAACTTTCTAAAACGATGAAATAAACACATAAAGTTTAGGAAACCTTACATTGGGTGCAGCGGAATAATATGACTCCTTCCGTTCAGATATCTAGCCCTTGATTTCTTTCTGTAGCAGAGCATTATCAATATCTGAACCTGGATCTCTTTCTCTGAATCTTTGATGCTGAAACTCCTTCTTGCTGAAAGTCTTTCTTCACGATCTTCCTCACTATGGTTGAGGTATCACTTGCTGTGTGTGGGCACTACTCATACACTAAGAATTTCGAAATTTAAGAGGAAAGAAAGAGAGAGGGAGTGGTCGGCCAGATAGGGAGAGAGAAGGCTCAGGTTTTTCTCTGAATCAGAAGTGTCAGAAGAAAAGTGTAATTTTCCTGAAGCCTTCACTATCTATTTATAGCATTCCACTAGGGTTAGGTTTGAATTATTTGGCATTAAAATAATGAAAATATCAGTTTAAATTGCCTACAAAAGTGGCCGGCCATGCTTAGTGGATTTGGGCCTCACTTTTTGCAATTTTGCAGTTTTACCTTTTCTGCATTTGATTTTCTCAAAAATGCCAATTTTCTAATTCAACCATTTAAATACCAATTCTAACTATTTAATAACTATAAATAATTATTAAATAATATTGTCATTTATCATATTTATTAATTGAACCATACAAAGTATCATAATTAACAAATATGCCCCTAAAACTCTTTCTTTACAATTTTGCCCTTACTTAGTGAAAATTTCACAAATAGACATAGTATAATTTGAGAATTATAATTGATTAATCAAAACCAATTACATGAGTCTTACAAGCAATATTATCTCAACTAGTGCGGGGACCATGGGTCTATATAACCGAGCTTCCAATAAGTAGATCAAGAATTTAGCACTAAAATTCACTAACTTATTAATTCTTCGTTGAATCCACGCATAGAACTTAGAATTGCACTCTCAGTATATAGAATGCTCTATATGTTCCACCATATAGATGCATCATTAGTTATCCATTGTTATAATCCTAATTTGATCAATGATCCTCTATATGAATGATCTACACTGTAAAGGGATTAGATTACCGTTACACCCTACAATGTATTTTATCCTTAAAATACTTGACCCCGTATAAATGATATTTCAACTTATGTGAAATGAGTACTCCACCATTTATGTTCGTTTGGTCAAGCTCGAAGGAGATCATCCTTTGCTTACTATTCGCCAGATAGAAGCTATAGATTCCATGTTTATGCTAGCGCTCCCACTCAATTGCACTACCGTGTTCCCAAAATGTACGTATCACCCTGACCTAAAAGTAGGCTTAACTAACAAATCAAAGAACACGAATAACCTTTCAAGATTGAGCCTAATCATAACAGGATTAAGAACATTTGATCTAGGATCAACTAGGTGATATTGACTTGAATAGATATTACGGTAAGTTTAATAAATCTAAGTCAAAGTTCAATATCGGTCCCTTCCGATGCATACTCCATGCATCCAACCTGAGCTTTACTTTAACCAATGCTCTGGAAAGAACATAGCATTTCTCCAAATGCAAGTAAACTCTTGTTGTAGATTATCATATCAGTAAAACCCTATGTCTGATAAATCTAGGAATCTTTATTCACATAGTCATGTTTACTTTCCAATGAGTTGACAGCACAATAAATAGGATCAAGTATGTGAAAAGGGTTTCAGATGAATTCATACATTATGTACACATAATCATGAAATAAATCATGTGAACCATGCAACATTAAATGTTAAATCTGATCTATATTAATAAGTAAATCTGATTATATTGAAATGAGTTTTATTTAGGGCATAAAACCCAATAGTATCAACATTACCCTCCTCAAGGGTAGTTATAATACTAAGGGATCAATAACATTCCAAGGCTAAAGACTCAAAACAAACAAGGTAATGTTTCACATTACCATTGCCTTGTTAGCATTTACCCATTCCAAACACCCCCAAATAGTTTGTCTAGAAATAATATCTAAAACTAAAAGTGTTTTTCTTAAAATTAACTTTAAAATATTAAAATGAAAATAAATTTCATATATTTTAAAAGTTAATTATGTTGCTAATTAATTTTATTAGGTTAAACTAATTTAATTAACCTCGCACAGTTATTCAAATCAGGCAAATGGGCCTTCACAATTGGGGTAGTTCATGTGAGGGGGAGCTGGGTTCAGTATGTCGTACCTACTTCTATTGGCCCCCAACTCTCACACAAGGGCCAAAAGAGAGGAATTTAACCTTAAAATAAATAACTGTTATTAATTGAATAGGTCCAAAAACTAAATGGACCTAAATAAAATCTATCATGGTGTGACAATTTATTTAGCAACAACCTATATGCATCTATATAATAAAATAAACATATAGGCTCACACAGGCACACATTTGGATGGATCCTATCTTGTTGCTAGGTCATACACAGATGAAAGAAGATTGTAAAATTTACCTGTTACAAATTATTTACTTGACCATGGGAGCCATGAGTTAAAATCAGATCATTGGATCTGTCAACAAGTTAACCATGGCTATTTGCAATCAAGCAATAATAGGTTTTTATAAAACTTACAAACAAGCTAAAACACATACTTCTGCAACAAGGTTAGCTGGATAGTTGGATGTAGGATTTATTTAATTTTAAATAAATAAATTTCGAAAAATAATTAAATAATAAAAAAAATTAATTTTCGAAAAATTTAATATAATATATAAATATTTTTGAAATTAATAATAAAATATTTAAAATTAAACCTACAATTTTTAAAAATTAGGTTTCAACTAACCTAAATATCATTTCAAAAATTTGCTAAATACTTTTAAAAATTAAATGTTATTTTATAAATAAAAAATTAAATAAAAAAATTAAAAAAGATAAATAAATATCTTTTTCAAATTTTATGATTTGATTTAAATAAATAAAATAACAAAATTTAAAAGTTAGCAAAATATCTTACATCTATTTAAAATATCATGATTATAGTTATCTTATTTTAAATTTAAATAAGGTCAAATTATTTTAAAAAAATATTAAATTTAAAAAATTTAATATCTGACCTTAAATTTAAAAATAAGATAAGATATAATCAAATTTAAAAATAAGATAGATAATTAAGCAAAAAGATAGATATTTACTATTTTCAAATTCAAATTACACTAATATCATGAATTAAATTAAAAAAGAATATTAATTAATTTAATTATGATATTTAGAATTGAAATAGGAATAGTAAATGTCTAAATACAAAACTACACAAAAAATCGGAAGTTAAATCCATGAAATAGCATGAAAAATCGAAGAAAAACGAAAAAAAAAAAAATGCAAGCTGTACGGACAGTATGCTGAGCATACTGTCCGTGCGCACTCTAAGGGTTGCATGGGCGAGGAAACATGGCGCAAGTGGAGGCTGCATGATTTCCGCGCGCAGATGGGCGGTTCAGACAGGCACTCGTTCGAGCAGCTTGTCTGAATGCGTGCTGTCCGCGCGCGTGGCCCTGTTGCACGACCCTGATTTTTCCCGAAATTTCAAAAAATCATAACTAATTCAAATTAAATCGAAATTGCGTTCTATTAAAAAAATAAATTGCTTAATTTTTTCCATACTATCCAATAAAAATAATTCCAGAAACAGAATTTTAATTATTTTTCACGAAAATTCACAAACATCAATCAATCATCATACAACACTCAATACAACATGAAACCATCCAAATAACTAGCAATCATTTTAAAGTCCAAATTTCTTGCAAGCAAATCAATTACCATGGCTCTGAGGCCAGTTTTGAAATTTATTTTACTAGGATCTTAGATCTACTCACAAGTATGTTGTTTAACACCCTAAATATGAACTTTCTAAAACGATAAATAAACACATATAAAGTTAAGAAAACCTTACATTTATGCAGCGGAATTAATGTGTCCTTCCACTCAGATCTCTAACCCTTGTATCCTTTCTGTCACAGAGTATTATCAAGATCTGAGCCCGAATGTCCTTCTCTTTGTGTGTGATCCTTCACAGTCTTCCAATCTATGATTGAGTTACCACTTGCTGTGTCTGGGCACTTACTCTATCACTAAGCTTCAAAATTTAGAAGAGAAACAGAGAAAGGGGATTTCGGCTATAGAGGAGAAAGGGAAGGCTCAGTTTTTCTGAAGAGAAAATTTTCTGACAGAAAAGGTTATTCAAAGTTATTATTTTGACTGAGCCATCACTTTCTATTTATAGGCAACTACTGGGTTTAGGTTAGGAATTAATTGGCATTAAAATAATGAAAATATCAATTTGAAAAACCACTTTAAGTGGCCGGCCATGGTGTGTAATGGGCGCCACTTGGTTTTTGCAGTTTTCACAAATTTTATTTCTATTTTCTCAAAAACGCCAATTTTTCAATTCTAACTATTTAAATGCCAAAACTAATTATTTAATAACTAAAATAGATTATTAAATAATATTGTCATTTAATTTAATTATTAATTAGACATATAACGTCTATTAATAAATAAATAAACCTAGAATCTCTTTTCTTTACAATTTCGCCCCTGCTTAGTGAAAATTCACAAATCAGACATAGTCTAACTTTAGAATTATAATTGATTAATCACAAATCAATTATTGAGTCTTACAAGCAGTATAGTCTCAACTAGAATGGGGACCATGGATCTATATGCTGAGCTTCCAATAAATGAACCGAATTTACTAAGTAAATTCCTATTTATTAATTCTTCGTTAAATCCACTCTTAGAACTTAGAATTGCACTCTCAGACTTATATAGAGCATATTATATGTTCCACGATATAGATATGCTATCTCATTTAACAATTGTTATAATCTTATTGTGATCAAAGATCCTCTATATAGATGATTTACATCGAGATGGGATAATTTTACCGTTCTCACCCCTGAATGTATTTTGCCCCTTAAAACACTTAGCTACCTGTAAATGATGTTTAGTGATCTAAGAATTAGTCACTTAAACAAGAGCTCATCCATTTACTTCTATTTAGCTAAGCTCGAAGGGAATCATCACTTGACTTCTATACACCAGTAGAAGCTATAGATTTCATATTTATGTTCAGCACTCCCACTCAATCATACTATCATGTTCCCAAAATATACGTATTCCCGTGACCCAAAAGTAGGCTTAACTAATAAAATCTAAGAACATGAATAGTACTCCTAAGTTGAGCCCAAACATATCAGGATTTAGATTCTTTTAATCTTAAGATCAACTACTAATATTGACTTGGAAAGATATAACGGTAAGTTTATAATATCTTAACTAAGTTGCAATATCGGTCCAGTCCAATGTATACTCCATACATTCGAAACTAGTATACTTTACCAATGTCCTGGAAAGAACATAACACTTACTCCAAGTGTAAGTACACATCATCGCTGATTATCACATTAGTGTAAATCCAAAACACTGATGAAACAGGGACTTAGTCTTTTGATTCATATGATCACAATCACATTCCACTGTGTTGACGATACTGTAATTGTGAATAAACATATGATCTGGACTTAACTGATTTTGTGTGTAAATGTAACAAACATATTAAACCATTAGCATGTAAAATTCATGCAAACATAAATCACTTCAAATTTCTTATATTGATTATTAATCAGATTGTAAAGAGTTTTATTTAGGGCACAAAACCCAACAGTCATTTGTCTACCAAATTTTTCATATTAAAAATTAAAATTAGGTATACCAGACAATCTAGTAAAACAAGCCTAAGCACTCACGTATTTATTTTTGGGCACTTTTCTAAAAGGTCTCATTTGAATAGAAATAATGTCCATTCTTGTATACTCAAGATCTTTTTCATTTCTAGCCAATATAAAACTTTCTACACCAACAGACAGTTATGACATGTTAATATGTAGATATATTGTTTGATAAAATAACAAGTGTATGCGTTTATAAAACTTTGACTTTAAATGGAAAAGACTAATTCAAACAAAACATATACATATATTATAGTGAATGTAATCATGAATATGGTTTTATCTGATCATTCCAAAGCTATAGCTAAGATTCATTTATATAAGTAATCATGTACATGGTTTTGGAATTCTGTAGGACACCTCCTTAAAAAGTTTAAGAGATATTTTTGTAGATTTCTTTTGGTATTTAGAAAAAATTTTGAATTTAATTTTTTTCCCATAATCATATATGTTATAGCTATTTAGAACTACTTATAAATTTTTAAAAATTCTGAATATTTTACAGTACCGAAAATAAGGTCTAAATAGTTACTTACTGTGCGTATAAGAAAAAGCAGTCGTGCATGTAATAAAATATTCAAACCTTATTTTCCGAATTATAAACTATGTGAATTTTTCTTTAAAAAAATTTCAGATAATCTTAAATAACTATAATATATACGATCATGAAAAAAAATAAATTAAACTCACTCATTTAGATGCCTATATAAGGCTTTGTGTTTTACCTTCTTAAATGACGATCTAAGGGAGTACTTAGAAGAACATTTAGTAAGAAGTTGTTAAGAGGGTGTGTATATTTGATCACATCTATCTAAAATGAGTTGGTTGTGAACTTCTTGTAATTACCTCTGTGCTTTATCACTGTTAAAAATTAATAAAGCTTGGCCAAATGGTAGTTCTTCTCGTAGAATAGTCACCACAAAAAGGGTAATAAATATCATTAAAACCTTGTGTGACTTTACTTAGTTAAAGTTTTTATTACTTTCGGTTTTTTTATTTACTTGATTTTAGCGTTCGAGTACTACAATTCCTATTTTATTTTTCATTCCTGATAAGTGTTAATTTACCCCGATTTAATATAGAATTTCTACTCTAATTTTGGCCTTCTTCATCAGTTAGAAGTTAGAACCTATTATGATTCTTTTTCTACTCCAAACTATTATCTTACCTAAAAAGTTGTTTTCACAGTTGGAAATAAAACTGCATATCGATTTTATTTATTTCATATTACTTTTATATATTAACATAACAAAAAAAATAGTCAAATTTATTTTAACTGTATAAAATATTGGAAAATTAATTGGTAAAAAAGTATAAAGTTGTCAAACAGTGTATGTACTTAATATCTAAAAAGAATGAACTTGGGAATTTAAACATTGAAAGTAAAAAATTTAAACTATCCTACAAAACTATAGCCTATGGTGTTAAGTAAAATATCTCATGATTTTTACAGCTTTTGCTTGAATTTAGAATCCAAAGAAGCCAAGCTCACTAGCTCTCTCCTTCTTGGATGTCACAAAATATTGGTAAATAGTTGTCACGGCGAGCAAAATTCCCGTTCCAGAACCAATAGCTCCCATTAAATTAGCTAACACTGTCAAACCACCGATGCACATGCCATCGAATGCTGCAGCGGTAGGAATGTAACGGTTAAGCTCCTTTCGCAAGTTCGATTCGTGATGTCCAGGCATTATCATTTGTTGTTCCTACAATTAAAGCCAACAAAAGAATGATATGTAAAACACACATTTTATAACACTATTGTAGTACACGCTTTCTTAGAAGGGTAATTTCGTAATTTTAACCGATGAGGATATTTTTGTCATTATACCTTGAGTTGTTTAGCAACATCTCTAGCAGTTGATCCTGAAACTTGAATCCATAATTTGGAGAGAATTGCACAAATAGATAATATGAACACAATATAGAATGATGCATGGATTGGATTGGCTGCTATAAAACTGCACAAATGAATTGAATTCTTTTAACTATTAGTATATATATTTGGAAGAAAGTAATTAAATAAAAGAGATAATGGCGGCTAAACCACCTGAACTTTACGGTTTGTAACACTTAACCACAAAAACCGAATTTTTGGCGGCTAAACTACCTAAATCCTGGTTCCGTTTTGCTCTGACCGTCCAAAAATCACAGTTAAGTGCCACGGTGGACTGTCCACGTGTATGCACTTGTACACGTGACAAATTTTTAGAGGTCCACGTAATTTTAATATTTAAAAAAAATTAAAAAAAATCTTTTTTTTTTCTCTTTCTCTTTTTCTTTTTCTTTCTCTTTATAAAAATTAAAAAAAAAAATGGACAATGGTTCTGAAAACTAGAGCTATTGAAGCCAAGTTGATGGGCATTGATCTCAGCACTATCATGTTCACTATGGAAAGAGGACAAGATGTTTCAAAGGTCAGCTCTCTCTCTCTGTACATATAGTTTGTAGTCAATTTGTAATAGATCTTGTGGTTGTGAACTGTTTTCTGCGCCTTTTTTTTTTGTCTTAACAGGTGAAAGAGTTTGTGTAGGGTCAAGCAGAGGCATATGAGGTGAAAATTGGGGATCAAGTTTTTCGAAGGCCTGGAGCTTGGATTTGACGAGTTGCTGGAGCTTAGATTTGACTGCCTCAGTGAGGAAGTCATAGATCATGACATCTGGAGCCGGTGGCGTCGGAACCGAAGACTGCGATGAGGCGATCGTGGGTGAGGTGGATGCGGTTCGAAGCGCTTGTGTGAGCAAGGTCTGAACGGGAAGGGTTCGGTTGTGTGAGCGGCGAGCTATGGTGGTAAGGAGATGTTTCATCGGCATGGCTACTGATTGGGGTGTTGGAAATATTTTACCAGGATCTAGATTTACTACCATGTATATTTCATTAACATCCTAATATGAATTCTAAAACAATGAAATAAACACATATGAAGTTTAGGAAACCTTACATTGGGTGCAGCGGAATATAATGACTCCTTCCATTCAGATCTCTAGCCCTTGATTCGTTTCTGTAGGAGAACATAATCAAGATCTGAACCTGGATCTCTTTCTCTTCTTCTTTGATGTTGATTCTCCTTCTTGATTGGATTCTACACAATCTTCCACACTATGATTGAGATACCACTTGATGTGTGTGGGTACTACTCTATCACTAGGGTATTTCGAAATTGAAGAGAAGAAAAGAGAAGAAGAGGGTGGCGGCTATGGCTCAGATTTTTCTGAAAAAGAATAAGATGCATGTTCATAGTTTCCTGAAGCCATCACTTTCTATTTATAGAAAGCCATCTAGGTTTAGGTTAGAATTATATGGCATTAAAATAATGAAAATATAAATGGTAACCCCTATACAAAGTGTCCGGCCATATTAGTGGATAATGGGCCTCACTTTACAATTTTGCCATTTTTTCATTTCTCAATCCCATTTTCTCAAAAATGTCAATTTTTCAATTCAACCATTTAAATGTCAATTCTAATTATTTAATAACTAAAAATTAATTATTATATAATATTGTCATTTAATATATTTATTAATTAGACATATAAAGTCTCTTAATTAACAAATAAAACCTAGAATCTCTTTTCTTTACAATTTCGCTCTTGCTTAGTGAAAATTCATAAACTAGACATAGTCTAACTTTAGAATTATAATTAATTAATTAAAATAAATTAACTGAGTCTTACAAGCAGTATGGTCTCAACTAGTATGAGGACCATGGACCTATATAACCGAGCTTCCAATAAGCCGAACCGAATTTACCAAATAAATTCCCTAACTTATTAATTCCTTATTGAATCCACACTTAGAACTTGGAATTGCACTCTCAGTCATATAGAAAGCTCTATATATTCCACGATATAGATACGCTATTAGTTATCCATTGTTATAATCCTAATTCGATCACTGACCCTCTAATAGATGATCTACAATGAATAGGAACTAAATTATCGTTACACCTTCAATGTATTTTATCCTTAAAATACTTAGCTCCGTATAAATGGTATTTCAGCGAAGTGAAATGAGATCTCAACCATTTATCTCTGTTTAGCCAAGCTCGAAGGATAACATATCATTCGCAGATCAATGTACATACAGGGGTGGATATGAATTTTTCTTTGTATTCTTAAAATAATCATTCTAGATTTTACCTTATGCAAAAGAAATTTGAAATGTTTGAAAAATTTCATGAATTTCTAACAATGGTGAAAAACCATTAAAGTAAGTGGTTAAAGATCTTGCGAACTGATATGGGTGGAGAAATAGTTAGTAGATATGCAGTTCAAAGATCATTAAGTTGATTTTGAATTATATCCAAACTTACCTTCCAAGAAATTCGGGTTGCATAGTTACTAGTCGTTGGCTAAGTCCTTCTATGGTAATACAATTTCAGAATGATGCAACGGTTGGGTACTTAGTGTAAACTATTACTAGATTCATGGATGACCTAATCGAAATCTTAAGAAAAGCTAGAACTGTTAACCATGGTTTGCATGTTTGTTAGCTATTCTAAGTGATTAGGGGTGGAACATCCCATAGTCAATAGATAAGAAAGTGTTTGTTTAAACAAATACTAATTTTCTAAGAAAATGACTAAGTCTGAAAATAAAGTAGCAAATAAATGAGATATTTTTTCTTGATTCCAAAAGTGTTCTATCATCTTATTCTTTACAAGATGATCCCACTGCCTCTGTTGTTTTGACACAACCGAAGAGGTCAATACCATGTAGTTTTCTTAGTAATAATTCACGGTACCTTGTCGTAGTGGGAGGGTTTCAAGGAACTCGCTGTTCTTATGACTTGGAAGACACTAGTGATTAAAATCCATTGTAAGTTTAAACAAGTAATGGATTGTCAAAATAAGAAACTAAGAAGAAAAGCCAAGAGAACTATGGTTTAATCCATTCACATGGAGTAACCTAAAGTTTTCTATTACAAGGACATGAAAGGAAATTTTCGTTTATAAGTCTATTCAATGGACTTAACAAAACTTCCTGTTCTCAGTAAATCTAAACCTATGGCTCATGGTATACCTAGTTAATTACTTACTCTAGTGCAAGCAGCTTACTTCGGTAAGATGATGAAGCATTTTCTTTTTAATGGAAATCTATAGAAGCTTCACAACTTCTAGACATAGATTTTATTTATCTAAGGAAAAGTCTCAACTATTCCAGAAGAGATAAAGCCATGAAAGAATTTCTTAAATCAACAGTGAGAGGTCTCAGATATGCTTTTGTATGCCTAAGACCAGACACCTACTGTTGAGTGGGAGTAATGAGTAGGTATCAGATTAATGCAGGAGAGGAACATTGGAAGACAATCAAGTAAATCTTAAGATTAAGAAGAGGAACTATATGTTAGTCGATAAGGGTGTGTTTAAAACTCTTAGACTACACCACATCAGATTTCAAGACTTTCCTTTGTGCCAGAAAGTCTGCTGATAAGATATTACTCTGGGGGTGGAGTAGTGATTTTAAAGAAGTGTAAGAACCTATCTGAAGTCTCTTAGTCTACCAGAGAGAGACTGGATGTTAAAGAAGCAGGAAAGGTACTTATTCAGTCTGAGGAAAGTTCTATATAAATCCATACACAATTCAGAAATTATTAAACATATAACAAGTAGGAGTGACAAGTGAAAATACTAAAACATACAATCCTAAATAATTTCCAAGGTCCTCAACAAACTGATATCAGAGTCCCGTTTAGGCGAGAGTCAGTGATACCATCCATTGAATAGAGTTGTCAGCTCATCTAAAATGATAAACATTCTACCAACCTTTTATTCGATCAAGATTGGAAACCAGCGTTGTCCCGTTTAGGCGAGAGTCAAGGCTATTCTATCTTATGAGCTTCCACCATTGTTTCATACTTTTGTAAGTCAAATACAGTCGCCACCATTAGGGTGATCAATACTAATGTAAAACACTTACAAATAATATTATCTTTCGAGATTCTACGGCGTTAAATTGCTAATGAACGTTCTTCCATTAGGGAGGATTACTCACTAAAACAAGAACTATGTAGAACAACAATGGAGATCGAATGTCCTAATAATAAAGCTCATTATTTAAAGTGTATTTTCTTCTATTATCTATTTTAATCTATTTATTTTAAATATATATTTATTTAACTGATATATATTTATAAATTATACTTAGATGGATATGAAGATAACGTGAATTATTTCCATCTTAGTGATAATTTCCAATAAATATTAAAAAAATTATTTAATTTAAGTTGTTTCAAAATTAATTTAAATTAATTTACAACTCAAATTTAATTTTCTATAAATATATATTGCATTTCGAAAAATTGAAGTATATAAGAATACTACTTTCGAAAAATACTTTAAAATAAAATAAAAATAAATTCTGGAAAAATTATTCTAATTTTATGTTGGCCCAAAATTAATTAATAAAAATTAATTTTCAGCAAAAATATAATTTTCCTATTTAATTAAATATTTAAGAAAAATTTCAAATGTTTAAGTATCATGATGAAAATCAACTTAAATATTAATTTTCTATTTAATTAAATACACTAGAAAAATACTTCAAGCATAACAGATAATAACTATCTAGACTTTCATTGACTAATTAATTCATTTTCTAATAATAATATATTTTAGTTTATTTATTTTAATTAATCATTAAATGAAAAAATCATTGATTTAAGTTGGTCCAAAATTAAAATAAATAATTTTCAACTTTAATCTATTTTTCAAATAAAATTCGAAATTTCTGCATTTAAGAAATGTAATTTCGAAATTGTGGGAAAAAGATTAATAAAATAAAATAAAATATATTTTGAAAATTATTCAAATTTAAGTTATTCTGAAATAAGATTCCAAACTTAAAATAATTTCAATTTTTAATTAAATAACATGAAAATAATAATATTTAAGTATCATGATGAAAATCAACTTAAATATCTAAATTTTCAATTTAATTAAATGTATTAAATTCAAGAAATAAATAATTAAGTATAGAGGAGACTTAATTATTAATTCTAGTTTAATACTAGGAAAAATATACTTAAGTTAGATTGTACCAAAATTAATTATTAAACAATTAATTTCACAATCTATGATATTTTCCTAACTAAATATTAGAAAATATAATTAGTACTAGAAATAACTATCTAGAATATATATCATTAATTAAGTGTTTTTCTAAAATTAACTTTAAAATATTAAATGAAAAAAAATTTCATATATTTTAAAAGTTAGTTATGTTGCTAATTCAATTTTAATTAGGTTAGACTAATATAATTAACATAATACAATTATGTAAATAAGGCAAATGGGCCTTCACAATTTGGGTAGTTCATGTGAGGGGGAGCTGGGTTCAGTATGTCGTACCCACATCTATTGGCCTCCATCTCTTACACAAGGCCCAAAAGAGAAGAATTTAACCTTTAAATAAACAATTGTTATTCATTGAATAAGC
Organism: Cannabis sativa; assembly: GCF_029168945.1. Classification (NCBI taxonomy): domain Eukaryota; kingdom Viridiplantae; phylum Streptophyta; class Magnoliopsida; order Rosales; family Cannabaceae; genus Cannabis; species Cannabis sativa. The sequence goes on from NC_083601.1 coordinate 66,500,798, forward strand.
CCTAATCTAATTGGGCCTAAATAAAATTACTTATGTCAAATTTTATTTTAGCAACCTAGTCCATTAACTTAGTAAAACTTAAATGGGCTTCCTATATGCATCTAAGCCCAATAGCAAACATATAGGCTCACATAGGTCAAATGATTTGGATGGGCCCTATCATGTTACTAGGTTTACACCGATGAAAGAAGTATAAAATTTACCTGTTACAAATTATTCATAAGATCTATTGACAATAGTACTATGATTAAAATTAGATCATTGGATCTGTCAACAAGTTAATCATAGCAATTTAGATCAAATAAATAATAGGTTTGTTAAAAGAGTTTTGAATAAACAATATAAAATTAAACAAACATTGTCCATGTAACAAATGTGAAATAAGATATTAATATAATTAAATTATTATTCTTAAACTAACCAACTAAATTTTAAAAAATTTAGGGTTGTTAAAACAAACCTTAAAAATCTCAAAATTTAAAATTAAAAAAAAAATGAAAAACTAATTTTAAAATATCTAGGTTTATTTGAATTATATTTATCAAATTAAATTAAATATCAAATAAGATCAATGATTTGAAAAAGAATCTTGAATACAACTTCCAAATCTTATAATTTAATAAAATTAAAATAATAAAAGAAACCAATTTTAAAATAGATTTGGTTAGATAATTATTATTTTAGGAATAAAATAATAAATAAATAATAATTACTATAATTATATGTCAAAATATCTCAAATTAAGCATTATTCAAATATCTACAAAAATATCTAAGTTATTTAAATATTTAAAATATAATTTATAAAATTTCAATATGTAAAATGATATAAAATAGTAAAATATCATTTTAAACTTATAATTTATAAATAATTAAATATTTAACAGAATAACAATTTTTTTTTTTGAATTTGAAAAAATTATGGTTAAAATATCTATAAAAATATCTAGGTTAATTTCAAATTTATTAATTATTTAATTTGTCATATAAGATAATTTTAATATCATACTTCAAATAAAAAGATAAAGTTATTTTTTAATTGAAATTATGTTAAATATCAAAATATCTAATCTTATAATTAAAATATATATTAATATTAAAAAAATTAACAAATTTTTAAATCTGACCATAATTTAAAAAATTAAAATAATCAATTTTTAAATTTAAACCTCAAAATATCAAAATTAATAATAATTATTAAAGATAAATATTATTAATTTGAAATATGATATTTAAGTTCAAATATATATTTAAAAATAATATTTTATTTTAAATTTGGGGTTTGAAAATTGAAAAAAAAAATAGAATTTTGGGAAAAATCCCATGAAAATTGGGTTTGGAGTGTAGGCTGCCCAGGAGGCTGCACGTCCCTTTGCGCGCGCGGAGGTGAGGGACAACAGGGTCCCATGTGCGGCTCGTCTCGGCGCTGGCAGGATCGTCTGGGCGGATCTGCAGGGTGCTCGCGCGCGTAACCCAGGTTGTCCGAGTGCCTGGTGCGATTGATGCACCCACTCGACATCCATGGCACCCAATTTTCCAAAATTCATAACTTCTTCGTTTTTTATCGGAATTTAGTTCCGTAAAAAACAAAAATTGCTTAATTTTTCACAAGGAATCCAAATAAAATATTTTCAAAAACAGAAAAAAAATATTTTTCATGGAAAAAATTCTGTACAACACATATATTCATCAAACCACATGAAACCATCCAAATCACACATAACATCGTTTTAATTCATATTTCATAAAAGTAAATCATTACCATGGCTCTGGTGCCAGTTGTTGGAAATATTTTACCAGGATCTAGATACTACCATGTATGCTTCATTAACATCCTAATATAAATTCTAAAACAATGAAATAAACACATATAAAGTTTAGGAAACCTTACATTGGGTGGAGCGGAATATAATGACTCCTTCCATTCAGATCTCTAGCCCTTGATTCCTTTCTGTAGAAGAACATAATCAAAATCTAAACCTGGATCTCTTTCTCTTCTTCTTTGATGCTGATTCTCCTTCTTGATTGGATTCTACACAATCTTCCACACTATGATTGAGATACCACTTGATGTGTGTGGGTACTACTCTATCACTAGGGTATTTCAAAATTGAAGAGAAGAAAAGAGAAGAAGAGGGTGGCGGCTATGGCTCAGGTTTTTCTCTGAAAAAGAATAAGATGCATGTTCATAGTTTCCTGAAGTCATCACTTTCTATTTATAGAAAGCCATCTAGGTTTAGGTTAAAATTATATGGCATTAAAATAATGAAAATATAAATGGTAAACCCTATACAAAGTAGCCGGCCATATTAGTGGATAATGGGCCTCACTTTGCAATTTTGCCATTTTGTCATTTCTCAATCCCATTTTCTCAAAAATTCCAACTTTCTAATTCAACCATTTAAATGCCAATTCTAATTATTTAGTAACTAAAAATTAATTATTAAATAATATTGTCATTTAATATATCTATTAATTAGACATATAAATTCTCTTAATTAACAAATAAAACCTAGAATTTGTAACGCCCGTACTTTTATTAAAATATTAATTTTATTTACAAGCGTTAAACGCGAAAAATTATAATGTCGCATTTTTATTTAATACTTGAAAATGTTCACAACTGGCCAGTTTTCGTAAAAAAAAACATAATAATTAATAACTAAAATAATTGCGACATAAGTTTAATAACGTAAATAAATAAAGAGAGCGCCCTAGACCGCCTACAGTTATATGGCCCTCAGCGAGTTCACACACACAAGCGTCCAAAGTTTCACTCGCCACCGGCTTTCTAAACTTTCAGTTACCTTGGTCTGCACATGGTAATTTGATAAGGGTGAGCTACTAAACTCAGTAAGGAAATGTGTGTCAGGTAGTCACATAAATAAAAAAAACAAAACTTAATTAAAATGCACATGCACATATTTAGGCATATAGCAAAACATAAACTTAATCATATCACTAGTCACTAATAACTAGGTTCTAAGCTAAATCACATAATAATGATTACGCCCGAGTCTAATTTTGGCAAATAAACTCGAGCTATTGGACTAAATGGCGGAGGGCTGGGTTCAGTAAAATCGTACCCACTACTAAATGGCCCCCTATCTACCATATAGACCCAACAGTCAAGTATTTAACCATTATCTTCTCGGTCAAACCATGTCACATAAACTATAATCTATTTAATTTAAATAATGGCAAACTACTATACATTATTTAAATAACAAAACAATCATAACTAAATAATGTGAATCTTATAAACACACTATTTACATACATACTTAAATAACATGAATCTTATAAACATATTATTTAAATATATATCCTTAGCAATGGCCATGCTCTAATACTGTAAACATACAAAATAACATGAATCTTATAAATATATTATTTAAATATATATTATAAAGTACATTAAATAACAAACAATAAAGAGTCAGGCAGAAGACCTTAGTTAACTTCTCTTTTACTATTCCCACTCCTTCTATGAATGTCATTACATACAGAAAACTTATGTTTTTCTACTTAATTTCCTTACCTCGAATGTGGAGTTCTAGCCTTGATTGTAATGAGAGTGATCCAAGCACAGCACACAATAAACATATATAAATCTACATGTAGTTTAAGTGGAATCAGTCAACTTCTCTCCATACATATCACAACAATATGCCTAAGTGTAAATAACTTATTTCTAATTCAATAAAGCACTCACACGTATATGACTAGCCATACTAATAATAATAACATTACTAATTACAATAATTAGAATAATAATAATGTATAATTATCTATATATATTATTTAGGTACTTAGATACAACTGATTATTAATTAAATCATCCATTAATTTTATAAGCCCTATTCAAAAATATTTATATCTTACAAGAAAATACTATTTTCTATGAAACCATTATTTCCACATCGAGATATTAAGACTAACATAATAATAACCAAATATTTTGGTTATTACAGAATCTCTTTTCTTTACAATTTCACTCTTGCTTAGTGAAAATTCATAAACTAGACATAGTCTAACTTTAGAATTATAATTGATTAATTAAAATCAATTAACCGAGTCTTACAAGCAGTATGGTCTCAACTAGAATGGAGACCATGGGCCTATATAACCGAGCTTCCAATAAGTCGAACCGAATTTACCAAGTAAATTCCCTAACTTATTAATTCCTTATTAAATCCACACTTAGAACTTGGAATTGCACTCTCAGTCATATAGAACGCTCTATATGTTCCACGATATAGGTACGCTATTAGTTATCCATTGTTATAATCCTAATTTGATTAATGATCCTCTAATAGATGATCTACATTGAATAAGAACTAAATTACTGTTACACCTTCAATGTATTTTATCCTTAAAACACTTAGCTCCGTATAAATGATATTTCAGCGAAGTGAAATGAGATCTCAACCATATATCTCTGTTTAGCCAAGCTCGAAGGATATCATCGTTTCACTTCTAAATTCCTATAGAAGTTATAGACTCCATATTTATGTTAGCGCTCCCACTCAATTATACTATCATATTCCCAAAATGTACGTATCACTCTGACCCAAAAGTAGGCTTAACTAACAAATCAAAGAACATGTATAATACTCTTGAGATCAAACCTAACCATATCAGGATTAAGATCATTTGATCTAGGATTTAACAGGTGATATTGAATTGAATAGATATTACGGTAAATTTTAATATATCTAATCAAAGTTCAATATCGCTCCTTTCCAATGTATACTTAATACATCCGATGCTGGTAAACTTTGCCAATGCCCTGGAAAGGACATAACACTTATCCAAGGTGTAAGAATACCTATCGCTGATTATCATGTCAGTCTAAATCCAGTGAACTGGCAAATCAGGGAATAAACTTTTGAACATATAATTAAGATTATATTCCACTGTGCTGACAACACTATAATCATTAACAAATTTATATGTTCTGGACTTAAATAGAATTCATACATTATATATATAATCATGTGAACCATGCAACATAAAATGTTATTTCTGATCTTTATTAATAAGTAAATCTGATTATATTAAAATGAGTTTTATTTAGGGCACAAAACCCAACATGGGGGACGTCTCGAATCTGTCCGTTGAGGGTGTGCTATGTTAGGGTTTCAGTGGTGATGGTGGTTTCAGTGGTGGTTTTAGGGATTTTGGGGTTTTGATTGTAGTAATGGCAGAAGAAGAAGAAGAAGGGGTTCTGGATTCGAGAAGAAAGAGAAAGAAAGAGAGAAAGAAAAAAAAGATTTTTTTTTAAATTTTTATAAATTGTTTTTTTTATTTTTTTTAAATATTTATAATTATTTTTTAAAATTAAAATTACGTGGACCACTAAAAATTTTCCACGTGTACAAGTGCGTACACGTGGACCGTCCACCGTGGCACTTAACTGTGATTTTTGGACAGAGGTGTGCAGAGCAAAACGGAACCAGAGTTTAGGTAGTTTAGCCGCCAAAAATTCGATTTTTGTGGTTAAGTGTTACAAACCGTAAAGTTCAGGTGGTTTAGCCGCCAATATCCCTAAATAAATTAATATTGAGAGATTGTTGAAAATGAAATAATAGAGAAAATGATAATTAGTTACCTTGAAGGTTTGGTGATATAATAAGCTAATCCACCAACAGGGACATACTCACCACTACATGAATATTGTTCAGATTCTTTCCAAATTCCCAAAAGATTTACTAGAAAATTTCCATTAAATCTTTTGTAGAGCAACTGTATATACGCATATAGAGAATAATAAGAAAATGTAAGATTGGTAAAGCAAGAAAATAGTGTTTAATATATCAATAAAAATGGTGTATTAGTTGTTAGCTTTGGCTAATATTTTTGTGTGTTAAAATGTATTAGGTGTTCGTTTCTTTTAGATATTAAAACTTGAGATATTTGCGGTAAAATTTCGTAAATCTTTACAATTGTTACACATATGACCTTAAGTAAAAAAGTAGCGACAAAAATATTTTATCTTGCGATTTTATTGCGGTCGTACCCTTTTTTTGGCCATGGGTTAGCTAGAAACATGTGGCGATATATTATAGAACCACATATTAAATAAGCTAAAGAAATATATCGCCACCTGTTTCTGAGCTGACACTTAACAGGCTTAATAGGCACTTAACAACCAAAAAATAATACGACTACAACAAAATTGTAAGATAAATACTTTTGCAATCATTCTTTTTAATTAGGGTCATGTGTAACAATTACAAATATTAAAACACTTTTGTCGTAATCCCTCTAAATTTTAATGGTGCTCTTTTAAACTTTTTAATCGAAAAAAATGATTATGACAAAAAAAAAATATCCAGATCACACATACCTGGGAGATAAAGTAAATGTTGGAAACAAGTGCAGATTGAAGTATAATAGGCATGTTGGAGGTGTAAAACAATTTGATAGGATACGAGTCTTGTTGTCCATGAGCATTCTTCGATCTCACGTGAAAAAGAACACGAAACCCTTGAAAGTAGACAACAACGAGGAAAATCATGACAGTTGAGAGCAAATTCGTGACATTAGGCAAATTTCGCCTAAAATATGCTTCGCGAAGAGCGCCAGCTTTGTCTGTTCGGGTTAATAAATGATGGAAAAGAGCTATAACAGCGCCTTCAAACTCAACTCCATGACCACTACTGCTAATAGTGACTGGGCTAAACGCCTTCCATATTATATTCTCACTAAAAAATCAAATGACATTATCCAATCATTAATTGAATCATTAATAAAATGGCTATAAAATAAGAAAGACTAATTAGTACTTACCAAATGTTTGTTGTGATGAAAAGTGAAATAGTTGAGCCTAAGCCATAACCCTTTTATAGAAGCTCATCTAGGGATATGACAATAATGGAAGCAAAGAAGAGTTGAAGAATAATAAGGATGGAATCTCCAATTCCAATTTGATCAACACTTCCATACATTCCCAAGCAAGCATAAGCAACAACTTCACCAATCGCTATCAACATACTCAGTAATTTTTGTGCTCCGTTTCTACAAAAAAACAACAAATATTAGAATTTTATGTAAGTTAGAATGTTAATGTTACATTATTTCTCTACTTTTGTGTTACGATGTTTCTTTCATGTAAGGTTACTTATTTATAAAAAATAAAACAGAAAATAATATCAAACAGACTCGAGTTAGTTAGAGTAAACATACAGAAGAGCTCGATCCTCGGGAATATTGTTGTCAACTCGAATGATTTTTGAGCCAACAAGCACTTGCATTACAAAGCCTGATGTTAGGATCGGTGTTATCCCGAGTTCCATAACAGTGCCACGGCTGCTCACAAGAATTATACGCATCCAATAGAATGAATCTGTGGCGGTTATGGATTGAATACCATACAATGGTAATTGGCTGCGTACCAAAAATATGAACAATGCTAAAACACTGTACAATACTTTCTCTCTGAGTGTACCTTTCTGTTCGCGCTTTGAACTTCGAGTAAAAATAGAAGGATAGGCCTCACCATATTCAACAAACGAAAACCACTTGCTCCCATTTTTTTATTGAATTGAAAATTGAAGTATTTGCTGATGAATAATATAGAATTAATTGAATTGGAGTTTCATTGTTCAATTCGTACGTATGTGACCTTAAATGCTTTCTGCTTTCATCCTTTTATAGTGAATTTAGAATTATGTACTTCTATTATAAATATAATTAATCAGAACAATCTTTTACATCTTATATCTGTTGGATTTTATGCCCTAAATAAAACTCTTTACAATCTGATTAGTTATCAATATAAGAAATTTGAAGTGATTGATGTTTGCATGAATTTTACATGCTAGTGGTTTAATATGTTTATTACTTTTACAGACAGAATCTATTAAATCCAGATCATATGTTTAATCACAATTACAGTATCGCCAACACAGTGGAATGTGATTGTGATCATATGAATCAAAAGACTTGGTCCCTGTTTCATCAGTGTTATTGGATTTACACTAATGTGATAATCAGCGATGATGTGTACTTACACTTGGAGTAAGTGTTATGTTCTTTCCAGGACATTAGTAAAGTATACTAGTTTCGAATGTATGGAGTATACTTTGGACTGGACCGATATTGCAACTAAGTTAAGATATTACAAACCTACCGTTATATATATATTTTTCCAAGTCAATATCAGTAGTTGATCTTAAGATTAAAAGAATCTAAATCCTGATATGCTTAGGCTCAACTCAGGAGTGCTATTCATGTTCTTTGATTTATTAGTTAAGCCTACTTTTGGGTCAGGGTGATACGTATATTTTGGGAACATGATAGTATGATTGAGTGGGAGTGCTGAACATAAATATGGAATCTATAGCTTCTACTGGTGTATAGAAGTCAAGTGATGATTCCCTTCGAGCTTAGCAAATAGAAGTAAATGGATGAGCTCTTGTTTAACTGACTAATCATTAGATCACTAAACACCATTTACAGGTAGCTAAGTGTTTTAAGGGGCAAAATACATTGAGGGGTAAGAACGGTAAAGAAATCCCATCTCGATGTAGATCATCTATATAGAGGATCTTTAAATCACAATAAGATTATAACAATGGTTAAATGAGATAGCATATTGATATTGTGGAACATATAATATGCTCTATATAAGTCTGAGAGTGCAATTCTAAGTTCTAAGAGTGGATTCAACGAAGAATTAATAAGTAGGAATTTACTTGGTAAATTTGGTTCACTTATTGGAAGCTCAGCATATAGATCCATGGTCCCCATTCTAGTTGAGAACATTCTGCTTGTAAGACTCATTAATTGATTCGTGATTGATCAATTATAATTCTAAAGTTAGACTATGTCTAATTTTATGAATTTTCACTAAGCAGGGGTGAAATTGTAAAGAAAAGAGATTCTAGGTTTATTTATTTATTAATGGACTTTATATGTCTAGTTAATAATTAAATTAAATGACAATATTATTTAATAATCTATTTTAGTATTAAATAATTAGTTTTGGCATTTAAAAGGTTAGAATTTGAAAAATTGGCGTTTTTGAGAAAATAGAAATAAAATTTGTTAAAACTGCAAAATCAAGTGGGGCCCACTAACACACCATGGCCGGCCACTATTTGTGGAGTTTCAAATTGATTTTTTTCATTATTTTAATGCCAAATAATTCCTAACCTAAACCTAGTAGTTGCCTATAAATAGAAAGTGATGGCTCAGTCAAATCACAAGTTTTCATAAGTTGTCTGACAGAAATTTCTCTCTTCAGAAAAATAGAGCCTTCCCTAGTTTCTATACCTGGCCGAAACCCTCTCCACTTTTCTCTCTTCATAAATTTCGACCCTAGTGAAAGAGTAAGTGCCCACACACAGCAAGCAGTAACTCAATCATAGATTGGAAGACTGTGAAGGATCAAACTTGAAGAAGAAGGACATTCGGGCTCAGATCTTGATTATACTCTGCTACAGAAAGGATACAACGGTTAGAGATTTGAGCGGAAGGAGACATTAATTCCGCTGCATCAATGTAAGGTTTTCTTAACTTTATATGTGTTTAATTTATCGTTTTAGAAAGTTCATATTTAGGGTGTTTAAACAACATACTTGTGAGTAGATCTAAGATCCTGGTAAAATAAATTCCAACAATATCGTATATTAATTTTAAATTAAATAATTTATTAATGTATATATATCTTTTATTTAAAATTTTAAACTACTACTACTGATTTTCCTTAATAAAATAGTCTTTTTCTCAAAAACCTTCGTTTTTTTATTAAAAAAAGATATATGTACAACAGAACATGGTAACCCTCAAAATAAAGCTCCTCTCCGATCGCAGCTTCGGCGATAAAGAGATCGACAAGGTCCAGATCCCAATCAAAGAACTTCTGGATAATTACAAGGACGGTAGTGGTGGGAAGCACATGAGTTAAAGCGTCCGCTTACCAAACGGAAAAACCAAAGGTAATCTCAACTTCACCTACAAATTTGGGGAAAAATTCACAGCTCAAGCTCCAGCTCAGCCGACTTTTAAGGCAGTGGCTGGTGAACCTCTCATGGCTTACCCACCGGGTCATGCTGCCGGACCTAGTCACGGGTACCTGGCTCCTGCGAGATACCCACCAGCCGGAGCTTATCCATACCCTCCTGAAGCTGGGTACGCGCCTCCTCCTCCTCAATACTGTGTCTATATATGTATATTTTAAATATATTCTGAAAACACGCTCTTCCATCAAAATCTTTATCCAAAATAAGTAATTGTGAAAGTAGTATTACTGGCCATGCCAATGTTTTATTCCTTCAGGAGCTGACCAAGCATATTGAAGGGCACACAATATGAGCTTTGGGTGATGCTACTGCTTGGCCTGTGCAAGGTCTTATTAGGCATTTTAGGCCGGAGCTCGAGAGAAAAGAGAGGGAATTACTGGAGGCTGCTGCTTAGATGTCTTTCAGGTACTAGTTCTTCCTTTATCTGTATTCAGTTCCTGCAAAGGTTTAAATTAAATTGATAGCAATTTGGATTCTCTTAGTTGTCATGAAAGACACAATCTGTTTGATATTTTCTTGTAAAAAAATGTGATAAAAAGTCGTAGTTTGGATGAATTAGAATGCTAAATCAGAAGACTATTTCTAACTTATGGTTGGTGTTGTGTTTCCAAGGAAAATCATTTGTTAAAAGTTCTTGAATTCACATAAATTGATATGGACATAATCCTTAGTTCATTATAATGTTATTCAACTAATTTTAGCCATTTTTTTCGAAAGAAACGTCGATATATATAAATAAAAGGAGTTAGACCTCTCGGTCATTACAAAATAGATAGTTAGGGATGGAGGAAATCTTTACCATACCTGAAATATTCTGAGCGAAGGTCCATTTGGTTACATTATGAGTCGCAAAATTACAATATCTAGAAAACAAAGAAAAATTACAGCATAGAAATTGTTAAGAGAGTTGATTACAAATGGAAATATAATTATCTAAACACCAAAAGGAATCTTTCCCGTTAAGTGCGCTGATAACCTTTTGCGAATCACTCTCAATCAGAACAAAAGGATGTCTTTTCTGTTGGAAATTATTTTACCAGGATCTAGATTTACTACCAAGTATGTTTGATTAACATCCTAATATGAATTCTAAAACAATGAAATAAACACATAAGAGTTTAAGAAAACCTTACATTGGGTGCAGCGGAATATTATGACTCCTTCCATTCAGATCTCTAGCCCTTGATTCCTTTCTGTAGCAGAGCATAATCAAGATCTGAATCTGGATCTCTTTCTCTCCTTCTTGTTGGTGCTGATTTTCCATAGTCTTACATACTATGATTGAGGTACCACTTGATGTGTGTGGGCACTACTCATTCACTCAAGGGATTTCGAAATTTAGAGAAGAAAAGAGAGAGGAAAGTGGTGGCTCAGGAATTCACTCTGAGAAGAATGAGATACCATTGTCTGTGAAACCGGAAGCCTTTACCTTCTATTTATAGAATACCACCTAGGGTTAAGGTTGAATTTCTTGGCATTTAAAATGAAAAATAAATGAGAAAAGGAAGCAAAGGTGGTCGGCCATACATTTGAGGAAACAAGCCTTCCACTTTTCCAACTTTCCTATTTCATCATTTCTAGTTTCCCATTTTTTTCAAAAATTGCCAATTTTCTCATTCAACCACATAAATGTCAAATCTAATTATTTAATAACTTAAGAATAATTATTAAATAATATTGTCATTTAATATATTTATTAATAAAAACTAATCAAAGTTTCCCAATTAATAAATATACCATTTAAACTCTCTATTTACTGTTTTACCCTTGCTTAGTGAAAATTCATAAAGTAGACATAGTCTAACTTTTAGAATAATAATTGATTAATTAAAATCAATTAACTGAGTCTTACAAGCAGTATGGTCTCAACTAGTATGGGGACCATGGGTCTATATAACCGAGCTTCCAATAAGTTGAACCGAATTTACCAAGTAAATTGCCTAACTTATTAATTCCTTATTGAATCCACACTTAGAACTTGGAATTGCACTCTCAGTCATATAGAACGCTCTATATGTTCCATGATATAGACACGTCATTAGTTATCCATTGTTATAACCCTAATGTGATCAATAACCCTCTAATAGATGATCTACATTGAAAAGGCACTCAGTTACCGTTACACCTTCAATGTATTTTATCCTTAAAACACTTAGCTCCGTAGAAATGATATTTCAGCAAAGTGAAATGAGATCTCCACCATTTATTTCTGTTTAGCCAAGCTCGAAGGATATCATCGTTTCACTTCTAAATTCCTATAGAAGTTATAGATTCCATATTTATGGTAGCGCTCCCACTCAATTCTACTATCATGTTCCCAAAATGTACGTATCACCCTGACCCAAAAGTAGGCTTAACTAACAAATCAAAGAACATGTATAGTACTCTTGAGATCGAACCTAACCATAGCAGGATTAAGGTCATTTGATCTAGGATCAACAGGTGATATTGAATTGAATAGATATTACGGTAAGTTTTAATATATCTAATGAAAGTTCAATATCGGTCCCTTCCGATGTATGCTCCATACATCCGATACTGGTAAACTTTGCCAATGTCCTGGAAAGGACATAACACTTTTCCAAGGTGTAAGAATACCAATCGCTGATTATACCATGTCAGTCTAAATCCAGTGTTCTGACAAATCAGGGAATAAACTTTTGAACATATAATTAAGATTATATTCCACTGTGCTGACAACATTATAATCTTTAACAAATTTATATGTTCTGGACTTAAAAAGAATTCATACATTATATACATATAATCATGAAATAAATCATGTGAACCATGGAACATAAAATGTTATTTCTGATCTTTAATAATAAGTAAATCTGATTTTATTGAAATGGGTTTTATTTAGGGCACAAAACCCAACAAACTCCCACTTGCACTAATATAAAACAAAATGTGCATTTCAAATAATCATTAACACCTTGATATACAAATCAAGTGTAATAGTAGTAAACTCCTCGTAATTGGATCTGACAGGTTGAATTAACAACAACCTTTTCTCCACCATTACTTTCCCTTAATCACAAAATCCTTGATATTGTGAAATTCCTCTCTATATGTCTACTCTTTTGGGATACTGGATTCTATACCTTTGGCAACTACTTTTGGTTATTCAGGAAATAACACTAGTAGTTAAGACAGGTTGGAACGGTGCCACAATTGTATAGAACTTTCCTTAGACTGAATAAGTATCTTTCCTGCAACTTTAACATTCAGTCTCTCTCTGGTAGACTAAGAGATTTCAGATAGGTTTTTACACTTCTCCAAAATCACTACTCCACCCCCAGAGTAATCACCATTTAATCAGCAGACTTTCTAGCACAAAGGCAAGTCTTGAAATCTGATGTGGTGTAGTCTAAGAGTTTTTAAAACCACCCTTATTGACTAGCATATAATTCCTCTTCTTAATCTTAAAATTTACTTGATTGTCTTCCAATGTTCTTCTCCTAGATTAATCAGATACCTACTCATTACTCCCACTCAACAGCAGGTGTCTGGTCTAAGGCATACAAAATCATATCTGAGACCTCTCACTGTTGATTTAAGAAATTCTTTCATGGCTTTATCTTTTCTGGAATAGTTGAGACTTTTCCTTAGATAAGTAAAATCTATGTCTAGAAGTTGTGGAGCTTCTATAGATTTCCATTGGAAAGAAAATGCTTCAGCATCTTACTAAAGTAAGTTGCTTGCATTAGAGTAAGTAATTACCAGGTATACCACAAGCCATAGGTTTAGATAAACTCAAACCTATAATACTAGGAACAGGAAGTTTTGTTAAGTCCATTGAATAGACTTATTAACGAAAATTTCCTTTTATGCCCTTGTAATAGAAAACTTTAGGTTACTCCATGTGAATGGATTAAACCATAGTTCTCTTGGCTTTCTTCTTAGTTTCTTATCTTGACAATCCATTACTTGTTTAAACTCACAATGGATTTTAATCACTAGTATCTTCCAAGTCATAAGAAGGTGAAGTTCCTTGAAACTCTCCCACTACGACAAGGTACCGTGAATTATGTCTAAGAAAACTAAATGGTATTGACCTCTTCGGTTGTGTTAAGATAACAGAGGCAGTGGGATCATCTTGTAACGAATAAGATGATAGAACACTTATGGAATCAAGAAAAAATATCTCCTTTATTTGCTACTTTATTTTCAGACTTAGTCATTTTCTTAGAAAAGTAGTATTTGTTTAAACAAACACTTTCTTATCTAATGACTATGGGATGATCCACCCCTAATCACTTAGAATAGCTAACAAACATGCAAACCAGGGTTAGCAGTTCTAGCTTTTCTTAAGATTTCGATTAGGTCATCCATGAATCTAGTAATGATTTACATTAAGTATACAACCATTGCATCATTCTTAAATTATATTACCATAGAAGGATTTAGGCAACGACTAGTAACTAATTATCAATATGCAAATTGAATTTCTGGGGAGGTAAGTTTGGATATAATTCAAAAATCAAATTAATGATCTTTGAACTGCATATCTACTAAATTTTTTCCACCCCTATCAGTTCGCAAGATCTTTAACCACTTACCATTGCTAGAAATTCATGAAATTTTTCAAACATTTCAAATTTCTTTTTGCATAAGGTAAAATCTAGAGTGATCGTTTTAAGAATACAATGAAAACTCATATCCACCCCTGAATGTACATCCATCTGCGAATGAGATGATTATACTTTCAGTGGATATAGGCATATTAACTCTTTGTAGAGAATGATCTTGTCAAAACCACTATGAACAAGATACAAAAGTCATAGATTTATTTGGTTGTGTCTCTTGATGACTTGATTTAGTTACATCAAAGAGTTCTTAGAATAGTGCAAGTGGATTCTGGTCACAGAATATTCAACTCATACAGTTTGAATCCATTGATAGAAAATGGTTATTAAACACGTATGAAAGTGTAACTGTATGATGAGTAATTCTTTCTTGGATCACCACTACTAATTTAACTCTAAGTTCATTTGCCCATACAAGTAGGAGATTTCTAAGATTGAGGATTTATATCATTTCGGGATAGAATTTCGGGAATATAATCATATGCGTCATTTAATTTCTTAAGAGAAAATATGGAATGACTTTATATGATTTATAGACCATTCATCCAATGATATGTCATTGAGCTAATTCGAAATGAATAAGCTAAGAGGAATTAGGATAATTTCATTTTAAATAAGAATTCAACGATGCTCTGATTAGCGAGAGTCAAAGTAATCTTATTTATACAATCTTCTTGTTTCATATTGTAAAATACTAGTCTAAGGTGTCATCAATTGATGAACAACTAGATGTTGCATATACAATATTTATCTTTCGAGATCTAACACTATTATGTTAGTCTAATGGTGAAAATCCATTAGGAATTTATCTCATTAGAAAAACAAACCAAGTTAGACCAACAATGAAGATTCGAAATTAAACTACAATTTAATAACAGAAAATAACATGGTTCAATATAAATTCATACACAATTCAGAAATTATTAATCACATAGCAAGTAGCAATGATAAGTGAAAATACTAAAACATACAATCCTAAATAATTTCCAAGGTCTTCAACAAACTGATATCAGTGTCCCGTTTAGGCGAGAGTCAAAGCTACCATCCATTAAATAGAGTTGTCAGCTCATCTAAAATGATTAACATTCTAGCAACCTTTTATTCGATCAAGATTGGAATCCGCGTTGTCCCGTTTAGGCGATAGTCAAGGCTATTCTATCTTATGAGCTTCCACCATTGTTTCATATTCTTGCAAGTCTTATATAGTCTCCACCATTAGGGTGATCAATACTATATAAAAAACTTACAAGATAACTTATCTTTCGAGATTAAACGGTGCTAACTGGTTAATGAACGTTCCTCCATTAGGGAGGATTACTCACTAAAACAATACCTATGTAAAACCAACAATGGAGATCGAATATCCTAATAATAAAGCTCATTATTTAATGAAGGTTGTATTTTCTCCTAATATTTATTTTAATCAATTATTTTAAATATATATTTATTTAATTAAAATTTCCAATTTAGAATAAAAAAAATTCTAAATATAAACTTTAATTTAATATTTATAAATTATACTTAGATGGATATGAAAATAACGTGAATTATTTCTATCTTAGTAATAATTTCCATAAATATTTAGAAAATTATTCAATTTAAGTTGTTTCAAAATTAATTTAAATTAATTTACAACTCAAATTTAATTTTCTATAAATATATATATTGCATTTCGAAAAATGAATTGTATAAGAATACTAATTTCAAAAATGCTTTAAAATAAAATAAAAATAAATCCTAGAAAATCAACAAAAAATATAATTTTCCTATTTAATTAAATATCTAAGAAAAATTTCAAATATTTAAGTATCATGATTAAAAAATCAACTTAAATATTAATTTTCTATTTAATTAAATACACTAAAAAAATACTTCAAGCAAAACAGATAATATCTATCTAGACTTTCATGGACTAATTAATTCAAATTCTAATTATAATATATTTTAGTTCATTTATTTTAATTAATCATTAAATGAAATAATCATTGATTTAAATTGGTCCAAAATTAAATAAATAATTTTCAACTTTAATCTATTTTTCAAATAAAATTCGAAATTTCTGCATTAAAGAAATGCAATTTCGAAATTTTGGGAAATGATTAATAAAATAAAATAAAATATATTTTGAAAATTATTCAGCTTTAAGTTATTCTGAAATAAGATTCCAAACTTAAGATAATTTTCAACTTTTCAATTAAATAACATGAAAATAACAATATTTAAGTATCATGATGAAAATCAACTTAGATATTGAATTTTTAATTTAATTAAATGTATTAAATTCAAGAAATAAATAATTAAGTATAGAGGAAACTTAATTATTAATTCTAGTTTAATACTAGGAAAATATACTAAACTTGGATTGCACCAAAATTAATTATGAAACAATTAATTTCACAATCAATGATATTTTCCTATTTTATATTAGAAATAATAACTAGTACTAGAAATAACTATCTAGAATATATATCATTAACTAAGTGTTTTTCTAAAATTAACTTTAAAATATTACATGAAAAATAAATTTCATATATTTTAAAAGTTAATTATGTTGCTAATTCAATTTTAATTAGGTTAGACTAATATAATTAACCTAATACAATTATTTAAATAAGGCAAATGGGCCTTCACAATTGGGGTAGTTCATGTGAGGGGGAGCTGGGTTCAATTTGTCGTACCCACTTCTATTGGCCCCCAACTCTCACACAAGGCCCAAAAGAAAGGAATTTAACCTTTAAATAAATAATTGTTATTCATTAAATAAGTCCAAATCTAATTGGGCCTAAATAAATTTACTTATGTCAAAATTTATTTTAGCAACCTAGTCCATTTACTTAGTAAAAACTTAAACGGGCTTCCGATATGCATCTAAGCCCAATAGCAAACATATAGGCTCACACAGGTCAAATGATTTGGATGGGCCCTATCATGTTACTAGGTTTACACAGATGAAAGAAGTACAAAATTTACCTGTTACAAATTATTTATAAGATCTATCGTCAATTGGACTATGATTAAAATCAGATCATTGGATCTGTCAACAAGTTAATCATAGCAATTTAGATCAAATAAATAATAGGTTTGTTAAAAAAAAGTTTTTGAATAAACAATATAAAATAAACCAACATTGTCCATGTAACAGATGTGAAATAAGATATTAATATAATTAAATTATTATTCTTAAACTAACTAAATGTAGGAAAGTAATTTTAAAATATCTAAGTTTATTTGAATCAAATAAATTAAATATCTAATAAGATCAATGATTTAAAAGGAAAGAATCTTCAATATCACTTTTAGATCTTATAATTTAATAAAATAAACTAATTTTAAAATAGATTTGGTTAGATAATTATTATTTTAGGAATAAAATAATAAATAAATAATAATTACCCTAACTATATGTCAAAATATCTCAAATTAAGCAATATTCAAATTTCTACAAAATATCGATGTTATTCTGATAACTCTAGAAATTAGAGTTATTTTTCACATTTTTTTTTAACTAAAAATTGGTTTAGTTCTTAAGTTTTTAATTAATTTAGTAAGTTTTTAATTATTTTTGAATTTATTAGCTTTATTGTAATTTTATATGTTTTTGTGTATTTTTATAATTATTTTATAATATGTTATGTGGTATTTATTTTTAATTTTATTTTAGTTTTCTAATTAATTTTATGTATTTTTTTTAGGTGTGTTTAGAAGGAAAAGATTGGGATTAAATTGAAGAAATATTGAAGAAATGGAGCTAAAAGTGAAATTTTTAAAAGAAATCTCATCAGCCCTTATGCAAGGCCCACTTGCGGTCAAAGTGAGCTTCCCATCACAGCCGTCCGCGTGAAGATCTAAAGGCCTAGAAGAGTGCGTGTAGCACACCCCAGACAGACGAGAGTGGCACTCTGCCTCTTCCTGTCAGCTTCATTCCGCGTGGGTCCCGCCACATCTCTTCACCCTCCTAAACACCTCTTCAACCCAAAACATTTCTCCATTCCACACTCTTCATTTTTACCATTTTCTTTCTACCATTTTTACACTTTGAAGAGCATGTCAAGTATGTTTATCTTTTGTAATTTTTATCTAGTTGAGCTTCTAATCTTTTTTTCAAGATTATTAAGATGATGATGAAGCAAAATGCAACTAGATAGTGTTTATGTTTGTATGTTGATTTCCCATTTGTGCTATAAAGTTCATAGATTTTTCTATCAAAAATATGTTTTTTTTCATCTTTAATATCATGTATTTTTGATTGTTAAAGCATATTTCCACTTAGTTCTTCATTATGCAAAAATATAATACTCTTTGATTAAATGTCTTTCATCAAATTGTTTACATCTAATTCTTAGAATTTAAGTGTTATATTTTGCCTAAACATAGTTTCTTTGATTTTGTGTAGTTTCATTAAATTGTAACACATTTAATGCTTAGAAATTATACCTTTTATAAGTGAAGAAAAACCCTACATTTTTGAAAATAACTTGTACTTAAAGGAAAAATATATTTTGGAAAATATAGTGTGATTTATTTCAACTATATAAATATGAACTTGGAAATCAATATACTTATAAATACTATTGAACTTGCATTTTGTGGATTCTAATATCTTAATAATCTTATTTTACACATCTTATTGGAAAATTATTTTCACACTCACTCATCTTTAATCTTAAGTATTTTAGTTACTTGTCTTTTATTTTATTTTGCAAAACCAAAATCCTATCAAATATTTGGAGCTAGGTTAGAATATTCTTATTTTGTTTGAAATACTTTCTTTTGATGTTAGTCAACTCCCATGGGTTCGACCTTGCACTTACATGAACACTATATTCCGAAACGATTCGTGCACTTGCGAGTATAAATATTAAAACACTCACTTTTGGGGACAACAAGTTTTTGGCGCCATTGCCGGGGAGTTGCAAGAAAGAAACGATCTTTCTACAAGGTAAG
Organism: Cannabis sativa; assembly: GCF_029168945.1. Taxonomy (NCBI): domain Eukaryota; kingdom Viridiplantae; phylum Streptophyta; class Magnoliopsida; order Rosales; family Cannabaceae; genus Cannabis; species Cannabis sativa. The sequence continues at coordinate 66,520,361 of NC_083601.1, forward strand.
TAATATTCTTCTACTAATTATTTTTTTTTTCTTTTCTCATTTTCATCAAAAAAAAGTTGAAAAAAAATCGAAAAAAAAGAGAAAGTTATACATATTTATACATATATATTGTTATATATTATATATTATATAGTATACTATATATATACATATTTATTGGTAGTTGATGGCATTTTGTGCCTCCTACATATATACTTGTTAGTTGAGTGCATTTTTGCCTCCTAACCTTTTTTTTTTCTCTTTTCTTTAGTAGTTGAGTGCATTTTGTGCCTCCTACATTTTGATAGTTGAGTGCATTTTTGCCTCCTATTATATCCCCTCTAGTGATGGCATTAGTGCCTACTAGCTTTTATTCTTGTTTATCATTTTAGTTGATGGCATCTTGTGCCTCCTAAAATCTTATTATTAGTACTACTACTACTATTATTATTACTATTATTATTATTACTATTATTATTATTACTACTACTATTATTATTATAGTTAGTTGATGGCATTTTGTGCCTCCTAACTTTAATATAACTATCTATCATTATTATTATATTTATTTAGTTGTAATTTTATTTACTTTGCTTAAGAAAATACTTGAAAAAAAAAATTTAAAAACAAAGCTTGTTCTTTCAACATAAGCAAATTTTGCTTAAAGGAAATTTGGCAAAGTTCCCATCCACACTTAATAATTAACCTCGGGGAGTTGTTATTAAGTCGTGAGTAAGTGGAATCAAATAGGCCTGGGAACAAGTTAAACCAAAAAAAAAATTAAAAAATTAAAAATATACAAAAAAAAAAAAACATAATCTCTTTGTGTTATAAGTATGCTCTGTGGTTGCGGTTTATAACTGATCTTCCACATCAGAAATTTGTCTTCTTGAGATTATTGTATGTTATTTGTGTTTCTTTGTAAAATTTGTGACATTGCATGCATCATTGGCAACGTGATTCTAAAAATCGTTCGGTAAAAAGAGTAGTAACTTTAGGTGAAATTGAAAGTGTTTTTGAAAAATTAAGCATAATGGAACAAGAACCTAATATTGCGCAAGAAAAAACACTACTTGAATATTTTTCACCTATTTCATCTAATGCTCCATCATGCATTGTTTTGCCTACTACTAATGCCACTCATTTTGAACTTAAACCTTCAATGATTCAATTGTTGCCTTCTTTTTATGGTTTAGAAAGAGAAGACCCTTACATGCATGTAAAAGATTTCTTAGATATTTGCTCAACTTTTCGTTTTCAAAATTTTTCAGATGAATCAGTTAAGCTTAGGTTGTTTCCTTTTTCTTTAAAAGATAGAGCCAAAACTTGGTTAAACTCACTTCCAACCGGAACCATAACAACGTGGGATCAACTTTTTAATAAATTTCTTGCCAAATTTTTCTCCATGTCCAAAACTGATAATTTAAGAAGAGAAATCTCCGAATTTTATCAAAAAGATAATGAAGAATTTTATGAATGTTGGGAAAGATTTAAAGATTTATTATTAAAGTGCCCCCACCATGGTTTTGAAAAATGGAGACTTGTAAAATATTTTTATGATGGTTTAACCCCTTCAAACCGACAAATGATTCAATCTATGCATACCGGAAAATTTTTGAAATTACAAGGGCAAGAGGCTTGGGAAGCTCTTGAAGAATTGTCTGTTAATTCACAACAATGGAATTATTCTGAGCCTAGATCTAGAGCAAATAATTCACCTAAAAGAGGAGGGAAATATGAAATTAAAGAAGAAACTGATTTGAGAACATCTTTTGAAAAATTAGCAAGAAAAGTAGAAGCCTTAGTCATAAGTCAAACTATGAATTCTCATGTTCAACCTAAAAAAGATGTTTGTGCTAGTACTTGTCATAATGATCAATCATGTCCTTCTTTTCTTGAAACATTTTCTGAAGAGGCTAATGCATTACATTCATATGGTAAACCAAATGATAGCCCATTTTCAAACACATACAATCCTAATTGGAGAAACCATCCCAATTTTTCATGGAGACAAAACCAACCACAAATGAACCAAGGAAACCAATTCAACATGCCAAATCCGAATCATGCCCAACCAAGTCAACCTTACCCTCCACAAAGAAAGCCTTCCTTAGAAGACACTCTACAACAATTCATGCAATCCACCCAACAAATCATGCAAAATCAGTCTCAATCCATTGCCAAACTTGAGACACAATTGGGTCAACTTGCCAATGCCGTAACTGAGAGAGAAAAAGGGAGATTTCCTAGCCAACCCGTCCCAAATCCTAAAGGCCAATATGAAGTAGGAGTCCCAAGTCATAAAGAAGAAGCCAAGTCTATTTCAACACTTAGGTCCGGAAAACAAATTGCCAAACCCGATTACACACCTCAAGTTGAAAAAGACCAAAGCCAAAGTTCCAACACAAATGACTTGTCAAAAGATAATGATCAAATTCTTCCTTCCATTCCAAAAGCTCCTTTTCCACAAAGATTACTTCCACTCATAAAAGGCAACCAATATAGTGACATCTTAGAAGTGTTTAAACAAGTAAGTATCAACATCCCATTCTTAGATGCCATTAAACAAATTCCTGCCTACTCCAAATTCTTGAAAGACCTTTGCACTGTTAAAAGAAACACTAATGTTCCAAAAAAGGCATTTTTAAGTGAACAAGTTAGCTCCATAATTCAATATAAAAGCCTTGTGAAATATAAAGATCCTGGTTGTCCAACAATTTCATGCATCATTGGTGATCATTTTATTAACAAAGCTTTACTTGATTTAGGAGCTAGTGTGAATTTATTGCCTTATTCTGTTTATAAGCAACTTGCTCTAGGAGAATTAAAACCAACTTCTATAACACTTCAATTAGCTGATCGTTCTGTGAAAATTCCTAGAGGTATTATAGAAGATGTTTTAATTAAAGTGGATAAGTTTTATTTTCCTGTTGATTTCATTGTTCTTGATACTCAACCTGTTGAAAATGCTCATGCTCAAATACCCATAATTTTAGGTAGACCATTTTTAGCTACATCTAATGCAATTATCAACTGTCGTAATGGTGTATTGAAATTATCTTTTGGAAACATGACTGTTGAATTGAATGTTTTTAATGTTGCTAAATCTGTTGAGTGTGAGGAAATACATGAAGTAAACATGATTAACACGGAAAATATGTTTGAAATGGACATGAATGAATCTTTTGAAACTTATGCAAAAATGTTTGGAATGTGCTTAAATGTTGATGATTTTATTCATGATGACAATTCTTTGCTTGAGTCTACCCCACTAATGGATACTGAAAAATGGAAAGCCAAAATTGAACCATGTATTCCATTAGAGCATGTTGAGTCAACTCCTGAACCACCAAAGTTAGATCTCAAACCTTTGCCCGACACTTTGAAATATGCATTTCTAGGAGAGTCTAACACCTATCCTGTTATCATTGCATCTGATTTAGATGAAAAACAAGAAACAAAATTGTTAGATATCCTTAGAAAACATAAAAAGGCCATAGGTTGGACCATGGGAGACATTAAGGGAATTAGCCCAAATTCGTGTGCATGCATAGAATTCATTTAGAAGAAAATGCTAAGCCCTCCCGAGAAAGTCAAAGAAGATTAAATCCAAACATGAAAGAGGTAGTAAGAGATGATGTAATTAAAATGTTAGATGTAGGGATCATTTACCCTATTTCTGACAGTCCATGGGTTAGTCCTGTTCAAGTTGTTCCAAAAAAGTCTGGGATCACTGTTGTTAAAAATGAACAAAATGAGTTAATCCCTACTAGAGTCCAAACTGGGTGGAGAGTGTGTATAGACTATAGAAAGTTGAATAGTGTCACTAGGAAAGATCACTTCCCATTACCCTTCATTGACCAAATGCTTGAACGATTAGCTGGCCATGCTTATTATTGCTTTCTTGATGGGTACTCGGGATATAACCAAATCCCCATTGCCCCCGAAGATCAAGAAAAGACTACCTTTACTTGCCCTTTTGGAACCTTTGCATATCGTCGCATGCCTTTTGGTCTTTGTAATGCTCCTACAACATTTCAAAGATGTATGATTGCAATATTTTCTGATATGGATGATTTTTCTGTGTTTGGAAATTCTTTTGATTATTGTTTGCACCATCTTTCTCTTGTTCTAATTTGTTGCAAAGAAATGAATTTAGTTCTTAATTGGGAAAAATGTCATTTCATGGTTAAAAAGGGAATTGTCTTAGGTCATGTGATTTCATCTCAAGGAATAGAAGTTGATAAAGCAAAAGTAGATCTTATTTCAAAACTTCCTCCACCTAAGACAGTAAAAGAAATTAGATCATTCTTAGGCCATGCCGGTTTTTATAGAAGATTTATAAAAGACTTTAGCAAAATTTCACGCCCTTTATGTCATTTACTTGGAAAAGAAAATGCTTTTGTCTTTGATAATGAATGCCATGCTGCCTTTGAAAAATTGAAATTCCTTTTGACTAGTGCACCTATTATTCGCCGTCCCGATTGGAATGTTCCTTTTGAAATAATGTGTGATGCTTCTGATTATGCAATTGGTGCTGTTTTAGGACAAAGAATTAACAAGTTACCTCATGTAATATACTATGCTAGCAAAACTTTAAATGAAGCTCAATTGAATTACACTACAGCTGAAAAAGAATTGCTTGCTGTTGTGTTTGCATTAGAGAAGTTTAGGTCTTATATGTTAGGATCTAAAATAATTGTCTATTCTGATCATGCTGCATTGAAATATCTCTTGTCGAAAAAAGATGCTAAATCTCGTTTAATTCGTTGGATCTTGCTTTTACAAGAATTTGATTTAGAGATATGTGATAAAAAAGGTTCTGAAAATGTTGTAGCTGATCATTTGTCTAGAATTGTTGTTGAAACTAATCATGATTCCACCACTATCATTGAAACTTTTCCTGATGAACAACTCATGCATGTATCTTCTTTTCCTTGGTATGCTGATATTGTCAATTATTTGGTCACTGGTGAAATTCCTTCTCATTGGTCTAAACAAGATAAATCTAAATTTTATGGTGAAGTGAAAAATTTCATGTGGGATGATCCTTATTTGTTTAAATATTGCCCTGATCAAATAATAAGAAGATGCATTCCAAACTGTGATCAACCTAAAATTATATCTTTTTGTCATGATCATGCATGTGGTGGACATTTTAGTGGTAAGAAAACTGCTTTGAAAATTTTACAATGTGGATTTTATTGGCCTACTATTTTTCATGACACTTATATGTATTGCAAATCTTGTGAACGTTGTCAAAAATTAGGAAGTGTAACTAGAAGAAACATGATGCCTTTAAATCCTATTCTTATTGTTGAAATATTTGATGTTTGGGGCATTGATTTTATGGGTCCATTTCCTAATTCTTTTGGTAATTTATACATTCTTGTTGGTGTTGATTATGTGTCTAAATGGGTAGAAGCTATTGCATGTCACACTAATGACCACAAAGTTGTGCTTAAGTTTTTGAAAGAAAATATTTTCTCACGATTTGGTTCACCACGTGCCATCATTAGTGATAATGGTACACACTTTTGTAATAGGCCTTTTGAACAATTAATGAAACAATATGGCATTACACATAAAGTCACTACACCTTATCACCCACAAACTAGTGGTCAAGTTGAAATATCAAATAGGGAGATTAAGCACATCTTAGAGAAAACTGTCAACCCCACTAGGAAAGATTGGTCCCTAAGACTCATTGATGCATTATGGGCATAGCGTACTGCATACAAAACGCCCATTGGAATTTCTCCCTATAGACTTGTTTATGGGAAGGCATGCCACTTACCCGTTGAGTTAGAACATAGAGCCTATTGGGCTATTAAGCAACTAAACTTTTCCTTAGACAAAGCGGGTGAGAAAAGAAAGCTTCAATTGAATGAGTTAGAAGAGCTTAGGCATGATGCATATGACTATTCGAAAAAGTATAAGGACCGAATGAAATTTTACCATGACAAAAATATTTTGAGAAAAGATTTTTCTCCCGGTCAAAAAGTCATTTTATACAATTCTCGTTTGCATCTCTTTCCGGGAAAGTTACGCTCTAGGTGGGTAGGTCCATACATTATCCGCACTGTTTTTCCACATGGAGCCATTGAAATTGAAAATCCTAATAATGGTAATGTATTCAAAGTTAATGGACAAAAATTGAAACCATTTTTAGAATTGAAAAATGTGGAAGTGGATGAAATCCTCCTTGAGGATCCAATTTACCATGATTCATAATTGCTCTCATCAATTCTTAGTAATATGTATTTTTCTTTATGTTTTAGATTAACTTTTTGTTTTGATTTTTGTTATCTTTTTGTTGCTCTTGACATGCTCCAAGATGAGGTATGACCATTCTAAACTCTCAACTCTTTCACTTTCAATTTATATTTGTATTTTGATACATTGAGGACAATGCATAAATTAAGTTTGGGGTGGTGAGTTCCTATGGTTATTTCTTTCATGTGCTTAAAAATGGTAGAGTATTATTTTTCACTTTTAAAAATTGTTGTTTGGATGCTAAAGTAGTTATATTATATAATTTAAAAAAAAAAAACAAAATGTTTATTATAATTTTTCTAGTAAAAAAAAAAAACCAAAAAAAAAATATATTTATTTTCTATATATATATATTTATGCCTTAAAAAAAAACAAAAAGAAAAAAAAAAACCCTTTGGTGATATCCCCTTTTTCCTATGATAATACCCTTGATTGAGTTTGATTTTAGTTTATACAAATATGAATCTCTTTTAAGCTTTATTTTTAATTCTTGGGTCAATTTTGCTAAAAAAAATCAAATTTTGAAAAAAAATTATTTATCTTGTTATGTGAAATAAATATTTTGTTACAATAATTTTTCGAAAATTCACATAATAATTTGATGAATAGATTTTAGATTTATAACTTAAATTATATTTTCAAAGCAAGATTGACTATTGAATTATTTACATGAGTTTAATTTTTATTCATATTTTATATAAGCTATTTTCAATGTGCAATTTTTGAGGACATTTTTGATATCACCAAAATAAAAAAAAATAAAAATGTGTGTTTTTAATTTTTCTTTTGCTTGAGGACTAGCAAAATTTTAAGTTTGGGGTTGTGATAACTCTAGAAATTAGAGTTATTTTTCACATTTTTTTTAACTAAAAATTGGTTTAGTTCTTAAGTTTTTAATTAATTTAGTAAGTTTTTAATTATTTTTGAATTTATTAGCTTTATTGTAATTTTATATGTTTTTGTGTGTTTTTATAATTATTTTATAATATGTTATGTGGTATTTATTTTTAATTTTATTTTAGTTTTCTAATTAATTTTATGTATTTTTTTAGGTGTGTTTAGAAGGAAAAGATTGGGATTAAATTGAAGAAATATTGAAGAAATGGAGCTAAAAGTAAAATTTTTAAAAGAAATCTCATCAGCCCTTATGCAAGGCCCACTTGCGGTCAAAGTGAGCTTCCCATCGCAGCCGTCCGCGTGAAGATCTAAAGGCCCAGAAGCGTGCGTGTAGCACACCCCAGACAGCCGAGAGTGGCACTCTGCCTCTTCCTGTCAGCTTCATTCCGCGTGGGTCCCGCCACATCTCTTCACCCTCCTAAACACCTCTTCAACCCAAAACATTTCTCCATTCCACACTCTTCATTTTTACCATTTTCTTTCTACCATTTTTACACTTTGAAGAGCATGTCAAGTATGTTTATCTTTTGTAATTTTTATCTAGTTATGAGCTTCTAATCTTTTTTTCAAGATTATTAAGATGATGATGAAGCCAAATGTAACTAGATAGTGTTTATGTTTGTATGTTGATTTCCCATTTGTGCTATAAAGTTCATGGATTTTTCTATCAAAAATATGTTTTTTTTCATCTTTAATATCATGTATTTTTGATTGTTAAAGCATATTTCCACTTAGTTCTTCATTATGCAAAAATATAATACTCTTTGATTAAATGTCTTTCATCAAATTGTTTACATCTAATTCTTAGAATTTAAGTGTTATATTTTGCCTAAACATAGTTTCTTTGATTTTGTGTAGTTTCATTAAATTGTAACACATTTAATGCTTAAAAATTATACCTTTTATAAGTGAAGAAAAACCCTACATTTTTGAAAATAACTTGTACTTAAAGGAAAAATATATTTTGGAAAATATAGTGTGATTTATTTCAACTATATAAATATGAACTTGGAAATCAATATACTTATAAATACTATTGAACTTGCATTTTGTGGATTCTAATATCTTAATAATCTTATTTTACATATCTTATTGGAAAATTATTTTCAGACTCACTCATCTTTAATCTTAAGTATTTTAGTTACTTGTCTTTTATTTTATTTTGCAAAACCAAAATCCTATCAAATATTTGGAGCTAGGTTAGAATATTCTTATTTTGTTTGAAATACTTTCTTTTGATGTTAGTCAACTCCCATGGGTTCGACCTTGCACTTACATGAACACTATATTCCGAAACGATTCGTGCACTTGCGAGTATAAATATTAAAACACTCACTTTTGGGGACAACATATTCAAATATTTAAGATATGATTTATAAATTTCCAATAAGAAAAAAATGATATATATAGAAAAATATCATTTTTAAACTTATAATTTATAAATAATTAAATATTTAACAAAGTAACAAATTTTGAATTTGAAAATATTATAGTAAGTATATCTATAAAAATATCTATGTTAATTTCAAATTTATTAATTATTTAATTTGTCATATAAGATAATTTTAAGATAATATTTTAAATAAAAAGATAAAGTTATCTTTAAATTTAAAATATATTAAATATCAAAATATCTAATCTTATAATTAAATAACAAATAAATATTAAAGAGGTTAACAAAATTTTAAATCTGACCATAATAAGAAATATTTAAAATTGGAAACATTCCAAAATTGAAAATATTTTAAAATTGGAAATATGTCAATTTAGAAATATTTAAAAAAGAAAAAATGAATTTTGGGAAACAATCCCATGAAAAAATTGGATTTTTGGGGAAAAAAAACCCACAAAATTCGCAATTTGTAGGGGCTGCCACGATAGGCTGCAGCATGATTTCCGATCTTCCAAAATTCATATCTTTCTCAATTTTTATCGAAATCGAGTTCCGTAAAAAGCAAAATTGCTTAATTTTTCACAAGGAATCGAAATAAAATATTTTCAAAAATAGAAAAAATATTTTTCATGGAAAAAATTCGTACAACACAAACTTTCATCACAAAAACACATAAACCAACATGATACTATCCAAATCAACACATAACATATAAAATATCGTTTTAATTCATATTACATGAAAGTAAATCATTACCATGGCTCTGGTGCCAGTTGTTGGAAATTATTTTACCAGGGTCTAGATTTACTACCAAGTATGTTTGATTAACATCCTAATATGAATTCTAAAACAATGAAATAAATACATAAGAGTTTAAGAAAACCTTACATTGGGTGCAGCAGAATATTATGACTCCTTCCATTCATATCTCTAGCCCTTGATTCCTTTCTGTAGCAGAGCATAATCAAGATCTGAATCTGGATCTCTTTCTCTCCTTCTTGTTGGTGCTGATTTTCCATAGTCTTACATACTATGATTGAGGTACCACTTGATGTGTGTGGGCACTACTCATTCACTCAAGGGATTTCAAAATTTAGAGAAGAAAAGAGAGAGGAAAGTGGTGGCTCAGGAATTCACTCTGAGAAGAATGAGATACCATTGTCTGTGAAACCGGAAGCCTTTACCTTCTATTTATAGAATACCACATAGGGTTAAGGTTGAATTACTTGGCATTTAAAATGAAAAATAAATGAGAAAAGGAAGCAAAGGTGGCCGGCCATACATTTGAGGAAACAAGCCTTCCACTTTTCCAACTTTCCTATTTCATCATTTCTAGTTTCCTATTTTCTCAAAAATTGCCAATTTTCTCATTCAACCACATAAATGTCAAATCTAATTATTTAATAACTTAAGAATAATTATTAAATAATATTGTCATTTAATATATTTATTAATAAAAACTAATCAAAGTTTTCCAATTAATAAATATACCCTTTAAACTCTTTATTTACTGTTTTACCCTTGCTTAGTGAAAATTCATAAAGTAGACATAGTCTAACTTTTAGAATTATAATTGATTAATTAAAATCAATTAACTGATTCTTACAAGCAGTATGGTCTCACCTAGTATGGGGACCATGGGTCTATATAACCGAGCTTCCAATAAGTTGAACCGAATTTACCAAGTAAATTCCCTAACTTATTAATTCCTTATTGAATCCACACTTAGAACTTGGAATTGCACTCTCAGTCATATAGAACGCTCTATATGTTCCATGATATAGACACGTCATTAGTTTTCCATTGTTATAACCCTAATGTGATCAATAACCCTCTAATAGATGATCTACATTGAAAAGGCACTAAGTTACCGTTACACCTTCAATGTATTTTATCCTTAAAACACTTAGCTCCGTAGAAATGATATTTCAGCAAAGTGAAATGAGATCTCCACCATTTATTTCTGTTTAGGCAAGCTCGAAGGATATCATCGTTTCACTTCTAAATTCCTATAGAAGTTATAGATTCCATATTTATGGTAGCGCTCCCACTCAATTATACTATCATGTTCCCAAAATGTACGTATCACCCTGACCCAAAAGTAGGCTTAACTAACAAATCAAAGAACATGTATAGTACTCTTGAGATCGAACCTAACCATAGCAGGATTAAGGTCATTTGATCTAGGATCAACAGTTGATATTGAATTGAATAGATATTACGGTAAGTTTTAATATATCTAATGAAAGTTCAATATCGGTCCCTTCCGATGTATACTCCATACATCTGGTACTGGTAAACTTTGCCAATGTCCTGGAAAGGACATAACACTTTTCCAAGGTGTAAGAATACCTATCGCTGATTGTACCATGTCAGTCTAAATCCAGTGTTCTGACAAATCAAGGAATAAACTTTTGAACATATAATTAAGATTATATTCCACTGTGCTGACAACACTATAAACTGGACTTAAAAAGAATTCATACATTATATACATATAATCATGAAATAAATCATGTGAACCATGCAACATAAAATGTTATTTCTGATCTTTATTAATAAGTAAATCTGATTATATTGAAATGGATTTTATTTAGGGCACAAAACCCAACATTTTCCCCACCGCCGATTCTAAAGCCAACTGACATGCCTCAGTTTTACCAATCAAGGGGTCCACAAAGTCTATAAGCTTGGCAGCAACCCATAAAACTGTCCCTGAATGATCCCTTGCCAAAGCCGCCACACACATAGAGTTGCAGCCGACCTTAACATCGCATTTGATTTTGATCCAGTCTACCGGAGGAGGGGACCAACTGGGAGATACCACAGCCACCACTGGTTCAAACAAACAAGACACATAATCTGTGTAACAAAAGGAGATAAAATCTATAGCATGATTAATGTTACTCGAGGAATTATTATGTACCTTTTCATTGCGGGTCTTCCAGATTGTATCCATAATTATCGAAGCATACAAGAACAATCTGTCAGTATCCACTCCTCTCGACTTTCAGTTCCAGATAAATGTAACCCAATCCCAGACCCGGGCACCAGACTCAAGCACCGGATAAACTCCCCAAGGGGAAGATCGTCAAAGATGGTACGCGAAGCTGCAATATAGGAAAAGGTGTTCCATCGTTTCTTCACCTGTCCCACACAGAGGGCAAGTTGTGTCTTCAATGTTCATTCTCCGAGAGAGAATAGCACGAGTCGGCAGGGCACCAGAGAGAATGCTCCACCAAAGAACTTTATGCCTCTCCAGAATTTTTGAGTTCCAGAGTTTGTTCCATCTAGTAGGGGCAACAACACAATCAAGATCTCTCTCTAAAGCTTGAAGCAGGTAAGCGGACTTAGTAGTAAAGTGACCATTAGCCTCTTTTGTCCAAATCCACTTGTCTTTCCCGAGGCCACTCGGTCTCCCCCCTTTAATGATGTTGGCAATAGAATTTGAATCAAAGAGGGTTTGGAGAAGCGCAATGTTCCAATCTCCGTTATCAAGAATAAGATCAGCTACTTTAGTCACCCCTCCTTGGTTGTGGCTATTGGCCTTAGGGTAGAACCCCTTGCCGTGAATAATCCACGGGTCAGTTTAGATATTTGTTTCTTTCCCATCGGAAATCTTTTTACACGCACCTTTCTTTAGGATATCTTTGGACTTCACCACATTCTTCCAAAACTAAGAGTCCGAACTTTTAAAAGAGCACTCCAAGAACGGCTTTCCTCTTAGGTACTTAGCTTTAAGAATTTACAACATAAGGATTGCTCATCATTGAGGAGAGCCCAATCCCACTTGGCCAATAACGCTTGATTCATTTCAAGAGTCTTCCGAAAACCAAGCCCACCTCTAGATTTTGGGAGCCAAAGGCGGTCCCAAGCCTTCAAGCATAAGCCTCGATTTCCTTGTTCACAACCCCACCAGAAGTCTCTGATCATCCCATCAATTTTGGATGCTAGTTTTTCTTTTAAAGTTTGGTCATTTGCATAGTGTAAATAGGCATAGCTAGCCCAACAGACTTGATAAAAGTAGCCCGCCCCGCTTTTAAGAAAGATCTTAGCTTCCAACCATGAAGCTCTGCGACTAGGTTATTAAGAATGAAGTTAAAGTCCGCATCCTTATTCTTGGATTGAAATAGTGGTAGGCCCAGGTAGTTAATGTTGGAAGAGGCTAGATTGAGTCCAAGATTTTTCATAATGCCTGTTTTCATGCCCTCCGTGTTATTGTTACTGAAAAAGATAGATGTTTTTGTTGGAAGTTATTTTACCAGGAACTTAGATCTACTCACAAGTATGTTGATTTAACAACCTAAATATGAACTTCTAAAACGATAGAAAATTAAACACATAAGAGTATCAGAAATCTTACATTGGGTGCAGCGGAATATATGTCTCCTCCCACTCAGATCTCTAACCCTTGATTCCTTTCTGTAGCAGAGTATAATCAAGATCTGAGCCCGATAGTCCTTCTTTGTTGTTTCTGAATTCTACACAGCATTCCTCACTATGATTGAGGTATTACTTGATATGTGTGGGCACTACTCTAGCACTTATAGATTTCGAAACAGTGAAGGAATAGAGAGAGAGAGAGGGTGGCGGCTCAGAGAGAATTTTCAGAGAGAAAATTCTATCAGAATAATGTTGTGTATCAGTTGTGTTGAAATCTGAAGTCTTTGCCTTCTATTTATAGAAGACCACCCAGGGCTATGATTTAATTAATTGACATTTAATATTGAAAAAATCAAAGGGAAAAGGGAACTTAAGTGGCCGGCCTAGGCATTGTGGAAACAAGGCTTGCCACTTTTCCAACTTTCCTTTTCCTACACTGATAGTATCCTGTTTTGTCAAAAACTGCCAATTCCTTTGGCTTGGACCGATACTAACTCGCCATTTCCAACTTTGAGCTTTAACTCCTCTGGGTTAAGATAATCCCAAGTTTCAAGAAATTGCAATGAAGAACAAACTATTGGAAGTTATTTTACCAGGAACTTAGATCTACTCACAAGTATGTTGATTTAACAACCCAAATATGAACTTCTAAAACGATAGAAAATTAAACACATAAGAGTATCAGAAATCTTACATTGGGTGCAGCGGAATATATGTCTCCTCCCACTCAGATCTCTAACCCTTGATTCCTTTCTGTAGCAGAGTATAATCAAGATCTGAGCCCGATAGTCCTTCTTTGTTGTTTCTGAATTCTACACAGCCTTCCTCACTATGATTGAGGTATTACTTGATGTGTGTGGGCACTACTCTAGCACTTATAGATTTCGAAACAGTGAAGGAAGAGAGAGAGAGAGAGAGGGTGGCGGCTCAGAGAGAATTTTCAGAGAGAAAATTCTGTCAGAATAATATTGTGTATCAGTTGTTCAGTTGTTTTGAACTCTGAAGCCTTTGCCTTCTATTTATAGAAGACCACCCAGGGCTATGATTGAATTAATTGACATTTAATATTGAAAAAATCAAAGGGAAAAGGGAAGCTAAGTGGCTGGCCTAGGCATTGTGGAAACAAGGCTTGCCACTTTTTCATCTTTCCTTTTCCTACACTGATAATTTCCTGTTTTGTCAAAAACTGCCAATTCCTTTGTTCAACCACATAAATGTCAAATCTAATTATTTAATAATTAAAATTAATTATCAAATAATATATTGTCATTTATTTTATTAATAATGAAACTAATTAAAGTTTCCTAATTAATAAATATGCCCATCAAAATCTCTATTTACTGTTTTGCCCTTAATAAGTGATTAATTCTCAAATAGACATAGTCTATCTTGAGAATTTTAATTGATTAATTAAAATCAATTAAATGAGTCTTACAAGTAATATTATCTCAACTAGTGGGGGGACCATGGGTCTATATATCCGAGCTTCCAATAAGCAGATCTAGAATTTACCACTTAAATTCACTGACTTATTAATTCTTCGTTGAATCCACACATAGAACTCAGAATTGCACTCTCAGTATATAGAATGCTCTATATGTTCCACCATATAGACACATCATTAGTTATCCATTGTTATAATCCTAATGTGATCAATGATCCTCTATATGGATGATTTACACTGTAAAGGGACTAAATTACCGTAACACCCTACAATGTATTTTATCCTTAAAACACTTAACCCTGTATAAATGATATTTCAACTAAGTGAAATGAGTACTCAATCATTTATCTCGTTTGGTTAAGCTCGAAGGAAATCACCCTTTGCTTACTATTCGCCAGATAGAAGCTATAGATTCCATATTTATGTTAGCGCTCCCACTCAATCGCACTACCGTGTTCCCAAAATGTATGTATTGCCCTGACCAAAAATTAGGCTTAACTAACAAATCAAAGAACACGAATAATACTCTTGAAATTGAGCCTAACCATATCAGGATTTCGATCATGTGATCTAGGATCAACTTATGATATTGAATTGAATAGATATTTATGGTAAGTTTCAAAAATCTATTTCAAAGTTCAATATCGGTCCATTCCAATGCATACTCCATGCATCCAACCTGAGCTTTACTTTAACCTATGTTCTGGAAAGAACATAACATTTCTCCAAATGCAAGTAAACTCTGTTGTAGATTGTCATATCAGTAAAACCCAGTGTTCTGATAAATCTAGGAATACTTTATTCACATAGTCATGTTTACTTTCCACTGTGTTGACAACACAATAAACATGATCAAGTATGTGAAAAGGGGTTTGGATGAATTTATAAATCAAATAGACAAACAATTGATTAAGTGAACCAAAACATACACAAATGAATGAAAAATACTTCTGTTACTTTATTGATATTGAATAATCTGGATTACATTGAAATAGAGTTTTATTTAGGGCATAAAACCCAACAGTTTTTAGCTTGTTGACACTTTGCCCAGACCAATCACAAAATTATTCAAGGCATTGCCAAACTCCCTTGGCCTCAGTAATCGTCGCCTTTCCTACCAGGATAAGATCATCAGCAAAGAAAAGATGTGTGAGTTTAGGACCATTTCTGCTTAATTTGATCCCTCCAATAGTGCCAGAGTCTAATGCCTTCTCAAGAATTCGAGACAAGACATCCGCAGCCCAAATAAAGAGATACGGGGATAGAGGATCCCCCTGCCTTAGCCCACCCTCCGGTTGTTTCCATTTCATAAACTATAGTTTCTATTTCGAGATTAAATGCTAGTTGTTTCTATTTAACATAAATGAGGTTAAATGCTAGTTGTTTCCGTTTCAGAAACTATAGTTTCTATTTTGATGTTATATTGTTTCCATCTTTCGAGATTAAATTCTTTCTAATTTCAATGTTAGTTGTTTCTATTTTTTATGATATTTGTTTTAATTTCAAATATACGAGGTTAAATGCTAGTTGTTTCTATTTTAATGTTAAATTGTTTCTATTTTTTATTATATTTGTTTCCATTTTACATATATGATGTTAAATGCTAGATGTTTCCATTTCGAGGTTAAATGGCTTCTATTTTTCGAGATTAAATTGTTTTCATTTTTGAGGTTAAATTGTTTCTATTTTTAATGTGAGTTGTTTCTGTTGACCGAGGTTTTCTGCAACCAATTAAATAATATATAAGAAAAGTTGTACGAAGTTTAATGCATGAGATTTTTACGTGATTGGGGCATTAACGAGTCTTAGTCCACGAGTCTTTGTTGTTAATGAGAGTATTTATTATAGAGAATGTTCTTGGTGGATTTCTCTCCTATTTTCTCTCTTTGATTCCTTTGAACCTAGAATCCTTCGTCCCTTTTTCAGGCTGTTTGTGGGGTATTTATAGTATTTTTTTGGGGTGATCCCTAGGAATGGATCACTTGTCTTTCTGTGTTAGCTTCATAGGGGCACATATTCCCAGCAGTTATAAAATAGGAAATACATGACCTATACCGTAGGTATCTTAGGAGTTAGGTGGATATAATCTTTTATCCCTTCTTGATTGATGTGATTCCTCATAAAGTAGCTGTCACTAGCCTTATTGATCATAGTGTAGTAGCCAAAAAAGGGGGGTTACGCCATCTGTCATGTCGTTTATTAAGACTTCAATACGTCTTCCCCCATGCGACATTAAATGCGAGGTGATTGTTCAATAGGTTCCAGTACCTCCCGGAACTGCCTTGGCATGTCTTCGACTCTGGGAGTATAAAGATACTCTTTGTATCTCCTCCGGGAGATACCTTCCCTGAGACACTCCTCTTTCGTCTAAGACTTAGTTGATTTCCATAAACGCTAATTCTTTCGGCTCCACGTATCACCCATATCCAGGTCCACGTATTTTAGGCAAAATTAAGGGCAACTGTTTCCATTTTTTTTTAATAATAGTTGTTTCCATTTCACATTTATAAGGTTAAATGCTAGTTATTTCCATTTTACAAAATATAGTTTCCATTTCGTTATTAAATTGTTTCCCTTTTTTTAGATTAAATGCTGGTTGTTTCTATTTCACAAATTATAGTTTCTATTTTGAAGTTAAATGATTTCTATTTTTTGAGATTAAATGCTAATTGTTTATATTTCACAAACTATAGTTTCCATTTCAAGATTAAATGATAGTTGTTTCCATTTAACATTTTGTGAGGTTATAATACAGATTTTTTATCTTTTTATTTTGTGCATTGGAGAAATTTAAAATTATTTAATTAGTTAAAATTTTCAACTGAACGTGTAATTGCCTTCAAGAACCACATGTTTAGCTTAGTGAGAAAGTGGCTATTGGATCTAAATGTTTCATTCAACTTTATTTATGGGCAGATTGGTCGATCTACTTGGACCCAGTGAATGGCCCCATCATTGTTGATAGGCTTACTATACAGACAGTATAATTCTGGTGCTATCCTAATAAGGTCTACATAAATATGATTTTAAACTTGTAAAGGATAGCACCAGAATTATATTGTTTCTACAGTAAGAAGAGAATAGAAGGGATGAACCATAAACTCGAAATGCCTTACATTTGCCAAACCAAAGCAAAGCAACAACAGCATGAACAAAGTTGGAAACTAAATAGTGTTGATATGGACAAGTATCAGTACCAATTATTGTGTGATGTAAATATTTGGACAGAGTCATAATTATACATTATTGCAAAGCATTGAAGTGTTCCTGAGCAAATATTGAATAGACTTCTCAACAAGATGAATAAATTTTTCAGCTCGAGCAAGATGACGAGCCCATGACAAAAGATTGTGTATGTTGGTGTTCAGACATAGGTGAAATATTTCTAACTTGAAGAGGCTGCCTCCCAGCTAAAACTATCGACATCACACTTCTCAAATAAATTTCTACCAAAACTTGTTTATGGGGCAACATAACACATATAGTTCCCCTCATACTAGGAGTACTACTATAGCCCCCGCTCTCTGGGATTTCTCCACTACCAGAGTCATGACTACCACTTCGCCAACCTCGCCACAGTTCACCACTAAGCCCATCTAACCACCAATCTAAACTACCCTTACTCCTACCATTGTTTCTATTCTCCCCTTTATGTACAATTCCTCATCATGTAATCACCAATTGTCGCCATTATCTACCAAACTCGTTGTTCCCTTCTGTTGTTGCTTCATTCTTTTCTTCTTTTTCTTAGCTAGCTCTTCATAGTCTCTTCCTTCCACCAATCCATCACATACCTTCTCTTTTCCTTTTTATTCAACATTTTGGCACTCTTTTCTTCATCCATTTGTATCACCAATCTAATTGCTTCTTATTACTCTTCTTTTTCTTCTTCTCAATTCTCTTGCAAGTGATCTTATGGAAGCACACAATAAGAAATAAGAGAAAAGAGAAAGCAGCGCTTGTGGCGGTGGTGGCTGTCAGGGGCGGAAGTAGAGGAATAAGCGTATAATTGCAAAAAAAATGTATTTGTGAATTATATTTCATATGACCGTATAAATGAATAAAAAGTGAGTTATAAAAATATAAGTTGTTTTTTCTCATCAAATAATATAATATATAAGTAATAAGTAAATCCTCTGTGGCTTTTTAAAAATTAAAGAAAAAATCTTTATAATAATAATAAAGAAAAAATTATAATATTTATACATAATAATTCCTAATAATTAAGCTATTTTGTAAATTATTAATTTTTATAAGAAAATTGAATTTTTTTTAAAAAAAAATTAAAGACGTAGTTGACGTGGCTAACACATAACAATGAATAATGATTTACACAATTTATAATATAGAAATATATATAAAAATATAAATATAAAAAGGGAAATTTTATTTACACCTTAAAAATTTTTAAAGACACCTTATTTTAACAATTTTTATTTTATATAAAATTTATAGGGGTTTTCTTATTTTTAAACTTCAAAATAGGTTTTTTTTTTTTTGTTGCATTTTAACGGAATTCTACATAGAAACCCCTATTGCAACTAGCGCTGCAACTTAAATTGCAACAAAAAATCGTATAGAAACCCCTATTACAACTAGCGTTGCAACCACTTTAGAAATCCAAACTGTAAATTTGAAAGAAAAAAAAGGTTAAAAAAACAGTATATGAGGTAGTTCCTCAAATTTATATCTTTAATTATACTAAATTTTTTAACTTTTTTCTTCCAATTTATATTCTTAAAAAATATAACTATCAAATAAACATAAATTATATTTTAAATATTATGACAAAAAAATTAAAATAAAAAATTATATGAATTTTTTAAAATACATATATATACATGAGTTAGAAAGAATTATAAAAATAAAATCAAAATAAGTGTTAAAATTAACATAAAATATAAAATGATGTGAGGAAAAGATTTAAAAAAAAATATTAAGAGTAATTTTTAAAAATTATTTAAGTTTATATTTTTTTAATAATAGAGTGGATTTATCATTTTATAGGGTGCAAATAGAACTCACTTATTAAAAAAAGTATGTATATGCAAAAAAAATTATTCTAATTTTATTTTAGAGTTTTTATTTTATTTTTTACATTTTAAAATAGTTTTTTTAATAGAAAGTTCATAATCGGTGACAGATTCTTTCCAAGGAGTGGAAAGAAGAGTGCATTGAGTTTCGACCTTTTGTGATCGTTACATGTTGTTTGCTTCACAATTTTCTGATCAAAACTCTCGAGCTCACTGTTGTTGAAGACAAAGAAGAAGAAGAAAATGTGGAGAAGCTTTCGGGTTTTAATGGAGAAATGAATGAGAGTGGAGTGAAAATGAGAGAGGCAATTGCCATGAACTTGACTCCGGTAGGTTTGAAAAGATAAATCCCACGTTTTTGTTGCAATACTAAAAATTATCCTAGTTGCTTGTTAAATTTTTTGGAAGATAATGTAAGTAAATATAGAAACTATGTTTTGGCTAATTAATGATGCCTACAAAGAAATTTTTTGATGTAATTTAGGAGAATTTTCATGGATGAAAGGCTTAGAGGACTCTATAAAGGAATAGTTTCATCTGCAAGTATTAACTTATTTGTGCTTAATTCAAAGGCGACGATTAAGGCGAATAGTTTAAGTTAATAGCTATTGGAGAACATTGTCTCACATGTATTAAATGTAAAAGTATTAAGCCATATATAAGAACATGGGCTACTCCACTCAATACCAATTAGTTTTGAGATGTAACCTCATAATTCTCAACAAGAACATACTTCTTATCATTGCTTGTGCTCGAGAGATCAACCATTCATGAGACTCGAATATTTAGCATCAGAAAAGACATCATAGGATTGAAGAATAGCTCATAAAATAGACAAGTTGGAAATAACCAATAACACCAAATAAAATAATTTGTATATGGTTTTATCTTATTCATTTATGGATGAAGTTTGCATTTGTAACAGTATTGAACAATAAAGAGAAAAGAGTAATTTCTTTTACTATTTCCTCATTAAAAGTTGAAACAGAGAAGAGTAATTTGACTACTGAGTATTGAAGAATATGTCCATGAGTGACATATTCCTCACTTATGGTGGAATAAAACATTACAGTGATTAAAAGCAAGACAAAAAAAAAAAGAAAAATCACATACAAATCATAAACAAAAAGTGCAAATAGTAAACTATATAACATATCACTCAATCATTAGCCTATCAATGTTTATAGAGACTGTTTATGACAAATGACAGACAATGAGTTCAAAAGCGCCAATTAGAAACGAACTCAATCCCTTTGAAAGTTGGGCTAAAGAAAAGTTACATGCATGTTAGGTGAGTGTTGAAGATCCAATAGAAAACAATCTTCTATTGACAAAGTAGTAAGAGTGTGTGGGAGTCCTGTTGGTAAACACTCTAGTTTTTTCAAGTGATGAAGATCCAACTGTCGAAGTGAGGAGAGGTGCCAAAAACCGTTACTGTTTAGAGTTGTAACCTTATCAAATCGACCGATAACAAGATGAGTTAAAGTATGTGGATGTTGGGTTTTATGCCCTAAATAAAACTCCATTTCAATGTAATCCATTTTATTCAATATCAATAAAGAAACAGAAGTATTTTTCATTCATTTGTATGTTTTGGTTCATCTTATCAATTGTTTGTCTATTTGATTTATAAATTCATCCAAACCCTTTTCACATACTTGATCCTGTTTATTGTGTTGTCAACACAGTGGAAAGTAAACATGACTATGTGATTAAAGATTCCTAGATTTATCAAAACACTGGGATTTTACTGATATGACAATCTACAACAGAGTTTACTTGCATTTGGAGAAATGCTATGTTCTTTCCAGAGCATTGGTTAAAGTAAAGCTTGGGTTGGATGCATGGAGTATGCATCGGAAGGGACCGATATTGAACTTTGACATAGATTTATTAAACTTACCGTAATATCTATTCAAGTCAATATCACCTAGTTGATCCTAGATCAAATGATCTTAATCCTGATATGATTAGGTTTAATCTCAAGAGTGTTACTCGTGTTCTTTGATTTGTTAGTTAAGCCTACTTTTGGGTCAGGGTGATACGTACATTTTGGGAATACGGTAGTGCAATTGAGTGGGAGCACTAACATAAATATGGAATCTATACCTTCTATCTGGCAAATAGAAAGTAAAGGATGATTTCATTCCAGCTTGACCAAACGAAAAATAAATGATGGATTCCTAATTTCACTTAGCTGAAATATCATTTATACGGGGTTAAGTGTTTTAAGGATAAAATACATTGTAGGGTGTTACGGTAATCTAATCCCTTTACAGTGTAGATCATCTATATAGAGGATCATTGATCAAATTAGGATTATAACAATGGATAACTAATGATGTGTCTATATGGTGGAACTGTTGGAATATTTATTTTACCAGGATCTTAGATCTACTCACAAGTATGTTGTTTAAACACCCTAAATATGAACTTTCTAAAACGATAAATTAAACACATATAAAGTTAAGAAAACCTTACATTGATGCAGCGGAATTAATGTGTAAAGCCCGCTTAGTTAATTTGGAAATTAGCAGTGTTTATGATTAATTATGAAAATTATTTATAGCTATTTAAATAATTTATTACTGTTATTTATGGAATTGAGTGATGCATTTTATGTCATTCAGTAGTTTTCATATTTTGCATTTCCGGTGCCCGGTATTTTGGAACTCGGCGTTTGGCTCAGTAGAAATCACAACTTAGCATGTTAGTAGTTTGGGACGGTTTATTAGACATTGGGAATGTCGGGAATGGCCGGGAATTTAGAATTTCCCAAAAATACCCCTTTAGTATGATTTATGTGGTTTTAAGGTGGAGGGGCAAAATGGTCTTTTTGCCCCATTAGTGTTTTGTCTTTTAGTGACTTTTTATTTGAAAAGTAAATATTTATTTTAATGTTTAATTGGCTGAAATGGGTTTATGTTAGGTGTCCTTTATTCATTTTCTCATTTTACAACAAATCACACTTAGAAAAATTACAAATTTCTCAAAAGCTCTCTCTCTTTTCCTCTCTCTTTTTCGGCCATTTGAGGCAGCAAGAAGAGTGGATTTTCCTCTTCATTTTCAAGTGATTTTCAGCAAGTTAGAGTGTTTCTAATTGAGGTAATTCTTGTCTAGCTTTCTTCCCTTGTTTTCTTGAAATTTTGATGAAAAAGATGAGTAATGCATGGAGGATTTTGATGATGTTGCTGCTGCTTGTTGTTGTTGTTGTTTCTATGTCTAAAATGTTGAATTAAATATGTTTAGTTAAGTTGAAATGCATGTTAGTTGTTCTTGCTTGAGTTGGTTAATTTTCTTGTTAAGAAGCTAAGGTTTTCAAAGTAAAAATTGAGGATTTGGTGGCTGTAGTTATTGCATGAATTAGGGTTTGTTTTCTGCAGTATTTTTATGCTTGATTATGTGGTTCTAAGCTAGTTTTGAGGCTTGTGAGTGAGCTTTAGCCAAGTTTGAGTTTAAACTCAAAGCTTGGAGCTCACATGGTGTTTTTCATTTCTGTGCATTCTGGGTAGGTTTGATGCTTTAGAAATGTTATTTGGGATATATGGAGTAGGTCTGGAAGGTTTGAATCAATTTGGAGCTGAATTGGTTGAGATATGAATTTTTGAAATTCTGTCTGCGAGGAACCGGAATTCCGGTTGTGCATCCGGAATTCCGGATGGGCTTCGAAAATTCCCAGAACCGGAATTCCGGTTGGGCAACCGGTCTGCCGGTTGGGGAAATTTCAGAAACCCGTGTTTTCCTCATTTTTTATGTTTTAGGGGGTATTGCCATGCTTTTTATTGATAGGGAAACTTTTAGTTCCTAGTTTAAGTCCCCGGGAAGTGATTTAGCGTGTCACTTATAGTGTTGTGATTTTTATGGTTTAGGAGCCTGTAATCCGCCGCTCAGCTAAAGTTCCAGTCAGGTTGACCGGCACACCTGAATTCGGAATCCAGGTAAGATTAGTATAACAGTATGCATATGTAGATTACATGTTTAGCGAGCATGTAGGAAGCCTGTTAGATTACATTAGTTGTATGTTGGCTTCGAACCATCCAACCTTGTCACGTCGGTACAGGCTGGAGTATGACCAGCAGCCGGAGTATGACCGGTTCGACCGATCAGGCTGACACTTGGTTGGTGGTTCCGTACTATTGACGTATCCCTTCGGTACAGGCTGGAGTATGACCAGCAGCCGGAGTATGACCGGTTCGACCGATCAGGAGGATATAGTAACACGTCGGTACAGGCTGGAGTATGACCAGCAGCCGGAGTATGACCGGTTCGACCGATCAGGTTGTTACGTGTCAATAGTACCGTCCCTATGAACGTTCAGAACTCAGTACCATGTTGGACATGGCGGTAGTGGCTCGCATGCCGTGTTGGACACGGCGATGGCGGGACTCAGTATCGTGTTGGACACGGCAGTTAGGGTTATGATCAGGGGTATGGGCGTCTGATCATAACCGGGATTATGTATGAGTATTATTATGCTTTTCTTACTGAGTCTGTCGACTCACAGTTCTACGTTTATGTGTAGGTAAAGGCAAGGGTAAAGCTGATGGACTGTGAGCGAGCTTGTGAAGATTGTACATGTCGGGGCGGTTAGGCCTGGAGCGTACGATCATCGGGACAGCAAGGCTGATTTTGTAACTGGTCGTTAGACGACATTTATTTTGTGTATCAGTTAAATAGTTAAATCTTTTTGTAAATGATTTTATAATCGGGATCCCGAGTCTTTTGTAATATTATTTTATAAGTTTAATTAAAAAGGCAAAAATTTTAATTAATCACGTTTTTCCATAAACCTCGTTGATTAGCAACGAGCTGCACAGCATGTTTAAAATCACGTAATACGCCTATGTTAGTTAGGGTGTTACATAATGTCTCCTTCCACTCAGATCTCTAACCCTTGTATCCTTTCTGTAGCAGAGTATAATCAAGATCTGAGCCCGAATGTCCTTCTTCTTCAAGTTTGATCCTTCACAGTCTTCCAATCTATGATTGAGTTACTGCTTGCTGTGTGTGGGCACTTACTCTTTCACTAGGGTCGAAATAGATGAAGGGAAAAGAGAGGGATGATTTCGGCCAGGTATAGAAAGTGGGAAAGGCTCAGTTTTTCTAAAGAGAGAAATTTCTGTCAGATTACTAATGAAAGCATGTGTTGTGACTGAGCCATCACTTTCTATTTATAGGCAACTACTAGGTTTAGGTTATAGGTTTAGGTTAGGAATTATTTTGCATTAAACTAATGAAAATATTAATTTGAAATCCCACATTAAGTGGCCGGCCATGGTGTTGTATTGGGCCTCACTTGATTTTGGAGTTTTATCAAATTTTATCTCTATTTTCTCAAAAACGCCAATTTTCCAATTCTAACCTTTTAAATGCCAAAACTAATTATTTAATAACTAAAATACATTATTAAATAATATTGTCGTTTAATTTAATTATTAATTAGACATATAAAGTCCATTAATAAATAAATAAACCTAGAAACTCTTTTCTTTACAATTTCACCCCTGCTTAGTGAAAATTCATAAAATTAGACATAGTCTAACTTTAGAATTATAATTGATCAATCATGAATCAATTAATGAGTCTTACAAGCAGAATGTTCTCAACTAGAATGGGGACCATGGATCTATATGCTGAGCTTCCAATAAGTGAACCAAATTTACCAAGTAAATTCCTACTTATTAATTCTTCGTTGAATCCACTCTTAGAACTTAGAATTGCACTCTCAGACTTATATAGAGCATATTGTATGTTCCACGATATCAATATACTATCTCATTTAACCATTGTTATAATCTTATTGTGATTTAAAGATCCTCTATATAGATGATCTACATCGAGATGGGATTTCTTTACCGTTCTCACCCCTCAATGTATTTTGCCCCTTAAAACACTTAGCTACATGTAAATGGTGTTTAGTGATCTAATGATTAGTCAGTTAAACAAGAGCTCATCCATTTACTTCTATTTGCTAAGCTCGAAGGGAATCATCACTTGACTTCTATACACCAGTAGAAGCTATAGATTCCATATTTATGTTCAGCACTCCCACTCAATCATACTATCATGTTTCCAAAATATACGTATCACCCTGACCCAAAAGTAGGCTTAACTAATAAATCTAAGAACATGAATAGCACTCCTGAGTTGAGCCTAAGCATATCAAGATTTAGATTCTTTTAATCTTAAGATCAACTACTGATATTGACTTGAAAGATATGTATAACGGTAAGTTTGTAATATCTTAACTTAGTTGCAATATCGGTCCAGTCCAATGTATACTCCATACATTCGAAACTAGTATACTTTACTAATGTCCTGGAAAGAACATAACACTTACTCCAAGTGTAAGTACACATCATCGCTGATTATCACATTAGTGTAAATCCAATAACACTAATGAAACAGGGACCAAAACTTTTTATACATATGATCACAATCACATTTCACTGTGTTGACGATACTGTAATTGTGAATAAACATATGATCTGGATTTAACTGATTTTGTGTGTATGAATGTAATAAACATATTAAACATATTAAACCATTAGCATGTAAAATTCATGCAAACATCAATCACTTCAAATTTCTTATATTGATAACTAATCAGATTGTAAAGAGTTTTATTTAGGGCATAAAACCCAACAAACTCCCACTTGCACTAATATAAAACAAACTGTGCAAATAGGTCAATCTGATGTCTTGATCTTCAGATCAAGTGTAGTATATTTGAATCCACCCAAACTTTTGGAAACTAGTTCATAAAAACTCTTATGAAACATCCTTTACTATATGCTTTACTCATCAAGGGATACTGAAATCTTTACTGTTTTAAAAGTACATCTGAATTAACAGAAGACATATCTCTCATATTTTAAAATATGTAATTGAGATAATACAGTGTAGACTTTTCTTCAGTGATATAACTTTCTGGTATTTTCGAATAGACCAAGTTACAATTCTTCTCTGGTAGAGCTTGAATTATTATTCAATAATTCCTCCACCCCCAAAGTAAGCACCATCTTATAGAAATCGAAATTAGATGGTGAGATACAAGGATAACTGATACACAGTTCCTTAATATCTAACATATAGATCACTTTCATAAATCTTTCTTGAATATCTTCTAATGTTCCCTATTTGATTACATCTCAGATAGCTCCCTTTCTATAGCAGATGTCTGGTTAAATAATTCTTTTAACCTCTGATTGTTTAGAGAGTTACCTAGTTGTGACTTTTGTATTAGTCTGAAACTTTACGTTAAGACTAACTCATCAACATAGCAGACTAGTATTTTGAAGTGAAAAATACATGCCAGAGATCAAGTAATCAAAATTAAGATACCATCAAATTTTATGAGGATTAAGAATTCTTGGTTCAAGTCATTCGAATGGACTGAACTAGAGTTCTTTATCTTATTCTCATAATTCTGATAAGCTATACCTATCCATGTGAATGGTTAGATTTGCTTTTCAGTAGTGTTCTTAAGTACCTATCACAATTATCAACCTAATGAAGATGGGTATAGAACTTTAAAATTCTCCCACTCAATTAAGGTAGTGTGAAACTTTAACAAAGAACTTTCAAAGGTATCAAACTTTTACTTACAACAGTAAAAACGAAATGGAACATA
Organism: Cannabis sativa; assembly: GCF_029168945.1. Lineage (NCBI taxonomy): Eukaryota > Viridiplantae > Streptophyta > Magnoliopsida > Rosales > Cannabaceae > Cannabis > Cannabis sativa. The sequence continues at coordinate 66,547,399 of NC_083601.1, forward strand.
CAATCAAGATCAAGAATTTATATTGACAATAGCTGACTCATTATATTACTTCCATGTTTAAACAAGATATGTGTTTCATAGGGAATTGTGGAATGGACTTTACCCCTAAGAATATACATATAGGGTACTATGGATAACCTCCACCCCTAAGTATATAGAGATTATGATCCACCCCTAAAAGTTGTAAAGATCATGATTCTCTTAGTGTGATAGAGTTTATGTGGAGTTGAATACTATCCAGAGTTCATTAGATATAAAAGATCGTTGAACTGCATAGTTTTCTTAACTTTTCTCCACCCGTATCAGATCAAAAGATCCTTTTATTAAACAAATTCTTAATAATTGTATTAGAATTAACAATTATTAATAAACATAGAAATAGTTTCTAGTGTTTATTTAATATAACTCTATGAAGAGTTGTAAATATTATAGAATTTGCATCAATAATAAAAACACTTACACATACAAACATACAAATATAATGTGGTAATAATTGATGAAGATAAAATTAAATGAAGCTCAATCTCATAAATTGCAATAGTGAATTTCGAAAATAAAGAATACTTTATTAAAATAAAAATGTATTGCAACAATATGAGAGAAACAGGGATAAATATCCCTAACTAAAATTTGAAATCCAAAATGTCTTTAAACTAAAACAATTAATTCAAAATAAATTGAAGAGCTTCATCTTCATCTGGACGATTTCACCCTTGGTCCAGCTTGCTGATCCAACTCATTTGAGTTCAAGTAGCTTAGCCTATAAGAAGAAGAAAACAAATAAACAAAGTTAGTCCAGAATCATAAATCCAATTGGATAATAATTCACTAAAACTCTTAAAGTTTATAAACGGAAATACCTTGTTTCTTTGCAAGAAGTTTAGGACACTGGGGTTTCCAATGACCTTTCTCATTGCAGTAGAAACACTTTCCTTTAAGTGTAGCATCACCAGAAGGAGCAGCCTTTTTATTCTTCATGGCTTTAGTTCGCTTCTTGGTGTTGTTCCACTTCCTCTTCGATTTGGGCTTTGAAGCAGAGGCAACATTTGCTTCCGGTTTTATCGTCCCATTACCATTCCCAGGATTGTGAGGTTTACTCCCTTTCTTCTTAGGTCCTCCACTCAAATTTACATAAGTTTGAAGGTCATTGACTAATTCATGAAAGTCAATTTCCTTCTTATTCATGACATAATTTGATGTGTATGGTAGAAATGCTGGAGTCAGGCTATTCAAGATAAGACTAACTTGAGTAGCACTGTCCATTTCAGCACCATGATCCTGGGCTTCTTGGAAATAACTAGACATGAGGAGAACATGGTCACGCACGTTTTGATGAGGTTCCATCCGTGCATTAATGAACTTCTTAGTCGCGTCAAAGCGTGACTGAAGTGATGCCTTACCGAATAGCTCATTTAACTTCGTCATAACTTCAGCAGCCTTCTCGGTTTTAGAAAACTGAGTTTTGAGGGTGTCAACCATGCTAGAAAGCATAAAGTATAGAGCTTTGTCATTTGCTTTCTGCCAACGCTCATACTTTTCTTTCACAGCTTTGGAAGCATTGTCCCAAGGCACTTCAGGTGACGGCTCAGTTAAAACAAACAAGGAACTTTCTCCTATGAGAGCAATATTAATGTTCTCATTCCACTTATTAAAGTTAGATCCATTCAGCTTGTTTTCAGTCAACAGTGATAACATGGGATTCATTTTGACAAAAACAGGATACTACAAAATAATAGAAATCAACAAATAGAAATCAATTCAGAAATTATAAGCACATAGCAAGTAGGAATGATATGAGAAAATACTTAAAAATTCAATCCTAAATAATTTCCAAGGTTTTTCAACAAACTGATATCAGTGTCCCGTTTAGGCGAGAGTCAAAGCTACCATCCATTGAATAGAGTTGTCAGCTCATCTAAAATGTTAAACATTCTAGCAACCTTTTATTCGATCAAGATTGGAATCCAGCGTTGTCCCGTTTAGGCGAGAGTCAAGGCTATTCTATCTTATGAGCTTCTACCATTGTTTCGCAATTTGCAAGTCAAATATGGTCGCCACCATTAGGGTGATCTATACCATATAAAACACTTACAAACCACTTATCATGCGAGATTAAACGGTGCGAAATTGCTAATGAACGTTCCTCCATTAAGGAGGATTACTCACTAAAATAAACGCGGTGTAAAACCCACAATGGAGATCGAATATCTTAATAATAATAAAGCTTGTTCTTTAAAATGTATTTTCTTTATTATTCTAATAAATAAATCTCATTAAATTCTAAATTAAGAATTAAAATTCAAAAATAAGAATTTAATATAATATTTATAAAATTATACTTAGATGGTGATTGAAATAAAATTAATTATTTCCATCTTAGTAATAATCTTAAATATAAATATTAAGGAAATTAATTTAAGTTGAATTAAATTAAATAATTAGCAACTTAAAAATTTCCTTTGAGAATATATTTATTGAGTTCGAAAATTAAGTATAAAAACTATACAATTTTCGAAAATAATAAAAATAGAAAAGAAATACTTCAAGCAAACATATCACCTATCTAGATTTTCTTTTGACTAGTTAATTCAATTTCTAATAATATATATTTTAAATTCATTTATTTTAAATTAATCAATTAAATGAAAAAATCATTGATTGTAGTTGGTTCAAGAATTAATTAAAATAAATAATTAATTTACAACTCAATCTATTTTTCAAAATAAAAATTCGAAAAATAATGCATAATTAAAATGCAATTTTCGAAATTGATTAAGAAAATAAAGAAAAATATATATTGAAAATTATTTAAATTTAAGTTGAAAAATTAAATTTCAACCTAAAAATAATTTTCTATTTAATTAAGTGTCATGAAAAATCAATAAATATTTAAGTATCATGATGAAAATCAACTTAGATATTTAGATTTTTCAAGTTAATTAAATGTATTAAATTCAAGAAATAAATAATTAAGTGTACAGAAGGCTTAATTATTAATTTCTATTTAATACTAGGAAAAATATACTTAATAAAATTGTACCAAAATTAATTATTTAAATAATTAATTTCACAAAGTATAATATTTTCCTATTTAAATATTAGAAATAATAAGTAGTCTAGAAATTACTATCTAGAAAATATCTTATTTGACTAAGTATCTTTTCAAAAATTTGAAAAATATCTAATTTAAGTTAGATAGAAAAAATCTAAAACTTAAATAATTTCAAATTTAGATTTAATTAAATATCAAAAATTAAGTTGTAACCACTTAATTTGAAGATATTTTTTTTAGTTAATATTCGAAAAGATATTAACCTAAAAAATATCTAAAATATTCCATTTTAAGTTAATATTCGAAAAGATATTAACTTAAAAAATATCTTAAGAATCTTTAATAACTAATGCCTAGGATTCCTCAACTTGATTTAAAATTTAAATCAAATATTCAAATTTAAGTTCGATAAGAAAAATCAGTTGATACAACTAATTTATAACTTAAATAAGAATATTTAATTAAATAAGCTCCAGAAAGAATCTAGTTAGTTAAAATTCTATATTTAATTAAATACAAGAAAAATACAAATAGCTTGTCTAGAAATAATATCTAAAACTAAAAGTGTTTTTCTTGAAATTAACTTTAAAATATTAAAATGAAAATAAATTTTCATATATTTTAAAAGTTAATTATGTTGCTAATTCAATTTTATTAGGTCAAACTAATATAATTAACCTAGTACAGTTATTCAAATCAGGCAAATGGGCCTTCACAATTGGGGTAGTTCATGTGAGGGGGTGCTGGGTTCAGTATGTCGTACCCACTTCTATGGCTCCCAACTCTCACACAAGGCCCAAAAGAGAGGAATTTAACCTTAAAATAAATAACTGTTATTAATTGAATAGGTCCAATAACTAGATGGACCTAAATAAAATCTATCATGGTGTGACATTTTATTTAGCAACAACCTATATGCATCTATATTAAAACAAAATAAACATATAGGCTCACACAGGCACACTTTGGATGGATCCTATCATGTTGCTAGGTCATACACAGATGAAAGAAGATTGTAAAATTTACCTGTTACAAATTATTAACTTGACCAAGGGAGCCATCAGATCATTAGATCTGGCAAAAAGTAACCATAGCTATTTGCAATCAAGTAATAATAGGTTTTGAAAACTTACACACAAGCTAAAACCACATACTCCTGGAACAAGGTTAGCTAGATAGTTGGAAGTAGGATTTATTTAATTTTAAATAAATAATTTCGAAAAATAAATAATTAAATAAATAAAAAAAACATTTTAATTTTCGAAAAATAAAATTTAAAAAAAATATATTTTTAATTTCGAAAATAAAATAAAAGAAATTTAAATTTCGAAATTATTTAAAAAAAATATTTAAAATTAAACCTACTATTTTGAAAAATTAGGTTTCAACCAACCTAAATATCATTTCAAAAATTTGCTAACTACTTTTAAAAATTAAACGTTATTTTAAAAATAAAAAATTAAATAAAAATTAGAAAAGATAAATGAAATATCTTTTCAGATTTTAAATTTAATTTAAATAAATAAAATAACAAAATTTAAAAGTTAGCAAAATATCTTACATCTATTTAAAATTACATGATTATAATTATCTTATTTTAAATTTAAATAAGGTCAAAATATCTTAAAAAGATTTAATTTAAAAATATTTAAAATTTGACCTTAAATTTAAAAATAAGATAAGATATAATCAAATTTAAAAATAAGATAGATAATTAAGAAATAAGATAGATATTTACTATTTTAAAATTCAAATTACACTAATATCTTGAATTAAATTTAAAAAATATTAAATTAATTCATAATGATAATTAGAGTTGAATTAGGAATAGCAAATCTATAAATACAAAGCTACACAAAAAATCGGAAGTTAATTCCATGAAAAAGCATGAAAAAACGAAGAAAAACGAAAAAAATTGTGAGCTGTACGGACAGTTTTCGCGATCGCAGGAAAATTTCAGCACAGCTCCGATTTTTTCGAATCTTCAAAAAATCATAACTAATTCAAATAAAATCAAAATTGAGTTCTTTAAAAAGGTAACTTGCTTAATTTTTTCCATAATATCCAATCAAAATAATTCCAGAAACAGAATCGCAATTATTTTTCACGAAAATTCACAAACATCAATCATTCATCAAATAACACTCAATACAACATGATACCATCCAAAAATAAACAAACAATCGTTTTAAAGTCCAAATTTCTTGCAAGTAAATCAATTACCATGGCTCTGAGGCCAGTTGTTAGAATATTTATTTTACCAGGATCTCAGATCTACTCACAAGTATGTTGTTTAAGCACCCTAAATATGAACTTTCTAAAACAATAAATTAAACACATATAAAGTTAAGAAAACCTTACATTGATGCAGCGGAATTAATGTCTCCTTCCACTCAGATCTCTAACCCTTGTATCCTTTCTGTAGCAGAGTATAATCAAGATTTGAGCCCGAATGTCCTTCTTCTTCAAGTTTGATCCTTCACAGTCTTCCAATCTATGATTGAGTTACTGCTTGCTGTGTGTGGGCACTTACTCTTTCACTAGGGTCGAAATAGATGAAGGGAAAAGAGAGGGATGATTTCGGCCAGGTATAGAAAGTGGGAAAGGCTCAGTTTTTCTGAAGAGAGAAATTTCTGTCAGATTACTAATGAAAGCATGTGTTGTGACTGAGCCATCACTTTCTATTTATAGGCAACTACTAGGTTTAGGTTAGGAATTATTTGGCATTAAAATAATGAAAATATTAATTTGAAATTCCACATTAAGTGGCCGGCCATGGTGTTGTATTGGGCCTCACTTGATTTTGCAGTTTTATCAAATTTTATCTTTATTTTCTCAAAAACGCCAATTTTCCAATTCTAACCTTTTAAATGCCAAAACTAATTATTTAATAACTAAAATACATTATTAAAATTTAATTATTAATTAGACATATAAATTCCATTAATAAATAAATAAACCTAGAAACTCTTTTCTTTACAATTTCACCCCTGCTTAGTGAAAATTCATAAAATTAGACATAGTCTAACTTTAGAATTATAATTGATCAATCACGAATCAATTAATGAGTCTTACAAGCAGAATGTTCTCAACTAGAATGGGGACCATGGATCTATATGCTGAGCTTCCAATAAGTGAACCAAATTTACCAAGTAAATTCCTACTTACTAATTCTTCGTTGAATCCACTCTTAGAACTTAGAATTGCACTCCCAGACTTATATAGAGCATATTGTATGTTCCACGATATCAATATACTATCTCATTTAACCATTATTATAATCTTATTGTGATTTAAAGATCCTCTATATAGATGATCTACATCGAGATGGGATTTCTTTACCGTTCTCACCCCTCAATGTATTTTGCCCCTTAAAACACTTAGCTACCTGTAAATGGTGTTTAGTGATCTAATGATTAGTCAGTTAAACAAGAGCTCATCCATTTACTTCTATTTGCTAAGCTCGAAGGGAATCATCACTTGACTTCTATACACCAGTAGAAGCTATAGATTCCATATTTATGTTCAGCACTCCCACTCAATCATACTATCATGTTCCCAAAATATACGTATCACCCTGACCCAAAAGTAGGCTTAACTAATAAATCTAAGAACATGAATAGCACTCCTGAGTTGAGCCTAAGCATATCAGGATTTAGATTCTTTTAATCTTAAGATCAACTACTGATATTGACTTGGAAAGATATGTATAACGGTAAGTTTGTAATATCTTAACTTAGTTGCAATATCGGTCCAGTCCAATGTATACTCCATACATTCGAAACTAGTATACTTTACTAATGTCCTGGAAAGAACATAACACTTACTCCAAGTGTAAGTACACATCATCGCTGATTATCACATTAGTGTAAATCCAATAACACTGATGAAACAGGGACCAAAACTTTTTATACATATGATCACAATCACATTCCACTGTGTTGATGATACTGTAATTGTGAATAAACATATGATCTGGATTTAACTGATTTTGTGTGTATGAATGTAATAAACATATTAAACATATTAAACCATTAGCATGTAAAATTCATGCAAACATCAATCACTTCAAATTTCTTATATTGATAACTAATCAATTGTAAAGAGTTTTATTTAGGGCATAAAACCCAACAGGAACATATAGAGCGTTTTATATACTGAGAGTGCAATTCTAAGTTCTATGCGTGGATTCAACGAAGAATAATAAGTCAGTGAATTTAGGATGTAAATTCTTGATCTGCTTATTGGAAGCTCGGATATATAGACCCATAGTCCCCACACTAGTTGAGACAATACTACTTGTAAGACTCATTTAATTGGTTTTGATTAATCAATTATAATTCTCAAATTAGACTATGTCTATTTGTGAATTTTTCACTAAGCAAGGGCGAAACTTTAAAGAAAGAGTTTTTAGGGTATATTTGTTAATTAAGATACTTTGTTTGGTCTAATTAATAAATATGATAAATGACAATATTATTTAATAATTATTTATAGTTATTAAATAATTGAACTTGACATTTAAATGGTTGAATTTGAAAATTGGTGTTTTTGAAAAAATGAGATGCAGAAATGATAAAACAGCAAAATTGCAAAAGTGAGACCCAAATCCACTAAGTCATGGCCGGCCACTTATGTAGGCTTTATCATTTAATATTTTCATTATTTTAATGCCAAATAATTCAAACATAACCCTGTGTGGCATGCTATAAATAGATAGTGATGGCTTCAGGAAAAAGTAACTTTTGCATCTTATTCCTTTCAGAGAAAAACCTAAGCCAACACAATAAACCTAGCCGCCACTCTCCTTTCTTCTTCTTCATTTATTATTTCGAACCCTCTTAGTGATAGAGTAGTGCCCACACACAGCAAGTAGTACCTCAATCATAGTGTGGAAGATCGTGAAGAAAGAAATTCAACAAGAAGGACATTCGGGCTCAGATCTTGATAATACTCTGCGACAGAAAGGATACAAGGGTTAGAGATCTGAGTGGAAGGAGACATATTATTCTGCTGCACCCAATGTAAGGTTTCTCATACTTTATATGTGTTTATTTATAATCCTTTTAGAAGTTCATATTTAGGGTGTTAAACAACATACTTGTGAGTAGATCTAAGATCCTGGTAAAATAATTTCCAACAGTGGAAACAACCAATCTTCTGGAAATGAATCTAGCACTCCTTGATATCGCCAAAGTATTACAATAGTCAATGATAGGAGTCTTTGTAAATTCCATTTCATGCGATTCTCCATTAGCATATTGCATTTTGAGATACCTAGACATTTCAAAGTAAAGGGCAATAATAATCCCATTTCTGAAAATGACTCCAACCTTGAACAACTATATATGCTCCACTTTTCAAGGGAGGGATATGTAATGTCAATACCATTACTATTTGATGGAAATATAGTCACCAATTCATCACAATCTCGAATGATGATATCTTCCAAAGATGGAAAAGTACAGATAGGTAATGCCGCATTTATGTTCCTACAATGCTCTAAAAAGATTTCCTTCAAACAAGGGAAAATCTCAATCTGTATTGGGAAATAATGACCAATCCAATGTAGTTATTCCCACAAGCTTTAATCTTGATAAGAGTGGAAATGGATTATTATTCCAATAAATTCCACTAAATTCAAAACGCATATCAAGACAAGAAATACGAAGATATCTCAGTGAACTTAGTAGTCGAAATGATAAAAATGGCAAGCAACAATTTTCACATTCTAGATCAATTTCTTCCAAATAAGAGTAGGATGGATGTGTTACCCAACTATCTGGTAACTTTGTGCCATTATAGTCGCGTATCTTTAGTTTCTTCAAGTTTTCATGTGGTTGGAGCGCGTTAAGTACTTCTCTTTCCTTTATTGAATCATCTGCTTTTCCATCCCATCTTAAAGTAAGCTCACTCAAATTCTTTTTCTTCTTTAACTCGCCTTCCCAAACATCACTCACTTCCTCGACATATTGAAGGCCTAAAATCTTAAAGCTTCCATGCAAATTCGACTCCAACTTACCCAACTCTTTGATCCTACATCCATCATTTTCACACAAAACAAAATCACTCAATGTTTGAAGATTCATCATATTGCAAATCCTAGGTGGCATCTCTTTTAAAGGTGTTTTCCTTATCACAAGATGTCGTAAGTTGATAAGCTTAGAAATGTTGGTAGGTAATTGTGTGAGTTTATAACATTTATTCAACAACAGTGTTTCCAAATTGTACAATACACAAACTGAAGTTGGCAATTCTTTGACTTTTGTGGCACATAAATCCAAGTATCTGAGATGTTTTAAATTTCTAATTGAATTAGGCAACTCTTCGATATCAGATTCTGACAAAGAAAGTTCTCTTAAGCATCCTCCATCATATACCAAAATTTCACCTATGAATCTTGTTTGACATATTCTATATGATGTTGAGAGTGGCAAAGCCAACAGGGTACGCAAATACTTCACTCTAGCTATGTTGTCAAATTCTATTGTATCTTTTAAGTCTTTCATGTATGATAGATGTCGAGTCTTGCTACTAGGCTTGTCCAAGTCCTTACAACTATCATAAAAATAACAGCACTGTCCCGATACATACATAGCTAGATCATGCATAAAAAGAGAAAGATTCCTTGTGTTTCTTTGAAAAAATGATCTTGTTATTAAAGCATTCAAGTAATCTTTTCCAACATCTTCAATTCTTTTTCCTTTTTGAGGTTGTATAAGATCTTCTGCCATCCATATTAAGAATAGTTTTTCTCTATCAAATTCACCAAATTTGTAGACTTTGGGAAATATCCAAAGATAAGAGAAACATGGTTTTAGATAAGGAGGTAGAAATCGGTAGCTCAACCACAAAGCTGGAATAATTTCGATGTTGTGAGAATTGGGCAACTCCCACATATCACTCTGGTGCACATGTCTCCACTGGTCAGGAGTTGACATAGATCGTAACAGTCCAGCCATTGATTTTACAGCTAAAGGAAGCCCCATGCACTTCTTAACAATGTGTCTTCTAATTTCTTGCAACTCAGACAATGCTACCTCCTTAGAGCCTACATTATCAAAAGCATGCTCTCTAAACAACATCCAACATTCATCATCAGACATGTTTTTAAGCTTATAAGTTTGAACATCTCTTGTCTTCATCTTCAATGCAACATCTTCATTACGTGTGGTGACAATAATCTTGCTTCCTTGGATGCCAGATTGAAAAGAGCTCTTCAAAAGATCCCACAACTCGTAATTCTCATTCCACACATCATCATGAACAAAAAGAAATTTCTTCCCGGCCAAAGCCTCCTTCAAGCCTTTTTGAATTTGATGTAGCTCTTTTGTTTCACGTCTTTCTCCAGTGATCTTCTCCAAAATAAGTTTGGTTATCTTAAGAACATTAAAGTCATCAGACACAGTTACCCATACTTTCAAAGCAAAGTGTTCTTGGACAGTAACATCGTATTATATGTTTTGAACAAGCGTAGTTTTTCCAATTCTGCCCATTCCAACTATAGGAATAACTGAGATCCTTGAGCTAGCATCATTATCACACAACAATAACTTAAGAATAGCCTCTTTATCACCATCTCTTCCATAAACTTGTGAATCATCTAACAAAGGGGCATCTGATCTATGTAAAGATGTTTTTGGGTCAACCCTTTTCAACCCAAGGTATTCTGTTTATTCTAAAAGATGTTTCAGAGTTTCAAGAATCTCTTCTATTTCAGATTTTACAGCATTTATGTCAAATAGATTATTAAAGACAAAGCTCAAGGGTGGCTTACTTGTTGTTGTGCTTTCGAGTTCATCCTTCTCCACCTTCAATCGCAGAGCTTCAGTGCTGATCTTGTCCATCACATGATCCGCTTCATAAATTACTTATTTTAACTCGTCAAGCCAATTCCTCACGTTGTTGTCTCCAAGTTGTTTCTCCTCGGCATCATTCAACAGTGCATTAGCCGAAAGCAACACAGTTTTCAACTTTTTGAGCAGCTTCTGATTGAGTTTTTAACTGGTTTCGTAAAGCAACTAAGATAAAAACTCACACACAAAAACTAGTTAAATAAAATAGCTCAAATAAAATACCCATTCAACATGCTCCAACCCACCAAATAATTACACTCATACTATATCTACCTCAAAAATACGCATGCATTATGTTATATAATCGGTTCTATTTTAGTTATAACCGGTTTGAGTTACTTCGTGTTATTTATTTTTATTCATTATATATATGTACACATATATGATATATATATATATATGTATGATTAAAAGGAAAGGCTAAATTGCAAAACAATGAATTGAACAAAGTAATTTTCTATTATCATATATTTTTATATTTATATGTTAGTAGCATCTTTTGTTGTTCATAGTACATTAATTAATTATGTATTTTTTATACAATTTTAGGGTGTGTATATAATATATTTATAAGAACATAAATAATTATGGTCAACCGAATTATTCTACATTATATTTATGTATAGTCCAACTTGGGGAATCATTACCTAACTTTGTTTGGTAAGCCTTATAAATGTTGTATTATATTAAATAATAATAAATAAAACTATATTTGGATAAAACAATGTATTAAATTAATTATTACGACCAAAATTTTTAATACAATGTAAGTTGTATTATTTAATACATAACAAATAGTTCGTATTAGCTTGTATTATAATATTTACAAAGCAGGGTTAACCCCAATCTCCGACCCGAACCCGAGACCCAGTCCTAACAATATTCCTAAGTTATATTGGTCATCAATACCTTGAACCCAGTAGGAGTGTCATCCATATTCCTAAGTTATATTGGTATTAGCACCACCTAAAAGTGATACCTTGTTATTAGTTAGCGATATTTTAGAAAAAAAAAATTATTAAATTATAAGGGACTACATACTTAATTGTACGAATATCGATATTCCTTATTTAGTTAATAAACACCTTTTTTTCTTATTGGAAGAGAAGAAGATCACATGTCCATGACTGATCTCTTCCTGAGTTTATTGAAAATCCTCACTTATGGCGGAGGAATACCGTGGTAACAACAAACAATACAAAAGGAAAATAATGAAATACAAATCTCACACAACATAATTGAAATAAAGATAAACCACACACAAACAAAAAAAAAACAAATCCCACACAACACAACCAAAAGCAAAGGAAAAACACACACAAACCAAAGACACAAAATACAAATAGTACACAACTATTACACTTCATGAACAAGATTATTATTCTAAGCACACTATATATAGGCTTCACACAAACTCAAGACGAAACAGATCACTCGAACATTAGCCTATCAATGTTTGTAAAGACTCTTTATGACAAATGACAGACATCGAGTAGAAGATTTTGCCAATAAAAAATGAAATCAATCTGCTTCCAACTGTCCAACTAACATAAAACTTCAAGAAAGCAGGACAACCCTCTAAAAACTTCAAGAAGGCAAGATCAGCAGCATCAAGAGATAGAAGTTGAAGAAGCTCCTCATTTATTGTAGCTCATTGATCTAATGACATAAAAGAAATTATAAGAATAACATATCACACTTAGCAATTACAAAACATTTAAATTAAAATACAAAAGAAAAGTTACCTGTTGAGTAAAAGAGACTTTGTTACTAATGTATATATATGATAGGTATGTATTGAATCTTGGGCCAATCTTCCCCTATTCTTTCCTTGCACTTGTGGCTTAACAGAGGACAATGTTCTATCCTCAAAGTAGTAAGAGTTTGGGGCAGTCCTCCTTCTGGTAAGCACTCGAGCTTGCTCAAGTAATAAAGATGCAATCGTTGAAGTGAGGTGAGATGGTGAAAACCCTTGCTGTTTAGAGCTGTAAGCTTATCAAAATCACTGATTACCAAATGAGTTAAAGTCGGTGGGAGCAACCATTCTTCTGGAAATGAATCCACCTCTCCTTCATATCCACAAAGTGATAACTCAATCAACAATGGGAGTCTTTGTAGATTCCATTTCACGCGATTCTCCATAAGCATATTGCAACTTGAGATACGTAGACGTTTTAAAGTAAAGGGCAATAATTCCATTTCTGAAAATGACTCCAACCTTGGACAAAAAGATATTTCCAATACTTCAAGGGAGGGATATGCAATGTCCATTTGAGTACTACTTGATGGAAAAATAGTCACCAATTCATAACAACCGTCAATCTCAATCTCTTCCAAAGAAGGAAAATTACCCTCAGGTAGTGCCACATTTATCTTCCCACACTTTATTAAATGAAATTCCTTCAAAGCAGGGAAAATCACACACATTTGATCATCTGTATTGGCAACCGACCAATCCAACGTAGTTATTCCAAGAAGCTCCAAGCTTGTCAAGAATGAAAATGGCTTATTTAGATAAACCCCACGAAATTCCATACAAAAGATATGAAGATATCTTAGCGAAACTAGTTGCTGAAATGATAACAATGACAAGCAACAATTTTTACAGTCTAGATCAACTTCTTCCAAATTAGAGTAGGATGGATGTGTTACCCAATCTGGTAAGTTTGTGCTTCTATAACCTTCGATTTTGAGTTTTTTCAAATTTTCATGTGGTTGGAGTGCGATAAGTACTTCTCTTTCCTTTACCGAATCATCTGCTTCACCATTCCATCTTAAAATAAGCTCAGTCAAATTCTTTTTGTTCTTCAAGTTTCCTTCCAAAACATCACTCGCTTCCTTAACATGTACAAGGCCTGAAATCTGCAAGCTTCCACGTAAATTCTCCAACTTACCCAGCTCTTTGATCCTAGATCCGTCATTTTCACTCAAAACAAAATCACTCAACGTCTGAAGATTTATCATATCACAAATTCTTGGCGGCATCTCTTTTAAAGAAGCGCCTCTCATCATTAAATGGCGCAAATTGATTAACTTTGAAATGTTGGTAGGTAATTGTGTAAGTTTGTGGCACATGTTCAACAACAGCGTTTCCAAATTGTATAACACACAAATTGAAGCAGGCAATTCTTTGATTGGTGTGTCGCTTACATCCAAATACCTGAGATGTTTCAAATTTCCAATCTTATCGGGCAACTCTGTAGTATGAGATTCTGACAAAGAAAGTGCCCTTAAGCATCCTCCATCCTTCAACAACATGATTTCATCTGTTAATCTTGTCTTTGTTGGAGAGAATATCTTTGACAATGGTAAAGCCAAATAGCTACGCAAGTTTGAATAAAAGTCGTTTTCATCGTCAAATTCTGTTGTATTTTCCAAGTCTTTCATGTATGATAGATGGCGAGTCTTGCTACTAGGCTTGTGCAAGACCTTACAACTATCATAAATGAAACAACATTGACTTGACACATACATAGCTAGATCATGCATCAGATCGTGCATTGAAAGAGAAAGATCCCTTGTGTTTCTTTGAAAAAATGATCTTGCTATTAAAGCATTCAAATAGTCTTCTCCAACATCTTCAATTCTTTTTCCTTTTTGAGGTTGCAAAAGACCTTCTGCCATCCATATTAAGATTAGTTTTTCTCTATCATCATCACCAAAATTGTAGTCTTTGGGAAATATTGAAAGATAGGAAAAGCATGGTTTTAAATAAGGAGGCAAAAATCGATAACTCAACCATAAAGATGGAATAATTTCGATGTTGTGAGAATTAGGCAACTCCCACACATCACTATGCAGTACATGTCTCCACTCGTCAGGAGTTGACATAGATCGTAGAAGTCCAGCCATTGATTTAACAGCTAAGGGAAGGCCCTTACACTTCTTAACAATTTGTCTTCCAATTTCTTGCAACTCCAAAAATACAACAGCATCAGTGTCTACATGATCAAAGGCATGCTCTGCAAAAATCTTCCAACATTCATCATCAGTCATGTTCTTAAGCTTGTAATAAGTTTGAACATCTCTCGTCTTCATCTTCAGTGCGACATCTTCGTTACGTGTGGTGACAATAATCTTGCTTCCTTCTACACCAGATTGAAAAGAGCTTTTCAAAAGATCCCACAACTCGTAATTCTCATTCCACACATTATCGTGAACGAAAAGAAATTTCTTCCCGGCCAAAGCATCCTTCAAGTCTTTCTGAATTTGATGTAGCTCGTTCATTTCACATTTTTTTCCAACGATCCTCTCCAAAATAAGTTTTGTTATTTTAAGAACATCAAAATCATCAGATATAGTTACCCATACTTTCAAGTCAAAGTGTTTTTGAACATTGGCATCGTAATACACATTCTGAGCAAGAGTACTTTTACCGATTCCACCCATCCCTACTATGGGAATAACCGAAATCCTTTCGATGACATCATCATGATCACACAACAATAGCTTAAGAATAGCCTGTTTATCATCCTCTCTTCCATAAACTTGATAATCATCTAACAAAGGGGCATGTGGTCTATGTAAAGTTGTTTTGTGGTCAACTTTTTTCAAACCAAGATGTTCTGACTGTTTTAAAAGATCTTCTAGAGTTTTAAGGATATCTTCTATGTTAGATTTCACTTGATTGTGGAAGAGGTTACTCAGTGTGCGTTTGAGGTCATCTTTCTCCACCCTGAATCTCAGAGTTTCAGTATTGATCTTGTCCATCACATGATCTGCTTCATACATTACTTCTTTAAGTGCATCAAGCCAATTCCTTACGTTGTTGTCTCGAAGTTGTTTCTCCTCAGCATCGTTGAGCAGCACATTAGCCGATAGCAACATAGTCTTCAACTCTTTGAGTAGCTTTTGACTGAGTTCATTTCCTCGAAAGAAGTTAATAACCTCTTTGGTAGCAAGCCTATCAAATAGGACATTGGTGAAACTAGAGAGAAGAGCTCCTCCCACCATTAAGTTGGCCATACTTTGTGCTTTTGAGAAAGAGAGATAAGAGAGAGAGGGAAAGGGATCAGAGAGAGAGACAAGTGATATATATGTTTTCTATTTTGTAAGAAAAAGTGATCCATTAATTTAAAGGGAAATTCTACAATGTACTTCTCCGATGCGCCCTTATTTGTTTTGGTATCTAGAAAAAAAATTAATTCGATTTTTATTGTTTTTCTAATTTATGATCGTAGACGTTGTAGTTATTTATGACATCTTTTAAAATTTTGAGAAATTCAAAAAAAAAAAAATTAACACGCTGAAAATAGAGTTTAAAGAGTTTGTTGCACGTGTGTGAAATAAACAGTTTGAACATTTATATTGTAAATTATTTCGAATTTCTCAAAATTTTATAGGATGTCTAATTTCCACCGACATGAAAGATAACTAATCAAGTAATCACTTAATTTAACATTTATATATATATATGTGTGCATATATATTGCAAAATATATTTTAAAACAAATTATACATAGTAGAATAGAAGCAATATTGGATTAAAAAAAATAAAAAACACTCACACAAATTAAATAATTATATAATGTTAAGTGAAAGAAAAAAAAAATAAGAAAAATGAATAAATGGAAGAAAGGAAAATAGAATAAGTAGGAAGAAGAAAAGGAAAAGAAAAGAACAAAAATTTTTAAAAAAAAAATGAAGGAAACAATAAAAAAAATAAGGAAAGAAAAAAGAAATAGGGAGGAAAAACCATAAAAAATGGTTTAAGTAAGCAATATATGAAGACATACATTAAAAAAAATGATTTTGAAATTAAAATATGTGTATATAACTATGATTAAAAATATGGAATAATAATATATATCATTTTGTAAATTTATGAAAAATAAATCCTACCAACATCTACTTTCAAGTAAAAAAAGCCATAAAAATGAATATTATCCTATTTTTAATACCAAATATTCATGCAAAGCAATCTTTATTAAATTAGAATCAATGTCAAGAATTATTTTGGAATTATTTCACAAATACACAAAAATTATAAAAATATAGTTGTACAAAATTTTAAATATTTTTACGATTTTTATGATTTTATTTACAAAAAATATAGACTTTTAATGTATTTTTATGTTGTACTCTTGTTAATTTGTTGTTGATTTTTTGTTATTTTTTGTTGTTTGGATTTTATTTTTATGTAAGTTTTTTGTTGTTTTCGTGTTATTTTTATAAAATACCGTAAAAATATAAAAATAATCTTTAAATGTAAAAATATAAAAAATTTACAAAAAATAATGGATTATGTAATTATCTCAATTATTTTTTCATATTATGAAAATAATATTATTGCGTACAAAATAATATAATATAATTTAAAAGACTAAATTATAATTTAATTTTAATAAAAAATTTCTACATAATTTTAAGAACTATATATATAGTGTTGCTTATCTGTTATTTTAGAACAATGATGTTTTAATGTTGTTGTTACAGAAAAATGACGTGAAAGTAATATTTTTTTAAAAAAAAAAAATGAGTGAAAATCTATTAAAAAAAAAGATAAAAAAAATAATTCATGAAAATGTAAATAAAAAAAAAAAGGTCCTTAAAAAAATAGTAGAGTTTTCATTTTTACGGGTTTAAAGGTATAAGTTTTGAAAAAAAAAAAAAAAAGTTATCTTATAGGAAAATAATAAGAAAAGTTAAGAAATATTTTTTTTAACTTTCTCTTATGTATATATTTTGAAAAAAAAAAATCTGCCAAATTCCTTAAAATTTTTAGTTTAGCACGATCAACCCTCATTATTGAATTTTTAGTAGAAACTCTCCAATATTCAATTCTGTTTTGATCTTCACTATTCTGTCCACTTTGGTCTGTTAAGTACCAAGGTAGACTGCAACAGTGTACAAAAGGTAGACTTCAAGCTTATTGACAACAAAAGAGGCCAAATCGAAGCCAAAAAGCTTTAGCTTCGGCGATAGAAAAATCGAGAAATAGAGAGAGACAGACTTAGGCGATCACTGGGTTTAGATTTCTGGGCTTCGAGATCAGGTTTCTGTGGTCCTTTTGGACCATCAGCGACCATAGACGGCCGTCGTGGCGTGGACATGGTTGAGTTGAGAACAAAAGAGAAGGATGAGAAGAGATATGGTGAGGAAGGAAGAGAAAGAGAGGTTGGGGCTCAGGGTTCTCGGGCTTGGGAGAGCGGATATGAGGTATGACTTGAGAGATGGCGGAGCACCGTGCTTCTGGTCCGATTTCGACGCCGCACCAAGCAAAGAGAAAGAGATCAGGAGAAAGAAGAAAGAAGAAGAAGAAGAAAGAAAAAGAAAAAGAAAAAAAAAAGGATAAAACGATAAAAAATAATTAATATTTAAATCATTTTTTAAATATTTATATAATTAATAGGTGGACAAATGAAAATTTTCCACGTGTATACTTGTTTACACCATGACAGTTAGCCTTGACATTTAACAGACTAAAGTGGACAAAATAGTGACCAAAACAAAACTAGAATTTGATGAGTTCTACCCCAAAAATTAAGTAATGGAGTTAATAGTGATAAACTAAGGTGGTGTTTGGTAATAATTTTTTAATCAGTTTTCTGTTTTTAAAATTAGAAAAGGGAAAATATTTTTCAAAAACATGATCTATAAAACTGTTTTTACTTTTAAATTTCTTAATTGAGAATCAAAATTTCAAAAACAAAAAAAAAAAGTCACTTTCAATATTTTTTAAATAATTTTTTTTAATCAATATTTTGAACTTCGATCAAACCCGGACCCAAATGAGAAAATTATATTGTATACCCACTTTAGTTTATATGTTTTAATTTTTACCTTCATTTCTATATTTTTTAAAATATACCTACTTTAATAGATGTTGTCCCCATTATACCCTTAGATTAATGCAAATTGTGTGTTAGACTTAAGTAAAAGGTGAGGATGTATTGGGCAACTCACTCATAAAAGTGGGTATATTTTAATGAAATATAATTTGAGTGTATTTTTGATTAATGGATAAAAAAAAAAAAAAAAAGTATTTATCAACTTATCTCGACCCAAATCCCCCCACGGCCCTGGCGCTGAACTCGACCTCTGACCTGAACCCAAATTCGACCTCGAACCTAGACCCGACATAAATAAAATAAAAAATAATAATAAAAATGAACTTTACAGAACACACTTTTGTTTTCTGTTTTTAAAATTGAAAAACAAAAGTTATTACAGAACGCATTTTTTTTTAAAAAAAAAAAAAAAATTTACTTTCATTTTGTGATTAAAAAATTAAAAAAAAAACAAAAGTGTTACTAAACAGCACATAAAAATTTAACCGCAAATTACACTTATTTAAAATGATGACTATCAAAGTTAATGAAGAAAAGCATTAAACATTATGATCCGAGTTGTAATGTACATTGATAAACTATATATATACTAAATATATAATTAATAATATTGAACAAGAAATAAAGAACTTGATCAAATAATTACCTTATTAATTTGCTAGTGAAATATCTTTGAACGTATTGATGAAGACTCCAAATGAAGAAGCAAGCTATATGAACACAAAAAATTGCAACATTATTATTATATTATACATACAAAAATTAATTATTCATATATTTAAAAATTAAAAAGAGAAAGATAATATATTGACAAACCAGATTAATCAATTGTATGCAACAACCAAAATCTTTGAACTACAAAACTCAAAGATGACATACATATATATATCATTCTTTATTTTACTGTGTAGTAAATAAATATATATAAACTCCAAAAGAAAAATATACTTGTCTTGCCGTTGTAAAAGAAGAAAAGCATGATTCTTTTTTTCTTTCTTTCTTTTTTTCTGAATGAATCTATTTTCTTTTTCTTTAGTAAAATTAAATCTATATTCTTTTCTTTAGTGAAATTAAGGTATTTTATTTATTTTTTGGGTTTTTTCATTTTTACATTTTAAATCACTGCATTTTCAATTTTCTTTTTTTTTTTGTTTATGTTTTTTTAGATTTTTTTCATTTTTATAAAAGCTCTTTCCATTTTGAAGTTATGTTGTTTCTATTTTGAAGTTATGTTGTTTTTATTTCGATGTTATGTTGTTTCTATTTTGAGGTTATGATGTTTTCATTTTGAGGTTATGTTGTTTTTATTTTTATAAATGAATAAAACGTCAATTATAAAAGTATAAATGAAAAAATTCTTTTTTTTTTTTCATTTTTACGAAAATTCACATACCAACCCACATTGTAACCCAAATCCACACAGCAACTACCGAAATAACTCAAACTGTAAAGAAAAAAAATAAAAATAAATAAATAAATAAAAGGTAAAAAAAAAAATAGTATAGGAAATCCTTTTTTATATATATAGTTTTCATGCACTTTTTAATCCTTTTTATTATTTTATGCATACACAATTTTCTTTAAATATTAAAAAAAAATACTTAACTTATTTTGATAATATTTTAGGGTGTTAATTTTTTTTTACATAAATATACGTACAAAATTATTATATATTTTTAAGAATAGTACAAGTTATAATACAAGATAAATATCATTTTAGATCCTATGTTTTGTAAAGATTATCGATTATTGAACTCTTTATTTTGTTAAATGTAAATTCAAATCTTGTATTTTTGAAAATAATATAAAGTAGTACCCTAAGTTTATTTTTTATTTTTTAAAATAAAACATAATAATAATTCAATATAAATATATGGTAAGATTGGAATAAAATAGTACTTTACAACTTAGGCGACAAATTAATGCTAGAATAAAATAAGTCTAGTATAATAAATTTTATCAACATTACATTTCTATCTCAAAAATTTTAAAATTTATGAGCATTATATTTATACTTTTATAGTACCTCAAAAATTTAACTTAATTTTAAAATTTACTCACTTAATTTAATTTTTAAAATTTACTCTAAAAATATAAGGTGGAAAATTCACTGAATTGTTCATAACTTTACTTTTGAAAAACATCTCTTTTTCTTTTTGAATAATGGCCTCAATCAATGATGATTTGGTCCAAGAATTTGCCTAGAAATGTTTCCTAGCTAATTAAGGAGTCATCAATTAATGTAAGCGACTAAAGAGATTATTCCACAGTTATTTTATTGTAGAGAATAAAGATTATGAGTTGTAAAGTTGTATTGCTAAGTATGCTTTAGATTTTAAAGCTACTGCTATTTGAAAAATTGATTATTTAGGGTGTGTTTGGAATTTTGTGTTGGGTTCGGGATTGGGTGCCAAGGCTGGGGCCAAGTCTGGATTCCATGATTGTGGGTCAAGGTTAATGGTCAGGGTCCGAATGGGCGTTGGGGTTCAGGTCGGAGTCCTTGGTCTAGGATCCAAGGTTGGGGCCAGGGTCGAGTACAGGTTGCAATCAGAGTCGGATTTATAGTAAAAATAATATAATTTTACACAACCTATTAATAGAAGTAAATATAATATTATATTATACATCATTATATAATACAATAAAATTCAACCTAACACATGAATATATAATACAATTCAATACATAATACTAAGATGTATGAAAGGAGCCCTTATATTTTATATTAGTACAGAAAAAGTTAAACATTGGATCACTTAGTTATTTTTATATATGTGTATCCAATTAGTTGATGATATAATAGGATGAGATGCTAAGTAGATTGTTGACTATTCCTATTACTTTTGTTATAATTTAATCTGTTTGAAGATGTTTATGGATGAAGTTAGTGAACATAAAAAGAATAATGAAAGTTACAAGTCTTGGATTTTTTACTGTCACTCTTCTTTGTAATTAAGCTCCATGTAAGTATTTAAGTGTGTATGGAAGAAGATGAGATGAGTGTGTAAAAGAATCAAAACCAAAATAATGTTAATTTCAGAAGACAATTGGGCCATTGATTAAATCAACTTGATAGCCAAATTCAAAGAAATTCAAAGTTAATCAAAACTTATGTATTTGCTGTTTATAATTTCAACCCTTTTATAGCAACCAACCCCACATAACAAAGACATTATTAGGCTAAGAAGAATATTTAGCATCAGAAAAAAGAGAGTTGGAACAAAGACATCATATTAGGCAAGTTAAGAAATTAACATAATTTGGGGTAATTCAAACAAATATATATACACATATTATTGATGATTAATGTATGGTTTTGTCTGGTTCATTTTATGGATGAAATTTGCAATAATAGCATTGAACGAGAAGCACGCACAAATAAATACAAGTATGAGTAATTTACGGCGTAAATATTTAAGTTTAACTTTTGGTTACAGTAAAATACTTAAGTTAATTTTTTGGTGGAAAAATACATTCGGTCACACTTTTGGAATTTCCGTAGATACCTCCGTTATGTGTTAGATTCTTGGGTAAGAGTGTAAGAGTTGAAACACTTTGAGAGAACTCATCAGAGAATCGATTTCGACTGTATTGTACATGTTCTTACTCAATCAATAAAAAAGATTTGGTGGTGTTCCAAAACTAGAGTAGAGCCATAGAACATATCGATTTATCATAGTTGAACCAGTATATATCTTGGTGTTGATTTCTTTGTTTCCTGCTTTAATTATTTTCTAGTTTTCCATACTCTGTTCATTCCTATTTTTTCTTCGATTACTATTTGTATTTGTTAATCTTGTCATTGGTAATCATTTAATTGCTTAAAATTTTAGTTATTTTGATTATGTATCATTAATTATAATTTTCCCACAATGATCATCATCATAGTATAAAACCTCAAATATTATACTACTGTTAACTAAGAACAACCAAAGTACAGCAAATGGAGAAGACAAGAAAATCACATGTATATGAGTGATCTCTTCCTAAGTTCATTGAAAAACCTCACTTATGTCGGAAGAATACTGTGGTAACAAATAACAATTCCTAAATAACAATTCAGCAAAAATTATGCTATGATGCACAAAACTAAAACAGAATTCTCATAGAAGTGAGAAGGGAAAAATGCAAGAAAGTAAAAGAAAAATAACACCGAGATTTTACAAGTTCTAGCTATGTGCAATGCTCTACATTTCGGTAGAACAACAGCCTTTGTTATAGAGTTTACGAGTTGTTCTATCAAGAACACTAAAGAGTTCCAAGACTTGCTTCTCTCTCTAGTGTAGAAAACTCTCTCTCAAGCTCTCTGATTTTATAAGTATGAACTAGCTTAGATTAATATAAGAGGTTAGACTAGACATTTAAAGGCTTGTATTGGTCCCAAGAATCGAACAGAATTAACTAACTCAACACGAGCTAACATAAGTTGTCCTAGTTGGCAGCTAACTTAGTCTTTTAACAAAGTGTAACTGGTAACCAGTTACCACAAATAGTACACAGCTTTTACACTTAAAAGACAAAACAGATTACTCAACAAAATTATGTGTACAAACACATTATACATATTCTATAGTTTAATTGCAGGATCTTTTCAATGAAAGTACATATATATATACATAAGAACATTATAATTAAAACTAGAGATTATAAATAGTTTGGAACCAATCAAATTTATATCAACTTAAAATTCTTTCATAAGGATATCATATCACTTAATTTTCTAAGAAATTAAGTAGATTAATTACCTACTTTTCTAGCAAACAAACACAGGTTCTAATAATTTAAAAGTTATTCAAAACTGATGTACATAACAAATTACTCACTCTATTATTTTTGCTCATTAAAAGTTGTAAGTGAGCAGAGTAATTTGTTAGAAAAAGATCATCATCATAGTATAAAATCTCAAATACTAGACTATATTGCTATACATAATGAAACCAACTACTAAAGTATAGAGACACACTCAAATTCAGTACACATTTAATGTTTTCCAATCTTATTAAACAGAAAAATACCATGGTAACAAATCCCACACAACAAAAACAAACAAAATCCACACACAACTTTTACACTTGAAATACAAAACAGATTACTCATCAACACCAGCAGCATCAAAAGTCACACAAGTCGAAAATGACACCAATGGTTCCTCAGTCCTCACCTCATTCAACGAACTCTCTAAAGACAAGAGAGAAAGGAAAATTAAAAGAAATATTTTCTCACATTATACCAATTCTATAGTTTCATTGCAGAGTATCTTTTCAATGAAATTATATTTGTATGTTCGATATGTGTTGAATGTTGGGCCAATCTTCTCCTATTTCTCTCTACTATCCCCAAAGCAGTAAGAATCTGGGGAAGTCCTACTGGCAAGCACTTTAACTTTTCCAACTTACGAAATTCCAACTGTTGAAGTGAGGTGAGGTGGTGAAAACCATTGGCGTTTAGAGCTGTAAGCTTATCAAAGTTGTCGATGATAAGATGTGTCAAACTAGGTGGGAGCAGCCCTTCCTCTGGAAATGAATCTACCACTCCTCTGTAAATTCTATTGCATACGATTTTCCATAAGTGTATTGCATGAAGACAACACCGGCAGCATGAAGAGATAGAAGTTTAAGAAGCTCCTCATTTATTGTAGTTCTTCATTGTTGGCTCTAAAGACATAAAAGAAATTATAATAAGGAAACACCACACTTAACAATTACAGAACATGACAATTAAAGGTATAAAAAAGAAATTGTTTTATTTAATGGAGTAATCTAAAGACCTAAAAAAGCAAGTTGGAAATAACCAACCAATATACCCCAATGCATATATATAGCATAATTAGTACAAAGACAAGATGATCATAAACTTCAGCAGTATTGAAAAAAGCAACATGAAAGAAAATCTTAGGGGAAACAAGTAGAACTAAGACTAATGACTTTTATTGTTCAAAAAAGAAAAAGTACATTGTATATGGCAAACAAGAAATTACTTGTGACTAAAACATAATATTTAGATACAAGTTATCACTAATTTAGTTTTAGTCACAGCAAGTATTGTGATTAAAAACACATTTAGTCACAATATAGGAATGATAATTTATAATTAGTAAGAACTTTTTCACTTTTAATTACAAATTTTATTGTGATTAAAAGTAAGATTTTTTGTAGTGGTTACCTGTTATTCTGTTTCTATGTGTATGTTCGGTATGTGTTGAATGTTGAGCCAATCTTCTCCTGTTCCTTCCTTGCACCGAGGAACTAACAGCGGACAATATCTAATGGTCATAGCAATAAGATTCTTGGCCAGTCCTTCTTCTGGCAAGCACTGTAGGTTCGTCAAGCTATTCAGACACAATCGTTGAAGAGAGGTAAGGTGGTGAAAACCCTTGCCGTTTAGAGTTGTAAGCTTATCAAATCTACCAATAAGAAGATGAGTTAAACTGTGTGGGAGTAACCATTCTTCTGGAAAGGAATCCACTGCTCCTACATAAGTTCCAAGATCTAACCGATTTAGCAATGGAAGTCTTTGTAAATTCCATTTCATGCGATTCTCTATGAGCATATTGCATGATGAGATAATTAGAAATTTTGTAATAAAGGGCAACAATCCCATTTTTGAAAATGACTCCAATCTTGAACAACGATGTATGCTTAACTTTTCAAGGGAGGGATATGCAATATCAACAAGAGTACTACTTGATGGAAATATAGTCACCAATTCATCACAATCTAAAATGTGGATCTCTTCCAAAGAAGGAAAATTACCTTTAGGCAATGCCACATTTAAATTCCCACAAGTTTGTAAGAATAATTTCTTCAAACAAGGAAAAATCTCACACTTTTGGTCATATGTATTGGTAAATGACCAATCCAATGTAGTTATTCCAACAAGCTCTAATCTTTCTAAGAGTGGAAATGGCTTATTCAGAAAAATGCTGCGAATTTCCAAACAGGAAATATGAAGATATCTTAGTGAAATTAGTGGTTGAAATGATAACAACGACAAGCAACAAT
Source organism: Cannabis sativa (assembly GCF_029168945.1). Classification (NCBI taxonomy): domain Eukaryota; kingdom Viridiplantae; phylum Streptophyta; class Magnoliopsida; order Rosales; family Cannabaceae; genus Cannabis; species Cannabis sativa. Next base: position 66,573,098 of record NC_083601.1, read on the forward strand.
TTTTGCATTGCAGATAAACTTTTTTCAAATTAGAGTACGATGGATGTGTTATCCAACCTGGTAAGTTTGTGCCTTTATACCCGCGTACTTCAAGTTTCTTCAAATTTTCGTGTGGTTGGAGTGCATTAAGTACTTCTCTTTCCTTTATCGAATCATCTGCTTCACCATTCCAACTCAAAATAAGCTCACTCAGATGTTTTTTGTTCTTCAACTTGGCTTCCAAAGCATCAATCACTTCCTTCACATATTCAAGTCCTGAAATATGCAAGCTTCCGCGTAGATTCTCCAGCTTACCCAGCTCTTGGATCCTAGATCCATCACTTTTGCACAAGACAAAATCGCTCAATGTCTGAAGATTCACCATACTACAAATTCTCGGTGGCATCTCTTTTAATGAAGTTCCTCCAATCATAAGATGGCGCAAGTGTATCAACTTAGAAAGGGTGATAGGTAATTGTGTGAGTTCAGAGCAATTGTTCAACAACAAAGTTTCCAAATTGTACAATACACAAATTGAAGTAGGTAATTCTTTGATTGATGTGTGACTTACATCCAAATACCTAAGATGTTTTAAATTTCCAATTGAATTAGACAACTCTTTGATAGAAGATTCTGACAAAGAAAGTGCTCTTAAGCATCCTCCATCTCTGAGAACAATGTCATGTGTTAATCTTGTTTTGGAGAATGTGTATACAGCTGACAATGGTAAAGCCAACAAGCTACGCAAATACTCCACTCTAGAGAAGTTTTCAAATTTTATGCTGTTTTTTATGTCTTTCATGTAAGATAGATGGCGAGTCTTGCTATTAGGCTTGTAAAAGTCTTTAAAACTATCAGAATCAATGCAATTCTTACCGGATATGTACAATGCTAGATCATGCATAAGATCGTGCATGAAGAGAGCAGATCGACTTCGTCTAGATCTTTGAAGAAAGGATCTTGAAATCAAAGCATTGAAGTAGCCTTCTCCAACAACCTCAATTCTTTTTCCGTTTTGAGGTTGCAAAAGACCTTCTGCCATCCACATTAAAATTAGTTTTTCCTTATCAACATCACGAAATTCGTAATCTTTGGGAAATATCGAAAGATATGAAAAACATGGCTTTAAATAAGGAGGCAAAAATCTGTAACTTAACCACAATGCTCGAAAACTTCAATGTTGTGAGAATTGGGCAACTCCCATACATTTTTTTGCAGTACATGTCTCCACTCGTCAACAGTGGACATAGATCGTAAAAGTCCAACCATCGATTTCACAGCTAAAGGAAGGCCCTTACACTTCTTAACAATTTGTCTTCCAATTTCTTGCAACTCACACAATACCACCTCATTAGTATCTACATGATCAAAGGCATGCTCTGCAAACAACTTCCAACATTCACCGCCAGTCATGATTTTAAGCTTGTAAGTTTGAACATCTCTCGTCTTCATTTTCAATGCGACATCTTCATTACGTGTGGTGACAATAATCTTGCTTCCTCGTGCACCAGATTGAAAAGAGCTTTTCAAAAGATCCCACAACTCGTAATTCTCATTCCACACATCATCATGAACAAAAAGAAATTTCTTCCCAGCCAAAGAATCCTTCAAGTCTTTCTGAATTTGATGTAGCTCGTTCGTTTCACGTCTTTTTCCAACGATCTTCTCCAAAATAAGTTTGGCTATTTTAAGAACATCAAAGTAATCAGATACAGTTACCCATACTTTCAAAGAAAAGTGTTCTTGGACAGTGTTATCGTAATATACGTTCTGAACAAGAGTAGTTTTGCCAATTCCACCTATCCCAACTATGGGAATAATTGAGATACTATGATCAACATCTTCATCATCACAAAACAATAACTTAAGAATAGCTTCTTTATCATCCTCTCTTCCATAAACTTGTGAATCGATACAAAGGGGCATGTGGTCTATGTAATGTTGTTTTCTGATCAACTTTTTTTAAACCAAGGTGTTTTGTTTGAGCTAAAAGATCTTTCAATCTATGAAAGATCCTCTCTATTTCAGATTTCACAGCCTTTTCAAATGGATTATAAAACTTTTTGAGAATGTTTAAGGACTTACTTGCAATGCTTTCGAGTTCATCTTTCTCTATCTTGAGTCGAAGAGCTTCAGTACCGATCTTGTCCATCACGTGATCTGCTTCGTACAATACTTGTTTAAGCTCATCAAGCCAATTCCTCACGTTGTTGTCTCCAAGTTGTTTCTCCTCGGCATCATTTAGCAGCGCATCAGCTGATAACAACACAGTCTTCAACTCTATGAGCAGCTTTTGATTGAGCTTGTCGCCAAGAAATAATTGAAGGACATCTTTATTAGAAGCAACCCTATCAAAGAGGACATTGATGAAACCAGAGAGAAGGGCACCACCAACCACTAAGTCAGCCATGGTTTTTGATCTTGAGAGGGAGCGACAGTACTAGCCAAGATGTTGCCAAATTGCCAATCAAGTGGTTATGACATGTTAATTTGAAGAGATAAACTTCTAACTTTGAGTAGAAAGGACTAATTCAAACAAAATAATTAGATATATTATACTAATTCAAACATGTATATGATTATTGTAAAGTCAACTACCTTTATGAGGGTCATTTATATTTAATATTTATATAAAACACTCTACACCAACACCACAAAAAATCATTACTCTAAATCATCCTCATTGACTATCCAAGTTTCTTAATTAATTCTACAAAAATATTACTTAGACTATTTGTGTAATCACAAAATTAAATATGGCCAACTAGCCTCCTTCAAAAAAAAAAAAATAATAAATAAAATAAAATATGGCCAACTAGCCAGTGTCATATTAGATATGTGTACCTTTGTTCCAATTGTAGAGTAAGAATTTACAGCTTGTAAATTAAGAACATTAACTAAAGATAAGTAAAAAAAGAAGAAGAGAGAGTTTAATCTGGTTCACACTAAATGAGGTCCTAAGCTAATATGATTTCCCTAGTCTCATATAGGATTGAAGAGCAGCTCATAAGATCAGATTCAAAGGTCAAAAATTATAACTTGAAATTTGTCAAACTTAACAATTTAAAATACTAAAATTTATAAAATAACCTCATTTAATTTACGTGTAAATATAATGATCGTTTATGGTCGCACAGTATAATTCATAGTCGTTTCATAAAACTGTTTTTACAAAACACATCCTTTCCAGATTCTACTCAAATTATGTTGTGGATGAAGTTCGCTTATTATTAATAATTTACGGTCGTGCAGTTATTTTGTTAAGGTAGCGTTTGGTAACACTTTTTTTAAAAAAATTATTCACAAAAATAAAAGTAAATTTTTTTTTCAAATTTTGATTTTAAAAACAAAAATGTGTCCTATAACTACTTTTGTTTTTTAATTTTAAAAACAAAAAAACAAAAGTGTATCATGTAAATTTTATTTTCATTTTCATTTGTTGATTTTATTTAAATTGGGTTCGTGTATGAAGCCGGATAGGGGGCCGAGTCCGGGTTTGGAGTCGGGGCCAAGGTCCATTCGGGTTATAAAGTTTAGGTTGGAGTCATCCAAAATGCAAATATTCGCACTTAAGCGGATTAGATTGATGAGATGTTGTTTGACCTCAAAAAGTAATTGATCTAACTTAATTATATATATTTTAAAAAATTATAATATATAATATATATTAATTTTTTAGAAATATTAATAAAAAAAAAAACACAAACATCTCATTTCTAAATTTGTAATAATATATTGAGTTGGAACATTTTATTTTTTTTATTTTTATTTTTTTTTATCCAAACATTTTATTTATTTTATGATGGAAGACATAGATAAGAATTGTTCCTAGCAGATACACATAATTTTTATTATTATTATTTTTATATATACTAGTTTGTTTCTTTTAGTATTGGATATTGGATACATATATATACTTGTGTAAATCTAAATATATATTGTAACGATTGCTATATTTTTTTTATGAGTTGAGTACATGTATACTTGTGTAAATCTAAATATATATTGTAATGAACTGGAATATTCATTGTAATTGTATAATTGGAAATAATTAAAAAAAAACCTAAATAATTGTAGATTGATGTAATTAAATGTACTACCTCAATAATTACACAATTACTTCCAAATAACTTAAAATAATAATTCATACATAATTACTACTTGTATATATGAAACAGATTATTCATAAACATCAACATCAAAAGAGGAATATTGGCCGAATAAAAAACGAAATCAATATGCAGTCTTGATGTATAGCCCTCTATACAAGATAAGAATGAAGAGTGGAGTAGAGAAGGATTCTTTAGAGCAAAAGACAATAAAATGTTAAAATTGCTACATTTGATAAAAATCAAGACACCTACAAAGACCTGAAGTTAAAAAATACCAAATTTATTGGATTAGAAACAAGTTAAGACTATCATATATAAAAGAGTCAGTACCATTGAGAGTTGAGAGTTCAACTCTTTAAGATGATTCCTTTTAGACTCTATTTTCTCCTCGAGTTCTTCATGATGCTCTAACGACTTTGCACTCACCTCTGCCATGGAAACATTCTCTTCACTTTGTGCGTTTTCAATCTAAACCATAAATTCAAAACTCATCAGTCTAAAACATCCACATTGACTTTCCGAGCTTTCTTAATTCAACACAAAGATTACCTTAGAAGAAGTTAAGATCTAATCAGAAGCCAAGCGAGCTCCATCCCCTCTTCCCATATCCAAAGCTTCTTCAGCTTTCAAACTAATCTGTATTCACTTCAGTTTTCTCAATGAAATTGTTAAATATCATCAATTCTTCCACCAGAAATTGATCAATTTAAAGGAACTGCCTATGCAACACATATAATAGTCTGTAACTCAGCATAATTTTCAATACAACAATATGAATAACATACATATTTGAGGCTGCAAATGACCTTCTGTCATCCATATTAAAATTATTCTTTTTCTATTTTGGGACATATTTTGATAGATAAGAAAAACAAGGCTTCAAATAAGGGGGAAGAAATCGATAACTCAACCACAAAGCAAGACAGTTTGGTAACCCCCATACATCACGTTGTAGTACATGTCTCGGCAGGTATCGTAAAAGACCAGCCATCGATTTTACAGCTAAAGGAAACCTTGCACTTCTTAACAATTTCAAGAAATTTATCAAAACTTACATTATCGAAAGTATGTTCTTCAAATAAAAGCCAACATTCATCATAAGACATGGTTTTAAACTCATAAGTTTGAACATTTGTCTTAATATTCAATGTGATTGTCACAATTATCTTACTTTCTTTTGCATCAGATTAAAAAGAAATTTTCAAAAAAAATCCCGTTCATATTTTTCCTTCCACAAATCATCGAGAACGAAAAGAAATTTCTTTGTTTCATATCTTTTTCCAACAATTTTTCCAAAATAATTTTTGTTATCTTAATAACAACAAAATTGTCAGATACAATCACCGGGACACTTTGTTTGGCTGGGTTTCCTTTTGTTCTAGATGATGTGTGGAATGAAAAATACCAATGGTGAGATCTTTTGAAGAGCTCTTTTCAATGGAGTTCTTTTGAAGCAAGATTATTGTAACAACACGTAAATATCACATTGAAGATAAAGATGAGATATTCAAATTTATAAGCTTAAAAACAATATACGATAATGGATGTTAGCAACTATTCGAAAAACATACCTTAATAAGATAAGGTTTGACTAATTTCATGAAATTGGAAGAGAACTAAAGGTCTTCCTTTAGCAATAAAATCGATGGGTGGTAGTATTTAGTCCTCATTTAAGCCACTCTTCAAAGCCTTCCAAATTGGCATCTCACACTTACCAAACAATGAAAATCTCTCACTTTCAATTATTCCAACACAAAAATCTGATTCATATCTCCTGAACTGAAATCAAGCATAAAAATAAGATATTTTTCTAATTAGATAAAAAAATTTAAGCATAAAAACTTAATTTTTCCTAATAATTGGGCACAGCACATCAAAGATGGCAGTAAAGCAAAGAAAATTATTAGAAAAAATAATTAAAAGCATATTATGTTGAATATAATTGAAAGAAGCAATAATACATATGATATCTGTAAATCTGGAGAATACAAATATATGATATATATATATATGGAAAGAAGGGTTATATATATTCATATGGCATACATGAACAGCCCCAAAATCATTATTTATAAACCAAAATAGTATTAATTACCATTTTTTTCAGCAAAGAATCAAAAATAAAATAGGAAACTTATAAGTAAATCAAAGAAAAAGAAAATAAAGAAATAGTGTCAAGTAATGCAAAGGGAAAAATAAGAAGAAAAAAAAATAGGAATGAAGACTGAAGTTAGTGAAGCTCACCTCAAATATGGGGGCTGCAACAAGAAACGGTGGAGAATGGAGATTTTGTGTTGAGTATTTGTGTTAGGGTTAGGGTTAGGGTTAGAAGTAGGAGAAAGTATCACTATCAGGTAGGTGGGCCGGGTTGGGTTGATTGGGCCATTGTGGGCAGCCCGTGTCCAACCCTACGTGCATGTGTTACACAAATTTTTTAGATTATTTTAGAAATATCCAAAAACTACAAAATGTTTACGTTTTTACCGAATATATATTATATTTATATATTTTTTCGGATTTTTTTTAATTTTTAAGTTGTTCTAAAAAAGATTATTGTATACATATTGAGCACTAGTGGTACCTAGTACTTTTAATAGATGGCGCCTTATATTCCTTAAAGCTATTTTTTTAAGTTATATGAGATTTAATACTTAATTACACTAATAATGCGGTACACCAAGAAGGAAGGAGGGTGCTAGACACTAGTAGTGTCTTTTAGTATTTCTCAAAAATAAAAACTATTTTAAGTGGTTTCTGTAATTTGACCTAAAACTCAATTGGGCCTACTTTTTAATGGACTGCTCGGCCCAAATCCAGTAGTAGTATTACACATTAAAAGGGAGAAGCAGCAACAAAAGAATAATTAAGAGAAAATTATCTCAGAATACACTTTTTTTAAATTATTTATAAAAATACGCTTTAATATTTAAATGCTCAAAATATAACGAATTTTCAATTAATAATGTAGTATGTCTGTACCGAGATTCCTTTTCTTTTGGGAATTTTACAAAAATACTGCTTTTTGACCAAAACTTTACATTTTTACTGGGACACGGCAAAAACAACTTTTGTACTGCCCAAGCCCAATTTCATTACTTTTGTACTGCCAAGCCCAACATCATTACTTTTGTACTGCCCAAGCCCAACATCATTTCATTTCATTTATACTGATATATTATATATAGTTTTATTTTATTTTTGTGGTCTAACTTCTTATTAAAAGATAGGAACACATCACTGAAAGCAACAACATGCACTTCATTATATATATACACTAACATATATATTACTTGAATTTTTACAAAATAATGATTTATTAATTTCCCAGATTTTTTTTTTCATTGCATATTACATATTTATACTGTCCTCCCCTTTTTTTTTTTCTTTTATACTGTCAACAACAAAACAAAAGTATGAGGCCTCCATCTTTGACAATCACAGACATAACCACCACAACAACACCAGGACACCGGAAAATAACCATTAATTCCGACAAGAATAAACAAAAGCAGTAAAATCGACGTCAATAAATAATCATGGCAAAACAACAGTAAAACAACACTAAAACAATCAAACAAAACAAAAGAAAAAAATGATTAAAAAAAAACAAACAATCTGCTGCACAACCTCCACACCAGATGCAAAATCAACTATATTTGCAAGTCTATACCTAGAAAATTATAAAAAAAAAACTACTAAAACAACACTGAAACAACACAAAAACAAATGAAGCAAAATATAACTACTTAGAAAAAGATAAAAGAAACACACACCTCAAAACTCTCTTGTGAGTGAGCTCGTCAAATAAATTGATCATGAAAAACAACAGTAAAACAATACTAAAACAATACTAAAACAATACTAAAACAACACAAAAACAAATGAAGCAAAAATAACTACTTAGAAAAATATAAAAGAAACACACACCTCCATCTTCCACACTCACAGACATAACCATCACAACAACACGAGAACACCTTAAAATACCTATTAATTCAAATAAATAAATCATGAAAAACAACAGTAAAACAATACTAAAACAATACTAAAACAAAAAAAACAATAAAAAAAAATGATCAAAAATTAACTATGTTGTGCACATCCTCAATACTAAATGCACTATATTTGCAAGAAAAGTTCTAGAAAATTAGAACAAAAAAAAACCACACTAAATCTTATATTTTAAAAAAAACATAACTAAGAACTTCAAAAAATTAAAAAAAAAAGAAGAAGAAAAGAAAAGAAGATGAAGAAGAAGAACTAAGAACTATCACCTTCATGGTCTTCCTTCCCCTCATCATCTCAGCCATAAAAACATAGCTTTTATTTGGGTAATATTATAGATTTGGGAAAAAAAAAAAGAAAAAGAAGAAGAAGAAGAAGGTGAATAGTAGATAGATTAGTAAACACATAAGAAGAGAGAATAACCACAAAAAATTTGACCCAAAGACAATAACTGGATGTGTTTTTTTTTAAAAAAAAAAAAGAAGAAGAAGAAGAAGAAGAACATAAGAAGAAGAAGATGAATAATTAAATGGGATAGTAGGTATAAAAACGTGGTGTGAAAGAGAGTAATTGTATTGATATAATGATTAAATTGAATTAAAAGAAAAGAAAAAAAAAAAAAAGCTGCCACAAATGTGACAATTCCCATCACATCATTTTTTTTATTGATATAATGATTAAATTGAATTAAAAGAAAAGAGAAAAAAAAAAAAGCTGCCACAAATGTGACAATTCCCATCACATCATTTTTTTTATCACTTAAAATAAAAAAAAAAAAAAAAAAAAAAAAAGCTAAAGTTTTAAAGGCAGTAAACTGCCAAAAAAAAAAAAAAACAGTATAAATGTTGAAATTGCCGTGCAACAGTAAAAAAGTTATAAATTGGGAAAAAACAGTATAGGGTGTAAATTTCCCTTTCTTTTTCTTTTTTTTTTTCTAACCGCCGAGAGTCACTGACTTCTAACTCTCTTCTTCTATTTTTCTTTTCAATCACTTACTCAATTCTTTGCTAACACAACTTGTTTTTTTCATTTATATGCTTTATATTTTTTTCTTTCAGAAATAACATTTACATATCTCTTGTAATTTTAATTTTATTTTATTTTTTCAAACTTTATAAAGATTTTTAGTTTACTCAATAATTATTTGAACTTCAGATGTGGCGAAGAATTTTTTTAGTCAAATACTTGGCATGCCAATTTGTGAGTGTCATGAATCTTATCTTGGACTCCCGGCTTATTCAACACATAATAAAAAGGAAATGTTTAGCAGTATCAAGGAAAAAATTTGGCGGTTGCTGCATGCTTGGAATGATAAGCTTTTCTCCATTGGTGGTAAGGAGGTTTTATTGAAGGCTGTGGTACAATCGATCCCAACATATGCTATGAGTTGTTTCCGATTGCCAATTGGGTTTTGCAACCAAATTGAATCAATGATGGCAAACTTCTGGTGGGGGTCAAACAAGGACGGGTCTAAGATCCATTGGAAGCGATGGAAAATGTTGTGCAAATCAAAATTTGAAGGAGGTATGGGCTTCCGTTCTTTTGTTGATTTCAATCAAGCGATGCTTGCAAAACAAGCATGGAGAATATTGGAAATGCCACACTCTCTCTTAAGCCGACTGTTAAAGCATCGATATTTCTCAAGAAATTCTTTCCTTGATGCACATTTAGGACATTCACCATCATTGACTTGGCAAGGAATTTATTGGGGAAGAGAGTTGCTTTTAAAAGGTCTAAGGTATAAAATAGGTTCTGGTTTGCATGTTAGGACTGGCTTGGACCCATGGATCCCAGGGCATAGTGAGTTTCGGCCTGTTAGTTACATTGGTCAACCTGATATGCCAGTATCTACTTTCATTCAAGACACCATGGAATGGGATTTGACTCTTCTCGGTGAGTACTTTGGGCAAATTGACATTGACCGTATTGTAACAATCCCTTTAAGTTTTTACCAAGCACAAGATAAACTCATCTGGCATCATAATTCGACTGGAATTTATTCAGTCAAAACCGGTTTTCACCTGGCAAATTCAATCACAGATGCAAATGAGGAATCAACTTCAGATAATAATAACACTTGGTGGAAGTTTTTTTGGGCACTACAATTGCCACCAAAGATTAAAATCTTTGCTTGGAGAGTCATTCAACAAGCTCTGCCTGTTGCTAAAGCATTGCACAAAAGGAAAATTATAGATTCAGCAACATGCTCTAGATGTCAATGTGCTTGGGAATCGATTGGGCATGCGTTATTCACATGTAAGTTTGCTAAGGCTGTCTGGAAGCAAACTCAATACCGTATTGATTTTACTGGTGCCCATGCCATGTTTAATGGCGATTATGTTATCCACAAAGCAAAAACCATGGATAAGGTTGAGTTTGAAAATTTCATTTGCCTACTGTGGAGTATTTGGAATGATCGAAATAGTGTATTACACGGTGGTACAAATCGTGTTGCCTCTGTTCTTGTCTCACAGGCTCAAATCTATATTGATAAATATAGATTAGCTAAAGCAAAAGGAAGAGAGCGAAGCCATACACCAGACCAAGTTGTTCCAAACCAGTTGCTGCCACAGTCTTTAAGGCCAAACCAGCAAAGTAATAGCCAGCAAGGTGCAACAAACCAGCAAGTTTCTCGGCCAGGACCTGATATTCCTCAGCAATTGCAACATAACTCTGATAATAATGCTGCTGGTCCAACTGCTACTGCTGCAAATGGGATACCATGGAAGCCGCCAGATGTCAATTGTCTTAAAATGAATGTTGATGCGGCTGTTAATGCTATGGATAAAGTTTTGGGTATAGGAGCAGTAGTTCGAAATTGCAAAGGGGAAGTCGTTGCTGCTTTATCCAAATCTGTCCAAGGTCATTTCAGAAGTGACGAAATGGAAGCCAAAGCACTTTTTCACAGTCTTAATTGGGCATTTCAGCAACAAATACCAATATCACAAGTTGAAACAGATGCTCTACGGGTTTCTTCGGCTTTGGCCACGTCACGTAAAGATTTATCTTGCTTTTCGGATCTCATAGATGATGTTCGTTGTCTTTTGTCCTTTTTCCCTAGAGTTACTGTTACGCATATTCGTAGGCATGCTAATCAAGCTGCCCACGGGTTAGCGAAATATGCTCTAGAGTTGGATGAAGATGTCTTTTGGATGGGAGAAATACCTCATCCTATTTTTTCTATTATTGTAAATGAACTTTGATTTATAATAATAGTGAAAATTTCTCAAAAAAAAAAAAAGATAATCATTTTGACAAGCGAGACATATATTTCTGATCATCACGAATAAAGATAACTGAAATAAAAAATAATTTATTAGTTTCTTTTTCTTTTCCTTTTCAATTAATCAAATTTTAAAATCAACAAAAGTTACTGTCAATCAATTTTAATAGGTTACTAAATTATATTATGATATTCATATTTAAAAAAAATTATATAGTATTCTAAATAATTGAAGTACTTCATTGCAATAAATAATAACTTTTTAATTTCTTTCTATTATTTTTTTTTAAAAAAAAAAATAAGTAATTACACTTTCACATAAATAAAATTTAATATACTAACTTTAACATAAAATATTCGAAAACAAAAGTAACTTTATAATTTATTTTATAGTTTGTTAATCAAAAAGGAAAGGGTAAATACCATTTTGGACCCCGTGTTTTACAAAAGTTACAGATTGGACCCTGTGTTTTGTTAAATGACAAAATGGACCCTGTATTTTTTAAAATAGTAAAAATAAGACCCTGAGCTTAATTTTTAACAACTTTTTTTTTTAATACAGCCAACTTGAAGACAATCTTAATACGAACAGATACAAAAAAATGTAAACAGTTTTGTCATAACACTTTTAGATCGGATTATAATTAAACTTTATTTTGACAAAAAATCAGTTCAGGGTCTTATTTGTACTATTTTAGAAAATACAGGGTCCATTTTGTCATTTAACAAAATACGGGGTCCAATTGGTAACTTTTGTAAAATAGATGATCCAAAATGGTATTTACCCAAAAGGAAATAACGAATATAAATTAAACAAAATATAAAAATCAACTATTTTTATAAATTACTAAAAATTATTTGTTAATTCATATTAAAAGTTACTATACGGTATGTATTTTATATAAGTTTATTTTATAGAGTTATTTTTAATAAATTTCTAAAAATAACTTACAAAAAAACCAAGTGATATCTTTTTTTTTTTTTTTTTTTTGAAATACCAAGTGATATCTTAAATATCATGCAATGATTATACTACGAAAAAAAAAAAAAGATAAAACTATACTTATATTTTTTATACTAAACTATTTGGTAATTTTTTTTTATATTTTATTGTAGCTTTATTAATTATATTTGAAAGTAATGTAAAAGTTGCTATATAAAAAAAAGTAACGTAAATGTATCTTGATCAACAACATTATATAACTTGAAAATGAAACTATAGTTTGAAAGTTAGCTAACCCGAATAGGTAAAAAAGTTACATAATTTTTATTAACTAAATATAAAATAAACTAAAAGATTGTTTTTGATTTCGAATAACTTATCTAATAACAGTAAAAAAAACATATGCTTATCATATATTAAAATATAAGTTGATAAATCAACTAGTTAGTGCTTTTTATTTTAATAACATCTAATAAATCTTAAATGTAAAATTTAATTTTTTTCTGATAAATAAATACAATAAAAAATAATTTTAGTATCGTAGTTTATTTTTTTTTTAACAATTTATAAAAGAAACTAAAGTGTTAATTATAATTTCAAATATCTTATTTGGTAATAATGTAGAAAGTGTGGTTCCCACGTGTTTAAATGATTAACTTGAAGAATATGTTACAATAATATTATTTTTTTTTAATTAAAATAATACTGTAGTTGTTATTTTTTTTTTAAGATTCTAGAAAAAAAATATTAAGAAATTAAAAATAAAAACAAATATTAGTGGTCACTCACACAAGAAAAAAAAAAAAAAAAAAAACTGAAAGATGCACTGTGACAGAAAAAATTAGATACTTTGTTTGATATATTGGGCAACACTAATGAGAATGGTATAATTATTTTACCAGCGGTATATATATGTTAATAATTATAATGTTACGTGTATAATTAAAAAATCCCCAATAATTAAACAGTTTTTGCTTCTTCGTAAGTTGTAATAATATGAGTGTGCAGAGAAAGAAAATCAGAACTAAAATACAAATGTTTTTACTTGACAAGTATCATTGAAAGAATGTACTAGCACTACATCTAGTGAACCATTCATCACCAACAAAAACATCATCAGATAATATTTAATTCATACCCTTAGTGGAATAAGAATTATAATAAGAATGGTATATTGTAACCAAATAAATAAGTTATATATTGACAAACATACCCTTAGTTTTATTGTTTTTAATATGTAAAATATTTTTTTTAAAAAAAAAAAAGTAATAAAAAAAAGGCAAAAGAGATATTTTTAATAATGTAATTATCATTACATTGGTTTTATAATATAATGGGGATTACAATACATAGTGTAATGACCATTCTAATGTAAAGTCATTACAAAGGTTTAAAAATCAAAGCAAACAATGTAATGATAATAATGATTCCATTACAATTCTCATTACACTAAACCAAACATGTCATTAATGTTTGAGTAGAGGAGTAGTTGTAATCCAATGTGAAAAGTTGACCAAATGTTTAGAGCTAAGCACTATCAATCAATATATATATAAAGGAATGCACAAAGACTTCCATGTGGCAAGCTTAATTGTTATTTTTTCCTAATCTCTCTACTCTTAATTTTTCTGATTTATTCCTAATCTTTCTAATTTATTTAAATTTTTATTAGTCAATTATTTTTTAAATTTTAATTAATATTATTTAAACTCATTGATTGGTTTTGATGGGTGTTAATGGGTTTAAATTTTTATTAATATTGTACTGTATTTTTTCATCTCCACCATCGTTTGCCTTTTAATCTTCTCTCTTCACCTACCTATTGTTCTCTTATATTTTGCCAAAGGTGCTCATCTCTTTTCCCATCCATTTCACTACAGTCATAAAGTAAAGATCACAGGTAACATCATTTCCATTGAAATCTTTCCTCACAATCTCTCACTTTCACTTTCCATTTATGGTCATTCTTCTTGGTTACTATTAAGCAATCACCTCTCACTATTATTTTTGGGGCTCCTTCAAATTTTGTTCTTTAGTTACCATTAACCAGATTTTTTTTTTTTCTTACTTTTGATTTGTTAGATATATGGAATAAGATGGGTTCTTTGTGAATGAATTTAAACTTTTATGTGTTCTTAAAAATTATGTGGGTCTTTCTAAAATTTTGATTTTTAGTTTATATTTGTTAGATTTGTGGAAGAATAAATGTTATACATAAATTAGAACTCACAAATTTATTACAATCACTATTTTTAAAATTTAATTTTTTTTATTTTGTATTTGTCATAAATTTATATATATAAAAAAAGATTTGATGTTATATATATATATATATAAAAAAAAAAAATAGGGAGGAAAGATTTGATGTATTTCAATTGACCTAATAATCACTTTCTCTAATTTTTAGCACATGAAGAGTGAGTTTTTTCTTTGAAAATGGATGATCGAGAAGGTCAAATATTTTTCATTGGGAACAATGAGAGAATGGTATTGTTTCTGTTTTAATGACAGTGTGTGAGAGTGATGTTCTTTTATATTATTATTTGTTAGTGCTTGTAATATTTTTTCTTATTTATAATTTGGTGTGTGATTTTGAATTATACAGGTTAGTAATTTGAGAAGATGGAAAACTTGCTGCTAGAGTAATGTGATGTGTGGTTATTCAAGATGATGATGTGCTGCCACTGAAAAAAGATTTTTTTTAATAAGAGAGCCTTGTATTATCTTTGGGTAATTTAAATATTTAATTGGTGTGGTCAGTGTTCTAATAATCTTAATTATTTTTTCTTTTGTTATGGTTTGGTGCTTTGAACTTAAAACTTTTGGATTGTTTGGTTAGTGAGAAAGTGATTTCTTGATGATCTTTAATTTTTTATTTTTATTTTTTTAAATCAGATCTTCTGATGATTTCAGTCATCTATGTGTTTATACAAATATATATATATAAATAAATTGATACAAAAAATAACACTCCTTTATAGATTTATGCGTGTATCTTTATTATTAAGTTCGTTAGCATATTAGGTTTCTTTTATGAAGTTTATTTTGATCAAGTCAAACTATCGTCATATGCAAGCTTGGCTTGAGTTGGGTGCAAAAAAATTTCACGACGGTTTAATTTTGGACCATTATCTGATATTAAACTTCTTAGGTATAAAAAAAGCCCTTCAATTATTTTTTTCATATAAAAAGTATTTTATTTATTTTCTATGTGGGTGATTGGTGAACTTAATCTTGCCCATTACAATTTTTTTTTTAAAGTGAATGCAGAATATATTTTTGCATTTTTCAATCTTTATTAAGTTTAAAATAATTATAAAAAAAAACCATTTAATTATTTTTTCATATAAAAATTATTTTCTTATAATTCTTTATTTTAATTTTATTTAAATAATTAAAACTATATTGATTTATTAATGCATGATATTTATTAGAATAATATGACACCCTAAATATATATTTTTTATATATGCTGGTCAAATTAATTTCATTAACTAAAAATACTTTCTTCCTTAAGGATTTTTTATTTATCTTATCCCATTGAATGAATTTTTTTACCAAATTATTAATTGTACTGAAGATTCTAATTTATAGCTACTAAAGATGAGCATATTGATGACTAATTATAGTGAAAATATTGAAAGCGCTGAAGTCAAGTTTCTAACAAGAAAAGAGTAGGTAACCGAATGATACTATCTTAAAATCTTATAAGAGGTTTGTTTTAAATTTTAGAATTGTGTGGTTTGTTTTGAATTTATGTGATTTGTGAAGTAAGCAAAAATTAAATTTAAATCAATTTATTATACAATTGAAATATAATTGGTAAGGCCTTCTCTTAGATTTTTCAAACGTAATATATTAAATCAAGCTCTTATTATTAATAAATTAACAAGGTGTAGAAAATGTATATAAAAATAATATCATTAAAATAATATTGTTTAAGAAAAAAATTTTGAGGTTGAATTTGTTTTTTGTTTTTTTGGAATTGTTTAAGAAAAATAATGTCCCATCAAAATAACTTTTTCATTTATTTTATTTTCTTTAAAACATAGATCATAAATATATAATAATGAGAAAAATGGGAGTAAAAAAAATAAAAAATATTTTAACTATGATTATTAATTCAATCACCTGTTAAAGATTTTATAACAATGGAAGAAAATCAAGATTTATTACAACTCTATTGTAAAATAATACAAGGACTAAAATCAGAGATTGATTAAATATATGTTACAATACATATATATACACTATATATATTACATATTTATATATATGAAAGGTAGAAGAGAAGATTACAACACATGTAATATAATATATATATATATAACAAGAGAATAATATATATATAAACACTCACTCACAACCTTGAGTGTAGATTAGTGGGGATCACCATGACTTGAACAAGGTATTACACCTTTGTCCAAAAGCTTATTTCCCCCTATCTCTAAGCTCTAAGGGAACTCTCTAGGAAATAGCTTTGGGAATTATCAAGCCTTTTAGGGTTTTCTAGCAATGTGCTTTCTTGATAGAAAACTTGACATCTCTTACTCCCAAATGAGCACCATAGACCTCCTTTATATAGTGTTTAGGATATCACCATTTGAAATTCAAACTCATAACTCCTATAGATGTTATGGACTCAAATGTAACTCTTACACACACCATAACTCCTATAGCATTAAGAATTTCAAATAAAGGTGTGTAACATCTTTTACACTCTTAATGTTGGTGATAATGGTGGAGGTTACTCATAGTAACAACTCCCCAAATGTTACAAAAAGATGACAACTAATATAGTCATATGTTACATATTATAAGTTCATTACACATATTTAATCTATATATTATATTATTATAAATAATATAACAATCCCCCACTAGATTAAATATTATCTCTTTAGTAATAAACTTGTAACATTTGTAACATTTATTTAATCAATCAAAAATATTATATCAAAATATAACATTCCCCCACTTTGATTGACTAAATACACACTTTTAAGAAGTCTTGCTTAGGTGCATTAGGTAAAATGTCTTTCGACTTGAATTTTACCTTAGTGTAGTTACCACAAAGTTTGATGAAATTTTGGTTGCCGTAGCATTGAACCATTATTCCTTTAATACAAACCGGTGATAACACACACACCCTCGCTAATGCTCACTTGAGACCGCATGTCTCGCTCTTGCACCGTTAATGGCCATGTGCAAAATTCCAATTCATGGACTCTCTAGAGAAGACTCCCAATTCTCATAAGAGGCGGCACCACCTCTAGCCCATATAGGTGGAGTTTTAGTGTCTCACCACTCTTTAGACACTTCTTAAGCTTAAGTGAGTTTTCTTAAGCTTAAGCTCCATTAAAAAACCTTTCGGTTTTAACCCTCAATTTTCACCACATGTACTCATTCATAGATGAGACAATTGAGTACCATATTCACTCTATTGACTTGTTATTACCTATTGAACTTAAGACTAGATGTTTACTAGTGTTAAGATAAGTTACCATCAATGAGCAAAACACTAAGGGAGTTTAGGTCCCATCCCTCGAAAATTCATGCTTTAATCTTGTACGGAGATTAAGCGATTTGTTATAACCTCTCACTATTGATTCCATGTGAATCATGCATGCCAAAATATAGTGTTCACTTTGCGACCACTTTTCTCCTTAAGTACTTAAGCTTTGAAAATTCAATCATATATAAAAGATTAATTTTCACACAACTCAAATTCTCAATAATTTTGATACCAAACATATCAAAATTAAACACTAATTTAGACACCAAACATGTCTAAATTATACTTTATTTTAAGACACCAAGCATGTCTTAAACTTTTTACATTGGAGTATCACCCCCACACTTTCACATTTCACTATCAAGATAATATCTTGATTTTAAAATATAGAAGACCACTTTGTCTCTATAACTCTTTTAATTAATTTCCTTCTTGAAATTATTTTCACTTAACTTTGACACCAAAATATGTCAAAATTTTACATATACACATAGCCAAATTTGATTTAGAATTTGAATTCAAAATCAAATAAATTAATCAATAACGTCTCAACACATTTTGATTAAATTTGTGGCTCACCCCCACATTTTTACCATAAAGTGTATATAAAATATCACTTTTGTGTATTTTCCTCTTCAAATGACTCTTTAAGGCCACTTTAAAAATACCATTTGACATTTTTAGTTTTCTCAACAAAACTAAAATATCAAACTCACATTACTACTCATAAAATAATGTGATTATTTTTACTCATAATTTTAAGGTTATCTCCTTATTGAGATTAGCCCAAAATTATACCAAAGTTAACAAAATTCTCATCAATTTTGTTCACAACTTTGATCATTTAAGATTCAAAATTGCTTCTCCAATTTTGTTATCTTTTCACTATTTTTGAATCCACATTGATTCATTTACTTTTGAGTCCAAAATTGCTCTTCCAATTTATGGCTCATTTCACAAGTTTGGGTTCACTTTTAATCCATTTGTCTTTGCTTATGACAATGCAAGTCCAATAAAAGTGTAACTCTCATAGTCCACTTTTTCTCATCTCAAATATGAGATGATTATCTCTTATAACCCAATAAAAGATGTAACTTCTCAAAAGCCATCTTTTATTATCTCATAAAGTGAGATGTTCACTACCAAATTGAAAAAGAATTTAAAATATTCTTTATTCACAAAATAGATGATAATAATTCTCACAATAATAATAAACACTATTTTATTACTATCAACATTATTATCATGCTATGTAACTCATATGTTAATATAATATGTATGTTACTAATCAATATCTCATATGTAACATACACATAATATCAATATTAAATTCACAATATATATGTTACATATCTCATATGTATATAATATATATACTATAATATACATATATATCATATACACATAATATATATTAATTACACAACTATATATGTTACATACCTCACACATATATAACATATATACACTTTAATACACATTCATGATATATATTATATATAATATATGTATTATATATGCATGTCTCATATAAATACATAGAAATAATTATTTCTACATATTTAATCTCACTAATATATATTATATCACATGCTCTACATATATATATAATATATATTACTCATATATATACATGTTATATATTATATATCTCACATATGTACATAAAATAACATGATATAAATTTCAAATATTATATATATAATATGATATAAACACATGATTACATATATGTCACATATATATAACTCATATATATATATATTATATATTACTATCATATAAAATAGTAAATCACATAATATTCACCATCATGCTCACCCATGAATGGCTTTCACATAAAATCTCTTATCCTTGTATTCTCACAATCTTGATTTATCACCTCTTCCATTGAAAAGGGATAAGCTTTTGATTGTTAGAGATTTTATAACAATGGAAGAAAATCAAGATTTATTACAACTCTATTGTAAAATAATACAAGGACTAAAATCAGAGATTGATTAAATATATGTTACAATACATATATATACACTATATATATTACATATTTATATATATGAAAGGTAGAAGAGAAGATTACAACACATGTAATATAATATATATATATAACAAGAGAATAATATATATATAAACACTCACTCACAACCTTGAGTGTAGATTAGTGGGGATCACCATGACTTGAACAAGGTATTACACCTTTGTCCAAAAGCTTATTTCCCCCTATCTCTAAGCTCTAAGGGAACTCTCTAGGAAATAGCTTTGGGAATTATCAAGCCTTTTAGGGTTTTCTAGCAATGTGCTTTCTTGATAGAAAACTTGACATCTCTTACTCCCAAATGAGCACCATAGACCTCCTTTATATAGTGTTTAGGATATCACCATTTGAAATTCAAACTCATAACTCCTATAGATGTTATGGACTCAAATGTAACTCTTACACACACCATAACTCCTATAGCATTAAGAATTTCAAATAAAGGTGTGTAACATCTTTTACACTCTTAATGTTGGTGATAATGGTGGAGGTTACTCATAGTAACAACTCCCCAAATGTTACAAAAAGATGACAACTAATATAGTCATATGTTACATATTATAAGTTTATTACACATATTTAATCTATATATTATATTATTATAAATAATATAACATCACCAACATTTTTATATAATCTCTCATTTTTCAGTTTTCAAAAGTAAAAAATGTTGTGTGACCTATTTTATATCCTACATTCACATTTGTGGAAATGACATTCAATTTTTGTTTACACGCTCTGTTTATTAAACTAAGAAAGTTATTTTTTTTAATTTAATTTAGTGCATTGCTATAAGGCACTGGTGTCTAGCAAATTTTTATATGCATTGCTTTGCGATTGGTTAGCAATACTCCCTACAAATTATTATATTAAGTTATTGGGAACTCGATACCTAATTGCACTAATAACGAGATTGATACGAATGTGAGTACTAGGCACCACTTGTATCTTTTAGTATTTCTCTCTAATTTATTATAATGACATGCGATTTTATTTAATTTGTTAATTTCGCTACCTTTCTAATATTTGAAAATATTAAATTATATTTCTAATTTCATAACTGTTTCTTTATTTATAATATACACACATTAAAATATTACATTTCAAACTATATCACTTAATCATTTAAAAAAAATACTAAAATAGGGTCCAACCCGCGCGAAGCGCGGCTTAGTTCCCTAGTTATAAATAAAATAATACTAAAAAGATTACAAAAAAAAAATATACATTGGCTTAAGAATATTATAGAATGCAATGCTTATAGAAGATCATTACATATTTGGATTGTATTTGACTTAATTTTTATAAGGTTTTCTTTAGCTTTTAGAATTAAAAAAGTATATGAGTGTTTAAATTAAAAATAAAAAATATATATTTTAATTTAAAAGTCTTTTTAAAAGAAGCTAGAATTTGTAGCTTCTCCAAAAAAAATATTTTTGAGAAATTATTTTAAAAATTAAAATAAGTTACTCATAAAATATCATTTTTTTTTAATAATATTACTTTAAAAAATACTTTTTATTAAAAAAAATTCTTCATATAATAGTTATTCAAATAGTAAGAATAAGACAAAATTTATACTTATTTTATACTTCTAACAATAAATAAAAGTACGGAACTATATAACAACACTATAATTAGAACTAGAGATTATAAATAGTTTGGAACCAATCTAACTTATATTAACTTAAAATTCTGTCACAATAGTAGCACTTAATTTCCCAAGAAATGAGATTACTAATTGAAATTCCGTATTCTAATATTCCCAGTTTGATTATTTAATTAAATGATTAATTAAATGCGGAATAATAAAACTGGTACTGAAAACAGTTTTCTGTAGTTACAGAATGCAACTCTGTAACTCCAGAGAAACCCAGAAAAACAAACAGTGCATAAAAGTAAAAACACACAAGATTTTTGTACGTGGTTTCAACAATCCTTCCAGATTGTTACTAGTCCACGGGGCCACGCCCAGAGATAAGATTCATTAGATCGGTATCAAAAATACAAAGTAATTGACTTATGCATAAATAGACTCCCTCTTATTGTATGCCGCAAGCTTGATGTATTCCACCTACTAACCGAATCTTGATAAAACTCCAAGAGCTCGAACTCCCTTCAATCACCTTGAAGAGTGCTTGAATCCTCCCGATTCAAGGCTTAAAGGCTATCTCCCGAAAGCCTATACAACCATCTCCTGAAGGTTGTGTGCTTGTATCCTCCCGATGCAAGACTTCAAAAGCAATCTCCCGAAAGCTTGTAAATACCCTTCTCCCGAAGGTGCACTGATGTTCTTCTTCGTTGTAGACTTGAATACAGACTCAAGACAATACAAACAACAAATAAACAGAGTAAGAGTAGAACAACTCTTCTCTACAAAACAAAGACACTCTTTTCTTATGATATGAATACAATTCTAAGTGTATGAAAGAGATAACAAAACCTAGCTGCTATAGGATGTATTTATAATGAATATACATTGCATAGACAGCTTACATTCGGTCTGAACAAGACCTCAACCCACTAGAAACTTCCCTAAAATAATTCTTCAATCAGTCTAGGAATTTCTGTTTTTGTACCTACAGAATCGTGGGCAGTAACTACAACTTTCCTTTTATAGAAAAGGAAAGTTTAGCTCCGGTTTTCTCTTCAAGAAACCTGATCTTAGAAAATGGGAAACTCAACACAAGATCAGAATAACAGCTGGTTAGCAAAGAATCAATGTGTAATCAAAACTTACCATATTTACCTCAATTTCCATAAATAGGAAAGCTAGTCAACTTTCCTTCCAAGTTTAGATATACACAAATAGGGAAACCATATCAATATATGCCAGCCGAAATATACAAAGAATAATAAAATATTTTTGTCAATTAAATATGCCAAAAATGGAATTAACAATCTCCCCCTTTGGCACTTTGATTGACAAAACATTTTATTATGAGAAAACTTGCATCAAGTGTTAGAAACCAAAGCAAATAGCTTTTTAAAGATACAAGAGTATAGAAAATACTCCCCCTGCATGAAAGCTCTCTAACACATAAAACAAAGAACTTTTTTTGGACGGAAAAGCTTACAAACTGAAGAACACAACTTTTTAAATGGAAAAGTGTTAAACCACAAACAAGCAACTCCCCCTAAAACCAAGGGTCCAGAGTTGTAACAAAGAGTTCAATGAATCCAAAAAAAAAAATAATACTACTCCCTCTTTTTGTCTATCAAGGAGCCAAAGATAATAAAACAAACAAGGACAAAGTCATAAGTTCAAATAAACATTAATAAAAGGCAAAAGATAAAAGATTGAACCACTTATTCATCATCATTGGGTCGGAAGTATTTCATGATGTTGTCCATCTTCCTAAGAAGCAAGGCCTGACTTGTCTCCATTCTTCCCAAACGCAAATTGAATTCTGCCATTTCTGTAGGAGCAGAAGTTGAAGCAGATGCAGCAGCAGGATCATTTGTAAGACCAGGGGAAGCAGACCGAGCCTTTCTTTGAGCAGCTTTTCCTTGAGGAGGCTTCTCAGGAATTTTAAAAGTGGTTCCAATGCGGGCATCTCAATTGATTCATTCTCAAGAATCAATTCCTCTTGATCAGATAAAATTTTATAGATTAAGTGAGGAAAAATGAGATTGAGCCTAGGTTTCTTACCCTTTCGAAGAGAAACAATTTGCTCCCAAATATGTCAGCCAAATCAACTTTAGCACCAATTGAAACTTTATACAAAAAGAAAGCAAGTTCATTTGAAACATTTACCGGATTGGAGCAAGGAAACCAATTGGATAGGGCAAACCTCATGAGAGCAGCATGTTGATAGGTGAGTTGAGACATATGCATGGTGTCGGAGAGTTCAATTTCATTATCACCAGAGAGATAACCGAACACCTTTTGACGATCAAACTCCACATCAGTTGTCTCAATTCCCATAGGCAAGTTGAGTGCCTCAGCAACATCCTTCACAGTAAAGGAATACCAGTGTCCTCTGACAAAAACTTTTCTCCACAGTAAAATTCCTATTCTCATAGAATTTCATATCTCTAGAATGATCATTATAACAAAAATAATGAGAGTGGGGCTTGAAGTGATTAAGAGAAATACCAGAGGGCCTCTTTCTTTTCTGTGGAATAACAGGATTTGGAGAGACAATGGGCCTTTTTCCTTTGTCCTTCTTTTGAACAGCAGGAGGGACTGGAACAGGTTCTGTAGTGACAGGCTCAGTTTCTGGTTCTTCACTCTCGGATCCAGAATCATCAACAACAGGAAGATCTTTGGGCACAAATTCTTCACTTGAATCGGACAAGCCCTCTGAATCATGATCCTCCTCACTTTCTTCTGGTTCAGAATCCGAGGAAGAGACCGAAGGGGGATTCTCCTTGAGATTTTTGCCCTTGGAAGATGAAGAAACCACCTTTTTCCCTTTGGATGCAATTTTAGGTTTAACCACTTCAGGCTTTTTAGGAGTGGAAACCTTGGACCTTGTTCGTGAACTCACCGTGGGCAAGGTCACCAAAGCTTGTTCGACATTAGGAACACCATTCGAAGAAGAGGATTTCGACAATGTGTGATCGGATGAATGGGATTCATCATGATCACCCAACCCAGGTGTTGAAGAAGCAATAGGAGAGGCACCAACAAGTGGAGAGGAGAAATTTGCCACTGATTTTCGAGCTTGGGTCTTCGATTTCTTGGCAGACTTCGTCGGAGCAGAAGACGAACCAGAAGCTCCGGTTGCTGGTGCAGGCGGCGCAGGCGGGGTGACCAGAGAAGCAGAAGTAGAGCCACGAGAGGGCTTCTTGGACGGTTGGGCATTCTTAGTTTTGGCCATATACCTTTGAAAACCCTAGAACACAAGCACTCTTACACTTTGAAAAAGTTAGACCTTTGAGAGAAAAAAAATGAAAAGAGAAGAGAGTGGTGATCGTGGGTGAATGGGTGGTTGAACATATATAACAATTCAATTTTAATTACCCAATAAGAAAGAAAATGGAAAAAGGAAAGTAACTTACTTACCTTAATCACCACGTGGGGAGAGGAAAAAGGAAACCAAAAAAGGTTTTTCAAAATTTGGTCAATGTTTCCTTAAATGGAAAAAGGTAACCAAAAATCCTCACAAAATCTAAGAATTTAAAAACCCTTACCAAAACCGAAATTGCCACCAAAAAGGAAACAAAAAATAATTAATTATTTAAGTACAAGTTTCCTATACACACCAAAAAGACCAAATCTCCACAAATAAAGGAAACATTCTAAATAAATAAATACAATTAAAACATGTTTCCATAAAATGGAAAAATAAAAGAAAAAAATTACAAGGATTCGAAAAAAATCGAAAAGAAAGAAAAAATATGCCCCCCTTTTTCTTTTATTTTTTCAAAAAATGCCCCCCAAAAAAATTGCAAATAATGAACAAGAGAACACAAAGAGACACAAAAAGCACTAATCACCACTTAAGAGCAAAAAAATTGTGTCTAAGAACATAATGAAACATAACAAAAAAATAACAAAATTTTTTAACAAAGCTCACTTGACAACTCGATCACGAACCTTTTTTTTGTTGTTTTGTTTTTTTTTTTTGTTTAGTTTTTGATTAAAAGACAGAAAAATAAAATAACCTTGATATTTTTGCAACTAGAATTCACAATGTCCATTTGTCTTTGTCCCTGATGAAAAAATCAAACTCATAAGAATAATCAGAAATTATTTTATCAAGCTAATGAAGTAATAGAATGAGGTCATACCGGTTCACAGGAAAAATTGACTCAGTCACCAAGAATATTAAAGCACATCAAACAGTATGTAACAACTTTATAACACCATTTTCGTGAATAAACAATTTTTACCACAAACTGTGTCAAGCATTAGTGTGTGAAAGTGTAAGCAGGGAACATTGCCCAATTTGTCAAAAAGACTTTTTCTGATAAATTGTACCCATAGGAGACGCTGTCACACTACCTCAATGGTAGCCCTTTTCAATGGTAGCGTATCTTCTACATAACTCCTAATTACATAGTTCCAACTTACTCAGAGATGGCTTTCACACATTGAGGTAGGTAGCTCTATTCATCCAATGGAGCTTGAACACACAGTTTTTGAACAACATTATTCGAAAATGGTAGCTTACATAACACTGTTTGATGAACCTGAATATTCCTGTGAGGAGTGAACAATTTTCCTGACAAACCTGTATGACATCATAATATTACAACATTAGCAATAAAATAATGACTGAAATTCTTATAAGGTTGAAATTTTCTTCTAGGACAAAGACAAGACATTATGAACTCTAAGACAACTCAAATATCAAGGATTATGAAAAAAATAAAAGCATTAAACAGTACAAACCCCTAAGGATTTCCTTAGAGAAATAAATCAGATCGAGTCAAGAGCTTTAGTAAAAATATCTGCAATTTGTTTGCTAGTTTCAACATATTCTAAGACAAGAATTTTATTTTCCACAAGCTCTCTAATAAAGTGATGATGAATGTCTATGTGCTTTGTGCGAGAGTGTTGAATAGGATTCTTAGAAATGTTTATAGCACTAGTGTTATCACAAAAGATGGTTAAAGTTTTCAAATCAAACCCATAATCAGCCATCATTTGTTTCATCCATAACAATTGGGTACAACAACTACCCGCCGCAATGTACTCAGCCTCAGCTGTGGACAAAGAGATTTAGTTTTGCTTCTTGCTATGCCACGAAACCAGATTGTTTCCAAGATAGAAACATCCACCACTAGTACTTTTTCTATCATCTGCATTACCTGCCCAATCAGCATCACTAAAGCAAACAAGGTTAGAATTAGTGTCTTTTGAAAACCAAATCCCAAAATCAATAGTGCTATTTACATAGCGAATGATTCTTTTCACAGCAGAAAGATGGGATTCCATGGGATTTGCCTGATATCGAACACAAACACCAACACTATAACAAATGTCAGGACGACTAGCAGTAAGATAAAGCAAACTACCTATCATACTTCGATACAAAGTTTGATCTACCTTTACTCCTTGTTCATCTTTGCTTAATTTCAAAGTTGTGCTCATGGGAGTGTTGGTATGTTTGGCTTTCTCAAGACCAAACTTTTTCACCAAATTCTTTGCATACTTGCTTTGAGTGACAAAAGTTTCCTCATCTGATTGCTTCACTTGAAGACCGAGAAAATAAGTGAGGTCACCTACCATACTCATTTCGAACTCCTTTTGCATCTGGGAAACAAAAACCTGCACTTCAGAGTTAGAGGTAGAGCCAAACACAATATCATCAACATATATTTGAGCAACAATCACATCAGAATTAATGTTTTTGATGAAAAGTGTTTTATCAACATTTCCTCTCTTGTAATCATGAGAAAGCAAGAATTCAGTTAGACGCTCATACCAAGCACGTGGTGCTTGTTTTAGACCATACAACGCCTTGTCTAACTTATAAACATGATCAGGAAAATGAGGATCCTCAAACCCTTTAGGTTGTTCCACATACACCTCTTCTTTTAACAGCCCATTCAAAAAAGCGGATTTGACATCCATTTGATACAATTTAATACCAAGAATGCAAGCTATGCAAGCTACTGGAGCAAATGTTTCATCAAAATCAACACCCTCAACTTGAGTGTATCCTTGGGCAACCAACCTTGCCTTGTTTCGAATGATAGTGCCAAACTCATCACTCTTATTTTTGAAGATCCACTTGGTTCCAATGATGTTCACAAACGGTGGTCTTGGAATCATTTTCCAGACTTTGTTTCGAACAAACTGATGAAGCTCATCCTGCATAGCTAAAAACCAATCTTCATCCATTAGTGCTTCTTTTACAGATTTAGGTTCTAAAGAAGAAATAAAACATAAAAATTGAATTATATTGGCATATTTTCTTCTTGTAACCATGCTCTCATCCAAGTTTCCGAGGATGAGATCTGAAGGATGATTCTTTTTAACCCTGGAGGATGGTTCCCTCTGTATTGGATCAGTGATTGAATTTAAAGGATACTCAGATTCTTTTGTTGTTGGTTTTTCTGTAGCAACAGATTCCTGCACAGTAGCCTCGACGACTGCTTCTGAAGCTTCGTCAGGTTCCTTTTCAGCAGCAGACTTTTCAAGCAAATCTTCAATCTGTTCTTCTGTGGAAAACTCAGAAAAATATTTTAGATCATCAGCAACAACATTAGCAGATTCCATAACAGTTTGGGTTCTCATGTTATACACACGATATGCCCTACTATTTGTGGAATATCCTAAGAAAACACCTTCATCACTTTTAGAATCAAATTTACCAATGTAATCACGATCTCGTAAAATATAACACACACATCCAAACACATGAAAGTGACTTACATTTGGTTTCTTACCTTTCCAGATTTCATATGGTGTTTTGTGAGTACCTGGACGTAAGAATACTCTGTTGATGGTATAGCAGGCAGTGTTAATGGCTTCGGCCCAAAGACGCTTTGTGAGCTTCTTGCTATTCAACATTACTCTAGCCATTTCTGTTAGAGTACGATTCTTTCTTTCAACCACTCCATTTTGTTGAGGAGTTTTAGGAGCAGAAAATTCATGAGAAATACCGTTAGCTTTACAAAATTCATCATATATAGTATTTTCAAATTCCTTACCATGATCACTCCTAATCCTAACAATTTTTCCAATGTTACAATCTTTTTCAACTCGTAACTTCAAACACAAAGATTGGAAAGCTTCAAAAGTATCAGATTTCTCTCTCAAAAAATCCACCCATGAAAATCGAGAAAAATCATCAACACAAACAAAAATATACCTCTTACCATTTAAGCTTTCTACCTGGATTGGACCCATTAAGTCCATGTGCAAGAGTTCGAGAACTCTAGAAGTATTCACATCTGGGACACTCTTGTGAGAAATTTTCAGTTGCTTACCTATCTGGCATGGTCCACATTTTCCCAATGACTCTTTACCTAATTTAAGTAATCCTCGAACAATCCCTGAAATAGACAATTTTTTTAGATTTTTAAAATGGATATGACCAAGTTTTTCATGCCATAGGTCAGTAACATTTTCAATGACAGAATGACAAGTAGCATACGTAGTGAGAGTATAACAATTATCACTAGATCGCAGCCCTTGTAACACAATTTCATAAAGAATATTATATACATAGCAATGATTGCTATCAAAGCTCACAGTATAACCCTGATCACAAATCTGACTAATGCTAAGTAAATTAGCTTTTAGTCCTTCAACCAACATGACATTCTTTAGTTTAGGAAGCCCTTCGAACTTGAGAGTTCCCATTCCTATGACTTTACCAGTAAGACCGTTACCAAATGTAACTTCTCCACAGTGCATTGGTCTTATGTTCACAAGAAATTCTTTTTCACCTGTCATGTGTCTAGAACAACCACTATCAAAATACTACATGTTAGAAGCAGCAGTTTTAAAACAAGTAGAACCTACCAAGCATTTGTTTTTGACAACCCATTTTTGTTTTTGTAAAACATGTTTATTTCCAATGTAATTAGATTTAAACATGTTATGCATGGTTATGCATTTAGGTCGCATGTGACCTTTTACTCCACAAAAATGGCAAATAGGAATGAAACGTCTTCCAGTCCCTTTGAAATTGTCAAACTTACCGTGCTGCTTCTTTTCTGTAATAGCAGAGTGCTTTGCTGTAGAGACAGAAACCTGCGAGGTAGAAACAGTTCTTCCAGAAACAAAACTATTAGTTTTAACAAGAGTGGTATTAGAAACAGGTTGATTTGGAACATAACCCAGTCCAGCATGATTGGTTTGGCCAGATTTTTGAATTTTTTCAAAGATGGTGGAACCTGGATTTAGCATTTTAACATTCTTTTTAATGTTATCAATTTCCTTGGTTAAAGAAATAATCTTTGACTCTTTTAAAGACAATTCAGATTCACAACATTTAAGTTTATCTTCCAACTCATTAATGTTGTTACACAAAATTTTATTATCTTTAACCAGGGAGCGATTTTCAGCACAAGTTTCCAACCACTTACCAAACATTACCTTGTAGGATTCAACCACAGAATCCTCATCAATTTCTGACTTATCTGATTCGGATCTGGATTCTTCCTTGTTGTCATTGATCAGGATATTGTTCAAGCAAATGCTCTTTCCTTTTTCCTGCAAATTTCTTGACAAAACACTTGTTAGGACAACCTTTTCTTTTTCATCCTCACTACTCTCAGAATCATCACTCCAAGTAACAATTAATCCCTTTTTATTTTTCTTTAAGGTATTAGCACATTCGGATTGAGTGTGACCAAAACCTTCACATTCTCTGCATTTAATATCTTTTTTATTGTTAGATGAAAAAGGTTTGGAGGGAATATTACCAGAAATGTTACCTTTTGGGTTCTTTGAAAAGTTCTTTTTATTTCCAGCAGATTTCATGAATTTTTGGAAATTTTTTGCCAATAGAACCATTTCATCATCATTTTCATCATCAGAAACGATATTTTCAGGAGCATTAAAGGCAATACCTTTACTTTTCTCATTCGAGAGACTTTGCTTACTCTTTTTCTTGATTTGTTGATTCAACTCAAAGGTTCTTAAAGACCCCATGAGTTCCTCAACCTTCATTTTGCCAAAATCTTTTGCCTCTTCCATTGCAAGCAATTTTGTATCAAACCTGTCAGGAAGAACTCGAACAATTTTTCGAACCAAGACAGATTCATCTAGTTTTTCTCCCAAGGCAAAAAACTCATTAGAAATATCAGATAATCTTTCATAAAAATCATTTAAAGTTTCAGTATCTGACATTCTCAATTCATCAAATCTAGTTTGCAGCATGGTAAATCGTGATCTCTTTACATCAGCAGTACCTTCAAATTGAATTTGAAGGATTTCCCATGCTTCCTTTGCAGATTCACAAGATGAGATTAATTTAATAAAGCCTTCACCAACACCATTAAAAATAGCATGTAAAGCCTTATTATTATAACCAGACAGTTTTTCATCTTCAGTGGTCCAACTGAGTTCAGATTTTACCTGAGTATTACCTTTTTCATCATTTTCAGTAGGTTGAGACCAACCTGTAAGAATAGCTCTCCATGCCTTCTCATCTTGTGATTTGATGAATGCTCTCATCTTGACCTTCCAATAAGGATAATTCGACTCATTCAATAGAGGAGGTCTAGAGATAGAACTTCCTTCTGCAAACAAAGACATCTCACACAAAACAAGTTAAACGGAATAACCTCAAGATCTCACTAAGAATTTAGTGACTCGCTCTGATACCAATTGAAATTCTGTATTTTAATATTCCCAGTTTGATTATTTAATTAAATGATTAATTAAATGCGGAATAATAAAGCGAGTACCGAAAACAGCTTTACGTAGTTACAGAATTCAACTCTGTAACTCCAGAGAAACCCAGAAAAACAAACAGTGCATAAAAGTAAAAACACACAAGATTTTTGTACGTGGTTTCAACAATCCTTTCAGATTGTTACTAGTCCACGGGGCCACGCCCAGAGATAAGATTCATTAGATCGGTATCAAAAATACAAAGTAATTGACTTATGCATAAATAGACTCCCTCTTATTGTATGCCGCAAGCTTGATGTATTCCACCTACTAACCGAATCTTGATAAAACTCCAAGAGCTCGAACTCCCTTCAATCACCTTGAAGAGTGCTTGAATCCTCCCGATTCAAGGCTTAAAGGCTATCTCCCGAAAGCTTATACAACCATCTCCTGAAGGTTGTGTGCTTGTATCCTCCCGATGCAAGACTTCAAAAGCAATCTCCCGAAAGCTTGTAAATACCCTTCTCCCGAAGGTGCACTGATGTTCTTCTTCGTTGTAGACTTGAATACAGACTCAAGACAATACAAACAACAAATAAACAGAGTAAGAGTAGAACAACTCTTCTCTACAAAACAAAGACACTCTTTTCTTATGATATGAATACAATTCTAAGTGTATGAAAGAGATAACAAAACCTAGCTGCTATAGGATGTATTTATAATGAATATACATCGCATAGACAGCTTACATTCGGTCTGAACAAGACCTCAACCTATAGAAACTTCCCTAAAATAATTCTTCAATCAGTCCAGGAATTTCCGTTTCTGTACCTACAGAATCGTGGGCAGTAACTACAACTTTCCTTTTATAGAAAAGGAAAGTTTAGCTCCGGTTTTCTCTTCAAGAAACCTGATCTTAGAAAATGGGAAACTCAACACAAGATCAGAATAACAGCTGGTTAGCAAAGAATCAATGTGTAATCAAAACTTACCATATTTACCTCAATTTCCATAAATAGGAAAGCTAGTCAACTTTCCTTCCAAGTTTAGATATACACAAATAGGGAAACCATATCAATATATGCCAACCAAAATATACAAAGAATAATAAAATATTTTTGTCAATTAAATATGCTAAAAATGGAATTAACACTAATTAAACAGATGTTCATAATATATCACTCCAAACATTACTCACTCTATTTAATCAAACAAAGAATTGTGAATTTTTATTATTTTTGCTCATTAAAAGTTGTAAGTGAGCAAAGTAATTTGACAGAAGAAGATCATCATTATAGTATAAAACCTCAAATACTATACTATACTCCTATACATAATGAAAAATAGCAAAAGTAAGAATAAGATCTTATCAAACAACACTTTTTTATTATTATTAATAAGAAGAGAAGAAGATGACATGTCCATGAGTGAGAGTGATCTCTTCCCAACAGTTCCCAGTCCTCACCTCATTCAACGAATTCTCTAAAGGCAAAAGAGAAAGGAAAATTAAAAAGAAATATTATGTCACATCATACCAATTCTATAATTTCATTGCAGAGTATCTTTTCAATGAAAGTATGTTTATATTTAATATTATATTTGTATAAAAAAAATACAATTTGTAGGATCTTAGTGAATAAAGGAAATTCATAATATGAAAAAGTTATGAGTTATATTCATTCCTACATCACGGAAAATAAATTATAAGTTCAGAAGCCATTTTTAACGACCTTAAAAGTTCAGAAGGTATGATTTGATATCTTAATTGTTATTTTAATGTAAATTAAATAAAAATTACAAAAACACTGAATTTTGAATAAAAATTTACAATTTACAATATAAGATCAAGAATACATATACAACAAAAAAATGTATTTTCAAGGTCAAGAAAGTAATATTTCAAAGTTAAAAATGAACAATCTTGAATTTGAACCGATAAACAATATAAGATCAAGAATGTTTGATTACAACGTAGAGATTTCTTTAGAGAATATCTTCCATCAGTAACAAATAATACAAAATAAATCTACAGATTAAAAAAATTAAAAATAAAAATGATATACCCCTCCCCTAAAACCTAAAAAAAATAAAATAAAAATAAGAGTACAAGGGTTTGGAAAAACATTAACAAAGTGGTACAAGTATTTTTTTTTTTCCTATCTATCAAAAGATGGTTTATTTAAGGGAAATTTGCAGCAAAAGTCATCCAAAAGTTTAGTTTGATACAGATAAGTCCTCAAACTCATGTTTTTTATTTGTGTGTTAGTCCTAATTTTAACTGAGCCGTTAACTCTATTAAAATTGCCACGTATCGAAATATCATTGGTCCAAATTATTATTTTAATTTTAACAAATAAAAATAAATAAATAAATAATTTTAAAATAATTTATTTTTTTACTTTTTCTTTTTCTTTTCTTTTTTTTTCTTTTTCTTTTTCTTTCTTTTCTTCTTCGTCTTCTTCTTCTTCTCTGCACGAATCCATGAAGACATAACAGAGAATGGTATAAGTTTCAACCTCACAAATAGCTTAAAAAATGAATACTGGTCTTCAATTTCTCCAAAATACAACAAACCAAGAAGCTGAGTCAATGCATCTCTCACTGCCCATCTCATTAGAATGAACCCAGATAGCCTCTTCAGCCCTAACCTTGACCCATCCCAGATTAGACACGATCCAATAATATATTTTCTCGTCAATGTCACTCTCTTCCTCCTTAGAGTCACTTCCAGGCTGAAATTAAACACAAAAAAAATTACATTTTCAAAAGGGTTTCTAAGTTTAATTTCTTTTTTTTCTCAATCCAACACAAAATTAGGTTTTCATTCAAAAAACAATACCTGGGTCCAGAATCGCGATGCCATATTTTCGCAAAAGAAAAACTATTCAAAATCAAAGGGCAAAAATATGCATTCGAAAAATAAGGGTTCCATTGTTTCAATCAAATATGCCTAAACAGCCACTTGCGGCGGCGATTGTGATGGCGGCGACTGAGTTAGGTCAGGACTAGGTGGCGGCGGAGACTGTGAAACGGGTTTAGCATTGGGCGGAGGTGGGACTAGGTTTGAGTCCTGCGGTGGAGGAGGGGAAGTTTGAGTTTGAGTTTGAGGTGGGGTTGGTTGGCCTGAGCTGGGATCAGGGGTTGTTGGGCTGGATTGGCTAGAGCTTGAACTTGGATTGGGCTAGATTGGTCTGAGAAGAAGAAGACGAAGAAGAAAAGAAAGAAAAAGAAAAAAAAAGTATTTTAAATTATTTATTTATTTTTATTTGTTAAAATTAAAATAATAATTTGGACCAATTATATTTTCACACGTGACAATTTTAAAAGAGTTAACGGCTCAGTTAAAATTAGGACTAACGGACAAATAAAAAATATGAGTTCGAGGACTATTACCGCTATTTTTGGAAGTTGGGGACTTATCTGTATCAAACTGAACTTTTTGAGGACTTTTGCCGCAAATTTCCCTTTATTTTACCTTCATACCAACTCCATTAGAAAATGGTCTCCTTCTGTGAGTTTGATAAAATCTGGTTCACTTGATATATTCCATGGATGAACAACTGAAACTTTAGCTGAATACAATGTTGTAGAGTTTACACTAGCTACTTCTTTTTTATAATTCATGTTGTTAAACACCGAGTCAAAATTCTGTGGCGAATCCATCGAGAGAAAGAACATGGGTATTGTGATTTTGTGATGGATATCTAAATCACCAACAAGATTCACAAGATCAACAAAGTCAGCTACGAAATTTCGAGGGATGTAAAACACTTCGGAACTGCATACTGTGAGGCTATGATCACTCGATACGATTTCTTTGTAATTGACTTGGCATTGAGTCAACAACTTTCTTTACCATGGTTCCTTGTTTCGAAAACCAATCACTGTCTTTAGTTGAAACGATAACCCAAAAATATATATTAGAATGTCATAAAAATTAGTCTAATTAGGATTTTTCCCCCTAAACTTTGATATGTACCAAATCATGTCCCCTGAACTTTTAAGGTCGTTAAAAATGCCCCCTGAACTATTGAGATTGTTGGATTTAAAGATTTTTGTCCAATTTTAGTAAAAAAGTCTAACATAGATGAATGTTCAAGGAGCATGATTTAGTAGATATCAAAATTTGAGAGGCATGATTTGGTAGATATCAAAGTCTGAGGAACATGGTTTAGTACATAAACAATTACTGAAATAGTAAAACTGAATGAAATTAGACAAAAGTTATTAAATCCAATAATCTCAATAGTTGAGGGGGTATTTTTAACGACCTTAAAAGGTCATGGGGCATGATTTGGTACATGTCAAAGTTCAGGAGACAAAAATCCTAATTAGCCTAAAATTATATTATGTTTATAAGAAAGTGTTAGGAGGTATAATTTATGGCATTTGGCTAAACCAAAATTTATGTATAAATAAGAAAAAATGTATGAATCCAAGTTGTATTGATAGTAGATTTAAAGAGAGCTTCAAAAATAGAATTAATTTTGTACAAGAAAAGAAGTTATCTAGCATGAATAAAAGTGAGTTGTAAGTTTCTCTTTTGAAGAGGAATCCTCTTGTGGATGTAATTGGCTCAGTTGAATCAATATAAATTATCTTTTTTGATAAAAAAATTAATAAAACAAATTAATTTAAAAAATAATTATAGTAGAATTATGTATCTAAATAAATTAGTGGTGAAAGTACTTAAATAATTAATTATGTTATAGTTAATTATTAGTGTAAAAAAATTAGCAAAATTTGTAAGTAAAATTACTTTTTAAAAATAAATACCTATATAAAATAATTTAAATTATTATTTTATTTTTTAAATAAATATATAATTAAATATTATTATAATATCTATAAAGTTTTAATTGTATAAATGCAGTCCTATCGTAAGAG
Source organism: Cannabis sativa (assembly GCF_029168945.1). NCBI lineage: Eukaryota > Viridiplantae > Streptophyta > Magnoliopsida > Rosales > Cannabaceae > Cannabis > Cannabis sativa. The sequence goes on from NC_083601.1 coordinate 66,609,042, forward strand.
TATACACTTTACATTTTAATAACCACATGAGTCAAAATTAATGGTCGAAAAAACTTCCATACTGATAAAAAACTTAAGCTAAGTTCTACCGTAGTCTTGTTTTATATATATATATAGAAAGACTTACCCTTTTATACATTATATATTAATTTTTATTTTTTATTATGTATTAAATTAATAATTTTTTATGCTATTGGTGCTAGGTGGTTGCGATCAGGAGCAATGAACAAGAATGGTGGTACTGCGTTTTCGAACAATCCGGCGAATAACGATTCTTGTCAACAAGGTGGCGAATCTTCTCACAGCGGTAGCCAGTCAAGACACAATCAATTGGGATTTTCAATCACTAAAAATCAGGGATCTCTTCTGTCTCAACCGAGAAAAGAGGTCCTTAATGATGGGGGTGTTGATGGGGGATCTATTCCTCAAGCTGTACAGTTAACCAATCAAAAGATTATTGACGTACCAGGAGAATCTCCTAATTATGAGAAAAATGTGGAATCACCTCACATTACTGGGGAGGATGCTCTATTAGTATTGGACAACAAGAGGAGAAGAATGGGCTTGGGAAAGAATATTGGGCCTGCTGAACATAGTGAGTTGGGCCAGGTTGGTAACACTACTAAAACACAAAGTGGGCTACCAATTATGGATGATGTAGAAATGACTAATGAGGATGGTATTATTGCAAAAAACTTGTTGGGGGGCGGGTCTGTGAACATTATGAATGTGTTGAGTTGGAATTGCCGTGGGCTTGGGAACCAGCGGGCTATTCAATTCCTAAAAGAGATTGTATCTCAAAAGAAGCCTAATTTTATTTTCCTTAGTGAAACAAAAAGTGATAAAAATAAAATGGAGAGAGTGGGCCGTGTGTTGGGATTTGAAGGTATCTTTATTGTTGAAGCCCAAAGGAATTCGGGTGGATTAGCATTTCTTTGGAAGAATGAGGATGATGGGTACATCTTGGGCTACTCTAACAATCATATAGATTATTTGGTCAAGTCCACTGAGAAAGGAGACTGGAGACTTACGGGCGTATATGGTGAACCCGTTCGTACTCGAAGACACTTAACATGGGACCTGCTTCGTTTTCTTGCAAGAGATTCGACTACCCCCTGGTGCGTGATCGGCGATTTGAACAACATCGTAAGGCATGAGGATAAAAGAGGCGGCCGACGATACCCCCAGAATCTCATTGATGGATTCCAGCAAGCTCTGAACGACTGTCGCCTTCAAGATATGGAGCTTATCGGACACCTTTTCACCTGGGAGAAGGGCAGAGGCACCACGGCTTGGGTTGAAGTCCGACTAGACAGAGCATTGGTTAATGCTCAGTGGGCTCAGGTATTCTCCTTAGCTTCCTTATTTAATTTGGAATTGTCTTCATCTGACCACTGCCCCCTATTACTGGAACCGGTTGTTGTCCATAATGGTATCCCTAATCGCAAATTCAAAATGGAAAATGCCTGGTTTAAAGAACCAGTGTGCTTGGAGATAATTCGAGATTGTTGGCAGTTAGCAAGGGAAGCTAATTTCTCTAGAAAATTGTTACTTTGTGCTGATAAACTAAGTGTGTGGGGAAAAGAAGTGACAGGGAATTTCAAGGTCAAAATTTGGAGATACAAATCTGAATTAAAAAACTTGAAGAGCAAAAGGGACTCTGATTCTGTTCAGCGATACAGTGAGATAAAAAAAAGAACTTTTCAAAGTGTTAGATCAAAGAGAGGCCTTTTGGAAACAACGATCAAAGCAGCTGTGGTTAAAGGAGGGTGACCAGAACAGTAGCTATTTTCATAAGATGGCAACTACTCGTAAAAGACAGAACTGTATAGACCGACTGAGAGATAATCATGGAAATTGGGTAGATTGGGACAATGGTTTGTCAAATGTGGTCACAAGTTATTTCAACTCTCTTTTTCAGTCAACCGATACTAGCTGTCAAGAAGTCATTGATTATGTTCGTAACTCAACGCCAGACTTTGTTCATTCTGAATTACGTCAAGTGGTCACGGTGGAAGAAGTGAAAAAGGCAGTGTTTCAAATGCACCCCGATAAAAGCCCGGGACCTGATGGCATGATACCAGCGTTTTATCAAAAATGTTGGTCTATTGTGGGTATTGATGTGGCAAAAGTTGTTCAAAAGTTCTTTGAAACAGGGGAATTTGAAGAAGGTTGTGGAGATGCAAATATAGTCCTTATCCCAAAGAAAAAGAATCCCGAAGACATGACACAATTGAGGCCGATTGCTCTATGCAATGTGATATACAAAATTATTACAAAAGTCTTGGTGAATCGTATGAAACCTTTTATGGACTTTATTGTTTCTGATACTCAAAGCGCTTTCATTCCGGGGCGTCTTATTTCAGACAATGTTCTCATTTCCTTTGAAGTGCTTCACTACTTAAAGAGAAAGAGGAAAGGCAAAGAGGGTTTTATGGCTTTAAAACTAGATATGAGCAAGGCTTACGACAGAATAGAGTGGGAGTTCTTAAAGGCTATGCTTGGGAAGTTAGGCTTTGAGAACCGGTGGATCCGTTTATTCATGAAATGTGTGTCTTCAGCTCGTTATACTGTGACTCATGGTGGGTGTGAGATGGGACCAATTTTAGGGGTGTTCATTGGATCACATCCAATGGATTTGGACTCATCCAATCCAATCCAATTATTTATTGGATATTTGATTTTTCCATCCGATCCAATCCAATTGAATTGAGTCATCCGATCCGATCCGATCCAATGGATGTATTGGATTGGATCGGTTCCATCCATTGGATGCTTTAACTGGTTTTTTATTAGATTGGATTGGATCCATCCAATGAATTCCATGGATGAATCCAATCTATTTTAACCACTATTTAGGCTAATTTCATTAAAAAAAATTATATGAAAAAATATAATTTAAAACCTAATAATCTAACATAGATAATAAAATAATATATAAAATATTAAATAAAATAATTAAATATATAAAATTATAAATATTAAATATGATTGGATGGACATTGGATGATATTGGATTGGATTGCATCGGTTATCCATTGGATCGGATGTCTCATCCAACATCCGATCCGATCCAATTGGATTTTTAAAATTTGCATCCGATCCGATCCAATTTTGATTGGATATCCGATTCTATTGGATCGGTTGGGATTGGATCGGTCGGTTGAAATCGGATTGGATGACTTTCTGCACACCCCTAACCAATTTTACCTTCACGAGGTATCCGACAAGGGGACCCCCTTTCTCCATACTTATTCATTTTGTGTGCTGAAGGACTGACTGCCTTAATTCGTCGCTTTGAATCAAGAGGATTGCTTCATGGTTGTAAAGTTGCTAACGGTGCACCCCGAATATCCCATATGTTATTTGCAGACGACAGTTACCTCTATTGCAAAGCAACTAGCGCAGAGGCTATTAGAATCCAAGAAGTGTTGCAGAAATTTGAAGCGGCTTCGGGTCAGAAGGTAAATTTCTCCAAGTCATCCATCTTTTTTAGTACGAATACTGCTTTGGCAATCCGAAACGACATAAGTAACTTCCTGGGAATGACCATCGCTGGAGAGAACAGCTTGTATCTAGGCTTGCCCAGTACCATGTCTCGTAACAAAACGGTCGTGCTGGGTTTCCTAAAGGAAAGAGTTCGTAAGCGTATTCAAGGGTGGGAATCGAAGTTTCTTTCAAGGGCGGGAAAGGAAGTCCTTATCAAGACAGTTGCACAGTCATTACCTAGCTACGCTATGAGCGTTTTCCTTCTTCCGGTAGACATCACTAATGACATGGAGAGGGTGATGGCAAAGTTTTGGTGGCAGTCCTCTAGAAACTCTGGGAAAGGAATTCATTGGCGTTCTTGGGATAAGCTTTGTATCCATAAAGACAAAGGTGGAATGGGTTTTCGCAACCTTCGGGATTTTAACTTGGCTCTCTTGGGAAAACAAGGATGGCGCTTAATCTCGCGACCTGATTCGCTAGTGGCAAAAGTTTTCAAGGCGAGATATTTCCCACAAGGATCCTACCTTAGCTCTTCACTAGGGAACAATCCTAGTTTTGTGTGGCGCAGTATTTGGGAAGCTCAACAACTTGTTCGTAAAGGTGTTAGGTGGTGTGTTGGGGACGGTCGCGACATTCAGGTAGCTCATGATCCATGGTTACCATGTAATGACAATCCTTTCATCATTTCATCGCATCCTAATCTTTTGAATGCTTCGGTCCACAACCTGATGAAAACCGATGGTGTGGGATGGGATATTGAGCTACTTGAAGACATGTTTGAACCAAGGGATGCTCACCTGATAAAAAGCATATGGTCTCGGATCTTGACAAGGATAGCTTGATTTGGTGCTATGAAACTTCAGGTTTGTACTCGGTTAAAAGTGCATACAATCTTCTTCAAAGTCTTCATGGCAGATGGGACAACACTCAATCAGAAACTTCTAAATTCTGGTCAAAATTCTGGAAACTAAAGCTACCTCCAAAAGTCAAGAACACTGTGTGGCGAGCGGGTAGTAATTGTCTCCCAACCTTGTGCCGATTGCAAACGAAGAGGGTGAACGTCAGCTCCCTTTGTCCTATTTGCCAAGTGGAAGAAGAGACCATCATGCATGCTCTAGTGACTTGTTCAACGGTCAAACAAGTCTGGAACCGTGTGGGCATTGGTACATCCGCTCAAACTGCCGACTGCTCTTTCTTGGACTGGTGCATACAAGTTTTTGCAGATCTGGATATGGAAGGTAAATTGCTTTTATCAATGCTTTGTTGGGCAATTTGGAGTGCAAGGAATGATTGTGTTTGGAATAGAAAGATGGTGAGTGTGGATGGTATAGTAGTGTTAGCAAAAGGTTATCTTGATCAATGGCAAAGTGCTCAAAACTCTCTCATTGAGACATCATGGTCTGGTTTACAGACGGGTGATGGGGCTGAGCATTGAACCGCTCCAACTGAAAGTAGTATCAAGATCAATGTGGACGCTGCTATATTTGAGGAGGCTAATAGCTACGGAATTGGCTTAGTAGCTCGCGATCACCATGGCTTTCTACTTCAAGGCCAAATGGATCTTCTTGAAGGGCATGCTACACCTGAATTGGCCGAAGCAATTGGTGTGCGTGAAGCTTTGAGTTGGATCAAAGATCATGCATGGCAAAGAGTGATCATTGAAACTGACTGCTTAGTGGTTATCCAAGCACTGAGAAGTTCTGTTCAAATGATCTGTCCTTTTGGTCAAGTTATTTCTATTTGTAAGCAACTCATTACTGATTTGCCTTTTGTCTCAGTGTTGTTTGTGAAACGATCAGCTAATGTGGTAGCTTATAACTTTGCAAGAGCTTCCATATTATTTCCTGGTCGTCGTTTTCGGTATGGAGTCTGTTCCTACCGATTTGTTACCTTGTTTGGTAACTGATTTTGTTGGTTAATAATAATATCACATTTTCCATTCAAAAAAAAAAAAAAATTTATTAAATTAACTTATTATTACTAATATAAATTTGTGAATGATTTTTTAAGGGGGGCCATGGCCACCTCTCGGCTACATGTAGTTCCACTTCTAGTTTTTTTATATTTATTTGTGTTAAAAGTTATTTTCAAGTTAATTATATTAAAAAATTATCGAAAATTGAATTCAAGATTTGTCTTCAAGTTAGTTTTCGTCAACATTTATAGTTTTTTATACTTTTTATGCAAAATTATGTTTTTTTTTTCAATAATATGAAAAAACCAAGTAAGGGTAACCATGTCCTCTTAACTAGAAGAGTAACCAGTTACCATAAAATGGTAATTAGTTACCTTATACTATTTTTTCTATATTTTTTATTCTTTTTCTAAAAGATATCATAAAATTATTTTTTCGACAAAATCGTAATTTTTACAAACTTATACTTTAAAAATCATAACAATAAAAATTCTAAAAGAAAAAAAAAAGAACTTTTTGGGTATCAAGTTGATAAATACTCAAGTGTTAAGAGACCCAAACTCTCTTTACCGGGCCACTTCTATTTTTCAGTTAGAATTTGGAAAGGGAAATTTCATTTTTAATGGTTAAAAAAATACCTTTTAACAAAATTTAGACTCATAATTAATTTATACAATTTAATGCTATTATTTTCAATTTCTACCTAAAATGCCCCCCTTTCATTTTCCTTCTCTCTTTGTCTCTTTCTCTTCCTCACTCTCTTTCCCTCAAACTCAGGCAGACCACCCACCACCACCACTGAACCTCTTCTCCTCCACCACCGAACCTCCTCATCTACCCAAAACTTAATCCAACAACCCCCAAATCTCACCTACCCAAATCTTTTTCTCTTCCTCCTCCTCGACTTCTCTCAACCACCATCGCCATTCGCCACCGCCCACTTATCCCTCCCCCAATTAGAAGCTCATTGAATTCGTATTTGTTTGAGACATTAGATGGTGGTGGAGGGTATGATTTTCTGGCCAAAATGGAATTATCGATAGGTTATCGATACTTTGTCGATAGTTTATCGATGGTTTTGTCTACACACTGCTTTTTTTGTGTGCAAACAGAAATCATCGATAACCTATCGATAACCTATCGACAACTTATCGATAAATATCATCGATATACTATCGATAAATGTCATCGATAAACTATCGATAACCTATCGATAACCTATCGATAAATGTAATAAAAAAAATCCAATAAAAAAAATAAACACGAAGATGAAGACGGAGACAGAGGTTTGGGGCCTCTGGGTTTTTCGATGCTTGAGTGCTATGGAGGTCCGACCGGTCTTGGGCCTCTGGGTTTCGTCTGGGTTTTTGGATAGATGAAAATGTTCGGTGGTGGAGGAAAGGAGGTTCGGTAGTGGTGGTTGGGTGGTCTTGGTGCCTGGGTCTGGTTGGTCTCGGTGGTGCGAGGAAGAAGAAGAGAGAATGAGGAAGAGAAAGAGACAGAGAGAGAGAAGGAAAATGAAATTTTGTTAGAGGGTGTTTTTTTAAGCATTAAAAATGAAATTTCCCTTTGGAAATTGAGTGTTCCATTCCATCACTAAATCCTCCAACTCTAGCTAATAGGCAATTGCTATAGTAAAATAGATATAAGACAAGGGTGGCTGATGATTATGATTTATGAATTTAATAATATCATATCAAATCTTTAGTTTAGTCAATAATCACAATTTATATTTTATTGCCATAATCAATGGGATTATAACATTATATTTGGCCGTTCTTTACTCAGGAGTTTTCATTATAAAAAATATATATTCATTTGAGTGAGTCAGTATTGCCAAATGCCACTCAAGGAAATGAGGAATTTAAAAGATTTTATATTTTTTAAAGGTTACCAATTTGATCATCTATTTTATTAAATGATAAAATAGATTTTATATTTTTTAAAATAGTACAAATAGGACCATGAACTAATTTTTTGTCAAAAATAAAATTTAATAATAATTCAATTTAGAAATATTATGATAAAATTAGTTACATGTTCGTGTTAGGAAATATCTTCAAATTGGTTATATGAAAAATAAAATATTAAAAATTAAGCTCATAGTCTTATTTTTATTATTTTGAAAAATACAAGATTTATTTATCATTTTAAAAAATAGAGAATACAATCAGTAACTTTTACAAAATACATGATCTAAAGTAATATTTACTTATATTTTTATTCTAAAGTAAATACAAAAGAACATTGTTATTGGACATAGTAAATTTTTTAATAACTCTCAATACAAAACTATTAAATCCAAAAAAAAAAAAAATTAATGCTTGTTCAGTAATATTTTTGCTTTTTTGTTTTTCGTAATATTATTTAACAAAAATTTATTTTTCAATATTTTTGACTAATTTATCAGAAAATTGTTTTTTTTTTTATTTGATACCGAATAAGTAATTATTGTTGAGTCCCACCAAGCCTAAATAAACTTCTCCTTCAAAAAAAAAAAAAAGTCCTGAATAAATTTTTCATAATTCCATTTTATTAGGAAAAATAAATAATTAAACCTTTGGATAAGACCATGTCCAATAATAGGGTAAAAAAAATACTTGAGACAAAAATTTGTAAATGTTATATATATGACACACTTTTTATAATTGTGCAGTAAATTAAGATGCACTATATCCTATTAGAATTTCACAGTGAAGTATGATTCCAGGAGAATAGTATTAAAATGAGTGAGCTCTTAAGAATTCTTTGTGTTGCACACCTACACTTTATTTATAGAAAAAAACATTGGATTTTCAAAAAACTTAGTATTGTTTAGTTTGCTTAATTTTTAAAATTAAAAGTATGAATACATATATGGCAATGGAAAAATGAAAATTTATTAAAAATTAGATATGCTCAAGTGATTGTTAAGATATCATACTCTCCTCTATCGACTCAAGTGCAGCCTTTACTTAATTATGTGTACATTATAAAATATTAAGAAATTCTAATGTACTTTCTAATAATAATTAAGAAGTTATATTTTAATTTAATCCAGCTATAATCATAAAAGTTGGGGCGTTAGGTACCACATTAGCTGCCTTTTATTCTAATCTTTATTTTAACATTCCCATATAAAGAGTATATTATAAGTTGTTTGTTGGATGTTACTTATAAAATAGGGTTGATGATAAGATAAACTAAATCAGCCAACTCAATACTCCATATGTGTACCCAAGCAAGCTATCAATGTGTTATAAGCAAAAATATGTAAAGATAATCATACTAAAAAGCATCTAATCTAATCCAACCCAATCCAGTTCATTTATTTCATTGTAATCATGTCCCTACGAATATGATTTCTTTGATCATTGCTTTCAGTGAAATCCTTTCAACGAATCAGTTAATGCATTCTTCCTCTCAAAATAAATCTTTGAACAAATCTTCTCTTAATCACAGGTCCAATATTATTGCAACTTGTTTAAAATTCAAAAGATAGAAGATGTAACGTCCTGTCTCACAAAGACTACGTGTGTATTTTTACAAAATTACTTTACTACTAATTATATAATTATACGAAAAGTGTGATTAATTAAAAATTTGTAGTCAACACACAACTTTTATAAAAGATGACTGTTATTATTTACGGGGACTCCTTGTTTTTAAAATATTTACATTCAGTTCCACAAGTGATTTTACAAAATAGGTTCACGCTTCAAAATCCATTCAAAATGGGAAATCCTATTCATTGGGCCGTGGCATCGGGGCTGATTGTACACTACTGTTGAGACCTCAAACTCATGGTTGTTCAACTTTGCCCTTCTCTTTACCTGCATCATTAAGCACCCGTGAGTCACAGAGACTCAACAAGAAAAGTGACTAATTCCATAAGCAATATAAAATCAATTTAATCACACCATAACAAAATTATACAATTATAACATATCACATACTAATAGGCTTACACAACTTCACGTCATTATAATCATACAATATTGGTGCTTCATAAAACACCATTACCACTCGTTATCCACAAGTTACGTATGTCACTATCGTTGCCCGATACATCGAACGATAAGTAAGAAACCTATCCGCGGTTTCAAGAGTAATTACTCATAACGGTAATGACTGTTTCTAACTCTCGATCATAATCGAGGCATAACAAACACACACACAGGACCTCGATCATAATCGAGACTATAACATAACCGTGATTCATTTAACCGTAAGTGGTGCGTATCGCTTTTCTTATCTCAGTCCAAAAATAAGGCGTGCGGACCGACCTGAGTGGTAACAAAGCTTGATGATCCCGGGTCCTATGTCACGACAACAAAATTCAGTAAATACCTTAATCAAATTTCAGGAATAAAACCTAATCCCCATAACCGGATAATCCTAACTCCCACTGGTCCAAACTAACCCAAATATCTATTGGGATTTTATGCCTTAAATAAAACTCATTCCAATACAATCTGATTTGTTATCAATAGAAGATTAGAAGTCATTTATGTTTACATGTAGTTTTCATGTGTTATGGTTTAATGTGTACAAAATATGTTAAGTCCAGAACATATAGTTATTCATAATTACAGTAATGTCAACACAGTGGAATGTAATTGTGATTATATTCTTCAAAAGATAATGTCCCTTGATTCATCAGTGCACTGAATTTACACTGATGTGATAATCAACGATAAAGTATACTTACACCTTGGATAAGTGTTATGTTCTTTCCAGGATATTGGCAAAGTATGCTAGTTTCAGATGTATGGAGTATACATTGGACTGAGACCGATATTGATCTTGGTAAATATATTATAATCTTACCGTTGTATCTTTTTAAGTCAATATCAATGGTTGATCTTAGATCAAAAGATATTAATCTTGACATGTTTAGGTTCAATCTCAAGAGTGTTATTTGTGTTCTTTGATTTGTTAGTTAAGCCTACCTTTTGGTCTGGGTGATACGTACATTTTGGGAACATAATAGTACAATTGAGTGGGAGCGCTAAACATAGATATGAAATCTATAGCTTCTATCTGGACATAGAAGTGAAACGATGATTTCCTTCGAGCTTGGCTCTTCTCCGAATTGGATTGAATTGGAAAATTCAAAATTTGTACTTATACGCATTGGATGTTGATTGACATGTAAAAGTAACCAATCCAATCCAATCCACACATTTAAAAAAAAAAAGTTATATATATAAATAATATTTTAATGTAAATAAAATAGTAATTTAAAGTCTAATGGATATAATACAATTATTTCAAAACTTAATATATCAAATGTATATTCTATTCATATATATAATTTTTTTTTTCTAGATACATCAACATTAACATTTTTACATTAACCTTCTCTCTTAATTTTATTACACATATACCACTTGCACATCAAATCCATGCACCTATCAACCATCAATCAACTCTCAATCACTTCCCTTTCTTTTTTTTCATTTGATTTTTTCATTTCTATTCAGTTTTTTTTTTTGAATCAGATCAAGTAACCTCCATTGTTGAACCATAACTCCCCACGATTCCTCAACAATTTTTCCTTCTCATTTTTGTTCTTCAAAATTTTTTCAACTCCCACTTAACCAATCCCATAACTGTTTTCCCTCTTTCCTTTTGTTTTCAATCTCTATTTAAAATGATTGTGACCCGTTCATCCTCATCTCCTTCCCCTGTTCAGAAAAAAAAAATCCAAAATTGGTTTGAAATCACTAGCTAATAAAGCTAAGGGAAAACATCCTATTATTTGAGGAGGAAGATTCTGATTTTGCTCCTCCATTAACGAAGCGTGGGAGACCTCGTCCTAAGAAGAAAACAAAGCTCGGTGTGCAAGAAAAAATGGCTGAAGACGTTTCTGGGGAAAAAGCTAATGTTGGTGCTGATGTTTGAACCGAGGTTTGTTTTTGGTTTTCCCCAATTTTTGAAATTTTTTCATATTCAACTTTTGTGGGTTTTGTGTTTATTTGATTTTTCATTTTGTAATAGTTTTTTCATAGTTTTTAATAGTGTAAACACCTTCTGTATGTATTTTTTTTAATATGTTTTTTATCTAGTTGTTTCCTGTCCATTTTTATATCATCAATGAGTAACAATGAGATTTATCATGGATGTTGATGTTCAAATAGTTTTTCCTGTATTTTAGTTTGTATACAGTTGTTTTGTAGTTTTATTATAGTTCTGCTACTTGCATATGTTATTTCATTATAAAACTAATATGCAACTATTTGCACAAAACTTACTATGTATAACTACTATTTCTTAGTCCCCGTCAAATTAAATTCCTGCATAATATATGAACTATCATAAAAAGATAATGCAACTATAAGGCAACCAAAACAAAAAATAAACAGACTTATATGTAACTGGTTGTACCTTAATTCAATTTTACTCTTCTTATTGTGTTTTTTAAAAAATATATTTATATTGGAAACCAGTAATCAATCAAAATGCAACTGTATATAACGTAGATGTATTATTCATAAGGTTTTTTTAAAAAAATTTCACATCATACATTGTTTTGGATTTGGTGGGAGCTCCAGATCTGTTTGTTACAGATCCACATTTCATGAATCTGGATTTCGATATTAGGGGGAGTTGTTTTGATCGAATAAAACAGAAAACAAATGTGTAATTTCAGTTTCTTCATAGTTTTTTTTTGATTTTTTTTCGTCATTTTCTGTTTAGATCATTGCATGTCTTCTTTTCCAGTTGATTTCGCCAGAATTAATGGTTGTATTTTCCTCGTTTTAGTTTCATTTTGGTTGTTTTGCGGTTTTGAAACTATCGAGGTATGTTTATCTTCAATGTTCGCTCTGTACAGCTGAAGACTTAGTGCATGTGGTATTTTTATAAATATTTGTATGTGGACTGTATAAATGTTTAATGGGCCGACCCATAGTATTTTTGTAATTTATTTTTTCCTTTTTTGTATTTTTATGTTTTTTCCTTAGATAATACTAGTTTTCTTATTTTATTTTTGTTAGATATGAAGATATATGTAGGGACAAATAAGTTTGGAAGTTATTTTAGTTGTAAGTTGTATTCCACATACATTGCCCTCAATCCTCAGAACACGAAAGTATCAAGTTAGATAAATTAACAATTAACCCAAGATCTATTTGTATATAACATAGAACACAATAATAAGATATAATAATTAGGTATGTGTACCTGATTGATACATAGCAATTATCTCAGTTTGATCCACAGCAGTTACTCCAATTCGATAGTGCAATACTATCAACTAAGTCTTCCTCCCTAGATCTCTAAATCAGAAGCAGTTTATTTTATCTGATTATCAAAAGGTATACAATTGTGATGAGACAATATGTATTTATAGAGTTAGGGAGGGGACTTAGCTACAAAACCCTAGTTGGGCTGGGCCTGCTCATCAAAGGCTTCAGTCAACTAGAAAAGCCCACACTTCTGCTTCACCTAGACTTTACACACAGATGCTAAGCCCATTAACAATTGATCACCAACAACATGGGCTAACACAGCAAAGAACTATCCAATCAACCCAAGTTTTGATAAAACCAATAAAATTTAATGTAAGCCCAAATAAAAGTCTAACATTCTCCCACTTGGGCTACATTGATTTTAATACATATATATTATATATCAAAATAATTTTGTTTGAAAACGACTCATGGGTTGAACAACAGGAAAACATTTGTGGCCACTTTAAAAAATGATAGTTCTCTGATAGCATCTCAACATACCGGTCCAATTTAACCTTTGATAATGAACTATGACAGTCATATTGTTTTTAACTCAACAAAAGACATTCATAATCACAAATACCAAAGTATTAAATCGACATGGTCAATAAGTCTAGTAGTGTGGTAAGGAATTATGTTCAACATGTGATCAATTTAAAATAACATAATATCCTTATCAGTCCTCAATTTCACTGATACCGTGATGCTTAATAAATAAGCCAGTGAAATTAAACATACACCACTTAAAATAAGTTAGTGTCACTAAATATGCTTAAAGAATTAAGCCAACAACATATCATTGTCATTAAGCAAATAAATTTAAAAGACAATGATCACAACAATATGAACCACATGCTTTCAATTCAATCATTCTCGAGAATATAACAAAACATAATTGAAAACATATCCATTCAATAATAAAAAATATTGAAACATAAAATGTAGTTCATAACTTTATTCAGAAAATTACAAATAATAATTTCTAAAAACAAACAGAAAAGAAAACTCCCACTAACCCAAAAGATCAAAAGATTCTAAAATGCCCATATTAACAACATGTTTATTAAACAACACGGCACTTAACCCTTTGGTTAGAGGATCAGCTAACATCGACTCGGTCTTGCAATTTTCAATGACAATGTCTCCTTTCTTGACCAAGTCTCTGACAGTGAGATACTTTATTTCCATATGTTTAGAAGCACTACTAATCTTGTTATTCTTTGAAAAGAAAACAGCAGCATTATTATCACAATAGATTAGCATAGGTGTGGAAATAAAATCAACCACTCGTATCTCCGAAATAAAATTCTTCAGCCACAAAGCTTGCAAAGATGCCCCATAACATGCAACAAACTCAGCATACATAGTAGATGATGTGATCAAAGTCTGTTAGACACTCTTCCAAGAAATAGCAGCACCTGCCAAGGTGAAAATATAGCCAGAAGTTGACTTTAAATCATCTACACAACTACCAAAATCTGAATCTGAATAACCAACAACTCGAAGATTGTCAACATGCTTATACACAAGCATAAAACTCTTCGTTCTTTGCAAATATCTCAAAAATTTCTTGGCTGCAACCCAATGATCATGGCCAGGATCAGATAAATATCTCCCAAGAACATTTACTACGAAAGCTATGTCAGGTCGAGTGCAAACCTGAGCATACATCAAACTCCCTACTACACTTGCATAAGGGATGTTCTTCATTGCTCCTCTTTCCAAGTCGTTCTTAGGACATTGCTGCTTAGTGAACTTGTCCCCTTTCAGAATAGGAACGAACCGGCTTTACACAAATCCATGTTGAACCTTTTGAGCACACGATTAATGTAAGCTTCTTGAGATAAGCCAAGAACTTTTCGATTCATCACGATGGATCTCAATCCCCAAAACATAGGATGCCTCTCCAAGATCTTTCATATCAAAATTGGAAGACGAGAAAATTTTTGGTCTCATTTAGTAGTGACAAATCACTGCTGGCAAGTAAAATGTCATCTACATAAAGAACAAGAAAAATATAACGACTCCCACTGATCTTCATATAAATACACTGATCAAACTTGTTCTCTACAAAACCAAACGATGTCACAACCTTGTCAAACTTCAAGTACCACTGGCGAGATGCCTGTTTGAGACCATAAATGGATCGTTTCAACTTACAAACTAAGTGTTCTTTTCCTTTCTCCTTGTAGCCTTCAGGTTGAGACATATAGACTTCCTCATTCAATTTTCCATTCAGAAAAGCAGTTTTAACATGCATTTGATGCAACTCTAAATCAAAATGCGCAACTAAGGCCATAATAATTCTGAATGAATCTTTAGTGGAAACATGTGAGAAAGTTTCAGTGTAATCAATACCTTCTCTTTGAGTAAAGCCTTTAGCCACTAAACGCGCTTTAAACCTTTCAATCTGTCCCTTTTTATCCCTTTTAGCTTTTAAAATCCACTTACAACCTATTGGTTTAAAACCATCAGGTAATAAAACTAGCTCCCATACACCATTTTTCTTCATGGAGTCGATCTCATCATCCGTAGCTGCTAACCATTTTGAAGATTGTGGACTATTAAGTGCTTCACTAAAAGTGACAGGATCCACAAAATGATCAATATCATATTCTCCTTCTCCAAGATAAACAAAATTATCATGACACTTTGTTGACTTCTTTTGTCTCTGAGATCTTCTTAGAGGAGGTACTTATGGAATAACTTCTCTTTGTTGATCATTGTTTTGAATAACATCTTCCACAACTGGAATTTCTTCAATAACAGGATTCTCATTAACAATAGGAGCTTCATCATTAATAGGCCCTTCATCAATAATAGGACCTTCATCATCTTCGATATCGGGAGCAATGTATTCATCAACAATGGGAGCATTACCAACTGGAGTAGGATGGAGACTACTATTATCATCTCTTGAAAATGACATAGGAATACAAATTCCTTTAGAGGACTCCCCCATTTCAAGAGATGTTGAAGGAATTTTTTCAGCAACATCAAATTCCAGAAATTTAGCAGTCTGAGATTCAACAATTCGCGTACCACGAGTGGGACAGTAAAAGTGATAGCCTTTTGAGCGCATTGGATAACCAATGAAATAACAGCGATTTGTTCTCGGATCTAACTTTTTCAAATTAGGATCATAAATCTTTACTTCAGCTGGACAACCCCATACACGAAGATGATTTAGACTAGGCTTCCGCCCAGTCCACAACTCAAAAGGGGTCTTGGGAACAGATTTACTGGGAACACGATTTAAAATATAAGTTGCAGTCATAAGTGCTTCACCCCATAAAAACTCTGGAAGATTTGTTCTACTCATCATGCTTCTAACCATATCCATGAGAGTGCGATTTCTCCTTTCAGCAATGCCATTTTGTTCAGGTGAACCAGGCATAGTGTATTGAGCAACTATACCATTTTCTTGTAAGTATTCTGCAAAAAGCCCCATGTGTTGTTCAGATTCTGTATAACGACCATAATATTCTCCTCCACGATTAGAATGAACAACTTTGATGACTCTTCCTAATTGTTTCTCAACCTCATTTCGAAAAATTTTGAGTTTATCAAGGGCGTCAGATTTTTCTTTAATTAAATAGGTGAATCCATAACGAGAAAAATCATTGATAAAAGTGATAAAATATTTATTTCTGCACAATGTGGTGGAATAAGGACCACTGATGTCCGTGTGGATAATTTCCAATAAAGATTGACTGCGGTTTGCAGTCTTCTTTCTTGTTTTAGTCAATTTTCCACAAGTACAATCAACACAAGTATCCCAATCAGAAGCATCAAGAGGAGGAAGTATTTAAGATTTAATTAAACGATCAACCCTTTCTCTGGAAATATGACCCAATCTTTTGTGCCATAACAATAAGGATGTTTCCTTAATATGAGATCTTTTACCCACAGTATTCACAACATTAAAAGAGGAATCTAAAGGAGCCAATGACAACTTGTAAAGACCATCAGAATAAAAGCAATTTCCAATAATTCGAGAGTCAAGCATAATGTCAACATTATCATTTGCAAAATGAAAAGAATATCCTTGTTTAACCAAAAGCGAAAGCGAAACTAAATTCCTTTTAAAAGTAGGAACATAAAAGGTATTGTTCAAAATAATCTTAACAGTAGACTGTAATTCAAGAATATATGTTCCAACATAGATAACGTCAACTCCAACATCATTGCCCACTTTAAGCTTGGACTCCCTCTCACTTGGCTTCCTGAGATCCCTTAGCCCCTGTAAGGAAGCAGAAACATGAACAGTAGCACTACTATCTAACCACCAAGAATCAATAGGAACATCAACTAGATTAGATTCAAAACAAACACATGCTAATGGATTACCTGATTGTGCTTGCTTCTTTTCTAATCAAGTCTTAAATTTGTGACAGTCCGTTCTCCGATGCCCCAATTTTTCACAAAAGTAACACTTCACATTAGAGTATTTGGACTTTCCATTGTTATTCTTCTGTTTATTCTTATGCTCCTTACCATTACCATTCTGTTTAGTAGCACCATCATTTTTATTCTTGAATTTTCCTTTTCCTTTGTTGGGCTTGAGGTGAGAAACATAGTTAGCAGATTCATTCCTCTCCCTTTTAAGCTTGCTTTCTTCAGCTACACACTGAGAAATTAGGTCGCTGATAGTCCATGTTTGATTGTAAGTGTTGTAGGCTGTCTTGATAAGGCTGAAAGAGGCAGAAAGAGCATGAAGAGCTCGATGAATAATGAAAGAGTCAGGAAGAGGAATATTATGATCTTTCAACTTGGACCGAATATTCACCAATTTCAGAATAAAATCTCACACTCCTTTTAATTCATCACACTTAATGGTTGTCATTTCATCCATAAGATGTCCAACTTCAGCGTTTTCACCAGTGTCGTATAATTTTTCTACAGCATTGAAAAACTCTTTGGCATTTGTAGTGTCTGGCAAACCACTCAATAGATGTTCAGGAATGGATCTTTTCATAGTAAGAAGACTAAGTCGACTTGACTTTTCCCATTGTGCATGATGAGTTCTCTCGGCAGCTGTACTGGAGTCAGTAAGATCAGCAGGTTTTTCTTCTCGTAGGCACAAGTCCAAATCCATTATGCCTAAAGTAAATTCCACATCTCGTTTCCATGTCTTGTAGTTGGAAGCATTCAAAATATGGATGGAAGCATTATTGTTGTTCACAGAAAAGGAGACTGAAAAATTCAAAAATTAAAACTTGAATAAGCAATATGATTAATGTATTAGAAAATATTGTAGAATCAACTGGTCATTATAAACTCCCCTTTGGGGTGAGAATATAACACACACATGATCTACCTTCATGAAGTTAACAACAAAGAAAAAAATACATATCATTTAAGAACTTTATTACATTTGGGCAAATAAATTTCTTAAAAATATGTATTAATTCAAGCAAAAAAATAATAAATTTATATATTTAAATTATTACCTTTGGGCAAATAATTAAAATATATATATTTAATATTAACGCACTTCATGGAATGTGAACTAATATATGTAAATACTACCTTTGGGCAAGTAATTACACATATAGTCAACCAAAAGATATAATATTTTCTTCAACATGTGAAATTTGGTGATAAAACAATCATTGAAAATTAATAATTTTCAACCAAATTTCCAAAAGAGATATATAATTGCTTTTATTATATTGATAATCAAAAAATAAAGTGTCCACCATAACACATTATTTTTGTATCAAACAACCAAGTTTTATAACTTTAGAACAACAAATAATCAAAAGATGTGAATATAAGAAAATTGGTGGAGACTACATAGTGAAAATAACTTAAATAAGAGAGTGACTATGTCATATGGAACGAGAAGAAACCCAAAAAATTTTCTATGATCGACAGATTTCGAAAAATCATCAAAAAATATTTTTAATAATTTTTTAACTACATAATTATCATTAAAATAATAATAATTATTAAACGCAGTCAAAAAATTAATTAAAAATATAGAAAAATCAGAAATTGAATTTTAAGGACGCTGGAAAAAGAAACGTCAATAAACGACCTCTGACGTGGCCCCACGCGCCCCCACGCGCCACCTGCGCGAGTGGGCTTCGCGGCTGGACTCCTTCTTCTTCCTCCAGCCGGGTCCTGCAAACGGGTCACGCGACCCGGTTCGTCCAGTCGGGTCTGCAGGTGAAAACCGGCCAAAAAACCGACGGAAAAATGGGGATTTTGGATGGGTTTCGATCGGGAATCGATTTCTAGTTGATTTACACTATTAATTTCGTGTATTAAAGACTAAATGGGTAGATCTATGTTTAAAATTAATCTGAAAATTGAAGAACTTAAAAAAATTGATTGTGATATAAATTCTCGGTTGAAACACGAAATAAATTGTATAAGAACATTGATAAACAATTAATTATGAGAAATCTATAATCAATTTTAGATTAAAAACAATAAAATCAAAATACACAAATTATAATTTCATGTTATAATCATATAAACCCTAAAACTTTAAAGTTAAAATTCTCTTAATATACACAATGATTTCATGCATATAATATATCAATAGAACGAGAATTTAATGATAAACAAAACCCCTAAAGTTTTAAGATTTAAAAACAAAAAATTCAACATAAAATAATAACGAAATTCATATGTAATTATGGATAATTAACATATGCAAATTAATTATACTAATTATAGGTTCTAAATCATATACAATAGGCAATCTGATACCACAAGTTAGATAAATTAACAATTAACCCAAGATCTATTTGTATATAACATAGAACACAATAATAAGATATAATAATTAGGTATGTGTACCTGATTGATCCATAGCAATTATCTCAGTTTGATCCACAGCAGTTACTCCAATTCGATAGTGCAATACTATCAACTAAGTCTTCCTCCCTAGATCTCTAAATCAGAAGCAGTTTATTTTATCTGATTATCAAAAGGTATACAATTGTGATGAGACAATATGTATTTATAGAGTTAGGGAGGGGACTTAGCTACAAAACCCTAGTTGGGCTGGGCCTGCTCATCAAAGGCTTCAGTCAACTAGAAAAGCCCACACTTCTGCTTCACCTAGACTTTACACACAGATGCTAAGCCCATTAACAATTGATCACTAACAACATGGGCTAACACAACAAAGAACTATCCAATCAACCCAAGTTTTGATAAAACCAATAAAATTTAATGTAAGCCCAAATAAAAGTCTAACATCTGGGTCTCAGTCAGTGGCTTTCCTACTCCATCTCCTTATCCTAGAATTTTATAAATTCTAATGAAACACAACTACATATACTTCTAAAATACTCACTCAGTTCCATTTTAAAAATTAAAAATTAAAAAAAAAGTACTCAGTCAGTCAGTTTTTTTTTTATCAGCATGGATATACTAAATGTGTGGAATATGATTACGAATAATGAGTTATGAGTTTGTGGTCCGATTGGTCAAGACTAGAATGTTTCCGAACCAAAACAATAAAATCCCATCCATACATCATCATGATCAATGAAATCTTTCCTAGTATTTTTTATTTTTTTGATAAAAAAAACTTTCCTAATTAATTGAGGTCAAATTTGTACATATAACCTAATGGACTGGACTTGGTCCAAATGCTTGTGACCTTCTTGCTTGAGATTTGATTATATTAAGTCATTCTATTATTAAATCCACAACTATTCCTCTTGATAAAATCGCTTAAAACACATTGTAGAACATTAATGTTAATACAATAATACATGAAAAATCAACTTGATACTTGAGAAACAAAAATAAGCAAAATAATCTTACTTTTAGTGCAACTTTTTCTTTATGGTTTTTTATGAATTTTAATGTTTGTTTGTGACCCATTAACAAACCAATTAGAAAATAAAGCTTTAAAATGGATGATAACAAAAAGACAACCCATCTCTCTCTTTTTCCTAAATATAATAATGTTTTTCTTGGCACTAAATATAATTGTCTTGAGAACCCACTATCACTCTATCTTAAATTAATTGTGTTTAGATATTAATTCATTAAATAATTATAATTTTATTTTTTTCTCTAAAAAGGTATTACTGTTAGTTAATGATTATTATTATTGCATGGTAAGCCAACCTTCCATCTTTTCCAAATTTCCATTACCATGTTTTGTTTGAGAGTACCAACCAACAAAACCCAACTTCTCTTTCTCTCTTTCTTAATAAACCAACAAACAAACCTTTAATAAAGTGAAATTCTCTATCAATTTCCCTCTCAAATTCCGTGTCTTCCTTCCTTTCCTAAAATAAAAGATTTTTTTTTTCTTTCCTAAAACAAAAATATTAGCTCTTCCTTATAAGTCAAGCAAGAATCCCTCTCTCTACTTTTTTTTTTTCCTCTCTCATTTACCAGGAAGAAGTTTTTTTTTTTTTTTTTTCAAAAAAGAAAACGAGTGAACCCCACCGGCTACTTCTCCATACCCAAAGCTTGAGTCTTTTTTTTTTGTGTGTGTTTGAAGACTCAAAAGCAATGGCTCATAATATGGTGAAGAAGGAGAGAGTAGGTGGGAACTCGAGAAAATACCAAAGAGAGCAATCTCAAACTGAAACCGTCATGCCCGTTTACACACAACCACAAGACTTGGTTTCCCCGTTTGGCCAACTGGGTATCGACATTTCTGACTCCGACCTCCGGGAAACGGCCTACGAGATCCTAGTCGGAGCATGCCGGAGTACAGGCGGAAAGCCGTTGACTTACATCTCACAGTCCGAGAAGACCGACCGGGCTCCTGCGGCGACCCTCATGGCGTCGCCGTCGCTGCAGAGATCGCTAACTTCGACGGCGGCTAGTAGGGTGAAAAAGGCGCTTGGGTTGAAATCGTCTGCGAGTTTGAAGAGGAGAGGGGAGGAGAGTGAGGGGAAGTCGAAACGTTCTGTCACTGTGGGTGAGATGATGAGGGTTCAGATGAGAGTTTCGGAGCAGACTGATTCGAGGATTAGGAGAGCTCTGTTGAGGGTCGCTGCTGGTCAGGTCTGTCAATTGACTTAACTTCTTCAATTTGTGTTTTTTTTAAGTTATGAATTTCAAATTTTGCATGTGGAAATGTTTTTTTTTTTGAGACAACTAAGGAACGAATCTTTGTTGTTTACATGTGGTTGAGTCCTAGGAATGTGGATCAGTGATAGTTTTGAATTTGATTTTTCTTTTTTGACTAAAGATGATGAACTGAATTAGTGTAATTTTTTTGTTTCTTTTTAATTGATAATTAAAAGCTCGGAAGAAGAATGGAGACTATGGTTTTGCCATTGGAGTTTCTACAACAGTTCAAGGCCTCAGATTTTCCCAATCAACAACAAGAATTTGAAGCTTGGCAGAGGAGAAATTTGAAGATTTTAGAGGCAGGACTACTTTTGCACCCTTGTGTGCCACTTGATAAGACAGATAGCGCCCCGAAACGACTCCGAATGATCATTCAATCATCGTTAGAGAAACCTATAGAAACTGGTAAGAACAGTGAATCGATGCAAGCACTTCGCAGTGTTGTTATGTCTCTTGCTTGCAGATCATTCGATGGTTCGGTTTCTGATACTTGCCATTGGGCTGATGGGTATCCTTTGAATCTTAAGCTTTACCAAATGCTTTTAGAATCATGTTTTGATGTGAATGAAGAAACGTCTGTGATTGAAGAGGTTGATGAGGTGTTAGAACTCATGAAGAAGACTTGGCCTATCCTTGGAATAAACCAAATGCTGCATAATCTTTGTTTCTTATGGATTTTGTTTCATCGTTTTGTTACAACTGGTGAAGTAGAGAGTGATTTGCTGTTGGCTTCCAATAATCTTCTGGTGGAAGTTGAAAAAGATGCCAGGACAACTGTTGATTCGGTTTATTCTAAGATATTAAGCTCTACCTTAAGTTCGATAATGGGTTGGGCTGAGAAAAGGCTCCTATCTTACAGAGATATATTCGACAGTGACAATATTGAATCAATGCAGAATGTTGTTTCTCTTGGGGTGTTATCAGCAAAGATATTGGTGGAAGATATTTCTCATAACTATCACAAGAAGAGAAAAGATACCGATGTGGCTCGAGACAGGGTTGACTCTTACATTAGATCCTCATTGCGGAAAGCTTTTGTTCAGGCAAGTTCTGGTAGCATTGCTTAACTGTAAATGGTGATTTTTGGTTCTTTTTTACGTTTGCTCAAGATCTTGTTTGAACTTTTCTGTTTCAGAAACTTGAAAAATTGAAGTCGAGCCAGCGTTCATCTAAGAGCAAAAAAAATAATATCCCTCTACTAGCCATCCTTGCACAAGACATTAGTGAACTGGCTTTTAGTGAGAAAGCTGTATATAGTCCAGTTTTGAAGGGATGGCACCCCCTTGCAGCAGGTGTTTCTGTAGCTACCCTTCATTCTTGCTATGGGAATGAGCTGAAGCAATTCGTGGCCAGTGTTAGTGAGTTGACGCCTGACGCTTTACAAGTGCTGAAAGCTGCCGATAAATTGGAGAAGGATCTTGTGCAGATTGCTGTTGAAGATGCTGTAAATAGCGATGATGGTGGGAAGTCCGTCATTAGGGAGATGCCTCCTTATGAGGCCGAAGCTGTAATTGTCACTCTGGTGAAGGATTGGATAAAGACAAGAGTGGACAGACTTAAGGAATGGATTGACAGGAATCTACAACTAGAGGTAATAGTGCATACCTTGTTGAGCTTTACTGGAACCAATTAATTGTATCTGACTTGATTAAATTTGAGAGTGGTATTGGGATGGTCTGTGCGACTCATTATTAGTTTTAGGATCACTTAAAGAGGTCAAACTTTACACTTTAGAAATAAAGAAAGGAAAAAAGAGTTAATACTGTAGTTTGACCAACTTTTGACCAAGTGAAACACCATTATACTAAAAAACTATTTAGTTCCAGCTTGGCTACACAATTATTGAATTTGTGGGATTCACCAACTACTTTTTATTTGTGTTGTTGCAGTGTTGGTGTCACTACACTGTTGGAAAACTTCTTGGTGTTTTGATTTAATCTTTGTTAACTGACCATGAGAATAATATGTTTTCTACAGGTATGGGATCCGCAAGCAAATAAAGAACATTTTGCTCCCTCTGCTATTGAAGTACTACGCATTATAGACGATACTTTAGAAGCATTCTTTCTGTTGCCAATACCTATGCACTCGGTCTTGGTTCCTGATTTGATGAAGGCTCTTGACAGATGTCTCCAACACTATGTATCAAAGATCAAGTCTGGCTGTGGTATGTAGTTTAGTTGGTAGAAATCTGATGCTTTAACTGTAGATTAAAAATCTCTTTGGTGACCGCCTTTTCTCCTGTCTCCAGGGTCTCGAAGTTCATTTGTTCCTACTCTGCCTCCTATGACTAGATGTTCGACCGGATCAAAGTTTGGCGTATTCAAGAAGAAGGACAAGTCACATTTAACACAGAGGAAATCCCAGGTTGGCAACACAAATGGGGATTCCTTGTTTGGGGTACCCCAACTTTGTGTTCGCATAAGTACTTTGCAGCTCATTCGATTGGAGTTGGGAGTATTTAAAAAGAGGATAGTTGCTCATCTGGGGAACCCAGAATCTGATATTGCAGATCGTTTGGGCAAAATGTTTGAACTTTCAGAATCTGCTTGCATTGAAGGAATCCTACAACTCTGCGAAGCAACAGCATACAAGGTCGTCTTCCATGAGCTAACTCATGTTCTCTGGGATGGTTTGTACATGGGTGAAGTTTCTACATCTAGGATTGAGCCTTTTCTTCAGGAACTCGAGCAATATTTGGAGGTTATTTCTACAACAGTGCATGACAGGGTCAGAACACGCGTTATCACAGATGTAATGAAAGCTTCTTTTGATTGTTTCCTATTAGTTTTACTAGCTGGTGGTCCTTCTCGGGCTTTCACTCTTCAAGATTCCGTCATAATAGAGGAGGACTTTAAGTTTCTCACAGATCTGTTCTGGTCCAATGGAGATGGATTGCCATCTGAAATAATAGATAAATTTTCTAAGGTAGTGAAAAATGTTCTTCCCCTATATCACACAGATACCGAAAGCCTAATAGAACAGTTCAAACATGTGACTCTGGAGAACTTGGGGTCTTCTGCTAAATCCAGGCTTCCTTTGCCTCCAACTTCAGGTCAGTGGAGTCCGAATGAACCAAACACACTTCTCCGAGTTTTGTGTTATCGGGACGATGAGGCTGCTGCAAAGTTTCTCAAGAAAACATACAACTTGCCTAAGAAACTTTAAGTTGAATTGAGGAAAGACAGGGAAAAGATACAATTCATAGGTGTGGATTGGGTGTCGTGAGTCCATGGCGATCTCGTTTTAATTATACACAGCTCTAACTATAGTTTTCTCAGACTGCTGCCCGAGTCAAGACTAAACAAACATGTCTGATGTATTGATAATTATTGGCTGCATTCTTTTGTTCAGAAATCTTCCAAGTTTTCAAGTTGGAAAGGATCGTGAAGACATACATGAGCTGGGTCTTTCATGCTCAAGGAAGAATTATTCTTCCATAACATGAGAATCATTCTTCCCAGCCAACCACCCAATGGAATGTGTGGAAAACTTCAGCTTTCAACTTTCAAGTAAATTAACCTCATATTATACAGGGCAATGCATACACTGACGAACCGAGTCACACAGAGAAAGAAATACATGTACATATATTTATAATATATAATTATTCTATTTATTTATTTATTATTATTATTTATCTTTTTGGAGTGTATTATTTGCAAAGTCTTGCAATTTTTGGTTTTTTGAGTTATTCTGTTAGGCAGTCTTGTACGAGTGAGCATAAAAATATTGGATTGTGTAACTAATCATTGTATTATATGTTTGTCATTAAGTTTTTTTAGCCCTCATATGATCATATTACTTTAATGATGACTAATTCTATGATATATTTTTTGCTTGGTTTTACCGTATTAAAATTTGTATACAAAGAATTCAGAGACAGGATAATGTCAAATAATTACAAATAATGATATTCAAAGCCTGATTTTTCTTTCAATTTTCATACTAAGTTTTTTTTTAATGATTAAAAAATTTATTTCATTTAAAAATTGGGCCCACCGCTAAAAACAAACGAGGTAGTGTTTGTATAACTTGGCAAAATTTTCAATTAACACAAGTGTTGATCACCAATAGTCCTTGCAGGAGCATGCCCCCCCTTCAAAATGATGGAATCTGTTTAAATCTCTCAATACGATTGACCTTCCAGTAATCTTCGATACAAACTTCATAAACTGATGGCAGTCACCACAGACACGAATATTTTTCATTATCCTTATCGGTACCCATAATTGAGGTTTCTTGATCAATCCGAATGCAAGAGCAAGTTTCTCACTATGGTAACATATGGACTCAATTTTTTCCTTTTCTCCAATGTCATGCAGCACAAAATTTGTATTAGGAATAAACCCACCTTCCTGCACTTTCTTGACTAATTTCTTCAGCTCTTCATAAATTTCTTCTGTCTCTGGATGCGAACGGTCTTCAGATACGAATTTGTGGACCGTGTTATCGATTTCGATCCAACTATAAGCTGAGAACTTCTTCACATTCTTAATCTTCATTAGGGATCTAATGGAAGCGACATCTTTCCATTTTCCCAAGCTGGCATACATATTAGACAAAATAATATAAGGTCCAGCATTAAAAGGTTCTAACATAAAGAGATGTTGAGCTGCCATCTCTGCATTTTTAATGTCATTTCTCATTGCACAAATGGACAGAAGTGTAGACCATATTAGACTGTTTGGTTCATGGGGCATACTTTTGACAAGATCAAAAGCTTTATCTAAGTGACCTGAACGACCCAAGAGACAGATTATACAGGCGTAATGGTCCAAAGTGGGAGTCATACCATGTCTTTTGCTGATTGAATCAAAATATTCTTGACCCTTTTCAACCAAATTAGCATGGACACAAGCTGATAAGACACCTACCAAAGTAACGTTATCTGGTTTCATGTTTACTTCCAGCATTCTTTCATAGAGGGCCAAAGCTTGCAAATCTTGTCCATTCTGTGCATAACCCCCGATTAGAGCAGTCCAAGAAACCACATTTCGAGTTGGCATTGTTTCAAAGACTAAGTAAGCATCATTAGTAACTCCACATTTGCAGTACATATGAACGAGTGAACTAGAAACAAGCAAATCCTCATCAACTCCCATCAAAATTGCTTTCCCATGAATAACTTGGCCATGGAACAAAGATGCTAATTTGGCGCAGGAACTAACCACAGTTGAGATGGTAAAACTGTCAGGTGTGATGTTTTGTGCTAGCATTTCTCCAAACGACATTAAAGCATCCTCTTCTCTACCGTTTTGTGCACAATTTACTATCATTGTCGTCCAACAAATCTTATCCTTATGGTTGGTACCATGGAAAGTCTTGATTGCCTCTTCTATACATCCAGTTTGAAAGTAGGCACTGATAATGGTTGAAGCAGTAACTTGGTCAGGCTTTAACCCCTTCAGTTGCATTTCCCTAAATAAATCAACGCATTTCCTAGGCTCACCATTTTTCAAATACCCAGTTATCATCAAATTCCAAGAAACCAAGTTCTTATTCACTAAGTGATCGAACAACCAACGAGCCCTGTCGATTTCGCCACACTTAGCGTACAAATTAGTCAACCCATTCCAAATGAAGGCATTCCCAGCCAAATTACCACCAACAACTCTACCATGTATTTGTTTTCCGATCCTAAGATTCAATAACTGAGAAGATGCCCGTAAGAGGCTAACAAAAGTGTACTCCGAAGGCTCAAAATTTTCCCTCCTCATTCTAAGAAAAATCTCTAGAGCCTTTCTTGGACGCTCATTCCCTGAAGAACCAGCGATCATCGTGTCAAAAGAAACCGAATCATGATCAGGCATTTGTTCGAAGGCCTTTTCCAAACTCTCAACCGACCCGGATTTGGCAAAAGCAGAGAGCATAGCGTTCCATGATATGACATCTATTTTGGGCATTTTATCGAACAAGTTTTGTGCATGGTCAGGTCTACCGGACTTGGCGTAGAGATGGAGGAGACGATTATGGAGGAAAGTATTGGTGGGATGGAATAAGTGAAGCTCCATGTGAGACTCCAATCTCTTGGCTTGGGCAACATCGCGGGACCGAACACATTCGAGGAGGAGGCGTGTGTAAGATTCGGAAGAGGCGCATCCACGAGAGTACAAAAGGTCTATGGCTTCACCAAGCTTGTGATTCGCTTTCATTTCACCCAGGGCTGGTGGCGCGAAGCTTCTCGACACACGAAATAGAATAACAAAAGCAAATACAAATTAACAAAAGATTCATCAACACTATACAAGCAAATGCAGGATCTGCATCTGCAACTCTCATATCTTTTATTCCAATACGAATGTGAGTTTCTTTCTCTAAATCTTCACACCACTAATGAAAAATCATTTTAAATCATCAAATGTATGTAAACCATAAACAGTGGCCTTCACTATTGTGATGAACATGTCTCTCAACTCCTCTGGAATATCTAAATCATCAAGTACCTGTAGAATTTTAGAATAAGCATTGGAATTTCCCACAAATTAGTTATTTTCAAAGCTTCTTATATGCATGCCACAACCAAAAAAAAAGTACTTTGAAAACACTATCTACATTACGGCCTCCCACAATAAAAGTGCAGCCGGTTGCTTAAACGAATTTGGCGCCATCAGTCACAGCAGGAGCTGGCTAAAATATCATTTCGTGCACTTTAATTTTGAGAATACCATCTCATTTATATTTGATATGTTTTGAGACTAGTTGTTTTCGTTTGGCTAATCAATAGAGTTTGTTTCAAAAAAAGTTTCATACTAGATGAACATGGTGCTATCACAGGGTAAATTTCTCACTAGATATTTTTCCATGTGATGGCCTAGATTCCCCAATTTTGTCAGTCAACCCAACACTCCATTGTACACACTCACTCATGTTCAAGGTTTGCCCAGCGTTCACTTAACAACATTCACTCGTTATCAAATAAATAAACATAAGCACACATAATGTACGGAAACCCCTTCCCAATGTTGTTATTAATCACAATATCAAAGAATATAATTGTTCAAGTGGTGAACATTACACCCCGACGACTCAGGCGCATACAAGCAAATAAATACTCCTAGTACGATTAACAACCCCAAACGCCTAGGCTTTGTTGGACCAACCAGCTTACAACAAATCAACATCACATGTTAATCATCACTAACACGCCCACGTGTTGCATGGTCAAGCCTTTAGATTGAACTATTGCGCTTGTTCACCAATAGAGATATCTTAAGCCCACGTGCATCTCTTTTGATAGTCCTTGGTAACTGTCATGTCACCCACGTGTGTACGCCGTGCGCACATCATCTGAGATAGATACCAGCATTCACATCACGTGCTCGTGCACCCACACTGATAGCCCAGGCCCAATAGCTATTGACCCAATACAAGTCCACAAGAGAGTTGGGGACTGGCTGAAGGAAGCAGCGGCTAAACAGCCGCACGAACAGACCCAGGAAGTTGTAGAAAGCAGAGACGAAGCCAACGATGAAGCCGACTCGGTACCAATCGACCATGGCAAAGAAGTGGTGACACGTGGGATAAGGAAGCGCGTGAGACCTCGCTGGCTCCAAGAATTTGTTAGGCTGGAGAGGAGCTAAGAAGGATCGGCTAACAGAATGGTTGGAAATAGAAATTAAGTTGTTATTTGCCATTTCTTATCTTTCTTTCTGAGTATATTTACTGTTGTATTGGAACGAACAGAGGCATGTTGATTGTTCTTAAGCTTTTTTTGAGCTTTTGTTGGGAGTTTTGTATTGACTCAAACAATACGTATCAATTTTAGACTCTAACATTGGTGCTTTCATTGATTCTTCATTTCAGGATGAAGAACGAGGAATTGGCAGCTATGATTCAAGCTCTGGAATCAAATTTCCAGAAACACTCAGCTGAACAGTTTGCTAGATTCTCAACGAGATTGGACGAACAGGTTGCAAGATTGGATGAGAGAGTCGACCAATTACAATCCCCTTCATCCAAACAACAAGAAGGCAATGGAACTGCAACCAGTGGGTTGGGTTCACCATCGAGACCCAAACAACCAGCAAATGTTGACTCAAGGGATATCAATTCACTTCTCAAGGTGCTGCGAGTCAAGGTCCATCGTTTCGACGGCTCGAATGTAGAAGATTGGATTTACAAAATTACAAAGTTCTTTGATCTACACGGTGTACGGCCAGAACTCAGATTGGCTATGGTGCCATTTCATTTGGAAGGAATCTCTTCAACTTGGTTTCAATGGATGGAGAAGGGTGGTGGGTTTCCAGATTGGGAATCCTTTCTAAGAGCCTCACGATTACGCTTCGGAGTGTCCATTTACGATGATCCATTGGGAAGAATTGCAAAGTTGGTTCAGACGGGTAGTGTAGCAAATTTTCAGAATGAATTTGAGACACTAATGACTCAAATCTCAGGAGTTTCGGAACAATATTTCTTGAACTTCTTCGTGTGGGGATTGAAGAACGAAATTCGCAGAGAATTGCTCTTGGCCAGACCAGTTGACTTGGCGGATGCAATGGCCAAAGCTCAGTTGTTTGAAGACCGCAATGAGGATCTGTTGGGTCGTACAAGAGGTGATAATGGACGTTCCACATGGTCTCCTCGCTTCATGAATCCATCTTCGCCAGCTTCCCCAAAAGTATCGACACCTAATTCAATTACCACTAATACAACCACTCCATCATATTCCAAGGTGCCATTACCCAGTTCGCCTTCTTTACCAGTTAAACGCTTATCTCCTGCAGAATTGAAAGACAAAAGAGAAAAGGGCTTATGTTTCACCTGTGATGAGAAATACAACCCGGGTCACAAATGTAAGAACAGGGTACTCATTTTGTGTGCTCAAGGAGACGAAGAGGAGGATGATGAAACAGTCATGGGAGGAGATATTGTGACAGACCAGGAGGAGAGCCTCGCTGAAGAAGGCAGCCTTAATTCCCTGTCCAACGCCGTTAATCCGCGGATTTTTCGGATCACAGCTTACCACGGTAAGGAACCATTGGAGGTATTGATTGATACTGGAAGTAATAATAATTTTATACAAGAAGCCTTAGCTGCTCGTTTGGGTTTGAACTGTGAAGAGACAAAGAGATTCAAAGTGTACATGGGTAATGGGAATTCATTATGGT
The DNA here is from genome assembly GCF_029168945.1 of Cannabis sativa. Lineage (NCBI taxonomy): Eukaryota > Viridiplantae > Streptophyta > Magnoliopsida > Rosales > Cannabaceae > Cannabis > Cannabis sativa. The sequence continues at coordinate 66,639,836 of NC_083601.1, forward strand.
GCTCTCAAGTTTGCAAAAGGGTGGAATTAATGTTGGAATTTATTTTACCAGGATCTTAGATCTACTCACAAGTATGTTTATTAACACCCTAAATATGAACTTTCTAAAACGATGAAATAAACACATATAAAGTTTAGGAAACCTTACATTGGGTGCAGCGGAATTAAATGACTCCTTCCGTTCAGATATCTAGCCCTTGATTCCTTTCTGTAGCAGAGCATTATCAATAACCTGGATCTCTTTCTCTGAATCTTTGATGCTGAAACTCCTTCTTGCTGAAAGTCTTTCTTCACGATCTTCCTCACTATGATTGAGGTATCACTTGCTGTGTGTGGGCACTACTCATACACTAAGAATTTCGAAATTCAAGAGGGAAGAGAAAGAAGAAGTGGCAACTAAAGATAGGGAGAGAGAAAGGCTCAGGTTTTTCTCTGAAGGAAAAATAGAAAATTTAAGTGTAGAAATTTAGTGTAAATTTTTTGAAGCCTTCACTATCTATTTATAGCATTCCACTAGAGTTAGGTTTGAATTATTTGGCATTAAAATAATGAAAAAATCAGTTTAAATTTCCTACAAAAGTGGCTGGCCCTATACAAGTGGATTTGGGCCTTGCTTTTTGCAATTTTGCAATTTTAACACCTTTTGTATCTGATTTTCTCAAAAATGCCAATTTCTTAATTCAACCATTTAAATGCCAATTCTAACTATTTAATAACTATAAATAATTATTAAATAATATTGTCATTTATCATATTTATTAATTGAACCATACAAAGTATCATAATTGACAAATATGCCCCTATAAACTCTTTCTTTACAATTTCGCCCTTACTTAGTGAAAATTTCACAAATAGACATAGTCTAATTTGTGAATTATAATTGATTAATCAAAATCAATTACATGAGTCTTACAAGCAATATTATCTCAACTAGTGGGGGGACCATGGGTCTATATAACCGAGCTTCCAATAAGTAGATCAAGAATTTAGGACTAAAATTCACTGACTTATTAATTCTTCGTTGAATCCACGCATAGAACTTAGAATTGCACTCTCAGTATATAGAATGCTCTATATGTTCCACCATATAGACACATCATTAGTTATCCATTGTTGTAATCCTAATGTGATCAATTATCCTCTATATGAATGATCTACACAGTAAAGGGATTAAATTACCGTAACACCCTACTATGTATTTTATCCTTAAAACACTTGACCCCGTATAAATGATATTTCAGCTTATGTGAAATGAGATCTCCACCATTTATTCTCGTTTGGTCAAGCTCGAAGGAGATCATCCTTTGCTTACTATTCGCCAGATAGAAGCTATAGATTCCATGTTTATGCTAGCGCTCCCACTCAATTGCACTACCGTGTTCCCAAAAAGTACGTATCACCCTGACCTAAAAGTAGGCTTAACTAACAATTCAAGGAACACGAATAGCCTTTCAAGATTGAGCCTGATCATAACAGGATTAAGATCATTTGATCTAGGATCAACTAGGCGATATTGACTTGAATAGATTTTACGGTAAGTTTAATTAAATCTAAGTCAAAGTTCAATATCGGTCCCTTCCGATGCATACTCCATGCATCCAACCTGAGCTTTACTTTAACCAATGTTCTGGAAAGAACATAGTATTTCTCCAAATACAAGTAAACTCTTGTTGTAGATTATCATATCAGTAAAACCCTGTGTCTGATAAATCTAGGAAACTTTATTCACATAGTCATGTTTACTTTCCAATGTGTTGACGGCACAATAAACAGGATCAAGTATGTGAAAAGGGTTTCGATGAATCTATACATTATGTACATATAATCATGAAATAAATCATGTCAACCATGCAACATTAAATGTTATTTCGATCTATATTAATAAGTAAATACGATTATATTGAAATGAGTTTTATTTAGGGCATAAAACCCAACAAACTCCCACTTGCACTAATATAAAACAAAAAGTGCGTTTCAAATAATCTCAACACCTTGATATACAAATCAAGTGTAGTAGTAGTAAACTCCTCGTAATAGGATCTGAAAGGTTGAATTAACCACAACCTTTTCTCCACCATTACTCTTCCTTAATCACAAAATCATTGATAATGTGAAATTCCTCTCTATATGTCTACTCTCTTGGGATACTGGATTCTATATCTTTGGCAACTACTTTTGGTTAATCAGGAAATTAACACTAGTAGTTTAACACAATTTGGAATGATGCCAAAAATGTATAGAACTTTCCTTAGACTGAATAAGTACCTTTCCTGCAACCTTAACATTCAGTCCCTCTCTGGTAGACCTAGAGACTTCAGATAGGTTTTTACACTTCTCCAAAATCACTATTCCACCCCCAGAGTAACCACCATTTTATCAGAAAGATTTACTAGCACAAAGGCAAATTTCGAAATCTGATATGGTGTAGTCTAAGAGTTTTAAACACACCCTTATAGACTAACATATAGTTCCTCTTCTTTATCTTAAGATTTACTTGATTGTCTTCCAATGTTCTTCTCCTGGATTAATCTGATACCTACTCATTACTCCCACTCAACAGCAGGTGTCTGGTCTAAGGCATACAAAAACATATCTAAGACCTCTCACTGTTGATATAAGAAATTCTTTCATGGCTTTATCTTTTCTGGAATAGTTAAGACTTTTCCTTAGATAAATAAAATCTATGTCTAAGAAGTTGTGAAGCTTCTATAGATTGCCATTAGAAAGAAAATGCTTCAGCATCTTACTAAAGTAAGTTGCTTGCATTAGAGTAAGTAATTACCATGTATACCACAAGCCATAGGTTTAGATAAACTCAAACCTATAATACTAGGAACAGGAAATTTGTTAAGTCCATAGAATAGACTTATTAACTAAAATTTCCTTTTATGTCCTTGTAATAGAAAACTTTAGGTTATTCCATGTGAATGGATTAAACCATAGTTCTATTGGCTTTCTTCTTAGTTTCTTATCTTGACAATCCATTACTTGTTTAAACTCACAATGGATTTTAATCACTAGTGTCTCCCAAGTCATAAGAAGGTGAGTTCCTAGAAACTCTCCCACTACGACAAGGCACCGTGAATTATGTCTAAGAAAACTAAATGGTATTGATCTCTTCGGTTGTGACAAGACAACATAGGCAGTGGGATCATCATATGTTATATAAGATGATAGAACACTTTTGGAATCAAGAATTAAATATCTCCTTTATTTGCTACTTGTTTTTCAGACTTAGTCATTTTCTTAGAAAAGTAGTATTTGTTTGAACAAACACTTTCTTATCTATTGACAATGGGATGGTCCACCCCTAATCACTTAGAATAACTAACAAACCATGGTTAACAGTTCTAGCTTTTCTTAAGATTTTGATTAGGTCATCCATGAATCTAGTAATGATTTACATTAAGTACCCAACCATTACATCATTCTGAAATTGTATTACCATAGAAGGATTTAGGCAACGACTAGTAACTAATCATCAATATGCAACTCGAAATTTCTGGGGAGGTAAGTTTGGATATAATTCAAAAATCAATTTAATGGTCTTTGAATAATTCAAAAATCAATTTAATGATCTTTGAACTGCATATCTACTAACTATTTCTCCACCCCTATCAGTTCGCAAGATCTTTAACCACTTACCTTAATGGTTTTAACCATTGCTAGAAATTAATGAAATTTTTCAAACATTTCAAATTTCTTTGCTAAAAGGTATAATCTAGAGTTATCGTTTTAAGAATTCAACGAAAAACTCATATCCACCCCTGAATGTACATCCATCTGCGAATGAGATGAACTACTTTCAGTGGATATAGGCATATTAACTCTTTGCAGAGATTGATCTTGTCAAATCCACTATGAACAAGATAAAAATGCCATAGATTAAAAAAAATGGTAGTGTCTATTGATGACATAGGTTTAGTTACATCAAAAAGTTCTTAGAATACTGCAAGTGGATCCTGGTCACAGAATACCTAACTCATATTCCATACAGTTTTAATCCATTAATAAAAGATGGACATTAAACACTTGAGAAAGTGTAACTATATTGTATCTGGAATTAGAAATATAAGAAAATTTCTGTTTGGATTCTAAAATTAAAGTCAAAGACTTAAATTCAACCAAATATAATGAGTAATTCTTTCTTGGACCACCACTAATAATACAAACTCTAAGTCAGATTTGCTCATACAAGTAGGAGATTTCTAAGATTGAGGATTTATATCAATTGGGAATAGAATTTCGGGATTATAATCATATGCGTCATATAAAATGACATGAAATGATTTATAGACCATTCATCCAATGATATGTTTTTAAAGCTAATTCGAAATGAATAAGCTAAGAGGAATTAGGATAATTTCGTTTATAAATAAGAATCCAACGATGCTTCGATTAGCGAAAGACAAAGTAATCTTATTTATGTAATCTTCTTGTTTCATATCGTAAAAATACTAGTCTTAGGTGTCATCAATTGATGAACAGCTAGATGTCGCATATACAATATTTATCTTTCGAGATCTAACACTATTATGTATGTCTAATGGTGAAAATCCATTAGGGATTTATCTCATTAGAAAAACAAACATGTTAGACCAACAATGAAGATTCGAAATTAAACTACAACTTAATAACAGAAAATAACATGGTTCAATATAAATTCATACACAATTCAGAAATTATGAACATATAGCAAGTAGGAATGACTACTGAAAATACTAAAACATACAATCCTAAATAATTTCCAAGGTTTTCAACAAACTGATACAGTGTCCCGGTAGGCGAGAGTCAAAGCATCATTTATTGAATAGAGTTGTCAGCTCTTCTAAAATAGAAACCATTCTAGCAACCTTTTATTCGATCAAAATAAGAATCCAACGTTGTCCCGGTAGGCGAGAGTCAAGGTTATTCTCATTTTATGAGCTTCTACCATTGTTTCATGTTTCATAAGTTTATCTCTAAGTAGTCACCGTAGGGGAGAGTCTAATAGAGACGAAAACTTACAAAACACTTATCAAATGAAATCTTACGGTGTTAAATGCGTTCAACGAATAACCATCCATAGGGGGACGAAGTCTAGCGTCTCGAGGTTATATTGAAAACATTTAACTTTTGTAAGACCAACAATGGAGATCAAATATCTTAATAATAATCAAGCTCATTATTTAAAGTGAGTTGTATTTTCTTTGATTCTCTTTATTTAATTTATTTATTTTAAATATATATTTATTTAAAATTTCCAATTTAGAATGAAAAATTCTAAATATAAATTTTAATTTAATATTTATAAATTTTACTTAGATGGATATAAAAATAACATGAATTATTTCCATCTTAGTAATAATTTCCAATAAATATTTAGAAAAATATTCAATTTAAGTTGTTACAAAATTAATATAAATTAATTTACAACTCAAATTTAATTTTCTATAAATATATATTGCATTTCGAAAAATTAAAGTATTTAAGAATACAATTTTCGAAAATGCATGTTAAAATAAAAAATTAATCCTGGAAAAATTATTCTAATTTAATGTTGGCCCAAAATTAATTAATAAAATTAATTTACAACAAAAAATATAATTTTCCTATTTAATTAAATATATAAGAAAAATTTCAAATATTTAAGTATGATGATGAAAATCAACTTAAATATTAATTTTCTATTTAATTAAATACACTAGAAAAATACTTCAAGCAAAAATATCATCTATCTAGATTTTCCTTTGACTAATTAATTTAATTTCTAATAATATACTTTAATTCAATTTATTTTAAATTAATCAATAAATGAAAAAATCATTGATTTAAGTTGATCCAAGAATTAATTAAAATAAATAATTAATTTACAACTTAATCTATTTTTCAAGATAAAATTCGAAATTCTAGCATTTAAGAAATGCAATTTCGAAAATTGATTAATAAAATAAAGAAAAAATATATTTTGAAAATTATTTAAATTTAGTTGAAAAAATAAATTTCAACTAAAAATAAATTTCTATTTAATTAAATGTCATGAAAAAGAAATATTTAAGTATGATGATAAAAATCAACTTAGATATTTAATTTTCAAATTAATTAAATGTATTAAATTCAAGAAATAAATAATTAAGTGTAGAGAAGGCTTAATTATTAATCTCTACTTTAATACTAGGAAAAATATACTTAAAATAAATTGTACCAAAATTAATTAATAAATAATTAATTTCACAATGTATAATATTTCCTATTTAATATTAGAAATAATAAGTAGTCTAGAAATAACTATCTAGAAAATATCTTATTTGACTAAGTATCTTTTCCACAAAATTTGAAAAAATATCTAATTTAAGTTGTATTAGAAAAAATCTAGAACTTAAATATTTTCAAATTTAAATTTAATTAAATATCAAAAATTAAGTTGTACTTACTTAATTTGAAAATATTCCATTTTAAGTTAATATTTGAAAAGATATTAACTTAAAAAATATCTAAAGAATCTTAATAACCAATGCCTAAAATTCCTCAACTTAATTTTGAAATTTGAAATTCAAAAGATATTCAGATTTAAGTTGGTTAGTTGTAGATAACTAAATATCAACTTAAATAAGAATATTTAATGAAAAATTTAAATTAAGTTCTAGAAAGAATCTAGATGGTTATAATTCTATATTTAATTAAATACAAGAAAATACATATAGTTTAGTTTAGAATAAAGAATTCTTTAAACTATAATTTTCTTAAATTAATTTCAAAATAAATGAAATTAATTATGTTGCTAATCAATTTTATTAGGTTAAACTAGTGTAATTAACCTAGTACAGTTGTTCAAATCAGGCAAATGGGCCTTCACAATTGGGGTGGTTCATGTGAGGGGGTGCTGGGTTCAGTATGTCGTACCCGCTTCTATGGCTCCCAACTCTCACACAAGGCCCAAAAGAGAGGAATTTAACCTTAATAAGAACAACTGTTATTAATTGAATAGGCCCAAAAACTAAATGGGCCTAAATAAATTCTATCAAGAACTATGATAATTTATTTTAGCAACATTAACCTATATGCATCTATAATAAAATTAAACACATAGGCTCACACAGGCACACTTTGGATGTGTCCTATCATGTTGCTAGGTCATACACAGATGAAAGAAGATTGTACATATACGTGTTACAAATTATTATCTTGACCAAGGGAGCCATCAAATCATTAGATCTGGCAAAAGGTAACCATGGCTATTTGCAATCAAGTAATAATAGGTTTTAAAAACTTACATACAAGCTAAAACCACATACTCCTGCAACAAGGTTAGCTGGATAGTTGGAAGTAGGATTTATTTAATTTTAAATAAATAATTTCGAAAAATAAATAATTAAAAAATATTTTAATATTCGAAAAATAAAAAAAAAATTAATTTCGGAAATAAAATTTAAATTTCGAAATTTTAAAAAAATATTTAAAATTAAACCTACTTTTTGAAAAATTAGGTTTCAACCAACCTAAATATCATTTCAAAATTGGCTAACTACTTTTAAAAATTAAATGTTATTTTAAAAATGAAAATTAAATAAAAATTAGAAAAGATAAATGAAATATCTTTTCAGATTTTAAATTTAATTTAAATAAATAAAATAACAAAATTTAAAAGTTAGCAAAATATCTTACATCTATTTAAAATTACATGATTATATTTTAAATTTAAATAAGGTCAAAATATCTAAAAAGATTTAATTTAAAAAAAAATCTTAAAAGATAAGATATAATTAAAAAAAATATCTTATCTTAAAAATATCTTAAAAGATTTTATAAATATCTTATAAAATCTGACCTTAAATTTAAAAAAAATAAGATATAATCAAATTTAAAAATAAGATAGATTTTTAAGCAAGAAGATAGATACTAATTCTATTCAAATTCAAATTACACTAATATCTTGAATTAAATTTAAAAAATATTAAATTAATTCAAAATGATAATTAGAATTGAATTAGGAATAGTAATAGTATAAATACAAAACTATACAAAAAATTGGAAGTTAATTCCATGAAAAAGCATGAAAAATCGAAGAAAAACAAAAAAATTCGAACCTGTACGGACAGATTTGCGATCGCAGGAAAATATCAAGACAAATGCCGATTTTTTCAAATCTTCAAAAAATCATAACTAATTCAAATAAAATCCAAATTAAGTTCTGTGAAAGGCTAACTTGCTTAATTTTTTCCATACTATCCAATAAAAATAATTCCAGAGATAAAATCGTAATTATTTTTCACGAAAATTTACAAACATCAATCAATCATCAAATAACACTCAATACAACATGATACCATCCAAAGAACATACAAACAATCGTTTTAAAGTCCAAAATTCTTGCAAGTAAATCAATTACCATGGCTCTGAGGCCAGTTGTTGGAATTTATTTTACCAGGATCTTAGATCTACTCACAAGTATGTTTATTAACACCCTAAATATGAACTTTCTAAAACGATGAAATAAACACATATAAAGTTTAGGAAACCTTACATTGGGTGCAGCGGAATTAAATGACTCCTTCCGTTCAGATATCTAGCCCTTGATTCCTTTCTGTAGCAGAGCATTATCAATATCTGAACCTGGATCTCTTTCTCTGAATCTTTGATGCTGAAACTCCTTCTTGCTGAAAGTCTTTCTTCACGATCTTCCTCACTATGATTGAGGTATCACTTGCTGTGTGTGGGCACTACTCATACACTAAGAATTTCGAAATTCAAGAGGGAAGAGAAAGAAGAAGTGGCAGCTAAAGATAGGGAGAGAGAAAGGCTCAGGTTTTTCTCTGAAGGAAAAATAGAAAATTTAAGTGTAGAAATTTAGTGTAAATTTTCTGAAGCCTTCACTATCTATTTATAGCATTCCACTAGGGTTAGGTTTGAATTATTTGGCATTAAAATAATGAAAAAATCAGTTTAAATTTCCTACAAAAGTGGCTGGCCCTATACAAGTGGATTTGGGCCTTGCTTTTTGCAATTTTGCAATTTTAACACCTTTTGTATCTGATTTTCTCAAAAATGCCAATTTCTTAATTCAACCATTTAAATGCCAATTCTAACTATTTAATAACTATAAATAATTATTAAATAATATTGTCATTTATCATATTTATTAATTGAACCATACAAAGTATCATAATTGACAAATATGCCCCTATAAACTCTTTCTTTACAATTTCGCCCTTACTTAGTGAAAATTTCACAAATAGACATAGTCTAATTTGTGAATTATAATTGATTAATCAAAATCAATTACATGAGTCTTACAAGCAATATTATCTCAACTAGTGGGGGGACCATGGGTCTATATAACCGAGCTTCCAATAAGTAGATCAAGAATTTAGGACTAAAATTCACTGACTTATTAATTCTTCGTTGAATCCACGCATAGAACTTAGAATTGCACTCTCAGTATATAGAATGCTCTATATGTTCCACCATATAGACACATCATTAGTTATCCATTGTTGTAATTGTTAGGTTTTATGCCCTAAATAAAACTCTTTACAATCTGATTAGTTATCAATATAAGAAATTTGAAGTGATTGATGTTTGCATGAATTTTACATGCTAATGGTTTAATATGTTTAATATGTTTATTACATTCATACACACAAAATCAGTTAAATCCAGATCATATGTTTATTCACAATTACAGTATCGTCAACACAGTGGAATGTGATTGTGATCATATGAATCAAAAGTTTTGGTCCCTGTTTCATCAGTGTTATTGGATTTACACTAATGTGATAATCAGCGATGATGTGTACTTACACTTGGAGTAAGTGTTATGTTCTTTCCAGGACATTAGCAAAGTATACTAGTTTCGAATGTATGGAGTATACATTGGACTGGACCGATATTGCAACTAAGTTAAGATATTACAAACTTACCGTTATACATATCTTTCCAAGTCAATATCAGTAGTTGATCTTAAGATTGAAAAGAATCTAAATCCTGATATGCTTGGGCTCAACTCAGGAGTGCTATTCATGTTCTTTGATTTATTAGTTAAGCCTACTTTTGGGTCAGGGTGATACGTATATTTTGGGAACATGATAGTATGATTGAGTGGGAGTGCTGAACATAAATATGGAATCTATAGCTTCTACTGGTGTATAGAAGTTAAGTGATGATTCCCTTCGAGCTTAGCAAATAGAAGTAAATGGATGAGCTCTTGTTTAACTGACTAATTATTAGATCACTAAACACCATTTACAGGTAGCTAAGTGTTTTAAGGGGCAAAATACATTGAGGGGTGAGAACGGTAAAGAAATCCCATCTCGATGTAAATCATCTATATAGAGGATCTTTAAATCACAATAAGATTATAACAATGGTTAAATGAGATAGTATATTGGTATCGTGAAACATACAATATGCTCTATATAAGTACGAGAGTGCAATTCTAAGTTCTAAGAGTGGATTCAACGAAGAATTAATAAGTAGGAATTTACTTGGTAAATTTGGTTCACTTATTGGAAGCTCGGCATATAGATCCATGGTCCCCATTCTAGTTGAGAACATTCGCTTATAAGACTCATTAATTGATTCGTGATTGATCAATTATAATTCTAAAGTTAGACTATGTCGATTTTATGAATTTTCACTATTCGAGGTGAAATTGTAAGGAAAAGAGTTTTCTGGGTTTATTTATTTATTAATGGACTTTATATGTCTAATTAATAATTAAATTAAATGACAATATTATTTAATAGTGTATTTTAATTATTAAATAATTAGTTTTGGCATTTAAAAGGTTAGAATTGGAAAATTGGCATTTTTGAGAAAATAGAGATAAAATTTGATAAAATTGCAAAATTAAGTGGGGCCCATTACAACACCTATGGCCGGCCATTTAAGAGGCTTTTTCAAATTATTATTTTATTATTTTAATGCCAAATAATTCTAAACCTAAACCTAGTAAGTTGCCTATAAATAGAAAGTGATGGCTCATTCACAACACATGCTTTCATTAGCTTTCTGACAGAAATTTCTCTCTTCAGAAAAACTGAGCCTTCCCTCACTCTCTACCTTGGCCGAAACCTCTCTCCCTCTTTTCCTTCATCTTTTTGTGACCCTAGTGAAAGAGTAAGTGCCCACACACGATGGTAAGCGATAACTCAATCATAGATTGGAAGGCGTGAAGGATCAAAGCTTGAAGAAGAAGGAGATTCGGGCTCGAGATCTTGATTATACTGCGCTACGAAAGGAATCAAGGGTTAGAGATCTGAGTGGAAGGAGACATTTATTCCGCTGCATCAATGTAAGGTTTTCTTAACTTTATATGTGTTTATTTTATCGTTTTAGAAAGTTCATATTTAGGATGTTAATAAACATACTTGTGAGTAGATCTAAGATCCTGGTAAAATAATTCCCAACAACTGGCCTCAGAGCCATGGTAATTGATTTACTTGCATGTAATTTGGACTTTAAAACGATTGTTTGTATGTTCTTTGGATGGTATTATGTTGTATTGAGTGTTATTTGATGATTGATTGATGATTATGAAATTTTCGTGAAAAATAATTGTTATTTCGGTTCTGGAATTATTTTTATTGGATAGTATGGAAAAAATTAAGCAAGTTAGCCTTTTACAGAACTCAATTTGGATTTTATTTGAATTAGTTATGATTTTTGGAAGATTTGACAAAATCGGAAATTTGTCTTGATAGTTTCACGCGATCGCAGCTGTCCGTACAGTTTCGAATTTTTTTCAATTTTCTTCAATTTTTCATACCTTTTCATGGAATTAACTTCCAATTTTTTGTATGGTTTTATATATATACTATTACTATTCCTAATTCAATTCTAATTATCATTTTGAATTAATTTAATTTTTTTTTAATTTAATTCAAGATATTAGTGTAATTTGAATTTGAATAGAACTAGTATTTATCTTTTTGCTTAAAAATCTATCTTATTTTTAAATTTGATTATATTTTTTTTAAATTTAAGGTCAGATATTTTTTTGATATTTAAAATATCTTTTAAGATATTTATAATATCTTTTAAGATATTTAAAAATATCTTATCTTTTAAGATATTTATAATATCTTTTAAAGATATTTATAATATCTTTTAAGATATTTAAAAATATCTTATCTTTTAAGATATTTTAAAAATATCTTATCTATTAAGATTTTTTAAATCTTTTTAGATATTTTGACCTTATTTAAATTTAAAATAAGATATTTATAATCATGTAATTTTAAATAGATATAAGATATTTTGCTAACTTTTAAATTTTGTTATTTTATTTATTTAAATTAAATTTAAAAATCTGAAAAGATATTTTATTTATCTTTTCTATTTTTTATTTAATTTTTATTTTTAAAATAACATTTAATTTTTAAAAAAGTAGTTAGCAAATTTTGAAATGATATTTAGGTTGGTTGAAACCTAATTTTTCAAATAGTAGGTTTAATTTTAAATTTTTTTTAAATAATTTCGAAATTTTAAATATTTTTTTTTATTTTTTCGAAATTAATTAATTTTTTTTTATTTTTTTCGAAATTAATTAAAATATTTTATTTAATTATTTATTTTTTCGAAATTATTTATTTAAAATTAAATAAATCCTACTTCCAACTATCCAGCTAACCTTGTTGCAGGAGTATGTGTTTTTAGCTTGTATGTAAGTTTTAAAAACCTATTATTACTTGATTGCAAATAGCCATGGTTACTTTTTGCCAGATCTAATGATCTGATGGCTCCCTTGGTCAAGTAAATAATTTGTAACAGGTAAATTTTACAATCTTCTTTCATCTGTGTATGACCTAGCAACATGATAGGATCCATCCAAAGTGTGCCTGTGTGAGCCTATATGTTTATTTTATTATATAGATGCATATAGGTTGTTGCTAAATAAAATGTCACACCATGATAGATTTTATTTAGGTCCATTTAGTTATTGGACCTATTCAATTAATAACGATTATTCATTTTAAGGTTAAATTCCTCTCTTTTGGGCCTTGTGTGAGAGTTGGGTGCCATAGAAGTGGGTACGACATACCGAACCCAAAGCACCCCTAACATGAACTACCCCAATTGTGAAGGCCCATTTGCCTGATTTGAATAACTGTACTAGGTTAATTATATTAGTTTGACCTAATAAAATTGAATTAGCAACATAATTAACTTTTAAAATATATGAAAATTTATTTTCATTTTAATATTTTAAAGTTAATTTTAAGAAAAACACTTTTAGTTTAGATATTATTTCTAGATAAACTATTTGTATTTTTCTTGTATTTAATTAAATATAGAATTTTAACTAACTAAGATTCTTTCCCGAGCTTATTTAATTAAATATTCCTATTTAAGTTATAAATTAGTTGTATCAACTGATTTTTCTTAACTAACTTAAATTTGAATATTTGATTTAAATTTTAAATCAAGTTGAGGAATCTTAGGCATTAGTTATTAAAGATTCTTAAGATATTTTTTAAGTTAATATCTTTTCAAATATTAACTTGAAATGGAATATCTTAGATATTTTTTTGTTAATATCTATTCAAATATTAACTTTAAAAGATATCTTCAAATTAAGTGGTTACAACTTAATTTGTGATATTTAATTAAATCTAGATTTGAATTATTTAAGTTTTAGATTTTTTCTATATAACTTAAATTAGATATTTTTCAAATTTTGAAAAGATACTTAGTCAAATAAGATATTTTCTAGATAGTAATTTCTAGACTACTTATTATTTCTAATATTTAAATGGGAAAATATTATACTTTTGTGAAATTAATTATTTAAATAATTAATTTTGGTACAATTTTATTAAGTATATTTTTCCTAGTATTAAATAGAAATTAATAATTAAGGCTTCTCTACACTTAATTATTTATTTCTTGAATTTAATACAATTAATTAAGTTGAAAAATCTAAATATCTAAGTTGATTTTCATCATGATACTTAAATATTTATTGATTTTTCATGACACTTAATTAAATAGAAAATTAATTTTTAGGTTGAAATTTAATTTTTCAACTTAAGTTTAAATAATTTTCAATATATATATATTTTTTCTTTATTTTATTAATCAATTTCGAAATTTGCATTTTAATTATGCAATATTTTCGAATTTTTTTGAAAAATAGATTGAGTTGTAAATTAATTATTTATTTTAATTAATTCTTGGACCAACTCAAGTCAATGATTTTTTCATTTAATTGATTAATTTAAAATAAGTGAATTTAAAATATATATATTATTAGAAATTGAATTAACTAGTCAAAAGAATATCTAGATAGGTGATATTTTTGCTTGAAGTATTTCTTTTCTATTTTTATTATTTTCGAAAATTGTATAGTTTTTATACTTAATTTTCGAACTCAATAAATATATTCTCAAAGGAAATTTTTAAGTTGTTAATTATTTATTTAATTCATCTTAAATTAATTTCCTTAATATTTATATTTAAGATTATTACTAAGATGGAAATAATTAATTTTATTTCAATCACCATCTAGTATAATTTTATAAATATTATATTAAATTCTTATTTTTGAATTTTAATTCTTAAATAGAATTTAATGAGATTTATTTATTAGAATAATAAGAAAATACATTTTAAACAATGAGCTTTATTATTATTAAGATATTCGATCTCCATTGTGGGTTTTACACCGCGTTTGTTTTAGTGAGTAATCCTCCCTAATGGAGGAACGTTCATTAGCAATTTCGCACCGTTTAATCTCGCATGATAAGTGGTTTGTAAGTGTTTTATATGGTATAGATCACCCTAATGGTGGCGACCATATTTGACTTGCAAATTGCGAAACAATGGTAGAAGCTCATAAGATAGAATAGCCTTGACTCTCGCCTAAACGGGACAACGCTGGATTCTGATCTTGATCGAATAAAAGGTTGCTAGAATGTTTAACATTTTAGATGAGGCGACAACTCTATTCAATGGATGATACCTTTGACTCTCGCCTAAACGGGACAACGATATCGCCTTATTGAAAACCTTGGAAATTATTTAGGATTGATTTTTTTTAGTATTTTCTCATATCATTCCTACTTGCTATGTGCTTATAATTTCTGAATTGATTTTGTGTGTTAAACCATTATTAATTTCTATTTGTTGATTTCTATTATTTTGTAGTATCCGGTTTGTCAAAATGAATCCCATGTTATCACCGTTGACCGAAAATAAGCCGAATGGATCTAACTTTAATAAATGGAATGAGAACAGTAATATTGCTCTCATAGGAGAAAGTGCCTTGTTTGTTTTAAGCGAGCCGTCACTGAAGTGCACAGGGATAATGCATCCAAAGTTGTGAAAGAAAAGTATGAGCGTTGGCGAAGGCAAATGACAAAGCTCTATACTTTATGCTTTCTAGCATGGTTGACACCCTCGAAACTCGGTTTTCTAAAGGCGAGAAAGGCTTGAAGTTATGACGAAGTTAAATGAGCTATTCGGTAAGGCATCACTTCAGTCACGCTTTGACGCGACTAAGAAGTACATTAACGCACGGATGGAACCTCATCAAAACGTGCGTGATCATGTTCTCCTCATGTCCAGTTATTTCCAAGAAGCCCAGGATCATGGTGCTGAAATGGACAGTGCTACTCAAGTAAGTCTTATCTTGAACGGCTGACTCTGACATTTCTACCATACACATCAAATTATGTCATGAATAAGAAGGAAATTGACTTTCATGAATTAGTCAATGACCTTCAAACTTATGAAAATTTGATTGGAGGACCCAAGAAGAAAGGGAGTAAACCTCATCCTGGTAATGGTAATGGGACGATGAAACCTGAAGCAAATGTCGCCTCTGCTTCAAAGCCCAAATCGAAGAAGAAGTGGAAGAACACCAAGAAGCGAACAAAAGTCATGAAAAAAGGCTCGCTCCTTCGGTGATGCTACACTTAAAGGAAAGTGTTTCCACTGCAATGAAAAAGGCCATTGGAAACCCCAATGTCCTAAACTTCTTGCAAAGAAACAAGGTATTTCCTTTCATAAACTTTAAGAGTTTTAGTGAATTATTATCCAATTGGATTTATAATTCTGGACTAACTTTGTTTATTTGTTTTCTTCTTCTTATAGGCCAAGCTACTTGAACTCAATTGAGTTGGATCAGCAAGCTGGACCAAGGGTGAAATCGTCCAGATGAAGATGAAGCTCTTCAATTTATTTTTTGAATTAATTGTTTTAGTTTAAAGACAATTTGGATTTCAAATTTTAGTTAGGGATATTTATCCCTGTTTATCTCATATTGTTGCAATACATTTTTTTTAATAAAGTTTTATTTTTTTCGAAATTCCCTATTGCAATTTATGAGATTGAGCTTCATTTAATTCTATCTTCATCAATTATTACCACATTATATTTATATGTTTGTATGTGTAAGTGTTTTTATTATTGATGCAAATTCTATAATATTTACAACTCTTCATAGAGTTATATTATATAAACACTAGAAATTATTTCTATGTTTATCATAATTGTTAATTCTCATACAATTATTAAGAATTTGTTTAATAAAAGGATCTTATGATCTGATAGGGGTGGAGAAAAGTTAAGAAAACTATGCAGTTCAACGATCTTTTATATCTAATGAACTCTGGATAGTATTCAACTCCACAAAAACTCTATCACACTTAGAGAATCATGATCTTTACAACCTTTAGGGGTGGATCATAATCTCTATATACTTAGGGGTGGAGGTTATCCATAGTACCCTATATGTATATTCTTAGGGGTGGAGTCTATTCCAAAATTCCCTATGAAACACATATCTTGTTTAAACATAAAAGTAATATAATGAGTCAGCTATTGTCAATATAAATTCTTGATCTTGATTGTATGTTCCATTTCGATTTTACTGTTGTAAGTAAGAGTTTGATACCTTTGAAAGTTCTTTGTTAAAGTTTCACACTACCTTAATTGAGTGGGAGAATTTTAAAGTTCTATACCCATCTTCATTAGGTTGATAATTGTGATAGGTACTTAAGAACACTACTGAAAAGCAAATCTAACCATTCACATGGATAGGTATAGCTTATCAGAATTATGAGAATAAGATAAAGAATTCTAGTTCAGTCCATTCAAATGACTTGAGCCAAGAATTCTTAATCCTCATAAAATTTGATGGTATCTTAATTTTGATTACTTTATCTCTGGCATGTATTTTTCACTTCAAATACTAGTCTGCCATGTTGATGACTTAGTCTTAACTTAAAGTTTCAGACTAATACAAAAGTCATAACTAGGTAACTCTCCAAACAATCAGAGGTTAAAAGTATTATTTAACCGGACATCCGCTATTGAGTGGGAGCTATACGAGATGTAATCAAATAGGGAACATTAGAAGATATTCAAGAAGGATTTATGAAAGTGATCTATATGTCGGATATTAAGGAAGCTGTGTATCGATTGTCTTTGTATCACACCATCTAATTTCGAAATTCTTAAGATGGTGCTTACTTTGGGGGTGGAGGAATTATTGTATAATAATTCAAGCTCTACCAGAGAAGAACTATAACTTGGTCTATTCGAAAATACCAGAAAGTTATATCACTGAAGAAAAGTCTACACTGTATTATCTCAATTACATATTTTAAAATATGAGAGATATGTCCTCTGTTAATTCAGATGTACTTTTAAAACAGTAAAGATTTCAGTATCCCTTGATGAGTAAAGCATATAGTAAAGGATGTTTCATAAGAGTATTTATGAACTTGTTTCCAGAAGTTTGGGTGGATTCAAATATACTACACTTGATCTAAAGATCAAGACATCAGATTGACCTATTTGCACAGTTTGTTTTATATTAGTGCAAGTGGGAGTTTGTTAGGTTTTATGCCCTAAATAAAACTCTTTACAATCTGATTAGTTATCAATATAAGAAATTTGAAGTGATTGATGTTTGCATGAATTTTACATGCTAATGGTTTAATATGTTTAATATGTTTATTACATTCATACACACAAAATCAGTTAAATCCGAGATCATATGTTTATTCACAATTACAGTATCGTCAACACAGTGGAATGTGATTGTGATCATATGAATCAAAAGTTTTGGTCCCTGTTTCATCAGTGTTATTGGATTTACACTAATGTGATAATCAGCGATGATGTGTACTTACACTTGGAGTAAGTGTTATGTTCTTTCCGGGACATTAGCAAAGTATACTAGTTTCGAATGTATGGAGTATACATTGGACCGGACCGATATTGCAACTAAGTTAAGATATTACAAACTTACCGTTATACATATCTTTCCAAGTCAATATCGTAGTTGATCTTAAGATTGAAAAGAATCTAAATCCTGATATGCTTGGGCTCAACTCAGGAGTGCTATTCATGTTCTTTGATTTATTAGTTAAGCCTACTTTTGGGTCAGGGTGATACGTATATTTTGGGAACATGATAGTATGATTGAGTGGGAGTCTTGAACATAAATATGAAATCTATAGCTTCTATTTGGTGTATAGAAGTTAAGTGATGATTCCGCTTCGAGCTTAGCAAATAGAAGTAAATGGATGAGCTCTTGTTTAATCGACTAATTATTAGATCACTAAACACCATTTACAGGTAGCTAAGTGTTTTAAGGGGCAAAATACATTGAGGGGTGAGAACGGTAAAGAAATCCCATCTCGATGTAAATCATCTATATAGAGGATCTTTAAATCACAATAAGATTATAACAATGGTTAAATGAGATAGTATATTGGTATCGTGAAACATACAATATGCTCTATATAAGTACGAGAGTGCAATTCTAAGTTCTAAGAGTGGATTCAACGAAGAATTAATAAGTAGGAATTTACTTGGTAAATTTGGTTCACTTATTGGAAGCTCAGCATATAGATCCATGGTCCCCATTCTAGTTGAGAACATTCTGCTTATAAGACTCATTAATTGATTCGTGATTGATCAATTATAATTCTAAAGTTAGACTATGTCTGATTTTATGAATTTTCACTATTCAGGGGTGAAATTGTAAGGAAAAGAGTTTTTACGGGTTTATTTATTTATTAATGG
Source organism: Cannabis sativa (assembly GCF_029168945.1). Classification (NCBI taxonomy): domain Eukaryota; kingdom Viridiplantae; phylum Streptophyta; class Magnoliopsida; order Rosales; family Cannabaceae; genus Cannabis; species Cannabis sativa. Next base: position 66,658,852 of record NC_083601.1, read on the forward strand.
ACTTTATATGTCTAATTAATAATTAAATTAAATGACAATATTATTTAATAGTGTATTTTAATTATTAAATAATTAGTTTTGGCATTTAAAAGGTTAGAATTGGAAAATTGGCATTTTTGAGAAAATAGAGATAAAATTTGATAAAATTGCAAAATTAAGTGGGGCCCATTACAACACCTATGGCCGGCCATTTAAGAGGCTTTTTCAAATTATTATTTTATTATTTTAATGCCAAATAATTCTAAACCTAAACCTAGTAAGTTGCCTATAAATAGAAAGTGATGGCTCATTCACAACACATGCTTTCATTAGCTTTCTGACAGAAATTTCTCTCTTCAGAAAAACTGAGCCTTCCCTCACTCTCTACCTTGGCCGAAACCTCTCTCCCTCTTTTCCTTCATCTTTTTGTGACCCTAGTGAAAGAGTAAGTGCCCACACACGAAGCTTGATAACTCAATCATAGATTGGAAGGACCGTGAAGGATCAAAGCTTGAAGAAGAAGGAGATTCGGGCTCAGATCTTGATTATACTCTGCTACAGAAAGGAATCAAGGGTTAGAGATCTGAGTGGAAGGAGACATTTATTCCGCTGCATCAATGTAAGGTTTTCTTAACTTTATATGTGTTTATTTTATCGTTTTAGAAAGTTCATATTTAGGATGTTAATAAACATACTTGTGAGTAGATCTAAGATCCTGGTAAAATAATTCCCAACAGTAATCCTAATGTGATCAATTATCCTCTATATGAATGATCTACACAGTAAAGGGATTAAATTACCGTAACACCCTACTATGTATTTTATCCTTAAAACACTTGACCCCGTATAAATGATATTTCAGCTTATGTGAAATGAGATCTCCACCATTTATTTTCGTTTGGTCAAGCTCGAAGGAGATCATCCTTTGCTTACTATTCGCCAGATAGAAGCTATAGATTCCATGTTTATGCTAGCGCTCCCACTCAATTGCACTACCGTGTTCTCAAAAAGTACATATCACCCTGACCTAAAAGTAGGCTTAACTAAAAATTCAAGGAACACGAATAGCCTTTCAAGATTGAGCCTGATCATAATAGGATTAAGATCATTTGATCTAGGATCAACTAGGCGATATTGACTTGAATAGATTTTACGGTAAGTTTAATTAAATCTAAGTCAAAGTTCAATATCGGTCCCTTCCGATGCATACTCCATGCATCCAACCTGAGCTTTACTTTAACCAATGTTCTGGAAAGAACATAGTATTTCTCCAAATACAAGTAAACTCTTGTTGTAGATTATCATATCAGTAAAACCCTGTGTCTGATAAATCTAGGAAACTTTATTCACATAGTCATGTTTACTTTCCAATGTGTTGACGGCACAATAAACAGGATCAAGTATGTGAAAAGGGTTTCAGATGAATCTATACATTATGTACATATAATCATGAAATAAATCATGTGAACCATGCAACATTAAATGTTATTTCTGATCTATATTAATAAGTAAATCTGATTATATTGAAATGAGTTTTATTTAGGGCATAAAACCCAACAATTAATTTTACAGGGTCATATTTTTTTGGTTGATCTGTTTATACTGCCTATTTGGGGTTTAGATGTGGTTTTAGGAATGCAATGGCTTCAGACCTTAGGGCCTTGTATTCACGACCATAAAGCATTAACAATGGAGTTTCAGTGGCAAGGAGCAGTGGTGAAGTTAGCTGGGTCTTCGGGTACCGCCTCGCACCAACTCTCGTTTACTCAACTTCGTTCCATGGTGAGGGAAGGAGACATTCGGGAAATGTTTATGGTGGTAGCCGACCCACCTGTGACTGAGAACATTGCAGTAGAGATATCTGAAATGGAGAGTAAATTGCCGAGAGTAGCCAAGGGAGTTCTGACTTCGTTTGTGGATGTATTTACCGAACCGCGGCAACTACCTCCGCACCGGGGTACTGACCATCGTATCTGTTTAAACCCGGGATCACAGCCAGTTAAAGTTCGACCTTATCGTTACCCATACTTTCAGAAAGACGTTATTGAGAAGATGGTGCAAGAAATGTTGAGTTACGGATTCATACAACCTAGTACAAGCCCTTACGCATCACCTGTACTACTGGTCAAGAAGAAGGATGGCTCTTGGAGATTTTGTGTAGACTTTCGGGCCTTGAATAACATTACAATCAAAGATCGTTTTCCCATACCCACCATCGACGAGTTGTTGGATGAATTAGGCGGGGCACAAGTGTTTTCAAAGCTGGATTTGAGAGCAGGGTACCATCAGATTCGTATGGCACAACAAGATATTCACAAGACAGCGTTTAGAACGCATGAGGGCCACTATGAGTTCACGGTGATGCCGTTTGGACTAACAAACGCACCATCAACCTTCCAATCTACTATGAATCAGGTATTTAAGCCTCTTCTGCGACATTGTGTAATTGTCTTTTTTGATGACATTTTGGTATATAGCAAATCCTTGGAGGACCATGGATAGCACCTACGGGTCGTTTTGCATCTGCTTCGCAAACACAGATTTTATGCCAAACTTTCGAAATGCAAATTTTTTCAGTCATCAATCGATTATTTAGGCCACTTGGTATCCGCTCAAGGGGTCCAAGCCGATCCAGCCAAGATATCAGCTATGCTTGACTGGCCTAAACCTGAAACAATCAAACAGCTACGAGGTTTTCTGGGATTAACTGGTTATTACCGTCGATTCGTTGCTCAATACGCATCCATAGCGGCCCCCCTTACTGATCTGTTAAAAAAGGATAAATTTCTGTGGAATACAAAAGCAGAAATAGCTTTTCAGCTGCTCAAGAAAGCAATGACTAACACGCCAGTTCTAGCTCTACCCGACTTTTCTCAGACATTTATTCTTGAAACAGATACGTCCAGCACTGGTATTGGAGCGGTACTCATGCAGAATGGTCATCCTATTGCATTTTTTAGCAAGAAATTAGGGCCTAAATTTGCTGGCACATCAGCCTATTTTCGAGAAATGCGTGCGATAGTGGAAGCTGTAACCAAATGGCGTCAATATTTACTGGGTCGTCACTTCATCATTCGTACAGACCATAAAAGCCTTAAAGAATTACTCTCTCAAGTTCTTCAAACTCCAGATCAGCAGCAGTTTTTACGAAAATTAATTGGCTTCAATTTTTCAATAGAATATAAGGCAGGAAGGGAGAACTCAGCTGCTGATACCTTATCTCGTCAACACGACAATGCTACTTTAGTGCGCCTCGCTGCCATTACAGCTGTCTGTTTCGATTTTTTGGAAGAATTGCGAGCTGAAAACATTACTTGTCCTGATTTGAGACAACTTCATACTCAGTTACAGCAGCAAGAATTGAACACAGAAGACTATTATGTACATGAGGGGCTGTTATACTTCAAACAGAAACTTTATATCAGTGCTCATTCTAATTTGAAGCAACGACTTTTACAGGAATTCCACACAACACCAGTGGCTGGTCATGCGGGACCCGAACGAACATTTTTGCGGTTGAGCGCTAATTTCTTTTGGCAGCACATGAAGGCAGAAGTTAAAAAGTATGTACAATCTTGTGTCATCTGTCAAACTGTGAAGTATTCACCAACGCCTCCTCACGGGTTACTCCAACCATTACAGATTCCCGAGCGCGTGTGGGAGGATCTAGCCATGGATTTCATAGTTGGATTACCCAATTTGGGTGGAGTCACTAATATTTTGGTGGTAGTCAATCGTCTGACGAAGTATGCTCACTTTGGAGCGTTGCCATCACACTATTCTGCCACTAAAGTTGCTGAGTTGTTCTCAAATATGGTTATTCGTTTACATGGATTACCAGGATCGATTGTGTCTGACAGGGACCCCATATTCACTAGTGCTTTTTGGCGCACGTTGTTTGAGTTCATGGGCACCACATTGCGAATGAGTTCTTCTTACCACCCTCAAACGGATGGCCAAACCGAAGTTACCAATCGGTATTTAGAGCAGTATTTGAGGGCTTTCTCCGCTGACAATCCTCATAAATGGAGTAAATTTCTGGGTTGGGCAGAATATCACTATAATACCAGCCATCATTCGGCAATCGGTATGACACCATTTCAGGCAGTTTATGGCCGGCCTCCACCTACTATTCCAGCATACACTCGGGGCAACACTATTATTCAGGCGGTTGATGAGGATTTAGTAGCTCGGGATGTCATCCTACAACAGCTTAAACAGAATCTTTTGCAAGCGCAGAACAGGATGAAGCAACATGCTAATAAAGGAAGGAGGGACATCAACTTTAATGTGGGTGATTTGGTCTTAGTTAAGCTGCAACCTTATAGACAATCAACTGTGGCAAAAAGACTTAATGCCAAGCTTTGCAGAAGGTATTTTGGGCCGTTTACTATCCTTGCTAGAGCAGGTCCGGTGGCTTACACTCTTGAGTTACCCAAACATAGCCGCATTCATCCCACTTTCCATGTCTCTCAACTCAAACCATTTTATGGACCATCACCGCTCATATCCTATGCCCTTCCGGAACTCAGCGTTAACAATAAACCATTGATGATTCCTCAAGCCATTTTAGCTACACGACTGTTTGGCAACGAGCGTACACCACAGGTGCTCGTACAATGGTCTTTGAGCGCTCCAGAAGATGCCACTTGGGAGAATTTTTGAGACTTTTGTACGCTGTATGATCTTTCCGACCTTGAGGACAAGGTCAGTTTCGAAGGGGAGGGAACTGATAGCCCAGGCCCAATAGCTATTGACCCAATACAAGTCCACAAGAGAGTTGGGGACTGGCTGAAGGAAGCAGCGATTAAACAGCCGCACGAACAGACCCAGGAAGTTGTAGAAAGCAGAGACGAAGCCAACGATGAAGCCGACTCGGTACCAATCGACCATGGCAAAGAAGTGGTGACACGTGGGATAAGGAAGCGCGTGAGACCTCGCTGGCTCCAAGAATTTATTAGGCTGGAGAGGAGCTAAGAAGGATCGGCTAACAGAATGGTTGGAAATAGAAATTAAGTTGTTATTTGCCATTTCTTATCTTTCTTTCTGAGTATATTTACTGTTGTATTGGAACGAACAGAGGCATGTTGATTGTTCTTAAGCTTTTTTTGAGCTTTTGTTGGGAGTTTTGTATTGACTCAAACAATACGTATCAATTTTAGACTCTAACACACACACCATGCCACCAATGGTTCTCACACCTTGAACCATCAAGCCAACCCTCTTATGCTGGCTAGGAGGAGCACTATAGCCTACGGCCAGCATCCTAGGATTCTCCTCTAGAGTTGTCCTTGGGGTGTCATGGACCACCCCCTAATGAGCAATATGGGCTTTTAACCCATAGTGAGGAACATATATAATTTTCTTTTGGTAAACATATGGCTTATCACTTTAGTTATAGTTTCATATTTTCTTAAACAAACTATTCCAACCTTCCTTAATACTTATTTATTGACCATGAAACATTCACTGCGTGGGAAAATATGAGTTTAACTCATGGCATGCCCACACACCATGTTCAACTCTTCAACTGCTGCACGCTACCCCTAGAAGATGCACATCACTCTGTTGCTGTCACCAGATGACTTGCAACCCTGAGTGATCTTAGTGAGGGTCTCACAAACCTCCTTCACCAGAAGAACTCGACGTCCTTGTCGATATACTTCTAAGGTACTCATTAACCTTGGCTTTGAAATGCCATAAGTTAACAACCTTCTCCCACGTAGCACCAACAATGCCTTCTGTAACGTCCTACTCAGAAGAACGCCACATGTCGTGATTACAATTTGCTAATCCCGTCAATCGGGGTCTATTAGCCAAATGATTTGAAATTAATAATAAACTTAATTAAATAAATAACTTAGAATTATCAAACATATTTTACTTTAAACCAAAATAATTTACATATCCGGGATCCCGTAAAATTATTTTCAAAATATTACAAGTTATTTTGTACAGGTCGGCCTAAGCAACAAAATAGAAATTCTATACATTTTCTGTTGGACCCAACTCTCGTGGTCTAGCTTGGTCGGAACATGTACAAGTCATCCTTAAAGTTCTCGATCTCATGGCTGACCTGACATTGCTTTACCCTTGCCTGCACAAAAGAGCACTCATGAGCCAAGGCCTAGCAAGATAGAAAATAATACAGTATGATAATTATAATAATAATTACACCTCATATAGTACGCCACTGTGTATTTACTGTGCTACCGCACTAGATTACATTATTCCATATAACAATATCATTATAATTAATGTCTATGTAGCATAGACTTACGTGTTATGCTCACATCCTCTCTTACATTTAGGGCCTTAGTAGGGTTTATCTTGGTTATATCTTCGAGTCTAACTTAGTTATGCCTTATTTGCATAACACTACTGTTAGGTTTTATACCCTAAATAAAACTCCATTTCAATGTAATCTATTTTATTCAACATCAATAAAGAAACAGAAGTATTTTTCATTCATTTGTGTATGTTTTGGTTCACTTTATCAATTGCTTGTCTATTTGATTTATAAATTCATCTTAAACCCTTTTCACATACTTGATCATGTTTATTGTGCTGTCATCACATTGGAAAGTAAACATGACTATGTGAATAAAGTTTCCTAGATTTATCAGACACAGTGTTTTACTGATATGATAATCTACAACAAGAGTTTATACTATGTTCTTTCCAGAACATTGGTTAAAGTAAAGCTCAGGTTGGATGCATGGAGTATGCATCGGAAGGGACCGATATTGAACTTTGACTTAGATTTAATTAAACTTACCGTAAAATCTATTCAAGTCAATATCGCCAAGTTGATCCTAGATCAAATGATCTTAATCCTGTTATGATTAGGCTCAATCTCAAGAGGCTATTCGTGTTCCTTGAATTGTTAGTTAAGCCTACTTTTAGGTCAGGGTGATACGTACTTTTTGGGAACACGGTAGTGCAATTGAGTGGGAGCGCTAGCATAAACATGGAATCTATAGCTTCTATCTGGCGAATAGTAAGTAAAGGATGATCTCCTTCAAGCTTGACCAAACGAAAATAAATGATGGAGATCTCATTTCACATAAGCTGAAATATCATTTATACGCGGTCAAGTGTTTTAAGGATAAAATACATAGTAGGGTGTTACGGTAATTTAATCCCTTTACAGTGTAGATCATTCATATAGAGGATCATTGATCAAATTAGGATTATAACAATGGATAACTAATGATGTGTCTATATGGTGGAACATATAGAGCATTCTATATACTGAGAGTGCAATTCTAAGTTCTATGCGTGGATTCAATGAAGAATTAATAAGTTAGTGAATTTTAGTGCTAAATTCTTGATCTACTTATTGGAAGCTCGATTATATAGACCCATGGTCCCCCCACTAGTTGAGATAATATTGTTTGTAAGACTCATGTAATTGGTTTTGATTAATCAATTATAATTCACAAATTAGACTATGTCTATTTGTGAAATTTTCACTAAGTAAGGGCGAAATTGTAAAGAAAGAGTTAATAGGGGCATATTTGTTAATTATGATACTTTGTATGGTTCAATTAATAAATATGATAAATGACAATATTATTTAATAATTATTTATAATTATTAAATAGTTAGAATTGGCATTTAAATGGTTGAATTAAGAAATTGGCATTTTTGAGAAAATCAGATACAAAAGGTGTTAAAATTGCAAAATTGCAAAAAGCAAGGCCCAGTCCACTAAGCCATGCCCGGCCACCTTTGTAGGCTTTTTAAGTTGATATTTTCATTATTTTAATGCCAAATAATTCAAACCTAACCCTAGTGGAATGCTATAAATAGATAGTGAAGGCTTCAGGAAAATTACACACTTCTCATCAAAAAAACCTGAGCCTCCTCTCTCTTCTCTAGCCGCCACTCTCTCTCTCTCTTCTTCCTTCATATTTTGAACCTACCTTAGTGATTAGAGTAGTGCCCACACACAACAAGCAATACCTCAATCATAGTGAGGAAGATCGTGAAGAAAGATCATCAGTAAAGGAGATTCAGCATCAAGGATTCAGAGAAAGAGATCCAGGTTCAGATCTTGATAATACTCTGCTACAGAAAGGATTCAAGGGTTAGAGATCTGAATGGAATGAGTCATTTAATTCCGCTGCACCCAATGTAAGGTTTCTTAAACTTTATATGTGTTTAATTTATCGTTTTAGAAAGTTCTTATTTAGGATGTTAATAAACATACTTGTGAGTAGATCTAAGATCCTGGTAAAATAATTTCCAACAACTGGCCTCAGAGCCATGGTAATTGATTTACTTGCAAGAAATTTGGGCTTTAAAACGATTGTTTGTTTGTTTTTGGATGGTATCATGTTGTATTGAGTGTTATTTGATGATTGATTGATGTTTGTGAATTTTCGTAAAAAATAATTGCGATTCTGTTTCTGGAATTATTTTTATTGGATAGCATGGAAAAAATTAAGCAAGTTACTTTTTTACAGAACTCAATTTCGATTTAATTTGAATTAGTTATGAATTTTTGAAGATTTGAAAAAATCGGGGTTGTGCTGAAATTTTCCTGCGATCGCGAAAACTGTCCGTACAGCTCACAATTTTTTCGTTTTTCTTCGTTTTTTCATGCTTTTTCATGGAATTAACTTTCGATTTTTTGTGTACTTCTGTATTTATACTATTACTATTCCTAATTCAATTCTAATTATCATTTTGAATTAATTTAATATTTTTTAAATTTAATTCAAGATATTAGTGTAATTTGAATTTGAATAGAATTAGTATCTATCTTCTTGCTTAAAAAAATCTATCGTATTTTAAAATTTGATTATATCTTATCCTATTTTAAATTTAAAATAAGATAACTATAATCATGTAATTTTTAAATGATATAAGATATTTTGCTAATTTTTAAATTTTGTTATTTTATTTATTTAAATTACATTTAAAATTTGAGAAAGATATTCATTTATCTTTTCTAATTTTTTATTTAATTTTTATTTATAAAATAACATTTAAAATTTAAAAGTAGTTAGCAAATTTTTGAAATGATATTTAGGTTGGTTGAAACCTAATTTTTCAAAAATTGTAGGTTTAATTTTAAATTTAAATATTTAATTAAATTTCGATTTTTTTTTTTAATTTTTTAATTTTTTTTTAATTTTCGATTTTTTTTATTTAATTAATTATTTTCGAAATTAATTATTTAATTTAAAATTAAATAAATCCTACATCCAACTATCTAACTAACCTTGTTGCAGGAGTATGTCTTTTAGCTTATGTGTAAGTTTTCAAAACCTATTATTACTTGATTGCAAATAGCCATGGTTACTTTTTGCCAGATCTAATGATCTGATGGCTCCCTTGGTCAAGATAATAATTTGTAACATGTATATTTACAATCTTCTTTCATCTGTGTATGACCTAGCAACATGATAGGACCCATCCAAAGTGTGCCTGTGTGAGCCTATGTGTTTAATTTTATTATAGATGCTTATAGGTTGTTGTTGCTAAAATAAATTATCATAGTTCTTGATAGAATTTATTTAGGCCCATTTAGTTTTTGGGCCTATTCAATTAATAACAATTGTTCTTATTAAGGTTAAATTCCTCTCTTTTGGGCCTTGTGTGAGAGTTGGGAGCCATAGAAGTGGGTACGACATACTGAACCCAGCACCCCCTTACATGAACCACCCCAATTGTGAAGGCCCATTTGCCTGATTTGAATGACTGTATTAGGTTAATTACACTAGTTTAACCTAATTAAAATTGATTAGCAACATAATTAATTTCATTTATTTTGAAATTAATTTAGAAAATCATAGTTTAAAGAATTTTATATTCTAAGCTAAACTATATGTATTTTCTTGTATTTAATTAAATATAGAATTATAATCATCTAGATTCTTTCTGAAGCTTAATTTAAATTTTTCATTAAATATTCCTATTTAAGTTGATATTTAGTTATTTACAACTAACCAACTTAAATCTGAATATCTTTTGGATTTAAAATTTCAAAATTAAGTTGAGGAATTTTAGGCATTGGTTATTAAGATTCTTTAGATATTTTTTAAGTTAATATCTTTTCGAATATTAACTTAAAATGGAATATCTTCAAATTAAGTGGTTACAACTTAATTTTAAATTTAATTAAATCTGATTTGAAAGATATTTAAGTTGATTTTTTAGATTCTTCTAAAACAACTTAAACAAGATATTTTCAAATTTGTTCCATTTAATATTCAAATTTATTTTTTGAATTTAATTAATAATTGAAAATTAATTAAAGTTGATTTTTTTTATTTAAATCAATTTTGATTTGTAATTTTTCATTATTATATTATGGAACTTGTTCGATATTTATTTGAATTTATTTTTCAAATTTAAATAATAATTGAAAATTAATTAAAGTTGATTTTTTTATTTAAACCAACTTTAATTTGTAATTTTTCATTATTATAATATCGAATTAAAATGATTATACAAAATACATATAATATTTTTTAAATAATGAGCTTTTAATCAAGAGACATTCGATCTCCATTGTGGGTTTTACACCGCGTTTGTTTTAGTGAGTAATCCTCCTTAATGGAGGAACGTTCATTAGCAATTTCGCACCGTTTAAACTCGCATGATAAGTAGTTTGTAAGTGTTTTGTATGGTATAGATCACCCTAATGGTGGCGACCATACTTGACTTGCAAATTATGAAACAATGGTGGAAGCTCATAAGATAGAATTGCCTTGACTCTCGCCTAAACGGGACAATGCTGAATTCCAATCTTGATCGAATAAAAGGTTGCTAGAATGGTTATCATTTTAGATGAGCTGACAACTCTATTCAATGGATGATGCTTTGACTCTCGCCTAAACGGGACACTGTATCAGTTTGTTGAAATACCTTGGAAAATAAACTATGTTAGATTTAGTATTTCTATAACATATGTCATTACTTGTTATTTTCTAAATTGTGTATGAATTTATGAGCCAAAACCTTACTTCTGTTTTATTGATGTGTTGTAGTGTCATTATGAATAACCCTCACCCCGACCCTCTACTAGTTACTATCTTAGCAAAAGAACTCTATAGTGTGAAAATGCATCCTGGTAGTTGCATTAACTCGCACCTGTTGATGATGAATATGAAGTTCCAAAAGGCAAATCTACTAGGAATTGATTTATCAAGAGAACAATGGGTCCAACTTATCCTTAATAGTCTTCCCCCGGAGTATAATGAATTTGTTATCTCTTACATGATCAACAATTCTAACTCTTCCGACATGGACAAGCTCGAAACAGAATTACGAGCCCATGAACGGAACTTGATTGCAATGGGTCCCCCTGGGTTTGCAATCAATAATTGAAGGAAAAGGACTAGGTATGAAGGATTTAGCAAAACTGCTTCTTCAAGTACAATTATCAGACATGATCTTCTATGTTCGAATTGTAATGAAAAGGGACATCATGAAGAACGATGTTCCAGGCTTCTAAACAATTCAAACGAAGGTAATGCTTTTGTCTTTGAATCATGTGTTTTAGAGAACAACAAATCCATCTGGATTGTTGATTCTGGGTCTACTAACCATGTATGTTCTTCACTGCAGTTGCTTGAAGCTTGGGAAAATCTGCTTCCAGGAGAGTTAAAGCTTAAAGTTGGCAATGGCGAATTAGTATCGGTCAAAGCTAGAGGAAAAGCCCGCATCAAGTTTCAACAAAGATTTTTAATTTTAGAAAATGTTTTATTTATTCCAAACTTTAGTAGAAACTTGATTAGTGTCTCATGTTTGCAAACACAATCTTATATATTGAATTTTTCGAGTACAAATTGTTCAATTTCTCGTAATGGATTTCAAATATATGTTGCTATAATGGAACAAGGGCTTTATGTTTTAAGACCGAGTACTCAAATCTCACTAAATAGTGAACTTTTCAGTGTAGCTAGACCTAGAAACCTAAAAAGAAAAGAGATTGATAATGATGATCAAACTTATCTATGGCATTTACGTTTAGGTCATATAGGCTTTGATAGACTCAATAGGCTCACCAAAGACGGTCCATTGAAAAATGTCGTCTTAGGTGAACTGCCAGTATGCGAGTCCTGCCTAGAAGGAAAAATGACTAAACGTTCTTTCTCTGCAAAGGGAGAGCGTGCCAAAATCCCTCTAGGGTTAGTGCATTCCGATGTCTGCGGACCTTTGAATGTCAAAGCCCGAGGTAGTTATGAGTATTTTTGTCACTTTCATTGACGATTTCTCTAGATATAGTTTTCTTTACCTAATGCAAAAGAAATATGAAACGTTTGAAAAGTTTCAGGAGTTTCATGCTTTGGCCCAAAACCAATTAGGTAAATCATTAAAGATCTTGCGAACTGATAGGGGTGGAGAATATATGGATATGCAGTTCAAAGATCATTTAATTGAACTTGGAATTGAATCCCAATACACTGCCCCAGCCACTCCACAACAAAATGGAGTTGCAGAAAGAAGAAATCGCACTCTTTTGGAAATGGTTAGGTCTATGCTGAGTTATTCAACTCTGTCTACGTCCTTCTGGGGATATGCTATACAGATGGAAAATGACATTCTAAATGTTGTTCCATCTAAAGCAGTCCCTAAGACACCCGTCGAACTTTGAAATGGTCGAACACCTAGTTTACGCCATTACAGAATTTGGGGGTGCCCTGCTCATGTCTTAAGAAAGAAAGAAGGCAAACTTGAATCACGTACCGAAGTATGCATGTTTGTCGGAAATTCTAAAGAGACTAGGGGTGGACTATTTTATAGTCACAAGGATAACACAGTGTTTGTTTCTACAAATGCTACTTTCCTTGAAGAGAACTATATTAAAGACTACAAACCGAAAAGTAAAGTTGTTCTAGAAGAATTGCTATCAGATATAAGTCCTTCCAATGTTCCGTCCTCTTCCACTCGTGAAGAAGACAATCCCACTCCCTCAGTTGAACAAACTGAGAAATCTACTACTAAAGTTTCTGTTCAGAAGACAACCGTACCTCGTCGTAGTGGGAGGGTTTCAACAAAACCTGCTTGTTATGGCTTGGATGGTGAAATCAATATGGTCGTAGGTGACGGTATTGATGACGATCCATTAACCTATAAACAGGCAATGGCTAGTCCGCAACGGAAACGATGGTCAGCCGGCATGGATTCAGAAATGGATTCCATGAAAAAGAACAAAGTCTGGGAATATGTAGACGCACCTGACGACTATCATCCGATAGGATGCAAGTGGGTTTACAAGAAGAAAAGAGGAGCTGGAGGCGAAGTCGAAACTTTTAAAGCTAGACTTGTAGCCAAGGGTTATACCCAAAGAGAAGGTGTGGACTATGAGGAAACTTTTAGTCATGTTGCCATGCTCAAATCCATCTGAATTCTTCTCTCCATAGCTGCTGCTTTCGATTATGAAATCTGGCAGATGGATGTCAAGACTGCCTTCCTTAATGGGGTACTTGAAGAAACCATCTATATGGAGCAACCAGAAGGTTATGTTCTTCCTGGGCAGGAAAAGAAAGTTTGCAAGTTAAACAGGTCTATCTATGGACTTAAGCAAGCTTCTCGCTCATGGAACAAGAGGTTTGATGAAATCATCAAGACCTACGGCTTTCTTCAGAATGAAGATGAACCTTGTGTTTACCAACTCAAGGAAGACCAAATAGTAGTATTCCTGGTCCTTTATGTTGATGACATTTTGATAATTGGAAACAATGTCAAGAAAATGACTCACATCAAGGAATGGCTCAACACTCAATTCGATATGAAAGATTTGGGTGAAGCAGCCTATGTTCTTGGTATTCAGATTATCAGAAACTGGAAAAACAGATCTCTTGCTCTCTCTCAAACAACCTACATAGACAAAGTATTAGAGAGATTCTTCATGAACAATGCCAATGGGGCAAACATGCCTTCTAGATATGGTATTCGTCTATCTAAGGAACAGTCACCGACTGATCCTCAAGAGATAGAGGACATGGCGAATATTCCCTATGCCTCTGCAGTTGGAAGTCTAATGTATGCACTGTTATGCACTAGACCTGACATCTGTTACGATGTTGGAATCGTGAGCAGGTATCAGTCTAATCCAGGACAAGAACATTGGAATACAGTTAAGTATATTCTGAAATACTTAAAGAGTACAAGGAATCTTGTGTTAGTCTACAAGGGTGGTGCTTTAAATCCCATAGGCTACACTGATTCAGATTTCCAAGCAAGTCTTGAAGACAGGAAATCTACATCTGGGATGGTGTTTACTCTTGGGGGTGGAGCAGTGGTTTGGAGAAGTGCTAAACAAACCGCGATATCAGACTCAACTATGGAAGCTGAATACATAGGAGCAGCCGAAGCTGCTAAAGAACTTGTCTGGCTAAGAAAGTTCTTGTTGGAAATTATTTTACCAGGATCTTAGATCTACTCACAAGTATGTTGTTTAAACACCCTAAACATGAACTTTCTAAAACGATAAATTAAACACATATAAAGTTAAGAAAACCTTACATTGATGCAGCAAAATTAATGCCTCCTTCCACTCAGATCTCTAACCCTTGTATCCTTTCTAAAGCAGAGTATAATCAAGATCTGAGCCCGAATGTCCTTCTTCTTCAAGTTTGATCCTTCACAGTCTTCCAATCTATGATTGAGTTACTGCTTGCTGTGTGTGGGCACTTACTCTTTCACTAGGGTCGAAATTGATGAAGGGAAAAGAGAAGAGAGGGTTTCGGCCAGGTATAGAAAGTGGGGAAGGCTCAGTTTTTCTGAAGAGAGAAATTTCTGTCAGAAAGGCTTGTGAAAACTTATGATTTGACTGAGCCATCACTTTCTATTTATAGGCAACTACTAGATTTAGGTTAGGAATTATTTGGCATTAAAATAATGAAAATATTAATTTGAAAAACCTATTTAAGTGGCCGGCCATGGTGTGTTATTGGGCCTCACTTAATTTTGCAGTTTTATCAAATTTTATCTCTATTTTCTCAAAAACGCTAATTTTCCAATTCTAACCTTTTAAATACCAAAACTAATTATTTAATAACTAAAATAGATTATTAAATAATATTGTCATTTAATTTAATTATTAATTAGACATATAAAGTCCATTAATAAATAAATAAACCTAGAAACTCTTTTCTTTACAATTTCACCCCTGCTTAGTGAAAATTCATAAAATTAGACATAGTCTAACTTTAGAATTATAATTGATCAATCACGAATCAATTAATGAGTCTTACAAGCAAAATGTTCTCAACTAGAATGGGGACCATGGATCTATATGCTGAGCTTCCAATAAGTGAACCAAATTTACCAAGTAAATTCCTACTTATTAATTCTTCGTTGAATCCACTCTTAGAACTTAGAATTGCACTCTCAGACTTATATAGAGCATATTGTATGTTCCACGATATCAATATACTATCTCATTTAACCATTGTTATAATCTTATTGTGATTTAAAGATCCTCTATATAGATGATCTACATCGAGATGGGATTTCTTTACCGTTCTCACCCCTCAATGTATTTTGCCCCTTAAAACACTTAGCTACCTGTAAATGGTGTTTAGTGATCTAATAATTAGTCAGTTAAACAAGAGCTCATCCATTTACTTTTATTTGCTAAGCTCGAAGGGAATCATCACTTGACTTCTATACACCAGTAGAAGCTATAGATTCCATATTTATGTTCAGCACTCCCACTCAATCATACTATCATGTTCCTAAAATATACGTATCACCCTGACCCAAAAGTAGGCTTAACTAATAAATCTAAGAACATGAATAGCACTCCTGAGTTGAGCCTAAGCATATCAGGATTTAGATTCTTTTAATCTTAAGATCAACTACTGATATTGACTTGGAAAGATATGTATAACGGTAAGTTTGTAATATCTTAACTTAGTTGCAATATCGGTCCAGTCCAATGTATACTCCATACATTCGAAACTAGTATACTTTACTAATGTCCTAGAAAGAACATAACACTCACTCCAAGTGTAAGTACACATCATCGCTGATTATCACATTAGTGTAAATCTAATAACACTGATGAAACAGGGACCAAAACTTTTGATTCATATGATCACAATCACATTCCACTGTGTTGACGATACTGTAATTGTGAATAAACATATGATCTGGATTTAGCTGATTTTGTGTGTATGTATGTAATAAACATATTAAACATATTAAACCATTAGCATGTAAAATTCATGCAAACATCAATCACTTCAAATTTCTTATATT
The DNA here is from genome assembly GCF_029168945.1 of Cannabis sativa. Classification (NCBI taxonomy): domain Eukaryota; kingdom Viridiplantae; phylum Streptophyta; class Magnoliopsida; order Rosales; family Cannabaceae; genus Cannabis; species Cannabis sativa. Next base: position 66,675,058 of record NC_083601.1, read on the forward strand.
GATAACTAATCAGATTGTAAAGAGTTTTATTTAGGGAATAAAACCCAACAGTTCTTCACCAGCATAGGTGTTGTTCCTGGAATGGAAAAGCCTCTGGTACTACTCTGTGATAACAATGGAGCAATAACAAACAGTAAAGAACCTCGAAGCCACAAGAGAAGTAAACACATTGAAAGGAAGTATCACATTATCAGAGAATACGTGGCAAGAGGGGATGTACTAGTTGAGAAAGTTGACACAGAGGACAACCTAGCTGATCCATTTACCAAAGTCCTGGCCGTGACAGCCTTTGAAAAGCACCGTCAGAATTTAGGATTAATTGATATGTACTAATTAGTTTTATATTAGTGCAAGTGGGAGTTTGTTAGGTTTTATGCCCTAAATAAAACTCTATTTCAATGTAATCTATTTTATTCAACATCAATAAAGAAACATAAGTATTTTTCATTCATTTGTGTATGTTTTGGTTCACTTTATCAATTGCTTGTCTATTTGATTTATAAATTCATCTTAAACCCTTTTCACATACTTGATCATGTTTATTGTGCTGTCATCACTTGGAAAGTAAACATGACTATGTGAATAAAGTTTCCTAGATTTATCAGACACAGGGTTTTACTGATATGATAATCTACAACAAGAATTTACTTGTATTTAGAGAAATATTATGTTCTTTCCAGAACATTGGTTAAAGTAAAGCTCAGGTTGGATGCATGGAGTATGCATCGGAAGGGACCGATATTAAACTTTGACTTAGATTTAATTAAACTTACCGTAAAATCTATTCAAGTCAATATCGCCAAGTTGATCCTAGATCAAATGATCTTAATCCTGTTATGATTAGGCTCAATCTCAAGAGGCTATTCGTGTTCCTTGAATTGTTAGTTAAGCCTACTTTTAGGTCAGGGTGATACATACTTTTTGGGAACACGGTAGTGCAATTGAGTGGGAGCGCTAGCATAAACATGGAATCTATAGCTTCTATCTGGCGAATATTAAGTAAAGGATGATCTCCTTCGAGCTTGACCAAACGAAAATAAATGATGGAGATCTCATTTCACATAAGCTGAAATATCATTTATACGGGCTCAAGTATTTTAAGGATAAAATACATAGTAGGGTGTTACGGTAATTTAATCTCTTTACAGTGTAGATCATTCATATAGAGGATCATTGATCAAATTAGGATTATAACAATGGATAACTAATGATGTTTCTATATGGTGGAACATATAGAGCATTCTATATACTGAGAGTGCAATTCTAAGTTCTATGCGTGGATTCAACGAAGAATTAATAAGTTAGTGAATTTTAGTGCTAAATTCTTGATCTACTTATTGGAAGCTCGGTTATATAGACCCATGGTCCCCCCACTAGTTGAGATAATATTGTTTGTAAGACTCATGTAATTGGTTTTGATTAATCAATTATAATTCACAAATTAGACTATGTCTATTTGTGAAATTTTCACTAAGTAAGGGCGAAATTGTAAAGAAAGAGTTAATAGGGGCATATTTGTTAATTATGATACTTTGTATGGTTCAATTAATAAATATGATAAATGACAATATTATTTAATAATTATTTATAATTATTAAATAGTTAGAATTGGCATTTAAATGGTTGAATTAAGAAATTGACATTTTTGAGAAAATCAGATACAAAAGGTGTTAAAATTGCGAAATTGCAAAAAGCAAGGCCCAGTCCACTAAGCCATGGCCGGCCACCTTTGTAGGCTTTTTAAGTTGATATTTTCATTATTTTAATGCCAAATAATTCAAACCTAACCCTAGTGGAATGCTATAAATAGATAGTGAATGCTTCAGGAAAATTACACACTTCTCATCAGAAAAACCTGAGCCTCCTCTCTCTTTTCTAGCCGCCACTCTCTCTCTCTCTCTTCTTCCTTCATATTTCGAACCTACCTTAGTGATTAGAGTAGTGCCCACACACAGCAAGCAATACCTCAATCATAGTGAGGAAGATCGTGAAGAAAGATCATCAGCAAAGGAGATTCAGCATCAAGGATTTAGAGAAAGAGATCCAGGTTCAGATCTTGATAATACTCTGCTACAGAAAGGATTCAAGGGTTAGAGATCTGAACGGAAGGAGTCATTTAATTCCGCTGCACCCAATGTAAGGTTTCTTAAACTTTATATGTGTTTAATTTATCGTTTTAGAAAGTTCTTATTTAGGATGTTAATAAACATACTTGTGAGTAGATCTAAGATCCTGGTAAAATAATTTCCAACAACTACTCAAATATTTATTTAAAAAATTATTGCATATTTATAACAATACGTACTTAGGGTAATCACCCTAAGTCATGATTTCACAATAACAATTAAATATCATATTGCGCCACCGCACTATATTCTATGTACTTAGTTCGTTGTCTTACTAGATTTCTAATATGTGGAGAAATCTTAATGCACCGGTAATTCTGACCAAGTGCCGATAATTCTAGTCACAATTCTCGAGTCTACAAACTAGGGTTTATCCTAAAATTATATGTCATAATATATACATTTAAGACTCCAATACTAGACCAAATAGTAGAGCTCGAAATGAGCTTTCCAACGATATTAAGAACGTCCAAATCGGAGTTCGGAGTCAATAGTTATGACCAAAATAAGTTCCTGGAAATCATAAATGCTCTCTACAAGATTTGGTCGCAGCTACTGGGTTTGAAAAATCCAGAAATCTAATTTTAAAGCTCCGAAAAGGCACAAACTCAACCCAAACTTCACCTAAATCATCAACAACAAAATTCATGACAAATTAAGATGTTTTTTTAGGTATTTGCACTTCACATGGACATGCTTGAATGACAAAAATAACCAACAAAGTTCAATTAACACCAAAGCATGCTTTAAGAACTCAAGAACACAAAAACTAAAATTCTCATGCTCAACTCCTCAAACAAACACAACTACTAAATCTAATAAAACCTTCATGTTCCATACAAAACTAAGCTTAAACAATCAACTGTTGGGTTTTATGCTCTAAATAAAACTCTTTACAATCTGATTAGTTATCAATATAAGAAATTTGAAGTGATTGATGTTTGCGTGAATTCTACATGCTAATGGTTTAATATGTTAAATATGTTTATTACATTTACACACAAAATCAGTTAAATCCAGATCATATGTTTATTCACAATTACAGTATCGTCAACACAGTGGAATGTGATTGTGATCATATGAATCAAAAGTCTTGGTCCCTGTTTTATCAGTGTTATTGGATTTACACTAATGTGATAATCAGCGATGATGTATACTTACACTTGGAGTAAGTGTTATGTTCTTTCCAGGACATTAGTAAAGTATACTAGTTTCGAATGTATGGAGTATACATTGGACTGGACCGATATTGCAACTAAGTTAAGATATTACAAACTTACCGTTATACATATCTTTCCAAGTCAATATCAGTAGTTGATCTTAAGATTAAAAGAATCTAAATCCTGATATGCTTAGGCTCAACTCAGGAGTGCTATTCATGTTCTTTGATTTATTAGTTAAGCCTACTTTTGGGTCAGGGTGATACGTATATTTTGGGAACATGATAGTATGATTGAGTGGGAGTGTTGAACATAAATATAGCTTCTACTGGTGTATAGAAGTCAAGTGATGATTCCCTTCGAGCTTAGCAAATAGAAGTAAATGGATGAGCTCTTGTTTAACTGACTAATCATTAGATCACTAAACACCATTTACAGGTAGCTAAGTGTTTTAAGGGGCAAAATACATTGAGGGGTGAGAACGGTAAAATAATCCCATCTCGATGTAGATCATCTATATAGAAGATCTTTAAATCACAATAAGATTATAACAATGGTTAAATGAGATAGTATATTGATATCGTGGAACATACAATATGCTCTATATAAGTCTGAGAGTGCAATTCTAAGTTCTAAGAGTGGATTCAACGAAGAATTAATAAGTAGGAATTTACTTGGTAAATTTGGTTCACTTATTGGAAGCTCAGCATATAGATCCATGGTCCCCATTCTAGTTGAGAACATTTTGCTTGTAAGACTCATTAATTGATTCGTGATTGATCAATTATAATTCTAAAGTTAGACTATGTCTAATTTTATGAATTTTCACTAAGCAGGGGTGAAATTGTAAAGAAAAGAGTTTCTAGGTTTATTTATTTATTAATGGACATTATATGTCTAATTAATAATTAAATTAAATGACAATATTATTTAATAATCTATTTTAGTTATTAAATAATTAGTTTTGGCATTTAAAAGGTTAGAATTGAAAAATTGGTGTTTTTGAGAAAATAGAGATAAAATTTGATAAAACTGCAAAATCAAGTGAGGCCCACTAACACACCATGGCCGGCCACTTAAATGGGTTTTTCAAATTAATATTTTCATTATTTTAATGCCAAATAATTCCTAACCTAAACCTAGTAGTTGCCTATAAATAGAAAGTGATGGCTCAGTCACAATACATGCTTTCACATGCTTTCATTAGTAATCTGACAGAAATTTCTCTCTTCACAAAAACTGAGCCTTCCCCACTTTCTATACCTGGCCGAAATCCCTTTCTCTTTTCTCCTTCATCAATTTCGTGACCCTAGTGAGAGAGTAAGTGCCCACACACAGCAAGCAGTAACTCAATCATAGATTGGAAGACTGTGAAGGATCAAACTTGAAGAAGAAGGACATTCGGGCTCAGATCTTGATTATACTCTGCTACAGAAAGGATTCAAGGGTTAGAGATATGAGTGGAAGGAGACATTAATTCCGCTGCATCAATGTAAGGTTTTCTTAACTTTATATGTGTTTAATTTATCGTTTTAGAAAGTTCATATTTAGGGTGTTTAAACAACATACTTGTGAGTAGATCTAAGATCCTGGTAAAATAAATATTCCAACAACAACAATATTATCAAGATTCTGATTTGAAAAAAAACCTAAGCACAACAACAACAATAGCCTATCATTTTTTGGCTTTAAACACAAAATTACCCACAAAACCACAACACAAATTGTAACGCCCTAATGCTAAGGCACGTTACAGTGCTTTTCAATTACGGTGCAATCTTTGCTAATAAAAGAATTTTCTTGAAAACCGTGTCAAATTAAAACTTTTGTATTAATTAATAAACTTTATAATATATTAAAATATTTACAAGTGTCGGGATCTCGTTTTTAAACTTTGTAAAATTAACATTCCCAAAATATACATTTTTCATAGGTCGCACAGCGACTAACAAAATACAATCCCCAGATGTCCCCGAGACCGAACACTCCAGGTCGCGCCGCTTTAACATGTACAATCTCATCTGAGCTCAGGTTCACTCCTGTTTAGCCTTCGCCTTTCCTTTACCTACACATGAAAGTAGAACTGTGAGTCGACAGACTCAGTAAGCAAAGCATACAACATATCATATAATTTCCCGACTTGTACTTAGGCGCCCATACACCTATTTACAAGGCTTAACAGATGAGTACGAACGTTCCATACTAGGGTATAGCCACTATACCACATGCACTACGTACCTCGATGTACGAGTGTTGGTAGGGTTTGTTTATACCCTGAGTACCTTTGAGTGATATACCACGCACTCCCAGTACCTCACCGTACTTATGCTGGTATCACGGTACTCTCAGATAACATTCACTGTACCAACGCACTCTACACTATAATCGTATAAGTGTTGGTAGTGCGAATAACATTTTAAGCATGCATATACACATAACATATACATACACTCAGATATTCATATCACATATTATATACAGTTCTTACCTTCTTTCCGAATTCAAGTGTGCTGGCCGACCTGAACGGAAATGCTCGTGCTAGATGGATGCCCTAATCACATTAATTGTAACACAGATGAGTGACTCGCTAAATCACTTTCCGGGGACTTAAACTTGAAACTAAGAGTTCCCCTATCGATAAACAACATGGCAATACCCTAAATATCTCAAAATTAGGAAAAACTAGGGTCCCAAAAATTCCCCCAACTGGAAGTCCAGTTCTGGGACACCAACCGGTCGACCGGTTGGTACCGGTCCCCCAGAACCGAAATTCCGGTTCTGCACTGGGAACCAAAATAATGCCCCCATCAACTCAAAATTCCACCAAACTTTACCAAACTCTCCAGAACACCTGTACAATGCATTTACAACATTTTCCAACCAACAAATCCCAGAAATAACCACTAAGTCAAATTATGCCATTAAAGACCTAAACTTTTCAAAACTCAAGTTTACTTAATTCCCACACTATAACTCAAAACTGAAATCCAAGGCTTAAAATCAACTCAAATTAGACATACAATTCAAACCCTAAGCATTCTCAAACCTAATAGCCCCTAAATTAGAAAACCAAAACCTCAAACCAAGCAAAAGCTTAAAAACTAAAGGAGGGTTCCATTAGAGCTTACCTTAGCTTGAATCTCCCAAAGTTCTTTGCTGAAATCACTAAAAATCAGCAGCTCTTCCCCTTGGATAAGCCCCAGCCGAAAGAGAAAAGAGAGAGAGAGAGAAAGTTCTATTTGATTTCTCTTTTAATTTTCTAAATTTGTTTTCAAATGAAAAGGGAATTACTAAACTAATCCCTTGCTGAAATTAATGAGGGTGCTAGGTGTCAACTAATGGGGCAGCCACCTATTCCATTCTTTGCCAAAAGACTAAATTACCCTTTAGTTAAAACTTAAGGTATTTCTAAAGCTAGGGGTAAAATGGTCAAATCCCATAACCCCGCTCAATCCCGATGATTTATTTTCTCTAAAATATTCCCCGCTAAGAAATAAAGTTCTAAACTTACCCATGTGATCAAACTAGCCATCCATCGCATTTTCCGTTGTCGCCGAGCAAAAATTACAAAAATAACATATTTCACATATAAGCTAAATAATACCCCTAGAGTTTAATAAAATCTCCAGAATTGAGAAATTATAACTCTAATATTTATTTCTATATATTGGGGCCCACAATTAAATAATTTCATAAATAATAATAAAATAATAAAAATTAGTGCTAATTGTCTTTACTAATCCCAATTACTAAAGCGGTCATTACACAAATGATACATGAACACTAAGCTCAAAATCATCAAAATTTCAATATACACAAAAATCAGCTGAAAGTTAAGTCTCATCTCATAATTCAAATCACAAAAAACAATTCTACCTCAAGCAATTCTTCCAAGCTCAAACTCGAAAATCCACCCAAAGCTTTGATTTTTCCTCAAGATTCAACAATATGTAAATTGGCTTAAGAGAGAGAGAGAGGGAGAGAGAGAGAGAGAGAGATAAGATCAGAAATTTGTTTCTCTTTAATTAAAATACTTAAGGCATTTCTAGTAAAAAGGTGGTTAAAAGACCAATTTACCCTTAGTGCTAATATTCTATTTAAAAATCATTAAAGGGAAATATAGACATTACACTTCTACAAATACATTCATATATTCTCAAACAAATAATGTTATAATATAATCACATCATAAAATAATTTTGAATCCTAAACCTTGTTCGGACCTAAAATATCTTGTTGTGACTAAACTGTATCAACTTGTCAAAAATCACCTACAGTAAAATAATATAAACATATTGTATAATAATATAGTCTATTAGTACAATAAATATTAAAATTATGATTTTACCCTTTCTGGATCAAAATTACAAAAATACCTCTAACTCATAAATGGGATCTTAAATGCAATAATTCTCAAATAATTTCTATATAATTAATATATAGTAATATAATTACTCAATTATAATTAATTTATTTTAATTAAAGTTGGTAATCTATTTATTAATCTCAGGATAATACACATTTGCCTTCCCACTAAAACCAAGTACTCTGTTCTTTGATTCTTTTTACTAGCTCCCAATGTACGATGATCAAGGACTTTAGCTAACTTCTTCTTGAATTGCTTCCTTATAGTAGGAGGAGCCTCTATCGCTTGTCGTCTTCCTTCGATCTTGTCTTCATGAAACTTCTTTAAGAAACTAACATGGAAAGTTAGATGCAAGTTAAACCTCTTAGGTAGCTTCAATTTTAAGTCATTTCACCCATCTTCTGTACAATCTTGCAGGGACCAGCATACTTCTGGATCGTTCCTTTATGCAAGTGTTTGTTTGTGATTTTTTTCTAAATTTGGAGCGTGAGTTTCAGTAACACTCTATCTTCCACAGAAAACTCTAAGTCTCGCATGTGCTTATCACCATATTTCTTCATCCACCTTGAAGCTTTACTCAGGCTATCCCTAGCAATTTCCAATTGTTGGAATTTATTTTACCAGGATCTTAGATCTACTCACAAGTATGTTGTTTAACACCCTAAATATGAACTTTCTAAAACGATAAATAAACACATATGAAATTAAGAAAACCTTACATTGGTTGCAGCGGAATAATGTCTCCTTCCACTCAGATCTCTAACCCTTGTATCCTTTCTGTCGCAGAGTATTATCAAGATTTGAGCCCGAATGTCCTTCTCTTTGTGTGTGATCCTTCACAGTCTTCCAATCTATGATTGAGGTACCACTTGCTGTGTGTGGGCACTACTCTATCACTGAGGGTTTCGAAATTATGAAGAGGAAAAGAGAGAGGGTTAAGTTCGGCTATAGAGAGAGAGGGAAGGCTCAGTTTTTCTGAAAAAGTTGATTTTCTGATTTTCTGACAAAAAGCCTTAATTTGACTGAGCCATCACTTTCTATTTATAGGCAACTACTAGGTTTAGGTTAGCAATTATTTGGCATTAAAAGAATCAAAATATGAATTGGAAAAACATGCTTAAGTGGCCGGCCAAGGTGTTTAATGGGCCTCACTTGGTTTTTGCAGTTTTCACAAATTTTATTTCTATTTTCTCAAAAACGCCAATTTTCCAATTCTAACCTTTTAAATGCCAAAACTAATTATTTAATAACTAAAATAGATTATTAAATAATATTGTCATTTAATTTAATTATTAATTAGACATATAAAGTCTATTAATTAATAAATAAACCTAGAATCTCTTTTCTTTACAATTTCACCCCTGCTTAGTGAAAATTCACAAATTAGACATAGTCTAACTTTAGAATGATAATTGATTAATCACGAATCAATTATTGAGTCTTACAAGCTATATAGTCTCAACTAGAATGGGGACCATGGATCTATATGCTGAGCTTCCAATAAGTGAACCGAATTTACTAGGTAAATCCCTACTTATTAATTCCTCGTTGAATCCACTCTTAGAATTTAGAATTGCACTCTCAGACTTATATAGAGCATATTATATGTTCCACAATATAGATATGCTATCTCATTTAACCATTGTTATAATCTTATTGTGATCAAAGATCCTCTATATAGATGATTTACATCGAGATGGGATAATTTTACCGTTCTCACCCCTCAACGTATTTTGCCCCTTAAAACACTTAGCTACCTGTAAATGATGTTTAGTGATCTAAGAATTAGTCACTTAAACAAGAGCTCATCCATTTACTTCTATTTAGCTAAGCTCGAAGGGAATCATCACTTGACTTCTATACACCAGTAGAAGCTATAGATTCCATATTTATGTTCAGCACTCCCACTCAATCATACTATCATGTTCCCAAAATATACGTATCACCCTGACCCAAAAGTAGGCTTAACTAATAAATCAAAGAACATGAATAGCACTCCTGAGTTGAGCCTAAGCATATCAGGATTTAGATTCTTTTAATCTTAAGATCAACTACTGATATTGACTTAAAAAGATATGACGGTAAGTTTATAATATCTTAACTAAGTTGCAATATCGGTCCAGTCCAATGTATACTCCATACATTCGAAACTAGTATACTTTACTAAGGTCCTGGGAAGAACATAACACTTACTCCAAGTGTAAGTACACATCATCGCTGATTACCACATTAGTGTAAATCCAAAACACTGATGAAACAAGGACTTAGTCTTTTGATTCATATTATCACAATCACATTCCACTGTGTTGACGATACTGTAATTGTGAATAAACATATGATCTGGACTTAACAGATTTTGTGTGTAAATGTAATAAACATATTAAACCATTAGCATGTAAAATTCATGCAAACATAAATCACTTCAAATTTCTTATATTGATAACGAATCAAATTGTAAAGGGTTTTATTTAGGGCACAAAATCCAACAAACTCCCACTTGCACTAACATAAAACAAACTGTGCAAATAAATCAATCTAATGTCTTGATCTTTAGATCAAGTGTAGTATATTTGAATCCACCCAAACTTCTGGAAACTAGTTCATAAAATTATTTATGAAACATCCTTTACTATATGCTTTACTCATCAAGGGATACTGAAATCCTTACTGTTTAAAGTACATCTGAATAAACAGAAGACATATCTCTCATATTTTAAAATATGGAATTGAGATAATACAGCGTAGACTTTTCTTCAGTAAAATAACTTTCTGGTAATTTCGAATTTACAAAGTTATAAATCTTCTCTGGTAGAGCTTGAATTATAATAGAATAACTCCTCCACCCCCAGAGTAACCACCATCTCAAGAATTCGAATGAGTTGGGGTAGATACAAGGATAACTGATATACAGTTCCTTAATATCTAACATATAGATCACTTTCATAAATCTTTCTTAAATATCTTCTAATGTTCCTTATTTGATTACATCTCAGATAACTCGCACTCAATAGCAGATGTCTGGTTAAATAATACTTTTAACCTCTTATTGTTTGGAGAGTTATCTAGTTGTGACTTATTGTATTAGTCTGAAACTTTAAGTTTCTTTTAAGACTAAATCATCAACATAGCAGACTAGTATTTGAAGTGAAAAATATTAAGTAATCAAAAATTGAGATACCATAAAATGTTTTGAGGATTAAGAATTCTTGGCTCAAGTCATTCGAATAAACTGAACTAGAGTTCTTTTATCTTATTCTCATAATTCTGATAAGTTATATCTATCCACATGAATGGTTAGATTTGCTTTTCAGTAGTGTTCTTAAGTTTCTATCACAAGTGTCAACCTAATGAAGATGGGTAAAGAATTTTAAAATTCTCCCACTCAATTAAGGTAGTGTGATACATTATCAAAGAACTTTTATAGGTATCATTATTTACTACAACAGTAAAACTAAATTGGAACATACAATCAAGATCAATGATTTATATTGATAATAGCTAATTCATTATATTACTTCCATGTTTAAAGAAAATATGTGTTACATAGGGTATTGTGGATAAACTCCACCCCTAAATATATAGAGATTATGATCCACCCCTAAAGGTTATAAAGATCATGATTCTCTAAGTGTTATAGAGTTTATGTGGAGTTGAATACAATCCAGAGTTCATTAGATATAAAATATCGTTGAACTGCATAGTTTTCTTTACTTTTCTCCACCCCTATCAGATCAAAAGATCCTTTTATTAAACAAATTCTCAATAATTGTATTAGAATTAACAATTATTAATAAACATAGAAATAATTTCTAGTGTTTATTTAATATAACTCTATGAAGAGTTGTAAATATTATAGAATTTGTATCAATAATAAAAACACTTACACATACAAACATATAAATATAATGTGGTAATTGTGGTTTAAGATAAAGTAAATGAAGCTCAATCTCATAAATTGCAATTTGTTTGAATAGAAAATAAAATATTATTAATAATAAAAAAATGTATTGCAACAATATGAGAAAAACAGGGATAAAAATCCCAAACTAAAATTCGAAATCTAAATTGTCTTTAAACTAAAACAATTAATTCAAAAATAGATAATTGAGCTTCATCTTCATCTTGGACGATCTTTACCCTTTGTCTAGCTTTCCGATCCAACTCACTAAGATAGTATCTGAGTTCAAGTAGCTTGGCCTATAAGAAGAAGAAACAAATAAACAAAGTTTGTCCAGAATCAAAAATCCAATTGGATAATAATTCACTAAAACTCTTAAAGTTTATAGAAAGAAATACCTTGTTTCTTTGCAAGAAGTTTAAGACATTGGGGTTTCCAATGACCTTTCTCATTGCAGTAGAAACACTTTCCTTTGAGTGCATCACCAGAAGCAGCAGCCTTTTTTTTTTTCATGGCTTTGGCACGCTTCTTGGTGTTTCTCCACTTCTTCTTAGATTTGGGTTTAGAAGCAGAGGCAACATTTGCCTCAGGTTTGACCGTCCCATTACCATTGCCAGAATTTTGAGGCTTACTCCCTTTCTTCTTGGGGCCTCCAATCAAATTTTCATATGTCTTAAGGTCATTGACTAACTCATGAAAGTCTATGTCCTTTTTATTCATGACATAATTTGATGTATAGGGCAGAAATGATGGAGTCAAACTATTCAAGATAAGGCTTACTTGAGTAGTGTGATCCATTTCAGCACCATGATCCTGGGCTTCTTGGAAATAACTTGCCATGAGGAGAACATGATCACGCACGTTTTGATGGGGTTCCATCCGTGCATTGATGTATTTCTTAGTCGCGTCAAAGCGAGACTGAAGAGATGCCCTACCGAATAGCTCAGTTAACTTCGTCATAACTTCAAGCACTTTTCGCTTTAGAAAACCGAGTTTTAAGGGTGTCAACCATGCTGGAAAGCATGAAGTATAGAGCTTTGTCGTTAGCTTTCTGCCAACGCTCATACTTTTCTTTCACAGCTTTGGTTGCATTGTCCCCCGGCACTTCTGGAGACGGCTCAGTTAACACAAACAAGGCACTTTCTCCTATGAGAGCTATATTAATGTTCTCATTCCATTTTAGAAAGTTAGATCCATTTAGCTTATTTTCGGTCAAGAGTGATAACATGGAATTCATCATGGTTATACAGGATACTACAAAATAATAAATAGAAATCAACAATAGTTTAACACAAAATCCAATTCAGAAATTATAAGCACATAGCATGTAGGAATGATAAGAGAAAATACTAAAAAATACAATCCTAAATAATTTCCAAGGTTTTCAACAAACTGATATCAGTGTCCCGTTTAGGCGAGAGTCAAAGCTACCATCCATTGAATAGAGTTGTCAGCTCATCTAAAATGTTAAACATTCTAGCAACCTTTTATTCGACCAAGATTTGAATCCAGCGTTGTCCCGTTTAGGCAAGAATATGCAAAAAGGTGAATGATCATTCATATTAAAACAAAATAAGTAGTTGAGTGTATTTTTCTAAAAAAAAAAAAATTTGCAACATCCCACTCAGCTCAGATTACTTTATTATATATAAAAAAAAAAAAAAGAAAACAAAACCAAGGCTCCACCGGCGTTCTAGACCGTTTGCTCGTCCATAGCCCCTCGCAGTATACATACCAGAACTGACCCAGCTCATCAAACTTACATTCAATGTTCCCTGTCTATTGCCTGTAGGGGGAAAGTAAGGGGGGTGAGCTAAAAGCCCAGTAAGGAAATGCTTAACATACAATAGCATTCAATACACTAAACATATCTTAAAATTCACAATAATACGATTCTTTATAACATTAACGTATCCAGTCTTAACAAAATTCTATGCCTTAGCTCATAATTGTAATTTAAATAACTCCAGATATGGAAAGCTATATCATATACCATATATTTGTACTAAACGAAACCATTACATATATGTAGGGATCACAACCCTGACATCATACTCATAGCACAATCATAGCAATAACATATAAAAATTATTTCAATCATATTATGTCTTTACCATAACATTGACATATCATAGCCATTACTTACATAACCTGGGCCTAGCCTGGCCCTACAATATCCTGGGCCTAATCTGCCCATATAATAACCTGAGCCTATGTAGCCCTACCATTGTTATAGGATAGGGTATCTCTATATTCAACAGTAATATCACTGTTTCATACCCCACCATAACAATGTCATACACGAATCAGACAAATGTATGGTAGGGTATCTCTACATTCAACGGCCTTACCCCGTATCATACCCCACCATGGCCCCTCATTTGTACCTGAGACGTTAGCATACAACATACAACATACAACATACAACATACAATACACCACATACATCATACAACATACAATATACAATATACAAATCGTACCAACCATAATATATATCGATTCACAAACTCATATTGTGTCCATACCACACATTCTCAGTACTATATACACATTCATAATAATACATCACAAATAATATTTCAATAGACAAATAATTTAAATTATGCAATTCAACACATAAAAATTACTTTATTTCCTTACCTCAAATCCCGCTGCTTAAGACTTGTTATCTCGTCACTACTACCTATAATAAGACATGGGTCAAGGCCCTAATATTAAAATGGGCTATTTACAAAAATATGGGAAAAGGAATTAAAGTTTTGATAAATATGGCATGTAAACTTAATTGCATTAAATATGGCATTTTTTCAAAAAATACTTTAAAATATGGGAAAATCATTATAGATAAAAAAAAAAATGCCATAAAAAACTATAAAATTGTGGTTCATTTTTTGTCATATAAAATAACCAGTTATTTACACAAACACTGTAACTATAATTTTTCTTTTACAAAAAAAAAAAAAAAAAACTTACAGAAGCTAAAACAATAGTAATATAATTTTGTTAAGGCAATAAATTAAGATAGCAGTTTATTTCAAGTAATCAAACCATTTTTTTAATGAATTTTACATGTTTTTAATAAGTTCAAAAACTTGATCATCAACCCACTATCAAAATTAATTCCAAAACTAATACCAGCACAATACTAATATTAAAACCAGTTACAAACTTCTCAGAAATTTCAATATTAGACCATCAACACACTACCAAAACATTAACTATCCACTAAACAATAATATTAGCCGCAAAAGATGTAGAAAATAGAATAAGAGTAAATTGCTAGAGTTGTTATCTTAATGAAAAAAACCAGTTATGTTATGGATGTCAAAAATTATAAATAAATTTTACATAGTTGTATTTTAGATACTGTATGGAATATTGAACAAATCAAATACAATACCAAAATAAAATTAGTTAAAAACTTCTCAAAAGCTTCAAGACTTAATCATCAACCCAGTCACTATCCAAAATAGTCATTATCCACTAAAATAAAATATTAACCGCAAAAAAAGTAGAAAATAAAATGAGAATATTCGCTGAAGTTGTTATCGTTATCAGATTATCATCAGAAAATTCGTCGGAGTTGTCTTCATTACTGGAAACTCATCATTGTTAGACATTGGAGTTGTAACTGGTGTTAGACGTTGGAATTTGATACACTGAAACCAGTTACAATAATCAGCTAATTAAAACTATAACTGAGAAACCAATTATTTAAACCAACCGAATAAAAAACTAAAATATTAGAGCCAGTTACGTATAACAACAAAAATTATAAATAAATAGGGAAACCAGTTACCAATACAACCTAAAACAATCAAAAGATAAATTGAAACATAAAAACTAGTTTCCTTAAAAAAAAATAAACTAATAATTAAATTGCATAAACCAGTTATATTATATAAATTGAAACATAAAAACTAGTTCTTAGAAGAAAAAAATAACAATTAAACTGCAAAAACCAGTTACATTAGATAGCTAATTAAACAAAACTAATAATTAATATAGAAACAAAAACATAAGAAGCCTAAAACAATAAAATGATGTATTGAAACACGAAATAGCTAGTTAATTAAAAAAAATTAAAACATACCACAAGAGAATTCTTAACATATAAATAAATTTAAATTATTGAAACTAGTTATGTTAAACATGTTGGAAATTATTTTACCAAGATCTTAGATCTACTCACAAGTATGTTTATTAACACCCTAAATATGAACTTTCTAAAACGATGAAATAAACACATATAAAGTTTAGGAAACCTTACATTGGGTGCAGCGGAATATAATGACTCCTTCCGTTCAAATATCTAGCCCTTGATTCCTTTCTGTAGCAGAGCATTATCAATATCTGAACCTGGATCTCTTTCTCTGAATCTTTGATGCTGAAACTCCTTCTTGCTGAAAGTCTTTCTTCACGATCTTCCTCACTATGATTGAGGTATCACTTGCTGTGTGTGGGCACTACTCATACACTAAGAATTTCGAAATTTAAGGAAGAAGAAAGAGAGAGTGGGTTCGGCCAAAGATAGGGAGAGAGAGAGGCTCAGTTTTTTCTGAATCAGAAGTGTCAGAAGAAAAGTGTGTAGAAATTTTAGTGTAATTTTCCTGAAGCCTTCACTATCTATTTATAGCATTCCACTAGGGTTAGGTTTGAATTATTTGGCATTAAAATAATGAAAATATCAGTTTAAATTTCCTACAAAAGTGGCAGGCCCTATACTAGTGGATTTGGGCCTCACTTTTTGCAATTTTGCAGTTTTACCTTTTCTGCATCTGATTTTCTCAAAAACGCCAATTTTCTAATTCAACCATTTAAATGCCAATTCTAACTATTTAATAACTATAAATAATTATTAAATAATATTGTCATTTATCATATTTATTAATTGAACCATACAAAGTATCATAATTAACAAATATGCCCCTATAAACTCTTTCTTTACAATTTCGCCCTTACTTAGTGAAAAATTCACAAATAGACATAGTCTAATTTGAGAATTATAATTGATTAATCAAAACCAATTACATGAGTCTTACAAGCAATATTATCTCAACTAGTGCGGGGACCATGGGTCTATATAACCGAGCTTCCAATAAGTAGATCAAGAATTTATTACTAAAATTCACTAACTTATTAATTCTTCGTTGAATCCACGCATAGAACTCAGAATTGCACTCTCAGTATATAGAATACTCTATATGTTCCACCATATAGACACATCATTAGTTATCTGTTAAATGCCAAAATATTACATATTTTATAGTGTAAAAATACAAAATAAAATTAATTCTTTATAATATTTTCAAGAAATTAATGCAATATATTATTATATTGAAAATATTTTATTTAAGATTAATTTTATCTTTGTTTATAAATAATAATAGTATTTATGGCATAATAGAGAAAAAGAAATAAAAAGTTAAAAAATGCATTGTTTTTATTTAAAGAAATACAAATTAATTAGATTTTTAAATAAATATTTTCATTAAAATTATTGTGATATATTTTATGTTGAAAATATTTTGTTTGGATTTAATTTTGTTTGTGTTTGAAGAAGAAAATAGCATTTGTGAAAAGAAAGGAAAAGAAAAAGAAAAATAGTAAAAATGTGATCCAAGGCAATGAAAAATGGCATTTTTGAAGCCCAAAAGAGAGCACAAAAGGACAAAAGCCCATTTGGCCCTCTTCCTCTCTTCTGCCGACATCAGCGCCACGTGGAGCTCTCCCATTGGCTCGGAAAAAGCAGCTCTGCCTTTGGCCCTCTCTCCCTCTTCACGCGCGCGTGAGGCACACGGCCTCACCCTAGCCGTGCGTGCGCCTCACGCCATGCCCCTGCGGCTGGCCTTCGTTTGGTCCGATTCTCTTCAGCCAAAAGGTGGCTTTCTCTCCTCTTGCCACGTGTCAAGTTGCACACCAAAGCCACCAATCCGAGCTTGACACGTGGCACTCCGAAATTAACTTTTTGTATTTACAATTTTACCCACATGCAATTTGTAATAAGTTTAATTGCGTATTAGTCCTTTTACCCTTCTATAAATAGAAGCTTAGGTTTTTAGAATTCAGTTACAGTTTCAGTTTCAGACAGAAAAATCCAGAGAAAACGCTCAGAGCGCTCAGTGTTAGTTTACCGCTTTCTTAGTTAATTTTCTTATGGGTTTCTAAGTTCCCTTATTATTAAGGAGGACGATGAAACCTAGTGTATTTAATTAAGTATTTATTTTTATTTTGATTCTCAGTACAATATATGCTTATGATTTTCGCTTCTTAAAATAATTTCTTTCATCTTTAATATAAAGTATTTTTGATAGTTAGAAATTATTTATGCTTGGTTCCATATTTTATTAAAAATAATATTCTTTGATTTTTTGTATTTACATTAAATTGTTTCACATTTAATGCTTAGAAGTTATAATTTTAAAGCGAAGGAAAATCTATTTTTTTATTAGAAAATAATTGGTTTGATTACTGATTAAATTATGAGAATCAATATAAACATAAATATTTTTATATACATTAAGTGGATTCTGAACCCTTGATAATATTCTAAAATATTTCTGAAAATATCTGTTACTGTC
Source organism: Cannabis sativa (assembly GCF_029168945.1). NCBI lineage: Eukaryota > Viridiplantae > Streptophyta > Magnoliopsida > Rosales > Cannabaceae > Cannabis > Cannabis sativa. Next base: position 66,693,192 of record NC_083601.1, read on the forward strand.
ATTTTTATCATTTAAACACTTTATTTTATTTTGTTACCAAAAATCTCACCATTTTCGGAACTAGGTTAGAGTTTTATTAGCTTAGATTAAATAAGTATTTTCTTCGATTTCACGCAATTCCCATGGGTTCGACCTCGTTCTTCACAATCTCCATACTACAATAAAGATTCGTGCGCTTGCGAGTTGATAAATATAAAACGTACCATTTTGGTATACAACAAGTTTTTGGCGCCGTTGCCGGGGAACTGCAAGAAGAAAAACTACTTTAATTCAGGTTGGTATAATTCTTCTATTAGTTATTATATTATATATATTATATATTACGTTTCTTAATAGTGAAGTAAGATTTATATATATAATTATATATTATTATTATTATTATTATTAATATTATTATTATTATTATTATTATTAATTATTTTTATATATATAAATTTATATTATATTATTATTATATATACATTACTTAACTATTAAGAAAAGCATATTATTAATATAATTATATATTATAAATTATAATTAATATAAATATTTATATTTCTGTCAAATATATATCTATATTATTTATTTCCCGCTATATTTTAAAATTCAGTCTTTATTTCTGCACATATATTAATATTAGTATTTATATTTCTGTCAAATATACATATTATTTATTTCCCGCTATATTTTAAATTCAGTCTTTATTTACGCAATTATATGGTAGGCACCGCCTCCTAATTTTTTCATGTTATTTTAATTTTTGTGATACTTAGTGTATGATTCGCTGGGAACGAAATTCTAAAAATCGTTTGGTAAAAAGAAAATTATTGTGGGTTGAAATTAAAAGTGAAAATTCTGACATCATGGAACCAAATCAAGTAAATGTGGAAGAAAAAACTCTTATTGATCATTTTTCTCCAATTTCTGCTAATCCACCATCATGCATTATTTTTCCTGAAACAAATGCTACACATTTTGAGCTGAAACCTTCCATAATTCAACTTTTGCCATCTTTTTATGGGTTAGGTAAAGAGGATCCATACATGCATGTAAAAGATTTTTTAGAAATTTGCTCTACTTTTAGATTTCAAAATTTTTCTGACGAATCTGTTAGGCTTAGACTTTTTCCATTCTCATTAAAAGATAAGTCTAAAGCCTGGTTAAATTCACTCCCAGCCCGATCCATTTCTACTTGGGATGAATTAGTTAATAAATTTTTGTCCAAATTTTTTCCCATGTCTAAAACGGATAATATTAGGAGAGAAATCTCCGAATTTTATCAGAAAGATCACGAAGAATTTTATGAATGTTGGGAAAGATTTAAAGATTTATTGCTAAAATGTCCACACCATGGTTTTGAAAAATGGAGATTGGTAAAATACTTTTATGATGGATTATCTCCCTCGAACCGACAAATGGTACAATCAATGCACACTGGAAAATTTTTGCAATTTAGAGGGGATGAGGCTTGGGAGTCTCTTGAGAATCTTTCTGTAAATTCTCAACAGTGGAATTGCCAAGATCCTAGATCGAAAGCTTCCAACACACCTAAGAGAGGTGGAATTTACGATGTCAAAGATGACGTAGATATTAAAACATCATTAGCAAATCTAACTAGGAGAGTTGAAGCTATGTCATTAAGTCAATCCATGAATACTCCTATACATAGGAATGAAATTTGTTCCTTATGCTATAGTACAAGTCATAGTGCCCAGTCATGTCCATCATTGCCTATATACCAAGAGGCATTTTCTGAAGAAGTAAACGCTCTTCAAACTTATGGGAAATCATCTGATAGCCCATTTTCTCAATCCTACAATCCAAATTGGAGAAATCATCCAAATTTTTCATGGAGACAGAACCAGCCTCCAATGAATCAAGGGCACCAGTACAACACGCCCAATCAGAGTCAAGCCCAACCTAATATGCCATATCCTCAACAACAAAGAAAACCATCTTTAGAGGATACACTACAACAGTTTATGCAAACCACCCAACAAGCTTTACACACAAATTCTCAATCCCTGTTAAAACTTGAAACACAAATGGGTCAGCTTGCTACTGCTGTAGCTGAAAGGGAAAAGGGAAAACTTCCCTACCAACCCATTCCAAATCCAAAGAGTCAGTACGAGGTAAGTACATCTAGACCTACTGAAGAAGCTAAATCAATTTCTATCCTTAGGTCTGGAAAAATAATTGAAAAACCTGATTACATACCTCAAACTGATGCCGAAATAAACAAAGACTCATTGAAAAAAAATGAAAAGAGTCAGCCTGAAAGTTCACATTCCAAAGACTCGGTTGAAGAATCGAGTCAAACCTTACCGTTCATTCCAAAAGCTCCATTCCCACAAAGATTGCTCCCGATCAAAAGAGGTAGTCAGTATGGTGACATCTTAGAGGTATTCAAACAAGTAAGTATAAATATCCCTTTCTTAGATGCCATTAAGCAAATACCTGCCTACTCTAAATTCTTGAAAGATTTGTGTACTGCAAAAAGAAACACAAATGTTCCGAAAAAGGCATTTTTAACGGAACAAGTCAGCTCCATAATTCAATATAAAAGTCTTGTTAAACACAAAGATCCGGGGTGTCCCACCATTCCTTGTATTATTGGTGATCATGTGATTAACAAAGCTTTACTTGATTTAGGAGCTAGTGTGAATTTATTGCCTTATTCTGTTTATAAGCAACTTGGTCTAGGGGAACTGAAACCAACATCTATGACACTTCAGTTAGCTGATCGTTCTGTGAAAATTCCTAGAGGTGTCATAGAAGATGTTTTGATTAAGGTAGATAAATTTTATTTTCCTGTTGATTTCATTGTTCTTGATACTCATTTTGTTGAAGACATAAGTGCTCAAATTCCGATCATTTTGGGTAGACCATTTTTAGCCACATCAAATGCAATCATCAACTGTCGTAATGGTGTTCTTAAATTATCATTTGGAAATATGACTGTTGAGTTGAATGTTTTTAATGTTGCTAATAAATCTGTTGATTGCGATGATGTATATGAGGTAAATTTTATTGATTCTGTCACACAAGATTTCATGCTAAACAAAGATAATTCTTTTGAAAATTGTGTAAGTCATTTTGGTATGAATTTTGAAAGTTCTTTTGATAGTGTAAATTCTTTGTTAGAGTCTACACCATTGATAAACACAGAAGAGTGGAACACTAAAGTTGAGTCAATTGAACCCTTTCGCCAATTAGAATCACAGTCACTCCCTGAACCACCAAAGTTAGATCTAAAGGTTTTACCTGAAGATCTAAAATATGCATTCCTAGGAGAGTCAGAAACCTTCCCTGTTATCATCGCATCTGCGTTAGACAAGAAACAAGAAGAGAAATTGGTACAAGTTCTTAAGAGTCACAAAGAAGCCATAGGGTGGACCATGGCTGACATCAAAGGAATTAGTCCTTCGGTGTGCATGCATCGAATCCATTTAGAAGAAAATGCAAAGCCATCCCGTGAGTGTCAAAGAAGGTTAAATCCAAATATGAAAGAAGTAGTGAGAGATGAAATACTTAAAACATTAGATGTGGGTATTATATACCCAATTTCTGATAGTTCATGGGTCAGTCCGATCCATGTTGTTCCTAAGAAGTCTGGAATTACTGTAGTCAAGAATGCAAACGATGAATTAATCCCCACTAAAATCCAAACTGGATGGAGAGTGTGCATTGACTACAGAAAACTGAATAGCCTCACCAGAAAAGACCATTTCCCATTACCCTTCATTGATCAAATGCTTGAAAGATTAGCTGGTCACGAGTACTACTGTTTTCTCGATGGTTACTCGGGATACAACCAAATCCCGATAGCACCCGAGGATCAAGAAAAGACCACCTTCACATGTCCTTATGGAACATTTGCTTATCGACGCATGTCTTTTGGCTTATGCAATGCACCTGCGACGTTTCAAAGGTGTATGATTGCAATTTTTTCTGATATGGTTGAACATTTTTTGGAAATCTTTATGGATGATTTTTCTATTTATGGATCTTCTTTTGATGAATGTTTACACCACCTGTCTCTTGTCTTGATTCGTTGTAAAGAAAAGAATTTAGTGCTAAATTGGGAAAAATGTCATTTTATGGTAAATTGTGGAATTGTCTTAGGACATGTGATTTCATTTGAGGGAATAGAAGTTGACAAAGCTAAAGTTGATCTTATTTCAAAACTTCCACCACCTAAAACTGTGAAAGAAATTAGATCATTCTTAGGTCACGCCGGTTTCTACCGGAGATTCATAAAAGACTTTAGCAAAATTTCACGGCCTCTGTGCCATTTACTTGGAAAAGATAATGCATTTGTTTTTGATCACGATTGTCATATTGCTTTTGAGAAATTGAAAACTATGCTAACTACTGCACCCATTATTCAACCTCCTGATTGGAACCTTCCTTTTGAAATAATGTGTGATGCTTCTGATTATGCTATAGGAGCTGTCTTAGGGCAAAGAATTGATAAAATACCACATGTTATTTCCTACTCTAGCAAAACTCTAAATGATGCTCAATTAAATTATTCCACAACTGAGAAAGAATTGCTTGCTGTAGTCTTTGCCTTAGAAAAGTTTAGGTCTTATCTGTTAGGATCTAAAATAATTGTTTATTCTGATCATGCTGCTTTAAGATATCTTTTGTCAAAGAAAGATGCAAAATCACGTTTAATCCGTTGGATACTTCTTTTACAAGAGTTTGATCTAGAAATTCGTGATAAAAAAGGGTCTGAAAATGTTGTTGCTGATCACTTATCTAGGCTAGTTATTGAAACTAGTAAAGAGCCTACCCCTATCACCGAAACTTTTCCTGATGAACAATTGATGCATGTTTCTTCTCTGCCTTGGTATGCTGACATTGTGAATTATCTTGTTACTGGTGAAATACCATCTCACTGGTCTAAACAAGATAAAAATAAATTTTATTCTGAGGTGAAAAATTTTATCTGGGATGATCCATACTTGTTTAAATATTGTCTTGATCAGATAGTACGTAGATGTATCCCGAATTGTGATCAAACTAAAATCATATCTTTTTGTCGTGATCATGCCTGTGGAGGCCATTTCAGTAGTAAAAAGACTGCTGCAAAAATTTTACAATGTGGTTTTTATTGGCCCACAATTTTTCGTGATACATATGCATACTGTAAAGCCTGTGAACGTTGTCAAAAGTTAGGAAGTCTGTCTAGAAGAAACATGATGCCTTTAAACCCTATTCTTATTATTGATGTATTTGATGTTTGGGGTATTGATTTTATGGGACCTTTTCCTAACTCGTTTGGAAATTTGTATATTCTTGTTGGAGTTGATTATGTTTCAAAATGGGTCGAAGCTGTTGCATGTCACACAAACGACCACAAAGTGGTGGTTCGTTTCTTGAAAGAAAATATTTTTTCCCGTTTTGGCACACCACGTGCTATCATTAGTGATGGAGGTACACATTTTTGTAATAAGCCATTTGCACATCTCATGAAAAATTATGGCATTACACACAAAGTCACTACACCATATCATCCTCAAACTAGTGGTCAAGTTGAAATCTCTAATAGGGAAATAAAGCACATCCTAGAAAAAACAGTCAACCCAACTAGGAAAGATTGGTCCCTGAGACTAACTGATGCTTTATGGGCATATCGTACTGCATACAAAACTCCCATTGGAATGTCACCTTACCGCCTAGTGTATGGAAAAGCCTGTCATTTACCTGTAGAGTTAGAGCATAGAGCCTTTTGGGCAATTAAACAACTGAATTTTGCTCTAGACAAAGCTGGAGAGAAAAGAAAGCTCCAATTAAATGAATTGGAAGAACTGAGAAATGATGCTTACGATTGTGCAAAAAGTTACAAAGAACGTACAAAGTTGTATCGTGATAAGAACATCTTGCGAAAAGATTTCTCCACTGGTCAGAAAGTTCTTTTATACAACTCTCGCCTTCATCTGTTTCCCGGTAAGTTACGTTCTAAATGGACTGGTCCATTTACTGTTCGTACTGTTTTTCCTCACGGAGCTGTTGAAATTGAAAATTCTAAAACTGGTAACATATTCAAAGTCAATGGACAACGGTTGAAACCATTTTTAGAATTAACACCACCTGAAGTGGAGGAAACACTCCTTCACGATCCAATTTACCAAGGTTAGTGAATTCTTTCACTACTGGTCCTATCTTTAAATTGCTTTCTTTATTTTCAGTATTTTAGTTTATTTTCTGTCATTTGTTTTTTTAGAAAATTAACATCTATCACTGTGCATATTCTCCGTTTTTTTCGGTTCTCATCTCATGTTCTTATCATATACATATTTAGACATTGAGGACACTGTCTCATTTTAGTTGGGGGTACTGAGTATATTCTTGCGTTAAGTTCGATAAATTTCTTACCTTTTTGAAAATTTTGAGTCAAATTCTGCTGCTAATTATGTGAATAAATAAATAATGTGTTAGACTAGTTTATACTATATTTAGTTACTTAGATAGTAATTCCAGTAAAAATTGCACAAACCAAACATATGATTTGATTGTTTTTAACACATTTAATTGAGAAAAATCTTAAGTTAAAAGCTTTCATTTTTTTTGTGAGAAGTGAGAATTGAGAAAACAATTTTTTGAACATATATTGATCTTCTGAATTGGTAAAATCGAAATTTTTTGAAATTTGAAAATATGACAATTACTAGAGGGAAACTTTTTTTTTTTTTTAGAATTGAGCCTAATTGTAAATTTATTATCTTTATATTTTCTTATCACATGTTGCCTCTTGTAAAAAAAAAAAAAAAAAAAAAAAAAAAAAAAAAAAAGTAAAGATATATATATTGTGGATATTGCCCTTAAAAAAAAAATACATATATATCATATAAAGAGCAATATCTTAGTTTTAATCATTTAGCAAAGTAAAAAATATATATATCGGTAAAAATATATATGCATATATAATATATATAGAAAAAAAAAATAATATATCATCATCAATCAAAAGAGACTTTGCTATAGTTTATTTTTCGTAAATTTTAGTCACCAAATACAAAAAAAAAAAAAAAAAAAAAACAATCGTTGTTTATTTCTTTATTTTGGCTCTAGGTATTGTAATGAAATCCCGAAAGTAACTTGTCATTTGAATTTTAAAATATTTTTTGGTTAGCCTATCTATTGGTCAATAATTGTTTACATTGTTCGTCCTAAAAATCTTTATCCATTTGAGCGTAAATTAATATACCTTTCCAACTCCAAGAGTGACAACCCTTCCTCTTTTCAAATATTTCAATACCTGTGAGGATTTGGAGTTGAGACTTTTTACTTTAAAGATTTTTCAATATTATCTGTGTTATGATTAAAGCAAAGAATATGATTTGAAACACACACACACAAAAATCTGGAATTATATCTATTGTAATTTTTTATATATAGTATTTTCTAGAGTTTACACCAATATTTTATTTTGTTTCGATTAGTCAGAGTTTGTTTGATTTGTTCATTTTGGTAATATTTTGTTATCCGCTTGAATTGCTAGGGACTAGCAATAAGCTAGTTGGGGGTTGTGTTAAATGCCAAAATATTACATATTTTATAGTGTAAAAATACAAAATAAAATTAATTCTTTATAATATTTTCAAGAAATTAATGCAATATATTATTATATTGAAAATATTTTATTTAAGATTAATTTTATCTTTGTTTATAAATAATAATAGTATTTATGGCATAATAGAGAAAAAGAAATAAAAAGTTAAAAAAATGCATTGTTTTTATTTAAAGAAATACAAATTAATTAGATTTTTAAATAAATATTTTCATTAAAATTATTGTGATATATTTTATGTTGAAAATATTTTGTTTGGATTTAATTTTGTTTGTGTTTGAAGAAGAAAATAGCATTTGTGAAAAGAAAGGAAAAGAAAAAGAAAAATAGTAAAAATGTGATCCAAGGCAATGAAAAATGGCATTTTTGAAGCCCAAAAGAGAGCACAAAAGGACAAAAGCCCATTTGGCCCTCTTCCTCTCTTCTGCCGACATCAGCGCCACGTCGAGCTCTCCCATTGGCTCGGAAAAAGCAGCTCTGCCTTTGGCCCTCTCTCCCTCTTCACGCGCGCGTGAGGCACACGACCTCACCCTAGCCGTGCGTGCGCCTCACGCCATGCCCCTGCGGCTGGCCTTCGTTTGGTCCGATTCTCTTCAGCCAAAAGGTGGCTTTCTCTCCTCTTGCCACGTGTCAAGTTGCACACCAAAGCCACCAATCCGAGCTTGACACGTGGCACTCCGAAATTAACTTTTTGTATTTACAATTTTACCCACATGCAATTTGTAATAAGTTTAATTGCGTATTAGTCCTTTTACCCTTCTATAAATAGAAGCTTAGGTTTTTAGAATTCAGTTACAGTTTCAGTTTCAGACAGAAAAATCCAGAGAAAACGCTCAGAGCGCTCAGTGTTAGTTTACCGCTTTCTTAGTTAATTTTCTTATGGGTTTCTAAGTTCCCTTATTATTAAGGAGGACGATGAAACCTAGTGTATTTAATTAAGTATTTATTTTTATTTTGATTCTCAGTACAATATATGCTTATGATTTTCGCTTCTTAAAATAATTTCTTTCATCTTTAATATCAAGTATTTTTGATAGTTAGAAATTATTTATGCTTGGTTCCATATTTTATTAAAAATAATATTCTTTGATTTTTTGTATTTACATTAAATTGTTTCACATTTAATGCTTAGAAGTTATAATTTTAAAGCGAAGGAAAATCTATTTTTTTATTAGAAAATAATTGGTTTGATTACTGATTAAATTATGAGAATCAATATAAACATAAATATTTTTATATACATTAAGTGGATTCTGAACCCTTAATAATATCCTAAAATATTTCTGAAAATATCTGTTACTGTCATTTTTATCATTTAAACACTTTATTTTATTTTGTTACCAAAAATCTCACCATTTTCGGAACTAGGTTAGAGTTTTATTAGCTTAGATTAAATAAGTATTTTCTTCGATTTCACGCAATTCCCATGGGTTCGACCTCGTTCTTCACAATCTCCATACTACAATAAAGATTCGTGCGCTTGCGAGTTGATAAATGTAAAACGTACCATTTTGGTATACAACATTATCCATTGTTATAATCCTAATGTGATCAATGATCCTCTATATGAATGATCTACACTGTAAAGAGATTAAATTACCGTTACACCCTACAATGTAATTTATCCTTAAAACACTTGACCCCGTATAAATGATATTTCAGCTTATGTGAAATGAGTACTCCATCATTTATGTTCGTTTGGTCAAGCTCGAAGGAGATCATCCTTTGCTTACTATTCTGTAACGCCCCGATATTTTGCCTTATTTTACAAAAATACTATTTTCATGCATAATTTGAAAAGATAAAAAAAAATAATTTAAATACAACAGTGGATTTTAAAAAAAATCAAAATGCAACAGAGAAGGATCCTTCATTTGTAAAACAAGATACAGTAAGTAAATAATTTTAAATAATACATTTCCACTGTGTTAGATTTATCAACTGCTTAAAATAAAACTAAGGCACCACCGGCGTTCTAGATCGTTTGTCCGCCCGTAGCCGCTCACAGTATACGTACCAGAACTGACCCTGCTCACTATACATACTTCCCTGTCTAATACCTGTAGAGGGAAAGTAAGGGGGGTGAGCTAAAAGCTCAGTAAGAAAATGCTTATCAAACAATACCATATAATATCACACATACCATTAATGTATTTATTAAGTTTTAGCAATATCATACATGCTCATTTATAACTATAACCAAATAACTGTACATATGGAAACCTTTATCATACAAGTCTATATTATTTGTTCACACCCTACAGTAGTCTCGTGATCCGTAAGGGGAAACACCGGGTAAGCTGTGAATCCCACACCGCCTGGGAAGGTCAAGTGGGATGATTCAGAGACTGTGTAGGTATGGGACTACACAGTTGAAGAGAGCTTAAATGGATTGATTGGTACTACCTATGTCAACAAGGTGCATCTTGTTTTTCGGTAGCCCATCACGAAAGAACTCCACAGTTAAGCGTGCTTGGCTTGGGAGCAATTTCAAGGATGGGTGACCTCCTGGGAAGTTTTCCCAGGATGCGTGCGAGTGAGGACAAAGCACGCTGAAAACACTCGTGTTGGTCTGTAGGGTCAGTCATCAGTCCATGAAACAGCCAGAGTGACGTACTCGTGTATAAGAGCCATTCATTCCGTGGGTGTAAGGGCCCAATGGAGGCTTGAAGCGGGGGTGTTACATATTCGCCAGATAGAAGCTATAGATTTCATGTTTATGATAGCGTTCCCACTCAATTGCATTACCGTGTTCCCAAAATGTACGTATCACCCTGACCTAAAAGTAGGCTTAACTAACAAATCAAAGAACACGAATAGCCTCTCGAGATTGAGCCTAATCATATCAGGATTAAGATCATTTGATCTAGGATCAACTAGGCGATATTGACTTGAATAGATATTACGGTAAGTTTAATAAATCTAAGTCAAAGTTCAATATCGGTCCCTTCCGATGCATACTCCATGCATCCAACCTGAGCTTTACTTTAACCAATGCTCTGGAAAGAACATATCATTTCTCCAAATGCAAGTAAACTCTGTTGTAGATTATCATATCAGTAAAACCCTATGTTTGATAAATCTAGGAAACTTTATTCACATAGTCATGTTTACTTTCCAATGTGTTGACGGCACAATAAACAGGATCAAGTATGTGAAAAGGGTTTCAGATGAATTCATACATTATGTACATATAATCATGAAATAAAGCATGTGAACCATGCAACATTAAATGTTATTTCTGATCTATATTAATAAGTAAATCTGATTATATTGAAATGACTTTTATTTAGGGCATAAAACCCAACAAACTCCCACTTGCACTAATATAAAACAAAAAGTGTGTTTCAAATAATCTCAACACCTTGATATACAAATCAAGTGTAGTAGTAGTAAACTCCTCGTAATAGGATCTGAAAGGTTGAATTAAACACAACATTTTCTCCACCATTACTCTTCCTTTAATCACAAAATCATTGATAATGTGAAATTCCTCTCTATATGTCTACTCTCTTGGGATACTGGATTCTATATCTTTGGCAACTACTTTTGGTTAATCAGGAAATTAACACTAGCAGTTTAAGGCAATTTGGAATGATGCCAAAAATGTATAGAACTTTCCTTAGACTGAACAAGTACCTTTCCTGCAACCTTAACATTCAGCCCCTCTCTGGTAGACCTAGAGACTTCAGATAGGTTTTTACACTTCTCCAAAATCACTATTCCACCCCCAGAGTAACTACCATCTTATCAGAAAGATTTACTAGCACAAAGGCAAATTTCGAAATCTGATATGGTGTAGTCTAAGAGTTTTAAACACACCCTTATAGACTAACATATAGTTCCTCTTCTTTATCTTAAGATTTACTTGATTGTCTTCCAATGTTCTTCTCCTGGATTAATCTAATACCTACTCATTACTCCCACTCAACAGCAGGTGTCTGGTCTAAGGCATGCAAAAGCATATCTAAGACCTCTCACTGTTGATATAAGAAATGGCTTTATCTTTTCTAGAATAGTTGAGACTTTTCCTTAGATAAATAAAATCTATACCTAAGAAGTTGTGAAGCTTCTATAGATTGCCATTAGAAAGAAAATGCTTCAGCATCTTACTAAAGTAAGTTGCTTGCATTAGAGTAAGTAATTACCAGGTATACCACAAGCCATAGGTTTAGATAAACTCAAACCTATAATACTAGGAACAGGAAGTTTTGTTAAGTCCATTGAATAGACTTATTAACTAAAATTTCCTTTTATGTCCTTGTAATAGAAAACTTTAGGTTATTCCATGTGAATGGATTAAACCATAGTTCTATTGGCTTCCTTCTTAGTTTCTTATCTTGACAATCCATTACTTGTTTAAACTCACAATGGATTTTAATCACTATTGTCTCCCAAGTCATAAAAATGTGAATTCCTATAAACTCTCCCACTACGACAAGGTACCGTGAATTATGTCGAAGAAAACTAAATGGTATTGATCTCTTCGGTTGTGACAAGACAACATAGGCAGTAGTATTTGTTATATAAGATGATAGAATACTTTTAGAATCAAGAAAAAAAATATCTCCTTTATTTGCTACTTGTTTTCAGACTTAGTCATTATCTTAGAAAAGTAGTATTTGTTTGAACAAACACTTTCTTATCTATTGACAATGGGATGGTCCACCCCTAATCACTTAGAATAGCTAACAAATCATGGTTAATAGTTCTAGCTTTTCTTAAGATTTTGATTAGGTCATCCATGAATCTAGTAATGATTTACATTAAGTATACAACCATTACATCATTCTGAAATTGTATTACCATAGAAGGAATTAGGCAACGACTAGTAACTAATCACCAGCATACAACTCGAAATTTCTGGGGAGGTAAGTTTGGATATAATTCAAAAATCAATTTAATGATCTTTGAACTGCATATCTATTAACTATTTCTCCACCCCTATCAGTTCGCAAGATCTTTAACCACTTACCTTAATGGTTTTAACCATTGCTAGAAATTAATGAAATTTTTCAAACATTTCAAATTTCTTGCTAAAAGGTATAATCTAGAGTTATCGTTTGAAGAATACAACGAAAAACTCATATCCACCCCTGAATGTACATCCATCTGCGAATGAGATGAACTACTTTCAGTGGATATAGGCATATTAATTCTTTGCAGAGATCGATCTTGTCAAATCCACTATGAACAAGATACAAATGCCATAGATTAAAAAAAATGTGGTAGTGTCTTTTGATGACACAGGTTTAGTTACATCAAAGAGTTCTAAGAATAGTGCATGTGGATCCTGGTCACAGAATACCTAACTCATATTCCATACAATTTGAATCCATTAATAGAAGATGGATATTAAACACTTGGAAAGTGTAGCTGTATTGCTTCCTGGAAATAGAAATATAAGAAAATTTCTGTTTGGATTCTAAAATTAAAGTCAAAGACTTAAATTCAACCAAATATAATGAGTAATTCTTTCTTGGACCACCACTACTAATACAAACTCTAAGTCAGATTTGCCCATACAAGTAGGAGATTTCTAAGATTGAGGATTTATATCAATTGGGAATAGAATTTCGGGATTATAATCATATGCGTCATTTAATTTCTTAAGAGAAAATATAGAATGACATGAAATGATTTATAGACCATTCATCCAATGATATGTTATTGAGCTAATTCGAAATGAATAAGCTAAGAGGAATTAGGATAATTTCGTTTAAAAATAAGAATCCAACGATGCTTCGATTAGCGAAAGACAAAGTAATCTTATTTATGTAATCTTCTTGTTTCATATTGTAAAAATACTAGTCTAAGGTGTCATCAATTGATGAACAACTATATGTTGCATATACAATATTTATCTTTCGAGATCTTACACTATTATGTATGTCTAATGGTGAAAATCCATTAGGGATTTATCTCATTAGAAAAACAAACATGTTAGACCAACAATGAAGATTCAAAATTAAACTACAACTTAATAACAGAAAATAACATGGTTCAATATAAATTCATACACAATTCAGAAATTATAAACATATAGCAAATAGGAATGACTAGTGAAAATACTAAAACATACAATCCTAAATAATTTCCAAGGTTTTCAACAAACTAATACAGTGTCCCAGTAGGCGAGAGTCAAAGTATCATTTATTCAATAGAGTTGTCAGCTCATCTAAAATAGAAACCATTCTAGCAACCTTTTATTCGATCAAAATAAGAATCCAACGTTGTCCCGGTAGGCGAGAGTCAAGGTTATTCTTATTTTATGAGCTTCAACCATTGTTTCATGTTTTATGAGTTTATCTCTAAGTAGTCACCGTAGGGGAGAGTCTAAATAGAGACGAAAACTCACAAAACACTTATCAAATGAAATCTTACGGTGTTAAATGCGTTCAACGAATAACCATCCATAGGGGGACGAAGTCTAGCGTCTCGAGGTTATATTGAAAACATTTAACTTTTGTAAGACCAACAATGGAGATCGAATATCTTAATAATAATCAAGCTCATTATTTAAAGTGAGTTGTATTTTCTTTGATTCTCTTTATTTAATTTATTTATTTTAAATATATATTTATTTAAAATTTCCAATTTAGAATGAAAAATTCTAAATATAAATTTTAATTTAATATTTATAAATTTTACTTAGATGGATATGAAATAACATGAATTATTTCCATCTTAGTAATAATTTCCAATAAATATTTAGAAAAATATTCAATTTAAGTTGTTACAAAATTAATTTAAATTAATTTACAACTCAAATTTTATTTTCTATAAATATATATTGCATTTCGAAAAATTAAAGTATTTAAAAATACAAATTTCGAAAATGCATGTTAAGATAAAAAATTAATCCTGGAAAAATTATTCTAATTTAATGTTGGCCCAAAATTAATTTACAACAAAAAATATAATTTTCCTATTTAATTAAATATATAAGAAAAATTTCAAATATTTAAGTATGATGATGAAAATCAACTTAAATATTAATTTTCTATTTAATTAAATACACTAGAAAAATACTTCAAGCAAAAATATCATCTATCTAGATTTTCCTTTGACTAATTAATTCAATTTCTAATAATATACTTTAATTCAATTTATTTTAATTAATCATTAAATGAAAAAAAAAATTATTGATTTAAGTTGGTCCAAAATTAAAATAAATAATTTACAACTTTAATCTATTTTTCAAATAAAATTCGAAATTCCAGCATTTAAGAAATGCAATTTCAAAATTTGATTAATAAAATAAAGAAAAAATATATTTTGAAAATTATTTAAATTTAGTTGAAAAAATAAATTTCAACTAAAAATAATTTTCTATTTAATTAAGTGTCATGAAAAAGAAATATTTAAGTATCATGGTGAAAATCAACTTAGATATTTAATTTTCAAATTAATTAAATGTATTAAATTCAAGAAATAAATAATTAAGTGTAGAGAAGGCTTAATTATTAATCTCTAGTTTAATACTAGGAAAAAATAAATTGTACCAAAATTAATTATATAAATAATTAATTTCACAATGTATAATATTTTCCTATTTTAATATTAGAAATAATAAGTAGTCTAGAAATAACTATCTAGAAACTATCTTATTTGACTAAGTATCTTTTCCACAAAATTTGAAAAAATATCTCATTTAAGTTGTATTAGAAAAAATCTAGAACTTAAATATTTTCAAATTTAAATTTAATTAAATATCAAAAATTAAGTTGTAACCACTTAATTTAAAAATATTCCATTTTAAGTTAATATTCGAAAAGATATCAACTTAAAAAAAATATCTAAAATATTCCATTTAAGTTAATATTCGAAAAGATATTAACTTAAAAAATATCTAATGAATCTTAATAACCAATACCTAAAATTCCTCAACTTAATTTTGAAATTTTAAATCCAAAAGATATTCAGATTTAAGTTGGTTAGTTGAAGATAACTAAATATCAACTTAAATAGGAATATTTAATGAAAAATTTAAATTAAGCTCCAGAAAGAATCTAGATGGTTATAATTCTAATCAAATATAAGAAAATACATATAGTTTAGCTTAGAATAAAGAATTCTTTAAACTATAATTTTTTTAAATTAATTTCAAAATAAATGAAATCAATTATGTTGCTAATCAATTTTATTAGGTTAAAGTAGTTTAATTAACCTAGTACAGTTATTCAAATCAGGCAAATGGGCCTTCACAATTGGGGTGGTTTATGTGAGGGGTGCTGGGTTCAGTATGTCGTACCCACTACTATGGCTCCCAACTCTCACACAAGGCCCAAAAGAGAGGAATTTAACCTTAATAAGAACAACTGTTATTAATTGAATAGGCCCAAAAACTAAATGGGCCTAAATAAATTCTATCAAGAACTATGATAATTTATTTTAGCAACAACAACCTATATGCATCTATAGTAAAATTAAACACATAGGCTCACACAGGCACACTTTGAATGGGTCCTATCATGTTGTTATGTCATACACAGATGAAAGAAGATTGTAAATATACCTGTTACAAATTATTAACTTGACCAAGGGAGCCATCAGATCATTAGATCTGGCAAAAGGTAACCATGGCTATTTGCAATCAAGTAATAATAGGTTTTGAAAACTTACACACAAGCTAAAACACATACTCCTGCAACAAGGTTAGCTGGATAGTTGGATGTAGGATTTATTTAATTTTAAATTAAATTATTAATTTCGAAATAATTAATTAAATAAAAAATAATTTTCGAAAATTTTAAAAAAAATTTAAATTTAAAATTAAACCTACAATTTTGAAAAATTAGGTTTCAACCGACCTAAATATCATTTCAAAATTTGCTAACTACTTTTAAAATTTAAATGTTATTTTATAAATAAAAATTAAATAAAAAATTAAAAAAGATAAATGAATATCTTTTTCAGATTTTAAATGTAATATAAATAAATAAAATAAAAAAAAATTTAAAAGTTAGCAAAATATCTTATATCTATTTAAAATTACATGATTATAGTTATCTTATTTTAAATTTAAATAAGGTCAAATTATTTAAAAAAAAAAGATTTAATTTAAAAATTTTAAATCTGACCTTAAATTTAAAAATAAGATAAGATATAATCAAATTTAAAAATAAGATAGATAATTAAGCAAAAAAAAATAGATACTAACTATTTTAAATTCAAATTACACTAATATCTTGAATTAAATTTAAAAAATATTAAATTAATTCATAATGATAATTAGAATTGAATTAGGAATAGTAATAGTATAAATATAGAACTACACAAAAAATCGGAAGTTAATTCCATGAAAAAGCATGAAAAATCGAAGAAAAACGAAAAAATTGTGAGCTGTACGGACAGTTTTCGCGATCGCAGGAAAATTTCAGCACAGCTCCGATTTTTTTCGAATCTTCAAAAAATCATAACTAATTCAAATTAAATCGAAATTGAGTTCTGTAAAAAAGTAACTTGCTTAATTTTTTCCATACTATCCCATAAAAATAATTCCAGAAACAGAATCGCAAATATTTTTCACGAAAAATTTACAAACATCAATCAATCATCAAATAACACTCAATACAACATGATACCATCCAAAAACAAACAAACAATCGTTTTAAAGTCCAAATTTCTTGCAAGTAAATCAATTGCCATGGCTCTGAGGCCAGTTGTTGGAAATTATTTTACCAGGATCTTAGATCTACTCACAAGTATGTTTATTAACACCCTAAATATGAACTTTCTAAAACGATGAAATAAACACATATAAAGTTTAGGAAACCTTACATTGGGTGCAGCGGAATATAATGACTCCTTCCGTTCAAATATATAGCCCTTGATTCCTTTCTGTAGCAGAGCATTATCAATATCTGAACCTGGATCTCTTTCTCTGAATCTTTGATGCTGAAAGTCTTTCTTCACGATCTTCCTCACTATGATTGAGGTATCACTTGCTCTGTGTGGGCACTACTCATACACTAAGAATTTCGAAATTTAAGGAAGAAGAAAGAGAGAGTGGGTTCGGCCAAAGATAGGGAGAGAGAGAGGCTCAGTTTTTTCTGAATCAGAAGTGTCAGAAGAAAAGTGTGTAGAAATTTTAGTGTAATTTTCCTGAAGCCTTCACTATCTATTTATAGCATTCCACTAGGGTTAGGTTTGAATTATTTGGCATTAAAATAATGAAAATATCAGTTTAAATTTCCTACAAAAGTGGCAGGCCCTATACTAGTGGATTTGGGCCTCACTTTTTGCAATTTTGCAGTTTTACCTTTTCTGCATCTGATTTTCTCAAAAACGCCAATTTTCTAATTCAACCATTTAAATGCCAATTCTAATTATTTAATAACTATAAATAATTATTAAATAATATTGTCATTTATCATATTTATTAATTGAACCATACAAAGTATCATAATTAACAAATATGCCCCTATAAACTCTTTCTTTACAATTTCGCCCTTACTTATTGAAAAATTCACAAATAGACATAGTCTAATTTGAGAATTATAATTGATTAATCAAAACCAATTACATGAGTCTTACAAGCAATATTATCTCAACTAGTGCGGGGACCATGGGTCTATATAACCGAGCTTCCAATAAGTAGATCAAGAATTTATTACTAAAATTCACTAACTTATTAATTCTTCGTTGAATCCACGCATAGAACTCAGAATTGCACTCTCAGTATATAGAATGCTCTATATGTTCCACCATATAGACACATCATTAGTTATCCATTGTTATAATCCTAATGTGATCAATGATCCTCTATATGAATGATCTACACTGTAAAGGGATTAAATTACCGTTACACCCTACAATGTATTTTATCTTTAAAACACTTGACCCCGTATAAATGATATTTCAGCTTATGTGAAATGAGTACTCCATCATTTATGTTCGTTTGGTCAAGCTCGAAGGAGATCATCCTTTGCTTACTATTTGCCAGATAGAAGCTATAGATTCCATGTTTATGATAGCGTTCCCACTCAATTGCACTACCGTGTTCCCAAAATGTACGTATCACCCTGACCTAAAAGTAGGCTTAACTAACAAATCAAAGAACACGAATAGCCTCTCGAGATTGAGCCTAATCATATCAGGATTAAGATCATTTGATCTAGGATCAACTAGGCGATATTGACTTGAATAGATATTACGGTAAGTTTAATAAATCTAAGTGAAAGTTCAATATCGGTCCCTTCCGATGCATACTCCATGCATCCAACCTGAGCTTTACTTTAACCAATGCTCTGGAAAGAACATATCATTTCTCCAAATGCAAGTAAACTCTGTTGTAGATTATCATATCAGTAAAACCCTATGTTTGATAAATCTAGGAAACTTTATACACATAGTCATGTTTACTTTCCAATGTGTTGACGGCACAATAAACAGGATCAAGTATGTGAAAAGGGTTTCAGATGAATTAATACATTATGTACATATAATCATGAAATAAATCATGTGAACCATGCAACATTAAATGTTATTTCTGATCTATATTAATAAGTAAATCTGATTATATTGAAATGAGTTTTATTTAGGGCATAAAACCCAACAAAACAACCATTTAAAAAGTGACACAGAAAAACTAGTTACATAAAGCAATTAAATTACGTAAATCTGACACAGTAAAACCAGTTTCCTAAAATAACAAAAGAAAAAATAAAACATAAACCTCAATTACGTAAAATAACATACCAACAATTAAACACGAAAATCAGTTATTTAGTACAACCAACTAAAAAATTGAACATTCATAAGATAAATTAAAACAAATTAATATATTTAAAAAAAAAAAACAAGATACATAACAAAGATAAATCCTTAAAATTTGGATCATATTTACTTTTTTTTTCTTGTAAATAACCTTCCTAAGAATTTTAATTTTAATTAGAGAAAGTTTCTTCTCAAAGTCGGCACTTGAATCTTTAGCAACATCTTTCATTGTATCCTTGTTAGAGGAATCATATTCCATTTGAACAAAACACAAAAAATAAACTGAAACCAGTTCATCTTACAACAACAATGAACATTATAAAAACCAAACAAAAATGAGTTTCGTCACACAACAACAATACAGTGTGATAACCAGTTTCGAGCCTAGAAATAAAATAATAAAAAGAAACTTAAAATAAAAATTTACAATAACATAAAAAAAAAAGGAACAACCCCATTACATAACCCTTAAAATCTGTGAAACCAATTTCGAATTTGTAAACCATGTGAAACTAGTTTTGAATTTGTGAACCATGTGAAACTAGTTTTGAATTTGTGAAACCAGTTTCGACCATATGAAAAATCATAACAAAACATAAATGATAAACAATAAAATTTAACTGAAACCAATTTCATCAGAAACCAAATGAGAAAAAAAAACACACACGCAAATACAAAAAATAAAAAATATTAATCACAAATATAATCAAAGCAACACACAATAAACAACAATAATCTAAAAACAAAAAATAGGTGTGAAAACAAGTTTCAAACCTAGAAATAAAATAATAAAAAGAAACTTAAAATAAAAGATACACAATAACATCCTAAAATAGAGCAACTCATTACAGAGCTCTTAAAACATGTGAAACCACCAGTTTCGAACTTGTTAATCCTGTGAAACTAGTTTTGACTCTATGAAAAATCATAACAAAACCTGTAAAACCATAAAAAAAAAACCTTGTGAACTCATACAAAATTATAACAAAACTTATAAAACCAGTTTCCCTCATATAAAAAATAAATAAAATATGGAAAACTTACAAAAATATATATATATATTATATAAAAAAAATACACGTAAAAATTCTTAAGAAATGACTTATAAAATTAAACTACTATAACAAGAAACCAATTATAGCACACAAAAAAAACCAGTTATGTAAAGTAAATTAAAACCCCATTATAAAATCCTCAAAACATGTGAACCATAAGAAAAAATTGAGAATCAGCAAAAAGAAGCAAAAGGCCAACCTGGGATACCGGGGGAAGGCTCTATGAAACAAAGTAAGGACATAAAAGATTAGATTTTGGTCATGAGGTGGTGTTTGGCCACAAATTTTAGAATGTTAAAGAAAGTGGAAATACAAAAATTCCAAAACTTGTTCACCAATTTAAACTGTACTAAACAATCTGGAGGTACCAAAAACATGATTTTCTCCACAATTTCACTTGGCAAATCACAAAATCTAGCCATTTATACCATGAATGATCAAACTATAAGCTTTTAATCAAAACTTTTTATTCATAAAAACATAATATACTAAAAACTCAAGAGCACAATATTAAAAACTCTATCTTAAAGATAAATGAAAATGAAAATAGTACAAAAATTCAAAATAATGATAATAGATACACAAGTGAATGAGTATAGCTGACCTTAATTTGTGTATGATTAAGCTCTTCCTCTTTTTTCTTTTCAACCTGGTATTTAACCTAATAAATTGGAAACAAAAATGCATGTAATCAACAATGGTGGGTATGAAATTAAGTTAAAAAAATTGGTTTAAAAATAGAGTATAATGAATTGATTGATGTAAATAAATTTCCAAAATGAATTACTCACTCAGTACTTGTCGTCTCTTCTTGAAGAGCAATAGCATAAGAGTTGATCAGTGAAAAACTTAAAGAGAAGGCAAAAGGCAGTAGCGGTGGTCGAGAAGGAATTTGGTCACCGGAGCTACCACTGATCGGTGGTCAGAGAAAGAGAAGAAAGGAGAGAGGCAGCCACTGAGCGGTGTGGCCTTCGGTTTCAGTCCGATTGGAGAGAGAGAGAGAGAGAGAGAGAGAGAGAGAGAGAGAGAGAGAGAGAGAGAGAGAGAGAGAGAGAGAGAGAGAGAGAGAGAGAGAGAGAGAGAGAGAGAGAGAGAGAGAGAGAGAGTAGCGTTTAGGGTTGAGATTGTGATTTTTTACCTAAATATGGGATTGAAAAAATAAATTTAAAAAAAGTGAAAAAGAAAATACCATAAAAAAATTTAAATTTAAACAAATGCCATATAAAGGTGGTAAAGTTAAAAAAGCCATATTTATCAAATTTTTTTATAGAATCCCATATATAGTGTAATTTTCACTATTAAAATTCGTACTCTTACAGTACAGCAGAAAGATTACTATTTTTGACCAACAACTACACTAATTCAGTAAAATTTGTCTTCATGAAAATTATAGGAAATTCCATTATATTTCCAATGATATAAAGATCATTAAAAATGGATTAAAAATGAGAGAGTTGTGATTGTTTTACTGAAACTATTTCTGAGAAGGAATATGGAGTAACGAATTATACGACTTAGCAAAAATACAAACTTTTTGCATTGAAAGGTTCAGAACTAGAAGATAACATCTTCATGAAAGTTTTAGGAAATTAAATTCCCTTTCCAATGATACCAAAATCTCTGAAATTGGAATTATATTCAAAGAGATATTATAATTTTACCAAAACAGTTTTGAAAGAACAAGATTTAAGAAACGAATTACATGATACAGAAGGAAACTAACTTTTCGACATAGTATAACTCTGAATTAACGAAATGTTTCTTCATGAAACTTATGGCAAATTGAATAAGCATTGAAACCACATATAGATCATTAAAAAATGGACAAGAATTGAGAGAGTTATAGTATTTTAAGTGAAAGTATTTTTTTTCTGGAAATTAAAAAAAAAACGAATTACAACAACAGCAGAAAGATGATAATTTTCGACATAGAAGAACACTGAATTGGTGAATAGTTTCTTCATAAAATTTTATATCATCGAATAACCTTTCTAACGATATAAAAATCGCTGGAAACAGATCAATATTGAGAGAGATATGACTATTTTACTAAGACAATAATTTAAAAAAAAAAAAACGAGATTTCATAGTTTAACCTAAAAGTTCACAACAATAAGTGGAAGAACTCTCTTACCTCTTGATGACTCTTCTTAATCAGTGTTAGATCTTGAAATCTCAAATTATTAGAATGGTGATGATGATCTCAATGTTATGTTGATGAAAATCATGAGTGTTGTTTGGCAAAGAGAACGAAACAAAAAGGAAAATTATAAATCTTTGACAGATAGCGAGATGAATAACTTGTAGGGTATAGGATTTTATGAGTGTCTTCTCTAAGAATTGTGTTCAGGCTGAAAGAAAGAGATTGAGATTGAGTTTTATTTTTCTCAGGGTACGTATCAAGAATGTGATAGATTTAGGTTTTATAATCTAATTAAACCTATAAAAGAAAATAATAAAATCACCCCTATAATCTGATACTAATTTAACTCTAAATAGAATAATTAAATAAAAATCTTATTTGTTATTTGTTAGATATAAGTTTTAAATTTGAATTTTAAAACTTAGGGTTTCTATACTAAACTTAACAGGTCGTCACTTTGTAGCTTAATTTTGACCCCAATAAAGTTAAAATTACGATAAATCTATTTCTACATAATTGATAGATCTTTGAATTATCTTTCCAACGCCACTGAAATCACCTCAATCCGAGCTCTAGAACTCCAGATATGATCGTTTTAGTAAAACAGTTTTTAATCCTGCGAATTTATCCAAACCTACGAATTTTTAACATTAATTCTGTAATAATGTTATTTAATATCACTTATACCATTAATTGAAATCCACTAAATAATTTATAAAACCCTAATAAACTTTCATATTGGGCTTCAATTAAATGATTACCTACCTTGTAAAAATATCATAATATTTTACTTTCGTAGTTAATATAACTTTAACTCTCTCTTGAAAATTGGTACAATAATCTAAGCAACAATCTCAACTCACTAACAACACAAATATATAAGATAATTATCTTCACACAATTAATATTCCAAGGAGAGAGAAAAAAAAATACTATTTTAATCTGGATATTATAAAAATACTTCCAAAAAATTTCATAATCAGCTCCACAACCACATATGTTGGGCAACATCTATCCACCACTACTAAAATGGATCTAAACCCTTTAAATTTTGGAAATCCCACAATAAAATCCATACTTATTGACTGCCATGACTTCTCAAGTATAGGTAGGGGTTGCAACAGCCTTGCTTCTTGCTTCTACTCAATCTTATCTTGCTAGAACACCAGACAAGTCTTGACCAAAATCTATATGTCTTGTTCCATATTTGGCCAAAAGTATGATCAAGACAACAATTCCATCATTCTGGCCACTCTTGAATGACTAGCCCACTAAGGGACGTGGGTTTCTTTGAGTAGCTCTTTCTAAAAGCCACCACTTTGGGACAAACAGCCTGCCTCCCTTTGCATACAATTATTATTGCTAGAGATGATGCTAGAACTATCTCATCCCTTAAACCATTCCTTCATACCCAATTTTAGACAAAGGATTTGGGGCTACTTAAGTATTTCTTGGAAATTGAAGTCAATTGGAGTAGACAAGGTATTTTTTTATCTCAAATGAAGTATGTACTTAATGTTGGAAATTATTTTACCAGGATCTAGATTTACTAACAAGTATGTTGGATTAACAACCTAATATGAATTCTAAAACAATGAAAATAAACACATAAAGTTAGAAAACCTTACAGTGGGTGCAGCGGAATAATATGACTCCTTCCGTTCAGATCTCTAGCCCTTGATTCCTTTCTGTAGCAGAGCATCACCAAGATCTGAACCTGGATCTTCTTTTCTCCTTCTTTGATGCAGAATTTCCATAGTCTTACATACTATGATTGAGGTACCACTTGATGTGTGTGGGCACTACTCATCTCACAAGGATTTCGAAATTTCTCTCTATTTTTCTCTCTTAATTTCGTGGCTTTAAGCTTCATAGAGAAGAGAACAAAGGTTGATTTATATAGGGAGAAGGGAGAGCACAACTTTCCAAATAAAACAGTTTCCTTAATTACTGTGTAATCAATTAACTGCCTTATTTAGTGTGATCCACCACTTTCCTATTTTTGCTAGGCTTTGATTAGCAATTACATGGCAATTAAAATTGAAAATAATAATTGGGAAAATCAAACCATGTGACCGGCCATAGGGTGAAATGGTCCTCACTTGGATTTTGCAGTTTCCTCAATTTTATTTCTATTTCTCCAAAAATGCCATTTTTCTAATTCTAATCATTTAAATGCCAAAACTAATTATTTAATAACTAAAATAGATTATTAAATAATATTGTCATTTAAAATAATTATTAATTAGACATGCAAAGTCTCTCAATTAATAATTAAACCTAGAAACCCTTTTCTTTACGATTTCATCCTTAAACTGTGAGAATTCATAAAGTAGACATAGTCTAACTTTTAGAATTATAATTGATTAATTAAAATCAATTAACTGAGTCTTACAAGCAGTATGGTCTCAACTAGTATGGGGACCATGGGTCTATATAACCGAGCTTCCAATAAGTCGAACTAAATTTACCAAGTAAATTCCCTAACTTATTAATTCCTCATTGAATCCACACTTAGAACTTGAAATTACACTCTCAGTCATATAGAACGCTCTATATGTTCCACGATATAGACACGTCATTAGTTATCCATTGTTATAACCCTGATGTGATCAATGATCCTCTATATAGATGATCTACATTGAAAGGCACTACTGTTACCGCCTACACATTCAATGTATTTTATCCTTAAAACACTTAACCCTGTATAAATGATATTTCAACTAAGTGAAATGAGATCTCCACCATTTATCTTCGTTTGGTTAAGCTCGAAGGAAATCATCCTTTACTTCTATTTGCCAAATAGAAGCTATAGATTCCATATTTATGTTAGCGCTCCCACTCAATTGCACTACCGTGTTCCCAAAATGTAAGTATCACCCTAACCCAAAAGTAGGCTTAACTTAACAAATCAAAGAACACGAATAACACTCTTGAGATTGAACCTAACCATATCAGGATTGAGATCATTTGATCTAGGATCAACAGGTGATATTGAATTGAATAGATATTACGGTAAATTTTAACATATCTAATCAAAGTTCAATATCGGTCCCTTCCGATGTATACTCCATACATCCGATACTGGTAAACTTTGCCAATATCCTGGAAAGGACATAACACTTTTCCAAGGTGTAAGAATACCTATCGTTGGTTATACCATGTCAGTCTAAATCCAGTGTTCTGACAAATCAGGGAATAAACTTTTGAACATATAATAAAGATTATATTCCACTGTGCTGACAACACTATAATCTTTAACCAACTCATATGTTGTGGACTTAAAAAGAATTCATACATTATATACATATAATCATGAAATAAATCATGTGAACCATGCAACATAAAATGTTATTTCTGATCTTTATTAATAAGTAAATTTGATTATATTGAAATGAGTTTTATTTAGGGCATAAAACCCAACACTTAATTTGTTAACTGAGACAGAAAAATTGGGAGAAAAACCTTGTAGTACTCCAATGAATCTTGCTATGCATCTAACGAGTGATGTAGAACCATTTGAAGACCCTGAGAAGTATCACAGATTAGTTGGAAAGTTGAATTATCTTACTGTGATGCATTCAAATATTGTATTCTTAGTTAGTGTTGTCAGTTAGTTTATGTCATGTCTAACAATTCATCATTGGGCAGCTTTACAACAAATTTTGTGTTAGTTGGAAGGAGAACCCCGAACGAGGTATTGTTTACAAGGATCATGGACAGACCAGATTGAGTGTTTCTCAGGTGCAGATTAGGTTGGTTCTTAGGTGGATAGAAGATAGACTTTAGGTTATTGTATCTTTGTCAGAGGTAAATTGGTCTCTTGGAAGAGTAAGAAGAAAAATGTTGTGTCCAAATCCAATACAGAATCAGAATATAGGGCTATGGCACAATCTCTGTGTGAGATAATGTGAATATATCAACTTTTGACTGAAGTAGGATTTCAGACTTCAGTGCCAGTAAAATTATGGCGTGATAATTAAGTTTCTCTTCACATTACCTTAAATCCCTTGTTCCATGAGCAAAATAAACACATTGAGATTTATTGTCTATTTTGTTCGTGAGAAAATTCAACAAGGCTTGATCTCTACAGGATATGTGAAAACTTGAGAACAATTAGGAGACATTTTTGCAAAGGCTTTGAATGGGGTACAGGTTAATTATGTTTGTAACAAGTTTGGCATGATTAACATCTATGCTCCATCTTGAGGGGAGTGTTAGAATATTAGTTGTAAGTTAGCTAGAAAATTAGGGTCAATTGTAATTATTTTGTTTCCTATATTCTCTCATACTTTCCTATTTTAGTTTCTCCTAGGTTATATAAATACATAAAATTTACATGAATAATATTCACAATTCATTCACTATTTTTTACAATGTACAACTTCTCTTCTCTCAACTTTCTCAACGTCTTCCTCAAGTGTTGTAAATTTTGTTCTAACGAAGCTATAATTGACAATTTCATCAAGATATACGACCAAAAACTCATACAATACATCATTCATCAGATTGCAGAATGTTGCAGGAGCATTAGTCGATCCAAAAGGCATCACCGGAAATTTTAATGGCACATACCTTGTTACAAAAGTTTTCTTTAATTCATCTCCCCGCAATTCGAACTTGCCAGTACCCTGACAGGAGATCTAATTTGGTGAAGCATCATACCTTCGCCAACCTATTAAACAAATCCACAACATTTGGCAAGAGGTATTTGTTCTTTACGGTGACCTTGTTCAAAGCTCAGTAATCTACACACATCCTCAACGAACCATCTGCTTTCTTTTGGAACAATACTGGTGCACCATAAGGAGCCTTGGATGGCTGCATAAACCCACTATCAACCATTCCAGTTAGTTGTCTCCTTAACTCTTTTAATTCAGAAGGTCCCATCTTCTACAATGCCTTGGTCAGTGGAACTGCCCCCAATTTTAACTTAATCTTGTAATTGATCGCCCTCCTTGGAGGAAGCTCTTTTAAAAAAAAAAATCAGGCATTGTGTTAGCAAACTCCTCCAACAATGAAGCTATCTCATCGGGTACTTTGACCTATGACCCATTTGGTACGCAGGACTGGATTGAATTAGACAGGTTAATTTGTCAAATCCAGTGTTTGGGCATGGCAGAAGTCTGGATAACTAATCCAGCTAATCTCATCTGTCTGGGTTATTTATCCCATCCAGCAGGGTGGGATAAATAATCTCATGCAGATGAGGATTTTTTTTATCGTTTTTTTAATTTTGATTTTATTAATATATTTTAAATTTAGTAAGAATTTAAATGAAAGAATTATCACACATTTATTTATAAATTTTTTTTATCAAAAACTTGTTCATTAAAATTAGTTAAAATGTATAATTTTAAATTATTATACATAAATTTTCAAAATTTAAAATATTGTTAATTAAACAATAGTTACTTAAATTGATTCTAAGAGAAACAATATGACAATAAAATTATATATCATTTTTAAATGACTAGAAAATTTATATAAATATTTTTAAAAAATTAATATTTATATTAAATTAGTGTTTAACATAAACAATTTTATATTATTAAAGTATTTTTATTTTACTATTTTACTTATTTATTTAAATAAAAAATATGCTAAACTATTTTATTATATATTTATGATATATACTTGATTATATATGATATATTATTTTATTTAATTTTATAACTTAATTATTTTTTTGTTGTTGTGAATCATTCATTTTTTATTTGTTTATTATTATATATTTTAATTTTAATTTAATATTATATATTTTTATTTTAATTTAAGTTTTTTTCTAAAAGGAAATAAATAAAATAGTCCAGTCTATTCTTAAACCAAACACAGGATTACTTTCAGTATAATCCAATCTTGTCCAGTCTAGTCCAATCCTTTTCAGTCCAATCCTGCATACCAAACGGGCCCTATATATAATGTCCTGTCTCATAGGGACGCCACGTGTGTGCTTTTACAAACTAATTCTTAGTTAATCTATTAGTTTAGGAAAAGTGCGGTTTAGTTAAAAACTTTCAAATTAAACTAAAACGTAACTTTTCAAAAGATTGCTAAGTATGGGGATCCCCTGTTCAAAAACTTTTACACCTTAGCTTAAAACCAGATTTACAGAATAGGGTTACATTTCCATAAAATAGTCAAAAGGATGGATCCTATCCACTGGCAGCCGAAACACCGCAGTTGATATGTACATCGTTGGGAGACCTTTGACTCGTGGCTGACCACAATTTCTTCCTCCTTACCTGCACCACGAAGCACCCGTGAGTCACAATGACTCAGCAAGAAAAGCTATTAAATCAAGGCAATGGTAAACACAAGTAATCCCAATATGATATAATATGCATAATCATAATTCATTACTTATTTAGCATGCATAAATAATTTAATATCTATACCAACACGCATATTACGCATTATGAGAAAATCATAGTAACTTATAATCAACAACTTAATCATTTCACTAAACAGACATTCATTCAATACATAATCACATAATTGCAGTGCTTCATAAAGCACCCTTGCCACTCGCTATTCACGAGCTATGTATGTCACTATCGTTGCCCGATAAAGCGAACGATAAGTAAGAAACCTATCTCCGATTTCAACGAGTAATTACTCATAATGGTAATGACCGTTTCCAACACTTACCACTTATTAACCATGAGCTACGTATGTCACTATCACTGGCCGATAAAGCAACCGATAAGTAAGAAACCTAACGGTGACTTTAGGAGTAATTCTCATTTCATTAACGGTAAAGACCGAACTTTCCCTCGATCAAAATCGAGTCACAAATAATAATAATCGTTTCTTACCAATACGATTAGCAGTGCATAAAGCTTTTCTTACCTCAAACCAATATCAAGGGTGCGGGCCGACCTGGGTGGAACTGTAATAACCAAAATACTTGGTTATTATTTTCTAGTCTAGATAACTCGATGTGGAAATAGTGATTGCATAAAATATATTATTAACTCAAAAAAAAAAAAAGGGTATTTTTTTTAAGTTATGAGAATTATATTTTTAATTAATGTACTATGGACTTTTAGGTTTAGTCTACCACGTGTAGGACTTAAGAAATTATGAAGTTAATGGTATTTGCACCCCTATTAATATGTGTTAGGTACAATTAAGTGAATGATGTGTTTTATTCTTGATTAAGTAATAAGAAAGTAGTAATAATAGTAGTATCCATAGTATTATACATGTGGTAAAAAGGAAGATTATTTAGGGTAGTTAAGAGTTTGTGGAGTGTCTTGGACATGTGTATGCATGGAAACTAATAAGAGGTTTTCAAATTTAAATGAAGCTTAGACTACACGTGGATTAATAGAAAATGGGAGCATGAAATTAGCATGCTCAAGTGGTATCAATGGAGAGAAAGGTGGACTTAGTTAGTTGTTAGATAATACAATATGCAACATTCTCAAACTTGATAAGAAGAAGCCATATATGGGTACGCAGTGTTGTATCATTTTTTTAAATAAAAATAAAAATAAAAATAGAAGTAGAAGTAGTGGGTCTTGTACGTGTGCGTGAATACTTATTGAAGCTATTCAAATTCCAAATGAAATAAAGCCTAAGCTAAAGCCTACACGTGGGAGTAAAATTCTCTAAATCAAACAACATATTGAGACTAAGTTTCAATGTTCATTCGACTTGGTATTTGAGAGATTCTTCCTTAAACTATGTTGACCGATTATAAGGTGAGAGGTTAGAGCTTTATGTGGGTTATTTAATTATTTTCAAATCATTACTTGAGTTAGTAGAGGGCCACGACATGGTTAGTGAGGTGTGGTATAGTTAAGTTCTAGGCTTATAAATAGATCCATATTTCCTTATTTTTTTCCTCACTCAAAGAAGCCAAACCTCTCAAACATTCTCCCTCTCGTTCCTGTCATTCCAAAATCTTGTTCTTCCATTTTCTTGTGCTCATTTGTTTCATCTATAGCCAAAATCTTACCCCACAAACATCATATCATCATACACTACCTCAACCCATAACCATACACAACCATAATCATCTCATATATATATATATATATATCTTTCATCGTATTGGCGTCACCATCACCATCATTTTACATTCAAGTTTTAGTGCTCAACTAGATCTCATAAGGTATACCACTCTATGATTTTGGGTTTGTAGATTCAAGATTAAGATCTCGTGTATATATATACCATTGTAATATGTTCTAATTAATAAATATGAAATTTAGGTTTCATAAGAAAATTATTGTTTCTCAAGGATCACTCTTATTGCAATCAAGGCTAGGACTCCACATTCGAGGTAAGGAAATTAAGTAGAAAAATATAAGTTTTCTGTATGTAATAACATTCATAGAAAGAGTGGGAATAGTAAAAGAGAAGTTAACTAAGGTCTTCTGCCTGACTCTTTATTGTATGTTATTTATTGTACTGTATAATATATATTTAAATAATATGTTTATAAGATTCATGTTATTTATGTATGTTTACAGTATTAGAGCATGGCCATTGCTAAGGATATATATTTAAATAATATGTTTATAAGATTCATGTTATTTAAGTATGTATGTAAATAGTGTGTTTATAAGATTCACATTATTTAGTTATGATTGTTTTGTTATTTAAATAATGTATAGTAGTTTGCCATTATTTAAATTAGGTAGATTATAATGTGACATGGTTTGACCGAGAAGATAATGGTTAAATACTTGACTGTTGGATCTATATGGTAGATAGGGGGCCATTTAGTAGTGGGTACGATTTTACTGAACCCAGCCCTCCGCCATTTAGTCCAATAGCTCGAGTTTATTTGCCAAAATTGGACTCGGGCATAATCATTATTATGTGATTTAGCTTAGAACCTAATTATTAGTGACTAGTGATATGATTAAGTTTATGTTTTGCTATCTGCCTAAATATTTGCATGTGCATTTTAATTAAGTTTTATTTTTATTTATGTGACTACCTGACACACATTTCCTTACTGAGTTTAGTAGCTCACCCTTATCAAATTACCATGTGCAGACCAAGGTAATTGAAAGTCTAGAATGTCGGTGGCGAGTGGAACTTTGGACGCTTGTGTGTGTGAACTCGCTGAGGGCCATATAACTGCGGGCGGTCTAGGGCACTCTATTTATTTATTTATGCTATTAAGTTTATGTCGCAATTATTTTAGTTATTATTTATTATGTCTTTTGTACAAAAACTGGCCAGTTGTGAACATTTTCAAGTATTAAATAAAAATGCGACATTATGATTTTCCGCGTTTAACGCTTGTAAACAAAATTAATATTTTTATAAAAGTACGGGCGTTACAGGAACCATGCTCGACGATCCCGGGTCCTATGTCACAATAACAAACCTTGATAAACAAGTTATCCAAACTTTGAAAACAAACCCTAATTCTGTAACCGAACAAATCTAACCCCCACTGATTCGAAATAACTCAAACATCACTAAAATACCCTAATCTAAGCTTTGAAGAACACCCCAATCAAAACCGGTTTCAAAGCCAAAACCTAGGATTTCCCCTACTGCCAAACCGGTCGATCGGTTTCACTATATCTGTAAAACTGGTTAACCGGTTTTCCCTGCTGCAGAAATGGGAAACTCGGGTTTTTACACCAAAACCCAACCAAATCTCCTCCAAACCTATTGAAACTCTCCAGAACAATTTAATATCATAAAAACAGTTTATACAAATCATCAATACTCATCAGTTCATCAATACTCAATTTAATCCAAGTCAAACCTAACAGCCCTAAAATTTATCTAATCCAAGCTTAAACCAACATCAATTCAAACCTAAAAACATATCTAAACTCCAGTAATCACACAGACCCGAAACCAAAGAAACATCCAACAAAACCTAACTCAAAATCTAGGAAATTAAAGAAAAGAAGAAGAAAATCTTACCTCAAGGCTTGAACAACACCTAGGGTTAGCTAACTCAGTCAAGATTTGCTTGATTTGTGAAGAAATTTCCCCCTGATTCAGCTGAGTCCTTAAGCTTCGAAGAGGAGAGAGAGAAAGGTATGGGAAATGGAAATTTTCTTAATTTTAATTTTCTTTATTTTCTTTCTTTATTATCTAACCTAATAATAGTAATAAAATTAATATTAAATCCCCACCTTCAGCTAGAATAATCCACATAAGACAAAAACTAAAATCCTATAAATTGACTATTCTACCCCTCCAATAATACTTAGGCTATAACATAACCTAGGGATATTTTGGTCATTTCTAACTTCTCCAATTCAACCTACTTCTCATTATTATAATCTAATCTGATACAACTCTAATAAAACACAATATAATTGTCGTGATATTTCTGACCACTCTGTCGAGTTCTCAAGGCCGCCAATCTTGAATAGATTTTATTCTAAAAATAGTATCCACGATACCCTCATAGTCTGATAAAATCTCCGTAATTAATAAATTACGCTTTATTTATTCGTTTACTCATATATATCTTTTTAACTCGTAATTAGTTAAATTGGGATTATAATCCTACTCTAATGCCCACTTAATAACATATTTAATAAAATATGTCCAATTAAAATACCATTAAATTTTTCGGGATATTACACCATAGGTCTAGCTTTATCTCCATCAATACAACCACATAAGCATATTTCTTTTCTTCTTTATGGAATTCCTAAACTACTTGGTTGTTTCTAACACAATGGATTTTCCTTTGTTCTGGCTTGAGGAGATCGCAACAAAGCAAGGATGCTCCTCATCACATATCATAACACCTAGGGGTGTGCATAAATCGATCCAATCCAATGAGAACCAACCGATCCAATTACAATCGACCACCAAACATTGGATATCCAATTGTGATCAGGTAGGATTGGATGTTATTTTTAAATATCTAATTGGATCAGATCGGATGGTGGATGGGGTGTCTAAAAATCCAATACATCTAACATCCAATCGAACTAATTAGTATTTTTATTTAGTTTGGATGAGTAATTAGATTTTATATTGTTATACGTCAAATCTATATGTATATATGACAATTAACATTAAAGTTTTACTCTTTTTTTCTTGGATTGGATGGATCTAGTCCAATCTAATACATACTGGATCTAAAATATTGGATGGATCCGATCTGATCCAAAAAATACTAGGTCTAAAATATTGAATAAACCTAAATTAAATAAATATATATATATATGAAATACATCTAATGGATAGAACCGATCCAATTCAACATCCAATGGATATTGGATCGATTAGATGACGGAATTTAATTGGATCTGATCGGATGATAAAATCTAACATCCAATATATGATTGGATCAGATCTGGATAGGCCTAAAAACATTGGATGTGATCCAATGAACACCCCTAATAACACCCTTAAGGTGTGGTGTAACCATTGCTCTGGTTGCCCCCAATAATTATATTCCAAGAATCATATCAAAATCATCCAACAAAACTATTATAAGGTTGCATTGAGACTCCCAAGCCTCAACATTCAATGTCACTGTAACAGATCCTTGAATCGATTTTGCCTCTGAATTCATTACTTTCAATGTAGTCAAACTTCGAACAAAATCCAGACTAAGTCTCTCTACTTCTTTTTGGGCACCAAAATTTTTTGTGGTCCCTGAGTCCACCATGGATTTAGCTTCTTTTCCATTAACGAATTCTTTCACGTACATCAAGCCTTTAAACTAACTTATTTTCCCCATAGTGATTGGATTTAGAAGTTGTAGTGGCTTCATCCTAGAAGGCACTTCTTGATCATCACCACCCTTGGCTTCCTTAGCAATCCTAGTGTTTAACTTTTCTTTACTATGACACTCATGTGCCATATGAGGACTATTGCAAAGAAAACACCCAATACCCTTTCCCTTGTTGGTTGTCCAGGAAGATCCTTTCTGGTTGTTTTCACCATATCTATCTTTCTTCTTACCATTGTATCTTTTCCCACCCTTGGACAAAGATGGTTTATTTTTGTTCTTTTTCCCTCCAATTGGCTTCTTGGAAACATCTCCCTATGAATTTGGGCAGTGTTATACTTATAATCAACAAGTTTCTTGGCAGCCACAATTGTCGATGGCAAGTCCACCACTGCTTGTTATCTCAGTTCAGCCTGGACCCAAGGCTATAATCGTGATAGGAGTTGAACATCTTCTCCTCCTTGGATATTTTCTTTATGTCCAGTAACAAAGAACTGAACTCCTTCACATATCTCAAGCCAAACCAGTGTGTCTCAGTTTTTTAAGAAATTCTAGAGTGACCCATGTTGTATTTCATGGAAGGAATTGATCCTTTAATTGTTTCTTTAACACATCTTAAGTTTTGATCTTAGGCCCACCTGAGCATGCATCCTCTTCCATCTGAGTTTGCCACGACAATTTGGGGTCACCCTAAAGATACATGCTGGTGATAGCCATCCTCTATGAATTTGGGATTCTCGTGGCCTTGAAATATTGTTTGACGTGCCAAAGGAAGTTCTCCAACTCCTTTGAGTTTTGGCTTCCATTAAAAGCCTTCGGTTCTGTACCTTAATTTTGGATGGATAAGACGAAGAAGACTCAGCACTAGTGGATGGATTCGCCCTGACCCTCTTCAGTAGTTTAACGTCCGAATTTAGAGCAAGGAATCGCTTTTTCACTGAATTTGACAGGTCTATCACTTTCTTCATCTTCTCCCCAAAATCCTTTTCCAACTCAATCATTGCCTTTCCACAAACAGTATCTTGGTCAATTGCATCCTTTTACACAACATGGACCAATTTTTTAAGAGCAGAAAGTTGCTCAATATGTTGTCCCCAAGGACAGTCGAACTCACAACATCATCGTCACCAGAAGCACCCACTAACTCCTTGAGTTTGTCCACTCGAGTCACCAATTGAGCATTCGTCACCATGACTTTTGCTTTCCCAACACGAGCAACCACGCTTTGATACCAATTTTTACAAGGTAAGTTTCTCACTATAATTTTTCCCTACTATGGTCTATATTCCCGAATCTAGTCAGCCAGCCCAACACTCAATTGCACACACTCACTCACGTTCGAGGTTTGCCAGCACTCACTCAACAACACTCACTCGTTATCAGGTAAATAAACACAAGCACACACAATGTATGAGAACCCCTTCCCAACCTTATTATTAATCACAATATCAAGGAATATAATTGTTCAAGGGTTGGACATCACACCATGATGGCTCCTTCGCATACAAGCATATAATTAATGTTGGGAATATTTTACCAGGATCTATTTACTAACAAGTATGTTGAATTAACATCCTAAATATGAATTCTCTAAAACAATGAAAATAAACACATAAGGGTTTAAGAAAACCTTACATTGATTACAGCAAAATATAATGACTCCTTCCGTTCAAGATCTCTAGCCCTTGATTCCTTTCTGTAGCAGAGCATTATCAAGATCTGAACCTGGATCTCTTTCTCTCCTTTGGGTTTGGTTACCACCATCTTACTCACTATGATTGAGTACTTGACTTCTATGTGTGGGCATGGCACTCGTTCACTATGGGTTCGAATAGGTGAAGAACAATGAAGGAGGTTTTGAAATTACTAAGGAAGGAACTCTCTCATCTAGTTTGGTTGAATGCATTAATTTTACAAAGTGTCAAGTGGATGAAATGAGAGCATCATGTTCCTTTTAGAGTATTTTAACTAGGGCTTAGGGTTGAATTATATGGATTAAAAAAGAATAAAAAATTGGGCAAAAAAAAAAACACTTGTGGTCGTACACAATAGTGGACCACTCTTTAGTTAGATTTTTGCCACTTTATTTCAACCACTTATTCTTCTTTTCAATAATACCATATTTTCCAATTCAAACCTATAAATGCCAAAACTATTTATTAATTAGACCATACAAAGTCTCTTAATTAACAAATTGACCCCAAAATTTCTTTTCTTCACAATTAAGCCCTTGGTTAGTGAAAATTCATAAATAAGACATAGTCTAATTTTAGAATTATAATTGATTAATTAAAATCAATTAACTGAGTCTGCAAGCAGTATTATCTCAACTAGTGAGGGGACCATGGGCCTATATAACTGAGCTTTCAATAAGTAATTCTAGAATTCATCAAGTAAATTCTCAACTTATTAATTCCGCCTTGCTCCACTATAGATTTGGAATTGAATACACTCTCAGTTATATAGAACGCTCTATATGTACCACAATATAGATACGTTATGATTATCCATTGTTACAATCCTAATAGTCAAGGATCCTCTATAGATAATCTACACTGAATAAGGACAAATTTACTGTTCTACCCTTCAATGTATTTTATCCTTAAAACACTTAGCTACCTATAAATGATACTTTAGTAAACTAATATAATTACTGAAATGAGGCCTCAATCATTTATCTCTATTCAGCCAAGCTTGAAAGAGATCATCGTTTCACTTCTATGTCCAGATAGAAGCTATAGATTCCATATTTATGATTAGCGCTCCCACTCAATTGAACTACCATGTTCCCAAGATGTAAGTATCCACCAGAACCAAAATTAGCTTCCACGAACAAGTCAAAGAACATAAATAATACAACTAAGTTGAACCTAACCATATCAGAATTAAGATCCATAGACCTAAGATCAACCATTGATATTGACTTAAAAAGATATAACGGTAAGTTTATGATATCTTATCCAAGATCAATATCGGTCCCTTCCAATGTATACTCCATACATCTGATACTAGTAAACTTTGCCAATGCCCTAGAAAAGACATAACACTTATCCAAGGTGTAAGTATACCTATCGCAGATTATCATGCCAGTCTAAATCTAGTGAACTGACAAATCATGGGAATTAAACTTTTGAACATATAATCATGATTATATTCCACTGTGCTGACGACACTATAATTATGAACAAATACATATGTTCTGGACTTAATAGAATTTAAACATTAAACAATCATGAAGTAAATCATGTGAACCATGCAACATAAAATGCAGTTTCTGATCTTTATTAATTAGTAAATCTGATTATATCGAAATGGGTTTTATTTAGGGCACAAAACCCAACAATTAATACCACAATACTAGGGTACAGTTGACAACCCTAAGCACCTAGGCTTTGCTAGACCAACCATCTTACAACAAATCAACATCACATGCTAACCGTCACTAACACACCCACGTGCTTCATGGTCAAGCCTTCAGACTGAATTGTTTCCCATGTTCACCAATAGATGTCTTAAGTCCATGTGCATCTCTTTAGATAGCCCTTGGTAACTGTCACTCACGTGTCCACCCCTTGCCCACACCATCTGAGATAACTGACATCATGCACATCATGCGCATGCGCGCTAATCAATCGATATTTGTCATATAAATATGACCAATTTTATGTATTAATATTCTTAAATTGATTCTTTAAATTATTGATTAGTGTAATTTTAAATTTTTAAGTTATTTTGAAGACTAATCATGCACATCACGTGTGTGCGGACACCCACACATCGTGTCACCAATGGATCCCACACCTTGAACCATTAAGCCAACCCTCTTTTGTTGGCTAGGAGCAATCCTATCGCCTACAACCGACATCTTAGGATCGTCCTCAAGAGTTTTCCTTGGGGTGTCATGCACCACCCTCTAAAGAGCAATATGAACTTTTAATCCACAACCAGGAACATATATGATTTTTCTTCTGTAGACATGTAGCCTATCACCTTGGCCATAGTTTCATATTTTTCCAAACTAACTATTAATTCAACATTACTTAATACTTATTTAAGGACCATGGTACATTCATTTCTCGGGACAATATGAGTTTTACTCATAGCATGCCCACACATCATGTTCAGCTCCCTACTGCTACACGATGCCCACTGGCAAATGCAAATCACCCTGTTGCTGTCACCAGATGTCTTGCAATCCTGAGTGATATTAAGGTTTCCATTGCAGATCTTAGTGAGGGTCTCACAGTGCCTAACAAACAAATAAAATCTGAAAAAATTGCGTAATTTTGAACTTTTTACTGTATTCAAAGAAAATTGGAAAGAAAAAATGTTGATAACTTCAAACATGGTTTAGGCATAGGATAACTTCAAATCGCTTTTCATGAAAAGTATTGTTGAGAATCATGGGGTTCCATCTCAAAACCAATTGGCAATGAGTGGAGTAACACATGTTCTTATATATGGCTCAATTCTCTACCATTTATTCTATGTGAGACAATGTCCACAACAAGTATATCTTTAGCAGAGTCTTAAGATCGTATTTCAAATATAAGAACTCCAATAAAATTATAACCTAATTAATTGTCCCTATTTTTTGGCTTATGTGCATAAACGAATGTGCAAAAAGTGAAGAAAAACTCAAAACCCAAGTAAGCAAATTGTATTGAGAATGTTATAAAACTCTCAGCTACCTAAATTCGTTTATGCTTTCCTACAAAAAAAAAATATATATATATATAGTCATTATATAGCCACTCTGGGCCGGCCCTAAGTATAGGCGAGCTAGGCCCGCGCCTAGGGCCCACTCAATTTAGAGGCTCAAATTAAAAAATACCTTTTAAAAAATATACATATTTTTTTTAATAATTTTTAAAAATACCATTTATTTTTATAGTAAGAACCCAAAAAATGATTTTTCGCTTATAGTCCATTTCAACTCAGAGCCGACCTTGTAGCCACTCATTGTGAAGTTTTGTAATAATTAGAAAATTATATATATACATTTAATTTTATAACTATTTAGTTAATTGTAAATTTAAATAATTTTTGTATTGTATTT
Organism: Cannabis sativa; assembly: GCF_029168945.1. Classification (NCBI taxonomy): domain Eukaryota; kingdom Viridiplantae; phylum Streptophyta; class Magnoliopsida; order Rosales; family Cannabaceae; genus Cannabis; species Cannabis sativa. Next base: position 66,732,414 of record NC_083601.1, read on the forward strand.
TATCAATTTTTATAATATTATGTTTATATTATTTATCTAAAAACATACATCACTTAAAACAATTTCATAAACTTATTATTATTATTATTATTATTATTATTATTATTATTATTATTATTATTATTATTATTATTATTATTATTATTATTATTAATTCCTAAGTTTAACTCATAGTTGCAAATAGATACTTAAATTTAATTTTTAGCAGTAATAATACTTAAGTTATATTATTAGAATTTTATAAGTATCTGACCGTTAAATGTTAAGTCATTATCCATGTGTCATTTTCTCATTAGTATATTTAAATTATTATTTAAAAAAAAAATTAATGACTTAGACCAATCAAGAATTGTCACGTAACAATTTACTTAATACTTAACAGCTAGGTACCTACAAAAGTTCTAAAATTATAACTTAAGTATTATTACCGCCAAAAATTAAACTTAAATATTTATTTATAATTGAAAGTTTAACTTAATATTTATGCCGTAAATTACTCTAAATAATATTGTTGCCCCTGATTTCGCCCAATATATGTGGACCAACCAGACAAGGACACGTGGATCAAACAGCTTAGCATTCAAATTATTTGCTAAGCCTTTATGTAATAAGGCAGCATCTGGGACATGCCTCCCAGAGAAGACATAGGGAGCCCCATATGCTCCCGGAAGCCCAAGTAACACTAAGGCATCTCCGCGAGGTGTCAGGCTTCCCCTGAGCAATCAAGTCGCATTTAATGCCGCATGGGAGGAAGCGTGTTGGGACTGCTACATGCAATAAAGTCTAACGATACAACCCCCAATCTGCAGCTACAAAGTAACGATCATTTAAGTCTATCGACGGCTACACTGTGAAGAGTCACATCAGTCAAAAGACAATAAGGACGTTCCACATAAAAGCCCTACAACACCTAGGGATTTGACCATGCATTACTCATGGTATATTCATTGGGAATGCCCAACTTTATGGATACTTACAGATACACTTGTACAATAGTTCTGGGGATCACCCCACCAAAAACACTATAAATACTCCCTCAAAGCTCACTAAATGGGGTCGAGAATCTTGGGTTGCATAAGAGCAAGAAGAGTAAATACTCACCAAGAACATTCTCTGTATTTATAAGAGTGAGACACTCACTAAATACATTCTCTGTATTAAATACATCCATAAATAATAAAGACTCGTGGACTAAGGCTCATTAACGCCCCAACCACGTAAAAATCATTCTCTAAATTTCTTACAGCTCTCTAAACTCATAATATTTTATCGGTTGCCGAAAACCTCGGTCAACATTTTGATGCTTTCATTGAGAGCTGAAGAAAGCTTCTGCAAAAATACACTTCACTTTACAAAAATGGTGGAGACTAGAAGTACTCGTCAACCTCGCCCACTAGAAGATGCTCAAGATCCAAATGAGGAGGATGTAGCCTCAAGAGCAGCTGAGGGTTCTGAGGAAGAAGAAGGAATTCCTGGTGATGACTACGAGGAAAACCTCGACGAGTATGCCTACGATGAAGGTAGCTACTCGGAGTTGGTGCTTCTAAGGCAAAAAGCTATCGATCACGAAGCCGAGATCGAAGCCCAAAAAGCACAAAATCAAAAAATGCAAGAAGTGATGCTAGCCATGCAAAAAGCCATGGAGGCGGCTGGTATTCACGTGCATCCCAAGGCAATGACTGCTGGACTCGGCAAGGAACCAGAGGAATCCTCGCCTAGTACCCAACAGCAAAAGTCCAGGGAGCCTAGCCCCATAAGGTATCCCGCTGAAGGGAACCAAAAGAAAAACCCTACCTCTACCCCTGGGCGAAAGAAAAAGGCACAGGATCCGCGAAAGGTCCGCTCAGATTTCCCTAAAGGGAAAGGTCCGCAGAGGGGCAAGCTCCAAAAAGGGAGTCTTGGCCCTCAGGATCGAGAGGACCGAAAAAGCGTTTCCGTGCACCAGGAGCCCGGAGGTAGAGGAAGAAGAGGACAGAGATGTCCTCCCGTTGATTTGAGAAATCAAATCAATGGGAATCAAGGTGACCTCCAGGATCACCTTGACCAAAAAAGATACGGGCCCGCGATCTCCACGGGTACGTTAAATGAAGGAATTATGGCGGAACTCGCCATACTCCGAAAAGATATTGCCCGAGTCTCCCGGAGACAAAAAGGGGATGACTCCGACTCAGACTGCGAGGACCGGGAGCCATGTGCTAAGCACATCCTGGAGGCCGAGCTCCCCAAGAACTTTAAGATGCCCGAAATGGCAGCTTATACCGGGAACTCCGATCCAAGCGACCACTTGTCGCGGTTTAACCGTGTCATGACGGTCATGAGAGTCAGCAATGACGCAAAATGTCTGTTCTTCCCGCTTACTCTAAGGGGGTCCGCGGAGGAATGGTTCAAGAAGCTAGAACCAGGATCCGTGGGCTGTTGGAACAAGTTACAGACCAACTTCCGGAGACAGTTTGTCGCCGCAAGAAAGGTCAACCTGGAGGTCAGTGCCTTGACTAACATCAAGCAACTGCCCACCGAGACCTTGAAAAACTACATAAAGAGGTTCCGAGAGGAAGCCTCAAAGACCAAGAAAGTTGATGACGGACAACAGCTTGCTCTTCTCCAGGCAGGTATCCGTACAGGGACTCCCTTCTGGAACGAACTGCAACAAGAAGGGGCTGCTAGCCTTCAGGACTTCCAAAAGAGAGTCCAAAAATATATCAACCTTGAAGAGGCCCAAATAGTGGCCTATGGAGGATACTATCCCACCGGGATAGCAGGGTACATGCCCGGAGCACCGCCCTCGGGTACTGTCCCGACCGCGGCTCCGCCGATGAGCGGCATACAGTTCTCTGCCACTCCTGGATATAGTCAGGGCCAAGCCTTGGTGCCCGCATCATCCCATTTCGAAAATCCCTCAGGGATAAATGGACAAGCTCCCTCACACTCCGCTCCAACCGCTAGCCTGGCAGGCCCTTCCCAGGGCTCGAGGAGTAAAAGATCCTCCAAAGGCAGCACCCGGACGGGGGAGAAGCGTCAAAAAAGGGGGTACACTCCCCAGTACACCCAGTACACGGAGTTGACGGATTCCCAAGAACGTGTGTACTTTGCTACTAGGCAAAATACGCACTACCGAAGACCACATCCTTTGTACAAAGATAGCTCCCGGAGGGATCCAAGCAAAAGATGCGAGTACCACAACGACATTGGTCATAGCACCAATGAATGCAAGAATCTCAAAGACGAGATTGAAAACCTGATCCGATTGGGCCACCTCTATGAGTGGATCAAGAATCGGCTGCCTCACCTCAATCCGGGCCAGACGACAGGGGTTGTGCCCCAGGGAACACCGGGGGGTGCAGCAGGAGTATTGGCTCCAGTTGCTCCCGCGGGCGACGCCCAGCACATCCCCGGTCTGTCGCTCAGACTAAACGGGAGGGTAGCCATGATCTCTGGAGGACCCCATATTAGAGGAACCACCCGCAAAGAGCTAAAGCGGTACGCGGGGGCCGTAAAGCACAATGAGGTTTGGGAGGTTACTCAACTCCCAGCTCAGAGGCCCCGGCTGATGGACCAACCCATCACGTTCACGGAAGAAGACGCCAAGAGGGTTCGCTTCCCTCACCATGATCCGCTGGTCATCGAGACCCCCATCGCTAATAAGGTGGTGGCCAGAGTCTTAATTGACAACGGAAGCTCTGTGAATCTACTCTTCAAGGAGGCCTTCACTGCAATAGGCCTGACGGACCGAGACCTCTCACCCAGTGGTTCCCAACTCACAGGGTTTAATGGAACGACGCTTATCCCAATAGGAAAAGTGAGACTTCCAGTCACCTTGTGTCCAGACACCCCCCAGAGCACATTCAAGTACTGCACTTTTGTGGTGGTGGACTGCCCGACCACTTACAACGCGATCCTCGGCCGACCGGCCTTGGTAGATTTTAGCACAGTCACGTCCATTCGGCACCTGTGCTTAAAGTTCCCTACCCAGGAAGCCGGAATCGGGACGGTGAGAGGAAACCAGGGGGAAGCAAGGCAATGTTACAATGTTGCAACCCACCTGCCCATGCTGATGGTCCGGGAAACCATTGAGCCAGAGATGGCTGAAGAAGATGAGTTGGATCCCCGAGTGGGGTCCGAAAAAATTGTAGAACCAATGGAGGATGTAGAGGAAATATCAGTGTGCGACCTCGACTCCACCAAAGTACTCCGAATGGGAAAAAGCCTAGATCCGGAGGAAAAAGAAAAAATAATAAAAACACTAAAGGGCGCCATCGACATTTTTGCATGGCGCCAAGAGGACATGACTGGCATAAGTCCCCACGTCATCACCCACGTCCTCAACGTCAACCTGGACATGCCACCAGTCCAACAAAAGCGACACCCTCTCGACTCGGTGAAAGCCGAGGCCCTAGAGAAAGAGGAGGATAAGCTTCTGACTAACAGCATGATCCGCGACGTATACTATCCAGAGTGGCTAGCCAATCCAGTCCTGGTGCCCAAGCCGAACGGAACTTGGCGAGTTTGTATAGATTTCACTGATCTAAATAAAGCTTGTCCGAAGGACTGCTTCCCGCTACCCAGGATCGACCAGATGGTAGACGCCACTTCTGGATTCAAATTACTATCCTTCATGGACGCCTACGCCGGGTATAACCAAATAAAGATGCACACGGTGGACCAAGAGTGCACTAGCTTCAGGACCGATAGGGGGGTATACTGCTACCTAGTCATGCCTTTCGGACTGAAGAACGCTAGAGCAACCTACCCAAGAATGGTCAACCGGATGTTCAAAGGCCTCTTGGAGCGAAACATGGAGGTATACGTGGACAATATGCTCGTCAAGTCCAAAGCATGCAATAGCCATGCGGACGACTTAGATGAGTGTTTTGAGGTAGTTCGGAGATACGGCATGAAGCTCAACCCAAAGAAATGCACCTTTGGGGTCAAGTCAGGGAAGTTCCTGGGCTTCATCGTCAGCTAGTGGGGGATTGAGGCAAACCCAGAGAAAATCCAAGCTCTCCTGAGCATGCCATCCCCCAAAAAGCATAAAGATGTGCAGAGCCTAACCGGAAAGGTGGCTGCCCTGAGCCGTTTCATCTCACGGTCTACAGACAAGTGCATCCCCTTCTTCAACATACTGAAGAAGTGTTAAAAGTTTGAGTGGTCGGAAGAGTGCGAGGAGGCATTCAAAAAGCTGAAAGAACATATGGCCAAGCCTCCTATCCTATCAAAACCTGATCTCGGAGAGGACCTATTTCTATATTTGGCTGTCTCCGAGAACGCGGTCAGCGCTGCCCTAGTCCGAGAAGAAGAGAAAACTCAACATCCCGTGTATTATGTTAGCAAGCGCATGATAGGAGCAGAAACGAGGTACCCCATCATCGAGAAACTGGTTTTCTCTGATGGCCTCAAGAAAATTAAGGCCAGATTTCCAAGCATATCCGATCAAGGTACTGACCAACCACCCACTCCGGCAAGTCCTCCAAAAACCTGAAGCCTCCGGAAGGCTCCTCAAGTGGGCAATGGAGTTAAGTCAGTTCGACTTACACTACGTTCCCCGAATCTCCATAAAAGGCCAACCCTTGGCAGACTTCATTACCGAATGCAATGAAGCCGAGGCAACTGCAAATACGCCAACACCCTCGGTCCCCACATGGAGAGTGTTTGTGGACGGAGCCTCCAATGAAAATGGATCCGGAGCAGGGGTGGCAATGATATCTCCGACCGGACTGCGACTCTAGGCAGCCCTACGGTTCGTCTTCTCAGCTTCAAACAATGAGGCCGAATACGAGGCCTTGATAGCAGGGCTGAGGCTAGCAAAAGCCGTAGGGGCCAAAAGAGTGGAAATCTACAGTGATTCCCAGCTGGTCGTAAATCAGATATCGGGAGAGTACCAAACACGCGGCGAGCGAATGGCCGCGTATGTAATAATATTCCAGGAGCTGCTCCACGAGTTCACAGACTACAAAGTGGAAAGAATCCCGTGGGAAAAGAACGCTCACGCGGACTGTCTGGCTAAGTTAGCTTCAGATAGTGAAATCGAAGGGCTGGGGGTAGTACCAGTGGAACGCTTGGCAGAGCCAAGCATCAAAGTAAAAGAGGCCATAACAACAGTTGGGCAAGAACCCAGCTGGATGGTCCCCATCATAGAATACATAACAAAAGGTGAGTTGTCCCAAGAAAGAGCACTATCTCGAAAGATTCAGTATCAGGCTCATCGTTATGTAATGATGGATCAAATTCTCTACCGAAGAGGACTCAGCATGCCTTATTTAAGGTGTGTATCGGACCCTGAAGCTAGACAAATCATGCTAGAGGTCCACGAAGGGTTCTGTGGAGATCATACAGGAGGACCCAGTCTCTCAAAGAAAATATTGAGACAGGGATACTTCTGGCCAACAATGAAAAAAGATTGTATAGACTACGTCCAAAAGTGTGATTCATGCCAAAGGTTCGCGAACATACCGAGAGCTCCTCCCGATGAAATTACCCTAATGACTAGTCTCTGACCCTTCGCGGTTTGGGGAATAGATCTTATTGGGTCCCTGCCAACAGGAAAGGGAGGAGTAAAGTATGCAATAGTAGCAGTAGACTATTTCACCAAATGGACGGAGGTTGAGCCCATGAAAACTATAACTGCTAAAAAAGCACTAGACTTTAATATCAAAAACATAGTGTGTCGATATGGCCTGCCTCACAAAATAGTCTCTGACAATGGAAAGCAATTTGATTGCGAAGAATTTACTGACTTCTGCAACCAACACGGGGTAGTAAAAAGCTTCTCCGCGGTGGCAAGGCCGCAAACAAACGGTCAAGCAAAAGCAGTCAATAAAATCCTAAAGGTCACCCTAAAGAAAAACCTGCTGGCCTGCAAAAACAACTGGCCCGAAGAGTTGCCAAGAGTGTTATGGGCCTATCGGATGACCCCTAGAACCACGACCGGCCACTCGCCTTTTTCAATGGCGTACGGTTGCGAAGCGATGGTCCCGGTAGAAACGTTGTTCCCGTCCCACAGGAGAACGACTTACGATCCAGCCACGAATCAAGCTTTACTTCAAGAAGCTCTGGATCAAGTTGAAGAACTCCGAGACGAGTCTCAAATACGGATGGCAGCTTATCAAAAGAAGGTGACCAAATATTTTAACTCCAAGGTTAAAAATAGAAAATTTGCTATTGGGGATATGGTCTTAAGAAGAGTCTTCCCAGCCACCCAAGAACCCGGAGTGGGGGTACTTGGGCCAAATTGGGAAGGACCATATGAAATCGAGGACGAAATCGGTTCAGGCACTTACAAGCTAAAAAGAATGGACGGAACCATTGTGCCAAGGGCCTGGAACGCCGATCACCTCAGAAAATATTACCAATAGCCAAAAATATAACTTAGACTTTGTTTAAAGAGTTTGTACCGTCTAAGTGTATACAGCCTCCACGTGTTAAATAAAACTGAGTGCCTTAAAAACAAAGTTTCTATGCCACTCAGGGGGGTACTAAGGTATTCCACACGGACAGACAAAAAACAGGCTAAGTAAAATATCCTGACCCAAAGGGCAGGTCAACAAAAAAAAAAGAAACAAAAAAGACAAAAAAAAAGCATATGTATAAACATCCTGACCCAAAGGGCAAGTCCAAAAGAAAGATATGTGCATCAAAAATCATATATAAATATATAAAAATCCTAGCCCTAAGGGCAGGTCAAAAACATATACAAATGGCCCGGGGACAGGCCTTAACTAGTGTAACCCCTTTAATAAAAATAGTTATGTAAATAAAAAAAAAAAAAGATTGTCTTAAATACAAGATAAGTAGCTGTAAATAAAAAAAAATAAAAAAAAAAAAGAGAGAGAGAAAAATCTTGGTTGTAATGGGTTGAACTCAGAGCGGCCTAGTCAATGCGAGGAGGAAGGCGAGGACCAATGCGCGCCTCCAGCATGGCATCAAGCTTTTTCTTCTTCTCCCGGAATTTTGCAATCATCTCCGCGGGTTTGGGATAGAAGTTAAGCTTGATATTTTGGTCATTTGTAGACCAGGCCATGTAGACGCCATCGTAAAAACGCTTGACGCACAGGCTGCAGGAAGTGAGAGAAAGGAGCTCATCTTTCTTAGCCTTCTTCAAGGCTTGGTCTTTAAAGTCCTTGAGCTCCTTCAGCTCCACGGCCAAGTTGGCCCTAGACTCCAAGTCTTCCTGGTGAACTTCCTCTAAGGACTTCACCTTGGCAGCCATTTCATCCAAGGCTTCCCTAGCCTCCCGAAGCTCACGCTTGGCTTTAGCAGCAGCCTCGCTCTTCGCCCTCAGCTCCTCCTGATGCCTGGCCTCCAGCCTATCCCTTCGAAGGGTCTCCTCCCAGATTACCGCCTCCACTTGTGCCTCCCTCCGCCTGGCCTCTTCCTCACTGGCCTTGAGGAGGGCCTCCCGGCGCTCGGCATCCTCCTGGTAAAGCCGTCTTTCAGCAGTCAAATCCTGAAGGATCTTCATGACTTCGTCCATGTCCCCAAAGTCGGACAGGACGAAGCCATGGTTGATTAAGTTCTTGGAAAGGCAGCCGACCTCAGAAGCAAGCTGGAAAATGACACAAGTATGAGTAAAAGACTTTATGAGAAAATGATGAGGAAAAAAGTAAACTACGAAATACTTACCACGGTGAGGGAGTGGCTGAGATCCTGGACTTGGAAGATGGAGTTCAAGGATGCACAAGCAGCGAACCGCTTGGGTGCACACCGGGTAAGCTGAGACGCAAACTCGCCAGTCATCTCCGCGGCAAAGGGAGCTAGGGTGGGCCCGAGGAAACGACCGAACCAATCCGACAGGGGGTCCAAGTTTAGATCCCACGGATTCTGGTAGTTTGGATCGTTAAGGGTATTTTGCATTTCAACTCGCAAAACCCTCCTCAGAGCCTCCACGTCAGCATGCCCCCGGGAGTACTCATCCATGGCGTAGTTGTGCTTAGCTATCCGGAGTTCCTGTCTTGCCTCATCTCCAGGAACCGGAGTCAGCACAATGTTGGGAGGAGCTGTGTGTTCCTCCACCTCGGGAGAGATCCCGCCATCGAGACCAGGGGCCGGAGTATCAGCTCTCCGCTGCCGTTTGGGCTCTTCCTAGGCAACCATCTTGCCCTTGCGCTTGCGAATCAGAGCAACTTCTTGCTCTTCTTCACTTTCTTCAACTTCCTCAGGAAGAGCTCGTTGCTCTTCTTTACCTTCTTCAACTTCCTCAAAAAAGCCCCATTGCTTTTCTTGATCTTCTCCCGGAAGCACCTCCTCCTCATCCACTAAGTCAATAGTGTCTGGAGGGGCACTGGAAGAAGCTTTCAAGGGGGTGGCCATCTGGGAGGAAGTTAAGGGAAGGGGAGCATCAGGAGTGTGAGCCCCGGCAAGCTCGGCCAAAATGGCATCCATGGAAGTACCTGCTACAACAAAAGAAAAAAGGCAAGTGTTAGAATATCCATGGGAAACAGTAAACACTCGAATAAAGCAATCAAGCTAGTCCTACCCTGACTCTCTAATTCGGCCCTAGCAAAGTTCCGAATTTTAACGCTGGCAGCATCGTCTCCGAGATAGCTGTCCGAAGGACGGAACCAGCTGGAAGAAATGTAAGCCATGGTTGGTGTCCGAGATAGCTGTCCGAAGGTCTTCTCCGCGGCAGGCACCCTCACATTCGGACAGATAACCTTAGAAAGGTTAGAGTCCTCCACTGATTGGTGCGGCAGGATGAGCTTGGCCTTCCAGCAATTCTCCGTCGTGACAAGGCCCCCGACGTCAAGGTCCGCACGGTCGTAAGTTGCAAAGGCATGGGCCCTCCGGAGAAAGACCTGAGTAGGCGCGGTCCGCTCATAGGGGGGAATCCTTACCCACTCTGTGAGAAGCTCCGGGTGCTCCATTGCTCGGAACCCGGAGGAGAAGAAGAAACGGTGGCGATACTCCTTAACGTGAGTTTGCCTAATATAAGGGACCACCCCATCATTGGAAGGGTGGGCCCGGAATCCGTAAAATTTGTCCTTAAATTTGTCCCCCTTTTTGGGGACAGAAACAAGTTCATAAAAATACAAAATCTCCGCCGGACTGGGAGAGCCCCATCCCCGGGCGGAGTAAAAAATAAATAAGCCTGAGAGCAGGCAGTATGCTTGTGGAATCAGTTGGTATGGCGCAAGGCCGACAAAAACTAAAAAATTAATAAAGTATTCTTATAGAGGAAGCATGGCCCCAGCCATCAGGTGCGTCTGGCTCCAAGCCCCGAAGCCGCCATAGTTATGGTTGGGCGTCTCCGCATCTCGGGGCGGCCGGTGATACGTCCCGGATGTTGAGGGTTTGATTCCAGCCACCTTTATGATGTTCTCCAGCTGGTGGGGGCAGGTTAGGGTGGAATGAAGCTTAGCCGCCTCCCATCCGGTGGCCCGTGACTTATACCCCTCCTGGGCAACAGGACCCAGCGAGACATTCTCGAGGGTAGCCAGACGCTTACCACTCTTCTTGGACGACTTTGAACCGGACGCAGACATGTTTTGATTCTGAAAAAAGAGTTAAGATTCCAGCAGTTAGGCCCCATACCAAACCCTAAACCAAGAAAAAGGGAATGGGGGTCCCCTAACCGCTGGAAAGAGGCCCCCTCCGGACATCTGTCAATCAGAAAACCCTAGAAGGATTTCCTGGACAAAAGTCGGGTGCAAAGAACTCACAGAAGACAATATCGCGCGTAAAAGAAAAAGAAAGGGCAGAAAATCGAGAAAAACAAAGTCTTCTCTATGCCCTGGAAGGCCAGTACACAAAAAGCGTATGGTCCTTTGTAAAAGTGACAACAAACACGTGACAAGAGTAACCCTAACACCAAAAATGGTGAATCTAGACCTGTTACGTAAAAAACCCAAAAGGATGCATTCCCAAAAACTTCAAATACCAAACCCAGAAAAACAACAAACAGATAAGCAAAGCATGCCATGTACACAAACAGTAAAGCAAGGGATGCGAGAAACTTACAATGAAGTGTTGGAACTGGAGGTTATGTTGTCGATCAAACAAGGGAAGGTCGACTGATAGTAGTGAATGAAGATTAACTGGGAAATTTGTAAGGTGTTCGAGGGTGTTCTCTTGGTCTGAGGATTTTTTCTCTCTGGAAAACTCGAGCGAAGTTGGCAAGAAATGGGAAGTAACTGAAATGAAGGAAAGATAGTGGCTTATAGGCAAAAATGCATGAGGAATAGGCACTATCACCTACCAATCGAACGGTTGGGGAGACGCACGATTCGAATTCCCAAAGATCAACGGTTGGATTGATTTGTAATTAAGGCGGTGGAAACGTTTGAGTATCCGTCTGACACCATTAATGTGCCGTATCAATCAATGGGCGTGAAACGAATCGACCTCTGCGAAAAGTGAATCGCTGCATTAAAGGCCATCATTAAATACACCCTCACGCGCTCAAAGCTTGTGCAAGGAAACCGAGGAGTCGACCGGAGGCACTAGAGCAAGCCTTGTTTTATTTCTCAAATAAAAAAGGCTTGGGGTAAATGTTGCCCCTGATTTCGCCCAATATACGTGGACCAACCAGACAAGGACACGTGGATCAAAAAGCTTAGCATTCAAATTATTTGCTAAGTCTTTATGTAATAAGGCAGCATCCGGGACATGCCTCCCGGAGAAGACATAGGGAGCCCCATATGCTCCCGGAAGCCCAAGTAACATTAAGGCATCTCCGCGAGGTGTCAGGCTTCCCCTGAGCAATCAAGTCGCATTTAATGCCGCATGGGAGGAAGCGTGTTGGGACTGCTACACGCAATAAAGTCTGCCGGCACAACCCCCAATCTGCAGCTACAAAGTAACGATCATTTAAGTCTATCGACGGCTACACTGTGAAGAGTCACATCAGTCAAAAGACAATAAGGACGTTCCACATAAAAGCCCTACAACACCTAGGGATTTGACCATGCATTACTCATGGTATATTCATTGGGAATGCCCAACTTTATGGATACTTACAGATACACTTGTACAATAGTTTTGGGGATCACCCCACCAAAAACACTATAAATACCCCCTCAAAGCTCATTAAAGGGGTCGAGAATCTTGGGTTGCATAAGAGCAAGAAGAGTAAATACTCATCAAGAACATTCTCTGTATTTATAAGAGTGAGACACTCACCAAATACATTCTCTGTATTAAATACATCCATAAATAACAAAGACTCGTGGACTAAGGCTCATTAACGCCCCAACCACGTAAAAATCCTTCTCTAAATTTCTTACAGCTCTCTAAACTCATAATATTTTATCGGTTGCCGAAAACCTCGGTCAACAAATATGATATATACAATCTTAATTTTCTTGATTATCTTAAACTTATCAACAAATTAAAGTTTGTATCTATATTTTTCCTAACCAACTCAATTATAAAATAAAAAATTTTATATACATTTATAAAAATTGTAAATAAAACTTTTAAAAAAAAAAAAAAAAGATACAATATGTATATATTGTTTTAAACAAAATATACATATACTATTTATTATATTTACAAATTTAAATGATATAAAAATGTATATATATTTTAGAATTTATAAAATTTATATATAAGTCTTATTTATATTAAATTTTAATTTCAATATGCACACAATAATCAATTTAATAATATTATAATTAATTGGACATGATTAATTATTTAATCACCAATTACAAGTCAAAATAAATATAAGAATACTTTATTTATAGCTTGTAAGTACAGCATCCACATCATTTATATTTATAAATCATACTGAATTTTTACAAAAATAAATTAAATGTTACCTCACCTACGTTGGATATGTACCATTTTTTTGGCAAAAGTACCAAAACATTACTTTTTCTTGCATTTTAGTACGAACCATCAAATGTGACTATTGCCGTTAATAACCATGTCAGCATATTATTTTGAGTTATTTACAAAAATACGAGAAATGAAAGATAAGTTTTGATATATATGGCATAAAAATTTAATTATACTAAATATTGTATTTTTTAAAAAAAACTTCAAAATATGGGAAAAGTTCATTTTATTTAAAAAAGAATGCCATAAAAATTTTTAAAATTGTGTTTCTTTTTTTTTCTTTTTCTTTTTTTTTATATCTTTTAAAAAATGAAACACTAAAAAAAATTCTCAGTTGAAGTTATTTTTTTTTTACTGAAGCAATTTTTTTAAACTACTATTTTTTTTGTTTTTTGTTTTTGTTTTTTTTGTTTTTGTTTTTGTTTTTTATAGAAATTTATGCAATACCAAAATAATTTTATCAAGGTAATAAATTAATAAACTAATTAATTCTATATATTAAAATGAACTAATTATTTCAATAAAAGTAGTAGAAAAAAATCAATTCATCAACACTATAATGAACAAAAAAAAAACACAATATAAAAAATTATAATCTAAAAATGATATAAACTTAAAAACCAGTTTCATTAACATTAAAAAAAAAAATTAATAATTTCATTAAAAGAAGCAAAAAAAATAGTTTCATCAATAAAATAATGAAAAAAAAAATATATAATCTAAAAACGATACTAACTTTAAAAACCAGTTTCATCAATATTAAAAGAAACTAATTATTTCATTAAAAGAAGCAAAAAAAAAAAAAACCAGTTTCATCAATATTAAAATAAACTAATTATTTCATTAAAAGAAGCAAAAAAAAAAAACAGTTTCATCAACAACACAATGAAAAATACACAATGCCTAATAACTAAACTTTTAAAAACGATACTAAATTTGAAAACAAGTTTCGAACATATAAATTTTATGTTAAAGAGACAAAAACGCAATAAAAACCATAAAAGAAAAACAAAAAAATAGTGAGAGGGAGAAACCAGTTATTAATAAAGCAACCATAATAAAAATTAAATGACAAAACCAGTTTCTTGGAATTACCAAATAAAAAACTGAAACTTAAAAATCAATTATGAACAATAATAATAAAAAAAAACAGTTACGAAAATAATAACATAATAAGTGTGTCAGAAACTGGTTATTTAAAATAAAGCAGACATTTTTGTTCAAACATTAGACAATAATAAAACTAGTTTTATGCAAACTAAAAAATATACAATAGCATCATAAAAATAGAGCAACTCCATTACAGAACACTTAAAACCTGTGAAACCAGTTTTGACGCTGAAAAATCATAACAAAATATAAATGTTAAATAATAAAGCTAACTGAAACCAGTTTCATCAAACAGCCAAATAAAAAAAACACACACAAAAATACAAAAAAAAAATACTAATCAAACAAAATCAAAACAACACACAATACATACCAATAATTTAAAAGCTAAATATATGTGTAAGTTCTTAACCTAGAAACAAAATAATAAAAAGTAACTTAAAATTAAAAATATGCAATAACATAATAAAATAGAGCAACCCCATTGCAGAACTCTCAAAATATGTGAAACCAGTTTCGAACCTGTAAACCCGGTGAAACCAGTTTCGACTCTATAAAAGTCATAGAACACCTTTTAAATCCAAACAATTTTTAAACATAAGAGGCTAGGCCTGGCTCATTTTCTAAACAAATAAGTCACTAAAGATACAGACATATTCTACTATATGCTACAAGCATAAGTAAATATATATAAGTCTTAAAAATAAACTGTTGTTTTACAGTTCATGGTACTCATGATATACTTTAACAGTTTGACTAGCTCAATCAATGGTACTCATGATATACTTTAACAGTTTGACTAGCTCAATCAATTAGTTAATAAGTTAAAATAAATATTTTAAAATGAGAAAGATATTATGCACTCAAAAATTTTTGGAGTAAGAATTGAAATTCTCTAAAGATTTTTCTAACTTTGTTCTAAAACTATCATTATAAGAAGATAATGTAGATTAATATGAGTTAACACAATGAAACTTTATCCTGTCGCCCACTTTACATTGGTCTAGAACTCTATAAAAGTCACTGCCACTAGATACATTTTGCCCGTTCACAGATGGAATTTGATATCATCTTATAAGAGTCTTCCATAATACACACTTCATCAGCTCCACTAAATCGATGGAATGGTTTTAGTCCCTGCAGAACACACTTCATCAGCTCCACTGAATGATGTAACTTTTGACTCAAAGAATTTCTAAAAGAAAATCCAATTTTCTCAAAAAAGAAAAAAAAAAAAAGATTTACTACTTAGAACGAGCACCCCACTAACCCCAAATTAATATTCAACTAAACATTTCAATTCAATTCAATCAACGAGCACCCCACTAACCCCCAAATTAATATCCACAGCTTTGGCAAACTGTGTAGGAAAGTGTCTTAAGATTATTCTAAGTTTCAGCACATGATAATTTATTACAACATAATACAGAGATTAAAAATTAAATCAAAAGCAAATATCATCAAATATATGCAGAAGCAAATTAAGTTAATATTATACTCAATCTATCAATCAACAATATTTAAAAAGAAATGAAGAAAAGGCCTCAAAAATCTTGGTAAAAAACCATCATCAAATAGGTGAAAATCTATCAAGAGTAGCAAATATTTTGATACATCATTTGGTTTTTTTTTTCTTTCTTATATATGCATATATATATACATATATAAATTAAATTAAAAAGTAAACAAAAAATGTAAAGATGAGATTAAGAATAGTTATTATAAAAGGTGAGAAGTAACTGGTTGGAATATCAAAATAGAAAATTAATCATTGGGAATCCGAATGATTTTTTTATTAATCCAACATTCATTCTTTGATCTGCTTGGACCCTGGAAAAATAGTGTGAATAAGTTGGGAGAGAAGCTCCAGGCATGGTAATCGCTGGCATTGCAGTATGAAGAAGTCATTTTGATCTTGTGAATGAGAGCCTCGGTCCGTCTTGTCTGTCAACGGTAAAAATAGTTTCGTCGGAACTAGTAGCGGTCGTACGAGGGACTAGATCGGTCACTGGAGCTAGCAAAGATTAGTCACCGGAGAGAGAACAAAATGAGAGAGGCAGCCAACTAAAGAGAAAGAAGTTAACAATAGTTGGTAAATGTAGGGAAAAAGTCCTGTCTATTGACATGGTGTGAGAGTTTTGTTCTGTTTTCTTGTTTTTTTGCTGTTGAAAGAGTGAGTTCAAGAGTGTGTTTTTTTTCTAATTATCTCATGGCGAGTTCAAGTGGGGTAGGTGGCAGGGAGGATGTCTTTAGTTTTCAGATTGAAGAAGAAGATTTGGCAGAGCTACCAGTCGGACAAGAGGGAGAGGAAGAGGGGATCGATGACAGATGGTGTCTTGTAGGAAGATTTTTGTCGAACCGTATGATAGATTTCGATAAGATGCAGAACATTCTAGCCTCGTTATGGCAACCCGGAATGGGAATGTTTGTCAAAAAGCTTGAAGATAATCGTTTCTTATTTCAATTCTATCACGAAGTGGACATTCAAAGAGTCATCAATGGGAGTCCTTGGACTTTTGATCGTATGCAACTGATTATTGAACGACTACCGGTAGGAGGGGATCCGACTTCTCTTCAATTAAATCATCTTGATATATGGGTTCAAATACATGATGTTAAACCAGGATGTATGAAAGAAACGACGGTGCGAGGGGTAGGAAATACGATCGGGAAGTTTTTAGAGAACGATCCTAAAAATTTTGTTGGTGTTTGGAGGGATTACCTTCGGGTAAGGGTTACTCTTGATATTAGGAAGCCATTAAGGAGAAGACGGAAGCTCACTCATGAAAATGGTAGCTGGTTTTGGGTTCACTTCAAGTATGAAAGAGTTCCTACCTTTTGCTTCATATGTGGTGTAATTGGCCACTCCGACAAGTTCTGTAGTCGTTTATTCCAGCAGCCTATTGACCAGATTACGAAGCCTTATGGTGAGTTCATGATTGCTACGCCACAAAGATCGTACAAGAATATCGGAGCAAGGTGGCTGAGGAACAGAGGGTGGTCGCCGGCGGCAAATTCTGGGGACAATGCACCTGGTCATAGTTCAAACCAGACTAATATGGAAACTAATCCTCCAGTTGGTGTGGCCACAAGTCACGGCCAAGGAATATTGCACAAGAATGGAAAGAATCATGCTATGATTAATGATATGATGGAAGGTGATCTGGAAGGGGATTTTGCTAGTAATAAAGATGGTGAAGTCAATGTTTCTAAAAATGGAAATAATAAAGAAAAGGGGATAGTGATTGGTGGTAATTCTGAAGTGACTATATATGATAATAAAAAAAGAAAGGTTGGTGATGAGGATTGTGTTGGTCACGTGGGGCAAGCCCATATTAGTAGTGGACTCTCAAAAAACTCTTTAGTGGCGGGCCTTGGTTTGGGGGCTCGCCAAACATTATGAAAATATTAAGCTGGAACTGTCGTGGGCTGGGGCCGCCACGTAACATTCAGTTCCTAAAAGAGGTGATTGACCAAAAAAGGCCCAAGGTGTTATTTTTGTGTGAGACGTTAAGCAACAAGGAGAAAGTTAATATGGTGAGTAGGAAGTTGGGTTTTGAAGGGTGTTTTATTGTTGAAGCTCAGGGTAGAAGTGGGGGTTTGGCATTATTGTGGAAAATTGAGGAAGAAGTGGTAATTGATTCTTTCTCTGCAAACCATATTGATTGCTTTGTTCATTTTGAGGGTTATCCTAAATTTTGATTTACTGGTTTTTATGGGGAGCCGAATAGGAGTCTTAGGAAGAATTCTTGGGAGTTGTTACGCACCCTACATGATCGATTTCAAGAAGCTTGGTGTGTTATGGGGGATTTTAACAACATCTTGCACAATTCTGAAAAGAAGGGAGGAAGAGCTTATCCGACTTGGCTTTTGGATGGATTTCAAGACACGGTTCGCCACTGTGGTTTGTGTGATCTTGATTTGCTTGGGCACAAATTTACTTGGGAAAAAAGTAGAGATACTCCTGCGTGGATAGAGGCTAGACTAGATCGGGCGATGGTGAACTTTTTGTGGTTGACTCGGTATCCTGAAGCAAAACTATTCAATTTGGCGGTCTCTCCCTCGGATCATTCTCCACTGTTCTTGGATATGTTACAACATGTTAAACCGGCTGGGGTGAATTTTTTTCGTTTCAAAAATTATTGGACTCGGTTGGAGGAGTGTGAGTCGATTATTAGAGAAAGCTGGAATCGTTCGGGAGCGTTGCAAATGCAACAAAAACTCTATCAATGCGGCTAGGATTTAAAAGCTTGGGGAAGTAGTGTTGCTAGGAATTTTTCAGCAAGAATTAAGCAATGCAACAATGATCTTAAATTGCTTAAAGGTCGCTGTGATACTGAGGGGAAACAACGGTATTCGGACACCAAACTTCAGCTTTTTGAAACTCTAAACCAGAAAGAAATCTATTGGCGCCAACGTTCGAAGCAACTGTGGCTCAAAGATGGTGATCGAAATAGTAAGTTTTTCCATTCAAAAGCTTCTTCTCGCAGACGTAATAATAATATTATTTGTTTAAAAGATGATATGGGAGAGTTGAAATATTGGGACGCTGGCTTGGGTGAGTTAATGCTTGATTATTATTCAAAAATGTTTTCGGCTGAACCTGGTAATTGGGAAGAAGTATTGAGTTGTGTTGTTCCCAAGGTTGATGAAGAGCAAAATAATTTCTTAGTTAGACCCATTGAAACTCAAGAAGTCAAAGATGCATTATTCCAAATGCATCCGGATAAGTCTCCGGGGCCGAATGGAATGAACCCAAAATTTTTTCAAAAGTATTGGCACATTGTTGGGGCGGACGTGGTAGCTTGTGTTCAGAATTTTTTCATGACTGAGGAAATGCCGGTGGGGTTGAATGATACCAATATTGTACTGATTCCCAAGAAGAAAAAGCCTGATGACATGAGTGAATTAAGGCCTATCTCCTTGTGTAATGTTGTTGCAAAAGTGATCACCAAAGTGCTAGCTAACAGATTGAAAGGATTACTCCCTGGGATTATTTCTTTGAATCAAAGTGCGTTCATTCCTGGAAGATTGATTACAGATAACATTATGGTTTCGTATGAGGTTCTTCATTACCTTAAGCGGAAACAGGTTGGAAGGGATGGTTGTATGGCTTTGAAGTTGGACTTGAGTAAAGCATATGATCGAGTGGATTGGAATTTTTTGACGGCTATGTTATCTCGATTGGGGTTTAGTGAAAAATGGGTTCGGCTTGTTTATGGGTGCCTATCTTCGGTTCAATATAATATAGTGAGTAGTGGATATACTATTGGACCTATTATACCAACCCGGGGGCTTCGTCAAGGCGATCCTATTTCGCCGTATCTGTTTCTTATTTGTGCGGAAGGATTGTCAGCTCTTATTCAACGTTATGAGGAAAGGAAGCTTATTCATGGGTGTAAAGTGGCTAATGGTGCTCCTGTTGTGTCACATATGCTTTTTGCTGATGATTGCTTTCTTTATTGCAAAGCTACTGAGAGAGAGGTTACTAATGTTCAACAGATGCTCCAGATCTTTGCTAACGCTTCGGGACAGAGGGTGAACTTTGGAAAGTCTTCGGCTTTTTTTAGTTCCAATACAACTAGTCACATGAAAGCAACCATTTGTGATCGATTGGGTATTAGAGAAGCTGAAGAAAATAGCAAATATCTTGGCCTTCCTAGTTCAATTGGAAGGAATAAAACAGCGGCGTTCAGTTTTGTGGTGGACAAGGTTCAAAAAAGGATTCAATCTTGGGACAATAAGTTTCTATCTAGAGCCGGTAAGGAGGTTCTTATTAAGGCGGTGGTACAGGCACTCCCAGCATACACTATGAATCTTTTCCTTCTTCCAGTGGGAACTTGTCAAGCAATTGAGAGTGCTATTAGTAGATTTTGGTGGAAGTCGAATAGCACTAAAGGCATTCATTGGTTGTGTTGGGACAAGCTCACGGCCCATAAAAGTAATGGAGGTATGGGGTTTCGAGATGTTCGAGATTTTAATATTTCCTTACTTGCCAAACAAGGGTGGAGGCTGTTGTCTTGTGAGGATACTCTAGCTACAAAAGTCTTTAAAGCTAGGTACTTCTCTTCTGGTAACTTTCTTACTGCTACATTAGGTAGTAACCCAAGTTACATTTGGCGTAGTGTGTTGGAAGCTCAAGGTTTGGTTCGTGCTGGTGCCAGGCGTTTGATTGGAGATGGGTCTCAGGTTAGTATACTTCATGAGCCTTGGCTTATGGATGATGTTAACCCGTATATCGAAATGTAACGCCCTAATACTAAGGCACGCTACAGTGCTTTTTCAATAATTGTGCAATCTTTCTTTTTCAAAGAAAGTTCTCGAAAAACGTGTCAAATTAAAACTTTTGCATTAAATACTAAACTTTGTAATTTAATAAAATATTTACAAGTGCCGGGATCCCGATTTTTAAAACTTTACAAACTTTACTTTTTAAGCATACATTCCAAAATATACAGATTTACAGGTCGCACAAATGACTTTCAAAATACAACTCCCGTATGTCCCGAGACCGAACACTCCAGTCGCGCCGCTTGACATGTACAATCTCACCCGAGCTCGGGATCACTCTCGTTCGCCTTTCACCTTTCCTTTACCTACACAAGGAAGTTATAAACCGTGAGTCACCGTACTCGCAAGAAATGCATATAACATATCATATAATTTCGACTCCGTAAATAGGCGCCCATACACCTATTTACGTGCAGCTTAACAGATGAGTATGAACGTTCTAACTGGGACACGACCATGTACCATGTACCACATACACTCATTATACCTTCGTATTAGTATAGGTAAGGTATGACCGCACCCTGAGTACTATCTAGTGTTGTACCACAACCACCTTGTACCTTCCCGTACAAGTGCTGGTAACACTATGATGTACTTTCAAACATCACACACCTTACCAATGCACTCCGTACCACAACCGTACAAGTGTTGGTAGCGTATGAATCACAATAAATAAGCATGTATACATATTAACACATACGTACATTCAGATAATCACATCATACATTATACACAGTTCTTACCTGTTTTCCGAATTCAAGTGTGCTAGCCGACCCGAACGAATGTGCTAGATGGATGCCCTAATCACATTTTGAAACCGGGTAAGTCACATGATTAAAACCCTAATCCCGGGAATCCCAAAACCAAAACCCTAGGTTCTGCTATACTCTAAAGGGGTTATTCTAACTCTGGAAATGGGGAAACACCCAACCGAGGTACAGAAATGGACAAAAATTGAGAAAACGAAGTGTTCTCGGAATCCCCGCCAAAACCGCAAACCGGTTTTTAGCATGGCAAACCGCTTGCTCGCTTGCACCAGTAATCCCAAAACACTTCCTTCTTTGCTCAATTTTCCACCAAATGATACCAAACTTTCCAGAGCTCCTAAACAATGCATACACACAATCCTACCAAGATTTCACAGAAAAACACAATAAATAACAACTTGCCATTAAAGCTTAAAGCTTGAACTCAAAGCTTAGAATTGCTCAAAACCAACAACCAATCTCTAAACCAGCTACCATGAACTAGAATTAAGCTAAACAAACCCTAAAATTCGAACTAAGCAAACCTTAAACCCTAACAGCCCCTATTACCCAAAATCACCTCAAAAACCAACCTACAACTTCATGAACTTGAAAGAGAAAGGAGCTAGGGTTACCTTAGATATTTTCCCTTGAATCCTTGGATGGAAATACAGAAATTATGAAGAAACTTTGGGTTTTTCCTTCTGGTTTGAGAGAGTCGAACCCCAAGAGAGAGAAAAGAGGATTGGTTCTTGATTTTCTTTAATTTTTAATCTCTTTTTCAAATAAAACTCCTTTTCATTTAGTTAAAATTTAAAAATAAAATAGGTGTCATTACTAAGGGCAGCCACCTACCCCTCACCAATTAAGAAAAGACTAAAAAGCCCTCAAGGTTATAACTTGGTTAATTCTAAAGCTAGGGGTAAAATGGTCAATTCCATAACCCCGCTCAATCCCGATAAAATATTTTCTCTAAAATATTTCCCACTATGAAATAAGGTTCTAAACTTACCCATGTGATCAATCTAGCCATCCATCGCATTTTCCGTTGTCGCCAAACAAAAATTACAAAAATAACATATTGCACATACAAGCTAGATAATACCCCTAGAGTTTAATAAAATCTCCGAAATTGAGAAATTATAACTCTAATATTTATTTCTAAATATTGGGGTCCACAAAGAAATTAATTCACAAATAATAATAAAATAATAAAAATTAGTGCTAATTGCCTTTACTAATCCATATACTAGAGCGGTCATTACAATTATCCCCCCGTTAATAGGATTTCGTCCCCGAAATCTAACCTGAATAGCTCTGGATGCTGAGTTCTCATATCTGATTCCAACTCCCAGGTGGCTTCTTCCACCTTACTATTCCTCCAGAGTACCTTAACCAGTGCAATAGTCTTGTTCCGAAGAACTTTTTCTTTTCTATCCAAAATTTGAACAGGTTGTTCCTCATAGGATAAATCTGATTGAAGTTCAAGGGCTTCATAACTCAAGACATGAGTCGGGTCTGATACGTATTTCCTTAACATAGAAATGTGAAATACGTCATGAACAGCCGATAATGCTGGTGGTAAGGCTAGCCGATACGCTACCTGCCCGACCTTCTCAAGTATCTGAAATGGCCCAATGAACCTAGGGCTTAACTTACCCTTCTTCCCGAAGCGTCTAATACCCTTCATTGGTGAAACCCGCAGAAAACATGTTCCCCCTCGCCCGGAATGTAACATCTCTCGCGCTTCGGATCAAGATAACTTCTTCGCCCGCTTTGAGAAGCAAGCATTCGAGCCTTGATCTTATCAATAGCTTCATTGGTTTTCGCACTATTCTCCGGACCCGTGTACTTCCTTTCTCCTGTCTCGTCCCAATGAATAGGAGAACGACATTTTCTACCATATAACATCTCATAGGGAGCCATCCCTATTGTACTTTGGTAGCTGTTGTTGTAGGAGAATTCAATTAAAGGCAAGTACTTACTCCATGAACCTTCAAAGTCCATGACACAGGCTCGCAATAGGTCTTCTAAAATCTGGATAATTCTTTCTGACTGACCATCAGTCTGAGGGTGAAAGGCTGTACTAAACTTTAACTTGGTACCCATAGCCTTCTGGAGACTCACCCAAAACTTCGATGTGAACTTTGGATCCCTGTCTGATACAATAGATTTAGGGGCTCCATGGAGACGAACTATCTCCTTCACATACAATTCGCCAAAGATATCGATCCACCGAATATGTAATTTTCACCGGTAAGAAGTGAGGCCGACTTTGTGAATCGTCCACGATGACCCAAACAGAATCATACATTCCCGTAGTTCTAGGCAAACCAAAGCTTACGAAGTCCATTGTGATGTCCTCCCACTTCCATTCCGGAAGGACTAAAGGCCGTAATAACCCCGCCGCCTACTCGATGTTCAGCCTTAATCTGCTGGCAAGTTAAACACTTGGACACGTAGTCCACCACATCTCTTTTCATCCCATACCACCAGAAGTAGGGTTTCAAATCCTGATACATCTTGGTGGTTCCCGAATGCAACGAATAAGGTGTGGTGTGAGCTTCATCAAGTATCTCTTTCTTAAGCTCATCCACACTAGGAACACAAACTCGAGCTTTATATAGCAACATTCCACCGGCTCGAGACTCGTAAACCTTTAGGCCGACCAGCTATCACTTCATCTCGAACTTTAACTAGCTCCTGATCTTCCGTTGTGCCTTCTCGATTCTCTCCAATGCATCGACGGAGTGTTAAATTATGTAATTTCCCGACCAAGAACTCAATTCCCGCACTAACCATTTCCGAGGCCGCTGAGGAGCTATCATAACCGTAGTACACACTCGACCGGACCTTTTCGGCTGTAGAGCATCGGCCACGACATTGGCTTTCCCGGGTGATACAATATGTCACAATCATAGTCCTTAACTAACTCCAACCACCTTCTCTCGCCTCATATTCGTATCTTTTCGGGTGAAAAAGTATTTAAGACTCTTCGTGATCGCATAAATCTCGCATTTTTCACCATAAAGATAATGTCGCCAAATCTTTAAAGCAAAAACTACAGCCGCGAGTTCTAAATCATGAGTTGGGTAACGCTGCTCATAATCCTTCGGCCTGGACGAGGCATAGGCTATGACTCCGTCGCCTGCATCGTAACACATCCTGCACTCGTCCGGGATGCATCACAATACACAATAAATTTCTCTTGATCTGATGGCAAAGCTAACACCGGAGCTGTTATTAAACGCTGCTTTAACTCCTGAAAGCTTGACTCACACTTATCTGACCACACAAATCTCTGATTTTTCTTAGTCAATTCGGTTAGGGGCATAGAAAGTTTAGAAAATCCTTCGACGAAACGTCGATAATACCCTGCTAACCCGAGAAAACTTCGAATTTCCGTCACAGACCTAGGCCTCGGCCAATTCTTCACTGATTCCACCTTGTTTGGATCGACCATAATCCCATTCTTCCCCACAATATGTCCCAGAAAGGATACCTCGGACAACCAGAATTCACACTTTTTGAACTTGGCATATAGCTTGTGATCCCTAAGTCGCTGTAACACCATTCGAAGATGATGCTCATGCTCCTCCTCTGACCGAGAGTATACAAGAATGTCATCGATAAACACTATAACGCAGTTATCGAGGAAATCCTTGAACACTCTATTCATAAGATCCATAAAGGTCGCAGGAGCATTAGTCAATCCGAATGACATTACCAGAAACTCATAGTGCCCATATCTGGTTCGAAAAGCATGGGCCTTCGTATGTCCTCCTCCCGAATTCGAGTCGATGATAACCCGACCGTAAATCAATCTTTGAAAACACAAGTCTTTCCCCGAAGCCGATCGAACAAATCGTCGATTCCGGGCAACGGTACTTATTCTTAATTGTCACTTGTTAAGTTCCCGATAATCAATACACATTCTGAGGGAACCATCTTTCTTTTACAAAGAGAACCGGAGCTCCTCAGTGGCGATACACTCGGGTCGAATAAACCCAATGTCCAAACATCCCCGAAGTTGCAACTTAAGCTCCTCAGTTCTGCTTGAGCCATCCTATATGGAGCTTTAGAAACAGTGCTCGACTCCAGGTGCCAAATCAATAACAAAATCAATCTCTCGTTGTGGCGTAATCCCGCAACTCCTGAAACACATCAAGAAAATCTTTCACTACCCGAACTACCTCCTCAAAGCCCAAATGTTTCAGTGTCCTGAGTCAAATACTACCGCTAGAAATCCTACACAACCATTGCATAGTAAATCCCTAGCTCTCAACACAAATAACTGATCCGAGACCCCCGAACCGATCCAACATAAACAAATGGATCTTCACCTTCCTAGAAAAGTCACCATTTTACGCCTACAATCTATACCGGCCGAATACTTGGATAAGAAATCCATTCCCGTATAATATCAAACTCGCTAGTTTCAATTCTATGAGATCAATACTCAATTCCCTATCTTCGATCCTAATCGGCATAGACCTAATGCGCCTATTAGAGATAACCAATTCCCCGCTAGGCATTAGGGTTCCGAACCCTCTTTCTAAAATTTCACAAGGCCTACCCAAAAGATCAATCACTCTTGTAGCCACATATGAACGTGTAGCTCCCGAGTCAAATAATACTGTAAATAACAAGTTGTTGACGGAAGCCGACCCGTCACAACAGGGCCGGCACAGTCAGCCTGGGTAATGGCAAACACACGAGCAGAACCTGGCCACCTCGCCGCTCCTCTTCTTTGCCTCGGGGGCAATCTTTCTTGAAATGCCCCACCATGCCACACAGAAGCATGTCTTCCCACACTCTCCCGGATGATGTTTCTTGCATCTTGGACACTCGTGATAAGAGTAACCCCCGGCGTCCCCTTCGCCTTGGTTCCCACCGAACCGCTTGCTTTGCCCCGAGCCACCGTAAGCCGGAACAACTTTTCTTTCTCGCTTCTGGTGGAGTCACCACCATCCCTACCATAAACAGGAGTAGGAATAGTGGGGGTTCCACCAACACTTGGAGTCACCCGGCCTTCAAGGAATTTTACCGCACCCTCGCTCTCAAAGCCTTTTCAACCATCTCCGCATAAGTGGTTGCCCTCGCAGTAGTAATAACTGCATCATGTTTAATTTTTACACTCAAACCCGCCAAGTATTTTTCCTTTTTACCGAAGTCGGTTGGCACAATTCCCGCCGCCAACTTGGCCAACCCACAAACTTCGTTGTATATTCAAGCAACCGACATTCCCCGCCCGAACCGATCGCTGAACTCTTTCCGCTTTGCACCGGATCGGCTTCATCGTAATACTCGAGTTAAACAACTCCTTGAATTCTTCCTGTGCACCGCCGTGACGTCTCGAGTGAGGTTATTAATTCCCACCACACGAGAGCGTCTTCTCGAAACCGGAAAGTGGCACAGGGTTACCCACATTTCCAACCACTCCCATAAAATTGAGGATGCGTTCTATTACCGAAAGCCACCGCCGCCTTCATCACATCGGCCTCCCGTAAACACTCGAGGTGCTCGTTTTCGAAATTCGTACAACGGTTCCATACGGCTTGCCAACAACAAGTTGTTCGCCGGCACCGCAGAACCGCAACGGCCGAACTTCGAGGAGGCACGGCAGAGGACCCCGCCGCCTCAACCTTGGATCTCTTCATCTTGCCGGCGATTCTATCTTGCATCTCCGCAAACCTTTGCTCCCAATCGCAGGAGCTTGAGGTGGATTTTGCTGTGGCGACCACTCGAGCTTCCGCCACCGCCACGGCCACGACCACGAGGATTTTGGGGATTCCTCCGACCGCCCCTGCCTCAATCCATGCCACCCCGACTTTTTGTATTTCGCGGGGCGTCCATTTAATAGGACTTAGCCTCGCGAATCCATAAGCCAGCAGCGTTGGGGATACAACATCAAAATTAACACCGCTCTTAATAACTTAAAGGCAACACACTTTCTTTTCTTTTAAGAAAATATATTTAATTTAAATCTAATATGCTTCCTAACATGCTTTCACATTCACATTTATTTAAAATACTAAACAGTATTATAAAGCTATCGAACCGTGAACCGAGCTTTCTCTCGATGAAGATTGTACATGTCATAGCAAGTTCTGAGACAAACTCGGCGTTTCCGATACCAAAATTGTAACGCCCTAATACTAAGGCACGCTACAGTGCTTTTTCAATAATTGTGCAATCTTTCTTTTTCAAAGAAAGTTCTCGAAAAACGTGTCAAATTAAAACTTTTGCATTAAATACTAAACTTTGTAATTTAATAAAATATTTACAAGTGCCGGGATCCCGATTTTTAAAACTTTACAAACTTTACTTTTTAAGCATACATTCCAAAATATACAGATTTACAGGTCGCACAGCGACTTTCAAAATACAACTCCCAGATGTCCCGAGACCGAACACTGTGTCGCACCGCTTCGACATGTACAATCTCACCCGAGCTCAGATCACCTCGTTCGGCCTTTCGCCTTTCCTTTACCTACACAAGGAAGTTAAAACCGTGAGTCAACCGTACCGCGTAAGAAATGCATATAACATATCATATAATTTCCGACCTGTAAATAGGCGCCCATACACCTATTTACAGAGCTTAACAGATGAGTATGAACGTTCTAACTGGGACACGACCATGTACCATGTACCACATACACTCATTATACCTTCGTATTAGTATAGGTAAGGTATGACCGCACCCTGAGTACTATCTAGTGTTGTACCACAACCACCTTGTACCTTCCCGTACAAGTGCTGGTAACACTATGATGTACTTTCAAACATCACACACCTTACCAATGCACTCCGTACCACAACCGTACAAGTGTTGGTAGCGTATGAATCACAATAAATAAGCATGTATACATATTAACACATACGTACATTCAGATAATCACATCATACATTATACACGCTTCACTGCTTTCCGAATTCAAGTGTGCTACCGACCCGAATCGGAATTTCGTGCTAGATGGATGCCCTAATCACATTTTGAAACCGGTAAGTCACATGATTAAAACCCTAATCCCGGAATCCCAAAACCAAAACCCTAGGTTCTCGCTATACTCTAAAGGGTTATTCTAACTCGGAAATGGGGAAACACCCAACCGAGGTACAGTAAATGGACAAAAATTGAGAAAACGAAGTGTTCGGGAATCCTCGCCAAAACCGCAAACCGGTTAGGCATGGCAAACCGCGGTTTGCACCCGCAATCCCAAAACACTTCCTTCTTTGCTCAATTTTCCACCAAATGATACCAAACTTTCCAGCTCCTAAACAATGCATACACAATAAATCCCAACAAGATTTCACGTAAAACACAATAAATAACAACTTGCCATTAAAGCTTAAAGCTTGAACTCAAAGCTTAGAATTGCTCAAAACCAACAACCAATCTCTAAACCAGCTACCATGAACTAGAATTAAGCTAAACAAACCCTAAAATTCGAACTAAGCAAACCTTAAACCCTAATGTTGCCCCTATTACCCAAAATCACCTCAAAAACCAACCTACAACTTCATGAACTTGAAAGAGAAAGGAGCTAGGGTTACCTTAGATATTTTCCCTTGAATCCTTGGATGGAAATACAGAAATTATGAAGAAACTTTGGGTTTTTCCTTCTGGTTTGAGAGAGTCGAACCCCAAGAGAGAGAAAAGAGGATTGGTTCTTGATTTTCTTTAATTTTTAATCTCTTTTTCAAATAAAACTCCTTTTCATTTAGTTAAAATTTCAAAATAAAATAGGTGTCATTACTAAGGGCAGCCACCTACCCCTCACCAATTAAGAAAAGACTAAAAAGCCCTCAAGGTTATAACTTGGTTAATTCTAAAGCTAGGGGTAAAATGGTCAATTCCATAACCCCGCTCAATCCCGATAAAATATTTTCTCTAAAATATTTCCCACTATGAAATAAGGTTCTAAACTTACCCATGTGATCAATCTAGCCATCCATCGCATTTTCCGTTGTCGCCAAACAAAAATTACAAAAATAACATATTGCACATACAAGCTAGATAATACCCCTAGAGTTTAATAAAATCTCCGAAATTGAGAAATTATAACTCTAATATTTATTTCTAAATATTGGGGTCCACAAATAAATTAATTCACAAATAATAATAAAATAATAAAAATTAGTGCTAATTGCCTTTACTAATCCATATACTAGAGCGGTCATTACACGAAACCTCTAGCCCGAGCCTTCAAGGGAAGATGGTTAAAGCGCTGATGCAAATTGATAAACTTGAATGGGATCAGGATGTCATTTCAGATGTCCTAAATGATCGAGATCAACAGCTGGTGTGGCGTATTCCTCTTTGGTACTGGGTGAAGGATAGCAAGGGCATGTTTTCGGTAAAGAGCGCCTATAGGCATCAACAAGAGGCTCATGGACATATCAATCTTAATGTACCTACTGATATGTGGAAGAGATTGTGGAATCTCAAAGTACCCCCAAAGGTACTTAATTTCCTCTGGCGGGTGAGTGCGAACTGCCTTCCAACGAGATTTCTCTTGGCGTTAAGACATGTGCAAGTTGATAGCCTGTGTCCCTTTTGTTCGGCTGCTCCTGAGACCGCTCTCCATGTACTGGTGCGGTGTAATTTTGCGAAGTTATGCTGGCAGCAGGCTAAGGTGCCGACTGTAGCTCCTGCTGCAATGTTTTTTAGGAGCTGGTTTGAGGAAGGATTGTCGAAATGGAATGAGGTTGAGAGTATTGAAGCGGCCATGACTCTTTGGGCTTTGTGGAAGGTGCGTAATGATGTAGTTTGGAACTCTATTTCTCCGACGAGTGAAGAGGTAATTCATGTTGCTAAGATGAATTATTCGGACTGGTGTAAAGCACAACAGTTCGAAAAAGATGCTCTTCATGGTCATTCAATGGTTGTAAGTGAGAAATGGTGCCCTCCTTCTTTTCCAAGCATTAAAGTAAACGTTGATGGTGCTATATTTGCTTCCGAAGGGCGGTTTGGTGTGGGAATGGTGGCTAGAAGTGCGGCGGGTTTAGTTCTTCAAGCCAAGACGTTGCTTAAAACTGGTTTGCTGCAGCCGCATGAGGTGGAGGCTTTTGGGATTAAGGAAGCGTTGAGTTGGATAAAGTCCAACAGTTGGGAGGGGGTCATTTTGGAATCGGATTGTTTGCGAGTGATTTCTGATGTTCAAAGTAATAAAAGTATGGTCTCTCCTTATGGCCATATCATTTTAGATTGTAAGGCTCTTTGTGCCGAGATTGAAAACATATCTTTCAGTTTTGTTAAGCGGTCTGCTAATAGGGTTGCGCATTGTTTGGCGCGGTCGTCTCTTCTTGAGGCTGATCGTACTTTTAATAGTTTATCTTTACCTTTTGTAATTGCTTCTTTGGTTTCGGAAGATTTGAATTAATGAAGTTTCTACTTTTACTCAAAAAAAGAGAAAGAAGTTAGAAAAAATTAGGGCTGAATACACAAACTTAGAATATGGAATTTGAAAATTATATTTACAAAAAAGTGGCAAATAAAATACTATAAAAAACATTAACTTTGAACAAATACCATATAAGGGTGGTAAAGTATAAAATGCCATATTTATGAAACTTTTTTATAGAATCCCATATTTGGTGTAATTTTCACTATTATTTTTGTCATGCTTTGATACTAGGGCACCACAACGCGTGACTTTGATTGGGTTCGGGTATAGAAAATTACATAACGCACCCACCCATTATAGCACTGGATTTAAAGGATTTTGGGTCTGGGTTTGGTGTGTTCCACCCGGTACACCCAAAAAAAACAAGGGAAATTTACATGGTATACTAACTTTTGCTATTTTTTTACAAAAATACTGTCAGGCGGTATTTTTTACTTTTTTACTGTATTTTTTTATAAGTTTCATACTGCAGTATACTGTGTCAAGTTTTCACTGGTGTTGTACTGGTGTTTTACTAGTGTTCTACTGTTGTTTTGAGTTGTTTTGCTTTGTGTTTTACTGGTGTTTTATAAAAAACACAGTATTTTTAAAAGAAAAATCGTGTGACAGTATTTTTGTAAAAGTTAATTCAAATTTCAATATTTTTGTAAATTTCCCAAAAAACAATTACACCTAAATCTAATCTCCTCACTCATTCTTATCATCATCCAACAAAAAAAAATAGACCTAATTTCTATTTTCTCCTCACCCTCATATAAATATATATATATATATATATATATATACACATTGTAATATATATATATATCTATTCTATATAAAGTGTGCCTATATAACAGAATTCTTGGCTTTTGAGAAATCCATGGGTAACTTTTTATTTATATTAAAAATAAGATGGTTTATTATTAAAAATAAAATAGTTTATGAGAAATTCATGAGTCACTTTTAATTTATATATAATAAAATAAATTCTATTAAATCCAACAAAAAAAAATAGGGTTCTAGATTTTTATTAATTACCGTATTTCTAACCCTATGGTTTATTATTATAAAAATAAAATGGTTTATGAAAAATTCATGGGTCACTTTTTATTTATATATAATAAAATAAAAATAAAATAAATCTCATTAAATCCAAAAAAAATAGGGTTCTAAATTTTCTTTAATTACCGTATTTCTAACCTATTTGATTATTTATGCCTCTTTTATAAACCCTATTTGATTAAAGTTAAGATTATAAGATTAATTCAATTATTGTTCATTGATTAAGGATTAATCAATATATGAACAATAATTTGAATTAATCTTATAATCTTAACTTTTTAATTCAATTAATAATTATTTATCACGTAATTATTAAGTCTTCTCCCTTTAATATTTCTTTTGTTGATGATGCTAATTTATTCATATTTTAATTTCTACAATTTTTATGTTCAGACCATTAAGGTAGTATTCTACTGGGGGATCTTACGAGTTTCGCCCATTCGCTAATGGCCTCTAAGAGTTCAAATTTCAGTATTGTATAAATCTTCAATTTGTTCTATTTCTTATATTAACTGAAATTTTGCTACTTTTTTTTTTTAATTTACAACTTTATTGTTTATATCTTATTAGGGACATTCATAGAAATTTGGGTTTCTTTGAAATATACAATTAATGAGCATTACTTTTTGATCATAGTGTGTTTTCCATGACTGAAAACCTCAATAATCTCTATCATTTGATATCAAATAAAATAAAATTATCATGATGTATACATTATGGTTATTTAATGAGTAATTAGTGTGTTGAAATTGTCAAGTTGATATTTAGAATTGTTTATAATTGAATTGTTTCTTTGTCAAAATTAATATTAAGTATATTTATATGTTTATAGGTTTATATATTTTCTCTTAGATCAATCATGCTCATATAGCAAAAAAATCATACTCATATAGACATGTTATTATCATTTTGTAATTTAGATCTTCTTAGTCATTATTTAGTTCACTTAAACTTTTTCCGATTATGGTAACTGAAGTTTTATTTCTTTTAGGTACTCTATTATAAAGATCTGTATTACATGTATTATTTATTTTTGACTATGAGGATGTGGATTTCTTTATTGGGAAACATATAACGTGACAAATTATTGTTCATATATTGAATAATTATTTTTAATTAATGAGATTCATATATATAACTGTGTATATTGAATTCTTTATTCAAATAATTATTTTTTATTTTTACGTGATTATTTATTGTTCATATATCTAGAACCCTATTTGATTAAAGTTAAGATTATAAGATTAATTAATTTGTGATTTCTTCCTTACACATAATAATAATCTCACCTAATAACTAATAATATTTTTTTGTAATTTTTAATTGTATCACTTTCAAATAACATAGAAAAAACTAGCATAAAATTTAGTATATGTGCCTCGCACGTAGCTTTTTACTAGTATAGTATATATAATAATAATAATAATAATAATAATAATAATAATAAGACGAAGAAGAAAGAGGGAGGAGTGGCTGCGACTGGGGTGGGATGGGATGTTAGGTTCGGATTTTTTAAGAAAACTTAAATATTAAAAAAAGTAGGGTTTCGAGTGAAATTCAAACACGGAATAATATAGTTTAACAAACTCGAACTTAATCCGCAATACATCCGAATGTCACCCGAACTCGGCCTACAATTTTTGAAACCCATAATTTCTGGTACTTTCAAATCCAAATGTGCAACCCTATTTGATACTTTCACCATTAAAAATATAAATTTTGGTACTTTATAAAGTTTTGGTACTTTATATTTTTTAATTCAAACAAAATCAAAATTAAATATAAATAATATATATTCAAGATAATAATAAATCACACTGACTTCATACATATATTCATTTAAAATTTAATTAATTTGTAATCTCTTAAAAATAATAAATATACACTTTTTTTTAAAGTTGCGCCATAAATATTATTTTTTTACTATAAAAAAATTAAATCTAAACAAATTATTTTCTACATAAAACTAAATTATCTTAATTTTATGAAAATATTACTTAAAATTTAATAATTAAATCACACTCAGTTCAAATAGAATTAGAAGTAATTAATTTTTATTTTAAATTTTTAGTATATAAAATATATTGTACTTTATTTATAGCTTAAGAGTACAACACTTTCAAAATATATAAATGATGTGGTATTTTTGTAAAAAAAATTCTAAAATGAAACTAAATTTCCTATGTCTATTACAAATAGATAAAATAGATGAACATTATTTTAGAATGTCATACTCCTACAGATGGATTAATTTTTAGATGAAAAACCTTTCATGTACTTGATAGTGAAGAACGTTCGTCACACGAGTAATTTTGAATTTAATTAGTACTGGTGAATATTTTTTCCATATTTTCATTCTAATGGCTTACAATTTTATAAAATTATGCTAATCAAACCATTTTCAAACTTATTGGAGTTGGAGCCTTTTAAATTAATATATTAAAAGAAAAGTAAAACAAAAATGGTTCTCTTTTTTCTTTCTTTTTTCTTTAACCCAACGATGAGTCAAAAAAAGATACAAAACCAGGTGACTGAGCCTGCAAAATCGTTGTCTATAATTAGCATCATCGTAAAAAATTAACCACTACACCTCCACAATCTCTCTAAAAGGCTCTCTCGTTTATAAGTAAGGAATTACAGGTAACCCGAACTTCGAATTACGTTGAGGACTACTCAATTTTCATAGCCAAGGATTTTTCTTTCCAGCTCCGCTTCTTTTAGGAGTTGTACCTGTAAGTTTCTGTCATGTTCAAGAGAAAATCGAATCAATACATGTCCAAAACAAAACGCGCAAGCAAGTTGGCGAAAAGAAAAAATTATACGTACTTTAGACTTCTTAGTTTTTCCTCGAATCCTGTTCTTTGGAGGTTTTAGTTTGTATAGCCGGACCATCCAATGGTGAGTTGTGAAGACCTACATTATAATGCATTATCAGAACATTGGATTTGGGGAGGTACTATATAAGGAGAACAATCACAAATTACTTGAAATTTTGTTTTTTCTATTAAATATGTTTCCAGGGTTTGCAATGAAGATTATTAAAGTTAATTGTTATCCAAGATTGGAGAACTAATATGCCAAAGGTTGACTTTGAGTTTAATGTACTCATGACTTCTGCTCATATTATGAGATTGATTCTGTCTTCTTACCTCTTCAAAATGGGTAAGTTTGAAATATTTCTTTCCAATCTCTGTCCGCCTCACTCTATCAAAGCCCTTACCATCTGTTTCCACAAATCTGTAGAAAAAAACAGATTTATAATTATTAACACAATATTAATGTAGAAGGAAGAACAAAATGACTAAAAAAATGAGTGAAATGACCAACTTCCGAGTAAACACGAACCTGTAATACGAGAGTTTGTACATGAGCGAATTTAGCATAGTTGGAGTTGCTTGAGAATCGATACGATACTGACCATCTCTCTTTAGACAGAAACAAGATGAGATATTGTCAAGATTCTCTTAGCATTTCAAATAAAATCCAAACTTCCAATATAATCTAGTTTCTTATTTGAAAAAATTTTAAAAAGCCAATTACTGGTTTAGCAGTTTGACTGAATAACTTACTAGATAATCAGGCTCCTTGATGTGAGGGAAGACACCCCCACCAATACGAACCATCCACAGGAACTTATTGATGTCATCACTGGGGTAGCCAACGAGACCTAATGAGAAAAGCAACGTATCATCTCAAAGTTCCAGTTCTTGTTTAGGAAAATCACAGAATAGATCTAGGAAAGCCAACCTCCAAAAACCACAAGAACATATTTTACATCCAAGGAGTTAAAGATTTCCCAAGCTGCCTTTTCAGGAGAAGACATGGCAGTACCAACAGTTGCAATATGTGTGTTATTCCAGGTATTATTGTCAACAATGACGGTGCGGTTAGCCATTGCAGTAGTCTGGTACCCATAATCCCACCAAGATGCAACCTGCAAAACAAGTTTTAGAAAGACAAGGCATCAGTTACTCTTTGGTTCAGTAAAGACACGATTTCAGCTGCGCAATATTTAATTGTACAATCAGAGGCGAGACGATGGGCCTCAAGTTCAAAAAGTAGGAAAAATTCACAATAAGAGAGGAAAACTGAGTAACAGGGAACAAAATGCAATAACAAAACGGGGAGGTTCTCACTTTATCATCCACCTCAGTGTTGTGGCTTAGCCATGCATAAGCCTCTCTAAAATCATCAAAAACATGAAGACCATCGTGGGAATGAGATGTTAGAACAATGGATGGGGCTGAATACGCTTCTGCTGCTGCCCAGACACAATGAACCTACAAGGAAATAGTTTAACTCAAACTCAAAGCTCCCAAAGATAAATTTGTTGTTTATTTATATCCCATGATTGCCTGTGATTCAATCAAGAAATTAGAATTAGAAGAAATTTTACCACATAGAAGGCACCAAGCAAAACAAGCAAGAAAATTGCTATGATAGATGCCTCAAAAGGTAAAACCAGAAGCCTCTTCTCAATTTTAGACTTGATAGATGGCTTTTCCACAGCAGCTACAGATTCTTTATCTTTCTTCCTGTTCTTTCTTGATGGTCGTTCCTTTAATGTATCTTCAGTTTTATCAGTTTTTGCCACATCGTTCTCTGGTATGACACTAACAGAGCTCGTCTCCGCTGCCTTAATTG
The DNA here is from genome assembly GCF_029168945.1 of Cannabis sativa. Taxonomy (NCBI): domain Eukaryota; kingdom Viridiplantae; phylum Streptophyta; class Magnoliopsida; order Rosales; family Cannabaceae; genus Cannabis; species Cannabis sativa. The sequence goes on from NC_083601.1 coordinate 66,768,433, forward strand.
TGAAGGAAACAAACAGACCAAACAAATAGAAATTTTAGCTCCCAAGTATTACATTGGGATAATTTAAACCAGCAGCACATAGAAAATATATTACATCAATTTGGGGTTTCATTGATGATCCAGGCAACTGGAACTTTATTGATCGTGTAAAAACTTCAAAAGCTTCAGAGAGAGCAATGCCAGACAAGATGCAAGCTGCTGGGGCAAATACTAGCATAAGGCGCACCTGTACATTACACAAACAGATAATCATGCTTTGACAAAACGGTGTCCAGAAGGTGAATTGGCTGTCAAAACGTTGTTCTTACCATGACTCCAGAAAAGTAAACTGATGTTACTATATAGAGGATCACAAAAGAGCTTGCATCAGATAGAGGTGAGAAGCATGCCTACCAACAGATAGATGTCATTGGGACAGATACAAATTTTTAAGAAAAAAATTCAGAAATATATATTTATATATATATATATATATATATATTTTGTGTTGAAAAAATAACTTACAACAATCCCAGCAGGAACCAAGAATGCTAAAACATTAATATCCATAAAGTAAGAAGGCCAAGTTGGTGGTTGATGCTCACTAACACTAGCAATAATTGGAATGTACTTGCTTGCGTATGTTCTGGACAAAAGCAGAAACTAGCATTCATCATTAATGAAGCGACATAGGAAATCTGATTTCTTCATATTTTTAATAATTAAAATCTGGGAAGTGAAATCATAATAGAACATAAAACAACAATTACATCATGTCTCAGCAAGGCACAACAAAAACCCATATATTTTTATAGGAAGGGAGCAGAACAACAGTATCAGTTACTTAAGGCCAAACAAAACCAATGCCATAACCTAATCAGGCCTAGCTCACAGGTTACGACAACTGAGAAATCAAATTAATCAACATTAAGTACCCCGTAGTTTCTGTTGGCCACATGTTTAACACATTCAAAAAGATCAAGGTTGGCAAACAAGAAAGAGATAAGAGTAGAGAAGTTTTACGGATCAAGTAGACTAAGACTTCTTCCACTCCATCCTTTTGTTGGGCTAGAAGCTACCAGAGCTACAAGTATAGCTACTACAGCAAAACAGAGTACCCTGATAGAGAATGAACAGAGAAGCATAAAGGTCATTTTTAAACACTTGCAACATCCAGAATATGTTAAAGAGAGAGTAAATGAAACTTACAGGCCAAGAGACAGAATGAGTGTGACAGCAACTTTGAACATTTTTGCAGACAGAAGACCTTTAATATAATAAACAAGAGCCACCACATGGATAATAATGAAAACCTGTAGAAGAAAATTGTTAGCCAAAGCTCATAAGAATTCAGGTATATTCTACAAATACTTACCAAGAAGGATGCAAAATGTTCTGATGTCATGACGGCATTAAATCCAACTACAGGCACCAAAGCAGCTAGTAATGTTCCCAAGACAACCTGCAATTACAAAATAAGATTAGTTGCAATCATGACTTCCACAAATGAAGTAGAAGTAGGCTTTATTGTGGAAACATCCAACCAGATACCTACTTTTACAGTGATATTATAAATTGGAAAGTGGTGGAGTAGCACAAGAATGAATTCTTGTAAAGAACTTATTACCTAATCTGTTTCCAATTTCATGGTAACTAGTTAAATCAATTTACTCATATTATACTTCACAACGTGCACAAAGTTCGAACCACAGTTACAATTATAAAAGCAAGCTAACCTTTCAATGGATCTAAGCCATTCAACCAATTGCAAGAAAATAACTACATCTTCGATAAAGCTATTAGCCTATAGCCTTCTTGTTAATTAGAGTATAGCCTACGAACTAGGTTAATGGAAGAAAGGTTATGACAAAGTACTGCATATTAAAGCCCAAATTTCAATTTTCATTAGATGTTGGTCACACAAGTTTTTCAAGTGTAAAATTGTTAAAATTAAGGCTTCCCTTTGGCTGTTAATTTTCTATATTATATCCAAGAACATAGCATACAACATGCTTTCTCCAATTTCACACTACAAATTAATTTCATTTTCAATTCTTTAAAAGCCTTGTAAGTTGCACATACTTACAAGAGGAGCATAAGCAATGTACAACCGGGATGAGTAGCGACCAGTCACAATGCAAAGAAGAACATGCATCGGAATAAGATTAATTATAAAGGTGTAGCCTCCCCAAGAGCAAACCTGAAAAAAATTAACAATATGCCATCAACTATGAATATAATGGGGCATAAGAAAGAAAGAAGGAAAATGAAACTAAAACAAAAACACACAAGACATTATGCATTATACATTATACATACCATGTAAAAGTATGCTATGGAGTTTAATGTAGCGTAAAAGAGAGATCCTGTATTCAATGTCTGCAAACAGTAGAGGAAAACAGAAGGAGAATACATATAATTAGTAATGTATTATAAAAGTGAAAGTATGCAGTCAAACTACTAACTGAACTGGAGTACTTTGTTCTTTTAGTAAGCCTATTTTTAAATGAATAAAAGACACAAACCACCAACAACAAAATGGTCACGCCCAGCCAAAAGAATAAAAAGATGAGAAATGCCAAATATACTTGAGTCATCACCAACCTTTATATAAAGATAGAAAGTGATAATCAAAGCGAATATGGCCACAGCTTCATTGTCATAGCTTCCAGCTACAGAACGTGATATGTATGATGGAACCTGGAAATAGAATAAGAAGAGAAGCAAATAGCATTGTCATGTGCACAGATTTTTAGGATCTTGTAAACGACACTATTAATGTTATAGCAGAATGCAGCGATATATATTTTGTGAAAGAATGTCATACAACTCGTATCAATAAAGACATAAAGACATCGTATGACATTTGTACTAGTAAAGAAAGGTAATACAAAACTAGAAGCTCCATCTGTCAGACAAGCATACAATTTTGGAAATGACCAAAGAAGAACAGCCATGTTACAGCGCCTAATAACTCATACAAAATAATCGAACAAAGCCCATGAATTCCTCAATATACATACATGTAGTAGGGTTGGGTTGCAAATATTCCAAAAACATTATGAGTTTTATTTAGAGATACACTGATACTACACTAACGGATAAATAACTAAACAATACGCAGATATATGAGAATAAACTGACAGCAAATTTAAGTCAGAGAAATTTACTTAAAAATAAAACAGTAAGAGTTTCAAAGAACTGCCAAGAGAATGAGAAAAGATCGATGTTGCACATCTTCTGTCTTAATTAAAATATGGAAAGGAAAAATAAAACAAAAGAGTTAAAAATACCCGCTATGTAATTTACCATTGCCAAAAGAGCTGCAGCAGTCAGTCCAGCACCAGTACCTTTAACTTCCTATAAAATAGGTTAAATTGAGCAACATTACAAATCAGAGAACTATTAAATATTTTTGAAAAAATAATGAAGGATGAAAGAAAAACAAACCTTAGTGAGAAGAAAAGTTGCCCAGGAAGCAAAAGCAGAAAATATGGGCGCAGTAAATACACAAACAGTCTCAACAGTCAGTGGAATGTTTAATGAATTCACAAACCTGCAATTAGTAGGTAGAGACACATAAGTATCCACTATCCACTGACTTAGGGAACAGATGTAAACACCTTCCTTTTGTTTTTGTATTTGTGTTTATGGCTTCCTTGTCATTCTTTTTCATTATATTTTGGGTTTCATCAGGCAACAATTTCCAAAAAAGAAAAAAGTCCAAAAGCAAGTCGTCCTATTTCGGCTGGCAAAAATGAAAAAAGAGAGAAAAAAACTGTAGCATTTGCTAACAATATGTTCTTAAATACCTACCACCATATAGATCCTGCTGTCAAGGTCAATCCTGGGTAAACAGTTCCACCAATCACACGCCCAAGAGGGTACCTTATAGAATTCGTGACAAAAATCAAGACTGTTAAAATGCAAAGCTAAAAGAACTTGACATAATAATTCAACTAAAGATTACCAAGTAGAAAAATTACCATGTCCGATCATCAAACCAGTTCCAGAATTCATATATTCCACTCTTTGTCAGAAACTGAAACGAACATATGAGCAGATACTTACTTCGTATTGTTTCACAAATTTGTGACATAACAAGATCGATCAAATGAGAAGCACAAAAGAAAATATTGAAATTTCAGTGTACAACACTGTTTTAGAGTGAAATTGAGGCAAAGCAACAACAAAACCAATGGTACGAATCCAATTGAAAGAGAAATAAATTATTAGGAATAAAACATCAATACAAAGAAAGAATCTCCTTTTCAAGTAAAGAAATCGTACCTGTGTGACTCTGTAATTGAAATAAGGATCGAACTCGTGAATTACACTCTCATACTTAATGACCTGTAAATCATTCACCAGGCATTGTGACCATTAGGACGAATAGTTCACAAAAGTTAAGCTCAGATTCACTGAATGAATATTCAAGCACCATCAGCTTTGCTCAGGAGATACAAATATCCAAAAGAAAATGATAATAAAACAAATATTCAATCTCTACAATTATCAGAAACAGTTATGATAAAACAGAACCTCAAGCCAAATTTTAATAAATATACCCCATTTCGACAACAAATATTCAACAAAAACTCCAAATGTCAAGATATGCGATACATACATTAGATTATGTATGACTCAGAATACAACTTTCATTCATTATATTCCATTTTCTTGGAGGCCAAGCGGAAGTGAATTGAATTTTATGAGTATTTAGCCATTAGATCTATCAAATTATAGGAAAGCTTCAAGATCGGAGAGCTTACAGAGAAGAGTCGGATCGAGAATGCCAGGACACCGATCAAGATGAGGATGAAGACAGAGAAGACATTTCCGAAAGCGTTCCTTAAAACAATCCCCGAGGAGGTCTCCGAGGCCGCCATTGACGGCCAAAATAGAGCTCTGAGTTACGTCTTTGGAAGAGTAGAGGGAGAAAGAGAGTGAAGGGGTTTTGCAGGGTACGAGTAAACGAGGAGGAGACTTGTAGTAGTTTGAGAACTACCAAACTACCCTTGTAATTAGCCAAATTACAGAAATGGGTCTCGCACGACATGTGGAATGACACAATTGTCCTTTTATGTCCACGTGGCAACTTCGTATGCTATATGTGATTATGCGCTGCGATTGGCTGAGGACTACGTTGTCTTCCACGTGGCATCATCTTATATGCCTTGTGATATTATAATTTTATTATTTATTCTCTTTCTACAATATTGTAATGAGATTTGTTAAAAAAAATAGTATTTATTATTTATTTTTTTTAAAAATGAATATTTATTATGTTATTTTTTTAAAAAAAATAATAGTGTAATGAGATTTTTTTTTCCTTTTTGAAATGATAGTGTAATGAGATTAAGACAATGGAAAGCGCACCACAAAATAAAATTTTAGGAAAAATGATAATTTCTTTAAAAATGATTACCATAGGATAATTTCATTACAAAATAGGATAACAAGATAATAATATTCGGTTGGTCAATTTATTGATATTTAGTAACACAAGATTAATACTCACTCATTATATTGACAAGATAAAATATGAGTTTAGTAATTAATAAGAGAAAAACACAAGATTTATAAATAGTTCACTCCCGTATTCTAACGGTAATTGAGCTACATCTACTGCGAGTTTTTATTCTTCACAAAAATTACAATAGAATTGGCTAAAATAAGAGCTCAAATTTCTAGATCTAATCTTGTAGGAACTTTTCTAAATATGAAAAAAATATATATATGTATATATTAGAGCTCTTTTTTATAGGCGATGAGATTTATTAAAATATTAATAAAATAATACAAAAAATATTAGATAATTATTTTGCAATAATTTAGACCATTGATGATGATCTAATGTCTAAAATGACTCTGGATGGTGATCGTCAAATTTCGGGGCTTGTTACGTGTCTATTGGATCGTTTTCAGGTGATCGATTTGCAAAAAAAATCGTTCTTATCTTGAAGATGAAATTTTAACTTGAAATCTTCAAAATTGCAGTATGAGTGTGAAACATTTCTTGAAAGAGCTTGAAATTAGCTTTCAAATACAACTAGAATCGTATCAATCGGATCAATATTGATTGAGTTATGGTCATTTTACTGAAGGTTGTTCAGCAATTGTCGCCCAGGTTAACATTCTGACGTCAACCTAGAAGCAATATGAGTGGGAAAACGTGTTGGACTTTTATTTTTTGATGCCTAAGTGATATCTTGAGATTAGTTAGCCAATTTCTTATTTCGGGTGAAGTCATTCACCAGTTCTCAAAGATGCCACTTTTTTGCAAAATCGGGTAGAATCAAAACTTCCTAATTTGCGACTAATTTGTCGATATTCCACTTTGCCAAAAGGTTAAATATCAATGTGTGAATTTAACTTGTCACAAGTCATAGCTCCTGTTTACTACGGAAAAATAGTAAGATGCTTGAGATGAAACTGGAATTGGATAAGCAGATTCCAGCGCACCAAGCTATATGTCAACATGGGCGTTGAGTGCTCTTCGGAGAACTTTTCGTGACACTTTTTGTTACTTCTATGGCATTCAAGATTGTGAATGAGGTCTCTTACCCTATTTTTGAGTAAATATTTTCCCCCAAGTTAAATTTATACCTGTGTGAGGTTGGCTTGATAACATGAACTAAACCCATTTTATGCGAAACTACCAGTTAGGCATCAATTTTAACTTCTACCAATTGTTTTCTGTTTGTCTTCATAATAAAAACTTTAAAAATAGTTATTCTCAGATGGACTAGGAATTTTGAATTTTGAAAGAAAAAAAAAAGGCAAGGAAAGCAAAGGAAAATAAAAGATAATAGATCTTTTACTCTCTTATCTTTCTTTTAAATTTAAAAAGAGTTCTTATTGACTTAGGAGTAGAGGATTATAATTGTTATAAATACAGAACTCCTCTTCACTCTCTCCTCACTTATTCCACATGCCCTCATAGAGAGAAATTGAGAGTCTGAGTATTTTGCTTTCAATCGCTTTTAAGTGTTCTTTAGCTTCTCCAGGTAGGGATTTTTGAATTTCTTTAGTTTTTTTGTTTTTAATTTTTTTTTTCTTCTCCCTTCTTGTAAAGCTTGATTCAGGAATTCAAAATCTGGTTAGAAATCCTTGAACTCCATTGTTAAGACCTCCAAAAATTAAAATACAATTTTCATGTTGGGTTTTGTGCCCTAAATAAAACCCATTTCAATATAATCAGATTTACTAATTAATAAAGATCATAAATCATTTTATGTTGCATGATTCACATGATTTATTTCATGATTACATTTAATGTATAAATTCTATTAAGTCCAGAACATATGTATTTGTTCATGATTATAGTGTTGTCAGCACAGTGGAATATAATCATGATTATATATTCAAAAGTTTAATTCTCTGATTTGTCAGTTCACTGGATTTAGACTGGCATGATAATCAGCGATAGGTATACTTATACCTTGGATAAGGGTTATGTCCTTTCCAGGGCATTGGCAAAGTTTACTAGTATCGGATGTATGGAGTATACATTGGAAGGGACCGATATTGATCTTAGATAAGATATCATAAACTTACCGTTATATCTTTCTAAGTCAATATCAATGGTTGATCTTAGGTCTATGGATCTTAATCCTAACATGGTTAGGTTCGATCTCAAGAGTGTTATTTGTGTTCTTTGATTTGTTAGTTAAGCCTACCTTTTGGTCTGGGTGATACGTACATTTTGGGAACATGATAGTACAATTGAGTGGGAGCGCTAATCATAGATTTGGAATCTATAGCTTCTATCTAGACATAGAAGTGAAATGATGATTTCCTTCGAGCTTGGCTGAATAGAGATAAATGATTGAGATCTCATTTCAGTAATTATATTAGTTTACTGAAATATCATTTGTAGGTAGCTAAGTGTTTAAGGATAAAATACATTGAAGGGTAGAACGGTAAATTTGTCCCTATTCAATGTAGATCATCTATAGAGGATCCTTGACTAGCTATTAGGATTGTAACAATGGATAATCATAAAGTATCTATATCGGGGTACATATAGAGCCTTCTATATAACTGAGAGTGTATTCAATTCCAAATCTATAGTGGAGTAAGGCGGAATTAATAAGTTGAGAATTTACTTGGTGAATTCTAGATCTACTTATTGAAAGCTCGGTTATATAGGCACATGGTCCCCTCACTAGTTGAGATAATACTGCTTGCAGACTCAGTTAATTGATTTTAATTAATCAATTATAATTCTAAAATTAGACTATGTCTTATTTAAGAATTTTCACTAAGCAAGGGCTTAATTGTGAAGAAAAAAGATTTTGGGGTCAATTTATTAATTAAGAGACTTTGTATGGTCTAATTAATAAATTACATAAATGACAATTTTATTTAGTAATTAATTATAATTATTAAATCAATAGTTTTGGCATTTATATGTTTGAATTGGAAAATATGGTATTATTGAAAAGAAGAATAAGTGGTTGGAAAAGTGGCAAAATTGTAACTAGTAATTGGTTCACTAAAGTGTACGGCCAAGTGTAGAATTTTTCTCAATATTTTATTTTTTTTTAATCCATATAATTCAACCCTATGCCCTAGTTGAAACACTATAAAAGGAACATGATACTCTAACTCATCCAAATTAATTAATGTCAACTTGACTATTCAACCAAACCTTGATGAGAGAGTTCCTTCTATAGAAATTTCACCTCCTTCATTGTTCTTCACCTATTCGAACCCTTAGTGAATGAGTGACATGCCCTCACATAGCAAGTCAAATACTCAATCATAGTGAGTGAGACGGTGGTAACCAAACCCGAAGGAGAGAAAGAGATTCAGGTTCAGATCTTAATAATGCTCTGCTACATAAAGGAATCAAGGGCTAGAGATCTTGAACGGAAGGAGTCATTATATTCCGCTGCAATCAATGTAAGGTTTTCTTAAACCCTTATGTGTTTATTTTATTGTTTTAGAGAATTCATTTAGGATGTTAATCAACATACTTGTTAGTAAATTTAGATCTTGGTAAAATATTCCCAACATTTCATGTGAGTTGTTGAGCTAAGATCTAACTTTTCCTACAAGGTAAAGTCCAACTAGTTTTGGCTTGACATATCTTTAAGTGAGCTGAAGGGAGCAATTTTGAGTTGAATCGAGTTGAACTGAGTTGATATTTAGCTCCTCCAAGCTGTGCAAACTCAAATCAAGAATAAAAATGCCTCATATGAAGACATCCAGAAGAAAGCCTGATGTGTAACACCCTAACTACCTTAGGCGTATTACGTGATTTTTAAACGTACTGTGCAGCTCGTTGCTAATCAACGAGGTTTATGGAAAAACGTGATTAATTAAAATTTTGCTTTTTAATTAAACTTATAAAACAATATTACAAAAGACTCGGGATCCCGATTATAAAATCATTTACAAAAGATTTAACTGTTTAACCATTACATAAAAATAAAAGTCGTCTAACGACCAGTTACAAAAATTCAGCCTTGCTGTCCCGAGGATCGTACGCTCCAGGCCTAACCGCCCCGACATGTACAATCTCATAAGCTCGCTCACGGTCCATCAGCTATAGCCTTGCCTTTACCTACACATGAACATAAACTGTGAGTCGACAGACTCAGTAAGAAAAGCATAATAATATCATACATAATTCTAACTGCCGTGTCCAACACGATACTGAGTCCCGCTACTGCCATGTCCAACATAGTACTGAGCCACTACTACCATGTCCAACATGGTACTGAGTTCTGAACGTTCACAGGGACGGTACTATTGACAAGTATCCTCCTGATCGGTCGAACCGGTCATACTCCAGCCTGTACCGACGGGATAGGTCAATAGCACTGAACCACCAACCAAATGTCAGCCTGATCGGTCGAACCGGTCATACTCCGGCTGCTGGTCATACTCCAGCCTGTACCGACGTGACAGGGTTGGATGGTTCGAAGCCTAAATACATAACTAATGTAATCTAACAGGCTTCCTACATGCACGCTAAACATGTAATCTACATATGCATACTGTTATACTAATCTTACCTGGATTCCGATTTCAGGTGTCTTGTCAACCCGACCGGAACCGAAGCCGAACGGCGGACATCGGCTCCTAAACCATAAAAATCACAACGCTATAAGTGACACGCTAAATCACTTCCCGGGGACTAAAACTAGGAACTAAAAGTTTCCCTATCGATAAAAAGCATGGCAATACCCCTAAAAACATAAAAACGAGGAAAACTAGGGTTTCAGAAAATTCCCCAACCGGTAGACCGGTTGCCCAACCGGAATTCCGGTTCTGGGAATTACTGGACACCCATCCGGAATTCCGGTTGCACAACCGGAATTCCGGTTCCTCGCAGGAATTTTTCAAAAATTCCTAACTTGATCAATTCTAACCCAAATCAATCCAAACCTTCCAGACCTGCTCTAGATACCCCAAAGAACAAATCTAAGGCAACAAACTAACCCAGAAATCACAGAAACAAAAATCACCATTAAAGCTCAACCTTTGAGTTCTAAACTCAAACTTGAGCAATTCCCACAAACATGCATTCAAACCTAGTTAATTCTACTCAAATTTGCATGAAATCACCTCTGAAAACTATTAGAAACTACAGCAACAACACAATAACAGAATCACTATATTTTCCTCCAAAAACCACATTTTGCATAGAAAACTCAAAGCTTTAAACAATCTATCCAATATGCTTTCAAAATCACTTAAACAACCCTAATCTAACATGCTTAAACTCAGAAACAACAACCAGATTTCAGCAGCAACAACAACAACTATTCAAGCATGCATTTCATCAATTTTCATAAAAATCTCAAGAAAACTAATTAGAAAAAGCTAGACAAGAATTACCTTGATTAGAGACACTCTAACTAGCTAAAATTTACTTGAAATTGAAGAGGAAAAATCACCCTTGAAGCTGCCTCAAATGGCCGAAAAGAGAGAGAGAGTTGAGAGAGAGTTTTCTTTTCAAAATTTCTAATTTTTTACTAAGTGTTAAAATGAAAGGAGAAAATGAATTTTAATGCATATATCACATTATTTCAGCCAAGATAAACAATTAAAATATACATTTATTCCAATTAATAACTCACATAAGACAAAACACTAATGGGGCAAAAAGACCATTTTGCCCCTCCACCACAAAATCACATAAATCATACTAAAGGGGTATTTTTGGGACATTCTAAATTCCCGGCCATTCCCGACATTCCCAATGTCTAAAACCCGTCCCCAAACTACTAACATACTAAATTGTGATTTCTACTGAGCCAAACGCCGAGTTCCAAAATACGGGACACCGGAAATGCAAAATATGCAAGATACTGAATAACATAAATAACCGTATAATAAATTATTTAAATAGCTATAAATAATTTCATAATTAACTGATAATTTCCAAATTAACTAAGCGGGCTTTACATGATGAGTATGACCCTCATATATTCTAGTATATCTATGTGAAGCCTACGGTGCCTAAGTCCAAGAACTTAGACAAGGCACGCGATGGAAAAGTGATGGCAACTAAATTATTAACTGTTTCCATCGAGAGTGAAGACCCAATAGATCGTGAGTTCATTCTAAAGCCTCTCCTTTTTAGCACTTTTACCGAGCACCAAGTTGAGTTAATCAGAGATGAATATTCTGTTGGGTTTTATGCCCTAAATAAAACTTCATTTCAATGTAATCTATTTTATTTAACATCAATAAAGAAACAGAAGTATTTTTCATTCATTTGTGTATGTTTTGGTTCACCTTATCAATTGCTTGTCTATTTGATTTATAAATTCATCTGAAACCCTTTTCACATACTTGATCCTGTTTATTGTGTCAACACTTTGGAAAGTAAACATGACTATGTGAATAAAGTTTCCTAGATTTATCAGACACAGGGTTTTACTGATATGATAATCTACAACAAGAGTTTACTTGCATTTGGAGAAATGCTATGTTCTTTCCAGAACATTGGTTAAAGTAAAGCTCAGGTTGGATGCATGGAGTATGCATCGGAAGGGACAGATATTGAACTTTGACTTAGATTTATTAAACTTACCGTAAAATCTATTCAAGTCAATATCGCCTAGTTGATCCTAGATCAAATGATCTTAATCCTGTTATGATTAGGCTCAATCTCAGGAGGCTATTCGTGTTCTTTGATTTGTTAGTTAAGCGTACTTTTAGGTCAGGGTGATACGTACATTTTGGGAACACAGTAGTGCAATTGAGTGGGAGCGCTAACATAAACATGGAATCTATAGCTTTTATCTGGCGAATAGTAAGCAAAGGATGATCTCCTTCGAGCTTGACCAAACGAAAATAAATGGTGGAGTACTCATTTCACATAAGCTGAAATATCATTTATACGGGGTCAAGTGTTTTAAGGATAAACTACATAGTAGGGTGTAACGGTAATCTAATCCCTTTACAGTGTAGATCATTCATATAGAAGATCATTGATCAAATTAGGATTATAACAATGGATAACTAATGATGTGTCTATATGGTGGAACATATAGAGCATTCTATATATTGAGAGTGCAATTCTAAGTTCTATGCGTGGATTCAACGAAGAATTAATAAGTCAGTGAATTTAGGTAATAAATTCTTGATCTGCTTATTGGAAGCTCGGTTATATAGACCCATGGTCCCCCACTAGTTGAGATAATATTGCTTGTAAGACTCATATAATTGGTTTTGATTAATCAATTATAATTCTCAAATTAGACTATGTCTATTTGTGAATTTTTCACTAAGTAAGGGCGAAATTGTAAAGAAAGAGTTTTAGGGGCATATTTATTAATTATGATACTTTGTATGGTTCAATTAATAAATATGATAAATGACAATATTATTTAATAATTATTTATAGTTATTAAATAGTTAGAATTGGCATTTAAATGGTTGAATTTGAAAATTGGCGTTTTTGAGAAAATCAGATGCAAAAGTGATAAAACTGCAAAATTGCAAAAAGTGAGGCCCAAATCCATACTGCCATGGCCGGCCACTTTTATAGGAATTAACCTCTGATATTTTCATTATTTTAATGCCAAATAATTCAAACATAACCCTAGTGAAATGCTATAAATAGATAGTGAAGGCTTCAGGAAAATTACACTTCTCATTTAGAAAACCTGAGCCTTCTCTCTCTACCTTGGCCGCCCACTCTCTCTCTCTCTTCTTCCTTAAGATTTCGAAATACTTAGTGATTAGAGTAGTGCCCACACACAGCAAGTGATACCTCAATCATAGTGAGGAAGATCGTGAAGAAAGACTTTCAGCAAGAAGGAGTTTCAGCACTAAAGAATCAGAGAAACAGATCCAGATTCAAATCTTGATAATACTCTGCGACAGAAAGGATACAAGGGTTAGAGATCTGAACGGAAGGAGTCATATTATTCCGCTGCACCCAATGTAAGGTTTACTAAACTTTATATGTGTTTATTTCATCGTTTTAGAAAGTTCATATTTAGGGTGTTAATCAACATACTTGTGAGTAGATCTAAGATCTTGGTAAAATAATTTCCAACATATTCCTTACTTGAAATTGTGGTGAGAAAACTCATTGAAGCAATTGTTGCTTTAATGAGTGGATGACCTTGTTGATTTTTAGGGTTCGTATCAGAGTCACAGCGAACGAGAAATCAAATTTAGTTAAAAAAATATTTTTTTAAATCTGATAGGAACCTTAAACTAGATCTCAACACAATAATACACAATACAAACTTAACTAATCAGTATAGATGTTTACCCCTTGTTGCCTATTAGGGTTTCCTTGCTAGTTTTTCGTATTAACAAAATAAACATCTGATCCAGTATAAGAACTCGTCGAAGATAGGGCTGAACATCGGGCGGGTTTACCGGGTTTCAGGTTCGCGGGTTCGGGTTCACGAGTTTCGGGTTTAAAAAAATGAAACTGAACCCGGACCCGAATAGGGCACGGGTTGGCGGGTTGGCGGGTTTCAGTTGGCCGGGTTGACCGGGTTGGCGGGTTGACCCGGTCAACTCTTTAAAAAAATTAATTTTTTGTTCAAATAATTTTTTTTTTATTTTTTATTAATTAATTAACTCTAGTTTATAAATTCTAATAAATGTAATACAGAAAATGACAACATAAGAAGAATAAGAAAAAAAAAACACATCAAAACATTTTAAAAAAAATAGAGAAATTAATCAATGTAATAGTGTATACATTGAAACTATAAAAATGCAAATATTTATTTTTATTTAGGAGCAGCATTATTTATTGGGGAATAAAAACCTTAGTGAAAAAAGCGGAACGGTCATGTTGTGGCGAAGAGTCGATGAATGGTGAGTGCATTTTTAGAATTGAAGAGAGCTCTTTGGAGTTCTCATGATGAGGGTTAACTTATGATCATGCACATCCGCACCCACATAAAACATCTGATCCGAACTCGGACCTAGGCTTCCAATAGTACTATTAAGTAGTAACCATCCCATAACAATGATGATACGAATGATATTGAAAATGAGGGTTAGGGTGAGGGCAATGAGGGTCAGCAAAATATGTGACACATATATAATATAATATATCTGTCGTCTCACTCTATCGTGTGTGTGGTGAAGTTCAAAAATTAACATATAATATATTAATATGTAATAAAAAAATATATAATGTATTTATATGCGGGTTGGCGGGCGGGTTCGGGTTCAACCCGAAACCTGGTGTCCCCAAAAACTCAACCTGCAAACCCGCCCGAAGGGCACCGGGTTGAACCCGACCCGCCCGAATATTTTTTTTAAAAAAAAATTGCGGGTTGACCGGGTCGGGTTCGGGCAGGTTGGCTGGATCCGGGTCTAACCTGCTCAAAATGTTCAGTCCTAGTCGAATATTTCACACCAGTGTCTTCCAGATCAGCCTCAACACTCGTGAAAAGAGTAGGCTTTTAGATTTAATGGGATGAAAATAATTTTTTGATTATAATGTATTCTCAATTCATGAGATACTGTGATTGAAATTGGGAAAATACACACACACACTAGTATGTGTATGTGTGTCGAGTAGAGATAAATGGAGAGAGAGCGAGTACCCGAGTAGTAGAGAGAGAGATTGAAAAGCTGTTTTCAAGTTCTATTCTCTTTCTGTTAATATATTATTCTCTTGTTATATATCATACATATAATGTTTTAAAAACATATATTTAAAACCCTTTTTAATCATATAAAATAAAAAATATTTATTTTAATTCAAATTCAAAAATAAATATCATATAACTGAATAACATAAATCAATTATATTCCTTTATTTTATATTATATTTTAATTTATATACATTATCTTATAATATACTTAATATAATAATTAAAATACAATTATCCATTTAATCTTATGTATTTTATAAATAAAATAATCAAACAAAATTCACATGAGCTCTTACATGTCACCCTACACGTGTGAGACAAGACTTACATCCATATTTTAAAGCCTAAAATTGATTTTTTAATCTTGCCACAAATAAGATTTATATTTATTTTGCCAACAATATTAATTACTTCTCATTAATTTCTTATTTCATTAAGATTAAAATAAATATTATATTTAACTAATTAATATAATTTTAACAAATAAAACTAAATACTTAAACACCACTTTAATTATACAATACATAATTATTAAGATTATTCAAAATAATAGTTTTCTCGAAATTAATATTTTGCCCTTAAGAATTATTTCTTATAGAAATTAATTCTATCTTAACTTTATTCATCAAATTAAACCTTCCCTTATACAGTGTTGTTTATAGGTAATTTGGGATCATTGACCTATATTTGAAACCTCCAATAAACACTTAATTATTATTGAACTCGTCAATAGAATAATTTAGTTTATTAATTCTATTATTACTCAACTATAAATATAAAATTGCACTCTTTGACAATATAGAATTATATTTATACAATTTTTACTTGTAGTCCATTAATATAATCAATATAAGTAGTTTGTCATCTAATTATTAATTTATAATTAAAGTTGGTCAAAATTACTGTTTTACCTTTCTAATTATCTCTTGATTCCTTATGTACCATTAATTTAATGTGAACAGTTAAATTATAATCCAATTATAGACTTGGATCCAATTATTAGTACTCCCAAAATTAACATTATAATGGAACTAATATTCGATCCTTTCGGAAAGCTTGAATTCTATTATTGTACAAATGTTCCCAGCCACTCATGTTATTAAGCTCTCAAAACAAAAGTTGTAAGAATCATCTTTTCTGATAAATTTTAACGAGTGAATCAAATAACTTAATAATAAACACAAATAGGAGTCATATATACTCATGATTCTGACTAATCTACTAATGATTATTGTTGTGATATGAATAATTATTTCATGGTAAACGACATGTTAATGAAAGATGTTATTTTATATTGGTCAAGTCATGTATAATTAAATTATATATAACACGTTTACTACATGTCTATCCACATATGTGATCTAAATTAAAATCACACACACTAGAGTATAGTGTATTGTGAACTGTATTTGGTAATTCCATATTAAAGATTCCTTACTTTAATATATTACCGACTTATTTTATTCATATTGTATAATTTTAATTATCCTGTATGACCTTACAAGATTATACCATCTCCATATGAATAAGGAATTTTTATATATTTATTAATTATACTTCTATAATTAATGTATTTATTTATCTTATAATTGTATTTCATATATGTTAATTCCATTTTTGGCATATTTAATTGACAAAAATATTTTATTATTTAATGTATATTTCGGCTGACATATATTGATATGGTTTCCATATTTGGGTAAATCAAACTTGAAAGGAAAGTTGTCTAGCTTTCCTATTTTTGGAAAAAAGGTAAAAATGGTAAGTTTGGTTACCCATTTCGTTTTTATCTAACCAGCTGTGTAATCTGATCTTGTGTTGAGTTTCCCATTTTCTTAGATCAGGTTTCTTGAAGAGAAAACCGGAGCTAGACTTTCCTTTTCTATAAAAGGAAAGTTGTAGTAACTGCCCACGATTCTGTAGGTACAGAAACGGAAATTCCTGGACTGATTGAAGAATTATTTTAGGGAAGTTTCTAGTGGGTTGAGGTCTTGTTCAGACCGAATGTAAGCTGTCTATGAGATGTATATTCATTATAAATACATCTTATAGTAGCTAGGTTTTGCATCTCTTTCATACACTTAGAATTGCTTTCATATCTTAAGGAAAGAGTGTCTTTGTTTAGTACCTCTCTTGGTACCTCTCTTGTATCTTTGAATTCCATTCATATCTTTAGAAAAGAGAGTCTTTGTTTTGTAGAGAAGAGTTGTTCTACTCTTACTCTGTTTATTTGTTGTTTGTATTGTCTTGAGTCTGTATTCAAGTCTACAACGAAGAAGAACATCAGTGCACCTTCGGGAGAAGGGTATTTACAAGCTTTCGGGAGATTGCTTTTGAAGTCTTGCATCGGGAGGATACAAGCACACCTTCGGGAGAAGGGTTTTACAAGCTTTCGGGAGATTGCTTTTGAAGTCTTGCATCGGGATGATACAAGCACACAACCTTCGGGAGATGGTTGTATAGGCTTTCGGGAGATAGCCTTTAAGCCTTGAATCGGGAGGATTCAAGCACTCTTCAAGGTGATCGAAGGGAGTTCGAGCTCTTGGAGTTTTATCAAGATTCGGTTAGTAGGTGGAATACATCAAGCTTGCGGCATACAATAAGAGGGAGTCTATTTATGCATAAGTCAATTACTTTGTATTTTTTATACCGATCTAATGAATCTTATCTCTGGGCGTGGCCCCGCGGACTAGTAACAATCTGAAAGGATTGTTGAAACCACGTACAAAAATCTTGTGTGTTTTTAATTTTATGCACTGTTTGTTTTTCTGATTTTCTCTGGAGTTGCGGAGTTGCATTCTGTAACTACGTAAAATCATTTTCGATACTCGGTTTATTATTCCGCATTTAATTAATCATTTAATTAAATAATCAAACTGGGAATATTAAAATACGGAATTTCAATTGGTATCAGAGCGAGTCACTAAACTCTTAGTGAGATCTTGGGGTTATTCCGTTTAACTTGTTTTGTGTGAGATGTCTTTGTTTGCAGAAGGAAGTTCCATCTCTAGACCTCCTCTATTGAATGAGTCGAATTATACTTATTGGAAGGTCAGGATGAGAGCATTCATCAAATCGCAAGATGAGAAGGCATGGAGAGCTATTCTTACAGGTTGGTCTCAACCTACTGAAAATGATGAAAAAGGTAATACTCAGGTAAAATCTGAACTCAGTTGGACCACTGAAGATGAAAAATTGTCTGGTTATAATAATAAAGCTTTACATGCTATTTTTAATGGTGTTGGTGAAGGTTTTATTAAATTAATCTCATCTTGTGAATCTGCAAAGGAAGCATGGGAAATCCTTCAAATTCAATTTGAAGGTACTCCTGATGTAAAGAGATCACGATTTACCATGTTGCAAACTAGATTTGATGAATTGAGAATGTCAGATACTGAAACTTTAAATGATTTTTATGAAAGATTATCTGATATTTCTAATGAGTTCTTTGCCTTGGGAGAAAAATTAGATGAATCTGTCTTGGTTCGAAAAATTGTTCGAGTTCTTCCTGACAGGTTTGATACAAAATTGCTTGCAATGGAAGAGGCAAAAGACTTTGGCAAAATGAAGGTTGAGGAACTCATGGGATCTTTAAGAACTTTTGAGTTGAATCAACAGATCAAGAAAAAGAGTAAGCAAAGTCTCTCGAATGAGAAAATCAATGGTAATGCTTTCAATGATTCTGAAATTATTGTTTCTGATGATGAAAATGATGAGGAAATGGCCTTGTTAGCAAAAAATTTCCAAAGATACATGAAATCTGTTGGAAATAAAATGAACTTTTCAAAGAACTCAAATGGTAACATTTCAAGTAACAATCCCTCTAAACCTTTTTCATCTAACAAAAGTATTCGTTGCAGAGAGTGTGAAGGGTATGGTCATATTCAATCGGATTGTGCCAATACCTTAAAGAAAAATAAAAAGGGATTGAATGTTACTTGGAGTGATGATTACGAAAGTAGTGAAGATGAAAAAGAAAAAGTTGCTCTAACAAGTGTTTTGTCAAGAAATTTGCAGGAAAAAGGAAAATTCATGTGCATGAATAATACCTCGATCGATGACAACAAGGAAGAATCTAGATCCGAATCAGATGAGTCAGAAATTGATGAGAATTCTATGGTTGAATCCTACAAGGTAATATTTGGTAAGTTGATGGAAAAATGTGCTGAAAATCGCTCCCTGGTTAAAGATAATAAAGTCTTGTGTAACAACATTAATGAGTTGGAAGATAAACTTAAATGTTGTGAATCTGAACTATCTTTAAAAGAGTCTAAAATTATTTCTTTAACCAAGGAACTTGATAACATTAAAAAGAATGTGAAAATGCTAAATCCAGTTCCACCATCTTTGAAAAAATTCAAAAATCTGGCCAAACCAATCATGCTGGTCTGGGTTATGTTTCTAATCAACCTAATTCTAATACCACTTTTGTTAAATCTAATAGTTTTTTTTCTGGAAGAACTATTTCTACCTCGCAGGTTTCTGTCTCTACAGCAAAGCACTCTGCTGTTATAGAAAAGAAGCACCACGGTAAGTTTGACAATTCTAAAGGGAATGGAAGACGTTTCATCCCTATTTGCCATTTTTGTGGGAGAAAAGGTCACATTCGACCTAAATGCATCACTATGCAAAACATGTTTAAATCTAATTACCTTGGAAATAAACATGTTTTACAAAAACAAAAATGGGTTGTCAAAAATAAATGCTTGGTAGGTTCTTCTTGTTTTAAAACTATTGCTACTAACATGTGGTACTTTGATAGTGGGTGTTCTAGACACATGATAGGTGAAAAAGAATATCTTGAGAACATCAGACCAATGCAGTGTGAAGAAGTTACTTTTGGTAACGGTCTTGTTGGAAAAGTCATAGGGATAGGAACTCTCAATTTCGAAGGGCTTCCTAGATTGAAGAATGTCATGTTGGTTGATGGACTAAAAGCTAATCTTCTTAGCATTAGTCAAATTTGTGATCAGGGTTATACTGTGAGCTTTGATAGTAATCATTGTTATGTGTATAATATTCTTGGTGAAATTGTCTTGCAAGGGTTCGAATCTAATGATAACTGTTACACCATCACTACCTATGCTACTTGTCACTCTGTTATTAACACCATTGATTTATGGCATGAAAAACTTGGTCATATTCATTTTAAAAATCTGAGGAGATTGTCTAATGCAGGAATTGTTCGAGGATTACCTAAATTAGGTAAGGAGTCCTTGGGAAAATGTAGACCATGTCAGCTTGGTAAGCAACTGAAAATTTCTCATAAGAGTGTTTCTGATGTGAATACTTCCAGAGTTCTCGAACTCCTACATATGGACTTAATGGGTCCAATCCAGGTTGAAAGCTTGAATGGTAAGAGGTATATTTTTATGTGTGTTGATGATTTCTCTTGGTTTTCATGGGTAGAATTTTTTAGAGAAAACATTGATACTTTTGATGTTCTTAAGTATCTTTGCTTGAAATTAAAAGTTCAAAAAGATTGCAACATTGGTAAGATAGTTCGTGGTAAGAGTAATCATGGAAAAGATTTTGAAAATACTGTGTATGGTAAATTCTGTAAATCCTATGGTATTTTTCATAATCTTTCTGCTCCTAAAATCCCACAACAAAATGGAGCGATTAAGGATTCCCACCTTCTTGATCATGTTTTAGACAAGGCTTTGTATGGCATGAAACAAGCACCCCGTGCTTGGTATGAGCGTCTATCTGAGTTTTTACACTCTCATGGTTATAGAAAAGGAAATGTTATTAAAACACAGTTCATCACACACATTCAATTTGATATTATTTTTTCATATGTTGATGATCTTGTTTTTGGAACTACTTCTAACTCTGAAGTGCAGGTTTTTTCCCAAATGCAAAAGGAGTTCGAAATGAGTATGGTAGGTGAACTCACTTATTTTCTCGGTCTTCAAGTGAAGCAATCAGATGAGGGAACTTTTGTCCCTCAAAGCAAGTATGCAAAGAATTTGGTGAAAAAGTTTGGTCTTGAGAAAGCCAAACATACCAACACTCCCATGAGCACAACTTTGAAATTAAGCAAAGATGAACAAGGAGTAAAGGTAGATCAAACTTTGTATCGAAGTATGATAGGTAGTTTGCTTTATCTTACTGCAAGTCGTCCTGACATTTGTTATAGTGTTGGTGTTTGTGCACGATATCAGGCAAATCCCCTGGAATCCCATCTTTCTGCTGTGAAAAGAATCATTCGCTATGTAAATAACACTATTGATTTTGGGATTTGGTTTTCAAAAGACACTAATTCTAACCTTGTTTGCTTTAGTGATGCTGATTGGGCAGGTAATGCAGATGATAGAAAAAGTACTAGTGGTGGATGTTTCTATCTTGGATACAATCTGGTTTCATGGCATAGCAAGAAGCAAAACTCAATCTCTCTGTCCACAGCTGAGGCTGAGTACATTGCGGCGGGTAATTGTTGTACCCAATTGTTATGGATGAAACAAATGATGGCTGATTATGGGTTTGATTTGAAAACTTTAACCATCTTCTGTGATAACACTAGTGCTATAAACATTTCTAAGAATCCTGTTCAACACTCTCGCACAAAGCACATAGACATTTGTCATCACTTTATTAGAGAGCTGGTGGAAAATAAAATTCTTGTCTTAGAATATGTTGAAACTAGCAAACAAATTGCAGATATTTTTACTAAGGCTCTTGACTCGATCCGATTTATTTCTCTAAGGAAATCCTTAGGGGTTTGTACTGTTTAATGCTTTTGTTTTTCATAATCCTTGATATTTGAGTTGTCTTAGAGTTCATAATGTCTTGTCTTTGTCCTAGAAGAAAATTTCAACCTTATAAGAATTCCAGTCATTATTTTATTGCTAATGTTGTAATATTATGATGTCATACAGGTTTGTCAGGAAAATTGTCCACTCCTCACAGGAATATTCAAGTTCATCAAACAGTGTTATGTAAGCTACCATTTTCGAATAATGTTGTTCAAAAACTGTGTGTTCAAGCTCCATTGGATGAATAGAGCTACCTATCTCAATGTGTGAAAGCCATCTCTGAGTAAGTTGGAACTATGTAATTAGGAGTTATGTAGAAGATACGCTACCATTGAAAAGGGCTACCATTGAGGTAGTGTGACAGCGTCTCCTATGGGTACAATTTATCAGAAAAAGACTTTTTGACAAATTGGGCAATGTTCCCTGCTTACACTTTCACACACTAATGCTTGACACAGTTTGTGGTAAAAATTGTTTCTTCTCGAAAATGGTGTTATAAAGCTGTTACATACTGTTTGATGTGCTTTAATATTCTTAGTGATGGAGTCAATTTTTCCTGTGAACCGGTATGACCTCATTCTCTTACTTCATTAGTTTGATAAAATAATTTCTGATTATTCTTATGAGTTTGATTTTTTCATCAGGGACAAAGACAAATGGACATTATGAATTCTAGTTGCAAAAATATCAAGGTTATCTTATTTTTTTGTCATTTAATCAAAAAAAAAAAAAAACAAAAAGAGGTTCGTGATCGAGTTGTCAAGTGAGCTTTGTTAAAAATTTTGTTATTTTTTTGTTATGTTTCATCATGTTCTAAGACACAATTTTTGCTCTTAAGTGGTGATTAGTGCTTTTTGTGTCTTGGTGTGTTCTCTTGTTCTTTATGTGCAATTTTTCTTTGGGGGCATTGTTTGAAAAAATAAAAGACACAGGGGGGCATATTTTTTTCGAATTCATTTTCGAATCCTTGTAAATATTTTTTTCTTTTATTTTTTCATTTTATGGAAACATGTTTTAATTGTATTTATTTTAGAATGTTTCCTTTATTTGTGGAGATTGGGTCTTTTTGGTGTGTATAGGAAACTTGTAATTAAATAATTAACTATTTTTTGTTTCCTTTTTGGTGGCAATTTCGGTTTTGGTAAGGGTTTTTAAATTCTTAGATTTTGTGGGGATTGTTGGTTTCCTTTTTCCATTTAAGGAAACATTGACCAAAATTTTGAAAAACCTTTTTTGGTTTCCTTTTTCCTCTCCACACGTGGGTCAAAGGTAAGGAAGTTACCTTCCTTTTCAGTTTTTTTTCTTTAATTAGGTATTTAAAGTTGAAAGTTATATATTCTCAACTACCCATAAACCCACGATCACCACTCTCTCTTCTCCTTCTATTTTTTTTTTCTCAAAGGTCTAACATTGTTCAAAGTGTAAGAGGGTTTGTGTTCTAGGGTTTCAAAGAAAAAATGGCCAAAACTAAGAATGCCCAACCATCCAAGAAGCCCACTCGTGGATCTGCGTCTGCTTCTCCGGTGACTCCGCCTGCGCCGCCTGCACCAGCAACCGGAGCTTCTGGTTCGTCTTCTGCTCCGACGAAGTCTGCTAAGAAATCGAAGACCCAAGCTCGAAAATCAGTGGCAAAATTCTCATCTCCTCTTGTTGGTGCCTCTCCTATTGCTTCTCCAACACCTGGGTTGGGTGATCATGATGAATCCCATTCATCCGATCACACATTGTCGAAGTCTTCTTCTTCGAATGGTGCTCCTAATGTCGACCAAGCTTTGGTGACTTTGCCCACGGTGAGTTCTCGAACTAGGTCCAAGGTTTCCACTCCTAAAAAGCCTGAAGTGGTTAAACCTAAAATTGCATCCAAAGGGAAAAATGTGGTTTCTTCATCTTCAAAGGGCAAAAATCTCAAGGAGAATCCCCCTTCGGTCTCTTCCTCGGATTCTGAACCAGAAGAAAGTGAGGAGGATCATGATTCAGAGGGCTTGTCCGATTCAAGTGAAGAATTTGTGCCCAAAGATCTTCCTGTTGTTGATGATTCTGGATCCGAGAGTGAAGAACCAGAAACTGAGCCTGTCACTACAGAACCTGTTCCAGTCCCTCCTGCTGTTCCAAAGAAGGACAAAGGAAAAAGGCCCATTGTCTCTAATCCTGTTCTTCCACAGAAAAGAAAGAGGCCCTCTGGTATTTCTCTTGATAACTTCAAGCCTCACTCTCATTATTTTTGTTATAATGATCATGCTAGAGATATGAAATTCTATGAGAATAGGAATTTTACTGTGGAGAAAAATTTTAATGTTATTGCTCATAAGCCTTTTGGAGTGTATAACATCTTGAAAGAAAGACAATGGGTAGATACTTTGATCGGTTTTGATGGGTATGTGGATAGAATTGTGAAGGAATTTTATGCTAACATCACTGATGAGTTTCTCGATGAGGACTCTTTCATGTTTGGCAAAGTTTTTGTCAGAGGACACTGGTATTCCTTTACTGTGAAGGATGTTGCTAAGGCTCTCAATTTGCCTATGGGAATTGAGCCAACTGATGTGGAGTTTGATCGTCAAAAGGTGTTCGGTTATCTCTCTGGTGATAATGAAATTGAACTCTCCGACACCATGCATATGTCTCAACTCACCTATCAACATGCTGCTCTCATGAGGTTTGCCCTATCCAATTGGTTTCCTTGCTCCAATCCGGTAAATGTTTCAAATGAGCTTGCTTTCTTTTTGTATAAAGTTTCAATTGGTGCTAAAATTGATTTGGCTGACATGATTTGGGAGCAAATTGTCTCTCTTCGAAAGGGTAAGAAACCTAGGCTCAATCTCATTTTTCCTCACTTAATCTATAAAATTTTATCTGATCAAGAGGAATTGATTCTTGAGAATGAATCAATTGAGATGCCTGCTGTTGGAACCACTTTCAAAATTCCTGAGAAGCCTCCTCAAGGAAAAGCTGCTCAAAGAAAGGCTCGGTCTGCTTCCCCTGGTCTTACAAATGATCCTACTGCTGGATCTGCTTCCACTTCTGCTCCTACAGAAATGGCAGAATTCAACTTGCGTTTGGGAAGAATGGAGACCAGTCAGGCCTTGCTTCTTAGGAAGATGGACAGCATCATGAAATACTTCCGACCCAATGATGATGAATAAGTGGTTCAATCTTTTATCTTTTGCTTTTTATTAATGTTTATTTGAATTTATGACTTTGTTCATGTTTGTTTTTGTTATCTTTGGCTCCTTGATAGACAAAAAGGGGGAGTAGTATTATTTTTTCTTTGTTACAACTCTGGACCCTTGGTTTTAGGGGGAGTTGCTTGTTTGTGGTTTAACACTTTTCCGTTTAAAAAGTTGTGTTCTTCGGTTTGTAAGCTTTTCCGTCCAAAAAAAGTTATTTGTTTTATGTGTTAGAGAGCTTTCATGCAGGGGGAGTATTTTATTCATATTGTATAATTTTAATTATCCTGTATGACCTTACAAGATTATACCATCTCCATATGAATAAGGAATTTTTATATATTTATTAATTATACTTCTATAATTAATGTATTTATTTATCTTATAATTGTATTTCATATATGTTAATTCCATTTTTGGCATATTTAATTGACAAAAATATTTTATTATTTAATGTATATTTCGGCTGGCATATATTGATATGGTTTCCATATTTGTGTAAATCAAACTTGAAAGGAAAGTTGTCTAGCTTTCCTATTTTTGGAAAAAAGGTAAAAATGGTAAGTTTGGTTACCCATTTCGTTTTTATCTAACCAGCTGTGTAATCTGATCTTGTGTTGAGTTTCCCATTTTCTTAGATCAGGTTTCTTGAAGAGAAAACCGGAGCTAGACTTTCCTTTTCTATAAAAGGAAAGTTGTAGTAACTGCCCACGATTCTGTAGGTACAGAAACGGAAATTCTGGATCGATTGAAGAATTATTTTAGGGAAGTTTCTAGTGGGTTGAGGTCTTGTTCAGACCGAATGTAAGCTGTCTATGAGATGTATATTCATTATAAATACATCTTATAGTAGCTAGGTTTTGCATCTCTTTCATACACTTAGAATTGCTTTCATATCTTAAGGAAAGAGTGTCTTTGTTTAGTACCTCTCTTGGTACCTCTCTTGTATCTTTGAATTCCATTCATATCTTTAGAAAAGAGAGTCTTTGTTTTGTAGAGAAGAGTTGTTCTACTCTTACTCTGTTTATTTGTTGTTTGTATTGTCTTGAGTCTGTATTCAAGTCTACAACGAAGAAGAACATCAGTGCACCTTCGGGAGAAGGGTATTTACAAGCTTTCGGGAGATTGCTTTTGAAGTCTTGCATCGGGAGGATACAAGCACACCTTCGGGAGAAGGGTTTTACAAGCTTTCGGGAGATTGCTTTTGAAGTCTTGCATCGGGATGATACAAGCACACAACCTTCGGGAGATGGTTGTATAGGCTTTCGGGAGATAGCATTTAAGCCTTGAATCGGGAGGATTCAAGCACTCTTCAAGGTGATCGAAGGGAGTTCGAGCTCTTGGAGTTTTATCAAGATTCGGTTAGTAGGTGGAATACATCAAGCTTGCGGCATACAATAAGAGGGAGTCTATTTATGCATAAGTCAATTACTTTGTATTTTTTATACCGATCTAATGAATCTTATCTCTGGGCGTGGCCCCGTGGACTAGTAACAATCTGAAAGGATTGTTGAAACCACGTACAAAAATCTTGTGTGTTTTTACTTTTATGCACTGTTTGTTTTTCTGGGTTTCTCTGGAGTTACGGAGTTGCATTCTGTAACTACAGAAAACTGTTTTCAGTACCAGTTTTATTATTCCGCATTTAATTAATCATTTAATTAAATAATCAAACTGGGAATATTAAAATACGGAATTTCAATATATTTTATAATATATTATCCATTAAATACTTCCTTTTAGGGCATAAATCCCAACAGGCTCAAGCACCAAGTTAAATTAGTTAGAGACGAATACTCAATGAAGAAAATGTTGACTGTATTGCTTACTTTGTCTTGCTTTTTGTATTTTTCTTACATAATATCCCTTTGTTCTTCTTTTTGTTTTGTAGAAAAAATGAGTTTCCTCGCTATCATGGCTACTAGTTCTAAAAGGAAGAAACCTGTGACCAAAGCTAATGAACCACTTGCTTGAGAGGTTGTGCAAGCCATTCTCGCTGCTTCTTCTATTCCTTCGAAGAAGTCAACGAAGAGAAGCAAAGCCACTATAACTGAAGCTTCTTCGCCAATCAGGGTTTTGCACAAAGGGAATGAAAAGGTTGTTGAAATCAAGGACAATCCTCCTACTTCTGTCATTGTTGCTTCTCTGGAAAAGATAGATGTTGCCGAGCTGAGTACCCAAACTTTGGGTGAATCGAAGCTTGCGGCAAGCTTGCACACGCAGGGCATCGTGTTACTGGCAACTGGAAGACCTTATTGCTTCCAAGGCAAAAAGCAAACCATTGGGGAAGTTGGTGTCTTCCAAACCTCCACATGTCATTGCTCAGAAGGGCTTCAACGATATCTTCAGGGTGAGTATTCATGCTTTTGGATTCACCTTTCTTTTCTTATTAAAGACATCCTCTAACTTTGTTTTGTCATTTGTAGGCTTGTTTGTGCTTCGCTTATGCTATGGACAATGATCATAAGAAATTCGTTGAACTTGCAAAAAAGTTATCATTTGTTGAGCAAAGGGCTTCTAGTGCAAAGAAGAAGGTGATTGACTTAGAGAACTTAGTCGGTG
This sequence comes from Cannabis sativa, assembly GCF_029168945.1. NCBI lineage: Eukaryota > Viridiplantae > Streptophyta > Magnoliopsida > Rosales > Cannabaceae > Cannabis > Cannabis sativa. The sequence goes on from NC_083601.1 coordinate 66,796,000, forward strand.
AGTTCGAGGTCAACATTTTTAACCTTCAAGATGCGACAAATAACATGAAAGACCTAGAAGACAGTTTGAAGAAGGAGCTTGCAGCATCAAGGAGTCTCTCTCTAAGTCTCTTGATGAGAAGACCTTGAGTGTTTTTGAATTGGAAGGTCAAGTTCGCCGTCTTGAGGGTCAAGTGGCAACCCTCTAAGAAAAGGCAGCTATGGATATCTTAACTTATGATGGTTACTATTTTGATGTCGTTTACAAATCTTGGTCGACCAATGGAGCCACGACTGGCTTCAACTGGACAACTTTCCTAACAGATCAAGTCAACTTTCTCTCTAGTTGATGTGAGCAACGCGCGAATGAGGAAATACTTCGTGATATCAGTTTTCACTTAAATGGTGATGCTCCGGATGTCAGGGACGCTACAAGGGTCGAAGGCTACAACCCTGAGCACCCATACTTTATCATTCTCAAAGATGCACCAGGAGAGAATGTAGTGCAGATTGAAGCTATTGGAGACTTAGATAGTTGATAGCTTTTTGAGGACGTTGTCTTAGTCTTTCTCTTTAATTTTTTTTAGTATTTAGTTTTGGTGTGTTAGTCGGTCATCCTGGGCGACCATTTAAGTGTGGATATACCTTCGTAATTTTTTTTTCATAATTTGTTCTAACTTAATTAGATATTAATCCAATGTAAGACTTTATTATGATTGTTATATTTATTTATTTTTGTTTTTACTTTATTCGTTACTGCATAACCTCTAACACTTGCACAATTTTTCATGTCTTAAGTGTTGGGTTTTGTGCCCTAAATAAAATTCATTTCAATATAATCAGATTTACTAATTAATAAAGATCAGAAACTGCATTTTATGTTGCATGGTTCACATGATTTATTTCATGATTATGTTTAATGTATAAATTCTATTAAGTCCAGAACATATTTATTTGTTCATGACTATAGTGTTGTCAGCACAGTGGAATATAATCATGATTATATGTTCAAAAGTTTAATTCCCTGATTTGTCAGTTCATTGGATTTATACTGACATGATAATCAGCTATATGTATACTTACACCTTGGATAAGTGTTATGTCATTTCCAGGGAATTGGCAAAGTTTATCAGTATCGAATGTATGGAGTATACATTGGAAGGGACCGATATTGATCTTAGATAAGATATCCTAAACTTACTGTTATATCTTTCTAAGTCAATATCAATGGTTGATCTTAGGTCTATGGATCTTAATCCTGACATGGTTAGGTTCGATCTCAAGAGTTTTATTTGTGTTCTTTGATTTGTTAGTTAAGCCTACCTTTTGGTCTAGGTGATACGTACATTTTGGGAACATGATAGTACAATTGAGTGGGAGCGCTAATCATAGATATGGAATCTATAGCTTCTATCTGGACATAGAAGTGAAGTGATGATTTCCTTCAAGCTTGGCTGAATAGAGATAAATGATTGAGATCTCATTTCAGTAATTATATTAGTTTACTGAAATATCATTTATAGGTAGCTAAGTGTTTTAAGGATAAAATACATTGAAGGGTAGAACAGTAAATTTGTCCCTATTAAGTGTAGATCCTCTATAGAGGATCCTTGACTATTAGGATTGTAACAATGGATAATCATAACGTATCTATATCGTGGTACATATAGAACGTTCTATATAACTGAGAGTGTATTCAATTCCAAATCTATAGTGGAGCAAGGCAAAATTAATAAGTTGAGAATTTACTTTGTTGAATTCTAGATCTGCTTACTGAAAGCTCGGTTATATAGGCCCATGGTCCCCTCACTAGTTGAGATAATACTGCTTGCAAACTCAGTTAATTGATTTTAATTAATCAATTATAATTCTAAAATTAGACTATGTCTTATTTATGAATTTTCAAAGCAAGGGCTTAATTGTGAAGAAAAGAGATTTTGGGGTCAATTTGTTAATTAAGAGACTTTGTATGGTCTAATTAATAAATTAGATAAATGATAATTTTATTTAGTAATTAATTATAACTATTAAATAAATAGTTTTGGCATTTATAGATTTGGATAAGAAAATATGGTATTATTGAAAAGAAGAATAAGTGGTTGAAATAAAGTGGCAAAATTGTAACTATAAATTGGTCCACTTATTGTGTACGGCCATGAAGTATTTTTGCCCAATATTTTATTCTTTTACAATCCATATAATTCAACCCTATGCCCTAGTTGAAACACTATAAAAGGAACATGATACTCTCACTCATAAAACTTTTGTCAACCTGACTATTCAACCAAACCTAGATGAAAGAGTTTCTTCTATAGAGATTTCACCTCCTTCATTGTTCTTCACTATTCAAACCTTGAGTGATGAGTGTCATGCCCACACATAGCAAGTCAAGTACTCAATCATAGTGAGTAAGACGGTGGTAACCAAACCCGAAGGAGAGAAAGAGATCTAGGTTCAGATCTTGATAATGCTCTGCGACAGAAAGGAATCAAGGGCTAGAGATCTTAAACGGAAGGAGTCATTATATTCAATGTAAGGTTTTCTTAAACCCTTATGTGTTTATTTTCATTATTTTAGAGAATTCATATTTAGGATGTTAATCAACATACTTGTTAGTAAATCTAGATCTTGGTAAAATATTCCCAACATTAAGAAATTCAATCATTGGAGTAACGTCAACATTTCTTAATATTACTTCAAACCACAAAGTACTACTTAGGTGTGCAATTTTTTTTAAATGTCCCTATAAACATACTATGATGTGTATGCTCCCGAGTGATCAAAGAAGTATCTTCATAGGTCACTTGTCATACTAAATACCGTTGGTTTTTATTGATAATGAGTCTTGGGGAGTTGTTCTATGTTAAGCACTCGTTCACTTATCTAGAAATTTGTAATTTGGCAGTGTTTAACTTACTAGAGAAATAATTAAAGTTACCTCAAGATCAACTCTACAAGCTTTAATCAATGCTTGAAGTTACCCAAAAAACTTTACTCAACATTTTGATTCTTTAAGAATTAAATACAATTACACACGTAGCTTATTTGAATAAAAAAAAAACCGCATTTACAAATTTACATTTTTATTAGAAAAGTCAAGTTAATCCCCACTACATTGAAACCCTATTTGACTAACAGTACACGGGTCATAACTTGGCGATGACTCGTTCGACCTATAGATGACTTTGCTGCATCTTTTTGATTCAAGAGGTGTTCGATTCACTTGCACGAGGTAAATATTGACTTATGGACTATTGTGTAAACATATTCCATAGTTTTTTAAGTTCAGTAATATTGACTCATATGGACTAAGATTCATTAACGTTCTTATTCATCTCTTGAACATATTTCCTTAGCTTAGTTTATTATTAAATCGGTTTCTAAAGATTTCGATAGACACACTCTGATACCAAAATGAAATTTTATTTTTATGATTACTGAATTAATTATTTAAATTAATTAATTACTCACTGTTATAGAGATGTTTAAACAGGCATAAGAACTATTTAGATATGTTTAAATATATAACTAACAAAGAGTAAAAATGAACATAAAAAAAGAACACACAAAATTATACGTGGTATCAATTATCTTTTAAAATTACTACTAGTCTACGGGGCCATGCTCAAAGAATGAAATTTATTAGAAGAATCTCATAGTGCTTACAAAATCTAATTGACTTATACAAATAAAGACTCTCTCTTTGAATTTGTCGCAACTGTTACGATCTAAACTCCTAATCAAATTTTTGAAGTGCTAAGATATTGAACTCTTTTCAAATCATAACACTTGCACTATTTCTTTCAAAAATTAACTCAAACGAGTCTTCTCCCAAAGCATGATGAACGATATCTAAGTGTGTTCAACCTGCACAATTTTTACAAATAAATAATATAGAAATAACACAATAATAAAATACTAAGAACTTGTTGGGCTAAAAGTGAGAATCTGTTCAAACAGATTTACCGAACTTAGACAAAATTTCAGCAAAGTTTCCTTAAATAATAAAGAAACAAAGTAAACATTAATCCACGATTTATTAATAGAAAAATCAAATTAAAGAAATAAAATAAATTTTAATACTTTTCTTATAAACAAAAAGTGAAGATAATATTATTATATATAAGAAAACTATACATTTATTTTAACAATGAGCACAATTTAATTCACAAAAATATTTTTCACACCAAACATAGAAATATTAAGTTCAAAAATTCATAAAATCAATTTCGAAAATCACATAATCAATTTCAAAAATATTTTTATAATTATTTTTATTTATTTTATCAAATATGTCAATATAAAAATTTTAATTTAAAAAATAATTTTAGAAACATAATTGGTTGTATTGATATTTATAAATTTTTAGTCTTAGAAAAAATAAATTGGTGATTAGTTAGTAATTTCAAAACAAATAGAGATTTTTTTTTATCTCTTTTTATAATTATTTTTAGGGGTTTTATCATTTATAAATTTTATTATTTTTTGTATTTTTACAAAATTGTGCAACCCACAAAGTTATCTAAATCGCAATCCACACCGTAGTCTTTGAAGCAATTTAAATCGCAAATTAATGAAACAACTCAAATCGTAAAAATAAAAAAATTAAAAAAATCGTAAAAAAACAGAAAAACAAAGTTTAAAAAGTAATATATGCAGTAATTCCTCTTATTTTTATAACAATTAATATATTTTTTTTTACTTTGACAAGTTTTAATATATTTATTGATATATAAAATATATTTAATTTAGATCTAAACTGATTTAAAATATATATATAAAAAAAAGCAATTTGCGGTGAAATCCCTTTATGTTATAATTTTTATACACTTAACTCTTTTATTTTATTTTTGTAGCAAAACCCTCTTATATTTTAATTTTTATACACTTAATCTCCTTATCTTTTTTTGGTGGTAAAACTCCTTTAAGTTTACTTGTCTTTGCAAATTTAAAATTTTAGTTAGATATTACCGTTAAATACTAACTGGATTACTACTGTATTATTGATTAAATATATGTATATTATTTTATAATCATTTCCTTCGCGAGGAGTTGGATGAGAAGAAACTCTCATGTCCGGTTCAGTAGTAGAGATGGAACTAATAAAAAACCCTAAACTATAACCCTAAAAGGACCCGGTTCCGTAAATACCATAAAGGAAGAATGAAAGAAATATCTTATCGGGGTAATTGTATTTGCTTCGGTAGATATGCTCTTCAAGCACTTGAATCTGCTTGGATCACATCTAGACAAATAGAAGCAGGGTGACGAGCAATGACACGAAACGCCCGCCACGGCAGAAAAATATGGGTACTTATATTTGAAGTTTTACTGTTACATATACACAGGTGTATACAGTGGTCATCCAATTGATATTTAACGATAATATTTAACTGGCGTGTCAAATTTGTAAAGAAAAATAAACATAACGGGGTTTGGCCACACAAAAAAAAAGAGGTTAAGTGTATAAAAATTCAAACATAAGAGGGTTTTGCCACAAAAAAAAAAAAAAAGATAAGGAGGTTAAGTGTAGGACTGTTCAAAAAAATTTACAAACTGCCCAACTCGAATAAACCGCCCAAACCAAACTGAATAAACCGACAAAAATACAACTCAAATAACTTTACGAAAAATTCAAATCGCCCAAAGAATATATTGGGCGGGTTAAATATTATTCTAACCCGTCCAAATAACCCGAATATACCGATTTACATATTTTTCACTAAAATTATCTATAATATAATATATAAATTACGTTTAATAGTTAAACTATTTTACATTTAAAGTTTGTAATTTATAGTGTTTACGTTGAAATTTAGAATTTATAGTTGATCATTTTGATTATATTTGAATATTGAAGTTGAAATTTAGAATTTACATATTAGTATATTTTTCTATTCTAATTTTTGAAAAATATTATTTAATACTTTAATGTTTATTCAATTTATATTATTTTTTAACATTAATTTAAAGAGAAACACTAAAGGGCACCAGTGGTGCCTAGCACCCTCTTATGTGTCAATATCGTTATTGGTCCAACTAAGTATCGGGTCCCATATAATTTAATATAATAGTTTTTAGGGAGTATCGCTAACCAATCGCAACGCGACATGTCGCAAAGGTGCTAGGCACCACTGGTGCCTAATAGCAATGCTCTAATTTAAACTATAACCATTTTAATCTTGAAAGGCCTATACTATACATTTATTTTTTCAAATCAATTATTTGAACACCAAAAATTAACAATAATTAAAAAAATAAAAAATAAAGATCGGTTTAAACGGGTTAACTCGACCAAACCGATAAAAATCATTAGGCGGGTTACAATTTTTATATTTTTTCATTGAAAGGTTTACAATTAGATTTTTGCAATCAGACAAATATATTAGATTGGTAAAAATATACTATAACCCGATCAAACCGACTGATGTACACCCCTAGTTAAGTGTATAAAAATTAAAACATAAGGGAGTTTTGCCACAAAAAAAAAAAAAAGTTAAATGTATAAAAATTAAAACATAAAAAGATTTCGCCGCAAATTGCTCAAAAAAAAAAATTAGTGGAATTGTTTTAATAAAATTTTGAGATTTTTTTATTGAAAGCCAAATTTCGGGATATTAATTTAAGAATAAATAAGATATATATATATATATATACTAGGTGAAAATTACGTGCCGAGCCACGTAAATATTAGTTTTATTTAAGTTTTAGTAGTTTTTGTTTAAGAATTCAATAATTAATTGTAAATTATTTTTTAAAGGATATATTTTATATAAGTACACTTGTTAAGAATGTCATAATTGTGTATATAAACCTATGATATACACATAATCATACACATTATTATTAATATTAAAAAGTAAGTTTATCTCAATTTATTCATACTCATTTGTTGAGTGAACCGTGAAGGTCTTTCCCCCACTTCATCAGATGGAGTCCTCGACAACATGCTCATGTGATTGACATTTTTTTATTATGTAACGAAAATAAATGAAAAAAATGGAGAAGCAAATGTGATTGACATTTTTTTATTCGTATCACAGGTTTGCTAACTGTAGAGTGAATGAGATGCAAGTGAGAGAAGCATTCACAAAGGTCTGATAATTCACTACCACCATTGTAATTTCTTCTCGCTGTCTCTCTTGGATTTAAGAGTACCGGGCGGAAAATGAGAACTTTGAATTGGTTAATTATATTTTCTTACCCAAGCAACCAAGTTCTGCTCTCTTGTAGCTCTTGAATTGTCAATTGCTTTCCTGCCTGTAATAATTTCCAGAAAAACTATTCCAAAACTATATACGTCTGATTTCAATGTCAACTGACCAGTCATTGCATACTCAGGAACACAATAGCCATAATACTATAATACTCTTCATCATTAAGCCTTGGCAGTGTTCACCGTTACCATCATCATCCTATATATATACTCAATTATTAAACAAATTAATGACATATATATGTTAATAATATTAATTAAAAGATGAAGAACAGTAAAAGGTAAAAAAATAAATGAATGCATGAAGTTACCCACTGCATCCAACTTAGCCTTAGCCTTGGCCTTGGCAGTGTTCATCATTATTATCCTATAAATTTCCCATTACCCTTGTTGACACATGAGTGTTATCCCCATCAGGCCCGAGTTTTGTCAAGCCAAAATTAGAAAGCTTAGGATGGTACCCTTGATCCAGCAAAATATTGGAGCATTTCAGATCTATATATATAACAGGAGGGCTAGCTTTGTCATGTAAATATTCCAATCTTTTTACTGCCCTGGCTGCTATTTTCATTTTTGTATTCCAGTCGAGTCGTTTCTTTCCTGGTGTAATGTCTGCAAAGTAAGCTTATGAAACTTTAGCATGTGCAAAAGAATAAATAGACAAATGAGGTTAAGAAATGGACAAAATGAAATAGATACCATGTAAATGGTCTTCCAAAGATCCTAGGGACATATATTTATAAACAAGAAGCCTTTGATCACCATCAGCACAATAACCAGTAAGGTTAACAAGGTTAGGGTGATGAAGAAGACTTAACATCAAAACTTCAACCAAGAATTCCCTGTTCCCTTGCAAGCCGTTACGACCAAGTTGCTTGATTGCTACAACCTATACAAAACACACAAAATAACAGAATCCATAGTTAGCTTGCAATACAAACACCGCCCAAAAATGACTCAAATTAAGGTAAACTGAGATAACTATGCCATAACTGGTGGGCTCTGTAAATAAATTGGTCCAAAACTCAGAAGATGAAAAGCATGAAAGAAAACATATATTGACAAATTAAGAAGGTAAATTAGCGTCTTATTTTTTTTTCATAAAATGGTAACCGTATTATTGCACTGGACTAACCTGGTTAGTGCTTTCTAAAGGCCCTTTGTACACTCGACCAAAACCTCCCTCACCCAAGAGACATTCTGCCCATTTCTAGTTGCAGCTGCCAACTCACAGAATGTAAACATTTGTGCTGCAATGTGATCGGATCCTCCATTGCTGGAAGGCTCCTTCTCATTTATGGACGGAGTTGTGTTGTAATTACCTGACAATGGAAATCAGACAATAACAAACGCACACTGAATTACAAAATTTAGGTACTTATCAGATTTCCAAAGAAAACATCATAAACATGGTATAATTTCCTCACCTTTACCATTATGGTTCAAAATCACAGACCAGTTCTATTAAGATCCAACTACTAATTCACAAATAGAGTAAGGTAAGTTCTACCATGTACTGCTACTATGAGTATACCTATTGAGTAAACTCGAATGGATTAAGTTTTCGTATGAAATAATGAGGTTTGAAAATTAAACAAAACTGCTAACCCCTGTACTCGTGGGTATGAATGGGTTGGTCAAGAAACGGAGAACCAAAGAGTATGAAGACACACGAGGTAAGATTAGCGGCAATTAAAAATATAGCACCTACACAATTATTAATTAAAATTTAAAAAGAGTACATAAATCATCATATGCTAAAAATAAGAGAGTTTAGCAGCAGCAATTAAGATAAAATTATATTATAAGGCTAAATGATAAAAAGATATTTAATATGCAGAGAGAAGATATTTAAGGTGTTGAGAAGTAAAAAGACAATGAAGACAGAGTACTCTTACCAGTACCAGTAGAAAGACAATGAGAAGAACTTGAAGTTGAAGAGGATGTACCAACTGTTTCGCAATTGCCTGAACTTGTTCTTCCGGAAGACACTTGTCATCCTCGAGAATCTCAAATAGTTCGCCCTGGTCATCAGGAAGATGCATGTATTAGAATCCATTCTAGAATGGGCTAGTCACATACTATTACATGTCTAACATAGTTTTAATGACTGATTTTAATACATGTTTAGCTTATGGTGAATGTAAAACTCGAGAAGATTAAAGGATCATTGCCTGTGCAAATTCGGTTACAACACAGAACTCCTGAGGGCTTTCAAAAGAATCAAGCATCTCAATGATATTTTCATGCTTTAGCTTTCTAAGAATCTGTAAAATAACTGCCAAGTTAAAAAAAACATCAAGGAATCACTGATTAAGAACATCATGAAATCAAATTATGGAAAAAAAACCTCAATCTCCTGTCTTAGATTGTGAATATCCTTGTCACTTTTCCCATGCTTCATTATAAACTTCATTGCAACAGTCTATGAACCAAAAATAATAACAAAAGCTTGTTGAAAAAAATAATAAAAAAAAAAAAATGAAATGAGCTGTAATTAGTATTTACCTTATATGTTTGTGCTTATTTTTAGTTTTATTTTTAATTTTACCACCAAGAGGATAAGGTTGAAAAATATTAGAATATGAAAATATTATTGGTGCTTATTAGTAATTTGCAAAGAATGTGAAAGTCTATAAATATATAGTTGTGTAGCTATTATTAGATATGAAATGAGATAATAGAACTTTTTTCAATTAGAAGATTAATGTACATTTTACTATTAATAACATACATTATTATAACACAACTATGTTTTACTTACTAAATATACTGACACATATTTTATTTTTATAAAACAAAATCGTTCAAATAATTATACTATTTTAATTATTAATTAAAATAAAAAACTAAAATATTAAATAAAACTAACACTACGTGGCTTGGCACGTAACAATCACCTAGTATATATATATATATTTTTTTTTTTTTGAATACAAGAAAGAAATTCTTCTCAAACTACAATAATTCCATTATCAATTTATCTTTTACGTTATTATAAATCACAAATTAGAGCACGTGATTTTCACGATTTACCTAGTGTTATTCGAAATAGGATAGTCGAGACTATCTTTTTATAGCGGGGGGCCTTGCCTTTCCATTGCAAAACTCAAATAAAATACTTTGAATCGTTGTTGCTCAGATTGAAATTGAGGAGAATCGTCCGTACCGACCCAGCCGCCGCTGTCTTCAACCTCTCATTCGAAACCTTTTCTCAGGTTAGCTTATTTCTTTTTGCTCCTTTCTTTCTTACGTTTCCTGATCTAGGGTTTCTTTTAACTTCTTAACAAATGCTCGCTTGGAATTTTTCTGTTTGCTTTACGATTTGATTTTAATTTTGGGTTCTTCATAGCTGTTTAAGATTTGATTTAGGTTTTATCTTTCGATTTTTTCTTATTAGTTCATGATTACCAGAAGTTGCTTGTACTGTATATATATATATATTTTTGGGGTTGGGGGGTGTTTGAGACTGAGTACGTTGCGAGCGAGAACTTTCCCTAGGGAATCTTTACTTTGTCGAATTAAAGCTCACAGCTTTGTCCTGATTTGTTATTCTTTATTTTCAGGTTTGTAGGGAGTGAGTTTATCAAATAATTAGAATGGCCGGTTTGAAGGAAGTTCTTCCTGTGCCGAAAGCAACCACTATTACCCATTATGATCACTCTAATGATCCATGGTTTAAGAAGCGTTATAGCTCATCTGAAGCTGAAAGGGCTGAAGCTGTAATCAAACCCAATCCAGTTCCTCCTTACTTAAATCGTGCAGGCTTTGTTCCTCGTAAAGTAGAGGATTTTGGTGATGGGGGTGCGTTCCCGGAGATTCACATAGCTCAGTACCCTCTTGGCATGGGTAGGGATAAATCAGGGAAGCCTAGTGAGTCGAAAATTCTGCCACTTACGGTTGACGCCCATGGAAACATTGCTTATGATGCCATTGTGAAGCAGAACGAGAATTCAAGGAAGATTGTTTACTCACAACATAAAGATCTTATACCAAAGATCTTGAAAAATGAAGTCGACACTGCTGACGATGAAGATGAGGAGATGGAAAAAGTAATTGAAGAAACGACACAAGAAACAAAGGCTGCCCTTGAAAAGATTGTGAATGTGAGATTAAGTGCAGCACAGCCGAAAAATGTTCCTAAACAGTCATCAGACTCTAAATTTATCAAGTATAAGCCATCCCAGCAATCTGCAGCATTCAATTCAGGTGCAAAGGAGAGGGTTATCAGGATGGTAGAGATGCCAGTAGACCCACTTGAGCCTCCTAAGTTCAAGCATAAGCGAGTTCCCAAGGCTTCTGGCTCCCCACCTGTGCCAGTTATGCATTCTCCACCACGTCCTGTGACTGTTAAAGATCAGCAGGACTGGAAGATACCGCCATGTATTTCAAACTGGAAGAATCCGAAGGGGTATACTATTCCCCTTGATAAACGTCTTGCAGCTGATGGGAGAGGACTGCAAGATGTTCAAATTAATGATAATTTTGCAAAGCTTTCTGAAGCGCTGTATGTTGCTGAACACAAGGCAAGAGAAGCAGTTGCTATGAGATCAAAAGTTCAAAAGGAGATGCTCATGAAGGAAAAGGAAAGGAAAGAGCAGGAATTGCGAATGTTAGCTCAAAAAGCACGTTCCGAGAGAACTGGTACAGCTGCCCCAGCAGCTATTCCTATGCCTTCCGAGAAAAGCTCAATGGATGCAGCTGACACACGAGGGGATTATGATCGTCCAAGGGAGCGAGAGCGAGAAAGAGAACGGGAAAGAGAGATGGATTATCCAAAGGAGACAAGAGAGGAAAGGGAAGAGCGGTTACAGCGGGAGAAAATTCGTGAAGAGCGGCGCAGAGAAAGGGAAAGAGAGAGAAGATTGGAAGCCAAAGATGTAGCAATGGGCAAGAAAAGTAAAATTACTAGAGATAGAGATCGTGATATCAGTGAGAAGGTCGCTCTTGGCATGGCTTCTACAGGAACTGGAAGGGGAGAGGTTATGTATGACCAGAGGTTATTCAATCAAGACAAAGGAATGGAATCTGGTTTTGCCACGGATGACCAGTACAATGTGTATGACAAGGGCTTGTTTACAGCCCAGCCTACTCTTTCAACCCTCTACAGACCTAAGAAAGATATTGATGCTGAGATGTATGGAGGTGCTGATGAGCAATTGGACAAGATCATGAAGACTGAACGATTCAAACCCGACAAGGCATTTGCTGGTACTTCCGAGAGGGCAGGTCCAAGAGATAGGCCAGTTGAGTTTGAGAAGGATGCTGAAGAGGCTGATCCTTTTGGACTAGACCAGTTCTTGACAGAGGTGAAGAAAGGGAAGAAAGCTATGGACAAGGTTGGTTCTGGAGGGACAATGAAAGCAACTGCAGGCTCTGCAATGCGAGATGGCTACGAGGGTGGAGGTTCAGGCAGAAGTCGCATTGGGTTTGAGAGGGGTCGTTAAAGAGCCACTCCATGCTGGTTCAGACATATTATTTGCAGAATTGAATATATAACAACTGTTTTCCCCTATGAGAGGGGACTGAGTCCAACTGCTCCTCCCTATATTGACTTGCTGATTAAGCCTCTGGCAGGCCATGCTTGGTATGTGGAAATACGAAGTTGAAAAGAAATCATTGTTCTGTGGAGGAGGATATGTGCTTTATGTTAACTTTCGTTTGTCGAGATGCTTTAATTAAATGCAGAAGTTGCGAAGTTAAGCTCCCATGCTAAGTTGTAACTGTTTCAAATTGCTTTCTACTTGCTTAACTTTGTTAGTACATCTAGAACAGAGAACCGGTGTAAACAACTTAAGGTTGATATTTTTAGGTTTATATTTTACCGTAATGACTATTTTATCTGTCAAATGCCCTGGAATATGGGTGGTGCTTGTTAAAGGTACTGTTTAGTTGGTTGACCTATTTGTTCACTGTACTTTGTGACTCTTAATAGAATCCTCATATTTCAAAAATGCTGGGTTCAACTTTTTTTTTTTTTAATGAATCAGAATATGTATTGGCAAAAACAAATTGCTTACATCCTAATAGCACCCAAGAAGGCCTAAAATAATCATCTATACATATAATACTGGGTTCAACTTAATGTCATATGTTCAAAAAAAAAAAAAAAAAACTTCATATTATGTTCTTAGGATGCTTATAAATTAGGATAATTACATAATGCACCATTTTTTGTAAAATATTTACATTTTTACGTTCAAAGAATGTTTTTTTTACATTTTTACGGTTTTTTAAAAAATAATACGAAAACAACATAAAATCAACAAAAAAAACAACATAAAAGTAATATAAAAATAACATCAAAATAACAACAAAAAAAAAAACAACAAAAAATAACATACATAACAAAAAATTAACAACAAATGAACAAAATTTCAACATAAAAAGACCGTATTTTATGTAAATAAAATAAAAAAAATCGTAAAAATGTTTAAAATTCCGTAGAACCGTATTTTTGTTGTTTTTGTGCATTTGTGAAATTAACCTTATAAATTATTCCATAGTCAAAATTGGAATACTAGGACATATTTACAATTTGTTGTCTTTCTTGGCTAAACAAGGCTATCGGTTGTTGTCTAATGATACTTCTATGGCTCGTAGGAACTACAAAGCTAGATATTATCCTAATGGTAGTTTTTTATCTGTTATATTAAGACAAAATCCAAGCTTTATATGGTGTAGCATTTTTGAAGCTCAGGACCTGGTGCGGGCAGGAGTTCGAAGATAATTTGGGTTTGGTGCGAATGTCAGTATTTTAAGGGAACCTTGGCTACCTGATTCAAGTAATCCATATGTTTCTTCAACCCATCCAGGATTGGAGAATCAGGTTGTTAGTTCATTGCTGGTTGTTGATTCTAAAACCTAGGATGTTGAGGTCATAATGGATCTTTTTAATGAGCGTGATAGTGCACTGATCATGTCAATTCAGCTAAGTGACACGGCTGAGGTGGATAGCTGGTTTTGGGCGAAAGAAACTTCAGGAATTTTTACTGTAAAGAGTGCTTACAAGCATTTACAATTGGTTAAAGGTGAGTTTCCAATTGTTGTAGAAAGAGATGGCTGGAATAAGCTTTGGCAGCTGCATATTCCTCCCAAAGTTCACGATTTTTTGTGGCGTTCTATTTCGGGATATCTCCCTACGAAGGCTCAGCTGCACACTAAGCATGTTTATGTCGATCTCATGTGTCCTCTGTGTCATATGGCTGTGGAAACAATTTTTCATGTGCTAGTTGATTGCCGTTTTGCTCGATCATGTTGGAACTTGTCCATTTTGTCTGCTGCTACTGGTGTCGAGCAATCTTTTAGCAGCTGGTTTTTTAGTTTGCTGGAGACTAAACTAACAACAATCTGTCTTGAAGCTGCTATGGTTAGCTGGGGAGTTTGGAAGGCTCGGAATGTTGTGTTTTGAAATAAAAAAGCTTGCTCAGCGACTGAAGTGGTCAAATCAGCGCGCTCTGTCCTTGATCATTGGATTACTGCTCAAACTCAAAAAAGGGGCCGATTAGGGGTGTTCATAAAATAGCCGATCCAATCCAATCCACACGATCTAATCCGCAAAGTGCGAATATCCGCACTTGTGCAGATTGGATTGGATTGAAAAATTCAAAATTCGCACTTGTGCGAATTGGATGTTGATTGACATATAAAAGTAACCGATCCAATCCAATCCACACATCTTTATAAAAAATTAAAAAATATATATATACAAATAATATTTAAATGTAAAGAAAATAGTAATTTAAAAGTTTATTATATATAATACAATTATATTTTAAAACTTAATAGATAAAATATATATTCTATTATTATATATAATTTTTTTTTACCTACAATTTAAAATAAAAATAAATGTTTCTTTATACATATAATTTTTTTTCTTCATTTGAGTTTGTTATTTGTCATTTATTTTAATGTATTGTTGGAAACATAAAAAAATTATAATTTGTTTTATTTTGTTACTAGTTATGTGAAAAAAATATTTTTTTCATAAATATTAAATAATTTAATATTAAAAAGTAACCAATCCAATTCGCACTTTTGCGGATTGGATTGGGTTGTATTTGAGCCATTGTGCGGATTGGATTGGATCCAAAAAATGAAATCCGTATAAGAATATTTTTTATTTAAGGAAATATATTTCTATTTAAAGAAATAAATTTCTATTTAAGGAAATAAATAAATAATTGATTTTTTGATAAATGAATATTTTATATTCATTGAATCTGGACAAAATCAATTATGTAATATTCTATATATGGTCAGATTTAAATATTCATTACCTGATTTGATTTCCTGAATTAATTGTCAAAATATTCTGACAATTAATGTGGCACAAATACTGATGGAGTATCTCACCTATAAATATAGGGTCTCGGTCCCCGAACTCCTCACTCATTCTGTTCATAACAGCAAAATCCATCTAAAGAGAGTTGAGAGATCGAGGAAGCCCGATTACCCACATCAATCGATTTCTTTTGCAGATCAAGCTTATGTGGGACTAAAGCTCAAAGATTCAATGGCTGGAGGTATTTCGATCCTTAAATTATAGTGCATATATGATTTATTAATTCCGCACTTTATACTTAATCATATATGTTTCAATTTATACAAATAAATGTCTAACAGTTAGTATCAGAGCGGAATATATATCTCTGCCTTGATTTTTTTGAGTTTCATATATATATATATATATATACTTTTACGGGGTTCTTCATTTATAATATAAATTATATATATTTTATATATACTTCTATATTATATAATTCCGATTATATATATATTCATACTCAATTTATTTTTTATATATACATATATATATATATTTATCTTCATATTTACGTTCATATACATATATTATATACATTCATTTATACCGTATAATATATATATTTCTGGGTATACACTTTCATATTATTATTCATTTATTCATTGATTTCTTTCCATATAATTAATTATCATATTCTATTATATATTTGTATGATATTTTATATGGTTTAATATGTATATGCAAGTATATATGTATATATATACGTATACAATATCGATTTTGGTTATATACATAGTTTATATATATATACTTTTTTTTTATTTCCGTATATATATATTCATTTTATATATATATATACACTTTTACATTCATATTTCATAATCTATATGTTCATATATGTACACATTTATATTTATATTTACATACTGTGTATATACATATAACTTTCATATATATATGTTTATATATAATACTCAATGCTTCCATATTTTTATTGCATAAAATTGTATGTAATACTATCTTCCATACATTAATGATGATTTTATGCAGTATATACATTGTATACGAGTATATATATACATGAAGGTTTTATTTTTCGGTCTGTAATTTTTTCGTTTTTATTTTCGGTATTTATTTCGAATCCTCTATTTATTACTATATTCATATAATATTTTAGATCGATTTTATGAATGAAAAAGATTTGAAAATCATCTGAAAACTGAAAAATTCTCTTAAGAACACGATCGGACCCAAAAGAATTTTTATAAAATTAAAGTCTACATTTTACGTGTTTTTTATGCTTGAAATCAATATGGATCTCTTAATATATTCATTTAGATCATTTTGGAATTGATTTCATGAATTTTATCGTCGTTGTCGTTTTTCAGGGCAATTTTTTCAAAAAAAAAAAGGAAAATTAAGAAAAATTTAAGAAAATTCGAAAATTTTATTATTTTGATTTATTTTTTGGAATTTTATTTTATTTCCTTATTTTTGTTGATTTAGTCAATTAAATTACATTTGTTTAAACTTTCCATTATTGTTTAACATATATCTTCATATATTCTATGTTATTTAGTAATAAATTATTATGGAAAGTTTTTAATTTGGTAAATTAATTACATGCTTTATTTTTACATGTAATTACAATAATTGTGATATTTTTAGAATGTGAATATTTGATTATTCTACAATTAAGTGCGCAATTATTATATTTATTTACTAATTAAGTAATTTACTGATTTAATTAATTGATAATCTGCTATTAAGTACAATCTTTAATTGTGCATTTAATTCATTTCATATAATTAGTTGTACTAATTTGTATATTTACCTTATTTATATAAATTAATTATTAGTGTAAATATTTAAGATATTATATGGTCATAAATGCATAATTAATTACATAATATGGAATTAAGCATTTAATTTATTATCATACAATAATTGTATTAATTTGTATTTATTTAGAAATTTTTTTTTAATACAATTAATTTAAATTTGTATGATTTAAAAGCTATACATAAATTTCTTTTATAGTGCTAGATATATTTAAAAATATTCAAACATTAAGATAGGTTGAATATTTTATATAGCACATTAAGTTTCATAAAACTTCATAAAATTATTCATAAAACTTTCCTAAAATGAATAAAATATGAATAAAATATTAGTAATTTTGTGGTTTGACATAAGAAAACATGAACATGGGACAAATACTCATATCTAGAACGGTTTTTAATGATCTTCGGACGACCACACTAGGAGCACTAATCTCAGTGATTGTCTATTATGTTAATAACGAAATTACTTTTAGGTAGAGCCCAATACCTAATGTCAAAGTGAAAATATAATTTTATATAATTAGGGAGTAGCCACAACATCCTTATTTGTATAAAATTGTATATTAATTAAAATTCACCTTAATGGACATAACTTGTAATTAATTATATAGGCATAATAATTTTACCCCACAGGGATTTTATTATATTTGTATAATTAATTAGGATAATATGTTAAATTAAATTCTCTTAATTTACCCCACAGGGAGTTATGGGGATTCAATTTAATAGTGTTATCACAAATTTAATAAAGATAGATAATAAACTTTCATTTTCCTAAACTAATTGTTTAATTAAATCTATCATAAGGTTCATCTAATTTTATTAAATTTAAAATTTAGCCCACAGGCAATTTCGGATTTAGTAAAATTTTAATCTTCAGTTTATACTTTGGTGTCTAGTGAACCACATAATTTTAAATAATTAGGGAGTAGCCACATCATCCTTAATTATATAAAATTATATATATTAAGTGGATCAAGATCACATAATAGACATGAATTATGTGAACACAATAATCTTACTCTACAAGGATTTTATTATATTTACATAATTAATATGTTAAATTAAATTCTCTTAATTTATCCCACAGGGAATTATGTAGATTTAATTTAATAATTTTATCATAAAGTATAAAATTTTGAAACATTTATAAATAATTAAGTGTTTCATACCTTTCATTGAGATAGAAATATTAAACTTTAAGTTTTTCATAAATTGTGTAAATCTATCATAATCTACATCTAAATCTAATCTTATTAAATTAAAATTTTAGCCCACAGGTAATTTTATTTAATAAGATTTCATATTTAAGCATGTTTATTCATTGGTAAAAACATGATTCATTTAAACTTCAAAACTTTATATGTAATTTTATTACATCACTATTCATAAATTTCTTCCATACCAGTAGAAATTTCCAAAATTTATTCGGATAACTTCATTTAAAATGTACAGTTTTTACTGTATAATTAAGAAAAATAAATCACACTTTATTATCACCAATAAATTTTAATTTATTGTGTATGAATTCATTCTAATATAGTTAATGTGATTATTAACACATAGTGGATTATTTTAGATTGTTATTCCACATTCATAATTTCTTGCAAGGTTTACAAATAAACCTAAGAAAGTCAGTAACTATGAGCAATCTTATCTACAGACAAGATAAGTTCTCACATTTAGAAGTTTAAGAAACAAGCAATATAGTAGTGGCTTTGTTTTAAAATTAGCAAAGACCTTTATGTTCCAAGCTTCTTTTGAAACTTAAGGTCTTTACTATAAAATGATGTCACTCATAAAATGTGCAAGTTCAATCTGACAATAAGAAATGTGTTATCAATAAGAATTCTTCTACATTATAGCACCAAAAATTATGGAACATATCTCCATAAATAGAATAAATGTTAGTAAATGGTGGGGATATTCATTACACTTGATTTTACTAACTTTATTTAGAACTTGTGTGAATTTCATTAAGAATATGTATTCCAACAAGTCGCATACTAGAATTCTATCATATTAGAAATCATACAAGTCAATTAATTTTGAAGACATGGACTCAAATTTTGCATCTCTTTTTTAACGATTACTCACATAAATAATTTTTCTACAAAAGTATAGATTTATATGTTTCAAAGACATTTAAATCTTAAGTAGAGAAATGGTGCATTTTGCATATTAAGATAGTAAGATCAAATATAAAATAGAGAATACTACATTAAAATTAGCGAGTATGGATAAACTCCCAGTCTATTTGCAAAGTTTCTTTAAAAGTATGGGTTCATTGCCTGATACATATGCTTGGTACACCCAAATTATAGTGTGTGACAGATTTAAGAAACTAAGTATTTTTTGGACATGGGGTGGAGGCTACATAGCAAACTCCAATCTTTCCTAAATCTTTGTCTATTGATACTCTTCAATGGGGTGTACATATCGAATCGTGTTCTAACTAAAGTTGTTTCTCAAACATATTTTGAGTTGTGATAAGGTTGAAAACCGACTTGATGACATGTACACATTTTATAAATACCCATATATAGTTAGAGTACAATTGTCAAAGAAAAGATCTGGGCCCAAAACCATAAATGAGCATATTTCATTTGAAAAGCTATAAGGTTTAAAGGTTACATATTTATTATCCATCTCACAACACTAGAACTGTGGAATTAAGAATTGACTTGATCAGTGGGAGTGATCTATCTAGGAACCTAGTTTCTGAGAAAGATCATTCATATTTTCTCAAACTTCCACCTCAAGTGTTAGATTAATTATGATTCACAAAATACCCTTAAGGTTAATGGTTATTGAGAATTCATAACTAATCATTAATAGTCTACAAGTCATTGATAAAATTCTAATAAGTTATGTTATTTAGTAATTGCTTATAATTTCTAAAATAACATGCATATTGAACCATTTGCTCTTTTAAGAGTTTGTTGGTCCATCCTTAAGATGACTTATTAGAGCAATAAAATCAATGTTTTCTAGTGATTACATTTTGTACAATAAGAGTTCAACTACAATATTAATTTGAGACACAAATTAAATTATAGAATGATAAAGAATTGAAGTTGTAGTACAACATGCCATGAATGAAGAAATGAATATCTTAAAGAGCAATAAAGTTTATCTTTAGTAAAGTTGCCTAATGGGGTGGAGAACATTAATTAAGCATAAGTTTTTTCACCAATAATATTCATTAGGCAACATTGAGAAACATAAAGATATAAAAGAATATTCATTGCTAAGAAGTTCATTTTGAACTAAGAATCAATAACAAAAGAGATTTACATTCTCACTTGTCTTTATAAAAGATTCTATTATAGACATTGACATTTGTTGCTCGGTTCAATTCATTAATTAATTCCAAACAGTAAACTAGAGGAGAAGGTATACAGACTACCATAAATATTTTCCTCTAATAGTGGTGAACATATGCAAGCTTAAGGTGTCTACCTGTAGATTTAAACAAACATCTCACAAATTGGTATTAAATCATCTTTTCCTTTAGGTTTGAAAAGAAAATTATGGAAATAATTATATACCAGAAGGTTAGTGGGAGTAATATTTGTTTTATACATAGACAATATGTTACTTACAAATGATGATAAAAGTTTTCTATATGAGGTAAAATAATTCATATCTCAAATTATTATTTTGAGATAAGGAATATAAATAATATATATAATTTTAATTAATTAGAGAATAGCCACAACATCTCTGATTAAATAAAATTATGTATTATTCATCTGATATAACTTTTAACTTTAAGTGTGATAAATTCAACTCGAACCAGCATCTGAAAAATGATTTGGAATGAGAATAAATTAAGAACATTCATTTGCTTCTATCTTAGAAGCCTAATGTATGCCTAAGAGTCTGAATAAGACTTTGCATTACATTTGTTTCAAGATCGTTAAATAGTATCAGAATAACTAAAGTTAAGACCACTTTATTCTTCATACAAAGTGATGAGGTGTCTTTACGATACTAAAAATTATAATCATACATATTTGTTAAGATGAATTGACCATCTGGAAATATAGT
The DNA here is from genome assembly GCF_029168945.1 of Cannabis sativa. Classification (NCBI taxonomy): domain Eukaryota; kingdom Viridiplantae; phylum Streptophyta; class Magnoliopsida; order Rosales; family Cannabaceae; genus Cannabis; species Cannabis sativa. The sequence continues at coordinate 66,817,360 of NC_083601.1, forward strand.
TAACTAATTAGATTCTTCCACACTTCACTGGTTATATTGATTCACGTAAGTCAATATTTTATTACAACCTTAAGATTACCAGTAAGTTATATTGTGGAGAATCTTGATTGTTATTTCCACTATAGAAGTCACATTCATTTATTGTTTTGAGGATACATCTCGTATGATGTATTATAGAGTTTCATAGTAGGCCTAGAGTTCAGAATTACAGTTTCATTAGGCCATTAAGAAAGTTTTGCGATAAATTCAGCTACAATATTTATGGCTAAATAACTATAAAAGTACTGGTCGAAGCTAGCATATCGACATTAAGAATTTAGTCATAGAAAGGCGTGATAAGTGGTCATTAATCACGCAAACTGAATTGGGTGATCGCACATCCTTGACTAAAGGCATGCCGCAACACAAATTCAAGGATCATAAAGTAAATATGGGATTCAGTTAACCCATATGCAGTTTTTTATTTGTACAACCAAAAATTATTCAATGAAACTCTAATTTCGATAGTTTCTCATATTTATGTGCACCTTAATTTCATCTGAGAAAATTATCGTAAGAGGACCTGAATAAACATAAGGGTTAGGGTTTATTCGCTTAAGTACATTGTCACATAAAGTACATTGTTATATAATAAATATATCGTAATACATGGAAGATAATACTCGACTTATAATGAGGACATGTCGCTATGATTCGTATGTTTATTATATAATGAGGAACGTTTGAGTTTGAATGTTTTAGTCTAAATGCTGACCAAGTGGGAGAATATAAGAATATTTTTTATTTAAAGAAATATATTTCTATTTAAAGAAATAAATTTTTATTTAAGGAAATAAATAAATAAATAATTGATTTTTTGATAAATGAATATTTTATATTCATTGAATATGGACAAAATCAATTATGTAATATTCTATATATGGTCAGATTTAAATATTTATTACCTGATTTGATTTCCTGAATTAATTGTCAAAATATTCTGACAATTAATGTGGCACAAATACTGATGGAGTATCTCACCTATAAATATAGGGTCTCAGTCCCCGAGCTCCTCACTCATTCTGTTCATAACAGCAAAATCCATCTAAAGAGAGTTGAGAGAGCGAGGAAGCCCGATTACCCACATCAATCGATTTCTTTTGCGGATCAAGCTTATGTGGGACTAAAGCTCAAAGATTCAATGGCTGGAGGTATTTCGATCCTTAAATTATAGTGCATATATGATTTATTAATTCCGCACTTTATACTTAATCATATATGTTTCAATTTATACAAATAAATGTCTAACAATCCGCACTTAGTGCGGATCGGATGCACTATGAACAAAATAGTGCAGATTGGATTGGATGAACACCCCTAGGGCCGATGGATGTTCCTTTTAATAGCAGTGAGCAGTGACGAAAATTTGGGTGTGTGGCTCGAAATGGTGATGGTAAGTTGGTTGAGGCTATCTTGGGTAGCCGGTTTGGCTCTGTTAGACCAGAGATTGCTGAGGTGATTGGAGTGAAGGAAGCCTTAAGTTGGATTAAGCGGAAAGGATAGGAAGATGTGATACTTTAGTCTGATGCTTTGGTGGTTGTTCAGGCGGTGAATAGTTATGTTCAATTGCCTTCTGATTTTGGTTTGTTGGTTAGAGATTGTCGTTCTTTGCTTACTGGTCTCCAATTCTCCATAATGTTTCTTTATCCTTTGTTAAACGGTCTGCAAATAGGGTTGCTCATTGTGTCGCAAAAGAGTCTTATTTTATGTCAGATGGTGTCTTTAATGAGCTGAATGCTCCTCTTAGACTTAAATATATTGTAACTACTGAATGTTATTGAATAAATGATATTTCCTTTGTTAAAATAAAAAAAAAAACAAAAGAACCACTATTGCTTTACAAATTCGTTGAGTTATTTACTTACTGAAAAAACAAAATAATGTGGTATCACTATTGTTCTATGTTGATTTGATAACTAAAGATATATATACAAAGAATTGTCAATTTCATGCATCTTTATGAGCTTTGACTCATTAGTCCTCAAGTACCATTATATCAAAATAGCTGAAATAAATGGCTCGTTATTATGTATCTTCAGTTACACATTAGTAAACATGGAAAGTTTAAACATTCCATGCATATAACTTCTTCTGGAAGAGGGTGGGCAACCAACCACTTCTTAGTTAAACTATTGGATTGTATTATTATTATTATTTAATATAATATTATGGCTCTATTTAGTTAAACTTTTACTTATAGCTAGAAGTATAAGAGTAATATAAATTTTGACTTATTTTTACTATTTGGATAACTATTATATGAAAAAAAAAAATTAATAAAAAGTACTTTTCAAAGTATTTGGATATCATTAAAGAAAAATCTTTTACAAGTAAATTAAGAATCATGTAAATTATTTTAATTTTAAAAATAGCTTCCGAAAAATCTTTTTTAGGAGAAGTTACAAATCCTAACTTCTTCCAAAAGAACTTTTAAGTTAAAAAATGACTTTTCATTTTTTATCCAAACACCCTTAGAATGACTTTTTTAATTCTAAAAGCTAAAAAAAAAAGCTTAAAAACTAAGTCAAACGGGACCGATGTTTAGTATTGAGTTATAATATATATTATATAAACTAGACCCCAACATCGGCTACAAGTCGAGTCCCAAGTCTAGGTCCCAGGTTCATGTTTGAATTCGAGTCCGAGTTGAGTCTAGGTCCAGAATCAAGTTCGGACCTCGAGTCCAAGTCTTGAGTCTGAATCCTGAGTTTAGGTCCGAGTTCGGGATTAGGTCCCAAATCCCAGTCAGGGATTGAAATTAACCTCGAATCCTTTGTAATTATTATAATGCAAGTTAACTTGAACCATTTATTAAGTATTAAAAATTTAAATCGTAATAATTAATACAATACATTACTTTATCCAAACATAATATTATTAATTATTTAATACAATACGACTCTTACACAATGTACAAAACAAGCCCTTACTGTTTTTTTTTTAATGTTTACGTTTATTTTTATTTATTTGTTATAAAAAGGAATGCTTCTTGTAGAATTTAAACCCTTAAGCATTATAGCATAGTTATGTATTAGTAGAGTTCTAAATGCAAAAATACAAATTTGCAACCACAAGTTGAAGCACCAAACAAATAAAAAGAATACACAGAAAGGTTGTTATGTAAGCATATGAAGCATGCACTAATTGGAATAGAAATAGAATCCATGGCCTAGAATAATATCAAGGATGGAGTTTATATAATGCTACTTCTCGAACTTTGCCAGGCAAAAAGCAAAGAAATAAAGGTGATTAATAACTGAAAACATAATATGAGAAATCATCGTATGATCATAACATTTTAGATCATATATGGTTGAGTGACTCATTATTTGCACCATGTCCGCCTCCTAAAAGTCTGGAACAAGCTAAGCCTTCTGAACCAGTCTGCACAAAAGTTGAGTTAGAAAGTCAAGCTAATGGAAAACAAGTCGGCAAGGAAGGCAGTGCTCACTACTAGAATTCACTTGAGAGCTTTAGGAAACTTACCCTACACCAGCTATGGTTTTCGGCCTTTAAAGAAAGCTGCCTTTATAGAAACCAATTCCATGAAATCTCTTAACCATAGATATTGGAATCAATTTGTTGGATATTTGGAAAACTTTGTCTCAAAATAGTAGAATAGTTGGGAGACTTAGCCTGGAATGTGAGAAGCACGATCAAATTTAAAGCAATATGAAATTAAGCTAAACAGAATTAAAATGGAAAATTCATCAAAAATTATTAAGAGACTACAGAGAACAACCCATAATGAAAGCATAGGGAATTAAAGAGAATTGTTAAAAGGCATTACTGGTGCCTAGCACCTTGCTTTGTGTCATAACGCTATTGGTGTAATTAAGTATCGGTTCTCATATAACTTAAAAAAAAAAATTTAAAGAGTATCGCTAACTAATTGCGAGACGTCACCTATAGAAGATATTAGGCACTATTGGTACCCAATAGGAATGCTCTGAATTAAAATACCAGCATAAGAAAAACTAACTAAACCAATAAAAGATTTCGCCATATAAAATCATTGGTGGGACAGTGGAAAGGTTCAGTGAGGTATTTAACAAAGCTTCATTTGCTAACAATGAACTTTGAAAATGCAAATCAAAATGAGGACAATCATCAAAATTCACAATGAAAGCAATCGACAATGTAACAAGCTTTATATCATGCTCTGAAGAATTTAAATCAGTCACTATGAAAGTAGACATACACATGGATTGTTTTCAAGGTAGATCGTAACAAGCTTATCTTTCGAACCAGCAACAGCGTCGGCAATTGCATCAAGTGACTCTATTTGGTTGTCATTCAACCATAGGTCTTCCAATCTATCACAATTTTCATAACAGCAGAAGTGGAAAGAAAGTCAGGATCTCTAATGTCAAATTGGTAGAAGATTGTGGGTTAAAGAAAAATAAAATATCAACATCAGAGCTTCAGGAAAACAGAAATACACATACTGTGTCAGATTTTTAATGTCGTCCACAGAAGTTAGCTTATTTGATGATACATCCAATACACGTAGGTTAACTAAGGTAGACAAGCCTTCCATTTTCGAAATCCCATTGTGGCTCAAGTACAGTTCTTCTAGAGCAACACATTCCTGAAACAATAAACACATTGAAAACAAGTTTCTTTTTCAATCAAACAATAAAAATGCACGTCTATTCTAGAAAAATGGGTTCGTTCACAAATTTAGAAGACATACCTCAAATCCTTTCATAGAAGTTAATCTATTACTTTGCAAGCTAATCTTCTTTATGCATTTCAGCCCACATAGATTAACTACCTTGATACGATTCCTCCCAAGCCACAACTCTTGTAAATTATTCAAAGTTTCCAAATTTTCAATCACCTGAATAAACCACCCAAACGCTTAGACATAAACAAACACTTTAAAAACAATACTGGACAAGTTTGAATTGAAGGATATCTAAGCAATGAAAAAAACTTACCCGCAATCTGTTGGAGCCAAGTTCAAGAATTTGCAATTCATGAAAGTGATCTATCTCTTCTATCTTAAGAACTTCATTTTTAGACACATACAGCTCCTTGAGGGTGTTGCTGACCTTAGATAATCCATGTAAAGCAGTAATCTCATTGAAAGAAACATCAAAAATTAGAAGACTCTTGAATATGCTGACATCAGGTATTTTTGTCAACTTATTATCCCTGAAAACCAATTCCTGATAAACAAAAAAAAAAAAAAATGTGCTATAATCAATGCAATAAAGATTAACCTAGGAACAGTGAAAAGAAAAGGACATGAAAACCCTAAGCAAGAAACAATTCTACATAGCAACAGGAAGGGATTGGATAACCTCAATATCCGACAAGGCGTGCCAGCTAGAGAGGGGCTCGACAGCGGCATCTTCAATGAGGTTTTGGCGTAGAGAGAGCTTCTTAAGGTTGGAGAGGTTTGCGATTCGAGGGTCCAGACTCGTTAACCGGTTGGCCGTGAGGTCCAACTCCGTTAGACTCGGAGGTAACTCGATCGAGTCGAGATCGTGGAGCTGGAAGCTGCTGAGATCGAGAACATCGGAAGAAAGGTCAAGATCGACCGTTTGATCGTCAGACGCCACGGAATTGGTCTCCGGTGAAGCTGCGGTCCGGTCGGTCATCGGAAAATTGGTTGTGTAGGCTGTTTTTTCCTGGCTTCTTTCTTTTGATTCTCACGCTTTACAACTTTCGGCCTTCTGTAGTCTTTTAGCAGATCTGGATTTATGGGCTTCGACAAAAACATGGGCCTTGGCCCTTAACTGCATATGCATACGGATTTTTACACCATAGAAATTTGAGAAATTTACATGGTATAACTTTTGCTATTTTTTTACAAAAATACTGCCAGGCGGTATTTTTTTACTTTTTTACTGTGTTTTTTTATAAGTTTCATACTGCAGTATACGGTGTTAAGTTTTTACTGGTGTTCTACTAGTGTTCTACTGTTGTTTTGAGTTGTTCTGCTTTGTGTTTTATAAAACACAGTATTTTTGAAAAGATTTCCGTGTGACAGTATTTTTGTAAAAGTTAACCCAAATTCCAGTATTTTTGTAAGTTTCCCTAGAAATTTTGTAATTTTTTTTTACGTACTGTGAAGCCGAATTTTTTTTAATAATATTGTGTAAGTTTTTTACTATGTACTGTATTATGTTAAATTTCTACTGTTATTTTACGGTTATTTTTAATTATTCCACTATTATTTTAATTATTTTATTTTGTTGTTTTATAAAAAGATAGTATTTTTGTAAAAAAAAATCCTTGTAACAGTAAAATTGTAAACTTTCGTTCTAAATCTATTATTCTTATAAAAACTCTATGCATAACATGAATATTTTTTTTATAAGGGGATCTTCCAAAAATATTCAATTTTCCTTTTATCATTTTTACATTGGGATAATTTCACAAATGCACAAAAATAACAAAAATACGGTTTTACGGAATTTTAAATATTTTTACGATTTTTTTATTTTATTTATATAAAATACGGTCTTTTTATGTTGAAATTTTGTTCATTTGTTGTTAATTTTTTGTTATCTGTATATTATTTTTTGTTGTTATCTTGATGTTATTTTTATGTTACTTTTATGTTGCTTTCTTGTTAATTTTATGTTGTTTTCGTGTTATTTTTTGGAAAACCGTAAAAATGTAAAAAAAAATATTCTTTGAACGTAAAAATGTAAATATTTTACAAAAAATTGTGCCTTATGTAATTATTCCTTTTACATTTGTATTGTCATATTTTTTTTACATTATTATTGTATAAAATTTTCAAAAAGACTGAGTTAAAGTTTTAAATTATAAAAATACTGTATTTCAGTAAAATAAAAAAATAACTCTAAAACAACTTGACAAACAACATGAAAATAATAAAAAGATAACTACAAAGCAACGAAAAATAACAAAACAATGACCTAATTGCAATATGCAAAATAATATCAACTCCTCAATATGTTTTTGTATTACGAAATTTATTTTTTACTTTTTTTTGGCAACTTGATTTATCTTTTTATACTATTATATTATTTTTTTCATAAAATTTATTTTTTATTTTTTTCTTTCTTTTTTGAGTTAGTGGCAATTAAAATAATAATTTATTTTTTAAAAGTTAAATAAATAATTACATTAATAATATAAATAATAAAATTTTATGATTTCTAAATGTGGTATATATAATGGGCAATATATAATTAATATGTCACTATCTACTACTGCACATTGTGTCAATTAAAAAAACTAAAAAAATTATCATTGTATTTTAATTAATAAAATGTGTCAAAAAATAAACTAAATATATTTTTCTAAATTACAAAACAACACACATACAACTAAATTAATTGTCAAGAAGAAACTAAATATATATATTATTCAAAAAAATATACATGAATAAAAAAATAACGTTAAGGGTGCGTTTGGAAAGCCACAATGTAATTGGATTTGTGTGTAATTGGAGGTAATTACACAATTTGACATGTTTGTCTGACCATGTAATTACATTGTAACTGTGTAATTGGAAGTAATTGAGGGGTTCCAATTACACTCTCCAATTCTCATGGCCCCCCATGAGAATTGAATGTAAATAATTACTAAAAACTTTCCATATTAAACATTAGCTATTAAAAAATATTATTTTTCTATGTAATTACTAACTATTTTGCCAAACAAGATATTATGAATTCATATGTAATTACCAACTCATATCCAAACACACCTTGCATTTTAAAATATAGTGTAATTACTAAACTGTGTAATTACTACCCTAGTAATTACCCTACCTAGTAATTACTCAGTTACTTCCAAACACACCCTAAACAAAAAAAAAATTATGAAAACAACTTAAAAATGACTAAAATAACATAAAAATAGCAAAACAAATGCAATTATATACAACAACAAAATTATGTGAAATAAACTAAAAATATATGTAATATCCGCTAACTCCGAAAGGGTATTTTTGTAATTTTATTTAGCTGAGAGTATTTTTTTTATTTTACATATTTATGGATTTAAATACGTATGGGATTATTTTTATGATGATATAATATTTGATTTTATTGACATGTGCATAATGCCTAATAGATATATATGTCTCGATATTATTATATGGGTATATTATATTATTATTATTATTATTATTATTATTATTATTATTATTAACGTTATTATTATTATTATCATTATTGTTATTATTATTATTATTATAATTATTATAATTATTATTATTATTATTATTATTATAATTATTATAATTATTATTATTATTATTATTATTATTATTATTATTATTATTATTATTATATTGTTTTCTGTTTTTGGTATATACGTATGCATATATACGATACTATGTAGAACCGTCCCGTAACAACCGAAATTTTTGTGGAATGGGAATCGTTCCACTTCGGTTCAAAGCGATCTTTTGTTTGGGTTTAAACACGATAAAAATTAGGTTTTGAGCTCTATGTTCGTACACCCAAAACAGAGAACCAACGAGAGAGAGAGAGAGAGAGAGAGAGAGAGAGAGAGAGAGAGAGAGAGAGAGAGAGAGAGAGAGAGAGAGAGAGAGAGAGAGAGAGAGAGAGAGAGAGAGAGAGAGAGAGAGAGAGAGAGAGAGAGAGAGAGAGCACATATACGGCGTATACGATACCGAAAAATTTTGTTTCTTCAAACGGAGTGCAACCTGGGTGAAAGTTGGGGTTTGGGATCACTTATATACGACCTAAGGAAGCTTTTTAACGCAGTATAAGGGGCAGAAGTCGTCGTTTTAAGATTCGCCATTTTTGAAGCTTCAAAGGTGCGGCTTGGATACGGACTCGAATTCGAACGTGTTTAAGCTTGTTCTTGGGTCAAGGGAGGTTATATATGAGTGCATGGGACCCTAAGGATTGTTTTTGACGTAAGAAAATGAAGCTTTAACGTCCAAAACGAAAAACCAACATTTTGACTCCATTAAAGACGGTACACCGCCAACGAAGAAGACGACCCCGATCTGCCTTCTCGGACCACTTTTCTTGATCATTTTGAGGTCCTGAGCACTGTGGAGAGCTTCCCCAATCGAAAGGACGCTTCAAGAGCAATCGGAGACAAAGTTACACTTTATCGGCGACGAAACCGACGAGAACGCCGGCGACCACGTTCTGACTGTTTCTGAGGTGTTTTTCTTAGATATTTTTGTATATTTTGATTCCTTATTTTATTCTAAGGTGCTTGGTGAAGTTTCATAATTTTCTGAATTTATTTGGAATTATTGTGAATTATTTAGTATATTTTATAGATTAATTATGAAAAATACTTAGGGTGATCAGAAAAATCTAAATTTATTTTATATGATGGTCTATGGTATATAAACTGTTATAAAATTGGTAGATTAAATTTTTAGGCGATTATGTATTTTTCATGAATTATTGATGTTATTTTTTATTTTAATTATGAAAAATACTTAGGTTGCTTAGAAAATTCAAAGAAAATTATTTATGACTTAGTCCAGATTATAAACTGTGTTAGAAGAATTAGATTTGGTTTTTAATCAATTTTGGTATTTTTCATGAATTTACTTAATTAATGCTTAAGTTAATTATGAAAAATGGATAAGTGTTGTTAAAATAGTAAAATATATTTTTGTAATACCATTTACTGCCTATGATATCAAAAGGAATAGGTTTTATTATTTATTAGTTGCTGTAGGTATTTATAATTATTGGTAATTAATTAACTATTTATTTGGGTTTTAATGGGAATAAATAGTATTTTAGTAAATTTTACGTAAAAAGGTGTTGTATGAATTCATGTTTTACGTTAAGAATGTTTGTTTGAGTTCATGCAATATGTTTGTGTGAATCAAAATAATAAATGCTTATGTATGGTGTGTCATGCAAGTGAAATGGACCTATGTGTTACGTATTTTTACGTAAGTTTCTGTATGAGTTTAGAGATTCATACTTGAATGTATTTTGAGTGTATTGTTGTGTTAATGAATGTTTAGGATCTTGTTCTCAACAAGGAAATTTGTTGAGGTGCTCGAGGTAGCAAGTGTGGTCTTAGCAACTAAGGTAAGAAGAGTGGACATCTGTGCACAGGGTGTATGTTATGCATACAACTTGGGTTGGTTTGTTATTTAATTCGATTGTGTTGTGATTTCCTTATGTTTTGTGAGCATCGTTAGCATGAGAATAATATTAGGGTCTTGCTGCTTGTGTGAGCATAACACTTGTAGGTTATAACTTTATCATGGGTGAGTACAACTTATGGTAATTAATTGCCCTGTTGGATGCCAAGTGTGAGAATAACACAAGGCACGACAGGTTATCTCATGTCAGATCAACATGAGTGTATAGTTGATTATCGTATGTGAGTATAATGTGCGGTATGAGACTTGATTTATGCATGTGAGTACAACATACGTTGTGAATATATTTATGGAATATGAAATATTGTTGATTAATATCAAGAGGGATTTATGTCAAGTATCTAGTTAGGAGGGTTATGTCCTACATAGCTCTTCTTACTGGGCGTTAGCTCACGAGTACTCTGTGTGCAGGTAAGGGTAAGGCTAAGCAGTGAGATTGAAGAGCTCGAGGCGTGGACTGCATGTTAGGGGGCTGGCACAGTATTTTGCTTTTAATGTTTTTTTGTTTAATTGCTAAACATTTTGGAACTATTATTTTGACTTAACTAGTTCTTATTTAAGTTTACAGTACTAAAAGTATTTTGTTTTAAACAATGAGATCTCATGCTTGGATATTTTTCAATAAAGAAGTATTTGATTGTCTTTATCTTATTAAATTGTTTTATACGGACTATCCTATGTGACATCTCCGGAAATCAGGGTGTTACAATATGGTATCAGAGCAATACAGTCCTAAAGAATGTGGTTAGCCCTAACATGTAAAGTTCACCGCTATGAGACAAGCTCGATTCACTGTACTGTAAGTGGTTATTACTTATAATTAAGTTGCCTTAAATTTCTGCACGCGGGAGTGTAATATTCTTTTGATGTAAAATTGATGATCAAAATGATCTTGATGTGTTTTGGTTTGTGTGGTTCAGGAGTTTAGAAATGCCTCCTAGAAGGTCAGTTAGAGTGGGTCGAGGTCGAGGCCAAGGCCAAGGCCGAGATAGAGGCCGAGATGATGGAGGGATCAATGAACTACCTCAAGCACCACAGGGATGGGAAGAGCCCCTTGCCGCACTGGAAGGAATCATTCATAGGCAGGATGAAGAACTTCATCAGCTGAGACGTCAACCGGAGCCGCCAATCCAAATAAGGCAGGATGCAGAAAATAGAGACCCACCAGCTGCAGTGGTATATCCTGCTACAGAGGCTAGACATGAGTTGTTAGCAGAGAGATTTCGAAAACAACACCCACTTGAGTATGAGGGAGGCATAGACTCGGTAGTAGCTGAGGAGTGGATAAGTCGCATAGAAAGCATTTTGCAGATGCTAAGGGTCGATGGGAATGACCGAGTGAAGTGTGCATTTTACATGCTGAGGAAAGATGCTCGTATCTGGTGGGAGGTGGTGGAACAAACAAAGGATGTAGATACCATGAATTGGGATGATTTCAAAAGGGTCTTTAATGAGAAGTATTATAACTCAGCCGTTCTAGCAGCAAAGGTCGATGAATTTACTGGATTAGTCCAAGGGAGTCTTACTGTGACTGAGTATGCACAAAAATTTGATAGATTGGCGAAATTCGCTCCAGATCTGGTACCTACTGATAGAGTACGAGCGCATCGATTTGTGGAAGGCATGAAACCAATGGTTGCTCGAGATGTGGAAATTGTGTCAAGGGGTCAATTCAGTTATGCTCAAGTTGTCGAAATGGCTCTTACGGCTGAGCGGAGTGAAAACAAAATTTGGAAGGAAAATGCTGCCATGAGAGAATCTAAGAAAGGTGGAGCCAATTCTAATGACCACAAGAAACGGGGATAGGACCAGTCCGGGCAGCCAAGTCAAGACAAGAGGTACAAAACTGATAACGACCAACGATTTAATGGCAGCAGTGGGCGAAACATTCCAGAATGCCCTAAATGTACCAAACGTCATCTCGGGGAGTGTCGCGCAAAAGCATGCTACAAATGTGGAAAAGAAGGACACATCAAACGCAATTGCCCACTGTGGGGACAGACTGGGAACAGAGCAGAACACAAGAAAGATGACAAGTATGTTCCAGCCAGAGTTTTTACCATCACTCAAGCAGAAGCTGAGGCCAGTCCTTCGGTTGTATCAGGTCAGATTCCTATGGCCAACACCACTTGTAAAGTTTTGTTTGATTCTGGTGCAATTCATTCCTTTATTGCTAGCACAATTGTTAATCATATAAATGCACCGAGTGAATTATTTACTGTGGGGTTTGGGACCATGTTACCATCTGGGGAGGTTGTAATCTCTAGAAATTGGCTTAGGGGTATACCTGTCAGGATAGAATTATTTGTAGACCTGATTGTATTAGATTTATTTGATTTTGATGTAATCTTGGGCATGGATTTTCTTACCAAATATGGAGCATCAATTGACTGCAAGCAAAAGAAAGTTGTTTTCACACCATAAGATGGAGAGACATTCGAGTTCAGGGGGTAGGAAAGAAACCTCGCACCCCTATTATTTCGGCAATGAAGGCTGGGCAACTATTGCAGCGTGGGTGCTTAGGGTATCTAGTTAATGTGGTTGATGACACCAAGAAAATTGAAAGAAAGCCGGAGGAAACACGGGTAGTTGCTGACTTTCTTGATGTATTTCCAGAGGAGTTACCCGGGTTACCACCACACAGAGAAATCGAATTTGTGATAGAATTAGTGCCCGGGACAGCACCAGTTTCTCGCGCACCATATAGAATGGCACCATCTGAATTGAAAGAACTCAAAATACAGTTGGAAGAATTGCTTAAGTTAGGGTTTATCAGACCTAGCTACTCTCTGTGGGGCGCACCAGTTCTATTTGTTTAAAAGAAAGACGGTACTATGAGAATGTGCATAGATTACCGAGAACTGAACAAGGTGACTATAAAGAATCGGTACCCATTACCGAGGATTGACGACTTGTTTGACCAGCTTCAAGGGAAAAAGGTGTTTTCTAAGATTGATCTTCGTTCAGGATACCATCAGCTAAGAATCAAAAATGAAGACATACCGAAGACAGCCTTCAGAACGAGATACGGGCATTACGAGTTCATGGTGATGTCATTTGGACTTACAAATGCCCCAACAACTTTTATGGACCTCATGAACCGAGTCTTCAAGGAATATCTGGATCAGTTTGTAATTGTATTCATAGATGATATACTGATTTATTCTAAGACAGATGAGGAACATGAGGAGCACTTACGCTTGACCTTGCAGCGACTGAGAGAACATCAATTGTATGCCAAGTACAAAAAATGTGAGTTCTGGTTGTCCGAGGTTGCATTTTTGGGCCACATTGTCACTAACGGGAGAATAAAAGTAGATCCTGCCAAGGTTGCTGCAGTGAAAGAATGGCCTAGACCAAAGACCGCCTCAGAGGTTCGAAGCTTTTTGGGTTTAGCAGGCTATTATAGAAGGTTTGTTGAGGGGTTCTCAAAGATAGCCACACCCTTAACAGAATTAACTATGAAGAATCTAAAATTTTCCTGGTCAGACAAGTGTGAGCAAAGCTTCAAAGAGTTGAAGAATAGACTTATTTCAGCACCAATCCTCAGTTTACCAACAGAAGAGGGACAATTTGCGGTGTATTGTGATGCATCTAAACAAGGGTTGGGTTGTGTTCTAATGCAAGAAGGGAAGGTAATTGCTTACGCTTCTAGGCAATTAAAAGAATACGAACAGAGATACCCGACACATGACCTAGAGTTAGCCGCAGTGGTTTTTGCACTAAAAATTTGGCATCATTATCTCTATGGAGTGAAATGTGAAATCTACACCGATCATAAGAGTTTAAAGTACTTTTTCACCCAGAGGGAGTTAAACATGAGGCAGAGGAGATGGTTGGAATTGGTCAAAGACTACGACTGCGAGATAATGTACCATCCCGGTAAAGCCAATGTGGTAGCGGATGCACTTAGCCGTAGAGGTCCCGGACTAGTTTCCACTTTACAAGGAGTATCAAGGGAATTAGTGGAAGACATGGAATGAGCTGGTATAGAGTTTATTACAGGGCAACTTGCAAAGGTCACACTTCAATCCACCTTGTTAAAAAGAATTAATGAGGGACAGACGACAGATCAAAAGCTCAGTGAACTAAAGCAAGAAATTTTGAATAGTAACGCCAAAGATTATAAAATATCAGACGCGGGATTCATTCGGTTCAAGGGACGAATTTATGTGCCCGATAATGATGAGCTCAAGAAGGGGATATTGGAAGAAGCTCATACTACACCTTATTCAGTTCACCCCGGGGCCACTAAAATGTACCATGACCTAAAAGCATTGTATTGGTGGCCTGGTATGAAAAAGGATGTAGTTGAATTTGTGGCCAAATGCTTAACATGTCAACAAGTTAAAGCAGAGCATCAAAGACCAGCGAGATTATTACAACCACTGAAGCTCCCTGAATGGAAGTGGGAAGAGATTTCCATGGATTTTGTGACTGGGTTACCTAAGACTACCAAGCAGCATGACGCCATTTGGGTAGTTGTGGATAGGTATACAAAGTCTGCTCATTTTCTACCAGTACGCATGACTTACTCCATGGACCAATTTGCTGAACTTTATGTGAATGAGATTGTGAGATTACATGGGGCACCGTATTCTATTGTTTGTGATCGAGATGCTCGGTTTACTTCATCTTTTTGGGAAAGCTTACAGAGAGCAATGGGAACTCGATTGAAGTTCAGTACTGCATATCATCCAGAGACAGATGGTCAGACTGAGAGAACAAATCAGATCTTGGAAGATATGTTGAGGGCATGTGTGATAGATTTCCAAGGATCATGGAGCAAATACCTGCCTTTGATTGAATTTTCTTACAACAACAGCTATCAGTCTACTATCGGGTAGCACCCTATGAGATGTTGTATGGAAGAAAATGCAGGTCTCCAGTGCATTGGGATGAGTTGGGAGAGAACAAACTCCTAGGGCCAGATGCAGTTCAGCACACCAATGAAGCTATTCAGAAGATCAGGGCTAGAATGATCACAGCTCAGAGCAGACAGAAATCTTATGCAGACCTGAAGCGGAGAGACATTGAGTTCGAAGTGAGTGATCATGTGTTCCTTCGAGTGACACCACGAAAAGGACTCTCGGTGAAGAGATTTGGTAAGAGAGGGAAACTAAGTCCCAGATATGTTGGTCCATTTCAGATATTGGACAGAGTAGGCAGTGTAGCTTATAGAATAGCTTTACCGCCATCATTATCTGGGGTGCACAATGTATTTCATGTATCTCAACTCCGGAAATATGTGTCAGACCCATCGCATGTTTTGAGCTATGAAACACTAGGTTTGCAGGAAGACTTATCTTACAATGAACGCCCGATAAAGATTCTTGATCAAAAAGCTATGATTTTGAGAAATAAGACTATTACCTTGGTGAAAGTCCTATGGAGAAACAGCGTGGTTGAGAAAGCTACTTGGGAGCTAGAGTCTGATATGCGAGAACAATATCCAGAATTATTTGAGTAAAATTTCGGGACGAAATTTTCTTTTAGAGGGGGATAATTGTAATATTCGCTAACTCCGAAAGGGTATTTTTGTAATTTTATTTAGCTGAGAGTATTTTTTTTTATGTTACATATTTATGGATTTAAATATGTATGGGATTATTTTTATGATGATATAATATTTGATTTTATTGGCATGTGCATAATGCCTAATAGATATATATGTCTCGATATTGTTATATGGGTATATTATATCATTATTATTATTATTATTATTATTATTATTATTATTATTATTATAATTATTAACGTTGTTATTATTATTATTATTATTATTATTATTATTATTATTATTATTATTATATTGTTTTCTGTTTTTGGTATATACGTATGCATATATACGATACTATGTAGAACCGTCCCGTAACAACTGAGATTTTTGTGGAATGGGAATCGTTCTACTTCGGTTCAAAGCGATCTTTTGTTTGGGTTTAAACACGATAAAAATTAGGTTTTGAGCTCTATGTTCGTACACCCAAAACAGAGAACCAACGAGAGAGAGAGAGAGAGAGAGAGAGAGAGAGAGAGAGAGAGAGAGAGAGAGAGAGAGAGAGAGAGAGAGAGAGAGAGAGAGAGAGCACGTATACGGCGTAGACGATACCGAAAAATTTCGTTTCTTCAAACGGAGTGCAACCTGGGTGAAAGTGGGGGTTTGGGATCACTTATATACGACCTAAGGAAGCTTTTTAACGTGGTATAAGGGGCGGAAGTCGTCGTTTTGAGATTTGCCATTTTTGAAGCTTCAAAGGTGCGGCTTGGATACGGACTCGAATTCGAACATGTTTAAGCTTGTTCTTGGGTCAAGGGAGGTTATATATGAGTGCATGGGACCCTAAGGATTTTTTTTGACGTAAGAAAATGAAGCTTTAACGTCCAAAACGAAAAACCAACATTTTGACTCCATTAAAGACGGTACACCGCCAACGAAGAAGACGACTCCGATCTGCCTTCTCGGACCACTTTTCTTGATTGTTTTGAGGTCCTGAGCACTGTGGAGAGCTTTCCCAATTGAAAGGACGCTTCAAGAGCAATCGGAGACAAAGTTACACTTTACCGGCGACGAAACCGACGAGAACGCCGACGACCACATTCTGACTATTTCTAAGGTGTTTTTCTTAATTATTTTTGTATATTTTGATTCCTTATTTTATTCTAAGGTGCTTGGTGAAGTTTCATAATTTTTTGAATTTATTTGGAATTATTGTGAATTATTTAGTATATTTCATAGATTAATTATGAAAAATACTTAGGGTACTCAGAAAAATCTAAATTTATTTTATATGATGGTCTATAGTATATAAACTGTTATAAAATTAGTAGATTGAATTTTCAGGCGATTATGTATTTTTCATGAATTATTGATGTTATTTTTTATTTTAATTATATAAAAAAACCTAGGTTGCTTAGAAAATTCAAAGAAAATTATTTATGACTTAGTACAGATTATAAACTGTGTTAAAAGAGTTAGATTCGGTTTTTAATCAATTTTGGTATTTTTCATGAATTTACTTAATTAATGCTTAAGTTAATTATGAAAAATGGATAAGTGTTGTTAAAATAGTAAAATGTATTTTTGTAATACTATTTACTGCCTATGATATCAAAAGGAATAGGTTTCATTATTTATTAGTTGTTGTAGGTATTTACTATAATTATTGGTAATTAATTAACTATTTATTTGGGTTTTAATGGGAATAAATAGTATTTTAGTAAATTTTACGTAAAAAGGTGTTGTATGAATTCATGTTTTACGTTAAGAATGTTTGTTTGAGTTCATGCAATATGTTTGTGTGAATCAAAATAATAAATGCTTATGTATGGTGTGTCATGCAAGTGAAATGGACCTATGTGTTACGTATTTTTACGTAAGTTTCTGTATGAGTTTAGAGATTCATACTTGAATGTATTTTGAGTGTATTATTGTGTTAATGAATGTTTAGGATCTTGTTCTCAACAAGGAAATTCGTTGAAGTGCTCGAGGTAGCAAGTGTGGTCTTAGCCACTAAGGTAAGAAGAGTGGACATCTGTGCACAGGGTGTATGTTATGCATACAACTTGGGTTGGTTTGTTATTTAATTCGATTGTGTTGTGATTTCCTTATGTTTTGTGAGCATCGTTAGCATGAGAATAATATTAGGGTCTTGCTGCTTGTGTGAGCATAACACTTGCAGGTTATAACTTTATCATGGGTGAGTACAACTTATGGTAATTAATTGCCCTGTTGGATGCCAAGTGTGAGAATAACACAAGGCACGGCAGGTTACCTCATGTCTGATCAACATGAGTGTATAGTTGATTATCGTATGTGAGTATAATGTGCGGTATGAGACTTGATTTATGCATGTGAGTACAACATGCGTTGTGAATATATTTATGGAATATGAAATATTGTTGATTAATATCAAGAGGGATTTATGTCAAGTATCTAGTTAGGAGGGTTATGTCCTACATAGCTCTTCTTACTGGGCGTTAGCTCACGAGTACTCTGTGTGCAGGTAAGGGTAAGGCTAAGCAGTGAGATTGAAGAGCTCGAGGCGTGGACTGCATGTTAGGGGGCTGGCACAGTATTTTGCTTTTAATGTTTTTTTTTTAATTGCTAAACATTTTGGAACTATTATTTTGACTTAACTAGTTCTTATTTAAGTTTACAGTACTAAAAGTATTTTGTTTTAAACAATGAGATCTCATGCTTGGATATTTTTCAATAAAGAAGTATTTGATTGTCTTTATCTTATTACATTATTTTATACGGACTATCCTATGTGACATCTCGGGAAATCGGGGTGTTACAATATACACCTTAAAAAATGCACATAAAATAAACATCAACTATACAAAAAAAAATATACATATATATATATATAAAAATAACGGAAAATAAACTATAAAATACCTTGTTGACTTAAAAATATGGATAGAGATTCCTAAGTCACACCTACCCACTAGATTGACGAGAATGAGTTATATATTAAGTATATATAGAGAGACACAACAATTTACAGTAGTTTACTCCTTGTATCGCGGCAGTAATGAGCTACGTCTACTTCGAGTTTTTATTCTCATGAGATGAAATTACAAAAAAATAGCTAAGTCTGAATGTCCTAATTTTTAGAGAGATAAATTAGAGAGAGATGCTCTCACTTTATGACTATTTTTCTAAATAAAAATAAACTAGAAGAGCTCTCATTTTATAGGTGAATGTGGTCATTGAAAACAGGAATAAAATGATCTAAAACTATGAAATAATATAAATTTGCTATTTTTGATCGTAGATGATGATCTAACGGTAAAAATTAACTTCTAGCGTTAATTGTTAATTTTCGGAGCATGGGTCGCGATGGCGGGACCCGCTCTAGGTAAGTTATAGCTTAAATTTGTAATTTATTTAGGGGTAAAATTTGGAGTCGATAATTTCAGAATCGTGATTGAAGCATGTGACATGACTTGATCGAGTGTTTAAATAGTTTCGAAACGCAAGTTGAATCGCGTCAATGAGATCAATATTGAGTGAATTATGACTATTTTACTGAAAGTTGTTCATGGCCCAGTTAGGGATGCAAATTTCTCCCATTGGGATGGGGTTTTGAGAGGACCTGTCCCTAATGGGGCAGGAATTCCCCGTCTAAATGGGAAACGGGGTAACGATAGGGATTACTTTTTGTTCTCGAATGTTAAATGGGGCGGGGACGGGGATCACTCTCTGCCCCGACAGGAACTCAATTAGTATTTTATTTTATATTTTTAATAATATTTTATAATTTATAATGTATGTTTGTATTTTTTTAGTATATTAGTATTCTTTTTATGAATTTTAAGTTGTATTTTAGATAGTAATTAGTTTGTTGGATAACAATTATTGTATAATATTTTAATTTTTATATAATTTAATATTTTTATATATTTAATTTTTTATTATAAATTTTATTTTTTTATTAGGGGATTCCCTGCCGCGTCCCTGCCCCATTAGAGGGTTCCCTTCCCTATTCCCAATAGGGAATAAGCGGGGATGGAGATTAAAATCATTAATGGGAATGGGGACAAGGGGAATACTCCCCGCCAATTCCCCGCCCTGTGTCCATTCCTAGTCCCAGTGCCCACGTTGACATATAACGTCAACCTGGACGCTGGGTGAGTGGAAAAATATCTTGAGGATGTATTTTTTAATGCCTTAGTGATATTTTGACATCACTTAGTCCATTTTTGTGTTTTGGTAAAGCTGGTTACCAATTCTCAGAGGTGTTACTACAACCCATTTCTGAGTAAATTACCATGTTGGGAATGCAAAAATGTGAAGTTGTGAATTTGATTTTTTTGACTTCATGGCTCTCAGTTATTGTGAAAAACTAAATGAACGATCGAGACGGAATCATAATCGGATAAGCAAAACCCAGCGCAACAGGCTATTTGTCAACCAAGGCATTGGGTGCTTATTTTGGAGCTTTCGAGATGTCGTTTTGATACTTTCAAGGTTCTAGAACTTGAGGACGAGGTCTCTTACCCCATTTTTTACCATTTCGGGGAGAATTCCCATAACAAAGTTGGTATTTGAATGATCGAAACTAGTGTACCAGGTTAATTGTCAACCTGGACGCTGGGCTCAATTTCTAAGCCCGTGGGTTTGTATTTTTCTCACCGAGTTTGCTTATATCTTCGTTATTTATGATGACCAAAAAATAATCGAAACACTTTTTCTAGAAATTGATTGGAAATTGCCTAGGTTGACAATGTGTCAACATGGGCGGCGGGCCCAGTGTCAGGTGTCAACCTAAGCGTTGGCTCTTAACTCAGACCTCTTGGAAGTTCCATTTGGTCCCCAAAAGTAGCTGAATCTTAATCTTTGCTGAAAAAGAAGAATATGTCCGTAAGAGTTCTTGGAAAACATCCTCGAAAATGGCCCAAGTTGGCAAAATGTCAACCTGCCAGCCCCAAGTGTTAACCTTGGGGCTGGGCCTTGATTCTAGCACCCAGGAAGTGTTGTTTCTTCCCCAAAAGTACTTGTTTCCCCATTTTCGATGAATACGAGCAAGATGAATGAGTCAAATTTTCGATCTGATACTTGGAAGTGCCCCAAATTGATAAATTTTCAATTTGGGCGCTGGGTGCCCAGGCGCTGGGTGCTCCGGGTGCTAAAAAATTTACGTTCTCTAAATCTGATTTTAATACCACAAATATGTTTGTGGTATATCTAGTTCATTTTCCAATACAAAGTTTGACCCATTTATACTAAGACAGTTTTGAAAACGGAAATTCTAGTTAAGGATGTCAACCTAGGCGTTGAGTGAAACCTTAGGTGCTCAGGTTGACCTCCGAGGTGTTGGTTCGTGTCTTTTCAGCTCATGGGGTCTGGATTTGGTTGCTCCATATCTTCATGGTACAAAATGCTGAAATATATTGAGTTGGAAAGGATTTATTGAAGTCCGAACTTCCATTATGGAGTTCTTAAAGTCAACCTGAGGGCTGGGCTAGGGACCCCTCCCTGGTCGACTGCTATGGCTCGGGACTACTCAACTTCGAGATGTCATCTTTCTTGCCATGTGTCAAATATTGATGTTCACGTCACCAATAAATGATTTTCGAATTAACACACCTAAACAACAACATTAAAATAACAATAAAATAACTATAAATTAATAGAAAAATAACAAGACATCAACCTTGTTATAACATGCAAATCATTCATAAATCAACTCCGAATAAACTACAAAACATCTAAAAAATACTACTGTTATTAATCATGCAAAAAAGAGAAAGATATAGGAGGCGTGTTCTTAATTTTTTTGTAAGATAGAGAAATAGTGTTAAAAAAATATGAGAAAAAGTGTGAAAATAAAATAATCATATTTTAGTAAATGTTAAAAGAAAATAATTAAGACTTTTTAATAAAATGTGATTAATTAAGGAAAAATAGCATGTAATAGTTTGAGTGTGAATAGTATGAAAATGTAAAAGAGAGAAAAAAAAATATAATAAGTGTTTGTATTTTTTTTAAATAATAAAATAAAATTTTTGTGAGAGTGAAAAAGTGTTAGAAAAAAATACATAAAAATATACACTTATATATATATATAAAGATAAAAAAATTAGTGTAAAAAAAAAATAGAGAAAGAGAATTGGAAAATAAAAAATATAAAAAAGATAAATAGAGAGAGAAGAGAAAGAAAAAAAAAAGAGTGAACCAAGTGACATAAGAAAATAAAGAAAAAAAAATCAATGAAAAAAAAAATACAAAGAGATATAAAGAAGAAAAAAAACTTTATAGAAATTTTAATAAATGAAAAAGAGTAAAAAAGAAAAAAAAATATAAATGTAAAAATTTTTTCGTCAAAATATAAATGTAAATTTTGAAGAAAAATTAGTATATTGTGTAAATATTTATTTTATAATTGATACAATGTGCAGTAGTAGATATTGTCATATTAATTATATATTACCCATTATATTATATACTTTATTTTGAAATCATAAAATTTTATTATTTCTATTATTAATGTAATTATTTATTTAACTTTTAAAAAATAAATTATCATTTTAACTGCTACTAACTCAAAAGTGAAAAGAAAAAAAATTAAAAGTATAAAGTTGTAACAACAATCTATGAAAAAAAATAATGTAGTAGTACAAAAAGATAAATTAAGTTGTCAAAACTAAGTAAAAAATAAAATTCGTGATACAAAAACATCTTTAGGAGTTGATATTGTTTTGCATATTGCAATTAGATCATTGTTTTGTTATTTTTTGTTGCTTTGTAGTTATATTTTTGTTGTTTTCATGTTGTTTATTAAATTATTTTTTTATTTTACTGAAATACAGTATTTTTGTAATTTTGAAACTTTAACTTAGTATTTTTGAAAATTTGGTATACTAAAAATGTAAAAAAAAAATTACGTGAATAAAAATATAAAACTGATAAAAAATGGCATTTTCGTAAGATCCCAAAATATAATATATGTATTTTTTTTTTACCAAATTCTTTTGATAGACTGATATGAATTATAATAGAACAAACGTCGACGCGAAGAGATGTCCAACCAGTAAGCTAATTGTCTAACTAAAAAAGTATACATAGTCAAAAAATAAATCACCTTAAAACAAAATGACTTATATGAGATCATGTTACTCTAAAAATTTTGACAAAACAATTTAAGATTACCCCAGGTACCCAATTTAGATAAACAATTAAGCACGCTTACAAAATAATACATAGAAAATTGATTAGCATACTAAATAAATTAAAGTTAATAAATTTATATAGGAAAAATCAATCAATCAATCAAACAAATTAAAGTTAATTGTTATAAATAGTATTAATTACGTGGATGTCCAAATCTTTTATTTATTACCATTAATGTAATCAACATTCCTTTTTTCTTAGTTTCCCTTTTTTTTAGTTTCTTAATATTTGACTCTTGTATGTGTATAAATAGGAGATCACCTATTGGAATAAAACACTCAGAAAATTCTCATCTCTTCTCTATTTTCTTTCTCTAAATTATAATATTACATAATACAAATATTTCATAATACGTTATCAGCACGAGCCTCTAACCAAGGTATGATAATGTTTTTGTTATGTGATCTCAAATTGCTTAAAAGTCATGATACACTAAATATATATATGTATATATATACTCATCTGACTGAAACACATTCGAGTTAGCCATTTTTTTTAATGAATTAATATTTATACAATATATGTCTATGCTTATATATATCTATATAGATGCTTATATATTATATATGTGTGTTGATTTGTTTATCATATTATATTGTTTAATCTTATTATCTTATTCTATATTGTACTATATTTTGTTGTATTTTTTTCCAAAATTTATGTATATGTCTAATAATTTAAACTTTATATTGATATAGTTTTTTCCATGGCAAACCTTGCAAAACTTGATTTTGTGGCACTTGATATTTCTGGAAAAAACTATTTGTCATGGATTCTTGATGCTGAAATCCATTTAGATGCTATGGTCTTGGAGACACCATCAAAGATCAAAATACTGAAACAAAACAAAATAAGGCCAAGGCTATGATTTTCCTTCGCCATCATCTCCATGAGGGGTTAAAATCTGAATATTTAACCGTAAAAGATCCTCTTGTGCTTTGGCAAAATTTGAAAGAAAGATATGACCATCAAAAAACTGTCATATTGCCAAAGGCTAAGAATGATTGGTTGCACCTGAGGTTGCAAGATTTTAAATCAGTAAGTGATTATAACTCTGCAATGTTTAATATCACTTCTAAATTAATGTTGTGTGGAGAAAAGGTTACTGACTATGAAATGTTAGAAAAAACATATACTACTTTTCATGCCTCTAATGTGCTCCTGCAGCAGCAATCTAGAGAGCGAAATTTTAAAAAATATTCAGAATTGATTTCATGTCTTCTAGTAGCTGAGCAGAATAATGAACTTTTGATGAAAAATCATGAATCTCGCCCAACTGGGTCTGCTCCATTCCCTGAAGTGAATGCTACAATTGCTGACAATCATAATTATAGTCATAGTCGTGATCATAATCAAAGTAATAGACGTGGTCGTGACCATAATCAAAGTCGCGGTCGTGGTCGCGATCGCGGTCGAAGCAATATTTGGCATCGTAATAGTCAAAATAAAAATTCATATACTCCAATCAAAAGCACAACTACTGAGAACAAGGGAAAAGGTCCTCAAAATAATAATCATAGAAATTCTGAAAATTTATGTTCCATATGTGGAATAAAAGGACACTGGGCACGTGCCTGTCGTACAGCAAAACACCTTGCTGATCTTTATCAAGCATCTGTGAAAGGAAAGGAGAAAATAGAAACAAATTTTGCCTATCAAGATGATGGTTTTCTCAAAGAGCCTTTGGATATTACGCACTTAGATGTTGCAGATTTTTTTAATAAAGATCTCATTAATAACAACATGAATATCGATAATGGAGATGGGAATGTCCACAATTAGTCACTTTTCTTTGTTATGTTTTTTTTTATTATTATCATTTATTTACTTTAAGGTATTTATTTTATTTGGCATGTTTACTTATTATGTTTTTTTTTGTTAATGAAGTAATGGACATTTGTCATTCTATACATGATTCTACAAATAATGGTGATGATATATGTTTGGTGGATAGCGCAACCACTCATACAATACTTAGAAGTGATAAATATTTTTCAAATTTATCAAGAATGAAAGCAAATGTTAATACCATATCAGGCACTGCAAATTTAATTGAAGGCTCCGGAAGAGCCATTATATTGATGCCTAGAGGAACAAAAATTATTATAGATGATGCCTTATTATCCACCAAATCAAAAAGGAATCTGTTGAGTTTCAAAGATATACGTCGTAATGGATATCATATTGAGATAATAGATGAAAATAATTTTGAATATCTTTGCATTACATCTATTGTTTCAAGAAAAAAATGCATATTAGAAAAATTACCTGGTTTGTCTTCAGGTTTGTATGTTACACGTATAAGTACAATAGAAACTCATGTTATTGTGAACGAGAAGTTCACAAACCAGAAAAATTTATTTGTTATTTGGCATGACCGGTTAGGCCATCCTGGTTCAACTATGATGCGTAGAATAATAGAGAACTCACATGGTCATCCATTGAAGAACCAAAAGATTCTTTTATCCAGTGAGTTCTCATGTGCTGCTTGTTCTCAAGGAAAGTTAATCATTAAGCCCTCACCGGTAAAGGTTGGAATTGAATCCCCTGGATTTCTTGAATGAATTCAGGGCGACATATGTGGGCCTATTTGCCCACCATGTAGACCATTCAGATATTTTATGGTATTGATAGATGCATCAACTAGATGGTCACATGTTTGCTTATTATCTACTCGTAATGTAGCATTTGCAAGATTGCTTGCTCAAATAATCCGATTACGAGCACAATTCCCAGACTATGCAATCAAGACAATCTGCCTTGATAATGCTGGTGAATTTACATCACAGACTTTTAATGATTATTGTATGTCAATAGGGATAAATGTTGAACATCTTGTTGCTCATGTACATACACAAAATGGTCTAGCAGAATGATTTATTAAGCGCCTCCAATTAATCGCAAGACCATTACTTATGAGAACAAAACTCCCAATTATAGCTTGGGGACATGCTATTTTACATGTTGCGGCACTTGTACGCATTAGGCCAACATCATATCACAAATTCTCCCCACTACAATTGGCTTTTGGTCAGGAGCCAAATATTTCCCATCTAAGAATCTTTGGTTGTACAGTATATGTTCCGATTGCTCCACCACAACGAACAAAGATGGGTCCTCAAAGGAGGCTGGGAATATACGTTGGGTATGAATCTCCATCTATCATTAATATCTCGAACCCACAACTGGAGATGTATTTACAACACGTTTTGCTGATTGTCATTTTGATGAGACAAGTTTCCCAGCTTTAGAGGGAGGGGAAAAGAAACAGCTGGAAAAAGAAATTATATGGAATGCACAATCATTATATCAATTTGATCCTCGTACAAATCAATGTGAACTTGAAGTTCAAAGAATAATTCATTTGCAAAATATTGCAAATCAATTACCAAATGCATTCACTGACCTAAAGAAAATTACAAAATCACATATTCCAGCTGAAAATGCTCCAATTCGAATTGAAGTCCCAGAAGGACAATTAATTAATGATTCTAAAGTACGTTTGAAACGTGGTAGACCATTCGGTTCCAAAGATAGAAATCCTCGAAAAAGAAAGGGAGCAAATAATCAAGATGGTCCTAATGAAGAGGCTGAAAATTTTGAGGAAGATGTTGACATAAACAAATCTCTTGAAGAGATTCAGGTACCTGAAAATATTAGAAATAATGAGATCTCAATAAATTATGTCAATACAGGAAAAGAATGGAACCGACTCGAAGTAATTGTTGACAATATTTTTACTTATAATGTAGCACTAGAAATTATAAATGAAAACGAGGATCTTGAACCTAAATCTATCAAAGAATGTCAAAATAGAAAAGATTGGCCAAAATGGAAAGAAGCAATTCAAGCAGAATTGAATTCACTTGCTAAACGCAAAGTATTTGGACCTATAGTCCAAACACCTGAAGGTGTGAAACCCGTTGGATACAAATGGGTATGTTTACGTAAAAGAAATGAGAAAAATGAAGTTGTGAGATACAAAGCAAGACTTGTAGCTCAAGGTTTTTCTCAAAGGCCAGGTATTGATTATGAGGAGACATATTCTCCTGTGGTGGATGCAATAACATTAAGATATTTGGTTAGCCTGGCTGTGAGTGAAAAACTCGATATGCGATTAATGGATGTAGTCACAGCTTATCTATATGGATCACTAGATAGTGATATTTACATGAAGATTCCTAAAGGATTTAAGATGCCTAATGCATATAATTCAAGCAATCAAGAAATGTGCTCAATTAAATTACAAAGATCATTGTATGGATTAAAACAAGCAGGACGCATGTGGTACAATCGACTTAGTGAATATTTATTAAAAGAAGGATATAAAAATGATCCTATTTGCCCATGTGTTTTTATAAAAAGTTCAAGTCCTGAGTTTGTTATCATTGCTGTATATGTTGATGATTTGAATATTATTGGAACTCCTAAAAAACTTTCAGAAGCTGTGGAATATCTAAAGAAAGAGTTCGAAATGAAAGATTTAAGGAAAACAAAATTTTGTCTTGGTCTACAAATTGAGCATTTAAAATGTGGAATTTTCATTCATCAGTCAACTTATACTGAAAAGATTTTGAGACACTTTTATATGGATAAATCACACCCATTGAGTAGCCCAATGGTAGTTAGGTCACTTGATGTAGAAAAAGATCCTTTTCGACCTAGAGAAGAACATGAAGAGCTCCTTGGTCCAGAAGTACCATTGTTGACCGAGGTTTTCGGCAACCAATAAAATAATATAAGATTAGAGAACTGTAAGAAATTAAGAGAAGGATTTTTACGTGGTTGAGGAGTTAATGAGCCTTAGTCCACGAGTTTGTGTATTTATGAGTGTATTAAATACAGAGAATGTTCTTGGTGAGTATTTACTCTTCTTGCACTTATGCAACCCAAAATTCTCGACCCCCTTTAATGAGCTTTGAGGGGTATTTATAGTGTTTTTGGTGGGGTAATTCCCAGGATTATTGTACATGTGTCTCTGTAAATATCCATAAAGTTGGGTATTCCCAATGAATATACCATGGGTAATGCATGGTCAAATCCCTAGGTGCTGTAGGGCTTTTATGTGGAATGTCCTTATTGTCTTTTGACTTACGTGACTCTTCACAGTGTAGCCGTCAATAGACTTAAATGATCATTACTTCGCAGGTGTAAATTGGGGGTTGTGCAGTCAGACTTTATTGCGTGTAGCAGTCCCAACACGTTTCCTCCCATGCAGCATTAAATGCAAAATGACTGCTCAGGGGAAGCCTGACACCTCGCGGAGATGCTTTGATGTTACTTAGGCTTCCGGGAGCATAGGGGGCTTCGTATGCCTTCTCCGGGAGGCACGTCCCGGATGCTGCCTTCTTTCATAAAGACTTAGCAAATAATTCAAGTATTAAGATGTTTTGATCCACGTGTCCCTGTCCGGTTGGTCCACATATATTGGGCAAAATCAGGGGCAACATTTACCCCCAAGCCTTGTTTATTTGAAAAATAAAACAAGGCTTGTTCAAGTGCCTCCGGTTGACTCCTCGGTTTCCTGGCACGTGCTTTGGGCGCGTGAAGGTGCATTTAATGACCGCCATTAATGCAGTGATTCACTTTTTGCAGACGTCGATTCGTTTCATGCCCATTGATTGATACGGCGCATTAATGGTGTCAGACGGATACTCAAACGTTTCCACCGTCTTAATTACAGATCAATCCAACCGTTGATTCTTGGGAATTCGAATCGTGCGCCTCCCCAGCCGTTCGATTGGTAGGTGATTGCGCATGTTCCTCATGCTCTTTGGCCTATAAAAGCCACCACCTTTTCTTCATTTGGTTACTTTCCTTTTTTTGCCAACTTTCTTCGAGTTTTCCAGAGAGAAAGAAATCCTCAGACCAGAAAACCTTCAAACACTTTGCAGATTTCTCTGCTAACCTTCGCTCATCACTGTTAGTCTACATTTCTTTGTTCGATCAACAGCAAACCCCCAGTTCCAACACTTCATGTAAGTTTCTCGCATCCCTTACTTTACTATTGTGTTCATGGCATGCTTTACTATTTACTTGTTTTTCTGGGTTAGTGTTTGAAGTTTCTGGGAATGTATTCCCTTGAGTTTTCACGTAATTCGTCTAGATTTCCCTTCTCTGGTGTTAGGGTTACTCTTGTTACATATTATTGTTGTTATTTTTTGTAAAGGACCATACACTTTTCGTGTGATGGCCTTCAAGGGCATAGAGAAGACTTTGTTTTTCTCGATTTTCTGCCCTTCCTCTTTCTTTTTCTTTTACGCGCAATGTCACCATCTGTGAGATCTTTGCACCCGACTTCTGTCCAGGAAATCCTTCTAAGGCTTTCTGGTTGACAGTTGTCCGGAGGGGGCCTCTTTCCAGCGGTTAGGGGACCCCCATTCCCTTTTTCGATTTAGGGTTTGGTATGGGGCCTAATTGCTGGAATTTTAACTCTTTTTCAGAATCAAAAATGTCTGCATCCGGTTCAAAATCTTCCAAGAAGGGGGGTAAGCGTCTGCCGCCGAGGAAGATGTCATGCTGGGTCCCGTTGCCCAGGAAGGGTACAAACCGCGTGCCACGGGATGGGAAGCGGCCAAGCTTCACTCCACTCTGACTTGCCCTCACCAGTTGGAGAACATTGTGGAGGTGGCTCGAATTAAGCCCGCGACATCCGAGACGTACCACCGGCCGCCCCGAGATGCGGAGACACCTAACCATAATTACGGAGGCTTCGGGGCTTGGAGCCAGACGCATCTGATGTCCGGGGCCATGCTTCCCCTTCAAGATTATTTTATTAACTTTCTTGTATTTGTCGGCCTTGCGCCATACAAACTAATTCCCCAAGCTTACCACCTGCTTTCAGGCTTATTTATTTTTTACTCCGCCCGGGGATGGGGCTCTCCCAGTCCGGTGGAGATTTTGTATTTTTACGAACTTGTTTCTGTCCCCAAGAAGGGGGAAAAACTTAAGGACGGTTTTTATGGCTTCCGGGCCCACCCTTCGAATGATGGCGTGGTCCCTTACGATCGGCAAACCCATGTCAAGGAATATCGCCATCACTTTTTCTTCTCCTCCGGGTTCCGAGCTGTGGAGCACCCGGAGCTCCTTACGGAGTGGGTCAGGATCCCTCCGTACGAACGAACTGCGCCTACTCAGATCTTTCTTCAGTGGGCACAGGTCTTCGCGACCTACGACAGGGCGGATCTCGACGTCGGGGGCTTGGTCACGACGGAGAACTGCCGGAAGGCCAATTTAATCCTGCCGCACCAGTCAGTGGAGGACTCCAACCTTTCTAAGGTTATCTGCCTGAACGCGAGGGTTCCGGCCGCGGAGAAGACCTTCCGCGATGAGCTTATTGCCACCGCGGAGAAGAAGTACCAGGAGTATCTCTACCGGAAGGCCCAGGAGAAGGCTTATACCAAGGCCCAGGCGGCTTCCGGGAGGCCCCTTCGCGTTGGGAGCCCGGTCGAGAGGAGAGGCCAAATGGTTACCGGGAAATCCCTTCACATTAGGAGCCCAGTTGAGAGGAGGGCTCCCAGGCCAAAGCCTTCGATTCAGGTGTCGAATACAGGGGCTCCTGACGCCAGTACTTCCGGCTCTGGTAAGTCACCTTTAGTAATACATTACGTCCCTTCTGTTAGCGAATATGCTAGCCTTAGGCCTGTAGGGTTCGATGAACGTCTCCTTAGGTTTAGGATGCCCTCGACCCGGTGGGGAGATCATGCCAAGGATTATTATTTTTCCAACTTAGGAGATTTCCTAGGTCGGTCCCAGATGGGTTCTAGTCCTCTGGAGCCCGTTCCCTTGGACCCTTCGGCCTATCTTTCTTCTAGCTGGTTCTGGCCCTCGGACAACTATCTCGGGGATGATGCAGCCAGCATTAAGATTCAGAATTTTGCTAGGGCTGAATTAAAGAGTCAGGGTAGGATTAACTTGCTTGCTTTTTTGAGTGTTTACTGCTTTCACAGATTCTAACACTTGACTCTTTTCTTTTGTTGTAACAGCTAACTCCATGGATGCAATTTTGGCCGCCCTTGCCGGAGCTCACACTCCTGACGCTCCCCTTCCTCTAAGTTCTTCCCAAGTGGCCACTCCCATGAAAGCTTCTTCCAGCGCCCCTCTAGACACTATTGACTTAGTGGATGAGGAGGAGGCGCTTCCTGAGGAAGCTAAAGAAGGTCAAGAAGAGCAATGGGCTCTTCCTGAGGAAGTTGAAGAAGGTGAAGAAGAGCAAGAGGTTGCTCTGATCCGCAAGCGCAAGGGTAAGATGGTAGCCGAGGAGGTGCCTAAACGGCAGCGGAGAGTGGACACTCCGGCCCCTGGCCCTGATTCTAGGATCCCTTCCGAGGCGGAGGAATATACTGTGCCTCCCAACATAGTGCTGACTCCGGTTCCCGGAGATGAGGCGAGGTAGGAGCTCCGGTTAGCCAAGCTTAACTATGCCATGGATGAGTACTCCCGGGGGTATGCCGATGTGGAGGCCTTGAGGAGGGTTTTGCGAGATGAAATGCAAAATACCCTTAACGATCAGAACTACCAGAACCTGTGGGATCTAAACTTGGACCCCATGTCGGACTGGTTCAATCGTTTCCTTGGGCCTACATTGGCTCCTTTCGCCGCGGAGATGACCGACGAGTTTGTGTCTCAGCTAACCCGGTGCGCGCCCAAGCGGTTCGCTGCTTGTGCATCCTTGAACTCCGTCTTTCAAGTTCAGGATCTCTGCCACTCCTTGACTGTGGTAAGTATTTCGTAGTTTACTTTTTTCCTCATTATTTTTCTTAAGGACTTTAGTCACTCTTGCATCCTTTTCCAGATTGCTGCAGAGGCCGACCGCCTTTCCAAGAACCTGATCAACCATGTCTTCGTCTTGTCCGAATTTGGGGGCATAGACAAAGTCATGAAGACCCTGCAGGATCTGTCTGCTAAAAGGCGGACGTTCCAAGAGGATGCTGAGCGGCGGGAGGCCCTTGCCAAGGCCAAGTTCGAGGAAGAGGCCAGGTGGAGGGAAGCCCAAGCGGAGGCGATGATCCGGGAGGAGACCTTTCGGAGGGACAAGCTGGAGGCCAAGCACCGGGAGGAGCTGAGGGTGGAGGGCGAGGCTGTTGCCAAGGCCAAACGCGAGCTCCGGGAGGCTAGGGAAGCCTTAGATGAAATGGCCGCCAAGGTGAAGTCCTTAGAGGAAGTGCACCAGGCAGACTTGGAGTCTAAGTCAAATTTGGCTGTGGAGCTGAAGGAGCTCAAGGACTTTAAAGACCAAGCCTTGAAGAAGGCTAAGAAAGATGAGCTCCTTTCTCCCGTCTCTTGCAGCCGGTGCATTAAGCGCTTCGACGATGGCGTTTACATGGCCTGGTCAACAAATTGCCAGAATATCAAGCTCGACTTCTACCCGAAACCCGCAGAGATGATTGCAAAATTTCGGGAAAAGAAGAAGCTTGACGCCATGCTGGAGGCACGCATTGGTCCTCGCCTTCCTCCTCGAATTAACTAGGCCGTTATGAATTCAACCCAGTTTTTTCTTATCTTTTTTTTTTTATTTACAGCCAATTCTCTTACATTTAAGACAATCTTTATTTACAGCTGTTTTATTTTCTAAGGGGAAACAATGGTTAAGGCCTGTCCCCGGGCCCTTTGTATATATTTATAATTATTTTTGACCTGCCCTTAGGGCTAGGATTTTTATATATATATGATCTTTTTTTATGCACATATATTTCTTTTAGACCTGCCCTTTGGGTCAGGATGTTTATACATATGCTTTTTCTTTTTTGTGCATACTTTTTTTTGGACCTGCCCTTTAGGTCAGGATGTTTTACTTGGCCTGTCTTTTGTCTGTCCGTGTAGTATGCCCTAGTACCCCCCTGAGTGGCATAGAAACTTTGTTTTTAAGGCACTCAGTTTTATTTAAAATATAGAAGCGACATACACTTAGACGGTACAAACCCTTTAAACAAAGCCTAAGTTATACTTTTGAACTATTGGTAATATTTTCTGAGGTGATCGGCGTTCCAGGCCCTTGGCACAATGGTTCCGTCCATCCTTTTTAGCTTATAAGTGCCTGAACCGATTTCATCCTCGATTTCATATGGTCCTTCCCAATTTGGCCCAAGTACCCCCACTCCGGGTTCCTGGGTGGCTGGGAAGACTCTTCTTAAGACCATATCCCTAATAGCAAATTTTTTGTTTTTAACTTTGGAGTTAAAATATTTGGTCACCTTCTTTTGATAAGTTGCCATCCGTATTTGTGACTCGTCCCAGAGCTCTTCAACTTGATCCAGAGCTTCTTGAAGTAAAGCTTGATTTGTAACTGGATCGTAAGTCGTTCTCCTGTGGGACGGGAATACCGTTTCTATCGGGACCATCGCTTCACAACCGTGCGCCATTGAGAAAGGCGAGTGGCCGGTCGTGGTTCTGGGGGTCGTCCGGTAGGCCCATAACACTCTTGGCAACTCTTCGGGCCAATTGTTTTTCTAGGCCAGCAACTTTTTCTTTAGGTAACCTTTAGGATTTTATTGACTGCTTTTGCTTGTCCGTTTGTTTGCGACCTTGCCACCGCGGAGAAGCTTTTTACTACTCCGTGTTGGTTGCAGAAGTCAGTAAATTCTTCGCAATCAAATTGCTTTCCATTGTCAGAGACTATTTTGTGAGGCAAGCCATATCGACACACTATGTTTTTTATAACAAAGTCTAGTGCTTTTTTAGCAGTTATAGTCTTCATAGGCTCAGCCTCCGTCCATTTGGTGAAGTAGTCTACTGCTACTATTGCTTACTTTACTCCTCCCTTTCCTGTTGGCAGGGACCCAATAAGATCTATTCCCCAAACCGCGAACAGCCAGAGACTAGTCATCAGGGTAATTTCATTTGGAGGAGCTCTCGGTATGTTCGCGAACCTTTGGCACGAATCACATTTTTGGACATAGTCTATGCAATCTTTTTTCATTGTTGTCCAGAAGTATCCCTGTCTCAATATTTTCTTTGAGAGACTGGGTCCTCCTGTATGATCTCCACAGAACCCTTTGTGGACCTCTAGCATAATTTGTCAAGCTTCAGGGTCCGATACACACCTTAAATAAGGCATGCTGAGTCCTCTTCGGTAGAGAATTTGATCCATCATTACATAACGATGAGCCTGATACTGAATCTTTCGAGACAGTGCCCTTTCTTGGGGCAACTCACCTTTCGTTATGTATTCTATGATGGGGACCATCCAGCTGGGTTCCTGCCCAACCGTTATTATGGCCTCTTTTACTTTGATGCTTGGCTCTGCCAAGCGTTCCACTGGTACTACCCCCAGCCCTTCAATTTCACTATCTGAAGCTAACTTAGCCAGACAGTCCGCGTGGGCGTTCTTTTCCTGGGGGATTCTTTCTACTTTGTAGTCCTTGAACTCGTGGAGCAGTTCCCGAACTATTGTTACATATGCGGCCATTCGCTCGTCGCGTGTTTGGTACTCTCCCGATATCTGATTTACGACCAGCTGGGAGTCGCTGTAGACTTCTACTCTTTTGGCCCCTACGGCCTTCGCTAGTCTCAGCCCTGCTATCAAGTCCTCATATTCGGCCTCGTTGTTTGAAGCTGAGAAGTCGAACCGTAGGGCTGCCTAGAGTCAAAGTTCGGTCGGGGATATCATTGCCACCCCCGCTCCGGATCCATTTTCATTGGAGGCTCCGTCCACAAACACTTTCCATGTGGGGATCGATGGCATCGGCGCATTCGCAGTTGCCTCGGCTTCATTGCATTCAGTGATGAAGTCTGCCAAGGCTTGGCCTTTTATGGAGATGCGGGGAACGTAGTGTAAGTCGAACTGACTTAACTCCATTGCCCATTTGAGGAGCCTTCCGGACGCTTCTGGTTTTTGTAGGACTTGCCGGAGTGGGTGATTAGTCAGTACCCTGATCGGGTGTGCTTGGAAATATGGCCTTAATTTTCTTGAGGCCATCAGGAGGCAGAAAACCAGTTTTTCGATGATGGGGTACAGTGTCTCCGCTCCTATCATGCGCTTGCTGACATAGTACACGGGATGTTGAGTTTTCTCTTCTTCCCGGACTAGGGCAGCGCTGATCGCGTGCTCAAAGACGGCCAAATATAGGAATAGGTCCTCTCCGAGAATGGGTTTTGATAGGATCAGAGGCTTGGCCATATGTTCTTTCAACTTTTTAAATGCCTCCTCGCACTCGTCCGACCATTCGAACTTTTGTCACTTCTTCAATATGTTGAAGAAGGGGATGCACTTATCTGTAGACCGGGAGATAAAACGGCTCAGGGCCGCAACCTTTCCGATTAGGCTCTGCACGTCTTTATGCTTCTTGGGGGATGGCATGCTCAGGAGAGCTTGGATTTTTTCTGGGTTTGCCTCAATCCCCCTCTGGCTGACGATGAAGCCCAGGAACTTTCCTGATTTGACCCCAAAGGTGCATTTCTTTGGGTTGAGCTTCATGTCGTATCTCCGGACTACCTCAAACACTCTTCTAAGTCGTCTGCATGGCTACTGCATGCTTTTGACTTGACGAGCATATCGTCCACGTACACTTCTATGTTTCGCCCCAAGAGGCTTTTGAACATCCGGTTGACCATTCTTTGGTAGGTCGCTCCGGCGTTCTTCAATCCGAAAGGCATGACCAGGTAGCAATATACCCCCTTATCGGTCCTGAAGCTAGTGCACTCTTGATCCCCCGTGTGCATCTTTATTTGGTTGTACCCGGCGTAGGCGTCCATGAAGGACAGTAGTTTGAATCCGGAAGTGGCATCTACCATCTGGTCGATCCTGGGTAGCGGGAAGCAGTCCTTCGGACAAGCTTTGTTTGGATCAGTGAAATCTATACAAACTCGCCAAGTCCCGTTCGGCTTGGGCACCAGGACCGGATTGGCTAGCCATTCCGGGTAGTATACGTCGCGGATCATGCTGTTTGTCAAAAGCTTGTCCACCTCTTTCTCTAGGGCCTCGGCCTTTACTGAATCGAGGGGGCGTCGCTTTTGTTGGACTGGCGGCATGTCCGGGTTGACGTTGAGGACGTGGGTGATGACATGGGGACTTATGCCAGTCATGTCCTCTTGGCGCCATGCAAAAATGTCGATGGCGCCCTTCAGTGTTTTTATTATTTTTTCTTTTTCCTCCGGATCTAGGCTCTTTCCCAGCCGGAGTACTTTGGTGGAGTCGAGGTCGCACACTGATATTTCCTCGACATCCTCCATTGGTTCTGCAATTTTTTCGGACCCCATTCGGGGATCCAACTCATCTTCTTCAGCCCTTTCTGGCTCAATGGTTTCCCGGACCATCAGTACGGGCAGGTGGGCTGCAATATTGTAACATTGCCTTGCCTCCCCCTGATTTCCTCTCACCGTCCCTATTCCAGCTTCTTGGGTAGGGAACTTTAAGCACAGGTGCCGAATGGATGTGACTACGCCAAAATCTACCAGGGCCAGTCGGCCGAGGATCGCGTTGTAAGCGGTCGGGCAGTCCACCACCACGAAAGTGCAGTATTTGAACGTGCTTTGGGGGGTGTCCGGGCACAAGGTGACGAGAAGTCTCACTTTTCCCATTGGGATAAGCGTTGTTCCGTTAAACCCTGTGAGTTGGGAACCACTGGGTGAGAGGTCTCGGTCCGTCAGGCCTATTGCAGTGAAGGCCTCCTTGAAGAGTAGATTCACGGAACTTTCGTTGTCAATGAAGACTCTGGCCACCACTTTATTGGCAATGGGGGTCTCGATGACCAACGGATCATGGTGCGGGAAGCGCACCGTCTTGGCGTCTTCTTTCGCGAACGTGATGGGTTGATCCATCAGCCGGGGCCTCTGAGCTGGGAGTTGAGTAACCTCCCAAACCTCATCGTGTTTCACGGCCCCTGCATACCGCTTTAATTCTTTGCGGGTGGTTCCTCCAATATGGGGTCCTCCTGAGATCATGGCCACTCTCCCATTGGGTCTGGGTGGCAGACCGGGGATGTGCTGGGCATCTCCGGTGGGAGCAACTGGAGCTAATACTCCTGCTGCACCCCCTGGTGCTCCCTGCGGCACAATTCCTGTCGCCTGGCCCGGATTAAGGTGAGGCAGCCGATTCTTGATCCACTCATAGAGGTGCCCCAATCAGATTAGGTTTTCAATCTCATCCTTGAGATTTTTGCATTCATTGGTGTTGTGCCCAATGTCGTTGTGGTACTCGCATCTTTTGTTGGGATCCCTCCGGGAGCTGTCTTTGTACAAGGGAGGTGGTCTCTGGTAGTGCGTATTTTGCCTAGTAGCAAAGTACACACGCTCTTGGGAGTCCATCAGCTCCGTGTACTGGGTGTACTGTGGAGTGTACCCCCTCTTTTGGCGTTTCTGTTGGAATTTATTTACCAGGATCTTAGATCTACTCACAAGTATGTTTATTAACACCCTAAATATGAACTTTCTAAAACAATGAAATAAACACGTATAAAGTTTACATTGGGTGCTGCGGAATTAAATGACTCCTTCCGTTCAGATCTCTAACCCTTGTATCCTTTCTGTAGCAGAGTATTATCAAGATCTGAACCTGGATCTCTTTCTCTGAATCCTTGATGCTGAAACTCCTTTGCTGATGATCTTTTTTCACGATCTTCCTCACTATGATTGAGGTATTGCTTGCTGTGTGTGGGCACTACTCTAATCACTAAGGTAATTTCGAAATCTGAAGGAAGAAGAGAGAGAGAGGGTGGCGGCCAAGGTAGAGAGAGAAAGGCTCAGGTTTTCTGATTCAGAAGTGTAATTTTCCTGAAGCCTTCACTATCTATTTATAGCATTCCACTAGGGTTAGGTTTGAATTATTTGGCATTAAAATAGTGAAAATATCAGTTTAAAATGCCTACAAAAGTGGTCGGCCATGGCTTGATGGATTTGGGCCTTGCTTTTTGCAATTTTGCAATTTTAACACTTTTGTATCTGATTTTCTCAAAAATACCAATTTTCTAATTCAACCATTTAAATGCCAATTCTAACTATTTAATAACTATAAATAATTATTAAATAATATTGTCATTTATCATATTTATTAATTGAACCATACAAAGTATCATAATTAACAAATATGCTCCTATTAATTCTTTCTTTACAATTTCGCCCTTACTTAGTGAAAATTTCACAAATAGACATAGTCTAATTTGTGAATTATAATTGATTAATCAAAACCAATTACACGAGTCTTACAAACAATATTATCTCAACTAGGGCGGGGACCATGGGTCTATATAACTGAGCTTCCAATAAGTAGATCAAGAATTTAGCACTAAAATTCACTAACTTATTAACTCTTCGTTGAATCCACGCATAGAACTTAGAATTGTACTCTCAGTATATAGAATGCTCTATATGTTCCACCATATAGACGCATCATTAGTTATCCATTGTTATAATCCTAATGTGATTAATGATCCTCTATATGAATGATCTACACTGTAAAGGGATTAGATTACCGTAACACCCTACTTTGTATTTTATCCTTAAAACACTTGACCCCGTATAAATGATATTTCAGCTTATGTGAAATGAGTACTCCACCATTTATGTTCATTTGGTCAAGCTCGAAGGAGATCATCCTTTGCTTACTATTTGCCAGATAGAAGCTATAGATTCCATGTTTATGCTAGCGCTCCCACTCAATTGCACTACCGTGTTCCCAAAATGTACGTATCACCCTGACCTAAAAGTAGGCTTAACTAACAAATCAAAGAACACGAATAGCCTTTCAAGATTGAGCCTAATCATAACAGGATTAAGAACATTTGATCTAGGATCAACTTGGCGATATTGACTTGAATAGATTTTACGGTAAGTTTAATTAAATCTAAGTCAAAGTTCAATATCGGTCCCTTCCGATGCATACGCCATGCATCCAACCTGAGCTTTACTTTAACCAATGTTCTGGAAAGAACATAACATTTCTCCAAATGCAAGTAAACTCTTGTTGTAGATTATCATATCAGTAAAACCCTGTGTCTGATAAATCTAGGAAACTTTATTCACATAGTCATTTTTACTTTCCAATGTGATGACATCACAATAAACATGATCAAGTATGTGAAAAGGGTTTAAGATGAATTTATAAATCAAATAGACAAGCAATTGATAAAGTGAACCAAAACATACACAAATGAATGAAAAATACTTCTGTTACTTTATTGATGTTGAATAAAATAGATTACATTGAAATGGAGTTTTATTTAGGGCATATTCCCAGACTTTGTTCTTTTTCATGGAATCCATTTCTGAATCCATGCCGGCTGACAATCGTTTCCGTTGCGAACTAGCCATTGCCTATTTATAGGTTAATGGATCGTCTTCAATACCGTCACCTACGACCATATTGATTTCACCATCCAAGCCATAACGAGCAGGTTTTGTTGAAACCCTCCCACTACGATGAGGTGCGGTGATCTTCTGAACAGAAACTTTAGTAGTAGATTTCTCAGTTTGTTCAACTAAGGGAGTGGGATTGTCTTCTTCACGAGTGGAAGAGGACGGTATTGGAAGGACTTATATCTGATAGCAATTCCTCTAGAACAACTTTACTTTTCGGTTTGTAGTCTTTAATATAGTTCTCTTCAAGGAAAGTAGCATTTGTAGAAACAAACACTTTGTTATCCTTGTGACTATAAAATAGTCCACCCCTAGTCTCTTTAGAATTTCTGACAAACATGCATACTTCGGTACGTGATTCAAGTTTGCCTTCTTTCTTTCTTAAGACATGAGCAGGGCACCACCAAATTCTATAATGGCGTAAACTAGGTGTTCGACCATTCCAAAGTTCGACGGGTGTCTTAGGGACTGCTTTAGATGGAACAACATTTAAAATGTCATTTGCCATCTGTATAGCATATCCCCAGAAGGACGTAGACAGAGTTGAATAACTCAGCATAGACCTAACCATTTCCAAAAGAGTGCGATTTCTTCTTTCTACAACTCCATTTGTTGTGGAGTGCTTGGGGCAGTGTATTGGGATTCAATTCCAAGTTCAATTAAATGATCTTTGAACTGCATATCCATATATTCTCCACCCCTATCAGTTCGCAAGATCTTTAATGATTTACCTAATTGGTTTTGGGCCAAAGCATGAAACTCCTGAAACTTTTCAAACGTTTCAGATTTCTTTTGCATTAGGTAAAGAAAACTATATCTAGAGAAATCGTCAATGAAAGTGACAAAATAATCATAACCACCTCGGGCTTTGACATTCAAAGGTCCGCAGACATCAGAATGCACTAACCCTAGAGGGATTTTGGCACGCTCTCCCTTTGCAGAGAAAGAACGTTTAGTCATTTTTCCTTCTAGGCAGGACTCGCATACTGGCAGTTCACCTAAGACGACATTTTTCAATGGACCGCCTTTGGTTAGCCTATTGAGTCTATCAAAGCCTATATGACCTAAACGTAAATGCCATAGATATGTTTGATCATCATTATCAATCTCTTTTCTTTTGAGGTTTCTAGGTCTAGCTACACTGAAAAGTTCACTATTTAGTGAGATTTGAGTACTCGGTCTTAAAACATAAAGCCCTTGTTCCATTATAGCAACACATATTTGAAATCCATTACGAGAAATTGTACAATTTGTACTCGAAAAATTCAATATATAAGATTGTGTTTGCAAACATGAGACACTAATCAAGTTTCTACTAAAGTTTGGAATAAATAAAACATTTTCTAAAATTAAAAATCTTTGTTGAAACTTGATGCGGGCTTTTCCTCTAGCTTTGACCGACACTAATTCGCCATTGCCAACTTTAAGCTTTAACTCTCCTGGAAGCAGAGTTTCCCAAGTTTCAAGCAACTGCAGTGAAGAACATACATGGTTAGTATACCCAGAATCAACAATCCAGATGGATTTATCGTTCTCTAAAACACATGATTCAAAGACAAAAGCATTACCTTCGTTTGAATTGTTTAGAAGCCTGGGACATCGTTCTTCATGATGTCCCTTTCATTACAATTCGATCATAGAAGATCATGTCTGATAATTGTACTTGAAGAAGTAGCTTTGCTAGATCCTTCATACCTAGTCCTTTTCCTTCGATTATGGATTGCAAACCCAGGGGGACCCATTGCAATCAAGTTCCGTTCATGGGCTCGTAATTCTGCTTCGAGCTTGTCCATGTCGAAAGAGTTAGAATTGTTGATCATGTAAGAGATAACAAATTCATTATACTCCGGAGGAAGACTATTAAGGATGAGTTGGATCCATTGTTCTTTTGATAAATCAATTCCTAGTAGATTTGCCTTTTGGAACTTCAGATTCATCATCAACAGGTGCGACTTAATGCAACTACCAGGATGCATTTTCACACTATAGAGTTCTTTTGCTAATATAGTAACTAGGAGAGGATCGGGGTGAGGGTTATTCATAATGACACTACAACACATCAATAAAACAGAAGTAAGGTTTTGGCTCATAAATTCATACACAGTTCAGAAAATAACAAGTAATGACATATGTTATAGAAATACTAAATCTAACATAGTTTATTTTCCAAGGTATTTCAACAAACTGATATAGTGTTCCGTTTAGGCGAGAGTCAAAGCATCATCCATTGAATAGAGATGTCAGCTCATCTAAAATGATAACCATTCTAGCAACCTTTTATTCGATCAAGATTGGAATTCAGCGTTGTCCCGTTTAGGCGAGAGTCAAGGCAATTCTATCTTATGAGCTTCCACCATTGTTTCATAATTTGCAAGTCAAGTATGGTCGCCACCATTAGGGTGATCTATACCATACAAAATACTTACAAACTACTTATCATTCGAGATTAAACGGTGCGAAATTGCTAATGAACGTTCCTCCATTAGGGAGGATTACTCACTAAAACAAACGCGGTGTAAAACCCACAATGGAAATCGAATGTCTCTTGATTAAAAGCTCATCATTTGAAAATATTATATGTATTTTGTATAATCATTTTAATTCGATATTATAATAATGAAAAATTACAAACTAAAGTTGGTTTAAATAAAAAATTAACTTTAATTAATTTTCAATTATTATTTAAATTTGAAAAATAAATTCAAATACATATCGAACAAGTTCCATAATATAATAATAAAAAATTACAAATCAAAGTTGGTTTAAATAAAAAATCAACTTTAATTAATTTTCAATTATTAATTAAATTCGAAAAAATAAATTCGAATAATAAATGGAACAAATTTGAAAATATCTTGTTTAAGTTGTTTTAGAAGAATCTAAAAAATCAACTTAAATATCTTTCAAATCAGACTTAATTAAATTTAAAATTAAGTTGTAACCACTTAATTTGAAGATATTCCATTTTAAGTTAATATTCAAAAAGATATTAACCTAAAAAATATCTAAAGAATCTTAATAACCAATGCCTAAAATTCCTCAACTTAATTTTGAAATTTTAAATCCAAAAGATATTCAGATTTAAGTTGGTTAGTTGTAGATAACTAAATATCAACTTAAATAGGAATATTTAATGAAAAATTTAAATTAAGCTTCAGAAAGAATCTAGATGGTTATAATTCTACATTTAATTAAATACAAGAAAATACATATAGTTTAGCTTAGAATATAAAATTCTTTAAACTATGGTTTTCTTAAATTAATTTCAAAATAAATAAAATTAATTATGTTGCTAATCAATTTTATTAGGTTAAACTAGTGTAATTAACCTAGTACAGTTGTTCAAATCAGGCAAATGGGCCTTCACAATTCGGGTGGTTCATGTGAGGGGGTGCTGGGTTCAGTATGTCGTACCCACTTCTATGGCTCCCAACTCTAACACAAGGCCCAAAAGAGAGGAATTTAACCTTAAAATGAACAACTGTTATTAATTGAATAGGCCCAAAAACTAAATGGGCCTAAATAAAATCTATCAAGAACTATGATAATTTATTTAGCAACATTAAC
The DNA here is from genome assembly GCF_029168945.1 of Cannabis sativa. Classification (NCBI taxonomy): domain Eukaryota; kingdom Viridiplantae; phylum Streptophyta; class Magnoliopsida; order Rosales; family Cannabaceae; genus Cannabis; species Cannabis sativa. The sequence continues at coordinate 66,860,043 of NC_083601.1, forward strand.
CTATATGCATCTATAATGAAATTAAACACATAGGCTCACACAGGCACACTTTGGATGGGTCCTATCATGTTGCTAGGTCATATACAGATGAAAGAAGATTGTAAATATACCTGTTACAAATTATTAACTTGACCAAGGGAGCCATCAGATCATTAGATCTGGCAAAAAGTAACCATGGCTATTTGCAATCAAGTAATAATAGGTTTTGAAAACTTACACACAAGCTAAAACACATACTCCTGCAACAAGGTTAGCTGGATAGTTGGATGTAGGATTTATTTAATTTTAAATTAAATAAAAAAATAATAATTTTCAAAAATTTAAAAAAATTTTGAAATAAAAAAATTTCGAAATTAAATTAAAAATTTAAATTTAAAATTAAACCTACAATTTTGAAAAAATTAGGTTTCAACCAACCTAAATATCATTTCAAAATTTGTTAACTACTTTTAAAAATGAAATGTTATTTTATAAATAAAAATTAAATAAAAAATTAAAAAAGATAAATGAATATCTTTTTCAGATTTTAAATGTAATTTAAATAAATAAAATAACAAAATTTAAAAGTTAGCAAAATATCTTACACCTTTTTAAAATTACATGATTATAGTTATCTTATTTTAAATTTAAATAAGGTCAAATTATTTAAAAAAAAAATAATTTAAAATATTTAAAATCTGACCTTAAATTTAAAAATAAGATAAGATATAATCAAATTTTAAAAATAAGATAGATTATTATGCAAATAAGATAGATACTAACTATTTTTAAATTCAAATTACACTAATATCTTGAATTAAATTTAAAAAATATTAAATTAATTCATAATGATAATTAGAATTGAATTAGGAATAGTAATAGTATAAATACAGAATTACACAAAAAATCAGAAGTTAATTCCATGAAAAAGCATGAAAAAACGAAGAAAAACGAAAAAATTGCGAGCTGTACGGACGGGATGCTGTGCATACCCGTCCGCGCGCGCAGGAGGGTTGCTTGGGCGAGTTTGCTCGGCGGAATCATGTCGTGCATGATTTCCGCGCGCGCATGCAAGTTTCAGCACAACTCCGATTTTTTCGAATCTTCAAAAAATCATAACTAATTCAAATTAAATCGAAATTGAGTTCTGTAAAAAAGTAACTTGCTTAATTTTTTCCATACTATCCAATAAAAATAATTCCAGAAACACATATTCAATTATTTTTCACGAAAATTCACAAACACCAATCAATCATCAAATAACACTCAATACAACATGATACCATCCAAAAACAAACAAACAATCGTTTTAAAGTCCAAATTTCTTGCAGGTAAATCAATTACCATGGCTCTGAGGCCAGTTGTTGGAATTTATTTTACCAGGATCTTAGATCTACTCACAAGTATGTTTATTAACACCCTAAATATGAACTTTCTAAAACGATGAAATAAACACGTATAAAGTTTACATTGGGTGCAGCGGAATTAAATGACTCCTTCCATTCAGATCTCTAACCCTTGTATCCTTTCTGTAGCAGAGTATTATCAAGATCTAAACCTGAATCTCTTTCTCTGAATCCTTGATGCTGAAACTCCTTTGCTGATGATCTTTCTTCACGATCTTCCTCACTATGATTGAGGTATTGCTTGCTGTGTGTGGGCACTACTCTAATCACTAAGGTAATTTCGAAATCTGAAGGAAGAAGATAGAGAGAGGGTGGCGGCCAAGGTAGAGAGAGAAAGGCTCAAGTTTTCTGATTCAGAAGTGTAATTTTCCTGAAGCGTTCACTATCTATTTATAGCATTCCACTAGGGTTAGGTTTGAATTATTTAGCATTAAAGTAATGAAAATATCAGTTTAAAATGCCTACAAAAGTGGTCGGCCATGGCTTGATGGATTTGGGCCTTGCTTTTTGCAATTTTGCAATTTTAACACTTTTGTATCTGATTTTCTCAAAAATACCAATTTTCTAATTCAACCATTTAAATGCCAATTCTAACTATTTAATAACTATAAATAATTATTAAATAATATTGTCATTTATCATATTTATTAATTGAACCATACAAAGTATCATAATTAACAAATATGCCCCTATTAACTCTTTCTTTACAATTTCGCACTTACTTAGTGAAAATTTCACAAATAGACATAGTCTAATTTGTGAATTATAATTGATTAATCAAAACCAATTACATGAGTCTTACAAACAATATTATCTCAACTAGTGCGGGGACCATGGGTCTATATAACCGAGCTTCCAATAAGTAGATCAAGAATTTAGCACTAAAATTCACTAACTTATTAATTCTTCGTTGAATCCACGCATAGAACTTAGACTTGCACTCTCAGTATATAGAATGCTCTATATGTTCCACCATATAGACGCATCATTAGTTATCAATTGTTATAATCCTAATGTGATCAATGATCCTCTATATGAATGATCTACACTGTAAAGGGATTAGATTACCGTAACACCCTACTTTGTATCTTATCCTTAAAACACTTGACCCCGTATAAATGATATTTCAGCTTATGTGAAATGAGTACTCCACCATTTATGTTCGTTTGGTCAAGCTCGAAGGAGCTCATTCTTTGCTTACTATTTGCTAGATAGAAGCTACAGATTCCATGTTTATGCTAGCGCTCCCACTCAATTGCACTACCGTGTTCCCAAAATGTACGTATCACCCTGACCTAAAAGTAGGCTTAACTAACAAATCAAAGAACACGAATAGCCTTTCAAGATTGAGCCTAATCATAACAGGATTAAGAACATTTGATCTAGGATCAACTTGACGATATTGACTTGAATAGATTTTACGGTAAGTTTAATTAAATCTAAGTCAAAGTTCAATATCGGTCCCTTCCGATGCATACTCCATGCATCCAACCTGAGCTTTACTTTAACCAATGTTCTGGAAAGAACATAGCATTTCTCCAAATGCAAGTAAACTCTTGTTGTAGATTATCATATCAGTAAAACCCTGTGCCTGATAAATCTAGGAAACTTTATTCACATAGTCATGTTTACTTTCCAATGTGATGACAACACAATAAACATGATCAAGTATGTGAAAAGGGTTTAAGATGAATTTATAAGCAAATAGACAAGCAATTGATAAAGTGAACCAAAACATACACAAATGAATGAAAAATACTTCTGTTACTTTATTGATGTTGAATAAAATAGATTACATTGAAATGGAGTTTTATTTAGGGCATAAAACCTAATAGTTTCTCCTCCGTCCGGGTGCTGCCTTTGGAGGATCGTTTACTCCTCGAGCCCTGGGAAAGACCTGCCAGGCTGGCGGTTGGAGCAGAGTGCGAGGGAGCTTGTCCATTTATCCCTGAGGGATTTCTAAAATGGGATGATGCGGGGGCCAAGGCCTGGCCCTGACTATATCCGGGAGTAGCAGAAAACTGTATGCCGCTCATAGGTGGAGCCGCGATCGGGACAGTACCCGACGGAGGGGCTCCGGGCATATACCCTGCTATCCCGGTGGGATAGTATCCTCCATAGGCCACTATTTGGGCCTCTTCAAGGTTGATGTACTTTTGGACTCTTTTCTGGAAGTCCTAAAGGCTTGCAGCTCCTTCCTGTTGTAGTTCGTTCCAGAATGGAGTCTTTGTACAGATGCCTGCCTGGAGAAGGGCAAGCTGTTGTCCGTCATCAAATTTCTTGGTCTTCGAGGCTTCTTCTCGGAACCTCTTTATATAGTTTTTCAAGGTCTCTGTGGGCAGCTGCTTGATGTTAGTCAAGGCGCTGACCTCCAGGTTGACCTTTCTTGCGGCGACAAACTTCCTCTTGAAGTTGGTCTGTAACTTATTCCAACAGCCCACGGATCCTGGTTCCAGCTTCTTGCACCATTCCTCCGTGGACCCGCTTAGAGTAAGCGGGAAGCACAGACATTTTGCGTCATTGCTGACTCTCATGACCTTCATGACACGGTTAAACCGCGACAAGTGGTCGCTTGGATCGGAGTTCCCGGTATAAGCTGCCATTTCGGGCATCTTAAAGTTCTTGGGGAGCTTTGCTTCCAGGATGTGCTTAGCATATGGCTCCCGGTCCTCACAGTCTGAGTCGGAGTCGTCCCCTTTCTGTCTCCGGGAGACTCGGGCGATATCTTTTCGGAGTATGGCGAGTTCCGCCATGATTCCTTCATTTAACGTTCCCGTGGAGACCGCGGGCCCGTATTTCTTTTGGTCAAGGTGATCCCGGAGGTCACCTTGATTCCCATTGATTTGATTTCTCAAATCAACGGGAGGACATCTCTGTCCTCTTCTTCCTCTACCTCCGGGCTCTTGGTGCACGGAAACGCTTTTTCGGTCCTCTCGATCCTGAGGGCCAAGACTCCCTTTTTGGAGTTTGCCCCTCTGCGGACCTTTCCCTTTTGGGAAATCTGAGCGGACCTTTCGCGAATCCTGTGCCTTTTTCTTTCTCCCAGGGGTAGAGGTAGGATTTTTCTTTTGGTTCCCTTCAGCGGGATACCTTATGGGGCTAGGTTCCCTAGACTTTTGCTGTTGGGTGTTAGGCGAGGATTCCTCTGGTTCCTTGCCAAGTCCAGCAGTCATTGCCTTGGGATGCACGTGGATGCCAGCCGCCTCCATGGTTTTTTGCATGGCTAGCATTACCTCTTGCATTTTTTGGTTTTGTGCTTTTTGGGCTGCGATCTCAGCTTCATGATCGGCAGCCTTTTGTCTTAGAAGCACCAACTCTGAGTAGCTCCCTTCATCGTAGGCATACTCATCGAGGTTTCCCTCGTAATCATCATCAGGAATTCCTTCTTCTTCCTCAGAGCCCTCAGGTGCTCTTGAGGCAACATCTTCCTCATTTGGATCTTGAGCATCTTCTAGAGGGCGAGGTTGACGAGTGCTTCTAGTCTCCACCATTGTTGTGTTGTAAAGTATATTTGCAGAAGCTTTCTTCAGCTCTCAATGAAAGCACCAAAATGCTGACTGAGGTTTTCGGCAACCAATAAAATAATATAAGATTAGAGAACTGTAAGAAATTAAGAGAAGAATTTTTACGTGGTTGGGGCGTTAATGAGCCTTAGTCCACGAGTCTGTGTATTTATGAGTGTATTAAATACAGAGAATGTTCTTGGTGAGTATTTACTCTTCTTGCACTTATGCAACCCAAAATTCTCGACCCCCTTTAATGAGCTTTGAGGGGGTATTTATAGTGTTTTTGGTGGGGTAATTCCCAGGATTATTGTACATGTGTCTCTGTAAATATCCATAAAGTTGGGTATTCCCAATGAATATACCATGGGTAATGCATGGTCAAATCCCTAGGTGCTGTAGGGCTTTTATGTGGAATGTCCTTATTGTCTTTTGACTTACGTGACTCTTCACAGTGTAGCCGTCAATAGACTTAAATGATCATTACTTCGCAAGTGCAAATTGGGGGTTGTGCCGTCAGACTTTATTGCGTGTAGCAGTCCCAACACGTTTCCTCCCATGCGTCATTAAATGCGAAATGACTGCTCAGGGGAAGCCTGACACCTCGCGGAGATGCTTTGATGTTACTTAGGCTTCCGGGAGCATAGGGGGCTCCGTATGCCTTCTCCGGGAGGCACGTCCCGGATGCTGCCTTCTTTCATAAAGACTTAGCAAATAATTCAAGTATTAAGATGTTTTGATCCACGTGTCCCTGTCCGGTTGGTCCACGTATATTGGGCAAAATCAGGGGCAACAACCATATCATAGTGCAACAGGAGCATTGATGTATCTTGCTAATTGTACAAGACCTGATATAGCTTTCTCTGTCAATTTATTAGCAAGATTTAATTTTGCTCCAACATATAGACATTGGAAAGGGATTAATCACATACTTTGCTATCTCCAGGTTACTATTGATAAAGGATTATTCTATTCTAATAATTGTGGGTCACAACTTATTGGCTACGTAGATGCAGGATATTTATCTGATCCACATAAAGCCAGATCTCAAACTGGCTATTTGTTCACTTGCGGTGACACTGCTATATCCTGGCGGTCAACAAAGCAAACTCTGGTGGCTACTTCCTCAAATCATGCTGAGATACTTGCAATTCACGAGGCAAGTCGAGAATGTGTTTGGTTAAGATCAATGACACAACATATTCGAGGAACATGTGGATTAACATCTAATAAAGAAGTACCAACAATTCTCTATGAAGATAATGCTGCTTGCATCGCTCAACTTAAAGGAGGGTACATTAAAGGAGACAAAACTAAACATATTTCATCAAAATTCTTCTTTACACATAATCTTCAAGAAAATGGTGATATCGATGTTCAACAAATTCGATCAAGCGATAATCTTGCAGACTTATTCACGAAGTCATTACCAACATCAACTTTTGAGAAGATGGTTCACAAGATTGGAATGCGTCGATTAAAGGATCTCCATGAATGCCAAAATGAGGGGGAGTAATTTCATACTGCACTCTTTTTTCCTTGACCGAGTTTTGTCCCACTGGGTTTTCTCGGCGAGGTTTTTAATGAGGCAGTTATTATGGACATCCAAGGGGGAGTGTTATAAATAGTATTAATTATGTGGACGTCCAAATCATTTATTTATTACTATTAATGCAATCAACATTCCATTTTTCTTAGTTTTCTTTTTTCTTAGTTTCTTAATATTTGACTCTTGTGTGTGTATAAATAGGAGATCACCTATTGGAATAAAACACTCAGAAAATTCTCATCTCTTCTCTATTTTCTTTCTCTAAATTATAATATTACATAATACTAATATTTCATAATATTAATAAATTTTTAGCAAATTTTGAATGTATGTATGTATCTTTCATAATTTATAAGACAATACTTATTTTTTCTTTGACAATCTTGGATTATTATTAATTTATTATTAGAGTAATGATAATGATATGTATGTGCACATACAATTTACAAAAATTTGACACAACATATGTGAAGACAGAGGGTGGGAGGAAGGAAGCAGTATCACGTGAGGTTGGATTTCAAACTGAGATTAGCACGTGGCACCTGATTTGATTTTGAACCTAGAAAAGCCCCCAAAAAAAAATCAAAACGCTGCCTGCTCCTCTCTCTTCTTCTCAGTCTGCAAATCGGAAAACAACACCATGGAACCCATACTCATAGACTGTGTTCAACACAGTCTTCGCGATTTCATGTACTCCAACGCCATTTTCATCTGCGAGCGTCTTTGCGCCGAGTTCCCTTCCGAGGTACCTTTCTTTCACCAACCTTACCCTTTCTCTATTTCCTTATTATTTTATTCTTTCCCGGGAAATTTCCAGAAAAGATCGGGGATATCAAATCATTTCTCTTTTTATCCCAAGATGGTGTTTTTTTTTTCTCTGGGTTCTCTCTGGTTTTGCGTTTCTCAGCAATTTCCTAACGGAACGTTTACTAGTGTTAATTATCAAGATCGACGTTCCTTACTATTTAACATTTTTAAATGTTGATTTCACATGTCGGGGTTTATATTTGTTGCCTGTTATATATAAATTGCTATTTTATAGAATTCATGTTGTTCTGTACATGGTTTCAAGTGATTCATTTGTTTCCTCTTCAACTAGTATATTTTTACAAGAAATTAGGTGTGGTTAAAATTCTTATGATTTTTGTTTTTTCTTTCAAAATTTCAATGTTTTTGAGCTCAGAACTGAAAAGGTTTCGATTGGATAGTTAAGTTGTTTTATAGTGAGCTCTAGGTAATTTCATAAATGGGATTTCTTTACCTTGTTTTACTAGTTATACTGCACTGAATTGGTGCACATACACCTACCCAACAGTGTTAATTGAAACTCAATTGATGTATCTTCAAAGATCTCAGTGAAAGATTCAACCAGTGATTATTTAGAGAAATTTATGTTTCTTGAAGCTTTTAGCTTTTAGCTCTACTGCTAGTAGGATTATGGGGCTCCGCTTATTGTCATCTGTTTGTGACATTATTCTTTGCTTATTTTTGCTCAAGAAAACTTCGTTTAATTTATTAAATTGTATGAAAGTTCGGTCCTTTATGTGGAATGTATATTTTCCTTTCCTGCAGACAAATTTGCAATTGTTAGCCAGCTGCTACTTGCGGAACAGTCAGGCATACTCTGCGTACCATATTTTGAAAGGTACATATGTCTTAAAATATATTTCTTTAGCTTACTATGGTTACGGTTTACTATTTTTTCATTTTGCTTGAGTTTGATTATTTTTTTCCTTTACACTATTATCTGAAGGAACACAATTGGCTCAATCCCGCTACTTGTTTGCAATGTCTTGCTTTCGAATGGATCTTCTTAATGAAGCTGAAACAGCATTGTGTCCTCCTAATGAACCCAGTGCCGAGGTAGTGGATGAGTTTTTATTTGGAATTTATTTCACTTATAGACTGTAAAAACCTATGCTTTGTCTATAAGCTTAAACTACTTACAGTCTAGCAGCACCTTCATTGCATGGTTTCCTTTAAATAGAGAAATGAATGGCAGAATATGCTTCTTTATCTCTTATCTTTTGTAAAGTTTAGAGTTTGTTGGTCTTCAGTTGGCAGAAGCAGATAACTAGCTCTATTGTTTGTCTTGCATCTCCAGGTTCCGAATGGTGCAGCTGGTCATTACCTTCTTGGGCTTATTTACAGGTTGCTTAGCTATGATCTTATAATGTTCCGAAGCTTTAAAGGGCTGTAGGGCATGTTACTAAGTTTTATCTTTGAAAGATTATGTGTTTCTTCTAATCATTTCGTCTGAGTTCTTCTCTAGGTTTTTCTAGCTAAATATAATTCGACCTCCTTTCATTCATTATTATTGGCATCAATTTTTAATAAGATACATGCACATGGACTTGGCATCTTCTGATCATTGTTATTCACATCATTCTCGACATCGGTTTTGGCATTTCTCTAAAAGCTCAACTAGACAGACACACAAGCTGTCCTATCTATGAGCACTCACTCTTTGGTTGAACCATCTCTTAGATGCTAGTGCCACAACTAGTGATGCTTTTGATTGAATTTCTTCTTGAACTTTTGATGTCATACATTTAAAAATTGGGTAGTCACTCTGTACAGATTGTCTGATTATGTATTTCTAATGATTTTTTTCTTCTTCTATAGATAGATATGTTTCTTAAAATGAAAATTTTTGGCTTTAATTTTAGGTACACCGACCGAAGGAAAAGCGCCATTCATCACTTCAGAGAGGCTTTGTCAATTGATCCATTAATGTGGGCAGCATATGAGGAGCTTTGTGTGTTAGGTCTGAAATATATATTTAAGGTTTAATTCCCAGTGTTGTTGCACTGGTGGATAATTGATAGTTCCATCTTCACTTTGAAGCCATTAAACTTTTTATTGCTTAATTTATAACCAACAGCGGATCATATTTTTCTGAGAACTTTGCAAGGTTGTGGTCTTAATTTTTGAGTGTAAGATTATCCAACTTATTAGGAATTTATGAAAATGAATGTTACTCATAACTGTAATTTATGGTGGTGGCGGCATGTGCCCTTGATCAATATATCAACGTTTTTTCTGGAATAATAATCTAACATTGGAATAGGGACCAAATATGCGATTAGTTATATTAATTTGAAAAATCCTGACACTTTGTTTAGTTCCTGCATTGTCTTCCTCATTCTACAATTTATTATGTTCATTATCTTTTTTACTTCATAAAGTTTCAAAGATCTTGGTTTCCCAACTTGCAGAGTGAAAGTAGTTTAATGGGGCTCAATTAGTTGGGGTGTTTTTTCTCAAGTTGAAACATAATTGTAAGATGTATTGAATATTATGCTTCTAATTTAGCCATTGCTGGTTCTTCTTGAATTACAACATTTGTTAACTGATTTAGTTTACGTTTAGACTTTTAGAATTATTTTTAAGTGCTTAGTGTCAATGTTTGATTCTCTTTATCCATTTGCACACATGTCCTTCTTGGGCTCATTTTCTTGTTTATTAGGTGCCGCTGAAGAAGCATCTGTAGTCTTTGGTGAAGCAGCTGCTCGTTGCTTACAAAAGCAATACCTACATCATGGTTTAGGTTCCCAAAATTTGCACGTGTCCAATGAGGATCGCAATTTTTCTTCTGCGAGGAGCTTAAGCTTGGAAGATTTCAGTCCCAGGCACTTGAAACACATGCAAGGCAGTAACATAAGAGATATCCCTGGAAATTATCATAATAGTGCTGTTATAGGAGGAGCTTCTGCTCAGTCTCTAACTGGCAGCTCTTCTAACATGCCATTTTATAATACGCCTTCACCAATGGCCACACAGGTAATGATGATAATTTCCTTCTGTTTTAAGCATCAGGTTAAAAACTTTTATTCCTTAGTTTAAAACGAATTGATGTGTTTTGACCTGAAGGGGTGGTCTAGTTGTAAGGAGGAACTTTGGAAAGCTCTGGTAGGCATTTGTTCCAAGGTTTGAATTCCATAGGCTCAAAAAAACCTTGGGGCCAATAATTAAAATAAAGAAAAAAAACAAAACAAAAACGAATTGATGTTGAAGAAATTAAAGATGTGTGAATTTCCAGCTTGAGTAATTAATTTATTTCATTAGAAGTTCATTAAATTTTTTATATTCTCACCAAATTAATGTAGATGTGAGTATATATAAAAGTGGTGCTAGTAGGTTTTAAGTATTTAAGATATATCGTATCGACAGAGCTTGGGGGTCTTTGCATGAATAGGCAGTTGCACTTACCATTGTCTTTGTCTTGTGATTCGCAGAGGAGGAAGGAAAGGAATAAGGATACAGTTTCCATTCTTTCTCCAATCTGCACCATGGACCATGGCCAAAATCACATTTTTTTTAATTGCAATTACTCAATCTGTCTTATTTTATTTCATCAATATTTTGCAGATGTCAGGTGTTGCTCCCCCACCTTTGTGTAGAAATATGCAGCAAAATGGGCCGAACCTGAACACAGTTGGTGCTGATGGCTCACCAAAGTCAACTGTGAATTCTACTGTTCAAGCCCCTCGAAGAAAGGTTGTAGACGAAGGAAAGCTAAGAAAGGTTAGGAAACAGGTCCTGAAATCAGAACATATACTACTGCTCTGTCATAACTCTGTTTTGATTTCATGATTTGTATATACATTTTGGCGTTTTAAATCATTTTACTATTTCCTTGCTGTAGCTGTTTTTACATTGTGTGCTTCCCCTAGATTCCACATTATTCAATTGCTTTTGTTTTTTTTTTTCAGCTTCTTCTTAGATTGTTTTTCTCTTTCATAATTCAAGTCTGTGTTTGCGTTGTGCGACTCTTCTTGGTTCCACATTATGCATCTTCCATCGCTTTTTTTTCATTTGTATTTATTTAGCTCCTTCTTAGATTGTTTTTCTCTTTCATAATTCAAGCTGTAAACCATTTCATCAGTCATTTTTGAGCGATTGTGTAAAACTTGTCCTTAACGATCTGTCCCTTTCCTTCCAGATTTCAAGCAGGTTATTTATTGATTCTGGCACTCGAAGGAGTACAAGACTTTCTGCAGATGCAGGGAGTAATACTTCCACAATGATGCCTGGAAATGGAAATACAAACACATCTAAATACTTAGGTGGGTCCAAGTTAAGTTCTATGGGATTACGTTCCATGGCTAGTCGAAAAGGACAAACATGGTCCAATGAAAATATTGATGAAGGTAATATTTCTTTAATCTTTCTTATTTGATGAGTGAAATTAATTTATAATGATTGGAAACAAAACCACCCTTAGTTTTTTTTGGCTAGAACATCAGTTCAAACCACCCTCATTAAATTTAAAGGTAATAAAAAAGAGAAGAAGCTATTTCTTTCAAAATCTCTTTGCTTATGATGCATGAATTTTGATTTTTTTTAGGAATACGCAATGAAACTTCTGAAGACTCGCGATTAAATGTAACTTCTAGTTCAGCAGTTCCTATTGATAGTAGATCTCTTGAGCATGATGGGGCAAGTGCTCTGTTGAATACCTCAAGAATCATGTTAGGAACTTCCGAAATATTGTCTCTTTTGGGAATACTTGGAGAGGGCTATAGGCTTTCCTGCCTGTACCGATGCCAGGTAGAGCCTTGGTTATTGTTGAGAAAGAGTTCATTTCCTTATTTCTGGGTTTGCATGGGTTATTAATCTTTGTGTTTCAGGATGCCTTGGATGTCTTTCTCAAACTATCACACAAACAATATAATACAAGCTGGGTTCTTTCCCAGGTAACTTGTTTCATAGCTCTTATTACCACTGTTGCATTGGTTTTGACTTAGTCCTTTATTGTGCAACTAATGCATGAAGTGATCCAATCCATCTTTTGTTGTCAGTCTTCCTCCTGTTGCTGGAAAAATGGTTAAGTTTATTTTAAACTGTTGAAAAAAAATCAAATCTAATCACTTTTCTTCTTCTTGCTAATTTTTTATTTTATAAATCAAGCTCTTTTTATTATTATAGTTCCATCTTAATTTTGTGCAGATACGAACCATATTAAATACACGACTTGATATGTGTCTTGTGCTAAAATTGAATACTTGCTTCTGCCAACAATTGGGCGTTTTGAATGCAGGTTGGAAAATCATATTTTGAGTTGGTAGATTACTTAGAAGCTGATCGTGCCTTCAGTCTTGCTCGTCGGGCTTCACCTTACAGTTTAGAAGGAATGGATATATATTCTACAGTTCTATATGTGAGTCACGCTACTTGTATAATGACATAGAAATATTGACATTTGTCTACATCAGATTTAGAGAAGTAGTTTTGTAAAGGCACCTCTTGGGTTAATTAAAAATGTCCTTTATACAAAATTAGTTTGGCTTAATAGTCAATAGCATTTGCTGCTTTTTGGTTATTCAAGGTAAACCATACAATTCACCGCGATACAACAAAAGTGCAAATAAACTGTGACTTTGTTCCTAGCATTGGCAACTTTTATCTGTTAAGTTTTACCATGCACTGATATGCTTAGAAACTTTAGTACCTCTCTGAAAGTTATTGTGATCTATTTTTCAGCATTTAAAGGAAGATATGAAGTTAAGTTATTTGGCACAAGAGCTGGTATCAACAGACCGTTTAGCTCCACAATCATGGTAGCTTTATTTACTTTTTCAATAGTATTATATGGTCAACACAAATTTTTTTCTGTTTTTCACTTGTTTATTTAGCTCTTATGCTTGTCTTTTTTGTTCTAGAAGTAATTTTCTGTTGCTAGTAATGTCCTTATGTCTTTCCTACTGAATGCAGGTGTGCCATGGGAAATTGTTTTAGTTTACAAAAAGACCATGAAACTGCTCTAAAGAATTTTCAGCGAGCTGTTCAACTTAATTCAAGATTTGCATATGCACATACCCTTTGCGGCCATGAGTATAATACATCTTTCATTCTTCTCTCTCTCCCTTTCTCTTAACATTATTTAGTCACTAGTGTCCTAAATTAACTTCTTTTTTTTTAAACTTACGGACATTATATTGTATCGGCTCGTCATTCCTCTCTTCATTGTTTCTTTGTCTGCAGATATGTTTCACTAGAGGATTTCGAAAATGGAATTAAAAGCTATCAGAGTGCTCTACGTGTTGATGCAAGACATTACAACTCCTGGTATGGGCTGGGGATGATTTATCTTCGCCAAGAGAAGTTTGAGTTCTCTGAGCATCACTTTCGAATGGCATTCCAAATTAATCCACGTTCGTCCGTTATCATGTCTTACCTTGGTACAGCATTGCACACATTACAGGTTTGTGTTTGTCTGCGAATTCATTTGTTTATACAAATATAGCTTCCTGGAAAATTGTTGTGGCTAAAGCTTTTTATTGCGCACAACAGAGAAGTGAGGAGGCTTTGTCAATGTTGGAGAAGGCTATTTTAGCAGATAAAAAGAATCCTCTTCCAATGTATCAGAAGGCTAATATACTCATGAACTTGGAAGATTTTGATGAGGCTTTAGAAGTCCTAGAGGAGCTTAAAGAGTATGCCCCACGTGAAAGCAGTGTTTATGCGTTGATGGGAAGGATCTATAAGCGGCGGAATATGCCTGAGAAAGCTGTGTTTCATTATGGTCTTGCCTTGGATTTGAAACCCTCTGCAACCGATGTGGCTACCATCAAGGTGATTTGCTGCTCTCTTTCATTTATTTTTATATATATATATATATATGTATTAGGACTCCTTCTACCTGCAATCTGTCTATGTTTTACCATTCAAGCACATCACATTTCTAAGATTAGACTCTCAGAACATCTCAACTTTTAATGAATGATTTAAACATAACTAACTTTGTTTGCCAGGTCCTTTTGCATTATTCTACTATTTCAGTCCATTCTCATTTATCTGCCATATTCTAGGACATAATACTAAACCTTTAATAAAACTATGCGCACCCAACTATTGCCCCGAGCTTCATTTCTAATATTTGTTTTTCAATAAAGAGCAGAATACATACATACATTTTTATCGCTCGTGTCTTTGCTGATCCCTACTTTGAACAGGCTGCCATCGAAAAGTTGCTTGTACCGGATGAACTACAAGATTACTTGTAGGGATCGACATTCTTCAGAATCCTGTAGATTATGAGTCTCAGATTATTCACCCCCGAAAGGAAATTGGCTTGTGCTTTTGGAGAAGACAGTGATTGAGCTAGCAGGGCTAAATTCGCTTTCTCCAAATACTGCTTTCCATTTGGCAGAGATTGTTTATAAATGATCCTCAGTTTTGTAGGCAATTGACGTACCAGCATGATCTCATGTAGCAAACACATGAAGCTGCCGCAGTCGTACAAATAGAAATAGAAATGATATTGAGAGAAGTTCTTGTACCATTAAACTCTTCTTTTTTTCTTTCTAATATTTCTTCCAGCTTGTATCATTATGTTGAGTTAATACTTGTTCATAATTTTTAGTTTCTTACGTCTTTAAATTTGAAAAGAGTAGTTTTTTTCTTTCTATAAAAGAGTAATAATATGTGACACTTTTAATATCAAAAACATTGCTTCTTCTTCTTTTAATATCAAATGAATCTCTGGTTGGAACTTTGAACGATGTATGGCCCAGGCAGGAGTTATCTGATAAATACAAAAATTACTTGATTAAGAGTACGGGGTTAAGTCTACTTACACACATCGAGTTATGAGCCAATAAATTGTATTGTAATTGTCGTTTTTTTTTTCTTTTTCCAATCAGTCTCAAATTGATGATGCTGATTTTCTGTGAATTGTTAATTAAACAGCAAAAAGCCAATTTATATATTATCTGAAATGAATCATGATCTTCAAAGTTCAAAGTACCCTCAGCTTTCTAAATTAGTTAGGTCATTGACTCAGTCTCATTGTTACATGTGGGGCTCTGGTTTTACATGGGGTTTGTTTTATCAATATTAATTTAGTGCCAATCTGCTTTATTTTTGTGTGATCACTTCACCATTTACGAAATCATTATTATACCAAATGTTTCATACATCGTAATCATAATACTACTATAAAAAATAATGAACATACAATTCGGTTAATAGTGACCAAAAAAAAAATTAAATAATTACATAAGGTATTATTTGGGTGAAGGGAAGGTGGGTTGAGGGGGGTGTGCCTGCTGGTGTGGTTATGGAGGTGGACTCGCTGCTGTTGGTGCGAGCCGTGCAACAGAAAAAGCATTTGTTGTCTCCGGTGGGGCTCTTAATTTCGGATTGTGTTGCTCTTATGCAATCCTCTCTTTTGTTTCCTATTTCAATTAGTTTTGTTAAACGGCCCGGGAACCAGGCGGCTAATTTTTTAGCTCGTTCTTCTGGTTCTATTCCTGGCTATGTTTCCCGCGGGGTATTGTCCCTGTTGGTTTGGAAGCTATCTTGGTAGCTGATTTGATTTAATAAAATTTAATTTTTTGGTTAAAAAAACATAAACACAATAAAAAAACTATATAAAGGTAACATGAAAATAATATCTAAATAATATCAAAACAACAACAAAAAATAACATACAGATAACAAAAAATCAACAACAAATAAATAAGAGTACAACATAAAAAGATCGTGTTAAACTGTATTTTTGTAATTTTTTTATTATTTTTGTGTATTTGTAGAATAATTCCAAATAAAATTATAGTTATAGTTAGAAACATCCAATAAAAACATGAGGAAATTATGTAGAATATGGATTTCTTTTCTAAAGTTTGATAAATATGGAGATATTATAATTTTATTTAATTTATGGCTTTTTTCTAATTTGGGTTAGTTATATGGAATCATATTTCTATATTTTTAAGTTTTTATAAAATAAAGCCATATTTTATTTGTTAACTTATTCTGTAGAGATTTGTATTATTTCTTTAGAAAAATTTATTATTTTATTTTAATTATTAATATTGAGTTTGAAATTTAATATATATATATATATATATTTGTGTTTCACAATTTCATGTTAGTTTTTGTTTTTTTAGTTTGAGAAAAATAAATATTTAACTTATTATTTAAATTATTTTATTGTACTTTAACTTTTTGATACAGACCTTACCAAAAAAAAAAAAAAAAATGACAGAAAGAAAAAATATTTTCATGTTATACTTGTAATTGATAGTTCTTCATATGAATTAAGTATTACTACTAAAATCAAAAGTAAAAGTATCTGTTTACTCTCTAAAGTAAAAACAATGTCTAAAGTTTAACAATCAGGTTACTTTTTTAAATTAACATTTTACTTTATAAAATCATAGCATAACGCACAATACATGTACCAGGTTACTTTAGAAGAAAAATTAAAGCTAAAAATTCAACTACCACTTTACTTTTTCAAAATGATTAATTTATTTTTTAAAAATACAGTCACAACTCAACACACTCAACCATATTTTATGATACATGTATTAGATGACTTACAAACTTATATGTTACTTTATGCAAAAATAAAATCAAAATTAACAAACTATACAAAAATTATAGGTAAAAGTATCAAGTTACAATTTGAAGCAAAAACAAAGTCTAAAATTTAACAACTATGTTACTTTGTGCAAAAATGTAATTAAAACTTAATAAAGTATACCAAAATCAAAAGTAAAAGTATCAGGTTACTTCTTGAATAAAAATAAAGTCTAAAATTTAACAGCTAGGTTACTTTTCAAATTAACACGTTACTCAACTAGGTATATTACTAAAACACATATCATGATTTATATTATATTGTAAATAAATAGATTACTTTCTTCATAAAACTCTATCATAACTCAACAAAATTCAATTTGCAAGGTAGCAAGTTACTTCTATTATTTACAACTTAACTCGTTTACTTTAAAAAGTAAGTAGATAATTATATTTAGCATTTTTATTATGCTTCATAAAGCCAACATTCTCAACCAAATTCAATTTTACAAGGTAACAACTCATATTAAGTTATTTCTACACAAATTCAATTTTGATTGTATCAGGTACTTTATAAAGTGGAATGTAATGTCAACATACATACATTAGGTTACTTTTCTACATAACCAGACTACTTTATAAAGCATAACAAACATAGCAGGTTACTTTTTTTTTTTATTTTTTATCAAATTCTTAAGATTATGTAGTTAGAACATGTACACCAATCACTTTGTAATTTGAGTTACTGTTATTTTCATTCAACTCTCCTCTATAATGAATTAATGCTTTAATGAAACTCATTCTTCAAGAAAATTACAGGTCCCAAGTTGCTTCCTGAAGCAAAAAGAAGGAATCAAATCATTTAACAAGTTACTTCAAGAAAAAAAAAAATAGCAGGATTTCTTTGTTAAAAATTGATGTCACAACACTACACTCAACCTTATCCAAAAGTGAAGTTACTTTTAGAAGTACAATAAAAGCCTAAAATTGAACTACTATGTAACTTTTTCAAAATATGAAGGTTCTTCATTAAAAAATATAATCACAACTCAACATACTCAGCTTTATTTAAAAATGAAAGTACCAAGTTACTTTCAGAAGCATAAGAAAAGCCTAAAATTGAACCATCAGGTGACTTTTTCAAAATATGATGGTTCTTCATTAAAAAATACAGTCACAATTCAACACATTCAGCCTTATTTAAAAGTGAAGGTACCACTTGTCAAAAAAGAAAAAAGTGAAGGTACCATGTTACTTTTTTAGAAGCACAATAAATGCCTACAATCGAACTACTAAGTGACTTTTTCAAGATATGAGGTGTTCTTCATTAAAAAATACAATCACAACTCAATACACTCAACCTTATTCAAAAGTGAAAGTATCAGATTACTTTTACAAGTAAAATAAAAGTCTAAAATTGAACTATCAGGTGACTTTTTCAAGATATGAAGGTTCTTCATTAAAAAAATACAGTCACAGCTCAACACACTCAGCCTTATTCAAAAGTAAAAGTACCAGGTGACATTCAAAAGCAAAATAAAAGCCTAAAAATGAACTACGAGGCGACCTTTTCAAAATATGAGTGTTTTTTTATTAAAAAATACAATCACAACTCAACACACTCAGTCATATTAAAAAATAAAAGTACCAGGTTACTTTTAGAAGCAAAAGAAAAACCTAAAATTGAACTACTAGGTGACTTTTCAAAATATTAGGGTTCTTCTTTAAAAAAATATTGTTACAACTCAATACACCCAACCATATTCAAAAGTGATATACCATGTTACTTTCAAAAGCAAAATAAAAGCTTAAAATTAAACTATCAGGTGACTTTTTCAAAGTATAAGGGGTTTTTATTTAAAAAATACAATCATAACTCAACATATTCATGTGAAGGTACCAGATTACTTTAAAAAGCAAAATAAAAGCTTAAAATTAAAATACCTTGTCATTTTTTTCAAATAACATGTTAATTAAGTCAAGGATATAATCAAAATATATGTATGAGTGTCAATAGTGGAAATAACAATAGAATTTAAAATTACAATTGGTTGAAAAAATCAATCAATAAATTACCTTTCTCTATTTTTCAATGAAATCAATAAATATTTATTAATTTGCTTAGAACATGAAGATGAGGAAGAAGAATGTACAACAACACCAAAGAAAATTAAAGGAGAATGATAATCGTACCAAAGAAATTTGACGAGAATGCCAATCGCACCAAAAGAAATTAGAAGAGAAGTGAGAAAACAAGAAAAAGAGAGAAAATTGTAGATTGTTAAGGTTAACTTAGACTGTTGAATCTAAATATGGAAAAAGTATATTATTATTTCCATTTTTTAAGTTTTTTATTCTTTTTTTTTTTCAGCTTTTAAGTTATTTCTTTAAATATTCATATTTTTCTAATTCACTTTATAAAAATCCAGATTTATAAATAAAACCCTAAAAATATTATTAATTTTAAATAAATCATTTCCCCTTTGATCTCTGAAGAGTCTGAACACAAAAACTATATCAATCAGCCTTATTATGAGTTTTTTGTTTGTTTTTGTATTGATTTTATTTAGTTTTATTGTATTGATTTTGAAGATAAGACTGAATAATGGAAGAAAAATACCGTGTTCCACATGAATTTAAAGAGCCCCACCATGAATAAAGTTTATTAATAATTACTTTTGGTAATGATGAAAAAGATTAACATTTTGGAAGAACAAAGAAAATGACATATATTCATGAATCATAATTCAAAAGCTGATAGTTGTTTAATTACATGTGTTTTTGGCGGACCACCAATAATTTTTGGAGCTCAAATAATATCTCCATAATTTAGCTGCGCTGCCTAGCTAGCTCTTTAATTAATAAAGTA
This sequence comes from Cannabis sativa, assembly GCF_029168945.1. Classification (NCBI taxonomy): domain Eukaryota; kingdom Viridiplantae; phylum Streptophyta; class Magnoliopsida; order Rosales; family Cannabaceae; genus Cannabis; species Cannabis sativa. The sequence goes on from NC_083601.1 coordinate 66,879,660, forward strand.
GGTGGAATGATTGTAACATTATATAATTAATGATAAATACAGCACAAAAACTAAATTATTAACTAGATTTTTTCTCTTAGGGTGTTAGGCCGGTACAATATTTGTAGTGTAGAGATCAATTTAATTGATGCATTGGTTTGTAGAATTAATGGTCAGCTCACAATCAACTTGCCTTGATAAATTAATTTCACGATTTCTTTTTTCTTCCAGTCCCTTTCTTCTCAAGAAGTTTGGAAGAATTTTCATTATAAATATTGTGTTATATTTCCAACTCTCCAAGTTAGTAGGATGGTTGTGGTCCATGTGGATTGCGATTTTAATTTAGACATTATAATATTTAGAGACCATTACATTTACACTAATAATTCTCATAATTTTACGCGGTGGGTCATATTTCATATCTCTATTAATTAATTAATGAGAGAGGCACATTGTTTAATTCAATTAACGATCGATGATGAGTATGACATTTCTTCAATTTTGCTTAGAGAGACGTCAAGGAAACCGATTGATTTTGGTTTCATTGTTTTTTATTCTTCCTCTAGTAATATTTGAGGTTATAAGAATTTAAAATTATGTGTATATATATATATATATTTTTTTTTTTTACGTAAACGTTTATATATTATAATACATAATTTGTGACTCAAATTAAGTACTTCTAACACACGCACTTATATATATACTTTCAACTTTTATATATATCTCTTTTGCCTTAATTACTTGTATCACATGGTGTTAATTGTTGTAAGTCTCACGTCGTCTCCTCTATAATTTTATTTCCTCTATGCTATAAAGATCGCAAATCATTTTTAGCATTAAAATTTGGGGAGTTTTCAATATTATACTTAAAATTTATTTTATTTATAAAAATACCTTTAAGAAAATTATTTGCACAAATACCACTGTGCCACGTCAGCATATATACCGAAATTTAAAATAATTACCGAAAATAGAAAAAACTGAAAAAATCTCATTTCCAGATTTTTTTCGCTTTTTAGGAGTTTTGTGAAAAGCAACCATTTAGTTACTTTTGATGTGAATAAGATATCAATTAGTTACTTTTCTATTAAAAATTTATTTTAGAATTTTACACATATAAATAATAAAATAATTATTTTAATATGTGAGAAACATATATTTTTTTATCTCCTAAAAAGACGACTAATATTAAAAGAAACTTTTTTGTTTCTTTTTTATATTTTTAGGCTATATTATGTTATTTTATTCTTAAAGATACATTGAGGTTGCCTTTTTTTTTTAATGTAACTCATATGATGTTTTAGATACTATTCAATTTATTATTAAAATAGTTTTATAAAAATAAATTTATATTGTAATGTTTAAATATAAATAAAAAAATATATTTTTTAGTAACTTATTAAATTGTTTGATACATTAAATTTTATTTAAATTAAAATATTGTTTATTCATTTATTAACAAAATATAAAAAATAAAATACTTTAAGTAACTTATGAAGTTGTTTGATGTATACTGATTTAAACATTGTTTACTTATTAGTTAACTAAATATTAATGAGTAACTAAAGATTAAGAAAGTAAAATGTTACTTTTGATTTTGGTTATCTTCTTCGATAATGGTAAAAAAATATATGCTTCCCGCATATTAAAATGATCGCATTAAAGAGTAGATTGCAGTGATGTAATTTTTAGACCAAAAAATTAGACGTGTAGCCAAAAAAAAAAACTTTTTAAATTAAAAAAATAAAATAAAAAAGAGAAATCTTTAAAAATAAATTGTTTTTTAATAATATTATTTGTTTTATTACATATGTGTGGAAAAAAAAAAGAAATAATTTGATGGCATGAGAAAATAAGAGTATAATTGTATATATGATGATATGTCATATATATATTGAGAGAGAAAAAATGGTCAGTACACATGCATTGAGAAAAAGAAAATTAGTATTAAAAAAAAAAAAGAAAGCAAAAGTAAAGAATATGGGTCAGTGTAATTGGAAAGAAAACATATGCATTTTTATAGGTATATACGTATTACAATAAAATTAATTGAAGAAACGGTATATGTGCAAATTAATTGAATAACAATATTATGGCAATAAATTTCAAATTTTAGTTGTTAGATGCAATTTTTTCTTAAAATTTTGTGATTTTTTTTTTACTTTCAAACATTTACATTAATTTTTTGGAAATTTTCAAAAATACTTTCTTTTTATATTATATTTACAATTTCACGATCTGAACTTTTTATTCACAAAAATATATTTTTAAAGTTTTAAAATTACAAAAATACAATTTGCTCGGTAAAAAATAAGAAAACAACTAAAAAAAATTAAAAATTAACCCCACGACAACTATAAATCAACTATAAAACAATCAGAAAAATAACTTTATTATGACAACTATAATACAATTATATATATAAAAAATAATTTATTATTTTTACTGAATATGTATTTTTGTAAATGAAAAAGTTCACAGAGTAAAAATTAAATTTTTTTCGTATTGAAGTATTTTTGTAATTTATTTTTAAACTTTTAGTCTATCTTGTAAATTTTTTTCCTTTTCATGTTACTTTGTAAATTGTACTGTTGATATTTCTTTTCTTCACTATTTTAAAAAATTTGTGTTTACCAATTTTTTTTAGAACCGATTAAGAAATAGATTAAGCTAAAAAATGATTAGAAGATAGAGAAGACAAATTTTTTTACGTGGGGTGTTAATGAGCCTTAGAACATCTCCAATAAAGATGCTATTAAAAATACTCGATGATATGAATATATTTTTAGTATTTTTTAATTGATGCTTACTATTGAAATGAAAAAAAAAATATCATACTATAGCATCCTTTATATCTTCTCTTTCTTATTTTTTTTATTATTTTATTATAAAATAAGAAAAATTATTTATTTAATATTTATTAAATAATAATATAATATTATTTTAACAATTTTTAGAAATGCTTACCATTGGATTATTTTAAAATAAAAAGTACCAAAAATAATGTAGAAGATAGATAAAATAAAATAATGAGTAATTTGCGGCATAACCTTTTTAAGTGGCCAGGCTTTTACAACTAACCCCCAATTCTAAAATTTTGGGGGTAAAACCTCCTAAACTTGTGTTCTGTTAGAAAATTAACACTTCCATCCATTTTTAGCTGTTAACTGCCATGGTGGAATGTCCACGTGTACACAGTGTACACGTGGCACAATTTTATTGGTACACGTAAATAAATATTTAAAAAAATAAAAAAATTTATTATTTTAAAAATAATAAAAAAAATTTCTTTAAAAATTAAAAAACAATTTTAAAAAAATAAAAATTAAAAAAAAACCCTAATAACCCTAACCCATTCCCACTCTTCTTCTCATTCTCTCTCTGTCAAGCCTTCTTCTTCTTCTTCTTCTTCTTCTTCTTCTTCTTCTTCTTCGAATCAATCTCAAGCTTCCCTCCTTTGGTCTTGAATTAGGGGTGTTCACAGCAAACAATGTCTCAATCATTTCTTCATTCAACCTAAAACCAAATAAGAAAATTGAAGCAAAAATGGAAACCAAATAAAAGAAAATCTACCAAGTTATATATACATATATATATCTTACTTAAATGGGCTTGATCTTAGTTGATCCCGCACCATTTCACGATCAGAGTTAGGTCTAACTTTCTCCCAATGTAAAGGCTTCAACTTTGGTTTTGGGGTGTCTTCTTCATTGTCCACTGAGCTAGAAATTGGTGGCAACTGCAGTGGAGAAATGGAAACATTTGATGTGTTTTGAAACACGAAAGGCCTTGAAGGTGGTGTAAGAACATATGGTTTAGAGATAGGTTGGCCAGTTGGGGTTGCAAGAATCGGATTCGTCTGCATCGACGTCATTGTTGTCTAAGGCAATGGGGTTTAAATAGTTAGGGAGGCTCGTAGTGGTCTCTATTTTGGTCAGCGTCACTGGAGGTGGCTCATCGACGTTGAGCCGAGAGCAGTGAGGGAGAAAGAGACAGATCTAAGGAGAGGGGTGCGGAGAGAGAGGGTTGGGGTTTTTGGGTCTTCGCTGGGTTTATGCGGTGGTGCTGCTGGGTTGAGATGGTGGTACTAGGTTGCGATGGTGGTGAGTTGCCATGGGTGGTGCGGTGGTGAGTTGCCATGGGTGGTGGTGGTGGTCTTGTCTGCAAATGAAGATAGAGGAAGAAGAAGAAGAAAGGAGCGGAAGAGAAAGAGTAATTAAGGAATTTAGGTTTTTTTTTTAATTTTTATTTTTTTAAAATTGTTTTTTTAATTTTTAAAGAAAAAAAAATTATTTTTTTTAAATTTTTTATTTTTAAAATAATTAATTTTATTATAATTTTAAATATTTATTACGTGGACTAATTAAACTGTACCACGTGTATACTGTGTACACGTAGACATGCCAACCTGGCAGTTAACACCCAAAAATGGACGGAAAGGGCTAATTGCTAACAGATGTTGAGTTTAGGAGGTTTTACCACCAAAATTTTAGAATTGGGGGTTAGTTGCAAAAACTTGACCACTTAAGGAGGTTATACCGCAAATATATTTTTAAGTGATGTAGAAGTTTTTGACACTCTTAAAGAATGTCACTATTGGAGATGCTCTTAGTCCATAAGTTAATATCATTAAACTCTTCGGTTATGTTGTATTTTTCACAAGAGTGTTCTTGCCAAAATTTTAACCATTATTTTCTGCCAGAAATTGTAACCCTTGGCATGAAGGGTTACCCTTATTTATCGGGGTTTTGGGTAAATCCAGACCTGCTAGGGTTTTGCATGTGAAATAAGCACATTGATGAGGTAAAATATATTATAATATTGATATTGAGACCCAATTTGGCAGGTTTTTGTTGTCTATATGGGATCGTATTGCCTGACATTGATAGTGGCATCCACGCTTATTCTTCTCGAGGTTGACTCTACTCTTTTTGTTGAACCAACGAGTGCCGCTAAGACTAAGAGTGATGATGAAAGCTTTCCCCTGACTTGCGATATAAACAAGAATACTCATCTGAGTTCCGCATTTCATCTCAAAGAGGATCTAAGCCTAAACCCAAGTTAGCCTGACGGTCAGCTAAATGAGTCGCTTCCCTCTTCACTTGAGTGTGCTCCGCCGATCATGAATAATGGGTGTTGAGAAAAATGTGATTTGCTTTTTGTCGTGTGCCTTTTCCAAGTCTAACACAGGGGACATGCTCTTGATTCTTCGTGATTTGGTGTCAGAGGGGTGCCATGTAGTATTTCTCTTGGACACCTTTCTATTCTTGGATGTCTCATCAACTATACTATTTTGCAATTTATTTTTTAGAGTATTTGATTTCCTTTTTTGAGTCTTCACTTCTTTGAACGAGAGTCATCATTTCAAAACTAAAATGTCTAATTTTGCTAAGGTAATTAAGATTACAGTTAAACCCAGAACCTCTGTCTAACTCTACTTGTGGGCCAATCCATTGATTAGTTTGGGTCTAGCGAGTGGTCGTGAATTGACCATTTCTAATAATAATATAAAAATATATTTAGCAAGTGTGCCTTTTTTTTATGAAGAATGCATATGTGTGTCTAATTAACATTTGATATATATAAATATTCATACTTTATATTTTCTCAAATTAATGGAGATAAATTAAGTTTACTTTTCTTAATTAAAAGAAATTAAATTGGATATATACTAAAAATAAATTATTCTATAGTGATAAATTTTTATTCACACCAAAATTTTAAGTGATTAAAAAAATTAATATTTTGATGTATACAAGTTGTCTAATATTATTTATATTTTCTTCCTAAGAGTGGCTTGTTTATGAAAAAATTTAGCGTTTTTATCTCCAGCTTTAAGCCACCTCACCCGAGCCCTTTGTTTCTAATAGACTTCTTCTTTGTAGAGAAGAGCGTCCAGCATTGAATTCAATCTACTCAGTTGAAGTCTATCAGCTTGAGTAAGCACATCTTGGTTTTGAAGATTCTCTATTTCCTGAGTTAATTGCTGAATTCTAGATTTAAAAAGATGATTATGAATCCTATTCCAATCTTTCAAATGGCTAACACAGTGGGCTTGTTTATCTAAAAAATAACTAAAATGATTGGAAGGTGAACTATGAGTTAGAAAATCATTCCATTTATTCTTCACAAGGTGATAGAAATCAGGGTCCTCTAACCAACTATTTTCAAAACGAAACCGTCTATTAACAAAATTAATGGGCCTACTAAGATCATTAGTAAGAACAAGCTTTAAAGCACGATGATCAGATCCATAATAACCTAAATGATGAAGACTATTTTCAGGGAAAAGATCACACCAAGATTCAGATGCTACTGCCCAATCTAAGCGTTCACTTATAGTTTTATTAGTCCAAGTATATTTACAACCTACATAAGGAAGGGGAAACATAGAAAATTTATTAACAAAATCTGAGAAAAAAGACATAACAGCCTAATCAGAGACCTGACCCCCAAGTTTATCAGTACTAAAAAGATAGCTATTAAAATCCCCCATTATTAACCAAGGCAAATGAGAAGCATTATAATATATATCATGCAAAAGTTTCCAAGTAAAATGCTTCTGAGAATGAACAGGAGAACCATAAAAACAAGTAAAATGCCATAATTCATTAGTATTAAAACAAACAGTACAATCTATATGATTAGAGGAATAGTTTATAATATTTACAGAAATATCAGCCTTCCACAACAAAAGTAAACCCCCTCCAAAATACTGCCTAGGGATTTCAAGACCAAAATCAAAACCTAAACAAGCTTTAAACCTATCAACTGAATTCGGTTTAAGCCTAGTTTCCATCAAAAAAATAAGAACAGGTTTGTGAGACTTGATCATGTGCGAAAGCCGATTGAATGCTCGAGGGTTCCCCAATCCTCGAGCATTCCAACATATAAGGCTCATTTTTCCGGGCGGGTGTGCTCAGCATCACCCGCCTGTTCATCTTGAGGAATTGAAGAGGAGCCAGTAACATCAACATCACCAGCTCTGGCTCGCTTAAGCATCGAGCGCATTGAACCACCTACACTAGCTTGACATGCTTGAAAAGTAGGCCTTTTGACCCCAGAAGCACACGCCAAACCTTTACCTCGCACCTGAGAATCAGGCAATGGGGTTTCCACCACAGAGGCAGGGGAGGCCTGACATGAGTTGAGGATCAAGGAGGGCAAAGCTTCAGCAAGAGAGCGAGCAACAGAGGTCAGTTCAGGGTTTGTAAAACCCGGGGTATCATTGACAACAACAGAGTCAGTATGCAACAGTACAAACAAAGATGAACCCGTCATAGAAAATCCCAAAGAGTAATTGGGATTCACTGGAGTAGGGATCATGACATTATAGGATTGACAAGAACCAGTCAGACCAGTGACCGAAGTTACATTAGAGTTCAGCAAAGGAGTAAAACTAAATAGATAGTTCAGAAAAGGATTAGGGAATTGATTTCCATGAGGAAAGTCAGTAAGATCCATGTCATTGATGGTGATAGCTGGAGGATGAGGATATTGAAAAGGAGATTGCTTTTCAGTAGGTTTTTCTTTCCCCCTAAGAGGGAGATCATAAGGACAAGGAGGTGGGGTAATAGATTCATCACACTTGTGAAGGTATGCATGGCAATACTTTCTGGTATGATCAAGTTTGCCACAATAAAGGCAATAATCAGGCAGCCTTTCATACTTAAAATCCAGACATTTGATAAATTCCCTACCCATCTTAAAGAAACGAACATTAATGCCTCGCCTAATAGGCTTGTTGGCATCAATAAGCAGTCTGATACGAAGATAGGGCCCAGTCCCCTCCTTTACAGTGGTATTATCCACTTGGATTAGATCACCCCAAACCCGAAGCAATGATTTTGGCTAAATCAAAGGACTTACAACGGAAAGGAATACCATACACCTGAACCCAGAAAGGAACATAGTGAAGCTGATCAGGAGTAATGGGAAAAGAGGCATCAGGAGCAGCAAAAATGGTGAGACTCTGGGCAAAATGCCACGACTGTCCATCAAGAATTCTCCTCTTATCACCTTCACAACCAAAAGTGACCAGAAAAAGCCCATCAGAGTGCTCAGAAACGACTACAGGAAACCTACATTGGGAAGTCCAGACCTGAGACAGAGTTTTGATCAAGGAGGGTCGATTATAGTGTTTGATGGTGAAAAGCTTTAGAAGAAGATTGATATTATCAGTGGACTCATCAAGGACATCAGCAAGGGTATAAACAGTGTTTTCATCAGGGGTAAGGGTCAAAGATTGAGAAGGGAAAGGGTTAAGAGCATCCATCATAAAATTAAAACCCAGAACGATTACAGAGAGAGGGAAAAAGCAGAAGAAATATGGTGAAAACCAAAATAACCTAAATCTATCTTTATATAAGGAATAAAATAGGCTATTAAGGGTACCTCTTGGCTTGCCTCTGGTCATAGCTTGGCCTCTAACCTGAGTAGACATCATGATTATTCTATTCTCCCAAGCATCATCAAGTCTTTCGATTCTCTTCGCCGCCATCTTGATGAAGGAAAATGGGATTAAGAGATATCTGATGATTTGATAGTGAGAGGCTTTGTAGAAGAAAATGGAAGACAATAAATGCAAATGCAATCTAAGAGTGAAACGAGAGGCCAGAAGATAATGAATGCTAAGAAAAATTTGGTCTGAAGAAAGATTTTGGAGATAATAATTGTCAGGACCATTAATGCTGTAATTAATGAAGTGAAAAAAGAAATGATGAGGATTAGAACCCCAAAAGAGGAACCAGATACCACCACAATACCGATTTGGGTGGACCAAAAACCCAGTTTGGGTACTGGAGGGAAAACAGAGAGCATGCATCCTGAAGGCTCTAGAGAACTCTTGATTGTCTCTATGAAGTGTTTTTAACCAAAATTGTGCAGTGAGTTCATTTAGGATGCCTTGTTAATTGGTCTTTATTGAATATGTGTAATTCAAAATAATAACGTATTTACCTCACTGTGTAATCAAACAGTATAACTAATATATTATTTAATACTAGAAGAATTATAATAATTTTTAATTTTATTTTTATAGCTTAGCTACAAACACCTTATAATCTAACTTCAGCTAGTTTCGAAATGTGCAATATGTTAAGTGCTAGCTCAAGAGAATCTTATATTATAAATTATAGGCAACATTCAATTCAATTGAATGTTAGGTTATTTTTAGTATTAATTTTAGATTAAGTTTAGTATATTTTTAATTGAGTTTTAATCGTATTTGGAGCATTTTTACGCTTGTTATCTTTTATTTGTGCAGATTTAAAATAGAAGAAGATTAGAAAAATATCAGAGAAAAAAATGGGAAAAAGATAAAAATACCATGATATTTAAAATAGAGAAAATTATGCAAGAAAATAAAGCTGAAACTTCAAGCCTGAATTCGACGATGTTCTGATTAGATTTTGGAAAAAGTCAAAACATAAAAGTTCTAGATCTCTCTTTTATCTTTCTGGAACATCTTGAATCGTCTAATTCCAAGTAATATGGACAGAGTTATGACCAAAATACTATCAGTCGACGCAGCAGAAAAAATATCTCGTTTGAGGTTTCCCAAAAATTTAAATTCGAATTGGAATTTAAACATGTGCGTTTTTTTCATCTTTTTAGGCCTTCAATGCCTATATAAAGGGAACAAGGGAGTTGATTTCAGCAAGCAATTTTAGAGAGAAAAGGAGTACGAATTTCAGAAACAGGAGTCAATACTGGAGACATTCTACAGAGGGTTTTCAACATTATTTTATTCTCTATCTTCTTCTCTTTCTTAAAGTTAATATGTGTAATTGTGCTTCCATGAACATGTGTAGCTAAACACTTTATTAGGGTTTATATGGAGATTTTTTAACATTGTTTTATGGTTTTAATATGATTTATTTTCCCCCTAATTTCTATGTATTCTATTTTATTTGTGCTTAATTACTTTTAATTGCCTGATCACCAATCATCTGTCTATGAGTTTGATGCGAGATCTGAAAAGTGAGTGTCGAATATGCTATAGTAAAATAGAACTGAATTTCGATATAGGACGAGAGTACCTATTGGTTTAGATAGCTTATAGGGTTTCTGTGTTTAATGCCTGTTGCATGTTAAATTTATCACGAGAGTAGAAAGTTTGCATGTAATTGAGATTTATATATCTGAGAAGACTATAAATTACCTTAGTAAACCTGCTATTGCATAGAAATTAATATTAGGAAAATAATCATATTAGGCCATATTCAATAGAAACAATTGAAATCGAAGCCCTAGTTTTTATTAACTTTCAATTTTCTTGTATAATTGTTTCTTACTAGTTTCTTATTCTTAATTCTTTCTTTATTTTTTATTTAACCAAATAGAAGTAAGTTTAATTTTAACGTACTTAACTACACTCCCTGTGGGATCGACCTCACTCCTAGTGAGTCTACTACTTTAAACGATACGTACACTTGCATGTGCAAAAATATCGCAACATTGAACCGAACCGATCCAATCTAATTCAATTATAAAAAATTATATATTCAATTACAATTAGATTAGATTGGATGCTAAAAGTTGGATTCTAATTGGATTGGATCGGTTATTTATTAGGATCAGGTGGTTAGTTATGTTAGTTAAAGAGATTAATTTGGTTGTTATCTTTATAACTAATTCTTGATTAGTTAGACTTACTGTTTTACCCTTATTGCTGAGTATATAAACTCAGCCCTTTCTTGTATCAAAACAGAACAATACATTTTTCTCAATAACAGAGTTTCTTTCTCGTTTTTCTCTGCAAAACCTCTCAAGGTTTATCAAATCCTCATATGGTATCAGAAGAAAACCTTGCCCAATCTTCAATGGCAAGGCCCTCCACTCGCTCGCAAGATGGTCTTCCGCCGTCTACAGCAGAGCAGAACACATCGAAATCCAATCCTGATTCCACTTCCGCACCAATCGCCAATCCGTCCATGGCTTCTCGTCGACCTCCATCTTCCAGATCTCGACCTCCCCAAGAAGAAGACACCATTGACCCAGACCTGTCGTCCCCTGCTCAACCCGCTCCTAACCTCAATCGACCTACTGCCTCTACTCGCAGACTCGATCAACAAGCTCATGAGGACGTGTCCAGCCCCTATTTTCCCAGTACGGCAGACCACCCAGGACTTGTTCTTGTCTCCACTGTGCTCAATGGTGCGAATTATCAATCTTGGAAACGAGGTATAACAATGGCGTTGACAGCGAAGAACAAGTCTGCCTTCATCGATGGAACCCTTCCTCAGCCGATTTCTAGTAATCACTTACTCAATTCTTGGAATAGATGTAATAACATGGTAATGTCTTGGTTGATAAACTCTATGTCTCCTGAGATTGCACAGAGCATTATGTACTTTGATCTCGCCACCGACATGTGGCGTGATCTTCAAGAAAGATTCAATGAGGCCAATGGCCCTAGAATTTTTCAGCTGCAAACTCAACTCACCCGTTTGCAGTAAGGTGATCAATCCGTCACCACATATTTCACAAAGCTCAAGTCCATATGGGATGAGCTTAAGGAATTCCAACCGAACACCACATGTTCTTGTGGTGGAATGAAATTGTTTCTTGATTACTACAATTAAAATCAAGTCCTACAATTCCTAACGGGTCTTAATGAGTCTTACTCCTCTGTTCGGGCTCAAATTTTACTCATTGAACCCATTCCCAATCTCTCTCGGGTTTTCTCCATGATTGTTCAAGAAGAGAGACAAAGAACCCTTGGTTCCTCATCCTCAGATCTGTCTTCTATGGCTGCCTCAGCTCGTCCTTCATCCTCTACTAATCCCAACTGCCCCAAGAAACCAAGACCCTCTTGCACAAACTGTGGCAAACCAGGGCACTATGGTTACAAGTGTTATTTCCTTCATGGTTTCCCTCCGGGATATGGAGATAAAAAGAAATCTGAGAAAAACAAAGTCTCTGCCAATCATGCTACTGTCAATACAGCCGAAAACACCTCAAGTAACACCACAATTGATCTTTCCACACAATGCCAACAACTCTTATCTCTTCTCAGCCAACAACTAAGTCAAGGACAGCCCCGTGAGGACTCAACTACTGCTGATGCCACCTCTAATTTGGCTGGTAAAAAGTCTTTTTTTCATTCTCATTCATGGATAATTGATAGTGGAGCAACTCACCACATGTGTTTTACAAAATCTTATTTTTTTTTTATCTTTTTCTAACAAAGATTTTTCCCCACATGTGACTCTCCCTGATGGAAATCAAATATTTGTTAAAGGAATTGGTACAGTTCAAATAAATCCACATCTTATTCTTTATGATGTATTATTTGTTCCAACCTTTAACATCAATCTATTGTTCATTCCAACATTCCTCCTTAGTGACACGGCTAACATGGTCTACTTTCACCATGATTTTTGTATATTACAGGCTCATTCTCCAAGTGTGGTGATTGGGACAGCTAAAAGACTTGGAAAGCTATATGTTCTTCTCCAAGATTTCATACCTATTGCAAGTTTTCATTGCTCTTTACTTTCTTGTAATAATGGAGACATGGCACAAACGCCTTGGTCATCCCTCCATGTACATTTCCAATACAATCAATAAAAAGTTCTTTTCTTGTTCAAATATTTCAAAAAACCAGCATTGTCACATATGTCATATGGCCAAATAAAAAAAGGTTGCCATTCATATCAAACCATAATTTTGTTGATGATATATTTGACCTTATTCACATGGATATTTGGGGACCCTTCAATGTCATTAGCATTGAAGGATATAAATATTTTCTCACCATTGTTGATGACAAATCTCGATTCACATGGACCTTTATGCTTAAAAATAAATCCGTTGTGCAATCTATCCTTCCCATGTTCTATCACATGATTTGCACACAATACTCAAAACCCATAAAAGCTATTCGCTCCGACAATGCTAAAGAACTCAACATGCATTCTTTCTATGCCTCTAAAGGTATTGTTCATTAATATTCTTGTGTTGAGAGACCACAACAAAATTCTGTTGTGGAAAGAAAACATCAACACATTTTGAACATTGCTAGAGCTCTTTGCTTTCAATCCAATTTACCCCTCCCTTATTGGCCATATCTGTAACGTCCCCGTTTCAAGCCTCCATTGGGCCCTTACACCCACGTGATGAATGGCTCTTATACACGAGTACGTCACTCTGGCTGCTTCATGGACTGATGACTGACCCTACAGTCCAACACGAGTGTTTTCAACATGCTTTGTCCTCACTCGCACGCTTCCTGGGAAAACTTCCCATGAGGTCACCCATCCTGAAATTGCCCCAAGTCAAGCACGCTTAACTATGGAGTTCTTTCGAGATGGGCTACCGAAAAACAAGATGCACCTTGTTGATATAGGTAGTACCAATCAATCCATTTAAGCTCTCTTGAACTGTCCAGTCTCATACATACACAGTCTCAGAATCATCCCACTTGACCTTCCCCAGGCCGTGTGGGATTGCACAGCTTACCCGGTGTTTCCCCTTACAGATCACAGGACTACTAACTGTCACAATATCTTATTCATACCGCCACATACTTGATGAATAGAACTCCCTCTATTTTACTTCAAGGTAGCACTTCATATGAGACACTTCACAAAAAACCCCCTCATTATGAACACTTAAGGTGTTTTGGATGCCTAGCTTATGCTTCTACTCTACGATCTACTAGGCACAAATTTTCACCTCGAAGTCGTGCTTCAATCTTCATTGGCTACCCCCAAGGTATGAAAGCCTATACTCTATTTGATATTGAAACAAAGCAAATCTACCAATCTCGAGATGTCATTTTTTATGAGACTATTTTTCCCCTCACTGCCAACATCTCTCATTCTAACATCAATACTTTTTTTCAAGATCCATCTCTACCTGCTTTTCAACCCATCTCTCGGGTCAACACACACCCAACACCAACTGGTGTATATCCCCAAATTGCACCAGTAAACAACAAAAAAAAACCAGAATTCTGGTCTATCCACCACACCAGCAGCAATTCAGCGTGCTGAAACTCCTTCTAGCATCACATCTGATGCCACCAATCTCACAACAGCCCCTACTGTTGTTGATAACACATTGAGTAATATCTCAAATGCTCCCCTCATTCCTACATTTCTTACTGATGACACCAACTCTACAACATCCCATTCTGCTTAACAAAAAACACTAGCAGCAGACATTCCTAATTACAGCCATCAGAATAAAGAAATTCCTACATCAGATACCCATCCACTACCACAATCGAAAAGTGGCAGAACTATCATCAAACCTACACACCTTAAAGATTATGTTTTCCATACAACATCCACTGCCTTTCCAATTGAAAAATTTATTTCCTACACCAAACTCAGCCCACAATTTAGGGTTGCTGTTCTTGCAGCATATTCACATGTCGAACCTCGCTCTTATTTCGAGGCTTCACAATTTAAACATTGGCTTAAGGCTTTGGATGATGAAACTGAGGCCTTAGAAAAAAAAATCACACATGGATTATTACCAAATTACCCCATGGACACAAAGTCATTGGATGTAAATGGGTTTACAAAGTCAAATACAATCAACAAGGAGAAGCCATTCGTTTTAAGGCTCGCCTTGTAGCCAAAGGATTCAATCAAAAACAAGGCATATATTATGATCAAACTTATGCTCCTGTAGCTAAGTTTAACACACTAAAAAATTTTCTTGCCCTTGCTGCAATGTACAATTGGGATATCCACCAAGTTGACATCAACAATGCATTTCTCCATGGTGATCTCCATGAAGAAGTGTATATGAAAATACCACCTAGTTATAAAGCCCCTCCCAACAGTGTGTGTAAACTCAACAAGAGTATATACGGTCTTAAACAAGCCTCTCTACAATGGTACGAAAAGTTGAGTACCACTTTAAAGTCTGAAGGTTTCCAACAATCTCTTTCTGACAATTCCCTATTCATAAAAAGAGCTTCAACTTTCCAAATTGCCATTCTCATATATGTGGTTGACATCATCATCGCTAGCAACAACAAGGCTGCCATCATTCAATTCAAATCCTTCTTGGACAAAAATTTTTCCCTCAAAGACATTGGGCCACTTCGGTTCTTTCTTGGTTTAGAGATAGCAAGAACCAACAAAGGAATATCAATATCTCAAAGGCCCTTCACCTTGCAACTTCTAACTGACACAGGTTACCTAGGAGCAAAGCCCGCTTCAACTCCCATGGAACCTAATCTAAAGCTTAGCAAGGACAAGGGTAACCTCTTACCCGATTCTACCACTTATAGGAGCCTAATTGGCAAACTAATCTACCTAACAACTACTCGGCCTGACATAGCTTATGCCGTCAATCACTTAAGCCAATTTCTTACATCTCCAAGGGTACCTCACCTTCAAGCCACTCATGGTGTGCTCCAATATCTTAAACGCACCCCCGGTCAAGGACTTTTTTTCCCTTCTAACACAAGTCCAAACATTTCAGCCTTTGCTGAAACAAGCTTATCACCTTCGAATGTTCAACTCTCCTTTTTTGCAGATGCGGATTGGGGCGCTTGCCAAGACACACGTCGATCCATTTTCGGATATTGTGTCTTTCTTGGCCAAGCCCTTGTCTCTTAGAAATCAAAAAAACAGCAAGTCGTCTCTCGATCCTCAGCTGAAGCCGAGTATCGTGCCATGACAAATGCAACCTCCAAAGTAACTTGGATCATTGCTCTCCTCAAGGATTTTGGAATCTCCCTCAACCGACCTGGTTCTCTCTATTGTGACAACACAGCAGCCATTCACATTAGTGAAAATCTAGTCTATCACGAACGCATCTTCGGGAAAAAATCCAGCAAGGCACTCACAAGTTACTTCACGTTTCATCTCAACAAAATGTAGCTGACATTTTCACCAAGGCCTTACTTCCCTCTCACTTTAACAACATTGTATCCAAGATGTGTGTGTCTATTATTTACACTCCATCTTGACAGGGGCTATTAGGATTAGGTGGTTAGTTATGTTAGTTAAAGAGATTAATTTGGTTGTTATCTTTGTAACTAATTCTTGATTAGTTAGACTTACAGTTTTACCCTTATTGCTGAGTATATAAACTCAGCCCTTTCTTGTATCAAAACAAAACAATACATTTTTCTCAATAACAGAGTTTCTTTCTCGTTTTTCTCTGCAAAACCTCTCAAGGTTTCTCAAATCCTCATATTATTGGATGTCAATCTCAAAATCTAATTAAAATCCGATCCAATCGAATTACATTTATATATGTTAAAAAATTATTTATATTATTTATATAATAAAAAACAATAAAAAAATATAATATATATTAATTCTATTTTTATTGGATTTTTTTTTATTTTGAATTTGTAACAGTTTGTTGTTTTGTGTATTTATTTTCATGATGTTTTATTCTATTTTATTACTTCAAATATTGTTGTTTTAATTATTTGAAAATTTTAGTTGCATTACATTGTAACGATAATGGAGTATTAAACTTAAATAAAAGATAATATTTAATTTTTACTTTTTTTTTCTTCATATTTTTATGTTAATATTAAAATTTAGGTGAGTAATTTGATATCCAATTAAAAAACCGATCCAATCCAATTAGTTTTTGGATTGGATTGTGAGGTCTAATCGGATTGGATTGGATAATAATTTTTCAAATCTAATTACTAATTTGATTGAATCGGATGAGAAAAAAAAAAGATTGGATTGGATCCGATGCCTACCCATAAATGCATACAAAAATTACATATTGTAACAATGTTGGATCATTGAATTACATTTTTTTTTAATATGGAATTTCATTAACAACTAGTATAAATTACAAATAAATAAGCAATTCTGTATGAAAAACAGAACTCACAACATAGAGAACAATCCCATTCCAAGAAGCACTCACTTTACAATCTAAAACTAATTTGGGTAATACATGGATAACACAGTTAACCTTGCACACAACGTTCTTTATTACTAGCTAGCTAGTTTCGGTTTAAATAAATATCATTGGTTTAAAATACTGTTTTTATGACATTTTGCACAATAATATTAGGGTGCACATATATATCATTATATTCTGAATAAATAGATCAAATATTTTGTTTTCATTCAAAAGATTAATAAACTCCATAAAAAATTAATAATTTAATATAAGAAACTCAAACAATAATCCATGTTGGGTGATTCCGTGACAAGTTATACAAAGAATAAGCACATTTAATTAATTGTGAGAATAACAATGCAAGTAATGAACTTATTATATACATAAATAAAACCCATGATTTCCATATTTATATATAAACAATATTAATTAAGATTTAAGAGTTCCATATTTGAATAGAACACGCTTTGTTCTACTCTTCTAGTCGAAGCAAAAGAAAAGACCCTATTAAAGTGAGTCATACATTTAATCATATAATATATATGTATATGGTTTTATTAAAAGAATACTAAAACATGCAGTGCCCCACTGCCATGGGCACTTACTTTAATTTTCGTGTATTTGTAACATAATAATTAATTATGATAATTAAAGTAACCAAAAGGAGATATTAATATATGTTATTATATTTTCAATTAACAAACTATATTATATATGGTCCCATATATCCCAATACTTTAATTTTTGTTTTGTATAATAACAAAAGAAAAGGTTGAACTTTGTTACTTTAGCCAATCACGAGAAGACATGATATGCAGATAAATGGTCAGATAGTCCATTAGTACTTTTTCTCTATCTAAACAAATTAGTTCAATCAAGGCCACCCAAAAAGCCACCACTAGTATCTATAATACTATACCCCTCCTCGATTATATTAAAAAAAAATAAATTATAATTTAAATGTACTTAATTATAAATTATAATCCCTTTCAAAAAATAAAAATTTATAATGCGAATACACATAGTTATGATAATCTGTATATATGATCATGTGATCCATGTTTACCATTCAAATCATGCGCCCAATTGATCATGGCCTTTTTTTTAACCTTATAAGACACGTTGAGCAATGCACTACTGCAATTGGTATTTATTACACATTCACAAAATTAAGTCAAGTTAAAATAATTAATCACCACGCGACGCGTGAGTGAATTAACTAATTAACTATACAGTTTGGAAAAAAAATTAATATTCGATCACTAAAAGAAAAAGAAAACCAAAAAATTTGTGGTGACTGTATAGTGGAAGTGATTTTATTATTTTAATTGATATAAATATATTAACTGAAGATTACACAATCATTAATTTTTGGAAAATTTACACTAATTACTATTTTTTTCTATTTTATTTCAATTTTACTGTTATAATGAAAATATTACATTTTTACTGTATTTTTTATACTGTTTATGTGTATAGTTTTTTATTTATTTTTTATTTTTTACTTTTTTACTTGTTACAATCTACTTATTACATTAAATATATATATTATATAAACTGTACAAAACGTGTGGGAGTGGTTTTTTTTTAATTAAAATTATATTATATTTTAAATGACATAAAAGTGTGATGTGACTTGTGTTGTCACTTTAGTGACATATATATTTTTTTAATTAAAATTGATGATAAAAATATATTACCCTAAATATATAATACTCATTTCTTTCACTTTAATCTCACTTCCTCATTAATCTATCTTACTATTCATCATCTTCTTCATTTTTTTCACTCTCTATTTCTTCAAGTTCTCTCTATTTTTCTCCATCAACATATAAATTTTTTATTTTTTTTTCTTGTTCAGTTCTTCTTCTTCATCTTCTTTTCCTTTTTTATTTTTATTTTTTGAAGTTCTTAGTTACGTTTTTGGAAAATGTAAGAGTTAGTGTATTTTTTTTATTCTAACTTTCCAGAACTTTCTTGCAAATATAGTGCATTTAGTATTGAGGATGTGCACAAGATATTTAATTTTTAATCATTTTTTTTCTTTTATTTTTTTTATTTGTTTTAGTGTTGTTTTTCATGATTTATTTATTTGATGTCAATTTCACTGTTCTTGCTCCATCTCGCTGGAATTAAAAGTTATTTTCTGGGTGTTCTCGCGTTGTTGTGGTGGTTCCGTCCGTAGGTGTGGAAGATGGAGGCTATAAATACATTTCTTCTTTGTTCTCTTTGGCTATTTTTGTGGTTTTTTTATTCTGGTTCTCCTATAAATACATTTGACGAGCTCATTCACAAGAGAGTTTTGAGGTGTGTGTTTCTTTTATATTTTTCTAAGTAGTTATATTTGCTTCATTTGTTTTTGTGTTGTTTCAGTGTTGTTTTAGTAGTTTTTTTTATTATAATTTTCTAAGAATAGACTTGCAAATATAGTTGATTTTGCATCTGGTGTTGAGGTTGTGCAGCAGATTGTTTATTTTTTATAATCATTTTTTTCTTTTGTTTTGTTTGATTGTTTTAGTGTTGTTTTACCGTTGTTTTGCCATGATTATTTATTGACGTCAATTTTACTGCTTTTGCTCAATCTTGTCGGAATTAATGGTTATTTTCCGGTTGTCCTGGTGTTGTTGTGGTGGTTATGTCTGTGATTGTGAAAGATGGAGGCCTCATACTTTTGTTTTGGTATTGATAGTATAAAAGAAAAAAAAAGGGGGAGGACAGTATAAATGTAAAT
This sequence comes from Cannabis sativa, assembly GCF_029168945.1. Taxonomy (NCBI): domain Eukaryota; kingdom Viridiplantae; phylum Streptophyta; class Magnoliopsida; order Rosales; family Cannabaceae; genus Cannabis; species Cannabis sativa. The sequence goes on from NC_083601.1 coordinate 66,899,218, forward strand.
TCTGCCGTGTGGAAGTAAAATTAAAAAGTATTACTCCAAGTCCAGTATTTTTGTAAAATGTCCTTAATTTTTTAGCTAGCCATTCTCATTCTTGTTCTTATTATTTTAGAGTTTTTAATAACGTAATTTTTAGTTAATTATATTTTTACTATTATCAAAATAAGTAATATTATGTTTATAAATATTACCTTTTATAATAAATATATGTTATATAACTAATTAAAATATATATATATTTTATTTAATTTTAATAGGAGCAACCGTTCCACTTGGCTTCTATCCAGGTCCACCCTTCATGTATACACATAACATTACTCTTATTTAAAATCTACCTAAATTGTTAAACAATAAGTATTATCTTAACATTGCAGATATGTGATGGTTCATTGTCTTCTATTCTCTTTAAGTTTTAGAACAAGTTGACTTAGTTAGTTAGGATTAGTTTTGGTTGTTAGAGACTTGGATATTTTAGCTGATTTTTCTGTTACAGTTGGTTATTTTCCAACTGCTCCTTTCTTGTTGAACCGAGCTATATAAGCTACTCTCTTCATTTGTAAAATCAAGTTGAGCCATAATAAAATTTCTGCTCTGTTTCCTCTCTTTTCTCATATGGTATCAGACGTTATATAGCCCACAGCTTCAATGGCACGGCCTTCGACTCGATCTCAGGATGGTGCTCCTCTATCGTCGATCGACAACCAAGCTGCAGAGGTTACTTCCGATCCTGTTCCAGCTCCAAATCCCTCAACAATTCCTCCTCACAATCCACAAATTTGGGTTCAAACTCAGAACACAGATCCTCTTCCTCAAGATCATTCCACCATTGTTGATGACAACACAAATCAGGCACTCACTTCTCGATCCGTGGCTGACGATCACTCCAGCCCCTTCTTCCTCAACACCGGTGATCACCACGGCCTTGTGCTTGTCTCCACCATCCTCAACGACACCAATTACCAGCCATGGAAGCGAGGAATAACCATGGCGCTCACTGCCAAGAACAAGATCGCATTCATCAATGGATCCCTTCCTCGCCCAGAACCTGGTAACATCTATCTCAATTCTTGGTTAAGGTGTAACAATATGGTCATGTCTTGGTTGATTAATGTAACGCCCCAATTCCCCGAGACATCACACTAGCTAGTCCATTTAAAACCATTTAAGATAAAGACAATAAAAGACTTCTTTAATGAAAAATAACTAAGCATGAGATCTCATTATTTTCAAAACAAAACATTTATTTATTCATAACCTTAAAATATAAAGCTTTACAAAAATTATTTGAATCATAATCTTTAATGAAATATTTTTAAACCAAAATATCGTGACAATCTCCTAACATGTAATCCATGCCTCAAGCTCGCCATCCTCACTGTTTAGATTTGTCATTACCTGCACGCAGAGTACCCGTGAGCTAACGCACAGTAAGAAAAGCTATGTAGGACATAACACCCCCCAACTAGATAAGATAGTCATAAGTATAACAATATCACAACATCAAATCAATTTATACCATACTTGCATACATATAACAACATGTCATATCACATATTATTCTCACATACAATACAATATCATATCACAGTGTAATCTTAATGCATGCTATACTCACACACATAACATATAGAATCTTATCGCACATTGTCCTCACATACGATAATCTACTCCCACTCATGTTGATCAGACATGAAGTGTAACTTGCCATGCCTTGTGCTGTTCTCACACTCGGCATCCAATAGGGCAATCCCTTATCACAAGTTGCACTCACCCATGATAGGATAACCTGCAAGTAAACCCATACAAGAAGCCAAAAATATATCCTCCAGTGCTATACTCACACCAGCAGCAGAACCTATCCTGTAAGTGCTATCCTCACACAAACAGTCAAAAGCCTTATCACTATCACACACTAACAACATTAGCATAAACCAACAATCTACCATAGAGTAAAACATGTAAATACAAACCCATAATACAGTTGTATGTTTCAACATACACCCTGTGCACAGATGTCCACTCTTCTTACCTCAATTGTTAAGAACACCTTCTTGCTACTCCAAGCACCTTAATGAATTTCCTTGTTGAGAACAAGATCCTAAATATTCATTAACACACCAATACACTCAAAATACATTCAAGTATGAATCTTTGTACTCATACAGAAACTTACGTAAAAATACATAACACATAAATCAATTTTAATACATAAAGAATTTAAATTTATGCAGATTAACACATACAAAACTAATTTCTTTATCTCAAATTCTGCTGCTTAAGACTTGTTATCTCGTCACTACTACCTACAACAAGACATGGGTCAAGGCCCTAATATTAAAATTCTTACTCTTACAGTACAGCAGAAAGATTACTATTTTTGACCAACAACTATACTAATTCAGTGAAAGTTATCTTCATAAAAATTATATGAAATTTTATTATCTTTCCAATGATATAAAGATCATTAAAAATGGATTAAAACTGAGGGAGTTATGATTGTTTTACTGAAACTATTTTTGAGAAAGAATATGGAGTAACGAATTACACGACTTAGCAAAAATACAAACTTTTGACATTAAATGGTCCAGAACTAGAAGATAACATCTGCATCAAAGTTTTAGAAAATTAAATTCCCTTTCCAATGATACTAAAATCTTTAAAATTAGAATTATATTTTAAAAGAGATATTACAATTTTACCAAAATAATTTTGCAAGAACAAGATTCAAGAAACGAATCACGTGATATTGAAGAAAACTAACTTTTTGACATAGTATAACTTCGAATTAATAAAAAGTTTCTTCATAAAACTTATGGGAAATCGAATAAGCTTTTCAACGATACAAAAATCTCTAAAAACGGATCAATATCAAGAGAGATATTATCACTTTACTGAAACTTGTTTTTTTTTTTTCTGAAAACGAAAAATATAATAGGTCCGAACCCTAGATAACATTTAGCATTATTGAGGAAGAAAATATTTCATACCTCTTCACAACTTTCTATTTGATGTCTCAAGCCCGCAAGCCTTGATTATATATCTAAAACTTTAAGAATGAAGGTAGAAAAATAAGAAGAAGTGTGGAAGGTTTGAGAGGAGCAACCATGAAGAAGAATGAAGCTTTGACTAATTGGTTTGGAAAGGACAACTAAAACTATGATAGTTTAGGGTTTGATAAAAACATGTACTGAAGATTATGAGATACAGTATTCTAATAGGTTTAGGTTAACTAAAAATAATAATACATAATAAAATGCTAAAATATTATTAAATCAACAAATATCTAATTTTTAAATTTTAAAAGTAAGCCCTATCTTCGTAACTTTAGGTTCAGTTTTTACCTAGAAAACTTCCGAATTATGATAACTATTTCTATAAAATTTATACATCTTTGAATTATCTTTCCAATGCCACTGGAATCACCTCAATCGGAGCTCTAAAACTCTAAATATGATCATTTTACTAAAACAGTTTTTAATCCTGCGAATTTATCCAAACCTACGAATTATTTTAACATTAATTCCATTATAATTTTATTTAATGCACTGATACAATAAGTTAAACCCACTAAATAATTTATAAAACTCTAATAGACTTTCATATTGGGCTTTAATTTGGTAATTATCCTAATTCGTAAAACACTACAATTTTACCTTGACACTTACTATAATTTCAACTATGTTTAGAAATTTATCAATACTATTCTAAGCAATTATCTCTATTCACTATTAGTAGAATAAATAAAATACTTATTCTCACACAAATTGTATAACAAATAAAATTTAAAATATATGTATACTTTTACCGGGTATTACAATTAATTCTGTTTCTTCTGAGATTGCACAAAGCATAATGTACTTCGATTTGGCTACCGAAATGTGGAACGATCTTGCTGAGCGTTTCAATGAAGGCAATGGCTCTCGGGTCTTCCAATTGCAGACTCAATTAACCCGTCTTCAAGAGGGTGACAATTCTGTCCCTGCATATTTCACGAAATTGAAATCTTTATGGGATGAATTGAAATAATTTCAACCCATAACCACTTGCACTTGTGGTGCAATGAAAATATTCTTGGATTACTACAACCAGAATCAAGTGCTTCAATTCTTGACTGGTTTAAACGAATCCTATGCCTCGGTTCGAGCTCAAATCTTGCTCAATAAACCCATACCTAACCTGTCCCGTGTTTTTGCTATGATCGTTTAAGAAGAACGTCAAAGATCACTTGGTTCTACTGATGTGGTTTCTCTAGCTGCTGCTACTGCCAGTTCTACAAACCTCTCAAGAGCCAAGAAATCAAGGCCATCTTGCTCCAATTGTGGCAAACCACGCCACTTAGTCGATAAGTGTTACTTCCTACACGGCTTCCCACCTGGTTATGGAGACAAAAAGAAACAAGAAAAGGGCAAAGCTATGGCAAACCATGCCTCTTCCAGCAACCCCAAACCAGACTCGGATGGACTCACTGTCAATGCTGATTTATCTACTCAATGCCAGCATTTGATCTCCCTCCTAAGTCAACAACTAAGTCACAATACTCATACTGAACCCAACATCACACCTGCTGCTGCTTCTAATCTTGCAGGTTACAATTATAATTCAAATACTATACCTTGGATAATTGATAGTGGTGCTACACACCACATGTGTTCTAATCTAGCATGCTTTTCCACATTTACATCCAATTCCTTTCCTAAGTATGTTTAACTACCTAATGGACAACTGGTTCCTGTCCAAAACATTGGAACCGTCCACATTAATTCCAAAATTACTCTCCATAAGGTGTTGTACATACCAAGTTTTGAACTGAATCTTTTTTTTTGTTTCTGAGTACATGGCTCTCACTCCTAACTCCATTTTATTTCATCATAATTCTTGTGTAATCCAGGATCCTACTCTAAATGTGGTGATTGGGACAGCTGAAAAATATGGAAAATTGTACTTGCTTCAACAAGACAATCTTCCCACTGCAGCAGCTACTGTTCCCTTTCTTTCTTTCAATAAAACCAGTGTAAGCCAATGGCACAATTGCCTTGGACACCCCTCTATGTGTATTTCAAATTTCTTCAATAAAGAAAATAAGATTTCACATAAGAATTTGATTTTACATTGCCACATTTGTCATTTGGCTAAACAAATCGTTTACCGTTCATTTCCAATAATAATTTTTCCAAGAATGTGTTTGATTTACTTCATATGGATATTTGGGGTCCCTTTCACATAATTAGTGTGGAAGGTTACAAGTACTTTCTTACTATAGTTGATGACAAATCTAGGTTTACTTGGCTTTACTTGCTCAAGAACAAATCCGATGTCCAACATATAATTCTCACTTTTTTCAACATGGTTTGCACCCAGTTTTCAAAAAATATTAAGGCCATCCGATCAGACAATGCCAAGGAACTGAATTTACAATCTTTCTTTGCTTCTAAAGGCATAATCAACTACCACTCATGCGTGGAAAGACCACAACAAAATTCAGTTTTTGAAAGGAAGCATCAACACATATTAAATGTTGCTCGTGCTCTAGGTTTCCAATCCAATCTACCATTAGTTTATTGGCCTTACCTAGTTCAAACGACTACTTATCTCATAAATAGAACTCCCTCAAAATTATTCAAAGGTATGACATCATATCAAGTACTACATGGTACTAAACCCAAATATGACCATTTAAGAAGTTTTGGGTGTCTTGCCTATGGCTCCACCTTTACCTCTAAACGACATAAATTTACATCAAGAAGTAGAGCTTCTGTTTTCATTGGTTATCCCCAAGGCATGAAAGCCTACATACTTCTTGATATTGAAACAAAGAAAATTTACATCTCACGGGATGTTGTTTTCTATGAAACAATTTTTCCATTGTCTTTAACAACATCTCCTCATGAGATCAACAAATTATTTCCTGATATTGTACTCCCTACAATTAAACTAGTACAACAGCTAAATCGTGTTCACCAATCTATGAACATGCCTCACATTGTACCTGGTTCTACACCAGCACCAAACTCTGGTGCACATAATCATGCTGCATCAAGAAGCCCAAATAGCCCAACAACTATTGTTGCTCCAGGCATCTTAAACTCTACACCAACTGCCTGCATACCAGCAACAATATCACAGAATTCACCTGTTCCTGGCACTCATTCAACAACTAAATCTACTACAGAACCAGAAAATACTTCAAACAGAACCCCCACACCAGCGATTTCTAAACCAAAAAATCAATCTGGTTCTACTGAACTACTGCCAGCAGCACCTATACCCAAAAAACCCCATCTAGTTCCTCACTCATCATCTACCACATCTACAAGAATTCGCAGAACTATCACAAAACCAAAGCATTTGACAGATTACATCTGTCATGCCTTTTCCACAGCTCACCCAATTGAGCCCTTTCTTTCATATATCAAATTACATCCTCAATTCTGAGCAGCTGTACTTGCAGCTTACTCTGAAATTGAACCACAAAGCTATGTCGAAGCATCTCAGTTTTGACACTGGGTCCTTGCCATGGACAAAGAAACGGATGCTCTTGACAAAAATAACACTTGGATTGTCACCAAGTTACCACCTGGTCATAAGGCCATTGGGTGCAAATGGGTCTACAAAGTAAAATACAATGAAAGTGGGGCTGTTGAAAGATTTAAAGCCCGCCTAGTAACAAAAGGCTTCACTCAATGGCATGGCATTGATTACTCTAAAACTTATGCTCTTGTGGCCAAGTTCAACACACTAAAGATTTTTTTGGCCCTTGCTGCCATGTACAACTGGAATGTCCACCAATTGGACATTAATAATACATTTCTTCATGGAGATCTCCATGAAGAAGTCTATATGAAAATTCCTCCAGGTTACAAAGCACCCCCCAACACTGTGTGCAAACTAAAAAAAAAACATTTATGGCCTCAAACAAGCCTCTAGGAAATGGTTTAGTAAACTCAGTCAAACCCTCATTTCAGATGGTTTCACTCAATCTCTTTCTAACAATTCTCTATTCATCAAGAGAACCACAAACATTTTCTTAGCCATCCTCATATATGTGGATGACATTATTGTTGCAAGTAACAATGATCTTGCCATATCTCACTTTAAGACATATCTTCATGATAAATTCAAACTCAAAGACCTTGGAACCATTCGGTTCTTCCTTGGTCTTGAAGTTGGTCGAACAAAACAAGGTATTTCGGTCTCTCAAAGACCCTTTACAATACAACTTCTCAAAGACAAGGGTTACATAGGAGCCAAACCTACCTCCACTCCCATGGAGACTAACCTCAAGTTAAGCAACTCAAAAGGGAATCTCCTACCCGATCCCACTGTTTTTAGAAGCCTCAGTGGCAAACTAATATACTTGACCATAACAAGACCTGACATCTCATTTGCTGTCAATCACTTGACACAATTTTTAACCAGCCCCCGGGTTCCCCATCTTCATGCTGCACATCGCATCCTACAATACTTAAAAATAACTCTTGAACAAGGTTTATTTTTTTCATCTACCACAACTCCAACCATATCAGCTCATGCTGAGACTAGTCTATCCACTTCCAATGTCCAAATATCCTTTTTTTCGGATGCTGATTGGGGAACTTGTCAAGACACAAGGCACTCAGTTTCGGGTTATTGTCTCTTCCTAGGCAGCTCTCTTGTGTCATGGAAATCAAAAAAACAACAAATTGTTTCTCTATCCTCTGCTGAAGCAGAATATCGAGCTATGGCAAATGCTACCTCTGAACTTACTTGGGTTATTGCTGTTGGAAATATTTTACCAGGATCTTAGATTTACTAACAAGCATATTGTTTAACATCCTAAATATGAACTTCTAAAATGATATTAAATAAACACATATAAAGTATGAGAAACCTGTTGGGTTTTGTGCCCTAAATAAAACTCATTTCAATATAATCAGATTTACTTATTAAAAAGATCAGAAATAACATTTTATGTTGCATGGTTCACATGATTTATTTCATGATTATATACATATAATGTATGAATTCTATTTAAGTCCAGAACATATGAATTTGTTAATGATTATAGTGTTGTCAGCACAGTGGAATATAATCTTAATTATATGTTCGAAAGTTTATTCCCTGATTTGTCAGTTCACTGGATTTAGACTGACATGATAATCAGCGATAGGTATTCTTACACCTTGGATAAGTGGTATGTCCTTTCCATGGCATTGGCAAAATTTACCAGCATCGGATGTATGGAGTATACATCGGAAGGGACCGATATTGAACTTTGATTAGATATATTAAAATTTACCGTAATATCTATTCAATTCAATATCACCCGTTGATCCTAGATCAAATGATCTTAATCCTGATATGGTTAGGTTTGATCTCAAGAGTATTATACATGTTCTTTGATTTGTTAGTTAAGCTTACTTTCTAGTCAGGGTGATACGTACATTTTGGGAACATGATAGTATAATTAGTGGGACCGCTAACATAAATATGGAGTCTATAACTTCTATAGGAATTTAGAAGTGAAACGATGATATCCTTCGAGCTTGGCTAAACAGAGATAAATGGTTGAGATCTCATTTCACTTCGCTGAAATATCATTTATACGGAGCTAAGTGTTTTAAGGATAAAATACATTGAAGGTGTAACGGTAATTTAGTCCCTATTCAATGTAGATCATCTATTAGAGGGTCATTGATCAAATTAGAATTATAACAATGGATAATTAATAACGTATCTATATCGTGAAACATATAGAGCGTTCTATATGACTGAGAGTGCAATTCTAAGTTCTAAGTGCGGATTCAATAAGGAATTAATAAGTTAGGAAAATTACTTGGTAAATTCGGTTCGGCTTATTGGAAGCTCGGTTATATAGGGCCATGGTCCCCATACTAGTTGAGACCATACTGCTTGTAAGACTAAGTTAATTGATTTTAATTAATCAATTATAATTCTAAAGTTAGACTATGTCTACTTTATGAATTTTCACTAAGTAAGGGAAAAATTGTAAGAAAAGAGATTCTAGGTTTTATTTGTTAATTAAGAGACTTTATATGTCTAATTAATAAATATATTAAATGACAATATTATTTAATAATTAATTTTTAGTTATTAAATAATTATAATTGGCATTTAAATGGTTGAATTGGAAAATTGGCGTTTTTGAGAAAATGAGATGCAGAAATGATAAAACAGCAAAATTGCATAAGTGAGGCCCAATATCCAAAGCCCATGGCCGGCCACACTTAATGGGTTTTATCATTTATTTTTTCTATTATTTTAATACCAAATAATTCTAAATTAAACCTAGGTGGTTACCTATAAATAGATAGTGATGGCTCTCATTCACACTTAACTTTGTCAGATGAAATTTGAGCCTCCTATTCTTTCTCTATAGCCACCACTTCCCTTCTCTTTTCCTCTTCAATTTCGAACCTTGAGTGAATGAGTGAGTGCCCAAACACATCAAGTGGTATCTCAATCATAGTGTGGAAGATTGTGTAGAATCCAATCAACAAGAAGGAGAATTAGCATCAAAGAAGGAGAGAAAGAGATCTAGGTTTAGATCTTGGTGATGCTCTGCTACAGAAAGGAATCAAGGGCTAGAGATCTGAACGGAAGGAGTCATTATATTCCGCTGCACCCAATGTAAGGTTTCCTAAACTTTATATGTGTTTATTTCATTGTTTTAGAATTCATATTAGGATTTTAATGAAACATACATGGTAGTAAATCTAGATCCTGGTAAAATATTTCCAACAAAACCTTACAGTGATTGCAGCGGAATATAATGTCTCCTTCCACTCAGATCTCTAACCCTTGTATCCTTTCTGTCACAAAGTATCACCAAGATCTGAGCCCGAATGTCCTTCTGTTGAATCTGGATTCTTCACGATCTTCCACAATATGATTGAGGTACCACTTGATGTGTGTGGGCACTCACTCTATCACTCAAGGGTTCGGTTCAAGAATTGAAGAAGAGGAAGAGAGGGTGGCGGCTAGGTTAAGGTAGAAGGCACTCAGTTTTCTCTGAAGGAATAAGATGCATCATCTTTTTCTTGAAGCCATCACTACCTATTTATAGTCAACCACCTAGGGTTAGGTTAGATTTATTTGGCATTAAAATAATGAAAAAATAAATGATAAATACCCTACATAAGTGGCCGGCCATGGTTAAGGATAATGGGCCCCACTTTTGGAATTTTGTTATTTTATCATTTCTACATCTCATTTTCTCAAAAACGCCAATTTTTTAATTTAACAATTTAAATGCCAATTTCAATCATTTAATAACTAAAAATTAATTATTAAATAATATTTTCATTCAATATATTTATTAATTAGACTAACCAAAGTCTCTTAATTAACAAATGTACCCTAGAAACTCTTTCTTCACAATTTTGCCCTTGCTTAGTGAAAATTCACAAACTAGACATAGTCTAATTTTAGAATTATAATTGATAAATCAAAATCAATTAACTGAGTCTAACAAGTAGTATTTTCTCAACTAGTATGGGGACCATGGGCAATATATCCAAGCTTCCAATAAGCAGACCAAGAACTTACCAAGTAAATTCACTTACTTATTAATTCCTTGTTGCATCCACGCATAGAACTTAGAATTGCACTCTCAATTATATAGAACGCTCTATATGTTCGACCATACAGATACGCTATCAATTATCCATTGTTATAATCCCAACTTGATCAATGATCCTCTATAGATGATTTACATTGTATAGGGATTAAATTACCGTTACACCCTTCAATGTATTTTATCCTTAAAACACTTAGCCCCGTATAAATGATATTTCAGCAAAATGAAATGAGTACTCAACCATTTATCTCTGTTTAGCCAAGCTCGAAGGAAATCATCATTTCACTTACTATTTGCTAGATAGAAGCTATAGATTCCATATCTATGTTTAGCGTTCCTACTCAATTGCACTACCATGTTCCCAAAATGTACATATTGTTGGAAAATTATTGTGCTCCAATAGAAATATCAAACCAACAAGATTACAACTCAATGACAAATAATACAAAGGACAAAATCACGGATTAAATAATGTTACAACACTAAATAAAATATACACATAAAATAGAGAATAGAGATGAAGAGAGGGATTACAACTCAAACCAATAAGCTACACATGAAATACAATATATAAATAGCATACATATAGAAGAGATGTGAGAGCAATCTCAACACCACATACACCACAAGTGTATAATAGGAGAATCACAAAACTTGAACAAGGTCTTACTGTTGGATTTTGTGCCCTAAATAAAACCCTTTACAATCTGATTAGTTATCAATATAAGAAATTTGAAGTGATTTATGTTTGCATGAGTTTTACATGCTAATGGTTTAATATGTTTATTACATTTACACACAAAATCAGTTAAGTCCAGATCATATGTTTATTCACAATTACAGTATCGTCAACACAGTGGAATGTGATTGTGATCATATGAATCAAAAGACTAAGTCCCTGTTTCATCAGTGTTTTGGATTTACACTAATGTGATAATCAACAATGATGTGTACTTACACTTGGAGTAAGTGTTATGTTCTTTCCAGAACATTAGTAAAGTATACTAGTTTCGAATGTATGGAGTATACATTGGACTGGACCGATATTGCAACTTAGTTAAGATATTATAAACTTACCGTCATATCTTTCCAAGTCAATATCAGTAGTTGATCTTAAGATTAAAAGAATCTAAATCCTGATATGCTTAGGCTCAACTCAAGAGTGTTATTCATGTTCTTTGATTTATTAGTTAAGCTTACTTTTGGGTCAGGGTGATACGTATATTTTGGGAACGTGATAGTATGATTGAGTGGGAGTGTTGAACATAAATATGGAATCTATAGCTTCTACTGGTGTATAGAAGTCAAGTGATGATTCCCTTCGAGCTTAGCTAAATAGAAGTAAATGGATGAGCTCTTGTTTAAGTGACTAATTCTTAGATCACTAAACATCATTTAAAGGTAGCTAAGTGTTTTAAGGGGCAAAATACGTTGAGGGGTGAGAACGGTAAAATTATCCCATCTCGATGTAAATCATCTATATAGAGGATCTTTGATCACAATAAGATTATAACAATGGTTAAATGAGATAGCATATCTGTATTGTGGAACATATAATATGCTCTATATAAGTCTGAGAGTGCAATTCTAAGTTCTAAGAGTGGATTCAACGAAGAATTAATAAGTAGGAATTTACTTAGTAAATTCGGTTCACTTATTGGAAGCTCAGCATATAGATCCATGGTCCCCATTCTAGTTGAGACTATATTGCTTGTAAGACTCAATAATTGATTTGTGATTAATCAATTATAATTTAAAAATTAGACTATGTCTGATTTGTGAATTTTCACTAAGCAGGGGCAAAATTGTAAAGAAAAGAGATTCTAGGTTTATTTATTTATTAATAGACTTTATATGTCTTATTAATAATTAAATTAAATGACAATATTATTTAATAATCTATTTTAGTTATTAAATAATTAGTTTTGGCATTTAAAAGGTTAGAATTGGAAAATTGGCGTTTTTGAAAAAGTAGAAATAAAATTTGTGAAAACTGCAAAAACCAAGTGAGGCCCATTACACACCATGGCCGGCCACTTAAGCAGGTTTTTCAAATTGATATTTTCATTATTTTAATGCCAAATAATTACTAACCTAAACCTAGTAGTTGCCTATAAATAGAAAGTGATGGCTCAGTCAAATCATAAGTTTTTCACAAGTTTTCAATAAGCTTTTGGTCAGAAAATTCTCTCTTCAGAAAACTGAGCCTTCCCTCTCTCTCTATAGCCGAACCATATTCTCTCTCTTTTCTTCTTCATAAATTTCGAACCTTAGTGATAGAGTAAGTGCCCACACACAGCAAATGGTACCTCAATCATAGATTGGAAGACTGTGAAGGATCACACACAAAAAGAGAAGGACATTCGGGCTCAGATCTTGATAATACTCTGCGACAGAAAGGATACAAGGGTTAGAGATCTGAGTGGAAGGAGACATTATTCCACTGCCATCAATGTAAGGTTTTCTTAACTTTATATGTGTTTATTTATCGTTTTAGAAAGTTCATATTTAGGGTGTTAAACAACATACTTGTGAGTAGATCTAAGATCCTGGTAAAATAAATTCCAACACTTACACCTTTGTCCAAAAGCTTATTTCCCCCTACCACAAGCACTTAGGAAAAAGAAAAGAATGGAAATAGCTTTCTGGATTTATCAAGCCTATAGTGTTTCTAGCAATGTGCTCTCTTGATAGAAACTTGTTCTCCCAAAGTAAACTCAAGACTTCTATTTATAGTGTTTTGAGGATCACATTTTAAAATCAAATTCTTTCATCACATGCCTGTTACCAACTCATTAATTTGTGTTTAATGGAATAAAAACGTTGGACAAGAGGGCTGGAAACAAGCTCAATTAATTAATATACGTTTATGAACGTTTTTCAAAAATTCTAGTTTTAGATGTTCGAAAAAAACCATAAAACAATATATTAACAACCATTAAACAACTGTTTCCAAAAAACTCAAAATGTAACTCCTCTCCGAGTTAAATCTTTTCCCAACGTCCCAATACCCACTTAAATGATATAATTGAGTATTGTAACAGTTTCTAACAACTAGAAACTTATCCCATTAATTCCATAACTCCCATATGTAACAACTCACATAATTACATATTTATCAATTTTGATCCTTAGGTTACAATCTATTTTCAGATGTGTAACTCCTCATATGTTACAATTTTATGTGTATTATTATACTATATATGATATAATATAACCTTCAACACATAATATATATTAATCTCATATTAATATATAATATATCACATTTGAATATTTTAATCTATATTATCTTATAACAAATAATATAACACGTATCACCCTGACCCAAAAGTAGGCTTAACTAACAAATCAAAGAGCATGTGTAATACTCCTGAGATTGAACCTAACCATATCAGGATTAAGATCATTTGATCTAGGATCAACTAGGTGATATTGAATTGAATAGATATTACGGTAAGTTTAATATATCTGAATCAAAGTTCAATATCGGTCCTTTTCGATGCATACTCCATGCATCCAACCCAAGCTTTACTTTAACCAATGCCCTGGAAAGAATATAACACTTATCCAAGGTGCAAGTAAACTATGTTGTAGATTTTCATATCAATTAAACCCTGTGTTCTGATAAATCTTGGAATATATCTTTAATCACAATTGATTACTTTCCACTGTGTTGACGACACAATAAACAAGAATATAAATGTGATATGGGTTTGGATGAATTTATAAATCAAATAAACAAGTAAATGATAACATGAATCAAATAACACACAAATGAGTGAAAAATACTTCTGTTTCTTTATTGATATTTAAAGAATAAAGATTACATTGAAAAATGAGTTTTATTTAGGGCATAAAATCTAACAATTGCTCTCCTAAAAGATTTTGGCATCAATCATTCCAATCCTGCATTGCTCTACTGTGACAACATCGCCGCAATTCACATTAGTGAAAATTCGGTCTATCACGAACGCACCAAGCACGTGGAAATTGACTGCCACTTCATTCGAGAGAAGGTTCAACAAGGCTAAGTCAAGCTACTCCATGTCTCTTCACAAAACAACCTTGCTGACATATTCACCAAAGCTCTTCTCCCGACTCCTCACAAAAACATTGTCTCCAAGATGGGTTTAATCAACATATACACTCCATTTTGAGGGGGGCTTTTAGAACAAGTTGAATTAGTTAGTTAGAATTAGTTTTGGTTGTTAGAGACTTGGATATTTTAGTTGATTTTTCTGTTACAGTTGGTTATTTTCCAACTGCTCCTTTCTTGTTGAACCGGGCTATATAAGCTCTTCTCTTCATTTGTAAAATCAAGTTGAGCCATAATAAAATTTCTGCTCTGATTTTTGCTCTGTTTCCTCTCTTTTCTCATATTAAGAAACTTAGAAAAAAAAAAGGATTTTGGAACATAATTAGAGAGTAACGGTAACGATTACATATAAGATAATTAACTTCATTATAATTAAATTTCATTTATAATTTAATTAGGAATGTAAATTTAATGTTAAATTTAATATATTTTAATTTAATAATTATTAAAAAATAAATAACGATAATATTAATCATCCTAGCTAGTAAGAAATGGTTAATTAATTAATTAGTTATATGTGGTCCTAGGCAGCTATTGCGTGTGGCCAACAAAAATAGTGTGCTATGGCTGAATCAGTGTACAATTCATTCACAAAGCTTGAGGATTACTACAACAACTAATCGATAACATCCAACTATTGTATGACAGATGGCTTTAGGTCCCATCACCTTTAAATTTTCCTTTCCCCCTCACTCATTAATCATACATCTTTGCAACTAGTTCTAGAACCAATAATAATATTTCCCATTTGCATTACAAAATTTCCAATAATATTAACTTTTGAACTTTTACATAAAAGCATTTTGAATACTTTCTCCTGATAAAGTAAATTGCTAGTAAATTGATCCATTACTACAAAATTAGGCTTTAGAGACAATTTTTAAAGGCTTTCATCATTAATTTTAGTAAAATTTACTACAAACACTATTCTAAGCGACACTGTAAAAGTAAAAACAACACACAACATAGGACCCTATAACGTCAGTTATTCATAACCGACACCATAGGACCTTATGGAGTCAGTTATTATGAAAAACTGACGCCATATGATCTTTTTATAGTTTTTATTTCAGCTTTACAATTTTGTGTTTTAGCATAATTTATATATAATTTTATTATTAATATAATTAAATTAAGTATAAATTATATATAATAAGTATAAATAAAAATTAATTAAAAAGTTAAATAAATACACATTAACGTTGAGTATTGATTTGAAATAGTGCAGATTTTACTTCGAATATGTGATGGGATGCAGAAAGTAAGGTGAGTGAAGAGCACTTAGCAGCTTTTGAATGGCATAACTTTCTCATTTCTTAACTAATTAAGCAATGTGATCACTTGTTTTAATATAATTTTTCAGGACCAACAAAATGAAACAATAATTTAAGGACTAAAAATAAATGGAAAAAATTAGAGAAAAGGCTAAACTTTACATGATTTTTTTTTTTGAAAACTTTAAACATTAATAACTTTTGATCCGGTTGTCCGTTTGAGGCGATTTTTTTTTTTTTGGAACTTGAGTATTTTTTTGCGTTTTATCTATCTTAAATTTCAGCTCATAAAAGACTAATGAAAACACTAAAAATTCTACTATCCAAACTCAGTATTTAACTTAGGGAAAAAGACCCAAATAGAATTTTTCTTCCTTAATTAACATAAATATCTAGGGGTAAAATGACCAAAAATCGTTACCCCACACAAACCTGGCATTCTAAATGCTCAATAATTTTTCCTCGTTAAATCTAAGATACTCATCCGTATCTATGTGGCTCAAATTGGCCAAATCGTCGCATTCCTCTGTTATTGAGCATAAACTATGAAAAACATGAAATCTCATATAACATAATTAATAAACTTAGAATTCAAAGATATATCTATAATTACAAAAATAATAATTTAAAGCCTATTTTTGACAATAAGCCCTAATTATATACTAATTTTTGAAATAAAGTTAAGGGGTCATTACAATTATTTCTTCATTATAAAAGAATTTCGTCCTCGAAATCTAACCTGAACAACTATGGATACTGAGCCCTCATAGCGTACTCTAATTTCCAGGTGACTTTCTCCACCTTACTGTTTTTCCAGAGTACTTTAACTAAAGCTATGGTCTTGTTTCGAAGAACTTTATCCTTCCTATTAAAAATCTGCACTGGTTGCTCTTCATAAGACAAATTTGTTGGAGCTCTAGGGTTTCATAGCGGGTCTCGATGGCTCTAAAAAATAGCCATTACTACTAAGAGCTAATTTTTACCGTTCTATCATCATTTATGGTCAGAAATATTTAATTTGTATTTTTCACTATTTTTGTGGGCCTCCTTCACCTAAAAAAGGAGATCTCTTTAAACTCATTTTTTCTTATAGAAAACTACCCATAAGGTCAAAGCTTCTCTCTCTAGAAATTACTAAATTAGAACTTCTGACACTTACTCTTTTCCTATAATACCATCTCATAAAAAATAAAAACTCGAAGTAGACAGCTTCATTAATCTTTTATACACATAGTACTTCAACAAACAGTGCAATTTATTTACTCTTGATCATTGGCGTAACGCTCAACATAACACTTCCTTATCTTCTTTATTCTTTGATAATAGAGGAGATGGAGCTGAGCGTTGAATTAAACCTGATATGAATAAAATCAAGATAAATGTTGATGCTGTACTTTCCACAGGATAACTCGTATGGGCTCGGGATCGTTGCTCGAGACAGCTCTGATAAGCTCATTGAGGCCAAATCGTGTTATTATGGTGGTGCCTATGATGCGGAAGTTGTTGAAGCAATGGGGGTCAAAGAAGCTCTTAGTTGGATTAAAAGTAAGAACTGGCTTGATGTGGAGATTGAGACTGATAGCATGCTCACTGTGCAAGGCATTCGTAGTAATCAATCTTTGAGCTCTATTTTTTGTTTGATTATTCATGACTGTCAAGATTTATTCTCTTCTCTAAATAATGTTAAGATTTGTTTTATCAGACGATCAACAAACCGAGTTGCCCATGTTGTTGTAAGGCACTCTCGTTTTCTTTCTGGTCGTAGCATTTTTGAGTATAATGCTTGGGATGAGTTAATTTTTCTCTTGTATTCTGAATGCTAATACTCAATGAAGTTGCTATTTCATATTAAAAAAAAAAAACTGTGCAATTTATTTTTTTTCCATTTTTTTTAGAGAAAAAAATATAGAAGTGGGTTGGTGCTTTGTAAGATATAAATTAACAATGGCCTACAAGTATAGGATATTGCCTCCAATCATTTTGACTAATAATATTGCATTTGCATAAAATTGCGGAAAGGAGAATATGAAATAATAATAATAATAATAATAATAATAATAATAATAATAATAATAATAATAATAATAATAATAATAATACAGAGGAATGCTATTACTGTCTACTTGTCTAGCAATACTTGTCTAGCAATACGGTTTTTTTTTTTAAAGAGTGTTCGCGGTTGTAATTAATTTTTTTTTTTTTAAAAAAAAATCAAATTGCATATGTAATTTTTTAAGGGATTTTTTCTATAATAAATTAAAAATGGAATAAGTTTACATTTATGACCCCAAAAAGGGAAATAAACAAAAATAGAAACTAAAAGTTGTTAAATTACAAAAATACCAGCCAAGGAAAATGGAACCCTCCATCTTCTTCGTGACCCAGCGGACGAATCCCCCAACCCATTCTCAACCATTTTCCTTCCAAAACTAGGAAAATCAGATCTAAAAAAAATGTAGATCTCAAGGGAAAACAATTTAAATCCCGAAAATCCAAATACAAAAACAGAAAGAAAAAAAATCATCCAACCTCCATTGTTGTACAAAAAAAACTCAAAAACAACATTCAGTCAAAAAAGCAAATCACGTTCAGAGATGAAGAATCAAATAGAAGGAGATCTGGAAATCATTGAAACTCACCCATGATTGAATCAGAGAAAGAATTGAAGGTAATAAAATATGAAAAAATAAACATCATCTAAGCTTTCAGAAAAAAAACCAGAAAGCAACCACAAAACAACATTTTAAAAACACCCAGACATAAACAGCCTAAAAGATGAACAATTGGGAAAAAACATATTAACAACAATCTGCAAAACATGAAATTACTAAAAAAATTGTTCACTGTGAAATAAAATTAAACAACACTAAAACTACTAAAACTAAACATTAAAACAACTGTTTAGAAAAAGCCAATAGAACACTAAAATAACAATCAAACAACGAATTAAAAATAAAGAGAAAATGTTATGAAAACTTAAAACCTTCGTACAAAAAATGAGAACAAAAACAACAATAATCCCTAAAAAAAATACATTTAAAACTTAAAAACAACTAATAAGAAAACCCAAACTGACAAAAAGAAAAATAGTGTAGTTTGGTTAAATGATGCTAAAAACTATTTAATAGCAGTAACAAAACCAAAAAAAAAAAAAAACTAAGAAAACAAAAATGAGAACAAAAATAAAATAAAAAATAACGGTTGATTAAAAATTTCAACTTAAAAAAATAAAAAAAAATTCAAGGTAAACAACTCTTGGGTTTAACTTTAGGCTTCACTTCCAAATCAGAAACTTCATCCTCGAAGTCAAAATTGGAGAGAACCTAAAACGTTATGGAGAAAAAAAATTGAAACACAAAACAGCAAACGAAAAACAAAACAACAAGAAAAAAACTAAAAAAAAATCAAAAAACAACCCAACTTACATCCTTGACAAATCTCGAAGATTTGGTTCTCTTTGCCTTACAAGATTCAATCTTAGCTGGAAAAATCTTTTTTTAGAACCAGATGGTTTCGCAAAGATCACCCATTCCCTTCTTTGCAATGTCTTTCAAACCCATTTTAGGATCGTAGCTGAGATGAGAGTTTGAAATCCGTGAGTTAGGGCTTCACATGGGATGATAAAGTGGGTTATGGAAAAAAAAAAAAAAAAACTAACAGAAAATAAAAGAAAAATTAAAAAAAATGAATGAAAGAGAAGAAGGTGGAAGAGATGGAATGTAATATTGGAGATGAAAGAGAAGAAGGTGGAAGAGATGGAGTGTAATATTGGAGAAAACCTATGACATAAGCATGCATAGGTATTTGTGTAATTATCAAACTTTTTAAATATAATATTGAAAATAATTTTTTTAAAAATGTTTAAATAACCGAATAAAGATAAAAATGTAAAAAAATGACAAAAAAAGATACCAAGTGTAAAAATCCCTTTTTTTAATTTCACATATCATAATCACGTACACCGTAAAAATAAAGTGTGGTGCGGTTTGAGAAGTTTACACTATCATTATTGTCGAATATTATAATAAAAATTTAAAAATTAATCTATAAAGTTTTAACAATAAAAAAAAAATCTTATTAAAGTTTAAATATTATTACATATATACTAATCATTAAATCATTAATTATATGAAATTGTCTCTAAAAAAATAATGTAGTGTATATATACTGCGGTGCAGTTTGAATTGTAATTATTAAATTCAAAATCGCAAATCGTACCGCATGTATTTGGAAAAAATACAAACTGCAACACTCATCGTAAAGGATTTCAAACCGTATTTTTTATGCAGTATGGTACGGTGCGGGCAATTTGTGAAGTGTGAGCGTTTTGATAAACACCCCTAGTTTATTACTTTTTCCCTTTTGTGTTTTTCCCTTTTTCAAGTCTCGGCATGCATGCGCCAATCACGTGCCTCTAATTTCAACTCATTATAATTACATAATTAACATGTCAACATATATTATGTATAGTTAATTACCTAACTTTGAACACTCTCATCAGTGTCTCTATTATGTGAAGAAGGATATGCATTATAACTGTAGCTTAAGCAGCTAAATAGTTTAGCTATATTATACATGAATGAAGCATTTTAAAGATTTAATAGGTTATATTTTACACATTAGCTATTATTAGGGGTGTTCACAAAGTATCCGATCCAATCCAATCCGCACGATCCAATCCAATCCAATCCGCAAAATGCGGATATCCGCACTTGTGCGGATTAGATTGGATTGAAAAATCCAAAATCCGCACTTGTGCGGATTGGATGTTGTTTGACCTCAAAAACTAACTGATCAAATCTAATCCGCACTTTTTAAAAAAATTATAATATATAATATATATTAATCAAAAAAAAAAAAAACACAAACTTCTTTTAGTAACATATTGAGTTGGTGCATTTTATTTATTTTATAATAAAAAAACACAAGAAAAATAATTCTTATTCACATAGACACATACACATAAATTTAAATATATGTATACTAGCTTAGTTATTTTAGTAAGAGATACATATATATTTTAGTGTAAATCTAAAAATAAGTACATATATATTGATATATATATATGTATATTGGTTTGATTTGTATATAAATAGATATAGAAATATATTATTATTGGAGATTAAGAAACAATAGTCTTTTTTTAATTTTTTTTTTTTTTATGAAATATTAAATAATTTATTATTAAAAAAATAACCGATCCAAAATAACCGATCCAATCCGCACTATTGCGGATTGGATTGGATTTAAACTCTTATGCGGATCGGATTGGATCCAAAACATGAAATTCACACTTAGTGCGGATTGAATGTTGTTTGACCAAAAAAGTACAGATTGGATCGGATGAACACCCCTTAGCTATTATACCGAATTGCACTAATATTTCTCAATATATAGACCTCATCTAATGTACATATTACTTTTTATTTATTAGAAAAATTAAAAAAAAAAAAATTGTGGTAAACTCAATTTAATTATTGGGGAAAGATCAGAACGTGAGTTTTCAGAGGGCGCGCAGTACTAGGTAGGACGTACTTGATTCTGTAAGAATCTTTTACCATGTCTAGCTTTTGTGCTTTTATTTCTAATGATTAGGGCAAACACCCTATAGCCTTAGTTACGAAGATATTGACCAATTCTTAAAAAAGAGCTTTGTTTGTTTCACTTTCAGATGTATATAGTGGTCATTTATATATATTTATTTAATCTCAGGTGGCCTTGCTATCTAACGTTCAACTTTGACTCCAACCCTTCCTAGTTCCTTCCGAGTTCCGACCTTAATTATTATAAGTTAAAGCTACCACCAATAATTAGCCATTTATAGATTTTATTTATGGTATATTTATAGCATAAATAAATATATATAGTCCGTAATTCCATATACTAGCTATATGTATATATGTTAAGAAAATGAAGCATAATATATATATTAGGAAAAGGAAAAGTTCGAATTAAATTCTAGCTAAATTAAAAAGGCTGCCATAGAGGCCAATATATAAGGGTGTTATAATAAGCAATCTGTGATTTTTGAACTCTAACCAATTCAAACTTAATCATTTGAGATCAAACTAAATAAATCTGATGTAAATAATTTGTTAAATTCAGACCCTTTAAATAACATTCTCTGATTCAATCACACCGTTTTAAAACTCTTGAATGCGATTCAAATTAAACAATTCCGTATATTAATACTTAATATATATTTTTTTAAGATGAAATATTTTGTGGATAATTTTATTAATATTGCTATGATAATAATTTTTTATTGTTATTTATGTATTATAAATTTATTAAAAGTAAAAAAAATTATCGAAAAAATAAATAATTATTATAAAAAGAATTTAGAACAACAAAATACAAATCATCATGACTTTTAATCAAACTAATCATTTTGAGTAGATTGGTTTGACTTGATTATTTAATTTATCTAGTTTAGTTATGAATTTTTAAAAAACTGTAATACTAAACCAAAGATACCACGTATATGGATTGTGGCTGGCTTGTGTTTAAGCTCTAAATATCAATGTCAAAAAAACTAGAGGTAACTACGTTTGGATCTAGATGTATATATATAAGAAGAGCGGTGAGAGATGCAACTGAGCCTGTAGTAGACTGCCACGTGTCCAAGTAGGTGTTGTCATTCATTTCTGTCAACCTTGTCAAGATTGGTTGGCTGCGTCGACTCTCATTATTAGTAGTCCCTTTCTTTTTCCGTCCAAGCCCTAGGGCTGGTGATTAGCAAAATCATTGTAATTAATTAACTATGTTAATTAGTATTAATAGTGTGTTTACCACTTACCTATCACGTTTAGAATTACCACATTTAAATACCGTCTTTATTTTTTAAATCATATCCTACGTACACTAAAGAAAACAATTAATAAGTAACTGGAAAAGTAAAAATATCACTGTCATGGTTACCTGTTACCAATACCTAGCACGTTTAGAATGTCCAGTATGCTTTTTTTTCTTACTTGGTAATTAAAATATATGTAAATATCTTTGTTGAGCTGGATACATATACTGAAATAAAAGCCTGTGCAATAATTTAGAAATTAATAAACATGAGAGAGATGAGACCTATATAGGGGTTTTCACGTACTATCAAATATAATAATTTAATTGTAATTATATAGAGTCAAAAGGTGGTAGAGAAGATGTTTTTCCTGGTCTCTAATTTTATGTGGTATCCCCACTACAATAGCTTTCAGCTGTGTACTGTCCAACTTTGTATTTAATAAGAAACTTTGAAAATTCGTAGTTTTCGACTCCCAAGTCAAATTGTCTTCGGTTCACCAATTAACCTACATTATTAGCTCATCACCATATTAGATTTGTATTCTGCAATATATTTATATATTAAGTCCTTTAAAGTAATTATGTTAACGAGTTAAGACTATTTTTCTTAAAAAAAAAAATTATACTTTTAATTTTAATTTTTTTTTTTTATATTTTTACAGTATTCTATAAAAATAATACTTTACAGTATTCTATAAAAATAATACGAAAATAACAAAAACAATATCCAAATAAAGTAACATCAAAATAATTAACAACAAAAAATAACAAAAAATTAATAACAAATCAATAAGAATACAACATAAAAGTACATCAAAATACTGTATTTTTTTTTTTGTAAATAAAATCATAAAAAACTTAAAAAAATTTCATATTCCATACAACTATAATTTTGTAATTTTTTTTTGTTGTTACGTGTATTTTTTAAATAATTCGAATAATTAAACTACTTGGCCCAAGCCAAGTACATGTTTGGTATTAAAAATTACAAAATTACATCTATATATATATAGAAATAAAGAGTAAAGCAAATTACAAAATTACATCTATATATATAGAAATAAAGAGTAAAGCATATATATATATATGGAAATAGTTTGTTCACACTAGCTAAGTGATTATTAAGTATTATTCTATATTAATTAATCATGTTTATGTTTAGAAAGAAAAGAAAATATAAGTATTTTAATTATATATGTAATTATAATTGATTTATTAGATAAGAATTAAATCTATTATATTTCGTGTGTAATCATCCATGAAACACTTGATCTTGAAACAGAGTAAAAGAGAATAGAGGAAATGAATAAAAAGCCTCATACTAAGAATGCTAGCTTAGCAGTTTTTAGTAAGGAACGATTTATTATATAGAGTTTGAGAATTAACAAAATACAGCAGAATTCTGTTACAACAGAATTAGTTACAATCTAACACACAAAGAAAATATTAACTAACAAAGCTAACTAATCTTTATTAGTTATCATCCCCCCTCAAACGAAAAGGTGTAAAAGTCACTTTGAGTTTGCTTTTCAGATAGTATAAACCTTCCTTTGGTAGAGGTTTTGTAAGAATGTCAGCAACTTGATCAATGCTTGGGACATGTCGAACTGAAATTTCATTTCTCAGAATTTGTTCTCGGACAAAGTGTAAGTCTATCTCAATATGTTTGCAGCGAGCATGGAAAATCGGATTGGCAGCAAGAGTAGCGGCTCCTTAGTTATCAACCCAAATAACTGGAGTATCTTGGAGTTGAAAATGAAGTTCAGAGAGCAGGGAGAGAATCCACTTGATTTCAGCTGCTGCATTAGCGAGAGCTCGAAATTCAGATTCAGTAGAAGATCGGGCAACCACTTGTCGCTTTTTAGCTGACCATGAAATGAGATTTGGACCAAGAAAGGCTGCATATCCACCTGTTGACCGTCTATCATCAAGGCAAGATGCCCAATCTGCATCAGAATAGACTTGTAAAGAAAGCCGAGGGGCAGGCTTGATTAATAAGCCTTCATGTAAAGTGCCTTTCAAATATCGTAGAAGCCGCTTGCAGGCATCCCAGTGAACACTCGTAGGAGCATGAATAAACTGGGATAGTTTGTTGATAATGTATGCAACATTCGGTCGAGTAAGTGTGAGATATTGTAATGCACCTAAAGTACTCCTGTATAATGTTTTATCATCAAATGGGGTCCCTTCATGTAGAGAAAGCTTGTGAGCAGTACTGGTGGGATTGGAACATGGTTTAGCTCCCTCAAGATGAACTTTCATAAGTAAATCTGTTATATATTTGCTTTGAGATAAGTAGAGACCTTCAGTTATTCTATGAACTTCAACTCCAAGGAAATAGTGAATGAGGCCGAGGTCTTTGAGCTCGAAAGAGTGATTGAGATCTGTAATAAGTTTGTGAATCAGAGTGTTGTTGGGGCCTGTAACTAGAATGTCGTCGACATAGACCATGAGGATAATCAAATTCGAACCAGAGCCAAAAACAAAGAGTGAAGAATCAGCCTTTGAGGCAGTGAAACCCCAGTGAAGTAAAGTGGTTTTTAGTTTGTCATTCCAAGCTCGTGGAACTTGTTTTAAACCATAAATGGCTTTATATAGGTGACAAACATGGTCTGGTTTTGTAGGGTCTTCAAAGCCTTTCGGTTGCACCATATCAACAGTTTCTTGAAGAACACCATTCAAGAAAGCATTCGTGACATCCAGCTGCTTTATGTCCCAGTTAAAAGTGACAGCCAAGGTTAACACCATTCGAACTGAGACAGGTTTTATGACAGGACTAAATGTCTCAGCATAATCTATGCCAGGAGCTTGGAGAAAACCTTTTGCTACAAGCCTCGATTTTAATCGATCAATGCTTCCATCTGAGTTGAGTTTAATCCGATGTACCCATTTATTGTCAATTAGATGCATGTGAGACTGATAAGGCACCAATGTCATGTTCCATTTGTTTTGAGGGCTGTAAATTCTTTGTTCATTGCAGCATTCCAGCCAGGATCATTAAGAGCAACCTTGACAGATGTAGGTTCTCTTGGAAGGAGAGATTCAGGTAGTTTGTGCTTTGTGGCTATATAGGCCTTTGGTTTGTAGATACCAAGTTGAGATCTAGTAACCATGGGATGTGTTCTGTGAACAGCAGCAGGATGAGTAACTGGTGCTGAAACAACAGTAGCAGCATCATCTCAGAGACAATAGCAGTAACAGATTGATTTGCTGCAACAGGTGGAGAAATATGAGGACTGCTATCAGTAGGAGCAATGGACTGAGATGCTGCAGAGAGGTTTCTGTTGTTGGAATCTGAGGATGCAACAGGAGCTTGAGCAGAAGTAGCAGGCTCAGGTATAACAGATGGATAGGCATTAGTATGAGCAAAAGTTGAATCAAAATGAGTAGAAAATTGTGCTGTAGGAACAGGAGTTGTAGTTTGAGAATGTACCTGAGAAGAGCCATGTTGATTGAAGGCAGGGAAGTGAGACTCATTGAACACAACATTCCGAGCCACAAAGATTCGACCAACAGAATTTTCACACAAATAGCCTTTGTGTTTAGGTGAATACCCAAGAAAAATACATTCCTCAGATCGGTAGTCCATCTTATGGTGAGTGTAGGGCCTCAAATGAGGGAAACAAGCACATCCAAAGGTTCTTTGAATCTTGTAATCTGGTTGTTGTTGGAACAAGCATTCATAAGGACTGATGTTGCCAATAATTGGAGTTGGCATTCGATTGATTGGGTAGACAGCACATTCAAAGGCATGCCACCAATAGCTCATGTCAAGGCCAGAATGTGCAAGTAAGGTCAAACCAGTTTCTGTCACATGCCTATGTTTCCTCTCCACGCGTCCATTTTGCTCATGAGTGTGAGGATAAGATAGTTGAAATTTTATTCCTTGATCTGCCAAGAATCTCTCAAATGATCTATATTCACCTCCTTCATCAGCTTGTACTCCCTTAATAGGAAGATTAAATTGTTTCTCAACCAAACTCTTAAATCTGATAAAAACTTCAAAAGCTTTTGATTTCAATGTTAAGGGAAAAATCCAAGAGAACCGACTGAAATCATCAAGAAATAGAATATAATACTTGTAATTGTCTTTCGACACAACATGAGAAGGCCCCCATAAATCAGTGTGAATGAGTTCAAGAGGTTGAGAAGCTCTTTTAGAGGAGAGGGAGAAGGGAAATTTATGACTTTTGCCAAGTTGACAAGAATTACAAAACTTTAAGTGTTTAAGGCTGTGTGGTATATTGGCTGTTGACAAAATTTTGCTCAAGGTGGCAGGTGCTGGATGACCAAGTTTAGAGTGCCATAGATTGATATCTGTGTGCATAGATGTATTTAAGACAGTAGGAGATGAACATGAAAAATCATTTTTATTAATAGAGTCATGAGTACAATCGGAAACTGCAGGAGCAGTAGAATTACAACATGCATTACATGGTGGTTGAGAATTACAGATTGTGTTACAACAGGTATTGAAGACAGAAGTAGCAAGATTGCATTGAAGGGAACGGCTGGACAAGTTTGAGTGATCATCTCCTAACAGGTACAAGTCATTCTTGAGTATTCCTTTGAGGAGCACAACACCCGTTTGTTTGTCCTTGACAAAACAACAAGATTTGTGAAACTCTAGAAAGACATTGTTATCTTTAGTTAGTTTAGAAACACTAACTAAATTTTTAGTAATAGATGGAACATGCAACACAGATTGAAGATGTAAAGGTTTGGAATTTAAAGAAGAGAGAGTAGTTTTACCAACATGAGAGATAACCAATTTCTTACCATCTCCAACAGCAATAGATTCATGGCCAGTATAGGGAGTTGCTGAATCAAGATTATCCATGTTGAAAGCAACATGATTTGTTGCCCCAGTGTCCACATACCAACCGGAATCATCACCAAAATCAGGGAGAGTTTGGGTAACATGAGCTTGAGGATCAAAGCTGACATTGTGTTCTGTCAGATTGATCTGTGGTTGAGAGGAGGGCTGCTTCGGAGTTACCCAGTTTTTATCAAATCTGTAATGACAGATTGATGCAGTATGGCCATACTTCATGCACAATTGGCAAAGTGGTCTGTTGGTAGGAGGAGTTCGACCAAAGTTGCGATGGGGTAATCTTGAGGAGTTATCAGTGGTGTTCATTCTGCCAGAAGCATAAGGATGTCGATAGGGACCATTTTTTGAACCAAAGGTAAGGTTGGCAGCCATTTTTGTAGATATATCCATCATAGAACTGTGTCTTTCCAGCCGAGTTTCATGGGACATAAGGAGGGCTTGAACATCTTCGAGAGTAAGATTATCACTTCGAGATGTGATTCCAGACACAACGGGATCAAACTCCGGTCCCAAGCCATTGAGCAAATGCAGAATAAGATCAAGATCAGTAATTGAATGGCCAGCAATTGCTAAAGAATCACAAATTGATTTGATCTTATCTACATAGTCAGAGATACTAAGGTTACCTTTTTGAAGATTAGAAAGTTATCCTTTGAGCTGTAGTAACCTTGCTTTGGATTGACTGGAAATTTTTTGCTCAAGGGCCATCCAAACACCATGGGAAGAGTTGTAATTGGACACAGTTCCAAGAATTGCTTCGGTCATCGAAGATCGAAGCCAAGAAAGCAATAACTGATCTTTCTTGCGCCATTGATGGTACATAGGATTGTGATCACCATTGAGGAGAAGCTGTGGAGGACTGTTATCGGTGAAGAGGATATCATCGAGGTCATGACCAATGACCGTGGGAACGACTTGGGATTTCCAAGCAAGAAAATTAGCTCGATCGAGCTTGATGGTGAGAGAAGAAGTAAGGGAATTCGAAAAAGGATTCTAGGAAATTGTAGCAGGGGCAGCAGTAGGGGGAGGCGCCTGAGGTCGAGGATCAGTTACACCTACTGGAGACGAGTTGTCGCCGGAAGAGGCCATGGACGTGAGTCAGAGAAGCTCCGATACCATGAAACACTTGATCTTGAAACAGAGTAAAAGAGAACAGAGAAAATGAATGAAAAGCCTCAGACTAAGAATGCTAGCTTAGTAGTTCTTAGTAAGGAACGATTTATTATATAGAGTTTGAGAATTAACAAAATACAGCAGAATTCTGTTGTATTAACTAGCATTAGTTCCAATCTGACACACAAAGAAAATATTAACTAACAAAGCTAACTAATCTTTATTAGTTATCAATCCATATATCATATATCTCGATGTTTATATATAATTAAATTCTCATATTTG
Source organism: Cannabis sativa (assembly GCF_029168945.1). Classification (NCBI taxonomy): domain Eukaryota; kingdom Viridiplantae; phylum Streptophyta; class Magnoliopsida; order Rosales; family Cannabaceae; genus Cannabis; species Cannabis sativa. The sequence continues at coordinate 66,928,194 of NC_083601.1, forward strand.
TTATTTATATATAAATGATCAAATAAGTAGTTTTAATTAATAAATGATCAAATAAGTAGTACTATATATCTTAATCCCATAAAAAAAAAAAGTAGTACTATCTAAATCACTGAAAATTACATACATATGCAGCTAGCATTAATCCCACACTAATATTGTCAATCAATGTATAGAATATATCAAGATTAATCTAAACAATCAAAGTCTAACTTTTATTGACTAATCCACACCTCTCTATGCCCTATTGAAGAATTTACTTCTTTTCCTGACTTGCTAGGAAAATATCTCTTTTATTCATGCTTACATGAAAGTAAAGAATAATAGAATTTAATTTTTTATATTTTATGAACTTAACATTTAAGAAATCAAGAATTAAGGATTGGAGTTGTAGTTGTAGTTGTAATTAGAGTAGTTGGAGCTCCAAAAATGTAGTAATAGTCTGTGATGATGAGTACCTTAGTCTCTACGGCAAAAAGGGCAAAATTTTAAATTTAATTTAATTAAAATATGCTATACTATACTCCAAATATCTACTTCTCCTCCTAATCATTGAACCCCCTAACCTCAAATAATTATACTCCTCCCATATCTATCACAGGGACCTTCTAGTAATTTCCAGTCTCCACAATTCCGCTTCCACTTCCACACAATCTACACAACTATCACAAACAAAACTATATTAAAAAAAATTCATTAATTGATTTATTATAAACTTGCTTTCAAAACGCGCGCGTGGTGCTTCTATTGTTTACAAGTGTACAACTTCCTTCTCCTTTATTGCTTTACTCTACTTTTTTGACAAAGATTGTAACCATACACACGCGCAAGCATATCGAGTTCGTACAATTTCCCTTACTTAGATATATAATTCATCTTAAATCTTTAATTAATAATTAATTATTTTCCACCCCTTTATATACCTCTTGGCACCTCTCTCTTCTTCTCATTCCATTGATCAAAAACCATAAGAAGCTCTAATTATCCTCTCTCTCTCTCTCTCTCTCTCTCTCTCTCTCTCTACACAAACAAACAAACAATCTTATTGAAAATAAAGAAAGAATAGTGATCAGAAATGGATCAAATAGAAGCAAGTACTTCAGTGGTGGCAAAGAAGCTATGGAACATAGTAAGAGTAGTGTTTATAATGATGAGGAAAGGATTATCAAAGAGCAAAATCATGGTTGAGTTTCACATGCTCATGAAGAGAGGTAAGCTAGCCGGAAAGGCCTTAGCTCACAACTTCATTCTCAACCACGGCGCCTTCACATCCTCCTCCGCCTCTTCTATTGGCGGAGGAGGAGGGTTCGGGTGCCGCTCGAGCGACGCCGTTTCATTCGTGTCTCCAAGAGAGTACGAATTCAGCTGCAGCAACAGCCCAGCTGCCCCAGCCTTTAACAACTTGTACAAAAGTCTCGGTCACTTCAACAAGCGTAGTAGCAACAAACACTACTTCGCCAAGTCATCATCTTCGTCTGCCAGTACAAAATTCGATTACGACGACGTTTCGAACACCGTTAACGCCGTCCAAAAGGTTCTACTTGAGATGTACAACATGAATCATAATAATAATAATATTGATCAGGCGTCGCCGTTAGTGACGTTACCCGGGTTTGGAAAGAGTCCTTTGGGGATGAGGCAGTTGAGAATAACGGACTCGCCTTTTCCGTTAAATTACGAGGGAGGTGACACTCAGGTGGATTCTAAGGCTGACGATTTCATTAAAAGGTTTTATAAGAATCTTAAGATGCAGAGCACCCCGGCTCGATCTCATGTCTACGGTTGATATATATATATATTAATTAATACGTACATGTACGTTTTTGCAAAGGAAAAAAAAAAGAACATGAGTAGTGTGAATTAATTTGACCAATGGTGGCTTTTTGATTTTCTCCTTCAACTTTTTTTTAGTCTCTTCTTTTTTTCCAGAAGGGTTGTGATATATAAATGAATTAGTTTGTTACACTTAGTATATAGCTAAAAAGGCGTCCATCGACCTGGAGTGAGATCCATACATGGTTTTGATGATGATGATGATGATGATGATGATGATGATGAATATGTTATATTATATGTAGTTTGCTTTTTTGGGGGCCATATAAAACTTCTTAATTTCACTATATATGTATATGTATTTATATATATATGGTCATGTAAATTTCCTAATTATTAATTACATATATATATGTCACTTTTGTTTTACTGGTTTTATGGTGTTGCCGACTATTTTTTTAAATGCTAGCTAGAAAATTACAGCGATTAATAATAGTCCAACTATATTTTGAACAAATTATTAGGATATAAATATATATTTCACTTTTTTCTAATGCCCATATAATATTGTCCCAAAAAAAATAAAAAAGAAAAAGAGAAAGAGGCCGTGTTATAAATGAAACGTTCTCTTCTTTCAATAAAGCTGAAAAAGCTCATACATTATTCTGTATAGCATAATATAGTTGAAGTAGCGCAGTAGTAGTAGGACTAATTCCATATGGGTTTAATTAAAGAGAGCGTTGTACATGTTAATTGGTTCGTGTTCGTGTGTGTATAGTTTTTAATTAAAGAGAGCGTTGTGTTTGGTTCGTGTGTGTGTATAGTTTTTAATTATGAGAGAGTTGCCAGTTTGAGGCAAGGGTTGGTGGGTTTAGGGGTTTGGATTTATTAGGTTTGAGAGGTTTGTCTCTATAGTGGTGTCTCTTTTTGAAAGTGAAATATGTTGGCCTGGACTATACGTATATATATATATGTTATATTAATTAGTGGTTCTTCTTCATTATTTTCTTCGTATTAAAGATGAAAAACGACCGATCCTGTCCCAAGAACCAGACAGATGAACCAAAAAGCAAGTTAGAGACCCTTCTTTTCTTCAATAATTATAACACCACGCTAGCTAGCTATACACAATACATATTAATATTATTTTCTTATTTTACACCATATTGTTATTGGGCACTAATGACACTTAATATATCTTCTAAATGTATCATCTTGTAATTAATTATCTTCTTGTAAAACTACTATGGATTATTTTTTAATAAGGTTTGCACAATCAATTTTATTCAATAGTCCATAGAATCAAAAAATCTAAATTTAATTTCATAAAGAAAATACATAAACCTTAAAAGTTTAATCTTAAAATTCTCCTAATTTATTGAACGGTTTTAGTCATATATAAAATACCAATAGAAAGTGAATTTTATAATGAATAAAACTCCTAAACTTTTAAGATTAAACAACGAAAAATTTAACAAAAAGTAATAACAAAATTAATATGCAATTGTAAAAAATTAACATATACATATTAATTATATAAATTATAGGTTTTAAATTATGTACAATTGGCAATCTGATACCATATGTCAGAAAAATTAATAATAAACTCAAGATCAATTTGTATATAACATAGAACACAATAATAATATATAATAATTAAGTATACGTACACAATTACCACAATTTGATGGTCCAATACTATCAACTAAGTCTTCCTCCCTAAATCTTAAGTAGTTTATTTATAGGTACATAACTTTAATTGGATTGGGTCTGCTCATCAAAAGCTCCCGTTAACTAGAAAGACATACTAACAATATGGGGCTAACACAAAAATAACTATCCAATCATTCTAAATTTTAATAAAACCAATAAAATTTAATGTAAGCCTAAATAAAAAATTTAGAAGTCGATATTTAATTATACTTATATTAACATTTCTCGTTATTTTAGATGGGAAATTTGATTTTCTATACTTACATATATCTAATATTTTATTTCTAAACTAATACATATCATCATTGAAAATATATGACCACTTTATCTAAAATCCAAAAATACCCCTCTCAAATTTTCTATACTTTTTTTTAGTGCAAAAACATAAAAAAAAAAAAAATTGGTAGTCTGATGGGGTCCGATGGTAGTCCGATGGTGGTCCGATGGTCACCTGATGCTACTTTTGTATGCACAAAAACATAAAAAAAAAAAATTGGTAGCAGATTTGGTCCGATGGTAGTCCGATGGGTGGTCCGATGGGTCCGATGGGTGGCCCGATGGGTGGTCCGATGGTGGCCCGATGGATGGTCCGATGGGTAGCCCGATGGGTGGTCCGATGGTATAAATGGGGTGATGTAAATAGGGGTATTTTAGGGATATCATAAAAATTATCATATTTTACAAATATTAGTTATTATTTGTTTAGAAATTTTTTTTTAACCAAATGTAAGTATAAAAAATCAAATTTCCCTTTTAAATTATATATACAGTACCGTTTATAAAGAAGTTGGATTTATGTATACATCACTCGCCAGCTACATTAACTTATGTATTTATTATATTAACCTTTTGTCATGTCAAGGGCAATATGTAGATTCTTGACTATAAAATCACTTCTACGTACAATTTTGATGTTTGGATTTAATTCATGTACATTCTTTCTTTTATTTTTGTAAGAATTCATGTTCAAATATTCAAATTTTATTTGTAAGAATTGTTGTTAAATTTGTGTTGTGTTTATTTATTATCAAATTTGTACACTATATAAAAATTAAATCATTACATAGATATATAGTAGACCCCGCATTTCTCTTAATTAATTAGATTGTTATTATTATATAATACAGTGTGTGATTAATTAATCATATTATAATGACTCGATATTGATTGACATAATTAATCAGTTAATAGAACTTCTTAAATCTATCAAAAATATATATATGATTTTTGCCACTAATTAATTAAATAAATAATGTACATTGACACTGTCAACCCTTTTTATTCTTTCCAACTTTTTCTGATTAAAATAAAGACTCATCTGACAGAGAGATCAGTATAGTGTACCATGTACAACATACTACGTACGTACCACAGCCATATTTCCTAAATTCCTTCTAATGATTACATATTATATAACAATATTGTATCCAATTCAGAAGAAAAAAAAATATTGTATCAAACGCCAGTAAACAATGTAATTAATCAAAAACATAATTAATTTTTAATTATTTGGGAACTGATCAATAACATCATTAAAATATATATAATACATTAATTACTAAAGGAATTAAAGCTTGGAAAATATGATATTGGTAAACATATATAAATGTGCCTAAAAAACATTAATATATTATCATGTAATTATAATAGCGCCTTAAGGCCTTAGGATTAGTTAGCTATAAATATTCTTTAAAAGTTATTTTCTTAAATTATATAGAATCCGATACTTAACTACACCAATAACAGTATGACATCGAAAAAGATATTAGACATCAATAATACTTTTTAACAATTTTCTTTTAAAATATATATTTGGCTGCTTAGATCTTGAAGGGTTATATGAAGAGAAAAGTTAAAAGATCAAACTAGCTAGCTAGATAGGGCCGGGGTGCTATAACAAAATTAAGAGTGGGTGAGAGATTGTGATGTATATTTGTAGATGTAGTGTCCTCTATGTATGCATGATTGAAGAAGAGTCTCTCTCAAGCACTAAATAACTCTCTCTCTCTCTCTCCCCCATTATGCATCGGTTTCATACTTATCATTTAAAACAAATTTTCCATATATATACAATATATATATATAGATGATTCGGTAATTTTAATTAAACTAGAGTACTATACAATAGGAAAATTATGTGGTTCACTTCTTTCTTGTTTGACCTTTTAGTTTAATATTGTTAAAAGGAAGCTTTGTTGTAGACATATGCCTTTGCATTGTTGCTTGATATGGACCATTTGATTTGGACAGATATTTATATTATTCATAATATATTTCTCTTTTATATTTTATTTATAATTTTAAGACTTAAAATTTTAATTATAGAAATACATTTGTAAAATTTTAAAATTACAAAAATATATTTAATTTAAAAAAAATTAAAATATAATTAAAAAATAACAAAAAATCAGACCCACAATAATTATAAATAAACTATAAAATAAAAAAAAATAAAAAAATAACTCCATAATTATAATTGTGATAAAAAAAAATAGTTTCTATTTTTTACTAAAAAATATATTTTTATAAATAAAAAAATTCAAAAAGTAAAAATATAATTTTTTTTTCATACTAACATATTTTTATTTTTATAATTATTTTAAATTTTAGTGTGTTATGTAATTTTTTTTATACTATTCATAAGTCATGATATAATAATTAAGGCGTGTAACAAGATGATTTTGATTCAACTTGTTTCATATTCTGTAATTCTATTGTACATACACTTTATAAATGGGTATTTTCGTACTCCTTTCATATGTTTTGGCATCTAATAAATCTTTTGAATCTAATTTTTTTGATGATCTAGTAAATTATTTTTATCTTACTCCAACAGATATTGTCTGGACCGGTAAAAATAGGAGAGCTTTTTAATTGTTTTTTATAATTTTATATTATAGTTATTTAAAATTATTTGTAGATTTTTAGAAAATTTTGAATAATTAAGTTATATTTTTTTATACAAATAGTAAGAAAGTATTTCAATTTTGAGTAATTTGCGGCAAAAATATCTAAGTTTTATCCCGAGTAGCAGATAAATACCTAAGTCATATTTTTGGCGGTAAAAATAGCTTCTGTCACACTTCTGGAACTTCCGTAGGTACCTCTTCGTTTTCTTCCAAATAAGTGTCCAGGTGTCACCCTTTTATTAGTCCACATCATAAATTTTTATATTAGTCCACATCATAAATTTTTATTTTTCATTTTAAAATTCAATTAAAACTTATTTAAAAATCATTTTAAAATTAAAAATTATTTTAAAATTAAAATAATATATTTAAAATGTATAAAAATAAAAATAAAACTTATTTTTTAAATTAAAAAAATTACAAAATTAAAAAACAAATAAACCTAAAATCTGATTAATATTAAAAATCCTACAAAACTAAAATCTCGTTCTTCTCCCCCTTCTCTTCTGCGATTCAAGGGTCTCAATCTATGCGTCCGAACTCAGTCTAGGCCGAGAGCTGAGAAAGGGAGAAAAGCCTAAACGAGAGGCCTTAAACTCGTAATGGGCTAGATCAGTAAATGCATTTAGAGAAAGGGTATAAGAAGAATTGGGCATCTGATTGTGTTTGGTAACAAAAGTCATATTGTCCTCAAACACACTGAGCCTGTGAAGCCTTTCTTCCTCTGAAGAATATGATTTGCCATGTTTCTAACACCAGGACTCGAAGAGTTGGGATGTAGAGAGAGAGAAGGCGAAGAAGAGGAGAGAGAAAGGCGAGAGTGAATAAGAAGGGAGAGCAAAATGAAACAAAGGATTTTCAATGAGGAGTAGGAGGGGTTTGGTCTTTGACTGTTGATTGGGTTTTGATATCGAAGATTGTGGAGAACCACTTAAGACACTACAACTTGGCTTCGTTTGGGTTTATCTCAACGACTGGAATCCTCTCATCTAACCCAATGTCTTCTGGGAACAAGGGATGCGAACCAGGGTCATCCCTCTTCACCCTCATCGGCGTCGAGTACCTGCAAACAGCCCCCATCGTCATCGTCTTCTTCCTCCTCACCATCAACAGCCTTATTTCACCACATCTCAACCTCTTATTCTTCCTTTTTGTCTTTGTATCCAAATTGTAAAAAATTAAAAAAACCTCAAATCTCTCATCACTCGAGATCTACCGGTGAGTGACCACAGGATCAAAGTCAGACCTGCGAACAGCACCCTCATCGGCGTCGACCTGTGAATAGCCCCTCATCGGCGTCGACCTGCGAACAACACCCTCATCGGCGTCGACCTGCGAACAGCCCCCTCCATGTTTACAGGTCTGAGCTTTGTTTTAGGGTTTGTTTTTGGGTTTGTTTGTGTTATTGGAAAGTTCTAGATTTGTTTTAGGGTATTAAATAAGTTTTGTATTGTTGATGGATAATTGAAGATTTGGATTTGGGTTTCTTTTATTCTTTTTTATTTTGTTTGTTCAAAATCTAAGTTTGCTTCAGACTTTTGATTTTAGTTTTGTTTCAAAATTTGAATTTAATTTATGTTGGAATTCCATTTTAATTCAAAGAGAAAAGAATGGAACAAGAAATAAAAGAAAAATTCATTTAAAAAAATAAAAGAAAAAAAAATAATTATTTAAGTTTAGAATAATTTTTTAGGTTTCAGAATATATTTTTATTTTTATTTTTTTTATACATTTTAAATATATATTTTTTTTTTATTTTTAAATAATTTTTAAATAAGTTTTAATGAATTTTAAAATAAAAAATAAAAATTAATGATGTGGGCTAATAAAAGGATGACACGTGGACACTTACTTGGAAGAAAACGGAGAAGTACCTACAGAAGTTCCAGAAGTGTGACGGAAGGTATTTTTACCGCCAAAAATACGACTTAGGTATTTATCTGCTACTTGGGATAAAACTTAGATATTTTTGCCGTAAATTACTCTTAAATTTTTGATATTGTAAAGTACTATTTATTTTTTTAAAAAAAATTTACAAATAATCTATAACATATAAAAACTTTTCTATTAAGTCGATTAATGTATGACTCAGCAACTAGTTATAATACGAAGCATTGAAATTTGTTATAATAAGAAAATTGGACAATAAAACTTTAAAAATATAAGATTTATGACTAACAAAAAATACGAATCAAATTTCATTTTAGGAATCTCACAAACCAACATTGTGACATAAAAAAAAAAAAAAAAAAAAAAACTTTTACTAATAAAATATTTAAAATAGAGAAAATTTTAAAATTTAGAGTATCTAACCAAGGAAAAAGGAGATTCTTGAATATTCATTATTATCATAAAATTTCCCTATATATGTTGAGTTTATTTAGTAGTGTGATACCCAATATCTTTATATATTAAAAGTGCCTATCTAACGTTATTTCTTGGTTTAACAGAATATACTTAAAAATAAAAGAATATTCTGTTAAATTTAACGATTAGGTTGATCTCCGTTAACAAATAAACCCAATAATTAAACCAAAAAATTAAACAATCTTTTAAATATTAATAATCTCTTTTTAAATTAAAAAAATCATCTTAGCCACATATCTCTCTAACAAACTTATCTTGGGAGAATATCAATAATTTTTTTTATTTATTTTTTAAAAAAGAAAAATCTTTATATATTAAAGTTAACCTCACGTTATCTAATGTTTTCTCTGGATAAGCATAGGAAGCAGAAATACAACTTCTATCTTTGTGTGATTGCAGATATACCAATTCTGTCATTGACCCACTTTTTAGCTTTATAAATGGAGATGTTCATATAATATTAATACTTTACAGAATATTTAGAGATATAAACTTACATTACAATGCTATGTTAAAAAAAAGAACTAAATAGAATAATCTACTACTCCAATAATAAATTTATTTACAATTTTATAATTACACTAATATTATTTTTAATACATTATTAAATAATATTTCAAATATAAATATTTAATTTTTTCAAACAAAAATTTGTAATCTTTAAAAATAAAATACATTCAAAATCTTAAAAAGACCAAAATCTTAAATGAAACTAGCAATACGTGGCTCGGCACGTACATTCACCTAGTATAAATAAATATATCAAAGCAGACACTCGTGGATAATAAACAAATTTAAATTAAATAATTTATATATTACTTTTGCTTTTCCATAAATATTATATACAGGAGAATTATATATGTAGGACAAAACACGAAAAGGAGCTCCATTACTCAAGGCTGATGAGGCTTTTCGGCAATTTAATGGAGCAAAAAGATTTAAGCACTTATTTTCTCTCCTTTTTTTTTTTTCTTTCATGTAAAAAAAAGGCAATTGAATAATAACAAAATAATCCAAATGCTTTCTATATTTTGCTATAATATACTACAATAATAATCCAAATATACTTGTTCTTTAAAGCAGAGAAAATCTAGATCAAAATTTGCTTGTATTAATTAATCCTAGCCTAGAGATCGATCTAAATATACTTTCTCATAAAACATCCATATGTCATATAATACAAATTACTTTTTGAGTAGATGTAGCCTTGTAATTGAGGTTTTTGCAATAAAGATATATGTATGGATAAGAAATATATATATGCATTATAGAACATAAGATATAGAAAAGTAGGAAAATTCTCGCTTTTTATACATAATTGGCTAAGTATGTGGAAGATTGTTGCTTTTGTTCTTTATGGGACTAACCTAATTGGTGCACACGTAGTTAGTTAGATTGATTGATTTGTTATTTGTCTTGTAGTTTTGACCCAATATAGTGGACAAGCCAAGTCACCCAAAAATAAAAGTTTGTAGCCCTTTGAAAATTAAAATAATTAAAAGAAGAGAGAGAGAATAGTTATTACTTTGTATTAGTATTAGGTGGGACTTGGGAGAGAATGAGTTTGTTTATGAAACTTGAGTAGTTTCTGACACTAAGATATGTGAGCTCAATTATTGACATTTTTTATCTCAAACGAATTGACATTTTTTTTTTTAGAAAAAAAAAAGCATGATTAGAAATAAAATTAAAAATTAACAAAACTTCAAATTCCTATATAAATAGATGATTTCATTTATTTTTATTATTCATATAATTTTATTACAGGTGGTCCCCCGTATTAGGACTTATATGAGTTTTTGGTTAGTATATTTATTGAAAAAATATGTAGTGTTGTTTGATATATTTTTTTTTTTTGGGAAGAACATCAGCTTCTTCATTGGGAAGTACAAAAGGGATTCCCTCCCTATGGTAAACACCATTCAAAAGACTATTAACTCTAGCCTTTTTTTGCTACAAAATGAGCAGCTTGATTATCCAAACTAAAAATAAAGAAAAAGTTATAAAACATTAAAACTTTGCAGTATATGCAAAATCTCCATAGCAATAGGTCTTGTTTCTAAAAAAGGAGGGCAATTCTTTTTTTCCAGTGCTTGCACAATAACCTTAGCATTAGAAGCTATGGCAATGGACTCCGCCTTGGCTGCCAACCCGAGCTGGAAAGCCCATCTAATTGCTTGCATTTTCCCCTCTGCCACCGAACTTGCATGATTCTGTTTTGCATACCAAGTCCATCTTCCCGTCCTTCTCTCCTACCATCCAACAGCCAAACCAACCACCCCGTCTTTCCACGATGCATTTGTTAAGCACACTATCTCTGTGTTACTTGAAATTTTGGCAGCCACGGATGTTTGCCTCATATCTGTCACTTCCCCATGTCTCTTGTCGGAGACGTTCGAAAAAGAACCCAGCTGAATTTGATTGAGCTCTTGGAAACGCCTAAGGATGTTGCTTCTAGTATTATGAATGTCTACAGCCTTTCCCTTGAACAGGCTTTCATTTCCCGCACTCCAAATCCCATCAAAAAGGCAGCCAGTGAACTCAAGAAACTTGCACTTCAAATTAGTGGGAATGCACGATACCAAACCCAGTATAATGTCTTTGAAGATATCATCCTCCCTAACATCGATCTGAATTGGAAAAAGGCAACTGAACCACAACGCCTTTGTGAATGGGCATTCCCAGAATACATGTCTTATTGATTCACACTCCGTTTCACAGAATAGGCAACTCTTGTCTCGAATGAAAGGCAGTTTATCATGGGTTGGAATACAATCAGCAGCTACCCTTCATATCATCATCGAGGACTTGATATGGATATTCTGGTTCCATATTAAATTCCACAAAGGAGACTTCTCGTCAACTCTATTAGCACAACATACCTGATGAGCTCTCTTGACAGTGAAGGCCCTATCAGTCGACTTCTTCCACACCATAGTGTCCTCCACCGAGGTAGGGAGTCTAGGAATCAAACCAATTCTGGCTCCTAGATCCCTCCCAAATAATTGTTGTAGGAGATCCAAGTTCCAACAGTTGTCTTGTACAGAAAGGTCAGCCACCGTCTTCAAGTGCGGGTTACTACTTTTGATCCTTTGTAAAAGGTCATAGAACTCGTTATAATTAAGCCATGGGATCCAAGGTTGATTCCATATATCAATTGAATCTCCCCTCCCCAGTATGGCCAGACCCCCCAATTGAATGATCCCTCTAGACTCCAAGATACCCTTCCATAATGGGGAGTCACCTCCTTTTCCTTCCACTTCCCAAAAGGACTTGTTCTTGCAATATTTTGCCATTAGACATTTAACCCAAGGTTTATTCACCTCGTTTGCCAATTGCCACGCAAGTTTTGCTATAATAGAGCTTTGTTTGTGTCTTCTAATCTTCTAAAGTCCAACCCTTCCTGGCTTTTAGGAAAACAAAGGTTGTCCCAACTCCTTATGGCATTGAATTTTTCTTTAGCTGTCCCTCCTGTCTACCAGAATTTTCTGATTAGCGCATCAATCTCTCTACATGTTGACACAGGGATTTTATAAGTTGACATAGTATACAGTGGCAGACTTAAGGCCATACTGACTTCACCAAGGTTGTTCTCCCTGCGAAAGACAAATTCTTAACTTTCCATCCTTCAAGTCTCTTTAGCACATTTTCTTTGAGTCACCAGTAGTCTTCTTTTTTCCTTCGTTTGAAGACAAAAGGATTTCTTAGATGAAGTTCTTGACCCGTACTTTCTTCAACCTCTAAGAGCCTTAGAATATTTTCTCTCTTACTTCGGTCCAGGTTGTTAGAAAATAGCACAGTGGACTTTACCTTACTGCACTTCTGACCCTACCATGCCTCATAAATCTTAAGGCAATCCATAAAAATTGTGGCATTTTTGTCATCTGCTCTTGCAAACAAAATGGTGTCGTCTACAAACATTAGGTGGCTTACCGGCGGGGACTCCTCAAAATCTTGATTTCCTTTATATCTCCCATTTCTTGTCGTTTAGTAATCAACTTTGATAAGACATCATGGCAAAGAAGGAAAATAAAAGGTGATAGGGGATCTCCCAACCGTAGACCCCTGTTAGGAAAGATTTTCTTCTGTAGAACACCATTGATAAGAACCGAGTAAGACACTATTTTGATACATGTCATTATCAGATTGCGCACCTGGCTATCGAAATCGTTGGCCTCCATAACTCTCTTAATGAAGCACCACTCCATTCTATCATATATCTTATGCATATCAAGCTTTAGAGCCATCAAACCTCCACTACCCTTGTTCTTTTTGATAGTCTGAACAAGCTCCTGGGTGAGAATGGAGGACTCCGCAATCCATCTACTGGGTATGAAAGCAGCTTGGAAAGGTGACACTAGTTTGTCCATGACCGCCCGAAGTCTGGTTGCAATAATCTTAGAAATGATTTTATACGCAAAATTGCACAGACTGATCGGTGTGAATTTTTCAACAGATGTAGCATCTTCCCCTTTCAGGATCAAACAAATGAAAGTGTAGTTTAATTGGCTCTGAATCCTCCCTTTCGAGAAGAAAGTTTGGACCATTTGAATAACACTTTTACCAGTAATTTCCCAGTAATTTTTATAGAGACATCCTGGCATACCGTCGGGGCCCGGAGCTTTGAGAGGATGCATAGCAGCAACAGTGTTGATGATTTTCTCTTCCCCCGGGATACTCCTGAGCATCTCATTCTCCCCTTCAGAGACGAACGGTGTGAACAAATCATTAAAGGCTTCATTAATCGAAGGAAATTAAGTTTAATTTTTGGCGATAATAATACTTAAATTATATTTTTGAAACTCGTACCTAACCATTAAATGTTAAGTCATTATCTACATGTTATTTTTTATTGGTATATTTAAACTATGTTTTTTTAAAAAAATAAAAGTTAATAACTTGACTAATCAATAATTGCCATGTGGCAATTTAATTAACATTTAACAGACAGATACATACAAAAGTTTCAGAATTATAACTTAGATATTATTACTGTCAAAAATTAAACTTAGGTATTTATTTACAACTAGAAGGTAAACTTAGGTATTTATGCCGCAAATTATTTTATTATTTATCTCATTTTGTATCGTGAAAGTTTTTAATCTAATCTACGGGAGACATAACCCTTCGATTGTTGTTGCAAACACTATCAACAAAGGGTCATCTTTGGGTTGTGTATCTCTTTTTTATGATCTGATTGATGATATTTCTCTTTTGTTATCCTACTTTTCTAGGGTTTTAGTTTCTCATGTTAAGCGTGACGTTAATAGAGCGGCTCATGACTTAGTTAGATTTGTTTTTCGATTGGATAATAATTGTTCTTAGTTGAGGAAAATTCCTTCTCTAATCTACTATGTTATTGTTATGGATTCTATTCAATAATAATAAGTGTTTTAAAAAAAATTATTACATAATATTTATATATATAATTTTTTAAATTTTGAACCCCCTTTCGATAGTTTTATGCTATTATGTATTATGTATATCTGTTGACCGAGGTTTTCGGCAACTAATAAAATAATATAAGATTAGAGAACTGTAAGAAAATTAGAGAAGGATTTTTTACGTGGTTGGGGCGTTAATGAGCCTTAGTCCACGAGTCTGTGTTATTTATGGATGTATTGAATATAGAGAATGTTCTTGGTGAGTATTTACTCTTCTTGCACTTATGCAACCCAAGATTTTTCTACCCCATTTAATGAGCTTTGAGGGGGTATTTATAGTGTTTTTGGTGGGGTGATCCCCAGAATTATTGTACATGTGTCTCTGTAAATATCCATAAAGATGGGTATTCCCAATAAATATACCATGAGTAATGCATGGTCAAATCCCTAGGTGCTGTAGGGCTTTTATGTGGAATGTCCTTATTGTCTTTTGACTGACGTGACTCTTCACAGTGTAGCCGTCAATAGACTTAAATGATCATTACTTCGCAGGTGCAAATTGGGGGTTGTGCCGTCAGACTATATTGCGTGTAGTAGTCCCAACACGTTTCCTCCCATGCGGCATTAAATGCGAAATGACTGCTCAGGGGAAGCCTGACACCTCGCGGAGACGCTTTAGTGTTACTTAGGCTTTCAGGAGCACAGGGGGCTCCATATGCCTTCTCCGGGAGGCATCTCCCGGACGCTGCCTTATTACATAAAGACTTTAGCAAATAATTCAAGTATTAAGATGTTTTGACCCACGTGTCCCTGTCCGGTTGGTCCACGTATATTGGGCAAAATCAGGGGCAACATTTAGCCCCCAAGCCTTGTTCATTTTAAAAAATAAAGCAAGGCTTGTTTAAGTGCCTCTGGTTGACTCCTCGGTTTCCTGGCACGAGCTTTGAGCGCGTGAAGGTGCATTTAATGATCGCTATTAATGCAGTGATTCGCTTTTTGCAGACGTCAATTTGTTTCATGCCCGTTGATTGATACGGCGCATTAATGGTGTCAGATGAACTCTCAAACGTTTCCACCGCCTTAATTACAAACCAATCCAACCGTTGATTCTTGGAAATTCGAATCGTGCGCCTCCCCAGCCGTTCGATTGGTAGGTGATAGCGCCTGTTCCTCATGTACTTTGGCCTATAAAAGCCACCACCTTTCCTTCATTTGGTTACTTTCCATTTCTTGCCAACTTTGTTCGAGTTTTCCAGAGAGAAAAAATCCTCAAACCAAGAAAAAACCTTCGAACACTTTGCAAATTTCTTTGCTAACCTTCACTCACTACTATCAGTCTACATTCCCTTGTTTGATGAACAATAAAACCCCCAGTTCCAACACTTCATTGTAAGTTTCTCGCATCCCTCACTTTATTGTTTGTTTTTATGGCATGCTTTACTTATCTGTCTGTTTTTCTGGGTTTGTGTTTGAAGTTTCTGGGAATGTATTCTTTTGAGTTTTTCATGTAATAGGTCTAGATTTTCCTTCTCTGGGTTAGGGTTACTCTTGTCACGCACTGTTGTTATATTTTGTGAAGGACCATGCACTCTTCGTGTAATGGTCTTCAAGGGCATAGAGAAGACTTCGTTTTTCTCGATTTTCTGCCCTTCTTTCTTTTTCTTTCATGCGTAATGTCACCATCTGTGAGATTTTTGCACCCGACTTTTGTCCAGGAAATCCTTCTAAGGCTTTCTTGTTGACAGCTGTCCGGAGGGGGCCTCTTTGTATCGGTTACGGGACCCCCATTCCTTTTTTTGATTTAGGGTTTGGTATGGGGCCTAATTGCTGGAGTTTTAACTCTTTTTCAGAATAAAAAATGTCTACATCTGGCTCAAAATCTTCCAAGAAAGGGGGTAAGCGTCTGGCTACCCTAGAGGACGTCATGCTGGGTCTCGTTGCCTAGGAGGGGTACAAACCTCGAGCTACGGGATGGGAGACGGCTGAGCTTTACTCCACTCTAACTTGTCCTCATCAGTTGGAGAATATCGTGGAGGTGGCTGGAATTAAGCCCTCGACATCCGGGACGTACCACCGGCCGCCCCGATATGCGGAGACGCCCAACCATAACTATGGAGGCTTCGGGGCTTGGAGCCAGACGCACCTGATGTCCGGGGCCATGCTTCCCCTTCAAGATTATTTCATTAATTTTCTTGTATTTGTCGGCCTTGCGCCATACCAACTGATTCCCCAAGCTTACCGCCTGCTTTCAGGCTTATTTATTTTTTATTCCGCCCGGGGATGGGGCTCTCGCAGTCCGGCGGAGATTTTGTACTTTTATGAACTTGTTTCCGTCCCCAAAAAGGGGGACAAACTTAAAGACGGTTTTTATGGTTTTCGGGCCCACCCTTCAAATGATGGGGTGATCCCTTACAATCGGCAAACTCATGTCAAGGAGTATCACCATCGCTTCTTCTTCTCCTCCGGGTTCCGAGCTGTGCAGCACCCGGAGCTTCTCACGGAGTGGGTCTGGATTCCTCCATACGAGCGGACCATGCCTACTGAGATCTTTCTTCAGCGGGCCCAGGTCTTTGCGACTTATGACTGGGCGGATCTCGACGCCGGGGGCCTAGTCACGATGGAGAACTGCCGGAAGGCCAAGCTGATCCTTCCGCACCAGTCAGTGGAGGACTCTAACCTTTCTAAGGTTATTTGTCCGAATGTGAGGGTTCCTGCTGCGGAGAAGACCTTCCGGGATGAGCTTATTGCCACCGCGGAGAAGAAGTACCAGGAGTACCTCTACCGGAAGGCCCAGGAGAAGGCTTATTCCAAGGCCCAAGCGGCTTCCGAGAGGCCCCTTCGCGTGGGGAGCCCGGTCGAGAGGAGAAGCCAAACGATTGCCAGGAAGTCCCTTCGCATTGGGAGCCCGGTTGAGAGGAGGGCTCCCAGGCGAAAGCCTTCGGTTCAGGTGCCGAACACAGGGGCTCCTGACGCCAGCACTTCCGGCTCCGTTAAGTCTCCTTTAGCAGTACATTACGTTCCTTCCGTTAGCGAATATGCCAGCCTTAGGCCTGTAGGGTTCGATGAGCGTCTCCTTAGATTTAGGATGCCCTCGACTCGGTGGGGAGATCATGCCAAGGATTATTATTTTTCCAACTTAGGAGATTTCCTAGGTCGGTCCCGGATGGGTTCTGGACCTCCGAAGCCCGTTCCCTTGGACCCTTCGGCCTATCTTTCTTCTAACTGGTTCCGGCCCTCGGACAGCTACCTCGGGGATGATGCAGCCAGCATTAAGATTCGGAACTTTGCTAGGGCCGAATTAGAGAGTCAGGGTAGGACTAGCTTGACTGCTTTTTTGAGTGTTTACTTTTTTCACAGGTATTCTAACACTTGGCTCTTTTTTGTTGTAGCAGCTAATTCCATGGATGCCATTCTGTTCGCCCTTGCCGGAGCTCACACTCCTGACGCTCCCCTTCTTTTGACTTCTTCCCAAGTGGCCACTCCCTTGAAAGCTTCTTCCAGTGCCCCTCCAGACACTATTGACTTAGTGGATGAGGAGGAGGCGCTTCCTGAGGAAGCTAAAGAAGGTCAAGAAGAGCAATGGGCTCTTCCTGAGGAAGTTGAAGAAAGTGAAGAAGAGCAAGAGGTTGCTCTGATTCGCAAGCGCAAGGGTAAGATGGTTGCCGAGGAGGAGCCCAAACGACCCTGATTTCGGGATCCCTTCCGAGGCGGAGGAATATACAGTGCCTCCCAACATAGTGCTGACTCCGATTCCTAGAGATGAGGCGAGGCAAGAGCTCCGAATAGCCAAACATAACTACGCCATGGACGAGTACTCCCGGGGGCATGCCGATGTGGAGGCTTTGAGGAGGGTTTGGCGAGTTGAAATGCAAAATACCCTTAACGATCAGAACTATCAAAATCCGTGGGATCTAAACTTGGACCCCCTGTCGGATTGGTTCAATCATTTCCTCGGGCCTACCTTGGCTCCCTTTGCCGCGAAGATGACCGGCGAGTTTGTGTCTCAGCTCACCCGGTGTGCACCCAAGCAGTTCGCTGCTTGTGCATCCTTGAACTCCATCTTCCAAGTCCAGGATCTCATCCACTCCTTGACTGTGGTAAGTATTTCGTAGTTTACTTTTTTCCTCATTATTTTTCTTAAGGAAATTACTCACTCTTGCATCCTTTTCCAGCTTGCTGCCGAGGCCGGCCGCCTTTCCAAGAACATAATCAACTATGGCTTCGTCTTGTCTGAATTTGGGGGTATGGACGAAGTCATGAAGATTCTTCAGGATCTGACTGCTGAAAGGCGGACGTACCAGGAGGATGCTGAGCGACGGGAGGCCCTTGCCAAGGCCAAGTTTGAGGAAGAGGCCAGGCGGAGGGAAGCCCAAGCGGCGGCGATGATCAGGGAAGAGGCCATTCGGAGGGACAAGCTGGAGGCCAAGCACCAGGAAGAGCTGAGGGCGGAGGGCGAGGCCGTTGCTAAGGCCAGACGCGAGCTCCGGGAGGCTAGGGAAGGCTTAGATGAAATGGCCGCCAAGGTGAAGTCCCTAGAGGAAGTGCACCAGGCGGACTTGGAGTCTAGGGCCAACTTGGTCGTGGAGCTGAAGGAGCTCAAGGACTTCAAAGACCAAGCCTTGAGGAAGGCTAAGAAAGATGAGCTTCTTTCTCTCGTCTCCTGCAGCCGGTGCGTCAAGCGCTTCGACGATGGCGTTTACATGGCCTGGTCTACAAATGGCCAGAATATCAAGCTCGACTTCTATCCCAAACCCGCGGAGATGATTGCTAAATTTTGGGAGAAGAAGAAGAAGCTTGATGCCATGCTGGAGGCGCACATTGGTCCTCGCCTTCCTCCTTGCATTGACTAGGCCGTTCCGAGTTCAACCCATTACAACCAAGATTTTTCTTATCCCTCTTTTTTTTTTTATTTACAGCCAATTATCTTACATTTAAGACAATTTTTATTTATACAGTTGTTTTATTTTCTAAGGGGAAACATTGGTTAATGCCTATCCCCGGGCCCTTTGTATATATAATTATTTTTTGACCTACCCTTAGGGCTAGGATTTTTATATATATATGATCTTATTCGATGCACATATCTTTCTTTTGGACCTGCCCTTTGGGTCAGGATGTTTATATATATGCTTTTTTCTTTTTTGTGCATACTTTTTTTTGACTTGCCCTTTGGGTCAGGATGTTTTACTTGGCCAGTTTTTTGTCTGTCCGTGTGGTATACCTTAGTACCCCCCTGAGTGGCATAGAAACTTTGTTTTTAAGGCACTCAGTTTTATTTAACATACGGAGGTTTCATACACTTATGCGGTACAAACCCTTTAAACAAAGCCTAAGTTACACTTTTGGACTATTGGTAATATTTTCTGAGGTGATCGGCGTTCAGGGCCCTTGGCACAATGGTTCCGTCCATCCTTTTTAGCTTATAAGTGCCTGAACCGATTTCGTCCTCGATTTCATATGGTCCTTTCCAATTTGGCCCAAGTACCCCCACTCCGGGCTATTGGGTGGCTGGGAAGACTCTTTTTAAGACCATATCCCCAATAGCAAATTTTCTGTTTTTAACTTTGGAGTTAAAATATTTGGTCTCCTTCTTTTGATAAGCTGCCATCTGTATTTGTGACTCGTCCCGGAGCTCTTCAACTTGATCCAGAGCTTCTTGAAGTAAAGCTTGGTTTGTAGCTGGATCGTAAGTTGTTCTCCTGTGGGACGGGAATAACGTTTCTACCGGGACCATCGCTTCACAGCCGTACGCCATTGAAAAGGCAAGTGGCCGGTCGTGGTTCTGGGGTCGTCCGGTAGGCCCATAACACTCTTGGCAACTCTTCGGGCCAGTTGTTTTTGCAAGCCAGCAACTTTTTCTTTAGGGTAACCTTTAGGATTTTATTAACTGCTTCTGCTTGTCCGTTTGTTTGCGGCCTTGCCACCGCGGAGAAGCTTTTTACTACTCCGTGTTGGTTGCAGAAGGCAGTAAATTCTTCGCAATCAAATTGCTTTCCATTGTCAGAGACTATTTTGTGAGGCAAGCCATATCGACACACTATGTTTTTGATAACAAAGTCTAGTGCTTTTTTAACAGTTATAGTCTTCATGGGCTCAGCCTCCGTCCATTTGGTGAAGTAGTCTACTGCTACTATTGCATACTTTACTCCTCCCTTTCTTGTTGGCAGGGACCCAATAAGATCTATTCCCCAAACCGCGAAGGGCCAGGGACTAGTCATCAGGGTAATTTCATTGGAGGAGCTCTCGGTATGTTCGCGAACCTTTGGCATGAATCACACTTTTGGACGTAGTCTATACAATCTTTTTTCATTATTGGCCAGAAGTATCCCTGTCTCAATATTTTCTTTGAGAGACTGGGTCCTCCTGTATGATCTCCACAGAACCCTTCGTGGACCTCTAGCATGATTTGCCTAGCTTCAGGGTCCGATACACACCTTAAATAAGGCATGTTGAGTCCTCTTCGGTAGAGAATTTGATCCATCATTACATAACGATGAGCTTGATACTGAATCTTTCGAGATAGTGCCCTTTCTCGGGGCAACTCACCTTTCGTTATGTATTCTATGATGGGGACCATCCAGCTGGGTTCTTGTTCGACCGTTATTATGACCTCTTTTACTTTGATGCTTGGCTTTGCCAAGCGTTCCACTGGTACTACCCCCAGCCCTTTGATTTCACTATCTGAAGCTAACTTAGCCAGACAGTGCGCATGAGCATTCTTTTCCCGGGGGATTCTTTCTACTTTGTAGTCCGTGAACTCGTGGAGCAGCTCTTGGACTATTGTTACATACGCGACCATTCGCTCGCCACGTGTTTGGTACTCTCCCGATATCTGATTTAGGACCAGCTGGGAGTCGCTGTAGACTTCTACTCTTTTGGCCCCTACGGCTTTCGCTAGTCTCAGCTCTGCTATCAAGGCCTCATATTCAACCTCATTATTTGAAGCTGAGAAGTCGAACCGTAGGGCTGCTTGGAGTCGAAGTCCGGTCGGGGATATCATGGCTACCCCCGCTCCGGATCCATTTTCATTGGAGGCTCCGTCCACAAATACTCTCCATGTGGGGATCAATGGTGTTGGCGCATTCGCTGTTGCCTCGACTTCATTGCATTCGGTGATGAAGTCTGCCAAGGCTTGGCCTTTTATGGAGATGCGGGGAACGTAGTGTAAGTCGAACTGACTTAACTCCATTGCCCATTTGAGGAGCCTTCCGGATGCTTCTCGCTTTTGGAGGACTTGCCGGAGTAGGTTGTTGGTCAGTACCTTGATCAGGTGTGCTTGGAAATATGGCCTTAATTTTCTTAAGGCCATCAGGAGACAGAAAACTAGTTTTTCAATGATGGGGTACCGCGTCTCCGCTCCTATCATGCGCTTGCTGACATAGTACACGGGATGTTTAGTTTTCTCTTCTTCCCGGACTAAGGCAGCGCTGACCGCGTGCTCGGAGACGGCCAAATATAGGAATAGATCCTCTCCGAGAACGGGTTTTGATAGGATCGGAGGCTTGGCCATATGTTCTTTCAACTTTTTGAATGCCTCCTCGCATTCGTCCGACCATTTAAACTTTTGGCACTTCTTCAATATGTTGAAGAAAGGGATGCACTTGTCTGTAGAGCAGGAGATAAAACGGCTCAGGGCAGCAACCTTTCCGGTTAGGCTCTACACGTCTTTATGCTTCTTGGGGGACGGCATGCTCAGGAGAGCTTGGATTTTTTCTGAGTTTGCCTCAATCCCCCTCTGGCTAACGATGAAGCCTAGGAACTTTCCTGATTTGACCCTAAAGGTGCATTTCTTTGGGTTGAGCTTCATGCCGTATCTCCGGACTACTTCAAAAAACTCTTTTAAGTTGTCCGCATGGATATTGCATGCTTTAGACTTGACGAGCATATCGTCCACGTATACCTCCATGTTTCGCCCCAAGAGGCCTTTGAACATCCGGTTGACCATTCTTTGGTAGGTCGCTTCGACGTTCTTCAGTCCGAAATGCATGACCAGGTAACATTATACCCCCTTATTGGTCCTAAAGCTAGTGCACTCTTGGTCCGCCGTGTGCATCTTTATTTGGTTATACCCGACGTAGGCGTCCATGAAGGATAGTCATTTGAATCCGGAAGTGGCATATACCATCTGGTCGATCCTGGGTAGCGGGAAGCAGTCCTTCGGACAAGCTTTGTTTAGGTCAGTGAAATCTATACAAACTCGCCAAGTCCCGTTCGGCTTGGGCACCAGGATCGGATTGGCTAGCCATTCCGGATAGTATACGTCGCGGATCATGCTGTTTGTCAGAAGCTTGTCCACCTCTTTTTCTAGGGCCTCGACCTTTACTGAATCGAGGGGGCGTCGCTTTTGTTGGACTGGTGGCATGTCCGGGTTGACGTTGAGGACGTGGGTGATGACATGGGGACTTATGCCGGTCATGTCCTCTTGGCGCCACGCAAAAATGTTGATGGTGCCCTTTAGTATTTTTATTATTTTTTCTTTTTCCTCCGGATCTAGGCTCTTTCCCAGCCGGAGTACTTTGGTGGAGTCGAGGTTGCACACTGATATTTCCTCGACATCCTCCATCGGTTCTACAACTTTTTCGGACCCCACTCGGGGATCCAACTCATCTTCTTCAGCCATTTCTGGCTCGATGGTTTCCCAGACCATCAGTATGGGCAGGTGGGTTGCAACATTGTAACATTGCCTTGCCTCCCCCTGATTTCCTCTCACCGTCCCTACTCCAGCTTCCTAGGTAGGGAACTTTAAGCACAGGTGCCGAATGGATGTGATTGCGCCAAAATCTTCCAAGCCGGTCGGCCGAGGATCGCGTTGTAAGCGGTTGGGCAGTCTACCACCACAAAAGTGCAGTATTTGAACGTGCTTTGGGGGGTGTCCGGGCACAAGGTGACGGGAAGTCTCACTTTTCCCATTGGGATAAACGTCGTTTCGTTAAACCCTGTGAGTTGGGAACCACTGGGTGAGAGGTCTCGGTCCGTCAGGCCTATTGCAGTGAAGGCCCCCTTGAAGAGTAGATTCACGGAACTTCCGTTGTCAATTAAGACTCTGGCCACCACTTTATTGGCGATGGGGGTCTCGATGACCAACGGGTCATGGTGAGGGAAGCGCACCGTCTTGGCGTCTTCTTCCGTGAACGTGATGGGTTGATCCATCAGCCGGGGCCCTTGAGCTGGGAGTTGAGTAACTTCCCAAACCTCATTGTGTTTTACGGCCCCCGCGTACCGCTTTAGTTCTTTGCGGGTGGTTCCTCTAATGTGGGGTCCTCCTGAGATCATGGCCACTCTCCCATTGGGTCTGGGTGGCAGATCGGGGATGTGCTGGGCATCTCTGGTGGGAGCAACTGGAGCCAATACTCCTGCTGCACCCCTTGGTGTTCCCTGCGGTACAACCCCTGTCGCCTGACCCAGATTAAGGTGAGGCAGCCGATTCTTGATCCACTCATAGAGGTGGCCCAATCGGATTAGGTTTTCAATCTCATCCTTGAGATTTTTGCATTCATTGGTGTTGTGCCTAATATCGTTGTGGTACTCGCATCGTTTGTTGGGATCCCTCCGGGAGCTATCCTTGTACAAGGGAGGTGGTCTCCTGTAGTGCGTATTTTGCCTAGTAGCAAAGTACACACGTTATTGGGAGTCCGTGAGCTCCGTGTACTGGGTATACTGTGGAGTGTATCCCCTCTTTTGGCAATTCTCCTCCGTCCAGGTACTGCCTTTGGAGGATCGCTTACTCCTCGAGCCCTAGGAAGGACCTGCCAGGCTAGCGGTTGGAGCGGAGTGCGAGGGAGCTTGTCCATTTATCCCTGAGGGATTTCCAAAATGGGACGATGCGGGGGCCAAGGCCTGGCCCTGACTGTATCCGGGAGTAGCAGAGAATTGTATGCCGCTTATAGGTGGAGCCGCGGTCGGGACAGTACCCGAGGGCGGTGCTCCGGGCATATACCCTGCTATCCCGGTGGGATAGTATCCTCCATAGGCCACTATCTGGGCCTCTTCAAGGTTGATATACTTCTGGACTCTCTTCTGGAAGTCCTGAAGGCTTGCAGCTCCTTCCTGCTGTAGTTCGTTCTAGAAGGGAGTCCCTGTACGGATGCCTGCCTGGAGAAGGGCAAGTTGCTGTCCGTCATAAACTTTCTTGGTCTTCGAGGCTTCCTCTCGGAACCTCTTTATGTAGTTTTTCAAGGTCTCTGTGGGCAGTTGCTTGATGTTAGTCAAGGCACTAACCTCCAGGTTAACCTTTCTTGCGGCGACAAACTGTCTCCGGAAGTTGGTCTGTAACTTGTTCCAACAGCCCACGGATCCTGGTTCCAGCTTCTTGAACCGTTCCTCCCTGGACCCGCTTAGAGTAAGCGGGAAGCACAGACACTTTGCGTCATTGCTGACTCTCATGACCGTCATGACACGGTTAAACTGCGACAAGTGGTCGCTTGGGTCGGAGTTCCCGGTATAAGCTGCCATTTCGGGCATATTGAAGTTCTTGGGGAGCTCTGCTTCCAGGATGTGCTTAGCACACGGCTCCCGGTCCTCACAGTCTGAGTCAGAGTCGTCCCCTTTTTGTCTCCGGGAGACTCGGGGGATATCTTTTCGGAGTATGGCGAGTTCCGCTATGATTCCTTCATTTAACGTTCTCGTGGAGACCGCGGGCCCGTATTTCTTTTGGTCAAGGTGATCCCGGAGGTCACCTTGATTCCCATTGATTTGATTTCTCAAATCAACGGGAGGACATCTCTGTCCTCTTCTTCCTCTACCTCCGGGCTCTTGGTGCACGAAAATGCTTTTTCGGTCCTCTCAATCCTAAGGGCCAAGACTCCCTTTTTGGAGCTTGACCCTCTGCGGACCTTTCCGTTTCGGGAAATCTGAGCGGACTTTTCCCGGATCCTGCGCCTTTTTCTTTCTCCCAGGGGTAGAGGTAGGATTTTTCTTTTGGTTCCCTTCAGCGGGATACCTTATGGGGCTAGGTTCCCTAGACTTTTGTTGTTGGGTGCTAGGCGAGGATTCCTCTGGTTCCTTGCCAAGTCCAGCAGTGATTGCCTTGGGATGCACGTGGATGCCAGCCGCCTCCATGGCTTTTTGCATGGCTAGCATTACCTCTTGCATTTTTTGGTTTTGTGCTTTTTGGGCTTCGATCTCAGCTTCGTGATCGATAGCTTTTTGCCTTAGAAGCACCAACTCTAAGTAGCTACCTTCATCGTAGGCATACTCATCGAGGTTTCCCTCGTAGTCATCATTAGGAATTCCTTCTTCTTCCTCGGAGCCCTCAGCTGCTCTTGAGGCTACGTCTTCCTCATTTGGATCTTGAGCATCCTCTAGAGGGTGAGGTTGACGAGTGCTTCTAGTCTCCACCATTTTTGTAATGTAAGTGTATTTGCAGAAGCTTTCTTCAGCTCTCAATGAAAGCACCAAAATGTTGACCGAGGTTTTCGGCAACCAATAAAATAATATAAGATTCGAGAACTGTAAGAAAATTAGAGAAGGATTTTTTACGTGGTTAGGGCGTTAATGAGCCTTAGTCCACGAGTCTGTGTTATTTATGGATGTATTGAATACAGAGAATGTTCTTGGTGAGTATTTACTCTTCTTGCACTTATGCAACCCAAGATTTTTCTACCCCATTTAATGAGCTTTGAGGGGGTATTTATAGTGTTTTTGGTGGGGTGATCCCCAGAATTATTGTACATGTGTCTCTGTAAATATCCATAAAGATGGGTATTCCCAATAAATATACCATGAGTAATGCATGGTCAAATCCCTAGGTGCTGTAGGGCTTTTATGTGGAATGTCCTTATTGTCTTTTGACTGACGTGACTCTTCACAGTGTAGCTGTCAATAGACTTAAATGATCATTACTTCGCAGGTGAAAATTGGGAGTTGTGCCGTCAGACTTTATTGCGTGTAGCAGTCCCAACACGTTTTCTCCCATGCGACATTAAATGCGAAATGACTGCTCAAGGGAAGCCTAACACCTTGCGGAGGGTGTCTTATCTAATAATTATTGGATTAGTTATTTATTTTGAATTGTGTGTATAGATGTTTTTACGTGTTTAAATATTATTGATAAAGACTACTTTTGTTTTTCTTTCTTAGGAAGCAAAATCAAAATAAGTGGCTAAAAGAGAGTTGTTTGACATTATAAATAATAATAAAAAAAATTGTTTTAATTTATTTATAAAAATAGAAAATTACTTTATGAGAATATAATTAGAATGTTTTCAGTTAATAATTTTTCAAAAAAAAAAACAAAAAATTTGAGATAACAACCAAATAATATTCTGATTATCAAAAAAATAAAATAATAATTTTTAATATTTTCACAAAAAAATTTATTTTATTTTTTCTAATCTTCTTACATTGCTTTCTCTTTCATTATAATTTTACACATTATTTTTTCTCTTTCACTTTCTCCTATTATATTTTGTCATTATTTTTACACTACAAAAGTCTTACGTACTTTTAGTTACAACAAAATTTATAACTAAAAGTAAAAAATTGTGACTAATTATAAATCATCATTTCTATGTTATGATTAAAAAATCCATGATTAAAAGTAGGGTAAATACCATTTTGGACCCTCTGTTTTACAAAAGTTACCAATTGGACCCTGTGTTTTGTTAAATGATAAAATGGACCCTGTATTTTCTAAAATAGTACAAATAGGACCCTGAATAGATTTTTTGTCAAAATAAAGTTTAATTATAATCCGATCTAAAAATGCTATGACAAAACTGTTTACATTTTTTGTATCTGTTCGTATGAAGTATTGTCTTCAAATTGGTTGTATTAAAAAAAAGTTGTCAAAAATTAAGCTCAGGGTCCTATTTTTACTATTTTAGAAAATACAGGGTCCATTTTGTCATTTAACAAAATACAGGGTCCAATCTGTGATTTTTGCAAAACACAGGGTCCAAAATGGTATTTACCCTTAAAAGTATTAGTTACAAAAATTACAATTTGTTGTAACTAAATGTGTTTTTAGTCACAATAATTATTGTGACTAAAACTAAATTAGTGACAACTTTATCTAAATACTATGTTTTAGTCACATAAGTAATTTTTCGTTGTGACTAAAAATCACATTTAGTTACAAAAAAAATTATGGTGACTAAAAGATTGTCACTAAAAATAATTTTTTTTATAATACTAATATTATTTTCTCGCTAATAACTTTTTTTATCCAAGAAAAAAAATACTACCCCTTCTAAGAGCACATAACTCTAAAAAGACCAAAATAAATTATTAAAATTTAACTTTATTTACATTACTTTTGCAAACTATTTTTTTTTCCATAGTTTCTCTTTATTAAATATTAAATATTGTATATTTACTTTTGGTGTTTGGGTATAGTGATAAGGGTATTCCTAGTTGGGTTTGGTGTATTCTAGGGTTGGATATTCTCCCCCTATATAAACTAATTTTGTACACTTTATTTCATTAAATACAATAAATACACTTTTACTAATATGGTATCAGATATTTACTCTCTCTCTCTCTCTCTTCTTTGACCAGATCCCTTTTTTCCGAATCAAGATCCACTTTTCACGGATCTGTGTCTCCTTCCTCGTTTTCCGCGCCTGCAACGTTCATCTTCTTCATCAAACACATTCAAATGGCCCGAACACGAAGACCTCCCTTGGCTGCAACCTCCGAGCATGTCGACGACTCCACCACTGCTCCCGTGGTGCCTCCTCCGTCAGACCTTCCCGCAGCTCGCGTCTCCGTCGTCGATCACGTCGTCGTCGACTCCACCACCGTTCGCGTGGTGCCTCCTCACGCAACTCCGATGGAACTAGCAAGAACCGGTTCCAGAACACGTCGTTCCATCGTCGACGATTCCACCACCGTTCTCGTGGTGTCTTCCCACGTTCATGAACCGGCTTCTCCTCCTCACGATGCTCCGGTTTCGTCTCCATCTCAGCACGTCCGAGCCGCCTCTACCATTCCACCTCCGGTCATACCTTCAAGATTCATTCCTCTGGTGACTAATGGTAACGCTCCTCCCACTCACTCTGTCATTCAAAACACTAACTCCGGTTCTTTGCAGCCTCCTCACGATCGTCCAGCCAACGAAGACAATCTGTACTTCGTTGGCTCCGGTGACCATCCCGGGTTGATTCTTGTGACACCTCCGCTGTCCGACCATAACTTTCAGCAATGGCGTCGGGACTTTCACTTAGCTCTCGGAGCTAAGAACAAAATCGGTTTTATTGATGGTACACTCTCTCAACCCGATCCTACTAGTCATCTCTTCCATTCTTGGACTCGCTGCAACCAAATGGTAATGTCTTGGATTATTCATTGTGTTTCTTTGGATATTAAGAGCAGTATAATATTTCTTGATACTGCTCATGAGATGTGGAATGAACTTACTAACCGTTTTAGTCAAGGAAATGGACCTCGTCTTTTTGAGCTTCAAGAATCTCTTACAGATTTACGCCAAGGTGATGAATCTGTCACTGCATATTTCACCAAGCTTCGGGCTATATGGGATGAGATCAATGAGCTCTGACCTCGTCTTCCACGCACTTGTCAAGCGTCTGCCGATAACACAAAATTTCAGAATCAAGAGAAGGTCCTTCGGTTTCTTACTGGCCTCAACGAATCATATCAAGCGGTTCGGGATCAAGTGTTAATCACCGAACCCTTTCCATCTCTTTCAAAGGTGTTTTCTACTATCATTCAGCATGAGCATCAACGGAAACTCCGTGTCCTCCCGAACATCATTGCTGCCACTTCTTCCCAGCCCATAAATTCTTCTCGCAACAAGAAGATTCGCCCTTTTTGCACCCACTGCCAGAAACCAGGGCATTTAAAGGAGAAATGCTATGTTCTCCATGGTTTTAATCCCGGTTATTTTGACAAGCGCAAATCTGATTCTACTCAGCGCTCCACTTCAGATCGGGGTTCCCAAGTCAAAGGACCAGCTGCTAATCAAGCTTCTGCTTCCCACTCTGTCTCGGACAAACTTGCCTCGCTGCAAGAAATGATTTCTCAACTTACTGAACAGATTCAACATGCTTAACAAAGTTAAGCAACGGTTGATGTCAACACTCCTATGGCATCTAACATCACTGGTAAATCTGTATCTTTCTCTCATAATATTTGGATAGTTGATAGTGGAGCTACTCACCATGTTTGTTTTGATAAAACATGTTTTACTTCTTTTGATATTATTCCTAGTGCTTCACATATTACTTTACCTACTGGTAAAAAGATCCCTGTTGTTAAATCTGGTACTATTCACATTAATGCTAATTTTCGTTTAAATAATGTGCTTTTTGTACCTAATTTTTAGCTTAACCTCTTATCGGTTAATTCCATTGTTCAAGATCCAAAATTTTCTGTTTTATTCTTACATTCTAGTTGTTCCATTCAGGACACCAGTCGGAATCTACAGATTGGGATTGCTAAGCGCGTTGGACAACTTTTCTTTCTTCAACAAGAAAATAACGCTATTTGTAATTCTGTTTCTTGTAATGATGTACACAAATGTCATTTACGCCTTGGACATCCCTCTTTACGGATTACTAAATCCTTGAATAAAATTCTTCATTTTAATTCTGATTCATCTTTATCTCCTTGTCATGTATGTCATTTAGCTAAGCAAAAAAGATTGCCTTTTAATTCAGTTAATAACATGGCTCCTACTGCTTTTGACTTAATTCATTTGGATATTTGGGGTCCTTTTCACAAAACCAGCATAGAAGGTTATCGATATTTTCTTACTATTGTTGATGATCACACTAGATTCACTTGGGTTTATATGCTCAAAAACAAATCTGATGTCAACATTATCATACCTCAATTTTATGCTCATATTCTTACTCTATTTTCCATTTCTATTAAAGGCATACGATGTGATAATGCAAAAGAACTAAACTTGTCATCTTTTTTCACAACTAAAGGCATTGTTCCTTATCATTCTTGTGTAGAAAGACCTCAACAAAATTCTGTTGTTGAACGCAAGCATCAACATATACTAAATGTTGCTCGCTCTCTTGCATTTCAATCTCATCTATCTCTTGGATATTGGAGTTATTTTATTAATATCGTTGTTTACTTACTAAATCGCACACCATCTGTTTTACTTAACCTTAAGTCTTCTTTTGAGTTATTGTATAACAGGTTGCCCTCTTATGATCATCTCCGCACCTTTGGTTGTCTTGCATATGCTTCTACTTTGGACAGCTCAAGGCATAAATTTTCCCCAAGATCTCGGGCTTGTGCATTCATTGGATACCCGGTTGGTATGAAAGCTTATACTCTACTTGATCTTGAAACACATCAAATATTTCACTTTAGAGATGTTATTTTTTATGAACATATTTTTCCTCTTAAAAATACATGCTCTAATAATAATATTGATGCTTTTTTTTCCCACACTAATGGTTCACCTAGTGGTCTTTCCCAGGCTCCTTCAAAGGCTGCGGTCCCTGGCCCTATAAACCCTCCACCGCCGCCCACACATGTGGCTACTCCTACCATCATGCCTACTGAATTACTGCCACCACCAGCGGTTATTCCTGCTCCTACAAGTGAACCCAACATCACCACAACATCTGGTCGGACGGTCATTCGCCCACCCCATCTCCAAGACTACATTTGTGAGTATTCTACCTCACAACCCAATGCAAATTTCATCTCTTATGACAAATTTTCTCCTAAGTTTCGTGCTGCCATTTTAAGTGCTTATTTGCTTTCTGAACCAACTTCTTATTCTCAAGCTTCTAAATTCCCAGTTTGGGTAAAAGCTATGGATACAAAAACTGTTGCACTTATTGCAAACAAAACTTGGACTGTTGTCTCTCTTCCTGCTGGCCATCATTTCATTGGCTGCAAATGGGTATATAAAATAAAATATAATGCCCAAGGTGAAATTGAAAGATTTAAAGCTCACTTAGTAGCTAAAGGGTACTCCCAACAATTTGGGATAGATTACCTTGAAACTTTTGCTCCTGTAGCAAAGTTTAATACCCTCAAAGTCCTTCTTGCTCTTGCTGCCATTAATAATTGGCAACTATACCAAATGGACATTAACAATGCCTTCCTTCATGGTGATCTCAATGAGGAAGTTTATATGGCACTTCTGCCCGGTTACAAACATCAAGGAGACCTTCCTCCCAATGCCGTATGCAAGTTACATAAAAGCATCTATGGCCTCAAACAAGCCTCTCGACAATGGTATGCCAAACTTAGTTCTACTTTGGTAAGTGAAGGATTCAAACAATCCTCTTCAGATCACTCTCGTTTCATTAGATCTAACAACATTTTTCTTGCTGTCTTAATTTATGTTGATGACATTTTAATTGCTAGCAATAATTCTAACGATGCTGAATTATTTAAAAGACAGCTTGACTCCAAATTTAAACTCAAAGATCTTGGTCCTTTGCGGTTCTTTCTTGGACTGGAGGTTGGGCGATCCACCAATGGTATTTCGGTCTCCCAAAGACCATTCATTTTACAACTTTTAAATGATACAGGTTACATTGGTGCCAAACCCGTCTCCACCCCGATGGAACCAAATACTCAGCTCAACAAGGACATAGGGGAGTTACTTTCTGAACCTACCACCTATAGAAGTTTGATTGGAAAACTCATTTACTTAACAATCACTAGACCTGATATTTCTTTTGCTGTTAACAGGTTAAGTCAATTTCTTTCTGCCCTGCGGCAACCTCATCTCCATGCCGCTCAACGAATCCTCCAATATTTGAAGGGTTCTCCGGGACAAGGATTATTTTTCCACTCTACTCCTTCTACACAACTCAAGGCTTATACTGAGAGTAACTTGTCTGTTAATGAGGTACAACTTAAAGTTTTTTCTGATGCTGACTGGGGTGCTTGCCCCGATACTAGACGTTCTGTCACAGGTTATTGCATATTTTTGGGAGACTCTCATCTCTTGGAAATCCAAGAAACAAAACACAGTTTCCCGTTCTTCTGCCGAGGTCGAATACCGCGCCATGGCCAATACTACTTACGAGATACTATGGTTACTCGCCTTATTGAAGGACTTCGGGATCTCTCATCCACATCCAGCTCTCATGTATTGCGACAACAAAGCGTCTATTCATATTTCTTAGAGCCCGATCTTCCATGAACGAACCAAACATGTCGACATTGACTGTCATATCGTTCGTGAGCGGGTTCAAAGTGGCCAGTTGAAGCTTCTTCATGTCAACACCAAACGCAACCTTGCCGACCTTCTCACCAAGCCTCTCTTCCCATCTCACTTCAAGAAGTTATTTTCCAAGATGAATGTTACAAACTTGTACACTCCATCTTGAGGGGGCATATTAAATATTAAATATTGTATATTTACTTTTGGTGTTTGGGTATAGTGATAAGGGTATTCCTAATTGGGTTTGGTGTATTCTAGGGTTGGATATTCTCCCCCTATATAAACTAATTTTGTACACTTTATTTCATTAAATACAATAAATACACTTTTACTAATACTCTTTCACATTTATCGCATTATTTATTATTTACCTTTAACAATATATTCTTTTTATGTAATATATTCATTATTTAATAATTTTCTCAAAAATATATTTTGTTATAAGCCAAATATTATTTTAGAAAACATTAGTCAAATTAACGCCTATGTCTTTGAAATTATAAAAAATATTGTTTATTAATCTCGTTTTTTTAAAACAGAAATTTAAAAACAAAAAAAATTATAATCAAACAAAGTCTAAGCTATCAATAAATATCATAGAGCTGCCTTTACCTTTGGTAGATGATGATAATGAAGAAACTTAGTAAACATAGAATAAGTCAGCGAGCGATTTATAGACGAAAATGATGTTTAGGTAACTACCTGGACGAATAATTTAGGAGTGTACGTTATTTGGTTTGGTCAATTTATAGTACATTTTATTCAAAGGAATATACTATATTAGGAAACTTTTTACAAAAATAACGTTAAATATATATCAAACACATAATGACGTGACATATCATCATCTTCTTCACGGAAACCTTCAAACTAAAATCAACTGCTAATCCTAAAAGCAGGAATCAAGCGCGTGATTCACAGTCTACATCGAAACATATAAATTCCTCAATTTTCATTTTAAAGCTCATTCGAAACAAAAAAAAAAACCTAGAAAATTCTCTGACAGTCGCAAATCTCCATCGCCAAAATGCAGAAAACTCCATTATCGATAACCTCCATTGATGAGATCTTCTTAGCTTAAACCTTCAGCGAATTAGCAACGATTAGTAATCAGAACATAATCAAATAACAAAAAAAACACGATACAACTATTTGCGATTCTCAGTCGACTGATCGCAGAGCAACTCCTTCGTCAAAATCCTCCATTGATGAAAAATATTCAGACCTTAGAGCTTGCACAAAATAGCAATTGCTAATGCATCACTGCAATCACTAATATCAACAAGAGAAGATCTATCAAGAAGAATAAGCAAGAACAGATGATAACCAAGAAGTTGTGAAGAATAAAGAATTTGGAAATTGAAATTGAATAAAAAAGATATGTAATACCAATCAATATATCTTGCACATTCATAATCTAAAAAAATTCTTATTTAATATTCAATTATTTTGATATATTAAACAGATAACAAATAATTCCAAGCTACAATTACATCTTACAAACAAGAATCCTAGACCAATCATATATTTATCCAAGAAATTTACTCTTGAAAAGTTGTTACTTACTGTTATCAATCTTTAACATTCTCAGGAAATGGATCCTATGACAATAATACTATTTTACAACGAATTTTGGGAAGAAAATGTCAATTACAGAAACTATGAGGTGACAGGCATATTACTTCAAAGAAAATTCTTTTATGCAACTCTTGTTCAAACAATCTGTGAAAGTTTGGAGCTTGACAAGAACAGGTATGAACTTAATGTTCAATTCCAAGTGAAAACAGGAATACCGCCTATGAAGATTAAAGATGACAACAGTTGCAGATTCTACCAACAATTAAGAATGAAAAATGATGATGAGACAACCTATCCTTTAATGGTGAACTTCAAAAGTTATCTACATGTACAATAATTGAACAAGCAACAACAAATTTTGACACATGCTCTGAGTCTTACATAGACATCAACTAGATCTTACTTTGGATCAAATTTAGAAATCACTAAAAAAAAATACAAGAATGGCTCGTTACATAGAAGGAATTGCAGATATGATAGTGGATGCAACTGAACAATCAGATCACACAGAATTAGCAACACAAGTAATTACCCATCCTCAAGTACAACAAATTCAAGTTAGACAGGTTTTCAGAAACAAGGAAATTCTAAAAACTACTATCAGCCTTTACTCCATCAAAAAAAACCAACCTTTCAAAGTTAAAAGATCATCACAAATAGATTACAAGCTAGTATGTTTGGATGACAATTGCAAATGGAGTTTGCTAGCATCAAAGCATGGAAAAACAAAGATGTGCAGAATAAGAAAAATTGAATATACACACACTTGCTCAATAGACATAACCTCTGGAGACCATCCTCAAGCAACAAGCAAACTAGTTGGGAATGTTATAAAGAGCAAATATATAAATCCAAAGCGAAATTACCCTCCAAATGAAATAGTTGATGATCTGATTGATGACTACAGTGTCTCAATTGTTGGAAATTATTTTACCAGGATCTTAGATCTACTCACAAGTATGTTTATTAACATCCTAAATAAGAACTTTCTAAAACGATGAAATAAACACATATAAAGTTTAGGAAACCTTACATTGGGTGCAGCGGAATAATATGACTCCTTCCGTTCAGATATCTAGCCCTTGATTCCTTTCTGTAGCAGAGCATTATCAATATCTGAACCTGGATCTCTTTCTCTGAATCTTTGATGCTGAATCTCCTTTGCTGATGATCTTTCTTCACGATCTTCCTCACTATGATTGAGGTATCACTTGATGTGTGTGGGCACTACTCTAATCACTAAGAGAGGTTCGAAATATTGAGGAAGAAAAGAGAGAGAGAGTGGCGGCTAGAGAAGAGAGTGGAGGCTCAGGTTTTTCTGATTCAGAAAGTGTAATTTTCCTGAAGCCTTCACTATCTATTTATAGCATTCCTCTGTGGCTTCGATTTGAATTATATGGCATTAAAATAATGAAAAAATCATTTAAAAAAGATGACATAAGTGGCCGGCCCTAGGCTAGGTGGACTGGGCCTTGATTTTTGCAATTTTGCAATTTTACCACTTTTGTATCTGATTTTCTCAAAAATGCCAATTTCCTAATTCAATCATTTAAATGCCAATTCTAACTATTTAATAACTATAAATAATTATTAAATAATATTGTCATTTATCATATTTATTAATTGCACCATACAAAGTATCATAATTAACAAATATGCCCCTATAAACTCTTTCTTTACAATTTCGCCCTTACTTAGTGAAAATTTCACAAATAGACATAGTCTAATTTGTGAATTATAATTGATTAATCAAAACCAATTACATGAGTCTTACAAGCAACATTATCTCAACTAGTGGGGGGACCATGGGTCTATATAACCGAGCTTCCAATAAGTAGATCAAGAATTTAACACTAAAATTCACTAACTTATTAATTCTTCGTTGAATCCACGCATAGAACTTAGAATTGCACTCTCAGTATATAGAATGCTCTATATGTTCCACCATATAGACACATCATTAGTTATCCATTGTTATAATCCTAATTTGATCAATGATCCTCTATATGAATGATCTACACTGTAAAGGGATTAAATTACCGTTACACCCTACAATGTATTTATTCCTTAAAACACTTGACCCCGTATAAATGATATTTCAGCTTATGTGAAATGAGTACTCCACCATTTATGTTCGTTTGGTCAAGCTCGAAGGAGATCATCCTTTGCTTACTATTCGCCAGATAGAAGCTATAGATTCCATGTTTATGATAGCGCTCCCACTCAATTGAACTACCGTGTTCCCAAAATGTACGTATCACCCTGACCTAAAAGTAGGCTTAACTAACAAATCAAAGAACACGAATAGCCTTTCAAGATTGAGCCTAATCATAACAGGATTAAGATCATTTGATCTAGGATCAACTAGGCGATATTGACTTGAATAGATATTACGGTAAGTTTAATAAATCTAAGTCAAAGTTCAATATCGGTCCCTTCCGATGCATACTCCATGCATCCAACCTGAGCTTTACTTTAACCAATGTTCGGGAAAGAACATAGTATTTCTCCAAATACAAGTAAACTCTTGTTGTAGATTATCATATCGCAAAAACCCGTGTCTGATAAATCTAGGAAACTTTATTCACATAGTCATGTTTACTTTCCAATGTGTTGACGGCACAATAAACAGGATCAAGTATGTGAAAAGGGTTTCAGATGAATTTATACATTATGTACATATAATCATGAAATAAATCATGTGAACCATGCAACATTAAATGTTATTTCTGATCTATATTAATAAACAAATCTGATTATATTGAAATGAGTTTTATTTAGGGCATAAAACCCAACAAACTCCCACTTGCACTAATATAAAACAAAAAGTGCGTTTCAAATAATCTCAACACCTTGATATGCAAATCAAGTGTAGTAGTAGTAAACTCCTCGTAATAGGATCTGAAAGGTTGAATTAACCACAACCTTTTCTCCACTATTACTCTTCCTTTAATCACAAAATCATTGATAATGTGAAATTCCTCTCTATATGTCTACTCTCTTGGGATGTTTGGATTCTATACCTTTGGCAACTACTTTTGGTTAATCAGGAAATTAACACTAGTAGTTTAAGGCAATTTGGAATGGTGCCAAAGATGTATAGAACTTTCCTTAGACTGAATAAGTACCTTTCCTGCAGCTTTAACATTCAGTCTCTCTCTGGTAGACTTAGAGAATTCAGATAGGTTTTTACACTTCTCCAAAATCACTATTCCACCCCCAGAGTAATCACCATCTTATCAGAAAGATTTTCTAGCACTAAGGCAAATTTCGAAATCTGATATGGTGTAGTCTAAGAGTTTTTAAACACACTCTTATAGACTAACATATAGTTCCTCTTCTTTATCTTAAGATTTACTTGATTGTCTTCCAATGTTCTTCTCTGGATTAATCGATACCTACTCATTACTCCCACTCAACAGCAGGTGTCTGGTCTAAGGCATACAAAAGCATATCTAAGACCTCTCACTGTTGATGTAAGAAATTCTTTCATGGCTTTATCTTTTCTGGAATAGTTAAGACTTTTCCTTAGATAAATAAAATCTATGCCTAAGAAGTTGTGAAGCTTCTATAGATTGCCATTAGAAAGAAAATGCTTCAGCATCTTACTTAAGTTGCTTGCATTAGAGTAAGTAATTACCAGGTATACCACAAGCCATAGGTTTAGATAAACTCAAACCTATAATACTAGGAACAGGAAGTTTTGTTCAGTCCATTGAATGGACTTATAAACGAAAATTTCCTTTTATGTCCTTGTAATAGAAAACTTTAGGTTATTCCATGTGAATGGATTAAACCATAGTTCTATTCGCTTTCTTATTAGTTTCTTATCTTGACAATCCATTACTTGTTTAAACTCACAATGGATTTTAATCACTTGTGTCTCCCAAGTCATAAGAAGGTGAGTTCCTAGAAACTCTCCCACTACGACAAGGTACCGTGAATTATGTCGAAGAAAACTAAATGGTATTGATCTCTTCGGTTGTGACAAGACAACAGAGGCAGTGGGATCATCATATGTTATATAAGATGATAGAACACTTTTGGAATCAAGAATTAAATATCTCCTTTATTTGCTACTTGTTTTTCAGACTTAGTCATTTTCTTAGAAAAGTAGTATTTGTTTGAACAAACACTTTCTTATCTATTGACAATGGGATGGTCCACCCCTAATCACTTAGAATAGCTAAGAAACCATGGTTAACAGTTCTAGCTTTTCTTAAGATTTTGATTAGGTCATCCATGAATCTAGTAATGATTTACATTAAGTATACAACCATTACATCATTCTGAAATTGTATTACCATAGAAGGATTTAGGCAACGACTAGTAACTAATCATCAATATGCAACTCGAAATTTCTGGGGAGGTAAGTTTGGATATAATTCAAAAATCAATTTAATGATCTTTGAACTGCATATCTACTAACTATTTCTCCACCCCTATCAGTTCGCAAGATCTTTAACCACTTACCTTAATGGTGTTTAACCATTGCTAGAAATTAATGAAATTTTTCAAACATTTCAAATTTCTTTGCATAAGGTATAATCTAGAGTTATCGTTTTAAGAATACAACGAAAAACTCATATCCACCCCTGAATGTACATCCATCTGCGAATGAGATGAACTACTTTCAGTGGATATAGGCATATTAACTCTTTGCAGAGATTGATCATGTCAAAGTCACTATGAACAAGATACAAATGCCATAGATTAAAAAAAAATGGTAGTGTCTATTGATGACATAGGTTTAGTTACATCAAAGAGTTCTTAGAATACTGCAAGTGGATCCCTGGTCACGTATCACCTAACTCATATTCCATACGCTTTAATCCATTAATAAAAGATGGATATTAAACACTTGAGAAAGTGTAACTGTATTGTATCTGGAATTAGAAATATAAGAAAATTTCTATTTGGATTCTAAAATTAAAGTCAAAGACTTAAATTCAACCAAATATAATGAGTAATTCTTTCTTGGACCACCACTACTAATACAAACTCTAAGTCAGATTTGCCCATACAAGTAGGAGATTTCTAAGATTGAGGATTTCTATCAATTGGGAATAGAATTTCGGGATTATAATCATATGCGTCATATAAAATGACATGAAATGATTTATAGACCATTCATCCAATGATATGTTTTTAAAGCTAATTCGAAATGAATAAGCTAAGAGGAATTAGGATAATTTCGTTTAAAATAAGAATCCAACGATGCTTCGATTAGCGAAAGTCAAAGTAATCTTATTTATATAATCTTCTTGTTTCATATCGTAAAAATACTAGTCTAAGGTGTCATCAATTGATGAACAAATTTAGATGTCGCATGTACAATATTTATCTTTCGAAATCTAACACTATTATGTATGTCTAATGGTGAAAATCCACTAGGGATTTATCTCATTAGATAAACAAGCCAAGTTAGACCAACAATGAAGATTCGAAATTAAACTACAACTTAATAACAGAAAATAACATGGTTCAATATAAATTCATACACAATTCAGAAATTATAAGCATATAGCAAGTAGGAATGACAAGTGAAAATACTAAAACTTACAATCCTAAATAATTTCCAAGGTTTTCAACAAACCGATATCGTTGTCCCGTTTAGGCGAGAGTCAAAGCTACCATTCATTGAATAGAGTTGTCGGACTCGTCTAAAATGTTAAACATTCTAGCAACCTTTTATTCGATCAAGATTGGAATTCAGCGTTGTCCCGTTTAGGCGAGAGTCAAGGCAATTCTATCTTATGAGCTTCCACCATTGTTTCATAATTTGCAAGTCAAGTATGGTCGCCACCATTAGGGTGATCCATACCATACAAAACACTTACAAACTACTTATCATGCGAGGTTAAATCGGTGCGAAATTGCTAATGAACGTTCCTCCATTAGGGAGGATTACTCACTAAAACAAACGCGGTGTAAAACCCACAATGGAGATCGAATGCCTCTATAATAAAGCTCATTATTTGAAAAGAGTTGTATTTTCTTTTATTCTCTTTATTTATTCTATTTATTTTAAATATATATTTATTTAATTAAAATTTCCAATTTAGAATGAAAAATTCTAAATATAAATTTTAATTTAATATTTATAAATTTTACTTAGATGGATATGAAAATAATATGAATTATTTCCATCTTAGTAATAATTTCCAATAAATATTTAGAAAAAATATTTAAGTTGTTACAAAATTAATTTAAATTAATTTACAACTCAAATTTAATTTTCTATTAATATATATTGCATTTCGAAAAATTAAAGTATATAAGAATACAATTTTCGAAAAATGCATATTAAAATAAAAAATAAATCCTGGAAAAATTATTCTAATTTAATGTTGGCCCAAAATTAATTAATAAAATTAATTTACAACAAAAAATATAATTTTCCTATTTAATTAAATATATAAGAAAAATTTCAAATATTTAAGTATGATGATGAAAATCAACTTAAATATTAATTTTCTATTTAATTAAATACACTAAAAAAATACTTCAAGCAAAAATATCACCTATCTAGATTTTCCTTTGACTAATTAATTCAATTTCTAATAATATACTTTAATTCAATTTATTTTAAATTAATCAATAAATGAAAAAAATCATTGATTTAAGTTGATCCAAGAATTAATTAAAATAATTAATTTACAACTTAATCTATTTTTCAAGATAAAATTCGAAATTCTAGCATTTAAGAAATGCAATTTCGAAAATTGATTAATAAAATAAAGAAAAAAATATATTTTGAAAATTATTTAAATTTAGTTGAAAAATTAAATTTCAACTAAAAATAATTTTCTATTTAATTAAATGTCATGAAAAAGAAATATTTAAGTATGATGATAAAATCAACTTAGATATTTAATTTTCAAATTAATTAAATGTATTAAATTCAAGAAATAAATAATTAAGTGTAGAGAAGGCTTAATTATTAATCTCTAGTTTAATACTAGGAAAAATATTCTTAAAATAAATTGTACCAAAATTAATTATATAAATAATTAATTTCACAATTTATAATATTTTCCTATTTAATATTAGAAATAATAAGTAGTCTAGAAATAACTATCTAGAAAATATCTTATTTGACTAAGTATCTTTTCCACAAAATTTGAAAAAATATCTAATTTAAGTTGTAATAGAAAAATCTAGAACTTAAATATTTTCAAATTTAAATTTAATTAAATATCAAAAATTAAGTTGTAACCACTTAATTTGAAAAATATTCCATTTTAAGTTAATATTTGAAAAGATATTAACTTAAAAAATATCTAAAGAATCTTAATAACCAATGCCTAAAATTCCTCAACTTAATTTTGAAATTTGAAATTCAAAAGATATTCAGATTTAAGTTGGTTAGTTGTAGATAACTAAATATCAACTTAAATAAGAATATTTAATGAAAAATTTAAATTAAGTTCCAGAAAGAATCTAGATGGTTATAATTCTATATTTAATTAAATACAAGAAAATACATATAGTTTAGCTTAGAATAAAAAATTCTTTAAACTATAATTTTCTTAAATTAATTTCAAAAATAAATGAAATTAATTATGTTGCTAATCAATTTTATTAGGTTAAACTAGTTTAATTAACCTAGTACAGTCATTCAAATCAGGCAAATGGGCCTTCACAATTGGGGTGGTTTGTGTGAGGGGGTGCTGGGTTCAGTATGTCGTACCCACTTCTATGGCTCCCAACTCTCACACAAGGCCCAAAAGAGAGGAATTTAACCTTAATAAGAACAACTGTTATTAATTGAATAAGCCCAAAACTAAATGGGCCTAAATAAAATCTATCAATGACTATGACATTTTATTTAGCAACATTAACCTATATGCATCTATAATAAAATTAAACACATAGGCTCACACAGGCACACTTTGGATGGGTCCTATCATGTTGCTAGGTCATACACAGATGAAAGAAGATTGTAAATGTACCTGTTACAAATTATTATCTTGACCAAGGGAGCCATCAGATCATTAGATCTGGCAAAAAGTAACCATGGCTATTTGCAATCAAGTAATAATAGGTTTTAAAAAACTTACAAACAAGCTAAAACACATACTCCTGCAACAGGGTTAGCTGGATAGTTGGATGTAGGATTTATTTAATTTTAAATAAATATTTAATTTCGAAATTAATTAATTAAATAAATAAAAAAAAATTAAAAAAAATTTCGAAAATTTTTAAAAAATTAAAAAAAATTCGAAATTTAAAAAAAAAAAATTAAAATTAAACCTACAATTTTTGAAAAATTAGGTTTCAACCAACCTAAATATCATTTCAAAAATTTGCTAACTACTTTTAAATTTTAAATGTTATTTTATAAATAAAAATTAAATAAAAAATTAGAAAAGATAAATAAATATCTTTTTCAAATTTTTAAATATAATTTAAATAAATAAAATAACAAAATTTAAAAAAAAATTAGCAAAATATCTTATATCTATTTAAAATTACATGATTATAAATATCTTATTTTAAATTTAAATATGGTCAAAATATCTAAAAAGATTTAATTAAAAAAAATCTTAAAAGATAAGATATTTTTAAAATATCTTAAAAGATATTATAAATATCTTTAAAAGATATTATAAATATCTTAAAATATCTGACCTTAAATTAAAAAAAAATATAATCAAATTTAAAAATAAGATAGATTTTTAAGCAAAAAGATAAATACTAATTCTATTCAAATTCAAATTACACTAATATCTTGAATTAAATTAAAAAAATTTAAATTAATTCAAAATGATAATTAGAATTGAATTAGGAATAGTAATAGTATATATACAAAACCATACAAAAAATTGGAAGTTAATTCCATGAAAAAGTATGAAAAATTGAAGAAAATTGAAAAAAATTCGAAACTGTACGGACAGTTCTGCGATCGCAGGAAATTATCAGCACAGCCCCGATTTTGTCAAATCTTCAAAAAATCATAACTAATTCAAATAAAATCCAAATTGAGTTCTGTAAAAGGCTAAATTGCTTAATTTTTTCCATACTATCCAATAAAAATAATGCCAGAACCGAAATAACAATTATTTTTCACGAAAATTTCACAATCATCAATCAATCATCAAATAACACTCAATACAACATGATACCATCCAAAGAACATACAAACAATCGTTTTAAAGTCCAAATTACATGTAAGTAAATCAATTACCATGGCTCTGAGGCCAGTTGTTGGAAATTATTTTACCAGGATCTTAGATCTACTCACAAGTATGTTTATTAACATCCTAAATAAGAACTTTCTAAAACGATGAAATAAACACATATAAAGTTTAGGAAACCTTACATTGGGTGCAGCGGAATAATATGACTCCTTCCGTTCAGATATCTAGCCCTTGATTCCTTTCTGTAGCAGAGCATTATCAATATCTGAACCTGGATCTCTTTCTCTGAATCTTTGATGCTGAATCTCCTTTGCTGATGATCTTTCTTCACGATCTTCCTCACTATGATTGAGGTATCACTTGATGTGTGTGGGCACTACTCTAATCACTAAGAGAGGTTCGAAATATTGAGGAAGAAAAGAGAGAGAGAGTGGCGGCTAGAGAAGAGAGTGGAGGCTCAGGTTTTTCTGATTCAGAAAGTGTAATTTTCCTGAAGCCTTCACTATCTATTTATAGCATTCCTCTAGGGCTTGATTTGAATTATATGGCATTAAAATAATAAAAAAAATCATTTAAAAAAAGATGACATAAGTGGCCGGCCCTAGGCTAGGTGGACTGGGCCTTATTTTTGCAATTTTGCAATTTTACCACTTTTGTATCTGATTTTCTCAAAAATGCCAATTTCCTAATTCAATCATTTAAATGCCAATTCTAACTATTTAATAACTATAAATAATTATTAAATAATATTGTCATTTATCATATTTATTAATTGCACCATACAAAGTATCATAATTAACAAATATGCCCCTATAAACTCTTTCTTTACAATTTCGCCCTTACTTAGTGAAAATTTCACAAATAGACATAGTCTAATTTGTGAATTATAATTGATTAATCAAAACCAATTACATGAGTCTTACAAGCAACATTATCTCAACTAGTGGGGGGACCATGGGTCTATATAACCGAGCTTCCAATAAGTAGATCAAGAATTTAACACTAAAATTCACTAACTTATTAATTCTTCGTTGAATCCACGCATAGAACTTAGAATTGCACTCTCAGTATATAGAATGCTCTATATGTTCCACCATATAGACACATCATTAGTTATCCATTGTTATAATCCTAATTTGATCAATGATCCTCTATATGAATGATCTACACTGTAAAGGGATTAAATTACCGTTACACCCTACAATGTATTTATTCCTTAAAACACTTGACCCCGTATAAATGATATTTCAGCTTATGTGAAATGAGTACTCCACCATTTATGTTCGTTTGGTCAAGCTCGAAGGAGATCATCCTTTGCTTACTATTCGCCAGATAGAAGCTATAGATTCCATGTTTATGATAGCGCTCCCACTCAATTGAACTACCGTGTTCCCAAAATGTACGTATCACCCTGACCTAAAAGTAGGCTTAACTAACAAATCAAAGAACACGAATAGCCTTTCAAGATTGAGCCTAATCATAACAGGATTAAGATCATTTGATCTAGGATCAACTAGGCGATATTGACTTGAATAGATATTACGGTAAGTTTAATAAATCTAAGTCAAAGTTCAATATCGGTCCCTTCCGATGCATACTCCATGCATCCAACCTGAGCTTTACTTTAACCAATGTTCTGGAAAGAACATAGTATTTCTCCAAATACAAGTAAACTCTTGTTGTAGATTATCATATCAGTAAAACCCTGTGTCTGATAAATCTAGGAAACTTTATTCACATAGTCATGTTTACTTTCCAATGTGTTGACGGCACAATAAACAGGATCAAGTATGTGAAAAGGGTTTCAGATGAATTTATACATTATGTACATATAATCATGAAATAAATCATGTGAACCATGCAACATTAAATGTTATTTCTGATCTATATTAATAAACAAATCTGATTATATTGAAATGAGTTTTATTTAGGGCATAAAACCCAACATCAATTT
The DNA here is from genome assembly GCF_029168945.1 of Cannabis sativa. NCBI lineage: Eukaryota > Viridiplantae > Streptophyta > Magnoliopsida > Rosales > Cannabaceae > Cannabis > Cannabis sativa. The sequence goes on from NC_083601.1 coordinate 66,973,121, forward strand.
CATATCAAAAAGCTTGGAGGGCTCGAGAGAAGGCTAAGGAGGATTTTTTAAAAAAATTGGCCGAAAAAGTAGGGAATAAAAAGCCCAATATAAAAAAATTAAAAAGAGGAAAGTACCAATAAAAACGACAACTACATATACAAAAAATTAACACAACAAAAATAACGTCATTTTTGAAAATAATTACCAAATTTAGGTGCCCTATGAAAATTTCCCTTATAAAATTAGGTTACAAAAATTTAAGTGTACCCGCCCAACAAAATTAGTCGGTTTAATCGGGTTAACTCGTCCAAACCAACCACTAATATTGTTTTTTAATTTTTTTTATTTTTACATTAAATTGTTATATATATGTATTTTTTTAATAAAATCGGTATCTTTATTAACTAATCAAATTATTAATAACAATAGAACGTGCTTCAGAGGAACAATCCTCCAACTGAAGCACATGAGCTGGAGAGAAACAAGAATCTCTAGCTAAGCAGTGAGCCAGCTTGTTTGCAGATTGTTTGACAAAACACAAATCAACATTGTCTAAAGATAAAAGCAACGAACGAACATCATGCACTAAAAGACTACGAGAAGATGACATAGAGATTTTACTTTGAATAGCTTGTATGCGTACCAAGCTGTCTGATTCCAAAATAACTTGTCCCTAATTGTGCCGATCAATCCAACTTAAAGCTTCTTTGATGCCAACCATCTCAGCAACTTCAGGTTGAACCCTCCCCAAATGACCCTGATTGAAAGTCTGGACAACATTGCCATGGCAGTCGCGAGCCACACAGCCCCACCCAAACCTACCTTCGTGCTCAAATAAGGCGCGTCTTTGAACTGATCAAGTAGCATTCTTGCTGATGTAACCACATTTGCAGCAGTCCAACTTTTTTGCTGCCAAACAAAGTTGTAACGCCCCGATTTCCCGAGACGTCACACTCGATAGTCCGTTTAAAACCATTTATAATTAAAACAATAAACTAATTTATTGAAAATAATTAAAGCATGAGATCTCATTCTTTTAAAACAAAAACACTTGCTTCATTTACAAATTTTTTAAACATTAATTTTTACAAAAGTAATCGAGCCATAATCTTTAAAGAAATATTCTTAAACCAAAACATCGTGACAATCCCCTAACATGTAATCCATGCCTCGAGCTCGCCACCCTCACTATATAGTTTTGCCTTTACCTGCACACAGAGTACCCGTGAGCTAACGCCCAGTAAGAAGAGCTATGTAGGATGTAACCCCCCCAACTAGATAACATAGTCATAAGTATAACAATATCACAACATCAAATCAATTCATACCATACTTGCATACATATAACAACATGTCATATCACATATTATTCTCACATACAATACAACATCATATCACAGTGTAATCTTAATGCATGCTATACTCACACACATAACACATAGTATCTTATCGCACATTGTCCTCACATACGATAATCTACTCCCACTCATGTTGATCAGATATGAAGTGTAACTTGCCCTGCCTTGTGATGTTCTCACACTCGACATCCAATAGGGCAATCCCTTATCACAAGTTGTACTCACCCATGATAGGATAACCTGCAAGTAAACCCATACAAGCAGCCAAAAATATATCCTGCAGTGCTATGCTCACACCAACAGCATAAAACATATCCTATAAGTGCTATTCTCACACAAACAGTCAAAAGCCTTTTCACTATCACGCACTAATAACATTAGCATAAAACAACAATCTACCACAGAATAAAACATGTAAATACAAACCCATAATACAGTTGTATGTTTCAACATACACCCTGTGCACAGATGTCCACTCTTCTTACCTCAATTGTTAAGAACACCTTCTTGCTACTCCAAGCACCTCAATGAATTTTCTTGTTGAGGACAAGATCCTCAAATCCCGCTGCTTAAGACTTGTTATATCGTCACTACTACCTATAACAACACATGGTTCAAGGCCCTAATATTAAAATTCGTACTCTTACAGTACAGCAGAAAGATCACTATTTTTGACCAACAACTATACTAATCCAGTGAAAGTTGTCTTCATAAAAATTATAGAAAATTTCATTATATTTCTAATGATATAAAGATCATTAAAAATGGATTAAAACGGATGGAGTTATGATTGTTTTACTGAAACTATTTCTGAGAAGAAATATGGAGTAACGAATTACACAACTTAGCAAAAATACAAACTTTTGACATTGAATGGTTCAGAACTAGAAGATAACATCTTCATCAAAGTTTTAGGAAATTAAACTTCCTTTCCAATGATACCAAAATCTTTGAAATTGGAATTATATTCAAAGAGCTATTACAATTTTACCAAAACAGTTTTGCAAGAAGAAGATTCTAGAAACGAATCACGTGATATTGAAAAAAAAAACTACTTTTTAACATAGTATGACTTCGAATTAACAAAACATTTCTTCATAAAACTTATGGGAAATTGAATAAGCTTTAAAACCACATATAGATCAATGGAAGAGAATTGAAAGAGTTATTGTATTTTAAGTGAAAGTACTTTTTTCTAGAAATATAAAGAAAACGAATTACAACAATAGCAGAAAGAAGATAATTTTCAACTTAGAAGAACACCGAATTGGTTATTAGTTTCTTAATAAAAATTTTAGATCATCAAATAAGCTTTCCAACGATATTAAAATCTCTAAAAACAGGTCAATATCAAGAGAGATATCATCACTTTACTGAAACTTGTTTTTTCTAAAAACGAAAAATATAATAGGTCCGAACCTTAGATTACATTTAGCATTATTGAGCAAGAAAATATTTCATACCTCTTCACAACTTTCTATTTGATGTCTCAAGCCCGCAAGCCTTGATTATAAATCCAAAACTTTAAGAATGAAGGTAGAAAAATAAGAAGAAGTGTGGAAGGTTTGAGAGGAGCAACCATGAAGAAGAATGAAGCTTTGACTAATTGGTTTGGAGAGGAAAAATAAAACTATGATAGTTTAGGGTTTGATAAAAAAACTTATGAGATATCGTATTCTGATAGGTTTAGGTTAACTAAAAATAATAATATATAATAAAATGCTAAAATATTATTAAATCAACAAATATCTAATTTTTAAATTTTAAAAGTAAGCCCTTTATCTCGTAACTTTAGGCTCAGTTTTTACCTAGAAAACTTCCCAATTATGATATAACTATATCTACAAAATTTATAGATCTTTGAATTATCTTTCAAACGCCACTGGAATCACCTCAATCGGAGCTCTAAAACTCTAGATATGATCATTTTACTAAAATAGTTTTTTAATCCTGCGAATTTATCCAAACCTACGAATTTTTGTGACATTAATTCCATTATAATGTTATTTAATGCATCCATACAATAAATTAAACCCACTAAATAATCTATAAAACTCTAATAGACTTTCATATTGGGCTTTAATTGAGTAATTATCCTAATTCGTAAAAACACCATAATTTTACCTTGACACTTACTATAATTTCAACTATGTTTAGAAATCTATCAATACTATTCTAAGCAATTATCTCTATTCACTATTAGTAGAAATAAATAAAATACTTATTCTCATACAAATTGTATAACAAATAAAATTTAAAATATATGTATATTTTTATCGGGTATTACAAAAGTCATTTCTGGCACGCCAAATGGCCCAGCTGACCATAGCCGCCTCCTCCAACTCGCCTTCTCTTCCTCGGCATTGCAACTCCAGCAGCCAATTGCTGAAATCGTCATCCATATTACAGCCGACATCCACACTTGTTCTGTTCCAGGAGGCACGAGCATGAACACACCCAACTAACGCATGAAAAATAGTTTCAGTTGTAGTGAGACACAAGGGGCATGTTGCGTTAACTGGAACATGTCTTTTTTCCAATTGGACACAAGTTGGTAATGAGCCTGAAACCGCCCTCCATAAGAAGTTGCTGACTTTAGGGGGAACTTTTAAACTCCATAAATCCTTCCAAACGCCAGTAGCTCCAGTAACAGGCCAAGCTCCTTTTTCTTCTTGTAAGAACTTGTAGGCACTCTTAACCGAGTAGTGCCCCAATCGTTCAAACCGCCAGCTCCAATAGTCGGATATGGCAGTAGAACTCAATTGTATAGAAAAAATCAGCTCTTGATCTCTATCAGCAAAGAGATCTGTAATTACCTCTTCATCCCACTCTCGTAAATTCATTTTGAAAAGACTGCTTACAGTCTGATTAACAAGTGCAGGATGTGAAGAAATAATATAGCCATTCGTGTTGTGTGGAAGCCAATGGTCACATAAAATTAAAGTATGTTCACCCGTACGTACCCCAGCCAGTATCAGACCTTTTGCTTCAAAATACTCCTCCATACGAAGCTCGGATTGTCACCCAATTCAGCTGAAAGAAGAGTTCTGTTGGCATAGTATTTAGCTTTAAAAACTTTACTCACCAAGGACGTATCATTAACCAACAACCTCCAGCATTGTTTCCCCAACAGGGCCATATTCAAGTCCCGCAGACTTCGAAAACCCAATCCCCCAACATGTTTGTGACGACTCAATCGATCCCAACTCATCCAACTAACACCCGTTCTATGAACATAGTCTGTTTGCCACCAGAACTTAGCCATGAGACGCTCCAACTCTCTGCAAGTATCCAAAGGTAACAGAAAAACACTCAACCACAATAAAAAAAAAAAAGGAGATAATTACATAAGGCACCATTTTTTGTAAAAAAATTACATTTTTATGTTTACAGAATATTTTTTACATTTTTACGGTTTTCCATAAAAATAATACCAAAACAACAAGAAAACTACATAAAGGTAACATGAAAATAACATCTAAATAACATCAAAACAACAACAAAAAATAACATACAGATAATAAAAAATCAATAACAAATTAACAAGAATACAACATAAAAAGACCGTATTTTTTGTAAATAAAATAAAAAAATCGTAAAAATGTTTAAAATTTCGTGAAATCGTATTTTTGTAATTTTTTTTGTTGTTTTTGTGTATTTGTGAAATAATCCCTAAAAAAATATATTAGTTTCAACTTTATATTTTTAAATAGTCATATAAATTATATGATATATAAATATATAAAATAAAAATTTATAAATAAATATAAAAAACTATTTTCTTCGAGTTGGTCGGATTAGTTCGGGTTGATTGGGAGGGTTGGTATTATTTTCAACTCGCCTAATATAAAGATTGGACGGGTTATATTTTGAGAAAATTACCTAATCATGCACATTTTTTAAATTATTTATAAAAATACGCTCTAATATTTAAATGCTCAGAATATAACAAATTTTCAATTAATAATCTAATATGCGTATACTGAGACTCCTCTTCTTTTTTTTTTTCCTAACCACCGAGAGTCAGTGACTCCCTTGACCCTTCTTCTGGTTTATTTGTTTTTTCTTTCAAAATCTCTTATAACTCAATTCTTTGCTAAGCTAACACCACTTGTTTTTTCATTTATATGCTTTTTGTTTTTTCTTTCACAATGAAAATAAAATGACATTTACATTTCTCTCTCTCTCTCTCTCACTTTCTTATAATTTTAATTTTATTTTATTTTTTTCAAACTTTATAAATCTTTTTTGGTTTCATCAATAATTATCTGAGCTTAAAAATTATACTATTATAATATATTTTTAAAAAATAATTATTTTAATGTGCGAGACATATATTTTTTATTATCACTAATAAAATGACTGAAATAAAAAATAATATTAGTTACTTTTTCTTTTCCTTTTCAATTAATCAAATTTTAAAATCAACAAAATCAATTTTAATAGGTTACTAATTATATTATGTTATTCATATTTAAAAAAGTTTATATGGTATTCTAAATAATTGAAGTACTTCATTACAGTAAAAAATATTTTTTTAGTTTCTTTTCTTTCATTTTATTTTAAAAAAAAATAAGTAATCAAACTTTAACATAAACAAAATTTAATATACTAACTTTAAGATAAAATATTCGAAATCGAAAGTAACTTTATAGTTTATTTTATAGTTTGTTAATGTAAAAAGAAATAGCGAATATAAATTAAACAAAATATAAAAGTCAATTAATTTTATAAATTAGTAAAAATTATTTGTTAATTCATATCTAAAAGTTACTATACGGTATGTACTTTATATAAGTTTATTTTATAGAGTTATTTTTAATAAATTTTTGGAAACAGCTTATAAAAAATCGAGTAATTTGCGGCATAAATATCTAAGTTTTATGTCGGGTAGCAGATAAATACCTAAGTCATATTTTTGGCGGTAAAAATACCTTCTGTCACACTCATGGAACTTCCGTAGGTACCTCTCCGTTTTCTTCCAAGTAAGTGTCCACGTGTCACTCTTTTATTAGTCCACATCATTAATTTTATTTTTTATTTTAAAATTCATTTAAACCTATTTAAAAATCATTTTAAAATAAAAAATATATTAAAAACATAAAAAATATATATATTCTATTATTCTTACCTTTTTTTTAAAAAAAAAAAAAATATCATTTTACATAAAAAAATTTAAAAAAAACATCATTGTACTCATCACCCTCAGTTATCGTACTCATCATCTTCACCATATTCAAAACCACTGTTCATCATCTCAACATTTCCAAAACCAGATTCAAGTTTAAAAAAAAAAAACCCAAGAAAAAAAACCCAAAAAATTAATAGGTTGTTCCATATTCGTGTTCTACAAACTCAGATTTGTACATATTGAAATGATTTTCCCTAACTTATACACAACACATTATAATATCAAAGCATAAAACAAAATATACATATATTGATTCTCACAGTTGCACATCTCCAAATTACTTTCCCACCAGATCTATCTCTTTCACTTGATCTTCTCTTCCATTCCTTAAACGATTTCCATTCAAACAGATCCAAAAGTAAATATCGAACTTATCAAAGTAAAAAAACCCAGAAATTAATTACCTATTTTTCGAGAGAACTCATCCGATGCAGCAACCTCGGATCCAAAAGTCTGAAACCAAAAAGCCACATCCTTATTGTACCTTCCTGAGCTTGCGGTGGTGGTTGCCTAAGTCTGGGAAGGTGGTCGATCAAGTCGTTTTTTGGAGACTCAATCTGCCCAATCCTCAATCGTTAATGGTGTATCTCTTTAAATCATCATTTGTATAGTTTTCAACTCTGATTGTCGAAAAGCTTCCAACAAGTTAATGTGTGCAGGTATGGTGGGGTTATGATTTAGGGTTTTTAATTTTACTAATAGATAGAAAAAAAAATTATAGTTTGCAATAGAGAGATTGAGAGTGAGATTGATGGAAATAGAAAAAGAAAACGGGAGGGATGATAAATTTTAGGGATTGATGATGAAGAAGAAGAGAAGAAGAAGAAGAAGAAGAAGAAGAAGAGAAGAGAGAGAAGAAGATCGTGGATGAGATTGAAGAGAAAAGGGAAAAAATAATTTTTTAATTTTATGAGATATTTTATTAATTTTATTATGTATTTTTTTTTTAATTTTCAAAAGCTTAAATGAATTTTTAAATAAGAGATAGAATTTAAATGATGTGGACTAATAGAAGGGTGACACATGGACACTTACTTAGAAGAAAACGGAGAGGTACCTACGGAAGTTCCAAGAGTGTGACGGAAGGTATTTTTACCGCCAAAAATACGACTTAGGTATTTCTGCTACCCGACATAAAACTTAGGTATTTATGCCGCAAATTACTCTAAAAAATCAAGTGATATCCTTTTTTTTTTAAACACCAAGTGATATCTTAAATATCATGTAATGATTATACTACGGAAAAAAAAAGAAAAAGAGACAAAACTATATTTATATTTCTTATGCTAAACTATTTGGTAATTTTTTTTATATTTTATTGTAGCTCATTAATTATATTTGAAAGTAACGTAAAAGTTGCTATAAAATAAAAAAAAAAGTAACGTAAATGTATTTTGATCAACAACATTATATAACTTGAAAATGAAACTATAATTTTAAAGTTAGCCAACCCGAATAGGTAACAAAAATACATAATTTTTATTACATAATTTTTATTACATAATTTTTATTAACTAAATATAAAATAAACTAAAAGATTATTTTTGATTTCGGATAACTTATCTAATAACGGTAAAAAAAAAACATATGCTTCTCATATATTAAAATAATCAAATTAAAATATAAGTTGATAAATCAACTAGTTAGTGCTTTATTTTTTAATAACATTTAATAAATCTTAAATGTAAAATTAATTTTTTTTTAATAAATAAATACAATAAAAAATAATTTTAGTATCATAGTTTGTTTATTTCTTTAACAATTTATAAAAGAACTTAAAGTGTGAATTATAATTTCAAACATCTTGGTAATAGTGTATAAAGTGTGGTTCCCACATGTTTAAATGAATATGTCACAATAATATTATTTTTTTTAATAAAAATAGTACTGTAGTTGTTATTTTTTTTTAAGATTGTAGAAAAAAAATATTAAAAAATTAAAAATAAAAAAAAAATGTTAGTGGTCACTCACACAAAAAAAAATAATAAATAAAAAAAAACAAAACAAAACTAATTAAAAGATGCGCTATGACTAATTAGGAAAAATTGGATATTTTGTTTGATATATTGGGCAACACTAACGAGAATGGTACGATTTAATTTTAGCAGCGGTATATATGTTAATAATTATAATGTTACGTATATAATTAAAAAAATCTCTTATATTTTATTGGGTTTTTTAGTTTGTATTTTTTGTCGGGTTATCTCGATTTGGTTTGGGCGAATTATTTAGTTTAGACGGTTTACAAAAATTTATGTACAATCCTAACGAATACACATGAAAATTGATACGAACTTTTATTAGATCATATTGCAATTGCTTTAGAACATATAAAAAAGAAAGGATATAAATGACTTTCGGATAAAATAGGTATGAGCAGGGGAAGGTAATTTTCTCAAGGTGCAAGCTCAATCCATACAGAACTAAAACACTAAAGGATTGTTTGGTACAATTGTATTGGGTTGTTGTATTGTGTAGTATTGATTTAAAACAATAGTATCTTTTCAATTGACTTGTATTAACAAGCTATGTAAAATTATACTATTTACCATAAATGCGGCCCGACCCCACACCTAGACTCTGACTTTGGTCCTAGACTACAAACTCCATACCCAGACCTTGGACCCGACCCCAACCCCAGGCCAGGAACCAGCCCTATACCCTGGACCAGGCCCAAGCCCGTCCCTGGCCTCGGACTCGACCTTGGACCCCAAACGCAAACCTCAGATCTCAGATGTCAGACCCTAAACTCAAACCCGACCCTGATCCCAACCCCTTACCCTTACTATAGACCTCATCCCCAAACTCAGACCCAAACCCAATCCTGGATTCTAGACCTGACCCGAACCTCAAATGCCAAACCCTAGACTCATACTCTGAACCTGACCTCGACCCCTACTTTAGACTCATACAAACTAATATAGATTATTTGTTATATATTAAATAATATGATTTACCTTGTATTAAAATTTATAGTCGTAATAATTAATAAAATACAAAATTTTATCCAAGTATAGTATCTTTGTTATTTAGTATAATACGATTCTTATACGACATACTAAACGAACTCCAAATAATATAATTCTAGTCCTTCACGCGTTTTAATGTGGGTTATATATCTATTCTATATAAAATGTGATTATATAACAGAATTCTTGGTTTAACCAATTTTGTTATTTTTTAACGCTTTTAAAATATTTCAAATCAAAACCTATTGAAAACGATTCAGTTGATTTATCGTTTTTCCATTGGTTCATTCCCATTTTTACTCTCATATATTTTATTCTATAACAATTGAGCTATTATTTGGGAGTGGTTTATTTTATATTATCATTCGATTGGATTCTTGAAAAGGGAGATTCCTTTTGTTTCACTTTATTTTAGTCTCAACTCCAAACAACCATAATAATGAATATGGATTCAAGCAAGCTTCCTAGGCCTGTAATTGATTGTTATGGTGATAGCCAATCTATTATGTCTTTGGCTTCAATAGTGACAAGGGTAGAGAAGAGTTATAGAGATGATAATAATAATAATAATAATAATAATAATAATAATAATAATAATAATAATAATAATAATAATAATAATAATAGTAATGATAATAATAATAATAATAATAATAAGTTTGTTTGAGCCGATACGATTAATGTAACACCCGAACTAGCAAAGGCATGTTAGCGTGATTTTTAACGTACTGTGCAGCTCGTTGCTAATCAACGAGGTTATTGGAAAACGTGAATAATTAAAAATTTTCTTTTTAATTAAAACATAACATATTATATTTATAAAAAGTTTGGGATCCCGTTTACAAAATATTACTACAAAAGTTTGCTATTCATTTACAAAGGATCCGTTGCCCAGGGACCCAATAATAGAAGCCCTGATGTCCCTAGGATCGTACGCTCCAGGCCTAACCGCCCCGACATGTAAAATCTTCACCTGCTCGCTCTCACGGCTCCTCAGCTTTAGCCTTGCCCTTACCTACACATAGCAATAGTACTGTGAGTCGACAAACTCAGTAAGAAAATCATAACACATATAACATATAAATAACCCGGGTTATAACCTAGTGCCCATACACCCGATCATAACCCTAATCCCCGTGTCCCTCACGGTACTGAGTCTAGAACGTTCGTACGACAGTACTTTTGACATAGTAACAGCCTATGCTTAGTACACTAGTCATACTCTAGCTGCACCAATGTGCTACTGTCAAAAGTACGGTACTACCGACCATAATATCAGCCTATACTCGGTACACTAGTCATACTCTAGTCGCACCGATGTGATACTGACGGATAGCACAAAAGCCAACATACATATCTAATGTAATCTAACAGGCTTAATAACATGCACGCTAAACATGTAAATACATATGCATACTGTTATAGTAATCTTACCTCGATTTCGAATTCAGGTGCGCCGGTCAACTTGAGTGGAACAACTGCTCGGTGAATTACAAGCTCCTAAATCACATCAATAATAACATAGGTGAGTGACACGCTAAATCACTTTCCGGGGACTTAAACTTGAAACTAAAAGTTTCCCTATCGATAAATAACATGACAATACCCTAAATATCTCAAAAATGGGAAAAACTAGGGTTCCAAAAACTGCCCCAACCGGTAAACCAGTTGCCAACCGGAATTTCGATTCTGTAGGGTTTCCCTGGGACCAACCGGAATTTCGGTTCCTACAGGCCCCTCTGAACCGGAATTCGGTTCAGTGCAGGAAAGACCGAAAATTCCCTAACTCGACCAAATCAACCCCAATTCAATCCAAACTTTCCAGACTTGCTATTTAGACCATAATAAACATATCTAAGGCAACAAAATAACCACCCATTCTCAGAATCAAATTCCACCATTAATAAGCCAAGCTTGAGTTCAAAACTCCAAAGCTTGCTCAAACAACATAACAGCTCCTAAAACCACTTCCAATCAACTCAAACATACATAAAATAACTATAGAAACAATCTTCAAACAACAACAGCAACAACAGCAACTAAAACTCTATATCATGCAAAACTATTTTCTTTCCTTACAACTCAAGAAAACAAAAAGGAGGTTGCTAGAAATTATACCTTGGCTTGGATTACACTTTGAGCTACTGGAAAACACAGAAATGAAGGAGAAAAAAAATCAAGAACCCTAGCTGGTTCTAGGTGGTTCGAAAATGAGAGAGAGAGAGAGAGAGAGAGAGAGAGAGAGAGAGAGAGAGAGAGAGAGAGAGAGGTGAAATGTGATTTTTCTCTTTTTCTTATTTTCTTGTAAAATTATTAAACAAAAATAGTTTTATTGAATTAATACCAGCTAAAGATAATTATAAAAATCTGATTATTAAATGTAACTAAGTCCACTAAAGGACAAAATACATATGGGGCAAAATGACCATTTTTCCCCTCCACACTACAACAACATAAAAGGGTACTAAGGGTATTTTGGGAAATTCTAAAATCCCGACCATCTTGACATCCCCAATAGCTAACTATATCGCCCCGCTATACCAAAAATACTACGATGTGATTCTACTAAGCCATACGCCGTGTTCCAATGTTGCCGGGCACTAAACATGCAAAAATATGAAATTTCTATATATGACATATAAAATACATTCTGAATTCAAATAAATCATCATAAATTAATAATTTAAAATTAATAACTAATTTCCATAATTAAACCATAATTATCTGCTAATTTCTAAATTGACGCTAAGCGGTCTTTACAATTAATCTTACGAGGTTTGGTGTAGAATTAAAGAAGATGAAGTACAATCTATCTTGGTCGAAGGAGCTTAAATTGCACAAGAAAGAAGAGTGGGGGATCGAATTGTTTAAATTGAAATTAATACATGAGATTGCTAAAGGGACTTATGGCATTGTTTACAAACGTGCCTACGATGGCCAAGATGTTGCAGGTATCCAAATATTGATATCTTCGTGCTATATATCTAATGTCTACATTTTTTAAAATCTAATTTATATTGTTTACAAAGGTGTATACGATGGCCAAGATGTTCTTGTAATTTTGATTTTCCCTTTGATTTATTCTTTAACTTGTATAAATATAATCCAACACATTTAATAATGTATTTGCACTACATTATTAATTTTAATTAGAACTGGACTCTGCCTTATGTTATCTTGTACAGTTCTATTCATTCATAAACAGAGACTAGAACCCATAAAATTTTTACAAAGTTTTTAACTTTTAATAATAAGTTTGTATTATGTAATAATGAGTTTGTGAACCAAATTATTATAAGTATTCCATGATTTTAATTTTAACATTATTTAATAATATGTTTGTTTGCCTGAGATGTTTTTACGCTATTTTTTTCTTACTCTTTTTATGATATCGTAGATTACAGATTTAATCCATTCTTATCACCCCTCTCACGATTTCTTCAAGGAAGTATTTTTCTTTCATTAAGAAAAAAAAAACTAAATATGTTGTATATAATTCTATTATGTTCATCATAATAGAATTAATATATATTAAACCTCTCACATTTTGTTTGTGTTATTTACAATCTCATTTTAAATTCTATTAATTTAAATATAAATTAATATATATATAAATAAATTAAATATAGAAATCCAAATTTTTTTTTTTATGATTTGTCATTGTATCAAATTTAATAGTTTAATATTTTTAAAATTAATATTTATAGTTGAATTTGTATAGTAAACATAGTAATATTCATTGAGAAGTATTCCATATATAAATAAATCGGTACATATGCATATTTATTTTCTTTTATAAATAATATTTTGCTTTGTTTTGAAATATGAACTGGATATGTGGGAGGACTCAATACTTCAATTCTGCCTATTTAAAAAAATTTGCTTAAAGTCTTTGAAAACTAAGTGTATAACTAGATATACGTACATTGTACGTAACTTTATGCTAGTAATAGTATATATCTATTCTATATAAAATGTGGCTATATAACAGAATTTTTGGTTTATGAGAAATTATTGGGTGACTTTTTTTAAAAAAAATAATAACAAATTATTAGATGTTGCCACGTAAAGGGTCAGCATCCATGTAGTTAGTTAAACCTAAATATAATTAATCCACCTAAAGTGTTGCAATTAATAATAAATTTATTCATATTGTTTATTTTTTTTATTAAAAATTATTTTCAAATTTTGATATTTAGAATTAGTTAAATTTTAAATATTATTTTAAATTAAATTTGAATGTTTTGATAGTTTAACCAAATGAGCATTTTCATTAATTCCAAAGATAAATTTAGGACGAATAATAATTTTTTTTAATTACTATTACAAAGTATAATAGTAATTTTTGTTTTTATTTAAATCACTATTATTCTTTCAAATTTTAATGATTATCACTACATTGAATATTATTAATTTTAAAATTATGATATTAAAAAAAATTAAAAACTAAAATAAAATTAACATACGTGACTTGGCACGTAACATCTATTTAGTATATATATATACTAGCAAAAAGGTACGTGCGATTTTATGCTAGTTTTTTTCTATGTTAGTTGAAAGTGATACAATTAAAAATTAAAGAAAAAATATTATTAGTTATTAGGTGAGATTATTATCATGTGTATCTAAATATTATAGTTTATAATGTTGTCAATTAAAAGTTAATACCGAATGCAATATATTAGTGTTTAAGAAAGCTTGATGATTTAAATATGTTCTTAAGTTAATCCAAAAATAAATTAAAAATTGATGTTCCAATACTTAAAGAAACATTACTTAAATGGGTGAACGATAAAAAGAAAATTAAAAATCAATCTCTAAATTATTGATAATTGAAGATAGCATTTGTCTAAAAATTGTAGATAAGAAAACTAATGATAGTCATGTTGGGTTTTATGCCCTAAATAAAACTCATTTCAATATAATCAGATTTACTTATTAATAAAGATCAGAAATAACATTTTATGTTGCATGGTTCACATGATTTATTTCATGATTATATGTATATAATGTATGAATTCTATTTAAGTCCAGAACATATCAATTTGTTAATGATTATAGTGTTGTCAGCACAGTGGAATATAATCTTAATTATATGTTCGAAAGTTTATTTCCTGATTTATCAGTTCACTGGATTTAGACTGACATGATAATCAGCGATAGGTATTCTTACACCTTGGATAAGTGTTATGTCCTTTCCAGGGCATTGGCAAAGTTTACCAGCATCGGATGTATGGAGTATACATCGGAAGGGACCGATATTGAACTTTGATTAGATTTGTTAAAATTTACCCTAATATCTATTCAATTCAATATCACCTGTTGATCCTAGATCAAATGATCTTAATCCTGATATGTTTAGGTTCGATCTCAAGAGTATTATACATGTTCTTTAATTTGTTAGTTAAGCCTACTTTTGGGTCAGGGTGATACGTACATTTTGGGAACATGATAGTATAATTGAGTGGGAGCGCTAACATAAATATGGAATCTATAACTTCTATAGGGATTTAGAAGTGAAACGATGATATCCTTCGAGCTTGGCTAAACAGAAATAAATGGTTGAGATCTCATTTCACTTCGCTGAAATATCATTTATACGGAGCTAAGTGTTTTAAGGATTAAATACATTGAAGGTGTAACGGTAACTTAGTGCCTGTTCAATATAGATCATCTATTAGAGGGTCATTGATCACATTAGGATTATAACAATGGATAACTAATGATGTAAAGCCCGCTTAGTTAATTTGGAAATTAGCAGTTGTTTATGTTTAATTATGAAATTATTTATAGCTATTTAAATAATTTATGATACTGTTATTTATGTTATTCAGTAGCTTGCATATTTTGCATTTCCGGTGTCCGGTATTTTGGAACTCGGCGTTTGGCTCAGTAGAAATCACAACTTAGTATGTTAGTAATTTGGGGACGGGTTTTAGACATTGGGAATGTCGGGAATGGCCGGGAATTTAGAATTTCCCAAAAATACCCCTTTAGTATGATTTATGTGATTTTATGGTGGAGGGGCAAAATGGTCTTTTTGCCCCAATGACTTTTTGTCTTTTAGTGACTTTTAAATGGAAATTAAATGTTAATTGTTTATTTTTAGTTGGCTGAAATAAGTTTATGTAAATAGCTTTTATTTCATTTCTCACACTTAGCAAAAATAGAATTTTCAAAAAAAAAAAAAAAAAAAGAGAGAAACTCTCTCTTTCTTTCCCTTCCATTTTCGACCAAGCTTTGAGCAGCAAGGAGTGGGTTTTTCTCCCTTGATTTTGGCTTGTTGATTCATCATCTCTTAAGGTCCATTGCTAGCTAGGTTGGTTCTTGTCTCTCCTTCTTTAATTTCTTAAAAATAATGGTGAAAATTGAGTAAATGCATGCATGATTTTGGTATATGTTGCTGCTGTGATTTTGTTGTTGATATGTGTGGTTTGAAGCATGTTATTTGATATTAATTGAGCTATGATGAAAGCATGTAGGTTAGATTGTTAAAGCTTTGAGTTTTCTTTACAAAAATATGATTTTTGGAGGAAATTATAGTGATTCTGTTTCTGTATTGTTGCTGTAGTTTCTAATTGTTTTCAGAGATGATTTTATGCTTATTTGAGTAGAATTAAATAGGTTTGGATGCATGTTAGTGGATTTAACCAAGTTTGAGTTTTGGAACTCAAAGCTTGGTCTTTAATGGTGATTTTTGTATATGTGTTTTCTGGGTGGTTTTGATGCCTTGGATTTGTTCTAGGGATAGTTTAGAACAGGTCTGGAAAGTTTGGGACCAATTGGGGTTGAATTGGTCGAGTTATGAGAATTTTAGTTGGTCTGCGAAGGAAGGAATTCCGGTTGTGCATCCGGAATTCGGATGAAAATCGGTAATTCCCGAGAACCGGAATTCGGTTGGGCAACCGGTCTGCCGGTTGGGGAATTTTTCCGAACCCTAGTTTTCCTCGTTTTTAGGTTTTTAGGGGTATTGCCATGCTTTTTATCGATAGGGAAACTTTTAGTTCTTAGTTTTAGTCCCCGGGAAGTGATTTAGCGTGTCACTTATAGCGTTGTGATTTTTATGGTTTAGGAGCCAGTAATCCGCCGCTCAGCTTCAGTTCCAGTCAGGTTGACCGGCACACCTGAAATCGGAATCCAGGTAAGATTAGTATAACAGTATGCATATGTAGATTACATGTTTAGCGTGCATGTAGGAAGCCTGCTAGATTACATTAGTTATGTATTTAGGCTTCGAACCATCCAACCCTGTCACGTCGGTACAGGCTGGAGTATGACCAGCAGCCGGAGTATGACCGGTTCGACCGATCAGGCTGACACTTGGTTGGTGGTTCCGTGCTATTGACCTATCCCGTCGGTACAGGCTGGAGTATGACCAGCAGCCGGAGTATGACCGGTTTTACCGATCAGGAGGATACTTGTCAATAGTACCGTCCCCTGAACGTTCAAAACTCAGTACCATGTTGGACATGGCAGTAGTGGCTCAGTACCATGTTGGACATGGCAGTAGCGGGACTCAGTATCGTGTTGGACACGGCAGTTAGTTATGTATGATATTATTATGCTTTTCTTACTGAGTCCGTCGACTCACAGTTTATGTTCATGTGTAGGTAAAGGCAAGGCTGTAGCTGATGGACCGTGAGCGAGCTTATGAGATTGTACATGTCGGGGCGGTTAGGCCTGGAGCGTACGATCCTCGGGACAGCAAGGCTGAATTTTTGTAACTGTCGTTAGACGACTTTTATTTTGATGTAATAGTTAAACAGTGAAACTTTTGTAAATATTTTTATAATCGGGATCCCGAGTCTTTTATAATATGTTTTACAAGTTTAATCAAAAAGCAAAATTTTAATTAATCACGTTTTTCCATAAACCTCGTTGATTAGCAACGAGCTGCACAGTACGTTTAAAAGTCACGTAATACGCCTAAGGTAGTTAGGGTGTTACAATTTGGTATCAGAGCCGCCAGGTTGTCTTCCGAAGATCGTCACGACATGTACAATCATCATCAGCAGTTAGCTCGGTTCACGGTTCAGTAAGCCTTTATTGCTTTAGTAGTTTATTGTATTCAGTTATGAAAAAGAAAAGCCTGTTAGGAAGCATGTTAGTAGCCGGATAGTAGAATAGGCGCATGTTTCATTTCTAATTTCCAAATTAAGCGGCATTAGTACGCTCGCCTTGATTACGACCTGATATGCCAACTCTTGGTTTCGCAGGCGGTTCTAGCTAGATGGACGCCAGGCGGACTACCAGGAGTCAGGGCAACTCCGTAGGGTCGAATCAAGGACAGGGAGCCCAGTTTCCCCCACCTGCCAGGGGCCGAGGTAGAGGTCCCCGAGGCAGGGCTCGTGGCCGGGGTGATGAGAACCCGCCACAGGCTACCCAGGCTCCCCCAGCCGATCAGGGAGCCCCGAATTGGGAGTTGCGGTTTGCGGAGATGCAAACCCGGATCGAAGAACAAGACCTCGAGATTCAGAGGTTGAGACAGCAGGGTGCTCCTGCAGTTCCTGTGCCCGTAGTTCCAGTGGCACCTGCCCCTGCTGCCCAGGCCGAGATAGTGGTGGCGGCCCATAGATTGGAACCATTGTATGAGCGGTTCCGGAAGCAGGCACCTCCGGTATTCCTGGGAGGTCCGGACGTGATGAAAGCCGAACAGTGGCTAACGGTGATTACCAGAATCCTGAATTTCATGGGTGTCACCGGTAACGACAGAGTGGTGTGCGCCACGTTTCAGTTCCAGGAGGACGCCCTGGTATGGTGGGATATGGTGTCTCAGATTCATGATGTCACCACCATGACTTGGGAAAGGTTCCAAGAACTCTTCAACGCAAAGTATTACAATGAGGCGGTCAGAAGCGCCAAGAGGAAAGAGTTCGTTCACCTGACCCAGCGGGAGAACATGAGCGTCACTGAGTATACTACTCAGTTTGATCGGTTGGCGAGGTTAGCCTCAGGAATTGTGCCGACCGACTTCAGCAAGAAGGAGAAGTATCTGGACGGGTTGAATCCCAAGATCAGGCATGACCTGATGATCACCACGGACGACAGCACCACCTATGCTCAGATGGTGGAAAAGGCACTGCGAGCTGAGGGCGCAGTGGGGTGCATGTCAGAATCGGCCCGGTACTCTGGTTAGTGGCGGAGCTCCTACCCCTCCTGCATCAGGCTATAGCAGGGGGAGTAGTGGTTCGGCTATTGATCAGAGGAAGAGGGCACCCACTGCTTCCGGCGGCTCGAGTCAGAACAAGAGGTTCCGGGGGAACCAGAACAGAGGGAGTCGTCCTGGTGGTAGCGAGACCCGATTCTCCTATCCCGAGTGCCCTAGCTGCAAGAGGCATCATCGGGGTGAGTGCAAGGGTCAGGGATGCTTTCATTGTGGCATGCCCGGACACTTCAAGAGGGAATGTCCCCAGCTCCGGCCAGAGGCACCGAGAGCTCCAGCGATACCCACTCCAGCCAGGGTGTTTGCTATCACGCAGGCTGATGCAGATGCCAGCCCATCAGTTGTTACAGGTCAGATTTTTATTAACAACTCGCTTTATTCAGTGCTGTTTGATTCTGGGGCTACACATTCTTATGTGGCGGCCAGAGTCTTTAGTAAATTGGGTAGACCCTTTGATAGATATGAATCAGGGTTTGGAACCCCCGTTACCCGGCGGAGAATTGGTTATCTCCAATAGGTGGATTAGGTCTATGCCGATCAGGATAGATGGTAGAGAGTTAAGCGCTGATCTGATAGAGATGAGCTTAGTCGAATTCGATATTATTTTAGGAATGGATTTCCTATCTAAATATTCGGCGAGCATTGACTGTAAGAGGAAGATGGTGGTCTTCCAACCGGAAAGTGAAGAACCGTTTGTATTTGTGGGTTCGGTTCAGGGATCTCGGATCCCGGTGATCTCGGCTATGTCAGCGAGAGAATTATTGCACGGCGGGTGCTTAGGGTTTCTGGCCGTGGTGGTGGACACCACTCGGCCAGACACCGTTCGGCCAGAGGACATCAGAGTGGTTCGGGAATTTTTGGACGTTTTTCCCGAAGAACTTCCAGGGTTACCACCTCAGCGGGAGATTGACTTCGTGATTGACTTGGCACCAGGGGTGGATCCGGTTTCCAAAGCCCCGTATAGGATGGCTCCAGCTGAACTTAAGGAATTAAAGATTCAGCTCCAAGGGTTGCTTGACATAGGGTTCATTCGGCCCAGTGTGTCACCCTGGGGAGCCCCGGTTTTGTTCGTCAAGAAGAAGGATGGGTCTATGAGGATGTGCATCGACTACAGAGAGTTGAACAAGTTGACGGTGAAGAATAAATATCCATTACCTAGGATCGATGACTTGTTCGATCAGCTTCAGGGGAAGATGGTCTTTTCTAAGATTGATCTCCGTTCGGGTTATCATCAGTTGAGAATCCGAGAGGAGGACATTCCGAAGACGGCTTTCCGCACTAGGTATGGACACTACGAGTTTTTGGTTATGTCATTCGGACTAACCAATGCTCCTGCAGCATTCATGGACCTGATGAATAGAGTATTCAAGGATTTCCTCGATATCTGTGTGATTGTGTTTATCGACGACATCCTCGTGTACTCTCAGTCAGAAGAGGAGCATGAGTTACATCTTCAGATGGTACTGCAACGACTTCGAGAACATAAGCTCTACGCCAAGTTCAAGAAATGTGAGTTCTGGTTGTCTCAGGTGTCCTTCCTAGGGCACATTGTGAGTAAAGATGGGATCAAGGTGGATCCCGGGAAGATTGAATCCGTTAGGGATTGGCCGAGACCGAAGACAGTGACAGAGATCAGAAGCTTCTTGGGATTAGCTGGGTACTACCGTAGGTTCGTGGAGGGGTTCTCCAAAATTTCAATGCCCCTAACCGAGCTTACAAAGAAGAATCAGCGATTTATCTGGTCAGATAAATGTGAAGCTAACTTTCAGGAGCTGAAACAGAGATTGATTACTGCTCCGGTGCTAGCTTTACCTTCGGACAAGGAGAAGTTCGTAGTCTACTGTGACGCATCCAAACAGGGTTTGGGGTGCGTATTGATGCAAGCCGATCGGGTTATCGCTTATGCCTCCCGTCAGTTAAAGGATTATGAACAGCGATACCCGACTCATGATCTAGAATTGGCCGCAGTGGTTTTTGCACTGAAGATTTGGCGGCATTACCTGTATGGAGAGAAGTGTGAGATCTATACCGACCATAAGAGTCTCAAGTATTTCTTTACTCAGAAAGATTTGAACATGAGACAAAGGCGTTGGTTGGAATTAGTGAAGGATTACGATTGCGAGATCCTCTATCATCCCGGAAAAGCCAATGTAGTGGCCGATGCCACGAGCGTAAAGTGGTCCGGGCAAGTAGCTAGCATGGTTCAGATCTCACCTCAGCTAGCAGAGGATATGGTTAGATCCAGCATTGAGTTTGTGGTAGGTCAGCTTCACAACTTAACGCTGCAATCTGATCTGTTGGAAAGAATAAAGGTCGCTCAGATGACAGATCCGGAGTTAGTGAAGATCCGAGAGGAGGTATTGGCTGGTCAAGCCAAAGACTTTTCGATGTCAGATAGTGGGATGCTTTTGTATAAAGCCAGAGTTTGTGTTCCGAACAGTGTGGAATTGAGAAACGAGATCTTTGAGGAGGCTCATTCTACCCCGTATTCTCTGCATCCCGGCACCACCAAGATGTACCAAGATTTGAAACTGTACTTCTGGTGGAACGGTATGAAGAAGAATTTGTTAGAATTCGTATCGAGATGCCTCACTTGTCAGCAGATCAAGGCTGAACATCAGAGACCAGCAGGGTTGTTGCAGCCTCTAACCCTACCAGAATGGAAATGGGAGGATATTACGATGGATTTTGTGGTCGGGTTACCTAGGACCACGGGTATGCATGATTCCATCTGGGTAGTGGTGGATCGATTTACGAAATCTGCTCATTTTCTGCCGGTTAGAACAACATTTACAGTGGATCAGTTGGCAGAGTTATATGTCAGAGAGATAGTGAGACTTCACGGGGTACCGAAGTCTATAGTTTCGGACAGGGATCCGAAATTCACCTCCAAATTTTGGCAAAGTTTGCAACGGGCAATGGGTACAAAGCTAAAATTCAGTACAGCATTCCATCCTCAGACAGATGGTCAGTCCGAAAGGACAATTCAGATATTGGAGGATATGTTGAGAGCCTGTGTTATGGACTTTGAGGGTTCATGGAGTAAATATCTACCGTTGATAGAATTTTCGTACAACAACAGTTATCAGAGTACGATAGGGATGGCTCCCTATGAACTGTTGTACGGTAGGAAATGTAGATCCCCTATCCACTGGGATGAGACAGGGGAAAGGAAATACCTAGGTCCAGAGTCAGTTCAGCGGACCAATGAGGCAATAGAAAAGATAAAAGCTAGAATGCTTGCCTCACAGAGCAGACAGAAGAGTTACGCGGTCCGAAACGTAGAGATGTTGAGTTCCGAGTAGGGGACCATGTGTTTTTGCGAGTATCTCCGATGAAGGGGATTAAACGTTTCGGGAAAAGAGGCAAGTTATGCCCTAGGTTTACAGGACCTTTCGAGATTCTCGAGAAGATAGGTCAAGTGGCATATCGGTTAGCATTGCCTCCAGCCTTATCAGCAGTGCACAACGTATTCCATGTCTCAATGTTGAGAAAATACGTTTCAGACCCCTCTCATATACTCGGTTATGAGAGTCTTCACTTCAGGCCAGACATGTCATATGAGGAACAGCCAGTGCAGATCCTGGATAGAAAGGATAAAGTCCTTCGGAATAAGACCATAGCATTGGTCAAGATTCTCTGGAGAAACAATAAGGTGGAAGAAGCCACCTGGGAGCTAGAGTCAGATATGAGAGCTCAATATCCAGAGTTATTCAGGTTAGATTTCGGGGACGAAATCCTTTTAAGGGGGGAATAGTTGTAAAGCCCGCTTAGTTAATTTGGAAATTAGCAGTTGTTTATGTTTAATTATGAAATTATTTATAGCTATTTAAATAATTTATGATACTGTTATTTATGTTATTCAGTAGCTTGCATATTTTGCATTTCCGGTGTCCGGTATTTTGGAACTCGGCGTTTGGCTCAGTAGAAATCACAACTTAGTATGTTAGTAATTTGGGGACGGGTTTTAGACATTGGGAATGTCGGGAATGGCCGGGAATTTAGAATTTCCCAAAAATACCCCTTTAGTATGATTTATGTGATTTTATGGTGGAGGGGCAAAATGGTCTTTTTGCCCCAATGACTTTTTGTCTTTTAGTGACTTTTAAATGGAAATTAAATGTTAATTGTTTATTTTTAGTTGGCTGAAATAAGTTTATGTAAATAGCTTTTATTTCATTTCTCACACTTAGCAAAAATAGAATTTTCAAAAAAAAAAAAAAAAAAAAAAGAGAAACTCTCTCTTTCTTTCCCTTCCATTTTCGGCCAAGCTTTGAGCAGCAAGGAGTGGGTTTTTCTCCCTTGATTTTGGCTTGTTGATTCATCATCTCTTAAGGTCCATTGCTAGCTAGGTTGGTTCTTGTCTCTCCTTCTTTAATTTCTTAAAAAAAAATGGTGAAAATTGAGTAAATGCATGCATGATTTTGGTATATGTTGCTGCTGTGATTTTGTTGTTGATATGTGTGGTTTGAAGCATGTTATTTGATATTAATTGAGCTATGATGAAAGCATGTAGGTTAGATTGTTAAAGCTTTGAGTTTTCTTTGCAAAAATATGATTTTTGGAGGAAATTATAGTGATTCTGTTTTACGTATTGTTCTTTGTAGTTTCTAATTGTTTTCAGAGATGATTTTATGCTTATTTGAGTAGAATTAAATAGGTTTGGATGCATGTTAGTGGATTTAACCAAGTTTGAGTTTTGGAACTCAAAGCTTGGTCTTTAATGGTGATTTTTGTATATGTGTTTTCTGGGTGGTTTTGATGCCTTGGATTTGTTCTAGGGATAGTTTAGAACAGGTCTGGAAAGTTTGGGACCAATTGGGGTTGAATTGGTCGAGTTATGAGAATTTTAGTTGGCTGCCTGCGAGGAACCGGAATTCCGGTTGTGCATCCGGAATTCCGGATGAGGGTTCAGTAATTCCCAGAACCGGAATTCCGGTTGGGCAACCGGTCTGCCGGTTGGGGAATTTTTCCGAACCCTAGTTTTCCTCGTTTTTAGGTTTTTAGGGGTATTGCCATGCTTTTTATCGATAGGGAAACTTTTAGTTCTTAGTTTTAGTCCCCGGGAAGTGATTTAGCGTGTCACTTATAGCGTTGTGATTTTTATGGTTTAGGAGCCGATGTCCAGCGCTCGGCTTCGGTTCCGGTCGGGTTGGCGCACACACCGAAATCGGAATCCGAGTAAGATTAGTATAACGGTATGCATATGTAGATTACATGTTTAGCGTGCATGTAGGAAGCCCTGCTAGATTACATTAGTTATGTATTTAGGCTTCGAACCATCCAACCCAGTCACGTCGGTACGAGTGGAGTATGACCAACGGCGGAGTATGACCGGTTCGACCGATCAGTCGACACTTGGTTGGTGGTTCCGTGCTATTGACCTATCCCGTCGGTACAGGCTGGAGTATGACCAGCAGCCGGAGTATGACCGGTTCGACCGATCAGGAGGATACTTGTCAATAGTACCGTCCCCTGAACGTTCAAAACTCAGTACCATGTTGGACATGGCAGTAGTGGCTCAGTACCATGTTGGACATGGCAGTAGCGGGACTCAGTATCGTGTTGGACACGGCAGTTAGTTATGTATGATATTATTATGCTTTTCTTGCGAGTACGTCGACTCACAGTTTATGTTCATGTGTAGGTAAAGGCAAGGCTGTAGCTGATGGACCGTGAGCGAGCTTATGAGATTGTACATGTCGGGGCGGTTAGGCCTGGAGCGTACGATCCTCGGGACAGCAAGGCTGAATTTTTGTAACTGTCGTTAGACGACTTTTATTTTGATGTAATAGTTAAACAGTGAAACTTTTGTAAATATTTTTATAATCGGGATCCCGAGTCTTTTATAATATGTTTTACAAGTTTAATCAAAAAGCAAAATTTTAATTAATCACGTTTTTCCATAAACCTCGTTGATTAGCAACGAGCTGCACAGTACGTTTAAAAGTCACGTAATACGCCTAAGGTAGTTAGGGTGTTACAAATGACGTGTCTATATCGTGGAACATATAGAGCGTTCTATATACTGAGAGTGCAATTCTAAGTTCTATGCGTGGATTCAACGAAGAATTAATAAGTCAGTGAATTTAAGATATAAATTCTTGATCTGCTTATTGAAAGCTCGGATATATAGACCCATGGTCCCCATACTAGTTGAGACCATACTGCTTGTAAGACTCAGTTAATTGGTTTTGATTAATCAATTATAATTCTAAAGTTAGACTATATTTAGTTTATGAATTTTCACTAAGCAAGGGCGAAATTGTAAAGAAAAGAGAATTCTAGGTTTATTTATTAATTAAGAGACTTTATATGTCTAATTAATAAATATATTAAATGACAATATTATTTAATAATTAATTTTTAGTTATTAAATAATTAGAATTGGCATTTAAATGGTTGAATTTGAAAATTGGTGTTTTTTAGAAAATAAGATGCAGGAATGATAAAACAGCAAAATTGCATAAGTGAGACCCATTATCCAAGGCCCATGGCCGGCCACACTTATAGGGTTTTATTATTTATTTTTTCATTATTTTAATGTCAAATAATTCTAACCTAAACCTAGGTGGTTACCTATAAATAGATAGTGATGGCTCTCATTCACACTTAACTTCTGTCAGATGAAAACTGAGCCTCTATCTTTTCTCTATAGGCCGAACCTCTTCCTTTCTCTTTTCTTCTCTAAATTTTCGAAATCCTTGAGTGAATGAGTGAGTGCCCACACACATCAAGTGGTATCTCAATCATAGTGTGTAAGACTGTGGAAAAACCATCCAACAAGAAGGAGAATCAGCATCAAAGGAAGGAGAGAAAGAGATCCAGGTTCAGATATTGATAATGCTCTGCTACAGAAAGGAATCAAGGGCTAGATATCTGAACGGAAGGAGTCATTATATTCTGCTGCACCCAATGTAAGATTTACTAAACTTTATATGTGTTTATTTTATTGTTTTAGAATTTATATTAGGATGTTAATGAAACATACTTGTTAGTAAATCTAGATCCTGGTAAAATATTTCCAACAACTGGCCTCAGAGCCATGGTAATGATGTACTTTCATGAAATATGAATTAAAACGATGTTTTGCATTGATTTGGATGGTTTCATGTGGTTTATGTGCTTATTTGATGATAGTTTAGAAATCGCAATATATGTTACTGAAATATTTTTTATTTCGATCTGGAATTATTTTTTCTGGAAAGTAGGGGTGTACATCAAACCGCTTAAACCGCTCAAACCGCCTAAACCGCTCAAACCGCCCGCACCGTAAAAAAAATGCGGTTTGAAATTCTTCGCGGTGCGGTTGCGGTTTGAATTTTTTCCAAACCGCGCGGTGCGGTGCGGTTTGCGGTTTTGAATTATTAAACCGCGATTCAAACCGCACCGCACCGCATCTTTTAAAATTTTAATTTTTATATTTATTTTATTAAACCCATACATATGAGCCCAACCCAAGCCTATAAATCTTAGGGCAAAATCCATAACTCTTCACAAACCCTCTCTTCTTAGCAACAAACCCAAGCCCATACATGTGTATTAAAATTTGGAGTTGGAAGTTTGTGAATTAGTTATGATTTTTGAAGTTGAATGAAAATATTTGAAATCGGGCGCACGAAGGGATATCTCGGCATTTAATTAGTTTCAAGTTTGTTATTTTGATTTAGGTGTGTCGGACACGGGCTGTCTGAAGATGCGTCCCGCCGAGCTCCCTCGGTTAAGTAGGCTGCGTGCAGCCTCAAAGCTCGGCCATTCCCTTCATTCCGGGTGCGCAGGGGTATGCAATGCATACCCCTGTGCACGAATTTTTTTTTCGTCATAACTTTTGATTCAAAAATCGTTTTTCATTGAAACAAAAGCCAAATTTTGGTAGAATTTTCTGTAGAATCTAAATTTTCAATTAAAAATCTAATTTTCAGAATAAAATTAATTTTTATTAATTTTTTTTAATTAATTAAAATTACTTTCTGATATTAGTAGACTTTGAATTTTAAAAATTTGATTTCTCACAAAGGAGCCTTATGGTTAATTTTAAAATTTTAGATTGTTTTATTTATTTTAATTATAAGATCAGATATTTTTTTTATTAAATTTTAAATGATCTTACTTTGATATTAAAATATTATCTTTTAAAAATAATCTTGTACTAATTTCAAAATTTGCTAACCATATCATAACTTTTTCAAATTTGTTATTTTCAAAATATATTTTATTAATTAAAATTATAAGATTAGGAATATGTTAGGTTTAACATTTTATCTTATTAGACATTTTTTTTATTACAATTATATTTTGGCAAAAATAACATGAAGATTTGAAAAATTGGTTAGTTTTGTTTGAATAGATATTTTAGGATTTCAAACCATAAATTTTTTAAACTTATTATTTTTTTTAATATTCTAACCATATAAAATATCTTATTTTTCAATTAGTTTATTTATGTAATATTTAAATTTATTAAATTATAAGACTCAGAATATAATAATGAAATATCTAAATTTAAAATTCAAGATATTTTATTATATTATCTTATTAGAAATTTTAAATAAATTTAAATTTTGAATAAACTTAATATTTGAAAAATTGTAAGATAATTTTGATTTTTTGTTAGAATTTAAGAAATTTAGGAGTTTGTTGAATTTTGAATTTTTTCAAATATTCTCTAACAACCTAAATTTGAATTCTAGTTAAGATATTTATTTTAAAATTTAATTTTATTTTAAAATTTAATTTTATTTTAAAATTTTAAATTGAGATATTTTAGCTTACTTTCCAGATTTTCCAGATCAGTTATTATTGTTTGTATTGTTTGATTATATTATTATGTATTCAAATTTTTTTTTTACAAACCTATTATTTATTTGATCTAAATTGCTATGATTAACTTGTTGACAGATTCAATGATCTGATTTTAATCATAGTCCAATTGTCAATAGATCTTATAAATAATTTGTAACAGGTAAATTTTGCAATTTCTTTCATCTGTGTAAACCTAGTAACATGATAGGGCTCATCCAAATCATTTGACCTGTGTGAGCCTATATGTTTGCTATTGGGCTCAGATGCATGTAGGAAGTCCATTTAAGTTTTACTAAGTAAATGGACTAGGTTGCTAAAATAAATTTTGACATAAGTAAATTTATTTAGGCCCAATTAGATTTGGGCTTATTCAATGAATAATAATTGTTTATTTAAAGGTTAAATTCCTCTCTTTTGGGCCTTGTGTGAGAGTTGGGGACCAATAGAAGTGGGTACGACATACTGAACCTAGCTCCCCCTCACATGAACTACCCCAATTGTGAAGGCTCATTTTCCTTATTTAAATAATGGGAAACTTTTAATTATATACTCAATACTAAAATTATTTACACTGATAGCGTTACAAATTTTAATATAAATATTACGTATACTTTTATACTTAATATAAAATAATATATATCCACATTCCAACTTTTTTTTGTTAGCTTGAACTTGTTAGCCTTTTTTTAGTGTTTTTTTTTTTTTCCATTGTGTGAAAATTAGACACTTCTTTATTTTTTTTTCTTCTTCTAGTACTTTTTATTCTCTACGGTTTTTTTTTTTAAAAGAAGAGTTATACAACCATAATTATTTATTTTGGCTTTGGTATAAAAAGTAATACTATAATAACTTTTTTTTAAAAAAAATACTCATGTTAATATCTAAAAAAAAGTATATATTTTTCTGCTCACATTTAATTTTTTTTTTTTTTTGTAAGAATAATAACTAATTTTTAAACTCAAAGAATTTTTTCATATTTATTTTTATCCTTTTTCATTACAATTTTAAAATTAAAGAATATTAACTACACTTTTAATTCATTAAGTTCAAAATTGGCATTAATTCTCAATTTAATTTTCAAAATGGTCATTTTATTATGTAAAACCCATAATTTTTTACCATCATCAAATAATATATTCAAAATAAAAAATAACATTCTAGTTTCTTTTATAATTTATTATCAAATAAGAGTAACTAAATATTCAAATTAAGTATGTATACTAACTAATTAGTAACATTATTATTTGATACTTAAAGGCTACTTAATAGTATCTAAATTAATAAGTCTATTTTGTCAAATAATTTTGATAGATTTTTTGCAAAATTTGTAAGAAAACTAAATAGTATCTTAAACATTAGTTTCATTTAGCTACCATTATGTTATATTGTTGTTTAAAATACTTTACATTAATTTTTTTAGTAACATTTTTATTACTTTTAATCAGATATAATACAGTATAAGCACTTATCCTATAACTTATTAGTAAAATTAGTATATATAATCATTTTAAAAAAATATATAGTATACATTATAATTTTCAACTAATTTTGTGATGTTTAAGATACTATTCAGTTATTTTATGTGATTTTTTTTTTGTTTGAAAATTATCATAATATCTCTATTATATAGATTTTTTTCTAAGTATATCATTTCGAAACTTTCAAAAAAAAATTATAAACTTTTAAGAGTAATAAATAAAGGATTTTCTTATAAAGGATTTTGAATATATTATTTGATACTTAAAAGCACTTGATAGTATATAAATTAAGTCCGTTTTGTGGAATAATTTTAATAGATTTTTTGCGAAATTTGTAAGAAAGCTAAATAGTATCTTAAACATTAGTTTCATTACAAAACTTTCTTTTAGCTACCATTATGTTATATTGTTGTTTAAAATACTTTACATTAATTTTTTTTAGTAACATTTTTATTACTTTTAATCATATATAATAAAGTATAAGCACTTATTTTATAACTTATTACTAAAATTAGTATATATAATCATTTTAAAAAAAATATAGCATACATTATAATTTTCAACTAATTTTGTGATGTTTAAGATACTATTCAGTTATTTTATGTGATTTTTTTTTTTTTGAAAAATATCAAAATATCTCTATTATATAAACTTTGTTCTAAGTATATCATTTCGTAACTTTCAAAAAAAAAAATTATAAACTTTTAAGAGTAATCAATAAAGGATTTTCTTATAAATTATTTTAGAAACTTAACAAACTTGTTCAACAAAATAAATTTATGCATAACACAATTGGTACTTTTAAATATGAAATAATAAAATATTATTTGCTAACCTAAATAAATTAGTTGATATATTGAATTTTGTTAAATTTAAAATTTTAATTATTATTGTTAACTAAATTTAAAAGAAACTTAAAAGTTACTTTTAATTTTTAATATTTTTTGTTGACGGCAAAAGAATATTTGCTTCCCACATGTTAAAATGATCACCTCAAAGAATAGATTGTAATAATATAATTTTTAAGTTCAAACGATTATTAGTGTAACTAGAAAATCTTTTTAAACTTTTAAGAGAGAAAAAAAAAATAAGAGAGAAAAAGTAATTAATACTAATTACTAAGGCTGGGTAAGTACGTATATATACATTTTCAAAAAAATTAAAAAAAACGTTCGGTAGGTTGACACAATTAAACAGTCACCGTTATTTATAATAATTATTTTAAAATTACGTTGTTGTGCGTATTTTCTCTTAAATAATTATATTAGGTTAATTATATTAGTCTAACCTAATTAAAATTGAATTAGCAACATAATTAACTTTTAAAATATATGAAATTAATTTTTTCTTTTAATACTTTAAAGTTAATTTTAGAAAAACACTTAGTAAATGAAATTATTTTAGATAGTTATTTCTAGAACTAGTTATTTTTTCTAATATTTAATTAGGAAAATATCATAGATTGTGAAATTAATTGTTTAATAATTAATTTTGGTACAATCTAAGTTAAGTATATTTTTCTTAGTATTAAATTAGAATTAATAATTAAGTCTTCTCTATACTTAATTATTTATTTCTTGAATTTAATATATTTAATTAAATTGAAAATTTAAATATTTAAGTTGATTTTCATCATGATACTTAAATATTATTATTTTCATGTTATTTAATTAAAATTGAAAATTATTTTAAGTTTGAAATCTTATTTCATATAACTTAAATTCGAATAATTTTAAAAAAAAATATTTTATTTTATTTTATTAATCTTTTTTCCACAATTTCGAAATTGCATTTCTTAAATGCATAAATTTCGAATTTTATTTGAAAAATAGATTAAAGTTGTAAATTATTTATTTTAATTTTGGACCAACTTAAATCAATGATTTTTTTCATTTAATGATTACTTAAAATAAATGAAGTAAAATATATTTAATTAGAAAATGAATTAATTAGTCCATGAAAATCTAGATAGATATTATCTGTTTTTTGCTTGAAGTATTTTTCTAGTGTATTTAATTAAATAGAAAATTAATATTTAAGTTGATTTTCATCATAATACTTAAATATTTTAAAATTTTCTTATATATTTAATTAAATAGGAAAATTATATTTTTTGTTGTAAATTAGTTTTATTAATTAATTTTGGGCCAACATAAAATTAGAATAATTTTCCAGGATTTATTTTTATTTTATTTTAAAGCAATTTCGAAAATTGTATTCTTAAATACTTCAATTTTTCGAAATGCAATATATATTTATAGAAAATTAAATTTGAGTTGTAAATTAATTTTGTAACAACTTAAATTAAATAATTTTCTTAATACTTATTGGAAATTATTACTAAGATGGAAATAATTCATGTTATTTTCATATCCATCTAAGTAAAATTTATAAATATTAAATTAAAATTTATATTTAGAATTTTTCATTCTAAATTGGAAATTTTAATTAAATAAATATATATTTAAAATAAATTGATTAAAATA
Organism: Cannabis sativa; assembly: GCF_029168945.1. Taxonomy (NCBI): domain Eukaryota; kingdom Viridiplantae; phylum Streptophyta; class Magnoliopsida; order Rosales; family Cannabaceae; genus Cannabis; species Cannabis sativa. The sequence continues at coordinate 67,004,550 of NC_083601.1, forward strand.
AATATTAGAAGAAAATACATTTTTTTTAAAATAATGAGCTTTATTATTATTAGGACATTCGATCTCCATTGTTGGTTTTACATAGCTTTTGTTTTAGTGAGTAATCCTCCTAATGGAGGAACGTTCATTAGCAAGTTAGCACCGTTTAATCTCGAAAGATAAGTAGCTTTGTAAGTGTTTTATATGGTATGGATCACCCTAATGGTGGCGTCTGTATTTGACTTACAAAATATGAAACAATGGTGGAAGCTCATAAGATAGAATAGCCTTGACTCTCGCCTAAACGGGATAACGCTGGATTCCAATCTTGATTGAATAAAAGGTTGCTAGAATGTTTAACATTTAAGATGAGCTGACAACTCTATTCAATGGATGGTAGCTTTGACTCTCGCCTAAACGGGACACTGATATCAGTTTGTTGAAGACCTTAGAAATTATTTAGGATTGTATGTTTTAGTATTTTCACTTGTCATTCCTACTTGTTATATGTTTAATAATTTCTGAATTGTGTATGAATTTATATTGAACCATGTTATTTTCTGTTACTAAATTGTAGTTTAATTTCGAATCTTCATTGTTGGTCTAACTTGGTTTGTTTTTCTAATGAGATACATCCTTAATGGATTTTCACCATTAGACATACATAATAGTGTTACATCTCGAAAGACAAATATTGTATATGCAACATCTAGCTGTTCATCAATTGATGACACCTTAGACTAGTATGTTTACAATATGAAATAAGAAGATTGTATAAATAAGATTACTTTGACTCTCGCTAATCGAAGCATCGTTGGATTCTTATTTATAATCGAAATTATCCTAATTCCTCTTAGCTTATTCATTTCGAATTAGCTCAATAACATATCATTGTATGAATGGTCTATAAATTATTTCATGTCATTCTATTTTCTCTTAAGAAATTAAATGATGCGTATGATTATAATCCTGAAATTCTATTCCACAATGATATAAGTCCTCAATCTTAGAAATCTCCTACTTGTTAGGCAAATCTGACTTAGAGTTTAAATTAGTAGTGGTGGTCCAAGAAAGAATTACTCATTATATTTGGTATAAATTTAAGTCTTTGACTTTAATTTTAGATTCCAAACATAAATTTTCTTATATTTCTAATTCTAGGATACAATACAGTTACACTTTCACAAGTGTTTAATAACCATTTTCTATCAATGGTTTCAAACTCTAAGAACTTTTTAATGTAACTAAACATAAGTCATCAAAAAGACACAACCACATTTTTTTTAATCTATGGCATTTGTATCTTGTTCATAGTGGTTTTGACAAGATCAATCTCTACAAAGAGTTAATATGCTTATATCCACTGAAAGTTGTTCATCTCATTCATAGATAGATGTACATTCAGGGGTGGATATGAGTTTTTCGTTGTATTCTTAAAACGATAACTCTAGATTATACCTTATGCAAAGAAATTTGAAATGTTTGAAAAAAATTTTATTTCTAGCAATGGTGATTAACCATTAAGGTAAGTGGTTAAAGATCTTACGAACTGATAGGGGTGGACAAATAGTTAGTAGATATGCAGTTCAAAGATCATTAATTTGACTTTTGAATTATATCCAAACTTACCTCCCCAGAAATTTCGATTTTCATATTGATGATCAGTTACTAGTCGTTGCCTAAGTCCTTCTATGGTAATATAATTTCAGAATGATGCAATGGTTGTATACTTAATGTAAATCATTACTAGATTCATGGATGACCTAATCAAAATCTTAAGAAAAGCTAGAACTGTTAACCATGGTTTGTTAGCTATTCTAAGTGATTAGGGGTGGAACATCCCATAGTCAATAGATAAGAAAGTGTTTGTTTAAACAAATACTACTTTTCTAAGAAAATGACTAAGTCTGAAAATAAAGTAGCAAATAAAGGAGATATTTTTTTTTCTTGATTCCAAAAGTGTTCTATCATCTTATTCCATATGATGATCCCACTGTCTTTGTTGTTTTGACACAACCGAAGAGGTCAATACCATTTACTTTTCTTAGACATAATTCACGGTACCTTGTCGTAGTGGGAGAGTTTCTAGGAACTCACTTTCTTATGACTTGGAAAACACTAGTGATTAAAATCTATTGTGAGTTTAAACAAGTAATGAATTGTCAAGATAAGAAACTAAGAAGAAAAGCCAATAGAACTATGGTTTAATCCATTCACATGGAATAACCTAAAGTTTTCTATTACAAGGACATAAAAGAAAATTTTCGTTATTAAGTCTATTCAATGGACTTAACAAAACTTCCTGATCCTAGTATTATATGTTTGAGTTTATCTAAACCTATGGCTTATGGTATACTTGGTAATTACTTACTCTAATGCAAGCAACTTACTTTAGTAAGATGCTGAAGCATTTTCTTTCTAATGGCAATCTATAGAAGCTTCTCGACTTCTAGGCATAGATTTTATTTATCTAAGGAAAAGTCTCAACTATTCCAGAAAAGATAAAGCCATGAAAGAATTTCTTATATCAACAGTGAGAGATCTCAGATATGTTTAGTATGCCTTAGACCAGACACCTGCTGTTGAGTGGGAGTAATGAGCAGGTATCAGACTAATCCAGGAGAAGAACATTGGAAGACAATCAAGTAAATCTTAAGATTAAGAAGAGGAACTATATGTTAGTCAATAAGAGTGTGTTTAAAACTCTTAGACTACACCACATCAGATTTCGAGACTTGCCTTTGTGCTAGAAAGTCTGCTGATAAGATTGTGATTACTCTGGCGGTGGAGTAGTGATTTTGGAGAAGTGCAAAAATCTATCTGAAATCTCTTAGTCTACTAGAGAGAGACTGAATGTTAAAGTTGCAGGAAAGGTACTTATTCAGTCTAAGGAAAGTTCTATACAATTGTGGCACCGTTCCAACCTGTCTTAACTACTAGTGTTAATTTCTTGATTAACCAAAAGTAGTTGCCAAAGGTATAGAATCCAGTATCCCAAGAGAGTAGACATATAGAGAGGAATTTTACATTATCAATGATTTTGTGATTAAGGAAGAGTAATGGTGGAGAAAAGGTTGTGTTTAATTCAACCTGTCAGATCCTATTACGAGGAGTTTACTACTACTACACTTGATTTGTATATCAAGGTGTTGAGATTATTTGAAATGCACATTTTGTTTTATATTAGTGCAAGTGGGAGTTTGTTGGGTTTTATGCCCTAAATAAAACTCATTTCAATATAATCAGATTTACTTATTAATAAAGATCAGAAATAACATTTTATGTTGCATGGTTCACATGATTTATTTCATGATTATATGTATATAATGTATGAATTCTATTTAAGTCCAGAACATATCAATTTGTTAATGATTATAGTGTTGTCAGCACAGTGAAATATAATCTTAATTATATGTTCGAAAGTTTATTCCCTGATTTGTCAGTTCACTGGATTTAGACTGACATGATAATCAGCGATAGGTATTCTTACACCTTGGATAAGTGTTATGTCCTTTCCAGGGCATTGGCAAAGTTTACCAGCATCGGATGTATGGAGTATACATCGGAAGGGACCGATATTGAACTTTGATTAGATTTGTTAAAATTTACCGTAATATCTATTCAATTCAATATCACCTGTTGATCCTAGATCAAGTGATCTTAATCCTGATATGTTTAGGTTCGATCTCAAGAGTATTATACATGTTCTTTGATTTGTTAGTTAAGCCTACTTTTGGGTCAGGGTGATACGTACATTTTGGGAACATGATAGTATAACTGAGTGGGAGCGCTAACATAAATATGGAATCTATAACTTCTATAGGGATTTAGAAGTGAAACGATGATATCCTTCGAGCTTGGCTAAACAGAAATAAATGGTTGAGATCTCATTTCACTTCGCTGAAATATCATTTATACGGAGCTAAGTGTTTTAAGGATAAAATACATTGAAGGTGTAACGGTAACTTAGTGTCTGTTCAATGTAGATCATCTATTAGAGGGTCATTGATCACATTAGGATTATAACAATGGATAACTAATGATGTGTCTATATCGTGGAACATATAGAGCGTTCTATGTACTGAGAGTGCAATTCTAAGTTCTATGCGTGGATTCAACGAAGAATTAATAAGTCAGTGAATTTAAGATATAAATTCTTGATCTGCTTATTGGAAGCTCGGATAAACCCATGGTCCCCATACTAGTTGAGACCATACTGCAAGACTCAGTTAATTGGTTTTAATTAATCAATTATAATTCTAAAGTTAGACTATGTCTAGTTTATGAATTTTCACTAAGCAAGGGCAATATTGTAAAGAAAAGAGAATTCTAGGTTTATTTATTAATGAAGAGACTTTATATGTCTAATTAATAAATATATTAAATGACAATATTATTTAATAATTAATTTTTAGTTATTAAATAATTAGAATTGGCATTTAAATGGTTGAATTTGAAAATTAGCGTTTTTGAGAAAATAAGATGCAGGAATGATAAAACAGCAAAATTGCATAAGTGAGGCCCATTATCCAAGGCCGGCCACACTTATAGGGTTTTATTATTTATTTTTTCATTATTTTAATGCCAAATAATTCTAACCTAAACCTAGGTGGTTACCTATAAATAGATAGTGATGGCTCTCATTCACACTTAACTTCTGTCAGATGAAAACTGAGCATCTATCTTTTTTCTATAGGCCGAACCTCTTCCTTTCTCTTTTCTTCTCTAAATTTTCGAAATCCTTGAGTGAATGAGTGAGTGCCCACACACATCAAGTGATATCTCAATCATAGTGTGTAAGACTGTGGAAAAACCATCCAACAAGAAGGAGAATTAGCATCAAAGGAAGGAGAGAAAGAGATCCAGGTTCAGATATTGATAATGCTCTGTTACAGAAAGGAATCAAGGGCTAGATATCTGAACGGAATGAGTCATTATATTCCGCTGTACCTAATGTAAGGTTTACTAAACTTTATATGTGTTTATTTTATTGTTTTAGAATTCATATTAGGATGTTAATGAAACATACTTGTTAGTAAATCTAGATCCTGGTAAAATATTTCCAACAAGTCATTGGTGGATTTCAATCTTCATTTGCTTCGATAGAGACAATAGTGTAATTTTTGTATTTTGTACTTTTCATTCTAGCCGGGTCCGCATATATCTGGATTGTCTATTTTTTCGTTGATAAATTGAATATGGTAGTGTCGACAAAGCGGCGGTGTTCCTGCAAACCGTGATGTATTTTCATTTAAAATGATTAGACATGGTGTGCATAGCTTATTTAATTAAAAAAATTAACTTATGAAAGACATGTAAAACTATTTTATTTTTTTAAAATTACACCTCTGCAGTATATTTCATTAGTTGGGCAGCAGTACACGAAAATATTTTTTCCACAATATCAGCGAACATGACATCAGATAGGCTCTTTGTATTGTCATCAAGTTCAACATATGCTATAGCACTGTAAAATGCATAATAAGATTGTTAGTATCTTTTTTTATTTTAACTTAATTTCAATAACATCATATGTTTTTTTTAATATACCGTGGTGTAGGAAATCCTTCCTGGCCGCATGTTGGCTTGTCACACATAATTTTTTCATTGCGATTGTATAAATCTATTTGTTTATGACATGCGTCACACGACATCTAATAAAAACTCTGGACAGTATCAGTTATTTTTATTGCCGCCTCAATCTAAAAATATTTTTTCTACATCCAAATCAAATGGTGTTAATAATAGTAAGATATTGAAACAAAAGTTTTATAAAGTAAATATTGTAGTAGTCTTTACCTCATTCAGTTGCAGATTTTTCGTCAACTCTGAAATTTGGATGTTAGTCACTATTTCGCTAATATATTTAATTGTGCTTCTAATTTATGAGCACGTGATCAAAAACAGTGCTGTAGTGTACTCTCTGATTTATTTTATTTTTTTGCATCTAATGCCTCAGGTTTAATTATGATAAGTTTTGGTGGGTTTTAGTAAATATTTTTCTTTTTCTGGTTTGCATTAATAGCTAGAACATGGAGAAATTAATAAGATTGGCATTCCTTTTTGTCGCAGCATGTACAAAGCAGGATAATTATAATAATGATTTAAGTTGCTTTTATTTTTATTTAACAGAAGACGAAATTATAAATTTTATAGCTTAATTATACTGTATGTGCTAAAATATAACTTTTTCTTTTAATGAGTGTTTTTATAGGAAAATGGTAATTCTAGAAGAGAAGAAGAGAAGAAGAAGAGAAAAATCGTAAATGTACAACAATAAAAACCCAACCGTATTTTTTTTTAGATTTAATGAGATTTATTTTATTTATTTTATTATATATAAATAAAAAGTGACTCATGAATTTCTCATAAACTATTTTAATTTTAATAATAAATCATCTTATTTTTAATATAAATAAAAGTCACCCATAAATTTTTTATAAACTAATAATTCTGTTATATAGACACACTTTATATAGAATATATATTCTTTTTAAAATTGTACAATGAAGTGTTTGGAGTTTGAGGTGATATGCAATGCAATTGAATTTGCAATTTAGAAAGTGGTTCAAACTCGACATACAAATTCCATATAAAAAAGGGTTAATTTCACAAATGCACAAAAACAACAAAAATACGGTTTTACGGAATTTTAAATGTTTTTACAATTTTTTGATTTGATTTACATAAAATACGGTCTTTTTATGTTGAAATTTTGTTCATTTGTTGTTAATTTTTTGTTATATGTATGTTATTTTTTGTTGTTATTTTCATGTTACTTTTATGTTGTTTTCTTGTTGATTTTATGTTGTTTTCGTGTTATTTTTTAGAAAACCGTAAAAATGTAAAAAATACATTCTTTGAACGTAAAAATGTAAATATTTTATAAAAAATGGTGCCTTATGTAATTATTCCTATAAAAAATGTGTACCAAGCACCCACAATTTTCTATAAGCACCATAGGCGCATAATAAACCCAATGTTTTAAGAGAAAAATGAAGCAAAGGCTTTTACACATTTAAAAAAAAAAGTATTAATCATTTAAGATGAAAATAGTTTGTATAATAAGATTTTTGGCCAAAAATTGGGTATATTGTTGTAAAAATATTGAAAAAAATTATAAATATGTATTTTTTTTTAATTTTTTTTGTGTAATCATTAAGAAATCCCAAATAAAAATAAAAGAATTTACATAAATTACTATTTTTTGCTGAAAATTTTATACTTTTACGTTCAAATATATATTTTTAATATTTTTATAGTGTCCTATAAAAATAACACGAAAACAACAAGAAAATCATATGAAAATAATAAATAAATAACATTCAAATAACATAAAAATAATATACATATAATAGAAAACCAACAACAAAATAATAACAAGATAACAAAAGTACAACATAAAAATATCAAAAGACCGTATTTTCTATAAATAAAATCTTAAAAAGTGTAAAAATATTTAAAAATCAATAGAACCTTGTTTTTGTATTTCTTTTTATTATTTGTTTGTATTGAGGAAATATTCCCATAAAACTCGATCTTAATTAACTTCACTTTCGATACTTTCCTAACACTAAGGGGAAATTACATTGTATACCCACTTTACTTTATTTGTTTTGATTTTTACTTCCATTTTCATTTTTTTTAAAATATATCCACTTTTATAATTTTATAGATAATGTCCCTATTACACCCCTTAAGTTAATGTAAATTATATGCTAGACTTAAGTGGAAGGTGGGAGTATATTTGGCAACTCACTCATAAAAGTAGATATATTTCAATGAAATATAATATAAGAGTATTTGATTAATGGACACAAAAAAAGGGTATTTTTCAACTTATCCCTTCCTAAGCCAGCCCGATTTCTATGAGGAAATTACACTCTATACCCTTTTTATATTATCCTCTTTTATTTTTACCCTCTTTTTTAAATTCTATCATTTTTACCTCTTTTTTTAAACATTGTACCAATTTTGCCCCTGTCACTTCAAGATACCCTCCATGTGACTCTCTTATGTCAGGGTATTTTGGGTACAATACATATAAAAAGAGGTATGTTTCAAATAAATATAAAATTAGAGGCAAATTTGATTAATTAATTAATAAAAGAGGCATTTTCAACTTACCCCGATTTCTATCCTATCCCAGCCCAACTATGTAGTAACCCAACTCAGCCCAAGCCCAAATATTAGGCCCGCAATTCCGAACCATTTTATTTATTTTTAATTATTTTCTGTGACAAGTTTCCTTCGATTTTACTCTGCTCAATCCTTCGTTCTCAACTAACGACTGATCGCAACTCACAACAAATACAACGGTTTAATTTTGCTGATATTCAATCATTCCATTTTCTCCGGCTTCACCCCACTTTACAACGACGTCGTTTTGGATTTTCCCCTCATTGGTTACTGATGGAAGCTTGCTCAATTTGATTCATTTCTATTTAACTCACACTTGTTCCAGATCCGAATCCCTCTCATTCAATGGATTCATGGTTCAAAGCTGCAGAAGGTGTGCTTTCTTTTTCTTATTTATTTTTTTATGTCGGTTTAATTGTGTTTTTCGGGTTTGATCCGAGCTTTGGTTGGGACTATTATAGGGAATTTGAGAATCATAATTTTTTAAGTAGAGCTCTGTTCAATTGTTTATGCTGTATAGAATGTTGCTGTAGAGGAGTGGATTTTGAATGCTTGATTGGGTTTTAATGGCGGGTTTTTGTGTGCTCTGAAGGGATTTACTGTGTTTTGCAAATTTGCATTGTTTGGTTTGTTAGTTAGCTATGAATTCATTTTGCAATTGCAAATTCGGTTGGATTTGTGAATAGGTGAGAAATATACATTTATGAAAGGCTTCAGAATTCAGGTCTATTAATATCTTTGTTTTTGGTGGTGCAATTGGGTTGGTAAAAGTATAGTTCAATGCTGGATAAGGAGTTTTCTTCATTGCTGTGACACTGATATCATTAGCTTGGAACAAATACTCACGTTGTAGTTTTAACTTTTACTCATATGTACATTTCTTGCACTTATAATCCCAAGTAGTTGAAAAGGCGAAGCTTATTTTGTTGGTTTTTTTGGTGAAGGTTTTCTTGAAGTTGTAGATAGAAGGGCAAAGCTTGTTGTCAGTGAATTGGCAGAAGATCAGCCTGATTCCCAGATTTCAGGTATTTCCTTCTTTAGTTATTTAGTTTCTTGGCATTTCTCTGGGTGGGTATCAGGGAGGGAAAATTCTAATGATAGTTGACTAACCTTTTCTTTTTCTTTCTAACTAACCTAAATGAAATATTTTTGGCTAATACCTGAAACTTTGAAAGTAATATTAATGTGAAATACGTTACCTTGATATTTGGTTGGGAATATGACAAATGCAAGGATTTCATAGTAACAATTAAAATTGCATGTCATGAATGGATGAACTGAACTGAACTGGACAGCCTGCAAGAACTAGATGCCCATCAAATATGGGAGAGTCATAATTTATAATGCTGCTCTAAGGTTCTTTGGGAGAGGGTATCTGTTGCTCACTTTTGTTTCTTCTTTGTATGATTTAGCTTCTAATGGGCAAGGATCCCAAGCCAAGCAAACAAAGTCAGCGGCCAGGGTATTTTCCACTTTAGCCATGTCAGCTTTACTTATTTGGATATGGATAAACATCAAAATTATACTATTTTATTCACTTGCCCATTTTAACTTACAGTCTCAAAATTTGATGATTTCAGACCAAAACTACTGATATTGCTCCAGAGCAGACTGATAGTATTACATCACAAGTAGCAGTAACTCCTGAAAAAGATAAAGACCCAAATTTGATTAAGAATGATGAGACCTCTTCTAGTAATTCTCTGGTTCAAACGACCCATGGGAACCAAGATGATTTTAATAATAGCTCCCCATTGTTGGAGATTCCTCATACTGACAAAAGTGAAAATGATACTAACCTCATAGAAGTTTCAGTAAATAATACTGATCAGGAAGATGTCACATCAACCTCGAATGTAGAGCTTCTCAATGAGAGTAATTTGGAAGTTCGTGAAGAAATCTCTTTGCCTATGCCTGCCAAACAAGTTCAAATTGTGAATACACTTGATCCAGTGGAAACTGATCCACGGTCCAAATCAGGAGACACAGATTTTTCTCAAAAGATTGATCAAGAAAAATCTCAGTCTACAAATAATGATGTACTAAATGATGGTGAAACTCTATCTAGAGTTGCTGATCTAAAGATTGAACCTCGTAGCAATCAAAAGAAACAGGAGGAGCAAAAGGCTATTGCTTCTCCTAAGAAAGTACAGGAACAGCTTGATGAGGTAAGTATCTTATAACACAGGAAATCTTCTCTACTCCCAACTTTCTTATTGTCCCAATTTTTTCTTTATGAACCCTTCTTGCTGCAGGCTCAAGGGCTACTTAAAACTACAATTTCCACCGGTCAATCAAAAGAGGCAAGATTGGCCAGGGTAAGCTTCAATGATCTTTATAGCATAGCTATATGTTATTTAAATTTTCATGTCATTTCCTTGTTTGTTGGAAAACAAAATGGATATTCATGTTCTAACTAGCTTTTCAAATACAAGCATACTCAACTGTATATCCTAGGTTGAATGTGATAAAAGCTAGGGGGAAATTGTCTCTTTGGACGAGCTTACATACTGGCTAGACAGTTTTGTTTTGGAGGTTTATTTATCTATCAGTTATTCACTGTTAGGTCTGTGCTGGACTTCAAAATCGACTGCAAGAATACAAATCTGAAAATGCACAACTCGAGGAACTTCTTGTTGCAGAGGTGAATGCTTCACTCCTTTTCTGCATGGGTTAGGTTTCCTCTATTTCAATAATTTGACATGTTATACATTTACTTTTTTGTCGTCAGAGAGAGCTTAGTAAATCATTTGAGGCACGCATAAAGCAGCTACAGCAAGACTTGTCAGAATCCAAAATTGAAGTGACAAGAGTAGAGTCAAATATGGGTGAAGCCTTGGCAGCAAAGAATTCGGAAATTGAAGCACTTGTCGGTTCCATGGATGCACTTAAGAAACAAACTGCTGTGTCGGAGGGAAATCTTGCTTCTCTGCAGGTTCAATACATTTTCATTCTATCTTGTTTTTATTTCTCTCTCTCTCTCTCTCCATAGAACAGATAGTTCAGATTGTTCCTGATTTCTAGTTTTGACAACTTGAAGTTTTGATAACAGCCTGATATTGTTTTGCCAGGCAAATATGGAATCTATTATGAGAAATAGGGAGCTTACTGAAACGAGAATGATGCAGGTCAGTGTGATTCTTTCTGTCACATGAAATTATTTTCATTTATACTCTTGCCCGTACTGCTTTTATTATGAGATTGTGAAAGAAATGGGAATGTATATATTAGGCTTTACGAGAGGAGCTAGCTTCTGTAGAACGAAGAGCGGAAGAAGAGCGTGCTGCACACAATGCAACAAAAATGGTTTGTATCAGACATTACTATTGGTTTTAATTTAGTTTTCATTTCATTTAAGTTCTATTGCTTAACTTTTTATTGAACAGGCTTTTATGGAAAGGGAGGTGGAATTGGAACATAGAGCCTTAGATGCATCCACTGCTCTTGCAAGGATACAGGTAATGTAAGAACTCTTTATGTTTGTCACTTATTGTCTCTTTATGTTTGCCACTTATTGTCGTGATAAATAAAGAACCAGCTAAATGTGCCTGCTACTTGTAATGATTGCTTGTGTACTGGATTTGTTACAACAGAGGACAGCCGATGAGAGGACTGCGAAGGCAGCTGAGCTTGAGCAAAAAGTGGCTTTGCTTGAGGTAGTCAAAATCGCTATAATTCTTATATTTCTTTGTTTTCCTTTCCTAGTATCAATGTTGTCTAGTTTGTGGTAAAATGTTGCATGTAATTAGGTTGAATGTGCAAATTTGAATCAAGAGCTGCAAGATATGGAAGCTCGTGTACGGCGTGGACAAAAGAAATTACCAGAGGAGGCAAATCAAGCAATTCAGGTTTGTTTGGTTCGGAGAAATGAAAATACAAAAATAAGAATGAGAATAGGAATAGAATCAAATAAAATTTAATATGCATATAAAAGTGATCAAAAAATTATTATTTTTATTATTCTCATCTTATATTGAAATGGTCTTTCCTTCCATTTTTGAATGAAAGTCATTCTAGTAAAATGGTGAAAAGTTGTTTAATTAGATGACGTTCTAATGCTCAACCAAACAAAAGAATAAAATGAAAATTAATTCATTTCCATTTCATTACCCCCAACCATACACACCCTAAATACTTGCGACCTTGACAAGGCATTGGGTGTTGCTTAATGCTTATTAATGTTTCCAGTCATTTGGTTACTTTGATTGTTTTATGCATTTAACAATTAAACTAGATAGATGTTACGTGCCAAGTCACGTATGTTAATTTTATTTTAGTTTTTAGATTTTTTAATATCATAATTTTAAAATTAATAATATTCAATGTAGTGATAATCATTGAAATTTGAAAGCATAATAGTGATTGGAATAAAAACAAAAATTACTATTATACTTTGTAATAGTAATTAAAAAAAATTATTATTCGTCCTAAATTTATCTTTGCAATTAATGAAAATGCTCATCTGGTTAAACTATCAAAATATTCAAATTTAATTTAAAATAATATTTAAAATTTAACTAATTCTAAATATCAAAATTTGAAAATAATTTTTAATAAAAAAATAAACAATATGAACTAATTTATTATTAATTGCAACACTTTAGGTGGATTAATTATATTTAGGTTTAACTAACTACATGGATGCTTACCCTTTACGTAGAGCATCTAATAATTTGTTATTTTTTTTATTTAAAAAAAAAAAAGAAGTCACCCAATAATTTGTCATAAACTAAGAATTCTGTTATATAGCCACATTTTATATAGAATAGATATACGTTAGGAATGAACTTTAAGCCATTGGATTTAGAACGTATTTTTCATTATAGATAATAGGGTTATTTATAAATTTAGTAGCAGTAACAAATTAAAATTACTTACCTGTAAAAAATTACACAAGATTCAGGCCTGGCAAGAGGAAGTAGAACGTGCTCGCCAAGGTCAGAGGGATGCTGAGAGCAAGCTTTCTTCTTTGGACGTAAGAATCTCCTTTTTTCGTCTAATATAATGTCCTTTATTCTGTTCATGATTGGTGGCTATACAATATTCTGTGTAAAAAAATTAGGCTGAAGTGCAAAAAATGAGGGTGGAAATGGCTGCCATGAAGAGGGATGCTGAGCATTATTCACGTCAGGTATTCTTATTGATTATCCAGATTGTCACTTTCTTTTTTTGAATGTGCCATTAGATTTTATGTTTATCTATTTACAAGTACTGTTCATATTATACCAACAATCTTCTGATGATATGCGTTATGACTGTTAATACTATGCTTCTATCTTTTATTTACCTCATATTCTAATAAATTGCAAGAGTGTATTATGTTCTTCTGTATGAGAAACTTATGGACTTAAAACAGTATTTATAGCATTACCTTATTTGTTTGGATTCCCAATTTGCAGGAGCATATGGAACTTGAGAAACGCTACCGTGAACTAACTGATTTATTGGTAAGTCACATTTTCAAATGTTTTTAACAAAAAAAATAAGTTCTGCAACTTGTTATAACATCTAGAAAATGTATGACAAACTGTGTATAATTAATAATTGTTGTCTGCCATTCAGTACTACAAGCAAACACAATTGGAAACCATGGCAAGTGAAAAGGCTGCTGCAGAATTTCAATTAGAGAAGGAATTGAAGCGTCGTCATGAAGCACAGGTTTGCTTTTAGGTTTTCTAAGCTGCTTGAATCATTAAGTTACATCATCAATGTTATCTCTAGTCTTTTCTAATTTAATAAACTCATGATGACATTATACAGGCAGAGGCAGAAAGAAGTAGAGTTTCACGAAGGCCCTCATCTTCTTGGGAGGAAGATACAGAAATAAAGACACTCGAGTATGTTGATGCTTTCAAAGACCTACACAAAAATATTTTTATGGACATTTGTTGATGACTGTTACATAATATTGTCTTGAGACTCTCAAGGTCCATGAAGAATGTTCTGATTGCATGAAGAATGTTTAGATTGATGAGCTTTCTTGAAATATGTTTCTTCAATTGGAGAATTTTAATATGAAACATAATGATTGCAGGACACTTCCCTTGCATCATCGTCATATGGCTACTGCAAGTATGCAGGTATTACCACGTCCCTAGTTGCTCAAACTAAAATAAAGAACAAAATTCATGTTATTCCTTCAGTTTGATTGTGTATACTTCTATTTGCTGCTGACAGTTGCAGAAGGCAGCAAAGTTATTGGACTCGGGGGCTGTTAGGGCAACGAGGTTTCTCTGGAGATATCCAACAGCACGAATTATCCTGCTTTTCTATTTGGTAAAAATGATTTGACACGTTATTAAAACGACTGATTATAAACTATAACATGTTTGCTGGTAGAATAATTTAAATTACATTTCAATGATGAGTAATCTTTCTACAGGTATTTGTTCATCTCTTCTTGATGTATCTATTGCATCGACTTCAGGTTTGATATAAAACCACCTTTTTAAAATTGCTGAAGCATAAATTTAACTCTCTATACAACTCCGAATTGAACTTGATGATACATGGCTGAGTCCAATGTTTCTTCATATGCAGGAACAAGCAGATGATCTTTCTGCTAGAGATGTTGCAAATGCCATGGGGCTTGCCAACCCTACCTTACCATGATTCAGTAGCTGCTGCTGCTCTCGCGTTATTATTTTTTGGCCATACTAGTTTCTCCTAAAATAGATTCTTAAATGTCTCTCCTTAAGGTGCATTTTCAATTCATTTTGCCAGCCTGAAATGCCTTGGAGGATGATGAAGTAGGTGGCACAAATGAAAAGTTTATTTCTCATTGTTTCCACACTTTATTTTCAAGATTGGGGAAATTGCTGCAGATTGGTTTGGTTTGGAATTGGGAAAACTGGTTTGCATTAAAGGGTACTCATTTCTTAGTCTAAGGGGGCAATGTAGCGATAGTGTAATTACTCGAACATTGCTGCCTTTGTATACCTGTTTGGCCCTAAATATCTACTAGCTAGCCATCTCAAGTATTTCTCAGGGTTGGTACTATTTGGTGTGCCCACCCAATTCTCATTTTGCATTTTCATCATAATTTTGTTCAAAAGTGAGAGAAATGTGGTTACAAATACTTGTAAATTCACCATTATCAATATTTGTACCCAAAATGAAATGGGAGATCTTACACTATTAGAAACATTTGAGCTGACTGAATTCTTTCTTAATAAGTTTAAGCTTTTTCTTTTATTTTCTTTTGCTGGGGGGTGGTGCGCGGAGTTCTATAACTATGGTACTACTCATATAGGTGGGAATGTCTTTTTCTTTTCTTTTTTTCTTTAAAAACAGTTATAATTTTTTGAAAATGTTGTAAACTTTTTTTTTTAAAGCAATGACCAAAATCATTTATAATTAAATAATGCCATAATGGACAATTTCTAAAAAATAAAATAATAAAAAATTATCTAGTTAAATAAGTTATTTATCCATTCAAAGAGTATGCACAATTAATTTATGTCGAGCAATATTGGTCGTCCGATGTACATGAAATAGGAGCACTCTTAAAAAATTTGAATAACATACTTTTACATCATCTAACAAAAGCAGACACAATTGCTAAAGGGTCAAAATCAATCAGTACATCAAATTTTGAAGGGAAAATCTATCCAGCGTTACTTATATTGTCAGATAATATGTTTAAAATACTAAAAATCTTCATTTTTTACTCTTAAGTTAACAGTCGATGCTTGTTCAACTTCATCTAATTGTTCCAATTGAAGAAAAAAAATGTTCCAAACTACATAAAATACAAAACAAAAAATTAGCAACTAATAAAAATTACTAAAAACTATTTTTAAAGAGGTTGAAGGTACAATTATATATATAAATAAATAAATAAATAAATAAAATTTATCTGCTAAAAATGTTGTTCTGTAATAAAGCAAACATATCATTTGAAGTCGCTAAAAATTGAAAATTTTCATTCCAATAACTCAATAACTTTATTACTCTAATAACATATAACTAAAATAAGGGTTTTTTTCATAAATGTACAACAAAAATAACATAATTACAAAAAATGTGCAAAAAAAAATTATTTTAAAAACTTATATACTTTGAAAACTTATTACATGAAACCATACATTTTAATCATTAAATAATAAACTATGTTTATTAAAACTCAAAATAAACAAATTCGTAAAATTAATTAAATAGTTTTATAAAAATAAACAAGTTATTTTTTTTTATTAAAAGATAACTGTTTATTATCTATTTTAGTATGAATTATTATAATTTAATAAGATTTTTTTTTAATAAAATACAATATCAAAATTATAAACATTAAGTTATATAAATATAAATCAATACTTAAAATTACTAAAAATAAACATGACACATAAGTGATATAATAAACATATCTGAATATTATTATTTTGTTTATTAAATTAGTATGTTTAATAAATAGAAAACAAAATAAACATATATATACAAAGTATTTTATATTATTAGTATGTTTATTATAATTGTAAACATAAAAATAGACATAGACAATTTATACTATACTAAAATAAGTATATTTTTTTTCTATTGTTTCTATATATTGATTATTTTCTAATGAATTAGTGAACGAATTTATATTGAAGTATAATTCTTACATCAAAAAATAAGTAAATAAACATAACTTTATAAATTCTAAAAATTATTTAATTAGAAAAAATAAACATGACATAATAAACAAAGGAAAAGATAAAAATAAATAATTTTATATATATATTATTTATTTTCTAAAAAATTACTAAAAAATAAACATAACACACCTAGAGTGATATAATAAACTTATGTGAATATTATTATTTTGTTTATTAAATTAGTATGTTTAATTAATAGAAAATAAAATAAACACATATATAAAATATTTTATATTATTGGTATGTTTTTTATTATAATTGTAAACATAAAAATAAACATAGCTAATATTACCATATATATAATAATCAATAATTATTACCATATATATTATAAAAGAAATTGGAAAAAAGTTTTTAATCATATATAAAAATGTATGAGAAAATGATAATAAGTTTTTTTCACATATTTTGTAATTAATTAAAATAATGTATACAAAATTGTAAAATGCTCCTAAAATAATCTAATAACAAAAAATAATAAATAATAATATTTTTAAATAATAATAAATTGATAATAAATAAGAAATGTTACCCAAAATAATAAATTCAACTTAATAAGTACATAAAAATACTACTAACATATATAAATTATTCCAAAAACTGCAAAATATGATCACCAATTCAAAAAATTAATCATACTAGTCATGAATATGTATAATGTGACCCTATATAAGATTGCGATAAATTCTTAGATAAATAATCATATTTGATCATCTCAACAACCATTAAATTAAAACTATATTTTAAAATGTTATATATGAACCATGAAAAAATAAATAATCATAAAATATTTAATAAATAAATTTGCAAATCATACTAATTTTCAATCATTATTCCATCAAAGATGATATAATAGCAATAATATAGTAAAATTACTTTAAAAAAAAAATTAAATAATAATAATTAATATTTATAACTATCTTACTAAAATTATATAACAAAAACTGTAAAAATTCGAAAAACTATTAAAATAACTGCCACAAATTGACATATTGGTATCACCGTAGGATAAACCGCAACTGCCACCATAACCTTTGTCAACCACCGTGACCACCATCACCGCACCACAGCAAAACGACCAACTACACCCAAATCTAAAAGGGGTAAGTTGAAAAATATCATTTTTATTAATCAATTAATCAAATTTACCTCTAATTTTATATTTAATTGAAACATACCTCTTTTTATATGTATTGTACCCAAAATACCCTGACATAAGAGAGTCACATAGAGAGTATCTTGAAGTGAAAGGGGCAAAATTGGTATAATATTTTAAAAAAGAAGTAAAAATAATAGATTTTAAAAAAGAGGGTAAAAATAAAAGAGAATAATATAAAAATGGTATATAGAGTAATTTCCTCAATCTAAAATTAACACATTACAACAATGCCCAGATCTAAAAATCTCAACTATCACCACTAACTCCAAATCTAAAAAACTCTAACACCATAGCACCACACTCATATATTGGAGTCGTAGTAACCTAAGGGAACAAACTGAAAGAATAATATAATGAATTGCTCAAAATAATGATCAAATTGGGCTATGGTAATTCTAAAATACATTCTCCCGTTGTATCTCCCAAGTCTTTACAATTTAAATTTTTCACAATGCCATAAATGTTTATAGGATCAAGTATGAAAGATTTGAAAAATAATACATAAATTCAATGCCTCTAATCAAGAAAAATTTGATTGTCTATGAATTTATTAGGTTAAAATTGGTTCTCTAAATCTAAGTTAACCTATATTGGTAGAATAGGTTAACATTTCATAAAACTCAATTTTATTTCTCTCATTTCAAACACCTAATCTTCTCTCTTCCTCCCTTCTCTCTCTCGCTCTCTGAACTCACCCTAAGGACTCGCCCATAACCCACAACATCTCTCCACGACCACCACGACCACAAACTCAATGACCACCGCAGACTAAACTACCCACGAACCCAACGACTTTTCTATCAACCACAACTTCTTCATCAACAATATCGTCAAAGGTAAGTATAATTTTTTTTGCATGATTTAGGGTTAAATTTTATGAAATTATCGATATGTTTATTTAGATTTAGGGTTAAAGGTCTGTGATTTTTTAGTTTGGGTTAAATTTAAGGTTGGAATGGCCGGATATGTGTTTTGGGGCAAATTTAGGTTTTTGGCTTGGTCTAATGCAGGCATGATATAGGCCCGATATATTTTTATTGTTGGAAATGAATAAATATTGAAGATGATAGCCCGATGTAAACCCAATACTTGGCCTAATAATGTGCCTAAGTTTTATGTTTTTTTTGTAAGGCCCGATTAGACCGATGCATGGTCTCACATCTTAAAATATATAATTTAGGCACGTGAACATGAATAATAATAAAATAGAATTAAATTTAGTAGGCATTTTTTTTATATTGCATTGGAAGGAATTTTCCAATTATTTATTTATTTTTTTAGAATAAAACTCTAAAAGATCACCTTTCAAGCAATAAGCTTAAAGAGAAAATGGAGGGGATATTTATTAGATCAATTCATCTCATATAAAAGGGAAATTTGAAATTCTATGCTTAAAATACCATTTAATTTTCCCCCTAAATGCATAGTTATTAAAATTGGTACTATATGACAACTTTCCTAATTTTCCTAAACTACCCCTCACATTTTTTACTTTCAGCATCACCTCTCTCTCTTCCTCTCTCTCATCCGAACCAAGAGAAAACCCAAAATTTTCAGCCGTCGTCGAAGCTCAACCCCCAGAACGGTCCGTCGCAACCCACGGTGAACCCAGCTCCGTCGTCTAAGCTCAACCCCGAGGAACGCTAAAATTCGAGCAACTCGCAACCCCGACCTCGACCGAAAATGTCGAAGGTATGTGGGTTTTGTTTTTGTTTTTTTTTTAGATTGGGCATTCAGATTGTTTGTGATTGTTTGTGAATGGTTAGATTTAAGAATTTTGTTGTGAAAATAGTATTCGGATCCGTGAAAATGGGATTCCATGGGACTGGTTGTGAGATTGGGCATTCGGATTGGGGAAGAAGCTCGGTCCGATGGTCCAGTTTGGTCCGATGGTCGTGTATGGGTCCGATGGTTCCGTCCGATGTCCCTTGGCTCGGGGTTCGATGGTCCGATTTATAGGGCCCGATTGTGTGATCTACGAAGGGTCCGATTGGACCGATGGGTCCGATGGGTACCCTATCGGGCCAGTCGGACCCATCGGACCCGAGCATGTTTTTTTTTTTCATTTTTTTTAAATATTAATGATTTAGTAATTGTTTTATATATTATTTTATTTGTATTGATTTATTAAGTATTGTTTAATTAATTATTGTTTTATTATTAATAATTAATTAGTGTGTTTTTGTTTTATTAATTATTGTATTTTTAGTAATTATTAATTAATGTTTTATTATTAATTATTAATTATTGAATTAATTTGTATTGTTTTATTAATTATTATTTTTGTACTAATTGTTAATTATTAATTATTAATTTTTATTATTTATTAATTATTATTTTATTATTAATTATTAATTTTTGTACTAATTTTTTTTATTATTTATTGATTAGTGTTTAATTATTAATGATTTATTATTGTATTATTTTTTATTATTTTATTAATTATTAATTATTGTTATAGTATTGTTTTATTTGTTGTTGTTTTATTAATTATTGTTTTTTTATTAATTATTTATTATTGTTTTTTATTAATTATTAATTAATGTTTTATTATTAATTATTAATTATTGAATTAATTTGTATGTTTTAGTAATTATTATTTTTGTACTAATTGTTATTTATTAATTATTAATTTTTATTATTTATTAATTATTGTTTTATTAATAATTATTAATTTTTGTATTAATTTTTATTGTTTTATTAATTATTTATAATTGTTTTTTATTATTTATTGATTATTGTTTTATTATTAATGATTAATTATTGTATTTTTATTAATTATTAATTAATATTTTATTATTAATTATTATATTAATTTGTATTGTTTTATTAATTATTTTTTTTTACTAATTATTAATTATTAATTTTTGTATTAATTTTTATTGTTTTATTAATTATTTTTTTTATTAATTATTTATTATTTTTTTTATTATTTATTGATTAGTGTTTTATTATTAATGATTAATTATTGTATTATTTTTTATTGTTTTATTAATTATTAATTATTGTTTTAGTATAAATTATGAATTATTTTTTTTTAATTTTTATTGTTTTATTGATTATTGTTTAATTATTAATTATTAATTATGATTTATTGTTTTATTAATTATTGGTTATGGTTTTATTATTAATTATTTATCGTTGTTGGCTTTTTTTTTTCAGGGAACTACACATCTTATAATTCCAGTGTCGGACCATTACACTGGTCGTGTCACATGGCGCGGGGGTAGTTACTACTACCCGAAGATTAAGGCTAAATTTGAAGAATTCAACCTATTGGACAGGGTGAGGGAATCCCCTTTCAGAAATTTTTTCGAGAGAGCGCCCATACAATTTTCTGGAGCATTTTTTCATCAGTTGATGCTTCACAAAATAAAATCTGACAAGCCGGACGAGGTGCATTTCTATGTGGGAAGGAAGAGATGTAGATTTGGGAGGGTGGAGTTCGGCTTGGTCACCGGGTTAAACTTGTTGCCCGGCCCTACTGAGGAAGACATCAAACAAAATGGAAGCTCCGACCGGTTGATTCAGGAATATTTCAATAGTAGTGCTTCGATCACCTTCGGCCAACTGCGCAGAGTTTTTGAGAGCTGCACAGAAGCTGATGATATCTACAAGTTGGGGATGGCCTTGTTTGTTATGGGCGTCCTCACTGGTAAGGAGGAAAAGACTGCCGTTCCTCCTTTTGTGATAAGAATGGTTGATAACCTTCCATTCTTCTACGAGTACCCCTGGGGAAAGATTTCTTACACCAAGCTGATGGAAACTTGTAACAAGGATTACTTGGATGTGAAGAATAAGATGTTGAAAAAGATTGAGAATGGAGTAACTCAGAAGGAGGCAAAATACTTAGCCTACGGTTATGCTGCAGCGTTGCAGTATTGGGCATACGAGGCCATATTACAGCTGGGCAACGAGTATGCAGTGAGGAGGTCGCATCGGTTTCCGAGAATGGTCAACTGGGAGAGTAAGCCGAACAATACACTCGGGAAGGATGAAGTGACCAGATTATTTGCTAGAAATGTAAGTTTGTTACACTTTATGTTGAATTCATGTTAATTTCCATATATTATATTAATATATTTGTTATATTTTTCAGTTGACAGTGTACTCCGTGTTATGTCCTCGGCAGAACGAGATTGAATTCGTGAGTTACATAACCGGGGGTCAGCCTCCGTTATTTGTTGACTTGGAGGAACTTGTGTTGGGTGAGGATGGGCAACCAACACAGGATGCTTTGCGAAGCCAGGCCGAAAAGCTTGCCACCACATTGGAAGAACGAGCGGAGGCAGCCCGAATATTTAAAGACTCTACACCACCTCCACCGTCTCCTCCACGTGCACCGCCTGCAGTTCCAGATGGGTCTGGTGTTGACCCATCTCCAGCTTCAGTTCCTGATGGGTCTGGTGTTGACCCACTTCCAGCATCACAGGATCCTCCTGTTCCCCCGCCAGCTTCTATTCCCAGCACCTCGGAGGCTCGCGATCCAGTGTACCCTGCCATTTTGGCAAGGTTGGAGACTGTGGAGAGGGGGCAGGCCGCTCTGCTAAGAGGACAAACAGCGATTATGGATCAGTTAAAGACCATAATGACGCTCCTGCAAGATCCTGGAAGGCCGGCAGCAGATTCACAGCCACAGTCACAACCACAGCCACAGCCACAACCGGAAGAGGAGGCTCGGACATCAAAAGATGACTTCATTCTCCCAAATGATTACCAACCGGATGATGATGACATGTTCTGTACACCTGAGAAGACGAATATCACCAGTATCGGGGATACTCAGGATTCTGAGGTGCAGGTGTTAGAGACAGCTCCAGAAGTCATAGAGAACCGGAGGAAGAGAAGGCGGTCTAGGTGGTTCGCTGAGTACACTGAAATGAAGAAGAAGGCTAGGGCTACTTCGACACTCGTGAATGCAGACCCACTTAGAGTGGTTGATCGGAAGCAGCTCAAGACTTTTCACAATTGGGTACTCGGCCAGATTGGGAACAATTACCCGAGAGAGTGCTTCACCGGTCGATACCATTCGTCTTGGTTCCTCGAACTGCATACTCCGAAGTTTTGGCTTAGGAACGATGTAAGTTTTTAAGACTTTTTTACTGTTTTTGCTTTTAAAGACTTTATCTAACTCTTTTTTATTTAATCTCTGACATATTTAATTTTTATGTTTTAGCATTTGGATGCGGCATTCCATTTGATGAGGAGGCGCCAACACTTTTATATCGAGTCCTACCCAAATAGATGTGTCATAATGCCGTGTATTTTCCCAGCAGGAGTTATTGCTCTGTGGGAAGCTGCGGGTGATGAGCAGGCTAACTATCAGTGGGACGAGAGCATATTAGATTTGATTCGAGGGGATGAAAGTCAATTCTTGGCCAGTTGGAAGAACAAGGAGAGAATATATATGGCCCTCCACTTCGATGGAGCAAAGCATTGGGTGGCACTAGAGGTAGATCTGGATCATTGGTTGTTGAACATATTTGACTCGAGCCTCGGATCGATTTCCCCGAATGAATTGAACCGTCACCTGGCAATGTGGGAAAAATTACTACCAAATTTGCTGCAGGCTGGCCTATTCGAGAGTCATGACATGATCCTCGTGCCTCAACTTACTGTTGGGAATTATTTTACCAGGATCTTAGATCTACTCACAAGTATGTTGTTTAAACATCCTAAATATGAACTTTCTAAAACGATAAATTAAACACATATAAAGTTAAGAAAACCTTACATTGATGCAGCGGAATAAATGTCTCCTTCCACTCAGATCTCTAACCCTTGATTCCTTTCTGTAGCAGAGTATAATCAAGATCTGAGCCCGAATGTCCTCCTTCTTCAAGCTTTGATCCTTCATAGTCTTCCAATCTATGATTGAGTTACTGCTTGCTGTGTGTGGGCACTTACTCTTTCACTAGGGTCACGAAAAAGATGAAGGGAAAAGAGAGAGAGATATTTCGGCCAAGGAAGAAAGTGGGGAAGGCTCAGTTTTCTGAAGAGAGAAATTTCTGTCAGAAAGCTGATCTGAAAACTTGTGTTTTGACTGAGCCATCACTTTCTATTTATAGGCAACTACTAGGTCTAGGTTTAGAATTATTTGGCATTAAAATAATGAAAATAATAATTTGAAAAATCAACATTAAGTGGCCGGCCACATGGTGTTATTGGGCCTCACTTAATTTTGCAATTTTATCAAATTTTGTCTCTATTTTCTCAAAAATGCCAATTTTCTAATTCTAACCTTTTAAATGCCAAAACTAATTATTTAATAACTAAAATAGATTATTAAATAATATTGTCATTTAATTTAATTATTAATTAGACATATAAAGTCCATTAATAAATAAATAAACCTAGAAAACTCTTTTCCTTACAATTTCACCCCTGCTTAGTGAAAATTCATAAAATTAGACATAGTCTAACTTTAGAATTATAATTGACCGATCACGAATCAATTAATGAGTCTTACAAGCAGAATGTTCTCAACTAGAATGGGGACCATGGATCTATATGCTGAGCTTCCAATAAGTGAACCAAATTTACCAAGTAAATTCCTACTTATTAATTCTTCGTTGAATCCACTCTTAGAACTTAGAATTGCACTCTCAGACTTATATAGAGCATATTGTATGTTTCACGATACCAATATACTATCTCATTTAACCATTGTTATAATCTTATTGTGATTTAAAGATCCTCTATATAGATGATTTACATCGAGATGGGATTTCTTTACCGTTCTCACCCCTCAATGTATTTTGCCCCTTAAAACACTTAGCTACCTGTAAATGGTGTTTAGTGATCTAATAATTAGTCAGTTAAACAAGAGCTCATCCATTTACTTCTATTTGCTAAGCTCGAAGGGAATCATCACTTAACTTCTATACACCAGTAGAAGCTATAGATTCCATATTTATGTTCAGCACTCCCACTCAATCATACTATCATGTTCCCAAAATATACGTATCACCCTGACCCAAAAGTAGGCTTAACTAATAAATCTAAGAACATGAATAGCACTCCTGAGTTGAGCCTAAGCATATCAGGATTTAGATTCTTTTAATCTTAAGATCAACTACTGATATTGACTTGGAAAGATATGTATAACGGTAAGTTTGTAATATCTTAACTTAGTTGCAATATCGGTCCAGTCCAATGTATACTCCATACATTCGAAACTAGTATACTTTACTAATGTCCTGGAAAGAACATAACACTTACTCCAAGTGTAAGTACACATCATCGCTGATTATCACATTAGTGTAAATCCAATAAAACTGATGAAACAAGGACCAAAACTTTTGATTCATATGATCACAATCACATTCCACTGTGTTGACGATACTGTAATTGTGAATAAACATATGATCTGGATTTAACTGATTTTGTGTGTATGAATGTAATAAACATATCAAACATATTAAACCATTAGCATGCAGAATTCATGCAAACATCAATCACTTCAAATTTCTTATATTGATAACTAATCAGATTGTAAAGAGTTTTATTTAGGGCATAAAACCCAACAAACTCCCACTTGCACTAATATAAAACAAACTGTGCAAATAGGTCAATCTGATGTCTTGATCTTCAGATCAAGTGTAGTATATTTGAATCCACCCAAACTTCTGGAAACCAGTTCATAAATACTCTTATGAAACATCCTTTACTATATGCTTTACTCATCAAGGGATACTGAAATCTTTACTGTTTTAAAAGTACTTCTAAATTAATAGAAGACATATCTCTCATATTTTAAAATATGTAATTGAGATATTACAGTGTAGACTTTTCTTCAGTGATATAACTTTCTGGTATTTTCGAATAGACCAAGTTATAATTCTTCTCTGGTAGAGCTTGAATTATTTTACAATAATTCCTCCACCCCCAAAGTAAGCACCATCTTATAGAAATCGAAATTAGATGGTGAGATACAAGGATAACTGATACACAGTTCCTTAATATCTAACATATAGATCACTTTCATAAATCTTTCTTGAATATCTTCTAATGTTCCCTATTTGATTACATCTCAGATAGCTCCCACTCAATAGCAGATGTCTGGTTAAATAATAGTTTTAACCTCTGATTGTTTGGAGAGTTACCTAGTTGTGACTTTTGTATTAGTCTGAAACTTTAAGTCAAGACTAAGTCATCAACATAGCAGACTAGTATTTGAAGTGAAAAATACATGCCAGAGATTAAAGTAATCAAAATTAAGATACCATCAAATTTTATGAGGATTAAGAATTCTAGGTTCAAGTCATTCGAATGGACTGAACTAGAGTTCTTTATCTTATTCTCATAATTCTGATAAGCTATACCTATCCATGTGAATGGTTAGATTTGCTTTTCAGTGGTGTTCTTAAGTACCTATCACAAGTATCAACCTAATGAAGATGGGTATTGTAACGCCCTGTCCAACAGGGACGCCACGTGTGTGCAATTTATTTAAAATACCAATAATTATATAAGATGTAATTATACTAAAAGTGTGGGTAATTAAATTTTGATAGTTAAAACTCAGCCTTTAAACTGTTTAACAAAAGATAAGTAACATGAATTACGGGGTTCCCCTGTTTTCAAAATATTTACAAACTGATTTCAAAGTATTTTACAACATAAGCTTTATATTTTCCAAAATACAATCAAAATAGAGCATCCTGTAAACTGGGCTGCCTACGGCTGGTATGTACATTGCTGCTGCGACCATAAACTCATGGTTGCTCGACTTTAGCCTTTCCTTTACATGCACCATAAAGCACCAGTGAGTCACAGAGACTCAGCAAGAAAGTGATCAAAACAATAATTGAAAGAAGATAATTATTAACTTAATCTCGTGCCATTATGTTCACTTACTATTCGATAATAATAATCATTCATTTGAACATCACACATTCCTGGTACTTAATAAAGTACCACTTTTTTTACCACTCGTCACATACGAGCTGAATATGTCACTACCGTTGCCCGATAAAGCAAACGATAAGTAAGAAACCTAACCGCGGTTTCAAGAGTAATTACTCATAACGGTAATAACCGTTTCCAACCCTAGGTCATAACCTAGGCTTAATAAGCTTTTAATCAACATCATGATAATAATTAAGGTCACTTCCATTCATCCATTGATTTTTAACCACATACGGTGCTTACCACTTTTCTTACGTTAATTCAGAAGTCAAGAATATGGCCGACCTGGGTGGAAAAACAAGCTAGGCAATCCCGGTCCTATGTCACGACAATTGAAACACAATAAATACCTTAACTTAATATTCCGGATTAAAACCCTAATTTAAAACCGATTAGACTTAGCCTTCACCAACTATATAATAATTCAAATAACTCAAAATTATTCAAAGGCAGGTACTAGGTTCAACCCCGAGCTAAACAGGGTTTAGAGAAAAACCCGAGAAATTTTCCCCTGCTGTAACCGGTCGACCGGTTCTGATACAGCAGAACCAATCCGGTCGACCGGTTGCTGTCAGACCAGAAAATTTCTGGTTTTTCTCCCCCAGCTCGAACCAAAACCATTTCAGACCTAATTTGCACTTCCAGAACAGTTCAATATACCAAGTATAACATATTCAACACATCATTTAATCACAATTCACCATTTAACTCAAAATCACCATCTTACTTGACAATTTGCATTTAAACATCACTTTCAACACCTATTTAATTGAACAGCCCTTAATTTCACTCAATCTTCATTCAAACAAGTTTCAAATCAACCCTAAGAACCTACCCTAACCTCAGTTCATACCCCAGCTCAGGATTTAATGAAAACCTTACCAAAACCTAACTAAACTCAAGGAAATGAATTAAGAAAAGAATAGAAGGATCATACCTCCACTTAGCTAGCTTCTAGGGTTAGGATTAGCTCAAGAAATTGAAGAAAAGAAATGAGTTTTCCTTGGTTCCCAGCTGCTTCAAGAATCGGCAAGAGAGGAAGAAGAAAATGCTTGAAGTTATGAAATTTTGTTGTTTTTTTTTTTTTGTTTTCTTGCCTTGGAAGCAACTTAAATAAGGTTGCCTTTTTTTTTTTAAACTAACAATCAGCCACTAGAAAGTCAAAGGTCAAAAAAAGTCAAAACATAAAAATGACTAATTTACCCTTCAAAGAAACTTAAACTAAAATTATAACCTAGGGGCATTTATGGTAATTTTACTAATTCCCCAATCCGACATTCTAATAAAATTCTAACTTAATCCGGGATATTCTCAAAATAATTCTTTCATTAATGTCGTGACATTGCTAATCACATAGCTAAAATTCCACAATTG
Source organism: Cannabis sativa (assembly GCF_029168945.1). Lineage (NCBI taxonomy): Eukaryota > Viridiplantae > Streptophyta > Magnoliopsida > Rosales > Cannabaceae > Cannabis > Cannabis sativa. The sequence continues at coordinate 67,032,744 of NC_083601.1, forward strand.
CCGGGCCCAAAAATAACGTATTTCATTAATTAATTTCTCAACAATTACCTAAGTAAGATCATAATCCTACTTCATTTCTCAAGAAATTACATATTTAATAAAATATGTCCATTTAAATATTATTTATTTTCTGGGATATTACAACTATCCCCCACTTATAGGAATTTCGTCCTCGAAATTTACCTGAAAAGCTCGGGATACAACTCCCGCATCTGCGACTCTAATTCCCAAGTCGCTTCTTCAACTTTGCTGTTCCGCCACAACACTTTGACTAGTGGAATAGTCTTGTTTCGCAACACCTTTTCTTTCCTGTCTAAGATCTGTACTGGTTGTTCTTCATACGACAGGTCGGTTTGAAGCTCAATGTCTTCATAACTTAAGATATGAGTTGTATCAGATACATATTTCCGAAGCATCGAGACATGAAACACGTTATGAACCCCAGATAAAGCAGGAGGTAGAGCCAACCGATAAGCTACTTGACCTACTTTCTCAAGAATCTCAAATGGACCAATAAATCTGGGACTCAACTTCCCTTTCTTCCCGAACCTTCGAATTCCTTTCATTGGGGACACCCGAAGAAAAACAAAATCCCCAACTTGGAATTCAACATCTCTACGCTTTGCATCTGCGTAGCTTTTCTGTCTACTTTGGGAAGCAAGCATACGAGCTCGAATCTTTTCAATAGCCTCGCTCGTTCTTTGGACAACTTCAGGTCCAAGGTACCTACGTTCACCAGCCTCATCCCAGTGAATAGGTGATCGACATTTCCTTCCATAAAGCATCTCATACGGAGCCATGCCAATGGTACTCTGATAACTATTGTTATAAGAAAACTCAATCAGAGGTAGGTACTTGTTCCAAGAACCTTCAAAGTCCATTACACATGCCCTCAACATATCCTCAAGTATCTGAATAGTTCTTTTAGATTGACCATCAGTTTGAGGATGAAAAGCTGTACTGAATTTCAACTTAGTACCCATTGCTTGCTGTAAACTTTCCCAGAATTTGGATGTAAATTTTGGATCTCGATCTGAAACTATCGACTTTGGGGCACCATGAAGTCGAACTATCTCCTTGATATACAAATCAGGATATTGATCCACTGTATACGTTGTTCTCACCGGGAGAAAGTGAGCGGACTTCGTATATCGATCCACTATCACCCAAATAGAATCATAATACCCTACTGTTCTGGGCAATCCTACCACAAAATCCATGGTGATGTCTTCCCATTTCCATTCAGAAATCTTTAGAGGTTGAAGCAAACCTGCCGGCCTTTGGTGTTCTGCTTTAATTTGTTGACAGGTTAAGCATTTTGACACATATTCAACAATATCCCTCTTCATACCCGGCCACCAGTATAAAACTTTCACATCGTGATACATCTTGGTTGTTCCCGGGTGTAAGGAGTACGGTGTAGTATGAGATTCATCAAGAATCTCCTGTCTGATTTCTTTATCAACCGGTACACAGATTCTGTTTTTGTATCGCAACAACCCATCAGATAAGCATGAAAAGTCTCTTGCCAATCCAGCCTCTAACTTCTCCTTATGTCCCTGTAGCTCAAGGTCACCTTGTTGGGCTACTCTAATTCTTTCCAATAGGTTAGACTGTATGGTGATATTAGCAAGTTTTCCGATTACAAATTCAATTCCCGCTCTCGTCATATCCTCAGCCAACTTTGCTGAGATTTCCTTTAGTTCACAAACTTGCCCTGGTCCTTTCCGACTTAGAGCATCCGCTACCACATTTGCTTTACCAGGGTGGTAGAGAATCTCGCAGTCATAATCTTTGACCAGTTCCAACCATCGTCGTTGCCTCATATTTAAATCCTTCTGAGTGAAAAAGTACTTGAGGCTTTTGTGATCTGTATAAATTTCACACTTCTCACCGTATAGATAGTGACGCCAAACTTTTAGTGCAAAGACAACCGCTGCTAATTCAATATCATGGGTAGGATATCGTTGTTCATACTCCTTCAATTGCCTGGATGCATAAGCAATCACTTTCCCTGACTGCATAAGAACACAACCTAACCCTTGTTTGGATGCATTACAATATATCACAAACTTTTCATTACTTTTTGGTAAGGTTAGCACAGGAGCGGTAATCAACCTTTGCTTCAATTTCTGGAAACTACCTTCACACTTGTCAGTCCAAACAAACTTACAATTCTTTCGGGTCAATTCAGTTAAAGGCGTAGAAATCTTTGCAAAGCCCTCAACAAATCTTCGGTAATACCCTGCTAACCCCAGGAAACTTCTAACTTCAGTTGCTGACTTAGGTCGAGGCCAGTCACGCACTGCTTCAATCTTTACTGGATCCACTAAAATACCATCTTTACTCACCACATGCCCCAAGAAACTCACCTGAGGTAACCAGAATTCACATTTCTTAAACTTGGCATACAACTTATGCTCCCTGAGACGTTGTAATACCATTCGAAGATGTCTTTCGTGAGTCTCTTCCGAGTCTGAATAAATTAGAATATCATCAATAAAGACAATAACAAAATCATCCAGAAAATCTTTGAACACTCGGTTCATCAAGTCCATAAATGCTGCCGGGGCATTTGTTAATCCGAAGGACATTACCAGGAATTCATAATGACCATACCGGGTCCGAAAAGCTGTCTTGGGAATATCCTCCTCTCGAATCCTCAGTTGGTGATAACCAGATCGAAGATCAATCTTAGAAAAGACAGTCTTACCCTGCAGCTGATCAAATAAATCATCTATTCTTGGTAAAGGGTACTTGTTCTTCACTGTCAATTTGTTCAATTCCCGATAATCTATACACATTCTTAATGTTCCATCTTTCTTTTTCACAAACAAAACTGGTGCACCCCAAGGTGAAGTACTAGGTCTAGTAAATTTTAAATCCATCATCCCCTGTAATTGAACTTTTAACTCTTTCAGCTCTGCAGGTGCCATCCTGTAGGGAGCTTTCGATACGAGCTCGGCTCACAGTATTAAATCAATCTCAAAATCAATTTCACGTTTTGGTGGCAACCCTGGTAACTCTTCTGGAAACACATCCAGAAATTCTCGAACCACTGGGACATGCTCCGGTCCCGCTAGTGGTTCCCTGGTAATATCCACAACACTTGCCAAGAAACCAATGCACCCCTCACACAACAAATCCCTTGCCTTAAGGGCTGAAATTAAGGGAATCCGAGATCCTTGCATCTTACCCACAAATACAAAGGGGTCCTCGCCCTCAGGCTGAAAAGTTACCATCTTTCTTTTACAATCAATGGTGGCGTTGTATTTAGCAAGCCAATCCATCCCCAAAATAACATCAAAATCCTCCAGATTTAATTCTATCAGATCAACTAATAACTCTCTTCCTTCCACGAATACTGGAAGGGATCGAACCCACCTGCTGGAGATAACCAACTCCCCAGTAGGCAACAAGGTTCCAAAACCTCTAGAAAGCACATCACTAGGTTTATTCAGCTTCTCAATTATTCTACTTGAAATATAAGAATGTGTCGCACCAGAATCAATTAACACAGTCAATAAAGTACCAGCAACAGAAAGCTGACCTGTCACAGTAGAAGGACCAGCATCAGCCTCAGCTTGAGTCAGGGCAAACACTCGGGCAGGAGCGGGTGTATCATCCTTCTTTTGCTCTAGCCGTAGCAATTGTGGACAATTTCTCTTCATATGACCCACCATTCCACAGTGGAAACAGGCCCTAGCCTGACACTCGCCCAGGTGATGCTTTTTACACCTCGGACATTCAGGAAAAGTCCGCCAGTTTTTGTTTCCACTACGACGGAAACCTTGGTTACCCTGGAATCTTTTGTTATGGCCTGCCGCTGATGATTCACTAGGTCTTTTCTTGCGGTCACCGGGATCAGTACCCCTAGCTGAACCAGCACCTGCTGTTTGCTTCCATGAATCTCTTCTGGCAATATTTTTCTTTCGTATCTGAGCTTCTGCACCCTCAGAAACTAAGGCCAACTCAACTATTTGAGCATAAGTTCGGGCAACCCCCGGTTGTTTAGAAGCAACAATCACATCCCGGGCGATGTGTTCATCCAGCCCCCGTATAAACTTTTCTTTTCTAGCAGCTTCAGTAGCCACCTCATCTGAGGCAAACTTTGCCAGTCGATCAAACTTAGTAGCATACTTTGTCACAGTCATACTACCCTGAGTTAACCGTATAAACTCTTCTGCCTTTGCTGCCTTAATAGACTCATTATAATACTTCTCATAAAATAAGGCCCGAAAAGTTTCCCAGGTCATGTTATTCAGATCATGGCCCTGAGATACAATCTTACACCAAATACGGGCATCATCTCGTAGCATATAGGTAGCACACCTGACCCGGTCATTATCTTCAACTCGCATAAAATCGAAAATGGATGTTATCATACTCATCCATTGCTCCGCCTTGAGTGGATCAGCACCACCCTCAAACACTGGCGGATTCTGCTTCCTGAACCGCTCATACAATGGTTCCAAACGATTCCCTGCATCCGGTGGCACTACTAGAGGTGCCGGAGGATCAGGATTAAGATTTAGAGCAGGCTGAGCTCGCTGCTCTCTTAATTCTCTGATTTGCTCACCCTGCTGCCGAATAGTTTCTTGCATAGCAGCATATAACTCTTCCCAATTAGGTGGTGGTAAAGGGTTCTCACCCTCACCGGCAGCCCCGAGCCCAGCTAGCTCGCGGGTACCCCTACCAGTCCGCCTCGGGTGCATAACTATACACCTGCGATCACATTCCAAGTAATAACAATGCTGATAAGTATTTCCATATATTATAATTCTTCCCACACCATTCCGATATCAACATAATTCAAATAATCAGGTAATCAGAAAATTAACAAGCTATCTTTTAACTTAAAGCTTACTAAACCATGAGTCGATCAGGTCCTTGCAGTCAATGTACATATCAAACCAGTCTTCATGATCTAAAAACCTTGGCGCTCTGATACCATGTTGTAACGCCCTGTCCAACAGGGACGCCACGTGTGTGCAATTTATTTAAAATACCAATAATTATATAAGATTTAATTATACTAAAAGTGTGGGTAATTAAATTTTGATAGTTAAAACTCAGCCTTTAAACTGTTTAACAAAAGATAAGTAACATGAATTACGGGGTTCCCCTGTTTTCAAAATATTTACAAACTGATTTCAAAGTATTTTACAACATAAGCTTTATATTTTCCAAAATACAATCAAAATAGAGCATCCTGTAAACTGGGCTGCCTACGGCTGGTATGTACATTGCTGCTGCGACCATAAACTCATGGTTGCTCGACTTTAGCCTTTCCTTTACCTGCACCATAAAGCACCAGTGAGTCACAGAGACTCAGCAAGAAAGTGATCAAAACAATAATTGAAAGAAGATAATTATTAACTTAATCTCGTGCCATTATGTTCACTTACTATTCGATAATAATAATCATTCATTTGAACATCACACATTCCTGGTACTTAATAAAGTACCACTTTTTTTTACCACTCGTCACATACGAGCTGAATATGTCACTACCGTTGCCCGATAAAGCAAACGATAAGTAAGAAACCTAACCGCAGTTTCAAGAGTAATTACTCATAACGGTAATAACCGTTTCCAACCCTAGGTCATAACCTAGGCTTAATAAGCTTTTAATCAACATCATGATAATAATTAAGGTCACTTCCATTCATCCATTGATTTTTAACCACATACGGTGCTTACCACTTTTCTTACCTTAATTCAGAAGTCAAGAATATGGCCAACCTGGGTGGAAAAACAAGCTAGGCAATCCCGGTCCTATGTCACGACAATTGAAACACAATAAATACCTTAACTTAATATTCCGGATTAAAACCCTAATTTAAAACCGATTAGACTTAGCCTTCACCAACTATATAATAATTCAAATAACTCAAAATTATTCAAAGGCAGGTACTAGGTTCAACCCCGAGCTAAACAGGGTTCAGAGAAAAACCCGAGAAATTTTCCCCGTCAGAATCGGCCGACCGGTTACGATACAACAGAACCAATCCGATCGGACCGTTCTTTGTCGAACCGAGAAAATTTCTGGTTTTTCTCCCCCAGCTCGAACCAAAACCATTTCAGACCTAATTTGCACTTCCAGAACAGTTCAATATACCAACTATAACATATTCAACACATCATTTAATCACAATTCACCATTTAACTCAAAATCACCATCTTACTTGACAATTTTCATTTAAACATCACTTTCAACACCTATTTAATTGAACAGCCCTTAATTTCACTCAATCTTCATTCAAACAAGTTTCAAATCAACCCTAAGAACCTACCCTAACCTCAGTTCATACCCCAGCTCAGGATTTAATGAAAACCTTACCAAAACCTAACTAAACTCAAGGAAATGAATTAAGAAAAGAATAGAAGGATCATACCTCCACTTAGCTAGCTTCTAGGGTTAGGATTAGCTCAAGAAATTGAAGAAAAGAAATGAGTTTTCCTTGGTTCCCAGCTGCTTCAAGAATCGGCAAGAGAGGAAGAAGAAAATGCTTGAAGTTATGAAATTTTGTTGTTTTTTTTTTTTTGTTTTCTTGCCTTGGAAGCAACTTAAATAAGGTTGCCTTTCTCTTTTTTTTTTTTTAAACTAACAATCAGCCACTAGAAAGTCAAAGGTCAAAAAAAGTCAAAACATAAAAATGACTAGTTTACCCTTCAAAGAAACTTAAACTAAAATTATAACCTAGGGGCATTTATGGTAATTTTACTAATTCCCCAATTCGACATTCTAATAAAATTCTAACTTAATCCGGGATATTCTCAAAATAATTCTTTCATTAATGTCGTGACATTGCTAATCACATAGCTAAAATTCCACAATTGTCGGGCCCAAAAATAACGTATTTCATTAATTAATTTCTCAACAATTACCTAAGTAAGATCATAATCCTACTTCATTTCTCAAGAAATTACATATTTAATAAAATATGTCCATTTAAATATTATTTATTTTCTGGGATATTACAGGTATAGAACTTTAAAATTCTCCCACTCAATTAAGGTAGTGTGAAACTTTAACAAAGAACTTTCAAAGGTATCAGACTTTTACTTACAACAGTAAAATCGAAATGGAACATACAATCAAGATCAAGAATTTATATTGACAATAGCTGACTCATTATATTACTTCCATGTTTAAACAAGATATGTGTTTCATAGGGAATTGTGGAATGGACTCCACCCCTAAGAATATACATATAGGGTACTATGGAAAACCTCCACCCCTAAGTATATAGAGATTATGATCCACCCCTAAAGGTAGTAGAGATCATGATTCTCTTAGTGTGATATAGTTTATGTGGAGTTGAATACTATCCAGAGTTTATTAGATATAAAAGATCGTTGAACTGCATAGTTTTCTTAACTTTTCTCCACCCCTATCAGATCATAAGATCCTTTTATTAAACAAATTCTTAATAATTGTATGAGAATTAACAATTATTGATAAACATAGAAATAATTTCTAGTGTTTATATATAATATAACTCTTTGAAGAGTTGAAAATATTATAGAATTTGCATCAATAATAAAAACACTTACACATACAAACATACAAATATAATGTGGTAATAATTGATGAAGATAAAATTAAATGAAGCTCAATCTCATAAATTGCAATAGTGAATTTTGAAAAAAAACTTTATTAATAAAAAAAAAATGTATTGCAACAATATGAGAGAAACAGGGATAAATATCCCTGACTAAAATTTGAAATCCAAATTGTCTTTAAACTAAAACAATTAATTCAAAAATTGAAGAGCTTCATCTTCATCTGGACGATTTCACCCTTGGTCCAGCTTTCTGATCCAACTCAATTGAGTTCAAGTAGCTTGGCCTATAAGAAGAAGAAAACAAATAAACAAAGTTTAGTCCAGAATCATAAATCCAATTGGATAACAATTCACTAAACTCTTAAAGTTTATAAATGGAAATACCTTGTTTCTTTGCAAGAAGTTTAGGACACTGGGGTTTCCAATGACCTTTTTCATTGCAGTGGAAACACTTTCCTTTAAGTGTAGCATCACCAGAAGGAACAGCCTTTTTCATGGCTTTTGTTCGCTTCTTGGTGTTCTTCCACTTCTTCTTCGATTTGGGCTTTGAAGCAGAGGCAACATTTGCTTCAGGTTTTATCGTCCCATTACCATTACCAGGATTATGAGGTTTACTCCCTTTCTTCTTGGGTCCTCCAATCAAATTTTCATAAGTTTGAAGGTCATTGACTAATTCATGAAAGTCAATTTCCTTCTTATTCATGACATAATTTGATGTATATGGTAGAAATGCTGGAGTCAGGCTATTCAAGATAAGACTTACTTGAGTAGCACTGTCCATTTCAGCACCATGATCCTGGGCTTCTTGGAAATAACTGGACATGAGGAGAACATGATCACGCACGTTTTGATGAGGTTCCATCCGTGCGTTAATGTACTTCTTAGTCGCGTCAAAGCGTGACTGAAGTGATGCCTTACCGAATAGCTCATTTAACTTCGTCATAACTTCAGCAGCCTTCTCGGTTTTAGAAAACCGAGTTTTGAGGGTGTCAACCATGCTGGAAAGCATAAAGTATAGAGCTTTGTCATTTGCTTTCTGCCAACGCTCATACTTTTCTTTCACAGCTTTGGATGCATTGTCCCCAGGCACTTCAGGTGACGGCTCAGTTAAAACAAACAAGGCACTTTCTCCTATGAGAGCAATATTAATGTTCTCATTCCATTTATTAAAGTTAGATCCATTCAGCTTGTTTTCAGTTAGCAGTGATAACATGGGATTCATTTTGACAAAACAGGATACTACAAAATAATAGAAATCAACAAATAGAAATTAAATAATGGTTTAACACAAAATCAATTCAGAAATTATAAGCACATAGCAAGTAGGAATGATATGAGAAAATACTTAAAAAATTCAATCCTAAATAATTTCCAAGGTTTTCAACAAGGCGATATCGTTGTCCCGTTTAGGCGAGAGTCAAAGCTACCATCCATTGAATAGAGTTGTCAGCTCATCTAAAATGTTAAACATTCTAGCAACCTTTTATTCGATCAAGATCAGAATCCAGCGTTGTCCCGTTTAGGCGAGAGTCAAGGCTATTCCATCTCATGAGCTTCTACCATTGTTTCGCAATTTGCAAGTCAAATATGGTCGCCACCATTAGGGTGATCTATACCATATAAAACACTTACAAACCACTTATCATGCGAGATTAAACGGTGCGAAATTGCTAATGAACGTTCCTCCATTAGGGAGGATTACTCACTAAAACAAACGCGGTGTAAAACCCACAATGGAGATCGAATATCTTAATAATAATAAAGCTCATTGTTTAAAATGTATTTTCTTTATTATTCTAATAAATAAATCTCATTAAATTCTATTTAAGAATTAAAATTCAAAAATAAGAATTTAATATAATATTTATAAAATTATACTTAGATGGTGATTGAAATAAAATTAATTATTTCCATCTTAGTAATAATCTTAAATATAAATATTAAGGAAATTAATTTAAGTTGAATTAAATAAAATAATTAGCAACTTAAAAATTTCCTTTGAGAATATATTTATTGGGTTCGAAAATTTAAAGTATATAAAAATACAATTTTCGAAAATAATAAAATAGAAAAGAAATACTTCAAGCAAAAATATCATCTATCTAGATTTTCTTTTGACTAGTTAATTCAATTTCTAATAATATATATATATATTTTAAATTCATTTATTTTAAATTAATCAATTAAATGAAAAAATCATTGACTTGAGTTGGTCCAAGAATTAATTAAAATAAATAATTAATTTACAACTCAATCTATTTTTCAAAAAAAAATCGAAAAATATTGCATAATTAAAATGCAAATTTCGAAATTGATTAATAAAAAAAAGAAAAATATATATTTTGAAAATTATTTAAATTTAAGTTGAAAAATTAAATTTCAACCTAAAAATAATTTTCTATTTAATTAAGTGTCATGAAAAAATCAATAAATATTTAAGTATCATGATGAAAATCAACTTAGATATTTAGATTCTTCAAGTTAATTAAATGTATTAAATTCAAGAAATAAATAATTAAGTGTAGAGAAGGCTTAATTATTAATTTCTATTTAATACTAGGAAAAATATACTTAATAAAATTGTACCAAAATTAATTATTTAAATGATTAATTTCACAAAGTATAATTTTCCTATTTAAATATTAGAAATAATAAGTAGTCTAGAAATTACTATCTAGAAAATATCTTATTTGACTAAGTATCTTTTCAAAAATTTGAAAAATATCTAATTTAAGTTATATAGAAAAAAATCTAAAACTTAAATAATTTCAAATTTAGATTTAATTAAATATCAAAATTAAGTTGTAACCACTTAATTTGAAGATATCTTTTTAAAGTTAATATTTGAAAAGATATTAACCAAAAAAAATATCTAAAATATTCCATTTCAAGTTAATATTTGAAAAGATATTAACTTAAAAAAAATATCTTAAGAATCTTTAATAACTAATGCCTAGGATTCCTCAACTTGATTTAAAATTTAAATCAAATATTCAAATTTAAGTTAGTTAAGAAAAATCAGTTGATGCAACTAATTTATAACTTAAATAGGAATATTTAATTAAACAAGCTCCAGAAAGAATCTAGTTAGTTAAAATTCTATATTTAATTAAATACAAGAAAAATACAAATAGTTTGTCTAGAAATAATATCTAAACTAAAAGTGTTTTTCTTAAGATTAACTTTAAAATATTAAAATGAAAATAAATTTCATATATTTTAAAAGTTAATTATGTTGCTAATTCAATTTTATTAGGTCAAACTAATATAATTAACCTAGTACAGTTATTCAAATCAGGCAAATGGGCCTTCACAATTGGGGTAGTTCATGTGAGGGGGTGCTGGGTTCAATATATCGTACCCACTTCTATGGCTCCCAACTCTCACACAAGGCCCAAAAGAGAGGAATTTAACCTTAAAATAAATAACTGTTATTAATTGAATAGGTCCAATAACTAAATGGACATAAATAAAATCTATCATGGTGTGACATTTTATTTAGCAACAACCTATATGCATCTATATAACAAAATAAACATATAGGCTCACACAGGCACACTTTGGATGGATCCTATCATGTTGCTAGGTCATACACAAATGAAAGAAGAATGTAAAATTTACCTGTTACAAATTATTAACTTGACCAAGGGAGCCATCAGATCATTAGATCTGGCAAAAAGTAACCATGGCTATTTGCGATCAAGTAATAATAGGTTTTTAAAACTTACACACAAGCTAAAAACACATACTCCTGCAACAAGGTTAGTGGATAGTTGGAAGTAGGATTTATTTAATTTTAAATAAATAATTTCGAAAAATAAATAATTAAATAATTAAAAAAAAAATTTAATTTTCGAAAAAAATTTTTTTAAAAAAAATTAATTAATTTCGAAAATAAAATAAAAAATAAATTTAAATTTCGAAATTATTTAAAAATAAATATTTAAAATTAAACCTACTTTTTGAAAAATTAGGTTTCAACCAACCTAAATATCATTTCAAAAAATTTGCTAACTACTTTTAAAAAATTAAGTGTTATTTTAAAAATAAAAATTAAATAAAATTAGAAAAGATAAATAAAATATCTTTTCAGATTTTAAATTTAATTTAAATAAATAAAATAACAAAATTTAAAAGTTAGCAAAATATCTTACATCTATTTAAAATTACATGATTATAAATATCTTATTTTAAATAAGGTCAAAATATCTAAGAAGATTTAATTTAAAAAAAAAACTCTTAAAAGATAAGATATTATTTAAAATATCTTAAAAGATAAGATATTTTTAAAATATCTTAAAAGATATTATAAATATCTTAAAAGATATTATAAATATCTTATAAAATCTGACCTTAAATTTAAAAAAAATATAATCAAATTTAAAAATAAGATAGATTTTTAAGCAAAAAGATAAATACTAATTCTATTCAAATTCAAATTACACTAATATCTTGAATTAAATTAAAAAAAAAAATTAATTCAAAATGATAATTAGAATTGAATTAGGAATAGTAATAGTATATATACAAAACCATACAAAAAATTGGAAGTTAATTCCATGAAAAAGTATGAAAAATTGAAGAAAAAAGAAAAAATTCGAAACTGTACGGACAGTTCTGCGATCGCAGGAAAATATCAAGACAAAATTTCCGATTTTGTCAAATCTTCAAAAAAATCATAACTAATTCAAATAAAATCCAAATTGAGTTCTGTAAAAGGCTAACTTGCTAAATTTTTTCCATACTATCCAATAAAAATAATTTCAGAAACGAAATCACAATTATTTTTCACGAAAATTTCACAAACATCAATCAATCATCAAATAACACTCAATACAACATGATACCATCCAAAGAACATACAAACAATCGTTTTAAAGTCCAAATTACATGTAAGTAAATCAATTACCATGGCTCTGAGGCCAGTTGTTGGGAATTATTTTACCAGGATCTTAGATCTACTCACAAGTATGTTGTTTAAACATCCTAAATATGAACTTTCTAAAACGATAAATTAAACACATATAAAGTTAAGAAAACCTTACATTGATGCAGCGGAATAAATGTCTCCTTCCACTCAGATCTCTAACCCTTGATTCCTTTCTGTAGCAGAGTATAATCAAGATCTGAGCCCGAATGTCCTCCTTCTTCAAGCTTTGATCCTTCACAGTCTTCCAATCTATGATTGAGTTGCGCTTCTTGTGTGTGGGCACTTACTCTTTCACTAGGGTCACGAAAAAGATGAAGGGAAAAGAGAGAGAGATATTTCGGCCAAGGAAGAAAGTGGGGAAGGCTCAGTTTTCTGAAGAGAGAAATTTCTGTCAGGAAGCTGATCTGAAAACTTGTGTTTTGACTGAGCCATCACTTTCTATTTATAGGCAACTACTAGGTCTAGGTTTAGAATTATTTGGCATTAAAATAATGAAAATAATAATTTGAAAAATCAACATTAAGTGGTCGGCCACATGGTGTTATTGGGCCTCACTTAATTTTGCAATTTTATCAAATTTTGTCTCTATTTTCTCAAAAATGCCAATTTTCCAATTCTAACCTTTTAAATGCCAAAACTAATTATTTAATAACTAAAATAGATTATTAAATAATATTGTCATTTAATTTAATTATTAATTAGACATATAAAGTCCATTAATAAATAAATAAACCTAGAAAACTCTTTTCCTTACAATTTCACCCCTGCTTAGTAAAAATTCATAAAATTAGACATAGTCTAACTTTAGAATTATAATTGACCAATCACGAATCAATTAATGAGTCTTACAAGCAGAATGTTCTCAACTAGAATGGGGACCATGGATCTATATGCTGAGCTTCCAATAAGTGAACCAAATTTACCAAGTAAATTCCTACTTATTAATTCTTCGTTGAATCCACTCTTAGAACTTAGAATTGCACTCTCAGACTTATATAGAGCATATTGTATGTTTCACGATACCAATATACTATCTCATTTAACCATTGTTATAATCTTATTGTGATTTAAAGATCCTCTATATAGATGATTTACATCGAGATGGGATTTCTTTACCGTTCTCACCTCTCAATGTATTTTGCCCCTTAAAACACTTAGCTACCTGTAAATGGTGTTTAGTGATCTAATAATTAGTCAGTTAAACAAGAGCTCATCCATTTACTTCTATTTGCTAAGCTCGAAGGGAATCATCACTTAACTTTTATACACCAGTAGAAGCTATAGATTCCATATTTATGTTCAGCACTCCCACTCAATCATACTATCATGTTCCCAAAATATACGTATCACCCTGACCCAAAAGTAGGCTTAACTAATAAATCTAAGAACATGAATAGCACTCCTGAGTTGAGCCTAAGCATATCAGGATTTAGATTCTTTTAATCTTAAGATCAACTACTGATATTGACTTGGAAAGATATGTATAACGGTAAGTTTGTAATATCTTAACTTAGTTGCAATATCGGTCCAGTCCAATGTATACTCCATACATTCGAAACTAGTATACTTTACTAATGTCCTGGAAAGAACATAACACTTACTCCAAGTGTAAGTACACATCATCGCTGATTATCACATTAGTGTAAATCCAATAACACTGATGAAACAGGGACCAAAACTTTTGATTCATATGATCACAATCACATTCCACTGTGTTGACGATACTGTAATTGTGAATAAACATATGATCTGGATTTAACTGATTTTGTGTGTATGAATGTAATAAACATATCAAACATATTAAACCATTAGCATGCAGAATTCATGCAAACATCAATCACTTCAAATTTCTTATATTGATAACTAATCAGATTGTAAAGAGTTTTATTTAGGACATAAAACCCAACACTTACCGCCTCAGAGAGCCAGGTCAGAAATTTCACTTCAAAAGTCATGGATCGGGCCGTTGTTCCACAGACAAAGACTAGGTAACTTAATTATAATTGATTTTTTTGTTATTTAACTTGAATTTAATTTGCATACTTTTATTTATTTACTTTTTATTGTCTCATACAACGGTAACTGCGGGATGTACGTGATAGAGCACATCGAGCATAGTATGCTGGAGACTACGTTTGATAATGTGCACGATGAGAATATGAAGAAATTTAGAGAGCGGTGGTGTGTAGATTTGTTTTATGAGAATTTAGCATGAACAAATGTGTTTTTTATTTGGTATTTATTAAGATAACAATGTAACTGGTTTTTTTTATTGGTATGTTTATGTTTTTTTAAGAGTTCATACAAATTTTACGCCTTTCTTTCATGCAACAAATTATAATAATTATGTAAATATAAAATATCACAAATTCGAATATTTAAAATAGCCCAACATTAATTCAATAACAATACATAATAGTCCAACACATCACGATACAAATAAACTAAAATAACATTTTTAACCTCGGTAGTTGCAAGTGCTTTTGTTGTGCCCATTGGCACCGCACTTGCTACAATTTCGTGATTTGATAATCCTTTCACCGTTACAAGCAGTTCGGTTGTTCTTAATTCTTCCAACCTTTTGCTTCTTGGGTCGCCCTACTGGTTGCTTCTCAACAGGCACTCCAACTATCATGTTCTTGATGTCATCAGGCAATTCCCAATCATCCTCGTCACCAACTGGCATAATTGTTCCTTCATATGTCCTCCTCCAATATTCAGTCGTGTAATATGGCGAGCATAGTGTGTACGCGCTAATACTTCGCTCCTGAGATGCATCACATGCATGAGGACAAGGAAACTTCATGCACTGGAACAAGCCGCAAGTGCAAGTATGTTCCTGCAAGTCCACTACGCCACTGGTCATAACTGTTCCTCCAGGGTGAACCTGCAACGTGTAAGGCCCGCATGAGTCAACGTTCAAATACCGACCTTTTTCAAAATGCAATGTCAAGTCCTCCTCCATTTCTAGTGCTAGGGGTTTTGTCCACTTGTCAGCTTTTTCTTTTCGTGAAGCAAACCACTTCTGGACTTTGGACCTCAGGAATGCTACAGCAGCAGTGATCGGGAAGCCTCTTGCATCCTTAGTTGTGTTGTTGAAGCTCTCAGTCCAGTTGCTCGTCATTACATTGTAACGTACCCCTGGAAAGTACGACCGGACCCATTTTTCAAATCCAATTTCCTCAAGATATTGTGCAACCGTTGGATTCATGGCCCGAATGTTCTCAAATTCTCTGTGAAACTCTGATCTTGAATACGTGTAGGCACACATGTAAATGTGATTCGTGAAGATGTCAGTCTTGAACTTGTGGTTGACGTTCATAATAATGTGGTGGTAGCATGCACCGTGGTGTGCATCAGGGAACACGATATCCAAAGCACGAACAATGCTTTGATGCCTATCCGAAACAAAAGCTAAGTTTTCAACATCACCAATCGTTTCTTTCAATTTTCTCATAAAATATAGCAAAAGCTATCGGAAAGATATGACTCCCTGCATCCAAAGCCACTGCACACAACATTTGCCCACCATACCTAGTCTTCAAGAAAGACCCATCAACACATACAACAGGTCGACAAAACCTAAACCCCCGAATAGAAGGACCCAGAGAGAAGAAACAATACTTGAAGCGACCATCTTCTACCACAAAATTCGTGATGGTACCTGGATTCCGCAACTGTAGCATGTGCAAGTAACTAGGTAATTTCGAGTACGAATCTTCAGGTGTACCCCGAGCTAGGTGTAGTGCCTTCTCTCTGCACCTCCATGCCTTTTCGTAACTCATTTGGATCCCGTAATCCGTGTGCATACTTTTTCTTATATCAGAGGGCAACTGATCCGAGCCGTCAGTTGCGAACTTATCCTTAATTAGATGGGCAACTATTACAGGTGATGCTTGACGGTTATCTTTTCCTCGAAGATCAAGGGAACATGTATGTACATTATGAAATGTACTCACCTCAAACATGTTAGAAAGTACGTTCTTCTTCGCTCTTAATCTCCACCCACAATCTATATCCTTACATGTGACGTACCAAATATCAGTACCGGACTTCCTAACGTAGTAGTCAAACCCTTTCTTCATTGCATACAGGCCAACAACCATCTTTAAATGCTCTTTGTCTCTAAAAAACTTTCCCACATGTAACTCCTCGCCTGGTATGCCACCCGTAGATATATAATGACTATGATCCTTGATGTCTTCTCTTGTATACATTTTCTCCTTGAATTTACCGTAACTTGTCGAAGAAGAAAATGGATCGCTCCATCCAGTCACATTGGTCCCTCGAGCATCAGTAGGACCACTAATATCATTGGTCTCTCTACCATTATTAGGACCTGTACTGTCAGTAGTTCCTCTAGCATGACTGGTTTCGCCTGGACGACTACTACTAGTACCAGGTGTTTGGCAATTTTCTCTACGGGGCATTCTTTTCCGTGTCGGTGGCCTCGGTGGTATTTGGTACGATAGTGGAGTCAAGTTCAAAGGTACAGCAGCAGCGGCCTCTGTACCTTGGTCGTCTCTTACGCCATCATTGCCCTCAACATAACATTCAGGGTCTGGACCATTAAAAAAACCATCGATGAACGGGATTTGTGCTACAATATCAGCACTCGGCATCATATTGTTTAATTCAGGTAATAAATCCGCAACCAACACCTCTGGATTTGTTTCTGGAACAAAACTCCCAACCTCGCTACGATTATCCTTAACAGAACTTGGTGTGGGACTAGGATCTACGCAAACATTCTTCTTTAACAAAGTCACAAACAAATGAGTAAATTCATCTGGCTTCTTCGCAAGTATAGATAAAATGTACCTTGCACGCTTATCATTTCCAATAACTTCAGGGCGATACTCAAAGCCTTTCTTGTACTTGTAATGTACTTCCAATTTCAAGTCATACTCCACTTTGTCGACATCCAGTTCTTCGTACAAAACATCAACCAAACCTGAGTAGCTTAGGTTCGGATCAATGTCAAATGTCAAATTGTCGCCCCGTTTATAAACCCAATCTCTACCATCAAACTTCCAAACACCATTATACATAACACACGCATTAACAGTTGAACCTGCCACATACATTCAAAAAAACACAGTTATAATTTACAACAAAAATCTCACAAAAATAAATCTTAATTAATCATGAATTACGAAACAATAATAATTAACTTATAATAAAATAATAATTAATAATAATTCATATTTAATAATTAATAATAAACCAATTATTAATAAAAAAATGAAAAATAAAACAATAATTAATAATTCATAAGAAAACAATAATTAATAATAAAAAATAATTATTAATTGATAATAAAATATAATTAATAATTATTACTAAAACCATAAAAAATAAAACAATAATTAATAATAATTCATAATTAATAATTAATAATAATTCATAATTAATAATTAATAATAAAACAATAATTAATAATTCATAATAAAACGATAATTAAAACAATAATTACTAATTAATAATTAGTAATTATAATTAATAATAAAATAACTAAAAATAATAAAATAATTCTTAAAACATTAACTAAAATAATAATTAATAACCAATAATTATTAATAAAAGAATAATTAATAACACAAATATTAATAAATCACTACAATATAAATTAATCATACAATAATAAATAATAAATAATAATAATTACAAAAAAAAAGAAAATAAAATATTGCTGTAGGGTCCGATTGGTCTGACCCTCCTTTAAAAAATTCAAAAAAAAAATACAAAAACCAATCGGGTCCGATTGGGTCCGATTGGTCCGACCATCGGACCCATATGGGGAGGCATCGGCCCTTGGGTCCAAAAAATAAAAAAATAAAAAATAAAAAATAAAAAAACCAATCGGGTCCGATGGGGTCCGACTGGTCCGACCATCGGACCCATATGGGGGACATCGGACCCAGTGTCCAAAAATAAAAAAATTTAAAAAATATATATCGGGGGGCCGATGGGTCCGATGGTCGGACCCACATGGTCCGACCATCGGACCCATCGGGCCGTCATCCCTGACATCAAATTTTCAGCTTATCGGACCCCCATCGGGCCAGCATCGAGCCCGACGAAAAAAATGCAGAAAACCAGAAAAAATCCAGATTTTCACAGGCAGCAAACTTTTTAACAGAAAAAACAGTAAAATAACAGCAATAATCCACAGATCAAGCATCAAAACAACATTATAAACTAAATATAACAACAACAAACAAGATTACAGAAACAAAAAAAAATTACCCATTGCTTGTACAATGTTGCTCCTTGTATGATGCTCCCTCCAAATTTAAAGAAAATAGGTAGAAGGGGAGTTCGGCTGCTTATAATATAGTATAATGAAGAGAATGAGTGAAGAGTAAAAAATTTTATGGTGAGAGAAGGGGAGTTCGGCTTGTTAAGGGAATGGGATGAGAAGAAGAGAGAGGGGAGGGGTAATGTAATGTGGGGGTAAAATTGGGTTTTACAAAAACTTATCCCATTTTACAAATATTACATAGTATTAGTTTAGGATACCAATTTTTTGTTTTATTAAGCATGAAATTTCAAATTTCCCATATAAAATGAGATCATAGATACAAGAGGATAACTAGACCACAAAACCTTTCTAATAACTTCTGACAAGGCATATTTAGCAAGGTATGAGCTACAACATTTATGGATATAGAACAAAAAAAAATAGACTAGTAAAGTGAAATTCAAAAAAAAAAAAATATATATTATCTGATATCTACTAAGACTATACCCAAAAATGTCGCCAAAGAAATCTGGTTATAAAATTTCATTATCACATTCAAGCAATCTGATTCAAAAGGGACTCTGAAAACATTAGATGGCATCGTTTTTTAAGGCTAAAGCTTTTGTTATTTCAGGAGAGAAAGTACCCAAAATGAGCCAAACAACAACAACAAGAACCTCACATGTGGAGTCACAAACCACCATACCCAAATTGCATCTATCATTAATAGCATCAATAATTTTTACGATTCTCCTACCAGGCAGCACCCAAAAAGAACTGGAAGAACCATTAGGAGAGGAAGTCAAGTTCACAGCCGAGTGAATAGCACTGGGGTCCTTGCCTAATCTCTATTAATCAGTAAGAAAGTCACGACCCCAAGAAACAACAACATTTAGAGAAATTAATTTATCATCATGAACCTTTTTATTCCTCCTAAGATAGACTCTTCACATAATAATCAAAATTAACTCGAAAGAGGCCACATGCAAAGGATTGAGAAACTTATGGATGAAATTATAAAAATGATGACAAATAGCAAGAGGATTCCCCAAAGTTATATCACAAAGTTCGCTACACTCAATCAAAGATGGGCACCACCACAATGCATGATGGGTAGTTTTTACTTGAGTATCACAAATAGGACATACCTCATTTGCCAATAATTCATGCTTTGTAAGATTGCATTTAATTTAGGCATAGTTTGCTATGTTTCTTTAAGTTACTTGGTTTTTTTGTCATTCTTTTTGTGTTATTATTATTTGAATTATTATGATTAAAGGTTGTGAAAGCAGAATGCATGACAATTATCGTGGTTTTATATTGGATCATCTCTTCAGAATTGGGAGTACATGTGGTTGAATCTAATTTCTTAGTAGTTGTATCGTCGTTCGATAATAGACGTTCTTATTTCAATGAATCTGATTCATTATTAGAAGATGTTGTAAGTTTGTTGTTCAAATTTTTAGAAGTTTTATAATTTATATATGTCGGACAATCAATACAAATACATAATAATTGCACATAGATTAGCAATGCATGCTCTTTCAATGATTGAAGAACTTGTTTAGCTAAGGTTATGTTTGGTAAGAATGAGTGAGAGAAGGATGGATGGTAGAAAGAATGAGGAGTAGGAAGAATGGAGAGAATATTTGTTCTCCTTTATATTGTTTGGTATAAAGAGTATATGTGGAAAGATGGAGAGTAAAATAAATATTAAAATTACTATTTTATTATTTTTAATGCAATTATATATTATTTTTCAATGGTAGAAAAGATATTTTATATAATTTTTTTTTATTTTTTTAAATTTCTTCAAGTTAGGAGAAATTAAAAATAGTGTATTTAGAGCGAGAGCTTCTCTTTTCATCTCTCCTTTCCCTCTTGCCAAACAAAAGGATTCTCCAATCCTTTTATCTCCCTCCCTCCCTCTTTTTCTCCCCTCTACCAAACATAGTGTAAATAAGTTTCCTAAGCAATGTATACTCGTTTAACCTTAAAACATGGAAAAGCTAACTACTATGATATAGGCAAATACAATAATTATTCAAATAACAAATATAAGGTGGTGTTTGCTTGGGCCGACCCTGAGCATAGGCGGGCTAGGTACGCGCCTAAGGCTCACTCATTTTACGGGTCCAAATCAAAAAATTACATTTTAAAAAATATTCATATTTTTTTATTAATTTTTAAAAATACTATTTATCTTTATAGTAAAGGCCCAAAAAATTTTTTGTTTGCCTATAGCCAATTTCAGCTCAGGGCCGGCCCTACTGTTTGTTTTGATGTAATATAATGTAATGGGAATGGTAATTTTAATATGAATGATAATGTAATGGAATAAGAATTGTATTATGAATGATATTATGATATTTGATTTAACTCTATAATGAACATTGTAATCAAATAAAATAAGTTGTATATTGACAAAATTACTCTTAGTTTTATTATTTTTAATATTTAAAATTTAAATTAAAGTAAAAAAAAGAGCAAAACAGATATTTTCTAATAATCAATGTAATCATTATTACATTAATTTTATAATATAATGGACAATATATATGGTAATGATCATTGTACAATGTAAAGTGAAAACAAATAATATAATGATAGTGGTAATAATTATTCTGTTACAATCCATTTACACTAAACCAAACATTCTCTATGTTCAAAAAAAAAAAACAAACCAAACATCCTCTAAAGGGAAACCAATGCGACTATAAAGCCGAGTGGGTGATCGAAACGGCACCGTTGTGATGGAAAGCGTAGTGAAGGAAACGAGGGAAGCCTTGACTGCAGTTGAGGAGGAGCCAAAATCAATGGTCGACGGTGGGGTCCAAGACGTGTACGGTGAAGATTCCGCCACCGAGGATCAATTTGGCATTCCACGAAGCGTCTCCGTTGCTAGTTGTCGAGTCGAACTCTGTTTTTGGCGTTAGGAGAGGACAACTGTAGAGTTGGAAAAATAGTGCCAATGGTGATGATTATCGGAGGCACAATCACATGCTTTCAACAATCACGTTTCAAAATATTGATTTTATTGATAAGTTTTTCATTTCTTTCTGATTTTATTAATTTATTATTATCATTTTACAAAATTCGTGGAATATACTTACTTCAAGTTTTATGGCCTTATTCACCATTTGGAATGTTGACCGAGGTTTTCGGCAACCAATATAATAATAGTATTTAAGAAAGCTATAAGGAATTAATGAGAGAGATTTTTACGTGGTTTGGGCATTAATGAGCCTTAGTCCACGAGTCTGTGTATTTATGAGAGTATTTATTACAGAGAATGTTCTTGGTGGTTTTCCTCTCTAGTTCTTCTGAAACCCAGAATTCTCGACTCCTGCCTCAATGAGTTTGGGGGGTATTTATAGTGTTTTTGTGGGGTGATCCCTAGAATTGAGGTACATGTCTTTCTGTAATATTCAGTAAAGGCACACATTCCAAATGGATACATCATAAGAAATGCACGGTCTAATCCCTAGGCTTTTTAGGGGTTTAATGGACGTAGTCCTTTATCCTTCCTTGATTGATGTGATTTCTCATAAAGTAGCTGTCACTAGGCTCATTAATCATAGCGTAGTAGCTGCAGAAGGGGGGTTATGCCGTCAGACTTTAATACATATGGCAGTTTTGATACGCCTTCTCCCATGCGGCATTAAATGCGAGGTGACTGTTCAGATAGGATTTGATACCTCCCAGAGATGCTTTGTTGTAGCTTTGCTCTCCGGGAGTATGTGAAACTCACATGCCTTCTCAGGGAGGCATGTTAAATGCTGATCCCTTTGATTAAAGAGACTTAGTTGAATTATCCCAGAGTTTAACCTCTTCAGTCTACGTGTCTCAATCCGGTATGTCAACGTATTTTGGACAAAACCAGGGGCAACATTTACCCCCCAAGCCTTGTTTGGTAAACAAGTAAACAAGGCTTGCTTAGATGTTTCTGGTTAGGGCTGAACATCGGCCGAGTTTACAGGGTTTCGGGTTGGCGGGTTTCGGGTTCACGGGTTTCGGGTTCAAAAAATTGAAACCGAACCCGGACTCGAATAGGGCACGGGTTGGCGGGTTGGCGGGTTGGCGGGTCACGGGTTGGCGGGTTTTGGTTGGTCGGGTTTAGCGGGTTGGCGGGTTGACCCGGTCAACTCAGTCAACTCGGTCAACTCTTTAAAAAAATTAATTTTTTATTCAAATATATTTTTTTTTTATTTATTAAATTAAGTATATATAATATAACAATTTGTTCATAGTATCTACTATTGAAAAAAAAAATGCATTAATCAATCCAACCAACAAACAAACAACCTATTTATCAAAGATTTAAATCAAACTTCATATTTATGTTCATGAATCATGATAAAAGTGAAAACTAAAATATTTCAAAATACATCCATATCCAATATTCAAAGTCCATAAAAATCTAAACTCCATATTATATATATATATAAAAAAAATATATATATAATATATTTATAAACTGGGTTAGCGGGCGGGTTCGCGGGTTCAACCCGAAACCCGGTACCCCTAAAATCTCAACCCGCCAACCCACCCGAAGGGTACCGGGTTGAACCCAACCCGCCCGAAACTTTTTTTAAAAAAAAATTTTGCGGGTTCACCAGTTCGGGTTCAGGCGGGTTGCTCGGGTTCGGGTAAAACCCGCTCAAAATGTTCAGCCCTACTTCTGGTTGATTTATTAGCTTCCTGGCACGTGCCTTGGGCGCGTGGGGATGTATTTATGACCATCATTATTGCAGTTATTTGCTTTTTGCAGACAACAATTCGTTTTCTGTCCATTTATTGATACGGCGCATTAATTGGGTGTCAGTCGAATACTCAAACGTTTTCTACCGCCTTGATGAGCGCTTATCCCAACGTTGAATCTGTAGAATGCAAATCGATTGCCATCCCGACCGTACGATGATGGTCGACCACAGCTATCTCACACCTGTTCTGGCCTATAAAAGCCAGCCTTCTTACTTCATTTGGTTACTTTCAGCATTTTACCGAATTTTCTTAGAGTTTTCTTAGAGAGAAAAGAAATTTCAAACACCATAGATTACTTGCTTCTCTTCCTTCGCCGTTGCCAGTCTTCATTCTACCGGCGATCAACACCAACCCCCAGCCTTCAAACTTCATGTAAGTTCTTCGTATACCTTATACTTGCTTACTGTTCGTTTATATAGCATGTTTTATGATTTCTGGGTTGGATGTCGAACTTCTAGGAATGTGTTTGCCTAAGTTTACTATACGATGCGTTAAATTCCTCTTTTTTGCATCTTGATTGCTCATTTTCACTACGTTTCTGTTGACGAATCATCCTTATCTTACGTAATAACGTCTTTAGGGCTTAGAGTAGATCTTGCTTTCTTAGCTTTGCCCTTTTTTCCTTTTTCTCTTTCTTTCTTTTGCAATGTCACTGCCTTTGGGATTTTTGCACCCGATTCTTGCCAAGGAAAATCTCTTGGGGTTTTCCTATTTGGCAAGTGTCCGGAGGAGGCCTCTTTCCAGCGGTTAGGGGACCCCCATTCCCTTTTTTGAACATTAGGGTTTGGTTTGGGGCCTAACTGCTGGATTTTTTCGATTTTTTTAGAACCAAAATGTCTGCTTCCGCGTCTAATTCTAAGTCTTCCAAGAAGGGAGAGGTTCAACTGGCCACCCTGGAGGAGGTCATGCAGACTCCCGTGGCCCAAGAGAACTTTAAATCCCGTGCTAACGGTTGGGAGGCGGATGAGCTCCACTCCACATTGACTTGTGGTCACCAGCTTGAAAAGATCGTGGTGGTGGCAGGCATCAAACCATCAGCCTCCGGGACCTTCCACCGGCTGCCTCGAGATGAGGAGACACCTAATCACAACTATGGGGGCTTCGGCGCTTGGAGCCAGACCCATTTGATGTCCGGGGCTATGCTCCCTCTTCAAGACTATTTTGTAAACTTCTTAGTTTTTGTTGGCCTTGCACCGTACCAACTAATCCCTCAAGCCTACCGCCTGCTTTCAGGCTTGTTTATTTTGTATGCTGCCTGGAGCTGGGGTTCACCCAATCCGGCTGAAATTTTATATTTTTATGAACTTGTATCTGTCCCCAAGAAGGGGGACAAATTTAAAGACGGATTTTATGGCCTTCGGGCCCACCCTTTGAACGAGGGCCCTGTCCCTTTCAACTATCAAAAGCACATGAAGGAGTATCGCCACCGCTTCTTCTTTTCCTCCGGTTTCCAGGCCATGGACCGCCCGAAGCTTCTTACGGAATGGGTTAGGATCCCTCCTTACATGCGGACCGCACCTACTCGAGTATTCCTCCAGCGGGCCAAGACTTTCTCCACTTATGACAAGAAGGCCCTCAACGTTGGGGACTTGGTCACGACGAAGAACTGTCGAAAGGCCAAACTGATATCCGAGAATCAGTCGGTGGATGACTTCAATCTTTCCAATGTCATCTGCCAGAATGTAAGGACTCCGACTGCGGAAAGGGCGCTCCGGGTGGAAATAATCGCCTCGGCGGAGGACCGGTACCAGAAGTACCTCTTTAGGAGGGAACAAGAGCTGGCCTACATCAAGGCCCGGGCTGCAGCCGGGAGGACCCTTCGTCTGGAAGCTCCTCCAGAGCGGAGGCCCTCAAGGCCCAAGCCTGCGGCCCCGGTTCCCAACACTGGTGCTCCCGACGCCAGTACTTCAGGTTCTGGTAAGTCTCCTTTAGTAATTCATCATGTTCCTTCTGTCGGGGAGTATACCCAACTTAGACTTATAGGGTTCGATGAGCGCCTCTGTAGGTTTAGAATGCCTTCCACCCGGTGGGGGAGTCACGCTAAAGAATATTATTTTTCCCACTTGGGCCATTTCTTGGGTCGGTCCCGGATGGGCTCTGGACCTCCGGCGCCTATTCCCCTGGACCATTCAGCCCATTTATCCTCCAGCTGGTTTCTCCCCTCGGACAACTTTCTTGGGGATGATGAAGCCAGCATTGTAGTCCAAGACTTTTCTAGGGCTGAATTAGAGAGTCAGGGTAGGACTAGTTGTATTGCTTTCTTGTTGGGCGCACACCTTTCTCATGATTATTTAAACACTTCGTTTATTTCTTTGTTGCAGTAGCTAGGCCTATGGAAAATCCTCTGGCTACTCTTGCTGAGGCATATAGCCCTGACGCCTCTCTGCCTCCGGCTCCATCCCAGTTGGTGACCCCCGGGAGGTCCTCGTCCAGTGCCCCTTCAGGCACGATCGTCTTGATAGACGAGGAGGGGGGAGTCGAGGAGGATGAGGTCGAGGTTGCAGCCGCCCTTAATCGCAAGCGGAAGGGTAAGATGGTTGAAACCGGGCCTTCTAAGCGGACCCAGAGGGGGGACACTCCGGCGGTGAGCAATGAATCTGGGATTCCTCCCGAAGCGGAGGAATACACTGTGCCGCACGGCATTGTGCTGACCCCGGTTCCTGCGGATGAGGAGAGGCAAATGCTCTGAGTTACCAAACACAACTACGCCCTGGATGAGTTCAGTCGGGGACACGCTAAGGTGGAGGCCCTAAAGAAGATTCTGCGGGAGGAGCAGCAGAACACTTTGCACGAGGATGCCTTCCGGAATCCTTGGGACCTGAACATGGACCCTTTGACGGATTGGTTCAACCACTTTGTAGGGCCTACCCTAGCTCCCTTTGCCTCGGAGATGACCAGCCAGTTTGTCTCCCACCTGACTCAATTCTCAGCCAAGAGATACGCGGCTTGTGCCTCCGTGAACTCTGTACACCAGGTGCAAGACATCAGCGCTGCTCTGGCCGCGGTGAGTACTTGTAATTTATTCCATTCTCTTATATTTTGTATAAGGCATCTGATTTCATTCTTGTTTCTTTTTTCAGATTACTGCCGAGACCGGCCGCCTTTCCAAGACCCTGATCGATCATGGGTTCGTCATGTCTGAATTTGGGGGCATAGACGAGGCCGTGAGGATTTTGCGAGACTTGTCTGCCGAAATGAGGGCATTCCAGGAGGAGGCCCTCCAAAGGGAGGCCCTTGCGGAGGCGAAGTACAGGGAGGAGGCCAAGCAGAAGGAGGCTCAGGCGGAGGCTAGGCACCAGGAGGAGCTGAAGGCGGAGGGCGAGGCTACAGCCAGGGCCAAGCGCGAGCTTCGGGAAGCCAGGGAGGCTATGGACGAAATGGCTACTAAGTTAAAGTCCTTAGAGGAGTTGCATCAGGCGGACTTGCAGTCGACGGCCAACCTGACTGTGGACGTGAAGGAGCTAAGGGATTTAAAAGATCGGGCCTTGAAAAAGGCCAAAAGAGATGAGCTCCTGACCCCAGTTGTCTGGAAGCATTGCGTCAAGCGCTTTGATGACGGCGTCTATATGGCCTGACACTCAAACGGTCAGAGCATCAAGCTTGACTTTTATCCCAAACCCGAGGAAGACCTTGCTAAGTTCCGGGAGAAGAAGAGGAGGCTTGATGCTTTGCTCGAAGAGCACCGGGGCCCTCGTCTTCCTCCTCGTATTGAATAGGCCGAGCAGTCCAACCAATTTCACCATTTACAACTATTTTTTTTCTTTTTTATTTACAGTCTCTTTTCTTTCAGACAATTTAAATTATTATCTTTTAAGGGGAGACAATTTAAATATACTTGATCATGTTTATTGTGTTGTCAACACAGTGGAAAGTAAACATGACTATGTGAATAAAGATTCTAGATTTATCAGAACACTGGGTTTTACTGATATGACAATCTACAACATAGTTTACTTGCATTTGGAGAAATGCTATGTTCTTTCCAGAACATTGGTTAAAGTAAAGCTTGGGTTGGATGCATGGAGTATGCATTGGAATGGACTGATATTGAACTTTGAAATAGATTTATTAAACTTACCGTAATATGTATTCAATTCAATATCACTAAGTTGATCCTAGATCAAATGATCTAAATCCTGATATGATTAGGTTCAATCTCAAGAGTATTATTCGTGTTCTTTGATTTGTTAGTTAAGCTTACTTTTGGGTCATGGTGATACGTACATTTTGGGAACACGGTAGTGTAATTGAGTGGGAGCGCTAATATAAATATGGAATCTATAGCTTCTATCTGGCGAATAGAAAGCAAAGGATGATTTCCTTCGAGCTTAACCAAACGAAAATAAATGGTGGAGTACTCATTTCACTTAGCTGAAATATCATTTATACAGGGTTAAGTGTTTTAAGGATAAAATACATTGTAAGGTGTTACGGTAATTAAATCCCTTTACAGTGTAAATCATCCATATAGAGGATCATTGATCAAATTAGAATTATAACAATGGATAACTAATGACGTGTCTATATGGTGGAACATATAGAGCGTTCTATATAACTGAGAGTGCAATTCTAAGTTCTATGCGTGGATTCAACGAAGAATTGATAAGTCAGTGAATTTAAGTTGTAAATTCTTGATCTGCTTATTGGAAGCTCGGATATATAGACCCATGGTCCCCTCACTAGTTGAGACAATATTACTTGTAAGACTCATTTAATTGGTTTTAATTAATCAATTATAATTCTCAAAGTTAGACTATGTCTATTTGAGAATGTATCACTTGTTAAGGGTAAAACAGTAAATAGAGAATTTCAAGGGTATATTTATTAATTGGGAAACTTTGATTAGTTTTATTATTAATAAATAAATGACAATATATTATTTGATAATTAATTATAATTATTAAATAATTGGATTTGACATTTATGTGGTTGAATAAGAGAATTGGCAGTTTTGACAAAATGGGAAACTAGGAATGTAGGAAAAGGAAAGTTGGAAAAGTGGAAGGCCTTGTTTCCACATTGCCTAGGCCGGCCACCTTGCTTCCCTTTTTCCATTTATTTTTCATTTTTTAATGCCAAGTAATTCAACCATAACCCTATGCGGTCTTCTATAAATAGAAGGTAAAGGCTTCAGATTTTAGACACACTTTGACATTATTTTCTTTCACTAAAAATTCATCTTGAAGCCGCCACTCTCTCTCTCTCTACCTTCTCTATTTTTTTCGAAATCCTCTAAGTGATATAGTAGTGCCCACACACATCAAGTAATACCTCAATCATAGTGAGGAAGGCTGTGTAGAATTCAGAATTAACAAAGAAGGACATTCGGGCTCAGATCTTGATTATACTCTGCGACAGAAAGGAATCAAGGGTTAGAGATCTGAGTGGGAGGAGACATATATTCCGCTGCACCCAATGTAAGATTTCTCTTACTTTTATGTGTTTAATTTTCTATCGTTTTAGAAGTTCATATTTAGGTTGTTAAATCAACATACTTGTGAGTAGATCTAAGATCCTGGTAAATTAATTCCAACAACTGGCACCAGAGCCAGGGTAAATTGATTTGCTTGCAAGAAATTTGGACTTAAAACGATTTGTTTGTGATTTGGATTGTATCATGTTGCTTTGTATGTCATATTGATGTTTGATTGTTGTTTGTGAATTCTGGGAAAAATAGTTACTTTTCTGTTTCTGTAATTATTTTTATTGGATAGTTTGGAAAATTCTAAGCAATTTACTTTTTTACAGAACTCGATTTCGATTTAATTTGAATTAGTTATGAATTTTTGAAAATTGGAAAAATTGGGATGATGAGCACTCTTCCCACGGGCGCAGAATGGCTGCATGCAGCCTCCCTGTGCCGTGAAAGCTCGGCCAGCTCCCCAGATGCGCGCGCGGAATGGTATGCTATGCATACCATCCGTACTGTTCATCAATTTTTTCATTTTCTTCGATTTTTCATGCTATTTCATGGAATTAACTTCCGATTTTTGGTGTAGTTTTGTATATTGATTTTTGTTTTTCAAATTTCAAATCTAATTATCAGAAATAAATTAATTTGATTTTTCAAAATTAATTTTAGATATTAGTGAAATTTGATTTTGAAAAAAGGAAAAAAAATCAAGTTTTTGCTTACCTCTTTTCTTATTTCCTTTAAAATTTGATTATTTTATTTTTTTAAGGTTAGATATTAATTTTTTTTTTTTTTTTGGTAACTTGATCTTATTTAAAATAAGATCACAATAATCATGATACTTTAAAAGGGGAAATAAGATATTTTGTTAACTTTTTTTAAATTTTGTTATTTTTTATTTAAATTAAATTGTAAAATGAGAAAAGGGTATGTATTTACCATTTTCTATTTTATTTAATTTATTAAATAACATGAAATTTAAAAGGTAAGTGAACAATTTTTTTTGAAATGATATTTTTTTTTTTTGAACAAAAGTAGGAACTTTATTACTTCAAATCATCCAAAACTAAAGATGAAATTACAAAAGGTAAAGACAAACTAGAAAAAATACGATCAGCCTCAGAAAGAGAGGATCGCGCCAGCTGGTGCGCAACCCTATTAGCAGATCGCTTAACAAAACTCAAAGAGATATTACCAATCTCGGCGCAGAGCGCCTTACAATCTAAAATAATATGGCCATAAGGAGAGACCATATTTTTATTGCTTTGAATATCACTAATCACTCTCAAACAATCAGATTCAAGGATGACCCCCACCCAACCATTGGACTTTATCCAACTCAAAGCTTCCTTAAATCCGAGAGCTTCCACCTCATGAGGCTGCAAAAGACCAGTCCTTAGCACAGTTTTTGCTTGCAGCACCATCCCAGCCGCACAACGAGCCACTAAACCCATGCCAAACCGAGCTTCGGTAGTGAACAAAGCGCCATCAACATTTACTTTGATGTAAGGAAAATTTGGAGGATACCATTTTTCACACAACACCCTTGATTGCACAGGAAGAGTTTCTTTTTCGAACTGTTGTGCGTTGCACCAGTCCGAAAAATTCACATTAGCCACGTGAATTACCTCTTCACTTGAAGGAGAAATAGCATTCCAAACAACATCATTACGAACTTTCCACACCGCCCAAAGAGTCATAGCAGCTTCGAGACGCTCGGCTTCACTCCAAGAAGCCAAACCTTCAACAAACCAGCTCCGAAACACCATTGCACCAGGTGCTACGGCCTGAACACGGGTCTGCTGCCAACACGAGCGTGAGAAACTACATCGCACCAGTACGTGTAATATAGTTTCAGGGGCAGCGTTACAAAAGGGACAGAGCATACCGACTTGGACATGTTAAGAGGCCAAAAGAAACTTAGTCGGAAGGCAATTCGCACTTGCTCTCCAGAGGAAATTAAGCACCTTCGGAGGTACTTTAATCGCCCATAACATCTTCCAAAAATCAGTAGCAGCAATGTCAAGATTATTACCATGAGTTTCTTGTTGCAGTCTATACGCACTCTTGACGGAGAAATTACCTTTGTCATCCTTTAGCCAATACCAATCCGCCTCCCTAACATAAGTCGAAATAGGAATACGCCAAACCAACTTTTTGTCCCGTTCGTTTAAAACATCCGAGAGCACCTCCTGATCCCATTCCATCTTGTCAATGTGCATTAGAGAACTCACCATTTGCCCATAGAGACACGGACTAACAGTCTCAATATACGGATTAGTCTCATCCATTAGCCAAGGGTCATTTAGGATGCTCACCCGAGTACCGTCACCAATCAAACGCCTTGCGCCAGAACGAACCAAAGCCTGGGCTTCCAACACACTCCGCCATATGTAACTTGGATTACTTCCTAAAGTAGCAGTAAGGTATGAACCAGAGGGGAAATATCTAGCTTTAAAAACTTTCGTAGCTAGAGATTCGTCACAAGACAACAGCCGCCACCCTTGTTTCGCAAGTAACGAGACATTAAAGTCCCGAATATCACGAAACCCCATGCCTCCATGAACCTTATGTGCCTTGAGCTTGTCCCAACTTAACCAATGAATGCCTTTGGAACTAGTAGACTTCCACCAAAATCTACTAATGGCACTCTCAATTTGATGACAAATGCCCACAGGAAGAAGGAACAAATTCATAGTGTAGGCTGGCAATGCTTGAACTACCGCTTTAATAAGAACCTCCTTCCCTGCTCTAGAAAGAAACTTATTATCCCAAGTTTGAATTCTTTTCTGAACCTTCTCCACCACAAAGCTAAAAGCCGCCGTTTTATTCCTTCCTATTGAACTAGGAAGCCCCAAATACTTGCTATTTTCTTCAGCCTCTCTAATACCCAAACGGTTGCATATTGTCTCTTTCATGTGAGATGTTGTATTAGTACTGAAAAAGACTGAAGACTTCTGAAAATTAACTCTCTGTCCCGAAGCATTGGCAAAAGTTTGGAGCAATTGCTGTACATTAGCAACCTCTCTTTCAGTAGCCTTGCAATAAAGAAAGCAATCATCTGCGAAGAGCATGTGAGACACTATTGGGGCACCATTGGCGACTTTGCAACCATGAAAAAGCTTCCTTTCCTCGTATCGCCTTATGAGAGCTGACAACCCTTCCGCACAAACAAGAAACAAGTAGGGAGAAATAGGGTCACCTTGTCGAAGCCCCCTACTAGGAATGATCGGACCCAAAGTATAGCCACTACTCACAATATTGTACCGAACCGAAGAAAGACAACCATGAACTAACCGAACCCATTTATCGCTGAAACCCAAACGAGACAACATAGCTCTTAAGAAAAGCCAATCCACTCTATCATAGGCTTTACTAAGATCAAGTTTCAAAGCCATACAACCATCCTTCCCACTCTGCTTACGCTTGAGATAATGTAGAACCTCATAAGACACCATGATGTTATCTGTGATCAGTCTTCCAGGAATAAAAGCACTTTGGTTCAAAGAAATAATCCCAGAGAGTAAACTTTTCAATCTATTAGCCAAAACTTTAGTAATAATTTTTGCAACTACATTACATAAAGATATAGGCCTTAATTCACTCATCTCATCAGGCTTCTTCTTCTTTGGGATCAAGACTATGTTAGTATCATTTAAACCTTCCTGCATCTCCTCAGTCAAGAAAAAATTCTGAACACAAGAAGTCACATCCGCCCCAACAATGTGCCAATATTTTTGAAAAAATTTTGGGTTCATACCGTCAGGCCCCGGAGACTTATCTGGATGCATCTGAAACAACGCATCCTTCACTTCTTGAGCATCAATCGGTCTAATTAAAAAAGCATTCTGTTCCTCATTAACCTTTGGCGTAACACAACTCAACACTTCATCCCAACTACCAGGCTCAGCCGAAAAAATATTAGAGAAATAATCAACCATTAAATCACCCAAACCCGCCTCCCAATGCTTGTATACTCCCGTGGCATCTTTCAAACAAACAATATTATTATTACGACGACGAGCAGAAGCTTTGGAATGGAAAAACTTACTGTTTTGATCACCGTTTTTTAGCCACAATTGTTTCGAGCGTTGACGCCAAAAAATCTCCTTCTGATTAAGAGTTTCAAAGAGCTGACTCTTGGTGTCCGCATACAGCTTTTTCCCCTCGCTATCACGTCTACTTTTAAGCAACTTGAGATCATTATTACATTGCTTAATTTTTGATGAAAAATTCCCCGCCATCGTACTTCCCCAAGCCTTTAAATCCTGACCACATTGAGCAATTTTCTCATGCAAATGGTACACACCTGACCGACTCCAACTCGCCCTTATAACAGTCTCACATTCTTCAAACCTTGTCCAAAAATTTTCAAACCGAAAAGGTTGGACCCCAGCCGATTGTGTATGTTGCAGCATGTCTAGGAACAGAGGATTATGGTCCGAAGGAGACACCGCCAAATTAAAAAGCTTAGCTCCAGGATACCGAGACAACCAAGCAAAGTTAATCATAGCCCGATCAAGCCTAGCTTCCATCCATGCCGAAGTGTCTCTACTTTTTTCCCAAGTAAACTGGTGCCCAAGTAAGTCTATGTCACATAAGCCGCAATGACGAACCGTCTCTTGAAACCCCTCCAAAAGTCGCCTAGGATAAGCTCTACCCCCTCTTTTTTCAGAATTATGGAGAATATTATTAAAATCTCCCATCACACACCAAGCTTCTTGATATCTTGCATGAAGGGTACACAACAGCTCCCAAGAAGAATGTCTACGACTTCGGTTCGGCTCCCCATAGAAACCAGTAAAACGGAACTTTGGTTGACCTTCAAAATGAACAAAACAATCCACATGATTAACGGAGTAAGAGTCAATGACCACTTCTTCTTCATTCTTCCATAACAACGCTAGACCGCCACTTCTTCCTTGGGCCTCTACCACAAAACATCCTTCAAAACCCAACCTCCTACTCAATCCATCAACTCGATCCTTATTACTTAACGTTTCACACAAAAATAAAACTTTGGGCCTTTTCTTGTCAACCAACTCTTTTAGGAACTGAATGTTACGTGGTGGCCCCAGCCCACGACAGTTCCAGCTTAGAATTTTCATAATGTCTGGCGAGACCCTGAACCAAGGCCCGCCACAAAAGAGTTTTTTGGAAGTCCAACATCACTTTGGGCCTGTCCCACGTGGCCCATTGCCTCTTCTTCACCCACTTTCCTCTTTTTATTATCATACAACACCACCTCAGCATTCCCACCAATCAATATATCTTTTTCCTTATTCTTTCCATGTATAGATATATTGACATTTCCTTTTTTGCTTCTCAATCTACACGCCTCCTCATCACTCTCCATCCTCCCATTATGCATATCAAAATCATCATTATTATTCAGCAACAAATCCTCTCCCTGATTAGTGGCCACGCCATCTGTGGGATTTGTTTCCATATTGGGTTGGCTTGAATTCTGTCCAGGTTCATTGTGGTTGTAACTTACCGCCGGCTGCCAACCTTTGTTCCTCAACCACCGCGCGCCAAGGTGCTTGTACGATCGTTGTGGCTGAGCAATCATAAACTCTCCGTATGGTTTCGCAATTTGATCCAAAGGTTGTTGAAACAATTTGCTGCAGAACTTGTCTGAATGCCCCATAACTCCACAAATGAAGCAAAAGGTAGGAACTCTTTCATACTTGAAATGGACCCAAAACCAGCTACCATTCTCGTGAGTTAACTTGAGTCTTCTTCTCAGAGGCTTCCTAATGTCCAAAGTGACCCGAACCCGAAGGTAATCTCGCCACACACCGATGAAATTCTTAGGATCATTCTCAACAAATTTCCCCAAAGTATTTCCTATGCCACGAACAGTTGCTTCTTTCATACAGTCGGGTTTGACATCATGGATTTGAATCCAAATATCAAGATGATTTAATTGGATTAAATTCGGATCCCCTCCTACCGGCAAGCGTTGAATAATTAACTGCATCCGATCAAAAGTCCATGGACTACCATTCATGACTCTTTGGATATCCACTTCGTGATAGAATTGGAACAAGAACCGGTTCTCTTCAAGCTTTTTCACAAACATTCCCATTCCCGGTTGCCATAACGATGCCAAAATGTTTTGCATTTTATCGAAATCGATCACCCGATGAGACAAAAATCTCCCAACTAAACACCATCTGTCATCAATCCCCTCTTCTTCTCCCTCATGGCCGACTGTCAACTCTGATAAGTCTTCCTCTTCAATCTGAAAACTGAAAACATCCTCCCTGCCTCCTCCTCGTACCCCACTCGAACTAGCCATAATCACTCACAATCGGATAACAAGAACTGTTACAGTAAAAAACAATCAAAACAAGACAAACTAACACCCCATGTCAATAGACAGGACACTTGAAATGATATTTAGGTTACTTAAAACCTAATTTTTCAAAATTTTAGGTTTAATTTTTAAATATTTTTTAAAAACTGATTTTTTTTTATTATTATTTTCGAAATATATTTAAAAATTAGATAAATCCTACATCCAACTATCCAAATCTAACTTGTTGCAGGAGTATGTGTTTTAGATTGTTTGTAAGTTTTCTAAAACCTATTATTGCTTGATCTAAATTGTCATGGTTAACTTGTTGACAGATCCAATGATCTGATTTTAACCCATGGTTCAATTGTCAATAGGTCAAGTAAATAATTTGTAACAGGTAATTTTTACATTCTTCTTTCATCTGTGGATGACCTAGTAACATGATAGGATCCATCCAAATCTGTGTGCCTGTGTGAGCCTATATGTTTAATTTCTGTTATAGATACATATAGGTTGTTGTTGCTAAATAAAATGTCATAACTTGATAGATTTTATTTAGGCTCATTTAGTAATGGGCCTATTCAATTAATAACAGTTGTTCATTTTAAGGTTAAATTCCTCTCTTTTGGGCCTTGTGTGAGAGTTGGGAGCCATAGAAGTGGGTACGACATACTGAACCCAGCCCCCCCTCACATGAACAACCCCAATTGTGAAGGCCCATTTGCCTGATTTGGATAACTGTGCTAGGTTAATTATGGTAGTTTGACCTAATAAAATTGATTAGCAACATAATTAATTTCATTCTTCCTTGAAATTAATTTAAGAAAACCATATTTTGATGAATAATATTCTAGAAAACTATATGTATTTTTCTTGTGTATAATTAAATATAGAATTATAACCATGTAAATTCTTTCTGAAGCTTAATTTCATAATTTCATTAAATATTCCTATTTAAGTTGAGATTTTGTTATATCTAACAAATCAACTTAGATTTGAATATCTTTTGAATTTCCTATTATAAAATTAAGTTGAGGAATTTTAGGAATTGGTTATTAAGATTCTTTGGATATTTTTTAAGTTGATATTTTATATATATGGAAAACTTAAAATAGAATATCTTCTAAATTAAGTGGTTACCACTTAATTGTTAATATTTAATTAAGTCATTGATTGAAGAATATTTAAGTTGGATATTTTAGATTTCTCTAAACAACTTAAATAAGATATTTTTCAAATTTATTCCATTTTGAAATTTAATTAAAGTTTTTTTTACTTTAATTTGTAATGTTTCATTATTGAGATATGGAATATAAATGATAAAATAAAATACATATTTTAAATAGTGAGCTTTAATCAAGAGAAATTCGATCTCCATTGTTGGTTTTACATAGCTATTGTTTTAGTGAGTAATCCTCCCTAATGGAGGAACGTTCATTAGCAAGTTAGCACCTTTTAATCTCGAAAAGATAAGTATTCTTGTAAGTTTTTTATATTAGTTTTGACCACCCTAATGGTGGCGACTGTATAAGACTTACAAGAGTATGAAACAATGGTGGAAGCTCATAAGATAGAATTGCCTTGACTCTCGCCTAAACGGGACAACGCTGAATTCCAATCTTGATCGAATAAAAGGTTGCTAGAATGTTTATCATTTTAGATGAATTGACAACTCTATTCAATGGATGATGCTTTGACTCTCGCCTAAACAGGACACTGTATCAGTTTGTTGGAAACCTTAGAAAATAAACTATGTTAGATTTAGTATTTTTATAACATATGTGATTATTTGTTATTTTTTGAACTTGTGTATGAATTTATAGAACCAAAACCTTACTTCTGTTTATTGATATGTTGTAGTGCCAATATGAATAACCCTCACACCGATCCACTCCTAGTTAGTATCTTGGCAAAAGAACTCAATAGTGTGAAAATGTATCCTAGTAGTTTCATTAACTCGCACCTATTGTTGATGAATCTGAAGTTCCAAAAGGCAAATCTACTTGGAATTGATTTATCAAAGGAACAATGGGTACGACTCATCCTTAATAGTCTTCCTCCGGAGTATGATGGCTTTGTTCTGTATTACTTGTTGAACAATCCTCACTCCTCCGACATGGACAAACTCAAGACTGAGTTGAAGGCCCATGAGCGGAATTTGATTGCAACGGGACCTCCTGGTATTGCAAACTTTAATCAGAGGAAGAGGATTAAGCATGAGGGCTCTAACAAAGCTGCTTCTTCAAATACAATTATCAGACATCATGTTCTATGTGCGAATTGTAATGGAAAGAGACATAAAGAAGAACAATGTCCCAGACTTCTAGACAATTGAAACGAAGGTGATGCTTTTGTCTTTAAATCATGTGTTTTAGAGAAGACAAATCCACTTGGATTGTTGATTCTGGATCTACTAACCATGTATGTTCTTCATGTTGGGTTTTATGCCCTAAATAAAACTCATTTCAATATAATCATATTTACTTATTAATATAGATCAGAAATAACATTTAATGTTGCATGGTTCACATGATTTATTTCATGATTATATGTACATAATGTATGAATTCATCTGAAACCCTTTTCACATACTTGATCCTGTTTATTGTGTTGTCAACACTTTGGAAAGTAAACATGACTATGTGAATAAAGTTTCCTAGATTTATCAGACACAGGGTTTTACTGATATGATAATCTACAATATAGTTTACTTGCATTTGGAGAAATGCTATGTTCTTTCCAGAGCAGGCATTGGTTAAAGTAAATCTCAGGTTGGATGCATGGGGTATGCATCGGAAGGGACCGATATTGAACTTTAACTTAGATTTATTAAACTTACCGTAATATCTATTCAAGTCAATATCGCCTAGTTGATCCTAGATCAAATGATCTTAATCCTGTTATGATTAGGCTCAATCTCAAGAGGCTATTCGTGTTCTTTGATTTGTTAGTTAAGCCTACTTTTGGGTCAGGGTGATACGTACATTTTGGGAACACGGTAGTGCAATTGAGTGGGAGCGCTAACATAAACATGGAATCTATAGCTTCTATCTGACGAATAGTAAGTAAAGGATGGTCTCCTTCGAGCTTGACCAAACAAAAATAAATGGTGGAGTACTCATTTCACATAAGCTGAAATATCATTTATACGGGGTTAAGTTTTTTAAGGATAAAATACACAGTAGGGTGTAACGGTAATCTAATCCCTTTACAGTGTAGATCATTCATATAGAGGATCATTGATCAAATTAGGATTATAACAATGGATAACTAATGATGTGTCTATATGGTGGAACATATAGAGCATTCTATATACTGAGAGTGCAATTCTAAGTTCTATGCGTGGATTCAACGAAGAATTAATAAGTCAGTGAATTTAGGTTATAAATTCTTGATCTGCTTATTGGAAGCTCGGTTATATAGACCCATGGTCCCCCCACTAGTTGAGATAATATTGCTTGTAAGACTCATATAATTGGTTTTGATTAATCAATTATAATTCTTAATTTAGACTATGTCTATTTGTGAATTTTTCACTAAGTAAGGACGAAATTGTAAAGAAAGAGTTTTAGGGGCATATTTGTTAATTATGATACTTTGTATGGTTCAATTAATAAATATGATAAATGACAATATTATTTAATAATTATTTATAGTTATTAAATAGTTAGAATTGGCATTTAAATGGTTGAATTTGAAAATTGGCGTTTTTGAGAAAATGAGATGCAGAAATGATAAAACTGCAAAATTGCAAAAAGTGAGGCCCAAATCCATATGGTATAGGTCGGCCACTTTTATAGGGTTTTTCATATGATATTTTCATTATTTTAATGCCAAATAATTCAAACCTAACCCTAGTGGAATGCTATAAATAGATAGTGAAGGCTTCAGGAAATTTACACTTAACTTTCACACTTTCCTTCAGAGAAAAATCTGAGCCTTCACTTTCTATACCCTAGCCGCCACTTCATACTCTTCTTCTTCCTTGAAAATTCGAAATCACTTAGTGTTAGAGTAGTGCCCACACACAGAAAGTGATACCTCAATCATAGTGAGGAACATCGTGAAGAAAGACATTCAACAAGAAGGAGTTTCAGCACTAAAGAAGGAGAGAAAAAAGATCCAGGTTCAGATCTTGATAATACTCTGCGACAGAAAGGATACAAGGGTTAGAGATCTGAATGGAAGGAGTCATTTAATTCCGCTGCACCCAATGTAAGGTTTCTAATACTTTATATGTGTTTATTTCATAATCGTTTTAGAAGTTCATATTTAGGGTGTTAATCAACATACTTGTGAGTAGATCAAAGATCCTGGTAAAATAATTTCCAACAACTGGCCTCAGAGCCATGGTAATTGATTTGCTTGCAAGAAATTTGGACTTAAAACGATTTGTTTGTGTTTTGGATGGTATCATGTTGTTTTGAGTGTTATTTGATGATTGATTGAAGTTTATCAATTTTCATGAAAATTAATTGAATATCTGTTTCTGGAATTATTTTTATTGGATAGTATGGAAAAAATTAAGCAATTTACTTTTTTACAGAACTCAATTTCGATTTAATTTGAATTAGTTATGATTTTTTGAAGTTTTGAAAAATATCGGGATGGTGTCACTCCACCACGCGCGCGCGTTTGAATTAGTTATGATTTTTTGAAGTTTTGAAAAATATCGGGATGGTGTCACTCCACCACGCGCGCGCGGAAATCATGCAGCACCCTTGCTGCGTCGTGTTTCCTCGCCCAAGCACTCCCATTCGCGCCCATGGACAGCTCGCAATTTTTTTGTTTTTCTTCGATTTTTCATGCTATTTCATGGATTTAACTTCCGATTTTTTGTTTAGTTTTGTATTTAGACATTTACTATTCCTAATTCAATTCTAAATATCCTAATTAAATTAATTTATTTTTTTAAAATTAATTCATGATATTAGTGTAATTTGAATTTGAAAATAGTAAATATCTATCTTTTTTGCTTAATTATCTATCTTATTTTTAAATTTGATTATATCTTATCTTATTTTTAAATTTAAGGTCAGATATTAAATTTTTTAACTTAATTTTTTTTTTAAATAATTTGACCTTATTTAAATTTAAAATAAGATAACTATAATCATGTAATTTTAAATAGAAGTAAGATATTTTGCTAAACTTTAAATTTTGTTATTTTATTTATTTAAATTAAATCATAGAATCTGAAAAATATATTTATTTATCTTTTTTTTTTATTTTATTGAATATTTAATTTATAAAATAACATTAAATTTTTAAAAGTCGTTAGCAAATTTTGAAATGATATTTAGGTTGGTTGAAACCTAATTTTTCAAAATTGTAGGTTTAATTTTAAATATTATTATACTAATTTCGAAAATACATAAATTTTATTTTTTTTATTATTTTTCGAAAATAATTTTTTTATTTAATTAATTTTTTGAAATTATTTATTTAAAATTAAATAAATCCTACATCCAACTATCCAGCTAACCTTGTTGCAGGAGTATGTGTTTTAGCTTGTTTATAAGTTTTTAAAACCTATTATTGCTTGATTGCAAATATCCATGGTTAACTTGTTGACAGATCCAATGATCTGATTTTAACTCATGGCTCCCTTAGTCAAGTAAATAATTTGTAACAGGTATATTTACAATCTTCTTTCATCTGTGTATGACCTAGCAACATGATAGGATCCATCCAAATTGTGTGCCTGTGTAAGCCTATGAGTTTAATTTTATTATAGATGCATATAGGTTGTTGTTGCTAAATAAAATATCATAGTTTTTGATAGATTTTATTTAGGCTCATTTAGTTTTTGGGCCTATTCAATTAATAACAGTTGTTCATTTTAAGGTTAAATTCCTCTCTTTTGGGCCTTGTGTGAGAGTTGGGAGCCATAGTAGTGGGTACGACATACTGAACCCAGCCCCCCCTCACATGAACTACCCCAATTGTGAAGGCCCATTTGCCTGATTTGAATAACTGTACTAGGTTAATTAAATTAGTTTAACCTAATAAAATTGATTAGCAACATAATTAATTTCATTTATTTTGAAATTAATTTAAGAAAACCATAGTTTAAAGAATTTTTATTCTAAGCTAAACTATATGTATTTTCTTGTATTTAATTAAATATAGAATTATAACCATCTAGATTCTTTCTGAAGCTTAATTTAAATTTTTCATTAAATATTCCAATTTAAGTTGATATTTAGTTATCTATAACTAATGAGCTTAAATCTGAATATCTTTTGGATTTAAAATTTCAAAATTAAGTTGAGGAATTTTAGGAATTGGTTATTAAGATTCTTTAGATATTTTTTTAAGTTGATATTTTTTAAATATTAACTTAAAATGGAATATTTTCAAATTAAGTGGTTACAACTTAAGTTTAATTTAATTTAATCTAATTTGAAAGATATTTAAGTTGATTTTTTAGATTCTTCTAAAACAACTTAAACAAGATATTTTGTTTTAAATTTTCTGGAAAAGATACTTAGTCAAATAAGATATTTTCTAGATAGTTATTTCTAGACTACTTATTATTTCTAATATTAAATAGGAAAATATTATACATTGTGAAATTAGTTATTTAAATAATTAATTTTGGTACAATTTATTTTAAGTATATTTTTCCTAGTATTAAACTAGAAATTAATAATTAAGCCTTCTCTACACTTAATTATTTATTTCTTGAATTTAATACATTTAATTAAATTTAAAAATTAAATATCTAAGTTGATTTTCATCATGATACTTATATATTTTTTTTTCATGACACTTAATTAAATAGAAAATTATTTTTAGTTGAAATTTATTTTTTCAACTTAAATTTAAATAATTTTCAAAATATATTTTTTCTTTATTTTATTAATCAATTTTCGAAATTGCATTTCATAATGCAAGATGATTTTGAATTTATCTTGAAAAATAGATTAAGTTGTAAATTAATTATTTATTTTAATTAATTCTTGGACCAACTTAAATCAATGATTTTTTTATTTATTGATTAATTTAAAATAAATGAATTAAAGTATATTATTAGAAATTGAATTAATTAGTCAAAGGAAAATCTAGATAGGTGATATTTTTGCTTGAAGTATTTTTCTAAGTAATTATTATTTAAGTATTTTTATACTTTCTTTTTCAAAATACAATAAATATATTCACATGAAAATTTATTTTGAGTTGCAAATTAATTTAATTTAATACAACTTAAATAATTTTCTTAATATTTATATATCAAAATTACTACTGAGATGGAAATAATTCAACTTATTTAAATCACCATCTAAGTATAATTTTATAAATATTAAATTAAATTCTAATTTAGAATTTTAATTCTAAATTCGATATTTAATGAATATATTTTATTATAAATAATAATGAAAATACATTTTAAAGAATGAGCTTTATTATTAAGATATTTGATCTCTATTGTTGGTTTTACATAGCGTTTGTTTTAGTGAGTAATCCTCCCTAATGGAGGAACGTTCATTAGCAAGTTCGCACCGTTTAATCTCGAAAGATAAGTAGCTTTGTAAGTATTTTATATGGTATGGATCACCCTAATGGTGGCGACCATATTTGACTTACAAAATATGAAACAATGGTGGAAGCTCATAAAATGAGAATAACCTTGACTCTCGCCTACCGGGACAACGTTGGATTCGTATTTTGATCGAATAAAAGGTTGCTAGAATGGTTTTGATCGAATAAAAGGTTGCTAGAATGGTTTGCATTTTAGATGAGCTGACAACTCTATTCAATGAATGATACTTTGACTCTCGCCTACCGGGACACTGTATCAGTTTGTTGGAAACCTTGGAAATTATTTAGGATTGTATGTTTTAGTATTTTCACTTGTCATTCCTACTTGTTATATGTTTAATAATTTCTGAATTGTGTATGAATTTATATTGAACCATGCTATTTTCTGTTATTAAATTGTAGTTTAATTTCGAATCTTCATTGTTGGTCTAACTTATTTTGTTGTTCTAATGCGACAAATCCCTAATGGATTGTCACCATTAGACATACATAATAGTGTTAGATCTCGAAAGATAAATATTGTATATGCAACATCTAGTTGTTCATCAATTGATGACACCTTAGACTAGTATTTTTACAATATGAAACAAGAAGATTGTATAAATAAGATTACTTTGAATCTCGTTAATCGAAGCATCGTTGGATTCTTATTTATAAACGAAATTATCCTAATTCCTCTTAGCTTATTCATTTCGAATTAGCTCAATAACATATCATTGGATGAATGGTCTATAAATCATTTAATGTCATTCTATTTTCTTTTAAGAGATTAAATGACACTTTTGATTATAATCCTGAAATTCTATTCCAGAATGATATAAGTCC
Organism: Cannabis sativa; assembly: GCF_029168945.1. Taxonomy (NCBI): domain Eukaryota; kingdom Viridiplantae; phylum Streptophyta; class Magnoliopsida; order Rosales; family Cannabaceae; genus Cannabis; species Cannabis sativa. The sequence goes on from NC_083601.1 coordinate 67,076,340, forward strand.
TCAATCTTAGAAATCTCCTACTTGTATGGGCAATTCTAACTTAGAGTTTAAATTAGTAGTGGTGGTCCAACAAAAAATTACTCATTATATTTGGTATAAATTTAAGTCTTTGACTTTAATTTTAGAATCCAAACAGAAATTTTCTTATATTTCTAATTCCAAGATACAATACAGTTACACTTTCACAAGTGTTTAATAACCATTTTCTATCATTGGTTTCAAACTGTATGGAATATGAGTTTAGTATTCTGTGACCAGGATCCACTTGCACTATTCTAATAACTCTTTGATGTAACTAAACCTAAGTCATCAAAAAAAAAAAAAAAGACACAACCACATTTTTTTTAATCTATGGCATTTGTATCTTGTTCATAGTGGTTTTGACAAGATCAATCTCTGCAAAGAGTTAATATGCCTATATCCACTGAAAGTAAGTTCATCTCATTCGCAGATGGATGTACATTCAGGGGTGGATATGAGTTTTTCGTTGTATTCTTAAAACGATCACTCTAGATTATACCTTATGCAAAGAAATTTGAAATGTTTGAAAAATTTCATAAATTTCTAGCAATGGTTAAAACTATTAAGATAAGTGGTTAAAGATCTTGCGAACTGATAGGGGTGGAGAAATAGTTAGTAGATATGCAGTTCAAAGATCATTAAATTGATTTTTTGAATTATATCCAAACTTACCTCCCCAGAAATTTCGATTTGCATATTGATGATTAGTTACTAGTTGTTGCCTAAGACCTTCTATGGTAATACAATTTCAGAATGATGTAATGGTTGTAAATCATTACTAGATTCATGGATGACCTAATCAAAATCTTAAGAAAAACTAGAATTGTTAACCATGGTTTGCATGTTTGTTAGCTATTCTAAGTGATTAGGGGTGGACCATCCCATAGTCAATAGATAAGAAAGTGTTTGTTTAAACAAATACTACTTTTCTAAGAAAATGACTAAGTCTGAAAATAAAGTAGCAAAGAAAGGAGATATTTTTTCTTGATTCCAAAAGTGTTCTATCATCTTATTTGACATATGATGATCCCACTGCCTCTGTTGTCTTGTCACAACCTAAGAGGTTAATACCATTTAGTTTTCTTAGACATAATTCACGGTACCTTGTCGTAGTGGGAGAGTTTCTAGGAACTCACCTTCTTATGACTTGGAAGACACTAGTGATTAAAATCCATTGTGAGTTTAAACAAGTAATGGATTGTCAAGAAACTAAGAAGAAAAGCCAATAGAACTATGGTTTAATCCATTCGCATGGAATAACCTAAAGTTTTCTATTACAAGGACATAAAAGGAAATTTTCGTTAATAAGTCTATTCAATGGACTTAACAAGATAACCTGTTCCTAGTATTATAGGTTTGAGTTTATCTAAACCTATGGCTTATGGTATACCTGGTAATTACTTACTCTAATGCAAGCAACTTACTTTAGTAAGATGCTGAAGCATTTTCTTTCTAATGGCAGTCTATAGAAGCTTCTCGACTTCTAGGCATAGATTTTATTTATCTAAGGAAAAATCTCAACTATTCCAGAAAAGATAAAGCCATGAAAGAATTTCTTATATTAACAGTGAGAGGTCTCAGATATGCTTTAGTATGCCTTAGACCAGACACATGCTGTTGAGTGCGAGTAATGAGTAAGTATCAGATTAATCCAGGAGAGGAACATTGGAAGACAATCAAGTAAATCTTAAGATTAAGAAGAGGAACTATATGTTAGTCAATAATGGTGTATTTAAAACTCTTAGACTACACCACATCAGATTTTGAGATTTGCCTTTGTGCTAGAAAATCTTTCTAATAAGATGGTGATTACTCTGGGGGTGGAATAGTGATTTTGGAGAAGTGTAAAAACCTATCTTAAGTCTCTAGGTCTACCAGAAAGGGACTGAATGTTAAAGTTGCAGGAAAGGTACTTATTCAGTCTAAGGAAAGTTCTATACATTTTTGGCACCATTCTAAATTGCCTAAACTACTAGTGTTAATTTCCTGATTAACCAAAAGTAGTTGCCAAAGGTATAGAATCCAGTATCCCAAAAGAGTAGACATATAGAGAGGAATTTCACATTATCAATGACTTTGTGATTAAGGAAGAGTAATGGTGGAGAAAAGGTTGTGTTTAATTCAACCTTTCAAATCCTATTACGAGGAGTTTACTACTACTACACTTGATTTGTATATCAAGGTGTTGAGATTATTTGAAATGCATTTTTTTGTTTTATATTAGTGCAAGTGGGAGTTTGTTGGGTTTTATGCCCTAAATAAAACTCATTTCAATATAATCAGATTTACTAATTAATATAGATCAGAAATAACATTTAATGTTGCATGGTTCACATGATTTATTTCATGATTATATGTACATAATGTATGAATTCATCTGAAACCCTTTTCACATACTTGATCCTGTTTATTGTGTTGTCAACACTTTGGAAAGTAAACATGACTATGTGAATAAAATTTCCTAGATTTATCAGACACAGGGTTTTACTGATATGATAATCTACAACAGAGTTTACTTGCATTTGGAGAAATGCTATGTTCTTTCCAGAGCATTGGTTAAAGTAAAGCTCAGGTTGGATGCATGGAGTATGCATCGGAAGGGACCGATATTGAACTTTGACTTAGATTTATTAAACTTATTGTAATATCTATTCAAGTCAATATCGCCTAGTTGATCCTAGATCAAATGATCTTAATCCTGTTATGATTAGGCTCAATCTCAAGAGGCTATTCGTGTTCTTTGATTTGTTAGTTAAGCCTACTTTTGGGTCAGGGTGATACGTACATTTTGGGAACACGGTAGTGCAATTGAGTGGGAGCGCTAACATAAACATGGAATCTATAGCTTCTATCTGACGAATAGTAAGTAAAGGATGGTCTCCTTCGAGCTTGACCAAACAAAAATAAATGGTGGAGTACTCATTTCACATAAGCTGAAATATCATTTATTTGGGGTTAAGTGTTTTAAGGATAAAATACACAGTAGGGTGTAACGGTAATCTAATCCCTTTACAGTGTAGATCATTCATATAGAGGATCATTGATCAAATTAGGATTATAACAATGGGTAACTAATGATGTGTCTATATGGTGGAACATATAGAGCATTCTATATACTGAGAGTGCAATTCTAAGTTCTATGCGTGGATTCAACGAAGAATTAATAAGTCAGTGAATTTAGGTTATAAATTCTTGATCTACTTATTGGAAGCTCGGTTATATAGACCCATGGTCCCCCCACTAGCTGAGATAATATTGCTTGTAAGACTCATATAATTGGTTTTGATTAATCAATTATAATTCTCAATTTAGACTATGTGTATTTGTGAATTTTTCATTAAGTAAGGGCGAAATTGTAAAGAAAGAGTTTTAGGGGCATATTTGTTAATTATGATACTTTGTATGGTTCAATTAATAAATATGATAAATGACAATATTATTTATAGTTATTAAATAGTTAGAATTGGCATTTAAATGGTTGAATTTGAAAATTGGTATTTTTGAGAAAATGAGATGCAGAAATGATAAAACTGCAAAATTGCAAAAAGTGAGGCCCAAATCCATATGGTATAGGCCGACCACTTTTATAGGGTTTTTCATATGATATTTTCATTATTTTAATACCAAATAATTACAACCTAACCCTAGTGGAATGCTATAAATAGATAGTGAAGGCTTCAGGAAATTTACACTTAACTTTCACACTTTCCTTCAGAGAAAAATCTGAGCCTTCACTTTCTATACCCTAGCCGCCACTTCATACTCTTCTTCTTCCTTGAAAATTCGAAATCACTTAGTGTTAGAGTAGTGCCCACACACAGCAAGTGATACCTCAATCATAGTGAGGAAGATCGTGAAGAAAGACATTCAACAAGAAGGAGTTTCAGCACTAAAGAAGGATTAAAAAAGATCTAGGTTCAGATCTTGATAATACTCTGCGACAGAAAGGATACAAGGGTTAGAGATCTGAATGGAAGGAGTCATTTAATTTCTCTGCACCCAATGTTAGGTTTCTAATACTTTATATGTGTTTATTTCATAATCGTTTTAGAAGTTCATATTTAGGGTGTTAATCAACATACTTGTGAGTAGATCTAAGATCCTGGTAAAATAATTTCCAACACTTCATTGCAGCTGCTTGAAACTTGGGAGAATCTTCACCCAGATGAGTTAAAGCTAAAAGTTGGAAATGGCGAGTTAGTATCAGTTAAAGCTAGAGGAACGACCCGCATCAAGTTTCATATAAAAAGATCTTTACTTTTACAAAATGTTTTATATATTCCAAACTTTAGTAGAAACTTGATTAGTGTTTCATGTTTACAAACACAATCTTATATATTGAATTTTTCGAGTTCAAATTGTTCAATTTCTTGTGATGGATTTCATATATGTGTTGCTAACATGGAACAAGGGCTTTATGTTCTAAGACCTGATACGCAAATCTCACTAAATACTGAACTTTTCAATGTAGCTAAACCTAGAAGCCTTAAGAGAAAACAGATTGATAATGATGATCAAACTTATCTATGGCATTTACGTTTAGGTCATATAGGTTTTGATAGACTCAATAGGCTAACCAAGGACGGTCCATTGAAAAATGTCGTCTTAGGTGAACTGTCAGTATGCGAGTCATGCCTAGAAGGAAAAATGACCAAACGTTCTTTCTCTGCAAAGGGAGAGCGTGCCAAACAACCCTTAGGGTTAGTGCATTCAGATGTTTGCGGACCTCTGAATGTAAAAGCCCGAGGTGGTTATGAGTATTTCGTCACTTTCATTGACGATTTCTCTAGATATAGTTTTCTTTACCTAATGCAAAAGAAATCTGAAACGTTTGAAAAGTTTCAGGAATTTCATGCTTTGGCTCAAAACCAATTAGGTAAAACATTAAAGATCTTGCGAACTGATAGGGGTGGAGAATATATGGATATGCAGTTCAATGATCATTTAATTAAACTTGGAATTGAATCCCAATATACTGCCCCAAGCACTCCACAGCAAAATGGAGTTGCCGAAAGAAGAAATCGCACTCTCTTGGAAATGGTTAGGTCCATGCTGAGTTATTCAACTCTGTCTACGTCCTTCTGGGGATATGCTATTCAAATGGCAAACAACATTTTAAATGTTGTTCCATCTAAAGCAGTCCCTAAGACACCCGTCGAACTATGGAATGGTCGCACACCTAGTTTACGCCATTATAGGATTTGGGGGTGCCCTGCTCATGTCTTGAGAAAGAAAGAAGACAAACTGGAATCGCGAACTGAAGTTTGCATGTTTGTCGAAAATTCTAAAGAGACTAGGGGTGGACTATTTTATAGTCACAAGGATAACAAAGTGTTTGTTTCTAAAAATGCTACTTTTCTTGAAGATAACTATATTAAAGACAACAAACCGAAAAGTAAAGTTGTATTAGAGGAAATGCTAACAGGTATAGTTCCTTCAAATGTTCCATCCTCTTCTACTCAAGAAGAGGATAATCCCACTCCCTCAGTCGTAGCAACTGAGAAAACTACTACCGAAGCTCCTGTTCAGAAGGTCACCGCTCCTCGTCGTAGTGGGAGGGTTTCTACAAAACCATCTCTTTATGGCTTGGATGGTGAAATTAATATGGTCGTTGGTGACGGTATTGATGACGACCCATTAACCTATAAACAGGCAATGGCAAGTCCGCAACGGAAGCGATGGTCAGCCGGCATGGATTCAGAAATGGATTCCATGAAAAAGAACAAAGTTTGGGAATATGTAGATCCACTCGATGACTATCGTCCAATCGGATGCAAATGGGTCTACAAAAATAAAAGAGGCGCTGGAGGAGAAGTCGAAACTTTTAAAGCTAGACTAGTCGCCAAGGGTTATACCCAAAGAGAAGGTGTGGACTATGAGGAAACTTTTAGTCCTGTCGCCACGCTCAAATCCATCCGAATTCTTCTCTCCGTCGCGGATGCTTTCGATTATGAAATCTGGCAAATGGATGTCAAGACAGCTTTCCATAATGGGCTTCTTGAAGAAACTATCTATATGGAGCAACCAGAAGGCTATGTTCTTCCTGGGCAGGAAAATGAAGTTTGCAAATTAAATAGGTCCATTTATGGACTTAAGCAAGCTTCTCGCTCATGGAATAAAAGGTTTGATGAGATCATTAAAACCTATGGCTTTCATCAAAATGAAGATGAACCTTGTGTTTACCAACTCAAGGAAGACCAAGTAGTAGTATTCCTGGTCCTTTATGTTGATGACATTTTGATCATTTGCAACAATGTCAAGAAAATGACTCACATCAAGGAATGGCTAGACACTCAATTCGATATGAAAGATTTGGGTGAGGCCGCCTATGTTCTCGGTATTCAGATTATTAAAAACCGGAAGAACAGATCCCTTGCTCTCTCTCAAACAACTTACATTGACAAAGTTCTAGAGAGATTCTCCATGACTAATACCAATGGGGTAAATATGCCTTCTAGATATGGTATCCGTCTATCTAAGGAACAGTGTCCTACTGATCCTCAAGAGATAGAGGACATGGAAAAAGTTCCTTATGCTTCTGCAATTAGAAGTCTAATGTATGCAATGTTATGCACTAGACCTGACATCTGCTATGCAGTTGGAATCGTGAGCAGGTATCAGTCAAATCCAGGACAGGAACATTGGAATGTTGTTAAGTATATTTTAAAATACTTAAAGAGTACAAGAAATTATATATTAGTCTACAAGGGTGGCGCTCTAAATCCCATAGGCTATACAGACTCAGATTTCTAGGCATGTCTTGAAGACAGGAAATCTACATCTGGGATGGTATTTACTCTTGGGGGTGGAGCAGTGGTTTGGAGAAGTGCGAAACAAACCGCGATTTCAGATTCTACCATGGAGGCAGAATACATAGCTGCGGCTGAAGCAGCTAAAGAGGTTGTCTGGCTTAGAAAGTTCTTCACCAGTCTTGGTGTAGTACCTGGAATGGAAAAGCCTTTAGTCCTGCTTTGTGATAACAATGGAGCAATAGCCAACAGTAAAGAACCTCGGAGCCACAAGAGAAGCAAACATATAGAAAGAAAATATCATATTATCAGAGAATATGTGGCAAGAGGGGATGTACTGGTGGAGAAAGTGGACACACAGAACAACTTACCTGATCCATTCACCAAAGTCTTGGCAGTGACTGCATTTGAAAGCACCGTCAGAATTTAGGATTAATTGAAATGTACTGATTAGTTTTATATTAGTGCAAGTGGGAGATTGTTGGGTTTTATGCCCTAAATAAAAGTCTATGTCAATGTAATCCAGATTATTCAATATCAATAAAGTAACAGAAGTATTTTTCATTCATTTGTGTATGTTTTGGTTCACCTTATCAATTGCTTGTCTATTTGATTTATAAATTCATTCAAACCCTTTTCACATACTTGATCATGTTTATTGTGTTGTCAACACAGTGGAAAGTAAACATGACTATGTGAATAAAGATTCCTAGATTTATCAGAACACTAGGTTTTACTGATATGACAATCTACAACAGAGTTTACTTGCATTTGGAGAAATGCTATGTTCTTTCCAAAACATTGGTTAAAGTAAAGCTTGGGTTGGATGCATGGAGTATGCATTGGAATGGACCGATATTGAACTTTGAAATAGATTTATTAAACTTACCGTAATATCTATTCAATTCAATATCACTAAGTTGATCCTAGATCAAATGATCTAAATCCTGATATGATTAGGTTCAATCTCAAGAGTATTATTCGTGTTCTTTGATTTGTTAGTTAAGCCTACTTTTAGGTCAGGGTGATACGTACATTTTGGGAACACGGTAGTGCAATTGAGTGGGAGCGCTAATATAAATATGGAATCTATAGCTTCTATCTGGCGAATAGAAAGCAAAGGATGATTTCCTTCGAGCTTAACCAAACAAAAATAAATGGTGGAGTACTCATTTCACTTAGCTGAAATATCATTTATACAGGGTTAAGTGTTTTAAGGATAAAATACATTGTAGGGTGTTACGGTAATTAAATCCCTTTACAGTGTAAATCATCCATATAGAGGATCATTGATCAAATTAGGATTATAACAATGGATAACTAATGACGTGTCTATATGGTGGAACATATAGAGCGTTCTATATAACTGAGAGTGCAATTCTAAGTTCTATGCGTGGATTCAACGAAGAATTAATAAGTCAGTGAATTTAAGTTGTAAATTCTTGATCTGCTTATTGGAAGCTCGGATATATAGACCCATGGTCCCCTCACTAGTTGAGACAATATTACTTGTAAGACTCATTTAATTGGTTTTAATTAATCAATTATAATTCTCAAAGTTAGACTATGTCTATTTGAGAATTTATCACTTGTTAAGGGTAAAAAAATAAATAGAGAATTTGAAGGGTATATTTATTAATTGGGAAACTTTGATTAGTTTTATTATTAATAAATAAATGACAATATATTATTTGATAATTAATTATAATTATTAAATAATTGGATTTGACATTTATGTGGTTGAATAAGAGAATTGGCAGTTTTGACAAAATGGGAAACTAGGAATGTAGGAAAAGGAAAGTTGGAAAAGTGGAAGGCCTTGTTTCCACATTGCCTAGGCCGGCCACCTTGCTTCCCTTTTCCCATTTATTTTTCATTTTTTAATGCCAAGTAATTCAACCATAACCCTATGCGGTCTTCTATAAATAGAAGGTAAAGGCTTCAGATTTTAGACACACTTTGACATTATTTTCTTTCACTAAAAATTCATCTTGAAGCCGCCACTCTCTCTCTCTCTACCTTCTTTATTTTTTTTCGAAATCCTCTAAGTGATATAGTAGTGCCCACACACATCAAGTAATACCTCAATCATAGTGAGGAAGGCTGTGTAGAATTTATAATCAACAAAGAAGGACATTCGGGCTCAGATCTTGATTATACTCTGCGACAGAAAGGAATCAAGGGTTAGAGATCTCAGTGGGAGGAGACATATATTCCGCTGCACCCAATGTAAGATTTCTCTTACTTTTATCTGTTCAATTTTCTATCGTTTTAGAAGTTCATATTTAGGTTGTTAAATCAACATACTTGTGAGTAGATCTAAGATCCTGGTAAATTAATTCTAACATTTTCCTCTTCCCGTACTAGGGCCGCGCTAACCGCATTCTCAGAGACAGCCAAGTATAGGAACAAGTCCTCTCCGAGAACGGGCTTCGATAGGATTGGTGGCTTAGCCATGTGCTCTTTCAGTTTTTTGAATGCCTCCTCGCACTCGTCGGACCATTCGAATTTCTAACATGTTGGAGAAGGGAATGCGTTTGGCTGTGGACCAGGAGATAAAGCGCCTCAAGGTAGCAACCTTTCCGGTTAGACTCTGGACATCTTTGTGTTTCTTGGGGGAAGGCATGCTCAGGAGAGATTGGATTTTTTCTAGATTTGCCTCAATTCCCCGCTGATTGACAATGAAACCCAGAAACTTCCCCGACTTAACCCCGAAAGTGCACTTCTTTGGGTTGAGTTTCATTCCGTATCTCCATACCACTTCGAAGCATTCTTCTAGATCATCCTCATGGCTAGTGCACGCCTTCGATTTGACCTGCATGTCGTCCACGTATACCTCCATATTTCGCCCCAGAAGGCCCTTGAACATCCAGTTTACCATTCTTTGGTAAGTTGCACCAGCATTCTTCAGACCGAAAGGCATGACTAGGTAGCAGTATACCCCCTTATCGGTCCTGAAGCTAGTGCACTCCTGATCCGCAATGTGCATCTTGATCTGGTTGTAACCAGCGTATGCGTCCATGAAAGACAACAACTTGAATCTAGAGGTGGCGTCCATCATCAGGTCGATTCTTGGCAAGGAAACAATCTTCTGGGCAGGCTTTGATTAGATCGGTAAAGTCTATGCAAACCCGCCATGTCCCGTTGGGCTTTGGCACCAGTACCGGATCGGCTAGCCATTCTGGGTAATACACATCCTGAATCATGTCACTGGTTAGCAATTTGTCCACCTCTTTTTCTAAGGCTTCAGCCTTTATTGAGTCGAGGGGGCGTCATTTCTGTTGAACCGGTGGCATGTCCGGGTTGACATTAAGGACGTGGGTTATGACGTGGGGGCTTATGCCGGTCATGTGTTCTTGACACCACACAAAAACATCCGTGGCGTCCCTTAGTGTCTTTATTATTTTTTCTCTTTTTCCTTCGGCTCTAGGTTCTTTCCTAGCTGGAGGACTTTGGTGGGGTCGAGGTCGCACACTGACACTTCCTCGACGTCCTCCATGGGTTCTACAATTTTTTTGGATCCCACACGGGGATCCAACTCATCTTCTTCCGCTATTTCTGGCTCAATAATTTCACGGACCATTAGGCGAGTAGGTGGGCAGCAACGTTGTAACACTGTCTGGCCTCCCCTTGGTTCCTTCTTACGATTCCTATTCCAGCCTCTTGAGTAGGGAATTTCAGACACAAGTGCCTAATTGACGTGACTGCACCAAAATCCACCAGGGCCGGTTGACTAAGGATTGCATTGTAAGTTGTGTGGCAGTCCTCCACCACAAATGTGTAGTATTTGAAAGTGCTTCGGGGTGTGTCTGGGCACAAGGTGACTGGGAGCCTCACTTTTCCCATTGGGATAAGTGTTGTTCCATCAAACCCTGTGAGCTGGGAACCGCTTGGTGAAAGATCTTGGTCCGTCAGGCCTATTGCTGTGAAGGCTTCTTTGAATAATAAATTCATAGAACTCCCGTTGTCGATTAGGATTCTAGCTACAATCGTATTGGCAATGGGAGTCTCTATGACCAGGGGGTCATGATGAGGAAAACGCACTGTCTTAGCGTCCTCTACTGTGAATGTAATGGGCTGATCCATTAGCTGGGGCCTTTGAGCTGGGAGTTGAGTAACCTCCCAAACCTCACTGTGCTTCACGGCCCCTGCGTAATGTTTCAGCTCCTTCCGGGTAATTTCCCCGATGTGAGGTCCTCCTGAGATCATGGCTATGATCCCGTTGGGTCTTGGCGGTAGGCCAGGAATTTGTTGGGCATCTCTGGGGGGAGCCACTGGGGCCAACGCTCCTGCTACACCCCCTGGTGCTCCTTGAGGCAAAGCTCCTGCTGCCTAAACCGGATTGAGGTGAGGCAACCGGTTCTTGATCCATTCGTAGAGATGTCCCAATCAGATCAAGTTTTCGATCTCGTCCTTGAGGTTTTTGCATTCATTGGTGATGTGCCCAATGTCGTTGTGGTACTCGCATCTTTTATTGGGATCCCTCCAGGAGCTATCCTTGTACAGAGGAGGCGGTCTCCGGTAGTGTGTATTTTGCCTGGTAGGAAAATACACACACTCTTGGGAGTCCGTTAGCTCCGTGTACTGGGAATATTGGGGAGTGTACCCCCTTTTCTACCGCTTATCCTCCGTCCAGTTGCTGCCTTTTGAGGACCTCTTGCTCCGAGAGCCTTGAGAAGGACCTGCTAAGCTTGCGGCTGGAGCGGAGTGCGATGGGGCTTGTCCATTCATCCCTAAGGGATTTCCAAAGTGAGAAGATGCAGGGGCCAAGGCCTGGCCATGACTATATCTGAGAGTAGCAGAAAATTGTATGTCGTTCATCGGTGGAGTGGTTGTTGGTAAGGTTCCTGGGAGTTGAGCTCCGGGTACATATCCCGCTATCCCTGTAGGATAGTATCCCCCATAGGCCACTATTTGGGCTTCTTCTAGGTTGATGTATTTTTGGACCCTTTTTTGGAAGTCTTCAAGTTGGAGGCTCCTTCTTGTTGTAACTCGTTCCAGAACGGAGTCCCTGTACGGATGCCCGCTTGAAGAAGCGCGAGGTGTTGTCCGTCATCGACTTTCTTGGTTTTTGAGGCTTCTTCCTTGAACCTCTTTATGAAATTCTTCAATGTCTCCGTAGGCAGCTACTTGATGTTAGTCAAGGCGCTGACCTCCAGATTAACTTTCCTCGCGGCGAAAAACTGTCTCCGGAAGCTGGTTTGCAACTTATTCCAGCAATCCACGGATCCTGGCTCCAATTTCTTGAACAACTCTTCCGCAGACCCGCTTAGAGTAAGCGAGAAGCACAAACACTTGGCGTCATTGCTGACTGTCATGACTCGGTTGAACCGTGACAGGTGATCGCTAGGGTTTGAGTTCCCGGTATAAGCTGCCATTTCGGGCATCTTAAAATTTTTGGGGAGCTCCGCTTCCAAAATGTGCCTTGCTCAAGGCTCCCGGTCTTCACAGTCAGAGTCAGAGTCATCACCTTTTTGTCTCCAGGAGACTCGGGCAATGTCCTTTCGGAGTATGGTAAGCTCAGCCATGATTCCTTCGTTTAACGTTCCCGTAGAGACTACGGGCACATGTTTCTTTTGGTCCTGGTGATCCCGGAGGTCACCATGTTTCCCGTTAATGTGATGTCTCAGATTGATGGGAGGACATTTCTTTCTTCCCCTCCCTCTGGGTTCTTGCTGCACAGAAACGCTCTTTCGGTCCTCTCGATCCTGAGGGCTAAGACTCCCTTTTCGGAGTTTGCCCCTCTGCGGACCTTTCCCTTTCGGAAAGTCTGAGCGGACCTTTCGCGGATCCTGCACCCTTTTCTTTTTCCCAGGAGTGGAAGTAGGGTTTTTCTGCTGGTTCCCTTCGGAGGGATACCTTATAGGGCTAGGTTTCTTAGACTTCTACTTTTGGATACTTGGCGAGGATTTTCCTGGTGTCTCTCCAAGTCCAGCAGGGATGGCTTTATGATGCACGTGGATTCCTGCTCCCTCCATGGCTTTTTGCATGACCAGCATCACCTCTTGCATCTTTTGGTTTTGTTCTTTTTGGGCTGCAATTTCAGCTTCGTGATCGACAGCCTTTTGTCTCAAGAGTACCAGCTCTGTGTAGCTGCCTTCGTCGTAGGCGTCGTACTCATCAAAGTTTCCCTCGTATTCGTCATCGTGGGTTCCTTCTCCCTCCTCAGAGCCCACATTTGCTCTTAAGGCCACGTCCTCATCATTTGGGTCTTGAGCGTCTTGAGGAGGACGAGGTTGACGTGCGTTTCGAGTCTCCACCATTTTTGTTGTGTAATGTTACTGTCTACTTTCAGACGCTTCCTTCAGCTCTTAATGAAAGTATTAAAATGTTGACCGAGGTTTTTGGCAACCAATATAATAATAGTATTTAAGAAAGCTATAAGGAATTAATGAGAGAGATTTTTACGTGGTTGGGGCATTAATGAGCCTTAGTCCACGAGTCTGTGTATTTATGAGAGTATTTATTACAGAGAATGTTCTTGGTGGTTTTCCTCTCTAGTTCTTCTGAAACCCAGAATTCTCGACCCCTGCCTTAATGAGTTTGGGGGGTATTTATAGTGTTTTTGTGGGGTGATGCCTAGAATTGAGGTACATGTCTTTCTGTAGTAATCAGTAAAGGCACACATTCCCAATGGATACATCATAGGAAATGCACGGTCTAATCCCTAGGCTTTTTAGGGGTTTAATGGACGTAGTCCTTTATCCTTCCTTGATTGATGTGATTTCTCATAAAGTAACTGTCACTAGGCTCATTAATCATAGCGTAGTAGCTGCAGAAGGGGGGTTATGCCGTCAGACTTTAATACATATGGCAGTTTCGATACGCCTTCTCCCATGCGGCATTAAATGCGAGGTGACTGTTCAGATAGGATTTGATACCTCCCGGAGATGCTTTGTTGTAGCTTTGCTCTCTGGGAGTATGTGAAACTCACATGCCTTCTCAGGGAGGCATATTAAATTGTTGATCCCTTTGATTAAAGAGACTTAGTTGAATTATCCCAGAGTTTAACCTCTTCAGTCTACGTGTCTCAATCCAGTTGGTCCACGTATTTTGGACAAAACCAAGGGCAACAGAAGTCAATGTAAGGTTTTATGGTTTGTGTATTTCATTATTATTGAGGTCAAACCTATGTTTCTTTATTCTCTTTATTATTTATTTATTTTAGAATATAATTTTAAAATTGATTTTGCATTTCATTTAATATTATTTGTGTTAGTGTTTTTCTCTATTTTGGTTTTGTTTTATTTTTCACTTTTAATTTAATGTTATATTATTCTTTAATAATTAAAAATTCGTTTTCAAAGATTTCTTAAAGATTTCAGGCTCATGGATGCTGCCATTGTTGAAGTGAGTTTCTGTTCTTCATGTTTCAGCTGGTGGGTTTTGGGGTGAGTTACTTTTGACGTGATAGTAGTGGTAATTTGTGTGTTTTCAGTCACTTGGAACCAATTTTTGGTGATTATACCATATTTAATGATGTTAATTATGTTTTATTTTTACCTTTTAAAATCTGTTTTTATTAAAATAAATATGGCCTTTACTTTTTAGATTCATTTTAATTTAATTTTATTTAATTATGTATATTTTCCATATTTAAATAGATTTACTACATGGCCAGATTTATGGTTGGTTTTATTGTCTGAATGCGCTATTTATTGCATCTTTATGGCTGAAATATTCTTGGTTTCAGCTTTGATTTTAGCCATTTACTTACTTTGATTATTGATTTTTTGCTTGACGTTTTGGTATTTCCTTTTTTATCTTTTATATAATCTTTTAATTAATAATTTTATTATATACTGTATATTAATTTTATTTAATAATTAAATAAATATCATTTATATATATATTTTTGTTAAAATAATTTACATTAATTTTTAGTGAAATATTTTATTCATATTAATTGTATTTATATACACTAATAGTTATTTTTGAGATTTTAATTTTTATTTCTATAGTGTATCTAACTTTAATTAATAATTTTTATTATATTATAGAGTTTAATAGTGATGTTTAGGTTTGATGACGGTTGGTTTTTGCACCATTTTTTTGATGGTTCTCATGCCTTTTATGGTTGTTTGTGCCATTTTTATGGCTTGCCCCTAATTATTTAGGGTATTTTGTGATATGTCAATGGGCACAATGAATGTTTTTTTATAGTCATGTCATCTACAAATAACTTTTTCAGATCTGACAGATAAGTGTTTCAAGCCTTGATATTATAATATGGATTGTTTTATCATCTTTATTCACATTAATTATTTTCTTTAAATTGTGTGGTAATAAAGTTTTATTTTGTTAATTTGTATGTCAGTTTTTAGGAGGGCCAACTATTACAGAGATTTACCGATAAGTTTAATTTAACTATAATTTTTTTGAGAGTTGTTATCTTTAAATTATTGAGAATTCTTTTATTAATTTTAATAGGAAAATTTAATTTTCTATACTTCCATATACCTAATATTTTATCCCTAAACTAATACATATCACCATTGAAAATATATGACCACTTTATCTAAAATTCAAAAATACCCCTCTTAAATTTCCCATACTTTTTTTTAGTGCAAAAATATAAAAAAAAATTAAAAAAAATGGTAGTCCGATAGTGGTCCGATGGTCACTTGATGCTACTTTTGTATGTACAAAAACATAAAAAAAAAATATTGGTAGCAGATCTGGTCCGATGGGGTCCGATGGTCACCTAATGCTATTTTTTTATGTATAAAAACATAAAAAAAAAATTGGTAGCAGATATGGTCTGATGGTAGTCCGATGGGTGTCTGATGTGGGGTCCGATGGGGGGTCCGATTGTGTAAATGGGGTGATGTAAATGGGGGGTATTTTAGAGATATCATAAAAGTTGTCATATCCTACAAATATTAGTTATTATTTGTTTAGGAATTTTTTTTTAACCAAATGTAAGCATAAAAAATCAAATTTCTCTTTTAATATTATCGCTAAAGGATTAATTTACTTTTATCTTTTTTTATTTTGTAGATGTTTTGGGGGATCATTCTTGATATATTTATGAGTTGGTGTGTAGTATGAAGTTAAAGCTCTAGCTTTTTGGGTGTGTTATTTGAGGATGTTATAGCTTTATTGTTTAAATTTCCGGGGGTAGTTTTGTACCATGTGGCTCGCTCTGAGAATTTAGCGGCCCATGGCTTGACAAAGCATGCTCTGCGGTTAGACGATGAGCTATTCGAGTTCGAGGAGGTTCTAGCACCGGTAGCGGACGTCTGCGTCATACATTCATGAGTGATTCTAATCATTTTGTCAAAAAAAAAATGCGACTATAAAATCCATACAAAAACAACAATAAATTAAAGGAAAGAAAAATTGTTGTCTATAACTAAAAGGGATATTGGCGGCTAAACCACCTGAACTTTACGGTTTGTAACACTCAACCACAAAAACCGAATTTTTGGCGGCTAAACTACCTAAACTCTGGTTCCATTTTGCTCTGCACACCTCCGTCCAAAAATCACAGTTAAGTGCCACGGTGGACTATCCACGTGTACGCACTTGTACACGTGGCAAATTTTTAGTGGTCCACGTAATTTTAATTTTAAAAATAATTATAAATATTTAAAAAAATTAAAAAAAAAATCTTTTTTTTTTCTTTTTCTTTTTCTTTTTCTTTCTCTTTCTCTTTCTCTTTCTTCTCCAAACACCTTAGCGTAGTGGGGTCGCATATGTGCAGACAATCAATTTGGATGGTGAGTCGAATTTGAAGACTCGGTATGCAAAACAAGAACTCTCGAAGTATTTAGAGGAGGAGAAGGTTGAAGTGGTGATTAGATGTGAGATACCGAATAGGAATATACATGGTATCCAGGAAAATTTGGAAATTGATGGGAGAAAACTTTCTTTAGGACCCTCCAATGTTCTTCTTCAAGGTTGTGAGCTCAAGAACACCGGTGGGGCTCCCAATCGATCAACCCAATCCCGCCCAAAAATAAAACCCTCTCTTTCATAGCACGATAATGGCGGCCTCGGATGTCTCTGACGGACCCGTCCTTAGTCTCATCAACAAGAGCCTCAGAGCCCTTCGTAAGAAACTCAATCGCATCGTCCAGTTGGCGGAGGGCATCGCCCAAGGTAAACCCATTGTCAAAGAGCAAGAGGAAGTCCTCCGCTCCAAGCCTGTTGTCTCCGCGCTGATCGATGAGCTCGAAAAGCTTCGTCAACCCCTTTTTGCTGCCGTCGATGAGGAGATTAACCTCGCTGTACAAAACCACCAGCAGGTCCTACCCTCCTCCCAGCCTATATCCTCATCCTCTGATTGTAGTAATGCCAGAAGAAGAAGAAGAAGAAAGAGAAAGAGAAAGAAAAGAAAAAGAGAAGAAAAAAAAGAAAAAAAAGATTTTTTTTTTAATTTTTATAAATTGTTTTTTTTTTAATTTTTTTTTAAATATTTATAATTATTTTTTAAAATTAAAATTACGTTGACCACTAAAAATTTGCCATGTGTACAAGTGCGTACACGTAGACAGTCCACCGTGGCACTTAACTGTGATTTTTGGACGGAGGTGTGCAGAGCAAAACGGAACTAGAGTTTAGGTAGTTTAGCCGCCAAAAATTCGGTTTTTGTGGTTAAGTGTTACAAACCGTAAAGTTCAGGTGGTTTAGCCACCAATATCCCTAACTAAAACTATTACTTGTGTTTTTTTTTTTAAAAAAAAATTAAACTCTTATTAACAAGAACTAGAGTTTAATACAAATCAATAAGAAAAGATGATAAAATTCTCAATCTAAGTTAATTCACCCTCCACCCTAAGTGTATGCATAACTAATTCATGACAAACAGATATGAACTAGAGATGCCTCAGAAAAATTAGAAAGTAAACTAGTAAAAAAATTGAAAAACCTAGCTCATTACAAAAAAACTAAAAAAACCTAGCCTATTACAAAAAAAAGAGCATTTTTGAAAAGCAAAAACTAAAGCTAAACAATCAGACTCCAGACTCCAGACTCCACGTAACTAAAAATAACTAAAAGGAAGAGCAACATGTCAAAAAAAAAACATGTGAAACTAATAGATCACTACCACTATATCACTACCACTAAGGCTACCTGCTTGACTGACTATTACTTGTGTTTTATTTTCACATATAGTCTGTGACTCTACTGGTACTCTAGTGTGTAGTGTGTGCTTTACCGGTACTACACCACACACTACAGAGTGATTCCCTGCACACTGACACACTACACTACACTGCTATTCCTTCTTTTCAATCAATCGCTTCACTACTCACTGCTACACAGTACACACCATCATCAACATTAACCCTTTTATTTCAAAATTTAAACACTCTTTCATTATATTACTATTAAACTCCTCAACCAAATCCAAATTCCAGCGCCAAACAAACAACTCCCTCTCTCTCTCTCTCTCCATCGGCCATGGATGGTTACGATGATGCTGAGCTTCGCGTGGGACTGCCTCTTCCTCGTTCTGTAGAGAATTTGCTTCACAAAATTTGCTCCGAGAAGAACCAGTCCCCGCCGAAAGCCGATGTCCGGCGGAAATTGGTCGTAGCCGGCGAAAAAGAAGCTCTACAGGTTTTGCAGATCGTTGATAGAGACCAGGTCGGGAACCTCTCCGCTTACATTGTTGACCTGCTTGGAAATTCTTCATCGCCGTCGCCGTCGCCGTCGACGTCGTCATCACCATTCCTTTCTCCATCTCCTTCGCTTTCGTCTTCTCGTTCTTCTCCTCCTCGGAAGAGAGTCTCTGTTTCTTATTCTCCAACTCGAAGAATCTATTTCTCTTCCACTTCCGCAAGTGAGTGTGAGTCACTGTTGCTTTTTTTTTTTTTTTCTCTCTCTCTTGGAATGCCCTTGATTATGCCCTATGGCGTCGTTTCATGGTGAAACTGAAACAGGTAGTGGCTCCATTCCTTGCTCGCTCAGTTCTCGGACTGAGACCCCCCAAAAGCCCAGAGAAACGGGACAACGAGAAGTATTGGAAGCTTTGGGAGAACTTGAGTTTAGAAGGCAATTCTTAATCCTCAATTACAGTGCCGGGTACTAATATTTTGCAATTTGTCTCTTCATTCATGTTTGTGTGGAATTAGGAATTGTTGATTTATGTTTGTATATGTACTTTGTAGAAAGGAATTTCGGACAGTTATAACTGACGAAGAAATCAGGAGCTTTAAAAATGTTTCCATGGTAGAGTTTGAAAAGCAAATGTGGAAACGTTTTGGAAGAAATGCTTTGGAACCACAAGATCGTCTAATGGTAACATATCAATTATTGCTCTTTTTAATTAATATTTCTCTATAAACTGTCTTGAATGATTACTTCTATTTCGGTCCTCCTATTCTTTCAGTTGTATATATGATCTGCAGAAAAATGAATTACAAAATTTTCATTCAATTTTCTTCTTCTAGCTTTTTTTTTGAAAAAGAGTTTTTCTTCTTCTAGCTTTGCTTTCTCCTTAGGAACACTACTCTGTTTAATCAAAAAAGGGTGCAGCTATTGTTTATCTCTTCTTACAAAGGCATAAATAATTTGTTCGGGTATGTTTTTCTCACTTTTATTTGGTGTTTTACAGCATCATGATTGGGATTCTAGAAGAACACACCTTTACTACTGTCATGTTTCTCCTGAAGGGAGTTATAGATTCAAGGTTGGTTCTTTCTAAAGCTACTGGAAACATGATACAAATAAACAATTTTTTGTTAATTGCAGTTGCACACATGATGATTAATGTTTGTGTTATTTGATTTTAGGTTTACTTTAAAATCACTTTGGCTCGAACAAAAGAAAACTTTAGTCTTCATCATATTGAGCTTTGATTTGTGTTATTTCTCATTTGTTGCGTAGCATGCAAAGGAGCCAACGGCAGTGCATATCAGAAATGAGTTCTGTATTGTGACTTACCTTCTTTTGTATTAAAAGTGCTAAGTGTTCTTTAAAACACTGACTTAGTTTGAGCTATTTGTATTATTTCTAGAGCAATAGAACTATACGTCGATTTTTTATTTGTGAAATTCATATAATTAGCTTCGTGTAGTACTTCATAATATTATGCACTAAAATCATACGAGGTGATTTTCTTCTTCATGGTAACATAATACACTAAATTGCCATTTGCTTTGATTTTTAATTCAGGGTCCTTATCTAAACAGTACAAGAACTCACTTACAGAAGGTTCTAGGGGATGACAACGTTTTGATGGTTAAGTTTGCTGAAGAGTCGACTTCACGTGATCCAAACTATCCTGGATTTAGAAATATATGCAAAGAAGGGATTTTAGTTGGTTTACGTCTTTACTGCTATTTCGGTGAACCCTCCTTGAACTGCATTAATAAAGTTCTGTTTACTGTCGAAAGAGAAAACAATAACACACATTTGCATCATTAGTGGCACTTTCATACTTACTCTCGATCTCTCATGCTCAAAGTTTCAGTTCTTTCACTATATATGTGTACTATTATTGAGATTCCAGCAATGTTGACAATCTTTCTGGTCTATGTATTTGTAAAATGGATCAGTTTTTAAAGATGGTGGTAAGGAAGAGAAGAAGAAAAGTCCAACATCATCCCCCGTAAAGTGTTTTTTCATTCGCACTCACTCTACTGCGCACATCGATCAGAATGCATCTTATATCTTATCCAATGGATGTTATAAAACAATGTTTGATAGAAGACTTCTGTTTATGCATGCGCATACAGTACCCAATGTGGCCAAATTTGATGCTAGGTATATTTCAATGTACACAGTTTGTTTCCGAAAGCATTTCCATGCAGTTTATACTGTTCAACTAATATCGCTGTTGTTTATCAGGTTTTCACTTGTATTGTCCAAGACACATAGCATGGATATTGATCTATCCCAGGTTCGAGTTGATTTTATTGATGATCTACCCTGCAAGGTATTGCAGTCCATAATTAGTCTTTAAAATTTATATTGGTTCTTAGCTATGGCTTATTTTTCAAGCAAAAAGTTTCTTTTTATTAATTGCAGAATGAATTTGGTGAAATTGTCAAAAGAGATGGAGAAGCTCTAATACACACAGATGGCACTGGGTACATTTCTGAGGATTTAGCTTTGTTATGTCCACAGAATGTACATAAAGGACAATATAACAACAATAAGTTTTCTGAGGTTTTTTCATATAACTTATGATACTATTTCATTTCATCTTATCTGTTAAATTGCACTTGGAAGTAAATTTGCAGACAAGGACAATCGTTCTGGCCAAGTTATATGTTTCTAGAGACATTCAAAATTTAAGTTTCGGAGTTGTATAGTTTCTTCTTAAAAAATTTGGCACGTCACGGTATCTGCATATTTTTTAAATATTTCGAAGTATATATTTTGGAGTTTTATTTATGAAACTATAGCAACCAAATTCACTTGCATCAATAACTAGTTTAGTATCTGGAATACTGTTTAGTATCTGCTTGCAGTGCCACCTACTCAAATAACTGCTTAATTTGCTAGTCACTGTTAATTTAATAGCCTTTGCCATTCACATTTTCATTTTTTGACACATTCAAATTTTCAATATGACTTGCTCATTTCTTATGCTGTCAGATAATCCAAAATCATGACGAACACGATGACAAAGTGGAGGATGGTGCAAAAATAGAACGGCAAGGAACTGGGACACGGGAGCCTGTATGTACTTAAAAATCAAAATTATGACCATTGTCGCTCTCTTTCTCTCTATTTCAACTTATATCTTTACTGATATTATTGTTGAGCCGATTTAGTCTTTTCTCCAGCTAAATTCTTTCACTTTTTGTTTTTCTTTTCCCTCTGTAGCCTATGTTGATACAGTTCCGTATGTTTTACAATGGCTATGCAGTTAAAGGAACCTTTCTTGTGAACAAGAAGGTATGTCTTTTTCCCTTCATGTTGGTTGAAAACAGGGAATTTTCTTATTATTCAATTTCTTTATTTATTTTGGGTAATTATCACGATTATCCTCCAATTCTAAAACTCATGACAAATTGGTGCTCTCTTGAAGTTAAACACACTTTTTGAGCACTGGTGAGCCAAATTACCCCTCTAAAATTAAACACATAGGTGAAGAGAAATATGCCATTTTTTTTTTTCTTGACAAAAGAGAAATAAGCTCTAAATTGAATGAGAAGATTAAAAACTAAAACTTGGATTTTAGATTCCATTCCGTTCCGTTAATAATATATTTTTCATCAAAAAATATATATACATATGGTTAATGGTCAAAAGTAGCGTTTGGTACATAGTTTAATAATAACCAAATGTAAAGTATAAATTGGACAATCACAAGAGGTCAAACTAAACATAAGTTATAAAAATATTATTGACCCATTATTTTCTCTCTGTTCTCTGTTCATAAGTTTTTATAAATGCTGGCTTATGTTAGGCCCTAGAGTTAGTATGGTGAGCTAAAATGTATTAAATAAAAAGGGTATTTGAGTCATTGTTTGAGGGAGGGTTTGTGAGTGAGAATGGGTTCTATATATAGGCGAGTAAGGGGAGAATTGGGTATGCAATGTATTGAGTAGTCACTATTTGCATCAAAGGGGCCTAAGGGCTCCCACCAATTGTAGTTGCTTCACTCATACATATATCAATCTTCTATAATTTCCTACTATTTTCTTGTCTGGTTTGTTGTTTGGCTACTGTGCTATTAGTTCTTGTTACTATTCTGCTACTGGTTTGAGCAGGGTTCTACCAGCTTAACGCACCTGTGGAATTTTAAATAAATGGCCGAATCTAGTTGGTGGATGTTTCTCTTTAGAGATTTCAAACTTATAAAAACCCTTCTTTGTCTAGTTCAGGTTGAGGTGACATAAGATATCATTTAGTGACAATTTTCAGTCACACCAAGGATTTTTATGACTAAAATTATTTTTGGACACTACAAAAAAATTACTTATAACTAAAATGTAATGTTGAATCACAAATTGCCACTGATGTAGTTTTTAGTCACAATTCAACATAAATTTATTGGGACTAATAATATATGTAGTCACAACAAATTGTAATGTTTGTGACTAATTTTTAGTCACTAACTTTTTAGTCACGAAATTTGTTGTGAGATGTAAGATCTTTTGTAATGACACTCACTATCGTGATTCACTTCAAGTAATTTAGCACTTATATGTTTAAGTTTCATAATGCAAAATGTGCGATTTATTATTTGTTTTTGGAGTATGGGTTTTCTCTACTTTGTTTCATTCTATCTGATGTAAATTTATTGTTCACTTTTAAAGAAAAATAATTATTGAAATAATTGTAGCTTCAGGGCAAAACAATTCAGATTCGAAATTCAATGGTTAAAGTTAAGCCGGATCCAGCAATTTTGGATATTAAGACAGTGAATTCATTGGAAGTAGTTGGAACAAGGTATGTCTAGCATCATCTTTTGTGTTTGCATTTGCTAAATTTGGTACGATTTTCTGTTTGTGTCAAGTAAGATTTTCTTTATCAATTAATTTTTAAGGTGTATACCAGGTCGTAACTTTTGTCATATTGCTGCATTCCCTTTTCCAGAAAAAAAAAAGGAAGTAATGATTTAGTTCCTAAACCAAGGAACTAAGTTATGCTGTAAGATATTGTAAATTTTCTACTCTTTTTTCCACTTTTGAATTTTAAACAATATGAGACAACTGTCACATTCCCATATGTTCAACAAAAGTTAGTTGGTTTGTCAATGCTCACTAGTAAAAGGTTATTGAGCGTTTGAAATTGTGAAATCTAAGCAGAGGCTCGGTTTTAAACTATTAAAATGATGGGCCTTATATAACTGCCTCACAAAATAATTGAAGACCATCAAAGCAACAAAATTAAAATTTCTTCATTTTACAGGAAACAGTAGACAAATTGCTTTTGCTCTGTGTCTTTTACTCTTTTTTTGGTCTTTAGTAAAACTATATTATGGTATGTTTTAACAATGGAATAAAAAAAATCAGATGGAAGCAAAATCTATAACGTTTTAAGTTGTTGTCCAGCAATCCACCTAATAGAACTTACACATCAAGAAATTTAATTTATCTCCTAAGCTTTGGAGGGGTGCCACACAAATATTTCGAGGAATTACTTGATAATGCATTGAGAGAAGCTTATGCTGCATCCAGCAGCAAGCGCATTGCGCTTAAAGGTGATTTTAGCCATATTATAATTTTCTTATAGTCCATTCCTCGGACTGTATCCATACACGGTAATGTATTTATTTTTTCAATTAATTATTATTGTTTTAATTTGTCCGGTTTCATTTTATTTGTTTGCAGTTGGTATTAATTATGGAAACATGGATAATGATTTTACTATTGCAAGAATGATCTTGGCTGGTATTCCACTTGAAGAGCCCTACTTGCAATACCGTCTTTCTATACTAATGAAGGAAGAAAAGAAGAGTCTAAAAGGAGGAAAGCTTTACATACCTGAGTGCTGTTATTTAATGGGAACAGCTGATCCCACTGGAAAACTTGAAAGTGATGAAGTTTGCGTTGTCCTGTATGTACAAGTATAGTATTATTGGCTTATATTTCCCTTTCAATATGATAAGTGCATACATAATCTCAAGTGTTAGAACTGTATTGTGCAGATCATTTAATTTTCCTTAACATTAAAGTATCTCTCTTTTTTTTTCCTTTTCTTTTTCTTTTTGGGACAATGATGTTTTCAGTGGCAACGGACAAATTTCAGGAAAGGTTTTAGTTTATCGTAATCCAGGTATTCACTTCGGTGACATTCATCTTCTAAAGGCTACCTATATAGAAGAACTTGAATCCTTCGTCGGAAATGCCAAGTATGCTATATTCTTCTCCATAAAAGGTGCAAGGTCAGTAGCTGATGAGATTGCCGGGGGAGATTTTGATGGAGATATGTACTGGGTCTCAAGAAACCCTGAGGTTTGGCATTTACCTTTGTTGTATGTTAGTCTACTTTGACCATTTTAACTTGTTTTAGTTTCTTTTCCTTACATGCATAGTTGAAAAAGAAAAAGGTTATTTCTCTTACAGTAATATTTTTATTTCCCAGTTTTCTTGAATTCTTCGTTCTCATATTTGTTGAACTTAGACGAGTTCTGAGTTCGTTTTTTCCTCCATGTTGCATTATGAAGAATGATAGTAACATCAAAATTTTAAGCTTTTTTACCTTTACCTTGAATTATTCTGAATGACGCTATCTTGAACAGTGCTACCTCTTTTAAATTGAGTTGTTCTGTTGTATCTATGCTAGTCTTTTGTACCATATGGATTAGCAATGCACGATTATGGGATGAGAATATATGCATGATGTGCTTGTTTGGCATTTGATATATAAAAGTTATGTAGCATGAAATGGATGTGGAATTATTTTGAATGACATTTTTCACAAGGGCACAAGGACCCAATTTGGATAGTAAAATTTGTTCAGTTGTAGACTTAAGCACATGTATTAAAACACCAAAACTTTATGCATACTGTATTACTTTTATAGGTAATTTAATATTTTAAGGCTGTTCTTACCAACTACTTCTTATTAAATCAGTTATTGAAATATTTCAAACCTAGCAAACCTTGGGTTCCAATGCCCTCGGCAAAGAAGGTTGTGAGTAAACCTATTCCATCTGTACCTGAAGAATTGGAAGATGAATCTATTAACCATTTCTTACAAGCTAGGTTTAAACCAAGGTATGCTGTTGATTAGGTGGTTACAATAATTATGGTGTGATATATGATTCAAGTATTTTATGTTTAATCTTTGCTTAACAATGGACATGGATGGATTCAGTTTAAAATAAAATGAATATGATGAGAGAGAGAAAGAGAGATGGGTTGGGGAGTGAGAGTCTCCATAAGTTGAATATAATGTTTTCTCATTATTCTAGAAGAGTTCGGATGTTTATTTATATTGTTTTTCGCTCTCTGAGCAACACAATGTTTTTCTTTTCAGTAAAGCCATGAGTGAGGCAGCCGATAGCTGGTCGGCCTTAATGGATAGGTATTTGACTCTGGGGAATGATTGTGTTGAGGAGAAAAAATTTGTTGAAAAGAACTTAAACAAGTTAGCTAACATTTACTACGATGCTTTGGATGCTGCAAAGAATGGGACGAAGGTTAGTTCTGTCTGTACTTTTTTTATCAAGACAACTTTAGATAGGCTCATTAATCACTTGGGTGTTTTTTTGTTATATTTCTCCTAATATATTTCATACATTAACTCATAGATTCCTCCTGTATGTGTTATTCATTTGTATTCAGGCTATTTAATTTCTTGAGTATCTTTTAATCAAGGAGACTTGCGAAATATGTCTAAGCTTATGCAGTTCATGAAATTTCTCTTATGTTTTATTTGCCAAGACATTCATGGCTGAAATTGAATAGTCACTTTTTGCAGTCTCAATTTAAACATAAGAATGATCAAGTTATGAGACCAATGCATAAAACTGGTGCTTTATGTCAAAATCATGTTTTTTTTTTCTTTCATATCAACTATCCTTGTTCTTTGAAAATGTCTTCGCAGTTGTGTCTCCTATTATTTTATCCTTTTAAACAGATTTTCTTGTTGCTGCGACAGGTTATAGTTCCCGGAGAGTTAAAGCCGAAATTATTCCCTCACCATATGGAAAGGCCAAAATCATTTGAATCCAAGTCCATTTTGGGATTGATATATGATAGAGTGAATTCTTATAAAGAAGAGGATTATTCGAAAACAGGTAATAATATTGCATCTCTCTGTCATCATATCTTTTTCAGTGGTCATTTTTATGATTTTTTATTGAGTAATTTATGGCATAAATACTTAAATTTAACTCCTAGTTGACGGTAATAACAAATAATTTATATTTTTGGAACGTATGTAGATACTTAGTGTCAAGTCAATAGTCACGTGAGAGTCTCTGATTGGTTCACATCATTAAATTTTTATTTTTTATTTAAAAATTAATTTAAACATACCATAAGAAATGACACGTGGATAATAACTTAATACTTAACGGTCAGGTCAAAAATTAAACTTAGGTTATTACAGTCAAAAATTAAATTTAAATATTTATTTGTAACCGAGAGTTAAATTTAGGTATTTACGCTGCAAATTATTCTTTTTTATTTAGCATAAGTACTAATTTTTAACTCATTATGTTCTATTGTCATACAAAACTAAAACAGAGTTTTAACTAACATGATATTTTTCAATGCCAGAGGTGTGGAAGCTTCCATGTTTCGGTGACGATATCATCCCTGAAGACAGCTTGAAGAAATGGAAGGAGTACCACACAAATTACAAGAAAGAGATGTGTGATGCCTTGAAGAACAAGGATAATGAATTGAAAACCAACGCTGCTGATGAGGTCCTAAGGAAGTATAAAAAGGTAAGGCTTTACACCTTAAACCATTGAATTTAACAAAAATTTGCCCATTTATTGTCCTTTCATTGCATTGTATTGTGCTGTAGTTACTGTATGAAGCTGAAGATTTGGAAGAGAGCCCGAGGAGTATGGAGGAGATATATAGCGAGGCGATCGCCATATACCATGTGACTTACGACCATGCCATGGGTAATGGCAGTGTCAAGAATTGTTCATTCGCATGGAACGTTGCGGGTTCAGCACTCTTCAAGTTTTACGCAATCAAAAAAATTGGTGAGAAAGCATTTTTCTGTGTTCCTTCTGTCTTAAAAGAGGTGCTTTAGGTAAATGCTAACATAATTCCACGTACTAACTATTGATATGTATATAGGGATAGATGTAGGTCATTCAATATGTATAGTACTTCCCTTTCAAAAAAAAAAAAATATGTATAGAACTTATGAGCACATAAATTATACTCTAGATTAATGTATATCATTGTAAGCTTTATATTTCTATTCAATCAAAGTTTCAATGCAATGCTAGCGTACATGTCTTACTTTTTTAGTTTATCTTACAATTAAATTAAATTAATAACAAACTATAAATTTTGACAGTTGAGTTTATAAAAGTTTATCCCAAAAAATACAGGAGTAAAAAATTACAAGAGCTGTAATTTTCTTTGTAATGGCGATTACATTAGAAAGGCATTACAAGATTTTCAAAAACAAATTAAACAGAAGTACGTAATTTTATTTGAAATTTTGATTCCATTACAATTTTTAATTTTTTATTATGCCAACTGAACGTGTACTTATGACAATTTTGGCAAATGAAATAATTGTTATTATATTTTTAAAGGGAAACGATTTTTTATTAAATGGTTCAATGTAAAACGAGTCCTATTAACCAATCTGAGCGCATTACGAACTCGTTAGTCATTACACTGACAAAGATTAGCATATTTGTAAGATATATACTGAACAATGTGTAGCCTGTAAAAGTATGAGAATCAAGTAATGGTACACAATTACAGAATCAACAATACCATCGAAAGGTCTAGGACCTTGAACAATTTGAAGCAAAGCTCTCGAAGAAAACAAACTAAGCCAAAACCCGATTAAATCATATATTACAACAATAACATACTAGAATAAGATGGATATTGTTGGAAATTGTTGTGTTCCAATAGAAATATTAAATCAACAATATTATAATTCTATGACAAATAATACAAAAAATAAAAATATAGATTAAATAATGTTACAACACTAAACAAAATATACACATAAAATAGAGAATATAGAGACGAAGAGAAGAATTACAACTCAAAGCAATAAGCTACACATAAACACAATATATAAATAGCATAAATATAAAAGAGATGTGAGAGCAATCTCAATACCACATACACCACAAGTGTATAATAGGGGAATCACAAAACTTGAACAAAGGTCTTACACCTTTGTTCAAAAGCTTATTTCCTCCTACCACAAACACTTAGGGAAAAAAAAGAATGGAAATAGTTTTCTGGCTTTATCAAGCCTATAGTGTTTCTAGCAATGTGCTCTCTTGATAGAAACTTATTTTCTCCCAAAGTGAACCCAAGACTTCTATTTATAGTGTTTTGAGGATCACATTTAAAAATCAAATCCTTTCATCACATGGCTGTTACCAACACTTTAATTGGTGTTTAATGAGATAAAAAAGTTGGACAAGAGAGCTAGAAACATGCTCAATTAATTTATGTACGTTTATGAATGTTTTCAAAAACTGGTTCCAGGTGTTCGTAAAACAACCATTAAACAACTGTTTCCAGACAACTCAAAAATTGGGTTTTTGTAACTCCTCTCCGAGTTAAATCTTTCTCCAACTTCCCAATACTCATTTAAATGATTTAATTCAGTATTGTAACAGTTTCTAACAGCTAAAAACTTATCCCATTAATTTCATAACTTTCATATGTAATAACTCACTTAATTACATGTTATCAATTGTGATCCTAAAGTTACAATCTATTTTCAGATTTGTAACTCCTCATATGTTACAACTTTTATGTGTATTATTATACTATATATGATATAATATAATCTCCAACACATAATATATATTAATTTCATATTAATATATAAGGAACACTTCTTAATGGATATTATCCATGAATGGTTACTAAACAAATTTAACTATAAATATTAATTTTAAAAATATCAAACCATCGAATTTTGATCTAATAACGAATAATGAAATTACAAATTTAAATTTCTATGCTTAATTTAATTACTCAATTAAAAAAATATCAAAAAAATATCTCTTTTTACACTATATCAAAAATATGTTCATACAAAAATATTTAACTCAAACTCAACTTTTTTTTTTCTTATTTTTCTTGCTAAAAACTTTTTTTTTTAATTTTTTTTACCGATGGAACAATCTTAGCACATATGATATAAAAATGAGAGATTTTTTTAATTTTTTTTTTGAACAAGAAAAGGAATCTTTATTCAAACAAACAAGAGTAAAACAAATATTACAAGCCAACCAAGGCAACAGACCGAACCCCCAGCCCTCAAAACCAGCTAGAGATTACATTAAAAATATAGCTATCAAGTTTCCCTTTTCCCCCAATACAGCCACTTAAGCATCTGGTTTTTACACAAGATTTTAACTCCTTACTCATAGTTCTAGCTGTCTTACATTTCATCTCAAAGATACAACAGTTTCTATTCGTCCACACAGTGTACATGGTCGCCAAAACAACTGAATTGAGCACCTTTTTCTGCAGGCTGTTGGAAGAGTTCGAAAACCATTCTTTGATGTTAGAAGGCCAATCGAAATGGCCACACCAAGCTGTTATCTCGATAATCACTCTGCGAGTGAAGTAGCAGCTAACAAATAAATGATGGCGAGTCTCCTTTTCCACACAACAGACCGGACAAAGATCAGAGGGAATAGAGATGAATTTGCTGATATTGTCTCTGGTTAGCAGTTGGTCATTCACAATTTTTCAACCTATGAACCTATGCTTTGGGAGAACCATTCTATCACAAATGTTTCTAGCATAGTCAACAGTGTGAGCTTGGATGTAAGAGTAATAAAACAATTTTGAACTGAATTTACCTCTCATTACGGCAGCCATGATTTTGGATTCGTTAACAGTTGACCAAAGACGAAGGATCTTTTTAAAATACCAGCTCGCGTCTTGTTTGAATTCAACTGTCCAAAAGCTCAACCCTCTCAAGTAAACCGCATCAATCCACCTAACCCAAAAGTTGTCTTGTTTGTTTGATATAGCCCAAATATACTTCGCCATAAGGGCTATGTTCCATTTCTTCCCTACTCTAAATCCAAGACCTCCGGAGTTCTTGGGAAGACAGACTTTCTCCCATGAGGAGATGTGCATTTTGCTTCTATTTCCATTGGAGCCCCAAAGGAAGTCCCTGCAACATTTGTCAATATTCGCTGTGATTTTTTAGGGAAGCATAAACAAATTCATCCAATAGTTTCTGGCTCGAAGAAGAATCGAATGAATCAATTGAGCCCTCCCTGCAAATAATGAACAAATTTTTTTAATTAGATAGAAAAATTAAGCATAAAAACTCAAAATTTTCTAATTTTATCCATTCATGGGTAATACCCATTAAGAGTGCACCCTAATATATAATATGCCACATTTTAATCTTCATTATATATTTATTAAATAACAAATATATAACAGACATAGTCTTTTTTGGGAGGTGCAATACCTCATGATAGCCAACAAACCAACCCAAGGACTGTCACAAGCTCAACCCGATCCCATTAAACGTGATTGATGGGACCCTCTTTTATACATTGTCATTACCTTTGTGTTTGAACTTTGATGACTTACCTTCTCCTTTGTGCTTGTCATTTGTTTGAGTGAGTTCCCTTTTGACAACATGAGAAATGGTAAAGTGCACCTATGGTGCCTAGCACTTTTATGAGGTATAGTATCGATATTGGTGCAATTCAATAACGTGTCTCACTTATTTTAATTTAATAAAGATTATAGAGAACCGCTAACCAATTATAAGACGTCATATCATAGAGGTACTAGGCACCTTGGTACCCCATAACAATGCTCTAACAATATATTAGAATCTCACATTGGCTAAGTATGAGATTGGTTAGTAGTATATAACTACTTGGGCACCGTTTTCTTTTAGGCTAACTTTTGGGAGTGAGTTCTACCCAAGTGGTTGTATCAAGTGGTGTAAGAGCCATGCACCCCAAATGGGAATCGAGTAGGGCATTGTAGCCGACAGCCGTCGTGGACGGCTCCAAAGGAACGGTGTAATGTTAGGATCACACATTGGCTAAGTATAAAGGTATGTAAATTAGTTTGTTTTATAGAAGAAACAACAATAATTTTATAATGTACATGCCCAATGATCAATACACAATATAGAATCTAGATAGGTGGCAAAACGTGTCGTATTCGTATCATATTTTATTTGACATGCTTTTATATTTTATGTTAGACGCGTCGACCCATTTTTGACCCGCATCTAATTTTCTCAATCATAACCTGACTTAGGGGTGTTCATCCGATCCAATCAGCATTTTTTTGGTCAAACAACATCCAGTCTGCACTAAATGCGAATTTTATATTTTGGATCCAATCCGATCCGCATAATAATTTAAATCCAATCCAATCCAATCCAATCTGCAATAGTGTGGATTTAATCAATTATTTTTTTAATGATAAATTATTTAATATTTCATAGAAAAAGAAATTAAAAAAGACTATTGTTTCTTAATCTCCAATGATAATATATTTCTATCTCCATTTATATATAAAGCAAACCAATATACATATATGTCAATATATATGTACTCATTTTTAGATTTACACTAAAATATATATGTATTCAAACCAATATACATATATGTGTATATCGTAAAAGATTGTGTCATGTTCGTGTTGACCCATTTCGACACGTTTTGCTATTATTGAAACTGGAATTGTAAAGAAAAATATAAATTTTCTTGGAAGTTACTTTACCTAGATAGGTGGCAAAACGTGTCGTGTTCCTAGAGAGTTTAGAGTCTTCTCTAGAATCAAAACCCTTAACGTTCTATTTATAGGGATTCAGTTTTTCAGACAAGAGAGAGTCTAGAGTCTTCTCTAGAATTCATCTCATGGCCGAACCCTTTAGTGAAGCCCATGAGTTAGAATTTTGCCATTATTTTATTTCGTTAATGAAACAAACTTGTCGTTCTTCACTAATGTTATTTTTCTGCTCTAGTTATTTAAATACTAATTCTATATATTTAATAATTATAAATAATTATCAAATAAAATTACTATTTAAATACTGTTATCCCAAATTTGACACTCTGACGTGGCATCACAAGAATGGTGACACGTGGATTCTACTTGGAGCATTTGCACGGAACGATATGCCGAGCAGGACACCTCGTTGGCACATCAAGAATGAAATATTCAACGAGCCGTGTAGAATGATCAACACTTAGCGAATTCAGCTTGACGCATCATGAGTCACCAGCTCAATCCCTACAACTCAGGGATCAACTTATGTGGATGTGGCATACACACGATCCCACTATCAGTGTATTCAGCCTCAATCCCACGATCCTTGCATTCAGCATTGATCACACGATCTTTCTGTTTATGCGCATTGTAACGAGAGAGGAAACTCTTCCTCCTCAAGTTTCCAGCCCTATAAATAGTGAGGAATGTTCACTGGGCAAAGGACCGAGAAAAATATAAGCCGATACGCAGTTAAGCTAAGGCTATATTGTTATCTAAGAATTATATATTCAGAGATACTATTGTAAGAGCTATAAGAAAAGGAAATTTCTTCCTTGTTCTTAAGTCAATACAAATAACGAGGATTAGGCTATTACCGATCTGCTCGGGGCTGAACCTCTATAAAATTCCTGTGTCTTATTATTATTTTCTTATATATTTTCACTACGACATGTCGTTTATCGCTTATCAAAAAGATTCATTGTCGTTAGCTAAAAGCGAAGTCAATATTTTGGTGCTTTCATTGAGAGGAGAATCGCAGATCGCTCTTTTCAACATTCGACACGATGGTGCAAACTCGTAGAGGCCTGTCTGACCCAGCAAACTCACAAACGCTGGATCCGACATTGCAGGACCCAGGGAGTTCAAGGGTTCCACCCGCTGTCAATCCTGGACAGACAGGAAGCGTGGTTAATGGTGGGACAACTCCTGTTACTGAAACTGCGCCTGGTGTGCAAGAGACTGGGAATAACAGTTCCGCACACAGCTAAGGCGTTCATAACACGACAATTCCACCAGGCATCAACGCCCAGACGACCATCGGAGACGCAACCGAATTGCAAAATCTCCGTGCTATGCTCAGACTCATGCAGGGTCATAGCAGTACTCTGCATCATGATCGGGAGGAACTGCGTGCTGCAGTAAACCTCGCGTTTGACGAACAGAGGCGTATGTTCGCTGAATGGAGGGACAAAGAGATGGAGGCATTAAGGGCTCACCATGCAGAGATCGAAGATCGTAGTCGGCAAGCTACTGTGCTGATACGAAGAGCCTACCAGACTGTAGGCCAACAAACGCCGAGCGTCATTCCCCTGGGAGAAACGGAGGACGACCCGACGATGAATGCTTCCCAGACAACCAACGGTCAGCCGTCCAATCCCCGGTCACGAGTTCCACTCATGGGCCAAGAGGTAGGCGGGCAGACCTTGTCTGGGAATTCATCAGGAGGAGCCATACCCGACGGATCCACTCATAATAATGGAGCCATTCCGCCTGTCAACCAAGAGAATCAATCGTCGAGGCAACCGGGCTCTTCTGTGTTTGATAGGCTGGGAACGACCCATGACCTAAGGGACGATCTAAACAGAAGAAGGGGGACAGACGAGCAGAATACTACAACGATTGTGCAGCCCGGAGCCCATACTCAAATCCCCGCTCAGAAAGACGCTGACGTAATCCAACCCGACCAAAACGCCAATCGAGTCATCCCAGCCGTACAGGCCCAGCTCGACGAATTGAAGAATAGGTTTCATGTTTCATGGCATGGCCGGACAGCGTAACAATGATCTTGAGTTAGACCGTGCAGGCGGAACTCCCTTCTCACCAGAGATCAATCTCCTGCCACTGCCCCACAAGTTCAAAATGCCAACGTGGAAAATGTACACTGGGAGAGAAGATCCTCTCTCCCATCTCAAGTATTTTGAGATGCAAATGGATTTACAAGGAGTGCGAGGGGACGTATGTTGCAGAATCTTCCCCGCCACTCTGTCGAAAGATGCACAGCAATGGTATTTCAAGTTGGCTCCTGGAAAGTTTAGCTCATGGAAAACCTTCTCTTCGGAATTCCATGCACAATTCTCTTCCTCACGTCAGCTCCCATTGCATCTGGGAGATTTGGTCGAAGTAAAACAGCGATCAGGCGAGCGACTCTGGGCATACATCGGCAGACTCATGACGGAAGCGACCAAGGTGTCGCGGGTAACTGAGGATGGAAAGTTGTCCGCGATATTGGGGGGCATTGAAGTCCTTGGCGAACTATGGAAGGATATAAGGAAAAATGGACCGGTCGACTCAATGAGTGATTTCCTTGACCGAGCCGAAGGTTTCATCAAGCTCGAGGAAGCCATTCAGCGAGCAGAAGGTGAGCAAAAGCCGAGCAAAATGAAGGCTCCTTCCACTGGAACATCCGCCCAACTTCCTCATTATTCCAGCAATTCAAGTGACAAGCGTTCAGGCAACAACCACAAGCAAGGAAACGGGAAGAAGGGAAAGTTCGCCGAAAATTCCAGACAGAATCCCCGTGATCATGCCAAACACACTGCATTCACTCTCCTAACTGAAGATATAGAGAGTGTGTATATGACAACTCAGTCATTAATTCCGTACAAGAAGCCCGGGCCCATGAAGAAAGATACCAACGAACGGGACATGACAAAATTTTGTCAGTTCCATGGAGACTACGGCCACAACACCAATGAATGCTACAACTTGAAGCGGGAAATAGAACATCTGATCAAGAAAAACAACCCGCACTTACAAAAGTATGTCAAGGCCAACCAAGGTCAGAACAACCAGGGTCTGTTGCCTCCACCAATAGATGGACACTTGCAAGTCATTATTGGAGGCCCACACATCGCTGGAGATACGGGCGAAGCTCGAGAGAGATATGCCCGGACAACTCAGTACGAGCAAGAAGAAGTTATCCTAGACGTGGAAGAGAGGAAGCCCAAAGTTCCACGAGCAGGAGAGCCAACCATAACTTTCAACGATGAAGATGCTGTCCACCAGATGAGATGCCCGCACAATAACCCGCTGGTCGTGGAAGTCCAGATAGCAAACAAAATGGTGGCTAGAACCATGATCGATAATGGAGCTTCTTCAAACATTTTGTTCAAGACTGCTTACGAGAAGATGGGGCTCCAGCTCAAGGATCTAACTCCATGCCTCCAGCCTGTCTATGGTTTCTCCGGTCAAGGAGTTGCACCTCTAGGACAAATCCGGCTACCCCTCACAGTTGGACAAGCTCCGACGAGCATAACTATCATGGCACAGTTCCTGATATTGGATGTTCCTTCAGCCTTTAACGTAATGCTAGGTCGACCAGCCTTGTATGACTTAAAAGTTATCACATCAATATTCCACTCGTGCCTGAAGTTCCCAACCAAAAATGGGGTAGGGTATCTTAGAGGGAATCAGCAATCTGCTCGGGAATGTTACAACCTTGCAGTAGCCAAGGCTAAGAAGGAAATATCCTTCAACCAGAGCCTAGACAAGGGAATAAACATTTCCAAGTAGGAAACTTCCCAAGGCGAGGATGAAAATGTTGATCCTCGACTTGGGGACCCAAGCAGCAATGTTGGACCTGTGGAAGAGTTAGAAGAGATCGAGATCGATCCAGCTATCCCGGCCAGAAAGCTAAAAATTGGAAAGGGTTTGTTTCTCGAAGTAAAATCATTATTGATAAATTTTCTGAGAGCAAACCTAGATGTTTTTGCCTGGTCACATGCGGATATGGTCAGAATCGTTCCTTCTATTATTTCGCACGTCCTGAATATCAATCCTAACATCCGGCCAGTTCAACAAAAATAAAGATTGCTTGATAAAGAACGAGCAGTAGCCCTGAAAGATGAAGTTGAAAAGTTGCGCAACAACAACTTCATCATTGAAGCCTTTTACCCGGCTTGGGTTGCGAACCTCGTACTCGTACCTAAGCCGAACAAGAAATGGCGAGTCTGTATTGATTTCAGAGACCTCAACAAAGCATGCCCTAAACACTATTTTTTTACTTCCAAGAATCGATCAGCTCGTCGATGCAACAGCCGGGCACGAGATATTAAGCTTCATGGATGCTTATTCGAGCTACAATCAAATCAAAAAGCATCTGCTAGACCA
This sequence comes from Cannabis sativa, assembly GCF_029168945.1. Lineage (NCBI taxonomy): Eukaryota > Viridiplantae > Streptophyta > Magnoliopsida > Rosales > Cannabaceae > Cannabis > Cannabis sativa. Next base: position 67,112,797 of record NC_083601.1, read on the forward strand.
AGAACATACAAGTTTCCGGACAGATATGGGTCTCTACTACTACAAAGTCATGCCGTTTGGTCTTAAAAATGCCGGAGCTACATACCAAAGATTGGTCAACAAGATGTTTAAAGACCAGATCGACAGAAACATGGAAGTGTACGTGGATGATATGCTCGTCAAATCCAGAAAGGCTGGGGGGCACATAGATGACCTAGATGAATGTTTCAAAGTCCTCAAGAAATATAATATGAAACTAAATCCCTTAAAATGCTCCTTTGGAGTTGGCTCAGGAAAGTTTCTTGGCTTCATCGTCAATGCTCGAGGAATTGAAGCCAATCCGGAGAAAATCCAAGCCCTCCTGGATATGAACTAGCCAACAAAAACCAAAGAGGTGCAAAGCCTAACTGGTCGAATCGCCGCACTTAGTAGATTCGTGTCAAAATCAACGGATAAATGTGTTCCATTCTTCAACATCCTGCGAGGAAACAAAAAGTTTGAATGGACAGAAGAATGTGAAAGAGCTTTTCAAGATCTAAAGGCACAGCTCGCAAAACCTCCCGTCCTTTCTAAACCTTTGGACGGTGAGGAACTGGGGATATATCTAGCAGTAACGGAGCACACCGTAAGCGCCGTACTGATCAGAGAAGAAGATGGCGTGCAACATCCAGTCTATTACATCAGTAAAAGACTTGTCGAGGCTGAAGGCCGATATCTGTTGATAGAAAAGCTCGCCTACTGCCTCATTCTAGCAACAAGAAAGCTGAGGCCTTACTTTCAAGCTCATCCTGTTCAGGTGTATACCGACCAACCACTGCGACAAATATTGCAAAAGCCAGATGCCTCTGGACGGTTACTCAAGTGGGCGGTAGAATTGGGTTAGTACGAAATCAACTTCCAACCCCGAACAGCTATCAAAGGCCAAGCCTTGGCCGACTTTGTGGTGGAATGCACAGGCAAAACTGAAAGCATACTAGAAAGCGATCTCGAGTCAATACCACAGCCAAGCAATACTGAAAACAAACCGACCTGGAAGCTACATGTGGATGGGTCGGCAACAGATCAACTATTCGGCGCAGGAATTGCCCTTGTCACGCCTGGGGGGCAACACCTGCACGCAGCGGCCAAATTCGGATTCAAAGCCTCTAACAACGAGGCTGAATACGAAGCCCTAATCGCTGGACTTAAACAAGCGAAGGAAATGAAGGACGAGCACATTGAGATCTGCTGTGATTCACAGGTAGTGGTAAATCATGTATCTGGTGAATACGAGGCTCGGGGAGAAAAAATGACAGCATATCTGTGTTGGATTTTATGCCCTAAATAAAACTCATTTCAATATAATCAGATTTACTTATTAATATAGATCAGAAATAACATTTAATGTTGCATGGTTCACATGATTTATTTCATGATTATATGTACATAATGTATAAATTCATCTGAAACCCTTTTCACATACTTGATCCTGTTTATTGTACCGTTAACACATTGGAAAGTAAACATGACTATGTGAATAAAGTTTCCTAGATTTATCAGGCACAGGGTTTTACTGATATGATAATCTACAACTGAGTTTACTTGTATTTGGAGAAATACTATGTTCTTTCCAGAACATTGGTTAAAGTAAAGCCCAGGTTGGATGCATGGAGTATGCATCGGAAGGGACCGATATTGAACTTTGACTTAGATTTATTAAACTTACCGTAATATCTATTCAAGTCAATATCGCCTAGTTGATCCTAGATCAAATGATCTTAATCCTGTTATGATTAGGCTCAATCTTGAAAGGCTATTCGTGTTCTTTGATTTGTTAGTTAAGCCTACTTTTAGGTCAGGGTGATACGTACATTTTGGGAACACGGTAGTGCAATTGAGTGGGAGCGCTAGCATAAACATGGAATCTATAGCTTCTATCTGGCGAATAGTAAGCAAAGGATGATCTCCTTCGAGCTTGACCATACGAACATAAATGGTGGAGTACTCATTTCACATAAGCTTAAATATCATTTATACGGGGTCAAGTGTTTTAAGGATAAAATACATTGTAGGGTGTAACGGTAATTTAATCCCTTTACAGTGTAGATCATTCATATAGAGGATCATTGATCAAATTAGGATTATAACAATGGATAACTAATGATGTGTCTATATGGTGGAACATATAGAGCATTCTATATACTGAGAGTGCAATTCTAAGTTCTATGCGTGGATTCAACGAAGAATTAATAAGTTAGTGAATTTTAGTGCTAAATTCTTGATCTACTTATTGGAAGCTCGGTTATATAGACCCATGGTCCCCCCACTAGTTGAGATAATATTGCTTGTAAGACTCATGTAATTGGTTTTGATTAATCAATTATAATTCTCAAATTAGACTATGTCTATTTGTGAATTTTTCACTAAGTAAGGGCGAAATTGTAAAGAAAGAGTTTATAGGGGCATATTTGTTAATTATGATACTTTGTATGGTTCAATTAATAAATATGATAAATGACAATATTATTTAATAATTATTTATAGTTATTAAATAGTTAGAATTGGCATTTAAATGGTTGAATTTGAAAATTGGCGTTTTTGAGAAAATCAGGTGCAAAAAAGGTAAAACTGCAAAATTGCAAAAAGTGAGGCCCAAATCCACTAGTATAGGGCCTGCCACTTTTGTAGGAAATTTAAACTGATATTTTCATTATTTTAATGCCAAATAATTCAAACCTAACCCTAGTGGAATGCTATAAATAGATAGTAAAGGCTTCAGGAAAATTACACTAAAATTTTCTATTTTTCCTTCAGAGAAAAACCTGAGCCTTTCTCTCTCCCTATCTTTAGCTGCCACTTCTTCTTTATCTTCCTTTGAATTTCGAACTACCTTAGTGTATGAGTAGTGCCCACACATATCAAGTGATACCTCAATCATAGTGAGGAAGATCGTGAAGAAAGATCATCAACAAAGGAGTTTCAGCATCAAAGATTCAGAGAAAGAGATCCAGGTTCAGATATTGATAATGCTCTGCTACAGAAAGGAATCAAGGGCTAGATATCTGAACGGAAGGAGTCATATTATTCCGCTGCACCCAATGTAAGGTTTCTTAAACTTTATATGTGTTTAATTTATCGTTTTAGAAAGTTCTTATTTAGGATGTTAATAAACATACTTGTGAGTAGATCTAAGATCCTGGTAAAATAATTTCCAACAATCTGAGCAAAATACATGATCTGCTCGCACAATTCAAAAGCTACAGCCTCAGACAAATTCCAAGAGAAGAAAATACAACGGCAGATGCGTTAGCCCGATTTACGAGCAGCAATATAAGTGACAAGGCAAACCTGGTCCCTATCCAGTTTCTCGAAGAGCTTAGCATCATTGGCACGGAAGAAATCGAAATGATCGACACATCTCCAAACTGGATGACGCCAATAGCAGCCTATCTCAACTCTGGGGAACTCTCAGATAACTGAAATGAAGCTCGAAAAATGAGAAGAAAGGCAGCACGGTACATCATAGTAGAAGGGATCTTGTACAGAAGAGGATTCTCGATGCCATTACTCTGATGTGTCACACCAGATGAAGCTGCACGGCTTCTATATCAAGTTCACGATGGATTCTGTGGAAATCATGCAGCCGGACAGAGCTTATCAAAGAAAATTCTAAGGCAAGGCTACTTCTGGCCAACGATTATTGAAGATTCGAGAGCCTATGTTAAGAAGTGCGACAAATGCCAGAGATTTTCAAAGATACCAAGAGCTCCGCCCAACGAGCTGACACAAATGCAAAGTCCGTGGCCCTTTGCCATATGGGGAATTGACCTAATCGGACAGTTACCTAAAGGTAAAGGCGGCGTGCAGTACGTAGTGGTAGCAGTCGACTACTTTACTAAGTGGACTGAAGCCGAACCACTCGCAACTATCACATCAAAGAAGGTTCAAGACTTTATAGTGAAGAACATCATATGTCGGTTCGGACTACCGTACAAAATAGTCTCGGACAACGGCAAGCAGTTCGACAGCCAATCTTTCACTGATTTCTGTGCGAACCATGGTATCATCAAAAGTTTCTCCGCAGTGGCACATCCTCAAGCAAACGGTCAAGTTGAAGCAGTCAACAAAACCTTGAAGGATACACTAAAAAGAAACTCGAAGATGCCAAAGGAAATTGGCCAAAAGAACTCCCCGAAGTTCTATGGTCATACCGTACAACGAAAAAAATAGCAATCGGTCAGACACCATTTGCAATGGCGTACGGTGATGAAGCTATGCTGCCCGTCAAACTCGAGCCACCGTACCACAGAAGATTGACGTACGATCAAGATACCAATCACATACTCCTTGCAGAATCACTTGATGAAATCGAAGAAAAACGAGCAACTGCAAACTTAAAGTTAGTAGCTCATCAACAAAAGGTAGCTCGGTATTTCAACAAACAAGTGAGAGCTCAGAACTTCTTCGTGGGAGATATGGTCCTAAGAAGGGTATTCCTAAACACCAAAGACAGCACGTCAGGTGTACTAGGACCTAACTGGGAAGGACCATACCAGGTGGTCGAAGTTCTCGACTCCGGAGCATACAAACTGGGTAAGTATGATGAAAAAATGCAACTCATTCTAGTACCACGGTACTGGAATGGAGAACATTTAAGGAAATACTACCAATAAAGTACTCAGGTCGGGTAGACCACTTCAAAGTACTCAGGTCGGCTAGACCACTTCAAAGTACTCAGGTCGGGTAGACCACATTAAAGTACTAAATGAACATTCGCTTCTAAGTGAATGGCCTTCTGGGCGGACTACGCGCAAAGGTTTCAGAAACAAAGTACCCAGGTCGGGTAGACCACTTTAAAGTACAGTTTCTTATTTGTTTTATGTCATGTTAAGCTAAAAGATCAGATTAGATCACTAGCTCTGATGTAAGTTACTACGGTAACAAATACATTTTCGATCAATAAATGAATAAAGATAGTATTTCCAATTCTATTGAGTCGAAAAAATCAGCATGATTATAATTTACCTAAAGTGCGTACAAAAGGTTTAGTCGAACCCAAAACACCGAACATATAAGCAATATATTTGCGAAAGATAAGTGACCAAGAGTCATACGTCTGCTCGGTCACTTGGGGGGCACATATACCTGTACAAAGCATTTGGTAAACATAAAACAATCACAATTGCACGACAATTATAAACAGAGAATGAAATTCATTAAGGATGACAAAAGCACGTAGTACTGGGATTAAAAGCTGCCCGGTCAGCCCGTTGTCCAAAAAATGAAAAATAATTCCAAGTTTAAAGACCGCTTGGTCGGTCACGATGTCTTAAAGGCCTTGAGGCCGCATATAATATATATATATATAAACAGGAGATAAAAAAAGAAGTGTTCAAATAGCTGGAGTCCCAAGCTCTTGGTTCGGTTCTTTTGAGCCAACTGGAGCAGGAGGATCTGTTGTTCGAGCAGGAGAAGCATCAGCAGCCTGGCCAGAGGCTTGGCTGGAGGTTGAAGCAGCCGCCTCTTTCCCACCATAAGCAACTTGGGCCGTACAGTACTCAAGGTACATGTCTTTAGCCTCGCCCAAGTAGTCAAAATTGGCCTGGGGATTAGCCTTCCAAAAATCGAATAAGAGCTCGAGGTCGGCTGTCTCCAAGGCATTGACCTTCTCCTTCAACTGGTCCACCTCGACCACCTTGGCGTCCTTCTCCTCCTTCAGCCGAAGAAGAACTTGCCGCAGAGAACTCCTCTCATCCTGAAGATTGTTAACTTCAGCAGATAAGATCTCGATGGTCTCCTCAAAGCGATTAGCAGCTTCGAGGTCCTTTGTTAGCACGGAGATCTTCTTCTCGGCAGCAAACAACTTCTTGTTGGCTTCGCCCAACTCCACCTGAACAGCTCCTCAGCTTCCTTTTTAGCCAAGTCCGCCTCCGCCCTCAAGGTGTCGGAGAGAGCCGCACTCTTGGAAGTAGCAGATTTAGCCCGGGAGTAAGTATAAGCCAACTTCAAACCGACCTGCACAAAGAAAAAAAGTCAGCATATGGAGCTAAGTGTGGAAAGTTAAAAGGGAAATATCAGAAGAGACTTACCCTGGTGAGCTCCTTCAGGACTCCGCCCACCAACACATCTAGAGATGAGTCACTATCAGCACCTCCTCCAGCTCCTCAACCTCCTGGACCTCAGCGTCCCCCTCACGGTCCTCCTCCATCGGGACGGCCGAATCCTGTTTGGTGTCGGGTAGAGTGGCGAGCCGAGCCACTTGAGGATCAGAAGCGTCGGCCAGACGCGTGGTTTTCTTCGTACAAGCCATCATCCTATGGCTGGGTACGAGGTCAGAAGAATTTCCTTCGGTAGAAGGAGGACTAGCACGAAGACGAGGATGAACTTCGTGTAGGAGTTGAAGCAAATCCTGGTCGATCTGATGCCCGAGTTCCCAAGACTCACCTGGGTTCATCTACAAAAGACAACACACAAGATGAGTGTTGGACGGAGTATCAAACGAAAAACAAGCAAATATGTCGACCAGGAGTACTCAACAGATTAAAGAACGACTATGTTCAAAGAAAAGTCAAAACTCAAAAAGTCATAAAGTTTTCTTGAGTTAGGGCAAAAAAGTTCATGAAGCTTGGAATAAGCAAGATGGAAGACAGACGCAATGCAGTTCAAAAATAAGCTCTACGGCTGAAAGCCAATATAAGGACATGGAAAAGAAGACTCGCAGAAGTTTCTAACCCTAGGGTTTCCTAAGCATTCTTTCTACAACATAGTTACATTCAAAGCGTAAACATGCAAAGGAAAGCATAAAGGGAATCAGAAACTTACTCAAAGATTCGAATGTCCGAGTTCAAGCAAGCCAACAATTGTTTGTAGGCACTTCGGCAACTTTGAAGCCAAAAAACTCTCTTTTCGCTTTGGAGTTTACTTAACAACGAAGGGTGATAAAATGAGTAATGTGCCAGTACGATGAGTATTTATAGGCAAAAGGGTAACTGCATACAAAGGAACCTTAGACTCCTCGACTTCCCGCCTCAAAAGCGAATATGGGAAATCAAAAGTAATCGAGTGCAACCGTCAACCGTGGAGAGAGAAATTTAGATTTTCAAAATATTAATTGTCAGAGCATTAATTAGCCAAAAACTGAAGGGACGTCCAGTCAGCTTCACATCGAGTCTTGAATGGTCATCCTCGACACGTGTCCCCATCCAAAGGCAGAGCCAGCTCGGAATAAGTCTACACGCAACCTCGGAGGTCCCGTACAGACTTGGGGGCAAATGTTACCCCAAATTTGGCACTTTGACGTGGCATCACGAGAATGGTGACACGTGGATTCCACTTGGAGCATCTGCACGGAACGATAGGCCGAGCAGGATGCCTCGCTGGCACATCTAGAATGAAATATTCAACGAGCCGTACAGAATGATCAACACTTAGCGAATTCAGCTTGACGCATCATGAGTCACCAACTCAATCCCTACAACTCAGGGATCAACTTACGTGGATGTGGCATACACACGATCCCACTATCAGTGTATTCAGCCTCAATCCCCCTTGCATTCAGCATTGATCACACGATCTTTCTGTTTATGCGCATTGTAACGAGAGAGGAAACTCTTCCTCCTCAAGTTTCCAGCCCTATAAATAATGAGGAATGTTCACTAGGCAAAGGACCGAGAAAAATATAAGCCGATACGCAGTTAAGCTAATGCTATATTGTTATCTAAGAATTATATATTCAGAGATACTATTGTAAGAGCTATAAGAAAAGGAAATTTCTTCCTTGTTCTTAAGTCAATACAAATAACGAGGATTAGGCTATTACTGAACTGCTCGGGGCTGAACCTCTATAAAATTCTTGTGTCTTATTATTGCTTTCTTATATATTTTCACTATGACATGTCGTTTATCGCTTATCAAAAAGACTCATTTTTCGTTGGCTAAAAGCGAAGTCAATAAATACATTTATTAATTTGACCCTCCAAGGTCTCTTAATTAAGAAATAAACTTTGAATTCTCTTTTCTTCTCAATTAGGTCTTTCCTTGGTGAAAATTCACAAACAAGACATAGTCTTATTTAGAATTCTAATTGATTAATTAAAATTAATTAATTGTCCCCTGTTCGCGCACGCAGATGCACCTAGTCCGAGTGCTCTGTGCGTGCGATTGCTCGACCGTGTGCATCAATGGACCCCGATTTTCAAAACACCATAACTTTGTCAATTTTTATCGGAATCGAGTTCCATAAAAAACAAAATTGCTTAATTTTTCACAAAGAATCCAAATAAAATATTTTTCAGATTGAAAATAAAATTATTTTCATGGAAAAATTTCGTAAATCACATACATTCATCATATTAACACATAAACCAACATGAAACCATCAAAATCAACACAAACATCGTTTTAATTCATATTTCATGAAAGTAAATCATTACCATGGCTCTGAGGCCAGTTGTTGGAATTATTTTACCAGGATCTAGATTTACTACCATGTATGTTGTTTAACATCCTAAATATGAATTTCTAAAACATTGTAAATAAAAACATATAAAGTTTGGGAAACCTTACAGTGGGTGCAGCGGAATTAAATGACTCCTTCCGCTCAGATCTCTAACCCTTGTATCATTTTTGTAGCAGAGTATCACCAAGATCAGAGCCATAAACTCCTTCCTTGTGTTTGAATTCTTCACAGTCTTACACACTATGATTGAGGAGTAACTTCATGTGTGTGGGCACTTACATAATCACTAATGGCTGAATTTATTTTGTTAAGAAAGGCTTAGTGTTTCGAAAATTCAAGAGGAAGAAGAAGAAGGAAGAGGTCTCATCAGAAAGCTAGGTTTTTAGTTTGGAGGCATTAGTTGGATGAAGAGACCATAGCCTTCCTTTCATACTATCTTCAATAGGGTTAGGGTTGAATTATTAGGAATAAAAAAAAGATAAAAATAGGGTAAAAAACCACTTGATGGCCGGCCACTTAATGAGCCCCACACAAGTTTGGGTTTTGTCATTTTTCCCAACTATTTTACCTATTTTTCATAAATGCCACTTTTTACAACTTCAACCATATAAATGCCAAAACTATTTATTTAATAATTAAAATAACTATCAAATAAAATTGTCATTTATAATATTTATTAATTAGACTCCATAAAGTCTTTTAATTAACAAATAAATCCCAAAACACTATTTCTTCACAATCAAGCCTGTAGAAAATAGTGAATCGAATTATATGTGTATTTCATAGAATAGTACATATTTATATACAAAGCTAGGAGACTAAAAGGGAATCTACCAATAAAATAGGAAACTACAAAATATCTAAGAAATATCAATTACCCTAATTCTTTTACAACTAATATACAACTAATATTCTAACACTCCCCCTCAAACTGGAGCATAGATGTTAATCATGCCAAGCTTGTTACAAAGATAATCAACCCGCACCCCATTCAAAGCCTTTGTAAAAATATCTCCTAGTTGTTCTCCGGTCTTCACATATCCTGTGGAGATCAGACCTTGTTGAATTTTCTCACGAGCAAAATGACAATCGATCTTAATGTGCTTAGTTTGCTCGTGGAATACGGGATTTGATGCAATATGAAGAGCAGCTTGATTATCACACCACAATTTTACTCGTGTTCTTCGCACAGAAACTACCTCTTCAACTCCTCTTAATAGCGCCTTGGTGAGTCGTAATACTTCTGCACCGAAAAAAAAAACTCTACTCCAAGTGGTTTCAAAGGAGGCAATTTGCAAGGACCTGATAATCGAACACCAAATTCTGGAAGCATCATGTGCAACTATTGTAAGAAACCAGGCCACACCAAGTTTGAGTGTAGGAAGTTATAGTTTAAGAATCGACAACAACACTCTGCCAATATTGCAAGCACTAGTGATGCATCTGACAAATCGATCCTTATTCCTGCTGATGAATTTGCCAAGTTCTCAAGGTATCAGGAAACACTTAAGTCTTCATCTTCTTCTATCACTGGGATTGTTGATTCAGGTAACTCTAATGCATGCCTTCTTTCCATATCCTCAAAATGGGTCATTGATTCTGGTACCACAGATCATATGACGGGTAATTTCCGTCTCTTTTCCACTTTTCAGTCTCATAGTCCCACTTTTATTGTTACCTTAGCTGATGGATCAACAACTTCTGTTCTTGGCTCTGATACCATGTAGAAAATAGTGAATCGAATTATATGTGTATTTCATAGAATAGTACATATTTATATACAAAGCTAGGAGACTAAAAGGGAAACTACCAATAAAATAGGAAACTACAAAATATCTAGGAACTATCAATTACCCTAATTCTTTTACAACTAATATACAACCAATATTCTAACAAAGCCATATCTTAGTGAAAAATTCATAAACTAGACATAGTCTAATTTAGAATTATAATTGATTAGCTAAAATCAATTAACTGAGTCTTACAAGCAGTTTGTCTCAACTAGTATGGGGACCATGGGCCTATATAACCCAGCTTCCAATAAGCAGATCTAGAATTTACCAAGTAAATTCACTAACTTATTAATTCCTCATTGCCATAGAACTTGGAATTGCACTCTCAGTTACATAGAATGCTCTATATGTTCCACGATATAGATACACTATTAATTATCCATTGTTATAATCCCAATAAGCAATGATCCTCTATAAATGATCTACATTGCATAGGGATAAAATTACAGTTACACCCTTTCAATGTATTTTATCCTTAAAACACTTGGCCACCTATAAATGATATTTTAGTGAACTAATATAATCACTAAAATGAGATCTCAATCATTTATCTCTATTCAGCCAAGCTCGAAGGAAATCATTATTTTACTTCTAAATACCTATAGAAGCTATAGATTCCATATCTATGTTTAGCGCTCCCACTCAATTGTACTATCATGTTCCCAAAATGTACGTATCACCATGATCAAAAAGTAGGCTTAACTAACAAATCAAAGAACACGAATAATACTCTTAAGATCGAACCTAATCATGTCAGGATTAAGATCATTTGATCTAGGATCAACTAGGTGATATTGAATTGAATAGATATTACGGTAAATTTATCATATCTAATTCAAGTTCAATATCGGTCCCTTCCAATGTATACTCCATACATCCAATACTGGTAAACTTTGCCAATGCCCTGGAAAAGACATAACACTTATCCAAGGTGTAAGTATACCTATCGCTGATTATCATGCCAGTCTAAATCCAGTGAACTGACAAATCAGGGAATTAAACTTTTGAACATATAATCATGATTATATTCCACTGTGTTGACAACACTATAATCATGAACAAATACATATGTTCTGGGCTTAATAGAATTTATACATTAAATATAATCATGAAATAAATCATGTGAACCATGCAACATAAAATGCGATTTCTGATCTTTATTAATTAGTAAATCTGACTATGTTGAAATGGGTTTTATTTAGGGCACAAAACCCAACACTTCATGGCATTATAAACTTTTAAAGTCAGGGATCCCCTTTCACAATTCTACAAAATTTGTCGTTTATAATTTCACAATTCTACAAAAGCGTCATCTGAATGGATAGGTGACCAAAACTTTCCCTCGTATTCCGCTGCAACCCAATGTCTCATCTTTTACATGTTTAATTCTTTATTTTTGTTTTTACATATTTATGATGTTAGATTGCAATGATATAATCAACATACTTGATTAGTAAGTAAGATCCTGGTAAAATAAGTGTTAGGTTATTTTTAGTATTAATTTTAGATTAAGTTTAGTATATTTTTAATTGAGTTTTAATCATGTTTGGAGCATTTTTATGCTTTTTATCTTTTATTTTTGTAGATTTAAAATAAAAGAATATTAGAAAAATATTAGAGGAAGAAGATAAAAATATCTCACAAAAAGATGATATTTAAAATAGAGTAAATTGTGCAAAAAAATAAAGCTGAAACTTCAAGCCTGAATACGACTATATTCTGATTAGATTTTGGAAAAAGTCAAAACATAAAAGTTCCAAATCTCTCTTTTATCTTTGCGGAACATCTTGAATCGTCCAATTTCAAGCAATATCGAGAGAGTTATGGCCAAAATACTATCAATCAACGCAATAGAAAAAATATCTCGTTTGAGGTTTCCCAAAAATTTAAATTCGAATGGCAATTTAAACATGTGTGTTTTTTCCATCTTCTTAGGCCTTCAATGCCCATATAAAGGGAAGAAGGGAGTTGATTTCAGCAAGTAATTTCAGAGAGAAAAAAAGAGAGAATGCAGATGTAGAGTGGAGAGATCAACTACAATATTGGAGGCATTCTTCAGAGGGTTTTCAACATTCTTCTCTTCTCTATTTTCATCTCTTTTCTTAAAGTTAATATGTGTAATTGTGCTTCCATGAACATGTGTAGCTAAATACTTTATTAGGGTTAGATGGAGATTATTTAACATTGTTTTATGGTTTTAATATGATTTATTTTTCCCCCTAATTTCTATGTATTCTATTTTATTTGTGCTTAACTACTTTTAATATCCTGATCACCAATTAACTGTCTATAATTTTGATGCGAGATCTGAGGAGTGTCAATTATGCTATAGTGAAATAGAACTGAATTTTGATATAGGACGAGAGTACCTACATGGTTTAGATAACTTATAAGGTTTATGTGTTTAATGCATGTTGCATGTTAAATTTATCACGAGAGTAGAAAGTTTACATGTGATTGAGATTTATATATCTGAGAAGACTATAAATTACCTTAGTAAACCTGCTATTGTATAGAAATTAACATTAGGAAAATAATCTTATTAGGCCGTAATCAATAGAAACAATTGAAATCGAAGCCCTAGTTTTAATAAACTGTCAATTTTCTTAAATAATTGCTTCTTACTAGTTTTCTTATTTTTAATTCTTTCTTAATTTTTATTTAACCAAATAGAATAAAAGTTTAATTTCAACGTAGTTAACTACAATCCTGTGGGATCGACCTTACTCTTGGTGAGTTTACTACTTGTAACGATACGTACACTTGTGTGTGCAAAATATCACAACAATAAGCTTCAATATTTTATCCTATAAACACTTAGCTCCTTGTAAATGAAATTTCAGTAAACTGTTATAATTACTGAAATGAGTACTCCACCATTTAACTCTTTAGCCAAGGTCTAAGGAAATTATTGTTTCACTTTTAAATAATCATAGAAGCTATAGATGTCCAGATCTATGGTTAACACTCCCACTCAATTGAATTATATCGAGTTCTCAAGATGTAAATGCGAGCTAAATCAATGGGTAAGCTGGTAACGAACAACTCAAAGAACTCAAGCAATTTAAAGTTTAACCATCTCAGGATTGAGATCAAATTGATCTAAGATAAACTGAGTGATATTTACTTAGAAAGATATAATGGTAAGTTTATGATATCTTTTCCACTGTCAATATCGGTCCAGTCCGATATATCTATACATCCAATACAAGTTTACTTTGAATGCCTTGAAAAAGACATTCCACTTATCTAAGTGTAAGTAAATCACATCGTCGAGTATCACATAAGTGTAAATCCAGTGCACTAATAAATCTTTGGACTTAAATAGTTTGAAGTATATAATCACAAATATTTTTCACTGTAGCGTCAACATTATGATTGTGAATAACTATATGTTCGTGATTAAGTATAATTTATATATTAAACAATTAATCATAAAATAAACATGTGAATCAAGCAATAGACAGTAGTCAAAAGTGATCTTAGATGTTTCATTAACAGATGAATAGGATTACATTGAATTATTTTTTATTTAGGGCGTAAAACCCCAACAAATAATTTATTGCTTTTACCATCGAGATCTTTCATTGCCATAGATGCTACTATCTTCACAACCAAAGATACTTACTTCCTGAGAGCAACACCTTGCTTTCTTTTCTATAATAAAATACAATTTCAATGTAATGAATAACAAAGTTATTTAAGGCATAAAACTCCAATAATTTTTATAATAAAATATATAAACAAATATGAATAACAAGTAATGCTAAAGAAAATTTGTAATTATATATTAATTACAAGGTTGGTGACTGGTGAGTAAACTGGCATTGAAGTCACTGCAATTGTTGCTTTTTATTCTGAAATACAACTTCAACAATTTACAACCTTATATGACTGTATTATTGTTAGGGTTGAGCATCGGTTAGTTTGGTCAATTTTTTTCTATATAAAAATTAAAAATTCGATTTTTGGTCTGGATTGGTGTAATTCGAAAATCGACCCACCAATCCAGAACTTATCTTAAAACTGACCATTTTGAATCTCGGTTTGGTCAGTTTAAACCGCCCAAACTAAACTTTTTTCTTTTTTAAAATATGATCCAATTTATAATATAAGCACATTATTTTACATTCTACAACTACAACCGTACAAATTAATTGTTTAAAAACTAATTGTCTTATTCTTTTAATTTTAATATTAATAAAATAATAATATATTATTATATATTATGAGTAATTACAATACATCAAGCAAAAAAAACTTAATAAATTAATATATATGTATAACAGTCAGTTTCAATTTTTTCGGTTGGTTTATTACCCAAAAAAAAATCGACCGTTCAATGATGGTTTTAACCGTTAGCAGTTTTTTTAATTTTCGGTTTCGCTGGTTTCGATTCCAACGGTATTCGGTAGGTCAGTTTGAACGGGTTTTTATGGTTTTCTAGATTTCATGCTCAGCCCTAATTATTTTACTCAATACATTTCCCAACTAGATTAGAGCGAAAGGCATGACATGCGACAAGTCCGAAAAGCACGACACAACATATTAATAATAATAAAAATAATTTGCAACATTAATACCTAAGTTTAACTCTTAGTTACAAACAAATACCTATGTTTAATTGTTGGCAATAATAATTCCTAAGTTCTATTTTTGGAACTTTGTAGATATCTGACTATTAAATATTAAGTCATTATCCACATATCATTTTCTTATTGATATATTTAATTTTTTTTTTAAAAAAATAAAAATTTGATTACTTGGACCAATCAGGAATTATCACGTGGCAATTTATTTAACACTTAATAGCTAGGTACCTACAAAAATTCCAGAATTATAACTTAGGTATTATTACCGTAAAAAATTAAATTTAGGTATTTATTTACAATTGAGAGTTAAACTTATGTATTTATGCCGCAAATTACTCTAATAATAATAAGATATGAATTTATCAATTATAAATAAGTTCAAATAATAATAAAATTTAAATATAATAATAAATAGGGATATTGGCGGCTAAACCACCCTAACTTTTAGGTTTGTAACAGTTAACCACAAAAATTGAATTTTTGGCGGCAAAACCTACTAAATCCAGGTTCCGTTTTGCTCTACACACTTCCATCCAAAAATCTCAGTTAAGTGCCACATATAACTGTCTACGTGTACATGAATGTACACGTGGTAAATTTTTAGTGGTCCATGTAATATTACTTATTAAAATATTATAAAAAATAATTTAAAAATTATAAAAATAAATAAATTATAAAAAAAATAAGTAATATTACCAAGAAATTGTCATTTTTTTTTCTTTCTTTTGTTTTCTTCTTCTGCTGTGTGAGAGACCAGACCAAACCCCCTTGATAATACCATTTCTTGGTGCTCTTATATTGGTACACTATGTTATGCAGGCTTAGATAGAATAGAATAAAAATGACATGTTTCCATAACCATAAGACACACAACTTCAAAAATGAACAAACATGTTTAATGAGTCTCAAAATCTCAACCCTTTGGATTCCCTGCCTGAAAAGGACTTCCAGGTAATGGTGGGTAGGAATTATTCTGGCCCCAAGAAAACCCGCTTCACTAAACCCCTTGCCTGGCTCTGCATTGAGAAACCTACTTCCAACGAGTCGTACACAGCCGAGTAGTGATACAACAAATCCATAATCCTCGCCACGAAAGCACCTTCTCCACCGGGTGCCACCGTCGCCGTCGGTACTGGACAAGCCTCCTCTTCAACTAAGGCAATCAGCCTCGGGTTCAGCCATTTGGATCCGGTTAAAAATGAAGCCACTGACTCCGGCGAATAGTAACTGAAGCGAGGGAGGTTAAGCATGCAATTCATCTCAAGAGATTCTCCCTTCACCGATTTCAATGCCTCCGGCTGAAAAGCCTCGTTGGAGTTGCACCGTCGGCGGGGAGGCTATTGCACCGTCTTGGGGGTTCTGTCGAGAAGAAGAAGAAGTGTTAGGGGGTTCTGTTGAGAGGAAGAAGAAGAAGAATGGCAGAAGAAGAACAACAAGGGTTAGGGGAGGGAGGGTTCTGTCGAAAAGAAAGAGATAGAGAAAGAGAAAGAAAAAGAGAAAAAAAAAAGAAAAAAATGATTTTTTTTTTAATTTTTATAAATTGTTTTTTTAAAATTTTTAAATTAATTTTAGTATATTTAAAATTAAAATTACGTGGACCACTAAAAATTTTCCATGTGTACAAGTATGTACACGTGGACAGTCCACCGTGGCACTTAACTGTGATTTTTGGACAGAGGTGTGCAGAGCAAAACGAAACTAGAGTTTAGGTAGTTATGCCACCAAAATTTATGTTTTTGTGGTTAACTGTTACAAAATCGTACAGTTCAGGTGGTTTAGCCGCCAATATCCCTAATAAATATTATAATTCTATAAATAAATTAGGCTAATTAGGATTTTTCCCCTAGAATTTTGACATGTACCAAATCATGCCCCCTGAACTTTTAAGGTCATTAAAAATACCCCCTGAACTATTGAGGGGCATGATTTGGTAGATTCAAAGTCTGGGGAGCATGGTTTAGTACATAAACAATCACTGAAACAGTATAATTGAATGAAATTAGATAAAAGTCCTTAAATCTAACAATCTCAATAGTTCAGGGAAAATTTTTAATGGTCAAAAAAGTTCAGAGGGCATGATTTGGTACTGTTGCCCCTGATTTCGCCCAAAATACGTGGACCAGTATGATGATGACACGTGGATCTAAGGGGTGCAACTCTCAAGATCAATCGGCTAAGTCTCTTAGCTTTAGGAGTGTCGCCAAGAATATACCCTCTCGGAGGAGAGGTAAAAGCTCCACGTACTCCTGGAGACTAGAGGAACGCCAAGGGACCTTCGGGGGGAACATGACATTATTTGAACAGTCACCTTGCATTTAATGTCGCATGGGAGAAAACGTATTGGAACTGCCATAAGCAATAAGTCTGAGAGCGTAACCCCTCTTATGCAGCTATTACGCTATGATTAATAAGGCTAGTGACAGCTACTTTATGAGGGATCACATCAATCAAGAAGGGATAAAAGACTTTATCCACCTAACCCCTAAGATACCTAAGGTATAGGTCATGTATTTCCTATTTTGTATCGGCTGGGAATATGTGCCCCTACTGAAACTACACAGAAAGACAAGTGCTTCAGTTCTAGGGATCACCCTAGAAAAACACTATAAATACCCTCCAAATACACTGAGATAGGGGTCGGGAATTCTGGGTTCCTAAGAATTAAAGAGAGCAACTAAGAGAGAAAACTACCAAGAACATTCTCTGTAATAAATACTCTCATAAATAAGAAAGAATCGTGGAATAAGGCTCATTAATGCCCCAACCACGTAAAAATCTCATGCATTAAACTTCCTACAACTTTCTCATATATATTATTTAATTGATTACCGAAAACCTCGGTCAATATTTTGGTGCTTTCATTGAGAGCTGAAGGAAGCATCTGCAAGTAGACAACAACCTTGTAAGCTAGACATCAATGGTGGAAACTCGCAACATACGTCAGCCTTGTCCTCCTCAAGACGCTCAAAACCCTGAAGATGAGGAAGTAGCCTCAAGAGTCAACATGGATTCCGAAGAGCGAGAGGAGGCCACCGATGGCGAATACGAGGAAAATGTTGATGAGTGCGACACCTACGACGATGGCAGTTACACAGAATTGCTGCTCTTAAGACAAAAGGTTGCTGATCATGAAGCTGAGATAACCACCCAAAAAGAACAAAACAAAAGAATGCAAGAGGTGATGGTCGCCATGCAAAAAGCCATGGAGACAGCAGGGATCCATATACACCCTAAAGCCATCCCTGCGAGACTTGAGGAAACACCAGAGAGTCCTCACCAAGCACTCAGAAGCATAAGTCGAGGGAGCCTAGTCCCATACGATATCTCTCCAAATGAAACCAACGGCAAAAATCCCACTTCCATCTCGGGAAAAAAGAAAAAGGTGCAAGATCCGCGAAAGGTCCGCTCAGATTTCCCGAAAGGGAAAAGTCCACAGAGGGGCAAACTTCAAAAGGGATAGTCTTGGCCCTTAGGATCGAGAGGACCGAAAGAGCGTTTTTGTGCACTAAGAACCCGGAGAGAAAGGAGGAAGGGGACAGAGATACCCCCTCGTTGATTTGAGACATCAGATCAACGGGTATCATGGTGATATACGGGATCACTTAGACAAAAAGAAACACGCACCAGCAGTCTCCGTCGGAACGCTCAACGAAGGAATCCTGGCTGAGCTAGCCATATTGCGCAAAGATATTGCCCGAGTCTCCCGGAGAAAAAAGGGGATGACTTGGATTCTGATTGTGAGGACCGGGAGCCGTGCGCCAGACACATTTTGGAGGCGGAACTCCCTAAAAATTTTAAGATGCCCGAAATGGCAGCTTACACCGGGGATACGGACCCCAGCGATCATTTGTCTCGGTTCAACCGAGTAATGACGGTCATGAGAGTCAACAATGACGCCAAGTGCCTATGCTTTCCACTAACGATAAGTGGGTCCGCGGAGGAATGGTTCAAAAAGTTGGAACCAAGATCCGTGGACTGCTGGACAAGTTGCAAGTTAGTTTCCGGAGACAGTTTGTCGCCGCGAGAAAGATTAATCTCGAAGTCAATGCTCTGACTAACATTAAGCAACTACCCATAGAGAGACTGAAAAATTTCATAAAGAGGTTCAAGGAAGAAGCCTCGAAGACTAAGAAAGTTTATGGCGGACAACAGCCTGCACTCCTTCAAGCTGGGATCCGTACAGGAACTCCATTCTGGAATGAGTTACAGCAGGAAGGAGCTGCAAACCTTCAAGATTTCCAGAAGAGAGTTTAGAAGTACATCAACTTAGAAGAAGCCCAAATAGTGGCTTACGGAGGATACTATCTGACCGGTGTGGCAGGGTACGTGCCTGGAACCCAACTCCCGGGAACCCTACCTTTGGTTACTCCACAAATGAGCGGTATACAATTCTCCGCTACTCCAGGATATAATCAGAGCCAGGCCTTGGCTCCCGCATCTTCGCACTATGCGAACCCCTCAGGAATAAGCGGACAAGTCCTGTCTCACTCTGCTCCTGCTGCAAGCCTAGCCGGACCTTGTCAAGGCTCCCGGAGTAATAGGTCCTAAAAGGGTAGCAATCGGACGAAGGACAAGCGCCAAAAAAGGGGGTATACTCCCCAATACACTCAGTACACTAAGCTGACGGACTCCCAAGAACGTGTGTATTTCACCACGAGGCAAAATACGCACTACTAGAGACCGCCTTCTCTATATAGAGATAGTTCCAGAAGGGATCCCAACAAAAGATGCGAGTACCACAACGACATTGGATACAACACCAATGAATGCAAAAATCTTAAAGATGAGATCGAGAACCTGATTCGATTGGGTCATCTTTATGAGTGGATCAAGAACCGGCTGCCCCATCTCAACCCGGTTCTGGCAGGGGGACCTCTGCCCCAAGGGACGCCAGGGGGTGCTCCCGGAGCGCTGGCACCAACCGTACCCTCGGGAGGACCTCAGTAGACTCCTGGCCTACCACCGAGACCCAACGGAAGAGTGGCCATGATCTCTGGAGGGCCCCATATTGGAGGGACCACTCGAAAGGAACTAAAGTGCTATGCCGGGGTCGTTAAACACAGTGAGGTGTGGGAAGTTACTCAGCTTCCAGCTCAAAGGCCACGACTCATGGATCAACCAATTACATTCACGGAAGAAGACGCAAAGATGGTGTGTTTTCCTCACCATGACCCTCTGCTCATAGAGACTCCCATCGCCAACAAGATCGTGGCTAGAATATTGATCAACAATGGGAGTTCTGTGAATTTATTATTTAAAGAAGCGTTCACGGCGGTAGGCCTCACGGACCAGGATCTTTCGCCAAGCGGTTCCCAGCTCACGGGATTCAATGGAACCACACTTATCCCAATGGGAAAAGTGACGTTGCCAGTTACCTTGTGTCCGGACACACCCCAGAGCACTTTTAAATACTGCACATTCGTAGTGGTAGACTGCCCAACTGCTTACAACGCAATCCTCGGCCGATCGGCCCTAGTGGACTTTGGCGCAGTTACCTCTATCCGACACTTGTGTCTAAAATTTCCTACTCAGGAAGCTGGAGTAGGGACTGTGAGGGGTAATCAAGGTGAGGCCAGACAATGTTACAATATTGCGGCCCACTTACCGGTATTGATGGTCTGTGAAGGTATCGAGCCAGAGGTGGTGGAAGAAGATGAGTTGGATCCTCGTGTGGGATCTGAAAAAATTGTAAAACCTATAGAGGACGTCGAGGAAGTGCCAGTATGCGACCTTGACCCTACCAAGATCCTCCGGCTGGGAAAGAGCCTAGAACTGGAGGAAAAAGAAAAAATAATTAAAGCACTAAGGGCAGCCACCGATGTTTTTGCGTGGTGCCAATGAGACATGACCGGCATAAGTCCCCATGTCATAACCCATGTCCTCAATGTTAACCCGGATATGCCACCAGTTCAGCAAAAGCGACGTCCCCTCGATCCAGTGAAGGCGGAAGCTCTAGAGAAAGAGGTGGACAAGCTACTAACTAGTGGCATGATCCGGGATGTGTATTATCCCGAATGGCTGGCCAGTTCGGTGCTGGTGCCTAAACCAAATGGGACATGGCGAGTATGTATAGATTTTACCGATCTAAACAAGGCCTGCCCAAAAGACAGCTTCCCCTACTGCGGATCGACCAAATGGTGGACGCCACCTCCAGATTCAAGCTATTGTCCTTCATGGACACCTATGTCGGCTACAACTAGATCAAGATGCACATTGTGGATCAAGAATGTACTAGCTTCAGGACCGATAAGGGGGTATACTGCTACCTGGTCATGCCTTTCAGACTAAAAAATGCTGGTGCAACATATCAACGAATGGTTAACCGGATGTTTAAAGGCCTTCTGGGACGAAACATGGAGGTGTACGTGGACGGCATGTTGGTAAAATCAAAGGCATGATCAAGCCATGCAGATGACCTCGAGGAATGCTATGAAGTGGTTCAGAGATTTGGAATGAAACTTAACCCGAAGAAGTGCACTTTCGAGGTTAAGTTAGGAAAGTTTCTGGGATTTATCGTCAGCCAGCGAGGGATAGAGGCAAACCCGGAAAAAATTCTAGCCCTCCTGAGCATGCCTTCTCCCAAGAAGCACAAAGACGTACAAAGCCTAACCAGAAAGATTGCTGCCCTCAGCCAGTTCATTTCCTGAGCCACAGACAAATGCATTCCCTTCTTCAACATTCTGAAGAAATGCAAAAAATTTGAATGGACCGAAGAATGCGAGGAGGCATTCAAAAAATTAAAAGAGCACATGGCTAAACCTCCAATCTTGTCAAAACCCGTTCTCAGAGAAGACTTGTTACTATATTTAGCTGTCTCCGAGAATGCGGTTAGTGCAACCCTAGTCCAGGAAGAGGAAAAAACTCAACACCCCATGTACTATGTCAGCAAACGCATGATAGGGGCGGAAACACAGTAGCAAGTGATCGAAAAACTAGTTTTTTACCTCCTGATATCCTCAAGAAAGTTAAGACCCTACTTTCTGTTGGGTTTTGTGCCCTAAATAAAACTCATTTCAATATAATCAGATTTACTTATTAATAAAGATCAGAAATAACATTTTATGTTGCATGGTTCACATGATTTATTTCATGATTATATGTATATAATGTACGAATTTTTTTTAAGTCCAGAACATATGAATTTGTTAAAGATTATAGTGTTGTTAGCACAGTGGAATATAATCTTAATTATATGTTCAAAAGTTTATTTCCTTATTTGTCAGAACACTGGATTTAGACTGACATGGTATAATCAGCGATAGGTATTCTTACACCTTGGAAAAGTGTTATGTCCTTTCCAGGACATTGGCAAAGTTTACCAGTATCGGATGTATGGAGTATACATCGGAAGGGACCGATATTGAACTTTGATTATACATATTAAAACTTACCGTAATATCTATTCAATTCAATATCACCTGTTGATCCTAGATCAAATGACCTTAATGCTGATATGGTTAGGTTCGATCTCAAGAGTACTATACATGTTCTTTGATTTGTTAGTTAAGCCTACTTTTAGGTCCGGGTGATACGTACATTTTGGGAACATGATAGTATAATTGAGTGGGAGCGCTACCATAAATATGGAATCTATAACTTTTATAGGAATTTAGAAGTGAAACGATGATATCCTTCGAGCTTGGCTAAACAGAGATAAATGGTGGAGATCTCATTTCACTTTGCTGAAATATCATTTATACGGAGCTAAGTGTTTTAAGGATAAAGTACATTGAAGGTGTAACAGTAACTTAGTGCATTTTCAATGTAGATCATCTATTAGAGGGTCATTGATCACATTAAGGTTATAACAATGGATAACTAATGACGTGTCTATATCATGGAACATATAGAGCGTTCTATATGACTGAGAGTGCAATTCCAAGTTCTAAGTATGGATTCAATAAAGAATTAATAAGTTAGGGAATTTACTTGGTAAATTCGGTTCGACTTATTGGAAGCTCGGTTATATAGACCCATGGTCCCCATACTAGTTGAGACCATACTGCTTGTAAGACTCAGTTAATTGATTTTAATTAATCAATTATAATTCTAAAGTTAGACTATGTCTACTTTATGAATTTTCACTAAGCAAGGGCGAAATTGTAAAGAAAAGAGATTCTAGGTTTATTTATTAATTAAGAGACTTTACATGTCTAAATTAATAAATATATTAAATGGCAATATTATTTCATAATTATTTTTAAGTTATTAAATAATTAGAATTGGCATTTAAAAGGTTAAATTGGAAAATTGACATTTTTGAGAAAATGGGAAAGGAAAAATAACAAAATGGGAAAGTTGCAAAGTAAGGCCCAATTCCTTTTGTATGGCCGGCCACATGCATAAGAAATACCATTTATAGTTTCCATTATTTTAATGCCATACAATTCTAACCTAAACCTAGAGGGTATTCTATAAATAGAAAGTGTTGGCTTCAGGAAACACACAACTTTGAACATTAGTTTCTTTCAGAAAATCCACACGCCCCTCTCTCTCTCTTTTCTTCTCTCTAAATTTCGAATTCCTTTGAGTGATGAGTAGTGCCCACACACATCAAGTGGTACCTCAATCATAGTATGTAAGACTATGGAAATTCAGCATCAAAGAAGGAGAAAAGAAGATCCAGATTCAGATCTTGATTATGCTCTGCTACAGAAAGGAATCAAGGGCTAGTGATCTGAATGGAAGGAGTCATTATATTCCACTGCACCCACTGTAAGGTTTTCTTAAACTCTTATGTGTTTATTTCATTGTTTTAGAATTCATATTAGGATTTTAATCAAACATACTTGGTAGTAAATCTAGATCCAAGTAAAATAATTCTAACAACTGGCACCAGAGCCATGGTAATGATTTACTTTCATGAAATATGAATTAAAACAATGTTTTATATGTTTTTGTGTTGATTTGGATGGTTTCATGTGGTTCATGTGTTAGTTGATGAATGTATATGTTGTACAGTACCTTTTTCCATGAAAAATATTTTTTCTATTTTTAAAAATATTTTATTTGGATTCCTTGTGAAAAATTAAGCAATTTTTGTTTTTACGGAACTCGATTCCGATAAAAATTGAGAAAGTTATGTTTTTTGGAAAATCAGATTTCGGGTATGCATGGGTGCTCAATCGCACGCATCAGGTGCTTCGGACAAGCTCCTCATCCGCGCGCGTGAGCTGTGCATCCAGCCCGTGTGCACCCTGCACCTCGCCCAGATGCACCCTGCACCTGACTGAGTTTTCTCGGTCAGGCATGCTGCAGGCGCCGAAGATCCTCGGCGTGATCACCTCTTCCGCGCACGTATGGGGCTGCTAGCAGCCTCTTGGGCTGCTGCATGCAGCCCCTCCTGGGCAGCCACTTTCCCAATCCGAATTTTGTGGGATTTTTTCCCAAAATTCATTTTTTTTCAAGGGATTGTTTCCCAAAATTCATTTTTTTCATTTTTAATATTTCTAAATTGAAATATTTCCAATTTTAAAATATTTTCAATTTGGATTTTTTTTTCCAATTTTAAATATTTCCTTTTTGGAATATTTCCAATTTTAAATATTTCCTATTATGGTCAGATTTAAAAATTTGTTAACTTCTTTAATATTTATTTATTATTTAATTATAAGATTAGATATTTTGATATTTAACATATTTTAAATTAAAAGATAACTTTGTCTTTTTATTTAAAATATTATATTAAAATTATCTTATATGACAAATTAAATAATTAATAAACTTGAAATTAACATAGATATTTTTATAGATACACTTACCATAATATTTTCAAATTCAAAATTTGTTATTTTGTTAAATATTTAATTATTTATAATTATAAGTTTAAAAATAATATTTTTCTATATATATATATCATTTTTTTTCCTTATTGGAAATTTATAAATCATATCTTAAATATTTAAATAACCTAGATATTTTGTAGAAATTTGAATATTGCTTAATTTGAGATATTTTGACTTATAATTATATTTATTTATTATTCCTAAAATAATAATTATCTAACCAAATCTATTTTAAAATTGGTTTATTTTATTAAATTATAAGATCTGAAAGTGATATTGAAGATTCTTTCCTCTCAAATCATTGATCTTATTAGATATTTAATTTAATTTGATTCAAATAAACCTAGATATTTTAAAATTAGTTTCCTTTATTTTGAGATTTTTAGGGTTTGTTTTAACAACCCTAAATTTTCAGAATTAAGTTGGTTAGTTTAAGAATAATAATTTAATTATATTAATATCTTATTTCACATCTGTTACATGGACAATGTTTGTTTAATTTTATATTGTTTATTCAATTTTTTTTTTAACAAACCTATTATTTATCTTATCTAAATTGCTATGATTAACTTCTTGACAGATCCAATGATCTCATTTTAATCATAGTCCAATTGTCAATAGATCTTATAAATAATTTGTAACAGGTAAATTTTGTACTTCTTTCATCTGTGTAAACCTAGTAACATGATAGGGCCCATCCAAATCATTTGACCTGTGTGAGCCTATATGTTTGCTTTTGGGCTTAGATGCATATAGGAAGCCCATTTAAGTTTTTACTAAGTAAATGGACTAGGTTGCTAAAATAAATATTGAGATAAGTAAATTTATTTAGGCCCAATTAGATTTGGGCTTATTCAATGAATAACAATTGTTTATTTAAAGGTTAAATTCCTCTCTTTTGGGCCTTGTGTGAGAGTTGGGGGCCAATAGAAGTGGGTACGACATACTGAACCCAGCTCCCCCTCACATGAACTACCCCAATTGTGAAGGCCCATTTGCCTTATTTAAATAATTGTATTAGGTTAATTATATTAGTCTAACCTAATTAAAATTGAATTAGCAACATAATTAACTTTTAAAATATTTGAAATTTATTTTTCATTTAATATTTTAAAGTTAATTTTAGAAAAATACTTAGTTAATGATATATATTCTATATAGTTATTTCTAGTACTAGTTATTATTTCTAATATTAAATAGGAAAATATCATTGATTGTGAAATTACTTGTTTATTAATTAATTTTGGTACAATCTAAGTTTAGTATATTTTCCTAGTATTAAACTAGAATTAATAATTAAGTTTCCTTTATACTTAATTATTTATTTCTTGAATTTAATACATTTAATTAAATTAAAAATTCAATATCTAAGTTGATTTTCATCATGATACTTAAATATTGTTATTTTCATGTTATTTAATTAAAGTTGAAAATTATCTTAAATTTTGGAATCTTATTTCAGAATAACTTAAAGCTGAATAATTTTCAAAATATATTTTATTTTATTTTATTAATCATTTCCCGAAATTTCGAAATTACATTTCCTTAATGTAGAAATTTCGAATTTTATTTGAAAAATAGAATAAAGTTGAAAATTATTTATTTTAATTTTGGACCAACTTAAGTCAATGATTTTTTCATTTAATGATTAATTAAAATAAATGAACTAAAATATATTATAATTAGAAATTGAATTAATTAGTCAATGAAAGTCTAGATAGTTATTATCTGTTTTGCTTGAAGTATTTTTCTAGTGTATTTAATTAAATAGAAAATTAATATTTAAGTTGATATTTTAATCATGATACTTAAATATTTGAAATTTTTCTTAGATATTTAATTAAATAGGAAAATTATATTTTTTGTTGAAAATTAATTTTTATTAATTTTGGGCCAACATAAAATTAAGATAATTTTTCCAGGATTTATTTTTATTTTATTTTAAAGCATTTTCGAAAGTAGTATTCCTATACACTTCCTTTTTCGAAATGCAATATATATTTATAGAAAATTAAATTTGAGTTTTAAATTAATTTAAATTAATTTTGAAACAACTTAAATTGAATAATTTTCTAAATATTTAGTGGGAAATTATTACTAAGATGGAAATAATTCACGTTATTTTCATATCCATCTAAGTATAATAAATATTACATTAAAATTTATATTTAGAATTTTTCATTCTAAATTGGAAATTTGTATTAAATAAATATATATATTTTTAAAATAAATTGATTAAAATAAATATTAGGAGAAAATACAACCTTCATTAAATAATGAGCTTTATTATAAGGATATTCGATCTCCATTGTTGGTTTTACATAGCTATTGTTTTAGTGAGTAATGCTCCCTAATGGAGGAACGTTCATTAGCAAGTTAGCACCGTTTAATCTCGAAAGATAAGTAATCTTGTAAGTTTTTTATATAGTTTTGATCACCCTAATGGTGGCGACTGTATAAGACTTGCAAGAATATGAAACAATGGTGGAAGCTCATAAGATAGAATAGCCTTGACTCTCGCCTAAACGGGACAACGCAGATTCCAATCTTGATCGAATAAAAGGTTGCTTGAATGTTTATCATTTTAGATGAGCTAACAACTCTATTCAATGGATGGTAGCTTTGACTCTCGCCTAAACGGGACACTGATAGCAGTTTGTTGAAGACCTTGGAAATTATTTAGGATTGTATGTTTTAGTATTTTCACTTGTCATTCCTACTTGCTATGTGATTAATAATTTCTGAATTGTGTATGAATTTATATTGAACCATGTTATTTTCTGTTATTAAATTGTAGTTTAATTTCGAATCTTCATTGTTGGTCTAACTTAGTTTGTTTTTCTAATGAGATAAATCCCTAATGGATTTTCACCATTAGACTAACATAATAGTGTTAGATCTCAAAAGATAAATATTGTATATGCAACATCTAGTTGTTCATCAATTGATGACACCTTAGACTAGTATTTTACAATATGAAACAAGAAGATTGTATAAATAAGATTACTTTGACTCTCGCTAATTGGAGCATCGTTGGATTCTTATTTAAAACGAAATTATCCTAATTCCTCTTAGCTTATTCATTTAAAATTAGCTCAATGACATATCATTGGATGAATGGTCTATAAATCATTTCATGTCATTTTATATTTTCTCTTAAGAAATTAAATGACGAACTTGATTATATTCCCGAAATTCTATCCCAGAATGATATAAATCCTCAAATCTTAGAAATCTCCTACTTGTATGGGCAAATCAACTTAGAGTTAGATTAGTAGTGGTGGTCCAAGAAAGAATTACTAATTATACAGTTGCACTTTCACAAGTGTTTAATAACCATTTTCTATCAATGGATTCAAACTGTATGAGTTTAGCATTCTGTGACCAGAATTCACTTGCACTATTCTAAGAACTCTTTGATGTAACTAAACTTAAGTCATCAAAAGATACAACCACATATTTTATAAATCTATGGCATTTGTATCTTGTTCATAGTGGTTTTGACAAGATCATTCTCTACAAAGAGTTAATATGCCTATATCCACTGAAATTAAGTTCATCTCATTCGCAGATGGATGTACATTCAGGGGTGGATATGAGTTTGCGTTGTATTCTTAAAACGATCACTCTAGATTTTACCTTATGCAAAAGAAATTTGAAATGTTTGAAAAATTTCATGAATTTCTAGCAATGGTAAGTGGTTAAAGATCTTGCGAACTGATAGGGGTGAAGAAAAAGTTAGTAGATATGCAGTTCAAAGATCATTAATTTGATTTTGAATTATATCCAAACTTACCTCCCCAGAAATTCGAGTTGCATATTGATGATTAGTTACTAGTCGTTGCCTAAATCCTTCTATGGTAATAAAATTTTAGAATGATGCAATGGTTGTATACTTAATGTAAATCATTACTAGATTCATGGATGACCTAATTGAAATCTTAAGAAAAGCTAGAACTGCTAACCCTGGTTTGCATGTTTGTTAGCTATTCTAAGTGATTAGGGGTGGATCATCCCATAGTCATTAGAAAGTGTTTGTTTAAACAAATACTACTTTTCTAAGAAAATGACTAAGTCTAAAAATAAAGTAGCAAATAAAGGAGATAATTTTTCTTGATTCCATAAGTGTTCTATCATCTTATTCGTTACAAGATGATCCCACTGCCTCTGTTGTCTTAACACAACCGAAGAGGTCAATACCATTTAGTTTTCTTAGACATAATTCACGGTACCTTGTCGTAGTGGGAGAGTTTCAAGGAACTTTACCTTCTTATGACTTGGAAGACACTAGTGATTAAAATCCATTGTGAGTTGAAACAAGTAATGGATTGTCAAGATAAGAAACTAAGAAGAAAGCCAAGAGAACTATGGCTTAATCCAGCCACATGGAGTAACCTAAAGTTTTCTATTACAAGGACATGAAAGAAAATTTTCGTTAATAAGTCTATTCAATGGACTTAACAAAACTTCATGTTCCTAGTATTATAGGTTTCAGTTTATCTAAACCTATGGCTTGTGGTATACCTGGTAATTACTTACTCTAATGCAAGCATAAGATGCTGAAGCATTTTCTTTCCAATGGCAATCTATAGAAGCTTCACAACTTTTAGATATAGATTTTATTTATCTAAGGAAAAGTCCCAACTATTCCAGAAAAGATA
Organism: Cannabis sativa; assembly: GCF_029168945.1. Taxonomy (NCBI): domain Eukaryota; kingdom Viridiplantae; phylum Streptophyta; class Magnoliopsida; order Rosales; family Cannabaceae; genus Cannabis; species Cannabis sativa. Next base: position 67,142,044 of record NC_083601.1, read on the forward strand.
AAGCCATGAAAGAATTTCTTAAATCAACAGTGAGAGGTCTCAGATATGCTTTAGTATGCCTTAGACCAGACACCTGCTGTTGAGTGGGAGTAATGAGTAGGTATCAGATTAATCTAGGAGAAGAACATTGGAAGACAATCAAGTAAATCTTAAGATTAAGAAGAGGAACTATATGTTAGTCAATAAGGGTGGTTTTAAAACTCTTAGACTACACCACATCAGATTTCAAGACTTGCCTTTGTGCTAGAAAGTCTGCTGATAAGATGGCGATTACTTTGGGGGTGGAGTAGTGATTTTGGAGAAGTGTAAAAACCTATCTGAAATCTCTTAGTCTACCAGAGAGAGACTGAATGTTAAAAGTTGCAGGAAAGATACTTATTCAGTCTAAGGAAAGTTCTATACAATTGTGGCACCGTTCCAACCTGTCTTAACTACTAGTGTTATTTCCTGAATAACCAAAAGTAGTTGCCAAAGGTATAGAATCCAGTATCCCAAAAGAGTAGACATATAGAGAGGAATTTCACAATATCAAGGATTTTGTGATTAAGGGAAAGTAATGGTGGAGAAAAGGTTGTTGTTAATTCAACCTGTCAGATCCTATTACGAGGAGTTTACTACTACTACACTTGATTTGTATATCAAGGTGTTAATGATTATTTGAAATGCACATTTTGTTTTATATTAGTGCAAGTGGGAGTTTGTTGGGTTTTGTGCCCTAAATAAAATCCATTTCAATATAATCAGATTTACTTATTAATAAAGATCAGAAATAACATTTTATGTTGCATGGTTCACATGATTTATTTCATGATTATATGTATATAACGTATGAATTCTTTTTAAGTCCAGAACATATGAATTTGTTAAAGATTATAGTGTTGTCAGCACAGTGGAATATAATCTTAAATATATGTTCGAAAGTTTATTCCCTGATTTTTCAGAACACTGGATTTAGACTGACATGGTATTATCCTTCGAGCTTGGCTAAACAGAGATAAATGGTGGAGATCTAATTTCAGTTTGCTGAAATATCATTTATACGGAGCTTAGTGCCTTTTCAATGTAGATCATCTATTAGAGGGTCATTGATCACATTAAGGTTATAACAATGGATAACTAATGACGTGTCTATATCATGGAACATATAGAGCATTCTATGTGACTGAGAGTGCAATTCCAAGTTCTAAGTGTGGATTCAATAAGGAATTAATAAGTTAGGGAATTTACTTGGTAAATTCGGTTCGACTTATTGGAAGCTCGGTTATATAGACCCATGGTCCCCATACTAGTTGAGACCATACTGCTTGTAAGACTCAGTTAATTGATTTTAATTAATCAATTATAATTCTAAAGTTAGACTATGTCTACTTTATGAATTTTCACTAAGCAATGGCGAAATTGTAAAGAAAAGAGATTCTAGTTTTATTTATTAATTAAGAGACTTTACATGTCTAAATTAATAAATATATTAAATGGCAATATTATTTAATAATTATTTTTAAGGTATTAAATAATTAGAATTGGCATTTAAAAGGTTAAATTGGAAAATTGGCATTTTTGAGAAAATGAGAATGGAAAAATAATAAAATGGGAAAGTTGCAAAGTGAGGCCCAATTCCTTTTGTATGGCCGGCCACATGCACAAGAAATACCATTTATAGTTTCCATTATTTTAATGCCATACAATTCTAACCTAAACCTAGAGGGTATTCTATAAATAGAAAGTGTTGGCTTCAGGAAACACACAACTTTGAACATTAGTTTCTTTCAGAAAAGCCACACACCCCTCTCTCTCTTTTCTTCTCTCTAAATTTCGAATTCCTTTGAGTGATGAGTAGTGCCCATACACATCAAGTGGTACCTCAATCATAGTATGTAAGACTATGGAAATTCAGCATCAAAGAAGGAGGAAAGAAGATTCAGATTCAGATCTTGATTATGCTCTGCTATAGAAAGGAATCAAGGGCTAGAGATCTGAATGGAAGGAGTCATTATATTCCGCTGCACCCACTGTAAGGTTTTCTTAAACTCTTATGTGTTTATTTCATTGTTTTAGAATTCATATTAGGATTTTAATCAAACATACTTGGTAGTAAATCTAGATCCTGGTAAAATAATTCCAACACTTTCAGGCTCACCCGATCAAGGTGTTGACTAACCATCCACTCCGAAAAGTCCTACAGAAGCCGGAGGCATCCGAGAGACTCCTCAAATTGGCTATGGAATTAAGCCAGTTTGATCTACACTATATACCATGCACTTCCATAAAAGGACAAGCGCTAGCGGACTTCATAACAGAGTGCAATTAAGCAGAGGCTAGTGCAATCATTCCAACACCACAAACCCAGACATGGAAAGTTTTCGTGGACGGTGCCTCCAACGAATCTGGATCCAGAGCTAGGGTAGCAATGATATCTCCGAACGGACTTCGAGTCCAGGCAGTCCTACATTTCGAATTCACAGCTTCCAACAACGAGGCTGAATATGAAGCTCTGATTGCAGGGCTGAGGTTAGCAAAAGCCGTGGGTGCCACAAGAGTAGAAGTCTTCAGTGATTCACAGTTGGTGGTAAACCAAGTGTTGGGAGAATATCAAACGCGTGGAGAAAAAATGGATGCATATGTAGCAATTGTTCGGGAACTGCTCCATGAGTTCACAGACTACAAAGTGGAAAGAATCCCTAGAGAAAAGAATGCCCACGCAGACTGTTTGGCTAAGTTAGCATCAGATAGAAAAATTGAGAAACTAGGGGTGGTGCCCGTTGAACGCCTCACGGAACCAAGCATTAAAACCAAAAATATTGTGGCAGCAGTGGAACAAGAGCTCAACTGGATGATCCCCATCATCTAATACATAACCAAAGGCCAATTGCCCCAAGAGAGGACACTGTCCAGAAGGATACAGTATCAAACGCACCGTTATGTGATGATGGATAACATTCTCTACCGAAGAGGACTCAGCATGTCGTACCTAAGGTGTTTATCGGACCCTAAAGCTAAGCAAATTATGTTAGAGGTCCATGAGGGGTTCTGCGGATATCATACAGGAGGCCCGAGTCTCTCAAAGAAGATACTGAGACAAGGGTACTTCTAGCTAACCATGAAAAAAGACTGTATAGACTACGTCTAAAAATATGATTCGTGCCAAAGATTCGCGAACATACCAAGAGCCCCCGCCCCCCCCCCCCCCAACGAGATTACCCTGATCACTAGTCCCTGGCCCTTCGCGGTCTGGGGGATAGATCTTATTGGGTCCCTGCCAACGGGAAAGTGAGGGGTAAAGTATGCCATGGTAACAGTAGACTACTTCCCAAAGTGGACGGAGGCTGAGCTAATGAAGACTATAACTGCTAAAAAAGCACTAGACTTTGTTATCAAAAACATAGTGTGTCGATATGGCTTGCCTCACAAGATAGTCTCAGATAATGGAAGGCAGTTTGACTGCGAAGAATTTACCGACTTCTGCAACCAACACTGAGTCGTCAAATTCTCCGCGGTGGCAATGCAACAAACGAACGGACAAGCGGAAGCGGTCAATAAGATCCTCAAAGTTACCCTAAAGAAAAAGCTGCTGGCCTGCAAAAACAATTGGCCTGAATAACTGCCAAGAGTGTTATGGGCCTACTGGACAACCCCAAGAACCACAACCGGCCACTCGCCATTTTTAATGGCATACGGTTGTGAGGCAATGGTCCTGGTGGAAACGCTATTTCCATCCCACAGGAGAATGACTTATGATCCAACAACAAACAAGGCTTTATTATAAGAAGTGTTGGATCAGATTGACGAACTTCGGGATGAGTCTCAAATATGAATGGCAGCTTATCAAAAGAAGGTGGCTAAACACTTTAACTTAAAGGTTAAAAATAAAAAATTTACTATTGGTGATCTGGTCCTAAGACGAGTCTTCCTAGCAACTCAAGAACCCGGAGTGGGGGTACTGTGGCCTAATTGGGAGGGACCATACGAAATTGAGGACGAAATTGGCTCCGAGACTTACAAGCTCAAAAGAATGGACGGAACCATGGTGCCTAGGGCCTGGAACGCTGATCACCTCCGAAAGTATTACCTATAGTCGAAAAATTATACTCATGCTCTGTAAAGTAAATTTGTACCGGACAAGTATGCAACCTCTAACTAAATATTTAAAGCAGAGTGCCCTAAAAACAATTTTCATGACACTCAGGGGGTAGTAAGGCATACCACGCGGACAAATGTAAACAGACCAAAGAGTTTAACGAAGTTAAAAAGCAAAGTATGTATTTATGTATTAAAGCATAGATATAAAAGATGTTCAAACCCAGCAAAAAAAGCTCTAAAAAAATATTAAGGGCCTGGGGACGGGCCTTAAATTGTCTCCCCTTAAGAAAAAATATAAATTGTCTGAAAGGGGGGAAAAAGGACTGTAAATATATATATATATAAAAAAAAAAGAGATAGTGATAAATACAGTGATGGTTAATGGTTGACTTAATCAATACGAGGTGGAAAGCGAGGCCCCCTGCGCTCCTCCAGCAGGGCATCAAGTCTTTTCTTTTTCTCCCAGAAGCGGACAAGAACCTCCTCAGGCTTAGGGTAGAAATCGAGCTTAAGGTTTTGATTGTTAGTCTGCTAGGCCATAAAGACGCTATCATCAAAGCGCTTAGTGCAATGATTGCAGACAACAGGGGCCAGGAGCTCATCTCTTTTAGCCTTCTTCAGGGCCTGATCTTTGAAATCCCTGAGCTCCTTCACCTCAACGGTCAAGTTGGCCGTCATCTGCAAGTCAGCCTGATGAAACTCTTCTATAGACTTCAGCTTGGCAGACAAATCTTCAACTGCCTCCTTGGCCTCCCTCAGCTCGCGCCTCGCCTTAGCCACAGCCTCATCCCGGGTCTTTAGCTCCTCCGCCTTGGCTGCCAGTACCTCTTGATGCTTCCTCTCCGCTTAAGCCTCCCTCTGTTGGGCCTCTTCCCGAAACGCTTTTCTCTTAGCTTCCAAATCTCTCAGAGTCTTCATGGCCTCGTTGATGCCCCCGAACTCGGACATGACGTACCCATGATCAATTAAAGTCTTTGAGAGGCGACCGGTCTCTGCAGCGATCTGGCCAAATAAGAAAAAAAGAGTTAAGTATAAGAGATCGAATACCAGAGTAAAGCACAAAAGAAAAGAAAAAATCATTAATAAAGACTTACTGCGGTCATAGCAGCGCTGATATCCTGAAACTGATAGATCACATTCGTGGAAGCACAGGCGGCGTATCGTTTGGCCGGAAGTTAGGTCAGGTTGGAGAAAAAATGGCTCGTCAACTCAGAGGCGAAAGGAGCAAGAGTAGGACAGACAAAGCGGTTAAACCAGTCCTTCAGGGGGTCCATGTTCAGGTCCCAAGCATTCCTGAAGGCCTCCTCGCGTAAGGAATTTTGCTAAGCCTCCCGTAAGACCTTTTTCAGAGTTTCCACCTCGACATTCCCCCTTGTGTATTCGACCATGGCATAGTTATGCTTGTCAATCCGAAGTTGCTGCCTTTCCTCGTCGGCGGGGATAGGAGTAAGGATGATGCCGGGAGGTAGAGTGTATTCCTCAACTTCAGGCGGAATCCCTGAATCAGAGCTGACGGTCGAAGTGGCCACCCTCCTAGACTTTTTGGAAGACTCAGCCTCCACCATCTTGCCCTTGCGCTTCCGTTCCAGCGGGGCCACGATCTCACCTTCCTCATCCTCCTCGACCTCCTGGTCTTCGTCGATCAAGACAATTGGGCCTAAGGGGACACTGGAAGAAGACCTCCCTGGGGTCACCGTCTGGGCGAGTGCCGGAGGAAGAGAAGAGTTCGAGCTGTATGTTTGGGCAAGATTCGCTAAAAGATCCTCCATTGGCTGGGCTGCTTCAAAAAGGCAAATAAACTAAGTGTCAGAATGGCCATAAAAGAGTATGCACATGAAAACAAAGCGATATAACTAGTCCTACCCTTACTATCTAACTCAGCCCTAGCAAAGTCTTGTACTATAATACTGGCTTCATCATCCCCAAGAAAGCTGTCCGAGGGGAGAAACCAGCTGGAAGACAAATAAGCTGAGTGATCCAGAGGAATGGGTGCAAGGGGTCTGGAACATATCCTGGACTAGCCTAAAAAATGACCTATGTTGGAAAAATAAAAGGCTTTGGCATGATCACCCCATCGAGTGGGGGGCATCCTAAATCTAAGAAGATGCTCGTCAAATCCTATAGATCAATTAAATATCTTTTTCAAAATTTGCTAACTACTTTTAAAAATTAAATGTTATTTTATAAATAAAAATTAAATAAAAATTAGAAAAGATAAATTAAATATCTTTTCAGATTTTAAATTTAATTTAAATAAATAAAATAACAAAATTTAAAAGTTAGCAAAATATTTTACATCTATTTAAAATTACATGATTATAGTTATCTTATTTTAAATTTAAATAAGGTCAAATTATTTAAAAAAAATAATTTAAAAATATTTAAAATCTGACCTTAAATTTAAAAATAAGATAAGATATAATCAAATTTAAAAATAAGATAGATAATTAAGCAAAAAGATAGATACTAACTATTTTAAAATTCAAATTACACTAATATCTTGAATTAAATTTAAAAAATATTAAATTAATTCATAATGATAATTAGAATTGAATTAGCAATAGTAATAGTATAAATATAGAACTACACAAAAAATCAGAAGTTAATTCCACAAAAAAGCATGAAAAATCGAAGAAAAACGAAAAAATTGCGAGCTGTACGGACAGTTTTCGCGATCGCAGGAAAATTTCAGCACAACTCCGATTTTTTAGAATCTTCAAAAAATCATAACTAATTCAAATTAAATCGAAATTGAGTTCTGTAAAAAAGTAACTTGCTTAATTTTTTCCATACTATCCAATAAAAATAATTCCAGAAACAGAATCGCAATTATTTTTCACAAAAATTCACAAACATCAATCAATCATTAAATAACACTCAATACAACATGATACCATCCAAAAAACAAACAAACAATCGTTTTAAAGTCCAAATTTCTTGTAAGTAAATCAATTACCATGGCTCTGAGGCCAGTTATTGGAATATTTATTTTACCAGGATCTTAGATCTACTCACAAGTATGTTGTTTAAACACCCTAAATATGAACATTCTAAACGATAAATTAAACACATATAAAGTTAAGAAAACCTTACATTGATGCAGCGGAATTAATGTCTCCTTCCACTCAGATCTCTAACCCTCGAATCCTTTCTGTAGCAGAGTATAATCAAGATCTGAGCCCGAATGTCCTTCTTCTTCAAGTTTGATCCTTCACAGTCTTCCAATCTATGATTGAGTTACTGCTTGTTGTGTGTGGGCACTTACTCTTTCACTAGGGTTCGAAATTGATGAAGAAGAAAAGAGAGGGATGATTTCGGCCAGGTATAGAAAGTCGGGAAGGCTCAGTTTTTCTGAAGAGAGAAATTTCTGTCAGATTACTAATGAAAGCATATGAAAGCATGTGTTGTGACTGAGCCATCACTTTCTATTTATAGGCAACTACTAGGTTTAGGTTAGGAATTATTTGGCATTAAAATAATAAAAATATTAATTTGAAAATCCACAATAAGTGGCCGGCCATGGTGTTATAGTGGGCCTCACTTGATTTTGCAGTTTTATCAAATTTTATCTCTATTTTCTCAAAAACGTCAATTTTCCAATTCTAACCTTTTAAATGCCAAAACTAATTATTTAATAACTAAAATAGATTATTAAATAATATTGTCATTTAATTTAATTATTAATTAGACATATAAAGTCCATTAATAAATAAATAAACCTAGAAACTCTTTTCTTTACAATTTCACCCCTGCTTAGTGAAAATTCATAAAATTAGACATAGTCTAACTTTAGAATTATAATTGATCAATCACGAATCAATTAATGAGTCTTACAAGCAGAATGTTCTCAACTAGAATGGGGACCATGGATCTATATGCTGAGCTTCCAATAAGTGAACCAAATTTACCAAGTAAATTCCTACTTATTAATTCTTCGTTGAATCCACTCTTAGAACTTAGAATTGCACTCTCAGACTTATATAGAGCATATTGTATGTTCCACGATATCAATATGCTATCTCATTTAACCATTGTTATAATCTTATTGTGATTTAAAGATCCTCTATACAGATGATCTACATCGAGATGGGATTTCTTTACCGTTCTCACCCCTCAATGTATTTTGCCCCTTAAAACACTTAGCTACCTGTAAATGGTGTTTAGTGATCTAATAATTAGTCAGTTAAACAAGAGCTCATCCATTTACTTCTATTTGCAAAGCTCGAAGGGAATCATCACTTGACTTCTATACACCAGTAGAAGCTATAGATTCCATATTTATGTTCAGCACTCCCACTCAATCATATTATCATGTTCCCAAAATATACGTATCACCCTGACCCAAAAGTAGGCTTAACTAATAAATCAAAGAACATGAATAGCACTCCTGAGTTGAGCCTAAGCATATCAGGATTTAGATTCTTTTAATCTTAAGATCAACTACTGATATTGACTTGGAAAGATATGTATAACGGCAAGTTTGTAATATCTTAACTTAGTTGCAATATCGGTCCAGTCCAATGTATACTCCATAAATTCGAAACTAGTATACTTTACTAATGTCCTGGAAAGAACATAACACTTACTCCAAGTGTAAGTACACATCATCGCTGATTATCACATTAGTGTAAATCCAATAACACTGTTGAAACAGGGACCAAGTCTTTTGATTCATATGATCACAATCACATTCCACTGTGTTGACGATACTGTAATTGTGAATAAACATATGATCTGGATTTAACTGATTTTGTGTGTAAATGTAATAAACATATTTAACATATTAAACCATTAGCATGTAGAATTCACGCAAACATCAATCACTTCAAATTTCTTATATTGATAACTAATCAGATTGTAAAGAGTTTTATTTAGGGCATAAAACCTAACAAACTCCCACTTGCACTAATATAAAACAAACTGCGCAAATAGGTCAATCTGATATCTTGATCTTCAGATCAAGTGTAGTATATTTGAATCCATCCAAACTTCTGGAAACTAGTTCATAAAAACTCTTATGAAACATCCTTTACTGTATGCTTTACTCATCAAGGGATACTGAAATCTTTTACTGTTTTAAAAGTACATCTGAATTAACAGAAGACATATCTCTCATATTTTAAAATATGTAATTGAGATAATACAGTGTAGACTTTTCTTCAGTGATATAAGTTTCTGGTATTTTCGAATAGACCAAGTTACAATTCTTCTCTGGTAGAGCTTGAATTATTATTCAATAATTCCTCGACCCCCAAAGTAAGCACCATCTCATAGAAATTTCGAAATTAGATGGTGAGATACAAGGACAACTGATACACAGTTCCTTAATATCTAACATATAGATCACTTTCATAAATCTTTCTTGAATATCTTCTAATGTTCCCTATTTGATTACATCTCAGATAGCTCCCACTCAATAGCAGATGTCTGGTTAAATAATACTTTTAACCTCTGATTGTTTAGATAGTTATCTAGTTGTGACTTTTGTATTAGTCTGAAACTTTAAGTTAAGACTAAGTCATCAACATAGCAGACTAGTATTTTGAAGTGAAAAATACATGCTAGAGATAAAGTAATCAAAATTAAGATACCATAAATTTTATGAGGATCAAGAATTCTAGGTTCAAGTCATTCGAATGGACTGAACTAGAGTTCTTTATCTTATTCTCATAATTCTGATAAGCTATTCCTATCCATGTGAATGGATAGATTTGCTTTTCAGTAGTGTTCTTAAGTACCTATCACAAGTATCAACCTAATTAAGATGGGTATAGAACTTTAAAATTCTCCCACGCAATTAAGGTAGTGTGAAACTTTAACAAAGAACTTTCAAAGGTATCAAACTTTTACTTACAACAGTAAAATCGAAATGGAACATACAATCAAGATCAAGAATTTATATTGACAACAGCTAACTCATCATATTACTTCCATGCTTAAATAAGATATGTGTTACATAGGGAATTGTGGAATAGACTCCACCCCTAAGAATATACATATAGGGTACTATGGATAACCTCCATCCCTAAGTATTGAGATTATGATCCACCCCTAAAGGTTGTAAAGATCATTATTCTCTTAGTGTGATAGAGTTTATGTGGAGTTGAATACTATCCAGAGTTCATTAGATATAAAAGATCGTTGAACTGCATAGTTTTCTTAACTTTTCTCCACCCCTATCAGATCATAAGATCCTTTTATTAAACAAATTCTTAATAATTGTATGAGAATTAACAATTATTAATAAACATAGAAATAGTTTCTGGTGTTTATTTAATATAACTCTATGAAGAGTTGTAAATATTATAGAATTTGCATCAATAATAAAAACACTTACACATACAAACATATAAATATAATGTGGTAATAATTGATGAAGATAAATTAAATGAAGCTCAATCTCATAATTTGCAATAGTAAATTTCAAAAATTAGAAACTTTATTAATAAAAAAAATGTATTGCAACAATATGAGAGAAACAGGGATAAATATCCCTAACTAAAATTTGAAATCCAAATTGTCTTTAAACTAAAACAATTAATTCAAAAAAAATTGAAGAGCTTCATCTTCATCTGGACGATTGCACCCCTTGGTCCAGCTTTCTGATCCAACTCATCTGAGTTCAAGTAGCTTGGCCTATAAGAATAAGAAAACAAATAAACAAAGTTAGTCCAGAATCATAAATCCAATTGGATAATAATTCACTAAAACTCTTAAAGTTTATAAATGGAAATACCTTGTTTCTTTGCAAGAAGTTTAGGACACTGGGGTTTCCAATGACCTTTCTCATTGCAGTAGAAACACTTTCCTTTAAGTGTTGCATCACCAGAAGGAGCAACCTTTTTATTCTTCATGGCTTTTGTTCGCTTCTTGGTGTTGTTCCACTTCCTCTTCGATTTGGGCTTTGAAGCAGAGGCAACATTTGCTTCAGGTTTCATCATCCCATTACCATTTCCAGGATTATGAGGTTTGCTCCCTTTCTTCTTGGGTCCTCCAATCAAATTTTCATAAGTTTGAAGGTCATTGACTAATTCATGAAAGTCAATTTCCTTCTTATTCATGACATAATTTGATGTGTATGGTAGAAATGCTGGAGTCAGGCTATTCAAGATAAGGCTAACTTGAGTAGCACTGTCCATTTCAACACCATGATCCTGGGCTTCTTGGAAATAACTAGACATGAGGAGAACATGGTCACGCACGTTTTGATGAGGTTCCATCCGTGAATTAATGTACTTCTTAGTCGCGTCAAAGCGTGACTGAAGTGATGCCTTACCGAATAGCTCATTTAACTTCGTCATAACTTCAGCAGCCTTCTCGGTTTTAGAAAACCGAGTTTTGAGGGTGTCAACCATGCTAGAAAGCATAAAGTATAGAGCTTTGTCATTTGCTTTCTGCCAATGCTCATACTTTTCTTTCACAGCTTTGGAAGCATTGTCCCCAAGCACTTCAGGTGACGGCTCAGTTAAAACAAACAAGGCACTTTCTCCTATGAGAGCAATATTAATGTTCTCATTCCACTTATTAAAGTTAGATCCATTCAGCTTGTTTTCAGTCAACAGTGATAACATGGGATTCATTTTGATAATACATGATACTACAAAATAATAGAAATCAACAAATAGAAATTAATAATGGTTTAACACAAAATCAATTCAGAAATTATAAGTACATAGCAAGTAGGAATGATATGAGAAAATACTTAAAAAATTCAATCCTAAATAATTTCCAAGGTTTTTCAACAAACTGATATCAGTGTCCCGTTTAGGCGAGAGTCAAAGCTACCATCCATTGAATAGAGTTGTCAGCTCATCTAAAATGTTAAACATTCTAGCAACCTTTTATTCGATCAAGATTGGAATCCAGCGTTGTCCCGTTTAGGCGAGAGTCAAGGCTATTCTATCTTATGAGCTTCTACCATTATTTCGCAATTTGCAAGTCAAATATGGTCGCCACCATTAGGGTGATCCATACCATATAAAACACTTACAAACTACTTATCATGCGAGATTAAACGGTGCAAAATTGCTAATGAACGTTCCTCCATTAGGGAGGATTACTCACTAAAACAAACGCGGTGTAAAACCCACAATGGAGATCGAATATCTTAATAATAATAAAGCTCATTCTTTAAAATGTATTTTCTTTATTATTCTAATAAATAAATTCTCATTAAATTCGAAATTTAGAATTGAAATTCAAAAATAAGAATTTAATATAATATTTATAAAATTATACTTAGATGGTGATTGAAATAAAATTAATTATTTCCATCTTAGTAATAATCTTAAATATAAATATTAAGGAAATTAATTTAAGTTGAATTAAATTAAATAATTAGCAACTTAAAAATTTCCTTTTCAAAAAAAATTTCCTTTGAGAATATATTTATTGAGTTCGAAAATTTAAAGTATATAAAAACTATACAATTTTCGAAAATAATAAAAATAGAAAAGAAATACTTCAAGCAAAAATATCACCTATCTAGATTTTCTTTTGACTAGTTAATTCAATTTCTAATAATATATGTATATATATTTTAAATTCATTTATTTTAAATTAATCAATTAAATGAAAAAATCATTGATTGTAGTTGGTCCAAGAATTAATTAAAATAAATAATTAATTTACAACTCAATCTATTTTTCAAGATAAATTCAGAAAAAATTGCATAAATAAATTGCAATTTTCGAAATTGATTAAGAAAATAAAGAAAAAATATATATTAAAAATTATTTAAGTTTAAGTTGAAAAATTAAATTTCAACCTAAAAAATAATTTTCTATTTAATTAAGTGTCATGAAAAAATCAATAAATATTTAAGTGTCATGATGAAAATTAACTTAGATATTTAGATTTTTCAAGTTAATTAAATGTATTAAATTCAAGAAATAATAATTAAGTGTAGAGAAGGCTTAATTATTTAATTTCTAGTTTAATACTAGGAAAAATATACTTAATAAAATTGTACCAAAATTAATTATTTAAATAATTAATTTCACAAAGTATAATATTTTCCTATTTAAATATTAGAAATAATAAGTAGTCTAGAAATTACTATCTAGAAAATATCTTATTTGACTAAGTATCTTTTCAACAAAAATTTGAAAAAAATCTAATTTAAGTTATATAGAAAAAAATCTAAAACTTAAATAATTTCAAATTTAGATTTAATTAAATATTAAAAATTAAGTTATAACCACTTAATTTGAAGATATTTTTTTTTAAGTTAATATTCGAAAAGATATTAACCAAAAAATATCTAAAATATTCCATTTTAAGTTAATATTCGAAAAGATATTAACTTAAAAAAATATCTTAAGAATCTTTAATAACTAATGCCTAGGATTCCTCAACTTGATTTAAATTTAAATCAAATATTCAAATTTAAGTTAGATAAGAAAAATCAGTTGTTACAACTAATTTATAACTTAATTAGGAATATTTAATTAAATAAGCTCCAGAAAGAATCTAGTTAGTTAAAATTCTATATTTAATTAAATACAAGAAAAATACAAATAGTTTGTCTAGAAATAATATCTAAACTAAAAGTGTTTTTCTTAAAATTAACTTTAAAATATTAAAATGAAAATAAATTTCATATATTTTAAAAGTTAATTATGTTGCTAATTCAATTTTATTAGGTCAAACTAATATAATTAACCTAGTACAGTTATTCAAATCAGGCAAATGAGCCTTCACAATTGGGGTAGTTCATGTGAAGGGGTGCTGGGTTCAGTATGTCGTACCCACTTCTATGGCTCCCAACTCTCACACAAGGCCCAAAAAAGAGGAATTTAACCTTAAAATAAATAACTGTTATTAATTGAATAGGTCCAATTACTAAATGGACCTAAATAAAATCTATCATGGTGTGACATTTTATTTAGCAACAACCTATATGCATCTATATTAAAACAAAATAAACATATAGGCTCACATAGGCACACTTTGGATGGATCCTATCATGTTGCTAGGTCATACACAGATGAAAGAAGATTGTAAAATTTACCTGTTACAAATTATTAACTTGACCAAGGGAGCCATCAGATCATTAGATCTGGCAAAAAGTAACCATGGCTATTTGCAATTAAGTAATAATAGGTTTTGAAAACTTACACACAAGCTAAAACCACATACTCCTGCAATAAGGTTAGCTGGATAGTTGGAAGTAGGATTTATTTAATTTTAAATAAATAAATTTCGAAATTAATAATTAAATAAAAAAAATATTTAATTTTAAAAAAATAATTTAATTTTCGAAAATAAATAAAATAAAAAATAAATATTTATTTTCGAAAATAAAAAAAATATTAATATAAATTTCGAAATTATTTAAAAAAAATATTTAAAATTAAACCTACAATTTTGAAAAAATTAGGTTTGAACCAACCTAAATATCATTTCAAAATTTGCTAACTACTTTTAAAAATTAAATGTTATTTTATAAATAAAAATTAAATAAAAATTAGAAAAGATAAATTAAATATCTTTTTCAGATTTTAAATTTAATTTAAATAAATAAAATAACAAAATTTAAAAGTTAGCAAAATATCTTACATCTATTTAAAATTACATGATTATAGTTATCTTATTTTAAATTTAAATAAGGTCAAATTATTTAAAAAAAATTAATTTAAAAATATTTAAAATCTGACCTTAAATTTAAAAATAAGATAAGACATAATCAAATTTAAAAATAAGATAGATAATTAAGCAAAAAGATAGATACTAACTATTTTAAAATTCAAATTACACTAATATCTTGCATTAAATTTAAAAAAATATTAAATTAATTCATAATGATAATTAGAATTGAAATAGGAATAGTAATAGTATAAATATAGAACTACACAAAAAATCAGAAGTTAATTCCACAAAAAAGCATGAAAAATCGAAGAAAAACGAAAAAATTGCGAGCTGTACGGACAGTTTTCGCGATCGCAGGAAAATTTCAGCACAACTCCGATTTTTTAGAATCTTCAAAAAATCATAACTAATTCAAATTAAATCGAAATTGAGTTCTGTAAAAAGTAACTTGCTTAATTTTTTCCATACTATCCAATAAAAATAATTCCAGAAACAGAATCGCAATTATTTTTCACAAAAATTCACAAACATCAATCAATCATTAAATAACACTCAATACAACATGATACCATCCAAAAAACAAACAAACAATCGTTTTAAAGTCCAAATTTCTTGTAAGTAAATCAATTACCATGGCTCTGAGGCCAGTTATTGGAATATTTATTTTACCAGGATCTTAGATCTACTCACAAGTATGTTGTTTAAACACCCTAAATATGAACATTCTAAAACGATAAATTAAACACATATAAAGTTAAGAAAACCTTACATTGATGCAGCGGAATTAATGTCTCCTTCCACTCAGATCTCTAACCCTCGAATCATTTCTGTAGCAGAGTATAATCAAGATCTGAGCCCGAATGTCCTTCTTCTTCAAGTTTGATCCTTCACAGTCTTCCAATCTATGATTGAGTTACTGCTTGCTGTGTGTGGGCACTTACTCTTTCACTAGGGTTCGAAATTGATGAAGAAGAAAAGAGAGGGATGATTTCGGCCAGGTATAGAAAGTGGGGAAGGCTCAGTTTTTCTGAAGAGAGAAATTTCTGTCAGATTACTAATGAAAGCATATGAAAGCATGTGTTGTGACTGAGCCATCACTTTCTATTTATAGGCAACTACTAGGTTTAGGTTAGGAATTATTTGGCATTAAAATAATAAAAATATTAATTTGAAAATCCACAATAAGTGGCCGGCCATGGTGTTATAGTGGGCCTCACTTGATTTTGCAGTTTTATCAAATTTTATCTCTATTTTCTCAAAAACGCCAATTTTCCAATTCTAACCTTTTAAATGCCAAAACTAATTATTTAATAACTAAAATAGATTATTAAATAATATTGTCATTTAATTTAATTATTAATTAGACATATAAAGTCCATTAATAAATAAATAAACCTAGAAACTCTTTTCTTTACAATTTCACCCCTGCTTAGTGAAAATTCATAAAATTAGACATAGTCTAACTTTAGAATTATAATTGATCAATCATGAATCAATTAATGAGTCTTACAAGCAGAATGTTCTCAACTAGAATGGGGACCATGGATCTATATGCTGAGCTTCCAATAAGTGAACCAAATTTACCAAGTAAATTCCTACTTATTAATTCTTCGTTGAATCCACTCTTAGAACTTAGAATTGCACTCTCAGACTTATATAGAGCATATTGTATGTTCCACGATATCAATATGCTATCTCATTTAACCATTGTTATAATCTTATTGTGATTTAAAGATCCTCTATACAGATGATCTACATCGAGATGGGATTTCTTTACCGTTCTCACCCCTCAATGTATTTTGCCCCTTAAAACACTTAGCTACCTGTAAATGGTGTTTAGTGATCTAATAATTAGTCAGTTAAACAAGAGCTCATCCATTTACTTCTATTTGCAAAGCTCGAAGGGAATCATCACTTGACTTCTATACACCAGTAGAAGCTATAGATTCCATATTTATGTTCAGCACTCCCACTCAATCATACTATCATGTTCCCAAAATATACGTATCACCCTGACCCAAAAGTAGGCTTAACTAATAAATCAAAGAACATGAATAGCACTCCTGAGTTGAGCCTAAGCATATCAGGATTTAGATTCTTTTAATCTTAAGATCAACTATTGATATTGACTTGGAAAGATATGTATAACGGTAAGTTTGTAATATCTTAACTTAGTTGCAATATCGGTCCAGTCCAATGTATACTCCATAAATTCGAAACTAGTATACTTTACTAATGTCCTGGAAAGAACATAACACTTACTCCAAGTGTAAGTACACATCATCGCTGATTATCACATTAGTGTAAATCCAATAACACTGATGAAACAGGGACCAAGTCTTTTGATTCATATGATCACAATCACATTCCACTGTGTTGACGATACTGTAATTGTGAATAAACATATGATCTGGATTTAACTGATTTTGTGTGTAAATGTAATAAACATATTTAACATATTAAACCATTAGCATGTAGAATTCACGCAAACATCAATCACTTCAAATTTCTTATATTGATAACTAATCAGATTGTAAAGAGTTTTATTTAGGGCATAAAACCTAACAATACTCTCATAAATGAGAAAGACTCATGGACTAAGGCTCATTAATGCCCCAACCACGTAAACTTTTTTGGGTTTTATGCCCTAAATAAAACTCCATTTCAATGTAATCCATTTTATTCAACATCAATAAAGAAACAGAAGTATTTTTCATTCATTTGTGTATGTTTTGGTTCATCTTATCAATTGCTTGTCTATTTGATTTATAGATTCATCTTAAACCCTTTTCACATACTTGATCCTGTTTATTGTGTTGTCAACACATTGGAAAGTAAACATGACTATGTGAATAAAGATTCCTAGATTTATCAGACACAAGGTTTTACTGATATGATAATCTACAACAGAGTTTACTTGCATTTGGTATGATGCTATGTTCTTTCCAGAGCATTGGCTAAAGTAAAGCTCAGGTTGGATGCATGGAGTATGCATCGGAAGGGACCGATATTGAACTTTGACATAGATTTATCAAACTTACCGTAATCTATATTCAAGTCAATATCGCCTAGTTGATCCTAGATAAAATGATCTTAATCCTTATATGATTAGGTTCAATCTCAAAAGTGTTATTCGTGTTCTTTGATTTGTTAGTTAAGCCTACTTTTGGGTCAGGGTGATACGTACATTTTGGGAACATGGTAGTGCAATTGAGTGGGAGCGCTAACATAAATATGGAATCTATAGCTTCTATCTGGCGAATAGTAAGTAAAGGATGATTTTCTTCGAGCTTGACCAAACTAAAATAAATGGTGGAGTACTCATTTCACATAGCTGAAATATCATTTATACGGGGTTAAGTTTTTTAAGGATAAAATTGTAACGTCCCCGCTTCAAGCCTCCATTGGGTCCTTACACCCACGGAATGAATGGCTCTTATACACGAGTGCGTCACTCTGGCTGCTTCATGGACTGGTGACTGACCCTACAGACCAACACGAGTGTTTTCAGCATGCTTTGTCCTCACTCGCACGCTTCCTGGGAAGACTTCCCAGGAGGTCACCCATCCTTAAATTACCCCAAGCCAAGCACGCTTA
Organism: Cannabis sativa; assembly: GCF_029168945.1. Taxonomy (NCBI): domain Eukaryota; kingdom Viridiplantae; phylum Streptophyta; class Magnoliopsida; order Rosales; family Cannabaceae; genus Cannabis; species Cannabis sativa. Next base: position 67,160,308 of record NC_083601.1, read on the forward strand.
ACTGTGGAGTTCTTTCGAGATAGGCTACCGAAAAACAAGATGCACCTTGTTGACATAGGTAGTACCAATCAATCCATTTAAGCTCTCTTCAACTGTGTAGTCCCATACCTACACAGTCTCAGAATCATCCCACTTGACCTTCCCCAGGCGGTGTGGGATTGCACAGCTTACCCGGTATTTCCCCTTACGGATCACAGGACTACTGACTGTCACAATCACCCCCCCTTACGGGGTCCGACGTCCTCATCGACCACACTTCCGGCTGGGTCAAGGCTCTGATACCATTTTGTAACGTCCCCGCTTCAAGCCTCCATTGGGTCCTTACACCCACGGAATGAATGGCTCTTATACACGAGTGCGTCACTCTGGCTGCTTCATGGACTGGTGACTGACCCTACAGACCAACACGAGTGTTTTCAGCATGCTTTGTCCTCACTCGCACGCTTCCTGGGAAGACTTCCCAGGAGGTCACCCATCCTTAAATTACCCCAAGCCAAGCACGCTTAACTGTGGAGTTCTTTCGAGATGGGCTACCGAAAAACAAGATGCACCTTGTTGACATAGGTAGTACCAATCAATCCATTTAAGCTCTCTTCAACTGTGTAGTCCCATACCTACACAGTCTCAGAATCATCCCACTTGACCTTCCCCAGGCGGTGTGGGATTGCACAGCTTACCCAGTATTTCCCCTTATGGATCACAGGACTACTGACTGTAGCGTACTGAATAGAATCTAGAATAAGAAGTTAGAAAGAAACCTGATATAATTTTTTTTAAGTAATGACTTATGAAGGTATCTTGAACACCAAGAGATAAGTAGAGCATAAAAAAATATTAGATTACCCAAGGAAAATTGTAAGCTTCAAACTCAAGGTCAGCTACGTTGTGAGGAGACAATAAAGTAAAATGCGCATGGTTTCGATAAAGACAATTTCAAAGGAGGAAGAAAAAGAAGATTTAGACACGGCTAACAATTTGGGTACAACATGAATGAGAGGAAACACAGAGGACAACTATACAAAACAATTCAAACTTGACAACTTGGAGATCATAGATATAGCTTCGTAAAGGATGAAAAAAAATTGGAGATCATGAGTGATACATCTAGAAGAATTTCATGGAACGACAAGGACCATACGAGTTTTTGTGAAGTGTTGGGATTATAAAATGATCAAGCAACATAAAAGGCACAGAGTATGCAAATGATACTACAATCCACTCATGATTTGCTTTGTGGACAATAGTATGAGTATGTTTAAGTGAATAGAAGCAAATAAGAAAAAAAAAAAACTTACAAAAGTGTTAATTTTGGTCAAGAGAGGTGGCATTTCTATGCTATATAGTGTTAGAGGAAAGAATGACATCAGATCTGCCAAAAGTTAAAGTTGTCAAGAGCTAAGAATTTAGACAAATATTTGAAACTTTCTCGACCCAGAGGGCTAGTAATGGAGCAATATCCTAGAGGAACATACTAAGATGGAATAAGACAATAGCCATTGTTTGGAAAATAACTAAAGTTTATCTAATTGGAAGTGAGGAACTTATAAGGAAAGAGAAAAGGATATATATATTGATAACATGATTGCATTCAGATATGGAATGAAGATGCTTAAGTGAAGTATGGACTTATTTTTAAAGGTAGTTTAGGAAGTACGAGTCAAAGAGCCCTGGCTAAATAATTATAAAAAGTGAGTCTCTAGTAGCAAATCAGATACAAGTGGGGTGTAGGAGGTATAGTAACGATGGACAGAGTAAGGTCTGTTCGGCATGATTTGCCAATTATGTATATAGTATCCTTACCCCGACAACTTGGTTGATTGATATATTATGAGATTACATGATTAACCTATGGTCAAATAATAAATGATAAATAAATAATTGGGCTACCTAACCTATGTTAAGGTTGAACTCGTTTTAAAAGGTTACTAATGCACTTACGATATTTTAGCATATATGATCTTACTTAACTAAAGGTAGATGGTCTGGACTCGAATGTAAGCTGGTTTTAGATTTTGGAGGTCTTAACAGTGCAATTAAGAAGTTGGGATTTATTTTGTGAACTATAGAGGTCTACAATATGTAAGACATAAATATGGTTAGAAAAATATATGGTAGTATAAATATGAAAGTGATGTGATACCCGGAAGGTTAGTATAATAGAAGAAACAATCATTGAACACAATTACACAAATCTATCAGCATTGCAGATTTAGACTTCATCAGTATAGCAATGTAAAACCACCTGATGAAATGTGGAGGAAAGTAGGACAAATGGCCGATACTACTGGAAGGATTCCTCTTTGGATAATAGGTACTGTAACTGGTGTTTTGGTGATAGGTTTACTTGGTATTTTCTTTTATGGTTCATATTCTGGATTAGGTTCATCTCTTAGTTAATATTTAGTTAATAAATGATAAAATAAAATTTAGATGCTTATGGGCGATATCTAATGAAACTGTCGCTGGAATTGAGATCTCATTCAAAGAGAAGGATACCAAATATCTGGAGTTCCTTTTTGAATATTATATGGATGATCTGATCCGCAAGGACCATGATTGGGAATTGTTTGATCGTCTTTCTCTGAGGAAGAGGCGAAACATAATCAACTTGAGTTCGACATAGCTATTTGAAATCTTAGTGAAAGACTGAATTTGTTATCTCATGTTCGCCTAGCAGACAAAAGTTAATGGGGAAAACTAGATAATCTCATAATCAAGTCAACTTGATTGAAAGGAGTAATGGAGGACCAAGCACCATAGGAGAGATTAGCGAAGAAAATACAATAGAGTGATACAAGAAAGTGACTACAAAAGAAACCAACAGCAGTTACCTAGGAAAATGGGAAGGCGTGACAAGTGCAATGAATACATGGATAAAGGATATCAAGAAGTGAATGTTAGACAAAAAAAAATGGTCGAAATGGATCATTAAAATATTTATATATAGAAGACTTTTTTTTAAGAGCTTACATGTTTATTTCCAAGTGTCATGGAACAAGTGTCTATCGATGAGTGAGTAACATCTATGAAATTGAAAGAATGACACTGTAGCCTTACAGTAGAAAATCAAGTAGAGAAGTAAGACTTTTATACGTAATAACATTTAACTAAAGAGTGGGAATGATTAAAGAGAAGTTCGCATAAGGTCTTCTACCCTACTCCTTGTGTTTATTATTTTGTATTGTATAATGTGTTCTCAAGTGACATGTAAGGATGTTCATTTAGAGAATAAATAGTTTTACTCTTAATGGCATGTAAGGATGCTCATAGAAGAATAAATAGTTTCACTCTTAATGTCATGTAAGGATGGTCATAAGAGAAGAATTTTTTTTTTTATAATATTACGAGCATGTTATTGCAAAACTTATGTATTTAAAGCATGTATATATAATTTATTATGATAGAGTACGTTTTGATATTTAAGTAATGTATAGAGAAATAATAATGCTTAATTAATAAGTTATTTGTATTATATGTGTTATGGATTGATCGACAAGATATAGGTTAAATGCATATTTGCTGGCTCCATATAGTAGATAAGGAGGTAATGCGGTAAGTGGTGAAAGACATGAAGACTCAACACCCCGAGTGTTGGTAGGTTAAATTTCGAGGACGAAATTTCTTTTAAGGAGGGTAGAATGTAATATCCAGTTTAAAATAGCATTTAATTTTTTCGTTTGGATATTAATTGTGCGAGGATAATTAATTCATTTATTTGTGTTGTTAGTGAGTTGATATTATTGCTTAGAGTAGTTGTACCATTTTTTTAAAGAAAGTTAAAGTTGTATTAACTACGAAAGTAAAATATTATGATATTTTCATAAGTAGGTAATCGTTTAACTAAAGCCCGATATGAAAGTCTATTAGGTTTTTATAATATATTTATTAGATTTAATTAATTGTATAAGTGGTATTAAATAGTATTATTATTTGATTAATGTTAGAAAAATCGTAAGTTTAGAGAAATTCGCAGGTTTAGAAACTGTTTTACGAAAATGACCATATCTGGAGTTATATAACTCCGATTGAGGTGATTCTAGTGGCGTTGGAAAGATAATTCAAAGATCTATAAATTTTGTAGAAATAACCATATCATAATTCGTAATTTTTTTAGGTAAAAACTAAGCCCTAAAGTTACGAGATTTAGAGGTTACAATTTAAATTTAAAAGTAAGATATTTGTTTATTTAATAATTTATCATATTGTTATTGCTATTATGTTAATATTATTATTATTCATAAAACTAAACCTAATAAGAGTCAGAATAGTATAGGTTTCATTAACCCTAAAATTATATCGTTCTATTCTTCCCACCTATCTGAGCAAGACTAACCCTAAAACTTTCAAATCATATTTCCATTACATCCTTAGCCAAATCTATACCACTCTTCACTCTCATCTTTGATCACCATCATCTTATGTCTATCGATCCAAGCAGCTCGATGTATTTGAGGTAAGAAACTCTACATTTACTTATTTATTGATCACAATAGGAGAATATTCGTAGGTCTCCTTTTTTTATTTTTCAGAATGAAACATGTCTCAGTAAAACTGTCATATCTCTTTAAATGCTCATCCGATTCTCGCAATCTTGGTGCCTATAGAAAGCTTATTGAATTTCCCATAATTCTTATGAAGAAATGTTTTACTGAATCGAAATTTATCTATGTCAAAAATTAGTATTTCTACGCTGTTTGTTGTAAATCGTTTTTTATATTTTCTATATAAGTTGTCTCAGTAAAATTCAAATATCTCTCTGAATAATGATCTGATTCTAGCGATCTTGGTACCGTTGAAAAGATAATTCAATTTTCTAAATGTTTTATGAAGAAACCATTCACTAATTATTGATTATTCTAAGTCAAAATTATTATTTTATTGCTGTAGTTCGAAATCCATTTGTTTCAGGATTTCTAGAAAACTTTTTCGGTATAATATCTATATCTCTTACGTTATAACTCCGATTTTAAAGATTTTAGTGTCATTAGAAAGGGAATTCGATTTTCTAAAACTTTTATGAAGAGAGTATTCTCTGAATTAGAATGTTTCAGTATCAAAACTTTGGATTTCCGATGTCTACTGTGATTCGTTACTCCATATTCCTTCTCAAAAATAGTTTCAGTAAAACTATCGTAACTCTCTCAATTTTAATCTATTTTTAGTGATCTTTATATCATTGGAAAGATAATTGAATTTTCTATAATTTTTATGAAGGAAACTCCCACTGAATTCGTGTAGTTATTGGTCAAAAATAGTATTCTTTCTACTGTACTGTAAGAGTGCGAATTTTAATGTTAGGGCCTTGACCCATGTGTTATTATAGGTAGTAGTGACGAGATAACAAGTTTAAGCAGCGGAATTTGAGGTAAGGAAATTAGATAGTTTTGTTTGTGTTTATTTGCATAAATTTAAATTCTTTATGTATTGAAATATGGTTTATGCTTTGTTATTATGAATATGTATGTGGTACTGAGAATGTGTGGTATGGACACAATATGAGTTTATGAATTGATATATTGATTAGGGTTGTTTGGACTTGTATATGTTGTATGTTGCATTCATATATTGTGTGTTGTATGCTGCAAGTTGTATGCTAACGTCTCAGGTAAAGTGAGGGACCATGGTGGGGTATGATACGGGGTAAGGCCGTTGAATGTAGAGATACCCTACCCTGCATTTTTATGAGTCGTGTATGAAATTATTATGGTGGGGTATGATACGGGATAAGGCCGTTGAATGTAGAGATACCCTACCCTACATTTTGTCCGATTTGTGTATGACATTATTATGGTAAGGTATGATACAGCGACAATGCTGTTGAATATAGAGATACCTTATTCCATAGCAATGGTAGGGCTAAATGTGCTCATGTTATTGTAGGGCCAGTTAAGCTCAGGTTGTGTATGGAGTGGCTATGATACACCACATTATGGTAAAGACATGATATGATTGAAATAATTACTATATGTTATTGCTATGAGTATGATGTCAGGGTTGTGATCCCTACATATATGTAATGGTTTCGTTTAGTAAAAATATATGGTATATGATATAGCTTTCCATATCTGGAGTTATTTAAGTTACAGTTATGAGCTAAGGTATATAATATTGTTAAGGCTGGATACGTTAATATTATAAAGAATCGTATTATTGTGAATTTTAAGATATATTTAGTGTATTGAATGCTATTGTATGTTAAGCATTTCCTTACTGGGCTTTTAGCTCACCCCCCTTACTTTCCCCCTACAGGCAATAGACAGGGAACATTGAATGTAAGTTTGATGAGTTGGGTCAGTTCTCGTATGTATACTGCGAGGGGCTATGGACGAGCAAACGGTCTAGAACGCCGGTGGAGCCTTGGTTTTGTTTTTTTTTTTATATAGTAAAGTAATCTCAGCTCAGTGGGGTGTTACAAATTTATTTTTTTGCACTCAACTATTTATTTTGTTTTTAATATGAATGATCATTCACCTTTTTGCATATTTATTGTAAAACCCACTGTGTATTTCCAAACAGCTTTGAATCTTTTTAATTAATGCATCAAAATTAGTATTTTGTAAAATAAGGCAAAATATTGGGGCGTTACAAAAATATATTGTAGGGTGTCACGGTAATCTAATCCCTTTACAGTGTAGATCATTCATATAGAGGATCATTGATCAAATTAGGATTATAACTATGGATAACTAATGACGTGTCTATATGGTGGAACATATAGAGCGTTCTATATACTGAGAGTGCAATTCTAAGTTCTATGCGTGGATTCAACGAAGAATTAATAAGTCAGTGAATTTAGGTTATAAATTCTTGATCTGCTTATTGGAAGCTCGGTTATATAGACCCATGGTCCCCCTACTAGTTGAGATAATATTACTTGTAAGACTCATTTAATTGGTTTTGATTAATCAATTATAATTCCCAAATTAGACTATGTCTATTTGTGAATTTTTCACTAAGTAAGGGCGAAATTGTAAAGAAAGAGTTTTTAGGGCATATTTGTCAATTAAGATACTTTGTATGGTTCAATTAATAAATATGATAAATGACAATATTATTTAATAATTATTTATAGTTATTAAATAGTTAGAATTGGCATTTAAATGGTTGAATTTGAAAATTGGCGTTTTTGAGAAAATGAGATGCAGAAATGATAAAACTGCATTGGAAAAAGTGAGGCCCAAATCCATATAGCCATGGCCGGCCACTTTTATAGGCATTATCATCTGATATTTTCATTATTTTAATGCCAAATAATTCAAACCTAACCCTATGTGGAATGCTATAAATAGATAGTGAAGACTTCAAGAAATTAACACTTTCACATCATGTTTCCTTTAGAGAAAAACCTGAGCCTTCTCTCTCTAACCTAGCCACCACCTATACTCTTCTTCTTCCTTGAATAATTTTGAACCTCTTAGTGATAGAGTAGTGCCCACACACAGCAAGTGATACCTCAATCATAGTGAGGAAAATCGTGAAGAAAGACATTCAACAAGAAGGAGTTTCAGCACTAAAGAAAGGAGAGAAAGAGATTCAGGTTCAGATCTTGATAATACTCTGCGACAGAAAGGATACAAGGGTTAGAGATCTGAACGGAAGGAGACATTTTATTCCGCTGCACCCAATGTAAGGTTTCTCATACTTTATATGTGTTTATTTTATAATCATTTTAGAAGTTTATATTTAGGGTGTTAATCAACATACTTGTGAGTAGATCTAAGATCCTGGTAAAATAATATCTAACAACTGGCCTCAGAGCCATGGTAATTGATTTGCTTGCAAGAAATTTGGACTTAAAACGATTTGTTTGTGTTTTGGATGGTATCATGTTGTTTTGTGTGTTGTATGATGATTGATTGATGTTTGTGAATTTTCGTGAAAAATAATTGAATATCTGTTTCTAGAATTATTTTTATTGGATATTTCGGGAAAAATTAAACAATTTACTTTTTTTACAGAACTCAATTTCAATTTGATTTGAATTAGTTATGATTTTTTGAAGTTTCGAAAAATATCAGGATGGTGCAACTGTCACACGCGCGCGCATGAGGGACTTCCCTTCAGACAGCATGCGCACGGACACGAATTCGTGTCTGAAACCGAGCCTACATGCACAGAGAGGCTGCTAGCAGCCTCCTGCACCGAGGTGTCTCGGTTAGCTCCTCCCTTGCGCGCGCGCGGACAATATGCATTATTTTTTCGTTTTTCTTCGTTTTTTCATGCTATTTCATGGAATTAACTTTCGATTTTTTGTGTAGTTTTGTATTTTGATTTTTACTTTTCAATTTTCAAATCTAATATCAGAAATAAATTAATTTCAATTTTTTAAATTTAATTTTAGGTATTAGTGTAATTTGAATTTGAAAATAAGTAAAAATCTATCTTTTTGCTTGATTTTATATCTTATTTTTAAATTTGATTATTTTATCTTATTTTTTAAATTTAAAGGTCAGATATTAAATATTTTTTAAATTAAATTTTTTTAAAAAATTATTTGACCTTATTTAAATTTAAAATAAGATTACTATAATCATGTAATTTTAAATAGAAGTAAGATATTTTGCTAACTTTTTAAATTTTGTTATTTTTTATTTAAATTAAATTATAAAATCTGAAAATATTTATTTTTTTTATTTTATATTTAATTTATAAAATAACTTTAAAATTTAAAAGGTGATTAGCAATTATTTTTGAAATGATATTTAGGTTGGTTGAAACCTAATTTTTCAAAAATTGTAGGTTTAATTTTAAATTTTTTTTATTTTATTTTATTTAAAAACCTATTTTTTTAAAAAAAATATTTAAATATTTTCGAAAATTATTATTTAAAATTAAATAATTCCTACATCCAACTATCCAATTCATCTTGTTGCAGGAGTATGTGTTTTAGCTTGTTTGTAAGTTTTATAAACCTATTATTGCTTGATCTAAATTGCCATGGTTAACTTGTTGACATATCCAATGATCTGATTTTAACCCATGGTTCAATTGTCAATAGGTCAAGTAAATAATTTGTAACAGGTAAATTTTACAATCTTCTTTCATCTGTGTATGACCTAGCAACATGATAGGATCCATCCAAGTGTGTGCCTGTGTGAGCCTATATGTTTAATTTTGTTATAGATACATATAGGTTGTTGTTGCTAAATAAAATATCATAGTTTTTGATAGATTTTATTTAGGCCCATTTAGTTTTTGGGCCTATTCAATTAATAAGAGTTGTTCATTTTAAGGTTAAATTCCTCTCTTTTGGGCTTTGTGTGAGAGTTGGGGGCCATAGAAGTGGGTACGACATACTGAACCCACCTCCCCCTCACATGAACTACCCCAATTGTGAAGGCCCATTTGCCTGATTTGGATAACTGTACTAGGTTAATTAAATTAGTTTAACCTAATAAAATTGATTAGCAACATAATTAATTTCATTTATTTTGAAATTAATTTAAGAAAAACATAGTTTAATGAATTATATTCTAAGCTAAACTATATGTATTTTCTTGTATTTAATTAAATATAGAATTATAACCAACTAGATTATTTCTGAAGCTTAATTTAAATTTTTTCATTAAATATTCCTATTTAAGTTGAAAATTAGTTATCTCTAACTAATCAACTTAAATCTGAATATCTTTTGAATTTCAAATTTCAAAATTAAGTTAAGGAATTTTAGAAATTGGTTATTAAGATTCTTTAGATATTTTTTAAGTTGATATTTTTTCAAATATTAACTTAAAATTGAATATTTTCAAATTAAGTGGTTGCAACTTAATTTTATATTTAATTAAATCTAATTTGAAAGATATTTAAGTTGATTTTTTAGATTCTTCTAAACAACTTAAACAATATATTTTTCAAATTTATTCTATTTTAAATTTCGATTTCTTTTTTCGAATTTAAATAATAATTGAAATTAAATTAAAGTTGGATATTTTTAATATAAATTTTTTTTTTCAACACCAACTTTAATTTGTAATTTTTCATTATTATAATACTGAATAAATGATTAAATAAAATACATATTTTAAAATAATGAGCTTTAATCAAGAGACATTCGATCTCCATTGTTGGTTTTACATAGCTTTTGTTTTAGTGAGTAATCCTCCCTAATGGAGGAACGTTCATGAGCAAGTTAGCACTGTTTAATCTCGAAAGATAAGTAGCTTTGTAAGTGTTTTATATGGTATGGATCACCCTAATGGTGACGACTGTATTTGACTTACAAAATATGAAACAATGGTGGAAGCTCATAAGATAGAATTGCCTTGACTCTCGCCTAAACGGGACAATGTTGAATTCCAATCTTGATCGAATAAAAGGTTGTTAGAATGATTATCATTTTAGATGAGTTGACAACTCTATTCAATGGATGATGCTTTGACTCTCGCCTAAACGGGACATTGTATCAGTTTGTTGAAAACCTTGGAAAATAAACTATGTTAGATTTAGTATTTTTATAACATATGTGATTATTTGTTATATTCTAAACATGTGTATGAATTTGAACCAAAACCTTACTTCTGTTTTATTGATGTGTTGTAGTGCCAATAACCCTCATCCCATTCCACTCCTAGTTAATATCTTAGCAAATGAACTTGAAGATATGAATAAAACTCCTGGTCAGAGTAATACTTCAAATGTGCTCATGATGAACATGAAATTCCAGAAAGCAGGTAAGCTGGGAATTGTTCACTCTGAAGAGCAAATAGTTCATAACTCCATAAATCCTACTATTTCAACCTTAGTTGAGAAGATAAGAGATGATTCCACTTCCTCAAGTTATACTTCACAACAAAATGAACCAGCAAGAACAACAATTCACAAACGAATAAGCAGTGATGCTTTAGTCTTCGAATCATGTGTTTTAGAGAATGATAAATCCACTTGGATTCTTGATTCTGGGTCTACAAACCATGTAAGTTGTTCATTGCAATTGCTTGAGAAATGGAATTATTTAAAATCCGGAGAGTTGAAACTTAAGGTTGGTAGTGGCGAAATGGTTTCGGTTAGAGCTAGAGGAAAAGCCAAACTCAAGTTTTAAAACAGAATTTTGGAATTAGACAATGTCTTATACATTCCAAATTTCAGTAGAAACTTGGTTTCTGTTTCATGCTTACAATTGCAACAATACAAATTAGATTTTTCGAGTTCTGGTTCTACCATTTCTCGAAATGACATTCATATTTGTGTTGCATCCATGGAACAGGGGCTTTATGTTCTTAGACCAGAAACACCATTTGCCCTACATAATGAACTTTTTAAAGTAGCAAAACTTAGAAACCACAAAAACCAAAAGATCTATGATGATAATGAAACATATCTATGGCATTTACGTTTGGGTCACATAGACTATGACCAACTAAATAGGCTAACCAAAGACGGTCCATTGAAAAATGTCATCTTAGGTGAATTACCTGTTTGCGAGTCTTGCCTAGAAGGAAAGATGACCAAACGTTCTTTCTCTGCAAAGGGAGAGCGTGCCAAACAACCCCTAGGGTTAGTGCATTCAAATGTTTGTGGACCTTTGAATGTAAAAGCCCGAGGTGGTTATGAGTACTTTGTCACTTTCATTGACGATTACTCTAGATATGGACATATTTACCTTATGCATAAGAAATCTGAAACGTTTGAAAAGTTTCAGGAATTTCATGCATTGGCTCAAAACCAATTGGGTAAAACATTAAAGATCTTACGAACTGATAGGGGTGGAGAATATATGGATATGCAGTTCAAAGATCATTTAATTGAACTTGGAATTGAATCCCAATTAACCGCCCCTAGCACTCCACAGCAAAATGGAGTTGCAGAAAGACAGAATCGCACGCTTTTGGAAATGGTTAGGTCCATGCTTAGTTACTCAACTCTACCTACGTCCTTCTGGGGATATGCAATTCAGATGGCAACCGACATTTTAAATGTTGTTCCATCTAAATCAATCCCTAAGACACCTTTAGAACTATGGAATGGTCGTACACCTAGTTTACGCCATTACAGAATTTGGGGTGCCCTGCTCATGTCTTAAGAAAGAAAGATGGCAAACTTGAATCACGAACTGAAGTTTGCATGTTTGTCGGGAATTTCAAGGAGACTAGGGGTGGACTACTTTATAGTCGCAAGGATGATAAAGTATTTGTTTCCACAAATGCCACTTTCCTTGAAGATGACTATATTAAGAATTTCAAACCACAAAGTAAAGTAGTGTTGGAGGAAATGCTTTCAGATATAAGTCCTTCCAATGTTCCGTCCTCTTCCACTCGAGAAGAGGACAATCCCACTCCCTCAGTCGAACCAACTGAGAAAACTACTACCAAAGTTCCTGTTCAGAAGATCACCGCTCCTCGTCGTAGTGGGAGGGTTTCAACAAAACCAGCTCGTTATGGCTTGGATGGTGAAATCAATATGGTCTTTGGTGACGGTATTGATGACGACCCATTAACCTATAAACAGGCAATGGCTAGTCCGCAACAGAAATGATGGTCACCCGGCATGGATTCAGAAATGGAATTAATGAAAAAGAACAAAGTCTGGGAATATATAGACGCACCTGATGACTATCATCCAATCGGATGCAAGTGGGTTTACAAGAAGAAAAGAGGCGCTAGAGGCGAAGTCGAAACTTTTAAAGCTAGACTTGTAGCCAAGGGTTATACCCAAAGAGAAGGTGTGGACTATGAGGAAACTTTTAGTCCTGTTGCCATGCTCAAATCCATCCGAATTCTTCTCTCCATAGCTACTGCTTTCGATTATGAAATCTGGCAAATGGATGTCAAGACTGGCTTCCTTAATGGGGTACTTGAAGAAACCATCTATATGGAGCAACCAGAAGGCTATGTTCTTCCTGGGCAAGAAAAGAAAGTTTGCAAATTAAATAAGTCTATCTATGGACTTAAGCAAGCTTCTCGCTCATGGAACAAAAGGTTTGATGAAATCATCAAGACCTACAGCTTTCTTCAGAATGAAGATGAACCTTGTGTTTACCAACTCATGGAAGACCAAGTAGTAGTATTCCTGGTCCTTTATGTTGACGACATTCTGATTATTGGAAACCATATCAAGAAAATGACTAACATCAAGGAATGGCTTAACACTCAATTCGATATGAAAGATTTGGGTGAGGCAGCCTATGTTCTTGGTATTCAGATTATGAGAAACCGGAAGAACAGATCTCTTTCTCTCTCTCAACCAACCTACATTGACAAAGTTTTAGAGAGGTTCTCCATGAACAACACCAATGGCGCGAACATGCCTTCTAGATATGGTATTCGTCTATCTAAGGAACAGTCTCCTACTGATCCTCAAGAGATAGAGGACATGGTGAAAATTCCTTATGCTTCTGCAGTTGGAAGTCTAATGTATGCAATGTTATGCACTAGACCTGACATCTGTTATGCAGTTGGAATCGTGAGCAGGTATCAGTCTAATCCAGGACAGGAACATTGGAATGCAGCTAAGTATATTCTGAAATACTTAAAGAGTACAAGGAATCTTGTGTTAGTCTACAAGGGTGGTGCTTTAAATCCCATAGGCTGTACCGATTCAGATTTCCAGGCATGTTTTGAAGACAGAAAATCTACATCAGGGATGGTGTTTACTCTTGGGGGTGGAGAAGTGGTTTGGAGAAGTGCTAAACAAACAGCGATATCGGACTCGACGATGGAAGCAGAATACATAGCTGCAGCAGAAGCTGCTAAAGAGCTTGTCTGGCTAAAAAAGTTTTGTTGGAATTATTTTACCAGGATCTTAGATCTACTCACAAGTATGTTGATTTAACAACCTAAATATGAACTTCTAAAACGATGGAAAATTAAACACATCAAAGTAAGAGAAATCTTACATTGGGTGCAGCGGAATATATGTGTCCTCCCACTCAGATCTCTAACCCTTGATTCCTTTCTATCGCAGAGTATAATCAAGATCTGAGCCCGAATGTCCTTCTTTGTTGTCTCTGAATTCTACACAGCCTTCCTCACTATGATTGAGGTATTACTTGATGTGTGTGGGCACTACTCTATCACTCATAGATTTCGAAACAGAGAAGGTAGAGAGAGAGAGGGTGGCGGCTTGGAGAGAGTTTTTGTGTGAGAAAATTCTGTCAAAGTGTTGTTCAAAAAATGAAGCCTTTACCTTCTATTTATAGAAGACCACCTAGGGCTATGGTTGAATTAATTGCATTTAAAAATGAAAAATCAATGTGAAAAGGTAAGTAAGGTGGCCGGCCCAGGCATTGTGGAAACAAGGCTTGCCACTTTTCCAACTTTCCTTTTCCTACATTGCCAGTTTCCTGTTTTGTCAAAAACTGCCAATTCCTTTGTTCAACCACATAAATGTCAAATTTAATTATTTAATAATTAAAATTAATTATCAAATAATATATTGACATTTATTTATTAATAATAAAACTAATTAAAGTTTCCCAATTAATAAATATACCCTTCAAATTCTCTATTTACTGTTTTACCCTTAATAAGTGATAAATTCTCAAATAGACACAGTCTAACTTAAGAATTATAATTGATTAATTAAAATCAATTAAATGAGTCTTACAAGTAATATTGTCTCAACTAGTGGGGGGACCATGGGTCTATATATCCGAGCTTCCAATAAGCAGATCAAGAATTTACTACTTAAATTCACTGACTTATTAATTCTTCGTTGAATCCACGCATAAAACTTAGAATTGCACTCTCAGTATATAGAATGCTCTATATGTTCCACCATATAGACACATCATTATTTATCCATTGTTATAATCCTAATGTGATCAATGATCCTCTATATGTATGATTTATATTGTAAAGGGACTTAATTAATGTAACACCCTACAATGTATTTTATCCTTAAAACACTTAACCCTGTATAAATGATATTTCAGCTAAGTGAAATGAGTACTCTACCATTTATCTCGTTTGGTTAAGCTCGAAGGAAATCATCCTTCGCTTACTATTCGCCTGATAGAAGCTATAGATTTCATATTTATGTTAGCGCTCCCACTCAATTGCACTACCGTGTTCCCAAAATGTACGTATCACCCGGACCCAAAAGTAGGCTTAACTAACAAATCAAAGAACACGAATAACACTCTTGAGATTGAGCCTAACCATATCAGGATTTAGATCATTTGATCTAGGATCAACTTAGTGATATTGAATTGAATAGATATTGCGGTAAGTTTTATAAATCTATTTCAAAGTTCAATATCGGTCCGTTCCAATGCATACTCCATGCATCCAACCTGAGCTTTACTTTAACCAATATTCTGGAAAGAACATAGCATTTCTCCAAATGCAAGTAAACTCTGTTGTAGATTGTCATATCAGTAAAACCCAGTGTTCTGATAAATCTAGGAATCCTTTATTCACATAGTCATGTTTACTTTCCACTGTGTTGACAACACAATAAACATGATCAAGTATGTGAAAGGGGTTTGGATGAATTTATAAATCAAATAGACAAACAATTGATAAAGTGAACCAAAACATACACAAATGAATGAAAAATACTTCTGTTACTTTATTGATATTGAATAATCTGGATTACATTGAAATAGAGTTTTATTTAGGGCATAAAACCCAACAAACTCCCACTTGCACTAATATAAAACTAATTAGTACATTTCAATTAACCCTAAATTCTACTGGTGCTTTTCGAATGCAATCACTGCCAAGACTTTGGTGAATGGATCAGCTAAGTTGTCCTGTGTGTCCACTTTCTCCACCAGTACATCCCCTCTTGCCACATATTCTCTAATAATATGATATTTTCTTTCTATATGCTTACTTCTCTTGTGGCTCCGAGGTTCCTTACTGTTGGCTATAGCTCCATTGTTATCACAAAGCAGGACTAGAGGCTTTTCCATTCCAGGTACTACACCAAGACTAGTGAAGAACTTTCTAAGCCAGACAACCTCTTTAGCTGCTTCGGCCGCAGCTATGTATTCTGCCTCCATGGTAGAATCCGAAATCGCGGTTTGTTTCGCACTTCTCCAAACCACTGCTCCACCCCCAAGAGTAAACACCATCCCAGATGTAGATTTCCTGTCTTCAAGACATGCCTGGAAATCTGAGTCTGTATAGCCTATGGGATTTAAAGCACCACCCTTGTAGACTAATACATAATTCCTTGTACTCTTTAAGTATTTCAAAATATACTTAACAGCATTCCAATGTTCCTGTCCTGGATTTGACTGATACCTGCTCACGATTCCAACTGCATAGCAGAAGTCAGGTCTAGTGCATAACATTGCATACATTAGACTTCCAACTGTAGAAGCATAAGGAACTTTTGCCATGTCTTCTATCTCTTGAGGATCAGTAGGACACTGTTCCTTAGATAGACGGATACGATATCTAGAAGGCATATTTGCCCCATTGGTATTAGTCATGGAGAATCTCTCTAGAACTTTGTCAATGTAAGTTGTTTTAAAGAGAGCAAGGGATCTGTTCTTCCAGTTTCTGATAATCTGAATACCGAGAACATAGGCTACCTCACCCAAGTCTTTCATGTCGAATTGAGTGTCAAGCCATTCCTTGATGTGAGTCATTTTCTTGACATTGTTGCCAATGATCAAAATGTCATCAACATAAAGGACTGGGAATACTACTACTTGGTCTTCCTTGAGTTGGTAAGCACAAGGTTCATCTTCATTCTGATGAAAGCCGTAGGTTTTAATGATCTCATCCAACCTTTTATTCCATGAGCGAGAAGCTTGCTTAAGTCCATAAATGGACCTATTTAATTTGCAAACTTTATTTTCCTGCCCAGGAAGAACATAACCTTCTGGTTGCTCCATATAGATGGTTTCTTCAAGAAGCCCATTAAGGAAGGCTGTCTTGACATCCATTTGCCAGATTTCATAATCGAAAGCGGCTGCGATGGAGAGAATAATTCAGATGGATTTGAGCATGGCAACCGGACTAAAAGTTTCCTCATAGTCCACACCTTCTCTTTGGGTATAACCCTTGGCGACCAGTCTAGCTTTTAAAGTTTCGACTTTGCCTCCAGCGCCTCTTTTCTTCTTGTAGACCCATTTGTATCCAATTGGACGATAATCATCGGGTGGATCTACATATTCCCAGACTTTGTTCTTTTTCATGGAATCCATTTCTGAATCCATGTCGGCTGACCATCGCTTCCGTTGCGGACTTGTCATTGCCTGTTTATAGGTTAATGGGTCGTCATCAATACCATCACCAACGACCATATTAATTTCACCATCCAAGCCATAACGAGATAATTTTGTAGAAACCCTCCCACTACGACGAGGAGAGGTGACCTTCTGAACAGGAGCTTTGGTAGTAGTTTTCTCAGTTGCTACAACTGAGGGAGTGGGATTTCCCTCTTCTTGAGTAGAAGAGGATGGAACATTTGAAGGAACTGTATCTATAAGCATTTCCTCTAATACAACTTCACTTTTCGGTTTGTTGTCTTTCATATAGTTATCTTCAAGGAAAGTAGCATTTGTAGAAACAAATACTTTGTTATCCTTGTGACTATAAAATAGTCCACCCCTAGTCTCTTTAGAATTTCCGACAAACATGCAAACTTCAGTTCGCGATTCCAGTTTGCCTTCTTTCTTTTTCAAGACGTGAGCAGGGCACCCCCAAATCCTATAATGGCGCAAACTAGGTGTACGACCATTCCATAGTTCGAAGGGTGTCTTAGGGACTATTTTAGATGGTACAATATTTAAAATGTCGTTTGCCATTTGAATAGCATATCCCCAGAAGGACGTAGACAGAGTTGAATAACTCAGCATGGACCTAACCATTTCCAAGAGAGTGCGATTTCTTCTTTCTGCAACTCCATTTTGCTGTGGAGTGCTTGGGGGAGTATATTGGGATTCAATTCCAAGTTCAGTTAAATGATCTTTGAACTACATATCCATATATTCTCCACCCCTATCAGTTCGCAAGATCTTTAATGTTTTACCTAATTGGTTTTGAGCCAAAGCATGAAATTCCTGAAACTTTTCAAACGTTTCAGATTTCTTTTGCATTAGGTAAAGAAAACTGTATCTAGAGAAGTCGTCAATGAAAGTGACGAAATACTCATCACCACCTCGGGCTTTTACATTCAGAGGTCCGCAAACATCTGAATGCACTAACCCTAGGGGTTGTTTGGCACGCTCTCCCTTTGCAGAGAAAGAACGTTTGGTCATTTTTCCTTCTAGGCAAGACTCGCATACTGGCAGTTCTCCTAAGACGAAATTTTTCAATGGACCGTCTTTGGTTAGCCTATTGAGTCTATCAAAGCCTATATGACCTAAACGTAAATGCCATAGATAAGTTTGATCATCATTATCAATCTCTTTTCTCTTAAGGCTTCTAGGTTTAGCTACATTGAAAAGTTCAGTATTTAGTGAGATTTGAGTATCAGGTCTTAAAACATAAAGCCCTTGTTCCATGTGAGCAACACATATATGAAATCTGTTACGAGAAATTGAACAATTTGAACTCGAAAAATTCAATATATAAAATTGTGTTTGTAAACATGAAACACTAATCAAGTTTCTACTAAAGTTTGGAATATATAAAACATTCTGTAAAAGTAAAAACTTCTTTGTATGAAACTTGATTCGGGCTATTCCTCTAGCTTTAACTGATACCAACTCGCCATTTCCAACTTTTAGCTTCAACTCATCTGGGTGAAGATTCTCTCAAGTTTCAAGCAGCTGCAATGAAGAACATACATGGTTAGTAAATCCAGAATCAACAATCCAGGTGGATTTGTCATTCTCTAAAACACATGATTCAAAGACAAAAGCATCACCTTCGTTTGAATTGTCTAGAAGCCTAGGACATTGTTTTTCTTTATGTCCCTTTCCATTAGAATTCGCACATAGAACATGATGTCTGATAATTGTATTTGAAGAAGCAGCTTTGTTAGAGCCCTCATGCTTAATCTTCTTCCTCTGATTAAAGTTTGCAATACCAGGAGGTCCCATTGCAATCAAATTCCGCTCATGGGCCCTCAACTCAGTATCGAGTTTGTCCATGTCGGAGGAGTGAGGATTGTTCAATAAGTAATATAGAACAAAACTATCATACTCCCGAGGAAGACTATTAAGGATGAGTCGTACCCATTGTTCCTTTGATAAATCAATTCCAAGTAGATTTGCCTTTTGGAACTTCAGATTCATCAACAATATGTGCGAGTTAATGCAACTACCAGGATGCATTTTCACACTATTGAGTTCTTTTGCAAAGATACTAACTATGGGTGGATCGGGGTGAGGGTTATTCATTTTGGCACTACAACATATCAATAATATAAGTAAGGTTTTGGTTCTATAAATTCATACACAAGTTCAGAAAATAACAAATAATCACATATGTTATAAAAATACTAAATCTAACATAGTTCATTTTCCAAGGTTTCCAACGAACTGATACAGTGTCCCGTTTAGGCGAGAGTCAAAGCATCATCCATTGAATAGAGTTGTCAATTCATCTAAAATGTCAAACATTCTAGCAACCTTTTATTCGATCAAGATTGGAATTCAGCGTTGTCCCGTTTAGGCGAGAGTTAAGGCAATTCTATCTTATGAGCTTCTACTATTGTTTCATACTCTTGTAAGTCTTATACAGTCGCCACCATTAGGGTGGTCATAATCAATATAAAAAACTTATAAGAATACTTATCTTTCGAGATTAAACGGTGCTAACTTGCTAATGAACGTTCCTCCATTAGGGAGGATTACTCACTAAAACAATAGCTATGTAAAACCAACAATGGAGATCGAATTTCTCTTGATTAAAGCTCATTATTTAAAAAAAAATATATATGTATTTTGTTTAATCATTTATATTCCATACCTCAATAATGAAATATTACAAATTCAAGTTAAAGGAAAACTTTAATTAAATTTCAAAAATGGAATAAAATTGAAAAATATCTTATTTAAGTTGTTTAGAAAAATCTAAATATCCAACTTAAATATTCTTCAATCAATGACTTAATTAAATATTAATAATTAAGTAGTAACTACTTAATTTAGAAGATACTCCATTTTAAGTTTCCATATTTATAAAATATCAACTTAAAAAAATATCTAAAGAATCTTAATAACCAATTTCTAAAATTCCTCAACTTAATTTATAATAAGAAATTTAAAAGATATTCAAATCTAAGTTGATTTGTTAGATATAACTAAATCTCAACTTAAATAGGAATATTTAATGAAATTATAAAATTAAGATTCAGAAAGAATTTACATGGTTATAATTCCATATTTAATTAAACACAAGAAAAATACATATAGTTTTTTCTAGAATATAATTCTTCAAACTATGTTTTTCTTAAATTAATTTCAAGGAAGACTGAAATTAATTATGTTGCTGATCAATTTTATTAGTTTAAACTAATATAATTAACCTAGTACAGTTATCCAAATCAGGCAAATGGGCCTTCACAATTAGGGTTGTTCATGTGAGGGGGGGGCCTGGGTCCAGTATGTCGTACCCACTTCTATGGCTCCCAACTCTCACACAAGGCCCAAAAGAGAGGAATTTAACCTTAAAATGAACAACTGTTATTAATTGAATAGGCTCACTACTAAATGAGCCTAAATAAAATCTATCAGGTTATGACATTTTATTTAGCAACAACAACCTATATGTATCTATAACAAAAATTAAACACATAGGCTCACACAAGCACACAGATTTGGATGGATCCTACCATGTTACTAGGTCATACATAGATGAAAGAAGATTGTAAAAATTGCCTGTTACAAATTATTTACTTGACCTATCATCAATTGAACCATGGGTTAAAATCAGATCTTTGGATCTGTCAACAAGTTAACCATGGAAATTTAGATCAAGCAATAATATGTTTTAGAAAACTTACAAACAATCTAAAACACATACTCCTGCAACAAGTTAGATTTGGATGGTTGGATGTAGGATTTATTTAATTTTTTAAATATATATATTTCGAAAAAATAAAAAAAAAATCGGTTTTTAAAAAAATATTTAAAAATTAAACCTACAATTTTGAAAAAATTAGGTTTTAAGTAACCTAAATATCCTTTCAAAATAAATTGCTAACTTTCCTTTTAAATTTCATGTTATTTGATAAATTAAATAATAAAATAGAAAATGGTAAATACATACCCTTTTCTTATTTTACAATTTAATTTAAGTAATAATAACAAAATTTAAAAGTTAACAAAAATATCTTATTTCCTCTTTTAAAATATCATGATTATTTTGATCTTATTCTAATTAAGGTCAAGTTACCCAAAAAAAAAATTAATATCTGACTTTAATAAAAAAATAAAATAATCAAATTTTAAAGGAAATAAGAAAAGAGGTAAGCAAAACTTGATTTTTTCTTATTTTCAAAATCAAATTACACTAATATCTAAAATTAATTTTGAAAAATCAAATTAATTTATTTCTGATAATTAGATTTGAAATTTGAAAAACAAAAATCAACATACAAAACTACACAAAAAATCGGAAGTTAATTCCATGAAATAGCATGAAAAATCGAAAAAAAAAATGAAAAAAATTGATGAACTGTACGGATGGTATGCAAAGCATACCCATCCGCGCGCGTCCCCTGGATTCTGGCCGAGATCTCACGGCGCAGGGAGGCTGCATGCAGCCATTCCGCGCGCGTGGGAAGGTGTTCATCATCCCAATTTTTCTAATTTTTAAAAATTCATAACTAATTCAAATTAAATCGAAATCGAGTTCTGTAAAAAAGTAAATTGCTTAGAATTTTCCAAACTATCCAATAAAAATAATTACAGAGACATAAAAGTAACTATTTTTCCTAGAATTCACAAACAATAATCAAATATCAATATGACACACAAAGCAACATGATACCTGTTGGGTTTTATGCCCTAAATAAAACTCATTTTAATATAATCAGATTTACTTATTAATATAGATCAGAAATAACATTTAATGTTGCATGGTTCACATGATTTATTTCATGATTATATGTACATAATGTATAGATTCATCTGAAACCCTTTTCACATACTTGATCCTGTTTATTGTGCCGTCAACACATTGGAAAGTAAACATGACTATGTGAATAAAGTTTCCTAGATTTATCAGACACAGGGTTTTACTGATATGATAATCTACAACAAGAGTTTACTTGTATTTGGAGAAATACTATGTTCTTTCCAGAACATTGGTTAAAGTAAAGCTCAGGTTGGATGCATGGAGTATGCATCGGAAGGGACCGATATTGAACTTTGACTTAGATTTATTAAACTTACCGTAATATCTATTCAAGTCAATATCGCCTAGTTGATCCTAGATCAAATGATCTTAATCCTGATATGATTAGGCTCAATCTCAAGAGGCTATTCGTGTTCTTTGATTTGTTAGTTAAGCCTACTTTTAGGTCAGGGTGATACGTACATTTTGGGAACACGGTAGTGCAATTGAGTGGGAGCGCTATCATAAACATGGAATCTATAGCTTCTATCTGGCGAATAGTAAGCAAAGGATGATCTCCTTCGAGCTTGACCAAACGAACATAAATGGTGGAGTACTCATTTCACATTAGCTGAAATATCATTTATACGGGGTCAAGTGTTTTAAGGAATAAATACATTGTAGGGTGTAACGGTAATTTAATCCCTTTACAGTGTAGATCATTCATATAGAGGATCATTGATCACATTAGGATTATAACAATGGATAACTAATGATGTGTCTATATGGTGGAACATATAGAGCATTCTATATACTGAGAGTGCAATTCTGAGTTCTATGCGTGGATTCAACGAAGAATTAATAAGTTAGTGAATTTTAGTGCTAAATTCTTGATCTACTTATTGGAAGCTCGGTTATATAGACCCATGGTCCCCCCACTAGTTGAGATAATATTTCTTGTAAGACTCTTATAATTGGTTTTGATTAATCAATTATAATTCTCAAATTAGACTATGTCTATTTGTGAAATTTTCACTAAGTAAGGGCGAAATTGTAAAGAAAGAGTTTATAGGGGCATATTTGTTAATTATGATACTTTGTATGGTTCAATTAATAAATATGATAAATGACAATATTATTTAATAATTATTTATAGTTATTAAATAGTTAGAATTGGCATTTAAATGGTTGAATTAGAAAATTGGCGTTTTTGAGAAAATCAGATGCAGAAAAGATAAAACTGCAAAATTGCAAAAAGTAAGGCCCAAATCCACTTGTATAGGGCTGGCCACTTTTGTAGGAAATTTAAACTGATTTTTTCATTATTTTAATGCCAAATAATTCAAATCTAACCCTAGTAGGAATGCTATAAATAGATAGTGAAGGCTTCAGGAAAATTACACTTTTCTTCTGACACTTTCTGAATCAGAAAAAACTGAGCCTTCTCTCTCCCTATCTTTAGCTGACCACTCTCTCTCTTCTTCCTTAGAATTTCAAAATCCTTAGTGTATGAGTAGTGCCCACACACATCAAGTGATACCTCAATCATAGTGAGGAAGATCGTGAAGAAAGATCATCAGCAAAGGAGCCTCAGCATCAAAGATTCAGAGAAAGAGATCCAGGTTCAGATATTGATAATGCTCTGCTACAGAAAGGAATCAAGGGCTAGATATCTGAACGGAAGGAGTCATTATATTCCGCTGCACCCAATGTAAGGTTTCTTAAACTTTATATGTGTTTATTTCATCGTTTTAGAAAGTTCATATTTAGGATGTTAATAAACATACTTGTGAGTAGATCTAAGATCCTGGTAAAATAATTTCCATCAACTGGCCTCAGAGCCATGGTAATTGATTTACTTGCAAGAAATTTGGACTTTAAAACGATTGTTTGTATGTTCTTTGGATGGTATCATGTTGTATTGAGTGTTATTTGATGATTGATTGATGTTTGTGAAATTTTCGTGAAAAATAATTGCGATTTTATCTCTGGAATTATTTTTTGGATAGTATGGAAAAAATTAAGCAAGTTAGCCTTTTACAGAACTTAATTTGGATTTTATTTGAATTAGTTATGATTTTTTGAAGATTTGAAAAAATCGGGACTGTCCTGATATTTTCCTGCGATCGCAAATCTGTCCGTACAGTTTCGAAATTTTTTGTTTTTCTTCAATTTTTCATGCTTTTTCATGGAATTAACTTCCAATTTTTGGTATAGTTTTGTATTTATACTATTACTATTCCTAATTCAATTCTAATTATCATTTTGAATTAATTTAATATTTTTTAAATTTAATTCAAGATATTAGTGTAATTTGAATTTGAATAGAATTAGTATCTATTTTCTTGCTTAAAAATCTATCTTATTTTTAAATTTGATTATATCTTATTTTTTTTTTTTAAATTTAAGGTCAGATTTTATAAGATATTTATAAAATCTTTTAAAATATTTTTTAAAATATCTTATCTTTTAAGATATTTTTCATTATATCTTATCTTTTAAGATTTTTTTTAAATCTTTTTAGATATTTTGACCTTATTTAAATTTAAAATAAGATATTTATAATCATGTAATTTTAAATAGATGTAAGATATTTTGCTAACTTTTAAATTTTGTTATTTTATTTATTTAAATTAAATTTAAAATCTGAAAAGATATTTCATTTATCTTTTCTAATTTTTATTTATAAAATAACATTTAAAATTTAAAAGTAGTTAGCAATTTTTTTTTGAAATGAAATTTAGGTTGGTTGAAACCTAATTTTTCAAAAATTGTAGGTTTAATTTTAAATTTAATTTTTTTTTAAATTTTCGAATTTTTTTTATTTTTTTTAAATTTTCGAAAAATAAATATTTTATTTATTTAATTAATTATTTCGAAATTAATTATTTAATTTAAAATTAAATAAATCCTACATCCAACTATCCAGCTAACCTTGTTGCAGGAGTATGTGTTTTAGCTTATGTGTAAGTTTTTAAAACCTATTATTACTTGATTGCAAATAGCCATGGTTACCTTTTGCCAGATCTAATGATCTGATGGCTCCCTTGGTCAAGATAATAATTTGTAACAGGTATATTTACAATCTTCTTTCATCTGTGTATGACCTAGCAACATGATAGGACCCATCCAAAGTGTGCCTGTGTGAGCCTATGTGTTTAATTTTATTATAGATGCATATAGGTTAATGTTGCTAAAATAAATTATCATAGTTATTGATAGAATTTATTTAGGCCCATTTAGTTTTTGGGCCTATTCAATTAATAACAGTTGTTCTTATTAAGGTTAAATTCCTCTCTTTTGGGCCTTGTGTGAGAGTTGGGAGCCATAGAAGTGGGTACGACATACTGAACCCAGCACCCCCTCACACAAACCACCCCAATTGTGAAGGCCCATTTGCCTGATTTGAATGACTGTACTAGGTTAATTAAACTAGTTTAACCTAATAAAATTGATTAGCAACATAATTAATTTCATTTATTTTGAAATTAATTTAAGAAAAATATAGTTTAAGGAATTTTATATTCTAAGCTAAACTATATGTATTTTCTTGTATTTAATTAAATATAGAATTATAACCATCTAGATTCTTTCTGGAACTTAATTTAAATTTTTCATTAAATATTCCTATTTAAGTTGATATTTAGTTATCTTCAACTAACCAACTTAAATCTGAATATCTTTTGAATTCAAAATTTCAAAATTAAGTTGAGGAATTTTAGGCATTGGTTATTAAGATTCTTTAGATATTTTTTAAGTTAATATCTTTTCGAATATTAACTTAAAATGGAATTTTTTCAAATTAAGTGGTTACAACTTAATTTTTGATATTTAATTAAATTTAAATTTAAAAAATATTTAAGTTCTAGATTTTTTCTAATACAACTTAAATTAGATATTTTTTCAAATTTTGTGGAAAAGATACTTAGTCAAATAAGATATTTTCTAGATAGTTATTTCTAGACTACTTATTATTTCTAATATTAAATAGGAAAATATTATAAATTGTGAAATTAATTATTTAATTAATTTTGGTACAATTTATTTTAAGTATATTTTTCCTAGTATTAAACTAGAGATTAATAATTAAGCCTTCTCTAAACTTAATTATTTATTTCTTGAATTTAATACATTTAATTAATTTGAAAATTAAATATCTAAGTTGATTTTTATCATCATACTTAAATATTTCTTTTTCATGACATTTAATTAAATAGAAAATTATTTTTAGTTGAAATTTATTTTTTTCAACTAAATTTAAATAATTTTCAAAATATTTTTTTTATTTTATTAATCAAATTTCGAAATTGCATTTCTTAAATGCTGGAATTTCGAATTTTATTTAAAAAATAGATTAAGTTGTAAATTAATTATTTTAATTAATTCTTGGATCAACTTAAATCAATGATTTTTTCATTTATTGATTAATTTAAAATAAATTGAATTAAATTATATTATTAGAAATTGAATTAATTAGTCAAAGAAAAATCTAGATAGATGATATTTTTGCTTGAAGTATTTTTCTAGTGTATTTAATTAAATAGAAAATTAATATTTAAGTTGATTTTCATCATCATACTTAAATATTTGAAATTTTTCTTATATATTTAATTAAATAGGAAAATTATATTTTTTGTTGTAAATTAATTTTATTAATTAATTTTGGGCCAACATTAAATTAGAATAATTTTTCCAGGATTTATTTTTTATTTTAATATGCATTTTTCGAAAATTGTATTCTTAAATACTTTAATTTTTTGAAATGCAATATATATTTATAGAAAATTAAATTTGAGTTGTAAATTAATTTAAATTAATTTTGTAACAACTTAAATTGAATATTTTTCTAAATATTTATTGGAAATTATTACTAAGATGGAAATAATTCATATTATTTTCATATCCATCTAAGTAAAATTTATAAATATTAAATTAAAATTTATATTTAGAATTTTTCATTCTAAATTGGAAATTTTAAATAAATATATATTTAAAATAAATAGATTAAATAAAGAGAATCAAAGAAAATACAACTCACTTTAAATAATGAGCTTGATTATTATTAAGATATTCGATCTCCATTGTTGGTCTTACAAAAGTTAAATGTTTTCAATATAACCTCGAGACGCTAGACTTCATCCCCCTATGGATGGTTATTCGTTGAACGCATTTAACACCGTAAGATTTCATTTGATAAGTGTTTTGTAAGTTTTCGTCTCTATTAGACTCTCCCCTACGGTGACTACTTAGAGATAAACTTATGAAACATGAAACAATGGTGGAAGCTCATAAAATGAGAATAACCTTGACTCTCGCCTACCGGAACAACGTTGGATTCTTATTTTGATCGAATAAAAGGTTGCTAGAATGGTTTCTATTTTAGAAGAGCCGACAACTCTATTCAATAAATGATGCTTTGACTCTCGCCTACCGGACACCGTATCGCTTGTTGAAAACCTTGGAAATTATTTAGGATTGTATGTTTTAGTATTTTCACTAGTCATTCCTACTTGCTATATGCTTATAATTTCTGAATTGTGTATGAATTTATATTGAACCATGTTATTTTCTGTTATTAAGTTGTAGTTTAATTTCGAATCTTCATTGTTGGTCTAACTTGGCTTGTTTATCTAATGAGATAAATCCCTAGTGGATTTTCACCATTAGACATACATAATAGTGTTAGATTTCGAAAGATAAATATTGTACATGCGACATCTAGCTGTTCATCAATTGATGACACCTTAGACTAGTATTTTTACGATATGAAACAAGAAGATTATATAAATAAGATTACTTTGACTTTCGCTAATCGAAGCATCGTTGGATTCTTATTTTAAACGAAATTATCCTAATTCCTCTTAGCTTATTCATTTCGAATTAGCTTTCAAAACATATCATTGGATGAATGGTCTATAAATCATTTCATGTCATTTTATATGACGCATATGATTATAATCCCGAAATTCTATTCCCAATTGATATAAATCCTCAATCTTAGAAATTTCCTACTTGTATGGGCAAATCTGACTTAGAGTTTGTATTAGTAGTGCCGGTCCAAGATAGAATTACTCATTATATTTGGTATAAATTTAAGTCTTTGACTTTAATTTTAGATTCCAAATAGAAATTTTCTTAAATTTCTAATTCCGTAATACAATACGGTTACACTTTCTCAAGTGTTTAATATCCATCTTTTATTAATGGATTAAAAACCGTATGGAATGTGAGTTAGGTATTCTCAGGACTGTGGATCCACTTGAAGTATTCTAAGAACTCTTTGATGTAACTAAACCTATGTCATCATAGACACTACCACATTTTCTTAATCTATGGCATTTGTATCTTGTTCATAGTGGATTTGACAAGATCAATCTCTGCAAAGAGTTAATATGCCTATATCCACTGAAAGTAGTTCATCTCATTCGCAGATGAATGTACATTCAGGGGTGGATATGAGTTTTTCGTTGTATTCTTAAAACGATAACTCTAGATTATACCTTATGCAAAGAAATTTGAAATGTTTGAAAAATTTCATTAATTTCTAGCAATGGTTAAACACCATTAAGGTAAGTGGTTAAAGATCTTGCGAACTGATAGGGGTGGAGAAATAGTTAGTAGATATGCAGTTCAAAGATCATTAAATTGATTTTTGAATTATATCCAAACTTACCTCCCCAGAAATTTCGAGTTGCATGTTGATGATTAGTTACTAGTCGTTGCCTAAATCCTTCTATGGTAATACAATTTCAGAATGATGTAATGGTTGTATACTTAATGTAAATCATTACTAGATTCATGGATGACCTAATCAAAATCTTAAGAAAAGCTAGAACTTGTTAACCATGGTTTCTTAGCTATTCTAAGTGATTAGGGGTGGACCATCCCATTGTCAATAGATAAGAAAGTGTTTGTTCAAACAAATACTACTTTTCTAAGAAAATGACTAAGTCTGAAAAACAAGTAGCAAATAAAGGAGATATTTAATTCTTGATTCCAAAAGTGTTCTATCATCTTATATGACATATGATGATCCCACTGCCTTTGTTGTCTTGTCACAACCAAAGAGGTTAATACCATTTAGTTTTCTTCGACATAATTCGCGGTACCTTGTCGTAGTGGGAGAGTTTCTAGGAACTCACCTTCTTATGACTTGGGAGACACTAGTGATTAAAATCCATTGTGAGTTTAAACAAGTAATGGATTGTCAAGATAAGAAACTAAGAAGAAAGCCTATAGAACTATGGTTTAATCCATTCACATGGAATAACCTAAAGTTTTCTATTACAAGGACATAAAAGGAAATTTTCGTTTATAAGTCTATTCAATGGACTTAACAAAACTTCCTGTTCCTAGTATTACAGGTTTGAGTTTATCTAAACCTATGGCTTGTGGTATACCTGGTAATTACTTACTCTAATGCAAGCAACTTACTTTAGTAAAATGCTGAAGCATTTTCTTTCTAATGGCAATCTATAGAAGCTTCACAACTTCTTAGGTATAGATTTTATTTATCTAAAGAAAAGTCTTAACTATTCCAGAAAAGATAAAGCCATGAAAGAATTTCTTATATCAACAGTGAGAGGTCTTAGATATGCTTTTGTATGCCTTAGACCAGACACCTGCTGTTGAGTGGGAGTAATGAGTAGGTATCGATTAATCCAGAGAAGAACATTGGAAGACAATCAAGTAAATCCTAAGATAAAGAAGAGGAACTATATGTTAGTCTATAAGGGTGTGTTTAAAACTCTTAGACTACACCATATCAGATTTCGAAATTTGCCTATGTGCTAGTAAATATTTCTGATAAGATGGTGATTACTCTGGGGGTGGAATAGTGATTTTGGAGAAGTGTAAAAACCTATCTGAAGTCTCTAGGTCTACCAGAGATAGACCGAATGTTAAAGTCAGCAGAAAGTTACTTATTCGATCTAAGGAAAGTTCTATACATCTTTGGCACCATTCCAAATTGCCTTAAACTACTAGTGTTAATTTCCTGATTAACCAAAAGTAGTTGCCAAAGGTATAGAATCCAGTATCCCAAGAGAGTAGACATATAGAGAGGAATTTCACATTATCAATGATTTTGTGATTAAAGGAATAGTAATAGTGGAGAAAAGGTAGTGGTTAATTCAACCTTTCAGATCCTATTACGAGGAGTTTACTACTACTACACTTGATTTGTATATCAAGGTGTTGAGATTATTTGAAACGCACTTTTTGTTTTATATTAGTGCAAGTGGGAGTTTGTTGGGTTTTATGCCCTAAATAAAACTCATTTTAATATAATCAGATTTACTTATTAATATAGATCAGAAATAACATTTAATGTTGCATGGTTCACATGATTTATTTCATGATTATATGTACATAATGTATAGATTCATCTGAAACCCTTTTCACATACTTGATCCTGTTTATTGTGCCGTCAACACATTGGAAAGTAAACATGACTATGTGAATAAAGTTTCCTAGATTTATCAGACACAGGGTTTTACTGATATGATAATCTACAACAAGAGTTTACTTGTATTTGGAGAAATACTATGTTCTTTCCAGAACATTGGTTAAAGTAAAGCTCAGGTTGGATGCATGGAGTATGCATCGGAAGGGACCGATATTGAACTTTGACTTAGATTTATTAAACTTACCGTAATATCTATTCAAGTCAATATCGCCTAGTTGATCCTAGATCAAATGATCTTAATCCTGATATGATTAGGCTCAATCTCGACAGGCTATTCGTGTTCTTTGATTTGTTAGTTAAGCCTACTTTTAGGTCAGGGTGATACGTACATTTTGGGAACACGGTAGTGCAATTGAGTGGGAGCGCTATCATAAACATGGAATCTATAGCTTCTATCTGGCGAATAGTAAGCAAAGGATGATCTCCTTCGAGCTTGACCAAACGAACATAAATGGTGGAGTACTCATTTCACATTAGCTGAAATATCATTTATACGGGGTCAAGTGTTTTAAGGAATAAATACATTGTAGGGTGTAACGGTAATTTAATCCCTTTACAGTGTAGATCATTCATATAGAGGATCATTGATCACATTAGGATTATAACAATGGATAACTAATGATGTGTCTATATGGTGGAACATATAGAGCATTCTATATACTGAGAGTGCAATTCTGAGTTCTATGCGTGGATTCAACGAAGAATTAATAAGTTAGTGAATTTTAGTGCTAAATTCTTGATCTACTTATTGGAAGCTCGGTTATATAGACCCATGGTCCCCCCACTAGTTGAGATAATATTTCTTGTAAGACTCTTATAATTGGTTTTGATTAATCAATTATAATTCTCAAATTAGACTATGTCTATTTGTGAAATTTTCACTAAGTAAGGGCGAAATTGTAAAGAAAGAGTTTATAGGGGCATATTTGTTAATTATGATACTTTGTATGGTTCAATTAATAAATATGATAAATGACAATATTATTTAATAATTATTTATAGTTATTAAATAGTTAGAATTGGCATTTAAATGGTTGAATTAGAAAATTGGCGTTTTTGAGAAAATCGGTATGCGTAAAAGATAAAACTGCAAAATTGCAAAAAGTAAGGCCCAAATCCACTTGTATAGGGCTGGCCACTTTTGTAGGAAATTTAAACTGATTTTTTCATTATTTTAATGCCAAATAATTCAAATCTAACCCTAGTAGGAATGCTATAAATAGATAGTGAAGGCTTCAGGAAAATTACACTTTTCTTCTGACACTTTCTGAATCAGAAAAAACTGAGCCTTCTCTCTCCCTATCTTTAGCTGACCACTCTCTCTCTTCTTCCTTAGAATTTCAAAATCCTTAGTGTATGAGTAGTGCCCACACACATCAAGTGATACCTCAATCATAGTGAGGAAGATCGTGAAGAAAGATCATCAGCAAAGGAGCCTCAGCATCAAAGATTCAGAGAAAGAGATCCAGGTTCAGATATTGATAATGCTCGCTACGTAAAGGAATCAAGGGCTAGATATCTGAACGGAAGGAGTCATTATATTCCGCTGCACCCAATGTAAGGTTTCTTAAACTTTATATGTGTTTATTTCATCGTTTTAGAAAGTTCATATTTAGGATGTTAATAAACATACTTGTGAGTAGATCTAAGATCCTGGTAAAATAATTTCCAACAATACCATCCAAAACATAAACAAATCGTTTTAAGTCCAAATTTCTTGCAAGCAAATCAATTACCATGGCTCTGGTGCCAGTTGTTGGAATTATTTTACCAGGATCTTAGATCTACTCACAAGTATGTTGATTTAACAACCTAAATATGAACTTCTAAAACGATGGAAAATTAAACACATAAAAGTAAGAGAAATCTTACATTGGGTGCAGCGGAATATATGTCTCCTCCCACTCAAATCTCTAACCCTTGATTCCTTTCTGTCGCGGAGTATAATCAAGATCTGAGCCCGAATGTCCTTCTTTGTTGTCTCTGAATTCTACACAGCCTTCCTCACTATGATTGAGGTATTACTTGATGTGTGTGGGCACTACTCTATCACTCATAGATTTCGAAACAGAGAAGGTAGAGAGAGAGGGTGGCGGCTTGGAGAGAGTTTTTGTGTGAGAAAATTCTGTCAAAGTGTTGTTCAAAAACTGAAGCCTTTACCTTCTATTTATAAAAGACCACCTAGGGCTATGGTTGAATTAATTGGCATTTAAAAATGAAAAATCAATGTGAAAAGGTAAGTAAGGTGGCCGACCTAGGCATTGTGGAAACAAAGCTTGCCACTTTTCCAACTTTCCTTTTCCTACATTGCTAGTTTCCTGTTTTGTCAAAAACTGTCAATTCCTTTGTTCAACCACATAAATGTCAAATCTAATTATTTAATAATTAAAATTAATTATTAAATAATATATTGTCATTTATTTATTAATAATAAAACTAATTAAAGTTTTCCAATTAATAAATATGCCCTTCAAATTCTCTATTTACTGTTTTACCCTTAATAAGTGATAAATTCTCAAATAGACACAATCTAACTTAAGAATTATAATTGATTAATTAAAATCAATTAAATGAGTCTTACAAGTAATATTGTCTCAACTAGTGGGGGGACCATGGGTCTATATATCTGAGCTTCCAATAAGCAGATCAAGAATTTACTACTTAAATTCACTGACTTATTAATTCTTCGTTGAATCCACGCATAGAACTTAGAATTGCACTCTCAGTATATAGAATGCTCTATATGTTCCACCATATAGACACATCATTAGTTATCCATTGTTATAATCCTAATGTGATCAATGATCCTCTATATGGATGATTTGCATTGTAAAGGGACTTAATTACCGTAACACCCTACAATGTATTTTATCCTTAAAACACTTAACCCTGTATAAATGATATTTCAGCTAAGTGAAATGAGTAGTCCACCATTTATCTCGTTTGGTTAAGCTCGAAGAAAATCATCCTTTGCTTACTATTCGCCAGATAGAAGCTATAGATTCCATATTTATGTTAGCGCTCCCACTCAATTGCACTACCGTGTTCCCAAAATGTATGTATCACCCTGACCCAAAAGTAGGCTTAACTAACAAATCAAAGAACACGAATAACACTCTTGAGATTGAGCCTAACCATATCAGGATTTAGATCATTTGATCTAGGATCAACTTAGTGATATTGAATTGAATAGATATTACGGTAAGTTTTATAAATCTATTTCAAAATTCAATATCGGTCCGTTCCAATGCATACTCCATGCATCCAACCTGAGCTTTACTTTAACCAATGTTCTGGAAAGAACATAGCATTTCTCCAAATGCAAGTAAACTCTGTTGTAGATTGTCATATCAGTAAAACCCAGTGTTCTGATAAATCTAGGAATCCTTTATTCACATAGTCATGTTTACTTTCCACTGTGTTGACAACACAATAAACATGATCAAGTATGTGAAAGGGGTTTGGATGAATTTATAAATCAAATAGACAAACAATTGATAAAGTGAACCAAAACATACACAAATGAATGAAAAATACTTCTGTTACTTTATTGATATTGAATAATCTGGATTACATTGCAATAGAGTTTTATTTAGGGCATAAAACCCAACAAGTTCTTCACCAGTATCGGTGTCGTGTCTGGAATGGAAAAGCCTCTGGTCCTACTTTTTGATAATAATGGAGCAATAGTCAATAGTAAGGAACCTCGAAGTCACAAGAGAAGCAAACACATAGAAAGGAAGTATCACATCATCAGAGAATATGTGGCAAGAGGGGATGTACTGGTTGAGAAAGTGGACACAGAAGACAACTTAGCTGATCCATTCACCAAAGTCTTGGCCGTAACTGCGTTTGAAAAGCACCGTCAGAATTTAGGATTAATTGATATGTACTGATTAGTTTTATATTAGTGCAAGTGGGAGTTTGTTGGGTTTTATGCCCTAAATAAAACTCCATTTCAATGTAATCCATTTTATTCAACATCAATAAAGAAACAGAAGTATTTTTCATTTCATTTGTGTATGTTTTGGTTCATCTTATCAATTGCTTGTCTATTTAATTTATAAATTCATCTGAAACCCTTTTCACATACTTGATCCTATTTATTGTGTTGTCAACACATTGGAAAGTAAACATGACTATGTGAATAAAGATTCCTAGATTTATCAGACACAGGGTTTTACTGATATGATAATCTACAACAGAGTTTACTTGCATTTGGTATAATGCTATGTTCTTTCCAGAGCATTTGCTAAAGTAAAGCTCAGGTTGGATGCATGGAGTATGCATCGGAAGGGACCGATATTGAACTTTGACATAGATTTATCAAACTTACCGTAATATCTATTCAAGTCAATATCGCCTAGTTGATCCTAGATCAAATGATCTTAATCCTGATATGATTAGGTTCAATCTCAAGAGTGTTATTCGTGTTCTTTGATTTGTTAGTTAAGCCTACTTTTGGGTCAGGGTGATACGTACATTTTGGGAACACGGTAGTGCAATTGAGTGGGAGCGCTAACATAAATATGGAATCTATAGCTTCTATCTGGCGAATAGTAAGTAAATGATGATTTCCTTCGAGCTTGACCAAACGAAAATAAATGGTGGAGTACTCATTTCACATAGCTGAAATATCATTTATACGGGGTTAAGTGTTTTAAGGATAAAATACATTGTAGGGTGTTACGGTAATCTAATCCCTTTACAGTGTAGATCATTCATATAGAGGATCATTGATCAAATTAGGATTATAACAATGGATAACTAATGACGTGTCTATATGGTGGAACATATAGAGCGCTCTATATACTAAGAGTGCAATTCTAAGTTCTATGCGTGGATTCAACGAAGAATTAATAAGTCAGTGAATTTAGGTTATAAATTCTTGATCTGCTTATTGGAAGCTCGGTTATATAGACCCATGGTCCCCCCACTAGTTGAGTTAATATTACTTGTAAGACTCATTTAATTGGTTTTGATTAATCAATTATAATTCTCAAATTAGACTATGTCTATTTGTGAATTTTTCACTAAGTAAGAGCGAAATTGTAAAGAAAGAGTTTTTAGGGCATATTTGTTAATTAAGATACTTTGTATAGTTCAATTAATAAATATGATAAATGACAATATTATTTAATAATTATTTATAGTTATTAAATAGTTAGAATTGGCATTTAAATGGTTGAATTTGAAAATTGGCGTTTTTGAGAAAATGAGATGCAGAAATGATAAAACTGCAAAATTGCAAAAAGTGAGGCCCAAATCCATATAGCCATGGTCGGCCACTTTTATAGGCATTATCATCTGATATTTTTATTATTTTAATGCCAAATAATTCAAACCTAACCCTATGTGGAATGCTATAAATAGATAGTGAAGGCTTCAGGAAATTAACACTTTCACATCTTGTTTCCTTCAGAGAAAAACCTGAGCCTTCTTTCTCTAACCTAGCCGCCACCTATACTCTTCTTCTTCCTTGAATAATTTCGAACCTCTTAGTGATAGAGTAGTGCCCACACACAGCAAGTGATACCTCAATCATAGTGAGGAAGATCGTGAAGAAAGACATTCAACAAGAAGGAGTTTCAGCACTAAAGAAAGGAGAGAAAGAGATTCAGGTTCAGATCTTGATAATACTCTGCGACAGAAAGGATACAAGGGTTAGAGATTTGAACGGAAGGAGACATTTTATTCCGCTGCACCCAATGTAAGGATTCTCATACTTTACATGTGTTTATTTTATAATCGTTTTAAAAGTTCATATTTAGGGTGTTAATCAACATACTTGTGAATAGATCTAAGATCCTGGTAAAATAATATCCAACAAAAATCTAATGCATTAAACTTCCTACAACTTTCTCATATATATTATTTAATTGGTTGCCGAAAACCTCGGTCAACAGGTACATGTCAAAGTTCGGGGGAAAAAAAATCTTAATTTGCCAATAAATTATTAAAACATGAAAAATTAAAATTATATATTAATTTATTTATAAGATGTGATGTAAAAATATAAAAATATTCAAATTGCTAATAATTTTTTGTATATAATTATATATAAAATATTGTTGAAAAGTTATATAAATATAATTAAAGCTATAAAATATACATGTACTTTGGTAATTATACAAAATATATATGAATAAGTAAAGCACAAATTTAAATTTGTATATGAAAATAGACTAGTCTGTTTAAAAAATATGAGCCGACACAAGCAAAACAATATACGAAATCGAGCATGACACGAAAATTCTGGGCCTACCCTTTAAAAATGTTGGTACAAAATAGCATGATCCATATTTTTTTATGACACGACACCTTTTTTTAAAATCACATATAAATATGGGTCAGACTAACACGACACACACAAACTTACAATACTAAATTTATCAAGGGTATTATTTTGAGATAATTACATAAAACACTAATTTTTATAAATTTTTTATATTTTTACGTTCAAAGTTTTTTTTTTTTTTTTTTTTTTTTTTACATTTTAACGGTATTCTATAAAAACAAACAAAAAAATTACATGAAAGTAACAAAAAAATAACATTAACACAACATAAAAAATAATGGGTGGTTCTACATTGCACCTCCTTAAAAGGGATGTACTGATGTACCCTCTACTTGTTTTGGCATTAAAAAAAAAATTTAGTCTAATTTTTTTTTTCATATTCATGTACATTATAGCTATTTAAGATATCTTACAAAGTTTTGAGAAATTCGGAATAATTTACAATATAGAAAATAATGTTCAAACAATCTTTTTTACACGCGTATAAAAAAAATAATCACACGTGCAACACACAGCTTGAACGCAATTTTCAGCATGCTAAACTTTTCCGAATTTCTTAAAATTTTGCAGGATGTCTTAAAGAACTATAATTTACATGACTATGAAAAAAAATTGACTAAAAAATTATTTCGGATACTAAAACAGATAGAGATGTATCGATGTATCTCTTCTAATGGGGTGCATTATAGAATTTCTCAAAAATAATATACAAATAAAATAACAAAAGTACAACATATAAATACATAAAAAAACCCTATTTTATGTAAATGAAAGTCCGTACAGGTAGATCATTACCGAAGGAGAAGATTATTGTATTGATCTTCTTGATTGATGCCAAAGTTTTTCTCATTCCCACATCAACGTCTTCTTCTATGAGGGGTTCAAGAGCAATCATTTGAGAGTGGTTCGGTTTGACTCAACGACGTCTTCCGTTTTAGATTTTTGTTTTCATTTATTAATTTATTTTAATTCCAATTAATGTTTTTATGTGGTTAGAATTATAAGGAGTTCATTCTTTAATTAATTTTAATGTTGCGATCGTATTTATGTGTTGAAACTAATTTAGTTTTTCCATTAGTCTTGTCTTTTAGCATGGTTGTTTAGTCTTGTTTTTTGACATGGTTTTTTAGTCTTTTCCTTTTAGTTTTTTCTGGTTCGAGTCTTGTCTTTTGGCATGTATTGTGTAGCTCATAATCATCATGGTGCTATGGTGGAAGCATTCAAGAAGGGGAAGATTGGATGTGTTCAACTCGAAATTGCTGAGATAATAGGCATTAAAGAAGCATTGAGTTGAATTGCAACTCATTGGGATAGAGTTATGTTGGAAATAGATAACTTGTGTGTGTCCAAGTGATTTAGATTGGTATTTTATGCTTTCATAATTTGTGTTTTGTAAAACGATCTCCAAATAAGTTGGCTCATTGCTTACCAAGAGACTCTTGTTTCTCTATAGAGCGTGTGCTTCAGTTGGAAGATTGTTCCTCTGAAGTGCGTTATATTATTTTGAACGAATTTATAAAAAAAAAAATCCATATATTTTTTTGTAATTTTTGTTCTAATATATCCCTAATATTTTTCCATTAGCTTCAGTTCAGTTAAGCTTCAGTTCTTCTTCTTCTTCGTCTCCCTTTTATTTTAGGTCCTTCTTCCCTTGTACTGGGACGGAGCTGCGATTCGGGGAGGAGGAAGACCGCTTGGCGATACAGCAAGGGGCGACGAGCGACGACGGTGGGCTAATTGACGGAGAAGGAATCTTCAAAGTAAAGAACGGCCTTTACGACTAAGGCAGCCTACTCTTCTAATTTTAAAGTAAAGACCCTTCGAATCTCTCTCTACTCGAAGTTTCTACAATGGCTGAATGCGAGAATGGCAATCTTCATGACATTTTGCGAGAGCTTCCTTCCCAAGCTGTAAAGGAGTTGTTGTCCATTGGGGTTTGTATCCTATTCTATACCTCTTTCGCTTTTCTTATTTTGTTTTAGTGTTCTGTTTATGGTTTCGCATGCGATTTTGAATGATTGAGTTATGCTTTTGAACAGTCATTATGCTTATTATTACTTCATCAATAGATTTGATGTATCAACAATTTGTTGCTCTCGAGATGAACATAACCGCATTTGGTCCATTGCTGTGTTATGATTTTGAAGTACCAGTAAATTAGGGTTTATTAGTTCTTATAAGGTTTTGTATAGTCATTATGCTTAGTAGTTTATTACCGAGTAGATTTGAAACACCAAGTTGTTGGTTGACTCGAGACGATCATAGCAGCATTTGGTCCATTGTTTAGGTTTTATTGACGACTTTAGGGTTTTATGGATTCCTACAAAGCTGCTTGTAACTGCTTATGTTTCCTCTGGGGTTCTGTACGAGAGGTATTCGTTTCTTCTTTTCTGTGATTGGTATGTTATCATTAGGCCTTTTAGGTCGACATGTTTTATCTTAATGGTCGGCTTGGTAGATTGGTACAAATTTTTTTGGTAGGTTCATATATTGCTGCTTATGTTTTTGCTGCTTTTTTACTAGTGGTATTTGTTTTCTCTCCAGTTCCTGTTAAATTAGGGTCATTTTTCTTATCTGTTTTTACTATAGCGGCCTTGGCTATCTACTGACATGTTTCTTTGTACCACAACAATACTCTTTGGTTTTATAGCTGATTCTTCTTGTTATTCATCTTTTCTGATGAAGGTATGCAGCCAATGCATTTTGAGGTTATTTGGAATTAGAGAGGATCTGTATGACTGTAATTCGTTGTCATCTTCGGTTTTCAGTTCAGTTTTTGGAAATCTATCAGGTTCTGAGGAACATGTTCAATCTGGTGTTGAAGAAAATGAAAACTCCAACAGTTCTCTTATATCCAAGGGACCTAAAATCAATCAGTTGCTTTGTAGTCTTTGTTTGGGCATCTTGCAGTTCACTTACCGCGATGGCAATGAGTTTGTAGTGAGAAAGGACAGTGCTTATGAATTTGTTGGCTCAATTGCAGAATTGGTAAAGCAAGATTATCGTCAAACTGATGGTTTTTCTCTTGAAGTGTCTGTTCCACCAGTTATCCAAGAAAATGATCGTTGTATATGGTAATACTTGTTTTGTGTTGCATTCTACTTGCTCTTTTATTGCAAGGCACATGACCATGTTTTTAAATATCCATTGAAAGTGTTTTTCGAACATGATTTTTTCTTTGTTTTTTTACTCTTTATTTTTTAAATTATGTTATTTAGCTCTTAATTCTGTTTATAAAGCTATCTGTCATTCTTTTTTCTCTGTCTAATTATTATCAGGTTATATATTAAAGAAAAATATGGATCTGAGTCATGGTTTCAAAGGAAATCACTTTCTGATTGCATTTCTGTGAAGGATGCTTTGAAGGCTTCCATAATGAAACCACTTGAAAAACTGCTTGTAAGTTACTGTGTTAGTAGCTATATGGTGTGGGGGTGTAACTTCCAAGCAAGGTTACAGCAATTATTATATTATTAACGTCCAATGAATTTCCTAAAGTTTCAACTCAAACGTATTGTAAATTTGAAGTTTTTCAGGATTGCAAATCCAATATGAGCACTCTCCGTATTCGTATGACATACACCCAACTTAAAGCATCAACAGCGATTTTGGATTTTGTTGAGAAAAGCCAGGTTGACTGCAAAAGAAGAAAGACAGGTATGACAATGATTATTAAACATTTTTTTAAAACTTTTTTCAATAATATGCTGAAGCATGACTATATCAATTATTTATATGAAGTAAAATATTTTATGTACACATGTTGTACAAATATGTACTGTATATGACTACAAATTTGCATTAAGAGACTGAATCATTAAGTTGGAGAATATTTTGTAATGACTTTAATTTGAAAAAAATTATCTGCAAACCATAAGAGTTTAATTTTTTTTTTTTTTTACACCAAGTGACCTTATCGTCTCTCTTTGTAAAAAATAATAATGTTATTTTGCCAATTTCAATTATTCATGTTTTCTTGTCAACTTCCTTCATTAGAGAAGGAAAGAGACTTCTGCTACTGCCCACATTTGCATTTTCCGAAATCTGGTAATGATTATTATCAGTGCATGTGTTATTGAATGTAACAGGTTCGTACTGCCACTACATCCTGATTATGTGCATAAAAATTTAGATAGGTCCAAGCTAAATTCAAGTGCTTTCCAAATGATTGACAGACTTTGAGTTTTCTAGTTAACTGTGTTTATGAGATGCTAGTTTGGTTGAAACTAATTTCTAGCGTATTCCCAAGATATTTATGTATAGAAATTTATGTTCAAATTCATTTGAATACCAACTTTGTGTTCAAGTGAATCTCCTTTTTTTATTTCATTTGATTTTGCAGTTGTAAGCACACATGATGGCTTGGAAACTGTTGATAATGGTGTTAAAGGTTCTGATTCTAGTAATGTTGCATCAGAAATAGCAATCCTGGAGACCTCTCAAGATAGTCGAATTTCTAAACACGTCAACATTTTTCTCGAAAAGGTTAACGGTTTTTGATTCTCTGAACACAATTTTAAATGAGTTCTTTTAATATAGACAACAATTTTTCAACCTTTTCTTAGCACTATTATCTATTTAATTCATTTATTTTTTGACTTGGTCCTTAGGCCTACAAATTAAATTATAGGAAGATAAGAAACTCTAGTATGTGTTTGAGTAGGGTAGGTCCCCATGAGAAATTGAGTTTTAAACTCTACTATTTTTATAATGTTTGAACATATTCCTCATGATTTATTGGTGTCCTTTTGTAATATTAGCTCCAATCAGCAACTTGCTTTTAGGATATGTTCATCAATATCTATGTGATTCATGCTTTTTAGGCTGTGTTTCTTATTTTCTTTACTGACTTTATACAGTGTGATGATACTAATTCTGCTTTAGTTTTCAAACCAGGTCAGTGAACCCTGCCAATTTGTGCTCCACTGCAACAGGATTCCTATATATGTTGGTGGAAGATACCTAAAGGTTTGATATATTTTTATCTTGGATGATATTTAGTGTTGCCTATAGAGGATTCAGTAATGTCATGAAACAAAGTCAATCAACTAATTATGTGCTTTGTTTTAATCTATTCACTTGCTGTGCAATTGAAACTTTTATGCATAATCTTTCCGTTCTATGTCTATATTATTAGTATTATTATCACTTTTACGTGGAAAACAAAATATCACAAAGAAATGGGGCAATGAAGGAAGGAGGGAAGTTAATGTGACTAATATTTTATATTATGTTTGCAGTACTCTAGAAATGTTAGTCAAACACGTTGGATCATTGATGATGAAAGAATGGGGGATGCTTCTGTTGAGGTGATATCTTCTTCGAAATGCCATGATGTTTCAATGTTCTTTGTTTTTTTTGTTTTTTTGTTTTCTCTGTTATATTGCTGAACAGAGTTAAACTTGATGGTCTATGCTTCTCTGCAGGAATTAATTGGTAGCAAGATTCTTCCTGTGTGCCGAGGCGATAACTACAAGTTTCATGCTGCTGGCAGAGAGGATATTGATGTATGTCTACTTCTTTTTTTAATGGAATTTCTGAAGTAAAAAGAGTTCTGATGTTTGAAAGTGCTTTTCAGGTTAGGATGCTTGGTTCAGGTCGGCCTTTCCTGATTGAGATTCAAAATGCACGCCATGTACCATCTGTAGAGGATGTAAAATCCATAGAAAAACTTATTAATCATTCTGATAGTAAATTGGTAAGTTCACTTTATAGCTGTTCTTCATTTTTCTATACTTGATTCATTGTTGATCAGAGTATTGTTAATGTAGGTTGGGGTGAAAAATCTCAAAACAGTAGATAGTCAAGTTTGGACTCTGATGCGTGAGGGAGAGTCAGAGAAGCAGGTTCTCAAAACTTCACCTTATGGTGCTTTTATTTATTTATTTATTATCATTACCTATATTTTTATTATTTTTCGCCTGGATACCTCATACTTATCATCAATATTTTTATTGTTAATACAGAAGCAATATGTTGCATTAGTGTGGATTTCTCGACCACTCAAGGATGAAGACTTTGAGTCTGTATGTTCATTTAAGGAGTTGGTAAGTTATTTAGCTTCATCTGGTTTGGCTCTCATCTAGCTTGGTTCTTCCATTTTTGCACATTGCATTATATTGTAAATTAATGAAACTAGTACACTTTCTCCTTTTTTTCTAAAGAATTTTTTGATATTGATGATTGACTGATAAAACCTTGATATTTCAAATTCATATTGCTGCC
Organism: Cannabis sativa; assembly: GCF_029168945.1. Taxonomy (NCBI): domain Eukaryota; kingdom Viridiplantae; phylum Streptophyta; class Magnoliopsida; order Rosales; family Cannabaceae; genus Cannabis; species Cannabis sativa. The sequence continues at coordinate 67,203,200 of NC_083601.1, forward strand.
TAGTTAAGACTTCTCTTGAATGAAGGTATATTTTTATTAAGTTTCATGTGTTATTTTGTTGAATGTACCTAGTCTTTTGTAAATCATTTTCCTCCCAAGATCCAAACAGAGTTAGTATTCACGCGTATTCTTTCATTTTTCTTCTGCTCCACACAGAAGGTTATGCAAAAGACCCCAATCAGGGTACTTCATCGCCGAAGTCCACTGGAACGTGAAAAGATAATACATTGGTTAGTTCCTTTTCAATTATTTAGTGGAACTTCATTTTATTATCCATCTCTTCTTGTAATATATTATGAGATTTTGCTTCTATTTATATGTTGTTATAGGATGAAAATGGAGAAGGTTGTTGGGAGTTCTCAATATTTTCTTTTGCATCTATGCACCCAGGTATTTTTTATTCTTGTTTTACAGCTGAGTGCAATAATAAGAATAAGATGGAAGCGAGGAGAGAATTTCAATTTACCATATATTACTATACACAACTTTTAGTGTAGTCCCCCTTTCTTGTATTTTCCCTCTCTGTTTCTTCACATGTTAAATTCTATAGGTGCCACTTTGCCTTTGCTTACGTGAAGAAAATATTACCCGAAAATTAGTGATTACAATGTTTAAAATTTGAAATCTAATTTATCACTTGCCATAAACAAAGACGCAGGCAAAAGTTTAAGTCCTATGGAATTCTTCTTAAAAATGTATAGCCTAAACTATGTTTATAATATCTTTGAGTGACAGGCTGGCACATATATTAAGGAATTTGTACACGGGGATCTTGGGCGTACCCATCCCAGGTACCAGAATTTATTTTATCACCTTAAACTAGAGACGTGATTTGTATTTTTTGTTTCAGCAATTAAAATTGAAATCTTTAAACTGATTGTTTGTGAGAATATTTTATGTAAAGGGTAAAACTGTCTGCCTTTTCGTTTTGTGTTTCAGCATTGGATCAATTCTTGGTTGTCGGGCAGAGATATTACAACTTGATGTTACAGATGTGAAAATGGATTGCTTTCTTGATGAACAATGTTAACTCTGTTGTCAAAACAAAAGAAGTTTTAGACTCCTTTCTAATGAGTTTTTATCCTATAGGAAGGAGTGAATTCTAAATTATCATCATTATGATGATTGGTTCCTTTAGTTCTTTGATTACTTTCCTCAATTTTGATCAATTTAACTGTGTAGATTGGCAGATTCTTTTTTTGTCAGCCATGGAAATTAGTGATTTTATTTAATTTATTTATTTTTACTTGGACAAACGGAGCTCATAAATATTTTAATAATAATAACAATAATAATTTATTTTTCGAAAAAAGATAATTTTAACACAATTAATCTATTTTCTGATATGTGCACCATGAATAGTCATCTGAAAGAGTCATTGTTGTCTTTGATTGTAATTTGGTTTGTAGTCAGTGATATTGGGAATTGTGATCTACAATTCTCTTTCCTGGTCTTACTAGGGCTGAACATCGGGCGGGTTTTGAGTTGGCGGGTTTCGGGTTCACGGGTTTCGGGTTCAAAATATTGAAACCGAACCCGGACCCGAATAGGGCACGGGTTGGTGGGTTGGCAGGTTGGCGGGTCACGGGTTGGCGGGTTTTGGTTGGTCGGGTTTAGCGGGTTGGCGGGTTGACCCGGTCAACTCAGTCAACTCGGTCAACTCTTTAAAAAAATTAATTTTTTATTCAAATAATTATTTTTTTTATTTATTAAATTAAGCATATATAATATAACAATTTGTTCATAGTATCTACTATTGAAGAAAAAATGCATTAATCAATCCAACCAACAAACAAACAACCTATTTATCAAAGATTCAAATCAAACTTCATATTCATGTTCATGAATCATGACAAAAGTGAAAACTAAAATATTTCAAAATACATCCATATTCAATATTCATAGTCCATAAAAATCTAAAGTCCATATTATATATATAAAAACAGTAAAAAAAAATATATATATATATATAAAATATATTTATAAATCGGGTTGGCGGGCGGGTTCGCGGGTTCAACCCGAAACCCGGTACCCCTAAAATCTCAACCCGCCAACCCACCCGAACGGTATCGGGTTGAACCCAACCCGCCCGAAACTTTTTAATTTTTTTTTTTGCGGGTTCACCAGTTCGGGTTCGGGCGGGTTGCTCGGGTTCGGGTCAAACCCGCTCAAAATGTTCAGCCCTAGGTCTTACCCCAACAAAGTATCTTCTCTCTTGTATTTGTATTCTTTCTCCAGATGAAGCCCAAAATCCTTGAAATATATTGCTCTGAGTACATTATTAAGTGAAATAATTGATAATTGAAATGACATCTCAGCCGTATTTGATGGCAGGTTTCACCTCTTGTTTAGGCCATTGGCAGTGAACGCAGTAGGATAGTTGATATGCATGCTTAGATAGATGTTTCTTACTTACTTTTATAGGCGAACGATTTTGTGCCCAGAAATGTGAATCACGGATTGGAATCCGTTGTACGGCAGGTAGGTCTCACGTTAGAATAGTTTATTTTTTTTAATTATTTAATTTAGTTGGCAACTGGTTATTTTAGGTTTGTTAACTGGTTGTACAGTTGTTTTTTTAATTAAAAAATAAAAAAGTACAATTAATTACTGTTTACGTTAGTTAATGTAGGAAAAAGTATAACAGTTTTACTGTTCGTGGCAGTTAATTGTACAAATATACTTTAGGCAGTGGGTTCATGTTGTCGGAGTGGGGTTATTTTGGTATTTTACATCATGTATGTAATTTTGGAATTGTAGTTGAGTACAAAATATCACGTACCGAGTACATTAATTGTTTATGCATGCTATTTAGTAAAATTAGTGTACAAAATATCACGTACCGAGTACAAAATATCACGTACAGAGTACATTCATTTTTGTTTCGTAGTACATTGTTAAGAATAATTTGTTTTAAATTATGAAATTATGTGTTGGTGTATTATTTTTATTTTTATTATTGTGTCTTAAAAAAAATTAATTACTATGGAAATTTTGACCTTATAAGATTGAATTTTTTTGAGTAAAATAATTTATTTGTTCATTAATTATAATTTTGAGATTTGTTGAGATAATTACCTTAAACACGACAAACATAACATAAGTACATAAATCTAGAGTTTTTGAAGCAATAATTAGAGTCATAAACCTTAAAACATCAATGGTTAAAAATAGCTAGTTATATATATGAATGACCATAGTATGATTCTTGTGTGGAGGAAGGCGGTTCCGAGAGATACGCGTTGGAGTGTTCATTGAATGAGTCAGTTGTTGGTTGATTGTGTGCAGACTGTTGCCCCTGAGATCCAGTATTCTGTTGACGGTTTGTGCACCGTCGATAATCATGGCCTGATGAGCGACAAATGCGACAATGTCTTGAGTTTCTTGGGATCTGCTCCCCGTTCGGTCCTTCCCTTGGATTTCCCGTACCCTTTGTTCTCACAACTTCGGGGTCTTTAATAATGTTGGGGTTGTTACGATATCTTCCAAGTTGTGGCGTCTCTCCTTCTGGATTGGAACTCATCTCAAATTCTTCCTTAAACATTAGAGTTAGCCGTTCAATCTCTTCCTTTGCACGCGTGTACGAATCCTCTGTTTTTGCTGCATAGAAAGTGAAGTTATAAGTTAGTGAACTGAGAGATCCAAACCTAGCCATCTCATAAATGTGCTGTTGTTCTTGTGCCGGGGGGTTGAAATTTAGGTGGAGATTTGTCTTCGCGGATTTGCTCCATCGCTTCATGAGAAGAGTATTAGGTATTCTTCTCATGTTTAATCTTTTCATTGTAGCCCATAAATGTCTACAAGGGTACCCCTGACCTTCATATAACATGCAGCTACAGTGTAGTGCTTGTTGGCCTTCACAGTAATGAACTCGGTATTGGACTTCCGGATGCTGAAACTTTCCAATGGTGTATATCTGCCACTCTCCTTCTTGCTCCTGACTTATGACAAAATAATTATTCTCTAAATCAAGCTGCTGAGCAACCTTGTGGTACATAGTTTTTGTGTAGAATTCAACACATTGGTTGTAGTACGTGGCCAAGCATGTAGGATTAGGTGGGTGAGGTCGAGTGCATCTGCTTTTGAAGTCATTTGCAGTCTCGTTGTGTCTGAGCTTTGAGACTGTCATATCTATGGTTGTTACAAATTCACGCAAGCAATAATTCTTTTCTAATTTTTTTTTAGGGCGGAGTTGATCGATTCGCAACGTTGTGTGGTTCTTATTCCTGCAACGAATGAACCCCTTAAATAAGTTTCTGCCCATTGTTTTCTTGTGTCAAATGTTGTTTGGCACCATTCATTATCTGTTAGTTGTTGGGTTTCGACGACGTCTAACCATCTTGCTTCAAAATCCTCCTCCTCGTAGTAGTTGTACATTAGATCTTTAAATCTTTTCAAGAAGATCGGATCTTTAACCTTTTTGGAAGCATTTGTATTGAGATGCCAAGCACATAGACGGTGTGTAACATCAGGCATGTGTTCCATCATGGCCACATCTTGGTCAGTAACTACAACATTTGGCTTCTTATCTCCATGGCATTTGAGAAATTTTTGAAGTAGCCAACAATAGGATGGAAGCTTCTCGTGGAGGAGGAGAGCGAACCCGAAGATGCATGTGTTGAAATGGTGGTTTACGCCAATGAGAAACAGTGAGAGGCTTATTGTACTCATTTGTCATGTAGGTGGTATCAAACCCTAGTACATCCCCAAAAGCCACATAGTCGACACGTGAGTTTCCATCTGCCCAAAATAAGTTAGCCAATCGATTCTCCTTGTCCACCTGATATACAACGAAGAAATTTGGATCCCTCTCTACGAGACAATCAAGAAATCCCAACGCTCCTTCCGAGTCCGTCTCTATCTTTTCTTCTCGCTTGGCACCAGCAACCCTGTTGTAGACATCTCGAAGTTGACATGACATTCTCTCGTAACCTCCACTTTGCAAAGCAACATGAGACATTATGTTGGCAGTTTTAATTCCAACGGAGTTCATCGACCTAACTTGGGCAAGCAATCCATCGGACACTACTCGGTATGATCTCAAAAATTGTACCTCACTTGATGAAGTGAGGTCGTGATTGTGTATTGTGCTGAACTCTTTGCATTTCCAAGTGTTAGACGGTTGTGTGAGTAAAATACGTAATGCTGCCTGACATCCGGTTCTAGTGACATCATGAGGTCTCTTTTTTCTTTGTCTTTCCGTTATTGTGATTCTTTTGTAACCCTCGGAACAACAAACCCACCTGCGCATTACAATGACTCCTTAAGAACGTCGTACATCATCTTTTCTTGTGCCGAAACCCATCCGGTTCGCGTACATTTCGTAGAATGCTTCCCATTTTCCCAGTTTGTCGAGACTCTTGCCTAGGTCGTCACATATTTGAATCTCATTCACTGGTTTTGTGATGTTTAGCTCTGCTGTTATGCTTTCCCATTCGTAGGTTTGTTCCTCATTCATGTTCTCTGCTTGAGACTCGGCCTCCATATTGTATCTCTTTGAATTAACAATTTAAATAATAAAGTTAATAGGTAAGGAATGGTTGTCGAGAAAGATATAAAAAAAAGGACTTACTGATAAGTAACCAATTGTTCGTTCGACGTTAATGTACTGGAGTAGAGTTATAGTGTTCGATTGTTATTGATATCTGAGAATTTGAGATGAAGAGTAAGGGAAAGATAGTGGTGAGTCGAGTGAAATTAGATTTTATGAGATTGAATGCCTCAGATTGTAGAGTAATATGGGTTGGTGATCACATTTAAGTCTGTTGGGCTGATATTAATGGGCCTTTGCAAAATTGGAAACTCTATTCCACTGTCTTCGTACTTTAGAACAGTGAAATAGTACAATTACATTTACTTTTGAATAAATTAATTGGAAAATAAGATTATTGTATGAGCTTAGGGTTTAGAAATTTTGTTGAGTTGTATGGGTTGGTGGTAACATTTAAAATTGTTGGGCTTATATGAATGGGCCTTTACCAACCTTGTTTAATGAATTAAACCATTTCGTACGTCAGGAAAAAAGTAATAGTACATTTTTTTATTTGTGGAAAATAAAGATTGAAAAGTAAGGATTTTTTTTTTGGTTAAAGTGATGACATTTTTTAGTAGAATGGGTAGTTTCTCCCATTTATATATGTTGGACATTTATATATGTTGGGCTAATATTAATGGGCCCTTCACCTACATCTTCTTATGAATTAAACCATCGTCGTATGTTAGAACAGTACCGTAGTACATTAGGTTTTTGAGAAAAACGGGATTGATGAATAATGTTGACATTTGACCATACTCCGTACGCCCACACGTGTATTTAATTGTGTAATTCAGAGATTTAACCACCCCTCTTTTGACACATCAGATGTGCCCAATGGAGTACAACTAACTAAAAAACGTACTATAACTTATCCTCCACGACTTATATAACACACTTGAGACGTTTTCCAATCCAGTATCAAGTTTATAGAGAAATTAACTTGTAATTTAGTTATTAACATTACAATATATCAGGTATGAGTTCAGGTCCACACTGGATTATTTTCAATGGACCAAATGAAGGTATCTATAGTATGTACGAAGATGCTGTAAGCAAAAACACTACTTCTGATGCGTCCATAAAAATAATTCGTTATGAATCTTTCATAGAAGCTTTTTCTGCTTTATGTCTACATGGAGAGACGGGACAATGCTTCATTGGGCAGCAAGTTAGAGAACTTTGCTGTGTTAATGAGTTTCCCTGCATGTGGGATTCTGATGATGATAATGATGAAGAGGCTATCCTTAATTCCGTTTGCTCATTGTTTGATGAGGGTGAATGCTCTGGTGCAAATAAATCACCCGATCAGGACAATGTGAATGATTCGACTGACAAAGGTCAGGACCGAAATGGAGATGATATAGAAGTTGGGGACAAAGGAGGAGTGGATACTTCTCCCAAAAACAGTAAATGATGCACTGTGTTAGTGTCCAAGTTATGTTATTTTATATTTTCAAGTTATAATGTATTATGAGTATTTGTTATGAAATCTGTACTTTGGTTTATATTTGAGTATTAATGTTACTTTCCTCATTAATTAATTGTGGAATTAAAAGTGAAGTGAATAATTGTGAAATCACAACTGCAAACAAAAAGAAAATATACTTCAAATAATATAGTAGAGTTACATACAACTATATATATAATGGAGGTAAGTGCTTCAATCTCATTAAATAGCCTAACAAAAAGTTGATTCAACGACCATATGAGATGAGTTGTAAAATAAGTACACTATATATATATATAAAATACCACGATTGAAACTGAACGGATGTTCAATCAAGTTCTATAACTTGAGGGAACTTCCGTTGAGACGAAGGGCTATTGTCTCTGAACAGGGACTTTGGTCGTGAAGGACTTTCTCTTGGAGTAGTGTTTGGTGATTCTTGTTTTGGATGAAGTGGGTAGTGGGGTATGGAGACCTCGGTGTAGTCGAGAATGTCATCCATGATACCCTCTAATTTTTCTCTTGAAGTGTTGGCTTCTTGCATGGCATGGGCTGAATGGTAGAGGTGTTCCGCCAGTTTGTATGACTCCTGCTTGGCCTCCGTGACTCTTAAATGTGCCTTCCTTATAAGTTTTTCGTATTCGTGGAGAACAGTCTCGAGCCTTGCACAGTTAGGACATCCTGAAATGGAGGTTGAACGGAGTCTTGGACTCCGTGACGGTGTACCTACGGGTCTTGTGGAAGAAAAAGAATGCGGTGGGGATTTTTGAGGACTTGTTTCAAAAGGGTTGAAGTTTTGGTAAGGGTCCATTTGATTTAGGTAATAGTAAAACGGGGTTTGAAAAAAAATGCTTTGTTTGGATAACCTAACCTTTACTTATATAGTGGTTTGGTGGGTTGATGTACACGTGATTGGGTTCATGTAACAATAATGGATTTTTTTTCCCAATTTAACCATTTAATAGTTAATAAATTTTCACAATGGTAATATCCACTTACGACAATCTGAAAAATCCCAATTTACCCATTTATTAGTTAACCAATTTTAATAAAGGAGAAGGTCAATCAAATCCCACAAACAAAATCTAAACAATATCAGGAAAGTACTATGTGATGTGACATTTTTATATTAAAAACAAATATACCTACGGTTTTATGATTTAAATAATAATTTTTAGATTTAAAGTAAAAATAAAATGCTTTAAAGTATTAGTACACATGGAAGACATAATGAATGAAGTCAATTGATTTATTACGGGCATATAAAAATGTCACATCACCATCTTCAAATAATAAGTACATGGTTGAAATGGTGACATTAAAAATGTGATATGACATCCACTCATTTCAATAGTGAATAATTTAATAAAATTTGACATAATAATCGTTGTTGGTACTACTATCATAGTTAATTAACTTAGTTTTATTAATTTTGTTGGGTAATACTATCATAGGGACTACTATCGTATTAATTCTTACCTAATTAATTTTTCCAATTTTTAATAAGAAAAAGGTCATATTAGTATATTAGAACCCAAAAAATATTAAATCTCCTTAAGTAATATAGGTAGGTTTCGTGTTTTGATATATTATCTTAATTAACTCAAATCAGGGAATCCCATGAGATCTGCATGTCATAATGTACACAGAAAATTAAATAGTGATAAGACATCCTCTGGTTTTTTTAGTGAGTATCTACAATTTAAAATTACAGCAAATAGTCCATACTTGGTTAAGAAGATTACATTATTTGGACAATTTTTAAATAATTCCCAACAACTTAAGAACGGGGACTATTAAGAATGGGTAGTAGTCCAAAATTAGTACAACTCCTAAATAAGAAATGGTTTAAACTGTATTAAAATAAAGTATTGTACGAATAAATATGTCTGAAATTATAGTTTACATTTGAAAAGAAATCTCATTATCTCATTATATTCAAATATTGAGTAAACATAATTGCACCATACTGTCTTTACGATGTGAAGTACTCTGCACATATATTGATGTACGTTATTTTTAAACTTGAAATTATTGAGATATGGGAGATCCAGCTTCTGACGTACATTGAAATACGTTCCAAACATATTTTCATATAATTTATTTCTCTGCCTGTAGGAGGTTCAATATTCAAAGTACTATTCCAAATGAAATTTGATTTTAGGGTTGGAAAGACATACGTAGAAATACGTTATTAGAATAAAGAAATCTTTTATATTTGCTAATTAATTTGTAGGAACCACATTACAATTATTCACATCTTCATTAGAATAAAGTATTCAACATTACAATTTTCCAATGATAAAAGTGAACAACCAACTACCATTACAAAATTGCAACTAGGCATAATTAAGTGGAACTCAAATGTTATGAATCCGTCTTGCGTCCTGATTTTGTTGGAGGGTTTGGCGCACCTGTAATATCCCAATAAGCTTAATAATTAATAATTAGGGTTTATATTTATATTATGAGTTAATCAGGTAATGAGTGGGATGATAATCCAACTAATTTAGTTCAACATAAAATTTTAAATTTGCTATAAGTGGATAAATAAGCGTGGTTTTTAAATTACGGAGATTTATATAGTATGTGTGAATGTAATATGAACTATATGTGGAATAAAAATATTTTTAGGTTTGACAATCTTGGAGACTCGATCGGGGGCCAGAAATATCATAACAGGCTTAATTGATAGAATTAATGGGAATATTTTGATAAGTTGATAATATAGGTATTGGGGTAATTAGGAGTATGTAGAATTTAATGTAGCGCCCTAGAAGTAAAAGTTTCTTAGTAACTAAGAAATAATAAAATAATTATTAATAATAAAATTTTTATTAATATTATATTATTATTATTATTATTATTATATTATTATTATTATTATAATATTAACGTTAAAAAAAAGTAGAATACGTATATATATATATATTAAGTTACATATATAATTTATCAGAGAACGAACAGAGAACGAACTCTCGTTTCTCCTCCTTCAACCAAATTTTCTCTTTTTATATTCATTTTCTTTGATTTTCAATCCAAAACTTAGCGATCTAAGCTCCGGTAATAGCAGGATAGCGAATTCTCACAGCGGAGAAGCTTAAGGTAAAGTTTAATAACAATTAGTTTCGTATAGGGGTTTTGTAAATTAGAATAGTTATGAAGGTTCTGACCTTATAGGATTGTTCTCGGGTAGTCATGGGACTAGTTCCAATGTTTTCTTGTTGAAATTGAAGTAGTTTTGGGTTAGAAATCGAGTTTGGAACATTTTAAAGCTTAGTCCGAGCGTTAATGGTGTTTTCCATTTAAGGGCTCGATTTTAACTTCTGTTACGTAAGAATGATAGTATTCATGGTATATATGTGCCCTGTGAAGTTTGGAGTGATTTGGATAAGTTTTGGTAGTGTTTCGGTGAGTGCACAAATTGAGAAATTCGTGTTTCATAGTTTTTAGAAATTCATAGGAGATCAGAAATCGTATTTTTTTATCATAACTTTTCACTCGGGTGTCTATTTTAGACATTCTATATACCGTTTCGAAGCTTGCGACGAGCTCTACAATATGGTGTATGTTTTAGAGCCAAAATATAAGTTTTATTTTAGTGTATTATACCACAGAGTTTGGTAGAAAATCCTAGATTGTCTTACGCGAGTGTTAAGTGGTGTTTTGGGATAAACACTTATTGATTTACTATTGTTATCACATAGGGTCTGAGATTATCGATCGTTCTCCAAGCAGGTCGGCCAACATACCTGATCCGGAACTTGAGGTAAGAAAAGTATAATGTAAATGTACCACATGGCATGACATGTTCTGAAATTATCGATTGTCTGATTAGGCAATGATAATGTAATGATACTATGGACACGATATATGGGCTCACCTGATTAGGTGATGCAATATATCTGGCGACGTACCAAGCAAAGGTACGGGCGTTAGTGGCATATGATGAGTACCGAGCGTAGGTATGAGATCGTCTAATTAGGCGATGCGATATATTAGTGTCAAGTTGTGGCACGGGCTCACCTGATTAGGTGACGCAATGATATTATATAAGATATTGCATTATGACACGGGCTTGCTTGATTAGGCAATACAAATATATGAGCATATCTATTTCTATGCATGTGATTGATTATATTACCTACTGTTGAATGTTATAGTTTAATCATTTTGTGATAATGAAATGTATAATTAGCTATTTAATGTATCCTTCTTTATTACTTTTCTTGCTGAGTCTATGTGACTCACGGATGCTTTGTGGCGCAGGTAAGGGCAAGGCAAAGTTAGAACAACCATGAGATGGCGATCTTCTCCAACAATATACATATTGATCCCACCAGCTTGCGTGTTGAGTTGACAGGAGTTGTTTTAGACTGGCTGTGTCTGCTGTATTTTGAATTGTATTTTAAATTGTTGTTGTATATCATCTTTTGGATAAATCTTTTATAACAGGGATTTCTGGAACTCCTTTTTACTGCTGTTATAATGTCCGTTTTTAGTGTTTTATTTTAGTCAAGTTTTTATTATCCTCACAGTTTTTAATAATTAATTAATATATTAGTATTAAACTAGTTTTATAAATTCACACACGTGGCGTTCCTATAGATTAGGGCGTTACAACTTGGTATCAGAGCAGCCATGGTTTTAAAGTTCCTGAAGACTGGTCGAATATGTACATTTGCTGCGAGGACAGGTCGACTCATGGTATAGTAAGTGTTTATGTTATTTGCTATTGCCTTACCTGTTTAGACAAGTATAGTGTATGATGAGAAGAAGTAGTGTGTGAATAGGATATGCATATTGATGTTGATATTGTTTGAATTCTAAATCGTTGAAGGTTTTGGGTTACAGGATATTGGATCATGCAACGACGATCTGGCCGTTTAAACCGCAAACTGGAACTCGGGTTAGGTGGTGAGGAAGAGCATCCTCCACCCCCTCAAAACTGGGAACAACTATTTTCTGCCATGCAAGAGACGATTAGGCAGCAAGGGGAGCAGATTCGAGACCTGAGAGAGCAACAGGCTCGTCCTGCACCTATACTGGCACCTCAGGTAGTGCCACTGAATGTGGGGGATCGTATGGAACCAATTTATGAGCGGTTCAGGAAACAAAACCCACCTGTGTTTGAGGGTGGCCCAGACCCACTGAAAGCAGAACAGTGGATGACTATGATTGCTTCTATCTTTGATTTCATGCGGGTAGAAGATAATGATCGGGTACGATGTGCTATTTATATGTTACGAGATGATGCCCGGATATGGTGGGAGATTGTTTCCCAAGGTCATAATCTGAATACTATGACTTGGGATGCATTCAGGGCATTATTTTATGAGAAATATTATAATGAATCCATTCGTGCCGCTCAAGCTGAAGAGTTCGCACGATTAGTTCAAGGTAGCATGACTGTGACTGAATATGCTACCAAGTTTGACAGGCTAGCCAAGTTTGCTTTTGATGAAGTGGCCAGTGATGCTGCAAGAAAAGCTAAGTTTATCAGAGGTCTTGAAGAGTATATTGCTAGAGATGTGATTATGGCAGCCAAACAATCAGGGGTCGTGAAGACTTATCCTCAGATTGTGGACTTAGCTCTCACTGCTGAGGGGGCTGAAAGCATGATTCGTAAAAAGAGTACTCAGAGGAAGGACGTGTGGAAAACCTCATCTAGTACTGGAGTGAGTAAAAGCTTTAGCCCCAATGACCGAAAAAGGAAACCAGATGGACCACTGGTTGTGGGTCCAAACAGAAAGTTTCAAGGTAACCAGGGCTTTCGTCGAGGCAGAAATGAGGTTTGGCAGCCTTACCCTGAATGCCCAAAATGCAAGAGACATCACTTGGGTGAATGCCGGTCTAGAGTTTGCTACCAATGTGGAGTAGCAGGCCATTTCAAGAATAACTGTCCACAGCTACAAAAGCCCGAGGCTAAGAAAGAAAGTCCTGTGGTTCCTGCTAGGGTGTTTGCTTTGACCCAAGCAGATGCTGAAGCTGGCCCTTCGACTATTACAGGTGAGATATCTATTGGTGGTATTATGTTTACTATTTTGATTGATTCTAGTGCCACACATTCATATATTTCTAGTAGAATCATTGAGAAATTGAGTAGGCCATGTGATATCATGTCTAGTGGATTTGGTACCTTGTTACCTACTAGAGAAGTGGTAATCTCCAGGAGGTGGGTAAGGTCTCTCCCAGTGTTAGTAGAAGGGAGAGAATTGTCAGTGGATCTGATTGAATTAGACTTAGAAGATTTTGATGCAATCCTGGGAATGGATTGGTTGACTAAGTACAATGCTACTATAGATTGTAAGAGAAAAATGGTGACTTTTGAACCAGAGGGTGAGATTCCATTTGTTTTTATGGGAAAGGTGCAGGGATCTCGGATTCCTTTGATATCGGCACTTAGGACCAGGGAATTATTACGAGAAGGATGTATGGGATACCTGGCTAGTGTGTTGGATACCACAAAAGATACACCTGAGGGGTCGGAAAAGGTTCGAGTAGTATGTGAATTTCCAGATGTATTCCCAGAAGAGTTACCAGGATTACCACCAAAGAGAGAGATTGACTTCGAAATTGAATTAGTACCTGGGGCTGAGCCAGTTTTTAATACTCCATATAGAATGGCACTGGCAGAATCGAAGGAATTGAAAGTCCAATTACAGAACCTACTTGATCTATGATTCACGAGGCCGAGTACCTCTCCTTGGGGTGCACCAGTTTTGTTTGTCAAGAAGAAGGATGGATTGTTACGTATGTGCATTGATTATCGTGAATTGAACAAGTTGACAATAAAGAACAAATATCCTTTGCCAAGGATAGATGATTTGTTTGATCAGTTACAGGGAAAGACCATCTTCTCCAAAATTGACCTTCGATCTGGTTATCACCAGTTGAGGATTCGGGAAGAGGATATTCCCAAAACTGCTTTTCGTACTCGATATGGGCACTATGAGTTTTTAGTGATGTCCTTCGGCTTGACTAATGCACCAGCAGCATTTATGGACTTAATGAATCGGGTATTTAAGGACTTTCTAGATAACTTTGTGATTGTGTTTATTGATGACATTCTAGTCTATTCTGAATCGGAAGAAGCTCATGAACAACACCTCCGTATGGTATTGCAGCGTCTTCGAGAACACAAGCTTTATGCAAAGTTCAAGAAGTGTGAATTCTGGTTGTCCCAAGTGAGTTTCTTAGGACACGTGGTAAGTAAGGATGGGATTTTGGTAGATCCAGTGAAGATTGAAGCTGTTCGAGATTGGCCACGACCTAAGACAGCAACTGAAGCTAGAAGTTTCTTAGGATTGGCAGGGTACTATAGAAGATTTGTAGAAGGTTTTGCCAAAATTGCTACTCCTTTGACCGAGCTGACCCGAAAGAGTTTTAAGTTTATGTGGACTGATAAATGCGAGAATAGCTTTCAAGAATTAAAGAAGAGATTGATTACCGCACCAGTTCTAAGCCTGCCAGTCAGTGATGAAAAGTTTGTGATATACTGTGATGCCTCAAGACAAGGTTTGGGTTGTGTGTTAATGCAATCAAGGAAGGTTATTGCTTATGCCTCTAGGCAATTGAAGGATTTTGAACAGCGTTACCCTACTCATGATCTAGAACTGGCAGCCGTGGTTTTTGCCCTGAAGGTTTGGCGTCACTATTTATACGGTGAAAAGTGTGAGATTTACACTGACCACAAAAGTTTGAAATACTTTTTCACTCAAAAAGATTTGAATATGAGACAACGACGATGGCTAGAGTTAGTCAAGGATTATGACTGTGAAATCCTCTACCATCCCGGCAAAGCAAACGTAGTGGCAGATGCACTTAGCCGGAAAGGCCTAGGGCAGGTTTATGAGTTGAAGGAAATCTCTCCAAGATTGGCTGAGGATATGGCCAAGGCTGAGATTGAGTTTGTAGTCGGGAAGTTGGCAAATATTACATTGCAGTCTGATTTACTGGAAAGAATAAAGATTGGCCAACAAAATGATCCTGAATTTATTGAACTCAGAAAGAAAGTTGAGATTGGTGCTACAAAAGATTTCATTGTGACTCCAAGTGGACTACTAAGATATAAGGGTAGAATTTGTGTTCCGACAGATGATCAGATCAGAAGAGAAATTCTTGATGAGTTCCATACTACTCCGTATTCCCTACACCCGGGGACAACAAAGATGTATCATGACACCAAGGCAATATATTGGTGGCCGGGAATGAAGAGTGATATTGTTGAATACGTTTCAAAGTGTTTAACCTGTCAGCAGGTTAAGGCTGAACATCAAAGGCCAGCAGGTTTACTTCAGCCCTTGAGAATACCTGAATGGAAATGGGAAGACATAACTATGGACTTCGTAGTGGGGTTGCCTTAGAGCATCTCCAAAGAGACACTAAATTTGGTGTTACACTATCACCAAATTTAGTGTCAAAAATTATTTCTACTCCAACCACAACACCAAAAATTACACTAAAAAAAATATTCCTTATTATTATATTAATTTTTTAATAAATTAAAAAAATAATATCATATTAATTAACAAAAATTACCACAATTATTATATTTAATTAATAATTTAAATAAACTTACTAATGTGATTAAAGACAATAATACTGTAAAATCAGCGAAATTCGATAAATTAAAATATCATATTGCAATAATATAAATATTACATTACTAGAGAACAAACATTACATTCATGACAAAAATAAATATTATAAGGTGCTTTTACAATGTATTCTTCTAAATAAAAGAGTCACACAATAGAAAGTTTGAATTTTATTTTCGGCATGTTAAATTTTTTAAATTTTTTTAAAATTTTGCAGAATGTTTTAAATAAATATAATGTACACGACCATAAAAAAAAAAGACTAAACAAGTCTCCCGAATGCCGAAACAGGTAGGAGTAAATCAGTGTACCACTTTTAAAGAAGTACTTTATTTTCGGCGTATTAAATTTTTCTAAATTTTTTTAAATTTTACAGGATGTCTTAAATAATTATAATATACACTACTATATAAAAAAAATAGACTAAAAAAGTTTGTCGGGTGCCGAAATAAATAGGAGTAGATTCATACATCACTTTTAAAAATGTGTATTAAAAAATTTCCCAAAAAATAATTCTTAATTTTACAAATAGAATAATATTAATATATATAAATATAAATTAAATTATTAAAAAAACTAAAAAAAAAAAAAAACAAACAAAACATGCCGTGGCTACAGTGCACGGCATATATGCCGTGCACTGTAGAGAAACTACCAATTTGCAGTGTATGTTGCTGCCTCCTTGGATCAATCCTCAACACCAAAGTATCAATTTGCCGCCTCCATGGAGTTGGCCTTAGACTACTGGGCTATATGATTCCATATGGGTGATAGTGGATAGATTCACCAAGTCAGCGCACTTTTTACCTGTGCGAGTGACTTATACTGTGGAGCAGTATGCTGAATTGTACATTAAGGAAATAGTGAGACTCCATGGAACCCCAAAGTCAATTGTTTCAGATCGTGATCCCAAATTTACTTCCAAGTTCTGGGAGAGTTTACAGAAAGCTATGGGAACCAAGTTGAGATTCAGTACAGCTTTTCACCCTCAAACAGATGGTCAGTCTGAGAGAACCATTCAGATATTGGAAGACATGTTGCGAGCATGTGTAATAGATTTTGAAGGATCTTGGAGCAAGTTCCTACCCTTGATTGAGTTTTCATATAATAATAGTTATCAGAGTACCATTGGTATGGCACCTTACGAGATGTTGTATGGTAGGAAATATCGATCGCCTATCCACTGGGATGAGGCTGGAGAGAGACGTTATCTTGGACCTGAATTGGTCCAAAGGACTAGTGAAGCCATTGAAAAGATTCGATCTCGTATGCTTGCTTCGCAAAGTAGACAGAAAAGCTACGCTGATCCAAAGCGTAGGGATATCGAATTTCAAGTGGGAGACTCTGTATTTCTTCAAATATCACCTATAAAAGGGGTCCGTAGATTTGGAACAAAAGGAAAGTTGAGCCCTAGATACATTGGTCCTTTTGAGATACTGGAGCGGATAGGTCAGGTGGCCTATCGATTAGCTTTACCACCCGCGTTATCCGGGGTGCATAATGTCTTCCATATCTCTATGTTGAGAAAGTACGTGTCAGATCCGACACATGTTTTGAGTTACGATGATATTGAGCTCTAGACAGACTTATCTTATAATGAACAACCTATCCAAATTTTAGACAGAAAGGAGAAAGTACTTCGAAATAAAACGATCCCTCTGGTTAAAGTCCTATGGAGGAATAGTAAAGTTGAGGAAGTGACTTGGGAATTAGAGTCGCAGATACGGGAGCTGTATCCTGAGTTATTCAGGTAAATTTCGAGGACGAAATTCTTATAAGGAGGGGATGGTTTTAATATCCCAATAAGCTTAATAATTAATAATTAGGGTTTATATTTATATTATGAGTCAATCAGGTAATGAGTGGAATGATAATCCAACTAATTTTGTTCAACATAAAATTTTAAATTTGCTATAAGTGGATAAATAAGCGTGATTTTTAAATTACGGAGATTTATATAGTATGTGTGAATGTAATATGAACTATATGTGGAATAAAAATATTTTCAGGTTTGACAACCTTGGAGACTCGATCGGGGGCCAGATATGTCATAACAGGCTTAATTGATAGAATTAATGGGAATATTTTGATAAGTTGATAATATAGGTATTGGGGTAATTAGGAGTATGTAGAATTTAATGTAGCGCCCTAGAAGTAAAAGTTTCTTAGTAACTAAGAAATAATAAAATAATTATTAATAATAAATTTTTATTAATATTATATTATTATATATTATTATTATATTATTATTATTATTATTATAATTATAATATTAACGTTAAAAAAAAGTAGAATACGTTTATATATATATATATTAAGTTACATATATAACTTATCAGAGAACGAACAGAGAACGAACCCTCGTTTCTCCTCCTTCAACTAAATTTTATCCTTTTATATTCATTTTCTTTGATTTTCAATTCAAAACTTAGCGATCTAAGCTCCGGTAGTAGCAGGATAGCGAATTCTCAGAGCGGAGAAGCTTAAGATAAAATTTAATTTCGTTTTAAGTTTAATAACAATTGGTTTCGTATAGGGGTTTTGTGAATTAGAATAGTTATGAGGGTTCTGACCTTATAGGATTGTTCTCGGGTAGTCATGGGACTAGTTCCGATGTTTTCTTGTTGAAATTGAAGTAGTTTTGGGTTAGAAATCGAGTTTGGAACATTTTAAAGCTTAGTCCGAGCGTTAATGGCGTTTTCCATTTAAGGGCTCGATTTTAACTTCTGTTACGTAAGAATGATAGTATTCAAGGTAAATATGTGCCCTGTGAAGTTTGGAGTGATTTGGATAAGTTTTGGTAGTGTTTCGGTGAGTACAAAAATTGAGATTTTCGTGTTTCATAGTTTTTAGAAATTCATAGGAGATCAGAAATCGTATTTTTTTATCATAACTTTTCACTCGGGTGTCTATTTTGGACATTCTATATACCGTTTCGAAGCTTGCGACAAGCTCTACAATATGGTGTATGTTTTAGAGCCAAAATATAAGTTTTATTTTAGTGTATTATACCACAGAGTTTGGTAGAAAATCCTAGATTGTCTTACGCGAGTGTTAAGTGGTGTTTTGGGATAAACACTTATTGATTTACTATTGTTATGACATAGGGCCCGAGATTATCGATCGTTCTCCACGCAGGTCGGCCAACATACCTGATCCAGAACTTGAGGTAAGAAAAGTATAATGTACCACATGGCATGACATGTTCTGAAATTATCGATTGTCTGATTAGGCAATGATAATGTAATGATACTATGGACACGATATATGGGCTCACCTGATTAGGTGATGCAATATATCTGGCGACGTACCAAGCAAAGGTACGGGCGTCAGTGGCATATGATGAGTACCGAGCATAGGTACGAGATCGTCTGATTAGGCGATGCGATATATTAGTGTCAAGTTGTGGCACGGGCTCACCTGATTAGGTGACGCAATGATATTATATATGATATTGCATTATGACACGGGCTTGCTTGATTAGGCAATACAAATATATGAGCATATCTATTTCTATGCATGTGATTGATTATATTACCTACTGTTGAATGTTATAGTTTAATCATTTTGTGATAATGAAATGTATAATTAGCTATTTAATGTATCATTCTTTATTACTTTTCTTGCTGAGTCTATGTGACTCACGGGTGCTTTGTGGCGCAGGTTATGGCAAGGCAAAGTTAGAACAACCATGAGATGGCAGTCTTCTCCAGCAATGTACATATTGACCCCACCAGCTTGCGTGTTGAGTTGACAGGAGTTGTTTTAGACTGGCTGTGTCTACTGTATTTTGAATTGTATTTTGAATTATTGTTGTATATCGTATTTTGGATAAATCTTTTATAACAGGGATTTCCGGAACTCCTTTTTACTGCCGTTATAATGTCCGTTTTTAGTGTTTTATTTTAGTCAAGTTTTTATTATCCTCACAGTTTTTAATAATTAATTAATATATTAGTATTAAACTAGTTTTATAAATTCATACACGTGGCGTTCCTATAGATTAGGGCGTTACAGCACCCGTGTTCGGTCCCTCAAATCTAACAACGCTCATCCCATGATGGCGTTGTGGACAGCGACAAGGGGAGCTTCGGTTGGATGACAGATTTGGCTGTTTTGGAAGTAGTTCCATCCATCCAACTCCACCCATTCGAAGTCCTTGTCCACATTTCCTGCATTCACATATAGTACATACATAAAAATATTTAGAAAGAAATACTAATGATATAGGGTAGAAATAAATTGATGTAAGGAGTACAGTTATTACTCGAAATTGTTATGAGATGATTTATTGAATTGTTAAAATTCCGTTAATGTACATACAACACACGGTTGTAGTACATACCAATCATTTTTTTTACACATCTTCATTGTAGTGCAACAACAATACATATTTTAATATCTTATATTTTTTACGCTCTACATATATCTATAAATTTTGTAGGGAAGAAAAAAATGACTTAACTTGTGAACAAGGGAGGATAACCTTTATATAGTACTTGTTGATTTGATGTGTGGCATTTTCGATATGGTAAAATTAATATTAAATATTTACATTTAAAACCTGATTTGACTAGACTATACAATCTATCAATGAAAATGATTTTGTCAATGCATTGAAAAAAGGCATTTGGATAAACCCAACCAAATGGGCGGATTATTCAAATTTCAAATGAAAAATTAAAAAACTAAACATGTTCATTTCCATGATATTACTAATTACTTGATATTTATATGTCATTATTTTAATAATATTTTACCATCAATCCGTATAAGGTCACATCAGTAGGGTGTACGATCTACTTTCAAAACTCTAGCTCATACCATATCAAATATTAAAACAACAACAGAACACGCAAAAATATCCCAATAAGATTTTCAAATTGAAAATATTTTTTCATTTGTTCTCATCAAACCCAAATATGCTCCGCAGGTCACGCATTATTGAAATTTGATTGTGACGTACTGTGTACAGACTTTGACTTACGTATTTTAAAAACTTTGAACATATTCAAATACGCTGCGAATGTGAGGACTTATGTAGAAATACGTTATTAGAATATATAATAAATCATTTATATTTGGTAATTAATTTGTAGGAACCACTTTCGCTATAAAGATGGAAGTTATTTTTGTGAGTAATGAAGGGTACAAAGTTAGGTGATATGACATCCACTTATTTTATTATGGAATTATTTTATAAAATCTGACATTTCAATTGTTGTTGATAACTTATTGGAAATAGTGAAACTCAATGGCACATATTCGGTCAACATAGTTCCATTCCAAATAAAATTTAAGTTTACAGTTACAAAGACATACCCAATAGAACACAATTTGTACATAACATAGTTCTATCCCAAATTAAATTTAATTAGGATCCTTTATTTTACACTGTAAATATAGATTGCAGTGAGATGAATTTGTAAATATACTATAATATCGGTACTGTTATTACATGATGCTTTATCTGACCTAAGACTTTAAAAACGTTGACGTTTTCCTCCCCGCGTCTCGATTTTGTTCGAGAGTCTGGCGCACCAGTAGTTGTGTCAAATATGATAACACTCATCCCACGATGGCCTTCTGAACTGCGGGAGGTTGAGGTTCAGTTGGATGGCATATTTTGCGGTGTCTCAAGTAGTTCCGTCCAGCCTAATCCACCCATCCGAAGCCTTCGTCAACATTTCCTGAATATACATGTAGTACATACATAAAATTTCTAAGAAACAATTTGTAATAATATACTATTGAAATAAATAGACATAAAGAGTTGAGTTATTACCCAAATTTGTTATGAGATGATTGATTGAATTGCTGAAATTCCCTTGATGCACCTACAACACACGGTTGTAGTACATACCAATCCTTCTGTTTACACATCTTCACTTCGGTGCAACAACAATACATAATTTATTTTTTTTTATATATTATCCCTATACATATGTCTACAGAAAGGGAGTGACTTCTCTAGCAAAGAAAACAATACTAAATTGAGGTGTGAAGGAGTAAGGAGATGTAGAGGGCTATATATAGTACTTGTGAATGTGATTGTGTTGTGTAGTCTTGTCAAAAATTAAAAAATAATAATTAATACAAACTGGTACGGCTAAAGATGAGGTGATATAACCCCAATATAAATCTGATTTTTCAATGCCTTGAAAACTGTAAGTTCAACAAACCCAACCAACTATTAAATTTTCCTTGAAAGACGTAATTTGAACTAACCTAATGATCGGTTTTGTTATGGTTTGGTTGAATTTGGTTAGAAAAATTATGTATTTAAATAAGTGAAATGTTGTTCCCATCCCTAAACTTGTCACATGTAGCAACAAATATCCTGATATTATGTCCAAATAAACATGTGTGGCCAAATGAATAAGAAATTAAATTATGATGTTTACTAATAATGAAAACTCAATATTGTTATTAAATAGGATTTTAATATTCCATTAAAATATTATTCGTTGGAATAAATATTACAATAATTTTTTTAAGATTACATTAACGTATTAATCGTTGGAATAAAGATTATAATAATTTTTTGAATACTATACAAAAATAGATATTTAATAAAAAACAATTTAATGTTATGAATACAGTAGTAGTTTAAGGCAGAAAGTGACTCCGGTATTAAAGTCAGGAGAATATTGACTCCGGTATACTACTGATGAACTGAGTACATACTGAACCCATAAACACTGACAGTGACAGTGTGAGTACTACCAACGGTAGAGTGCCACTCAGTAGAACCCTAGCGGGACTGGGTTCAATGAGTTCGTTCGAAGAATAGTGACTCCGGTACACCAAAGGTAACCTGAGTACGTACTACGTGTCACGTGACCCATAAACACCGCCAGTGAGAGTGTCAGTACTACCAACGGTTGACTGCCGCTCAGTAGAACCCTAGCTGGACTGGGTTCAGTGAGTTCGTTCGGAGGATAGTGACTCCGGTACACCACAGGTAACCTGAGTACGTACTATGTGTCACGAGACCCATAAACACTGCCAGTGAGAGTGTGAGTACTACCAACGGTTGACTGCCGCTCAGTAGAACCCTAGCGGGACTGGGTTCAGTGAGTTCGTTCGGAGAATAGTGACTCTGGTACACCGAAGGTAACCTCAGTACGTACTGACGTGTCACGGGACCCATAAACACCGCCAGTGAGAGTGTCAGTACTACCAACGGTTGACTACCACTCAGTAGAACCCTAGCTGGACTGGGTTCAGTGAGTTCGTTCGGAGAATAGTGACTCCGGTACACCAAAGGTAACCTGAGTACGTACTACGTGTCAAGGGACCCATAAACACCACCAGTGAGAGGGTCAGTACTACCAACGGTTGACTGCCGCTGAGTAGAACCCTAGCTGGACTGGGTTCAGTGAGTTCGTTCGGAGGATAGTGACTCCGGTACACCACAGGTAACCTGAGTACATACTGTGTCACGGGACCCATAAACACCGCCAGTGACAATGTGAGTACTACCAACGGTTGAGTGTCGCTCAGTAGAACCCTAGCCCGACTGGGTTCAGTGAGTTCGTTAGGAGGATAGTGACTCCGGTACAGCAAAGGTAACCTGAGTACATACTATGTGTCACGGGACCCATAAACACCGCCAGTGACAGTGTGAATACTACCAACAGTTGAGTGCCACTCAGTAGAACCCTAGCGCGACTGGGTTCAGTGAGTTCGTTAGGAGGATAGTGACTCTGGTACACCAAAGGTAACCTGAGTACATACTATGTGTCACGGTACCCATAAACACCGCCAGTGAGAGTGTCAGTACTACCAACGGTTGACTGCCGCTCAGTAGAACCCTAGCTAGACTGGGTTCAGTGAGTTCGTTTGGAGGATAGTGACTCCGGTACACCACAGGTAACCTGAGTACGTACTATGTGTCACAGGACCCATAAACAACGCCAGTGAGAGTGTCAGTAGTACCAACGGTTGACTGCCACTCAGTAGAACCCTAGCTGGACTGGGTTCAGTGAGTTTGTTAGGAGGATAGTGACTCCGGTACACCAAAGCTAACCTGAGTACATACTATGTGCCAGAGATACAAATAGTGACAGGATGTTCACTGTAGTAAGAAGCAGTGACTGCAACCGTATTAATAAATAGCGAATAATAATCTCGTGGGATCAATACTGAATGCAATGATTGTGGGTTTCACGCTGAATACACTGATAGCGCGATCGTGTACTGATGACTCATGTTGCGAGAAGCTTAATTTGCTAAGTGTTGGTCGCCATGTGCGGATTGCTAAAAACAAACGTATTGTGGGCATTGTATACTGTTCGAATATTTTTGAAACAGGGATGACATTGTAACCATAACGAACACCCCGTGAAAAATTGTAATTTTTAAAAAAATATTTCGACATGTAATTTTCGGCGTGAAGATTGAGAGAGAGATAGTATCAGGATGTTCACTATAGCAGTCCCACAGAAATGATGATATGGACCAAGTGTATTTCAGTGTAATATGGGACGTACACTGTTCAATCGTTGTACTTTGTCAATTCACACAGCACTAAAATATTATTTTAAAATAAAGGACTGCTTGTGACATGACATGATACACTTCCCAACGAAACAATCAGCCATGCCCTATTATGTTGTACGAATTAGGCTTTGAAATTGGGATTTTTTTTGGCACCAAGATTTATCAAGTTAAAGGTGAAAGTGAAATTTTTTTTTTTAAAAAAATTCATTTTCCCACCACTAACTCATTTCGAACAGCCTATATATAAATAGGTCCCCCCTTTCCTTGTGAGTAACACACATTATCTCGACCATAGTTAGAACAAAAAAAAAAATTTGTATACCTCACAAATTATAGTACGTCGAACATGATGGCTGGTGGTGGAGAAGACTCATGCGGGTTTGACGGGGGTGGTCCACCTTGAAGAAATTCACTTCAGGGACACCCCCATTGCTACTGTGGTGATCTAGCTTATGTTTGGACTTCTAGTAGTAGAGCAAATCCTGGTCGTCGATTCTTTGGATGTCCACACTATGTAAGAGTTTTGTTTTTTTAGATTCAAAAGTACTTCTCATTTATGTTTCCATTACTTAGGCAGCCATGATAAACTAATAGGGTTATTTTCAACTCAGGAGAACGATGAAAGTCGAGGATGTGATTACTTTTGTTGGATCGATAAATCACATGTTAAAAAAAGTACAGATGCTACACCTGGATTGCGAAACCAAATCAAGATTTTGGACGAAGATAAGAAACGCAATGAGAATGTTATTAGAAAATTAATTTTTATCATTTTATTTACCTTTTCATCATTGTCCAACTTATATTGCGTTAAAGATATGGGTTGTCGCAAAATGAGTGTGTTTTGTATATCTTATGTTCTCAAAACTAATGTTTAACTTAATTGTGTAGAACTTAATAGATACGTGTGGATGATGATGAAAATTACATTTGGTATAAAGAACCCACTATATTGTCAAAATTATATGTTTTCTACATTTCTAATTTGTGTAACAATTTTTGTAAATGGGTTCAATGTGAAGTTGCAAAATTATATGTTATTCACATTTTCGTATTTGTTATGTGAAGTAGCGCAATGAGAATGTTCTATATTCCATATTTTTCTCATTAATATGTTATGAAAAAGCAAATTTACGGTATTTTCTAAGGGGCTATTGTCTATTTACATTTGGTTAAAGTAATGGGAGTTGATATGTTTTCAGCCTTGTGTACAAATACTTGTGAAGTATGATTTCAATCTGAAATTTAATATGTTCTCAAAACTCAGTTTAAACTTCAATGAGTACAAAGATTTGGTAACTAACATGATTTTCTTTAAATAATTAAGAAGTCACCTTTGTCGTGATTTGTAATGTTATAGTACATGTGTTGTGAAAACTCAGTTTAAACTTCAATGAGTACAAAGATTTGGTAAGATTTGGTAACTAACATGATTTTCTTCAAATAATTAAGAAGTCACCTTTGTCGTGATTTGTAATGGTATAGTACAAATCATAAAGTTTTGGGGTTAAATAATTTCAGTGAAGTACAATCAAGTACAAATTATATCATTACGGTAACTTAAAATTGCTTTGCATCAAATTAGAATCGATGGATGAAAGAAATGGGAAATGATGTGTTTTAAACAATAATAACAAATATTTCTCAAGTATGGGTACATTGTCAAACTTAATATGGTGTGAGTACAAAGATTTGCTAAGTATGGTGCAATCTCAAAGTTAATATATTCTCAAAACTAAAATAAACACAAGTCTGTCAACATAATAACCAGTTCCAAACGTGAACTAATAAAAAATAGATGTCTAAATCCAAATGTTCCCAAATCCAAACTAAACAACACACTAATAACACAATCTAATAATAACACAAGTGTTTTTTACAGACTATTCACCATATGAAATCTTAGCCTTGCTAGACCGAATCCTAGGGGAGGCTCTTGAGGGGGGAAACATGTTTGCGTGGCGAGACTTCGCCGTACTGAACCGAGGATCGCGTGGAGACTTTGACGGACTACGCAAAGGGGCCGAGGATGATGCAAATGAGCTGCCTTGTGCAGCCCTACGATCTTCAACCACTTCGGTATGAATTTCATTTTGTTCATCAGTTATGATCCTCGCAACGATTTCCAAACGTGCCTCAATCGGGTGAAACTGTGGGACAATACAGAAACAAAAACAAAAACTTAGAAAATGTAATTAACTCTAATCAACTTGACAGTAGAACACCGAATTAAATTTAAATTAGACAACGTTAATCTCAATCAAACTTGGGTAGTACATTCTGAACTAACTAAATAGTGGTATACCTGATCAACTACTTCTTCCTCATTAGCCACAACCTCCATGTACTTCATGACGTATACACCACAATCTCGGTCATTGTCTTGTTGAGGAAGCCCGTGATCTTTACTGTCAATTCCGAAATCCACAAAAGTCACATTCTTTGACCTATTCTCATCAAACAAAAGGTCCAACGTCGACAGCTGCAAACGTATACAATTAGTTAGATTCAATGAAGAATGAGTTCACATCAAACAATGAAACTTTGCAACTTTACCATTTCTTTCGTAGCGTCGACACGATACTTCTCATCCATTGCGGTGTGTAGCGAGTCTAGAAATGAGACAACCTTGGACTTCATATTAAGTTCGGCACCAAACCAATGTGGTGCACCTTCTAGCGTCAACACCGGCACAAACATCTACAATTGAATAGAGGAACAATAAAGTCATAAATAAATTCAAATTACAGACTATATAGATATTCGACACTACAATGACCAATATGCATCGCTAACATAACTCAATTTTTAAAATTACAATTAAGAACGACCATGTGTATATGATGAAGTACCTTGACGCATTTTTTGAAGTTGTCTTCGTAAAACAGTGTTGACCATTCTCGTTCTTTCGCAATCCTCTTCACATTAAACGAGTCGAGAGTTTTTTGCTGCAAAAGCATTGTTCATCTTGTCAAGTAACAGAAATTACAACCAAACTCAAAAAGTACAAAATTTAACATAAGTTGTACAGCAAAGCAATTACCGAGATGCGAGTGGGCATGTACCAAACACGAGGTTGGTCAGGTAATCGGCTATCACGTTCGTACTTGTTCATTAGTATAGAAAAACAGTCAATGATCTGCAACAAAATGAAATATGATTTAGACATGTACAATAAATGATACATATTTAGTAACTACTTTCACACTTACGGATCCCTCAACTTCTCGCAAGGGTCGCTACGATGCCATGCACCTCCTATCCACTTCAAACTTTCGAAATTTTGCAAGCACATATCTGATTCAATTGTAATCAATGTAACTGTTATTAAAAATTTCTATAAGTATATGATAATGAGAAATACCAAAATAACATTTACTTACCCCGGATCTAATGTGTTGCTAAAAACAAACTTGTAAAACCCATATTGGTTACGGGGGATCGCTTCCTTCGTCTTGAACGGCCCGACAACAGTTCTGCCCGACTCAATAAATTGCTCGTAGGCCTTATCGTTGAAGTCATCCTCAATTAAATGCACATTCTCCGACTGTGTATTCTTTGATTTGACGAGGGCTTTGCCTTTATTCCAGAGAGACGCCACTTCGACTATATCAAAGTCGTCATCCTCAAAGGTCTTATGTGCACAACCTTCATCTTCAACAGATTTTGAAGCAGATAGTGAAGGCGTAGTTACTGACTCCACCACATTTTCCTCGGATTGACCAACAACATTAGTCTTCGAACGGTTAGGGGACTTCAACGGGGACTCCTCCACGGCCTGGCTGCACTCCGCCTTCTTCCCCACTTCCCCAGCAGCATCCTCCTCCAACTCTCGGTCAATACCACCTACACCTTCTCCTTTGTCCATAAATTTCAAAGAAAATGATCTCAACTGAGACTTTAACTCATTAGAGAAGTACTCCTTCAACTCATTGATAGAGCTGACAAAGTGGTCAATGCTCTTTCTTCCTTCCGAGTCGGAGTAGTAGTTGGGCAGTATTACGGGAATTCGAAGTGAGCGTTATCTGTTAAACATAACAAAGTAAACAAATTTAATTTTTCAATCCCAAAATAATTAATATCAACTAAAATCACATTACCACATTATAACCAAAATTTGATGTACCTTGTCGCTGTTGGGACCCCCATTGTCTTTCACAAATTTGTAAGCAGACTTACATTGTTTACTACCCCAAAAATCAACGGGGAGCACTGTTTGGTCAACATATCCAAAGTTCCACTCCACGTGAGTCAAGTACACCAACTGTGACAAATAAATAATGTATTAGTAATACATTCAACTAATAAATCAGAGTATTATATTATAAACTTAATAAACATATTCACATAAATGAAAGATAACAAAATCAATGTACCTGGAGGAATAAGGTGCAGCCAGACACATTCTTCGTATGCTTATTTCAGAATCTGAAAATTGAGTTCATCAGATACCTGAACCCAGCAGTTGCCCAGTTCTTGTGGCGAATGTCCCTGGTAACCCTAAGAGAGTGCAAGTACCCCAAAGTGATATCGTAGCCCGTTTTTGGCGCAAGGACTGTCCCTATCACCACCAAAGAAAATTTAATCAGAAATAGGCTGTCTGCCTCAACGCACTCCAATAAAGATTTCTCAATCCCTGTCAACGACACGGTGTAGTCGACAACGTTCAATATCTCCTCCAGATATCGAGTGTCACTATCACCCTCGGTGACTACAGGATCCCCTCCGTCGTCCACCCCCATAACATCTCCGAACATTGCGGCATATAAGTGAATTTTCCTTCCATACAAATCCAGAATGCTAGTGGTTGGGTCAACATGTTTGATTAACCAACTCACTAGTCGGGTGTCAATGTATGGTGCATCCTCTCTGATGAATGATCCAAATCCAACATTTTGGATCACATCTTTCTGCTCCAGGTTCAGGTTCTTGCAAATCCTGATTAAACGGTTGAAGGAGCATCGACCGTACACAAATGCTTCTTCACTTTCAGCAGCAACCTCTTCCTCATCCACCTCCACTTTCTTCCCCTTGCCATCAGCTACCTTTGGTTTCCTCCCCCTTGTTTGCACTGCCTTCTTAGCGGGAGTAGGGTTAGGGTCATAGTTTCTCCACTCAGACTTCTTCTCGTCGGTCAAACCTTTATATTGCACTTTCAATTTGTCGGTAACCTGAAATATGAGGCAAACTTACATCAACTCCAAAGTATATGGAAAGCATCTTAAAGTATGTCAAACAATTACGACGAATTACGGACAATTGACTTAAAAAAATTGAGTAACAGTCGACATCAAACCTCTTTCTCAGTTAATCCCTTCTCAGCTGCTCGAAGGGCTTTGTAGTTCGCATTGCTACATATGGACATAATTTTAATCAAATATATAATAAAATAAATGTTAAACATCATTCACACGAGTAAACAACTATCCATCATTCAAAACTTACAAGAAATTTCTCCAAGCAACCGCATTATCGTTCGGCTCGGGGGTAACATCCTTCTTTACGGGTTCATTTGCCCCTTTCCTTTTGCGTTTCCCAGCCATGTATGATGAACCTAACCAAATTAAAGATAAACAAATTTAAACGATAAGGACTACATATTTCAGCAAATACACTATATAAAAAAAATAATTGACCAAAACACAATGAAAATCATGCATTGTAATCACCTAAAATCACATCAAATCAACTTAACCATTCGGCATTGAAAAAATTCATATTTCAAACCCACATTTCATGCTTCTTACATGTTACACATTAAAGTACATTAAAATGATGTGAAACTCTTTTCAACTAAATGATTTCTTATACTTAAAAATTATACGAAACAAAAAGCATTCCCAGAATTCAGACTTCAAACACACCATGCACATCAGATAAAAACATATGATGTTTGACACACAAAAAAATTTGCTTCCAAGAAATTGATGAACTACTCCAATGAATCTAAACCTTGCACAACCAAAACAATGAACAAAACAAAACTTAACCAATAACTGCCATACATAATAATGAACAGAACCATATTTGGCAGAACCATATTTATGAAATAGGTCTAAACGGGCTTATAAAAAAAAATTCTCAAACAAGAATTAAATGTGGTAAAATCCAAGTTTTTTTACACACAAAATGGATTGAATTGAACAACAATCACTAAATCCATGAAATTGTAAGACTTAATTGGCCACAAAATAAACCTTTTTGGCTAACACTTAAATCATCAAGATCAGAGCCAAGAGGGGTCAATGACATGTACTATGAATATAATCACGGGTTTCCCTATATTTGTACGACCAAAGCCAAAAAATAAAACTCAACAATGCTTAACCAATCTCGGTACCTTGTACCTCTTAATTCATAATGAACAGAGTACAAAACAAGTTGGAAAACATTTAATATCAGAATTAACAAAACAATGCTTAACTACTAACTGTCATAACCAAATTCAATAAATTCTCCGATAATTGATTTACACAAAAAATCAAAACTGCCATAGTTTTTATCAATAGTGTATCTCATTAACTCATGAATCTTATGTCTAAACCATCAAATTTTTCAAAACAAATTTATGACAATAGGAAAATCCAAACTAAAACTTGTAATTAAAGTACAACAATCACTCACTACCCAACAGATAACAAAAAACATCACATTCCATTGTTTCTTTACCTAACTCAACACATGACAACCATCACAATTCTATTGTTTTCCTTACTTTCAAAAATTTTTTTTGGGTCAATATAGGGCAGCCGAGGGTAAAATATTTGGGTAAAAAAAATACACACCAAAATGACCAAACACGTGAATCCAAAACACTTTCACAATAAAATTACCAAATTACCAAACAAAATTGATTTTCGAAAATAATTATTTTTCAGCAACACTGTACATACCAATGTTTACATTGCTTTTCTTTCTTTCATTACATTCTTTTGTTAAAATTGTTTCACTGTATTAGGATTATTAATCCTTCTGTTCATGATTCAAGAATCATGGCAGTGACAATGGTGAAAACAGAGAATGAAATGCAATCTTCACTAACTGAATATATTGAGTATTATTGCATATATTCAGAGTACAATAGAAGAGTACTTTATATATTGAGTACACACCATAACCAAAAAAATGAAATGCAATCTTCACTAACTGAAAAATAACAACCACTTACAGTGATGAACTAACTCTAACAGACTCTGAACAAAGACCCCAATACACAGGGTATAAATTAATCCAAAACACTTTCACAATAAAAAAAACAAACAAAAAGGGTACACACATGTACCTTCGATTTTCAGCAATCTGAGAATCAAACCTTGTTCACGAAGCAGATTTAAAGCATGTACAAAGGATTAAAATTACTCAATAAACCAAAAATGGAACACAAAAACAAAATTAAATGCACATACATGGTTGAAGAACAACACTTCTCTTTACAAAAGTTTAAATCTTTCTTTAACAATGTTAGATAATTTTTCACATACCCAAACTAAAGAACGAACAAACATGCAAAAGAAGAATAAAATTGGTAGATTCAGAGAAACTTACTTGTACACCGAGGTCGGAGACGGAGCTGGAGAACCAAAAAACGAAGTACAGTAACTCCGAACGTACTGCAGTTTCCTCCCCCAAATTTTAAAATAATTTTAATCACTAAAACAAAATGTGAAGAAGAAGAAGGAAATGTGAAGAAGAAGAAGAAGGAAATGTGAAGAAGAAGAAGAAGAAGGAAATGTGAAGAAGTGTGAAGAAAGAACTATGCCCTAATAACCCACGAACCCACTATTTAGTGTATTTTCAAAATTGGTAACTGTCACCCGTACATCAAACGTCAATCGTTGTCAGTTTTTTAAAAATTAATTAATTAAAATTAAAAAAAAAACCAACCGGTTACCATTCCCCCCCCCCCCCCGACCCTAAATACCCCTACTTTAACCCCAGCCATTAAATCATGCCTCAATTCAATCCAACGGCTACAGTACAATTATAGGGATTGTATTCCCTATTTTGGCATAACGGGACAAAATCCACTCCCTACTTTTATAAAAGTTCATAGTTATTAATCATGTTAGATATTAATAAGATGACAAAAGAAAATGTTTTAAATTATTTGAGTTAATATACAACTCTAGTTTAGCACATTTTTTTATTCTATTTCAACGATTTTATAATCAATATAATGTTATAATACATAATGTATATTACGATAGTATTATAATAATGAATATAAAATTTAGGCTAATTAGGATTTTTGCCCCTGAACTTTTAAGGTCGTTAAAAATGCTCCCTGAACTATTGAGATTGTTGGATTTAAGAACTTTTGTCTAATTTCATTCAATTTTACTATTTCAGTGATTGTTTATGTACTAAACTATGATCCCCAGATTTTGATATCTACCAAATCATGTCCCTCAAACTTTAACATGTACTAAAGTATGGCCCCTGAACTTTCAGCTATTTTAGACTTTTTTATTAAAATTGGAAAAAGTCCTTAAATCCAACAATCTCAATAGTTCAGGGGGCATTTTTAACGGCCTTAAAAGTTCAGGGGCATGATTTGGTACATGTCAAAGGTTAAAAATCCTAATTAGCCTAAAATTTAATACATGATATTAAAAAAATATCGTTCAAAATGATATAATAAAAAAAGATAAGGTATTCTTGGAATCATTTCATAAAACTTGATTAGAATGAACTTTTTCCAAAGGAAAATGTGAAGAAAATGTAAGGAAAAAATAGAAAATAAATTGTTTTGCTTAGTACGGAAGAAAAAAAAATTATACTAAAAGAACTTGATTCTTATTTTTTTTTATCACCAAACTAGTAAATAGCCCGTGCTTCGCGGCGGGTATTTAAATTTTTTTTAAATGATATATATAAAATAAATTTTATATTTTATGAAATGATAACTAAATAATGAAAATTGAATCAAATTTTGTTATTTTTTATATAATTTTTCATCAATACTAAAAACAAAATGTATTTAAAAAATTACATCAAAAATTTTAAAATTTACAATTTGATATAATTTTACAATAGGTGTGATAATTAATAATGATTAGAATTATATATCAAATTTTAAATTTTGATATTTTTGATGTAATTTTTCGTTTCATAATAGGGTAACTATTATACAATTTTTCATCTAATAAAACAAAGAGATATCTTCAAACACTATATTTAAAAAAAAGATAATTAAAGAATTCCCGAGATCAAAAAAAAAAAAGCAATTGATAAATCTATAGAAAACTCATCATATGAAAACTGTTGTCATCACCGTATCTCATTTGTAGTAGTCGCCACTACATTCAAAGTAGATGTTATCACCGTATCTCACTTGTAGTAGTTTCTATATTCAAAGTCGATGTTATCACCATTTCTCACTTGTAGTTATTACTATTTTTCCTATTAAGTTTACCATGTACATAAAATAAATTAAACATTGAGTTAGCTATTCACTTTTTATATGTAAATCATTCTGTTATAAAGTCATTTTTTGAAATCAATAATAATAGTAAAAAAAATAATGTATGTATAATATTTGAATCACAACTTGAAAAATATGTTTGTTTTGTTTTTTTTTTTTTTTTGAAAGAACATAAGTTCATTAAAATTAAGAACAAAAGATGAGAAACAAAAGAAAAATTCTTTCCCCTTAGTACATACCAACATGTTTATTTAATGGCCGTTTTTTTTTAAAAAAAAATATATGCTTATTTAATGAACACAGCAAAACGACTTGCACAATGTCTTGGAGATGTTTAAAGATTTTGATGTATCATTATCATCGAAAAAATAATATAAGATTTTTATTATTCTAAAAGGAAAAAATATAGTTAATTTATGGAAAAAAAAATCCAACAAAGTAAGTTAATAATGCTAAAAAAAGCATGAAGAAAATGTGACATACCACTTTCCATTTTGAATTAATGTCAATACCTATTAAAACAATTAAATAAATAAGTAATGATATATTGTCAATCAAAAGAATGAATAAGAAACTAATATATAAATTTTAAAGTGATGGATAATAAAATATAAGGTAACTGAAAAAAAAAATTGTTGTTAAAAGAAGATTCGTTATGTATTGTATGACGTTTTTAATAAGTAGAGAGAATAGAAATGAAGCGATACAAAGATGAAGAGAGCGGCTGGAGAGAGGGAGATAATTATTCATTTAAGTTTAGGGATGTTGTGATGATCAAATATTAATATATTATGTATTTAGATTAAAGTAATGGTGATTATTAAAATAATAAATTTATAATAATAGATATTTGAAAGTGTTATGCATTTTAGATTAAAGTTATTGTGATTATTAAAATAAAAAATGTATAATAATAGATATTTGAAAGTGTTATGTGTGGCTAATGGTTTAGATTTTCTTTTTTTTTAAAAAAAAATAAAATTAATTAGAATAAAAAATTAGTTGTTGACCGAGGTTTTCGGCAACCAATATAATAATAATATTTAAGAAAGCTATAAGGAATTAATGAGAGAGATTTTTACATGGTTGGGGCATTAAAGAGTCTTAGTCCACGAGTGTGTGTATTTATGATAGTATTTATTACAGAGAATGTTCTTGGTGGTTTTTCCTCTCTAGTTCTTATGAAACCCAGAATTTTCGACCCCTGCCTTAATGAGTTTGGGGGGTATTTATAGTGTTTTTGTGGGGTGATCCCTAGAATTGAGGTACACGTCTTTCTGTAATTTTCAGTAAAGGCACACATTCCCAATGGATACATCATAGGAAATGCATGGTCTAATCCCTAGGCATTGTAGGAGTTTAATGGATGAAGTCCTTTATCCTTCTTGACTGATGTGATTCCTCATAAAGTAGTCGTCACTAGGCTTACTAATCATAGCGTAGTAGCTGCAGAAAGGGGGTTACGTTGTCAGACTTTAAGACATATGGCAGTTTCAATACGCCTTCTCCCATGCGGCATTAAATGCGAGGTGACTGTTCAGATAGGATCTGACACCTCCTAGAGATGCTTTGTTGTAGCTTTGCTCTCCGGGAGTATGTGAAACTCACATGCCTTCTACGGGAGGCATGTTAGATGCTAATCCCTTTGACGAAAGAGACTTAGCTGAATTATCCCAACGTTAAGCCCCTTCAGTCTACGCGTCTCAAGCCGGTTGGTCCACGTATTTTGGGCAAAATTAGGGGCAACATTTACCCCCCAAGCCTTGTTTGGTGAAAAAGTAAACAAGGCTTGCTTAGATGCCTCCGGTTGCCTTATCAGCTTCCTGGCACGTGCTTTGGGCGCGTGGGGATATATTAACGACCATCATTACTGCAGTTATTTGCTTTTTGCAGACAACGATTCGTTTTCTGTCCATTTATTGATACGGCGCATTAAATGGGTGTCAGACGGGTACTCAAACGTTTTCTACCGCCTTGATGAGTGTTTACTCCAACCGTTGGATCTGTAGAATTCGAATCGATTACCATCCTGACCGTACTATGGTGGTTGATCACAGCTGTCTCACACCTATTCTGGCCTATAAAAACTAGCCTTCTTACTTCATTTGGTTACTTTCAGCATTTTACCAAATTTTCTTAGAGTTTTCTCAGAGAGAAAAGAAGCTTCAAACACCATAGATTACTTGCTTCTATTCCTTCGACGTTGCCAGTCTTCGTTCTATCGGCGATCAACACCAACCCCCAGCCTTCAAACTTCATGTAAGTTCTTCGTATACTGTATACTTGCTTACTTTTCGTTTATATAGCAAGTTTTATGATTTCTGGGTTGGATGTCGAACTTCTAGGAATGGGTTTGCTTGAGTTTCTGTATGATGCATTAAATTCCTCTTTTTTGCGTTTAGATTGCTCCTTTCACTATGTTTCTGTTGAAGAATCATCCTCATCTTACGTAATAACGTCTTTAGGGCTTAGAGTAGATCTTGCCTCTTTGGCTTTGCCCTTTTTTCTTTTTTCTCTTTTTTTTTCTTTTTTGCAATGTCACTGCCTCTGGGATTTTTGCACCCGATTCTTGCCAAGGAAAGCCTCTTGGGGTTTTCTTATTTAGCAAGTGTCCGGAGGGGGCCTCTTTCCAGCGGTTAGGGGACCCCCATTCCCTTTTTTGGACATTAAGGTTTGGTTTGGGGCCTAACTGTTGGATTTTCTCTATTATTTCAGAACCAAAATGTCTGCTTCCGCGTCTGGTTCTAAGTCTTCCAAGAAGGGAGAGGTTCAACTGGCCACCCTGGAGGAGGTCATGCAGGGTCCCGTGGCCCAGGAGAACTATAAGTCTCGTGCCAACGGATGGGAGGCGGCTGAGCTCCACTCCACACTCACTTGTGCTCACCAACTTGAAAAAATCGTGGTGGTGGCATGCATCAAACCCTCAGCCTCTGGGACTTTCCACCGGTTGCCTCGGGACGAGGAGACACCCAACCACAACTATGGGGGCTTTGGAGCTTGGAGCCAGATCCATTTAATGTCCGGGGCTATGCTCCCTCTTCAGGACTACTTTGTAAATTCTCTTGTCTTTGTTAGCCTTGCGCCGTACCAACTAATCCCTCAAGCTTACCGCCTACTTTCAGGCTTATTTATTTTGTATGCCGTCCGGAGCTGGGGTTCGCCCAGTCCAGCTGAAATTTTGTATTTTTACGAACTTGTTTCTATCTCCAAGAAGGGGGGCAAATTTAAAGACGGTTTTTATGGCCTTCGGGCCCACCCTTTGAACGAGGGCCCAGTCCCTTTCAACCATCAGAAGCATGTGAAGGAGTACCGTCACCGCTTCTTCTTTTCCTCTGGCTTTCAGGCCATGGACCAACCGGAGCTTCTTACAGAGTGGGTCAGGATCCCACCTTACCTGCGGACCGCGCCTACCCGAGTGTTCCTCCAGCGAGCCAAGACTTTCTCCACTTATGACAAGAAGGCCCTCAATGTTGGGGACTTGGTCACGATGGAGAACTGTCGGAAGGCCAATCTGATATCAGAGAATCAGTCGGTGGATGACTTCAATCTCTCCAAGGTCATCTGTCCGAATGTGAGGACTCCGACTGCGGAAAAGGCGCTCCGGGTGGTGATAATCGCCTCGGCGGAGGACCGGTACCAGAAGTACCTCTTTAACAGGGAACAGGAGCTGGCCTACATCAAGGCCTAGGCGGCAGCCGGGAGGACCCTTCGTCTGGAAGCTCCTCTGGAACAAAGGCCCCCCAGGCCCAAGCCTGTGGTCCTGGTTCCCAATACTGGTGCTCCCGACGCCAGTACTTCAGGTTCTGGTAAGTCTCCTTTAATAATACATTATGTTCCTCCCGTCTGAGAGTATACCCAACTTAGACCTATACAGTTCGATGAGCGCCTTTGTAGGTTTAGAATATTATTTTTCCCACTTAGGCCATTTTTTGGGTCGATCCCGGATGGGCTCCAGACCTCCGGCGCCTATTCCCCTGGACCATTCAGCCCATTTATCTTCCAACTGGTTTCTCCCCTCGGACAGCTTTCTTGGGGATGATGAAGCCAATACTGTGATCCAAGACTTTGCTAGGGCCGAATTATAGAGTCGGGGTAGGACTAGTTTTATTGCTTTTTTGTTCGGCGCATGCCTTCCTCACGATTATTCTAACACTTAGCTTATTTCTTTGTTGCAGCAGCCAGGCCTATGGAAGATCTTCTGGCTACTCTCGCTGAGGCATACAGCCCTGACGCCTCTCTGCCTCCGGCTCCCTCCCGGCTGGTGACCCCCGGGAGGTCCTCGTCCAGTGCCCCTTTAGGCACGATCGTCTTGATAGATGAGGAGGGGGAAGTCGAGGAAGGCGAGGTGGAGGATGCGACCGCCCTTGAGCGCAAGCGGAATGGCAAAATGGTTGAGACTGAGCCTCCCAAGCGGACCCGGAGGGGGGACACTCCGGCGGTGAGCAACGACTCCGGGATTCCTTCTGAAGCGGAGGAATACACTGTGCCGCACGGCATTGTGTTGACCCCTGTTCCCGCGGATGAGGAGAGGCAAAATATCCGAGTCGCCAAGCACAACTATGCCCTGGACGAGTACAGTTGGGGGCACGCTGAGGTGGAGGCCTTAAAGAAGATTCTGCGGGAGGAGCAGCAGAACACTTTGCACGAGGACACCTTCCGAAATCCTTGGGACCTGAACATGGACCCTTTGACGGATTGGTTCAACCGCTTCGTCGGGCCCACCCTAGCTCCTTTCGCCTCAGAGATGACCAGCCAGTTTGTCTCCCACCTGACTCAGTTCCCAGCCAAAAGATATGCGGCTTGTGCCTCCTTGAACTCTGTTTACCAAGTCCAAGACAACAACTCTGCCATGGCCGCGGTGAGTACTTGTAATTTATTTCCTCCTTTGATATTTTTTCTAAGGCATCTAATCTCATTCTTGTTTTTTTTTTCAAATTACTGCCGAGACCAGTCGCCTTTCCAAGACCCTGATCGACCATGGCTTCGTCATATCCAAATTTGGGGGCATAGACGAGGCCGTGAGGATCCTGCGGGATTTGTCTACCAAAAGGCGGGAGTTTCAGGAGGAGACTCAACAAAGGGAGGTCGTTGCAGAGGCAAAGTTCCGAGAGGAGGCCAAGCAAAGGGAGGCTGAGGCGGAGGCGAGGCACAAAGAGGCGCTGAAGGCGGAGGGCGAGGCTACAGCTAGGGCCAAACATGAGCTACGGGAAGCCAGGGAGGCTATGGACGAGATGGCTGCCAAGTTGAAGTCCTTAGAGGAGTTGCATCAGGCGGACTTGCAGTTGACGGCCAACCTGACCGTGGAGGTGAAGGAGCTAAGGGATTTCAGAGATCAGCCCTTGAAAAAGGCCAAAAGAGATGAGCTCCTGACCCCCGTCGTCTGCAAGCATTGCGTCAAGCGCTTCGATGATGGCGTCTATATGGCCTTGCAGTCGAATGGCCAGAGTATCAAACTTGACTTCTATCCCAAGCCTGAGGAGGCTCTTGCTAAGTTTTGGGAGAAGAAGAAAAGGCTTGATGCTTTGCTTGAAGAGCGTCGGGGCCCTCGTCTTCCTCCTCGTATTGAATAGGTCGCGGAGTCCAACCAATTTCACCATTACAACTATTTTTTTTCTTTTTTATTTACAGTCTCTTTTCTTTCCTTTCAGACAATTTTAATTATTATCTTCTAAGGGGAGACAATTATTATGGCCCGTCCCCAGACCCTTAGTATATATTTTTCTTTTTTTTTGGGGACCTGCTTTTGGGTCAGGATATTTAAATATATATATTTTCACTTTGATATATATTCTGCTTGTTTTTACTTTTGGCCTGTTTTACATTTGTCCATGTGGTTTGCTTTATTACCCCCTGAGTGGCATGAAAACATTGTTTTTAAGGCACTCAACTTTATTCGAAATTTAGAGATTGCATACACTTTACGGTACAAATTCTTTTAACAAAGCCTAAGTTTACATTTTTGGACTATTGGTAATACTTCCGGAGATGATCGGCGTTCCACGCCCTGGGCACAATGGTTTCGTCCAATCTTTTTACCTTATAGGTTCCGGAGCCGATCTCATCCTCAATTTCATATGGCTCTTCCCAATTTGGCCCAAGTACCCCCACTCTGGGTTCTTGAGTGGCTGGGAAGACTCTTCTTAAGACCATATCACCAATAGTAAATTTCTACTTTTAACCTTGGAGTTAAAGTACTTAGTCACCTTCTTTTGATAAGCTGCCATCCGTATTTGAGACTCATCCCGGAGTTCTTCAATTTGATCCAACGCTTCTTATAATAAAGCCTTGTTTGTTGTTGGATCGTAAGTTGTTCTCCTGTGGGATGGGAATAACGTTTCCACTGGGACCATTGCTTCACAACCGTACGCCATTAAAAATGGCGAGTGGCCGGTCGTGGTTCTTGGGGTTGTCCGGTAGGCCCATAACACTCATGGCAATTCTTCGGGCTAATTGTTTTTGCAGGCCAGCAGCTTTTTCTTTAGGGTGACCTTTAGGATTTTATTGACCGCTTCTGCTTATCTGTTTGTTTGCGGCCTTGCCACCGCAGAGAAGCTTTTAACGACTCAGTGTTGGTTGCAGAAGTCAGTGAACTCTTCACAATCGAATTGCTTTTCATTGTCAGAGACTATTTTGTGAGGCAAGCCATATCGACACACTATGTTTTTGATAACAAAGTCTAGTACTTTTTTAGCAGTTATAGTCTTCATTGGCTCAGCCTCCATCCACTTGGTGAAGTAGTCTACTGCTACTATCGCATACTTTACTCCTCCCTTTCCTGTTGGCATGGACCCAGTAAGATCTATTCCCCAGAACGTAAAGGGCCAGGGACTAGTCATCAGGGTAATCTCATTGGGAGGAGCTCTCGGTATGTTCGCGAACCTTTGGCACAAATCACATTTCTGGACGTAGTCTAT
Source organism: Cannabis sativa (assembly GCF_029168945.1). Taxonomy (NCBI): domain Eukaryota; kingdom Viridiplantae; phylum Streptophyta; class Magnoliopsida; order Rosales; family Cannabaceae; genus Cannabis; species Cannabis sativa. Next base: position 67,243,626 of record NC_083601.1, read on the forward strand.
GCAATCTTTTTTCATTGTTGGCCAGAAGTACCCTTGTCTCAGTATTTTCTTTGAGAGACTTGGGCCTCCGGTATGATCTCCACAGAACCCCTCATGGACCTCTAGCATAATTTGCTTAGCTTCAGGGTCCGATACACACCTTAAATAAGGCATGCTGAGTCCTCTTCGATAGAGAATTTTGTCCATCATCACATAATGGTGCGCTTGATATTTTATTCTTCTGGATAGTGCTTTCTCTTGGGGCAACTCGCCTTTGGTTATGTATTCGATGATGGGAACCATCCAGCTAGGCTCTTGCTCAACTGTTGTTATGGCTTCTTTTACTTTGATGCTTGGCTCTGCCAAGCGTTCCACAGGTACCACCCCCAGTTTCTCAATTTCGCTGTCCGAAGCTAACTTAGCCAGACAGTCCGCGTGAGCATTCTTTTCCCTGGGGATTCTTTCCACTTTATAGTCCGTGAACTCGTGGAGCAGTTCCCGGAATATCGCCACATATGCGGCCATTTTTTCTCCGCACATATAATATTCTCCTGACACCTGGTTTACTACCAGTTGCGAATCGCTGTAGACTTCTACTCTTTTAGCCCCCACGGTTTTTGCTAATCTCAACCCTGCTATCAGGGCTTCGTATTCGGCCTCATTGTTAGAAGCTGAGAATTCGAACTGTAGGGATGCTTGGAGTCGAAGTCTGTTCGGGGATATCATTGTGACCCCTGCTCCGGATCCGTTCTCGTTGGAGGCACCATCCACGAATACCTTCCACGCCGGGACTGATGGTGTGGGTATGTTTGCGGTAGCTTCAACTTCATTGCACTCCGTGATGAAGTCTGCTAGTGTCTGCCCTTTTATGGAAATGCGTGGAATGTAGTGTAGATTAAATTGGCTTAACTCCATTGCCCATTTGAGGAGCCTTCCGGATGCCTCTAGCTTTTGTAAGACTTGCCAGAGTGGGTAGTTGGTTAATACCTTGATTGGGTGAGCTTGGAAGTAAGGTCTCAACTTTCTCGAGGCCATCAGGAGGCAAAAAACTAGTTTTTCGATCACCGGGTATCGCGTCTCCGCTCCTATCATGCGCTTGCTAACATAGTACACAGGATGCTGAGTTTTTTCCTCTTCCCGTACCAGGGTCGTGCTAACCGCATTCTCAGAGACAGCCAAGTATAGAAACAAGTCCTCTCCGAGAACAGGCTTCGATAGGATTGGTGGCTTAGCCATGTGTTCTTTCAGTTTTTTGAATGCCTCCTTGCACTCGTCGGACCATTCAAATTTTTAACATTTCTTCAAGATGTTGAAGAAGGGAATGCATTTGCCTGTGAACCGGGAGATAAAACGGCTCAGGGCAGCAACCTTTCCGGTTAAGCTCTGGACATCTTTGTGCTTCTTGGGGGAAGGCATGCTCAGGAGGGCTTGGATTTTTTTCTGGATTTGCCTCAATTCCCCGCTGACTGACGATGAAGCCCAGAAAATTCCCCGACTTAACCCCGAAAATGCACTTCTTCGGGTTGAGTTTCATTTCGTATCTCCGGACTACTTCGAAACATTCTTCTAGGTCATCCGCGTGGCTAGTGCACGCCTTTGACTTGACCAGCATGTCATCCACGTATACTTCCATATTTTGCCCCAGAAGGCCCTTGAACATCTGGTTCACAATTCTTGGGTAAGTTGCACCAGCATTCTTTAGTCCGAAAGGCATGACTAGGTAGCAGTATACCCCCTTATCGGTCCTGAAGCTAGTGCACTCTTGATCTACGGTGCGCATCTTAATCTGGTTGTAACCAGCGTACGCGTCCACGAAGGAAAATAGCTTGAATCCGAAGGTGGCGTCCACCATCTGGTCGATCCTCGGCAAGGGCAAACAATCTTTCGGGCAGGCTTTGTTTAGGTCGGTAAAGTCTATACAAACCCGCCATGTCCCGTTGGGCTTTGGCATCAGTACTAGATTGGCTAGCCATTCTGGGTAATACACATCCCGAATCATGCCACTGGCTAGCAGTTTGTCCACCTCTTTTTCTAAGGTTTCGGCCTTCACCGAGTCGAGGGGACATCGTTTTTGTTGAACTGGTGGCATGTCCGGGTTGACATTAAGGACGTGGGTTATGACGTAGGGGCTTATGCTGGTCATGTCTTCTTGACACCACGTGAAAACATCTGTGGCGCCCCTCAGTGTCTTCATTATTTTTTCTTTTTCCTCCGGTTTTAGGCTCTTTCCTAGCCAGAGGACTTTGGTGGAATCGAGGTCGCACACTGACACTTCCTCGACGTCCTCCATGGGTTCTACAATTTTTTCGAATCCCACACTTGGATCCAACTCATCTTCTTTCGCCATTTCTGGCTCAGTAATTTCACGGATCATTAGGACGGGTAGATGGGCAGCAACGTTGTAACACTGCCTGGCCTCCCCTTGGTTTCCTCTTACGGTTCCTATCCCAGCCTCTTGAGTGGGGAATTTCAGGCACAAGTGCCGTATTGACGTGACTGCACCAAAATCCACCAGGGCCGGTCGGCCGAGGATTGAATTATAAGCTGTTGGGCAGTCTGTTGGGTTTTGTGCCCTAAATAAAACCCATTTCAATATAATCAGATTTACTTATTAATAAAGATCAGAAATAACATTTTATGTTGCATGGTTCACATGATTTATTTGATGATTATATACATATAATGTATGAATTCTTTTTAAGTCCAGAACATATGAATTTGTTAAAGATTATAGTGTTGTCAGCACAGTGGAATATAATCTTAATTATATGTTCGAAAGTTTATTCCCTGATTTGTCAGAACACTGAATTTAGACTGACATGGTATAATCAGCGATAGGTATTCTTACACCTTGGAAAAGTATTATGTCCTTTCCAAGACATTGGCAAAGTTTACCAGTATCGGATGTATGGAGTATACATCGGAAGAGACCGATATTGAACTTTGATTAGATATATTAAAACTTACCGTAATATCTATTCAATTCAATATCACCTGTTGATCCTAGATCAAATGACCTTAATCCTGATATGGTTAGGTTCGATCTCAAGAGTACTATACATGTTCTTTGATTTGTTAGTTAAGCCTACTTTTGGGTCAGGGTGATACGTACATTTTGGGAACATGATAGTATAATTGAGTGGGAGCGCTACCATAAATATGAAATCTATAACTTCTATAGGAATTTAGAAGTGAAACGATGATATCCTTCGTGCTTGGCTAAACATAGATAAATGGTGGAGATCTCATTTCACTTTGCTGAAATATCATTTATACGGAGCTAAGTGTTTTAAGGATAAAATACATTGAAGGTGTAACGGTAACTTTGTGCCTTTTCAATGTAGATCATCTATTAGAGGGTCATTGATCACGTTAGGGTTATAACAATGGATAACTAATGACGTGTCTATATCATGGAACATATAGAGCGTTCTATATGACTAAGAGTGCAATTCCAAGTTCTAAATGTGGATTCAACAAGGAATTAATAAGTTAGGGAATTTACTTGGTAAATTCGGTTCAACTTATTGGAAGCTCGGTTATATAGACCCATGGTCCCTATACTAGTTGAGACCAAACTGCTTGTAAGACTCAGTTATTTGATTTTAATTAATCAATTATAATTCTAAAGTTAGACTATGTCTACTTTATGAATTTTCACTAAGCAAGGGCGAAATTGTAAAGAAAAGAGATTCTAGGTTTATTTATTAATTAAGAGACTTTACATGCCTAAATTAATAAATATATTAAATGGAAATATTATTTAATAATTATTTTCAAGTTATTAAATAATTAGAATTGGCATTTAAAAGGTTAAATTGGAAAATTGGTATTTTTTGAGAAAATGGGAATGGAAAATAACAAAATGGGAAAGTTGCAAAGTGAGGCCCAATTCCCTTTGTATGGCCGGCCACATGCACAAGAAATTACCATTTATAGTTTCCATTATTTTAATGCCATACAATTCTAACCTAAACCTAGAGGGTATTCTATAAATAGAAAGTGTTGGCTTCAGGAAAAAGAAAACAACTTTGAACATTGGTTTCTTTCAGAAAAGCCACACGCCCCTCTCTCTCTTTTCTTCTCTCTAAATTTTGAAACACTTGAGTGAATGAGTAGTGCCCACACACATCAAGTGGTACCTCAATCATAGTATGTAAGACTATGGAAAATCAACCATCAAAGAAGGAGAGAAGGAGATCCAGATTCAGATCTTGATTATGCTCTGCTACAGAAAGGAATCAAGGACTAGAGATCTGAATGGAAGGAGTCATAATATTCCGCTGCACCCAATGTAAGGTTTCTTAAACTCTTATGTGTTTATTTTCATTGTTTTAGAATTCATATTAGGATGTTAATGAAACATACTTGTTAGTAAATCTAGATCCTCGTAAAAAAATTTCAACACAGTCCACCACCACAAATGAGTAGTATTTGAAAGTGCTTTGGGGTGTGTCTGGGCACAAGGTGACTGGGAGCCTCACTTTTTCCATTGGGATAAGTGTTGTTCGGTTAAACCCCGTGAGTTGGGAACCGCTTGGTGAAAGATCTCGGTCCGTTAGGCCTATTGCAGTGAAGGCCTCTTTGAATAATAAATTCACAGAACTCCCGTTGTCGATTAGGACTCTGGCCACAATCTTATTGGCAATGGGAGTCTCTATGACCAAGGGGTCATGATGAGGAAAATGCACTGTCTTAGTGTCCTCTTCTGTGAATGTAATGGGCTGGTCCATTAGCCGGGGCCTTTGAGCTGGGAGTTGAATGACCTCCCAAACTTCATTGTGCTTCACGGCCCCTGCGTAACGTTTCAGCTCCTTCCGGGTAGTTCCCCCTGTTGGGTTTTATGCCCTAAATAAAATTTATTTCAATATAATCAGATTTACTTATTAATGTAGATCAGAAATAACATTTAATGTTGCATGGTTCACATGATTTATTTCATGATTATATGTACATAATGTATGAATTCATCTGAAACCCTTTTCACATACTTGATCCTGTTTATTATGTTGTCAACACATTGGAAAGTAAACATGACTATGTGAATAAAGTTTCCTAGATTTATCAGACACAGAGTTTTACTGATATGATAATCTACAACAGAGTTTACTTGCATTTGGAGAAATGCTACGTTCTTTCCAGAGCATTGGTTAAAGTAAAGCTCAGGTTGGATGCATGGAGTATGCATCGGAAGGGACCGATATTGAACTTTGACTTAGATTTATTAAACTTACCGTAATATCTATTCAAGTCAATATCGCCTAGTTGATCCTAGATCAAATGATCTTAATCATGTTATGATTAGGCTCGATCTCGAGAGGCTGTTCGTGTTCTTTGATTTGTTAGTTAAGCCTACTTTTGGGTCAGGGTGATACGTACATTTTGGGAACACGGTAGTGCAATTGAGTGGGAGCGCTAACATAAACATAGAATCTATAACTTCTATCTGGTGAATAGTAAGTAAAGGATGATCTCCTTCGAGCTTGACCAAATGAAAATAAATGGTGGAGATCTCATTTCACATAAGCTGAAATATCATTTATACGGGGTTAAGTGTTTTAAGGATTAAATACATTGTAGGGTGTAACGGTAATCTAATCCCTTTACAGTGTAGATCATTCATATAGAGGATCATTGATCAAATTAGGATTATAACAATGGATAACTAATGATGTGTCTATATGGTGGAACATATAGAGCATTCTATATACTGAGAGTGCAATTCTAAGTTCTATGCGTGGATTCAACGAAGAATTAATAAGTCAGTGAATTTAGGTTATAAATTCTTGATCTGCTTATTGGAAGCTCGGTTATATAGACCCATGGTCCCCACACTAGTTGAGATAATATTGCTTGTAAGACTCATATAATTGGTTTTGATTAATCAATTATAATTCTCAAATTAGACTATGTCTATTTCTGAATTTTTCACTAAGTAAGGGCGAAATTGTAAAGAAAGAGTTTTAGGGGCATATTTGTTAATTATGATACTTTGTATGGTTCAATTAATAAATATGATAAATGACAATATTATTTAATAATTATTTATAGTTATTAAATAGTTAGAATTTGCATTTAAATGGTTGAATTTGAAAATTGGCGTTTTTGAGAAAATCAGATGCAAAAAAGATAAAACTGCAAAATTGCAAAAAGTGAGGCCCAAATCAACTTTGTATGGTCGGCCACTTTTTTAGGGTTTTCCCTCTGATATTTTCATTATTTTAATGCCAAATAATTCAAACCTAACCCTAGTGGAATGCTATAAATAGATAGTGAAGGCTTCAGGAAATTAACACACTTTTCTTCTGACTTTTCATTCAGAAAAAACTGAGCCTCTCTCTCTCCCTATCTTAGTATTAGAGTAGTGCCCACACACAACAAGTGATACCTCAATCATAGTGAGGAAGATCGTGAAGAAAGACTTTCAGCAAGAAGGAGTTTCAACACTAAAGAATCAGAGAAAGAGATCCATGTTCAGATATTGATAATGCTCTGCTACAGAAAGGAATCAAGGGCTAGATATGTGAACGGAAAGAGTCATATTATTCCGCTGCACCCAATGTAAGGTTTACTAAACTTTATATGTGTTTATTTTATCGTTTTAGAAAGTTCATATTTAGGGTGTTAATCAACATACTTGTGAGTAGATCTAAGATCCTGGTAAAATAATTTCCAACAACTGGCCTCAGAGCCATGGTAATTGATTTGCTTGCAAGAAATTTGGACTTTAAAACGATTGTTTGATGTTTTGGATGGTATCATGTTGTATTGAGTGTTATTTGATGATTGATTGATGTTTGTGAATTTTCGTGAAAAATAATTGAATATATGTTTCTGGAATTATTTTTATTTGATAGTATGAAAAAAAATTAAGCAATTTACTTTTTTACAGAACCCAATTTCGATTTAATTTGAATTAGTTATGATTTTTTGAAGTTTCAAAAAATATCGGGATCGAGCAACAGGCACACGCGCGTGGAACAGGCTGCATGCAGCCTCCTGCGCCCACATCCCTCGCCCGTGCACCCTCAAATGCGCACGCGGACAGTATGCTTGGCATACTGTCCGTACAGCTCGCAAATTTTTCGTTTTTATTCGTTTTTTCATGCTATTTCATGGATTTAACTTCCGATTTTTATCTTATCTTATTTTTAAATTTAAGGTCAGATATTAAATTTTTAAATTAATTTTTTTTAAAATAATTTGACCTTATTTAAATTTAAAATAAGATAACTATAATCATGTAATTTTAAATAGATGTAAGATATTTTGCTAACTTTTAAATTTTGTTATTTTATTTATTTAAATTACATTTAAAATCTGAAAAAGATATTTATTTTATCTTTTTTAATTTAATTTTTATTTATAAAATAACATTAAATTTTTAAAAGTAGTTAGCAAATTTTGAAATGATATTTAGGTTGGTTAAAACCTAATTTTTCAAAATTGTAGGTTTAATTTTAAATATTATTTTATTAATTTCAAAAATATTTAAATTTTTTATAAAATTTTTTAATTTTCGAAAATAATTTTTTTTATTTAATTATTTTTTCGAAATTATTTATTTAAAATTAAATAAATCCTACACCCAACTATCCAGCTAACCTTGTTGCAGGAGTATGTGTTTTAGCTTGTTTGTAAGTTTTTAAAACCTATTATTGCTTGATTGCAAATAGCCATTGTTAACTTGTTAACAGATCCAATGATCTGATTTTAACTCATGGCTCCCTTGGTCAAGTAAATAATTTGTAACAGGTATATTTACAATCTTCTTTCATCTGTGTATGACCTAGCAACATGATAGGATCCATCCAAATTGTGTGCCTGTGTGAGCCTATGTGTTTAATTTCATTATAGATGCATATAGGTTGTTGTTGCTAAATAAAATATCATAGTTCTTGATAGATTTTATTTAGGCCCATTTAGTTTTGGGCCTATTCAATTAATAACAGTTGTTCATTTTAAGGTTAAACTCCTCTCTTTTGGGCCTTAAGTGAGAGTTGGGAGCCATAGTAGTGGGTACGACATACTGAACCCAACACCCCCTCACATGAACCACCCCAATTGTGAAGGCCCATTTGCCTGATTTGAATAACTGTACTAGGTTAATTAAATTAGTTTAACCTAATAAAATTGATTAGCAACATAATTAATTTCATTTATTTTGAAATTAATTTAAGAAAACCATAGTTTAAAGAATTTTTTATTCTAAGCTAAACTATATGTATTTTCTTGTATTTAATTAAATATAGAATTATAACCATCTAGATTCTTTCTGAAGCTTAATTTAAATTTTTCATTAAATATTCCTATTTAAGTTGATATTTAGTTATCTATAACTAATCAACTTAAATCTGAATATCTTTTGGACTTAAAATTTCAAAATTAAGCTGAGGAATTATAGGAATTGGTTATTAAGATTCTTTAGATATTTTTTAAGTTGATATCTTTTCGAATATTAACTTAAAATAGAATATTTTCAAATTAAGTGGTTACAACTTAATTTTTGATATTTAATTAAATTTAAATTTGAAAATATTTAAGTTCTAGATTTATTCTAATACAACTTAAATTAGATATTTTTTCAAATTTTGAGGAAAAGATACTTAGTAAAATAAGATATTTTCTAGATAGTTATTTCTAGACTACTTATTATTTCTAATATTAAAATAGGAAAATATTATACATTGTGAAATTAATTATTTAAATAATTAATTTTGGTACAATTTATTTTAAGTATATTTTTCCTAGTATTAAACTAGAGATTAATAATTAAGCCTTCTCTACACTTAATTATTTATTTCTTGAATTTAATACATTTAATTAATTTGAAAATTAAATATCTAAGTTGATTTTCATCATGATACTTAAATATTTCTTTTTCATGACACTTAATTAAATAGAAAATTATTTTTAGTTGAAATTTATTTTTCAACTAAATTTAAATAATTTTCAAAATATACATTTTTTATTTTATTAATCAAATTTCAAAATTGCATTTCTTAAATGCTGGAATTTCGAATTTTATTTGAAAAATAGATTAAAGTTGTAAATTATTTATTTTAATTTAGCGCCAACTTAAATCAATGATTTTTTCATTTAATGATTAATTAAAATAAATGAAGTAAAATATATTTAATTAGAAAATGAATTAATTAGTCCATGAAAATTTAGATAGATATTATCTGTTTTTGCTTGAAGTATTTTTCTAGTGTATTTAATTAAATAGAAAATTAATATTTAAGTTGATTTTCATCATCATACTTAAATATTTAAATTTTTCTTATATATTTAATTAAATAGGAAAATTATATTTTTTGTTGTAAATTAATTTTATTAATTAATTTTGGGCCAACATTAAATTAGAATAATTTTTCCAGGATTTATTTTTTATTTTAACATGCATTTTCAAAAATTGTATTCTTAAATACTTTAATTTTTTCGAAATGCAATATATATTTATAGAAAATTAAATTTGAGTTGTAAATTAATTTTGTAACAACTTAAATTGAATATTTTTCTAAATATTTATTGGAAATTATTACTAAGATGGAAGTAATTCATGTTATTTTCATATCCATCTATGTAAAATTTATAAATATTAAATTAAAATTTATATTTAGAATTTTTCATTCTAAATTGGAAATTTTAATTAAATAAATATATATTTAGAATAAATAAATAATGAGAATCAAAGAAAATACAACTCTCTTTAAATAATGAGCTTTATTATTATGATATTCGATCTCCATTGTTGGTTTTACATCGCGTTTGTTTTAGTGAGTAATCCTCCCTAATGGAGGAACGTTCATTAGCAATTTCGCACCGTTTAATCTCGAAAGATAAGTAGTTTGTAAGTGTTTTATATGGTATGGATCACCCTAATGGTGGCGACCATATTTGACTTGCAAATTATGAAACAATGGTGGAAGCTCATAAGATAGAATTGCCTTGACTCTCGCCTAAACAGGACAACGCTGAATTCCAATCTTGATCGAATAAAAGGTTGCTAGAATGTTTAACATTTTAGATGAGCTGACAACTCTATTCAATGGATGGTAGCTTTCACTCTCGCCTAAACGGGACACTGATATCAGTTTGTTGAAAACCTTGGAAATTATTTAGGATTGTATGTTTTAGTATTTTCACTTGTCATTCCTACTTGCTATATGCTTAATAATTTATGAATTGTGTATGAATTTATATTGAACCATGTTATTTTCTGTTATTAAGTTGTAGTTTAATTTCGAATCTTCAGGTTGGTCTAACTTGGTTTGTTTATCTAATGAGATAAATCCCTAGTGGATTTTCACCATTAGACATACATAATAGTGTTAGATCTCGAAAGATAAATATTGTATATACAACATCTAGCTTTTCATCAATTGATGACACCTTAGACTAGTATTTTTACAATATGAAACAAGAAGATTATATAAATAAGATTACTTTGACTCTCGCTCATCGAAGCATCGTTGGATTCTTATTTATAAACGAAATTATCCTAATTCCTCTTAGCTTATTCATTTCGAATTAGCTCAATAACATATCATTGGATGAATGGTTTATATATCATTTAATGTCATTATATTTTCTCTTAAGAAATTAAATGACGCATATGATTATAATCCCGAAATTCTATTCCCAATTGATATAAATCCTCAATCTTAGAAATCTCCTACTTGTATGGGCAAATCAGACTTAGAGTTAAATTAGTAGTGGTGGTCCAAGAAAGAATTACTCATTATATTTGGTATAAATTTAAGTCTTTGACTTTAATTTTAGAATCCAAACAGAAATTTTCTTATATTTCTATTTCCAGGAAGCAATACAGTTACACTTTCTCAAGTGTTTAATATCCATCTTCTATTAATGGATTCAAACTATATGGAATATGAGTTTAGTATTCTGTGATCAGGATCCACTTGCACTATTCTAAGAACTCTTTGATGTAACTATACCTAAGTCATCAAAACGACACAACCACATTTTATTAATCTATGGCATTTTATCTTGTTCATAGTGGTTTTGACAAGATCAATCTCTGCAAAGAGTTAATATGCCTATATCCACTGAAAGTAAGTTCATCTCATTCGCAGATGGATGCACATTCAGGGGTGGAGAAATAGTTAGTAGATATGCAGTTCAAAAATCATTAAATTGATTTTTGAATTATATCCAAACTTACCTCCCCAGAAATTTCAAGTTGCATATTGATGATTAGTTACTAGTCGTTGCCTAAATCCTTCTATGGTAATACAATTTCAGAATGATGTAATGGTTGTATACTTAATGTAAATCATTACTAGATTCATGGATGACCTAATCAAAATCTTAAGAAAAGCAAGAACTGTTAACCATGTTTTGTTAGCTCTTCTAAGTGATTAGGGGTGGACCATCCCATAGTCAATAGATAAGAAAGTGTTTGTTCAAACAAATACTACTTTTCTAAGATAATGACTAAGTCTGAAAATAAAGTAGCAAATAAAGGAGATATTTTTTTTCTTGATTCCAAAAGTGTTCTATCATCTTATATGACATATGATGATCCCACTGGCTCTGTTGTCTTGTCACAACTAAAGAGGTTAATACTATTTAGTTTTCTTAGACATAATTCACAGTACCTTGTCGTAGTGGAAGAGTTTCTAGGAACTCACCTTCTTATGACTTGGGAGACACTAGTGATTAAAATCCATTGTGAGTTTAAACAAGTAATGGATTGTCAAAATAAGAAACTAAGAAGAAAAGCCAATAGAACTATGGTTTAATCCATTCACATGGAGTAACCTAAAGTTTTCTATTACAATGACATAAAAGGAAATTTTTGTTTATAAGTCTATTCAATGGACTTAACAAATTTCCTGTTCCTAGTATTATAGGTTTGGGTTTATCTAAACCTATGGCTTGTGGTATACCTGGTAATTACTTACTCTAATGCAAGCAACTTACTTTAGTAAAATGCTAAAGTATTTTCTTTCTAACGGAAATCTATAGAAGCTTCACAACTTCTTAGGCATAGATTTTATTTCTCTAAGGAAAAGTCTCAACTATTCGAGAAAAGATAAAGCCATGAAAGAATTTCTTATATCAACAGTGAGAGGTCTTGGACATGCTTTAGTATCCCATAGACCAGACACCTGCTGTTGAGTGGGAGTAATGAGTAGGTATCAGATTAATCCAGGAGAGGAACATTGGAAGACAATCAAGTAAATCTTAAGATTAAGAAGAGGAACTATATGTTAGTCTATAAGGGTGTGTTTAAAACTCTTAGACTACACCACATCAGATTTTGAAATTTGCCTTTGTGCTAGAAAATCTTTCTGATAAGATGGTGATTACTCTGGGGTGGAATAGTAATTTTGGAGAAGTGTAAAAACCTATCTGAAGTCTCTAGGTCTACCAGAAAGGGACTGAATGTTAAAGCTACAAGAAAGGTACTTATTCAGTCTAAGGAAAGTTCTATACATCTTTGGTACAATTCCAAATTGCCTTAACTACTAGTGTTAATTTCCTGATTAACCAAAAGTAGTTGCCAAAGGTACAGAATCCAGTATCCCAAAAAGAGTAGACATATAGAGAGGAATTTCACATTATCAATGATTTTGTGATTAAGGAAGAGTAATGGTGGAGAAAAGGTTGTGTTTAATTCAACCTTTCAGATCCTATTACGAGGAGTTTACGACTACTACACTTGATTTGTATATCAAGGTGTTGAGATTATTTGAAACGCACTTTTTGTTTTATATTAGTGCAAGTGGGAGTTTGTTGGGTTTCATGCCATAAATAAAACTCATTTCAATATAATCAGATTTACTTATTAATATAGATCAGAAATAACATTTAATATTGCATGGTTCACATAATTTATTTCATGATTATATGTACATAATGTATGAATTCATCTGAAACCCTTTTCACATACTTGATCATGTTTATTGTGTTGTCAACACATTGGAAAGTAAACATGACTATGTGAATAAAGTTTCCTAGATTTATCAGACACAGAGTTTTACTGATATGATAATCTACAACAGAGTTTACTTGCATTTGGAGAAATGCTACGTTCTTTCCAGAGCATTGGTTAAAGTAAAGCTCAGGTTGGATGCATGGAGTATGCATCGGAAGGGACCGATATTGAACTTTGACTTAGATTTATTAAACTTACCGTAATATCTATTCAAGTCAATATCGCCTAGTTGATCCTAGATCAAATGATCTTAATCCTGTTATGATTAGGCTCGATCTCGAGAGGCTATTCGTGTTCTTTGATTTGTTAGTTAAGCCTACTTTTGGGTCAGGGTGATACGTACATTTTGGGAACACGGTAGTGCAATTGAGTGGGAGCGCTAACATAAACATAGAATCTATAACTTCTATCTGGTGAATAGTAAGTAAAGGATGATCTCCTTCGAGCTTGACCAAACGAAAATAAATGGTGGAGATCTCATTTCACATAAGCTGAAATATCATTTATACGGGGTTAAGTGTTTTAAGGATTAAATACATTGTAGGGTGTAACGGTAATCTAATCCCTTTACAGTGTAAATCATTCATATAGAGGATCATTGATCAAATTAGGATTATAACAATGGATAACTAATGATGTGTCTATATGGTGGAACATATAGAGCATTCTATATACTGAGAGTGCAATTCTAAGTTCTATGCGTGGATTCAACGAAGAATTAATAAGTCAGTGAATTTAGGTTATAAATTCTTGATCTGCTTATTGGAAGCTCGGTTATATAGACCCATGGTCCCCACACTAGTTGAGATAATATTGCTTGTAAGACTCATATAATTGGTTTTGATTAATCAATTATAATTCTCAAATTAGACTATGTCTATTTGTGAATTTTTCACTAAGTAAGGGCGAAATTGTAAAGAAAGAGTTTTAGGGGCATATTTATTAATTATGATACTTTGTATGGTTCAATTAATAAATATGATAAATGATAATATTATTTAATAATTATTTATAGTTATTAAATAGTTAGAATTGGCATTTAAATGGTTGAATTTGAAAATTGGCGTTTTTGAGAAAATCAGATGCAGAAAAGATAAAAAGTGAGGCCCAAATTCACTTTGTATGGCCGGCCACTTTTGTAGGGTTTTCCCTATGATATTTTCATTATTTTAATGCCAAATAATTCAAACCTAACCCTAGTGGAATGCTATAAATAGATAGTGAAGGCTTCAGGAAATTAACACACTTTTCTTCTGACTTTTCATTCAGAAAAAACTGAGCCTCTCTCTCTCTCCCTATCTTTGGCCGACCACTCCCTCTCTCTCTTCTTCCTAAAGATTTCGAAATTCTTAGTGTTAGAGTAGTGCCCACACACAGCAAGTGATACCTCAATCATAGTGAGGAAGATCGTGAAGAAAGACTTTCAGCAAGAAGGAGTTTCAGCACTAAAGAATCAGAGAAAGAGATCCAGGTTCAGATATTGATAATGCTCTACTACAGAAAGGAATCAAGGGCTAATATCTGAACGGAAGGGGTCATATTATTCTGCTGCACCCAATGTAAGGTTTACTAAACTTTATATGTGTTATTTCATCGTTTTAGAAAGTTCATATTTAGGGTGTTAATCAACATACTTGTGAGTAGATCTAAGATCCTGGTAAAATAATTTCCAACACCCCCGATGTGAGGTCCTCCTGAGATCATAGCCACTCTCCCGTTGGGTCTTGGTGGCAGGCCAGGAATATGTTGGGCATCTCCGAGGGGAGCAACTGGGGCCAATACTCCGGCTACACCCCCTGGTGCCCCTTGAGGCAAAGCTCCTGCTGCCTGAATCGGATTGAGGTGAGGCAACCGGTTCTTGATCCACTCGTAGAGATGTCCCAATCAGATCAAGTTTTTGATCTCGTCCTTGAGATTTTTGCATTCATTGGTGTTGTGCCCAATGCCGTTGTGGTACTCGCATCTTTTATTGGGGTCCCTCTGGGAGCTGTCCTTGTACAAGGGAGGCGGTCTCCGGTAGTGTGTGTTTTCCCTGGTAGCAAAATACACACGCTCTTGGGAGTCTGTTAGCTTCGTGTATTGGGTATATTGGGGAGTATACCCCCTGTTCTTTCACTTATCCTCCATCCGGTTGCTTCCTTTTGAGGACCTTTTGCTCCGAGAGCTTTGAGAAGGACCGACTAAACTTGTGGCCGGAGCGGAGTGAGACGGGGCTTGTCCATTCATCCCCGAGGGATTTCCAAAGTGAGAAGATGCGGGGGCCAAGGCCTGGCTTTGACCATATCCGGGAATAGCAGAAAATTGTATGTTGCTCATCGGTGGAGCGGCTGTTGGCAACGTTCCTGGGAGCTGAGCTCTGGGTACGTATCCTGCTATCCCGCTGGGATAGTATCCCCCATAGGCCACTATCTGGGCCTCTTCCAGGTTGATATATTTTTTGACTCTCTTTTGGAAATCTTGAAGGTTGGAAGCTCCTTCTTATTGTAACTCGTTCCAGAATGGAGTCCCTGTACGGATGCCTGCTTGAAGAAGAGCAAGCTGTTGTCCGTCATCGACTTTCTTAGTTTTTGAGGCTTCTTCCTTGAAGCTCTTTATGAAATTCTTCAATGTCTCCGTGGGCAGCTGCTTGATGTTAATCAAGGCGCTGACCTCCAGATTAACTTTTCTTGCGGCGACAAACTGTCTCCGGAAGCTGGTTTGCAACTTATTCCAGCAATCCACGGATCCTGGTTCTAGTTTCTTGAACCACTCTTCCGTGGATCCGCTTAGAGTAAGCGGGAAGCACAAACACTTGGCGTCGTTGCTGACTCTCATGACTGTCATGACTCGATTGAACCGTGACAGGTGATCGCTAGGGTCCGAGTTCCAAGTATAAGCTGCCATTTTGGGCATCTTAAAATTTTTGGGGAGCTCCGCTTCCAGGATGTGCTTGGCACATGGCTCCCGGTCTTCACAGTCAGAGTCGGAGTCATCGCCTTTTTGTCTTCGGGAGACTCGGGCGATGTCTTTTCGGAGTATGGCAAGCTTTGCCATGATTCCTTCGTTTAACGTTCCCGTAGAGACTACGGGTCCATATTTCTTTTGGTCCAGTTGATCCCGGAGGTCACCGTGTTTCCCGTTAATCTGATGTCTCAGATCGATGGGAGAATATTTCTGGCCCCTTCTTCCTCTCCCTCCGGGTTCTTGGTGCACGGAAACGCTCTTTCAGTCCTCTCGATCCTGAGGGCCAAGACTCCCTTTTTGGAATTTGGCCCTCTGCGGACCTTTCCCTTTCGGGACATCTGAGCGGACCTTTCGCGGATCCTGCACCTTTTTCTTTTTCCCAAGAGTGGAAGTAGGGTTTTTCTTTGGGTTCCCTTCGGAGGGATACCTTATGGGGCTAGGTTCCCTAGACTTCTGCTTTTGGGTACTTGGAGAGGATTCTTCTGGCCTCTCTCCAAGTCCAGCAGGGATGGCTTTAGGATGCACGTGGATTCCTGCTGCCTCCATGGATTTTTGCATGGCCAGCATCACCTCTTGCATCTTTTGGTTTTGTTCTTTTTGGGCTGCGATTTCAGCCTCGTGATCGGCAGCCTTTTGTCTCAAGAGTAGCAGCTCAGTGTAGCTACCTTCGTCGTAGGCGTCGTACTCGTCGAAGTTTCCTTCATATTTGTCATCGTGGGTTCCTTCTTCTTCCTCAGAGCCCACATTCGCTCTTGAGGCCACATCCTCATCGTTTGGGTCTTGAGCATCTTGAAGAGGACGAGGTTGACGTGTGTTTCGAGTCTCCACCATTGTTGTGTTGTAATGTACTGTCTACTTTCAGATGCTTCCTTCAGCTCTCAATGCAAGCACCAAAATGTTGACCGAGGTTTTCGGCAACCAATATTATAAAAATATTTAAGAAAGCTATAAGGAATTAATGAGAGAGATTTTTACGTGGTTGGGGCATTAATGAGCCTTAGTCCACGAGTCTGTGTATTTATGATAGTATTTATTACAGAGAATGTTCTTGGTGGTTTTTCCTCTCTAGTTCTTATGAAACCCAGAATTCTCGACCCCTGTCTTAATGAGTTTGGGGGTATTTATAGTGTTT
Organism: Cannabis sativa; assembly: GCF_029168945.1. NCBI lineage: Eukaryota > Viridiplantae > Streptophyta > Magnoliopsida > Rosales > Cannabaceae > Cannabis > Cannabis sativa. Next base: position 67,260,647 of record NC_083601.1, read on the forward strand.
TTGTGGGGTGATCCCTAGAATTGAGGTACATGTCTTTCTGTAATTTTCAGTAAAGACACACATTCCCAATGGATACATCATAGGAAATGCATGGTCTAATCCCTAGGCGTTGTAGGGGTTTAATGGATGTAGTCATTTATCCTTCTTGACTGATGTGATTCCTCATAAAGTAGCCGTCACTAGGCTTACTAATCATAGCGTAGTAGCTACAGAAAGGGGGTTACACCGTCAGACTTTAAGACATATGGCAGTTTCAATATGCCTTCTCCCATGCGGCATTAAATGCGAGGTGACTGTTCAGATAGGATTTGACACCTCCCGGAGAAGCTTTGTTGTAGCTTTGCTCTCCATGAGTATGCGAAACTCACATGCCTTTCTCCAAGAGGCATGTTAGATGCTGATCCCTTTGACGAAAGAGACTTAGTTGAATTATCCCAACGTTAAACCCCTTCAGTCTACGTGTCTCAAGCCGGTTGGTCCATGTATTTTGGGCAACATTAGTAAAATTTAAAAACTTGATAAATAGATTTGATTTTTTTAAAAGAATTTTTAGACTGCCACGTCACCTTATTAATAATAGTATTAAAAATTTAAAAAGAAATATGAGATTAATTAACTAATTAATTTTTTTTAGAGTAATTTAGAAAAAAAATATGAGATTAATTAACTGTAATATATTATAATAATTTAAATTGATATACAATTTAATTATACAATGGACTTAAGAGTTTTTGTGAGTAGAGATAAATCAGGGTCTCTTATTCACAATGCTATTCGAGTATATTTTGATGATAATTCCTTTCTCATCCCCCATTTGTTGGAATTTATTTTACCAGGATCTTAGATCTACTCACAAGTATGTTGATTTAACAACCTAAATATGAACTTCTAAAACGACAAATAAAACACATAAAAAGTTAAGAAACCTTACAGTGATGGTAGCGAAATAATGTGTCTCCTTCCACTCAGATCTCTAACCCTTGATTCCTGTCTATCGCAGAGTATAATCAAGATCTGAGCCCGAATGTCCTTCAGATGGATGTGATCCTTCACAGTCTTCCAATCTATGATTGAGGTACTGTTTGCTGTGTGTGGGCACTTCTCTCTCACAAAGGATTTCGAATTCTCTCTCTTTTTCTCTCTTGATTTCATGTATAAGTGATGCTTTCGAGAGGAAGAGAGGGGCGGCTATATATAGTGAAAGGGAGAGCTCAACTTTCCAAAATAAACAGTTTCCTCTTTTACTGAGTAATTGATTAACTGCCTTATTTGGTGTGATCCACGACTTTCCTATTATTGCTAGGTTTAGGTTAGCAATTACTTGGCAATTAAAAAATGAAAATAATAATTGGGAAACACACATCATGTGGCCGGCCATGGTGTGAATGGGCCTCACATGGATTTTGCACTTTCCACAATTTTATTTCTATTTTCCCAAAAATGTCATTTTTTCAATTCTAACCATTTAAATGCCAAAACTAATTATTTAATAACTAAATAGATTATTAAATAATATTGTCATTTAATATATTTATTAATTAGACATACAAAGTCTCTTAATTAATAAATAAACCTAGAAACCCTTTTCTTTACAATTTCATCCTTACTTAGTGAGAATTCTCAAATTAGACATGGTCTAACTTTTAGAATTATAATTGATTAATCATAAATCAATTATAGAGTCTTACAAACAGTATGGTCTCAACTACAATGGGGACCATGGATCTATATTGCTGGGCTTCCAATAAGTTGAACCGAATTTACCAAGTAAATCCCTAACTTATTATTTCCTTGTTGAATCCACTCTTAGAACTTGGAATTGCACTCTCAGACTTATATATAGCATATTATATGTTCCACGATATAGATATGCTATCTCATTTAACCATTGTTATAATCTTAATGTGATTAAAGATCCTCTATATAGATGATTTACATCGAGATGGGATAAATTTACCGTTTTCACCCCTCAATGTATTTGGCCCCTTAAAACACTTAGTTACCTGTAAATGATGTTTTAGTGATCTAAAATATAGTCACTGAAACAAGAGCTCATCCATTTACTTCTATTTAACTAAGCTCGAAGGGAATCATCACTTGACTTCTATACACCAGTAGAAGCTATAGATTCCATATTTATGTTCAGCGCTCCCACTTAATCATGCTATCATGTTCCCAAAATATACGTATCACCCTGACCCAAAAGTAGGCTTAACTAATAAATCAAAGAACATGAATAGCACTCTTGAGATTGAGCCTAAGCATATCAGGATTTAGATTCTTTTAATCTAAGATCAACTACTGATATTGACTTGGAAAGATACAACGGTAAGTTTATAATATCTTTGACCAAGTTCAATATCGGTCCAGTCCAATGTATACTCCATACATTCGAAACTAGTATACTTTACCAATGTCCTGGAAAGAACATAACACTTACTCAAAGTGTAAGTATACTTCATCGCTGATTATCACATCAGTGTAAATCCAAAACACTGATGAACAGGGACTTAGTCTTTTGAATCATATAATCACAATCACATTCCACTGTATTGACAATATTGTAATTGTGAATGAATATATGTTCTGGACTTAACTGATTTTGTGCATATATATTAAACCATAAGCATGTAAAATACATGTTAACATAAACCACTTCAAAATTCTAAATTGATAACTAATCAGATTGTAATGGGTTTTATTTAGGGCACAAAACCCAACAAACTCCCACTTGCACTAACATAAAACAAGTTGTGCATTACAATCAATCTTTTATATTGATCTTCTGATCAAGTGTAGTATATTTGAATCCACCCATATTGCTGGAACCAGGTTCATAAAACTTATGAAACATCCTTAACTATATGCTTTACTCATCAAGGGATACTGAAATCCTTACTGCTTATTAAGTACATCTGAACAAACAGAGGACATATCTCTCAAATTTTAAAATTTGGAATTGAGATAATGCAGTGTAGAATTTTCTTCAGTAAAATAACTTTCTGGTAATTTCGAATTTACAAAGTTATGTATATCTTCTCTGATGGAGCTTGAATTATTATAGATGAGTTTTTACACTCTTCTGCAATAATTCCTCCACCCCCAGAGTAACCACCATCTTAAATTCTTAATGAATTGGTGTGGATATTAGGATTACTAATGTATAGTTCCTTAATATCTAACATATAGGTCACTTTCATAAATCTTTCTTGATTGTCCCCTAATGTTCCTTATTTGATTACATTTCAGATGGCTCCCACTCAATAGCAGATGTCTGGTTAAAAACTTTTAACCTCTTACTATTGTTTGAGGGATATCTCGTTGTGACTTATCGTCTTAGTCTAAAATTGTAAGTTTCTTTAAGACTAGATCATCAACATAGCAGTCTAGTATTTGAAGTGTAAAATACTTGCTAGAGATTAAGCAATCAAATTAATTATACCATAAAATTTTATGAGGATTAGAAATCTTGACTCAAGTCATTCGAATAGACTATGCCAGAATTCTTCTATCTTATTCTCATAATTCTGATAAGTTATTTCTATCCACGTGAATGATTAGATTTGTTTTATCAGTGATGTTCTTAAGTTCCTATCACAAGTGTCAACTAAATGAAGATGGGTAAAGAATTTTAATATTCTCCCACTCAATTAAGGTAGTGTGATACATTATCAAAAAAAAATTATTGGTATCATTATTTATTACAACAGTAAATCTAAATTAGAACATATAATCAAGATCAAGGACTTATTCTGATAATAGCTAATTTATTATATTATTTTCATGTTTAAAATTATGTGTCACAAAGAGTATTGTGGAATAAACTCCACCCCTAAGTATATAGAGATTATGATCCACCCCTAAAGGTTGTATAGATCATAATTCTCTAAGTGTAATAGAGTTTATGTGGAGTTGAATATAATCCAGATATTATTCTTAACTTTTTCTCCACCCCTATCAGATCAAAAGATCTTTTTATTAAACAAATTCTTAATAATTATTTTAGAATTAACAATTACTCATAAACATAGAAATGATTTCTAGTGTTTATGTAGTAATAACTCTGTGAAGAGTTTAAATAACTATAGAATTTGTATCAATAATAAGAACACATACACATACAGACATAATATAATAATAATTGGTAATTGATTTATCAGATAAAGTAATGAAGCTCAACTCATAGATTACAATTTATTTAAAAAAAAACTTTATTATAAACCAAAAAAAAATTGTTTGCAATATTATGAGAGCAGGGAATAAAATCCCAAACTTGAAATCCAAATTGTTTTAAAATTTAAACAATTATTTCAAAAATAAATAAATAAATGAGCTTCTTCTTTATCTTTGACGAACTCCATCCATAATCCAGCTTTCAGATCCAACTCGCTAAGACAGCATCCGAGTTTAAGAAGCTTGAGCTATAAGAAGAAAAATAAACAAGGTTAGTAGTCCAGAATTAATAATCCAAATAGATAATAATTCACTAAAACACATCAGTTTATATAAAGAAATACCTTGTTTCTTTGCAAGAAGCTTAGGACATTGGGAATGGCCTTTCTCATTGCAGTAGAAACATTTTTCTTTTGGTGTATCACCAGAAGCTGTAGCCCTTTTGTTCTTAGCTGCTTTTGCAGCTTGAGCTCGCTTCTTGGCATTTTTCTACTTCTTCTTATTATTGGATTTGGAAGTAGAGGCAACGTGTGCCTCAAGATTATTCGTCCTATTACCATTTCCAGAATTCTGAGGTTTACTCCCTCTTTTCTTGGGACCTCCAATCAAATTTTCATATGTCTGAAGGTCATTGACTAACGTGTGAAAGTCTTGTTCCTTCTTGTTCATGACATAATTTGATGTATAGGGCAGAAAATTTGGAGTCAGACTATTCAAGATGAGACTCACTTGAGTAGTCTGATCCATTTCAGCACCATGATTCTGGGCTTCCTGTAAATAACCTGCCATTTGGAGAAGGTGATCACGCACATTCTGATGGGGTTCCATCCGTGCATTGATAAATTTCTTAGTCGCGTCAAAGCGAGACTGGATAGATGCCATACCGAATAGCTCAGTTAACTGCGTCATGATTTCTGCAGCCGTGACAGCGTTAGCAAACCTTGTTTTCAAGGTGTCAACCATGCTGGAAAGCATGAAGTATCGAGCTTTGTTGTTAGCATTCTGCCGACGCTCAAACTTCTCTTTAACAGCTTTGGTTGCATTGTCACCTGGCTGTTCAAGAGACGGCTCAGTCAACACAAACAATGCATTTTCACCTATGAGAGCAATATTAATGTTCTCTCTCCATTTTGGGAAGTTAGATCCATTTAGCTTATTTTCAGTTAACAGTGACAACATGGGATTCGACATGGCAATTCAAGATACTACAAGATAATTAATAGAAATCAATTATGGTTTAACACAAAATCTTATTCAGAAATTATTAGAACATAGCAAGTAGGAATGACTAGAGAAAATACTAAAAAATACAATCCTAAATAATATCCAAGGTTTTCAACAAACTGATATCAGTGTCCCGTTTAGGCGAGAGTCAAAGCTATCATCCATTGAATAGAGTTGTCATCTCATCTAAAATGACAAACATTCTAGCAACCTTTTATTCGATCGAAAAGAGAATCTGACGTTGTCCCGTTTAGGCGAGAGTCAAGGTCATTCATATTTCATGAGCTTCCACCATTATTTCATACGTTTGTAAGTCTTATACAGTCGCCACCATTAGGATGATCAATACTAATATAAAAAACTTACAAATATACTTATCTTTCGAGATTAAACGGTACTAACTTGCTAATGAACGTTCCTCCATTAGGGAGGATTACTCACTAAAACAATAGCTATGTAAAACCAATAATGGAGATCGAATATCTTCATAATAAAGCTCATTATTTAAAATGTATTTTCTTCTATTATTTATTTATTTTAAATATATATTTATTAAATTTTAAATTTAGAATAAAACTCTAAATAAAATTTAATTTAATATTTATAAAATTAAACTTAGATGGTTAAGAAAATAAAATGAATTATTTCCATCTTAGTATTAATTTTCCAATAAATATTAAGAAAATTACTTAATTTAAGTTGTATTAATTTAAATTAATTGACAACTCAAATTAAAACTTTCTATAAATATATATATTGTATTTCGAAAAATTAAAGTATAAAATTATACAATTTTCGAAATACATTGAAAAATAAATTAATCTTTACTAGAAAAAATACTTTAAGCAAGAATACTATCTATCTAGATTTTCTTGACTAATTAATTCAATTTCTAATAATATATTTTAGTTCCTTTATTTTAAATTAATCATTAAATGAAAAAATCATTGATTTAAGTTGATTCAAAATTAATTAAATAAATAATTAATTTACAACTTTAATCTATTTTTCAAGATAAATTTAAAATCATCTTGCATAATCAAATGCAATTTCGAAAAATGATTAATAAAATAAATAAAATATATTTTAAAAAATTATTCAAATTTAAGTTGTTATAAAAGTATCCAACTTAAAATAATTTTCTATTTAATTAAATATCATGAAAATAACAATATTTAAGTATCATTATGAAAATCAACTTAGATATTTTATTTTCAATTTAATTAAATGTATTAAATTCAGGAAATAATTAAGTATAGAGAAGGCTTAATTATTAATTTCCAGTTTAATACTAGGAAAAATATTCTTAACTTGAATTGTACTAAAATTAATTATTAAATAATTAATTTCACAATCAATGATATTTTCCTATTTTAAAATTAAAAATAATAATTAGTATATAAATAACTATCTAGAAAATATCTTAATTTAACTAAGTATCTTTTCAAGATTTGGAAAATATCTGATTTAAGTTGTTATAGAAAGAATCTAAAATAAGCAACTTAAAATTTTCCAAATAAAATTTAATTAAATATCAAAATTAAGTAGTAACTACCTAATTTAAGGATATTCCATTTTAAGTTTAAAATCAACTTAAAAAAAAGGGTAAATACCATTTTAGACCCTCTGTTTTGCAAAAGTTACCAATTGGACCCTGTGTTTTGTTAAATGACAAAATGGACCCTGTATTTTCTAAAATAGTACAAATAGGACCCTGAATTGATTTTTTTGTCAAAATAAAGTTTAATTATAATCCGATCTAAAAGTGCTGTGATAAAAATATTTACATTTTTTGTATCTATTCGTATTAAGCATTGTCTTCAAGTTGGTTGTATTAAAAAAAAGTTGTCAAAAATTAAGCTCAGGGTCCTATTTTTACTATTTTAGAAAATGCAGGGTCCATTTTGTCATTTAACAAAACACAGGGTCCAATCTGTAACTTTTGCAAAATACAGGATCCAAAATGGTATTTACCCTAAAAAAAATATCTTAAGAATCTCCAAAAACCAATTCCTAGAATTCCTCAACTTAATATTAAATTCAAAAGATATTCAAATTTAAGTTAATAAGGAAAATTAGTAATAACTAATTTATAACTTAAATAGGAATATTTAATGAAATAATAAAAGTAAGTTTCAGAAAGAATCTAGTTAGTTAAAATTATTTATTTAATTAAATACAAGAAAAATACAAATAGTTTATCTAGAAACAATATCTTAAACTAAGAGTGTTTTTCTTAAAATTAACTTTAAAATATTAAAATGAAAATAAATTTCATATATTTTATAAGTTAATTATGTTGCTAATCAATTTTATTAGGTTAAACTAATTTAATTAACCTAGTACAGTTATTCAAATCAGACAAATGGGCCTTCACAATTGGGAGTTCATGTGAGGGGGAGCTGGGTTCAGTATGTCGTACCCACTTCTATTGGCCCCCATCTCTCACACAAGGGCCAAAAGAGAGGAATTTAACCTTAAAATAAATAACTGTTATTAATTGAATAGGTCCAAAAACTAAATGGACCTAAACAAAATCTATCAGGGTGTGACAATTTATTTAGCAACAACCTATATGCATCTATAATAAAATAAACATATAAGCTCACACAGGCACACATATTTGGATGGATCCTATCATGTTACTAGGTCATACACAGATGCAAGAAGAATGTAAAATTTACCTGTTACAAATTATTTACTTGACCTATTGACAATTGAACCATGGGTTAAAATCAGATCATTGGATCTGTCAACAAGTTAACCATGACAATTTAGATCAAGCAATAATAGGTTTTAGAAAAACTTACAAACAATCTAAAATACATACTCCTACAACAAGTTAGATTTGGATAGTTGGATGTAGGATTTATTTAATTTTAAAATATTAATGTATTTCGAAAATAATAACAAATATTTTCGGTTTTTAAAATGAAATAAAATAATATTTAAAATTAAACCTACAATTTTAAAAAATTTAGGTTTCAAGTAACCTAAGTATCATTTCAAAAAAAAAAAAAAATTGCTAACTTACCTTTTAAACTTCATGTTATTTAATAAATTAAATATTCAATAAAATAGAAAATGATAAATACATACCTTTTTCTGATTTTACAATTTAATTTAAGTAAAAATAACAAAATTTAAAAGTTAACAAAAATATCTTATTTCCGCTTTTAAAATATCATGATTATAGTAATCTTATTCTAAATAAGGTCAAATTATTAAAAAGGAAATATTTTATAAAAAATTTAATTTCTGACCTTAAATTTAAAAATAAGATAAAATAATCAAATTTTAAAGAAAATAAAAAAAGAGGTAAGCAAAACTTGATTTTAACCTATTTTCAAATTCAAATTACACTAAAATCTAAAATTAATTTTGAAAAATCAAATTAATTTATTTCTGATAATTAGATTTGAATTATGAAAAATAAAATCAAAATACAAAACTATACGAAAAATCGGAAGTTAATTCCATGAAATAGCATGAGAAATCGAAGAAAAACGAAAAAAATGGCAGGTGGTATGGACAGTATGCAAAAGCATACTGTCCTCGCGCGTAATGAGGGGAAACAGCCGAGAAAACTCGGCGCAAGCACCCCTGGGCAGGATTTCCGCGCACGTGGGAGGGGTGATCACCACCCTGATTTTTTCCGATTTTTAAAAATTTATAACTAATTCAAATAAAATCGAAATCGAGTTCTGTAAAAAAGTAAATTGCTTAAAATTTTCCAAACTATCCAATAAAAATAATTTCAGAAACAGACAATTAATTATTTTTTCCAGAATTCACAAACATCAATCAAACATCAATATGACACACCATGATACCATCCAAATCACAAACAAATCGTTTTAAGTCCAAATTTCTTGCAAGCAAATCAATTACCATGGCTCTGGTACCAGTTGTTGGAATTTATTTTACCAGGATCTTAGATCTACTCACAAGTATGTTGATTTAACAACCTAAATATGAACTTCTAAAACGACAAATAAAACACATAAAAAGTTAAGAAACCTTACAGTGATGGCAGCGGAATAATGTGTCTCTTTCCACTCAGATCTCTAACCCTTGATTCCTGTCTGTCGCAGAGTATAATCAAGATCTGAGCCCGAATGTCCTTCAAATGGATGTGATCCTTCACAGTCTTCCAATCTATGATTGAGGTACTGTTTGCTGTGTGTGGGCACTTCTCTCTCACAAAGAATTTCGAATTCTCTCTTTTTTTCTCTCTTGATTTCGTGTATAAGTGATGATTTCAAGAGGAAGAGAGGGGCGGCTATATATAGTGAAAGGGAGAGCTCAACTTTCCAAAATAAACAGTTTCCTCTTTTACTGAGTAATTGATTAACTGCCTTATTTGGTGTGATCCACCACTTTCCTATTATTGCTAGGTTTAGGTTAGCAATTACTTGGCAATTAAAAAATGAAAATAATAATTGGGAAACACACATTATGTGGCCGGCCATGGTGTGAATGGGCCTCACATGGATTTTGCAGTTTCCACAATTTTATTTCTATTTTCCCAAAAATGTCATTTTTCCAATTCTAACTATTTAAATGCCAAAACTAATTATTTAATAACTAAAATAGATTATTAAATAATATTTTTGTTTAATATATTTATTAATTAGACATACAAAGTCTCTTAATTAATAAATAAACCTAGAAACCCTTTTCTTTACAATGTCATCCTTACTTAGTGAGAATTCTCAAATTAGACATAGTCTAACTTTTAGAATTATAATTGATTAATCATAAATCAATTATAGAGTCTTACAAACAGTATGGTCTCAACTACAATGGGGACCATGGATCTATATTGCTGAGCTTCCAATAAGTTGAACCGAATTTACCAAGTAAATCCCTAACTTATTAATTCCTTGTTGAATCCACTCTTAGAACTTGGAATTGCACTCTCAAACTTATATAGAGCATATTCTATGTTCCACGATATAGATATGCTATCTCATTTAACCATTGTTATAATCTTAATGTGATTAAAGATCCTCTATATAGATTATTTACATCGAGATTGGATAAATTTACTGTTTCCACCCCTCAATGTATTTGGCCCCTTAAAACACTTAGTTACCTGTAAATGATGTATTAGTGATCTAATATATAGTCACTGAAACAAGAGCTCATCCATTTACTTCTATTTAACTAAGCTTAAAGGGAATCATCACTTGACTTCTATACACCAGTAGAAGCTATAGATTCCATATTTATGTTCAGCGCTCCCACTCAATCATGCTGTCATGTTCCCAAAATATACGTATCACCCTGACCCAAAAGTAGGCTTAACTAATAAATCAAAGAACATGAATAGCACTCCTGAGATTGAGCCTAAGCATATCAGGATTTATATTCTTTTAATCTAAGATCAACTACTGATATTGACTTGGAAAGATACAACGGTAAGTCTATAATATCTTTGACCAAGTTCAATATCGGTCCAGTCCAATGTATACTCCATACATTCGAAACTAGTATACTTTACCAATGTCCTGGAAAGAACATAACACTTACTCCAAGTGTAAGTATACTTCATCGCTGATTATCACATCAGTGTAAATCCAAAACATTGATGAACAGTGACTTAGTCTTTTGAATCATACAATCACAATCACATTCCACTGTATTGACAATACTGTAATTGTGAATGAATATATGTTCTGGACTTAACTGATTTTGTGCATATATATTAAACCATAAGCATGTAAAATACATGTTAACATAAACCACTTCAAAATTCTAAATTGATAACTAATCAGATTGTAATGGGTTTTATTTATGGCACAAAACCCAACACCATCTCCATCTCGTCTATTTTGTTGCACTCTCTTCTCTCATCTTTTTTTACATGCATTAGGTATTTTAATTATTCATTGTAACTATTTTTTATTATTATGAATAATTAATTTTATATAAATATATATGTATATCTATCTCGTAGTGGATAAGAAATAGTAAATGATTAATAAAAAAAAATCTCAATATTAGATAAAGAAAAAAATGAAAATTCCAAAATTCATATGAAAAAACGGTTAAATTATTAGCATAAAAAAATAAATTGTAAGATTAAAATTGAAAGTCCTAATTACTACCAGTTCAAATTGATGATTCTTAGCAGATTATTTCTATGTTATGAATTAGAAATTAAAAACAATGAACACAGAATTTACAAGCTTCCTCTGCATTGGAAATGCATTCCAACCGAGTAGTGCTTGGGTTCCCTTGAACCGGGTACAGTAACTTTCACTAAACAATCAATTCAATTACAATAACCAGTTCTGATTCTTCAAATCAAACAATGTAATCTAAATTGACTTTTATACAAAGTTACCAAGTGCTTGAACAACCTCAAGCTTTGAGATCTAAACACATTTAGATCTCAAACACAAGAAACACACAGCTGAACTACCTTCAGCAAAGAATCTGAACTCCCTTCAGATCAAGCAGATTTGAACTTCATCTTCAACCTCAGGAAGATCTCTCGAACTTCAATCTGCACAAACAAGAACAAAAACAGAAAAATATGTTGCCCTAGCAGAGCAAGAATCAAGAAGAAGATTCTAACAGAAGAGAGTTAGTTAGTGCAACGGTTCTGATCGAATTTATATACTAAAGATAATAAACCAGACTAACTAACCAACCAGCAAAGTACAAACTGCACACCCTAACAAACTAGCAGAAAGCTGACATGGCACTAAAATGATATTAGTGAAAACAGATGCAACTAACTACAGAACAGATGTTAGAGACAACAAATACTGAACAAAAGCAATATCTAATTTGCCACACAAAACATGACACTTACAAAAATTAAAATGAAACAAAATTTATGAAGAAACAAATAGGGTAAACTCAAAAAACCTTGCGATGAGTATATTCAGTGGTTTGGTGATTGGTGATTTAGGCAAACAATAAAAAGAGTATCGTACTGGTCTTCAAAGAACTTGTGATCTCCAAAAAAAACTATTTGTAGTGATAAAAGAGAATGCATTCACCACATGATTCACATTATTGTATAATAAGGATTTAAAATATGCATATATAGAATGGATACTATCATGCATATATTTAATCAAGTCATGACACATTAAAATCTTCTATAATAATAAATATTAAATGAAAGAAAGTTGTGTGTTATGTATATTCTTTTTAGAAAAAAATACTATAAATTGATCATAGAAAGTATAACCGTATAGAGAATAAATGTAAAGATACATACATATATGGGAAAAAAAATGTTAAAAATTAAGTACTCATAAAAATAACTAAACAAAAATTGCAAACTATTGATGCACCAAAAAGAATAAATAAAACTTTTACCTAGAGATGTTGATTGATATAGTATGACATAAGAATGAAAAAATGAGGAAAAAAAAAATAAAACCTACACTATGAAATTAAAGTGATGTTTATGTATATATTTATAGGGTATATATTTATAGGTTAGGTATTAGATAAATATTTTAATTTTAAAAAATTAAAAAAAAAAAAAAGATAAAAAAACAAATACGTATGAGAAATAATAATATATAATACAAATCAAAAGCTAAAAGTGTGATATTTTAAAAAACCAAAAAAAAAGAAAAAGAAAAAAAAAAGTAAATACGTGTGAAATCTGTTTTTTTAAAAATAATAAAAAATATCAAAAGCTAAAAATGTGATGTTAAATAAAGCTAAAAAAATTATATACTCAATAAAGTTAATTAAATAATTATTATTAAATATAGATTTTGAAATTATTATTTATGAAGTTAATAAAAAAAAAAAAAAATAAGAGAAGTAAGGAAAGAAGAGATAGTTAGATTAAAGTGATTATAGGGTGCCACATTACCGCTTTATACTTCTCTTTATAGAACCTAACTTCTAAAGGTAGGGTTAGACGCACAAAAAGGCAGATGAAGAAAATAATTACTCATAACCAAAATTTCAAAGTTTAACGTACAATAATAAGAATTAGGAAATTTTGAACCCATGTTGATCGTATACGTCAAACATGCTTATTTTCTTGTCTTTTATTATGCTGTAATTTTTAATCATAATATTGTATTAATTATTGTTCTCAGAAGCTTATATAGTACTATACTACCCTTAATATAATGAGATAATGTAGCTGCTTGCGCTCATCATGGATTGGTTGTAATTAATATACTAAGTTCATGGCTCGTATACACTACTTTCCTACTTTCTTTTCAATCTGTTTTAGAATGACAAATCACGACGTTTCAATAAAAAACAAACCCTAATCATGAAGGTTCACCTTTTTTTTCTTTCTTTTGAAATGGAGAAAAGATACTTTGTTGTAGCTAGCTAGGGAGAGAACAAAGAAAGAAAGACTCATAAAAGCTACACTTAATTTCTTTATATATGTTATTATATGCATTGTAAAGTCATCTCTTTTATTACCTTAACCATGAAGGAGCAAAGCAATAAGCTAGTAAAGAATCTTAAAAGCTGCTTTAGATATTTCTTTATACACAATGTAATGTATTTGAGACTTGAGAGCATGGGTAACTGTGTGGCCAACACAATTCCAATAAGAAAAAGATAAGCTCTCTATAATTTCAATATAGAGTGAACCACTCCTATATTGTTGATGTTAATGATGTAAATGAATATGCGTAATTTTTTTTTTAAGAAATAAATTAATTTAATTTGAATTATCAATACAATATATATAAGTTACATTTTTATAGTGTTAGCCACTATGATGCTTTTTTATTTTAAAACAATAAATATAAATTGTCAATTTTAAACCCTTTTATTAGTATTATTAGACAACTAATATAAAGATTCATGATGCACAAATTTGTCACTAATATTAATCAAATATATTCGGTGCCTGGCAAATGTATGTTATATATATGGGTTATATATATATATTTATATATTAATGATGCAAAATGCAAAAAGTCAATAAGAATAAAAATTACACTTACCATCCTTACCAAAAAAAAATAAAAGATTACACTTACCATAAATATGATATTACATAATCAATATGCAGATCATTCAATGATTCAAAAGTTTAAAAAATTATTTATATTAAGAATTTTTCATAATTAGAATAATCTACTCAATTTAAAATGCAGAAAATAAATTGGGAAAAAATGGTGGCCGAAATCTGCAAACAAGAGCATTTGATGACCTATGTAGTGCAACAATGTTACAAAGAAATGAAAAGATTTATATAACCAACTCCTTTATTTATTGTTAAGGTTTTAGCAATATTAGATATTGGAAAATTCTTTAATGTACCTTTTAAAAGGAATGCACTGATATATTTTTATGTATTTTGGTATTTGAAATAATTTTTTAGTTAATTTTTTTCTCGTTATAATTATTTAAGACATTCTGCAAAATTTTAAGAAATTTAGAAAAATTTAATACATCGAAAATAGGTTCCAAATATTGTGTTACACGCATAACTATTATATTTTATACACGTGTGAAATAGACTGTTTGAACACTGCTTTCTCTATTGTAAATTATTTCGAATTTCTCAAAATTTTATAAAATATCTTAAATAACTATAATATACACAAATATGAAAAAAAAAATTGGACTAAAAATTTTTTAAATACCAAAATAGGTAGATGGCGCATCAGTGCATCCCTTTTAAAGAGGTGCATTGTAAAAACACACTTAGTAGATTAAAATTGAAAGTCCTAATTACTACCAGTTCAAATTGATGATTCTTAGCAGATTATTTCTATGTTATGAATTAGAAATTAAAAACAATGAACACAGAATTTACAAGCTTCCTCTGCATTGGAAATGCATTCCAACCGAGTAGTGCTTGGGTTCCCTTGAACCGGGTACAGTAACTTTCACTAAACAATCAATTCAATTACAATAACCAGTTCTGATTCTTCAAATCAAACAATGTAATCTAAATTGACTTTTATACAAAGTTACCAAGTGCTTGAACAACCTCAAGCTTTGAGATCTAAACACATTTAGATCTCAAACACAAGAAACACACAGCTGAACTACCTTCAGCAAAGAATCTGAACTCCCTTCAGATCAAGCAGATTTGAACTTCATCTTCAACCTCAGGAAGATCTCTCGAACTTCAATCTGCACAAACAAGAACAAAAACAGAAAAATATGTTGCCCTAGCAGAGCAAGAATCAAGAAGAAGATTCTAACAGAAGAGAGTTAGTTAGTGCAACGATTCTGATCGAATTTATATACTAAAGATAATAAACCAGACTAACTAACCAACCAGCAAAGTACAGCTGGCACACCCTAACAAACTAGCAGAAAGCTGACATGGCACTAAAATGATATTAGTGAAAACAGATGCAACTAACTACAGAATAGATGTTAGAGACAACAAATACTGAACAAAAGCAATATCTAATTTGCCACACAAAACATGACACTTACAATCTCCCCCTTGGCAAATTATGATCAACGACAAACCACATTGAAATCATCAACAGTTTAGACATACGCAATACTAAAACACAGCCAGTATCCACAATATTAACACAACCCCAAAAAAAAACTGTGTACAAAGTTTATATCAAAAGGTAAGAACAAAGTTTATATTCAAAAGGTAAAATAACTCCCCCTCGATGATCATAATCAATCACTGCTGGAATACGAGACCAGAGGAGCACCAAGAATCCTTGAGTCACCACCATCTGGAGCAGAGACCGGAGCCACATTGGAAGTCTCCCCCTGAACAGCTGCCACATTTGAGGGCTCCCCCTGGACTACAGCAGTGAGTGACGACTCCCCCTGAATACCAGTCCCAATATCCTCGCCTTGTGGAAACCATGAATCAATCTCTTTGTCAATGCCAGCTGATGAAGAAATACCCTGAGCACCTTGAACATCAGCAGATAAAGGAACGTGAGTGGCTGCAGACATCTGTGGCTGACTTTGACCAGCAGATGGGTCTATGGCTGCAGGAGATGGAGAGAGACCAGGAGCAGGCTGATGCTGGTCAGATTCATCTGCAGAAGAGCTAGACACAATCCCCTGAGAGTGAGCAGCTGGAGAAGCTTCAGATTCCTTGAGGACATTGGCCATAGCAGTGAGAACATTAATGACCGATTTTTCAAAACGACGTTGCCTGAGTTGATCACGAGCATAGGAGGTGGCCAGATCAGTAACTGTGGTGAGCAATTGAGATTGCCAAGGAGTTGAAGCAGCACCATCGCGAGAGGAGGACGGACCAGTTGATGCAGATGGTAAATCTTCCATAAGTGATGCCCCAACAGCAGAGACATCCATTACTGATAAGGGAAGTGGTTTGCTATGCACTGGATTGAAGGATTTACCAATGGATGGGACAGGCAGGATTTTATCTTGTTCATACACAACTGGAGAACCTCGTTTAACTATTCTGTTGATCAAGCTGGGATAAGGCAGAGTATGCTTGATACTCTTGGCAGAGGCAGAGCTCATAATCCGATCATACATAAGAGTTGGGAGATCAATACTCACACCAGTTCCCAAGGCATACAAAAATCGAGCTGTGTTGTAGTTGATCGTGGAGATATGTGAATTAGCCCACCAGTTGGACATAGCTATTTTATGGAGAACTCTGTAAAATTCTGAAAGTACAGTGACAGGTAACTCCTTCCCATTCCAAACAAAATTAGGATTGCCAGTAATCTCAGCTCCTACACCCTTAAACTCTGGTTTATATTCATCATTAAATGTGGGATGGATGATGGTTTTGATTTTCAGGACACAACTAATGGTGGAGGGAGCAAACCGAAACCGATTACCTCTAATATAAGCTAGATAAAGGAACTGACTCTTCCTATTGAGAATGCTTTCATCAAGGTTGGCATAAAACTCTCTCACCAGATTCTCATTTGGGGGTTGGAGATGAGTAACAGACAATGACCACCCACGAGACTCAATTAACTCCTTAATTCTAGGAAAATGCTTGAGCTTAACACGGTATTCAGGCCACAATGGGCGACGACATACATTTTCTTGAAATCTAAGCAGTTTATCATTAGAGTAAAATGGTGCATTGGACAGGTTTTGCTCAGACACACTAGGTTCAGGAATTTTGAATTTCTTAGGCACAGACGAAGGAGTAGCATCAGAGGAAACATGTTTCCTTTTTGGGTGAGACTTTGGCAGAGGGGGCGGAGACGAGTCAGACTCAGTGGGAGGCAGGGGTGAAGTGGTGGATGAGGGTGGAGCCTTAGTCGAGGCAAATGGAATTGACATTGACCTAGTAAACCTTCGTGGAAGACTTACAGAGGAAGAAGGCTTACCTGGGATTGGTGTGCATGGAGGCGATTCTGACCTAGTGGGGGACGAGTGGGGTTGCACCGGTGGGGAGAGAGACGACGAGCCATCGCCAGTTAACGCAGACGTTTTCACGAGACGCCCAGCCTTTTTGCCCATTGTTGCACAACCAATACACCCCAGAAACAGTAAAACCCACAGAGAAGTTGAACTGAGCTTAAGAAGATGAATAGTTTGAGTTGACAAGTTTGGTGAAAGCAAATGATGGTAAAAACAGATATTTATTACCATTTATTGAAAAAGACCAAAATGCCCTGATCATTATATAGAATGAAGCCCAAGCCCATTAACAATAGAGCAAAAAAAAACAACAGCCCAAACTCGAGATAGGCAATACGTACCAAAAAAAACGACAGGGAGGAAAAATTATGAAAATTACCACATGTGAAAACAGACACTCAATTTTTAAAAAAAAAAATTAGCTCTTCAGAAACAAATACCAATGCTTTGAGAGACAATCTGTAGAAGGACACCTACACAGGACAACAACACTTAGAGCACAGGTAAGTTAGTCAATAAGATTTGAGAACAACAGGGATCAATATCATATGCATGAGAGGATAACAATTGACATATGAGCAAGGATGAATCACCCAACTACCATTTGTGTGTGTAGTGACCTCATGTGAAGCACCAAGAAGTTGATCAAGGCACTTCACTCATCTCAAATAAGACACTCAAAAGAGAAGAGAGATGACTGTCCCAGTTGTTTGTTTGTTTTTTTTCAAAAAATTTCTTTCCCTTTTTCTAATAATTGATAGACACACACTCTCTGGGTTTTGCCAACCAGTTGAGGCTTTCACTCTTTCAGGGAGATGTAGCCGTCATCCTTTAAATTTTTCTCTGAGAGTGACTCGAAAAGGAGCAAACTTTCCTAGGCACTCAAAGGTACAACGATAGCTCTTCCCATTTCATCCAAGAAAGGTAGCCTTTGCAACTGGGGTAGTGAATGATTCTTCCCTAGACACAGCCAATTAATAATCCAAACACCATGTGAACTCCCTAGACTTAGAATATTGACCAACTTACCATAGCCAGAGGCAGTTGCCTCGTGTAAGATGCAACTTCCACAAGATCAGATGGTGCAAACTCCAATGGAGTTGCGAAGATGAGCAAAGGTGTGAGCATCCAGAGCCTTGGTGAATAAATCAGCAAGTTGAGCACCTGTAGACACATGAGCAATAGTCAACAATTTAGATTCAACCATATGTCGAATGAAATGATAACGCATGTCTATATGTTTTGTACGTGAGTGCTGAACTGGGTTTTTGGAAATGTTAATGGCACTTGTACTATCACAATATAGGACCAATGAGTTCTGTGGAAACCCATAATCAGTAACCATTTTATTAAGCCAGATCAGTTGAGTACAACAGCTTCCAGCTGCGATATACTCAGCTTCTGCAGTGGAGAGGGAAATGGAGTTTTGTTTTTTGCTTAACCATGACACAAGGTTATTTCCCAAGTAAAAACACCCTCCCGACGTACTTTTCCTATCATCTAAGCTCCCAGCCCAATCGGAGTCACTGTATCCAACAATGGACATGTTGGTATCTCTGGAGTACCACAAGCCAAACTCTGAAGTTCCAGATAGGTATTTAAAGATACGCTTAACAGACGGATGATGAGACTGTTTGGGATTAGCTTGATAACGAGCACACAAGCCTACACTAAAGCAAATGTCAGGTCTACTGGCTGTCAAATAGAGAAGACTACCTATCATGCCTCTATATAGGGTGGGATCAACAGACTCACCAGACTCGTCTCTGCTAAGTTTGGTAGTAGTACTTAAGGGGGTAGGGGCATGTTTAGTGTGATCTAAGCCAAACTTCTCAAGCATTTTTCTAACATATTTGGATTGTGAGATAAAAATACCTTGATCAGTTTGCTTAATCTGTAAACCTAAAAAGAAACTCAGATCCCCTATAAGACTCATTTCGAATTCACTAGTCATGAGATCAACAAATTTGACAACTTCCTTTTCACAAGTAGACCCAAAAATGATGTCATCAACATAAATTTGAGCTACAAAAATACCTGGTTGCAAGAGCTTAATAAAAAGAGTGTTATCAGCAGTACCTCTGGCAAACCCATTTGCAAGAAGGAAGGAGGTTAACCTGTCATACCAAGCTCTAGGAGCTTGTTTAAGCCCATATAGAGCTTTCTTGAGTTTATAGACATGGTCTGGGAACTTCGGGTCCTCAAATCCTTTGGGCTGTTTCACATAGACCTCCTCCTGTAGGACTCCATTGAGAAAGGCACTTTTGACATCCATTTGGTGAAGTTTGAATTTCAGGAAACATGCCACAGCTAACAGTAACCGGATAGACTCAAGTCTAGCCACGGGGGAAAAAGTTTCTTCAAAATCAACCCCTTCCACTTGATTGTAGCCTTGAGCAACTAACCTGGCCTTATTTCGAACCACTGTCCCGAACTCATCAGATTTGTTCTTGAAGAGCCATTTGGTGCCTATAATGTTTACTCCATCAGGTTTAGGAACTAGGATCCACACTCGGTTTCTTTTGAACTGCCCCATTTCATCCTGCATTGCATTGTTCCAGAATTCATCCAGAAGAGCCTCAGTTACATTTTGAGGTTCTACCAGAGACACATAGCACGCAAATGCAATAACATTTAGCACCTTGCGACGAGTGACCATAGTTGCATTTGGGTCCCCAATGACAATTGTGGGAGGATGAGCTTTTTGAATCCACGACGGGGGACCCTTCTTATATAATCGAGAGTGAGGTGAGGACACTGCATCCTTGCTGATGGGCTGAGGTGCTGAGATGGCTTCATCTCCCATAGAATCAACAGATGAGGTACCATCATTCTCAGATGAGACTGGTTGGCTGTCATATGGTGTTATCTCTGGTGTTTCTTGATTAAGTGTAACCAGAGGGAGTGATGGGATACATGGGTCATGGGAATCTTCCTCTCCAGATCCAGACCCATTGTCTGACACCTCCAAGTCGTCAAACTTTACATTCATTGATTCCATGACTGTAAAAGTTCGTTTGTTGTACACCCTATACGCACGGCTGTTAGTTGAGTATCCAAGGAAAATTCCTTCATCACTCCGAGCATCAAATTTTCCAAGATGATCACGATCATTGAGTATGTAACAGGTACACCCAAATATATGTACATGACTCAGATTAGGAGTCTTGCCTTTCCACAGTTCGTAAGGAGTTTGAGAAGCACCAGTTCTCAGATGAACTCGATTACAGATATAACATGCAGTATTCACAGCTTCGGCCCAAAACCGGATAGCCACACCCTTTGCACACAGCATGACCCGAGCCATCTCCTGAAGAGTTCTATTTTTGCGTTCCACGATCCCATTCTGCTGTGGTGTAACGCCCTAATGCTAAGGCACGCTACAGTGCTTTTTCAATTATTGTGCAAACTTTGCTAATCAAAGTAATTTCTCAAAAAAAGCGTGTCAAATTAAAATTTTTGCTTTAAACATTAAACTTTATAAAATAATATAATATTTACAAATCCCGGGATCCCGATTTCAAACTTTTGAAAATTTACTGTTTAAACTTTACATTCAAAATATACAAGTTCTGGGTCGCACAGCGACTTTCAAAATACAACACCCAGATGTCCCGAGACCGAACACTCCAGGTCGCGCTGCTTGACATGTACAATCTCACCCAAGCTCAGGTTCACTCCTGTTCAGCCTTTGCCTTTCCTTTACCTACACATGGATGCAGAAACTGTGAGTCAACAGACTCAGTAAGAAATGCATATAACATACCATATAATTTCCGACCTGTAAATAGGCGCCCATACACCTATTTACAGAGCTTAACCGATGAGCATGAACGTTCAATACCAGGGTACAATCACTATACCACATACACAACGTACCTAGCTGTACGAGTGTTGGTAGGGTTTATTCCAATCAGTGAGTAACACTGAGTGATGTACCACACACCTTAGCATTTTCCTATGCTTGTGTTGGTATCACTGTATTGAACTCAAATCAACAACAATCACTGTACCAATACACTCTATAACTTAATCATACAAGTGTTGGTAGTGTTTAACATAACTCAAGCATGCATATATAAACACATATACACACATTCAGATAATCACATCATACATTATACACAGTTCTTACCTGTTTTCCGAATTCAAGTGTGCTGGCCGACCTGAACGGAATTCACGTGCTAGATGGATGCCCTAATCACAATAACGGTAACACAGATGAGTGACTCGCCAAATCACTTTCCGGGACTTAAAACTCGAAACTAAAAGTTTCCCTATCAATAAACCTCATGGCAATACCCTATATAACCCAAAATTGGTCAAAACTAGGGTTCTGGAAAATCCCCCAACAGGCAGACCGGATCCAACCGGTATCCCGGTTCTGGGTCACCAACCGGTCGACCGGTTGGTATAGACCACCCAGAACCGGAATTCCGGTTCATCTGCAGAAACCCAAAAATTTATCCCCCTTGATTCAAATCAATCCCAAACTTAACCAAACTTTCCAGTATACCTATACAATGTATAAACATCCATTTCCAATCAACAAATCACAGAACAAACCAATAATTCACTTTATGCCATTAAAGCTCAAAGCTTGAGTTTCAAAACTCAAGCTTGCTTAAAATCATTCTCAAGCATTAAAAACAGTAGCTAGGGACTTCAATCAACTCAAAATAACTCTAGAATTCGAACCCTAAGCAATTCAAACCTTAACAGCTCCTAACACCCCAAAATACCATTTCAACCTAACTTAAAAACTTAAAAACTAAGAAGGGTTCATTGAAGCTTACCTTAGATTGATTATCTCCTATGAAATCCTTGCTGAAATCCAACAAACAACAACAAACTCCCTTGGTTTGTCTCAGCCGAAAGCAAGAAAGAGAGAGAGATTCATGAACAATGTAATTTTCTAATTTTTCCTTTTCCTTGGTTTTTCTTCAAATGAGACAAAAGGGTTAAGTTAATCCCTTGCTGAAATTAACTAGATTAGGTGTCAAAAACCTAAGGCAGCCACCTATCACTTATTATTTTTAAATGACAAAAATGCCCTTTAACTTAAAACTAGGGTATTTTCAAAGCTAGGGGTAAAATGGTCAAATTCCATAACCCCGCTCAATCCCGATATTTTATTCTCTCTAAATTATTTCCCACTATGAAATAAGGTTCTAAACTTACCCATGTGATCAATCTAGCCATCCATCGCATTTTCCGTTGTCGCCGAGCAAAAATTACAAAATTAACATATTTCACATATAAGCTAAATAATACCCCTAGAGTTTAATAAAATCTCCAGAATTGAGAAATTATAACTCTAATATTTATTTCTAAATATTGGGATCCATATTCAAAAATTAATTCACAAATAATACTAAAATAATAAAATAATAAAAATTAGTGCTAATTGCCTTTTCTAATCCACATTACTAGAGCGGTCATTACAATTATCCCCCCGTTAATAGGATTTCGTCCCCGAAATCTAACCTGAATAGCTCTGGATGTTGAGTCCTCAAATCTGACTCTAATTCCCAGGTGGCTTCTTCCACCTTACTGTTCCTCCAGAGCACCTTAACTAGCGCAATAGTCTTGTTGCGAAGAACTTTTTCTTTTCTATCCAGAATCTGAACAGGTTGCTCTTCATAGGATAAGTCTGGTTGTAGTTCAAGGGCTTCATAACTCAAGACATGAGTCGGGTCTGACACGTATTTCCTTAACATAGAGATGTGAAATACGTCATGAACAGCTGATAATGCTGGTGGTAAGGCTAGCCGATACGCTACCTGCTCGACCTTCTCAAGTATCTGAAATGGCCCAATGAACCTAGGGCTTAACTTACCCTTCTTCCCGAAGCGCCGAATACCCTTCATGGGTGAAACTCGCAGGAAAACATGTTCCCCTGCCTGAAATGTGACATCTCTGCGCTTCGGATCAGCATAACTTTTCTGCCTGCTTTGAGAAGCAAGCATCCGAGCCTTGATCTTATCAATAGCTTCATTGGTCTTTTGCACCAATTCTGGACCCAGGTACTTCCTTTCTCCTGTCTCGTCCCAATGAATAGGAGAACGACATTTTCTACCGTATAACATCTCATAGGGAGCCATCCCTATTGTACTTTGGTAGCTATTGTTGTAGGAGAATTCAATTAAAGGCAAGTACTTACTCCATGAACCCTCAAAGTCCATGACACAGGCTCTCAGTAGGTCTTCCAAAATCTGGATAGTTCTTTCTGACTGACCATCAGTCTGAGGGTGAAAGGCTGTACTAAACTTTAACTTGGTACCCATAGCCTTCTGAAGACTCACCCAAAACTTCGATGTGAACTTTGGATCCCTATCTGACACAATAGATTTAGGGGCTCCATGGAGACGAACTATCTCCTTCACATACAATTCAGCATATTGATCCACTGAATAGGTAACTTTCACTGGTAGAAAGTGAGCCGACTTTGTAAATCTATCCACAATGACCCATACAGAATCATACATCCCTGTGGTTCTAGGTAACCCAGTTACAAAGTCCATTGCGATGTCCTCCCACTTCCATTCTGGAAGGACTAAAGGCTGTAATAACCCTGCCGGCCTCTGATGTTCAGCCTTAATCTGCTGGCAAGTTAAACATTTGGACACGTAGTCTACCACATCTCTTTTCATCCCATACCACCAGAAGTAGGGTTTCAAATCCTGATACATCTTGGTGGTTCCCGGATGCAACGAATAAGGTGTGGTGTGAGCTTCATCAAGTATCTCTTTCTTAAGCTCATCCACACTAGGAACACAAACTCGAACTTTATAAAGTAACATTCCACTGTTCAAGACTGTAAAACCTTTAGGCCGACCAGCTATCACTTCATCTCGAACTTTAACTAGTTCGGGATCTTCCAGTTGTGCCCTTCTGATTCTTTCCAACAGATCAGATTGGAGTGTTAAATTATGTAGTTTCCCGACTACGAATTCAATTCCTGCACTAACCATTTCCGAGGCTAGCTGAGGAGCTATCATAACCGTAGTACACACTTGACCGGGACCTTTTCTGCTCAGAGCATCGGCCACCACATTGGCTTTCCCGGGGTGATACAGTATTTCACAATCGTAGTCCTTAACTAACTCCAACCACCTTCTCTGCCTCATATTCAGATCTTTTTGGGTGAAAAAGTATTTAAGACTTTTATGATCCGTATAAATCTCACACTTTTCACCGTAAAGATAATGTC
This sequence comes from Cannabis sativa, assembly GCF_029168945.1. NCBI lineage: Eukaryota > Viridiplantae > Streptophyta > Magnoliopsida > Rosales > Cannabaceae > Cannabis > Cannabis sativa. Next base: position 67,285,560 of record NC_083601.1, read on the forward strand.
GCCAAATCTTTAAAGCAAAAACCACAGCAGCGAGCTCTAAATCATGAGTTGGATAACGCTGCTCATAATCCTTCAGTTGACGAGAGGCATAAGCTATGACTCGTCGGCTTGCATCGAACGCATCCTGCACTCGTCTGGATGCATCACAATACACAACAAATTTCTCTTGATCTGATGGCAAAGCTAACACCGGAGCTGTTATCAAACGCTGCTTCAACTCCTGAAAGCTTGATTCACACTTATCTGACCACACAAATCTCTGATTTTTCTTGGTCAATTCAGTTAGGGGCATAGAAAGTTTAGAAAATCCTTCGACAAAACGTCGATAATACCCTGCTAACCCGAGAAAACTTCGAATTTCTGTCACAGACTTGGGCCTCGGCCAATTCTTCACTGATTCTATCTTGTTTGGATCAACCATAATTCCATTTTTCCCAACTTTGTGACCCAAAAAGGACACCTCGGACAACCAGAATTCGCACTTTTTGAACTTGGCATACAGCTTGTGATCTCTAAGTCGCTGTAACACCATTCGGAGATGATGCTCGTGCTCCTCTTCTGACTGAGAGTACACAAGAATGTCATCGATAAACACTATAATGCAGTTATCGAGGAAATCCTTGAATATCCTATTCATGAGATCCATAAAGGCCGCAGGAGCATTAGTCAATCCGAATGACATTACCAGAAACTCATAGTGCCCATATCTGGTTCTAAAAGCAGTCTTCGGTATGTCCTCCTCCCGAAATCTGAGTTGATGATAACCAGACCGTAAATCAATCTTCGAAAACACCGTCTTTCCTTGAAGCTGATCGAACAGATCATCGATCCTAGGCAACGGGTACTTGTTCTTAATCGTCAGCTTGTTTAGTTCCCGATAATCAATACACATTCTGAGGGAACCATCTTTCTTCTTTACAAAAAGAACCGGAGCTCCCCGGTGGCGATACACTGGGTCGAATAAACCCAATATCCAGCATCCCCTGAAGTTGCAACTTAAGCTCCTTGAGTTCTGCTGGAGCCATCCTATATGGAGCTTTAGAAACAGGTTCGACTCCAGGTGCCAAATCAATAACAAAATCAATCTCTCGTTGTGGCGGCAATCCCGGCAACTCCTCGGGAAACACATCAAGAAAATCTTTCACTACTCGAACTACCTCAGGCCCAAATGTTTCAGGTCTGCTGGAGTCAAATACTACCGCTAGAAATCCTACACAACCATTGCATAGTAAATCCCTGGCTCTCAACACAGAAATAACCGGGATCCGAGACCCCTGAACCGATCCAACATAAACAAATGAATCTTCACCTTCCGGCTGAAAAGTCACCATTTTACGCCTACAATCTATACTGGCCGAATACTTGGATAGAAAATCCATTCCCAGTATAATATCAAACTCAGTTAATTTCAATTCTATAAGGTCGGTACTCAATTTCCTATCTTCGATCCTAATCGGCATAGACCTAATGCGCCTATTAGAGATAACCAATTCCCCGCTAGGCATTAGGGTTCCAAACCCTCTTTCTAAAATGTCACAAGGTCTACCCAAAAGGTCAATCACCCTTGTAGCCACATATGAACGTGTAGCTCCCGAGTCAAATAATACTGTAAATAACAAGTTGTTGACGGGAAGCTGACCTGTCACCACAGAAGGACTGGCTGCAGCATCAGCTTGGGTGATGGCAAACACACGAGCAGGAACCGGTTTCACCTCAACTTTTGGCTCCTCTTTCTTTGCCTGGGGGCAATCTTTCTTGAAATGCCCCACCATGCCACATAGAAAGCATGTCTTCCGGTTACACTCTCCCGGATGATGTTTCTTGCACCTTGGACACTCAGGATAAGAATAACCCTGTCGTCCTCCTCTACCTTGGTTCCCACGGAACCGCTTGCTTTGCCCCGAGCCACCAGAAGCTGGAACAACCTTTCTTTTCTGCTCAATGGTGGAGTCACCACCATCCCTACCATAAACAGGAGTAGGAACAGTGGGGGTTCCACCAACACTCGGAGTCACCCGGGGCTCCTGAAGAAATTTTACTGCACCTTCGGCTCTCAAAGCCTTCTCAACCATATCTGCATACGTGGTTGCTTCGGTAGTGGTAATAACCAGATCATGCCGGATCTTTGCACTCAAACCTGCTAAATATTTTTCTTTCTTACTAAAGTCCGTGGGCACAATTCCTGCTGCCAATTTAGCCAACCGATCAAACTTCGTTGTATACTCAGTGACTGACATACCCTCAGTCTGAACTAGATCAGTGAACTCTTTCCGCTTTGCACTGCGGACCGCTTCATTTTAATACTTGGAGTTAAATAACTCCCTGAATTCTTCCCAAGTCATCAGCGTGACGTCCCGTGTGAGGGTTATCAATTCCCACCACACAAGGGCATCTTCCTGAAACTGGAAAGTGGCGCAGGTCACCCGATCATTTCCAACCACTCCCATAAAGTTGAGAATACGCTCAATCATCGAAAGCCATTGCTCGGCCTTCATCACATCAGGGCCTCCCAGAAACACTGGAGGTGCCTGTTTTCGAAATCTTTCGTACAACGGTTCCATACGGTTGCCAACAACAGGTTGTTCTGCTGGCACCGCTGGAACTGCAACGGCCTGAACTTGTTGAGGAGGCACGGCAGGAGGACCCTGCTGCCTCAACCTCTGAATCTCTTCATCTTGCTGACGAATTCTCTCTTGCATTTCAGCAAATCTTTGCTCCCAATCAGGAGGAGCTTGAGGTGGATTTACAGGGCGACCACCCTGAGCTCTACCACGGCCACGGCCGCGACCACGGGGATTTTGAGGATTCCCCTGACCGCCTCCGGCCTCAACCATGCCACCCTGGCTTCTTGTATTTCGCGGGGCGTCCATTTAATAGGACTTAGCCTGCGAATCCATAAGGTAGGCAGGTTAGACGGCAATCAAAATTAACACCGCTCTTAATAGCAAAAAGGCAACGCACTTTCTTTTCTTTTTAAAGAAATATATTTAATTTAAATCTAATATGCTTCCTAACATGCTTTTACATCACACTTATTTAAAATACTAAACAAGTACGGGCTTACTGAACCGTGAACCGAGCTTTCTCTGATGAAGATTGTACATGTCATAGCAAGCTTCGGTAGACAAACCTGGCGGCTCTGATACCAAAATTGTAACGCCCTAATGCTAAGGCACGCTACAGTGCTTTTTCAATTATTGTGCAAACTTTGCTAATCAAAGTAATTTCTCAAAAAAAGCGTGTCAAATTAAAATTTTTGCTTTAAACATTAAACTTTATAAAATAATATAATATTTACAAATCCCGGGATCCCGATTTCAAACTTTTGAAAATTTACTGTTTAAACTTTACATTCAAAATATACAAGTTCTGGGTCGCACAGCGACTTTCAAAATACAACACCCAGATGTCCCGAGACCGAACACTCCAGGTCGCGCTGCTTGACATGTACAATCTCACCCAAGCTCAGGTTCACTCCTGTTCAGCCTTTGCCTTTCCTTTACCTACACATGGATGTAGAAACTGTGAGTCAACAGACTCAGTAAGAAATGCATATAACATACCATATAATTTCCGACCTGTAAATAGGCGCCCATACACCTATTTACAGAGCTTAACCGATGAGCATGAACGTTCAATACCAGGGTACAATCACTATACCACATACACAACGTACCTAGCTGTACGAGTGTTGGTAGGGTTTATTCCAATCAGTGAGTAACACTGAGTGATGTACCACACACCTTAGCATTTTCCTATGCTTGTGTTGGTATCACTGTATTGAACTCAAATCAACAACAATCACTGTACCAATACACTCTATAACTTAATCATACAAGTGTTGGTAGTGTTTAACATAACTCAAGCATGCATATATAAACACATATACACACATTCAGATAATCACATCATACATTATACACAGCTTCTTTTGTTTTCCGAATTCAAGTGTCTTTGGCCGGCCGACCTGAACGGAATTCACGTGCTAGATGGATGCCCTAATCACAATAACGGTAACACAGATGAGTGACTCGCCAAATCACTTTCCGGGACTTAAAACTCGAAACTAAAAGTTTCCCTATCAATAAACCTCATGGCAATACCCTATATAACCCAAAATTGGTCAAAACTAGGGTTCTGGAAAATCCCCCAACAAAGTGCAGGATCCAACCGTATCCCTGCTTCGGGTCACCAACCGGTCGACCGGTTGGTATAGACCACCCAGAACCGGAATTCCGGTTCATCTGCAGAAACCCAAAAATTTATCCCCCTTGATTCAAATCAATCCCAAACTTAACCAAACTTTCCAGTATACCTATACAATGTATAAACATCCATTTCCAATCAACAAATCACAGAACAAACCAATAATTCACTTTATGCCATTAAAGCTCAAAGCTTGAGTTTCAAAACTCAAGCTTGCTTAAAATCATTCTCAAGCATTAAAAACAGTAGCTAGGGACTTCAATCAACTCAAAATAACTCTAGAATTCGAACCCTAAGCAATTCAAACCTTAACAGCTCCTAACACCCCAAAATACCATTTCAACCTAACTTAAAAACTTAAAAACTAAGAAGGGTTCATTGAAGCTTACCTTAGATTGATTATCTCCTATGAAATCCTTGCTGAAATCCAACAAACAACAACAAACTCCCTTGGTTTGTCTCAGCCGAAAGCAAGAAAGAGAGAGAGATTCATGAACAATGTAATTTTCTAATTTTTCCTTTTCCTTGGTTTTTCTTCAAATGAGACAAAAGGGTTAAGTTAATCCCTTGCTGAAATTAACTAGATTAGGTGTCAAAAACCTAAGGCAGCCACCTATCACTTATTATTTTTAAATGACAAAAATGCCCTTTAACTTAAAACTAGGGTATTTTCAAAGCTAGGGGTAAAATGGTCAAATTCCATAACCCCGCTCAATCCCGATATTTTATTCTCTCTAAATTATTTCCCACTATGAAATAAGGTTCTAAACTTACCCATGTGATCAATCTAGCCATCCATCGCATTTTCCGTTGTCGCCGAGCAAAAATTACAAAATTAACATATTTCACATATAAGCTAAATAATACCCCTAGAGTTTAATAAAATCTCCAGAATTGAGAAATTATAACTCTAATATTTATTTCTAAATATTGGGATCCATATTCAAAAATTAATTCACAAATAATACTAAAATAATAAAATAATAAAAATTAGTGCTAATTGCCTTTTCTAATCCACATTACTAGAGCGGTCATTACATGTGGAGTCTTAGGTGCAGAGAACTCATGGCTAATACCCATTTTATTACAGAATTGAGCAAATATGTCATTTTCAAATTCCTTCCCATGATCGCTTCTGACCCGATATATCTTGCCAATGGTGACACCCTTTTCATTTTGCAGCTGCAGACAAAGAGAGGAGAAGGCTCCAAAGGTATCTGACTTTTCTTTAAGGAAGTTTACCCAAGTGTATCTTGAGAAGTCATCTACACACACCATCACATACCGTTTCCCCGCAATGCTAGCAGTTTGCATTGGACCCATTAGATCAACATGAACTAATTCCAGTACTTTGGAAGTAAGTAGGGCATTTATAGGAGGATGAGAGGACTTAAGTTGTTTACCTTGCTGGCAGGGACCACACACCCTGTCTCTTCCCAATCTGAATTCAGGGATCCCACGGACAGCTTTGATGGAGACAATCTTCTTCAAGTCTCTGTAGTTTAGATGTCCCAGTCTGTAGTGCCATAAATCAGGTTTATCCAAGAACACCCTGTGGCATTTCACTTGATTGGTCAGAACATAGCAATGATCAGCCGTTCTGTTCCCTGTGAGAACTGTTTTCCCTTCAGATGAGACTAAGCATTGTGTCTTGGTGAAGTTCACATCATAGTTAGCATCACATAGTTGACTGATGCTAATTAAGTTTGCTTTCAGTCCTTTCACGAATAGCACGCCTGTCAGAGAGAAGACATCGAAGAGATCTAGATCACCCTGCCCCATAATCTCCCCTTTATTTCCATCACCAAAGGTGACAAAACCTTCTTTGGATGAATGAAAGTTCTTAAGATCATTGCAGGAACCTGTCATGTGTCGTGAGCATCCACTATCAAAGTACCAGCAGTTATCTTTCATAGCTGACAGGGAGGTATGAGCAACAAGAGCCAGATTTTCACGTTTGGATTTCCTCTTCTTCTTGGTTCCTTGTTGAGGGGCAAAAGGGAAATTACCGTGCCCAGATTTCCTATTGATAAGGTTTGTCAAGTAAGTTCGGAGTTTGTAACATCTTGGCCTGATGTGTCCTCTTTTATTGCAGAAGTGACACGTTGGAACAAATCGATCAACCTGTTTGTCTCTTGATTTTTCACTCATAGGACCTCTTTTGACAGAGTTGGGCTTAGATTCATCAGGTTTTATCTCTGGTTGATCATCCTTGATGGTAGTAGAGGCAGACACAAACTTTATTTTATCACCAGAGGATGAAGCTGAGTTATCTTCAATAGTCAAATCATTCCCTTGATTGTATAACAGTTTGTATCCAATAGATGTTCTGTCTCCATACGGCTTCTGATTTTGGAAAGCTTGATTCAGTGCAGCAGTGCCCGAGGGAACATGAGAAAGGGATTGCTTTGCTCTCACAAGTTCAGAAGTCAATATGTATATCTCACTGTCTTTGGAACACAACTCCAATGTCATCTTCTTGAGCTTATCTTCTAGTTCACATTTACTATCATCAAGAGCTTTGTTCAGATCCTGTAGTTCCTTCACTCTCTTAGCCATATAGCCCCATTGTGCAAACATTTCCTCATAAGCCTTATTTTTCTCATCAACTGTTGATTCAGAATCAGACAAGGAGTCATCTCCCTCAACTTCTTCAGGGACAGATTCCCTGACCATAAATGCCATTACAGACTTATCATCCTTCGATTCATCACTAGCCTCTTCTTCTTCACTATCACTCCATGTGACAGCCAAGGCCTTCTTTTTCTTAAGTGTATTTGCACATTCTGCCTGTATGTGACCAAAACCTGAGCATTCGTGACACTGAATCCCTTTTCCTTTCTTTTCTGATTGTTGGGATTGTCGGGTAGGACCAGGGAAGTTCCTTCCAGCAGAATTTTCCTTATTACCAGGATTAGGTTTCTTGAAGTTCTTTTTTAAGAATCGGGCATAATTCTTTGCCAGAAGGGCCAGATTCGCATCTGTAAAAGATTCAGACAAATCAACTTCCTTAGAGTTTTCTTCCTTGTGGATGAAAGCAACTCCCATTTCGATCTTCTCCTTCTCAGAACTCTTGGTTTTCTTCCCTTTCTCCCATCTCTCAAGAGTTAACTCATAATTTTGGAGTGACCCAATCAATTCGTCTAGATCAAGTGCTTCAATATCTCTGCTTTCTTCAATAGACGTTACTTTGGACATGAATCTTTTTGGAAGAACACCTAATAGCTTTCTCACCAATTTCTTGTTGGAGTAAGTTTTGCCAAGAGCATAGGATTCATTGGAAATGTCACACAGCTTAGCATGAAATTCTGAGACGGATTCATCTTCCTCCATTGACAGATTCTCAAAGGATTTTGCTAGGGATCGAAGTCGAGCCTTTTTAACAGCATCAGTTCCTCATTCTTGATTTTCAGCTTTTCCCAAGCATCTTTGGCAACTTCACAGTTCGAGATAACTTTCAGTTGATTAGTCGACACAGCATTGAAGAGGGCATGAAGAGCTTTGGAATTGAAATTAGCTCGTTCCATTTCGTCAGTAGTCCATTCACTGGATTTCTTGATCTTGTCCCCTTCCTCGTCAGTAACAGTAGGAGGTGACCAACCTTCGGCAAGAATCGCCATCCAGACTCGTTCATCCACAGCCTTCAAGAAAGCTCTCATCTTTGTCTTCCAATAGGGGTAGTTAGAACCTTCCAGCATGGGGGGTCTGGAAGTTGATCCTCCTTCTCTGAACATTTCCATTTCAGGTAGATCTGCACACACTCAGCAAAGAACTTTGTTGCACAACGAGATGAGACTCGTGGTGGGTTAGTTTTCCAGAAAGTTACAGAATAAAGATTGACAGAGAAACTTAAGGATGTGCAGACAATAGGACAAATCCAAGATCGCAATTTCTTTACTTGAAAAAGTTAGCTCTGATACCAATTGAAAGTCCTAATTACTACCAGTTCAAATTGATGATTCTTAGCAGATTATTTCTATGTTATGAATTAGAAATTAAAAACAATGAACACAGAATTTACAAGCTTCCTCTGCATTGGAAATGCATTCCAACCGAGTAGTGCTTGGGTTCCCTTGAATCGGGTACAGTAACTTTCACTAAACAATCAATTCAATTACAATAACCAGTTCTGATTCTTCAAATCAAACAATGTAATCTAAATTGACTTTTATACAAAGTTACCAAGTGCTTGAACAACCTCAAGCTTTGAGATCTAAACACATTTAGATCTCAAACACAAGAAACACACAGCTGAACTACCTTCAGCAAAGAATCTGAACTCCCTTCAGATCAAGCAGATTTGAACTTCATCTTCAACCTCAGGAAGATCTCTCGAACTTCAATCTGCACAAACAAGAACAAAAACAGAAAAATATGTTGCCCTAGCAGAGCAAGAATCAAGAAGAAGATTCTAACAGAAGAGAGTTAGTTAGTGCAACGGTTCTGATCGAATTTATATACTAAAGATAATAAACCAGACTAACTAACCAACCAAAGAAAGTACGGTGGCACACCCTAACAAACTAGCGTAAAGCTGACATGGCACTAAAATGATATTAGTGAAAACAGATGCAACTAACTACAGAACAGATGTTAGAGACAACAAATACTGAACAAAAGCAATATCTAATTTGCCACACAAAACATGACACTTACAAAAATTAAAATGAAACAAAATTTATGAAGAAACAAATAGGGTAAACTCAAAAAACCTTGCGATGAGTATATTCAGTGGTTTGGTGATTGGTGATTTAGGCAAACAATAAAAAGAGTATCGTACTGGTCTTCAAAGAACTTGTGATCTCCAAAAAAAACTATTTGTAGTGATAAAAGAGAATGCATTCACCACATGATTCACATTATTGTATAATAAGGATTTAAAATATGCATATATAGAATGGATACTATCATGCATATATTTAATCAAGTCATGACACATTAAAATCTTCTATAATAATAAATATTAAATGAAAGAAAGTTGTGTGTTATGTATATTCTTTTTAGAAAAAAATACTATAAATTGATCATAGAAAGTATAACCGTATAGAGAATAAATGTAAAGATACATACATATATGGGAAAAAAAATGTTAAAAATTAAGTACTCATAAAAATAACTAAACAAAAATTGCAAACTATTGATGCACCAAAAAGAATAAATAAAACTTTTACCTAGAGATGTTGATTGATATAGTATGACATAAGAATGAAAAAATGAGGAAAAAAAAAATAAAACCTACACTATGAAATTAAAGTGATGTTTATGTATATATTTATAGGGTATATATTTATAGGTTAGGTATTAGATAAATATTTTAATTTTAAAAAATTAAAAAAAAAAAAAAGATAAAAAAACAAATACGTATGAGAAATAATAATATATAATACAAATCAAAAGCTAAAAGTGTGATATTTTAAAAAACCAAAAAAAAGAAAAAGAAAAAAAGTAAATACGTGTGAAATCTGTTTTTTAAAAATAATAAAAAATATCAAAAGCTAAAAATGTGATGTTAAATAAAGCTAAAAAAATTATATACTCAATAAAGTTAATTAAATAATTATTATTAAATATAGATTTTGAAATTATTATTTATGAAGTTAATAAAAAAATAAAAAAAAATAAGAGAAGTAAGGAAAGAAGAGATAGTTAGATTAAAGTGATTATAGGGTGCCACATTACCGCTTTATACTTCTCTTTATAGAACCTAACTTCTAAAGGTAGGGTTAGACGCACAAAAAGGCAGATGAAGAAAATAATTACTCATAACCAAAATTTCAAAGTTTAACGTACAATAATAAGAATTAGGAAATTTTGAACCCATGTTGATCGTATACGTCAAACATGCTTATTTTCTTGTCTTTTATTATGCTTTGTAATTTTTAATCATAATATTGTATTAATTATTGTTCTCGAAGCTTATATAGTACTATACTACCCTTAATATAATGAGATAATGTAGCCGCTTGCGCTCATCATGGATTGGTTGTAATTAATATACTAAGTTCATGGCTCGTATACACTACTTTCCTACTTTCTTTTCAATCTGTTTTAGAATGACAAATCACGACGTTTCAATAAAAAACAAACCCTAATCATGAAGGTTCACCTTTTTTTTCTTTCTTTTGAAATGGAGAAAAGATACTTTGTTGTAGCTAGCTAGGGAGAGAACAAAGAAAGAAAGACTCATAAAAGCTACACTTAATTTCTTTATATATGTTATTATATGCATTGTAAAGTCATCTCTTTTATTACCTTAACCATGAAGGAGCAAAGCAATAAGCTAGTAAAGAATCTTAAAAGCTGCTTTAGATATTTCTTTATACACAATGTAATGTATTTGAGACTTGAGAGCATGGGTAACTGTGTGGCCAACACAATTCCAATAAGAAAAAGATAAGCTCTCTATAATTTCAATATAGAGTGAACCACTCCTATATTGTTGATGTTAATGATGTAAATGAATATGCGTAATTTTTTTTTTAAGAAATAAATTAATTTAATTTGAATTATCAATACAATATATATAAGTTACATTTTTATAGTGTTAGCCACTATGATGCTTTTTTATTTTAAAACAATAAATATAAATTGTCAATTTTAAACCCTTTTATTAGTATTATTAGACAACTAATATAAAGATTCATGATGCACAAATTTGTCACTAATATTAATCAAATATATTCGGTGCCTGGCAAATGTATGTTATATATATGGGTTATATATATATATATTTATATATTAATGATGCAAAATGCAAAAAGTCAATAAGAATAAAAATTACACTTACCATCCTTACCAAAAAAAAATAAAAGATTACACTTACCATAAATATGATATTACATAATCAATATGCAGATCATTCAATGATTCAAAAGTTTAAAAAATTATTTATATTAAGAATTTTTCATAATTAGAATAATCTACTCAATTTAAAATGCAGAAAATAAATTGGGAAAAAATGGTGGCCGAAATCTGCAAACAAGAGCATTTGATGACCTATGTAGTGCAACAATGTTACAAAGAAATGAAAAGATTTATATAACCAACTCCTTTATTTATTGTTAAGGTTTTAGCAATATTAGATATTGGAAAATTCTTTAATGTACCTTTTAAAAGGAATGCACTGATATATTTTTATGTATTTTGGTATTTGAAATAATTTTTTAGTTAATTTTTTTCTCGTTATAATTATTTAAGACATTCTGCAAAATTTTAAGAAATTTAGAAAAATTTAATACATCGAAAATAGGTTCCAAATATTGTGTTACACGCATAACTATTATATTTTATACACGTGTGAAATAGACTGTTTGAACACTGCTTTCTCTATTGTAAATTATTTCGAATTTCTCAAAATTTTATAAAATATCTTAAATAACTATAATATACACAAATATGAAAAAAAAAATTGGACTAAAAATTTTTTAAATACCAAAATAGGTAGATGGCGCATCAGTGCATCCCTTTTAAAGAGGTGCATTGTAAAAACACACTTAGTTATAAATCATAAAAAAAATTGATAGTACATTCTTTTCAAAATGATGTTTTGATATACTTTTTATCTTTTTTGATGTATAAAAGAATGTTTTAGAGTATTACTTTATGATTATCTACGTTGTAATTTTTTTTAAGATTATTTATAAATTTTTAGAATATTTCGAATAGTTTATAGTGCTTAAATAAGAGTTCAAACAACTTTTTACTATACGTAAAAAAAAAAATAATTACATATAAAATAAAATATTGAAATTTTATTTTCAATACAGTAAATTATTTGAAATTTTTTCAAAATTATACTTCTAAATAATTAAAAAAAATTACTAAAAACAGTGTATTGGAATAATTTTCTTTTAGAGTATAGTATAGAATTAGAATTGATAGATTACAGACTAAATTATAGGTACAGATCAAATAGTTGATACAAATTAATGAAACACCACGTATCTAGTTCAAAAAAAAAAAAAAAAAGAACACCACGTATCAAAACAAATAATTTATTTTCATAATTAACCAAAAAAAAATAAAAATAAATAAAAAGCTAATTAGTAATTTTTTTTCCCAATTTTGACTTCTATTAAATCATGCCCTTAAATTTTTTTGGACGTTAAAAAAATTCTAATATGGATGAAAATTCAAATAACATGATTTAGTATATATTTAAGTTTGAGGGGCATGATTTGGTAAATATCAAAGTTTTGGAAACATGGTTTAGTACATAAAGAATCACTTAAACAGTAAAATTAAATGAATTAGTCCATGTTGGGAAAATGAAATTAAATGAAACAGTAAAGTTTAGGGGCATAGTTTAATACAAGTCAAAGTTGGGAAAAAAAAATTAGAATTTTTTGATTGAAATTAGACAAAAATTCTTAACATAATTTAGTATATGTAAAAAAAAATTACTAATTAACCTAAATAAAGTGGGGTTTTTATTTCTTATTTTTCAATTTTTTTTTTTTGAGTAATAAGAGTTGTCCCTTTCCTTTTTCCCGAACTATTACACTGAATTTCTGCGTACAACGAAAGACGAGACTGTGCTATCCCCAAATACTCTGACTCTGAGGTGACCAGAGAACTTTTAGGCACGCCTAACCAGAATTGCCACGTAAGCACAAGCGTACGGACACGGACGGAGTCGTACTCATTCCTTCAGCGTTATAAATTTGGGCGGGACTTGTAATAAAAATATTATGGTTCCCATATTTGATCTCTCTTTCTTCATTTCAATTTTCTCTGCTTTTCTCCCTTTTCTCTCAGATACACACTCACTACTACGAAAAGAGGAGTCGGCCACATGGGTGATCGCGCGGGATCAGTGCCTCTTCCTCGTTCGGTGGAGGAAATACTGGACAAGATTTGCTTCACTCAGCACCTGTTGAAGGCGGACGACTTGGCAAGGCAAAAGTTGGCTGCCGCCGGAGAAGAATTGGCACTTGAGAAGCTCAGGATACTAGCCACTAGAAAGGTTGATAACCTCTCTAAATACATTATGTTCATGTTCTCACAGTCTTTATCTCCTTCGCGTTCTCCTCCTTCCAAACGGAAACTTCTCCTTCCCTACGAACCTCATTCTCCGCCCTCTTCTTCTCCCAACACGCGCACGGTCCCGCTTTTCAAGAAAACGCGAGGTGAGTTGCTGAGTAATTGTGATTGATGTTATATTATATTGTTATAATATAAGATAGATTAAAATATTAAAATGAGACATATTATATATTAATATGAGATTAATGTATATAATATGATTGAGAGTTACATACATATAATAATATTCACATAAATTGTAACATTAGAGGTGGAGTTACTCATATTTTGTAACTTCCACATGATCACTAATTAAGTGTGTAAAGAGTGGTTACACAACTTAATTGTTTTGAAATTCAAAACCATAATTCAAATATAGTTGTTGGAGATTAAATTTTGTCATTTATAAAGTGTATAAGTGATATAAAATAAAGTGGCAATGGTTTGGAATGGTTTGAAGAGTTGTTTGCAAAAGCTGAAAAATTTGGTAACTAGTAACTAGTTACTGTTTTTTTCAGCTTTAATTGTTGAACGTTTTTTGCCTATAAGGATGGTTTTTAACAACTCTCATAACCTCCAAATTACCCATTTAATCTCATTTACACCCCATTAAGAAATGGTAACAACCCTTGGGTGTAGGTTATTTGAATTTCAAAATATGTGATCTTCAAACACTATAAATAGAGGTTTTTCTTTCACTTGAAAGGGACAATATTTTTTGTGAGTTTCTATCAAAGAGAGCACCTTGCTAGAAACTATAAGCTTGATAATTCCAGAAAGCTATTTCCATTTTCTTTCTTCCCTAAGTGCTTGTGGTAGGGGGAAATAAGCTTTTGGACAAAGGTGTAAAACCTTGTTCAAGTTTTGTGATTCCCCTACTTGACACTTGGTGTTAGTGTTGTTGAGATTGTTCTCACATCTATATATATACTACTATTTATATTGTATTTTATAATCTTCTCTTCATCTTATTTTTCTATAGTACTTATGTATGTTTTTTGTCTAGAGTTGTAACATTATTTTATCAATATTATTGTTCTTGTACTTTTCAATTTGAGTTGTATTTTGACTTTGGTCTTTCTATTGAAGCACCTATAAATTTCCAACAATCAAAAGCTTACCCATCCTACCTAGCTTCAATGGAAGGTGAGACCATCAAAATGATGAATCAAGACCTAGTGAGGTTGGATAGGTTTGATGGATCCAACTTTACTAGGTGGCAAGATAAAGTGAGGTTTCTCTTGACCACACTCAAGATAAGCATATTCTTGAGTCTACTTTGGAGCCTCTACCCGCTCAATCCGAGAAAGACACTCCCGAGATGGTGGAGAAGAGAAGGAAGAGAGAGGAGGACAATCTCCTATGTAGAGGTCATATTCTAAATGCCTTGTCTGATAGGCTATATGATCTCTACACTAATACTAATTCCGCGAAGGAGATTTGGAATGCTTTGGAAGCAAAATACAAGGCGGAAGAAGAAGGTACAAGAAAATTTTTAATTTCACAATATTTTGAATTTTCTTTTAGTGATGCTAAAGATCTTCTTCCTCAAATCCATGAGTTACAAATCATTGTGAACAAGTTAAAGGTTCTCAAGATTGAGCTTCCCGAGGGCATTCCAAGTTGGTGCAATTGGCAAAGTTGCCACCAACTTGGAAGGGCTATAGGAAAAGAATCCTCCATAAAAATGAGGATTATTCATTGGAAGAGATCCAAAAACATATCCGAATCGAAGAGGAATCGAGATTGAGAGATAAGGGAAATGTGAAAGAACCTAAAGATGAGGTTTCTAAGGCCAATGCGGTCTCAAACAAGCATCACAAAGGCAACAACAATAATAAAAGTGGTGGAAAATATTTGGGTCCAAGAAAAGACAATAGCCAATTCAAAGAAGTGAGAGGCCATTGTTTTGTGTGTGGAAAATTTGGGCACTACGCAAGAGATTGTAGGCATCGTAAGGATCTAATGAAAAATGAGATTAATACCATAGATGATGAGGAAGTGATTATGGCATAGTCATGCTTATATTATTTTGTGAGATGATTGTCTATGTATTGACATATTTAAATAATGCTTGTGAAGCTATAAATAAATAAAGTTCATTTCACTTTACTCTATGTGTTTGGTATATCATTTTGAGAATGAGAATTTTGTGTACAACAAATTTACAAATAATTCTATTAGTTTGAGTATATTGCATGTTAATATATATGTGAGATATATAATATATAGCATGTATATATTATATATGTTGAGCATGTAATACATGATATATATTTGTGATGAGAATATTTATTTATGAGATGCATATATAATATATATAGCATAAGATGCATACAATATATATATATATATATATCATGTGAAGATGATATAGATTATGATAAATTGATATGTATATTAAAGTGTATATGTTACATGTATGTGAGATATGTAACATATATAGTTGTGATAAACATTAATATTATGTATGTTATATATGAGATGATAGTATAACATACATTATTAGCATAAAGTTGTGGGAGTTACAATTTTTTGAATGAAAGTTATAGACATTATTATTGTATAATAATAATATATGTGTAACATATCATATTTAATGTATATGATAGTAATAGTGAAAATGTGGGGGTAAGACTCAAATAGTTAATCAAAATTTGTTCGATTGATTATGAGTACAAAGGTTATAAATTTTGACATGGTTGGTGTCAATGATAGTGTAAAGAAAATTGTTTGAAGAAAGAAATAAAATAGAGTCATATCTATTAAATGTGTGGAAGTGTGGGGATGACATCCAATATTTATCAAGTCAATTTAGTAAAAGAATGGATGCCATGTGAAATTTAGGCATGCTTGGTGCCTAAAATTTGAGTAAGACTTAGACATGTTTAGTGTCTAAAGTTAGTGCATAATTTTAATATGCTTGGTATTAAAATTTATAAGAAATAGAGTAAGTGTGAAAATTAATCTTATGTGATTTAATTTTCAAAGCTTAAGTATACTTAAGGAGAAAAGTGGTCATGTAAAAATGGTCACTAATTTTGGCTAGCAAGATTCGTTTGGAATCGAAAAGTGTGTGGTTATAACAAATCGCTTAATCTCCGTACAAGATTAAAGCATGAAATTTTGAGGGATGGGACCTAAACTCCCTTAGAGTTTTACTCATTGATGGTAACCTATCTTAACACTAGTAAAAATCTAGTCTTAAGTTCAATAGGTAATAACAAGTCAATAGAGTGAAAAAGTAGTACTCAACTTGTCCCATCTATGAAAGAGTACTAATGGTAAAATTTAGAGGGTTAAAAACCGAAAGGTTTTTTAATAGAATGATGTGTCTAAAGAGAATTTGTGAGACACTAATTTCTACCTATATGGACTAGAGGTGGTGCCTCTTATGAGAATTGGGAGTTATTCTCTAGAGAGTCTATGAAATGGATGTTGCACATGGCCATTAACGGTGCACAAGCGATCTAAAATGAAGTCTCAAGTGAACTCTAGCAAAGATGTGTGTGTTATCACCGGTTTGTATTAAAGGGATAGTGGTTCAATGTTACGCAACCAAAATTTCAACAAACTTTGTGGTAACTACACTAAGGTAAAATTCAAGTCGAAAGACATTTTACTTTATGCATCTAAGCAAGATCTCTATAAAAGTGTTTGATTTATTCAATCAAAGTGGGGGATATATAATATTTGATTGATTAAATAATGTTACAATGGTGTGTCACAAGTTTTAATCTAGTGGGGGAATGTTATATTATATTGTTATAATATAAGATAGATTAAAATATTAAAATGAGACATATTATATATTAATATGAGATTAATGTATATAATATGATTGAGAGTTACATACATATAATAATATTCACATAAATTGTAACATTAGAGGTGGAGTTACTCATATTTTGTAACTTCCACATGATCACTAATTAAGTGTGTAAAGAGTGGTTACACAACTTAATTGTTTTGAAATTCAAAACCATAATTCAAATATAGTTGTTGGAGATTAAATTTTGTCATTTATAAAGTGTATAAGTGATATAAAATAAAGTGGCAATGGTTTGGAATGGTTTGAAGAGTTGTTTGCAAAAGCTGAAAAATTTGGTAACTAGTAACTAGTTACTGTTTTTTTCAGCTTTAATTGTTGAACGTTTTTTGCCTATAAGGATGGTTTTTAACAACTCTCATAACCTCCAAATTACCCATTTAATCTCATTTACACCCCATTAAGAAATGGTAACAACCCTTGGGTGTAGGTTATTTGAATTTCAAAATATGTGATCTTCAAACACTATAAATAGAGGTTTTTCTTTCACTTGAAAGGGACAATATTTTTTGTGAGTTTCTATCAAAGAGAGCACCTTGCTAGAAACTATAAGCTTGATAATTCCAGAAAGCTATTTCCATTTTCTTTCTTCCCTAAGTGCTTGTGGTAGGGGGAAATAAGCTTTTGGACAAAGGTGTAAAACCTTGTTCAAGTTTTGTGATTCCCCTACTTGACACTTGGTGTTAGTGTTGTTGAGATTGTTCTCACATCTATATATATACTACTATTTATATTGTATTTTATAATCTTCTCTTCATCTTATTTTTCTATAGTACTTATGTATGTTTTTTGTCTAGAGTTGTAACATTATTTTATCAATATTATTGTTCTTGTACTTTTCAATTTGAGTTGTATTTTGACTTTGGTCTTTCTATTGAAGCACCTATAAATTTCCAACAATTGATTGTTTTCTCTTGTTTACTCTGTTTCAGTGATGTTACCGAACGGTGTCGTTTAATGTGGAACAGGTATTACCGGTCGCCCCATTCCTTGCTCCCTCAATTTAGAGACTGGGACTCCCTTACAAACTGAAGCAGAGGCAGCGTTAGAAGCTTTAGGGGAAATGGAGTTTAATAAGCAGTTCTTAATCTTAAACTACATTGCCGGGTATTAATCTAAAGTTTTTATTTATTATCATTTTCCAATTAATATTATTTATTTATTATTTTTCAATTTTTGTATAAATAACTACAGAAATGAGCTTCATAAGGTTACCACGGCTGAAGATATTAGGAGCCTGAATCAACTTACGATGGTGCGGTTTGAAGCAGAAGTATGGAGACTCTTTGGTCAAAGATACGTCAAAAAAGAAGATCGTCGCATGGTGAGTTATCATTTAATCAATAAAATTTAGTAGGACTAAGCTTAAGATTATTTTTTTGTTATATGTGTAACTGTGTTTATAATAGAGGGTATTTATTAGTCACCTTGTATTAGTTGTAATGCTTTTCCTGGTTTTCTTTTTTGGGGTGATATACAGTATGACGATTGGGATGTTAAAGGAAGAACGTATATCTATGATTGCTATGTTTCTACAGAAGGAAGTTACAGGTTCAAGGTTTGCTTTCTTTGCCTATACTAGCTTATTCCACTTGCACATACATGATCATATAGAATTAGGGACTTTTATTATAAGCGTAAAAGTATTTCTTAGAAAAGTTGTATCTTGATCATTTATCTTAGATTGTTTTTACTAATCTGTAATGTGTGATGATAATAAGGAAATTAAAGAAAATGTTTTATTTTGTCTTTCATGATTGTGAATTAATTTTCGAGAATTTCTCAAGTATTAGTGAAATTAAAAAAGACTATCAAATTTTTTGTGATGAAACCTTTTTTACAAGGATTAGTAAATGCACCAATCTCTGATCTAATATATGTGTTGTAGAGGCCTTTCTCTAATTTAGAAAACTTAAATAACTTGATTCAAAGTTCTGACTTATTCTATAAGATAACTTTTTATTTTCATGATTAAGAAGGCTTAGTCCTGCATTATTCACTTCAATGATGGGAAGAATGTCCTTAGTGTGGGATTTTAATGTGCAACAACTGCTTAACTTCGAAATATAGTAACATCATGAAAAACTTGATACAGTTGCTCGATTGTAAATTAAACTTATCCAATGACCTTGTATCTATACATTTATTCTAAACGGTATTTTCTGATGTCAAGCCCATGTTGGTATTATTGGTTTGCCACTTGAAAGACTATTGCAAATGCTGATGATTTTGACCTTTAATCCAGGGCCCCTTTTTAAGCAACACAAAAACTCACTTACAAAAGGTTCTAGGGGATGACAATATTTTGAGAGTAAAGTTTGCTGAGGAGCTAAGTGGAAATTCTGGTACTGATTTACGTGATCATTACTATGCCGGTTATAAGAAGATAGCAAGAGAAGGGATCTTAGTTGGTTTACGCCGGTATTGCTTTTTCGGTGAGCTTTGTGTGTTGGAGCTCTTTCTGTTTCAATATGTTATTTTTTTAATTTAAATTATTCATATCACTACTATAAGGGAACTGGCGAGATCATGTCAATGTTAGTTCAAGTTGAAGTTCTAATTGTTAAATTTTTTGTTACCATCACTACTTTTGTGTTCATTTATTTTTAGGGTGGGGGATCATGTACATAGTCAGCTTGTTAGTTTACTTAATGTCTGTTATACATGATTAAAAATCACAGTGATAAAAGTGTTTAGACCATATGGTTTATTTTTTTTAATCTTTTATATACAATTACGAAAATCACATACTCCCTTGCTATAATCATTTTTCTTGAAAAAGAATGTCTATGACACTTGTTTAGTCTATATTGGCATGTTTCTCAAATATATTGTCCTTCTCGTGTAGATTATTCAAAGAGTCTCTTAGGCTTCTAAAGATCTTGTGCTCTTGACCATTCTAGGATGCACCAAGAGATGTTAACATACATCCTTGTACTACTAGGCTTCATCCATATATGCCAATTTTTTTTTGGATCCATATATCCCAATTTAGTTTCGTTTAGGAAATCACAGTGGGGTAGAAAATCAGCTATTGCTTTTATCTTAGGAAGCTAAATCTGGCTAGTTATTCTCACTTTATTCAGCACATTTTTTTTTATCACAAAGAAAAATCTTTATTCAAGACATTATTTTCTTTGTATGTGGCATTTTAATCTGTATTGTTGACCTTTGACAGTTTTCAAAGATGGTGGAAATCAAGAGAAGAGGAAAAATCCAAATTCATCACCCGTGAAGTGTTTCTTTGTTCGCATCCATTCAGATGCACGAATTGATCAAAAGACACATTACTGTTTATCTAACAAAACAATTTCTGAAGCAAGAAAGCTATTTATGCATGCACACAAAGTGTCTAGTGTGGCCAATTATATGGCTAGGTATGTTGATTTCAATAGTTTCTTGTAAAAAGCTTCTTTTATGCACTTTTCAAGGCTAATTTGAACTTCCTTTTGGCAAATTCAGGTTTTCTCTTATTTTGTCAAAAACATACACATTAAATATTGACCTCTCTTCTGTAAATGTCAAAATAGTTCCAGATGTTCAGTGTGCAGTAAGCCATTAATTCTTCTTTCCAATTGAATTCATAGTTTTTTTTTAATTAATGCATATTCTCATTTATATGTTTTGTTAAAAAAATGCAGGATGAACATGGTAATCCTATGTCTAGAGATGGTAAAGCACTCATTCATACAGATGGAACAGGTTTCATATCAGAGGATTTGGCTGTGAAGTGTCCAAAAAATTTACATGAGGGGAGACTTCTCAAAAATGAGGATGCGGAGGTTTTTATCTTTACACTGTTTTTAAATCATACATGCAAGTAAATTAGTAAAAAGTGATGATAAGTAAGTGATCATATAACAAGTCTTTATCTTGGTGTCTTGTAAAAATTCTGATGTAGTAGTGATATGCCTATCAAATTTATCAACAATATTATATAGAATGATGTGCTCAACATAATTTTATCGTCATTACTTGTAGGTTTAGAAAATTCAATTTCATGATAAGGTATTTTTTGGTCATTTTGATAACTTATTTTCTCTCATAAATTGAAATTATTAATGTCATGCACTATCTTATCTAATCAAACGCAAGCATTCTCTTTATGAAAGATCCATTAAGAGCACAAAGAGAGACTAAAAGTAGCTTTAGTCTTTTGTAGGGCAATGTAAAACGCAAACCTTTCAAAAAAGAAGCTAAGTTTCAGTTTTTTTTTTTTTGAAAAAGAGATAGAGGTCACTTGTCTTAGACTGACCCCCACTTAAGTTTATTGATAAGTCTCACTTGTATTCATGATTGAAAACTAAAGTTAGGAATAAAATATATAATTTTACGTAAACATTAATCAGTTACTTTTGTATCACAGTTTGGGCATTTAAGAGTACCTAATTTTCATGAATTTTCATGAAGTAGAAGCCTTATCTGCTTTTCTACTTCATGAATTTTCATGAAACTGTAATATTGTTCTCATCCAGCTATATGGTGGTTAATTTGATCGATTCAATGCTGGAGATTCTTACTGTGTCTTATTTATGTTGTCAGATATTTCTTAATCTTAATCATGACGAGCATGGGGACAATGTTATGGAAACAAATGACCAAGAAATTGAGACACAAGAACCAGTATGTAGATGGGATTATGGCAATTGACTCTCTCTTTCACACTCTTAATGTGCTTCTCTTTTTGAGTAATGTTGAGGGTCATGAGTTGATATTTTGGCTTGGAATTCATCTAATTTCTGTTAATTGTCTTTCCCCTGCACTCTCTAGCCTATGTTGATGCAGATGCGCTTGTTTAACGAAGGCTACGCTATGAAAGGAACCCTTCTTGTGAACAAGAAGGTATGTTTTACATATTCGTATTCATGGAAATAATTCTGTAGTTATAAATAATATTGTAGCCTTACTATCAATACTTTGCTAAAGTTCAATGGTTGTTTGGTTTCTTTTCACTAGTAAATCAAAATGTGGAAAAAAAATATTTTTTTTTCCATTTCTGTTTCCTTGTTTGTTTGATGTTTATCATCTTCTTTTTGTTTATGTTATATTCTCCTGATATCTAAAATGAAGTTTTTTCTTCTATTTAAAATTTTGTAGCTTGAACCCAAAACAATTGAGGTTCGATGTTCGATGGTAAAAGTTGAGCAAGATACAGAACTTCAGAATATTCATACTAAGAACTCATTGGAAGTAATCGGAACAAGGTATCACCAAGACTATAACTTCAACATGTTTGTGTGAACTGCATTGTGTATGATCTCATGTTAAATTGTTCAATACCATCAACCGTATGCTGCATAATGTCATTTTCATTATTTTTAAAAAATTGTCTTTGTTTTAAAATGTTTTGATTGAGGTGTCTATCAAGGGTTGTTTTTATAACAACAAATCTTGTTTCCTTTGCTAAGAAATAGTATTACTCTTTTGCTTAATTACCATTTTGAATTAGAAACTTGTGAAATGAAATTTAAATATGTGTGTGTGCCTGTAGAACTAGTATAAACTAATCAAATTAAGTAACATTTTATGGTTTTCAACATTACGCATAGCAAAGCCGAGTAACCTTTGAACTATAACCTCTGTCAACCGTTATAAATGGAAGACAAGCAAAGTAGTAAAATACAATATAACATTGTTTTATATACATTACAACAGATGCATTTGCTCTCTTATTTTCTCTTAAAATGTAAGTTTATGATATGCTTTATCAATAGCTAAGGAAGATAAGATGGATCATGTGTACCAACTGATCTGATTTCTATGGTTTAATTTGAGATCTATTAACTTTTTTATGACCAGTAATCGACCAAAGAAAGCTTACTTGTCAAGGAATTTGATTGCACTTTTAAGCTACGGAGGGGTCCCAGATAAATTCTTCACTGGTTTACTTAGAAAGGCTTTGAAAGAAGCTCATGGTGCTTTCAGGAATAAGTCTGCTGCAATGAGAGGTCTTATACACACATATATATTATATGCATATACATATATCCACAAAAATAAGTGTTCTGGTTTCATTTATTTATTTCCAATATTTCAGTTGCTATGAACCATGGGGCCATGGACAAGGATTCAACAGTTGAAAGAATGATTTCTTGCGGTATTCCTCTTGAAGAGCCATATTTGCAACATCGACTATCTATACTTCTTAAGGAGCAAAAGATGAGCCTCAGAGGGGGAAAGCTTTGTGCTGATGACTGTTATTATTTAATGGGAACAGCCGATCCTACTGGCAAACTTAAAAGTGATGAAGTTTGCATTGTGCTGTAAGTTATATAAGACTTTCCATGTTACTACATATATCTATAGCATTAGCAGATTTTAGCTAGTTCATATTAATACGTTAAATCCCTAAATGTAGAGCGGTCGTGTTTGAAACAGTTATACGTACACTCATGTTTCCATATTAACTTTTGCTCTGTTGATAATATATGTTCAGTGACAATGGACAAGTTTCTGGAAAGGTTTTGGTGTATCGGAATCCTGGAGTTCACTTTGGTGATGTTCACGTTCTAAAGGCTACTTATGTGGAGGAACTGGAATCTTTTGTTGGAAATGCGAAGTATGCCATATTCTTTTCCAGAAATGGACCAAGGTCAATTGCTGATCAGATTGCAGGGGGAGATTTTGATGGAGATATGTATTGGATCTCACGAAATTCCGAGGTTTGGCATTTGCCTTTTAATTCTAAGCAGTAGTCTTATTTCACTAATCTAAAGTGGATCCAGTTTTGTTCTTCATAGTGTACACAAGTGAGACCACTACTTTGTTTATTAATTTCATAGAGTGAAATTTCAAGGCATTTATTGGTTGCTCATAATCATATTACCCCTAGCTATTGCAACATTTTAAGCCAAGTGAACCTTGGAGTCCGAATTCCTCGGTACGGAAGGTTGAAGGTAAAACACCTGAGGAGTTTG
This sequence comes from Cannabis sativa, assembly GCF_029168945.1. Classification (NCBI taxonomy): domain Eukaryota; kingdom Viridiplantae; phylum Streptophyta; class Magnoliopsida; order Rosales; family Cannabaceae; genus Cannabis; species Cannabis sativa. The sequence continues at coordinate 67,309,536 of NC_083601.1, forward strand.
AAGAGGAAGAATTAGAGGACAAGCTTTTTGAATTGTTTTTGAAGACTAGATTTCAACCAAGGTATGCATTTGTTTGAATCATGTCATGTTAATGCAATTATTTTATATTTTCACTGTTTTTTCTGTGTGCTGGTTAATTTTAGAAATTCTACTGAAAATCTGCATTTATTTTCCATGAACAATCATAGATGATCACAATTAATTGATTATGTATTGTTTTCTTTTTAATCTAACAATTGAACGCCAATAAAGTTTTATTCTTTGTTAAATACCCAATCATTCTTACTATGTTCTTAATTAATGTAATGCACACAAAAATCCTACCTTTTCCATTTGAAACAACTTTTTCATGTCAATTTTTTTTCTCCGTTTTGCTGCTGGAGCAAGATATCAATGGTTGGTGTCTCAAACTTGTCCAAACTGATATTGATACATCTTAATCGATTTTCTTATTGTGTTCATCTATCATCTCGTCTCGTAAGAGGGTTATGATGATTCTAAATTCGGTGGTAGCCTTTTTTTTTAAAATTCAGTTATGCAATGGGAGAGGCAGCAGACAGCTTGACAGCATTAATGGATCGAGTTTTGACTCTGGGAGATGACTGTGCTGAAGAGAAAAACATTGTCAAGGACAAGATAAGCAAGTTAGTTGACATATATTATGATGCATTGGATGCCCCTAAGAAAGGAGCAAAGGTTAGCTTCTTACTTATTTGCTTATCATAGCATTTAGTGATTAATTTTGACCAAATGGAGATAAACATCTTTTCTCGTTGGTCATTGTTGACTGATATTTGCTCATTCAATCTATTCACATATTTTGTTTACACTTCCTTTTTCCTCTTAACTACGTTTTTTAACAGGTTGAGGTTCCAAAAGATCTGAAAACGAAAGTCTTTCCTCATTATATGGAAAAGAAAAATAGTTACAAGTCTACGTCCATCCTGGGAAAAATTTACGATGAGGTGATGGAATATCAAGCAGAGGATCATTCAAGCAAAGGTCTGTATGAATATTGCAATAGAAATAACTCAAATCCTTTCAAGATTGTGGTGGATCATTTCCTTATTATATTTTGTACTAGACTATGAGGTTACAAACTTACTGTCTGCATTTTCAATTTCTGTTGAGTGTGGTAATCAAATCACTCTTAATAAAGCTTTTTGGAAAAAGGAGTTACCAATCTTCATTACATTTCTGTCATGTAGAGATCTGGAAACTGGCTCATTTCGAAGTTGATGTCCCTCAAGACTGCTTAAACCGATGGAACTTGCACTACGAAGAATACAGGAAAGAAATGAATAATGCCATGACGATCGATGATCGTGATGTCAAAAACCAGACTTCAAATCAGATTAAAAGAAAGTATAAGATGGTAATTGTTTTCAACTATTAAATAAAGTTGCTTTTAGTCTTTCTGCCCTATTAACTAACTTATGCTATCCTTGCTTTAGATACTTTATGAGGCTGAAGAATTTGAAAACAGTAAAAGGAATATAGATGACATACACAATGAGGCACTAGCGATATACCATTTGATTTATGACTACGCCAAAAGTAAAGGTGGTGCCAGTTATTGTTCATTTGCATGGAACATAGCTGGTCCAGCTCTCTTCAACCTTCTCATCTCCAAACAAACTGGTGAGAGGGTCATTCATTGCCTTCCGTCTATTTTACGTGAGCTAATTTAATGATTAAATATGGGTAATTTCATTTTAAGTAGAAGTACTAATTATATAGGTGACTTGGTTGTATGATAATGTGTATGGTTTTTCCGTTTAAGCATGCCATGTCAATTCTCACGGGCCACTTATGTTTCAATGCTTCTAACTTCTCTTTCATTTGTCAAATCTAGTCCTAATTTTACTATGCAATTATCAAGATGCAATGTTTTAATATTCGAATTTAACCTCTAACTACCTAAACTAAACTAACCTCAAATGGCATCAGCGTATATTCTATTATCAATTCCCCAATCCCCATTTACCAATTTTGCTACAAAGTATATTCCGTTTGGATATAATAGGTCAATGATGATAGTATGAAATATGAATAATGAGTTGTGGCATTTATAAACTTTAGAATAAGGTTCCTCTTAAGGTAATTTGAATATTATAAAAATGTTAATAACAGATTTGGACCAAGTAATCCCTAGCCATTTTTTTCCCTGGCTTCTTTAAAGCAATGAGAATGTGATAAGAGAAGTTTGAAATACGAAGGTCTTTCTTTACTTCTCTCATATATCATACTACAACAAATATCCTAGAAGAACAATTTATTTTTTTGCCGAGCACTCCTAATAATTTCTCTATCTTTTACCATAAGATTTATTTTTTATTTTTTTTAAATTTTATCTCACATATTTATATTACACTATACATCAATTTCTCTATATTTTTTTACATATATTTTATTAATTAAAATAATAATAAAAAAAAGACAAAAAAGAGTAATGAAATAATAAAAAATAATTAAAAGAATGGGAGAAAAAGAAAAAATAATACATAATATTTTTAGCTCACCACTATTCATTTAACTACATGTAGCTAAAGGAATAGCTATGAGCTAGTTTAGCTCACCATTTACCTCACTTGTTAGAGGTGCAATTTTATCAAATTCTTTAAAATTTTAGCTAAGGTGCTATTTTAACTCATCTATTGAGAATGCTCTTAGGTCCCTAATTTTAAAATTTTGACATTGAAATCTATAAAACTCCAAATAGTTTGCATTGTGTCTTGAATTCATATCGATGAAAAATTAAAGTTATGAATCTAGTTATTTCAGTTATCCTTATTAATGTTTTTTTTTTAAGTGATGATAGATTATGAAAAATAACTTAACTCTTTTCAGATCATAAAGGTCCTAAACTATATGTCATCTATTACATCTTTTAGATAGATTAATATATAATTTTTATTAAGAAATAACCTAAAGGTCACACAGGCTATGTAAATACTCTCGTTTCACATTAAAACATATGTTTATTCAAGTAGAGCATTCTTAATATTCACTTTTCAAATTTCATATTAAGATTATAAATCATGTTAATGGTGATCAGTCAAGAACATGTATCAAAACAAATATGAACAAATTACAAGAAAGAAGAAATAACAAATCACATTCACTCGTGGAATAAATCATTCAACATTCATCATATCCTTAAATTGAGAAATTAGTTCATAACGTCAACATTCAAATTCATGTTTAAACTAGAAATAGAAATTAAGATAAAAAATTAAAAGGGAAGAGAAAAGAACTAGGTGGAGAACTCGATCGGATCACCACGCTTGCTCCAAGAGTCTTATTCTTTTGTTTCTAGGGTTATATTTCTCAATATTCTCTACAATTCGCAATCCCTTTCATTAAAATAGAGTTTTTCAGCCCAAAATTGAGAAAAGATGAAGTTGCCCTTGTCCTGTACCAAGCCGTCACCGCAACCACAAACAATCTAGTCGTGGCGACTTTAGTAAGTCAAAAATACCCATTCTGTCCATTTTTTAGTCGCAACCACAATACTTCTAGTCGCAACAACAACTTCCATGCATTGGCAGCCTTCAACAACTCTGGCCGACCAAAGGTGCAAGAATACACCAGCACTTATATTTTTCTCACAAGCTTTCTATCTTGCCTTCAACATGCCTACGACTCCAGATCAGTTCAATCTGCCCACGAAGATAGGGACTCTCCATCAACAAATAACAACCTTATTCTCTAGGGATTTAATTTGTATTTCAAATGTATGTTGTAACTTTCCTATTTTTCAGGGAGATCTCTATGCCCAGCTTTGTAAAACCTAATACTATATAAAGGGCATTAGTCATACGTGAAAAGGTATCTCTTCTTCATGTTCAGAACCTCAACCAGAGTCCTAAGCACAATACATGCAATCTTGCTCATAAGCTCTAAGTCTTCTCTCTTTTCACACTTCTCACTTGCAAACTTCATTATAATACTGAAGAGAGCCTAGCAAGTGCTTGGTATTATCTCAATAGTGAATACAACTAAAAGGGGAGTAGGTCATTACGTAAATAAAAGGGGCTGAACCTTTATAAAATATGTGTGTCTCTTTATATTTATTATCGTTCTACACGTAGCAGTCATAAGCTACGCTCCTAGTCAGACTCCGCATCGGTTGGCTAAATTGTTGGGTTTTATGCCCTAAATAAAACTCATTTCAATATAATCAGATTTACTTATTAATATAGATCAGAAATAACATTTAATGTTGCATGGTTCACATGATTTATTTCATGATTATATGTACATAATGTATAAATTCATCTGAAATCCTTTTCACATACTTGATCCTATTTATTGTGCTGTCAACACATTGGAAAGTAAACATGACTATGTGAATAAAGTTTCCTAGATTTATCAGACACAGAGTTTTACTGATATGATAATCTACAACAGAGTTTACTTGCATTTGGAGAAATGTTATGTTCTTTCCAGAGCATTGGTTAAAGTAAAGCTCAGGTTGGATGCATGGAGTATGCATCGGAAGGGACCGATATTGAACTTTGACTTAGATTTATTAAACTTACCGTAATATCTATTCAAGTCAATATCGCCTAGTTGATCCTAGATCAAATGATCTTAATCCTGTTATGATTAGGCTCGATCTCGAGAGGTTATTCGTGTTCTTTGATTTGTTAGTTAAGCCTACTTTTGGGTCAGGGTGATACGTACATTTTGGGAACACGGTAGTGCAATTGAGTGGGAGCGCTAACATAAATATGGAATCTATAGCTTCTATCTGGCGAATAGTAAGTAAAGGATGATCTCCTTCGAGCTTGACCAAACGAAAATAAATGGTGGAGATCTCATTTCACATAAGCTGAAATATCATTTATACGGGGTTAAGTGTTTTAAGGATTAAATACATTGTAGGGTGTAACGGTAATCTAATTCGTTTACAGTGTAGATCATTCATATAGAGGATCATTGATCAAATTAGGGTTATAACAATGGATAACTAATGATGTGTCTATATGGTGGAACATATAGAGCATTCTATATACTGAGAGTGCAATTCTAAGTTCTATGCGTGGATTCAACGAAGAATTAATAAGTTAGTGAATTTAGGTTATAAATTCTTGATTTGCTAATTGGAAGCTCGGTTATATAGACCCATGGTCCCCCCACTAGTTGAGATAATATTGCTTGTAAGACTCATGTAATTGGTTTTGATTAATCAATTATAATTCTCAAATTAGATTATGTCTATTTGTGAATTTTTCACTAAGTAAGGGCGAAATTGTAAAGAAAGAGTTTTAGGGGCATATTTATTAATTATGATACTTTGTATGGTTCAATTAATAAATATGATAAATGACAATATTATTTAATAATTATTTATAGTTATTAAATAATTAGAATTGGCATTTAAATGGTTGAATTTAAAAATTGGCGTTTTTGAGAAAATCAGATGCAGAAAAGATAAAACTGCAAAATTGCAAAAAGTGAGGCCCAAATCCACATTGCATGGCCGGGCACTTTTATAGGGATTATCCTCTTATATTTTCATTATTTTAATGCCAAATAATTCAAACCTAACCCTAGTGGAATGCTATAAATAGATAGTGAAGGCTTCGGGAAAATTACACTTTACTTCTGACTTTTCATTAAGAAAAACCTGAGCCTCTCTCTCTCTATTCTTGGCCGACCACTCTCTCTCTCTCTTCTTCCTTTCATTTTCGAAATTTCTTAGTGATTAGAGTAGTGCCCACACACAGCAAGTGATACCTCAATCATAGTGAGGAAGATCGTGAAGAAAGACTTTCAACACTAAAGAAGGAGAGAAAGAGATCCAGGTTCAGATATTGATAATGCTCTGCTACAGAAAGGAATCAAGGGCTAGAAATCTGAACGGAAGGAGTCAAATTATTCTGCTGCACCCAATGTAAGGTTTACTAAACTTTATATGTGTTTATTTCATCGTTTTAGAAAGTTCATATTTAGTGTGTTAATCAACATACTTGTCAGTAGATCTAAGATCCTGGTAAAATAATTTCCAACAACTGGCCTCAGAGCCATGGTAATTTATTTGCTTGCAAGAAATTTGGACTTTAAAACGATTGTTTGATGTTTTGGATGGTATCATGTTGTATTGAGTGTTATATGATGATTGATTGATGTTTGTGAATTTTCGTGAAAAATAATTGAATATCTGTTTTTGGAATTATTTTTATTGGATAGTATGGAAAAAATTAAGCAAGTTACCTTTTTACAGAACTTTATTTCGATTTAATTTGAATTAGTTATGATTTTTTGAAGTTTCGAAAAAATTTCGGGATTGAGCAACAGAGACACGCGCGCGGAAATCATGCAAATTCCTCCCTGCGCCGTGTCTCCTCGCCAAAGCCAGCCACCAGCGCGCGCGGACGTGTATGCACTGCATACCGTCCGTACAGCTCGCATTTTTTTTCGTTTTTCTTCATTTTTTTTCATGCTATTTCATGGATTTAACTTACGATTTTTTGTGTAGTTCTGTATTTATACATTTACTATTCCTAATTCAATTCTAATTATCATAATTAAATTAATTAATATTTTTTAAATTTAATTCATGATATTAGTGTAATTTGAATTTGAAAAATAGTAAATATCTATCTTTTTTGCTTAATTATCTATCTTATTTTTAAAATTTGATTATATCTTATCTTATTTTTAAATTTAAGGTCACATATTAAATTTTTTAAATTAATTTTTTTTAAATAATTTGACCTTATTTAAATTTAAAATAAGATAACTATAATCATGTAATTTTAAATAGATGTAAGATATTTTGCTAACTTTTAAATTTTGTTATTTTATTTATTTAAATTACATTTAAAATCTGAAAAAGATATTTATTTATCTTTTTTAATTTTTAATTTTTTATTTATAAAATAACCTTAAATTTTTAAAAAGTAGTTAGCAAATTTTGAAATGATATTTAGGTTAGTTGAAACCTAATTTTTCAAAATTGTAGGTTTAATTTTAAATATTTTTTTTATTAATTTCGAAATTTTTTAAAATTTTATTTTATTCTATTATTTTCAAAAATAATTTTTTTTTATTTTATTAATTTTTCGAAATTATTTATTTAAAATTAAATAAATCCTACATCCAACTATCGAGCTAACCTTGTTGCAGGAGTATGTGTTTTAGCTTGTTTGTAAGTTTTTAAAACCTATTATTGCTTGATTGCAAATAGCCATGGTTAACTTGTTGACAGATCCAATGATCTGATTTTAACTCATAGCTCCCTTGGTCAAGTAAATAATTTGTAACAGGTATATTTACAATCTTCTTTCATCTGTGTATGACCTAGCAACATGATAGGATCCATCCAAATTGTGTGCCTGTGTGAGCCTATGTGTTTAATTTTATTATAGATGCATATAGGTTGTTGTTGCTAAATAAAATATCATAGTTTTTGATAGATTTTATTTAGGCCCATTTACTTTTTGGGCCTATTCAATTAATAACAGTTGTTCATTTTAAGGTTAAATTCCTTTCTTTTGGGCCGTGTGTGAGAGTTGGGAGCCATAGTAGTGGGTACGACATATTGAACCCAGCACCCCCTCACATGAACCACCCCAATTGTGAAGGCCCATTTGCCTGATTTGAATAACTGTACTAGGTTAATTAAATTAGTTTAACCTAATAAAATTGATTAGCAACATAATCAATTTCATTTATTTTGAAATTAATTTAAGAAAACCATAGTTTAAAGAATTTTTTATTCTAAGCTAAACTATATGTATTTTCTTGTATTTAATTAAATATAGAATTATAACCATCTAGATTCTTTCTGAAGCTTAATTTAAATTTTTCATTAAATATTCCTATTTAAGTTGATATTTAGTTATCTATAACTAATCAACTTAAATCTGAATATCTTTTGGATTTAAAATTTCAAAATTAAGTTGAGGAATTTTAGGAATTGGTTATTAAGATTCTTTAGATATTTTTTAAATTGATATCTTTTCGAATATTAACTTAAAATGAAATATTTTCAAATTAAGTGGTTACAACTTAATTTTTGATATTTAATTAAATTTAAATTTGAAAATATTGAAGTTCTAGATTTTTTTTAATACAACTTAAATTAGATATTTTTTCAAATTTTGTGGAAAAGATACTTAGTCAAATAAGATATTTTCTAGATAGTTATTTCTAGACTACTTATTATTTCTAATATTAAATAGGAAAATATTATACATTGTGAAATTAATTATTTAAATAATTAATTTTGGTATAATTTATTTTAAGTATATTTTTCCTAGTATTAAACTAGAGATTAATAATTAAGCCTTCTCTACACTTAATTATTTATTTCTTGAATTTAATACATTTAATTAATTTGAAAAATTAAATATCTAAGTTGATTTTCATCATGATACTTAAATATTTCTTTTTCATGACACTTAATTAAATAGAAAATTATTTTTAGTTGAAATTTATTTTTCATCTAAATTTAAATAATTTTCAAAATATATTTTTTCTTTATTTTATTAATCAAATTTCGAAATTGCATTTCTTAAATGCTGGAATTTCGAATTTTATTTGAAAAATAGATTAAAGTTGTAAATGTTATAAATAGTATTAATTATGTAGATGTCCAAATTTTTTATTTATTACCATTAATGTAATCAACATTCCCTTTTTCTTAGTTTCCCTTTCTCTTAGTTTCTTAATATTTGACTCTTGTATGTGTATAAATAGGAGATCCTCTATTGGAATAAAACACTCAGAAAATTCTCATCTCTTCTCTATTTTCTTTCTCTAAATTATAATATTACATAATACTAATATTTCATAACACGTTATCAGCACGAGCCTCTAACCAAGGTATGACAATGTTTTTGTTATGTGATCTCGAATTGCTTCAAAGTCATGATACACTAAATATATATATGTATATATATACTCATCTAACTGAAACACATTCGAGTTAGCCATTTTTTTTAATGAATTAATATTTATACAATATATGTCTATGCTTATATATCTATATAGATGCTTATATATTATATATGTGTGTTGATTTGTTTATCATATTATATTGTTTAATCTTATTATCTTATTCTATATTGTACTATATTTTGTTGTATTTTTTTTTCCAAAATTTATGTATATGTCTAATAATTTACACTTTATATTGATATAGTTTTCTCCATGGCAAACCTTGCAAAACTTGATTTTGTAGCACTTGATATTTCTGGAAAAAACTATTTGTCATGGATTCTTGATGCTGAAATCCATTTAGATGCTATGGGTCTTGGAGACACCATCAAAGATCAAAATAATGAAACAAAACAAAATAAGGCCAATGCTATGATTTTCCTTCGCCATCATCTCCATGAGGGGTTAAAATCTGAATATTTAACCGTAAAAGATCCTCTTGTGCTTTGGCAAAATTTGAAAGAAAGATATGACCATCAAAAAATTGTCATATTGCCAAAGGCTAAGAATGATTGGTTGCACCTGAGGTTGCAAGATTTTAAATCAGTAAGTGATTATAACTCTGCAATGTTTAATATCACTTCTAAATTAATGTTGTGTGGAGAAAAAGTTACTGACTATGAAATGTTAGAAAAAACATATACTACTTTTCATGCCTCTAATGTGCTCCTGCAGCAGCAATATAGAGAGCGAAATTTTAAAAAATATTCAGAATTGATTTCATGTCTTCTAGTAGCTGAGCAGAATAATGAACTTTTGATGAAAAATCATGAATCTCGCCCAACTGGGTCTGCTCCATTCCCTGAAGTGAATGCTACAATTGCTGACAATCATAATCATAGTCGTAGTCGAGATCATAATCGAAGTAATAGACGTGGTCGTGACCGTAATCAAAGTCGCGGTCGTGGTCGCGATCGCGGTCGAAGCAATGTTTGGCATCGTAATGGTCAAAATAAAAATTCATATACTCCAATGAAAAGCACAACTACTGAGAACAAGGGAAAAGGTCCTCAAAATAATAATCATAGAAATTCTGAAAATTTATGTACCAGATGTGGAATAAAAGGACACTGGGCACGTGCCTGTCGTACGGCAAAACACCTTGCTGATCTTTATCAAGCATCTGTGAAAGGAAAGGAGAAAATAGAAGCAAATTTTGCCTATCAAGATGATGGTTTTCTCAAAGAGCCTTTGGATATTACGCACTTAGATGTTGCAGATTTTTTTAATGAATATCTCATTTATAACAACATGAATATCGATAATGGGGATGGGAATATCCACAATTAGTCACTTTTCTTTGTTTTTTTTTTATTATTATCATTTATTTACTTTAAGGTGTTTATTTTATTTGGCATGTTTATGTAATGAACTTTTATTATTTAAGCATTTATATTTTGAACTTATTATGTTTTTTTTTTGTTAATGAAGTAATGGACATTTGTCATTCTATACATAATTCTACAAATAACGGTGATGATATGTGTTTGGTGGATAGCGCAACCACTCATACAATACTTAGAAGTGATAAATATTTTTCAAATTTATCAAGAATGAAGGCAAATGTTAATACAATATCAGGCACTGCAAATTTAATTGAAGGCTCCGGAAGAGCCATTATATTGATGCCTAGAGGAACAAAAATTATTATAGATGATGCCTTATTATCCACCAAATAAAAAAGGAATCTGTTGAGTTTCAAAGATATACGTCGTAATGGATATCATATTGAGACAATAGATGAAAATAATTTTGAATATTTTTGCATTACATCTATTGTTTCAAGAAAAAAAAATTGCATATTAGAAAAATTACCTGGTTTGTCTTCAGGTTTGTACGTTACACGTATAAGTACAATAGAAACTCATGTTATTGTGAACGAGAAGTTCACAAACCAGAAAAATTTTATTTTTTATTTGGCATGACCGGTTAGGCCATCCCGGTTCAATTATGATGCATAGAATAATAGAGAACTCACATGGTCATCCATTGAAGAACCAAAAGATTCTTTTATCCAGTGAGTTCTCATGTGCTGCTTGTTCTCAAGGAAAGTTAATCATTAAGCCCTCACCGGTAAAGGTTGGAATTGAATCCCCTGGATTTCTTGAACGAATTCAGGGCGACATATGTGGGCCTATTTGTCCACCATGTGGACCATTCAGATATTTTATGGTATTGATAGATGCATCAACTAGATGGTCACATGTTTGTTTATTATCTACTCGTAATGTAGCATTTGCAAGATTGCTTGCTCAAATAATCCGATTACGAGCATAATTCCCAGACTATGCAATCAAGACAATCCGCCTTGATAATGCTGGTGAATTTACATCACAGGCTTTTAATGATTATTGTATGTCAATAGGGATAAATGTTGTTGCTCATGTACATACACAAAATGGTCTAGCAGAATCATTTATTAAGCACCTCCAATTAATCGCAAGACCATTACTTATGAGAACAAAACTCCCAATTATAGCTTGGGGACATGCTATTTTACATGCTGCGGCACTTGTACGCATTAGGCCAATATCATATCACAAATTCTCCCCACTACAATTGGCTTTTGGTCAGGAGCCAAATATTTCCCATCTAAGAATCTTTGGTTGTACAGTATATGTTCCGATTGCTCCACCACAACGAACAAAGATGGGTCCTCAAAGGAGGCTGGAAATATATGTTGGGTATGAATCTCCATCTATCATTAAATATCTCGAACCCACAACTGGAGATGTATTTACAGCACGTTTTGCTGATTGTCATTTTGATGAGACAAGTTTCCCAGCTTTAGGGGGAGGGGAAAAGAAACAGCTGGAAAAAGAAATTATATGGAATGCACAATCATTATCTCAATTTGATCCTCGTACAAATCAATGTGAACTTGAAGTTCAAAGAATAATTCATTTGCAAAATATTGCAAATCAATTACCAAATGCATTCACTGACCCAAAGAAAATTACAAAATCACATATTCCAGCTGAAAATGCTCCAATTCGAATTGAAGTCCCAGAAGAACAATTAATTAATGATTCTAAAGCACGTTTGAAACGTGGTAGACCAGTCGGTTCCAAAGATAAAAATCCTCGAAAAAGAAAGGGAGCAAATAATCAAGATGGCCCTAATGAAGAGGCTGAAAATTTCGAGGAAGATGTTGACATAAACAAATCTCTTGAAGAGATTCAGGTACCTGAAAATATTAGCAATAATGAGATCTCAATAAATTATGTCAATACAGGAAAAGAATGGAACCGACTCGAAGTAATTGTCGACAATATTTTTGCTTATAATGTAGCGCTAGAAATTATGAATGAAAACGAGGATCTTGAACCTAAATCTATCAAAGAATGTCAAAATAGAAAAGATTGGCCAAAATGGAAAGAAGCAATTCAAGCAGAATTGAATTCACTTGCTAAACGCAAAGTATTTGGACCTATAGTCCAAACAATTGAAGGTGTGAAACCCGTTGGATACAAATGGGTATGTTTACGTAAAAGAAATGAGAAAAATGAAGTTGTGAGATACAAAGCAAGACTTGTAGCTCAAGGTTTTTCTCAAAGGCCAGGTATTGATTATGAGGAGACATATTCTCCTGTGGCGGATGCAATAACATTAAGATATTTGGTTAGCCTGGCTGTGAGTGAAAAACTCGATAAGCGATTAATGGATGTAGTCACAACTTATTTATATGGATCACTAGATAGTGATATTTACATGAAGATCCCTGAAGGATTTAAGATGCCTGATGCATATAATTCAAGCAATCGAGAAATGTGCTCAATTAAATTACAAAGATCATTGTATGGATTAAAACAATCAGGACGCATGTGGTACAATCGACTTCGTGAATATTTATTAAAAGAAGGATATAAAAATGATCCTATTTGCCCATGTGTTTTTATAAAAAAGTTCAAGTCCTGAGTTTGTTATCATTGCTGTATATGTTGATGATTTGAATATTATTGGAACTCCTGAAAAACTTTTAGAAGCTGTGGAATATCTAAAGAAAGAGTTCGAAATGAAAGATTTAGGAAAAACAAAATTTTGTCTTGGTCTACAAATTGAGCATTTAAAATGTGGAATTTTCATTCATCAGTCAACTTATACTGAAAAGATTTTGAGACGGTTTTATATGGATAAATCACACCCATTGAGTAGCCCAATGGTAGTTAGGTCACTTGATGTACAAAAATATCCTTTTCGACCTAGAGAAGAACATGAAGAGCTCCTTGGTCCAGAAGTACCATATCTTAGTGCAATAGGAGCATTGATGTATCTTGCTAATTGTACAAGACCTGATATAGCTTTCTCTGTCAATTTATTAGCAAGATTTAGTTCTGCTCCAACATATAGACATTGGAAAGGGATTAAGCACATACTCCGCTATCTCCAGGGTACTATTGATAAAGGATTATTCTATTATAATAATTGTAGGTCACAACTTATTGGCTACGCAGATGCAGGATATTTATCTGATCCACATAAAGCCAGATCTCAAACTGGCTATTTGTTCACTTGCGGTGACATTGCTATATCCTGGCGATCAACAAAGCAAACTCTGGTGGCTACTTCCTCAAATCATGCTGAGATACTTGCAATTCACGAGGCAAGTCGAGAATGTGTTTGGTTAAGATCAATGACACAACATATTCGAGGAACATGTGGATTAACATCTAATAAAGAAGTACCAACAATTCTCTATGAAGATAATGCTGCTTGCATCGCTCAACTTAAAGGAGGGTACATTAAAGGAGACAGAACTAAACATATTTCACCAAAATTCTTCTTTACACACAATCTTCAAGAAAATGGTGATATCGATGTTCAACAAATTCGATCAAGCGATAATCTTGCAGACTTATTCACGAAGTCATTACCAACATCAACTTTTGAGAAGATGGTTCACAAGATTGGAATGCGTCGATTAAAGGATCTCCACGAATGCCAAATAGAGGGGGAGTAATTTCATACTGCACTCTTTTTTCCATGACCGAGTTTTGTCCCACTGGATTTTCTCGGCGAGGTTTTTAATGAGGCAGTTATTATGGACATCCAAGGGGGAGTGTTATAAATAGTATTAATTATGTGGATGTCCAAATCTTTTATTTATTACCATTAATGTAATCAACATTCCCTTTTCCTTAGTTTCCCTTTCTCTTAGTTTCTTAATATTTGACTCTTGTATGTGTATAAATAGGAGATCCCCTATTGGAATAAAACACTCAGAAAATTCTCATCTCTTCTCTATTTTCTTTCTCTAAATTATAATATTACATAATACTAATATTTCATAACAGTAAATTATTTATTTTAATTTTGGACCAACTTAAATCAATGATTTTTTCATTTAATGATTAATTAAAATAAATGAAGTAAAATATATTTAATTAGAAAATGAATCAATTAGTCCATGAAAATCTAGATAGATATTATCTGTTTTTGCTTGAAGTATTTTTCTAGTGTATTTAATTAAATAGAAAATTAATATTTAAGTTGATTTTCATACTTAAATATTTGAAAATTTTCTTATATATTTAATTAAATAGGAAAATTATATTTTTTGTTGTAAATTAATTTTATTAATTAATTTTGGGCCAACATTAAATTAGAATAATTTTTTCAGGATTTATTTTAACATGCATTTTCGAAAATTGTATTCTTAAATACTTTAATTTTTCGAAATGCAATATATATTTATAAAAAATTAAATTGAGTTGTAAATTAATTTATATTAATTTTGTAACAACTTAAATTGAATATTCTTCTAAATATTTATTGGAAATTATTACTAAGATGGAAGAAATTCATGTTATTTTCATATCCATCTAAGTAAAATTTATAAATATTAAATTAAAATTTATATTTAGAATTTTCATTCTAAATTAGAAATTTTAATTAATAAATATATATATTTAAAATAAATAGATTAAAATGAGTTTCAAAGAAAATACAACTCTCTTTAAATAATGAGCTTTATTATTAAGATATTCGATCTCCATTGTTGGTTTTACATCGCATTTGTTTTAGTGAGTAATCCTCCCTAATGGAGGAACGTTCATTAGCGATTTCCCACCGTTTAATCTTGAAAGATAAGTAGTTTGTAAGTGTTTTATATGGTATGGATCACCCTAATGGTGGGGACCATATTTGACTTGCAAATTATGAAACAATGGTGGAAGCTCATAAGATAGAATTGCCTTGACTCTCGCCTAAACGGGACAACGCTGAATTCCAATCTTGATCGAATAAAAGGTTGCTAGAATGTTTAACAGTTTAGATGAGCTGACAACTCTATTCAATAGATGGTAGCTTTGACTCTCGCCTAAACGGGACACTGATATCAGTTTGTTGAAAACCTTGGAAATTATTTAGGATTGTATGTTTTAGTATTTTCACTAGTCATTCCTACTTGCTATATGTTTAATAATTTTTGAATTGTGTATGAATTTATATTGAACCATGTTATTTTCTGTTATTAAATTGTAGTTTAATTTCGAATCTTCATTGTTGGTCTAACTTGGTTTGTTTATCTAATGAGATAAATCCCTAATGGATTTTCACCATTAGACACACATAATAGTGTTAGATCTCGAAAGATAAATATTGTATATGCGACATCTAGCTGTTCATCAATTGATGACACCTTAGACTAGTATTTTTACGATATGAAATAAGAAGATTGTATAAATTAGATTACGTTGACTCTCGCTAATCGAAGCATCGTTGGATTCTTATTTATAAACAAAATTATCCTAATTCCTCTTAGCTTATTCATTTCAAATTAGCTCAATAACAATAACATATTATTGGATGAATGGTCTATATATCATATCATGTCATTCTATATTTTCTCTTAAGAAATTAAATGACGCATATGATTATAATCCCAAAATTCTATTCCCAATTGATATAAATCCTCAATCTTAGAAATCTCCTACTTGTATGGGCAAATCAGACTTAGATTTAAATTAGCAGTGGTGGTCCAAGAAAGAATTACTCATTATATTTGGTATAAATTTAAGTCTTTGACTTTAATTTTAGATTCCAAACAGAAATTTTCTTATATTTCTAATTCCAGAATACGATACAGTTACACTTTCACAAGTGTTTAATATCCATCTTCTATTAATGGATTCAAACTGTATGGAATATGAGTTTAGTATTCTGTGACCAGGATCCACTTGCACTATTCTAATAACTCTTTGATGTAACTAAACCTAAGTCATCAAAAGACACTACCACACTTTTTTAATCTATGACATTTGTATCTTGTTCATAGTGGTTTTGACAAGATCAATCTCTGCAAAGAGTTAATATGCCTATATCCACTGAAAGTAAGTTCATCTCATTCGCAGATGGATGCACATTCAGGGGTGGAGAAATAGTTAGTAGATATGCAGTTCAAAGATCATTAATTTGATTTTTGAATTATATCCAAACTTACCTCCCCAGAAATTTTGATTTGCATATTGATGATTAGTTACTAGTCGTTTCCTAAATCCTTCTATGGTAATACAATTTCAGAATGATGTAATGGTTGTATACTTAATGTAAATCATTACTAGATTCATGGATGACCTAATCAAAATCTTAAGAAAAGCTAGAACTGTTAACCATGGTTTGCATGTTTGTTAGCTATTCTAAGTGATTAGGGGTGGACCATCCCATAGTCAATAGATAAGAAAGTGTTTGTTTAAACAAATACTACTTTTCTAAGAAAATGACTAAGTCTGAAAACAAAGTAGCAAATAAAGGAGATATTTATTTCTTGATTCCAAAAGTGTTCTATCATCTTATTTGACATATGATGATCCCATTGCCTCTGTTGTCTTGTCACAACCGAAGAGATCAATACCATTTACTTTTCTTAGACATAATTCACGGTACCTTGTCGTAGTGGGAGAGTTTCTAGGAACTTCACTTCTTATGACTTGGAAGACACTAGTGATTAAAATCCATTGTGAGTTTAAACAAGTAATGGATTGTCAAGATAAGAAACTAAGAAGAAAAGCCAATAGAACTATGGTTTAATCCATTCACATGGAATAACCTAAAGTTTTCTATTACAAGGACATAAAAGGAAATTTTAGTTAATAAGTGTATTCTATGGACTTAACAAACTTCCTGTTCCTAGTATTATAGGTTTGAGTTTATCTAAACCTATGGCTTGTGGTATACCTGGTAATTACTTACTCTAATGCAAGCAACTTACTTTAGTAAGATGATGAAGCATTTTCTTTCTAATGGCAATCTATAGAAGCTTCTCGACTTCTAGGCATAGATTTTATTTATCTAGGAAAAGTCTCAACTATTCCAGAAAAGATAAAGCCATGAAAGAATTTCTTATATCAACAGTGAGAGATCTCAGATATGCTTTAGTATGCCTTAGACCAAACACCTGTTGTTGAGTGGGAGTAATAAGTAGGTATCAGATTAATCCAGGAAAAGGACATCGGAAGACAATCAAGTAAATCTTAAGATAAAGAAGAGGAACTATATGCTAGTCTATAAGGGTGTGTTTAAAACTCTTAGACTACACCACATCAGATTTCGAAATTTGCCTTTGTGCTAGAAAATCTTTCTGATAAGATGGTGATTACTCTGGGGGTGGAATAGTGATTTTGGAGAAGTGTAAAAACCTATATGAAGTCTCTAGGTCTACCAGAAAGGGACTGAATGTTAAAGTTGCAGGAAAGGTACTTATTCAGTCTAAGGAAAGTTCTATACATCTTTGGCACCATTCCAAATTGCCTTAACTACTAGTGTTATTTCCCGATTAACCAAAAGTAGTTGCCAAAGGTATACAATCCAGTATCCCAAAAAGAGTAGACATATAGAGAGGAATTTCACATTATCAATGATTTTGTGATTAAGGAAGAGTAATGGTGGAGAAAAGGTTGTGTTTAATTCAACCTTTCAGATCCTATTACGAGGAGTTTACTACTACTACACTTGATTTGTATATCAAGGTGTTGAGATTATTAGAAATGCATTTTTTGTTTTATATTAGTGCAAGTGGGAGTTTGTTGGGTTTTATGCCCTAAATAAAACTCATTTCAATATAATCAGATTTACTTATTAATATAGATCAGAAATAACATTTAATGTTGCATGGTTCACATGATTTATTTCATGATTATATGTACATAATGTATAAATTTATCTGAAATCCTTTTCACATACTTGATCCTGTTTATTGTGCTGTCAACACATTGGAAAGTAAACATGACTATGTGAATAAAGTTTCCTAGATTTATCAGACACAGGGTTTTACTGATATGATAATCTACAACAGAGTTTACTTGCATTTGGAGAAATGCTATGTTCTTTCCAAAGCATTGGTTAAAGTAAAACTCAGGTTGGATGCATGGAGTATGCATCGGAAGGGACCGATATTGAACTTTGACTTAGATTTATTAAACTTACCGTAATATCTATTCAAGTCAATATCGCCTAGTTGATCCTAGATCAAATGATCTTAATCCTGTTATGATTAGGCTCGATCTCGAGAGGCTATTCGTGTTCTTTGATTTGTTAGTTAAGCCTACTTTTGGGTCAGGGTGATACGTACATTTTTGGAACACTTTAGTGCAATTGAGTGGGAGCGCTAACATAAACATGGAATCTATAGCTTCTATCTGGCGAATAGTAAGTAAAGGATGATCTCCTTCAAGCTTGACCAAACGAAAATAAATGGTGGAGATCTCATTTCACATAAGCTGAAATATCATTTATACGGGGTTAAGTGTTTTAAGGATTAAATACATTGTAGGGTGTAACGGTAATCTAATCCCTTTACAGTGTAGATCATTCATATAGAGGATCATTGATCAAATTAGGGTTATAACAATGGATAACTAATGATGTGTCTATATGGTGGAACATATAGAGCATTCTATATACTGAGAGTGCAATTCTAAGTTCTATGCGTGGATTCAACGAAGAATTAATAAGTCAGTGAATTTAGGTTATAAATTCTTGATCTGCTTATTGGAAGCTCGGTTATATAGACCTATGGTCCCCCCACTAGTTGAGATAATATTGCTTGTAAGACTCATGTAATTGGTTTTGATTAATCAATTATAATTCTCAAATTAGACTATGTCTATTTGTGAATTTTTCACTAAGTAAGGGCGAAATTGTAAAGAAAGAGTTTTAGGGGCATATTTGTTAATTATGATACTTTGTATGGTTCAATTAATAAATATGATAAATGACAATATTATTTAATAATTATTTATAGTTATTAAATAAGTAGAATTGGCATTTAAATGGTTGAATTTGAAAATTGGCGTTTTTAAGAAAATCAGATGTAGAAAAGAGAAAACTGCAAAATTGCAAAAAGTGAGGCCCAAATCCACATTGCATGGCCGGCCACTTTTATAGGGATTATCCTCTGATATTTTCATTATTTTAATGCCAAATAATTCAAACCTAACCCTAGTGGAATGCTATAAATAGATAGTGAAGGCTTCAAGAAAATTACACTTTACTTCTGACTTTTCATTAAGAAAAACCTGAGCCTCTCTCTCTCTATTCTTGGCCGACCACACTCTCTCTCTCTTCTTCCTTTCAATTTCGAAATTTCTTAGTGATTAGAGTAGTGCCCACACACAGCAAGTGATACCTCAATCATAGTGAGGAAGATCGTGAAGAAAGACTTTCAGCAAGAAGGAGTTTCAGCACCAAAGAATTAGAGAAAGAGATCCAGGTTCATATATTGATAATGCTCTGCTACAGAAAGGAATCAAGGGCTAGATATCTGAACGGAAGGAGTCAAATTATTCCGCTGCACCCAATGTAAGGTTTACTAAACTTTATATGTGTTTATTTCATCGTTTTAGAAAGTTTATATTTAGGGTGTTAATCAACATACTTGTGAGTAGATCTAAGATCCTGGTAAAATAATTTCCAACATTGTTGACCGAGATTTTCGGCAACTACTAAAATACGATTATAATAGTGAGCTGTAAGAAAGCGAGAGAAGGATTTTTACGTGGTTGAGGCGTTAATGAGCCTTAGTCCACGAGTCTTTGTTATTAATGGATGTCTTTAATACAGATTCCACACTTGAGGGAATGTCACCCTTATAAATACAGAGAATGTTCTTGGTGAGTATTTACTCTTCTTGCTCATATGCAGCCCAAGATTCTCGATCCCATTTAATGAGCTTTGAGGGGGTATTTATAGTGTTTTGGTGGGGTAATCCCTAGAATTGTTCTTACAAACGTATATGTAAGTATCCATAAAGTTGGGTATTCCCAATGTATATACCATGAGTAATGCATGGTCAAATCCCTAGGTGCTGTAGGGTTTTTATGAGGAATGTCCTTTTTGCCTTGTGATTGATGTGACTCTTCGCAGAGTAGCCGTCGCTAGACTTAAATGATCATTACTGTGGCGCTGTTGTTTGGAGGTTGTGCCGTTAGACTTTATTGCGTGTTGCAGTCCCAACACGCTTCCTCCCATGCAGCATTAAATGCGACTTGATTGCTCAGGAGAAGCCTGACACCTCACGGAGAGGCTTTATGCTATGCGAGCTTCCGGGAGCACCTTGCACTCCGGGTGCCTCCTCCGGGACCTATGCCCAGAGTGCTTCCTTGTGGCATACAAAGACTTAGCAAATATTTACAAGTTATCTGATCCACGTGTCCCTGTTCGATTGGTCCACGTATATTGGGTGAAATCAGTGGCAACATTTACCCCCCAAGCCTTGTTTACTTGGAAAATAAACCAAGGCTTGCTTAGGTGCCTCCGGTTGACTCCTCGGTTCCCTGGCCCAAGCTCGGAGCGCGTGGGGGCGTATTTAATGATGGCATTAAATGCAGCGATTCGCTTTTTGCAGAGGTCGATTCGTTTCATGCCCATTGATTGATGCGGCGCATTAATGGTGTCAGACGGATACTCAAACGTTTCCACCGCCTTTATTGCAACTCAATCTGGCCCGTTGATCGTCGGGTATTTGAATCGTGCGTTTCCCCCACCGTTCGATTGGTAGGTGGTGACGCCTGTTCCTCATGCACTTTTGCCTATAAAAGCCACCATCTTTCCTTCATTTCGGTTACTTTCCATTCCTTGCCATTTTTGCCCGAATTTCCCAGAGAGAAAATTCTTCAAAAACAGCACGAACCTTCTGAACACTTTGCCATTTTTTCCCAGTTTTCCTTGCTTGCTGTTATCAGTCCTTTTCATCTTTACTCGACTAAAATCAGGACCCCCAGTTCAACACTTCGCTGTAAGTTTCTTGCATCCTTTGGTAATGACATGCTTTTACTTGCTTTGTTTGTTTTTTCTGGGTTCGCATTTTGAGATTTCTGGGCATGGAAGTGTTTAGGTTCTTCATGTATTCTGCTTTGTGTTTACGGCTTTAGTTGTAGGATCGCCATTATCATGCCTCTGTTATTATTGTGCATTTTTGTTGGAGAAAACCATACGTTCTTCGGTTGCTTAGGGCATAGAATGGGGTCTTTTTCTTTCTGTTCCCCTTACTGTGTAAAACCACCTTCTGCGATTTTACTGCACCCGACACTTGTTCAGGGAATCTTTCTAGGGTTTCCCATGTGACACGTGTCCGGAGGGGGCCTCTTTCGAGCGGTTAGGGGACCCCCATTCCCCTTTTTCTTGACTTAGGGTTTGGTATGGGACCTAACTGCTGGAATTTTCTCTTTCTTTTTTGTTTTTCACAGAATAGAAAATGTCTGCCTCTGGTTCGAAGTCCTCGAAGAAGAGCGGGAAACGCATGGCCACTTTGAAGGAAGTTTCCCTGGGACCCGTTGCCCAGGAGGGGTATAAGTCCCGAGCAACCGGGTGGGAAGCGGCTGAGCTTCATTCCACCTTAACCTGTCCCCATCAACTGGAGAATATTGTGGACGTTGCTGGGATCAAACCTTCCACTTCGGGGACCTATCACCGGCCACCTCGCGACTCGGAGACGCCTAACCATAATTACGGCGGCTTCGGAGCCTGGAGCCAGACGCACCTGATGGCCGGTGCCATGCTCCCACTTCAGGACTATTTTGTTAATTTTCTTGTTTTTGTCGGCCTTGCGCCATATCAACTCATTCCTCAAGCTTATCGCCTGCTTTCAGGCTTATTTATTTTTTATGCCGCCCGCGGATGGGGATCTCCCCGCCCGGCGGAAATTGTGTATTTTTATGAACTTGTATCCGTCCCCAAGAAAGGGGACAAACTTAAGGACGGTTTCTATGGGTTCCGGATCCATCCCGCTAACGAAGGGGTGGTTCCGTATAATAGGCAGACTCACGTCAAGGAGTATCGCCATCGCTTTTTCTTTTCCTCCGGGTTCAGGGCAGTGGATCACCCGGAGCTCCTTACTGAGTGGGTGAGGATCCCACCCTATCAGCGGACGGCCCCTACACAGACCTTCCTCCGGAGGGCCCAAGCCTTTGCCTCCTACGACCGCGCCGATCTCGATGTCGGGGGTTTGGTCACCATGGAACACTGCAGGAAGGCCAAACTTATCCTTCCGCATCAATCCGTGGAGGACTCTAACCTCTCACGGGTCATCTGTCCCAATGTAAGGGCGCCGGTCGCGGAGAAGACCTTCCGGGACGAGATTATCGCCACGGCAGAGAAAAAATACCAAGACTATCTCTACCGGAAGGCCCAGGAGAAGGCATACTCTCAGGCCCAGGCGGCCTCTGGGGGGGGACTTCGCGTGGGGAGCCCGGTGGTGCGAAGGAGCCAGGCGATTGCTGGGAAGTCCGAGGCTAAATTTTTTGACAA
This sequence comes from Cannabis sativa, assembly GCF_029168945.1. Classification (NCBI taxonomy): domain Eukaryota; kingdom Viridiplantae; phylum Streptophyta; class Magnoliopsida; order Rosales; family Cannabaceae; genus Cannabis; species Cannabis sativa. The sequence goes on from NC_083601.1 coordinate 67,332,231, forward strand.
GATTCTTCAAGAAGAGATTGGGGATCGTCCTGTCGGGAGGCCCCTCCGCATTGAGGATTCTTCGGAGAGAAAAACCCCCAGGCCACAGCCTTCGGTCCCAGAGCCAAATTTAGGGGCTCCTGGTGCTAGCACCTCCGGTGCCGGCGGTAAGTCTCCTTTGATAATTCGTTATGTTCCTTCCGTTGGCGAATACGCCAGTCATAGGCCTGTAGGGTTCGACGAGCGTCTTCATAGGTTTAGGATGCCATCGACCCGGTGGGGGGATCATTTGAAGGAATTTTACTTTTCAAACTTAGGAGATTTTCTAGGTCGGTCCCGGATGGGCTCTGGCCCTCCGGAACCTATTCCCTTAGGTCCTTCAGCTTACATTACGTCCAGCTGGTTCCGGCCTTCGGACAGCTATCTCGGAGATGATGCTGCCAGCATTAAAGTTCAGGACTTTGCTAGGGCCGAATTAGGAAGTTCGGGTAGGAGTAGCTTATTTGTTGTATCTTACGTAAGTGGTTTCTCACGGATATCTAACACTTGCTTATTTCTGTGAAACAGGTGTCTCCATGGATGCCATCTTGGAACAGCTTGCCGGAGTTCACACTCCCGTGGCTCCTCCGGCCTTTACCTCTTCCCCCATAGCCCCTTCCCTGAAGGTCTCTTCCAGCGCTCCCCCTGACACTATTGATTTAGTGGACGACGAGGAGGTGCTTCCGGGAGAAGGCCAAGGAAAGCAATGGGGCTTTCCTGAGGAAGTCGCCGAGGGTGCGGGAGAGCTCCGGGCCCTTCCGGAGGAGGCTGAAGAAGGCGAAGAGGAGCCTGAGGTGGCTCTGATTCGTAAGCGCAAGGGCAAGATGATTGCCCAGGACGAGCCCAAGAAGCCTCGGAGAGCCGACACTCCTGCCCATGGTCTTGACGGCGGGGTCTCCCCCATGGAAGAACATCCTGCTCCTCCCAACATCGTGCTTACTCCGGTCCCTGGGGATGAGGTGAGGCAAGAGCTTCGGATAGCCAAGCATAACTATGCCATGGACGAGTACTCCCGGGGGTATGCCGAGGTGGAAGCCCTTAGGAGGGTTTTGCGGGTTGAGGTAGAGGCGAGTATCAACAACCCGGAGTACCAGGATCCGTGGCACCTTAACTTGGACCCCCTATCGGACTGGTTCCGTCGCTTCCTTGGGCCCACCTTGGCTCCCTTTGCCGCGGAGATGACCGGCGAGTTCGCTTCTCAGCTTACCCGATGCGCGCCTAAGCGGTTCGCCACTTGTGCCTCCCTGAACTCTATCTTCCAGGTCCAGGACCTCAGCCATTCCCTCACCGTGGTAAGTACTTCGCAATTTTGCTTTTCCCTTTATTTTTCTTCTTGGGAATATTTTCCTTATACTTGTGTTATTGTTCAGCTTGCTGCTGAGGCTGGCCGCCTCTCCAAGAACATCATAAACCACGGCTTCGTTCTATCTGACTTTGGGGACATGAACGACGTCAGGAAGGTCCTTCAGGACCTTACTGCGGAGAGGCAGATCTACCAAGAGGCTGCTGAGCGCCAGGAGGCAGCTGTCAAGGCCAAAGAGGAGGAGGCCAAACGGAGGGAGGCTCAAGCGGAAGCCATAATCCGGGACGAGGCCCAGCGGAGGGACAGGTTGGAGGCCCAACACCAGGAGGAGCTGAGGGCACAAGGCGAGGTTGCTGATAAGGCCAGGCGGGAACTCTGGGAGGCCTGGGAGGCTTTGGACGAGATGGTTGCCAAGGTGAGATCCTTGGAGGAAACTCACCAGGTGAACATAGAGTCCAAGGCCGCTCTAGCTGCGGAGCTGAAGGAGCTCAGGGACTACAAGGAGCAATCCATCAAGAAGGCAAAAAGAGCCGAGCTCCTTTCTCCTGTTTCCTGCGCCCGGTGTCCGAAGCGCTTCGATGATGGAGTCTACATGGCTTGGTCCACCAACGACCAAAATATCAAGCTTACTTTTTATCCCAAACCCGAGGACATGATTGCCAAATTTCGGGAAAAGAAGAAGAAGCTTGATGCCATGGTAGAGGCACGTATCGGACCTCGCCTTCCTCCGCGCATTGACTGAGCTGCTGTATGATTGACCCAGTATAACCAAGATTCCACCCGCTTCTTTTATTATTCTCTTTTTTTTTTCTTTGTACATATTTGCTGCTGCCTTGGAACAATATATCTAGGTAGCAGTTTTTATTCGAAGGGGAGACAATATTTTTTAAGGCCTATCCCCGGGCCATTTATATGTATATGACCTGCCCTTCGGGTCAGGATATTTTATATGTGATCCTTTCTTTTTTCACATACTTATGCTTTTTAACCTGTCCTTTGGATCAGGGTTTTTATACTTATGCTTTTTATTTTTGCGCATACTTTTTGACCTGCCCTTTGGGTCAGGATATTTTACTTAGTTTGTTTTTTTGTCTGTCCGTGCGGTATACCCTAGTACCCCCCTGAGTGGCATAGAAACTTTGTTTTTAAGGCACTCAGTTTTATTTAACATGTAGAGGAGGTATACATTTGAACGGTACAAACCCTTTGAACAAAGTCTAAGTTTTATTTCGCTACTGGTAATATCTTCTGAGGTGATCGGCATTCCAGGCTCTTGGCACGGTGGTTCCGTCCATTCTTTTTAGTTTGTAAGTGCCGGAACCGATCTCGTCCTCGATCTCATATGGTCCTTCCCAATTTGGCCCAAGTACCCCCACTCCGGGTTCCTGGGTAGCTGGGAAAACCCTTCTTAGGACCATATCCCCAATATCGAATTTTCTGTTTTTAACCTTAGAGTTAAAATACTTGGTCACCTTCTTTTGATAAGCAGCCATCCGTATTTGAGACTCATCCCGGAGATCCAAAGCTTCTTGAAGCAGTGCCTGATTCGTGGCAGGATCGTAAGTCGTCCTCCTGTGGGATGGGAATAATGTTTCTACCGGGACCATTGCTTCACAACCGTACGCCATTGAAAAAGGCGAGTGACCGGTCGTGGTTCTGGGGGTCGTCCGGTAGGCCCATAATACCCTTGGCAATTCTTCAGGCCAGTTGTTTTTGCAGGCCAGCAGCTTCTTCTTCAAGGTGACCTTTAGGATTTTATTGACCGCTTCCGCCTGGCCGTTTGTTTGAGGCCTGGCTACCGCGGAGAAGCTCTTCACTACTCCGTGTTGGTTGCAGAAGTCAGTAAATTCCTCGCAATCAAATTTCTTTCCATTGTCGGAGACTATTTTGTGAGGCAAGCCGTATCGACACACTATGTTTTTGATAACAAAGTCCAATGCTTTCTTGGCAGTTATTGTCTTCATAGGCTCAGCCTCTGTCCATTTGATGAAGTAGTCTACTGCTACTATTGCATACTTTACCCCTCCTTTTCCTGTTGGTAGAGACCCGATGAGATCTATTCCCCAGACCGCGAAGGGCCAGGGACTGGTCATCAGGGTGATCTCATTTGGAGGGGCTCTCGGTATGTTCGCGTACCTTTGGCACGAGTCACACTTTTGGACATAGTCTATACAATCTTTTTTCATTGTTGGCCAGAAGTACCCTTGCCTCAATATTTTCTTTGAGAGGCTGGGTCCTCCCGTATGATCTCCACAGAACCCTTCGTGGACCTCTAGCATGATTTGTCTAGCTTCAGGGTCCGATACGCACCTTAAATAAGGCATGCTGAGTCCTCTCCGGTAGAGAATTTGGTCCATCATTACATAACGATGAGCCTGATACTGAATCTTTCGAGACAGTGCCCTCTCTTGGGGCAACTCACCTGTTGTTATGTATTTTATGATGGGGACCATCCAGCTGGGTTCTTGCCCAACCGTTAGTGTGGTCTCTTTTATTTTGATGCTTGGTTCTGCCAAGCGTTCCACTGGTACTACCCCCAGCTCTTCGATTTCGCTGTCCGAGGCTAACTTAGCCACACAGTCCGCATGAGCGTTCTTTTCTCGGGGGATTCTTTCTATTTTGTAGTCCGTGAACTCGTGGAGCAGCTCTCGGACTATTGTTACGTACGCGGCCATCCGTTCGCCGCGGGTTTGGTATTCTCCGGATACTTGGTTTACGACCAGTTGGGAGTCACTGTAGACTTCCACTCTTTTGGCTCCTACAGCTTTTGCCAATTTCAGCCCTGCTATCAGGGCTTCATATTCGGCCTCATTGTTTGAAGCTGTGAAGTCAAATCGGAGGGCCGCCTGGAGTCGCAGTCCAGTTGGTGATATCATGGCCACTCCGGCTCCTGAACCGTTCTCATTAGAAGCTCCGTCTACAAATACCCTCCAGGTGGGGATTGGTGGTACCGGCGTATTTGCTGTTGCCTCGGCTTCGTTGGATTCAGTAATGAAGTCTGCCAGAGCTTGGCCTTTTATAGAAATCCGGGGGACGTAGTGCAAGTCGAATTGACTTAGCTCCATCGCCCACTTGAGGAGTCTTTCGGACGCTTCAGGCTTTTGGAGAACTTGCCGGAGCGGATGGTTGGTCAGAATCTTGATCGGATGGGCTTGGAAGTATGGCCTTAACTTCCTTGACGCCATTAGGAGGCAAAATACTAGTTTTTCAATGACCGGGTACCTTGTCTCGGCTCCTACCATGCGCTTACTGACATAGTACACGGGATGCTGAGTTTTCTCTTCTTCCCGGACCAGGGCAGCGCTGACCGCGTGCTCGGAGACGGCCAAGTAAAGAAACAATTCTTCTCCAAGGATGGGTTTCGATAGGATAGGAGGCTTGGCCATGTGATCTTTTAGCCTTTTGAATGCCTCCTCGCATTCGTCCGACCATTCGAACTTTTGGCATTTCTTTAGCACGTTGAAGAAAGGTATGCACTTGTCCGTGGACCGTGAGATAAAACGGCTTAATTCCGCCACCTTTCCGGTTAAGCTTTGCACATCTTTATGCTTCTTGGGGGATGGCATATTCAGGAGAGCCTGGATTTTTTCCGGGTCTGCTTCAATCCCCCTTTGGCTGACTATGAAACCCAGGAACTTTCCTGATTTGACCCCGAAGGTGCACTTCTTTGGGTTGAGTTTCATACCGTATCTCCAGACAACTTCAAAGCATTCTTCTAAGTCGCTTGCATGGCTGTTGCATGCTTTTGATTTGACGAGCATGTCGTCCACGTACACCTCCATGTTTCGCCCTAAGAGGCCTTTAAACATCCGGTTAACCATTCTTTGATAGGTTGCTCCGGCGTTTTTCAGTCCGAAAGGCATGACCAGGTAGCAGTATACCCCCTTATCGGTCCTGAAGCTAGTGCACTCCTGGTCTGCCGTATGCATTTTTATTTGGTTGTATCCAGCATAGGCATCCATGAAGGATAACAGCTTGAATCCGGAAGTGGCGTCTACCATTTGGTCGATCCTGGGCAGCGGGAAGCAGTCCTTTGGACAAGCTTTGTTTAGATCATTGAAGTCTATACAAACTCGCCAAGTCCCGTTCGGCTTGGGCACAAGGACCGGATTGGCCAGCCACTCCGGATAGTACACGTCGCGGATCATGCCATTGGTCAGGAGTTTGTCCACCTCTTTCTCTAGAGCTTCGGCTTTCACCGAGTCGAGCGGGCGTCTCTTTTGCTGTACGGGAGGCATGTCCGGGTTGACATTAAGTACATGGGTGATGACATGAGGGCTTATGCCGGTCATGTCTTCTTGGCGCCATGCAAAGATGTCGATGGCGCCCTTCAGTGTTTTTATTATTTTGTCCTTTTCCTCAGGGTCCAGGTTCTTCCCTAACCGGAGTACTTTGGTGGAGTCGACGTCGCACACTGGTATTTCTTCGACGTCCTCCATTGGTTCCACGATCCTTTCGGATCCTACGCGAGGATCCAACTCATCCTCTTCAGCCATCTCTGGCTCAGCGAACTCCCGGACCATAAGTACGGGTAGGTGGGTGGCAACATTATAACATTGCCTTGCTTCCCCCTGATTCCCCCTCACAGTCCCGACTCCGGCCTCCTGGGTAGGGAATTTTAGGCACAGATGTCGGATCGAAGTGATTGCACCAAAGTCCACTAGGGCCGGTCGGCCGAGGATTGCGTTGTAGGCTGTTGGACAGTCCACCACCACGAAGGTGCAATATTTAAATGTGCTTTGGGGAGTATCCGGGCACAGAGTAACCGGGAGCCTCACCTTTCCCATTGGGATAAGTGTCGCCCCGTTAAACCCTGTGAGCTGGGACCCACTAGGCGAGAGGTCACGGTCGGTCAAGCCTATCGCGGTGAAGGCTTCTTTGAAGAGCAGGTTCACGGAACTCCCATTGTCAATTAAGACTCTGGCCACCACTTTATTCGCGATGGGGGTCTCTATGACCAACGGGTCGTGATGAGGGAAGCGCACCGTCTTGGCGTCTTCTTCCGTGAACGTGATGGGTTGGTCCATCAGCCGAGGCCTTTGAGCTGGGAGTTGAGTAACTTCCCATATCTCATTGTGTTTTGCGGCCTCGGCATATCGTTTCCGCTCCTTGCGAGTATTCCCTCCGATATGGGGACCTTCGGAGATCATGGCTACCCGCCCGTTAGGCCGGGGCGGCAGTCCGGGAATATGCTGGGCGTCACCTGCGGGAGCAGCCGGAGCCAATACTCCTGCTGTACCCCCTGGTGTTCCCGGAGGCATACCCCCAGCCACCTGACCCGGATTAAGGTGGGGCAGCCTATTCTTGATCCACTCATAGAGGTGGCCCAATCGGATTAGATTTTCGATCTCGTCCTTGAGATTCTTACATTCATTGGTGCTATGACCAATGTCGTTGTGGTACTCGCATCTTTTGCTCGGATCTCTCCGGGAGCTGTCTTTATATAACGGCTGTGGTCTCCGGTAGTGCGTATTTTGCCTGGTGGCGAAGTACACACGTTCCTGGGAGTCCGATAGCTCCGTGTATTGAGTATATTGGGGGGTGTACCCCTTTTTCTGACGCTTCTCTCCCGTTCGGGTGCTACCTTTGGAGGACCTTTTACTCCTCGATCCCTGGGAAGGGCCTGTTAAGCTAGCAGTCGGGGCAGCATGTGAAGGAGCTTGCCCATTCACCCCGGACAGGTTGCCAAAATGAGAAGATGCTGGCGCCAAAGCTTGGCCCTGGCTATACCCGGGGGTAGCAGAGAATTGTATGCCACTCACTTGTGGAGTTGCGGCCGGGGCAGTATCCAAGGGTGATACTCCGGGCATGTACCCTGCTATCCCGGTGGGATAATAGCCTCCATAGGCCACGATTTGGGCTTCTTCGAGGTTGATATATTTTTGGACTCTCTTCTGGAAGTCCTGGAGGCTAGCAGCCCCTTCTTGCTGCAACTCATTCCAGAAGGGAGTCCCAGTACGGATTCCTGCTTGGAGAAGTGCAAGTTGTTGTCCGTCATCAACCTTCTTGGTCTTCGAGGCTTCCTCTCGGAACCTCTTGATGTAATTCTTCAAGGTCTCAGTGGGCAGTTGCTTGATATTAGTCAAGGCACTGACCTCCAAGTTGACCTTTCTTGCGGCGACAAACTGTCTCCGAAAATTGGTCTGGAGCTTGTTCCAACAGCCCACGGATCCTGGTTCCAGCTTTTTGAACCACTCCTCCGCGGACCCACTCAGAGTGAGTGGGAAGCACAGACATTTGGTGTCATTGCTGACCCTCATGACCGTCATGACACGGTTGAACCGTGACAGGTGGTCGCTGGGATCGGAGTTCCCGGTATACGCCGCCATTTCGGGCATCTTGAAGTTTTTAGGGAGCTCCGCCTCCAGGATGTGCTTGGCACACGGCTCCCGATCCTCGCTGTCTGAATCGGAGTCGTCTCCCTTCTGCCTCCGGGAGACTCGAGCAATGTCTTTTCGGAGTATGGCGAGTTCCGCCATAATTCCTTCATTTAACGTACCCGGGGAAACCACGGGTTCGTATCTTTTTTAGTCAAGGTGATCCCGGAGGTCACCTTGATTCCCATTGATTTGATTTCTCAGATCTATGGGAGGACATCTCTGTCCTCTTCTCCCTCTACCCCCTGGTTCCTGGTGCACAGAAACGCTTTTTCGGTCCCCTTGATCCTGAGGGCCAAGACTCCCTTTTTGGGGCTTGCCCCTCTGCGGACCTTTCCCTTTAGGGAAATCTGAGCGGACCTTTCGCGGATCCTGCACCTTTTTCTTTCGCCCAGGGGTAGAAGTAGGGTTTTTTGTCTGATTTCCCTCAGCAGGATATCTTATAGGGCTAGGTTCCCTAGATTTCTGCTGCTGGGAATTAGGCGAAGATGTCGCTGGCTCCCTGTTGAGTCCAGCGGTCATTGCCTTGGGGTGCACGTGAATGCCAGCTGCTTCCATAGCCTTCTGCATGGCTAGCATCACTTCCTGCATTTTCTGGTTTTGCGCTTTCTGAGCTTCGATCTCGGCTTCGTGATCGATAGCTTTTTGTCTGAGAAGCACCAGTTCTGAGTAACTTCCTTCGTCATAGGCATACTCGTCGAGGTTTCCCTCGTAGTCCTCATCGGGGACTATTTCTTCTTCCTCGGACTCCTCTGCTGCTCTTGAGGCTACATCTTCCTCGTTTGGGTCTTGAGCATCTTCCAGAGGGCGAGGCTGACGTGTACTTCTTGTCTCCACCATATTTGTGAAGTCAAATGCTTGTGGTGTAGCAGCTTCCTTCAGCTCTCAATGAAAGCACCAAAATGTTGACCGAGATTTTCAGCAACTACTAAAATACGATTATAATAGTGAGCTGTAAGAAAGCGAGAGAAGGATTTTTACGTGGTTGGGGCGTTAATGAGCCTTAGTCCACGAGTCTTTGTTATTAATGGATGTCTTTAATACAGATTCCACACTTGAGGGAATGTCACCCTTATAAATACAGAGAATGTTCTTGGTGAGTATTTACTCTTCTTGCTCATATGCAGCCCAAGATTCTCGATCCCATTTAATGAGCTTTGAGGGGGTATTTATAGTGTTTTGGTGGGGTAATCCCTAGAATTGTTCTTACAAACGTATATGTAAGTATCCATAAAGTTGGGTATTCCCAATGTATATACCATGAGTAATGCATGGTCAAATCCCTAGGTGCTGTAGGGTTTTTATGAGGAATGTCCTTTTTGCCTTGTGATTGATGTGACTCTTCGCAGAGTAGCCGTCGCTAGACTTAAATGATCATTACTGTGGCGCTGTTGTTTGGAGGTTGTGCCGTTAGACTTTATTGCGTGTTGCAGTCCCAACACGCTTCCTCCCATGCAGCATTAAATGCGACTTGATTGCTCAGGAGAAGCCTGACACCTCACGGAGAGGCTTTATGCTATGCGAGCTTCCGGGAGCACCTTGCACTCCGGGTGCCTCCTCCGGGACCTATGCCCAGAGTGCTTCCTTGTGGCATACAAAGACTTAGCAAATATTTACAAGTTATCTGATCCACGTGTCCCTGTTCGATTGGTCCACGTATATTGGGTGAAATCAGGGGCAACAAACATAAATCTACAGTCAACACACACTAAAGACGTCGACCATACCACGCCAAAGCCACTCACGCATCTTGTAACGCCCTAAATAATTAGGCACGCTACCCAAAATGATTATGAAACCCTAATCCCCTAACCGGGATTACTAATTAAAAACAGCGCAGAATTTAAACTTTTATATTAAACAGACTGAAAATAAACTTGTAATATATTTAAACTTTTTCAAACATAGTTGGGATCCCAAAAATATTTACAAAATTATTACAAGTTCTTTCTTACTAGCCGACCTAAGCGGCAAAACAGAATACAAAAGTCAACACTGTTAGACCCATAACCCGCTTGGTCTGAAGTGGCATGAACATGTACATTCTTCGCCCTGCTCCTGAAACTCATGGCTGATCAGCTAATGCCTTACCCTTTCCTGCACAGTAGAGCACCCGTGAGCCAAGCCCAACAAGACAGTATAAATCATAACAAATATATTATGCTCATTCACATATGTCTGTATAGCACAGACCTGATCATTATTTCATCATGCCCATTTATGTCTACGTGGCATAGACCTATGTGTTGCGCTCACACATCTAATTAAATCTACATGACGTAGACCCACGTGTTACTCTCACACGTCTAAATACATTAAGGCCTTAGAAGCGGTTCATCTCGGTTATGAGTACCGAGTCCAACCTGATTATGCCTTGAGCACATAATCCTTAAATCTCATTTCAATTAACATGGCATGGCATTTATACACATATATCACTAGGGTAATAACCCTAGGCTATTAGACCGTTCCTATTAGGGTAATAACCCTAATCCCGGTTACTTAAACATTCATGCATATCATTCTCAACATAAGCGCCACTGCGCATACTCTACGTGCTAATCATTGTCTTACCTGTTGTCCCGCAATAGTAGAGATTCCAAATCCTCGGGTGCTCCTGACCAGGTGCCGGTAATCCTAGTCACACACAATCCGGGATTTTCACAAATAGGGTTAACCCCTGATTTCATATTCATAAAATAAATTCATGGCATTTCAAATACAGAGAATCACATAGAGCTCGAAAAGATCTTTCCAACGGTATAAAGAACGTCCCAAACGGAGTCCCGAGTCAAAAGTTATGGCCAAAACAAAATTGAGAAAAACAGAATTTCTCACTGCCAGATCCAGTCGCGACGGCCGAAAATCCCGTCGCGACTACTGGGTTTAGAACACCCCAAAACTCCATTTTTAAGGTCTTAAACATGTTAATTTTCCATAACTTCGAACCTCAACCAAATCACAGAGTAAAAACACAAATTTCATGCTTAAATTCACCACAGAATATGTATCCCACAAATTAGATTAACAACACTCAAGCCAAGCTCAACACTTGAGCAAAATTCAACCTAGAAATCAAGTCTATAATCATGAACATCAAAACCCCAAATACCTCATGCTTGAACACAACAAAAATCAGAACTTAAGGTTAGATTTCAAACACAATATAACCTTAGAAATCTCATCTGAAATTACTAGTAAACATACTCCTCAACTCAACAATATAATCAAGCTAAAACATTAAGATTAACACCAAAATCACCTCTAATTCCACTATCATGCATCCATAATTTTAAGAAAATCAAGAACACCTTAATTCATTACATAACATCAGAAATTAATAAATCAAAAAGGCTAAAGATCATTACCACAAGTTCCTCAAGTTCTTCCCAAGCAAGAACATCCACAAAGCTACACCAAATCAAGCCCTTTTTTCTCAAAATCAAGATTTCTAAAAGAAAGGGTTAGAGAGAGAGAGAGGGGTCGGGTGTGAGGGATACAAAAACCAGAAATTCATTTACTTCTCTAAAAAATCAGCTTTTACCAAATATAGAAAATAAAGGTCAAATGACCATTTTGCCCCTAAGGCCAATTTTTCACCTATTCACACATACAAGGGCATTCAAGTAAATTCATACTCAATTATTTTCAAATAAAAATTCAGATTATCACCCATAAATAATAATGCCAAATAAATCAATCAAATTTAGATTTCGGGCCCGAACCCGGTTCGGCCTGAAATTCCCGGGTGTGACTATACCGCGCCAACCTGTCAGAACACACCTGAAAAGACAACACAGGCATACTATATAATAATATAGTTCTATTAAGCACGTAATTAAATTAATCTCAACAATTTACCCTTCTCGGGTCATAATTACCAAAATGCCCCTGGCTCACCAACGGGGTCTTAACATGTTAAATTCATATAATTTCACATATGTTGAACTATACAATAATATAATTCCTCAATTAACTCATAATTATCTAGTTAGGGTTTTGCTAATTCTTTTCTTAATCCCGGGTATTACAATTACCCCCTCCTTATAGAAATTTCGTCCCGAAATTTACCTGAACAACTCCGGATATTTCTGCTGCATATCCGTCTCGAGCTCCCAGGTTGCCTCCTCTACTTTACTGTTCTTCCACAGTACTTTCACCAGTGCCACAGTCTTGCTTCTCAAGACTTTTTCTCTTCTATCAAGTATCTGCACTGGTTGTTCCTCGTATGATAAATCCGGTTGAAGTTCCAATGCTTCATAACTCAGAACATGAGACGAGTCTGAGACATACTTCCGAAGCATTGAAACATGAAACACATTATGTACAGCTGCCAGCGCTGGGGGCATAGCCAACCTGTACGCTACTTGCCCTATCCTTTCTAGGATTTCAAAAGGTCCAATGAACCTCGGGCTAAGCTTTCCTTTCTTCCCAAAGCGTTTTATGCCTTTCATCGGAGATATTCGGAGAAATACCATGTCCCCGACTTGAAAATCAATATCTCGACGCTTTGGATCGGCATAACTCTTTTGCCTACTCTGAGCCGCGAGCATTCGCGCTCTAATCTTATCAACTGCCTCACTTGTTTTCTGAACAGCTTCGGGACCCAAGAACTTTCTTTCACCCACTTCATCCCAGTGAATGGGCGATCTACATTTTCTTCCATACAAAAGTTCATAAGGAGCCATCCCGATTGTTGCATGATAGCTGTTATTATAAGAAAACTCGATCAGGGGAAGGTACTTTACCCATGATCCCTCAAAGTCAAGCACACATGCCCGTAGCATGTCCTCTAAAATCTGAATGGTCCTCTCGGATTGCCCATCCGTCTGAGGATGAAAAGCTGTGCTGAACTTTAACTGAGTTCCCATAGCTCGATGCAGACTTTCCCAGAATCTCGATGTAAATTTCGGATCTCTATCCGACACAATGGACTTGGGGACACCATGCAGACGCACAATTTCTCTAACATATAACTCAGCATACTGATCAATGGAGAAATTCGTCCGAACAGGTAAAAAGTGAGCAGACTTTGTAAACCTGTCCACTATGACCCACACAGAGTCAAATTGTCCCGTGGTTCTAGGCATACCTACCACGAAGTCCATAGCTATATCTTCCCATTTCCATTCTGGTATTTTCAGTGGCTGCAGCAACCCTGCAGGTCGCTGGTGTTCAGCTTTTACTTGCTGACACGTAAGGCACTTTGCAACATACTCAGCGATGTCATTCTTCATGCTTGGCCACCAAAACATGGCTTTCAGGTCTTGGTACATCTTTGTCGACCCTGGATGAACTGAATAAGGAGTCGTGTGAGACTCATCCATGATCTCTTTCTTGATGTTCTCATCCATAGGCACACAAACTCGATTCCCAAATCTCAACATTCCCGTTTCATCTACTGAAAAATCACTAGCCTTCCCAGCCAAAACCCTAGCTCGGGTTTTTATCAATTCTGAATCTTGCTTTTGTGCTTCTTTAATTCTCTCAAGAAGAGTGGATTGCAGGGTAATATTAGCCAGTTGCCCTACAACCAACTCAATCTGAGCTCGAGTCATTTCATTTGCTAGCTGTTGGGAGATTTGCTTCATAGTATTCAACTGACTCTGACCTTTTCTACTCAAAGCGTCAGCAACCACATTGGCCTTACCAGGATGATAAAGGATCTCACAATCATAATCCTTCACCAATTCTAGCCAACGTCTTTGTCTCATATTCAAGTCCTTCTGGGTGAAGAAGTATTTCAGACTTTTATGATCAGTGTATATCTCACATTTCTCGCCATAAAGATAATGCCGCCAAATCTTTAGCGCAAATACCACTGCTGCGAGTTCTAAATCGTGAGTAGGGTACCTCTGCTCGTACTCCTTTAACTGTCGAGAAGCATAAGCTATTACCCTCCCAGCCTGCATAAGCACACAGCCGAGACCCTGTCTCGAGGCATCACAATATACCACAAACTTTTCCTTATCTGAAGGAAGAGTTAGTACAGGAGCGGTAATCAAGCGTTGCTTTAACTCTAGGAAACTTTTCTCACACCGATCAGTCCAAACAAACTTCTGGTTCTTTCGGGTCAGCTCCGTTAAGGGTACAGCAATCTTTGAAAAACCCTCAACGAACCGACGATAATAACCAGCCAAACCCAGAAAACTTCTGACCTCTGTAGCTGACTTCGGTGCTGGCCAATCCCGAACAGCTTCAATTTTGGCCGGATCCACCATAATCCCATCTTTATCCACTATGTGCCCCAAAAATGAGACACGGGATAACCAGAATTCACACTTTTTGAACTTAGCATAAAGCTTGTGATCCCGTAACCTTTGCAAAACCGCTCTGAGATGCAACTCATGCTCTTCTTCTGTCTCAGAGTACACCAAAATGTCGTCAATAAATACAATCACGAACCTATCCAGATAATCCTTGAACACTCGGTTCATCAAATCCATGAATGCCGCCGGGGCATTAGTGAGTCCAAAAGACATCACAAGAAATTCATAGTGTCCATACCGAGTACGAAACGCAGTTTTTGGGATATCTTCCTCTCGAATTCTCAGCTGATGATAGCCTGAACGAAGATCGATCTTGGAAAAGACCGTCTTCCCCTTCAATTGATCAAATAGATCATCAATTTGAGGTAAAGGATACTTGTTCTTAATGGTAATCTTGTTCAACTCCCAGTAGTCAATACACATTCGCAGGGTTCCGTCTTTCTTCTTCACAAACAAAACCGGAGCACCCCAAGGTGAGTAGCTCGGTCTAATGAATCCCAGATTCAATAATTCTTGCAACTGTATCTTCAATTCCTTCAACTCAGCTGGAGCCATTCGGTACGGTGCCTTAGACACTGGATCCACTCCCGGAGCCAGTTCAATAACAAATTCAATTTCCCGAACAGGTGGCAATCCCGGCAAATCTTCTGGAAAGACATCAAGGAACTCACATACCAATCTCGTATGCTCAGGCCCTGATGTCACAGGTTGGCTAGTGTCCACTGTAGTAACTATGAACCCTAGACAACCTCTACCCATCAGGTCTTTAGCTTTCAACAACGATATTCTCGGTATGCGTGCCCCCTGAACTTTACCCACGAACACTGCTGGGTTAGCACTATCGGGCTCAAACACCACCATCTTTCGCTTACAATCAATCATTGCTCCATATTTAGACAAAAAATCCATTCCCAGGATTATGTCAAAATCAGATAATTGCAGTTCAATTAGATTGGCGGTCAATTCACAACCGTCAATCCAGAAAGACAAGGACCGAATCCACCTTGTGGATACTATCAGGTCTCCCGAAGGTAACATGGTTCCAAACCCCGAAGCATAAATATCACATGGCTTATGTAAACTTTCTATCACTCTACTCGATACATATGAATGAGTAGCTCCCGAATCAAATAACACAGTATAAGCACAACCATTAATAGATAACTGACCTGTCACAACTGACGGACTAGCATCAGCATCTGCCTGAGTTATAGTGAAAAGTCGCCCCGGGTTCTGAGCAACATTCTTCTTAGGCTCTTCTTTCTTGGCTTGGGGACAGTCTCTGATAAAGTGGCCCACCATGCCACACTGGAAACATGCCTTGGCTCGGCACTCACCAGGATGATGCTTCTTACATTTAGGACACTCAGGGTATGACCGGAATGAGGACCCGCGGCCTTGACGGCCACCTCTGTTTCCCCGAAACTTTCTATTTCCTCCTGAAGCTCCGGAAGCCTCAGCCTTCCGCTTGTGCTCAGGGTTGCTACTGTCGATCCCCTTACTGAAATTACCACCAGCAGGAGGATTTGATGCCATGGCGGCATCCTTTACAGCCTGCTCTTTCATCACTTGCTGCTCGGCCTCTTCAGCAATTAAGGCCAAGTCTACCACTCTCTTATACAGAGTGTCATGGGATGTGGTAATTTTCAAGTCTCGACTGATTGTAGCATTCAGTCCTCGAACATACTTCTGCTCTGGTGAAATCTGTAGGCACCAGATCACCAGCAAATTTAGATAACCGATCGAATTCCAGAGTATACTCGGCCACAGACATTTTCCCCTGAGTCAACTTCACAAAATCTTCTTGGTGTGAAGTCCTTACAGCCACATTATAGAACTTTTCCTCAAAAAGTTTCTTAAATTCATCCCATGTCATCACACTGACATCCCGGGTTTGATTCACTATGTCCCACCAGACGCGGGCATGATCTTGAAACATAAAGGCCGCACAATTTACTCTCTCAGTTCCCGTCACCCCCATATTATCGAGGATACGGGTAACAGTGCTCATCCACTGATCGGCCTTAATAATATCAATACCTCCCAGAAAAACTGGAGGTTGCAGCTTCACAAACCGCTCGAACACAGAGTCCCGGTGCGGCATAACATACCCTTGGTTACCCACCACTGGCACAGGAGCTGGTGGTAACCCTTGATTAGCTGGGACAGCTTGTTGCCTCAAACGTTGCAACTCTTCTTCTTGACGAAGTATGACACTCCGCATTTCATGAAACATCTGCTGCCAATCGGCGGGAGGATTAGCATTAACAGCCTCCGCATTATCCCCCGGATTTTGCGGAGGTGGAGGCGGTGCTGGTGGATCGGTTCGGGTAGCCCCGGGCTCTACTTGCTCGCCCTGTGGTCTGGATGATTGCGGAGGGTCCATTACTAGTACCCCTGTAATCAACAACCCTAGCGAGTTAAGCACCGATACCACACTTACGCACTTAATGCCTTAAACCCTAACTCATCTATTTACCTCATACATATTTACATAAACAAATAACATTTATAGTATGGCATCACATAACACATACATACTCTAGATGCTTGCATACTGCCTAAAATGGAAAGCGGTAAACAGATGATCACACATACAGTCAAGTATTTACTCTCAATACTTACTGCACCATGAGTCGAGCTTATCTCTGACGACGAATGTACATGTTCAGCCGGTCTACAGGAAGTTTAAAAACCTTGGCGCTCTGATACCAAATTGTAACGCCCTAAATAATTAGGCACGCTACCCAAAATGATTATGAAACCCTAATCCCCTAACCGGGATTACTAATTAAAAACAAATGTGAATTTAAACTTTTATATTAAACAGACTGAAAATAAACTTGTAATATATTTAAACTTTTTCAAACATAGTTGGGATCCCAAAAATATTTACAAAATTATTACAAGTTCTTTCTTACTAGCCGACCTAAGCGGCAAAACAGAATACAAAAGTCAACACTGTTAGACCCATAACCCGCTTGGTCTGAAGTGGCATGAACATGTACATTCTTCGCCCTGCTCCTGAAACTCATGGCTGATCAGCTAATGCCTTACCCTTTCCTGCACAGTAGAGCACCCGTGAGCCAAGCCCAGCAAGACAGTATAAATCATAACAAATATATTATGCTCATTCACATATGTCTGTATAGCACAGACCTGATCATTATTTCATCATGCCCATTTATGTCTACGTGGCATAGACCTATGTGTTGCGCTCACACATCTAATTAAATCTACATGACGTAGACCCACGTGTTACTCTCACACGTCTAAATACATTAAGGCCTTAGAAGCGGTTCATCTCGGTTATGAGTACCGAGTCCAACCTGATTATGCCTTGAGCACATAATCCTTAAATCTCATTTCAATTAACATGGCATGGCATTTATACACATATATCACTAGGGTAATAACCCTAGGGCTATTAGACCGTTCCTATTAGGGTAATAACCCTAATCCCGGTTACTTAAACATTCATGCATATCATTCTCAACATAAGCGCCACTGCGCATACTCTACGTGCTAATCACTGTCTTACCTGTTGTCCCGCAATAGTAGAGATTCCAAATCCCCGGGTGCTCCTGACCAGGTGCCGGTAATCCTAGTCACACACAATCCGGGATTTTCACAAATAGGGTTAACCCCTGATTTCATATTCATAAAATAAATTCATGGCATTTCAAATACAGATAATCACATAGAGCTCGAAAAGAGCTTTCCAACGGTATAAAGAACGTCCCAAACGGAGTCCCGAGTCAAAAGTTATGGCCAAAACAAAATTGAGAAAAACAGAATTTCTCACTGCCAGATCCAGTCGCGACGGCCGAAAATCCCGTCGCGACTACTGGGTTTAGAACACCCCAAAACTCCATTTTTAAGGTCTTAAACATGTTAATTTTCCATAACTTCGAACCTCAACCAAATCACAGAGTAAAAACACAAATTTCATGCTTAAATTCACCACAGAATATGTATCCCACAAATTAGATTAACAACACTCAAGCCAAGCTCAACACTTGAGCAAAATTCAACCTAGAAATCAAGTCTATAATCATGAACATCAAAACCCCAAATACCTCATGCTTGAACACAACAAAAATCAGAACTTAAGGTTAGATTTCAAACACAATATAACCTTAGAAATCTCATCTGAAATTACTAGTAAACATACTCCTCAACTCAACAATATAATCAAGCTAAAACATTAAGATTAACACCAAAATCACCTCTAATTCCACTATCATGCATCCATAATTTTAAGAAAATCAAGAACACCTTAATTCATTACATAACATCAGAAATTAATAAATCAAAATGGCTAAAGATCATTACCACAAGTTCCTCAAGTTCTTCCCAAGCAAGAACATCCACAAAGCTACACCAAATCAAGCCCTTTTTTCTCAAAATCAAGATTTCTAAAAGAAAGGGTTAGAGAGAGAGAGAGGGGTCGGGTGTGAGGGATACAAAAACCAGAAATTCATTTACTTCTCTAAAAAATCAGCTTTTACCAAATATAGAAAATAAAGGTCAAATGACCATTTTGCCCCTAAGGCCAATTTTTCACCTATTCACACATACAAGGGCATTCAAGTAAATTCATACTCAATTATTTTCAAATAAAAATTCAGATTATCACCCATAAATAATAATGCCAAATAAATCAATCAAATTTAGATTTCGGGCCCGAACCCGGTTCGGCCTGAAATTCCCGGGTGTGACTATACCGCGCCAACCTGTCAGAACACACCTGAAAAGACAACGAAGGCATACTATATAATAATATAGTTCTATTAAGCACGTAATTAAATTAATCTCAACAATTTACCCTTCTCGGGTCATAATTACCAAAATGCCCCTGGCTCACCAACGGGGTCTTAACATGTTAAATTCATATAATTTCACATATGTTGAACTATACAATAATATAATTCCTCAATTAACTCATAATTATCTAGTTAGGGTTTTGCTAATTCTTTTCTTAATCCCGGGTATTACACATCTCCCTTTTGTTAGCGTCTCTGTTGCGCTATGGTTGCTTTCCTCGTCGCTAAAGTTGCTCGTACACATCAGGTATTCTCTCTCTCTCTCTCTCTCTCTCTCTCTCTCTCTCTCCCTCTCTCTCTCCCACTATCTATTTGACTCACTCTCTCTCGTTATCTCTGTTTTTTTAGGCAAGGCTTGACTGGGTTTGGTGTAATGACCGCTTTAGTATAAGGATTAGTAAAGGCAATTAGGACTAATTTTTATTATTTTATTATTATTTGTGAATTTATTTAATAATGGATCCCAATATTTAGAAATAAATATTAGAGTTATAATTTCTCAATTCCGGAGATTTTATTAGACTCTAGGGGTATTATTTAGTTTATATGTGGAATATAATATTTTTTGTAATTTTTGTTCGGCGACAACGGAAAATGCGATGGATGGCTAGATTGATCACATGGGTAAGTTTAGAACCTTATTTCTTAGTGGGAAATATTTTAAAAGGAAATAATTATCGGGATTGAGCGGGGTTATGGAATTTGACTATTTTACCCCTAGCTTTAGAAATACTTAAGTTATAACTTAAAGGGCATTTTAGTCTTTTCCTTGACAAGGATAGGTGGCTGCCCTAGGTGATTGACACCTAGCCAAGTGATTTATTCAGCATGAATTAATTTGGGGAAAAGTCCTTTTTCATTTAAGGAAAGAAAGAAAATTAGAAATTTAGACTTTTCTTGAAATTCTCTCTCTCTTTCTTTCGGCTGGGACAAGCAAGGGCAAGGATCAATCCTCTCTTCCATTTTTCTGAGTTTTCAGCAAGTAATCCAAGGGGGGGATCAACCTAAGGTAAGTTCTAATGAAACCCTTTTTAGTTTTCAAGCTTTTGAGTTAGGTTGAATATGTAATTCTTGGTTTTAGGAGCTGTTTGAGTTTAATATTGGTTTGGTTCGAATTCTAGGGTTAGGTTGAGTTGAATTTAGCCCATAGCAGCTGGTTTTGAGGTTATTGATTGGTTTAATGCAACTTTGAATAGTGAGTTCAAAGCTTTGAGCTTTAATGGCAAATTAATTTTGAATGGTTTGTTCTGTGAAATACTGCCTGGATTTTGTTGCTTATGCACTAATTAGGTACTCTGGAAGGTTTCATGGCATTTGGTGGAAGATTGAGCATTGAATGAAATGCTTTGGGGAAACTGGTGCAAACCGGCTAGCCGGTTTGCAGGGCCACAAAAACCGGCTAGCCGGTTTTGGCAGGGTTCCCCGGGCCTTTCATTTTCTCAATTTTTGCCTTTTCAATGCCTCGGATGGGTGTTTCCCCATTTCCAGAGTTAGAATAACCCCTCTAGGGTATAGCAGAACCTATGTTTTAGTTTTGGGTTCTCGGGATTAGGGTTTTGAATCATGTAACTTACCAAGTTTCAAAATGTGATTAGGGCATCCATCTAGCACGAGATTTCCGTTCAGGTAGGCCAGCACGTTTGAATTCGGAAAACAGGTAAGAACTGAATATAACGTGTGATATAAATATCTGGGTGTATGTATATGTATGATATATATATGCATGCTGTGTGTATCCTTGTATATGTTTGGGTGATATCATAGCGACACAACCATTGTGTCGGTTCAGCAGTACAGGCATCGTACTGGTTAAGAGTGTTATTCACCCTGGAAAGTATGTTTTGGTACTATCATAGCGACACAACCATTGTGTCGGTTCAGCAGTACAGGCATCGTACTGGTTAAGAGTGATATCATGGCCAATCATACTTTTGGATGCTATTGATGCTATCATAGCGGCACGAACATAGTGCCGGTCCTACAGCACGATTATAGTGCTAGTAGGAGTGATATCATGGTCAGTAGCACAAGCAGTTAGAACGTTCTTGCTCATCTGTTAAGCCCCGTAGATAGGTGTATGGGCGCCTATTTACAGGTCGGAATTTATGTGATATGTTATATGCATTTCTTACTGAGTCTGTCGACTCACAGTTTCTACTTTCATGTGTAGGTAAAGGAAAGGCGAAGGCTGAACAGGAGTGGACCTGAGCTCGGGTGAGATTGTACATGTCAAAGCAGCGCGACCTGGAGTGTTCGGTCTCGGGACATCTGGGAATTTGTATTTTGGTAGTCGCTGTGCGACCTGTAATAAATGTATATTTTGAAAAGTTAATTTTATAAAGTTTGAAAACGGGATCCCGATATATGTAAATATTTTATTATATTATAAAGTTTAATAATTAACATAAAAGTTTTAAATTGACACGTTTTTTGAGAAAAATCTTTGATTAGCAAAGATTGCACAATAATTGAAAAGCACTGTAGCGTGCCTTAGCATTAGGGCGTTACATTTGGGGTGGCTAAAAAATAAATAAGAAAATGGGTTTGGGGTGGTAGGGGCATAGCTTGGCTGGGTTCGCGGTGGTGGGGTGAGTCTTGCAGGTGGCGGTGGCATATAATCTGAGATTTGGAACCGACTTCAGATTTAGTTTTTTTGTTTTTTTGTTTTTTTTTTGTAGTTTGCGTCTTTGCAAAACCGTTGGGATGACTAAAAAATGGGGATTTTCATGTTCTACGTCAATTTATAACTGACGGTGTTGTTCATCTGCGTCATTTGACAGCCAATGAAAAAAAAAATACTATTTGTGTTTATGATTATTACGTTAGTTTTGACAATCGAAACAAATCTCTTATATGTTACTAAAAAAATAATGGAAAACCCTCCTTCATAGTAGTGCGTAAGAAACTCACTAGAATCTTATTCTGGTAATCTTGAGTTTTAGACATTGTGGGAAAATTACAACTAAAGTGAGGAATCAAAACAATTAAAACTTAATCAACAAACAATTAGTAATGACAAGATTAACAATCCATACACAATGATCGGAGATTAAAGCATGGATGAACAGAGTATTAAAAGAACAGAATTGATAAAACAATAAAATAATAAAATCAACACTAAGATATATACTGGTTTAAGTCCAATAAATCGATATGATCTATGACTCTACTTTAGTTCTGGAACACAACCAAAATCCTTTTTATTGATTGAACAAGAACATGGTACAATACACTCAAGATCGATTCTCTGTGGATTCTCTCAAAGTATTTATCTCTCACACTCTTCTCCAAGAATCTTCTTCATACAAAAAACTAAACCCAATCTCTCTCTTTTCTCTGTACCTCTCTCTGTACCTCTCAATTTTTCTCTCTTAAGATCACCTCTCGAAACTCATCTGATCTCGTTCTCTTCTCTCTGTAAAGCTAAGTAGTGGTATTTATAGATTCAGGATATGAATTCCAGAGTCGGTGGTTGCAGATGCTAAGTTGTTAAGTTAGTTGGGACTTAACAAACTCCTTGTAACACAGTATCTCCATGTCAGCATAAGATAAAGTACTTATGAAAGAGATGTACGCTTCCTGGAAGAAAGACCAAAGTGTATGCTGAAGGGACTTCCTAGATTGGAAAGGCCACAATTGGAGCCGACTATCTAGGACTCACTTCCAGGAGGGAACAATTAGCCATCCTAAACTTCCTTTTGGAGGAAGACTAACTTTTCCGAAGACTTCTTCCAAATGGACAAGTTACACTTTCGGGAACGTCTTTCAAGATGTTATCTAACTTTTCATAACCAAAACAATTATCAGAAATCTTTATATTTGGAGGAACTATATCACAAACCTATTATCATTAATTAATGTATCAAAATAGAGTAAATTGTTACTACTATTTGGAGTCAAACCACTACAAATCCTGCTATCAGTCATTTAATTTTAACTCTTTCATATATATACTCAGCAGTCAGCATCATTGACTAAATCTTCACTCACCAATAATTTTGTTCAAATTTGTCCAGCATTAGAGTAAAATGGAAGAAGGGCTTCAGATATAAAAAAAAAAATGGAAGAAGGGCAATAAAAGTTACCATAATTTTTTTCTCCCAAAAAAAAGTTTCCATAATATTTTGGTGGAAATCCTTTCCTGAGTAATAGTTTGACATTTTCAAACACCACATGCATTCACAATTTATGTTTTCAGCCAATTTAGAAACAAAATGGCAGACAATAGTAAAGTTATCATCTTTATAAATTGCTTTATTATTTATTATATGCATTATTGGAGTGAGATACAACACTGCTTGTTTATTATTTTTGTAAAAAAACATGTGACAACAATGTTTTGAATATCCATAAAAATATTCTTGAGCCGCCTCCCTCCCATCATTATCTATTTGGTAGGGTCCTCTCCCGCACTAAATAATGTGACACCCACCTTATCTTATGCCTCAAACATAAAATTTACTATATAAATACGACTATTCCATTTAAAAAACAGAAGATACTATATACGATACTTTGTAGTTGCTATTAGTTAATAATAATTTGCTACATTATGATGCCAACATTTAAAATGTAAAATAAAAGAAAGAGTAAACTAAATCTGTTAACAATCATCACTACCTATATGCTAGTATGCTACTATGTTTTCTTAGAAACTATATGCAACTATTTTATACTCATTCTTACTCTACATGTTAAATAATTATATGAATGATATGAATGGATCCATAATTTAGAGTATTTTTTTTTTATCTTGACATATATGATTATTCTCGGAGAAATTTAAATAACACTAATTATTACGAATATTCAAATAAAATTAAAATATTTACTAGCAGTTATGCTAGTATTTTCTTAAAATAGTGAGTACTCAAAATATAAATTACTAGGCAAAAAAAATAAAAGTAAAAATTAAAAGAAGACAAGAGAATTATAGTGGTTCAGTTAGAGTTTGATTTGCTTAGTCTATTTTTGGTAATAATTTAGCTTAATTTATTTGATTTGGATCACCCTTTTATATAAAGAGCAAGTATCCTTTAAAATTATATAACTGGTAAGTTTAGACCGTTTTTACAATAAATGAATGTATTAAATCAAAATAAACATTTAAAGAATAAATCAAGAAAAATTTCGTCCGTTCTTGATTTGGCTGCAACAATGTATGCAACTTGATAATCCGCAACTCGTCTATTCATATTCCAACACACGAGCTCGTGAGCTCTATGGTGTTGTACTCACAGGATGGGCCTTTGGGCCTACGTTGTTGAATGTATGCATTCACCTTTGATCGCATAGTCAGACATTCTATGCGTTGACAACGTGAGACATGCGAGTCTCTGACGAGTTGTCAAACACATTAGTCATTCGAACCAAACCTATGTAAAGAGATGATCTTTACTCATTGCAGGAAATATATATTTGATCATTGCATATAATCAGTATATGCGCGACTAGTATTAACTTCTCTTGGTCCTGGTTATTCTTTGACTATGCGGGGCATGGTATGCGACTAGGCTCTGTCTCGGTCGCATCTTCTCGCAAGTTCACATCAAGCAAGGTGAACTAATCATTCTTTCTGATCGCACTAGTTTCTGTGTCCATACTTCTTCTTTCTACAGTTAACAACATAGTAGTGGATACTTGCGACAAATTATCTTTTCCCGCGAAGACTGACTCCACGTGGTAACTTTTCACGAGATTGGGCTCATATTTTTAGGTAAAAAATTCGCACTATAACAATGATCATATATAAAGTGTGAAATTAATCAAACATATATGAAATATGAACTATGAACTAAGGATTCAAACCTCTAGCTATTGATTTTTTTTTTAGCTTTAATCTCACACAAGTTTTGGATTCACAAAAGAAAATTAAACTTAGTTAGTGTGAGTATTCAGACTTTCAAGCTCTCTCTACTTTCTTTAGATGTATTTACTGTGCTTCACTAAATGAATAGTGAGCTCAGGGACCGAGACCCTATATTTATATAAGTGAGACTTTTCATCAAAGTCTCTGCCACATTAATTGTCAGAATATTTTGACAATTAATTCTGAAAATTAAATCGAGTAACTGAAATATTTAGTAATTAAATTTCACCATAATTATAATATTTTAATTAATTATTAAATAATAAATTATATTAAGGGTTTTTTTTTTTTTATTTTTACACTTGAAAACAGTTTTTTTTTTTTTTTTTTTTTTTTTTTTGCATTTTTACGGAATTCTACATAGAAACTCCTATTGCAACTAGCGCTGCATTCTAAATTGCAACAAAAATCGTATAGAAACTCCTATTGCAACTAGCGCTGCAACCACTTTAGAAACCCAAACTGTAAATTTGAAAAAAAAAAGTTAACAATATAGTATATGGGGTAATTCCCCTTATATTAATTAATTAAATTAAATAAAATAGGATAAATACCATTTTGGATCCTGTGTTTTGTAAAAGTTACCAATTGGACCATCTGTTTTGTTAAATGACAAAATGGAGCCTATATTTTCCTAAATGGTAAAAATAGGACCCTCAACTCAATTTTTAACAATTTTATTTTTTAATATAACTAACTTTAAGACAATTTCTAACACGAACAGATACAGAAAAATGTAACCAATTTTATTATGACTTCTATAGATTAGATTATTATTAAGTTTTATTTTGACAAAAAAATTAGTTCAAGATCCTATTTGTACAATTTTGGAAAATACATGATCCATTTTATCATTTTAAAAAATAGATGTACTTATAATAATAGGGTAAATAGCGGTATAAGTACCCAAAATTTTATATTTGTAAGCGGCATAAACCAATGCTTAAATAGAGTACACACATTAATGTTTGTAAAATTTTAATTTTTCTGGCACACATAAGACCTAAATTCTTGATCATTGGGTCTAGATAAAAATATGTAATATCAGTTACTTCTAAATATTCTTTTAATAAATTCAAAACAGAGTCTGTACTTTATAGACTGACGAAACTGGAAGAAAATTACAGTTTTACAAACATTAGGTACTTATGTCGCTAAAAAGAAACATTGAATTTATGCCGCTTATAAATATAAAATTTTGAGTACTTATACCGCTATTTACCCATAATAATATTACTTTTCTCCTTATCGGTGGTAGGCACATCTAAATTTTTAGCAAGAAGTTATAATTTGTTTATTTTTATACATACAATGATCTACACTTTAAGTATAGTAGACATTTTATTTACCTTTTAAAATTTTTAAATAATTAAATGATTTCAAAGATTTAATTGCATACATATTTATTTCTTAAGACAAACATGATGTCCTAAATTTAAATTCTCCTAAATATTTATATATATATATATTAATAATCTTTTAAAGCATGCAAACAAATAGTAAAACGTTGATGCATAAAGAATATCAATCTAAACTCATTCAACTAATATTATTGGTTAAGTACCGTAAAAAGTATCTCAAAACTGAAGCACATGAAAAATTGTCCAAATATATTATATTATGATATATTAAACGAGTTTATCCAAACATCCTAAACATTTTAATGTAATAAAAAGCCTTAATTATCCCAATTCCCTCCCCATGTTTGAAAATTGAAACCAGTCCACTCAAGTAGTGACATAATAATTTAATAAATGGACTATACTCTTTAACGGTGTGAAAACAAAAACAAAATATGGTAGAAGTCATAACACTAAATTATTATTATTATATTTACATTTTTCTTTTCATTATTTTGTCGTTACCTTTGATTTGACTAAGCATTATTTGTTTTCATTTTCAAGAGAAAAAGTCTTCATCTTTCACTATATAATTGGTATGCAACTTAATTCTGTTAAGCTCATTCAGGCAAACCTGTTGTTGTGTTTGTAATAAAGAGAGAACTGAATTGAGAACTGAGAATGGAAAGCACTATGAAAGAAATGAGGGATGGTGTTTCAGTCCTCGACTTGGACCCCAAATCCACCGTTGGTGGCGGAGTTGAGGACGTGTACGGCGAGGATCGTGCCACAGAGGACCAACTCGTCACCCCTTGGACCTTCTCCGTCGCCAGGTGAACTAGTCTTTTTATTTTTAGCTTTACCATATTAAGGGTGGTGACTAGTGATGGTGATCAGAGCTGATTTATTGTTAATTTTGGAGTTTTGAGATTATATATTTACTTGGTTGAATAATTGTCCATGTTTTTTTCTATCTGGGTTTGTGTTTAAATTCTTGGGACCCTCTTAATTTGGTCTAAGTATCTAGAAAAAAAAAATTTAACGATTGTTGGGATATTGTGATTGTGATGTAGTGGATATTCTTTACTGAGGGATCCCCAACACAACAAAGGACTTGCATTTACTCAAAATGAAAGAGACTCCCATTACTTGCGAGGGCTTCTTCCTCCGGCTGTTGTGAATCAAGAGCTTCAGGTTTGGTTTTGGAATTATGGAAACTAACATTTATGAACAAAAAGTAAAAGTGTTGACCTTTAACCTTTAATTTTCTCATTACCAGGAGAGAAAGTTGATGAACAGCATCAGACAATATCAAGTTCCACTGCAAAAATATGTAGCCATGATGGACCTTCAGGTAGCATTCTTTTTTGTTAAATCAATTTAGTTGAGGTTTTTCAACTTGAAATCTGCATAATGTGTCTTATAATATCTCCTGCTAAGAAGTGATCTTTTCAGAATTAAGGAAATGGGAGGTGGTTTTTTGTTTTTTTCAGGAGAGGAATCAAAGGCTTTTCTACAAACTTCTTGTTGACAATGTTGAGGAGTTGCTCCCAGTTGTTTACACTCCAACAGTTGGTGAAGCTTGTCAAAAATATGGGAGCATTTTCAGGCGTCCTCAGGGTCTTTACATAAGTTTGAATGAGAAGTGTGTATAGTTGTTTCATTACCCTGTGAATTCGAACAATTTAGAGTGGGGGAGTTCATTAGACTAAATTTGAAACTTTTTTTTATAACTTTTGTAGGGGAAAAATTCTAGAGGTGCTGAAGAATTGGCCAGAAAGGAGTATTCAAGTTATTGTTGTTACTGATGGTGAGCGTATTTTAGGACTTGGGGACCTTGGTTGTCAGGTATGAAAGATGTTTAATTAAGAGTTTGTTTGATCATCAGAAGAATAAAGTAGGCCTCATATCATATGACCTTAATTTTGTTCAGGGTATGGGGATTCCTGTAGGAAAATTGGCTTTGTACACGGCACTAGGAGGGCTTCGTCCTTCATCGGTAAGCATTTTTCAGGATATAGTTTCCACATTTTAGTTTTGATGCATTAAATGATCCAGCTTTGTAAGAAATTTGTGTTTCCTTTTGTAGTGTTTGCCTGTAACAATTGATGTGGGGACTAACAATGAGGAGTTGTTGAATAACGAATTCTACATTGGACTTAGGCAAAGGAGAGCAACTGGGAAGGTCTAGTAACTTCTTGTTACATTTTATTGATGTGTAAGGTTATAGTTTCCACTTTCAAAATGCAGTTAAATCAGCCTTGAGAATCTGTTTGCATTATGTACAGGAATATTCTGAGCTTTTGCACGAGTTCATGACCGCAGTTAAGCAAAACTATGGGGAAAAAGTTCTTGTGCAGGTAAACATTTGATTTTAAAGCTACATTTTCAGCATATGCATGGATTTACTTGAGGTTTTCAGCATTCTATTTCTGTTGATGTTTGCAGTTCGAAGATTTTGCAAACCACAATGCTTTTGATCTGCTAGCGAAATATGGAACCACGCATCTTGTCTTCAACGATGATATACAGGCATGAAGTAGATTTATTGTCAAGCTTGTACGTATGAAGACTTACTATTCTTGTCCTTTTCAACATGTTTGAAAGAAGTTGGATATTTTTGTTGCAGGGCACGGCTTCTGTTGTTCTTGCTGGAGTTGTGGCTGCTTTGAATTTGATTGGAGGCTCTTTGAATGAGCACAAATTCTTGTTTCTTGGTGCTGGGGAAGTATGACCAATTCTTCTCTTCACCCACTTTTCTTATTCAGTAATCGATTTTACAATTGGAAGACATGGATAAATTTTGATGTTGGATTTTTTTTTTCTTAGCTTTATAGTTATAATTGATATTAACTGACCTATTTGTGGCTTCATGATTGTAGGCTGGAACTGGTATAGCAGAGCTTATAGCTCTTGAGGTTTCGAAGCGGGTAATTATCTTACTGCTTCAGAATTGTGTCATATGTAGTTTTGGTTACCTTGGATTTTAGCATAATAGTTTATTTGTCACTTGTAGACAAAGGTTCCGTTGGAAGAGACACGAAAGAAGATCTGGCTTGTGGATTCAAAGGTTGCATAAAGCTCAACAAAATAATGATCTTAATTGATAATCATTGCTACTTTTCTTTTCTGTTTCTTCTCTTCGAGTTTTATAAATCCGGTAAACTATTTATACAGGGATTGATTGTTAGCTCTCGCAAAGATTCACTTCAGCACTTTAAGCAGCCTTGGGCTCATGAACATGAACCTGTCAAGGATCTCCTAAGTGCTGTCAAGGTAAGTTAATATTTAAATACAATTGAATCCCAATCACAATATTTAAAAGTAGTTGATCTTTCATTGTACTTTTGTACTTCTTCAGGCAATTAAACCAACAGTTCTCATTGGATCTTCCGGGGTTGGAAGAACATTTACAAAGGAAGTGATCGAAGCTGTGTCCTCCTATAATGAGGTATCCCTCCCTCCTGTATTTCCTTCCCCTGTATTTTTCCTTCCTCTGTTGTGTTATCTCTCTATTTCCATCTCTCTTCACTGACATTGCTGTAAATGAATGATTTGCAGAAACCTCTCATTCTGGCTTTGTCTAATCCAACCTCACAGTCAGAATGCACAGCAGAAGAAGCTTACACTTGGAGTGAGGTATTCAACCCCTACTTCTATCTATCATTCCTTAGTCAAGGAATTTAGTTTCCAAATAACTAGACAAGATACAATGCCAGAGGACATAACATTAACCTCTCTTTTGGCTATTGTTTTGTTTATAGGGGCGTGCAATTTTCGCAAGTGGAAGTCCATTTGATCCTTTCGAGTACAATGGGAAAGTCTATGTCTCTGGACAGGTTGAAATATTCCCTACTTACACTCTTACAATAAAAGTTAGATTCTACTTAGAGATTACTCTCAACTTTGCATTTTTATTTTCAATTCAGGCCAACAATGCTTACATCTTCCCTGGATTCGGTCTTGGTTTGGTAATCTCTGGAGCAATCCGTGTACATGATGACATGCTTCTGGCAGCCTGTAAGTGGATAAATATTTGTGAAACTTTTCATTAAATCAGAAAGAAAAGGCCCAAATTTCTGTTTCTTATTTAGTAATAGGTGTGGGAATGAGAGTAAATTGGCAAATGATTAATTCTCTTTCTTCTTTTGGTTTCTTTTTGTAAAACAGCTGAAGCCTTGGCAGGACAAGTTTCAAAGGAGAATTATGATATGGGACTGATATACCCACCATTTTCTAACATCAGAAAAATTTCAGCTCAGATAGCTGCCAGTGTTGCTGCCAAGGCATATGAACTTGGTAAGTGTTCCATTTCTCCAACCAAGATATGACACACAAATACATATATATTATTTAGTTTGTATTTAATTTGAATTTCGTGTGTATGTTTATTTAGGCCTGGCTACTCGTCTTCCTCGTCCGGCTGATCTTTTCAAGTATGCTGAGAGTTGTATGTATACTCCTAACTATCGCAGCTACCGCTGAGCAATCAGACTAGCTTTGTTCTGGCCCTTTGAAAGCCTTTTCTTTTAAATTTCACTATGAGAGCTTTATCATGGTAGTGTGTTTATTTGTTTCTACCATCTTTAATGAATAAACATCTGAATAACAAATTTGTAAGGACTCTTATAATAATGATTTGAAAGTGTCCCTTTGTTCAGTGAGAGGATGGTTTTTGTATCTAAACTCTACTATGTATAATAGCTTAAATTTAATAAAATGTCACCAGTTTCTTTCCTAAATAGTAAATAGGCAAACCATAGACAGTTTTGATCACTGAAGGCATCTCCAATTCACTACATCAAAAACACTTTTACCTTATTTTAATATAAAATATCTCTCCAACCCAAAATCAAATTTATTATCATTTTAATGTAAATGCACTATTAACCACTAACATTAGTGTCACCACCATTTCATTTGAGAGGTAAATAACACATAGATACTCTTATAGTTGTTACAATATTATATTTATATCATTTTTTCTATTTTAATTTAAGTTTCTTATTTTTAAGATTTAAAATTTATAAAAAACAATTTAAAAGAAAATAAAAAAAAAAACTAATTAGAATTTTTGTCCCCTAAACTTTGACATGTACAAAATCATGCCCCCTGAACTTTTAAGGTAGTTAAAAATGCCCCCTGAACTATTAAGATTGTTGGATTTAAGGACTTTTGTCCAATTTTAGTAAAAAAATCTAACATGGATGAAAGTTTAGGAGGCATGATTTAGTACATGTCAAAGTTCGAAGGGTATGATTTGGTAGATATTAAAGTCTGGAGAGCATGATTTAGTATATAAACAATCACTGAAATAGTAAAACTGAATGAAATTAGACAAAAATCCTTAAAGTCAACATTCTCAATAGTTCAGGGAGCATTTTTAACGACTTTAAAAATTCAGGGGCATAATTTAGTACACGTCAAAGTTCAAGGGGCAAAAATCCTAATTAGTCTAAAAAAAATGTACAACTCAAAAATTGAAAACATAAAAATAAAATATAATAACATTAAAATTTTAAATATTACAAGATTTAAAATATGAGATGAAAATCAAAATACTTTAAAAATATTATTTATAGTATCAAATATTTATCATTAAGATTGATTAATTATTGATGATTGAAAACAATCAAAAAAGAATATTCTTGTCTGTTGTAAAATTTGAAGTGGTGGTCCTTGGAGAGATGAAGGAGTAATTTGGTGTGAAAAAAAAAAGAAGATAAAATGAGGTGAAGTGAAGGTGATGGAGATGGCCTGAGCACGTTCTGGCACAAGTAGCAAAGAAAACGTTGGTACTTATCAAAATGCATGTTGGAACAATTGGGCGGAGACCCATCCCAAGCTAGTGGTGGGTTGTTGTTTTTTTGTTTGCAAGTGTCTCTTTTAAAAATAATAATAATAAAAAAGTTGGTGGACTTAAAAGGCTGGCTTCACTTAAAATATATATATATCATAAAAGAAATTATAAGAGAGAGAGAGACTTGACTTGATTAAAACGAGTTAGCTAAGCATTTTCATCAACTTTTACGTGTTATATGGAAGCTCTCTTATTGTAAAGAAAGAGAAATAAAAGCTTCAGTCTGGTGGACCATTTATCCCTTCATACCATTCATACAAAGTGGAAAATAATTTAATTTATTTCCAACCTAAAACATATGTAGTAAAACCTATATAAGATATTTAGAGTTAATTTGTTAATGTTAAAAAAAAATGAGTGGTTATTTTATCTGGGATTTTGTTGGATAGCATCTAATGTAGATTATCATTTATTGTGTTTTTTTTTTTTTCATTTATGTAGATCATTGTCTGTTATATTCAGTTTCACTCTAGCTATAAACTCAGTTCTTTGTGTACTACCATACTCATTCAACAAGGGTTAAAAATACTACCATACTCATTCAAAGTGTTTATTGGCTATTAATTAAGTACACATTCTAAAGTACTATTCTTGGAATGTCTTTACATTCCAATGGAAAATGATGCTCAACCAAGGAAATAAACAATTCTATTACATTGAAAAATGGCACTTCTTGTACTAGTTGATACATATTATGTTACACTAGAGATGCTGTAGAATATATTTTATTGTTTGCTATCTGTCTCTGAGCTCTTAAGGGATTTATCTCTCATATCCAAATGCTGTATCATAAAAAGAGCATTTACGTTTGATGTTCTTTGTAGATGTTCAGATCAACATGTGTATCCTTATACCGTTGGCTAAGGTAAGTCCGGCATAAGATTGGAGAAAACCTGACCAAAGAAAAGAGACAAAAAAAGGCATTAGTGTATTATAGAAGTTAATAGTTTAACATCACATTAAGATGTTTTCTTATTCAATAGACAAACTTGTACTATTCTTTGGTTTCTATTACTAGCTCTGCTGCATTTATCATGATACTGAGATGGGGTTTTTTTATAGGTTACATCTCAAAAAGCATAACTTACTTGGGAGGGTTTTTTTCTGATTTGCAGGTAGGCAAACACTCAACAAGACAATCGTGACTAGGCTCCACAAAGTATGCGATCTGTGAAAGTAGAAAACGAGTTCAAATTCCATATAATTAGACTTTTGATATTAGTATTAAGTGGTGTGTAGTTTATTGGAATTTTAAATTATTCAAAAGCTAGTGAACGCCACAGGAACTAGGAAGACTACCACACACACACACTTAAAAGCGACGTAAAGGAAAAGATTCCTTACTGAGTATCTTTCTTGACCGTTTCCCAGGACTCTGTGCAACGTGGACCTAAACACAAAATAGAGACCAGAAAAGACCAAACATGAGTGGTGTAAAGGGAAATCAGTATTTAACTACACCAAAAAAGCATAGAGCTTTGGAATACTTGAAAATACAGTTGCTCCAGCGCTCCAGCATGTCACCAAGATTCACAATAAATGCTCTGTTACGATAAAACAAGAGAAACAGATAAGTAAATGCTCTTAAATTTTCTGTTTTTCTTTCTTTCTTTCTTAGATTGCCATTTAAGACTGCAAAGATCAATGAAAAAGAACAAATGAAGATGAAGAGTGGCTCAGTTACTAACCCTTTCATTGGTTCTACATATTCCCATACTTGAGGCTTAGCATCCTTATCTTTGCATATCTGTAAAAAGAATGAGTAAGGTAAAGGAACCAACTTAGAAAAATAGTACTAGAAGATACATCATGAAGTAGTGAGAAGCCAACATACTTGGAGACCTAACACATCATCTGTGGCCAAGAGGGTTATCAAGCCAAAGTCAGAATGAGCTCCAGCTCCAAATATGCCCTTAGATGGATCAGAAGTAACTTGACCTAAACAAGAAATTGCATCAAAATCATAACAACTGATGAGATCAGTGATGAAAGTTAAAAAGTTTGACTGAATTTTCACCTCCATAGTGAAGTAAGCGCAGAGTTGCAATAGGCTCGCCTAGCATTTCAGGCTTATCAAAGAAATTCTTGTCCAGTCCCAGAGCAAGAGCTATGATCCTTCCAACCGCTCTTGCAACTTCCCTGAATGCAAATGAAGCGTAGTTTTCATAAGGAAAACAAAGAACAGAAAATGAGCATAACACAATTTATCATATGTGGTCAAAGATTCAGGAGAAAATCAATCTAAATAAACAAAGAAAGTCAACACATTTTTTTGCATGAGATCACAAATTCTCCATACAATTCAATGGAACAGAACACAGCCATTCATGAACTTATTATCACATAGGTAAAACATACTTACAATGCCTCTAGATGAAATCTCTCCATGGTTTCCCTCCAACCAGACAATTTATCTAAGAGAACAATGGGAAGTGTTAAGACAACATCATTAAACGCATTTATGTCAAACTCTTGTACTAATAAATCAGTAACTAGATTCTAATTCTTAGAACAAGAGTTACCTTGTTCAGGCCAAAGATTAGGTCCATAAAATGGTTTTTCCACTTCTGGGTCATCCTCAGGTACCTCAACGCCTATGTAATACCCCTCTTTATAATCTCCTACTTTAATCATAGGAAAAACAACTGATCCATCAAACCCTAATCATATAACCCAAAATATATCAAAGAAAGGTGATGAACATAAAAAGACAAACCGTGAACTTGGTTTTCAGAATCAAGATGCTCATCAAGAACAGGGGTGTAGCCCCTGTTCTTCTCATTCCTCAAAAGCTTCATTTTTTCATCCAATGGCAAATTGAAAAACCTCTTGCTCTGATGAAAAACCTCATCCATGAATTCCTCGTTTATTCCATGATTGACTACGTAGAAAAAACCACAATCCAAACATGCCTAAACCCAAACAAAAAAATAAATAAAATAATAAATTACAGATTACAAATAAATCAAAGCTTTTTTTTATGAAACATAAACTAAGCTTAAACCTGTTTAAGCAAAGAGACGGAGTGTTCGATATCTGGGTTTGAGAGATCGATACAATTGAGAGCAGAGAAACTTGAGCCATGAGAAGAACCATTCACGATTTGGTTTTCCATTTCTTGAGAAACTGTGAATCCCAACACGTAAAAAACCAAACTTAATTGAGAGGAGAAATTTTCTTTTGTTTACTCGTGGTTTCTTTGAAATACGGAAAACTTTTTAAATTATGATTGGAATTTTCTTTTGGAGCTTTTACACTTTTCCAATCAACGAGACCAAACCACCAAGCCAGCAGTAACCAGCTACGTCGTTTTCAGTGTTTATTAAATTATTTATTTATTTTTATTTTTCTTGGCTGCCATAAGATTTGATTTGGTTCGATTTTTAATTTTTATCCTCCATTTTTTTTCTCACTGATTTTTGGAGTTTTGTGAAAACTATGTGGACTATATTAAAATTAGACGTGTGGCATTTTAAGAAAATATTCGACACCATTGATTTAATTTCATAGGAGAATTCGAAGATTAACAAGGTGACAGATAAACAAAATAGTATAGTAAGTACATAATGTAAAACAAATAAAAGCTTTCGTAAAAGGGTGTAATGGTTGAAGTTGATTTTGGTCTCCTTTTTCTGGTCAAACGTCAATATTGGGTGTTATTTTTAAATTTTGCATGATGAAAAAGATCTTGTGCTGTTTTCTTCGAATAAAATATTTTGTTCTTTTTCTTTCCTTTCTCGTTTCTTAGGTGAAGATGTTGTTTAAAACTTATATTTGTAATATAATCCAATGATCTTGACTCTAGCTTATTATTAATTGTAAGAATACTTGGATTTGCCATCTACATATACTATTTTTTTTTTTTTGTTGACAAGAATAGTGTTAGAATCAAATACCTCTCGTGTGGTTGCGACTTGCGATTGCGAACCTAAAAAAGACAAAAGTCAAATATAACACTCAGCGGGTTTGCATTTTTGTGAAATTTATGTGCAGTATTAATTAACTATATTGCCTAGCCAATTTAAAGATGGGTTATTTACAAAATATGGAGAAAAAAAGGGAATTTATAATTTTATGTATGTTATAGTACTTAATTATATTATATGCTCATAAAAAATTATTTACAATTTATTATATATTTTATTAACTATAAGAAATATATTAGTAATTTTTATTTATAAACTATATATGGTAAAAAAAAAGTAATAAACATGCATGTTTTATTTTATAAATTATAATAAACACATTGTATCAACCTCTCATCACACACTTAGTTAAAAAAATATAGCATCACAAACATTATCATACTAAATATATTAGATTAATAATTAATAAACATTATCAATAATAATATAAACATAGTGTTTATACATAAGACCACATTTAATTATAATTTCGTTTATTTTTTTAAACACATTTTTCAATAACTAATAAATATGAGTGTTATTTAAAGTGTTTATTCAAATAAATAAATAAATAAAGTTAAGTGTTCTATTTTTAAAATTATTATGTTATTTTAACAAATAAATTATATTTATTATCATAATAAACATATTAGATTAATAATAGCATTACAAACATTAATAATACTAATCAAATATTTAATAAATATATGTATTATTTATAAAATATAAATAAAATTTATAAATATGTTTGTATTTTTTTTTTAATTTTATATTAAATTTTAGTAAACATATTACTTTTGTAATATATCAAAATATAAATATTAACTTTTGTATTTACATATTTAGCTTTATGCGTTTTTTAAAAAAAATCATGAATTGAAAATAATCAACAAATTAAAATTGTAAACATATATGTTTATTTGTAAATATTCATAAAATTGCATAGAATTATTTAATTATGTTTTTTTTTGTACTTTTTCTGTAATATTGTACATTTACTTGTATATAAATGAAAGTTGTCCCAAAAATTACATATATGAGATGTAAATTTAATTGTAAAAAAATTTAGTAGTTTATACATAAATTTTACTTCTATATAATTAAAATTAGTTTTTATAATGAAGAAATTGATTTTTTGATAAAATAACCAATTTTTTTGATGAAAAAACTAGTTAAAAATAATTTTGTTTAGGCAATGAATTAAGAAACTAATTACTTCCATGTAATCAAAACTTGTTTCTTAATGATTAAACTAGTTACGAATACCAAATCTCATATAAATTTTATATGTTTTGTATTATCCGTGTTACCGGTTAGAGAACACGTGTAATTCCATGATGGTTCAGTTTAATTAGAATAGGGCCAATCAAGATAATGGACTGAATCCATCAGCAAATTTCAGTCTTCCGAATGTTGGACAGACGACTGATCCATGCGAGATAAATCTCCAACACAGTGTATCTTCGAATAGTGTCAAGCAAAGTGTCCACATGAGTAGTAAAAGAACAACTGGATATTCAGCTCCGTATATCATTCATTAATTATTAAATCCCACACTATCAGGACTTAATTCTCAAGATCATATCTGAAAATCATATCTTTAGAATATGGAAATAAAGTAATTATCAATTAAGGATTTATGTATCTTTATTATCCACAAAAGTAGGACACGATTTGACAACTATCAACATGACGTGGCATTCGCGTCAGTAGAAAATCAATGCCTATGGGTCGGGCTCCACTAGGTGAGCCTGAAGTCAATGTCTTACATGTATTTACCCCATCAGTGAGGAAAATTTACAGATTAGAACCCTAGCACTATAAATATAAGAAAACACATTCATGCAAAAAGTTAGAATCTTATTCCTTGAGTGCTTAGGAAAATTCTAGGGTTAAAACATGTAAATCAAAGAGGCTTTTCCAGTTTTATGATAATAATCTTAACTCGTGGACTAGAGGTCGTTCATCCTTGAACCACGTAAAAACTTTGGTCTCATTCTTCGTTTATGATATATTTCTTTAGCTTTGTTATATTTTATTATTTTTTGAACATCTTCGTAAACATTTTGATGTTTTCATAGAGAGCTGAAGAAAGATTTAGTATCAAAGTTGTATACTGCAGCAATGGTAGCAACAAGGACCACTGTCAGCAAATTCGGTGCTCGTGATGGGTGTTAGGTTATTTTTAGTATTAATTTTAGATTAAGTTTAGTATATTTTTAATTTAGTTCTACTCTTGTTTGGAGCAATTCTAAGCTTTTTATCTTTTATTTTTGAATATTTAAAATAGAAGAAGATTAGAAAATATCAAAGGAATAAGATGGAAAAAAGATAAAAAAAAAAAAAATCTCACAAAAAGATGATATATAAAATAGAGAAAATTATGCAAGAAAATAAAGATGAAACTTCAAGCCTGAATTTGACTATGTTCTGATTAGATTTTGGAAAAATTCAAAGCATAAAAGTTCTAGATCTCTCTTTTATCATTCTAGAACATCTTGAATTGTCCAATTCCGAGGAATATCGAGAGAGTTATTGCCAAAATACTATCAGTCGACGCATCAGAAAACTCACCACCCCTTCTAATCCTAAGCAGAATATGTTTTCTAATCCTAAGCATAATAAGTTTTCTTTTTCAGCAATTTGTATTTTATTTTATCATTTTTTGGCTATAAAGGAAGTGGACTTTAATAATTTTGAGAAAGCAATTTAGAGGGAAAAAGGAGTACGAATTTCAGAGACAGAAGTCAATACTGGAGGCATTCTGCAGAGGGTTTTCAACATTATTATTCTCTATCTTCTTCTCTTTCTTAAAGTTAATATGTGTGATTTTTCTTCCATGAACATGTGTAGCTAAACACTTGATTAGGGTTAGATGGATGTTGTTTGACATTACTTTATGATTTTAATATGATTTATTTTCTCCCTAAATTCTATGTATTCTATTTCATTTGTATTTAATTACTTTTAATTGTCTAGCCATCAATTAACTGTTTTATGATTTCGATGCGAGATCTGAGAAGTGAGTGTCGATTATGCTATAGTAAAATAAAATTTAATTTCGATATAGGATGAGAGTACCTATATGGTTGAGATAGCTTATAGGGTTTCTGTGTTTAATGCCTGTTGCATGTTAAATTTATCACGAGAGTAGAAAGTTTGCACGTAATTGATGTTTATATATCTGAGAAGACTATAAATTACCTTAGTAAACCTGTTATTGCATAAAAATTGATAATAGGAAGATAATCATATTAAGCCATAATTCAATAGAAACAATTGAAATCAAAGTCCTAATTTTTATTAACTATTAATTTCCTTATTAGTTTAATTGCTTCTTCTTTCACTATTTTTATTATTTTCTAGTTTTAATCTTTTCTTAATTTTTATCCAAACAAATAAAAGTAAAAGTTTAATTTTAACGTAATTAACTACAATCCTCGTGGGATCGACCTCACTCTTGGTGAGTTTACTACTTGTTAACGATACGTACACTTGCGTGTACAAATTACCATAAGTTTTTGGCGTTGTTAGGCTATTTTTAGCCTACGTTTTGGGTCACTTTTGTAGTTGTTTTCCTTCTTTATTATTATATTTGGAATATAATTACGCTTGTTTTCCTCGGTTTCAGGTTTCACACTTGGAATATATCAATTGATCAAATTTCGGAAAACAACAATCTATAGAATAGAGAAAATTCTGCAAGAAAATAAAGCTGAAACTTCAAGCTTAAATTTGACTATGTTCTGATCAGATTTTGGAAAAAGTTAAAACATAAAAGTTTTAGATTTCTTTTTCTTCTTTCCAACGCATCTTGAATCAACTTATTTAGAGTTTGTATGTGAAAGTTATGCACATTTTACTGAAAGATGCTGAAGTTGTCAAATTTTGCTCCAGTAGTCGCGACCACCACTTTCCATGGTCGCGACCCTTTTTCATGGTCGCGACTAGGAGGCCAGACAACAAGTTTTTTTTTTCGTATTTTGCCTATGGTCACGACTAGGCTTTATATGGTCGCGACCAGGCGCGAAATACAGGATTTTTGGCCAGTTTTTAACTTTTTCAAAGGCAGCAACCCTAATTTCTATTTAAGGGGCTCGTGTTTTAGAAAGAAGGGAGGCAGAAATTGGATCCAAAAGTGAAAGAAAGAGGCAGAGGAAGCAATGGTGGCGATCCGGAATGCAATCACCAACTAGTTCTTTCTTAAACTCTTAATTTCTATGTTAATTTCTGTTTTAGTTTTGATTATGGATGTTATTATGGATTTTATGAACTAAACTCCTATTTAGGGAGATGATGAATGTTGATTGAAATTACTTTTGGTTAATGATAATTGCTATTTCTCCTTTCTTGATTGTGAATTTATCCATATTTGTGTTTAATTACATGTTTAAGATTGATCACCTTCTACATGTTCTATGATCCCAATTCAAAATCTGAAAAAGTGAGAATTGGGAATGCTAAAATTGGATAAACTAGGTTTTGATGTGAAACGAAAGTATTTGCATAGCCTTTGTGACATTTAGATTATTGCTTAATGCTGATTATATGTTAATCTATCTCAGAGATGATTAGATAACATGTGATTTAGGACCTAAAAGATCTGAAAAGAGTTAGGTTAATTTTATAATCTGTCATTCACATAAAGAAAGAGGAATAGTAATTAGCATTAACAATTGGGTAATTAAATCAACAGGATTCTTTTCCCTAATTTCTCATCCTTGATTAAACACCTTTATTGCTTTCTTTAATTTTCTTGTTTTTCTTTATTTCAAAATCTATCAAAATTATTTATCTACCAAATAGAATCATAAGTCTAATTTAGTGGTATTCAGTTCAATTCCCTGTGGTTCGACCTCACCTGCGTGAGTTTACTACTTGATTACGTGCACTTGCGTATTGTTCATAATTTTCGTAACAAGTTTTTGGCGCCGTTGTCGGGGAATTGTTTAAAAATTGATATTACAAAAATTAGATTAAATTCTACTTTGGTTAATTCTTTCTGCTTATTGCTAATCTGTTTCTTTTAGATTGTCTATTTCAAGAATTAAAGGTGTATGCGACGTCAAGGACAAGGTGTCATATTGCTGGTGGATCCTGAAATTGAGAAGACTTGTAGGAGAAATAGAAGAAACAAGAGGCAAGAAAGAGTTTCAGCAACTGCTGAAACAGAAGAAATGATGGCTGATAATGCCAATGGCGGTAACAATGGAGGCAACAACGGTAATAACGGTGGTGCCATTGAAGATCAAGCAAATGGTCGTAGTCTGAGGGACTACATTCTTCCAACTTTGACGGGGGTTCAGTCTTGTATAAGACCACCCGCCGTAGATGCCAATAACTTTGAAATAAAGCCTGCCATACTCCAAATGGTGCAATCCTCAGTTCAGTTCGGTGGACTCCCCTCTGAAGACCCCAATCTGCACTTGTCAAATTTCATGGAGTTATGTCAGACCTTCAAAGTAAATGGAGTCAGTGATGAAGCAATCCGCTTGAGACTTTTCCCATTCTCGCTGAGAGAGCGAGCTAAGAGTTGGTTGATCTCCTTGCCACCGAACTCTATTGAAACATGGACTGATTTGGCGACAAAGTTCTTGTCCAAGTTTTTTCCTCCAGCAAAAGCTGCCAAGCTGAGAGGTGAAATTAATAATTTTTGTCAACTGGACAATGAATCTCTCTATGAGGCTAGGGAGAGGTTCAAGGATCTCATCAGAAAATGTCCACATCATGGGATCGAAAAGTGGATGTTGGTTCATAATTTCTACAATGGGCTGATTGGTAATACCAGAACAATTATAGACGCCGCAGCTGGTGGGGCATTTATGAGAAAAAGTGTAAACGAGGCCTATGATCTGCTCGAAGAAATGGCCATGAATAACCAACAATGGCCAACTGAAAGAAGCCAAACAAAGAAAGCTGCTGGTATGCACAAGGTAGACGCCATCACCAAGTTGACAGCCCAAGTGGAGGCCCTGACGAAGTTGATGACTGCTCAGGTGAAACAGGCTCAAGTTACTTGTGAGCTATGTGGGGGCCCTCACACATATGACACATGTCCGGTGGATGTGAACAGTTTGCCAATGGATCAAGCAAAGACCATTGGGAACTATTCTCAAAAAAATAATTATGGGCACAGCCAACAGGGGTTCTACCAGCAGAGAAATCAACCCCAACAAAACCAACAACAGCTGCAACAACAAAGTCCTAGTGGAGGCTTAAATATCCAAGCTGACTTATTGCTCCAATTCATGATGGAGACTAAAGCCTCTATTAAAACTCTAGAAACTCAGATGGAACAATTAACTACTCAAGTGGCAAAACAAGCTCAAAGAAATTCATCTAGCACTAGTGAGGCAAAAGGAAAAGAGCAATGTAAAGCAATTTCTTTGAGGAGTGGAAAGAGTTATAAGGGACCTAGTGGCAAGCTACCAGTTGAAGATAGGGTTCAGGATCAACAGGCACAGACACAGGCACCGAAGGAAAAGAACACTATTGAGGGTCTTGCACCGAAAGAAGCTTCACCTCCGATCAGCATAGATCACCATATTAAAATTCCTTACCCTCAAAGACTCCGCAAGAACAACCTCGACAAGCAGTTTTCAAAGTTTCTTGAAATATTCAGGAAACTGCACATTAACATTCCATTTGCGGAGGCCTTGGAGCAAATGCCAACTTACCTGAAGTTCATGAAAGAAATTTTAGCTAAGAAAAGGAAGTTGGAAGAATTCGAGACAGTGGCACTCACTGAGGAGTGCAGTGCAATTTTGCAGAAGAAACTACCGCCCAAGCTTAAAGATCCGGGTAGTTTCAATATTCCATGCTCTATAGGGGGTTCGGTGGAAACTAAAGCTCTATGTGATCTGGGAGCAAGCATTAATCTAATGCCCTTGTCTGTCTTCAAAAGGCTAGGATTGGGAAAAGCAAAGCCCACAACAGTGACTTTACAACTGGCGGATCGTTCTTTGACTCATCCTCGTGGGATAATTGAAGATGTACTTGTGAAGGTTGGTAAGTTTATCTTCCCTGCTGATTTCCT
Source organism: Cannabis sativa (assembly GCF_029168945.1). NCBI lineage: Eukaryota > Viridiplantae > Streptophyta > Magnoliopsida > Rosales > Cannabaceae > Cannabis > Cannabis sativa. The sequence goes on from NC_083601.1 coordinate 67,375,034, forward strand.
AATTCTTGATATGGAGGAAGATTCAACTATTCCTATTATTTTGGGAAGACCATTCTTAGCCACGGGGCGAGCATTAATAGATGTTCAAAAGGGGGAGTTAAAGTTGCGAGTGCAAGATGAAGAGGTCAATTTTAATGTTTTTGCTCCAACCGACATTCCTACCTGTTGCAAGATTGAGATGGTGAAGGGTTCTTTTATTAAAGCTGATAAGAAGAGAGTAAAGCCTAAAGAGCGACTTCGAACGATTAGGCGTTGTTGGAAAAGATTGATGTGTGGTAGCTCTGAAGGTGAACTTACTCTTGTGCAAAACTCTGAAATTAACAATATTGGAGGTCAATTTTCTTCATTCGGTACGAGGGCTCTTTTGGATGCAAGGGGTGGACTTGATCCAATTTGAAGTAGTATTGAGGTTCAACCCCTTCTGATGGGGGTGCAGGTAAGTCTCCCTTTCCTTGTTTTGCATGACACATTGAGGACAATGTGTATTCTAAGTTTGGGGGAGGGGACTTATAAAAAAAAAATAATTGTTTTAGTTATTCTGTTCTTTTTAGTTATTTTGCTTTAGTTTACTATTTTTATTTGGTTGTTATTCGATTAAATAAACTGAAGATAGTTGTGTGCTGCTGTTAATTGTGATATGTCCTAAAATTTTGAAACTGTGTGCTTAATTCTGTTAACACTTTGGATTAGTTTGGATGCTTGTGAAACCTGTGTATGAATGCAATTTAACAATCTGTGAAATATGTTATAATTGTTTTACTGTGGTTTGTGGTAAGATTGATTGAATAGCTTAGAACTTGCATGCCTTATTCTCTTGAGGCGAAATCCTTGACAACATTTAATAGGAACATGATTTAGGCAGTTTGTTTGGATAGTTTGAGCCTTTCAAGCCTACCATAAAATGAATATCCTTAGTGAACCCTTTTGAGCCTAAACCTGTTTCGTTTCTTCACCCATTGAACTAAAAGATGTATTCACACTGTTGTTTTTGTCCTCATTACATTTCGAATGGTATCATAAGCCGTACAATAAGTTTGGGGGAGTGAAAAATAGAGTGTGTGGAAGTGTTGAAGAAAAGGAAACAAAAATCTTGCGTGATTGAGAAACATGTGAAAAAAAAAAGAATTGTAACTCGGCATCACTTGAAAAAAAGAAAAGAATGAAAAAAATCATAAACAAAAAAAAAAAAATTTCAGTGATGTCTAGTTATTAAAAAAAAAATAGAAAAATCTCAATCATGGTTAGTTGTGGGAACACTTCGAGAAATTTTAAAATTATGAGAAGCTTGTGGGTTCTTTTGTGCTTATGATATCTTTAGCCAAAATTGTCTTTCATTTTCTAAATATCTAAGCCATAAATTCTTACTTAAAAAGTTCTTTTGATTCCGAAAAGAATGTTGTCAATATTAGTGGAGAGAGATAAGCATGCAAGCATATTGGCTATTAGTTTGTGGACTGATTTGATGGAGTGAAACAATTATGACATTATTTCAATATTGAAGTTAGTTTGTATCTGTACATTGTGTGATAAGATGAGCATCCTAATTAATTGTTAGAGTTTTAAGATTGAAAATCTAGTTTAGTTAATGAAAGGAAATTTCACATGATCCACCAATAATATAATTATCTGATAGCTAAGTTAATCGAGTTTTTAGTGTTAGTGTTAGTCTTACTCGAGGGCGAGTAAGAATCTAGTTTGGGGGAATTTGTTAGGCTATTTTTAGCCTACGTTTTGGGTCACTTTTTTTTATAGTTGTTTTCCTTCTTTATTATTATATTTGGAATATAATTACGCTTGTTTTCTTCGGTTTCAGGTTTCACACTTGGAATATATCAATTGATCAAATTTTGGAAAACAACAATCTATAGAATAGAGAAAATTCTGCAAGAAAATAAAGCTGAAACTTCAAGCTTAAATTTGACTATGTTCTGATCAGATTTTGGAAAATGTTAAAACATAAAAGTTTTAGATTTTTTTTTCTTCTTTCCAACGCATTTTGAATCAACTCATTTAGAGTTTGTATGTGAAAGTTATGCACATTTTACTGAAAGATGCTGAAGTTGTCAAATTTTGCTCCAGTAGTTGCGACCACCACTTTCCATGGTCGCGACCCTTTTTCATGGTCGCGACCATGGTCGCGACTAGGAGGCCAGACAGCAAGTTTTTTTTTTTTCGTATTTTGCCTATGGTCGCGACTAGGCTTTATATGGTCGCGACCAGGGGCGAAATACGAGATTTTTGGCCAGTTTTTGACTTTTTCAAAGGTAGCAACCCTAATTTCTATTAAAGGGACTCGTGTTTTAGAAAGAAGGGAGGCAGAAATTGGATGCAAAAGTGAGAGAAGGAGGCAGAGGAAGCAATGGTGGCGATCCGGAATGCAATCACCAACTAGTTCTTTCTTAAACTCTTAATTTCTATGTTAATTTCTGTTTTAGTTTTGATTATGGATGTTATTATGGATTTTATGAACTAAACTCCTATTTAGGGAGATGATGAATGTTTATTGAAATTACTTTTGGTTAATGATAATTGCTATTTCTCCTTTCTTGATTGGAAATTTATCCATATTTGTGTTTAATTACATGTTTAAGATTGATCACCTTCTACATGTTCTATGATCCCAATTCAAAATCTGAAAAGTGAGAATTGGGAATGCTAAAATTGGATAAACTAGGTTTTGATGTGAAACGAAAGTATTTGCATAGCCTTTGTGACATTTAGATTATTGATTAATGCTGATTATATGTTAATCTATCTTAGAGATGATTAGATAGCATGTGATTTAGGACCTAAAAGATCTGAAAAGAGTTAGGTTAATTTTATAATCTGTCATTCACATAAAGAAAGAGGAATAGTAATTAGCATTAACAATTGGGTAATTAAATCAACAAGATTCTTTTCCCTAATTTCTCATCCTTGATTAAATACCTTTATTTCTTTCTTTAATTTTCTTGTTTTTCTTTATTTCAAAATCTATCAAAATTATTTATCTACCAAATAGAATCATAAGTCTAATTTAGTGGTATTTAGTTCAATTCCCTGTGGTTCGACCTCACCTTCGTGAGTTTACTACTTGATTACGTGCACTTGCGTATTGTTCATAATTTTCGTAACAGGCGTCGTTACTGGGGATTGTTAGTTAATATTATTGAAAATTAAATTTTATTCTAATTTGATTTTTCTTCTCAATTTTAGTATTAATTTTGTTGTTTCAAATTTTTATCTTTTTAGTACTAATTTATTTTTATTTTTTTAATTTTACTAATGTTTTACTGATGAGTCTGACCTGCAAGATAAATCCAGATGCTATACCTTGAGAATTTTGCCCAACAGCACAATGAGCCATTATATTTTGCTTGGAGGAGATTTAAAGAGCTTGGAGAGAGATGTTATCCCACTTTCTCAAGTGGATGTTTTATGTGGCTCTTCTATAACTGACTTAATGATGAAACAAGAAGTTGGGTTGATTATGGAGTAGAGGTCACTGGAGTGCCTCTATTAATGAGAGGCTATGATGTAATAAATCTGTTGAATAATATGGCAGATTTTGGTTACGACTGGCATTAGGATCCATCACTTCAAGGTTGGAGTCACCAATACCCACCTTATTGTCCAAACTCACCCCAACCAACTGAAAAAAAGGAAAAACTACTATCACTTCTACAATCACTTCCAAGAGAGATTAATTGTTTAACTGACATGGTGAGATCCTTATGTGATAATTTAATGGCTCATGATTCAGAATGTAATAACTCCAATGATGAATGTTATGAGAGTTATTGGTACAATGAAGAAGGGTCATTAGTTGAATACAAGGAACATAATGAGCCTACAATTGAAGATCAAGATCCTTTTGAAGTGGTATTAACTCAAAATTTGGCTACATCAGATTCTTACTCGATAAATAATGAATGTCGTGTCGTGAATGAAATGATAGAAGAGTATGAATTCATCCATGGTCAAGAAATCATTGAATATGAAATCACAAGTAAGGGTATGGATAGCTAAGTGGAGAGTGAGCAACAAGAAGAAGAGTTTAGATGAAAGTGTGAATACTGTGACATTGGAGGATGAGGAAGCACATGCCATATTGATTCGACTTCATCAATGATATCAACTAATAAACAACCAATGGATCTATATATTTCATCAACACCATATTATATCCTATACGAGCTACGAAAGCTTCTCCCCAGGCTCATCATCCAAAGGCTTATGTTATTGGTGCTAGCTTTGGTTCAAACTCATCGCTTGCCAAGCTTGAAGGTAAGTACAACAATAATTTTAAAGTTGTTTTATATGACGCTTATTATGGGCGTCAACTGCTTATTGATGTAGTGCTCAGGTAAGTTTCCTTTCCTTTTTCTTTAATATCACATTGAGGACAATGTGTCACTTTAGTTTGGGGGTGACTTAAACTTTTATTTTTAGTTTTTGGTTTTTAAGTTTTATGTCTTTTATTTTTTATTTTTTATTTTTTATTATTTTGAGTTAATTTGCTTAATGTGAGTCAATTTGAAAGTAGGTAAATAGCATGGTTTGGAAAGTTCATTTATTTTTCGAAAAAATCTGTGTTCTTGGTGATGTTATACTCTTGACAAATTTCAATTTTGTGCTTTAAAAGAACATGAAATCATATTAGGTAATTTTCTAGTAATTGAATTGATTTATGTATGCTAAATTTGACTTATGGAAAGATGTTTGAAAAATTCTAAAACTTGTTTGTTTGCTATTTGAGAAGAAATAATAAATTATACATGACTAGGAAAGTGATGTAGGCATTTTTTGGATCGATTGTGCCTTTCAAGCCATCCCTGTAATTTTATCCTAGTTACCCTTTTTTGTTGAGCCTTAACCTATTCTTTGTTTCTACACATGAGCCTAAAAAGATAAACCCATAAATATCCAAAATTTCAAACCTAATCATACCATAAGTAGATCTTTAGTTTGGGAGAATTTAGATGGGAAATTTGTTGTATGTGTGTGAGAAAAAGTGTGAAAATTGAGAGAACGTGAAAAATTTTAGATTGACAGCAACTTGAGAAAGAAAAAGAAAAAAAAAATTGGCAACCAATGTCAAATATAGAAAAAAAAAAGATAAATATAAAGTTGTTACAATCTTGTTAAAAAAACGAAATTAAATATCTCTCATGAAAAAGGGGTATTGAGATTGTGTGAAAAATATTTTGGGTGACATGATTGGAGAAGCTTGTGGTATAGACTAGCCTAAATGACCATGTAATTGTTGGAATTTATTTTACCTGGATCTTAGATCTACTCACAAGTATGTTGTTTAACACCCTAAATATGAACTTTCTAAAACGATAATTAAACACATATAAAGTTAAGAAAACCTTACATTGGTTGCAGCAGAATAATGTCTCCTTCCACTCAGATCTCTAACCCTTGTATCCTTTTTGTCACAGAGTATTATCAAAATCTGAGCCCGAATGTCCTTCTCTTTGTGTGTGATCCTTCACAGTCTTCCAATCTATGATTGAGGTACCACTTGCTGTGTGTGGGCACTACTCTATCACTAAGGTTTCGAAATTGAGAAGAGGAAAAGAGAGAGGGATAGGGTCGGCTATAGAGAGAGAAGTGAAAGACTCAGTTTTTTCTGAAAAATCAATCTCTGATTTTCTGACCAAAAGGCATATAAAAACTTGTTATTTGACTGAGCCACCACTTTCTATTTATAGGCAACTACTAGGTTTAGGTTAGCAATTATTTGGTATTAAAATAATGAAAATATCAACTGGAAATATATCTGCTTAATTTGCCGGCCACAGGTGTTATTGGGCCTCACTTGGATTTTGCAGTTTTCACAATTTGTATTTCTATTTTCTCAAAAACGCCAATTTTTCAATTCTAACCTTTTAAATGCCAAAACTAATTATTTAATAACTAAAATAAATTATTAAATAATATTGTCATTTAATTTAATTATTAGTTAGACATGTAGAGTCTCTTAATTAATAAATAAACCTAGAATCTCTTTTCTTTACAATTTCACCCCTGCTTAGTAAAAATTCACAAATTAGACATAGTCTAACTTTAGAATAATAATTGATTAATTACAAATCAATTATTGAGTCTTACAAGCAGTATAGTCTCAACTAGAATGGGGACCATGGATCTATATGCTGAGCTTCCAATAAGTGAACCGAATTTACTAAGTAAATCCCTACTTATTAATTCCTCGTTGAATCCACTCTTAGAACTTAGAATCGCACTCTCAGACTTATATAGTGCATATTATATGTTCCACGATATAGATATGCTATCTCATTTAACCATTGTTATAATCTTATTGTGATCAAATATCCTCTATATAGATGATTTACATAGAGATGGGATAATTTTACCGTTTTCACCCCTCAACATATTTGGCCCCTTAAAACACTTAGCTGCCTGTAAATGATGTTTAGTGATCTAAGAATTAGTCACTTAAACAAGAGCTCATCCATTTACTTCTATTTAGCTAAGCTTCAAGGGAATCATCACTTGACTTCTATACACCAGTAGAAGCTATAGATTCCATATTTATGTTCAGCACTCCCACTCAATCATACTATCATGTTCCCAAAATATACGTATCACCCTGACCCAAAAGTAGGCTTAACTAGTAAATCAAAGAACATGAATAGCACTTCTGAGTTGAGCCTAAGCATATCAAGATTTAGATTCTTTTAATCTTAAGATCAACTACTGATATTGACTTGGAAAGATACAACAGTAAGTTTATAATATCTTAACTAAGTTCAATATCGGTCCAGTCCAATGTATACTCCATGTATTCGAAACTAGTATACTTTACTAATGTCCTGGAAAGAACATAACACTTACTCCAAGTGTAAGTACACATCATCGCTGATTATGACATCAGTGTAAATCCAAAACACTGATGAAACAGGGACTTAGTCTTTTGAATCATATAATCACAATCACATTCCACTGTGTTGACAATACTGTAATTGTGAATAAACATATGATCTGGACTTAACAGATTTTGTGTATAAACATAATAAACATATTAAACCATAAACATGTAAAATTCATGCAAACATAAATCACTTCAAATTTCTTATATTGATAACTAATCAGATTGTAAAGGGTTTTATTTAGGGCACAAAACCCAACAAACTCCCACTTGCACTAACTTAAAACAAACTGTGCAAATTAATCAATCTGTTGTCTCGATCTTCAGATCAAGTGTAGTATATTTGAATCCACCCAAACTTTCAGAAACTAGTTCATAAATAAATTTATGAAACATCCTTTACTATATGCTTTACTCATCAAGGGATACTGAAATCCTTACTGTTTTAAAGTACATCTGAATAAACAGAAGACATATCTCTCATATTTTAAAATATGGAATTGAGATAATACAGTGTAGAATTCTCTTCAGTAAAATAACTTTCTGGTAATTTTGAATTTATAAAGTTATAAATCTTCTCTAGTAGAGCTTGAATTATTATAGAACAACTCCTCCACCCACAGAGTAGCCACCATCTCAAAATCTTGAATGAGTTGGGGTAGATATAAGGATAACTGATATACAGTTCCTTAATATCTAACATATAGATCACTTTCATAAATCTTTCTTGAATATCTTCAAACATTCCTTATTGATTACATCTCAAATAGCTCCCACTCAATAGCAGATGTCTGGTTAAATAATACTTTTAACCTCTTGTTGTTTGGAGAGTTATCTAGTTGTGACTTATTGTATTAGTTAGAAACTATAAGTTTCTTTTAACACTAAATCATCAACATAGCAGACTAGTATTTGAAGTGAAAAATACTTGCTAGAGATTAAGTAATCAAAATTAAGATACCATAAAATGTTATGAGAATTAAGAAATCTTGGCTCAAGTCATTCGAATAGACTGTGCTAGAATTCTTTTATCTTATTCTCATAATTCTGATAAGTTATTTCTACCCACATGAATGGTTAGATTTGCTTTTCAGTAGTGTTCTTAAGTTCCTATCACAAGTGTCAACCTAATGAAGATGGGTAAAGAATTTTAAAATTCTCCAACTCAATTAAGGTAGTGTGATACATTATCAAAGAACTTTTATAGGCATCATTATTTACTACAACAGTAAAACTAAATTGGAACATACAATCAAGATCAAGGATTTATACTGATAATAGCTAATTATATTACTTCCATGTTTGAAGAAAATATGTGTAACATAGAGTACTGTGGGTTTTAAAAAACTACCCCTAAGTATATAGAGATTATGATCCACCCCTAAAGGTTATAAAGATCATGATTCTCTAAGTGTTATAGAGATTATGTGGAGTTGAATACAATCCAGAGTTCATTAGATATAAAAGATCGTTGAACTGCATAGTTTTCTTAACTTTTCTCCACCCCTATCAGATCAAAAGATCTTTTTATTAAATAAATTCTTAATAATTGTATTAGAATTAACAATTATTAATAAACATAGAAATAATTTCTAGTGTTCATTTAATATAACTCTATGAAGAGTTGTAAATATTATAGAATTTGTATCAATAACAAAAACACTTACACATACAAACATATAAATATAATGTGGTAATTGTGGTTTAAGATAAAGTAAATGAAGCTCAATCTCATAAATTGTAATTTATTTGTAATAGAAAATAAAATATTATTAATAAGAAAAAAAAATGTATTGCAACATTATGAGAAAAACAGGGATAAAAATCCCAAACTAAAAATTCGAAATCCAAATTGTTTTTAAACTAAAACAATTAATTCAAAAAATAGATAAATAAATGAGCTTCATCTTCATCTTGGACGATCTTCACCCTTTTGTCCAGTTTTCCGATCCAACTCACTAAGATAGCATCTGAGTTCAAGTAGCTTGGCCTATAATAAGAAGAAGAACAAATAAACAAAGTTAGTCCAGAATCAAAAATCCAATTGGATAATAATTCACTAAAACTCTTAAAGTTTATAAAAAAGAAATACCTTGTTTCTTTGCAAGAAGTTTAGGACATTGGGGTTTCCAATGACCTTTCTCATTGCAGTAGAAACACTTTCCTTTTAGTGTATCACCAGTAGCAGTAGCCTTTTTGTTTTGAACTGTTTTCACAGCTTTGGCTCGCTTCTTGGTGTTTTTCCACTTCTTCTTAGATTTGGGTCTTGAAGTAGAGGCAACATGTGCCTCAGGTTTAACCGTCCCATTACCATTGCCAGAATTTTGAGGTTTACCCCCTTTCTTCTTGGGTCATCCAATCAAATTTTCATATGTGTGAAGGTCATTGACTAACTCATGAAAGTCTACGTCATTTTTGTTCATGACATAATTTGATGTATAGGGCAGAAAAGCTGGAGTCAAACTATTCAAGATAGGGCTTACTTGAGTAGTGTGATCCATTTCAGCACCATGATCCTGGGCTTCTTGGAAATAACTTGCCATTAGGAGAACATGATCACGCACATTTTGATGGGGTTCTATTCGTGCATTGATGTATTTCTTAGTCGCATCAAAGCGAGACTGAATAGATGCCCTACCGAATAGCTCAGTTAACTTCGTCATAACTTCAGCAGCCTTTTCAGTTTTTGCAAACCGAGTTTTATGGGTGTCAACCATGCTGGAAAGCATGAAGTATCGAGCTTTATTGTTAGCATTCTTCCAACGCTCGTACTTCTCTTTAACAGCTTTGGTTGCATTGTCACGCGGCAGCTCAGGAGACGGCTCAGTTAACACAAACAAGGCACTTTCTCCTATGAGAGCAATATTAATGTTCTCATTCCATTTTGGAAAGTTAGATCCATTTAGCTTATTTTCGGTCAAGAGTGATAACATGGGATTCGACATGGTTATACAGGATACTACAAAATAATAAATAGAAATTAATAATGGTTTAACACAAAATCCAATTCAGAAATTATAAGCACATAGCATGTAGGAATGATAAGAGAAAATACTAAAAAAATACAATCCTAAATAATTTCCAAGGTTTTCAGCAAACTGATATCAGTGTCCCGTTTAGGCGAGAGTCAAAGCTACCATCCATTGAATAGAGTTGTCAGCTCATCTAAAATGTTAAACATTCTAGCAATCTTTTATTCGATCAAGATTGGAATCAGCGTTGTCCCGTTTAGGCGAGAGTCAAGGCTATTCTATCTTATGAGCTTCTACTATTGTTTCATATTTTGTAAGTCAAATACAGTCGCCACCATTAGGGTGATCCATACCATATAAAACACTTACAAAGCTACTTATCTTTCCAGATTAAACGGTGCTAACTTGCTAATGAACGTTCCTCCATTAGGAAGGATTACTCAGTAAAACAAAAGCTATGTAAAACCAACAATGGAGATCGAATATCTTAATAATAATAAAGCTCATTATTTAAAATGTATTTTCTTTATTATTTATAATAAAATATATTCATTAAATATTGAATTTAGAATAAAATTCTAAATTAGAATTTAATTTAATATTTATAAAATTATACTTAGATGGTGATTAGAATAAATTGAATTATTTCCATCTTAGTAGTAATTTTAAAATAAATATTAAGAAAATTATTTAATTTAAGTTGTATTAATTTAAATTAATTTGCAACTCAAATTTAAATTTTCATGAGAATATATTTATTGTATTTTGAAAAAGAAAGTATAAAACTTTACTATTTTCGAAATACTTAAATAATAATTACTTAGAAAAAATACTTCAAGCAAAAATATCACCTATCTACATTTTCCTTTGACTAATTAATTCAATTTCTAATAATATACTTTAATTCATTTATTTTAAATTAATCATTAAATGAAAAAATCATTGATTTAAGTTGGTCCAAGAATTAATTCAAATAAATAATTAATTTACAACTTAATCTATTTTTCAAGATAAATTCAAAATTATCTTGCATAATTAAATGCAATTCGAAATTGATTAATAAAATAAAGAAAATATATTTTGAAAATTATTTAAATTTAAGTTGAAAAAATAAATTTCAACCAAAAATAATTTTTTATTTAATTAAGTGTCATGAAAAAGAAATATTTAAGTATCATGATGAAAATCAACTTAGATATTTAATTTTTTAATTTAATTAAATGTATTAAATTCAAGAAATAAATAATTAAGTGTAGAGAAGGCTTAATTATTAATCTCTAGTTTAATACTAGGAAAAAATATACTTAACTTAAATTGTACCAAAATTAATTATTTAAATAATTAATTTCACAATGTATAATATTTTCCTATTTAATATTAGAAATAATAAGTAGTCTAGAAATAACTTTCTAGAAAATATCTTATTTCAACTAAGTATATTTTCAACAAAAATTTGAAAAAATATCTTATTTAAGTTGTTATAGAAAAAATCTAGAACTTAAATATTTTCAAATTTAAATTTAACTAAATATCAAAAATTAAGTTGTAACCACTTAATTTGAAAAATATTCCATTTTAAGTTTAAAATTAACTTAAAAAAAATATCTTAAGAATCTTCAATAACTAATACCTAGAATTCCTCAACTTAATTTTAAATTTAAAAAAAATATTGAAATTTAAGTTTGATAAGAAAAATCAGTTAAAATAACTAATTTATAACTTAAATAGGAATATTTAATTAAATAAGTTTCAGACAGAATCTAGTTAGTTAAAATTCTTTATTTAATTTAATTCAAGAAAAATACAAATAGTTTGTTCAGAAATAATATCTAAAACTAAGAGTGTTTTTCTTAAAATTAACTTTAAAATATTAAAATGAAAATAAATTTCATATATTTTAAAAGTTAATTATGTTGCTAATCAATTTTATTAGATTAAACTAATTTAATTAACCTAGCACAGTTATTCAAATCAGGGAAATGGGTCTTCACAATTGGGGTAGTTCATGTGAGGGGGAGCTGGGTTTAGTATGTCGTACCCACTTCTATTGGTCCCCAACTCTCACACAAGGCCCAAAAGAGAGGAATTGAACCTTAAAATAAATAACTGTTATTAATTGAATAGGTCCAAAAACTAAATGGACCTAAATAAAATCTATCATGGTGTGACATTTTATTTAGCAACAACCTATATGCATCTATATAACAAAATAAACATATAAGCTCACACAGACACACATTTGGATGGATCCTATCATGTTGCTAGGTCATACACAGATGAAAGAAGATTGTAAAATTTACCTGTTACAAATTATTTACTTGACGTATTGACAATTGAACCATGGGTTAAAATCAGATCATTGGATCTGTCAGCAAGTTAACCATGACAATTTAGATCAACCAATAATAGGTTTTATAAAACTTACACATAAGCTAAAACACATACTCCTGCAACAAGATGAACTGGATAGTTGGATGTAGGATTTATTTAATTTTAAATAATTAAATTTCGAAAAAATAATTAAATAATAATGAAAAAAATATATATTTTCGAATTTAAAAAAAAAATAAATAAAATAATATTTAAAATTAAACCTACAATTTTGAAAAATTAGGTTTCAACTAACCTAAATATTATTTCAAAAATTTGCTAACTACTTTTAAAAATTTATTGTTATTTTATAAATTAAATATTCAATAAAAATTAAAAAGGATAAATAAATATCTTTTTCAGATTTTATAATTTAATTTAAATAAATAAAATAACAAAATTTAAAAGTTAGCAAAATATCTTATTTCTATTCAAAATATCATGATTATAGTTATCTTATTTTAAATTTAAATAAGGTCAAATTATTTAAAAAAAATTTATTTAAAAAATTTAATATCTGACCTTAAATTTTAAAATTAAGATAAAATATAATCAAATTTAAAATAAGATAAAAAATCAAGCAAAAAAGTAGATTTTTACTTGTTTTCAAATTCAAACTACACTAATATGTAAGATTAATTTTAAAAAATTCAAATTAATTTATTTATGATATTAGATTTGAAAATTGAAAAATAAAAATCTAAATACAAAACTACACAAAAAATCGGAAGTTAATTCCATGAAATAGCATGAAAAATCGAAGAAAAACGAAAAAATTGCGAGTTGTACGGACAGTGTGCATTGCATACTGCCCGCGCGCGCAAGGGATGATGCTTGTCCGAGAAACCTCGGCGCAGGAGGCTGCATGCATCCTCTTCGCGCGCGCAAGGCTCGGTTTCAGACAAAAATTTTGTCTGTGCGCGTGCTGTCCGAGGGATGCCCCTCATCCGCGCGCGTGGGAAGTTGCACCACCCTGATATTTTTCGAAACTTCAAAAAATCATAACTAATTCAAATTAAATCGAAATCGAGTTCTGTAAAAAGTAAATTGCTTAATTTTCTCCATACTATCCAATAAAAATAATTCTAAAAATAGAATTTTAATTATTTTTCACGAAAATTCACAGACATCAATCAATCATCATATAACACACAAAACAACATGAAACCATCCAAATCACATACAAATCATTTTAAAGTCCAAATTTCTTGCAAGCAAATCAATTACCATGGCTCTGATACCAGTTGTTGGAATTTATTATACCAGGATATTAGATCTACTCACAAGTATGTTGTTTAACACCCTAAATATGAACTTTCTAAAACGATAATTAAACACATATAAAGTAAAGAAAACCTTACATTGGTTGCAGTGGAATAATGTCTCCTTCCACTCAGATCTCTAACCCTTGTATCCTTTCTGTCGCAGAGTATTATCAAGATCTGAGCCCGAATGTCCTTCTCTTTGTGTGTGATCCTTCACAGTCTTCCAATCTATGATTGAGGTACCACTTGCTGTGTGTGGGCACTTCTCTATCACTAAGGTTTCGAAATTGAGAAGAGGAAAAGAGAGAGGGATAGGGTCGGCTATAGAGAGAGAAGTGAAAGGCTCAGTTTTTCTGAAAAGACAATCTCTGATTTTCTGACCAAAAGGCATATAAAAACTTGTTATTTGACTGAGCCACTACTTTCTATTTATAAGCAACTACTAGGTTTAGGTTAGCAATTATTTGGCATTAAAATAATGAAAATATCAACTGGACATATCGGCTTAAGTGGCCGGCCACAGGTGTTATTGTAATATCCCGATAAGCCTAATGGTAAATAATTAGAGTTTATATTGTACTATGAGTTAATCAGGTAATTAGTGGGATTATGATCTTACTAATCTATTTCAGTATAAAATTTAAATTTTGCTATAAGTAAGTAAATAATCGTAATTTGTTAATTACGGAGATTTATATAGCATGTGTGAATGTAATATGAGCTATATGTGGAATAAAAATATTTTCAGGTTGGGCGACCCTGGAGACTTAATAAGTGGATACATAAGCGTAATTTGTTAATTACGGGGATTTATTTGAAATACGTGGATATAATATGAGTTATTTGTGAAATAAAAATATTTTCAAGTTTGGCGACCCTGGAGACCCGATTGGAGGCTAAAAATGTCACAACAGTTTTAGTTAGAAATATTGATGAGATTATTGGGATAAGTTGATTTTAGAAATATCGGGGTATTTTAGAGTACTCAAAGTTGGCTAAATACCTTAGAAATAGAAATTTCTTAATGGCTAAGAAATTATAAGATAACTATTAATAATAAAATTTTTATTAATATTATTATATTATTATTATTAATATATTATTATATTATTATTATTATTATTATTATTATTAATATATTATTATAATATTATTTATATATATAAGTTAACGTAAGTTAATTTTTATATATATATATATATATTAAGTTATCAGTGAAACAGAACAGAACGAACGACGAACGAAACCTTCGTTCTTCCTCCTTCGATAAAACCTTCTCTCTTTATATCCATTTTCTTTAATTTTCAATCCAAAACTTAGCGATCTAAGCTCTGGTAGTAGCAGGATAGCAAATCCTTGAAGAGGGAAAGCTTAAGGTATGGTTTAATTTCGTTTTAAGTTTAAAAACAATTGGTTTCGTATAGGGGTTTTGTGAATTTGAATAGTTATGAAGGTTCTGACCTTATAGAATTGTTCTCGGGTAGCCATGGGACTAGTTTCGATATTTTCTTGTTGAATTAGAAGTGATTTTTGAGTTAGAATTCGAGTTTGGAACTTTTTAAAGCTTAGTCCGAACGTTAATGGCGTTTTTCATTTAAGGGGTCGATTTTTAATTCTGTTACGTAAGGATGGTAGTATTTATGGCATACATGCACCCTGTGAAGTTTGGAGTGATTTGGATAAGTTTTGGTAGTGTTTCGGTGAGTGCGAAAATTGAAATTTTCGTATTTCACAGTTTATAGAAATTCCTAAGAGATCAGAAATCGTATTTTTGTCATAACTTTTGACTCAGGTGTCCGTTTTGGACATTCTATATACCGTTTCGAAGATTGCAACGAGCTCTACAACATGGTGTATGTTTTAGAGCCAAAATATAAGTTTTATTTTAGTGTATATATACTGCGGGGTTTGGTAGAAAACCTTCGATTGTCTTATGTGAATATAAGCAGTATTTTGGGATAAACACTTATTGGTTTATCGTTGTTGTGACATAGGGCTGAGATCATCGGGGGTAGTTCTCCACTTGGGTTGGCTGAAATATATGAATCTGGATTAAAGGTAAGAAAAGTATCTTTATCTTGCATAGTACTTTGTATGTAATACCGTTAGTATTGTTATGAATTGATCAATATTGAGATATAGTTAATATTGTTATATATAGAAAAGTATATTGTACTGCATAGTACGTTGTATGTAATACAGTTAGTATTGTTATGAATTGATCAATATTGAGATATAATTAATATTGTTATATATTGAAAAGTATATTGTACTGCATAGTACGTTGTATGTAATACAATTAGTATTGTTATGAATTGATTAATATTGAGATATAGTTAATATTGTTATATAGTGAAAAGATTGATTGGTTGAGTATTGATAATGTGATAATATTATGCATGTGATATGTTGGCTCACCTGATTAGGTGATGCAATTTTCCTAGTAACGTACTGGGCGTAAGTACGGGCGTTAGTGATATATGATGAGTACCGAGTGTAGGTACGGGCTCACCTGATTAGGTGATGCGATTTTCCTGGCGACGTACTGGGCGTAAGTACAGGCGTCAGTGACATGATAAGTACCGGGCGTAGGTACGAGCTCGTCTAATTAGACGATGCGATATATTGGTGCCAGATTGTGGCACGGGCTCACCTGATTAGGTGATGCAATTGTATGATATATGGTGCAGGTTTTTGGGCATAGGCTCACCTGATTAGGTGATGCAGTTATGCGACATATGGGTGCCAGGCTATGGCATGGGCTTGCCTGATTAGGCGATACAATACAAGATCATCAGATTAAAGCATCGACTTGCCTAATTAGGCAACATGATGTCATGAAGATGGTTGCTTTATGAGGTAACATATATATTATTTATATGATTAAATGAATATGAATTCCATTATTGGTATAATGGTTTTGTATTACCAAATATCTGTATACTAATGTTTATTCGTGGCAGATGCCAGTAGTGATTTGGATTTCATCTTATGAACAAAGTGTGATGGTTTGATTCTTATTGTGTATAAATGACAATATTCGAATAATAAGCTATATGATTGTTATTATTACTTTTCTTGCTGAGTCCTTGTGACTCACGGGTGCTATGTGGTGCAGGTAAAGGCAAAGAAAAGCTAGATCAACCATGAGGTGGCAGTCTTCTCCAGCAATGTACATATTGACCTCGCCGGCCTGCGTGCCGAGTTGCCAGGAGTTGTTTTAGACTGGCTGTATCTGCTGTGTATTTTGATTTTATGTTTAAATGGTTGTCGTATATATTTCTTTAGCAAAACTTTTTACAACAGGGATTCCCGGAACACACTTTTTATGCCGTTATAATGTCCATTTTTAGTGTTTTAACTTAGTCAAGTTTTTAATATTATCACGGTTTTTAATAATGAATTATTCTATTAGTATTAAACTAGTTTATAAAATCACACACGTGGCGTCCCTATAGATTAGGGCGTTACAACTTGGTATCGGAAGCGACCATGGTTTTAAAGGTCCTGAAGACTGGTCGAATATGTACATTTGCTGCGAGGATAGGTCAACTCATGGTATAGTAAGTGGTTATATTAATTGCTATTGGATTACCTGCCTAGGCTATTATAAAGTGTGTTGGAAAGTAGCATACTGATAATTTTGATAAGAATATGTGTATAGTATATGCATATTGATATTAATATCCGTTTGAGTTTTAAATAGTCAGAAGATGTGGACTATATATGTGATAAGTTATACAGTAAGGGCAATCAAAGAGTCTAATTAGCGAGCTATTTTGGCTCAATGCAAACAATATGGAAGAGAATTATTTATTGCCATAATGCTGGGAACATGTAAATTCTGTTATACAGCACATGATTAGACGACAAGGAGAAAAAAAAA
Organism: Cannabis sativa; assembly: GCF_029168945.1. Classification (NCBI taxonomy): domain Eukaryota; kingdom Viridiplantae; phylum Streptophyta; class Magnoliopsida; order Rosales; family Cannabaceae; genus Cannabis; species Cannabis sativa. The sequence goes on from NC_083601.1 coordinate 67,392,407, forward strand.
TCTAAGATTTGAAAAGATAGCAGGCTCATCTTGTGTCTGTTCTTATACTACCGACACTTCCTGTTGTACCACTGGATGTGGTGGAATATATGAAGTCAACTTACTAGTAGATCTAGAAGCAAAAAACTAAATGAACCACAAATTATGGGATAGAACGAAAGGTTCTAGGGTGACCATGATAGCGGTCAAAGTGAGTATAAGAAATGGCGACCTTATCCTGAGTGTTCAAGATGCAAAAAGGCGCCATTTGAGCCAATGTAGAGCCATATCTTGTTTTTTATGGGGTAGTGGGTCATCTGAAAAGAACCTACATGGTTAAGAAAGACTTATGTTAAAGGAGAAAAGTGTACGGGTCTTGCCCAAGTTCTGGTTATGACTCAAGGGGACAGGGATATTGGTCCTTCGGCTGACTCAAGTTAGAATTTACGGGCAATATTATAATTGCTATTGATATTAAACATTGTACATTTAGTTAGAGACATCAAGAAATCTGAATGAACTGTGCATGTATGTTATTTAGTAGTAACCCATTTAACAGGGTAGACAGATTAGAAGGATGACAATATGAGTTAAATTGTTAATATTCCCTAGTGGAATATAGAAAATGAGTAGTTAATGGAGGCATCGATCTAATTGATTCAAATAACAAAATCTTTTGTTTAAAAGTGATCTAGCGTTACCAAAGGTGGGACAATTTATGAGTATTGTCTGGAATCCTAGATGAATTAAAGGTGACGATTGTGTAGTAATTTTGAGATTATGTAGGAGTGGGACTACCTATGTTAGCAAGAAGCATCTTTTTTTGGTAGCTCACCATGACGGAACTCCATGGTTGAGTGTCCTTGACTTGGGGTGGTTTCATTTAAGAAAATTTCCCATGAAGCGTGCGAGTAAGAGCAAAGCACGTTAGAAACACTTGGATTGGTCCGTGGGACCAGTCGTCAGTCCAGGAAACAGCTAGAGTGATGCAGTCATGTATAAAAGCCATTAATTCGTGGGAATAAGGGCCCAATGGAGGCTTGAAGCGGTGACGTTGCGAGGTAACGTATAAAAGAACATCAGGAAGAGTAGTGGTATCACTAAGGTAAAGAAGATTACCTAAATTACTTAAGGTGATACGGTAATGATGGAGAGTACTTTATAATTGACTAGATAGTCAATATGGTATATAAGGAGACCATTGACATTCTTGGAAAAGATTACTTTATTGTGCAATTATGGAAAGGCATACTCACCCAGAATGGAGAAAAGCTTATGAATTGAGATGCAATTTAATAGACACGTAATTGAGTGATTGGTGGATGTTGGATCACAAAGTAGGTTGTTTATTAAACAACGAGTTATATAATTGAGTGTAGAATAAGTTTTAAAGTGGTTAACGAAGTATGAAGATAGTGATGATTGCAGAGAAGCAATGGTATCATATGAATCAGGGAGTGAAACCTTAGTGGTGATGATGAAAAGAAACTTCAGGATCAAGGAATGATCTTTAATTAATTGTTATTAGTTGAGAATTCGGGAAATGGGTATTTCCAGTTTAGTTGTGGGTACCTGGTATGAGCAGTGTTGCCTCTACTGTATAGGTTTAATCAAATTACTTTATAATGGTGGTTAATCGTAAATGATTGGAAAAAAAAAATTAATTAATTAATTAAAAGTTGTGTCAATTCAAGGGAAATTGATACAAGTTAAAATAAGTGGAGATGAACAAGATTTAAGTTGGCAATAAGATGGGAATCCCTCAAGTTTAAGTGAACAAAAATCGATGAGGAATTGCAAGAGGTTTATGAAGGGAGTGATGTCAATTGAATTTTATTAATGAAAGAATGAAAGCAAGAAATACAATTAAGAACGACAAAATAAGGGGCATCTACTTTCTGATAACCCACGATGAGCTTACCTTGGAGATAAGCATACTTAACTTGGGTAATCTCAAGATGGGAAATCTTTCGGGGAGTCATCCCGGAAAGCGTACGAGTGAGGACAAAGTACGCTAGAAAGATTCATATTAGGATGCAGAATCGATAGTCGTTCCAGAGGAAGTGATGTGTTAATAAGCAGAAATTTACAAGGTATTGAGACAAGTAAGTGGGTGGAAATAAGAAATGCTCTAATTGAATATCTACCAGAAATGAATACTTAACTAGTTACTAAGTTAAGTCAGTAGATCAACTTAGGAGATCTCATAGAAGAAGTAGAAAGACATAATTATGAATTATGTACTATGGGATCTTATGATTTTGACCGAGTAGTAACGATTGGACATACAGAGTTAATATGTTGTCTATCAGTGTAGACAATTTATACTATAAATGAGAATACAGAATTCATACGAAGGAATAGTCTAATCTTGTAAAATTCCAAGGTTGATATTTTTGGCTATGATGTTAAGAATTAAAGAAGGTTATTGAGAACCATGGAGGTTAAAGCGAAAATAGTATAATGCTTTATTCTTGAAAGGTGGGTAACCTGCGAAAATCAATAGAATATTAGAAATATACTGTGAGCATATTTGATAAAAGTTAGAATATCTTAGAATAATATCTTCCCTGATGAGGTGTTTATTTAAAAAGTGATAATTAATGTACCACTGGTTAGGTACCTTAATAAGTGCGGTACAAGAGAAATATTATATACTTGTTCACTGGATTAAATAGGCTAGGTAGCCTATTAGCTAGCCTTAACTTCTGCGTTGTCCGGAGTATATAATGTGTTTCATGTCTCCATGTTGAGAAAATATGAATGAGAGTCGACCCATATTCTGAGTTGTGACGATGTTAAACTTCAGACAAATTTATTGTATGAGAAAAATATCTTGTCCAGGTTTTGGACTAGAAAGATGAAATGAGACAATTCTACTAGTTAAGAAAGTGCTATAAAAAAAAACAGTAAGATAGAAGCAGCAATTTGAGAATTAGAATCATAAATATGGGGGTAATATCCCGAATTGTTTAAATAAATTTCGAGGACGAAATTTTTATAAGGAGGGGATGGTTGTAATATCCCGATAAGCCTAATGGTAAATAATTAGAGTTTATATTGTACTATGAGTTAATCAGGTAATTAGTGGGATTATGATCTTACTAATCTATTTCAGTATAAAATTTAAATTTTGCTATAAGTAAGTAAATAATCGTAATTTGTTAATTACGGAGATTTATATAGCATGTGTGAATGTAATATGAGCTATATGTGGAATAAAAATATTTTCAGGTTGGGCGACCCTGGAGACTTAATAAGTGGATACATAAGCGTAATTTGTTAATTACGGGGATTTATTTGAAATACGTGGATATAATATGAGTTATTTGTGAAATAAAAATATTTTCAAGTTTGGCGACCACAGAGAGACTCGATTGGAGGCTAAAAATGTCACAACAGTTTTAGTTAGAAATATTGATGAGATTATTGGGATAAGTTGATTTTAGAAATATCGGGGTATTTTAGAGTACTCAAAGTTGGCTAAATACCTTAGAAATAGAAATTTCTTAATGGCTAAGAAATTATAAGATAACTATTAATAATAAAATTTTTATTAATATTATTATATTATTATTATTAATATATTATTATATTATTATTATTATTATTATTATTATTATTAATATATTATTATAATATTATTTATATATATAAGTTAACGTAAGTTAATTTTTATATATATATATATATTAAGTTATCAGTGAAACAGAACAGAACGAACGACGAACGAAACCTTCGTTCTTCCTCCTTCGATAAAACCTTCTCTCTTTATATCCATTTTCTTTAATTTTCAATCCAAAACTTAGCGATCTAAGCTCTGGTAGTAGCAGGATAGCAAATCCTTGAAGAGGGAAAGCTTAAGGTATGGTTTAATTTCGTTTTAAGTTTAAAAACAATTGGTTTCGTATAGGGGTTTTGTGAATTTGAATAGTTATGAAGGTTCTGACCTTATAGAATTGTTCTCGGGTAGCCATGGGACTAGTTTCGATATTTTCTTGTTGAATTAGAAGTGATTTTTGAGTTAGAATTCGAGTTTGGAACTTTTTAAAGCTTAGTCCGAACGTTAATGGCGTTTTTCATTTAAGGGGTCGATTTTTAATTCTGTTACGTAAGGATGGTAGTATTTATGGCATACATGCACCCTGTGAAGTTTGGAGTGATTTGGATAAGTTTTGGTAGTGTTTCGGTGAGTGCGAAAATTGAAATTTTCGTATTTCACAGTTTATAGAAATTCCTAAGAGATCAGAAATCGTATTTTTGTCATAACTTTTGACTCAGGTGTCCGTTTTGGACATTCTATATACCGTTTCGAAGATTGCAACGAGCTCTACAACATGGTGTATGTTTTAGAGCCAAAATATAAGTTTTATTTTAGTGTATATATACTGCGGGGTTTGGTAGAAAACCTTCGATTGTCTTATGTGAATATAAGCAGTATTTTGGGATAAACACTTATTGGTTTATCGTTGTTGTGACATAGGGCTGAGATCACCGGGGGTAGTTCTCCACTTGGGTTGGCTGAAATATATGAATCTGGATTAAAGGTAAGAAAAGTATACTGTACTGCATAGTACTTTGTATGTAATACCGTTAGTATTGTTATGAATTGATCAATATTGAGATATAGTTAATATTGTTATATATAGAAAAGTATATTGTATCTTGCATAGTACGTTGTATGTAATACGCTTAGTATTGTTATGAATTGATCAATATTGAGATATAATTAATATTGTTATATATTGAAAAGTATATTGTACTGCATAGTACGTTGTATGTAATACAATTAGTATTGTTATGAATTGATTAATATTGAGATATAGTTAATATTGTTATATAGTGAAAAGATTGATTGGTTGAGTATTGATAATGTGATAATATTATGCATGTGATATGTTGGCTCACCTGATTAGGTGATGCAATTTTCCTGGTAACGTACTGGGCGTAAGTACGGGCGTTAGTGATATATGATGAGTACCGAGTGTAGGTACGGGCTCACTTGATTAGGTGATGCAATTTTCCCGGCAACGTACTGGGCGTAAGTACGAGCGTCAGTGACATATGATAAGTTCTGGGCGTAGGTACGAGCTCGTCTAATTAGACGATGCGATATATTGGTGCCAGATTGTGGCACGGGCTCACCTGATTAGGTGATGCAATTGTATGATATATGGTGCAGGTTTTTGGGCATAGGCTCACCTGATTAGGTGATGCAGTTATGCGACATATGGGTGCCAGGCTATGGCATGGGCTTGCCTGATTAGGCGATACAATACAAGATCATCAGATTAAAGCATCGACTTGCCTAATTAGGCAACATGATGTCATGAAGATGGTTGCTTAATGAGGTAACATATATATTATTTATATGATTAAATGAATATGAATTCCATTATTGGTATAATGGTTTTGTATTACCAAATATCTGTATACTAATGTTTATTCGTGGCAGATGCCAGTAGTGATTTGGATTTCATCTTATGAACAAAGTGTGATGGTTTGATTCTTATTGTGTATAAATGACAATATTCGAATAATAAGCTATATGATTGTTATTATTACTTTTCTTGTTGAGTCCTTGTGACTCACGGGTGCTATGTGGTGCAGGTAAAGGCAAAGAAAAGCTAGATCAACCATGAGGTGGCAGTCTTCTCCAGCAATGTACATATTGACCTCGCCGGCCTGCGTGCCGAGTTGCCAGGAGTTGTTTTAGACTGGCTGTATCTGCTGTGTATTTTGATTTTATGTTTAAATGGTTGTCGTATATATTTCTTTAGCAAAACTTTTTACAACAGGGATTCCCGGAACACACTTTTTATGCCGTTATAATGTCCATTTTTAGTGTTTTAACTTAGTCAAGTTTTTAATATTATCACGGTTTTTAATAATGAATTATTCTATTAGTATTAAACTAGTTTATAAAATCACACACGTGGCGTCCCTATAGATTAGGGCGTTACAGTTATTGGGCCTCACTTGGATTTTGCAGTTTTCACAATTTTTATTTCTATTTTCTCAAAAACGTCATTTTTTCAATTCTAACTTTTTAAATGTCAAAACTAATTATTTAATAACTAAAATAGAATATAAAATAATATTGTCATTTAATTTAATTATTAATTAGACATGTAGAGTCTCTTAATTAATAAATTAACCTAGAATCTCTTTTCTTTACAATTTCACCCCTGCTTAGTGAAAATTCACAAATTAGACATAGTCTAACTTTAGGATAATAATTGATTAATTTCAAATCAATTATTGAGTCTTACAATCAGTATAGTCTCAACTAGAATGGGGACCATGGATCTATATGCTGAGCTTCCAATAAGTGAACCGAATTTACTAAGTAAATTTCTACTTATTAATTTCTCGTTGAATCCACTCTTAGAACTTAGAATTGCACTCTCAGACTTATATAGAGCATATTATATGTTCCACGATATAGATATGCTATCTCATTTAACCATTGTTATAATCTTATTGTGATCAAAGATCCTCTATATAGATGATTTACATCGAGATGGGATAATTTTACCGTTTTCACCCCTCAACGTATTTGGCCCCTTAAAACACTTAGCTACCTGTAAATGATGTTTAGTGATCTAAGAATTAGTCACTTAAACAAGAGCTCATCCATTTACTTCTATTTAGCTAAGCTCAAAGGGAATCATCACTTGACGTCTATACACCAGTAGAAGCTATAGATTCCATATTTATGTTCAACACTCCCACTCAATCATACTATCATGTTCCCAAAATATACGTATCACCTTGACCCAAAAGTAGGCTTAAGTAATAAATCAAAGAACATGAATAACACTCCTGAGTTGAGCCTAAGCATATCAAGATTTAGATTCTTTTAATCTTAAGATCAACTACTGATATTGACTTGGAAAGATACAACGGTAAGTTTATAATATCTTAACTAAGTTCAATATCGGTCCAGTCCAATGTATACTCCATACATTCGAAACTAGTATACTTTACTAATGTCCTGGAAAGAACATAACACTTACTCCAAGTGTAAGTACACATCATCGCTGATTATCACATCGGTGTAAATCCAAAACACTAATTAAACAGGGACTTAGTCTTTTGAATCATATAATCACAATCACATTCCACTGTGTTGACAATGCTGTAATTGTGAATAAACATTTGATCTGGACTTAACAGATTTTGTGTATAAACATAATAAACCATAAGCATGTAAAATTCATGCAAACATAAATCACTTCAATTTTCTTATATTGATAACTAATTAGATTGTAAAGGATTTTATTTAGGGCACAAAACCCAACAGTAATCTACCCTTACCTAAGTCTAACACTACAAGCCTAAAAAGACATTCTGACTCTTAGTTGTGCATTTATTTATATTAGTGGAGAATAGTAAGTATTGCAAGCATATCTAATTTTGAGTTAGTGGATTGATGATTGTAATTGGCATGCATAAAGTGGTTCAATTGTAGTTAATTGCATTCTATGGTTTCATGAGCTAAATGAAAATAAATTGAAGTATGTCAAGGGTGTAATTGAACTGAAATTCTAGATTATATGCATAAGTGAAATTTTACATAATCATGTTATTGAAGCTACTTGAAAATTTCTCATGTTTTGGAGATTGACTTGTTTAATGTTTATTTAGTGTTTTACTCGAGGACGAGTAAAAGTTTAGTTCTCCCGAATGGAACACTCCTATGGATGATGTGAATCGTCCTACTGTACATGTGAAAGGATGTATTGTAGGAGATGCATCAAAAGTGACTAGTCGTCCTACCAAGAAGACTCAACATAATGAAAAATATGTTGATGAAAATCCCATCAATGAAGATGACCCAGAAGATCCAGAGGATGATCTTGAAAATGATGAAAAAGACAAAGAAGAGGAGTACTACTATGAGCCAAATCTTGAAGTCATTTGAATGGCTAAAGAACTTGTTGAAACCAAAAAGAAAATGGGCAGATCACTAAGAATTCTCCCATCAAAATGCAAGAAACTTTAGCCAGATTGGAGGCTAGAATTGAATCAGGGGATTTAGCTCACGATGAAAATATTCCTGATGATCATGCTCCTTAGAAAAATAATGCTACGAAGAAAACAAATCCAAAAGACCCTGGAACTTCTAATCTGTAATGACCGCTTTAGTAAATTGGATTAGAAAAGGCAATTAGCACTAATTTCTGTTATTTTATGAAATTAATTATTTGTGGACCCCAATATTTAGAAATAAATATTAGAGTTATAATTTCTCAATTCTGGAGATTTTATTAAACTCCGGGGGTATTATTTAGCTTATATGTGAAATATATTATTTTTGTAATTTTTGCTCGGCGACAACGGAAAATGCGATGGATGGCTAGTTTGATCACATGGGTAAGTTTAGAACCTTATTTCTTAGTGGGAAATATTTTAGAGAAAATAAAATATCGGGGTTAGGTGGGGTTATGGAATTTGACCATTTTACCCCTAGCTTTAGAAATACCCTAATTTTAAGTACAAGGGGCATTTTAGTAAATTACCAAGGTAGTGAGTTGGTGGCTACCTTGTATGATGACACCTAGCAATTAAAACTCAGCAAAGGATTAGATAGAATCCTTTTCATTTGAGGAAAATTAAGAAAGATAAAGAAAAGCCAAAAGGAAATTCTTTCCTTTTCCTCTCTCTCTTTGCTCGGCCAACCTAGACCAGAAGGAAACCAAGCTCATCTTCATTGTTTTGCTGGAAATCAACTAGAGATTCAAGTGTTCATGGAGATAAGGTAAACCCTAGCTTCTTTTCCCTTAAGCTTTTGAAGTTGTATTTTAGTTTTAATATGTGATTTCTAAGTTTAGTGGATGTTAGGTTTAGATATGCTTAAGGTTTGAATTCTAAGTTTAATTTGAGTTGATTAAGGGCCCTAGCTGCTGGTATTGTTGATTAGATTAGGTTTTATGCAACTTTGAGCTTTGAGTTTAAAGCTTTAATCATTAATGGCAAGTTGAATTTCCTTGGTTTGTTTTGTGAAATACTGGTTGGAAATTATTATTTAAGCATTGTACAGGTATACTGGAAAGTTTGGTAGAGTTTGGTTGGATTTTCAGCTCATGGGGAGAATTTTTCGGGTTCCCAACACAGAACAGGAATTCCAGTTCTGGGGGACCTGTAGCAACTGGTCGACCGGTTGGTGACCCAGAACCGGACTTCCGGTTAGGAACCGGTCTGCCGGTTGGAGGAGTTTTTGGAACCCTAGTTTTTCCCATTTTTGAGATATTTAGGGTTTTGCCATGTTATCTATCGATATGGAAACTTTTAGTTTCAAGTTTAAGTCCCAGGAAAGTGATTTAGCGAGTCACTCATCTGTGTTATAATTAATGTGATTAGGGCATCCATCTAGCACGACACTTTCTGTTCAGGTCGGCCAGCACACTTGAGTTCAGAAAGAAGGTAAGAACTTTATATAATGTGTGATATGAATATCTGAGTGTATGTATATGTTATGTATATATGCATGCTTAAAATGTTATTTGCACTACCAACACTTATACGGTTATGGTATAGAGTGCATTGGTATAGTAAATGTTATTTGAGAGTACCGTGATACCGGCATAGGTACGGAGAGGTACTGTGAGTGCGTGGTATATCACTCAGGGGTACTCAGGGTATGAACAAACCCTACCAACACTCGTACATTGAGGTACGTAGTGTATGTGGTATAGTGGCTATACCTTAGTATGGAACGTTCGTACTCATCTGTTAAGCCTTGTAAATAAGTGTATGGGCGCCTAAGTACAAGTCGAAAATTATATGATATGTTATATGCTTTTCTTACTGAGTCTGTCGACTCACAGTTCTACTTCCATGTGTAGGTAAAGGAAAGGCGAAAGCTGAACAGGAGTGAACTTGAACTAGGGTAAGATTGTACATGTCAAAGCAGCGCGACCTGGAGTGTTCGGTCTCGGGACATTTGGAAGTTGTATTTTGTATTTTGGAATATTAAGTTTAAAACGTTTAAAGACGGGATCTCGGCGCTTGTAAACTTTTAATATATTATTAAGTTTATTAATTAATATAAAAGTTTTAATTTGACACGTTTTTCGAAAAAATTCTTTGATTAACAAAGATTGCACTGTAATTGAAAAAGTACTGTAGCGTGCCTTAGCATTAGGGCGTTACAATTTTGGTATCAGAGCCGCCAGGCTTATCTACCGAAGCTTGCCAAGACATGTACAATCTTCATCAGAGAAATCTCGGTTCACGGTTCAGTAAGCCCGTACTTGTTTAGTATTTTAAATAATTATGAAAGCATGTTAGGAAGCATAATAGATTTTAATTAATTATTTTAAAGTGTGTTGCCTTTAAGTCCTTAAGAGCGGTGTTAATTTTTGATCGCTGTCTAACCTACCTGGCTTGTGGATTCAAAGGCTAAGTCCTATAAAATGGACATCCCGCGAAATACAAGAAGTCAGGGTAAGATGGTTGAGACCGAAGGCGGTCAGGGAAATCCCCAAAATCCCCGTGGTCGTGGCCGTGGCCGTGGCAGAACTCACGGTGGTCGCCCTATAAATCCACCACAAGCTCCTCTGGATTGGGAGCAAAGATTTGCGGAAATGCAAGATCAGATCCGCCAACTGGATGAAGATATTCAAAGGTTGAGGCAGTAGGGTCCTCCTGCTGAGCCTCCTTAACAAGTTGCTCAGGCCGTTGCAGTTCCAGCGGTGCCAGCAGAACAACCTGTTGTTGGCAACCGTATGGAGCCGTGGTATGAAAGGTTTCGAAAGCAAGCACCGTCGGGAAACCCACATTAGCGACGGTTTTGAACCGTCGCCTATTATGCCCGTTTTACGACGGTTGTATAGGCGACAGTTATGGAAACTGACGAGAATACTTTAAACGACTATTTAAAAACGTTGGGAAAACCCATTTTTGTAGTAGTGAATGAAGGCTGAGCAGTGGCTCACAGTGATTGAGTGCATCCTTAACTTTATGGGAGTGGTTGGTAACGATCGAGTGACATGCGCCACTTTCCAGTTTCAGGAGGACGCTCTCGTGTGGTGGGAGTTGATAACCCTCACATGGGACGTCACAGTGATGACCTGGGAGGAATTCAAGGAGTTGTTTAACTCTAAATACTACAATGAAGCCGTGCGCGGTGCTAACCGAAAAGAGTGCCCTGATCTGGTACAAATCGAAGGGATGTCGGTTACGGAGTATACTACTAAGTTTGACCGTTTGGCCAAGCTTGTTCTGGGAATCGTGCCAGCTGATTTTAGCAAGAAAGAAAAGTATCTGGCCGGTTTGAGTGCAAAGATTAGGCACGATTTGGTGATTACTACCACTGAAGGAACTTCATATGCTGAAATGGTCGAAAAGGCTTTGAGAGCCAAAGGTGCGGTGAAATTCCTTCGGGAGCCCCGAGTGACTTCGAGTGTTGGTGGAACCCCCACTTTTCCTACTCCTGTCTATGGTAGGGATGGTGGTGACTCCACCACTGGTCAGAAAAGGAAAGTTACTTCAACATCTGGTGGTTCAGGGCAAAGTAAGTGGTTTCGTGGGAACCAAGGCAGAGGTGGACGCCAGGGTTACTCCTACCCTAAGTGTCCTCGTTGCAAGAAACATCACCCGGGAGAGTGCAACCGGAAGACATGCTTTTTGTGCGGCATGGTGGGGCATTTCAAGAAAGATTGCCCTCAGGCAAAGAAAGAGGAGCCGAAAGCCGAGACAAAACCGGTTCCTGCTCGAGTGTTCACTATTACCCAAACTGATGTTGCAGCCAGTCCTTCTGTTGTGACAGGTCAGCTTCCTGTCAACAACTCCTTGTTTACAGTATTATTTGATTCAGGGGCTACACGCTCATATGTAGCTACAAGAATAATTGATCTTTTGGGTAGGCCTTGTGATATTTTAGAAAGAGGGTTTGGAACCCTAATGCCTAGCGGGGAATTGGTTATCTCTAATAGGCACATTAGGGCTATGCAAGTTAAGATCGAGGGAAGGGAGTTGAGAGCTGACCTTATAGAGTTGAAATTAACTGAGTTTGACCTTATACTGGGGATGGATTTTCTGTCTAAGTATTCGGGCAGTATAGATTGTAAGCAGAAAATGGTGACTTTTCAACCAGAAGATGAAGAACCGTTTGTTTATGTTGGATCTGTTTAGGGGTCTCGGGTCCCGGTTAATTCTGTATTAAAGGCTAAAGATTTACTACACAGTGGATGTGTAGGATTTTTAGCAGTGGTGGTTGACTCTAGCAGACCCGAAACATTTGGGCCTGAAGTAGTCAGGGTGGTAAGAGACTTTCTCGACGTGTTTCCCAAAGAATTGCCGGGATTGCCGCCGCAGCGAGAGATTGATTTCATAATTAATCTGGCACTTAGAGCTGAACCTGTTTCTAAAGCTCCATGTCGGATGGGTCCAGCATAACTCAAGGAGCTTAAGTTGTAACTTCAGGGGATGCTTGTTATTGGGTTTATTTAACCCAGTGTATCGCCCTAGGGAGCTCCGGTTTTGTTTGTGAAAAAGAAGGATGGTTCCCTTAGAATGTGTATTGATTATCGGGAGCTAAACAAGTTGACAATTAAGAACAAGTATTCGTTACCCAGAATCGACGATTTATTCAATCAGCTTCAAGGAAAGACAGTGTTTTCGAAGATTGATCTGCGATCTGGTTATCATCAACTCAGAATCAGGGAAGAGAACATACCAAAGACTGCTTTTCAAACCAGATATGGGTACTATGAGTTTCTGCTAATGTCATTCGGATTGACTAATGCTCCTGCGGCCTTTATGGATCTGATGAATAGGGTATTCAAGGATTTCCTCGATAACTGCGTCATAGTGTTTATCGATGACATTCTTGTATACTCTCAGTCTGAAGAGGAGCACGAGCATCATCTTCGAATGGTATTGCAGTGATTTAGGGATCACAAATTGTATGCAAAGTTTAAAAAGTGTGAATTCTAATTGTCTGAGGTATCTTTTCTGGGGCATATTGTTGGGAAGAATGGGATTATGGTTGATCCAAGTAAGATTGAGTCAGTGAAGAATTAACCGAGGCCAAAGTCTGTGATAGGGGTTCGAAGTTTTCTCGGTTTAGTAGGGTATTATCGACATTATGTCAAGGGATTTTCTAAGATCTCTATGCCCCTAATCGAATTGATTAAGAAAAATCAGAGATTTGTGTGGTCAGACAACTGTGAAACAAGTTTTCAGGAGTTTAAGCAACGTTTGATAACAACTCCGGTGTTAGCTTTTCCATCAGATCAAGAGAATTGGTTGTTTATTGTGATGCATCCAGATAGGGTCTGGGATGTGTTCTGATGCAAGCTGACAGAGTCATAGCCTTTGCCTCTCGTCAACTGAAAAATTATGAGCAGCGTTATCCAACTCATGACTTAGACCTTGCTGCTGTGGTTTTTCTCTAAAGATATGGCGACATTATCTTTACAGTGAAAAATGTGAGATTTATACTGATCATAAGAGTCTCAAGTACGTTTTCACCCAGAGGGATTTGAACATGAGGCAGAGGGGATGGCTGGAATTGGTTAAAGATTATGATTGTGAGATTCTGTATCACCCCGGGAAGGCCAATGTTGTAGTCGATGCTTTGAGTAGAAAGGGTCCCGGGCAAGTTTGTACTACGGTTCTGATAGCCCCTCAATTAGCCTTTGAAATGGTTAGAGCAGGGATTGAGTTCGTAGTTGGAAAGTTGCATAACTTAACACTTCAATCTGATCTGTTAGAGGGAATCGGAAAGGCACAATTAGAAGATCCCGAGCTAGTTAAGGATCAAGACGAGGTAAAGGCTGGTTGGCCTAAAAAAATTTCAGTCTCGAACAGTGGAATGTTGTTATATAAAGCTCGAGTTTGTGTTCCTAATGTTGATGAGCTTAAAAAGGAGATACTTGATGAGGCTCACACCACACCTTATTCACTGCATCCGGGAACCACCAAAATATATCAGGATTTGAAACCCTATTTCTGGTGGTATGGGATGAAAAGATATATGGTGGACTGCATGTCCAAATGCTTAACCTGCCAGCAAATCAAGGCTGAACATCAAAGGCCGGCAGGGTTAATGCAACCTTTAGTCCTTCCTGAGTGGAAGTGGGAGGACATTGCAATGGATTTTGTAATTAGACTGCCTAAAACCACAGGAATGTATGATTCAGTATGGGTCATAGTGGACAGATTTACAAAATCAGCTCACTTTCTACTAGTGAAAGTTACATATTCAGTGGATCAATATGCTGAACTGTACGTAAAGGAGATAGTTCGTCTCCATGGAGCCCCTAAATCTATAGTTTCAGATAGGGATCCAAAGTTTACATCGAAGTTTTGGGTGAGTCTTCAGAAGGCTATGGGTACCAAGTTAAAGTTCAGCACAGTCTTTCACCCTCAGACTGATGGTCAGTCAGAAAGAACGATTCAGATATTGGAAGATTTACTGCGAGCCTGTGTCATGGACTTTGAGGGTTCATGGAGTAAGTACTTGCCTTTAATCGATTTCTCCTACAATAATAGCTATTAGAGTACAATAGGGATGGCTGTCTATGAGATGCTATATGGTAGAAAATGTCGCTCCCCTATTCATTGGGACGAGACTAGAGAAAGGAAGTACTTGGGTCCGGACTTGGTTCAGAAGACCAATGAAGCTATTGAAAAGATTAAGGCTCAGATGCTGGCTTCTCAAAGCAGGCAGAAAAGTTATGCTGATCCGAAGCGCAGAGATGTCACATTTCAGGCAGGGGAAACATGTTTTCCTGTAGGTTTCACCCATGAAGGGTATTAGGCGCTTCGGCAAGAAGGGTAAATTGAGTCCTAGGTTCATTGGGCCATTTCAGATACTTGAGAAGGTCGGGCAGGTAGCGTATCGGCTAGCCTTATCACCAGCATTGTCGGCTGTTCATGACGTATTTCATATTTCTATGTTGAGGAAATACGTGTCAGACCCGACTCATATCTTGAGTTATGAAGCCCTTGAACTGCAATCAGACTTATCCTATGAAGAGCAACCTGTGCAAATTCTTGATAGAAAAGAAAAGGTTCTTCGGAACAAGACTATTACTTTAGTTAAGGTACTCTGGAAGAACAGTAAGGTGGAAGAAGCCACCTGGGAATTGGAGCCTGATATGAGGACTCAACATCCAGAGCTATTCAGGTTAGATTTCGAGGACAAAATCCTTTTAACGGGGGGATAATTGTAATGACCGCTTTAGTAAATTGGATTAGAAAAGGCAATTAGCACTAATTTTTGTTATTTTATGAAATTAATTATTTGTGGACCCAATATTTAGAAATAAATATTAGAGTTATAATTTCTCAATTCAGGGGATTTTATTAAACTCCGGGGGTATTATTTAGCTTATATGTGAAATATATTATTTTTGTAATTTTTGCTCGGCAACAACGGAAAATGTGATGGATGGCTAGTTTGATCACATGGGTAAGTTTAGAACCTTATTTCTTAATGGGAAATATTTTAGAGAAAATAAAATATCGGGGTTAGATGGGGTTATGGAATTTGACCATTTTACCCCTAGCTTTAGAAATACCCTAATTTTAAGTATAAGGGGCATTTTAGTAAATTACCAAGGTAGTGAGTGTTGGGTTTTATGCCCTAAATAAAACTCATTTCAATATAATCAGATTTACTTATTAATATAGATCAGAAATAACATTTAATGTTGCATGGTTCACATGATTTATTTCATGATTATATGTACATAATGTATGAATTCATCTGAAACTCTTTTCACATACTTGATCCTGTTTATTGTGCCGTCAACACATTGGAAAGTAAACATGACTATGTGAATAAAGTTTCCTAGATTTATCAGACACAGGGTTTTACTGATATGATAATCTACAACAAGAGTTTACTTGCATTTGGAGAAGTGCTATGTTCTTTCCAGAGCATTGGTTAAAGTAAAGCTCAGGTTGGATGCATGGAGTATGCATCGGAAGGGACCGATATTGAACTTTGACTTAGATTTATTAAACTTACCGTAATATCTATTCAAGTCAATATCGCCTAGTTGATCCTGTTGGGTTTTATGCCCTAAATAAAACTCATTTCAATATAATCAGATTTACTTATTAATATAGATCAGAAATAACATTTAATGTTGCATGGTTCACATGATTTATTTCATGATTATATGTACATAATGTATAAATTCATCTGAAACCCTTTTCACATACTTGATCCTGTTTATTGTGCCGTCAACACATTGGAAAGTAAACATGACTATGTGAATAAAGTTTCCTAGATTTATCAGACACAGGGTTTTACTGATATGATAATCTACAACAGAGTTACTTGTATTTGGAGAAATACTATGTTCTTTCCAGAACATTGGTTAAAGTAAAGCTCAGGTTGGATGCATGGAGTATGCATCGGAAGGGACCGATATTGAACTTTGACTTAGATTTATTAAACTTACCGTAATATCTATTCAAGTCAATATCGCCTAGTTGATCCTAGATCAAATGATCTTAATCCTGATATGATTAGGCTCAATCTTGAAAGGCTATTCGTGTTCTTTGATTTGTTAGTTAAGCCTACTTTTAGGTCAGGGTGATACGTACATTTTGGGAACACGGTAGTGCAATTGAGTGGGAGCGCTAGCATAAACATGGAATCTATAGCTTCTATCTGGCGAATAGTAAGCAAAGGATGATCTCCTTCGAGCTTGACCAAACGAACATAAATGGTGGAGTACTCATTTCACATAAGCTGAAATATCATTTATACGGGGTCAAGTGTTTTAAGGAATAAATACATTGTAGGGTGTAACGGTAATTTAATCCCTTTACAGTGTAGATCATTCATATAGAGGATTATTGATCACATTAGGATTATAACAATGGATAACTAATGATGTGTCTATATGGTGGAACATATAGAGCATTCTATATACTGAGAGTGCAATTCTAAGTTCTATGCGTGGATTCAACGAAGAATTAATAAGTTAGTGAATTTTAGTGCTAAATTCTTGATCTACTTATTGGAAGCTCGGTTATATAGACCCATGGTCCCCCCACTAGTTGAGATAATATTGCTTGTAAGACTCATGTAATTGGTTTTGATTAATCAATTATAATTCACGAATTAGACTATGTCTATTTGTGAAATTTTCACTAAGTAAGGGCGAAATTGTAAAGAAAGAGTTAACAGGGGCATATTTGTTAATTATGATACTTTGTATGGTGCAATTAATAAATATGATAAATGACAATATTATTTAATAATTATTTATAGTTATTAAATAGTTAGAATTGGCATTTAAATGATTGAATTAGGAAATTGGCATTTTTGAGAAAATCAGATACAAAAGTGGTAAAATTGCAAAATTGCAAAAATCAAGGCCCAGTCCACCTATCCTAGGGCCGGCCACTTATGTCATCTTTTTTAAATGATTTTTTCATTATTTTAATGCCATATAATTCAAATCAAACCCTAGAGGAATGCTATAAATAGATAGTGAAGGCTTCAGGAAAAACACACTTTCTGAATCAGAAAAACCTGAGCCTCCACTCTCTTCTCTAGCCGCCACTCTCTCTCTCTTTTCTTCCTCAATATTTCGAACCTCTCTTAGTGATTAGAGTAGTGCCCACACACATCAAGTGATACCTCAATCATAGTGAGGAAGATCGTGAAGAAAGATCATCAGCAAAGGAGATTCAGCATCAAAGATTCAGAGAAAGAGATCCAGGTTCAGATATTGATAATGCTCTGCTACAGAAAGGAATCAAGGGCTAGATATCTGAACGGAAGGAGTCATATTATTCCGCTGCACCCAATGTAAGGTTTCCTAAACTTTATATGTGTTTATTTCATCGTTTTAGAAAGTTCATATTTAGGATGTTAATAAACATACTTGTGAGTAGATCTAAGATCCTGGTAAAATAAATTCCAACAACTGGCCTCAGAGCCATGGTAATTGATTTACTTACATGAAATTTGGACTTTAAAACGATTGTTTGTATGTTCTTTGGATGGTATCATGTTGTATTGAGTGTTATTTGATGATTGATTGATGATTGTGAAATTTTCGTGAAAAATAATTGTGATTTCGTTTCTGGAATTATTTTTATTGGATAGTATGGAAAAAATTAAGCAAGTTAGCCTTTTACAGAACTCAATTTGGATTTTATTTGAATTAGTTATGATTTTTTGAAGATTTGACAAAATCGGAAATTTTGTCTTGATATTTTCCTGCGATCGCAGAACTGTCCGTACAGTTTCGAATTTTTTTTTTTTCTTCAATTTTTCATACTTTTTCATGGAATTAACTTCCAATTTTTTGTATGGTTTTGTATATATACTATTACTATTCCTAATTCAATTCTAATTATCATTTTGAATTAATTTAATTTTTTTTTTAAATTAATTCAAGATATTAGTGTAATTTGAATTCGAATAGAATTAGTATTTATCTTTTTGCTTAAAAATCTATCTTATTTTAAAATTTGATTATATCTTATCTTATTTTAAATTTAAAAATAAGATATTTATAATTATGTAATTTTTAAATGATATAAGATATTTTGCTATTTTTTTTTTAAATTTTGTTATTTTATTTATTTAAATTAAATTTAAAATTTGAAAAAGATATTTATTTATCTTTTCTAATTTTTTATTTAATTTTTATTTATAAAATAACATTTAAAATTTAAAAGTAGTTAGCAAATTTTTTTGAAATGATATTTAGGTTGGTTGAAACCTAATTTTTCAAAAATTGTAGGTTTAATTTTAAATTTTAATTTTTTAAAAAAAAAAAAAATTTCGAATTTTTCAAATTTTTTTTAAATTTTTCGAAAAATTATTTTTTTTATTTAATTAATTATTTTCGAAATTAAATATTTAATTTAAAATTAAATAAATCCTACATCCAACTATCCAACTAACCTTGTTGCAGGAGTATGTGTTTTAGCTTATGTGTAAGTTTTTAAAACCTATTATTACTTGATTGCAAATAGCCATGGTTACTTTTTGCCAGATCTAATGATCTGATGGCTCCCTTGGTCAAGATAATAATTTGTAACAGGTATATTTACAATCTTCTTTCATCTGTGTATGACCTAGCAACATGATAGGACCCATCCAAAGTGTGCCTGTGTGAGCCTATGTGTTTAATTTTATTATAGATGCATATAGGTTAATGTTGCTAAATAAAATGTCATAGACATTGATAGATTTTATTTAGGCCCATTTAGTTTTGGGCTTATTCAATTAATAACAGTTGTTCTTATTAAGGTTAAATTCCTCTCTTTTGGGCCTTGTGTGAGAGTTGGGAGCCATAGAAGTGGGTACGACATACTGAACCCAGCACCCCCTCACACAAACCACCCCAATTGTGAAGGCCCATTTGCCTGATTTGAATGACTGTACTAGGTTAATTACACTAGTTTAACCTAATAAAATTGATTAGCAACATAATTAATTTCATTTATTTTGAAATTAATTTAAGAAAAATATAGTTTAAGGAATTTTATATTCTAAGATAAACTATATGTATTTTCTTGTATTTAATTAAATATAGAATTATAACCATCTAGATTCTTTCTGGAACTTAATTTAAATTTTTCATTAAATATTCCCATTTAAGTTGATATTTAGTTATCTTCAACTAACCAACTTAAATCTGAATATCTTTTGAATTCAAAATTTCAAAATTAAGTTGAGGAATTTTAGACATTGGTTATTTAGATTCTTTAGATATTTTTTAAGTTAATATTTTTTCAAATATTAACTTAAAATGGAATATTTTCAAATTAAGTGGTTACAACTTAATTTTTGATATTTAATTAAATTTAAATTTGAAAATATTTAAGTTCTAGATTTTTCTAGTACAACTTAAATTAGATATTTTTTCAAATTTTGTGGAAAAGATACTTAGTCAAATAAGATATTTTCTAGATAGTTATTTATAGACTACTTATTATTTCTAATATTAAATAGGAAAATATTATAAATTGTGAAATTAATTATTTATTAATTAATTTTGGTACAATTTATTTTAAATATATTTTTTCCTAGTATTAAACTAGAGATTAATAATTAAGCCTTCTCTACACTTAATTATTTATTTCTTGAATTTAATACATTTAATTAATTTGAAAATTAAATATCTAAGTTGATTTTTATCATCA
Organism: Cannabis sativa; assembly: GCF_029168945.1. Taxonomy (NCBI): domain Eukaryota; kingdom Viridiplantae; phylum Streptophyta; class Magnoliopsida; order Rosales; family Cannabaceae; genus Cannabis; species Cannabis sativa. Next base: position 67,412,525 of record NC_083601.1, read on the forward strand.
TACTTAAATATTTCTTTTTCATGACATTTAATTAAATAGAAAATTATTTTTAGTTGAAATTTTTTTTTTTTTCAACTAAATTTAAATAATTTTCAAAATATATTTTTTCTTTATTTTATTAATCAATTTTCGAAATTGTATTTCTTAAATGCTAGAATTTCGAATTTTATCTTGAAAAATAGATTAAGTTGTAAATTAATTATTTTAATTAATTCTTGGATCAACTTAAATCAATGATTTTTTCATTTATTGATTAATTTAAAATAAATTGAATTAAAGTATATTATTAGAAATTGAATTAATTAGTCAAAGGAAAATCTAGATAGGTGATATTTTTGCTTGAAGTATTTTTCTAGTGTATTTAATTAAATAGAAAATTAATATTTAAGTTGATTTTCATCATCTACTTAAATATTTGAAATTTTTCTTATATATTTAATTAAATAGGAAAATTATATTTTTTGTTGCAAATTAATTTTATTAATTAATTTTGGGCCAACATTAAATTAGAATAATTTTTCCAGGATTTATTTTTTATTTTAATATGCATTTTTCGAAAATTGTATTCTTATATACTTTAATTTTTCGAAATGCAATATATATTTATAGAAAATTAAATTTGAGTTGTAAATTAATTTAAATTAATTTTGTAACAACTTAAATATTTTTTCTAAATATTTATTGGAAATTATTACAAAGATGGAAATAATTCATATTATTTTCATATCCATCTAAGTAAAATTTATAAATATTAAATTAAAATTTATATTTAGAATTTTTCATTCTAAATTGGAAATTTTAATTAAATAAATATATATTTAAAATAAATAGAATAAATAAAGAGAATAAAAGAAAATACAACTCTTTTCAAATAATGAGCTTTATTATAGAGACATTCGATCTCCATTGTGGGTTTTACACCGCGTTTGTTTTAGTGAGTAATCCTCCCTAATGGAGGAACGTTCATTAGCAATTTCGCACCGTTTAACCTCGCATGATAAGTAGTTTGTAAGTGTTTTGTATGGTATGGATCACCCTAATGGTGGCGACCATACTTGACTTGCAAATTATGAAACAATGGTGGAAGCTCATAAGATAGAATTGCCTTGACTCTCGCCTAAACGGGACAACGCTGAATTCCAATCTTGATCGAATAAAAGGTTGCTAGAATGTTTAACATTTTAGACGAGCTGACAACTCTATTCAATGAATGGTAGCTTTGACTCTCGCCTAAACGGGACACTGATATCAGTTTGTTGAAAACCTTGGAAATTATTTAGGATTGTAAGTTTTAGTATTTTCTCTTGTCATTCCTACTTGCTATATGCTTATAATTTCTGAATTGTGTATGAATTTATATTGAACCATGTTATTTTCTGTTATTAAGTTGTAGTTTAATTTCGAATCTTCATTGTTGGTCTAACTTGGCTTGTTTATCTAATGAGATAAATCCCTAGTGGATTTTCACCATTAGACATTCATAATAGTGTTAGATCTCGAAAGATAAATATTGTATATACGACATCTAGCTGTTCATCAATTGATGACACCTTAGACTAGTATTTTTACGATATGAAACAAGAAGATTATATAAATAAGATTACTTTGACTTTCGCTAATCGAAGCATCGTTGGATTCTTATTTTAAACGAAATTATCCTAATTCCTCTTAGCTTATTCATTTCGAATTAGCTTAATAACATATCATTGGATGAATGGTCTATAAATCATTTTATGTCATTCTATATTTTCTCTTAAGAAATTAAATGACGCATATGATTATAATCCCGAAATTCTATTCCCAATTGATATAAATCCTCAATCTTAGAAATCTCCTACTTGTATGGGCAAATCTGACTTAGAGTTTGTATTAGTAGTGGTGGTCCAAGATAGAATTACTCATAATATTTGGTATAAATTTAAGTCTTTGACTTTAATTTTAGAATCCAAACAGAAATATTCTTATATTTCTAATTCCAGAATACAATACAGTTACACTTTCTCAAGTGTTTAATATCCATCTTCTATTAATGGATTAAAACTGTATGGAATATGAGTTAGGTATTCTGTGACCAGGATCCACTTGCAGTATTCTAAGAACTCTTTGATGTAACTAAACATATGTCATCGAAAGACACTACCACATTTTTTTTAATCTATGGCATTTGTATCTTGTTCATAGTGGATTTGACAAGATCAATCTCTGCAAAGAGTTCATATGCCTATATCCACTGAAAGTAGTTCATCTCATTCGCAGATGGATGTACATTCAGGGGTGGATATGAGTTTTTCGTTGTATTCTTAAAACGATAACTCTAGATTATACCTTATGCAAAGAAATTTGAAATGTTTGAAAAATTTCATTAATTTCTAGCAATGGTTAAACACCATTAAGGTATGTGGTTAAAGATCTTGCGAACTGATAGGGGTGGAGAAATAGTTAGTAGATATGCAGTTCAAAGATCATTAAATTGATTTTTGAATTATATCCAAACTTACCTCCCCAGAAATTTCGAGTTGCATATTGATGATTAGTTACTAGTCGTTGCCTAATTCCTTCTATGGTAATACAATTTCAGAATGATGTAATGGTTGTATACTTAACGTAAATCATTACCAGATTCATGGATGACCTAATCAAAATCTTAAGAAAAGCTAGAACTGTTAACCATGGTTTGTTAGCTATTCTAAATGATTAGGGGTGGACCATCCCATTGTCAATAGATAAGAAAGTGTTTGTTCAAACAAATACTACTTTTCTAAGAAAATGACTAAGTCTGAAAACAAGTAGCAAATAAAGGAGATATTTAATTCTTGATTCCAAAAGTGTTCTATCATCTTATATAATATATGATGATCCCACTGCCTCTGTTGTCTTGTCACAACCAAAGAGGTTAATACCATTTAGTTTTCTTAGACATAATTCACGGTGCCTTGTCGTAGTGGGAGAGTTTCTAGGAACTCACCTTCTTATGACTTGGGAGACACTAGTGATTAAAATCCATTGTGAGTTTAAACAAGTAATGGATTGTCAAGATAAGAAACTAAGTAGAAAGCCAATAGAACTATGGTTTAATCCATTCACATGGAGTAACCTAAATTTTTCTATTACAAGGACATAAAAGGAAATTTTCGTTTATAAGTCTATTCAATGGACTTAACAAACTTCCTGTTCCTAGTATTATAGGTTTGAGTTTATCTAAACCTATGGCTTGTGGTATACCTGGGAATTACTTACTCTAATGCAAGCAACTTAAGTAAGATGCTGAAGCATTTTCTTTCTAATGGCAATCTATAGAAGCTTCACAACTTCTTAGGCATAGATTTTATTTATCTAAGGAAAAGTCTTAACTATTCCAGAAAAGATAAAGCCATGAAAGAATTTCTTATATCAACAGTGAGAGGTCTTAGATATGCTTTTGTATGCCTTAGACCAGACACCTGCTGTTGAGTGGGAGTAATGAGTAGGTATCAGATTAATCCAGGAGAAGAACATTGGAAGACAATCAAGTAAATCTTAAGATAAAGAAGAGGAACTATATGTTAGTCTATAAGGGTGTGTTTAAAACTCTTAGACTACACCATATCAGATTTCGAAATTTGCCTATGTGCTAGTAAATATTTCTGATAAGATGGTGATTACTCTGGGGGTGGAATAGTGATTTTGGAGAAGTGTAAAAACCTATCTGAATTCTCTAAGTCTACCAGAGAGGGACTGAATGTTAAAGCTGCAGGAAAGTTACTTATTCAGTCTAATGAAAGTTCTATACATCTTTGGCACCATTCCAAATTGCCTTAAACTACTAGTGTTAATTTCCTGATTAACCAAAAGTAGTTGCCAAAGGTATAGAATCCAGTATCCCAAGAGAGTAAACATATAGAGAGGAATTTCACATTATCAATGATTTTGTGATTAAAGGAAGAGTAATGGTGGAGAAAAGGTTGTGGTTAATTCAACCTTTCAGATCCTATTACGAGGAGTTTACTACTACTACACTTGATTTGTATATCAAGGTGTTGAGATTATTTGAAACGCACTTTTTGTTTTATATTAGTGCAAGTGGGAGTTTGTTGGGTTTTATGCCCTAAATAAAACTCATTTCAATATAATCAGATTTACTTATTAATATAGATCAGAAATAACATTTAATGTTGCATGGTTCACATGATTTATTTCATGATTATATGTACATAATGTATAAATTCATCTGAAACCCTTTTCACATACTTGATCCTGTTTATTGTGCCGTCAACACATTGGAAAGTAAACATGACTATGTGAATAAAGTTTCCTAGATTTATCAGACACAGGGTTTTACTGATATGATAATCTACAACAGAGTTTACTTGTATTTGGAGAAATACTATGTTCTTTCCAGAACATTGGTTAAAGTAAAGCTCGGGTTGGATGCATGGAGTATGCATCGGAAGGGACCGATATTGAACTTTGACTTAGATTTATTAAACTTACCGTAATATCTATTCAAGTCAATATCGCCTAGTTGATCCTAGATCAAATGATCTTAATCCTGATATGATTAGGCTCAATCTTGAAAGGCTATTCGTGTTCTTTGATTTGTTAGTTAAGCCTACTTTTAGGTCAGGGTGATACGTACATTTTGGGAACACGGTAGTGCAATTGAGTGGGAGCGCTAGCATAAACATGGAATCTATAGCTTCTATCTGGCGAATAGTAAGCAAAGGATGATCTCCTTCGAGCTTGACCAAACGAACATAAATGGTGGAGTACTCATTTCACATAAGCTGAAATATCATTTATACGGGGTCAAGTGTTTTAAGGAATAAATACATTGTAGGGTGTAACGGTAATTTAATCCCTTTACAGTGTAGATCATTCATATAGAGGATTATTGATCACATTAGGATTATAACAATGGATAACTAATGATGTGTCTATATGGTGGAACATATAGAGCATTCTATATACTGAGAGTGCAATTCTAAGTTCTATGCGTGGATTCAACGAAGAATTAATAAGTTAGTGAATTTTAGTGCTAAATTCTTGATCTACTTATTGGAAGCTCGGTTATATAGACCCATGGTCCCCCCACTAGTTGAGATAATATTGCTTGTAAGACTCATGTAATTGGTTTTGATTAATCAATTATAATTCACGAATTAGACTATGTCTATTTGTGAAATTTTCACTAAGTAAGGGCGAAATTGTAAAGAAAAAGTTAACAGGGGCATATTTGTTAATTATGATACTTTGTATGGTGCAATTAATAAATATGATAAATGACAATATTATTTAATAATTATTTATAGTTATTAAATAGTTAGAATTGGCATTTAAATGATTGAATTAGGAAATTGGCATTTTTGAGAAAATGGGAATACAAAAGTGGTAAAATTGCAAAATTGCAAAAATCAAGGCCCAGTCCACCTATCCTAGGGCCGGCCACTTATGTCATCTTTTTTAAATGATTTTTTCATTATTTTAATGCCATATAATTCAAATCAAACCCTAGAGGAATGCTATAAATAGATAGTGAAGGCTTCAGGAAAAACACACTTTACGAATCGAAAACCCGAGCCTCCACTCTCTTCTCTAGCCGCCACTCTCTCTCTCTTTTCTTCCTCAATATTTCGAACCTCTCTTAGTGATTAGAGTAGTGCCCACACACATCAAGTGATACCTCAATCATAGTGAGGAAGATCGTGAAGAAAGATCATCAGCAAAGGAGATTCAGCATCAAAGATTCAGAGAAAGAGATCCAGGTTCAGATATTGATAATGCTCTGCTACAGAAAGGAATCAAGGGCTAGATATCTGAACGGAAGGAGTCATATTATTCCGCTGCACCCAATGTAAGGTTTCCTAAACTTTATATGTGTTTATTTCATCGTTTTAGAAAGTTCATATTTAGGATGTTAATAAACATACTTGTGAGTAGATCTAAGATCCTGGTAAAATAAATTCCAACAGATCCTAGATCAAATGTTCTTAATCCTGTTATGATTAGGCTCAATCTTGAAAGGCTATTCGTGTTCTTTGATTTGTTAGTTAAGCCTACTTTTAGGTCAGGGTGATACGTACATTTTGGGAACACGGTAGTGCAATTGAGTGGGAGCGCTAGCATAAACATGGAATCTATAGCTTCTATCTGGCGAATAGTAAGCAAAGGATGATCTCCTTCGAGCTTGACCAAACGAACATAAATGGTGGAGTACTCATTTCACATAAGCTGAAATATCATTTATACGGGGTCAAGTGTTTTAAGGAATTAATACATTGTAGGGTGTAACGGTAATTTAATCCCTTTACAGTGTAGATCATTCATATAGAGGATCATTGATCACATTAGGATTATAACAATGGATAACTAATGATGTGTCTATATGGTGGAACTTATAGAGCATTCTATATACTGAGAGTGCAATTCTAAGTTCTATGCGTGGATTCAACGAAGAATTAATAAGTTAGTGAATTTTAGTGCTAAATTCTTGATCTACTTATTGGAAGCTCGGTTATATAGACCCATGGTCCCCCCACTAGTTGAGATAATATTGCTTGTAAGACTCTTATAATTGGTTTTGATTAATCAAATATAATTCTCAAATTAGACTATGTCTATTTGTGAATTTTTCACTAAGTAAGGGCGAAATTGTAAAGAAAGAGTTTATAGGGGCATATTTGTTAATTATGATACTTTGTATGGTTCAATTAATAAATATGATAAATGACAATATTATTTAATAATTATTCATAGTTATTAAATAGTTAGAATTGGCATTTAAATGGTTGAATTAGAAAATTGGCGTTTTTGAGAAAATCAGATGCAGAAAAGGTAAAACTGCAAAATTGCAAAAAGTGAGGCCCAAATCCACTAGTATAGGGCCAGCCACTTTTGTAGGAAATTTAAACTGATATTTTCATTATTTTAATGCCAAATAATTCAAACCTAACCCTAGTGGAATGCTATAAATAGATAGCGAAGGCTTCAGGAAAAACACACTTAAATTTTCTATTTTTCCTTCAGAGAAAAACCTGAGTCTTCTCTCTCCCTATCTTTGGCTGAACCCACTCTCTCTCTCTTCCTCATTGAGATTTCGAAATCCTTAGTGATTAGAGTAGTGCCCACACACATCAAGTGATACCTCAATCATAGTGAGGAAGATCGTGAAGAAAGATCATCAGCAAAGGAGATTCAGCATCAAGGATTCAGAGAAAGAGATCCAGGTTCAGATATTGATAATGCTCTGCTACAGAAAGGAATCAAGGGCTAGATATCTGAACGGAAGGAGTCATATTATTCCGCTGCACCCAATGTAAGGTTTCCTAAACTTTATATGTGTTTAATTTATCGTTTTAGAAAGTTCTTATTTAGGATGTTAATAAACATACTTGTGAGTAGATCTAAGATCCTGGTAAAATAATTTCCAACAACTGGCCTCAGAGCCATGGTAATTGATTTACTTGCAAGAAATTTGGACTTTAAAACGATTGTTTGTATGTTCTTTGGATGGTATCATGTTGTATTGAGTGTTATTTGATGATTGATTGATGTTTGTGAAATTTTTGTAAAAAATAATTGCGATTTCATCTCTGGAATTATTTTTATTGGATAGTATGGAAAAAATTAAGCAAGTTAGCCTTTTACAGAACTTAATTTGGATTTTATTTGAATTAGTTATGATTTTTTGAAGATTTGAAAAAAATCGGGAAATTTGTCTTGATATTTTCCTGCGATCGCAAATCTGTCCGTACAGTTTCGAATTTTTTTGTTTTTCTTCGATTTTTCATGCTTGTTCATGGAATTAACTTCCAATTTTTTGTGTAGTTTTGTATTTATACTATTACTATTCCTAATTCAATTCTAATTATCATTTTGAATAAATTTAATATTTTTTAAATTTAATTCAAGATATTAGTGTAATTTGAATTTGAATAGAATTAGTATCTATCTTCTTGCTTAAAAATCTATCTTATTTTTAAATTTAATTATATCTTTTTTTTTTTAAATTTAAGGTCAGATTTTATAAGATATTTATAAAATCTTTTGAGATATTTTTTAAGATATCTTATCTTTTAAGATATTTTTAATTATATCTTATCTTTTAAGATTTTTTTTTAAATTAAATCTTTTTAGATATTTTGACCTTATTTAAATTTAAAATAAGATATTTATAATTTAAATAGATGTAAGATATTTTGCTAACTTTTAAATTTTGTTATTTTATTTATTTAAATTAAATTTAAAATCTGAAAAGATATTTCATTTATCTTTTCTAATTTTTATTTAATTTTTATTTTTAAAATAACATTTAATTTTTAAAAGTAATTAGCAAATTTTGAAATGATATTTAGGTTGGTTGAAACCTAATTTTTCAAAAAGTAGGTTTAATTTTAAATATTTTTTTTTAAATTTCAAAATTTAAATTTTATTTCCGAAATTAATTTTTTTTTTAAAATTTTATTTTATTTTTCGAATATTAAAATATTTTTTAATTATTTTTCGAAATTATTTATTTAAAATTAAATAAATCCTACTTCCAACTATCCAGCTAACCTTGTTGCAGGAGTATGTGGTTTTAGCTTGTATGTAAGTTTTTTAAAACCTATTATTACTTGATTGCAAATAGCCATGGTTACCTTTTGCCAGATCTAATGATCTGATGGCTCCCTTGGTCAATATAATAATTTGTAACAGGTATATTTACAATCTTCTTTCATCTGTGTATGACCTAGCAATATGATAGGATCCATCCAAAGTGTGCCTGTGTGAGCCTATGTGTTTAATTTTATTATAGATGCATATAGGTTAATGTTGCTAAAATAAATTATCATAGTTTTTGATAGAATTTATTTAGGCCCATTTAGTTTTTGAGCCTATTCAATTAATAACACTTGTTCTTATTAAGGTTAAATTCCTCTCTTTTGAGCCTTGTGTGAGAGTTGGGAGCCATAGAAGTGGGTACGACATACTGAACCCAGCACCCCCTCACACAAACCACCCCAATTGTGAAGGCCCATTTGCCTGATTTGAATGACTGTACTAGGTTAATTACACTAGTTTAACCTAATAAAATTGATTAGCAGCATAATTAATTTCATTTATTTTGAAATTAATTTAAGAAAATTATAGTTTAAAGAATTTTTTATTCTAAGCTAAACTATATGTATTTTCTTGTATTTAATTAAATATAGAATTATAACCATCTAGATTCTTTCTGGAACTTAATTTAAATTTTTCATTAAATATTCTTATTTAAGTTGATATTTAGTTATCTACAACTAACCAACTTAAATCTGAATATCTTTTGAATTTCAAATTTCAAAATTAAGTTGAGGAATTTTAGGCATTGGTTATTAAGATTCTTTAGATATTTTTTAAGTTAATATCTTTTCGAATATTAACTTAAAATGGAATATTTTCAAATTAAGTGGTTACAACTTAATTTTTGATATTTAATTAAATTTAAATTTGAAAAATATTTAAGTTCTAGATTTTTTCTAATACAACTTAAATTAGATATTTTTTCAAATTTTGAGGAAAAGATACTTAGTTATATAAGATATTTTCTAGATAGTTATTTCTAGACTACTTATTATTTCTAATATTAAATAGGAAAATATTATAAATTGTGAAATTAATTATTTAAATAATTAATTTTGGTACAATTTATTTTAAGTATAATTTTTTTCCTAGTATTAAACTAGAGATTAATAATTAAGCCTTCTCTACACTTAATTATTTATTTCTTGAATTTAATACATTTAATTAATTTGAAAAATTAAATATCTAAGTTGATTTTTATCATCATACTTAAATATTTCTTTTTCATGACATTTAATTAAATAGAAAATTATTTTTAGTTGAAATTTATTTTTTCAACTAAATTTAAATAATTTTCAAAATATATTTTTTCTTTATTTTATTAATCAAATTTCGAAATTGCATTTCTTAAATGCTAGAATTTCGAATTTTATCTTGAAAAATAGATTAAGTTGTAAATTAATTATTTATTTTAATTAATTCTTGGATCAACTTAAATCAATGATTTTTTCATTTATTGATTAATTTAAAATAAATTGAATTAAAGTATATTATTAGAAAATGAATTAATTAGTCAAAGGAAAATCTAGATAGATGATATTTTTGCTTGAAGTATTTTTCTAGTGTATTTAATTAAATAGAAAATTAATATTTAAGTTGATTTTCATCATCATACTTAAATATTTGAAATTTTTCTTATATATTTAATTAAATAGGAAAATTATATTTTTTGTTGTAAATTAATTTTGGGCCAACATTAAATTAGAATAATTTTTCCAGGATTTATTTTTTATTTTAATATGCATTTTTTGAAAATTGTATTCTTATATACTTTAATTTTTCGAAATGCAATATATATTTATAGAAAATTAAATTTGAGTTGTAAATTAATTTAAATTAATTTTGTAACAACTTAAATTGAATATTTTTCTAAATATTTATTGGAAATTATTACTAAGATGGAAATAATTCATGTTATTTTCATATCTATCTAAGTAAAATTTATAAATATTAAATTAAAATTTATATTTAGAATTTTTCATTCTAAATTGGAAATTTTAAATAAATATATATTTAAAATAAATAAATTAAATAAAGAGAATCAAAGAAAATACAACTCACTTTAAATAATGAGCTTGATTATTATTAAGATATTCGATCTCCATTGTTGGTCTTATAAAAGTTAAATGTTTTCAATATAACCTCGAGACGCTAGACTTCGTCCCCCTATGGATGGTTATTCGTTGAACGCATTTAACACCGTAAGATTTCATTTTATAAGTGTTTTGTAAGTTTTCGTCTCTATTAGACTCTCCCCTACGGTGACTACTTAGAGATAAACTTATGAAACATGAAACAATGGTAGAAGCTCATAAAATGAGAATAACCTTGACTCTCGCCTACCGGGACAACGTTGGATTCTTATTTTGATCGAATGAAAGGCTGCTAGAATGGTTTCTATTTTAGATGACCTGACAACTCTATTCAATAAATGATGCTTTGACTCTCGCCTACTTGGGGACCTTTGTATCGGTTTATTGAAAACCTTGGAAATTATTTAGGATTGTATGTTTTAGTATTTTCACTAGTCATTCCTACTTGCTATATGTTTATAATTTCTGAATTGTGTATGAATTTATATTGAACCATGTTATTTTCTGTTATTAAGTTGTAGTTTAATTTCGAATCTTCATTGTTGGTCTAACTTGGCTTGTTTATCTAATGAGATAAATCCCTAGTGGATTTTCACCATTAGACATACATAATAGGGTTAGATCTCGAAAGATAAATATTGTATATGTGACATCTAGCTGTTCATCAATTGATGACACCTTAGACTATTATTTTTACGATATGAAACAAGAAGATTATATAAATAAGATTACTTTGACTTTCGCTAATCGAAGCATCGTTGGATTCTTATTTTAAACGAAATTATCCTAATTCCTCTTAGCTTATTCATTTCGAATTAGCTTTCAAAACATATCATTGGATGAATGGTCTATAAATCATTTCATGTCATTTTATATGACGCATATGATTATAATCCCGAAATTCTATTCCCAATTGATATAAATCCTCAATCTTAGAAATCTCCTACTTGTATGGGCAAATCTGACTTAGAGTTTGTATTAGTAGTGCTGGTCCAAGATAGAATTACTCATAATATTTGGTATAAATTTAAGTCTTTGACTTTAATTTTAGATTCCAAACATAAATTTTCTTATATTTCTAATTCCAGATACAATACAGTTACACTTTCTCAAGTGTTTAATATCCATCTTTTATTAATGGATTAAAACTGTATGGAATATGAGTTAGGTATTCTGTGATCAGGATCCACTTGAAGTATTCTAAGAACTCTTTCATGTAACTAAACCTATGTCAACAATAGACACTACTATTTTTTTTTTATTTATGGCATTTGTATCTTGTTCATAGTGGATTTGTCAAGATCAATCTCTGCAAAGAGTTAATATGCCTATATCCACTGAAAGTAGTTCATCTCATTCACAGATGGATGTACATTCAGGGGTGGATATGAGTTTTTCGTTGTATTCTTCAAACGATAACTCTAGATTATACCTTTTAGCAAGAAATTTGAAATGTTTGAAAAATTTCATTAATTTCTAGCAATGGTTAAAACCATTAAGGTAAGTGGTTAAAGATCTTGCGAACTGATAGGGGTGGAGAAATAGTTAGTAGATATGCAGTTCAAAGATCATTAAATTGATTTTTGAATTATATCCAAACTTACCTCCCCAGAAATTTCGAGTTGCATGTTGATGATTAGTTACTAGTCATTGTCTAAATCCTTCTATGGTAATACAATTTCAGAATGATGTAATGGTTGTATACTTAATGTAAATCATTACTAGATTCATGGATGACCTAATCAAAATCTTAAGAAAAGCTAGAATTGTTAACCATGGTTTGTTAGCTATTCTAAGTGATTAGGGGTGGACCATCGTCAATAGATAAGAAAGTGTTTATTCAAACAAATACTACTTTTCTAAGAAAATGACTAAGTCTGAAAAACAAGTAGCAAATAAAGGAGATATTTAATTCTTGATTCCAAAAGTTTTCTATCATCTTATATAATATATGATGATCACACTGCCTCTGTTGTCTTGTCACAACCAAAGAGGTTAATACCATTTAGTTTTCTTCGACATAATTCACGGTACCTCGCCGTAGTGGGAGAGTTTCTAGGAACTCACCTTCTTATGACTTGGGAGACACTAGTGATTAAAATCCATTGTGAGTTTAAACAAGTAATGGATTGTCAAGATAAGAAACTAAGAAGAAAGCCAATAGAACTATGGTTTAATCCATTCACATGGAATAACCTAAAGTTTTCTATTACAAGGACATAAAAGGAAATTTTCGTTTATAAGTCTATTCAATGGACTTAACAAAACTTCCTGTTCCTAGTATTATAGGTTTGAGTTTATCTAAACCTATGGCTTGTGGTATACCTGGTAATTACTTACTCTAATGCAAGTAACTTACTTTAGTAAGATGCTGAAGCATTTTCTTCTAATGGCAATCTATAGAAGCTTCACAACTTCTTAGGTATAGATTTTATTTATCTAAGGAAAAGTCTTAACTATTCCAGAAAAGATAAAGCCATGAAAGAATTTCTTAAATCAACAGTGAGAGGTCTTAGACATGCTTTTGTATGCCTTAGACCAGACACCTGCTGTTGAGTGGGAGTAATGAGTAGGTATCAGATTAATCCAGGAGAAGAACATTGGAAGACAATCAAGTAAATCTTAAGATAAAGAAGAGGAACTATATGTTAGTCTATAAGGGTGTGTTTAAAACTCTTAGACTACACCATATCAGATTTCGAAATTTGCCTTTGTGCTAGTAAATCTTTCTGATAAGATGGTGGTTACTCTGGGGGTGGAATAGTGATTTTGGAGAAGTGTAAAAACCTATCTGAATTCTCTAGGTCTACCAGATAGGGACTGAATGTTAAAGCTGCAGGAAAGGTACTTATTCAATCTAAGGAAAGTTCTATACATCTTTGGCACCATTCCAAATTGCCTTAAACTACTAGTGTTAATTTCCTGATTAACCAAAAGTAGTTGCCAAAGATATAGAATCCAGTATCCCAAGAGAGTAGACATATAGAGAGGAATTTCACATTATCAATGATTTTGTGATTAAGGAAGAGTAATGGTGGAGAAAAGGTTGTGTTTAATTCAACTTTTCAGATCCTATTACGAGGAGTTTACTACTACTACACTTGATTTGTATATCAAGGTGTTGAGATTATTTGAAACGCACTTTTTGTTTTATATTAGTGCAAGTGGGAGTTTGTTGGGTTTTATGCCCTAAATAAAACTCATTTCAATATAATCAGATTTACTTATTAATATAGATCAGAAATAACATTTAATGTTGCATGGTTCACATGATTTATTTCATGATTATATGTACATAATGTATGAATTCATCTGAAACCCTTTTCACATACTTGATCCTGTTTATTGTGTTGTCAACACATTGGAAAGTAAACATGACTATGTGAATAAAGTTTCCTAGATTTATCAGACACAGGGTTTTACTGATATGATAATCTACAACAAGAGTTTACTTGCATTTGGAGAAGTGCTATGTTCTTTCCAGAGCATTGGTTAAAGTAAAGCTCAGGTTGGATGCATGGAGTATGCATCGGAAGGGACCGATATTGAACTTTGACTTAGATTTATTAAACTTACCGTAATATTTATTCAAGTCAATATCGCCTAGTTGATCCTAGATCAAATGTTCTTAATCCTGTTATGATTAGGCTCAATCTTGAAAGGCTATTCGTGTTCTTTGATTTGTTAGTTAAGCCTACTTTTAGGTCAGGGTGATACGTACATTTTGGGAACACGGTAGTGCAATTGAGTGGGAGCGCTAGCATAAACATGGAATCTATAGCTTCTATCTGGCGAATAGTAAGCAAAGGATGATCTCCTTCGAGCTTGACCAAACGAACATAAATGGTGGAGTACTCATTTCACATAAGCTGAAATATCATTTATACGGGGTCAAGTGTTTTAAGGAATAAATACATTGTAGGGTGTAACGGTAATTTAATCCCTTTACAGTGTAGATCATTCATATAGAGGATCATTGATCACATTAGGATTATAACAATGGATAACTAATGATGTGTCTATATGGTGGAACATATAGAGCATTCTATATACTGAGAGTGCAATTCTAAGTTCTATGCGTGGATTCAACGAAGAATTAATAAGTTAGTGAATTTTAGTGCTAAATTCTTGATCTACTTATTGGAAGCTCGGTTATATAGACCCATGGTCCCCCCACTAGTTGAGATAATATTGCTTGTAAGACTCTTATAATTGGTTTTAATTAATCAATTATAATTCTCAAATTAGACTATGTCTATTTGTGAATTTTTCACTAAGTAAGGGCGAAATTGTAAAGAAAGAGTTTATAGGGGCATATTTGTTAATTATGATACTTTGTATGGTTCAATTAATAAATATGATAAATGACAATATTATTTAATAATTATTCATAGTTATTAAATTGTTAGAATTGGCATTTAAATGGTTGAATTAGAAAATTGGCGTTTTTGAGAAAATCAGATGCAGAAAAGGTAAAACTGCAAAATTGCAAAAAGTGAGGCCCAAATCCACTAGTATAGGGCCAGCCACTTTTGTAGGAAATTTAAACTGATATTTTCATTATTTTAATGCCAAATAATTCAAACCTAACCCTAGTGGAATGCTATAAATAGATAGTGAAGGCTTCAGGAAAAACACACTTAAATTTTCTATTTTTCCTTCAGAGAAAAACCTAAGTCTTCTCTCTCCCTATCTTTGGCTGAACCCACTCTCTCTCTTCCTCATTGAGATTTCGAAATCCTTAGTGATTAGAGTAGTACCCACACACATCAAGTGATACCTCAATCATAGTGAGGAAGATCGTGAAGAAAGATCATCAGCAAAGGAGTTTCAGCATCAAGGATTCAGAGAAAGAGATCCAGGTTCAGATATTGATAATGCTCTGCTACAGAAAGGAATCAAGGGCTAGATATCTGAACGGAAGGAGTCATATTATTCCGCTGCACCCAATGTAAGGTTTCCTAAACTTTATATGTGTTTAATTTATCGTTTTAGAAAGTTCTTATTTAGGATGTTAATAAACATACTTGTGAGTAGATCTAAGATCCTGGTAAAATAATTTCCAACAGTGAGTTGGTGGCTGCCTTGTATGATGACACCTAGCAATTAAAACTCAGCAAAGGATTAGATAGAATCCTTTTCATTTGAGGAAAATTAAGAAAGATAAAGAAAAGCCAAAATTGAGGAAATTCTTTCGTTCTCCTCTCTCTCTCTTTGCTCGGCCAACCTAGACCAGAAGGAAACCAAGCCCATCTTCACTGTTTTGCTGGAAATCAACTAGAGATTCAAGTGTTCTTGGAGATAAGGTAAACCCTAGCTTCTTTTCCCTTAAGCTTTTGAAGTTGTATTTTAGTTTCAATATGTGATTTCTAAGTTTAGTGGCTGTTAGGTTTAGATATGCTTAAGGTTTGAATTCTAAGTTTAATTTGAGTTGATTAAGGGCCCTTGCAGCTGGTATTGTTGATTAGATTAGGTTTTATGCAACTTTGAGCTTTAAGTTTTAAGCTTTAATCATTAATGGCAAGTTGAATTTCCTTGGTTTGTTTTGTGAAATACTGGTTGGAAATTATTATTTAAGCATTGTACAGGTATACTGGAAAGTTTGGTAGAGTTTGGTTGGATTTTCAGGTCATGGGGAGAATTTTTTGGGTTCCCAGCACAGAACTGGAATTCCGATTCTGGGGGACCTGTAGCAACCGGTCGACCGGTTGGTGACCGAAAACCGGACTTCCGGTTGGGAACCGGTCTGCCGGTTGGGGGAGTTTTTGGAACCCTAATTTTTCCCATTTTTTAGATATTTAGGGTATTGCCATGTTATCTATCGATAGTGAAACTTTTAGTTTCAAGTTTAAGTCCCCGAAAAGTGATTTAGCGAGTCACTCATCTGTGTTATAATTAATTTGATTAGGGCATCCATCTAGCACGACACTTTCCGTTCAGGTCGGCCAGCACACTTGAGTTCAGAAAGAAGGTAAGAACTGTATATAATGTGTGATATGAATATCTGAGTGTATGTATATGTTATGTGTATATGCATGCTTAAAATGTTATTTGCACTACCAACACTTATACGATTATGGTATCGAGTGCATTGGTATAGTGAATGTTATTTGAGAGTACCGTGATACCGGCATAGGTACGGAGAGGTACTGGGAGTGCGTGGTATATGTAGGAAATATTTTACCAGGATCTAGATTTACTACTATGTATGTTTCATTAACATCCTAATATGAATTCTAAAACAATGAAATAAACACATATAAGGTTTAGGAAACCTTACATTGGGTGCTGCGGAATATAATGACTCCTTCCGTTCAGATTTCTAGCCCATGATTCCTTTCTGTAGCATAGCATCACCAAGATCTGAACCTGGATCTCTTTCTCTCCTTCCTTTGATGCTGATTCTCCTTCTTGTAGTTTGGAATCTCCTACAGTCTTATACACTATGATTGAGATACCACTTGATGTTTGCGGGCACTACTCTATCACTCAAGGATTTCGAAATTGAAGAAGAAAAGAAGAGGGAAGTGGCGGCTATAGAGAAAGAATAGGAGGCTCAAATTTCATCTGACAGAATTAAGTATGAATGAGAGCCATCACTATCTATTTATAGGTAACCACCTAGGTTTAAGTTAGACTTATTTGGCATTGAAATAATGACAAAATAAATGATAAAAGCCTATAAGAGTGGCCGGCCATGGGCGTTGGATAATGGGCCTCACTTATGCAATTTTGCTGTTTTATCATTTCTGCATCTCATTTTCTCAAAAACGCCAATTTTCAAATTCAACCATTTAAATGCCAATTCTAATTATTTAATAACTAAAAATTAATTATTAAATAATATTGTCATTTAATATATTTATTAATTAGACATATAAAGTCTCTTAATTAATAAATAAACCTAGAATCTCTTTTCTTTACAATTTCGCCCTTGCTTAGTGAAAATTCACAAAGTAAACATAGTCTAACTTTAGAATTATAATTGATTAATCAAAATCAATTAACTGAGTCTTACAAGCAGTATGGTCTCAACTAGTATGGGGACCATGGGCCTATATAACTGAGCTTCCAATAAGTCGAACTGAATTTACCAAGTAAATTAACTAACTTATTAATTCCTTATTGAATCCACACTTAGAACTTGGAATTGCACTCTCAATCATATAGAACACTCTATATGTTCCATGATATAGATACGTCATTAGTTATCCATTGTTATAATCCTAATTTGATCAATGACCCTCTAATAGATGATCTACATTGAATAGGCACTAAATTACCGTTACACCTTCAATGTATTTTATCCTTAAAACACTTAGCTCCGTATAAATGATATTTCAGCGAAGTGAAATGAGATCTCCACCATTTATCTCTGTTTAGCCAAGCTCGAAGGATATCATCGTTTCACTTCTAAATTCTTGTAGAAGTTATAGACTCCATATTTATGTTAGCGCTCCCACTCAATTATACAATCATGTTCCCAAAATGTACGTATCACCCTGACTGTTCAAAAGTAGGCTTAACTAACAAATCAAAAAACATGTGTAATACTCTTGAGATCGAACCTAAACTATCAGGATTAAGATCATTTGATCTAGGATCAACGGGTGATATTGAATTGCATAGATATTACGGTAAATTTTAATATATCTAATCAAAGTTCAATATCGGTCCCTTCCGGTGTATACTCCATACATTCGATACTGGTAAACTTTGCCAATGCCCTGGAAAGGACATAACACTTATCCAAGGTGTAAGAATACCTATCGCTGATTATCATGTCAGTCTAAATCCAGTGAACTGAGAAATCAAGGAATAAACTTTCGAACATATAATTAAGATTATATTCCATTGTTGACAACACTATAATCATTAACAAATTCATATGTTCTGGACTTTAATAGAATTCATACATTATATATATAATCATGAAATAAATCATGTGAACCATGCAACATAAAATGTTATTTCTGGTCTTTATTAATAAGTAAATATGATTATATTGAAATAAGTTTTATTTAGGGCATAAAACCAAACAGTATATCACTCAGGGGTACTCAGGGTATGAACAAACCCTACCAACACTCGTACATTGAGGTACGTAGTGTATGTGGTATAGTGGCTATTGTTGGAAATATTTTACAAGGATCTAGATTTACTACCAAGTATGTTTTATTAAAATCCTTATATGAATTCTAAAATAATGAAATAAACAATAAGAGTTTAAGAAAACCTTTCATTGGGTGTAGCGGAATATAATGACTCATTCCATTCAGATCTCTAGCCCTTGATTCCTTTCTGTAGCAGAGCATAATCAAGATCTGAATCTGGATCTCTTCTTCTCCTTCTTTGGTGCTGATTTTCCATAGTCTTACATACTATGATTGAGGTACCACTTGATGTGTGTGGGCACTACTCTATCACTCAAGGGAATTCGAAATTTTAGAGAAGAAAAGAGAGAGAAAGTGGCGTGTAGAAAGTTTGCTCTGAAGGAATGAGATGCAAGTGCATAGTTTCCAGAAGCCAACACTTTCTATTTATAAAATACCCGCTAGGTTTAGGTTAGAATTGTGTGGCATTAAAATAATGGAAAAAATAAAATGGTAATGCTCTTGCATAGTGGGCGGCCCATATTAGGAAATTGGGCCTCACTTTGAAACTTTCTCATTTTGTTATTTTTCATTCCCATTTTCTCAAAAATGCCAATTTTCCAATTTAACCATTCAAATGCCAATTCTAATTATTTAATAACTTAAAAATAATTATTAAATAATATTGCCATTTAATTTAGACATATAAAGTATCTTAATTAATAAATAAACCTAGAATCTCTTTTCTTTACAATTTCGCCCTTGCTTAGTGAAAATTCATAAAGTAGACATAGTCTAACTTTAGAATTATAATTGATTAATAAAAATCAATTAACTGAGTCTTACAAGCAGTATGGTCTCAACTAGTATGGGGACCATGGGTCTATATAATCGAGCTTCCAATAAGTCGAACCGAATTTACCAAGTAAATTTCCTAACTTATTAATTCCTTATTGAATCCACTCTTAGAACTTGGAATTTCACTCTCAGTCATATAGAATGCTCTATATGATCCATGATATAGACACGTCATTAGTTATCCATTGTTATAATCCTAATTTGATCAATGATCCCATATATAGATGATTTACACTGTAAAGGGATTAAATTACCGTAACACCCTACAATGTATTTTATCCTTAAAACACTTAACCCTGTATAAATGATATTACACCTAAGTGAAATGAGTACTCCACCATTTATTTTCGTTTGGTTAAGCTCGAAGGAAATCATCCTTTACTTTCTATTCGCCAGATTGAAGCTATAGATTCCATATTTATGTTAGCGCTCCCACTAAATTGCACAACCGTGTTCCCAAAATATATGTATCGCCCTGACCCAAGACAACAGAGGCAGTGGGATCATCATATGTCAAATAAGATGATAGAACACTTTTGGAATCAAGAAAAAAATTATCTCCTTTATTTGCTACTTTATTTTCAGACTTAGTCATTTTCTTAGAAAAGTAGTTTTTGTTTCAACAAACACTTTCTTATCTAATGACTATGGGATGGTCCACCCCTAATCACTTAGAATAGCTAACAAACATGCAAACCAAGGTTAGAAGTTCTAGCTTTTCTTAAGATTTCGATTAGGTCATCCATGAATCTAGTAATGATTTACATTAAGTATACAACCATTGCATCATTCTGAAATTATATTACCATAGAAGGATTTAGGCAATGACTAGTAACTAATTATCAATATGCAAATTGAATTTCTGGAGAGGTAAGTTTGGATATAATTCAAAAATCAAATTAATGATATTTGAACTGCATATCTACTAACTTTTTCTCCACCCCTATCAGTTCGCAAGATCTTTAACCACTTACCTTAATGGTTTTCCACCATTGCTAGAAATTCATGAAATTTTTCAAACATTTCAAATTTGTTTTGCATAAGGTAAAATCTAGAGTGATCGTTTTAAGAATACAACGAAAACTCATATCCACCCCTGAATGTACATCCATTTACGAATGAGATGATTATACTTTCAGTGGATATAGGCATATTAACTCTTTACAGAGATGGATCTTGTCAAAACCACTATGAACAAGATACAAAAGCCATAGATTTATTTTGTTGTGTCTCTTGATGACTTGATTTAGTTACATCAAAGAGTTCTTAGAATAGTGCAAGTGGATTCTTGTCACAGAATACTCAACTCATATAGTTTGAATCCATTGATAGAAAATGGTTATCAAACACTTGTGAAAGTGTAACTGTATGATGAGTAATTCTTTCTTGGACCACCACTACTAATTTAACTCTAAGTTGATATTCCCATACAAGTAGGAGATTTCTAAGATTGAGGATTTATATCATTTTGGGATAGAATTTCGGGAATATAATCATGTTTGTCATTTAATTTCTTAAGAGAAAATATAGAATGACTTTATATGATTTATAGACCATTCATCCAATAATATGTCATTGAGCTAATTCGAAATGATAAGCTAAGAGGAATTAGGATAATTTTGTTTTAAATAAGAATCCAACGATGCTCCGATTAGCGAGAGTCAAAGTAATTTTATTCATACAATCTTCTTGTTTTATATTGTAAAATACTAGTCTAAGGTGTCATCAATTGATGAACAGCTAGATGTTGCATATACAATATTTATCTTTCGAGATCTAACACTATTATGTTTGTCTAATGGTGAAAATCCATTAGGGATTTATCTCATTAGAAAAACAAACCAAGTTAGACCAACAATGATTCGAAATTAAACTACAATTTAATAACAGAAAATAACATGGTTAAATATAAATGCATACACAATTCAGAAATTATTAAACATATAGCAAGTAGGAATGACAAGTGAAAATACTAAAACATACAATCCTAAATAATTTCTAAGGTCTTCAACAAACTGATATCAGTGTCCCGTTTAGGCGAGAGTCAAAGCTACCATCTATTGAATAGAGTTGTCAGCTCATCTAAAATGATAAACGTTCTAGCAACCTTTTATTCGATCAAGATTGGAATCCGCGTTGTCCCGTTTAGGCGAGAGTCAAGACTATTCTATCTTATGAGCTTCCACCATTGTTTCATATTCTTGCAAGTCTTATACAGTCGCCACCATTAGGGTGATCAATACTATATAAAAAAACTTACAAGATTACTTATCTTACGAGATTAAACGGTGCTAACTTGCTAATGAACGTTCCTCCATTAGGGAGGATTACTCACTAAAACAATAGCTATGTAAAACAAACAATGGAGATCGAATATCCTAATAAGAAAGCTCATTATTTAATGAAAGTTGTATTTTCTTCTCAAACTTATTTTAATTTATTTATTTTAAATATGTATATTTATTTAATTAAAATTTCCAATTTAGAATGAAAAATTTTAAATATAAATTTTAATGTAATATTTATAAATTATACTTAGATGGATATGAAAATAACGTGAATTATTTCCATCTTACTTATAATTTCTATAAATATTTAGAAAAATATGCAATTTAAGTTGTTTCAAAATTAATTTAAATTAATTTACAACTCAAATTTAATTTTCTATAAATATATATTGCATTTTGAAAAATGAAGTGTATAAGAATACTACTTTCGAAAATGCTTTAAAATAAAATAAAATAAATCCTGGAAAAATTATCTTAATTTTATGTTGGCCCAAAATTAATTATTAAAATTAATTTACAACAAAAATATAATTTTCCTATTTAATTAAATATTTCAGAAAAATTTCAAATATTTAAGTATCATGATTAAGAATCAACTTAAATATTAATTTTCTATTTAATTAAATACACTAGAAAAATACTTCAAGCAAAACAGATAATATCTATCTAGACTTTCATTGACTAATTAATTCAATTTCTAATTATAATATATTTTAGATCATTTATTTTAATTAATCATTAAATGAAAAAAATCATTGCTTTAAGTTGGTCCAAAAATAATTTTCAACTTTAATCTATTTTTCAAATAAAATTTGAAATTTCTGCATTAAAGAAATGCAATTTCGAAATTGTGGGAAAAAGATTAATAAAATAAAATAAAATATATTTTGAAAATTATTCAAATTTAAGTTATTCTGAAATAAGATTCCAAACTTAAAATAATTTTCAATCTTTAATTAAATAACATGAAATTAATAATATTTAAGTATCATGATGAAAATCAACTTAAATATTTAAATTTTCAATTTAATTAAATGTATTAAATTCAAGAAATAAATAATTAAGTATAGAGGAAACTTAATTATTAATTCTAGTTTAATACTAGGAAAATATACTAAACTTAGATTGTACAAAAATTAATTAGGAAACAATTAATTTCACAATCTATGATATTTTCCTATTTAATATTAGAAATAATAACTAGTACTAGAAATAACTATCTAGAATATATATCATTAACTAAGTGTTTTTCTAAAATTAACTTTAAAATATTAAATGAAAAATAAATTTCATATATTTTAAAAGTTAATTATGTTGCTAATTCAATTTTAATTAGGTTAGACTAATATAATTAACCTAATACAGTAGAACCTCTATTTAAGAATACTCTATTCAAGAATAACCTCTAATTTGTTATAAAAAAATCAAGTCCCAATTTGGGCCAGTTATAAATAAGAATAACCTCTAAATTGTAATTAGTTATACATTTTCTAAGTCCCGTATTAACAAAGTATACCTCTATATAAGAATAATTACATCTTAATCAAATATATACATATGTTTTGTAAATTTATTTACATAAAATTAATAATTTTATTCTAAATTGTAACATATGTATTACTATTATATTTACTCTAAAATAATTCTATTATAATGTAGTATTAATAATTATTTATTGTTATTATTGTTACATTGATATTTTTTAGTATTTTAATTTTTTTTTCTAGTATAACTCTATTTAGTTATAACCTCTCAATTAGAATATAATTTGCTTAGTCCCAAGTCTATTCTTGAATAGAGGTTCTACTGTACAATTATTTAAATAAGGCAAATGAGCCTTCACAATTGGGGTAGTTCATGTGAGGGGGAGCTGGGTTCAGTATGTCGTACCCACTTCTATTGGCCCCCAACTCTCACACAAGGCCCAAAAGAGAGGAATTTAACCTTTAAATAAACAATTGTTATTTATTGAATAAGCCCAAATCTAATTGGGCCTAAATAAAATTACTTATATTTGAGAAACTTACAAAAATACTGTGTTTTTACCAAATGTTTTCAAAAATACTGGGACACGGCAAACTTTACATTTTTATTGTCCAAGCCCATTTTTATTTCTTTTATACTGCCCAGGCCCAATATATTTACTTTTATACTGTAAACAGTAACAAAACACAAACGACACCTCTCCTTCGTGGTTGGGGACGGACAAATCAACACTAGAATCATGGAAACACCATAAAAAAACCATAAAATCTGGCAAAGAGAAAAAATTACTAAATCAACAACAAATTACTATTTTGTAGTGTTATTTTACTGTTGTTTTAATATGAAAAAATGTCACGTAAATGAAATATTGTAAAAAATGACAGGACATGGAATCTATACCAGTTCTCATAAAGAGCAATGGACAATGGGAAAAAGAACATACTTATTTCAAGAGAATGTGAGAATCCTATTAAAAAAAACATAAGAAAACACTACTAAAACAACACGAAAAAAATAAAGAACATAAAAAACAAGCATAAAAAAACTCTGGAATGGTAGTATTCCGATCGGGTGTACTTGGATTCCCAATCCTATAAAAAAAACATAAGAAAACACTACTAAAACAACACACACAAAAAAAATAAAGAACATAAAAAACAAGCATAAAAAAACATTAAAACTAAAATAATGAAATGACACACCTCAACAACCCTTTTCCTAATTATGTCTTCAAACAGACCAGTTGATTGAACAATCTTTACTTGGTATTTACTCTTTCCCTAAGAGTTAACAAAATAAAACCAAAACAACAACAAGACACAGAGTCAAACAAACAGAAAACTAAAAAATAGGACTAACAAAAAAAAAAAAACATGCAAAAAAAAAAAGAAATAGGAAATATAATTAACTTGAAAAAAATCCTAAAACAACACAATATCAATAGAAAAAAAAAACCTTATCAGATTTGGGAGACTTTAGAACTTTGGCTCAAACTCAAAATTAGAGTCGGAAGTATCAGAACCTAGTTTTCTTTTAGCAAGAACTGTGGAAGTATGGCTAGGAGGATTATCTTTCAAACTCTTCTTGTCCATTGATGCTCGAGTTTTATTTTTTTGAGGTTGTTTTGGGGACTTTTTGGCAACAGGGGAGGAAGATCGGTTAACAACCATTTGTTAATGAGGAAAAACAATATTTATAGAAGAATTCCAACAAAAAAAGTGGGAAATGTATAGGGAAGTTTAAGATAAAAAAAATCAAAAAAAAAACTCTACAAATTCGAAAAAAATAGAAACCACTCACTTCACAATAAGTTCCTGAAAAAAAAAACTAGAAGAAGAAGATGAATATTAGAACATGGGGGGTGAGATTTATGTAAAAACCTAGAAGATAAAGATGAAGAAGAAGATGAATAGTGAGAGATGGGAGTGGGATTTTTAAATCTATTTAAATAAAAGAAAAAGAGTGAGACATGGGGGTGAGATTTTTAAATTTATTTAAATAAAAGAAAAAATAAAACATGTCAACTTTTGTGACAGTCCACATCCCATCAACCTTTTAATCAAAATAATAATTATTAAATATTAAAAATAATAAATAATAATTTTTACATCCATTAAAATAAAAAAAAAATAAATAAATAACTTCAGCCTATGTCCCAATCAGTCAAAAAAAAACAAAACAATAGCATATACAATTTGAAACAAGGCTGTATACTGGCGAAATTAAAAAAAAAAAACAGTAAAAATGTTTAGATTACCGTACCACAGTATAATTGTAACACCCTAACTAACTTAGGCGTATTACGTGATTTTTAAACGTACTGTGCAGCTCGTTGCTAATCAACGAGGTTTATGGAAAAACGTGATTAATTAAAATTTTGCTTTTTAATTAAACTTATAAAACAGTATTACAAAAGACTCGGGATCCCGATTATAAAAATATTTACAAAAAGTTTAACTGTTTAACTGTTACATAAAAATAAAGGTCGTCTAACGACCAGTTACAAAATCAGCCTTGCTGTCCCGAGGATCGTACGCTCCAGGCCTAACCGCCCCGACATGTACAATCTCATAAGCTCGCTCACGGTTCATCAGCTAAAGCCTTGCCTTTACCTACACATAAACGTAAACTGTGAGTCGACAGACTCAGTAAGAAAAGCATAATAATATTCATACATAATTCTAACTGCCGTGTCCAACACGATACTGAGTCCCGCTACTGCCATGTCCAACATGGTACTGAGCCACTACTGCCATGTCCAACATGGTACTGAGTTTTGAACGTTCATAGGGACGGTACTATTGACAAGTATCCTCCTGATCGGTCGAACCGGTCATACTCCGCCGTCGGTCATACTCCAGCCTGTACCGACGGGATAGGTCAATAGCACGGAACCACCAACCAAATGTCAGCCTGATCGGTCGAACCGATCATACTCCGGCTGCTGGTCATACTCCAGCCTGTACCGACGTGACAGGGTTGGATGGTTCGAAGCCTATATACATAACTAATGTAATCTAGCAGGCTTCCTACATGCACGCTAAACATGTAATCTACATATGCATACTGTTATACTAATCTTACCTGGATTCCGATTTCAGGTGTGCCGGTCAACCTGACTGGAACTGAAGCTGAGTAAGTAATTACCAGGTATACCATGTCAGTCTAAATCCAGTGTTCTGACAAATCAGGGAATAAACTTTCAAACATATTATTAAGATTATATTTCACTGTGCTGACAACACTATAATCATTAACAAATTCATATGTTCAGGACTTAAATAGAATTCATACATTATATATATAATCATGAAATAAATCATGTGAACCATGCAACATAAAATGTTATTTCTGATCTTTATTAATAAGTAAATCTGATTATATTGAAATGAGTTTTATTTAGGGCACAAAACCCAACAAACTCCCACTTGCACTAATATAAAACAAAATGTGCATTTCAAATAATCTCAACACCTTGATATACAAATCAAGTGTAATAGTAGTAAACTCCTCGTAATAGGATCTGACAGGTTGAATTAAACACAACCTCTTCTCCACCATTACTCTTCCTTAATCACAAAATCCTTGATAATGTGAAATTCCTCTCTATATGTCTACTCTCTTGGGATACTGGATTCTATACTTTTGGCAACTACTTCTTGGTTATTCAGGAAGTAACACTAGTAGTTAAGGCAAGTAGTAACGGTGCCACAAATGTATAGAACTTTCCTTAGACTGAATAAGTACGTTTCCTGCAACTTTAACATTCAGTCTCTTTCTGGTAGACTAAGAGACTTCATCTTGGCTTTTACACTTCTCCAAAATCACTACTCCACCCCAGAGTAATCACCATTTTATCAGTAGACTTTCTAGCACAAAGGCAAGTCTTGAAATCTGATGTGGTGTAGTCTAAGAGTTTTAAACACACCCTTATTGACTAACATATAGTTCCTCTTCTTAATCTTAAGATTTACTTGATTGTCTTCCAATGTTCCTCTCCTGGATTAATCTGATACCTACTCATTACTCCCACTCAACAGCAGGTGTCTGGTCTAAGGCATACAAAAGCATATCTGAAACCTCTCACTGTTGATTTAAGAAATTCTTTCATGGCTTTATCTTTCTGGAATAGTTGAGACTTTTCCTTAGATAAATAAAATCTATGCTTAGAAGTTGTGAAGCTTCTATAGATTTCCATTGGAAAGAAAATGCTTCAGCATCTTATTAAAGTAAGTTGCTTGCATTAGAGTACGTAATTACCAGGTATACCACAAGCCATAGGTTTAGATAAACTCAAACCTATAATATTAGGAACAGGAAGTTTTGTTAAGTCCATTGAATAGACTTATTAACGAAAATTTCCTTTTATGTCCTTGTAATAGAAAACTTTAGGTTACTCCATGTGAATGGATCAAACTATAGTTCTCTTGACTTTTCTTCTTAGTTTTTTATCTTGACAATCCATTACTTGTTTAAACTCACAATGGATTTTAATCACTAGTGTCTTCCAAGTCATAAGAAGGTGAGTTCCTAGAAACTTTCCCACTACGACAAGGTATCGTGAATCATGTCTAAGAAAACTAAATGGTATTGACCTCTTCGGTTGTGTCAAGACAACAGAGGCAGTGGGATCATCATATGTCAAATAAGATGATAGAACACTTTTGGAATCAAGAAAAAAATTATCTCCTTTATTTGCTACTTTATTTTCAGACTTAGTCATTTTCTTAGAAAAGTAGTATTTGTTTCAACAAACACTTTCTTATCTAATGACTATGGGATGGTCCACCCCTAATCACTTAGAATAGCTAAAAAACATGCAAACCAAGGTTAGAAGTTCTAGCTTTTCTTAAGATTTCGATTAGGTCATCCATGAATCTAGTAATGATTTACATTAAGTATACAACCATTGCATCATTCTGAAATTATATTACCATAGAAGGATTTAGGCAATGACTAGTAACTAATTATCAATATGCAAATTGAATTTCTGGTGTAACACCCTAACTAATTTAGGCGTATTACGTGATTTTTAAACATACTGTGCAGCTCGTTGCTAATCAACGAGGTTTATGGAAAAACGTGATTAATTAAAATTTTGCTTTTTCATTAAACTTATAAACCATTTCACAAAAAGTCTCGGGATCCCGATTTATAAAAATATTTACAAACGTTTTTACTGTTCAACTTTTACATCAAAATAAAGTCGTCTAACGACAGTTACAAAATCTCAGCCCGTCGTCCCGAGGATCGTACGCTCCGAGCCTAACCGCCCCGACATGTACAATCTCATAAGCTCGCTCACGGTCCATCAAGAATCGCCTTGCCTTTACCTACACATGAACGTAAACCGTGAGTCGACGGACTCGAAGAAAAGCATAATAATATCATACATAAAACTGACTGCCGTGTCCAACACGATACTGAGTCCCGCTACTGCCATGTCCAACATGGTACTGAGCACTACTGCCATGTCCAACATGGTACTGAGTTTTGAACGTTCAGGGGACGGTACTATTGACAAGTATCCTCCTGATCGGTCGAACCGGTCATACTCCGGCTGCTGGTCATACTCCAGCCTGTACCGACGGGATAGGTCAATAGCACTGAACCACCAACCAGTGTCAGCCTGATCGGTCGAACCGGTCATACTCCGGCTGCTGGTCATACTCCAGCCTGTACCGACGTGACAGGGTTGGGTGGTTCGAAGCCTAAATACATATCTAATGTAAACTAACAGGCTTCCTACATGCACGCTAAACATGTAATCTACATATGCATATCGTTATACTAATCTTACCCGGATTCCGATTTCGGGTGTGCCGTCAACCTGATGGAACGGAAGCCGAACGGCGGATTACGGCTCCTAAACCATAAAAATCACAACGCTATAAGTGACACGCTAAATCACTTCCCGGGGACTAAAACTCGAAACTAAAAGTTTCCCTATCGATAAAAAGCATGGCAATACCCCTAAAAACCCAAAAACGAGGAAAACTAGGGTTCTGAAAAATCCCCAACCGGAAGACCGGTTGCCCAACCGGAATTCCGGTTCTGGGAAAATCTGAACCCCCATCCGGAATTCCGGATGCTCAACCGGAATTCCGGTTCCTCGCAGGCAGCAACCAAAAATTCACATATCTTGACCAATTCGAACCCAATTGATCCCAAACTTTCCAGGCCTGCTCAATAGGTCCCAAATGACCATTCCAAGGCCTCAAACCTACCCAGAAACCTCACAAGCAAATTTCACCATTGAAGACCAAGCTTTGAGTTCAAGAACTCAAACTTGGTTAAACCCACTAGCATGCACCCTAGCCTAGTTAATTCTACTTAACTAAGCATTAAAACACCTCTGCAAACTAACAAAAACATCCAGCAAATATACAGAAACAAAACATGGCATTTTCTCTCAAAATTTCATAATTTCACATAGAAACCTCTAGCATGCTCAACCTAGTAATCAAGCATCAAAACAACCCTAAACTAACATGTTTATACTCAAAAAAAATCACAAGATTACAGCAGCAACAACAACATAAAATCCAACATGCAATTCATCCAATTTCACCAAAGACTCAAGAAAACTAACTAGAAGAGTAAGACAAGAATTACCTTGATTTAGAGACACACAACAAGCTAAAATCCACAAGAAATTGAAGAAGAAAAATCACCCAAGGGGCTGCCTCTAATGGCCGAATAGAGAGAGAGAGGAAAAGAGCTTCTTTTGATTTTTTTTTTCTAATTTTTGACTAAGTTTGGAAAATGAAGGAAATTAAAAATTTAAAGCCATAATATACCATTTATTAAATCCTTTTTCAGCCAAAGCAATTAAACAAATAAACATTCAATTCCAAGTAAAAGTCACTAAAAGACAAAACACTAATGGGGCAAAAAGACCATTTTGCCCCTCCACCATAAAATCACTAAAATCATACTAAAGGGGTATTTTTGGGACATTCTAAATTCCCGGCCATTCCCGACATTCCCAATGTCTAAAACCCGTCCCCAAAATACTAACATACTAAGTTGTGATTTCTACTGAGCCAAACGCCGCGTTCCAAAATACCGGACACCGGAAATGCGAAATATAAAAACTGCTGATGACATAATTATGCATATCTGAATTCCATAAATATCAATGATAAATTATTTAAATAGCTATAAATAATTTCCTGATTAACATAAATAACTGCTAATTTCCAAATTAACTAAGCGGGCTTTACAACTATCCCCCCCTTAAAAGGATTTCGTCCCCGAAATCTAACCTGAATAACTCTGGATATTGAGCTCGCATAACTGATTCTAGCTCCCAGGTGGCTTCTTCCACCTTACTGTTTCTCCAGAGAACCTTGACCAACGCTATGGTCTTATTCCGAAGGACTTTATCCTTTCTATCCAGATCCGCACCGTCGTTCCTCATAAGACATATCTGATCAAGCCGAAGGCTCTCATAACTGAGTATATGAGAGGGGTCTGAAACGTATTTTCTCAACATTGAGACATGAAATACGTTGTGCACTGCTGATAAAGCTGGAGGCAATGCTAACCGATATGCCACTTGACCTATCTTCTCGAGAATCTCGAAAGGTCCTGTAAATCTAGGGCATAACTTGCCTCTTTTCCCGAAACGTTTAATCCCCTTCATCGGAGACACTCGCAAAAACACATGGTCCCCTACTCGGAACTCAACATCTCTACGTTTCGGATCTGCGTAACTCTTCTGTCTGCTCTGGGAGGCAAGCATTCTAGCTTTAATCTTCTCTATTGCCTCATTGGTCCGCTGAACTGACTCTGGACCTAGGTATTTCCTCTCCCCTGTCTCATCCCAGTGGATAGGGGATCTACACTTCCTACCGTACAACAGTTCGTAGGGTGCCATCCCTATCGTACTCTGGTAACTGTTGTTGTACGAGAACTCCACTAACGGCAGGTATTTACTCCATGAACCCTCAAAGTCCATAACACAGGCTCTCAGCATGTCCTCCAATATCTGAATTGTCCTTTCGGACTGACCATCTGTCTGAGGATGAAATGCTGTACTGAATTTTAGCTTCGTACCCATTGCCCGTTGCAAACTTTGCCAAAATTTGGAGGTGAATTTCGGATCCCTGTCCGAAACTATAGACTTCGGTACCCCGTGAAGTCTCACTATTTCCCTGACGTATAACTCTGCCAACTGATCCACTGTAAATGTTGTTCTGACCGGCAGAAAATGAGCAGATTTCGTAAATCGGTCCACCACTACCCAGATGGAATCATACGTACCCGTGGTCCTAGGTAACCCGACCACAAAATCCATCGTAATATCCTCCCATTTCCATTCTGGTAGGGTTAGAGGCTGCAACAACCCTGCTGGTCTCTGATGTTCAGCCTTGATCTGCTGACATGTGAGGCATCTCGAAACGAATTCTACCAAATTCTTCTTCATACCGTTCCACCAGAAGTACGGTTTCAAGTCTTGGTACATCTTGGTGGTGCCGGGATGTAGAGAATATGGAGTAGAATGAGCCTCCTCAAAGATCTCGTTCCTCAAGTCCACACTGTTCGGGACACAAACCCTGGCTTTATACAAAAGCATCCCACTGTCTGACACCGAAAAATCTTTGGCTTGACCAGCCAATACCTCATCTCGGATCTTTACTAACTCCGGATCTGTCGTCTGAGCAACCTTTATTCTTTCTAACAGATCAGATTGCAGCGTTAAGTTGTGAAGCTGACCTACCACAAACTCAATGCTGGATCTCACCATATCCTCTGCTAGCTGAGGTGAGATCTGAACCATGCTAGCCACTTGCCCGGGACCCTTTCTGCTCAGGGCATCGGCCACTACATTGGCTTTCCCGGGATGGTAAAGAATCTCACAATCATAGTCCTTCACCAATTCCAACCAACGCCTTTGTCTCATGTTCAAATCTTTCTGAGTAAAGAAATACTTGAGACTTTTATGGTCGGTATAGATCTCGCACTTCTCCCCATACAAGTAATGCCGCCAAATCTTCAGTGCAAAAACCACTGCGGCCAATTCTAAATCATGAGTCGGGTATCGCTGTTCATAATCCTTTAACTGACGGGAGGCATAAGCGATAACCCGATCGGCTTGCATCAATACGCACCCCAAACCCTGTTTGGATGCGTCACAGTAGACCACGAACTTCTCCTTGTCCGAAGGCAAAGCTAGTACCGGAGCAGTAATCAACCTCTGTTTCAGCTCCTGAAAACTAGCTTCGCATTTATCTGACCAGATAAATCGCTGATTCTTCTTTGTAAGCTCGGTTAGGGGCATTGAAATTTTGGAGAACCCCTCCACGAACCTACGGTAGTACCCAGCTAATCCCAAGAAGCTTCGATCTCTCGTCACCGTCTTCGGTCTCGGCCAATCCCACGACGGATTCGATCTTCCCGGGATCCACCTTGATCCCATCTTTACTCACTATGTGCCCTAGGAAGGACACCACGAGACAACCGTAACTCACATTTCTTGAACTTGGCGTAGAGTCTATGTTCTCGAAGTCGTTGCAGTACCATCTGAAGATGTAACTCATGCTCCTCTTCTGACTGAGAGTACACGAGGATATCGTCGATAAACACAATCACACAGATATCGAGGAAATCCTTGAATACTCTATTCATCAGGTCCATGAATGCTGCAGGAGCATTGGTTAGTCCGAATGACATAACCAGAAACTCGTAGTGTCCATACCTAGTGCGGAAAGCCGTCTTTGGAATGTCCTCCTCTCGGATCCTCAACTGATGATAACCCGAACGGAGATCAATCTTAGAAAAGACCGTCTTCCCCTGAAGCTGATCGAACAAGTCATCGATCCTAGGTAATGGATATTTATTCTTCACCGTCAGCTTGTTCAACTCTCTGTAGTCGATGCACATTCTCATAGATCCATCCTTCTTCTTCACGAACAAAACCGGGGCTCCCCAAGGTGACACACTGGGCCGAATGAACCCTATGTCAAGCAACCCTTGGAGCTGAATCTTTAATTCCTTAAGTTCAGCTGGAGCCATCCTATACGGGGCTTTAGAAACCGGATCCACCCCTGGTGCCAAATCAATCACGAAATCAATCTCCCGCTGAGGTGGTAACCCTGGAAGTTCTTCGGGAAAAACGTCCAAAAATTCCCGAACCACGCTGATGTCCTCTGGCCGAATGGTGTCTGGCCGAGTGGTGTCCACCACCACGGCCGTAAACCCTAAGCACCCACCGTGCAATAATTCTCTCGGCCCGACATAGCCGAGATCACCGGGATCCGAGATCCCTGAACCGAACCCACAAATACGAACGGTTCTTCACTTTCCGGTTGGAAGACCACCATCTTCCTCTTGCAATCAATGCTCGCCGAATATTTAGATAGGAAATCCATTCCTAAAATAATATCAAATTCGACTAAGCTCATCTCTATCAGATCAGCGCTCAACTCTCTACCATCTATCCTGATCGGCATAGACCTAATCCACCTATTGGAGATAACCAATTCTCCGCCAGGTAACAGGGTTCCAAACCCTGACTCATATCTATCAAAGGGTCTACCCAACTTACTAAAGACTCTGGCCGCCACATAAGAACGTGTAGCCCCAGAATCAAACAAAGACCTTTGAATAAAACGAGTCGTTAATAAGAATCCGACCCGTAACAACCGATGGGCCGGCATCCGCATCGGCCTCGCGTGATCGCGAATACCCAGGCCGGAGTGGGCATCGCTGGAGCTCTCGGTGCCTCTGGCCGGAGCTGGGGACATTCCCTCTTGAAGTGCCCGGGCATGCCACAATGAAAGCATCCCTGCCCCTTGCACTCTCCCCGATGGTGCCTCTTGCAGCTAGGGCACTCTGGATAGGAGAAGCGAGTCTCATTACCACCGGGACGACTCCTCGTTCGGTTCCCCCGAACCTCTTGTTCTGACTCGAGCCGCCGGAAGCAGTGGGTGCCCTCTTCCTCTGATCAATGGCCGAACCACTACTCCCCCTGCTAAATCCTGAAGCAGGAGGGGTAGGATCTCCGCCACTAATCGGAGTACTAGGCGGATTCGACATGCACCCCACCGCGCCCCTCGGCTCGCGGTGCCTTCTCCACCATGCGAGCGTAGGTGGTGTGTCGTCTGTGGTAATCATCGGGTCATGCCCGATCTTGGGATTCAACCCGTCCGGATACTTCTCCTTTCGCTGAAGTCGGTCGGCACAAGTCCCGAGGCTAACCTCGCCAACCGGTCAAACTGAGTAGTATACTCAGTGACGCTCATGTTCTCCCGCTGGGTCAGGTGAACGAACTCTTTCCTCTTGGCGCTTCTAACCGCCTCATTGTAGTACTTCGCGTTGAAGAGTTCTTGGAACCTCTCCCAGGTCATGGTGGTGACGTCATGGATCTGAGACACCATGTCCCACCATACCGTGGCATCCTCCCGGAACCGAAATGTGGCGCACACCACTTCGTCGTTGCGGTGACACCCATGAAGTTCAAGATTCCGGTGATCACCGTAAGCCACCGCTCGGCTTTCGACACATCCGGACCTCCCAGAATACCGGAGGTGCTTGCTTCCGAACCGCTCATACAAAGGCTCCAATCTATGGGCCGCCACTACCATCTCGGCACAGGCGGCAGGGGCGAGTGCGTGCCGCCGGAACTACCGGCACCGGAACCGGCAGAGCACCCCGCCGTCTCAACCTCTCGAATCTCGAGGTCTTGTTCTTCGATCCGGCTTGCATCTCCGCAAACCGCAACTCCCGGATTCGGGGGCTCCACGATCGAGCCGGGGAGCACAGGCGCCCGTGGCGGGTTCTCATCACCCCGACCACGAGCCCTGCCTCGGGGACCTCTACCTCGGCCCCTAGCAGGCGGGGGAAACCGAGCTCCCTCTCCCTGATTCGACCCCACGGAGTTGCCTCGACTCCTGGTAGTCCGCCTGGCGTCCATCTAGTTAGAACCGCCTGCGAAACCAAGAGTTGGCATATCAGGTCGTATTCAAGGCGAGCTTACTAATGCCGCTTAATTTGGAAATTAGAAATGAAACATGCGCCTATTCTACTATCAGGCTACTAACATGCTTCCTAACAGGCTTTTCTTTTTTCTTAAACTGAATAAAATAAACTACTAAAGCAATAAAGGCTTACTGAACCGTGAACCGAGCTAACTGCTGATGATGATTGTACATGTCGTGACGATCTTCGGAAGACAACCTGGCGGCTCTGATACCAAATTGTAACACCCTAACTAATTTAGGCGTATTACGTGATTTTTAAACATACTGTGCAGCTCGTTGCTAATCAACGAGGTTTATGGAAAAACGTGATTAATTAAAATTTTGCTTTTTCATTAAACTTATAAACCATTTCACAAAAAGTCTCGGGATCCCGATTTATAAAAATATTTACAAACGTTTTTACTGTTCAACTTTTACATCAAAATAAAGTCGTCTAACGACAGTTACAAAATCTCAGCCATTTCGTCGTCCCGAGGATCGTACGCTCCAGGCCTAACCGCCCCGACATGTACAATCTCATAAGCTCGCTCACGGTCCATCAGCAACTGCCTTGCCTTTACCTACACATGAACGTAAACTGTGAGTCGACAGACTCAGTAAGAAAAGCATAATAATATCATACATAAAACTGACTGCCGTGTCCAACACGATACTGAGTCCCGCTACTGCCATGTCCAACATGGTACTGAGCACTACTGCCATGTCCAACATGGTACTGAGTTTTGAACGTTCGGGGGACGGTACTATTGACAAGTATCCTCCTGATCGGTCGAACCGGTCATACTCCGGTTGGTCATACTCCACCTGTACCGACGGATAGGTCAATAGCCCGAACCACCAACCGGTGTCGGCTGATCGGTCGAACCGGTCATACTCCGGCTGCTGGTCATACTCCAGCCTGTACCGACGTGACAGGGTTGGGTGGTTCGAAGCCTAAATACATATCTAATGTAAACTAACAGGCTTCCTACATGCACGCTAAACATGTAATCTACATATGCATACTGTTATACTAATCTTACCTGGATTCCGATTTCAGGTGTGCCGGTCAACCTGACTGGAACTGAAGCTGAACGGCGGATTACTGGCTCCTAAACCATAAAAATCACAACGCTATAAGTGACACGCTAAATCACTTCCCGGGGACTAAAAATCGAAACTAAAAGTTTCCCTATCGATAAAAAGCATGGCAATACCCCTAAAAACCCAAAAACGAGGAAAACTAGGGTTCTGAAAAATCCCCAACCGAAGACCTGTTGCCCAACCGAATTCCGGTTACGGGAAAATCTGAACCCCCCATCCGGAATTCCGGATGCTCAACCGGAATTCCGGTTCCTCGCAGGCAGCAACCAAAAATTCACATATCTTGACCAATTCGAACCCAATTGATCCCAAACTTTCCAGGCCTGCTCAATAGGTCCCAAATGACCATTCCAAGGCCTCAAACCTACCCAGAAACCTCACAAGCAAATTTCACCATTGAAGACCAAGCTTTGAGTTCAAGAACTCAAACTTGGTTAAACCCACTAGCATGCACCCTAGCCTAGTTAATTCTACTTAACTAAGCATTAAAACACCTCTGCAAACTAACAAAAACATCCAGCAAATATACAGAAACAAAACATGGCATTTTCTCTCAAAATTTCATAATTTCACATAGAAACCTCTAGCATGCTCAACCTAGTAATCAAGCATCAAAACAACCCTAAACTAACATGTTTATACTCAAAAAAAATCACAAGATTACAGCAGCAACAACAACATAAAATCCAACATGCAATTCATCCAATTTCACCAAAGACTCAAGAAAACTAACTAGAAGAGTAAGACAAGAATTACCTTGATTTAGAGACACACAACAAGCTAAAATCCACAAGAAATTGAAGAAGAAAAATCACCCAAGGGGCTGCCTCTAATGGCCGAATAGAGAGAGAGAGGAAAAGAGCTTCTTTTTGATTTTTTTTTCTAATTTTTAACTAAGTTTGGAAAATGAAGGAAATTAAAAATTAAAGCCATAATATACCATTTATTAAATCCTTTTTCAGCCAAAGCAATTAAACAAATAAACATTCAATTCCAAGTAAAAGTCACTAAAAGACAAAACACTAATGGGGCAAAAAGACCATTTTGCCCCTCCACCATAAAATCACTAAAATCATACTAAAGGGGTATTTTTGGGACATTCTAAATTCCCGGCCATTCCCGACATTCCCAATGTCTAAAACCCGTCCCCAAAATACTAACATACTAAGTTGTGATTTCTACTGAGCCAAACGCCGCGTTCCAAAATACCGGACACCGGAAATGCGAAATATAAAAACTGCTGATGACATAATTATGCATATCTGAATTCCATAAATATCAATGATAAATTATTTAAATAGCTATAAATAATTTCCTGATTAACATAAATAACTGCTAATTTCCAAATTAACTAAGCGGGCTTTACATCTGGGGAGGTAAGTTTGGATGTAATTTAAAAATCAAATTAAGTTTATTAATTAATATAAAAGTTTTAATTTGACAGATTTTTCGAGAAAATTCTTTGATTAACAAAGATTACACTATAATTGAAAAAGCACTGTAGCGTGCCTTAGCATTAGGGCGTTACATAATCCCACAAGGGATAAAGAAAAAAGGTGTCATGCGAGAACCTGCAAAAAAGACTGCTCCATAGAATAACACGAATGTTGCTAACCAAACTTTATGAAAAAGAAGGTGGCTAATGCTCCAGAGAAAAGTTGCATAATTAATCCGCAAGGTAGAGTTACACGAGTCGATAGGCTGGGTACTCAGGTATAAAGGCCTACCGCTCAGGGAAGGAAAAATTGCCCTAGTAATTTTGTTAACCAGAGTGATGGAGTAGACGAGGTTCACCCAATTTTAGAAGGTAGTTTGTCAACAACGGACCTTCGGGAACATTTAAACATAAAGAAAGATCGAGCTAGAGGTGAGAAGGCAAGGCTTGATGGAAACGACATCAAAAATCATATCAATGATTGAGTTCGTGAGCTTAAGTTCAATGATGACAATACAAAGCGTCTAGAAGATCAAATAACTGAATTGACCAAGTTTACGGAGCGTCTTACTTGAAAGCAAAGTGGGTCGTATTTGATTCGGAAGAAAAAGATCTAGAACCATGTGTAAGAAGAATAATAGATGGACCCTTGTCGAAACACTTTGAATGCCTTAGATGGAGATACACGAAGGCAGAACGAACCAAAGAATCCACCTATCTAAACACATCCAATTTATGCAAGTAGTGAAGGCCAGTGATGACACAAAGTGCCTCTATAGTCCGTTAACTTTATTAATGTCTATTCAAGATTGATGGAAGAGACTGTCTCCCGGCTCAATTCGTAATTGAAAAGATTTACAAACCATGTTCAAATAACAATTCATAGTTGTGAATGATTATGACATGGAGGTCAGTTTATTGACCAATATAAAACAACAATCGGGAGAGAGTCTCAAGAAATCAAAGCAAAAAAAATTATTTTTGTAGTAGTGTTATTTTCAGCACATTAATAATTTTTTTCTAAATCTTTTAAAATTTTATATGATGTCTTAAATATATACAACCATGAGAAAAATAGACTACAAAATTCTCATAAATACAAGAACAAATAGGGAGAAGGGTACACCATAGAATTTTTCTACTTTCTTATATTAGGATATGATTATATTTGCACACACAAACTTGATACATTTATGTAACACATAATTTTAAATCATTTTTAGTTAAGATGAGTCCTACTTATTAAAGTATTAAATTGACTTGCCACATAAATGTGTATTAAAGTTTTGTGTGATTTACCTGATTTATTTTTATTTGAAATAATAAATGATAGTTGTATAAAGTAGAAAAATAAAAAAAGAAATTTGCTTGGCTTCTTTACTTGTCCTTGTCTAGTTTTGCCACTGGTAGTGGTTTGTTCTCCATTGACTTTTCTTTTGTATTTATTTATTTTTGTGTTTGTTATATATATATTTTTTTGGGATAGGTTTAATTAATGAAGAGGATCACATTAGACATTAGATAATTTATGAGCATTGATTGTATTTATTATTATTATTTATTTTTTTGAAATAAAATTTATTAAATGAACTAATTGTTACAAGGAAGCAAGCACATGGCATTGACCCCAATTTTCCTTGGCTAATATATGAGCTATTGGCCTTTTGTACACAAATGTTAACCCATTACAAAGGGTGATTGTAATAAAGATCTAATTAATTTGTTGCACTTGGTGATAAATTAGTTTTAGGTACATTTGATGAAGTGTTTTAGATGTGTATTTTTAGTTGATTATATTCATTTTGTGTAGAATTATGTTTGTTTTCTACTTATTTTAGGTTTAAAGGGTAAAATTTTTAATATAAATTAAAAATAAAAAGAAACATGTTAAATGAGATGAATATGATGAATTTATCATGAAATTTAAAGTTCTAAGATATAATGGGCGAAAAATTCTAAGTTTTAGATGCTCAACACGTTCAATTTGTGATCGAAAATCGAGTCTGAAGCTTCAAGCTATTTTTTTTACTATGATGCGTTCACTTTTAAGAAAAATATTTAGAATAAAAGTTCTAGATCTATCTTTTAGCTTTCCAAAAAATCTTTAATCGTCTAATGCTGAGCAATATCGAAAGAGTTATTGCCAAAAAATTATCGATCGTCGCACACTCGCTACCCAAAAAATAACCACTCGGGCCATGACATTGAAAGCACCATGTCACTGCCTGCTACCCAAATTTAGGCTCAATAGGGTTTTCACACCCTGATCACAAAAATTTAAGGGGGCTTTTTATTAGGCAACTTTAGAGGCACAAAAATTAGAGAGAGAAAAAGGATTTTTCGTGCACAACCATTGTTCTTCATCAATTCTTCTCTTCTATCTTTTATTTTATATACCAATTTGTTATTTAAAATTTTTTAGAATGATAATTATGAGTTAAAGTCATATTTAAGGATTTTAATGGATATTATTTAATACTTTTTTATGGTTTAATGCAATTCTAGTTTTTTTTCTTAAATTATTTATGTGAATCTATTTCATTCGTGTTTAATGCTTATAATTAATTGCTTGATCACCAATCATTTGTTTATGATTTCAATGTAAAATCTAAAAAATGAATATTGATTATGCTATAGTGAAATAGACATAGATTTCGATATTGGACGAAAGTACTTGTATGGTCTATGTAGCAATTAGGATTTCTATATGTAATGCAAATTATATGTGCAATTTACCGTGAAAGTGTAGGATTTTTTCATATAAGTTAAATTCTATATGTCCTAATAAGAATATAGATTAAAGTAGTTAATCCGCTATCACATGAAATTAGAATAGGAATTAAAATACCGTAGAAGTATAGAATTTTTTCATATGATTTTTTTTTGATGAAATTTCAACTTCATTAAATCAACTTTCTGAGTACAAAATGTGTAGAATAGAAACTGGAGCATTAGACTCAGAAATAAGACGACCAGAGAGAGACCGTGACATCCTAGCAACAGCATGTGCTAGACGGTTTGCTGATCGTTTAACAAAACGAATTTTAACAAAAGGCAAAGAAAGCATAAGTGAAATGCAATCTTGAACTAAATTCCCAAACACAGAAGAGAGAGGTGAGCGGCTCCGGATAGCTTGGATGGAAACTAAGCTGTCTGACTCCAACTCGACATGTTTCCATCCTTGTCGTTTGATCCTGCTTAGAGCCTCCTTGATTCCCATGACTTCCACAACCTCAGGGGCAAAAGCACCATTAAAACAATGAGCTTGAGCAGCAATAAGAGAACCAGAGTCGTTTCTTGCAACCATACCATAGCCATACTGGTTATCACTAGTGAAAAGTGCAGCATCAACGTTGATCTTGATTGTATTTGTATCAGGTTTAGTCCAAAGCTCGGCTCCGTCATCACAATTACCAGAATAAATATGAGACAGAGAGTTGTTATCTTGAGCTTTTCGCCAGTGATCAAGAGCAATACGTGCTGATGTTAGCACATTTGCAATAGTAAGTACCTTGTTCTTCCAAACAATGGAATTCCTTGCTTTCCATAAGGACCAACAGACCATAGAGAGTGAACACACACGGTCATCATCAAGAGTAGTAAAGAGACTATCTAACCAACTGGCAAAGGAATGATCTAAATAGACCCCAGCTGGTAAACCAATGTGATTCCAACAAGAGGTAGCAAAGCTACACGACAGAAGAATATGAGAAACAGTTTCGGGAGAAGCATGACAGACGGGGCAAAGTGAGGGAATGTCTACATGCTTCGTTCTGAGGTTGACACAAGTCGGAAGTGTTCCAGCAGCAGCGCGCCAAAGAAAATTACGAACCTTTGGTGGGATCTTCAATTGCCATAGTTTGTGCCAAAAACCAGAGTTGTTACTGCCTGTTCTAGGATTTTTAGAGTCCTGGAGGAGTTGATAAGCACTTTTAACAGAAAAGTGGCCAGAGCTTTCGTTAGACCAAGACCAGAAATCAGAAGAAGCAGAAAAACTGAAGGGAATGCTTAGAATATAGATTGAATTTTAATTTGCTATCATATGAAATTAAAATAGGAATTAAAATTATATTAGGCCATAAAAAAGTATTAAACAATATATATTAAAAATCCTAAATGTGAGTTTAACTCATAATTGTCATTCTATAAAAAAAAATTGCAAATAACAATTAAAAATATAAAATAAAAGATAGAAGAGAAAAATTGGTAAAGAACAATAGTTGTGATTGAAAAATCTCATTTTTTTTTTCTAGTTTCCGTGCCTAAAATTTGGTAGCGAGCCGCGGCATGATGCTTTCAATGTCGCGACCCGGGTGTGGCTATTCTTTGGGCAGCGAGCTTCTTGGAGCGATGACCGATAATATTTGGTCATAAATCTTTCAATATTACTCAGATCATTGGACGATTTAAGATATTTTGGAAAGGTGAAAGAGAGATCTAGAACTTTTATTGACATTTTTTTTTTCTTGAAAGTGAACGCGCAACATAGTCAAAAATTAGCTTGAAGTTTCAGATTTGATTTTCGATTACAAATGGAGCGTAGTGAGCATTCAAAACTTAGAATTTTTCGCCTATTATATCTTAAAACCTTAAATTCCATGATAAATTCATCTTATTTATCTCATTTAATATGTTTCTTCTCATTTTTAATTCATATTATAGATTTTACCACTTAAACCTAAAACAAGTAAAAAATAAGCATAATTTTACACAAAATAAATATAATCAACTGAAATGCACCTCTAAATCACTTCATAAAATACAACTAAAATTAGCCTATCACCAGACCATCTCTTCTCTGCAAGTACTAGCTAGGTTCATTGTTAACCCGGCAATCTACAGACTCAATTCTGAATTTTCCCAATCAGCAATGATAGCCTTCTTGCAATCCATCCTGAATGGCATGAAGCTCAGCTGTCAGCGAAGTACCAGCTTCAGCATAGATCTTTATAATATAATGCTCAAAGTTGAAAATTTAACACTATATTCTCATTTTAAAAGCAAAAAAAAGTGTACGTTTTTTTTCGGTTATTTTAAGTATATACTATATAGTATCTTTGTTTTTAGAGTTAATTACCAAACGGATACCACCCATCCGTATCAATAATATAATCGTGATGATGATCAAATTGATATGTACCTACTCATTTTTTGAATACCTATATAGTTTGAAATAATATTTATATACCCTTATTTTTAAATAATTAAATATTATATTAATTGCATGATTATGCTCAAAACCATGCTAACTCGACAGACATGAAATCATTTTCAGCACTACAAATACAAAAGTTCAACGTTACCATTATATAAAATTGATACTACCTTGTTTAATTAACCGTTTGTCATTTTTTTATTACATACAAGTAAACATCAACTAAAAAGATAATAATAAACATTGAAATTACAAATCATAAGTAATGGTATATATAAACAAATTATGGAATAATTAATAATAAACACTTAATAGTACTGTTCTTATTCTTATTATATTAATGGGATTTCCTATATTAATTTAAATTTTATAATTTTTTTAGAAAAAAGTGACACAATAATTTGGAAGTCAATTCAAGTTGCCAGCATACCTCATGCTCAAATAAAATTAATTAAAGTGTCCAAATCCATCTTCTTCTTCTTTTTTGCTGAAAGTGTCCAAATTCATCTTGTAGTGTCCTTTGGACACCAAATAATACATCACAATCAACTATATGTAAATACTTGATAGCCCAAGCTTCCAAAGACGGTCCAATTATTTCTTTTGGGATGTCAGATAATTCAAAAGAATAATTGCAAATGTTAATTATTCATGTTATTCTGAATATTTAAATTACATTCATTATGCAAAAATCACACAATTTTCTAGAAGCATATGTTAAAGATAAGATCAACAATTTTGATTTGATGACAAATTGATAAAGATTGATTTTCGGTTTTTCTTCTTTCTTCTTTCCGTGGTTGTCATTTTCTTAATATTATTTAACTATTCATCTACATATATATAAAACAAAAATAAATAAAATAAAGCCACCAACCAAAACCAATAAGTCTTTTTTTTTTAACACCAAAACCAATAAGTTATAAAGGTGTATCAGTACTTTGTGATTTTGATTCAAGTTTCAATTAGTCATATAAGATAAATTAGTTTCATACATTTTTTTTTTTGCCGAGTAATGTTAATACAAAAACTTACAAACTTTGAAAAGAGTAATCATAAAGTTTGAAAGTAATTAAAAAAAAGAAGATAAAGTTTGATTGTAGTGGCTATATATTGGATTCTTTCCTGAACATTAATAGTTGTACATATTGATTCT
This sequence comes from Cannabis sativa, assembly GCF_029168945.1. Taxonomy (NCBI): domain Eukaryota; kingdom Viridiplantae; phylum Streptophyta; class Magnoliopsida; order Rosales; family Cannabaceae; genus Cannabis; species Cannabis sativa. The sequence goes on from NC_083601.1 coordinate 67,456,738, forward strand.
GACCCTTATTAATTATTTTTATTTCGAGATTGTTTTTGTTTTTGTATGATTTAAGATCATTAATTGTTTTAGGATGTAGAAATTATGTTATAATGTGGCTAAATATATATACATTAGCTATTCATATTCTTCCAATAAATAAACAACTTGTTTCATTAGATAATTTTTCATTTTTTGTGTATGCTTTATGAAATGTTTAGTCTCTTTTAACTTGTATAAGATTATTATATTTTTAATAAAATGTTAATTACTTAAAAAAAAAAGAAAAGAAAGAAAGATAAAGTTATATAATTTGTGCAACCCAGGCAAATTTTAATGGAAAAAATAAAAAATAGCAGTCAAATTCAATCTATATTTGAAGCACACTACTACAAAACAAGCCTTTAGAGTCGCTTTTTTCAGCATAATAATTAATAACCGACGCCGTAGGGTTAAAAATTTTTAGAAGGGAATTTGACGCCACTTTTGGCGTCGGTTATTTGGAAATAACCGACGCCATAGGGTGAATAACCGACGCCAAAAGGGTTTATAACCCTAGCTCATCACTTCGTCTTCCTCATTCGACCAGCCAGCCCAGAAATCCCCAAATCAGAGAAACCCCAAACCCTCTCCGCCAACCACCACGAAAAATCACCCCCATTTCACCATTTTTTCACCATTTTAGCTCATTTTTGTTTCTAAATCTTTTATTTTTCATACTTAAAACTATATACCTGAAAAGATCACATTTTTCCTCATTTTTTTGGGTAAACCGAAGGTAGAGGTAGTGGTTGTGGTGGTTATACCTCCGGCCACCGTTTTTAGAGGAGAAAACATTGTATCTCAACGTCTATTAAGGTATAAATCTGATTTCTACTAATTTTAGTAATGTACATTGCTTTATTTTTTATTTTATAAATTTTTTAGGGTTTTTCTATATTATTAAATATGTATTATGTTGTATTGAATATGTATTGTGTGTATATATATTGTGAATGAGAAATGTATTGTGTGTATATATATTGTGAATGAAAAATGTGATATAGGAGAGTATATATGTATGTATTTTGTGTTGTATTGAATATGTATTGTGTGTATATATATTGTGAATGAGAAATGTGATATAGGAGAGTATTTTATATATTGTATATGTATATATTGAATATTTTAAAGTTTAAACTAATAGTTTTGTTAATTAAATATTGTGATGAGAATGAGATAGGAGAGTATTAAAATAAAAGTTTAGAAATTAATTTCTATAAAATTAGTTTAGAAACAAAAAATTAGAAATTAACTATATTTTGTATTAATTTTTTTTTTCTATTTTCAATTTTATTCATGTGTTTTTATTTTTTTAAGTAACTAGTAAATAGTTAGTTACAACTATTTAGCAAGTTACTAATTTTCATTCATATTCATGTATTTTTATTACTAACTAGTTACTCATAATTTATATAAGTAGTAAGTAGCTAAATAAAAAAATTGGTAATTTTGTAGTATTTCTTTACGTTGTAGGTTGTGAGGTCAATTTTCAAGGATCCGACTTATTTGGTGTTGATCGGTTTCAAGGTAGCTCGAGGTATACATTTACTAACTTTTATTATAATAATTATGAATGCTTAGTTGAGTTTGAATATCTTAAATATTCATCCGTAGTGAAGTAGGTTCTGTGAATACATATACTGCAGTCGGATGGGTGGTAAACTTTTATATTGCTAAATGTTGTTGTGATTATTTTATATTGTTTTGAATTGTATTTTGTTGTTATTAATAGGTTTGAATTTTTTTGGAAATGTTCAATTATAACCGTTATGCTGCCGAAATTTCGGTAGAATTAGGATAATATTTGATTTTTTTTTTTCTATTAAACTTGGTTGTTAGGATTTTATCGGAAGTCACTTTATCGGAAGTCAAGTACATAATTTTTAGTATAAGGTATGCTTTCTTTAACTTAGTTTTATAAGAATGTTTTTTTTTATATATATATTTAGATAATTCTTAAATACTTAGAGTAATTTTAGAATAATATTGATGTAATACATATGATAGATATAGTAGGCTAAAAAAAAAAAGATATACAAAAAATGGTCTAATGAGATTTGAACTTGTGACCAAAAAGATAAATTGATAAGTCTTTACCAATATACCAAAACACAATCTTTATATAAATTAACTACAATGATTTTATTTAAATATTAGAAGAGATATAAAAGAATTTTATTTAACATTGATTCTAATACTTAATATTAGAATTTTATTAGTTTATTTAAGTAAAATAGCAAAATAAAACACAAAAAGTTAGGTGAAAGAGGCACATAACATGATTTTAGTATACAAAAGATCGTTTTTTGGACAAAATAGTTGGCCAAACCGCCATAGGCTGTTTGGGATGCGTAGAACGCGAAAAAATACCCAAGTTAAAAAAAAAAAATCGTCTCAAATGGATAATCGGATCAAAAGTTATTAATATTCAAAGTTTTCAAAAAAAATCATGCAAAGTTTAGCCCTTTCTCTAATTTTTTCTATTTATTTTGGTCCTTAAATTATTGTTTTATTTTATTGGTCTTGAAAAATTTAAATATATAAAAATATGAAATTACATAAAAATTAAAAAATATTACACATTATTTATTATTTAATATACTAATTATTATACAAAATATAACTTAAAAATATTATAAAAAATATACTAATATACTACAAAAATACAAACACATAATGTCAAATATAAAATATTAATAAAAAGATAGCTAATATACAAAAACTTAGATTAATGTAAATATGTATTTATTTAACTTTTCAATTTAATTTTTATTTATGCTTATTGTATATAATTTATACTTAATTTAATTATAGTAATAATAAAATAATATATAAATATATATATAAATTATGCTAAAAGACGAAATTGTAAAGCTAGTGAATACCAAGACCCTATGGCGTCGGTTTTTTCATAAGAACCGACGCCAAAGGGTCCCTATGGCGTCGGTTTTTCCATAATAACCGACGCCATAGGTACCCTTTGGCGTCGGTTGTTATGAAAAAACCGACGCCGTAGGGACCCTTTGGCGTCGGTTGTTTTAAACCCTATAGCGTCACCTGGAACAGCGTCGGTAGCGAATTTCGCCAAAACCGACGCCAAAACCCCTTAAAAACCGCCTCTAAAGCCCAATTTTGTAGTAGTGGCAATTCCCAACCATAAGTTTGACTATAAGTTTGATTTTTTGTACATTCCCGTACCGTGGATTTTTTTTTTTTTTTTTTTTTGTGTATTATTTCAATTGAAAATTTGAAATGTACTTGTTAAAAAAAAATGGGCATGTACCAAATTATAATTTTCTAAACAAACGACAATCTGTAACTTTTATATAATCAGATTACACTATTTGATATATAAAAAATTAATTAAAGTCGTTAGTATCTACACGGCCAATTAATTATATCTCTATCTATATGTTTGGAAAGAAAAAGTGTTGAAAATAAAAAAAGAATTAATTTTTCATATTTCATATTTGGTGAGTAATTTTTTTTTTTTTTCATTTATGAGATTTTTTCTCTATATTTTCCTTATTTATTTTTTCTACTAAAATTCAACTTTCTAATATATAAAAGAAAGTATTTTTTTTTTTTTTGTGTTTTTTCGTTAAAAAAATGGTATTCTCTGATATAATACATTAGTTAAAAGAAATATATATGTATAATATGTACTTCAGATATATGTATAAAGTTTATTTTAAAAAAATAATACATAATTATTTTTAATTTATTTTTCCTAAATTAATTATAATTTTCTCCCACACTACTATAAAAAATTGCTATTTTTGGTGACAAGTATTTAGTCACAACATATTTTTTTTGTGACTAAAGGTGACTTTTAGTCACAACAAAATGTTACTTTTGACTAAAACAAAGTATTTAGATACAAGTTGTCACTAATTTAGTTTAGTCATAACAAGTATTGTCTCTAAATTATATTTAGTCACAACAAATTGTAATTTTTGTGACTAATACTTTTAGCCACAGACTTTTTAGTCACAACATAAGAATGATGATTTATAATTAGTCACAACTTTTTCACTTTTAGTCACAAGTTTTGTTAGTAAATTTTTTTGTAGTGCCAGTATTTAAGTGGCATTTGGTAACACTTTTTTAATCAGTTTTCTGTTTTAAAAGTAAAAAAGTGAAAATATTTTTCAAAAACATGTTCTATAAAACTGTTTTTACTTTTCAATTTTATAATTAGAAATCAAAATTTTGAAAACAAAAAAAAAATCACTTTCCATATTTTTTTAAACAGTTTTTTTTTTTCTTAATCAATCTTTTGGATTACGACCAGACCTGGACCCAAATTCCCTCCCCACGGCCCTGGCGCTGAACCCGACTTTTGACTTGAACCCGAATCCGACCCCGGATATAGACCTGACTTAAATAAAATCAAAAAATATAAAAATGAACTTTACAGAACACACTTTTATTTTCTGTTTTCAAAAGTGGTTACAGAACGCATTTTTGTTTTTCAAAAATAAATTTTTTAAAAACAAAAATTTTACTTCCATTTTGTGATTAAAAAATTAAAAAAACAAAAGTGTTACCAAACGGCACCTTAGTTTCTTTCCCTCAGTTACTGGTCGTGAGGTGACGCAATCAAGGTGTGCACCGTAGGCCTTCATAAGGAATTCAACTTAGGAAGTAGAGATCAATTCTTAAACTTTTAGAGTTTTAAAAAGTTGGCTAATTAGGATTAGCTCTCTAAATTTTAACATGTATCGCATCATGCCCATTGAACTTTAAAGGTCATTAAAAATTTTCTTTTGAACTATTAAGATTGTTGGATTTAAAAACTTTTTTCTAATTTTAGTAAAAAAAGTCTAACATGGATGGAAGTTCAGGGAGGGGGCTTGATTCGGTACATGACACATGTCAAAGTTGAGGGGCGTGATTTGGTAGTTTTCAATGTTTAGGGAGCATAATATAGTACATGAGCAATCACATAATTAGTAAAATTGAATGAAATTGGACAAATATATCCTTAACTCCAACAATCTCAAAACAGGAAAAAAAGTTTAAGAATTTGGTACATGTCAAAGTTCAGAAAGTAAAAATCCTAATTAGCCTAAAAAGTTTTATCATTATAGCAGCATACTAAAATTGTTATTTTAGATAGGAACTCCAAAATGTAATTTTGTGGCCATGTATATATTTATATTTTCACCGACACTAAAAAAAAATTAATATTTTGTGACAATATTTTAATCACAACATAATTTTTTTGTGACTAAATGTGACTTTTAATTACAACAAAAAGTTACTTGTGACTAAATGTGACTTTTAATTACAACAAAAAGTTACTTGTGACTAAAATATAATATTTAGATACAAGTTATCACTAATTTAGTTTTAGAGAACAAGTATTGTGGAAGGATAGAAAAAGTTGGTGGAGTTCATAGTTAATTTGGCTCGTATATATCACTCTTGATCAGTGGAAAAAAGCTCAAGAAAAAAGTTTGCTTCCTGCATTTGATACTTGGTATCTTTCGGATGGGGCTGAACTATGGTCTAAACTAGGTTATGAAAAACTCAAGGTGAATATTGATGCTGCACTGTTTGACGATGAGGGAAGGCATGGTGTTGGTGGGGTTGTTCGGGATCACAAGGGTCGGGTCTAGCTGGGATTACGGGACTGCAGATTGAGCAAGTTCTTCGTGAGATTGCTTAAGCCATGACTCTCAAGGAAGTGTTATCATGGTTGAAGAATAATTTTCTGGGTATTAGTGTTATCGAATCTGATTGTCTGGTATTGGTACGTACAAGCTATTAGAAACTTGAATGTTTTGTCATCCACTTTTGATGGTGTCGTTGAGGATTGTAAATAACTTTTATCTTCTTTTAGGGATGTTTCTTTGTGTTTTGTCAAATAGTCAGCTAACCAGGCTACTCATTTTATGATTGGAGCATCTTGTTTATATGCTAATTGTATTTTTTCAGAGTATAATCTCCCTTTTGATGTTGCTAATATTGTTGAGGTCGAGTTGGTCTAGTTAAATGAAATTTATATTTTTTTAAAAAAAACAAATTTAGTCACAACAAATTGTTATTTTTGTGACTAATACCTTTAGCCATAGAATTTTTAGTCACATCATAGGAATGATGATTTATAATAGTCACAACTTGTTTACTTTTAGTCACAAATTTTATTGTAACAAAAAGTAAGATTTTTTATAGGGTGGTTTTATTTTTGGGTCACCAACTTCGAATTGATGGTGACGGTATAGTTGTAGTAGGGTTGGACATCTGTCCCAATCCAACTTTTTTCTTCTAATTCGATCCAATCCAATAATAACTAGATTTGAAATCATCATCCGATCCAATTCAATTAGATCTCAAAATCCAATCCAATTACTAATTGCATTGGATCGATTTTCTAATTAGATATTCAATTACATACTGAACTTTTAATATTTACATAAAAATATGAACAAAAATACGTAAAAATTAAATATATACCACCCTTCAATTAAGTTTAATAGTCTATAAAAATATTATCCTTACAAGTTTAATGCAATTAAAAATTTAAAATAACTAAAATTAAAATATTGCTAGTAATAAAATAGAACAAAATTTATGAAAATAAATAAACAAAATAACCAAAAATGTTAAAAATAATTAAAAAAAACAGTAAAAGTATAATTAAAATATAAATTTTATTTTACGTAAAAAATATAAATTTTATTTTTTATTATATATAAATATAAATAATTTTTTAATATATGCATTAGATATAATTGAATTGGATCAGTTTTTAATTTAGTTTTTAAATTGAGATCCAATTACCAATCTAATCTGATTAGAATCCAATTTTAATGTTATTGTAATTAATGTGAACAAATTTCAATTGTTTTTTTAGATTTACATTAGAGATGAAATCAAATTTAGAAATTGGAGAAAATTATACTATATACTTCTTCTTTTTTTTTTTTTTTTTTTGACGCGGTGATCCAGATCACACATGATTAACAAAGCAGCAATCCACAATCGGCGGCGGCACCTCCTCGAACCAGGATAGCTCATTGTCTAACCGAAGAGCATGTTTTGCCAAACCATGTGCTGCAGAATTCATATTCCGAGCCACATGGGACAAAACTGCTCCCGGGAGTTTAGACAATAAAGCTATGACATCCTCAAAAAGTACTCCCAGCTCGTTGAAAAAAACCTTTCCTTTGTTTATAGCTGTGACTAGAGACAGATCATCGGAAAAAACCTCTTCTTTTAAATTGATGTAAAATAATATTTCTTTTTTGTTGGAATAACCAAAAAGAACACATAGTGATGTTATGTATTTATATATCATTAAATAATGTGACATCAAGAAAGCAATATTTTACTGCAAACAAAAAAAAAAAAAGGCAATATTTATTAAGTTGATCTAATAAGTTGTAACTTCCTTTTCTAACCTTCTTTTTTTTTAAAAAAACAAAAAAGTTTAGCTATTTATTAAATTTAAGTTTTCAGCATTAAATTAAGTTAATATATTGTAATTTATAGCTACGTATTAATTAATAAATATGTCATAGTAATGTAATCTTTATTAATATTATCGAAACAAAAGAAAAATACAGTTGAAGAATAAAAAAACTCAATAATTCGGTATGAGTCCCTAAATTTTGATTATTGGGAGACTCTTTTGGCCGAGTGCTTTCTATTAATGGTAATAATTAATTCATTTTTCTTAAAGAAAGAAATGGGTACAACTCCATTATTAAAAATAAAAAACAAAAACACTATGGGCGCAAACAAGCAAATAAGAAAGAATATTCACCAAAAATGTCAGTAAGCTTTATCTATCAACTCTATAATATACTAAAATGGCTATAACTTATCAATCATTGAAATTTCAGTAATCAAAGTATTAAATTCAAATATCTTTCATTAATAATTATAAGAGAAATTTACACCTCTATCCATTATACCTATTTTATACTACACTTTAAAATGTTCTTGAAGAAACGTATTTGAATATTTGGTATGGTATACGCAGTCCTTTCTTTTGTCATTTTTTCCTCTTTACTTATTCTTTCTCTCTTTCTTCTTTTTTCCTCTTCTACTTAAGTTTAAAAGAAATATATTGTTCTATTCAACGTTAGATGTTATTTTTTTTTTAACTATTTCTAAAAGAAACCATTAAATTACTAATTAGTTATTATTTTATATATATTTTTAAATCTTAGTTAATATTTATCTTAAAATTTTATTAATTAAATTGTATTATATTATACAATAACTAATTATCTTTTAAAATAATAAAAATATATAAAATAAGTATATAAAAATTGTAGCTTAAACAAAAACAGAAACTGAAACTTGATGAGATCAGGTAACAAAATTATTATTGTAAATTAGATTGAAACTTAAGATGAAGTAATAACATTATTATTGTAAATTAGATACAAATAAATATAATGCATCGATAATAATAATATAATAATAATGCATCGATCAATCGAGCTATCATTATCTAGTTATATGTAATTTTTTTTTTTAAATCAGGCTATCATATATATAATACTACTCTAACTTCAAAAACTTACTATGATCATGTAATTTGTTATATATAAATATATATATATATATGTTTCGTTTCAGTTACGTTTGTTTGGGCAAGGCACCAGAAAATTGTTCGGCTGTGGAGATGCGGCAGCGGCAGAGAGGGCAGGAATCACATACGGATATCCAAGCGGCGATGCAATCTGCGTGGTACACGTGTCCACAGGGGATTCGTAGGCCGGTGCGTCCGCCAGAGTAGTGGAAGCTTTCCATACAGACCATGCAAGAATATTCTACGTTTGGCGCGGTTAAGGTTCCAGACGACCCCTTTTGAAGATCTGTTAGGCTTGTGTATATTTTGGCTTGTGATCCCAGTACTACCGAATTATCTCTCACCACTTCTGTGATTTGATGGTTGTGATCATCCCCAGAAGGTCGAATTGAATCTTGATCGGCTAAAGTCAGAACCTCGTCCAGGTCGAACACCTGGTCAATCATCGGAAAATTCGATGGTCGTACGTTTGAATTTGAAAAAACCAAGGTAGCCATATATATATATATATATCTATATATATATTTATAGAGAGAGAGAGAGAGGGGTATGGTAGATATTCGATGAGATTGAGAGAGTAATAGAGATCAGTGGAATTTTGTAGAGGTATACATATAAATAGCGTGGATATTAACGCGCCCATTTTTTTTTTCGGTACAAGATGATGGTTACATCATAGAGCATTATATATAACGATAAAAACATTGAGAAAATTGACTCATTCAATTCATTTATAAGACCATCTGTTTTTTTTTTTTTTTTGTGAGGAAGACATAAATGTATTCAATCAAATCAGCTTACAGTAGTATTTAAAAATTTAAGACCAACATCAATTTATACACGAACAATTATTGAATTAGTAACAGACTTAGTTAGTGTATGTAGTATATTATTTACATAACACGAAATGGTACAACAAGAATCACTACCAACTAATCTCGGATCAATAATAAATTTAAACGTAAAATTTGAATCTGGACAATTAATTTATAAGACTATCTTTAATTTTACTTTGCAATAACTATAATGATTTGTTTTAAATATTACACCAAGTCCAACCAAATAATAAATAAATTTTACTTAAAAAATTTTGTATTTTATATTATTTATATTAATAACTTAAAATAATTAATTTATAATCTTTATATATAAAATAAAATTATTTAATAATTTTTGTTGGTTTAAAAAAATATTTTAAAAATATAAGAATATTCCGTTAAATTTAACGATGTCAGTAGAGTTAATTTTACAAATATATAAATATTAATATATCATTTGTAATATTTTTATTTTTAATATTAGAAGTATATTCAACTCTAATATTTTTAAACTTTATATTTATTTTCCTTAAATTTTTAAGATTTTAATATTTTTTTAAGAAAATAAAAAATTAATAAGTGATTTCCTTTTAATTTATAAATTTTTAAAATACACATAAAAAATAAAAAATAAAAATATAATTAAATATACGAACGAACGTAACAATAACCTAATAAAATTTTAAAATAATTTAGTAAAATAAAATATTTATTAAATCAATTAAACATTACATTTTTTTTTAAAAAAAAAATATTGTAATTCTATAATTGCTCTTATTCTTAATATGCGCTATCATATTCAAAATGAGCTCACAAGAATATCTAACATTTCAAGACTATCAAGATCCTCATATAATTAATTTGACTATTAAGTTATTATATTACTTAATATTTATTTTTATTTATATTGTTCTTTTTAGTTTAGTTTTAAAACTTAGTGTTGACCGAGATTTTCGGCAACTATTAGAATATGATTATATTAAAGAGCTGTAAGAAAGTGAGATGACGATTTTTTACGTGGTTGGGGCGTTAATGAGCCTTAGTCCACGAGTCTTTGTTATTAATGGATGTATTTAATACAGATTCCACACTTGAGAGAATGATTTTTCTCATAAATACAGAGAATGTTCTTGGTGAGTATTTTCTCTTCTTGCTCTTTTGCAAACCAAGATTCTCGACCCCATTAAATGAGCTTTGAGGGGGTATTTATAGTGTTTTGGTGGGGTAATCCCTAGAATTGTTCTTACACATGTATCTGTAAGTATCCATAAAGTTGGCCATTTCCAATGAATATACCATGGGTGATGCATGGTCAAATCCCTAGGTGCTGTAGGGTTTTTATGAAGAATGTCCTTTTTGCCTTGTGATTGACGTGACTCTTCGCAGAGTAGCCGTCGCTAGACTTAAATGATCATTACTGTAGCGCTGTTGTTTGGGGGTTGTGCCGTCAGACTTTATTGCGTGTTACAGTCCCAACACGCTTCCTCCCATGCAGCATTAAATGCGACTTGATTGCTCGGGAGAGACCTGACATATCCCGGAGAGCCTTCACGCTATACAAGCTTCCTGGAGTACCTTGTACTCCGGGTGCCTCCTCCGGGACCCATGCTAACAGCGCTTCCTTGTGGCGCACAAAGACTTAGCAAATGTTTACAAGTTATCTGATCCACGTGTCCCCTCTCGACTGGTCCACGTATTTTGGGCGAATTCTGGAGCAACATTTACCCCCCAAGCCTTGTTTACTTAGTAAAAATAAACCAAGGCTTGTTCAAGTGTCTCCGGTCGACTCCTCGTTTCCCTGGCTCAAGCCTCGAGCGCGTGGGGGCAAATTTAATGATGTCATTTAATGCAGCGATTTGCTTTTTGCAGGAATGTCTCCGGCCGCCTCCTCGGTCTTCTGACACGAACTTGGGGCGCGTGGAGGTGCGTCTAATAATGGCATTAAATGCAGCGATTCGCTTTTGCAGAGGTCGATTCGTTTCACGCCCTATGATTGATGCGGCGCATTAATGGTGTCAGACGGATACTCAAACGTTTCCACCGCCTTTATGGCAGATTGATCTGATCCGTTGTTTTTGGGGAATTCGAATCGTGCGTCTCCCCCACCGTGCGATTGGTAGGTGATGACGCCTGTTCCTCATGCGTTTTTGCCTATAAAAGCCACCACTTTCCCTTCATTTCGGTTACTTTCCATCCCTTGCCATTTCTGCTCGAATTTCCTAGAGAGAAAATTCCCCAAAGTAGCACGAACTGTCTTAGCACTTATACACTTCTTTCGCTTTTCCAGTGTTTGCCTTCGCCAGTTCTCAACTTTCACTTGTCCACATTCGGTACCCCGCCCGCCGATCTACTGTAAGTTTCTTGCATCCTTAGATTAACATGCTTTCATTTACTTCGTTCGCTTTCTGGGTTCGTATTTTGAGTTCTGAGTGTGTGAGTGTTTTGGGTTTTTCAAGTGTTCTGCTTGTAGAATCGCCATTATCACGCCTTCGTTATAATCGTACAGCTTCGTTGAAGAGAACCATGTATTCTTCGTTCAACAGTTGCTTAGGGCGTAGAATGGTTTTTCTTCCTTTTTTTTTTTTTTTTTTTTGTTGCAAAACCACTTTCTCGCGATTACACCGCACCCGACACTTGTTCGGGGAATCTCTCTAGGGTTTCCCATGTGACACGTGTCCGGAGGGGCCTCTTTCCGGCGGTTAGGGGACCCCCACTCCCTTTTCTTGTCTTAGGGTTTGGTATGGGACCTAATCGCCGGAATTTTCTTTTCCCTTTTTGTTTTTCTCGTAACACAAAATGTCCGCCACGGCTCAAAATCTTCGAAGAAGAAAGGAAAAGATATGGCCACGCTGGAGGAGGTTTCTCTGGGACCCGTTGCCCAGGAGGGGTATAAATCCCGTGCGACTGGTTGGGAAGCGGCCGAGCTTCGATCCACCTTGGCTTGTCCTCACCAGCTGGAGAACATTATTGACGTTGCTGGGATCAAACCCTCCACCTCAGGGACCTATCACCGGCCTCCTCGTGACTCGGAGACGCCTAATCATAACTATGACGGCTTCGGGGCTTGGAGTCAGACCCATTTGATGGCCGGTGCCATGCTCCCGCTCCAAGATTACTTTGTTAATTTTCTTGTATTTGTCGGCCTTGCGCCATACCAACTCATTCCTCAAGCTTACCGCCTGCTCTCAGGCTTATTTATTTTTTACACCGCCCGTGGCTGGGGGTCTCCTAGCCCGGCGGAAATTTTATATTTTTATGAACTTGTATCCGTCCCCAAGAAAGGGGACAAACTTAAGGATGGTTTTTATGGGTTCCGGATCCACCCTGCTAACGAGGGAGTGGTTCCGTATAATCGGCAGACTCACGTTAAGGAGTACCGCCACCGCTTTTTCTTCTCTTCCGGGTTCAGGGCCGTGGACCACCCGGAGCTTCTCACGGAGTGGGTGCGGATCCCACCTTACCAGCGGACGCTTCCCACTCAGGCTTTCCTTCGAAGGGCCCAAGCCTTTGCCTCCTATGACCGCGCCGATCTTGATGTCGGGGGCCTAGTCACCACGGAGAATTGTAGGAAGGCTAAACTTATCCTTTCTCACCAATCCGTGGATGACTCCAACCTCTCACGGGTCATCTGCCCCAATGTGAGGGCGCCGGTTGCGCAGAAGGCCTTCCGGGATGAGCTTATTGCCACGGCAGAGAAGAAGTACCAAGATTATCTCTACCGGAAGGCCCAGGAGAAAGCATACTCTAAGGCCCAGGCTGCCTCTGGGAGAGGACTTCGCGTGGGGAGTCCGGTGGTGCGAAGGAGCCAAGCCATTGCCGGGAAGTCCGAAGCTAAATTTTTTGACAAGATACTTCAAGAAGAGATTGGGGATCGTCCTTCCGGGAGGCCCCTTCGTATTGAAGATTCTTCCGAGAAGCAAACTTCCCGGCCACAGCCTTCGGCCCCCGAACCAAACTCGGGTGCTCCCGGTGCTAGCACCTCCGGTGCCGGCGGTAAGTCTCCCTTGATAATTCGCTATGTTCCTTCCGTTGATGAATACACCAGTCATAGGCCCGTAGGGTTCGACGAGCGTCTTCGTAGATTTAAGATGCCGTTGACCCGGTGGGGCGATCGTTTGAAGGAATTTTATTTTTCGAACTTAGGAGATTACCTAGGTCGGTCCCGGATGGGCTCCGGCCCTCCGGAACCTATTCCCTTAGGTCCATCAGCTTACATAACATCCAGCTGGTTTCGGCCCTCGGACAGTTATCTCGGAGATGACGCCGCCAGCATTAAAGTACAGGACTTTGCTAGGGCCGAATTAGGAAGTTCGGGTAGGAGTAGCTTATTTGTTATGTCTTGTATAAGCGGTTCCTCACGGTCTTCTAACACTTGCTTATTTTGTGAATCAGGTATCTCTATGGATGCCATCTTGGACCAGCTTGCTGGAGTTCATACTCCCGTGGCTCCCCCGGCCTTTACCTCCTCTCCCCCGGCACCTTCATTGAAGGTTTCTTCCAGCGCTCCCCCCGACACTATTGACTTAGTGGATGACGAGGAGGTGCTTCCGGGAGAAGGCCAAGGGAAAGGGTGGGACTTCTCGGAGGAAGCCGCTGAGGGTGCAGGAGAGCCTCAAACCCTTCCGGAGGTAGCAGAGGAGGACGAGGAGGAGCCTGAAGTGGCTCTGATTCGCAAGCGTAAGGGCAAGATGATTGCCCAGGATGAGCTGAAGAGGCCTCGGAGAGCCGACACTCCTGCCCATGGCCTAGACGGCGGGGTCTCCCCGATGGAGGAAAATCCTGCTCCTCCTCACATCGAGCTTACCCCGATTCCGGGGGATGAGGTGAGGCAGGAGCTTCGCATAGCCAAACACAACTATGCTATGGACGAGTACTCCCGGGGGTATGCCGAAGTGGAGGCCCTTAGGAGGATTCTGCGAGCCGAGGTTGAGGCGAGCATCAACCACCCGGAATACCAGGATCCGTGGGACCTTAATCTGGACCCCTTATCGGACTGGTTCTGTCGCTTCCTAGGGCCTACCTTGGCTCCTTTTGCCGCGGAGATGACCGGCGAGTTCGCTTCTCAGCTCACCCGTTGCGCGCCTAAGCAGTTTGCCACTTGCGCTTCCCTGAACTCCATCTTCCAGGTCCAGGACCTTAGCCATTCTCTCACGGTGGTAAGTATTTTGCAATTTTTTCGTTTCCTTCTATTGTTTGTATTTTGCTTTCTCCTTTGAGAAATTCCTCCTTATCCTTTCGTTATGGTTCAGCTTGCTGCTGAGGCTGGCCGCCTCTCCAAGAACATTATAAACCATGGCTTCACTCTGTCCGACTTTGGGGACATGAATGATGTCAGGAAGGTCCTCCAGGACCTCACAGCGGAGAGGCAGATCTACCAGGAGGCTGCCGAGCGCCAGGAGGCCGCGGCCAAGGCCAAGGAAGAGGAGGCCAAACGGAGGGAGGCTCAGGCGGAGGCCATGATCCGGGACGAGGCTCAGCGGAGGGACAGGATGGAGGCCCATCACCAGGAGGAACTAAGGGCTCAAACCGAGGCTGCTGAGAAGGCCAGGCGAGACCTCCGGGAGGCCAGGGAGGCTTTGGACGAAATGGTCGCCAAGGTGAGATCTTTAGAGGAAACTCACCAGTCGGACATTGAGTCCAAGGCAGCTCTAGCTGCGGAGTTGAAGGAGCTTAGGGATTTCAAAGAACAATCCACCAGGAAGGCCAAGAGGGCCGAGCTCCTTTCTCCCGTTTCCTGCGCCCGGTGCCCGAAGCGCTTCGATGACGGTGTCTATATGGCTTGGGCCACCAATGATCAAAGTATCAAGCTTACTTTTTATCCCAAGCCCGAGGAGATGATTGCCAAATTTCGGGAAAAGAAGAAGAAGCTTGATGCCGCGCTTGAGGCACGGATTGGACCTCGTCTTCCTCCGCGGGCTGACTGAGCTGTCGTATTATTGACCCAGATTCTATCCATTTCTTTTATAACTCTCTTTTTTTGGTTTGTACATATTTGCTGCTGCCTTAGAACAATTTACATATAGGTAGCAGCTTTTATTTGAAGGGGAGACAATTATATTTTAAGGCCTGTCCCCGGGCCGTTTATATGTATATGACCTGCCCTTTGGGCTAGGATATTTTTTTTTATGCGATCTTTATTTGTCACACTTATATTTTTTAACCTGTCCTTTGGCTCAGGGTTTTTATACTTATGCTTTTTATTTTTGTGCATACTTTTTGACCTGCCCTTTGGGTCATGATATTTTACTTAGTTTGTTTTTTTTTTGTTTGTCCGTGCGGTATACCCTAGTACCCCCCTGAGTGGCATAGAAACTTTGTTTTTAAGGCACTCAGTTTTATTTAATATAGAGGAGGTATACATTTGGACGGTACAAACCCTTTGAACAAAATCTAAGTTTAATTCGCTACTGGTAATATTTTCTGAGGTGATCGGCATTCCAGGCTCTTGGGACGGTGGTTCCGTCCATTCTTTTTAGTTTGTAAGTGCCAGAACCGATCTCGTCCTCGATCTCATATGGTCCTTCCCAATTTGGTCCAAGTACCCCCACTCCGGGTTCTTGGGTGGCTGGAAAAACCCTTCTTAGGACCATATCCCCAATAGCGAATTTTCTGCTTTTAACCTTGGAGTTAAAATACTTGGTCACTTTCCTTTGATAAGCAGCCATCCGTATTTGAGACTCATCCCGGAGTTCTTCGACTTGATCCAAAGCCTCTTGGAGCAGTGCCTGATTGGTGGCCGGATCATAAGTCGTCCTCCTGTGGGATGGGAATAATGTTTCTACCGGGACCATTGCTTCACAACCGTACGCCATTGAGAATGGCGAGTGACCGGTTGTGGTTCTGGGGGTCGTCCGGTAGGCCCACAATACCCTTGGCAATTCTTCAGGCCAGTTATTTTTACAGGCCAGTAGCTTCTTTTTTAAAGTGACCTTTAGGATTTTATTGACTGCTTCCGCCTGGCCGTTTGTTTGAGGCCGGGCTACCGCGGAGAAGCTTTTACCACTCCGTGTTGGTTGCAAAAGTCAGTAAATTCCTCGCAATCGAATTGCTTTCCATTGTCTGAGACTATCTTGTGAGGCAAGCCGTATCGACACACTATGTTTTTGATAACAAAGTCCAATGCCTTCTTAGCAGTTATTGTCTTCATAGGCTCAGCCTCTGTCCACTTGGTGAAGTAGTCCACTGCTACTATTGCATACTTTACCCCTCCTTTTCCCGTAGGTAGAGACCCGATGAGATCTATGCCCCAGACCGCGAAGGGCCAGGGGCTGGTCATCAAAGTGATCTCATTTGGAGGAGCTCTCGGTATGTTCGCGTACCTTTGGCACGAGTCACACTTTTGGACATAGTCTATACAATCTTTTTTCATTGTTGGCCAGAAGTACCCTTGCCTCAATATTTTCTTTGAGAGGCTGGGTCCTCCCGTATGATCTCCACAG
This sequence comes from Cannabis sativa, assembly GCF_029168945.1. Classification (NCBI taxonomy): domain Eukaryota; kingdom Viridiplantae; phylum Streptophyta; class Magnoliopsida; order Rosales; family Cannabaceae; genus Cannabis; species Cannabis sativa. The sequence continues at coordinate 67,473,567 of NC_083601.1, forward strand.
AACCCTTCATGGACCTCCAAAGATGATTTGTCTAGCTTCGTGGTCCGATACACACCTTAAATAAGGCATGCTGAGTCCTCTCCGGTAGAGAATTTGGTCCATCATTACATAACGATGAGCCTGATACTGAATCTTTCGAGACAGTGCCCTCTCTTGGGGCAACTCACCTGTGGTTATGTATTTTATGATGGGGACCATCCAGCTGGGTTCTTGCCCAACCGCTAGTGTGGTCTCTTTTATTTTGATGCTTGGCTCTGCCAAGCGTTCCACTGGTACTACCCCCAGCTCTTCGATCTCACTGTCCGAGGCTAACTTAGCCAGACAGTCCGCATGAGCGTTCTTCTCTCGGGGGATTCTTTCAATTTTATAGTCCGTGAACTCGTGGAGCAGTTCTCGGACTATTGCTACGTACACGGCCATCCGTTCGCCGCGAGTTTGGTATTCTCCGGAGACCTGGTTTACGACCAGCTGAGAGTCACTGTAGACTTCCACTCTCTTGGCTCCTACAGCTTTAGCCAATTTTAGCCCTGCTATCAGGGCCTCATATTCGGCTTCATTGTTTGAAGCTGTGAAGTTGAATCGGAGTGCTGCCTGGAGCCGTAATCCAGTAGGTGATATCATAGCCACTCCGGCTCCTGAACCGTTTTCATTAGAAGCTCCGTCTACAAATACCCTCCAAGTGGGGATTGGTGGTGCCGGTGTATTGGCTGTTGCCTCGGCTTCATTGCATTCGGTGATGAAGTCTGCCAAGGCTTGGCCTTTTATGGAAATCCGGGGCACGTAATGTAAGTCGAATTGACTCAGCTCCATCGCCCACTTGAGGAGTCTTCCGGATGCTTCAGGCTTCTGGAGAACTTGCCGGAGCGGATGATTGGTCAAGATTCTGATCGGATGGGCTTGGAAGTATGGTCTCAGCTTCCTTGATGCCATCAGGAGGCAGAATACTAATTTTTCAATGACCGGGTACCTTGTCTCGGCCCCTATCATGCGCTTACTGACATAGTACACGGGGTGCTGAGTTTTTTCTTCCTCCCGACTGTGCGGCAGCTGACCGCGTGCTCGGAGACAGCCAAATAGAGGAACAAGTCTTCTCCAAGGACGGGTTTCGATAGGATGGGAGGTTTGGCCATATGATCTTTTAGCCTCTTGAATGCCTCCTCGCATTCATCCGACCATTCGAACTTTCGGCACTTCTTCAGTATGTTGAAGAAGGGTATGCATTTGTCCGTGGAGCGTGAAATAAAGCGGCTCAGTGCTGCCACCTTTCCGGTCAAGCTCTGCACGTCCTTATGCTTTTTGGGGGATGGCATGTCTAGGAGAGCTTGGATTTTCTCCGGGTTTGCTTCGATTCCCCTTTGGCTGACTATGAAGCCCAGGAATTTTCCCGACTTGACCCCAAAAGTGCATTTTTTCGGGTTGAGCTTCATACCGTATCTCCGGACGACTTCAAAACATTCTTCTAAGTCGCTTGCATGACTGTTGCAAGCTTTGGATTTGACGAGCATGTCGTCTACATATACTTCCATGTTTCGTCCCAGGAGGCTTTTAAACATCCGGTTAACCATTCTTTGATAGGTTGCTCAGGCGTTTTTCAGTCCGAAAGGCATGACTAGGTAGCAGTATATCCCCTTATCGGTCCTGAAGCTAGTGCACTCCTGGTCTGCCGTATGCATTTTTATTTGGTTGTACCCAGCATAGGCGTCCATGAAAGACAGCAGCTTAAATCCGGACGTGGCGTCTACCATCTGGTCGATCCTGGGTAGCGGGAAGCAGTCCTTTGGGCAGGCTTTGTTTAGATCTGTGAAATCTATACAAACTCGCCAAGTCCCGTTCGGCTTGGGTACCAGGACCGGATTGGCTAGCCATTCCGGATAGTATACTTCGCGGATCATGCCATTGGACAAGAGTTTGTCCACCTCTTTCTCTAAGGCCTCGGCTTTCACCGAGTCGAGCGGGCGTCTCTTTTGCTGTACAGGGGGCATGTCCGGGTTGACATTGAGTACATGGGTGATGACATGAGGGCTTATGCCAGTCATGTCTTCTTGGCGCCATGCGAAGATGTCGATGGCGCCCTTCAGTGTTTTTACTATTCTTTCTTTTTCCTCCGGGTCCAGGCTCTTCCCTATCCGGAGTACTTTAGTGGAGTCGTCGTCGCACACTGGTATTTCTTCGACGTCCTCCATTGGTTCCACGACCTTTTCGGACCCTATACGAGGGTCCAGCTCATCCTCTTCAGCCTTCTCTATTTGGGGGGATTCCCGGACCATGAGTACAGGTAGGTGGGTGGCAACATTGTAACACTGCCTGGCCTCCCCCTGATTTCCCCTCACCGTTCCGACTCCGGCTTCTTGGGTAGGGAACTTTAGGCATAGATGTCGGATTGAAGTGATCGCACCAAAGTCGACTAGGGCCGGTCGGCCTAGGATTGCGTTGTAGGCTGTTGGACAGTCTACCACCACGAAGGTGCAATACTTAAATGTGCTCTGGGGGGTATCCGGGCACAGGGTAACTGGGAGTCTGACTTTTCCCATCGGGATCAGCGTCGTCCCGTTAAACCCTGTGAGCTGTGACCCACTAGGCGAGAGGTCCCGGTCGGTCAACCCTATCGCAGTGAAGGCTTCTTTGAAGAGCAAGTTCACGGAACTCCCATTGTCAATCAGGACCCTAGCCACCACTTTATTTGCGATGGGGGTCTCTATGACCAGCGGGTCGTGGTGAGGAAAACGCACCGTCTTGGCGTCTTCTTCCGTGAACGTTATGGGTTGGTCCATTAGCCGAGGCCTTTGAGCTGGGAGTTGAGTAACCTCCCACACCTCACTGTGTTTCATGGCCTCAGCATATCGTTTTCGCTCCTTGCGAGTGTTTCCTCCGATATGGGGACCTCCGGAGATCATGGCTACCCGTCCATTAGGCCGGGGCGGTAGCCCGGGGATATGCTGGGTGTCGCCTGCGGGAGCAGCTGGAGGCAATACTCCTGCTGTACCCCCTGGCGTTCCCGGAGGCATACCTCCGGCCACCTGCCCTGGATTAGGGTGGGGCAACCTATTTTTGATCCACTCATAGAGGTGGCCCAAGCGGATTAGATTTTCAATCTCGTCTTTGAGATTCTTACACTCATTGGTGCTATGACCAATGTCGTTGTGGTACTCGCATCTTTTACTCGGATCTCTTCGGGAGCTATCCTTGTACAATGGCTGTGGTCTCCGGTAGTGCGTATTTTTCCTAGTGGCAAAATATACACGTTCCTGGGAGTCCGTGAGCTCTGTGTACTGGGTATATTGGGGTGTGTACCCCTTCTTTTGGCGCTTCTCTCCCGTTCGGGTGCTGCCCTTGGAGGACCTTTTGCTCCTCGACCCCTGGGTAGGGCCTGTTAAGCTAGCAGTCGGGGCAGCCTGTGAAGGAGTTCGTCCATTCACCCCGGACGGGTTGCCGTAATGGGAAGATGCCGGTGCCAAAGCTTGGCCCTGGCTGTATCCGGGAGTAGCGGAGAACTGTATGCCACTTACTTGTGGAGTTGCGGTCGGGACGCACCCGAGGGCGACACTCCCGGCATGTATCCCGCTATCCCGTGGGATAATAGCCTCCGTAAGCCACGATCTGGGCTTCTTCGAGGTTAATATATTTTTGGACTCTCTTCTGGAAGTCCTGAAGGCTAGCAGCGCCTTCTTGCTGCAACTTGTTCCAGAAGGGAGTCCCAGTGCGGATTCCTGCTTGGAGAAGCGCAAGCTGTTGTCCGTCGTCGACCTTCTTGGTCTTTGAGGCTTCCTCTCGGAACCTCTTGATGTAATTCTTCAAGGTCTCGGTGGGCAGTTGCTTGATGTTGGTCAAGGCACTAACCTCCAAGTTAACCTTCCTGGCGGCGACAAATTGTCTCCGGAAGTTGGTTTGGAGTTTGTTCCAACAACCCACGGATCCTGGTTCCAGCTTTTTGAACCATTCCTCCGCTGATCCGCTCAGAGTGAGGGGGAAGCACAGGCATTTTGCGTCATTGCTGACCCGCATGACTGTCATGACACGGTTGAACCGTGACAAGTGATCGCTGGGGTCGGAGTTCCCAGTATATGCAGCCATTTCGGGCATCTTGAAGTTTTTAGGGAGCTCCGCCTCCAGGATATGCTTGGCACATGGCTCCCGATCCTCACTGTCCGAGTCGGAGTCGTCTCCCTTCTGCCTCCGGGAGACTCGAGCAATATCTTTTCGAAGTATGGCAAGTTCTGCCATAATCCCTTCGTTTACGATGCCGAGGAGACCACGGGCTCGTATCTTTTTGGTTAAGGTGATCCCGGAGGTCACCTTGATTCCCATTGATTTGATTTCTCGGATCAATGGGAGGACATCTCTGTCATCTTCTTCCTCTACCCACGGTTCCTGGTGCACGAAACGCTTTTCGGTCCCTCGATCCTGAGGGCCAAGACTCCCTCTTTGGGGCTTGCCCCTCTGCGGACCTTTCCCTTTAGGGAAATCTGAGCGGACCCTTCGCGGATCCTGCACCTTTTTCTTTCGCCCAGGGGTAGAAGTAGGGTTTTTTGTTTGATTTTCCTCAGCAGGGTGCCTTATAGGGCTAGGTTCCCTAGGTCTTTGCTGCTGAGAATTAGGCGAGGACGTCGCTGGCTGTCCGTCGAGCCCAGTGGCCATTGCCTTGGGATGCACGTGAATACCAGCTGCCTCCATGGCTTTCTGCATGGCTAGCATCACTTCCTGCATTTTTTGATTTTGCGCTTTCTGAGCTTCGATCTCGACTTCATGATCGATAGCTTTTTGTCTTAGGAGCACCAACTCCGAGTAACTTCCTCCGTCGTAGGCATACTCGTCGAGGTTTTCCTCGTAGTTCTTGTCGGGAACTATTTCTTCTTCTTCTTCCTCGGACTCCTCTGCTGCTCTTCAGGCTACATCTTCCTCATTGGGATCTTGAGCATCTTCTAGAGGGCGAGGATGACGTGTACTTCTTGTCTCCACCATTGTTGTGAAGTCAAATGCTTGTTATGTAGCAGCTTTCCTCAGCTCTCAATGAAAGCACCAAAATGTTGACCGAGATTTTCGACAACTATTAGAATATGATTATATTAAAGAGCTGTAAGAAAGTGAGATGACGATTTTTTACGTGGTTGGGGCGTTAATGAGCCTTAGTCCACGAGTCTTTGTTATTAATGGATGTATTTAATACAGATTCCACACTTGAGAGAATGATTTTTCTCATAAATACAGAGAATGTTCTTGGTGAGTATTTTCTCTTCTTGCTCTTTTGCAAACCAAGATTCTCGACCCCATTAAATGAGCTTTGAGGGGGTATTTATAGTGTTTTGGTGGGGTAATCCCTAGAATTGTTCTTACACATGTATCTGTAAGTATCCATAAAGTTGGGCATTTCCAATGAATATACCATGGGTGATGCATGGTCAAATCCCTAGGTGCTGTAGGGTTTTTATGAAGAATGTCCTTTTTGCCTTGTGATTGACGTGACTCTTCGCAGAGTAGCCGTCGCTAGACTTAAATGATCATTACTGTAGCGCTGTTGTTTGGGGGTTGTGCCGTCAGACTTTATTGCGTGTTACAGTCCCAACACGCTTCCTCCCATGCAGCATTAAATGCGACTTGATTGCTCGGGAGAGACCTGACATATCCCGGAGAGCCTTCACGCTATGCAAGCTTCCTGGAGTACCTTGTACTCCGGGTGCCTCCTCCGGGACCCATGCTAACAGCGCTTCCTTGTGGCGCACAAAGACTTAGCAAATGTTTACAAGTTATCTGATCCACGTGTCCCCTCTCGACTGGTCCACGTATTTTGGGTGAATTCTGGAGCAACACTTAGTATTATGTTATTTTTATTTTATTTAATATTAGTATTTTTTTTATTGTTATTTTGTATTTTCAAATATGTGTTAGTGTTTTAAATTAATTTTGTAATGAATTTTAATTTGTGGACTAATTAAAATGGTAAGATTATTTTTAAAATAAAATAAAATAAGGGTTAGAATGTAAAAAAAAAAAAAAATACATCAAATTGGTATAGATTTAAAATCCAACATTTATAATAGTGTAGAATTTGATGTATAATTTGGTGTGTTATTGAAGTAAAATAGTGTGAAGATTCCACACTAATTTAATAAAATAGTACACTATTGAAGATGCTTAAGTCATTTGGTGGCATATTCAATTTATATAACTTTCAATTGAAGGATGCATCCCCACAAAATGGAAAAAAAAAAACTAGTTTTTGTCTTTTTATAATTTTTTTTATATTTTTTTTAATTTGTTTCATAATTTTTTTCTCACAATTTTTTTTTTACAACAATTTATGTGAGTTTTTTTTTTTTTTTTTTGCTATCTTTTGTGGTACTTGACACCAATATATAACAGTATGCCAATACTATTTATGTTATTTAGCACTTCCTTTATAGCATTTTCTTATGAATGACCATTTTTTTACAACAACTTATGTGAAGTTTTTTTCTTAACGATCTTAATTTTTTTTTCATTTGAAAGATTTTTTTTATGTATAATATTTTGTACAATATTTTTTCTAGTTAATTATATTTTTTTAATTATTAATAGAACATTATTATTGGGGTAAGTTGAAAAATACCTCTTTTATTCATCAATTAATCAAATTTACCTCTAATTTTATATTTATTTAAAACATACCTCTTTTTATATATATTGTACCCAAAATACCCTTACATAAGAGAATCACATGGAGAGTCTCTTGAAGTGACAGGGGCAAAATTGGTACAATGTTTAAAAAAAGAGGTAAAAATAATAGATTTTCAAAAAGAAGGTAAAAATAAAAGAGGACAATATAAAAAGGGTATAGAGTGTAATTTTCTATTATTATTTGGCACCTTAAGGCCCAACATTATACAGATATGACACTTAATAATTAGTTAGTGCTTTTCCATATTATTCACTAAATCAAATTTGTGAGACTCGATAATGAAATACATCAATAACGGTATGCCACCATTTATGGTGTTTAGCACCTTCTGTAATATTTTCCTTATTATTTTCAATAGATGGTGTATAATTTGAGCTAAAAATGAGTCAAATTATATTTAGCCCAAATTTTATAATAGTGCTTTAATGCATTTAGAATAAAATTAACTCTCTTTTGATAGAAATGTGTAAGAAAATCAACAAAATATTTTACTAAAATATATAAAAAAATTCTATTAAATATATAAATAAAATGAAAAAAATTATTAATTACATTAATAAGTGGCAAAAAGTAAATAAAAAGGTAATATTTATTTTGGTATAAAATTTGGCACATGTTATATTTTGTGCTAAATTTAACACATGCTATATTTTGTGCTAAATTTGGCACAACTTTAGTATGTGCTAAATTTGGACCAGTTTATATAACACTATTAGAGTATACTTTTTTGAAGATGACCTGAAATATATATATATATATATATACGCTACATTTTTAACTTTTCATTAAAGATGCTCTTAATATGTATATATCCTTAATAATCTTAATTATAATTTTAACTTTTTTATTTCTAATTATACATAACTTTTTAAGTTTTTTTTTACTTGTTATGCACCACTTAGGTGGGGCTTTCTTATAGTCCGTCCTCTTTTGTATTTTCTCCAACTAAATAAGATTTGTTGGGTTTTATGCCCTAAATAAAACTCATTTCAATATAATCAGATTTACTTATTAATATAGATCAGAAATAACATTTAATGTTGCATGGTTCACATGATTTATTTCATGATTAATGTACATAATGTATGAATTCATCTGAAACCCTTTTCACATACTTGATCCTGTTTATTGTGCTGTCAACACATTGGAAAGTAAACATGACTATGTGAATAAAGTTTCCTAGATTTATCAGACATAGGGTTTTACTGATATGATAATCTACAACAGAGTTTACTTGCATTTGGAGAAGTGCTATGTTCTTTCCAGAGCATTGGTTAAAGTAAAGCTCAGGTTGGATGCATGGAGTATGCATCGGAAGGGACCGATATTGAACTTTGACTTAGATTTATTAAACTTACCGTAATATCTATTCAAGTCAATATCGCCTAGTTGATCCTAGATCAAATGATCTTAATCCTGATATGATTAGGCTCAATCTCGAGAGGCTATTCGTGTTCTTTGATTTGTTAGTTAAGCCTACTTTTAGGTCAGGGTGATACGTACATTTTGGGAACACGGTAGTGCAATTGAGTGGGAGCGCTATCATAAACATGGAATCTATAGCTTCTATCTGGCGAATAGTAAGCAAAGGATGATCTCCTTCGAGCTTGACCAAACGAACATAAATGGTGGAGTACTCATTTCACATAAGCTGAAATATCATTTATACGGGGTCAAGTGTTTTAAGGAATAAATACATTGTAGGGTGTAACGGTAATTTAATCCCTTTTACAGTGTAGATCATTCATATAGAGGATCATTGATCACATTAGGATTATAACAATGGATAACTAATGATGTGTCTATATGGTGGAACATATAGAGCATTCTATATACTGAGAGTGCAATTCTAAGTTCTATGCGTGGATTCAATGAAGAATTAATAAGTTAGTGAATTTTAGTAATAAATTCTTGATCTACTTATTGGAAGCTCGGTTATATAGACCCATGGTCCCCCCACTAGTTGAGATAATATTGCTTGTAAGACTCATGTAATTGGTTTTGATTAATCAATTATAATTCTCAAATTAGACTGTGTCTATTTGTGAAATTTTCACTAAGTAAGGGCGAAATTGTAAAGAAAGAGTTTATAGGGGCATATTTGTTAATTATGATACTTTGTATGGTTCAATTAATAAATATGATAAATGACAATATTATTTAATAATTATTTATAGTTATTAAATAGTTAGAATTGGCATTTAAATGGTTGAATTAGAAAATTGGCGTTTTTGAGAAAATCAAATGCAGAAAAGATAAAACTGCAAAATTGCAAAAAGTGAGGCCCAAATCCACTAGTATAGGGCCAGCCACTTTTGTAGGAAATTTAAACTGATTTTTTCATTATTTTAATGCCAAATAATTCAAACCTAACCCTAGTAGAATGCTATAAATAGATAGTGAAGGCTTCAGGAAAATTACACTTAAAATTTCTACACTTCTGATTCAGAAAAAACTGAGCCTTCTCTCTCCCTATCTTTGGCTGACTTCTCTTTCTCCTTCCCTCTTCAATTTCGAAAATCTTAGTGTGAAAGTAGTGCCCACACACAGCAAGTGATACCTCAATCATAGTGAGGAAGATCGTGAAAAAAGACTTTCAGCAAGAAGGAGTTTCAGCATCAAAGATTCAGAGAAAGAGATCCAGGTTCAGATATTGATAATGCTCTGCTACAAAAAGGAATCAAGGGCTAGATATCTGAACGGAAGGAGTCATATTATTCTGCTGCACCCAATGTAAGGTTTCCTAAACTTTATATGTGTTTATTTTATCGTTTTAGAAAGTTCATATTTAGGGTGTTAATAAACATACTTGTGAGTAGATCTAAGATCCTGGTAAAATAATTTCCAACAACTGGCTTCAGAGCCATGGTAATTGATTTACTTGCAAGAAATTTGGACTTTAAAACGATTGTTTGTTTATTTTTGGATGGTATCATGTTGTATTGAGTGTTATTTGATGATTGATTGATGTTTGTGAATTTTCGTAAACAATAATTGCGATTCTGTTTCTGAAATTATTTTTATTGGATAGTATGGAAAAAATTAAGCAAGTTACTTTTTTACAGAACTCAATTTCGATTTAATTTGAATTAGTTATGATTTTTTGAAGATTCAAAAAAATCGGAGTTGTGCTGAAATTTTCCTGCGATCGCGAAAACTGTCCGTACAGCTCACAATTTTTTCGTTTTTCTTCGATTTTTCATGCTTTTTCATGGAATTAACTTCCGATTTTTTGTGTAGTTCTATATTTATACTATTACTATTCCTAATTCAATTCTAATTATCATTATGAATTAATTTAATATCTTTTAAATTTAATTCAAGATATTAGTGTAATTTGAATTTAAAATAGTTACTATCTATCTTTTTTGCTTAATTATCTATCTTATTTTTAAATTTGATTATATATTATCTTATTTTTAAATTCAAGGTCAGATTTTAAATTTTTAAATTAAATCTTTTTTTTTTTTAAATAATTTAACCTTATTGAAATTTAAAATAAGATAACTATAATCATGTAATTTTAAATAGATATAAGATATTTTGCTAACTTTTAAATTTTATTATTTTATTTATTTAAATTACATTTAAAATCTGAAAAAGATATTCATTTATCTTTTCTAATTTTTTATTTAATTTTTTTTTATAAAATAACATTTAAATTTTAAAAGTAGTTAGCAAATTTTGAAATGATATTTAGGTTGGTTGAAACCTAATTTTTCAAAATTATAGGTTTAATTTTAAATTTAAATTTTTAATTAAATTTCGAAATTTTATTTCAAATTTTTTTTAAATTTCCGAATTTTTTTTTAATTAATTATTTATTTCGAAATTAATTATTTAATTTAAAATTAAATAAATCCTACATCCAACTATCCAGCTAACCTTGTTGCAGGAGTATGTGTTTTAGCTTATGTGTAAGTTTTCAAAACCTATTATTACTTGATTGCAAATAGCCATGGTTACTTTTTGCCAGATCTAATGATCTGATGGCTCCCTTGGTCAAGTAAATAATTTGTAACAGGTATATTTACAATCTTCTTTCATCTCTGTATGACCTAGCAACATGATAGGACCCATCCAAAGTGTGCCTGTGTGAGCCTATGTGTTTAATTTTATTATAGATGCATATAGGTTGTTGTTGCTAAAATAAATTATCATAGTTCTTGATAGAATTTATTTAGGCCCATTTAGTTTTTGGGCCTATTCAATTTATAACAGTTGTTCTTATTAAGGTTAAATTCCTCTCTTTTGGGCCTTGTGTGAGAGTTGGGAGCCATAGTAGTGGGTACGACATACTGATCCCAACACCCCCTCACATGAACCACCCCAATTGTGAAGACCCATTTGCCTGATTTGAATAACTGTACTAGGTTAATTAAACTAGTTTAACCTAATAAAATTGATTAGCAACATAATTAATTTCATTTATTTTGAAACTAATTTAAGAAAAATATAGTTTAAAGAATTTTTTTATTCTAAGCTAAACTATATGTATTTTCTTGTATTTAATTAAATATAGAATTATAACCATCTAGATTCTTTGTGGAGCTTAATTTAAATTTTTCATTAAATATTCCTATTTAAGTTGATATTTAGTTATCTTCAACTAACCAACTTAAATCTGAATATCTTTTGGATTTAAAATTTCAAAATTAAGTTGAGGAATTTTAGGCATTGGTTATTAAGATTCTTTAGATATTTTTTTTAAGTTAATATCTTTTCGAATATTAACTTAAAATGGAATATTTTAGATATTTTTTAAGTTAATATCTTTTCGAATATTAACTTAAAATGGAATATTTTCAAATTAAGTGGTTACAACTTAATTTTTGATATTTAATTAAATTTAAATTTGAAAAATATTTAGGTTCTAGATTTTTTCTAATACAACCTAAATTAGATATTTTTTTAAATTTTGTGGAAAAGATACTTAGTCAAATAAGATATTTTCTAGATAGTTATTTCTAGACTACTTATTATTTCTAATATTAAATAGGAAAATATTATACATTGTGAAATTAATTATTTATATAATTAATTTTGGTACAATTTATTTTAAGTATATTATTCCTAGTATTAAACTAGAAATTAATAATTAAGTCTTCTCTACACTTAATTATTTATTTCTTGAATTTAATACATTTAATTAATTTGAAAAATTAAATATCTAAGTTGATTTTCATCATGATACTTAAATATTTCTTTTTCATGACACTTAATTAAATAAAAAATTATTTTTAGTTGAAATTTATTTTTTCAACTAAATTTAAATAATTTTCAAAATATATTTTTTCTTTATTTTATTAATCAATTTTCGAAATTGCATTTCTTAAATACTGGAATTTCGAATTTTATTTGAAAAATAGATTAAGTTGTAAATTAATTATTTATTTTAATTAATTCTTGGATCAACTTAAATCAATGATTTTTTTCATTTATTGATCAATTTAAAATAAATTGAATTAAAGTATATTGTTAGAAATTGAATTAATTAGTCAAAGAAAAATCTAGATAGATGATATTTTTGCTTGAAGTATTTTTCTAGTGTATTTAATTAAATAGAAAATTAATATTTAAGTTGATTTTCATCATCATACTTAAATATTTGAAATTTTTCTTATATATTTAATTAAATAGGAAAATTATATTTTTTGTTGTAAATTAATTTTATTAATTAATTTTGGGCCAACATTAAATTAGAATAATTTTTCCAGGATTAATTTTTTTTATTTAAACATGCATTTTCGAAAATTGTATTCTTAAATACTTTAATTTTTCGAAATGCAATATATATTTATAGAAAATTAAATTTGAGTTGTAAATTAATTTATATTAATTTTGTAACAACTTAAATTGAATATTTTTCTAAATATTTATTGGAAATTATTACTAAGATGGAAGAAATACATGTTATTTTCATATCCATCTAAGTAAAATTTATGAATATTAAATTAAAATTTATTTTTAGAATTTTTCATTCTAAATTGGAAATTTTAAATAAATATATATTTAAAATAAATAGATTAAATAAAGAGAATCAAAGAAAATACAACTCACTTTAAATAATGAGCTTGATTATTATTAAGATATTCGATCTCCATTGTTGGTCTTACAAAAGTTAAATGTTTTCAATATAACCTCGAGACGTTAGACTTCGTCCCCCTATGGATGGTTATTCGTTGAACGCATTTAACACCGTAAGATTTCATTTGATAACTGTTTTGTGAGTTTTCGTCTCTATTTAGACTCTCCCCTACGGTGACTACTTAGAGATAAACTCATAAAACATGAAACAATGGTGGAAGCTCATAAAATGAGAATAACCTTGACTCTCGCCTACCGGGACAACGTTGGATTCTTATTTTGATCGAATAAAAGGTTGCTAGAATGGTTTCTATTTTAGATGAGCTGACAACTCTATTCAATAAATGATGCTTTGACTCTCGCCTAGGGACACTTTGTATCGGTTGTTGAAAACCTTGGAAATTATTTAGGATTGTATGTTTTAGTATTTTCACTAGTCAGTCCTACTTGCTATATGTTTATAATTTCTGAATTGTGTATGAATTTATCTGAACCATGTTATTTTCTGTTATTAAGTTGTAGTTTAATTTCGAATCTTCATTGTTGGTCTAACATGTTTGTTTTTCTAATGAGATAAATCCCTAATGGATTTTCACCATTAGACATACATAATAGTGTAAGATCTCGAAAGATAAATATTGTATATGCAACATCTAGCTGTTCATCAATTGATGACACCTTAGACTAGTATTTTTACGATATGAAACAAGAAGATTGTATAAATAAGATTACTTTGACTTTCGCTAATCGAAGCATCGTTGGATTCTTATTTTAAACGAAATTATCCTAATTCCTCTTAGCTTATTCATTTCGAATTAGCTTCAAAATATATCATTGGATGAATGGTCTATAAATCATTTAATTGTCATTATATTTTCTCTTAAGAAATTAAATGACGCATATGATTATAATCCCGAAATTCTATTCCCAATTGATATCAATCCTCAATCTTAGAAATCTCCTACTTGTATGGGCAAATCAGACTTAGAGTTAAATTAGTAGTGGTGGTCCAAGGTAGAATTACTCATTATATTTGGTATAAATTTAAGTCTTTGACTTTAATTTTAGATTCCAAATAGAAATTTTCTTATATTTCTAATTCCAGAATACAATACAGTTACACTTTCTCAAGTGTTTAATATCCATCTTCTATTAATGGATTAAAACTGTATGGAATATGAGTTAGGTATTCTGTGACCAGGATCCACTTGCAGTATTCTAAGAACTCTTTGATGTAACTAAACCTATGTCATCAAAAGACACGACCATTTTTTTTAATCTATGGCATTTGTATCTTGTTCATAGTGGATTTGACAAGATCAATCTCTGCAAAGAGTTAATATGCCTATATCCAGTGAAAGTAAGTTCATCTCATTTGCAGATGCATGTACATTCAGGGGTTGATATGAGTTTTTCGTTGTATTCTTAAAACGATAACTCTAGATTATACCTTTTAGCAAGAAATTTGAAATGTTTAAAAAATTTCATTAATTTCTAGCAATGGTTAAAACCATTAAGGTAAGTGGTTAAAGATCTTGCGAACTGATAGGGGTGGAGAAATAGTTAGTAGATATGCAGTTCAAAGATCATTAATTTGATTTTTGAAATATATCCAAACTTACCTCCCTAGAAATTTCGAGTTACAGATTGATGATTAGTTACTAGTCGTTGCCTAAATCCTTCTATGGTAATACAATTTCAGAATGATGTAATGGTTGTATACTAAATGTAAATCATTACTAGATTCATGGATGACCTAATCAAAATCTTAAGAAAAGCTAGAACTGTTAACCATGGTTTGTTAGCTGTTCTAAGTGATTAGGGGTGGACCATCCCATTGTCAATAGATAAGAAAGTGTTTGTTCAAACAAATACTACTTTTCTAAGAAAATGACTAAGTCTGAAAATCAAGTAGCAAATAAAGGAGATATTTTTCTTGATTCCAAAAGTGTTCTATCATCTTATATAACATATGATGATCCCACTGCCTCTGTTTTCTTGTCACAACCGAAGAGATCAATACCATTTAGTTTTCTTAGACATAATTCACGGTGCCTTGTCGTAGTGGGAGAGTTTCTAGGAACTCACCTTCTTATGACTTGGGAGACACAAGTGATTAAAATCCATTGTGAGTTTAAACAAGTAATGGATTGTCAAGATAAGAAACTAAGAAGAAAGCCAATAGAACTATGGTTTAATCCATTCACATGGAATAACCTAAAGTTTTCTATTACAAGGACATAAAAGGAAATTTTAGTTAATAAGTCTATTCAATGGACTTAACAAACTTCCTGTTCCTAGTATTATAGGTTTGAGTTTATCTAAACCTATGGCTTGTGGTATACCTGGTAATTACTTACTCTAATGCAAGCAACTTACTTTAGTAAGATGCTGAAGCATTTTCTTTCTAATGGCAATCTATAGAAGCTTCACAACTTCTTAGGTATAGATTTTATTTATCTAAGGAAAAGTCTTAACTATTCCAGAAAAGATAAAGCCATGAAAGAATTTCTTATATCAACAGTGAGAGGTCTTAGATATGCTTTTGTATGCCTTAGACCGTACACTGCCGTTGAGTGGGAGTAATGAGTAGGTATCGCATTAATCCAGAGAAGAACATTGGAAGACAATCAAGTAAATCCTAAGATTAAGAAGAGGAACTATATGTTAGTCTATAAGAGTGTGTTTAAAACTCTTAGACTACACCACATCAGATTTCGAAATTTGCCTATGTGCTAGTAAATATTTCTGATAAGATGGTGGTTACTCTGGGGGTGGAATAGTGATTTTGGAGAAGTGTAAAAACCTATCTGAAGTCTCTAGGTCTACCAGAGAGGGACTGAATGTTAAAGTTGCAGGAAATGTACTTATTCAGTCTAAGGAAAGTTCTATACATCTTTGGCACCATTCCAAATTGCCTTAAACTACTAATGTTAATTTCCTGATTAACCAAAAGTAGTTGCCAAAGGTATAGAATCCAGTATCCCAAGAGAGTAGACATATAGAGAGGAATTTCACATTATCAATGATTTTGTGATTAAAGGAAGAGTAATGGTGGAGAAAAGGTTGTGTTTAATTCAACCTTTCAGATCCTATTACGAGGAGTTTACTACTACTACACTTGATTTGTATATCAAGGTGTTGAGATTATTTGAAACGCACTTTTTGTTTTATATTAGTGCAAGTGGGAGTTTGTTGGGTTTTATGCCCTAAATAAAACTTATTTCAATATAATCAGATTTACTTATTAATATAGATCAAAAATAACATTTAATGTTGCATGGTTCACATGATTTATTTCATGATTATATGTACATAATGTATTAATTCATCTGAAACCCTTTTCACATACTTGATCCTGTTTATTGTGCTGTCAACACATTGGAAAGTAAACATGACTATGTGAATAAAGTTTCCTAGATTTATCAGACATAGGGTTTTACTGATATGATAATCTACAACGAAGTTTACTTGCATTTGGAGAAGTGCTATGTTCTTTCCAGAGCATTGGTTAAACTAAAGCTCAGGTTGGATGCATGGAGTATGCATCGGAAGGGACCGATATTGAACTTTGACTTAGATTTATTAAACTTACCGTAATATCTATTCAAGTCAATATCGCCTAGTTGATCCTAGATCAAATGATCTTAATCCTGATATGATTAGGCTCAATCTCGAGAGGCTATTCGTGTTCTTTGATTTGTTAGTTAAGCCTACTTTTAGGTCAGGGTGATACGTACATTTTGGGAACACGGTAGTGCAATTGAGTGGGAGCGCTATCATAAACATGGAATCTATAGCTTCTATCTGGCGAATAGTAAGCAAAGGATGATCTCCTTCGAGCTTGACCAAACGAACATAAATGGTGGAGTACTCATTTCACATAAGCTGAAATATCATTTATACGGGGTCAAGTGTTTTAAGGAATAAATACATTGTAGGGTGTAACGGTAATTTAATCCCTTTTATAGTGTAGATCATTCATATAGAGGATCATTGATCACATTAGGATTATAACAATGGATAACTAATGATGTGTCTATATGGTGGAACATATAGAGCATTCTATATACTGAGAGTGCAATTCTAAGTTCTATGCGTGGATTCAACGAAGAATTAATAAGTTAGTGAATTTTAGTAATAAATTCTTGATCTACTTATTGGAAGCTCGGTTATATAGACCCATGGTCCCCCCACTAGTTGAGATAATATTGCTTGTAAGACTCATGTAATTGGTTTTGATTAATCAATTATAATTCTCAAATTAGACTGTGTCTATTTGTGAAATTTTCACTAAGTAAGGGCGAAATTGTAAAGAAAGAGTTTATAGGGGCATATTTGTTAATTATGATACTTTGTATGGTTCAATTAATAAATATGATAAATGACAATATTATTTAATAATTATTTATAGTTATTAAATAGTTAGAATTGGCATTTAAATGGTTGAATTAGAAAATTGGCGTTTTTGAGAAAATCAAATGCAGAAAAGATAAAACTGCAAAATTGCAAAAAGTGAGGCCCAAATCCACTAGTATAGGGCCAGCCACTTTTGTAGGAAATTTAAACTGATTTTTTCATTATTTTAATGCCAAATAATTCAAACCTAACCCTAGTAGAATGCTATAAATAGATAGTGAAGGCTTCAAGAAAATTACACTTAAAATTTCTACACTTCTGATTCAGAAAAAACTGAGCCTTCTCTCTCCCTATCTTTGGCTGACTTCTCTTTCTCCTTCCCTCTTCAATTTCGAAAATCTTAGTGTGAAAGTAGTGCCCACACACAGCAAGTGATACCTCAATCATAGTGAGGAAGATCGTGAAAAAAGACTTTCAGCAAGAAGGAGTTTCAGCATCAAAGATTCAGAGAAAGAGATCCAGGTTCAGATATTGATAATGCTCTGCTACAAAAAGGAATCAAGGGCTAGATATCTGAACGGAAGGAGTCATATTATTCTGCTGCACCCAATGTAAGGTTTCCTAAACTTTATATGTGTTTATTTTATCGTTTTCGAAAGTTCATATTTAGGGTGTTAATAAACATACTTGTGAGTAGATCTAAGATCCTGGTAAAATAATTTCCAACAACTGGCTTCAGAGCCATGGTAATTGATTTACTTGCAAGAAATTTGGACTTTAAAACGATTGTTTGTTTATTTTTGGATGGTATCATGTTGTATTGAGTGTTATTTGATGATTGATTGATGTTTGTGAATTTTCGTAAAAAATAATTGCGATTCTGTTTCTGAAATTATTTTTATTGGATAGTATGGAAAAAATTAAGCAAGTTACTTTTTTACAGAACTCAATTTCGATTTAATTTGAATTAGTTATGATTTTTTGAAGATTCAAAAAAATCGGAGTTGTGCTGAAATTTTCCTGCGATCGCGAAAACTGTCCGTACAGCTCACAATTTTTTCGTTTTTCTTCGATTTTTCATGCTTTTTCATGGAATTAACTTCCGATTTTTTGTGTAGTTCTATATTTATACTATTACTATTCCTAATTCAATTCTAATTATCATTATGAATTAATTTAATATCTTTTAAATTTAATTCAAGATATTAGTGTAATTTGAATTTAAAATAGTTACTATCTATCTTTTTTGCTTAATTATCTATCTTATTTTTAAATTTGATTATATATTATCTTATTTTTAAATTCAAGGTCAGATTTTAAATTTTTAAATTAAATCTTTTTTTTTTTTAAATAATTTAACCTTATTGAAATTTAAAATAAGATAACTATAATCATGTAATTTTAAATAGATATAAGATATTTTGCTAACTTTTAAATTTTATTATTTTATTTATTTAAATTACATTTAAAATCTGAAAAAGATATTCATTTATCTTTTCTAATTTTTTATTTAATTTTTTTTATAAAATAACATTTAAATTTTAAAAGTAGTTAGCAAATTTTGAAATGATATTTAGGTTGGTTGAAACCTAATTTTTCAAAATTATAGGTTTAATTTTAAATTTAAATTTTTAATTAAATTTCGAAATTTTATTTCAAATTTTTTTTAAATTTCCGAATTTTTTTTTTAATTAATTATTTATTTCGAAATTAATTATTTAATTTAAAATTAAATAAATCCTACATCCAACTATCCAGCTAACCTTGTTGCAGGAGTATGTGTTTTAGCTTATGTGTAAGTTTTCAAAACCTATTATTACTTGATTGCAAATAGCCATGGTTACTTTTTGCCGCATCTAATGATACGATGGCTCCCTTGGTCAATTAAATAATTTGTAACAAGTATATTTACAATCTTCTTTCATCTCTGTATGACCTAGCAACATGATAGGACCCATCCAAAGTGTGCCTGTGTGAGCCTATGTGTTTAATTTTATTATAGATGCATATAGGTTGTTGTTGCTAAAATAAATTATCATAGTTCTTGATAGAATTTATTTAGGCCCATTTAGTTTTTGGGCCTATTCAATTTATAACAGTTGTTCTTATTAAGGTTAAATTCCTCTCTTTTGGGCCTTGTGTGAGAGTTGGGAGCCATAGTAGTGGGTACGACATACTGATCCCAGCACCCCCTCACATGAACCACCCCAATTGTGAAGACCCATTTGCCTGATTTGAATAACTGTACTAGGTTAATTAAACTAGTTTAACCTAATAAAATTGATTAGCAACATAATTAATTTCATTTATTTTGAAACTAATTTAAGAAAAATATAGTTTAAAGAATTTTTTATTCTAAGCTAAACTATATGTATTTTCTTGTATTTAATTAAATATAGAATTATAACCATCTAGATTCTTTGTGGAGCTTAATTTAAATTTTTCATTAAATATTCCTATTTAAGTTGATATTTAGTTATCTTCAACTAACCAACTTAAATCTGAATATCTTTTGGATTTAAAATTTCAAAATTAAGTTGAGGAATTTTAGGCATTGGTTATTAAGATTCTTTAGATATTTTTTTTTAAGTTAATATCTTTTCGAATATTAACTTAAAATGGAATATTTTAGATATTTTTTAAGTTAATATCTTTTCGAATATTAACTTAAAATGGAATATTTTCAAATTAAGTGGTTACAACTTAATTTTTGATATTTAATTAAATTTAAATTTGAAAAATATTTAGGTTCTAGATTTTTTCTAATACAACCTAAATTAGATATTTTTTTAAATTTTGTGGAAAAGATACTTAGTCAAATAAGATATTTTCTAGATAGTTATTTCTAGACTACTTATTATTTCTAATATTAAATAGGAAAATATTATACATTGTGAAATTAATTATTTATATAATTAATTTTGGTACAATTTATTTTAAGTATATTATTCCTAGTATTAAACTAGAAATTAATAATTAAGTCTTCTCTACACTTAATTATTTATTTCTTGAATTTAATACATTTAATTAATTTGAAAAATTAAATATCTAAGTTGATTTTCATCATGATACTTAAATATTTCTTTTTCATGACACTTAATTAAATAAAAAATTATTTTTAGTTGAAATTTATTTTTTCAACTAAATTTAAATAATTTTCAAAATATATTTTTTCTTTATTTTATTAATCAATTTTCGAAATTGCATTTCTTAAATACTGGAATTTCGAATTTTATTTGAAAAATAGATTAAGTTGTAAATTAATTATTTATTTTAATTAATTCTTGGATCAACTTAAATCAATGATTTTTTCATTTATTGATCAATTTAAAATAAATTGAATTAAAGTATATTGTTAGAAATTGAATTAATTAGTCAAAGAAAAATCTAGATAGATGATATTTTTGCTTGAAGTATTTTTCTAGTGTATTTAATTAAATAGAAAATTAATATTTAAGTTGATTTTCATCATCATACTTAAATATTTGAAATTTTTCTTATATATTTAATTAAATAGGAAAATTATATTTTTTGTTGTAAATTAATTTTATTAATTAATTTTGGGCCAACATTAAATTAGAATAATTTTTCCAGGATTAATTTTTTTTATTTAAACATGCATTTTCGAAAATTGTATTCTTAAATACTTTAATTTTTCGAAATGCAATATATATTTATAGAAAATTAAATTTGAGTTGTAAATTAATTTATATTAATTTTGTAACAACTTAAATTGAATATTTTTCTAAATATTTATTGGAAATTATTACTAAGATGGAAGAAATACATGTTATTTTCATATCCATCTAAGTAAAATTTATAAATATTAAATTAAAATTTATTTTTAGAATTTTTCATTCTAAATTGGAAATTTTAAATAAATATATATTTAAAATAAATAGATTAAATAAAGAGAATCAAAGAAAATACAACTCACTTTAAATAATGAGCTTGATTATTATTAAGATATTCGATCTCCATTGTTGGTCTTACAAAAGTTAAATGTTTTCAATATAACCTCGAGACGTTAGACTTCGTCCCCCTATGGATGGTTATTCGTTGAACGCATTTAACACCGTAAGATTTCATTTGATAACTGTTTTGTGAGTTTTCGTCTCTATTTAGACTCTCCCCTACGGTGACTACTTAGAGATAAACTCATAAAACATGAAACAATGGTGGAAGCTCATAAAATGAGAATAACCTTGACTCTCGCCTAGCGGGACAACGTTGGATTCTTATTTTGATCGAATAAAAGGTTGCTAGAATGGTTTCTATTTTAGATGAGCTGACAACTCTATTCAATAAATGATGCTTTGACTCTCGCCTACCGGGACACTGTATCAGTTTGTTGAAAACCTTGGAAATTATTTAGGATTGTATGTTTTAGTATTTTCACTAGTCATTCCTACTTGCTATATGTTTATAATTTCTGAATTGTGTATGAATTTATATTGAACCATGTTATTTTCTGTTATTAAGTTGTAGTTTAATTTCGAATCTTCATTGTTGGTCTAACATGTTTGTTTTTCTAATGAGATAAATCCCTAATGGATTTTCACCATTAGACATACATAATAGTGTAAGATCTCGAAAGATAAATATTGTATATGCAACATCTAGCTGTTCATCAATTGATGACACCTTAGACTAGTATTTTTACGATATGAAACAAGAAGATTGTATAAATAAGATTACTTTGACTTTCGCTAATCGAAGCATCGTTGGATTCTTATTTTAAACGAAATTATCCTAATTCCTCTTAGCTTATTCATTTCGAATTAGCTTCAAAATATATCATTGGATGAATGGTCTATAAATCATTTAATTGTCATTATATTTTCTCTTAAGAAATTAAATGACGCATATGATTATAATCCCGAAATTCTATTCCCAATTGATATCAATCCTCAATCTTAGAAATCTCCTACTTGTATGGGCAAATCAGACTTAGAGTTAAATTAGTAGTGGTGGTCCAAGGTAGAATTACTCATTATATTTGGTATAAATTTAAGTCTTTGACTTTAATTTTAGATTCCAAATAGAAATTTTCTTATATTTCTAATTCCAGAATACAATACAGTTACACTTTCTCAAGTGTTTAATATCCATCTTCTATTAATGGATTAAAACTGTATGGAATATGAGTTAGGTATTCTGTGACCAGGATCCACTTGCAGTATTCTAAGAACTCTTTGATGTAACTAAACCTATGTCATCAAAAGACACGACCATTTTTTTTAATCTATGGCATTTGTATCTTGTTCATAGTGGATTTGACAAGATCAATCTCTGCAAAGAGTTAATATGCCTATATCCAGTGAAAGTAAGTTCATCTCATTTGCAGATGCATGTACATTCAGGGGTTGATATGAGTTTTTCGTTGTATTCTTAAAACGATAACTCTAGATTATACCTTTTAGCAAGAAATTTGAAATGTTTAAAAAATTTCATTAATTTCTAGCAATGGTTAAAACCATTAAGGTAAGTGGTTAAAGATCTTGCGAACTGATAGGGGTGGAGAAATAGTTAGTAGATATGCAGTTCAAAGATCATTAATTTGATTTTTGAAATATATCCAAACTTACCTCCCTAGAAATTTCGAGTTACAGATTGATGATTAGTTACTAGTCGTTGCCTAAATCCTTCTATGGTAATACAATTTCAGAATGATGTAATGGTTGTATACTAAATGTAAATCATTACTAGATTCATGGATGACCTAATCAAAATCTTAAGAAAAGCTAGAACTGTTAACCATGGTTTGTTAGCTGTTCTAAGTGATTAGGGGTGGACCATCCCATTGTCAATAGATAAGAAAGTGTTTGTTCAAACAAATACTACTTTTCTAAGAAAATGACTAAGTCTGAAAATCAAGTAGCAAATAAAGGAGATATTTTTCTTGATTCCAAAAGTGTTCTATCATCTTATATAACATATGATGATCCCACTGCCTCTGTTTTCTTGTCACAACCGAAGAGATCAATACCATTTAGTTTTCTTAGACATAATTCACGGTGCCTTGTCGTAGTGGGAGAGTTTCTAGGAACTCACCTTCTTATGACTTGGGAGACACAAGTGATTAAAATCCATTGTGAGTTTAAACAAGTAATGGATTTTCAAGATAAGAAACTAAGAAGAAAGCCAATAGAACTATGGTTTAATCCATTCACATGGAATAACCTAAAGTTTTCTATTACAAGGACATAAAAGGAAATTTTAGTTAATAAGTCTATTCAATGGACTTAACAAACTTCCTGTTCCTAGTATTATAGGTTTGAGTTTATCTAAACCTATGGCTTGTGGTATACCTGGTAATTACTTACTCTAATGCAAGCAACTTACTTTAGTAAGATGTCAAGCATTTTCTTTCTAATGGCAATCTATAGAAGCTTCACAACTTCTTAGGTATAGATTTTATTTATCTAAGGAAAAGTCTTAACTATTCCAGAAAAGATAAAGCCATGAAAGAATTTCTTATATCAACAGTGAGAGGTCTTAGATATGCTTTTGTATGCCTTAGACCAGACACCTGCTGTTGAGTGGGAGTAATGAGTAGGTATCAGATTAATCCAGGAGAAGAACATTGGAAGACAATCAAGTAAATCCTAAGATTAAGAAGAGGAACTATATGTTAGTCTATAAGAGTGTGTTTAAAACTCTTAGACTACACCACATCAGATTTCGAAATTTGCCTATGTACTAGTAAATATTTCTGATAAGATGGTGGTTACTCTGGGGGTGGAATAGTGATTTTGGAGAAGTGTAAAAACCTATCTGAAGTCTCTAGGTCTACCAGAGAGGGACTGAATGTTAAAGTTGCAGGAAATGTACTTATTCAGTCTAAGGAAAGTTCTATACATCTTTGGCACCATTCCAAATTGCCTTAAACTACTAATGTTAATTTCCTGATTAACCAAAAGTAGTTGCCAAAGGTATAGAATCCAGTATCCCAAGAGAGTAGACATATAGAGAGGAATTTCACATTATCAATGATTTTGTGATTAAAGGAAGAGTAATGGTGGAGAAAAGGTTGTGTTTAATTCAACCTTTCAGATCCTATTACGAGGAGTTTACTACTACTACACTTGATTTGTATATCAAGGTGTTGAGATTATTTGAAACGCACTTTTTGTTTTATATTAGTGCAAGTGGGAGTTTGTTGGGTTTTATGCCCTAAATAAAACTTATTTCAATATAATCAGATTTACTTATTAATATAGATCAAAAATAACATTTAATGTTGCATGGTTCACATGATTTATTTCATGATTATATGTACATAATGTATTAATTCATCTGAAACCCTTTTCACATACTTGATCCTGTTTATTGTGCTGTCAACACATTGGAAAGTAAACATGACTATGTGAATAAAGTTTCCTAGATTTATCAGACATAGGGTTTTACTGATATGATAATCTACAACAGAGTTTACTTGCATTTGGAGAAGTGCTATGTTCTTTCCAGAGCATTGGTTAAACTAAAGCTCAGGTTGGATGCATGGAGTATGCATCGGAAGGGACCGATATTGAACTTTGACTTAGATTTATTAAACTTACCATAATATCTATTCAAGTCAATATCGCCTAGTTGATCCTAGATCAAATGATCTTAATCCTGATATGATTAGGCTCAATCTCGAGAGGCTATTCGTGTTCTTTGATTTGTTAGTTAAGCCTACTTTTAGGTCAGGGTGATACGTACATTTTGGGAACACGGTAGTGCAATTGAGTGGGAGCGCTATCATAAACATGGAATCTATAGCTTCTATCTGGCGAATAGTAAGCAAAGGATGATCTCCTTCGAGCTTGACCAAACGAACATAAATGGTGGAGTACTCATTTCACATAAGCTGAAATATCATTTATACGGGGTCAAGTGTTTTAAGGAATAAATACATTGTAGGGTGTAACGGTAATTTAATCCCTTTTATAGTGTAGATCATTCATATAGAGGATCATTGATCACATTAGGATTATAACAATGGATAACTAATGATGTGTCTATATGGTGGAACATATAGAGCATTCTATATACTGAGAGTGCAATTCTAAGTTCTATGCGTGGATTCAACGAAGAATTAATAAGTTAGTGAATTTTAGTAATAAATTCTTGATCTACTTATTGGAAGCTCGGTTATATAGACCCATGGTCCCCCCACTAGTTGAGATAATATTGCTTGTAAGACTCATGTAATTGGTTTTGATTAATCAATTATAATTCTCAAATTAGACTGTGTCTATTTGTGAAATTTTCACTAAGTAAGGGCGAAATTGTAAAGAAAGAGTTTATAGGGGCATATTTGTTAATTATGATACTTTGTATGGTTCAATTAATAAATATGATAAATGACAATATTATTTAATAATTATTTATAGTTATTAAATAGTTAGAATTGGCATTTAAAAGGTTGAATTAGAAAATTGGCGTTTTTGAGAAAATGAGATGCAGAAAAGATAAAACTGCAAAATTGCAAAAAGTGAGGCCCAAATCCACTAGTATAGGGCCAGCCACTTTTGTAGGAAATTTAAACTGATTTTATCATTATTTTAATGCCAAATAATTCAAACCTAACCCTAGTGGAATGCTATAAATAGATAGTGAAGGCTTTAGGAAAATTACACTTAAAATTTCTACACTTCTGATTCAGAAAAAACTGAGCCTTCTCTCTCCCTATCTTTGGCTGACTTCTCTTTCTCCTTCCCTCTTCAATTTCGAAAATCTTAGTGTGAAAGTAGTGCCCACACACAGCAAGTGATACCTCAATCATAGTGAGGAAAATCGTGAAGAAAGACTTTCAGCAAGAAGGAGTTTCAGCATCAAAGATTCAGAGAAAGAGATCCAGGTTCAGATATTGATAATGCTCTGCTACAGAAAGGAATCAAGGGCTAGATATCTGAACGGAAGGAGTCATATTATTTCGCTGCACCCAATGTAAGGTTTCCTAAACTTTATATGTGTTTATTTTATCGTTTTAGAAAGTTCATATTTAGGGTGTTAATAAACATACTTGTGAGTAGATCTAAGATCCTGGTAAAATAATTTCCAACAAGATTATCATAGTAATTTGTATTTTTTTGTAATGTTTAGAGTTGTGTGTTTTGTTTTGTTTGTACCAATTATTAATGCTTTTGTCATTTTCCTTTTTTTTAAAACCTCAATTTTTTTTCTTTTTTTTTTCAATTTTTTTTCTCTATTTTCGCTTTTAAAATATTTTTTTAAGTCTTATTTTACATTTTTTATCATTTTTTTCTCCGGTTTCTTTTTTCAAAATTTGTACTTCTTCTTCTTCTTCTTTTTTTTTTTTATTTTTTCTTATTTATTTATTGTTATACCCGAAATTCGGTTACGCTTCAAAGGATGACACGTGTCAGATAGTAGAATATGAATCACCTAATATAATGAAGTTATATCATTTAATGCGAAGGAAAAGAATAACTCGTTATATAAGGAATTAATAGAAAATATTTATAACTCGCTGACTATGTAGTCTTAAGAAAGACAAGGATAGAAAACTATTATAACCTATATCGACGAGACATATACCAGTCTCAAAGCACACATACCCAAAGAAATAATTCATTTATTCAAAGGAATAAAACGTAGTTACCCAAGGCGACCTCAGGTTACATATAACGAGACATCCACCTCGCTATTCATAAGAAACTGGACTAGGCGGATCATTTGTTAACACTTTAGCGTATTTTCTACATTATAATAGCTAAGGATAATAACTTGGAAATAGGCAAGAGATGATTGTCCAAATCAACATTAATCATCGACGAGTTAAGCGAGATGCTATTGTCCAAATCAGCATTGACCATCTTTAAGGATAAGAATAATATGCAGTTAAGCGATTATCTAGTATTATCCAACATACGATTTAAATGAAACGTGATCAATTCTCACGTTTCATTAAATGATTATAATTGAATTTAAATATAAATAACTTCCAACCTATATTCTTATAAATAGGGGCAAATCCCACAAAAAAAGGGATGCAGAATTTTAGAGAGAAAAACAAAAATACGTTCAATTGTATATTGTACTAAAAAAATTATCTTGAATAAGATAGACTCGTAGAACATGCAGATTTAACTGCAAAGCTGCGTAAAAATATTTAGTATTGTTGATAGTACTATTTATAATTTATTAATTTCTTATTATTTTTGTGTTAAATTTATTACGAAAAAGGCTTATTATTGGTTAACGAAAATCTGCGTTAACATTTCTTAATAAATATATAATAGTGTAGAAGACTATACGAGCATACATACGATATTAATAATTTTTTATTGCTATTCTTCTTTTTTTTTCAATAAATTTTTTGTTAATTATTATTTTATTTTTCTTCTAAACTTTGGTACTAGTAAATAATAGTAGAACAAATCACATAGATTTACATTTAAATAAGACGACTAATAATATTAATTTCATTAAGTAATCCTATATATATCAGTACACTATGTTATTGTTTAAACATAACTTTTTTTTTAGCAATTGTTTAAACATAATTGATGAAAGTAAGATGTAACCCACAAAATTTTAACGATGATTGCGTGCCTGTGGCACGTCCTCAACACCATGGTATATATATTTATATCTATTTGTATAAAGCAAAACATTAAACTGGTAAAATGACATTCTCAAATAGTACATCTCTTCCTGTTTAACTATTTTAGTATTTTTCTTCTATTTCTAATTTATAAAATTAAATCTAACCTATCATAGTGTAATATTTATTCTATATAAAGTGTGGCTATGTAATAAAATTCTTGGTTTAACGATACTTTTTGAATTTCTATGTTAACTTTAACAGAATATCCTATTAGTTAACATAATACTCTTTATTAATTTTATAATACTATTATATATATTTAAAAATAAAAATTATATAGATATTTTATAAAGAAATTTTAATTTAAATTTAGAATACTTAAAATGTTATAGATATTTTTAATCATATTTTTAAATTTATTGGTTTAACTTTAAATTAAAATAAAAAAAAATATGTAACTATTTTATATAAAGAAATTTAAATTTAAAATATTATAAATATTTTCAACCATATTTTTAACTTTATTATTATTTATTTTATATTTTAAATTGAAATAAAAAATATATTTTTTCGTAAAGTTTAGAAATAAAAAACCTTTATATCAAATTTACGAATCCAATCTATATATAAACACACTCAAATTTGATTATGTGAGTTTTGGTTAAGAATATAGTAAATTACAATGTATGCATTATCAGATACGTTACCTAATTAAGAAAATTTTAAAAATACGTATGTATAATTATATCCAAATGACACTCCAATGTAGCAATAGCTAATTTTTTTTCCTTAAAGATCAAATCTCAAACCCCATTTAAAAATTAAAAAAAAATACATCACCTAATTAAAAGAAAATTAAACATACATGTATTGCACTTAACATCACCTAATTAAAAAAAAAAAAAAACTAATTATACGTGCATTGCACGTAACATCAACCTGGGTATCTTTTATAATGCGTTTCATTAAATATATATATATATTTCTTTTTGATAGAAATATATATTTATATACATATGTATATGCACAAATTATTAAATACTGTGAGTTTCTTTTTAAACAGAACATTTATAAGACACATTACTACACTAGAGAAAATATTTTATTACTTGGCAAATAATATATTATATGCTTTAGAAGATACATTTTTATAAAGAATGATAGAATCTTCTTCATCCAAGAATTAATTATTTACATGTATTGAATATATCTAAAAATAATTTCACAAAATAATTATATTACTTTTTATTGTCTTAATCACTTTTTATTAAGAAAATTCAATTAGATCATAATAATAAATTAAATTATAAATAATTATTTTTTATATTATTTATAATTAAATTATATAGCACTTAATATAATATTAACCATGCGTGTCTTAAACGTAGCTTTTTTCTAGTCATTATATATATAAAAATATGTATAAAAGAATTTATAAATAATAAGTTTATGTGATATTTTATAACTTTTTCTTTCTATTTTTATTTTTATTTTTTGAGACTTTCACATTTTGTTTAAGGAACAAACACACAAATTACATTAATTATATAAACAACTTAAAATTATGTAACTGCCAAAAAGTTTCTATTATACCAATTAATTAATTATTTTTTGTTACATAACTAGTTTTTTAATTAACTCTTAAGTGACCTTTTGATTTACTGACTGTTGTTTTGATTGTAATAATAACTATTTGATATATATAAAATATTTTAATTGTATTAATTATTGTAATTTAATAGTAGTTTGTCAAAATGATATTTTAATAGTTTAACTTAATATATATTAATTGATTTTAAATCACTCTGTAGCATTAACTTTTTTTTTTTTCATTCTATTTTCACTATTAAATAAATTATATAATATATATATATATAAAATGTTTACAAGAAATGTAACTTTTACCAGCGCATTTCGCAAACTGCACTGACAAAGAGATCAAAGTTTTGCTAGCGTACATTTGCAGTGGCTAAAATCTAACTTTTACCAGCATATTTACGCGCTGGGAAAAATCTTTTTTGCCAGCGCTTTTCATTTTATGCTTGCAAAATTTCTAATACCAACATTGATTTGTCAATCCCCTTTTGCCAACACGGGTAAATTCTATTTTACCAGCGCAATACCAACTTTTGTCAGCACAAAAATATGCTGGCAAAAGTGACATTTCTTGTAGTGTGTATATATATCAAACTGCCTAACTCAAATTAAATTATAATATATATTTTAATTAATTAATAATTCAACATTTAAATAATTAATCAAATAAATAAAGAAAAATCCCAAATTCTAAAGAACCTTGAATTTTTGTAATTCAAATTCAAACTTTACCACAATTTATTAATCACTTGTATTTACATTAATATGCAAAAATAGGGTTAATGTAAAACATCATTTGTTTCAAATTCTACTTCATTAATTAAGAAGGCAACAATTATTATTAAAAAAAAATAGTCAAAATGTAATTATTCTCAATTAATTGTTTCTAAATTAATACTCTATATAAAACACACATGAAATTACAACTACATAGAAAGTAAAAAAAAAATAACTTTCAATTTAATGATATGAAATTTAGTTGTTGGCATTTCATTATCGGAGTGAAAAAAAACAAAATTGTTAAAATTGTTTTTTAGGAAGGTAAATCTCTCATGTTTTTTTTTTTTTTTTTAATTTAAATTTATTATTTTGAGTAAATCTTAAGTTTTGAACTATTTGTAGTTAATAATCTTGCTTTATATAGTATTAGCATTTCATTTGGTGAGTGGAAAAATAAGAATTTTAAAATTAATTTCTTAACAAAAAGATAAATGTCATTTTATATATTTCTTTAATTTTATTATTTTGAGTAAATTTTAAAATTTCTTATGAAGTTTTGACTTTATTTTATACACTAAAAAAAAATCTTACTTTTAGCCACAACAAAACTTGTAATTAAAAGTAAAAAAATTGTGACTAATTATAAATTATCATTCTTATGTTGTGACTAAAAAGTCCGTGGCTAAAGGTATTATACACAAAAATTATAATTTATTGTGACTAAATGTATTTTTAGTCACAATACTTGTTGTGACTAAAACTAAATTAGTGCCAACTTGTCACAAGTAATATTTTGTTGTGACTAAAAATCACATATAGTCACAAAAAAATTATGTTGTGACTAAAAATTGTCACTAAAAATAACATTTTTCGTAGTGATAATTTGTTTGTAGTTAATAATCTTACTTAAAACTAACAAATACATTCTCGAATAAAATATGAATACTTAAAAATTAAATTTAGAAATCAAAATATCTGAGATTGGTAGCGAACTTATTTAATTATATCTAGTAAACATCGATCCCACGTTTTGCGGCGGATGTATAAAATATATTAAATTACATATAAAAAATAAATTATGTATTTTAATTAATAATAATTACTTAGTAAAATTATTTTAAAATTTTAACTTTACTACTAAAAAATTTGCGACATAAATACTTAAAATATTAAATTTGTTGCTAATAAATATCGAAATTCGAAAAATAGTAGCATAAATTTTCAAATTTCTAAACTTAACAGTTTCATTGGTACCCAATTTAGTAGTCTTGAACGGAGACCAAGCCAAAGAATAAGAATAAGAGAGAGATTTGAGTTTAGGTTTGCACTACAAGAAACCCTAGTTTTACCGGCGCAGTTGACCAATTGCGCCGGCAAAAGTTGTCAGCATAAATGAGATGCTGAATTCGGGATTGGATTCAGCTATAACTTTTACCGGCGCATTTCAAAAGATGAACAATGAATCGCCAAATGGCGCGAACACATGTCCACTTCTGTAAGGCTTTTACCGGCGCAAAATTGCGCCGGTAAAAGTTTCCCAAATTTTGGTGGGAATCTTAACCGCCCTCGTGAAAATTTGGGGGGAAATAATCCGCGTGGAAATTGGTGGTAGGTGGGATTACTTTTACCGGCGCATTAATGCGCCAGTAAAAGTGGTAAGCGAAACAGTGCGTTTGGGTTTAGGGTTATATGACCACTTTTACCGGCGCAATTCAATGCGCCGGTAAAAGTGTTCATATATCCCCTTCGACGAGCAGACCCCATTTCTGGTTTTTTTTTTCTCTCAAAAAATCCCTCCTTCATCCCTCTCTTTCAATCTCACTCATTCTCACTCAATCTCACTAATCTCTATCAATCTCACTCAAAATCTCACTCATTTCTCTCAAAATTTTTGTTTTTTTTTTGGAAAAAAATTCCCCACCGCCAGCAGCCACTCACCACCGTCCATTGGGCACCACCACCGGCCGCCAGTAGCCTCCACCGCACACCACCCGAAGCCCCACCTCCTGTTATTTGTGGAAGGTATTTTTTAATTTTTTAATTTTAATTTTTTTTTGAAAAGTTTATCTATAGGTATGGATTAGTGTAAATGTGTATGTGTATGTGTTTATTAGTGTATATATGTGTATATATATGTATTTCTGTATGTGTATGTATGTATGTGTATGTGTATGTGGATGTGGATGTATATATGTGTATGTATGTATGTGTATATGAGTGTATGTATATATATGTATATGTGTATGTGGGTGTATATATGTATATATGTATATATGTATATGTGTATGTGTATGTGGGTGTATGTATATATATGTATATGTGTATATATGTTTATGTGAGAGTATATATAAATATGTGAGAGTATATATGTGTTTATGTGTGTATATGTATGTGTATGTGTTTATGTGTGTGTGTGTATGTATGTGTATGTGTATATATATGTAAGTTTAAGTATAAGTGTATGTATATATATTTATGTGTGTATATGTATGTTGATATTTTAATTATTGGGTTTTATTTTTATGAAATTAGGTCCCGTTTACCGGCCCGAAGCACCGCTTCCTGCTTGTTGTTGTCATTTTTGGACTGCTTCAGGTTTGTTTTTTTTTTTTCTTTATATTAGTAATAAATTTAATAGTTTTGTTATAAGTTAGTATGCCTATACATATTAGTGAAGTAGGTTCTGTGATAAAATACTACAATCTGATCGGTGGTGTGATTTATTGTTTTTCATATGTTGTTATGGAAAGTTTGTTTGTGCTATATTCATAGGTTTTGAAAATTTTGGGTTTACGCTTTTTAAGCCGTTATGCTGCCCAAATTTTGGTAGATAATTATGTAATGTAATTTTTAATTTAAATAAATTAAATAAAAATTTGTTAAATAATGTATATCATAAAATGTCAAAAGTATGCAAAAAATATATTTAAAATTTTTAAACTTTATAATATTTAATTTAAATAAATAAAATAGAAAAATATAAATTAGTATATATTAAAAAATATAATAAGTAATCAAAATATTTGTTTTAGTAATCTTTAATTTAAATTAATATATATTATAAAATATAATAGGTAATCAAAATTTCTTTTTTATTTTAAAAAATTTGTAATCTTTAATTTAAATAAATAATATTAAAAAATTAGTATATATTATAAAATATAATAGGTAATCAATTTTTTTTTTTTAAAAAAAATTTGTAATCTTTAATTTAATTGAATAAATGTGAAAATTATAAATTACTAATTATTGTTTAATTTTAAAAAGTAAGTAAGTGATATTATGAACTTTAAAAAGGTTGTAATTTTTAAGTTTAATAAATAAAATAGAAAATTATAAATGAATATTTATTACAAAATTGAAAATGTAAGCAAATGATATTTTGAAGATTAAAAGTTTGTAATTTGTAATTTAAATAAATAAAATAAAAAATTATAAATTAATATTTGTTATAAAATTTAAAATGTAATGAAGTGATATTTATAAATTTTAAATATTTATACTTATAATTTAAAAATAAAATAAAATAAAATTTTAAAGTAATTATAGTAAGAATTTAATCTAATTATCATAAAGTAAGTGTAATTATAAAGTAAGTACAAATGAGCATAATATATTAAAATAGCATAAAATTAAATTTTTATTATCTTTTCTTGATCTCTTTGGTTATACACCAAAGATAGGATAGTAAAATTGTATTTGTATTTGTATTATCACATAGTGATAATTTTTTTTTTTTAATTTTACACATGCACGAAATACCTTAGACCCGTTTGGAGAGGCTGAGTCAGTAAGGACTCTTAAATACGCTTCTCCAAATTATCCAGGACTGTTTATCCGCATGGATAGTTTGAGCTTGTTTTATACTTATAGTATGATCTATTGCTTATTTGATTATTTCATTAGTAGATATTTTGGTACGTCTTCTTACACGTTCTTGTAAGTCGGCAAACTTAATTATTACAAGTTTGCTAACTTATAAGAACTGTGGGGAGGTGCTGCCGAAATTTTTACAAAAATGAAATAATCTTAAGAGCGTAGATTGTACTATATGTATATTACAAACCTGAATGGGATAGGTTCTTTACCCTTTTAGTAATGGAGTGAGAAGGTGGATTAGGACACTTGCACATTTTCTTGTTTTTTTTTTAAATTGTTTTTGTTAATTACTTCATAGTGGAAGATGCCTACCAACCGAAGTTGGATGAAGGCGCACCGGCGCTCTGCAGAGTTTCGAAGTGGCGTTGACGAGTTCGTTGCGGTAGCAACGAACCACGTGAATTCTGACGGATTAGCTCGATGCCCATGCATGCGGTGTTTGAATGTGAATTTCCACACACCTGCAACTATAAGGGTTCATTTATTTCTCAGCGGGATCCAACCTTCGTACAACCCCTGGTATTTCCACGGGGAGACTTTCTCTCAGCCCGCAGTTGAACTTCCAGAAAATGACGAAGAAGAAATGGCAGATGTGTTGGCGGACATGTTAAGAGGGGACCCTAGGTTTAACGAATCTGCTAACACGACTGATTCTTTCAATGAGCCCCCTATCAACGACAACAATAAGTTTGATGACTTGTTTAAGGAGATGGAGGCTGAGTTATATCCAGGTTGCAAAAAATCAGTCCTCAATGCACTGGTAAAGCTTATGCACTGCAAGGTTTTGAATAGGTGGAGTAACCACTCTTTCGATATGTTGCTGTCCATCTTGATTGATCTATTTCCAGAGGGGACAAAATTACCGAAGTCGCATTATGAGTCGAAGATGCGATTGCGCAATCTAGGTTTGGGTTACGACTCAATAGATGTGTGCAAGTATAATTGTGCTATTTTCTGGAAGGAGAATGAGAAGAAGGAGTTTTGCCCTGTATGTGGCGAATCACGATGGGTGAAAAGAAAGGGTAAGGGGAAAAAAGTTCCTCACAAAGTTATGCGTTACTTCCCACTCACACCTAGACTAAAACGATTATATTGCTCAAGACACACTGCAGAGGATATGCGTTGGCATTACTCCCAGAGACCAAAAGAAGACGGTGTGCTTAGGTATCCTGCGGATGCTGAAGAATGGAAGCAGTTTGACCGCCTTCATCCGTCTTTTGCTGTTGAACCTAGAAATGTCAGACTGGGATTAGCGACTGACGGTTTTAATCCATTTGGCAACATGATCAACTCTTACAGCCTGTGGCCAGTTATTTGTGTCCCGTATAATTTGCCACCGTGGAAGTGTATGAGTGCTGAATCGTTGTTGTTGATCTTTTTAATTCTAGGTCCATCATCTCTTGGGAAAGACATAGATGTATTCATGAGACCGTTAATTGATGAACTGAAGCTGTTGTGGGAGACGGGTGTTGAAACCCGAGATGCCTACAACGGAACTGTGTTTTCAATGCGTGCGGCAGTGTTGTGGACAATAAATGATTTTCCTGCTTATGCTCTAATGTCTGGTTGGAGCACAAAAGGGTATATGGTGTGTCCCACTTGCAATGAACATACTCCTTCCATTGGCCTAAATAGTAAGATTGGATATGTTGGCCACAGGCGTTTTCTCGAAATGAGTGATCCGAGAAGGAGAAGCAAAAAGTACAATGGTAAGACTGTGAAGAGAGCACCACCTCATGTATTGACGGGGGATGATATTTTAACTCAATTAGACCGAATTCCATTGACTTTGCCTGGAAAACACAAACAGTTCGGGGGTGTGAAACGGAAGCGTTCTAGTGAAGAGCTGAATTGGTCTAAAAAAGTATTTTTTTTGAGCTTGAGTATTGGAAGTCAAAGTCATTATGACATAATCTTGATGTAATGCACATTGAGAAAAATGTGGGTGACAGCTTAGTAGGTACTCTTCTAAGTATCGACGGGAAGTCAAAGGATACCGACAAGGCGAGAATGGATTTGCAAGACTTGCAAATACGACGAGAGTTGTGGTTGTATGAAGACCGGAATGGGAAGTGGAAAAAGCCTCCAGCTAGTTACACACTTAGTGTTCAAGAACGGATTGAATTTGCAGACTTCATAAAGTCTGTACGATTTCCCGACG
The DNA here is from genome assembly GCF_029168945.1 of Cannabis sativa. NCBI lineage: Eukaryota > Viridiplantae > Streptophyta > Magnoliopsida > Rosales > Cannabaceae > Cannabis > Cannabis sativa. The sequence continues at coordinate 67,509,582 of NC_083601.1, forward strand.
GTTTTGCAGCAAACTTAGACAAAAATGTAAATTTGGATACGGGTAAGATTTCCGGGCTCAAATCACGTGATTGTCATGTGTTGTTACAATGTTTACTACCGGCAGGTATCTGTAAGTTCTTGAAAAAAGAAATCCGGGACACAATCATTGAGCTCTGTGTGTATTTCAAACAATTATGCTCAAGAACACTTAATGTTTCAGATTTAGAAAAAATGCAAACAAATATTCTAACTATTTTGTGCAAGTTAGAAACAATTTTTCCACCGGCTTTCTTCGACATAATGGTTCACGTAGTTATGCATCTCCCTAAAGAAGCTATACTAGGTGGACCAGTGCAGTACAGGTGGATGTATCCCATTGAGCGGTCAATGTCTGTGTACAAGCAATATGTCAGGAATCGTGCTCGTCCGGAAGGCTCTATTGCTGAATCTTTTGTGGTTAATGAGACATTAACCTTTTGCTCAATGTACTTTCGAGAAGTCGAAACTCGATTCAACCGTTCTGACCGGAACAATGACATTGTCCAAAACATGCCAACTCGACAATTTTCTGTATTCAAGCATGTTGGCCGACCCCTCGGTATGAGGACAGTCGACACCTTACCCATGCAAAGCAAGCGTAAGGCAGAGTTGTACATTTTGAACAATTGCACAGAGGTTGAGCCGTATATCAAGTAAGTATAAATTCCAAAAACACAAACACACAATAGTCGACTTCATCTAAAAAATTCTTAACTTACTAAGTGCATTATATTATATAGTGAGCACAAGGAGTTGCTTCAAGCAAGGGGTGTAGGCAATATTGAAAAAGTGCAAGAGACTGAGTTCCCTGAATGGTTCAAAACTCGAGTAAGTCTTGTTGCCTCTCAATACTCTTAATCTTGTTCTCAATAACTGTTCAACTTTTCTTAATTTAATATTTTTCCTGATATGTAGATTAATGAACTACGGTTGAGCAACTAGGGTGCAGTGTCAGATGAGTTGTATGCTATCGCTAACCCAGCGAATGCAGCAATTTATTTTTATCCAGGGTGCATAGTGAACGGTATTAAATTTTTGGTCAAGGAAAGGGAGGATAACCGCAAAACACAAAATAGCGGTGTTATGGTCCCCGGTGAAGATGGACAAAATTTTTACGGCACACTTGAAAAAATTATAGAGTTCACTTATTTAAAAGACTGCAGTGTTCTCTTATTTTTGTGTAAGTGGTTTGACACTAACGAGAGTAGAATGGATAGTGACGGTGTTATTACTAGCATTTGCGTCAACCGACAGTGGTACCAAAATGAACCGTTCATACTTGCATCGCAAGCAAAATTGATCTACTACATTCCTGATTTGAAGAACAGTAAAGACTGGCTGATTGTAAATGAGTACATACCGCGAAATGTTTAGGACTTCCCGGACACGGATGGGGAGACACCCTTTGTACAGGAAAACAATTCAGCTGAAACCGAGTTCGTTGTTCAACTTCCACAGTTGGATGATGTTGACTATGTTCGCCATGATGTCGACCTAACTGAAGTTGCAAACATCCATCGTGTGAATTCAGAGCCTCAACAATTTGATGATTTCATTGTGGATGATGACAACGAGGGTCTAAATACCGAAGAAGACAACTCCTTAGAATTAGAGAGTGACAGTGATGATAATGCTGTATATGTAACTGATGATGAGGATGATGAATTGTAATTGAAATAGTGTTTTAAATAAAATAAAATTACAACCCTTCTTCTTTAATATGTTTTGCAATTTGTTAGTTTATTTTATTTAAAAAATATGTGTTGTATATGTAGTACGTCTACACCAGGTGGCAGCAGTTCGAAAAAAAAGGGGGTCAGAGGTAAATACAAGGGCAAGAATGTTGAGGAGGAGCTCTCCAAAACACAATCTGCCAAGTTACAGATTGAGGTGCACGCAGAGACTGGCACCCCCGTCGGCAAAAACGGAAAAAAATTCAACAATATGGCGAAATGGATGACTCGGATGTCTATCCCCATTAATAAATTCAAATGGGAAGATGTCAGTAGAGCTGACATCAATGCACTCTGGGATAGACTTGAGGTATGTCTTAATAATTTTTTTAATTTCTAAATTACTATACTCTTACTAAATTGTAATTAATGTATTAATTTGTAACTTTTTGCAGACCAAGTTTGTCCTCTCACGAGATAACCCTACATTCGTAGACTACGGTGAGTACGAGATGTCAAAGGGTTTACGTGACTGGAGGGCAGACTGCAAGAAAAAGTGGATACAAAACATTGAGGAGCTTGGACATGAGAGGGCCGACATGTCACCTCCTGAGGGAGTAACTCAAGAGGTGTGGAGTGACTGCATCGCTTATTGGAGCACAGACAAACAAAAGGTACATTTTTTAAAATTTCTAATTTTAGTAATGTTTAATTTATATAGTCAATAATAAATAATTAATTGTTAGAAAAATTATTAATTTCAAAGTAGAGCAAATGAAAAATAAAGAAAGTCGGGGTAAGATGAAATTTCTAGGAGGCTGGGGCTCCAAGCCTATTGTTTCACATGTTGTCGAGGGGGTAAGTTTATATTTAACTATCATTCATTTAAATTTTTCTAGTAAAATAACAATACTAATATATTTTCTCTTGAAAATAGGCTAACCTCGACACAGGAGAACTGCCAACTGCGGTGGAAACTTTTCAAAAGTTTCACCATAAAGGCAACAATTGGCGCAACGAGTTTGCACAACAAGCTTACGTAAGTTTACGTTTTAATTCAATTTTTATTTATTTTTTTCAATTTATTTTGTATTAAAATTAACCATTTAACTTATTTGTTTGTTTTAGGAGAAAATGGTTGAAATAGCGGCAACTCAACCAGCGCCCACTGAAGATGAGCCCGAAGAGCCTGCAGTCGATCCTACACAGTACCCCCGAGACTTACCTGTTATGACGCAAGTACTCGGGGAACGATCTCGGCATCTTAGAGGCTTTGGCCATCTCCCTGCATCGAAGGGAGTTGGGGCCAAAAGAGCACTCGCCACGCATCCTTCAGCCCCACCGACCGTTACAATGGAACAAGACGAGGCTTTACAAGAAAAAGTGGAGGAAGCGGAGCAGACAACTCAACATACGAGGCAGCAGTATGAGACACAACAACTCTACCTCAGACGATTCCAAGATCAGTTTGAGTATCTTTCTCGAGCTGTGCCGGGTTTCAACTTGCCTCCCATGGATCTTCCACCATTGCCCACTCCTGGTGCTGGATCGTCGGCTGCTCCTGGTGCTGGATTTGAGTTTGTATTTATGAGATCTGTTTTTTTTTTATTATTTATTTTCATAGAATTTGTGAACTTAAAATTTCATGCTATTTCGATTATTGGGATTGAGAGAGTAATTTTTTATACGGAAATTAAAGTTTGTATTTTTCGTTCCATTAATTAGAAAATATTAGTAGAAAGTTTATGGAATGAGAATTTTGAATATATGAAAATAGAATTATAAAAGATAACATTTGAATTGAGAATCAAAATTTATTGTTAATCTCCTTAAAAAATTTATTATTAATCTGTAAAGATATGGTTGGAAGAAGATAGAAAAAAAAAAATAATTGATATTTATTTCATTTAATATGTTATAATATTTTTTCTTTTTTGAATAATATAAATTTGTTTTAATTAATTATTTTTGTTTTTTAAATTATTTTTTCTAAAAGAATTATTAGATTGACCAATACTATATTTACATGTGGCACTTTATTGATCTACTAACAGAACGTTAAATTGGGTGTTAAGTTTAGAAATTTGAGGATATCAATAGGAACTACAATGATGAATCAACTTTATATGACCAGGATACAAAAATAACGCATTATGAAAAAATTTGATTCATAATCTCACACTTGTTTCTTCTACATAATCTCACACATGCTTTTTTTTTGTTCAATTCATAAAGTTTGATTCCTTATATATATATATATATAAAAAAAAAATATTCTTCCATTCTGCAAAGTAAAAAAAAAATTCACACATATATATAGTTATGAATGCGTATATATATAAATAATGTAATAATTATTTAATTTAATATTATTAATTTAGTTTATATTTATTATTATATATTTTTCTTAAAAAAATTAATTAATTTATGATAGATATTTTTATGAAAAATTTATTAAAATAATAGTAAAATATCAATTTGTAAATTTATATTCTAATAAAATATTAAAAATGAGAAAATTATGGAAAAAAAAAAAGAAAAATAGGTTTGGAGAGATTTTAGGATGACACGACATAATTCCTTTACTTTATATAAAAGAAAAATAGCTTTGATTTTAGAGTGACGTGTTACTGCATAATTCTTTTCTTTTATATAGATACATAGATTATATATAAAAGAAATTGAAATATAGTAAAATAAAACTCTTAAAATACATTATTTAAAATATATATTTATGTATATAAATATCTACCAAAAATATCCCTAGAATATACCATAAATATAATTTAAATTTAAAAGAAAAACAAGTAAATTTGCCTAGTTGATTATTTTTGTAAGGCTAATATAATATATTTATTTTCTTATTATTTTTTATTTGATTTGATTTTCAGTTTTTCTAGTGTTATGTATATATTTCTATAATATTAATACATCGTGCAGACAATATAATTGTTGGTTGTTCGTGGCTAGCAATAATATTAAGAGGATGGTTTTCGATAAATTGTACTTATGAAATAAATTTTTTCTTCTTTTTTCCGAAAGAATTAACTTATGAAATATATAATTATTAATGTATATATATAGTTGATCAGTAGATCTTTGCAGAGAATAACACTAATGGGTATACTTTTCGTGTTTGACATTTTTAATAAAAAAGTGTTAATTAATTAATTTGAATTGGTTATCATTGGGATGGTTGAATTAAGCTGCTAGATCATGAAGAAGAGCTCATGAAATATATGATAGTATTTCTCACACGTAACCTAGCTAGTGTGTATTAGGTGGAGTTATTATATTAGTTGAGGGAATTGATCTTATATATTATAAAAGTCATATGGAAAAAAGAATTTTTACTTTGACATTAAATCAAAAGTCATGTTCTTACTTCTTAGTTTAATGAACATGATATATATATATATATATATATATATATATATATATATATGTTCCTTCAAAAAAAAAAAAAAAAAAAATCAAAAGTCGGCCAGAAAGCATTTTCTTAAATTGGGCATGTGATATATAAATGAGAATATAAGACTCAGATTTATTACACTAGCTTGCTTTTCCAAGTTTAAGATAATGTTAGAAATTTTGATAATAAATAGTAATAAGTTATTATATAATAATGATATTATTATGACTTTCATGCATGCGGCATATATGCAATTTATAAAATGTCTCCATCACAATAATTATTTTCTGGATTTAGTATTAAGTATTCCACACCAAACCCAACCATTGTTGCTTTCTGCTTTTTTTAAAGATAACAAAAAGATTATTAATCCATTAATAATAGGTCACAAAGTCTAATTACAATTGAAGGTAATGCTCCAACAGCAAAATCAACCCAATTTATACTTACCAACCAAACCTAATAGATAACTTATACTAATTTCATCAATTTCAATTTTCAAGTCAAAAGTAGTTTATTATGTATTACTAAAATTAATATAGGATTCAGTATATACATTCACCATATAGTTTCTTGAAAATTATTTTGTAGGATGCTTTTGGTAGGAGAGGCATCTTCGTTTTCATCATAAATAACGTGTGTATATATATAGTAATAACATGGAATATATGAAAGGATATGTTATTTTTTTTTGTATTTTAAATTATTTGTATTTTTTAAAATTTTTAGATAAAAGATGTGTAATTACAACACACATAGCTATAAAAAACATTGAGAAAAAAAACTACGATATGCATTTTCAGAAGTAAATATTGAGAAACATGTTAAAATAGAATTAACCCTACGTAGCGATCTATCAGTATATATTAGAAGTATTTTCTTAACAAATTTTGTAATTAACAAACATATATACAATAATTTTTTCATTTAAATATTGGTTAATAAAAAAATATTAGTTAATAATTATTTTTGAACTTTGAATAATTTCAATTTTTCTTTCCTGAATGTATTTGTTAAGAATTAATTAAGTGGTTGACAAAGTAGAATGAGGCTGGTGTGTAATAAAAATAAAATGCAATGTGATCTCATCTAAAAATGAAAAATAATTCATACATCTTAAATCGTATAGTATATCGTATTACATTGTATAGTATTATATTAAATTATATTTTATGCAATATTTTTATGTAAAATTATATATGGTATTAATTTTTATAGTCACCTAAATAGATAATATTTTAGTATAAATTAAAGTTTAACATAGTATTATATAAAAATATGATTCATAATCCAATTTAATATAATACAATATAATCTAATACAACGTACCAAACGAACCCTAAAAAAATTACACAAAGTAAATCTTTATACTTTTTTAATAAAAAAATAAAATAAAATTAAGTGAATATTAATTATTAAATCATGTCACAACACAAAATTAGAAAAAAAAAAGGTAAAAATTAATTAAGCCGGCCCTAGCTTTGACTCTTTAATCTGTTTTTTATATGAGAAATGCTAAAAAATAATATCTAACAATAATTAATTTACATGATCCACTAACAATTTATATACCATGATACTAGCTAGGCACCAATACCTTATAGCAATATTTTTTTTTTAATATATTCATTTGCTCTAAATTAGATGAAGCAGTTGGCTTTTAAGATTGCTCTTTTTGAGCCAACTTGCAGGCAAATAAAATAAAAACTGATCGAATACTTGCATGCATAACATATCTTTCTTTTTGAATGATTACAATAGAAAAATTTAGCTCAATATATATATGAAACACTTTTTAATGGGTATTACCCATGAATGATTACTAAACAAATTTAACTATAAATATTAATTTTAAAAATATCAAACCATCGAATTTTGATTTAATAACGAATAATGAAATCACAAATTTGAATTTCTATGCTTAATTTAACTACTTAATTAAAAAAAAATATAAAACAATAATCTCTTTTTACACTATATCAAAAACATATTCATACAAAAATATTTAACTCAAACTTAACTTTTTCTTTTCTTATTTTTCTTGCTATTTTTTTTTTTTAATTTTTTTTACTGATGGAACAATCTCAGCCCAGATGATATAAAAATAAGAGATTTTTTTTTAATTAGATAGAAAAATTAAGCATAAAAACTCAAAATTTTCTAATTTTACCCATTCATGGGTAATACCCATTAAAAGTGTACCCACATATATATATTAATATTAAGATTTATAAAATATTCAAAAAAAAAATATGAATAATCTATAATTTAATTATATTTCAGAAGTGCTTTAATATAGAAAACAATAAATTATATTTTCTATACATTTGTTAAATTAAAGAAAAAGAAGATAACGGGATGAGCGGAAGCAAACACTTGAAGTCATTGTTGGAGATTGCTCAAAAAATTATGATCTTCTAAAAATACACTATTTTTCTAAGGGGGATTTTCAATATTATTACCTAAAAGTGATTTTGTTTATAAAAATACATTTAAGAAAATTATTTGCACAAATACTGATGTGCCACGTCAGCATACATACCGAAATTTAAAATAATGACCGAAAATAGAAAAATTTGGAAAAATCTCAGTTTTCAAATTTTTTTTTGCTTTTTGGGAGTTCTGAAAAAAGCAATCATTTAGTTGCTTTTGATCTGAATATAAGATATCAATTGATTACCTTTCTAGTAAGAAAATTATTTTAGAATTTTACACATATATAAATAATAAAATAACCATTTAATATGTGAGAAATATATATTAACCTTTTTGGTTGCTTTTGATGTAAATAATATATCAATTAGTTACTTTTTATTAAAGAGAAAATTATTTTAAGATAATTTTTTTATCTCATACACTTCTCATTACTTATTTTGATTAGTTAACTTTGAAAGTATAATTTTATTTTTTTAATTTTTAGGCTATATTATATTATTTTATTGTTAAAAATACATTGACGTTATTAATTTTTTTTTTTTTTTAGCAATTTTAAATTATATTTTGAAATATAAAAAACATATATGTATATTTTTGTATAAAAAAAGATAACCAAGATAAAAGTAACTTCTTTATATAATTTTTAAAAAGAAGTAACTAAATTAGTAATTAACTACATATGATATAAATATTTAAAATATATACAGAGAACAAAACCACATCATCATATGATCAATAACATTATACATATATGAAAAAAAAAAACACTAAACTAAGTCACTTATAGCATATATAATCTGTATACAACCCACTAAAATAAATACACTACAAAAAAAAAAAATCAATCAAATGCTAAATTAATCACTACACATTATACATCGTGATGATATAAATCTCTAAAATATACACAAAGAACAAAAACAAGGGCCACCAAGGTACTAAGCATCACAAGATCAATAACAATAACATCTGAAAAACCGTGTTTTTACAAATGTCAATTATAATAAGAAAATATAAAACTGTATGCGTCTGCAGAAGCATAAAGTAATTCTATTACTGCAGAAACCAATTTTACAGTGACAAAACAGAACAGGCAGAATGCAAAAATATTTACAGAAAAATAAATAACTTGACACAAGAGATTTATACGTGGTATCAGTGTTCTCCCGAACACTCCTAATCCACGGGGTCACGCCCAGAGAATGAAATCAATTAATAAAGTATCAAAATTACAAAGACAATTGACTTAAACAAGTTTAGACTCCCTCTAAATTATGACCGCAATCCTTTGTAATCCACTTTATGAATCTGACTTCTGAAACACCTTCAAGCCCGAACTCCCTTCATCTTTGAAGTGTGAGTGCTTACTTTCTCCCGAAGTAAGGCTTCAACATGTCTTCTCCCGAAGACCAAGTGCTTACTTCCTCCCGAAGTAAGGCTTTATCAAGTCTTCTCCCGAAGACCAATCTCTTGTTCAATCAAGTCGTTCTTCACAAACTCTAGGACAGAGTAAGAACATAAATAAACTACTAGAACCTAGATGAACAACTAGGCTCTCACAAAACAAAGAAAAACTCTCTTCTCTCAAATAAGATAAGTGCAAAAAATGAATAATGGAAGAGCTAATTTGAATGGCTACTCTCTAGACTCTATTTATAGAAGATAGAAAACATGATCTAGTTGTACAAAAACTTTCCTAAGAAAACATGATCTGCAGCATCAGATTCGGATGCTGACGCAGCAGATCAGACCAGAAACAGGAAACTTGCTATAATCGGGTCCGATCCTCTATTAATATTTGATTCCTGCCAAAAACAGATTAGATATTCTGATTGTATCAAGATACAATCGAAATCAATAAGGAAAATGCAATAATCAAAGTTTCCCTAAAAAAGACAACTTTCCATAAGAGAATTGCTTCTCTTACAAGAAGTTTCCATACAAAGGAAAATCCAGCTAAAAAGTGCAACTTTCCTAACAAGGAAAAGAGCAACTAAAAACTGAAAACACAAGGTAAGAAATCAGGTATGTATGCAAAAGAATCTTACCATAAAAGAAAAAATATTTTGTCAACTAACTTGCCAAAAAAGGACTTTACAATCTCCCCCTTTGGCACTTTAGATGAACAAAATATTTTTTAACACAAAGTACCTGCAAAATAAAGTTAGCCATAACAAATAACTACTCCCCCTGAGTAATACAATCGAAAACCAAAAATAACTAAATAAACATGCTAACTTTTCAACCAAAATAGTTCACAAGTACTAAACACAACTCCTCCTGGAAAAAGGGTCTAGAGTTGGTCCAAACAAACAGTTAAAAATCAAAATATTACTCCCCCTTTTTGTTTATCTAAGGGCCAAAGATAACAAACAAGAAAAAAATTGTAACATGTCCAACAAAAGCAAAGAAAGAGAAAGAAGAAAAAAACTTAGTCTCTGTAAAGCTTAACCAAGGTGGATAGCTGCTTTGACATCTCTTGCTGAACTTCCTCCATGGCAGCAAGACAATTGTTCACCAGCTGAACCTCATTCTTGACCTCCTGGATTTCTGTAGCAGCAGAACTCGAGCTTACTGCAGCAGCAACACCAGCTTTAGGCCTCTTTTGAAAAACTCCATCAAAATACTCCGAGGGTTGGAATGTTGTTCCAGTCAAAGAAGGCTTAAGAGTTTCATGAGATTGGGCCACATTTTTCTGAGAGGGAAAAACCTTAAAGATTAAATTTGGAAATACAAGCTTAAAGGTTGGCTTTTTACCTCTTCGAAATGAGACAATTTGGTTCAAAATGTGGGAGGTCAAGTCAATAGATGCTCCTGAGGTGATACGGTAGAGGAATGAGGCTACATCTTGAGACACCACAGTCTTGTTTGAATTTGGAACCCAATTGCTAAGAGAAAATCGCATGAGAGAGGCATGAGCAAATGTGAGATGTGTAATGCGAAGACTCTCTCCAGATTTCAGTTCAGACCGTGCACCAGTGAGTTCAGTGAGCATCAATTGGCGATCCATAGACATTATGGCATTTGGCACATTCTCTGGCAGTTGCAAGGCTTGAGATATGTCTTTTTCAGAGAAGGAAAACCAATGTCCTCTAACATACATTTTTCGATAAAGTCGAGAATTCTCATCAAGAAAATCATCAGATAAATTAGCATAGAAATCTTTGACAATATTTGCAATGTACCCTTTGAAACCAGAGAGAGTGTTCTCCCATTGATGGTATTGAATGAATTTAACAATTCCATACACCCTATGAGCATGCAAATCATAATTCCTTTCACTCTCAAACTTTTGGGTTGCATACAAATTCCAATCACACTCATTATCACGATAGTAGAAACGAGGACAATAGGAAAGAGATGTAGGAATGTTACCAGGAGAGGATTCCTTCATTGGCTACTTGCCTTTGGCAGCAGCAGAAGCCTTTGCTGCTGAAGAGGATCGAGCAGGAGTGGAAGCAGATTTGGTCAAAGGAGGCTCTGGCTCGAGTTCAGTTTCCTCACTGTCTGAGGAAACTCCAATGTCCTCTGGAATATCCTTCTCAGAATGGAGAGATACAGATTTATCAGAGGAGACTTCCATTGGTTCTTCTTCTTCTGAACTCGAAAAAATCGAAGGTGGATTCGTCTTAAGCTTCTTGGCTGGAGGTGGTGGCTTGTCACCACTTTGAGAAGATCGAAGATCCTTCTCGATAGAAGCTTGCTGGGCACGAGTGCGAGTGGAAGGACCAGTTGGGGTAGAAGTAGGAATTGATGCAGCAGGAGGAGAAACTGCAGCAGGTGGAGGAGATTCTTTTGAAGATGAAGACGATGAAGTCCAGGTTTTGTAAGGGCGCACAAGTTTTTGAGCCACTTGCTTAGGAAGTCGTTTTGGATACTCGGGCTGAGATTCACGCTGAGGAAGCGATGAATCTCCTATTTTTGCAGCAGCAGGAGGCACGGTTGAAGCAGCAGGAGGAGGATTCGAGGGGGTTGCATCGGTTTCAACCACCTTTTTGGGATGCCCTAGGTTCTTTGTTCTAACCATGGTGATCTGAGAGACACAATGAACAACAAATAAACAAGAGAGACAAAGAAATAGAATCGGGTAGGTGGTGAGAATAAATGACAAAAAAATTGGTCTACATAAACATGGGAGAGTTGAGCAAAAAGGAAACCAATTTCAAAATTTTGAATAACCACCAGCCCACGACCACAAAAGGAAACCGCCCACTCTTGCAAAAATGTTCCCCTTTCCTTTTTTTTTTTAAAAAAAAAAAATAAAAATAAAAGGAAACTAGAATTACCAACATTATTTCCAAAAATAAAACAATCTTTCAAGATTAAAAACACATTACCATATAAAAGATCAATCTTTACATGGAAACATATCAAAATAAATCAAGGAAGAATAAATATTGATACTTACCAATTAAGCACAAAATTTCTTAGCCCATGAAACATGTCACCAACGCCCCCCTCTCTTTATTTTTTATTTTTTATTTTTTTATTTTTTAAATAACCGAAAATAAAATAACACATGTACAATAAATATAAGGAATTCTAAACCAAGCAATTTAATCGAAAATCATTACAAGTGACAAAGATACATGTTATGCTTTCAAAAGAGAATAACTAATTAGTATCTCAAGAACAAATCATACTTAATTGATGTTTAGGAAAAATATGCATGTTACTAAAAATTGTGAACCAGGATTTTTAATTTATTTTAGTAGAGGAGACTTACAAGTTTGAACACACTTGTCAGACATAAGTGTGTGCAGTGAACATAGGATCATTGTCCTTGGCATGATTTTTCATTTTCGCCTTTTTCAATTTGATCCCACAACTGGATGCTATCACACCATACTGAAGGTAGCCATTTTCTATGGTAGTGCATCCTCATCATAGTTGCTAATTACAATGTTCCAGCTTACTCAAAAGATGGCTTTCACACCTCAGTATGGGTAGCTCTATTCCAGCAAGGGGCCTGACAAGAAACTGAAACAAAAATCGCTCAACTCTGTATAAGAACATTATTTAATCCCAGACACAAATAAAAAGTAACATGAACCTTTTAACTCAACTTCAAAAAGAATGATAAGAAAGAGATCCTAACTAATTATAATCCAAAGGCATTAACATAATTTGTCAAACTAGAATGAAGAAAGATTAAATGCTAGTACAGAAAAACTTAACAATGTTGTACAAAAATATGAACAAGAGAGATTTAGACAATGCAAACTCCCAAAGACTTTCTGAGGGAGTCAAAGCGACTTGAGTCTAGGGCCTTGGTGAAAATATCAGCTAATTGTTTTTTAGTATCAACATATTCTAATTGCAAAGATTTATTTTCAACAAGTTCCCTGATAAAGTTATGCCTTATATCAATGTGTTTTGTTCTAGAATGTTGAACAGGATTTTTGGAAATATTTATGGCACTAGTGTTATCACAAAAGATAGTTAAAACACTCAATTCAAATCCATAATCAATCAATATTTGTTTTAACCATAACAATTGAGTACAACAATTGCCAGCAGCAATGTACTCAGCTTTGGCTGTGGACACAATGAAATGGAATTTTGTTTCTTGCTATGCCAAGAAACTAAGTTATTTCCAAGAAAGAAACAACCTCCACTTGTACTCTTTCGATCATCAGCATTGCCTGCCCAATCTGCATCACTAAAAAAAGCAAGATTAGAATTAGTATCTTTAGAATACCAAATTCCGTAATCAAGAGTACTATTAACATATCGAATAATCCTTTTTTACAGCTGATACATGAGATTCCATAGACTTCCAGTCATACTACGATAAAGTGTAGTGTCTACCTTTACTCCATTCTCATCTTTTGTCAATTTCAAAGTGGTTCTCATGGGAGTACTTACCTGCTTAGCCGACTCAAGACCAAACTTCTTGACAAGGTTCTTAGCATACTTACTTTGAGATACAAATATACCTCCTTCCATTTGTCTAACTTGAAGACCCAAAAAGAAAGTAAGCTCACCAACCATACTCATTTCAAATTCACTTTTCATTTGATCAACAAAACCCTGGACTTCATGGTTAGATGTAGAACCAAAAACTATATCATCAACATAAATTTGAGCAATGATAAAATCAGATTTTATATGCTTGATGAAAAGAGTTTTATCTACACTACCTCTTTGATAATCATGAGAAAGTACAAATTGAGTTAACCTTTCATACCAAGCACGAGGAGCTTGTTTCAGACCATACAAAGCTTTTTCAAGCTTGTACACATGGTCTGGAAATTGAGGATCTTCGAATCCTTTTGGTTGCCCAACATAAACTTCCTCACTCAAAATACCATTTAGGAAGGCAGATTTTACATCCATTTGAAACAATTTAATGTCCAAAATACAAGCAATACACAAAAGTAAACGAATTGATTCTAATCTTGCAACAGGAGCAAAAGTTTCATCATAATCAATACCATCTACCTGTGTGTATCCTTGTGCCACCAATCGGGCATTGTTTCTCACAATTGTACTGAACTCATCACTTTTATTTTTAAAGATCCACTTTGTTCCAATTATATTGATACCATTTGGTCTTCGGACCAAAATCCAAACCTTGTTGCGAACAAATTGGTTGAGTTCCTCTTGCATTGCATTGAGCCATTCTTCAAAGGTCATGGCTTCCTTCACATTTTTCGGTTCATATTGGGAAACAAAACAAAGAAAGCTAATCAAATTAACATACCTTCTTCGGGTTACCATGCTTTCTTTAGATTTCCAAGAATGAGATCTTTTGGATGATTCAGTTTAACTCTGGTGCTTGGTTCCTTCTGGATAGAATCAGTGATGATGTTTGGATGAGTCGAGATAGACGGTTCTGGTTCTCCAGTCTCAGTTGCAGCAGCAGATTCGTCATTTTCATCATCAGAATTGGGTTCTGCTACATCAGGATCTACTTTTGCTGCTTCTGGAGGAGTATCCATAAAACTATCTATCTTGGCTTCTGAGGAAAACTCTGAAAAATCTTTAAAATCATCAACAACCACATTAGCTGATTCCAAAACAGTTTGAGTTCTCATGTTATAAACACGATAAGCTCTACTGTTTAAGGAATATCCAATAAAAACATCAACATCACTTTTAGCATCAAATTTACCAATATGCTCACGATCTCTAGAAACATAACACACACATCCAAAAACATGAAAATGACTTACATTGGGGCGTTTACCTTTCCAGATTTCATAAGATGTTTTTGAGGTACCTGGACGAATAAACACTCTGTTTATTATATAGCAAGCTGTGTTAATAGCTTCAGCCCATAAATGCTTTGTCAACTTCTTGCTATTTAACATCACTCTTGCCATTTCCTACAATGTTCGATTCTTCCTTTCAACAACACCATTTTGTTCAGGCGTTTTGGGAGCTGAAAATTCATGAGTTATACCTGTAGACTTACAAAAATCATCATACACAGAATTTTCAAACTCCTTACCATGATTACTCCGAATTCGAACAATTTTTCCAATATTACAACCTTTTTCAACTCTTAATCTCAAACAAAGAGTTTTAAAGGCATCAAAAGTGTCAGACTTTTCTCTTAAAAAATCTACCCAAGTGAAATGAGAGAAATCATCAACACAAACAAAAATATATCGTTTACCATTTAAACTTTCAACTTGAATTAGACCCATAAGGTCCATGTGAAGCAATTCACTACTTTTGAGGTATTGATATCAGACACAGGTTTGTGAGTGATTTTTAATTGCTTACCAAGTTGACATGGTTCACACTGACCAACACTTTCTTTACCAAGCTTGGGTAGACCTCGAACAATACCTGCATTTGACAATTTTTTTAGGTTTTTATAATTAATATGCCCAAGCTTGGCATGCCACAAATCCGTGGTGTTGTTGATGGCTGAATGACAAGTAAATACAGGAGTTAGGGTATAACAATTATCATTGGATCGGAATCCTTGAAAAATACATTGATTATCATCATTAAGAACAAAACAATGATCACTGTCAAATGAGACAGTATACCCTTGGTCACAAATTTGACTAATGCTCAGTAAATTAGCCCTTAGTCCTTCAACTAACATCACATTTTTCAATCTAGGTAATCCATCAACATTGAGAGTTCCCATACCAATGAGTTTTCCAGCTAAGCCATTACCACAAGTGACTTCTCCACATTGCATAGGCCGAATGTTAGTCAAGAAATCCTTGTCACCTGTCATATGTCTAGAGCAACCACTGTCAAAATACCACATTTGAGATGCAGCACTTTTATTAGAAAAACCAGCTACACAATTTTTCTTAACCCATTTTTGTTTCAAACCTTTATGTTTCTTTTGAGATTTTTCCAAATTATCAAAATAATTGGTTTTAAACATATTTTTCTACGTGAAACATTTAGGTTTGATATGTCCTTTTCTACCACAAAAATGACAAATAGGGACAAATCTTTTTACCTGAGATCTTACTCTTTTTGTAAATCCTGGAGATTTTGCTGCAGCAGAAACGGTTTCTACTACGACAGGTTGTGAGACTGTTGCAGCAGACTTCACATTTGTAGTATAAGGAAAATTTGTTGGAACGCTAGATTTTACAAACTTCGTGATTCCAGAACTTTCCATACCATTTGATCCAATGCCAGCAAAACCTCTTTGACCTGCATTCTGAGCTTTTTCAAAAATAGAAGATCCAGGGTTAAGCATTTGAACATTTTTCTTAAAATTTTCAATTCCTTCTTTAAGAGAGTAATTCTTTCATCTTTAACACAAAAATCTGTCTCATAATCTTTTATTTTTAATTCAAACATTTCAATTTGATGAGACAGTTTTTTATTTAATTTAATCAACTCTCTATTTTCAGTAGTAACCTGAATCCATTTTTCATACATGACTTTGTATGATTCAGCAAGAGACTCCACAAATCTCAGAATCATCAGAATCTGATTCTTCCTGTTTAGAGGTATTATTCAAACATACCAATCTACATTTCACCTGTGAATCACACAACATATTAGTCATAACAGAAGTTAGGGCAACATTCTCAGAATTATCTTCATCACTTTCGGTCTCATCATCACTCCAAGTGACATTGACACTTTTTTTATTCTTTTTCAAAGTGTTTGCACACTCAGATTGAATATGCCCAAAACCTTCACATTCCCTGCACTGAATTCCCTTTTTGTTAGAAACAGATGATTTAATAGGAGTATTACCTTTTGAAAATTTTGAGATATTATTTTTATTTCCCATCTTTTTCATATATTTTTGAAACTTCTTAGTTAACAAAGCAATTTCATCATCACATTCACTATCAGAATTTTTCATTATCAGTAACTTTTAAAGCGATACTTTTACCTTTATCAGCAATGGATTTGGGTTTGTCCTTTTGTTTAATTTGTTGATTTAATTCAAAGTACACAAGGAACCCATTAATTCTTCTACCTTCATTGTGCTAAAATCTTTAGCTTCCTCCATTGCCAAAAGCTTAGTATCGAACCTCTCTGGGAGAACTCTAACAATTTTTCTCACAAGAACAGAATCATCAAGTTTTTCACCAAGAGCAAAATATTCATTAGCAATATCAGATAATTTTTCATAGAATTCAGTTAAGGTTTCATTATCTGACATCCTAAGCTCATCAAATTTAGTTTGAAGCATAATAAATCTAGAGCGCTTAACATCAGAAGTTCCCTCAAACTGAGTTTGAAGGATCTCCCAAGCTTCCTTGGCAGAAACACAAGATGATATAAGTTTAATATAACCTTCACCTACACCATTAAATATAGCGTGCAAAGCTTTGCTATTGCAGAAAGTTTATCATCTTCAACTGACCATTCCAGTTCAGATTTTATAGTAGTATTACCTGATGAATCTATCTCAACTAGAAGAGACCAGCCTGATAGAACCATTCTCCAAGCTCTCTCATCTTGAGATTTGATGAAGGCCCTCATTCTAACTTTCCAATAAGGATAGTTAGAATCATTAAGTAACGATGGTCTAGAAATCGAACTTCCTTCTGCAAAAAATGACATTTTAACACAAAAACGTTATAGGACCACACTAAGAGTTTAGTGTCCCGCTCTGATACCAATTGAAAAATCGTGTTTTTGCAAATGTCAATTATATATATGAAAATATAAAACTGTATGCGTCTGCAGAAGCAAAAAGTAAATCTGTTACTGCAGAAACTAGTTTTGCAGTGACAAAACAGAACAGGCAGAATATAAAAATATTTGCAAAAAAATAAATAACTTGACACAAGAGATTTATACGTGGTATCAGTGTTCTCCGGAAGACTCCTAGTCCACGGGGCCACGCCCAGAGAATGAAATCAATTAATAAAGTATCAAAATTACAAAGACAATTGACTTAAACAAGTTTAGACTCCCTCTAAATTATTGCCGCAATCCTTTGTAATCCACTTTATGAATCTGACTTCTGAAACACCTTCAAGCCCGAACTCCCTTCGTCTTTGAAGTGTGAGTGCTTACTTCCTCCCGAAGTAAGGCTTCAACAAGTCTTCTCCCGAAGACCAAGTGCTTACTTCCTCCTGAAGTAAGGCTTTATCAAGTCCTCTCCCGAAGACCAATCTCTTGTTCAATCAAGTCGTTCTTCACAAACTCTATGACAGAGTAAGAACAGAAATAAACTACTAGAACCTAGATGAATAACTAGGTTCTCACAAAACAAAGAAAAACTCTCTTCTCTCAAATAAGATAAGTGCAAAAAATGAATAATGGAAGAGCTAATTCGAATGGCTGCTCTCTAGACTCTATTTATAGAACATAGAAACCTTAGAGATAGTCACAAGATCGAATCTACAGCTGTACAAAAACTTTCCTAAGAAAACACGATCTGCAGCATCAGATTCGGATGCTGACGCAGCAGATCAGACCAGAAACGAGAAGCTTACTATAATCGGGTTCGATCCTCTATTAATGTTTGATTCCTGCCAAAAACAGATTAGATATTCTGATTGTATCAAGATACAATCGAAATCAATAAGGAAAAGGCAATAATCAATGTTTCCCTAAAAAAGACAACTTTCCATAAGAGAATTGCTTCTCTTACAAGAAGTTTCCAAACAAAGGAAAGTCCAGCTGAAAAGTGCAACTTTCCTAACAAGGAAAAGAGCAACTAAAAACTGAAAACACAAGGTAAGAAATCGGGTATGTATGCAAAAGAATCTTACCATAAAAGAAAAAATATTTTGTCAACAAATTTGCCAAAAAAAGACTTTACAACATCATACATATATAAACACTAAATTAGTAACTTATAGCATATATAATATGGATACAACACACCAAAGCAAATAAACTACAAAAAAATTACTCAAGCTCAACATAAAGGACAAAAACAACATCAGAGATAAAATAACATACATTAAATCACTCAAAAACCGAAACCCTAACCTAAACACCATTTAATAACCAAACATAAATGAACCTACATACATTACATAGAAAAAAAAAATCCTAAATCTTAAAGGGAGCTAAAAAGAATCAAATCTAGAAACCTCCAAAATATAGAATAATCACAATAAGAAACTTAAATATAACTTGCTAGCCCACAAATACATCATCATAAATAACATAATAAACACATCAAACACTCAAAAAACTGAAAACCCTAAAACTAACAACACCTTTTACAACCAAAATACAAAATTAAACCTCCATTAGAGAGTACACGAAACAAAAAAAAATCATCAATCATAAAAGTATCAAAATCGAAACAAATCAGCAAACAACAAACAAATGATAATAAAAAACAAGAAACTAAAAAATAATTGATCACCAGCTCGTCATAAATGAGAAATCCTAAATTCTTTAGTAACCTCAAACAAACTCTAAAAGATGATAGATAGAGAGAAAATAAAAAATGAAAAAAAAAAAGTAAAGACTTAAATAATCTTGTTTGGATATACAACTAGAGAGAGAGACTAACTTCTCCACTAAAGGTATGGTCTATGAAAGATGAGAGAGAAATCGTCCAAATTTTTTTTAAAAAAATAGAAGTGAAATGATTGTGACTGATGAGTAAGCTATGAGAGAGAGAGAGAGAGAGAGAGAGAGAGAGAGAGAGAGAGAGAGAGAGAGAGAGAGAGAGAGAGAGAGAGAGAGAGAGAGAGAGAGAGAGAGAGAGAGAGAGAATAGGCTATGATGTAGTTATAATTTTATAATCGTGTAATGCACCCAAAATATATCACAGAGGCAAAAGCTTTTCATATAGGTATACGTGGCAATTTTTTTTTTTTTTAAATATAAACGGTACAAAACTGCATTAAAACACACAAGGCCATATCTGTAAATAAATTCAATCTGACATCGCTTGGTGTAAATTTTTCTTTTTCTAAAGTATTCTCTTTGATGGGGAAGGAGATAATACACAAATTCTAGTATTTCTTGGGAACCACTACCTATTTTGTAGACTCATGTTAGAGTGAGTTTAGAGTATTTATAATTTGGCCCCTCAATAAATTATAAATTAATTTTTAGTATCTACACATTATTTTCATGATAATTTAATTCTATTTTGATACACATAAAATAATTAGTCATTTAATTTTGTATCACACTTTATAAGAGCATATACATTATATATATGTGCCCACAATAGGATTTTTAATCTAATAATCTCCTACTTGGGCAACATATTTTACCTTATAAATGTATAGCCTTATGAGCTCAAAATTTACTATTATGTAAAGGTGTTCACAACAATCTCGTCCATCAACTCTACCCATATAGGATCAAAGTAGTTTTTGTCATATCATTTCTGACTAAACCCATCAATGGTCACATATACAAATATAGCCAAATGACATAGATAAATCATGGATGTGTAGCATGGAAATTACATGCAATGTCAACCGAACATGCCTAATTCTAATTGGTCATCCTTAAACCAAAGTTAGATCAAACTTAAACATAACAAAACAGCGTGAATAAATTGAAGACTTTATTTTTGATCAGAAAATAACCAAATACATAAATGTCTTAAATAAACATAAAGCAAATAAAATATAAACTCCCACTAAATCATGATATCCTCAAGTAATAATACACCTATATGAGTAGTAGTGTGTCCATGAATGACCTTAGGTGGTAATCTTTTTGTGAGCAAATCCATTATCATGGAGTTTGTCCCAATGTGCTCTATGAATATCTGTCCACTCTGCACTCTTTCTTTCACAACTAGGAACTTTATGTGAAGATGCTTTGAGTTGGGTGAGCTCCTATTATTATTGGAATACAACACTGCTAATTTATTGCCACAAAATATCTTGAGTGGTCTTTCTACATTCTCTAAAATATGCAGCCTAGTGACAAAGTTTCCCAACCATATTCTCTAATTTGATGCTTCATAACATGCTACAAATTATGTTGCCATAGTGGATGAAGTTGTAAGTGTCTGTTTGACACTTTTCCAAGATATAGCTCCTCCAAACTAATAGAAAAATGTACCTGATGTAGACCTTCTGCTATCTTAGCATACTATAAAATCAGAATCAAAATACCCTATTGTTGGAATTTGTTTTACCGGGATCTTAGATCTACTCACAAGTATGTTGTTTAACACCCTAAATATGAACTTTCTAAAACGATAAATAAACACATAAAAAGTTAAGAAAACCTTACATTGATGGCAGCGGAATAATGTCTCCTTCCACTCAGATCTCTAACCCTTGTATCCTTTCTGTCGCAGAGTATTATCAAGATTTGAGCCCGAATGTCCTTCTCTTTTTGTGTGTGATCCTTCACAGTCTTCCAATCTATGATTGAGGTACCACTTACTGTGTGTGGGCACTTACTCTATCACTAAGGTTCGAAATTTATGAAGAGGAAAAGAGAGAGAGTTGATTTCGGCTATAGAGAGAAAGGGAAGGCTCAGTTTTCTGAAAAAAGAATTTTCTGACAGAAAAGGTTATGAAAACTTATGATTTGACTGAGCCATCACTTTCTATTTATAGGCAATTACTAGGTTTAGGTTAGGAATTATTTGGCATTAAAATAATGAAAATATCAATTTGAAAAAACTATCCAAGTGGCCGGCCATGGGGTGTAATGGGCCTTACTTGGATTTTGCAGTTTTCACAAATTTTATTTCTATTTTCTCAAAAATGCCAATTTTACAATTCTAACCATTTAAATGCCAAAACTAATTATTTAATAACTAAAATAGATTATTAAATAATATTGTCATTTAATTTAATTATTAATAAGACATATAAAGTCTACTAATAAATAAATAAACCTAGAATCTCTTTTCTTTACAATTTCGCACCTGCTTAGTGAAAATTCACAAATCAGACATAGTCTAACTTTAGATTTATAATTGATTAATCACAAATCAATTATTGCGTCTTACAAGCAGTATAGTCTCAACTAGAATGGGGACCATGAATCTATATGTTGAGCTTCCAATAAGTGAACCGAATTTACTAAGTAAATCCCTACTTATTAATTCTTCGTTGAATCCACTCTTAGAACTTAGAATTGCACTCTCAGACTTATATAGAGCATACTATATCTTCCACGATATAGATATGCTATCTCATTGAACCATTGTTATAATCTTATTGTGATCAAAGATCCTCTATATAGATGATTTACATCGAGATGGGATAATTTTACCGTTCTCACCCCTCAACGTATTTTGCCCCTTAAAACACTTAGCTACCTATAAATGATGTTTAGTGATCTAAGAATTAGTCACTTAAACAAGAGCTCATCCATTTACTTCTATTTAGCTAAGCTTGAAGGGAATCATCACTTGACTTCTATACACCAGTAGAAGCTATAGATTCCATTTTTATGTTCAGCACTCCCACTCAATCATACTATCATGCTCCCAAAATATACGTAGCACCCTGACCCAAAAGTAGGCTTAACTAATAAATCAAAGAACATGAATAGTACTCCTGAGTTGAGCCTAAGCATATCAGGATTTAGATTCTTTTAATCTTAAGATCAACTACTGATATTGACTTGGAAAGATATAACGGTAAGTTTATAATATCTTAACTAAGTTGCAAGATCGGTCGAGTCCAATGTATACTCCATACATTCGAAACTAGTATACTTTACTAATGTCCTGGAAAGAACATAACACTTACTCCAAGTGTAAGTACACATCATCGCTGATTATCACATTAGTGTAAATCTAAAACACTGATGAAACAGGGACATAGTCTTTTGATTCATATGATCACAATCACATTCCACTGTGTTGAGGATACTGTAATTGTGAATAAACATATGATCTGGACTTAACTGATTTTGTGTGTAAATGTAATAAACATATTAAACCATTAGCATGTAAAATTCATGCAAACATAAATCACTTTAAATTTCTCATATTGATAACTAATCAGATTGTAAAGGGTTTTATTTAGGGCACAAAACCCAACAAACTCCCACTTGCACTAACATAAAACAAAGTGTGCAAATAAGTCAATCTGATGTCTTGATCTTCAGATCAAGTGTAGTATATTTGAATCCACCCAAACTTCTGGAAACTAGTTCATAAATATGTTTATGAAACATCCTTTACTATATGCGTTACTCATCAAGGGATACTGAAATCCTTACTGCTTTAAAGTACATCTGAATAAACTATTGACATATTTCTCATATTTTAAAATGTGAAATTGAGATAATACAGCGTAGACTTTTCTTCAGTAATATAACTTTCTGGTAATTTCGAATTTACAAAGTTATAATTCTTTTCTGGTAGAGCTTGAATTATTATAGAATAACTCCTCCACCCCCAGAGTAACCACCATCTCATAATTCGAATGAGTTGGGGTAGATACTAGGATAACTGACATCCAGTTCCTTAATATCTAACATATAGATCACTTTCATAAATATTTCTTGAATATCTTCTAATGTTCCTTATTTGATTACATCTCAGATGACTCCCACTCAATAGTAGATGTCTGGTTAAAAAATACTTTTAACCTCTTTATTGTTTGGAGAGTTATCTAGTTGTGACTTATTGTATTAGTCTGAAACTTTAAGTTTCTTTTAAGACTAAATCATCAACATAGCAGACTAGTATTTGAAGTGAAAAATACTTGCCAGAGATTAAGTAATCAAAATTAAGATACCATAAAATGTTATGAGGATTAAGAATTCTTAGTTCAAGCCATTCGAATAGACTGAACTAGAATTCTTTTATCTTATTCTCATAATTCTGATAAATTATATCTATCCACATGAATGGTTAGATTTGCTTTTCAGAAGTGTTCTTAAGTTCCTATCACAAGTGTCAACCTAATGAAGATGGGTAAAGAATTTTAAAATTCTCCCACTCAATTAAGGTAATGTGAAACATTATCAAAGAACTTTTATAGGTATCATTTTTACTACAACAGTAAAACTAAATTGGAACATACAATCAAGATCAAGGATTTATATTGATAATAGCTAAGTCATTATATTACTTCCATGTTTAAAGAAAATATGTGTTACATAGGGTATTATGGAGTAAACTCCACCCCTAAGTATATAGAGATTATGATCCACCCCTAAAGGTTGTAAATATCATGATTCTCTAAGTGTTATAGAGTTTATGTGGAGTTGAATACAATCCAGAGTTCATTAGATATAAAAGATCGTTGAACTGCATAGTTTTCTTAACTGTTCTCCACCCCTATCAGATCAAAAGATCCTTTTATTAAACAAATGCTTAATAATTGTATTAGAATTAACAATTATTAATAAACATAGAAATATTTTCTAGTGTTTATTTAATATAACTCTATGAAGAGTTGTAAATATGATAGAATTTGCATCAATAATAAAAACACTTACACATACAAACATATAAATATAATGTGGTAATTGTTGTTTAAGATAAAGTAAATGAAGCTCAATCTCATAAATTGTAATTTGTTGAATAGAAAATAAAATAAACTTTATTAATAATAAAAAAAATATTGCAACAATATGAGAAAAATAGGGATAAAAATCCCTAACTAAAATTCGAAATCCAAATTGTCTTTAAACTAAAATAATTAATTCAAAAATAGATAAATGAGCTTCATCTTCATCTTGGACGATCTTCACCCTTTGTCCAGCTTTCCGATCCAACTCATGAAGATAGCATTTGAGTTGATGTAGCTTGGCATATAAGAAGAAGAAACAAATAAACAAAGTTAGTCCAGAATCAATAATCCAATTGGATAATAATTCACTAAAACTCTTAAAGTTTATAGAAAGAAATACCTTGTTTCTTTGCAAGAAGTTTAGGACATTGGGGTTTCCAATGACCTTTCTCATTGCAGTAGAAACACTTTCCTTTGAGTGTATCACCAGAAGCAGCACCCTTTTTGTTTTTCATGGCTTTGGCACGCTTCTTTGTGTTTCTCCACTTCTTCTTCGGTTTGGGTTTAGAAGCAGAGGCAACATTTGCCTCAGGTTTGACCGTCCCATTACCATTCCCAGAATTTTGAGGCTTACTCCCTTTCTTCTTGGGGCCTCCAATCAAATTTTCATATGTCTGAAGGTCATTGACTAACTCATGAAAGTCTATGTCCTTTTTATTCATGACATAATTTGATGTATAGGGCAGAAATGCTGGAGTCAGACTATTCAAGATAAGACTTACTTGAGTAGTGTGATCCATTTCAGCACCATGATCCTGGGCTTCTTGGAAATAACTTGCCATGAGGAGAACATGATCACGCACGTTTTGATGGGGTTCCATCCGTGCATTGATGTATTTCTTAGTCGCGTCAAAGCGAGACTGAAGAGATGCCCTACCGAATAGCTCAGTTAACTTTGTCAACCATGCTGGAAAGCATGAAGTATAGAGCTTTGTCATTTGCTTTCTGCCAACGCTCATACTTTTCTTTCACAGCTTTGGATGCATTGTCCCCCGTCACTTCTGGAGACGGCTCAGTTAACACAAACAAGGCACTTTCTCCTATGAGAGCAATATTAAAGTTCTCATTCCATTTTGGAAAGTTAGATCTATTTAGTTTATTTTCGGTCAAGAGTGATAACATGGAATTCATCATGATTATACAGGATACTACAAAATAATAAATAGAAATCAATAATGGTTTAACACAAAATCCAATTTAGAAATTATAAGCACATAGCATGTAGGAATGATAAGAGAAAATACTAAAAAAAATACAATCCTAAATAATTTCCAAGGTTTTCAACAAACTGATATCAGTGTCCGTTTAGGCGACAGTCAAAGCTACCATCCATTGAATAGAGTTGTCAGCTCATCTAAAATGTTAAACATTCTAGCAACCTTTTATTCAATCAAGATTGGAATCCAACGTTGTCCCGTTTAGGCGAGAGTCAAGGCTATTCTATCTTATGAGCTTCTACCATTGTCTCATATTTTGCAAGTCAAATATGGTCGCCACCATTAGGGTGATCCATACCATATAAAACACTTACAAAGCTACTTATCTTTCGAGATTAAACGGTGTGAACTTGCTAATGAACGTTCCTCCATTAGGGAGGATTACTCACTAAAACAAACGCTATGTAAAACCAACAATGGAGATCGAATATCTTAATAATAATAAAGCTCATTCTTTAAAATGTATTTTCTTTATTATTTTAATAAAATATATTCATTAAATATCGAATTTTAAATGAAAATTCTAAATAAGAATTTAATTTAATATTTATAAAATTATACTTAGATGGTGATTAAAATAAATTAAATTATTTCCATCTTAGTAGTAATTTTGATATATAAATATTAAGAAAATTAATTTAAGTTGTATTAATTTAAATTAATTTGCAACTCAAATTAAATTTTCATGAGAATATATTTATTGTATTTTGAAAAAGAAAGTATAAACTTTATTTTCGAAATACTTAAATAATAAATACTTAGAAAAAATACTTCATGCAAAAATATCAGCTACTAGATTTTCCTTTGACTAATCAATTCAATTTCTAATAATATATTTTAATTCATTTATTTTAAATTAATCAATAAATGAAAAAATCATTGATTTAAGTTGGTCCAAGAATTAATTAAAATAAATAATTAATTTACAACTTAATATATTTTTCAAGATAAATTCAAAATCATCTTGCATAATTAAAATGAAATTTCAAAATTGATTAATAAAATAAAGAAAAAATATATTTTGAAAATTATTTAAATTTAAGTTGAAAAAATAAATTTCAACTAAAAAATAATTTTCTATTTAATTAAGTGTCATGAAAAATAAATATTTAAGTATCATGATGAAAATCAACTTAGATATTTAATTTTTCAATTTAATTAAATGTATTAAATTCAAGAAATAAATAATTAAGTGTAGAGAAGGCTTAATTATTAATTTCTAGTTTAATACTAGGAAAAATATACTTAAAATAAATTGTACTAAAATTAATTATTTAAATAATTATTTTCACAATGTATAATATTTTCCTATTTAATATTAAAAATAATAAGTAGTTTAGAAAAAACTATCTAGAAAATATCTTATTTGACTAAGTATCTTTTCAACAAAAATTTGAAAAAAAAGGATCTAATTTAAGTTACTATAGAAAAAAAAATCTAGAACTTAAATATTTTCAAATTTAAATTTAATTAAATATCAAAAATTAAGTTGTAACCACTTAATTTGAAAAATATTCCATTTTAAGTTTAAAACTAACTTAAAAAATATCTTAAGAATCTTTAATAACTAATGCCTAGAATTCCTCAACTTAATTTTAAATTTAAATAAAATATTCAAATTTAAGTTAGATATTAAAAATCAGTTAAAATAACTAATTTATAACTTAAATAGGAATATTTAATTAAATAAGTTCCAGAAAGAATCTAGTTAGTTAAAATTCTTTATTTAATTAAATACAAGAAAAATACAAAAGTTTGTCTAGAAATAATATCTAAAACTAAAAGTGTTTTTCTTAAAATTAACTTTAAAATATTAAAATGAAAATAAATTTCATATATTTTAAAAGTTAATTATGTTGCTAATCAATTTTATTAGGTTAAACTAATTTAATTAACCTAGCACAGTTATTCAAATCAGGCAAATGGGCCTTCACAATTGGGGTAGTTCATGTGAGGGGGAGCTGGGTTCAGTATGTCGTACCCACTTCCATTGGCTCCAACTCTCACATAAGGCCCAAAAGAGAGGAATTTAACCTTAAAATAAATAACTGTTATTAATTGAATAGGTCCAAAAACTAAATGGACCTAAATAAAATCTATCATGGTGTGACATTTTATTTAGCAACAACCTATATGCATCTATATAATAAAATAAACATATAGGCTCATACAGGCACACATTTGGATGGATCCTATCATGTTGCTAGGTCATACACAGATGAAAGAAGATTGTAAAATTTACCTGTTACAAATTATTTACTTGACCAATTGAACCATGAGTTAAAATCAGATCATTGGATCTGTCAACAAGTTAACCATGGCTATTTACAATCAAGCAATAATAGGTTTTATAAAACTTACAAACAAGCTAAAACACATACTCCTGCAACAAGGTTAGCTGGATAGTTGGATGTAGGATTTATTAATTTTAAATAATTAAATTTCGAAAAAAATAATTAAATAATAAAAAATAATATTTAATTTTTGAATTTAAAAAAAATAATATATATATTTTCGAAAATAATAATAAAATAATATTTAAAATTAAACCTACAATTTTGAAAATTTAGGTTTCAACTAACCTAAATATCATTTCAAAATTTGCTAACTCCTTTTAAAAAAGTTAATGTTATTTTATAAATAAAAATTAAAAAAGATAAATAAATATCTTTGCCAGATTTTATGATTTAACTTAAATAAATTAAATAATAAAATTTAAAAGTTAGCAAAATATCTTACTTCTATTTAAAATATTATGATTATAGTTATCTTATTTTAAATTTAAATAAGGTCAAATTATTTAAAAAAATATTTAATTTAAGAAATTTAATATCTGACCATAAATTTAAAAATAAGATAAGAATAATCAAATTTAAAAATAAGATAGATATTTACTATTTTCAAATTCAAATTACACTAATATCATGAATTAAATTAAAAAAAATTAATTAATTTAATTATGATATTTAGAATTGAAATAGGAATAGTAAATGTCTAAATACAAAACTACACAAAAAAATCGGAAGTTAAATCCATGAAATAGCATGAAAAATCAAAGAAAAATGAAAAAAAAAAATGCGAGTTGTACGGACAGTATGCTGAGCATACTGCCCGCGCGCGTATGGGGTTGCATGGGCGAGGAAGCTCGGCGCAGCAAGGGTGCTGCATGATTTCTGCGCGCGGATGGGCGAGGTTCAGACAGGAGCTCGGTCGAGCAGCTGTCTGAACGCGTGCTGTCCGAGGGTGTCACCCTCGTCTGCACGCGTGGCCCTGTTGCACGACCCTGATTTTTTCCGAAACTTCAAAAAATCATAACTAATTCTAATTAAATCGAAATTGAGTTCTGTAAAAAAGTAAATTGCTTAATTTTTTCCATACTATCCAATAAAAATAATTTCAGAAACCAAATTTTTAATTATTTTTCACGAAAATTCACAAACATCAATCAACCATCATATAACACTCAACACAACATGAAACCATCCAAATCACAAACAATCGTTTTAAAGTCCAAATTTCTTGCAAGCAAATCAATTACCATGGCTCTGAGGCCATTTTGTTGGAATTTGTTTTACCAGGATCTTAGATCTACTCACAAGTATGTTGTTTAACACCCTAAATATGAACTTTCTAAAACGATAAATAAACACATATAAAGTTAAGAAAACCTTATATTGATGGCAGCAGAATAATGTCTCCTTCCACTCAGATCTCTAACCCTTGTATCCTTTCTGTTGCAGAGTATTATCAAGATCTGAGCCCGAATGTCCTTCTCTTTTTGTGTGTGATCCTTCACAGTCTTCCAATCTATGATTGAGGTACCAATGGCTGTGTGTGGGCACTTACTCTATCACTAAGGTTCGAAATTTATGAAGAGGAAAAGAGAGAGAGTTGATTTCAGCTATAGAGAGAAAGGGAAGGCTCAGTTTTTGTTGGAAATTATTTTACCAGGATCTTAGATCTACTCACAAGTATGTTTATTAACACCCTAAATATGAACTTTCTAAAACGATAAAATAAACAGATATAAAGTTTAGTAAACCTTACATTAGTTGCAGCGGAATATAATGACTCCTTCCGTTCAGATATCTAGCCCTTGATTCCTTTCTGTAGCAGAGCATTATCTATATCTGAACCTGGATCTCTTTCTCTGAATCTTTGATGCTGAACTCCTTTTTGCTGAAAGTCTTTCTTCACGATCTTCCTCACTATGATTGAGGTATCACTTGCTGTGTGTGGGCACTACTCATACACTAAGGATTTCGAAATTCAAGAGGAAGAGAGAGAGAGTGGGTTCGGCCAAAGATAGGGAGAGAGAAGGCTCAGGTTTTTCTGATTCAGAAAGTGTCAGAAAAAAGTGTAATTTTCTTGAAGCCTTCACTATCTATTTATAGCATTCCACTAGGGTTAAGTTTGAATTATTTGGCATTAAAATAATGAAAATATTAGAGGTAAATTCCTATAAAAGTGGCCGGCCCTATACTAGTGGATTTGGGCCTCACTTTTTGCAATTTTGCAGTTTTATCTTTTCTGCATCCGATTTTCTCAAAAATGCCAATTTTCTAATTCAACCATTTAAATGCCAATTCTAACTATTTAATAACTATAAATAATTATTAAATAATATTATCATTTATCATATTTATTAATTGAACCATACAAAGTATCATAATTAACAAATATGCCCCTAAAACTCTTTCTTTACAATTTCGCCCTTACTTAGTGAAAAATTCACAAATTGACATAGTCTAAATTGAGAATTATAATTGATTAATCAGAACCAATTACATGAGTCTTACAAGCAATATTATCTCAACTAGTGCGGGGACCATGACTCTATATAACCGAGCTTCCAATAAGTAGATCAAGAATTTAGCACTAAAATTCACTAACTTACTAATTCTTCGTTGAATCCACGCATAGAACTTAGAATTGCACTCTCAGTCTATAGAATGCTCTATATGTTCCACCATATAGACGCATCATTAGTTATCCATTGTTATAATCCTAATGTGATCAATGATCCTCTATATGAATGATCTACACTGTAAAGGGATTAGATTAGCGTTACACCCTACAATGTATTTTATCCTTAAAACACTTGACCCCGTATAAATGATATTTCAGCTTATGTGAAATGCGTACTCCACTATTTATGTTCGTTTGGTCAAGCTCGAAGGAGATCATCCTTTGCTTACTATTCGCCAGATAGAAGCTATAGATTCCATGTTTATGCTAGCGCTCCCACTCAATTGCACTACCGTGTTCCTAAAATGTACGTATCACCTTGACCTAAGAGTAGGCTTAACTAACAAATCAAAGAACACGAATAGCCTCCTGAGATTGAGCCTAATCATAATAGGATTAAGATCATTTGATCTAGGATCAACTAGGCGATATTGACTTGAATAGATATTACGGTAAGTTTAATAAATCTAAGTCAAAGTTCAATATCGGTCCCTTCCGATGCATACTCCATGCATCCAACCTGAGGTTTACTTTAACCAATGCTCTGGAAAGAACATAGCATTTCTCCAAATGCAAGTAAACTCTTGTTGTAGATTATCATATCAGTAAAACCCTGTGTCTGATAAATCTAGGAAACTTTATTCACATAGTCATGTTTACTTTCCAATGTGATGACAACACAATAAACATGATCAAGTATGTGAAAAGGGTTTCAGATGAATTTATACATTATGTACATATAATCATGAAATAAATCATGTGAACCATGCAACATTAAATGTTATTTCTGATCTATATTAATAAGTAAATCTGATTGTATTGAAATGAGTTTTATTTAGGGCATAAAACCCAACAAACTCCCACTTGCACTAATATAAAACAAAAAGTGTGTTTCAAATAATCTCAACACCTCGATATACAAATCAAGTGTAGTAGTAGTAAACTCCTCGTAATAGGATCTGAAAGGTTGAATTAACCACAACCTTTTCTCCACCATTACTCTTCCTTAATCACAAAATCATTGATAATGTGAAATTCCTCTCTATATGTCTACTCTCTTGGGATACTGGATTCTATATCTTTGGCAACTACTCTTGGTTAATCAGGAAATTAACACTAGTAGTTTAGGCAATTTGGAATGGTGCCGAAAATGTATAGAACTTTCCTTAGACTGAATAAGTACCTTTCCTGCAACCTTAACATTCAGTCTCTCTCTGGTAGACCTAGAGACTTCAAATAGGTTTTTACACTTCTCCAAAATCACTATTCCACCCCCAGAGTAACCACCATCTTATCAGATTGATTTACTAGCACAAAGGCAAATTTCGAAATCTGATATGGTGTAGTCTAAGAGTTTTAAACACACCCTTATAGACTAACATATAGTTCCTCTTCTTAATCTTAGGATTTACTTGATTGTCTTCCAATGTTCTTCTCCTGGATTAATCTGATACCTACTCATTACTCCCACTCAACAGTAGGTGTCTGGTCTAAGGCGTACAAAAGCATATCTAAGACCTCTCACTGTTGATTTAAGAAATTCTTTCATGGCTTTATCTTTTCTGGAATAGTTGAGACATTTCCTTAGATAAATAAAATCTATGTCTAAGAAGTTGTGAAGCTTCTATAGATTGCCATTAGAAAGAAAATGCTTCAGCATCTTACTAAAGTAAGTTGCTTGCATTAGAGTAAGTAATTACCAGGTATACCACAAGCCATAGGTTTAGATTGTCTTAAACCTATAATACTAGGAACAGGAAGTTTTGTTAAGTCCATTGAATAGACATACACGAAATTTCCTTTTATGTCCTTGTAATAGAAAACTTTAGGTTATTCCATGTGACTGGGTTAAACCATAGTTCTTTTGGCTTTCTTCTTAGTTTCTTATCTTGACAATCCATTACTTGTTTAAACTCACAATGGATTTTAATCACTAGTGTCTTCCAAGTCATAAGAAGGTGAGTTCCTAGAAACTCTCCCACTACGACAAGGTACCGTGAATTATGTCAAAGAAAACTAAATGGTATTGATCTCTTCAGTTGTGACAAGACAACAGAGGCAGTAGGATCATCATATGTCAAATAAGATGATATAACACTTTTGGAATCAAAAATTAAATATCTCCTTTATTTGCTACTTTATTTTCAGACTTAGTCATTATCTTAGAAAAGTAGTATTTGTTTGAACAAACACTTTCTTATCTATTGACTATGGGATGGTCCACCTCTAACCACTTAGAATAGCTAACAAACCATGGTTAATAGTTCTAGCTTTTCTTAAGATTTTGATTAGGTCATCCATGAATCTAGTAATGATTTACATTAAGTATACAACCATTACATCATTCTGAAATTGTATTACCATGGAAGGAATTAGGCAATCACTAGTAACTAATCATCAACATGCAACTCGAAATTTCTGGGGAGGTAAATTTGGATATAATTCAAAAATCAATTTAATGATCTTTGAACTGCATATCTACTAACTATTTCTCCACCCCTATCAGTTCGCAAGATCTTTAACCACTTACCTTAATGGTTTTAACCATTGCTAGAAATTAATGAAATTTTTTAAACATTTCAAATTTCTTTGCTTAAGGTATAATCTAGAGTTATCGTTTTAAGAAAACAACGAAAAACTCATATCCATCCCTGAATGTACATCCATCTGCGAATGAGATGAACTACTTTCAGTGGATATAGGCACATTAACTCTTTCCAGAGATTGATCTTATCAAATCCATTATGAACAAGATACAAATGCCATAGATTAAAAAAAATGTGGTAGTGTCTTTTGATGACTTAGGTTTAGTTACATCAAAGAGTTCTTAAAATACTGCAAGTGGATCCTAGTCACAGAATACCTAACTCATATTCCATACAGTTTTAATCCATTAATAGAAGATGGATATTAAATACTTGAGAAAGTGTAACTGTATTGTATTTTGGAATTAGAAATATAAGAAAATTTCTATTTGGAATCAAAAATTAAAGTCAAAGACTTAAAATTTATACCAAATATAATGAGTAATTCTATCTTGGACCACCACTACTAATTTAACTCTAAGTCAGATTTTCCCATACAAGTAGGAGATTTCTAAGATTGAGGATTTATATCAATTGGGAATAGAATTTCGGGATTATAATCATATTCGTCATTTAGTTTCTTAAGAGAAAATATAGAATGACATGAAATGATTTATAGACCATTCATCCAATGATATGTTATTGAGCTAATTCGCAATGAATAACCTAAGAGGAATTAGGATAATTTCGTTATTCAAATAAGAAGTGAAGCATGTTTACATGTATGTTACATGTTTATGGTTTAATACATATATTTGATATATGCACAAAATCAGTTAAATCCAGAACATATAGTTATTCACAATTACAGTATCGTCAATACAGTGGAATGTGATTGTGATTATATGATTCAAAAGATTTGGTCCCTGTTCGTCAGTGTTTTGGATTTACACTGATGTGATAATCAGCGATGAAGTATACTTACACTTGGAGTAAGTGTTATGTTCTTTCCAGAACATTGGTAAAGTATACTGGTTTCGAATGCATGGAGTATGCATTGGACTGGACCGATATTGAACTTGGTTAAAGATATTGTAAACTTACCGTTGTATCTTTCCAAGTCAATGTCAGAAGTTGATCTTAGATTAAGAGAATCTAAATCCTGATATGCTTAGGCTCAATCTCAGGAGTGTTATTCTTGTTCTTTGATTTATTAGTTAAAGCCTGTTTTGAGTCAGGATAATACATATATTTTGGGAACATGATAGCATAACTGAATAGGGAGTAATAAACATAAATATGGAAATCTATAGCTTCTACTGGTGTATAGAAGTAAAGTGATGATTCCTTTTGAGCTTAGTTAAATAGAAGTAAATGGATGAGCTCTTGTTTCAGTGACTATATATTAGATCACTAAAACATCATTTACAGGTAACTAAGTGTTCAAATGGGCAAAATACATTGAGGGGTGTAAACGGTAAATTAGTCCCGTCTCGATGTAAATCATCTATATAGAGGATCTCTAAATTACATTAAGATTATAACAATGGTTAAATGAGATAGCATATTGATATCGTGAAACATATGATATGCTCTATATAAGTCTGAGAGTGCAATTCCAAGTTCTAAGAGTGGATTCAACGAGGAATTAATAAGTTATGGATTTACTTGGTAAATCGGTTCAACTTATTGGAAGCTCAGAATATAGATCCATGGTCCCCATTCTAGTTGAGATTATACTGTTTGTAGGACTCTATAATTGATTTATGATTAATCAATTATAATTCTAAAAGTTAGACTATGTCTAATTTGTGAATTCTCACAGTTTAGGGATGAAATCGTAAATAAGAGGGTTTCTAGGTTTAATTATTAATCATGAGACTTTGCATGTCTGAATTAATAATTAATTTTAAATGGCAATATTATTTAATAATCTATTTTAGTTATTAAATAATTGGTTTTGGCATTTAAATGATTAGAATTGGAAAAATGGCATTTTTGGAGAAATAGAAATAAAATTGAGGAAACTGCAAAATCAATGTGAGGCCCATTCACACCATGGCCGGCCACATCATTGCCTTTTCCCAATTATTATTTTTCAATTTAATTTTTCATTTAATTTCTAATCAAAGCCTAGCCTAAATAGGAAAGTGGTGAATCACACTAAATAAGGCAGTTATTCTATTACACAGTAAAAGAGGAAACTGTTTATTTGGAAAGTTGTGGTCTTCTCTTTTCCTATTTATAGCAGCCCCTCTCTTCTCTTTGTATGCATGTGTTGCTTGAGAAACTTTACTCTGCAAAGTGTATCACACGAAAATAAGAGAGAAAACAAAGAGAGATTTCGAAATTCCCTAGTGAGAGAGAAGTGCCCACTCACATCATTCAATATCTCATCATAGTTTGGAAGACTGTGAAGGATCACATCCAACTGAAGAACTTTCGGGCTCAGATCTTGATTATACTCTGCTACAGACAGGAATCAAGGGTTAGAGATCTGAGTGGAAGGAGACATTAATTCCGCTGCAATCACTGTAAGTTATTCTTTACTTTTATGTGTTTAGTTCATCGTTTTAGAAGTTCAATATTAGGTTGTTAAATCAACATACTTGCAATAGATCCAAGATCCTGGATAAATATAATACCAACAACTGGCACCAGAGCCATGGTAATTGATTTGCTTGCAAGAAATTTGGACTTAAAACGATTTGCTTGTGATTTGGATGGTTTCATGTTGTGTCATATTGATGTTTGATTGATGTTTGTGAATTCTGGGAAAAATAATTGATTGTCTGTATCTGGAATTATTTTTATTGGTTAGTTTGGAAAATTCTAAGCAATTTACTTTTTTACAGAACTCGATTTCGATTTAATTTGAATTAGTTATGAATTTTTGAAAAAAATCTGGGTGGTGATCACCCTACCCACGCGCGCGGAAGGGCTGCTGGCAGCCTCCCTGCGCCGAGGAACCTCGGCTGATCTCCT
The DNA here is from genome assembly GCF_029168945.1 of Cannabis sativa. Lineage (NCBI taxonomy): Eukaryota > Viridiplantae > Streptophyta > Magnoliopsida > Rosales > Cannabaceae > Cannabis > Cannabis sativa. Next base: position 67,545,695 of record NC_083601.1, read on the forward strand.
CCCCTGCGCGCGCGGATGGTATGCAACGCATACCATCCGTACAGTGTGCTATTTTCTTTGTTTTCTTCGATTTTTCATGCTATTTCATGGAATTAAATTCCAATTTTTTGTATAGTTTTGTATGTTGATTTTTGATTTTTCAAATTTCAAATCTAATTATCAGAAATAAATTAATTTTATTTTTTAAAATTAATTTTAGATATTAGTGCAATTTGATTTTGAAAATAAGAAAAAATCAAGTTTTGCTTACCTTTTTCTTATTTCCTTTAAAATTTGATTATTTTTATTTTTTTAAGGTCAGATAATAATTTTTTTTGGTAACTTGACCTTAATTAAAATAAGATCATAATAATCATGGTAATTTTAAAAGAGGAAATAAGGTATTTTTGTTAACTTTTTAAATTTTGTTATTTTTCAATTAAATTAAGTTGTAAAATAAGAAAAGGGTATGTATTTACCATTTTCTATTTTATTATTTAATTTATTAAATAACATGAAATTGAAAAGGAAAGTTAGAAATTTATTTTGAAATGACATTTAGGTTACCCAAAACCTAATTTTTCAAAATGGTAGGTTTAATTTTAATATTATTTTTCGAAATATAGTTTTAAAATTAAATAAATTCTACATCCAACTATCCAGATCTAACCTTGTTGCAGGAGTATATGTTTTAGATTGTTTGTAAGTTTTTCTAAAACCTATTAGTACTTGATCTAAATTGCCAGGGTTAACTTGTTGACAGATCAAATGATCTGATTTTAACCCATGGTTCAATTGATGATAGATCAAGTTGATAATTTGTAACAGGTAATTTTTACAAACTTCTTTCATCTGTGTATGACCTAGTAACATGATAGGATCCATCCAAATCTGTGTGCCTGTGTGAGCCTATATGTTTAATTTCTATTATAGATACATATAGGTTGTTGTTGCTAAATAAAATGTCATAACCTGATAGATTTTATTTAGGCTCATTTAGTTAATGGGCCTATTCAATTAATAACAGTTGTTCATTTTAAGGTTAAATTCCTCTCTTTTGGGCCTTGTGTGAGAGTTGGGAGCCTTAGAAGTGGGTGCGACATACTGGACCCAGCTCCCCCTCACATGAACAACCCCAATTGTGAAGGCCCATTTGCCTGATTTGGATAACTGTGCTAGGTTAATTATATTAGTTTGACCTAATAAAAATTGAATAGCAACATAATTAATTTCTTCGAAATTAATTTAAGAAAAAAACATAGTTTAATGAATTTCATTTCTGGATAAACTATTTGTATTTTTCTTGTATTTAATTAAATAAAGAATTTTAACTAACTAGATTCTTTCTGAAACTTATTTTTATTATTTCATTAAATATTCTTATTTAAGTTATGAATTAGTAATTACTAATTTTTCATAATAACTTAAATTTGAATATATTGTGATAATAATGTTAAGCTGAGGAATTCTAGGAATTAGTTATTGAAGATTCTTAGAAGATATTATTTTAAGTTGGTTTTTAACTTAAAAAGGGAATATCTTTAAATTAGGTAGTTACCACCTAATTTTGATATTTAATTAAATGATGTTTGGAAAATTTTAAGTTTGTAAATTATAGATTCCTTCTATAATAACTTAAATTAGATATTTTTCAGATCTTGAAAAGATACTTAGTAGAATTGAGATATTTTCTAGATAGTTATTTCCATACTAATTATTATTTCTAATCTTGGAAAATATCATTGATTGTGAAATTAATTGGTTAATAATTAATTTTGGTACAATTCAATTAAGGATATTTTTCCTTGTATTAAATTGGAAATTAATAATTAAGCCTTCTCTATACTTAATTATTTATTTCCTGAATTTAATACATTTAATTAAATTGAAAATTAAATGTCTAAGCTGATTTTCATAATGATACTTGGATATTGATATTTTCATGATATTTAATTAAATAAGAAAATTATTTTAAGTTGGGTATTTCCATAACAACTTAAATTTGAATAATTTTCATAATATATTTTATTTATTTTATTAATCATTTTTCAAAATAGCATTTAATTATGCAAGATGATTTTGAATTTATCTTGAAAGATAGATTGAAGTTGTAAATTAATTATTTTAATTAATTTTGAATCAACTTAAATCAATGATCTTTTCATTTAATGATTAATTTAAAATAAAGGAACTGAAATATATTATTAGAAATTGGATTAATTAGTCAAGAAAATCTAGATAGATAATATTTTTGCTTGAGGTATTTTTTCTAAGTAAAGTTTGATTTATTTTAAATGTATTTCAAAAATTGTGTATTTTTGGAAATACAATATATATATTTATAGAAAATTTTAATTTGAGTTGCAAATTAATTTAAATTAATACAACTTAAATTAAGTAATTTTCTTAATATTTGTTGAAAAATTAACACTAAGATGGAAATAATTCATTTTATTTTCTTAACCATCTAAGTTTAATTTTACAAATATTAAATTAAATTTTATTTAGATTCCATTCTAAATTTAAAATTTAATAAATATATATATAGATTTAAAATAAATAAATAATAGAAGAAAATACAATTTAAATAATGAGCTTTATTATTTTGAGATATTCGATCTCCATTGTTGGTTTTACATAGCTATTGTTTTAGTGAGTAATCCTCCCTAATGGAGGAACGTTCATTAGCAAGTTAGCGCCGTTTAATCTCGAAAGATAAGTATGTTTGTAAGTGTTTTATATTAGTATTAACCACCCTAATGGTGGGTATTGTATAAGACTTACAAACATATGAAACAATGGTAGAAGCTCATGAAATAAGAATGACCTTGACTCTCGCCTAAACGGGACAACGTCAGATTCTCTTTTCGATCGAATAAAAGGTTGCTAGAAGGTTTGCTATTCTAGATGAGCTGACAACTCTATTCAATGAATGATACCTTTGACTCTCGCCTAAACGGGACACTGATATCAGTTTGTTGAAAACCTTGGAAATTATTTAGGATTGAATTTTTTTGTATTTTCTCTAGTCATTCCTACTTGCCGTATGCTAATAATTTCTGAATGAGATTTTGTGATAAACCATAACTGATATCTATGTACTATCTTGTAGTGTCCTGAATTGAAATGTCAAATCCCATGTTGTCACTCTTAACTGAAAATAAGCTAAATGGGTCTAACTTCCCAAAGTGGAGAGAGAACATTCATATTGCTCTCATAGGTGAAAGTGCCTCGTTTGTGTTGACTGAGCCGTCCCCTGAGCAGCCAAGTGACAATGCAACCAAAGCTGTAAAAGAGAAGTTTGAGCGTTGGCATAATGCTAACAATAAAGCTCGTTACTTCATGCTTTCCAGCATGGTTGACACCTTGAAAACAAGGTTTGCAAACACTGTCACGAGTGCCGAAATCATGACGCAGCTTAATCGAGCTATTCGGTATGGCATCTATTCAGTCTCGTTTCGACGCGACTAAGAAATTCATCAATGCACGGATGGAACCCCATCAGAATGTGCGTGATCACCTTCTCCAGATGGCTAGTTATTTCCAGGAAGCCCAGAATCATGGTACTGAAATGGATCAGACTACTCAAGTGAGTCTCATCTTGAATAGCCTGACTCCAGATTTTCTGCCCTACACATCAAATTATGTCATGAATAAGAAGGTACAAGACTTTCATACTTTAGTCAATGACCTTCAGACATATGAAAATTTGATTGGAGGTCCCAAGAAAACAGGGAATAAACCTTAGAATTCTGGAAATGGTAATAAGACAAGTAATCCTGAGGCACTTGTTGCTTCTACTTCCAAATCCCATCATAAGAAGAAGTGGAAAAATGCCAAGAAGCGAGCTCAAGCTGCGAATGCAGCTAGGAACAAAAATGCTGGAGCTTCTGGCAATACACAAAAAGGAAAATGTTTCTACTGCAATGAGAAAGGCCATTGGAAATCCCAATGTCCTAAGTATCTCGCAAAGAAACAAGGTATTTTCTTTATAAACTGATGTGTTTTTAGTGAATTATTATCCTTTTTGGATTAATAATTCTGGACTACTAACCTTGTTTATTATTCTTCTTATAGCTAAAGCTTCTTAAACTCGGGTGCTGTCTTAACGAGTTGGATTAGAAAGCTGGATGGTGGATGGAGATTGTCTATAATAAAGAAGAAGCTCTTTCATTTGAATTAATTGTTTAGTTTTTCAAACAATTTGGATTTCAAAGTTTTGGGATCTTAACTCCCTGTTTGGTTCTCATAAATATTGCAAACAATTTTTGGTTTATAATAAAATATCTTTTTCAATTATATTGCAATTTATGAGTTGAGCTTCAGTTCTTTATTTTATCTATTACCGATTATTATATTTATTATATTTATTATGTTTGAATGTGTATGTGTTTTTATTATTGATGCAAATTCAAAAGTATTTAAACTCTTTACAGAGTTATTACTACATAAACACTTGAAGTTATTTCTATGTTTATGAATAATTGTTGGTTTCAAAAACAATTATTTGAGAATTTGTATAATAAAAAGATCTTTTGATCTGATAGGGGTGGAGAAAAGTTAAGAATAATAATATGCAGTTCAAATGATTTTTTTTTATATATCTAATGAACTCTGGATTATATTTAACTCGACAGACTCTCTATCACACTTAGAGATTTACAACCTTTAGGGGTGGAACATAATCTCTATGAACTTAGGGGTGGACTTTATTCTACAGTACCCTTTGTGGCACATATTTTAAACATGGAAATAATATAATAAATTAGCTATTATCAGAATAAATCCTTGATCTTGATTATATGTTCCAGTTTAGATTTACTGTTGTAATAGTTATTGATACTATTAAAGTTCTTTGATAATGTTTCACATTACCTTGGTTGAGTGGGAGAATATTAAAATTCTTTACCCATCTTCGTTTGGTTGATAATTGTGATAGGAACTTAAGAACACCTCTGATAAAAACAAGTCTAACCATTCACATGGATAGAAATAACTTATCAGAATTATGAGAGTAAGATAGAAGAATTCTTGCATAGTCTATTCGAAAGACTGATTCAAGATGTCTATTTCTCATAACATTTTGTGGTATCTTGATTTGATTGCTTAAATCTCTAGCAAGTATTTTTCACTTCAAATACTAGACTGCTATGTTGTTGAACTAATCTTAAAGAAACTTACGGTTTCGGCTTAAGATAATAAGTCACTACGAGATGTTCCCAGAAACAATAGTAAAAGGTTAAAAGTTTCTAACCAGACATCTGCTATTGAGTGGGAGCCATCTGAGATGTAATCAAATGGGGAACATTAGGAGACAATCAAGAAAGATTTACAAAAGTGACGTATATGTTATTAAGGAACTATGCATTAGTGGTCCTGATATGCACACCGACTCATTGTGAGATGGTGGTTACTCTGGGGGTGGAGGAATCATTATAGAAGAGTGTTAAAACCCATCTATAATAATTCAAGCTTCATCAGAGAAGATATAACTTTGTAAATTCAAAATTACCAAAAAGTTATTTCACTGAGGAAAATTCTACACTGCATTATCTCAATTCCAAATTTGAGAGATATGTCTTCTGGTTATTCAGATGTACTTAATGGGCAGTAAGGATTTCAGTATCCCTTGACGAGTAAAGCATAAGTTAGGGAAGGTTTCATGTGTCTCATGAACCTGATTCCAGATATATGGGTGGATTCAAAGATACTACACTTGATCAGAGGATCAAGTCAAAAGATTGATTGTAATGCACTACTTGTTTTATGTTAGTGCAAGTGGGAGTTTGTTGGGTTTTATGCCCTAAATAAAACTCATTACAATCTGATTAGTTATCAATTTAGAAGTGAAGCATGTTTACATGTATGTTACATGTTTATGGTTTAATACATATATTTGATATATGCACAAAATCAGTTAAATCCAGAACATATAGTTATTCACAATTACAGTATCGTCAATACAGTGGAATGTGATTGTGATTATATGATTCAAAAGATTTGGTCCCTGTTCGTCAGTGTTTTGGATTTACACTGATGTGATAATCAGCGATGAAGTATACTTACACTTGGAGTAAGTGTTATGTTCTTTCCAGAACATTGGTAAAGTATACTGGTTTCGAATGCATGGAGTATGCATTGGACTGGACCGATATTGAACTTGGTTAAAGATATTGTAAACTTACCGTTGTATCTTTCCAAGTCAATGTCAGAAGTTGATCTTAGATTAAGAGAATCTAAATCCTGATATGCTTAGGCTCAATCTCAGGAGTGTTATTCTTGTTCTTTGATTTATTAGTTAAAGTCTGTTTTGAGTCAGGATAATACATATATTTTGGGAACATGATAGCATAACTGAATAGGGAGTGCTAAACATAAATATGGAAATCTATAGCTTCTACTGGTGTATAGAAGTAAAGTGATGATTCCTTTTGAGCTTAGTTAAATAGAAGTAAATGGATGAACTCTTGTTTCAGTGACTATATATTAGATCACTAAAACATCATTTACAGGTAACTAAGTGTTCAAATGGGCAAAATACATTGAGGGGTGTAAACGGTAAATTAGTCCCGTCTCGATGTAAATCATCTATATAGAGGATCTCTAAATCACATTAAGATTATAACAATGGTTAAATGAGATAGCATATTGATATCGTGAAACATATGATATGCTCTATATAAGTCTGAGAGTGCAATTCCAAGTTCTAAGAGTGGATTCAACGAGGAATTAATAAGTTATGGATTTACTTGGTAAATCGGTTCAACTTATTGGAAGCTCAGAATATAGATCCATGGTCCCCATTCTAGTTGAGATTATACTGTTTGTAGGACTCTATAATTGATTTATGATTAATCAATTATAATTCTAAAAGTTAGACTATGTCTAATTTGTGAATTCTCACAGTTTAGGGATGAAATCGTAAATAAGAGGGTTTCTAGGTTTAATTATTAATCATGAGACTTTGCATGTCTGAATTAATAATTAATTTTAAATGGCAATATTATTTAATAATCTATTTTAGTTATTAAATAATTGGTTTTGGCATTTAAATGATTAGAATTGGAAAAATAGTATTTTTGGAGAAATAGAAATAAAATTGAGGAAACTGCAAAATCAATGTGAGGCCCATTCACACCATGGCCGGCCACATCATTGCCTTTTCCCAATTATTATTTTTCAATTTAATTTGTCATTTAATTTCTAATCAAAGCCTAGCCTAAATAGGAAAGTGGTGAATCACACTAAATAAGGCAGTTATTCTATTACACAGTAAAAGAGGAAACTGTTTATTTGGAAAGTTGTGGTCTTCTCTTTTCCTATTTATAGCAGCCCCTCTCTTCTCTTTGTATGCATGTGTTGCTTGAGAAACTTTACTCTGCAAAGTGTATCACACGAAAATAAGAGAGAAAACAAAGAGAGATTTCGAAATTCCCTAGTGAGAGAGAAGTGCCCACTCACATCATTCAGTATCTCATCATAGTTTGGAAGACTGTGAAGGATCACATCCAACTGAAGAACTTTCGGGCTCAGATCTTGATTATACTCTGCTACAGACAGGAATCAAGGGTTAGAGATCTGAGTGGAAGGAGACATTAATTCCGCTGCAATCACTGTAAGTTATTCTTAACTTTTATGTGTTTAGTTCATCGTTTTAGATGTTCAATATTAGGTTGTTAAATCAACATACTTGCAATAGATCTAAGATCCTGGATAAATATAATACCAACAACTGGCACCAGAGCCATGGTAATTGATTTGCTTGCAAGAAATTTGGACTTAAAACGATTTGCTTGTGATTTGGATGGTTTCATGTTGTGTCATATTGATGTTTGATTGATGTTTGTGAATTCTGGGAAAAATAATTGATTGTCTGTATCTGAAATTATTTTTATTGGATAGTTTGGAAAATTCTAAGCAATTTACTTTTTTACAGATTCGATTTCGATTTAATTTGAATTTGTTATGAATTTTTGAAAAAAATCTGGGTGGTGATCACCCTACCCACGCACGCGGAAGGGCTGCTGGCAGCCTCCCTGCGCCGAGGCACCTCGGCTGATCTCCTCCCCTGCGCGCGCGGATGGTATGCAACGCATACCATCCGTACAGTGTGCTATTTTCTTCGTTTTCTTCGATTTTTCATGCTATTTCATGGAATTAAATTCCGATTTTTTGTATAGTTTTGTATGTTGATTTTTGTTTTTCCAAATTTCAAATCTAATTATCAGAAATAAATTAATTTTATTTTTTAAAATTAATTTTAGATATTAGTGCAATTTGATTTTGAAAATAAGGAAAAATCAAGTTTTGCTTACCTTTTTCTTATTTCCTTTAAAATTTGATTATTTTTATTTTTTTAAGGTCAGGTAATAAGTTTTTTTGGTAACTTGACCTTAATTAAAATAAGATCATAATAATCATGGTAATTTTAAAAGAGGAAATAAGGTATTTTTGTTAACTTTTTAAATTTTGTTATTTTTCAATTAAATTAAGTAGTAAAATAAGAAAAGGGTATGTATTTACCATTTTCTATTTTATTATTTAATTTATTAAATAACATGAAATTGAAAAGGAAAGTTAGAAATTTATTTTGAAATGACATTTAGGTTACCCAAAACCTAATTTTTCAAAATGGTAGGTTTAATTTTAATATTATTTTTCGAAATATAGTTTTAAAATTAAATAAATTCTACATCCAACTATCCAGATCTAACCTTGTTGCAGGAGTATGTGTTTTAGATTGTTTGTAAGTTTTTCTAAAACCTATTATTACTTGATCTAAATTGCCAGGGTTAACTTGTTGACAGATCAAATGATCTGATTTTAACCCATGGTTCAATTGATGATAGATCAAGTTGATAATTTGTAACAGGTAATTTTTACAAACTTCTTTCATCTGTGTATGACCTAGTAACATGATAGGATCCATCCAAATCTGTGTGCCTGTGTGAGCCTATATGTTTAAGTTGTTACAAAATTAATTTAAATTAATTTACAACTCAAATTTAATTTTCTATCCAAGTGGCCGGCCATGGTGTGTAATGGGCCTTACTTGGATTTTGCAGTTTTCACAAATTTTATTTCTATTTTCTCAAAAACGCCAATTTTACAATTCTAACCATTTAAATGCCAAAACTAATTATTTAATAAGTAAAATAGATTATTAAATAATATTGTAATTTAATTTAATTATTAATAAGACATATAAAGTCTACTAATAAATAAATAAACCTAGAATCTCTTTTCTTTACAATTTCGCCCCTGCTTAGTGAAAATTCACAAATCAGACATAGTCTAACTTTAGAATTATAATTGATTAATCACAAATCAATTATTGAGTCTTACAAGCAGTATAGTCTCAACTAGAATGGGGACCATGGATTTATATGCTGAGCTTCCATTAAGTGAACCGAATTTACTAAGTAAATCCATACTTATTAATTCTTCGTTGAATCCACTCTTAGAACTTAGAATTGCACTCTCAGACTTATATAGAGCATACTATATGTTCCACGATATAGATATGCTATCTCATTTAACCATTGTTATAATCTTATTGTGATCAAAGATCCTCTATATAGGTGAGTTACATCGAGATGGGATAATTTTACCGTTCTCACCCCTCAATGTATTTTGCCCCTTAAAACACTAAGGTACCTGTAAATGATGTTTAGTGATCTAAGAATTAGTCACTTAAACAAGAGCTCATCCATTTACTTCTATTTAGCTATGCTCGAAGGGAATCATCACTTGACTTTTATACACCAGTAGAAGCTATAGATTCCATATTTATGTTCAGCAGTCCCACTCAATCATACTATCATGTTCCCAAAATATACGTATCACCCTCACCCAAAAGTAGGCTTAACTAATAAATCAAAGAACATGAATAGTACTCCTGAGTTGAGCCTAAGCATATCAAGATTTAGATTCTTTTAATCTTAAGATCAACTACTGATATTGACTTGGAAAGATATAACGGTAAGTTTATAATATCTTAAGTAAGTTACAATATCGGTCCAGTCCAATGTATACTCCATACATTCGAAACTAGTATACTTTACCAATGTCCTGGAAAGAACATAACACTTACTCCAAGTGTAAGTACACATCATCGCTGATTATCACATTAGTGTAAATCCAAAACACTGATGAAACAGGGACTTAGTCTTTTGATTCATATGATCACAATCACATTCCACTGTGTTGACGATACTGTAATTGTGAATAAACATATGATCTGGACTTAACTGATTTTGTGTGTAAATGTAATAAACATATTAAACCATTAGCATGTAAAATTCATGCAAACATAAATCACTTCAAATTTCTCATATTGATAACTAATCAGATTGTAAAGGGTTTTATTTAGGGCACAAAACCAAACACCTACAACCTCTAAATGATTTGACTTCCTGTATGTGAGCATGTAATCTTTTGTTCCATGAAGATACCTCATAACCCTCTTGGCTGCTATCCAATTGTCCAAATCAAGGTTGCTTAAATATATGCGTAACACCCCAACAATATATGCAATATCTGGATGCGTACATACCTGGAGATACATTAGACTCCCAACATCTGATGCATAGGGAATCTATTGCATTTCCTTAATTTCAAGGTTACTTTTAGGATATTGACTAAGACCGAATTTGTCTCCTTTAGCAACAGGGGTATCACCTGGCCTACAATCTTGCATGCCAAACCTTTTGAGTACTTCATCGATATAACTCTTTTGTGATTATCTAAGAATACCGTGGGAACGATCTCGAGGTATTTGAATTCCTGAAACAAAAGAGGCATCACTAAGATCTTTCATTAAATTGCTTAGATAGAAACCTCTTGGTTTTATGCAATAAGCCTATATCATTAGTGGCAAGCAATATGTCCTCCACATATATAACCAGAAATATGTATTTACTCTTAAGAAACTTGTGATATACACAATCATTAATAGTATTCATCTCAAAATCAAATGATACAATTACTTGATGAAACTTGTGATACCATTGACGAGAAGCTTGCTTGAGTTTATAGATGGTTTTTTTTTTTTTTAAATTTGTAAACCATATTCTTTTGGTCACCATACAAAATATTTTTTGGTTGCTCCATATAAATTTTCTCATCAATGTCGCCATTGAGAAACACTATTTTAACATTAATCTGATGTAACTCAAGATCAAAGTGAGTAAAAAGTGCCATTATTATCCTAAAAGAGTCTTTTGATAAAATTGGAGAGAAAGTCTCTGTATAATCAATGCCTTGTTTCTGAGTATAGCCTTTTGCTACAAGACGTGCCTTAAATCTTACCACATTACCATATTCATCCCTCGTGGTTTTAAATATTCATTTACAACCAATTAGTTTTACACCTTCTCGTTATTGGACAACTTTCCAAACCTTATTGTCTTGCATAGACTTATTCTCTTCATTCATGGTATCATTCCACTTTTGAAAATTAGAACTTTTCATGGCCTGATGCAAGTTTATTGGATCATTTTCCATCATTTCAATTTCATCCTCATGTTCTTTTAGAAATACAAAATAGTCATCTGAAATAGTATTTATTCTCTCTTTCTCTCTCTCTCTCTCTCTCTCTCTCTCTCTCTCTCTCTCTCTCTCTCTCTCTCTCTTGTGGACCTCCTTAATGGCTCTTGTTATTGAGGGTGTTGAGTTTGTTCTTTTGGAACAACAACCTCATCTTGATTTGGAAGTTGTTCAACATTGTCTGGTTGAGGTTCCAGATTCACTTCTTGATAGATGATAGGTGTGGAAGCCTAAACATTGTCTAAAATGATAGTAGGAACTGAGTTTGAGTTCAATTCCTCATCAAAAGCAATGTCTCTAACCTTATTTCCTAATGGGATTTATTTTACCAGGATCTAGATTTACTAACAAGTATGTTTCATTAACACCCTAAATATAAATTTTCTAATACGATGAAATTAAACACATAAGAGTTTAGAAGACCTTACATTGATTGCAGCGGAATAATAACGACTCCTTCTGCTCAGATCTCTAATTCTTGTTCCTTTCTATTGCAGAGTAATAACAAGATCTGAGCTTGGATCTCATTCTCTCCTTCGGGTATACCACCGTCTTTTGCACTATAATTGAGTACTTGACTTGCTATGTGTAGGCATGGCACTCTATCACTATGGCTCGATCACTATTACAAAATACACTATTCACGTCGGTCAACGCTACTATTCATAGCGTTGACCGACGTGAATAGTAGTCAAATAATTGGGGCGTCACTTTAAAAATGACACTAATAATATGTTATTTGTGTCTTTTAGGTATATGATGCTAAAAACTAAACCAACAAAAAAAGTAGGAAATTTAAAAATTTACGTTTCATTTTGCGTCTGTTATTAAAACTCGTGTATTGTATTAGCGAGCTTTTAAAAACGACGCAAAATACAATACTGAGAGTTAATAACTGACGCAAAAAAAAAGTGAAATCCCTAAAATTAAAAAACGCAAAATCGTCAGCCCTCTCTCTTCAGACTATTCTCTTCAGCCGCATCTCCTCTTCAGCCCTCTGCGTAAACCTAAAATCCTTACGATTTTCTTCAGTCGCATCTCCTCTTCAGCCGCATCTCCTCACTCAAATTTCCTTCTCTGAAACTCTCTCATATGGATATATCCACACCGAGGTTGCCTTCTTCCTGAATCGCTTCAATGGCATCCTTACATCTAATGGCAACCACTACAAAACACTCTGCTCAATCCACGAAAACAATTTCTGTAGTACCACCACCGATCTTAACTTCCCAAATGGACTCAATCACCACCACCACCACATTTGTTCCTACCAAAAAGGTTTTTTACAAATACCCAAAAGCTTTGCTCATATCTATAATTTTCAGAAGTTTACCTTTTGGGTTCAAATCCTTATTGCACAGTTAAGTTCACTAAAATCCATAACAGGGGACTTAGTATAAGCTTTCATGGGCAGGTGCTGGTACCAATGGGTTATGGTACCGAAGAAATGGAAGCTGTTATCATTGTAGACGTTCTCCGCCGAGCTGGTGCAGATGTGACGGTAGCCTCAATGGAGTAACAGTCAAAGGTTGAAGCTTCAGGTGGTACGAAGTTGGTAGTTGACACCTCCATTAAGAACTGTTCCAACCAAGTTTTCGACCTAGATGCTTTACCGGTTTGTTCTTATCTTTTCACTAATCTAGATTAGTGTGTTTTGTAAAAATATGAAGTTGGTATTCCTGATGTGTTATTAACCAACAAAACACTATACATATTTTATATTTCAGTCATCTTTTTCTCATGAAACTTGCAGCTTAATATTAGAAACAAGTCAGCGGCTTCAGAATGCTATACAAGAACATAAATTTACCTTGAAGGTAAGGCATTTAATGAGCACGACAGTTGATGAAATAATACTTTTGGACAAAGTAGTGTATGAGTTTAATTTTTCTCACACCTGGCTAATTGATTCTAGTTTTTAGTATGCTTTAACGGTTTTGATGCTTCTATAAATTAATAAATTTGATGGTAATATGATATATGCAACACTAGTAGATGCCATAAGAGAGGATATTTTTGTGCTCACACTGCTTGTAGAGGTCCTATACCTATTAGATATGATTGTCAATTCCTTTGCTCATGAAATTTCTACCAAGCTTGTTGATCGTTATACTAGACCAGAATTCACAGGCAAGTTACTTGTTGTTCTATAGCAATGAGTCTCATTTATTTTTAGAGTGGGGCTGGAATAGTTCTTCTTTTTATTTTTATTTTTTTGAATGGGGGACTGGAATAATTCTTAACTCAATCATACTTGCTGATAGATGATGGCCCAATGGCAATTGATGCTGGAAGACACCCAATACTAGAAAGCATACACAATGACTTTGTTGTACGTATTTTTTTTTTCTCCAATGATTTTACTTATTTTCTAGTTTTACTGAAGTAGATGGCATTGCTATTATATGCTCTCCATCTTTTTCTTTTACTTTTCAAAATAGGGAAATAACCATATCCTTTTTTTATTTATTTTTTTTATCAAGAAAGAAGCTTTATTAAATAATTATATTCTCTTCATGGAAAATTTTTATAAGATTATTAAGTTCGCATTTTGCATCCCAATAACACTTTCTTATCGGAGGCATCAAATATGGTGATAGTTATGGGCCCAAACATGTAAGACATGCTCTTTCCAAGTTATTTCAGATTTTTCTTTTTCTGCTACAGAGTACATACTACTAATTAGTTGTTCTCAATCTACATATGTTGAAAATACAATTAATACATATTTACACTCACACACACACCAACTATGCAACATTTACATTTTATATTAATGTTATTGTGGGTACAGGAGTCTAATTGTCATAAATGAACTGGGAAGGGCTACGTCTTCAATTGATGGATTTGCAATTGCATGAGCTGCAGCGAGTATCTCTTGTCACTGAAAGCGTAATGCCATAAATCTCTATTATATTTCTTATAGCCCGTGAGTTTTAAGTTATTAGGCTTTGAATAATATGATAGTTCTTAAGGTGGTCGCTTGAAAATCTCCAAAGTATTGATTTACTGTATTTTTCAAAATAGAATTTGAAATAAAAATCATATTTTTATAAAAAAAAATGTGGTTTAGTAAGAGCATTACAAACGACTCTATAGAGATTGGATGTTTCTTCTTTTTGATAGGGGCAAGCAACAAGGAACTAAGAAAAACTGTTTCATCTTTTAATTCTGCTAAAACCAGAATTCTCTTGCACTATAAATGTATAATGTATGACCCAAAGATTTTCTCCAAATTTATTTGGCTTATAGCAATTGTTAATTACTTGCGAAAATTATGAATGTTTTCTACCTACTTACATTACATATACTCTTAATATAAAATAAAATTAATTTCAATTATATAGTTGTTGGTTTGCTTTTGACTTTTTGCATGTTTATGGTATTGTTCTATAATATTCTGCATACTAAAACATATCATAAACAAAAGTGATCAGTACTTAATTTAATTTATGTATATAGATATAATTCTTACTGGGCAAAGCAATTTTTGTGACAGTTTTTCATAATAGGTTATAGGTAAAAAAAAAATGTATTTTCATAATAGATATGACATTTTTAAACCGACGTAATAAGTTTTTTGTGACAGTTTTAAAATGCCATAAACAATTTAGCGTCATTTCTAAATCGACGCAGAAGATAAGATAGAAAAGTAAATATTTTGCGTCGGTTTGGAAATGTAGAAAATTGTTTTTTGCGTCATTTCAAAAATGACGCTAATAAAAGACTATATACATCGGTTTAAAAAACCGACGTAAATTCTTTAAGTGACACTTAAAAAATGACGGAAATTATACTTTTTGTAGTAGTGGATTGATGAAGAACAATGACTTGCTATAGGTGTCTCTCATCTACTAGTCAGATAATGAAACTAGATTTGGCCAACAGGGCCCTACATTACAATATTTGAAATTCTGATGAGAGACACGCTAAAACACTTCCTGAAGACTTAAAATCAAAACTAGAAATATCCTTATCGATAAATAACACGACAATACCCCAAACATCACAAAAATGGGCAAAAATTAGGGTTCCTAGAGTTGTCCGAACCGGTAAATCAGTTCAGTGGGGTTTCCTGGAGACCAACTTGTTAACCAGTTTCCCAGGTCCCTCTAAACCAACCGACGGACCAGTTCAGTGCAGGAAACCCTAAAATCGAGCTCAACACCACAATTCAATCCCAAACTTTCCAAAAATCTCCAGAACACCTGTATATACCATAATGAATCCAACTCAAGCAATAAACCTCAATAAGATGCCCAGAAATTCAAAACACGATTAAAGATCCAATTCAAGTTCTCTATTCTAAATTTTTTACAAACCACCCTACAATCTGTTAGCACAAACTAAAACTACACAAATAAATCTATCTTAACTTTAGAGCATAAAATTAAACTACTTGCATAACCACATAACCTAAATCCTCAAATCAAACACCAAAACCCAAACTTGAGCTAAGGAATATTAAAAGGAAGAAGGCAAAAGTGCTATACCTTGAACCAAAGCTCTCAATTCCTTCTAGAATTCTTAGAAATAAGCTGAAAAATCATAATGAATCCACTAATTCATATTAATCATATTACCTTTACTACACCAACAATAATTCTACAAAAAGACAAAAAAACTCCTTACCATAATGATCATTTTGCCCTTGACCAATAACACATATACCAATGAGACCAAAGGGTAATTTGGTCATTTCCAAGTCCCGTCGAATTCCTGATAGTCCAACATCTAACAATGATACCCCGCTAATAAACCATTGTAAACATATGAAAACAGACTCTCTAATGGCCCAACGTCGTATTCCACTAATGCCGAACACAAACAAAAAAAAACAAAAAATCACATATATAACATATTTAATGCATACTGAATTTAAATAAGTCTCCACAAAAATGAAAATCATAATTAATAATTCAATCTCATAATTAAACCCTAATTATTTAATAATCCAACATATTAAAATTAGGCGGTCTTTACAATTATCCCCCCATTAAAAGGATTTTGTCCTCGAAATCTAACCTGAAAAACTCTGGATATTTAGTCCTCATGTCAGACTCTATCTCCCAAGTGGCCTCTTCCACTTTACTATTTCTCCAGAGTACTTTAACCAATGCTATGGTTTTGTTCCGAAGGACTTTCTCCTTTCTATCCAGGATTTGCACTGGCTGTTTATCATATGATAGATCAAATTGCAACTCCAATGCCTCATAACTCAAAATATACATTGGATCAGATACATACTTTCTCAACATTGAGACATGAAATACGTTGTGCACAGCTGATAATGCTGGAGGCAAGGCTAGCCGGTATGCTACCTGTCCAATCTTTTCAAGTATTTCGAAAGGTCATATAAACCTAGGACTTAGCTTGCCTTTCTTCCCAAAGCGACTGATTCCCTAAATTGGTGATACACCAAGGAAAATATGATCTCTTATCTCAAATGTAATATCCCAGTGCTTGGGATCTGCATAACGTTTTTACCTGCTCTGAGAAGTAAGCATTCGAACTTTGATCTTATCTACTGCTTCATTTATCCTTTGAACTAATTGAGGGCCCAGATATTTCTGTTCTCCAGTTTTGTCCCAATAAATTGGGGAACGACATTTTCTACCATAGAGCAACTCATAAGGAGCCATTCCTATGGTACTTTGGTAACAATTATTATAGGATAATTCAATCATAGGCAAATACTTACTCCACAAACCTCCAACGTTCATGACACAAGCTCGTAACAAATCCTCAAGTATTTGAATAGTTCGTTCAGACTACCCGTCCGTCTGAGGATGAAAGGTTGTACTAAATTTCAGGCTAGTACCCATAGCCTTGTGTAAGCTTACCCAGAACTTTGACGTAAATTTAGGATCCCTATCTGAAACAATATACTTCAGAACTCCATGAAGGCAAATAATCTCTTTCACATACGAATCAACATATTGATCCACCGTATATGTTACTTTCACATGCAAGAAATGGGTTGATTTTGTAAAACGATCCATTATGCACACCGAGTCGTACATTCCTATGGTTCTGGGCAATCAACCACAAAATCCATTGTAATGTCTTCCTATTTCCAATCTGGAAGTGTTAATGGCTGAAGTAGTCCTGCCGATCGTTGGTGTTCTGCTTTGATTTGCTGGCAAGTTAAGCATTTGGACACATATTCCACTACATCCCTTTTCATTATGTACCACCAATAATAGGGCTTCAGATCTTGATACATCTTGGTGGTACCCGGATGTAATGAGTAAGAGGTAGTGTGTGCTTCATCCAAAATCTCCTTCTTAAGCTCAACATTACTCAGAATACGCACCCAAGTCTTAAATAATAACATTCCATTGCTCAAAATTGAGAAGTCCTTAGCTTTGTCTGATAAGACATCTTCTCGAGTTTTAACCAGTTCAGGATCTTCTAGTTGAGCCATTTTGATCCTCTCTAACAAGTCTGACTGAAGTGTCAGCTTATGCACTTCTCCAATTACAAATTCAATGTTTGCCTGAGACATATGTGAGGCTAACTAAGGAGAAATCATTACCGCATTGAAGGTTTGGTCAGGCCCTTTCTGACTCAAGGCATCTGCTACGACATTTGCCTTTCTGAGGTGATACAAAATCTCACAATCATAGTCTTTAACTAACTCTAACCACCACCTTTGTCTCATATTTAGATATTTCTGAACAAAAAAGTACTTGAGACTTTTGTGGTCAGTGTAAATTTAACACTTTTCACCATATAGGTAGTGTCGCCAAATTTTCAAAGCAAATACAACTGCAAGTTCTAAGTCATGAGTTGGATAACGCTGCTCATAATCTTTTAGTTGTCATGAGGCATATGTTATGACATTATTCCCCTGCATCAAAACACAGCCCAAACCCTGTCTGGATGCGTCACAATACACCACAAACTTCTCTTAATTAGTTGGCAAGGCTAAGACTGGAGCTGTAATTAATCGTTGTTTCAACTCTTGGAAATTATTCTCACACTTATCTGACCACAAAAATCACTGATTCTTTCTAGTTAGTTTAGACAATGGCATTGCAATCTTAGAGAATCCTTCCACGAAACGCCGATAATAACACGCTAAGTTGAGAGAACTCCGTACTTCTGTAATTTTTTTTGGCCTAGGCCAGTTCTTCACTGTTTCAATTTTCCCTGGGTCTACCATAATTCCATCTTTCCTGATAATATGCCCCAGAAAAGACATCTATGACAGCCAAAACTCACACTTTTTGAATTTTGCATAGAGTTTATGATCTTTGAGCAGCTACAGAACCATACGAAGATGTTGTTCATTTGTTGCTTCTGACCGAGAGTATACAAGGATATCATGGATAAACATAATAACAAAGTTATCAAGGAAATCCTTCAATAACCTATTCATGAGATCCATAAAGGCTATTGGAGCGTTCGTTAACCCGACCAACATAACTAGGAACTCATAATGGCCATACATATTTCGGAAAACTATCTTCGGAATGTCTTCTTCCTGGATTCTCAGTTGATGATAGCCAGATCTCAAATTAATCTTGGAGAAAACTGTTTTACCCGGAAGTTGGTCAAACAGATCATCAATTCTAGGCAAAGGTTACTTGTTTTTAATGGTTAATTTATTCAGCTCCCGATAGTCAGTACACATCCGAAGAGTCCCATCTTTCTTCTTTACAAATAAAGCCGAAGCTCCCCAGGGCCATACGCTAGGTCGGGAAAACCCTAGATCCAGCATCCACTGGAGTTGTATCTTCAGCTCTTTCAATTCTGTTGGAGCCATACGATAGGGTGCCTTTGAAACAGGCTCAGCCCTAGGTACTAGATCAATAGTGAAATCTATCTCCTGTTGAGGTGGTAGCTCTAGTATTCCTCAGGAAATACGTCCAAGAATTCTTTAACTACACTGACCTCTTTGGGTCCGAGTACCACAGGTTTACAGGAATCAATTACAACAACTAGAAATCCTACACACCCACTGCGTAGTAAATCCCTAGCCTTTAATGCTAAAATTCTTGGGACACGGGAACCTTGAACCGATCAAACAAAAACAAATGGTTCCTCATTCTCCGGTTGAAAAGTTACCATTTTTCGTTTGTAATCAATACTGGCGGAATATTTCGACAGAAAGTCCATTCCGAGTATGATATCAAATTCGGCCAAAAGAAACTCCACTAAATCGGCACTTAGTTCCATACCCTCAATTCTAATTAGCACAGATCAAATCTATTTTCTCGAGATAATTAATTCCCCATTAGGCAACAGGGTTCCGAACCTCATGTCAAAAACATCACTACGCCTACCAAGTTGATTAAGTACCCTCGTCGCTACATATGAGCATGTAGCTCTAGAGTCAAATAAAACAGTATAAGTAAAGTCGTTGATAAAGAGCTAACCTGTGACCATTGAAGGAATGGCAGTAACATCCGCCTGAGTAATAGCAAATACTCGCACTGGTGCAGGCTTAGCTTCTGGCTTAGGTTCTTCCTTCTTCAGCTAGGGACAATCCTTCTTAAGGTTCCCAACTGATCGACACTGAAAACAAGCCCACCAGTTACATGCCTCAGGGTGGTGCTTCTTGCAGCACGGGCACTCAGGGTAGGAGTAAGTCTGACGTCCCCCTTTACCCTAATTCCTGCAAAATTTCTTACTTTCACCCGAGCTCCCTGTAGTTGGGAAAATTCTCTTCAATGGTTCAATAATGAAATCACCGCTCTCCTTGCCAAGACCAGGGATAGGGAGAGTAGTGGTCCCACCAGGACTAGGAGCCTCTCGAGTTTCTTGCAAAAACTTTACCGCTCCTTCAGCTCGAAGAGCCTTGTCAACCATTTTAGCATAGGTCATAGTACCATTGGTGGTAATAACGAGATCATGCCTAATCTTGGCGTTCAACCCCACCAAGTACTTTTCCTTTTTATTGAAGTCCGTAGGCACAATCCTGGAGGCCAACTTGGCCAAGCGGTCAAACTTGGTCGTATACTTGATCACTGACATATTCTCACCCTGTACTAGCTCAACAAACTCTTTCCGCTTTGCACTGCGAACTGCCTCATTGTAATATTTAGCATTAAACAAATCTTCGAATTCTTCCGAGGTTATTCTAGTGACGTCCCGTGTGAGGGACACCATCTCCGACCACACCAGGGCGTCTTCCTGGAACTGAAACGTGGCACATGCCACCCTGTCATTTTCGGTCACTCCCATGAAATTCAGTATTCTCTCAATCACAGTCAACCACTACTCTGCCTTAAGAACATTGGGACCTCGCAAAAATACTAGAGGTGCTTGTTCTGCCGGCACCATAGGCACCATAACAGCATGTGGTTGTGGGGGAGGCTTAATAGGAGCATCCTGCTGTCTAAGTCTCTGAATCTCTTCCTCTTATTGAGTGATTCGGGCCTGCATCTCAACAAATCTTGGCTCCCAATCAAAAGGAGCCTGGGGTAGATTCTCTTGGCCACCTCTATTAGAACGAGTGCGACCTCTGCCGCATCCATAGGGGTTTTGGGAATTTCTACTAACCCGACCACCTCCAGTCTCAACCATTTCACCCTGTCCTCTTACGTTTTGTTAGGCGTCCATTATTTAGGACTTAGCCTGCGAACCCACAAGGCATTTAGGTTAGACAGTGGTCAATATATTTCCAAGACCACATTTAGGGTTTAATTAACATTTCTCACGTAAAGGCAATATAACTTAAACAGTTTTCTAAAAGATAAAAGCTTACGGAATCCTGAGTTGAGCACGATACTAGCCTTGATTGTACATATCTTGACGACCTTTAGTGAACAACCTAGTGGCTTTGATACCAAAATTGTAAAGCCCTTATTTAAAAATTTCCTAATTTGAGATTAAACTTATTTTATTATATTTATAAACCTCGCAGGTCAAGATCTTGAGTTTAAAACCATTGTTGAAAATTACATAGAATATATATAGTTACATAAATATTATTTTATTTTTACAAAATGCAACACCAAAAATAATTCAAAATGTAGTAAGATCGGGACCCTCCAGGTTGCACTGCCGCGATATGTACAATTCCTGCTAAGCCCGTCTCACTGCTCCTCTGGCTTAGCTTTACCCTTACCTGCACAAATATAGCAAGCTGATGAGTCGACCGACTCAGTAAGATATGCATAAACATATATAAATAATGCGATACCGACTTTATGATTAAGTCGTTCTGAGCCAATTGTTAAGCTCACCAAGTGGTTAAGAATGTTCCTAACGGAAGTACGACCGCTATACCACATGCACTAGAGTGCCAACTCAGTACTCTTATTGGTAGGGCAATCACTGTACTTTCAAGAGTTACTGAGTGTTGTACCACATGCACTCCGTACCCCGTGGTACTTGTATTGGTAACAATTAACTACCCTAAAGTCCTACACTGTTCTAACACCCTTTAAACTACCTCTTTTCAATATTAGTAGTGTAAACAAATAATAACAAGCATTCATTTACATATATACTTTATGCTATCTTACCTCGTTTCCGTGTTCAGATGTGCTGGTCAGCCTGAGTGCAACAGTAGCTCGACGTTTTACAGGGCCCTATATTACAATATTTGAAATTTTGATGAGATACACGCTAAAACACTTCCTAAGGACTTAAAATCAAAACTAAAAATATCCTGATTGATAGATAACATGACAATACCCCAAACATCACAAAAAGAGAAAAAAATTAGGGTTCCTAGAGTTGTCCCAACTAGTAAATCGGTTCAGTGGGGTTTCTTGGGGACCAACCAGTTAACCGATTTCCTAGGTCCCCCTCAACCGGTCGACCAGTTTTGTGCAGGAAACTCCAAAATCAATCCCAACACCACAATTCAATCCCAAACTTTCCAAAAGCCTCCAGAACACCTGTATATACCATAATGAATCCAATTCAAGCAAAAAACCTCAAGAACATGCCCAGAAATGAAAAACACCATTAGAGACCCAATTCAAGTTCTCTAACCTCAATTTTGTACAAACCACCCTACAATATGATAACACAAGATAAAACTACACAAATAAACCTATCCTAACTTCAAAGCATAAAATTAAACTACTTGCATAACCGCAGAACCTAAATCCTTAAATCAAACACCAAAACCCAAACTTGAGCTAAGGAATATTAAAAGGTAGAAGGAAAAAGTGATATACCTCGAACTAGAGCTCTTAATTCCTTCTCGAATTCTCAAAAATAAGCTGAACAATCCAAACCTTAGCTACCTTCTTAAACAATCGAGAGAGAAAAAGATAATTGGAGAGAGAGGAAGGTATTTCTTCTAAGTTCCTTTAAGTTATCCACTAATTCATATTAATCATATTACCTTTACTACAGCAACAATAATGCCATAAAAAGACAAAACAAATTCCATACCATATGTAACACCCTAACTACCATAGGCGTATTACGTGATTTTTAAACGTACTGTGCAGCTCGTTGCTAATCAACGAGGTTTATGGAAAAACGTGATTAATTAAAATTTTGCTTTTTAATTAAACTTATAAAACAATATTACAAAAGACTCGGGATCCCGATTATAAAATTATTTACAAAAAGTTTTAACTGTTTAACTGTTACATAAAATAAAGGTCGTCTAACGACTAGTTACAAAAAAATCAGCCTTGCTGTTCCGAGGATCGTACGCTCCAGGCCTAACCGCCCCGACATGTACAATCTCATAAGCTCGCTCACGGTCCATCAGCTATAGCCTTGCCTTTACCTACACATAAACGTAAACTGTGAGTCGACAGACTCAGTAAGAAAAGCATAATAATACTCATACATAATTCTAACTGCCGTGTCCAACACGATACTGAGTCCCGCTACTGCCATGTCCAACATGGTACTGAGCCACTACTGCCATGTCCAACATGGTACTGAGCCACTACTGCCATGTCCAACATGGTACTGAGTTTTGAACGTTCACAGGGACGGTACTATTGACAAGTATCCTCCTGATTGGTCGAACCGGTCATACTCCGGCTGCTGGTCATACTCCAGCCTGTACCGACGGGATAGGTCAATAGCACGGAACCACCAACCAAGTGTCAGCCTGATCGGTCGAACCGGTCATACTCCGGCTGCTGGTCATACTCAAGCCTGTACCGACGTGACAGGGTTGGATGGTTCGAAGCCTATACACATAACTAATGTAATCTAACAGGCTTCCTACATGCACGCTAAACATGTAATCTACATATGCATACTGTTATACTAATCTTACCTGGATTCCGAATTCAGGTGTGCTGGTCAACCTGACTGGAACTGTAGCTGAGTGGCGGATTACTGGCTCTTAAACCATAAAAATCACAACGCTATAAGTGACACGCTAAATCACTTCCCGGGGACTAAAACTAGGAACTAAAAGTTTCCCTATCGACAAAAAGCATGGCAATACCCCTAAAAACATAAAAACGAGGAAAAACACGGGTTCTGAAAATTCCCCAACCGGTAGACCGGTTGCCCAACCGGAATTCCGGTTCTGGGAATTACTGGACCCTCATCCGGAATTCCGGTTGCACAACCGGAATTCCGGTTCCTCGCAGGAATTTTTCAAAAATTCCTAACTTGATCAATTCTAACCCAAATCAATCCAAACCTTCCAGACCTGTTCTATATGCCCCAAATAACCATTCAAAGGCAACAAAATCACCCAGAACTCACAGAATCACAAAACACCATTAAAGACCAAGCTTTGAGTTCCAAAACTCAAACTTGGTTAGAATCCACTAACAAGCAATCAAACTAGATCAAACCTACATAATTATGCATAACTAAGCCTCTGAAAACAACTAAGAACATCCAGCAACTTCACAGCAACAATTGAACCATTTCATTCAAAAATTCATAACTTTTTCACATAAAAATCTAACCAACTAGAACAAGAACTTAAGCATGCAATTCAATCTCATCAACCCTACTGAATTCAACACTTTAATCACAGAAACAACAACAACAATAACCAGCAGCAACAACACCAAAACATCAAGCATGCATCACCATTTTCATCATTTTTTTCAAGAAATTACAACAAGAAAAGGTTAGAGACTTTACCAAAGATTTGAAGAACACTTAGATTGCATGAAACTAGCTTGAAAATTGAAGAAAAACCAGCCCTTGAACCCCAAGCTTTCAGCCGAAAAACAGAGAGAGAAAAGAGAGTGTTTTCCTTTTTCAAAGTTTTTCTAAATTATGCTAAGTGTTGAAATGAGAAAAAAATAAAATAATAATGCCACTTAAACCATTTTATTTCAGCCACTAAATAATCAAATAACCATTTATTTTCCATTTCATAAAATCACAAAAGACAAAATACTAATGGGGCAAAAAGACCATTTTGCCCCTCCACTTTAAAACCACATAAAACATACTAAAGGGGTATTTTTGGGAAATTCTAAATTCCCGGCCATTCCCAATGTCTAAAACCCGTCCCAAACTAATAACATGCTAAGTTGTGATTTCTACTGAGCCAAACGCCGAGTTCCAAAATACCGGGCACCGGAATTACAAAAAAATGCAAGCTACTGAATGACATAAATAACAGTATAATAAATTATTTAAATAGCTATAAATAATTTCATAATTAATCATAAACAACTGCTAATTTCCAAATTAACTAAGCGGGCTTTACAACTATCCCCCCCTTAAAAGGATTTCATCCCCGAAATCTAACCTGAATAACTCTGGATATTGAGCTCTCATATCTGACTCTAGCTCCCAGGTGGCTTCTTCCACCTTACTGTTTCTCCAGAGAACTTTGACCAATGCTATGGTCTTATTCCGAAGGACTTTATCCTTTCTATCCAGGATCTGCACTGGCTGTTCCTCATAAGTCATATCTGGCTGAAGCTGAAGACTCTCATAACTGAGTATATGAGAGGGGTCTGAAACGTATTTTCTCAACATCGAGACATGGAATACGTTGTGAACTGCTGATAAGGTTGGAGGCAATGCTAACCGATATGCCACTTGACCTATCTTCTCGAGAATCTCGAAAGGTCCTGTAAATCTAGGGCATAACTTGCCTCTTTTCCCGAAACGTTTAATCCCCTTCATCGGAGATACCCGTAAAAACACATGTTCCCCTACTTGGAACTCAACATCTCTGCGTTTCGGATCTGCGTAACTCTTCTGTCTGCTCTGTGAGGCAAGCATTCTAGCTTTTATCTTCTCTATTGCCTCATTGGTCCGCTGAACTGACTCTGGACCTAGGTATTTCCTCTCCCCTGTCTCATCCCAGTGGATAGGGGATCTACACTTCCTACCGTACAACAGTTCATAGGGAGCCATCCCTATCGTACTCTGATAACTGTTGTTGTAAGAGAATTCTATCAACGGTAGATACTTATTCCACGAGCCTTCAAAGTCCATAACGCAGGCTCTCAACATATCCTCCAATATCTGAATTGTCCTTTCGGACTGACCATCTGTCTGAGGATGGAATGCTGTACTAAATTTCAGCTTGGTACCCATTGCCCGTTGCAAACTTTGCCAAAATTTGGAGGCAAACTTCGGATCCCTGTCCGAAACTATAGACTTCGGTACCCCGTGAAGTCTCACTATCTCTCTGACATACAGTTCTGCCAACTGATCTACTGAAAATGTTGTTCTAACCGGCAGAAAGTGAGCAGATTTCGTAAATCGGTCCACCACTACCCAGATGGAATCAAATAAACCCGTGGTCCTAGGTAACCCGACCACAAAATCCATCGTAATATCCTCCCATTTCCATTCTGGTAGGGTTAGAGGCTGCAACAACCCTGCTGGTCTCTGATGTTCAGCCTTAATCTGCTGACAAGTGAGGCATCTCGATACGAATTCTACCAAATTCTTCTTCATACCGCTCCACCAGAAGTACGGTTTCAAATCTTGGTACATCTTAGTGGTGCCGGGATGTAGAGAATATGGGGTAGAATGAGCCTCCTCAAAGATCTCATTCCTGAGTTCCACACTGTTCGGAACACAAACCCTGGCTTTATACAAAAGCATCCCACTGTCTGACACTGAAAAGTCCTTGGCTTGACCAGCCAATACCTCATCTCGGACCTTTACTAACTCTGGATCTGTCATCTGAGCGACTTTTATTCTTTCTAACAGATCAGATTGCAGCGTTAAGTTGTGTAGCTGACCTACCACAAACTCAATGCTGGATCTAACCATATCATCTGCTAGCTGAGGTGAGATCTGAACTATACTAGCTATTTGCCCGGGACCCTTTCTGCTCAGGGCATCGGCCACTACATTGGCTTTTCCGGGATGATAGAGGATCTCACAATCGTAATCCTTCACTAATTCCAACCAATGCCTCTGTCTCATGTTCAAATCTTTCTGAGTAAAGAAATACTTAAGACTTTTATGGTCGGTATAGATCTCACACTTCTCTCCATAAAGGTAATGCCGCCAAATCTTCAGTGCAAAAACCACTGCGGCCAATTCTAAATCATGAGTCGGGTATCGCTGTTCATAATCCTTTAACTGACGGGAGGCATAAGCGATAACCCGGTCGGCTTGCATCAACACACACCCCAAACCCTGTTTGGATGCGTCACAGTAAACCACGAACTTCTCCTTGTCCGAAGGCAAAGCTAGCACTGGAGCAGTAATCAACCTCTGTTTTAGCTCCTGAAAACTAGCTTCACATTTATCTGACCAGATAAACCGCTGATTCTTCTTTGTAAGCTCAGTTAGGGGCATTGAAATTTTGGAGAACCCCTCCACGAACCTACGGTAGTACCCGGCTAAACCCAAGAAGCTTCTGATCTCTGTCACTGTCTTCGGTCTTGGCCAATCCCTGACGGATTCAATCTTCCCGGGATCCACCTTGTGTTAGGTTTTATGCCCTAAATAAAACTCCATTTCAATGTAATCTATTTTATTCAACATCAATAAAGAAACAGAAGTATTTTTCATTCATTTGTGTATGTTTTGGCTCACTTTATCAATTGCTTGTCTAATTGATTTATAAATTCATCTTAAACCCTTTTCACATACTTGATCATGTTTATTGTGCTGTCATCACATTGGAAAGTAAACATGACTATGTGAATAAAGTTTCCTAGATTTATCAGACACGAGGTTTTTGCGATATGATAATCTACAACAAGAGTTTACTTGTATTTGGAGAAATACTATGTTCTTTCCAGAACATTGGTTAAAGTAAAGCTCAGGTTGGATGCATGGAGTATGCATCGGAAGGGACCGATATTGAACTTTGAATTAGATTTAATTAAAGTTACCGTAAAATCTATTCAAGTCAATATCGCCAAGTTGATCCTAGATCAAATGATCTTAATCCTGTTATGATTAGGCTCAATCTTGAAAGGCTATTCGTGTTCTTTGATTTGTTAGTTAAGCCTACTTTTAGGTCAGGGTGATACGTACATTTTGGGAACACGGTAGTGCAATTGAGTGGGAGCGCTAGCATAAACATGGAATCTATAGCTTCTATCTGGCAAATAGTAAGCAAAGGATGATTTCCTTCGAGCTTGGCCAAACGAAAATAAATGGTGGAGATCTCATTTCACATAAGCTGAAATATCATTTATACGGGGTCAAGTGTTTTAAGGATAAAATACATGGTAGGGTGTTACGGTAATTTAATCCCTTTACTATGTAGATCATTCATATAGAGGATCATTGATCAAATTAGGATTATAACAATGGATAACTAATGATGTGTCTATATGGTGGAACATATAGAGCATTCTATATACTGAGAGTGCAATTCTAAGTTCTATGCGTGGATTCAACGAAGAATTAATAAGTTAGTGAATTTTAGTGCTAAATTCTTGATCTACTTATTGGAAGCTCGGTTATATAGACCCATGGTCCCCCCCTTTAGTTGAGATAATATTGCTTGTAAGACTCATGTAATTGGTTTTGATTAATCAATTATAATTCACAAATTAGACTATGTCTATTTGTGAAATTTTCACTAAGTAAGGGCGAAATTGTAAAGAAAGAGTTAACGGGGGCATATTTGTTAATTGTGATACTTTGTATGGTGCAATTAATAAATATGATAAATGACAATATTATTTAATAATTATTTATAGTTATTAAATAGTTAGAATTGACATTTAAATGATTGAATTAGGAAATTGGCATTTTTGAGAAAATCGAGATACAAAAGTGGTAAAATTGCAAAATTGCAAAAATCAAGGCCCGATCCACCTAGCCTAGGGCCGGCCACTTATGTTATCTTTTTTAAATGATTTTTTCATTATTTTAATGCCATATAATTCAAATCAAACCCTAGAAGGAATCTTGTAAATAGATAGTGAAGGCTTCGGGGAAAATTACACTTTACGAGATCGGAAAAACACGAGCCTCCACTCTCTTCTCTAGCCGCCACTCTCTCTCTCTTTTCTTCCTCTAAATTTCGAACCTCTCTTAGTGATTAGAGTAGTGCCCACACACATCGAAGCAATACCTCGATCATAGTGAGGAAGATTGTGAAGAAAGATCAACGACAAAGGAGATTCGGCATCAAGGATTCGGAGAAGAAGATCCGGGTTCGGATCTTGATAATACTCGCTACGAAAGGAATCAAGGGTTAGAGATACGAACGGAAGGAGTCATTATAATTCCGCTGCACCCAATGTAAGGTTTCTTAAACTTTATATGTGTTTAATTTATCGTTTTAGAAAGTTCATATTTAGGATGTTAATAAACATACTTGTGAGTAGATCTAAGATCCTGGTAAAATAATTTCCAACAACTGGCCTCAGAGCCATGGTAATTGATTTACTTACATGAAATTTGGACTTTAAAACGATTGTTTGTATGTTCTTTGGATGGTATCATGTTGTATTGAGTGTTATTTGATGAATGATTGATGTTTGTTAAATTTTCGTGATAAATAATTCTGATTTCGATTCTGTAATTATTTTTATTGGATAGTATGGAAAAAATTAAGCAAGTTAGCCTTTTACAGAACTCAATTTGGATTTTATTTGAATTAGTTATGATTTTTTGAAGATTTGACAAAATCGGAAATTTGTCTTTGAAATTTTACGATCGCTTGAGAACTGTCGTACAGTTTCGGTTTTTTTTTCCTTTTTCTTCAATTTTTCATACCTTTTCAGAATTAACTTCCAAATTTTTGTATGGTTTTGTATATATACTAATACTATTCCTAATTCAATTCTAATTATCATTTTGAATTAATTTTTTTTTTTTAAATTAATTCAAGATATTAGTGTAATTTGAATTCGAATAGGATTAGTATTTATCTTTTTGCTTAAAAAACCTATCTTATTTTTAAATTTGATTATATTTTATTTTTTTTAAATTTAAGGTCAGTTTTTATAAATATTTTAAAAGATATTTTGACCTTATTTAAAATAAGATAATTATAATCATGTAATTTTAAATAGATATAAGATAAAAAGTAGGTTTAATTTTTTTTAAAATTTTTTTTAAATTTTCGAAATTTATTTTTTAATTCGAAATTTTTTAATATTAAATTTTTATTTAATTATTTATTTATTCGAAATTTATTATAAAAAAAAAAAAAAAAAAAAAAAAAAACCTACTTCCAACTATCCATTAACCTGTTGCGGGAGTATGTGTTTTAACTTATGTGTAAGTTTTCAAAACCTATTATTACTTGATTGCAAATAGCCATGGTTACCTTTTGCAGATCTAATGATCGATGGCTCCCTTGGTCGAAGATAATAATTTGTAACTGAGGTATAATTTACAATCTCTTCTTTCATCTGTGTATGACCTAGCAACATGATAGGACCCATCCAAAGTGTGCTGTGTGAGCCTATGTGTTTAATTTTATTATAGATGCATATAGGTTAATGTTGCTAAAATAAATTATCATAATTATTGATAGGATTTATTTAGGCCCATTTAGCTTTGGGCATTCAATTAATAACGAGTTGTTCTTATTAAGGTTAAATTCCTCTCTTTTGGGCCTTGTGTGAGAGTTGGGAGCCATAGAAGTGGGTACGACATGCGAACCCCGGCACCCCCTCACCTAAACTACCCCAATTGTGAAGGCCCATTTGCACGATTTGAATAGTACTAGGGTTAATTACACTAGTTTAACCTAATTAAAATTGAATTAGCAACATAATTAATTTCATTTATTTTGAAATTAATTTAGAAAATCATAGTTTAAAGAATTTAATATTCTAAGCTAAACTATATGTATTTTCTTGTATTTAATTAAATATAGAATTATAACCATCTAGATTCTTTCTGGAACTTATTTTAAATTTTTCATTAAATATTCCTATTTAAGTTGATATTTAGTTATACATAACTAACCAACTTAAATACGGAATATCTTTTGAATTCAAAATTTTAAATTAAGTTGAGAGAATTTTAGGAATTGGTTATTAAGATTCTTTAGATATTTTTTTAAGTTGATATTTTTCAAATATTAACTTAAAATGGAATATCTTAGATATTTTTAGGTTAATATCTTTTTTGAATATTTAACTTAAAATATCTACAAATTAAGTGGTTACAACTTAATTTTGAATTTAATTAAATCGATTTGAAAGATATTTAAGTTGATTTTTTAGATTCTTTCTAAAACAACTTAAACAAGATATTTTCAAATTTGTTCCATTTAAAATTCAAATTTTGAATTTAATTAATAATTGAAAATTAATTAAAGTTGATTTTTTATTTAAATCAATTTTGATTTTTAATTTTTCATTATTATATTATGGAACTTATTCGATATTTATTTGAATTTATTTTTCAAATTTAAATAATAATTGAAAATTAATTAAAGTTGATTTTAATTAAACCAACTTTAATTTGTAATTTTTCATTATTATAATATCGAATATTATGATTATACAAAATACATATATATATTTTTTTTAAATAATGAGCTTTTAATCAAGAGACATTCGATCTCCATTGTGGGTTTTACACCGTGTTTGTTTTAGTGAGTAATCCTCCACAATGGAGGAACGTTCATTAGCAATTTCGCATAGTTTAACCTCGCATGATAAGTAGTTTGTAAGTGTTTGTATGGTATAGATCACCACAATGGTGGCGACCATACTTGACTTGCAAGTAATGAAACAATGGTGGAAGCTCATAAGATAGAATTGCCTTGACTCTCGCCTAAACGGGACAACGGCTGAATTCAAATCTTGATCGAATAAAAGGTTGCTAGAATGTTTATCATTTTAGATGGTGACAACTCTATTCAATGAATGATGCTTTGACTCTCGCCTAAAACGGGAACCTTTGTGTCAGTTTGTTGAAATACCTTGGAAAATAAACTATGTTAGATTTAGTATTTCTATAACATATGTAATTACTTGCTATTTTCTAAATTGTGTATGAATTTATGAACCAAAACCTTTACATTTTATTGATGTGTTGTAGTGTCATTATGAATAACCCACACCCGATCCTCTCTTAGTTACTATCTTAGCAAAAGAACTCATAGTGTGAAAATGCATCTGGTAGTTGCATTAACTCGCACTTTTGTTGATGATGAATGCGAAATTCCAAAAGGCAAATCTGCGGGAATTGATTTATCAAGAGAACAATGGGTCCAACTTATCCTTAATAGTCTTCCTCGGAGTATAATGAATTTGTTATCTCTTATATGATCAACAATTCTAACTCCTCCAGAGCATGGACAAGCTCGAAACGGGGTACGAGCCCATGAACGGAACTTGATTGCAATGGGTCCCCACAGGTTTGCAATCAACAATCGAAGGAAAAGGACTAGGTATGAAGGATCTAGCAAAGCTAGCTTCTTCAAGTACAATTATCAGACATAATCTTCTATGTTCGAATTGTAATGGAAAGGGTCATCATGAAGAACGATGTCCCAGGCTTCTAAACAATTCAAACGAAGGTAATGCTTTTGTCTTTGAATCATGTGTTTTAGAGAACGACAAATCCATACGGATTGTTGATTAAGGGTCTACTAACCATGTATGTTCTTCACTGCGGTTGCTTGAAACACAGGAAAATCTACTTCCGGGAGAGTTACGGGCTTAAAGTTGGCAATGGCGAATTAGTATCGGTCAAAGCTAGAGGAAAAGCCCGCATCAAGTTTCAACAAAGATTTTTAATTTTAGAAAATGTTTTATTTATTCCAAACTTTAGTAGAAACTTGATTAGTGTCTCATGTTTGCAAACACAATCTTATATATTGAATTTTTCGAGTACAAATTGTTCAATTTCTCGTAATGGATTTCAAATATGTGTTGCTATAATGGAACAAGGGCTTTATGTTTTAAGACCGAGTACTCAAATCTCACTAAATAGTGAACTTTTCGGTGTAGCTAGACCTAGAAACCTAAAAAGAAAAGAGATTGATAATGATGATCAAACTTATCTATGGCATTTACGTTTAGGTCATATAGGCTTTGATAGACTCGATAGGCTCACCAAAGACGGTCCATTAAAAAATGTCGTCCTAGGTGAGCTTGCCCGATTATGCGAGTCCTGCTAGAAGGAAAAATGACTAAACGTTCTTTCTGCAAAGGGAGAGCGTGCCAAAATCCCTACAGGGTTAGTGCATTCCGATGTACGCGGACCTTTGAATGTCAAAGCCCGAGGTGGTTATGAGTATTTTGTCACTTTCATTGACGATTTCTCTAGATATAGTTTTCTTTACCTAATGCAAAAGAAATCGAAACGTTTGAAAAGTTTCAAGAATTTCATGCTTTGGCCCAAAACCAATTAGGTAAATCATTAAAGATCTTGCGAGCGATAGGGGTGGAGAATATATGGATATGCGGTTCAAGATCATTTAATTGAACTTGGAATTGAATCCCAATACACTTTGCAATACTCCACAACAAAATGGAGTTGCGGAAAGAAGAAATCGCACTCTTTTGGAAATGGTTAGGTCTATCTTTGAGTTATTCAACTCTTGTCTACGTCATGGGGATATGCTATACGGATGGCAAATGACATTTTAAATGTTGTTCCATCTAAAGCGAGTCCCTAAGACACCGTCGAACTTTGGAATGGTCGAACACCTAGTTTGCGCCATTACGAATTTGGGGGTGCCACTGCTCATGTCTTAAGAAAGAAGAAGGCAAACTTGAATCACGTACTTAGAAGTATGCATGTTTGTTGGAAATTCTAAAGAGACTAGGGGTGGACTATTTTATAGTCACAAGGATAATAAAGTGTTTGTTTCTACAAATGCTACTTTCCTTGAAGAGAACTATATTAAAGAATACAAACCGAAAAGTAAAGTTGTTACTAGAGGAATTGCTATCGGATATAAGTCCTTCCAATGTTGTCCTCTTCCACTCGTGAAGAAGACGATCCCACTCCCTCGGTTGAACAAGGCCGAAATCTACTACTAAAGTTTACGTTCGAAGACAACCATACCTCGTCGTAGTGGGAGAGTTTCAACAAAACACACTCGTTATGGCTTGGATGGTGAAATCAATATATGGTCGTAGGTGACGGTATTGATGACGATCCATTAACCTATAAACGAGGCAATGGCTAGTCCGCAACGGAAACGATGGTCGGCGGAATGGATTCGAGAAATGGATTCCATGAAAAAGAACAAAGTGCGGGAATATGTAGACGCACTGACGACTATCATCCAGATAGGATGCAAGTGGAGTTTACAAGAAGAAAAGAGGAGAGTGGAGGCGAAGTCGAAACTTTCAAAGCTAGACTTGTAGCCAAGGGTTATACCCAAAGAGAAGGCGTGGACTATGAGGAAACTTTTAGTCTGTTGCCATGCTCAAATCCATCCGAATTCTTCTCTCCATAGGCTGTTTGCTTTCGATTATGAAATCGGCAAATGGATGTCAAGGCTGCCTTCCTTAATGGGGTACTTGAAGAAACCATCTATATGGAGCAACCGAGAAGGTTATGTTCTTCCTGGGCAAGAAAAGAAAGTTTGCAAGTTAAACAGGTCTATCTATGGACTTAAGCAAGCTTCTCGCTCATGGAACAAGAGGTTTGATGAAATCATCAAAACCTATGGCTTTCTTCAGAATGAAGATGAACCTTGTGTTTACCAACTCAAGGAAGACCAAATAGTAGTATTCCCTGGTCCTTTATGTTGATGACATTTTGATCATTGGAAACAATGTCAAGAAAATGACTCACATTAAGGAATGGCTCAACACTCAATTCGATATGAAAGATTTGGGTGAAGCGACCTATGTTCTTGGTATTCAGATTATAAGAAACCGGAAGAACAGATCTCTTGCTCTCTCTCAAACGACCTACATAGACAAAGTCTTAGAGAGATTCTCCATGAGCAACACCAATGGGGCAAATATGCCTTCTAGATATGGTATTCGTCTATCTAAGGAACGGTCTGATCCTCAAGAGATAGAGGACATGGCGAAAATTCCCTATGCCTCTGCGGTTGGAAGTCTAATGTATGCAATGTTATGCACCTTAGACACGACATGTTATCTTTATTGGAATCGTGAGCGGTATCGGTCTAATCCGGGACAAGAACATTGGAATGCGATTAAGTATATTCTGAAATACTTAAAGAGTACAAGGAATCTTGTGTTAGTCTACAAAGGGTGGTGCTTTAAATCCCATAGGCTACAACGATTCGGATTTCCGAGCAAGTCTTGAAGACGGAAATCAACATGCAGGGATGGTGTTTACTCTTGGGGTGGAGCGAGTGGTTTGGAGAAGTGCTAAACAAACCGCAATATCGGACTCAACTATGGAAGGTGAATACATAGCGACGTGAAAGCCGCAAAAGAACTTGTACGGCTAAGAAAGTTCTTCACCGGCATAGAGTTGTTCTGGAATGGAAAAGCCTACGGTACTACTCGTGATAACAATGGAGCAATAGCAAACGGTAAAGAACCTCGAAGCCACAAGAGAAGCAAACACATTGAAAGGAAGTATCACATTATCGAGAGAATACGTGGCAGAGGGGACGTACTAGTTGAGAAAGTTGACACGGAGAGGACAACCTAGCGATCCATTTACCAAAGTCTTGGCCGTGACGGCCTTTGAAAAGCACCGTCGGAATTTAGGATTAATTGATATGTACTAATTAGTTTTATATTAGTGCAAGTGGGAGTTTGTTAGGTTTTATGCCCTTTAAATAAAACTCCATTTCAATGTAATCTATTTTATTCAACATCAATAAAGAAACGAAGTATTTTTCATTCATTTGTGTATGTTTTGGCTCACTTTATCAATTGCTTGTCTAATTGATTTATAAATTCATCTTAAACCCTTTTCACATACTTGATCATGTTTATTGTCTTTGTCATCACATTGGAAAGTAAACATGACTATGTGAATAAAGTTTCCTAGATTTATCGGACACGGGGTTTTCTTGATATGATAATCTACAACAAGAGTTTACTTGTATTTGGAGAAATACTATGTTCTTTCCCGAGAACATTGGTTAAAGTAAAGCTCGGGTTGGATGCATGGAGTATGCATCGGAAGGGAACCGATATTGAACTTTGAATTAGATTTAATTAAAGTTACGCAGTAAAATCTATTCAAGTCAATATCGCCAAGTTGATCTTAAGATCAAATGATCTTAATCCTGTTATGATTAGGCTCAATCTTGAAAGGCTATTCGTGTTCTTTGATTTGTTAGTTAAGCCTACTTTTAGGTCAGGGTGATACGTACATTTTGGGAACACGGTAGTGCAATTGAGTGGGAGCGCTAGCATAAACATGGAATCTATAGCTTCTATCTGGCAAATAGTAAGCAAAGGATGATTTCCTTCGAGCTTGTGCAAAACGAAAATAAATGGTGGAGATCTCATTTCACATAATCTGAAATATCATTTATACGGGGTCAAGTGTTTTAAGGATAAAATACATGGTAGGGTGTTACGGTAATTTAATCCCTTTACTATGTAGATCATTCATATAGAGGATCATTGATCAAATTAGGATTATAACAATGGATAACTAATGATGTGTCTATATGGTGGAACATATAGAGCATTCTATATACTGAGAGTGCAATTCTAAGTTCTATGCGTGGATTCAACGAAGAATTAATAAGTTAGTGAATTTTAGTGCTAAATTCTTGATCTACTTATTGGAAGCTCAGTTATATAGACCCATGGTCCCCCCACTAGTTGAGATAATATTGCTTGTAAGACTCATGTAATTGGTTTTGATTAATCAATTATAATTCACAAATTAGACTATGTCTATTTGTGAAATTTTCACTAAGTAAGGGCGAAATTGTAAAGAAAGAGTTAACAGGGGCATATTTGTTAATTGTGATACTTTGTATGGTGCAATTAATAAATATGATAAATGACAATATTATTTAATAATTATTTATAGTTATTAAATAGTTAGAATTGACATTTAAATGATTGAATTAGGAAATTGGCATTTTTGAGAAAATCAGATACAAAAGTGGTAAAATTGCAAAATTGCAAAAATCAAGGCCCAGTCCACCTAGCCTAGGGCCGGCCACTTATGTTATCTTTTTTAAATGATTTTTTCATTATTTTAATGCCATATAATTCAAATCAAACCCTAGAAGGAATGCTATAAATAGATAGTGAAGGCTTCAGGAAAATTACACTTTCTGAATCAGAAAAACCTGAGCCTCCACTCTCTTCTCTAGCCGCCACTCTCTCTCTTTTCTTCCTCAAAATTTCGAACCTCTCTTAGTGATTAGAGTAGTGCCCACACACATCAAGCAATACCTCAATCATAGTGAGGAAGATTGTGAAGAAAGATCAACAGCAAAGGAGATTCAGCATCAAGGATTCAGAGAAGAAGATCCAGGTTCAGATCTTGATAATACTCTGCTACAGAAAGGAATCAAGGGTTAGAGATCTGAACGGAAGGAGTCATTATAATTCCGCTGCACCCAATGTAAGGTTTCTTAAACTTTATATGTGTTTAATTTATCGTTTTAGAAAGTTCATATTTAGGATGTTAATAAACATACTTGTGAGTAGATCTAAGATCCTGGTAAAATAATATCCAACACCTTGATCCCATCTTTACTCACAATGTGCCGTAGGAAGGACACCTGGGACAACCAGAACTCACATTTCTTGAACTTGGCGTAAAGCTTATGTTCTCGAAGCCGTTGCAGTACCATCTGAAGATGTAACTCATGCTCCTCTTCTGATTGAGAGTACACAAGGATGTCGTCGATAAACACAATCACACAGATATCGAGGAAATCCTTGAATACTCTATTCATCAGGTCCATGAATGCTGCAGGAGCATTGGTTAGTCCGAATGACATAACCAGAAACTCGTAATGACCATACCTAGTGCGGAAAGCCATCTTCGGAATGTCCTCCTCTCGGATTCTCAATTGATGATAACCCGAGCGGAGATCAATCTTAGAAAAGACCGTCTTCCCCTGAAGCTGATCGAACAAGTCATCGATCCTAGGTAATGGATATTTATTCTTCACCGTTAGCTTGTTCAACTCCCTGTAGTCGATGCACATCCTCATAGATCCATCCTTCTTCTTGACGAATAAAACCGGGGCTCCCCAGGGTGACACACTGGGCCGAATGAACCCTATGTCAAGCAACCCTTGGAGCTGAATCTTT
Organism: Cannabis sativa; assembly: GCF_029168945.1. Lineage (NCBI taxonomy): Eukaryota > Viridiplantae > Streptophyta > Magnoliopsida > Rosales > Cannabaceae > Cannabis > Cannabis sativa. Next base: position 67,583,716 of record NC_083601.1, read on the forward strand.
AATTCCTTAAGTTCAGCTGGAGCCATTCTATATGGGGCTTTGGAAACCGGTTCCACCCCTGGTGCCAAGTCAATCACAAAATCAATCTCCCGCTGAGGTGGTAACCCTGGAAGTTCTTCGGGAAAAACATCCAAAAATTCCCGAACCACTCTAATGTCTTCTGGCCGAATGGTATCTGGCCGAGTGGTGTCCACCACCACGGCCAGAAACCCTAAGCAACCGCCGTGCAATAATTCTCTCCCTGACATAGCCGAGATCACCGGGATCCGAGATCCCCGAACTGAACCAACAAATACAAACGGTTCTTCACTTTCCGGTTGGAAGACCACCATCTTCCTTTTACAGTCAATGCTCGCCGAATATTTAGATAGGAAATCCATTCCTAAAATAATATCGAATTCGACTAATCTCATCTCTATCAGATCAGCGCTTAACTCTCTACCATCTATCCTGATCGGCATAGACCTAATCCACCTATTGGAGATAACCAATTCTCCGCCAGGTAACAGGGTTCCAAACCCTGATTCATATCTATCATAGGGTCTACCCAATTTACTAAAGACTCTGGCTGCCACATAAGAATGTGTAGCCCCAGAATCAAACAGTAGTGAATATAGCGAGTTGTTAATAGAAAGCTGACCTGTGACAACTGATGGGCTGGCATCTGCATCAGCCAGCGTGATAGCGAACACCCTGGCTGGAGTGGGTATCGCTGGAGCTCTCGGTGCCTCTGGTCGGAGCTGGGGACAATCCCTCTTGAAGTGTCCGGGCATGCCACAATGAAAGCATCCCTGACCTTTGCACTCGCCCCGATGATGCCTCTTGCAGCTAGGGCACTCGGGATAGGAGAATTGGGTCTCAGTACCACCAGGACGACTCCCTCTGTTCTGGTTCCCCCGGAACCTCTTGTTCTGACTCGAGCCACCGGAAGCAGTGGGTGCTCTCTTCCTCTGATCAATGGCCGAACCACTACTCCCCCTGCTAAAGCCTGATGCAGGAAGGGTAGGAGCTCCGCCACTCACCGGAGTACTGGCTGATTCTGACATACACCCCACTGCGCCCTCAGCTCGCAGTGCCTTCTCCACCATCTGAGCATAGGTGGTGCTGTCGTCTGTGGTAATCATCAGATCATGCCTGATCTTGGGATTCAACCCGTCCAGATACTTCTCCTTCTTGCTGAAGTCGGTCGGCACAATTCCCGAGGCTAACCTCGCCAACCGATCAAACTGAGTAGTATACTCAGTGACGCTCATGTTCTCCCGCTGGGTCAGGTGAGCGAACTCTTTCCTCTTGGCGCTTCTGACCGCCTCATTGTAATACTTTGCATTAAAGAGTTCCTGGAACCTTTCCCAGGTCATGGTGGTGACGTCATGGATCTGAGACACCATGTCCCACCATACCAGGGCGTCCTCCTGGAACTGAAATGTGGCGCACACCACTCTATCGTTACCGGTGACACCCATAAAATTCAGAATCTTGGTGATCACCGTCAGCCATTGCTCGGCTTTCATTACGTCCGGACCTCCCAGGAAAACCGGAGGTGCTTGCTTCCGGAACCGCTCATACAGAGGTTCCAATCTATGGGCCGCCACCACTATCTCGGCCTGGGCAGCAGGGGCAGGTGCCACTGGAACTATGGGCACTGGAACTGCAAGAGCACCCTGCTGTCTCAACCTCTGAATCTCGAGGTCTTGTTCTTCGATCCGGGCTTGCATTTCCGCAAACCGCAACTCCCAGTTCGGGGCTCCCTGATCGGCTGGGGGAGCCTGGGCAGCCTGTGGCGGGTTCTCATCACCCCGGCCACGAGCCCTGCCTCGGGGACCTCTACCTCGGCCCCTAGCAGGTGGGGGAAACTGAGCTCCCTGTCCTTGGTTCGACCCCACGGAATGGCCCTGACTCCTGGTAGTCCGCCTGGCGTCCATCTGATTAGAACCGCCTGCGAAACCAAGAGTTGGCATATCAGGTCGTATTCAAGGAGAGCTTACTAATGCCGCTTAATTTGGAAATTAAAAACGAAACATGCGCCTATTCTACTATCAGGCTACTAACATGCTTCATAACAGGCTTTTCTTTTTCATAACTGAATAAAATAAACTACTAAAGCAATAAAGGCTTACTGAACCGTGAACCGAGCTAACTGCTGATGATGATTGTACATGTCGTGACGATCTTCGGAAGACAACCTGGCGGCTCTGATACCAAATTGTAACACCCTAACTACCATAGGCGTATTACGTGATTTTTAAACGTACTATGCAGCTCGTTGCTAATCAACGAGGTTTATGGAAAAACGTGATTAATATAAATTTTGCTTTTTAATTAAACTTATAAAACAATATTACAAAAGACTCGGGATCCCGATTATAAAATTATTTACAAAAAGTTTTAACTGTTTAACTGTTACATACAATAAAGGTCGTCTAACGACCAGTTACAAAAAAATCAGCCTTGCTGTCCCGAGGATCGTACGCTCCAGGCCTAACCGCCCCGACATGTACAATCTCATAAGCTCGCTCACGGTCCATCAGCTATAGCCTTGCCTTTACCTACACATAAACGTAAACTGTGAGTCGACAAACTCAGTAAGAAAAGCATAATAATACTCATACATAATTCTAACTGACGTGTCCAACACGATACTGAGTCCCGCTACTGCCATGTCCAACATGGTACTGAGCCACTACTGCCATGTCCAACATGGTACTGAGCCACTACTGCCATGTCCAACATGGTACTGAGTTTTGAACGTTCACAGGGACGGTACTATTGACAAGTATCCTCCTGATTGGTCGAACCGGTCATACTCCGGCTGCTGGTCATACTCCAGCCTGTACCGACGGGATAGGTCAATAGCACAGAACCACCAACCAAGTGTCAGCCTGATCGGTCGAACCGGTCATACTCCGGCTGCTGGTCATACTCCAGCCTGTACCGACGTGACAGGGTTGGATGGTTCGAAGCCTATACACATAACTAATGTAATCTAACAGGCTTCCTACATGCACGCTAAACATGTAATCTACATATGCATACTGTTATACTAATCTTACCTGGATTCCGAATTCAGGTGTGCTGGTCAACCTGACTGGAACTGTAGCTGAGTGGCGGATTACTGGCTCTTAAACCATAAAAATCACAACGCTATAAGTGACACGCTAAATCACTTCCCGGGGACTAAAACTAGGAACTAAAAGTTTCCCTATCGACAAAAAGCATGGCAATACCCCTAAAAACATAAAAACGAGGAAAAACACGGGTTCTGAAAATTCCCCAACCGTAGACAGGTTGCCCAACCGAATTCCGGTTCGGGAATTATGGACCCTCATCCGGAATTCCGGTTGCACAACCTAATTCCGGTTCCTCGCAGGAATTTTTCAAAAATTCCTAACTTGATCAATTCTAACCCAAATCAATCCAAACCTTCCAGACCTGTTCTATATGCCCCAAATAACCATTCAAAGGCAACAAAATCACCCAGAACTCACAGAATCACAAAACACCATTAAAGACCAAGCTTTGAGTTCCAAAACTCAAACTTGGTTAGAATCCACTAACAAGCAATCAAACTAGATCAAACCTACATAATTATGCATAACTAAGCCTCTGAAAACAACTAAGAACATCCAACAACTTCACAGCAACAATTGAACCATTTCATTCAAAAATTCATAACTTTTTCACATAAAAATCTAACCAACTAGAACAAGAACTTAAGCATGCAATTCAATCTCATCAACCCTACTGAATTCAACACTTTAATCACAGAAACAACAACAACAATAACCAGCAGCAACAACACCAAAACATCAAGCATGCATCACCATTTTCATCATTTTTTTCAAGAAATTACAACAAGAAAAGGTTAGAGACTTTACCAAAGATTTGAAGAACACTTAGATTGCATGAAACTAGCTTGAAAATTGAAGAAAAACCAGCCCTTGAACCCCAAGCTTTCAGCCGAAAAACAGAGAGAGAAAAGAGAGTGTTTTCCTTTTTCAAAGTTTTTCTAAATTATGCTAAGTGTTGAAATGAGAAAAAAATAAAATAATAATGCCACTTAAACCATTTTATTTCAGCCACTAAATAATCAAATAACCATTTATTTTCCATTTCATAAAATCACAAAAGACAAAATACTAATGGGGCAAAAAGACCATTTTGCCCCTCCACTTTAAAACCACATAAAACATACTAAAGGGGTATTTTTGGGAAATTCTAAATTCCCGGCCATTCCCGACATTCCCAATGTCTAAAACCCGTCCCAAACTAATAACATGCTAAGTTGTGATTTCTACTGAGCCAAACGCCGAGTTCCAAAATACCGGGCACCGGAATTACAAAAAAATGCAAGCTACTGAATGACATAAATAACAGTATAATAAATTATTTAAATAGCTATAAATAATTTCATAATTAATCATAAAAAACTGCTAATTTCCAAATTAACTAAGCGGGCTTTACACCATAATGACCATTTTTCCCTTGACCACTAACACATATACTAATGAGACCAAAGGGTAATTTGCTCATTTCCAAGTCCCGTCGAATTCCTTATAGTCCAATACCTAACAATGATGCTTCTTTAATAAACCATTCTAAACCATGTGAAAACTTGACTCTCTAATAGCCCAACATCGCATTCCACTGATATTGACACAAACACGGAAAAACAAGAAATTTACATAAATAGCATATTTTATACATGCTAAATTTAAATAAGTCTCCACAAATATAAAAATCATAATTATTAATTCAATCTCATAATTAAACCCTGATTATTTAATAATTCAACATATTAAAATTAGACGGTCTTTATCGCGGCGATGCGGGTTGGCTCCATCATCGACATAACTCTAAGAGAGAGAGAGGGGTCAATGAGTGTAATTTTTAGGATTAGGGTTATAATGTTTATTACATAGGAGGAATTTTTTTAGTGTAAATGGGCCTTAGTTTTGGAATTTTTTTTAATTTATAATATTTGCTTCAGTTTATAATAGTCGCAACATTGTGTTTGTAATACACTGACGGAAAGTAGTATTGGTCCCAAATCGACAAAAAATTTAATGTACTTTTTTGCATCAGTTTTTGGCGTGGACCAATGCAAAAAGCCTATTTTATAGTAGTGTGTTAAGTTTAATCGCACCTGACTAAAAAAATGCTGATATTATTCTTCACTATAGCAGTGCTACATTTGCAATTTAAAATTTTGAAAATTTATTTTCTAACTAAATATGAATAAATAATAAGTAATTTTAATTTTTCTTATTATTTTTCCATAAGAAGATAGATTTTTTAAATTTTAAAGTAGTTTTATCGAATTGTACACTTATGTGGCAATAAGACACTAGTCATATCAACACTTTGTTAAACAATGAGATAAAACTTAACAAAAAATCCTACATTTCGACATGGTAATAGTTTGGAGGAATTAATTTTTAACTAGCAAACAAATTTAAAGAGTAAAATTTAATAGTGGTAATAGTTTGGGGGGAAAAAAAAAATTCTAAATAGCTTTTATTTTATTTATTTATTTATTTTTTTTTTTTGTATAACAAACTATAAGGTATAATAAATTTTCAAACTCCTGGTTTATTTTGGTCACTCCTTAGGTATATAATTTGATTCCTATTTTTGTTAATAGCACTAGGCAATGAGTTATTCATCTTTTACAACAATACTTTTAATAATTTGATGTCGATGGTATTTTAATGAAGCATATTCTCACATACAAGATTGCCATCAAAAGTGTTGTTGAAGGAAACTTGACAACTCAAAAAACAAGGATTCGTACATGTTATCAAGGTTTTTGGTTTAAGGACATATGCACTTTCAAGGCCCAATATTAACCAAGATGGACCTATTCCAAGGCCCAATCAAATTAATAAATTAGCCCACAAACGGAGTCAGGCTACAGCTCTAGATCCGAATGTAAGTCCAACTTATAGACTCGACAAGGTTGGACCACTTTGGTTCAGAAAAGACTATCCTGCCCGAAAGCTGAAAGGTCCATCATGACAAATTTCGATATCCTGATTGGGTTCTAATGAACGGGAAATTGAAGAGACATCCGAAACCTTCCGAATACCATCCTACGTGGCATCCTCCAGACACAAGGTTCCACTATATAAGATATTTGTTGTTAGTTTTTATGGTCCTTAGCAGAGTTAGAAAAGTGAAAGCATATTTTTTTAAAAAAATAATTTAGTCCAATATGAACAATAATCCCAAGAACCTCAATATATTATATATGGATTAAATATAAACTACAAGAAAAGAGAAACAATACCTCTTGTAGCCTATCAAGAGATTTTTGGCTATCTTTACGTGTTAATTTATCGAACATTTAATCCAAGAACTTGTTGAATAGTTCACACACAATCTTCCAAGTCAGCCTCAACACTCAGGAATAGAGTGGACTATAAAATTTAATTGGATGATTATAATTTTGTAATCACAGTATATTCTTAACTCATGAGATATTTTGATGAGATAAGAAAGAACAAAAACTCTCACACCACACTATAATGTAGGGCTTATATATGTACTATGTACTGTGGGATTTGTTTTGATTATTTTTTTATCATATAAATAATTAAAAATAAATAATTATTTAATTAAATATTTTATAGGATAAAATATTTGTATTAAATAATTAAATAAATAAAGATATACTTAATTCGGTTAGGATTAATTAATGAATATTTATCTTTATTTTTGTAGAATTACATAAATGCTATGTATACATCATTATAGGCTTGACCTAAAAGCATCGATAACAGTTGTTTTAAAAACTATATAGATGTGCACCTCTCTCTCTCTCAATCATAGTGTCTTATGAGTTGTGCACATATTGTGATAAAAATAATTGTCCTATAATTAATTTTATGAGCCCATATTTGTTCTGAGTGTTGAGACTATCTGGAAGACATTGGTGTGAATTCTCCCAAATCATATTTCATGGATTGGATGATCGCTTGCATATATGATAAGAATCAGGGATACCCTGATAAGCATTAACAAGTATATTGATTTCATCTTGTAGTTATATTTAATATTTGTAAATATGTTATATTTAAGGGGCTTATATTTCAGAGTATGAGAATTTAAATAATTTTTCATAAATTGTTTTCGCTTTTTTACTTTGATTTGTACCATAAAAACTAACAAATAGTACCAAAGCTTATCTCTATATTCACACACACATATATATATATATATTACATACTGTGTTAAGTAATTTTATATATTTATATATATGTTATATATGATGAATGGATATGTAGTTTATTCATGAATGTGGATCATTAATTATACGATAAAGTTGGGTTAGAAATTTTACATGGTTTGAAAGAAAATCATGCAAACCATTTTTTTAATAATAGTATAAGAACTATTATATGTCATGTTTAGATTTATACCTTGAAAGTAAGTAATTAATGAATAATATATTACTAAATATATAAATACAAATACATTATAAATGAATATCTTAATTAATGAAAATTAATTAATAAATATAAGAAAACTCCTTATTCATATAGAGAGTGTATAATCTTGTAAGAGTAAAAGAGAATTAAGATCATACCATGTGAATAAAACTAGTTATTAGTATATTAAAATATAAAATATTTAATACAAAATTACTAAATACGGTTTACCAAGCACTAAATAGTAGTGACATGTGATTTTGATTCAGATCATATATGTGGATATACATTTAATAAAGATACTATGTATAATTTGATTATGCATGACTAGGATGATATAAATAAACATCCTTCATCAACATGTTATTTATCAAACAAGAGTAATTTATATCATAATGATGCCCATAAGTAGATCTATCTAAATTCTTAGTATTCATGAACTCATGTTTGTGTTCATTAAGTTCTTTGATTCACTCGTTAAAGTTTCTCATGAGATGATACTTACAATTTCTATTTTGGAAACTTAATAACATGGATGGATGAGAATATGCTATACAATAAGTGGAATCTGTTAAGACCAATCAAATTGTTAGCAGTTAGTTCTGTTGATTAGCTGTTAGTTTGTTTTGTTGGTTTGTTATTTTTCTGTTATTTCAGTTTGGCTTTCTGTTATTTGGTTTTGGTTAGAGTTCTGTTATGACTCTTGTATATAAGGTTGTACATTGATTAGATCAATGAGATAACTCTTTCTTTCTCCATTCTTTCACTGATCTTTTCTCTGCTCTTTCTTCTTCCTTCATCTCTCTTTTTCTGCAACTTTGTTCTTCATGTTTCATGGTGTTACAGCTCAATGATCGGAGGTTTAACATGGTATCAGAGCACTTCCTTCCGCTCAATGCAAATATGGCTACTCTGGGAGCTGCTGGTGGAAACTTAAACACCTCTGGTGTTAATGGAGTTCAAGCAACTCAACCTCGATCTCAAGAACCTGTTTACTTCAATCATAGCATTTTAATTCGTTTGAATGACCAAAATTTTCTTTTGTGGAAGCAACAGGTCCTTGCTGCGATCAAAGGTAATCGGTTACTGAAGTTTATCAAGGATCCACCTCTAGCTGAATTCCTCACTCCAGAAGATCGAACACAAGGCAGAGTCAATCAAGATTACATCAGCTGGAAAGTTCAAGATCAACTCTTAGTTTCTTGGTTGCTGTCATCGATGACAGAAGGTCTTCTCACGCGAATGGTAGGGTGCGATTCATCACAACAAATTTGGGCAACTTTAGAGAAACATTTCACTCTGCAAGTATCATCAAAGATTCTGGAGTTTAGGACTAAATTGCAGAACCTGAAGAAAGGAAATCTCAGCCTCAATGACTATCTTTTGAAGGTGAAACAGACCGTCGATCTCCTAGCCTCTGTAGGAGAAGTTCTGAGCGATCGTGATCATGTGGCGGCGATTTTCAAAGGGCTTCCTAGTGAATATGATACGTTCGTCATATCCACTAATACTCGAACTGAGCAGTACACCGTCGGAGAAATCGAGGCTCTCCTTCTTGCTTCGGAATCAAGAATCGAAAAGTCGGGGAAGGAAATCGATCTTAGTGCGAACCTTATTTCGAATGATCAAGATCTTGGTATGGATCCTTTGATCGAAGCCAATCTTGCCTGGAGAAGATTTTAACAACAATATGGGAGAGGAAACACACAATAAAATGGCAACTCAGGGCTGTTTAATCAAGCATCAGGTAGAAATTTTAATCGAACAGAGAACTTTGGTGGCAAAGGTAATATCCCCTTCAATCAATCTAGTAGATCTGCTATGAGTTTGAACAATAAGGTGCAGTGTCAGTTGTGCTTGCATTTTGGTCACATTGCACACAACTGTTATTACCGTTTTGACAAGTCTTTCTCAGGAGCTCAACCAGGAACCAGTTCTCAAGGTGTTGGATTACAGAAACCTCAAGCTAATCTCACGACCAACAACAGTTCAAGTGATCCCAACTGGTATCCAGACTCGGGAGCCACCAACCACTGTACCCCTCAAGCTCAAAATCTAGCAAATTGCTATGATTATGGAGGACAAGATCAAATGCATGTTGGAGATGGTACAGGTTTGTCAATAAAGCATAATTGTCAATCTTATTTTACACCTCAGCATGCATCTCATTCTTTAGTTCTTAATAACTTGCTTCATGTCCCTGAAATTACAAAGAATCTCATTAGTGTTGCCAAATTTGCAAAGGATAATAATGTGTATTTTGAGTTTCATGCTGATTTGTGTTATGTTAAGGACAAAATGAGTCATTCTATTTTGCTGATGGGGATGCACAAGAATGGCCTATATACCAATCCAACTTGGACCTGTCCACTCAAGCCCCATTTCCTCTCTGATTTCCCAAGACTTCCAGCAACAAAGTGAACAGCAAACCAGAAATGTTTCTTCCAGCAGCCATGATCAACCAAGTTCTAAATGTACCTTTGTTGCTACACTAAATGGTTCTACTTTCAAAGTATCAAATTTCTTTAAGTGTAACAACAATGTACCAAATGAATTTACTCTATGGCACAATAGGTTGGTCCATCCTTCAGAGAAGGTAGTCCAAAACGTATTGAAATCTTGTAACATTTCTGGTGTAAATAAAGAATCTGAATTTTCTGTTTGCTCTGCCTGCTGTCTTGGTAAAATCCATAAATTTCTTTTCTCAAAGGCATCTCAATCTATTATTTCTGAACCCCTACAGTTGGTGGTCTCAGATCTTTGGGGACCATCACATACACCATCTTTTAATGGCTATAAATATTATATCCACTTTGTTGATGCCTATTCTAGGTTCACTTGGCTTTACCTTCTCAAGAACAAGTCTGATGCCCTTAAAACCTTCCAACACTTTAAGGCTGAAGCTGAATTACAGCTTGGTAAAACCATTAAAACTCTCCAAACCGATTGGGGAGGAGAGTTTAGATCCTTTACCAACTACCTTGCTGAATGTGGTATTCATCATAGGCACCCTTGTCCAACAACTCATCAACAAAATGGCCTTGCTGAGAGAAAGCATAGGCACATTGTGGAGAATGGCCTTGCTCTTCTTGCACAAGCCTCCCTACCACTTAAATTTTGGGATGAAGCCTTTAGAACTACTGTATACTTGCACAATAGACTTCCTACTCCCTTATTGCAGCAGTCCACTCCCTTGGAAACACTGTTTCACACTAAACCCGAGTACTCCACTTTCAAAACCTTTGGTTGTAAGTGTTATCCCAATATTAGACCTTACAATAAACACAAGTTAGAGTTTAGGTCTTCACCTTGTACCTTTTTGGGATATAGCTTGAATCACAAGGGCTATAAGTGTCTAGACTCTAAAGGAAGGTTATACATCTCTAGAGATGTTATTTTTGATGAGTTCTCTTTCCCATATGAGCAATCTCCTAAATCTACTGCTCCTCAAGATTCAACTGAGACACCATCTATTATTTCTGCCTTGATTCCTGTGTGTGCTCATTACAAACACCAATATACCATGAGAGATCTCACTGAACCAAGCAATCAGACCCCTGCTGCTTTCTTACCTACTGTTGGTCACTCTTGACATGCCTTAAATAATCCTCTTACAGTTGACCAACATGCTTTATGTGACAATACATCTGTACCTAATGTTTCCATGGATTTTTGTCCTTCTAACAATCAGTTTCCAGTTCAGGTGCAACCGGTTGCAGGTACTTCTTCTCTCTGTGTTGTAGATGTCACTTCAGGGAGTAGAGACAATATTCGTGAAGAGGTTACTGGTCATGCAACTTCTCAGGGTATTGAATGTGATGAAGCTTTAAGAACCAACACACAAATTGCTACACCAGATTCTACACCAGATGGTATAGCACCTGCTTCTACACCAGATGGTATAGCACTTGACTCTATTATAGCACCTGATTCTAGACCTCCACCAATTTGCTCTTCTCCTGCTGCCTTGCCTCTTGTAGCTGGCTGTTTAAATGCACCAGGAAGGTCCAACAAGCATCAAGTGACAACCAGATCCAAGCTAGGCATTTTCAAACCAAGGGTGTTTTTGGCTTCAAGAGAGCCCTCTTCTCTCAAAGAGGCTCTTCAACAAGAGCAATGGAATAGTGCCATGAGTGATGAAATCCTTGCCTTGGCAAGAAACAAACACATGGATCTTAGTGAGACTGCCTGAAGGGAGACAAGTAATAGGGTGTAAATGGGTCTATAAGATCAAGGAAAATCCTGATGGAATTGTTCTTAAAAACAAGGATCGGCTTGTAGCCAAAGGATTTCACCAACAAGCAGGTTTTGATTTTACAGAGACTTTTAGTCCTGTGATTAAACCTGTTACCATAAGGGTTGTTTTAACTCTAGCCTTGTCTAATGGTTGGAAAATTAGACAACTAGATATCAACAACGCCTTTCTAAATGGTGATTTGCAAGAGGAGGTCTATATGACTCAACCACCTGGGTTTGAAATCCCTGGACAAGAACATTTGGTATGTAAGCTAAACAAAGCTTTCTATGGTCTTAAGCAAGCACCAAGAGCATGGTTTGACAAATTGCAACAGAGTTTAACATCCTTTGGATTTGTCTCTTCCAAATCTGATCACTCCTTGTTTATTAACCACACTAATACATCAACAACACTTGTTCTTGTGTATGTTGATGACATTTTAATAATGGGGAGTGACCAAGATCTTGTTGACACACTTGTTGTTGATCTGAACAAACAATTCTCTTTAAAGGATTTTGGTCCTTTGAGATACTTTTTAGGCATTGAAGTTGCCTATTCAGATGAAGGGATTCATCTCTGTCAAACAAAGTATGCTTGAGACTTACTCATCAGGGCTCTAATGCTTGGTTCAAAGCCTTCTCCAACACCAATGACAAGTGGTCTTCGCTTATCTGCTCACCAGGGGGAACCTCTTGCTGATGTCCAATTGTACCGTTCCATAGCGGGAGCCTTGCAATACCTTATAATTACAAGACCTGAGTTGTCGTTTAGTGTTAACAAGGTATGCCAGTTTATGCAAAGGCCTCTATCGACACATTGGCAAGATGTCAAGACGATTTTGAGATACATTAGTGGTACTATGGACTTCGGCCTCAGATTTACAAAACCAGAAAGTCAAGACCTTGTTGCTTACTGCGATGCCGACTGGGCTTCAGACCCCGATGACAGGAAGTCTACCTCAGGTTATGTTGGGAATTATTTTACCAGGATCTTAGATCTACTCACAAGTATGTTTATTAACATCCTAAATATGAACTTTCTAAAACGATAAAATAAACACATATAAAGTTAAGAAAACCTTACATTGATGCAGCGGAATAAATGTCTCCTTCCACTCAGATCTCTAACCCTTGATTCCTTTACGTAGCGAGTATAATCGAATGCGAGCTGAATCTCCTTCTTCTTCAAGCTTTGATCCTTCACGATCTTCCAATCTATGATTGAGTTACGCTTCTTGTGTGGGGGCACTTACTCTTTCACTAGGGTCACGAAAAAGATGAAGGAAAAGAGGGAGAGAGGTTTCGGCCAAGGTAGAGAGTGAGGGAAGGCTCGGTTTTACGAAGAGAAATTTACGTCGAAAGCTAATGAAAGCATGTATTGTGAATGAGCCATCACTTTCTATTTATAGGCAACTTACTAGGTTTAGGTTTAGAATTATTTGGCATTAAAATAATGAAAATATTAATTTGAAAAAGCCTTATAAGTGGCCGGCCATAGGTGTTGTAATGGGCCCCACTTAATTTTGCAATTTTATCAAATTTTATCTCTATTTTCTCAAAAATGCCAATTTTCCAATTCTAACCTTTTAAATGCCAAAACTAATTATTTAATAATTAAAATACATTATTAAATAATATTGTCATTTAATTTAATTATTAATTAGACATATAAAGTCTATTAATAAATAAATAAACCCAGAAAACTCTTTTCCTTACAATTTCACCTTTGAATAGTGAAAATTCATAAAATCGGAACATAGTCTAACTTTAGAATTATAATTGATCAAGCACGAATCAATTAATGAGTCTTATAAGCAGAATGTTCTCAACTAGAATGGGGACCATGGATCTATATCTTTGAGCTTCCAATAAGTGAACCAAATTTACCAAGTAAATTCCTACTTATTAATTCTTCGTTGAATCCACTCTTAGAACTTAGAATTGCACTCTCAGACTTATATAGAGCATATTGTATGTTTCACGATACCAATATACTATCTCATTTAACCATTGTTATAATCTTATTGTGATTTAAAGATCCTCTATATAGATGATTTACATCGAGATGGGATTTCTTTACCGTTCTCACCCCTCGATGTATTTTGCCCTTAAAACAACTTAGCTACACATAAATGGTGTTTAATGATCTAATAATTAGTCGATTAAACAAGAGCTCATCCATTTACTTCTATTTAGCTAAGCTCGAAGGGAATCATCACTAACTTCTATACACCAGTAGAAGCTATAGATTCCATATTTATGTTCAAACCGCTCCCTCAATCATACTATCATGTTCCCAAAATATACGTATCACCTACGACCCCAAAAGTAGGCTTAACTAATAAATCAAAGAACATGAATAGCACTCCTGAGTTGAGCCCAAGCATATCGGGATTTAGATTCTTTTTCAATCTTAAGATCAACTGCGATATTGACTTGGAAAGATATGTATAACGGTAAGTTTGTAATATCTTAACTTAGTTGCAATATCGGTCCGAGTCCAATGTATACTCCATACATTCGAAACTAGTATACTTTACTAATGTCACTGGAAAGAACATAACACTTACTCCAAGTGTAAGTACACATCATCGGCGATTATCACATTAGTGTAAATCCAATAACAACGGATGAAACGAGGGACAAACTTTTGATTCATATGATCACGATCACATTCCACCTTGTGTTGACGATCTTGTAATCGTGAATAAACATATAATCTGGATTTAGCGATTTTGTGTGTATGAATGTAATAAACATATTAAACATATTAAACCATTAGCATGTAAAATTCATGCAAACATCAATCACTTCAAATTTCTTATATTGATAACTAATCAGATTGTAAAGAGTTTTATTTAGGGCATAAAACCTAACAAACTCCCACTTGCACTAATATAAAACAAGCTAGCAAATTGGTCAATCGATGTCTTGATCTTCAGATCAAGTGTAGTATATTTGAATCCACCCAAACTTGGAAACTAGTTCATAAATACTCTTATGAAACATCCTTTACTATATGCTTTACTCATCGAGGATACTGAAATCTTTCTTGTTTTAAAAGTACATACGAATTAACAGAGGACATATCTCTCATATTTTAAAATATGTAATTGAGATAATACGGTGTAGACTTTTCTTCGGTGATATAACTTTACGGTATTTTCGAATAGACCAAGTTATAGTTCTTCTGCTGGTAGAGCTTGAATTATTATACAATAATTCCTCCACCCCCAAAGTAAGCACCATCTTAAGAATTTCGAAATTAGATGGTGTGATACAAAATCATGATACACGGTTCCTTAATATACGACATATAGATCACTTTCATAAATCCTTCTTGAATATCTTCTAATGTTCCCTATTTGATTACATCTCGAGATAGCTCCACTCAATAGCGGATGTCTGGTTAAATAATACTATTAACCTCTGATTGTTTGGAGAGTTACCTAGTTGTGACTTTTGTATTAGTCTGAAACTTTAAGTTAAGACTAAGTCATCAATATGGCGGAACTAGTATTTGAAGTGAAAAATACATGCAGAGATAAAGTAATCAAAATTAAGATACCATCAATTTTATGAGGATTAAGAATTCTATGTTCCAAGTCATTTGAATGGTAAGGCTAGAGTTCTTTATCTTATTCTCATAATTCGATAAGCTATACCTATCCATGTGAATGGTTAGATTTGCTTTTCGGTAGATGTTCTTAAGTACCTATCCACAATTATCAACCTAATGAAGATGGGTATAGAACTTTAAAATTCTCCCACTCAATTAAGGTAGTGTGAAACTTTAACAAAGAACTTTCAAAGGTACCAAACTCTTACACTTACAGTAAAATTGAAATGGAACATCAAGATCAAGAATTTATATTGACAATAGTGACTCATTATATTACTTCTATGTTTAAACAAGATATGTGTTTCATAGGGAATTGTGGAATAGACTCACCCCTAAGAATATACATATAGGGTACTATGGATAACCTCCACCCCTAAGTATATAGAGACTATGATCCACCCCAAGGTTGTAAAGATCATGATTCTCTAAGTGTGATAGAGTTTATGTGGAGTTGAATACTATCCGAGTTCATTAGATATAAAAGATCGTTGAAGCTGCATAGTTTTCTTAACTTTTCTCCACCCACTATCAGTCATAAGATCCTTTTATTAAACAAATTCTTAATAATTGTATGAGAATTAACAATTATTAATAAACATAGAAATAATTTCTAGTGTTTATATAATATAATTCTATGAAGAGTTGTATATATTATAGAATTTGCATCAATAATAAAAACACTTACACATACAAACATACAAATATAATGTGGTAATAATTGATGAAGATAAAATTAAATGAAGCTCAATCTCATAAATTGCAATAGTGAATTTCGAAAAAAAATAAAACTTTATTAATAATAAAAAGTATTGCAACAATATGAGAGAAACGGGGATAAATATCCCTAATTAAAATTTGAAATCCAAATTGTCTTTAAACTAAAACAATTAATTCAAATTGAAGAGCTTCATCTTCATACGGACGATTTTACCCTTTGGTCCGACTTTACGATCGAACTCATCGAGTTCAGTAGCTTGACCTATAAGAAGAAGAAAACAAATAAACAAAGTTTAGTCGAGGAATCATAAATCCAATTGGATAACAATTCACTAAACTCTTAAAGTTTATTAATGGAAATACCTTGTTTCTTTGCAAGAAGTTTAGGACACTGGGGTTTCCAATGACCTTTCTCATTGCAGTGGAAACACTTTCCTTTAAGTGTAGCATCACCAGAAGGAGCAGTCTTTTTCATGACTTTTGTTCGCTTCTTGGTGTTCTTCAACTTCTTCTTCGATTTGGGCTTTGAAGCAGAGGCGACATTTGCTTCAGGTTTCATCGTCCCATTACCATTACCGGGATGGGTTTACTCCCTTTCTTCTTGGGTCCTCCAATCAAATTTTCATAAGTTTGAAGGTCATTGACTAATTCATGAAAGTCAATTTCCTTCTTATTCATGACATAATTTGATGTGTATGGTAGAAATGTTTGGAGTCGGGCTATTCAAGATAAGACTAACTTGAGTAGCACGTCCATTTCGGACACCATGATCACAGGCTTCTTGGAAATAATTTGGACATGAGGAGAACATGATCACGCACGTTTTGATGAGGTTCCATCCGTGCGTTAATGTACTTCTTAGTCGCGTCAAAGCGTGAGCGAGAGTGATGCCTTACCGAATAGCTCATTTAACTTCGTCATAACTTCGGCGGCCTTCTCGGTTTTAGAAAACCGAGTTTTGAGGGTGTCAACCATGCTAGAAAGCATAAAGTATAGAGCTTTGTCATTTGCCTTACGCAACGCTCATACTTTTCTTTCACGGCTTTGGATGCATTATCCCCGGGCACTTCGGGTGACGGCTCGGTTAAAACAAACAAGGCACTTTCTCCTATGAGAGCAATATTAATGTTCTCATTCCATTTATTAAAGTTAGATCCATTCGAAGCTTATTTTCGGTCAACGGTGATAACATGGGATTCATTTTGACAAACGGGATACTACAAAATAATAGAAATCGACAAATAGAAATTAATAATGGTTTAACACACAAAATCAATTCAGAAATTATAAGCACATAGCAAGTAGGAATGATATGAGAAAATACTTAAAATTCAATCCTAAATAATTTCCAAGGTTTTCAACAAGGCGATATCGGTGTCCCGTTTAGGCGAGAGTCAAAGCTACCATCCATTGAATAGAGTTGTCAGCTCATCTAAAATGTTAAACATTCTAGCAACCTTTTATTCGATCAAGATTAGAATCCAGCGTTGTCCCGTTTAGGCGAGAGTCAAGGCTATTCTATCTCATGAGCTTCTACCATTGTTTCGCAATTTGCAAGTCAAATATGGTCGCCACCATTAGGGTGATCTATACCATATAAAACACTTACAAACCACTTATCATGCGAGATTAAACGGTGCGAAATTGCTTAATGAACGTTCCTCCATTAGGGAGGATTACTCACTAAAACAAACGCGGTGTAAAACCCACAATGGAGATCGAATATCTTAATAAAAATAAAGCTCATTGTTTAAAATGTATTTTCTTATTATTCTAATAAATAAATCTCATTAAATTCTATTTAAGAATTAAAATTCAAAAATAAGAATTTAATATAATATTTATAAAATTATACTAGATGGTGATTGAAATAAAATTAATTATTTCCATCTTAGTAATAATCTTAAATATAAATATTAAGGAAATTAATTTAAGATGAATTAAATAAATAATTAACAACTTAAAAATTTCCTTTGAGAATATATTTATTAGGTTCGAAAATTAAGTATAAAAAAAAATTATACAATTTTCGAAAATAATAAAAATAGAAAAGCAATACTTCGAAGCAAAAATATCACCTATCTAGAATATTCTTTTGACTAGTTAATTCAATTTCTAATATATATATTTTAAATTCACTTATTTTAAATTAATCTATTAAATGAAAAAATCATTGACTTGAGTTGGTCCAAGAATTAATTAAAATAAATAATTAATTTACAACTCAATCTATTTTTCAAAAAAAAATTCGAAAATATTGCATAATTAAAATGCAATTTCGAAATTGATTAATAAAATAAAGAAAAATATATATTTTGAAAATTATTTAAATTTAAGTTGAAAAATTAAATTTCAACCTAAAAATAATTTTCGATTTAATTAAGTGTCATGAAAAATCAATAAATATTTAAGTATCATGATGAAAATCAACTTAGATATTTAGATTTTTCAAGTTAATTAAATATATTAAATTCAAGAAATAATAATTAAGTGTAGAGAAGCCTTAATTATTAATTTCTATTTAATACTAGGAAAAATATACTTAATAAAATTGTACCAAAATTAATTATTTAAATAATTAATTTCACAAAAGTATAATATTTTCCTATTTAAATATTAGAAATAATAAGTAGTCTAGAAATTACTATCTAGAAAATATCTTATTTGACTAAGTATCTTTTCAAAAATTTGAAAAATATCTAATTTAAGTTATATAGAAAAAATCTAAAACTTAAATAATTTCAAATCTAGATTTAATTAAATATCACAAATTAAGTTGTAACCACTTAATTTGAAGATATCTTTTGAAGTTAATATTTTAAAAAAAATATCAACCAAAAAATATCTAAAATATTCCATTTTAAGTTAATATTTGAAAAGATATTAACTTAAAAAAAATATCTTAAGAATCTTTAATAACTAATGCCTAAGATTCCTCAACTTGATTTAAAATTTAAATCAAATATTCAAATTTAAGTTTGTTAAGAAAAATCAGTTGATACAACTAATTTATAACTTAAATAGGAATATTTAATTAAATAAGTTCCGAGAAGAATCTTAGTTAGTTAAAATTCTATATTTAATTAAATACAAGAAAAATACAAATAGTTTATCTAGAAATAATATCTAAACTAAAAGTGTTTTTCTTAAAATTAACTTTAAAATATTAAAATGAAAATAAATTTTCATATATTTTAAAAGTTAATTATGTTGCTAATTCAATTTTATTAGGTCAAACTATTATAATTAACCTAGTACAGTTATTCAAATCAGGCAAATGGGCCTTCACAATTGGGGTAGTTCATGTGAGGGGTGCGGGTTCGGTATGTCGTACCCAACTTCTATGGCACCCAACTCTCACCTGAGACCCAAAAGAGAGGAATTTAACCTTAAAATGAATAAGCATTATTAATTGAATAGGTCCGATAACTAAATGGACCTAAATCAAATCTATCATGGTGTGACATTTTATTTAGCAACAACCTATATGCATCTATATAATAAAATAAACATATAGGCTCACACGGGCACACTTTGGATGGATCACATCATGTTGCTAGGTCATACACGAGATGAAAGAAGATTGTAAAATTTTTGTTACAAATTATTTACTTGACCGAGGAGCCATCGAATCATTAGATCGCGAAAAGTAACCATGGCTATTTGCAATCAAGTAATAATAGGTTTTTAAAACTTACATACAAGCTAAAAAGCACATACTCTTTGCAACAAGGTTAGCTGGATAGTTGGAAGTAGGATTTATTTAATTTTAAATAAATAATTTCGAAAAATAAATAATTAAATAAAATATTTTAATTAATTTCAAAAAAAATAAAAATAAATTAATTAATTTCGAAAAAAAACAAAAAAAATTTAAAATTTCGAAATTATTTTAAAAAAAAAATTTAAAATTAAACCTACTATTTGAAAAATTAGGTTTCAACCAACCTAAATATCATTTCAAAATTTGCTAACTACTTTTTAAAAATTAAATGTTATTTTAAAAATAAAAAATTAAATAAAAATTAGAAAAGATAAATAAAATATCTTTTCAGATTTTTAAATTTAATTTAAATAAATAAAATAACAAAATTTAAAAGTTAGCAAAATATCTTATATCTATTTAAAATTACATGATTATAAATATCTTATTTTAAATTTTAAATAAGGTCAAAATATCTAAAAAGATTTAAAAAATCTTAATAGATAAGATATATTTAAAATATCTTAAAAGATCTGACCTTAAATTTAAAAAAAATATAATCAAATTTAAAAATAAGATAGATTTTTAAGCAAAAAGATAAATACTAGTTCTATTCAAATTCAAATTACACTAATATCTTGAATTAAATAAAAAAAAATTAAATTAATTCAAAATGATAATTAGAATTGAATTAGGAATAGAAATATTATATATATAAAGCATACGAAAAATTGGAAGTTAATTCGGCATGAAAAGGTATGAAAAATTGAAGAAAATTGAAAAAAATCGAAACTGTACGGACAGGCTCTGCGATCATGACTATCGGCCAACCACGATTTTGTCAAATCTTCAAAAAATCATAACTAATTCAAATAAAATCCAAATTGAGTTCTGTAAAAGGCTAACTTGCTTAATTTTTTCCATACTATCCAATAAAAATAATTCCAGAACCGAAATAACAATTATTTTTCACGAAAATTTCATAATCATCAATCAATCATCAAATAACACTCAATACAACATAATACCATCCAAAGAACATACAAACAATCGTTTTAAAGTCCAAATTACATGTAAGTAAATCAATTACCATGGCTCTGATACCAGTTGTTGGGAATTATTTTACCAGGATCTTAGATCTACTCACGAAGTATGTTTATTAACATCCACAAATATGAACTTTCTAAAACGATAAAATAAACACATATAAAGTTAAGAAAACCTTACATTGATGCGGCGGAATAAATGTCTCCTTCCACTCGGATCTCTAACCCTTTGATTCCTTTACGTAGCGAGTATAATCAAGATACGAGCCGAATCTCCTTCTTCTTCAAGCTTTGATCCTTCCATTCTTCCAATCCATGATTGAGTTACTGCTTCTTGTGTGTGGGCACTTACTTTCTTTCACTAGGGTCACGAAAAAGATGAAGGAAAAGAGGGAGAGAGGTTTCGGCCAAGGTAGAGAGTGAGGGAAGGCTCGGTTTTTCGAAGAGAAATTTACGTCGAAAGCTAATGAAAGCATGTATTGTGAATGAGCCATCACTTTCTATTTATAGGCAACTTACTAGGTTTAGGTTTAGAATTATTTGGCATTAAAATAATGAAAATATTAATTTGAAAAAGCCTTATAAGTGGCCGGCCATAGGTGTTGTAATGGGCCCCACTTAATTTTTGCAATTTTATCAAATTTTATCTCTTATTTTCTCAAAAATGCCAATTTTCCAATTCTAACCTTTTAAATGCCAAAACTAATTATTTAATAATTAAAATACATTATTAAATAATATTGTCATTTAATTTAATTATTAATTAGACATATAAAGTCTATTAATAAATAAATAAACCCAGAAAACTCTTTTCCTTACAATTTCACCCCTGAATAGTGAAAATTCATAAAATCAGACATAGTCTAACTTTAGAATTATAATTGATCAATCACGAATCAATTAATGAGTCTTATAAGCGAGAATGTTCTCAACTAGAATGGGGACCATGGATCATATCTTGAGCTTCAATAAGTGAACCAAATTTACCAAGTAAATTCCTACTTATTAATTCTTCGTTGAATCCACTCTTAGAACTTAGAATTGCACTCTCAGACTTATATAGAGCATATTGTATGTTTCACGATACCAATATACTATCTCATTTAACCATTGTTATAATCTTATTGTGATTTAAAGATCCTCTATATAGATGATTTACATCGAGATGGGATTTCTTTAGATTCTCACCCCTCAATGTATTTTGCCCTTAAAACACTTAGCTACTGTAAATGGTGTTTAATGATCTAATAATTAGTCGAGTTAAACAGAGCTCATCCATTTACTTCTATTTGCTAAGCTCGAAGGGAATCATCCTTAACTTCCATGCAGGTAGAAGCTATAGATTCCATATTTATGTTCAAGCCTCCCACTCAATCATACTATCATGTTCCCAAAATATACGTATCACACGACCCAAAAGTAGGCTTAACTAATAAATCAAAGAACATGAATAGCACTCTGAGTTGAGCACGAAGCATATCGAGATTTAGATTCTTTTCAATCTTAAGATCAACTACGATATTGACTTGGAAAGATATGTATAACGGTAAGTTTGTAATATCTTAACTTAGTTGCGATATCGGTCCGGAGTCCAATGTATACTCCATACATTCGAAACTAGTATACTTTACTAATGTCTGGAAAGAACATAACACTTACTCCAAGTGTAAGTACACATCATCGGCGATTATCACATTAGTGTAAATCCAATAACAACGATGAAACGGGTTGACCAAAACTTTTGATTCATATGATCACAATCACATTCCACTGGGTTGACGATACTGTAATCGTGAATAAACATATAATCTGGATTTAACTGATTTTGTGTGTATGAATGTAATAAACATATTAAACATATTAAACCATTAGCATGTAAAATTCATGCAAACATCAATCACTTCAAATTTCTTATATTGATAACTAATCAGATTGTAAAGAGTTTTATTTAGGGCATAAAACCTAACAGGTTATGCCATTTTCCTTGGTTCAAACCTGATTGCTTGGAAGAGCAAGAAACAACAGACCATATCTCGCTCAAGTACAGAAGCTGAGTATAGGAGTGTAGCTAATGTGACTGCTGAACTCACTTGGTTACACTACTTGTTTACTGAACTTCACATTCGCATACACCAGCCCCCTACAATCTGGTGTGACAACCTAAGCACTATAATGCTCACTCAAAATCCAGTTCTGCATGCTAGAACTAAGCACATAGAATTGGACCTATACTTTGTGCGAGAAAAGGTCATGAACAAGATGGTGCAAATCAAACATGTAGCAACCTTTGATCAAATAGCAGATGGATTAACTAAAGCCATTTCTAGCCAAAGATTTTCCATGTTTAAAGACAAACTCAGAATTGGAGACCATCCAATTCAGAGTTTGAGGGGAGGTGTTAAGACCAATCAAACTGTTAGCAGTTAGTTCTGTTGATTAGCTGTTAGTTTGTTAATTTGTTGGTTTGTTATTTTTCTGTTATTTCAGTTTGGCTTTCTGTTATTTGGTTTTGGTTAGAGTTCTGTTATGACTCTTGTATATAAGGTTGTACATTGATTAGATCAATGAGATAACTCTTTCTTTCTCCATTCTTTCACTGATCTTTTCTCTGCTCTTTCTTCTTCCTTCATCTCTCTTTTTCTGCAACTTTGTTCTTCATGTTTCATGGTGTTACAGCTCAATGGATCGGAGGTTTAACAGAATCCAAGCTTTCCAAAATGATCGAATATTAGTTTCCTTAAAGTGTTAATTGGATTAACATTAACTGATCATTATGACTTAATGATACTTAAGGAATCAAGAGAAAATTAAAATGGTATAACGGTAATTTTAACCAACTCTAATTATAAACTAACAAATAGAGGATGAACTACTTGTATTGATCATATCAATGAACTACAAGAAAAAGTTATATAGATATAATTTTATACTGTTTAAGAGTGCACTTATAAAGCCCTAATTTCTAGGAACACTACGTATGTGCTTTGATAAACAATCTTATAATAATAAGCCCAATTTCAAATTATTAAAAATCATGTTTAATTAAAATTTGATAATCAATATAAATAAATTATATATTTGTTTAAAAATTTAATGTTACAAATTTTGTTGATGCGGAACCCCATTAAAACCAAAAAGTTTTTTATATAATTTTTTTTTTAATAAATGACTAAGTTAAATATCACAGTCTTTAAAATATGTTCCGAACCACTAACTCAACTCCGTATGCTGAGCAAACTAGAATATGTACACCAGCTGCGCGCCTCACTCGCCAACTCTTGGCTGAACTAAATTCTTTTGCTCTTACTTGTGTAATAGAGCATATGAGGAGTCACAAAGACTCAACAAAAAACGCATTAGAGTACTCAAACAATGTTGATAGAAGCATTCTAAATATTCCAAAATGATCATAAGGTAATAATTATCTCACTACTTACAAACTAATATATTATCAATAATCATATCTATAACAACTAATTCACTAAAATCTCCAAAATAATATAATTAATACCAAGTAGTATACAATCGTTGCCTGATGAGGCAACCCAAACACTATTACTTATTAAGATAACCAATTATTACTGTTACTTAATAAAGTAACAAGTTATCACATGTTGTCTAATTAGACAACCATACACACCCTATAATAGATTTATAGTGTATTAAATCTATTATCTATATGGTAATTACCATATCGTATTGCATGCTCATTACTATAGGTTCATTATTCTCTTTTCTTACATGTTTATCCAAATGAGTGTGCTAGTTGACTCGAGTGGAATATAATTCAGTGTCGATAACCCTAAGTTACATATTAGTGGTAAAAATAATAAGTATCTATCTAAAACACTTCTAAATAATCTAATAAGCATGAAATAGTTACTTGTTTGATCCTAAATCATATATCATGTTGTAGAACTTCTTACAAGCTTTCTAATAATATATAGAATGTTCAAATCGAACATTGGAATAAAAAATTATGGCCAAAATTCAAAATCTAGTCATCCTCGAAATGGCCAATTGGAAGCCTAGATGTTACAAACTAGAATTTTTGTTTGGAAACTAGAAGAAACTCGATTTTTCCTAATCTCTCATTCCCAAAACTTATACAAACATCACTAGACAATCCAAAATAATTCCCCATAGATTTTTACATTCAAAACAGTAGCTAATACTTCAATATATCTAATAAACACCAATTTCAAAATTTAAATTCCAAAGTGATGCAAATTAAGTTAACGTTTCTAAAAAAAATTCCAGAGTAATTAACTCCAAACTCTCAAAAATAACCATGGTATTACATCTCAAAATAATTTTAAGGAACCACCATAACTTATTCCATAAAAACTTAAACCAAAATGAATTCTCTCAAAATATCCAATTAGAAGTTCTAAGAGAACCATAAAAGTACTTACCACCACTCCCTATGCAAGCTTAGGAATAACTTCTGTTGATTATGGTTACAAGTTTTGTCTTTTATGAAGCTATGTTACTCTGGAAAGAAGTTACTGAATGTTTGTTACTCATTCGAAAGTTTTGTTAATAAAGTTGTGGTCAATCCAGATGGTTCTTTTGTGAAGCTTGGCTTCCATAATGTAGTGTCTTCTGGATAGCTTGTCATTAATTCAAAAATGCATTTCTGGATATCTAACTGTCAATCAAGAATGTTCATCCGAGAGGAGTGCCTGTACGTTTCCGGATAGCTTGTCCATATTGAAGCTTCCAGATTTTTTGTACTGAAAGCATGTTATCAAAGATGACGTGGATTATTGTTAATCGTAATGAGCTAAAACATTTAATATGGTGTAAATGTACCATGATAGTTTCGGAGCTAATTTAGGAAATAATGCAACACAACGTTTACATTTACCAAGAAGACCTCCTCGACTATGCTACCAACCGAGGGGATGAGGTAGACCTCTTTCGTTGTAATAACGACCAAAGGAGAGTGGAAGACCTCCTTCACTGTCAAGACACCCAAGGGGACGAAGAAAGGCCTCTTCCATTGTGAATACAACACAAGGGACGACGAAGACCTCTAAAGACCAAGGACAAAGTGAAGACTATACCTACAATCACTCTAAGGTGCACCCAAGATGGGAAAAACATCATCCCCATCTTGGGTATGTTAATTTGGGAGTTGGTTACATCCTCAATTGACCAAAGAACGGCCATGACTGCTACAACACATCATTTATAGTCGCCAAGAAAACCTCTTCTACTGTGAAGCTAAGGAGATGATGAAGACCTCTTCTGTTGTAAAGTTGAGGAGATGATGAAGACCTCCTCTACTATAAAGGCGAGGAGATGATGAAGGCCTCCTTCGCTGTAAAGCTGAGGGAATGATGAAGGCCTTTGACGCTACAAAGTCGAGGGGATGATGAAGGCTTTTGACACTGTAAAGCTAAGAAGTTGATGAAGGCCTCCTTTGCTATCAAACCGAGGAGATGAACAAGACTGCCTTCATTAAAACATATCTGAGAGAATGCTAAAGAACTTCAAGGCTACAACCAAAGAGAAGACAAAGACTACACCATATTCAAATAAACACAAGGTGTGACAAGAGAGTCAATGCTAAGACAATAGCCAAAGATCAGAACAAATGTTGACATTCCAATGCTGGCATGATTTCACATTATCTCAAATTAAGGGGAAACACTCAAGGAGTCATCTAAATTTTAAGTTGAAAAGGAAAAGATAAATGATAAGAAATATGATCATCTTTCCTCTTCTCCTTTTATATTTAACATTTCAAATTCCACTATTCGACATAGAATGGGGATTTGAAATCCTACTCTCAATAAGAATGCTTGAAGAATAAAAATAATTGTCTAAGATTTTCAAAATTGATGTCCACTTAGTAGTTTCGAGAGAAATAGACTTAGTTCACATCATTAAGTCAACCTCACACACATGTAAAGTTGACTTGGGGGTAAATATTTACACCAAAAGTATCCCTGATGATGTGGATATTAATATTTGACACGTGGCAAGAAAGATGAAATCTTGAGGTTGAGTAGTCCCGTGTCTTAACAAGTCTGCCTAGGAGGGGTCCCTAGCCTTGTGCCCAGGTTAACTTTGGGAACCTTGGGATAGAAGTTCAGACTTTGATAACTCATTTTCAATTTAATATATTTTAGTATTTTGTTTCATGAAGACATGGAGCAATTAAATCCAGGCCCCAGGAGCTAAATTTACACAACTTGCACCCCAAAAGCCAGCCTGGGCACCTAGGGTTTCAGTTTTTAGGACCATCTTAGTGAAAATGGGTTAAAATTTGCATTGGGATATGAATTAGACATATTACAAACATGTTTGAGGCATTAGAATCAGATATAGAGTAAGTTCAATTTTTAGCACCTGAAGCACCTGATGCCCGAGCACCCAGAGCCCAAGTTGATAATTTATTAATTTGGGAACTTTCCAAGTATCAAATAGATGAGCCAACTTTTGCATCATCTTCATCCTCATCGAAAATGGGGAAATAGGTACTTTCATGGAAGAAACAACACTTCTTGGGAGCTAGAAGCAAGGCCCGGCGCCCAAGTTGACAATTTGTGACTGTAGGCCGATTTCGATAAATTTTTCTGAGAAATCTTCCAAATATTCTCTCTAGTTTTAGAAAATATTAAGATTCAACTATTTTTTGGGGCTAAACAGAACTTTCGAATGGCCATAACTGGGACCCAATGCGTAGGTTGACATATTGTCAATTTGGGTTGTTTCTAATCAAGTTCTTGAAAAGTATTTCAGGTATTTTTTTTCCATCAGAAATAATTAAGATTCAAGAAAATTTGAGGAAAAAACCACAAACTTGAGCCCCTAGAAATAGGACTCAGTGCCTAGGTTGAGCTGATGTTGGCCACAGCACCAGGTTGACAATCAACCTGGGGTGTTGTTTTTGATTGCTCAAATGCCAAATCTGATTCGACTAATGAATTTGGAATGGTAAAAAATAGGGTAAGAAATCTCGTCCTCAAGTTCAAGAACCTTAGAAGTATAAAAACGAGATCTTGCAAAGAATGAGTATCCAACGCCCAGGTTAACAAATGGCATGGTGCGTTGGGTTCTTTTTATTCGATTCTGATTCCGCTTTGATCGTCTGTCTAGTTTTCCATAATAACTAAGATCCATGAAGCTAGAGAAGTCAAATTCACATGTTTTGTCTTCTCATTTTGAACATGAGAAACTCACTCAGAAATAAAGAGTTTCAAGTCTCTCATTTTCGCAGAATAGTAACATCTATAAGAACTGGTGACCAGCTTTGCCAAAACACAGAAACAAACTAAGTGATGTCAAAATATCACTTAGGCATCTTAAAGTACACCCCTTAGACATTTTCATACTTACCCAGTGTCCAGGTTGACGTCATATGTCAACATGCGCGATGAGATGTCAACCTGGGCGTTGGATGTCAACTTGCTAGGTCATGAATTTCCTTCAGTAAAACAGTCATAACTCACATGCAATATTGATCTGATTATTACAATTCAACTTGAATTTCGAAGCTAATTCAATGCTCTATCAAGTCACGTCTCACACTTTAATTGCAATTGTAAAGATATTGATCTCAAATTTCACCCCAAGGGAATTACAAAAATAAGCTTTGTGTTACCTGCAGCGGATCCTGCTGGGCTTTGAAAACCATGCATTAGAAGCTAATTTTCATCGTTGGATCATCATATATGGTCAAAAATAGCTAACTTGTATTTCCCCCTATTTTTGTGGACCTCTTTTGTTGGTTTTTATGGTCCATATCAGAGTTAAAAAAGCAAAAGCAGATTTGATAAAAATAGTTTTTATTTAATATGAACCATAAGCCCAAGGATCTCAACATAATATATATATATATATCTATATATATATATTAAATCTAGACTAATGAAAAGAAGACAATACCTCTTGTAGCCTATCAGGGGATCTTCACTATCTTTTAGAATAATTACGATCATCCAATCCAATACTTGTTGCTGAATAATTCACACCGCAAGCCAGCCTCAACACCCAAGAATAGAGTAGGCTATTAGATTCTATAGGATGAACAAATTTACGTATTACAGTGTATTCTCTACTCATGAGACATTATAATTGAGATAGGAGTTATCACAATCTCATATCGTGGTTGGCGTGTGAGATGAAGAGAGAGAGAGAGAGCGAGAGAGAGAGAGAGAGAGAGAGAGAGAGAGAGTGAAAAGATAATTCCTAACTTCTCTCTTGTTCCCATATATCTTAGGCTTATTTTATAGGTATTTTATTTATGATATTATATATCATATATATAATGTTATAAATATATCATTTTAATTAATGCTTTAAAATTAAAAAAAATATATATCTAATTTGATTTGAATTTAGAATTTAAATTCAAGTATAAATATCTTATAACTAATTAACAGAAATTAGTGAAATCTTTTTATTTTATTATTATCTTTTTAATTAAATTAATTATCCAATAATATATTTAATTTAATAATTTAAAGATAATTAATTAATTTAATTTAAATTATTTTAACCAATAAAATAATCAAACAAAATTAACATGAGCCTTGATATGTCACTCTACACGTGTGGGCCATATTTTAAGGTCCAAAATTAATTTATCAATTTTATCATAAATAAGATTTATTATTTATTCTGCCAATAAATAATAATTGATTAATTATTCTCATTAATCTCTTATTTCACAAGGATTAAAATCAATATATTTTCTCTAAAATAATATATTTCTCTTTTTAATATTATTTAAGAAT
The DNA here is from genome assembly GCF_029168945.1 of Cannabis sativa. NCBI lineage: Eukaryota > Viridiplantae > Streptophyta > Magnoliopsida > Rosales > Cannabaceae > Cannabis > Cannabis sativa. The sequence continues at coordinate 67,613,217 of NC_083601.1, forward strand.
AATATTATATTTAAATAATAATTAATATAGGGGGAACGAGCTAGGCATTTTGGGCCAAAATCGGGCCTTCTCTCATGGGTTGTTTTAGCTTTAAAAATGTCATTTCTTCAATTCTTCGGACCTCAATTGCTTTCTTTTTTTTTTTCTTTTAGAAATGCTACTTTAATCAAATACAAATAAAATTAAATTCAAACAAAATATGTCCAACATAATATATATTACATTAAATCAATGAAAATATTTATTTAAAATCTAATTAATTTATAATTTTTTTAATAAAAATAATGCATTTTCTTCTCTTTTTATTTCTTTTTCTCAATTATACCATAAATACTAAAATTGAATCTAAATAAAATATTTTCAACATACGAATATATAACACTAATTTTATGAAAATATTATTTATAATTTAATTAATTGTATTTTTACACTATTAAACATGTAATATTTTGGCATTTAACAACACTAATACCGCTCTTACTAATATGTTATCTAATAGGCAATCATAAAAAATATGTACGCTAAACATGTATGCATGTATATCCATTATAATAACCTTATACCTTGATTCTGAATTTAGGCGTGCTAGTCGACCTGAGTGGAAACTATTGCTTGAAGATTAGAGGCCCTAAGTTTTAGCTTATGTAAAATTGGTAAGTGACTAGCTACATCACTTTTAGAGACTTAAACTCAAAGCTAGAAGTTTCTCTCTCAATAAATAGTGTGGCGATACCCTAAATATTAAGGACACATGTAAACTGAGGCTCCAAAAATCACACCATCGGGTGTACCGAATCCTCAAACAGTGGACTTTTTCCTAAGGTTCTACCTAGGGAAACGATTCATCATTTCTTGGGGAAACGGTCAACCGTTTGTCTATAGAAAACACACAAATCTCAATTTCAAGTTCAATTCTACCCCATATCGAACCAAAATCCCCAAAACACCTAAAAATATCATATACAAAATATTTTAACTAAAAACTATATCATCAAGCCGCATGATCAAATTTTTCCATTATTGAGCTAAGTTTGAGCTTAAAAACTCAAACCTAGCTCAAACTTTCCTAATTAACAACAACCAACTAACTCAAAACTAGCTTAAACAAACACAATTTAATTTCCAAGACCCAATTTTAAAAACTACAAAACAAAATAAAACCGAAATCCCAAAACCTCAAAGAAACCATGCATAAACCTTGAAACTTTAAAGAGAAAGGAGAAAAACCAGCTTACCTTTAACTTTCTAAGTAATTAATCTCTAAAAACCTTGATAAATCCTCTTGAATTAGTCTAGTTTACATAAAAAACAAAGGGTTGGGTTCTTTGGGGTCTAAGGTAGCAGAGAGAGAGAGAGAGAGAGAGAGAGAGAGAGAGAGAGAGAGAGAGAGAGAGAGAGAGAGAGAGAGAGAGAGAGAGAGAGAGAGAGAGAGAGAGAGAGAGAGAGAGAGAGAGAGAGAGAGTTTTTAAGGAGAAAGGGTATTTTTGTTTTTATTTTGTGAGGATAAATTCTAACTTAAGTTAATTGTTTTATCCTTATTAATAATCAATTTAAAAAATCTATGAATTAACTAGAAATTCCACTAAAGACAATAATTAAAAATCTTATATCATTTTGCCCTTTCTTTCTCATGAGGCAACCTAAATAGCCTAGGGATAAAATAGTCCAACATCATAACTCCACAAATTCCAAGATGCTCAACTTTATTTAAGTGACTCTAATGGTCAAATCGTCACATTCCACTGTTATTGGGCATAAAATATAAAAATCATAAAAATTTATATATAACATATATAATACACATAAAATTCAGTAAAATCTTCATAATTTAGAAATTATTTGTCTAAAGTTTATTTCTCACAATAGGTCATATTTTCTACTAATAAGCATATAATCGTAAGATAATAATTAAATCCATAATTATCTGCTAATTCTCATGTTTAAACTATGTATTCATTACACAGACTGTCGATTTACGCAAATTAATAAGCTAGCTTGAAGCTTCTTCATAAGAAAGGAGGATATTCTGGAACTGTGCACAACTCTTATTATTTGCTTCAAGAAAGAAGAATCTATCATCAACAAAAAGTAATTGTGAGATCTTGGGTCCACGCTAACCAATCCTCAAGCCTGAAATATTGTTCATGCTAATTTCATGTTTGATGAGAGAAGATAACCCTTCAGCACAAATTAAAAAAAGAAAAAGGGAGAGCGGGTCACATTATCTCAAACCATGAGTAGGAAAAATGTTTCTGATAATATCACCATTCACATTTATGGCATATGAAACACTTGTGATAGATTGCATTACAAGTCCAACCCAACTAGGATGAAGGCATAACCTCGTCATCATCCCTTTAAGAAACCACCAATCAACACAATCATAGGCCTTAGCCATATTTGTTTTAATTATAAGTTAAAAACCATTTTTTACCTTTCTTGTGACACTTAATAGTATTCAAATATTCAAACCCAATCATAGCATTGTCCAAGAAAAGGCGTCCATGTATAAAGGCACTTTGCTCCACAAAAATAATATCATTAAGAACCTCTCGAAACCTATTACTGATCATCTTTACAATGATTTAATAAATGACATTACAAAGAATGATAGGCCTAAAATCAGTACTATTGAGTGACTCCTTCACTTTAGGACTAAGAATAATGATAGTTTCATTAATACTATGGATAGTACCTATCTCATCAGTGAACGCGATACAAGCCTTATAGACATCATCACCTACAATGTCTCAAAATTTTTTGATAAAACCCAGTGCTCATAGCATCTTTTCCTAGACTTTTATGGGGATGCATTTAGAAAAGAGCAATCTGCACATCTGACTCCAAAAAGGACCGCATAAGAGCAGCGTTATGAGCATCAAGAACACAAGTAGGCACTGTTAAAACCCAACCCATAGCCCCAGAGAAAGGTTGGTGTGAAGTAAACAGATTCTTAAATTAATCTCCAAACACTGTTGCAATATTATGTATGTCCTCCACCTAAAGATGATTCGATTAAAAATTACTTTTAATGAAATTCTTCCGTTTACGATGAGAAGCACTATGGGGAAAATAAAGGAGTTTTGCCTCCTAGCTTTAACCATGCATGAATCTTTTGCACGGAAGGCCCAATACTTCTCATTCTTGTAAAGAAGCACATCCAACTCTTTTTCCTTCTAACCGTAGAGTGGCCAAGAACTAGCATCTAAAGCTGCTAACTCAACCTTTTTCTTTTTAATATCCATTAGGTCTTCTTATAAACTTGACCATTCCTACCATAAATTAGCTCATTAGAAACTTTTTTAATTTTTTCTCCATTACCGTGTATACTCGTATCCCTGAAGCCTGCCAATGTTTCTTGACAATATCTTGACAATCACTCTCCTGAGCCAGTTGAAAATGAAATATGCTTAAATTGAGGTTGAATCTGACTCTTAGAAGGGAGAAGAACATAGGTAAGCAATGGTCGGTGATTAGACCCATGCAATTTCAAGTGAGAGACATACAAATTCGGAAACAAAGTCCACCAATCTGAGTTACACAACATACGGTCCAATCGTTTTTGAGCAAAGGTTATCATACCATATATTAACTATATATTTAAAATAAATCAATTTTTGATTAAAATATTTAATAAAATCTTTTTAGTAATTAATATTTATAAATATATTTTTTAATTTATAAGAAAATAAATAAAATAAAGTTAGTTATTGGTAATTTATTAATTAATTTTTAAATTAATTACAAATGTTTAACAATAATCTAGCAACTAAACATAAATATAATCATTACACTAATATGTAATTATTAAAACTTCTTTCATATATTATTAGCAATAGCTTTTAGTTTTTATTTGTACGTAATAAATGGTATAGAGATCCTTAATCATCAATTAACCACATTTTCACCAAAAAAAAATTAACCGCGTGATGATGATGATGGTGGTGGTGAGTGATGTGCACATTCATATAGTAAACTTTATACTCGTGGGTACTCGATTATCTAGTCACGATATATATCTGAGGTGGTAGGTTGGGCCTACACCTTCATATTAAAACTAGTAAATTTAAACTTGTACTTAGATTCAATGATTTTCAACCTCACTACATTATTTAAACCAGGCAGTAAACGATATCTTGCTCTTTGGATATATAATAAGTAATAAATTTTGAAATTGACTGTCTCTTTGTGGGCTACCATTAATTATTGGACCACTTCCTATTAAAATTACAAGTTGTACATATTCCTTTATAAGGCATTATGGAGTTACATTAACTTCCTTTTAGGTTAACTAAAGTATTAATATATTATAAGCTCATTCTTGGTGGGTGGGGTGGGGATATTAATTATAAATGACGAAGCTAGACTTGGCTATATATAATAATTTATTAATTTATGTATAAAAAGAATAATAATAATGTAATTAATTTCCACTAATTTGTTTCTCAAAATTATACAAAATTAACAAAAGAAGAATTAAATGGAATAACAATAAAAAACACACATAAATATAAGAGGTAGTTTTTTTGTTCAGTTTTGATGGTGATGATGAAAAAGTTTAGAACGGCAAAGAGGGCAAGAATTATGGCGTAAGGACCACTCAGCAATGCAAGCTTGGTGAAACACATGGCCACAAGGGACTTGCTTCCCACCTTGACCTGACCGGAAACATTCCATGCAGACCGAGCAAACATCGGTGGCGGTGGTGGCAACATCAACGGTTGACATTTCGACTACCGAAGTGTTCGACGTTGCGATCCAACGGTTAGAATTATCTTGTGGCGGCATCGTGAGAGCCTCGTCCAAATCAAAGCTCATCATGTCAACTGGATAGTTTGTTGCTATGAAGGCCATAATTGTTGTTAATTATAGGACTGACTAATTATATGAAAACCTCAAAAAGAGGGTTGATAAATATTAATGGTAATTGGATGAGTAGTATTGTAGTAGTAGAGATATTGGTTTCTGTTTGTTTGGATTTAGGTTCATATTTATGGAGCTGAAAAGTACTATAGTGTTGAGTTTCCTCGTAAGAGCAAGGGTGGCACCTTGTGCTTTGCTTGACTTTGTCATATATTGACTTGAAAAAACAAGTAGCCTACCTTATAACGTTATTGGTTAACAGTATGATTTTTTTTTATTATTATCTAAATGAATTTCTACACTTTTATGCACTTTGGATTTTCGCATATATGACACGGGAACCGGTGGGGGAGTAAATTATGATGGCACATTATTTTAATTAACTAATAAATATATTATGGGAAATGCTCAAGGATAGTGTGTCTAGTCCTCTCTTTTTTATCAATATTACTATTGGTTTAATTAAATATTAGGTCCCACATAATTTAATGTAATAATTTTTAGAGAATATTGTTAGCCAATCATAAGATGACACATCTAAAAAGTGCTAAGCAACACTAGTGCCTAATAGGAATATTCATATATCACTAAAAAAAATACTTTTAGTGACAATCTTGTAGTCACAACATAAATTTTTTATGACTAAGTGTAACTTTCGGTCACAACAAAAAGTTCCTTGTGACTAAAACATAGCATTTAGACACAAGTTGTCACTAATTTAAGTGTCGTTTGGTAACACTTTTATTTTCTAATTTTTTAATCACAAAATAAAAGTAAAATTTTATTTTTGAAAAATAAAAATACGTTTTGTAACCACTTTTATTTTTCACTTTTAAAAACAGAAAACAAAAGTGTATTCTGTAAAGTTAATTTTTATTTTTATTTTTTGATTTTATTTAAGTCGAGTCTAGGTTTAGGGTCGGATTTGGGTTCAGGTCAGAGGTCGTGTTCAGCGCCAGGACCGTGAGGGGGATTTGGATCCGAGTCTACTCGGAGTCCAAAATATTGATTAAGAAAAAAAAAACTGATTAAAAAAAAATTGAAATTGACTTTTTTTTGTTTTCAAAATTTTGATTCTCAATTAAAAAATAAAAACAATTTTATAGATCATGTTTTTAAAAAATATTTTTACTTTTCCAATTTTAAAAACAGAAAACTGATTAAGAAAGTATTACCAAACGCCAACTTAGTTTTAGTCACAGTAAGTATTATGACTAAAAACACATTTAGTCACAATAAATTATAATTTTTGTGACCAATACTTTTAGCCACGGACTTTTTAGTCACAACGTGGAAATAATAATTTATAATTAATCACAACTTTTTTATTTTTAGTCACAAGTTTTGTTGTGATTAAAAGTAAAATTTTTTGTGTGTATTATATTTGGCACTATGCTTAATACCACATTAGCTAGTAGAGCTTTATAATTAGTTAGTGATATTTTTAATATTATTCGTTAAATTAAAATATATGAGATTTAATATTAAAATACACTAATAATAATTTGTTATTTTGTGTCCTTTAGTAACACTTTTTTAATCAAAATTTTGTGTCTAGGTCCAAAGTTTTTGATTTTAAATACCCATTAGTATTTCTTTATATTATTCTTTGATTTTTTTTCTTCGAATTAATATTATATTTTATCTATAGGTCTTACTTCTAGTTATTGTTAATGTATTATTATTAATTGAGTAATATTTAATTTATCCCCAGATTTAGTTTCTTGACTTCGTTTCGAAAAGAAAAAACAAATTCCTATAGACCAATTCACGCTCACGTCTCGTGTACTTTAAGAATCTAGGGGCTCGTTTGGAACGCCGTATTAGGTCGTATTGTATTGTATTGTATTATATTGAATTGGATTATATATCATATTTTTATATAATACTATGTTAAACTTTAATTTATACTAAAATATTATGTATTTAGGTGTCCATAAAAGTTATTACCACATATAGTTTTACATAAAAATATTTTATAAAATACAATTCAATATAATACAATACAATACAATACGACCTAATACGGCGTTCCAAACGAGCCCTAGGTGTAAATAACTGATAAAAAGTTAAAACATAATTCATTTAACAAAAAAAAGGTCTTTCAATACTGTGCCAAAAAATGATTTAAATTTGACACATAGCAATTGTTGTGCCAATTGGCACAATATTTACTATAATGTAAAAGTTACACCACAATAAATGTACTACTTTTTCATTTATATTTATGTCATTTCTATTATTTTATTAGTATATTTAACTATCACATTTTGGACCCTGTGTTTTGCAAAAGTTACAGATTGGACCCTGTATTTTGTTAAATGACAAAATCGACTCTGTATTTTCTAAAATAGTAAAAATAGGACCCTGAGCTTAATTTTTGACAATTTTTTTTTAATACAACCAACTTGAAGACAATGCTTAATACGAACAGATACAAAAAATGTAAACAGTTTTGTCATAGCACTTTTAGATCAGATTATAATTAAACTTTATTTTGACAAAAAATCAATTCAGGGTCTTATTTGTACTATTTTTAAAAATATAGGGTCCATTTTATCATTTAACAAAACACAGGGTCCAATTGGTAACTTTTGTAAAACAGAGGGTCCAAAATGGTATTTACCCTAAATTATAAAATATTTATATTATTTTTTTATTGTCTTACATATTATAATAATAATAAAATTGATTATAAAGTTATTAGATTTTATTTTCTTAATAAAATATTTATTAGATATTAAATTTTATATTAAAATTTTGTAATTGTGTATTGGAGCACAAAACTAAAATTTGGTATAAATTTATCACAAAATTATTTTTTGTGCCAAATATAACACAATTTTTTCATCTCCCATTAGATATGATCTTACGTGTGATGAGCAACAGTATACTGTAATTAAGAAGTTTAGCACATGAGATTTTTCTCACAAGTTTTTACCTTTTTTCTTTTTGAATAATTTAAATAAGAATTTATTGCATAAAAAAAAAAGCAATCTATTAATACAACAATATATTTAAAAATTTATAAAGAACAATCTTATAACTACATTATAAATAATCATCAAAAATAAAATAAAATTAAAACTATTTACTAAAATTTTCGGAAACTCAATATATTAAAATATGAACTAAGAAAATAAATCAAATAAACAAAAAAAAAGATAGAAATTTTTACGTGATTTGGAGATATTAATAAATCCTAATCCTCGAATAAGTTGTATTGAGCTAAAACGCTTTGAAGTATTATACAATAGAGTTATTTACAAGCTTAAGAACCATAACTTTTTGTTATAGTGTTTGTGCATTGAATTTTCCAACCCTTATCTGGATATGAATATACCCGTAACCTGCTAAGATTTGCGTGTAACATGGCCCACTAATAGCGTAAATCACTACCAAAAAAGTTACATTTAGTGACACTATTTTAGTCACAACATAAATTTTTTGTGTCTAAATGTAACTTTTAGTCACAACAAATAGTTATTTGTGACTAAAATATTGTATTTAGATATAAGTTGCCACTAATTTAGTTTTAGTCACAACAAATATTGTCACTTGATGTCGCCGATTTGTTACATTACGGTCGCTGTTAGGTTATTTTTAGTATTAATTTTAGATTAAGTTTAGTATATTTTTAATTGAGTTTTAATCGTGTTTGGAGCATTTTTACAGTTGTTATCTTGTATTTTTGCAGATTTAAAATAAAAGAAAATTAGAAAAATATCAGAGAAAAAAGATAAAAATATCTCACAAAAAAATGATATTTAAAATAGAGAAAATTGTGCAAGAAGATAAAGTTGAAACTTCAAGCCTGAATTCGATTATGTTCTGATTAGATTTTAGAAAAAGTCAAAACATGAAAGTTCTAGATCTCTCTTTTATGTTTCCAGAACATCTTGAATCGTCCGATTCCGTATAATATCGAGAGATTTATGGCCAAAATACCATCAGTCAATGCAACAGAATACTCACATCCTCTTCTAATCCTAAGCAAAATAGGTAATCTAATCCTAAAGAGAATATATTTTTTTTATTCAGCGATTTTTATCTTATTTTATCATTTTTTGGCTATAAAAGAAGTGGAGTTCAATAGTTTTGGCCACACAATTGAGAGGGAAAAATGAGTACGAATTTCAGAGACCAAAATCAATACTGGAGGCATTTTATAGAGGGTTTTCAGCATTATTTTATTCTCTATCTTCTTCTCTTTCTTAAAGTTCATATGTATGATTTTGTTTCCATGAACATGTGTAGCTAAATACTTAATTAGGGTTATATGGATGTTGTTTGACATTGCTTTATGGTTTTAATATGATTTATTTTCCCCCAGTTTCTATGTATTTTATTTCATTCGTACTTAATTACTTTTAATTGCCTGATCACCAATTAACTGTCTATGATTTTGATGCGCGATCTGAGAAGTGAGTGTCAGCTACGCTATAGTGAAATAGAACTGAATTTCGATATAGGACGAGAGTTCCTGTATGGTTTAGATAGCTTATAAGGTTTTTGTGTTTAATGCCTGTTGCATGTTAAATTTATCACGAGAGTAGAAAGTTTGCATGTGATTGAGATTTATATATCTGAGAAGACTATAAATTACCTTAGTAAACCTGCTATTGCATAGAAATTGATAATAGGGAGATACTCATATTAGGCCATAATCAATAGAAACAATTGAAGTCGAAGCCCTAGTTTCTATTAATTGTTAATTTCATTATTAGTTTAATTTCTTACTCTTCACTGTTTTTATTTTCTAATTTTAATCATTTCTTAATTTTTATTCAACCAAATAGAAGTAAAAGTTTAATTTTAACGTACTTAATTACAATCCTCGTGGGATCGACCTCACTCTTGGTGAGTTTACTACTTGTCACGATACGTGCACTTGCATGTGCAAAATATCACAATAGTCGCGTTAGTAAACGGGTTATGTCGTATCTATAGGGAGGTGAAATAATCACACATAAAAAGAGAGTTAGTGAGTCCAGAACGATAAAATAAGAAACTTGAAAGTTATGAAAATATTAAGAAAATTAAAAAACCATATTTTTTTTCATATACGTGGTTTCAGTGTTCTTTCAAACAGTCTTAGTCCATGGGGTCACACCCAGAAAATAAAATCAATTAGTAAAGTCTCAAACAATTACAAAATACAATTTTCTTAAACAAGTTTAGACTCCCTCTAAAGCTTTGTCGCAATCCTTTGTTATAAAATTGACTTAAACAAGTTTAGACTCCCTCTAAAGCTTTGTCGCAATCCTTTGTAATTTACTTTGCCAATATGATTTTTGAACACCATCAAACATCGAAATTATATTGTCTTTTGATGTGTGAGTGCTTACTTCTATTGGTTTTATGGTACTAAATCAGCAGGTACGCAGCGAAAGAGTTTCGTATTATCTAATTATTATTGTTCCATATTCTAATGGATCTCATCCAAATGTATGTACATTAAATCAAAAACAAAAATAGTTTAGAATATACCTCCTGAAGCCTAAAAGGGTATCCTCAAAACTTTTCGTATGTTGTATCCCTTAATCTAGAGGAAATTACAATTAGACTCATACTAGTGTCTTCCAAATTATTCCACCACACACAAGGAATAGTGTGGGCTATTAGGATAAAGTGTATAGCTTTTTTCTTGTTGATTTCTCAACATATGAGCAAGAACAAATGAGTGAAAAATCAATTTCCTTTTTCTCTCTATAATTTCAAAAATTAAGTGTTCAGGAAGTGAGTATTGATTTCTTAAATCAGGCTTCTATTTATAGTAGTTAAATCTCTTTAATTAAATCATATTTAATTGTTTAAATAAATAATATCTATAACTGAACACGATTACTGATATTTATGAGGGAATCTCTCAACTACTTGAGAGGATATTTCAACAACCTTGAAATATCTATAATCACTTTATAAACTAGAAATTTACAATTAATTAACTCAAAAACACAAACCCCATAGGGACAGGATATGCTAGGCGCCTACCTTGTTGTTTAGGACAAGGTTGGTTCTTTTGTCTTGACAACTTTTGTCTCAACAAATGTTGTCTTGACCAATTTTGTCTTAACAATTTCGTCTTTTCCCTGTTTAATTAATTTGAAAAAAAAATTATTTATTTATTACAAAAATAAATAATTACTACTTTGTCAATTCAAAATAGATTTTTCTGAACAACTTTATACTACTCTTTATCTATAACCTTGACAGTATTTTAAGGTGGCGATTCAAGGACCATAGACCTATAATTCTAAGCTCCAATAAACTAGATTATTTATTGAGACTCATCAATCAAATAATTCTTACTTATTAATTCCATGATTACTGTAACACCCTAAATAATTAGGCACGCTACCCAAGATACTTATGAAACCCTAATCCCCTAATTGGGATTACTAATAAAATTAGGGCGGAAATTAAACTTTAATTATAAACGAAATTAAAATAAAACTTGTAATAATTAAAACTTTACAATCTAAAAGTTATAGAAGTTGGGATCCCAAAAACATTTACAAAATATTATTACAAGTCCTTCTTCTTTCAGCCGGCCTAAGCGGCAGAACAGAGTCTCAAAAAAAACAACACTGGTAGACCCCAACCCGCTTGGTCTGATATAGCTCGGACATGTACATTCTTCGTCCAGCTCCTACACTCATGGCTGATCAGCAATAGTCTTACCCTTTCCTGCACAGTAGAGCACCCGTGAGCCAAGCCCAGCAAGACAGTATAAAACATATCAATAATATGCTCATCATATAATATAAACAACAATGCCATTTAAATCTGCCTGTGTGACACAGACCTACATGTTGCGCTCACATGCCTATTTATGTTTACGTGGCGTAAATCTACGTGTTGCTCTCACACGTCTATTTACAATAAGGCCTTAGAATGGTTCTTCTCGGTTCTGATTACCGATTCCAACCTGATTATACCCTGATTGCATAATCCTTAAATCTCAATATAATCATACACTTAGCATGGCATATCATTTATTCAACTCATATCACTAGGGTAATAACCCTAGGCTATCAACCGCTCATATTAGGGTAATAACCCTAATCCCGATTACAATTACTCACATATATCAACCTCAATATAAGCACCATCACGCATACTCTACGTTCTAACTACTGTCTTACCTGTTGTCCTGCAAAGACAGAGATTCCAAATCCCCGGGTGCTCCTGACCAGGTGCCAGTAATCCTAGTCACACAATCCGGGATTTCCACAAATAGGGTTAACCCCTGATTTCACATTCATAAAATATATTCATGGCATTTAAAATACAGATAATCACATAGAGCTCGAAACGAGCTTTCCAACGATATAAAGAACTCCCAAAATGTTGTCCAGAGTCAAAAGTTATGGCCAAAACAAAATTAAGCATTTCCCGATGTACTCCAACCGGAATTTCGGTTGGAGCAGCCCTGAACCAACTGGATTTCCGGTTGTCTGGCCAGAAAAACACGAAAAAACATAACTTTTAAACCTCCAAAACCTACTCAAATCTTCCCCAATCAGCCCAAACTTTCTAGAGCTTCATCATTTGACATAATAAACATATTCCACAACTTAAACACAATAATTTCACTAAAAATCAAAAAGTGTCATTAAAGCTCCAAGCTTGAGTTCCATGAACTCAAGCTTGCTTTACACAACCAAAATCAGAGTTTACAATCAAACTTCAAACTCAATGAACCTTAAAAATGCCTCTGAATTACCAAAACAAATCCTAAAAATTCAACAAAATTCATGCTGAAATTCTAAAACTTCAAGCTCTTGAACTTTAGCTTAAATTCCAACAAACCCAAGTATTTTCTAGCAACAAACTCAACCAAAAGCTGAATTCAAGACAAGAAAATAAACCCTAAAATTCCATCAAGATTTGAATTAACCAACACATCAAGAATTCAAGCAAGACACACTCAAACTTATCAAAATTAACTCAAATTCATCAAGCATGCAACACAACCACATTCTCAATCAATTTCATGCTTTATCAAAAATAAAATTCAGCAAGAATTCAAAGTTTAAAGGCTGTAAAAACTACCTCAAATAAAGCAAGAACCTCCTTCAATTCCAAACTAGCAAGATTTAAGCAAGCTTCCAACAATTTCCTCACCAAATCAAAGAGAAAAACAAAAGAGAGTTTGAGAGAGAGAGGGTCGCCCAAGAGGAAAGAGAAGTCCAGAAATTGATTTCTTATTCCCTCAAAATAATCTTTTATCAATTGTAGAAAATAAAGGTCAAAAGACCATTTTGCCCCTAGGGCTATAAAGCATGCATATATACTCACATGGGTAATTTAGTCATTTTATTCACACATAAATCCAATATAATTTCAAATTATTACCATTAAATAAAAAATGCCAATTATTTTAATTCAAATTGCATTTCGGGCCTGAACCCGGTTCGGCCCGAAATACCCGGTTGTGACTATACCGCACCAACCTGTCAGAACACACCTGAAAAGACAACACAGGAATACTATATAATAATATAGTTCCATTAAGCACGTAATTAAATTAATTTCATCTATTTACCCTTCTCGGGTCATAATTACTAAAATACCCCTAGCTCACCAACGGGGTTGTAATATATAATTAATGAAATAAATTCTCATATATTGAACTATATAATAATATAATTCCTTAATTATTCATAATTATCTAATTAGGGTTTTGCTAATCCCTTTCTTAACTTAGGGTATTACAATTATCCCCTCCTTATAAAAATTTTGTCCCGAAATTTACCTGAACAACTCCGGATATTTCTGCTGCATCTCCGTCTCTAGTTCCCAGGTTGCCTCTTCCACTTTACTATTTTTCCACAATACTTTCTCCAGTGCAACTGTCTTGCTTCTCAAGACTTTTTCTCTTCTATTAAGTATTTGCACCGGTTGTTCCTCATATGACAAGTCTGGCTGAAGTTCCAATGCTTCATAACTCAGAATGTGGGACGAGTCTGAGATATACTTCCGAAGCATTGAAACATGAAACACATCATGTACAGCTGGCAGCGCTCGGGGCATAGCCAACCTGTACGCCACTTGCCCTATCCTCTCAACGATTTCAAAAGGTCCAATGAACCTTGGGCTAAGCTTTCCCTTTTTACCAAAGCGTTTAATGCCTTTCATCGGTGATATTCAAAGAAATACCATGTTTCTGACCTGGAAATCAATATCCCGACGCTTTGGATCAGCATAACTCTTCTGTCTACTCTGAACCGCGAGCATTCGCGCTCTAATCTTGTCAACTGCCTCACTCGTTCTCTGAATAGCCTCGGGACCCAAGAACTTTCTTTCACTCACTTCATCCCAGTGAATAGGTGATCTGCATTTCCTTCCATATAAAAGCTCGTAAGGGGCCATCTCGATTGTTGCCTGATAGCTGTTGTTATAAGATAACTCGATCAGGCGAAGGTACTTTACCCATGATCCCTCAAAGTCAAGCACACAAGCTCGAAGCATGTCTTCTAGAATCTGAATAGTTCTCTTGGATTGCCCATCCGTCTGAGGATGAAATGTCGTGCTGAACTTTAACTGAGTACCCATAGCTCGATGCAGACTCTCCTAGAACCTTGATGTAAACTTCGGATCTCTATCCGAAACAATGGACATTAGGACACCATGAAGATGAACAATTTCTCTGACATATAACTCAGCATACTAGTCAATGGAGAAATTCGTCTGAACAGGTGAAAAGTGAGCTGACTTTGTAAACCTGTCCACAATGACCCACACAGAGTCAAATTGTCCCGTGGTTCTAGGCATACCTACCACGAAGTCCATATCAATGTCCTCCCATTTCCACTCTGGTATGTTTAGTGGCTGCAACAACCTTGCAGGTCGCTGATGTTCAACTTTCACTTGTTGACACGTAAGGCACTTTGCAACATACTCAGCAATATCATTCTTCATGCCTGGCCACCAGAACATGGCCTTCAGATCTTGATACATCTTCGTTGACCCTGGATGAACTGAATAAGGAGTCGTATGCGACTCATTCATAATCTCTTTCTTGATACTCTCATCCATCAGCATTCCCGTTTCATCTACTGAGAAATAACTAGCCTTCCCAGCCGAAACCCTAGCTCGGGTTTTTACTAGTTCCGAATTTCGCACTTTTGCTTCTTTAATTCGCTCTAAAAGAGTGGATTGCAGAGTAATATTAGCCAATTACCCCACAACCAACTCAATCTTAGCTCGAGTCATCTCATTTGCTAACTGTTGGGAGATTTGCATCATAGTACTCAATTGACCCTGACCCTTTCTACTTAAGGCATCAGCAACCACGTTGGCCTTACCAGGGTGATATAAGATCTCACAATCATAATCCTTCACCAACTCTAGCCAACGCCTCTGTCTCATATTCAGGTCTTTCTGGGTAAAGAAGTATTTTAAACTCTTGTGATCAGTGTATATCTCACATTACTCGTCATATAGGTAATGCCGCCAAATCTTTAGCTCAAAGACCACTGCTGCGAGTTCTAGATCGTGAGTAGGGTACCTCTGCTCGTACTCCTTTAACTGCCGAGAAGCATAAGCTATTACCTTCCCAGCCTGCATAAGCACACAACCGAGACCCTGTCTGGAGGCATCACAATAAACCACAAACTTTTCCTTATCTAAAGGAAGAGTTAGCACTGAAGCGGTAATCAAGCGCTGCTTTAACCCCAGAAAACGTTTCTCACACCGATCAGTCCAAACAAACTTTAAATTCTTTCGAGTCAGTTCCGTTAAGGGTACAACAATCTTTGAAAAACCCTCAACGAACCGACGGTAATACCGAACTAAACCCAGAAAACTTCTAACCTCAATAGCTGGATTTGGTGTTGGCGAATCTCGAACAGCTTCAATTTTGACTTGATCCACCATGATCCCATCTTTATCTACTATGTGCCCCAAGAAAGAGAGACGAGATAACAAGAATTCACACTTTTGAACTTAGCATAAAGCTTATGATCCCGCAATCGTTACAAAATCGCTCTAAGATGCAACTCATGCTCTTCTTCTTATTCTGAATATACCAAGATGTTATCGATAAACACGATCACACATCTATCCAGGTAATCCTTGAATACCCGATTCATAAGATCCATGAATATCGTCGGGGCATTGGTGAGTCCAAAAGACATCACAAGAAATTCATAATGTCCATACCGAGTACGGAATGCAGTTTTCGGGATATCTTCCTCTTGAATTCTTAGTTGATGATAGCCTGAGCGAAGATCGATCTTGGAAAAAGACCGTCTTCCCCTTCAGTTGATCAAATAGATCATCAATTCGAGGTAAAGGATACTTGTTCTTGATGGTAAGCTTGTTCAACTCCCGGTAATCAATACACATCCGCAGAGTCCCATCTTTCTTCTTCACAAATAACACTGGAGCACCCCAAGGTGAGTAGCTCGGTCTAATGAATCCCAAATTCAGTAACTCTTGTAGTTGTATCTTCAATTCTTTCAGTTCCGCTGGAGCCATTCGATTCGGTGCTTTAGATACTGGATCTGCTCCCGGAACCAACTCAATGACAAATTCAATCTCCCGGGTAGGAGGTAATCTCGGTATGTCTTCTGGAAAGACGTAAAGGAACTTGCATACCAATCTTGTATTCTCAAGCCCTGATGACATAGGTTGTCTGGTGTACACTGCAGTGACTATGAATCCCAAAAAACCTTTGTTCATGAGGTCCTTAGCTTTCAACGGTGTTATCCTTGGTACGCGTGCCCCCTGAACTTTTCCCACAAACACCGCTGGGTTAGCACTATCGGGCTCAAACACCACCATCTTCCGTTTGCAGTCGATCGTTGCCCCATACTTAGATAAAAAAATCCATTCCCAGGATTATGTCAAAATCAGACAATTGCAATTCAATTAGATTGGCGGTCAATTCACAACCGTCAATCTAAAAGGACAAAGACCGAATCCACCTAGTGGATACAATATGGTCTCCCGAGGGTAACAGGGTTCCAAACCCCGAAGCATAAATATCACATGGCTTATGGAAACTTTCAATAACTCTACTCGACACATAAGAGTGAGTAGCTCCCGAATCAAACAATACAGTATAAGAACAGCCATTAATAGACAACTGACCTATCACAACTAACAGACTAGCATCAGCGTCAGCCTGAGTCATGGTAAAAAGTCACCTCGGGTTCTGAGTAGTATTCTTCTTAGGCTCCTCTTTCTTAGCCTGAGGATAATCTCTGATAAAGTGGCCCACCATGCCACACTGGAAACATGTCTTGGCCCGACACTCACCCGGATGGTGTTTCTTTCATTTAGGGCACTCGGAATATGATCAGAATGAGGACCCACGGCCCTGACGGTCACCTCTATTTCCCCAAAACTTTTTGTTACCCCCTAATGCTCCGAAAGCCTCAGCCTTCCGTTTGTGATCAGGGTTGCCACTGTCGGTCCCCTTACTGACATTACCACTAGCAGGAGGATTCAATACCGTGACGGCATCCTTTACAGTCTGCTCTTTTGCAACATGTTGCTCAGCCTCCTCAACAATTAAGGCTAGCTCTACAACTTTCTTGTACAAAGTGTCATGTGAAGTGGTAATCTTCAAGTCCCGACTGATTGTGGCATTCAGTCCTCTCACATATTTCTGTTTCCTGGTGAAATCTGTGGGCACCAGATCACCAGCAAACTTAGATAGCCGATCAAACTCCAGGGTGTATTCAGCCACTGACATTTTCCCTTGAGTAAGCTTCATAAAGTCCTCCATGTGTGAAGTTCTCACAGCAATATTGTAAAACTTTTCTTCAAATAGATTCTTAAATTCCTTCCAAGTCATTACACTGACATCCCGGGTTTGGCCCACGATATCCGACCAGACGCGGGCATGATCTTGTAACATGAAGGCTGCACAGTTCACTCTTTCAGTTCCCGTCACCCCCATATTATCGAGGATACGGGTGATTGTGCTCATCCACTGCTCGACCTTAATTATGTCAATACCTCCCAGAAAAGTCGGAGGTTGCAGCTTCACAAACCGCTCAAACACCGAGTCTCTATGCGGCATAACAAACCCCTGGTTACCCACCACTGGCAGAGGTGCTGGTGGTAACACTTGATCAACAGGGGCAGCCGGTGCCAGTTGCCTTAATCGTCGCAACTCTTCTTCTTGACGAAGTATGACACTTCGCATTTCATGAAACATCTGCTGCTAGTCAGCAGGAGGATTAGCATTACCAACCCCTACATTATTCCCCAAATTCTGTGGAGGTGGAGGCGGTCCCGGTTGATCGGTTTGGGCAACCCTAGGCTCTACTTTCTCGCCCTGTGGTCTAGATGATTGCAGAAGGTCCATTACTAGTACCCCGGTAATCAACAACCCCATCGAGTTAGGCACCAATACCACATTTATGCACTTATTGCCTTAAACCCTAACTCATCTATTTACCTCATACAAATATTCATTTAAACAAATAACATTTAAAGCATGGCATCACATAACATATAAACACTCTAGATCCTTGCATACTGCCTAAAACGGAAAGCGGTAAACAGATGATCACACAATTAGTAAAGTATTTACTCTCAATACTTACTGCACCATGAGTCGAGCTTGTCTCTGATGATGAATGTACATGTTCGGCCGGTCTACAGGAAGTTTAAAAACCTTGGCGCTCTGATACCAAATTGTAACGCCCTAAATAATTAGGCACGCTAGCCAAGATACTTATGAAACCCTAATCCCCTAATTGGGATTACTAATAAAATTAGCGTGAAAATTAAACTTTAATTATAAACGGAATTAAAATAAAACTTGTAATAATTTAAACTTTACAATCTAAAAGTTACAGAAGTTGGGATCCTAAAAACATTTACAAAATATTATTACAAGTCCATTTTCTTTCAGCCGGCCTAAGCGGCAAACCAGAGTCTAAAAAAAAACAACAGTGGTAGACCCCAACTGGCTTGGTCTGATATGGCTCGGACATGTACATTCTTCGTCCAGCTCCTGCACTCATGGCTGATCAGCAATAGTCTTACCCTTTCCTGCACAGTAGAGCACCCGTGAGCCAAGCCCGGCAAGACTGTATAAAACATATCAATAATATGCTCATCATATAATATAAACAACAATGCTCATCAATAATATGCTCATCATATACATGTTGCGCTCACATGCCTATTTATGTTTACGTGGCGTAAACCTACGTGTTGTTCTCACACGTCTATTTACAATAAGGCCTTAGAATGGTTCTTCTCGGTTCTGATTACCGAGTCCAACCCGATGATGCCTTAATCGCATAATCCTTAAATCTCAATATAATCATACACTTAGCATGGCATATCATTTATTCAACTCATATCACTAGGGTAATAACCCTAGGCTATCAACCGCTCATATTAGGGTAATAACCTTAATCCCGATTACAATTACTCACATATATCAACCTCAATATAAGCGCCACCGCGCATACTCTACGTGCTAACTACTGTCTTACCTGTTGTCCCGCAAAGACAGAGATTCCAAATCCCGGGGTGCTCCTGACCAGGTGCCGGTAATCCTAGTCACACAATTCAGGATTTTCACAAATATGGTTAACCCCTGATTTCACATTCATAAAATATATTCATGGCATTTAAAATATAGATAATCACATAGAGCTCGGAACGAGCTTTCCAACGATATAAAGAACTCCCAAAACGGAGTCCCGAGTTAAAAGGTTATGGCCAAATCAAAATTCAGTATTTCCCGATGTACTCCAACCGTAATTCCGGTTGGAACAGCCCTGAACCAACCGGAATTCCGGTTGTCTGGCCAAAAAAACACAAAAAAACATAACTTTTAAACCTCCAAAACCTACTCAAATCTTCCCCAATCAGCCCAAACTTTCCAGAGCTTCATCATTTGACATAATAAACATATTCCACAACTTAAACACAATAATTTCACTAAAAATCAAAAAGTGTCATTAAAGCTCCAAGCTTGAGTTCCATGAACTCAAGCTTGCTTTACACAACCAAAATCAGAGCTTACAATCAAACTTCAAACTCAATGAACCCTAAAAACACCTATGAATTACCAAAAACAAATCCCAAAAGTTCAACAAAATTCATGCCCAAATTCTAAAACTTCAAGTTCTTGAACTTGAGCTTAAATTCCAACAAACCCAAGTATTTTCTAGCAACAAACTCAACCAAAAGCTGAATTCAAGACAAGAAAATAAACCCTAAAATTCCATCAAGATTTGAATTAACCAACACATCAAGAATTCAAGCAAGACACACTCAAACTTATCAAAATTAACTCAAATTCATCAAGCATGCAACACAACCACATTCTCAACCAATTTCATGCTTTATCAACAATAAAATTCAGCAAGAATTCAAAGTTTAAAGGCTGTAAAAACTACCTCAAACAAAGCAAGAACCTCCTTCAATTCCAAACTAGCAAGATTTAAGCAAGCTTCCAACAATTTCCTCACCAAATCAAAGAGAAAAAAAAAAAGAGAGAGTTTGAGAGAGAGAGAGAGGGTCGGCTAAGAGGGAAAGAGAAGTCCAGAATTGATTTCTTATTCTCTCAAAATAATCTTTTATCAATTGTAGAAAATAAAGGTCATAAGACCATTTTGCCCCTAGGGCTATAAAGCATGCATATATACTCACATGGGCAATTTAGTCATTTTATTCACACATAAATCCAATATAATTTCAGATTATTACCATTAAATAAAAAATGCCAATTATTTTAATTCAAATTGCATTTCGGGCCCGAACCCAGTTCAGCTCGAAATACCCGGTTGTGACTATACCGCGCCAACCTGTCAGAACACACCTGAAAAGACAACACATGCATACTATATAATAATATAGTTCCATTAAGCACGTATATAAATTAATTTCATCTATTTACCCTTCTCAGATCATAATTACTAAAATGCCCTTGGCTCACCAACGGGGTCTTAATATATAATTAATCAAATAAATTCTCATATATTGAACTATATAATAATATAATTCCTCAATCATTCATAATTATCTAATTAGGGTTTTGCTAATCCCTTTCTTAACTTAGGATATTACAATTACTCCACTATAAATATGGAATTGAACTCTTAGTAATTATAGAATTATATTTACTGAGTTTAACTGTAATGTCCATTAATATAATCAATTCCAGTGATAGCCCTTCATGTGTTCGTTCGTCATTAGTTTTAGTTAAATTACTGTCTAATTACTTCTTTCTCCCTTAGAACCATTAATTCACTTGTGGAGGTATAATTTAGATCCCATCTAATTTTGTACACAATATTCCAGTTCTAGATTTAACACTTAAAGGGAACCAGGATTTGATTTGTTAGAAAAGTTAGGATTCCATATTGTAAATCATGTTTCTAGCCATCCACATTATTAGATTCCTAAAATAGAAGTCGTAAGAATTATCTTCTCTGAGAAACTTTAACGAGTGAATCAAAGAAACTAAAAACATGAATAGGAGTTCATGATAACTCAGGATTTAGGCCGATCTACTATTGATCATCGTTACGATATGAATTTGGTCTTTATAATAAATGACATGTTAATAAATACAACTTTATTCATATATAATGTCTATTATATACATCACCTTCACTTTCATGTCATACTACATCCGTAATCCGAACCAAGATTACGTGCACCAAAAAATAGGCATCAGTGAACCGTACTAGCAACCGTTGATTAAAGATTACCAAACTTTAATATGTTGCTGACTGTTTTATTCATAGCTAAGTGGTCTTAGTTCTCTGTACAGCTACAAGTCACATCCTCATGTATGAATAAGGAATTTTTTCGATATTTAATATAAATTATTCAATAATAATATTAATAACTTAACATTCAAGCATATATCAAATGTTTAATTCTGAATAATCAAAAATATCCTTACAAGCTTTTCAGAACATAAACCCTAACAACTTTCTCCCAAAGTAAGGCTTTGACAAGTCTTCTCCTAAAGACCCTTCTCTTGTTCAATGGAGTTCTTCAACTCTTTTCTAGGTTTTTACAAAAGAAACTCTCTCCTCACAAAGATAAAAATATGAAAAATGAAACTAGAAGAGGTAAAAATATTTGGCTGCTCTCTAAGTCTTATTTATAGAACATAGAAATCTTAAAAATAGCCACAAACACGTTTTCAAAGCTATACAAGAATTTCCTAAAAAAATACCTAATTTGCAACATCAAGATTGAATTTTGCTATAGCAGATCAGGACCAAACAGGAAACTTTTCAAAAAGGACCAAGATTACAATTTGGTCTTCAATATCTTCTAAATAAAGATTATTTGATTTTTTATATACATAGCAAAGCCAAAATTAACATTTAGAAAAAGAAAAAGTTAACTTCTTAAAAATAGACAACTTTTTATAAAGAGACTACCTACTTTTGTAAAAGAGTTGCCTAAACAAAAAATTCCAGTTGTAAATAAAACTTTCCTTAAAGAAAAAGAGCAATCAATGTCACGAAATTAAGCCAAAAAAACACCATATAATTCACAAATAAATTAAATAATATTTTGACAAATAAATTGCCAAAAATGACCTAACAATCTTCTCATTTGACACTTTAGATAATCAAAATATTTTTTAATTTTCAAATACCTGCAAAATAAAGTTAGTAATATCACAGAAATAAACTCTTCCTGAAAAGCACACCATTGACACAAAACACAATGCTAACTTTAATAAAAGTTTAACACATAAACCAAACTCAACTTTCTCTGAAAAAAAAAAATATCCAGAGTTGAACACACAAACCAAAAATTAAAAATTACTACTCTCTCTTTTTGTTTATCTCGAGGGTCAAATAACTCAAAGATGAACTCGAAGTGTCGAATAACTTTCAAAGAAACTGTCCCTCATAGAAAAAACACTTTTATTTTTTAAAATTATTTTTTTAATGAGGTCACACGAAAATAAGAGGGGAAATAATAAAAAATGAAACAAATGGGCAATTGAACAAGATTTCTCACAACATATGAAATAAGTGCTGAAATAGAAAAAAAAAACCATGGTCAATAATCTCATAAACTACAATTAATAAGAGATTATTTATAAAATACAAATCAACACTTATCAAAAGAAAGATAATTGACAAATTTTCCTAGCCCATAAGTCAAGTCACGCGACTCCCCCCCCTCCTTTTTTTAATATTATTTTTTTTCAAATAAAAAAGAGACAAAGAAACTAAAATATTTTATACAAAAATCAAGTAATTCTAGTGCATGCATCTTTCCAAGTTTCATAAAAAGGACCAATAACCATGTTATGCTTTCAAAGAGGATAAAAATTTAGTATCTCAAATACAAACCATACTTACCAGATATTATGAAAAAATAAACAAGTTACATGAAATATTATGTGAATCAATTTTTTTAATTTAAAAGGAGAAGACTTATAAAATTGTACAAACTTATAAAATATTATGATTTTTATTTTTTGCATTTTTCAATTTGATCCCGCAATTAGATGTTGTCAAACAATACTGAATGTAGCCCTTTTCTATGAAAGTCCATCATCTTCATAATTCCTAATTACAAAGTTCCAGCTTACTCGAAAGATGATTTTTACACTTCATATATGTAGCTCTATTCTAGCAAGGGGTCTGATAAGAAACTGAAATAAAAATTGCTCAACTCTGTATTAATACTTTAATTTATCCCAATCCCTCATATGAATATTTTAACCCAACCTAAAAAGTATAAAGAGTACAAGACATGCAATGGTCAGGGAATATTAATGGTCGCCTTAAATGCAATGTACGAAATCGAGGCATATTAATGATGGCCATCATCGTTTTGCTACTGGAGATTCCACATGCTCCCTCAAGCCGCGTGATGCGAACAAACCAAGAAATTGACGAGACATGTGCTCCACTCATGGAATATGGAAGGTCCACAACCTTCCACGACCTTCTGCCTTGAAATTTTAAAGGGCCTAAACCGATCATGGCCCCGCATACCACAATAGATCTGGATGGTAGTTGCAAGCCTCCATGACTCTCAAACCCCGAAGGCTTGGAAGAACATTCTGTAAAAATTTGGCAAGAACATTCTTGTGTGAAATACTCCATAGCCAAAGAGCTCAATAATATTGACTAGTGAACTAAAATTTATTAACGCTCTAATCATGTAAAAATCTTTATCTTCCTATTATTCCTTAAATATTTTTTACTTAGTTTAATCTGTTAGTGTTTCGGTTTCTAAAAATCTCGGTAAACAATAATAATAATTATTTTTTTATTTACTTTACATCTTGTATATTGGAGTGCACTTGTAAATAGTTGATCAAATATAACACACATTTAAAAATGAGTAATTGGCGGTAAAACCCTCTCAACTTTTAATTTACTTGCAAATAACCATCCAACCTTATATTTTGGTGGGAAAACCCTCCAAAGTGCTAACCGTTAGCAAATTGAAGGTGCCATCCATTTATCTCAGTTAACTGCTGACATGGACTGCCTACGTGTACATCATGTACACATGGCATATTTATATTGGTCCACTTAATATAATTATTTAAAAAATTATAAAAAAATAATTTTCAATTAATGAATAATAAAAAATAATTTATTTTTTCTTTTCTTTTTTTTTCGTGTTCTTCATTCATAATTTTTTTTTCAGTTTTTATATTACTTCATTCTTCATCTTCTTCATACTACCCCATCATCAATCACCATTAAAACCACCATCCACCACCCATCTGAATCATATATACATAAAAAAAAAAAATCTAAACTTTTCACAAAAATCAAACCCAAATATCACAAATCTAAAACACAACTATCAACATCGAAAAACCCAGAACAAAATCCACCATGTTTATATAAAATCCAAAACCTAGAACAAAATCTAATAATACATAACAGAATCAAAATAATCCAAATCAAAAATTCTAAATCTAATTCTAACCATATATAATATTTAACCCAAAACAAAACATTCAATCTCAAGAAAACAAAAACCAAATTAAAGAAAAAGAGACATCCAAAGAAATCCACACTCAACCTCCATAGCTGCCCCAATCGACCTCAGTTTTGCCCAAATTCCAGCCACCTATTGTTCATTTTTTTCTCGCCCAAAACTCCATCCCTACCCATTCCATCTCGGTTGACCCACTTCCCGATGAGCTTCACCCCCACCACCCTATCTCGCCTGAGCCACGGTACCCCTTCAACTCCGTTTAGCTCTCTGGATCTCCACCACTTTCTCTCGCCTAAAACGTCATCATGCCCAGCCATTCGCATAACACTCCCCTCATCTCTCTCACTCTCTTTCATTCCTCTCGCCCACCTATGGACACAACAATAGCCACCATTTCATTTTTCCCATCTCGCTTGAAATACCACCGTCTGAGTAATAGTGTTGAATGTTGGGATCTTTTCAGATCTGGAGGAAGAAAGAGACTTGAGGAGAGAGGGTAGGAAACAAATCGTTGAGAGGGAGAGAGAAAGTAAGGGAAAATAAAAATCAAAGAAAAGAATATCTTTTTGTTTATTAATAACTTTATAAATTTAGATTATTCTTTTAATTTTTGAATTATTTTTTATAATTTTTAAATAATTATATTAAGTGGACCAATATAAATATGCCATGTGTACATGATGTACATGTAGGCAGTCCATGTCAAAAGTTAACTGAGATAAATGGATGGCACCTTAAATTTGCTAACGATTTAGTACTTTGGAGGGTTTTACCACTAAAATATAAGATTGGATGGTTATTTGCAAGTGAATTAAGAGTTGAGGGGGTTTTGCCGCCAATTACTCTTTAAAACTTAAGATACTATTTGATTAAGTGCCATGTTGGGTCTGTTGCAGTTGTGTATTTTTAACTACTCTTTTGGGATTTTAACTATTTTTTCAAAAGTTTTATTTTCCCTCTTCTTTCTGCTTTCAGTTGTTCTTCATTCTAAACCTGTGTTAATGTGTTAATTGTTGTTGTTGATCTGATTTTTTCTGCCTGCCGTGATGGATCCTCTTCTGCACTCCCTCGATTAAACATTAACTCTTACTGAAGAAGAAAGTTCTGTTGCCATTTTTCCTGCTGAAGTCACCCCTGCTTCGACTAACACCTTGAGCCACATCCTTATAGCACGAGTTCTCACTGAGAACTATGTCCATAAACCTACCTTCAATGATCAAATGTCTAGCCATTGGAAGGGTAGATTTCCTGTTACAATATCTGAATATGGAGATGGTATGTTAAAAATTTCTTTCGGTTGTGTAGGGGATAAGTTTTGGGTTTTGAACAAGGAACCTTGGCATTTTCAAAACCATTAAGTAGTCTTTTACTCCCTAGATACTCTGCAAAATGTCACAGTGAACAACTTATCAAGTACTCCTTTTTGGGTTCAAATCTACCATTTGCCCTTCCTTAGCAAGTCAAAAATGCTTGCTACAGCCTTAGGGAACATCATTGGGGAATTTATTGATGTCCATGAAGACTCTCTTGATGAGGGATGGGGACCTTTTTGTTGGGTTATATGCCCTAAGTAAAACTCATTTCAATATAATCAGATTTACTTATTAATATAGATCAGAAATAACATCTAATGTTGCATGGTTCACATGATTTATTTCATGATTATATGTACATAATGTATGAATTCATCTGAAATCCTTTTCAAATACTTGATCCTGTTTATTGTGCCGTCAACACATTGGAAAGTAAACATGACTATGTGAATAAAGTTTCCTAGATTTATCAGACACAGGGTTTTACTGATATGATAATCTACAACAGAGTTTACTTGCATTTGGAGAAGTGCTATGTTCTTTCCAGAGCATTGGTTAAAGTAAAGCTTAGGTTGGATGCATGGAGTATGCATCGGAAGGGACCGATATTGAACTTTGACTTAGATTTATTAAACTTACCGTAATATCTATTCAAGTCAATATCGCCTAGTTGATCCTAGATCAAATGTTCTTAATCCTGTTATGATTAGGCTCAATCTTGAAAGGCTATTCGTGTTCTTTGATTTGTTAGTTAAGCCTACTTTTAGGTCAGGGTGATACGTACATTTTGGGAACACGGTAGTGCAATTGAGTGGGAGCGCTATCATAAACATGGAATCTATAGCTTCTATCTGGCGAATAGTAAGCAAAGGAAGATCTCCTTCGAGCTTGACCAAACGAACATAAATGGTGGAGTACTCATTTCACATAAGCTGAAATATCATTTATACGGGGTCAAGTGTTTTAAGGAATAAATATATTGTAGGGTGTAACGGTAATTTAATCCCTTTACAGTGTAGATCATTCATATAGAGGATCATTGATCACATTAGGATTATAACAATGGATAACTAATGATGTGTCTATATGGTGGAACATATAGAGCATTCTATATACTGAGAGGGCAATTCTAAGTTCTATGCGTGGATTCAACGAAGAATTAATAAGTTAGTGAATTTTAGTGCTAAATTCTTGATCTACTTATTGGAAGCTCGGTTATATAGACCCATGGTCCCCCCACTAATTGAGATAATATTGTTTGTAAGACTCATGTAATTGGTTTTGATTAATCAATTATAATTCTCAAATTAGACTATGTCTATTTGTGAAATTTTCACTAAGTAAGGGCGAAATTGTAAAGAAAGAGTTTATAGGGGCATATTTGTTAATTATGATACTTTGTATGGTTCAATTAATAAATATGATAAATGACAATATTATTTAATAATTATTTATAGTTATTAAATAGTTAGAATTGGTATTTAAATGGTTGAATTAAGAAATTGGCATTTTTGAGAAAATCAGATACAAAAGGTGTTAAAATTACAAAATTGCAAAAAGCAAGGCCCAATCCACTAAGTGTATGGCCGGCCACCTATTGTAGGTATTTAAGTTGATTTTTTCATTATTTTAATGCCATATAATTCAAATCTAACCCTAGTGGAATGCTATAAATAGATAGTGAAGGCTTCAGGAAAATTAGACTTTTTCCTCACACTTTCTGAATCAGAAAAACCTGAGCCTTCTCTCTCCCTATCTTTGGCTGACCCTTCTCTTTCTCCTTCCCTCTTCAATTTCGAAAATCTTAGTGTGAGAGTAGTGCCCACACACATCAAGTGATACCTCAATCATAGTGAGGAAGATCGTGAAGAAAGATCATCAGCAAAGGAGTCTCAGCATCAAAGATTCGGAGAAAGAGATCCTGGTTCAGATATTGATAATGCTCTGCTACAGAAAGGAATCAAGGGCTATATATCTGAACGGAAGGAGTCATTATATTCCGCTGCACCCAATGTAAGGTTTCTTAAACTTTATATGTGTTTAATTTATCGTTTTAGAAAGTTCATATTTAGGGTGTTAATAAACATACTTGTGAGTAGATCTAAGATCCTGGTAAAATAATTTCCAACAACTGGCCTCAGAGCCATGGTAATTGATTTACTTGCAAGAAATTTGGACTTTAAAACGATTGTTTGTATGTTCTTTGGATGGTATTATGTTGTATTGAGTGTTATTTGATGATTGATTGATGTTTGTAAATTTTCGTAAAAAATAATTGCGATTTTGTTTCTGGAATTATTTTTATTTGATAGTATGGGAAAAATTAAACAAGTTAGCCTTTTACAGAACTCAATTTCGATTTTATTTGAATTAGTTATAAATTTTTGAAGATTTGAAAAAATCAGAGCTATGCTGAAATTTTCCTGCGATCGCAAATCTGTCCGTACAGTTCACAATTTTTTTTGTTTTTCTTCGATTTTTCATGCTTTTTCATGGAATTAACTTCTGATTTTTGGTATAGTTTTGTATTTATACTATTACTATTCCTAATTCAATTCTAATTATCATTTTGAATTAATTTAATATTTTTTAAATTTAATTCAAGATATTAGTGTAATTTGAATTTGAATAGAATTAGTATCTATCTTCTTGCTTAAAAATCTATCTTATTTTAAAATTTGATTATTTTTATCTTATCTTAAATTTAAAATAAGATATTTATAATCATGTAATTTTTAAATGATATAAGATATTTTGCTAATTTTTTTTTAAATTTTGTTATTTTATTTATTTAAATTACATTTAAAATTTGAAAAAGATATTTATTTATCTTTTCTAATTTTTTATTTAATTTTTATTTATAAAATAACATTAAATTTTAAAAGTAGTTAGCAAATTTTGAAATGATATTTAGGTTGGTTGAAACCTAATTTTTCAAAATTGTAGGTTTAATTTTAAATTTAAATTTTTTTAAAAAATTTTGAATATTTCAAATTTTATTTTAAATTTTCGAAAATAAATATTTTATTTATTTTATTAATTATTTCGAAATTAATTATTTAATTTAAAATTAAATAAATCCTACATCCAACTATCCAGCTAACCTTGTTGCAGGAGTATGTGTTTTAGCTTGTTTGTAAGTTTTCAAAACCTATTATTACTTGATTGCAAATAGCCATGGTTACTTTTTGCGAGATCTAATGATCTGATGGCTCCCTTGGTCAAGTTAATAATTTGTAACAGGTATATTTACAATCTTCTTTCATCTGTGTATGACCTAGCAACATGATAGGACCCATCCAAGTGTGCCTGTGTGAGCCTATATGTTTAATTTGATTATAGATGCATATATGTTTAATTTGATAGAATTTATTTAGGCCCATTTAGTTTTTGGGCCTATTCAATTAATAACAGTTGTTCTTATTAAGGTTAAATTCCTCTCTTTTGGGCCTTGTGTGAGAGTTGGGAGCCATAGAAGTGGGTACGACATACTGAACCCAGCACCCCCTCACATGAACCACCCCAATTGTGAAGGCCCATTTGCCTGATTTGAACAACTGTACTAGGTTAATTACACTAGTTTAACCTAATAAAATTGATTAGCAACATAATTAATTTCATTTATTTTGAAATTAATTTAAGAAAATTATAGTTTAAAGAATTTTTTTATTTTAAGCTAAACTATATTTATTTTCTTGTATTTAATTAAATATAGAATTATAACCATCTAGATTCTTTCTGGAACTTAATTTAAATTTTTCATTAAATATTCTTATTTAAGTTGATATTTAGTTATCTACAACTAACCAACTTAAATCTGAATATCTTTTGAATTTCAAATTTCAAAATTAAGTTGAGGAATTTTAGGCATTTGTTATTAAGATTCTTTAGATATTTTTTAAGTTAATATCTTTTCGAATATTAACTTAAAATGGAATATTTTCAAATTAAGTGGTAACAACTTAATTTTTGATATTTAATTAAATTTAAATTTGAAAAATATTTAAGTTCTATTTTTTTCTAATACAACTTAAATTAGATATTTTTTTTTCAAATTTTGTGGAAAAGATACTTAGTCAAATAAGATATTTTCTAGATAGTTATTTCTAGACTACTTATTATTTCTAATATTCAATAGGAAAATATTATAAATTGTGAAATTAATTATTTAAATAATTAATTTTGGTACAATTTATTTTAAGTATATTTTTTTTTTTCTAGTATTAAACTAGAAATTAATAATTAAGCCTTCTCTACACTTAATTATTTATTTCTTGAATTTAATACATTTAATTAATTTGAAAATTAAATATCTAAGTTGATTTTTATCATCATACTCAAATATTTCTTTTTCATGACCTTTAATTAAATAGAAAATTATTTTTAGTTGAAATTTATTTTTTCAACTAAATTTAAATAATTTTCAAAATATATTTTTTCTTTATTTTATTAATCAATTTTCGAAATTGCATTTCTTAAATGCTAGAATTTCGAATTTTATCTTGAAAAATAGATTAAGTTGTAAATTAATTATTTATTTTAATTAATTCTTGGATCAACTTAAATCAATGATTTTTTCATTTATTGATTAATTTAAAATAAATTGAATTAAAGTATATTATTAGAAATTGAATTAATTAGTCAAAGGAAAATCTAGATAGATGATATTTTTGCTTGAAGTATTTTTCTAGTGTATTTAATTAAATAGAAAATTAATATTTAAGTTGATTTTCATCATCATACTTAAATATTTGAAATTTTTCTTATATATATTTAATTAAATAGGAAAATTATATTTTTTTGTTGTAAATTAATTTTATTAATTAATTTTGGGCCAACATTAAATTAGAATAATTTTTACAGGATTAATTTTTTATTTTAACATGCATTTTCGAAAATTGTATTCTTAAATACTTTAATTTTTCGAAATGCAATATATATTTATAGAAAATTAAATTTGAGTTGTAAATTAATTTATATTAATTTTGTAACAA
This sequence comes from Cannabis sativa, assembly GCF_029168945.1. NCBI lineage: Eukaryota > Viridiplantae > Streptophyta > Magnoliopsida > Rosales > Cannabaceae > Cannabis > Cannabis sativa. Next base: position 67,644,319 of record NC_083601.1, read on the forward strand.
CTTAAATTGAATATTTTTCTAAATATTTATTGGAAATTATTACTAAGATGGAAATAATTCATGTTATTTTCATATCCATCTAAGTAAAATTTATAAATATTAAATTAAAATTTATATTTAGAATTTTTCATTCTAAATTGGAAATTTTAAATAAATATATATTTAAAATAAATAGATTAAATAAAGAGAATCAAAGAAAATACAACTCACTTTAAATAATGAGCTTGATTATTAGTAAGATATTCGATCTCCATTGTGGGTTTTACACCGCGTTTGTTTTAGTGAGTAATCCTCCCTAATGGAGGAACGTTCATTAGCAATTTCGCACCGTTTAACCTCGCATGATAAGTAGTTTGTAAGTGTTTTGTATAGTATGGATCATCCTAATGGTGGCAATCATACTTGACTTGCAAATTATGAAACAATGGTGGAAGCTCATAAGATAGAATTGCCTTGACTCTCGCCTAAACGGGACAACGCTGAATTCCAATCTTGATCGAATAAAAGGTTGCTAGAATGTTTAACATTTTAGATGAGCTGACAACTCTATTCAATGGATGGTAGCTTTGACTCTCGCCTAAACGGGACACTGATATCAGTTTGTTGAAAACCTTGGAAAGTATTTAGGATTGTATGTTTAAGTATTTTCACTTGTCATTCCTACTTGTTATATGTTTATAATTTCTGAATTGTGTATGAATTTATATTGAACCATGTTATTTTCTGTTATTGTTGTAGTTTAATTTCGAATCTTCATTGTTGGTCTAACTTGGTTTGTTTATCTAATGAGATAAATCCCTAGTGGATTTTCACCATTAGACATACATAATAGTGTTAGATCTCGAAAGATAAATATTGTATATGCAACATCTAGCTGTTCATCAATTGATGACACCTTAGACTAGTATTTTTACAATATGAAACAAGAAGATTACATAAATAAGATTACTTTGTCTTTCGCTAATCGAAGCATCGTTGGATTCTTATTTATAAACGAAATTATCCTAATTCCTCTTAGCTTATTCATTTCGAATTAGCTTCAAAATATATCATTGGATGAATGGTCTATAAATCATTTCATGTCATTATATTTTCTCTTAAGAAATTAAATGACGCATATGATTATAATCCCGAAATTCTATTCCCAATTGATATAAATCCTTAATCTTAGAAATCTCCTACTTGTATGGGCAAATCTGACTTAGAGTTTGTATTAGTAGTGCTGGTCCAAGATAGAATTACTCATAATATTTGGTATAAATTTAAGTCTTTGACTTTAATTTTAGATTCCAAATAGAAATTTTCTTATATTTCTAATTCCAGAATACAATACAGTTACACTTTCTCAAGTGTTTAATATCCATCTCTTATTAATGGATTCAAACTGTATGGAATATGAGTTAGGTATTCTGTGACCAGGATCCACTTGCAGTATTCTAAAAACTCTTTGATGTAACTAAACCTATGTCATCAAAAGACACTACCACATTTTTTTTAATCTATGGCATTTGTATCTTGTTCATAGTGGATTTGGCAAGATCAATCTCTGCAAAGAGTTAATATGCCTATATCCACTGAAAGTAGTTCATCTCATTCGCAGATGGATGTACATTCAGGGGTGGATATGAGTTTTTCGTTGTATTCTTAAAACGATAACTCTAGATTATACCTTATGCAAAGAAATTTGAAATGTTTGAAAAATTTCATTAATTTCTAGCAATGGTTAAACACCATTAAGGTATGTGGTTAAAGATCTTGCGAACTGATAGGGGTGGAGAAATAGTTAATAGATATGCAGTTCAAAGATCATTAAATTGATTTTTGAATTATATCCAAACTTACCTCCCCAGAAATTTCGAGTTGCATATTGATGATTAGTTACTAGTCCTTGCCTAATTCCTTCTATGGTAATACAATTTCAGAATGATGTAATGGTTGGGTACTTAATGTAAATCATTACTAGATTCATGGATGACCTAATCAAAATCTTAAGAAAAGCTAGAACTGTTAACCATGGTTTGTTAGCTTTTCTAAGTGATTAGGGGTGGACCATCCCATTGTCAATAGATAAGAAAGTGTTTGTTCAAACAAATACTACTTTTCTAAGAAAATGACTAAGTCTGAAAAACAAGGAACAAATAAAGGAGATATTTTTTCTTGATTCCAAAAGTGTTCTATCATCTTATATAACATATGATGATCCCACTACCTCTGTTGTCTTGTCACAACCAAAGAGGTTAATACCATTTTCTTAGACATAATTCACGGTACCTTGTCGTAGTGGGAGAGTTTCTAGGAACTCACCTTCTTATGACTTGGGAGACACTAGTGATTAAAATCCATTGTGAGTTTAAACAAGTAATGGATTGTCAAGATAAGAAACTAAGAAGAAAGCCAATAGAACTATGGTTTAATCCATTCACATGGAGTAACCTAAAGTTTTCTATTACAAGGACATAAAAGGAAATTTTAGTTTATAAGTCTATTCAATGGACTTAACAAACTTCATGTTCCTAGTATTATAGGTTTGAGTTTATCTAAACCTATGGCTTGTGGTATACCTGGTAATTACTTATTCTAATGCAAGCAACTTACTTTAGTAAGATGCTGAAGCATTTTCTTTCTAATGGCAATCTATAGAAGCTTCACAACTTCTTAGGTATAGATTTTATTTATCTAAGGAAAAGTCTTAACTATTCTAGAAAAGATAAAGCCATGAAAGAATTTCTTATATCAACAGTGAGAGGTCTTAGATATGCTTTTGTATGCCTTAGACCAGACACCTGCTGTTGAGTGGGAGTAATGAGTAGGTATCAGATTAATCCAGGAGAAGAACATTGGAAGACAATCAAGTAAATCCTAAGATTAAGAAGAGGAACTATATGTTAGTCTACAAGAGTGTGTTTAAAACTCTTAGACTACACCACATCAGATTTTGAAATTTGCCTATGTGCTAGTAAATATTTCTGATAAGATGGTGGTTACTCTGGGGGTGGAATAGTGATTTTGGAGAAGTATAAAAACCTATATGAAGTCTCTAGGTCTACCAGAGAGGGACTGAATGTTAAGGTTGCAGGAAAGGTACTTATTCAGTCTAAGGAAAGTTCTATACATTTTTGGCATCATTCCAAATTGCCTTAAACTACTAGTGTTAATTTCCTGATTAACCAAAAGTAGTTGCCAAAGGTATAGAATCCAGTATCCCAAGAGAGTAGACATATAGAGAGGAATTTCACATTATCAATGATTTTGTGATTAAAGGAAGAGTAATGGTGGAGAAAAGGTTGTGGTTAATTCAACCTTTCAGATCCTATTACGAGGAGTTTACTACTACTACACTTGATTTGTATATCAATGTGTTGAGATTATTTGAAACGCACTTTTTGTTTTATATTAGTGCAAGTGGGAGTTTGTTGGGTTTTATGCCCTAAATAAAACTCATTTCAATATAATCAGATTTACTTATTAATATAGATCAGAAATAACATTTAATGTTGCATGGTTCACATGATTTATTTCATGATTATATGTACATAATGTATGAATTCATCTGAAACCCTTTTCACATACTTGATCCTGTTTATTGTGCCGTCAACACATTGGAAAGTAAACATGACTATGTGAATAAAGTTTCCTAGATTTATCAGACATAGGGTTTTACTGATATGATAATCTACAACAGAGTTTACTTGCATTTGGAAAAGTGCTATGTTCTTTCCAGAGCATTGGTTAAAGTAAAGCTCAGGTTGGATGCATGGAGTATGCATCGGAAGGGACCGATATTGAACTTTGACTTAGATTTATTAAACTTAACGTAATATCTATTCAAGTCAATATCGCCTAGTTGATCCTAGATCAAATGTTCTTAATCCTGTTATGATTAGGCTCAATCTTGAAAGGCTATTCGTGTTCTTTGATTTGTTAGTTAAGCCTACTTTTAGGTCAGGGTGATACGTACATTTTGGGAACACGGTAGTGCAATTGAGTGGGAGCGCTATCATAAACATGGAATCTATAGCTTCTATCTGGCGAATAGTAAGCAAAGGATGATCTCCTTCGAGCTTGACCAAACGAACATAAATGGTGGAGTACTCATTTCACATAAGCTGAAATATCATTTATACGGGGTCAAGTGTTTTAAGGAATAAATACATTGTAGGGTGTAACGGTAATTTAATCCCTTTACAATGTAGATCATTCATATAGAGGATCATTGATCACATTAGGATTATAACAATGGATAACTAATGATGTGTCTATATGGTGGAACATATAGAGCATTCTATATACTGAGAGTGCGATTCTAAGTTCTATGCGTGGATTCAACGAAGAATTAATAAGTTAGTGAATTTTAGTGCTAAATTCTTGATCTACTTATTGGAAGCTCGGTTATATAGACCCATGGTCCCCCCACTAGTTGAGATAATACTGCTTGTAAGACTCATGTAATTGGTTTTGATTAATCAATTATAATTCTCAAATTAGACTATGTCTATTTGTGAAATTTTCACTAAGTAAGGGCGAAATTGTAAAGAAAGAGTTTATAGGGGCATATTTGTTAATTATGATACTTTTTATGGTTCAATTAATAAATATGATAAATGACAATATTATTTAATAATTATTTATAGTTATTAAATAGTTAGAATTGGTATTTAAATGGTTGAATTAAGAAATTGGCATTTTTGAGAAAATCAGATACAAAAGGTGTTAAAATTGCAAAATTGCAAAAAGCAAGGCCCAATCCACTAAGTGTATGGCCGGCCACCTATTGTAGGTATTTAAGTTGATTTTTTCATTATTTTAATGCCATATAATTCAAATCTAACCCTAGTGGAATGCTATAAATAGATAGTGAAAGCTTCAGGAAAATTAGACTTTTTCCTCACACTTTCTGAATCAGAAAAACCTGAGCCTTCTCTCTCCCTATCTTTGGCTGACCCTTCTCTTTCTCCTTCCCTCTTCAATTTCGAAAATCTTAGTGTGAGAGTAGTGCCCACACACATCAAGTGATACCTCAATCATAGTGAGGAAGATCGTGAAGAAAGATCATCAGCATAGGAGTCTCAGCATCAAAGATTCAGAGAAAGAGATCCAGGTTCAGATATTGATAATGCTCTGCTACAGAAAGGAATCAAGGGCTAGATATCTGAACGGAAGGAGTCATTATATTCCGCTGCACCCAATGTAAGGTTTCTTAAACTTTATATGTGTTTAATTTATCGTTTTAGAAAGTTCATATTTAGGGTGTTAATAAACATACTTGTGAGTGGATCTAAGATCCTGGTAAAATAATTTCCAACACTTTTTTGAGGATTCGTGTTAGACTTCCTATAGAAAAACCACTACTCAGAGGTCGAATGATCAGTTTGCCAAGGATCAAATATCATTTTTGGATTGATTTCAGATGTGAACGGTTGCCAGAATTTTGCTTTGAATGTGGTAGGCTTGGACATCATATCCCTTTGAAAAATGTGTGGATTTCATGGAAAGAATGGACAATGGTAATGATGATGATCTCTTGTATGGTCCTTGGATGAAAGATGCCAAGTTACCAACTAATGGCTATGACAAGTACCGTACTGATTTCTCCAAGAGTAATGCTTGGCCACTCTTGACACGTCTGGCTCATAAATCACTAGTAATCACAATCCCAACTCTGGGTGTCAGATCACAACCTCAGCCAAAGATTCTCTTTCATGGTGCATCGTCTACTCCTGTTTCTAACATGGCTATGAATGATAGCAATGCCTCTGTCTTATTACAACAGAATCCACATCAACCTCAGACCTTGCCACTTTCATCAATTACAACATCCCCCCATAACCATTTGTCCTCCATAACCACTGTTGCATCAAATATGTTGATCACTAAACACTCTTCATCTCCTACCATACCTTCCACTACAAGCGGCATGAATCCACTTCCCATCAACCATTCACCCATCACTAACCTAAACCAAATTGATACCCCCGACATTGGCTCTACTAGCAATCCACAAATTCAATTTGCAACCTATCCACCAAATTCCCTGCCTAATTTCACTACCATCAACAACCTGTTGCATGTTTCTTCCCCCATATGCCATCACTGATAACCATTTCACCACCACTCATTTCCACAACCTACAACAAACCAGAAATCAATAAAGAGAACCTCAACCCAACATAATTTTTAAGAGGCAAACTGATGCTCCTTCTATGAGACAAACGCTTAAGAGATGTCGCAACCAAAATTGCAATGTTGTCTTTCCTTCCTCGTCAAAAGGGGATTGCTTAAACCAAAATGTTTACTCAATTTCCAAGGATTCAGATGGTGACTCTGACGACTCTGCGGAGATTACTTTACAATCCTGCAAGGGATTATGAAAATCTTAAGCTGGAACGCGCAGGGATTGGGGAACTCAAGAGCGTTAAGACATCTCAGATTGCTTATTCAGCAGCAATCTCCCCATGTTCTCTTTCTTATGGAGACTAGACTCAATAACAATTCTTTAAACCGCATTCAACAATCTTTAAAATTCACTCATGGTCTGGAAGTGCCTCGGATAGGACTAAGTGGAGGTTGTATGCTGTTGTGGAAAGATGACATTGATGTAAACCTCAATACCTTTGGATCCTACTTCTTCGATTGTTTTATGACTGCTACTGGTGGCCAACAATACCATTTTACAGCCTTCTATGGTGCTCCTACTGCACAAAATACATCAGTTTCTTCGACACTGCTATGTAGACTTGCGGATGTGGCTCCTTTGCAGCCATGGTTAATAATTGGATACTTTAATGAGATATTATCAAATCAGAATAAATCAGGGGGATCCTTGCGTAGTGAAACACATATGAGTGCTTTTCGAAGTGCTCTTGATCATTGTCATCTTTTTGATCCACCTTTTCAAGGAAATAGCTACACTTAGGAAAAAAATTGAACAACTTCAAACACATTAAAGGAGCGTCTAGATTGGTGCTTTGTGAATGATGTGTGGAGCTCTTCTTATAACCAACCCAAAGTTTCACACCTAGACTATTTTAAATTTGATCACCGAGAACAATCAGCAGATATCTCTAACGATTTGGCCCCTCAGCAGCATAAACGACACAACAGATTTCGATTTGAGAAATTGTGGTTATCTGACCCTAAAAGAAAGAACATCATCTCTAATTGTTGGTTGGCAGACAACACATTAGACCCTATTAGGAGTGTACTTAATAAGTTGGATTCATGTGCTAAATCATTGCAACAATGGCACATTAAAAAATATGGCCGCATGAAGAAGAATATAGCAAATGGACAATCGAAAGTTGACACATTAAATAATTCTCATACTCTCATCAATGAGACAACTGCTATACTGAAATATAACAAATCAATTCTAGATGATTTGATAGAACAAGAGGAGATATACTGACAACAACTCTCTCAAATTGATTAGATGCAATTAGGGGATAGGAATACAAAATACTTTCATTTTAAAGCCTCGACAAGAATGTCAAACAACAAAATCGCTTCCCTCAAGACAGAAGATGGTTTAAAAGTTACCTCCAAACAAGACATGAGCAAGGTTATCCAAGATTACTTCTCCAACTTGTTCCAGGCTTCTTCAATTGATAATAGTGCTATTGCTGCAACTTTGGCCACAATCCCAGTTTCAGTTACTATGGACATGAATGAGACTCTTCTCAAACCATTCACAAAAGCTGATGTTGAAATGGCTCTGCAAACTATGGGACGTGATAAAAGTTCAGGAATTGACGGAATGTCTGCAATGTTCTACCAAAACAATTGGGATGTAGTCGGGAGCATGGTCACTTCTATTGTTTTAAGTGTCCTAAATGATGGTGCAGAACCTACTCCTCTTAATTGAACTATCATTACCCTAATTCCAATGATCAAGAAGGCACAATGCATGAAGGATTTCAGGTCGATCAGTCTATCCAATGTCATCTCCAAACTTATTACCAAAGTTCTAGGTTCTTATTTCAAGAATGTCCTACCACATGTGATCTCGAAAACTCAAAGTGCATTCCTTCCTAATAGACTTATAACTGACAATATCTTGGTAGCTTTCAAGCTAATACATGGTATTAAACTCAAAACGTCAGGTCGAAAAGGGGTGGCTACTATGAAATTAGACATGAGTAAGGCGTTTGACCGGGTCGAATAGAATTTTATCAAGGTTGTTATGGAACGAATGGGGTTTGCAGATTGTTGGACATCTCTCATTATGAATTGCTTGACAATGAATCATTTCACCTTTCTCTTAAATGGAGAGACTACTGGTTCGGTCACACCAACCAAAGGACTTCGGCAAGGTTGCCCTCTGTCACCCTATTTATTTTTAATATGTTCTGAAGGTCTTTCATACTTGCTGCATAATGAAAAACAACTAGGACATCTTCATGGCTATTCTCTCACAAGAAGGGCTCCACCGATTTCTCATCTTTTATTTGCAGATGATAGCTTACTATTTTGTAATGCTACTGAAAGTGCTTGCCATGCTATCAAGAGATCTCTAGATACCTACCACCGAGCCTTTGGCCAAGTATTGAATCTTGACAAATCGGTCCTTTCTTTCTCACCAAATTCGACCTTGGCTACACAAATACAATTTCATAGAGTGCTGTCTATGCCCATCCGAGACTCCCATGAAAAATACCTTGGCTTACCAGCATATACAGATCGTGATAAACAACAACTGTTTAATGAGGTCAAAGAAAAAATTTGGAGACTTATGAGAACCTGGAATGACAAACTTTTTCTGTTAGCGGCAAAGAAATCCTCCTTAAAGATGTGGTGCAATCTATCCCTACTTATCTTATGAGTTGTTTTCGGTTACCCATCACGATTTGCAATCAGCTTGAAACAATGATGTCTAACTTTTAGTGGGGATCAAATGAAAATGGTACAAAAATCTATTGGTGTAACTAGTAACTCTTATACAAAAATAAATTCGATGGGGGAATGGGTTTTTGGTCATTTGTGCATTTCAATCAAGCTCTACTAGCTAAGCAATCATGGCGACTTCTTGATAATCCTACATCTCTTTTAAGTGGATTGCTAAAAAGTCGTTACTTACCAAACAACTCATTTTTTGAAGCACCTCATGGTCATTTTCCTTCACTTACTTGGCAAGGCATTCTTTTCGAACGAGAGCTTTTAAGTGCTGGACTAAGATGGAAAATCGGTGAAGGGAGAAACATAAATTGTGCAAGTGAACCATGGATACCCGACCACACAAATTTTGTGCTAACTAATTATAGAGGTCCTGCTCAAGCTGTTGTTGCCAACTTGATCACAGAAGATCGACACTGGAACTGCCATCTGCTTCATGAGTACTTTTCCAGCCTTGATGTGGATCATTTACTTACGATACCCCTAAGCTACTTCTTAACCAATGACAAGCTTATTTGGCATCACCATTCTTTAGGTATTTACAATGTCCATTCAGGTTACCATTATGATGCATCACTGGAAGAAACAAGGCTCTCCTCGACATCATCTCCATCAACGGCTTGGTGGAAATATTTCTAGAAGTTACAGCTACCCCAAAAGATTTAAATTTTTTCTTAGTGAGTATTTCACGATGCTATTCCAGATGCGACAATGCTGGTGCGAAGGAACATTATTACAGACTCGACTTATTCAAATTGTTGTCAATCTTGGGAGTCAATTGGTCGCACACTCTTTGGTTGCAAATACGCTCGAGCAGTATGGCGTGCCACTAACTTTCATTTTGACTGGAACACTGCTGGAATGATGCACAAAGGTGATTATTTAATTCACCTGACTACACTACATTCAGTCAACAAAATGGAGTTTATAATTTGCACATTATGGTGTATATGGACTGAAAGGAATCGTGTTGTACATGGACAAAAAGCCAAATCAGCTGCACAATTAGCATCTTTTGCTAAAAACTATTTGTCCAATTACCGATCTGCTCAAGCTAAGAATCGACCACAACAAAATTCAACACCTCAGACTTCCACAACAACCCCTGTTATCCATACACCTTGGCTGCCACATGACTATGGGAAACTTAAAATGAATGTGGATGCAACCGTGGATTCAAATAACAATATAATGGGTAGGTGTAGTTGTCCGAAATAGTGAAGGTCATGTCATTGCTGCCCTCTCCAAGCCTTTAATTGGTAATTTTTCTTCACATGAAATGGAGGCCAAGGCACTTTTCGACAGTTTGGTATGGGCTTCACAGTTGGAACTCCAAATTGGTCATGTAGAAACGGATGCTCAGATGGTTACAAATATTATATGGTCGATCGAATTGTATTGCTGCTTTTAACGATCTTATTATAGATATTTTTTTTGTCTTCTTTCTTTTTTTTCAGGTGTATTAATTATGCATGCCAAACGAACGGCTAATATGACCGCACATAGTTTGGCTAGATATGATTTAGGGTTGGATGAAGCTTGCTATTGGATGGAATTTGTTCCTCCATCTATTTACTCTGTAATTGTAAATGACCCACCAGTTTAATTTATAAATAACAAGTATTTATTCTAAAAAAAATATAGCACACATTTTTTTTTTGTCCAATATAATTTAACATAAATCTTAGGTCTTGGAAATGTTAATATATTGTATAATGTAATTTAGATCATATAAAATAATATTTTGGTTTTAATTCTTGTTCATGTTGTAGAATAAGTTCTTTATCCTATAAATATATTCTATTAATTATAAATAAAGTTTTGGACATATATTTGAAAAAGTAAAGTTGAAAAGGTTATTGAACTGTGTACTATAAAAGAATAATTTAAGTGTTTGACTTTTTAAAAGTTCATGTATTGTTCTAGCAGAAAAGTCATGGTTCTCTTATTAAAGGGTAGGTAGCAAAAAGATATATTAGGTGTGAAACAATTGTAATTAAATCTTAAAGGCAATGAGAATTAATAATTTAATTACTAATAAATAGAAAAAGTCAAGGCAGCAGCAGCACTTGTCTTATACCAAAAGAATTTTTAATAAGATGCTGAAAATGTAGCAAGTAATGTTTTGCGAAAATGTAATATTTACAAGTTTTAAGAAGTCTCAATTAACATTTTTTTTTTTGAATTATAATAATTAAACAAGCTAACCTTCACATGAATTTTCAGTCCAGTATATATTACACACAGATTAAACCCCAAATCGTATATAATTGCTGTATGCTCATTAAATTTTGTTCAAACTAATAATTGAAAGTAAGGAAATCGTATGTTCTTAAGATGATATGTATATATAAATACTATAGAGCAACATTAGGTTGGTGGGAGTGGGTGGTTGAGGGTCCATCTTCTGAAAAAGCTTCTACTTATAGTACTTATCCATTTTTTCTTACTACGTACCAACTTCATTAACCATTTTATAATTAATTATATGTTATGATCAAAGACTTCAAAGTTGTCATTGTTTGCAGAAAAAAGAAAAGACAAATGCTTATGCGGTCCGGTTATATATTATATTTGACTTAACTTATGGTTTTAATTAATCTGATCTGAGAAAATAATAAAATGTAATTTGTTGTATTGATATTTAAGTTTAACTTTCAATTATAAATAAATATTTAAATTTATTTTTTTGGCATGGATTAACCAGTAATTGCTAATAATTTACTTAATATGTGCTTATAAGTTTCAAAATTATATCTTAATTATTATTATCGTCAAAAATTAAACTTAGTATTTATTTGTAATCAGAAATTAAATTTAAGTATTTATACCACAAATTACCTAATAATAAATAAATAGTTAGAGAACCAAAACTTTCCCACAAGTAGAAACATGGTATACGTGGATATATATAATTTTGTTCTTCTTCAATACGAGATAACTATGATCTTGGAGTTGGGTACGTAACATTTATATATAATCATGAAGATGATCAATCAGATTCAAATATCTCCTTCTCTATATATATGAAATTGTATATTAATAAGAAAAAATATGGAAAAAAAATAAAATGAAAGAAAGAGAATCAGAAAAAAGAAAACAAAGTGAAGAATTTTCTTATTGATGGAAGATTGTACATAAAGAAAACAAAATGAAGAATTTTCTTATTCATTCATGACATCATATGCATGTGTAGTACTGTGTGTGATAATGATACATGTAAAATGAAATAAAATTAGAATATGTAGCCTATTTAATTAAGACTAATGTATTAATGTCAATTATAAGAAGTTTTTTTTATACTTTAAAGAGATTTTTTTACTTTTATATTTCAAAAGTAGTTTTTTTTTATATAACAACTCACGTAACAATCAACGGAACAACTTGAATTCTAATTAAAATCTATATAGCAATTTACGTAGAAATCATTGGAAGAATTTAAATCGTAAATTTAAAAAGAAATAATAATATATCAAGTAATTCCGCTAATTATAATTAGGAATATTTTTGCTTAAAAAAACACTTGTATCAACAACTACGCACATATATATCTTCTCACTTAAGATAGAGACCTTGAAGCCGTTTTATTAGTGTTGCAGAAAATGAAGGTTAGAAAACATATATAAATGGAGGTAGTTATTAATTAATAAAATAGAGTTGGTTATGAATTACGAATTTAATTTACTTAATTAATATAATAGATAGTTTGTTATGTCGACGTGAACGACGAAGTATTCAGAATATATATAGAGAGAGAAAGTTAGCCCCGAACAATAAAAGAAATATATACTAATTGAAAAATGTTATTTTATAATTGACTAATAAAACAAAGAAAAACAAGCTAATTAAAATCATATTTCAGCTATATATATTTATATATGCATGAAATGAAAATGAAAATCTAGGTAGCTAGTCTTGAAAAAGTTTAGACCGGCAAAGAGGGCAAGAATTATTGAGAAAGGACCACTCGGCAATACACGTTTGGTGGTAAACATGGCCGCATGGGACTTGTTTGCCACTCTCACCCGGCAAAAACAATTCCATGCAAACCGAACAAACCTCGGCAGAGGCAGCGTCAGCTGCGGCCGTGGTGGAGGCTACCACGCTTGGCATGACCTCCACCATCGCACAAGTATTTGATGTTGTCCTCGTCGTGATTATTCCATTTCCCGGAGGGCTTGGATTATTTTGCGGTAGCGTAAGAGACTCGTCCAAATCGAAACTATCAATTGGACAATTAATAGATATAATTTCCATCATGAGAATAATAGAGCATTTGTATTTGGAGTTTAAAGCTTAATTATATATGAACCTTGCTACCTAGCTAATATTTATATTTATGGAGCATTGGAATTATTGGTCACTTTTTGACCATTATGCAAGGCAAAAGCAACACACAGCAAACCTTATTTATTGTGTATTTTGTTTGTTTCATTTAGTCGGTCTCAATCTTATCACCTATTTCAGTTTCACACTGGAAATATTTATGAGCGCATTTTACATGCCACAGGGGCAGGTGGCCACGAAATTATAAACATGAGTTTTTGTCTTTTTGTTTCTTTGATTTGTAGTTAACTAGTAAAATTATTAATAGTTATGAATTGATTATGAATCTAAGGCTATATATCATTATTAATCATCCATGTTCATAGATTAATAGTGAATTGATGATATGTAATGCACAGCTTTTAAAAAAGTTAAAAGCTCCTTTTTAAAAAATTTATGATAAAAATGTGTGGCAAATAATCAAAAAACAGCTTTTTGAAAAAATTTTAGAGAAGTTACAGCTAAAAGCTAAAGCTGTTCCAACCCAATTTTTAGAAAAAAATATTTTCATTAAAAGACTATAATAATTATTTTTATACTAAAACCATATTTACTTATTTATTACATATTAAAAAAACTAAAAAAAAAATAAACTAATTATAATAAAATAAATAATTATTAAATCTCTTATTTTTTTAAAAAAAATAGTTTATATTTTATTTTTATTAACAAACAACATTAACCTAAAAATTTTCTTATATACTTTATTTGATAAAACATAATAAGCAAATACTATAAATTATTTTTATGAAATGCATATAAATTTATATTTTTAAAAAAATTAATTAAAAATATATAAAAAATAAAATATTATATAATTAAAATAAGATTTTACATATTTGTGATTATAATAAGCTAGATTATAACATTATCATTATCATTATCATTATAATAGATCTTAACAACTCACAATACTTTAAAATTTATAATTTACCAAACACTAAACTCAGTTTTTTTCCACAGTTTTGCTACAGCTATTTTTTCTCACATCACAGGTACAATTGCTTTTTCCCACAGCACAGCTGTGCCAAACTGGCCCTAAGATAAATGAGAGGCTAAATAAAATCAGTGTTTGTGTTATTAATTTCTTGATTGTGAGCTTAGCTTTAAATACTGAGCGGAACAAAACAAAAGAATTAGTTTTTTTTTTTTTTTTGAGAGAATAACCTGTATCCATTAATAAAATCATGAAGTACAAGATACATGTTACAGAGAAGATTGGAAAGAAGGATTTATCCAGAAAGCTTCCTGCTCTAAACCTAAAGCTGTCTTAGCTAAACAATGGGCAGCGTGTTTTGCCCCTCTAGGGATGTAGCTAAGAGACATAATAGGGAAATAAGAGAGCAAGCTTTTAATCTCAGTGACAAATGGGTTAAGGTGCAGATTATGGGTATCATTTTTACAAATGTAATTGACTAATACATTACAATCTGAAACAATACTGTCCGGATAAAAGGAGTGTTCATGGCACCAAACTAAAGCTGAAAGAAGTGCTTGGGCTTCCATAAGTAATGGTGTAGTGATTCACACTTCTAGGCTTTGCTAAATTGAGGAGAACGTCACCTGTATTAGAGTGGATGGTCATGCCGAAGCCCATTTTGAGGAGCTGGGAATCCTGAGCAGCGTCCACGAAGAGGCGATGGTGAAATGTTGGAGGCGATGTGCGGCTATCAAGAAGTATGGAATGATCCTCCTGCGCTGGTGAAGGTGTTGGTTCTTGCGTGGTGCAGTTCTTGTATTGTTCAAAGTATATGGAGGCATCACGAATGATCTGGTTTGGAGAAGGGGATAGACCCTCATGAAGCCAAATGTTCCTGCAGTTCCAGAGCTTCCACAGCAAACAAACAAAGAGATGATAATGTCCAATAGTAAATTCAGTGGCAGCAAGATATAATAAATCCATACAGCTAAGTGAAGAATGTGTACAAATAAAAGCTTTAAAATCAGTTAGTTTCCATACCTTCTGGGCAGCAGAACATCTGAAGAGAGCATGTTCTAGGGTCTCATCGTGGTACTGACATCGACTGCAATTGGGAGAGGTTATAGTCTTTCTGTTAAAAAGGTTTCGGCTTGTAGGGAGTATGTCATGACAGACACGCCATAGGAAGTGTTTCACTTTAGGAGGCAAAGAAAGGTTCCAAAGTGCTTTCCACCAATCATGAGAGGATTTGTTATTGGAGGGGGAAGGTTCAGTGTGGTGAAGCTGTCTATGGGCAAGGTGGTAACCAGAGTTGACTGTGTATGAACCATGAGGGGTGAGGGTCCAGTAGTATGTGTCCGGAGTGGAGATTGTATAAAGGGGAATGGAAATTATAGCTTGTGTAATGTCTGTGGGGAAGAGAGACTGAATAGTGTCATGGTTCCATTGTTTAGTAGGTGTGATAAGGTCAGCCACGGTCATATCAGCATTCGAATGGTATCTTAGAAAGGATAGTTTTCCATAACCAGGGATCCAAGCATCATTGTAAATATTGATGGTAGTGCCATCACCAATTGATTTCCTAAGGCCTGACTGAAGAAGTTCTTTACCCCAAGTAATACTCGACCAAACAAGAGAAGGTCTATGGCCTTTGCCAGAATGCAGGAAGCTAGTGTGTGGGAAGTATCGGGCTTTAAGTAGTGTGGCCACTAGCGAATGAGGATGATGGAGTAGCCGCCAAGCTTGCTTGGCCAACATCGCCTGATTGAAAGCTTTCATAGAACGGAACCCAAGACCACCATGGAATTTTGAAAAGCAAAGAAAAGACCAAGATTTCCAATGGATTTTCCTGGTGGTCTCAGTGCCGCCCCACCAGAACCGAGCCATGAGGGATTCAATCTTAGAGTGGAAGGATGCGGGAAGCTTAAAACACGCCATGGCATAAGAAGGGATGGCCTGAACAACTGATTTCAAAAGTACTTCTTTACCACCTTTGGAAAAGACTTTAGAATTCCATTTATTTAAGTGAGACCAAACACGATCGTTTATGTAGTTGAAAGCATCCTTCTTAGATCTCCCAAAAGCTTGAGGAAGACCCAGGTACTTATCCATCGTTTCCCGAACAGGGATGCCAAGAAGCGTTGCGATTTCATGCTGAAGTTCAGGAGTCGTGTTTGGAGAAAAATACAAGGCTGACTTAGTGTAATTGACCAGTTGTCCAGAGGCACGGCTGTAGTCACAAAGAATACCTTGGATGGTGGTCGCAGCTTTAACAGAAGCAGAGCTAAAAAGGAGACTATCATCAGCGAAAAAGAGATGGGAGATGGTTGGGGCACGTCGAGCAATTTTAATGCCAAGGGCATGACTCCGAGGTTGGCGTTGTTGGGATTTAGAGTTGATGAGCGAAGAAAGACCCTCAGAGCAGAGAAGAAATAAATATGGAGAGAGAGGGTCTCCCTGGCGAATGCCACGAGTAGGTTTGACTGATCCAAGAACTTGTTGGTTAAGGGAGATGGAGAAGGTAGCTGTGGAGACACAGGCCATAATAAGCTCAATGAATCGCTTGGGAAATAAGAACTTTTCCATAACCTTACGAAGGAAGACCCATTCGACCCGGTCAAAAGCTTTGGCCATATCTAGTTTTAATGCCATCCATCCCAGACGGCCGGATTTACGATGAGAGAGAGAATGCATGACTTCCTGACCGATGATAATGTTATCCGAGATTAAACGTGAAGGAAGAAAAGCACTTTGTGCAGGAGAAATGATGCGATTGAGAATGGGCTTAAGACGGTTGACTAAGACCCTTGAGATGATTTTATAGAAGGTAGAGCAAAGGCTGATGGGTCGATAGTCAGTGATCTGCTCAGGATTATTCCGTTTCGGTATAAGAACAAGGAGCATTTGATTGATGGCTGCTAAGTCTGCATCCCCATTGAGGAAGTTGAGAGCAGCAATGGTAACATCTTGACCCAGCAAGTGCCAATTCTTTTGGAAAAAACTACCACTATAACCATCTAATCCCGGGGCTTTATCATGGGCGAGTTGGAACGTTGTAGTTTTAACTTCACTAGCCGTGAAAGTGGCCTGAAGGAGATCAATTTCAGCAGGTGTAAGACTCTCTGAGATGCCTGAAAGAACGTATTCAATGACTTCATTGTCAGGCATTTGACTTTGAAAAAGTGTAGTAAAATATTGCTCAATGGTGGCCAAGATTGAGGGTGTATCATTAGCCCAGGAACCGTCCAGTCGTTGAAGGGAGAGAATTTTATTGGTGGTGCGTCTCTGGGAAGCCATGCGATGGAAGTAACGGGTATTTTTATCTCCAAGTTTAAGCCATGTGACTCGAGAGCGCTGCTGCCAGTAAACTTCCTCTTTTTGCAATAAGCCACTCAACTCTTCTTCAAGCTTTTGACTTTGTTCTAATTGTTCCGTTGTAGGATTGGGCAAAGAGTTGATTAATTGAAGCTGGGACTGGACAATACGAATTTGGGCAGTAAGCGGTGGGCCCAAAGACTTCTTCCAATGATTGAGCCGAGAGGAACAATTTGCGAGTCTTTCATTGAGATCAGTTAAAGGATTGGAGTGAGTATTTGAAGTGGTCTGGGTCCAGGCTTCACGCAAGCAATCCTCAAATCCAGGTTCAGACATCCAAAGTTTATCGAAAATGAAGCGTGGAGGAGGAGTGTGAGGATCGCTCATGTGACTCAAGTTGAGAATAAGAGGGCGATGATCAGAGCCAAAAAAATCACCGTGATTGAGATGGGAAGCGGGAAAGATGGCATCCCATGCCTCGTTAGAGAGGCACCAATCAATCCGTTCCTGGGTGTGATGAGGTGGCTTTTGGCGATTAGTCCAAGTAAAGAGGTTTCCTGACGGCGTGAGGGGGTGAAGTTCGTAATTGTCTATGAATGATTGGAATTGTGTGGATGGAGTTCGAGACATGTTACCCCCTATTTTGTCAGAAAGGGACAGGTAATCATTGAAATCGCCCATAATGAGCCATGGCTGAAGCCTAGAGTTAGAACCCAGTCGGTCTATTAAATGCCAGGTGTGCAATTTATTTCGGGCATGAGGCGCACCATAAAAAGCAGTGAAAGTAAAAGCATTAAAGTTAGGAAACTTAAGATAACAGTGAAAATGACTTATATTATATGAAAGTAAGGTTACATCCACATCATGTGTCCAGAGCAACAAAAGACCACCACTAAGCCCGACACGTGGGACCTCTAAACCATTAGGAAATTTAAGACTTGAAGCAAACTTATTTAAAGCTCCAACAGGGAGTTTAGACTCCATTATATACAAAAGTGTTGGGCGGTTTTGCTTCACCAACAGGGAGAGAGAACGGAATGCTCGTTTACTCCCCAATCCACGAGCATTCCAGCTGATGATGTTCATGGCTCCAGCGTCACCCGCCTCTTCAACAGTCTCATCCTCAAGGGATTTGGCTAGATTGCATGTGCGTTTGAGCATTCTTCTAAATTCAGCAGCATTCAAGCAATCGGGACGCTGAGGCTTGAACTTCCTAACCCTTGTGGAACTTGGAGTGGGGTTGGTAGAAGAGCCCACAGCGAAGCGAGGTGGCTGAGCTGGGTTCAGGTCCGATAATATGGTAGAAAAAGCTTGTGAGATCTGCACCACATGTTGAGAGACCCCGGTGGTGGCCACTAGTGCCTCGGCAGTGGTGGAAATGGGCCTAAGAAGAGGTGTTGCAAGTTGTTCAGCAGTAGTGATGGGAGGAAATGTTGGTAGGTGAGATGGAGCAGTGATATTTGGTGATACAGCAGGGGATTGTGCTCGTGAGGCCATGGTTGCAGCAGCAGCAACAGTTTGGTGAGCCGGCCAAAAGGTGGTAGTGGGGGGTGAGTGATTGAGATTGAAGTGAGGGGAAGAGAGATTAGCGTGCAATCCCATTAGTGTAGTTTGTGGTTGGCTGAGATGTTGGATTCCATAGGCTGAAGTAGGTTCGTTGAAAGGGCCTTCAGTAATAACAGGGGCTTGGTGAAATCGGTAAGGAGATGATGGTGCCAAAGAGGCAGGGTTAGCTATATGAGGCCGCAGGCGGGTGCGTGAGCATGCGATATAAAAAGGATTGGAGGTTATCCGAATTTTTGCCCCGAGAGATTGGTCATAGTGAAGCAGAGGAGGCGCTGATGAAGAGTCACACTTAGCAAGGAACTCGTGGCAGTGATTCACAATGTGACTAAGTCGACCACAGTAATGACAAAAATCAGGTAAGTTTTCAAAGCGGAATTTGAGCCAAACCGGGGCAGCCATACCATGAAAATGGAAGCCCGTTCCACGCGGGAGTGGCTGAGTTTCATCCATTTCAATACGAACTCGGAGATATGGGCCCCAAGTTTCTTTGAGGGATGCAGTATCGACTTCGATAAATCGCCCCAAGACTTCACCAAGTCTTTGTGCAAGAGCACGGGACCGTTTCAGGAATGGTATACCAGAGACTTAAATCAAAAAGGGGGTGGTAGTAAGGGCTTCAGCAGTAACGACAGAGCCAGCTTCCAATGGAGTCATGACTATAAGCTTATAGTCAAAATGCCAAGGTTGGCCAATGAGAACTCTGCGTCTATCCCCGAAACAGCCAAATTCAACAGTGTAGAAGTTGGGTTCTTTTTCAAGAACATTGATTGAAAAACGTTCGGGCCACATCTGCTTGAGGCGGTTCTTGAACGCTTCGGAATTGAAATGACGAGTGGTCAAAAGCTTGACGGCTAAGAAAGCAAATGGTTCTTCGCGTCCATCATCCTCTGGATGGTCAGGTGCTTCGGTAAAGGAATGGATTTGTGTTTCAAGAGCCGTGAGGTGGCATTGAAGGTATTGGACAAGTCGTCCATTTTTGGAACAGGGGTGAAGATTTGGGGATAAATAGAAAAGGAAAGATTGATATAGATGCAAAGATATATTAGGAAATTATGCTGAAGAGGACAGTGTGCAGAAAGAAACAAAAAGAGAAGGGATATATAAAGGCAGAACTGGTCGAGTATGTACTCTGGCAAAAGAATATCAGCAACAATTAACTTCTTCATGTCAGGAGGTGTATCGATTATACCTGCAGAATTGACAGTGGCTCCTAGAATTGGGATAGTGTCCTCTACGATTGTAGAGCTAATCATTGTCCAGGGTGGTTCAGGATGTGTGGGTTTCATTAATGTTAATCCAAAAGAGGGGTTTTCTTTATAAGGAAAGATTGAGAAATTGGAAAGGGAATGCAGAGCAAAATTAAACCCAGATGGGACAGTAGTGCTGGAGTAATGGTAGATTAGAGGTTTACCTGTGAAGGAGATGACAGAATTTATTGTGAGATTCCGTCTAATGGCAGCAAACGGAGTCTGGGGATGAGGGGAGAAACCGTCACTGGACTGGGGGAATGGTGGACGGACTGTAACGCCGATGAACGGCGACGACGACAACAGCAGCATCAACGACGACAGTATACGGCGAGCCCTAGTTCACACTTGTCTTCAGAAGAGCTTTCCACAAAAGAATTAGTTACATATAACCAAAAGGTTAGTGTTTAGACATGAGCCCTCACCTTCAGCTAATGTGGTATGCAATATGTAGGAGCAAGGCTATAACTTAGCATTTAATCATTCCAAAATATTCCTTATACCGTGTTACATACAATTGTATCAATAATTTGTATTAATTTTGTAATAACTTTTATTTTAATTGTACAAATTAATTATTGCCATCTATCAGCATTATCACTCCATCTCTATCAATTTGAGTTGAGTTTTATATTTTTCACTCTCAAATATTTTTCTCTCTTAGTATTAGAGCAACTACAAGGCAAACACCAATGTCTACCATCCAATCTCAAACTTCAGTTGGTAATGCTGCTTACAATAATGGAGCCCAATCGTCCAACAATCAGGGAGCTACCACAAATAGATCGCCAACCATGTCTAATTATGTCACAAACTTTACTCAACCCTTTAACACCCTAAATCAACCATTTCCTATAACAACTCGACAGAAAAAACTACACTCTTTGGAAGACTATGGTCTCCACCATCATCCGTGGTCATAGACTTTGGTTTTGTTAATGGAACACGCTTATGTCACTACAAGAAAAAAGACATATAGGCACGATAAAATTAGTGCCAACAAATGCAAATTTTAGTGCCCATAGTTATTTTGGCACACGACTTGTTGTGCCTTTATTGTCGTGCCAATAGGTTCGTGCCTAAAACAAGCAACATGCACCACAAATATCGGCGTGCCAATTGACTGATCTAATGGCACGTGTAATGTAGTGCCAACTTGGAAACGTAAACTTTATTTATCATACATTTAGGCACTACAAAGTCGTGCCAATTAGATTTTATGTAAAGAAAAAAAAATAAATTAAAAACAAATATACATAAATTTTAATTTAAATATAAATTATAAAATTAAGTAATAAAAGTGTTTTCTACCTCATAAATTAAAATTCAAACTACAATAAAAGTATTAAAATAACAATAACTAAAATAAATATTCAAATAAACAATACTTATAACGTCATATTCATACCATTACAAATATTAATACTATATTTTCAATTGTGTAGACTCCTCATCGTCATTATCATCATTATCTCCAGACTGTTGTTCTGGAATATTCGGTATTTGGGGAAAGTAAGTTTGTTGTGATAATTCTGGCATTTACGGATAGTATGGTTGCTGTATGTGAGACATCTGCTGCATCGATGACAATGGTTGCATCTGAGACGTTGGTGCTATATGCTGCATCAATGGCATCGAAGGCGTATGCGGTGTCTGCTGCATATGTGTCATCTACTCCATCTACTGCACATGTGGTGTGTGTTGCATGGAAGATGGTTGTAAATGTGGTGTCTACATGGAAGGTTGCTGGATCTGTGGTATTTGCTGCATCAATGACATATGTTGCATGGAAGCCTGCTGCTTCTATATAGAGTTTGCTGCATCGATGCCATTTGTTGCATGGAAGACTGATGCATTTGTGATGTTTGTTGCATCGATGGCCTTTGCTGCATTTGTGGTGAATGCTGCTGCAGTTGTGATGTCTGCTGCATTGATGGCATCTGCTACATTTTTGGTGGATGTTGTTGCATCTATTGTGTCGATTGCATCTGTTGTGTTTGCGGTGTCTACTGCATGTTCATCACTTGCATTTGCGACATCGGCGATGGCATCCAAGGAAAAGGGGACATTTGCGGAGGTGATGACAAAGGATACATAAAAGGATGCGACTGCTGGGCTTGGTGATATTGCGAAGTCCCAGGCTATGAAGATAAAGCAGACCCTCCTCCAAACATTTGAGGCATTGCCATTCCGGACAGCTCCTCATCAGTAGGTAGACAAACATCAGGTCCCAACCTTTGAGACATCCACAACAATAGTCTGGTAAATTTTTCAAATTTTTGCTCCACTCTTGGATCCACAGGCATATCTTAAGTCGGAGTAGGTTGTGTGTTCCGCGACGAAGATTGCCCCTTTAATTTTCGCCCCACTCCACGATTATGACCACGCCTTTCACCAAGTACCTCACTAAGTACACTCATTTCAATCTCATCAGCAAGTCCAGCGTCAGGTAGGACTGAACATTTCGAGCGGGTTTGACACGAATCCGAGCAACTCGTCCGAAACCAAACCGGTGAACCTACAAAATTTTTTAAAAAAAAATATTCGGGCGGGTCGGGTTTAACCTGGTACCCTTCGGGCGGGTTCGCGGGTTGAGTTTTTAGAAGTACCGGGTTTCGGGTTGAACCCGCCAACTCGCCCACCAACCCGCAATTTAAATATATTATATATATTTTTATTTTTTTTTATTACAGTTTATATATATTATAATGATCTTTGTGATCTATATCTATTTAATAATATGAATCATGATATATGATCTGCTCTTTAATCATCAATTTTGTGGATGAAATTAGTATTGGTGTTTTGGAATTTATCCATTTTCCAGTCAGAATTTAACAAAACCAGTTAATTTCAAGTTCCCCAACATTAACAGTAACTTGATTAATATTTCTATATTATTTTGAGTGCTTGTCTAGACTATTAATAGAATAATCTCTTCCCTTTGATGCTTTCAGATCATAACAAGTTGGGTAGGAAGAACAAAAACAATTTGGGTTGCTATTATTTACTTATTAAGTTTTTGCTGCTTTCAAGCACAACAGAAGTTTGTGGGAGCCAACCAATTGAAGCCATTACTCTAGGTAAGGAAGAAAAACAATAGCCAAGCCCCACAATTAATAATAACAATAATAATAATAGGCCTTTCTTTTTTAACTTTATTTGCTGTAGTGAGAATTCAAAGATTTATTTGCTTCTCATCAACACTAGAGAGAAAACAGTTCCCGTGAGTGAATGCCATTTTTTATATATTTTTAAAGAGTTGACCAAGTTGACCCGGTCAACCCGGTCAACCCGACCAACCGAAACCCGCCAACCCATGACCCGTCAACCCGTGTCCTATTCGGATCTGGGTTGGGTTTCATTTTTTTGAACTCCAAACCCGTGAACCCGAAACACGCGAACCCAAAACTCGATAAACTCATCCAATGTTCAGCCCTAGCATCAGGAGTATTGGCTCATTTTTCATAAGCTGTAATGAGCTCACCCTATTTTAAGAATATAAGTTAGAAAGCATTAAACATACATAAAATAGTATTTTATTTAGAAGTTATGAATAAATACGGACATATTTCTGTGCAGCCAATTGATTAACAAATGTATTTGACGATTTCTTGGTGTGAACTTCCTTCCAAGTCTCAATGAAATTACCCTTATTCTTCTAGGAGAGATTAAAAAATTAGAAAATGTGCAATGTAATATAATTTAACTAAATTGATATTTTAACTTACTTTTTCATAACGCCTATCAGCCATAGATTCTGTTCCTTGTGTTGTAGGGTACTGCATCTTTTTTCTATTTTCTGCATTTATTTTAGAACGGGCAATAAACTCCGGACTAGTGAAAAATTGACAAATAGGAAGCTATTGCTCTGGAGTCAGTACACTAGGCGGGTGGGCAAAAGCATTATCCAAATCCACTAGATTTTTATAGTATTTTTTGAAATGAACATGTCTTAACATCTTTCGTTTCTTATATTTGTCTGCCATTTTAGTCCATGCAATGTTTGTAATTACTTCAGAATGTTCATTGTTGTCGATATCATAATAATACTAGATTAAAAGAAAACAAACTACGTTAGCAACGTAGAAATTGTATGTAACAAAAATTAACATACAATTTTTTTACCCGAATCTGTTGAAGACTGAATCACGATACATCCTTGGAACTTTCTCCAAACTACCATAATTTCATGGGACATGAATTCTAATCTCTCTCCCAATCAAACAAGAAAAACCGCCACTCTCTATTCCAACTATTTTACAGGCACGAACATCACACACAAGAGGTACTGGTACTGAAGATTTTTTCCTCCTATCCTCTAAGTCATTAAGGACATTACAACCGCGTTTCCTCTTTCTTGAAGAATCAGAAAGCTCATTTTCAGCTTCAGTAGCAAATTTACACTCGGTGGGAATCCTAGTAGGATCAAGCGAGACCTCACCCCCACCATCACCTCCATGGTATCTAGCAACATCTACAGACATTATACTAAAAAAACACCATCCAATTAAATTGAATCCAAAAATATATTACACATTACACTAAAAACTGATAAGCTACTTTGACTAAAAAAATTACCACTAAAAGACAGATGTAGCTTAATTTCAAGAATACTATAACTAAATACAATAATCACTATCATCATCACTAATCAAATTTGAGTCTATTTGTGGGGATGGGGACACTGTTGGAAATATTTTACCAAGATCTAGATTTACTACCATGTATGTTTCATTAACATCGTAATAGGAATTCTAAAACAATGAAAATAAACACATATAAAGTTTAGGAAACCTTACATTGGGTGCAGCGGAATATAATGACTCCTTCCGTTCAGATCTCTAGCCCTTGATTCCTTTCTGTAGCAGAACATAATCAAGATCTGAACCTGGATCTCTTTCTCTCCTTCTTTTGATGCTAATTCTCCTTCTTATTGTTTGGAATCTCCTACAGTCTTACACACTATGATTGAGATACCACTTGATGTGTGTGGGCATTACTCTATCACTCAAGGATTTCGAAATTGAAGAAGAAAAGAAGAGAGAAGGTGGCGGCTAGAAGATATTCTCTGAACGAATGAGATGCATCATCTTTTTCCTGAAGCCATCACTACCTATTTATAGGTAACCACCTAGGTTTAGGTTAGATTTATTTGGCATTAAAATAATAGAAAAATAAATGATAAAAGTCTATAAGAGTGGCCGGCCATGCGCTTTGGATAATGGGCCTCACTTATGCAATTTTACTGTTTTATCATTTCTGCATCTCATTTTCTCAAAAACGCCAATTTTCAAATTCAACCATTTAAATGCCAATTCTAATTATTTAATAACTAAAATTTAACTATTAAATAATATTTGTCATTTAATACATTTATTAATTAGACATATAAAGTCTCTTAATTAATAAATAAACCTAGAATCTCTTTTCTTTACAATTTCGCCCTTGGTTAGTGAAAATTCACAAAGTAGACATAGTCTAACTTTAGAATTATAATTGATTAATCAAAATCAATTAACTTAGTCTTACAAGCAGTATGGTCTAAACTAGTATGGGGACCATGGGCCTATATTTCCGAGCTTCCAATAAGTCGAACCGAATTTACCAAGTAAATTCCCTAACTTATTAATTCCTTATTGAATCCACACTTAGAACTTGGAATTGCACTCTCAGTCATATAGAACGCTCTATATGTTCCACGATATAGATATGTCATTAGTTATCCATTGTTATAATCCTAATTTGATCAATGGCCCTCTAATAGATGATCCACATTGAATAGGCACTAAGTTACCATTACACCTTCAATGTATTTTATCCTTAAAACACAAAGCTCTGTATAAATGATATTTCAGCGAAGTGAAATGAGATCTCAACCATTTATCTCTGTTTAGCCAAGCTCAAAGGATATCATCGTTTCACTTCTAAATTCCTATAGAAGTTATAGACTCCATATTTATGTTAGCGCTCCCACTCAATTATACTATCATGTTCCCAAAATGTGCGTATCACCCTGACCTAAAAGTAGGCTTAACTAACAAATCAAAGAACATGTATAATATTCTTGAGATCGAACCTAAATATATCAGGATTAAGATCATTTGATCTAGGATCAACTGGTGATCTTGAATTGAATAGATATTACAGTAAATTTTAATATATCTAATCAAAGTTCAATATCGTTCCCTTCCGATGTATATTCCATACATCCGATACTGGTAAACTTCGCCAATGCCCTGGAAAGGACATAATACTTATCCAAGGTGTAAGAATACCTATCGCTGATTATACCATGTCAGTCTAAATCCAGTGAATTGACAAATCAAGAAATAAACTTTCGAACATATAATTAAGATTATATTCTACTGTGCTGAAAACACTATAATCATTAACAAATTCATATGTTCTGGACTTAAATAGAATTCATACATTATGTATATATAATCATGAAATAAATCATGTGAACCATGCAACATTAAATGTTATTTCTGATCTTTATTAATAAGTAAATCTGATTATATTGAAATGAATTTTATTTAGGGCATAAAACCCAACAAACTCCCATTTGCACTAATATAAAACAAAATGTGCATTTCAAATAATCTCAACACCTTGATATACAAATCAAGTGTAGTAGTAGTATACTCCTCGTAATAGGATCTGACAGGTTGAATTAACCACAACCTTTTCTTCACCATTACTCTTCCTTAATCACAAAATCCTTGATATTGTGAAATTCCTCTCTATATGTCTACTCTCTTGGGATACTCGATTCTATACTTTTGGCAACTATTTTTTGGTTATTCAGGAAGTAATACTAGTAGTTAAGACAAGTTGGAACGGTGCCACAAATGTATAGAACTTTCCTCAGACTGAATAAGTACCTTTCCTACATCTTTAACATTCAGTCTCTCTCTGGTAGACCAAGAGACTTCAGATAGGTTTTTACACTTCTCCAAAATCACTACTCCACCCCCAGAGTAATCACCATCTTATCAACAGAATTTCTAGCACAAAGGCAAGTCTCGAAATCTGATGTGGTGTAGTCTAAGAGTTTTAAACTCACCCTTATCGACTAACATATAGTTCCTCTCCTAGATTAATCCGATACCTACTCATTACTCCCACTCAGCAACAGGTGTCTGGTCTAAGGCATACTAAAGCATACCTGAGACCTCTCACTGTTGATTTAAAGAATTCTTTCATGGCTTTATCTTTTCTCGAATAGTTGAGACTTTTCCTAAGATAAATAAAATCTATGCCTAGAAGTCGAGAAGCTTCTATAGATTGCCATTAGAAAGAAAATACTTCAGCATCTTACTAAAATAAGTTGCTTGCATTAGAGTAAGTAATTACCAGGTATACCACAAGCCATAGGTTTAGATTAACTCAAACCTATAATACTAGGAACAGGAAGTCTTGTTAAGTCCATTGAATAGACTTATACACGAAAATTTCCTTTCTTGTCCTTGTAATAGAAAACTTTAGGTTATTCCATGTGAATGGATCAAACCATAGTTCTATTGGCTTTTCTTTCTTACTTTCTTATCTTGACAATCCATTACTTGTTTAAACTCACAATGGATTTTAATCACTAGTGTCTTCCAAGTCATAAGAAGTAAAGTTCCTTGAAACTCTCCCACTACTAATAAAATTAAATGGTATTAACCTCTTTGGTTGTGTCAAGACAACAGAGGCAGTGGGATCATCATGTAAAGATGATAGAACACTTTTGGAATCAAGAAAAAATATCTCCTCTATTTGCTACTTTGTTTTTCAGACTTAGTCATTTTCTTAGAAAAGTAGTATTTGTTTAAACAAACACTTTCTTATCTATTGACTATGGGATGTTCCACCCCTAATCACTTAGAATAGCTAACAAACATGCAAACGATGGTTAATATTTCTAGCTTTTCTTAAGATTTCGATTAGGTCATCCATGAATCCAGTAATGATTTACATTAAGTATACAACCATTGCATCATTCTGAAATTGTATTACCATAGAAGGACTTAGGCAACGACTAGTAACTAATCATCAATATGCAAATCGAATTTCTGAAGAGGTAAGTTTGGATATAATTCAAAAATCAATTTAATGATCTTTGAACTGCATATCTACTAACTATTTTTCCACCCCTATCAGTTCGCAAGATCTTTAACCACATACCTTAATGGTTTATCACCATTGCTATAAATTCATGAAATTTTTCAGACATTTCAAATTTCTTTTGCATAAGGTAAAATCTACAGTGATCGTTTTAAGAATACAACGAAAACTCATATCCACCCCTGAATGTACATCCATCTGCAAATGAGATGAACTTACTTTCAGTGGATATAGGCATATTAACTCTTGGCAGAGATTTGATCTTGTCCAAACCACTATGAACAAGATACAATGCCATAGGTTATAAAATATGGTTGTGTCTTTTGATGACGTCAAAGAGTTCTTAGAATAGTGCAAGTGGATTTTGGTCACAGAATACTAAACTCATATTCCATACAGTTTGAATCCATTGATAGAAATGTTGGAAATTATTTTACCAGGATCTTAGATCTACTCACAAGTATGTTGTTTAACAACCCAAATATGAACTTTCTAAAACGATGAAATAAACACGTATAAAGTTTAAGAAACCTTACATTGGTTGCAGCGGAATAATATGACTCCTTCCGTTCAGATATCTAGCCCTTGATTCCTTTCTATAGTAGAGCATTATCAATATCTAAACCTGGATCTCTTTCTCTGAATCTTTGATGCTGAAACCTCCTTCTTGCTGAAAGTCTTTCTTCACAATCTTCCTCACTATGATTGAGGTATCACTTGCTGTGTGTGGGCACTACTCATACACTAAGAATTTCGAAATCTCAATGAGGAAGAGAGAGAGAGTGGGTTCGTCCAAAGATAGGGAGAGAGAAGGCTCAGTTTTTTCTGAATGAAAAAGTAGAAAATTTAAGTGTAAATTTCCTGAAGCCTTCACTATCTATTTATAGCATTCCACTAGGGTTAGGTTTGAATTATTTGGCATTAAAATAATGAAAAAGTTCAGTTTAAATTTCCTACAAAAGTGGCCGACCCTATACTAGTGGATTTGGGCCTCACTTTTTGCAATTTTGCAGTTTTACCTTTTCTGCATCTGATTTTCTCAAAAACGCCAATTTTCTAATTCAACCATTTAAATGCAATTCTAACTATTTAATAACTATAAATAATTATTAAATAATATTGTCATTTATCATACTTATTAATTGAACCATACAAAGTATCATAATTAACAAATATGCCCCTAAAACTCTTTCTTTACAATTTCACCCTTACTTAGTGAAAAATTCACAAATAGACATAGTCTAAATTGAGAATAATAATTGATTAATCAAAACCAATTATATGAGTCTTAGAAGCAATATTATCTCAACTAGTGCGGGGACCATGGGTCTATATAACCGAGCTTCCAATAAGTAGACCAAGAATTTAGCACTAAAATTCACTAACTTATCAATTCCTCGTTGAATCCACGCATAGAACTCAGAATTGCACTCTCAGTATATAGAATGCTCTATATGTTCCACCATATAGACACATCAATAGTTATCCATTGTTATAATCCTAATTTGATCACTGATTCTCTATATGAATGATCTACACTGTAAAGGGATTAAATTACCGTTACACCCTACAATGTATTTATTCCTTAAAACACTTGACCCCGTATAAATGATATTTCAGCTTATGTGAAATGAGTACTCCACCATTTATGTTCGTTTGGTCAAGCTCGAAGGAGATCATCCTTTGCTTACTATTCGCCAGATAGAAGCTATAGATTCCATGTTTATGCTAGCGCTCCCACTCAATTGCACTACCGTGCTCCCAAAATGTACGTATCACCCTGACCTAAAAGTAGGCTTAACTAACAAATCAAAGAACACGAATAGCCTTTCAAGATTGAGCCTAATCATAACAGGATTAAGAACATTTGATCTAGGATCAACTAGGCGATATTGACTTGAATAGATATTATGGTAAGTTTAATAAATCTAAGTCAAAGTTTAGCTACCTTTTATTCGATCAAGATTGGAATTCAGCGTTGTCCCGTTTAGGCGAGAGTCAAGGCAATTCTATCTTATGAGCTTCCACCATTGTTTCATAATTTGCAAGTCAAGTATGGTCGCTACCATTAAGGTGATCCATACCATACAAAACACTTACAAACTACTTATCATTCAAGATTAAACGATGCGAAATTGCTAATGAACGTTCCTCCATTAGGGAGGATTACTGACTAAAACAAACGCGGTGTAAAACTAACAATGGAGATCGAATATCTTAATAATAAAGCTCATTATTTAAAGAGAGTAGTATTTTCTTTGATTCTCTTTATTTAATCTATTTATTTTAAATATATATTTATTTAAAATTTCCAATTTAGAATGAAAAATTCTAAATATAAATTTTAATTTAATATTTATAAATTTTACTTAGATGGATATGAAAATAACATGAATTATTTCCATCTTAGTAATAATTTCCAATAAATATTTAAAAAAATATTTAATTTAAGTTGTTACAAAATTAATTTAAATTAATTTACAACTCAAATTTAATTTTCTATAAATATATATTGCATTTCGAAAAATTAAAGTATTCAAGGACACAATTTTTGAAAATGCATGTTAAAATAAAAAATTAATCCTGGAAAAATTATTCTAATTTAATGTTGGCCCAAAATTAATTAATAAAATTAATTTACAACAAAAAATATAATTTTCCTATTTAATTAAATATATAAGAAAAATTTCAAATATTTAAGTATGATGATGAAAATCAACTTAAACATTAATTTTCTATTTAATTAAATACACTAGAAAAATACTTCAAGCAAAAATATCATCTATCTAGATTTTCCTTTGACTAATTAATTCAATTTCTAATAATATACTTTAATTCAATTTATTTTAAATTAATCAATAAATGAAAAAATCATTGATTTAAGTTGGTCCAAAATTAAAATAAATAATTTACAACTTTAATCTATTTTTCAAATAAAATTCGAAATTCCAGCATTTAAGAAATGCAATTTCGAAATTTGATTAATAAAATAAAGAAAAAATATATTTTGAAAATTATTTAAATTTAGTTGAAAAAATAAATTTCAACTAAAAATAATTTTCTATTTAATTAAGTGTCATGAAAAAGAAATATTTAAGTATCATGATGAAAATCAACTTAGATATTTAATTTTCAAATTAATTAAATGTATTAAATTCAAGAAATAAATAATTAAGTGTAGATAAGACTTAATTATTAATCTCTAGTTTAATACTAGGAAAAAATATACTTAAAATAAATTGTACCGAAATTAATTATTTAAATAATTAATTTCACAATGTATAATATTTTCCTATTTAATATTAGAAATAATAAGTAGTCTAGAAATAACTATCTAGAAAATATCTTATTTGACTAAGTATCTTTTCTACAAAATTTGAAAAAATATCTAATTTAAGTTGTATTAGAAAAAATCTAGAACTTAAATATTTTCAAATTTAAATTTAATTAAATATCAGAAATTAAGTTGTAACCACTTAATTCAAAAATATTCCATTTTAAGTTAATATTCGAAAAGATATTAACCTAAAAAATATCTAAAATAGTCCATTTTAAGTTAATATTCGAAAAGATATTAACTTAAAAAATATCTAAAGAATCTTAATAACCAATGCCTAAAATTCCTCAACTTAATTTTGAAATTTTAAATCCAAAAGATATTCAGATTTAAGTTGGTTAGTTGTAGATAACTAAATATCAACTTAAATAGAAATATTTAATGAAAATTTTAAATTAAGCTTCAGAAAGAATCTAGAAGGTTATAATTCTATATTTAATTAAATACAAGAAAATACATATAGTTTAGCTTAGAATAAAAATTCTTTAAACTATAATTTTTCTTAAATTAATTTCAAAATAAATGAAATTAATTATGTTGCTAATCAATTTTATTAGGTTAAACTAGTTTAATTAACCTAGTACAGTTATTCAAATCAGGCAAATGGGCCTTCACAATTGGGGTGGTTCATGTGAGGGGGTGTTGGGTTTAGTATGTCGTACCCACTTCTATGGCTCCCAACTCTCACACAAGGCCCAAAAGAGAGGAATTTAACCTTAAAATGAACAACTGTTATTAATTGACTAAGCCCAAAAACTAAATGGGCCTAAATAAAATCTATCAATGACTATGACATTTTATTTAGCAACAACAACCTATATGCATCTATAATGAAATTAAACATATAGGCTCATACAGGCACACTTTGGATGGGTCCTATCATGTTGCTAGGGCATACACAGATGAAAGAAGATTGTAAATATACCTGTTACAAATTATTTACTTGACCAAGGGAGCCATCAGATCAATAGATCTGGCAAAAGGTAACCATGGCTATTTGCAATCAAGTAATAATAGGTTTTGAAAACTTACACACAAGCTAAAACACATACTCCTGCAACAAGGTTAGCTGGATAGTTGGATGTAGGATTTATTTAATTTTAAATTAAATTATTAATTTCGAAATAATTAATTAAATAAAAAAATAATTTTTGAAAATTTTTAAAAAAAATTTGAAAAATTCGAAATTTAAAAAAAAAAATTAAATTTAAAATTAAACCTACAATTTTGAAAAATTAGGTTTCAACCAACCTAAATATCATTTCAAAATTTGCTAACTACTTTTAAAATTTAAATGTTATTTTATAAATAAAAATTAAATAAAAAATTAAAAAAGATAAATGAATATCTTTTTCAGATTTTAAATGTAATTTAAATAAAATAACAAAATTTAAAAGTTAGCAAAATATCTTACATCTTTTTAAAATTACATGATTATAGTTATCTTATTTTAAATTTAAATAACGTCAAATTATTTAAAAAAAAAAGATAAATTTAAAATATTTAAAATCTGACCTTAAATTTAAAAATAAGATAAGATATAATTAAATTTAAAAATAAGATAGATTATTAAGCAAATAAGATAGATACTAACTATTTTTAATTTCAAATTACACTAATATCTTGAATTAAATTTAAAAAATATTAAATTAATTCATAATGATAATTAGAATTGAATTAGGAATAGTAATAGTATAAATGCAGAACTACACAAAAAATCGGAAGTTAATTCCATGAAAAAGCATGAAAAATCGAAGAAAAACGAAAAAATTGCGAGCTGTACGGCCAGTTTTTCGCGATCGCAGGAAAATTTCAGCACAACTCCGATTTTTTCGAATCTTCAAAAAATCATAACTAATTCAAATTAAATCGAAATTGAGTTCTGTAAAAAAGTAACTTGCTTAATTTTTTCCATACTATCCAATAAAAATAATTTCAGAAACAGATATTCAATTAGTTTTCACGAAAATTCATAAACACCAATCAATCATCAAATAACACTTAATACAAC
Source organism: Cannabis sativa (assembly GCF_029168945.1). Classification (NCBI taxonomy): domain Eukaryota; kingdom Viridiplantae; phylum Streptophyta; class Magnoliopsida; order Rosales; family Cannabaceae; genus Cannabis; species Cannabis sativa. The sequence goes on from NC_083601.1 coordinate 67,678,041, forward strand.
ATGATACCATCCAAAAACAAACAAACAATCGTTTTAAGGTCCAAATTTCTTGCAAGTAAATCAATTACCATGGCTCTAAGGCCAGTTGTTGGAAATTATTTTACCAGGATCTTAGATCTACTCACAAGTATGTTGTTTAACACCCTAAATATGAACTTTCTAAAACGATGAAATAAACACGTATAAAGTTTAAGAAACCTTACATTGGTTGCAGCGGAATAATATGACTCCTTCCGTTCAGATATCTAGCCCTTGATTCCTTTCTTTAGCAAAGCATTATCAATATCTGAACCTGGATCTCTTTCTCTAAATCTTTGATGCTGAAACCTCCTTCTTGCTGAAAGTCTTTCTTCACGATCTTCCTCACTATGATTGAGGTATCACTTGCTGTGTGTGGGCACTACTCATACACTAAGAATTTCGAAATCTCAATGAGGAAGAGAGAGAGAGTGGGTTCGGCCAAAGATAGGGAGAGAGAAGGCTCAGTTTTTTCTGAATGAAAAAGTAGAAAATTTAAGTGTAAATTTCCTGAAGCCTTCACTATCTATTTATAGCATTCCACTAGGGTTAGGTTTGAATTATTTGGCATTAAAATAATGAAAAAAATCAAGTTAAATTTCCTACAAAAGTGGCCGGCCCTATAAGTGGATTTGGGCCTCACTTTTTGCAATTTTGCAGTTTTACCTTTTCTGCATCTGATTTTCTCAAAAACGCCAATTTTCTAATTCAACCATTTAAATGCCAATGCTAACTATTTAATAACTATAAATAGTTATTAAATAATATTGTCATTTATCATACTTATTAATTGAACCATACAAAGTATCATAATTAACAACTATGCCCCTAAAACTCTTTCTTTACAATTTTACCCTTACTTAGTGAAAAATTCACAAATAGACATAGTCTAAATTGAGAATTATAATTTATTAATCAAAACCAATTATATGAGTCTTAGAAGCAATATTATCTCAACTAGTGCGGGGACCATGGGTCTATATAACCGAGCTTCCAATAAGTAGATCAAGAATTTAGCACTAAAATTCACTAACTTATTAATTCCTCGTTGAATCCACGCATAGAACTCAGAATTGCACTCTCAGTATATAGAATGCTCTATATGTTCCACCATATAGACACATCAATAGTTATCCATTGTTATAATCCTAATTTGATCACTGATCATCTATATGAATGATCTACACTGTAAAGGGATTAAATTACCGTTACACCCTACAATGTATTTATTCCTTAAAACACTTGACCCCGTATAAATGATATTTCAGCTTATGTGAAATGAGTACTCCACCATTTATGTTTGTTTGGTCAAGCTTGAACGAGATCATCCTTTGCTTACTATTCGCCAGATAGAAGCTATAGATTCCATGTTTATGCTAGCGCTCCCACTCAATTGCACTACCGTGTTCCCAAAATGTACGTATCACCCTGATCTAGAAGTAGGCTTAACTAACAAATCAAAGAACACGAATAGCCTTTCAAGATTGAGCCTAATCATAACAGGATTAAGAACATTTGATCTAGGATCAACTAGGCGATATTGACTTGAATAGATATTATGGTAAGTTTAATTAATCTAAGTCAAAGTTCAATATCGGTCCCTTCCGATGCATACTCCATGCATCCAACCTGAGCTTTACTTTAACCGATGCTCTGGAAAGAACGTAGCATTTCTTCAAATGCAAGTAAACTCGGTTGTAGATTATCATATCAGTAAAACCCTATGTCTGATAAATCTAGGAAACTTTATTCACATAGTCATGTTTACTTTCCAATGTGTTGAAAGCACAATAAACAGGATTAAGTATGTGAAAAGGGTTTCAGATGAATTCATACATTATGTACATATAATTTTGAAATAAATCATGTGAACCATGCAACATTAAATGTTGTTTCTGATCTATATTAATAAGTAAATCTGATTATATTGAAATGAGTTTTATTTAGGGCATAAAACCCAACAAGAAAATGGTTATTAAACACTTATGAAAGTGAAACTGTATTGTACTAAAAAAATTATTTGGAATATAAAATTTAAAATCAAAGTCTGATTTGCCCATACAAGTAGGAGATTTCTAAGATTGAGGATTTATATCATTTTGGGATAGAATTCGGGAATATAATCATATGCGACATTTAATATCTTAAGAGAAAATATAGAATGACATGAAATAATTTATAGACCATTCATCCAATGATATGGTATTGAGCTAATTCGAAATTAATAAGCTAAGAGGAATTAGGATAATTTCGTTTTTAAATAAGAATCCAACGATGCTTCGATTAGCGAGAGACAAAGTAATCTTATTTATACAATCTTCTTGTTTCATATTGTAAATACTAGTCTAAGGTGTCATCAATAGATGAACTCTAGATGTTGCATTTACAATATTTATCTTTCGAGATCTAACACTATTATGTTTGTCTAATGGTGACAATCCATTAGGGATATATCCCATTAGAACAACAAGGCTACTTAGACCAACAATGAAGATTTGAAATTAAACTACAAATAATAACAGAAAATAACATGGTTCAATATAAATTCATACACAATTCAGAAATTATCAAACATATAGCAAATAACAAAGACATGTGAAAATACAAAACAAGCATATCTTAAATAATTTCTAAGGTTTCCAACAAACTGATACAGTTACTTTTGCCGACACATATTTGCGCCAGTAAAACATATCTATACCGGCGATGTCAAGTTAAATGCGCCGGAATGCACCGGTAAAACATATTTATACCGGCGATGTCAAGTTAAATGCGCCGGTAAAACGTGAAAACATTAGGCGCGAGAATTTTAGGCCTTTAATTTCATTTTTGGGGCGCATTTATACTTTTACCGGCGCATATGTGCGCCGACAAAAGTAACCAAAAATATTGGAGGGAAAATTCCCGCGTGGGTTTTATGTGGTAGGTGGGACCAATTTTGCCGGCACAATTATGCGCCGGCAAAAGTGTTAAGTGAAACGCTCGTTTTGCCTTAGGTTAGAATTAATTTTTTTTAATACTTTTACCGGCGCAATTGGATGCGCCGGTAAAAGGTATGATATGTATCAGGGGCTACGAAGCCCTCTTTCTTCCCCGCCACTTCATTTTCTGCAAACACAGCCGCCCCTCAGCCACCCCCTCTCGTTTTCTCTCTCAAGCCCACTCTCCTTCTCTCTTGTTTTCCCTCTCAATCTCTCTCAATCTCTCTAATTTCTCTAAAAATCTATCTCCCCCACTCAATCCCTCTTTGTTTATGTATTTTTTTCCCCAAATAAAAAATTCGACCACCACTCCGACCTCACCACCACCGGCTGCACCACCGCACCACCACTGCCGTCCGCATCACCGCACCGCCCAACGCACCATCTGAAGGTATTTTTAATTTTTTGTGTATTGATTAAATATTTAGATTTGTATATATGTGTATGTGTATGGTAGATATGTATGTATATGTGTATGTGTATGTGTATATATGTATGTATATATATGTATGTGAGTGTATATACGTATATGTGTGTATGTGTATGTATGTGTATGTAGGTATATATGTGTGTATGTGTATGTATTTATATATGTATGTATGTATGTATGCATGAATATATGTATGTAAATATGTATGTGTATGTATGTATATATGAATGTATGTATGTATGTAAATATGTATGTATATATGTGTGTATGTATGTATATATGTATGTAAATATATATATGTATATATGTATGTATGGGTGTGTATAAGTGTAAGTTTATGTGTATGTGTATGTGTGTGTATGTGTATAAGTGGGTGTAGGTGAATAGCTATGTGTATGTGAGTGTATATACTAATATATGTGTGTATGTGTTGATATGTATTTAGGTATTAATTTTTTAATTTAATTTTACTTTTTTATGGAATTAGGTCCGTGTTCAACCGCTCGGGATTACCGCAAGCTGCCACAAGTTGTTATTTTTGCACTCGATTCAGGTATATTTTTTACTTTCGCTTAGTACGTAGTAGTTTTTGATATTAGTTTATATGTATATGCATGTTAGTGAAGTAGGTTCTGTGATAAAATTGACTGCTGTTGGATGGGTGGATTATTTTTTTGTTTATATATTGTCTTGAAATATTTGTTTGTGTTGTTTATAGGTTTTGAAAATTTTGGGTTTACAATTTTTAAGCTAGTTATCTTTCTTAGAAATTTTAGTAGGTAAAATGTGAAATTAATTAATTGTTTAAATAAAAATTAAGAATAACTTAATAAATTAATTGTTGATAAAATAAAATAAATAAAGTAAAACATAAAATTGAAATTGGAACATGTAATTTAAAAATTTAGTAAAGTAAGTTTATTTTTTTTAAAAAAAATATTTTTAATTTAAATAATAAATAATTAGAAAATTTTTTATTAAAAAAAAACATTAAAAAATGTAATATATAAGTTAAAATGTAATAAGGTGGTATTAAATTTTTTAAAAAAGTTAGTAATTTTAATTTAAATAATAAATGATTAAAAAATAATAAAAGTGAAAAATAATGTAATATATAATTTACTATATATTAAAATTTTTAAAAAGTTAGTAATTTTAATTTAAATAATAAATGATAAAAAAAATAATAAAAATAAAAAATGTAATATATAAATTAGTATATATTATAATCTATAATAGGTAATCAATTTCATACATGCACGAAATACCTTAGACCCGTTTAGAGAGGCTGAATCAGTAAGGACTCTTAAATACGCTTCTCCAAATTATCCAGGACTGTTTGTCTGCTTGGATAGTTTGGACTTGTTTTATACTTATAGTATGATCTATTGCTTATTTGATTGTTTCATTAGTAGATATTTTGGTACAACGTCTTCTTACACGTTCTTGTAAGTCGGCAAACTTAATTACTACAAGTTTGCTAACTTATAAGAACTGTGGGGAGGTGCTGCCGAAATTTTTACAAAAATGAAATAATCTTAAGAGTGTAGATTGCACTATATGTATATTACAAACCTGAATGGGATAGGTTCTTTACCCTTTTAGTAATGGAGTGAGAAGGTGGATTAGGACACTTGCACATTTTCTTGTTTGTTTTTAAATTATTTTTGTTAATTAGTTCATAGTGGAAGATGCCTACCAACCGAAGTTGGATGAAGGCGCACCGACGCTCTGCAGAGTTTCGAAGTCGCGTTGACGAGTTCGTTGGGGTAGCAACGAACTACGTGAACGTTGACGGATTAGCTCGATGCCCATGCATGTGGTGTTTGAATGTGAATTTCCACACACCTGCAACTATAAGGATTCATTTATTTCTCAGCGGGATCCAACCTTCGTACAACCCCTGGTATTTCCACGGGGAGACTTTCTCTCAGCCCGCAGTTGAACTTCCTGAAAATGACGAAGAGGAAATGGCAGATGTGTTGGCGGACATGTTAAGAGGGGACCCTGGGTTTGACGAATCTGCTAACACTACTGATTCTTTCAATGAACCCCCTATCAACGACAACAACAAGTTTGATGACTTGTTTAAGGAGATGGAGGCTGAGTTATATCCAGGTTGCAAAAAATCAGCCCTCAATGCACTGGTAGAGCTTATGCACTGCAAGGTTTTGAATAGGTGGAGCAACCACTCTTTCGATATGTTGCTGTCCATCTTGATTGATCTATTTCCAGAGGGGACAAAATTACCGAAGTCGCATTATGAGTTGAAGATGCGATTGCGCAATCTAGGTTTGGGTTACGACTCAATAGATGTGTGCAAGTATAATTGTGCTATTTTCTGGAAGGAGAATGAGAAGAAGGAGTTTTGCCCTGTATGTGGCGAATCACGATGGGTGAAAAGAAAGGGTAAGGGGAAAAAAGTTCCTCACAAAGTTATGCGTTACTTCCCACTCACACCTAGACTAAAATGATTATATTGCTCAAGACACACTGCAGAGGATATGCGGTGGCATTACTCGCAGAGACCAAAAGAAGACGGTGTGCTTAGGCATCCTGCGGATGTTGAAGAATGGAAGCAGTTTGACCGCCTTCATCCGTCTTTTCTGTTGAACCTAGAAATGTCAGACTGGGATTGGCGACTGACAGTTTTAATCCATTTGGCAACATGAGCAACTCTTACAGCCTATGGCTAGTTATTTGTGTCCCATATAATTTGCCACCGTGGAAGTGTATGAGTTCTGAATCGTTGTTGTTGACCTTATTAATTCTAGGTCCATCATCTCCTGGGAAAGACATAGATGTATTCATGAGACCGTTAATTGATGGACTGAAACAGTTGTGGGAGACGGGTGTTGAAACCCGAGATGCCTACAACGGAACTGTGTTTTCAATGCGTGCGGCAGTGTTGTGGACAATAAATGACTTTCCTGCTTGTGCTCTAATGTCTGGTTGGAGCACAAAAGGGTATATGGCGTGTCCCACTTGCAATGAACATACTCCTTCCATTGGCCTAAATAGTAAGATTAGATATGTTGGCCACAGAAGCTTTCTCGAAATGAGTGATCCGAGAAGGAGAAGCAAAAAGTACAATGGTAAGCCTGAGAAGAGAGCACCACCTCCTGTATTGACGGTGGATGATATTTTATCTCAATTAGACCGAATTCCATTGACTTTGCCTGGAAAACACAAACAGTTCGGGGGTGTGAAACGGAAGCGTTCTAGTGAAGAGCTCAATTGGTCTAAAAAAAGTATTTTTTTTGAGCTTGAGTACTGGAAGTCAAAGTCCTTACGACATAATCTTGATGTAATGCACATTGAGAAAAATGTGTGTGAAAACTTAGTAGGTACTCTTCTAAGTATCGACGGGAAGTCAAAGGATACCGACAAGGCGAGAATGGATTTGCAAGACTTGCAAATACGACAAGAGTTGTGGTTGTATGAAGACCGGAATGGGAAATGGAAGAAGCCTCCAGCTAGTTACACACTTAGTGTTCAAGAATGGATTGAATTTGCAGACTTCATAGTCTGTACGATTTCCGGACGATTTTGCAGCAAACTTAGACAAAAATGTAAATTTGGATACGGGCAAGATTTCCGGGCTCAAATCACATGATTGTCATGTGTTGTTACAACGTTTACTACCGGAAGGTATCCGTAAGTTCTTGAAAAAAGAAATCCGGGACACAATCATTGAGCTGTGTGTGTATTTCAAACAATTATGCTCAAGAACACTTCATGTTTCGAATTTAGAAAAAATGCAAACAAATATTCTAACTATTTTGTGCAAGTTAGAAACAATTATTCCACCGGCTTTCTTCGACATCATAGTTCACGTAGTTATGCATCTCCCTAAAGAAGCTATACTAGGTGGACCAATGCAGTACAGGTGGATGTATCCCATTGAGCGGTCAATGTCTGTGTACAAGCAATATGTCAGGAATCGTGCCCGTCCGGAAGGCTCTATTGCTGAATCTTTTGTGGTTAATGAGGCATTAACCTTTTGCTCAATGTACTTTCGAGAAGTGGAAACTCGATTCAACCGTCCTGAGCGGAACAATGACATTGTCCAAAACATGCCAACTCGACAATTTTCTGTATTCAAGCATGTTGGCCGACCCCTCGGTATGAGGACAGTCGACACCTTACCCATGCAAAGCAACTGTAAGGCGGAGTGGTACATTTTGAACAATTGCACAGAGGTTGAGCCGTATATCAAGTAAGTATAAATTCCATAAACACAAACACACAATAGTCGACTTCATCTAAAAAATTCTTAACTTACTAAGTGCATTATATTATATAGTGAGCACAAGAAGTTGCTTCAAGCAAGGGGTGTAGGCAATATTGAGACAGTGCAAGAGACTAAGTTCCCTGAATGGTTCAAAACTCGACTAAGCCTTGTTGCCTCTCAATACTCTTAATCTTGTTCTCAATAACTGTTCAACTTTTCTTAATTTAATATTTTTCCTGATATGTAGATTAATGAACTACGGTTGAGCAACCAAAGTGCAGTGTCAGATGAGTTGTACGCTATCGCTAACCCAACAAATGCAGCAATTTATTTTTATCCAGGGTGCATAGTGAACGGTATTAAATTTTTGGTCAAGGAAAGGGATGATAACCGCAAAACACAAAATAGCGGTGTTATGGTCCCCGGTGAAGATGGACAAAATTTTTACGGCACACTTGAAAAAATTATGGAGTTCACTTATTTAAAAGACTGCAGTGTTCTCTTATTTTTTTGTAAGTGGTTTGACACTAACGGGAGTAGAATGGATAGTGACGGTGTTATCACTAGCATCTGCGTCAACCGATAGTGGTACCAAAATGAACCGTTCATACTTGCATGTTAAGCAAAATTGATCTACTATTTCCTGATTTAAAGAACGGTAAAGACTGGCTGATTGTAAATGAGTACATACCGCGCAATGTTTGGGACTTCCCGGAAACGGATGGGGAGACACCCTTTGTACAGGAAAACAATTCAGCTGAAACCGAGTTCGTTGTTCAACTTCCACAGTTGGATGATGTTGACTATGTTCGCCATGATGTCGACCCAACTGAAGTTGCAAACATCCATCGTGTCAATTCATAGCCTCAACAATTAGATGATTTCATTGTCGATGATGACAACGAGGGTCTAAATACCGAAGACGACAACTCCTTACAATTAGAGAGTGACAGTGATGATAATGCTGTATATGTAACTGATGATGAGGATGATGAATTGTAATTGAAATAGTGTTTTAAATAAAATAAAAATTACAACCCTTCTTCTTTAATATGTTTGCAATATGTTAATTTATTTTAAATAAACAATATGTGTTGTATATGTAGTATGTCTACACCAGGTGGCAGCAGTTCGAAAAAGAAAGGGGTCAGAGGTAAATACAAGGGCAAGAATGTTGAGAAGGAGCTCTCCAAAACACAATCTGCCAAGTTACAGATTGAGGTGCACGCAGAGACTGGCACCCCCGTAGGCAAAAACGGAAAAAAATTCAACAATATGGCGAAATGGATGACTTGGATGTCTATCCCCATTAATAAATTCAAATGGGAAGATGTCAGTAGAGCTGACATCAATGCACTCTGGGATAGACTTGAGGTATGTCTTAATAATTTTTTTAATTTCTAAATTACTATACTCTTATTAAATTTTAATTAATGTATTAATGTGTAACTTTTTGCAGACCAAGTTTGTCCTCCCACAAGATAACCCTACATTCGTAGACTACGGTGAGTACGAGATGTCAAAGGGTTTATGTGACTGGAGGGCAGACTGCAAGAAAAAGTGGATACAAAACATTGAGGAGCTTGGACAGGAGAGGGCCGACATGTCACCTCATGAGGGAGTAACTCAAGAGGTGTGGAGCGACTGCATCGCTTATTGGAGCACAGACAAAGAAAAGGTACATTTTTTAAAATTTCAAATTTTGGTAATGTTTAATTTATATAGTCAATAATAAATAATTAATTGTTAGAAAAATTATTAATTTCAGGCGAGAGCAGCGAAAAATAAAGAAAGTCGGGGTAAGATGAAATTTCTAGGAGGCTGGGGCTCCAAGCCTATTGTTTCACATGTTGTCGACGGGGTAAGTTTATATTTAACTATCATTCATTTAAATTTTTCTAGTAAAATAACAATACTAATATATTTTCTCTTGAAAATAGGCTAACCCCGACACAGGAGAACTGCCAACTGCGGTGGAAACTTTTCAAAAGTTTCACCATAAAGGCAACGATTGGCGCAACGAGTTCGCGCAACAAGCTTACGTAAGTTTATGTTTTAATTTAATTTTTATTTATTTCTTTCAATTTATTTTGTGTTAAAATTAACCATTTAACTTATTTATTTAATTGTTTTAGGAGCAAATGGTTGAAATAACGGCAACTCAACCAGCGCCCACTGAAGATGAGCCCAAAGAGCCTGCTGTCGATCCTACACAGTACCCCCGAGACTTACCTGTTATGACGCAAGTACTCGGGGAACGATCTCGGCATCTTAGAGGCTTTGGCCATCTCCCCAGACTGAAGGGAGTTGGGGCCAAAAGAGCACCTGCCACGCATCCTTCAGCCAAACCGACTGTTACAATGGAACAGTACGAGGCTTTACAGAAAAAAGTGGAGGAAGCGGAGCAGACAACTCAACATACGAGGCAGCAGTATGAGACACAACAACTCTACCTCAGACGATTCCAAGATCAGTTTGAGTATCTTTCTCGAGCTGTGCCGGGTTTCAACTTGCCTCCCATGGATCTTCCACCATTGCCCACTCCTGGTGCTGGATCGTCGGCTGATGCTGGGGCTGGATCGTCATTGCAGCCTCCCGAGACTTAGAGAAACAACGGTGACGACATTACCCGCCTATAGAACTGTACTTTTTTTATTATCCGGTTCAAACATTTAACATTTTGTTTATATACTGATTTTTAGTAGAACATAATATAATTAATGTTCGTTTATCTTTTAATGTAAATTATGTTGGTTTTTTTTGTTAATAGAATATTATAATTATTTTAAAAAAATTAATTAATTATATTTAATTAATTAATATTATAATTAATTAAATTTTTTTAAAAATAAAATTTAATACTTTTGGCGGCGCAATAGTGCGCCGGTAAAAAGTGGCAAAAACTATTGGCGCCAACAGTCAGATTGGCGCTAATAGTTTTGCCGGCGCACTATTGTGCCAGCAAAAGCTTACCAAATCAGGTTCATAGCGGATAAGGGTATTTTTTAACACCGGTGCTTACTTTTCACCGGCGTGATTTCTCGCCAGTAAAAGCAGTTACTCTACGCGCCGGTAAAAACTCCTTTACCGACCAAGCTTCCCAGATAAGCTTTGCCGGCGCAGTTAGGGTACTTTTGCCGGCCCAACAATGCGCCGGCAAAAGTGGCTTTTCTTGTAGTGAATACTAGGAACAGGAAATCTTGTTAAGTCCATTGAATAGACTTATTAACGAAAATTTCATTTCTTGTCCTTGTAATAGAAAACTTTAGGTTATTCCATGTGAATGGATTAAACCATAGTTCTATTGGCTTTTCTTCTTAGTTTCTTATCTTTACAATCCATTACTTATTTAAACTCACAATGGATTTTAATCACTAGTGTCTTCCAAGTCATAATAAGGTGAGTTCTTAGACACCCTCCCACTACGACAAGGTACCGTGAATTATGTCTAAGAAAACTAAATGGTATTAACCTCTTCGATTGTGTCAAGACAACAGAGGCAGTGGGATCATCTTGTATCGAATAAGATGATAGAACACTTATGGAATCAAAAAATTATCTCCTTTATTTGTTACTTTATTTTCAGACTTAGTCGTTTTCTTAGAAGATTAGTATTTGTTTAAACAAACACTTTCTTATCTAATGACTATGGGATGCTCCACCCCTAATCATTTCGAATAGTTAACAAACATGCAAACCATGGTTAACAGTTCTAGCTTTTCTTAAGATTTCGATTAGGTCATCCATGAATCTAGTAATGGTTTACACTAAGTACCCAACCATTGCATCATTCTGAAATTGTATTACCATAGAAGGATTTAGGCAACGACTAGTAACTAATCATCAATATGTAACTCGAATTTCTGGGGAGATAAGTTTGGATATAATTCAAAATCAACTTAATGATCTTTGAACTGCATATCTACTAACTATTTCTCCACCCCTATCAGTTCGCAAGATCTTTAACCACTTACCTTAATAGTTTTTTTACCATTGCTAGAAATTCATGAAATTTTTCAAACATTTCAAATTTTTTTTGCTTAAGGTAAAATCTAGAGTGATCGTTTTAAGAATATAACGATAAACTCATATCCACCCCTGAATGTACATCCATCTGCGAATGAGATGAACTTACTTTCAGTGGATATAGGCATAATGACTCTTTGTAGAGAATGATCTTGTCAAAACTACTATGAAAAAGATACAAATGTCATAGATTTATAAAATATGTGGTTGTATCTTTTGATGACTCAGGTTTAGTTACATTAAAGAGTTCTTAGAATAGTGCAAGTGGATTCTGGTCACAAAATACTAAACTCATATTCCATACTAACATACAATTTGAATCCATTGATAGAAAATGATTATTAAGCACTTGTGAAAGTGTAATTGTATATTGAGTAATTCTTTTTTGGACGACCACTACTAATTTAACTCTAAGTCTGATTTGCGCATACAAGTAGGAGATTTTAAAGATTGAGGATTTATATCATTTTGGGATAGAATTTTAGGAATATAATCATATGCGTCATTTAATTTCTTAAGAGAAAATATAGAATGACATGAAATGATTTATAGACCATTCATCCAATGATATGTTATTGAGCTAATTCGAAATGAATAAGCTAAGAGGAATTAAGATAATTTCGTATTTAAATAAGAATCCAACGATGCTCCGATTAGCGGGAGTCAAAGTAATCTTATTTATACAATCTTCTTGTTTCATATTGTAAATACTAATCTAAGGTGTCATCAATTGATGAACAGCTAGATGTTGCATTTATAATATTTATCATTCGAGATCTAACACTACTATGTTTGTCTAATGGTGACAATCCATTAGGGATTTGTCCCATTAGAACAACAAACCAAGTTAGACCAACAATGAAGATTAGAAATTAAACTACAATTTAATAACAGAAAAATAACATGGTTCAATATAAATTCATACACAATTCAGAAATTATCAAACATATAACAAATAACAAAGACATGTGAAAATACAAAATAGGCAGATCTTAAATAATTTCTAAGGTTTCCAACAAACTGATACAGCGTCCCGGTAGGCGAGAGTCAAAGTATCATTCATTGAATAGAGTTGTCAGCTCATCTAAAATGCAAACCATTCTAGCAACCTTTTATTCGATCAAAATAAGAATCCAACATTGTCCAGGTAGGCGAGAATCAAGGTTATTCTCATTTTATGAGCTTCCACCGTTGTTTCATGTTTTATAAGTTCATCTCTAAGTAGTCACCGTAGGAGAGACTCTAATAGAGACGAAAACTTACAAAACACTTATCAAATGAGATCTTATGGTGTTAAATGCGTTCAACAAATAACCATCCCTAAGGGGGACGAAGTCTAGCGTCTCGAGGTTATATTGAAAACATTTAACTATTGTAAGACCAACAATGGAGATCGAATATCCTTATAACTAAAAGCTCATTATTTTAAAGAGTTGTATTTTTTTCTATTATTTATTTTAATCAATTTATTTTAAATATATATTTATTTAATTAAAAATTCCAATTTAGAATGAAAAATTCTAAATATAAATTTTAATTTAATATTTATAAATTATACTTAGATGGATATGAAAATAAAATAAAATATTGTCATCTTAGTAATAATTTCCAATAAATATTTAGAAAATTATTCAATTTAAGTTGTTTCAAAATCAATTTAAATTAATTTACAACTCAAATTCAATTTTCCATAAATATATATTGCATATCGAAAAATTGAAGTATTTAAGAATATAATTTTCGAAATTGCTTGTTAAAATAAAATAAAAATAAATCCTGGAAAAAATTATTCTAATTTAATGTTGGCCCAAAATTAATTTACAACAAAAAATATAATTTTCCTATTTAATTAAATATTTTAAAAAAAAATTAAAATATTTAAGCATCATGATTAACAATCAACTTAAATATTAAATTTCTATTTAATTAAATACACTAGAAAAAATACTTCAAGCAAAACAGATAGTATCTATCTAGACTTTCATTGACTAATTAATTCATTTTCTAATTAAATATATTTTACTTCATTTATTTTAATTAATCATTAAATGAAAAAAAGTCATTGATTTAAGTTGGTCCAAAATTAAATAAATAATTTTCAACTTTAATCTATTTTTCAAATATAATTCGAAATCTCTGCATTTAAGAAATGCAATTTTGAAATTGTGGGAAAAAGATTAATAAAATAAAATAAAATAAAATATATTTTGAAAATTATTCAAATTTAAGTTATTCTGAAATAAGATTTCAAACTTAAAATAATTTTCAATTTTAATTAAATAACATGAAATAATATTATTTAAGTATCATTATGAAAATCAACTTAGATATTTTAGTTTTCAATTTAATTAAATGTATTAAATTCAAGAAATAAATAATTAAGTATAGAGGAGACTTAATTATTAATTCTAGTTTAATGTTAGGAAAGATATACTTAACTTAGATTCTACCAAAATTAATTATTAAACAATTAATTTCACAATCTATGATATTTTCCTAATTAAATATTAGAAAAAAATAACTAGTTCTAGAAATAACTATCTAGAATATATTTCATTTACTAAGTGTTTTTCTAAAATTAACTTTAAAATATTAAATGAAAAATTAAATTTCACATATTTTAAAAGTTAATTATGTTGCTCATTCAATTTTAATTAGGTTAGACTAATATAATTAACCTAATACAATTATTTAAATAAGGCAAATGGGCCTTCACAATTGGGGTAGTTCATGTGAGGGGGAGCTGGGTTCAGTATGTCGTACCCACTTCTATTGGCCCCCAACTCTCACACAAGGCCCAAAAGAGAGGAATATCTGGAAAGTAAGCTAAAATATCTCAATTTTAAAATTTAAAATAAAAATTAAATTTTAAAATAAAATCTTAACTAGAATTCAAATTTATGTTGTTAGAGAATATTTGAAAAAAAAATTCAAAATTCAACAAACTCCTAAATTTCGTAAATTCTAACAAAAAGTCAAAAAATATCTAACCAATTTTTTAAATATCAAGTTTATTCAATATTTAAATTTATTAAAAATTTCTAATAAGATAATATAATAAAATATCTTGAATTTTAAATTTAGATATTTCATTATTATATTCTAAATCTTATAATTTAATAAATTTAAATATTACATAAATAAACTAATTGAAAAATAAGATATTTTATATGGTTAGAATATTTTAAAAAAAATAATAATAATAAATTTGAAAAATTTAAGGTTTGAAACCCTAAAATATATATTCAAACTAAACTAACCAATTTTTAAAATTTCATGTTATTTTTGCAAAAATATAATTTTAATAAAAAAATATCTAATAAGATAAAATATTAAACCTAACATATTCCTAATCTTATAATATAATTAATAAAATATATTTCAAAACATAACAAATTTTTAAAAAATATATATATGATATGGTTAGCAAACTTTGAAATTTGAACAAGATTATTTTAAAAGATAATATTTTAATATCAAAGTAAGATCATTCAAATTTAATAAAAAAAAAATATCTGATCTTATAATTAAAATAAATAAAATAATCTAAAAATTCAAAATTAACCATAAGGCTCTTTTGTGAGAAATCAAATTTTCAAAATTCAAAGCCTACTAATATCAGAAACTAATTTTAATTAATTAAAAAAAATTAATAATAATTAATTTTATTTTGACAATTAGATTTTTAATTGAAAATTCAGATTCTACACAAAATTCTACCAAAAATTGACTTTTGTTTCAATGAAAAACGATTTTTGAATCAAAAGATATGAAGAAAACAAGTTTGGTGCACAGGGGTATGCATTGCATACCCCTTCGCGCGCGAAATGGCCCATTTGACCGAGCATCAAGGCTGCATGCAGCCTATCTGACCGAGGGACATGGGCGGAATGGGGCAAGCTTCGAACACGCTAGTTGTCTGAAGCGAATTTTGTCCGAGCGAGCCGCACCTGTCCTCATGCGCGCGCGTGTGCATCCCGAAACCAGATACTTTTATTCAAATTCAAAAAATCATAACTAATTCATAAAAAATCCAAATTAGGTTCTGTAAAAGCCTAAATTTATTATTTTTTGTCTGCTTTCCAGAAAAAATAATTCCAGATCCAAATAAAAAATATTTCAGTAACATATGTTGCGATTTCTAAACTATCATCAAATAAGCACATACACCACATGAAACCATCCAAATCAACACATAACATCGTTTTAATTCATATTTCATGAAAGTAAATCATTACCATGGCTCTGAGGCCAGTTGTTGGAAATATTTTACTAGGATCTAGATTTACTACCATGTATGTTTCATTAACATCCTAATATGAATTCTAAAACAATGAAATAAACACATATAAAGTTTAGTAAACCTTACATTGGGTGCAGCAGAATATAATGACTCCTTCCGTTCAGATCTCTAGCCCTTGATTCCTTTCTGTAGCAGAGCATCACCAAGATCTGAACCTGGATCTCTTTCTCTCCTTTCTTTGATGCTGATTCTCCTTCTTGTTGTTTGGAATCTCCTACAGTCTTACACACTTTGATTGAGATACCACTTGATGTGTGTGGGCACTACTCTATCACTCAAGGATTTCGAAATTGAAGATGAAAAGAAGAAGGAAGGTGGCGGCTAGAAGATTTTCTCTGAAGGAATGAGATGCATCATCTTTTCCTGAAGCCATCACTACCTATTTATAGGTAACCACCTAGGTTTAAGTTAGAATTATTTGACATTAAAATAATGAAAAAATAAATGATAAAAGCCTATAAGAGTGGGCGGCCATGGGCTTTGGATAATGGGCCTCACTTATGCAATTTTGCTGTTTTATCATTTCTGCATCTCATTTTCTCAAAAACGTCAATTTTCAAATTCAACCATTTAAAGGCCAATTCTAATTATTTAATAACTAAAAATTAATAATTAAATAATATTGTCATTTAATATATTTATTAATTAGACATATAAAGTCTCTTAATTAATAAATAAACCTAGAATCTCTTTTCTTTTCAATTTTGCCCCTGCTTAGAGAAAATTCATAAAGTAGACATAGTCTAACTTTAGAATTATAATTGATTAATCAAAATCAATTCACTGAGTCTTACAAGCAGTATGGTCTCAACTAGTATGGAGACCATGGGCCTATATTTCCGAGCTTCCAATAAGTCGAACCGAATTGACCAAGTAAATTCCCTAACTTATTAATTCCTTATTGAATCCACACTTAGAACTTGGAATTTCACTATCAATTATATAGAACGCTCTATATATTCCACGATATAGATACGTCATTAGTTATCCATTGTTATAATCCTAATTTGATCAATGACCCTCTAATAGATGATCTACATTGAATAGGAACTAAATTACCGTTACACCTTCAATGTATTTTATCCTTAAACACTTAGCTCCGTATAAATGATATTTCAGCGAAGTGAAATGAGATCTCCACCAATTATCTCTGTTTAGCCAAGCTCGAAGGATATCATCGTTTCACTTCTAAATTCCTATAGAAGTTATAGACTCCATATTTATGTTAGCGCTCCCACTCAATTATACTATCATGTTCCCAAAATGTACGTATCACCCTGACCCAAAAGTAGGCTTAACTAACAAATCAAAGAACATGTATACTCTTGAGATCGAACCTAAACATATCAGGATTAAGATCATTTGATGCAGGATCAACGGGTGACATTGAATTGAATAGATATTACGGTAAATTTTAATATATCTAATCAAAGTTCAATATCGGTCCCTTCCGATGTATACTCCATACATCCGATACTGGTAAACTTTGCCAATGCCCTGGAAAGGTCATAACACTTATCCAAGGTGTAAGAATACCTATCGCTGATTATACCATGCCAGTCTAAATCCAGTGTTCTGACAAATCAGGGAATAAACTTTCGAACATATAATTAAGATTATATTCCACTGTGCTGACAACACTATAATCATTAACAAATTCATATGTTCTGGACTTAAAAAGAATTCATGCATTATGTACATATAATCATGAAATAAATCATGTGAACCATGCAACATAAAATGTTATTTCTGATCTTTATTAATAAGTAAATCTAATTATATTGAAATGAGTTTTATTTAGGGCATAAAACCCAACACTATTTACAATTGGACTATGATTAAAATCAGATCATTGGATCTGTCAACAAGTTAATCATAGCAATTTAGATTAAATAAATAATAGTTTTGTAAAAAAAAAAAAATTATATATTAATATATAAACAAACAATACAAACAAATAACTGATCTGGAATATCTGGAAAGTAAGCTAAAATATCTCAATTTTAAAATTTAAAATAAAAATTAAATTTTAAAATAAATATCTTAACTAGAATTCAAATTTAGGTTGTTGAAGAATATTTGAAAAAATTCAAAATTCAACAAACTCCTAAATTTCCTAAATTCTAACAAAAAATCAAAAATATCTAACCAATTTTTCAAATATCAAGTTTATTCAAAATTTAAATTTATTTAAAATTTCTAATAAGATAATATAATAAAATATCTTGAATTTTAAATTTAGATATTATATTATATTCTAAGTCTTATAACTTAATAAGTAAATAAACTAATTGAAAAATATGATATTTTATATGGTTAGAATATTTAAAAAAAATAATAATAATAAGTTTGAAAAAATTTAAGGTTTGAAACCCTAAAATATATATTCAAACTAAACTAACCAATTTTTAAAATTTCATGTTATTTTTGCCAAAATATAATTTTAATAAAAAAAAATGTCTAATAAGATAAAATGTTAAACCTAACATATTCCTAATCTTATAATTTTAATTAATAAAATATATTTAAAAAAAATAACAAATTTGAAAAAAAAAATATGATATGGTTAGCAAACTTTGAAATTTGAACAAGATTATTTTAAAAGATAATATTTTAATATCAAAGTAAGATCATTCAAATTTAAAAAAGAATCTGATCTTACAATTAAAATAAATAAAATAATCTAAAATTTCAAAATTAACCATAAGGTGTTAGGCTATTTTTAGCCTAAGTTTTGGGTCACATTTTATAGTTATTTTTCTTCTTTATTATTGTTTTTGGAATAGAATTACGCTTGTTTTCTTTGGTTTCAGGTTTCTACACTTGGGATGTATAAATTGGATAAATTTCGGAAAACAGTGATCTATAAAATAGAGAAAATTTTGAAAGAGAATAAAGCTGAAAGTTTCAGCCTAAATTCGACTATGTTCTGGTCATATTTTGGAAGAAGTCAAAACATAAAAGTTTTAGATCTCTTTCTTATCTTTCCAACGCATCTTGAATCAGCTCATTTGGAGTTCGGATGAGAAAGTTATGCTCATTTTACTAAAACAGATCGAAGCTGAAAATTCCATCTCGCCGCGGCGAGATTTCCATGGCCGCGGCTAGAAAGTCTGGGCAGAAACGTAGTTTTTTGATGCACTTTTGGCCGCGGCGAGCGTCCGTACGGTCAGGGGTATTTTTGTCCAACGAACCCTAAAAATTAGATATAAATAGAAAACTGCGATTGGAAGTCAAGGAGAGCGATTTGGAACCCTAAAACACAGCAGAAAGAGGCAGGAAGAGCATAGAGATTCAAAGTGAAGACCCAGAATTCATCCACCAACAGTTTCTTTCTCTATTCCTCTTTAATTTATTTATGTTGAATATTGTTATAGGAATGGTTATGGATTTATTTCTGAACTAAATTTCCCATTTAGGGAGGATGATGATTGTTGTTTAATGTTTTGCCTAGTTAATGTTTAATTACCATTCCTCAATTCTTGTGTGTGAAATTATCTTAATTTGTTCTTAATTTCATGTTTAAGATTGATCACCTTGTGCATGCTCTATGATCTCAATTCAAAATCTGAAAAGTGAGAATTGAGAATGCTAAAATTAAGATAATCAATGTTCTATGTGAAACGAAAGTATTTGCATGACTTATGTGACGAGTAGATTATTACTTAATGCTGATTTCATGTTAGTTTAATTAAGGAATTAATTAGATAACATGTGATTTAGAATCTAGAAGATCTGAAAGGAGCTAGGTTATTTCATAATCTGTCATTCACTCCAAGAATAGGATAGTAATTATTCATTAACAATTTGGGTAAACAACAACAGGATTCTCCTCCCTATTGCCTCATCTTGCTCAACTTTAAAGTGTGTTATTAAGTTTTCTGAATTTCTTTCATATTTTACTGCTTTTAATTCATAATTGCTTTCGATTTACTGAATAGAATCATAAGTATAATTTAGTGGTACTTAATCCAATTCCCTGTGGGATCGACCTCACCTGTGTGAGATTTACTACTTGATTGCGTATACTTGCGTAGTGTTTATAATTTTTCGCAACAAGTTTTTGGCGCCGTTGCCGGGGAATTGTATAAAGATTGATATTACATAAAATTATACTAACTTCTACTTTGGTTAATTTTTTTTGCTTATTTCTAATCTGTTTCTTTTAGATTAAATTGTGTAATATTATTAAAAATTAAATTTTGTTCTAATTTAGTTTTTCTTTTTGATTTTAGTATTAATTTTGTTGTTTTAAATGTTTATTCTTTTTAGTACTAATTTAGTTTTATTTTTCTTTTAATTTTACTAATGTGTTACTTATGAGTTTGACCTGCAAGATAAATCCAGATGTTATATCTTGAGGATTTTGCCCAACAACACAATGAACCATTCTATTCTGCTTGGAGGAGATTTAAAGAGCTTGGAGAGAGATGTTATCCCACTTTCTCAAGTGGATGTTTTACGTGGCTCTTTTATAACGGACTTAATGATAACACAAGAAACTGGGTTGATTATGGAGCAGAGGTCACTGGAGCGCCTCTATTAATGAGAGGTTATGACGTAATAAATCTGTTGAATGATATGGCAGATTTTGATTACGACTGGCATTGGGATCCATCACTTCAGGGTTGGAATCACCAATACCCACCTTATTGCCCAAATTCATCCCAACAAGGCGAAAAGAGGAGCAACTACTATCACTTCTACAATCAACTTCCGGGAGAAGATTAGCAGCAAGCGACATGGTGAGATCCTTATGTGATAATTCAATGACTCATGATTCAGAATGTAATAACTCCAATGATGAAAGTTATGAGAGTTGTTGGTACAATGAAGAAGGGTCATTATTTGAATACAAGGAGGATAATGAGCCTACAATTGAAGATCAAGATCCTTGTGAAGAGGAAATCATTGAATATGAAATCACAAGTGAGGGTATGGATAGCCAAGTGGAGAGTGAGCAACAAGAAGAAGGGTTGTTATATGAAAGTGTAGAAACTGTGACATTGGAGGATGAAGAAGAACATGACATCATTGTTTCGACTTCATCAATGATATTGACTGATAAACCACCAATGAATCCATATATTTCATCTACATCATATCATATCCTCTACGAGCTACGAAAGGCTTCTCCCCAAGCTCATCATCCAAAGTCTTATGTTGTTGGTGCTGATTTTGGTTCAAACTCATCACTTGCCAAGCTTGAAGGCAAGTACAACAACAATTTTCAAGTTGTCTTGCATGACGCTTATTACGGGCGTCAACCGCTTGTTGATGTGGCGCTCAGGTAAGTCTCTCTCAACCACAATTTTATAATAACACATTGGGGACAATGTGCATCTTTAGTTTGGGGGGAGAGATTTAATTTTTTTCAGTTTATTTCAGTTTTTTTTTTTTCGTTTAGTTAGTTTTTTGTTAGTGTCATGTATTGATATCTGAGCTGGAATATTGATTGAACTACTGTTATTCACTTGTGCAATGGATTAAAATCTTAATTGTGTGCTTGACTCATAACTTTTTGAATTAAATTGGATGTGTATTAGAAGGTTGCTCATGTAGATGTAAAACATTTGTTATTCTCGCATATCACCTCTGTTATATTTGGTTTGTGGAATGATTGATTGAACATGGAATAGAATTTGTTTGACATACTCTCTTGAAGCGAAATCCTTGATGATTTTTGTTTGGAAAGTGATTTAGGCAAGTTTTCTTTGGAACGATTGAGCCTTTCAAGCCTACCTATGAATTTTTACCATAGTATACCCAAAGTTGAGCCTTAGCCTGTTTTAAAATTTTTTTTTTTTTCATAGCTTAGCGGCGAAATTTGAATTCGTATCTTAAATTCTTTTCACCCTGAACGTAACTTATTATGCCATGAGCCTTGAAGCAAGTTTGGGGGGATAAC
Organism: Cannabis sativa; assembly: GCF_029168945.1. Taxonomy (NCBI): domain Eukaryota; kingdom Viridiplantae; phylum Streptophyta; class Magnoliopsida; order Rosales; family Cannabaceae; genus Cannabis; species Cannabis sativa. The sequence goes on from NC_083601.1 coordinate 67,699,941, forward strand.
TGCTGTAAGTGGAAAATAGAGTGTAGGAATGAGAGATTGAAAAAAAAGGAATAATATTGTGTGTTGTGCCTATGAAAAAGAAGAAAGAAAAAAAAAAGAAAAAAAAATGTGTCTTCTTGAATAAAAAAATTAAGAAAATTATGAGGTACACACATAGGAAAAAAATATGCAATCTCTTACTATCTTCTTTGGGATATATGAAAAAGAAAAAATGGATAAGTGTGGGTGCTTGTTTGGTATAATTGTGCTTATGGTATAATGTAACCTAAATGACTTCTCATCTACCCATTTTGCCTAAGCCATGCTATTATAACCGAAAAAGACCTTTTGATTCTGAGCAAAAAAATTGTCAACATTAGTGGAGAGAGGTATGTCATCCAAACTTATTGATCATGTGTTAGTGGAATGTTGGGAAGTGTAGAATGGTTGTGATATGAATGTCAAATACTTCTAAATTGTACATCCAAGTTAGTTCTTAGAGTTATCGAGTTGAAATTCTGGTTATTGATTGCTTGAAGTTGTGCAGGTGGTAGTGGTAGTTCAATCATTGGAAGGTTTAGTTATCTATTACATTGTTTTTTTAGTTTAGTTGAGTTTTAGCTTTACTCGGGGGCGAGTAAAGATTCAGTTTGGGGGAATTTGTTAGGCTATTTTTAGCCTAAGTTTTGGGTCACATTTTATAGTTATTTTTCTTCTTTATTATTGTTTTTGGAATAGAATTACGCTTGTTTTCTTTGGTTTCAGGTTTCTACACTTGGGATGTATAAATTGGATAAATTTCGGAAAACAGTGATCTATAAAATAGAGAAAATTTTGAAAGAGAATAAAGCTGAAAGTTTCAGCCTAAATTCGACTATGTTCTGGTCATATTTTGGAAGAAGTCAAAACATAAAAGTTTTAGATCTCTTTCTTATCTTTCCAACGCATCTTGAATCAGCTCATTTGGAGTTCGGATGAGAAAGTTATGCTCATTTTACTAAAACAGATCGAAGCTGAAAATTCCATCTCGCGCGGCCGTTTCCATGGCCCGCGGCTAGAAAGTACGGGCGAAACGTAGTTTTTTGATGCACTTTTGGCCGCGGCGAGCGTCCGTACGGTCAGGGGTATTTTTGTCCAACGAACCCTAAAAATTAGATATAAATAGAAAACTGCGATTGGAAGTCAAGGAGAGCGATTTGGAACCCTAAAACACAGCAGAAAGAGGCAGGAAGAGCATAGAGATTCAAAGTGAAGACCCAGAATTCATCCACCAACAGTTTCTTTCTCTATTCCTCTTTAATTTATTTATGTTGAATATTGTTATAGGAATGGTTATGGATTTATTTCTGAACTAAATTTCCCATTTAGGGAGGATGATGATTGTTGTTTAATGTTTTGCCTAGTTAATGTTTAATTACCATTCCTCAATTCTTGTGTGTGAAATTATCTTAATTTGTTCTTAATTTCATGTTTAAGATTGATCACCTTGTGCATGCTCTATGATCTCAATTCAAAATCTGAAAAGTGAGAATTGAGAATGCTAAAATTAAGATAATCAATGTTCTATGTGAAACGAAAGTATTTGCATGACTTATGTGACGAGTAGATTATTACTTAATGCTGATTTCATGTTAGTTTAATTAAGGAATTAATTAGATAACATGTGATTTAGAATCTAGAAGATCTGAAAGGAGCTAGGTTATTTCATAATCTGTCATTCACTCCAAGAATAGGATAGTAATTATTCATTAACAATTTGGGTAAACAACAACAGGATTCTCCTCCCTATTGCCTCATCTTGCTCAACTTTAAAGTGTGTTATTAAGTTTTCTGAATTTCTTTCATATTTTACTGCTTTTAATTCATAATTGCTTTCGATTTACCGAATAGAATCATAAGTATAATTTAGTGGTACTTAATCCAATTCCCTGTGGGATCGACCTCACCTGTGTGAGATTTACTACTTGATTGCGTATACTTGCGTAGTGTTTATAATCTTTCGCAACATAAGGCTCCTTTGTGAGAAATCAAATTTTCAAAATTTAAAGCCTACTAATATCAGAAACTAATTTTAATTAATTAAAAAAAATTAATAAAAATTAATTTTATTCTGACAATTAGATTTTTGATTAAAAATTCAGATTCTACACAAAATTCTACCAAAAATTGGCTTTTGTTTCAATGAAAAACGATTTTTGAATCAAAAGCTGTGAAGAAAACAAGTTTGGTGCACAGGGGTATGCATTGCACCAAACTCTTGAGATCGAACCTAAACATATCAGGATTAACTAACAAATCAAAGAACATGTATAATACTCTTGAGATCGAACCTAAACATATCAGGATTAAGATCATTTGATCTAGGATCAACGGGTGATATTGAATTGAATAGATATTACGGTAAATTTTAATATATCTAATCAAAGTTCAATATCGGTCCCTTCCGATGTATACTCCATACATCCGACACTGGTAAACTTTGCCAATGCCTTGGAAAGGACATAACACTTATCCAAGGTGTAAGAATACATATCGCTGATTATACCATGTCAGTCTAAATCTAGTGAATTGACAAATCAGGGAATAAACTTTCGAACATATAATTAAGATTATATTCCACTATGCTGACAACACTGTAATCATTAACAAATTCATATGTTCTGGACTTAAATAGAATTCATACATTATGTATATATAATCATGAAATAAATCATGTGAACCATGCAACATTAAATGTTATTTCTGATCTTTATTAATAAGTAAATCTGATTATATTGAAATGAGTTTTATTAGGGCATAAAACCCAACAGACACATCATTTGAATCATCATCAATAGCATTATCAGCAAGTATGTCATCCTCTGCATCTAAGATTTTTTATTCTTCATCTTCATCGTCATCGATAGAACTATCGACATCAGGAACTGTTAGTAGACTTTGAGGGACATCCATTGATGTTGGTGGATGATTAGTTCATTGCACATTTAACACCCCCAAATCTACAAATAGTGAAGAATTTGATGAATTTGTTTCACGTACCATATCGATGTCAATATCACTTATGTCATCGGTGTCATTAGTAATTTTGTCCCAAAGTTGGCGATGATTAACATCTTGGACAACTCTCCAATTATGACCTCTAATAAAATCATTTATAAAGAAAACTTGATTGGCCAGAATGTACGGCTCATCTTTGTACCATTGACTACTTATACTAGTGGTGTTATTTTCAGTGATTACTTTTTTTCTTCTTAGATCTTTGTTGAACCGTTTCTACTTAAATAATACAACCGAATAAGCACCACTAGAAGACAAATGAAAATTTTCTAAAAGTTCATCGTAATAGTCAAAACCTTGTGTCCCCTTAACAGACACACCACTATTTTGAGTTAAGGGTTTTTTTATCTCTTTCGAGTGTAACAAATCGAATCCCATTCACTATACACGCTGGATAAGAGTAAACCACAATATCAGACCCAGATGCTAAAGCTAGAAGTTCATCACCATGCTCTAAAGACTCGAGACGATTTAGTTCATATATCTGCATATAGTAAAATATTGTAATATAAATTTGAGAATAAACCAAAATATTCTAATAGATATCTTCAAAGTCCAAATGTGCAAGGCAATATACCTTCTTATGAAACCAATTGGGAAATTCTTTCTCATGTAAAAGATTATGGCCGTTAGAAACTTCATCCCTATGTCGAATCTCATTAAAGTGTTCCCTAATAAAACAAACAAATTCTTACAAATCCATGTGTTAATTCAATATACTAAGTACTAACGCAGTACACATTGATTAACTTACTCCATATACAGATCGATTTGAGAATAATTATGCAATATGAACCACTCAGCTTTCTTTCGATCTTCATCATCCAATGGAATTATCGTTTGTTTTCCAAGTGGACGACATTGGTATTCAAACATAGTTAGGTGAAGAGGGACAACAGGTGTATCCGCATTACGATCAAGATAATTAAATCTTGTTTGTATGCCTTTGAAGTACATGGAACAAAATGTCAACGCCTCATCCACAACATATAATTCAGCGATAGACCCTTCTAGACGAGCTTTGTTTTCAACATAATTTTCCAATTTTTTTTATGTACCTTTCAAAAGGATACATCCATCTCATAAATACCGAGCTACCCATTATAGCTTCTTCTGGTAAATGTAGCACCAAATGGATCATAATATCAAAAAATGTTAGAGGATAGATCAACTCCATCTTACACAAAATATGAATGAGATCTTCTTGAGCCTTCTCCATATATTTCACATTTAGTGTCCTTGAACATAGCATTCGAAAGAATTGGCAAAGTTCTATGATGGTGCTTGATGTTCTTTTATCCAAAAACTTGCCAACACAAACTGGGAGTAATCGCTGCATTATCACATGGCAATCATGAGACTTTAATCCAATAATATTTGTGTCATTTTTGTTTACCTTATTCTTATAGTTAGAACAAAATCCATCTGGCAATTTAACTCCCTTCAAAAATTGACAAAACTCTTTCTTCAGTAGTCAGCACATAAGGTGTGTGAGGCTTTATTAACCTTTTGTTAGCATCTTCGTAAATCCATAGCGACTGTCGGACACCTAGTTTTTCCAAATCATGACGTCTTGCATTAATGGTGTCTTTTGATTTGTCATTATCCAAAAGTGTTCCAAGAATATTGTCACACACATTCTTCTCAACATGCATGATATCTATGTTTTGTTTCAAATCATTTAAACTCCAATATTCAAGTTCATAAAATATGCTTTTTTTCCTCCAATTACTTGTATCCCCACTTCTTTTCCTTTTAACACTACCAAAAGATATATGTTTTCCAGGAACTTTACTTGGTAGGGCATTTACTTATTCTAATATCTCTTCACAAGTAAATCTTCTAGGAGGATGTCTCTGTTGGGAATATTTTACCAGGATCTAGATTTACTAACGAGTATGTTTCATTAACATCCTAAATATAAATTCTCTAAAACAATGAAAATAAACACATAAGGGCATAAGGGTTTAAGAAAACCTTACATTGATTGCAGCAGAATATAATAACTCCTTCCGTTCAAGATATCTAGCCCTTGATTCCTTTCTGTAGCAGAGCATTATCAAGATCTGAACCTGGATCTCTTTCTCTCCTTCGGGTTTGGTTACCACCGTCTTACTCACTATGATTGAGTACTTGACTTGCTATGTGTGGGCATGGCACTCATTCACTCAAGGTTCGAATATGGAAGAACAATGAAGGAGGTGAGAAATCAGTAAAGAAGGAACTCTCTCATCTGGTTGGTTGAATAGTCATGTTTGACATTAGTTTATCAAAATGTCAAGTGGATGAGATGAGAGCATCATGTTCCTTTTATAGTGTTTCAACTAGGGCTTAGGTTTGAATTATATGGATTAAAAAATAATAAAATATTGAGCAAAAATACTTCTTGGTCGTACACTTAAGTGGACCAATTTCTAGTTAGATTTTTGCCACTTTATTTCAACCACTTATTCTTCTTTCCAATAATACTATATTGTCCAATTCAATCCTATAAATGCCAAAACTATTTACTTAATAATTATAATTAATTACTAAATAAAATTGTCATTTATGTAATTTATCAATTAGACCACGCAAAGTCTCTTAATTAATAAATTGACCCTAAAACCTCTTTTCTTCACAATTAAGCCCTTGCTTAGCGAAATTTTTTAAATAAGATAGTCTAATTTTAGAATTATAATTGATTAATTAAAATCAATTAACTGAGTCTGCAAGCAGTATTATCTCAACTAGTGAGAAGACCGTGGGCCTATATAACCGAGCTTTCAATAAGTAGATCTAGAATTCACCAAGTAAATTCTTAACTTATTAATTCCGCTTTGCGCCACTATAGATTTGGAATTGAATAGCACTCTCAGTTATATAGAACGCTCTATATGTACCACGTTATAGATACGTTATTATTATCCATTGTTACAATCCTAATAGTCAAAGATCCTCTATAGATGATTTACACTGAATAGGAACAAATTTACCATTCTACCCTTCAATGTATTTTATCCTTAAAACACTTAGCAACCTATAAATGATATTTTAGTAAACTAATATAATTACTGAAATGAGATCTCAATCATTTATCTCTATTCAGTCAAGCTTGAAGGAAATCATCGTTTCACTTTTAAATACTTATAGAAGCTATAGATTCCATATTTATGATCAGCGCTCCACTCAATTGAACTACCATGTTCCCAAGATGTAAGTATCCACCAAAACCAAAAGTTAGCTTCCACGAAATACTCAAAGAACATAAATAATATAACTAAGCTGAACCTAACCATATCAGGATTAAGATCCATAGACCGTAGATCAACCATTGATATTGACTTAGAAAGATATAATGGTAAGTTTATGATATCTTATCCAAGATCAATATCGGTCCCTTCCAATGTATACTCCATACATCCGATACTGGTAAAAAAATTTAATGCCCTGGAAAGGACATAAATCTTATCCGAGGTGTAAGTATACCTTATCGCTGATTATCATGCCAGTCGAAATCCAGTGAACTGACAAATCATGGGAATTAAACTTTTGAGCATATAATCATGATTATATTCCACTGTGCTGACTACACCATAATCATGAACAAATATATAGACATATTTACATATGTTTTGGACTTAATAGAATTTATACATTAAACATAATCATGAAATAAATCATGTGAACCATGCAACATAAAACGATTTCTGATCTTTATTAATTAGTGTTGCCCCTGATTTCACCTAATATACGTGGACCAACCGAACAGGGACACGTGGATCAGATAACTTATGAATATTTGCTAAGTCTTTGTATGCCACAAGGAAACACCCTGGGCATAGGTCCCGGAGGAGGCACCCGGAGTACAAGGTGCTCCCGGAAGCTCGCATAGCATAAAGCCTCTCCGTGAGGTGTCAGGCTTCTCCTGAGCAATCAAGTCGCGTTTAATGCTGCATGGGAGGAAGCGTGTTGGGACTGCAACACGCAATAAAGTCTGATGACACAACCTCCAACCAGTAGTGCCACAGTAATGATCATTTAAGTCTAGCGACGGCTACACTGCGAAGAGTCACATCAATCACAAGGCAAAAAGGACATTCTTCATAAAAACCCTACAGCACCTAGGGATTTGACCATGCATTACCCATGGTATATTCATTGGGAATACCCAACTTTATGGATACTTACAGATACACTTGTAAGAACAATTCTAGGGATTACCCCACCAAAACACTATAAATACCCCCTCAAAGCTCATTAAATGTGATCGGGAATCTTGGGCTGCATATGAGTAAGAAGAGTAAATACTCACCAAGAACATTCTCTGTATTTATAAGGGTGACATTCTCCCAAGCATAAATGCTGTATTAAATACATCCATAAATAACAAAGACTCGTGGACTAAGGCTCATTAACGCCCCAACCACGTAAAAATCCTTCTCTCACTTTCTTACAGCTCAATAGTATAATCATATTATATTAGTTGCCGAAAACCTCGGTCAACATTTTGGTGCTTTCATTGAGATCTGAAGAAAGCTGCTACAAAACAAGCATTTGACTTCACAAAAATGGTGGAGACAAGAAGAAATACTCGTCAGCCTCGCCCTCTGGAAGACGCTCAAGACCCAAACGAGGAAGATGTAGCCTCAAGAGCAGCAGAGGAGTCCGAGGAAGAAGAAATAGTCCCCGACGATGACTACGAGGGAAACCTCGATGAGTAAGCCTATGACGAAGGTAGTTACTCAGAGCTGGTGCTTCTTAGACAAAAAGCTATCGATCACGAAGCCGAGATCGAAGCTCAGAAAGCGCAAAACCAGAAAATGCAGGAAGTGATGCTGGCCATGCAAAAAGCCATGGAAGCAGCTGGCATTCACGTGCACCCCAAGGCAATGACCGTTGGACTCGACAAGGAGCCAGCGACATCTTCGCCTAATTCCCAGCAGCAGAAATCTAGGGAGCCTAGCCCTATAAGATATCCTGCTGAGGGGAATCAAACAAAAAACCCTACTTCTACCCCTGGGCGAAAGAAAAAGGTGCAGGATCCGCGAAAGGTCGGCTCAGATTTCCCTAAAGGGAAAGGTCCGCAGAGGGGCAAGCCCCAAAAAGGGAGTCTTGGCCCTCAGGATCGAGGGGACCGGAAAAGCATTTCTGTACACCAGGAACCCGGGGGTAGAGGGAGAAGAGGACAGAGATGTCCTCCCGTTGATCTGAGAAATCAAATCAATGGGAACCAAGGTGACCTTCGGGATCACCTTGACCAAAAAAGATACGGACCCGTGGTTTCCTCGGGTACGTTGAATGAAGGAATTATGGCGGAACTTGCCATACTCCGAAAAGACATTGCCCGAGTCTCCCGGAGGCAGAAGGGAGACGACTCCGATTCAGACAGCGAGGATCGAGAGCCACGTGCCAAGCACATCCTGGAGGCGGAGCTCCGTAAAAACTTCAAGATGCCCGAAATGGCAGCATATACCGGGAACTCCGATCCCAGCGACCACCTGTCACGGTTCAACCGTGTCATGACGGTCATGAGGGTCAGCAATGACGCCAAGTGTCTGTGCTTCCCACTCACTCTAAGTGGGTCCGCGGAGGAATGGTTCAAAAAACTGGAACAAGGATCTGTGGGCTGTTGGAACAAGCTACAGACCAACTTCTGGAGACAGTTTGTCGCCGCAAGAAAGGTCAACCTGGAGGTCAGTGCCTTGACCAATATCAAGCAACTGCCCACCGAGACCTTGAAAAATTACATCAAGAGGTTTCGAGAGGAAGCCTCGAAAACCAAGAAGGTTGATGACGGACAACAGCTTGCACTTCTCCAGGCAGGAATCCGTACTGGAACTCCCTTCTGGAATGAGTTGCAGCAAGAGGGGGCTGCTAGCCTCCAGGACTTCCAGAAGAGAGTCCAAAAATATATCAACCTCGAAGAAGCCCAAATCGTGGCTTATGGGGGCTACTACCCCACCGGAATATCAGGGTTTATGCCCGGAGTATCGCCCCTGCATCGCCCCGACTGCGACCCCACAAACAAGTGGTATACAGTTCTCTGCTACCCCCGGGTATAGCCAGGGCCAAGCTTTGGCACCAGCATCTTCTCATTTTGGCAACCCGTCTGGAGCAAATGGGCAAGCTCCTTCACACTCCGCTCCGGCTGCTAGCTTAACAGGCCCTTCCCAGGGATCAAGGAGTAAAAGGTCCTCCAAAGGCAGCACCCGGACGGGAGAGAAGCGCCAGAAAAAGGGGTACACCCCCCAATATACTCAATACACGGAGCTATCGGACTCCCAGGAACGTGTGTACTTCGCCACTAGGCAAAATACACACTACCGGAGACCACAGCCGTTGTACAAAGACAGCTCCCGAAAAGATCCGAGCAAAAGATGAGAGTACCACAACGACATTGGTCACAGCACCAATGAATGTAAGAATCTCAAGGACGAGATCGAAAATCTAATCTGATTGGGCCACCTCTATGAGTGGATCAAGAATAGGTTGCCCCACCTTACTCCGGGTCAGGTGGCTGGGGGTATGCCTCCGGGAACACCAGGGGGTACAGCAAGAGTATTGGCTCCAGCTGCTCCCGCAGGTGATGCCCAGCATATCCCCGGACTGCCGCCCCGGCCTAATGGACGGGTAGCCATGATCTCCGGAGGTCCCCATATCGGGGGGAATACTCGCAAGGAGTGAAAGCGATACGCCGAGGCCGCAAAACACAATGAGATATGGGAAGTTACTCAACTCCTAGCTCAAAGGCCTCGGTTGAGGGACCAACCCATCACGTTCACGGAAGAAGACGCCAAGACGGTGCGTTTCCCCCATCACGACCCGTTGGTCATAGAGACCCCCATCGCGAATAAAGTGGTGGCCAGAGTCTTAATTGACAATGGGAGTTCCGTGAACCTGCTCTTCAAAGAAGCCTTCACCGCGATAGGCTTAACAGATCGTGACCTCTCGCCTAGCGGATCCCAGCTCACAGGGTTTAACGGGACGACACTTATCCCAATGGGAAAAGTGAGGCTCCCGGTTACCCTGTGCCCGGACACTCCCCAGAGCACGTTTAAATACTGCACCTTCGTGGTGGTGGACTGTCCGACAGCCTACAACGCGATCCTCGGCCGACCGGCCCTAGTAGACTTTGGCGCAGTCACTTCAATCCGACATCTGTGCCTAAAGTTCCCTACCCAGGAGGCCGGAGTCGGGACTGTGAGGGGAAATCAGGGGGAAGCGAGGCAATGTTATAATGTCGCAACCCACCTGCCCGTACTTATGGTCCGGGAGTCCGCTGAGCCAGAGATGGCTGAAGAGGATGAGTTGGATCCTCGTGTAGGGTCCGAAAGAATCGTGGAACCAATGGAGGACGTCGAAGAAATACCAGTGTGCGACGTCGACTCCACCAAAGTACTTCGGTTAGGGAAAAACCTGGATCCGGAGGAAAAGGACAAAATAATAAAAACGCTTGAGGGCGCCATCGACATCTTTGCATGGCGCCAAGAAGACATGACTGGCATAAGCCCTCATGTCATCACACATGTACTCAATGTCAATCTGGACATGCCTCCTGTCCAGCAAAAGAGATGCCCGCTCGACTCGGTGAAAGCCGAAGCTCTAGAGAAAGAGGTGGACAAACTTTTGACTAACGGCATGATCCGCGACGTGTATTATCCGGAGTGGCTGGCCAATCCGGTCTTGGTGCCCAAGCCGAATGGAACTTGACGAGTTTGTATAGACTTCACCGATCTAAACAAAGCTTGTCCAAAGGACTGTTTCCCGCTGCCCAGGATCGACCAGATGGTAGATGCCACTTCCGGATTCAAGCTGTTATCCTTCATGGATGCCTATGCTGGGTACAATCAAATAAAAATGCATACGGCGGACCAGGAGTGCACTAGCTTTAGGACCGATAAGGGGGTATACTGCTACCTAGTCATGCCTTTCAGACTAAAAAACGCCAGAGCAACCTATCAAAGAATGGTTAACCGGATGTTTAAAGGCCTCCTGGGGCGGAACATGGAGGTGTAAGTGGACGACATGCTCGTCAAATCCAAAGCATGCAACAGCCATGCAAGCGACTTAGAAGAATGCTTTGAAGTGGTCTGGAGATACGGCATGAAACTCAACCCAAAGAAATGCACCTTCGGGGTCAAATCAGGAAAGTTCCTGGGTTTCATAGTCAGCCAAAGGGGGATTGAAGCAAACCCGGAGAAAATCCAAGTTCTCCTGAGTATGCCATCCCCCAAGAAGCATAAAGATGTGCAGAGCTTGACCAGAAAGGTAGCTGCATTGAGCCGTTTTATCTCACGGTCCACGGACAAGTGCATACCCTTCTTCAACGTGCTAAAGAAATGCCAGAAGTTCGAATGGTCGGACGAGTGCGAGGAGGCATTCAGAAAGCTAAAAGACCACATGTCCAAGCCTCCTATCCTATCAAAACCCATCCTCAGAGAAGACTTATTTCTTTATTTGGCCGTCTCTGAACACGCGGTCAGCGCTGCTCTGGTCCGGGAAGAAGAAAAAACTTAGCATCCCGTGTACTATGTCAGTAAGCGCATGATAGGGGCCGAAACGAGATACCCGGTCATTAAAAAACTGGTATTTTGCCTCCTGATGGCGTCAAGGAAGTTAAGGCCATACTTCCAAGCCCATCCGATCAAGATTCTGACCAATCACCCGCTCCGGCAAGTCCTCCAAAAGCCTGAAGCGTCCGGAAGGCTCCTCAAGTGGGCAATGGAACTAAGTCAATTCGACTTGCACTACGTCCCCCGGATTTCTATAAAAGGCCAAGCCTTGGCAGACTTCATTACTGAATGCAACGAAGCCGAGGCAACAGCAAACACGCCGATACCACCAATCCCCACGTGGAGGGTATTCGTGGACGGAGCTTCTAATGAGAACGGTTCTGGAGCCGGAGTGGCTATGATATCACCAACTGGACTGCGACTCCAGGCGGCCCTCCGATTCGACTTCACAGCTTCAAACAATGAGGCCGAATGTGAAGCCCTGATAGTAGGGCTGAAATTGGCAAAAGCTGTAGGAGCCAAAAGAGTGGAGGTCTACAGTGACTCCCAACTGGTCGTAAACTAGGTATCCGGAGAATACCAAACCCGCGGCGAGCGGATGGCCGCGTACGTAACAATAGTCTGAGAACTCCTCCACGAGTTCGCGGACTACAAAATAGAAAGAATCCCTCGAGAAAAGAACGCTCACGCGGACTGTCTGGCCAAGTTAGCCTCGGATAGCGAAATCGAAGAGTTGGGGGTAGTACCAGTGGAACGCTTGGCAAAGCCAAGGATCAAAATAAAAGAGACCACACTAACGGTTGGGCAAGAACCTAGCTGGATGGTCCCCATCATAAAATACATAACAACAGGTGAGTTGCCCCAAGAGAGGGCACTGTCTCGGAAGATTCAGTATCAGGCTCATCGTTATGTGATGATGGATCAAATTCTCTACCGGAGAGGACTCAGCATGCCTTATTTAAGGTGTGTATCGGACCCTGAAGCTAGACAAATCATGCTAGAGGTCCACGAAGGGTTCTGTGGAGATCATACGGGAGGACCCAGCCTCTCAAAGAAAATATTGAGGCAAGGGTACTTTTGGCCAACAATGAAAAAAGATTGTATAGACTATGTCCAAAAGTGTGACTCGTGCCAAAGGTACGCGAACATACCGAGAGCCCCTCCAAATGAGATCACCCTGATGACCAGTCCCTGGCCCTTCGCGGTTTGGGGAATAGATCTGATCGGGTCCCTGCCAACAGGAAAAGGAGGGGTAAAGTATGCAATAGTAGCAGTAGACTACTTCACCAAATGGACAGAGGCTGAGCCTATGAAGACAATAACTGCCAAGAAAGCATTGGACTTTGTTATCAAAAACATAGTTTGTCGATACGGCTTGCCTCACAAAATAGTCTCTGACAATGGAAAGCAATTTGATTGCGAGGAATTTACTGACTTCTGTAACCAACACGGAGTAGTGAAAAGCTTCTCCACGGTAGCCAGGCCTCAAACAAACGGCCAGGCGGAAGCAGTCAATAAAATCCTAAAGGTCACCTTGAAGAAGAAGCTGATGGCCTGCAAAAACAACTGGCCTGGAGAATTGCCAAGGGTATTATGGGCCTACCGGACGACCCCCAGAACCACGACCGGTCACTCGCCTTTTTCAATGGCCTACGGTTGTGAAGCGATGGTCCCGGTAGAAACATTATTCCCATCCCACAGGAGGACGACTTACGATCCTGCCACGAATCAAGCTCTGCTTCAAGAGGCTTTGGATCAAGTCGAAGAACTCCGGGATGAGTCTCAAATACGGATGGCTGCTTATCAAAAGAAGGTGACCAAGTATTTTAACTCTAAGGTTAAAAACAGAAAATTTGCTATTGGGGATATGGTCCTAAGAAGAGTCTTCCCAGCCACCCAGGAACTAGGAGTGGGGGTACTTGGGCCAAATTGGGAAGGACCATATGAAATCGAGGACGAGATCGGCTTCGGCACTTACAAGCTAAAAGGAATGGATGGAACCATTGTGCCAAGAGCCTGGAATGCCGATCACCTCAGAAAATATTACCAATAACAAAAATATAACTTAGATTTTGTTCAAAGAGTTTGTACCGTCCAAATGTATACCTCCTCTACATGTTGAATAAAACTGAGTGCCTTAAAAACAAAGTTTCTATGCCACTCAGGGGGGTACTAGGGTATACCGCACGGACAGACAGAAAAACAAACTAAGTAAAATATCCTGACCCAAAGGGCAGGTCAAAAGTATGCACAAAAATGGAAAGCATAAGTATAAAAACCCTGATCCAAAGGACAGGTTAAAAAGAGAAATATGTGGCAAAAGAAAGATCACATATAAAATATCCTGACCCAAAGGGCAGGTCATATACATACAAACGGCCAGGGGATAGGCCTTAAAAAAAATTGTCTCCCCTTCGAATAAAAACTGCTACCTAAATATATTGTTCCAAGGCAGCAACAAATATGTACAAAGAAAAAAAAAGAGATAATAATAATAATAGAAGCGGGTGGAATCTTGGTTGTACTGGGTCAATCTCGAAGCAGCTCAGTCAATGCGCGGAGGAAGGCGAGGTCCAATACGTGCCTCTACCATGGCATCAAGCTTCTTCTTCTTTTCTCAAAATTTGGCAATCATTTCCTCAGGTTTGGGATAGAAGGTAAGCTTGATATTTTGGTCGTTGGTAGACCAAGCCATGTAGACCCCATCGTCGAAGTTCTTCGGGCACCGGCCACAGGAAACAGGAGAAAGGAGCTCGGCTCTTTTTGCCTTCTTGATGGTTTGCTCCTTGAAGTCCCTGAGCTCCTTCAACTCCGCGGCTAGAGCAGCCTTGGACTCTAAGTTCGCCTGGTGAGTTTCCTCTAAGGATCTCACCTTGGCAACCATTTCGTCCAAAGTTTTCCTGGCCTCCCGGAGCTCCCGCTTGGCCTTATCAGCAGCCTCGCTTTGTGCCTTCAGCTCCTCCTGTTGTTGGGCCTCCAGCCTGTCCCTCCGCTGGGCCTCGTCCCGGATCATGGCCTCCGCTTGGGCCTCCCTCCGTTTGGCCTCCTCCTCATTGGCCTTGGCAGCCGCCTCCCGGTGCTCAGCAGCCTCCTGGTAGAGCTGCCTCTCCGAAGTGAGGTCCTGAAGGACCTTCCCCAAAATCAGACAGAACGAAGCCATGATTAATGACGTTCTTGGAGAGGCGGCCAGCCTCAGCAGCAAGCTGAAAAACAATACGAGTGTAAGAAAGAATCCCCAAAAAAGAAAAATAAAGGGAAAAGCAAACTTGTAAAACACTTACCACAGTGAGGGAGTGGCAGAGGTCCTGGACCTGAAAGATAGAGTTCAGGGAGGCACAAGTTGCGAACCACTTGGGCGCGCACCGGGTAAGCTGAGAAGCAAACTCACCAGTCATCTCCGCGGCGAAAGGAGCCAAGGTGGGCCCGAGGAAGCGACAGAACCAGTCCGACAGAAGGTCCAAGTTTAGGTCCCACGGATCCTGGTACTCCGGGTTGTTGATGGTTTCGTGCATCTCAACCCGCAGAACCCTCCTAAGGGCTTCCACCTCGGCAAATCCCCGGGAGTACTCGTCCATGGCATAGTTATGCTTGGCTATCCGGAGCTCTTGCCTCACCTCATCCCCAGGAACTGGAGTAAGCACAATGTTGGGAGGAGCAGGATGTTCTTCCATGGGGGAGACCCCACCGTCGAGACCATGGGCAGGAGTGTCAGCTCTCCGAGGCCGCTTGGGCTCATCCTGGGCAACCATCTTGCCCTTGCGCTTGCGAATCAGAGCAACCTCGGGCTCTTCTTCACCTTCTTCAGCGTCCCCAGGAAGAGCCCGGAGCTCTCCCGCACCTTCTGCGACTTCCTCAGAAAAGCCCCATTGCTTTTCTTGACATTCTCCCGGTAGCACCTCCTCGTCATCTACTAAGTCAATAGTGTCAGGGGGAGCGCTGGAAGAGGCCCTTAGGGCAGGGGCTATTGGGGAAGAAGTAAAGGCCGGAGGAGCCTCAGGAGTATGAACTCCGGCAAGCTGGTCCAAGATGGCGTCCATGGAGGTACCGGTTTAACAAAAATAGGCAAGTGTTAGACATCCGTGGGAAACCCCTTACACAAGATATGGCAAATAAACTACTCCTACCCGAACTTCCTAATTCGGCCCTAGCAAAGTCCTGAACTTTAATGCTGGCAGCATCCTCTCCAAGGTAGCTGTCCGAAGGCCGGAACCAGCTGGATGTAATGTAAGCTGAAGGACCTAAGGGAACAGGTTCTGGAGGACCAGAACCCACCCGGGACCGACCTAGAAAATCTCCTAAGTTTGAAAAATAGAACTCCTTCAAACGATCCCCCCACCGGGTCGAGGGCATCCTAAACCTATATAGACGCTCGTCGAACCCAACGGGTCTACGACTGGCATATTCGCCAACAGAAGGAACATAATGAATTATCAAAGGAGACTTACTGCCAGCACCGGAAGTGCTGGCACCAGGAGCCCCTGAGTTTTGGCTCTCGAACCGAAGGCTGTGGCCTAGGAGCCCTTCTCTCCGAAGAATCCTCAACGCGAAGGGACCTCCCAGCGGGACGATCTCCAATCTCTTCTTGAAGAATCTTGTCAAAAAATTTAGTCTCGGACTTCACGGAAATCGCCTGGCTTCTTCTTACCACTAGACTCCCCACGCGAAGTCCCCACCCGGAGGCCGCCTGGGCCTGCAAGTATGCCTTCTCCTGTGCCTTCCGGTAGAGATAGTCCTGATATTTTTTCTCTGCCGTGGCGATAATCTCGTCCCGGAAGGTCTTCTCCGCGACCGACGCACTTACATTGGGACAGATGACCCGGGAGAGGTTTGAGTCCTCCACGGATTGATGCGGAAGGATAAGTTTGGCCTTCCTGCAGTTTTCCGTAGTGACCAAACCCCCGACGTGAAGGTCGGCTCAGTCATAAGAGGCAAAGGCCTGGGCCCTCCGGAGGAAGGTCTGTGTAGGGGCCGTCCGCTGATAGGGAGGGATCCTCACCCACTCGGTAAGGAGCTCCGGGTGGTCCACTGCCCTGAACCCGGAGGAAAAGAAAAGGCGATGGCGATACTCCTTGACGTGAGTCTGCCTATTATATGGAACCACCCCTTTGTTAGCAGGATGGATCCGGAAACCATAAAAACCGTCCTTAAGTTTGTCCCCCTTCTTGGGGACGGATACAAGTTCATAAAAATACAAAATTTCCGCCGGGCGGGGAGATCCCCATCCGCGGGCGGCATAAAAAATGAATAAGCCTGAGAGCAGGCGATAAGCTTGGGGAATGAGTTGGTATGGTGCGAGGCCGACAAAAACAAGAAAATTAATAAAATAGTCCTGAAGAGGAAGCATGGCAGCGGCCATCAGGTGCGTCTGGCTCCAGGCTCCAAAGCCGTCATAGTTATGGTTGGGCGTCTCCGAGTCGCGAGGTGGCCGATGGTAGGTTCCAGATGTGGAAGGCTTGATCCCAGCAACTTCCACAATATTCTCCAGTTGATGGGGACAGGTTAAAGTGGAATGAAGCTCAGCCGCTTCCCATCCGGTCACCCGGGACTTATACCCCTCCTGGGCAACGGGTCCCAAGGAGACCTCTTCTAGAGTAGCCATGCGTTTCCCACTTGCCTTTGAGGATTTCGAACCAGAGGCAGACACTTTCTATTCTGTGAAAAGAAAAAAAAAAGAAAGAGAAAATCCCAGCAGTTAGGCCCCATACCAAACCCTAAGTCAAGAAAAAGGGAATGGGGGTCCCCTAACCGCTGGAAAGAGGCCCCCTCCGGACACGTGTCACACGGGAAACCCTAGAAAGATTCCCTAAACAAGTGTCGGGTGCAGTAAAATCGCAGAAGGTGGTTTTACACAATAAGGGGAACAGAAAGAAAAAGACCCTATTCTATGCCCTAAACAACCATTGAACGAAGAACGTATGGTCTTCATCAACGAGAATGCACAATAATAATAGAGGCATGATAATGGCGATCCTACAACTAAAGCAGTAAATGCAAAACAGAATACATAAAGAACCTAAACACTTGCATACCCAGAAAAGAACAAACAGAACGAGTAAAAGCATGTCACTACCAAAGGATGCAAGAAACTTACAGTGAAGTGTTGAACTGGGGGTCCTGTTGTGAGTCGAGTAAAGACGAGAAGGACCGATAGCAGCAAGCAAGGAAGAACTGGAAAAAATGGCAAAGTGTTCAAAGGTTTCGTGCTGGTTTTGAGAATTTTCTCTCTAGGAAATTCAAGCAAAGTTGGCAAGAAATGGAAAGTAACCGAAATGAAGGAAAGGTGGTGGCTTTTATAGGCAAAAGTGCATGAGGAACAGGCGTCACCACCTACCAATCGAACGGTGGGGGAAACGCACGATTCAAATACCTAAAGATCAACGGGCTAGATTGATTTGCAATAAAGGCGGTGGAAACGTTTGAGTATCCGTCTGACACCATTAATGTGCCGCATCAATCAACGGGCACGAAACGAATCGACCTCTGCAAAAAGCGAATCGCTGCATTTAATGCCATCATTAGATGCACCCTCACGAGCTCCAAGCTCGTGCCGGGAAACCGAGGAGTCGGCCGGAGACACCTTTGCAAAAAGCGAATCGTTGCATTAAATGCCATCATTAAATACGCCCTCACGCGCTCTAAGCTTGAGCCAGGGAACCGAGGAGTCAACCGGAGGTACCTGAGCAAGCCTTGGTTTATTTTTCAAGTAAACAAGGCTTGGGGGGTAAATGTTGCCCCTGATTTCACCTAATATACGTGGACCAACCGAACAGGGACACGTGGATCAGATAACTTATGAATATTTGCTAAGTCTTTGTATGCCACAAGGAAACACCCTGGGCATAGGTCCCGGAGGAGGCACCCGGAGTACAAGGTGCTCCCGGAAGCTCGCATAGCATAAAGCCTCTCCGTGAGGTGTCACGCTTCTCCTGAGCAATCAAGTCCCATTTAATGCTGCATGGGAGGAAGCGTGTTGGGACTGCAACACGCAATAAAGTCTGACGGCACAACCTCCAACCAGCAGCGCCACAGTAATGATCATTTAAGTCTAGCGATGGCTACACTGCGAAGAGTCACATCAATCACAAGGCAAAAAGGACATTCTTCATAAAAACCCTACAACACCTAGGGATTTGACCATGCATTACCCATGGTATATTCATTGGGAATACCCAACTTTATGGATACTTACAGATACACTTGTAAGAAGAATTCTAGGGATTACCCCACCAGAACACTATAAATACCCCCTCAAAGCTCATTAAATGGGATCGAGAATCTTGGGCTGCATATGAGCAAGAAGAATAAATACTCACCAAGAACATTCTCCGTATTTATAAGGGTGACATTCTCCCAAGCATAAATGCTGTATTAAATACATCCATAAATAACAAAGACTCGTGGACTAAGGCTCATTAACGCCCCAACCACGTAAAAATCCTTCTCTCACTTTCTTACAGCTCAATAATATAATCATATTTTATTAGTTGCCGAAAACCTCGGTCAACAATTAGTAAATCTGATTTTATTGAAATGGGTTTTATTTAGGGAACAAAACGAAAAATTCTCTTCTCAATTGTTCCATCAAATGTGCAATCATATCTCATTCGATGATTAGACAGTAAAAACCTCCTATGGCCAACATAAGAGGTCTTACCGAGCACTCTCATGGAACAAGTGTCTTCGTTACATGTAGGGCAAGTCTTGTAACCTCGACCACTCCACCCAAATAAACTACTACGAGCAAGAAAATCATTCACAATCCCCAACAGAGTCGCACGCATCTTAAACATTGAATTGGTAGTAGCATCTCTTATATCAACCCCATTCACCCATAATTCCTTCAATTCATCCATCAATGGCCTTAAAAATACATCCATATCCGTTCCTGGTGATTTGGCTCCAAGAATAAGAGTAGTCAACATGAAGTTGTTGTCCTTCATACACAAGCACGATGGAAGATTATAGATTGCCAACACTACAGGCCACATGCTTACGATTCACTCATATTTCCAAATGGATTAAATCAATCAGCAGCCAACCCTAAGCAAACATTTTTTGAGTCTCTCGCAAAATCGGGATGCCTGTTGTCAAAGTTTTTCAACGCTTTTGTGCATCTACAGGATGACACATGACACCATCTTCTCTAACTCTCCCAGTATGATGCCATACCATCTCCTTTGCAGTATGTCCAGAACTATACAACCTTTTCAGACGTGGAGTCAACTAAAAGTAACGCATCACCTTTTGTGGTATCTTCTTTCCATTTGTTGCTTCGTTAATCCATCTACTAGTCCCACACACCGGACAAGATTCTTTAGATGCATTTTCATTGTAAAATAAGCAATAATCATGTACACACACATGAATTGATTGATACCCCAAGCCTAATCTACTTATCTTTTTCTTGGCCTCATAATGTGATGTAGGTATGTTGTTCTCCTTTGGAAAAGAAAACTTCAACAGTTTCAATAATTCATCAAATATATTATTCGGAATTTTTCCTTGCACTTTTAAATGCATCAATTTTGTGTTGGAAATTATTTTACCAGGATCTTAGATCTACTCACAAGTATGTTGATTAACACCCTAAATATGAACTTTCTAAAACGATGAAATAAACACATATAAAGTTTAGGAAACCTTACATTGGGTGCAGCAAAATAATATGACTCCTTCCGTTCAGATATCTAGCCCTTGATTCCTTTCTGTAGCAGAGCATTATCAATATCTGAACCTGGATCTCTTTCTCTGAATCTTTGATGCTGAAACTCCTTCTTGCTGACAGTCTTTCTTCACGATCTTCCTCACTATGGTTGAGGTATCACTTGCTGTGTGTGGGCACTACTCATACACTAAGAATTTCGAAATTTGAGAGGGAAGAAAGAGAGAGGAAGTGGTCGGCCAGATAGGGAGAGAGAAGGCTCAGGTTTTTCTGAATCAGAATTGTAATTTTCCTGAAGCCTTCACTATCTATTTATAGCATTCCACTAGGGTTAGGTTTGAATTATTTGGCATTAAAATAATAAAAATATCAGTTTAAATTGCCTACAAAAGTGGCCGGCCATGCTTAGTGGATTTGGGCCTCACTTTTTGCAATTTTGCAGTTTTATCTTTTCTGCATCTGATTTTCTCAAAAACGCCAATTTTCAAATTCAACCATTTAAATGCCAATTCTAACTATTTAATAACTATAAATAATTATTAAATAATATTGTCATTTATCATATTTATTAATTGAACCATACAAAGTATCATAATTAACAAATATGCCCCTAAAACTCTTTCTTTACAATTTCGCCCTTACTTAGTGAAAAATACATAAATAGACATAGTCTAATTTGTGAATTATAATTGATTAATCAAAACCAATTACATGAGTCTTACAAGCAATATTGTCTCAACTAGTGCGGGGACCATGGGTCTATATAACCGAGCTTCCAATAAGTAGATCAAGAATTTATTACTAAAATTCACTAACTTATTAATTCTTCGTTGAATCCACGCATAGAACTTAGAATTGCACTCTCAGTATATAGAATGCTCTATATGTTCCACCATATAGACACATCATTAGTTATCCATTGTTATAATCCTAATGTGATCAATGATCCTATATATGAATGATCTACACTGTAAAGGGATTAGATTACCGTTACACCCTACAATGTATTTTATCCTTAAAACACTTGACCCCGTATAAATGATATTTCAGCTTATGTGAAATGAGTACTCCACCATTTATGTTCGTTTGGTCAAGCTCGAAGGAGATCATCCTTTGCTTACTATTCGCCAGATAGAAGCTATAGATTCCATGTTTATGCTAGCGCTCCCACTCAATTGCACTACCGTGTTCCCAAAATATACGTATCACCCTGACCTAAAAGTAGGCTTAACTAACAAATCAAAGAACACGAATAGCCTTTCAAGATTGAGCCTTATCATAACAGGATTAAGAACATTTGATCTAGGATCAACTAGGCGATATTGACTTGAATAGATATTACGGTAAGTTCAATAAATCTAAGTCAAAGTTCAATATCGGTCCCTTCCGATGCATACTCCATGCATCCAACCTGAGCTTTACTTTAACCAATGCTCTGGAAAGAACATAGCACTTCTCCAAATGCAAGTAAACTCTATTGTAGATTATCATATCAGTAAAACCTTATGTCTGATAAATCTAGGAAACTTTATTCACATAGTCATGTTTACTTTCCAATGTGTTGACGGCACAATAAACAGGATCAAGTATGTGAAAAGGGTTTCAGATTATTTTATACATTATGTACATATAATCATGAAATAAATCATGTGAACCATGCAACATTAAATGTTATTTCTGATCTATATTAATAAGTAAATCTGATTATATTGAAATGAGTTTTATTTAGGGCATAAAACCCAACAGTTTGCTAGAATATTGAGCAACGATATCCAATCACAGCCAGGGTACAACTCAGCTTCAATCTCCTTAAATATTTTGTCGTAATGACCACTATGATTTTCGTCAGCAGTAGTTGTTGTCTCATCAACTATTGAAAAAAAGAAATCATTTATGACATCAGCCATCTCATCATCACCTTCATTGTCCTCGTGAATACCATTGACAAGAGGTCAACTTGATTCTCTATGCCAAATCCACTTTTGATAACAACTTCCAAAGCCCTTGTCAAAAATATGTATCTGCACGATTAATAGATCATGTCATCTCATATTTTGACATCTCACGCATGGACATAAAATTTTTCCACTAGAGTCTATATGTTTCAATGCAAATTCAATAAAGGCTTGAACACTTTCCCAATAAGCATCATCACAACGATTTTTTTGTTATCCAACTTTTATCAATCTCCATCTAAAAAAAATTTAAATAAAGAAGATTATTATGATGAATTTTAAACAACTTATGGTCACTTATTATGATGAATTATCTTTATTATTATGAATTCATTATTTATTCACTTAATTTTTTTAATTATTAAACTTATTTATTATTTTTAATTTTTTTATTTAAATTATTTTTAAAAATATTATTTAAAATTATGAAACTTTTTAAATTGAATAATTAACATATCATATATTTTTTCTATTTTTAATAAATTAAAATGACTATTATGATAAATTATTTAATTATTCATATTTTTAGAAATCATGAATTATTTTTACAATCATTTACTTATGATAATGAAACTTTTAGAAATATTATATTAATTTATATCTCACATCTCACATTTTTCTCAATATCAAGACTTATAATATGACAAGTTAATTAATAACTATTCATCATATTAATTTAAATATAAATTTCTTACTTATTAAATTGTTAAATTATGTAATCGTAAAAATATTAATCTAAAAAAATTTAAATTATTTACTTAAGTTTTAATATTTCAATTTTTATTAAATTAAAAATGAAGTTCAAAATTAATTTATAATTTATTTTTAATTTTCTACTACAATTTGGGCAACATAGTATAGTATAAACTGTTGATTGAATATAAATATCACCTTTATTACACAGTTTGTATTCTAATTTCTAATTATAGTGCCACCACTATAGGACGAAACCTAAATCAAATAAACATAAAATAAATCCAAATCAAAACCTAATTCAAAAGGAAAAAAATATAAAATTTATTTTATAGATTTAAATAATATAAATTCATTACTCACATTCTAAAGGATTGAACTTCTTTATACAAAATCGGTCGTCTTCCGCAGCCTATTGAAAGACACCATAGTCAACTCTTGCAATCCAAACAAGTGAGAGAGATTATTGTCATAGAGACGAAAATAAAAAATAAAAAGTGTAGGGATTTTTGGGCTTACGGACGGCTTGGAGGGTGTGCTCCGACGACGGCTTGGACGGCACCGACGGCCAGATTTGGCCAAAAAAAAAACTATTTTGGCTGAGAGAGAGGCCAAATATGGAGAGGGTTGGAGGAAAATGGTGAAGCAGAGGCAGAGCTTGGAGTCCAAGTTAACCTTGACTATGAGCATTGGATTGTTAGTAATCAACTCTTGATGGGTTGCACAGCTCCATGACTGAAGCCATAGCAACAGAGGTAATGGGGTGTTATACCTCTGCTTCTCTTTGGAGAGCCCTAGAGAATCTCCATGGAGCTCATTCTAAGTCCAAAATGGATGGCACAAGAACGACCATTCAGATTATAAGTAAAGGTAACACTACCATGGTTGAGTATCTTTGACAAAAAAAAAAAAAAAGCCTGTGACCGTTTGGCACTTGTAGGGGACCCTTAGCTTGAAACTCACCTTATTGCTAATATTTTATCTGGTTTGGATGTTGACTATCTCCCTATTGTGTCTTAAATCGAGGCTCGTATTAGTACCACTTGGTAGGAGTTACAGGAATTGGTACTCAGTTTTTCTAGCAAGATTGAATTGCATCATAACTTGAATGGCAACCCTAAGTCCACAGCCTTGCCTAATGTAAATTTGGCCAACAGATCTCATTACACTAGTCGCGAACTAGGACAAACACCACCACTGAACACACCATCTAGTCGAGGGAACTACTCCAACAACAGTCGTGGTGGTAACACTAGAGGAAGAGGTTGTGGATGTTTCAATAGTCGAGGGAACTACTCCAACAACAGTGGTGGTGGTAACACTAGAGGAAGAGGTTGTGGATGTTTCAACAACAATAACAACTCAAAACTCACTTGCCAAGTTTGTAGGAAGTTTGGTCACTCTGTTGCTATCTGTTACAATAGGTATGATGATACCTATATGGGAACAGACCCTCACAACAATAGAGCACAGGGAAAACCAAGGCCATCAGCTTTTGTTGCTACTCCTAAACTTATCAATAATGATGCTTGGTATGCAGACAATAGGTCCAGCAACCATGTCACAACAGATGGAGGTAATCTAAACCAGAAACATGAATATGGTGGCAAGGATAAGTTAATTGTTGGTAATGGTTATCCCTTAACCAGCACTCACATTAGATCTGGTACATTGCCTACAAAAGAACCTCTTACATCCCTTGGTTTAAAAGATGTCTGAGGTGTCCTTGATATTATTAAAAATCTCATAAGTATATCTCAACTAACAAAAGATAATGATATACAATTGAATTTGACTCTCACGTTTATGTCGTGAAGCACAAGGCCACAAGAAAGTACTACTTCAAGGGATGCTTAGAGATGGCTTGTACCAATTCAGCTCTATTCCTGTGAAGTTTAATCAGCCCGATTCGGTCACTAAACTAGTAGTTGTCTACTCTGCAAATACTATCCAACAGTCAAATTTTCTTTTCGAGAATGATGCTCGGCATCAACGTTTAGGTCATCCATCTGATAGGTTTCTTCGACTTGTCTTAAACTCTAGCAATGTACCAGTTTGAATTAATGAAAAATTAAGTTTCTGTGATGCATGTCAATATTGAAAATCTCATGCTCCACCTTTCAAATTGTTTAACAGTAAGGCCACAAAAATGGTTGAATTAATCCACTCAGATTTATGGGGACCTTCCCCAGTTAATTCCAACACTAACTTCAAATTTTACATCCATTTTGTTAATGACTACAGTTGGTTATATCCCCTCAAACAAAAATTAGATGCCTTAAATGCCTTTATTCAATTTAAAACCATGGCTGAAAATTAATTTGAAACTCTTTGAAGACCCTACCAAACCAAACTATGTGTATAAATTGCACAAATCTTTGTATGGCCTAAAATAAGCACCAAGGGCATGTTTTAACAGGTTGAAAGGCACTTTAATTGGCTGGAAGTTTAAAAAATCTAAAGTTGACACTTCCCTTATCTATTACAAGGATAAAAAACTAATCATTTTAGTGCTCATCTATGTAGATGATATACCATAGTGACATGGAACAATGGAGACAAATTAAAAGAGTTTATCATTTAACTCAACAGGTTGTTTTCACTCAAAGACTTGAGAGATCTGTTGGAATTTATTTTACCAAGATCTTAGATCTACTCACAAGTATGTTGATTAACACCCTAAATATGAACTTTCTACAACGATGAAATAAACACATATAAAGTTTAGGAAACCTTACATTGGGTGCAGCGGAATTAAATGACTCCTTCCGTTCAGATATCTAGCCCTTGATTCTTTTCTGTTACAGAGCATTATCAATATCTGAACCTGGATCTCTTTCTCTGAATCTTTAGTGCTGAAACTCCTTCTTGCTGAAAATCTTTCTTCACGATCTTCCTCACTATGATTGAGGTATTGCTTGATGTGTGTGGGCACTACTATAATCACTAAGATTTCAAAATTTAAGAGGGAAGAAAGAGAGAGGGAGTGGTCAGCCAGATAGGGAGAGAGAAGGCTCAGGTTTTTCTGAATCAGAAGTGTGAAAATTTAAGTGTAAATTTCCTGAAGCCTTCACTATCTATTTATAGCATTCCACTAGGGTTAGGTTTAAATTATTTGGCATTAGAATAATGAAAATATCAGTTTAAATTACCTACAAAATTGGTCGGCCCTATACAAGTGGATTTGGGCCTCACTTTTTAAATTTTGCAGTTTTATCTTTTCTGCATCTGATTTTCTCAAAAACGCCAATTTTCAAATTCAACCATTTAAATGCCAATTCTAACTATTTAATAACTATAAATAATTATTAAATAATATTGTCATTTATCATATTTATTAATTGAACCATACAAAGTATCATAATTAACAAATATGCCCCTAAAACTCTTTCTTTACAATTTCGCCCTTACTTAGTGAAAAAATTCACAAATAGACATAGTCTAATTTGAGAATTATAATTGATTAATCAAAACCAATTATATGAGTCTTACAAGCAATATTATCTCAACTAGTGCGGGGATCATGGGTCTATATAACCGAGCTTCCAATAAGTAGATCAAGAATTTAGCACTAAAATTCACTAACTTATTAATTCTTCGTTGAATCCACGCATAGAACTTAGAATTGCACTCTCAGTATATAGAATGCTTTATATGTTCCACCATATAGACGCATCATTAATTATCCATTGTTATAATCCTGATGTGATCAATGATCCTCTATATGAATGATCTACACTGTAAAGGGATTAGATTACCGTAACACCCTACAATGTATTTTATCCTTAAAACACTTGACCCCGTATAAATGATATTTCAGCTTATGTGAAATGAGTACTCCACCATTTATGTTCGTTTGGTCAAGCTCGAAGGAGATCATCCTTTGCTTACTATTCGCCAGATAGAAGCTATAGATTCCATGTTTATGCTAGCGCTCCCACTCAATTGCACTACCGTGTTCCGAAAATGTACGTATCACCCTGACCTAAAAGTAGGCTTAACTAACAAATCAAAGAACACGAATAGCCTTTCAAGATTGAGCCTAATCATAACAGGATTAAGAACATTTGATCTAGGATCAACTAGGCGATATTGACTTGAATAGATATTACGGTAAGTTTAATAAATCTAAGTCAAAGTTCAATATCGGTCCCTTCCGATGCATACTCCATGCATCCAACCTGAGTTTTACTCTAACCAATGCTCTGGAAAGAACATAGCATTTCTCCAAATGCAAGTAAACTCTGTTGTAGATTATCATATCAGTAAAACCCTGTGTCTGATAAATCTAGGAAACTTTATTCACATAGTCATGTTTACTTTCCAATGTGTTGACAGCACAATAAACAGGATCAAGTATGTGAAAAGGGTTTCAGACGAATTCATACATTATGTACATATAATCATGAAATAAATCATGTGAACCATGCAACATTAAATTTTATTTCTGATCTATATTAATAAGTAAATCTGATTATATTGAAATGAGTTTTATTTAGGGCATAAAACCCAACAAACTCCCACTTGCACTAATATAAAACAAAAAGTGCATTTCAAATAATCTCAACACCTTGATATACAAATCAAGTGTAGTAGTAGTAAACTCCTCGTAATAGGATCTGAAAGGTTGAATTAAACACAACCTTTTCTCCACCATTACTCTTCCTTTAATAACAAAATCATTTATAATGTGAAATTCCTCTCTATATGTCTACTCTCTTGGGATACTGGATTCTATACCTTTGGCAACTACTTTTGGTTAATCAGGAAATTAACAACAGTAGTTTAAGGCAATTTGGAATGGTGCCAAAAATGTATAGAACTTTCCTTAGACTAAATAAGTACCTTTCCTGCAACCTTAACATTCAGTCCCTCTCTGGTAGACCTATAGACTTCAGATAGGTTTTTACACTTCTCCAAAATCACTATTCCACCCCCAGAGTAATCACCATCTTATCAGACAAATTTACTAGCACAGAGGCAAATTTCGAAATCTGATATAGTGTAGTCTAAGAGTTTTAAACACACCCTTATAGACTAACATATAGTTCCTCTTCTTTATCTTAAGATTTACTTGATTGTCTTCCAATGTTCTTCTCCTGGATTAATCTGATACCTACTCATTACTCCCACTCAACAGCAGGTGTCTGGTCTAAGGCATACAAAAGCATATATAAGACCTCTCACTGTTGATATAAGAAATGGCTTTATCTTTTCTGGAATAGTTGAGACTTTTCCTTAGATAAATAAAATCTATGTCTAAGAAGTTGTGAAGCTTCTTTAGATTGCCATTAGAAAGAAAATCCTTCAGCATCTTACTAAAGTAAGTTGCTTGCATTAGAGTAAGTAATTACCAGGTATACCACAAGACATAGGTTTAGATAAACTCAAACCTATAATACTAGGAACAGGAAGTTTGTTAAGTCCATTGAATAGACTTATAAATGAAAATTTCCTTTTATGTCCTTGTAATAGAAAACTTTAGGTTACTCCATGTGAATGGATTAAACCATAGATCTATTGGCTTTCTTCTTAGTTTCTTATCTTGACAATCCATTACTTGTTTAAACTCACAATGGATTTTAATCACTAGTGTCTCCCAAGTCATAAGAAGGTGAGTTCCTAGAAACTCTCCCACTACGACAAGGTACCGTGAATTATGTCGAAGAAAACTAAATGGTATTGATCTCTTCAGTTGTGACAAGACAACAGAGGCAGTGGGATCATCATATGTTATATAAGATGATAGAACACTTTTGGAATCAAGAAAAATATCTCCTTTATTTGCTACTTGTTTTCAGACTTAGTCATTATCTTAGAAAAGTAGTATTTGTTTGAACAAACACTTTCTTATCTATTGACAATGGGATGGTCCACCCCTAATCACTTAGAACAGCTAACAAACCATGGTTAACAGTTCTAGCTTTTCTTAAGATTTTGATTAGGTCATCCATGAATCTAGTAATGATTTACATTAAGTATACAACCATTACATCATTCTGAAATTGTATTACCATAGAAGGAATTAGGCAACAACTAGTAACTAATCATCAACATGCAACTCGAAATTTCTGGGGAGGTAAGTTTGGATATAATTCAAAAATCAAATTAATGATCTTTGAACTGCATATCAACTAACTATTTCTCCACCCCTATCAGTTCGCAAGATCTTTAACCACTTACTTTAATGGTTTTAACCATTGCTAGAAATTAATGAAATTTTTCAAACATTTCAAATTTCTTTGCATAAGGTATAATCTAGAGTGATCGTTTTAAGAATACAACAAAAAACTCATATCCACCCCTGAATGTACATCCATCTGCGAATGAGATGAACTACTTTCAGTGGATATAGGCATATTAACTCTTTGCAGAGATTGATCTTGTCAAATCCACTATGAACAAGATACAAATGCCATAGATTAAAAAAAATGTGGTAGTGTCTTTTGATGACTTAGGTTTATAAAAGAATTCTTAGAATAGTGCAAGTGGATCCTGGTCACAGAATACCTAACTCATATTCCATACAGTTTGAATCCATTAATAAAAGATGGATATTAAACACTTGAGAAAGTGTAACTGTATTGTATCTGGAATAAGAAATATAAGAAAATTTCTATTTGGAATCTAAAATTAAAGTCAAAGACTTAAAATTTATACCAAATATAATGAGTAATTCTATCTTGGACCACCACTACTAATTTAATTCTAAGTCTTATTTGCCCATACAAGCAGGAGATTTCTAAGATTGAGGATTTATATCAATTGGGAATAGAATTTTGGGATTGTAATCATATGCGTCATTTAATTTCTTAAGAGAAAATATAGAATGACATGAAATGATTTATAGACCATTCATCCAATGATATGTTTTGAAGCTAATTCGAAATGAATAAGCTAAGAGGAATTAGGATAATTTCGTTTATAAATAAGAATCCAACGATGCTTCGATTAGCGAATGTCAAAGTAATCTTATTTATACAATCTTCTTGTTTCATATCGTAAAAATACTAGTCTAAGGTGTCATCAATTGATGAACAGCTAGATGTCGCATATACAATATTTATCTTTCGAGATCTAACACTATTATGTATGTCTAATGGTGAAAATCCACTAGGGATTTATCTCATTAGATAAACAAGACAAGTTAGACCAACAATGAAGATTCGAAATTAAACTACAACTTAATAACAGAAAATAATATGGTTCAATATAAATTCATACACAATTCAGAAATTATAAACATATAGCAAGTAGGAATGACAAGTTAAAATACTAAAACTTACAATCCTAAATAATTTCCAAGGTTTTCAACAAACTGATATCAGTGTCCCGTTTAGGCAAGAGTCAAAGCTACCATCCATTGAATAGAGTTCTCAGCTCATCTAAAATGTTAAACATTCTAGCAACCTTTTATTCGATCAAGATTGGAATTCAGCGTTGTCCCGTTTAGGCGAGAGTCAAGGCAATTCTATCTTATGAGCTTCCACCATTGTTTCATAATTTGCAAGTCAAGTATGGTCGCCACCATTAGGGTGATCCATACCATACAAAACACTTACAAACTACTTATCATTCAAGATTAAACGGTGCGAAATTGCTAATGAACGTTCCTCCATTAGGGAGGATTACTCACTAAAACAAACGCGGTGTAAAACCTACAATGGAGATCGAATATCTTAATAATAAAGCTCATTATTTAAAAAGAGTTGTATTTTCTTTGATTCTCTTTATTTAATCTATTTATTTTAAATATATATATTTATTAATTAAAATTTCCAATTTAGAATGAAAAATTCTAAATATAAATTTTAATTTAATATTTATAAATTTTACTTAGATGGATATGAAAATAACATGAATTATTTCCATCTTAGTAATAATTTCCAATAAATATTTAGAAAAATATTCAATTTAAGTTGTTACAAAATTAATTTAAATTAATTTACAACTCAAATTTAATTTTTTATAAATATATATATTGCATTTCGAAAAATTAAAGTATTCTAGGACACAATTTTCGAAATTGCATGTTAAAATAAAAATTAATCTTGGAAAAACTATTCTAATTTAATGTTGGCCCAAAATTAATTAATAAAATTAATTTACAACAAAAAAAATATATAATTTTCCTATTTAATTAAATATATAAGAAAATTTCAAATATTTAAGTATGATGATGAAAATCAACTTAAATATTAATTTTCTATTTAATTAAATACACTAGAAAAATACTTCAAGCAAAAATATCATCTATCTAGATTTTCCTTTGACTAATTAATTCAATGTCTAATAATATACTTTAATTCAATTTATTTTAAATTAATCAATAAATGAAAAAATCATTGATTTAAGTTGGTCCAAAATTAAAATAAATAATTTACAACTTTAATCTATTTTTCAAATAAAATTCAAAATTCTAGCATTTAAGAAATGCAATTTCAAAATTTGATTAATAAAATAAAGAAAAAATATATTTTGAAAAATTATTTAAATTTAGTTGAAAAAATAAATTTCAACTAAAAATAATTTTCTATTTAATTAAGTGTCATGAAAAAGAAATATTTAAGTATCATGATGAAAATCAACTTAGGTATTTAATTTTCAAATTAATTAAATGTATTAAATTCAAGAAATAAATAATTAAATGTAGAGAAGGCTTAATTATTAATCTCTAGTTTAATACTAGGAAAAATTATACTTAAAATAAATTGTACCAAAATTAATTATTTAAATAATTAATTTCACAATGTATAATATTTTCCTATTTAATATTAGAAATAATAAGTAGTCTAGAAATAACTATCTAGAAAATATCTTATTTGACTAAGTATCTTTTCCAAAAAAAAAATTGAAAAAATATCTAATTTAAGTTGTATTAGAAAAAATCTAGAACTTAAATATTTTTAAATTTAAATTTAATTAAATATCAAAAATTAAGTTGTAACCACTTAATTTAAAAATATTTCATTTTAAGTTAATATTCAAAAAGATATTAACTTAAAAAAAATATCTAAAGAATCTAAATAACCAATGCCTAAAATTCCTCAACTTAATTTTGAAATTTGAAATTCAAAAGATATTCAGATTTAAGTTGATTAGATATAGATAACTAAATATCAACTTAAATAGGAATATTTAATGAAAAATTTAAATTAAGCTTCAGAAAGAATCTAGATGGTTATAATTCTATATTTAATTAAATACAAGAAAATACACATAGTTTAGCTTAGAATAAAATTCTTTAAACTATGATTTTCTTAAATTAATTTCAAAATAAATGAAATTAATTATGTTGCTAATCAATTTTATTAGGTTAAACTAGTTTAATTAACCTAGTACAGTTATTCAAATCAGGCAAATGGGTCTCCACAATTGGGGTGGTTCATGTGAGGGGGTGCTGGGTTCAGTATGTCGTACCCACTACTATGGCTCCAAACTCTCACACAAGGTCCAAAAGAGAGGAATTTAACCTTAAAATGAACAACTGTTATTAATTGACTAAGCCCAAAAACTAAATGGGACTAAATAAAATCTATCAAGAACTATGACATTTTATTTAGCAACATTAACCTATATGTATCTATAATTAAATTAAACACATAGGCTCACACAGGCACACTTTGGATGGGTCCTATCATGTTGCTAGGTCATACACAGATGAAAGAAGATTGTAAATATACCTGTTACAAATTATTAACTTGACCAAGGGAGCCATGAGTTAAAATCAGATCATTGGATCTGTCAACAAGTTAACCATGGTTATTTGCAATCAAGCAATAATAGGTTTTGAAAACTTACACATAAGCTAAAACACAAACTCCTGCAACAAGGTTAGCTGGATAGTTGGATGTAGGATTTAGTTAATTTTAAATTAAATAATTAATTTCGAAATAATTAATTAATTAAAAAAAATTCGAAAAATTAAAAAAAAAATTGAAATTAAATTAAAAATTCAAATTTAAAATTAACCTACAATTTTGAAAAATTAGGTTTCAACCAACCTAAATATCATTTCAAAATTTGCTAACTACTTTTAAAAATTAAATGTTATTTTATAAATAAAATTAAATAAAAAATTAAAAAAGATAAATGAATATCTTTTTGAGATTTTAAATGTAATTTAAATAAATAAAATAACAAAATTTAAAAGTTAGCAAAATATCTTACATCTTTTTAAAAATTACATGATTATAGTTATCTTATTTTAAATTTAAATAAGGTCAAATTATTTAAAAAAAGATTTAATTTAAAAAATTTAAAATCTAACGTTAAATTTAAAAATAAGATAATATATAATCAAATTTTAAAAATAAGATAAATTATTAAGCAAATAAGATAGATACTAACTATTTTTTAAATTCAAATTACACTAATATCTTGAATTAAATTTAAAAAATATTAAATTAATTCAAAATGATAATTAGAATTGAATTAGGAATAGTAATAGTATAAATACAGAACTACGCAAAAATCGGAAGTTAATTCCATGAAAAAGCATGAAAAAACGAAAAAATTGCGAGCTGTACGGACAGTTTTCGCGCGCGCATGAGAATTTCAACACAACTCCGATTTTTTCGAATCTTCAAAAAATCATAACTAATTCAAATTAAATCGAAATTGAGTTCTGTAAAAAAGTAACTTGCTTAATTATTTCCATACTATCCAATAAAAATAATTCCAGAAACAGATATTCAACTATTTTTAACGAAAATTCACAAACACCAATCAATCATCAAATAACACTCAATACAACATGATACCATCCAAAACATCAAACAATCATTTTAAAGTCCAAATTTCTTGAAAGTAAATCAATTACCATGGCTCTGAGGCAAGTTGTTGGAATTTATTTTACTAGGATCTTAGATCTACTCACAAGTATGTTGATTAACACCCTAAATATGAACTTTCTACAACGATGAAATATACACATATAAAATTTAAGAAACCTTACATTGGGTGCAGCGGAATTAAATGACTCCTTCCATTCAGATATCTAGCCCTTGATTCCTTTCTATTGCAGAGCATTATCAATATCTGAACCTGGATCTCTTTCTCTGAATCTTTAGTGCTGAAACTCCTTCTTGCTGAAAATCTTTCTTCACGATCTTCCTCACTATGATTGAGGTATTGCTTGCTGTGTGTGGGCACTACTATAATTACTAAGATTTCAAAATTTAAGAGGGAAGAAAGAGAGAGGGAGTGGTCAGCCAGATAGGGAGAGAGAAGGCTCAGGTTTTTCTGAATCAGAAGTGTGAAAATCTAAGTGTAAATTTCCTGAAGCCTTCACTATCTATTTATAGCATTCCACTGGGGTTAGGTTTGAATTATTTGGCATTAAAATAATGAAAATATCAGTTTAAATTTCCTACAAAAGTGGCCGGCCCGATACAAGTGGATTTCGGCATCACTTTTTGAAATTTTGCAGTTTTATCTTTTCTGCATCTGATTTTCTCAAAAACGCCAATTTTCAAATTCAACCATTTAAATGTCAATTCTAACTATTTAATAACTATAAATAATTATTAAATAATATTGTCATTTATCATATTTATTAATTGAACCATACAAAGTATCATAATTAACAAATATGCCCCTAAAACTCTTTCTTTACAATTTTGCCCTTACTTAGTGAAAAAATTCACAAATAGACATAGTCTAATTTGAGAATTATAATTGATTAATCAAAACCAATTATATGAGTCTTACAAGCAATATTATCTCAACTAGTGCGGGGACCATTGGTCTATATAACCGAGCTTCCAATAAGTAGATCAAGAATTTAGCACTAAAATTCACTAACTTATTAATTCTTCGTTGAATCCACGCATAGAACTTAGAATTGCACTCTCAGTATATAGAATGCTCTATATGTTCTACCATATAGACGCATCATTAGTTATCCATTGTTATAATCCTGATGAGATCAATGGTCCTCTATATGAATGATCTACACTGTAAAGGGATTAGATTACCGTAACACCCTACAATGTATTTTATCCTTAAAAGACTTGACCCCGTATAAATGATATTTCAGCTTATGTGAAATGAGTACTCCACCATTTATGTTCGTTTGGTCAAGCTCGAAGGAGATCATCCTTTACTTACTATTCGCCAGATAGAAGCTATAGATTCCATGTTTATGCTAGCGCTCCCACTCAATTGCACTACCGTGTTCCCAAAATGTACGTATCACCCTGACCTAAAAGTAGGCTTAACTAACAAATCAAAGAACACGAATAGCCTTTCAAGATTGAGCCTAATCATAACAGGATTAAAGAACATTTGATCTAGGATCAACTAGGCGATATTGACTTGAATAGATATTATGGTAAGTTTAATAAATCTAAGTCAAAGTTCAATATCGGTCCCTTCCGATGCATACTCCATGCATCCAACCTGAGCTTTACTCTAACCAATGCTCTGGAAAGAACATAGCATTTCTCCAAATGCAAGTAAACTCTGTTGTAGATTATCATATCAGTAAAACCCTGTGTCTGATAAATCTAGGAAACTTTATTCACATAGTCATGTTTACTTTCCAATGTGTTAACAGCACAATAAACAGGATCAAGTATGTGAAAAGGGTTTCAGACGAATTCATACATTATGTACATATAATCATGAAATAAATCATGTAAACCATGCAACATTAAATGTTATTTCTGATCTATATTAATAAGTAAATCTGATTATATTAAAATGAATTTTATTTAGGGCATAAAACCCAACAAGATCTTCACTACTTCTTAAGAATTGAAGTCACTAGGGATGAAACAGGGTTATACCTCACTCAAAGGAAGTATATTGAAGAACTTCTAAGCAGACATGACATGGTAAATTTAAAGCTCTGTCTAACACCTATTGTAACAGGAAAATCCATTTTGTTGACAAGTGGAGAAATCATGCATAATCTAACAATTAACAGAAGCTTAATTGGGGCTCTGCAATATTTATGTCATACTAGACGAGATATTAGCTTTGTTGTAAATAAGCTCAGCCAATTCTTAAAAGCACCTACAACAGTTCACTGGGGGCAGCAAAACGAATCCTAAGATATTAAAAAGGCACCCTACATCATGGACTTCACATTGGTTATAGTGACAAATTAAGCTTCATAGGCTATTTTGATGCAGACTAGGGTGTTGTGTCGATGACAGAAGGTCAGTTGGTGGTTATTGTGAATACTTTGGTGAAACCTTGATATCGTGGTCATCGAAGAAATAAGTTGTGGTCGCTAGGTCCAGTACAGAGTTCGAATACAGGGCTCTTGCTCATGTTGCTACTGAAATTACTTGGGTTGAATCCTTACTTAAAGAACTACAGTTTTTTATCCTCAACATTTGTCACATGGAATGATAATGTCAGTGTCATAGTGAGGAAGATCGTGAAAAAAGACATTCAACAAGAAGGAGATTCAGCATTACAGAAAGGAGAGAAAGAGATTCAGGTTCAGATCTTGATAATACTCTGCGACAGAAAGGATACAAGGGTTAGAGATCTGAACAGAAGGAGACATATTATTCCGCTGCACCCAATGTAAGGTTTCTCATACTTTATATGTGTTTTATTTATAATCATTTTAGAAGTTCATATTTAGGGTGTTAATCAACATACTTGTGAGTAGATCTGAGATCCTGGTAAAATAATATCCAAAAAATGGCCTCAGAGGCATGGTAATTGATTTGTTTGCACGAAATTTGGATTTAAAACGATTTGTTTGTTATTTGGATGGTATCATGTTGTTTTGTGTGTTGTATGATGATTGATTGATGTTTGTGAATTTTCGTGAAAAATAATTGAAAATCTATTGCTGGAATTATTTTTATTGGATAGTTTGAAAAAAATTAAGCAATTTATATTTTTACAGAACTCAATTTCGATTCAATTTGAATTAGTTATGATTTTTTGAAGTTTTGAAAAATATGAGGGTGACATCACTCACCCACGCGCGCGGGAATCCCTTGTTTCTCGGTCGTGTGCGGGTTCGGACAGCCCCTTGTCCGAGATTTCTCGGTCTGAAGGCACCGTGTGTGCCTGGGGCTGGGCTACGCGCGCGTAGATGCTGCTAGCAGCATCCGTGGGCATGTCTTTCAGCCCATTCCGCCCGTGTGCATGCCTAGGACGGTATGCATTGCATACCGTCCGTAGTGCATGCATTTTTTTCGTTTTTCTTCGATTTTTCATGTTATTTCATGGAATTAACTTCCGATTTTTTGTGTAGTTTTGTATTTTGATTTTTACTTTTCAATTTTCAAATCTAATATCAGAAATAAATTAATTTGAATTTTTTAAATTTAATTTTAGATATTAGTGTGTAACGCCCGTACTTTTTCATAAATTACTAATTTAGTTACAAGCGTTAAAATGCGAAAAAACTGTAATGTCGCTTTTATTTATAAACATAAAATATTTCATATTTGAGCTCAGTTTGGACTTAAAAGACATAATAATTAATAAATAAAAATAACTGCGACATTAATTTAATAACACTAAATAAAATAAATGGAGCGTGCCCTAGACCACCCTCAGTTATATGGTCCTCAGCGAGTACACACACAAGCCTCCAAGGTCTCACTTGCCACCGACTTTCTAAGTTTTATAACCTTAATCTGCACATGGTAAGTTTGATAAGGGTGAGCTACTAAACTCAGTAAGGAAATGCTTGTCACGTAGTCACATAAAATAAAAGAAAAACATATAACTAAAACTTAGATGCTCATATTTAGACAAATAGCAATACATATAAGCTTAATCTTATCACTATTAGCAAATCACTAGTTCCTAAGCTAAGTCACATAATAATAGTTATGCCGGAGTTCAACTTTGGCAAATAAACTCGAACTATTAGACTAAATGGCGGAGGGCTGGGTTCAGTAAAATCGTACCCACTACTAGATGGCCCCCTGTCTACCATATAGACCCAACAGTCAAGTATTTAACCATTATCTTCTCGGTTAAACCATGTCACATAATCTACAATAAATCTAATTTAAATAATGTTTAACTACTATACATTATTTAAATAGCGTATCATAATTATATCCTAACCATATCATAATCATATTATAATCATACCATAACCATATCATATTTATATCATAACTACATAATAATCATATCATAACAATATCATAATCCTATCATATTCATACCATAATCATATCATAAACATACCATAATCATATCATTGTTTAAATAATGCGAATCCATTGTACCGTCCATTATCCAAACAACATAACTAGGTTAAATAATGTGAATCTTATAAACACACTATTTACATACATACTTAAATAACATGAATCTTATAAACATATTATTTAAATATATACCTTTAGCAATGGCCATGCTCTAATACTGTAAACATACATAAATAACATGAATCTTATAAACATATTATTTAAATATATATTATACAGTACATTAAATAACAAACAATAAAGAGTCAGGCAGAAGACCTTAGTTAACTTCTCTTTTACTATTCCCACTCTTCCTATGAATGTTATTACATACAGAAAACTTATGTTTTTCTACTTAATTTCCTTACCTCGAATGTGGAGTCCTAGCCTTGATTGCAATGAGAGTGATCCTTGGAAAACAATGATTATCCTAAGTTTCATACTTATTAATTAGAATATATTATAGTGATATATATATACACATATATTTACATATATAAAACTTAACCTTGAATCCATAAAGCAATAGTACAATTATAGTTGACCATACCGTAACTTTTAGGGGGAAATCCTATTCTTCACTATGATGAACTCTTTGAGCCCAAGCCTACTGTTAAAGCTTTCCAAAACTTGAGGAGGACTAAATGAGAAAACAATTATGGTCTTGAGAATATTATGGCGGTGTAAGAGTGATGGTGATGTTGAGATGATAAAAATGTTGAGAGCATATTTGTGGCGTGGTGTAGTGTAGTATCTTTCACTCTTGAGGAAACAAGTGAATAAATGGAAGAAGATAACTACAACTTTGTAGTATATAATGGACGAGAGATACAATGTTGAGAGTTTTTGGCTTCTAGTGAGTTGAGAGTGACTATGATAGAGCTTATGTGTGTGATGATAATGAGTTTACTCTAGAGATTTTTATAGGCGCTAAAATTAACTACGAACACACCAATTATTAGATTAAAAATATTTGAATGAGTCACTAAACTCTAACCTCCCTCTTCATAATCGGTCAAAGAGAACAAATGAGCTAAATATGAATTCAAATTTAAACTTTATCTATAACTAAGTCTCCTAACTGCTTCTATTTGATAGCCACGTGTAGGATAGTCAAAATAACCAAATATTTCTATAGGTTTCTCTCTATGCCATGCATGTGTCTAGAATAACTTCCAAGAATTTTCTTAGTATTTACTTATTCAAACTTATCAACATCCTCCACCTAAATCTCTACAGAAAACTTGTTGAGAGATTAGTGCCTTACTCCACGTGTGGGTAAGACTCCATTTATAATTTGATTTCTTCCATGACACACTACTAGGTATGCCACTATCATTATTATTATTTTTACAGAATATTATTTTACTCATAGTTTACATCTATTACTTTGATTAAAAATAATGACCAAAATTACATATGGTTACCCACGTCCAACCTATGTGGAAATGATTCTACTTCATTCCATGCATTAATCCAAAAATACCGCATGAATAAGACTACTCTAAGAAATTCTTATCTCCAATTTGAAAATCGGTTACTACTACTAATACTCAATATTACCCTTAATTATACCTTAATAATTAGCTAACTTAATCATACTAACTAACTGTAAAACTCCTACTGTTATTTCTTTTATTATCAAATAATACTATACCATTACACACGTTTAAGGAATTATAATGCTACTATTTTATAAAACAAGTCAACCCCATTTCACACCTAAAAATGTTACTGCCACCACTATTTATTTGCTATAATTATTAACATGGTACCGTATATAACATCAAGCAGTATCTCATTTACTAAATAAATAACTATCACTAATAGCAATAGTATTACTTCCTAACCCAATATATATTAAGGCCAAAAATGACATAACTCTCGCAGCTAAAAAAAAAAAGAGTCTAATATATTCTATAAAATTACTATCTCCACATCGAGATTACTAAAACTATGTACTATAGCATAATAATTAATATTTTGGTTATTACATAGTGTAATTTGAATTTGAAAACAAGTAAAAATCTATCTTTTTGCTTGATTTTATATCTTATTTTTAAATTTGATTATTTTATCTTATTTTTTAAATTTAAAGGTCAGATATTAAATATTTTTTAAATTAAATTTTTTTTAAAATTATTTGACCTTATTTAAATTTAAAATAAGATTACTATAATCATGTAATTTTAAATAGAAGTAAGATATTTTGCTAACTTTAAAATTTTGTTATTTTTTATTTAAATTAAATTATAAAATCTAAAAAATATTTTTTAATTTTATATTTAATTTATAAAATAACTTTAAAAAATTTAAAAGGTTGTTAGCAATTATTTTTTAAATGATATTTAGGTTAGTTGAAACCTATTTTTTAAAAAATTGTAGGTTTAATTTTAAATTTTTTTTATTATTTTATTTTAATAGAAACCGAAATTTTTTTTATTATTTAATTATTTTCGAAAATTATTATTTAAAATTAAATAATTCCTATATCCAACTATCCAATTCATCTTATTGCAGGAGTATGTGTTTTAGCTTGTGTGTAAGTTTTATAAAACTTATTATTGCTTGATCTAAATTGCCATGGTTAACTTGTTGACAGATCCAATGATCTGATTTTAACCCATGGTTCAATTGTCAATAGGTCAAGTAAATAATTTGTAACATGTAAATTTTACAATCTTCTTCAATCTGTGTATGACCTAGCAACATGATAGGATCCATCCAAATGTGTGCCTGTGTGAGCCTATATGTTTAATTTTGTTATAGATGCATATAGGTTGTTGTTGCTAAATAAAATATCATAATTTTTGATAGATTTTATTAATTAGGCCCATTTAGTTTTTTTTTTTTGGGCCTATTCAATTAATAACAGTTGTTCATTTTAAGGTTAAATTCCTCTCTTTTGGGCCTTGTGTGAGAGTTGGGGGCCAACAGAAGTGGGTACGACATACTGAACCCAGCTCCCCCTCACATGAACTACCCCAATTGTGAAGGCCCATTTGCCTGATTTGGATAACTATACTAGGTTAATTAAATTAGTTTAACCTAATAAAATTGATTAGCAACATAATTAATTTCATTTATTTTGAAATTAATTTAAGAAAAACATAGTTTAATGAATTATATTCTAAGCTAAACTATATGTATTTTTTTGTATTTAATTAAATATAGAATTATAACCAACTAGATTCTTTCTGAAGCTTAATTTAAATTTTTCATTAAATATTCCTATTTAAGTTGAAAATTAGTTATCTCTAACTAATCAACTTAAATCTGAATATCTTTTGAATTTTAAATTTTAAAATTAAGTTGAGGAATTTTAGGAATTGGTTATTAAGATTCTTTAGATATTTTTTAAGTTGATATTTTTTTCAAATATTAACTTAAAATGGAATATTTTCAAATTAAGTGGTTACAACTTAATTTTATATTTAATTAAATCTAATTTAAAAGATATTTAAGTTGATTTTTTAGATTCTTCTAAACAACTTAAACAAGATATTTTCAAATTTGTTCCATTATTTTCGAATTTATTTTTCGAATTTAAATAATAATTGAAATTTAATTAAAGTTGATTTTTTATTTAAACCAACTTTAATTTGTAATTTTTCATTATTAAAATATGGAACAGATGATTAAATAAAATATATATATTTTTTTAAAATAATGAGCTTTAATCAAGAAGATATTCGATCTCCATTGTTGGTCTTACAATAGTTAAATTTTTTTTCAATATAACCTCGAGACGCTAGACTTCGTCCCCCTTATGGATGGTTATTCGTTGAAAACTTTTAACACCGTAAGATCTCATTTTATAAGTGTTTTGTGAGTTTTCGTCTCTATTAGACTCTCCCCTACGGTGACTACTTAGAGATAAACTAATAAAACATGAAACAATGGTGGAAGCTCATAAAAATGAGAATAACCTTGACTCTCGCCTACCGGGACGACGTTGGATTTTCATTTTGATCGAATAAAATGTTGTTAAAATGGTTTTATTTTAGATGAGCTGACTACTCTATTCAAATAATGTTATCTTTGACTCTCGCCTACCGGGACACTGTATTTCATTATGTAAGAAACCTTAGAAAATAAACTATGTTAGATTTAGTATTTTTATAACATATGTGATTATTTGTTATTTTCTGAACTTGTGTATGAATTTGAACCAAAACCTTACTTCTGTTTTATTGATGTATTGTAGTGCCAATAACCTCATCCCAATCCACTCCTAGTTAATATCTTAGCAAATGAACTTGAAGATATGAATAAAACTCCTGGTCAGAGTAATACTTCAAATGTGCTCATGATGAACATGAAATTCCAGAAAGCAGGTAAGTTGGGAATTGTTCACTCTGAAGAGCAAGTAGTTCATAACTCCATAAATCTTACTATTTCAAGCTTAGTTGAGAAGATAAGATAAAGTGATTCCACTTCCTCAAGTTATACTTCACAACAAAATGAAACAGCAAAAACAACAATTCACAAACGAATAAGCAGTGATGCTTTAGTCTTCGAATCATGTGTTTTAGAGTGATAAATCCATTTGGATTCTTGATTCTGGGTCTACAAACCATGTAAGTTGTTCATTGCAATTGCTTGAGAAATGGAATTATTTGAAATCCGGAGAGTTAAAACTTCAGGTTGGTAATGGCGAAATGGTTTCGGTTAGAGCTAGAGGAAAAGCCAAACTCAAGTTTCAAAACAGAATTTTGGAATTAGACAATGTCTTATACATTCCAAATTTCAGTAGAAACTTGATTTCTGTTTCATGCTTACAATTGCAACAATACAAATTAGATTTTTCGAGTTCTGGTTCTACCATGGAACAGGGGCTTTATGTTCTTAGACCAGACGAACCATTTGCCCTACATAACGAACTTTTTAAAGTAGCTAAACCTAGAAACAAAAAGCAAAAGATCGATGATGATAATGAAACATATATATGGCATTTACGTTTGGGTCACATAGGCTATGTGTTGGGTTTTATGCCCTAAATAAAACTCTTTACAATCTGATTAGTTATCAATATAAGAAATTTGAAGTGATTGATGTTTGCATGAATTTTACATGCTAATGGTTTAATATGTTTATTACATTCATACACACAAAATCAGTTAAATCCAGATCATATGTTTATTCACAATTACAGTATCGTCAACACAGTGGAATGTGATCGTGATCATATGAATCAAAAGTTTTGGTCCCTGTTTCATCAGTGTTATTGGATTTACACTAATGTGATAATCAGCGATGATGTATACTTACACTTGGAGTAAGTGTTATGTTCTTTCCAGGACATTAGTAAAGTATACTAGTTTCAAATGTATGGAGTATACATTGGACTGGACCGATATTGCAACTAAGTTAAGATATTAACTTACCGTTATACATATCTTTCCAAGTCAATATCAGTAGTTGATCTTAAGATTAAAAGAATCTAAAACCTGATATGCTTGGGCTCAACTCAGGAGTGCTATTCATGTTCTTTGATTTATTAGTTAAGCCTACTTTTGGGTCAGGGTGATACGTATATTTTGGAAACATGATAGTATGATTGAGTGGGAGTGCTGAACATAAATATGGAATCTATAGCTTCTATTGGTGTATAGAAGTTAAGTGATGATTCCCTTCGAGCTTAGCAAATAGAAGTAAATGGATGAGCTCTTGTTTAACTGACTAATCATTAGATCACTAAACACCATTTACAGGTAGCTAAGTGTTTTAAGGGGCAAAATACATTGAGGGGTGAGAACGGTAAAGAAATCCCATCTCGATGTAAATCATCTATATAGAGGATCTTTAAATCACAATAAGATTATAACAATGGTTAAATGAGATAGTATATTGATATCGTGGAACATACAATATGCTCTATATAAGTCTGAGAGTGCAATTCTAAGTTCTAAGAGTGGATTCAACGAAGAATTAATAAGTAGGAATTTACTTGGTAAATTTGGTTCACTTATTGGAAGCTCAGCATATAGATCCATGGTCCCCATTCTAGTTGAGAACATTCTGCTTGTAAGACTCATTAATTGATTCGTGATTGATCAATTATAATTCTAAAGATAGACTATGTCTAATTTTATGAATTTTCACTAAGCAGGGGTGAAATTGTAAAGAAAAGAGTTTTCTAGGTTTATTTATTTATTAATGGATTTTATATGTCTAATTAATAATTAAATTAAATGACAATATTATTTAATAATCTATTTTAGTTATTAAATAATTAGTTTTGGCATTTAAAAGGTTAGAATTGGAAAATTGGCATTTTTCAGAAAATAGAGATAAAATTTGATAAAACTGCAAAATCAAGTGAGACCCATTAAACACCATATGGCCGGCCACTTAGATGAGTTTTTCAAATTAATATTTTTATTATTTTAATGCCAAATAATTCTAAACCTAGACTTAGTAGTTGCCTATAAATAGAAAGTGATGGCTCAGTCAAAACATAAGTTTTCAGATCACCTTTTCTGATAGAAATTTCTCTCTTCAGAAAACTGAGCCTTCCCCACTTTCTATTCCTTGGCCGAAATACCTCTCTCTCTTTTCCCTTCATCTTTTTCGTGACCCTAGTGAAAGAGTGAGTGCCCACACACAGCAAGCAGTAACTCAATCATAGATAGGAAGAC
This sequence comes from Cannabis sativa, assembly GCF_029168945.1. NCBI lineage: Eukaryota > Viridiplantae > Streptophyta > Magnoliopsida > Rosales > Cannabaceae > Cannabis > Cannabis sativa. The sequence continues at coordinate 67,744,605 of NC_083601.1, forward strand.
TGTAAAGGATCAAAACTTGAAGAAGAAGGACATTCGGGCTCAAATCTTGATTATACTCTGCTACAAAAAGGAATCGAGGGTTAGAGATCTGAGTGGAAGGAGACATTAATTCCGCTGCATCAATGTAAGGTTTTCTTAACTTTATATGTGTTTATTTTATCGTTTTAGAAAGTTCGTATTTAGGATGTTTAAACAACATACTTGTGAGTAGATCTAAGATCCTGGTAAAATAATTTCCAACAACTGGTATCAGAGCCATGGTAATTGATTTACTTACATGAAATTTGGACTTTAAAACGATTGTTTGTATGTTCTTTGGATGGTATCATGTTGTATTGAGTGTTATTTGATGATTGATTGATGTTTGTTAAATTTTCGTGAACAATAATTGCGATTTCATCACTGGAATTATTTTTATTGGATAGTATGGAAAAAATTAAGCAAGTTAGCCTTTTACAGAACTTAATTTGGATTTTATTTGAATTAGTTATGATTTTTTGAAGATTTGAAAAAATCGGGGCTGTGCTGATATTTTCCTACGATCGCAAATCTGTCCGTACAGTTTCGAATTTTTTCGTTTTTCTTCGATTTTTCATGCTTTTTCATGTAATTAACTTCCGATTTTTTGTATGGTTTTGTATATATACTATTACTATTCCTAATTCAATTCTAATTATCATTTTGAATTAATTTAATATTTTTTAAATTTAATTCAAGATATTAGTGTAATTTGAATTTGAATAGAATTAGTATCTATCTTCTTGCTTAAAAATCTATCTTATTTTTAAATTTGATTATATCTTATTTTTTTTGAAATTTAAGGTCAGATTTTATAAGATATTTATAAAATCTTTTAAGATATTTTAAAATATCTTATCTTTTAAGATATTTTTTAATTATATCTTATCTTTTAAGATTTTTTTTAAATTAAATCTTTTTAGATATTTTGACCTTATTTAAATTTAAAATAAGATATTTATAATCATGTAATTTTAAATAGATATAAGATATTTTGCTAACTTTTAAATTTTGTTATTTTATTTATTTAAATTAAATTTAAAATCTGAAAAGATATTTCATTTATCTTTTAAATTTTATTTAATTTTTATTTTTAAAATAACATTTAATTTTTAAAAGTAGTTAGCAAATTTTGAAATGATATTTAGGTTGGTTGAAACTTAATTTTTCAAAATAGTAGGTTTAATTTTAAATATTTATTTTTTAAATAATTTCGAAATAAATATTTATTTTTTTTATTAATTTATTTTTCGAAAATTAAATTAAATTAAATTTTTTTAATTATTTAATTATTTATTTTTCGAAATTATTTATTTAAAATTAAATAAATCCTACTTCCAACTATCCAGCTAACCTTGTTGCAGGAGTATATGGTTTAAACTTGTGTGTAAGTTTTTTAAAACCTATTATTACTTGATTGCAAATAGCCATGGTTACTTTTTGCCAGATCTAATGATCTGATGGCTCCCTTGGTCAAGTTAATAATTTGTAACAGGTAAATTTTACAATCTTCTTTCATCTGTGTATGACCTAGCAACATGATAGGATCCATCCAAAGTGTGCCTGTGTGAGCCTATATGTTTATTTTGTTTTAATATAGATGCATATAGGTTGTTGCTAAATAAAATGTCACACCATGATAGATTTTATTTAGGTCCATTTAGTTATTGGACCTATTCAATTAATAACAGTTATTCATTTTAAGGTTAAATTCCTCTCTTTTGGGCCTTGTGTGAGAGTTGGGAGCCATAGAAGTGGGTACGACATACTGAACCCAGCACCCCCTCACATGAACTACCCCAATTGTGAAGGCCCATTTGCCTGATTTGAATAACTGTACTAGGTTAATTATATTAGTTTGACCTAATAAAATTGAATTAGCAACATAATTAACTTTTAAAATATATGAAAATTTATTTTTCATTTTAATATTTTAAAGTTAATTTTAAGAAAAACACTTTTAGTTTAGATATTATTTCTAGACAAACTATTTGTATTTTTCTTGTATTTAATTAAATATAGAATTTTAACTAACTAAGATTCTTTCTGGAGCTTGTTTAATTAAATATTCATATTTAAGTTATAAATTAGTTGTAACAACTGATTTTTCTTATCTAACTTAAATTTGAATATTTGATTTAAATTTTAAATCAAGTTGAGGAATCCTAGGCATTAGTTATTAAAGATTCTTAAGATATTTTTTAAGTTAATATCTTTTCAAATATTAACTTAAAATGGAATATTTTAGATATTTTTTTGTTAATATCTTTTCAAATATTAACTTTAAAAAGATATCTTCAAATTAAGTGGTTACAACTTAATTTTTGATATTTAATTAAATCTAAATTTAAAATGATTTAAGTTTTAGATTTTTTCTATCTAACTTAAATTAGATATTTTTCAAATTTTTGAAAAGATACTTAGTCAAATAAGATATTTTCTAGATAGTAATTTCTAGACTACTTATTTTTTCTAATATTTAAATAGGAAAACTATACTTTGTGAAATTAATTATTTAAATAATTAATTTTGGTACAATTTTATTATTTATATTTTTCCTAGTATTAAATAGAAATTAATAATTAAGCCTTCTCTACACTTAATTATTATTTCTTGAATTTAATACATTTAATTAACTTGAAGAATCTAAATATCTAAGTTGATTTTCATTATGATACTTAAATATTTATTGATTTTTCATGACACTTAATTAAATAGAAAATTATTTTTTAGGTTGAAATTTAATTTTTCAACTTAAATTTAAATAATTTTCAATATATATATATATTTCTTTATTTTATTAATCAATTTCAAAATTTGCATTTTATTTATGCAATATTTTCGAATTTTTTATTTTGAAAAATAGATTGAGTTGTAAATTAATTATTTATTTTAATTAATTCTTGGACCAACTACAATTAATGATTTTTTTTCATTTAATTGATTAATTTAAAATAAATGAATTTGAAATATATATATTATTAAAAATTGAATTAACTAGTCAAAAGAATATCTAGATAGGTGATATTTTTGCTTGAAGTATTTCTTTTCTATTTTTTATTATTTTCGAAAATTGTATTTTTATATACTTTAAATTTTCGAACCCAATAAATATATTCTCAAAGGAAATTTTTAAGTTGCTAATTATTTATTTAATTCAACTTAAATTAATTTCCTTAATATTTATATTTAAGATTATTACTAAGATGGAAATAATTAATTTTATTTCAATCACCATCTAAGTATAATTTTATAAATATTATATTAAATTCTTATTTTTGAATTTTAATTCTTAATTTAGAATTTAATGAGATTTATTTATTAGAATAATAAAGAAAATACATTTTAAATAATGAGCTTTATTATTATTAAGATATTCGATCTCCATTGTGGGTTTTACACCGCGTTTGTTTTAGTGAGTAATCCTCCCTAATGGAGGAACGTTCATTAGCAATTTCGCACCGTTTAATCTCGCATGATAAGTGGTTTGTAAGTGTTTTATATGGTATAGATCACCCTAATGGTGGTGACCATATTTGACTTGCAAATTGCGAAACAATGGTAGAAGCTCATGAGATAGAATAGCCTTGACTCTCGCCTAAACGGGACAACGCTGGATTTTGATCTTGATCGAATAAAAGGTTGCTAGAATGTTTAACATTTTAGATGAGCTGACAACTCTATTCAATGGATGATAGCTTTGACTCTCGCCTAAACGGGACACTGATATCAGTTTGTTGAAAACCTTGGAAATTATTTAGGATTGGATTTTAAGTATTTTCTCATATCATTCCTATTTGCTATGTGCTTATAATTTCTGAATAGATTTTGTGTTAAACCATTATTTAATTTCTATTTGTTGATTTCTATTATTTTGTAGTATCCTGTTTTATCAAAATGAATCCCATGTTATCACTGTTGACTGAAAATAAGCTGAATGGATCTAACTTTAATAAGTGGAATGAGAACATCAATATTGCTCTCATAGGAGAAAGTGCCTTGTTTATTTTAACTGAGCAACACCGAAGTGCACAGGGATAATGCATCCAAAGCTGTGAAAGAAAAGTATGAGCGTTGGCAGAAAGCAAATGACAAAGCTCTATACTTTATGCTTTCTAGCATGGTTGACACCCTCAAAACTCAGTTTTCTAAAACTGAGAAGGCTGCTGAAGTTATGACGAAGTTAAATGAGCTATTCGGTAAGGCATCACTTCGGTCACGCTTTGACGCGACTAAGAAGTACATTAACGCACGGATGGAACCTCATCAAAACGTGCCTGACCATGTTCTCCTCATGTCCAGTTATTTCCAAGAAGCCCAGGATCATGGTGCTGAAATGGACAGTGCTACTCAAGTTAGTCTTATCTTGAATAGCCTGACTCCAGCATTTCTACCATATACATCAAATTATGTCATGAATAAGAAGGAAATTGACTTTCATGAATTAGTCAATGACCTTCAAACTTATGAAAATTTGATTGGAGGACCCAAAAAGAAAGGGAGTAAACCTCATAATCCTGGGAATGGTAATGAAACGATAAAACCTGAAGCAAATGTTGCCTCTGCTTCAAAGCCCAAATCGAAGAAGAAGTGGAACAACACCAAGAAGCGAACAAAAGCCATGAAAAAGGCTGCTCCTTCTGGTGATGCTACACTTAAAGGAAAGTGTTTCTACTGCAATGAGAAAGGTCATTGGAAACCCCAGTGTCCTAAACTTCTTGCAAAGAAACAAGGTATTTCCATTTATAAACTTTAAGAGTTTTAGTGAATTATTATCCAATTGGATTTATGATTCTGGACTAAACTTTGTTTATTTCTTTTCTTCTTCTGATAGGCCAAGCTACTTGAACTCAGATGAGTTGGATCAGAAAGCTGGACCAAAGGGTGAAATCGTCCAGATGAAGATTAAGCTCTTCAATTTTTTGAATTAATTGTTTTAGTTTAAAGACAATTTGGATTTCAAATTTTAGTTAGGGATATTTATCCCTGTTTCTCTCATATTGTTGCAATATTTTTTTTAATATTAATAAAGTTTTATTTTCGAAATTCCCTATTGCAATTTATGAGATTGAGCTTCATTTAATTTTATCTTCATCAATTATTACCACATTATATTTGTATGTTTGTATGTGTAAGTGTTTTTTTATTATTGATGCAAATTCTATAATATTTACAACTCTTCATAGAGTTATATTATATAAACACTAGAAATTATTTCTATGTTTATCAATAATTGTTAATCTAATACAATTATTAAGAATTTGTTTAATAAAAGGATCTTATGATCTGATAGGGGTGGAGAAAAGTTAAGAAAACTATGCAGTTCAACGATCTTTTATATCTAATGAACTCTGGATAGTATTCAACTCCACATAAACTCTATCACACTAAGAGAATCATGATCTTTACAACCTTTAGGGGTGGATCATAATCTCTATATACTTAGGGGTGGAGGTTATCCATAGTACACTAAATGTATATTCTTAGGGGTGGAGTCCATTCCACAATTCCCTATGTAACACATATCTTATTTAAACATAGAAGTAATATAATGAGTCAGCTATTGTCAATATAAATTCTTGATCTTGATAGTATGTTCCATTTCGATTTTACTATTGTAAGTAAAAGTTTGATACCTTTGAAAGTTCTTTGTTAAAGTTTCACACTACCTTAATTGAGTGGGAGAATTTTAAAATTCTATACCCATCTTCATTAGGTTGACACTTGTGATAGGTACTTAAGAACACTACTGAAAAGCGAATCTAACCATTCACATGGATAGGAATAGCTTATCAGAATTATAAGAATAAGATAAAGAACTCTAGTTCAGTCCATTCGAATGACTTGAACCAAGAATTCTTAATCCTCATAAAATTTGATGGTATCTTAATTTTGATTACTTTAATCTCTGGCATGTATTTTTCACTTCAAATACTAGTCTGCTATGTTGATGACTTAGTCTTGACTTAAAGTTTCAGACTAATACAAAAGTCACAACTAGGTAACTCTCCAAACAATCAGAGGTTAAAAGTATTATTTAACCAGACATCTGCTATTGAGTGGGAGCTATCTGAGATGTAATCAAATAGGGAACATTAGAAGATATTCAAGAAGGATTTATGAAAGTGATCTATATGTCAGATATTAAGGAATTGTGTATCAGTTGTCTTTGTATCTCACCATCTAATTTCGAAATTCTATAAGATGGTGCTTACTTTGGGGGTGGAGGAATTATTGTATAATAATTCAAGCTCTACCAGAGAAGAACTATAACTTGGTCTATTCGAAAATACCAGAAAGTTATATCACTGAAGAAAAGTCTACACTGTATTATCTCAATTACATATTTTAAAATATGAGAGATATGTCTTCTGTTTATTCAGATGTACTTTTAAAACAGTAAAGATTTCAGTATCCCTTGATGAGTAAAGCATATAGTAAAGGATGTTTCATAAGTGTATTTATGAGCTAGTTTCCAGAAGTTTGGGTGGATTCAAATATACTACACTTGATCTGAAGATCAAGACATCAGATTGACCTATTTGCACAGTTTGTTTTAGTGCAAGTGGGATTTTGTTGGGTTTTATGCACTAAATAAAACTCTTTACAATCTGATTAGTTATCAATATAAGAAATTTGAAGTGATTGATGTTTGCATGAATTTTACATGCTAATGGTTTAATATGTTTAATATGTTTATTACATTCATACACACAAAATCAGTTAAATCCAGATCATATGTTTATTCACAATTACAGTATCGTCAACACAGTGGAATGTGATTGTGATCATATGAATCAAAAGTTTTGGTCCCTATTTCATCAGTGTTATTGGATTTACACTAATGTGATAATCAGCGATGATGTATACTTACACTTGGAGTAAGTGTTATGTTCTTTCCAGGACATTAGTAAAGTATACTAGTTTCGAATGTCTGGAGTATACATTGGACTGGACCGATATTGCAACTAAGTTAAGATATTACAAACTTACCGTTATACATATCTTTCCAAGTCAATATCAGTAGTTGATCTTAAGATTAAAAGAATCTAAATCCTGATATGCTTGGGCTCAACTCAGGAGTGCTATTCATGTTCTTTGATTTATTAGTTAAGCCTACTTTTGGGTCAGGGTGATACGTATATTTTGGGAACATGATAGTATGATTGAGTGGGAGTGCTGAACATAAATATGGAATCTATAGCTTCTATTGGTGTATAGAAGTTAAGTGATGATTCCCTTCGAGCTTAGCAAATAGAAGTAAATGGATGAGCTCTTGTTTAACTGACTAATCATTAGATCACTAAACACCATTTATAGGTAGCTAAGTGTTTTAAGGGGAAAAATATATTGAGGGGTGAGAACGGTAAAGAAATCCCATCTCGATGTAAATCATCTATATAGAGGATCTTTAAATCACAATAAGATTATAACAATGGTTAAATGAGATAGTATATTGATATCGTGGAACATACAATATGCTCTATATAAGTCTGAGAGTGCAATTCTAAGTTCTAAGAGTGGATTCAACGAAGAATTAATAAGTAGGAATTTACTTGGTAAATTTGGTTCACTTATTGGAAGCTCAGCATATAGATCCATGGTCCCCATTCTAGTTGAGAACATTCTGCTTGTAAGACTCATTAATTGATTCGTGATTGATCAATTATAATTCTAAAGTTGGACTATGTCTAATTTTATGAATTTTCACTAAGCAGGGGTGAAATTGTAAAGAAAAGAGTTTTCTAGGTTTATTTATTTATTAATGGATTTTATATGTCTAATTAATAATTAAATTAAATGACAATATTATTTAATAATCTATTTTAGTTATTAAATAATTAGTTTTGGCATTTAAAAGGTTAGAATTGGAAAATTGGCGTTTTTGAGAAAATAGAGATAAAATTTGATAAAACTGCAAAATCAAGTGAGGCCCATTAAACACCATATGGTCGGCCACTTAGATGAGTTTTTCAAATTAATATTTTTATTATTTTAATGCCAAATAATTCTAAACCTAGACCTAGTAGTTGCCTATAAATAGAAAGTGATGGCTCAGTCAAAACATAAGTTTTCAGATCACCTTTTCTAACAGAAATTTCTCTCTTCAGAAAACTGAGCCTTCCCCACTTTCTATTCCTTGGCCGAAATACCTCTCTCTCTTTTCCCTTCATCTTTTTCGTGACCCTAGTGAAAGAGTGAGTGCCCACACACAGCAAGCAGTAACTCAATCATAGATTGGAAGACTGTGAAGGATCAAAACTTGAAGAAGAAGGACATTCGGGCACAGATCTTGATTATACTCTGCTACAGAAAGGAATCAAGGGTTAGAGATCTGAGTGGAAGGAGACATTAATTCCGCTGCATCAATGTAAGGTTTTCTTAACTTTATATGTGTTTATTTTATCGTTTTAGAAAGTTCATATTTAGGATGTTTAAACAACATACTTGTGAGTAGATCTAAGATCCTGGTAAAATAATTTCCAACACTATGACAGACTAAATAGGCTAACCAAAGATGGTCCATTGAAAAATGTCGTCTTAGGTGAATTACCTGTTTGCGAGTCTTGCCTAGAAGGAAAGATGACCAAACGTTCTTTCTCTGCAAAGGGAGAGCGTGCTAAAAAACCCCTAGGTGGTTATGAGTACTTTGTCACTTTCATTGACCCCTGAATGTTTGCGGACCCCTGAATGTCAAAGCCCGAGGTGGTTATGAGTACTTTGTCACTTTCATTGACGATTACTCTAGATATGGACATATTTACCTTATGCATAAGAAATCTAAAACATTTGAAAAGTTTTAGGAATTTCAAGCATTGGCTCAAAATCAATTGGGTAAAACGTTAAAGATCTTGCGAACTGATAGTGGTGGAGAATATATGGATATGCAGTTCAAAGATCATTTGATCGAACTAGGCATTGAATCCCAATTAACTGCCCCTAGCACTCCACAGCAAAATGGAGTTGCAGAAAGACGGAATCGCACGCTTTTGGAAATGGTTAGGTCCATGCTTAGTTATTCAACTCTACCTACGTCTTTCTGGGGATATGCAATTCAGATGGCAACCGACATTCTAAATGTTGTTCCATTTAAATCAATCCCTAAGACACCTTTAGAACTATGGAATGGTCATACACCTAGCTTACGCCATTATAGAATCTGGGGGTGCCCTGCTCATGTCTTAAGAAAGAAAGATGGCAAACTTGAAAAGCGAACTGAAGTTTGCATGTTTGTCAGGAATTCTAAAGAGACTAGGGTGGACTATTTTATAGTCGCAAGGATGATAAAGTGTTTGTTTCCACAAACGCCACTTTCCTTGAAGATGACTATATTAAGAATTTCAAACCACAAAGTAAAGTAGTATTGGAGGAAATGCTTGCAGATATAAGACCTTCCAATGTTCCGTCCTCTTCCACTCAAGAAGAGGATAATCATTAATCCCACTCCCTTAGTCGAACCAACTGAGAAAACTACTACCAAAGTTCCTGTTCAGAAGATCACCGCTCCTTGTCGTAGTGGGAGAATTTTCACAAAACCAGCTCGTTATGGCTTGGATGGTGAAATCAATATGGTCGTTGGTGACGGTACTGATGACGACCCATTAACCTATAAACAGGAAATGGCTAGTCCGCAACGGAAACGATGGTCAGCCGGCATGGATTCAGAATTGGATTCCATGAAAAAGAACAAAGTCTGGGAATATGTAGACGCACCTGATGACTATCATCCAATCGGATGTAGGTGGGTTTACAAGAAGAAAAGAGGCGCTGGAGGCGAAGTCGAAACTTTTAAAGCTAGACTTGTGGCCAAGGGTTGTACCCAAAGAGAAGGTGTGGACTATGAGGAAACTTTTAGTCCTGTTGCCATGCTCAAATCCATCTGAATTCTTCTCTCCATAGCTGCTGCTTTCGATTATGAAATCTGGCAAATGGATGTCAAGACTGCCTTCCTTAATGGGGTACTTGAAGAAACCATCTATATGGAGCAACTAGAAGGCTATGTTCTTCCAGGGCAGGAAAAGAAAGTTTGCAAATTAAATAAGTCTATCTATGGACTTAACCAAGCTTCTCGCTCATGGAACAAAAGGTTTGATGAAATCATCAAGACCTACGGCTTTCTTCAGAATGAAGATGAACCTTGTGTTTACCAACTCAAGGAAGACCAAGTAGTAGTATTCCTGGTCCTTTATGTTGACGACATTTTGATTATTGGAAACAATATCAAGAAAATGACTAACATCAAGGAATGGCTTAATACTCAATTCGATATGAAAGATTTGGATGAGGCAGCCTATGTTCTTGGTATTCAGATTATCAAAAATCGGAAGAACAAATCTCTTGCTCTCTTTCAAACAACCTACATTGACAAAGTTTTAGAGAGATTCTCCATGAACAACACCAATGGGGCGAACATGCCTTCTAGATATGGTATTCGTCTATCTAAGGAACAGTCTCCCACTGATCCTCAAGAGATAGAGGACATGGCGAAAATTCCTTATGCTTCTGTAGTTGGAAGTCTAATGTATGCAATGTTATGCACTAGACCTGACATCTGCTATTCAGTTGAATCGTGAGCAGGTATCAGTCAAATCCAGGAAAGGAACATTGGAATGCAGTTAAGTACATTCTGAAATACTTAAAGAGTACAAGAAATCTTGTATTAGTCTACAAGGGTGGTGCTTTAAATCCCATAGGCTATACTGATTCAGATTTCCAAGCATGTCTTGAAGACAGGAAATCTACATCTAGGATGGTGTTTACTCTTGGGGGTGGAGCAGTGGTTTGGAGAAGTGTTAAGTAAACCGCAATATCGGACTCTACGATGGAAGCAGAATACATAGCTGCAGCAGAAGCTGCTAAAGAGCTTGTATGGCTGAGAAAGTTCTTCACCAGTATCGGTGTCGTGCCTGGAATGGAAAAGCCTCTGGTCCTACTTTGTGATAATAATGGAGCAATAGCCAATAGTAAGGAACCTCGAAGCCACAAGAGAAGCAAACACATAGAAAGGAAGTATCACATCATCAGAGAATATGTGGCAAGAGGGGATGTACTGGTTGAGAAAGTGGACATAGAAGACAACTTAGCTGATCCATTCACCAAAGTCTTGGCAGTGACTGCATTTGAAAAGCACCGTCAGAATTTAGGATTAATTGATATGTACTGATTAGTTTTATATTAGTGCAAGAGGGAGTTTGTTGGGTTTTATGCCCTAAATAAAACTCCATTTCAATGTAATCCATTTTATTCAACATCAATAAAGAAACAGAAGTATTTTTCATTCATTTGTATATGTTTTGGTTCATCTTATCAATTGCTTGTCTATTTGATTTATAAATTCATTTCAAACCCTTTTCACATACTTAATCATGTTTATTGTGTTGTCAACACATTGGAAAGTAAACATGACTATGTGAATAAAGATTCCTAGATTTATCAGAACACGGGGTTTTACTGATATGACAATCTACAACAGAGTTTACTTGCATTTAGAGAAACGTTATGTTCTTTCCAGAGCATTGGTTAAAGTAAAGCTCAGGTTGGGTGCATGGAGTATGCATCGGAAGGGACCGATATTGAACTTTGACATAGATTTAATTAAACTTACCGTAATATCTATTCAAGTCAATATCGCCTAGTTGATCCTAGATCAAATGATCTCAATCCTGATATGATTAGGTTCAATCTCAAGAGTGTTATTCGTGTTCTTTGATTTCTTAGTTAAGCCTACTTTTGGGTCAGGGTGATACGTACATTTTGGGAACACGGTAGTGCAATTGAGTGGGAGTGCTAACATAAATATGGAATCTATAGCTTCTATTTGGCGAATAGAAAGTAAAGGATGATTTCCTTTGAGCTTGACCAAACGAAAATAAATGGTGGAGTACTCATTTCACATAACTGAAATATCATTTATACGGGGTTAAGTGTTTTAAGGATAAAATACATTGTAGGGTGTTACGGTAATCTAACCCCTTTACAGTGTAGATCATTCATATAGATGATCATTGATCAAATTAGGATTATAACAATGGATAACTAATGACGTATCTATATGGTAGAACATATAGAGCGTTCTATATACTGAGAGTGCAATTCTAAGTTCTATGCGTGGATTCAACGAAGAATTAATAAGTCAGTGAATTTAGGTTATAAATTCTTGATCTGCTTATTGGAAGCTCGGTTATATAGACCCATGGTACCCCCACTAGTTGAGATAATATTTCTTATAAGACTCATTTAATTGGTTTTGATTAATCAATTATAATTCTCAAATTAGACTATGTCTATTTGTGAATTTTTCACTAAGTAAGGGCAAAATTGTAAAGAAAGAGGTTTTAGGGCATATTTGTTAATTAAGATACTTTGTATGGTTCAATTAATAAATATGATAAATGACAATATTATTTAATAATTATTTATAGTTATTAAATAGTTAGAATTGGTATTTAAATGGTTGAATTTGAAAATTGGCATTTTTGAGAAAATGAGATGCAGAAATGATAAAACAGCAAAAATGCAAAAAGTGAGGCCCAAATCCAATATGCCATGGCCGGCCACTTTAATAGGGTTTATCATCTGATATTTTCATTATTTTAATGCCAAATAATTCAAACCTAACCCTATGTGGCATGCTATAAATAGATAGTGAAGGCTTCAGGAAATATAGACTTTCACATCTTGTTTCCTTCAGAGAAAAACCTGAGCCTTCTCTGTCTCTAAACCTAGCCGCCACCTTCACCCTCTTCTTCTTCCTTGAATAATTTCGAACCTCTTAGTGATAGAGTAGTGCCCACACACAGCAAGTGATACCTCAATCATAGTGAGGAAGATCGTGAAAGAAGACATTCAACAAGAAGGAGATTCAGCATTATAGAAAGGAGAGAAAGAGATCCAGGTTCAGATCTTGATAATACTCTGCGACAGAAAGGATACAAGGGTTAGAGATCTGAACGGAAGGAGACATATTATTCCGCTGCACCCAATGTAAGGTTTCTCATACTTTATATGTGTTTAATTTATAATCGTTTTAGAAGTTCATATTTAGGGTGTTAATCAACATACTTATGAGTAGATCTAAGATCCTGGTAAAATAATATCCAACATAGAGTTGTGTTTCTCTTCTATTTTTTCAGATCTCGATGTGTGCTCGTGGCTTTCTATTCAGGCGTCCTGGCTCCAATGCACAATGGCTCAATAGCTTTCGGAGTGTTGTTGACATAAAGACTAGACTAGGGTTTTACCCAAAGGGATGTGCTTCTCTTGTCCTAGCAACTTCACCGTTCAGAACCACAACGGGTGGTTGTGTGGATTTTTCTCGTCGAAAGTTGGCAATGCTCCTTTGCTAAATGGGTATTACCCATAAATAGATATTATTAGGAAAATTTAAGTTTTTATACTTAATTTTTTTTTTATTTAATTAAAAAAACATATCTAACTTTTACATTATATGGGCTGAGATCGTTCCATCAACTGAAAAAAATAATAAACAAAAAAGACAAAAAAAATTGAACTTGATTTAAATATTTTTTTATATAAACATATTTTTTTATATAGTGTAAAAAAATATTTTTTAATATTTTTTTTAAATTAAGTAGCTAAATTAAGCATAGAAACTTAATTTTTTCTTTTATTATTTGTTATTAGATCAAAATCTAATAATTTAATATTTAAAGTTAAATTATTGTAGTAAATAACATCAATAGATAATACACAATGAGATAATACCTAATGAGAAGTGCTCTTATATATATATATATATATATATATATTTTTATATGGAAGAGGTTTCAATGGTTACATTTTTATTGTAACCATCATGGTTACATTTTTTTAAGCCATTGGATTACTATTAAATGGTTGTGATTAATTTGGAAATTAAATAAAAATAAATAATAAATAACTTGTAACCTGAAAGTAACCTAATCATTTATTTCCTTATTAAACTTTAATTAAGATTAATTATATTTTAGAATTAAATTAATTATAATTATTAATTAATTTTTTGCAACTTATTACTATATAAGGATCTTTTAGCAATTTAATTTTTTTATACTTAAATTATTTAAAATTTTATAGCAAAGCTTTTTATAATTTAAAATTATACACATATAATTTCATAATTTAAATTTTATTATACTTGTAATCTTAATTTTAAATTATTTCACTTAATTATTTATTTTTTTATTTAAATATTTAAAAAGTAAAAAATGAAATAAGTTAAAGGGTTTTTTAGAAAAAAAAATGCCTGCACTTGTTATCGATTGATTAGCTTGAGGCCTCATACTTAGTTCATATAATTGTAACAAAATAATTAAATATCATTTAAAAATAATTAATTATTTGAAATTTTATTATAAGAAGAGCATTTTAATTTGTGTTAAAAGAAGTTTAATTTTTGTAAAAAAAATAAATTTTATTGTAAATATTATAATTAAATGGCTTAATTATTAAAATAATTCAAGTAAGGATTTAAATATAAATATTAATTGCTAAAAGAGGTCTTGTTGAATATTTAATTAATTATTTTAAGAAAATAGTTAATTATAATCAATTAATTCTAAAAAAGGAATGTCTACTATTTAATTAATTATTTTAAGAAAATAGTTAATTATAATTAATAAATTCTAAAAAAAGAAAGTCTACCTATTGGTAACCTGCTATTACAGGTCAAAGAAAAATGTAACCATATGGTTACAATAAAAATGTAACCATTGAATAGTCACCCATATTTATATATATATAGTGACGAACTCAAAATTTTTTCTTTGTAAAGGCTTATTTATTATTAAAAAATATTTATACTTATATTATAATTATTATTGCTAAATTTATTTAATTTTATAGAGGCTTTTTTTATTTTAGTCTATAATTATTAAATTAAAAGAAAAATATTTAATTTTTTAAAAGACAATATTTTTATTAGTAGGGGTTATACCCCACATTAATACTACTAAGTCCGTCACTGTATATATATATATACTAGGCGTAAGTCACATGCAAAATGCATGTGTAAATATATGTTACTTAAACATTTTTTTCATAAAAAAATTATTTGCATGTGTAAATATATGTAAAATTATTAATATCATGTTGTATATGTTGTTATTTATATTTACATATTTCTAATGAAGAATTAATTATTTTATGTATATACTTTAAAAATATATTTATAAAATTGAATATTAAAATTATTTTTTTAAAAATCAAATATATTAAATCTAATAAGAAATTGTATGAGAAAAGAAGTTTTATATTAGTTTAAGCAAACAATGATTTTGAAAAAATAAAAAATAAATAAATAAAAAAAAACATCAACACTAATAAGATGTTTTTCAAAAAAGTTTTAATTGACTTAAAAGTTCTTATAAAAATAAAATAAAAACAAAAAAATTACTTACCCAGCTGATTTGTTTTTATCTTAAAAAAAAAAAGAAATATTTTCCTAATTATTTCTTTTTTAAATTTTGTCAATAAATAACTAACTAATAACAAACTATCTTAAAAGGTTCAATATAAATAAATATCATAATTAAAAAAAAAAAAACATAGTAAAAAGACCTAAGCTATTTATTTATTTATTTTTTTTTTAAAAAAAAAGACTGATATGAAATATTAAAAATAATCGGATCCCTTTTTAATGTTTTGGCAAAAATGTATGCATCCTTCGCCATGAAGCCATTACAGCACCAAAATTCATAAAATATCTCAGTAGAATAAATGTATTATGATCTGATCCCATGAAGCCATTTACCTTAACCACTTTTAAAATTTCCTTAACACATGTGTAAATTTTTACACATTGGTCCAACTCTTATTGAAAGGAGGTTCATAACCCTGAAATAATTAGACTATAATTAAGAATATATATATAATTACGAAAAGTAATATTAATGAGATTATTTAAATGAAAATTAAAAGTTAAGCAAAGTACACTTCGTTAGAATTTTTGTCAAGTTTGATATCAATTGTAAGAGTTTTTAGATGATGAAAACTCTTAAGCACAAAAATGACGCCGAAAAGTTCATTATCATGCGTAGCAGTCTTTAATTAGGATCAAGTGTTTGATATCCAAACAATTCCTCAAACTAAGGAGCTCATTCATGGAAAGAATAACCTGTAATGAAAATAATGATATACCACTTTAAGAATACTTTTAGAATATGTATAGTTAAAATTAGATTATTTAATAACAAAGGAATATTTCAAATATATGTACCTGAAGTGTGTAACTGCAAACCATCAAAGTCTTTGCTTCATAAAGATCACTAAATAAATTTTGAAGAATCTCACCAAGTTTAGAATATTCAGATTCAACACCAAAATTAAATAGCCTCAACTTCAAGTTTGTCACTGATTTCAATAGCCTCGCGCGCAGTTCCAACATTTCTTTAGACTTAAAATCTCCAACAACTCGCATTTCTGGATCAAGGCCTTGAGAGTTGTCAGCGACAATCTGATCCACCCTATATATTTGTACATGTATATCTTTGTTTCTCTCTTTTTATATATAAATATTTATATATGTATATATCAACTAATATCAAAGACCAAAAACACATATACATAAATATTTATATATATATATATATATATATATATTATAGTAACATATAAGTAGTTTAATGTAGATTATTCTCTTCTGCTAATGTAGGAAAATAAAATATGATTTTCGATCTATTTTTTACCTTTATGCTTTTCAAAACCTTTAATTACCTTAACAGAGAGAAGCTCCTGCTAGCATAATTATGGAGGCTTTTGGTGATTCGTGTTTTGCATTATAGAACCAGCTGTGCACCTAATATATACCACACAAAAAACGTTATCAGAAGCAAGATGAAACATTTTTAGAATCAAAATAATCATGCAATGCATTGACAAAATCCCTTGTCCAAGACATTTTCCCTGGATTCATCCAACATTTTCAATCGCAGAGAGAATAAAGAAAATATTTTCCATGGATTCATCCAACATTTTCAATCACAGAGAGAATAATGAAAAATAGTTTTAT
Source organism: Cannabis sativa (assembly GCF_029168945.1). Lineage (NCBI taxonomy): Eukaryota > Viridiplantae > Streptophyta > Magnoliopsida > Rosales > Cannabaceae > Cannabis > Cannabis sativa. The sequence goes on from NC_083601.1 coordinate 67,761,631, forward strand.
TGTTTCTCATTTAATTAGATTCTCCTCTTTCGCATTCAATCGCATTGCAGGATTGGAAGTGAAGAATAATATATAATCTCATTAAATGCAACAAATAGTACCTGATTCCGTTATTTTCAGTATTAAAAAAAAAAGAAGAAAAAAAGAAAGAAAGGTGTTCTCGGTATCTAGATATTTTATCTATATTTTTCTTTTTTAAAAAATAAAGAGATTATTAATATTTAAAAGATTGTTTAATTTTTTGGGTTTATTTATTAACGGTAGATCAAACCTAATCGTTAAATTTAACAGAATATTCTTTTATTTTGAAGTATATTCTGTTAAACCAAGAAATGTCGTTAGATAAGCACTTTTAATATATAAAGATATATATTTATATATATTATAGTGTTTTATTAGTATTTGAAGTTATGAGTGAGTAGAATATTCATTTAAGCACAAAAACCTGCATTATCTGTGCCACACCACACGGTATGTTGTAGTTAATTTTATTTGTGGCGCAATTATAGTTAAAAAAAATTTCCTATTATCGTGGTGTTGCGATTAAGTAAAATAAATATTAAAAAATTACAATATTCGCACTATATTATATATAATATTAATATTTTATATATATATTTTTATTTTTGCGTACAAATAATTATTATTTATTACTACTTTTCCTTTATAATGACGATAACAATTTTTGCCAATTGATTCTTATTTCTCAACTTAAAACTTTTATGAGTATTGTTTATTAGAATTTCTTTTTCTTTTACTTTATAAATTAATAATTTATTTATGGTTAATCGTATAATTTTACACTGCGCATAAGTGCGATATGGTTTACGATTAAGGCATAAAAAATTTACTGTGATAAAGAGTTTTTACTTAATCACACTTTGCAGGTTGGTTTAGTTTTTCATCAATTCCCCTCTTAATCCACCCATTCACCTCTATTTGTAGTGTATATACTCTATAGATGAAAAAAAAAAAAAACTTACTATCTATATGCTTATGGGATATATATATGCTCAAAATAAGTATCAAACATTAAAGTGATTCAATTAGGCTAAAAAGGGATAACTAGGAAGACAAATTTATCAAGATTGGCTTGAGAGCTCAATTATTTCAACAAAAAATATTAATCATTTTCTTTGCATTGTCTAGAGAATTTCATATTAAATAGTAAGCACATAAGTTCTACAATAATTTTACATCTTTTCTCAAACAAATCAACAAGCATAAATAATTTCCAAAAAAAAATAAATTTAAAAGTCATGATTACATTTTGTTATTAAAAAAAGAAGAAGAAGAAGAAATCATGATTAGATTCTCAATGATTTAAGTAACTCAAACAAACTAAATCAACATTCCAACAAGCACATAGATTGATTTAGAGAAAATTACATTGTATATCTATTTTATTTTATTTATTTTATTTCTATATTCTTTAAGATATACCAACTTTTATAAATGATGTCCCAATTATACATTTTAGGTTAATGTAAATCATGTACTACACTTAAGTAGAGGAAAAAAAATATATTAGGCAACCCACTCACAAAAATCAGTAGATTTTAATAAAATATAATATGAGGACATTTTTAATTAATAGATATTAAAAAAAAGAGGTATCTTTATCCCTTTAATTTACACAAGAGAAATTTGAAATTCTATGCTTAAAGTACCTTATAATTTTTCCCCTAAATGTATAGTCATTAAAATTAGTCATATATGACTACTTTAATGATTTTCCTAAACTACCCCTCACATTTCAAACCATCCCTCTCTCTTCCTCTCTCTCAGCCGAACCAAGAACCCCATCCCAAACCCACTCTCAGCTGACGCCACCTCATCCAAAACCCACTCTCACCGACGGCCGTCCACGGTGTACCCAGCTCCGGCGTCGACGTCAACCCCGAACCACCCAAACGCTGCACCCCATCTCAGCCCCCTTCTCTCTTCATCTCTTTCTAACCGAAAGAAAAAAAAAAACCACCAGGTCCGATGGTCGCACCATTGGGTCCGACGGGGTCCGATTGGTCGGACCCATCGGACCCCATGGTCTGACCATCGGACCCCCCTTCTCTCTTCATCTCTTTCTAAAGAAAAAAAAAACCACCAGGTCCGATTGGTCGGACCCCATCGGACTCAATGGTCCGACCATCGGACCTGGTGGTTTTTTTTTTTTTCTTTCGGTTAGAAAGAGATGAAGAGAGAAGGGGGCTGAGATGGGGTGCAGCGTTTGGGTGGTTCGGGATTGACGTCGACGCCGGAACTGGGTACACCGTGGACGGCCGTCGGTGAGAGTGGGTTTGGGATGGGGTGGCGTCGGCTGAGAGTGGGTTTGGGATGGGGTTCTTGATTCGGCTGAGAGAGAGGAAGAGAGAGAGATGGTTTGAAATGTGAGGGGTAGTTTAGGAAAATCATTAAAGTGGTCATATATGACCAATTTTAATGACTATACATTTAGGGGAAAAATTATAGGGTATTTTAAGCATAGAATTTCAAATTTCCCTTTACACAATCAACAATAAATCAACACTACTAGTTTCAAAATTACCATGCCAAAACAAGGGATAAGTTGAGAAATATCTCTTTTTTGTATCCATTAATCAAAAATACCTTCATATTATATTTCATTAAAATCTACACACTTTTATAAGTGGGTTGCCTAATATACCCTTATCCTCTACTTAAGTGTAGCACATGATTTATATTAATCTAAGGGATATAATAGGTACAATATTTATAAAAGTGGATATATTTTAAAAGATACGGAAATGAAGGTAAAAGTAAAAACAATTAAAGTAAAGTGGGTATATAATACAATGTCCACCCAAAAAAAATGGCAAATCATTTTCCACCCAAATATCCTTTTAAGCGATTTTCCTCTCACAACATTAAGGCCGAAAAAGTGTATTGGGTGAAACATGTAGATGTACTCTTTCACAGGAGCCTATGTTTGTCTTTTTGATTAGGGAAAAAAATAAAAAAATACAAAAAAGGAAAAAAAAATTACAAAAATACTTTGGGCCGGCCCATTAAACATTTATACAGTCTATATACAAATATTTACAAAAATACCACATGCACTAAGCCTTCAGCTGTACAGAGCGAACCATGAAGATGAAAATACGCGCTCGTTTCAAAACCGCAAAACAACCAAAACGAGAAAAATACAACTATTAATTCTGGCAAAATCAACTGGAAAAGAATACCTGCAATGATCTAAACTGAAAATGACGAAAAAAAAATCAGAAAAACTGTGAAGAAACTGAAATTACACATTTGTTTTCTGTTTTATTCGATCAAAACAACTCCCCCTAATATCGAAATCCAGATTCATGAAATGTAGATCTGTAACAAACAGATCTGGACCTCCCACCAAATTCAAAACAATGTATGATGTGAAAATTTTTAAAAAAACCTTATGAATAATACATCTACGTTACATACAGTTACATTTTGATTTATTTTTTGTTTTGGTTGCCTTATAGTTGCATTATCGTTTTATGATAGTTTATATATTATGCAAGAATTTAATTTGATGGGGACTAAGAAATAGTAGTTATACATAGTAAGTTTTGTGCAAATAGTTGCATATTAATTTTATAGTTAAATAACATATGCAAGTAGCAAAACTATAATAAAACTACAAAACAACTGTATGCAAGTGCAAATAGTTGCCTTATAGTTGCATTATCGTTTTATGATAGTTTATATATTATGCAAGAATTTAATTTGATGGGAACTAAGAAATAGTAGTTATACATAGTAAATTTTGTGCAAATAGTTGCATATTAATTTTATAGTGAAATAACATATGCAAGTAGCAAAACTATAATAAAACTACAAAACAACTGTATACAAACTAAAATAAAATTAAAAAATGGACAGGAAACAACTAGATAAAAAACATATTAAAAAAATACATACAGAAGGTGTAAAATTTCAAATAATAAAACTAACAATATTTTAAAAATATATTGCAACTTCTAGAGAGATGTAAACTACGTAGTGGTCCAGCTGGGTAAAATTCAATAAACGTGTTCTGGATGTTTAGCTTTCTCTTTTTCATAAGTGTATATTGTGTGGTACATAATAAAAAGCAGGAGTGTTGTCAGCCCAACAAATACAATACATGCTGTACTACGCAGATTGCAATCATTGGCCTGTTAGGGAGGAACATCCACCAACCCAGAACTTGAAGTAGATAAAGCCCAATTGGCTAAGTTGTGAGCAACATAATTTAACTGCCTAGAATAGATGAACATATATCCACCAACCCAGAACCAGTATCTCCCAATAGTTGCCTGGACTATTATATATACTATATATCTATAAGCGTTTCTAAGTGTTTATATATTACATATATGATATTTTATAAATTACATATTTAAAATTAAAAACTGAAATAAAATTAAAAATTAAAAATTAAAAACTGAAATAAAATTAAAAATAAAAAGAAAAAAAGAAAAAAAGAGAGTGAAATGATAGATTGATTGATAGAAGTCAATCCTAGACCTAAGCAACAATATATAAGAAACTAGCTTTACAATTAAAAATTAAAAATAAAAAGAAAATAAGAATTGTTATGGAAAAATAATTAAAAATTAAAAACTGAAAATAAAATTAAAAATAAAAAATTAAAAACTGAAATAAAATTAAAAATAAAAAGAAAAGAAGAAAAAAAGAGAGTGAAATGATGGATTGATTGATATAAAATGAAAAAAGAGAGGGAAGAGAGTAGGATTTGATTGATGATGGATGGAATTTTATGACTAAGTGGTATTTGTGTAATAAAACAAACTTTGTAAATAAAAAAGTAGATATAGGCGTGTAGGAGTATTTAGGTAATAAATTGTGCAAAAGTGATTTTTCATGTAAAAATTTCTTTTGATTAATGGTCTTTATTTTTATTTTATTTTATTGCGTAAATAAATAGTGGGCTTGACTTAGTTAGCAAGAAAAAATAGATTATTTCAGAAAAACACAAAAATTACAAAAATATGATTATACGAAATTTTAAATATTTTAATTTAAAAATTTGTTTACAGAAAATATAATTTTTTAATACTTTTATGTTATTTATATGCTGTACTTTTGTTATTTTATTGTTAGTTTCATTATTTGTATATTATTTATATGTTATTTTTCTATTACTTTCATGTAGTTTTTTTGTTATTTTTATAGAACACCGTAAAATATAAAAAAACTATTAACGTAAAAGTGTACAAATTTTACAAAAACAGTATTTTATATGTGGTCATAGGCATAACTTAGTGGTTAGTTTCACACTTCTACTCGTAAAGAGGAGGTACTAAGTTTTAATCCCTATTCCCAAAGTAAAAAAGAAAAAAAAAAGTACTTTGTGTAAAAAAAAAAAAAATGTAAAAAACAAACAAAGAAAAAAAAAAGGATTGATGGTATACTCACTTTATTTAACTTGTTTTAATTTTTACTTTTATTTCTATATTCTTTAAGAGATACTCACTTTTATAGATGGTATTCCTATTATACCCGTTAAGTTAATATAAATTATGTGCTAGACTTAAAGAGAGTGTGAGTGTATATTAGGCGACTCACTCACAAAAGTGGGTACATTTTAATAAAATACAATATGAATGTATTTTTGATTAATGGTTACAAAAAAAAAAAACAGTATTTCTCAATTTATCCCAATTTTTTCGGCTCAATTCCCTCTATAATTTATTTATATCAAGAAACTATTTTTTCTTTACATATATATTTCTTTCGCTAGGAAAAAAAAAAGAAACTTATATGGCGTTCGGTTGGAAGGAATAAAAACATAAGAATAGAAATAAGAATGGAATAGATTAAAATAAATTTAAAATGCATAATTCTCATCATGCATTGAAATGGTTTTTTTTTATTATTTTAAAATAAAATAATCATTCTACCGAAATAGTAGAAAGATCATTCTATTAAAATAATATTCAAATACTTTAATATGCAACTAAATAAAAAAAATAGGATGAAAATTATTTCTTTTATATTTTTTTTCATTTCATTACTTCCAACTAAATACGGTAGATTTATTATTTTCAAAAATAATCTCAGCCATTACGAACTTCTTTTTCTGAGAGACATTTGATCTCATCTCAATTTGGTGGTCAAGTTGGTGTTGTTAATTTTTTTTATAAAAGACCACAATAATATTTTACATATAATTTAGATTATGAGTAATTGAATATATAGAAAAGATACATGATCTTTTCATCTACATTGATAATTGAAAAATAATGAAGACTAATGCAATACTAACACCAAGTCTTCATTCTTAGATATGTAAAACAGGAGCATATCAATAAATTAATAAAGATATACAATTATATGATAAAATAATGTATTTATAGAATTAAGGATAAGACCTAACAAAAAAAAAAAAAAGCCTAATAAAACTAGTTAAATTTGACGTGAAGGTTAGTATATAAATGACATATATTGTATTACATTAAATTTATTTTTAATATTATAGTGATTTTTAAAAGGGAATTACTTCATATATTATTTTTTAACTTTTTTTTTTAATTTATAGTTTGAGTTGCTCTGGTAGTTTCTCTGATAGTTTCTATGTGGGTTGTTATACGAATTTTAGTTGCGATTTAGATTGTTCGATTAGTTGCTATAAGTATTTATGTATGTAGAATTTTGTAAAAATACAAACAAATATTTGAAGTATAAAGATTAAAAAAAAAAAACCCTTTCTAAAAATCTTTCAAAAATTTAAGGCCTAAATAAGTCAATAATTTTATTTTATTATTTTAAAAAATATAATATATGTATTTATATTTTATGCAATAAACATAATTCTCTTTTAAATTTAGCTTCTAAGTTAGTTATTTTTTTTCCTTGCATAAGTTAAAAATTTATAATTTTGTGTATTTAAACTTTCTATGTTATTTTTATCTTGTAAGGGAGTTTTATTTACACCCCAAAAACGTATAAATAAACCTCATTTCAATAATTTTATTTTACATTAAATATATATTTTTAATTATATTAGTTTTTTTTTAATTTTCCAAATCATTTTTTTAAAAAAAAATATATCTATTAAACAAAAATAACTATATTATAAATATTATAAAAAAAATTAAAAATATATATATGTGAAATTTATTAGAAAAAAAAATTATACACGATTTAAAAAAATACATGAAAAAAAAAATTAAAACAAGAAAAAAAATTTAAAAATATTAAAAGTAATTTTTTAAAAAATTATATTAAATTTTTTTTTTTTGGGTAATATTAGAGTATATTTTTTATTTTGTGGAGCACAAATAGAACTCCCCTATCTCATATCAGGGGCGAAGTTAGAAATAAAATTGAAATAAGACGATTACATACTTTTATATCTTCTTCAGACTTCAAAATTTTAACAAGATTATAAAATTAGATATAATAAAACGTATGTAATTATGTTAAAGTGATTTTTATAGAGTGACATTCTATATTTTCATCTTACACGGTTTCTAGGTAGTTCAAATCTCAATAATAATATTTTAGTTTCTCTTAAAAAAAAATTAGTAAAAATAAAAATAAAAAAATTAAGGTGTGGAGTGTTGAACTTGCGATCTTTTAACTTTTAAAAGAAACTTTACTACTACATCAAACAACCTTACTTAATTTTATTTGACCACAAATATATTTGTATAAAGTCCTAAAAAAATTTATTTAGACCTAAACTTCAAATAGTTTAAGACCGGTCTTAATATTTTCATCTGAGGTGACTGCCCTACCTAGTCTACACCTAGCATCGCCCTTGTCTCATATAGCTCCACTTTCATTTGTTAATATAACATTTTTAGTATCATCTTTCTATGTTAGTAGAATTTTTTCTCTTTGTAAAAATATTACGTAAAAAAATAGTGAACTTATTCTTAAAGTATGTACATATTATATATACAATTAGTTTTGTAATGTTATGATTCGATTATTTGAAAATTTTTTACTTAATTTATTATTATTATTATCATTATTATTATTATTATATTATTATTATTATTGGATTGTAATAAAATTTGATATGTAAAATTGATTGTTTATTTAATATAATATACCTTGTGTTAAATACTTAAATATATATTATTAGTAAACTATAATGTGGTGTATTTTTTTGACTAATATAATTATATATAATAATAATTTTTAAATATTAAAGTTACAAATTCATTTTTAAAGTTTATTTGGTTATTAATTTCAATCATTTAGAAGTAATTTGTTTGTTGCTATATGTATCTAAAAGGATACATGTGTAATTCAATAATAAAAAGCCCAAACTATTGACACTTTTATTTAAGTTATAGATATAATTGAAACATTAATGTAAATCTAAAATAAATATCTTATACTGGTGTAATTTTTTTTACGAAAAATTTAAAAGAAATGCTAACTGCAGTTATTAGTATAACGGAAATTTATATGGTATACTAATTTTTATCATTTTTTTATAAAAATATTATCAGGCAGTACTTTATACTGTGTTTTTTTTATAAGTTTCATACTACAGTATACTGTGTTAAGTTTCACTATTGTTATACTAGTGTCTTTTAGTTGTTCTACTGTTGTTTTGAGTTGTTCTGTTTTGTATTCTAATGGTGTTTTATAAAAACACTTTTTGAAAAAGTTTCCTTGTGATAGTATTTTTGTAAAATTTAACCCAAATTTTAGTATTTTTATAAGTTTTCGTTATTATAATGAAATATTAAATTTTATATATTTTGATTTAATTTTTTAATAATTAGTATTAAAAATTACACTGAGCCCGCTAAATTAGGTACCACCTATACTTAGAACATCTCCAATAATAATATTCTTTAAATATCCTAAAAAAAATTTTATTATCTAAAAATATAATATTTTATTTTATTTTTCTTTCATGTTATTTTTAACAATATTACTTCTAAATGTACTCCAATGGTTAGTATTTCCCAAAATTTGCTTCTTTAGTAATATTACTTCTAAAAATACTCTAATGGTTAGCACTCCCCAAATTTACTACCATGTCCTACACATTATTATTTAATATATCATTTGTTTTGACTTTAATGAAAAATGGAAAAAAATAATGAGTATAACATCAATGCCAAATTTTGGCATCAACATTACTTGCATTCAAATACCTCTAAGCCCACGCCCAAGGTCCCCCACCTAGCCCAAAAAAAAATCTTTAAAAATAAAAAGTTATAAATTTATTTTTTAAAAATACCATATTTTGTATTTACTATTACTTATTAAAAAAAAATATAACTATTTTCTAAAAAAATGCTTAATTTAATTTGTAAGATACTACATTTAATATTTTATTAAGAAAAAAGATCCCATTATACTTTTAAAAATACTATTTTTTAAATTTTTGCCACTATATATGAAAAAGAAAACATAAATATATAAAGTTAATTGAGGCTAAAAGTTTTACTTTTCTAGCAATTAACTCTCAAAATTCATTTTTTGGTGGCAAAACTCCTCAAAATTCGTATTCCCTTAGCAATTGAGCTATTCCATCCATTTTCATCTGTTAAGTGACATGCTAGATTGTCCACTAGTACACAGTTTACACATTGCACAATTTTATTAGTCCGTATAATTAATTATTAAAAATATAAAATAAGTTAATTTAAAATTAAGCATAAATCATTTTAAAACAAATTAAATTTAATAATAAAACCGAAAATTCAATAAATAAAATATAAAAAATAAAAAATAAAAATAAAATAATAACAAAGAAAAAACTAATTCACTAAACCATCATTCTCTCTCTTTAGTCTTTCACTCTCTCACTCACTCTCAACCAAGCTTCTCTTCCCCTTTGCCAGTGACCTCTCTCTCTCTCTCTCTCTCTCTCTCTCTCTCTCTCTCTCTCTCTCTCTCTCTCTCTCTCTCTCTCTCTCTCTCTCTCTCTCTCTCTCTCTCTCTCTCTCTCTCTCTCTCTCTCTCTCTCTCTCTCTCTCTCCTCCACTGACACACCTCACTATCAGACTTAGATGACACCTCCACCCCCGCAAGCCCGCCTGACACGAGTCGTTAACAAGGAGATCTACCCAGTCAATGTCTCAGCTCCAAAACCATTCAATTAATTTTTTGGCATAATTCTGGCACCATTTCTGACGGTGAGTTGTATGGTTGAGCTCAGGAGCTATTGGAGAACAAAACCCCTCTAAAAGTCGAGCTTAAAGATCATCGAAATTAGATTTTGATGTTCACCGAAATCTATGGAATCTGAGATATTTGACTCTGATTAAGTGGCTTCTAGACCTTCTATTGATAAGTAGGCTTTAAATCTGTGTCCCCCTTGGAATGGGCTTCTCAATCCCACAGTTCACTATCTATTTCATCACTGTCAAACTTGGGTAGCACTGTGCATGTGGTTCGACAGTGATTCTCCAAGGATGGCCTCGGCGTTGAGTAAACTCTCTCTCTCTCACCTTCCAAATCTCTGGATTTTCTTTTTTTCTCTTTGGATCTAAGATTTTTTATTGTGGATTTAATTTGGGTTTATTTATTTTTGTAAAATTTGGATCTTAGATTATGGCAGGTATTTAATGTTTAGATTTTTTTTTATTGTGTTTGGATTTCAACAAAATATTGAGGTGGTGGTGGTGGTGGGCAATTGTTGTTTTGTCGAGGCTGATGGTGGTGGTAGTGTGGTAATATTTTTGAAGAATGATGAAAAAAATTAGAAAAAGAAATTTGAAGAGAAGATAGTGGAAGAAAGAAAAAAAAATATTTTAATTTTTTTGTGGTTTATTTTTTTAAAATTTTAAATTAATTTATTTTTATATTTTTAATAATTAATTACATGGACCAATAAAATTGTGCCACGTGTAAATTGTGCAATGTGGACAATCCAACATGTCACTTAATAGATGAAAATGGATGGAAAAGCTTAGTTGCTAACAGAACACGGATTTTGAGGATTTTGCCATCAAAAAATGAGTTTTGGAGATTAATTGCTAGAAAAGTAAAAGTATTGAGAGTTTTAACGCAATTAACTCATATATATATAAGAGAGATATGTGGCAGCGACATAACACTCTAAGATTTCTCTTATTAACATTATTAATTCTCTCTAATATTCTCTCATTTTTTTATTTTTTATTAACTTCATAAATATACATCGATTTTGTTAGATGAATATGTAAATGTGATGCTACTTAATTTTTTTTTATCATTGCTATGGTGATTTTCCTTTTTCCTTGTTTTCCTTCTCTTGAGTATTTTCTTGTTTAGATTTTAAATTGGTGGCTTTCCTCATTTATTCTTTGGGCCCTAAACAAAAGCAATGAATGTTATTTTATTGACATAAGTAATGTACATACAGTAGCAAAGTCACAGATATATACCAGATTACAGCTAAAAATGTGTTACCTGTTCTGGAGCAAGTGTTGCATTATTCTTGCAAGTCCTCTTAATGTGTCCAATTTGCTTGTATTTAGTATAATACATAACTGCACCCGTTCTTCTTGTCTTTGTACAATGTGGAGGGGGTGGATCATCAACATCTCTCCTTCACTTTTTCTTTGATTTGCCTGGCAAAAACTCTTCACCTGGAGGAAAGATTGGATTTGACCTGTTTGGGCCACTTGTCAAGGTTTGGCACAGGGTAAACTATTTTTTCATAACACTTTTTGAAAGCCTCTATTTTGTACTAAGGAGGCACATAAGTATGAGATTCATGGCTGAGAAACTACATTGCAACTAAGGTATGTCCACATGGGATGCCTGTCAACTGGAATCTCCTACATGTGCATATTTTCCCCTCTAAATCGACAGTGAAACCACCTCTTGGATTCGTTTTAATTTAGAACATAGTTGTATTTGTCCTTGATACGACACATTATTTAGCAACATCTGTTAGGTTAGTAGTAATTTTAACAGTATTTTTGTGTATAGTGCCTTTCTATTTTGATATACTCTCCATTTTTTGTAAAAATGACATATAAGCTAGTACCTAAAATGTAACAAACAAAAGTTAAAACAAGTATTTTTTTCATCATTGAGTAATGTAGTTAAAGTTAACATAATAAGCAATTACCTGATGGACTCTAATAGAGTAACTATTAGTTTGTCCCTTGCATCAAGAATTACATTGTTGAAGGTTTCACAGATATTGTTCAGTAGCATATCACATTTCACCCCTCTTTGAAATGTGATTTTGTCTATTCTGATGGGTGCTTTGTTGCCAGTCAGGTGTATGCCTTCACATTGACCTTCTTTATGTTTTCCTTTCTCCTATCAAAATTTGCTAAAATGGCTGATATAGCTGCATTCCACAATAGTTGCTTCAGTAGTAGTCTAGGGAACTCCTTCTTAAAATTTCCATGCATATGTCTTATACAAAACCTGCTATCAAGGCTGTTGAAAATATTTTACACTACATTCTAAAGCTCCTTCTATCCATCACTCATAAAAGTGAATGAGTTTGACTCAATACGACTCAAGTCATCCCTTAATATCTCTAAAAACTAACTCAAACTGTTGCTTGTCTTCCCACTTAATTGTACTACCGTGTTCTCAAAATGTACATATCACCCGGACCAAAATGTAGACTTAACTAACAAATCAAAGAACACAAATAATACTCTCGAGATCGAACCTAACCATCTCAGGATTGAGATCATTTGATCTAGGATCAACTAGGTGATATTGAATTGAATAGATATTACGGTAAGATTATCATATCTAATTCAAGTTCAATATCGGTCCCTTCCGATGCATACTCCATACATCCAACCCAAGCTTACTTTAACTAATGCCCTGAAAAGGACATGGCACTTATCCAAGGTGCAAGTAAACTCCATTGTAGATTATCATATAAGTTAAACACTGTGTACTGATAAATCTAGGAATACATTTAATCACACAATCTTAATTACTTTTCACTATGTTGACAACACAATAAATAAGAATATCAATGTGATAAGGGTTTGGATGAATTTATTAATCAAATAAGTAAATAGATGATCACTGTTGGGTTTTGTGCCCTAAATAAAACCCTTTACAATCTGATTAGTTATCAATATAGAAATTTGAAGTGATTTATGTTTGCATGAATTTTACATGCTAATGGTTTAATATGTTTATTACATTTACACACAAAATCAGTTAAGTCCAGATCATATGTTTATTCACAATTACAGTATCGTCAACACAGTGGAATGTGATTGTGATCATTCATCAGTGTTTTGGATTTACACTAATGTGATAATCAGCGATGATGTGTACTTACACTTGGAGTAAGTGTTATGTTCTTTCCAAGACATTAGTAAAGTATACTAGTTTCGAATGTATGGAGTATACATTGGACTGGACCGATATTGCAACTTAGTTAAGATATTATAAATTTACCGTCATATCTTTCCAAGTCAATATCAGTAGTTGATCTTAAGATTAAAAGAATCTAAATCCTGATATGCTTAGGCTCAACTCAGGAGTGCTATTCATGTTCTTTGATTTATTAGTTAAGCCTACTTTTAGGTCAGGGTGATACGTATATTTTGGGAACATGATAGTATGATTGAGTGGGAGTGCTAAACATAAATATGAAATCTATAGCTTCTACTGGTGTATAGAAGTTAAGCGACGATTCCCTTCGAGCTTAGCTAAATAGAAGTAAATGGATGAGCTCTTGTTTAAGTGACTAATTCTTAGATCACTAAACATCATTTACAGGTAGCTAAGTGTTTTAAGGGGAAAAATACGTTGAGGGGTGAGAACGGTAAAATAATCCCATCTCGATGTAAATCATCTATATAAAGGATCATTGATCACAATAAGATTATAACAATGGTTAAATGAGATAGCATATCTGTAATGCCCTAATGCTAAGGCACGCTACAGTGCTTTTTCAATTATTGTGCAATCTTTGCTAATCAAAGAAATTTCTCGAAAAACGTGTCAAATTAAAACTTTTGCTTTAAACATTAAACTTTGTAATATAATATAATATTTACAAATCCCGGGATCCCAATTTCAAACTTTTAAAAATTTACTGTTTAAACTTTACATTTCAAAATACATAACTTCCAGGTCGCACAGCGACTTTCAAAATATAACTCCCAGATGTCCCGAGACCGAACACTCCAGGTCGCGCCGCTTGACATGTACAATCTCACCCGAGCTCAGGTTCATTCCTGTTCAGTCTTCGCCTTTCCTTTACCTACACATGGAAGCGAACCGTGAGTCAACAGACTCAGTAAGAAATGCATATAACATACCATATAATTTCCGACCTGTAAATAGACGCCCATACACCTATTTACAGAGCTTAACAGATGAGTATGAACGTTCAATACCAGGGTACAACCACTATACCACATACACATCGTACCTCACTGTACGAGTGTTGGTAGGGTTTATCCCGATCACTGAGTAACCCTGAGTGATGTACCACACACCTTAGCATATTCCCGTGCCCGTGTTGGTATCACTGTATCGTACTAACAGTCACAACAATCACTATACCAATGCACTCTATAACTTACTCATACAAGTGTTGGTAGTGCTTAACATAATTCAAGCATGCATATATAAACACATATACACACATTCAGATAATCACATCATACATTATACACAGTTCTTACCTGTTTTCCGAATTCAAGTGTGCTGGCCGACCTGAACGGAATTCACGTGCTAGATGGATGCCCTAATCACAATAATTGCAACATAGATGAGTGACTCGCTAAATCACTTTCCGGGACTTTAAACTTGAAACTAAAAGTTTCCCTATCGATAAACCTCATGGCAATACCCTAAATATCTCAAAATTGGCCAAAACTAGGGTTCTGGAAATTCTCCCAACAGGCAGACTGGTTCCCAACCGGCATCCCGGTTCTGGGTCACCAACCGGTCGACCGGTTGGTATGGCCTCCCAGAACCGGAATTCCGGTTCTACTGCTGGGAACCAAAAATCATCCCCCTTAATTTAATTCAATCCCAAACCTTACCAAACTCTCCAGTATACCTATACAATGCATACACAATGTGACAGTCAGTAGTCTCGTGATTCGTAAGGGGAAATATCGGGTAAGCTGTGCAATACTACACCGCCTGGGGAAGGTCAAGTGGGATGATTCTGAGGCTGTGTAGGCATGTGACTACACAGTTGAAGAGAGCTTAAATGGATTGATTGGTACTACCTATATCAACAAGGTGCATCTTGTTTTTCGGTAGCCCATCTCGAAAGAACTCCACAGTTAAGCGTGCTTGGCCTGGAGAAATTTCAAGGATGGGTGACCTCCTGGGAAGTTTTCCCAGGATGCGTGTGAGTGAGGACAAAGCACGCTGAAAACACTCATGTTGGTTTGTAGGGTCAGTCATCAATCCAGGAAGCAGCTAGAGTGGCGTACTCGTGTATAAGAGCCATTAGTCCGTGGGTGTAAGGGCCCAATGGAGGATTGAAGCGGGGACGTTACACACAATGATTTCCAGGCAGTAATTCACAGAATAAACCATTACAACTCAAGTTGCCATTAATGAACAAAGCTTTGCACTTAAAACTTAAAATTGCATAAAATCATTAACACCAATCAAAACCAGCTGCTATGGCCTAAATTCAACTCAACCTAACCCTAGAATTCGAACCAAACCAACATCAAACTCTAACAGCTCCTATAACACCATTTCACTATTCTAACTACTTCAAAACTTGAAAAAAAAAAGAGAGGGAACCATTAGGGCTTACCTTAGGTTGAGTTTCCCCCTTGAAACCTTGCTGAAAATCCAAAGAAATGAAAGCAAAAATCTGGTTTTGCCTTTGATTTACCCCAGCCGAAAGCAAGAGAGAGAGAGGAAATGGTGAGATGATTTTCTATGTTTTTTTTTTTCTATTTTCCCAAAATGAATTAAAGGTTAGGAAAATCCTTTTTCCTTGCTGAATATAGCTTGCTAGGTGTCAACTAACCAAAAAGCCACCTATCCATAACTTAAATAAAATGTCCAAATTGCCCTTTGACTCAAACTTAGGGTATTTCTAAAACTAGGGGTAAAATGGTCAATTTCCATAACCCCGCTCAACCTCGATAATTTATTTTCTCTAAAATATTTCCCACTATGAAATAGGGTTCTAAACTTACCCATGTGATCAATCTAGCCATCCATCGCATTTTCCGTTGTCGCCGAGCAAAAATTACAAAATTAACATATTTCACATATAAACTAAATAATACCCCTAGAGTTTAATAAAATCTCCGGAATTGAGAAATTATAACTCTAATATTTATTTCTAAATATTGGGGTCCACAAATAAATTAATTCACAAATAATAATAAAATAATAAAAATTAGTGCTAATTGCCCTTACTAATCCAAATTACTAGAGCGGTCATTACAATATCTATATCGTGGAACATATAATATGCTCTATATAAGTTTGAGAGTGCAATTCTAAGTTCTAAGAGTGGATTCAACGAAGAATTAATAAGTAGGAATTTACCTAGTAAATTCGGTTCACTTATTGGAAGCTCAGCATATAGATCCATGGTCCCCATTCTAGTTGATACTATACTGCTTGTAAGACTCAATAATTAATTTGTGATTAATCAATTATAATTCTAATGTTAGACTATGTCTAATTTGTGAATTTTCACTAAGCAGGGGCGAAATTGTAAAGAAAAGAGATTCTAGGTTTATATATATTAATAGACTTTATATGTCTAATTAATAATTAAATTAAATGACAATATTATTTAATAATCTATTTTAGTTATTAAATAATTAGTTTTGGCATTTAAATGGTTAGAATTGGAAAATTGGCGTTTTTGAGAAAATAAAAATAAAATTTGTGAAAACTGCAAAAACCAAGTGGGGCCCATTACACACCATGGCCGGCCACTTAACGTGGTTTTTCAATTTGATATTTTCATTATTTTAATGCCAAATAATTCCTAACCTAAACCTAGTAGTTGCCTATAAATAGAAAGTGATGGCTCAGTCAAAATACATACTTTTGAATAACCTTTTCTGTCAAGAAAATTCTCTCTTCAGAAAAACTGAGCCTTCCCTTTGCTCTTCTATAGCCGAAATCCCCTTTCTCTTTTCTTCTTCTAAATTTCAAACCTTAGTGATAGAGTAAGTGCCCACACACAGCAACTGGTAACTCAATCATAGATTGGAACACTGTGAAGGATCACACATAAGAGAAGGACATTCGGGCTCAGATCTTGATAATACTCTGCGACAGAAAGGATACAAGGGTTAGAGATCTGAGTGAAAGGAGACATTAATTCCGCTGCATCAATGTAAGGTTTTCTTAACTTTATATGTGTTTATTTATCGTTTTAGAAAGTTCATATTTAGGGTGTTAAACAACATACTTGTGAGTAGATCTAAGATCCTGGTAAAATAAATTTCAACAACTGGCCTCAGAGCCATGGTAATTGATTTTCTTGCAAGAAATTTGGACTTTAAAACGATTGTTTGTTATCTGGATGGTTTCATGTTGTGTTGAGTGTTGTTTGATGATTGATTGATGTTTGTAAATTTTCGTGAAAAATAATTGAAATTTTGTTTCTGGAATTATTTTTATTGGATATTATGGAAAAAATTAAGCAATTTACTTTTTTACAGAACTCAATTTCGATTTAATTTGAATTAGTTATGATTTTTTGAAGTTTCGGAAAAAATCAGGGTCGTGCAACAGGGCTACGCGCGCGGACAGCACGCGTTCAGACAATTGCTTGACCGAGCGCCTGTCTGAACCGCCCATCTGCGCGCACAAAAATTCTGCAGCCCTCTCCCTGGGCCGAGGTTTCTCGACCAAGCACTCCCCTTGCGCGCGCGGACATGTATGCACAACATACTGTCCGTACAGCTCGCATTTTTTTTCGTTTTTCTTCGATTTTTCATGCTATTTCATGGATTTAACTTTCGATTTTTTGTGTAGTTTTGTATTTAGACATTTACTATTCCTATTTCAATTCTAAATATCATAATTAAATTAATTATTTTTTTAAAATTTAATTCATGATATTAGTGTAATTTGAATTTGAAAATAGTAAATATCTATCTTTTTGCTTAATTATCTATCTTATTTTTAAATTTGATTATATCTTATCTTATTTTTAAATTTAAGGTTAGATATTAAATTTTTTAAATTAAATATTTTTTTTAAATAATTTGACCTTATTTAAATTTAAAATAAGATAACTATAATCATGATATTTTAAATAGAAGTAAGATATTTTGCTAACTTTTAAATTTTGTTATTTTATTTATTTAAATTAAATCATAAAATTTGAAAAATATATTTATTTATCTTTTTTAAATTTTTATTTAATTTTTATTTATAAAATAACATTAAATTTTTTAAAAGTAGTTAGCAAATTTTGAAATGATATTTAGGTTAGTTGAAACCTAATTTTTCAAAATTGTAGGTTTAATTTTAAATATTATTTTATTAATTTCGAAAATTATATATATTTTTATTAAAAAAAAAAATTTCGAACATTAAATATTTTTTTATTTAATTAATTATTTTTTCGAAATTTAATTATTTAAAATTAAATAAATCCTACATCCAACTATCCAGCTAACCTTGTTGCAGGAGTATGTGTTTTAGCTTGTTTGTAAGTTTTATAAAACCTTTTATTGCTTGATTGCAAATAGCCATGGTTAACTTGTTGACAGATCCAATGATCTGATTTTAACTCAAGACTCCCTTGTCAAGTAAATAATTTGTAACAGGTAAATTTTACAATCTTCTTTCATCTGTGTATGACCTAGCAACATGATAGGATCCATCCAAATGTGTGCCTGTGTGAGCCTATATGTTTATTTTATTATATAGATGCATATAGGTTGTTGCTAAATAAAATGTCACACCTTGATAGATTTTATTTAGGTCCATTTAGTTTTTGAACCTATTCAATTAATAACAGTTATTTATTTTAAGGTTAAATTCCCTCTTTTGGGCCTTGTGTGAGAGTTGGGGGCCAATAGAAGTGGGTACGACATACTGAACCTAGCTCCCCCTCACATGAACTACCCAAATTGTGAAGGCCCATTTGCCTGATTTGAATAATTGTGCTAGGTTAATTAAATTAGTTTAACCTAATAAAATTGATTAGCAACATAATTAACTTTTAAAATATATGAAATTTATTTTCATTTTAATATTTTAAAGTTAATTTTAAGAAAAACACTTTTAGTTTTAGATATTATTTCTAGACAAACTATTTGTATTTTTCTTGTATTTAATTAAATAAAGAATTTTAACTAACTAGATTCTTTATGGAGCTTATTTAATTAAATATTCCTATTTAAGTTATAAATTAGTTATTTTAACTGATTTTTCATATCTA
This sequence comes from Cannabis sativa, assembly GCF_029168945.1. NCBI lineage: Eukaryota > Viridiplantae > Streptophyta > Magnoliopsida > Rosales > Cannabaceae > Cannabis > Cannabis sativa. The sequence goes on from NC_083601.1 coordinate 67,780,937, forward strand.
ACTTAAATTTGAATATTTTATTTAAATTTAAAATTAAGTTGAGGAATCCTAGACATTAGTTATTAAAGATTCTTAAGATATTTTTTAAGTTAGTTTTAAACTTAAAATGGAATATTTTTTCAAATTAAGTGGTTACAACTTAATTTTTGATATTTATTAAATTTAAATTTGAAAATATTTAAGTTCTAGATTTTCTTTTCTATAACAACTTAAATAAGATACTTTTTCAAATTTTGTTGAAAAGATACTTAGTCAAATAAGATATTTTCTAGATAGTTATTTCTAGACTACTTATTATTTTTAATATTAAATAGGAAAATATTATACATTGTGAAATTAATTATTTAAATAATTAATTTTGGTACAATATTATTTTAAGTATATTTTTTCCTAGTATTAAACTAGAAATTAATAATTAAGCCTTCTCTACACTTAATTATTTATTTCTTGAATTTAATACATTTAATTGAATTGAAAAATTAAATATCTAAGTTGATTTTCATCATGATACTTAAATACTTATTTTTCATGACACTTAAATAAAGAAAATTATTTTTAGGTTGAAATTTAATTTTTCAACTTAAATTTAAATAATTTTCAAAAATATATATTTTTTTATTTTATTAATCAATTTTGAAATTGCATTTTAATTATGCAAGATGATTTTGAATTTATCTTGAAAAATAGATTAAGTTGTAAATTAATTATTTATTTTAAATTCTTGGACCAACTTAAATCAATGATTTTTTTCATTTATTGATTAATTTAAAATAAATGAATTAAAGTATATTATTAGAAATTGAATTAATTAGTCAAAAGAAAATCTAGATAGGTGATATTTTTGCTTGAAGTATTTTTTCTAAGTATTTATTATTTAGTATTTCGAAATAGTAAAGTTTTATACTTTCTTTTTCAAAATACAATAAATATATTCTCATGAAAATTTAATTTGAGTTGCAAATTAATTTTAAATTAATACAACTTAAATTAATTTTCTTAATATTTATATTCAAAATTACTACTATGATGGAAATAATTCAATTTATTTCAATCACCATCTAAGTATAATTTTATAAATATTAAATTAAATTCTAATTTAGAATTTTTAATTCTAAATTCGATATTTAATGAATATATTTTATTAAAATAATAAAGAAAATACATTTTAAAGAATGAGCTTTATTATAATTAAGATATTCGATCTCTATTGTTGGTTTTTACATCGCGTTTATTTTAGTGAGTAATCCTCCCTAATGCAGGAACGTTCATTAGCAATTTCGCACCGTTTAATCTCGAAAGATAAGTAGCTTTGTAAGTGTTTTATATAGTATGGATCACCCTAATGGTGGCGACCATATTTGACTTGCAAAATATGAAACAATGGTAGAAGCTCATAAGATAGAATAGTCTTGACTCTCGCCTAAACGGGACAACGCTGGATTCCAATCTTGATCGAATAAAAGGTTGCTAGAATGTTTAACATTTTAGATTAGCTGACAACTCTATTCAATGGATGGTAGCTTTGACTCTCGCCTAAATGGGACACTGATATCAGTTTGTTGAAAAACCTTGGAAATTATTTAGGATTGTATTTTTTAGTATTTTCTCTTATCATTCCTACATGCTATGTGCTTATAATTTCTGAATTGGATTTTGTGTTAAACCATTATTGATTTCTATTTATTATTTTGTAGTATCTTGTATAACCATGATGAATTCCATGTTATTACTCTTGACTGAGAATAAGCTAAATGGATCTAACTTTCCAAAATGGAATGAGAACATCAATATTGCTCTCATAGGAGAAAGTGCCTTATTTGTGTTAATTGAGCCGTCTCTAGAAGTGTCGGGGGATAATGCATCCAAAGCTGTGAAAGAAAAGTATGAGCGTTGTCAGAAAGCAAATGACAAAGCTCTATACTTTATGCTTTCCAGCATGGTTGACACCCTTAAAACTCGGTTTTCTAAAACCGAAAAGGTTGCTGAAGTAATGACGAAGTTAACTGAGCGATTCGGTAGGGCATCTCTTCAGTCTCGCTTTGACGCGACTAAGAAGTACATCAATGCACGGATGGAACCCCATCAAAACGTCCGTGATCATGTTCTCCTCATGGCAAGTTATTTCCACGAAGCCCAGGATCATGGTGCTGAAATGGATCACACTACTCAAGTAAGTCTTATCTTGAATAGTCTGACTCCAGCATTTCTGCCCTATACATCAAATTATGTCATGAATAAAAAGAACATAGACTTTCATGAGTTAGTCAATGACCTTCAGACATATGAAAATTTGATTGGAGGACCCAAGAAGAAAGGGAGTAAGCCTCAAAATTCTGGAAATAGTAATGGGACGGTCAAACCTGAGGCAAATGTTGTCTCAGCATCTAAACCCAAATCGAAGAAGAAGTGGAAAAATACCAAGAAGCGTGCTAAAGCCATGAAAAACAAAAAGGCTGCTGCTTCTGGTGATACACTCAAAGGAAAGTGTTTCTGCTGCAATGAGAAAGGTCATTGGAAATCCGAATGTCCTAAACTTCTTGTAAAGAAACAAGGTATTTCTTTCTATAAACTTTAAGAGTTTTAGTGAATTATTATCCAATTGGATTATTGATTCTGGACTAACTTTGTTTATTTGTTTCTTCTTCTTATAGGCCAAACTACTTGAACTCAGTTGCTATCTTCATGAGTTGGATCGGAAAGCTGGACAAAGGGTGAAAATCGTCCAAGATGAAGATGAAGCTCTTTTATCTATTTTTGAATTAATTGTTTAGTATAAAGACAATTTGGATTTCGAATTTTAGTTAGGGATTTTTATCCCTGTTTCTCTCATATTGTTGCAATATTTTTTTTATTATTAATAAAGTTTATTTTATTTTCTATTTCAAACAAATTACAATTTATGAGATTGAGCTTCATATATTTTATCTTAAAACAAAATTACCACATTATATTTTATCTTCATAGAGTTATATTAAATAAACACTAGAAATTATTTCTATGTTTATTAATAATTGTTAATTCTAATACAATTATTAAGAATTTGTTTAATAAAAGGATCTTTTGATCTGATAGGAATGAAGAAAAGTTAAGAAAACTATGCAGTTCAACGATCTTTTATATCTAATGAACTCTGGATAGTATTCAACTCCACATTATCTCTATCACACTTAGAGAATCATGATCTTTACAACATTTAGGGGTGGATCATAATCTCTAAATACTTAAGGGTGGAGTTTATCCACAATACCCTATGTAACACATATTTTCTTTAAACATGGAAGTAATATAATGAATTAGCTATTATCAATATAAATCCTTGATCTTGATTGTATGTTCCAATTTAGTTTTACTGTTGTAGTAAAAATGATACCTATAAAAGTTCTTTGATAATGTATCACACTACCTTAATTGAGTGGGAGAATTTTAAAATTCTTTACCCATCTTCATTAGGTTGACACTTGTGATAGGAACTTAAGAACACTGCTGAAAAGCAAATCTAACCATTCATGTGGATAGATATAACTTATCAGAATTATGAGAATAAGATAAAAAAACTCTAGTTCAGTCAATTCGAATGACTTGAACTAAGAATTCTTAATCCTCATAACATTTTATGGTATCTTAATTTTGATTACTTAATCTCTGGCATGTATTTTTCACTTCAAATACTAGTCTGCTATGTTGATGATTTAGTCTTAAAAGAAACTTAAAGTTTCAGACTAATACAATAAGTCACAACTAGATAACTCTCCAAACAATAAGAGGTTAAAAGAATTATTTAACCAGACATCTGCTATTGAGTGGGAGCTATCTGAGATGTAATCAAATAAGGAACATTAAAAGATATTCAAGAAAGATTTATGAAAGTGATCTATATGTTAGATATTAAGGAACTGTATATCAGTTATCCTTGTATCTTCACCAACTCATTTGAAATTATGAGATGGTGGTTACTTTGGGGGTGGAGGAGTTATTCTATAATAATTCAAGCTCTACCAGAGAAGAATTATAACTTTGTAAATTCGAAATTACCAGAAAGTTATATTACTGAAGAAAAGTCTACACTGTATTATCTCAATTCCATATTTTAAAATATGAGAGATATGTCTTCTGTTTATTCAGATGTACTTTTAAACAGTAAGGATTTCAGTATCCCTTGATGAGTAAAGCATATAGTAAAGGGTGTTTCATATTGTATTTATGAACTAGTTTCCAGAAGTTTGGGTGGATTCAAATATACTACACTTGATCTGAAGATCAAGACATCAGATTGACTTATTTGCACACTTTTATGTTAGTGCAAGTGGGAGTTTGTTGGGTTTTGTGCCCTAAATAAAATCCTTTACAATCTGATTAGTTATCAATATAGAAATTTGAAGTGATTTATGTTTGCATGAATTTTACATGCTAATGGTTTAATATGTTTATTACATTTACACACAAAATCAGTTAAGTCCAGATCATATGTTTATTCACAATTACAGTATCGTCAACACAGTGGAATGTGATTGTGATCATATGAATCAAAAGACTAAGTCCCTGTTTCATCAGTGTTTTGGATTTACACTAATGTGATAATCAGCGATGATGTGTACTTACACTTGGAGTAAGTGTTATGTTCTTTCCAGGACATTAGTAATGTATACTAGTTTCGAATGTATGGAGTATACATTGGACTGGACCGATATTGCAACTTAGTTAAGATATTATAAACTTACCGTCATATCTTTCCAAGTCAATATCAGTAGTTGATCTTAAGATTAAAAGAATCTAAATCCTGATATGCTTAGGCTCAACTCAGGAGTGCTATTCATGTTCTTTGATTTATTAGTTAAGCCTACTTTTGGGTCAGGGTGATACGTATATTTTGGGAACATGATAGTATGATTGAGTGGGAGTGCTGAACATAAATATGGAATCTATAGCTTCTACTGGTGTATAGAAGTTAAGTGATGATTCCCTTCGAGCTTAGCTAAATAGAAGTAAATGGATGAGCTCTTGTTTAAGTGACTAATTCTTAGATCACTAAACATCATTTACAGGTAGCTAAGTATTTTAAGGGGCAAAATACGTTGAGGGGTGAGAACGGTAAAATAATCCCATCTTGATGTAAATCATCTATATAGAGGATCTTTGATCACAATAAGATTATAATAATGGTTAAATGAGATAGCATATCTATATCGTGGAACATATAATATGCTCTATATAAGTCTGAGAGTGCAATTCTAAGTTCTACGAGTGGATTCAACGAAGAATTAATAAGTAGGAATTTACCTAGTAAATTCGGTTCACTTATTGGAAGCTCAGCATATAGATCCATGGTCCCCATTCTAGTTGAGACTATACTGCTTGTAAGACTCAATAATTGATTTGTGATTAATCAATTATAATTCTAAAGTTAGACTATGTCTAATTTGTGAATTTTCACTAAGCAGGGGCGAAATTGTAAAGAAAAGAGATTCTAGGTTTATTTATTTATTAATAGACTTTATATGTCTAATTAATAATTAAATTAAATGACAATATTATTTAATAATCTATTTTAATTATTAAATAATTAGTTTTGGCATTTAAATGGTTAGAATTGGAAAATTAGCGTTTTTGAGAAAATAGAAATAAAATTTGTGAAAACTCCAAAAATCAAGTGGGGCCCATTACACACCATGGCCGGCCACTTAAAGTGGTTTTTCAAATTGATATTTTCATTATTTTAATGCCAAATAATTCCTAACATAAACCTAGTAGTTGCCTATAAATAGAAAGTGATGGCTCAGTCAAAATACATACTTTTGAATAACCTTTTCTGTCAAGAAAATTCTCTCTTCAGAAAAACTGAGCCTTCCCCTTTCTCTTCTATAGCCGAAATCCCCTTTCTCTTTTCTTCTTCTAAATTTCGAACCTTAGTGATAGAGTAAGTGCCCACACACAGCAACTGGTAACTCAATCATAGATTGGAAGACTATGAAGGATCACACATAAGAGAGGGACATTCGGGCTCAGATCTTGATAATACTCTGCGACAGAAAGGATACAAGGGTTAGAGATCTGAGTGGAAGGAGACATTAATTCCGTTGCATCAATGTAAGGTTTTCTTAACTTTATATGTGTTTATTTATCGTTTTAGAAAGTTTAGATTTAGGGTGTTAAACAACATACTTGTGAGTAGATCTAAGATCCTGGTAAAATAAATTCCAACAATCACATGAACCAAATAACACATTAAACAAGTAATGAAATTAAATCTGTTTCTTTATTAATATGAATAGAAAAGATTACATTGAAATAGAGTTTTATTTAGGGCACAAAGCCCAACACCATCATCATCATCAACCTCATCATCATCATCAACCTCATCATCATCATTATCATCATTTCATCTTCCTCAGATTCTGATGATGAGGAGGATGAAATAATCACTGTCTCAAGCACATTATTGCGAGGTTGGGGGCTGCACGAACGAGACTCTACCTCTTCATCAATCCAATACTGTGCTGCTAAATCACCCCACTACAATTTTTTTGAAGAAATTATCATTACGATCATGATGGTCTTTTAGATTGACACCAACATCTGTTAATAAATCACTGTCAGATGGAAACACCTCAAGGATGCACTTGTCCAATTTAGCAAATGATGGTTGAGGAACATGCCTTACGACCTCCTCATCCAGCCTCCATTCAACTACATAAACTAGATATGGCAGCACCAAATATATATTGGCCTCCCTATAATTTCTACCACTAAAAGCATCTAACACCATATGAATTTCATTTTCCTCAATAACCCTAAATCCCATATTCAGGTGCTTCCCTGTTGCTTAAAAAAAACAAAAAGGAATAGGTATCCCAATTCTTGAGCCATTTCTTCAAGATGGAGCCTACTAAATCCATTGAAACTGCAAAAATCAAAGTAGGAAATTCGACTATCCTCACACTTCATATTGTCACATTGGGTGAACCAATAACCAACATGGAATAATTTCACAATGAAATTATTCAAATTTGAACATGCAAAGTTAATATATAAGCACATGATTAATCTTACAGGTAACCTAGGTAAAACTAATTAAACTTTTCCAAAATTTTAACTTAACCACCAAAGCCAACAAACAAACAAGAAATAATATAAAATAATAATAAAAAAAACATGTGAAAATATTTCCATTGAAAAAGACAACAACCAATGATTCCCCAACACTCTTTAACTAATGTGTTCTTACCAATAATTCCAAACCTTACACTTTAATAAGATCAAACCACTTTACACGATATGGACCACAAGCCCCGAACCCCACAAACCATTAAAGCTACTACTAGACAGAAAATTTAGTATAACCCCAGTTAACTTATTTTATTTAAATTTGCTCAAACAACACCAATATTTTTTTAAAACTCAAAAAACCTAGAAAATATGGATCTAGTACATACTGTAGTCGAGAGGAGGATCTTCTTCACCTCAACAACGATGCGCTATTTCAAAAACTTTCTCCTTCCACAAATTTTCTGGTTTCCTTCGATTTCCCACGAGGATGATCGATTTGTTGGGTTTCGATTTTTCTCCCTTTGTACTTTCTGTATCTCTTTTTAGGTTTTAATTTTTTGGGTTTCCTTCAATTTTTCACGAAGATGGTGATAATTTCTACTTCAATTTTCTAGGTTTCGACTTTACCCTTTCGTACTTGCTTTATCTCTTTCTAAGTTTAGATTTATAGTTTGGTTTTAATTTAGTTTCATGCTTTTATTTTTGGTGTATTTTTTCATTTCATGTTTTATTTTCTTTTTATTTTTTTCTTTTAATTTAATTTCATTTGTTTCTTTAATTAAATTTGTTATTATTAAAAAAAAATATTTTTTTTAATTTAATTTTCTCATATGTTACGTCATTAAATTATTAATGGCATGACATTTGTTAGTCTACTTTGCATTGGCTGGACTAAGCCACGTACGCAAATAACAGCATAATGGGATGAAAGTGTATTTATTTTTCTAACAGTACAATATTTTTAGAGATTTTGTCATCAAGATTTAGATTTTAAAAATTAAATGCAAGTAAAATAAATTTTTTAAAAGTTATGCCACAATTAACTTTAAAAGAAGGAATAAATTGAATACTTTTTTTTTTTTTTTGTATTCATCAATCAAAAATACTTTTACATTATATTTCATTAAAATGTACCTACTTTTGTAGGTGGGTTGCCCTATATATTCTTACCCTCCACTTAAGTTTAGCACATAATTTATATTAACTTAGGGGGTATAATGTGGACATCATCTATAAAAGTAGCTATATCTTAAAGAATATAAAAATCTTTATATATAAAAAGTGCCTATCTAACGTCATTTGTTAGTTTAACGATTTTTTTAACGATTCCTTTTTTTTATTTAGCCTTACACGATTAACTTAACAGACTGTTAACGTTAAACGTTAACAAATAAACCCAATAATTAAACCCAAAAAATTAAACAATCTTTTTTTAAATTAAACAATCCTTTGTTAAAATATTAAATAATTCTTTTTTTAAAATTTAAAAAAATCCTCTTAGGCGCATATCTCTCTAACAAATCGCATATTCCCAATTTTTGACATTTTTTGTTATTTTTTTTTTTAAATTTTGTATTATTTATATAATATAGAAACCATACAACTAATCATTATATTTTTTTTATTAAAATTTTAAAATAATTAAACCTAAAAAATATCTATCTCTTCTTTACTATCGACTAAATCATAGCATACATAATATATATATATATGTTTTGAAACCGAAGTCGTTTATTAAAACAAGAGTAACTTTTTTTTTCATGGGATGTGTAACGCCCTAAATAATTAGGCACGCTACCCAAAATTCTTATGAAACCCTAATCCCCTAATCGAGATTACTAATTAAAATAGCGCAGAATTTAAACTTTTATATTAAACAGACTGAAAATAAACTTGTAATATATTTAAACTTTTCAAAATAGTTGGGATCCCAAAAATATTTACAAACTTATTACAAGTTCTTTCTTACTAGCCGACCTAAGCGGCAAAACAGAAAACAAAAGTCAACACTGTTAGACCCATGACCCGCTTGGTCTGAAGTGGCATGAACATGTACATTCTTCGCCCTACTCCTGAAACTCATGGTTGATCAGCCACTGACTTACCCTTTCCTGCACAGTAGAGCACCCGTGAGCCAAGCCCAGCAAAACAGTATAAATCATATCAAATATATTATGCTCATTTACATATGTCTGTATAATACAGACCTGATCACTATATCAACATGCCCATTTATGTCTACGTGGCGTAGACCTATGTGTTGCGCTCACACATTTAATTAAATCTACGTGACGTAGACCCACATGTTGCTCTCACACGTCTAAATACATTAAGGCCTTAGAAGTGGTTCATCTCGGTTATGAGTACCGAGTCCAACCTGATTATGCCTTGAGCGCATAATCCCTAAATCTCATTTCAATTAACATGGCATGGCATTTATACACATATATCCCTAGGGTAATAACCCTAGGCTATTAGACCGTTCCTATTAGGGTAATAACCCTAATCTCGGTTACTAAACATTCATGCATATCATTCTCAATATAAGCGCCACTGCGCATACTCTACGTGCTAATTACTGTCTTACCTGATGTCCCGCAATAGTAGAGATTCTAAATCCGCAGGTGCTCCTGACCAGGTGCCGGTAATCCTAGTCACACACAATCTGGGATTTTCACAAATAGGGTTAACCCCTGATTTCACATTCATAAAATAAATTCATGGCATTTCAAATACAGATAATCACATAGAGCTCAAAAAGAGCTTTCTAACGGTATAAAGAACGTCCCAAACGGAGTCCCGAGTCAAAAGTTATGGCCAAAACAAAATTCAGCATTTCCCGATGAACTCCAACCGGAATTCCGGATGGAGCAGCCCTGAACCAACCGGAATTCCGGTTGTCTGGGCAGAGAACACGAAATTTCTCAATCTTTAAACCCCCAAAACTCACTCAAATCATCCCCAAACATTCCCAAACTTTCCAGAGCATCAATATATGCCATAATAAACATATTCCACAACTTAAACACAACAATTGCACTAAAAATCAAAAAGTGCCATTAAAGCACCAATGAACTCAAGCTTGCTTTTCACAACCAAATTCACACTTAATCCACTTACACCAGCTAGCAAATATTATAGGGTCTAAAACACATATTTATGCATCAAAATCCAACAATAAACCCATAATTTCAGATTGCACAATAATCAAAATCATGCCTTAAACTCCAAAACTTCAAGCTCTAAACTTGAGCTTCAAACCAACATCTTTCCAATATTTTCCAGCAGCTTAAGACCAAATAAAACATGTATTTTCAACCTAGAAAATACCCTAAAATCTTACTCCAAGCTCAACAAACATAAATCCCAACCAAATCATGCAATTTCACCAAGATTAAACACCAAACTTAACAACATGCATACACAAGAACACATCAACTATACATGCTATTAAACCATAAAATTTAGCAAGGAAAATCAATTAGAAACTCAATTAAAAACTGTAGAGACTACCTCAAGACTAAGCAAGAATAATCCCCACAATCAAGCTCTAAAAATTAGCTCCAATTCACACCAATTTTCTTCAAATTCAACTTGAAATAACAAGAGGGTTTGGGCGAGAGAGGGGGTCGGCTAAGAGGAAAGCAAAACCAGAAAATTGCATTTCATTTCATCAAAAATCAATTTTAATCAAACATAATAATTAGGGGTGAAATGACCAAAATGCCCTTAGGGCTTAAATACCCACATACACCCTCACAAGGGTAAAATAGTCATTCAATACTCAATTAATTTCAAATAAATTTCAGATTATCATTTATCAAATAAAATGCCAAATAATCAATCCAATTTACATTTCGGGCCCGAACCCAATTCGGCCCGAAATTTCCGGTTGTGACTATACCGCGCTAACCTGTCAGAACACACCTAAAAAGACAACACATGCATACTATATAATAATATAGTTCTATTAAGCACGTAATTGAATTAATTTCATCATTTTACCCTTCTCGGGTCATAATTACCAAAATGCCCCTGGTTCACCAACGGGGTCTTTAATATATTAAAATTCATATAAAATCACATATATTGAACTATATAATAATATAATTCCTCCATTATACATAATTATCTAGTTAAGGTTTTGCTAATCCATTTCTTAATTCCGGGTATTACAGGATGTTTTCAAATTATTATTCGACACTTTCTAATTTAATTTAATAGTTTTTTTTTAAAAAAAAAAAATCGTGATTTTATACCCAATTAGCCTAAATAAAAATCAGAAAAGAACAATAAAACAAAACGTGCATTGCACGTAGGTTGCCTCTAGTAAAAATAAAAATGAATAAAATAAAATAGATATACAAGTAATTTTCTCTTAAAAGAAATCTAATTAGATCTTTAGGCCCAATAATCCCAATCGGCTTGAAAGGATTCTTCCACATCACCAAACATTTTGTCCAAATATCACCATCCTCTTTAATATAATCTACATTCATTCTTGTCCACTAATTCACACAAAATTATATGTATCATCACATCATATAAAACTACTATGTTTCATATTTATATAAAACTACTCGCAAATATTTTAGAATTATAATTTCATACCACTCGACCTCGACGCACACGTGGCACATCATTCTAGGCAAACAAGAAACTAAACTACTCAAAATGGTATTAGCTGCTACGTAATTAAAAATGTTAATGTTTTTTTAATACAAAGCTTAGATAACATTTTTAATCCCTATGAACTCTAATAATTAAATTATACTAGAATCTGATTTCCTATATCCTTCCAACGCGGAAAGTGTGGCCTTGGAATAATAAAACCTATCTCAAATTAGAAAACAAAATATATTGATTGAGACTAAGGGAGCTAGGTGGCACCCAAGGCAAGCCAACTAAGGTTTTTTGTTTTGATCATTAAAGTGTTCTTTTTGTTCCCACTACTGAGTTTTCCATTCCCTTTAAAACAACTAACCAATTTTGTGAAAAGGGAAAGGAACAAAAAAAAATTGTTAATATAACGTGTGAAATTAATTAATTGATTCCCTTCAACTTTTTTCTTTGATATTCATTCAAGTTTCATAAATACAATTTACTGTACTAAATTATTCATAAATGTTAATACATTGTTGTTATTGAAAAATACATGTCCAAATCATGATTTTTCTCCATGAAATTCAATAATGTTCAGATTCCACCTCATAACTTTTGACACATATACAGCTTATTAGGGAGTAGTGTGCAAGAAAAGCTAGTGAATTAGGGTGGGACTAGGATCCACAAGGGTATGGAAAACACACTAATCAATTACTCTTTTTTTTAATTTCCACTTTGACAAGTGCTTTTACCAGACAGAAAAACACACGCACACACTACAAAACGTTGCAAAATCTTCAACCATGAGTGATGTGTCACTTTAAAATTGACAAAAAACAAATAATAATTAAATTAAAAATTCTTCATAATAAATGATACCAATGGCAATTTAGTCATTATATAGCTTTGAAGAAGTCTCAAATTAAGGAAAACACAGTTAACATTACAATGGCCTACCAATCACATGTGGCATAGTGATTGGGGCTTCCTTGAAAACAAAGAGGTCAAGTTCCGACTCCTATATAACATACTTGTATATATGTAATTTAGGTTATTGTTCCTTTCTCTTTTGATGGTGTTCCTTTTAATTAGTAGAAGTTGTGTCACAAATTGTTTTCCCATATTGTGCAAGCAGTTACAAATTCATATTTTTTTTTTTAAGAAAGTGTCTCAACTACCAAACATTAAGAGCAAAACATACTCAAAAACGGTAGAGTGAGAATTCATTTAAAAATAACGTATCTGCTAGCATCTACTATTAAGAGATTTGGAATATAATTATGACTCACTTGAACAACATCTTTATAAGATCTCTTACAATGAACAAAACTAATAATTTTAAGTCTATTACAAAAATCAAGAATATCATATAATAATAAATTTATAGAAGTGATAACAGAAATTGTTTTTTTAATTTTCAGTACCACACTCAAACAATTAGATTCAATAATAATATTTTTATACCCAAAGGAAAGATATTGATGCAAAGCTTTTTGAATTGCCAACGCTTCAACCACCTCAAGTACGAAACGACAATCCAAACACTAACTCGTTGAGATACAAAATAATGCCTATATCATCTTTAATATATTAGAATATTTCTAATTAAGGAAATAAAATAATATTATTGATTCTAATAAATGAATATTTTATATTTATTGAATCTGGACAGAATCAATTACGTAATATTCTATATATGGTCAGATTTCTATATTCATTACCTGATTTGATTTCCTGAATTAATTGTCAAAATATTCTGACAATTAATGTGGCACAGATACTGATGGAGTATCTCACCTATAAATATAGGGTCTCGGTCCCCGAGCTCCTCACTCATTCTGTTCATAACAGCAAAATCCATCTAAAGAGAGTTGAGAGAGCGAGGAAGCCCGATTACCCACATCAACCAGTTTTCTTTGCAGATCAAAGTTGACATGGGTTTGAAGCTCAACAATCGATGGCTGGAGGTATTTCGATCCTTATTCATAGTGTATATATGTTTGATTTAATTCCGCATTTTATACATAAACATATATATTTCAGTTTATACATATAAATGTCTAACAGTTGGTATCAGAGCGGATTATATATCTCTGCCTTGATTTAGCTTGAGTTTAATATATATATATACGTATATACAGTGTTCATATATATATATTATATATTCGTTTTCGGGTTCGTATATACATTCATATTATATATATATATTCATGTTATATATATACATTTTCATACGTATATACCTATATACATTCAGTTTATATATATTTATATACATTCTGTTTATTTATACATTCAGTTTATATATATATTCATATACAGTTTATATATATATAGATATTTTCTTCATTTCATTAGGTATATATATTGTATATATATATGTTCATATATTCATTATATCATATTATTTATATACTTAAATGCTATATATAAATATTTACATATATACATTTCATGATTATATATATACATACGCTACATTATTTTATTTTTTTTGTATATATATATATGTATATATGTTTATATATACATTATACATTCTGAATCAATACATTCATATATTAATATAGATTGTTCTAAAGCATGAAAACTCATTTTGAAAAACAAAGAAATCTCCAAAAAAAAAAAAATCGGACCCGAAATTTTTGGTGATTTTAAAGTCTTTGTTTTACGTGTTTTCGATGCATGAAATCTATATGAATGGCTTAATTTTTTCATTTAGATCATTTTGGAATTGATTTCATCAATTTTGGTCGTCGGTGTCGTTTTTCAGGGCAGTTTTTTTTTTTCAAAAAAAAAGGAAAATTAAGAAAAATTTAAGAAAATTCCAAAATTTTATTATTTTGATTTATTTTTGGAATTTTATTTTATTTTCTTATTTTTGTTAATTTATTCAATTAAATTACATTTGTTTTAAACTTTCCATTCTTATTTAACATATATCTTCATATATTATATGTTATTTAGTAATAAATTATTATGGAAAGTTTTTAACTTGGTAAATAAATTACATGCTTTATTTTTACATGTAATTATAATAATTGTGATATTTTAAGAATGTGAATATTTAATTATTCTACAATTAAGTGCGCAATTATTATATTTGTTTACCAATTAAGTAATTTACTGATTGAATTAATTGATAACCTGCCATTAAGTACATTCTTTAATTTTGCATTTAATTCATTTCATATAATTAATTGTACTAATTTGTATATTTACCTTATTTATACAAATTAATTATTAGTACAAATATTTAAGATATTATATGGTCATAAATGCATAATTAATTACATATCATGGAATTAAGCATTTAATATATTATCATACAATAAATGTTTTAATTTGTATTTATTTGGAAAATTTATTTTTAATACAATTAATTTTGATTTGTATGATTTAAATGCTATACATAAATTCCTTTTATAGTGCTAGATATATTTAGAAATGTTCAAACATTAAGATAGGTTGAATATTTTATATAGCACATTAAGTTTCATAAAACTTCATAAAATATTCATAAAACTTCCTAAAATGAATAAAATATGAATAAAATGTAAGTAATTTTGTGGTTTGACATATTTTCAAACTTGGGACAAATGCTCATATCTAGAACGGTTTTTAATGATCTTCGGACGACCACACTAGGAGCACTAATCTCAGTGATTGTTTATTATGTTAATAACGAAATTACTTTTAGGTAGAGCCCAATACCTAATGTCAAAGTGAAAATATAATTTTATATAATTAGGGAGTAGCCACAGCATCCTTATTTGTAAAAAATTATATATTAATTAAAATTCACCTTAATGGACATAACTTGTAATTAATTATATAGGTACAATAATTTTACCCCACAGGGATTTTATTATATTTGTATAATTAATTAGGATAATATGTTAAATTAAATTCTCTTAATTTACCCCACAAGGAGTTATGGGGATTTAATTTAATAGTGTTATCACAAATTCATTTAGAGGAGAAGGTATACTGCCATAAAAAATTTTCTCTAATATTGGTGAACATATGCAAGCTTAAAGTGTCTACCTATAGATTAAAACAAACATCTCACAAATTGGTATTATATCATCTTTTCCTTTAGTTTTGAAAAGAGAATTATGGAAATAATTATATACCAGAAGGTTAATGGGAGTAATATTTGTTTTATACGTAGACAATATGTTATTTGCAAATGATGATAAAAGTTTTCTATATAAGTTGAAATAGTTCATATCTCAAATTATTATTTTGAGATAAGGAATATACATAATATATATAATTTTAATTAATTAGAGAGTAGCCACAGCATCTCTGATTAAATAAAATTATGTATTATTCATCTGATATAACTTTTATCTTTAAGTGTGATAAATTCAACTCGAACCAGCATCTGAAAAATGATCTGGAGTGAGAATAAATTAAGAACATTCATTTGCTTCTATTTTAGAAGCCTAATGTATGCCTAAGAGTCTGAATAAGACTTTGCATTACATTTGTTTCAGGATCGTTAAGTAGTATCAGAATAACTAAAGTTAAGACCACTTTATTTTTCATATAAAGTGATGAGGTATCTTTAAGATACTAAAAATTATATTTATACATATTTTAAGATGAATTGACCATCTGGAAATATAGTTAACCAATTAGGTTCTAACATACATATTTTTGTTTGACACCCAATAATAAATTTCTAAAGTTTTTTTATAACTTTTAATATTCTACACAAATATTTATGAAGTTTTGTTATTAATCTTAACTTCTTTTTTTAAAAAAAAAAAAATTGGATTTTAAGTTTGCTAGTGCCACACATAATGAAATAACATATATATTTAGCTATTTACCCTAATTAATATGAAGAAAAAAATAGAATGTTAATTTTCAATATATATATAATTAAAAAAAAAAAAAAAAAGTAACCTAGTAGTCATATAAGAGATACTTTTTAACACCATATAATTAATTTGGAACCTTAAAAAAAGCAATAACAAAAAAAAAACATAGGAAAAAAAAAATATCCTGATACTTTTTGGACACTATAGAAGTAACTATAAAAGTAACCTGGAACAATTAATAAAGATAATGATAAAAGGAACCTACTTATTTTAACATTATTAAAGTAACCTAAATAATTACATGCATAACAATAGTAACCTAGTACTTTTAAATGCCATAAAAATTAACATATGCTAGAGACAACATCACAAAGTAACTCGATATATTTTTAATACCACTACCATTACACATGTAGTCTATTGGCAATATCAAAAAGTAACATAATATTTTTTAAACGCCACTACTATTACACATGCAACTTATTGGCAACATCAAAAAGTAACTCGATGATTCTAAAGTAACGTGGTACCTAGAATATTGAATTTAGTTGTGTGCTACATTTTGACTGATTTTAATGCAAACATAACATTTTTTTTTCCTTTTTGTCTTTTATTATATTTTTGAAAGTAACTTGGTACTTGAAATATTAAATTTTCTTGTTATTCTATATTTTTTTTACACATGTAACCTATTAATAACATCAAAAAGTAACCTGATATTTTCTAAAGTAACTTGGTACCTGGAATATTGAATTTTGTTAGTAACATAATTTTCCATTTTTTGTCTTTTATTTTGCTTTCTAGAGTAATTTGGTACCTAAAATATGAAATTTTGTTGATGTGCTACATTTTTTACACATATGTAACCTATTCGCAACATCAAAAAGTAACCCAATATTTTTTAAAATAATTCGATACCTGAAATATTAAATTTGGTTGATGTGTTATATTTCTTACACATGTAACCTATTGACAAATCAAAAGTAACCTGATGTTTGCTAAAGTAGCCTCGAACCTTAAATATTAAATTAGGTTTAGTGTGTTATACTTTGACTGGTTTTAATGCAAAAGTAACATGTTTTTTTTGTTTTTGTCTTTTTGTCTTTTATCCTGCTTTCTAAAGTAACTTGGTACTTAAGAATTTAAATAAAATATCATTGCATTCCTTTATAAAATATAATATCAAAATGTTAATTTATATTCAAATAAATAAATAAAAAATACTTTGTAATAATTAAGTCAAAAATAAAATAAACCTTCTACATATATTAATAAATAGATTTCTTTAAAGAAAAAATAAAATAGAAATTTAAGCTAAGAAAGAATGATTATGTAGAGTTAAAATAAATAAAATAATTATAATATAAAAATAATATAAATGTATATATATTAATGATTTGCTTTAAAAAATATTAGAAATCTCTAAACATAGGTTAATAAAATGAAAATGTGGCTTTATTTAATAAAAACTTAAAAATATGGAAATCTACGTAATTTCCTCTTTGTACTATTGAAATGACATAAGTTAAGTAAATCTCTAATTTTTCCATATTTATGAAATTTAAGGAAAAAATGCCATATTCTACGTAATTTCCTCTTTGTACTATTGAAATGCCATTATTGGGGTCAATTTTTGGGCTCGAAAATTAATGGTTTGTGGTGAAAAACATTTGGGATTATTTATACCTTTGAAATTTTGTATTTTAATATTACAAATTTATTATTTAATTAATTAATAATAAATATAGTATTGAAATAGGCTACAAAATATAACTCTGTAATTGCAAAATAAAATTAGAAAACAAACAATGCAAGAAAATAAAAACACACAAGGTTTTTGTACGTGGTATAAATAATTTTTACAAATTGTTACTAGTCTACGGGGCCACGTCGTGAGATAAAATTAATTAGATAGATCTAAAAAATACAAAGTTATTGACTTTGGTAGACTCCCTTGTATTGTATGCCGTAAGCTTAATGTATTCTACCTTTTAATTGAATCTTGTTGAAGCGTCAAGTGCTCGAACTCCCTTCGATTTCCTTGAAGAGTGCTTGCTTCCCCCCAAGGCAAGACTTGAAAAGTTTTCTCTTGAAGGTAGCTCTATTGTTCTTCTTCTTTTGTAGACTTGATTATAGACTCAAGACAATACAAAATACATAAACACAGATAAAGCGACGAACAATCTCTTCTCTACAAAACAAAGATTCTTTTTTTTAAAGATATAAATACAATTCAAAGTGTATGAAAGAGATACAAGACCTAGATGTTATAAGATGTATTTATAATCAATATACACATTATTGACAATTCACACACGGTCTAAACAAGACCACAACTCACTAGACACTTTCCTAAAATAGATCTTCAATCAATCCAAGAATTTTTTGCTTCGGTTTTCTTCACAAAAAATCTAAAAAAATATTTTAGGAAACTTACAAAGAATCATATATACACAGGTGGGTAGATAGATATATTGGTTGAATCTCTAAACTTATTCTTTACGGCTCACTTTTCATATAGAGAAAAACTAGTCACATTTCCTACATTATATAATTTAATCAATATAAATATAAAATTACGGAAACAAAATAAATAACTCAGTTGAAAATAATGATACATTTATTTAATATTTTTGTCAAACTAAAGATGTCAAAAATAAAATTAATACCCTCAAAGGTTAAGGTCTTTGCATGGTAGGCTAGCTTGAATTGGATCCCTACTATAAAAAATTTATTTGCTCATCGTGTTCTTTCGACTCAATTTTGTCCAGTTTGTTATGAAGCTTTGGAGACTACTTTCATGCACTTTGGGGCAGCCCCAATCTCAATTCTATTATCTCAAAGACTCATTTTAGTCTCTTGTCCTTTTCTCCTAATATAGATTTCTACATGTGTTATCTGTGAGTGTGTTGATATTTTAACAAATGATGAATTAGTATCAATGTTGTATTTTCTTTAGCGCATATGGTACAAAAGAAACAAGATAGTTCATGATCAAGTTATTCTTTCGAAAAGGGGTGTCCTTAGTTTATTAAAACTGTTATGTAATCGGTTAGCTAAAAGTTAGTTATAGGTTGGTTAGCAATGTTGTTAGGCAGGTTTTTATTTTTAGTTGTAACCAAATCAATCTTGTTTGAGTTCGATCAATGATCCTTTGTATAAATATCTTGTTTACACTGAATACAGTTTAGATTTTTAGATCTATAATATGGTATCAGAAGTTTAAAATATCTTTCTTATCTCTTTCTCAAAAAGCTTTCTGTCATTGTTTCACCATGGTCAGAACATGAGCTACTAATTCTAGGAACTCTAGTCGAACTCCGGTCAAACTTTTCTGTCGCATACTTCCTCCTCCATTCCAGATGCTCATTCAATAGATATCCCGATCATTCCTCCAATTTCCAATATTTTTGAAGAACATCAGCACCATCATCTTCATCCTCCTCCTCGTCCTACACACGAAAATAGTTCCAGTCTATATTTTCTCAGCTTAAGTGACCATCCTGGCTTGATCTTGGTTACTCCACCATTATTTGATCGCAACTTCCAACCACGGCGTTGTGACTTTGAACTCTCTGTTGGTGCTTGGAACAAGATTGTCTTCCTTAAAGGAGCTCTTCCCCAACCCCAGTGGTTAATCCTCTACACAATCACTGGCTTTGTTGCAATCAAATGGTCATGTCTTAGATTCTACACGATGTGACATCCGAGATCAAGAGTAGCATCATGTTTCTTGACACATCTACTGAAATGTGGACTGAGCTCAACTTGCATTTTAATCAAGGTAATGGACATTGGATCTTTGAGAAACTCTGGTCACCTTACGCCAAGGAGAAGATTTTGTAAGTGCATACTTTACTAAACTCAAGTGTATGTGGGATGAGATTCAAGAACTCAGGCCTAGAATCTCATGTACATGTGCTGCTTCAGCTAATAACTTGGCTTTTCTAAATTAAGAACAAGTTTTACAATTCCTCATAGACCTGAATGAATCTTTCTTTCTTGTTTGTGCTCAAATTCTATTAATAGAACCTTTTCTTTCTCTGTCCAAAGTTTTTTCCATGTTTATTCATGAAGAAAGATAGAGAAAGCTCAAGAATCCTCAAATTTCTCTTATTGCTTCTATCCAAGATCTTAACACTTTTCAATCCTCTGTTGCTCTTGCTCAAAATATCTACAACCAACTTAGGACGCAATAAGAAAATGAGGTCCTACTGTTCTTATTGTCACAAATCATGTCACTTGAAAGACAAGTGTTATTTCTTGATTAGTTTTCCTCTTAGTTGTGGACATAAAATAAATTAGACAATCAACCTTCTGCTCATAATATTTCTACCTCTGTTGATCAGTTTTTGTCTAATCTAAACAAACACGAAGACATCCAAACTCTCATCTCATTGCTCAGCAAAAAATTACAACCAACACCTTTCACATCAGATGTATCTCAACCTTTTGCATCCAATATCACTTGTAAACTTCAATTTCCTCATCGTTTATGGATTGTTGATAATGGTGCTACTCACCACATATGTTGTGACATTTTAGTCTTTTCTAACTTACATGATATTGTCATTGCTAATTTTGTATCTCTTCCAAATGGTACCAAGATCAAGGTTAACAAGTCAGGAAACATTAGATTCTTCAATGGTCTCTTCTTATAGAATGTGCTATATGTTTTTGATTTTCACCTCAATTTTTTTTTACTCACAATTATTGCATTCTTTAGGGTTCGTAGAGCAAGAAGATTGGAATAGCTAAGATGATTGGCCATCTTTATTTTCTGTTGCCTTCTACCAAATCTTCTAGCTTTAATGATACCAATTTGAATTGTAATAAATTATGTAATACTACTTTCTTTTGGCACTCTAGACTTGGACATTCCTTCATGTCCACAACAAAATTCATCCATAAACAATTTCATTTCAATATTTCTACTAATGCATCTCCATCTTCTATAAGTCATTTGACTAAATAAAAGAGATTACCTTTTAGTTTTCAACATAATATTGTCGAATAATATTTTGAGTTAATTATCTTGACATATTGGCCCTTTTCACATTAGTAGCATTGAAGGTTTTAGATATTATCTTACTATTGTTGATAATCACAATAGATTCACTTGGGTTTACATGTTAAAATCCAAATATGATGTGCAACACTTTATTCCTCAATTCTATAGCCTTATGCATAGTCAATTTTACGTCAATATTAAGGTTGTTAGGTGTAAGAATGCAAAAGAACTTAATATAACTTCCTTTCATACTCAAAAAGGTATCAAAATCTACAATCCGTGTGTTATAAACCTCAACAAAACTTAGTAGTTAAGAGAAAAAACCAACACATCCTGAATGTGGCCCGAGCCTTGATTTTCCAATCTTCTATAGCCTTCGTATACTGGCCATATTTGATTAACACTGAAGTATACCTTATCAATAGAAACCTCACACCTATATTGCAATATAAAACCCTTTTTGAATTGTTGAACAACAAACCTCCTTGATTTAACCATTTAAGAACCTTTGGTTCTCTTGTTTATGCTTCTTCCTTATTAAGCAAAATGCACAACTTTTCACCAAGATTTTATGCTTGCATTTCCATTGACTATCCCAATGGCATGAAAGTATACACTCTTCTTGACATTGCTAGCAATACTATATTTCATTCTAGAGATGTCATATTTGATGAAAATATTTTTCCTTTTAAAGGTTCCATACAAACACAACATCTAGACACTTTCTTTCCCTCTGCACCATACATGCATACAATATTGTAGATGTTCAGACCAATAACTAGAATCTACAATCAAATTCTACTCCAGTATCTGATCTAAATAACATGTTCTCCACACATATAACACAATTAGCAGTTGATCTCAATAACATAGTCCCTACAGCTATAGTACAATCACCAACAATTTCTCCTCCAATAACCAAAGCAGGGAGACAAATTTGCAAACCTAGCCACCTTAAGGACTATGTTTGCCATACTTCTACTGCCCATTCTCTTGTTGAATATCTCAGCTATGACAAGTTTAAAACCTCTTTTTGAAATGCTATTCTACATGCATATCTAATTGACTCAATGACTTAATGCCATGAATAAAGAATTCTTTGCCCTTAAAAAAAAACAAAACTTAAACAGTTGTTTCTTTACCAGTTGGCTTTCATCCAATTGGAAACAAATAGGTATATAAAATAAAATATAATTCCAAAAGTGAAGTTGACATATACAAGGCATGGTTGGTAGTAAAAGGGTACACATAACAATATGGTATTAACACAAGGCATGGTTGGTAGTAAAAGGATATACATAACAACATGGTGTTAACTATGTTGAAAATTTTGCACTAACGCCCTAAAATTTTTCCTTATTCTAGCTGCTATTAACAACTAGTCACTTTACGAAATGGACATTGATAATGCTTTCTTGCATGGAGAACTCAATGAACAAGTTTATATGTCTCTTCATAAAGGATATGTACATGTGGGGGAGCTTCCTCTAAACCCAGTTTGCAAACTTCATAAAAGCCTCTACGGCCTTAAACAAGCATCTAGGCAATGATTTACAAAATTGAGCAGAACCTTACTTGAGCATGGCTTTTCTCAATTTGCTTATGCTCACTCCTTATTCATAAGTTCATCTTCCACTAGTTTTCTTGCTCTATTGGTCAATGTCGATGATATAGTCATTGCAAGCACAAATAATCTAGATGCTACTTCTTTTAAAACCTTTCTTAATTCTAAATTTCAACTAAAGGATCTTGGTGCCTTACAGTTTTTTCTTGGAGATGAGATTGGTTGATCTAACGCAGGTATATTAGTTTCTCAAAGACCTTTCACTTTACAAGTGCTAACTGAAACTGGTCTATTAGGCTCTAAGATTGTCTACACACCAATGGAAACAAATCTACACCTCAACAAAGATGTGGGACCCCCTATTTTAGACTCAACTTCATACAGAAGCCTCATTGCAAGTTCCTTTTTTGGACAATAACACGACTTGATATCTCCTATGCAGTCAATCGACTTAGCCAATTCCTTAGTGACCATCGACAACCGCATATGAAGGCTGGATATCGCATCCTTCAATATCTCAAGGGCACTCTTGGACATGGTCTATTTTTTCACTCAAATAACCCAACTCAGTTCCCCACAAACCAAACTTTCTATCTTAAAGCCTTCTCTGATGTAGATTGGGGAACTTGCCCTGATACAAAGCGATCAATTACTAGTTACTACATATTCATTGGCCAGTCCCTCATATCATGAAAATCTAAAAAGCAAACCACTGTATATAAATCATCTACTGAAGCTGAGTATCGATCCTTAGTTAACACCAACTGCGAACTTATTTGGCTTCTCAACATCCTCTATGATTTTGGAATCCAACACTCCCAACCTACTCTTCTTTACTATGACAACCAAGCCGCAATACACATATTCGAGAATGTTGTCTTTCATGAACGCACAAAGCATATCGACATAGATTGTCATATTATCCGAAAACAAGTCACCAAGAATCGAATAAAGCTTTCACATGTTCCATCTCGGCACAACATTGCAAACATAATGACTAAGGCTCTTTTTCATACACAATTCAAGTTTTTATCGTCCAAAATGAGTGTTATGAATATCTCTACACTTTATCTTGAAGGAGAGTATCAGAACTGTTACGTAATTGGTTAGTGACTCTTCCTTGTATTGTTTGGTATTAAAAATAAAAGTGGGAGGATGGAAAGAAAATTATTTATTAAGATACTATAGTATTCTTAGTATAAATATCTGTAATATTTTAAGGGATAATTTTAGTATTTGGTGTGTATATTTTGTCTTTTTTTTTTTTTTTTTTTAATTCTTCCTAAAATAGAAGGAATGATTTTTTACCTCCATCTCTCCTCTCCTTTATTTCTTTTACCAAACAAGTGATTCTTCATTTCCTTTCAACTCTCTCTGCACTCATTTCCATTCACCCATTCGCCTTCCTATCAAACATAGTGTTAAAGATAGATGTTTTTTTTAAGGTGCGTTTAGAAAGCCACAATGTAATTGGATTTGTGTGTAATTAGAGGTAATTACACAATTTGACATGTTTGTCTGACCATGTAAATACACTGTAATTGTGTAATTGGAAGTAATTGAGGGGTTCCAATTACACTCTTCAATTCTCATAACCCCCATGAGAATTGAATGTAATCACACTGTGTGATTACTAAAAACTTTCCATATTAAACATTAGGTATTAAAAAATATTATTTTCTCATGTAATTACTAACTAGTTTGCCAAACAAGATATTAAGAATTCATATATAATTACCACACCTCATATCCAAACACACCTTATATTTTAAAATATAGTGTAATTAATAAACTGTGTAACTACCACCCTAGTAATTACCCTACATAGTAATTACACAGTTACTTCCAGACACACCCTTAATAAATTATTAATTTCTATATAAAAATAATTAGGGTGCTTTTATAATGTATACTTTTAAAAAGGTTGTACTGATATATCCCATATTTGTTTTAGAAATGTGAAAAAAAAATAGTTGTGTCCATTATAATTATTTAAGACATTTTGTAAAATTTTAAAAAATTTAGAATATTTTATGATATAAAGAGTAGTATTCAAAGAGTCTATTTTACATCGTATAAAATAAAAAAATCACGCGTGCAACATATTATTTGAATCTTATTTTTAGCGTGTTAATTTTTTTTAAAATTCTCAAAATTTTACAAGATATCTTAAATAATTACAAATTATAGAAAAATTTAAACTAAAAAATTCTACTAAATGAAAAAATAAATAAAAATAAACGGATACATTTATATATTTTTTTAAGAGAATTCATTATCAAATTTTTTAAAAATATATATTTATAGTATTAAGATAATAATAAAAAAAAAACATTATTTGTTGAAGTGATAGAAAAAAAAGAGACTTACTAGAATGACCCTCATGAGACGACTATCCAACACTTGTGGAGGAACCACTTCGTAATAGGGAGTTACGTGTCCCGGTCCCAGAAGTGGGCCCACCAAAGCCCTCTTCCGGATGACTTGATCACCCCGTTTTCTGCCGTTAAGCGCTTTGATAAGGTTTTAGACTTTAGTCGGTTTTGGGACACGTCATTTTGATACTGATCGGGGTAAACCCTATTCGGGCCCCACAACCCACCTTAGAGTGGGCCCAACCTTAGTTTTAGGATGCCGTAAATCGCCACCTATGCGCTCTAAACTGAATGATCTTGGCGCAATAATGACCGTCCGATATCGCTTTTCCAACAGATCCATAAAAGAGAGATTTGACAACTATACCACGTGGCGATTCAGTAGGCTTCCTTCAGTGTTTTTAGACTTTCCAAGTTTATATTTCGGAAAAACCCATTCTTTTAGCACTTTTCTGTAAAAACGTCAATATTCTACCTAATACTTGGGTCCCATCCTCTGCCAGCGTGACACCTAGCTATAATAGTGATGGTGTACCCTAGCTTGGCCCACTATATGCGTCCGCTAGATTCCTCATAAATAGACCCATCTTGATTGTCTACAACCAAGTCCACCGAAAGAAACAATAACACCCAATTAGAATCCGCCACGCTAGCGTTAACAGAGCATTCTTTATTCACGGGTACACAGAACGACGAAAATACGTGCCACAGAGAACTATTTTTTCTCAAATTTATAATTAATATAAAACAGTGGTTTAAGAGAGCTCGACCGGAGACCACCTTGTCGAAGGGCAGAGGGCGAGAAGGACACGTGGCGGTGAGCGAAAAGTGAAAAGAGTACGATTGCAATCAATGCTTTCTTTTCTTTCCTTTCATTCACTGCGGATGCGTGTGCCATCCGACTATATATATCTGTTCACACGTGTCAACATCACAGTTGTCTTCTCCTTCTCTCTTATTTTATCCCATCTCAACTCTTCTCTCTACTCTCTTCGTTTCTTTCTTTCTCTCTCCTCTACTCTCTTTCTCTCTCTAGGTGAATGTGAGTGCACTCTCTAGTCTCTTGTACATGGACATCTTAGAAGACGAGCAACTCGAGCGAGACGACTCAGTAGGAGTAACAGACTTGGAATTACTGTCGACGAGCTCGGGCTTGTCCTCTGTACTTACCGCCGAAGATTCTAGAAGTACCACCAGCTCCGGCGACATATCCATGACGAGCAGCAATTCCGGCGAGATTCGGGCGATGCTTGTATCGGAAACGGTGGTAGTACCTATCATTCCTGACCAGGCCGCCGCCGCTGCTTCAAACGATGGAACCGCCGCAGCGACGTTGACCGCGCCGGCTAGGCCGGTGAAGTGCGTGGGTAGGAAAAACAATGGAGTGAGTTGGGGTTTCACTTCGGTGATTGGGAGGCGGAAAGAGATGGAGGACGCTGTGGCAGTTGTTCCGGGATTCATCTCCCGCACGTGCGATCACGTCGGTGGTTGTACGGCTCCGGGTTCTACAACTTCCTCTGAGATCTCTCCCGTTCATTTTTTTGGAGTGTACGATGGTCATGGTGGCTCTCAGGTACTCCATTTCAATTATTAGTATTAAAGTAATAGAAAGAATTTGATTTTTACTTTTTGTTTTTTTCCTTTCAATTTTTAAATCAGAAATAATATTTGGTTAGGTGAGTGGACAAATTAAACTATGTTTACAAAAATAAAGGCGGTGTCTTCTTCCACATAATAATAAAAAAAAATCCGAGAATTGTTAAATTAAAGAGATTATTAAAATCATTATTATTTCTGTGACAGATAAACGTCCACCGAATTATCGTTTCATATTTTGTGTTTTAATTTTTTGAAATATATAATCAATAGTTTCGTTGTTATTGGTTCCCGAGTTCTGAAAACTGAAATAATGTTTTTTTATTTTGGTGAAAAATAAAAAAACTGAAATGTTTGGAGGTTGGAGGTGAGTTTTTGGGGTATGGTGATTGAGTGGCTATTAGACGAGTACGTTGTCTGAACCGTCAGATGAAACGAATCTCAGATACGTTGTCGTGATATGTTCCCAAACCTCATCCAACGGATGAGAATAAACAATTGTGTCCATGCTTTCTTAGTATTTTCCCCCGATGAGAATTTAATCAATCTATGGCGGGTTTCCATTTGTAGACGGACACGTGTCGCTTAAATCCCATGTTTTACATTTCCCTCCTTTCCCCTGTTTTCGCTGTGTCTAGTTTGGTTCTAGGGGAATTCGGGTACTTGCTACCGTCACACTCTTGTGTAATAACATCGTCACAGACGCATCATCGGACCACTACCATTCGATGATGAACACTAGTGGGACCCACTCTGTAATTATGTGGATCACATGGTGTCTGGACTGACGATGCGTCACAGACAACATGACTGACTTTTTGTTATTTTCTTTTCATTATACATATCTGATAATTGATGAGGTCGTACGGCCAACAGTAGATATTTTCATTTTTTTTTACTTGCTAGTATATGTTTTTGGTGAATAAATGATAATAATTTCTAAATTTACAGTGTAATTATTTACTCAGTTTTTTTTCTTTCTAAATTCTAAAAATAGAAACGTCCTTTGTCTACCTTATGTTTTTAAATTACATTACATTCCACTCTAAATTGAAAAATCTAATATTTGTTTCTAAATTTCTTTTCTTGTATGTATATTATTTCAATTATATACTCTTTTTTTTTATAGAGAAATTATACACTCTTTAATATATAATAAATATTAAAAAAATATGAATAAAATATTATTTTTATATGGTTCTTCATATCATAATTTTCTCACTAATAAATTAGAATAAGTGAAGGAAATGAAGAATTGTTTAATATATAGTTTTCTGGGTTGGTTTGGGTGTGGTTTGGAATTGGATCAAGAGGTTCCACTTATGTTGGAGGAACAATACAAAATAAAAGAAAGGAAATGTGTGGGGACCACTGCTCCTAATGGTGCGCCTCCGTGTGTCTATATACACCATACAGTGAGGTGTGCATACCAAGTTGGGTCCATTTGTTAAATTATTTTCTTGGAGAAGTTGATTTCTTCTGCTACTCATAATCGTGTCACCTACAAAGAAGCTTTTATGGTGGTCACCCTGGATTCCACCTGGCACACTAGGTAGGAACTAGGAAAGCATCATTTTTCTTTTTTTTTTTTTAGGGGTGATGTGGTTGACAAGGAGTTGTTTTATGTTTCATGTACAATAATGCCCAAACGGTAGGTAATCTTGTCGTTATAACCTGTCCAATGCTAATTATGAGGCTTAACATTTGGATACAGCTGTTTGATTTTTATATTTATAGACATTCCCAATATTGGGTATTCATGACAAGTCGCTTTACTGCCATTTTTGTAGGTATGCTAGTGAGTCATCTTTCTATAGGAGTATAAATAAGCATTTCATTTTATTCTAAGAATAGAAGATATGCTTATATTTAGAATATGGTGTTCTGTCTCTAGATTCTGATATATGTGGATGTATATTGCTGTGAAGCAAGATATGAGAATATTGGTTTTGACATATGTGTCCTTTGTCTAGGTGGCTACCTACAACTTTGTGTTTGAGTTGGATTAGATTAGATTCTTTGATGTTTAGATACTAATATACCCAATTCAGATGAGTATTTTCTACTTTGAGGATAAATTATATAATACACATCTGAGATTTGTTTACTCAGCTTAAAAGTGTGGAAAAATGATATTTCAGCAAATTTGAGTTTAATAACTAATGTGTCATTCATCATGTCAATTACCATCCAATAAGGATTTGAGAATAACTGTTTATTTTTTTGAACACTTTGGCTTGCATTGATTAATAATAGGTAGCTAAATTTTGCGCCGAAAGGCTGCATGAAGTGATAGCAGAAGAGTGGTCTCGGGACACTATTGGATACAATGAATGGCAGAGAAAGTGGGAAACGGCGTTTTCCACTGGTCTGGAGAGGGCTGACAATGAGCTCCTGACAGAGAATGTGGCACCAGAGATGGTGGGATCGACTGCAGTTGTTGCTGTTCTGTCTGGATGCCAGATTATTACATCGAATTGTGGTGATTCCAGGGCAGTTCTTTGCCGTGGGACCCAAACAATCCCATTGACTGTTGATCAGAAGGTGATCATTATAGAAACTCTTGAATCTTTTTGACCCTTAAGGAATTCTTTCTGTTTGTCAAGATTTACTAGAATGTGACATTATTTGTAGTATTATAGTTAGACAATAGTAAGTTTTAATCGTATGTTGGAAGTGCCTTGCCGCTTTGTCAGGCAAGCACTTTTTAGACATATCTTCTTGTACTAAACCATGTATAGAGCTTGAGAAGATAAACTCAGTTGGACAATTATTCTTGTTGCTAAATAGAAGAGCTGTTCTCTAAATGTCATTAATATTATTTTTTGACAATATTAAGAACATATTGTTTGTCATTGCTATTTATACAGCCGGATAGAGAAGACGAGCTCTTGAGAATCGAAAGAGAGGGAGGGAAAGTCATTAACTGGAACGGTGCTAGAGTATTTGGAGTTCTTGCCATGTCCAGAGCTATAGGTTTTCATCTTTATTTATTCTCTACTCCCTATGCGATCTATTTGATAGAAAAATTCAAGATATTACCATACTTCTCCTAAGATTTTTCGTCAAGGCTTTTAGCTTATATGATAAACTAAGGTATAGCTCTGAGACTTTTTCATTTCCTAATCATTAATACTTTTTATATTTTATTATAGTTAGCGAACAGTTTTATCTATTATGCCTTTGAGATGAGTTATTACTAAAATACTAGAGAATCAGATCCTATAACAGTACAACTTTCTTTGGATATTATTTAAAGAAAGAAACTATGTTTTCTTTAGTTAGATATATGCAATTAATTAATAACAAAATTATAAAGTAAGGTTGGATTGGAAAAAAATTGCTTTGCTTTGCTTTGTGATTGTTTTTGTACAGACAAGAGAGTGTGGTGAGCACTACCCGTGAAAAAAATGACACTAGTAAGAAACCTCTGGTGCAACTTTTACTTTACTAACGTTTCACTGAAGAAGAAAGCTTGTTTTTATGTTTGTAATTTGTTATACGTGAAATCTAGTTACCAGCTAGCTCATTTGGTTATGTATCTTTGTTATTCCACTGAATTACCATTATGTGCTTTGTTGAAAGTGGTTAAGGATTCTTTCAGGCACAAGCTTTTTCTATTCTTACTAATGTGTTTTGGTCCTTTTGGAGGGCCTAGCTATCATATATTCCAATACTAACATAAGATCACGTCTCTATACATACAGTAGTTAGGTGTATAATCTTTCCATTTCAACATCCATCATGTAGTATCAACTGGGTCTTACACAATTTATCCAGAATATTGAAAAACGTTGTTCATATCTGTCTAATTAGCTCTTGTTTTCTGGTGTAATCATGAATTACTCATGATTGTTTTAATTTCAGAGATTAACTGCTGGAGAAGATGATGATCTTCCTAATATTTGGTAGTCTCTCAAACTAATCTTAACATGATTTATGAAGAACATCATGGACCGAATAGCAATAAAGATTAGGATAAAGTCAACTGGATTTAAGGCAACCCTGATAGCTTCATGAGGACATTTTACTAATTGTTTTACTTGATTTCTAATAACTGAACGTAAACAAGTTATTCCAGCTTAGTTGAGGAATGCCATCTTTTAATTTTGGCGTTTTATTTGGATACAGAGCTAACATATTAACTACTAATAGTTCTTTGATCAAAATTTCCTCCCTTTATTGTGTTTCATCATGTGTAAGTGAGACTCCTTTCATATTATTGTACTTGAAAATCTTGTGGCACTTATTGAAGAGTGGAAATATGTTTTCAGGTGATCGATATCTAAGGCCATGGATAATTCCAGTGCCTGAGATTAAGTTCATGACAAGGGCTGAAGAGGACGAGTGCTTGATTTTGGCTAGCGACGGGCTTTGGGATGTGATGACAAACGACGAGGTAGGAGAGGTTGCTCGTCATCTTCTCAGAAGACGCCGTAGGTTGATGATGAGTAGTAGCAGTAGTTCCTCGGATGATCAGATATCACCAGCACAATTTGTTGCTGATAGTCTCACTGAAATTGCTTGTGGAAGAAACAGCTCAGACAACATTTCTATCATTGTTGTTGATCTCAAATCCAAGAGGAAACGACAACTAAGGCAATGAAAAAAGAGGATAAAAAGGAATGAGAATGGAGATGAAATCTCTTTATATCTTATATCTTTCTCTTTCTCTTGAAAATGCCATCTGTGATTCACCCTGATAGGTCAAAGGTAAGGATTGATCTAAGTAAAGGACATTCCACCTGTTCTGTAAATGATGAACAGGTTCCATAATACCCACCTTTGACTTATCTTGCCTAACCTGTACAGTACAGTATTGACTAACAACATGAATCAGTTTGTTTAAATAGCAAAATATTTAAAGAAAATACCAAAAAAAGAAAAAGAAAGGCTAGATCAATCCTCACTTTTAATTGGCTTGGTCCAGAAGAAAAAAATAGTATTTCCTGGAGGATGAAGAAGTGTAGAGGAGAAGATTTCAAAGGATAAATAGCTTGCAAATAAACTAATTGTTTTATTTCTCTTTATCATGAATATTATTCACCATAAACCACAGAATGGGAAAAAGAAACTACAAGCTCTTGGACATTTAGTTTCGGGGCTGGATTTTTTTTTTGTGTGTGTGTGTGTGTGATCTACCAATTTTAAGCAGTGTCCATTTAATAATTACAAGTGATTTCTCCATTAGCAAATTAAGGGTAAAGCTAGACTTTGCAGTGGCCGGTTATTGTGTTCTGGTTTTCTTAATTTTGACATAATTATT
The DNA here is from genome assembly GCF_029168945.1 of Cannabis sativa. NCBI lineage: Eukaryota > Viridiplantae > Streptophyta > Magnoliopsida > Rosales > Cannabaceae > Cannabis > Cannabis sativa. Next base: position 67,813,230 of record NC_083601.1, read on the forward strand.
TGCCAAGATAAGATTTGTGGTATTTTCTTTCAGTTTTGGCTTAATTTGAATCATAGTTTAGTGTGTTTCTCTATTTTTTTTTTTTTTGTAATATGTTTCTCTCGTTATAAGATAAAATTTAAATAGTTTGTTGCACGAATATTTATTTTATTTTGTACAAGTGTGAATATTTGATTAGTGTGTAAAATTATATATTGTTAAGGATATTTTGGGTGAATAATTAGAATTATATTATTTATTTCATGAAGTGCAAAATTTATTTAACTTAGAAATATTTAATTTAATCTAATTATGTTATATTTTTACAGATTTGGTGCATAGATTGGTAAAGATGAAAAAGATGATAAAAGCCCAAATAAATCTTCATGCTTTCCTCTCTCTCCAATCAAAGAAAACTTATGACTTTCCAAGCCCAACAAATGATTGGTCCATGTAAATGGACTTAATTGATTCAAATAAGGAATAATTACATAAGGCATCATTTTTGTAAAATATTTACATTTTTACGTTCAAAGAATGTTTTTTTACATTTTTACGGTTTTCTAAAAAATAACACGAAAATAACATAAAATTAACAAGAAAATAACATAAAAGTAACATGAAAATAACATCAAAATAACAACAAAAAAACAACGAAAAATAACATACATATAACAAAAAATTATCAACAATGAACAAAATTTCAACATAAAAAGACTGTATTTTATGTAAATAAAATTAAAAAAATCGTAAAAATGTTTAAAATTTCATAAAACCGTATTTTTGTTGTTTTTTTGTTGTTTTTGTGCATTTGTGAAATTAACCCTTCAAATAATCATCAGTCCAAGAATGAAAGTCACGGCAAAACATTGTCTCGTGTACAACATTGAATTGTGGCATTGGCAGCGGCCCCACTTCTAACCCACTCGTCAGCTCTCTCTCCCAACAAAACTGGCGCACGGTTCCCACTACAGCAGTCCAACTCTTCCCTTGCGCAACCTGTCCGCATCATTATATTTTCTCCCCCACTTTTCGCAGCTTTTTGTGCCATTCATCCCATTAAATGGTACACGAAAAATACCATTTTGGAGAGCCAACTTTCACTATTAATTGCACCATTTTGCATTGTAAAAAAATCAGATTTTAGTAGTACTATTATACCAAAATTGTATCTTTTCTTTCCTTCTTCTTTATTTTATTTTATTAATGTTGGTGTAAAGACAATGCCTTTTCTAGGCTAATTTCTTTGGCAAGACTCAAGTGTAAGTTCATGCAATTTTTATGTTGGAATTTATTTTACCAGGATCTTAGATCTACTCACAAGTATGTTGTTTAACACCCTAAATATGAACTTTCTAAAACGATAAAATAAACACATATAAAGTTAAGAAAACCTTACATTGATGCAGCGAAATTAATGTCTCCTTCCACTCAGATCTCTAACCCTTGTATCCTTTCTGTCGCAGAGTATTATCAAGATCTGAGCCCGAATGTCCTTCTCTTTGTGTGTGATCCTTCACAGTCTTCCAATCTATGATTGAGTTACCACTTGCTGTGTGTGGGCACTTACTCTATCACTAGGATTCGAAATTTAGAAGAAGAAAAGAGAGAGAGAGAGATTTTGGCCAATGTATAGAAAAGGGAAGGCTCAGTTTTTCTGAAGAGAAAATTTTCTGTCAGAAGATGTTATGAAAGCATATAATTGACTGAGCCATCACTTTCTATTTATAGGCAACTACTAGGTTTAGGTTAGGAATTATTTGGCATTAAAATAATGAAAATATCAATTTGAAATTCCACATAAAGTGGCTGGCCAAGGTGTAGATAATGGGCCCCACTTGATTTTGCAGTTTTAACAAATTTTATTTCTATTTTCTCAAAAACGTCAATTTTCGAATTCTAACCATTTAAATGCCAAAACTAATTATTTAATAACTAAAATAAATTATTAAATAATATTGTCATTTAATTTAATTATTAACTTGACATATAAAGTCCATTAATAAATAAACAAACCTAGAATCTCTTTTCTTTACAATTTCGCCCCTGCTTAGTGAAAATTCACAAATTAGACATAGTCTAACTTTAGAATTATAATTGATTAATCAAAAATCAATTATTGAGTCTTAAAAGCAGTATGTTCTCAACTAGAATGGGGACCATGGATCTATATGCTGAGCTTCCAATAAGTGAACCGAATTTACTAAGTAAATTCCTACTTATTAATTCTTCGTTGAATCCACTCTTAGAACTTAGAATTGCACTCTCAGACTTATATAGAGCATATTATATGTTCCACGATATAGATATGCTATCTCATTTAACCATTGTTATAATCTTATTGTGATCAAAGATCCTCTATATAGATGATTTACATCGAGATGGGATAAGTTTTACCGTTCTCACCCCTCAATGTATTTTGCCCCTTAAAACACTTAGCTACCTGTAAATGGTGTTTAGTGATCTAAGAATTAGTCACTTAAACAATAGCTCATCCATTTACTTCTATTTGCTAAGCTCGAAGGGAATCATCACTTGACTTCTATACACCAGTAGAAGCTATAGATTCTATATTTATGTTCAGCACTCCCGCTCAATCATACTATCTGTTGGGTTTTATGCCCTAAATAAAACTCATTTCAATGTAATCAGATTTACTTATTAATATAGATCAAAAATAACATTTAACGTTGCATGGTTCACATGATTTATTTCATGATTATATGTACATAATGTATAAATTCATCTGAAACCCTTTTCACATACTTGATCCTGTTTATTGTGCTGTCAACACATTGGAAAGTAAACATTGTTGGAATATTTATTTTACCAGGATCTTAGATCTACTCACAAGTATGTTATTTAAACACCCTAAATATGAACTTTCTAAAACGATAAATTAAACACATATAAAGTTAAGAAAACCTTACATTGATGAACCGGAATTAATGTCTCCTTCCACTCAGATCTCTAACCCTTGTATCCTTTCTGTAGCAGAGTATAATCAAGATCTGAGCCCGAATGTCCTTCTTCTTCAAGTTTGATCCTTCACAGTCTTCCAATCTATGATTGAGTTACTGCTTGCTGTGTGTGGGCACTTACTCTCTCACTAGGGTTCGAAATTGATGAAGGGAAAAGAGAATAGGGATTTCGGCATGGTATAGAAAGTGGGGAAGGCTCAGTTTTTCTGAAGAGAGAAATTTCTGTGAGAAGATGATATTCAAAGATGTGTATTTGACTGAGCCATCACTTTCTATTTATAGGCAACTACTAGGTTTAGGTTAAGAATTATTTGGCATTAAAATAATGAAAAAATCAATTTGAAACTCCTTAATTAGTGGCCGGCCATGGTGTTGTATTGGGCCCCACTTGATTTTGTAGTTTTATCAAATTTTATCTCTATTTTCTCAAAAACGCTAATTTTCCAATTCTAACCTTTTAAATGCCAAAACTAATTATTTAATAACTAAAATAGATTATTAAATAATATTGTCATTTAATTTAATTATTAAGTAGACATATAAAGTCCATTAAAAAATAAATAAACCTATAAACTCTTTTCTTTACAATTTCACCCCTGCTTAGTGAAAATTCATAAAATTAGACATAGTCTAACTTTAGAATTATAATTGATCAATCACGAATCAATTAATGAGTCTTACAAGAAGAATTTTCTCAACTAGAATGGAGACCATGGATCTATATGCTGAGCTTCCAATAAGTGAACCAAATTTACCAAGTAAATTCCTACTTATTAATTCTTCGTTGAATCCACTCTTAGAACTTAGAATTGCACTCTCAGACTTATATAGAGCATATTGTATGTTCCACGATATCAATATGCTATCTCATTTAACCATTGTTATAATCTTATTGTGATTTAAAGATCCTCTATATAGATGATCTACATCGAGATGGGATTTCTTTACCGTTCTCACCCCTCAATGTATTTTTCCCCTTAAAAGACTTAACTACCTGTAAATGGTGTTTAGTGATCTAATAATTAGTCAGTTAAACAAGAGCTCATCCATTTACTTCTATTTGCTAAGCTCGAAGGGATCATCACTTGACTTCTATACACCAGTAGAAGCTATAGATTCCATATTTATGTTCAGCACTCCCACTCAATCATACTATTGTTGGGAATTATTTTACCAGGATCTTAGATCTACTCACAAGTATGTTTATTAACATCCTAAATATGAACTTTCTAAAACGATAAAATAAACACATATAAAGTTAAGAAAACCTTACATTGATGCAGCGGAATTAATGTCTCCTTCCACTCAGATCTCTAACCCTTGATTCCTTTCTGTAGCAGAGTATAATCAAGATCTGAGCCCGAATCTCCTTCTTCTTCAAGCTTTGATCCTTCACAGTCTTCCAATCTATGATTGAGTTACTGCTTGCTGTGTGTGGGCACTTACTCTTTCACTAGGGTCACGAAAAAGATGAAGGGAAAAGAGAGAGAGAGATTTCGGCCAAGGTAGAGAGTGAGGAAGGCTCAGTTTTTCTGAAGAGAGAAATTTCTGTCAGAAAGGCTTGTTGTAAACTTGTGATTTGACTGAGCCATCACTTTCTATTTATAGGCAACTACTAGGTTTAGGTTAGGATTTATTTGGCATTAAAATAATGAAAATAATAATTTGAAAAAAGCCTTTTAAGTGGCCGGCCATATGGTGTTAATGGGCCTCACTTAATTTTGCAATTTTATCAAATTTTATCTCTATTTTCTCAAAAACGCCAATTTTCCAATTCTAACCTTTTAAATGCCAAAACTAATTATTTAATAACTAAAATACATTATTAAATAATATTGTCATTTAATTTAATTATTAATTAGACATATAAAGTCTATTAATAAATAAATAAACCTAGAAAACTCTTTTCCTTACAATTTCACCCCTGTTTAGTGAAAATTCATAAAATTAGATATAGTCTAACTTTAGAATTATAATTGATCAATCACGAATCAATTAATGAGTCTTACAAGCAGAATGTTCTCAACTAGAATGGGGACCATGGATCTATATGCTGAGCTTCCAATAAGTGAACCAAATTTACCAAGTAAATTCCTACTTATTAATTCTTCGTTGAATCCACTCTTAGAACTTAGAATTGCACTCTCAGACTTATATAGAGCATATTGTATGTTTCACGATACCAATATACTATCTCATTTAACCATTGTTATAATCTTATTGTGATTTAAAGATCCTCTATATAGATGATTTACATCGAGATGGGATTTCTTTACCGTTCTCACCCCTCAATGTATATTGCCCCTTAAAACACTTAGCTACCTGTAAATGGTGTTTAGTGATCTAATAATTAGTCAGTTAAACAAGAGCTCATCCATTTACTTCTATTTGCTAAGCTCGAAGGGAATCATCACTTGACTTCTATACACCAGTAGAAGCTATAGATTCCATATTTATGTTCAGCACTCCCACTCAATCATACTATCATGTTCCCAAAATATACGTATCACCCTGACCCAAAAGTAGGCTTAACTAAAAAATCAAAGAACATGAATAGCACTCCTGAGTTGAGCCCAAGCATATCAGAATTTAGATTCTTTTAATCTTAAGATCAACTACTGATATTGACTTGGAAAGATATGTATAACGGTAAGTTTGTAATATCTTAACTTAGTTGCAATATCGGTCCAATCCAATGTATACTCCATACATTCGAAACTAGTATACTTTACTAATGTCCTGGAAAGAACATAACACTTACTCCAAGTGTAAGTACACATCATCGCTGATTATCACATTAGTGTAAATCCAATAACACTGATGAAACAGGGACCAAAACTTTTGATTCATATGATCACAATCACATTCCACTGTGTTGACGATACTGTAATTGTGAATAAACATATGATCTGGATTTAACTGATTTTGTGTGTATGAATGTAATAAACATATTAAACATGTTAAACCATTAGCATGTAAAATTCATGCAAACATCAATCAGTTCAAATTTCTTATATTGATAACTAATCAGATTGTAAAGAGTTTTATTTAGGGAATAAAACCCAACAAACTCCCACTTGCACTAATATAAAACAAACTGTGCAAATAGGTCAATCTGATGTCTTGATCTTCAGATCAAGTGTAGTATATTTGAATCCATCCAAACTTCTGGAAACTAGTTCATAAATACACTTATGAAACATCCTTTACTATATGCTTTACTCATCAAGGGATACTGAAATCTTTACTATTTTAAAAGTACATCTGAATTAACAGAAGACATATCTCTCATATTTTAAAATATGTAATTGAGATAATACAGTGTAGACTTTTCTTCAGTGATATAACTTTCTGGTATTTTCGAATATACCAAGTTATAGTTCTTCTCTGGTAGAGCTTGAATTATTATACAATAATTCCTCCACCCCCAAAGTAAGCACCATCTTACAGAATTTCGAAATTAGATGGTGTGATACAAAGACAACTGATACACAGTTCCTTAATATCTGACATATAGATCACTTTCATAAATCTTTCTTGAATATCTTCTAATGTTCCCTATTTGATTACATCTCAGATAGCTCCCACTCAATAGCAGATGTCTGGTTAAATAATACTTTTAACCTCTTATTGTTTAGAGAGTTACCTAGTTGTGACTTTTGTATTAGTCTTAAAACTTTAAGTTAAGACTAAGTCATAAACTTAGCAGACTAGTATTTGAAGTGAAAAATACATGCCAGAGATAAAGTAATCAAAATTAAGATACCATAAAATTTTATGAGGACTAAGAATTCTTGGTTCAAGTCATTTGAATGGACTGAACTAGAGTTCTTTATCTTATTCTCATAATTATGATAAGCTATACCTATCCATATGAATGGTTAGATTTGCTTTTCAGTAGTGCTCTTAAGTACCTATCACAATTATCAACCTAATGAAGATGGGTATAGAACTTTAAAATTCTCCCACTCAATTAAGGTAGTGTGAAACTTTAACAAAGAACTTTCAAAGGTATCATACTTTTACTTACAGCAGTAAAATCGAAATGGAACATACAATCAAGATCAAGAATTTATATTGATAATAGCTGACTCATTATATTACTTCCATGTTTAAAGAAGATATGTGTTACATAGGGAATTGTGGAATAGACTCCACCCCTAAGAATATACATATAGGGTACTATGGATAACCTCTACCCCTAAAGGTTGTAAAGATCATGATTCTCTAAGTGTGACAGAGTTTATGTGGAGTTGAATACTATCCAGAGTTCATTAGATATAAAAGATCGTTGAACTGCATAGTTTTCTTAACTTTTCTCCACCCCTATCAGATCAAAAGATCTTTTTATTAAACAAATTCTTAATAATTGTATTAGAATTAACAATTATTAATAAACATAGAAATAGTTTCTAGTGTTTATATATATATAACTCTATGAAGAGTTGTAAATATAACAGAATTTGCATCAATAATAAAAACACTTACACATACAAACATACAAATATAATGTGGTAATAATTGATGAAGATAAAATAAATGAAGCTCAATCTCATAAATTGCAATAGGGAATTTCGAAAATAAAACTTTATTAATAATAAAAAAAATGTATTGCAACAATATGAGAGAAACAGGGATAAATATCCCTAACTAAAATTTGAAATCCAAATTGTCTTTAAACTAAAACAATTAATTCAAAAAATTGAAGAGCTTCATCTTCATCTGGACGATTTCACCCTTGGTCCAGCTTTCTGATCCAACTCAATTGAGCTCAAGTAGCTTGGCCTATAAGAAGAATAAAACAAATAAACAAAGTTTAGTCCAGAATCATAAATCCAATTGGATAATAATTCACTAAAACTCTTAAAGTTTATAAAAGGAAATACCTTGTTTCTTTGCAAGAAGTTTAGGACACCGGGGTTTCCAATGACCTTTTTCATTGCAGTGGAAACACTTTCCTTTAAGTGTAGCATCACCAGAAGGAGCAGCCTTTTTCATGACTTTTGTTCGCTTCTTGGTGTTCTTCCACTTCTTCTTCGATTTGGGCTTTGAAGCAGAGGCAACATTTGCTTCAGGTTTCATCGTCCCATTACCATTACCAGGATTGTGAGGTTTACTCCCTTTCTTTTTGGGTCCTCCAATCAAATTTTCGTAAGTTTGAAGGTCATTGACTAATTCATGAAAGTCAATTTCCTTCTTATTCATGACATAATTTGATGTGTATGGTAGAAATGCTGGAGTCAGGCTATTCAAGATAAGACTAACTTGAGTAGCACTGTCCATTTCAGCACCATGATCCTGGGCTTCTTGGAAATAACTGGACATGAGGAGAACATGATCACGCACGTTTTGATGAGGTTCCATCCGTGCATTGATGTACTTCTTAGTCGCGTCAAAGCGTGACTGAAGTGATGCCTTACCGAATAGCTCATTTAACTTCGTCATAACTTCAGCAGCCTTCTCAGTTTTAGAAAACCGAGTTTTGAGGGTGTCAACCATGCTAGAAAGCATAAAGTATAGAGCTTTGTCATTTGCTTTCTGCCAACGCTCATACTTTTCTTTCACAGCTTTGGATGCATTATCCCCAGGCACTTCAGGTGACGGCTCAGTTAAAACAAACAAGGCACTTTCTCCTATGAGAGCAATATTAATGTTCTCATTCCATTTATGAAAATTAGATCCATTCAGCTTGTTTTCAGTCAACAGTGATAACATGGGATTCATTTTGACAAAACAGGATACTACAAAATAATAGAAATCAACAAATAGAAATTAAATAATGGTTTAACACAAAATCTATTCAGAAATTATAAGCACATAGCAAGTAGGAATGATATGAGAAAATACTTAAAAAATTCAATTTTAAATAATTTCCAAGGTTTTCAACAAACTGATATCAGTGTCCCGTTTAGGCGAGAGTCAAAGCTACCATCCATTGAATAGAGTTGTCAGCTCATCTAAAATGTTAAACATTCTAGCAACCTTTTATTCGATCAAGATCAGAATCCAGCGTTGTCCCGTTTAGGCGAGAGTCAAGGCTATTCTATCTCATGAGCTTCTACCATTGTTTCACAATTTGCAAGTCAAATATGGTCGCCACCATTAGGGTGATCTATACCATATAAAACACTTACAAACCACTTATCATGCGAGATTAAACGGTGCGAAATTGCTAATGAACGTTCCTCCATTAGGGAGGATTACTCACTAAAACAAACGCGGTGTAAAACCCACAATGGAGATCGAATATCTTAATAATAATAAAGCTCATTGTTTAAAATGTATTTTCTTTATTATTCTAATAAATAAATCTCATTAAATTCTATTTAAAAATTAAAATTCAAAATAAGAATTTAATATAATATTTATAAAATTATACTTAGATGGTGATTGAAATAAAATTAATTATTTCCATCTTAGTAATAATCTTAAATATAAATATTAAGGAAATTAATTTAAGTTGAATTAAATAAATAATTAGCAACTTAAAAATTTCCTTTGAGAATATATTTATTGGGTTCGAAAGTATATAAAATATACAATTTTCGAAAAATAATAAAAATAGAAAAGAAATACTTCAAGCAAAAATATCACCTATCTAGATTTTTTTTGACTAGTTAATTCAATTTCTAATAGTATATATATATATTTTAAATTCATTTATTTTAAATTAATCAATTAGATGAAAAAATCATTGATTGTAGTTGGTCCAAGAATTAATTAAAATAAATAATTAATTTACAACTCAATCTATTTTTCAAAATAAAAAAAATTCGAAAATATTGCATAAATAAAATGTAATTTTCGAAATTGATTAATAAAATAAAGAAAAATATATATTTTGAAAATTATTTAAATTTAAGTTGAAAAATTAAATTTCAACCTAAAAATAATTTTCTATTTAATTAAGTGTCATGAAAAATCAATAAATATTTAAGTATCATGATGAAAATCAACTTAGATATTTAGATTTTTCAACTTAATTAAATGTATTAAATTCAAGAAATAATAATTAAGTGTAGAGAAGGCTTAATTATTAATTTCTATTTAATACTAGGAAAAATATACTTAATAAAATTGTACCAAAATTAATTATTTAAATAATTAATTTCACAAAGTATGATTTTCCTATTTAAATATTAGAAATAATAAGTAGTCTAGAAATTACTATCTAAAAAATATCTTATTTGACTAAGTATCTTTTCAAAATTTGAAAAATATCTAATTTAAGTTATATAGAAAAAATCTAAAACTTAAATAATTTCAAATCTAGATTTAATTAAATATCACAAATTAAGTTGTAACCACTTAATTTGAAGATATCTTTTGAAGTTAATATTTGAAAAGATATTAACCAAAAAATATCTAAGATATTCCATTTCAAGTTAATATTTGAAAAGATATTAACTTAAAAAAAATATCTTAAGAATCTTTAATAACTAATGCCTAAGATTCCTCAACTTGATTTAAAATTTAAATCAAATATTCAAATTTAAGTTAGTTAAGAAAAATTAGTTGATACAACTAATTTATAACTTCAATAGGAATATTTAATTAAATAAGCTCCAGAAAGAATCTAGTTAGTTAAAATTCTATATATTTAATTAAATACAAGAAAAATACAAATAGTTTGTCTAGAAATAATATCTAAACTAAAAGTGTTTTTCTTAAAATTAACTTTAAAATATTAAAATGAAAAATAAATTTTCATATATTTTAAAAGTTAATTATGTTGCTAATTCAATTTTATTAGGTCAAACTAATATAATTAACCTAGTACAGTTATTCAAATCAGGCAAATGGGCCTTCACAATTGGGCTAGTTCATGTGAGGGGGTGCTCGGTTCAGTATGTCGTACCCACTTCTATGGCTCCCAACTCTCACACAAGGCCCAAAAGAGAGGAATTTAACCTTAAAATGAATAACTGTTATTAATTGAATAGGTCCAAAAACTAAATGGACCTAAATAAAATCTATCATGGTGTGACATTTTATTTAGCAACAACCTATATGCATCTATATAATAAAATAAACATATAGGCTCACACAGGCACACTTTGGATGGATCCTATCATGTTGCTAGGTCATACACAAATGAAAGAAAATTGTAAAATTTACCTGTTAGAAATTATTAACTTGACCAAGGGAGCCATCAGATCATTAGATCTGGCAAAAAGTAACCATGGCTATTTGCAATCAAGTAATAATAGGTTTTTTAAAACTTACACACAAGCTAAAAACACATACTCCTGCAACAAGGTTAGCTGGATAGATGGAAGTAGGATTTATTTAATTTTAAATAAATAATTTCGAAAAATAAATAATTAAAAAAAATTTAATTTTCGAAAAAATAAAATAAAATTAAAAAAAATTTAATTTCGGAAATAAAAAAAAATTAAATTTCGAAATTTTAAAAAAAATATTTAAAATTAAACCTACTTTTTGAAAAATTAGGTTTCAACCAACCTAAATATCATTTCAAAATTTGCTAACTACTTTTAAAAATTAAATGTTATTTTAAAAAAAAATTAAATAAAAATTAGAAAAGATAAATGAAATATCTTTTCAGATTTTTAAATTTAATTCAAATAAATAAAATAACAAAATTTAAAAGTTAGCAAAATATCTTATATCTATTTAAAATTACATGATTATAAATATCTTATTTTAAATTTAAATATGGTCAAAATATCTAAAAAGATTTAATTAAAAAATCTTAAAAGATAAGATATTTTTAAAATATCTTAAAAGATAAGATATTTTTAAAATATCTTAAAAGATATTATAAATATCTTAAAAGATATTATAAATATCTTATAAAATCTGACCTTAAATTTAAAAAAAAATAATCAAATTTAAAAATAAGATAGATTTTTAAGCAAAAAGATAAATACTAATTCTATTCAAATTCAAATTACACTAATATCTTGAATTAAATTAAAAAAAATTAAATTAATTCAAAATAATAATTAGAATTGAATTAGGAATAGTAATAGTATATATACAAAACCATACAAAAAATTGGAAGTTAATTCAATGAAAAAGTATGAAAAATTGAAGAAAAAAGAAAAAAATTCGAAACTGTACGGACAGTTCTGCGATCGCAGGAAAATATCAAGACAAATGTCGATTTTGTCAAATCTTCAAAAAATAATAACTAATTCAAATAAAATCCAAATTGAGTTCTGTAAAAGGCTAACTTGCTTAATTTTTTCCATAATATCCAATAAAAATAATTCTAGAAACGAAATCACAATTGTTTTTTACGAAAATTTCACAAACATCAATCAATCATCAAATAACACTCAATACAACATGATACCATCCAAAGAACATATAAACAATCGTTTTAAAGTCCAAATTACATGTAAGTAAATCAATTACCATGGCTCTGATACCAGTTGTTGGGAATTATTTTACCAGGATCTTAGATCTACTCACAAGTATGTTTATTAACATCCTAAATATGAACTTTCTAAAACGATAAAATAAACACATATAAAGTTAAGAAAACCTTACATTGATGCAGCAGAATTAATGTCTCCTTCCACTCAGATCTCTAACCCTTGATTCCTTTCTGTAGCAGAGTATAATCAAGATCTGAGCCCGAATCTCCTTCTTCTTCAAGCTTTGATCCTTCACAGTCTTCCAATCTATGATTGAGTTACTGCTTGCTGTGTGTGGGTACTTACTCTTTCACTAGGGTCACGAAAAAGATGAAGGGAAAAGAGAGAGAGAGATTTCGGCCAAGGTAGAGAGTGAGGAAGGCTCAGTTTTTCTGAAGAGAGAAATTTCTGTCAGAAAGGCTTGTTGTAAACTTGTGATTTGACTGAGCCATCACTTTCTATTTATAGGCAACTACTAGGTTTAGGTTAGGATTATTTGGCATTAAAATAATGAAAATAATAATTTGAAAAAAGCCTTTTAAGTGGTCGGCCATATGGTGTTAATGGGCCTCACTTAATTTTGCAATTTTATCAAATTTTATCTCTATTTTCTCAAAAACGCCAATTTTCCAATTCTAACCTTTTAAATGCCAAAACTAATTATTTAATAACTAAAATACATTATTAAATAATATTGTCATTTAATTTAATTATTAATTAGACATATAAAGTCTATTAATAAATAAATAAACCTAGAAAACTCTTTTCCTTACAATTTCACCCCTGTTTAGTGAAAATTCATAAAATTAGATATAGTCTAACTTTAGAATTATAATTGATCAATCACGAATCAATTAATGAGTCTTACAAGCAGAATGTTCTCAACTAGAATGGGGACCATGGATCTATATGCTGAGCTTCCAATAAGTGAACCAAATTTACCAAGTAAATTCCTACTTATTAATTCTTCATTGAATCCACTCTTAGAACTTAGAATTGCACTCTCAGACTTATATAGAGCATATTGTATGTTTCACAATACCAATATACTATCTCATTTAACCATTGTTATAATCTTATTGTGATTTAAAGATCCTCTATATAGATGATTTACATCGAGATGGGATTTCTTTACCGTTCTCACCCCTCAATGTATTTTGCCCCTTAAAACACTTAGCTACCTGTAAATGGTGTTTAGTGATCTAATAATTAGTCAGTTAAACAAGAGCTCATCCATTTACTTCTATTTGCTAAGCTCGAAGGGAATCATCACTTGACTTCTATACACCAGTAGAAGCTATAGATTCCATATTTATGTTCAGCACTCCCACTCAATCACACTATCATGTTCCCAAAATGTACGTATCACCCTGACCCAAAAGTAGGCTTAACTAATAAATCAAAGAACATGAATAACACTCCTGAGTTGAGCCCAAGCATATCAGAATTTAGATTCTTTTAATCTTAAGATCAACTACTGATATTGACTTGGAAAGATATGTATAACGGTAAGTTTGTAATATCTTAACTTAGTTGCAATATCTGTCCAGTCCAATGTATACTCCATACATTCGAAACTAGTATACTTTACTAATGTCCTGGAAAGAACATAACACTTACTCCAAGTGTAAGTACACATCATCGCTGATTATCACATTAGTGTAAATCCAATAACACTGATGAAACAGGGACCAAAACTTTTGATTCATATGATCACAATCACATTCCACTGTGTTGACGATACTGTAATTGTGAATAAACATATGATCTGGATTTAACTGATTTTGTGTGTATGAATGTAATAAACATATTAAACATGTTAAACCATTAGCATGTAAAATTCATGCAAACATCAATCACTTCAAATTTCTTATATTGATAACTAATCAGATTGTAAAGAGTTTTATTTAGGGCATAAAACCCAACAACTATCATGTTCCCAAAATATACGTATCACCCTGACCCAAAAGTAGGCTTAACTAATAAATCAAAGAACATGAATAGCACTCCTGAGTTGAGCCTAAGCATATCAGGATTTAGATTCTTTTAATCTTAAGATCAACTACTGATATTGACTTGGAAAGATATGTATAACGGTAAGTTTGTAATATCTTAACTTAGTTGCAATATCGGTCCAGTCCAATGTATACTCCATACATTTGAAACTAGTATACTTTACTAATGTCCTGGAAAGAACATAACACTTACTCCAAGTGTAAGTATACATCATCGCTGATTATCACATTAGTGTAAACCCAATAACACTGATGAAACAGGGACCAAAACTTTTGATTCATATGATCACAATCACATTCCACTGTGTTGACGATACTGTAATTGTGAATAAACATATGATCTGGATTTAACTGATTTTGTGTGTAATAGTAATAAACATATTTAAACCATTAGCATGTAGAATTCATGCAAACATCAATCACTTCAAATTTCTTATATTGATAACTAATCAGATTGTAAAGAGTTTTATTTAGGGCATAAAACCCAACAAACTCCCACTTGCACTAATATAAAACAAACTGCGCAAATAGGTCAATCTGATGTCTTGATCTTCAGATCAAGTGTAGTATATTTGAATCCACCCAAACTTCTGGAAACTAGTTCATAAAAACTCTTATGAAACATCCTTTACTATATGCTTTACTCATCAAGGGATACTGAAATCTTTTACTGTTTTAAAAGTACATCTTAATAAACAGAAGACATATCTCTCATATTTTAAAATATGTAATTGAGATAATACAGTGTAGACTTTTCTTTAGTGATATAACTTTCTGGTATTTTCGAATAGACTAAGTTACAATTCTTCTCTGGTAGAGCTTGAATTATTATTCAATAATTCCTCCACCCCCAAAGTAAGCACCATCTCATAGAAATTTCGAAATTAGATGGTGAGATACAAGGACAACTGATACACAGTTCCTTAATATCTAACATATAGATCACTTTTATAAACCTTTCTTGAATATCTTCTAATGTTCCCTATTTGATTACATCTCAGATAGCTCCCACTCAATAGCAGATGTCTGGTTAAATAATACTTTTAACCTCTGATTGTTTGAAGAGTTACCTAGTTGTGACTTTTGTATTAGTCTGAAACTTTAAGTTAAGACTAAGTTATCAACATAGTAGACTAGTATTTGAAGTGAAAAATACATGCTAGAGATAAAGTAATCAAAATTAAGCTACCATAAAATTTTATGAGGATTAAGAATTCTAATTTCAAGTCATTCGAATGGACTGAACTAGAGTTCTTTATCTTATTCTCATAATTCTGATAAGCTATTCCTATCCATGTGAATGGTTAGATTTGCTTTTCAGTAATGTTCTTAAGTACCTATCACAAGTATCAACCTAATGAAGATGGGTATATAATTTTAAAATTCTCCCACTCAATTAAGGTAGTGTGAAACTTTAACAAAGAACTTCCAAAGGTATCAATCTTTTATTTACAACAGTAAAATTGAAATGGAACATACAATCAAGATCAAGAATTTATATTGATAATAGCTGACTCATTATATTACTTCCATGTTTAAAGAAGATATGTGTTACATAGGGAATTGTGGAATAGACTCCACCCCTAAGAATATACATATAGGGTACTATGGATAACCTCCACCCCTAAAGGTTGTAAAGATCATGATTCTCTAAGTGTGATAGAGTTTATGTGGAGTTGAATACTATCCAGAGTTCATTAGATATAAAAGATCGTTGAACTGCATAGTTTTCTTAACTTTTCTCCACCCCTATCAGATCAAAAGATCTTTTTATTAAACAAATTCTTAATAATTGTATTAGAATTAACAATTATTAATAAACATAGAAATAGTTTCTAGTGTTTATATATATATAACTCTATGAAGAGTTGTAAATATAATAGAGTTTGCGTCAATAATAAAAACACTTACACATACAAACATACAAATATAATGTGGTAATTGTTGATGAAGATAAAATAAATGAAGCTCAATCTCATAATTTGCAATATTGAATTTTGAAAATAAAACTTTATTAATAATAAAATAAAAAAATGTATTGCAACAATATGAGAAAAACAGGGATAAATATCCCTAACTAAAATTTGAAATCCAAATTGTCTTTAAACTAAAAAGATTAATTCAAAAATAAATTGAAGAGCTTCATCTTCATCTGGACGATTTCACCCTTTTATCCAGCTTTCTGATCCAACTCATCTGAGTTCAAGTAGCTTGGCCTATAAGAAGAAGAAAACAAATAAACAAAGTTAGTCCAGAATCATAAATCCAATTGGATAATAATTCACTAAAACTCTTAAAGTTTATAAATGGAAATACCTTGTTTCTTTGCAAGAAGTTTAGGACACTGGGGTTTCCAATGACCTTTCTCATTGCAGTAGAAACACTTTCCTATAAGTGTAGCATCACCAGAAGGAACAGCCTTTTTATTCTTCATGGCTTTTGTTCGCTTCTTGGTGTTGTTCCACTTCTTCTTCGATTTGGGCTTTGAAGCAGAGGCAACATTTGCTTCAGGTTTCATCGTCCCATTACCATTTCCAGGATTATGAGGTTTACTCCCTTTCTTCTTGGGTCCTCCAATCAAATTTTCATAAGTTTGAAGGTCATTGACTAATTTACGAAAGTCAATTTCCTTCTTATTCATGACATAATTTGATGTGTATGGTAGAAATGCTGGAGTCAGGCTATTCAAGATAAGACTTACTTGAGTAGCACTATCCATTTCAGCACCATGATCCTGGGCTTCTTGGAAATAACTTGACATTAGGAGAACATGGTCACGCACGTTTTGATGAGGTTCCATCCGTGCATTAATGTACTTCTTAGTCGCGTCAAAGCGTGACTGAAGTGATGCCTTACCAAATAGCTCATTTAACTTCGTCATAACTTCGGCGGAAATTTTCTCGGTTTTAGAAAACCGAGTTTTGAGGGTGTCAACCATGCTAGAAAGCATAAAGTATAGAGCTTTGTCATTTGCTTTCTGCCAACGCTCATACTTTTCTTTCACAGCTTTGGAAGCATTGTCCCCAGGCACTTCAGGTGACGGCTCAGTTAAAACAAACAAGGCAGTTTCTCCTATGAGAGCAATATTAATGTTCTCATTCCACTTATTAAAGTTAGATCCATTCAGCTTGTTTTCAGTCAACAGTGATAACATGGGATTCATTTTGACAAAACAGGATACTACAAAATAATAGAAATCAACAAATAGAAATAAATAATGGTTTAACACAAAATCAATTCAGAAATTATAAGCACATAGCAAGTAGGAATGATATGAGAAAATACTTAAAAAAATTCAATCCTAAATAATTTCTAATGTTTTTCAACAAACTGATATCAGTGTCCCGTTTAGGCGAGAGTCAAAGCTACCATCCATTGAATAGAGTTGTCAGCTCATCTAAAATGTTAAACATTCTAGCAACCTTTTATTCGATCAAGATTGGAATCCAGCGTTGTCCCGTTTAGGCGAGAGTCAAGACTATTCTATCTTATGAGCTTCTACCATTGTTTTGCAATTTGCAAGTCAAATATGGTCGCCACCATTAGGGTGATCTATACCATATAAAACACTTACAAATCACTTATCATGCGAGATTAAACGGTGCGAAATTGTTAATGAACGTTCCTCCATTAGGGAGGATTACTCACTAAAACAAACGCGATGTAAAACCCACAATGGAGATCGAATATCTTAATAATAATAAAGCTCATTCTTTAAAATGTATTTTTTTTATTATTCTAATAAATAAATTCTCATTAAATTCGAAATTTAGAATTGAAATTCAAAAATAAGAATTTAATATAATATTTATAAAATTATACTTAGATGGTGATTGAAATAAAATTAATTATTTCCATCTTAGTAATAATCTTAAATATAAATATTAAGGAAATTAATTTAAGTTGAATTAAACTAAATAATTAGCAACTTAAAAAATTTCCTTTGAGAATATATTTATTGAGTTCGAAAATTTAAAGTATATAAAAAATACAATTTTCGAAAATAATAAAAATAGAAAAGAAATACTTCAAGCAAAAATATCACATATCTAGATTTTCTTTTGACTAGTTAATCAATTTCTAATAATATATATATATATTTTAAATTCATTTATTTTAAATTAATCAATTAAATGAAAAAAATCATTGATTGTAGTTTGTAATATCCAGATTAAAATAGTATTTAATTTTTTTTTTTTTTTGGATATTAATTGAGCGAGGATAATTATCTTGTTTCTTTGTGTTGTTAGTGAGTTGATATTATTGCTTAGAGTAGTTGTACCAATTTTCTAGAGAGAGTTAAAGTTGTATTAACTACGAAAGTAAAATATTATGGTATTTTTACAGAGTAAGTAATCGTTTAATTAAAGCCCAATATGAAGGTCCATTAGGGTTTTATAATATATTTAGTGAGTTTAATTAATTAATGTTAAAAATTCGTAGGTTTGGATAAATTCGCAGGATTAAAAACTGTTTTACTAAAATGATCATATCTGGAGTTCTAGAGCTCGGATTGAGGTGATTTCAGTGGCGTTGGAAAGATAATTTAAAGATCTATAAATTTTGTAGAAATAACTATATCAGAATTCGTAATTTTTCTAGGTCAAAACTAAGCCCTAAAGTTACGAGATTGAGAGCTTACAATTTAAATTTAAAAGTTAGATATTTGTTTATTTAATAATTTATCATATTATTATTGTTATTATGTTAATATTATTATTATTCATAAAACTAAAGCTAATAAGAGTCAGAATAGTATAGGTTTCATTAACCCTAAAATTATATCGTTCTATTCTTCCCACCTATCTGAGCAAGACTAACCCTAAAAATTTTCAAGTCATCTTTCCATTACATCCTTAGCCAAATCTATACCACTCTTCACTCTCATCTTTGATCACCATCATCTTATGTCTATCGATCCAAGTAGCTTGATGTATTTGAGGTAAGAAACTCTACATTTACTTATTTATTGATCACAATAGGAGAATTTTCGTAGGTCTCCTTTTCTTATTTTTCAGAATGAAACATGTCTCAGTAAAACTGTCATATCTCTTTAAATACTCATCTGATTCTCGCAATCTTGGTGTCTATAGAAAGCTTATTAAATTTCCTATAATTCTTATGAAGAAAGGTTTTACTGAATCGAAATTTATCTATGTCAAAAATTAGTATTTTTACGCTGTTTGTTGTAAATCGTTTTTCATATTTTCTATATAAGTTGTTTCAGTAAAATCCGAATATCTCTCTGAATAATGATCCGATTCTAGCGATCTTAGTACTGTTGAAGAGATAATTCAATTTTCCAAATGTTTTATGAAGAAACCATTCACTAATTATTGATTATTCTAAGTCAAAATTATTGTTTTATTGCTGTAGTTCGAAATCCATTTGTTTCAGGATTTCTAGAAAACTGTTTCGGTATAATATCTATATCTCTTACGTTATAACTCCGATTTTAAAGATTTTAGTGTCATTAGAAAGGGAATTTGATTTTCTAAAACTTTTATGAAGAGAGTATTCTCTGATTTGGAATATTTCAGTATCAAAACTTTGTATTTCCGATGTCTCCTGTGATTCGTTACTCCATATTCCTTCTCAGAAATAGTTTCAGTAAAACTATCATAAATCCCTCAGTTTTAATCCATTTTTAATGATCTATATATCGTTGGAAAGATAATTGAATTTCCTATAATTTTTATGAAGGAAACTTTTACTGAATTCGTATAGTTATTGGTCAAAAATAATATTCTTTCTGCTGTACTGTAAGAGTGTGAATTTTAATGTTAGGGCCTTGACCCATGTGTTATTATAGGTAGTAGTGACGAGATAACAAGTTTAAGCAGCGGGATTTGAGGTAAGGAAATTAGATAGTTTTGTATGTGTTTATCTGCATAAATTTAAACTCTTTATGTATTGAAATATGATTTATGATTTGTTATTATGAATATGTATATGGTACTGAGAATGTGTGGTATGGACACAATATGAGTTTGTGAATTGATACATAGATTATGGTGGTGTGACTTGCATATGTTGTATGTTGTATTTGTATGTTTCAGGTTGTATGTTGTATGATGTATTTGTATGTTGCATGTTGTATGTTGTATGTTGTATGCTAACGTCTCAGGTAAAGTAGGGGACCATGGTGGGGTATGATACGGGATAAGGCCGTTGAATGTAGAGATACCCTACCCTACATTTTACTGAGTCGTGTATGAGATTGTTATGGTGGGTATGATACAGTGATGTTACTGTTGAATATAGAGATACCCTATCCTATAACAATGGTAGGGCTGCATAGGCCCAGGTTATTATATGGGCAGATTAGGCCCAGGATACTGTAGGGCCAGGCTAGGCCGAGTTATGCAAGTAATGGCTATGATGTGATTATGTTATGAGTATGATATTGGAGTTATGATCTCTGTATATGTGTACGGTGTGAACAAATAGTATAGACTTGTATGATAAAGGTTTCCATATGTACAGTTATTTGGTTATAGTTATAAAAGAGCATGTATGATATTGCTAAAACTTAATAAATACATTAATGGTATGTGTGATATTATATGGTATTGTTTGATAAGCATTTCCTTACTGAGCTTTTAGCTCACCCCCCTTACTTTCCCCCTACAGGTATTAGACAGGGAAGTATGTATAGTGAGCAGGGTCAGTTCTGGTACGTATACTGTGAGCGGCTACGGGCGGACAAACGATCTAGAACGCCGGTGGTGCCTTAGTTTTATTTTAAGCAGTTGATAAATCTAACACAGTGGAAATGCATTATTTAAAATTATTTACTTACTGTATCTTGTTTTACAAATGAAGGATCCTTCTCTGTTGCATTTTGATTTTTTTTTAAAATCCACTGTTGTATTTAAATTATTTTTTTTTATCTTTTCAAATTATACATGAAAATAGTATTTTTGTAAAATAAGGCAAAATATCGGGGCGTTACATAGTTGATCCAAGAATTAATTAAAATAAATAATTAATTTACAAGTCAATCTATTTTTCAAAAAAAAAAATCGAAAATATTGCATAAATAAAATGCCATTTTTCGAAATTGATTAATAAAATAAAGGAAAAATATATATTGAAAATTATTTAAATTTAAGTTGAAAAATTAAATTTCAACCTAAAAATAATTTTCTATTTAATTAAGTGTCATGAAAAATAAATAAATATTTATGTATCATGATGAAAATCAACTTAGATATTTAAATTTTTCAAGTTAATTAAATGTATTAAATTCAAGAAATAATAATTAAGTGTAGGGAAGGCTTAATTATTAATTTCTAGTTTAATACTAGGAAAAATATACTTAATAAAATTGTACCAAAATTAATTATTTAAATAATTAATTTCACAAAGTATAATATTTTCCTATTTAAATATTAGAAATAATAAGTAGTCTAGAAATTACTATCTAGAAAATATCTTATTTGACTAGGTATCTTTTCAAAAATTTGAAAAATATCTAATTTAAGTTATATAGAAAAAATCTAAAACTTAAATAATTTTAAATTTAGATTTAATTAAATATCAAAAATTAAGTTATAACCACTTAATTTGAAGATATCTTTTTAAGTTAATATTCGAAAAGATATTAACCTAAAAAATATCTAAAATATTCCATTTTAAGTTAATATTCGAAAAGATATTAACTTAAAAAATATCTTAAGAATCTTTAATAACTAATGCCTAGGATTCCTCAACTTGATTTAAAATTTAAATCAAATATTCAAATTTAAGTTAGATAAGAAAAATCAGTTGTTACAACTAATTTATAACTTAAATAGGAATATTTAATTAAATAAGCTCCAGAAAGAATCTAGTTAGTTAAAATTCTATATTTAATTAAATACAAGAAAAATACAAATAGTTTGTCTAGAAATAATATCTAAACTAAAAGTGTTTTTCTTAAAATTAACTTTAAAATATTAAAATGAAAATAAATTTCATATATTTTAAAAGTTAATTACGTTGCTAATTTAATTTTATTAGGTCAAACTAATATAATTAACCTAGTACAGTTATTCAAATCAGGAAAATAAGCCTTCACAATTGGGGTAGTTCATGTGAGGGGGCGCTGGGTTCAGTATGTCGTACCCACTTCTATGGCTCCCAACTCTCACACAAGGCCCAAAAGAGAGGAATTTAACCTTAAAATAAATAACTGTTATTAATTGAATAGGTCCAATAACTAAATGGACCTAAATAAAATCTATCATGGTGTGACATTTTATAATAAAATAAACACATAGGCTCACACAGGTACACACTTGGATGGATCCTATCATGTTGCTAGGTCATACACAAATGAAAGAAGATTGTAAAATTTACTTGTTACAAATTATTAACTTGACCAAGGGAGCCATCAGATCATTAGATCTGGCAAAAAGTAACCATGACTATTTGCAATCAAGTAATAATAGGTTTTGAAAACTTACATACAGCTAAAACCACATACTCCTGCAACAAGGTTAGCTGGATAGTTGGAAGTAGGATTTATTTAATTTTAAATAAATAAATTTCGAAATTAGTAATTAAAAAAAATATTTAATTAAAAAAAATAAATAATTTAATTTTTGAAAATAAAAATAAAATAAAATAATATTTATTTTCGAAATTTAAAAAAAAATTATTAATTTAAATTTCGAAATTATTTAAAAAAAATATTTAAAATTAAACCTACAATTTTGAAAAATTAGGTTTCAACCAACCTAAATATCATTTCAAAATTTGCTAACTACTTTTAAAATTTAAATGTTATTTTATAAATAAAAATTAAACAAAAAATTAGAAAAGATTAATGAAATATCTTTTTCAGATTTTTAAATTTAATTTAAATAAATAAAATAACAAAATTTAAAAGTTAGCAAAATATCTTACATCTATTTAAAATTACATGATTATAGTTATCTTATTTTAAATTTAAATAAGGTCAAATTATTTAAAAAGATTTAATTTAAAAAATATTTAAAATCTGACCTTAAATTTAAAAAGAAGATAAGATATAATCAAATTTAAAAATTAGATAAATAATTAAGCAAAAAGATAGATATTTACTAATTTCAAATTCAAATTACACTAATATCATGAATTAAATTTAAAAAATATTAAATTAATTCATTATGATAATTAGAGTTGAATTAGGAATAGCAAATATATAAATACAAAACTACACAAAAAAATCAGAAGTTAATTCCATGAAAAAGCATGAAAAATCGAAGAAAAACGAAAAAATTGTGAGTTGTACGGACAGTTTTCGCGATCGCAGGAAAATTTCAACACAACTCCGATATTTCCGAATCTTCAAAAAATCATAACTAATTCAAATTAAATCGAAATTGAGTTCTTGAAAAAGGTAACTTGCTTAAATTTTTCCATACTATCCAACAAAAATAATTCTAGAAACAGAATCGTAATTATTTTTCACAAAAATTTACAAACATCAATCAATCATCAAATAACACTCAATACAACATGATACCATCCAAAAACAAACAAACAATCGTTTTAAAGTCCAAATTTCTTGTAAGTTAATCAATTACCATGGCTCTGAGGCCAGTTGTTAGAATTTTTATTTACCAGGATCTTAGATCTACTCACAAGTATGTTGTTTAAACACCCTAAATGTGAACTTTCTAAAACGATAAATTAAACACATATAAAGTTAAGAAAACCTTACATTGATGCAGCGGAATTAATGTCTCCTTCCACTCAGATCTCTAACCCTTGTATCCTTTCTGTAGCAGAGTATAATCAAGATCTGAGCCCGAATGTCCTTCTTCTTCAAGTTTGATCCTTCACAGTCTTCCAATCTATGATTGAGTTACTGCTTGCTGTGTGTGGGCACTTACTCTCTCACTAGGGTTCGAAATTGATGAAGGGAAAAGAGAATAGGGATTTTGGCCAGGTATAGAAAGTGGGGAAGGCTCAGTTTTTCTGAAGAGAGAAATTTCTGTCAGAAGATGATATTCAAAGATGTGTATTTGACTGAGCCATCACTTTCTATTTATAGGCAACTACTAGGTTTAGGTTAAGAATTATTTGGCATTAAAATAATGAAAAAATCAATTTGAAACTCCTTAATTAGTGGCCGGCCATGGTGTTGTATTGGGCCCCACTTGATTTTGTAGTTTTATCAAATTTTATCTCTATTTTCTCAAAAACGCCAATTTTCCAATTCTAACCTTTTAAATGCCAAAACTAATTATTTAATAACTAAAATAGATTATTAAATAATATTGTCATTTAATTTAATTATTAATTAGACATATAAAGTCCATTAATAAATAAATAAACCTATAAACTCTTTTCTTTACAATTTCACCCCTGCTTAGTGAAAATTCATAAAATTAGACATAGTCTAACTTTAGAATTATAATTGATCAATCACGAATCAATTAATGAGTCTTACAAGAAGAATGTTCTCAACTAGAATGGGGACCATGGATCTATATGCTGAGCTTCCAATAAGTGAACCAAATTTACCATGTAAATTCCTACTTATTAATTCTTCGTTGAATCCACTCTTAGAACTTAGAATTGCACTCTCAGACTTATATAGAGCATATTGTATGTTCCACGATATCAATATGCTATATCATTTAACCATTGTTATAATCTTATTGTGATTTAAAGATCCTCTATATAGATGATCTACATCGAGATGGGATTTCTTTACCGTTCTCACACCTCAATGTATTTTGCCCCTTAAAACACTTAACTACCTGTAAATGGTGTTTAGTGATCTAATAATTAGTCAGTTAAACAAGAGCTCATCCATTTACTTCTATTTGCTAAGCTCGAAGGGAATCATCACTTGACTTCTATACACCAGTAGAAGCTATAGATTCCATATTTATGTTCAACACTCTCACTCAATCATACTATCATGTTCCCAAAATATACGTATCACCCTAACCCAAAAGTAGGCTTAACTAATAAATCAAAGAACATGAATAACACTCCTGAGTTGAGCCTAAGCATATCAGGATTTAGATACTTTTAATCTTAAGATCAACTACTGATATTGACTTGGAAAGATATGTATAACGGTAAGTTTGTAATATCTTAACTTAGTTGCAATATCGGTCCAGTCCAATGTATACTCCATACATTCGAAACTAGTATACTTTACTAATGTCCTGGAAAGAACATAACACTTACTCCAAGTGTAACTATACATCATCGCTGATTATCACATTAGTGTAAACCCAATAACACTGATGAAACAGGGACCAAAATTTTTGATTCATATGATCACAATCACATTCCACTGTGTTGACAATACTGTAATTGTGAATAAACATATGATCTGGATTTAACTGATTTTGTGTGTAATAGTAATAAACATATTTAAACCATTAGCATGTAGAATTCATGCAAACATCAATCACTTCAAATTTCTTATATTGATAACTAATCAAATTGTAAAGAGTTTTATTCAGGGCATAAAACCCAACAAACATGACTATGTGAATAAAGTTTCCTAGATTTATCAGACACAGGGTTTTACTGATATGATAATCTACAATAGAGTTGACTTGCATTTGGAGAAGTGCTATGCTCTTTCCAGAGCATTGGTTAAAGTAAAGCTCAGGTTGGATGCATGGAGTATGCATCGGAAGGGACCGATATTGAACTTTGACTTAGATTTGTTAAACTTACCGTAATATCTATTCAAGTCAATATCGCCTAGTTGATCCGAGATCAAATGATCTTAATCCTGTTATGATTAGGCTCAATCTCAAGAGGCTATTCATGTTCTTTGATTTTTTAGTTAAGCCTACTTTTAGGTCAGGGTGATACGTACATTTTGGGAACACGGTAGTGCAATTGAGTAGGAGCTCTAACATAAACATGGAATCTATAGCTTCTATCTGGCGAATAGTAAGTAAAGGATGATCTCCTTCGAGCTTGACCAAACGAAAATAAATGGTGGAGATCTCATTTCACATAAGCTGAAATATCATATATACGGGGTTAAGTGTTTTAAGGATTAAATACATTGTAGGGTGTAACGTTAATCTAATCCTTTTACAGTGTAGATCATTCATATAGAGGATCATTGATCAAATTAGGATTATAAAAATGGATAACTAATGATGTGTCTATATGGTGGAACATATAGAGCATTCTATATACTGAGAGTACAATTCTAAGTTCTATGCGTGGGTTCAACGAAGAATTAATAAGTTAGTGAATTTTAGTAATAAATTCTTGATCTGCTTATTGGAAGCTCGGTTATATAGACCCATGGTCCCCGCACTAGTTGAGATAATATTACTTGTAAGACTCATATAATTGGTTTTGATTAATCAATTATAATTCTCAAATTAGACTATGTCTATTTGTGAATTTTTCACTAAGTAAGGGTGAAATTGTAAAGAAAGAGTTTATAGGGGCATATTTGTTAATTATGATACTTTGTATGGTTCAATTAATAAATATGATAAATGACAATATTATTTAATAATTATTTATAGTTATTAAATAGTTAGAATTGACATTTAAATGGTTGAATTAGAAAATCTGCGTTTTTGAGAAAATCAGATGAAGAAAAGATAAAACTGCAAAATTGCAAAAAGTGAGGCCCAAATCCACTTGTATAGGGCCAACCACTTTTGTAGGGAATTTAAACTGATATTTTCATTATTTTAATGCCAAATAATTCAAACCTAACCCTAGTGGAATGCTATAAATAGATAGTGAAGGCTTCAGGAAAATTACACTTCTGATTCAGAAAAAACTGAGCCTCTCTCTCTCTCCCTATCTTTGGCCGACCTCTTCTCCTCTTTCTTCTTCATTGAAATTTTGAAATTCTTAGTGTGAGAGTAGTGCCCACACACAGCAAGTGATACCTCAATCATAGTGAGGAAGATCGTGAAGAAAGACTTTCAGCAAGAAGGAGTTTCAGTATCAAAGATTCACAGAAAGAGATCCAGGTTCAGATATTGATAATGCTCTGCTACAGAAAGGAATCAAGGGCTAGATATCTGAATGGAAGGAGTCATTATATTCTGCTGCACCCAATGTAAGGTTTACTAAACTTTATATGTGTTTATTTCATCGTTTTAGAAAGTTCATATTTAGGGTATTAATCAACATACTTGTGAGTAGATCTAAGATCCTCGTAAAATAATTTCCAACAACTTTCCTCAGACCCATGGTAATTGATTTGCTTGCAAGAAATTTGGACTTTACTACGATTGTTTGATGTTTTGGATGGTATCATGTTGTATTGAGTGTTATTTGATGATTGATTGATGTTTGTGAATTTTCGTGAAAAATAATTGAATATCTGTTTCTGGAATTATTTTTATTGGATATTATAGAAAAAATTAAGCAAGTTACTTTTTTATAGAACTCAATTTCGATTTAATTTGAATTAGTTATGATTTTTTGAAGTTTCAAAAAAAATTGGGGTTGAGCAACAGGGATACGCGCGCGGAACAGGCTGCATGCAGCCTCCTGCGCCCACATCCCTCGCCCATGCAGCCCCTTGCGCGCCCATGGACAGTATGCCGTCCGTACAACTCGCATTTTTTTTTTCGTTTTTCTTCGATTTTTCATGCTTTTTCATGGATTTAACTTCCGATTTTTTGTATAGTTCTGTATTTATACATTTACTATTCCTAATTCAATTCTAATTATCATAATTAAATTAAATAATATTTTTTAAATTTAATTCATGATATTAGTGTAATTTGAATTTGAAAAATAGTAAAAATCTATTTTTTTTGCTTAATTATCTATCTTTTTTAAATTTGATTATATCTTATCTTATTTTTAAATTTAAGGTCAGATATTAAATTTTTTAAATTACTTTTTTTTAAAATAATTTGACCTTATTTAAATTTAAAATAAGATAACTATAATCATGTAATTTTAAATAGATGTAAGATATTTTGCTAACTTTTAAATTTTGTTATTTTATTTATTTAAATTATATTTAAAATCTAAAAAAGATATTTATTTATCTTTTTTAATTTTTTATTTATAAAATAATATTTAATTTTTAAAAGTAGTTAGCAAATTTTGAAATGATATTTAGGTTGGTTGAAACCTAATTTTTCAAAATTGTAGGTTTAATTTTAAATTTAATTTTTTTTTTAAATTTCGAATATTTCAAATTTTATTTTAAATTTTCGAAAAATAAATTTTTATTTATTTAATTAATTATTTTTTTTCGAAATTATTTATTTAAAATTAAATAAATCATACATCCAACTATCCAGCTAACCTTGTTGCAGGAGTATGTGTTTTAGCTTGTGTGTAAGTTTTCAAAACCTATTATTACTTGATTGCAAATAGCCATGGTTACTTATTTACAAACTTCTTTCATCTGTGTATGACCTAGCAACATGACAGGACCCATCCAAAGTGTGCCTGTGTGAGCCTATGTGTTTAATTTTATTATAGATGCATATAGGTTGCTGTTGCTAAAATAAATTATTATAGTTCTTGATAGAACTTATTTAGGCCCATTTAGTTTTTGGGCCTATTCAATTAATAACAGTTGTTCTTATTAAGGTTAAATTCCTCTCTTTTGGGCCTTGTGTGAGAGTTGGGAGCCATAGTAGTGGGTACGACATACTGAACCCAGCACCCCCTCACATGAACCACCCCAATTGTGAAGGCCCATTTGCATGATTTGAATAACTGTACTAGGTTAATTAAACTAGTTTAACCTAATGAAATTGATTAGCAACATAATTAATTTCATTTATCTTGAAATTAATTTAAGAAAATTATAGTTTAAAGAATTTTTTATTCTAAGCTAAACTATATGTATTTTCTTGTATTTAATTAAATATAGAATTATAACCATCTAGATTCTTTCTGGAGCTTAATTTAAATTTTTCATTAAATATTCCTATTTAAGTTGATATTTAGTTATCTTCAACTAACCAACTAATCTGAATATCTTTTGGATTTAAAATTTCAAAATTAATTTGAGGAATTTTAGGCATTGGTTATTAAGATTCTTTAGATATTTTTTAAGTTAATATCTTTTCGAATATTAACTTAAAATGGAATATTTTCAAATTAAGTGGTTACAACTTAATTTTTGATATTTAATTAAATTTAAATTTGAAAAATATTTAGGTTCTAGATTTTTTCTAATACAACCTAAATTAGATATTTTTTTTCAAATTTTGTGGAAAAGATACTTAGTCAAATAAGATATTTTCTAGATAGATATTTCTAGACTACTTATTATTTCTAATATTTAAAAGGAAAATATTATACATTGTAAAATTAATTATTTATATAATTAATTTTGGTACAATTTATTTTATGTATATTTTTCCTAGTATTAAACTAGAGATTAATAATTAAGCCTTCTCTACACTTAATTATTTATTTCTTGAAATTAATACATTTAATTAATTTGAAAATTAAATATCTAAGTTGATTTTTATCATCATACTTAAATATTTCTTTTTCATGACATTTAATTAAATAGAGAATTATTTTTAGTTGAAATTTAATTTCTCAACTAAATTTAAATAATTTTCAAAATATATTTTTTCTTTATTTTATTAATCAAATTTCGAAATTGCATTTCTTAAATGCTGGAATTTCGAATTTTATCTTGAAAAATAGATTAAGTTGTAATTAATTATTTATTTTAATTAATTTTTGGACCAACTTAAATCAATAATTTTTTCATTTATTGATTAATTTAAAATAAATTGAATTAAAGTATATTATTAGAAATTGAATTAATTAGTCAAAGGAAAATCTAGATAGATGATATTTTTGCTTGAAGTATTTTTCTAGTGTATTTAATTAAATATTTGAAATTTTTCTTATAAATTTAATTAAATAGGAAAATTATATTTTTTGTTGTAAATTAATTTTATTAATTAATTTTGGGCCAACATTAAATTAGAATAATTTTTCCAGGATTTATTTTTATTTTAACATGCATTTTCGAAAATTGTATCCTTGAATACTTTAATTTTTTGAAATGCAATATATATTTATAGAAAATTAAATTTGAGTTGTAAATTAATTTAAATTAATTTTGTAACAACTTAAATATTTTTTCTAAATATTTATTGGAAATTATTACTAAGATGGAAATAATTCATGTTATTTTCATATCCATCTAAGTAAAATTTATAAATATTAAATTAAAATTTATATTTAGAATTTTTTCATTCTAAATTAGAAATTTTAATTAAAAAAATATATATTTAAAATAAATAGAATAAATAAAGAGAATCAAAGAAAATACAACTTTTTTTTAAATAATGAGCTTTTAATCAAAAGACATTCAATCTCCATTGTGGGTTTTACACCGCTTTTGTTTTAGTGAGTAATCCTCCCTAATGGAGGAACGTTCATTAGCAATTTCGCACCGTTTAACCTCGCATGATAAGTAGTTTGTAAGTGTTTTGTATGGTATGGATCACTCTAATGGTGGCGACCATACTTGACTTGCAAATTATGAAACAATGGTGGAAGCTCATAAGATAGAATTGCCTTGACTCTCGCCTAAACGGGACAACGCTGAATTCTTATCTTGATCGAATAAAAGGTTGCTAGAATGGTTATCATTTTAGATGAGCTGACAACTCTATTCAATGGATGATGCTTTGACTCTCGCCTAAACGGGACACTGTATCAGTTTGTTGAAAAACCTTGGAAATTATTTACGATTGTATGTTTTAGTATTTTCACTTGTCATTCCTACTTGCTATATGCTTATAATTTCTGAATTGTGTATGAATTTATATTGAACCATGTTATTTTCTGTTATTAAGTTGTAGTTTAATTTTGAATCTTCATTGTTAGTCTAACATGTTTGTTTTTCTAATGAGATAAATCCCTAATGGATTTTCACCATTAGACATACATAATAGTGTAAGATCTCGAAAGATAAATATTGTATATGCAACATCTAGCTGTTCATCAATTGATGACACCTTAGACTAGTATTTTTACAATATGAAACAAGAAGATTACATAAATAAGATTACTTTGTCTTTCGCTAATCGAAGCATCGTTGGATTCTTATTTATAAACGAAATTATCCTAATTCCTCTTAGGTTATTCATTTCGAATTAGCTCAATAATAAATCATTGGATGAATGGTCTATAAATCACTTCATGTCATTATATTCTCTTAAGAAATTAAATGATGCATATGATTATAATCCCGAAATTCTATTTCCAATTGATATAAATCCTCAATCTTAGAAATCTCCTACTTGTATGGGCAAATCTGACTTAGAATTTGTATTAGTAGTGGTGGTCCAAGATAGAATTACTCATTATATTTGGTATAAATTTAAGTCTTTGACTTTAATTTTAGATTCCAAATAGAAATTTTCTTATATTTCTAATTCCAGAATACAATACAGTTACACTTTCTCAAGTGTTTAATATCCATCTTCTATTAATGGATTAAAACTGTATGGAATATGAGTTAGGTATTCTGTGACCAGGATCCACTTGCAGTATTCTAAGAACTCTTTGATGTAACTAAACCTATGTCATCAATAGACACTACCACATTTTTTTTAATCTATGGCATTTGTATCTTGTTCATAGTGGATTTGACAAGATCAATCTCTGCAAAGAGTTAATATGCCTATATCCACTGAAAGTAGTTCATCTCATTCGCAGATGGATGTACATTCAGGGGTGGATTAAGTTTTTCGTTGTATTCTTCAAACGATAACTCTAGATTATACCTTTTAGCAAGAAATTTGAAATGTTTAAAATTTCATTAATTTCTAGCAATGGTTAAAACCATTAAGGTAAGTGGTTAAAGATCTTGCGAACTGATAGGGGTGGAGAAATAGTTAGTAGATATGCAGTTCAAAGATCATTAAATTGATTTTTGAATTATATCCAAGCTTACCTCTCCAGAAATTTCGAGTTGCATATTGATGATTAGTTACTAGTCGTTGCCTAAATCCTTCTATGGTAATACAATTTCAGAATGATGTAATGGTTGGGTACTTAATGTAAATCATTACTAGATTCATGGATGACCTAATCAAAATCTTAAGAAAAGCTAGAACTGTTAACCATGGTTTGTTAGCTATTCTAAGTGATTAGGGGTGGACCATCCCATAGTCAATAGATAAGAAAGTGTTTGTTTAAATAAATACTACTTTTCTAAGATAATGACTAAGTCTGAAAACAAGTAGCAAATAAAGGAGATATTTAATTCTTGATTCCGAAAGTGTTCTATCATCTTATTTGATATATGATGATCCCACTGCCTCTGTTGTCTTGTCACAACCGAAGAGATCAATACCATTTAGTTTTCTTAGACATAATTCACGATACCTCGTCGTAGTGGGAGAGTTTCTAGGAACTCACCTTCTTATGACTTGGGAGACACTAGTGATTAAAATCCATTGTGAGTTTAAACAAGTAATGGATTGTCAAGATAAGAAACTAAGAAGAAAAGCCAATAGAACTATGGTTTAATCCATTCACATGGAATAACCTAAAGTTTTCTATTATAAGGACATAAAAGGAAATTTTAGTTAATAAGTCCATTCAATGGACTTAACAAAACTTCTTGTTCCTAGTATTATAGGTTTGAGTTTATCTAAACCAATGGCTTGTGGTATACCTGGTAATTACTTACTCTAATGCAAGCAACTTACTTTAGTAAGATGCTGAAGCATTTTCTTTCTAATGGCAATCTATAGAAGCTTCACAACTTCTTAGGTATAGATTTTATTTATCTAAGGAAAAATCTCAACTATTCCAGAAAAGATAAAGCCATGAAAGAATTTCTTATATCAACAGTGAGAGGTCTTAGATATGCTTTAGTATGCCTTAGACCAGAGACCTACTGTTGAGTGGGAGTAATGAGTAGGTATCAGATTAATCCAGGAGAAGAACATTGGAAGACAATCAAGTAAATCTTAAGATTAAGAAGAGGAACTATATGTTAGTCTATAAGGGTGTGTTTAAAACTCTTAGACTACACCATATCAGATTTCGAAATTTGCGTTTGTGCTAGTAAATCTTTCTGATAAGATGGTGGTTACTCTGGGGGTGGAATAGTGATTTTGGAGAAGTGTAAAAACCTATCTGAAGTCTCTAGGTCTACCAGAGAGGGACTGAATGTTAAGGTTGCAGGAAAGGTACTTATTCAGTCTAAGGAAATTTCTATACATCTTTGGCACCATTCCAAATTGCCTTAAACTACTAGTGTTAATTTCCTGATTAACCAAAAGTAGTTGCTAAAGGTATAGAATCCAGTATCCTAAGGAGTATACATATAGAGAGGAATTTCACATTATCAATGATTTTGTGATTAAAGGAAGAGTAATGGTGGAGAAAAGGTTGTGGTTAATTCAACCTTTCAGATCCTATTACGAGGAGTTTACTACTACTACACTTGATTTGTATATGAAGGTGTTGAGATTATTTGAAACGCACTTTTTTGTTTTATATTAGTGCAAGTGGGAGTTTGTTGGGTTTTATGCCCTAAATAAAACTCATTTCAATATAATCAGATTTACTTATTAATATAGATCAGAAATAACATTTAATGTTGCATGGTTCACATGATTTATTTCATGATTATATGTATATAATATATAAATTCATCTGAAACCCTTTTCACATACTTGATCCTGTTTATTGTGTCGTCAACACATTGGAAAGTAAACATGACTATGTGAATAAAGTTTCCTAGATTTATCAGACATAGGGTTTTACTGATATGATAATCTACAACAGAGTTTAGTTGCATTTGGAGAAGTGCTATGTTCTTTCCAGAGCATTGGTTAAAGTAAAGCTCAGGTTGGATGCATGGAGTATGCAGCGGAAGGGACCGATATTGAACTTTGACTTAGATTTATTAAACTTACCGTAATATCTATTCAAGTCAATATCGCCTAGTTGATCCTAGATCAAATGATCTTAATCCGGATATGATTAAGCTCAATCTCGAGAGGCTATTCGTGTTCTTTGATTTGTTAGTTAAGCCTACTTTTAGGTCAGGGTGATACGTACATTTTGGGAACACGGTAGTGCAATTGAGTGGGAGCGCTAGCATAAACATGGAATCTATAGCTTCTATCTGGCGAGTAGTAAGCAAAGGATGATCTCCTTCGAGCTTGACCAAACGAACATAAATGGTGGAGTACTCATTTCACATAAGCTGAAATATCATTTATACGGGGTCAAGTGTTTTAAGGAATAAATACATTGTAGGGTGTAACGGTAATCTAATCCCTTTACAGTGTAGATCATTCATATAGAGGATCATTGATCACATTAGGATTATATCAATGGATAACTAATGATGTGTCTATATGGTGGAACATATAGAGCATTCTATATACTGAGAGTGCAATTCTAAGTTCTATGCGTGGATTCAACGAAGAATTAAAAAGTTAGTGAATTTTAGTGCTAAATTCTTGATCTACTTATTGGAAGCTCGGTTATATAGACCCATGGTCCCCGCACTAGTTGAGATAATATTGCTTGTAAGACTCATGTAATTGGTTGTGATTAATCAATTATAATTCTCAAATTAGACTATGTCTATTTGTGAATTTTTCACTAAGTAAGGGCGAAATTGTAAAGAAAGAGTTTTTAGGGGAATATTTGTTAATTATGATACTTTGTATGGTTCAATTAATAAATATGATAAATGACAATATTATTTAATAATTATTTATAGTTATTAAATAGTTAGAGTTGGCATTTAAATGGTTGAATTAGAAAATTGGCGTTTTTGAGAAAATCAGATGCAGAAAAGATAAAACTGCAAAATTGCAAAAAGTGAGGCCCAAATCCACTAAGCATGGCCAGCCACTTTTGTAGACAATTTAAACTGATATTTTCATTATTTTAATGCCAAATAATTCAAACCTAACCCTAGTGGAATGCTATAAATAGATAGTGAAGGCTTCAGGAAAATTACACTTAAATTTTCTATTTTTCCTTCAGAGAAAAACCTGAGCCTTCTCTCTCCCTATCTTTGGCTGAACCCACTCTCTCTCTCTTCCTCATTGAGATTTCGAAATACTTAGTGTATGAGTAGTGCCCACACACAGCAAGCGATACCTCAATCATAGTGAGGAAGATCGTGAAGAAAGACTTTCAGCAAGAAGGAGTTTCAGCATCAAAGATTCAGAGAAAGAGATCCAGGTTCAGATATTGATAATTCTCTGCTACAGAAAGGAATCAAGGGCTAGATATCTGAACGGAAGGAGTCATTTAATTCCGCTGCACCCAATGTAAGGTTTCTTTAACTTTATATGTGTTTATTTCATCGTTTTAGAAAGTTCATATTTAGGGTGTTAATAAACATACTTGTGAGTAGATCTAAGATCCTGGTAAAATAAATTTCCAACATTCTGTTATTAAGTTGTAGTTTAATTTCGAATCTTCATTGTTGGTCTAACTTGGTTTGTTTATCTAATGAGATAAATCCCTAATGGATTTTCACCATTAGACATACATAATAGTGTTAGATCTCGAAAGATAAATATTGTATATGCAATATCTAGCTGTTCATCAATTGATGACACCTTAGACTAGTATTTTTACAATATGAAACAAGAAGATTATATATAAATAAGATTACTTTGACTCTCGCTAATCGAAGCATCGTTGGATTCTTATTTAAACAACGAAATTATCCTAATTCCTCTTAGCTTATTCATTTCGAATTAGCTCAATAACATATCATTGGATGAATGGTCTATAAATCATTTCATGTCATTCTATATTTTCTCTTAAGAAATTAAATGACGCATATGATTATAATCCCGAAATTCTATTCCCAATTGATATAAAACCTCAATCTTAGAAATCTCCTACTTGTATGGGCAAATCAGACTTAGAGTTATATTAGTAGTGGTGGTCAGAGATAGAATTACTCATTATATTTGGTTGATTTAAGTCTTTGACTTTAATTTTAGAATCCAAACATAAATTTTCTTATATTTCTATTTCCAGGAAGCAATACAGTTACACTTTCCCAGTGTTCAATATCCATCTTCTATTAATGGATTCAAACTGTATGGAATATGAGTTTGGCATTCTGTGACCAGGATCCACTTGCACTATTCTAAGAACTCTTTGATGTAACTATACCTAAAACATCAAAAAGACACAACCACATTTTTATTAATCTATGGCATTTGTATCTTGTTCATAGTGGATTTGACAAGATCAATCTCTGCAAAGAGTTAATATGCCTATATCCACTGAAAGTAGTTAATCTCATTTGCAGATGGATGTACATTCAGGGGTGGATATGAGTTTTTCGTTGTATTCTTAAAATGTAACTCTAGATTATACCTTATGAAAAGAAATTTGAAATGTTTGAAAATTTTCATAAATTTCTAGCAATGGTTAAAACCATTAAGGTAAGTGGTTAAAGATCTTGCGAACTGATAGGGGTGGAGAAATAGTTAGTAGATATGCAGTTCAAAGATCATTAATTTGATTTTTGAATTATATCCAAACTTACCTCCCCAGAAATTTCGATTTGCATATTGATGATTAGTTACTAGTCGTTGCCTAAATCCTTCTATTGTAATACAATTTCAGAATGATGTAATGGTTGTATACTTAATGTAAATCATTACTAGATTCATGGATGACCTAATCGAATTCTTAAGAAAAGCTAGAACTGTTAACCATGGTTTGTTAGCTATTCTAAGTGATTAGGGGTGGACCATCCCATTGTCAATAGATAAAGAAAATGTTTGTTTAAACAAATACTACTTTTCTAAGATAATGACTAAGTTTGAAAACAAGTAGCAAATAAAGGAGATATTTATTTCTTGATTCCAAAAGTGTTCTATCATCTTATATGACAAATGATGATCCCACTGCCTCTGTTGTCTTGTCACAACCTAAGAGGTCAATACCATTTAGTTTTCTTAGACATAATTCACGGTACCTTGTCGTAGTGGGAGAGTTTCTAGGAACTCACCTTCTTGGAAGACACTAGTGATTAAAATCCATTGTGAGTTTAAAAAATTAATGGATTGTCAAGATAAGAAACTAAGAAGAAAAGCCAATAGAACTATGGTTTAATCCATTCACATGGAATAGCCTAAATTTTTCTATTACAAGGACATAAAAGGAAATTTTTGTTTATAAGTCTATTCAATGGACTTAACAAAACTTCCTGTTCCTAGTATTATAGGTTTGAGTTTATCTAAACCTATGGCTTGTGGTATACCTGGTAATTACTTACTCTAATGCAAGCAACTTACTTTAGTAAGATGCTGAAGCATTTTCTTTCTAATGGCAATCTACAGAAGCTTCTCGACTTCTAGGCATAGATTTTATTTATCTAAGGAAAAGTCTCAACTATTCCAGAAAAGATAAAGCCATGAAAGAATTTCTTATATCAACAGTGAGAGGTCTCAGATATGCTTTAGTATGCCTTAGACCAGAGACCTACTGTTGAGTGGGAGTAATGAGTAGGTATCAGATTAATCCAGGAGAAGAACATTGGAAGACAATCAAGCAAATCTTAAGATTAAGAAGAGGAACTATATGTTAGTCTATAAGGGTGTGTTTAAAACTCTTAGACTACACCACATCAGATTTCGAAATTTGCCTTTGTGCTAGAAAATCTTTCTGATAAGATGGTGATTACTCTGGGGGTGGAATAGAGATTTTGGAGAAGTGTAAAAACCCATCTGAAGTCTCTAGGTCTACCAGGAAGGGACTGAATGTTAAAGTTGCAGGAAAGGTACTTATTCAGTCTAAGGAAAGTTCTATACATTTTTGGCACCATTTCAAATTGCCTTAACTACTAGTGTTACTTCCTGAATAACCAAGAAGTAGTTGCAAAAGGTATAGAATCCAGTATCCCAAGAGAGTAGACATATAGAGAGGAATTTCACATTATCAATGATTTTGTGATTAAGGAAGAGTAATAGTGGAGAAAAGGTTGTGGTTAATTCAACCTTTCAGATCCTATTACAAGGAGTTTACTACTACTACACTTGATTTGTATATCAAGGTGTTGAGATTATTTGAAATGCACTTTTTGTTTTATATTAGTGCAAGTGGGAGGTTATTGGGTTTTATGCCCTAAATAAAACTCATTTCAATATAATTAGATTTACTTATTAATATAGATCAGAAATAACATTTAATGTTGCATGGTTCACATAATTTATTTCATGATTATATGTACATAATGTATAAATTCATCTGAAACCCTTTTCACATACTTGATCCTGTTTATTGTGCTGTCAACACATTGGAAAGTAAACATGACTATTTCCTAGATTTATCAAACACAGGATTTTACTGATATGATAATCTACAACAAAGATACTTGCATTTGGAAAAGTGCTATGTTCTTTCCAGAGCATTGGTTAAAGTAAAGCTCAGGTTGGATGCATGGAGTATGCATCGGAAGGGACCGATATTGAACTTTGACTTAGATGTATTAAACTTACCGTAATATCTATTCAAGTCAATATCGCCTAGTTGATCCTAGATCAAATGATCTTATTCCTGTTATGATTAGGCTCAATCTCAAGAGGCTATTCGTGTTCTTTGATTTGTTAGTTAAGCCTACTTTTAGGTCAGGGTGATACGTACATTTTGGGAACACGGTAGTGCAATTGAGTGGGAGCGCTAACATAAACATGGAATCTATAGCTTCTATCTGGAGAATAGTAAGTAAAGGATGATCTCCTTCGAGCTTGACCAAACGAAAATAAATGGTGGAGATCTCATTTCACATAAGCTGAAATATCATTTATACGGGGTTAAGTTCTTTAAGAATTAAATACATTGTAGGGTGTAACGTTAATCTAATCCTTTTACAGTGTAGATCATTCATATAGAGGATCATTGATCAAATTAGGATTATAACAATGGATAACTAATGATGTGTCTATATGGTGGAACATATAGAGAATTCTATATACTGAGAGCGCAATTCTAAGTTCTACGCGTGGGTTCAACGAAGAATTAATAAGTTAGTGAATTTTAGTAATAAATTCTTGATCTGCTTATTGGAAGCTCGGTTATATAGACCCATGGTCCCCGCACTAGTTGAGATAATATTGCTTGTAAGACTCATATAATTGTTTTTGATTAATCAATTATTATTCTCAAATTAAACTATGTCTATTTGTGAATTTTTCACTAAGTAAGGGTGAAATTGTAAAGAAAGAGTTTATATTGGGAATATTTGTTAATTATGATACTTTGTATGGTTCAATTAATAAATATGATAAATGACAATATTATTTAATAATTATTTATAGTTATTAAATAGTAAGAATTGGCATTTAAATGGTTGAATTAGAAAATTGGCGTTTTTGAGAAAATCAGATGAAGAAAAGATAAAACTGCAAAATTGCAAAAAGTGAGGCCCAAATCCACTTGTATAGGGCCGGCCACACACAGCAAGTGATACCTCAATCATAGTGAGGAAGATCGTGAAGAAAGACTTTCAGCAAGAAGGAGTTTCAGCATCAAAGATTCAGAGAAAGAGATCCATGTTCAGATATAGATAATGCTCTGCTACATAAAGGAATCAAGGTC
This sequence comes from Cannabis sativa, assembly GCF_029168945.1. Classification (NCBI taxonomy): domain Eukaryota; kingdom Viridiplantae; phylum Streptophyta; class Magnoliopsida; order Rosales; family Cannabaceae; genus Cannabis; species Cannabis sativa. The sequence goes on from NC_083601.1 coordinate 67,853,130, forward strand.
GAGATATCTGAACGGAAGGAGTCATTATATTCCGCTGCACCCAATGTAAGGTTTACTAAACTTTATATGTGTTTATTTCATCGTTTTAGAAAGTTCATATTTAGGGTGTTAATCAACAAACTTGTGAGTAGATCTAAGATCCTGGTAAAATAATTTCCAACACTATCATGTTCCCAAAATATACGTATCACCCTGACCCAAAAGTAGGCTTAACTAATAAATCAAAGAACATGAATAGCACTCCTGAGTTGAGCCTAAGCATATCAGGATTTAGATTCTTTTAATCTTAAGATCAACTACTGATATTGACTTGGAAAGATATAACGGTAAGTTTATAATATCTTAACTAAGTTGCAATATCGATCCAGTCCAATGTATACTCCATACATTTGAAACTAGTATACTTTACTAATGTCCTGGAAAGAACATAACACTTACTCCAAGTGTAAGTACACATCATCGCTGATTATCACATTAGTGTAAATCCAATAACACTGATGAAACAGGGACCAAAACTTTTGATTCATATGATCACAATCACATTCCACTGGTTGACCATACTGTAATTGTGAATAAACATATGATCTGGATTTAACTGATTTTGTGTGTAAGTGTAATAAACATATTAAACCATTAGCATGTAAAATTCATGCAAACATAAATCACTTCAAATTTCTTATATTGATAACTAATCAGATTGTAAAGAGTTTTATTTAGGGCATAAAACCCAACAAACTCCCACTTGCACTAATATAAAACAAAGTGTGCAAATAAGTCAATCTGATATCTTGATCTTTAGATCAAGTGTAGTATATTTGAATACATTTATGAAACATCCTTTACTATATTCTTTACTCATCAAGGGATACTGAAATCCTTACTGTTTTAAAGTACATCTGAATAAACAGAAGACATATCTCTCATATTTAAAATATGTAATTGAGATAATACAGTGTAGACTTTTCTTCAGTAATATAACTTTCTGGTATTTTTGAATTTACAAAGTTATAATTCTTCTCTGGTAGACCTTGAATTATTATAGAATAACTCCTCCACCCCAAAGTAAGCACCATCTCAAGAATTTCGAATGAGTTGGTCAAATATGGTCGCCACCATTAGGGTGATCCATACCATATAAAACACTTACAAACTACTTATCTTTCGAGATTAAACGGTGCGAAATTGCTAATGAACGTTCCTCCATTAGGGAGGATTACTCACTAAAACAAACGCGATGTAAAACCAACAATGGAGATCGAATATCTTAATAATAATAAAGCTTTCTTTAAAATGTATTTTCTTTATTATTCTAATAAATATATTCATTAAATTCGAATTTAGAATTAGAATTCAAAATAAGAATTTAATTTAATATTTATAAAATTATACTTAGATGGTGATTGAAATAAATTGAATTATTTCCAACTTAGTAGTAATTGTAAATATAAATATTAAGAAAATTAATTTAAGTTGTATTAATTTAAATTAATTAGCAACTTAAAATAAATTTTCATAAGAATATATTTATTGTATTTTGAAAAATAAAGTATAAAACTATACAAATTTTTGAAAATACTAAATAATAAATACTTAAAAAAATACTTCAAGCAAAAATATCACCTATCTAGATTTTCCTTTGACTAATTAATTCAATTTCTAATAATGTATTTAAATTCATTTATTTTAAATTAATCAATAGATGAAAAAGTCATTGATTTAAGTTGGTCCAAGAATTAATTAAAATAAATAATTAATTTACAACTTAATCTATTTTTCAAGATAAATTCAAAAATATTGCATAATTAAAATGCATTTTTTTCGAAATTGATTAATAAAATAAAAAGAAAATATATTTTAAAAATTATTTAAATTTAAGTTGAAAAAGTAAATTTCAACCTAAAAATAATTTTCTATTTAATTAAGTGTCACCAAAAATAAATATTTAAGTATCATGATGAGAATCAACTTAGATATTTAGTTTTTCAATTTAATTAAATGTATTAAATTCAAGAAATAAATAATTAAGAGTAGAGAAGGCTTAATTATTAATTTCTAGTTTAATACTAGGAAAAAATATACTTAAATAAAATTGTACCAAAATTAATTATTTAAATAATTAATTTCACAATGTATAATATTTTCCTACTTAAATATTAGAAATAATAAGTAGTCTAGAAATAACTATCTAGAAAATACCTTATTTGACTAAGTATATTTTCAACAAAAATTTGAAAAATATCTAATTTAAGTTGTATAGAAAAAAATCTAGAACTTAAATATTTTAAAATTTAGATTTAATTAAATATCAAAAATCAAGTTGTAACCACTTAATTTGAAAAATATCCCATTTTAAGTTTAAAACTAACTTAAAAAATATCTTAAGAATCTTTAATAACTAATGCCTAGGATTCCTCAACTTAATTTTAAATTTAAATAAAATATTCAAATTTAAGTTAGATATGAAAAATTAGTTAGAATAACTAATTTATAACTTAAATAGGAATATTGAATTAAATAAGTTCCAGAAAGAATCTATTTAGTTAAAATTCTTTATTTAATTAAATACAAGAAAAATACAAATAGTTTGTCTAGAAATAATATCTAAACTAAAAGTGTTTTTCTTAAAATTAACTTTAAAATATTAAAATGAAAATAAATTTCATATATTTTAAAAGTTAATTAAGTTGCTAATTTAATTTTATTAGGTCAAACTAATATAATTAACCTAGTACAGTTATTCAAATCAGGAAAATAAGCCTTCACAATTGGGGTAGTTCATGTGAGGGGGCGCTGGGTTCAGTATGTCGTACCCACTTCTATGGCTCCCAACTCTCACACAAGGCCCAAAAGAGAGGAATTTAACCTTAAAATAAATAACTGTTATTAATTGAATAGGTCCAATAACTAAATGGACCTAAATAAAATCTATCATGGTGTGACATTTTATTTAGCAACAACCTATATGCATCTATATAATAAAATAAACATATAGGCTCACACATGCACACATTTGGATGGGTCCTATCATGTTGCTAGGTCATACACAGATGAAAGAAGATTGTAAATTTTACCAGTGACAAATTATTAACTTGACCAAGGGAGCCATGAGTTAAAATCAGATCATTGGATCTGTCAACAAGTTAACCATGACTATTTGCAATCAAGCAATAATAGGTTTTAAAAAACTTACATACAAGCTAAAACCACTTACTCCTGCAACAATGTTAGCTGGATAGTTGGATGTAGGATTTATTTAATTTTTAAATAATTAAATTTCGAAAATAAAATAATTAAATAAATAAATAAAATTAATATTTAATTTTTCGGAAAAATTTAAATAAAAATATATACATAATTTCGAAATTATTAAAAAAAATTTAAAATTAAAGTTACAATTTTGAAAAATTAGGTTTCAACTAACCTAAATATCATTTCAAAATTTGCTATCTACTTTTAAAAATTAAATGTTTTTTTATAAATAAAAAAAATTAAAAAAAAGATAAATTAAACATCTTTTTCAGATTTTAAATTTAATTTAAATAAATACAATAACAAAATTTAAAAGTTAGCAAAATATCTTATATCTAGTTAAAATATCATGATTATAGTTATCTTATTTTAAATTTAAATAAGGTCAAATAATTTTAAAAAAAATTTAATCTAAAAATTTAATATCTGACCTTAAATTTAAAAATAAGATAAGATATAATCAAATTTAAAAATAAGATAGATAATTAAGCAAAAAGATAGATATTTACTATTTTCAAATTTAAATTACACTAATATCATGAATTAAATTAAAAAAATATTAAATAATTTAATTATGATAATTAGAATTGAAATAGGAATAGTAAATGTATAAATACAAAACTACACAAAAAATCGAAAGTTAAATCCATGAAAAAGCATGAAAAATCGAAGAAAAACGAAAAAAAATGCGAGCTGTACGGACGGTATGCTGTGCATACTCGTCCGCGCACGCATGAGAGGGTGCCTGCCGAGAAACCTCGGCGCTGGGGGGGACGTGCAGGATTTCCGCGCGCGTAGGGGGCTTCAGACAGGCGCTGGGCGAGCTGCTTGTCTGAATGCTTGCTGTCCGCACGCGTGGGTGAGGCAGCATCCCTATCTTTTTTTTCGAATCTTCAAAAAATCATAACTAATTCAAATTAAATCGAAATTGACTTCTGTAAAAAAGTAAATTGCTTAATTTTTTTCATAATATCCAATAAAAATAATTCCAGAAACAAAATTTCAATTATTTTTCACGAAAATTCACAAACATCAATCAATCATCATATAACACTCAATACAACATGAAACCATCCAAATAAAAAACAATCGTTTTAAAGTCCAAATTTCTTGCAAGCAAATCAATTACCATGGCTCTGAGGCCAGTTGTTGGAAATTATTTTACCAGGATCTTAGATCTACTCACAAGTATGTTGTTTAACACCCTAAATATGAACTTTCTAAAACGATAAAATAAACACATATAAAGTTAAGAAAACCTTACATTGATGCAACGGAATTAATGTCTCCTTCATAGTCTGAGCCCTAAATAAAACTCTTTAGAATCTGATTAGTTATCAATATAAGAAATTTGAAGTGATTTATGTTTGCATGAATTTTACATGCTAATGGTTTAATATGTTTATTACACTTACGCACAAAATCAGTTAAATCCAGATCGTATGTTTATTCACAATTACAGTATCGTCAACACAGTAGAATGTGATTGTGATCATATGAATCAAAAGACTAAGTCCCTGTTTCATCAGTGTTTTGGATTTACACTAATGTGATAATCAGCGGTGATGTGTACTTACACTTGGAGTAAGTGTTATGTTCTTTCCAGGACATTAGTAAAGTATACTAGTTTCGAATGTATGGAGTATACATTGGACTGGACCGATATTGCAACTTAGTTAAGATATTATAAACTTACCGTTATATCTTTCCAAGTCAATATCAATAGTTGATCTTAAGATTAAAAGAATCTAAATCCTGATATGGTTAGGCTCAACTCAGGAGTGCTATTCATGTTCTTTGATTTATTAGTTAAGCCTACTTTTGGGTCAGGGTGATACGTATATTTTGGGAACATGATAGTATGATTGAGTGGGAGTGCTGAACATAAATATGGAATCTATAGCTTCTACTGGTGTATAGAAGTCAAGTGATGATTCCCTTCGAGCCTAGCAAATAGAAGTAAATGGATGAGCTCTTGTTTAAGTGACTAATTCTTAGATCACTAAATACCATTTACAGGTAGCTAAGTGTTTTAAGGGGCAAAATACATTGAGGGGTGAGAACGGTAAAAATTATCCCATCTCGATGTAAATCATCTATATAGAGGATCTTTGATCACAATAAGATTATAACAATGGTTAAATGAGATAGTATATCTATATCGTGGAACATATAATATGCTCTATATAAGTCTGAGAGTGCAATTCTAAGTTCTAAGAGTGGATTCAACGGAGAATTAATAAGTAGGAGTTTACTTAGTAAATTCGGTTCACTTATTGGAAGCTCAGCATATAGATCCATGGTCCCCATTCTAGTTGAGAACATACTGCTTGTAAGACTCAATAATTGATTTGTGATTAATCAATTATAATTCTAAAGTTAGACTATGTCTAATTTGTGAATTTTCACTAAGCAGTGGCGAAATTGTAAAGAAGAGAGATTCTAGGTTTGTTTATTTATTAATGGACTTTATATGTCTAGTTAATAATTAAATTAAATGACAATATTATTTAATAATCTATTTTAGTTATTAAATAATTAGTTTTGGCATTTAAATGGTTAGAATTAGAAAATTGGCGTTTTTGAGAAAATAGAAATAAAATTTGTTAAAACTGCAAAATCAAGTGGGGCCCATTATCTACACCTTGGCCAGCCACTTTATGTGGAATTTCAAATTGATATTTTCATTATTTTAATGTCAAATAATTCCTAACCTAAACCTAGTAGTTGCCTATAAATAGAAAGTGATGGCTCAGTCAATTATATGCTTTCATAACATCTTCTGACAGAAAATTCTCTCTTCAGAAAAACTGAGCCTTCCCTTTTCTATACCTTGGCCGAAATCTCTCTCTCTCTTTTCTTCTTCTAAATTTTGAATCCTAGTGATAGAGTAAGTGCCCACACATAGCAAGTGGTAACTCAATCATAGATTGGAAGACTATGAAGGATCACACACAAAGAGAAGGACATTCGGGCTCAGATGTAAGGTTTAACTTAGATAAAGCATTGAGTTCTATGGAGATAGACTAATCTAGGCAACAAATCAATGAAGCATATAATTCATTTAACCTAGGTTCTATTCTTCATCACAAATAAAAATTGTAATTTGTCACAAACACTTAAAGTCCTAGACTATTAGGTGAATAGTAATTTGTAATAACCAAAATATTTAGTTATTATTTTCTATTACGTTAGTCTAGATGACTCGATGTGGAAATAGTGATTGCATAAAATATGTTACTATCTTTTAAAGAATAGAAAGTGGTATTTTTATTTAATTAAAGTAGAAAGTATTCTTACTTTGTTGGGCCTTATATTTTTTGGCTAGGAATTTAAGAAAAATTATGTTGCTATTATGTACTATGTTATTATTAGAATATACAAGTTCATCCCGGGCCTTGATATTTACATACATATTGTAAGGGATTAATATAATTATAATTTTTTTTATTATTAATATTAGTATAGTTAGTCATTTATGAGGGTGTATGCTTTAAGTCTTCATTATTTGAATTAGAGACCTACACGTGGGCATATAGTTAGTTTGAGCAATGCATGGAATATAATAAACTTTTTCCAATTAGGTGGAGATGTGTGTGGAAAATTAAGAATTTTGAGAAGGTTGATAACGTGGCTTCCATTGAGAGATTAGCTCTCATTTTTGTCAGCCCTTGAAGACCATTTCCTTCCTACATATATGTAGCTTTGAAGATAAAAAAAAAGAAAATTATTTTATTCCTTAAGTATTTGACACATGTGCTATTAAGTGGGATCATGAACGGTATAGATAGAAGAGTTGTTATGTTATTTAAAATTTGAATCATACTAGTAGGATATACGGCTATTAAGGGGTGTGATAGGGGAAGATAGCTTTAGGTGGTTACTTTCTAAGCCTATATATAGAGCTTTAGGTATTCATTCTTCACTCATCAATTAAGCTATCGCATATAAAATATTACTCTCCCTTTCTCATCTCTTGTTTCTACTCCCTATTTCGTCTTTTATGCCATAATATTCATTGCTTATTACCTCCCGCCACCATCAATACCATCATCCTTTATCATTTTCTCTATCATTTTTTTTTTTTACAATTTCTTTTTCTATCATTTCACCATCATCCCACAACTAATCCCAACCAATTATTTCATCTCCATCATTCTTGTCATACTCACATATCACCACCACCAACCTCTTACTTATTCATATATAGATACTCCACTATTATTTACTTATATATATCAACATCATCACCGCCATTATTTTCCTGCCAGATTTCGTTTTTAATCTAAGGTATCATTCTATAATTTTAGATTGGTAGATTCAATGTTAAGGTCTCGTGTATGTATATATTTATATATACCATTGTAATATGTTCTAATTAATAAATATGAAATTTAGGTTTTTCATAAGATAATTATTGGTTCTCAAAAGGATCACTTTCATTGCAATCAAGGCTAGGACTCCACATTCGAGGTAAGGAAATTAAGTAGGAAAACATAAGTTTTCTGTATGTAATAACATTCATAAAAGAAGTGGGAATAGTAAAAGAGAAGTTAACTAAGGTCTTCTTCCTGACTCTTTATTGTTTGTTATTTAATGTACTGTATAATATATATTTAAATAATATGTTTATAAGATTCATGTTATTTATGTATGTTTAAAGTATTAGAGCATGGCCATTGCTAAAGATATATATTTAAATAATATGTTTATAAGATTCATGTTATTTAAGTATGTATGTAAATAGTGTGTTTATAAGATTCACATTATTTAGTTATGATTGTTTTGTTATTTAAATAATGTATAGTTTTGTGCCATTATTTAAATTAGATAGATTATAGTTTATGTGACATGGTTTGACCGAGAAGATAGTGGTTAAATACTTGACTGTTGGGTCTATATGGTAGATAGGGGGCCATTTAGTAGTGGGTAACATTTTACTGAACACAGCCCTCTGCCATTTAGTCCAATAGCTCGAGTTTATTTGCCAAAATTGGACTCGGGCGTAATCATTACTATGTGATTTAGCTTAGAACTTAGTTATTAGTGACTAGTGATATGATTAAGTTTATGTTTTGCTACCTGCCTAAATATGTGTTGGAAATTATTTTACCAGGATCTTAGATCTACTCACAAGTATGTTGATTAACACCCTAAATATAAACTTCTAAAACGATTATGAAATAAACACATATAAAGTATGAGAAACCTTACAATGGGTGCAGCGGAATAATATGACTCCTTCCGTTCAGATATCTAGCCCTTGATTCCTTTCTGTAGCAGAGCATTATCAATATCTGAACCTGAATCTCTTTCTCTCCTTCTTTAGTGCTGAAACTCCTTCTTGCTGTAAGTCTTTCTTCACGATCTTCCTCACTATGATTGAGGCGTCACTTGCTGTGTGTGGGCACTACTCTAACACTAAGAAATTTCGAAATTAAAGAGGGAAGAAAGAGAAGAAGGTGGCGGCTAGGTATAGAGAGAGAAGGCTCAGGTTTTTCTCTGAAGGAAATCAGAAAGTTTAGTGTAAATTTCTTGAAGCCTTCACTATCTATTTATAGCATTCCACTAGGGTTAGGTTTGAATTATTTGGCATTAAAATAATGAAAATATCAGATTAAAAACCCTATAAAAGTGGCCGGCCCTAAGCAATGTAGATTTGGGGCTCACTTTTTGTAATTTTGCAGTTTTATCACTTTTGCATCTGATTTTCTCAAAAACGCCAATTTTCAAATTCAACCATTTAAATGCCAATGCTAACTATTTAATAACAATAAATAATTATTAAATGATATTATCATTTATCATATTTATTAATTGAACCATACAAAGTATCATAATTAACAAATATACCCTAAAAACCCTTTCTTTACAATTTCGCCCTTACTTAGTGAAAAATTCACAAATAGACATAGTCTAATTTGAGAATTATAATTGATTAATCAAAACCAATTATATGAGTCTTACAAGCAATATTATCTCAACTAGTGGGGGGACCATGGGTCTATATAACCGAGCTTCCAATAAGCAGATCAAGAATTTATAACCTAAAATCACTGACTTATTAATTCTTCGTTGAATCCACGCATAGAACTTAGAATTGCACTCTCAGTATATAGAATGCTCTATATGTTCCACCATATAGACACATCATTAGTTATCCATTGTTATAATCCTAATTTGATCAATGATCCTCTATATGAATGATCTACACTGTAAAGGGATTAGGTTACCGTTACACCCTACAATGTATTTTATCCTTAAAACACTTAACCCCGTATAAATCATATTTCAGCTTATGTGAAATGAGTACTCCACCATTTATTTTCGTTTGGTCAAGCTAGAAGGAGATCATCCTTTACTTACTATTCGCCAGATAGAAGCTATAGATTCCATGTTTATGTTAGCGCTCCCACTCAATTGCACTACCGTGTTCCCAAAATATACGTATCACCCTGACCCAAAAGTAGGCTTAACTAACAAATCAAAGAACACGAATAGCCTCTTGAGATTGAGCCTAATCATAAAAGGATTAAGATCATTTGATCTAGGATCAACTAGGCGATATTGACTTGAATAGATATTACAGTAAGTTTAATAAATCTAAGTCAAAGTTCAATATCGGTCCCTTCTGATGCATACTCCATGCACCGAACCTGAGCTTTACTTTAACCAATGCTCTGGAAAGAACATAGCATTTCTCCAAATGCAAGTAAACTCTGTTGTAGATTATCATATCAGTAAAACCCTGTGTCTGATAAATCTAGGAAACTTTATTCACATAGTCATGTTTACTTTCCAAAGTGTTGACAACACAATAAAAAGGATCAAGTATGTGAAAAGGGTTTCAGATGAATTCATACATTATGTACATATAATCATGAAATAAATCATGTGAACCATGCAACATTAAATGTTATTTCTGATTTATATTAATAATTAAATCTGATTATATTGAAATGAGTTTTATTTAGAGCATAAAACCCAACAATATGCGCATGTGCATTTTAATTAAGTTTTATTTTTATTTATGTGACTACCTGACACACATTTCTTTACTGAGTTTAGTAGCTCACCCTTATCAAATTACCATGTGCAGATCAAGGTAACTGAAATTAAGTCTAGAATGCCGGTGGCGAGTGGAACTTTGGACGCTTATGTGTGTGAACTCGCTGAGGGCCATATAACTGCGGGCGGTCTAGGGCGCTCTGTTTATTTTTTTACGCTATCATGTTTATGTCGCAATTATTTTAATTATTATTTATTATTGCTTTTGTACGAAAACTGGCCAGTTGTGAATATTTTTAAGTATTAAATAAAAATGAGACATTATGATTTTCCGCGTTTAACGCTTGTAAATAAAATTAATATGTTTATAAAAGTACGGGCGTTACAGTTTGGTATCAAAGCCACAGTTATATCGGTCCCGAACGTTCTCACGAGTTACACACATCAGCCAAAAAGTTTACACTTGCCACCAAGTAAGTCCATTATGTATGCTTGCATTTTATGTGTATTTTTTTTTTTTTTGTGATTTCTAAATTTGCATTTTACTTAAAAAAAAAAAAAACAAACAAAACCTTAGTACCAATATCCAAGTTTAGGTACTACCCAAATGAAATAATTTTTTTAATACATATAAATATATTTCAAGTTAGTTTAAAATAAAATTTTTGGGTGAAATTTTAGAACTTGATGTTAGATAGCACCATATGACTCTTGAAAAAAAAAATCATAGAAATTTTTCTTTAAGTAACCATATAAAAAAAATGTGTGTTTTATTATTTTATGTGATTATTTACTTTATCTTTGAATAAATAGAAATTATTTGTGAACTAGTTATGTAAGTATGGGCATTTTTTTTTTTTTAAAAAAAATAGTGATATCTTATATAAGTTTATCTTCTTTTCGAGATTCTTAGAAACAAACAAGGAACATTAGGAAATTATGTCTCCAAGAAGATCAGTTCGAATCAACGGCAATAGAAACATCCACGTAGATGTAGCTCCAGCACCCGCAAGGGGCGGAGGCCGAGGTGATGGTAGACGCGGAGGTCGACGTGGAGGCCAAAGCGGTAGGGGAGGTAGACAAGGAGCATCGGTAGCACCGGTAGATGAAGTAGCACTCGAACAACAACAAGCACCTCCCAATGCTCAAGCTGAGATACTTCGAGAAAACGCTCGTATACATGAGGAGCTAACTCAAGAAATTGCGAGGCTACGAGCTCAGAATGAGGAGTTACGCCGGAATCAAAATCCACCCGTTAGAAACCTAGCTCTTCAACCAGCTGCATTGAATCCAGAACCAATACAACGTTTTGAACTTGTGTAAGAGCGATTCAGGAAACAACAACCACCAATATTCAATGGGAGCTCGGACTCACTTGAAGCCGAGGAATGGTTGCGCTCAATGGAGTCCATATTGGAATACATGGACCTAGTGATAGGGAAAGAGTATCCTGTGCTGCCAGCCTACTTAAAAAGGATGCACGGATCTGATGGGAAGTAGTAAGACAGAGTCGCAACATAACAACTATGACCTGGTTGGACTTTGTTGATGTGTTCAACAGGAAGTACTACAGTGCCGCCATACTGGCTGCAAAAGAAGATGAGTTTATGAATCTAATGCAAAACAATCTCACTGTCACGTAGTATGCTAGGCAATTTGACCGTCTGGCAAAGTTTGCACAAGAGATCATACCAACCGAGGCCCTACGGGTCAAAAGGTTCTTGAAGGGGATGAATCCCATGATTAAAAGAGATGTGAAAATCATGGTGGAGACCAACACAGTTTATGCTGAGGTGTTAGAAAAAGCTCTCGAAGTTGAGTTACTCGAAAATGATATAAAGAAGGAGAATGCTGCTAAGTGGGAAGCCCGAAGAAACAATGGAGGAAATCAAGAGAATAAGAGAAAACACGAGGGAAATCAGGGTAATGATCGTGATAAAAAGGGGAAAGCAGTGGTCCAAAATAACAACAATGGGGTGAAAAGGTCCTATGTAGAATTCCCAATTTGCCCCACATGCAATAGGAAACATCTTGGGGAGTGTAAGATGAAGTCAGGGGTGTGCTACAATTGCGGGCAGCCAGGCCATCTGAAGAAAAATTGCCCAAAGGGACAAAAAAAGGAGAACCAAGCCGCTCCTGCTCGAGTGTTTTCTCTCACCAGAGGAGAAGCAGCCACAAGCAACACTGTTGTCTCAGGTCAGGTTTCTATTTACGGATTTCCTTGTAATGTTCTCTTTGATTCTGGAGCTACTCATTCTTATATAGCTACTAGGGTAATTGATAGTATAGATAAGCCATGCGACCTACTTAGATGTGGTATTGTGACGGAATTACCCTCGGGAGAAACCATGCTATCAACAAGAAGAATGCGAGATGTACCTATCATAATCGAAAGCAAAGAACTCATGGGCGACCTAATAGAGCTGGAAATGAAGGAATATGATGTTATACTTGGGATGGATTGGCTATCTAGTCACGGCGCGACAATCAATTGCCGAAAGAAACTGGTCGTTTTTGAAACAAAGGTTGGGATCGGTTTATTTTCAAGGGCGACAAGCTGGCCCATAGGACTCCATTAATCTCTTCCCTAAAAGCTAGTCAGCTAATGAAGGAGGGGTGTCTGGCATTCTTGGTCAGCGTAGTGGATCGAGCAATAGAGACACAACTAAATGTGGAGAATGTGCACATAGTCTGTGAATTTCTAGAGGTCTTTCCAGAAGATTTATCGGGACTACCTCTAGACAGAGAGGTGGAGTTCATCATCGAATTAGCCCCAGGGACAAATCCAATTTCAAAGGCTCCATACAGAATGGCACCTAATGAGTTAAAAGAGCTTAAAATACAACTACAGGAGCTCTTAGACAAAGGGTTCATTAGACCGAGTTACTCACCTTGGGGTGCGCCGGTACTCTTTGTTAAGAAGAAAGATGGAAGTATTAGGATGTGCGTAGACTACCGTGAGCTCAACAAGGTGACCATCAAGAATAAGTATCCTTTGCCAAGGATTGACGATCTTTTTGATCAATTGCAAGGCTCGGCTGTGTTCTCAAAGATATATCTAAGATCTGGGTATCACCAGCTGAAGGTCCGGAAGGAAGACATACCCAAGACAGCATTCAGAACACGATATGGACAGTATGAGTTCTTAGTAATGTCTTTCAGACTAACTAACGCCCCAGCAACCTTCATGGATATGACGAATAGGGTGTTCAAGGAGTACCTAGATAAGTTTGTTGTTGTATTCATTGATGACATTCTTATCTACTCCAAAATCGTGGAGGAACATGAGGAACACCTGAGGATGACTCTAAGCCGACTTAAGGAGAACCAACTATATGGAAAATTCAAGAAATGTGAATTCTGGTTAGAGAAGGTGGCATTCCTAGGCCATATAGTTTCCAAAGATGGAGTCGAGGTGGATCCTACAAAGATTGAAGCGGCCAAGAGCTGGCAACCACCTAAGACTGCAAGTGAAGTAAGAAGCTTCTTGGGTTTAGCTGGTTACTATAGACGCTTTGTTGAAGGATTTTCCAAGATCGCAACCCCTCTAACGAACTTGACTCGAAAGACGCAGAAGTTTGTCTGGTCAGAAAAGTGTGAGGGTAGCTTCCAAACACTTAAGGACAAACTAATAACAGACCCGGTATTATGTGTTCCCAATAACAAGGATAAGTTTGTGGTGTAGTGCGATGCATCGAAACAAGGGTTGGGATGTGTGTTGATGCAAAATGACAAAGTAGTAGCGTATGCCTCAAGACAACTTATGGAGTATGAGCAAAGGTACCCAACACACGATCTGGAGTTGACAGCAGTAGTTTTTGCGCTAAAAATATGGAGGCACTATCTCTACGGGGAGAAATGTGAAATTTATACCGACCACAAGAGCCCGAAGTACTTCTTTACGCAGAAGGAACTTAACATGAGGGAGAGGCGATGGATAGAGCTTGTTAAGGACTATGATTGTGAAATCCACTACCATCCGGGAAAGGCCAACATAGTAGCAGACGCGCTAAGTAGACGCAGTTATGCTTGCTTGGCAATACTGGCACAAATGGAGAAGCCCCTACAATAGGAACTCCAAAGAAGTGGTATAGAGATCATTACACAAAAACTAGCTAACCTAACCATTGTCTCAACGCTGCTACAGGAACTTAAAGATGCACAGGTTATTGATGAGTTCTTACAGAAGAAAAGAGCAGGCCTGCCAGAGAAGGAGGCAGAAGGTTTCTCCGAAAGTACAGACAGCATGTTGAGGTATAAGCGAAGAGTGTGTGTAGCCAACGACATAGAGCTTAAAAGAAAGATCATGATGGAAGGACACACTACACCCTACTCAATGCATCCAGGGTCAACCAAAATGAGCAATGACTTAAAAACCTTGTATTGGTGGCCAGGGATGAAGAAGGATGTAGCTGAATTTGTAGCTAGATTCCTCACATGTCAACAAGTTAAGGCTGAACATCAGAGACCAGCAGGGATGTTGCAACCCCTGGAAATCCCTGAATGGAAGTGAGAAGATATAGCCATGGATTTTGTGACAGGACTACCCCGAACAACCAAGCAACACGACTCAATTTGGGTAATTATAGATAGACTCACAAAGTCAGCACACTTTGTTCCAGTGAAGTCTACTTACAACGCAGAGCAGTACGCTGACTTGTACGTACAGGAGATATTGAGGTTGCATGGAGTTCCAAAGACAATAGTCTCTGATAGAGGTTCAGTATTCACCTCCATGTTCTGGGAGAGTTTACATAATGCAATGGGGACGCGATTGAAATTAAGTACAACATTTCCTCCCCAAATAGATGGACAATCTAAACGCACCATCCAAATACTCGAGGATATGCTTCGAGCGTGTGCACTGGACTTCACTGGCTCGTGGAGTAAATATTTACCTCTAATGGAGTTCTCCTACAATAATAGCTATCAAGCCACAATCAAAATGGCACCATATGAGATGTTGTATGGACGAAAATGTAGATCACCGCTTCATTGGGATGAAGTTGGAGAAAGATGCTACTTAGGGCCAGAAGCAGTTAAAGAATCTTCAGAAGCAGTTGAAAAGATACGACAAAGGATGCTCACCGCCCAAAGTAGACAGAAAAGTTATGCAGATTTGAAAAGACGGGAGGTTGAGTTTTCTGTAGGGGACTTAGTGTTCTTGAAGGTATCACCTATGAAGGGGATTATGTGTTTTGGAAAACGGGGAAAGTTAAGCCCAAGATTTATAGGTCCTTTTGAGATACTGAATAGAGTTGGTCAAGTAGCTTACCGTTTGGCCCTACCGCCAACATTAGCAGAAACATATAATGTTTTCCACATATCCATGTTACGAAAGTATGTACCTGATCCGACACATGTGCTTAAATACGAGAACTTGAACTTACAGCAGGACATGAGTTATATGGCACGCCCTGTGCGCGTGATAGAAAAAGAAACAAAAGTCTTACGAAATAAGACTATACCCTTAGTCAAAATCCTGTGGAGTGATAGTTCTGATAGAGAAGCGACATGTGAGTTGGAGAAGGACATGCAGAATCAGTACCCCGAGTTATTCTCAAGTAAGTAAATTTCGAGGACAAAATTCCGTTAAGGAGGGTAGATTGTAATAACCAAAATATTTAGTTATTATTTTCTATTACGCTAGTCTAGATGACTCGATGTGGAAATAGTGATTGCATAAAATATGTTACTATCTTTTAAAGAATAGAAAGTGGTATTTTTATTTAATTAAAGTAGAAAGTATTTTTACTTTGTTGGGCCTTATATTTTTTGGCTAGGAATTTAAGAAAAATTATGTTGGTATTATGTACTATGTTATTATTAGAATATATAAGTTCATCTCGGGCCTAGACATTTACATACATATTGTAAGGGATTAATATAATTATTATTTTTTTTATTATTAATATTAGTATAGTTAGTCATTTATGAGGGTGCATGATTTAAGTCTTCATGATTTGAATTAGAGACCTACACGTGGGCATATAGTTAGTTTGAGGAATGCATGGAATATAATAAACTTTTTCCAATTAGGTGGAGATGTGTGTGGAAAATTAAGAATTTTGAGAAGGTTGATAACGTGGCATCCATTATGAGATTAGCTCTCATTTTTGTTAGTCCTTGAAGACCATTTCCTTCCTACATATATGTAACTTTGAAGATAAAAAAAAAAAAGAAAATTATTTTATTCCTTAAGTATTTGACACATGTGCTATTAAGTGGGATCATGAACGGTATAGTTAGAAGAGTTGTTATGTTATTTAAAATTTGAATCATACTAGTAGGATATACGGCTATTAAGGGGTGTGATAGGGGAAGATAGCTTTAGGTGGTTACTTTCTAAGCCTATATATAGAGCTTTAGGTATTCATTCTTCACTCATCAATTAAGCTATCACATATAAAAGATTACTCTCTCTTTCTCATCTCTTGTTACTACTCCCTATTTCGTCTAAAATGCCATAATATTCATTACTTATTACCTCCCGCCACCATCAATACCATCATCCTTTATCATTTTCTCTATCATCTTTTTTTTACAATTTCTTTTTCTATCATTTCACCATCATCCCAACCAATTATTTCATCTCCATCATTCTTGTCATACTCACATATCACCACCACCAACCTCTTACTTATTCATATATAGATACTCCACTATTATTTACTTATATATATCAACATCATCACCGCCATTATGTTCCTGCCAGATTTTGTTTTTAATCTAAGGTATCATTCTATAATTTTAGATTTGTAGATTCAATGTTAAGGCCTCGTGTATGTATATATTTATATATACCATTGTAATATTTTCTAATTAATAAATATGAAATTTAGGTTTTTCATAAGATAATTATTAGTTCTCAAAAGGATCACTTTCATTGCAATCAAGGCTAGGACTCCACATTCGAGGTAAGGAAATTAAGTAGGAAAATATAAGTTTTCTGTATGTAATAACATTCATAAAAGGAGTGGGAATAGTAAAAGAGAAGTTAACTAAGGTCTTCTGCCTAACTCTTTATTGTTTGTTATTTAATGTACTGTATAATATATATTTAAATAATATGTTTATAAGATTCATGTTATTTTTGTATGTTTACAGTATTAGAGCATGGCCATTGCTAAAGATATATATTTAAATAATATGTTTATAAGATTCATGTTATTTAAGTATGTATGTAAATAGTGTGTTTATAAGATTCACATTATTTAGTTATGATTGTTTTGTTATTTAAATAATGTATAGTAATGTGCCATTATTTAAATTAGATAGATTATAGTTTATGTGACATGGTTTGACCGAGAAGATAGTGGTTAAATACTTGACTGTTGGGTCTATATGGTAGATAGGGGGCCATTTAGTAGTGGGTACGATTTTACTGAACACAGCCCTCCGCCATTTAGTCCAATAGCTCGAGTTTATTTGCCAAAATTGGACTCGGGCGTAATCATTACTATGTGATTTAGCTTAGAACCTAGTTATTAGTGACTAGTGATATGATTAAGTTTATGTTTTGCTACCTGCCTAAATATGTGTTGGAAATTATTTTACCAGGATCTTAGATCTACTCACAAGTATGTTGATTAACACCCTTAATATGAACTTCTAAAATGATTATGAAATAAACACATATAAAGTATGAGAAACCTTACAATGGGTGCAGCGGAATAATATGACTCCTTCCGTTCAGATATCTAGCCCTTGATTCCTTTCTATAGCAGAGCATTATCAATTTCTAAACCTGGATCTCTTTCTCTCCTTCTTTAGTGCTGAAACTCCTTCTTGCTGAAAGTCTTTCTTCACGATCTTCCTCACTATGATTGAGGCATCACTTGCTGTGTGTGGGCACTACTCTAACACTAAGAAATTTCGAAATTGAAGAGGGAAGAAAGAGAAGAAGGTGGCGGCTAGGTATAGAGAGAGAAGGCTCAGGTTTTTCTCTGAAGGAAATCAGAAAGTTTAGTGTAAATTTCCTGAAGCCTTCACTATCTATTTATAGCATTCCACTAGGGTTAGGTTTGAATTATTTGGCATTAAAATAATGAAAATATCAGATGAAAAACCCTATAAAAGTGGCCGGCCCTAAGCAATGTGGATTTGGGCCTCACTTTTTGCAATTTTGCAGTTTTATCACTTCTGCATATGATTTTCTCAAAAATGCCAATTTTCAAATTCAACCATTTAAATGTCAATTCTAACTATTTAATAACTATAAATAATTATTAACTAATATTGTCATTTATCATATTTATTAATTGAACCATACAAAGTATCATAATTAACAAATATGCCCTAAAAACTCTTTCTTTACAATTTCGCCCTTACTTAGTGAAAAATTCACAAATAGACATAGTCTAATTTGAGAATTATAATTGATTAATCAAAACCAATTATATGAGTCTTACAAGCAATATTATCTCAACTAGTGGGGGGACCATGGGTCTATATAACCGAGCTTCCAATAAGCAGATCAAGAATTTATAACCTAAATTCACTGACATATTAATTCTTCGTTGAATCCACGCATAGAACTTAGAATTGCACTCTCAGTATATAGAATGCTCTATATGTTCCACCATATAGACACATCATTAGTTATCCATTGTTATAATCCTAATTTGATCAATGATCCTCTATATGAATGATCTACACTGTAAAGGGATTAGGTTACCGTTACACCCTACAATGTATTTTATCCTTAAAACACTTAACCCCGTATAAATCATATTTCAGCTTATGTGAAATGAGTACTCCACCATTTATTTTCGTTTGGTCAAGCTCGAAGGAGATCATCCTTTACTTACTATTCGCCAAATAGAAGCTATAGATTCCATGTTTATGTTAGCGCTCCCACCCAATTGCACTACCGTGTTCCCAAAATGTACGTATCACCCTGACCCAAAAGTAGGCTTAACTAACAAATCAAAGAACACGAATAGCCTCTTGAGATTGAGCCTAATCATAACAGGATTAAGATCATTTGATCTAGGATCAACTAGGCGATATTGACTTGAATAGATATTACGGTAAGTTTAATAAATCTAAGTCAAAGTTCAATATCTGTCCCTTCTGATGCATACTCCATGCACCTAACCTGAGCTTTACTTTAACCAATGCTCTGGAAAGAACATAGCATTTCTCCAAATGCAAGTAAACTCTGTTGTAGATTATCATATCAGTAAAACCCTGTGTTTGATAAATTTAGGAAACTTTATTCACATAGTCATGTTTACTTTCCAAAGTGTTGAGAACACAATAAAAAGGATCAAGTATGTGAAAAGGGTTTCAGATGAATTCATACATTATGTACATATAATCATGAAATAAATCATGTGAACCATGCAACATTTAATGTTATTTTTGATCTATATTAATAATTAAATCTGATTATATTGAAATGAGTTTTATTTAGGGCATAAAACCCAACAATATGTGCAAGTGCATTTTAATTAAGTTTTATTTTTATTTATGTGACTACCTGACACACATTTCCTTACTAGTTTAGTAGCTCACCCCTATCAAATTACCATGTGCAGATCAAGGTAACTGAAATTAAGTCTAGAATGCCGGTGGCGAGTGGAACTTTGGACGCTTATGTGTGTGAACTCGCTGAGGGCCATATAACTGCGGGCGGTCTAGGGCGCTTTGTTTATTTATTTACGCTATCATGTTTATGTCGCAATTATTTTAATTATTATTTATTATGTCTTTTGTACGAAAACTGGCCAGTTGTGAATATTTTTAAGTATTAAATAAAAATGCCACATTATGATTTTTTGCGTTTAACGCTTGTAAATAAAATTAATATTTTTATAAAAGTACGGGCGTTACAGTTTGGTATCAAAGCCACAGTTATATCGGTCTCGAACGTTCTCACGAGTTACACACATCAGCCAAAAAGTTTCCACTTGCCACCAAGTAAGTCCATTATGTATGCTTGCATTTTATGTGTATTTTTTTTTTTTTTTTTGTAATTTCTAAATTTGCATTTTACTTAAAAAAAAAACAAACAAAACCTTAGTACCAATATCCAAGTTTAGGTACTACCCAAATGAAATAATTTTTTTAATACATATAAATATATTTCAAGCTAGTTTAAAATAAAATTTTTGGGTGAAATTTTAGAACTTGAAGTTAGATAGCACCATATGACTCTTGAAAAAAAAATCATAGAAATTTTTCTTCAAGTAACCATATAAAAAAAATGTGTGTTTTATTATTTTATGTGATTATTTACTTTATCTTTGAATAAATAGAAATTATTTGTGAACTAGTTATGTAAGTATGGGCATTTTTTTTTT
Source organism: Cannabis sativa (assembly GCF_029168945.1). NCBI lineage: Eukaryota > Viridiplantae > Streptophyta > Magnoliopsida > Rosales > Cannabaceae > Cannabis > Cannabis sativa. The sequence goes on from NC_083601.1 coordinate 67,873,694, forward strand.
AAAAAAAAATAGTGATATCTTATATAAGTTTATCTTCTTTTAGAGATTCTTAGAAACAAACAAGGAACATTAGGAAATAATGTCTCCAAGAAGATCAGTTCGAATCAACGGCAATAGAAACATCCACGTAGATGTAGCTCCAGCACCCGCAAGGGACGGAGGCCGAGGTGATGGTAGACGCGGAGGTCGACGTGGAGGCCAAAGCGGTAGGGGAGGTAGACAAGGAGCATCGGTAGCACTGGTAGATGAAGTAGCACTCGAACAACAACAAGCACCTCCCAATGCTCAAGCTGAGATACTTTGAGAAAACGCTCATATACGTGAGGAGCTAACTCAAGAAATTGCAAGGCTACGAGCTCAGAATGAGGAGTTACGCCAGAATCAAAATCCACCCGTTGGAAACTTAGCTCTTCAACCAGCTGCATTGAATCCAGAACCAATACAACGTTTTGAACCTGTGTACGAGCGATTCAGGAAACAACAACCACCAATATTCAATGGGAGCTCGGACTCACTTGAAGCTGAGGAATGGTTGCGCTTAATGGAGTCCATATTGGAATACATGGACCTCAGTGATAGGGAAAGAGTATCCTGTGCTGCCAGCCTACTTAAAAAGGATGCACGGATCTGGTGGGAAGTAGTAAGACAGAGTCGCAACATAACAACTATGACCTGGTTGGACTTTGTTGATGTGTTAACCAGGAAGTACTTCAGTGTCGCCATACTGGCTGCAAAAGAAGATGAGTTTATGAATCTAATGCAGAACAATCTCACTGTCACGGAGTATGCTAGGCAATTTGACCGTCTGGCAAAGTTTGCACAAGAGATCATACCAACCGAGGCCCTACGAGTCAAAAGGTTCTTGAAGGGGATGAATCCCATGATTAAAAAAGATGTGAAAATCATGGTGGGGACCAACACAGTTTATGCTGAGGTGTTAGAAAAAGCTCTCGAAGCTGAGTTACTCGAAAATGATATAAAGAAGGAGAATGCCGCTAAGTGGGAAGCCCGAAGAAACAATGGAGGAAATCAAGAGAATAAGAGAAAACACGAGGGAAATCACGGTAATGATCGTGATAAAAAGGGGAAAGCAGTGGTCCAAAATAACAACAATGGGGTGAAAAGGTCCTATGTAGAATTCCCAATTTGCCCCACATGCAATAGGAAACATCTCGGGGAGTGTAAGATGAAGTCAGGGGTGTGCTACAATTGCGGGCAGCCAGGCCATCTGAAGAAAAATTGCCCAAAGGGACAAAAGAAGGAGAACCAAGCCGCTCCTGCTCGAGTGTTTTCTCTCACCAGAGGAGAAGCAGCCACAAGCAACACTGTTGTCTCAGGTCAGGTTTCTATTTACGGATTTCCTTGTAATGTTCTCTTTGATTCTGGAGCTACTCATTCTTATATAGCTACTAGGGTAATTGATAGTATAGATAAGCCATGCGACCTACTTAGATGTGGTATTGTGACGGAATTACCCTCGGGAGAAACCATGCTATCAACAAGAAAAATGCGAGATGTACCTATCATAATCGAAAGCAAAGAACTCGTGGGCGACCTAATAGAGCTGGAAATGAAGGAATATGATGTTATACTTGGGATGGATTGGCTATTTAGTCACGGCACGACAATCAATTGCCGAAAGAAACTGGTCGTTTTTGAAACAAAGGCTGGGGATTGGTTTATTTTCAAGTGCGACAAGCTGGCCCTTAGGACTCCATTAATCTCTTCCCTAAAAGCTAGTTAGCTAATGAAGGAGGGGTGTCTGGCATTCTTGGTCAGCGTAGTGGATCGAGCAATAGAGACACAACTAAATGTGGAGAATGTGCACATAGTCTGTGAATTTCCAGAGGTCTTTCCAGAAGATTTATCGGGACTACCTCCAGACAGAGAGGTGGAGTTCATCATCGAATTAGCCCCAGGGACAAATCCAATTTCAAAGGCTCCATACAGAATGGCACCTAATGAGTTAAAAGAGCTTAAAATACAACTACAGGAGCTCTTAGACAAAGGGTTCATTAGACCGAGTTACTCACCTTGGGGTGCGCCGATACTCTTTGTCAAGAAGAAAGATGGAAGTATTAGGATGTGCGTAGACTACCGTGAGCTCAACAAGGTGACCATCAAGAATAAGTATCCTTTGCCAAGGATTGACGATCTTTTTGATCAATTGCAAGGCTCGGCTGTGTTCTCAAAGATAGATCTAAGATCTGGGTATTACCAGCTGAAGGTCCGGAAGGAAGACATACCCAAGACAGCATTCAGAACACGATATGGACACTATGAGTTCTTAGTAATGTCTTTCGGACTAACTAACGCCCCAGCAGCCTTCATGGATATGATGAATAGGGTGTTCAAGGAGTACCTAGATAAGTTTGTTGTTGTATTCATTGATGACATTCTTATCTACTCCAAAATCGTGGAGGAACATGAGGAACACCTGAGGATGACTCTAAGCCGACTTAAGGAGAACCAACTATACGGAAAATTCAAGAAATGTGAATTCTGGTTAGAGAAGGTGGCATTCCTAGGCCATATAGTTTCCAAAGATGGAGTCGAGGTGGATCCTACAAAGATTGAAGCGGCCAAGAGCTGGCCAACACCTAAGACTGCAAGTGAAGTAAGAAGCTTCTTGGGTCTAGCTGGTTACTATAGACGCTTTGTTGAAGGATTTTCCAAGATCGCAACCCCTCTAACCAACTTGACTCGAAAGACGCAGAAGTTTGTCTGGTCAGAAAAGTGTGAGGGTAGCTTCCAAACACTTAAGGACAAACTAATAACAGCCCATGTATTATGTGTTCCCAATAACAAGGATAAGTTTGTGGTGTACTGCGATGCATCGAAACAAGGGTTGGGATGTGTGTTGATGCAAAATGACAAAGTAGTAGCGTATGCCTCAAGACAACTTATGGAGTATGAACAAAGGTACCCAACACACGATCTGGAGTTGACAGCAGTAGTTTTTGCGCTAAAAATATGGAGGCACTATCTCTACGGGGAGAAATGTGAAATTTATACCGACCACAAGAGCCTGAAGTACTTCTTTACGCTGAAGGAACTCAACATGAGACAGAGGCGATGGATAGAGCATGTTAAGGACTATGATTGTGAAATCCACTACCATCCGGGCAAGGCCAACGTAGTAGCAGACACGCTAAGTAGACGCAGTTATGCTAGCTTGGCAATACTGGCACAAATGGAGAAGCCCCTACAGCAGCAACTCCAAAGAAGTGGTATAGAGATCATTACACAAAAACTAGCTAACCTAACCATTGTCTCAACGCTGCTACAGGAACTTAAAGATGCACAGATTATTGATGAGTTCTTACAGAAGAAAAGAGCAGGCCTGCCAGAGAAGGAGGCAGAAGGTTTCTCCGAAGGTACATACAGCATGTTGAGGTATAAGGGAAGAGTGTGTGTAGCCAACGACATAGAGCTTAAAAGAAAGATCATGATGGAAGCACACACTACACCCTACTCAATGCATCCAGGATCAACCAAAATGTACAATGACTGAAAAACCTTGTATTGGTGGCCAGGGATGAAGAAGGATGTAGCTGAATTTGTAGCTAGATTCCTCACATGTCAACAAGTTAAGGCTAAACATCAGAGACCAGCAGGGATGTTGCAACCCCTGGAAATCCTTGAATGGAAGTGGGAAGATATAGCCATGGATTTTGTGACAGGACTACCCCGAACAACCAAGCAACACGACTCAATTTGGGTAATTATAGATAGACTCACAAAGTCAGCACACTTTGTTCCAGTGAAGTCTACTTACAACGCAGAGCAGTACGCTGACTTGTACGTACAGGAGATATTGAGGTTGCATGGTGTTCCAAAGACGATAGTCTCTGATAGAGGTTCAGTATTCACCTCCAAGTTCTGGGAGAGTCTACATAAGGCAATGGGGACGCGATTGAAATTAAGTACAGCATTTCATCCCCAAATAGATGGACAATCTGAACGCACCATCCAAATACTCGAGGATATGCTTCGAGCGTGTGCACTGGACTTCACTAGCTCGTGGAGTAAATATTTACCTCTAATGGAGTTCTCCTACAATAATAGCTATCAAGCCACAATCAAAATGGCACCATATGAGATGTTGCATGGACGAAAAATGTAGATCACCGCTTCATTGGGATGAAGTTGGAGAAAGACGCTACTTAGGTCAAGAAGCTGTTAAAGAATCTTCAGAAGCAGTTGAAAAGATACGACAAAGGATGCTCACCGCCCAAAGTAGACAGAAAAGTTATGCAGATTTGAAAAGACGGGAGGATGAGTTTTCTGTAGGGGACTTAGTGTTCTTGAAGGTATCACCTATGAAGGGGATTATGCGTTTTGGAAAACGGGGAAAGTTAAGCCCAAGATTTATAGGTCCTTTTGAGATACTGAATAGAGATGGTCAAGTAGCTTACCGTTTGGCCCTACCGCCAACATTAGCAGAAACACATAATATTTTCGACATATCCATGTTACAGAAGTATGTACCTGATCCGACACATGTGCTTAAATATGAGAACTTGAACTTACAGCAGGACATGAGTTATATGGCACGCCCTGTGTGCGTGATAGAAAAAGAAACAAAAGTCTTACGAAATAAGACTATACCCTTAGTCAAAATCCTGTGGAGTGATAGTTTTGATAGAGAAGCGACATGGGAGTTGGAGAAGGACATGCAGAATCAGTACCCCGAGTTATTCTCAAGTAAGTAAATTTCGAGGACGAAATTCCTTTAAGGAGGGTATATTGTAATAACCAAAATATTTAGTTATTATTTTCTATTACGCTAGTCTAGATGACTCGATGTGGAAATAGTGATTGCATAAAATATGTTACTATCTTTTAAAGAATAGAAAGTGGTATTTTTATTTAATTAAAGTAGAAAGTATTCTTACTTTGTTGGGCCTTATATTTTTTGGCTAGGAATTTAAGAAAAATTATGTTGGTATTATGTACTATGTTATTATTAGAATATACAAGTTCATCCCGGGCCTAGACATTTACATACATATTGTAAGGGATTAATATAATTATTATTTTTTTATTATTAATATTAGTATAGTTAGTCATTTATGTGGGTGCATGATTTAAGTGTCCATGATTTAAATTAGAGACCTACACGTGGGCATATAGTTAGTTTGAGCAATGCATGGAATACAATAAACTTTTTCCAATTAGGTGGAGATGTGTGTGGAAAATTAAGAATTTTGAGAAGGTTGATAACGTGGCTTCCATTGAGAGATTAGCTCTCATTTTTGTTAGTCCTTGAAGACCATTTCCTTCCTACATATATGTAACTTTGAAAATAAAAAAAAAAGAAAATTATTTTATTCCTTAAGTATTTGACACATGTGCTATTAAGTGGGATCATGAACGGTATAGTTAGAAGAGTTGTTATGTTATTTAAAATTTGAATCATACTAGTAGGATATACGGCTATTATGTGATAGCTTTAGGTGGTTACTTTCTAAGCCTATATATAGAACTTTAGGTATTCATTCTTCACTCATCAATTAAGCTATCACATATAAAAGATTACTATCTCTTTCTCGTCTCTTGTTACTAATCCCTATTTTGTCTTTTATGCCATAATATTCATTGCTTATTACCTCCCGCCACCATCAATACCATCGTCCTTTATCATTTTCTCTATAATCTTTTTTTTACAATTTCTTTTTCTATTATTTTACCATCATCCCAACACTAATCCCAACCAATTATTTCATCTCCATCATTCTTGTCATACTCACATATCACCATCACCAACCTCTTACTTATTCATATATAGATACTCTACTATTATTTACTTATATATATCAACATCATCACCGCCATTATTTTCCTGCCAGATTTCCTTTCTAATCTAAGGTATCATTCTATAATTTTAGAGTTGTAGATTCAATGTTAAGGTCTCGTGTATATATATATTTATATATACCATTGTAATATGTTCTAATTAATAAATATGAAATTTAGGTTTTTCATAAGATAATTATTGTTTCTCAAAAGGATCACTTTCATTGCAATCAAGGCTAGGACTCCACATTCGAGGTAAGAAAATTAAGTAGGAAAACATAAGTTTTCTGTATGTAATAACATTCATAAAAGGAGTGGGAATAGTAAAAGAGAAGTTAACTAACGTCTTCTGCCTGACTCTTTATTGTTTGTTATTTAATGTACTGTATAATATATATTTAAATAATATGTTTATATGATTCATGTTATTTATGTATGTTTACAGTATTAGAGCATGACCATTGCTAAAGATATATATATTTAAATAATATGTTTATAAGATTCATGTTATTTAAGTATGTATGTAAATAGTGTGTTTATAAGATTCACATTATTTAGTTATGATTGTTTTGTTATTTAAATAATGTATAGTAATTTGACATTATTTAAATTAGATAGATTATAGTTTATGTGACATGGTTTGACCGAGAAGATAGTGGTTAAATACTTAACTGTTGGGTCTATATGGTATATAGGGGGCCATTTAGTAGTGGGTACGATTTTACTGAACCCAGCCCTCCGCCATTTAGTCCAATAGCTCGAGTTTATTTGCAAAATTGGACTCGGGCGTAATCATTACTGTGTGATTTAGCTTAGAACCTAGTTATTAGTGACTAGTGATATGATTAAGTTTATGTTTTGCTATCTGCCTAAATATGTGCATGTGCATTTTAATTAAGTTTTATTTTTATTTGTGTGACTACCTGACACACATTTCCTTACTGAGTTTAGTAGCTCACCCTTATCAGATTACCATGTGCAGATCAAGGTAACTGAAATTAAGTCTAGAATGCCGGTGGCGAGTGGAACTTTGGACGCTTGTGTGTGTGAACTCGCTGAGGGCCATATAACTGCGGGCGGTCTAGGACGCTCTGTTTATTTATTTACGCTATCATGTTTATGTCGCAATTATTTTAATTATTATTTATTATGTCTTTTGTACGAAAACTGGCCAGTTGTGAACATTTTTAAGTATTAAATAAAAATGCGACATTATGATTTTCCGCGTTTAACGCTTATAAATAAAATTAATATTTTTATAAAAGTACGGGCATTACATAATCTTAAGATGACAGTAGATTAAAGTAAAACCTAATTTAGCAGTCGTCTAAACAAGATTAAAACAATAATCATAGCATTGAACATAGAAGAATAGAAGCAATTTGATATAATGGAAACTAAAAATTAACATTCAATAATGAAATTAAGAATTCATGTTTCGAGTTTTGAAATAACCCTTAACTAAAAGAAAACTACTCAGAACTAGACATTATAATAATAATCATAATAAATAGTAAGAGTTTCTCTCTCTAATTTGTAGCTTTTTTTAGACTTCTCTCATTCGTAGTCTAAGAGGTCTTATTTATAGTAATAGGAAAATAGATTTGAATCCTATTAGAACTAGGATTCAATTTATAGTGGATAGATAAATCTCCTTAGAATTAGAATTCTATTTGTAATAGTATTAGAAAATATCTCACTAAAAGAAAAGATAACTCATCTTTTGAAAAAAAGATAAAAAAATCGCAACTCTACTTGAAAAGCTATCTTTATTTTCGCTATCTTTTTTCCAGAAATTTCCTGCTGCGAAGATTGATAGTATTTTGGCCATAACTCTCTTGATATTACTCGGAATTGGACGATTCAAGATGTTCTGAAAAGCTAAGAAAGAGACCTAAAACTTTCATGTTGAGCTCCAAGTCCAATTATGCTTCTAAGTTTGTCCGAATTTGTAATTAAGTTCTGCCTTGTACAAACAAACTCGCTGACTTCCACTATTTTCCACCAAAATATGCTAAAATCTCTCCAAAAGACTCAAAATGCATGAATAGTCTTTAAAATAGCCTAACAAATAAAAATCACACTAATCAATAATTTAAAGAATCAATTTAAGAATATTAATAAATAAATTAATCATATTTATAAGATAAATATGAACTCATCATTATTCCTTTCAAAGTTGCCATAACTAAAACCCTGACTACTCGGCACTGCCGGCCAAATAAGTTGATATGTACATTTACTGGAAAAGATCTTTAACTCATGGCTGACCTAGCTTAGTCCTTTCCTTACCTACACCATAAAATACATGTAAGTCACAAAGACCCAGTAAAAAAAGTAAAAGCATGCATCAAAGTACAACTATAACCAAACATAACCATTAAATAATACCAAATATTCACATACTTAACTCAAAAGCAAGAATTCACATTATCTAATATAAACAATCACTATAATCAAATATTTATAATATAAGACAAACTAAACGGTTACTTAATAAAATAACAGTTTCTCACCTTTGCCTAACAAGATAATCTCATGTCACTATCGTTATTTAATGAGACAACCAATAAGTAAGAAACCTACCAACAATTTCAATTAGAGTAGTACTCTCTTTTACACTATTTGTTGGGGTTTATGCTCTAAACATAAGTATTTAATGGATAATATATTATAGAATATAAGAAATACGATTATAAGATAAATGAATACATTAATTATAGAAGTATAATTAATAGATATTTAAAAATTTCTTATTCATATGGAGATGGTATAATCTTGTAAGGTCGTATAAGAGAAATTTAGATTATAAATATGAATAAAGTAAGTCGGTAGTGTATTAAAGTAAGAGATCTTTAATATGAAACTACTAAGTATGATTTACTATACAATGTACTCTAGTCTGTGTGATTTTGATTCAGATTACATATATGGATATACATGTAGTAAATGTATTGTGTATATACATGACTGGACTGATGTGTCAATAACATCTTTTATTAACATCCCGTTTTATTATGAAAGAAGTATTCATATTACAATGATAATCATTAGTAGATCAGTTTGAATCCTGAGTATACATGAACTCCTATTTGTCTTCATTGAGTTCTTTGATTCACTTGTTAAAGTTTTTCAGAGAAGATAATTCTTACAAATTTGTTTTGGGAACTTAATAAAATGAGTGACTGAGAACATATTATACAATAATGGAATTCAAGCTTTCTGAAAGGATCGAATATTAGTTCCCTTATAGTGTTAATTCTAGGAGTGCTAACAGTTAGATCCAAATATATAATTAGATTATTGATTAATTGTTCACATTGAATTTATGATACATAAAGAATCAAGAGATAATTAGAAGGGTAAACAGTAATTTTGACTAACTAATTGGAGGGCAAACTACTTATATTGATTATATTAATGGACTACTAGTTAGAATTTTGTAAATATACTTTTATATTGTCAAAGAGTGAAATTTCATATTTATAGTGGAGTAATAACGAGTTTAAGAAATTGAATTGTTCTATTGATGAGTTCAATAATAATCAAGTATTTACAACATTGTACATGGGAATCGTTAATTTGATGAAAAAATTTGAGTGAGAATTAATTTCTATGAGAAATAATTCTTAAGGAAAAATTGTAATTTTATGGAAATTATTATTTTGAATAATTATATCAATTATGAATTATATAATTAGTATTTAACTATTTAATTTTATATGTTTAAAACTATATTAATTAGTTAAAAATAATATTATTCTTAAATAATATTAAAAAAAGAAATATATTATTTTTGTGAAAATAATATTCATTTTAATCCTAGTAAAATATGAGATTAATGATAATTAATAAATTGTTATTTATTGACAAAATAAATAATAAATCTTATTTGTGGTAAAATTTAAAAATCAATTTGAACCTTAAAATATGGCCCACACATGTAGGGTGACATATGAATGCCCATGAGAATTTTATTATTAAAATAAATCAAATTAAATTAATTATTATCTTTTAATTATTATATTAAATATATTATTAAATAATGTATTTAAAAGTTAATATTAAATAGAAGGCTATAACTAATTTACGTTAATCAGTTATATGATATTTATATTTAAATTTAAATTTAAAAGAAATATTATCTTTTATTTTATAAGATTGGATAAAGTATTTATTTATAACATTATGTATATATAATGATATGTATTAGAATAACTAACAAATGAAAAATATGTGACTTTAGAGAGACCAGTTTTAGGTTTGAAAATATGACTGGATTTTCCAACCTTCTCTCTCTCTCTCTCTCTCTAACCCACGTCTCATTCTCTCTCTCTCTCTCTCTCTCTCTCTCTCTCTCTCTCTCTCTCTCTCTCTCTCTCTCTCTCTCTCTCTCTCTCTCTCTCTCTCTCTCTCTCACACACGTACGCCTCTCTCTTATAGTGTGGTGCGTGTGTTGTGTTCTTTCCTATCTCAATCATAGAGTCTCATGAATTGTATACACATAGTGATTTACTAAATTACATTATCCAAATCGGATCTAATAGCCCAATTTATTCGTGGAGTGTTAATACCATGGTGTGAACTCTTTAACAAGTTCTTCTGGATTGAATGTTCGATTGAATAACACAAAAAGATAGTAAAGAAACCCTGATAGGCAATAAGAGGTAAAATCTCTAAACTAATAGTTAAATTTGCATTATGTATAATTGTGTTGAGATCCACTATTTATGGTTCATATCAGATTCAACAATTATTTTTATTAAATCCAAAATTTTATTCTACTTCCGCTGCAACTCTAATATGAACTATAAAAACTAACGTTGTTGCCTAATGAGACAGCCAAGTAAATCTTCCTTGAATTGTTGCCTAATGAGACAACTGATAACTCTTGAATAAAGAGTTATTTGTCATGTTCTTTTAGCTTAATTTGTGTGTGTATTTAACTTATATTTAGTTCTTTTCCTTCCATTTTGTGAGAATATATGTTATTTTGTATTTTTATGTTCTTTTGGGTAATTTGGAGTTGTTAGTAGAAATTATTAAGTTTTATTTGGATTTTGGTAAAGAAAAAGACTTAATAGAAAAAGTGCAAGGTTTTGTTGAAGTTTTGCAGGAATTTTGCTGTAGCAAATTAAAGTGGCAGGGCCTGATTGTTGAAATTAATGTAGAAAAAGAGGATATAGCACTTCATTAATTGAGTTAGCAAATATGAGGCTAAGGTGGCGAAAGACAAGTGGTTTAGAGCTGATCTAGTTGGAAAAGTCTCTAAGTGGGAATTAAGGAACCATGTGGAGGGCATTTTTGGAGAGATAAAAAACCCTAGCTTTAAAGAAAGGGGGGAACATAATTTTTGGCAGCCACCATTATTAATAATACCTAGAGGAATGAAGAAAAAGAAGAAGAAGAAAAGGAGTGCACAAGGAAGAAGGAAGAAGGAGGATCCATCCACATAGTTTCTTCTACTCCTTTAATCTTTTGTATTTCATTTTCATACTTCTTTATTTTTATTTTGGGTATTTTTGTGTTTTTGAGCATGAACTAATTTATCTTAATTAGAACTTTTAATGAACCTTGGATTGTGAATTTTTATTTATTTATTTTGAAAAATAACCTCAGTTCAAGACTTAACACCAAAAGAGAGTGGGATTCACAGGGGGAAATCCCTCCCCTTTACAAAACAAAGAACCGCTTTGGGAATGTCTAGCATTCTTAGCAAGTTCATCCACAAAAGTGATATTGTTCCTTTTAACAAACACAACAGAACAAGAAGTGAAAGAGTTCATTAAACTTAAAGCAGAAAAAAATTGAGCAGTGATATGCCAATCAGGAGACTTCAAGTCTCGGAAAGCCTTGGCCAACACCTTGGAATCAGAGGCGATTGTGACTCTGTCCCAGCCATAGTCCTTTGCCCAGTTGATGCCGAACCGAATAGCCTCCAATTCAGCAGCCAGAGCGTTGTCGCAAGCACCAAAAGAGGAACGAAAGAACCAGTCAGAGGAGTCATTGCGAAGGGCCAAAGCACCACAGCCGAAGCTACCACTGGAAAACGATCCATCCACAACAATCACCATGTTGGTACTGATAAGGTAACTCTCAACAGGGACTAAAGCAGCACCAGGGTCCGAAGGAGCTGAGGCAAGGATAGTAGAAAATTCAGAAAATCTCTTGAGGATTTCTCTTCGGGCTTGATCGACACTCCAAGTGACATTGCTTTCGTGATAGATTCTATTTTTGGTATTCCAGATTGTATCAAACAAAATCGCGAAGCAGCTAAGCATTTTACACTGTAAATCCTCGTCAACTCCAGCACACAGATTACCCAACATACCAGCAATACTGTCATCTTGAATAGTATCAATACGAACAGGGTAAGGACAACTGAACCACAGACAGTGACAAAAGAGCACCTAGCGAACAAATGGATTGGACTCTCTCGAGAAGCCCCACTGAAGCAACAATTGTTGCTCACAGAAGGGCAGAAAATGTCCCCAGTAGGCAAAACATTTTCACAAACTCGCCAAAGCATCATGCTGAGACGGGGATGAACCTTGCCATTCCAAATCCAACCCCAAAGTTTATTCCCTCCCCCGAACCTATGCATTTGAGCATCCCAGTAGGCCCCTTTAACAGAGAAATTCCCTAATCTTGAATTCTTCCAAATTAGGAAATCCTCATCTCCATGCTTAACAATCTGAATTTTTCCAATTTCGTCACCCAACTCATTCCCAAAAAGAAACCGAAGATAACCATTATTCCAGCTTCTCGTCCTGCGGTACATTAGATCAGCCACACAAGATAAACCAGGGGCAATGCTTCTAACATTCTCCATGACGGACTTGAATTCGTTATAATTCATCCACGGAATCCAAGGTTGCCACCAAATGTCTATACTTTCCCCATTAACAATGATTGAGCAAGAGCCATGAGCCACACATTCAATAGCATTAAGAATCCCTTTCCAAACATAGCTGTCTGAATTTTTCCCCACAACACTCCAAAAGGACTCCCTCGGAAAGTATTTGCCTTTCAAAGCAAGACACCAAGGACGATTTTCTTTGGAAGCTAGCTGCCACGCTAATTTAGCAAGTAAAGAATCATTTATATCCTCCAAACGACGGAAGCCAAGACCCCCTCTTTGTTTGGGTTGGCACAGGACATTCCAAGACTTCACAGCAAGGAAACGATTGGTATCAACCGTTCCAGTCCACCAGAATCTTCTAACTAGGGAATCAAGTTCCTTACAGGAAAGCCTTGGGAGTTTGAAGGTGGACATAGAATAAGAGGGCATGGATAAGGCTACAGAGTTAATGAAAGTCATCCTACCAATCTTAGATAGATGTTTAAGTCTCCAACCTTCTATTCTTTCACACATTCTTGTTTTGATGAAATTGAAATCCTTTCTTTTACTACGGCCGAATAAAAAGGGTTGCCCAAATGTCGTTCATTAGAATGGATGTTCCCAACCCCCAATATCCTTTGAATAGCAGCTTTCACATTTGGATGGCAATTATTTGACACAAGAAGGCTCGATTTCTGCTTACTACACACTTGACCAGACCAATCTTCGTATTTTTTAATGCACTGCAATAATGTTTCCACTTCAGAGGTGTTGGCTCTGCAGAATAGGATAGTGTCGTCCGCAAACATAAGGTGGGAAACTTCAGGCGCATCACGGGCCACCCGTATGCCATGTATAGTACTCTTATATTGCTCATGATAGATTAGCCGAGAAAGGACTTCATTGCACAACAAGAATAAGTAAGGCGATACCGGATCCCCCTGGCGAAGTCCTCTCTGTTGGGTTTTATGCCCTAAATAAAACTCATTTCAATATAATCAGATTTACTTATTAATATAGATCAGAAATAACATTTAATGTTGCATGGTTCACATGATTTATTTCATGATTATATGTACATAATGTATAAATTCATCTGAAACCCTTTTCACATACTTGATCCTGTTTATTGTGCCGTCAACACATTGGAAAGTAAACATGACTATGTGAATAAAGTTTCCTAGATTTATCAGACACAGGGTTTTACTGATATGATAATCTACAACAAGAGTTTACTTGTATTTGGAGAAATACTATGTTCTTTCCAGAACATTGGTTAAAGTAAAGCTCAGGTTGGATGCATGGAGTATGCATCGGAAGGGACCGATATTGAACTTTGACTTAGATTTATTAAACTTACCGTAATATCTATTCAAGTCAATATCGCCTAGTTGATCCTAGATCAAATGATCTTAATCCTGTTATGATTAGGCTCAATCTTGAAAGGCTATTCGTGTTCTTTGATTTGTTAGTTAAGCCTACTTTTAGGTCAGGGTGATACGTACATTTTGGGAACACGGTAGTGCAATTGAGTGGGAGCGCTATCATAAACATGGAATCTATAGCTTCTATCTGGCGAATAGTAAGCAAAGGATGATCTCCTTCGAGCTTGACCAAACGAACATAAATGGTGGAGTACTCATTTCACATAAGCTGAAATATCATTTATACGGGGTCAAGTGTTTTAAGGAATAAATACATTGTAGGGTGTAACGGTAATTTAATCCCTTTACAGTGTAGATCATTCATATAGAGGATCATTGATCAAATTAGGATTATAACAATGGATAACTAATGATGTGTCTATATGGTGGAACATATAGAGCATTCTATATACTGAGAGTGCAATTCTAAGTTCTATGCGTGGATTCAACGAAGAATTAATAAGTTAGTGAATTTTAGTGCTAAATTCTTGATCTACTTATTGGAAGCTCGGTTATATAGACCCATGGTCCCCCCACTAGTTGAGATAATATTGCTTGTAAGACTCATGTAATTGGTTTTGATTAATCAATTATAATTCTCAAATTAGACTATGTCTATTTGTGAATTTTTCACTAAGTAAGGGCGAAATTGTAAAGAAAGAGTTTATAGGGGCATATTTGTTAATTATGATACTTTGTATGGTTCAATTAATAAATATGATAAATGACAATATTATTTAATAATTATTTATAGTTATTAAATAGTTAGAATTGGCATTTAAATGGTTGAATTAGGAAATTGGTATTTTTGAGAAAATCAGATACAAAAGGTGTTAAAATTGCAAAATTGCAAAAAGCAAGGCCCAATCCACTAAGTGTAGGGCCAGCCACTTTTGTAGGAAATTTAAACTGATTTTTTCATTATTTTAATGCCAAATAATTCAAACCTAACCCTAGTGGAATGCTATAAATAGATAGTGAAGGCTTCAGGAAATTTACACTTAAATTTCAACACTTTTCTTCAGACTTTCTGAATCAGAAAAAACTGAGCCTTCTCTCTCCCTATCTTTAGCTGACCACTCTCTCTCTTCTTCCTTAGAATTTCAAAATCCTTAGTGTATGAGTAGTGCCCACACACATCAAGTGATACCTCAATCATAGTGAGGAAGATCGTGAAGAAAGATCATCAGCAAAGGAGTTTCAGCATCAAGGATTCAGAGAAAGAGATCCAGGTTCAGATATTGATAATTCTTTGCTACAGAAAGGAATCAAGGGCTAGATATCTGAACGGAAGGAGTCATTATATTCCGCTGCACCCAATGTAAGGTTTCTTAAACTTTATATGTGTTTAATTTATCGTTTTAGAAAGTTCATATTTAGGATGTTAATAAACATACTTGTGAGTAGATCTAAGATCCTGGTAAAATAAATTTCCAACAACTGGTATCAGAGCCATGGTAATTGATTTACTTGCAAGAAATTTGGACTTTAAAACGATTGTTTGTATGTTCTTTGGATGGTATCATGTTGTATTGAGTGTTATTTGATGATTGATTGATGTTTGTGAAATTTTCGTGAAAAATAATTGTGATTTCGTTTCTGGAATTATTTTTATTGGATAGTATGGAAAAAATTAAGCAAGTTAGCCTTTTACAGAACTCAATTTGGATTTTATTTGAATTAGTTATGATTTTTTGAAGATTTGACAAAATCGGGAAATTTTGTCTTGATAGTTTCCTGCGATCGCTGAACTGTCCGTACAGTTTCGAATTTTTTCAATTTTCTTCAATTTTTCATACTTTTTCATGGAATTAACTTCCAATTTTTTGTATGGTTTTGTATATATACTATTACTATTCCTAAATCAATTCTAATTATCATTTTGAATTAATTTAAATTTTTTTTAATTTAATTCAAGATATTAGTGTAATTTGAATTTGAATAGAATTAGTATTTATCTTTTTGCTTAAAAATCTATCTTATTTTTAAATTTGATTATATTTTTTTTTAAATTTAAGGTCAGATATTTTAAGATATTTATAATATCTTTTAAGATATTTAAAAATATCTTATCTTTTAAGATATTTATAATATCTTTTAAAGATATTTATAATATCTTTTAAGATATTTTAAAAATATCTTATCTTTTAAGATTTTTTAATTAAATCTTTTTAGATATTTTGACCATATTTAAATTTAAAATAAGATATTTATAATCATGTAATTTTAAATAGATATAAGATATTTTGCTAATTTTTTTTTAAAATTTTGTTATTTTATTTATTTAAATTACATTTAAAAATTTGAAAAAGATATTTATTTATCTTTTCTAATTTTTTATTTAATTTTTATTTATAAAATAACATTTAAAATTTAAAAGTAGTTAGCAAATTTTTGAAATGATATTTAGGTTGGTTGAAACCTAATTTTTCAAAAATTGTAGGTTTAATTTTAAATTTTTTTTAAATTTCGAATTTTTTTTTAAATTTTTTAAAAAATTTTCAAATTTTTTTATTTTTTTTATTTAATTAATTATTTTCGAAATTAAATATTTATTTAAAATTAAATAAATCCTACATCCAACTATCCAGCTAACCTTGTTGCAGGAGTATGTGGTTTTAGCTTGTTTATAAGTTTTCAAAACCTATTATTACTTGATTGCAAATAGCCATGGTTACCTTTTGCCAGATCTAATGATCTGATGGCTCCCTTGGTCAAGATAATAATTTGTAACAGGTATATTTACAATCTTCTTTCATCTGTGTATGACCTAGCAACATGATAGGACCCATCCAAAGTGTGCCTGTGTGAGCCTATGTGTTTAATTTTATTATAGATGCATATAGGTTAATGTTGCTAAAATAAATTATCATAGTTTTTGATAGAATTTATTTAGGCCCATTTAGTTTTTGGGCCTATTCAATTAATAACAGTTGTTCTTATTAAGGTTAAATTCCTCTCTTTTGGGCCTTGTGTGAGAGTTGGGAGCCATAGAAGTGGGTACGACATACTGAACCCAGCACCCCCTCACACAAACCACCCCAATTGTGAAGGCCCATTTGCCTGATTTGAATAACTGTACTAGGTTAATTACACTAGTTTAACCTAATAAAAATTGATTAGCAACATAATTAATTTCATTTATTTTGAAATTAATTTAAGAAAAATATAGTTTAAAGAATTTTTTTATTCTAAGCTAAACTATATGTATTTTCTTGTATTTAATTAAATATAGAATTATAACCATCTAGATTCTTTCTGGAGCTTAATTTAAATTTTTCATTAAATATTCCTATTTAAGTTGATATTTAGTTATCTACAACTAACCAACTTAAATCTGAATATCTTTTGAATTTCAAATTTCAAAATTAAGTTGAGGAATTTTAGGCATTGGTTATTAAGATTCTTTAGATATTTTTTAAGTTAATATCTTTTCAAATATTAACTTAAAATGGAATATTTTCAAATTAAGTGGTTACAACTTAATTTTTGATATTTAATTAAATTTAAATTTGAAAAATATTTAGGTTCTAGATTTTTTCTAATACAACCTAAATTAGATATTTTTTTCAAATTTTGTGGAAAAGATACTTAGTCAAATAAGATATTTTCTAGATAGTTATTTCTAGACTACTTATTATTTCTAATATTAAATAGGAAAATATTATAAATTGTGAAATTAATTATTTATATAATTAATTTTGGTACAATTTATTTTAAGTATATTTTTCCTAGTATTAAACTAGAAATTAATAATTAAGCCTTCTCTACACTTAATTATTTATTTCTTGAATTTAATACATTTAATTAATTTGAAAATTAAATATCTAAGTTGATTTTTATCATCATACTTAAATATTTCTTTTTCATGACATTTAATTAAATAGAAAATTATTTTTAGTTGAAATTTTAATTTTTCAACTAAATTTAAATAATTTTCAAAATATATTTTTTCTTTATTTTATTAATCAATTTTCGAAATTGCATTTCTTAAATGCTAGAATTTCGAATTTTATCTTGAAAAATAGATTAAGTTGTAAATTAATTATTTATTTTAATTAATTCTTGGATCAACTTAAATCAATGATTTTTTCATTTATTGATTAATTTAAAATAAATTGAATTAAAGTATATTATTAGAAATTGAATTAATTAGTCAAAGGAAAATCTAGATAGGTGATATTTTTGCTTGAAGTATTTTTCTAGTGTATTTAATTAAATAGAAAATTAATATTTAAGTTGATTTTCATCATCATACTTAAATATTTGACATTTTTCTTATATATTTAATTAAATAGGAAAATTATATTTTTTGTTGTAAATTAATTTTATTAATTAATTTTGGGCCAACATTAAATTAGAATAATTTTTCCAGGATTTATTTTTTATTTTAAAATGCATTTTTCGAAAATTGTATTCTTATATACTTTAATTTTTCGAAATGCAATATATATTTATAGAAAATTAAATTTGAGTTGTAAATTAATTTAAATTAATTTTGTAACAACTTAAATATTTTTTCTAAATATTTATTGGAAATTATTACTAAGATGAAAATAATTCATGTTATTTTCATATCCATCTAAGTAAAATTTATAAATATTAAATTAAAATTTATATTTAGAATTTTTCATTCTAAATTGGAAATTTTAATTAAATAAATATATATTTAAAATAAATAGAATAAATAAAGAGAATAAAAGAAAATACAACTTTTTTTTTAAATAATGAGCTTTATTATCAAGAGACATTCGATCTCCATTGTGGGTTTTACACCGCGTTTGTTTTAGTGAGTAATCCTCCCTAATGGAGGAACGTTCATTAGCAATTTCGCACCGTTTAACCTCGCATGATAAGTAGTTTGTAAGTGTTTTGTATGGTATGGATCACCCTAATGGTGGCGACCATACTTGACTTGCAAATTATGAAACAATGGTGGAAGCTCATAAGATAGAATTGCCTTGACTCTCGCCTAAACGGGACAACGCTGAGTTCCAATCTTGATCGAATAAAAGGTTGCTAGAATGTTTAACATTTTAGACGAGCTGACAACTCTATTCAATGAATGGTAGCTTTGACTCTCGCCTAAACGGGACACTGATATCAGTTTGTTGAAAACCTTGGAAATTATTTAGGATTGTAAGTTTTAGTATTTTCACTTGTCATTCCTACTTGCTATATGTTCTGAATTGTGTATGAATTTATATTGAACCATGTTATTTTCTGTTATTAAGTTGTAGTTTAATTTCGAATCTTCATTGTTGGTCTAACTTGGCTTGTTTATCTAATGAGATAAATCCCTAGTGGATTTTCACCATTAGACATTCATAATAGTGTTAGATCTCGAAAGATAAATATTGTATATGCGACATCTAGCTGTTCATCAATTGATGACACCTTAGACTAGTATTTTTACGATATGAAACAAGAAGATTGTATAAATAAGATTACTTTGACTTTCGCTAATCGAAGCATCGTTGGATTCTTATTTATAAACGAAATTATCCTAATTCCTCTTAGCTTATTCATTTTGAATTAGCTTCAAAACATATCATTGGATGAATGGTCTATAAATCATTTCATGTCATTCTATATTTTCTCTTAAGAAATTAAATGACGCTTATGATTATAATCCCGAAATTCTATTCCCAATTGATATAAATCCTCAATCTTAGAAATCTCCTACTTGTATGGGCAAATCAGACTTAGAGTTATATTAGTAGTGATGGTCCAAGATAGAATTACTCATTATATTTGGTATAAATTTAAGTCTTTGACTTTAATTTTAGATTCCAAATAGAAATTTTCTTATATTTCTAATTCCAGAATACAATACAGTTACACTTTCTCAAGTGTTTATATCCATCTTCTATTAATGGATTAAAACTGTATGGAATATGAGTTAGGTATTCTGTGACCAGGATCCACTTGCAGTATTCTAAGAACTCTTTGATGTAACTAAACCTATGTCATCAATAGACACTACCACATTTTTTTTAATCTATGGCATTTGTATCTTGTTCATAATGGATTTGACAAGATCAATCTCTGCAAAGAGTTAATATGCCTATATCCACTGAAAGTAGTTCATCTCATTCGCAGATGGATGTACATTCAGGGGTGGATATGAGTTTTTCGTTGTATTCTTAAAACGATAACTCTAGATTATACCTTATGCAAAGAAATTTGAAATGTTTGAAAAATTTCATTAATTTCTAGCAATGGTTAAACACCATTAAGGTATGTGGTTAAAGATCTTGCGAACTGATAGGGGTGGAGAAATAGTTAGTAGATATGCAGTTCAAAGATCATTAAATTGATTTTTGAATTATATCCAAACTTACCTCCCCAGAAATTTCGAGTTGCATATTGATGATTAGTTACTAGTCGTTGCCTAATTCCTTCTATGGTAATACAATTTCAGAATGATGTAATGGTTGTATACTTAACGTAAATCATTACCAGATTCATGGATGACCTAATCAAAATCTTAAGAAAAGCTAGAACTGTTAACCATGGTTTGTTAGCTATTCTAAATGATTAGGGGTGGACCATCCCATTGTCAATAGATAAGAAAGTGTTTGTTCAAACAAATACTACTTTTCTAAGAAAATGACTAAGTCTGAAAACAAGTAGCAAATAAAGGAGATATTTAATTCTTGATTCCAAAAGTGTTCTATCATCTTATATAATATATGATGATCCCACTGCCTCTGTTGTCTTGTCACAACCAAAGAGGTTAATACCATTTAGTTTTCTTCGACATAATTCACGGTACCTTGTCGTAGTGGGAGAGTTTCTAGGAACTCACCTTCTTATGACTTGGGAGATACTAGTGATTAAAATCCATTGTGAGTTTAAACAAGTAATGGATTGTCAAGATAAGAAACTAAGAAGAAAGCCAATAGAACTATGGTTTAATCCATTCACATGGAGTAACTTAAAGTTTTCTATTACAAGGACATAAAAGGAAATTTTCGTTTATAAGTCCATTCAATGGACTTAACAAAACTTCCTGTTCCTAGCATTATAGGTTTGAGTTTATCTAAACCTATGGCTTATGTATACCTGGTAATTACTTACTCTAATGCAAGCAACTTACTTTACTAAGATGCTGAAGCATTTTCTTTCTAATGGCAATCTATAGAAGCTTCACAACTTCTTAGGCATAGATTTTATCTAAGGAAAAGTTTCAACTATTCCAGAAAAGATAAAGCCATGAAAGAATTTCTTACATCAACAGTGAGAGGTCTTAGATATGCTTTTGTATGCCTTAGACCGGACACCTCGCTTGTTGAGTGGGAGTAATGAGTAGGTATCAGATTAATCCAGGAGAAGAACATTGGAAGACAATCAAGTAAATTCTAAGATTAAGAAGTGGAACTATATGTTAGTCTATAAGGGTGTGTTTAAAACTCTTCGACTACACCATATCAGATTACAAAAAAAATTTGCCTTTGTGCTAGTAAATTTTTCTGATAAGATGGTGGTTACTCTGGGGGTGGAATAGTGATTTTGGAGAAGTGTAAAAACCTATCTGAAGTCTCTAGGTCTACCAGAGAGAGACTGAATGTTAAAGCTGCAGGAAAGGTACTTATTCAGTCTAAGGAAAGTTCTATACATCTTTGGCACCATTCCAAATTGCCTTAAACTACTAGTGTTAATTTCCTGATTAACCAAAAGTAGTTGCCAAAGGTATAGAATCCAAACATCCCAAGAGAGTAGACATATAGAGAGGAATTTCACATTATCAATGATTTTGTGATTAAAGGAAGAGTAATGATGGAGAAAAGGTTGTGGTTAATTCAACCTTTCAGATCCTATTACGAGGAGTTTACTACTACTACACTTGATTTGTATATCAAGGTGTTGAGATTATTTGAAACGCACTTTTTGTTTTATATTAGTGCAAGTGGGAGTTTGTTGGGTTTTATGCCCTAAATAAAACTCATTTCAATATAATCAGATTTACTTATTAATATAGATCAGAAACAACATTTAATGTTGCATGGTTCACATGATTTATTTCATGATTATATGTACATAATGTATAAATTCATCTGAAACCCTTTTCACATACTTGATCCTGTTTATTGTGCCGTCAACACATTGGAAAGTAAACATGACTATGTGAATAAAGTTTCCTAGATTTATCAGACACAGGGTTTTACTGATATGATAATCTACAACAAGAGTTTACTTGTATTTGGAGAAATACTATGTTCTTTCCAGAACATTGGTTAAAGTAAAGCTCAGGTTGGATGCATGGAGTATGCATCGGAAGGGACCGATATTGAACTTTGACTTAGATTTATTAAACTTACCGTAATATCTATTCAAGTCAATATCGCCTAGTTGATCCTAGATCAAATGATCTTAATCCTGTTATGATTAGGCTCAATCTTGAAAGGCTATTCGTGTTCTTTGATTTGTTAGTTAAGCCTACTTTTAGGTCAGGGTGATACGTACATTTTGGGAACACGGTAGTGCAATTGAGTGGGAGCGCTATCATAAACATGGAATCTATAGCTTCTATCTGGCGAATAGTAAGCAAAGGATGATCTCCTTCGAGCTTGACCAAACGAACATAAATGGTGGAGTACTCATTTCACATAAGCTGAAATATCATTTATACGGGGTCAAGTGTTTTAAGGAATAAATACATTGTAGGGTGTAACGGTAATTTAATCCCTTTACAGTGTAGATCATTCATATAGAGGATCATTGATCAAATTAGGATTATAACAATGGATAACTAATGATGTGTCTATATGGTGGAACATATAGAGCATTCTATATACTGAGAGTGCAATTCTAAGTTCTATGCGTGGATTCAACGAAGAATTAATAAGTTAGTGAATTTTAGTGCTAAATTCTTGATCTACTTATTGGAAGCTCGGTTATATAGACCCATGGTCCCCCCACTAGTTGAGATAATATTGCTTGTAAGACTCATGTAATTGGTTTTGATTAATCAATTATAATTCTCAAATTAGACTATGTCTATTTGTGAATTTTTCACTAAGTAAGGGCGAAATTGTAAAGAAAGAGTTTATAGGGGCATATTTGTTAATTATGATACTTTGTATGGTTCAATTAATAAATATGATAAATGACAATATTATTTAATAATTATTTATAGTTATTAAATAGTTAGAATTGGCATTTAAATGGTTGAATTAGGAAATTGGTATTTTTGAGAAAATCAGATACAAAAGGTGTTAAAATTGCAAAATTGCAAAAAGCAAGGCCCAATCCACTAAGTGTAGGGCCAGCCACTTTTGTAGGAAATTTAAACTGATTTTTTCATTATTTTAATGCCAAATAATTCAAACCTAACCCTAGTGGAATGCTATAAATAGATAGTGAAGGCTTCAGGAAATTTACACTTAAATTTCAACACTTTTCTTCAGACTTTCTGAATCAGAAAAAACTGAGCCTTCTCTCTCCCTATCTTTAGCTGACCACTCTCTCTCTTCTTCCTTAGAATTTCAAAATCCTTAGTGTATGAGTAGTGCCCACACACATCAAGTGATACCTCAATCATAGTGAGGAAGATCGTGAAGAAAGATCATCAGCAAAGGAGTTTCAGCATCAAGGATTCAGAGAAAGAGATCCAGGTTCAGATATTGATAATGCTCTGCTACAGAAAGGAATCAAGGGCTAGATATCTGAACGGAAGGAGTCATTATATTCCGCTGCACCCAATGTAAGGTTTCTTAAACTTTATATGTGTTTAATTTATCGTTTTAGAAAGTTCATATTTAGGATGTTAATCAACATACTTGTGAGTAGATCTAAGATCCTGGTAAAATAAATTTCCAACACTCTCCCCGGGACGATTTTACGCAAAGGATTGCCATTAAGGAGGATGGCATAGGTCACCGATCTAACACAACTCATAAGCAACTTAGTGATTATTGGGTTGAAACCAAACAGTTGAAGGACTTTCTCAAGGAAGTGCCATTCCATACGATCGTAAGCCTTATTCGTATCCATCTTTAGCGCCATAAGACCACCTTTCCCTTTCTTCTTTTTAATAACCTCTACTATCTCCTGGGTGAGGATAGATGATTCCGCAATCCACCTTCCTGGGAGGAAAGCCGATTGCGTAGGAGCGATCATAGAATCCATAACCACCCTGAGTCTTTGAGCCAAAATACGAGCAATAATCTTCTATACAAAATTGCAAAGGGCAATGGGTCGAAATCGATCCACACTATCAGGGTTGAAACACTTAGGGATGAGACAAATGAAAGTGTGGTTCAATCCCGGACTCATGACCCCAGTGCGAAAGAAGCTCTGGACGCTATTTACCACATCATTGCCAACAAGATCCCAACACTTACAATAGAAACACCCAGAGAATCCATCGGGTCCCGGGGCTTTGAGAGGATGCATAAGAAAGACATGGGACTTTATCTCCTCGAAGTCGGGGATGGCCGAAAGCATGGCATTATCTTCCAAAGACACAGAAGGAGAAATTAACTCGTCCAAACCATAGTAAGGGACCTCCCCCTTAGAAGAGAATAACTTCATGAATTATTCATTCAGAATACTGCCCATTTCACTTTCCTTGGAACACAATTGCCCACTCGCATTCTTAAGATTCCATATGTGATTCCTCTTCCTTCTAACCATAGTAGAGGCATGAATTTTATTGGTTTTATGGATATTTTTGGTAATGAAGTTTTGTTCATTCAAGGATGTCTAATATTTGTCTACCTACTTTTGCTTGATCACCAATTGTAGGTTGTTAGCTAATCTTGATTTATGGTTCATATCAGATTCAATAATTATTTTTATTAAATCCAAAATTTTATTCTACTTCCGTTGCAACTCCGATATGAACTATTAAAACTAACACTGTTGCTTAATGAGACAGCCAATAGAGTAATAAATCTTCCTTAAATTGTTGCCTAATGAGACAACCAAATAACGTAACAATTCTCTCTTATAGACGGTAATTACCGAATCATATATTGACATGCTAGGTGGTAAAATTATACTTTTTCTTAACCTCAAGTAGAAATTCAAGTGTGCCGATTAACTTGTGTGGAAAACGCTCAACGATTCCGGGCCCTATGTCAATAACAGTAAATCGATAAACAACTCAATTTAACCCGTTCTAGGACTTAAACTCAAAATCGAAACAAGTTTGTGCATGAAAACTCTACTATTTTGCCGGAACTGGTGGGTCCTTAGGTGACTAACTTTCTCTAATCTTATCACCATGAAAATTAAACAACTATCCTGCATCTTTGATTTCTAGTATTCCTGTTCCCAGGCAAGATAAGCCTCCTTCTCAATGGTCTCCTCCAGCCACTGATTTCTTCGAAGTTAACACGGTCGCCATCGACTTCAATGGGGGTTCTTGTGGTCTCAGAATGGTTTTTCGTGATTCTAGTGGTGTGGTGTTTGCTTCTGTTGCTTGGAAAGTCGAGGCTGTTTTTCAACCTAAGTGGGCACAGGCTCTTACAATTAGAAAGGTGGTTTCCCAATGCATCTCCTTTGGAATTTACAACATTCAAATTAAATCTGATTGCTAAAGTTTAATCCATAAATTTAATATGTTCATTGTTTTAGATTTGTCTTTAGGTTTAATTCTTGATGGCAATAGAGTTTTATATATACATTTAATGTTGTAAGTTTTGTTGCTAATGCACTAGCTGACACTCTTGCTAAATTTGTTTTAACAGCTACTGCAAATATGGTCTGGTGGCCTGGGTATCCAAATTGTATTAGGAACCTTATCTTGGCTGAGGCCATCCATCAATAAACTCTTAGCTCTCGGCCTCTCAGATGTTCTATGCTCTTTAGTGGTGTTCTCTGAGGCTATTTTCTCAAAAAAAAAATAAATAAATAAAATAATATTGTATCCTTTCAACCGATGTCGGGAATTCTAAAATTGTAACCAAAGTAGAGAATCATAAACAATTCAAATTGTTAACAAACTAATAATTAGTGAAGCTATTACTTAAATAGGGAGTTAGTTAAAAGCTGTTTAGTTGTTATCTTTGCTAACTAACTTCTCTGATGTATTCCTTTAATTCTCTATAAGTAAAGTATCTTAGCTCTCTAATTGTTGAGGCTTTTAGCCAAACTTTCTCTTATTCTCTTTACTCTGTTTCTCTGTTTTCTGCTCTTAATTCATTCAAAGTTTTTACATTCTACACAAATTGACTTAACTATTTTTACCGGATTAGTTCAGATTATTAGAGTTCTGAATTACAAATTATGAATTATATGAACAACGTTCCTAGTAAGATAGTTATTAATTTCAAAAAACAAAAAAGAAAAAGAAGAAAAAAAGAAAGAAAGTAGTCCATTAATAAAATTGCGGTCTTTTCTTTTTTCTTTCTTATTTATTTATTTATTTATTTATTTTTAAAAAAAATCATGGTAATTCTAAATTATTTTTCCAAATTTAATTAAGTTATTTAGTGGAAACGATTTTGTTTTGTTTTTTTTTTTTTTCTTTCTTCCTTTGAGAATAGATTTCGTCTTTTACCTAGTTGATTAATTCCTTTTCTTTTTTAAAAAATAAAAATAAATCTACGAATAAAAAAGAACTAATTTACAATAGACAAACAACAAATGTTAGAATCTTCATTCATTTATGTCACAATCCTGGAAAGATATGTATACATACATAGATAAAAACTACAAAATATAAACAAAAGCAAAAATATGAAATAAAGTTGGAAATATTCATTTCTGTAAAGGGAATAAAAGAAAGAATATGATGATGATGAACCATAGTTTTGTGTGTATATAATCACAATGCCAAATTTTCTAAAGTCGGAATGTAACAAACTTGTCACGTTTTTCAACATTTGGAGGTGTTTTTTTTTCACTTGATGATCAGAATAATCAAATTGTATCCAGTTTGGATTTTGCAATCTTGCTTTTTACCAAGGATTTAGATTTAATGCATGCTTATACATGTGAGCATCATCACCATCTACACCTCTTATATATGTATAAATATATAGCTCGAGCTTCAATATATATATATATATATATATTTATACCTTGATCTAAACATCTTCTTCCAGTGAGGATAGGATATATGGAGAGCAATCCCTTGCGTCAACAGATAGCTAATATGAGGCAATCCCTGTTTGATGAGGTTCTTAATATCATTATTATTTATAATTCTGCTTCTTTCAATTGTCTAATATATATAGCTAGAAATAGAAACTATATAATATTATTTTTGTTTGTTGAACTTCAAGTCTGCAGCTGGTTAATTATCTTTCACTTTTTGTTTATTTTATTCAATTCAAAATTAACATCAGAAGAGAAATAATAATAATATAAAAAAAATGAAATTATTAAGTATTATGAATTGGGTTTTTCAATATATATAATGTGTAGTAATTATTAATTTTTATTTACATATAAAGAAGATTATATAATATTGAATAATTGGGGAGGTAGGGTGGTTGAAATTGCAGAAAATGCTTGATGAACACTACCTAATAGTGGAGCAATTGGAAGATAAAAACAATCCCAACTTTGCAGAGGACATCATGGCCATGTATTTTAGGGACTTGATGTCGCCCAATTAGTTACACTGCGGTCGCGGTAGTAAACGGGCTATATGTCGTATCCACAGGGAGGAAAAATACACTCAAAAGGACAATTAGTAATTTTACAAGAATAAAATATGAACCTTGAATGTGATGAGAATATTGAGAAATGATTTTTAAAAATTAAACAAGTAATTAAAATGAGAAGTGATCAGAAAATGATTATGGAAGACACAAGCTTTGTACATGCAATTATATTTTCCTAATAAAATTGATTCTTTAACCTCAACTATAATTCTACACCATTAATTATAGTTGGAAAATATGTATGATTAAGCTCACTAGAAAAATATGTTCTCTAATTAAATTAAAACTACTTCTAAAAATACTATCATATTATATAATTTAAATCGACAAAATACCATTGGCAGAATGCAGTAAAAATCATATAATATAATAAACACTCTAATAATTAATAGCCTAACTTACATAAGAAAAGCATGACTGAACTTATATAAAAGGTACTATTAAATTTAAAGTGCAATTAAGAAGAAGAGAAATTTAATATAACAAATGTGAAAATGAAGAACAAAGAGAATCAATATATTAGAAGAATAAAAATTGCATGAACTTACACTTGAGTCTTGCCAAAGAAATTAGCCTAGAAAAGGCATTGTCTTTACACCAAAATTAATAAAGTAAAATAAAGAAGAAAGAAAGAAAAAGATAAAATTTTGGTATAATAACTCTAGGTAAAATCTCATATTTTGCTCTCCATAATGATCATATTTATAGAGCACATTTGCTCTCCAAATTGGAATTTTCGTACATTATTTAGTGGTTTAGTGGCTTAAAATGCTGAGATAAAATGGGAACATGGGCACATCTCAGTTTGATTGAATAATGACTTGCACTCCGGACACGTCACAGCTATCTTCAATCAACATATGCATGTGTCAGGCGTAGTGGAGTACATGCTGACTAAGTGGACTTGCTCCTTAAGGAATGTGATCCCTTTGATGTTGGATTGTCTCGTGTTGTTGTGGTCATTTGAGATGATCAACTAAAGCTTTAATTGATATGGGCTTCTTAAATCCAACAAAGACAAGATTTAATGGGCCTTTTCAAAAACAATCCAATTTCATATATAATCTGAAAAATAACACAAAATTAAAATAAATTAATATTTTCAACTAGAATAATTTTATAATTAAAATTATGAAAATATCTACTTAAATTAATTTTATGTGTATAATTAAAGGCTTAAAATATACAAATTTGAGCTTTAATCACAACCCCCAACTAGCTTATTGCTAGTCTCTAGCAATTCAAGCGAAAAAGAATAATGTCAACATAATATTTTCTAGGTCAAAAATTTAAAAAAAGCACAAATATTCAAGAAAAATATTAGTAACAAGCCAATAAGAACTATAAAAAATTACCTTGAATAAATCTAGAGTTGTGAGTGTGTGCGCCAAACCTGAACCTTCTTACCACAAACCATAACACATAGATGCTTTCGAAAATTATACCAAGTAAAAGTCTCAACTCCATTTGCCTCACAGGTATTGAAAATATTTATTCATGGCTAAGGATTTCACTCATGGAGTTGGAAATTGAAAAGTGAGCACTCGAAAAGGATAGATTAATTTAGGACAAACATTTGAATAAATATTGAAACGAAGATAGATTATGAATTATTTGGACAAACCACCATAAGAGTACCACAAACCAGCTTTTCGGGATTTTTAAACAAAAATAGACAATCTTTTACATTTATTCTAGGAGCCAAAACAAATAATAAAAAATGAAATACTACAAACTCTTTTTTTTCTTTTCTATATTTTTTTTTTTTTCAAACAAGAGGCAACATGTTAGACAAATGGAGAGAAATGTTGCTCTTGCAAATTTTTTTTCTTTTTTTTTTTTTTTTTTTTTTTTTTGAACAAGAGGCAACATGTTGGATATAATGATGGAAATATTGCTCTTGTTTTTTTTTTTTTTTTTTTTTTTTTTTTGCACAAAGAAAATAATTACAAAAAGGCTCCTTAATAAGATTTGTCTATAAAAATTATCCCTTAAAGCAACATCCAATCAAACCCTAGTACCATGTCCAAAATAATTATAATCATTTCTAAGAATCAATAAAAATTCAAAAGCTATTTTCTCAAATCTCGCCACTCACAAAAACATAAACACTTAAACTTGGTAGCTTTTCTAAGCAAATATGTGCTAACACCCATCTTACCACAAAAGTTTGGCATGTGCATTTTATAACTCTAGAAAAATTCTAAGTACCAAAGATAGCAAAAATTGGCTTGAAAATAACATGTTACAAGAATAAATGAGTAATTTTTAAAAAATTTGACCATGAAAATAATAATATGACAAAAATTAAGAAACATGCTTGAATATGCTCACCACCTCCAACTAAAATAAGACAGTGTCCTCAATGTCTAAAGATATAAAAATTAAAAGAATAGGGAAAGAGAACACCTGGAGAGCAAGCAACCATGGATAGCAGCGATATGGATCCTCTAAAAACATAAAAACTGAAAAAGAAAAATGATAACAAATAACAAAATAAGATGACAAAGATAAAAGGAAAAAGAGAACAAACCTATGTACAAGATCAGGGAAACACGACTCAGGGCTGGTAAACCGGAGCCACGAGGATATCCTCGATAGGCTGGGGCACCCTCTCTATGTAGTGTTTTAGTCTCTGGCCATTCACTTTGAATTTTCTCCCATCGGTTGGGTCTTCGACCTCAACAACACCGTGGGGGAAGGCAGTTTTTACAGTATACGGCCCAGTCCACCGGGATCGCAGCTTCCCAGGGTGGAGATGCAAGCGAGTGTCATAAAGATGCACTCGCTGATTTGGCTCAAATTCTTTCCTCAGGATCTGCTTGTCATGAGCCGCTTTTAATTTAGCCTTGTAGATCCTTGAGTTGTCATAAGCATCATTGCGCAACTCCTCAATTTCCGACAATTGAAGCTTACGATTAAGGCCTGCCGCGTTGAGATCAGAATTTAGGCTTTTTACAGCCCAGTATGCTTTATGTTCCAGTTCAACAGGGAGATGGCAGGCCTTGCCATAGACTAGTCTGTAAGGAGACATGCCTAGCTGAGTTTTGTAAGCAGTGCGGTAGGCCCAGAGAGCATCGAGAAGTCGGGAGGACCAATCTTTGCGGTCAGGGTTAACCGTCTTTTCTAAAATTTGCTTAATTTCACGATTAGCTAACTCAGCTTGGCCATTTGTCTGTGGGTGATAAGGCAGTGCAACCTTGTGAAGTACACCATACTTTTGCATCAAATGCTCAAAAGAGTGGTTGCAGAAATGGGTGCCTTGGTCACTGATGATAGCTCGTGGTGTGCCAAAACGAGATAACACATTTTCTTTTAAGAATTTCACAACAGTTGTGTTATCTGCATTTCGACATGGCACGGCTTCAACCCACTTGGAGACATAGTCTATGGCGAGGAGAATGTAAAGGTAGCCAGAAGAAGGTGGGAACGGTCCCATAAAATCAATTCCCCAACAGTCGAATATTTCTATGACGAGCATTGGGTTCAATGGCATCATGTGTCGGCGGGATAGCGCACCTAGTTTCTGGCACCTTTCACAAGATCGACAGAAATTGTTAGTGTCTTTGAACAAAGTGGGCCAGTATAGACCACACTGTAAGATTTTTGCAGCAGTCTTTTTCATAGAAAAATGACCACCACATGCTTCGTTGTGGCAAAAGTTCAAGACACTAAAAATTTCATCATCTGGAATGCAACGTCTCATAATTTGGTCGGGGCAGTACTTGAAAAGATATGGATCATCCCAGTAAAAGTTACGGACCTCGACCAAAAATTTACTTTTATCCTGTGCATTCCAGGAAGCGGGGAAGCTCACCAATCACTAAGTAATTAACAATATGAGCGTACCATGGTAACTTAGTGATGGTGTAGAGATGTTCATCAGGGAAGTCATCTCGGATAGCAGGGCCATCAGCGGAATCAGAAAACTCTAAACGAGATAGGTGGTCCGCTACCACATTTTCAACTCCTTTCTTATCCTTGATGGTCAAGTGAAATTCCTGTAACAGAAGGATCCACCTAATTAGGCGTGCCTTAGCATCCTTTTTGGAAAGGAGGTACTTAAGAGCAGAGTGGTCGGTGAAGACCGTGATAGGGGAACCGATCAGGTAGGAACGAAACTTGTCAAGTGCGAATACTACGGCAAGCAACTCTTTCTCAGTAGTAGAATAGTTCATTTGAGCACTATTAAGAGTTCTACTTGCATAGTATACGACGAAGGGCTTCCCTTCCCTTCGTTGACCAAGGACGGCCCCTATAGCGTAATTGCTAGCATCACACATGATCTCGAATGGCAAGTTCCAATCAGGTGGTTGAATGATAGGGGCAGAAGTGAGTTTGGTGACAAGTGTTTGGAAGGATTCCTCACACTCGGGTGTCCAGTTAAACACCACGTCTTTTGCCAAGAGGTTCGACAAAGGTCGAGCTATCGTCGAAAAATTCTGGATGAACCTCCTATAGAATCCAGCATGCCCAAGAAAGGATCGAACATCCTTAACAGTCTTGGGGGCGGGCAGCTTTGATATGAGTTCAATCTTGGATTGATCAACCTCAATTCCTCGTTGTGAAACAATATGCCCCAAGACTATGCCAGATGGCACCATGAAATGACACTTCTCCCAGTTGAGTACCAAGCCTTTCTCTTTGCATCGTTTAAGCACAGCTTCCAAATTGAGAAGGCTTGATTCAAATGAATCACCAAAGACTGTCAAATCATCCATATATACTTCCATACAATTCTCGATCATATCACTAAAGATACTCATCATGCGGCGGAAGGTGGTGGGGCATTACACGAGGCCAAATGGCATACGCCGAAAGGCATAGGTACCAAAAGGACAAGTGAATGTGGTCTTTTCCTGATCTTCTAAAGCAATTTCGATTTGGTAGTACCCTGAATAACCATCGAGAAAGCTGTAGAAAGGATGACCCGCCACACGTTCCAAGATTTGATCGATGAATGGAAGTGGGAAATGGTCTTTACAGGTGGCGGCATTTAATTTTCTATAATCAATGCACATGCGCCAACCTGTTGTGACCTTGGTAGGGATGAGTTCTCCCTTATCATTTGGTACCACTGTTACTCCCGATTTCTTGGGAACAACCTGAGTTGGGCTAACCCACTTACTGTCGGCAACAGGATAAAGTATCCCGTAATCCAGAAGCTTCAAGATTTCTGTCTTTACCACTTCCTTCATTGGTGGGTTTAATCTCCTTTGAGGATCACGTCGTGGTATGGCCCCGTCTTCCAATTTAATGTGATGGGAGCAAATCAAGGGACTAATCCCTTTAATGTCAGCTAACGTCCAACCAATTGCTCCTCTTTGCTCTGTGAGCACGTTGATAAGTTGTTGCTCTTGAGTTGCATTAAGGGTGGAGGATATGATGACAGGGAAAGTGTTGTTTGCTCCCAAGAAGACATGCTTAAGTTCCTTAGGAAGTGGGGCCAAGTTTGGTTGAGGAGCTTGTACAGTGGATGGTTTTGGTGTTTCCCTATCTTGAGGAAGTCCCTCGAAGATTGGATTCCAAAACATGGTTCTTTTGGTCGGTAATTGATTGATGATTTCAGGGTTGATTTCAGTATTACCCGACTCAGAAATCTCAGAAATTTCAAAGAGGTCATTGAGATGAGTGGAAGTGTATTGTGCTTCTACCTCTTCTGAAATAAGTGTATCGATCAGAAATGATTGGAAACACTCATCGTTATCAGGTGGTTG
Organism: Cannabis sativa; assembly: GCF_029168945.1. NCBI lineage: Eukaryota > Viridiplantae > Streptophyta > Magnoliopsida > Rosales > Cannabaceae > Cannabis > Cannabis sativa. The sequence continues at coordinate 67,907,097 of NC_083601.1, forward strand.
TTTACCAATGTTGAAAACATTCACCTCTAGAGTCATGTTCCCAAAAGAGATTTTCATGAGACCATTCCTACAATTGATGAGTGCATTTGCTGTTGCGAGGAATGGTCGTCCGAGAATGATGGGAATTTTGGACTCTAAGTTGACTTCAGATTGAGTGTCCAAGATGAGAAAATCCATGGGGTAATAGAATTTATCAATTTGAATCAAGACATCTTCAACTATTCCCCGAGGTTTCTTAACTGATCGATCGGCCAATTGTAGCACCACAGATGTGGGCTTAAGTTCTCCTAGGCCTAGTTGCAAGTATATGGAATAAGGCATGAGATTTACACTTGCACCTAAGTCCAGGAGGGCTTGGCCAAATTCCTGTTCCCCTATTTGACATGAAATGGTGGGACAACCAGGATCTTTGTATTTAAGCGGTGTCTTGCAGTCGATCACCGCACTAGCTTGTTCTGCCAAGAATGCAGTTTTCTTGACATGGTGCTTCCTTTTGATAGTGCATAGATCCTTGATAACTTTGGCATAAGCCGGTACTTGCTTGATTACATGAAGTAATGGCAAGTTAACCTTAACTTGTGTCAAAAAGTCAAGGATTTCACTATGACTTTCCAGTACCTTCCCAGTGGATTTCAAAGCCTGAGGAAAGGGCACCTTTACTGGAAGGTTCTGTGGCACATCAGCATCTGGAGCGGGCATTGGTACACTAGTGGTCTTAGGTAATGGTGATACCGTACTTTGACCACTTCGGGTAGTAATGGCATTAACCCCTTTGAGATTAGACTCTGAAGGAGCGGAGGTTTGTGCCATATGTTGCCCTTTGGGAGTGATTAGAGGCTGAGCGGGAAGCTTACCACGCTCTTGAATGACTGAAGAATCATTTAACTTTGTTATTTGAATCTTTATGTCCTTCAATTCCTCTATCACCTGAGTGAAATAAGTCCTGAACTCTAGTTGGGATTCTGCGAGAATTTTCATGGAACTCTCAAGAGAATTCTTTTGTTGATCAGGCCTCCATTGGCTCCCAGATGCTTGATTTTGACTTGTATCCTTCCAACTGAAATTGGGATGGTTACGCCAACCAGGATTGTATGTGTTGGAGTAGGCATTATAAGGCTTCTTTGTATCCCCTAAGGCATTTACACTGTTCCTCATCTCCTCCCCTTAACATACTAAGACTAGGGCACTCCCGTGGTTGATGATCGGTCCCTCCACAAATGAAGCATGGTTCTTGCTTTTCCACTTTTGCGACCATCCTGAGTGCTTTACCTTCTTGAGTTTTGAAAGCCTCAAATTGTTTTTTCAAAGCTTCAAGTTGAGCTTTCACACTGTCCTCCTCCTTCAATTGGTAGACTCCGGCTGTTCGTGGCTTGTCCGTAGGACTGGGCGCACTCCATGTGTATGATTTTTCAGAAATTTCTTCAAGATATTCCAAAGCTTCTTCGGGATCTTTCTGTAGGAAGTCGCCATTGCACATCATTTGTACGAATTGTCTTTTGTCGGCTGTGAGACCGTCATAGAAATAGCTGACAAGACGCCAACTTTCGTATCCATGATGTGGGCACTGGCCCATCAAATCTTTAAACCTCTCCCAGACCTGATGAAACGTTTCATGGTCCTTTTGGGTGAAGGTAGAGATTTGCCTCTTAAGGCTGCTGGTCTTATGGGGTGGAAAAAATTTAGAGAAAAATACTTTTGTCATCTCATCCCATGTCCCAATAGACCTTGGCCTTAAGGAATACAACCAGCTTTTGGCTTTATCCTTGAGTGAGAAAGGAAAGAACTTCAATCTCACCAAGTTAATGATGTCAGCTTGGTTGTTGAATGTGGCCACCACCTCTTCGAAGGCCTGAATATGCACATATGGACTCTCATTTTCCATACCATGAAAGGTTGGTAAAAGTTGAATCATGCCAGGTTTGAAATCGAAGTTGGGCATATTCATGGGATACATTATGCATGAAGGTGTGGCCGTACGCGTAGGATGTAGATAATCCTGTAGCGTTCTTGGTTGGATTTCCTGTTGTTGAGCCATCATTGGAAGTGCAGGAAGTATGGGTGATGGTGGTGAATGAGAACGAGTGGAAGAAGACGATTGAGGAGAGTTTTCTAAAATTTCAATTTGTTGTTTTACAAATCTCCCTAATTTGTCTCTATTTCGTGACATTCACTTTTTTTTTTTTTGTGTGTGTATTTTCACTTGTTAAATAATGTAAATTACAACTATGTAATAATGCAAGGGTATTCACACAAGATATTCCCAGGCCGATTGGGAAGGTTGCCAAGGTACCGCTTCGTCCCACACTTTTACTAGAACTCCCCGGGGTTGCTAGAAAGTGTAGAGGGTACTCTATCACAAACCTTTAAAGCCAATCTTTCTTAGACAGAATGATCTCAGTTTGTACCACTTTTACCATTACACAATTGGGTTTACACTAAAAAGTTTATGAAAATATTTTATGCACAATTTATTTTATTTTTTTTTTTGTTTTTTTAGCCTAAAGGAGAAAAGTCTACAACTAACCTAAAATAAATAAAAAAAAATGGCTAATCCTAAAAAAAGTACACAAAATAAAATAATGTTAAAAAAAAAACTAACACCCTAATATAGTAGCAAAATAATAAATACGACTAACAAATAAACTAAACAAAAAAAGTACTTGCTTTTTTTTTTTTTTTACTAAAAGAGTAAAGAATAATAATAATAATATATAATGATTTTTTTTGAATCTATATATAACTTTAAAAAAAAAAACTAAATTATATTATATTAACTAAATTTTTTTTTTTATATATAAACAAATAAAGAGAGACAAAAAAAAATAAAACTACTATACTAACCTCTTGTAGCGCAGAAACCTCCCCGGCAACGGCGCCAAAAATTGATGTCGCCCAATTAGTTACACTGCGGTCGCGGTAGTAAACGGGCTATATGTCGTATCCACAGGGAGGAAAAATACACTCAAAAGGACAATTAGTAATTTTACAAGAATAAAATATGAACCTTGAATGTGATGAGAATATTGAGAAATGATTTTTAAAAATTAAACAAGTAATTAAAATGAGAAGTGATCAGAAAATGATTATGGAAGACACAAGCTTTGTACATGCAATTATATTTTCCTAATAAAATTGATTCTTTAACCTCAACTATAATTCTACACCATTAATTATAGTTGGAAAATATGTATGATTAAGCTCACTAGAAAAATATGTTCTCTAATTAAATTAAAACTACTTCTAAAAATACTATCATATTATATAATTTAAATCGACAAAATACCATTGGCAGAATGCAGTAAAAATCATATAATATAATAAACACTCTAATAATTAATAGCCTAACTTACATAAGAAAAGCATGACTGAACTTATATAAAAGGTACTATTAAATTTAAAGTGCAATTAAGAAGAAGAGAAATTTAATATAACAAATGTGAAAATGAAGAACAAAGAGAATCAATATATTAGAAGAATAAAAATTGCATGAACTTACACTTGAGTCTTGCCAAAGAAATTAGCCTAGAAAAGGCATTGTCTTTACACCAAAATTAATAAAGTAAAATAAAGAAGAAAGAAAGAAAAAGATAAAATTTTGGTATAATAACTCTAGGTAAAATCTCATATTTTGCTCTCCATAATGATCATATTTATAGAGCACATTTGCTCTCCAAATTGGAATTTTCGTACATTATTTAGTGGTTTAGTGGCTTAAAATGCTGAGATAAAATGGGAACATGGGCACATCTCAGTTTGATTGAATAATGACTTGCACTCCGGACACGTCACAGCTATCTTCAATCAACATATGCATGTGTCAGGCGTAGTGGAGTACATGCTGACTAAGTGGACTTGCTCCTTAAGGAATGTGATCCCTTTGATGTTGGATTGTCTCGTGTTGTTGTGGTCATTTGAGATGATCAACTAAAGCTTTAATTGATATGGGCTTCTTAAATCCAACAAAGACAAGATTTAATGGGCCTTTTCAAAAACAATCCAATTTCATATATAATCTGAAAAATAACACAAAATTAAAATAAATTAATATTTTCAACTAGAATAATTTTATAATTAAAATTATGAAAATATCTACTTAAATTAATTTTATGTGTATAATTAAAGGCTTAAAATATACAAATTTGAGCTTTAATCAGGACTCAACTCAACTCATAGCTAACCTTGAACAAGCTTTGTAAGTATACATATATATATAATTCTATATAATATATATATATATGATTCTATATATAATATATATATATATATATATATATGATTGTCATTAATTCTGTGGCTATATAAACACAGGGAGAAAGAGAAACCCCACCATGATTTCATTGTCATGGAAAAACAACTCTATCAGCTCGCAGGAAGTAGCGCAAGGTACTAAAATAAACGATTATAGTCATTTTTTTTTTTTTGCCAATTATCTCTTATAATTTTTTTGAGATTAATTTGATAAGTAGAATATTATATTGTTCCAATAATAGATAACATTTGAATAGAAAAAATAATGTATATTTTATTTGAATTTGGATATCTCTTTTTGATTAGAGGCTCTAACAACACTATGTCAAAATTAAAGTAGATATTAGAGAGATTCCCTATAAATATATAAATATATACTAAAGTAAACTCATTATTGTTAATTATAATAGTGAAGTTTCATATTAAATTATAGTTTTGCAACACTTTAAAAGATAATATTTTCTTTTATAAAAAAATGATAATATTTTCTAGCAACGGCATGAAAAATGTTTATTTATTTAACATTCATTTCTAATATAAAAATGCTATATGAAATTGTTATTTACTTATTTGTCATTTACCACATAAGTTAAAATTTATGAGAAGTTACTGTAATAATTATTAAATTAAAATATATAAAATTCTATTAAGCAATATTAGAATTCTTTAGTTATTCTCTCTCTTTTATTTTTATACTGAAGAGGGAAATTTGAACTTGAAATATTCTCTTTTATGAGGAGAAATGTAGAACCATAAAATTAAAGAAGTTGAGCACTATCTTTAATATTATGAGTATTGTTATTAGTACCAATAGTGTTGTCCAATATCTTATGATACTGAAAAAATTATAATTTATTATAATAATTTCTATATATACATGTACAGCGTTGGCGCAAACCAAGTAAGCATTGAAGTCGATAATATGAGAAAATGCACACGAGAACATGACATTGAAAGGTTGCTGTTTTATATTGACAATTATTATTGTTCATTTTATTATTATTATTATGGATCCAAAAACAAATCACCCTGATTCATTAGAAAACAACATCAGGAAGCTACATCATGATGATAACTTAAAATAATTATATATTTTCTAAGGTTATATAAATATATATTATTTTGCTTTCACTCAATTTACTGAAGTATACGAATAAAATAATTTATACATTTTTATTAGAAACAAACATCCATCCATCTAACTACAATATTCATTCATTCTTTCTTTCTTTTTTTTCTTTTTTTTTTTTTTTGGATGAAATACAATATTCATTTATGTTTAGGAATGTCTTTTATCTGATTGATCCACGTGTCGCCACATCAATAATATTTTTTATATTTTTTGATCTAAAAAGAAACATAAGTTCTAATATTATTTTTTATTGGATGTTCTAGGATGAAGACGACCCTCCAACAAGTTAAAAAAGAGCATGAGAAATTACGAGGACGAATTGAACCTTATTTCCAGGTCTATATTAATTCTTCTCTTTTATTGAAACAATATAAAAGTAGTTATAAATGACTGATAATGAGGTTTTTATTCATTTCAGCTACTGCGACAAGTTGGGCCTGTTGAAACAGCTCAGAGGCCTAGTTAATCAACCGAAGTAATAGATTTACTAACTTACAGTAGCAAGCATCTCAGAGACTCTCACAAAAGTATCCCATACTCTATCAAAGTTGGGCCTGTTGAAATAGCTCAGAGGCCCATTACATCACAAACTTCTTGTTCTTCTGTTCCATAAAAATAGTTGTTATATCAAAGTAAAGATTAATCGGAAGTTTGACATTAATGTCGAGTAAATTAAAATGTCATTGTAAATTCGTTTTTATTTATTTATTATTATTATTTTTTTTTATGGTTGAATCATTGTAATTTCGTTTTGTTTGAGGATAATTTATTAATGTATTAAGTCATTATTTCACATATAATTCTTGTAATGGTTGTTGGCAATAAAACTATTCAAATGTGAGTGCAAAAATCCTTGATTTTGAAGATGATAATAGATTGATTGATCATATTCATCAAAACTACATTTCTTCTTGGGCTAATAAACAATAGTTACTATAGTAGTTGGTCTATCTTATATATAGCTTAAATCACTTCGGCCATAACATCATTTGGGCCTCTGTACATAAAATGAGGCTGCATGTCCTCAATGTTAGAACTAAACTCCATCGTCGACCCAACTTTTTTCTGGCTATACTATACGACAACATTACGATTATATATATTTATATATATATATATATATATGAAAGTGTTTAATTTTTAATTAGTTGGACCTAACCTAAGTTTGAAAGGCTAACAAGGTTGAAGAAAGCACCCCTCTTGTTCTTAAGGTGAGCATAGGTCCCACGCTCTACGACCTTGCCATCAGCCACAACGGCAATGGAGTCCAAGTCCTTAATGGTGTTTAGCCTATGAGCCACCACAATTGTGGTCCTCCCAACCATGATTCGGTCAAGCGCTTCTTGCACAACTTGTTCTGACTGCACGTCTAGCGCACTTGTTGCCTCGTCCAACAATAGTATGGTTGGATTTCTAATGATAGCTCTCGCTATTGCGATCCTCTGCTTTTGACCTCCTGATAATTGTACCCCTCTTTCTCCACATTCTGTTTCATACCCATCTTTCAATGACCTTCCAAAAACAAAAATCTTGTTAGAGAATAATTCCAAGCAACTTACCATACACACACATACTATTCTACTCTACTTAAACATGGGGTTTGGTCTAGTTTTAATAATTATTTGTAAATATTATTATTCAACAAAAACATGCTACAAAAACAAATAAACAAATAAACAAAAAGATAGGTTGATTACTTACGATATGAATTCGTGAGCATTGGCGGACCTAGCAGCTTCCACCACCTCATTCTCAGAGGCATCAAGCTTACCAAACAAGATATTGTCGCGAATGGTTCCAGAGTAAATGACGGGCTCTTGGCTGACTAGTGCTGTGTGCTTCCTATACCATTGGATATTTAGTTCCCTTATGTCAACTCCATCCACTTTCACCCATCCTCCATTTACATCATAAAACCTTTGGGTCAATCCAATCACCGTTGATTTCCCACACCCACTTTTCCCAACTAGCCCAATGCTCGTCCCTGGCTTCACATCTAAGCTGAACTCCCGCAACACTAGAATATCTGGCCTACTTGGGTAGGCAAACTCCACTTTCTTCATCTCTATTCTTCCCATTACTTTCTCCAATTTGCAACCACTACTTTCATCCGAGTCCTTAAAATTATCCCAAACAAAAAGTGTCAATTATACATTATATATTTCGAAAGTAAACATAATATGTGCATTGCATTAGTTAGTTTACTCACAGTGTAAGATACTGGAATGAGTGACTGGCGGTCGAGAATGTCGAAAACCGAGGCGACAGCGGCAGAGCCCTTGGCAAGATCAGAAGTCATACTCCCAGCGTCGGCTATAACCTTACCAGTACTTACCAAGATGAAGAATGTCTTGAACACGTCCCCGGCTGAAATTTCACCCTTCTCAACAAGAGTGCCGCCATACCAGAAATCCAATGCCCAAGACATGAACGTCAAGCACTGAGCAGAACCCAATCCAATTCCGGCCATCCAAGACTTTTTTCTCGCCTCTTTCCTCGGTGCCTCTTGAGCTTCTTCAAATAGCTGCAACACTTTTCCCACGCTGCCAAACGAGGTCACGATTCGATGATTGTACACGGCTTCCACGGCTATCTGGGTACTCTTGTTCTGGGCATTGACGAAGTTTGCGGATGTGGCTGATAGCAGGACCTTTCGGGTGTAGAAACAGAGGATCGTCAATGGCTGTACGGCAATCATGACCAGAGCTAGCTTCCACGCCACGATTAGACCCATCACCATGGCGATCGTCACCGCAGAAGCGGCCTGGACTAGGAGAGAGACGCGATCCGCCACAAGGGATTTCACCATGGAAGCCTCGTTGCTGAGGCGTGAGCACAACGCGCCGCTCGAGTTCTTCTCCTGATCGAACCAAGCTGTTTCGAAGCTCAAGATCTTTTCCAGCATTCGGATTCGAATCCGCTTCGTCAATCGTTCTCCCATGAAGGCGAAATTGTAATGCTGAAGGAGATTCAGGACGATGGAGACCAGCGAGAGAGAGCAGAAGATCAGAGAATATGCCCGGATGCGGCTCCGAATTTCTTCATGGGTAGGAGCGAAGAAGGCGGAGATCATCCCACCTATGGTCAAGGCGTATGTTGGCTGTACGGACCCGAAGGCGACGGCGGAGAGTCCACCAATTAGGCCGTTCCTCCATTCGGGTGCGTTGAATGAGATGAGTCGAGAGAAAGAACCTCGCTGGTGGGTTTGAGTTTTTTTGCGTCCCACCGCCGGGGTTTGATCGACTGTGGAATTGGGCGGTGTAGAGAAGATAAGAGGGCTCGATCTCCCCGTGCTTAGGCCGCCGCCAACGGAGGAGATTCGGCCGGAGGTGACGGTGGGTTCTTGTTCTTGGTCATTATTTTCCATGGAACTGAACTGTCTCTGCATTTTGGCCAGGTTAGCATAGTGACCGTTATGTTGGTTGATGAGGTCGTTGTGGGACCCGATTTCGATCACCGCACCGCTGCCTACGACGGCGATTAGGTCTGCGTTGCGAACAGTTGAGAGCTTGTGTGCGACAACCTGATCAAGAAAACGACAATGCATGTTATATTTATTTGGACATTTTCTGTAAAATACCATTGTCCAATTTTGAAGTGTTTTGTTTTTATTACCAGAGTGGTTCTTCCCATGGAGGCTTGATCAAGAGCATTTTGGACCAGAGTTTCTGATTCAGTGTCGAGAGCGCTTGTTGCCTCATCAAGTAGGAGAATTACAGGGTTCTTGATTATTGCTCTTGCTATGGCAATTCTTTGTTTTTGTCCACCTGATAAAAGTGCCCCTCTCTCTCCAATCTGTCACATTTTATGTTTTTTACTTTCTTTAAATATGAATACTCTGAATTTTACTTGAAAGCTAGATAAACCACGTCACACTTAGAATGATGCAACAAATACACATTCTTAATACTACATGTAGAAAAGAACAATTCTATTATGTATACTATAACTAACTATACTACGAGTTACGATCCACCATATATATTCTTATGAAATTGAGCATATATGGAAACAATATATTGCTTTACTTTCTTGCAGATTACCAAGTTAAAACTTAAAAGAGTATGTATTGAGCGCTTTCTCTTACTTCATGAGTATTTGTAAGATAATCTAAAATTTTACGCTTATACTCAAACAATTAAATGCATATTTTTCAAGTGAAAAAGCAAAAGTTTTTCTTGGAACTTCATTACCCTTTTGTTACTTTATTCCTGGGAATCATTATCTTCTTGTGTTGGCCAAGTGAAAATTAAAGGAATAAGCCTCTAAATTTTCAATCATATATAAATAATTCAAAAATATACTAAATACCCACCTTAGTTTCATACCCTTCAGGTAGCTGCCTTATGAAATTATGAGCATTGGCAGCCATGGCTGCAGCTGTAACTTCTTCCATGGTAGCATCAAGCTTCCCAAACATGATATTTTCCTTTATTGATGTCCCAAACAAAGCATGGTCTTGACTAACAAGTCCCATTTTCCCTCTTATCCATTTCAACTGAAGTGTTCTTACATCCACACCGTCAATTCTCACAACCCCATTATCTGCATCGTAGAATCGTTGGACTAATCCAATGGCCGTTGACTTGCCACTCCCACTGGCTCCAACAAGAGCAACAGTTTGCCCTGCTTCAATTTTTAGATTAAAATCTTTGAGCACAACAGAGTCAGGCCTAGAAGGGTAGGTGAATTTGACATGTTCGAATTCTAGTTGGCCTTTGATTTTCTCTAGTACAAGACCTTTGTTCCCTTCTCCATCGATTTGTGGTACCCGATCAATCCTATGGAAAATTCTTTGAGCAGCAACTGAGGCTTCTGTGAAGTATTTCAGGTCTGGAAGTGCCATTCCAAGAGATCTGCATTAATAATAATCATACAAATTATGGCCTTGTTAATTATTTTTGGTGAAGTAATTAATTATGCACGTTTTTTGTGTATAGTGACTCAAAGGTTAATTATTAACTAGTTAGGTAAGATCAATGATGTTTATTCTGTATATTTTAATTGATTCCTAGTATAATCATTCCTCTCCTTTTCCTAGCCTTTTGCTTTACTAATTAATTAATTATGTATTATTCCAAACTAATTTTACTTATTATAATGTAAATTAAAGTTCCATGTTGATTATTAAAGTTTAGACATGATTGTATTTTGGTTAACTATAAGCAGGCCATTTGCTACCGACAATTCAGTTTCTACTTTCTGTGATTTATTCTTACTTGTCTCTAGCTTATAACAAAACTATAATGTAAGTTGTTATAATAATTTGTTAGTAATAAAATGACATATTAATAACTAGTGATTCCATCAAAAAAAGACATAAACTAGCGTAAGGATGGAGTGAATAATTATATATATTAGGCAACTTTATGAGCAGTAATTTACCACCAAAATAACCTATATGTCATGATGATACAATAGATTAATTGTTTGACTACAATACTAATTAGACATTAAACCAGTGCATGTATGCTTATTTGATTGAATAAGCATGAACTTAATTAATTGATTAATAGTATAAGTTATGTTATCCTAACAAATTATTTGACAGGGTACCAAATGTATATATAGAAAAAAAAAATCAGCATATTGTATATGTTAAAGTGTCAAACATTGTATTCACGTAGCGCGTTAACTACGTTATGATTTGATTAATAATTTTTTATATTATTTATTATATGTGAGACTTGATATTAAATTGCACCAATAATTATATATTATTTTTTGTACTTCTTGATACCCTTTAAGATTTCTCAATTTTCGATATATGTACATCTCTCTTTTATTATTATTATTATTTTTTGAGAATAATCTTATGACCTAAAATTATTAAAACACAACTTTTGTGTACAAAAAGTAACAAAATAAAAAAGAAGAAATTCGCTTTGAAATAAAATGAGATTCTATACTACTAGTCCTTAGGAAACATCATATATAGTACTATATTAGCTATACTAGTATAATATTGTAAGACTTAATTTTCCTTACGCGCATTTACTTTTTTAATAAACATGATTCATATTCATACATAAAAGCTGGTTGATTAATTATATATTTTGTTTTTAAGGGAAAATGGGGAATTCATGCATACTTGCATATATATAATTAAAGACACATGACTTGACTACATACATTATAAAGAATGCATTCATATGTATATATACTTATAAAATGATGGAGAGAAGAGTAGAATATACATACAGTCCACTCAATACGAATGAGACGCCAGCAGCATAGATCCTTCCACCACTTTCACCTTTATACATAACCAAACGACTCCCATACCAAGCAAGAAAAGCCCATATCATAAAAGCCAGCCCTGTGCTCCCCACAGCCAAACCTTTTGCAATGCCTTGTTTGATTCCCAACGACGTCGTTTTGTCCAATATGATTGAGTACCTCTCAACAATTCTCTTCTCTGCAGTGAACGAGTAAATCGTTCTAATTGAGCTCAAGGCTTGTTCCACTATTGCGTTTGCCTTACTATATTCCTTGTGTGACTTTCTAGACAAGTAGACTAGGTACTTGCCGTAAATCATTCCCGGTATGATTAAAACCAGTAATGTTGGGAATGCTACTAAGGATAATCTCCATGAGAAGAAAGTTGAGAAAGCTAGCCCAGATATGAACACTGAAGAGTGCATCAGAAATATTGGTACCTGTAGATTAAACCAACCAAGTTAATAAAAAACATAACACTATGTATGTGATGTTATGTTATGTATGTATATATATACCTTTTCACTTAGAAGTTCTTGTATGAGAGAAGTGTCTTTGGAGATACTGTTGATGACTTCTGACGTGGTTGCTTCTTGTGAATCGAAAAAACCAACTTCTTGTCTTAGAACAGCTTCTAAGTACTTGTAACGCATCCTTAAAACTTGTCTTTCGCTTGTTTTACTCCAACAATAACCTTCTGTAATAATCATTAATTACTTGATGTTAATTAAGTAATAATCTTAATTAGTTACTTTATTCTTATACATTAATAATAAATATAAGATAATTTTGCTATAATTGTACTTATTATACACCAAAAGGCATATATTGAGTGTGTAATTAATTATTCATCACTTTTTTCTTTTTTACCCAAACATTAGGGTTTCACTTGAATTAATTTTTCAACTACTACTGGTACTGACGATAATGTCTCCTTTCAATACGACCGAGGAAACTAGACACATATATATGACTAGCTTGTTGTATTTTGAGATTAATTTACATACTTAAAAAAGCAAAAGCAAAAAAGAAAAACAGTATACGCATATAAATTAAGTGGTTTGAACTTATAATTACCCATAAAAGCCACCACCATTACTGCTAAACCCAAGTATACGAAGTTCAAACTACACTGTTGAAAAAGAAAAGAAAAGTAAAGACAAGAAAAATGTGAGAAAGACAAGAAAACACAAATAATCAAAGATTATATATACACGTTTTGTAAATATATGGGTTGAAATAATAATTTGTTGACCATATATATGTAATAGTGTTACAAAACAAACCTTTTGAACCTCGTCCATGAAATTAGTCCCAGCATGATTGTTTTGAGTCTGGCCATATCCCAAACTATTCATGAGACGGCTAGCGAAGACTAACAAGCAGTTTGTTGACATTCCATCTCCAATAGCTCCAACTGTACCCAAAATCATCAGCAAAATATCCACCCAATCTGCATATCTAAAAATTATCATCAAATTTGAACTACTGTTATCACTATTATTACTCCTCGTCATTATTCTTCTCTCATCTCCACTTTTCTCCAACTTTATTTCCTTCTTGGCAGAACCCATTTCTTCTCTTCCCTTCCTTTTTAGTTCTTACTTATTTATTTGGAACCTCATGAGTCTTCTATGTTTATATATATATAAATATTTGCGTGTGTGTACACATACAGAGAGAGAGATTATTAATTAATTGTTGGAAATTAATTAAGAATATAATATATAATAGTTAATTATATTAATTTTAATAATAGTGACCAACTAGTGAATTTCCATATTGAATCAATTTTATTGATGGTGATAGCTAGGCTTTATGTCTTTTTTTTCTAAATTTATATATTATATAATTATATAAAAATGTGGTAATAATGGTGGTTACTTTCAAAACCCACCTGATCTAGAATCGGTGAAATGACCATTTATATGCAGAGAGAGAGAGAGAGAGAGAGAGTACTGTTCAACAAAAGATGACTATGACCCACTATGCAATTGGCCAGTTTTATTTTGTTTTTTTTGCTCCTTCTTCCTTTTTTTTTTTTTTTATCAATAAAGCTTTTAATTTTTTTTAAGTTTAAGTTGGAGTGATCTGCTAGGCTACTTTTAAATTCATGTCGTTTTTGGTTGATCCACTTTTTCGTTCAATCCATTTATGTCATTGTTGTAAATAACTATATATGCATTTTTGTGTCACTAAATAGTTTCCATTTTGGCTTTATCTATCTTTATATATTAAAAGTGTCTATCTAACGGCAATTCTTGGTTTAACAGAATATACTTAAAAATAAAAGAATATTCTGTTAAATTTAACGATTAGGCTGTTAAATTTAACGATTAGGTTTGATCTCCCGTTAACAAATAAACCCAATAATTAAACCAAAAAATTAAACAATCTTTTAAATATTAATAATCTCTTTTTAAATTAAAAAAATCATCTTAGCCACATATCTCTCTAACAAACCTATCTTGGGAGAATATTAATATTTTTTTTTATTATTTTTTAAAAAATAAAAATCTTTATATATTAAAGTTAACCTCACGTTATCTAATGTTTTCTCTGGATAAGCATAGGAAACAGAAATACCACTTCTATCTTTGTGTGATTGCAGATATACCACTTCTGTCATTGACCCACTTTTTAGCTTTATAAATGGAGATGTTCATATAATATTAACACTTTACAGAATATTTATAGATATAAACTTACATTACAATGCTATGTTAAAAAAAAAACTAAATAGAATAATCTACTACTCCAATAATAAATTTATTTACAAATTTATAATTACACTAATATTATTTTTAATACATTATTAAATAATATTTCAAATATAAATATTTAATTTTTTCAAACAAAAAATTTATAATCTTTAAAAATAAAATACATTCAAAATCTTAAAAAGACTAAAATCTTAAATAAAACTAGCAATACGTGGCTCAGCACGTACATTCACCTAGTATATTTTAAAAGTATATTTATATTGGTGTTGTTGTAAATTATGCATGCGTAATTTTTCTTTATGATCATATTATTATATATTAGGTTAAAATCGTAATAAATAATGGAGATGGATCTAGAGGGATGAGATGAGGCAATTCTTTTTGTAATTAATTACTTTATTTTATTTTATAATTCATAATATTATCATAGCTCTTTCCTTTTTCTTTTCGGATTTTTCCCTTAGCCACACACAATATCATTTTTATTTTTTATTATTATTAATCTTTGGCAAAATAACCTTTATATATATATATATATATATATTTATATATATATACACAAATCCCGTAATCTCAGCACACATATCATATAAATTATAAAAATGGTTGAATTATTAAAATTGGGAAAAAGAGTTAATAAATAGGATCTCCCTAGTTCCCACTCTAAGCTATTGGGTTTTCGGTTAATAAATATATATTTCTAGTTTATTAAAAAAAAAATTATTTGTACCTCAAATAAGTACATTTATTATTTAAAAAAATAAATTTAAATCATTTTTAAAAATTACTTTGAATATTTTTTTTATTTTTTTTCTTATATTGTTTTATGTTAATTTTAATATTTATTTTAATTTTATTTACATATATTTTGCCTAAATTATGTATTTATTTTTTTTTTATTTTTTTTTTCTTAGAAATTTTTATATAATTTTTATTTTATTTTTTGTTATAATATTTAAAATATAATTTATTTTTATTTGGTAGGTATATTCTTTAAAAATATAAATAGAATATAAATTAGAAGAAAAAAGTTAAAAAAGTTTAATACAATTAAAGATATAAATTTGGGAAATTACCCCATATATATTATTTTTTTAATTTTTTTTTTAAATTTACGGTTAGTGTTTTTAAAGTGGTTGCAGCGCTAGTTACAAAATGGGTTTCTATACGATTTGTTGTTATAAATTAGGTTGCAACACTGATTGCAATATGTATTTCTATGTAGAATTCTGTAAAAATACAAAAAAAAAAACTGTTTTGAAGTATAAAAATAAAAAAAAAAAATCTTATAAATTTATATAAATAAAAATTATTAAAATAAGTATTTTTATAAATTTTTAAGGTGTGAATAAAATTTGTGGCATGTTATAATTTCAGTCTACATAAATTGCCACAATAGCTACATGGTAATAAAAAAATTAGGAAAGCAAGGGATAACTAATATATATTATATAATGTATATGGCATATATATAATGGTTTTTAATTTAGCTGCATCCCAAAATCGTATACTGCCATCCCACTATGTCCTAATTAGCTGTATATGTTGGACTTCATTTTTCTTATTATATATATGCAAATATTATAAGGCATAATAATAAATATACAAAATCAGCATGGTACCATTTTGATTTTCTTTTCAAAACTTTATAATTATATATAACCTTTAATTTCCGTTTTACTATTTATCAGTATTATCTTTAAATGGCCAACATGACCTATAAATTTCCTAAAGCTACATGTGTATGGAGCGAATAGCTTCTCTCATCTCTCTGCTGTCCTTTTGTCCATCTTTTTTTTTTTTTTGGATCCTCCAAATATCAATTAATAATATTCTAAAAAATGTACATTATTTATTTTACACTTCATTTTGACCTTTAATAATATTATTTGTTTGATCGTGGCCAGATCAAATATTATAATATTATTCCTTTTTCTTTTTAACAATATACAATGATCACCAATAATACTAATTACTATTAATTAAAATATATCCACATATATTCATTAAAAATGGTGAATATTAATATTATTATTTTTTTCAATAACATGATTTCATAAAAATTAACCAATACATATGTATAAAATGTATATTATATATAAGGTAAAGAAAAAAATTTGATCTAAACATTCAATATTTTTACTCAACCAACATAACATTTGTAATAAATTACAATTTTGTCGTGCCTAATCCTTTATTTGGAAGTTAAATTTTAGTGGAGAAAAAAAAAATAAGTAAGAAAAATATAAGAAAAAAAAGGAGCGGAAATAATAATAATAAAAAAAATCAATTTCGCATATATAGTATAAAAATTATATGGAAAAACAATTGATTTAACAAAATTTTTTATATTAAACATGAAAATTTCTCTACCTTTGATCATGTTGTTAACAAAGAGACACCGTGGATGAATCCACCATCAAGTAGATTGAAATTGAACACGACACTGCAGTTAACAAGAAGAACAATTTTTTTGGTTTTGGTACGATTCTTCGTAACAGCAGTGGTAATATTATCGCTACTATGTCGGTACCTTTCCCAGGCACCTTTAAACCAGAAATCATGGAAGCTATGACTCTTATGTATGGTTTGCAATGGCTTAAAGATCTTCGTTTACCAACTCATTTTATAGAGACTGATTCTCTTTTAGTGGTCAAAGGATTACAATCCTCCCATGCTTCCACCTCTGAATTTCATTGTCTGTTAGCTAATATTTCTCTTTTAGTGTCCAACTTTCCTAGAGTGCAGATTTTTCATGTATTTAAATCTGCTAATACTACTGCTCACTTGCTTGCAAAGTATGCTCTTTCGGTGAACACTATTTATTTTTGGTTGGAAGTTGTTCCTCCACCTCTTAATGCTTGTTGTATTATCAACTCTTGATTTAATATAATTTGCATTTTTTTCAAAAAATAAAATAAAAAAAAACATGAAAATTGATTTTATTTTATTTTTTATTTCTATTTTTATTTTATTTTATTGTTTTTTTTTTTTTTTTTGCATTTTTCACACTTTTTTTCTAGAAATAATTTTTTTTTTTTTCACCAAAAAATTCAACTTGCCTAAAAACACAAATTGTTCCTAATTAATACGTACAAGTCGTTAATGCCTTTAGTATTAAGAATGTCTTTAGTATTAATATGTTGTTTTTAATACTTTCGTTCCTAATTAAAGCCCACGTCGCTGTATATTGTAGTGCTCTAATTAAACATCCTAACTCAAGCAAAATCACCATTCACAAAAGCCTAGATCATCAGATATATCCAGCTTTCATTACAATATTTTCTAACTGATTATATTAACATTTAAATTATATGTTCTAGTTCTATACGAAAAGGATTTCAATGAGATTTCATGAGTTCATGTTATATTCCTTGTTTTTTTCCTTATATATAATACCACCAAATTTTACAGTTATTTTATGCGTAAGGTCCTTTACAGATGGATTTGGTTCAGATTTTTAATTTTTTTCAAACAAAACCACTATTACGGTTTTTTAAAAATTCAAAACCAAACAAAACCAATAAAATGATCAAACCAAATCAAACCACTAAGAAACAGATTGATTTGGTTTGAACCATAATTTGTATTTTATAGTTGCTCTATTTTTTTTTATTCAATAATTATTTATTTTTTCTAACAATAAAAAATTATTATCGTAAAAATATAAACTTAATATCAATATTCTACTTAAAGTTGTTCTTAAATATATTAACATTTTGTCAAAAAAAAAAAAAACATTATAAGTATATGGGTAAATAGTGGCATAAGTACCCAAAGTTTTGGGTTTGTAAGCGGCATGAACCCAATGATTTTTTTTAGCGGTATAAGTACCCAATGTTTATAAAACTGTAATTTTCTTTCAGTTTCATCAGTACAGACTCTGTTATTGTCTTAAACAGGACACATATAAGACTCAAATTCTAGATTATTTGGTCTGGACGAAAATATGTAGTATCAGTTACTTCCAAATCTTATTTTAATAAATTTAAAACGGAGCCTGTACTGACGAAAATAGAGAAAAATTATATTTTTTTACAAACATTGGGTACTTATACCACTAAAAAAAATCATTGGCTTTATGCCACTTACAAACTCAAAACTTTGGATACTTATGGCGCTATTTACCCTAAGTATATATATAATAATTATACGGATTGGTTTAGTTTGAACCGTTACTGAGATTTTTAAAACCGTGATCGAAACGAGAATTTAAAACAGTCTAGATTGATTAAATCATTCACGTTGAATTCATTTAGTCGGCCGATCTCAAATAGTTGGTCCAAATTAATTGATATTTGGAACAACAAATTGCGAATTATGACATTCCTACGTTTGGTCTAGAAGTAATAACGGAGGGCAGTTAGTTTAAGCAAAAAAAAAAAAAAATTGTTGTTTCTTTTTTTTTTTTTGCCAAATGAATTCGAATATAATACACATGTATATTTATTATTGATAATTAATAAAACATTACAAAATGTAATTACTTTTGTTATTTTATAGAATTAAAAAAAAAAACAAAAATTAAATGCGTCGTCTATTTATAATTTTTTATTACTAGAAAAAGCTAATCAACCATATATCCATTTTTAGGATAGATAATATTATTGGGTATTAATTTGTGATCAATAACTTAACATATTTTATAATATTTATTAAATTAAATGATGTAAATAGAGTTTTTTAATTATCATACTTAATTATAACAATAATAATATAATATATTGAGTGGTACTACTAGGTAGCTAGGCACCATTAATTAATTGGTGCCTTAATTTTCTCACCTCTCTTTTATTAAGAGCATTGCTATTGGACACCAGCGGTGTCTAACACTTTTAAGACATGTCGCCTTACAATTGGTTAGCGATACTCCCTAAAAGCTATTATATTAAACTATATATGAAACCCGATACTAAATTACGCCAATAGCGATATTGACACGAGGGTGCTTGGCACTAATAGTGCCTTTTAACATTTCTCTTTATAAATTTTCACATGTTCTTTCGCCACCAAAACAATATTGTTACATGTTCTTTGATGACTTACACTATGTTTGATGAGATAGATGGAGAGGATAAAGGATGGAGAGTTGAGAGAAGATAGAAAATATAAGGGAGGGAGAGTATAGTAGTTATCCTTTCAAGTTGTTTGGAAAGAAGGATGGAGAGATGAAGGGATACATTACTATATATTTATAAAATTATTTTATTATCCATTTATTTATTTTTTTATAATTTTTTTTATGATAGTGTATTTGTAATTTTAAAATAAATAAAAAAGAAGAGTATAAATCCTCCCATTTGAGGAAGGATTTAAAATGGTGGGCCCAAATAAATTGTAAATCATTCCACCTCTCCTCTCCCTCCCACAATCCTCTATGCCAAACAAATGGATTTTCCATCTCCCACCACCCCTCTCCCTCCTTCCCTCTCCATCCACCCATGGCTCCCTCCTTCCAAACAGATCCTTAATTACAAGTGGCATTAAAAGTAGAAAAATCGTGGTAGCTTATCACTTGTCAATTAATATGCAAATTATTAGAGATTTTATATATTCGAATAAGTTATTATTATTAGTGAAAATTGGTCCAAAGAGCAGGGTTTTAACTAATGGAGCATCAAAGCAAGTGTGGTGGTAGCCAGTACAACTGATTCACTCACATGTATTTTATTATAATTTGTTAACCTCAGCATCAATCCTTTACATAGATATATTCTTAAAGTCATCATAGATTGAATTTGTATGTCACGTACGTTTCCCATGTTCTTTGACTCGTTTTCAATGCATAAAGCGTGGATTTAATTTTCAACTCTCTTATATTATCGGTATATATATATATAAATATATTAATTAACTTTGTGATCATTCTTTCGTTCAAATCATGTTTCCACATCGAATATTATTCCTTATTTAATTTTTTTTTTTTTTTAAAAAAAAATTCTTGGTATATATACTTAATCATAGCGTAGGTAATATTATACATAAATTTTTAAAACATACAAGATCTTAATTGTAGGATATGCTGTAATGCGAGCAAGCTATAAACTCTTAATAATTACCGATTAGATATAATTAAGTATATTAATTAAAGGAATAATTGGAAAAATGGTTTTTTTCTTTTTAAGTTATTGTTTTGCATTTTTATCTACTTTAATAATTAATTATAAATTTATTCTAAGCGATGATTAAATATAATTAAGTGTATAAAAGGCCATATCTAAGTTTGAGTACCGTATTGTATATCAATTTTATATTTTTTATTTTAATTTTTATCTTTTTTATTATTTTTTAAGTTAGTTTTATAGATTATATTCTCATTACGTGTGTTAAACGATTTTAATTTTGATAAGATGTGTGAGATTATATTTAATACTTTGATTATAAAATATTATATTTATTAATTAAAATTATTTTTGTAGTTATATCTAATTAATGTGTAATAAAAAATAATATTTCTCAACTTATTTCTAAAAATTTGGCAAATATAATTTTAAATACAGTCTATTAGAAAACTAATTCTTTAAAGAATGCTAAAATTATATATATCACTTTATACACATCATCAATATTTAATTGATAGAGAACTAATTATAAGCACAATCAAATACAATAGCTATACCTACAAAA
This sequence comes from Cannabis sativa, assembly GCF_029168945.1. Lineage (NCBI taxonomy): Eukaryota > Viridiplantae > Streptophyta > Magnoliopsida > Rosales > Cannabaceae > Cannabis > Cannabis sativa. The sequence continues at coordinate 67,928,046 of NC_083601.1, forward strand.
ATGTTATAGAAATTAGAAATTGAGCCTATTAAACTCTTGCCTTGTGGTACGTATTTATAGGTTCGTGACTTAAACTAAATTAATTAAGAAACCACCAACATATGTTAGAAATAGAATATACACACTTTCCCTATTATATACCTAACTTAATTTCATTACAATTAGCATCACTCTATTTGTAATAAATTAACAATGTAATTAAGTCTACTCAAAATAATATCATTACGTACGTGGCCACTATATATAATTGATAAACAAATATGTGACTTCTAAACTTGTATTTGCTAATTGATGTTCTTAAGCTTCCCTTTTTTCCAAAATATATCCCCCAGTTTTAGGGGCGCCAAAAGCAAGTTTGGTATTATTATTATTATTATTATCATTATTATTATTATTATTATTATTATTATTATTATTTGCAATAATAATACAATATTATATTAGTGCAAGCTATTTCCATACTATTATTAAAAAAGAAAAAGAAAAACTAGGGCTAGAAATTTAGGAAGAAGCAAGCAAGTGAAGGGACCCCAACTTGTGACAATAATGGTGCTGGTGTGTGAATGGATACTTCAGTCTGAATACAATATATAATTATATATTTCTTATACAATGTGGAGGATCGTTTTCTTTATTGCCCCACTTATTATAATTAGAAGAGAAGTTAATCTTGTATTACTTTAAAAAAATCTTTCTCCATAGAATAATAATAAATTGACCCAAAAATCACAATAAATGAAGGCTCGTCTTTTTAAGTATTGGGTCACAAACAAATAATTAAACCTGCCACAAATCTCATCGTCTAAAATATAACTACACATCGATATCGAATGTTATTTAACTTTTGCTTTCAATACGAATAAAATATTTTCCCGATATTGTGACTGATGTGAACATATGAATCACGTGCGTTAATTGAATTTGAGACTAATTAATAAGAATGTTAATTGTATATATATATATATTAGTACTCTATTAATGATTTAAATATTTTAATTTCATAGTGGCTATAGTTAGGCAAATCGGAAACATTACATTAATAAGAATAATAACCTATTTGTTTAGGCAAAACTGATTGACTTATTCAGTCCCAGAGAACTATTATAATTTGAACTCAAGGAATAATTAATATGCTCATTTAGTTAATATCCACTGAGAACTTCAAGCTTAAAGTAAAAACATATTACTATTAATTTATAAAAAGGTTTAATATGTATTCTTATTAATGACACATTGTACATTATTATTCACCATATTCATGTAAAAATCCGGCTTCTAATTAATGGATTTGGTACAACAACACTTGTCTTTTTATATAACATTTTACTTATCGTTCCATACATTAATAGGTTTGCCGCCCATTATAAAGTAAAAAAGCACCAATTTACTCCAATTAATTTTTTTTTTACATCTTTACGATAATTTATAAAAATATAAAAAAAATTATATAAAAAGAATAAGAAAATAACATTAAAACAACATTAAAAAAAATAATATACAAATAACACAAAATTAATAATAAAATAATAAAAATATAACATAAAAATATACCAAAAAATCATATTTTATGTACACAAAATTTAAAAAATTATAAAAATATTAAAAAGTCGTACAATATTTTTTTTTTAATTTTTTTGTTGTTTACGTATTTTTTTAAAATTATCTCAAATAAAAATCAATTGGCCTTTGAATTAATTGGTAACATATACATATATCGGGTATGCTCTTAATGGGTATTACATGCATATTTTATTCTTGACCATTGAATCAAATATCTAATGGTTGATATTTATAATCATTAATTAAATATTAAAAAATTAATATTTTCTATTTTGTTATTCTATATATTCCTTAAATAGATAAAACTATTAATAGAAATAAAAAATTTATAAATGGAATTGTTATTTAAAAAATAAAACACACTAAAAAACTAACAAACTATTTTTTTTAATAAAAATTATTTTAAAGATTAAAAAGAAAAAAAAATGTATATTTATCTTTTTATAAAATTTCTTCAAACTAGAATTTTAAATTGCATTACTGAAAACAAAAAAAATAATAATTTTAAGCTTTAAACTGTAATACATATAAAATGTATAAGATTTTTTCTAAACCTAAAATCTTTAATTTTATAATAATTAACAATTATTTATATGTTTTTATTTTTTTTAAAATACTTGAGCTTACCAAATCTATAAGAACAAAACCAATGAAGAAAATTTTAACAAAAAAAAAAAGAATGAAGAAAAAGTGTCATAAACATTATTGAATAATGGCAATTGCCAACACAAGAATTTCAGCACAAAAAATTATATTTGATCCCTAGACAAGATTATCATCTTCCAATCCTAAAAATATAAATAATGAACAACACCTCATTAGTTATTCCAGGAGAATGATGCATGGTAATATCAAAAAAATCATTGGATGATAATAATATTTCTCTAACAATGATAGCCTAAGTAAGAACTAAGAAGTATTGTAGCGTTTTATTTTTAAGAGTATGAATAATATTAAGACAATTAGATTCCACAATCAAGCTCTTATTCTCCTAATAAAAAAAACACATTAATGTACATGTAAATGATTTTTAGTTTTACAATAATAAATTATTAATAAACTCACAATTTCATAAAATAATAAAGTAGTAATTTTAATTAATTTTTAAAAATAATTTATAATTTTTTTTCAAACTATTAGTTGTAATTATTATTTCCAGTTTTATAAAAAATAAATATAATTTTTTTAAAAAAAAAATAATTGTTAGAAACTTGCCATAAAAGGTTATTAGATTGTTACCTTATTAATTTTTTTACCCATTAAGAAGTATTCCATAAATATATATATATATATATATATATAAGAATAAGAAAATATATTTATACTATAGGGATAAAATAGGTGTTCTTATCATAAAATTATTTTATATATATTAGGTAATAGTATCTCCACTTAGTTTCACCCAAGCTTCATCCTGGTCATAGATAACTCACTTATTTGCTTAGAGTTGTATTAGAGTTGCTATTAATTAATTATTAATTTACATAATAAATAAGGGAAAAAAACAGAAAAATACAAAAAAGGAAAAAAAATTACAAAAATACTTTGGGCCGGCCCATTAAACATTTATACAGTCCACATATAAATATTTACAAAAATACCACATGCACTAAGTCTTCAGCTGTACAGAGCGAACCATGAAGGTGAAAATACCGCGATCGTTTCAAAACTGGAAAACAACCAAAATGAAACCAAAACGATAAAAATACAACTATTAATTCTGGCAAAATAAACTGGAAAAGAAGACCTGCAATGATCTCAACAGAAAATGACGAAAAAAAATCAAAAAAACTGTATGATGTGAAAATTTAAAAAAAAACCTCATGAATAATACATGTACGTTATATACAGTTGCATTTTGATTGATTACTGGTTTCCAATATAAATATATTTTTTTAGAAACACAATAAGAAGAGTAAATTCGAATTAAGGTACAACCAGTTACGTATAAGTCTGTTTATTTTTTGTTTTGGTTGCCTTATAGTTGCATTATCGTTTTATTACAGTTTATATATTATGCATGAATTTAATTTGACGGGGACCAAAAAATAGTAGTTATAATGAAATAGTTGCATATTAGTTTTATAATGAAATAATATATGCAAGTAGCAAAACTATAATAAAACTACTAAACAACTGTATACAAACTAAAATACAGGAAAAACTCTTTGAACATCAACATCCATGATAAATCTCATTGTTACCCATTGATGATATAAAAATGGACAAGAAACAACTAGACAAAAAACATATTTAAAAAAAATACATACAGAAGGTGTTTACACTATTAAAAAACTATGAAAAAACTATTAAAAAATGAGAAATAATTAAATGAAGAAACTGAAATGAAAAACAATAAAACATCTGAAAAAACAAAAACAGAAAAAAAAAACAAAAAAAACAGAAATTAAGACTAAACAAACGAAAATGAAAAACTCATAAAAAGAACAAATAAATTAAACTAAAAAATAAAAGCCCTAAAAAACTAAACAAAACTAAAAGAAATGTTAAAATGAAAAACCTAAAATAGTAAAATCAATAAACACAAAACACAATAATGTCAAATACGAAAAAAATTTCAACAAGGGGGGAAACGAAAAAGAAACCGAAAACAAACCTGAGATCGAAGACCAGCTCCATCTTAATCATTTTTTGAGCATCATCTTGATGAATTTTTTCCTGAGCATCATCTTAATCATTACAGTTATGGGATTCGGTAATGGGAGTTGAAAAAAAATTAAAGAACAAAAAGAAGAGGGAAATCGAGTTGGGATTGTGGAGGGGGAAGTGTTTAGCTATGGAGGTTAATATTTAAAAAGAAAAAAAACTGAAAAAGAAATGAAAAATAAAAAGAAAAAAGAAGAGAAAAAAAAAGAGAGAAATGATATATAGAAAGATTGATGTGGTACATCAATCTCACGTGTCAATCAAGAAAGCATTTATTGTGTGTGCATGTGGTACAAATGTAAAAAATTAAAAGAAAAGGGTATAAATGTTTGGGTAACCGTGTAGTGGTTTTTTGGTAATAAAATTAATATTTTGTATTTTTAATGTAAAAATTTCAATAAATAAAATTAAAATTAATACAATTTAATTATATTTTTAAATATATAAAATTTAATCTAGTTTTAAATTTATTTATAAAAAAATATATCTAACTAATTATATTAAACAATAAAATAAGTAAATAAATTTAAGTATTTTAAACAAAATAATTAATAAATTTATTATAAAGTATGATTGGTTAATTAAATTAAGGTCTAATTTAAATTTGAATTAAGATTTATATAAAACATAATTATTTATTTTTGTTGATACTTTTAAATTAAATTTAGATATTTAAAAAAAAATTAAAAAAATAATTAACTAATTGATTTAACGGTATTAATATTTTTTTGATGAAAAAAAAAACTGCTAATTGTAAAGGAAAAATAAAAATAATCTCATTAAATCAACAATTTCTGTTAAATATAGCTACATTTTATATAACAGAGATATAGATACAAAAATATTAATTGAAAAATATAGAAATTTTTGCAGCATGAAAAATACATATATTACTTTTCATATGTTCACTAATGGGAACGCTTTTTTTTTTTTTTTCAAAGGGGTAATGGGAACTCATTTAAGTGGTGACATTGTGAAACTTTATTCCTATAATATAATCACACACACTTCAAGCAGTTAGAATTAAGTTTGTTAATTAAGTAATGTTTTCTGTTCTTTTCATTATTGTGTCTTATCTTATTCAATAGTAGTAGCTTTTTTTTGACAACACAAAATAAATTTATTATTTATTTATTTATTTATTAAATTAAAGGATAACATTCATTAAAGAAAAAAAAATAGTCATTATAATAATACATAATTTAGACAATAAATCATAAACCTACAAAATGCTACCTGAAGATACAGGTGTACAGAAAATCATTCAATTCAATTACAATCGACTGATCCATTTTCAGTCGATCCAATAGAATCGGATATCCAATCATAATTGGATCGGATCAGATGTAAATTTTGAAAATCTAATCGGATCGGATCGGTTGTTGGATGGGACATCCGATCCAATGGATAACCGACCAAACTAATCTAATTATTATCCAATAAATCATCCAATTATATTTATATATTTTTAAAATACATTTATAATTTTATATATTTAATATATTATATTTAAAAAAATATATATTAATTAATTTAATATTCATTTAACACATGAGATTAAAAAAATTCAAATTTTAAAATATTAATTTTCATCATCCTAAAACGCTAATAAAATTATCAATGCATATTGAATAAATTTTATTTTTTAGTGGTTTTATTATGAAATCATGAGAATTAGATTGGACTAAACTAATATTTATTATGTATGTTGGATTATTAAGTTTTAAATTATATTTTTTATACATATATATTTTTCTTTTTAATGAAATCAACTTAAATGGTAGCTAAAATAGATTGGATGGATCCAATTCAATCCAATAAAAATCCAATCAATGCATCCAATGGTTAGAACCGATCCAATCCAATACATCCATTGGATCGGATCGGATGACTCAATTCGATTGGATTGGATCGGATGACAAAATTCAATATCCAATAAATAATTGGATTGGATCGGTTGGGTCCAAATCCATTGGATGTGATCCAATGAACACCCCTACCTGAAGAGAGACAAGAGCTACACATTAATCAATGGACAATTTTATTTGAATATCGTTCAACAAAATGTAAATAAACATTACTAAGATTATTTAAAAAAACTCCTTTAGTCATGAACCAACAAATCAAATTCTCAAGGCATATGCAAATTACTCTCGATAGCTTGGACACAAACTAAGTTGTCCGTTTCCAGTAGAACTTGATCCCATTGGTGTCTATCTATCCAACTTAACACCTCTTTGATACCAATAATTTTAACTATTTTTGGCTTAATGTGGCCCCTCTTCCCACGATGAAAGCTTCCAGGACTTGACCACCATTATCACGCACTAAGAAACTCATTCTAGACCAACCAACTGATTCAAATAAAGTTCCATCAACATTTACTTTAATATGAGAAATACCAATTAAAGTCTAATGCACAAGAGCACTTACAACAGTCGTAGGTGAAGACAAGGAACTATGAGTCCTTAATTGTGCATATAAAAATTTATCAAGTAGAGGTCTAGCTGAAAGAACAATAAAACCTGTTGTTGGTGACTTATGTTGCCAAATGACATCATTATGTGCACACCATATTGCCCACACCACCATTGCTTCTTCCAAAGCTCCATTACCAAGCCCAGTCGTGCGCTCCATAAACCATGCGTCAAAATTAATATTTGTCCAATTATGGACATCCACACTACAAGAAATGAGACTTTTTATCCCACTTTTATATATGATTTAAAATAAAAAATGGATAAAAAAGTATGTTGGAATATTTTATCCCACTTTTTAATTTAGCACTTAATAGATGAAGATATATTTAAGGACAAGGGTTGTGTTTGGTTTGACCTTAAAAAAGAAAAATTACACAATAAAAATGAGTTAAAGATGAGTTTTTGAATTACCAGGAAAACAAGTCCCTAATGGGTGAGGTATTGACTTTTATCCCACTTTGGAACAAGGACCTTATTTGGCTGGTCCTAAATATTTTTTGTGTTTCTGGCAAGGGACAAGTGGACACAAGACAGATGACCAAAGCCCATCTATGGGCCCTAAACAACAAGAATTGAGCCAAGCCCAATATAAAAGTTGGCCTTCCGGGAAGGCAATCGTGGTGCACAACTAAGTAAGCTTTCGCCAAGTGCAATCCGTATTGGGAGAACTTCAAGTTCCGCGTAGCCGAAGAGACCCATTAGCATGAATCTGGAGGCCAACAGTAGTTTCCCATTTGTCAATCTGCACAGAATAAGAGAGTTACTTTCCACAAATCTCGGCCAGAAGATCATATCAAGCTAAAAGGGAAACTACCTAAAAGAAAGATCGAGTAATTAATTCACAATTATAGGACACGGTAATGACAGCCTGATCATGTTCAACCTTCCTAGTCTGCACACCGATCACCTCATGGGCTGGGCCTCACAAATACAACCCTAGCTTGTGTATTTTTCATGTAAACTCCCCATTAAAGGGAGAGGGAAACTAAGTGTAATTCCTGTAAACTCTACAATTACCCAACAAATCCTTCAAATTAAGGGTTAAATTCTCTTGCAATATTTGCTCAGGGAAAAACAGAGAACATATACGCATTGTATTTCCAAAGGCTTTTCTAGCTAAAATACATAATAATATCGACTCATGGAGTAAGGCTCTTTAATGCCCCAACTACGTAAAAAACTCTAAGTGTTGTTCTGTTTCTCTCTTTGAAGTATTTATTTATTCAGTTCTAATTTCTTATAATTATTTTCTAAAAATCTCAGTAAATATTTGTTAGAAATATTTTACTAGGATCTAGATTTACTAAAAAGTATATTTCATTAACATCCTAAATATGGATATATCTCTAAAATAATGAAAATAAACACATAAGGGATTAGAAAACCTTACATTGGTTGCAGCGGAATAATATGACTCCTTCTGTTCAAGATCTCTAGCCCTTGATTCCTTTCTGCCGTAGAGCATTATCAAGATTTGAACTTGGATCTCTTTCTCTCCTTCAGGTTTGATTACCACCGTCTTACTCACTATGATTGAGTACTTGACTTGCTATGTGTGGACATGGTACTCTTTCACTAAGGGTTTGAATATGGTGAAATGTTGGAAATTATTTTACCAGGATCTTAGATCTACTCACAAGTATGTTGATTAACACCCTAAATATGAACTTTCTAAAACGATGAAATAAACACATATAAAGTTTAAGAAACCTTACATTGGGTGCAGCGGAATAATATGACTCCTTCCGTTCAGATATCTAGCCCTTGATTCCTTTCTGTAGCAGAACATTATCAATGTCTGAACCTGGATCTCTTTCTCTGAATCTTTGATGCTGAAACCTCCTTCTTGCTGAAAGTCTTTCTTCACGATCTTCCTCACTATGATTGAGGTATCACTTGCTGTGTGTGGGCACTACTCATACACTAAGAATTTCGAAATCTCAATGAGGAAGAGAGAGAGAGTGGGTTCGGCCAAAGATAGAGAGAGAGAAGTTTCAGTTTTTTATGAATGAAAAAGTAGAAAATTTAAGTGTCAGAAGAAAAGTGTAATTTTCCTGAAGCCTTCACTATCTATTTATAGCATTCCACTAGGGTTAGATTTGAATTATTTGGCATTAAAATAATGAAAATATCATAGGGAAAAACCCTACAAAAGTGGCCGGCCCTACAGAGTGGATTTGGGCCTCACTTTTTGCAATTTTGCAGTTTTATCTTTTCTGCATCTGATTTTCTCAAAAATGCCAATTTTCTAATTCAACCATTTAAATGCCAATTCTAACTATTTAATAACTATAAATAATTATTAAATAATATTGTCATTTATCATATTTATTAATTGAACCATACAAAGTATCATAATTAACAAATATGCCCCTATAAACTCTTTCTTTACAATTTCGCCCTTACTTAATGAAAAATTCACAAATAGACATAGTCTAATTTGAGAATTATAATTGATTAATCAAAACCAATTATATGAGTCTTACAAGAAATATTATCTCAACTAGTGCGGGGACCATGGGTCTATATAACCGACCTTCCAATAAGTAGATCAAGAATTTATTACTAAAATTCACTAACTTATTAATTCTTCGTTGAATACACGCATAGAACTTAGAATTGCACTCTCAGTTATATAGAATGCTCTATATGTTCCACCATATAGCCACATCATTAGTTATCCATTGTTATAATCCTAATGCGATCAATGATTTTCTATATGAATGATCTACAATGTAAAGGGATTAAATTACCGTTACACCCTACAATGTATTTATTCCTTAAAACACTTGACTCCGTATAAATGATATTTCAGCTTATGTGAAATGAGTACTCCACCATTTATGTTCGTTTGGTCAAGCTCGAAGGAGATCATCCTTTGCTTACTATTCGCCAGATAGAAGCTATAGATTCCATGTTTATGATAGCGCTCCCACTCAATTGCACTACCGTGTTCCCAAAATGTACGTATCACCCTGACCTAAAAGTAGGCTTAACTAACAAATCAAAGAACACGAATAGCCTCTCGAGATTGAGCCTAATCATATCAGGATTAAGATCATTTGATCTAGGATCAACTAGGCGATATTGACTTGAATAAATATTACGGTAAGTTTAATAAATCTAAGTCAAAGTTCAATATCGGTCCCTTCCGATGCATACTCCATGCATCCAACCTGAGCTTTACTTTAACCAATGCTCTGGAAAGAACATAGCACTTCTCCAAATGCAAGTAAACTCTGTTGTAGATTATCATATCAGTAAAACCCTGTGTCTGATAAATCTAGGAAACTTTATTCACATAGTCATGTTTACTTTCCAATGTGTTGACGGCACAATAAACAGGATCAAGTATGTGAAAAGGGTTTCAGATGAATTTATACATTATGTACATATAATCATGAAATAAATCATGTGAACCATGCAACATTAAATGTTATTTCTGATCTATATTAATAAGTAAATCAGATTATATTAAAATGAGTTTTATTTAGGGCCTAAAACCCAACATGAAGAACAATGAAGGAGACTGAAATCAATCTAGAAGGAACTCTCTTATCTACTAGTTCTCAGAGAATGAAAACTAGATTTAAGTTTGGCTAAAGAGAATAGTTGGATGAGATGAGAGCATCATGTTCCTTTTATAGTGTTTCAACTACGGCTTAAGGCTAAACTATATAGATTAAAAAAGAATAAAATATTGGGCAAAAATCAACACTAGGGCCGACCACATAAAGTACCAATCTCTAGTTACAATTTTGCTACTTTATTTCAACCATATATTCTTTTTTCAATAGTACCATATTTTCCAGTTCAATCCTATAAATGTCAAAACCATTTATTTAATAATTATAGCTAATTATCAAGTAAAATTGTCATTTATGTAATTTATTAATTAGACTATACAAAGTCTCTTAATTAATAAATTGACTCCAAAACCTCTTTTCTTCACAATTAAGCCATTGCTTAGTGAAAATTCATAAATAAGACATGGTCTAATTTTAGAATTATAATTGATTAATTAAAACCAATTAACTGAGTCTGCAAGCAGTATTACCTCAACTAGTGAGGAGACCATAGGCCTATATAACCGAGCTTTCAATAAGTAGATAAGTAGATATAGAATTCACCAAGTAAATTCTTTAACTCATTAATTCCACCTTGCGCCACTATAGATTTAGAATTGAATAACACTCTGAGTTATATAGAACGCTCTATATGTACTACGATATAGATACGTTATGATTATCCATTGTTACAATCCTAATAGTCAAAGATCCTCTATAGGTGATCTACATTGAATAGGAATAAATTTACCATTATACCCAGGGCCGACCCTGAAAAAATGGGGGCCTAAGACGATATAAAATTTTGGGCCCCTTAATAAATAAGTGGTCCAAGTAATACCATTCAACAATGAAGCAAATGATAAAAAACATGGCATAAACTCCACACTCTTTGTAACGCCTTAATGCTAAGGCACGCTACATTACTTTTTCAACTACAGTGCAATCTTTGCTAATCAAAGAATTTTTCTCGAAAATCGTGTCAAATTAAAACTTTTATATTAATTAATAAACTTTATAATATAATAAAATATTTACAAGCATCGGGATCCCGTTTTCAAACTTTTAAAAGTTAATATTCAAAAATACACAAATTACAGGTCGCACAGCGACTACCAAAATACAATCCCCAGATGTCCCGAGACCGAACACTCCATGTCGCGCTGCTTTGACATGTACAATCCCATCCGAGCTCAAGTTCACTCCTGTTCAGCCTTCGCCTTTCCTTTACCTACACATGGAAGCAGAACTGTGAGTCGATAGACTCAGTAAGAAATGCATATAACATATCACATAATTTCCGACCTGTAATTAGGCGCCCATACACCTATTTACAGGGCTTAACAGATGAGCATGAACGTTCTAACTGCTTGTGCTATTGACCATGATATCACTCCTACCAGCACTATGATCGTGCTGTAGGATCAGCACTATGTTCGTGCCGCTATGATAGCATCAATAGCACCCAAAAGTATAATTGGACATGATATCACTCTTAACCAGTACGATGACTGTACTGCTGAACCGACACAATGGTTGTGTCGCTATGATAGTACCAATTCATACTTTTTGGGGTGAATATCACTCTTAACCAGTACGATGCCTGTACTGTTGAACCGACACAATGGTTGTGTCGTTATGATATCACCCAAACATATACAATGATACACACAACATGCATATATATCATACATATACATACACCCAGATATTTATATCACACGTTATATTCAGTTCTTACCTTATTTCCGAATTCAAGTGTGCTGGCCGACCTGAACGGAAATCTTGTGCTAGATGGATGCCCTATTCACATTTTGAAACTGGGTAAGTTACATGATTTAACCCTAATCCCGGGAAACCCAAAACTAAAACCCTAGGTTCTGTTATACTCTCAATGGGTTATTCTAACTCTGGAAATGGGGAAACACCCAACTAAGGCACTGCAAAGACGAAAATTGAGAAAATGAAAGGCCCGGGGAACCCTGCCAAAACCGGCTAGCCGGTTTTTGTGGCACTGCAAACCGGCTAGCCGGTTTGCACCAGAGTTCCCAAAACCCTCCATTTGTTGCTCAATTCCCCACCAAATGCAATGAAACCTTCCAGAGTACCTAATAAGGGTATACACAACATTTTCCAACCAACAAATCACAGAACAAACCATCAACACCTAAGTTGCCATTAAAGCTCAAAGCTTTGAACTCAAAGCTCAAAGTTGCATAAAACTTAAACCAATCAATAATACCAGCTGCTAGGAACTAAAATCAACTCAAATAAACTCTAAAATTCGAACCCTAAGCATATGCAAACCTAACAGCCCGTAAACCTAGAAATCACATGTTGAAACTAACATACAACTTCAAGAACTTAAGGGGAAAAGAAGCTAGGGTTACCTTGTCTCCAAGAACACTTGAATCTCTAGTTGATTTCCAGAAAAACAATGAAGATGAGCTTGGTTTCCTTCTGGTCTAGGTTGGCCGAGCAAAGAGAGAGAGGAAAAGGAATGAATTTCCTCAATTTTGGCTTTTCTCCATCTTTCTTAATTTTCCTCAAATGAAAAGGATTCTATCTAATCCTTTGCTGCATTTTAATTAGAGTGCTAGGTGTCAAATAGTAGGGCAGTCACCTAACCCATTCTTTGAAAAAGACTAAATTACCCTTTACTTAAAACTTAAGGTATTTCTAAAGCTAGGGTAAAATGGTCAAATCCCATAACCCCGCTCAATCCCGATAATTTATTTTCCCTAAAATATTTCCCACTAAGAAATAAGGTTCCAAACTTACCCATGTGATCAAACTAGTCATCCATCGCATTTTCCGTTGTCGCCGAGCAAAAAAAATTACAAAAATAACATATTTCACATATAATCTAATTAATACCCCTAGAGTTTAATAAAATCTCCAGAATTTGAGAAATTATAACTCTAATATTTATTTCTAACTATTGGGGTCCACAATTAAATAAATTCATAAATAATTATAAAATAACAGAAATTAGTGCTAATTGCCTTTACTAATCCAAATTACTAAAGCGGTCATTACAATTATCCCCCCGTTAAAAGGATTTCGTCCTCGAAATCTAACCTGAATAGCTCTGAATGTTGAGTCCTCATATCCGACTCTAACTCCGAGGTGGCTTCTTCCACCTTACTGTTTCTCCAGAGCACCTTAACCAGAGCAATAGTCTTGTTCCGAAGAACCTTTCCTTTTCTATCAAGAATCTGTACAGGTTGCTCTTCATATGATAAGTCTTATTGCAGTTCAAGGGCTTCATAACTCAAGATATGAGTCGGGCCTAACACGTATTTCCTCAGCTTGGAAATATGAAATACGTCATGAACAGTCGACAATGCTGGTGGTAAGGCTAGCCGATACGCTACCTACCGACCTTCTCAAGTATCTGAAATGGCCCAATGAACCTAGGGCTCAACTTACCCTTCTTCCCGAAGCGCCTAATACCCTTCATTGGTAAAACCCGCAGGAAAACATGTTCCCCTGCCTGAAATGTAACATCTCTGCGCTTCAGATCAGCATAACTTTTCTGCCTGCTTTGAGAAGCAAGCATCCGAGCCTTGATCTTATCAATAGCTTCATTGGTCCTCTGCACTAACTCTGGACCCAAGTACTTCCTTTCTCCTGTTTCGTCCCAATGAATAGGAGAACGACATTTCCTACCATATAACATCTCATAGGGGGCCATCCCTATTGTACTCTGGCAGCTATTATTGTAGGAGAATTCAATTAAAGGCAAGTACTTACTCCATGAACCTTCAAAGTCCATGACACAGGCTCGCAGTAAATCTTCCAATATCTGAATTGTTCTTTCTGTCTGACCATCAGTCTGAGGGTGAAAGGCTGTACTAAACTTTAACTTGGTACCCATAGCCTTCTAAAGTCTCACCCAAAATTTCGATGTAAACTTTGGATCCCTGTCTGACACAATAGATTTAGGGGCTCCATGGAGACGAACTATCTCCTTCACATACAATTCAGCGTACTAATCCACTGAATATGTAACTTTCACTAGCAGAAAGTGAACTAATTTTGTGAATCTGTACACTATGACCCATACTGAATCATACATTCCCGTAGTTCTAGGTAAGCCAGTTACGAAATCCATTACAATGTCCTCCCACTTCCATTCAGGAAGGACTAAAGGTTGCAGTAACCCTGCCGGCCTCTGATGTTCAGCCTTAATTTGCTGGTAGGTTAAACACTTGGACACGTAATCCACCACATCTCTTTTCATTCCATACCACCAGAAGTAAGGTTTGAACTCCTAATACATTTTGGTGGTTCCCGGATGCAATGAATAAGGTGTGGTGTGAGCTTCATCAAGTATCTCTTTCTTAAGCTCATCAACATTAGGAACACAAACTAGAGCTTTGTATAACAACATTCCACTGTTTGAGACTGAAAAGTCTTTAGGCCGACCAGCCATTACTTCGTCCCGAACTTTAACTAGCTCGAGATCAGTTGCGCCTTTCTGATTCTTTCTAATAGATCAGATTTAAGTGTCAAATTGTGCAATTTCCCAACTACGAACTCAATCCTTGCACTAACCATTTCAGAGGCTAGTTGAGAGGCTATCAAAACCGTGGTGCAAACCTGCCCGGAACCTTTTCTGCTTAAAGCATCGGCCACAACATTGGCCTTCCCGGGGTGATACAGAATTTCACAATCGTAATCCTTAACCAATTCTAACCATCTTCTCTGCCTCATATTCAAATCTTTCTGGGTGAAAAAGTATTTGAGACTCTTATGATCAGTATAAATCTCGCACTTCTCACCGTAAAGATAATGTCACCATATCTTTAGAGCAAAAACCACAGCAGCAAGCTCTAAATCATGAGTTGAATAGCGCTGCTCATAATCTTTCAGTTGACGAGAGACATAAGCTATGACTTTGACAGCTTGCATCAGAACACATCCCAGACCTTGTTTGGATGCATCACAATAAACCACGAATTTTTCTTGATCTGATGGCAAAGCTAACACCGGAGCTGTTATCAAATGTTGCTTCAACTCTTGAAAGCTTGTTTAACACTTGTCTGACAACACAAATTTCTGATTTTTCTTTGTCAATTCGGTTAAGGGCATAGAGATTTTAGAAAATCCTTCGACGAAACGTCGATAATACCCTGCTAAACCGAGAAAACTTCGAACCTCCATCACAGACTTTGGTCACGGCCAATTCTTCACTGACTCCACCTTGTTTGGATCAACCATAATCCCATTCTTCCCAACGATATGACCCAGAAAAGACACCTCAGACTTTTTAAACTTTACATACAACTTGTGATCCCTAAGTCGCTGCATTACCATTCGAAGATGATGCTCGTGCTCCTCTTCTGACTGAGAGTATACTAGAATGTCGTCGATAAACACTATGACGCAGTTATCGAGGAAATCCTTGAATACTCTATTCATGAGATCCATAAAGGTTGCAGGAGCATTAGTCAATCCGAATGACATTACCAGAAACTCATAGTGCCCATATCTGGTTCTAAAAGCAGTCTTCGGTATATCTTCCTCTCGACTTCTGAGTTGTTGATAACCAAATCATAAATCAATCCTCGAAAACACTGTCTTTCCTTGAAGCTGATCGAATAAATCATCGATTCTGGGTAACGGGTACTTGTTCTTAATCGTCAGCTTGTTTAATTCCCGATAATCAATACACATTTTGAGGGAACCATCTTTATTTTTCACAAATAGAACCGGAGCTCCCCAGGGTGATACACTGGGTCGGATAAACCCAATGTCAAGCATCCCCTGAAGTTGCAACTTAAGCTTCTTGAGTTCTGCTGGAGCCATCCTATATGGAGCTTTAGAAACAGGTTCGACTCCAGGTACCGATTCAATTACAAAATCAATTTCTCGTTGCGGCGGCAATCCCGGCAACTCCTCGGGAAACACGTCGAGAAAATCTTTCACCACCCTGACTGCCTCAGGCCCAAATGTTTCAGGTCTGCCGGAGTCAATTACTACTGCTAGAAATCGTACACAGCCACTGCATAGTAAATCTCTAGCCCTTAGTACAGAAATAACCGGGATCCAAGACCCCTGAACTAATCCAAAATAAACAAATGGATCTTCACCTTCTGGATGAAAAGTCACCATTTTTCGCTTACAATCTATACTGGCCGAATACTTAGATAGGTCGTGGTAATGGAGGTCAATGGTCAAACCAAAAGTACCAATCCAGAATAATTTGCCAAATATGCCACAAATCAAGTCATTTTGTTTTACAGTTTTTTCACAGATTTGATAAATCCTTCCAGGGTCCCCCTCCTCTGGTTCACCCTCTTCATCCATGGGTCAAATGCAAGCAATGGTTGTCACCCCAGATACTATGTCTAATTCGAACTGGTACCCTGATTTAGGAGCCACAAATCATTTAACTCCAGATGCTCAAAACTTGTTCAATAGCACTGACTACCTTGGCCAGGAGCAAATTTTTGTTGGCAATGGCTCAAGTTTGAGAATTCATCATATTGGTCAATCCTCTTTTTCATCTCCTTATCAACACAAAACTCTTAACACTCAAAAATCTCTTACATGTACCTTCAATCACAAATAATCTCTTAAGTCTCTCAATTTGCCTTAGATAACAATGTCTTCTTTGAATTCCATGCTAACATTATTTTGTTAGGACCAGGTGATCAAGAAGACACGTCTCATTGGCAAGCTTGACAAGGGCCTCTATGTGTTTGATCATACACAAATTGGAGACCAGTCTCACCATAGATCCCCCAATCACTAGCTCCTCTACTTGTAATTTTATCACGTTCCTTTCTACTCAAAACAATCCATCTATTTTTTAGTTGTGGCATAACAGATTGGGTCACCCGTCTGCCCCTATTGTACAAAAAATAATATTCACTTGTAACATTCAATCAAGGAATAAAACAATTTTTTTTTTATTTTGGTCATGCTTGTTTGGGAAAGTCTCATAAATTTCCATTTCCTTATTCCAATGTTATGTACACACAACCACTCCAAATGGTCTACATAGATCTTTGGGGTCCAGCACCTCAAATTTATTTCAATGGCTACACATACTACACAAGTTTTGTAGATGCATACGGTAGGTACATATAGTTATATCTATTAAAAATCAAATATGAGGCCTTTTCCACCTTTCAAAATTTTAAAAAGCAAGTTGAACTACAATTTAATCTTCCTATTAAAGCCCTGCAATCTGATCGTGGAATTGAATTTAAACCCTTTGACAAATTTTGAGTAATGTGGAATCATTCACACTCAATCATGCCCTCATACTCATGAGCAAAATGGTGTGGTTGAGAGGAAACATAGGCATATAGTTGAGAGTGGACTTTCACTCCTTGCACATGCACATATGCCTTTAAAATTCTGGGATGAGGCATTTCAAACTGATGTATATCTTTTAAACAGAGTTCCTACCCCAAAACTGAATTTTTCATCTCCATTTTAGATGTTATTTCATACGATCCCTGACTACGCAACTCTGAAAATATTTTGGTGCTCATGCTACCATAATGTTATACCTTACAATAAAAATAAACTCCAGTTCAGATCCACTAAGTGCACATTTTTGGGGTATAGCCTTGTGCACAGAGGCTACAAGTGCCTGCGCAAATATGGAAGAGTATATCTATCCAGAGATGTGACATTTAATGAATACTCTTTTCATTCTCCCTAAATCCCACTCCAACTGTCTCTTCTTTCCCTAAACATCCCAATATCTCAACTACTCCTCCACTCATTCCACCTAAAGAAATAACTATTACTCCAAATTCTCAATCTTACCAATATAATGTTAGCTCTCTTTCTAGCTCTCACAGTGACAATGCAGGTACTCCCACAGGTTCATTCCAACCAGCTTCATCTCCATACTCAAAGTCTTCATCTATTGTTACACCTGTCACCTCTGATAATGCAACTGCTTCATTTGCCTCTTTTACAAATGCTGCTCCTGCTCTACCTGTGGTTACAAATCAGCATAAAATGCAGACAAGATCCAAAAGTGGCATTCATAAATTAAAAGTGTATCTCACTTCTCTACTTCCCACTAAAGAAGCTGAAGCTTTATTGTCCAAACCTTGGAATTCTACTATGGGAATTGAGATTACTGCCCTTAAGAAAAATAAACCTGGACTGTTGTCCCGAGACCAGAAGGAAGACAAGTTGTAGGCTGCAAGTGGGTGTATAAAATCAAGGAAAACCTTGATGGTTTTGTCAACTAGCACAAGGCTCGATTAGTTGCTAAAAGGTATCATCAACATACAACCAGGTTTTGATTTCTCATAAACTTTTAGTCCAGTGGTTAAACCTATAATCATTAGGATTATTCTCACATTGGCTATAACAAAAGGGTGGACAATGCATCAACTTAATGTTGACAATGCATTTCTCAATGGATCTCTTCAAGAGAAAGTTTATATGAAACAACCACCAAGTTTTGAAGATCCCTCTCAGCCAAATGGTGTCTGCAAGCTTCACAAGGCCTTATATGGCCTCAAGCAGACCCGAAGGGCTTGGTTTGATAGGTTAGCCTCTGTTCTCATGTCCTTTGGATTCTTCTCGTCCAAAGCAGATCACTCTCTCTTCTGCAGACACTCAAATGGCTCTCAAACATTTGTCCTTAACTATGTTGATGATATCCTTGTAACTGACAGTGACCCCTCTCTCATTGAAACCTTGATAACATATCTATACCATACCTTTGCCCTCAAAAACTTGGGGGAAATCGAGTACTTTTTGGGCATAGAAGTGACATACACATCAAAGGGGCATCTCTCACAAACTAAGTACTTGAAGGTTCTTCTCACAAGGGAAAAGATGCAATTTGCAAAGCCTAACTCTAGACTCTTCTCTCAAGGGAGTGATCCAGTTGAAAATCCGAAGTTTTACATGTCCATTGTTGGAGGATTACAATACCTTGTTGCCACAAGGCCTAAAATTGCTTATAGTGTCAACAAAGTATGCCAATTCATGCATAATCCTCTTCAATCATATTGGACAACAGAAGAGAATTCTTAAGTATCTCTCTGGCACCATTGAGTATGGTCTGCACCTAACAAAACCATTGCAAACCCTAATGACAGGCGTTCCACAAGTAGTTTTTGCGTATATTTTGGATCCAATCTTGTTGCTTGGCAATCCAAGAAGCAACAAACAATTTTGAGATCTTCAACCGAAGCAGAATTTCTAAGCTTAGCCTCAATAACAATAGAATTCACTTGGATCAGATCCCTGCTTCAAGAACTTAAAGTTACTCTTCTTCACAACAAATCTATTCTATGGCGTGACAACTTAAGCACAGTCATGCTTGCTACTAATCCCATTCTCCATGCCAGAACTAAACATATAGAGTTTGACCTCTACTTTGTTTGAGGAAAGGTCATAGCAAAAGAGATAGAAGTTAGACATATCCCTACATTCAACCAAATTGCAGACTGTTTGACCAAGGCAATATCTAGCTCACGTTTTCCTATCCTTCGAGACAAACTTAAAGTTGAAAGCTCTTCAACTCTAAGTTTAAGGGGGACTGTTGAAGGAGTTAATTGTTTTTGTTTGTATCTTGCTAAATTGGTTTTTCATTTAGAAATTCTATTAAGTGTTGTTAAGCCATGCTTTTCTTTTGCTTGTATATATATACTCTTCTGTACCTTTTCTCAATTTAATAATAATAATTGAGAAAAAAAAAGCACACATGCAATTAGGATTTTATTTTTTTTTCTTTTGAATAATCAGAGAGAAATATATATTAACCACAAAACAGATTTACAACTTAACAATCCACTAACCAATTACAATCTCTTAAAAGAACCTCCTCCCAATCTCTATCTTTCCTATTGAATTTCTTGAAGTTCAAATATTTCAATCTATTACAAACTGTATGAATAATCCCTTTAACCATGACTCTAATAATTGGAATCTTGTGATCCCAATAGCTAGAGTTTCGACCTTGCTAGAGATAGTACACCAAGGCAGCAATTAAATAAAAATACAGCTTAAGCCTGCCTTGAGAAATCTTCCCTTTGGTGATCCACTTCATCATATCTTGACATGTCAAAAGACTTGATTGGCATACCACTCCAGTGAGCAATCTCTACCAACACTTTCTTGCTATAACAAAACAAAATCTACACAATCAATCACGAGTTGGTACCAATGAATTATATTTGGATTTTTTTTAAAAAAAAAAAAAAATTGATATATATATATAATTGTAATAATGTACATTGTTATATAAAAGGAATTAGATTATAATTTCATTAGGAGGCAAAAATAAATTGAAAAAAATTGTCCTTACAATAATAATAAAAGTGATACTTCTTCTGCCTAAACATTTTCATATGTATTGCTATCAATGAATTGACGATAATGATTAAACATCATTACAAAAATCATTGATTTGAAATATATCAATTTAAGTGTGAAAAGGTTGGTCCAACCTCTTTAATCCAAGGCCACTAGTTTTAGTATAATTTTATCAGTAGCTAGGTTAAAATGCAAGAAAAAGGACGGGAAATATAACAACTTTTGTTTTGATGAAGTGATAGCTAATATAAAATCTTGGAGGTGGGATCCTCTATCAAAAATGATGACAAAGGCTTATCTTTATTAAGTCATGACATTAGAAAAGTACCCAGTTAATATCTTAGAGCTAATAAAATGGGGACCTTTATATCATATTATTTAAATATATAATATATACATAAAAGCTATAGCAAACTTATCTTTTTTTTTTTTTTTTAATTTTATTTTTGGCACTATAAATTGTACAATTTTTTTTTAAAAAAAAAAAATTATAAATAGCTTAAATAATACATAATTATATAAAAAAATATACTAAAAAGCTTTCTTGAAAAATATCGAAACAAATATAGAATGTATCAAAAACAATTCTTTTAGAGATACATGAAAGGCTTAACCATTTATGACTTCCTATACCGCCTCTAGCGGTAAGAAATTATTTTAGAACTCGTTTGATAGGTTTTATAAGAGTCGTATTAGATTAATTATTACAATCATAAATTTTAATTCAATAAAAATCGTATTATTTGATAAATAAGAAACAATATGCACTAATTGTATTATAATCTTTAGAAATTGTCTGAGACCAAGGTTAGGGAGCCCGTGACCAAGGTCACGGGTCGAGGTCTGGGACTAGAGTCCGGTGTTAGGGTCCAAGGTTGGGTTTGGAGTCTGAGTCCAGGGCCGAAGTTGGAGTCATGATCAAGTTTATGGTAAAGATATCATAATTTTATACAACCTATTAATATAAATCAATATCAAATCATAATATTGTATTGAATAATACTAATACAACCCAACACAATACTATATAATATAATATATTAAAGTAATGTTTGTGAACATACACTACATACCAACCAAATATTTTAGCTTTTTTACTATTAAAATTGGCAAATTTACATAACATCATCTCAAATGGAATGTTATAAATGTGATGCATATTTTTTAGCCATATTCATAAAATTGAGTTTTAATGGTAGTGCATAATATGGTTTAAATTTTGTACATACTAAAAGTTGTGCTAAATTTAGTACAAAATATAGTATGAGCCAAATTTTACACCACAATAAATATTATTTTTTTTTATTTACTTTTTTGTTACTTATTAATATAACTAATAATTTTATTATTTTTTAGTTATATATTTAATATTTTTTTATATATTTTTTTAATAAAAAATTAATTTTTGTTAACTATTTTACACATTTCTATTAAAATAAAATTTATTTTACTTTTAGCGTACGATTATAAAATTAAAGCTAAATATATTGATTCATTTTTTACAGCTTTCAGCACAAAATTTACTCCATCCTTTAAACATGGTCTAAATTACTATGAAGACAATATAAATAATCACTCAAAACGATATTTAAATGTACATAGATAGATATCAAGTAGTTTTTCTTTTTTCTTTTTTCTAAAAAAATAGAGTCAATTTTATCCAAGAAGAATGAGAGATACTAGAGCTTATTGGCTTTATAAGTGCGGGTCCACATTCATTCGGATTTTCTTTCCATGGCCATGCAAATTGATTATTAATGCTTAAAATTAAAATAGTTTATTTATCTAAGAATATGGGAAAAGGCCAAATTATCTTCTTCTTTTTATGGAGGCTATTTTTGCTTTTTATGGCTATGCAAGGGACAATTATGCCTAATATTTGAGTAATGATATCTGCGGTAAAATTATGAACTAAAATACTATATATTAATTAGATTGTCTCTATTAAAACTAAACATATTTATTTTATATAGAACCCACTGTTTTAGAAAGATACACTGTAATATCTTAGTGCATTATCATTATTCAAAATATTAATCTCATTTTCTCATGCCTTTACCCACACACCTAAATGCCCTTCCAAAGTTTTGGTCAGTACTTTGCTTTCGATCACATTATTTAAAGCTATAGTTTCAAAAAATTTCTTTTTCCATTAAAGATGAAAGCCTAATTTATCGTCTTCTTGCCTTTTGCCTTTTGCTTTTCTCTTTCCTTCTCCATTTAAGATCTTGTAAGATCAAGTCTAATGCAGCACAAAACTAAATTTTTATTGAAAGAAATCCTTCAGCGTCATGAAGTTTATATAAATATATAATTAGTTTTCTCTTTAGACTAGCTAGTTCCCCACACATATAATAGTAATTGCATAATTTTATTTCAATTACAAACAAAATTACATATATTTATAATAAATATACCGAGAGAGTACATATAAATTGTTAAGAAGCAAACACAAATGTGAGAGACTCGAGACTCGAATTCAGACCCGCGACAAGACCCATGCCCGGACCGAGGATTCAGACCCAAACCCGAACCTCAGACCTAAACTCAAACTTAGGACCCAGACCTAGACCCATACCTAGACCCATACCCCAAACATGGACCCAAACCTGGGGCCCCAAACTCAGATCTGGACTTGTACTTAGGGCTCAGGACTCGGGACCCGAAACTCGAATACAGACCCAGACCGCAAATCCCGAACTCGGAGATGAGACCTAGACCTAGGACTCGGGACCCGAGACTCAAACACAGACCCAAACTCGAACTCGAACTCAGGATCTAGACCCAAACCTATGACCCGAGACCCCAGAACCTAACAAAATTAAATTCTTTTAAAAAAAAATTAATTAAAAAAAAAAGATAAATCGAGTCAGATCTGATCCAATCTGAGTATTTGATCTAGCAAGACGGGACGAGATCATTACATGATTTAGATCGAGTCGGATCATAGAATCAGATCCGACCCCATCCACTAACACTCCTAGTGAAAGCAACTTCCATATTTAAATATAATGAAAGTTGTATCACTTCACAAACTACTATATTATTCAAAGAAAATGTCCGTATAAAATAATCAAGTATCTAATTTGTCCATTATCAATCTTCAGCAACTAGAAGACCAATGTCACCACACTAACTTTTACGTTTTCCCATCCCCAAATAAAGAACACACACAGTCGCGCAAAATTTAAGGCCAATGGAAAATGCTCACTTATTAAAACAAAATTTTCAGATCAATCCAAGTACCTAATATAAAGTTAATATTAATAACATTTGGTTAACAGTTGGATTTTAAATTGGACTCATCTCAACACAAGTCTGCCCTGTCTTCTTCTACTTCATTCTCCCATAGATATTTTGCCATAGACCAAACTCCTTACAGGGCCAGATAGTATGCAAAACCACAAATTAGAATATAAAATAAAATAGCCCACTCTAGTGAAAAAGAAAAGGCAGGCCCTTTTATTTTTAGGTATACCCACCGTCCAAAACTGAAGGAAAAAGGTAGCAATAATAAGAAAGTGTGCCAAAAATGGAAAGCTCTTGATTTTTGGTAGTGGAGTATCTATCTGTATCTTCTTCAGCAAAATCCTGAGAGAATAATATCTCAATCTGAAATGACTGTTGTACCACTAAGAAAGCTGAAAACTTGCTTGAGATTTCCTCTAGATGCCCGGGCATTTACTGCAAATTTGCAAATCAATACTAATCTTTTCCTCATTTCCAATTTGGTTATGCAATTCTGGCTGAAAAACTTCCCACCATCAAATGTTCCTATTGGAGTAGTACAAAAGTCAAGATATAAACTACAGTCAATAATATTTGGAAAGAAAGTTTCCCTTACTACAAAAGGATTTATTAAGACATCTTGAGCAAAGTTGAAAGATTGCTTTATGTGCAAGAGAAAACTTTGTAAAAGAGAGGGGAAACTAATAAAATATGCAACAAATGAAGGTAACTCATCCATAAATTTATTTATATAGCAGTGAAAAAAAAAGGTGGCAGAAGCTATGAACTAGACTTCCCAATGATTTTTTACAGGAAAAAAATTAACCTTTCGAAACTGAGAAAGCAAAGAAAAATTTAGCTGTATGTTATTAATGCTACCTTCATCATCAAATAATGATATCAAAATTGCCAAACCGACGCATACACTAATATCCTCCCCTGGAAATGGAAACATCATCAGACATTAGAAGATATAAATTGAACAAGCATTCAATAAGGATAAACATCCCTGCTTTGACATCAATATTCCTAGTTCAATATAATATATTACACATGACTTAATTTAAATGTCGATTGAGGAAAAGAGGAAGGGAGCTTCACAGGCTTTACCATTGTGACAACAAATTAGAAGTTTCTTCCCTTTGCTTAGATTTAACTTCGCAAACTTTACTGCAGAAGGCAGACTCTTCAACAAGGAAAAGCGATCAAATTTTGATGTCTGAAGAAAAGGATGTAAATAAGTGAAACAACAACAAAAGGCAACACAAACAACATAGTAAATTCCTTTACTTTCTTCCAAAATTTACCAGTATCGGAAGATGAAAATATGTTTCGGGATCTTGAAGAAGGGCAGGCACAGAAGTTTCATTACAATCTATTATGCAATCAATCTTTGATAGATTTTCAGCTACAAAAACAAAGTAACAGAGAGTTAGTCATCCGAAAGGAAGAAAAGAGTAGCGAATTGTTGAGGAATTAGCCCATTAAACCAGCTGCCACATCAGCACAACAAAACTTTGGTGTCCAAGATGTTAGTTATGTTAGTTGGTTCTCTGTTTTTCAGTTCAACTACCCTAACTGCAAAAAGCTATAAAAGGACACCTTGGTTCAAACAGAAAGATACTTTAGCACCTAGAAGACTAAACCCCTACAGATTCATCTCTCCCTAATTCTAAGAACTGTCCAAGAAACTGAGTGAAGGAGGGTTGTAATAAGGTTCCTTGTGTGTCTGATCAAGATTCCTCAGTGTGAGGTTTTGTGTAATCGGTGTTCGACACCATTGTTGAGTGTAATTGAGTTGTAAACTCTCATTGTAATGTGATGATTTGATCAATAAAACTCATTCATTCTAGTCATTGAAATCGAGCTAAGTATCTTTAATATTTGTTCAATTTCTGTTGATGGTTATAACAGCAACTGAATTAATTATAAACCAGAAATAAACCAGCAATTCAAGCATAAAAACAGAACTAATTATAAACCAGAAATTGCGAAGTAAATTCACATCACGAATAATTGAGAACAAAAAGGAACAAATTTTGATGAAGTAAATGTTTTGCCTCAAAATATGCAAAATAAAAAGAATTAGCATCTCAAGAGAGTTGATTTACATATGGCTATTTGCATAGAATCAAAAGAGAATTAATAAAACATCAGGTGTGCCAAAAATTGTTAAAAGCCCAAATCTAAGGCAAATAAGGGGTAACCCCCAAAATGGGATAAACTTTCTCTCAATCCTCTATTTTAAAATATATAATAATGTTTCTAGTGCAATCCTACTTAAGCTGATATAGCATACTAACAAATATGACATCATAAGAGAAATAACATAAAATATACAACATAAAAGAAATAACCAGCTAGCATAAGAAATTATACTAATCCAGTTTATTCATAACTATTCTCCTAGATCACATACTGAGTCATGTATAACTTCACAAACCAAACTAAGTATTCAAGGACACACATGCTTGTAGTACTTACAAGAACCACAAGAAATGAATAAAAAGAAATATATATATATATATATATATATATATATATACTTGTTTTTTAAAAAAAAAAAGTAAACAGCCTTATTAAGAACAAAAGCCATTGTAGAAACTCAACAACTGTAAGTTTGTTTATGTTCAGCATACCAGCTTGGGGTGTGCCTAAGGCAAGATTAGTTTCTCCCAGCCAAGATATTGGCTGATCCTCACCATAAGAATTCAAATTATCTTCAATGTTTAACATATCCAATGAAAATTGTGATAGATTAGCAGAGTTGCCTGCCAACTTTGTTGACTTGACAATGACTTGAGGAGCATTCTGTCCTCTTTGAGCCCGATAAACTCTATCTTTTTCCACCATATCAGCTACCTTTTGATTACATAAATCAGGCCCCGAGTTTATAAGATCATACACATGATTCCAAAACAAGTTAGGTGTTAGACCCCTTGACCAGCTTTCTTCATCATCCCCAGCACCAGCTATATAATTCCAGCTATACTCTGAGCTAGTTCTAATTTGAGCATATCCAGTAGAGAAAGAGGCAGAAACAAGTATGATGGGTGTGAAATCCCATGAATCATGGTCTGGTACTTCATTCAACCAGATCACTGATTTCTGGGATATCCATAGAGGGCGCAATGGTTTTTTCAAGCAAGCCGCAAGAGCTGCTATATCAGCTCCACTTTCCTCCAACTGTTTGGTCCACTCCTCTAAGCGACCCTCAATTGAAGATCTCTCAGTTTTGGAAATCCACAGGGGAAGATGCAATGAACAATCCCAATCAATAGAGGCATGTTTTATGTCCTGAGCACTTTCACTGGACATACTTGAATTCTGCATCCAAAACAAATACAGAAAACGAAGAAAATGATTATTTATAAGCACAAAAAGAGGAAAGCCATAATCAATATTGAAAGGAAAATTAAATATCAAACTCTATCTTTTCAATAGAAAGACCTCTCTGGCTTGAAATGAAGTGCAATATTGATATTCAAAAACTATAAAACTACATTAATCAATACCAATGTTATTTTTTACTCACCCCCTCCAACACAGCTAAATCATTCATTTTGTTCAAATGATTTCGAATACACCGATTAAGAACACAAGTCCAAATGGGTATAGTTTTCGACATGCTATCCGGAAATCTCTTCCCTTTACGGGTTGAATCCACTATGATACACCCTCCTTTCTCTCCTACCATATTCAATATAAAAAAGAAAATCATATATACATGTACCCTCACTCCTCAGAATTGCCAAAAATGCTTGTATAAGAGCACTAATTATAATCATTCTTTTAATCTCAATACCACTACGAATTCAATATTGATTGAATAAACAAAAGGAGGGAGGGTGTACCAAATACGAATTACGTACCAGAAAGGTGAGCAACATGGAGATTAAGGCGAGAAGTGTTGAAGGACCAGTTGTTGTTGTGGCCATCGGTGGACTTGAAGTAACAGGTTGAGTGGAACTTAGAGAAGTACCAGAGGCCACAGCGGAGGTTGGCGAGGAGAGGGAGTTCCGGCCATAGCTGGGAGATCTCGCCCACAAAGGTTGAGTCTTCGTAAATGGACCTCAGTGCGTTGTAAATGGTGTTGTCCTTACGCTTTATACTCCGTGCGGCTTTGTATATGCTCAGCCTGGTCGTCTCAGGTGCTTCCATGGAAATGGAATTCAATTTAAGAAAGGTTTTTGCAGACTGTAAAGTCGGCTCATTTGGGTGTACCGAACGTAACACAGTAGCTTGGGTTCCTAACTTGTGAATTGAGAACTGAATGAAAGCTCAGGTTGGGTCAATATCAAATAAAATTAAGATAAGTTGGAATTTTTTTTTTTAATTATGTATTATCTAATTCTCTTTTATAATTAAAATACTAAATATAACCCATATAATTTATTAAAATTAGAAAACTCAATGTACAAAATGTTGATATGACCTATAAAATTAGTTATAAATTAAAGAATAGTAAAATAAAATTAAAAATTAAAATAAAAAATAGGCATAGAATATAATTTTCTGAATAAAATTTCAACCCAAATTTTCATTGATCGCATTTTTTTTTTTTTTTGGTTTATATAAAAATACTGAATTTTAGATAAAAGTTTTTTACTGTTACGCGAATTTTTTTTTACAAAAATACTGTCATTTT
This sequence comes from Cannabis sativa, assembly GCF_029168945.1. Taxonomy (NCBI): domain Eukaryota; kingdom Viridiplantae; phylum Streptophyta; class Magnoliopsida; order Rosales; family Cannabaceae; genus Cannabis; species Cannabis sativa. The sequence goes on from NC_083601.1 coordinate 67,956,503, forward strand.
ATAAAACAACCATAAAATAACAAAACAGAACAATAATTAAAACAACAGTGGAACAACTAAAAAAATAATTGTGGAACAATAGTGAAAACTTAACACAGTACACAATATAAAACTTACACAATATTTTTTTAAAAAAAATCTGGCCAACAATAAAAAAAAAAAAAAAAAAAAAGAATTGGAAATTTTAGTATGTGATGCAAAAATTCTTTTTTTTTTTTTTCATTTTCACTGTTTGGGTTATTGGGTGGTTCTTTCAGTAGTTTTTATGTGGGTTGCTATGTAAATTTTGGTTGTTCTATTGATTGCTATGTGGGTTGTTATGTTGATTTACGTAAAAATATATATAAAAAATTGTTTTGAAATGTTAAAATAAAAAAAAAAAAATTAAGGTTAAACCTTAAAGAAAAATAATTATAATTCACATCAGTAATTTTCTTTTTGCTAATTTTGATTTTTTTTTTCTCATTCAATTTTGTCATGTATTAAATCAATTTTTTAAATTGTTCATCATCAACTATTGAGATTGTTAAAATTAAAAAATTTCAACAAATTTTGTTCACCAAATTTTTTGACATGAATGAAAGTTTACGAACATAATAATTTTTTTCAAAACTAGATTCATTCCATAATTAAATAATTACAAAAAATTAGGCGAGTCTCGCTTAATAGCGTGATTTGCACAAGAGGGATTAATGCCAATCTACATGACACTAACTTTGTATGACAAAACATATTGGCTATTCCATTAGCTTCCCTAAATACAAACAAGATCCCTGTGACGCTATCAAATAACAATCTAATATACCATCAACATCCCTACAACTATCCTTCTTTTGTTGAATTAATTGGACAACTTGTAGACAATCAGATTCAATATTAAATCTTGAAAAAATATGTATTCCGACTTTCAGAATAACTTGTATTGTCTACAGTTCAACTTGGAGAGGTTGGTATTCTTGTTGTAAAGTTGTGGTCGAAGCAAAGACCACCTAACCATTTTCATTCCTAACCACACAACTAATTCCAGAACACCTTGAACCTTTCTTCTCACTTGCATCCACATTTATCTTCAGCAAACCAACCTCAGGTGGACTCCAAACTATTTCTCTATATTGATTCCTATCTTTCCCATTACCACCAGTCACCTGTGCCTCTTTATAGTCATTAATATATTGAGCACACCATTCCATAACTTCACTAGCCTTTGGAATAGTTCCACTATGCTCAGAGTTATTCCTAATGTGCCATAATTTCCAAGATAAGATAAGAAAATATTCAAACTCTTCCTGCTGCCAATCCTTAGACAATCTGATAAGGATAGCAACCACATCCTCCTTGCCAACTCTCTGGACCTTTGGCTTGAAACCACACATCTTCTACACTGCTCAGTTCGCCTTACAATTCCACAAAGCATGAAAAAATCTTCTTTAGCACAAGCAAAATACCTATGGCAGGTTGTGTCAACAGACATCCCCCTCTTAGATAAAGTGAAATGAGTGGGAAGCCATGAATGCACCACCTTCCACACAAAATGTTTCACTTTTAGTAGAATTTTTAATTTCCACAACATTCTCCACCATGCTGCCATATGACTATCGTAGCTCTATAGCCATTCTATACCCACTCTTCACCAAGTATTTCTCTTTTTTTTTTTTGTAGTGCCATAAAATTTTATCTTCCACTTTCCACTCCGAACATGGCATTATTAAGATCAAGTCAGCGTCTTCCTCATTAAAAATGGCTTGCATAAAATCTTTATCCCACATACCAGTTGCATCTTTTAAATCCACTAGATATAGACCCTCTAGAATAGTAGGCTGATCATAACTTTGAAAGTTGTTGGTCTTGGCAGCCATGAGTCTTCCAATATTCCACACTATTCCCATTCCTAATTCTCCATCGATGGCCACTTTAGATTATTTCTTTTCCTCATACTACATTCTGCCAAACAAAGGACGTGTGTGACTCACATCTTGCTTCCAACACCGAACCATTAGGAAAGTAGCTTGCTTTAAAACTCTATTACAAAGAGATGACAGAAAACGAATAAATGTCCATATTTGTTTTATAAGAAGAGCTTGATCGAACATTTTCAAGTCAAGAAATCCAAATCTTCCTTTTTCTTTTGGCTGACATAAAACAGACCATGTGCGCCAATGTATATTATCAATTTTCTAAGAAGAATCCCACCAAAATTTCGCTGCTATTTTATAGAGGTTGTTTATAGTAGTTTTTGTCAAATGGAAACAACTCATGGTATATGTTGGAATTACTTGTATAATGGCTTTTATGAGCACCTTTTTCCCGTCACAGAGAACATAGATATTTTCCCAATCAGGAAGCTTGTTCCATAACTTATTTCCAATCACATCGCCTAGCTTAGGAAAGAGAACCAGACTGAAGTAATACATCTCATAACTTTATCAATCCTTTCCTCCCAATATCCAAGTTTCAACATCATAACCTGAATAAATGACCAATCAACCGTATCGTACACCTTAACCATATCCAATTTTAAAGTCAGCTTCCTACTATTTTGAAAATGATTCTTTCTCATGCAATGAAGCCCTTCGTAGCCAATGATAGTATTGTCATGAATCAATCTTCTTTTAACAAAGGCACTCTGTAATACCCTAGAATTATGAAATGGATTAGCAAAACCCTAATTAGATAATTATGATTAATTGAGGAATTATATTATTATATAGTTCAATATATGAGAATTTATTTGATTAATTATATGTTAAGACCCCGTTGGTGAGCTAGGGGTATTTTAGTAATTTTGACACGAAAAGGGTAAAATAATGGAATTAATTTAATTACGTGCTTATGGAACTATATTATTATATAGTATGTCTGTGTTGTCTTTTTCAGGTGTGTTCTGACAGGTTGGCGCAGAATAGTCACAATCGGGTGTTTTGGGCCGAATCGGGTTTGGGCCCAAAATGCAATTTAAATTGAAATATTTGGCATTTTTATTTATGTGTGGATAATCTAAAATTAATTGGGATTGAATTATGCATGAAATGCCATTTTTGCCCTTGTATGCGAAAGTGGAGGTTATATGGCCTTAGGGGAAAATTGGTCATTTTTGACCAATTGATTATTTTGATAAAATAAGTGATATGTTAGAAATTGAGGGAATTTTATGGTTTCTTATGTCCCTTACCCGAACCCTCTCTCTCTCTCTCTCTCTCTCTCTCTCTCTCTCTCTCTCTCTCTCTCTCTCTCTCTCTCTCTCTCTCTCTCTCTCTCTCTCTCTCTCTCTCTCTCTCTCTCTCTCTCTCTCTCTCTCTCTCTCTCTCTCTCTCTCTCTCTCTCTCTCTCTCTCTCTCTCTAGCCCATCCTTTTCTTTAATTTCAACCTTGGATTGAAGAGGATTAGCTTGATTTGGTGCCATCTTTGAAGCTTGTTGTGGGTGGATTTTGAGCTTGCTTTTGGTGTAATTTGAGGTAGTTTTACAGCTTTGATTTCAAGTTATGGTTGCTGAATATAAGTGATTAAAAGCATGAAATTAATAGTTTGATCTTAGGTTGCATGATAGAGATCCTTGATTGATTTAAGCATGTTATTACTTGAGTTTTTGGAATTTATGTATGTTTGAGCCTTGGATGAATTCTAGGGTTTTCTTCTTGTGAAATTCTTGGTTGTATATATTAATTGTTTGTTGGAAATTGATGATTAGAGCTAGCTTGTAAGTTTTGGCTCAAGAGCTTGAAAATTGGGGTTTATGGATTGTTGTACAATCTGAAATTGAGGGTTTTATGCTGGAATTTGATGTGTGAACTATGTGTTTTTAACTCTTTAATAATTGGTAGCAACCTTGTATTGTGATTTGGGAGTTTAATTGTGAATTTCGATGATTTGGTTGGAATTGGGTTGCTGAAATTCGTGTTAATGCTGGCTGATTTCTAGGTTTGGAACCCAGGTGCTGTGGCATGGTCTGAGCATGCCGCGACCCGCCCCCTTGAGTGGAACCTGGGAGTTGGTCCGAGGTGCCGCGGCATGGCTTGGGCATGCCGCGGCCCGCCCTCAAATTTTTGGGCGGATTGGATTTCCAACTTTAAAATTTCATAACTTTTGATTCTGAACTCCGATTTGGGAGTTCGTTATATCGTTGGAAAGCTTGTTCCGAGCTCTATGTGATTATTTGAATTTTAAATGCCATCAATATATTTTATGAGTTTGAAATTAGGGGTTAACCCTAGTTGTGAAAATCCCAGATTGTGTGGCAAGGATTACCGGCACCTGGTCAGGAGCATCTGGGGATTCAGAATCTCTGCTATTGCGGGACAACAGGTAAGATAGTGGTATGCACATAGAGTTAAGCGCAGTGGCGCTCATAATGTATGTTGTGTTTATGATTAATTAAGAACTGGGATTAGGGTTATTACCCTAAAGTGAGCGGTTATTTGATCTAGGGTTATACCCTAGTAGTTAAAGATGTTGAATATTATGCCATGTTAAATGTGTTGGAATAAAGAGTTATGCATCAAGGCATAATTAAGCTAGACTCGGCAAACTAGTACCTTGAGTTTAATTTTAAGTGTAGTCTAGGGTCATTACCCTATAATATTATGAAGGTAAGAAAGCATTAATACATGGTAATATTATTAATCTAGTGAAAACATGAGTTAGGGTTATTACCCTAAGATTTTATATGATGTGGTAAATATTGAGTACACGCATGTATGTTAAGAGTTATGTGTACAAGACATAACTGGGTTAGATCTGGTATATACCACCAGGGTAAACCATCGAAAGAACGTAATGTATGGATTACGTATATATGTTAATAGGGTTCTGCGTGTAAGGCATAATCAGGTTAGGCTCGGTAACCAAAACCGAGATAAACCCTACTAAGGCCTTATTATAAATAGACGTGTGAGAGCAACACGTAGGTCTACGCCACGTAGACATAAATAGGCATGTGAGCACAACATGCAGGTCTATATCAAATAGACAAATAGTGCAGTGGCACTATTAATTACGTGTTATACATATTGAGATTAAGGGTTATGCAATCAAGGCATAATCAAGTTGGAGTCGGTAACCAGAACCGAGATGAACCATTCTAAGGCCTTATTGTATTTAGACGTGTGAGAGCAACACGTAGGTCTATGTCACGTAGGCATAAATAGACGTGTGTAAGCAACACGTAGGTCTACGCCACATGGACATAAATAGGCACATGAGCGCAACATACAGGTCTGTGTCACCTAGACATATATGAACGACATTACTGTTTAATAGCATGATGAGCATTTATTGATATGATTTATATTGTCTTGCTGGGCTTGGCTCACGGGGTGCTCTACTGTGCAAGAAAGGGTAAGACTATTGTTGATCAGCCATGAGTGTAGGAGCTGGACGAAGAATGTACATGTCCAGGCCACATCAGACCAAGCGGGTTGGGGTCTACCAGCATTGTGTTTTTGAGACTCTATTTTGCTGCTTAGGCCGACTGAAAGAAAAGGACTTATAATAAAATTTTGTAAATGTTTTTGGGATCCCAACTTCAGTAACTTTTAGATTATAAAGTTAAAATATTACAAGTTTACTTTTATTCTGTTTGATATTAAAGTTTAAATTCCGTGCTAATTTTATTAGTGATCCCATTCAGGGGATTAGGATTTCTTAAATAACTTAGGTAGCGTGCCTAATTATTTAGGGCGTTACAATTTGGTATCAAAGTGCCAAGGTTTTTAAACTTCCTGTAGACCGGTTGAACATGTACATTCATCGTCAGAGATAAGCTCGACTCATGGTGCCGTAAGTATTGAGAGTAAATACTTTACTGTTTATGTGATCATCTATTTACCATTTTCCATTTTAGGCAGTATGCGAGCATCTAGACTATTTATGTGTTATGCGATGCCATGCTTTAAATGCTATAAGATTAAGTGTTTATTTCTATGGAGTTAATAGTTGAGTTAGGGTTTAAAGGCAATAAGTGCGTAAGTGTGGTATTGGTGCCAGACTCGTTGGGGTTGTTGATTATTTGGTTATTTTTATAATGGACCCTCTTTAATCATCCAGCAGACTACAGGGCGAGCTAGTAGAGCCTGGTCTACCAAACCAATCCTCTGGCACTGCCTCCACCTCCGCAGAATCCAGGGGATAATGCGGGGATTGGCAATGCTAATCCTGCTGATTGGCAGCAGATGTTCCAAGAAATGCGAGGTATCATACTTCGTCAAGAAGAAGAGTTGCGACGATTAAGGAAACCGGCTGCCCCTATTGATCAAGTGTTACCACCAACACTTGTGCCAGTGGTGGGTAACCAGGGGTTTGTAATGCCGCATAGAGACTCGGTATTTGAGCGGTTCGTGAAGCTGCAACCTCTGACTTTTCTGGGAGGTACTGATATATTAAAGGCCGAGTAGTGGATGAGTACTATTACCCGTATTCTCGATAATATGGGGGTGACGAGAACTGAGAGAGTAAACTATGCAGCCTTCGTGCTACAAGATCATGCCCGCGTTTGGTGGGATATTGTGGGTCAGACCCGGGATGACAGTGTAATAACCTGGGAGGTTTAGATCTAGTTGAGCTTTAGTGTTTGCTGTCTTATATTGTTTGTAAATTTTTCTTGTCAAATCGGTCATCTTAAGAATTATGTGTGTTTTTACATGGTTAGATTCTGTTATTTGTGTTATTTTTTTATCGTGTCTTTATTATGATCTGAAAGAGTGTTGTTGCACTTGGTTTTCGTTTGTGTTAATGGGCTTGGGTTATTTTTAAATGGGCCAAGTGTTATTTTGTTTTTTTTCAAATCAAGGGGAGTTTCACCATTTTGGTATTTCCATCTGCTTCTTCTCCAGTTCCCTATTGGTATCCAGGGAGAGTCTTCCTATTTGAGTGTTAACAGGTATGATCAGGTCTAGGGGGAGCATCTTGATGTTGTTCTATTTTTATCCCTCCTGCAGAGCCCTCTTCCTAAAGGGAGTTTCCATGATGGGGGGTGTTTCATTATGCTCAATGAGGGGGAGATATTGTATATTAGTTAGTATATTGGTGACTATTATGTGACAATTTAGCATCTTGGTTTTTGTTAGTCTCTCTTTTATGTTGTTGATTGCATTGATCATAATTTGCCAAGGGAGAGATTGTGTTTGTGTTTGTCAAATTATGAGTTTTCTGCCATCTAGACAGTCAGTAGTTCCATCTGAGTATGTCTATTACTGGTTTATGGGTCAGCTTTGACAGATCAGTATTTTAATGTTAAAATATCTTAGGCAGCATCAATGAGTTATTAGTGAGCTGTCAAAGTCAGTTTTGTGTGAGTTGGTGTTATACATAGTTGATTCTTGAATATTCTAACCAACTCCCACTCATTTGATTCTTTGATAGAGATTTTTCTCTGCTAGGGAAAAAATCTTTTTCTTCTTCTTCTTTGTTTCTTGTTGGTTTCTCCATTGTTGAAGAGTTCAAGCTTCTATGATGAAGTGATGATGGAAGTTGTTTCATCTGAAGGGAGTTTAGAGTCATAGTTGAAGGGATTTCAGCTCAATCGAAGCAAGGGGAGCTTGTCTTGGAATCTAAGGGGACTTAGATTTGAATCTTGGTTGGTTAATCAATAGGGTAAATTGTTGTAAGAATTTTTGTTGTATTATTTTACATACATTTGATTTACAAACTGGAGTTTGTATCTTGACATTGATTCTTATTGGACGTTATTTACCTTGGTTCGGGGAACCCAAGCACTAGCCACTTAGAATGTGTTTCTAAGGCAGGTGAAGCTTGTAAATTTATGGTGTTCATCTTGATTTACTTTCTGTATTTTAACTTTTAATAATCCTTGCAATTTCATAGTAAAACTACTAGGTTTTATATTGTGTGATTGAATGTCATTGTTTCAATTAGTAGCGTCCGATTAGATCGGTTTTACATAGGTTACAAAAAAGAAAAAAAAAATAAAAAATCTCTTGAAATAATTTTAATGAGATGAGTATATATATGTACTTAGTACATCATGAACTCGAGATAACTTAAGAGCTTTAACAAACAATATTTACTTTAGATAGAGACTGGTGCTGATAAATAATTATAAAATTATTATGAATATACTACAATAAAGAAATAGAAAAAAGTAGAAGAATATGAAGAGAGAAAGAGATGAAATGAAATTTTTTCATTAATTTATTCGAATGGGGTGAACCGTTATTTATTTAAAAATAAAAAAATAAGAAATTAAATTAATTAAATAAAAGAAAACGCAATACTATGAATAATAATTTATTGTGATTTGAATATTATATAGGGAGAATTGCGGCAAAAGTCTCCAAAAACTTAGGCTTGATGCAGATTACTCTCCAACCTCAAAAATTGCCGGTAATAGTCTCCCAAGGTCACATTTCTGAGTCCGTTGGTCCCTAAGATAACTGTCCGTTTATTAATTTTTAAAATGCCACGTGTTGAAGTATTACTGGTCCAAATTATAATTTTAATAAAAAAATTAAAAATTAAAATAGACTATTTTTTTTTCTTTTTCTTTTTCTTTTCTTTTTTCCTTTTTATCTTTTTTTCTTTTTATTTTATTTTTTCTCAATGCCTTCATCTTCTGGATTGTTCTCACCTTCACCATTATTTCCCATTTCTTTCTTCTACTACTCTGCACATTTAATCTCTTCAATTTTTGTATTCACAATCAAATTCCAATAACCCAGAATTCAACCAAAATATACCAACTTACTTAGATTATACAAAAAAATAAAATATTATAAAACTAAGACTCAAATTTCAGATCTTTAAAAATTTAGATCTGCTACCCAAAACATATTGAATTTGAAATCCAATAACATTTTTAGATCTGCTACCCAAAATATTGTTGGGTTTTATGCCCTAAATAAAAATCATTTCAATATAATCAGATTTACTTATTAATAAAGATCAGAAATAACATTTAATGTTGCATGGTTCACATGATTTATTTCATGATTACATATATATAATGTATGAATTCTATTTAAGTCCAAAACATATGAATTTGTTAATGATTATAGTGTTGTCAGCACAGTGGAATATAATCTTGATTATATGTTCGAAAGTTTATTCCCTGATTTGTCATAACACTGGATTTAGACTGGCATGGTATAATCAGCGATTGGTATTCTTACACCTTGGATAAGTGGTATGTCCTTTCCAGGGTATTGGAAAAGTTTACCAGTATCGGATGTATGGAGTATACATCGGAAGGGGCCGATATTGAACTTTGATTAGATATATTAAAATTTACCGTAATATCTATTCAATTCAATGTCACCTGTTGATCCTAGATCAAATGATCTTAATCCTAATATGTTTAGGTTCGATCTCAAGAGTATTATACATGTTCTTTGATTTGTTAGTTAAGCCTACTTTTGGGTCAGGGTGATACGTACATTTTGGGAACATGATAGTACAATTGAGTGGGAGCGCTAACATAAATATGGAATCTATAGCTTCTACCTCACAAATAGAAAGTAAAGGATGATTTCCTTCGAGCTTGACCAAACAAAAATAAATGGTGGAGTACTCATTTCACTTAACTGAAATATCATTTATACGCGGTTAAGTGTTTTAAGGATAAAATACATTGTAGGGTGTTACGGTAATCTAATCCCTTTACAGTGTAGATCATCTATATAGAGGATCATTGATCAAATTAGGATTATAAAAATGGATAACTAATGACGTGTCTATATGGTGGAACATATAGAGCGTTCTATATACTGAGAGTGCAATTCTAAGTTCTATGCGTGGATGCAACGAAGAATTAATAAGTCAGTGAATTTAAGATATAAATTCTTGATCTGCTTATTGGAAGCCCGAATATATAGACCCATGGTCTCCATACTAGTTAAGACCATACTTCTTGTAAGACTCAGTTAATTGATTTTGATTAATCAATTATAATTCTAAAGTTAGACTATGTCTAGTTTATGAATTTTCACTAAGCAAGGGCGAAATTGTAAAGAAAAGAGATTCTAGATTTATTTATTAATTAAGAGACTTTATATGTCTAATTAATAAATATATTAAATGACAATATTATTTAATAATTAATTTTTAGTTATTAAATAATTAGAATTGACATTTAAATGGTTAAATTGGAAAATTGGCGTTTTTGAGAAAATGGGATGAAAAAATGACAAAATGGTAAAATTGTAAAGTGGGCCCATTATCCATTCTAGGGCGGGTCACTTAGTGTGATTTTACTATTTATTTTTCTATTATTTTAATGTCAAATAATTCTAACCAAAACCTAGGTGGTTACCTATAAATAGATAGTGATGGCTCTCATTCACACTTAACTTTGTTAACTTTGTCAGATGAAAACTGAGCCTCTTTCCATTTACCCTAGCCGCCACTTCTTCTTTTTCTCTTTTCCTCTTCAATTTTTTGAACCTTGAGTGAATGAGTGAGTGCCCACACACATCAAGTGGTATCTCAATCATAGTGTGTAAGACTGTAGGAGATTCCAAATAACAAGAAGGAGAATTAGCATCAAAGGAAGGAGAGAAAGAGATCCAGGGTCAGATCTTGGTGATGCTCTGCTACACAAATGAATCAAGGGCTAGAGATCTGAACGGAAGGAGTCATTATATTCAACTGCACCCAATGTAAGGTTTTCTTAAACCCTTATGTGTTTATTTCATTGTTTTAGAATTCATATTAGGATGTTAATGAAACATACTTGTTAGTAAATCTAGATCCTGGTAAAATATTTCCAACAACTGGTATCAGAGCCATGGTAATAATTTACTTTCATGAAATATGAATTAAAACGATGTTATGTGTTGATTTGGATGGTTTCATGTGATTTATGTGCTTATTTGATGATAGTTTAGAAATTGCAATATATGTTACTGAAATATTTTTTATTTCGATCTGAAATTATTTTTTCTCGAAAGTAGACAAAAGAATAATAAATTTACGCTTTTACAGAACCTAATTTGGATTTTTTATGAATTAGTTATGATTTTTTGAAGTTGAATGAAAATATCAGGGTTTGAAAGCACACTCGCGCGCGCATGGGACAAAATCCCTTCAGAAAAAGCCTTGTCCGAAGCTTCCTCTGTGTCACGCCCATGTTTCTCGGCCATGGAGGCTGCATGTAGCCTCCTGTCTCGGTCAGATGGGCCATTCCGCGCGCGCAGGGGTATGCAATGCATACCCCTGTGCACCAAACTTGTTTTCTTCATAACTTTTGATTCAAAAATTGTTTTTCATTGAAACAAAAGCCAATTTTTGGTAGAATTTTGTGTAGAATCTAAATTTTCAATTAAAAATCTAATTGTCAGAATAAAATTAATTTTTATTAATTTTTTAATTAATTAAAATTAGTTTCTGATATTAGTAGGCTTTGAATTTTGAAAATTTGATTTCTCACAAAGGAGCCTTATGGTTAATTTTGAAATTTTAGATTATTTTATTTATTTTAATTATAAGATTAGATATTATTTTTATTAAATTTGAATGATCTTACTTTGATATTAAAATATTATCTTTTAAAATAACATTGTTCAAATTTCAAAGTTTGCTAACCATATCATATTTTTTTAAAAAAAAATTTGTTATTTTTTGAAATATATTTTATTAATTAAAATTATAAGATTAGGAATATGTTAGATTTAATATTTTATCTTATTAGATATTTTTTTTATTAAAATTATATTTTGGAAAAAATAACATGATGATTTGAAAAATTGGTTAGTTTAGTTTGAATAGATATTTTAGGGTATCAAACCTTAAATTTTTCAAACTTATTATTATTTTTTATTTTTTTTAAATATTCTAACCATATAAAATATCTTATTTTTCAATTAGTTTATTTATGTAATATTTAAATTTATTAAATTATAAGACGTAGAATATAATAATGAAATATCTCAATTTAAAATTCAAGATATTTTATTATATTATCTTATTAGAAATTTTAAATAAATTTAAGTTTTGAATAAACTTGATATTTGAAAAATTGGTTAGATATTTTTGATTTTTTGTTAGAATTAAGAAATTTAGGAGTTTGTTGAATTTTGAATTTTTTCAAATATTCTCTAACAACCTAAATTTGAATTCTATTTAAGATATTTATTTTAAAATTTAATTTTATTTTAAATTTTAAAATTAAGATATTTTCGCTTACTTTCCAGATATTCCAGATTAGTTATTTGTTTGTATTGTTTGTTTATATATTAATATACAATTTGTTTTTTTACAAACCTATTATTTATTTGATCTAAATTGCTATGATTAACTTGTTGACAGATCTAATGATCTGATTTTAATCATAGTCCAATTGTCAATAGATCTTATAAATAATTTGTAACAGGTAATTTTTGTTATTTCTTTCATCTGTGTAAACCTAGCAACATGATAGGGCCCATCCAAATTATTTGACCTGTGTGAGCCTATATGTTTGCTATTGGGCTTAGATGCATATAGGAAGTCCATTTAAGTTTTACTAAGTAAATGGACTAGGTTGCTAAAATAAATTTTGACATAAGTAAATTTATTTAGGGCCAATTAGATTTGGGCTTATTCAATGAATAACAATTGTTTATTTAAATGTTAAATTCCTCTCTTTTGGGCCTTGTGTGAGAGTTGGGGGCCAATAGAAGTGGGTACGACATACTGAACCCAGCTCCCCCTCACATGAACTACCCCATTTGTGAAGGCCTATTTGCCTTATTTAAATAATTGTATTAGGTTAATTATATTAGTGTAACCTAATTAAAATTGAATTAGCAACATAATTAACTTTTAAAATATATGAAATTTATTTTTCATTTAATATTTTAAAGTTAATTTTAGAAAAACACTTAGTTAATGAAATATATATTCTAGATAGTTATTTCTAGAACTAGTTATTTTTTCTAATATTTAATTAGGAAAATATCATATATTGTGAAATTAATTGTTTAATAATTAATTTTGGTACAATCTAAGTTAAGTATATTTTTCTTAGTATTAAATTAGAATTAATAATTAAGTCTTCTCTATACTTAATTATTTATTTCTTGAATTTAATACATTTAATTAAATTGAAAATTTAAATATTTAAGTTGATTTTCATCATGATACTTAAATATTATTAGTTTCATGTTATTTAATTAAAATTGAAAATTATTCTAAGTTTGAAATCTTATTTCATAATAACTTAAATTTGAATAATTTTTAAAATATATTTTATTTTATTTTATTAATCTTTTTCCCACAATTTCGAAATTGCATTTCTTAAATGCAGAAATTTCGAATTTTATTTGAAAAATAGATTAAAGTTGAAAATTATTTATTTTAATTTTGGACCAACTTAAATCAATGATTTTTTCATTTAATGATTAATTAAAATAAATGAAGTAAAATATATTTAATTAGAAAATGAATTAATTAGTCAATGAAAGTCTAGATAGACATTATCTGTTTTGCTTGAAGTATTTTTCTAGTGTATTTAATTAAATAGAAACTTAATATTTAAGTTGATTTTCATCATGATACTTAAATATTTGAAATTTTTCTTTAATATTTAATTAAATAGGAAAATTATATTTTTTGTTGTAAATTAATTTTATTAATTAATTTTGGGCCAACATAAAATTAGAATATTTTTTCCAGGATTTATTTTAACAAGCAATTTCGAAAATTGTATTCTTAAATACTTTAATTTTTCGAAATGCAATTTATATTTATAGAAAATTAAATTTGAGCTGTAAATTAATTTAAATTAATTTTGAAACAACTTAAATTGAATAATTTTTCTAAATATTTATTGGAAATTATGACTAAGATGGAAATAATTCATGTTATTTTCATATCCATCTAAGTAAAATTTATAAATATTAAATTAAAATTTATATTTAGAATTTTTTATTCTAAATTGGAAATTTTAATTAAATAAATATATATATTTAAAATAAATTGATTAAAATAAATATTAGAAGAAAATACACTTTAAATAATGAGCTTTATTATTAGGACATTCGATCTCCATTGTTGGTTTTACATAGCTTTTGTTTTAGTGTGTAATCCTCCTGAATGGAGGAACGTTCATTAGCAAGTTAGTACCGTTTAATCTCGAAAGATAAGTATATTTGTAAGTGTTTTATATGGTATTGATCACCCTATTGGTGGCGACTGTATTTGACTTACAAAATATGAAACAATGGTGGAAGCTCATAAGATAAAATAGTCTTGACTCTCGCCTAAATGGGACAACGCTGGATTCCAATCTTGATCGAATAAAAGTTGCTAGAATGTTTAAGATGAGCTGACAACTCTATTCAATGGATGGTATCACTGACTCTCCCCTAAACGGGACACTGATATCAGTTTGTTGAAGACCTTGGAAATTATTTAGGATTGTATGTTTTAGTATTTTCACTTGTCATTCCTACTTGCTATGTGTTTAATAATTTTTGAATTGTGTATGAATTTATATTGAACCGTGTTATTTTCTGTTATTAAATTGTACTTTAATTTGAAATCTTCATTGTTGGTCTAACTTGGTTTGTTTTTTAATGAGATAAATCCCTAATGGATTTTCACCATTAGACTAACATAATAGTGTTAGATCTCGAAAGATAAGTATTGTAAATGCAACATCTAGCTGTTCATCAATTGATGACACCTTAGACTAGTATTTACAATATGAAACAAGAAGATTGTATAAATAAGATTACTTTGACTCTCGCTAATCGGAGCATCGTTGGATTCTTATTTAAATACGAAATTATTCTAATTCCTCTTAGCTTATTCATTTCGAATTAGCTCAATAACATATCATTGGATGAATGGTCCATAAATCATTTCATGTCATTCTATTTTCTCTTAAGAAATTTAATGACGCATATGATTATATTCCCAAAATTCTATCCCAAAATGATATAAATTCTCAATCTTAGAAATCTCCTACTTGTATGGGCAAATCTGACTTAGAGTTAAAATTAGTAGTGGTGGTCAAAGAAAGAATTACTCATGTATATTTGGTATAACTTTAAGTCTTTGACTTTAAATTTTAGATTCCAAATAATTTTTAAATATAATACAGTTTCACTTTCACAAGTGTTTAATAACCATTTTCTATCAATGGATTCAAACTGTATGGAATATGAGTTTAGTATTCTGTGACCAGGATCCACTTGCACTATTCTAAGAACTCTTTAAAGTAACTAAACCTAAGTCATCAAAAAGACACAACCACACATTTTTTTAAATCTATGGCATTTGTATCTTGTTCATAGTGTTTTTGACAAGATCAATCTCTGCAAAGAGTTAATATGCCTATATCCACTGAAAGTAAGTTCATCTCATTCGCAGATGGATGTACATTCAGGGGTGGATATGAGTTTTTCGTTGTATTCTAAAGACGATCACTCTAGATTTTACCTTAAGCACAAGAAATTTGAAATGTTTGAAAAATTTCATGAATTTCTAGCAATGGTGAAAAACCATTAAGGTAAGTGGTTAAAGATCTTGCGAACTGATAGGGGTGGAGAAGTAGTTAGTAGATATGCAGTTCAAAGATCATTAAATTAATTTTTGAATTATATCCAAACATTCCTCCCCAAAAATTCGATTTGCATATTGATGATTAGTTACTAATCATTGCCTAAGTCCTTCTATGGTAATACAATTTCAGAATGATGCAACGGTTGTGTACTTAATGTAAATCATTACTAGATTCATGGATGACCTAATCGAAATCTTAAGAAAAGCTAGAGCTGTTAACCATAGTTTGCATGTTCGTTAGCTATTCTAAGTGATTAGGGGTGGAACATCCCATAGTCATTAGATAAGAAAGTGTTTGTTTAAACAAATACTACTTTTCTAAGAAAATGACTAAGTCTGAAAAAATAAAGTAGCAAATAAAGGAGATATTTTTTTTCTTGATTCCAAAAGTGTTAATCATCTTATTCTACATATGATGATCCCACTGCCTCTGTTGTCTTGACACAACCGAAGAGGTTAATACCATTTAGTTTTCTTAGACATAATTCACGGTACCTTGTCATAGTGGGAAGGTTTCTAAGAACTCACCTTCTTATGACTTGGAAGACACTAGTGATTAAAACCCATTGTGAGTTTAAACAAGTAATGGATTGTCAAGATAGGAAACTAAGAAGAAAAGCCAAGAGAACTATGGTTTGATCCATTCACATGGAGTAACCTAAAGATTTCTATTACAAGGACATAAAAGGAAATTTCCGTTAATGAGTCTATTCAATGGACTTAACAAAACTTCTTGTTCCTAGTATTATAGGTTTGAGTTTATCTAAACCTATGGCTTGTGGTATACCTGGTAATTACTTACTCTAATGCAAGCAACTTACTTTAGTAAGATGTTGAAGCATTTGTTGGGAATTATTTTACCAGGATCTTAGATCTACTCACAAGTATGTTTATTAACATCCTAAATATGAACTTTCTAAAACGATAAAATAAACACATATAAAGTTAAGAAAACCTTACATTGATGCAGCGGAATTAATGTCTCCTTCCACTCAGATCTCTAACCCTTGATTCCTTTACGTAGCGAGTATAATCAAGATCGAGCCGAATCTCCTTCTTCTTCAAGCTTTGATCCTTCACAGTCTTCCAATCTATGATTGAGTTACTGCTTGCTGTGTGTGGGCACTTACTCTTTCACTAGGGTCACGAAAAAGATGAAGGGAAAAGAGAGAGAGAGAGATTTCGGCCAAGGTAGAGAGTGAGGAAGGCTCAGTTTTCTGAAGAGAGAAATTTCTGTCAGAAAGTTGATCTGAAAACTTGTTATTTGACTGAGCCATCACTTTCTATTTATAGGCAACTACTAGGTCTAGGTTTAGAATTATTTGGCATTAAAATAATGAAAATATTAATTTGAAAAAGCTAATTAAGTGGCCGGCCTAGGTGTTGTAATGTGCCTTACTTAATTTTGCAATTTTATCAAATTTATCTCTATTTTCTCAAAAACGCCAATTTTCCAATTCTAACCTTTTAAATGCCAAAACTAATTATTTAATAACTAAAAAAGATTATTAAATAATATTGTCATTTAATTTAATTATTAATTAGACATATAAAGTCCATTAATAAATAAATAAACCCAGAAAACTCTTTTCCTTACAATTTCACCCCTGCTTAGTGAAAATTCATAAAATTAGACATAGTCTAACTTTAGAATTATAATTGATCAATCACGAATCAATTAATGAGTCTTACAAGCAGAATGTTCTCAACTAGAATGGGGACCATGGATCTATATGCTGAGCTTCCAATAAGTGAACCAAATTTACCAAGTAAATTCCTACTTATTAATTCTTCGTTGAATCCACTCTTAGAACTTAGAATTGCACTCTCAGACTTATATAGAGCATATTGTATGTTTCACGATACCAATATACTATCTCATTTAACCATTGTTATAATCTTATTGTGATTTAAAGATCCTCTATATAGATGATTTACATCAAGATGGGATTTCTTTACCGTTCTCACCCCTCAATGTATTTTGCCCCTTAAAACACTTAGCTACCTGTAAATGGTGTTTAGTGATCTAATAATTAGTCAGTTAAACAAGAGCTCATCCATTTACTTCTATTTGCTAAGCTCGAAGGGAATCATCACTTGACTTCTATACACCAGTAGAAGCTATAGATTCCATATTTATGTTCAACACTCCCACTCAATCATACTATCATGTTCCCAAAATATACGTATCACCCTGACCCGAAAGTAGGCTTAACTAATAAATCTAAGAACATGAATAGCACTCCTGAGTTTAGCCCAAGCATATCAGGATTTAGATTCTTTTAATCTTAAGATCAACTACTGATATTGACTTGGAAAGATATGTATAACGGTAAGTTTGTAATATCTTAACTTAGTTGCAATATCGGTCCAGTCCAATGTATACTCCATACATTCGAAACTAGTATACTTTACTAATGTCTGGAAAGAACATAACACTTACTCCAAGTGTAAGTACACATCATCGGCGATTATCACATTAGTGTAAATCCAATAACAACGATGAAACGGGGACCAAAACTTTTGATTCATATGATCACAATCACATTCCTTGTGTTGACGATACTGTAATTGTGAATAAACATATGATCTGGATTTAACTGATTTTGTGTGTATGAATGTAATAAACATATTAAACATATTAAACCATTAGCATGTAGAATTCATGCAAACATCAATCACTTCAAATTTCTTATATTGATAACTAATCAGATTGTAAAGAGTTTTATTTAGGGCATAAAACCCAACAAACTCCCACTTGCACTAATATAAAACAAACTGTGCAAATAGGTCAATCTGATGTCTTGATCTTCAGATCAAGTGTAGTATATTTGAATCCACCCAAACTTCTGGAAACTAGTTCATAGATACATTTATGAAACATCCTTTACTATATGCTTTACTCATCAAGGGATACTGAAATCTTTACTGTTTTAAAAGTACATCTGAATTAACAGAGGACATATCTCTCATATTTTAAAATATGTAATTGAGATAATACAGTGTAGACTTTTCTTCAGTGATATAACTTTCTAGTATTTTCGAATAGACCAAGTTACAATTCTTCTCTGGTAGAGCTTGAATTATTATACAATAATTCCTCCACCCCCAAAGTAAGCACCATCTCATATAAATCGAAATTAGATGGTGAGATACAAAGACAACTGATACACAGTTCCTTAATATCTGACATATAGATCACTTTCATAAATCTTTCTTAAATATCTTCTAATGTTCCCTATTTGATTACATCTCAGATAGCTCCCACTCAATAGCAGATGTCTGGTTAAATAATACTTTTAACCTCTGATTGTTTAGAGAGTTACCTAGTTGTGACTTTTGTATTAGTCTGAAACATCAAGTCAAGACTAAGTCATCAACATAGCAGACTAGTATTTGAAGTGAAAAATACATGCCAGAGATTAAAGTAATCAAAATTAAGATACCATCAAATTTTATGAGGATTAAGAATTCTTGGTTCAAGTCGTTCGAATGGACTGAACTAGAGTTCTTTATCTTATTCTCATAATTCTGATAAGCTATACCTATCCATGTGAATGGTTAGATTTGCTTTTCAGTAGTGTTCTTAAGTACCTATCACAATTATCAACCTGATGAAGATGGGTATAGAACTTTAAAATTCTCCCACTCAATTAAGGTAGTGTGAAACTTTAACAAAGAACTTTCAAAGGTATCAAACTTTTACTTACAACAGTAAAAACGAAATGGAACATACAATCAAGATCAAGAATTTATATTGACAATAGCTGACTCATTATATTACTTCTATGTTTAAACAAGATATGTGTTTCATAGGGAATTGTGGAATAGACTCCACCCCTAAGAATATACATATAGGGTACTATGGATAACCTCCACCCCTAAGTATATAGAGATTATGATCCACCCCTAAAGGTTGTAAAGATCATGATTCTCTTAGTGTGATAGAGTTTATGTGGAGTTGAATACTATCCAGAGTTCATTAGATATAAAAGATCGTTGAACTGCATAGTTTTCTTAACTTTTCTCCACCCCTATCAGATCATAAGATCCTTTTATTAAACAAATTCTTAATAATTGTATGAGAATTAACAATTATTGATAAACATAGAAATAATTTCGAATGTTTATATATAATATAACTCTATGAAGAGTTGTAAATATTATAGAATTTGCATCAATAATAAAAACACTTACACATACAAACATACAAATATACTGTGGTAATAATTGATGAAGATAAAATAAATGAAGCTCAATCTCATAATTTGCAATGGTGATTTCGAAAATAAAACTTTATTAATAAAAAAAATGTATTGCAACAATATGAGAGAAACAGGGATAAATATCCCTAACTAAAATTTGAAATCCAAATTGTCTTTAAACTAAAACAATTAATTCAAAAAATAAATTGAAGAGCTTCATCTTCATCTGGACGATTTCACCCTTGGTCCAACTTTCTAATCTAACTCAATTGAGTTCAAGTAGCTTGGCCTATAAGAAGAAGAAAACAAATAAACAAAGTTAGTCCAGAATCATAAATCCAATTGGATAATAATTCACTAAAACTCTTAAAGTTTATAAAAGGAAATACCTTGTTTCTTTGCAAGAAGTTTAGGACACTGGGGTTTCCAATGACCTTTTTCATTGCAGTGGAAACACTTTCCTTTAAGTGTAGCATCACCAGAAGGAGCAGCCTTTTTCATGACTTTTGTTCGCTTCTTGGTGTTCTTCCACTTCTTCTTCAATTTGGGCTTTGAAGCAGAGGCAACATTTGCTTCAGGTTTTATCGTCCCATTACCATTACCAGGATGAGGTTTACTCCCTTTCTTCTTGGGTCCTCCAATCAAATTTTCATAAGTTTGAAGGTCATTGACTAATTCATGAAAGTCAATTTCCTTCTTATTCATGACATAATTTGATGTGTATGGTAGAAATGCTGGAGTCAGGCTATTCAAGATAAGACTAACTTGAGTAGCACTGTCCATTTCAGCACCATGATCCTGGGCTTCTTGGAAATAACTGGACATGAGGAGAACATGGTCACGCACGTTTTGATGAGGTTCCATCCGTGCATTGATGTACTTCTTAGTCGCGTCAAAGCGTGACTGAAGTGATGCCTTACCGAATAGCTCATTTAACTTCGTCATAACTTCAGCAGCCTTCTCAGTTTTAGAAAACCGAGTTTTGAGGGTGTCAACCATGCTAGAAAGCATAAAGTATAGAGCTTTGTCATTTGCCTTCTACCAACGCTCATACTTTTCTTTCACAGCTTTGGATGCATTATCCCCAGGCACTTCAGGTGACGGCTCAGTTAAAACAAACAAGGCACTTTCTCCTATGAGAGCAATATTAATGTTCTCATTCCATTTATTAAAGTTAGATCCATTCAGCTTATTTTCAGTCAACAGTGATAACATGGGATTCATTTTGACAAAACAAGATACTACAAAATAATAGAAATCAACAAATAGAAATTAATAATGGTTTAATACACAAAATCAATTCAGAAATTATAAGCACATAGCAAGTAGGAATGATATGAGAAAATACTTAAAAAATTCAATCCTAAATAATTTCCAAGGTTTTCAACAAACTGATATCAGTGTCCCGTTTAGGCGAGAGTCAAAGCTACCATCCATTGAATAGAGTTGTCAGCTCATCTAAAATGTTAAACATTCTAGCAACCTTTTATTCGATCGAATCAGAATCCAGCGTTGTCCCGTTTAGGCGAGAGTCAAGGCTATTCTATCTCATGAGCTTCTACCATTGTTTCGCAATTTGCAAGTCAAATATGGTCGCCACCATTAGGGTGATCTATACCATATAAAACACTTACAAACCACTTATCATGCGAGATTAAACGGTGCGAAATTGCTAATGAACGTTCCTCCATTAGGGAGGATTACTCACTAAAACAAACGCGGTGTAAAACCCACAATGGAGATCGGATATCTAAATAATAATAAAGCTCATTGTTTAAAATGTATTTTCTTTATTATTCTAATAAATAAATCTCATTAAATTCTATTTAAGAATTAAAATTCAAAAATAAGAATTTAATATAATATTTATAAAATTATACTTAGATGGTGATTGAAATGAAATTAATTATTTCCATCTTAGTAATAATCTTAAATATAAATATTAAGGAAATTAATTTAAGTTGAATTAAATGAATAATTAGCAACTTAAAAATTTCCTTTCAGAATATATTTATTGGATTCGAAAATTTAAAGTATATAAAAATACAATTTTCGAAAATAATAAAAATAGAAAAGCAATACTTCAAGCAAAAATATCACCTATCTAGATATTCTTTTGACTAGTTAATTCAATTTCTAATAATATATATATTTTAAATTCATTTATTTTAAATTAATCAATTAGATGAAAAAATCATTGACTTGAGTTGGTCCAAGAATTAATTAAAATAAATAATTAATTTACAACTCAATCTATTTTTCAAGATAAAAAATTCGAAAGTATTGCATAATTAAAATGCAAATTTCGAAATTGATTAATAAAATGAAGAAAAAATATATATATTGAAAATTATTTAAATTTAAGTTGAGAAATTAAATTTCAACCTAAAAAATAATTTTCTATTTAATTAAGTGTCATGAAAAATCAATAAATATTTAAGTATCATGATGAAAATCAACTTAGATATTTAGATTTTTCAAGTTAATTAAATGTATTAAATTCAAGAAATAAATAATTAAGTGTAGAGAAGGCTTAATTATTAATTTCTATTTAATACTAGGAAAAATATACTTAATAAAATTGTACCAAAATTAATTATTTAAATAATTAATTTCACAAAGTATAATATTTTCCTATTTAAATATTAGAAATATTAAGTAGTCTAGAAATTACTATCTAGAAAATATCTTATTTGACTAAGTATCTTTTCAAAATTTGAAAAATATCTAATTTAAGTTAGATAGAAAAAATCTAAAACTTAAATAATTTCAAATTTAGATTTAATTAAATATCAAAAATTAAGTTGTAACCACTTAATTTGAAGATATCTTTTTAAAGTTAATATTTGAAAAAATATCAACCAAAAAATATCTAAGATATTCCATTTCAAGTTAATATTTGAAAAGATATTAACTTAAAAAATATCTTAAGAATCTTTAATAACTAATGCCTAAGATTCCTCAACTTGATTTAAAATTTAAATCAAATATTCAAATTTAAGTTAGTTAAGAAAAATCAGTTGATACAACTAATTTATAACTTAAATAGGAATATTTAATTAAATAAGCTCCAGAAAAAATCTTAGTTAGTTAAAATTCTATATTTAATTAAATACAAGAAAAATACAAATAGTTTGTCTAGAAATAATATCTAAACTAAAAGTGTTTTTCTTAAAATTAACTTTAAAATATTAAAATGAAAATAAATTTTCATATATTTTAAAAGTTAATTATGTTGCTAATTCAATTTTATTAGGTCAAACTAATATAATTAACCTAGTACAGTGATTCAAATCAGGCAAATGGGCCTTCACAATTGGGGTAGTTCATGTGAGGGGGTGCTGGGTTCAGTATGTCGTACCCACTTCTATGGCTCCCAACTCTCACACAAGGCCCAAAAGAGAGGAATTTAACCTTAAAATGAATAACTGTTATTAATTGAATAGGTCCAATAACTAAATGGACCTAAATAAAATCTATCATGGTGTGACATTTTATTTAGCAACAACCTATATGTATCTATATTAAAACAAAATAAACATATAGGCTCACACAGGCACACTTTGGATGGATCCTATCATGTTGCTAGGTCATACACAGATGAAAGAAGATTGTAAAATTTACCTGTTACAAATTATTAACTTGACCAAGGGAGCCATCAGATCATTAGATCTGGCAAAAAGTAACCATAGCTATTTGCAATCAAGTAATAATAGGTTTTTAAAAACTTACATACAAGCTAAAACCACATACTCCTGCAACAAGGTTAGCTGGATAGTTGGAAGTAGGATTTATTTAATTTTAAATAAATAATTTCGAAAAATAAATAATTAAAAAAAAATATTTTAATTAATTTCGAAAAATACAAAAAAATAAAAAAAAATTAAATTAATTTTCGAAAAATAAAATAAAAAATAAATTTAAATTTCGAAATTATTTAAAATAAATATTTAAAATTAAACCTACATTTTGAAAAATTAGGTTTCAACCAACCTAAATATCATTTCAAAATTTGCTAACTACTTTTAAAAATTAAATGTTATTTTATAAAAATAAAAATTAAATAAAAAATTAGAATAAATAAATAAAATATCTTTTCAGATTTTTAAACTTAATTTAAATAAATAAAATAACAAAATTTAAAAGTTAGCAAAATATCTTATATCTATTTAAAATTACATGATTATAAATATCTTATTTAAATTTAAATAAGGTCAAAATATCTAAAAAGATTTAATTTAAAAAAAAAAAAAATCTTAAAAGATAAGATATAATTAAAAATATCTTAAAAGATAAGATATTTTTAAATATCTTAAAAGATATTATAAATATCTTTAAAAGATATTATAAATATCTTAAAAGATAAGATATTTTTAAAATATCTTAAAAGATATTATAAATATCTTATAAAATCTGACCTTAAATTTAAAAAAAAATATAATCAAATTTAAAAATAAGATAGATTTTTAAGCAAAAAGATAAATACTAATTCTATTCAAATTCAAATTACACTAATATCTTGAATTAAATTAAAAAAATATTAAATTAATTCAAAATGATAATTAGAATCGAATTAGGAATAGTAATAGTATATATACAAAACCATACAAAAAATTGGAAGTTAATTCCATGAAAAAGTATGAAAAATTGAAGAAAAAAGGAAAAATTCGAAACTGTACGGACAGTTCTGCGATCGCAGGAAAATATCAGCACAGCCCCGATTTTGTTAAATCTTCAAAAAATCATAACTAATTCAAATAAAATCCAAATTAAGTTCTGTAAAAGGCTAACTTGCTTAATTTTTTCCATACTATCCAATAAAAATAATTACAGAAACGAAATCACAATTATTTTTCACGAAAATTTCACAAACATCAATCAATCATCAAATAACACTCAATACAACATGATACCATCCAAAGAACATACAAACAATCGTTTTAAAGTCCAAATTACATGTAAGTAAATCAATTACCATGGCTCTAATACCAGTTGTCGGGAATTATTTTACCAGGATCTTAGATCTACTCACAAGTATGTTTATTAACATCCTAAATATGAACTTTCTAAAACGATAAAATAAACACATATAAAGTTAAGAAAACCTTACATTGATGCAGCGGAATTAATGTCTCCTTCCACTCAGATCTCTAACCCTTGATTCCTTTACGTAGCGAGTATAATCAAGATCTGAGCCCGAATCTCCTTCTTCTTCAAGCTTTGATCCTTCACAGTCTTCCAATCTATGATTGAGTTACTGCTTGCTGTGTGTGGGCACTTACTCTTTCACTAGGGTCACGAAAAAGATGAAGGGAAAAGAGAGAGAGAGATTTCGGCCAAGGTAGAGAGTGACGAAGGCTCAGTTTTCTGAAGAGAGAAATTTCTGTCAGAAAGTTGATCTGAAAACTTGTTATTTGACTGAGCCATCACTTTCTATTTATAGGCAACTACTAGGTCTAGGTTTAGAATTATTTGGCATTAAAATAATGAAAATATTAATTTGAAAAAGATAATTAAGTGGCCGGCCTAGGTGTTGTAATGGGCCTTACTTAATTTTGCAATTTTATCAAATTTATCTCTATTTTCTCAAAAACGCCAATTTTCCAATTCTAACCTTTTAAATGCCAAAACTAATTATTTAATAACTAAAAAAGATTATTAAATAATATTGTCATTTAATTTAATTATTAATTAGACATATAAAGTCCATTAATAAATAAATAAACCCAGAAAACTCTTTTCCTTACAATTTCACCCCTGCTTAGTGAAAATTCATAAAATTAGACATAGTCTAACTTTAGAATTATAATTGATCAATCACGAATCAATTAATGAGTCTTACAAGCAGAATGTTCTTAACTAGAATGGGGACCATGGATCTATATGCTGAGCTTCCAATAAGTGAACCAAATTTACCAAGTAAATTCCTACTTATTAATTCTTCGTTGAATCCACTCTTAGAACTTAGAATTGCACTCTCAGACTTATATAGAGCATATTGTATGTTTCACGATACCAATATACTATCTCATTTAACCATTGTTATAATCTTATTGTGATTTAAAGATCCTCTATATAGATGATTTACATCGAGATGGGATTTCTTTACCGTTCTCACCCCTCAATGTATTTTGCCCCTTAAAACACTTAGCTACCTGAAAATGGTGTTTAGTGATCTAATAATTAGTCAGTTAAACAAGAGCTCATCCATTTACTTCTATTTGCTAAGCTCGAAGGGAATCATCACTTGGCTTCTATACACCAGTAGAAGCTATAGATTCCATATTTATGTTCAGCACTCCCACTCAATCATACTATCATGTTCCCAAAATATACGTATCACCCTGACCCGAAAGTAGGCTTAACTAATAAATCTAAGAACATGAATAGCACTCCTGAGTTGAGCCCAAGCATATCAGGATTTAGATTCTTTTAATCTTAAGATCAACTACTGATATTGACTTGGAAAGATATGTATAACGGTAAGTTTGTAATATCTTAACTTAGTTGCAATATCGGTCCAGTCCAATGTATACTCCATACATTCGAAACTAGTATACTTTACTAATGTCCTGGAAAGAACATAACACTTACTCCAAGTGTAAGTACACATCATCGCTGATTATCACATTAGTGTAAATCCAATAACACTGATGAAACAGGGACCAAAACTTTTGATTCATATGATCACAATCACATTCCACTGTGTTGACGATACTGTAATTGTGAATAAACATATGATACGAATTTAGCGATTTTGTGTGTATGAATGTAATAAACATATTAAACATATTAAACCATTAGCATGTAGAATTCATGCAAACATCAATCACTTCAAATTTCTTATATTGATAACTAATCAGATTGTAAAGAGTTTTATTTAGGGCATAAAACCCAACAGCATTTTCTTTCTAATGGCAATCTATAGAAGCTTCTCAACTTCTAGGCATAGATTTTATTTATCTAAGGAAAAATCTCAACTATTCCAGAAAAGATAAAGCCATGAAAGAATTTCTTATATCAACAGTGAGAGGTCTCAGATATGCTTTAGTATGCCTTAGACCAGACACTTGCTGTTGAGTGGGATTAATGAGTAGGTATCAGATTAATTCAGGAGAGGAACATTGGAAGAAAATCAAGTAAATCTTAAGATTAAGAAGAGGAACTATATGTTAGTCGATAAGGGTGTGTTTAAAACTCTTAGACTACACCACATCAGATTTCGAGACTTGCCTTTGTACTAGAAAATCTCCTGATAAGATGGTGATTACTCTGGGGGTGGAGTAGTGATTTTGGAGAAGTGTAAGAACCTATCTGAAGTCTCTAGGTCTACCAGAGAGAGACTGAGTGTTAAAGTTGCAGGAAAGGTACTTATTCAGTCTAAGGAAAGTTCTATACATTTGTGGCACCGTTCCAACTTGTCTTAATTACTAGTGTTATTTCCTGATTAACCAAAAAGTAGTTGCCAAAAGTATAGAATCCAGTATCCCAAGAGAGTAGACATATAGAGAGGAATTTCACAATATCAAGGATTTTGTGATTAAGGAAGAGTAATGGTGGAGAAAAGGTTGTGTTGAATTCAACCTGTCAGATCCTGTTACGAGGAGTATACTACTACTACACTTGATTTGTATATCAAGGTGTTGAGATTATTATTTGAAATGCACATTTTATTTTATATTAGTGCAAGTGGGAGTTTGTTGGGTTTTATGCCTTTAAATAAAACTCATTTCAATATAATCAGATTTACTTATTAATAAAGATCAGAAATAACATTTAATGTTGCATGGTTCACATGATTTATTTCATGATTATATGTATATAATGTATGAATTCTATTTAAGTCCAGAACATATGAATTTGTTAATAATAGTTGTCAGCACTATAATCTAATCCCTTTACAGTGTAGATCGTCTATATAGTGGATCATTGATCAAATTAGGATTATAACAATGGATAACTAATGACGTGTCTATATGGTGGAACATATAGAGCGTTCTATATACTGAGAGTGCAATTCTAAGTTCTATGCGTGGATTCAACGAAGAGTTAATAAGTCAGTGAATTTAAGATATAAATTCTTGATCTGCTTATTGGAAGCTCGGATATATAGACTCATGGTCCCCATACTAGTTGAGACCATACTGCTTGTAAGACTCAGTTAATTGATTTTGATTAATCAATTATAATTCTAAAGTTAGACTATGTCTAGTTTATGAATTTTCACTAAGCAAGGGCAAAATTGTAAAGAAAAGAGATTCTAGATTTATTTATTAATTAAGAGACTTTATATGTCTAATTAATAAATATATTAAATGACAATATTATTTAATAATTAATTTTTAGTTATTAAATAATTAGAATCAGCATTTAAATGGTTAAATTGGAAAATTGACGTTTTTGAGATGGGATGGAAAAATGACAAAATGACAAAATTGCAAAGTGGGCCCATTATCCATTCTAGGGCCGGTCACTTAGTGTGATTTTACTATTTATTTTTCTATTATTTTAATGCCAAATAATTCTAACCTAAACCTAGGTGGTTACCTATAAATAGATAGTGATGGCTCTCATTCACACTTAACTTTGTTAACTTTGTCAGATGAAAACTGAGCCTCTTTCTATTTACCCTAGCCGCCACTTCTTCTTCTCTTTTCCTCTTCAATTTTTCGAACCTTGAGTGAATGAGTGAGTGCCCACACACATCAAGTGGTATCTCAATCATAGTGTGTAAGACTGTAGGAGATTCCAAACAACAAGAAGGAGAATCAGCATCAAAGGAAGGAGAGAAAGAGATCCAGGTTCAGATTTTGGTGATGCTCTTCTACAGAAAGGAATCAAGGGCTAGAGACCTGAACGAAAGTAGTCATTATATTCCGCTGCACCTAATATTGTAAGGTTTTCTTAAACCCTTATGTGTTTATTTCATTGTTTTAGAATTCATATTAGGATGTTAATGAAACATACTTGTTAGTAAATCTAGATCCTCGTAAAATATTTCCAAGAAATATAACAGCTACTCAGATTATACACAAAAATCCCAATAGACAAAAACACTGTAAAAGTCATACTAAAACTCAAAAAAAAAAAAAAATACAACCAAACCAAATCAATAAAAACTAAAAAATCATCAATGGGCAGGCAAGACTTCAATTGTAGTTTTGACTTGCCTGAGTGAATCGATTCCGGAAAAGAATTGAAATTGTGGTCGTCGTTCAAGCTCTTGGCTGAATCTCCTGATTGTTCAAGCCCTCTCATCAGAATTATCTCCATTGTTCAAGCCCTCTCATCGGAAGCTCCTGGTTTTTCCATCAATTTTTGGCCATGGTCACTATGGAGGTAAGTAGATTGAAGAAGACGAATGTGAGAGAGAAGGCAAAGGGTCGAGGTGCGCGTGGTGCAGTTTTTGAGGTGGGAGTTGTTTCTCGGCCGCAACAATCCACCATGTTTCTTAGTTTTTTTTCTCTTTTTGTTCTGGGAATCGATTGTTTTTGGGTGTGGATTGTTGGTTGATAGGTTTTGGGGGTGGTTTCTGGGCAGTGAGAAGGTGAGAAGAAGAAGAAGAAGAAGAAAGTTATGGTTTGAAGAAGAAGAAGAAGGAAAATCAGGTGGGTGGGTGGGGTTTCGTGTGAAGAAGCAGAAAAAAGAAAAAAAAACAAGTTATTTTATGATTTGAAAATATTATTTTTAGTTTTTTTATATTATTTTAAATTTTTTTTATTAAAATTATAATTTGGACCAGTAATACTTCAAGACGTGGCATTTTAAAAATTAATAAACGGACAGTTATCTTAGGGACCAACGGACTCACAGAAAATGTGACCTTGGGGACTATTACCGCCAATTTTTGAGGTTTGGGAATAATCTCCATCAACCCTTAATTTTTGGGGACTTTTACCGCAATTATCCCTATTATACATAATATTTTATAACAAGTTTTTTTTTTTTTATTATTTTTTATTATTTGATGAAGTAATTAAAGAGGAGTTTTCAATTTGTTAATTTTTCAGATTAGCTTGAAAAAAGGATTAGCTTGAAAATACAATTCTATAATCATACAATTTCAAAGCATAGAAAAAAAATTGTTCAAAAAATAAGAAAAGAAAATTAAGCATAATTCTATATTGGCTGCTACATTGCAATATACGTACGTACAGTCATAAAAATATGCACATGGATGAACTATTACAATTAGAACAGAAGAAAAGTAAATGATAAAGCTTCTTACTCTTGACTAACTCTTATTAAGTACTGTTGATTAATTTGAAATTTTCAAATCAAAATACACTATAAATAGCTGAGCACATGAAACGAGTTTTCCATCAATTAAAGCTAACTCCATCTCGTAATTTATATAATTATATAGTGATCGTTTATATACATATATATCACCAAATCGTGATTTCAAAATGGCTGCTTTGGTTTCATCGAACATTCATGCTAATTCATCATCCCAGAAAAATGGGAGTACTGGTTCCGATACTATTCGTCGATCGGCCAATTTTCATCCTAGTATCTGGGGAGATCACTTTCTCAAATATACCCATCAATCATTGGTTGGATATATTTATTTATTTATATATATGTTTATTTTAGCTCTAAACTTTTTTATTATATTAATATAAATATAAAACAATTATGTATATATATATATTATGCATGCATGGGTTACGTATAATAATATTTTATTTTATATGGTTGTATTATTATTCTATGTCCATCAGGAAGTTGATGATAATACAAAGCAAGAAGTTGAAAAACTAAAAGAGGAAGTGAGAGGGATGCTAACTGCTGCCCCCAGCATTAATTCTTCCCAAAAGCTACAGTTAATTGATACAATCCAACGGTTAGGAGTCGCTTATCATTTTGAGAGCGAAATCAGTGACATTTTGGGAGAAATGAAGAAAATCAATCCTCACACTGAATTGGATAATAGTACCCTTCATACGGTCTCCCTTTGGTTTCGATTGCTTAGACAACAAGGATACAACATATCAAGTGGTACGTATTGATCGACTATTGAGTACATATATATACTACTAATTCCTAGTGCATGTGCCTTTTGTTGATATATGTTGGCTTATATACGTGGATCAGATATATTTGAGAAGTTTACAAACAAAGAAGGAAAACTGGACGATAGTGTTAGTAGTGATGTTGAAGGAATGCTAAGCTTGTATGAAGCTTCACATATGAGAATCCATGGAGAGCCTATACTTGAAGAAGCAGTAGTTTTCACCACAACTCATTTGGTGGAGGCCTCTAAGGAGAAATCCCAGTGCTCATTATTTCTTGCGGCACAAGTCAACCATGCCTTAAGACAGCCCATCTTGAAGGGCTTGCCAAGAGTAGAAATTCAACGCTTTATTTCTCTCTATCATCACGACCCTAACCACAGTCATCTTTTGCTTCGCTTTGCTAAATTGGACTTCAACGTTCTCCAAAAGTTGCACCAGAAGGAACTTCATGAAATTTCAAAGTAATTATATATATTTATATACATATTCAATCCTTCTTTATTTTAAACGTTAATAATTTATTTAGAGGACTATTGATGTTTGACATTACAATATTAATTTAATAATACTATACATATTATTATTATGATTAACATTAAGCAGGTGGTGGAAAGACTTGGACTTTGCATCGAAGCTACCTTTCGCACGTGACAGACTAGTCGAGGGTTATATTTGGCCTGTGGGAGTATACTTTGAGCCAAAGTACAGTGCTGCTAGGGTTATATTGACCAAAGTAATTGGTGTGACAACAATGATTGATGACATTTATGATGTTTATGGAACTTTAGAAGAACTGGAACTCTTCACAGACGCAATAGAAAAGTAATTATTAATACAAATTAATAATTAGAGATATACATATATCATCATTAATTTTGAACATATATATAACTAATTTTAATTAATATCAATCAATTGTTTTAGTAATCATATATATATTATACTGTTCAGGTGGGATATAAGCTGCAGTGATCAACTCCCTGATTACATGAAATATTGTTACGAGGCACTGTTAAAATTATACGATGAAATTGAGGAGGAGTTGGCCATGCAAGGCAGAACTTATCGGATGCCCTATGCAAAGGAGACAGTAAGTAATCTATATACACAGCGGCAGGTCCCGTGATTAAAGTTGAGGCTGCATGCATAGAGAGGAGCTTATATATATATAAATATTTTGTCTAGATCATATAACTTATATATATAAACATATATTTTTATAATATTAAATATAAGTTTAAAGTAAAAATAAAATAATGAAATAGTTGGCTTAAAAATTAAGTACTAACTACAAGTCTTATTTATAGAGGTTGGAAAAGTAAATTTTAAATATTAAAAATAATAAGAGTATTGTTATGGGATACCAAAAGGACGTCTTATAATTTTTTAGTGGTTTTATATAATTTTTATTAAATTAAAATAAGTATATTAAATTGCAATAATAATAATATTACATTTCATAAGTGTGCTAGGCATTATGCATGCCTTTAGCATTTCTCAAATGAGGCATCCAGTGGTGTCTAGCAACTTCAAGGCGTGTCGTCTTGTGATTGGTTAGCGATAATGGATAAAAGTTATTTCTCTTTATATGTATTATATTATCTAACAGGTAATTAATATTAATTTACGCAGATGAAGAAGCTAGCTCAATCCTACTACGTGGAAGCTCAATGGTTTCATAAAAAGTACACACCAACGTTACAGGAATATATGGAGGTTGCACTGGTGTCATCCACGTACTACATGCTCACTGCCACGTCATTCCTAGGAATGGGAGAAGAAGTCTCAGCTGAGGTCTTTCATTGGCTTATGAACTCTCCTAAGATTGTAACAGCATCAGCAGTAGTTTGCAGACTCATGGATGATGTGGTCAGCCACAAGGTATATATAACTATAAGTTTTAATTTTAAATCCAATAATCTTATATATATATCCGTTAAATAATTTAAATTATTATTAATATTTTTATTTAAATTTTATTAATAACTAAATAAAGAAATAAACCTTTTGTGTTTTTAGTTTGAGCAAGATAGAGGACACGTGGACTCTAGCGTGGAATGTTATATGAAGCAATATAATGTAAGAGAAGAAGAAGCGTGCAAAGAATTGAAGAAACAAGTTTTAGATGCATGGAAAGAAATGAATGAGGAGTGCATGGAGCCAAGAGATGTGCCCATGTCTGTCCTCGTGCGCGTGGTCAATCTCGGACGAGTGATCGATGCTGTTTACAAAGATGGAGACGGTTACACCCATGCCGGAGGAATAATGAAGACTTTTGTCAAATCTTTGTTTATTCAAACTCTTCCACTCTAGCTTTTAATATATTTTCTTACACGAGGAGAGGACTATGTCCTTTTCTTCTTAATTATCATATAAATATAGTTTATTATATATTGTCAAAATAGTATAGTCAACTACCAATATCTAAGTTTGATGTATATGATTGACGTACGAGTGTCCTCTCAGTGTACCGCAACTAATAAATAAATAAGATCCCTGCTTTTCATTTTTCTTTCTTAATAATATATGTACAAGATTTCTTCATCATTACATTGATTATAGTTTATTTTAGTTTATTTTCTTTTAACAAATGAGGAGTATATAGTGCCATTTTTTTCTTTTTTTTAAAAAAATATATTGACTTTCAGAATGGTGTGTCATGCATTAGCTCAACCATGTGCAGAGTTTTTATAAGGACATATTTTTTCATCTTACAATTTATGTAGCTACCACAACTAAATAATAGACTTTTGGTGTCGGTTCGAGAGACATTTTTTCTTTTAAAAAACGACTCTAAAAACCACCCAAATTTTATGGTCTTAGTTTATAATTGACACATATAATAACTTTAAGTATTGGTTAGTAGACCGATACTAAAAGTATAATCGAGACAAAAAAAAAATATACATAAAAATTGAGTATAAGTGTCGGTTTTAGTCTCGGTTATAATTCGACACTTAAAGAGTACAACAAAAATAAATAAATAAATAAAGTTTCAGCAATTAAAAAAATTAAAAAATAGTATAGAAGAATATAGTATACCCTAAACTCTTCTCTTCTCACTCCCTCTCCTAATACCCTCTCTTTATCTTGCTACATCCTCGCGCGCCGTCGGAGAACCCAGAACCTAGGTGGTTCTTCTCAGTCATCCCGATGAGCCACTCCAAACACCAAATATCCATGAGCCCGTCGAGAACCCCCAAACACCTCTCTCTTTCTCGATGTCATTCTCTCTCTCTCCGTTCCTATCTCCTTCTCGGTGTAGCCACGACGAGCCGATGTCGTTCAAAAAAGGGGTAAACGGAGGCCACGACTGAACTCCACGAGCCTTGAAACCACCAACTCCCAAGGTCCTCGAGCTTAATTCCCTCGCCCTTCATCATTATGGAATAACTCGTCGGAGTCGAGATGTCTCGGCTTAGATCTGAGCAACTTCAGACCCCTTCAAGAAAAGATGACTTCCATACTCTATCTCCACTTGTCATAAGCATTAAAACCAATAGCTCAAATATCCCAAAAACAGTGTGAGGTGGTGGTGCCACCGTTGTTAGTCGCCGGAGCTTCGGCGTGGCTGCGTCTATTTTACTGATATAATTATTATGAAAATTGTACTGGATATTATCAGAATATTTTTTATGTGTTTTGGCAGGGTTTTAAAATGGGAAACGTCTATTTGAGATTTGTTACTATGTCGAAATTCTTATAAAAAGTAATGGGACTATAATAAATTTGATGGGTTCTAAAAGTAGGTGATATCAGAATAAATTATGACACTTCTACAAAATGTCTAATTTGTGTCGATTAACGCGTCACACAAAAATAGTTGACTGATGCAATAAATAGTCAGTGATTTTATGCTTCAAATGGTAACCGAAGCTAAGAAGACTCAATTAGCGTCGGTTAACTCTCTGACTGACACTAAAAGAGAAATCGAGGAAAAAAATTGAAAATTTTAAAAGATTTCTTTACATTTTGCTTCGGTTAAAAAGGGACACTAATTGTTTTTGCTTCAGTTAGAAACCGAAACTAAAATATTAGCAAGTGTTATCCACTGAAGCAAAATATTTTAATTTTTGTTAAACCCTCTTTTGACAAATGAAATTATCATTTTGTCTTCATTAAGTTTTGAACCCTAGCACATCAAAGATTTCTCCCCTTCACCTCTTCGATCATCGAACCATGAGTAGCAAGCCAGCGACGCACCAAACCACCGCCACCAGCAACCTGAGACCCATTCTCGCTCCCCTTCGCCCTCTCCACTCGATCTCCCTCTCTGTTAGATCTCTCTCCCTCTCCACTCAATCTCCCTCCCCTTTGCCCTCTTATTTCAAAAATCGTAGCCCACTCGATCTTCGTTGCTTAATCTGGTGTAGTCGTCGCCTTCGCACCGCCGATCCATCGATGTCGTCGTTGTTACCACCTCTAGTTTTTCTCTTCACCGTGAACGATACTTTGTTACTTTTTGTTAATTCATCTCTTCCTCGCAATGTATATATATTTCTTTCTCTCTCTTTCTCTGTATGAATATATAAATATATATTCATAGTAAAAGTATGAATTATTAAAAGCGGACAATCATAGCTTGGTGTTCTTGGTATTGAATTTCTTTTAGTGCTTAATTTCTGCTATTATGGATTAAAAATGAAGTGCTCAGGTTGGTTCGAATTCATATTGTTAGAGTTTCTTTATCTTCTAATATTATGGATTAAGCTATTTTGAAGAAAAAAGTGGTGGGAATGATTGCATTTGATTTGTGAGAACAAAATTATTTAGATGGGTGTTGTAGCATGATAAGGTCTACTAAAATTGAACATTTAGTTGTAGATTTTACTTTCCAAATCAAGTTGTTTATTGATTTGTTGAAATATATTATTTTCTCTTCTGGAAGCCACAATCGTATTTCAGTTTCTAATTTGATTGAAAAAATTATGCCTAGGTGGTAATTAGTTTATCTTATATGTAATGGCAGGTTGTGGCTACTAATGTACCCCATAAAATAGTGTATTTTTGGAAGATCGAAACCTTCTCTGCAATCTCCAATAATAGCTTTAGGTTAGTGCTTCCACTCATCTTTTGTCACCTTCTTCTTTAATTTAGCAAAGGTTACATAAATTTATGATTTAGGATTTTCTATATTAAAGCACTTTTAGGAATATATTTAGATCTGTGATTTATATATTTCTTAAGTGATTTATAAATCCTAACAAAAAACTACTTTAATCGAGGTTGGTATAATTCTTCTACTAGTTGTTATATTATACATATTGTTGCCCCTAATTTTGCCCAATATACGTGGACCAATCAGACAGGGACACGTGGATCAAGCAATTCACAATATTTGCTAAGTCTTTATGCCATAAGGTAACGTCCAGGACGTAGGTCCCGGAGAAGGCACATGGAGCTCGATATGCTCCCAGAAGCCCATATAATGCTAAGGCATCTCCGTGAGGTGTCAGGTTTCTCCTGAGCAATCAAGTCGCATTAAATGCCGCATGGGAGGAAGCGTGTTGGGACTGCTACACGCAATAAAGTCTGACGGCACAACCTCCAACCAGCAGCGCCACAGTAATGATCATTTAAGTCTAGCGACGGCTACACTGTGAAGAGTCACGTCAATCAAAAGACAAAAAGGACATTCCACATAAAAACCCTACAGCACCTAGGGATTTGACCATGCATTACCCATGGTATATTCATTGGGAATACCCAACTTTATGGATACTTACAGATACCCTTGTAAGGACAATTCTAGGGATTATCCCACCAAAAACACTATAAATACCCCCTCAAAGCTCATTAAATGGGATCGAGAATCTTAGGCTGCATATGAGCAAGTAGAGTAAATACTCACCAAGAACATTCTCTGTATTTATAAGGGTGAAATTCTCCCAAGTATACTCTCTGTATTAAATACATCCATAAATAACAAAGACTCGTGGACTAAGGCTCATTAACGCCCCAACCACGTAAAAATCCTTCTCTCACTTTCTTACAGCTCGGTAATTTTATAATATTTTATTAGTTGCCGAAAATCTCGGTCAACATTTTGGTGCTTTCATTGAGAGCTGAAAAAAGCCACTGTAAACAATCACTTGACTTCACAAACATGGTGGAGACTAGAAGTACTCGTCAGCCTCGCCCTCTTGAAGATGCTCAAGACCCGAATGAGGAAGACGTAGCCTCAAGAGCAACAGAGGGGTCCGAGGAAGAAGAAATAATCCCCGATGATGACTACGAGGGAAACCTCGACGAGTATGCCTATGACGAAGGTAGTTACTCAGAACTGGTGCTTCTCAGACAAAAAGCTATCGATCACGAAGCCGAGATCGAAGCTCAGAAAGTGCAAAACCAAAAAATGCAAGAAGTGATGCTGGCCACGCAAAAAGCCATGGAGGCAGCTGACATTCACGTGCACCCCAAGGCAATGACCGCTGGACTTGACAAGGAGCCAGCGACGTCTTCGCCTAGTTCCCAACAGCAGAAATCTAGGGAGCCTAGCCCTATAAGATACCCTGCTGAAGGGAACCAAACAAAAAACCCAACTTCTACCCCAGGGCGAAAGAAAAAGGTGCAGGATCCGCGAAAGGTCCGCTCAGATTTCCCTAAAGGGAAAGGTCCGCAGAGGGGCAAGCCTCAAAAAGGGAGCTTTGGCCCTCAGGATCGAGGGGACCGAAAAAGCGTTTCCGTGCACCAAGAACCCGGGGGTAGAGGGAGAAGAGACAGAGGTGTCCTCCCGTTGATCTGAGGAATCAAATCAACGGGAACCAAGGTGATCTCTGAGATCACCTTGACCAAAAAAGATACAGACCCGCGGTCTCCACGGGTACGTTAAATGAAGGAATTATGGCGGAACTCGCCATACTTCGAAAAGACATCGCCCGAGTCTCCCGGAGACAGAAAAGAGATGACTCTGACTCAAACAGCGAGGATCGGGAGCCCTGTGCTAAGCACATCTTAGAGGCGGAGCTCCCTAAGAA
Organism: Cannabis sativa; assembly: GCF_029168945.1. Lineage (NCBI taxonomy): Eukaryota > Viridiplantae > Streptophyta > Magnoliopsida > Rosales > Cannabaceae > Cannabis > Cannabis sativa. The sequence goes on from NC_083601.1 coordinate 67,994,195, forward strand.
CTTCAAGATGCCCGAAATGGCAGCTTATACCGGGAACTCCGACCCTAGCGATCACTTGTCACGGTTCAACCGTGTCATGACGGTCATGAGGGTCAGCAATGACGCCAAATGTCTGTGCTTCCCACTTACCCTAAGTGGGTCCGCGGAGGAATGTTTCAAAAAACTGGAACCGGGATCCGTGGGCTGTTGGAACAAGCTACAGACCGACTTCCGGAGACAGTTTGTCGCTGTAAGAAAGGTCAATCTGGAGGTCAGTGCCTTGACTAATATCAAGCAACTGCCCACCGAGACCTTGAAGAATTATATAAAGAGGTTCCGAGAGGAAGCCTCGAAAACCAAGAAAGTTGACGACGGACAACAGCTTGCACTTCTCCAACCAGGCATCTGCACTGGGACTCCTTTCTGGAATGAACTGCAGCAAGAAGGAGCTGCGAGCCTTCAGGACTTCCAGAAGAGAGTCCAAAAATATATCAACCTCGAAGAAGCCCAAATCGTGGCTTACGGAGGATACTATCCCACTGGGATAGCAGGGTACATGCCCGGAGTATCGCCCTCGGGTACTGCCCCGACCGCCACTCCACAAGCAAGTGGCATACAATTCTCTGCTACCCCCGGATATAGCCAGGGGCAAGCTTTGCCACCAGCATCATCCCATTTTGGCAACCCGTCCGGAGTGAATGGACAAGCTCCTTCACACTCTGCTCCGGCTGCTAGTCTGGCAGGCCCTTCCCAGGGTTCGAGGAGTAAAAGATCCTCCAAGGGCAGCACCCGGACGGGAGAGAAGCGCCAGAAAAGGGGGTACACCCCCCAGTATACTCAATACACGGAGTTGTTGGACTCCCAAGAGCGTGTGTACTTTGCTACTAGGCAAAATACACACTACCGGAGACCAAAACCGTTGTACAGAGATAGCTCCCAGAGAGATCCGAGCAAAAGATGCGAGTACCACAACGACATTGGTCACAGCACCAATGAATGTAAAAATCTCAAGGACGAGATTGAAAATCTAATCCGATTAGGCCACCTCTACGAGTGGATCAAAAATAGGTTGCCCCACCTCAATCCGGGCCAGGCGACTGCGGGTATGCCTCAGGGAACACCGAGGGGTATAGCAGGGGCATTGGCTCCAGCTGCTCCCGCAGGCAACGCCCAGCATATCCCCGGTCTGCCGCCCCGGCCTAATGGGAGGGTAGCCATGATCTCCGGAGGTCCCCATATCGGAGGAACTACTCGCAAGGAGCTTAAGCGATACGCAGGGGCCGCAAAACACAATGAGGTGTGGGAGGTTACTCAACTCCCAGCTCAAAGGCCCCGACTGATGGACCAACCCATCACGTTCACGGAAGAAGACGCCAAGACGGTGCGCTTCCCTCATCATGACCCATTGGTCATAGAGACCCCCATCGCGAATAAAGTGGTGGCCAGAGTCTTAATTGACAATGGGAGTTCCATGAACCTACTCTTCAAAGAAGCCTTCACCGCGATGGGCTTGACGGACCGGGACCTCTCACCCAGTGGGTCCCAGCTCACAGGGTTTAATGGGACGACACTTATCCCAATGGGAAAAGTAAGGTCCCAGTCACCTTGTGCCCGGACACCCCCCAGAGCACATTCAAATACTGCACTTTCGTAGTGGTGGACTGTCCGACAGCCTACAACGCGATCCTCGGCCGACCGGCCTTGGTGGACTTTGGCGCAGTCACATCGATTCGGCACCTGTGCCTAAAGTTCCCTACCCGAGAGGCCGGAATCGGAACTGTGAGGGGAAACCAGGGGGAATCAAGACAATGTTACAATGTCGCAACCCACCTGCCTGTGCTAATGGTCCGGGAGTCAGCTGAGCCAGAAGTGGCTGAAGAGGATGAGTTGGACCCCCGTGTGGGGTCTGAAAGAATTGTGAAACCAATGGAGGACGTCGAAGAAGTATCAGTGTGCGACCTCGACTCCACCAAAGTACTCCGGCTAGGGAAGAACCTAGATCCGGAGGAAAAAGAAAAAATAATAAAAACACTGAAGGGCGCCATCGACATCTTTGCATGGCGCCAAGAAGACATGACTGGCATAAGCCCTCATGTCATCACCCACGTACTCAACGTCAATTCGGACATACCCCCCGTCTAGCAAAAGCGACGCCCGCTCGACCCGGTGAAAGCCGAAGCTCTGGAGAAAGAGGTGGACAAGCTTTTGACCAACGGCATGATCCGCGACGTATACTATCCGGAGTGGCTAGCCAATCCGGTCCTGGTGCCCAAGCCAAACGAAACTTGGCGAGTTTGTATAGATTTCACCGATCTAAACAAAGCTTGTCCGAAGGACTGCTTCCCGCTACCCAGGATCGACCAGATGGTAGATGCCACTTCTAGATTCAAACTGCTATCCTTCATGGACGCCTATGCTGGGTACAATCAAATAAAAATGCATACGGCAGACCAGGAGTGCACTAGCTTCAGGACCGATAAGGGGGTATACTGTTACTTAGTCATGCCCTTCGGACTGAAAAACGCCGGAGCAACCTATCAAAGAATGGTTAACCGGATGTTTAAAGGCCTCCTAGGGCGAAACATGGAGGTTTATGTAGACGACATGCTCGTCAAATCCAAAGCATGCAACAGCCATGCAAGCGACTTAGAAGAATGCTTCGAAGTGGTCCGAAGATACGGCATGAAGCTCAACCCAAAGAAATGCACCTTTGGGGTCAAATCAGGAAAGTTCCTGGGCCTCATCGTCAGTCAAAGGGGGATTGAGGAAAATCCGGAAAAAATCCAGGCTCTCCTGAGCATGCCATCCCCCAAAAAGCATAAAGATGTGCAGAGCCTGACTGGAAAGGTAGCTGCTTTAAGCCGCTTCATCTCACGGTCCACGGACAAATGCATACCCTTCTTCAACGTGCTAAAGAAGTGCCAAAAGTTCGAATGGTCGGACGAGTGCGAGGAGGCATTCAAAAAGCTAAAAGAGCACATGGCCAAGCCTCCTATCTTATCAAAGCCCGTCCTCGGAGAAGACCTATTTCTTTATTTGGCTGTCTCCGAACACGCGGTCAGCGCTGCCCTAGTCCGGGAAGAAGAGAAAACTCAGCATCCCGTGTACTATGTCAGCAAGCGCATGATAGGGGCCGAAACAAGATACCCAGTCATTGAAAAACTGGTGTTTTGCCTCCTGATGGCGTCAAGGAAGTTGAGGCCATACTTCCAAGCACATCCGATCAAAATTCTGACCAATCACCTGCTCCGGCAAGTCCTCCAAAAACCTGAAGCGTTCGGAAGGCTCCTCAAGTGGGCAATGGAGCTAAGTCAATTCGACTTGCACTACATGCCCCGAATTTCTATAAAAGGCCAAGCCTTGGCGGACTTCATTACTGAATGCAACGAAGCCGAGGCAACCGCGAATACACCGGTACCGCCAATCCCCACATGGAGAGTATTCGTAGACGGAGCCTCCAATGAAAACGGTTCTGGAGCAGGAGTGGCTATGATATCACCAACCGGACTGCGACTCCAGGCGGCTCTACGGTTTGACTTCGCAGCTTCAAACAATGAGGCCGAATACGAAGCCCTAATAGCAGGACTGAAATTAGCGAAAGCTGTAGGAGCCAAAAGAGTGGAAGTCTATAGTGATTCCCAACTGGTCGTAAACCAGGTATCCGGAGAATACTAAACACGCGGCGAGCGAATGGCCGCGTACGTAACAATAGTCCGGGAGCTGCTCCACGAGTTCACGGACTACAAAATAGAAAGAATCCCCTGGGAAAAGAACGCTCACGCGGACTGTCTGGCTAAGTTAGCCTCGGATAGCGAAATCGAAGAGCTAGGGGTAGTACCAGTGGAACGTTTGGCAGAGCCAAGCATCAAAATAAAAGAGACCACGCTAACGGTTGGGCAAGAACCCAGCTGGATGGTCCCCATCATAAAATACATAACGAAAGGTGAGTTGCCCCAAGAAGGAGCCTTTGTCTCGGAAGATTCAGTATCAGGCTCATCGTTAAGTAATGATGGATCAAATTCTCTACCGAAGAGGACTCAGCATGCCTTATTTAAGGTGTGTATCGGACCCTGAAGCTAGACAAATCATGCTAGAGGTCCATGAAGGGTTCTGCGGAGATCATACGGGAGGACCCAGTCTCTCAAAGAAAATATTGAGACAAGGGTACTTCTGGCCAACAATGAAAAAAGATTGCATAGACTATGTCCAAAAGTGTGATTCGTGCCAAAGGTGCGCAAACATACCGAGAGCTCCTCCAAATGAAATCACCCTGATGACTAGTCCCTGGCCCTTCGCGGTATGGAGAATAGATCTTATTGGGTCCCTGCCAACAGGAAAAGGAGGAGTAAAGTATGCAATAGTAGCAGTAGACTACTTCACCAAATGGACGGAGGCTAAGCCTATGAAGACAATAACTGCTAAAAAAGCACTGGACTTTGTTATTAAAAACATAGTGTGTCGATATGGCTTGCCTCACAAAATAGTCTCTGACAATGGAAAGCAATTCGATTGTGAGGAATTTACTGACTTCTGCAACCAACATGGAGTAGTGAAAAGCTTCTCCGCGGTGGCCAGACCTCAAACAAACGGTCAAGCAGAAGCAGTCAATAAAATCCTAAACGTTACCTTGAAGAAAAAGCTGCTGGCCTGCAAAAATAACTGGCCTGAAGAGTTGCCAAGAGTGTTATGGGCCTACCGGACGACCCCCAGAACCACGACCGGTCACTCGCCTTTTTCAATGGCGTACGGTTGTGAAGCGATGGTCCCGGTAGAAATGTTATTCCCATCCCACAGGAGGATGACTTACGATCCAGCCACAAATCAAGCTTTGCTTCAAGAGGCTTTGGATCAAGTCGAAGAACTCCAGGATGAGTCTCAAATACGGATGGCAGCTTATCAAAGGAAGGTAACCAAGTATTTTAACTCTAAGGTTAAAAACAGAAAATTTGCTATTGGGGATATGGTCTTAAGAAGAGTCTTCCCAGCCACCCAGGAACCCGGAGTGGGGGTACTTGGGCCAAATTGGGAAGGACCATATGAAATCGAGGACGAAATCGGCTCCGGCACTTACAAGCTAAAAAGAATGGATGAAACCATTATGCCAAGGGCCTGGAATGCCGATCACCTCAGAAAATATTACCAATAGCCAAAAATGTAACTTAGACTTTGTTTAAAGAGTTTGTACCGTCCAAATGTATGCCTCCTCCACATGTTGAATAAAACTGAGTGCCTTAAAAACAAAGTTTCTATGCCACTCAGGGGGGTACTAGGGTATACCGCAAGGACAGACAGAAAACAAACTAAGTAAAATATCCTGACCCAAAGGGCAGGTCAAAAAAAAAAAGAGTATGCACAAAAATAAAAAGCATAAGTATAAAAATCCTGATCCAAAGGACAGGTCAAAAAAGAGAAATATGTGCATCAAAAGAGATCACATATAAACATCCTAGCCCAAAGGGCAGGTCAAAATATATACAAATGGCCCGGGGACAGGCCTTAAAAAATTGTCTCCCCTTTAAATAAAAAACAGCTACATAAATGTATTGTCTCAAAGTAGCTGTATGTAAATAAATATATATAAAAAGAAAAAATATATAAAAGAAGTGGGTGGAATCCTGGTTGTACTGGGATAATCTCGAGCGGCTCAGTCAATGCGCGGAGGAAGGCGAGGTCCGATGCGCGCCTCTACCATGGCATCAAGCTTCTTCTTCTTCTCCGGAAATTCGGCAATCATTTCCTCAAGTTTGGGGTAGAAGGTAAGCTTGATATTTTGGTCGTTGGTAGACCAAGCCATGAAGACTCCATCATCGAAGCGCTTAGGGCCCCGGCCGCAGGAAACGGGAGAAAGAAGCTCGGCTCTTTTTGCCTTCTTGGAGGCTTGTTCCTTGAAGTCCTTCAGCTCCGCGGCTAGAGCGGCCCTGGACTCTAAGTTTGCTTGGTGAGTTTCCTCTAAGGATCTCACCTTGGCAACCATCTCATCCAAGGCTTCCCTGGCCTCCCGGAGCTCCCGTTTGGCCTTTGCAGTGGCCTCACCCTCCGCCTCAGCTCCTCTTGATGCTTGGCCTCCAGCCTGTCTCTCCGCAGGGCCTCATCCCGGATCATGGCCTCCGCCTGGGCTTCCCTCCGCTTGGCCTCCTCCTCATTGGCCTTGGCAGCAGCCTCCTGGTAAAGCTGCCTCTCCGCAGTAAGATCCTGAAGGACCTTCCTGACTTCGTTCATGTCCCCAAAGTCAGACAGAACGAAGCCATGGTTGATTATGTTCTTGGAGAGGCGGCCAGCTTCAGCAGCAAGCTAAACAACAACGAAAGGGTGAGAATGAATCTCCAAAAAGAATAAGGGGAAAAGCAAAATCACGAAGCACTTACCACAGTGAGGGAGTGGCTGAGATCCTGGACCTGGAAGATAGAGTTCAGGGAGGCACAAGTAGCGAACCGCTTAGGCGCGCACCGGGTAAGCTGAGAAGCAAACTCGCCAATCATCTCCGCGGCGAAGGGAGCCAAGGTGGGCCCAAGGAAGCGACGGAACCAGTCCGATAGGGGGTCCAGATTTAGGTCCCACGGATCCTGGTACTCCGGGTTGTTGATGGTGTCTTGCACCTCAACCCGAAGAACCCTCCTAAGGGCTTCCACCTCAGCAAACCCTCAGGAGTATTCATCCATGGCATAGTTATGCTTGGCTATCCGGAGCTCTTGCCTCGCCTCGTCTCCAGGAACCAGAGTCAGTACAATGTTGGGAGGGGCAGTATGCTCTTCCATGGGAGAGACCCCACCATCAAGACCGTGGGCTGGAGTATTAGCTCTCCGAGGCCGCTTGGGCTCTTCCTGGGCAATCATTTTGCCCTTACGCTTGCGAATCAGAGCAATCTTTAGAGCAGGGGCCATTGGGGAAGAAGTAAAGGCAGGAGGAGCCTCAGGAGTGTGAACCCCCGCGAGCTGATCCAAGATGGCATCCATGGAGATACCTGCTACAACAAAAGAAAGCAAGTGTTAGAACATCCGTGGGAAACCACCAACACAAGTTACGGCAAATAAGCTAGTCCTACCCTGACTTTCTAATTTGGCCCTAGCAAAGTTCCGAATTTTTATGCTGGCAGCATCATCTCCGAGATAGTTGTCCGAAGGCCGGAACCAGCTGGATGTAATGTAAGCTGAATGACCTAAGGGAACAGGCTCCGGAGGACCAGGACCGACCTAGGAAATCTCCTAAATTTGAAAAATAGAATTCCTTCAAGTGATCCCCCCACCGGGTCGAGGGCATCCTAAACCTATGCAGACGCTCGTCGAACCCTATGGGCCTAAGACTGGCATACTCGCCAACAGAAGGAACATAATGAACTACCAAAGGAGACTTACCGCCGGCGCCGAAAGTGCTGGCACCAGGAGCCCCAGTGTTCGGCTCTGGAACCAAAGGTTGTGGCCTGGGAGCCCTTCTCTCCGTTGAATCCCCAATGTGAAGGGGTTTCCCGGCAATCGCCTGACTCCTTCTCTCCACCGGGCTCCCCACGCGGAGCGTCCTCCCGGAAGCCGCCTGGGCCTTAGAGTACGCCTTCTCCTGGGCCTTCCGGTAGAGATACTCCTGGTATTTCTTCTCTGCCGTGGCGATGATCTCGTCCCGGAAGGTCTTCTCCACGACCGGCGCCCTCACATTGGGGCAGATGACCCGGGAAAGGTTAGAGTCCTCCACGGATTGATGCGGAAGGATGAGTTTTGCCTTCCTGCAGTTCTCCGTAGTGACCAAACCCCCGACGTCAAGATCGGCCCGCTCGTAAGAAGCAAAGGCCTGGGCTCTCCGAAGAAAGGCCTGAGTAGGTGCAGTCCGTTCATATGGAGGAATCCTCACCCACTCAGTAAGAAGCTCCGGATGGTCCACTGCCCTGAATCCAGAGGAGAAGAAAAAGCGATGGCGATACTCCTTAACGTGAGTCTGCCTGTAATACGGGACCACCCCTTCGTTAGCAGGGTGGGCCCGGAACCCATAAAAATCGTCCTTAAGTTTGTCCCCCTTCTTGGGGACGGAAACAAGTTCATAAAAATACAAAATTTCCGCCGGGCGAGGAGATCCCCATCCTCGGGCGGCATAAAAAATAAATAAGCTTGAAAGCAGGCGGTATGCTTGGGGAATAAGTTGGTATGGCGCAAGGCCGACAAAAACTAAAAAATTAACAAAATAATCCTGAAGAGGAAGCATGGCCCCAGCCATCAGGTGCATTTGGCTCCAGGCTCCGAAGCCGCCATAGTCATGGTTAGGCGTCTCCGCGTCGCGAGGTGGCCGGTGGTAAGTCCCTGAGGTGGAAGGCTTGATTCCAGCAACCTCCACAATGTTCTCCAATTGATGGGGACAGGTCAAGGTGGAGTAAAGCTCAGCCGCTTCCCATCCGGTCGCCCGGGACTTATACCCCTCTTGGGCAACGGGTCCCAGGGAGACCTCCTCAAGGGTAGCCATGCGCTTACCACTTTTCTTTGATGACTTTGAGCCAGAAGCAGACATTTTTCTATTCTGTAAAAAGAGTAAAATTCCAGCAGTTAGGCCCCATACCAAACCCTAAAATAAGAAAAAGGGAATGGGGGTCCCCTAACCGCTGGAAAGAGGCCCCCTCCGGACACGTGTCACACAGGAAACCCTGGAGGGATTCCCTGGACAAGTGTCGGGTGCAGTAAATTCACAGAAGACGGCTTTACGCGATAAGAAAACAGAAAGAAAAGAGTCTGTCCTATGCCCTAAGCAACCATTATACGAAGGACGTATGGCCTTCTACAAAGAAAATACATAATAACAACAGAGGCGTGACAATAGCAATCCTATCACTAGAGCAGTAAACTCAAACAGACTATATGAAGGATTTAAACACTTGCATGCCCAGAAATCTCGAATGCAAACCCAGAAAAGAGCAAATAGATAAGTAATAGCATGCCATTCAATGATAAAGCAAAGGATGCAAAAAACTTACGATGAAGTGTTGAACTGGGGGTCCTGCTGCAAGTCGAGTAAAGACGAGAAGGACTGGTAGCAACGAGCGAAGAAGAACTGGAAAAATCGCAAAGTGTTTAAAGGCCTTGTTCTAGGTCTGAGAATTTTCTCTCTAGGAAATTTGAGCAAAGTTGGCAAGAAATGGGAAGTAACCGAAATGAAGAAAAGGTGGTGGCTTTTATAGGCAAAAATACATGAGGAACAGGCGTCATCACCTACCAATCGAACGGTGAGGGAAGCGCACGATTCAAATGCTCAAAGATCAACGGACCAGATTGATTTACAATAAAGGCGGTGGAAACGCTTGAGTATCCGTCTGACACCATTAATGCGCCGTATCAATCAATGGGTGTGAAACGAATCGACCCCTGCAAAAAGTGAATCGCTGCATTAAAAGCCATCATTAAATACACCCTCACGCGCTCAAAGCTCGTGCCAGGAAACCAAGGAGTCAACCGGAGGCACTTGAACAAGCCTTGTTTCATTTTTCAAATAAACAAGGCTTGGGGGTAAATGTTGCCCCTAATTTTGCCCAATATACGCGGACCAATCAGACAGGGACACGTGGATCAAGCAATTCACAATATTTGCTAAGTCTTTATGCCATAAGGTAACATCCAGGACGTAGGTCCCGGAGAAGGCACATGGAGCTCGATATGCTCCCGGAAGCCCATATAATGCTAAGGCATCTCCGTGAGGTGTCAGGTTTCTCCTGAGCAATCAAGTCGCATTAAATGCCGCATGGGAGGAAGCGTGTTGGGACTGCTACACGCAATAAAGTCTGACGGCACAATCTCCAACCAGCAGCGCCACAGTAATGATCATTTAAGTCTAGCGACGGCTACACTGTGAAGAGTCACGTCAATCAAAAGACAAAAAGGACATTCCACATAAAAACCCTACAGCACCTAGGGATTTGACCATGCATTACCCATGGTATATTCATTGGGAATACCCAACTTTATGGATACTTACAGATACCCTTGTAAGGACAATTCTAGGGATTACCCCACCAAAAACACTATAAATACCTCCTCAAAGTTCATTAAATGGGATCGAGAATCTTGGGCTGCATATGAGCAAGTAGAGTAAATACTCACCAAGAACATTCTCTGTATTTATAAGGGTGAAATTCTCCCAAGTATACTCTCTGTATTAAATACATCCATAAATAACAAAGACTCGTGGACTAAGGCTCATTAACGCCCCAACCACGTAAAAATCCTTCTCTCACTTTCTTACAGCTCGGTAATTTTATAATATTTTATTAGTTGCCGAAAATCTCGGTCAACACATATTATATTACATTTCTTAATAGTGAAGTAAGATTTATATATATATAATTATATATTATTATTATTATTATTATTATTATTATATATTACAGTAGGTTACTTACTGTTAAATTATATTTATATATATAAATTTATATTATATTATTATTATTATATATATATATTACTTAACTATTAAGAAAAATATATTATTAATATAATTATATATTATAAATTATAATTAATATTAATATTTATATTTTGGTCAAATATATACATATTATTTATTTCTCACTATATTTTAAATTCAGTCTTTATTTTACGCACTTATATGGTAGGCACCGCCTCCTAATTTTTTCTGTTATTTTAATTTTTGTGATACTTGGTGTATAATTTACTCGGAACGAAATTCTAAAATTCGTTTAGTTAAAAGAAAATTATTGTCGGTTAAAATTAAAATTGAAAATTCTACATCATGAAACTAAATCAAGTAAATGTGGAAGAAAAAACTCTCATTGATCATTTTTCTACCATTTATTTTAATCTTCCATCATGCATTATTTTTCCTGAAACAAATGCTACACATTTTGTGTTGAAACCTTCTATAATTCAATTTTTACCATCTTTTTATGGGTTAGATAGAGAGGATCCATACATGCATGTGAAAGATTTTTTAGAAATTTGTTCTACTTTTAGATTTCAAAATTTTTCTGATGAATTTGTTAGGCTTAGACTTTTTCCATTCTCATTAAAAGATAAGTCTAAAGCCTGGTTTAATTCACTCCCAGCCCGATCCATTTTTATTTGGGATGAATTAGTTAATAAATTTTTGTCCAAAATTTTTCCCATGTCTAAAACGGATAATATTAGGAGAGAAATCTCCGAATTTTTTCAGAAAGATCGCGAAGAATTTTCTGAATGTTGGGAAAGATTTAAAGATTTATTGCTAAAATGTCCACACCATGGCTTTGGGAAATGGAGATTGGTAAAATACTTTTATGATGGATTATCTCCCTCAAACCGACAAATGGTACAATCAATGCACACTGGAAAATTTTTACAATTTAGAGGGGATGAGGCTTGGGAGTCTCTTGAGAATCTTTCTGTAAATTCTCAACAGTAGAATTGCCAAGATTCTAGATCGAAAGCTTCCAACACACCTAAGAGATGTGGAATTTACGATGTCAAAGATGACGTAGATATCAAAACATCATTAGCAAATCTAACTAGGAGAGTTGAAGCTATGTCATTAAGTCAATCCATGAATATCCCTATACATAGGAATGAAATTTGTTTCTTATGCTATAGTACAAGTCATAGTGCCCAGTCCTGTCCATCATTGCCTATATACCAAGAGGCATTTTCTGAAGAAGTAAACGCTCTTCAAACTTATGGGAAATCGATAGCTTATTTTCTCAATCCTACAATCCAAATTGGAGAAATCATCCAAATTTTTCTTGGAGACAGAACCAGCCTCCAATGAACCAAGGGAACCAGTACAACACGCCCAATCAAACTCATGCCCAACCTAATATGCCATATCCTCAACAACAAAGAAAACCATCATTAGAGGATACCTTACAACAGTTCATGCAAACCATCCAACAGTCCATGTTAAAACTTGAAACACAAATGGGTCAGCTTGCTACTGCTGTAGCTGAAAGGGAAAAGGGAAAACTTCCAAGTCAACCCATTCTCAATTCAAAGAGTCAGTACGAGGTAAGTACATCTAGACCTACTGAAGAAGCTAAATCAATTTCTATCCTTAGGTCTGGAAAAATTATTGAAAAACCTGATTACATACCTCAACCTGATACTGAAATGAACAAAGACTCATTGAAAGAAAATGAAAAGAGTCAGCCTGAAAGTTCACATTCCAAAGACTTGATTGAAGAATCGAGTCAAACTTTGTCATTCATTCCAAAAGCTCCATTCCCACAAAGATTGCTCCCGATCAAAAGAGGTAGTCAGTATGGTGACATCTTAGAGGTATTCAAACAAGTAAGTATAAATATCCCTTTCTTAGATGCCATTAAGCAAATACCTGCCTACTCAAAATTTTTAAAAGATCTGTGTACTACAAAAAGAAACACCAATGTTCCGAAAAAGTTAGCAGATCGATCTATGAAAATTCCTAAAGAATCACAATCACTCCCTGGACCACAAAAGTTATTTCGACCTCCTGATTAGGACATTCCTTTTGATCCCGGTAAGTTATGTTCTAAATGAACTGATCCATTTACTGTTCGTACTCTTTTTCCTCACGGAGCTGTTGAAATTGAAAATTCTAAAACTGGTAATATATTCAAAGCCAATGGCCACAGAAACCATTTTTAGAATTAACACCACCTAAAGTGGAGGAAACGCTCTTTCACGATCCGATTTACCAAGGTTAGTGAATTCTTTCACTACTGGTCCTATCTTTAATTGATTTCTTTATTTTCAGTATTTTAGTTTATTTTCTGTCATTTGTTTTTGTTAGAAAATCAACATCTATCACTGTGCATATTCTCTGTTTTTTTCGGTTCTCATCTCATGTTCTTATCATACACATATTCAGACATTGAGGACACTGTCTCATTTTAGTTGGGGATACTGAGTATATTCTTGCGTTAAGTTTGATAAATTTCTTACCTTTTTGAAAATTTTGAGTCAAATTCTACTGCTAATTATGTGAATAAATAAATATTGTGCTAGACTAGTTTATACTATATTTAGTTACTTAGATAGTAATTTCAGTAAAAATTGCACAAACCAAACATATGATTTGATTGTTTTTAACAAATTTAATTGAGAAAAATCTTAAGTTAAAAGCTTTCATTTTTTGTGAGAAGTGAGAATTAAGAAAACGACTTTTTTAACATATATTGATATTCTGAATTGGTAAAATCGAAATTTTTGAAATTTGAAAATATGACAATTACTAGAGGGATACTTTTTGTTAGAATTGAGCATAATTGTAAATTTATTACCTTTATATTTTCTTATCACACATGTTGCCTCTTGTAAAAAAAAAAATAAATAAAAAAAATTATTATAAAATATATATTGTGTACATTCTATATATATACAAAAAAAAAAAAAAAAAGAGAGAGAAAAAAAGTATAAAAATTTATATTGTGTACATACTATATACATATACAAAAGAAAAAAAAATAAACAAGAGCAACATTTCTCTATCAGCGTAGCTTTGTCAAAAATTCAAAATATACCAAAGAAAATTTTGCTACGGTAATTATTTATTTTGGATATTGTCTCTTAAAAAGAAAATACATATATATCATATAAGAGCAATATTTTAGTTTTAATCATTTAGCAAAGTATGAAAAAAAGTTTATTTCTTTATTTTGGCTCTAGGTACTGTAATGAAATCCCGAAAGTTAACTTGTCATTTGAATTTCAAATATTTTTGGTTAGCCTATCTATGGGTCAATAATTGTTTACATTGTTCGTCCTAAAAATCTTTATCCATTTGAGCGTCAATTAATATATCTTTCCAACTCCAAGAGTGACAACCCTTCCTCCTTTCAAATATTTCAATACCTGTGAGGATTTGGAGTTGAGACTTTTTACTTTAAAGATTTTTTTTTATCTGTGTTATGGATTAAAGCAAAGAATATGATTTGAAACACACACACACAAAAAATCTGGAATTATATCTAATGTAATTTTTTATATAGTATTTTCTAGTGTTTACACCAATATTTTATTTTGTTTCAATTAGGCAGAGTTTGTTTTGATTTGTTCATCTGTGTAATATTTTGTTATCTGCTTGAATTGCTAGGGACTAGCAATAAGCTAGTTGGGGGTTGTGTTAAATGCCAAAATATTACATATTTCATAGTATAAAAATACAAAGTTAATTAAATTTTAAATAATATTTTCATGAAATTAAAGTTATATATTTTTATAATGAAAATATTTTATTTAAGATTAGTTTTATCTTTGTTTATAAATAATAATTAATATTTATGGCATAATTGAGAAAAAGAAATAAAAAGATAAAAAAAATGTATTATTTTTATTAAAAGAATTACAAATTAATTAGATTTTAAAATAAATATTTTTATGTCATATATTTTGTGCTGATAATATTTTGTTTGGATTTAATTTTGTTTGTGTTTGATTGAGAAAATAGCATTTTTAAAAAGAAAGAAAGAAATAATAAAAAAAAAAAGGATGATAAAAATGTGGCCCAAACATGAGAAAAGTGGTATTTTGAAGACCAAATTGAGCCCAAAGAGCATCAGGCCCAACCGACCCATTTTTCTCTCCCAGCCAACAACCACGACACATGGCGTCGTGCGGTTCGTCTGCAGAAGGCGCGTCAGTGCCTTGTCTCCTCCGAACCCTCCTGGTCCGTGTGTTTCGTCCACTCGCCCAGCCGAGAGTGGGCTTCGTTGTTCTTGCTCTCCAAGGGTGAAAAGCCTTTTTCCTTCTTTCCTTCAACACGTGACAAGTGGCACAAAATTGGCCAACTAATTCTCTTTTTAGCCAATCAGCGACCGACACGTGGCACCGACTCATCAAAGGCAGCCAATTCAAAATGCAACACGTGGCACTCCGAAATTAACTTTGTGTATTTGTAAAATTACCCACATGCAATTTGTAATAAGTTTAATTGCACATTAGTCCTTTTACCCTTCTATAAATAGAAGCTTATATTTTTAGAATTCAGTTACAGTTTCAGTTTCAGACAGAAAAATCCAGAGAAAACGCTCAGAGCGCTCAGTGTTAGTTTACCGCTTTTGTTAGTTAATTTTCTTATGGGTTTCTAAGTTCCCTTATTATTAAGGAGGACGATGAAACCTAGTGTATTTAATTAAGTATTCATTTTTATTTTGATTCTCAGTACAATATATGCTTATGATTTTCGCTTCTTAAAATAATTTCTTTCATCTTTAATATCACGTATTTTTTATAGTTAGAAATTATTTATGTTTGGTTCCATATTTTATTAAAAATAATATTCTTTGATTTTTTGTATTTACATTAAATTGTTTCACATTTAATGCTTAGAAGTTATAATTTTAAAGCAAAGGAAAATCTATTTTTTATTAGAAAATAATTGGTTTGATTACTGGTTAAATTATGAGAATCAATATAAACATAAATATTTTTATATACACTTAAGTGGATTCTGAACCCTTAATAATATCCCCAAATATCTCTGAAAATATTTGTTACTGTCATTTTTATCGTTTAAACACTTTATTTTATTTTGTTACCAAAAACTTCACCATTTTCGGAACTAGGTTAGAGTTTTATTAGCTTAGATTAAATAAGTATTTTCTTCGATTTCACGCAATTCCCATGGGTTCGACCTCGTTCTTCACAATCTCCATATTACAATAAAGATTCGTGCGCTTGCGAGTTGATAAATGTAAACCGTACCATGTCGGTATACAACAGTGGTGGTGGTGGTGGTGGTGCACTACTATTTACTTCAGTTATGAACCGAAGCAAAAGCTTTTTCTTTTTAACCGAAATAAAAAATATTTTGTGTCGGCTCTAAAATAAAGCAAAAAATATGAATATTCAGTTGCATTATTAAAAATTTTAAAAAACATTTAGTGTCAATTTGGAATCGATGCTTATAGTAATTAGTCTTGGTTATAAACTGAGACGAAATGGAAAAATATATATGCACACTTTAAGTGTCAGTTTTAAAATGACACTAAAACTCATTAGTCTCGGTTTATAACCGATACCTAAACTCTGACTTTTTGTCACTGTGGAATAGGTGTCGGTTCTATGAACTGATACTATATGTATAAGTGTTAGTTTAAAACTGACACCAAAAGTGCAGTTTGTAAAAGTGTACGAGTAACATCATGTCTAGTTTGATTATATTGCTGCCCAAACATGTCCTGCAGAGAATTCATTATTTTAGATACATTTTGCGCATAACATCATCCATGCTCACAAGCATGAAGCACTTGGTCTTGACATTTTTGGATTGAATTCATGTATCTTATTTGTCCCAAACATTGTTCAGGGCGTTGGCAGCAAGCTTTTCAGGGCACTCCTCAGTTAGGACAAATTTGTAGTTCTCACAAACTAGTATCAAATTCATATTAGATTTCTAAAAAAAATTTCCACCATTCAATTTTTCAAGTGCTAGTAAAGCAGTGAGGGAATTTGACATAGTAGACATGACTGAAAATAAATAAAAATAGCAAATCAATATACTTGAATAAATAAATATCATCTTGAAATTAATGTAGATGTGATGCATGAGCGCATACAAATTAAAATACATAAAAGAATGTTTAAGCTATTCTACGATAAGACATTTTGACAATTAAGCACCGCCTTAGGGTCGGTCAAATTAATTTCAATGTGCCTATGAGACGAATTCCATCTTTATTATTTTGAAACCTAAGTATCTCATATTATCCTTTTCAAAATATAAAGTATCGTTGTTGGTGAAGTGAACAACTAACTGCATAGAGGCATAGTTGCATTTTGTGAGTGTAACCCATTATTTCAGATTTCATGACTTCATTTAGTAATGATGCCTTAGGGTCGCCCAAATTTATTTCATTGGGCCTATGAGACGAATCTCATCTTTATTATTTTGAAACCTAATTATATCATATTTTCCTTTTCAAAATATAAAGTACCATTGTTTGGTCAAGTTAACAACGAACTGCATGGAAGCATAGTTGCATTTTGTGAATGTAACCCATTATTTTAGATTCCATGACTTAACTTAGTAATCCTACCTTAGGGTTGGTCATACTAAAATATATTACTTCATCCTATCTTAGTCAAGAGATCAACCTTAAGCAACAGTATAGACAAATACATTCCTTACGGAGACGAAACAAAGCCATCACAAGGCTAGTTTATACTCCTTCGATGTTGACCAATAATGGAGACCATATATTATATTGACATGTACTCTTTCTCCCACTTACTATTTTAGGATTAGTGTGTTTTATTTATCAATTCCCAGAATTAATACATGCTAACCCTTTTGATAAATGTTGATGCAGAAATTTGGCCAACTCGCTCGTATGTATAGACGAGATAAAAGTTAGAAGTAACTAAGTAAAATAGAGAGCACACACAAGAATTTATAGTAGTTCACTCCCTGTGTTGCGACCGTAATGGAGCTACATCTACTTCGAGTTTTTATTCTGATCATTTTATTGATTCAATTTATAAATTCTCACTGATTTTAATTAAAAAAAAATAACATAAAAAACTGTTAACTACTTTCAAATATAACATGGATAGCTGAAGATACTTAATAGCAATGCACTTTCATTAAACATTAATTTGGGTAAAGATAAACGTGTCATGACAAGCCTTTGCAATCTAAACCACAGTTCCTAAGATTTGATCCATGTCCATGGTTTACACACACTACACAAGAGAATTCTTTTCTTTCATATAAACAGTTTTCCCTCTTCACAATTGAAACTAATTTTATACCCATTTTAAGCCTTAAGTCTTTTATTAGAACTACCATTAATGTAATGTTAGGAAGTAGTACCATTAAATTTTGGTGCTACTTTTAGCAGCATTCTTCAACATTCCAGTGGAGACAGATGAAGCTGGATTAAGAGCTTTTCTTATTTTGAAGATATTCCAGGCAGTACCAGCGCAATGACCAACAGTTGCAAGAGCATCAGCAGTGGCTTCCCCTGCCTCATCTCCATACCTAATATATAATATCAAAACTTATTATTACTTATAACTTGTTTCAATGCAATGAAGCTTTTACTTTTATATATTCTCAGTCTCACCTGTTGCTGACCATTCTTGTTGCAGCAACAGAAGTGGCCGAAAGAGCTTGCTTTTCTGCTACTTCAGCTGCATCTAACACCTTATCTGTTTTTCTTTTTTTAGTTTAGAATAATGCACCATTGCTTTAGTATGCACATTCATATAATTTTCAAGTACGAAGAAACTTACTAACTGCATCAAGTGTAGCCAGGATGACCTCTCCCGGAACCATTGTAAGGAATTTCTTCCCTGCTTGAGATTTTAACATGGGTGCCATCACTGCTCCCGTGGCTATACCAACTCCATTCAGCATTGTTTTGCTTAATCTCTCTGTCATCTTTGACATCTTTCTTGCACTAAAATGAAATCACTTAAATCAGTTCATGTCCGTGCATGCATGTAATGTAAGATACTCTTTTATTTATATTTACCGTTTCAAGCCTTTGTTGACTCCACTACTTTTCTTAACAGAACCACCACTTTCTTTCTTTGTGACACAACTTTTCACCTCAACCCCATTAGCTAGAGTCATTTCCCCTCCCTTTTGTACCTGTATTTTTATTTTCCCTTCACTTTAACTTAGATTCACTATAAAGTTGTAAAGAACAGAAAGAAAAAAGTGTTCCATGATGTCATTTCTCAGTGTTTAACAACAACAAAAATTACCAATTATGAGAAAGAAAAGGGACCTGATTGGCATAAGCATTGCTCAACTTGAACATCCCTTTGACAATATGACCAGTCCCTCCTGCAATTGCCTTAGCCAAAAAATTATTGTAGTTTTCAACTCTGGGAGCAAACTCCTTCCAGTCAAGACCTTTACTTTGAGTCGTTTTAGGAGTGGTTGTTAAGCCTGAAAAGCAGGTATTCTCCTTCAAGAAAGAGTCTAGAGAGGTTAAAAAGAAGGCGCAATCATCCGGAAACGAGACGCCGTAACTGAGAGGAGGATCACCATCTGTCATGGGCAAGGAGAAGAGATAGTTGAGAGAATCTAGCTTGACTACGGGCTCATCTTTAGTCAAAGGCCATGTAAGATCGTTTCCTACACTTACTATGGTGGCAAGAGAGACGTTTTCGTCTAAGATTCGAGTGAGTTTGAAGTCGCCATTGGCGAGCTCCAGAGCTTCCCCTGCTTCCACCAAGTGAACTCTGCATACTGGGATTTGAAGCAGGATTTCGTGTCTTATGTTTTTGGCTATTTCTGGGTTGTAATAACTGTTTTCAAGAGGAGCTTCTTTCATGGCGGGTGAAGGGTTTTTTGAGTTGCAAAAATTGAAACACCCCATTATTGATGCTGCTGTGCTTTTCTTTTTTCGTTTTTTGTGAAGGAGAGAGATGAGATTTGAGGTAGAAGAAAAGTGGATTCTTGTGTTTGAAAAGAGTCTAACTTTATTCGTATTCCTATTTGAAAAAAAATTATAATAAAGGATAGGAAAGGGAAATGTGGGACTTTCGGTGGAGGAAAGAAAGAGAAATTTGATCATGAGAGGATGACAGAGTGTCTATGATTTGTATGGCATTAGAAATTTGGAGGTAGGAATAGGGTGGACATAGAGAAAGAAAGAGCATTATATGTGTGTGAAAGCAAATGGTGTTTGATTTTTGGGTTTTACTATTCATTATGATCTTGACTTAAATGTGTTTTTCTGTCATGCAGCTTCGTTAGAGATAAGCTTTTATGGTACAACATTTTAACTTCTTCTATGGCTTATCAAGCTTCCGTTCCTTTTTCTGTTTCAAAGAGTATTATTATATAGTAAGGTCCAAATACTTAATTGAGCCCCTAAAATATTAGTGAAATTAATATTAAAAGTATACTTAATTATTAATTAACCTCCTCCATAAGTATAGTAAAATTATATAGATTATACCATTACTATTTTATTATAATTGTAATAACTATACTTAGTATATATACCAAATTGTAATACATTCAAGAAGATTAATTTTTCATTACAAAAGAAAAATAAGAAGAAGAAGATTGAATTTTTCCATCCTTTTAAGTTTATTATTTACTCACAACTAATTTATAAGCAGTCATACTGGCTGATTGTTGAACATGAATTAAGTAGTAAAGTTGAGATAATAAAGTGTATAACAATCTATTTTAAACAAATATCTCAAAAAATAATATAATATCAAAAACAATTATTTTTCCAGCAGGTATTGCTTCAAAATCTGATCAACTAAACTAATTGACCACGTCTCATCGGTCAATATTTCATTACCACCCGATCATTTTATTAAACCAAGATTTTGCCTTAGAGCATCTCCAAGAAGAACATCAAATTTGATATTACACTATCACTAAATTTAGTGTTAAAAATTATCTTCTCTCCAACCATAACACTAAAAATTACACTAAAAAATATTTTTTATTATTATATTATTTTTTAATAAAATTAAAAAAATTAATATTATATCAATTGTTATATTTAAATACTAATTAGTGCATCACTTTTAAATTGAAAATTTAATTTTATTAATATAAAATTAATTTATGGTATTCACATTTAAATTTACACACAATAAATTAAAATATACTTTTATAATGTACCCTTCTAAATAAAGAAGTCAAACATATAACATACAGTTTGAATCTTCTTTTCGGCATGTTAAATTTTTTCGAATTTTTCAATAACATACCGGATATCTTAAATAATTATAATGTACATGATCATAAAAAAAATAAACTAAAAAAAATTTCGGATCCAAAACAAGTAAGAGTATATCAATGCACTACTTTAAAAAAATATATTGTAATTTTATAAATATAAATAATAATATATATAATTATTAAATATATAAAAAAAATGAAAAAAAAAAAAATGCAGTGTGCTACAGTGCACTGCATATATGCCGTGTACTGTATCACAAACGGCAATATGCAGCCGTAGATGCCGTGTCCTTGGAGAAAATCTCACACTAAATATAGTGTTTTGATGGCTCCTTGGAGAAGCCCTTAGAAACTAAATTTGAGAGATTTTCAACTGCTCACCCAAATAAGGCCAGCCCTTTAGTTTTTACTATTCATTACCTTATTTTTTTCCTTATTCAATTTCAAAGTGTTAATAGAGTCTGAATAATAATTTATCCTAATCCGTGCTGAAACTTTCACAAGTTAAAATATAAAATTATACCTCTAAGTATATAAAATATAAATATTGTATATCGTTTATAAGTATATAAGCTTCTCCTTATCCTCTTTGTAATTTGAATTTCACAATACATATTACACAATAGAAGACTTTCATGTTATGTTCACATGGAACAATTTACACTTCACAATCGAAATTAAAGTTTAATAAATTAATTTTGTCTTATTATTTTTTTGCAGCATTCTTCAACACTCCAGTGGAGACAGATGAAGCTGGATTAAGGGCTTTTCTTATTTTGATGATATTCCAAGCAGTATTACCCAAATGACCAACAGTTGCTAGAGCATCTGCAGTATTTTCCCCTGCCTCATCTCCGTACCTGAGTTTTCAATTATCAAACTTTTTATTAGTTATTGCAATGCAATAAAGCTCTTCACTTTACTCACTCGTAATTAACTTCATTTCTTTACTGACCTCTTCTTGACCTCTCTTGAAGCAGCAGTGGAAGTGGCCAAAAGAGCTTGCTTTTCTGCTACTTCAACCGCATCTAACACCTTATCTGTTGATTATTTTTCAGTATATGATGCAATATGTGATAACCAAGACAGTTAATTCTGTTAGTTTTGGTACTGTTACATTAGTTAGTTAGTTGTTAGCAACTTGTTTATTTTCTCTGCACTTTACCTTTTCTGTTTTCTTAACAGAAATCTGTTATGTAATTGTACCATTCTTGTGTTCTATAAATAAAGTGTAAATCCTCATTATTGAGGTAAGAATTACAAAGCAATCCTTTGTGTTAATTCTCTCTCTCTCTGTTTCTCTCTGTTCTCTCAATCTTCATGGTATCAGAGCCATTGACCTCTGTCAATGGCGTCTTCTGGTGACAACTCGTCCCCAGCTGGTGTCTCCGATCCTGGTGCAAACCCCTCTGCAACGGCAGCTCAGTCCTGGAATCCGTTTTCTCACTCACTCACTTCCTCTTTAACCATCAAACTCGATCGCACAAACTTCTTAGCATGGAAATCACAGGTTCTTCCCACTGTGATTGGCCATGAGCTTGATGAGATCCTTCTCACTGATCACTCTCCCCCACGGTTTCTTCTCAATAATGCTCCAAATCCTGCTTATCAACAATGGCGCAAGAAAGATCAACTTCTTCTTTCTTGGCTCAGATCTTCAATGACCGAAGGGATTCTTGGCACTGTGGCAAGTTTTACTAGCTCCAATGGTGTGTGGAAAGCCCTGGAACAAAAATTTTCTAGCCAATCCAAGGCTCGATTACTACAACTAAAGAGTCAATTATCCAATCTGCACAAAGGTAACCAATCAATTTCAGATTATGTTGACAAAATTAAAATTCTGTGTGATTCTCTTGCTGTTGCGGGTCATCCTATATCTGATATTGACTTGGTTCTTCATCTTCTAAATGGTCTTGGACCTGAGTATGACTCGGTGGTCTCTGGCATCACCTCTCGGAGTGATACTTTCTCTCTTGAGGAGGTACAAGCCCTTCTCATGTCCCATGAAACAAGGCTTGAGCGCCACACGACTATGATGGATCTCTCAACAAAGATGGCTGCTAATCTTACTTTTGGGTCAAGAACTGGTGGATACAGATCTCACACCAATAACACTTATGGTCGAGGCTCTTCTACAGACTCATCTTCCAGATTTCCTCCCAAGAATCATCACCCATCTCAGTACACCAGATCTCAAAACCCAAATCGCCCTTTGTGTCAAGTCTGCATGCGTTATGGCCACACAGCTCCAACTTGCCACTACAGGTTCGATAAGAACTGGATTACTCCCAAATCTGTAGTTGGCAACCCACCTCCACAAGCTCATCTCACAGAACAGGTTCTTGAATATGACCCTACTGCCTTTGTGGCACAAACCATCCCTGATTTTGGTGATGATCAAGGTTGGTATGTTGATACTGGTGCAACACATCACATCTCCTACAATGAAGCTCCCCTTGACTCATCTACTCCCTATTCTGGCCAAGAAACTGTAGCCGTGGGTGATGGTAAGAAACTTATCATCTCTCACATTGGTAAAGCTTTCATTCCCTCAAAAACTTCCTCTTCTTTGCATCTTAATTCTGTCTTACATGTCCCTTCCATTACTAAAAATTTAGTTAGTGTTTCTAAGCTTACTAATGACAATCATGTCTTTCTTGAATTCCATAAAACGTGTTGTTTTGTTAAGGACAAGCAAACGGGAGCAGTTCTTGTCAAAGGGACACTTAAAGATGGGCTTTATCTTCTTGGAGATGATGGCTCGAACCTGTCAAGCACTTCCATTCAATGTCAGCTTGTAGAATCTAGTTGCTCTTTTGATTCTAAACACTGTCTCTGTCAATATTGTAATACATATGGTTCTCTAAATCCTTGTAATTCTTCTCATATCAATAAAGATCCTGATTCTTGTTCTTGCTTTCAAAATCCTGCTGCTGTGTATAATTCAAAATTATCTACTGATGTTAATTTGTGGCACTCCAAACTGGGTCATCCCTCACCCTCTGTCCTTACTAAAATCTTGAGTCAAGCAAATGTTCCTCATTCCCTCAAAGGATTGCAATTTTGCAATGCCTGTCAGCAGGGAAAAAGCCATAGATTACCCTTCCCTCTGTCTACTACTCGAGCAAATCAACCTCTTGCCCTTATCCATACTGATGTATGGGGGCCTTCTCACCTTGCATCTAAGGACAATTACAAGTATTACATTGTCTTTGTTGATGACTTCAGCAGGTTCTCTTGGGTCTTTCCAATGTCTGTCAAGTCTCAATCTTTTGAGATTTTTATTCACTTCAAAAGCTTAGTGGAAAAACAATTTAATTTGCCCATTAAAAAGGTTCAGGCTGATGGTGGGGGTGAATATCGAGCTTTTGAAAGATTCTTAAGAGATCAGGGGATCTGGTTTCAACACTCATGCCCTCATACTCATGAGCAAAATGGAAGAGTAGAAAGGAAACATAGACATATCACTGAAACAGGTCTCACTCTCTTAGCCAAATCTGGTCTTGACATGTCTTATTGGTGGCATGCTTTTCAGTGTGCAGCCTATTCTATCAACAGAATGCCTACTCCAGTTCTTAATAATCTCAGTCCTTATGAGTGTCTATTTCAGCAAGCCCCTGATTACAATATTCTCAAAGTGTTTGGCTGTGCATGTTTTCCCCACTTAAGACCCTACAATCACTATAAACTTGACTACAGATCTGAGGAATGTATTTTCCTAGGTTATTCACCTAAACACAAAGGTTATCTCTGTGAGAACAAAGCTGGGAGAATGTTTATAGCAAGGAATGTCATTTTTAATGAACATAGCTTCCCTGCATTTCAACATCAATGTTCATCTCAGGTAATTTCTGAACCTACTACATTTCCTACTGCTACTTTTGCTACTAATATGGCTGCTGGTGTAACTAATTCATCTGTTCTTCTTGATTCGGCCTCACCATCCACATCCCTTGCGAATCATGATGCCACTGAGTCCATCGAGAACTCTCCACCTGCTGCTGTACCTCATGACTCAGAGAATTCTTCCTCACCTTCTCTACCAGCATCGGTATCATTTCCTACTGAGAATCCTACACCAGCAATCAGTGATGCTCCCTTATCTGTTGTGCCTGTCCCTACCACAACAGGTCCTGTAAGGACACATTCAATGGTTACACGATCTCAAAGAGGAATTTATAAACCGAAAGCTTATTTGGCCACCAAACACAGATTGCCTGAGTCACTGCTACCTACAGAGCCAAAGACCCTTAAATCTGCTCTCAAACATCCAGGTTGGTTTGCATCCATGAACAATGAATTTAGAGCTCTCACTTCTCAAGGGACTTGGACACTTGTTCCCTATGAGCCTCATATGCATCTCATAGGCAACAAATGGGTCCATAGAGTCAAGCTTAATGCTAATGGCACCTTGGACAGATTAAAGTCAAGGCTTGTAGCAAAAGGGTATCTTCAAAAACCAGGAATTGATTTCGAAGATACCTTTAGCCCTGTTGTGAAACCAGTTACTGTGAGATTAGTTCTCACTTTGGCAGTCTCTTATCAATGGGAAATTCGACAGCTCGATGTGGCAAATGCTTTCCTAAATGGAGCTCTTCAAGAGACTGTATATATGCATCAACCACCCGGTTTTGAGGATCCTTCTAAACCTCTTCATGTATGCAAACTTAATAAGGCATTGTATGGCCTTAAACAGGCTCCTCGGGCATGGAACGAGAAACTGAAGTCAACCCTTTTTGCTTGGGGATTTAGTGCTTCAAAAGCCGATACTTCTCTCTTCATTCATGGTACTGGTTCCACATTTATTGTTTTGTTGGTCTATGTGGATGACATCCTTGTCACGGGTCCTAATCCAACATTGGTTCAAAAACTTATCACTGATCTTAACTCTGCATTTTCTTTAAAAGATTTGGGGCCTCTGCATTACTTCTTAGGTGTTGAAGTCTACAGAAACAGTGATGGTTTATACTTGTCTCAAACCAAGTATATTACCGATTTACTCACTAGAGTTCATCTTGAGGGAGCCAAAAGCTGTGCAAGTCCAACTTCTTCAGCTCAGAAACTATCTCTTCATGAAGGGTCTCCATTTGAAGATGTTACTCTCTATCGCAGCACTCTAGGTTCTCTCCAATACTTAACACTCACAAGACCAGATGTAGCATACATCATTAATAAATTGTCCCAGTTTATTCATGCCCCTACCACCGTGCACTGGGAAGCATGTAAACGCCTTCTCAGGTACTTGAAAGGAACAATTTCTGATGGTGTTCTGCTCAAACCAGTTCCTCGAATGTCCCTTGTAGCATACTCGGATGCAGATTGGGCCAGCTGCATAGATGACAGGAAATCTACTGGGGGTTATGCTGTTTTTCTAGGCTCTAATCTCCTCTCTTGGTCTGCTAAAAAGCAGCAGGTTGTCGCTCGGTCGTCAACTGAATCTGAATTTCGTGCTTTGGCAAACACAGCAGCTGAGATTAAATGGCTTTGCTCATTGTTTACTGAACTACAGATCACTCCAGTTGACATTCCCATTATCTGGGTCGACAATCAAGGAGCAGCATCCCTAGCTGCTAATCCTATTTTCCATGCTCGATGTAAACACATTGAGATTGACCAACATTTTGTTCGTGATCAACTCCTAAACAAAGAACTGGAAGTGAGATATGTGCCTACTATTGACCAAGTTGCTGACATTTTTACTAAAAGTCTTCCCAAGGATCGGTTTCAGTACCTAAAATCCAAACTCAAAGTGGTTACTACCCCCTTTCGTTTGAGGGGGGATGATAACCAAGACAGTTAATTCTGTTAGTTTTGGTACTGTTACATTAGTTAGTTAGTTGTTAGCAACTTGTTTATTTTCTCTGCACTTTACCTTTTCTGTTTTCTTAACAGAAATCTGTTATGTAATTGTACCATTCTTGTGTTCTATAAATAAAGTGTAAATCCTCATTATTGAGGTAAGAATTACAAAGCAATCCTTTGTGTTAATTCTCTCTCTCTCTGTTTCTCTCTGTTCTCTCAATCTTCAATATGCACCACTCTTTTAGTGTGCAAATTAAGTATGTAAGACAGTTATAGACCAATTGGTCTAATATGTATTGAAGAAGAAAACTTACTAACTGCATCAAGTGAAGCCAATAGGACCTGTCCCGGAGCAGTGGCAATGAATTTTTCCCCAGCTTTAGATTTGAACATGGGTGCCATAACTGATCCAGTGGCTATACCAACTCCATCCAGCATTGTTTTGCTTAATGCCTCTGTCATCTTTGACATCTTTTTCACTCTGTTAACAACAATGCATTCAGTACTTAATCTTCACCTCAAACTAAAAGTATTTCAACCCACTATGACATGTAAGCTAATATTTGTTTGATGATAAGACAGTATATGATTGAAATTACGTACCGTTTCAAGGCACCACCTTTGTTGATGTTCTCATTTTCTTTCTTTCTAACACCACTTTTCACCTCAACTCCATTATAATTATTGTTATTATTATTAGCTTGAATCATTTCCCCTCCCTTCAGTACCTGTTTATTTATTCCCCTTCACTTATTTCAGATAGACTATCCAAAATTATGGGAAGAAAATGTTTTGATAAATAATCAAAAATAAATAAATTTATTATAATAAGAAAAAAAAAATTAATATTTTTATGTATAATTTTTTATATATATAAAAATACGGATTATATTATATTATTTACACATTATTTACTTGTTTTATATTTATATATTTTTTAAGCTAACTAAAAATGTAGTTATAAAAAATAAGAAAATAAAAGCAAATAAAATAAAATTTGCAAAAATATTAAAAAAAAATTATAAAATAAATAATGGCGAGACCCTTTTATATTTTAATTTTTATAAATTAACTTCTTTTATTTTGTTATCTTTTCGTGGCAAAATCTTTTAAGCTTAATGTCCTTTGTAAATTTGAAGCGTGACTCAAATATTATTGTTAAATATTAATTGAATAACTACTTTGTATACAAGTGTACACGTAAAAGTAAACTTTTGAAATTAATACAATAATAATCTAATTGGTATTAAACCATAAATTATTTTGACAAAAAAATAAATGAAAAGATTAAGTGTAAAATTTCAAAACATGAATTTCACAGCAAATAAGCCAATATATATATATACAATTTATATATATATTTATATTTATATATATTATTTTAGACCTTTGTAAATTAAAAAGAAAAAGTATACTATATAGAAGTGGAAGAAGTTTGTATAGAAAAGTTGTATAGGTGAAAAGAGAGTGAGGGTGTGTGACCTGATTGGCATAAGCATCGGTCAACATAAAAATGCCTTTGACAATATGACCAGTCCCTCCAGCAATTGCCTTAGCCAAAAAGTTATTGTAGTTTTCAACTCTCGGAGCAAACTCCTTCCAATCAACCTCACCTTTACTTTGAGCAGTGGTCGAGTCTGAAAAGCACGAATTATTCTTCAATAAAGAGTCGAGAGTGGCCAGATACCCCCGGTGGTGCTCACAAAACGAGACCCCGTAGCTTAGAGGAGGTTCATCTTCAGTCATGGGCAAGGAGAAGAGATAGTTGAGAGAATCCAGCTTCAGAACGGGCTCATCTTTGGTCAATGGCCAAGTAAGGTTGTTTCCGACACTTACTATGATGGCCAGACAGAGGTCTTGGTCTGAGATTCTGGTGAGCTTGAAGTCTCCATTGGCCAGCTCCAGAGCTTCCCCTGCTTCCACCAAATGAACTCTGCATACTGGAATTTGAAGCAGGACTTCGTGTCTAATGTTTTTGGGTATTTCTGGGTTGTTGTAATAACCGTTTTGATCAGTACGAGCTCCTTTCATGGCGGATGATGATGGGGTTTTGGAGCTGCGAAAACTGAAGCATCCCATTCTTTTCTGTTGTCGTTTTTCTTTTCCTTGCAGATTATGTTATTGTGAAGGAAAGAAAGAGAGAGAGAGAGAGAGAGAGAGAGAGAGATGAGATTGGATAAGAACTGATTCTGTTGTTTAAAAAGAGTTAATATTATTATTCGATTCGTATTGGTATTGGTATTGGTAAGGAAGAATCTATAAATAAAGGAAAGTGGAATTATGTGACTTTGAGTGGAAGAAAGAAAGGAAGAGAAAACTTATGAGGGAGTATTTATGAATTGTATTGTATTATATATTATAGGTCGGTTGAAATTAAATGGAGGAGTTTGGGTGATTGCAAATGTATGTGTTCTTCATCTCATAGGCTTTTTCAGCCAGAATTTTATCTTTCATCTTCAAAGAATACAGGAATGTTTCCTATTACTTTATTTTCAAAATAATATATATGTTTCTTCATTAATCATTCTTTAAACTCTATTTTCATTTTACAATAATTTTTTAATGCCGAAAATTCTGTATGAGACTAGTGCAAAAAGAGCTGAAATTTTTGTTACAAAATTATATGTAATTAATTATAAGTGATTATGAATTTCAATATAAATTTTGTAATACTGAGAACCTACACGAGTACAAAAGACATTAAACTAGAATATGTTTTTAATAAATCATGCAACACAGCAATCAATTAAAATAATACCATATAATTTAATTGAGACATCTCTAATGAACACCATAAGAATTATAATTAGTTTAATGAATTAAATAATTGGTACACTTAATTTTCAAATTTTGACAAAAAACTAAAAATAAAATCAAAAGAAAAAAAATTACAGCATTACAGATAAACTAAAAAGCACTTATATTCAGTTTTATCTACCGCTCAGAAGACACAACAGTAAAAAATATTGCGGCATGTTCATTCAACATCGTAGCTTGAGCACCAAATTATTGTACAAAGTACGTAACTGCACTACTAATAATCCATTCAATAACAGAGAACTTGTTATTTTCAACTACTAATAGCAATTTGATGACAACAACAAAAAAAACTAACAATAAAACTATGTCACACAGATACGACTAAAACACTCAAAATTATGTCACAGAGACAACACCAAAACATCTAAAATCATGTCACAGAGACAACACCAAAACATCTAAAATCATGTCACAGAGACAAGACTAATCACAATAACATAAATTGAATCGCAATAGTAAAACACAACCCCAACCAAGTCGTATTTATGTCCAAAGAACATCGGCGGGCCTGTCAAAAAAGACAATCACCTTCTATAAATATAAATTTATACATTAAAACGTTTAATATTTAGGGTAGAATAAGTTAGAATATTTTTAAGGGAAATTACCCCATATACTATATTTTTAACTTTCTTTCAAATTTACGGTTTGGGTTTCTAAAGTGGTTGCAGCGCTAGTTGCAATAGGGGTTTCTATACAATTTTTTGTTACAATTTAAGTTGCGGCGCTAGTTGCAATAGAGATTTCCATGTAGAATTCTGTAAAAATACAAAAAAAAACTGATTTGAAGTGTAAAAATAAGAAAGCATCAATTTTTAATTGAAAATAGCCGAAAAGAAAATAAAAAAGGATATAATTTTATTAGAAAAATGTATAAACATGGATAGATATATATTATAAACCAAATTCAATATTTTAATTATCCCAATGCGAAAATGAAGATAATAGAATAAATATAAAATAAACACTTACTTTTAAAATAAAAATGATACAGTTCAATGCTTGAGTATAACTAAATCTAGTTTTATAAATTGCTAAACAAAACAAGCTTCAAAGTTTCATTATTGTATCTATGGAAAAATATTGAATAGTTCTTTTGATAAATTCTAATGATAAAATAAAATGAAAATAATGGATCTAGTATTTTTAATTAAAAAAATAAGTTGTTAGTTTTCAATAAATATGAAACAAGTGTATACAAATCGACCCATCCTATTTTCATAGCAAAGCCCAAACCCATGTATTTTGATTCGACTTTACTTTGTCATCGTTTCATTCGCTCCGCTTCCCTTCTCGGATCCGAAAGTTTAAACTTTCAGTTACTTTCGCCGGAAAAGTCAGAGCCCTTTGCTCAAATCAAATCTACAGGTCTCTCTCTCTCTCTTTATTTATGTCATTTGCAGCTTGGATATAAAAATCTAATGGCTTCAAAAGCCTAGCAACTAAACTAATTCACATTTCACTCGTCCATTAATCATTGCTACATATTCATTAAGCTAAGATTTACTTTAATGCTACAAAAGTGGGAAGTAAATTTAAGAGCTTTTGCATTGCTCGCCCATAATATAATGCCAGTGTTTTTCACTCCTTCCTTTTAGTTATTTTCTTTTACAATCCATTTTTCTTATCCCTTCTTGTTCAATTTTTGGGTTGTTTGAATCAGAGTATAAAGTACAAGCAAGAAAGGCTGAGATTGAGATATGTGGATACCTGTATTAGCAGTGCTCGTGTCTATCTTGTTGGGAACTTTTATTTTAGTCTCTCGAGATTCAAAATCTGGTAACTGTTTTTCTAATTACAATAATACCTGAAATCTGGTGAGAATCTGATTAATTATGTTAAAATGGGCACAGGTCGTAGGAAAGATGATCATTCAATCGCTAAACATGACAAGGTAATTCTAATTTTTAGTAAATACTTTCTTATAGATTTACTATACTTCTGTTGTTGTTGTGCTTAAACGAATATACTTCTAAATCCTATTTTTCCTTTTTCTTTTTCATAAATAAAAAATCAGAAAAAGTGTTTTTGATTCTTTTCTTATAGTTGATGGAAGGAGCTTTTCTGAACTAGTCATGTGTTTGGTTAAGTATTTATGTATTTGGGGTGGACATTTTTTTAATAGGGATCCAATGTCTACAGCAAAGCTGAAATATCTTTGCATAATAAAAGAACAGATTGTTGGATCATTATCAAAGACAAGGTTAATTTATTTTATTTTATTTTCTTCTTTTTGTCTCTAAATGAACCTTTAGCTTACATTTAATTGTCTTATATATTTATGTATAGGTGTATGATGTTACTTCTTATGTAGAAGAACACCCTGGTGGGGATGCCATTCTTGCACATGCTGGAGATGATTCAACTGAAGGCTTTTATGGGTAAATTTTTATTTATTCATTTATTTGGTATGGAATGGGTAATCTATTTATTCATTATCTTTTTTTGTTCATCTCACCTAATTTGGCTTTTAATTGCTTTCATTCTCAATGACCAGGCCTCAACATGCAACTCGAGTTTTCGACATGATTGACGACTTCTACATAGGAAATTTGGAGCTGTAATTACACTCTGTTTGTCAAAAAAGAAAAAATTTGAGACCTGAATAATACAACTTTCTAGTTCTAGTTATTCGGTCTTGCAGCTGTACCTTTCGTAACTCTTGTTGTGGTTCATTTGCCTTTAATTCCAAATGCCCCTCTATTTTTAATTTGATGACTTTGTTGATTTTAGTTGGTTAGTCTCACTCCATGTTTTTGGTGAAGCCAGTATAAAGATTCAGGATAACAGCACAACCGAAAAATTGGATGGATTCATCGTGTTTCAGAACTAAATATTGCAATGCACCAAGATCATCAAAACTAAGCTCTTAAAAAGGCTGTCATGCGAGTTTCTATACTAAAAAATATGAAAAATATTTTTCTTTATTATTTTTTTTTTTTTTGTAATAACAATAAAATGGTCGTACGAGACAATATAGAGAACAGGGAAGCACA
Source organism: Cannabis sativa (assembly GCF_029168945.1). NCBI lineage: Eukaryota > Viridiplantae > Streptophyta > Magnoliopsida > Rosales > Cannabaceae > Cannabis > Cannabis sativa. The sequence goes on from NC_083601.1 coordinate 68,026,387, forward strand.
TTTTTAATGTCTTCGTTGAATTTTCACTATACGACTCTACAAATTACAGGGGGAAATCATTGTGAATTACAAATCAGCCCAGACAATGGGGTTGATGCAGAAGAAAGGAATGGATTTAAGGGGATTAAAAAATGGAAGTTAAAAAAAAAAAACAAAAACAAAAAAGGACTTCTAAAGCAACTCCTATGAATCAATAACCAAATATGCCAAACAATACAACCCCAATAAATTATCTTCTAATATAGCTACCCATACCAGAAACTTAAAAGTGGGCAGAAATTATCACAAAATGCTCTACAAAGTCATTTTTCTAGCTATCGAACTTCTTAGGCTGATGCCATTGTGCCAAACTTCTGGCCAAAGAACCGATGAACGATACTTTTGTTTGAGCTCCTTTCTTCCCATATAAATGCTTACCTCCCAGATCTGTATATTTTGGACCACTATCTCTGCTTCTTTCAATCTGCAGCGTATTCAGAAAAGAGCCACAAGAATGGCAATTTAATTTCATTTGCTCCATTATATGATCTGCTATATGCATAAATACATATATATCTATAATGCACGAAGTAACACTTAAAAATTTTAAATCTGACATACCTTGCTTATCTTTCCATCCTTTAAGTGGTACCGAATACCAGACCAATTGATTGACTGAGTGAAATGAGAACGGAACGCAGAGATTGGGTATAAGAAGTTATCCACCACCATAGCAATGAAGACCTGCCGAATCCATAACCAGTTTATCACATTAGTATGAGGACCTTTATGTGGTAAAGGCCTTTGCAAATATTTCTCTACCACTAAACTCAATTATCATAATGTAAGAATTTTGACTTGAATTCGGGCCAACTTTTACATGTTTATTTATTTCAAAGTAAAAAGTGACAATTCAATCCTCCATTCAAGTCAGAATGGAGCATATTACATACAGCAACTATAAAAGTGAACACAGTTATTTTGCATGAATGGAAGCAAGAGAATCTTACAAGGCCCCAATTGTAAGAGGCAAGCGAGAGTCGAGGTGCCTCGGGAGATAACATGTTGCATAGTTGAACTTCAATCCTAGTCAAGTTCCACATTGAGAGAAGTTCTATAAGAGTGCATGTAGCTAGAATAGCTACCAGCCCCAGCCCTGAGAGAAGTAGTTTACGGCTGTAAGACTAAAGTGCCATTTTCAGGGAAAAAGTGAATTTTCTTTTAAAGACAAATGAACAGTAGTTTCATATCAAGATCTGATTCACAATGGCAGGCAATTGACCATAGATAAATGAACAAAGACCAATCACTAGAAGGTCATAGAGAGAAAAAGAATTATTAAACATGCCATAGTTTTCTTTTAGTTTTGCTGCAATATCTCAATAATACTGGTCAATAGTGTAACCAAATCTTACTTTTCTGACATGGGCGGAAGGGGATTCAAATTTGGAATTTCCTCTTTGTAAGAATAATAGTATCACTAGGCTATGCATGTGACCACCATACAACCAAAACTTACTCCAAACAAACCAAATAACAACTCATGAATAGAAAAGAGGGAAGGGGACCATCTTCACCCTTGAAAAACATTTCAATAAAAAAGGTTTGCCAGTAATATTTAAACATCCATTTTTGCACCAAAAAATAGTGAGCATCTAATCTATTTTAGCCAGTTCAAGACCTGGTAGGTCAGTGGTCTCAACTCTCAAGTGTTGAGCCTCCATAGAGAAGTAAGAAGAATAACATTACTCAGATCACGGCATTAATATAGAAATGAAATTAAAAAAGAATACATAGACTATCCTGCATCCCTATATTGATCCTGCATACCGATCAAATCTAATTATTATCAACATACTTGCAAGAGAAAGAAAGCATACTCACCACTAGAGGTGATGCCAGCTTCGTCAAATGTATAACCCTTAATGTAGATACGTAATGCTGCTGTGATGTGAATCATCGACATTATATATGGCATTACAAAACCCCAAGAAAGATAGCAGTGGACTGTAAACAGAGCCCGATTCATAAACCAATTAACACTTGACGTGTATGACTCTAATACAAATGTTTGCTTTCTCAAATAATTCCAGTACCTACAGAATAGTTACAATGTCAACATATAGTCAAGCACATTTGAGTTTAGAAAATGAAGCAATACAAACCTTCCAAAACTAAGATCACTAGCAAGGGGATGAGGGAAAACAGCAACGGGAGGTGATGTGATGAGCCTCTTATGAGCACCTGGAAAAGAATAGATGATACCAAAATACACAATTATTTAAATATCAATTTAATGTAACACTTATTTAAACAGCCTACAAGAATTGTGAAATAAACTAATCAGTATTCTACCAGCTATAGCAGCCAGAGTCATATCGTCAGAATAACCACCATCTCTAAGTCCTGATACCACACCATAGCGATCTTGTCTAAAGTCATCAGCATGCATCTGCAAATAATGTGAGAGAATTAGAAATATATATTTTAATCTTCTGCAAGCAGTAAATTAGAAAGTTGCAGCTACTTGCCATCATGCACCCTCCCCATAGAAAGAACGTCCTCCCGCCAGTAGCAAAGCCCATCGAACAAGGCTGTAAATAGAAGAACAAAAGCTCCAAGATATTAGTGGATTTATCGCCAACAGTCTAAAGATAAAGAAGAAGAAATGGAAACAAGTGATATTTTTATAATTTAAACACACAACTACCACAACTAAAAGGGACAGATAGAAAATAAGAAGCTCAAACTACATATATTGATATGATAAACAAAATTATTTCATACTCTACTATATTATTTGAAAACATGTTAATGAGTGGTGCTAGAAATACTATGAAAGTAACCAAGGATATTTTTTTCCATCAAAACTCACAATGGGAATCCACTTTTTCTTGGTTACTTTCATTATATGAATATTTAGGCATATACTACAATTATGACGATGTGCTGCTTATACCATCATTGTTTTGCACTTATTATAACTGCTAGATTGGAGATAACAAGGTATGATACTACTACAAAATTATCTTTGTTATATAAAAAACATGCAGTTCTTTAAATATATCAAATGAAATTTGGGCAAAAAAACGTGGTAAATGGTCTATACCATATGATACTCATATATGCAGTAACTGCCTAAACTTCCTGAAGGTAAATCAAGAGGGTAGCCAGTTTGAATGAATATCTGCACATCATTGACACAGGAGTTATGATCAATTGCAGTTAAAAGATAAATTCATATCATAGGTCAAAACAGAAAGATGCATGTGTAATATCTCAGTATGCAATCAAGAATTTGAAAGTTGCTGGCACAATTACCTCAGGATTTTTTACCATCTCAGCAGTCAAGGCTCCAATTGATCCCGGATGAAGCCTAACATCGTCATCCAAAAACAACACATACTTGCTGTCTTTATGCATTTTCTCTACTCCAACCTAAATTATAGTTCATTTTAGTATTCCTTTACTAACATAAAGAGGCAGTAGAGAATACATAGCTACACCTAACAAGTTTAGAGTTAGACAAATAAAGGAAGTGCTGTACCCAAACTCCATATGTTATTATATGTTCATGTATTGTTTGAATTCTAAATGCATTCCTATCCACTAATCTATTCTGCGTCCTATGATATAGAGAAAGACAATTCTACTCCATCGTCATGAAGAGATATCTCGCTATTATCTGAAAACCAAAAGTTCTTGTGAAAGCAAAAGACATGCAACAACTTGTTTAATTTGATATGTACCAACTGATTGTGAATTTTCTGACTGCAGGTTGTTGAATGGCCAGCCACAATAATCTTTGCATCAACCTCATCCTGTGCAGATCAAACATAGATAAGAGTCAGACAGAGTAAACATGCTAAAGATTATCAGGCAAGATTTCTGATTCTCTTTTAACAATAATACATAATGAGAAAGCCATATATGAATTTAATCATAATACTCTGTGACTTTTCTGAAATGCAGAATTGAAAAAGGATCGAGTGAAATTATTGTGCACCTTATAGTCTTCAATTAATCGAGATACAGCATGGTAAGCAGGGTCATCTGTACTTTCCACGATGAAAAGAAATTCCAGAGGACCACCATAGAGAGATGTAATCTGCAGACATGAATGAACCAGGTCCAGAATAACATCAGAACTAAAGACAAATATTAAATCTTTTCCGTTGGAGCATAATATTTAAACACGTGACAAGCTAGCAAAAGGAACTCAGATGACTTGTATTTTATCCTAATACAGTCTATTAAAATTAATAACAAATTTGAGGTGCTGATGAAAAGTTATATAACAGGCTGAAATAAACACACACAACGATTTCACTTTTTATAACAAAGAAAAAAAATAAAAAAAATAACATATAGGCAAATGCATCTTTCAAACAAATCATAGCTGGCTTTTAGATCAATTATAACAACGAAAATCACAACAAAACCAGCTCCCCAAACCAACCCCAATAATAAATAAAAGGGATAGCAGAATAGGTTAGCACATTTCTGGCTTTTGGGAGAAAAAGATGCATCAACCTCACCTGACTTCTCCAATTATGTAAATTGTGTTCCCCAAACCCCTTTAAGGGCATAACAACTGTCACACTAGGTAGCTTGATCTGACTAAAGTGGTCAAGTTCATTAATATCATGACAAAGAAATGCAAAGCTATTCCCAGTTTGCATACTATCCTTCAATCGCTTGATCTCTCTATTCCTGTAATTTAGAGAAGGGAAAATGATGAACATATCTCAAACAGCAACAGACATGAAACAATGAACAAGTGCCACCTCCAATGCAGTTAGACTCATTTCTGAAACAAAGCAAGTAATTAAACCAAATACCTGACATAAGCAGCACAAGCCCACCCAAGAGCAAGAATCAAGCAGATTAAACATCCCTGCAGCAGAACAAAGACTTTAGCACTGAAAATCTGAAATGAACTCTTATCTGATAACGTCACGATGATTTTAATGCTAAAACAAGACGCATATAGAGAAAGTACACAAAGCTACTGCATTTCCAGCTGTCCCTCCATAATAGCGAAAGATCACCGGATTAATACTTATATCTACAGAGCTATTTTTACTAATAAATTGCAAAATCCAACATTTACTACAATATTACCAGGAAACTACCTAAACAAAGAAATTTGACCTGTATTATGCTATAAAGTTCGGATTTTTACCCAATTTCAAGTAAAGGTTGAAAATTAATGAATAAACAAAATCTCGGCAATTCAAATGCTCATAGATGGTTTTCTACCTGAGGATAATGCACTAACTAATCCAGATTACAGGCTGAACTATCTTAATATGATCACTACAAAATAAAATTGATCTCTCTGACAAACATCATTTTTTGAACAAATACAGAAGAAGAAGCCAATTTTTTCTTCTTCTTTGATATAAATAGGCCACCATATGGGAAAACTAAAATATTCAACGGAAGCTCTAAGTTCTAGGAGGAATATGATATAATAATAAATTTAGTTGAAAAAAAAAAGTAGCTGATGCTCAGTAAGGCAAAGAGAAAAACAAGAAAAGGAAAATAGCTTTAAATTTTGAATTGAAGAACCGAGGGGGGGAAAGGGAATAAAAAAATTTATATTCAAACAATCGGCTAATTCGAAAGAGTATATCATAAAACACCACGCTATGGAATATTCATCCTCGAATCTTTCTCGGAAAACAAACAGACATGGATCTAAAACAGACGAGAAAGTTGAAAGGCATAAAATAAAAAATAAAAAAACGAGTGTAAGGAGTAAAAAGCAAAACCTGGATCTGGACGAAAATAGCAAGAGGGCTACAAAATGCTCCGGTGAGGTAAAACAGTAAGGAATCAATAGGATCCATTGCAGACATTGTGTCTGCTCCAGCCGTTCAATCTCTCAGACTCAATAAGTCCTCCGTTCGTGTGTCTATAAAAATCGAAAGAAGAAAGAAGAAAAGAAGCCCTAGTTTTCTTTGAGAAAGTGTATAAACATTTTCTCAGATCGCCATAGACAAAACGAGAGAGAAAGGAAAAGAAAAGAGGGCACAAATGAGAGAGCGCGTAATTTTATATTTAGAAGAAGAAGAAAAGAAAGAAAGGTATTGGGGGTGTGTAATTGACCATACAAATCACATTTATTTTATTTTTAATTAAATTTAGAAAGAGAGAAAATTTAAGATATAGAGAAAGAGAGGCCGTTAGATGAGTGTTTGAGGTTGTTATTTTAAGGTATACAACGACATATGTTATAGATAGATAAACAGAGTAGAGAATAGAGATGCCATGGTAGACATATAGAAGAGAAAAAAAGGCTGAAGAGGGAAGCACGTGAGGTGGCACGTGCTAATTGGGTCCTTCCCTTTTCTCCCACCTCAGCTCTCACGATTGTGAAAAAGGAAGATGCTAACTTTATGATTCGAATATTATTCTTTTATTATTATAAATATTTATTGTTTTTATTTTATAATTTTATTACAGTTAGTTATATTATTTTTTGTTATTAAATATCAATTAAATTAATTAAGTGCTAGTTAACAAATATATAATTATATATTATTTTAATTTATTTAATATATAATTTAATAATATGTGATTATTGTTATAAAATAATATAAAATAGATGAGAAGAAAGAAGTAGAAGATGAAGAGAGAAAGAGAAAGAGAATTTTTGAGTTGTTTATTCCAATGGGTGAACCCATATTTATACAAATACAAGAGTCATATATTAGGAAACTAAGAAAAAGGAAAACTAAAAAAAAGAGGAATGTTGATTACAATTAATGGTAAAAGATTTGGACATCCACATAATTATTAATATTTATAACACTCCCCCTTGGATGTCCATAATAACTGCCTTATTAAAAATCTTGCTGAAAACTTGATCAAAGGAAAAAGAGTATAGTGTAAACTAACTTCCCCTCATTTAGGCATTTGTGAAGATCTTCTGATCGACGAATTTCGATCTTGTCTGCCATCTTCTCAAATGTTGATGTTGGTAATAACTTTGTGAATAAGTTTACAAGATTGACACTTGATTGAATATGTTGAACACCAATATGCGTTTTCTTGAAGCGTATAAAGAAGAATTTGGTGAAATGTGTTCTAACTCTATCTCCTTCAATGTACCCTCCTTTAAGTTGAGCGATGCAAGCAGTATTATCTTCATAGAGAACTGCTTGGGTTGATACTTCTTTATTTAGTGCAATCCATATGTTTCCCGAATATGCTACGTCAATGATCTCACTCACACACATTTTCTACTTGCTTCATAAAATGCAAGTATGTTAACATGATTTAAAGTTGCCTCTTTAAAAACCTTGTCAGAAAAATCCAGTGGGACAAAATCTGAGCTAAGGAAAAAAGAGTACAATATATATTTCATATTCATAACTATTTGCAAGTTGCCTCGTTAAAAACCTTGCCAGGAAAACCCAGTGGGACAAAACCTGAACTAAGGGAAAAAGAGTGCAGCATAAATATGTCTCTCCCTCATGCACATATGATCCATAATTCTTTTGGTGATAATAGATCTCATAAGATTATTGTTATCACTTTTAAAATATCACCATATATAATCTTTGATCATATATTTTCTATAACTCTTCCAGAGTATGTATGGACTTCTAAATTATAGATGAGGGGTTCGTGGAACATTAGTCTTTATCCAACTAATTGTATCATTCATGTGTATACACAACTTTGTTCATACGAAAATTTAAAATTTCAAGTAGATATGAACATAACACATGAATGGTACTATAAATTTTCATTTGTGACAATGATGGTACTCCAAGACCATATATTTGTTCCATCTTGTTGTATGATCTTAATTTCCATATCAAAAGATCATATATCTATAATTCTTGATACATATGAAGTACTTCAGGACTTCAATACTAATGAACAAACTTTATACATTAATATTTCTCGAAATACAAAAAAAATAAAAGTTTGTTCTTCAATTAATCAAAAACTCTTCAAGAGTCTATCACAACGTATAATTTACGAATTTATATTGCATAGACAACCATAGGTATTTTTCAAATAATAATTTACTTACATGTCTTTATTTCATACAAAGATCTTTGTCATATAGTGCGCACGACTTTGAATTTATATCACTTAAGACATGTATTAAATTCTTCTAGAATTTTTAGATAAGACTTATTTCAAATTCTCACTATATTAGGAGTTCCAAATAAATAACCTTTTGTTGCAACATTTATGTGACGCTTATAAATCATCATAAAATATATTCCAGGCTATAATCAAATCATGATTATATTTTCACAATATTTAAGCCTTACTTCAATCAATCTCATGTCTATGCAAACTTTGTACAACAATTCATTATGTACAAATACATATATACAAATTTCTCATTAGAAATATTTATTTGCACACCCTACAGGTCTTACTTCACTTTATGTGAGTAAATTTGCTTGGATTGCGTCATAATATTTTGGCCAAAAACAAAATGTATGTCGATGATTCTCGACAAATCTAACACCATAATCCTTGTTATCTCATGTTAGTTTATTGCATATGCACACATTCAATATTTATTGTCGACAAAAATTTCAATAAATGATAATTTCATCCCATATTGACATAACTTATAGAGATCTCTTTAAATTACATATTTTTCAAATATGTTTATCATTTATAGGTACCTATATAGAATCACTTCAGGGATTCAATTATGATCAAATGTGTTATGTCTAACTTCTCTTGGGAGTCTCTTCTAGAGTACCGTTTTCATCACGGTTATCATTTTTAAATCATCAATACTTTATAACATTAAGGTATCTTCATGAGTACCTCTAGATTTAACAATTTCAGGACAAATCAAATGAACATTTACTAATAATTTCTATATTGTTCATTTACGCTTCAGGCGTTTTCAACTCATTCTATCTCAACTTTGAATAATATTGATTTGCAGTTGGTATATATCATTTTGAACTATATTGTTCTTATATACTTTGTGCAAGGATCATTTTCAAAAATTATTATCGATCCCAACTGCTTCTCTCCCCCTGATCGAGAGAATTTTTAAAAATTGTGATATCTAATAATATTAATATACCTGTAGGGATTTCAGTATATCACAATGCATCAATATTTATTTAAACTCATATATACTATATGACATTGAAATTCAGGTTCAATAAACTTTAGTTTCAAGTTCAATCCTTATGAACTTAATTCATTTCTAAGAATGAGTCATACATGTATAATTAGAAATACATAAATTTACACATTTTGTAAATGCATGATCATATAATCTTATCACATCGATAAGAAACTATGCAATAAAAATCTAATAATGGCTCAAGACTGTTAAAGAAATATAATTTGAATATTTTCTATGTGCAAATATATGCACATTTTGAGCCTTATAAATTAACAATGAGAAGAATCTTCTGGTTCTTCAACAAAATTTAGTCAAATCCTTTGACAATTTATCGCATATGAATGATCATGTCAAAATAATTCAATTCATGAACTTCAGGTTCACATATACACTCTTCAGGAGTCACTATTATGTTTATCAAACTTTATATTTCTTCAGGAATCACTATCATCAATTCAATGATGTGTATAATTTAAAAGATACATGACAACTTCATCATGTTATTGTAATGGTCAAATAGATATAACCATAATATATCATTCATTTTTCCTGGTATCTTTTTAACAAGTCGTCTAATTTATTAATAGACTATTCATCAGTCTAATTATCATGACTTGATATATTATATATTTAAATGTACAACCAGTACATATAATAAGTTATTTCTTATCACTTTTATAACTAGATAAAAGTTATACATCTAGGTACATACAAATATATTTTACTACTCCAAGTAGCAATTGTATGTAAGACTTCTTCAGGAAGCTTTATCACTTTGATTATATTGGATCACTAACAAATGTTAGTAAGTTATATATTCACTTTTGGGAATATGCAAACTGAATTATATAGAAACTATATATATACATATCATGTACCAACAATAGTTTGAAACTATTGATTTCAAGAAATAATAAAATATGTATATATTAATTTACTTTTGGCATTGCCAATATATGTGAAATCTATATTTTTTGAAATAGAATTTCATGTCTATTCATTCTCTTTAGGAAATGATATTTAAATATTCTAAATGTACAATAAGTTTGTACAATTCACATTCTATTCAATAATCAAATATACTTTTATCTTGATTATAAGTGTGTCCGTACTACAGGTACGCGACTACTATTATTCAATTTCACACATGATATATAGATTTTATACACTTATATTGTGTGTGGTATCTCATCTTTTGGTTGTTTCCACTTTCTTCTGGAAATATTTGAGTAGTAAATAATGTCATCGATTATTTAAAATCATTACATTCACTTTGGGGAATGACGTTGAACAAGTAGAACATTATTATAAATTTCTTAAAAATTTATTACTTGTTCATCCATAAAAATATAAGAAATTATTCAGCAATTTTTGCATAATCTCCAAGATGTATGCAAAATTTGATCTTTAACATGCAATAATTTCCAACATTGCAAGTAATAAAAATGTATAGTAACATGACTAATACAAACAATCTTTAAAAGTAGTTGAATTCAATTCGTATCATTCTCTGCAGGGAATGATGAACAATAAATACATGTCTCATGTATTTAAATAACATTAGTCATGCTCACTGTTATTCTTATACTTTGATGTTTCAATGCAATTTTCTTAACATTCTTTTTAGGTATTCTAAACCCACTAAAAGATTGCATCAATAATAATCATTTTTAATGATTTTTTAGATGTATTCACATAAATATAATTTTTTTTTTTGACAAATATAAAACATTTACTTCAGGAAATGTTTGTCAAAATCTATATCGATATTAGATTACTTTTCATTGTCCTCAAAGAATACAAGAACATATATATAAATATGTATTCATCTATTTCATTATATATCCATCAACTATATAATGAATATTACGTTTGCATAATCTTCAGGATATATGCAAGATTTTATTGAGGACGCATAATCATCAGGATATATGCAATATTTTATCGAAGATGCATAATCTTCAGGATATATGCAATATTTTATCGATGATGCATAATCTTTAAGATATATGCAATATTTTATCGAGGATACATAATCTTCAGGATATATGTATAATTTATATAGATTTTCTCTATTGTTGCTCCAAAATTCGCCCAAAATACGTGGACCAGTCGAGAGGGGACACGTGGATCAGATAACTTGGAAAGATTTGCTAAGTCTTTTTATGCCACCAGGAAGCGCTATTAGCATGGGTCCCGGAGGAGACACCCGGAGTACAAGGTACTCCAGGAAGCTAGTATGGCATGAAGGCTCTCCGGGATGTGTCAGGTCTCTCCCGGGAAATCAAGTCGCATTTAATGCTGCATGGGAGGAAGCGTGTTGGGACTGTAACACGCAATAAAGTCTGACGGCACAACCCCCGAACAGCAGCGCTACAGTAATGATCATTTAAGTCTAGCGACGGCTACTCTGCGAAGAGTCACGTCAATCACAAGACAAAAAGGACATTCTCCATAAAAACCCTACAGCACCTAGGGATTTGACCATGCATCACCCATGGTATATTCATCGGAAATGCTCAACTCTATCGATACTTACAGACACATATGTAAGAACAATTCTAGGGATTACCCCACCAAAACACTATAAATACCCCCTCAAAGCTCATTTAATGGGGTCGAGAATCTTGGTTGCAAAAGAGCAAGAAGAGAAAAAACTCACCAAGAACATTCTCTGTATTTAAGAGAAAAACATTCTCTCAAGTGTAGAATCTGTATTAAATACATCCATTAATAGCAGTGGCTCGTGGACTAAGGCTCATTAACGCCCCAACCACGTAAAAAGTCTTCATCTCACTTTCTTACAGCTCCTTATTATAATTATATTTTAATAGTTGCCGAAAACCTCGGTCAACATTTTGGTGCTTTCATTGAGAGCTGAGGAAAGCTGCTTCACAACAAGCATTTAACTTCACGACCATGGTGGAGACAAGAGCTACACGTCATCCTCGCCCTCTAGAAGACGCTCAAGATCCCAACGAGGAAGATGTAGCCTCAAGGGCAGCAGAGGAGTCCGAGGAAGAAGAAGAAGAAATAGTTCCCGATGAAAACTACGAGGAACACCTCGACGAGTATGCCTATGACGGAGGAAGCTACTCGGAGCTGGTGCTCCTTAGACAAAAAGCTATCGATCATGAAGCTGAGATCGAAGCTCAGAAAGCGCAAAATCAAAAAATGCAGGAAGTGATGCTAGCCATGCAGAAAGCCATGGAGGCAGCTGGTATTCACGTGCATCCCAAGGCGATGGCCGCTGGACTCGACGGGGAGCCAGCAACGTCTTCGCCTAATTCCCAGCAGCAAAGGCCTAGGAAACCTAGCCCTATAAGGCACCCTGCTGAGGAAGACCAAACAAAAAACCCTACTTCTGCCCCTGGTCGAAAGAAAAAGGCGCAGGATCCGCGAAAGGTCCGCTCGGATTTCCCTAAAGGGAAAGGTCCGCAGAGGGGCAAGCCCCAAAGAGGGAGTCTTGGCCCTCAGGATCGAGGGGACCGGAAAAGTGTTTCCGTGCACCAGGAACCAGGGGGTAGAGGAAGGAGAGGACAAAGATGTCCACCCATTGATCTGAGAAATCAAATCAATGGGAATCAAGGTGACCTCCGAGATCACCTTGACCAAAAAAGATACAGGCCCGTAGTCTCCTCGGGTACTGTAAACGAAGGGATTATGGCAGAACTTGCCATACTTCGAAAAGATATTGCTCGAGTCTCCCGGAGGCAGAAGGGAGATGACTCCGACTCGGACAGTGAGGATCGGGAGCCGTGTGCCAAACATATCCTGGAGGCGGAGCTCCCTAAAAACTTCAAAATGCCCGAAATGGCAGCATATACTGGAAACTCCGACCCCAGTGATCACTTGTCACGGTTCAACCGGGTCATGACAGTCATGCGGGTCAGCAATGACGCCAAATGCTTATGCTTCCCCCTCACTCTGAGTGGATCGGCAGAGGAATGGTTCAAAAAATTGGAACCAGGATTGGTGGGTTGTTGGAACAAACTCCAAACCAACTTCCGGAGACGGTTGTCGGCTGCCAGAAGGTCAACTTGGAGGTTAGTGCCTTGACCAACATCAAGCAACTGCCCACCGAGACCTTGAAGAATTACATCAAGAGGTTCCGAGAGGAAGCCTCGAAGACCAAGAAGGTCGACGACGGACAACAGCTTGCGCTTCTCCAAGCAGGAATCCGCACTGGGACTCCCTTCTGGAACGAATTACAGCAAGAAGGCGCTGCTAGCCTTCAGGACTTCCAGAAGCGAGTCCAGAAATATATTAACCTCGAAGAAGCCCAGATCGTGGCTTACGGAGGCTATTATCCCACCGGGATAGCGGGATACATGCCAGGAGTATCGCCCTCGGGTACTGTCCCGACCGCGACCCCTCCGGTAAGTGGCATACAGTTCTCTGCTACTCCCGGATACAGCCAGGGCCAAGCTTTGCCCCCGGCATCTTCCCATTACGGCAACCCGTCCGGGGTGAATGGACGGACTCCTTCACAAGCTGCCCCGACCGCTAGCTTAACAGGCCCTACCCAGGGGTCGAGGAGCAAAAGGTCTTCCAAAGGCAGCACCCGAACGGGAGAGAAGCGCCAAAAGAAGGGGTACACACCCCAATACACCCAGTACACAGAGCTCACGGACTCTCAGGAACGTGTATATTTTGCCACAAGGCAGAATACGCACTACCGGAGACCCCAGCCATTGTACAAAGACAGCTCCCGGAGAGATCCGAGTAATAGGTGCGAGTACCACAACGACATTGGTCATAGCACCAATGAGTGTAAAAATCTCAAAGACGAGATTGAAAATTTGATCCGTTTGGGCCACCTCTATGAGTGGATCAAAAATAGGTTGCCCCACCTTAATCCGGGGCAGGTGGCAGGGGGTATGCCTTCGGGAACACCATGGGGTACAGCAGGAGTATTGCCTCCAGCTGCTCCCGCAGGTGACACCCAGCATATACCCGGACTACCGCCCCGGCCTAATGGACGGGTAGCCATGATCTCCGGAGGTCCCCATATCGGAGGAAACACTCGCAAGGAGCGAAAGAGATATGCCGAGGCCGCAAGACACAGTGAGGTGTGGGAGGTCACTCAACTCCCGGCTCAAAGGCCTCGGCTAATGGACCAACCCATAACGTTCACGGAAGAAGACGCCAAGGCGGTGCGTTTTCCTCATCACGACCCGCTGGTCATAGAGACCCCCATCGCAAATAAGGTGGTGGCCAGGGTCCTGATTGACAACGGGAGTTCCGTGAACTTGCTCTTCAAAGAAGCCTTCACTGCGATAGGGTTGACCGACCGGGACCTCTCGCCTAGTGGATCGCAGCTCACAGGGTTTAACGGGACGACGCTAATCCCGATGGGAAAAGTCAGGCTCCCGGTTACCCTGTGCCCCGATACCCCCCAAAGCACATTCAAGTATTGCACCTTCGTGGTGGTAGACTGTCCAACAGCCTACAACGCAATCTTAGGCCGACCGGCCCTCGTCAACTTTGGTGCAATAACCTCAATCCGACATCTATGCCTAAAATTCCCTACCCAGGAAGCCGGAGTCGGAACGGTGAGGGAAAATCAAGGAGAGGCCAGGCAATGTTACAATGTTGCCACCCACTTGCCAGTACTCATGGTCCGGGGGCCCCCTGAGATAGAGAAGGCTGAAGAGGACGAGTTGGATCCTCGCATAGGGTCCGAAAGGGTCGTAGAACCAATGGAGGACGTCGAAGAAATACCAGTGTGCGACGACGACTCCACTAAAGTACTCCGGATAGGGAAAAGCCTGGATCCGGAGGAAAGAGATAAAATAATAAAAACACTGAAGGGCGCCATCGACATTTTCGCATGGCGCCAAGAGGACATGACCGGCATCAGCCCTCATGTCATCACCCATGTACTCAACGTCAACCCGGACATGCCCCCTGTACAGCAAAAGAGACGCCCGCTCGACTCGGTGAAAGCCGAGGCCTTAGAGAAAGAGGTGGACAAACTTTTGTCCAATAGCATGATCCGCGACGTATACTATCCGGAATGGCTGGCCAATCCGGTCCTGGTGCCCAAGCCGAACGGGACTTGGCGGGTTTGTATAGATTTCACAGATCTAAACAAAGCACCGCCCAAAGGATCGCTTTCCGCCGCCCCGGGATCGACCGGATGGTAGACGCCACGTCCGGATTTAAGCCGTTGTCTTTCATGGATGCTTATGCGGGTACAACCAAATAAAAATGCATACGGCGGACCGGGAGTGCACTAGCTTCGTGACCGATAAGTGGGGTATACTGTTACCTAGTCATGCCTTTCGGACTGAAAAACGCCGGAGCAACCTATCAAAGAATGGTTAACCGGATGTTTAAAAGCCTCCTGGGACGAAACATGGAGGTATATGTAGACGACATGCTCGTCAAATCCAAAGCATGCAACAGCCATGCAAACGACTTAGAGGAATGTTTCGAAGTCGTCCGGAGATACGGCATGAAGCTCAATCCGAAAAAATGCACCTTCGGGGTCAAGTCGGGAAAATTCTTGGGCTTCATAGTCGCCCAAAGGGGGATCGAGGCGAACCCGGAGAAAATCCAAGCTCTCCTGGACATGCCATCCCCCAAGAAACATAAGGACGTGCAGAGTTTGACCGGAAAGGTAGCCGCTCTGAGCCGCTTTATCTCACGATCCACGGACAAGTGCATACCCTTCTTCAACATACTGAAGAAATGCCAAAAGTTCGAATGGTCAGATGAATGCGAGGAGGCATTCAAAAGGTTAAAAGACCACATGGCCAAACCTCCTATCCTATCAAAGCCCGTCCTTGGAGAAGACTTGTTCCTTTACTTGGCCGTCTCCGAGCACGCGGTCAGTGCTGCACTGGTCCGGGAGGAAGAAAAAATTCAGCACCCCGTGTACTATGTTAGTAAGCGCATGGTAGGGGCCGAGACAAGGTACCCGGTTATTGAAAAATTAGTATTCTGCCTCCTGATGGCATCAAGGAAGTTGAGACCATACTTCCAAGCCCATCCGATCGAATCTTGACCAATCATCCACTCCGCAAGTTCTCCGAAGCCCGAAGCATCCGAAGGCTCCTCAAGTGGGCGATGGAGCTGAGTCAGTTCGACTTACATTACGTGCCCCGGATTTCCATAAAAGGCCAAGCCTTGGCGGACTTCATCACCGAATGTAATGAAGCCGAGGCGACAGCCAATACACCGGAGCCACCAATCCCCACTTGGAGAGTATTTGTGGACGGAGCTTCTAATGAGAACGGTTCAGGAGCCGGAGTGGCTATGATATCACCTACTGGATTGCGGCTCCAGGCAGCACTCCGATTCAACTTCACAGCTTCGAATAATGAAGCCGAATATGAGGCCCTGATAGCAGGGCTAAAGTTGGCTAAAGCTGTAGGAGCCAAGAGGGTGGAAGTCTACAGTGATTCTCAACTGGTCGTAAACCAAGTTTCCGGAGAATACCAAACTCGCGGCGAAAGGATGGCCGCGTACGTAACAATAGTCCGAGAACTACTCCACGAATTCACGGACTATAAAATAGAAAGAATCCCCCGAGAAAAGAACGCTCATGCGGACTGTCTGGCTAAGTTAGCCTCGGACAGCGAAATCGAAGAGCTGGGGGTAGTACCAGTGGAACGCTTGGCAGAGCCAAGCATCAAAATAAAAGAGACCACGAAACGGTTGGGCAAGAACCCGAGTTTGGATGGTCCCCATCATAAAGTACGTAACCACGGGTGAGTTGCCCCAAGAGGGCACCGTCTCGAAAGATTCGCATCGTGCTCATCGTTATGTAATGATGGATCAAATTCTCTACCGGAGAGGACTCAGCATGCCTTATTTAAGGTGTGTATCGGACCCTGAAGCTAGACAAATAATGCTGGAGGTCCATGAAGGGTTCTGTGGAGATCATACGGGAGGACCCAGCCTCTCCAAGAAAATATTGAGGCAGGGGTACTTCTGGCCAACAATGAAAAAAGATTGTATAGACTATGTCCAAAAGTGTGACTCGTGCCAAAGGTACGCGCACATACCGAGAGCTCCTCCAAATGAGATCACTTTGATGACCGGCCCACGGCCCTTCGCGGTACTGGAATAGATCTCATCGGGTCTCTACCTACGGGAAAAGGAGGGGTAAAGTATGCAATAGTAGCGGACTACTTCACCAAGTGGACAGAGGCTGAGCCTATGAAGACAATAACTGCTAAGAAGGCGTTGGACTTTGTTATCAAAAACATAGTGTGTCGATACGGCTTGCCTCACAAGATAGTCTCAGACAATGGAAAGCAATTTGATTGCGAGGAATTTACTGACTTTTGCAACCAACACGGAGTGGTAAAAAGCTTCTCCGCGGTAGCCGGCCTCAAACAAACGGCCGGGCGGAAGCGATCAATAAAATCCTAAAGGTCACCTTGAAAAAGAAGGCTGCTCCGTAAAAATAACCGGCCCGAAGAATTGCCAAGGGTGTTGTGGGCCTACCGGACGACCCCCAGAACCACAACCGGTCACTCGCCGTTCTCAATGGCGTACGGTTGTGAAGCAATGGTCCCGGTGGAAACATTATTCCCATCCCACAGGAGGACGACTTATGATCCGGCCACCAATCAGGCCCTGCTCCAAGAGGCCCTGGATCAAGTCGAAGAACTCCGGGATGAGTCCCAAATACGGATGGCTGCTTATCAAAAGAAGGTGACCAAGTATTTTAACTCCAAGGTTAAAAATAGAAAATTCGCTATTGGGGATATGGTCCTAAGAAGGGTTTTCCCAGCCACCCAAGAACCCGGAGTGGGGGTACTTGGACCAAATTGGGAAGGACCATATGAAATCGAGGACGAAATTGGTTCTGGCACTTACAAACTGAAAAGAATGGACGGAACTACTGTCCCAAGAGCCTGGAATGCCGATCACCTCAGAAAATATTACCAGTAGCGAATTAAACTTAGATTTTGTTCAAAGGGTTTGTACCGTCCAAATGTATGCCTCCTCTATATTAAATAAAACTGAGTGCCTTAAAAACAAAGTTTCTATGCCACTCAGGGGGGTACTAGGGTATACCGCACGGACAAACAAAAACAATCTAAGTAAAATATCCTGACCCAAAGGGCAGGTCAATCTAAGTAAAATATCCTGACCTAAAGGGCAGGTCAAAAAATATGCGCAAAAATAAAGAGCGTAAGTATAAAAACCCTGAGCCAAAGGACAGGTTAAAACATATAAGTGTGACAAATAAAGATCACATATATAAATATCCTAGCCCAAAGGGCAGGTCATATACATGTAAATGGCCCGGGGACAGGCCTTAGAATATAATTGTCTCCCCTTCAAATGAAAGCTGCCGCCTATATGTAAATTGTTCTAAGGCAGCAGCAAATATGTACAAACAAAAAAAAAAAGAGTTATAAGAAGAACGGGTAGAATCTGGGTCAATAATACGGCAGCTCAGTCAGCCCGCGGAGGAAGACGAGGTCCAATCCGTGCCTCAAGCGCAGCATCAAGCTTTTTCTTCTTTTCCCGAAATCTGGCAATCATTTCCTCGGGTTTGGGATAAAAAGTAAGCTTGATACTCTGATCATTGGTGGCCCAAGCCATGTAGACACCATCATCAAAGCGCTTCGGGCACCGGGCGCAGGAAACAGGAGAAAGGAGCTCGGCCCTCTTGGCCTTCCTGGTAGACTGATCTTTGTAATCCCTAAGCTCCTTCAACTCCGCAGCTAGAGCGGCCTTGGATTCGATATCCGACTGGTGAGTCTCCTCTAGAGACCTCACCTTGGCGGCCATTTCATCCAAAGCCTCCCTGGCCTCCCGGAGATCTCGCCTGGCCTTCTCGACAGTCTCGGTTTGAGCCCTTAGTTCCTCCTGGTGGTGGGCCTCCATCCTGTCTCTCCGCTGAGCCTCGTCCCGGATCATAGCCTCCGCCTGAGCCTCCCTCCGATGGGCTTCCTCTTCCTTGGCCTTGGCCGCTGCCTCCTGGCGCTCGGCAGCCTCCTGGTAGATCTGCCTCTCCGCTGTAAGGTCTTGGAGGACCTTCCTGACGTCGTTCATGTCCCCAAAATCGGACAGAGCGAAGCCATGGTTTATGATGTTCCTGGAGAGGCGACCAGCCTCAGCAGCAAGCTGAACCATAACGAGGTATAAGGAAAAATTTCTCAAAGGAAGAAAATAAAATACAAACAACAAAAAGGAAACGCAAAAAATTGCAAAGTACTTACCACTGTGAGAGAGTGGCTGAGGTCCTGGACCTGGAAGATAGAGTTCAGGGAAGCACAAGTGGCAAACCGCTTGGGCGCACAACGTGTAAGCTGAGAAGCGAACTCACCGGTCATCTCCGCGGCAAAGGGAGCCAAAGTGGGCCCTAGGAGGGGACGGAACCAGTCCGTTAAGGGGTCCAGATTGAGGTTCCACGGATCATGATAGTCCGGGTGATTGATGCTCGCCTCAACCTCAGCTCGCAGAATCCTCCTAAGGGCCTCCACTTCGGCATACCCCCGGGAGTACTCGTCCATAGCATAGTTGTGTTTGGCTATGCGAAGCTCCTGCCTCACCTCATCCCCCGGAATCGGGGTAAGATCAATGTGGGGAGGAGCAGGATTTTCCTCCATCGGGGAAACCCCGCCGTCTAGGCCATGAGCAGGAGTGTCGGCCCTCCGAGGCCTCTTCGGCTCGTCCTGGGCAATCATCTTGCCCTTACGCTTGCGAATCAGAGCCACTTCAGGCTCCTCCTCGTCCTCCTCTGCTACCACTGGAGGGGCTTGAGGCTCTCCAGTACCCTCAACGGCTTCCTCCGAGAAGTCCCACCCTTTCCCTTGGCCTTCTCCCGGAAGCACCTCCTCGTCATCCACTAAGTCAATGGTTTCGGGGGGAGCGCCGAAAGGAAGCTTCAAGGAAGGAGCCGGGGGAGAGGGGGTGAAAGCCGGAGGAGCCACGGGAGTATGAACCCCGGCAAGCTGTTCCAGGATGGCATCCATGGAGGTACCTGTTCCAATAAAATAAGCAAGTGTTAGAAGTTCGTGAGGAACCGCTTATAAAAGATGCAGCAAATAAGCTACTCCTACCCGAACTTCCTAATTCGGCCCTAGCAAAGTCCCGAACTTTAATGCCGGGCAAGATCATCTCCAAGATAACCGTCCGAGGGCCGAAACCACCGGACGCTATGTAAGCCGACGGACCTAAGGGAATAGGTTCCGGAGGGCCGGAGCCCATCCGGGACCGACCTAGGTAATCTCCTAAGTTCGTAAAATAAAATTCCTTCAAATGATCCCCCACCGGTCGACGGCATCTTAAACCTACGGAGACGCTCGTCGAACCCTATGGGCCTATGACCTGGTATATTCATCAACGGAAGGAACATAGCGAATTATCAAGGGAGACTTACCACCGCACCGAAGTGCTAGCACCGGAGCACCCGAGTTTGGTTCGGGGCCGAAGGCCGAGGCCGGAAGTCTCGATTCTCAGAAGAGCCTTCAAGACGAAGGGGCCTCCCGGCGGAAGGACCCCCAATCTCTTCTTGAAGTATCTTGTCAAAAAATTTAGCCTCGGACTTCCCGCCAATGGCTTGGCTCCTTCGCACCACCGGACTCCCCACGCGAAGCCCTCTCCCGCAGGCGGCATGGGCCTTAGAATACGCCTTCTCCCCGGGCCTTCCGGTAGAGATAATCTTGGTACTTCTTCTCTGCCGTAGCAATGAGCTCATCCCGAAGGCCTTCTCCGCAACCGCGCCCTCACATTGGGGCGTATGACCCGTGAGAGGTTGGAGTCATCCACGGATTGATGAGAAAGGATAAGTTTGGCCTTCCTACAATTCTCCGTGGTGACTGTGCCCCCGACATCAAGATCGGCATGGTCGTAGGAGGCGAAGGCTTGGGCCCTTCGAAGGAAAGCCCGAGTGGGAAGCGTCCGCCGGTAAGGTGGGATCCGCACCCACTCCGTGAGAAGCTCCGGTGGTCCACGGCCCCGAACCCGACGAGAAGAAAAAGCGGTGGCGGTACTCCTTAACATGAGTCCGCCTATTATATGGAACCACCCCCTCGTTAGCGGTGGTGGATCCGAACCCATAAAAACCATCCTTAAGTTTGTCCCCTTTCTTGGGGACGGATACAAGGTCATAAAAATATAAAATTTCCGCCGGGCTGGGAGACCCCCAGCCACGGGCGTGTAAAATGAATAAGCCTGAGAGCAGGCGGTAAGCTTGAGGAATAAGTTGGTATGGCGCAAGGCCGACAAATACAAGAAAATTCACAAAGTAATCTTGGAGCGGGAGCATGGCACCGGTCATCAAATGGGTCTGACTCCAAGCCCCGAAGCCCTCATAGTTGTGGTTAGGCGTCTCCGAGTCACGAGGAGGCCGGTGGAAGGTCCCCGAGGTGGAGGGTTTGATCCCAGCCACATTAATAATGTTCTCCAGCTGGTGAGGACAGGTCAGGGTCGATCGAAGCTTGGCCGCTTCCCAACCAGTTGCACGGGACTTGTACCCCTCCTGGGCAACGGGTCCCAGAGAAACCTCCTCCAGGGTGGCCATGCTTTTCCCTTTCTTCTTCGAAGATTTCGAGCCAGAAGCAGACATTTTATGTTCTGAGAAAAGCAAAAGGGAAAAAGAAAAAACCCAGCAGTTAGGTCCCATACCAAACCCTAAATCAAGAAAAAGGGAGTGGGGGTCCCCTAACCGCTGGAAAGAGGCCCCCTCCGGACACGTGTCATCTGGGAAACTCTGGAGAGAATCCCTCAACAAGTGTCGGGTGCAATGAAATCACAGAAAGTGGTTTCGCAAAAAGAAAAAAAGGAGAGAAAAGCCATCCTATGCCCTAAGCAACTGTTAAACGAAGAACACATGGCCCTCTTCAAACAGAACTGTATAACTACAACAGGGGCATGATAAATGGCGATTCTACAACTAATGCAGTAAACATATAAAAAAAAAAAAGAACTCGAAGAACTTAAACACTCACACACCCAGAAGCCTCTAAGTGCGAACCCAGAAAACGAACGAAGTAAATATAAGCATGTTATTATCTAAGGATGCAAGAAACTTACAGTCGATCGTTGAACTGGAGGAACTGAAAGGTGGTTGAGTGAGAGTTGAGAAGCACTGGCAAAATCAAACACTGGAAAATTAAACGAAGTGTCTGAGTATTAAGATAGTTCGTGCTACTTCGAGAAATTTTCTCTCTAGGAAATTCGAGCAGAAATGGCAAGGAATGGAAAGTAACCGAAATGAAGGAAAGGTGGTGGCTTTTATAGGCAAAAGTGCATGAGGAACAGGCGTCTTCACCTACCAATCGCACGGTGGGGGAAACGCACGATTCGAATTTCCAAAAATCAACGGACCAGATCAATCTACCATTAAGGCGGTGGAAACGTTTGAGTATCCGTCTGACACCATCAATGCGCCGCATCAATCATGGGGCGTGAAACGAATCGACCTCTGCAAAAGTGAATCGCTGCATTTAATGCCATTATCAGACACACCTCCACGCGCCCCCAAGTCGTATCAGAAGACCGAGGAGGCGGCTGGAAACATTCCTGCAAAAAGCATATCGCTGCATTAAATGACATCATTTAATTTGCCCCCACGCGCTCGAGGCTCGAGCTAGGAAAACGAGGGGTCAACCGGAGACACTTGAACAAGCCTTGGTTTATTTTTACTAAGTAAACAAGGCTTGGGGGGTAAATGTTGCTCCAAAATTCGCCCAAAATACGTGGACCAGTCGAGAGGGGACACGTGGATCAGATAACTTGGAAAGATTTGCTAAGTCTTTTTATGCCACCAGGAAGCGCTATTAGCATGGGTCCCGGAGGAGACACCCGGAGTACAAGGTACTCCAGGAAGCTAGTATGGCATGAAGGCTCTCCGGGATGTGTCAGGTCTCTCCCGAGAAATCAAGTCGCATTTAATGCTGCATGGGAGGAAGCGTGTTGGGACTGTAACACGCAATAAAGTCTGACGGCACAACCCCCGAACAGAAGCCGCTACAAGAATGATCAT
Organism: Cannabis sativa; assembly: GCF_029168945.1. Classification (NCBI taxonomy): domain Eukaryota; kingdom Viridiplantae; phylum Streptophyta; class Magnoliopsida; order Rosales; family Cannabaceae; genus Cannabis; species Cannabis sativa. Next base: position 68,049,456 of record NC_083601.1, read on the forward strand.
TTAAGTCTAGCGACGGCTACTCTGCGAAGAGTCACGTCAATCACAAGACAAAAAGGACATTCTCCATAAAAACCCTACAGCACCTAGGGATTTGACCATGCATCACCCATGGTATATTCATCGGAAATGCCCAACTTTATGGATACTTACAGACACATGTGTAAGAACAATTCTAGGGATTACCCCACCAAAACACTATAAATACCCCCTCAAAGCTCATTTAATGGGGTCGAGAATCTTGGTTGCAAAAGAGCAAGAAGAGAAAAAACTCACCAAGAACATTCTCTGTATTTAAGAGAAAAACATTCTCTCAAGTGTAGAATCTGTATTAAATACATCCATTAATAGCAGTGGCTCGTGGACTAAGGCTCATTAACGCCCCAACCACGTAAAAAGTCTTCATCTCACTTTCTTACAGCTCCTTATTATAATTATATTTTAATAGTTGCCGAAAACCTCGGTCAACATCTATAATATCATAGGCAAACATATATTGTAAATATTATGAATGATAAGAATATAATATGTATATATATATATATGAAATCAATAATAAATATATAAAAACATATACATACATATATAATATATAGATATATAGATAAAAAGAAAAGGGATTCTTGAAATTGTTTCAGTCAGATAAGTATATATATAAATATATATTTAGTGTATCGTGACTTTGAAACAATTCAAGAACTTTAACAAAATACTTACATTGGGACTTGGGCAGAGACTCATGCTTGAAGCTTGGGCAGAGACTCGTGCTGATAACGTGTTATAAAATAATATAAAAAAATATAAAGTAGATGAGAAGAAAGAAGTAGAAGATGAAGAGAGAAAGAGAAAGAGAATTTTTGAGTTGTTTATTCCAATGGGTGAACCCATATTTATACAAATACAAGAGTCATATATTAAGAAACTAAGAAAAAGGAAAACTAAGAAAAATAGGAATGTTGATTACAATTAATGGTAAAAGATTTGGACATCCACATAATTATTAATATTTATAACAATTATGTATTTTTAAATTACACTTAATAATAAAAAAAAAATAGGACAGTAATAAAATTGTAACATAAATTTTTTTTATTATTTTTTTTTATTAAGATTATATAACAATTATAAATATTAAAGACTGTAAATATTTATTATTATTATAAGCTCTCTTACTCATTTTGTGTACTTTAGCGTAGCTGTTTGTTTGTCTCCTTTAGTTCATCTTCTCTCTTGGGGCCACGTCAGCCAGCACCATTGGCTCTCCTTTTTCTTTTCTTTCATTTCTTTCTATACGTGAGAAAAAGAAACCATTTTTATTTATTCAAAATTCAAATTTAGTTTATTTGATAATTTTGTTATTACTATTTTAGTCAGTTTTAAGAAAAATTAATAACATATATATTTGATCAACAAACACTATAGGTCCAAAAATTTTACATAAGCCATCTGTACTACAATATGTATGCCAAAATTAGAGCACCATATTCATGTTTATGATTTATGAGGAGTGTATTTTTTTTTTTTTTTTTTTTTTGAGAATTATGTAACTTTTATTCTATTGGAAACCATAAAGAGTACAAAGTTAGGTAGGAGATAGTTACTATCTAACCCTAAAGCCTCCTTTGCTAGATCATGAGCACAATACATTAGCTTATCTTAGTACAAAAGATTATAAAAAATTGTCGAGAAGATAGATAATGTGCTATAATGATGTACTTAATTACATTTAAAATTGAACTCATAATTGTATCCACTGCAACCTTGGAATCAATCTCGAGTCTCAACATGAAAAATTGGCAAGGACACCAAGAGTATATGCAACAAAGCTTTAGAGTATATGCAACAAAGCTTTACTATAATTCCGAAATGAAAGAGTTACATTTGTCTTAAGAATTATTATTATGAGTGTATGTAATATTAAGACTAATTATGATTTTTTTTTTTCTAAAATTTTCACATGTACCAAATCATGCTCCAACTTTTTTAGCTGTTAAAAATTTCCCACGAACTATTGAAATTGTTAAATATAAATACTTTTGTCTAATTTTAGTAAAAAAATTCTAACATCGATAAAAGTTCAGGGCATAATTTAGTACATGTCAAAGTTCGAAAAAAAATCTTAATTAGCCTAATATTAATTTAAGTTGATTAATCATTTATAAGGAATTACCAACCAATTAATTAGCTATAGTGACCCAATATATTGTTTCTAACATGGAGTTGGTAACATGTTTCCCCTAAAAGTTTTAAAAGAAATAAAATAAAATTTATATATTATTTTAATCGGGGATTTTCTTTTTTCTTTTTTTAACAACAAGTGGAGGTTTGATTCAAAATGATTATGTTTTTTAGTTAAAACTTTAAATTTTCGTTCGAAAAATCAGCAGAATGCCAATTAACAAGGGTCGGTCACTTCAGTCTATGGTTTGGCTCATTTCAAATAGTATATATTTTTTTTTTTGTAAAAGTTATCAATTGGACCCTCTGTTATATTAAATGATAAAATAGACCTTATATTTTTCAAAATAGTAAAAATAAGACCATGAGCTTAATTTTCAATAATTTTATTTTTTTAATATAATCAACTATTAGACAATTTTTAACACGAACAGATACTATAAATGTAACCAGTTTTATTATAACATCTCTTATTCACATTGTTATTAAGTTTTATTTTGACAAAATATCAATTCAGGGTCCTATTTGTACAATTTTAAAAAATACATGGTCTATTTTGTCATTTAACAAACTAGAGGGTTCAATTGATAACTTTTGCAAAACACAGTGTCTAAAATAGTATTTATCCTTGAAAATATCCTTTCAAAATATATCCTTAGTTAGTTTTTTTTTTTTTGAAATCACCGTAAGTTAATAGTTAATAATTTAACTTGGCTTTCTTAGGTAAACAAGGATGGCGGCTTATCTCTAAACCTAATTCTCTTGTGTCTCGTATTTTTAAGGCAAGGTACTATCCGCGAGGCTCTTTCTTCACAGTTAATATTGGAGCCAATCCTAGCTATGTTTGGCGTGTGTTCTTGAAGCTCGCCTTTTGGTGGTTAAAGGGGTTCATTGGTCTGTTGGGGATGGCACATGTATCTCGGTTTTGGGAGATCCTTAGTTACTTGATACTGTGAATCCCTTGGTTATCTCATCTCACTCTGCTCTTATTGGTGCCAAAGGTTTGTAATTTATTCTCTATAGATGGTACGGGCTGGGATGAAAAGCTGCTAGCAGACTTGTTTGAGCAGCGAGACCAAGCTTTGATCCTCTGAACTCCTCTGCAAAAGGATCGTGGACAAGATTACCTCACTTGGATAGGAGAAATTTTTGGTTTATATATTCTCAAGAGTGCTTACAAAATGGCACAAGATATGCATGGTGAGAATATCCAAGAAGAGGCAGTGATTGACAGTTTTTGGAAGAAGTTTTGGGGGTTGAAACTCCCTCCAAAAATGAAAAATCTAGTTTGAAGAGTTGGACAAGGTTGTTTTCCAACCATGGTTCAACTTCGTACTAAACGCATGGAAGTGCCTGCTAACTGTCCAATTTGCAATGTTGAAGATGAATCGATAATCCATGCTCTTGTTGCTTGCCCTGCTGCTAAACTTTGTTGGGACAGAGTTAGAATTGGCACCTTAGTGCAGTCAAATTCATCCTTTATGGACTGGTGCGTGGGCAATTTTCTGGTGCTTGATTCGGACAAGTAAAAACAATTGGTAGCTCTTTGTTGGGCTATTTGGAATGCGATGAATGATAAGGTTTGGCAAAATAAAGTGGTAAGTGTGGATAGTATAGTGTTCTCGGCTAAAAATTACCTTAATCAATGGCTCATTGCTCATAGTTCAGATGTTGTATTCTCGGGTCCTATTCTTTTACTAGGAGACGGTGCTGAGCATTGGTAGCCACCACATGGAGACAACATTAAGGTTAATGTCGACGCTGCTATATTTTCGATACTAATCAATTTGGGGTTGGTTTTGTGGTTTGAAATGACCAAGATTTGTTGTTAGAAGGTGCTACCAAACTTTTTAATGGCTCGGCTACACCAGAGTATGTTGAAGCGTTGGGGGTTAAGGAAGCTTTTAAGAAGGATTAAGAGGAACTAGCCACGCCAAGCTATACTTGAAACCGATTGCTTATTTGTCATCCAAGCCTTGCGTAGTTCAATTGTTATGATTTTCATGTTTGGTCAAATGGTTAATATCTGTAAGGCTTTATTGAAACAATTAAGATATATTTTTGTCTTTTTTGTTAAGCGATTAACTAATAAGGTGGCTTATAACTTTGCTAGAGCCGCTTTATTTTATATCCTGATTGCTGTTTTAATTTAAGGTCTGTCCCAATTGATTTGCTAGTAGCTGAATTTAATGGTTAATAAAATGATGATTTTCTATTCAAAAAATAGTTAATAATTATTAAAGTATTATTATTATTTTTATAAATCACACTAAATATAATATTTATTTAATTATTAAAACTTTATATTATTATTAGGTGGCAGTAGGGGTGTGCATAAATCGATCAAATCCAATGAGAATCGACCGATCCAATTACAACCGATCGCCAAACATTGGATATCCAATTGTGATCGGATCGGATTAGATGTTATTTTTAAATATCCAATTGGATCGGATCGGATGGTGGATGGGGTGTCTAAAAATCCAATACATCCAACATCCAATCGAACTAATTAGTATTTTTATTTAGTTTGGATGAGTAATTAGATTTTATATTGTTATACGTCAAATCTATATTTATATATGAAAATTAACATTAAAGTTTTACTTTTTTTTTCTTGGATTGGATGGATCCAGTCCAATCCAATACATACTAGATCTAAAATATTGGATGGATTCGATCCGATCCAAAAAATACTAGGTCTAAAATATTAGATAAACCCAAATTAAACAAATAAATATATATGAAATACATCCAATGGATGAAACCGGTCCAATCTAACATCTAATGTTCGATGACAAAATTAATTGGATCGGATCGAATGGTAAAATTTAAAATTCAATATATAATTGGATCGGATCTGAATATACCTACAAATGTGATCCAATATATATGATTTTTGTTTTGCTTTTTTATGGAAATATATAATATATGATGATGTTATATTTCGTAGCAATGTTTAATTGTTTTATTATAAAATAATGGGATTTCGATATCACAGAAATTAGGAAGGCTTGATCTCAGCACAAATTGTTGAAGAAGCAATTAATGTTTAATTAACAAAAGCTTTGCAAGTCAAGCAAGTAACAATAAATAATAATATTTTGCTAGAGTAGAAAAGATTGGGTTGCATTGAAATTATTATCTAAATATTTGACTGGTTGTATTGCCTAGTCACTCATTTTTAAACATAGTTATAAAAATATATATATATATATATATATAAATTTGTCCCTATAGCTAGATTGATTTGTGAAATTTATATTACACTTATAACTACTAAATTTTAATCTCATGATAAAATTTTCTATAATTAGATTAATATTATGTGTGTAACTAAAATTTATCTTAAAAATAATTTTTTCCATACTTTTAGCTACCAAGCTAATTTTTTTTTTTTTTTTAAAAAAAACAATTAGGATAGTGAACACCCTAACCAGAATATAATAATAATAATAATAGTAATAATTTTAACTTAAAAAAACAAATCAATTTTCAAAGTATATATAATAATCGTTTCAAAAAAGTATATAATAATAATAATAATAATTTTAAATTTAATTAGATGGTTATCTAAATCTAACTTTGAAATTTTGACACGGCCAAGCGCCAGCAAATAAGCCTAACTTAGTTGATTTTCCTTTTCAAATGATCTTTCTTCGTACATTATTTTTTCTTATATTCAAAAACTCAATTTTCTTTTCTTTGAAAAAAATAAATAATAATAAATAATAAATTTAGGGTTTTTTCTCTTCAGGGAACTAGTTAGCACGTGGTGGTTACATTAAATTTATAATTAATATTATAGTGACTTTTGAAAGAGGAATTACTTCATATACTATTTTTTAACTCTTTTTTTTTTTTCAAATTTACAGTTTTGGTTACTCCGCTAGTTTCTCTGGTGCTATTTATGTGGGTTGTTATACGGATTTTAGTTGCGTTTAGGTTGCTCCGTTAATTGCTATAAGTATTTCTGTACATAGAATTTCGTAAAATACCAAAAAATATTTGAAGTAAAAATTAAAAAAAAAAAACCCTTTTTAAAAATCTTTCAAAAACTTAAGGCCTAAATAAAGCAATAAAAAAAAAAAAAAAAAAAAAAAAAAAGCAATAATTTTTTTTTTATTATTTTAAAAAATATAACATATGTATTTATATTTTATGCAATAAACATAATTCTCCTTTAAATTTAGTTTCTAAGTTAGTTAATTTTTTTCCTTGCATAAGTTAAAAATTTATAATTTTGTGTATTTAAATTTTCTATGTTATTTTTATCTTATAAGGGAGTTTTATTTACATTCCAAAAACATAAACCTCATTTCAATAATTTTCTTTTACATTCAATATATATTTTTAATTATATTAGTTTTTTTTTTTTAATTTTTCTTCCGAATCATTTATTTTAAAAAATATATATTAAACAAAAATAACTATAGTATAAATATTACAAAAAAAATTTAAGAAAATATACGTGAAATTTATTAAAAAAATTATACACGATTTAAAAAAAATGAAAATAAAATTAAAATAAGTACTAAAATTAACACAAAATAATATGAGAAAAAAATTTAAAAAATATTAAAAGTAATTTTTTAAAAAATTATATTAAACTTATTTTTTTTTTTAATATTAGAGTATATTTTTTATTTTGTGGAGCACAAATAGAACTGTCCTATCTCATATCAGGGGCGAAGTTAGAAATAAAATTGAAGTGAGACGATTACATATTTTATATGTTGTCTAGACTTCAAAATTTCAACAAGATTATAGAATTAGATATAATAAAACGTATTTAATTATGTTAAAGTGACTTTTATAGAATGACATTCTATATTTTCATCCAACACAGTTTCTAGGTAGTTCAAATCTCAACAATAATATTTTAGTTATTCTTAAAAAAAATAGTAAAAATAAAAATAAAAAAATTAAGGTGTGGAGTGTTGAACTTGTGACCGCTTTAACTTTTAAAAGGATCTTCACTACTACATCAAACAACCTTACTTAATTTTATTTGACCTCAAATATTTTTGTATAAAGCCCTAAAAAAATTTATTTAGACCTAAACTTCAAATAATTTAAGACCGGTCTTGATATTTTCATCTGAGGTGACTGTTCTACCTAGTCTACACCTAGTATCGCCCTTGTCTCACATAGTTCCACTTTTATTTGTTAATGTAACATTTTTAGTATCATCTTTTTATGTTAGTAGAATATTCTCTCTTCCTTCTAAAAATATTACCTAAAAAAATAGTGAACTTATTCTTTAACTTACATAAGTACATACCCAATAGTAAAAATGCTCTGAGATCGAGCTTTCTTCTTGGAAAATTGTAGAGAATTGTTTCAATTGCTCTGATTAGTTTCGCGACCTTTTCTCATCACCATGGATCCCATGGGAATCAGTGGCATCTTTGAAGACACAATACAACTATCTTCGGAGGATATAACGTTCAGCCTAAATCCAGGCGAAGTTGATGAACCTCAAGAATCAAACAAAGTCCTTCTAGGCAAGATTATTAGCATGTATAAACTGGGAAAGGCTGCTATCCAAGGCTCTTTAAAACTGTCTTGGAATGCGATCAGAGGATGGAAATGGAAAGAAATAGAAGGTGGCATTATCCAGTTCACATTCGCCAAACGAGAAGATGTTATGAACGTACTAGCACGGTGCCCCTGGTTTGTTTGTGGAGCGCTTCTTGTAACGCCCTAATGCTAAGACACGCTACAGTGCTTTTTCAATTACAGTGCAATCTTTGCTAATCAGAGAATTTTCTTGAAAAACATGTCAAATTAAAACTTTTATATTAATTAATAAACTACATAATATATTAAAATATTTACAAGTGTCGGGATCCCGTTTTTCAAACTTTTTAAAGTTAATATCCCAAAGTACAAATATTATAGGTCGCACAGCAACTACAAAATACAATCCCCAGATGTCACGAGGCCGAACACTTTAGGTCGCGCTGCTTTGACATGTACAATCCCATCCTAGCTCAAGTTCACTCTGTTGGGTTTTATGCCTTAAATAAAACTCCATTTCAATGTAATCCATTTTATTCAACATCAATAAAGAAACAGAAGTATTTTTCATTCATTTGTGTATGTTTTGGTTCACATTATCAATTGCTTGTCTATTTGATTTATAAATTCATCTTAAACCCTTTTCACATACTTGATCCTGTTTATTGTGTCGTCAACACTTTGGAAAGTAAACATGACTATGTGAATAAAGTTTCCTAGATTTATCAGACACAGGGTTTTACTGATATGATAATCTACAACAGAGTTTACTTGCATTTGGAGAAATGCTATGTTCTTTCCAGAGCATTGGTTAAAGTAAAGCTCAGGTTGAATGCATGGAGTATGCATCGGAAGGGACCGATATTGAACTTTGACTTAGATTTATTAAACTTACCGTAATATCTATTCAAGTCAATATCGCCTAGTTGATCCTAGATCAAATGATCTTAATCCTGTTATGGTTAGGCTCAATCTCAAGAGGTTATTCGTGTTCTTTGATTTGTTAGTTAAGCCTACTTTTAGGTCAGGGTGATACTTACTAGGGGTGTTCGCGGTGCGGGTGGTGCGGTTTTTGACTATTTTTCAAACCAACCCGCACATGCGCTTTTTCAAATTTCCCAAACCGCACCCGCACCCTGAAATTAAAAACCCGCAAAAACCGCACCGCAAAAAATAGTGCGGTGCGGTGCGGTTTTTGTGGTTTATGCGGTTTGGACTATCACTAAATAATTAAACTATCACAAATACAACAAACTTTGAGCAAAACTAGCCAAAATACCATAAGACTTGAAAATAAATATGAAAAAAAAAATTAAGTGTCAACAATACAATAATTAGTAGACTTTAAGTTTTTTTATTGAAAGAATAGTAGACTTTAAGTTGAATATTGACATATTGGACCTAAATAAATACAAAAATTGGTATTTTTATAATATGCGATGCGGTGCGGTTTGAACCGCATATTAACAATTCAAAACCGCAAACCGCACCGCACCGCGCGGTTTAGGAAAAATTCAAACCGCGACCGCACCACAAAGAATTTCAAACCGCATTTTTTTGCGGTGTGGTGCGGTGCGGGCGGTTTGAGCGATTTGGGCAGTTTGATGAACACCCCTAATACGTACATTTTGGGAACACGGTAGTGCAATTGAGTGGGAGCGCTAACATAAACATGGAATCTATAGCTTCTATCTGGCGAATAGTAAGTAAAGGATGATCTCCTTCGAGCTTGACCAAACGAAAATAAATGGTGGAGTACTCATTTCACATAAGCTGAAATATCATTTATACGGGGTTAAGTCTTTTAAGGATAAAATACATTGTAGGGTAACGGTAATCTAATCTCTTTACAGTGTAGATCATTCATATAGAGGATCATTGATCAAATTAGGATTATAACAATGGATAACTAATGATGTGTCTATATGGTGGAACATATAGAGCATTCTATATACTGAGAGTGCAATTCTAAGTTCTATGTGTGGATTCAACGAAGAATTAATAAGTCAGTGAATTTAGGTTATAAATTCTTGATCTGCTTATTGGAAGCTCGGTTATATAGACCCATGGTCCCCCCACTAGTTGAGATAATATTGCTTGTAAGACTCATATAATTGGTTTTGATTAATCAATTATAATTCTCAAATTAGACTATGTCTATTTGTGAATTTTTCACTAAGTAAGGGCAAAATTGTAAAGAAAGAGTTTTAGGGACATATTTGTTAATTATGATACTTTGTATGGTTCAATTAATAAATATGATAAATGACAATATTATTTAATAATTATTAAATAGTTAGAATTGGCATTTAAATGGTTGATTTTAAAAATTGGCGTTTTTGAGAAAATGAGATGCAGAAATGATAAAACTGCAAAATTACAAAAAGTGAGGCCCAAATCCATACTGCCATGGCCGGCCACTTTTATAGCATTTATCATCTGATATTTTCATTATTTTAATGCCAAATAATTCAAACCTAACCCTAGTGGAATGCTATAAATAGATAGTGAAGGCTTCCGGAAAATTACACTTTCATTCAGAGAAAAATCTGAGCCTTCTCTCTCTATACCTAGCCGCCACTCTCTCTCTATCTCTCTCTCTCTCTCTCTCTCTCTCTCTCTCTCTCTCTCTCTCTCTCTCTCTCTCTCTCTCTCTCTCTCTCTCTCTTCTTCCTTGAAATTTCGAAATACTTAGTGATTAGAGTAGTGCCCACACACAGCAAGTGATACCTCAATCATAGTGAGGAAGATCGTGAAGAAAGACATTCAACAAGATGTAGTTTCAACACTAAAGAAGGAGACAAAGAGATCCAGGTTCAGATCTTGATAATACTCTGCGACAGAAAGGATACAAGGGTTAGAGATCTGAACGGAAGGAGACATTTAATTTTGCTGCACCCAATGTAAGGTTTCTAATACTTTATATGTGTTTATTTCATAATCGTTTTAGAAGTTCATATTTAGGGTGTTAATCAACATACTTGTGAGTAGATCTAAGATCATGGTAAAATAATTTCCAACACACTCCTGTTCAGCTTTCGCCTTTCCTTTACCTACACATGGAAGTAGAACTGTGAATCGACAGACTCAGTAAGAAAAGCATATAACATATCATATAATTCTGACTTGTACCTAGGCACCCATACACCTATTTACAAGGCTCAGCAGATGAGTAAGAACGTTCAATACTAGGGTACAACCACTATACCACATACACTACGTACCTCAATGTACGAGTGTTGGTAGGGTTTGTTTCGTACCCTGAGTACCACTGAGTGATATACCACATACCTCAGCACTTTCTCGTACTTGTGTTGGTATCAGTGTACTGTACTCACAAACAATATTCACTATATCAATGCACTATGTACCATAACCGTATAAGTGTTGGTAGTGCAATTAACAATTTAAGCATGCATATACACATAACATATACATACACTCAGATATTTATATCACACATTATATACAATTCTTACCTTCTTTCCGAATTCAAGTGTGTTGGCCGACCTGAACGAAAAGTCTCGTGCTAGATGGATGCCCTAATCACATTAATTATAACATAGATGAGTGACTCGCTAAATCAATTTCTGGGGACTTAAACTTGAAACTAAAAGTTTACCTATCGATAAATAACATGGCAATACTCTAAATATCTCAAAAATAGGAAAAACTAGGGTTCCAAAAACTGCCCCAACCGGCAGACCGGTTCCCAACCGGAAGTCCGGTTCTGGGACACCAACCAGTCGACCGGTTGCTACAGGTCCCCCAGAACCGGAATTCCGGTTCAGTGTTGGGAACCCGAAAAATGCCACATTGACCTCAAAATCAAGCCAAACTCTACCAAACTTTCCAGTATACCTGTACAATGCATATACAACATAATCCAACCAGAAATTCCCAAAAAAAGTCACTAAATCAAAGGATGCCATTAAAGCCCTAAACTTGAGCTTCAAAGCTCAAGCATACTCAATTCCTTCTCCATACACCAAAACTAATATCCAGAACTCAAAATCAACTCAAAATAAACTTAGAATTCAAACCCTAAGCATACATAACACTAACAGCCCCTTCCTAGCAAAAACACAACTTGAAACTAATGAAAACTTGAGAAAACACAACTAGAAAAGAACTAGGGTTACCTTAGCTTAAAGAACACTTGAATCCTTAGAAGAATTCCAAAAAAACAATGGTAAAAAGGGGGGGTGATCTCCTCTGGTTGCTTCAGCCGAAAGAGAGGAAGAGAGGAAACTCTCTATTTTGACTTTTCTTTTGATTTTCCTTTTTCCTTTATTTTCCTCCAAATGAAATGAAAATTAATTCATAACCTTTCTGAAAAATCTAAAGCTAGGTGTCACTCTAATAGGCAGCCACCCAAAACATCATTTAACCAAAATACTAAATTGCCCTTTAACCCAAAACTAAGGTTTTTCAAAAGCTAGGGGTAAAATGGTCAAATTCCATAACCCCGCTCAATCCCGATATTTTATTTTCTCTAAAATATTTCCCACTAAGAAACAAGGTTCTAAACTTACTCATGTGATCAAACTAGGCATCCATCACATTTTCCGTTGTCGCCGAGCAAAAATTACAAAAATTGCATATTTTACATATTAATCAAATAATACACCTAGAGTTTAATAAAAGCTCCAGAATTGAGAAATTATAACTCTAATATTCATTTCTAAATATTGGGGTCCACAAATAATTAATTCATAAATAATTATAAAATTAACGAAAATTAGTGCTAATTGCCTTTGCCAAATTACTAAAGCGGTCATTACAATTATCCCCACGTTAAAAGAATTTCGTCCTCAAAATCTAACCTGAAAAGCTCTGGATGTTGAGTCCTCATATCAGACTCCAACTCCCAGGTGGCTTCTTCCACCTTACTGTTCCTCCAGAGCACCTTAACTAGAGCAATAGTCTTGTTCCGAAGAACTTTGTCTTTTCTATCAAGAATCTGTACAGGTTGCTCTTCATAGGATAAGTCTTATTGCAGTTCAAGGACTTCATAACTCAAGATATGAGTCGGGTCTAACACGTATTTCCTCAACATAGAAATATGAAATACGTCATGAACAGCCGATAACGCTGGTGGTAAGGCTAGCCGATACGCTACCTGCCCGACCTTCTCAAGTATCTGAAATGGCCCAATGAACCTAGGGCTTAACTTACCCTTCTTCCCGAAGCGCCTAATACCCTTCATTAGTGAAACCCGCAGGAAAACAAGTTCCCCTGCCTGAAATGTGACATCTCCGCGCTTCGGATCAGAATAACTTTTCTGCTTGCTTTGAGAAGCAAGCATCCGAGCCTTGATCTTATCAATAGCCTCATTGGTCCTCTGCACTAACTCTGGACCCAAGTACTTCCTTTCTCCAGTTTTGTCCCAGTGAATAGGGGAACGACATTTCCTACCATATAACATCTCATAGGGAGCCATCCCTATTGTACTCTGGTAGCTATTATTGTAGGAAAATTCAATCAAAGGCAAGTACTTACTCCATGAACCCTCAAAGTCCATGACACAGGCTCACAGTAAATCTTCCAATATCTAAATCATTCTTTCTGGCTGACCATCAGTCTGAGGGTGAAAGGCGGTGCTAAAATTTAACTTGGTACCCATAGCCTTCTGAAGACTCACCCAAAACTTTGATGTGAATTTTGGATCCCTGTCTGAAACAATAAATTTAGGGGCTCCATGAAGACGAACTATCTCCTTTACATACAGTTTAGCGTACTGATCCACCAAATATGTAACTTTTACCGGTAGAAAGTGAGCTGATTTGGTGAATCTGTCCACTATGACCCATACCGAATCATACATTCATGTGGTTTTAGGCAACCCCGTTACAAAATCCATTGCAATGTCCTCCCACTTCCACTCAGGAAGGACCAAAGGTTGCAATAACCCTGCCGGCCTTTGATGTTCAGCCTTGATTTGCTGGCAGGTTAAGCATTTGGACACGTAGTCCACCACATCTCTTTTCATCCCATACTACCAGAAGTAGGGCTTCAAATCCCGATACATTTTGGTGGTTCCCGGATGCAGTGAATAAGGTGTGGTGTGAGCTTCATCAAGTATCTCTTTCTTAAGCTCGTCAACACCAGGAATACAAACTCGAGCCTTGTACAACAACATTCCACTATTCGAGACCGAAAAGTCTTTAGGCCGACCGGCCATAACCTCATCTCGAACCTTAACTAGCTCGGGATCTTCTAGTTGTGCCTTTCTGATTCTCTCTAGCAGATCAGATTTGTAACGCCCTGTCCAACAGGGACGCCACGTGTGTGCAATTTAATAAAATACTGATATTCATATAATATGTAATTATACTAAAAAGTGTGGGTAATTAGATTAAAATTCAACTTTTAAAACTTCTTAACAAAAGATAAGTAATATGGACTACGGGGTCCCCCTGTTTTCAAAAATATTCACAAACTGGTTTCAAAGTATTTTACAACATAAACTTTATATTTCCAAAATACAAACAAAATAGAGCATCCTGTTTACTGGGCCGTGCCACTGCGGCTGGTATGTACATTGCTGCTGCGACCACAAACTCATGGTTACTCAACTTTAGCCTTCCCTTTACCTGCACCATAAAGCACCCGTGAGTCACAGAGACTCAGCAAGAAAGTGATCAAAACAATAACTGAAAGAAAATGATTATCAACTTAATCTCATGCCATCATGTTTACTCACTATACAATATAATAAGCATTCCTTTAAACATTACACAGTCCTGGTACTTAATAAAGTACCCCTTTTACCACTCGTCACTTACGAGCTGAATATGTCACTATCGTTGCCCGATAAAGCAAACGATAAGTAAGAAACCTAACCGCGGTTTCAAGAGTAATTACTCATAACGGCAATAACCGTTTCCAACCCTAGGTCATAACCTAGGCTTACTAAATATTTAATCAAAATCTTGATAATAATCAAGACCACTTCCATTCAACCATTAAACTTTAACCACATACGGTGCTTACCACTTTTCTTACCTTAATTCAGAAGTCAAGAGTACGGCCGACCTGAGTGGAAAAACAAGCTCGGCAATCCCGGTCCTATGTCACGACAATTAAAACTCAAATGAATACCTTAACTTGATATTTTCCAAATTAAAACCCTAATTTAAAACCGATTAGACTTAGCCTTAAGCAACTTTAAAATAACCCAAATAATTGTTGGAAATATATTTTACCAGGAACTTAGATATACTCACAAGTATGTTGATTTAACAACCTAATATTGAACTTTTAAAACGATGAACTAAACACATAAAAGTTAAGAATAACTTACAATGATGGCAGCGGAATTAAGTGTCTCCTTCCACTCAGATCTCTAACCCTTGATTCCTGTCTGTAGCAGAGTATAATCAAGATCTGAGCCCGAAAGTTCTTCAGTTGGATGTGATCCTTCACAATCTTCCAAACTATGATGAGGTACTGAGTGATGTGTGTGGGCACTTCTCTCTCACTAGGATTTTCGAAATTCTCTCTTGTTTTTCTCTCTTGATTTCGTGTATATTGATTGCACACACAAGCCCATGCAAAAGCATACCAAGAGTAGAGAGAGGAGGCGGCTATAAATAGGAAAAGGGAAGAGCACAACTTTCCAAATAAACAGTTTCCTCTTTTACTGTATAATTGATTAACTGCCTTATTTAGTGTGATCCACCACTTTCCTATTTAGGCTAGGCTTTGATTAGCAATTACATGACAATTTAAATTGAAAATAATAATTGGGAAACAAGCAAAGGGTGGCCGACCATGGTGTGTATGGGCCTCACTGGAATTTTGCAGTTTACTCAATTTTTATTTCTATTTCTCCAAAAATACTATTTTTTCCAATTCTAATCTTTTAAATGCCAAAACTAATTATTTAATAAGTAAAATAGATTATTAAATAATATTGCCATTTAAAATAATTATTAATTAGACATGCAAAGTCTCTTAATTAATAATTAAACCTAGAAGTCGTTTTATTTACAATTTCATCTTTAAACTGTGAGAATTCACAAATTAGACATAGTCTAACTTTTAGAATTATAATTGATTAATCATAAATCAATCACAGAGTCCTACAAACAGTATAGTCTCAACTAGAATGGGGACCATGGATCTATATGCTGAGCTTCCAATAAGTTGAACCGATTTACCAAGTAAATCCCTAACTTATTAATTCCTCGTTGAATCCACTCTTAGAACTTGAAATTGCACTCTCAGACTTATATAGAGCATATCATATGTTTCACGATATCAATATGCTATCTCATTTAACCATTGTTATAATCTTAATGTGATTTAGAGATCCTCTATATAGATGATTTACATCGAGACGGGACCAATTTACCGTTTACACCCCTCAATGTATTTTGCCCCTTTGAACACTTAGTTACATGTAAATGATGTTTTAGTGATCTAATATATAGTCACTGAAACAAGAGCTCATCCATTTACTTCTATTTAACTAAGCTCAAAAGGAATCATCACTTTACTTCTATACACCAGTAGAAGCTATAGATTTCCATATTTATGTTCAGCACTCCCACTCAGTTATGCTATCATGTTCCCAAAATATACGTATCATCGTTACCTAAAAGGTAGGCTTAACTAATAAATCAAAGAACATGAATAGCACTCCTTAGATTGAGCCTAAGCATATCAGGATTTAGATTCTCTTAATCTAAGATCAACTTCTGACATTGACTTGGAAAGATACAACGGTAAGTTTACAATATCTTTGACCAAGTTCAATATCGGTCCAGTCCAATGTATACTCCATACATTCGAAACTAGTATACTTTGCCAATGTTCTGGAAAGAACATAACACTTACTCCAAGTGTAAGTATACTTCATCGCTGATTATCACATCAGTGTAAATCCAAAACACTGATGAACAGGGACCAAATCTTTTGAATCATATAATCACAATCACATTCCACTGTATTGACAATACTGTAATTGTGAATAACTATATGTTCTGGATTTAACTGATTTTGTGCATATATCAAGTATATATATTAAACCATAAACATGTAACATACATGTAATCATAAATCACTTCAAAATTCTAAATTGATAACTAATCAGATTGTAATGGGTTTTATTTAGGGCACAAAACCCAACAATAACTCAAAAGCATTCAAAGGCAGGTACTAGGTTCAACCCCGAGCCAAAACAGAGTTCGGAGAAAACCCGAGAAATTTTTCCCCTGCTGTAAACGGTCGACCGGTTCAGACCAGAAAAATTCTGGGTTTTCTTCCCCAGCTCGAACCAAAACCATTACAGACCTAAATTGCATTTCTAGAACAGTTCAATATACCAAGTACAACATATTCAACACATCATTTAATCACAATTCACCATTTAACTCAAAATCACCATCTTACATGAAATTTTGCACTAAACATCACTTTCAACACCAATTCAATTAAACAGCCCTTAACTTCACTTAATTTTCATTCAAACAAGTTCCAATTCAACCCTAAGAACCTACCTTACCCTCAGTTTATACCCCAGCTCAGAATTCATTGAAACTTCCACCAAAACCTAAACTAAACTCAAGAAAACAAATCAAGAATAGTGTAGAAAGATCATACCTTCACTTAGCTAGCTTCTAGTGCTAAGATTAGCTCAAGAATGGTTGAAATAAAATGAAATCCACTTGGTTCCCAGCTTCTTCTAGGTTTCGGCAGAAGGAGAAAAAGAGAAAAGCTTAAGGTTTGAAAAGTTTGGTTTTTTTCTTGTCTTGGAAGAAAGCTTTTAAATAGGGTTTTGTTTTTTTTTTTTCAAATAATAGGCAGCTAGAAAAAAGAAAAGTCAAGCACCAAAATTTACTAATCTACCCCTCTTCCTTAAGTTAACAATAATAATAATTTTTTTTTAAAAAAAAACCCTAGGGGCATTTTGGTAATTTCACTAATTCCCCAATCCGACATTCTAATAAAATTCTAACTTAATCCGGGATATTCTCAAAATAATTCTTTCATTAATGTCGGGACATTACTAACCACATAGCTAAATTTCCACAATTGCCAGGCCCGAAAATAACGTACTTCATTAAATAATTTCTCAACAATTTACCTAAGTAAGATCATAATCCTACTTCGTTTCCAAAGTAATTACATATTTAATAAAATATGTCTATTTAAATATTATTTATTTTCTGGGATATTACAACTATCCCCCACTTATAGGAATTTCGTCCTCGAAATTTACCTGAAAAGCTCAAGATACAACTCTCGCATCTGCGACTCTAACTCCCAAGTCGCTTCTTCAACTTTGTTATTCCGCCACAACACTTTAACTAGCGGAATAGTCTTGTTCCGCAACACCTTTTCTTTCCTGTCTAAGATCTGTACTGGTTGTTCTTCATATGACAGGTCGGTTTGAAGCTCAATGTCTTCATAACTTAAGATATGAGTTGTATCAGATGCATATTTCCGAAGCATCGAGACATGAAACACGTTATGAACCCCAGATAAAGCAAGAGGTAGAGCCAAAATCCCCAACTTGGAATTCAACATCTCTACGCTTTGGATCTGCGTAGCTTTTTTGTCTATTTTGGGAAGCAAGCATACGAGCTCGAATCTTTTCAATAGCCTCGCTCGTTCTTTGGACAGCTTCAAGTCCAAGGTACCTACGTTCACCAGCCTCATCCCAGTGAATAGGTGATCGACATTTCCTCCCATAAAGTATCTCATACGGAGCCATGCCAATGGTACTCTGATAACTATTGTTATAAGAAAACTCAATCAGAGGTAGGTACTTGTTCCAAGAACTTTCAAAGTCCATTACACATGCCCTCAACATATCCTCAAGTATTTGGATAGTCCTTTCAGATTGACCATGGGTTTGAGGATGAAAAGCTGTACTGAATTTCAACTTAGTACCCATTGCTTGCTGTAAACTTTCCCAGAATTTGGATGTAAATTTTGGATCTCGATCTGAAACTATCGACTTTGGGGCACCGTGAAGTCGAACTATCTCCTTGATATACAAATCAGCATATTGATCCACTGTATACGTTGTCCTCACCGGGAGAAAGTGAGCAGACTTCGTATATCGATCCACTATCACACAAATAGAATCATAATACCCTACTGTTCTGGGCAATCCCACTACAAAATCCATGGTGATGTCTTCCCATTTCCATTCATGAATCTTTAGAGGTTGAAGCAAACCTGCCGAACTTTGATGTTCTGCTTTAATTTGTTGACAGGTTAAGCATTTTGACACATATTCAACAATATCCCTCTTCATACCCGGCCACCAGTATAAAGCTTTCACATCATGATACATCTTGGTTGTTCCCAGGTGTAAGGAGTACGGTGTAGTATGAGATTCATCAAGAATCTCCTGTCTGATTTCTTTATCAAGCGGCACACAGATTCTGTGCTTGTATCGTAACAACCCATCAGATAAACACGAAAAGTCTCTTGCCAATCCAGCCTCTAACTTCTCCTTATGTCCCTGTAGCTCAAGATCACCTTGTTGAGCTACTCTAATTCTTTCTAATAGATCAGACTGTATGGTGATATTAGCAAGTTTTCCAATTACAAATTCAATTCCCGCTCTCGTCATATCCTCAGCCAGCTTTGGTGAGATTTCCTTTAGTTCATAAACTTGCCTTGGTCCTTTCCGACTTAGAGCATCCGCTACCACATTTGCTTTACCAGGGTGGTAGAGAATTTGCAGTCATAATCTTTGACCAGTTCTAACCATCGTCGTTGCCTCATATTTAAATCCTTCTGAGTGAAAAAGTACTTGAGGCTTTTGTGATCTGTATAAATTTCACACTTCTCACCGTACAGATAGTGACGCCAAACTTTTAGTGCAAAGACAAGTGCTGCCAATTCAATATCATGGGTAGGATACCGCTGTTCATATTCCTTTAATTGCCTGGATGCATAAGCAATCACTTTCCCTGACTGCATAAGAACACAACCTAACCCTTGTTTGGATGCATCACAATAAATCACAAACTTTTCATCATTCTTTGCTTCAATTCCTGGAAACTACCTTCACACTTGTCAGTCCAAACAAACTTACAATTCTTTCGGGTCAATTCAGTTAAAGGCGTAGAAATCTTTGCAAAGCCCTTAACAAATCTTCGATAATACCCTCCTAACCCCAGGAAACTTCTAACTTCGGTTTCTGACTTAGGTCGAGGCCTGTCACGTACTACTTCGATCTTTACTGAGTCCACTAAAATACCATCTTTACTTACCACATGCCCCAAGAAACTCACCTGAGGTAACCAGAATTCACATTTCTTAAACTTGGCATACAACTTATGCTCCCTGAGACGTTGTAATACCATTCGAAGATGTCTTTCGTGAGTCTCTTCTGAGTCTGAATAAATAAGATTGTCATCAATAAAGACAATAACAAAATCATCTAGAAAGTCTTTGAACACTTGATTCATCAGGTCCATAAATGTTGCCGGGGCATTTGTTAATCCGAAGGACATTACTAGGAATTCATAATGACCATACCAGGTCCGAAAAGCTGTCTTGGGAATTCCTGCTCTCGAATCCTCAGTTGGTGATAACCGGACCGAAGATCAATCTTGGAAAAGACAGTCTTACCCTGCAGCTGATGGCAAAGGGTACTTGTTCTTCACTGTCAACTTGTTTAACTCCCGATAATCTATACACATTCTTAAAGTTCCATCTTTCTTTTTCACAAACAAAATTGGTGCACCCCAAGGTGAAGTACTAGGTCTAGTAAATTTTAAATCCATCATCCCCTGTAATTGAACTTTTAACTCTTTCAGCTCCGCAGGTGCCATCCTGTAGGGAGCTTTCGATACAGGCTCAGCTCCTGGTATTAGATCAATCTCAAAATCAATTTCACGTTTTGGTGGCAACCCTAGTAACTCTTCTGGGAACACATCCATAAATTCTCGAACCACTGGGACATGCTCCGGTCCCGCTAGTGGTTCCCTGGTAATATCCACAACATTTGCTAAGAAACCAATGCACCCCTCACACAACAAATCCCTTGCCTTAAGGGCTGAAATTAAGGGAATCGGAGATCCCTGGATCTTACCCACAAATATAAAGGGGTCCTCGCCCTCAGGCTGAAAAGTTACCATTTTTCTCTTACAATCAATGGTGGCGTTGTATTTAGCAAGCCAATCCATCCCCAAAATAACATCAAAATCCTCCAGGTTCAATTCTATCACATCAACTGATAACTCTCTTCCTTCCACAAATACTGGAAGGGATCGAACCCACCTACTGGAGATAACCAACTCCCCAGTAGGTAGCAAGGTTCCAAAACCTCTAGAAAGCACATCACTAGGTCTATTCAACTTCTCAATTATTCTACTTGAAATATAAGAATGCGTCGCACCAGAATCAATTAGCACAGTCAATAAAGTACCAGCAACAGAAAGCTGACCTGTCACAGTAGAAGGACCAGCATCAGCCTCAGCTTGAGTCAGGGCAAACACTCGGGCAGGAGCGGGTGTATCATCCTTCTTTTGCTCTAGTAGTAGCAATTGTGGACAATTTCTTTTCATGTGACCCACCATTCCACAGTGGAAACAGGCCCTAGCCTGACACTCGCCCAGGTGATGCTTTTTACATCTCGGACATTCAGGAAAAGTCCGCCAGTTTTCGTTCCCACCACGACGGAAACCTTGATTACCCTGGAATCTTTTGCTTGGGCCTACCGCTGATGATTCACTAGGTCTTTTCTTACGATCACCGGGATCAGTACCCCTACCAGAACCAAGACCTGCTGTTTGCCTCCATGAATCTCTTCTAGCAATATTTTTCTTTCGTATCTGAGCTTCTGCACCCTCAGAAACTAAGGCCAATTCAACTATCTGAGCATAAGTTCGGGCAACCCTCGGTTGTTTAGAAGCAACAATCACGTCCCCGGCGATGTGTTCATCCAGCCCCCGAATGAACTTTGCTTTCCTAGCAGCTTCAGTAGCCACCTCATCCGAGGCAAACTTTGCCAGTCGATCAAACTTAGTGGCATACTCTGTCACAGTGATACTACCCTGAGTTAACCGTATAAACTCTTCTGCCTTTGCTGCCCGAATAGACTCATTATAATACTTTTCATAAAATAAGGCCCGGAAGGCTTCCCAGGTCATGTTATTCAAATCATGACCCTAAGATACAATCTCCCACCAAATACGGGCATCATCTCGCAGCATATAAGTAGCACACCTGACCCGGTCATAATCTTCAACTCGCATAAAATCAAAAATGGATGTTATCATACTCATCCATTGCTCCGCCTTGAGTGGATCAGCACCACCCTCAAACACTGGCAGGTTCTGCTTCCTGAACCGCTCATACAATGGTTCCAAACGATTCCCTGCATCCGGTGGCACTACCAGAGGTGCCGGAGGATCAGGATTAAGGTTTAGAGCAGGCTGAGCTCGCTGCTCTCTTAATTCTCTGATTTGCTCACCCTGCTGCGGAATAGTCTCTTGCATTGCAGCGTATAACACTTCCCAGTTAGGTGGTGGTAGAGGGTTCTCACCCTCACCGGCAGCCCCGAGCCCAGCTAGCTCACGGGTACCCCTACCAGTCCGCCTCGGGTGCATAACTATACACCTGCGATCACATCCCAGGTAATAACAATACTGATAAGTATTTCCATATCTTATAATTCTGCCCACACCATTCCGATATCAACATAATTCAAATAATCAGGTAATCAGAAAATTAACAAGCTATCTTTTAACTTAAAGCTTACTAAACCATGAGTCGATCAGGTCCTTCCAGCCAATGTACATATCAAACCAGTCTTCAGGATCTAAAAACCTTGGCGCTCTAATACCATGTTGTAACGCCCTATCCAACAGGGACGCCACGTGTGTGCAATTTAATAAAATACTGATATTCATATAATATGTAATTATACTAAAAAGTGTGGGTAATTAGATTAAAATTCAACTTTTAAAACTTTTTAACAAAAGATAAGTAATATGGACTACGGGGTCCCCCTGTTTTCAAAAATATTCACAAACTGGTTTCAAAGTATTTTACAACATAAACTTTATATTTCCAAAATACAAACAAAATAGAGCATCCTGTTTACTGGGCCGTGCCACTGCGGCTGGTATGTACATTGCTGCTGCGACCACAAACTCATGGTTGCTCAACTTTAGCCTTCCCTTTACCTGCACCATAAAGCACCCGTGAGTCACAGAGACTCAGCAAGAAAGTGATCAAAACAATAACTGAAAGAAAATGATTATCAACTTAATCTCATGCCATCATGTTTACTCACTATATAATATAATAAGCATTCCTTTAAACAGTACACAGTCCTGGTACTTAATAAAGTACCCATTTTTACCACTCGTCACTTACGAGCTGAATATGTCACTATCGTTGCCCGATAAAGCAAACGATAAGTAAGAAACCTAACCGCAGTTTCAAGAGTAATTACTCATAACGGTAATAACCGTTTCCAACCCTAGGTCATAACCTAGGCTTATTAAATATTTAATCAAAATCTTGATAATAATCAAGACCCCTTCCATTCAACCATTAAACTTTAACCACATACTGTGCTTACCACTTTTCTTACCTTAATTCAGAAGTCAAGAGTACGGCTGACCTGAGTGGAAAAACAAGCTAGGCAATCCCGGTCCTATGTCACGACAATGAAAACTCAAATGAATACCTTAACTTGATATTTTACAAATTAAAACCCTAATTTAAAACCGATTAGACTTAGCCTTAACCAACTTTAAAATAACCCAAATAACTCAAAAGCATTCAAAGGCAGGTACTAGGTTCAACCCCGAGCCAAAACAGGGTTCGGAGAAAACCCGAGAAATTTTTCCCCTGCTGTAACCGGTCGACCGGTTCTGGTACACCAGAACCAACCGGTCGACCGATTTCTGTCAGACT
The DNA here is from genome assembly GCF_029168945.1 of Cannabis sativa. Classification (NCBI taxonomy): domain Eukaryota; kingdom Viridiplantae; phylum Streptophyta; class Magnoliopsida; order Rosales; family Cannabaceae; genus Cannabis; species Cannabis sativa. The sequence continues at coordinate 68,073,054 of NC_083601.1, forward strand.
AGAAAAATTCTGGGTTTTCTTCCCCAGCTCGAACCAAAACCATTACAGACCTAAATTGCATTTCCAGAACAATTCAATATACCAAGTACAACATATTCAACACATCATTTAATCACAATTCACCATTTAACTCAAAATCACCATCTCACATGAAAATTTGCACTAAACATCACTTTCAACACCAATTCAATTAAACAGCCCTTAACTTCACTTAATTTTCATTCAAAGAAGTTCCAATTCAACCCTAAGAACCTACCTTACCCTCATTTTATACCCCAGCTCAGAATTCATTGAAACTTCCACCAAAACCTAAACTAAACTCAAGAAAACAAATCAAGAATAGTGTAGAAAGATCATACCTTCACTTAGCTAGCTTCTAGTGCTAAGATTAGCTCAAGAATGGTTGAAATAAAATGAAATCCACTTGGTTCCCAGCTGCTTCTAGGTTTCGGCAGAATGAGAAGAAGAGAAAAGCTTAAGGTTTGAAAAGTTTGGTTTTTTTCTTGTCTTGGAAGAAAGCTTTGAAATAGGGTTTTTTTTTTAAAAAAAAAAATAAAATAATAGGCAGCTAGAAAAAAGAAAAGTCAAGCACCAAAATTTACTAATCTTTCAGTTGGGTAGCGCTGCTCATAATCTTTCAGTTGACGAGAGGCATAGGCATAACTTTGTCAGCTTGCATCAGAACACATCCCAGACCCTGTCTGGATGCATCACAATAAACCACGAATTTCTCTTGATCTGATGGCAAAGCTAACACCAGAGCTGTTATCAAACGCTATTTCAACTCCTCGAAACTTGTTTCACAGTTGTCTGACCACACAAATATCTGATTTTTCTTAGTCAATTCGGTTAGGGGCATAGAGATCTTAGAAAATCCTTCGACAAAATGTCGATAATACCCTGCTAAACCAAGAAAACTTCGAACCTCCGTCACAGACTTTGGCCTCGGCCAATTTTTCACTGACTCAACTTTGTTTGGATCAACCATAATCCCATTCTTCCCGACGATATGTCCCAGAAAAGACACCTCAGACAACCAGAATTCACACTTTTTGAACTTTGCATACAACTTGTGATCCCTAAGTCGCTGCAATACCATTCGAAGATGATGCTCGTGCTCCTCTTCTGACTGAGAGTATACAAGAATGTCATCGATAAACACTATAGCGCAGTTATTGAGGAAATCCTTGAATACCCTATTCATGAGATCCATAAAGGCCGCAGGAGCATTAGTCAATTCGAATGACATTACCAGAAACTCATAGTGCCCATATCTGGTTCGAAAAGTTGTCTTTGGTATGTCCTCTTCCCAGATTCTGAGTTGATGATAACCAGATCGTAGATCAATCTTCGAAAACATTGTCTTTCCTTGAAGCTGATCGAACAAATCATCGATTCTGGGTAATGGATACTTGTTCTTAACTGTCAACTTGTTTAGCTCTCGATAATCAATACACATTCTGAGGGAACCATCTTTCTTTTTCACAAACAGAACCGGAGCTCCCCAGGGCGATACACTAGGTCGGATAAACCCAATGTCAAGCATCCCCTGAAGTTGTAACTTAAGCTCCTTGAGTTCTGCTGGAGCCATTCTATATGGAGCTTTAGAAATAGGTTCGACTCCAGGTGCCAGATCAATTACAAAATCAATTTCTCGTTGTGGCGGCAATCCTGGCAACTCCTCGGGAAACACGTCGAGAAAGTCTCTTACCACCCTGAGTGCCTCAGGCCCAAATGTTTCGGGTCTGCTGGAGTCAATCACCACTACTAGAAATCCTACACAACCACTGTATAGTAAATCTCTAGCCCTCAGTACAGAAATAACTGGGATCCGAGACCCCTGAACTGATCCAACATAAACAAATGGATCTTCACCTTCTGGCTTAAAAGTCACCATTTTCCGCTTACAATCTATACTGGCCGAATACTTTGATAGAAAATCCATCCCCAATATGATGTCAAACTCAGCTAATTCCACCTCTATAAGGTCAGCACTCAACTCCTTTCCCTCGATCTTAACCGGCATAGACCTAATGTGTCTATTAGAGATAACCAATTCCCCGCTAGGCATTAGGGTTCCAAATCCTCTTTCTAAAATATCACAAGGCCTACCCAAGAGATTAATTATTCTTGTAGCTACATATGAGCGTGTAGCTCCCGAATCAAATAATACTGTAAACAAGGAGTTATTGACGGGAAGCTGACCTGCCACAATAGAAGGACTGGCTACAGTATTAGCTTGGGTGACAGCGAACACCCGAGCAAGAACCGGTTTTACCTCAGCTTTCGGCTCCTCTTTCTTTGCCTGAGGGCAATCTTTCTTGAAATGCCCCACCATGCCACAGAGAAAGCATGTCTTTCGGTTGCACTCTCCCGGGTGATGTTTCTTGCAACGAGAACACTCAGGGTAAGAGTAACCTTGGCGTCCACCTCTGCCTTGGTTTCCACGAAAACGCTTACTTTGTCCCGAACCACCAAATTATGGGGTAACTTTCCTTTTTTGATCAGTGGTGGAATCACCACCATCCCTACCATAGACAGGAGTAGGAAAAGTGGGGGTTCCACCAACACTCGGAGTCACTCGGGGCTTCTGAAGGAATTTTACCGCGCCCTCGGCTCTCAAAGCCTTTTCGACCATTTTAGCATATGAGGTTGCTTCAGTGGTAGTGATCACCAAATCGTGCCTAATCTTCGCACTAAAACCGGCCAGATACTTTTCTTTCTTGCTAAAATCAATTGGCTCAATTCCCACAGCGAGCTTGGCCAGACGGTCAAACTTAGTAGTATACTCCGTAACCGACATTCCTTCGGTTTGTACCAACTCAGTGAACTCTTTCTGCTTAGCACTGCGGAAGGCTTCGTTGTAGTATTTAGAGTTAAACAACTCCTTGAATTCTTCCCAGGTCATCACCGTGACATCCCGAGTGAGGGTTATCAACTCCCACCACACGAGAGCGTCCTCCTGAAACTGGAAAGTGGCGCAGGTCACCCGATCATTACCAACCACTCCCATAAAGTTAAGGATACGCTCAATCACTGTGAGCCACTACTCAGCCTTCATTACATCAGGACCTCCCATAAACACTGGAGGTGCTTGCTTTCGAAACCTTTCGTACAACGGCTCCATACGGTTGCCAAAAACAGGTTGTTCTGCTGGCACCGCTAGAACTACAACGGCTTGAGCAACTTGTTGAGGAGGCACGGCAGGAGGACCCTGCTGCCTCAACCTCTGAATCTCTTCATCCTGTTAGCGGATCCGATCTTGCATTTCCGCAAATCTTTGCTCCCAATTTGGAGGAGCTTGTGGTGGGTTTACAGGGCGACCACCCTGAGCTCTGCCACGGCCACGGCCGCGACCACGAGGATTTTGGGGATTCCTTTGACCGCCTCCGGTCTCAACCATGTCACCCTGACTTCTTGTATTTTGCGGGGCGTCCATTTTATAGGACTTAGCCTGCAAATTCATAAGCCAGGCATGTTAGACAGCGATCAAAACTTAACACCGCTCTTAAGGACTTAAAGGCAACACAATTTAAAATAATTAATTAAAATCTAATATGCTTCCTAACAGGCTTTCACAATTATTTAAAATACTAAACAAGTACGGGCTTACTGAACCGTGAACTGAGCTTTCTCTGATGAAGATTGTACATGTCTTAGCAAGCTTTGGTAGACAAACCTGGTGGCTCTGATACCAAAATTGTAACGCCCTAATGCTAAGGCACGCTACAGTGCTTTTTCAATTACAGTGCAATCTTTGCTAATCAGAGAATTTTCTTGAAAAACGTGTCAAATTAAAATTTTTATATTAATTAATAAACTACATAATTTATTAAAATATTTACAAGTGTCGGGATCCCGTTTTCAAACTTTTTAAAGTTAATATCCCAAAGTACAAATATTACAGGTCGCACAACGATTACAAAATACAATCCCCAGATGTCCCGAGGCCGAACACTCCAGGCCGCGCTGCTTTGTTAGCCAATGCAATCTACCTGGGTCTACCCTTATTCAAAGCTGCAAAAAGAACGAAAGATTACACCCAACTCATTGATAAAGTCTTGGGTCGAGTCAAAGGTTGGAAGACAAAGCTTCTATCAAGCGCGGGTAGAGCATGCTTAATCAAATCTGTTGGCTCCCCCTTGGGAAACTACTTAGCTTCATCTGATTCTATCCCTGCCTCTACTGCTAATAAAATAGACAAAACCTTAAGGGAATTCTGGTGGGGTGATACGGATGAGAAGAGAGTTATGCACACAATTGCATGGGAAAGACTTTGCAAGCCAAAGAATCATGGAGGATTGGGTTTCCGGACCACAAAAGACACAAACATGGCGTTTTTAATGAAATGGGCTTGGAAACTCCTCGTGGAGGACAATAGTCTCTGGGCTCAGATTATGAATGCCAAATATATGAGAAACAATGCCTTCCTTGATATCGAAGCTCAACCATCGAACTCACTTATGTGGAAAGCCATTCTCAATGCTAGACAATTCATTCACAAAGGAATTTGTAGAAAGATTGGAAACGGGAATGGTACGTCCATTTGGTTCCACCCTTGGGTCCCGGGAGGAGAACTTCAACTAAAACCTCTGAGAGAGGCAACATAGGGGATTAGCATGGTAAGTAACTTTATTGGGGACAATAGGTGGAAGGAAGATCTGGTTCGCCATTGGTTTCAACAGGACGATGCCAAACGAATACTAAATATAACCTTGCCAAACTCTCCTGTGAAAGACTCATGGCTCTAGCTACCGGAAGCAAATGGACAATTCAGCATCAAATCCACCTATAGAATTACCAAGAATCTCGAGCCAAATTCCAAGGACAATGAGAAATGGCGACTGGTCTGGGGCGCCAAAATACATAGCAGATCAAAAATGATGTGGTGGAGAATTTTATCAGACTGCCTTCTCACAAGAAGCAAACTCCTCAAAATCTTCAGCTTACAGGATCCCTATTGCCCACTCTGTACAATGGCAGTAGAAGACTCTCTCCACCTCTTCTAGGATTGTCATGTTGCTAGAGCCGTATGGTTTGGAAGCAACTAGCACATCAAGACAACCGAGAACCAGGTCACAGATTGGAGTCAATGGATAAACAGGTTCAAGCAAAAGGATAAAAGACCTCCGAATCTCACTTTTGACACTCTTCTTGAAGGAGCAGCTATAATTATGGAAAGAATATGGAACCTGAGGAATTATACAATTCATAAAAACACTCTAACTCCGATTAATATTATTGTGCATAACATCAATTCCAGGTTAGCTGAACTGGATGAAAAACAGTATACGCAATATCCCTTCCAATCTGAATGGCTCCCCCTCCTAACAATTGGAGAATGTGCAACACAGATGTAGCTATTGGCAACAGGTGCTGCAGTATTCCGTAATGACCAGGGCATTTTAACAAGTGTGTTCACTACTAAACTTCTTTATAGTTATCCTCTTGCTGGAGAAATTGCATCTCTTTGTTATGGTGCGGAAGCTGCGATTCAGCTTGGGCTTAAGCTGGTGATTTTCCAAAGCGACTCTGCAGGGGCGGTTGATGCTGTGAAGTCTAATAATCACAACAATTCTAAACTAAACCATAATATCAAGGAGCTCGTTGCAAAATTCCAGGCATTGGCTGAGCAGCTAGACTTATGGGAAGTCTATTGGATACCTCGAAAACTCAACGGTGTGGCCCATGATTTGGCGCAATGGGCAGTCCGATCTAGCATCTTTGGTAGAATAGGATTGCCCAATTTTGACAGCTCCCTGGCGAGTGGGACGGCGGATGGCTGATTTATGTTTTGTTTCATTTCTGGTTTATGTCTGTTATGTAGTAGTTACTTTACTTAGGCGTTTGTTTATGTTTTGGTTTCCCTTGTGTTTGCCGAACTCTGTTCTGTTTTGTTGGGTGCTTTTTTGGGCAGGTTTTAATAAAAAAAAAAAAAGCATGTACATATTATATATACAATTATTTTTGTAATTTTATGATTTGATTATTTTAAAAAATTGTACTTAATGTATTATTATTATAATATATTTTAATTGGATTGTAATAAAATTTGATATGTAAAATTGATTGTTTATTTAATATAATATATCTTGTGTCAAATACTTAAATATATATCATTAGTAAACTATAATGTGGTGTATTTTTTTTAACTAATATAGTTACGAGGAGGTTTTAATGGTTACATTTTTATTGTAATCATTATGGTTACATTTTTTTTTGCCATTAGATCACTATTAAATGGTTGTGATTAATTTAGAAATTAAATAAAAATAAATAAAAAATGACCTCTAACCTAATATTAACTTGTTAATTTATTTCCTTATAAAATTTTAATTAAGATTAATTATATTTTAAAATTAAATTAAGTATAATTATTAATTAATTTCTTGCAATTTATTATTAAATAAGAATCTTTTAGTAATTTATTTTTTACACTTAAATTATTTAGATTTTTATAACAAAACTCTTTATAATTTAAAATTATTACACTTAATTATTTAATTTTTTTTATTTGAATATTTAAAAAGTGAAACATAAAATAGATTACGATGAGAAAGAAGAGAGAGACTTAATGACAGATGGTTTAAAACTGTGTTTGAAGTGGAGGAAATGTTGGATTCCACAAATGTGAAAGATTAAGTTCATTGCCCGGTTGTCCATCACTCCTTGCTTGGTTGTTCATTTTTCCCAACGTTGATAAAGTGGTAGATTGTTGTAGGGTAACGTCTCATTCTACACAATCTAATATATTCATGTTATAATTTTCTTACAATATAATTATGAATACAATATAACTATTAGTACTCACAGTTATGTTAGCTGGAAGTAGGGGTGTTCATCCAATCCAATACGCACTATTTTGCTCATAGTGCATCCGATCCGCACTAAGTGCGGATTTCATTTTTTGGATCCAATTCAATCCGCACAATAGCTAAAATCCAATCCAATCCGCAAAAGTGCGGATTGGATCGGTTATTTTGGATTTGTTACTTTTTAATATTAAATTATTTAATATTTATGAAAAAAAATATTTTTTTCACATAACTAGCAACAAAATAAAATAAATTATGATTATTTTATGTCTCCAACAACACATTAAAATAAATAAAAAATTCAAAAGAAGAAAAAAATTGTATACATGAAGAAATATTTACTTTTATTTTAAATAGTATGTAGAAAAAAAATTATATATAAGAATATTATATGTATTTGATCTATTATATTTTAAAATATAATTGTATTACATGTATTAGACTTTTAAATTACTATTTTTTACATTAAAATATTATTGTATATATAATTTTTTTAATTTTTGTTATAAAGATGTGTGGATTGGATTGGATCGGTTACTTTTACATGTCAATCAACATCCAATCCGCACAAGTGCGGATTTTGAATTTTCCAATCCAATCTAATTCGTACAAGTGCGAATATCCGCACTTTGCGGATTAGATTGGATCGTGCGGATTAGATTGGATCGGCTATTTTATGAACACCCCTAGCTGGAAGATACCATCTTCTTGCTTTTCCACAAGTTTCGGTCCTCTCATCATTGGTTAATAAAATAGAGACCATAGTCAAAAACTATATAATGAAACAAAATTAATATAAACAATGAAACCATCAAACACCTTATTCATAATATAGTCACATTAATTACCATTATTTTTACTCCTTTTCGAGGGCCAAGGTACCGAAAATCTGATCGTAAAAGATGAATGTCACTATTCCTTACACTCACTTGCCTATACATGAAAAATGTGTGAATTAAGACATACATGAAAATAAATAAATTTAATTAATAATACAAAATAATCATAACACTTACTCGTATCATTGGAGTTTGAATATATATGCTGTAACATATCTCTGTCCTTATTTCTTAGTGTATTTTCTAGTTTAAAATCTTCGAAGAAAATATTATCTCCTTTGGAAGTATTTATGACAGACACATTATCTTTTGATGATGAATTATTTTATGCTATTGCACACAATTCTTCCTCATACTTCCAACCAATATTCATCCGGTTTATCTTTTTATCTTCAATATTTTCGTGTAAATTTTTTCTGCATTCCCTTTTGTTGGAATGTGATACTTTTCACCAGTGCACAATGCAGAAGATGATGAGTGAGTTTTATGTCTAGAGGAACTAGTTGCAGTCAAAAAAAACTTTTATAAATTTTAAGTTTAAAACCATGCATGCCCAATTAGTATCAAGAAAACCCAATCATGTATAAAAAAACCATAACTAGACCCAATCATTCCCCCAGACAATCATCACAAGAACACACCCTGCAAAAAAGAAACCCGAACACTTTTTCAAGAGTGGTGTTGAATCAAGGCCCAACAACACCAAAAGTTATAAGCTTGAGGCCTCATAATCTAATTTTTTTTTAAAAAAATTATAATTTAAAAATTTATTATAAGGACAGAATTTTAATTTATATAAAAATAAGTTTAATTTTTATAAAAAAAATTGTAAATATTATAATTAAATGACTTAACTGTTAAAATAATTATAGTAGGGATTTATAAATAAATAAAAAAATTATTTATAAATTTTAATTGCTAAGTCTTGTTAAATATTTATTTAATTATTTAAAAGTAGTTAATTATAATTAGTTAATTCTAAAAATAGAATTTTTACCTATTCGTAACCTGCTATTACAGGTAAAAAAATGTAACCATGATAGTTACAATAAAATATAACCATTGAATAGTCACCTAATATAGTTATATATAATGATAATTTTTAAATATTAAAGATACAAATTCATTTTTAAAGTTTACTTGGTTATTAATTTAATTAGAAGTAATTTGTTTGTTACTATATGTATTATCTTAAAGGATATATGTGTAATTCAATGATAAAAAACCCAAACTATTGCCACTTTTATTTATGTTATAGATTATAGATGTGGGATAGACAATATTAAATCCAATTGAATCCAACTAATTAATTTTAATCAAATTACAATTACATTGAATTGGATGTTTAAAATTAGATTCTAATTAGATTTGATTGGATTTGTTATTGGATGTTAATATCAAAATCTAAGTAAAAACTAGTTCAATCCAATTATATTTATATATATTAAAAATGGGTACTATTATGGTAGGAATTGGGTATTTTACCTATCAATAGGGATATTGATTTATAGCCCTTGATTTAATCCAATGGTTCAAATCAACTCTTGAAAACTACACCAAAATTAATATATTTTTTAAATATAATTAATTTTTAATATTATTAATGGTAGGTTCAACTAACAAACTCCAAACCTAACTCCAAACCTAATGTTTTTATCTTTTTATTTTATTTCAATTTAAAATTTAGTTTTAATTATATATTTTTTTATTTCAAATTTACATAAAAAAATATTTTAATTAAATTTATTTTTAAAACAATAATTATACTTATAAAAACCTATAACATATTCAACTTATAATAATCACTCTTAAAATAATTAAAATGTCATGAGTTCAATACTTTAGAAGTAATATTTTCTTTTCTTTTCTTTACTTATATTTAATTTAAGATTTCAATTAATTTAATAGTTTTAAAATTCTATCATATTATATTAATTAATTTTATTTTTCAAGATTATAATGTTCAATGTATTTAAAATCATGCATGAAATAGTAAATAATATACATTCACAGTATGCTTATTCTTCAACTTGATTTAAGGTAAATGTTCAATGTATTTAAAATTTCTAGATATTGAATTAATTATTTATTTTAATTACACTATCTATATAAAGCATGCATGAACTAGTTAGTAGTACACCTTTTTAACATAATTAACATAATTATATATTTTTTTTATCACACCATCAACAACATTAGCAATGTATGTGTTTTTTATTCATATATGTATATAATATTATTGCATCATTATTATATTTTTTATTCAGTGTTGGGAACCCCAAAAATGTCCCCCACAACTCAAATCGAGCCCAAACTCTACCATACTCTCTAGAACACCTGCATATACTATACTAAATCTATTTCAAGCAACTGAACACATCAAATAGCTCATAAATTAAAAACATCATTAGAGAGCCAACTTAAGCTCTCGAACTTTCAAGTTTGAGTAATCTGTAGCACAACTAGCTATCTCAGCACAAAATCAACTAAAATAAACATATCGTAACCCCAGAATTCAAACCCAAATTAGCTGCACACTACAGAACCTCAAATCACTAAAATCATGCAATAAACCTATCTGGAGCTAAAGAAAACCATAAAGAAGAAGGCTAAGCATTATACCTTGAATTGGACCTCCTATTTCTGATTGAAAACTCTTTAATTGCAACAAGGGTAGTTTAGTCATTTACCACTCCCGACAAATCCCCAATATCTCCAATGCCTAACAATAGTATCCCGCTATTGACATTCTAAATCATACAAAATGTGACTCTCTAATGGCCCACGTCGCTTTCCACCGTTACCGAACACAAGCACAGAAAACGCAAAATTCACATATATAGCATAATTAATACATTTTGAATTTAAATAAATCTCCATAAACATGTAAATCATAATTAATAACTCAATATTGCAATTAACCTTAATCATTTAATAATCCAAAATATTGATCTTAAGCGATCATTACAGTTATTATATACTAACTAATTTGAATGAGATCAACGGTAATCGAGATTATTTAGATTTTTTTTAGTGCAAAACTTTTTATCTATTTATTATGCAATATTTTCTTTGACAAAGAGCCATAACTTTTCATTTGAATATTATTTATTAATGCATGTATTATTTTATTGTTCACTATTGTAATTACAACCTTAAAATTTTTATAGTGTATTCCGTACATTATTGTTTAAAACAAAAATTTTTAATTATTAAATTAATTTAAAAGTTAAATTAATAATAAATAATAAACAAAATCATGTCTTTACAAGGGTAGCAATTTGATCGTTTATATATAGTACGTTTGAAGCACCTTATAATTAAAGTTGTCATAAACTATAAAATTTGGATGAGATCGACGATAAATCAAAATCGTTCAGATATTTTTTTAGTACAAAATTTTTCATCTATTTATAATGTATTTTTTTTATTTGACAAAATTTATTAGTCAATTTTTATTTGAATTTTTTTTTTTTGATTTATTATTGCATGTGTTATTTTATTGTTCACTATTATACTTTATGTAATGTAACCATCAACATATATTAACAAATAAAAGTTTAAGACTTTTCACCAAAATAATTACAAACTTTAAAATTTTTATAGTATAAGAATTGTTCCACATTAGTAAATATTAAAAAAAAAATGAACTATTGTTTAGAAAAAAAATAAAGAAATTCAAATTATTAAATTAATTTAAAATCTCAAATTAAAAAAAAAAATCATATCTTTTGAAAGGATTGAACTCATGTTATTGTACTTGATATACAATAATTTTACCACTTACACCATTATTATATTATTGGTTGTATTGATTATTGTAGGATTAAATAACTTGAATATTTTGTACTTTTTTAGCTACAATTATTGCGTTAAGTAGAAAATAAAATTAATTAAAAATTTATATATAAATTTCAAATTAAAAAAAATAATTAATTGAAAATTAAAACTAGTCATAAGATAAATAAGTAAAAAAAAATTAGGTTTGAAGTTTGTTAGTTGAACTTGTAATTAATAATATTCAAAATTAATTATGAATAAAAAAAATATTAATGATGATTTAGTTTTCAATGGTTAATTTGAGCCATTTGATTAAATCAAAGGCTACAAATTACTATCCCTATTAATTAGTAAAAATTACAATACCTATTGTATTAGCCTCCATTAAGAATATAATTTATATAATAAATATATTAAAAATTATATAAATATATATTATTAGTGATTGCCTTTTTTTTGGTTAAGTTTGTAGCCCTTTCTGTTTTTTATTATTTATTTTCATTATATTTTGTTCTATTTTATTATTTGACAGTTTTATTGTGTTAGCTATTTTAATTTTTTAGTTCGAATAATCTAGTAAAATGATATCTTTATAGAGTATAAAACTTATTAAATAAATGGTGATATTTAGTTTTTAGATATTTTTCTTCATATTTTTACGTTAATATTAAATATTAAGTGTGTAATTGGACATATAATTAGAAATGCGATCTAATCCAATTAAAAATTAGATTGGATTAGATTTTGAGGTTTAATTGGATTAAATCAGATGATGATTTTCTAAATAGATAATTTCATGAATAAAAAAGAGTAATTTGAGGCATAAATACTCAAGTTTATTTTTTAGTTGCAATTTAATACTTAAATTAAAATTTTAGCGATGAAAATATCTTCTGTTACACTTTTGAAAGTTCTGTAAGTACCTCCCCATTTTTTAACACGTTAGGTGTCAAATGGCAAGACACGTGATAAAAAATAATGCAACATCATTTTATTAATAGCCACCATATTATTTTATTAATAGCCACGTAATGTCTATTTTAGTTCACAGTTAATATAAATTAAACTAACATATAAATTTAAAAATAAAAATTAAAACAATTAATATACATTAAAAATCTGAATTGTAAAACAAAAACAAAGTAAATTTAAAATAAAATAATAGTGTTAGATTTTGAGAGCCTAATTTAAATAAAAACACAATCTCTTCAATTACATGGAGAGAGAGAAAGGCGACTCCATCTTCTCTGACAACGAACACCGATCAAGGTTCTATCTTCTCCAACCACGGGTATCATTCGAAATTACATCTTCTCCAACCACGAGCATCAATCAAGGGAGCAGACTGAGATTTAGCAACTTTTGCTTAGAAATAAATGGGGTGATGGGTATGTGATTGTGAACCACCACAAGAAGTCGTGATTCGCACCTCAAAGACAGTGAAGAACCCATGTCGAAGATTCAAGTGTTGTCATAGATTCAATGTTTGATTTTTTTTCCTTTTTTGTCTTCCTTTTCTTTCTCTGACCTTTTTTGAATTTAGATTGTGTATCTTTATTATTAATCTTCTTCTTTCACATTAATGGATATATGAGTTTTGATTCTTGTTAAAAAAAATTCTTCCCTCCACAGCTAATGGGACTGATTTGATTATGTAATTTTTTGAACATGATTGTGATTTTTTTGAGTGGATGGACCCTGAGATATTTCACCCTATTTGTGGAGTTGGATGTTGTATTTATGGAAGTTTGAGTGGGCAAGCCTTTAGACCATCTCTAATGGGAGACATAAAAATTGTGCGATATTTAGCACAAAAAATAATTTTGTGGTAGATTTACATTAAATTATAGCATTGTGCTCCAATGCACAATTATAAAACTTTGATGTAAAATTTAAAGTCTAATTAATGTTTTTATTAAAAAATAAAACTAAAAACTTTATTATCAATTTTATTATTATTTTAATATGTAAGACAATAAAAATAATAATATAAATGCTTCATAATTTAATGATATAGTTAATTATACTAATAAAATAATACAAATGACATAAATATAAATAAAAAAGTAGTGTATTTATTGTATTGTAAATTTTACATTATAGCAAATGTTGTGCTAAATTTGGCACAAAATTTATTATATGTCAAATTTACATCACTTTTTGGCATACCATTAGAGCACACTTTTTGTTAAATGAACTATATTTTAATTTTCACTACTTATTTACATCTCCATTGAAGATGCTCTTACGAGTAGGTGTTGTTCTTGGCAGCAACACAAAGATTTACTCCATTTTGTAGCCATGGTGATAATCATGGTTGTCCCTCTACAATTGTTAGGAGCTAAATAGCTAATGTAGCAGTCATCAAAAAGATAACAATTTTGAAGATGATAATGAAACCACCTAAGTGATTAAAGAAAATAAAGGCAGTTGTGTGCTTTGGTTTTTCTGAACTTTTAATTGTATTTTTTTTTAAAATTTTGTTTTGATGTGAAAAATGTTATGAAATTATTATTCTCTTATTACTGGAACTAAGTAAAGGTGTTTTGTTCTTGTTTTAAGTAAATTTACTATCATGTATTGCAACTCTTCGATTATGAGAAGTTACGAGTTCATATGTTCAAAAACAAGGCAACTACTGTACTTTTATATAAAAACTAGCAAGATTATCATTTTTAAATTAAAAAAAAATATAACTTCTCACAAGTTACAATTTCTTTTCTCAAAATCACGATTGAAAAATAAATTCTAAATTCTCTTTATTCAAAATATAAATGATAATAATTTGCACAATAATAGTAATAAACAATATTATATTACTTTCAACATTATTAACATACTATATATAACTCATATATTAATATAATATGTATGTCACTAATCACTATCCTATATATGTAACATAAACATAATATCAATACTAAATTCATAAATACATATGTTACATATCTCATATACATATAACATATATATATTAACATATATATTTTAATATATATCATATACACATAATATATATTAATTACACAATTATATATGTTACATATCTCACACGTATATAACATATATATAAACTTTGATATACATGTATGATATAGATTACATACACATAATATATATATTATATATGCATGTCTCATATAAATATATAGAAAATAATTATTTTTACATATTTAATCTCACAATGCACATTATATTATATTCGCCATATATATAATATACATATAACTGATATATATACATGATATATCTCATATATATACATATGTAAATATGTTATAAATTCAAATATCATATTATATACTGTTAAAATAAATTCTCACATACACTGTCCAGATCAGCAAGAACAAGATTACAAGGATTTAAACCTACAAGTGGCATTCGGTCTCTAACAACCTATTCTGACAGAAGCTAAAGTTAGTTTCAAAGTTTGTTAAAACTGTTGCAACTAACTCCCAACTTTCTCAATCTATCCTAAGGCTATATAAACATGCATACTCAAACATGAAAGACAGATCATAACAGAAAAATTGGAGAGGACTTACAGAGGTTAAGCCTAAGGTTAGGACTCGGAGATCCAATCCAAGGACATACACACAGACGAGAAGAAGAAGGAGTAAGTACACATTCAAAGAGAGAGAGAGAGAGAGAAAATAAACACTCTAATAATAAAAAGATTACCAATCTTACTTGTGATTTGGAATCCAACATTGTAATTCATTGATCTTAAAGATCTTATAGTGGAATCGAGCCATTTTTTGAGGCGAGCTCGAAAGAGGATGTACCTAGCAACATTTGGCAAACCTCTATAAAATCCTGGTGCTATCTCTCTTATTTTTTTATTGCTTTTACTATTTTATATATCTCTGTGTGTATAGATCTAGGGTTTAAATTTTGATTTGAGAAAGGATTAATTGGTTTTTCTAGGTTGATAGTAGTCTTCGAGTTTCTTGAGAAGAAACTCGAAGCTCTGCTAGGGTTTCGAGCTTTGGTTTGAGTGTTCAGAGTGTATGTTTGGTTCTAGAGTGTTCATAAGGTTATTTGGGGTTTGGATCAAAACGACTTGGCGTTCTGGTTGTCGTCTGTCGTTTGATTCATTAATCAAAGGAGTCAACTGTGTTTTGACTCAAGGTGAAAGGTCATTTTTGACCTTTGGTAAACTTGATTTGTTTCTATTTTGTGTAGGTTAAATTGGTAAAAAAATCTTACATATACCATTATATATAATATATGATATAAATAATCACATATATACCGCATATACATATGTAATTTTCTATATATTAACATATAAAACTTCCTTATCTCAACAAAAGAAAATATATTAATACATATATTACTATGATTTAAATAGTAAAACACAAAATACACCATCATGCTCAATCATGCATGACTTTCCCACAAAATCTCTTATATATCTATTCTCAAAATCTTAATTTATCTCCTCTTCCATTGAAAAGAAATAAACTTTTGATTGTTAGATATTTTATATATCAATAGAAAGATAAATCAAGATAAATTACAACTCAATTGTAAAATAATACAAGGACTAAAATAAGAGATTGATTACATAAATATTACCACACATATATACAATATACACACACTTTATATATATATTACAATAAAATTAGAGGAGATGAATTACAACATATGCAATATACAACATATATAATATAATATGAAAAAAAATATATATAGAGTTTTTGGCGACTAAACTCTCTCAACTATCTTTTTACTTGCACTTAACCATTCGAGTTCAAATTTTAGCAGTAAAACCTTCCAAACTACTAAACTGTTAGTAAATTTAAGGTGTCATCAGTTAACTGTTACCATAAACTGCTTATGTATACACTTTATACACGTGACACATTTATATTAGTACACCTAATATTATTATTTTAAAATTTATTTTAAAATTATAAATATAGAAAATAAAATATTAAAAAAATAAAAATATTATAAATTTTGAAATATTTTTTTAATAAATTTTAAATAATAATATTAGGTGTACCAATATAAACGTGCCAACGTGTACAAAGTGTACACATAAGCAGTTCATGTTGGCAGTTAACTGTGAAATATAGATGTCACCTTAAATTTGCTAAGAGTTTAGTAGTTTAGAGGGATTTGCCACTAAACTTTGAGCTTGGAGGGTTAAGTGCAAGTGGAATGATAGTTGAGAAATTTAGCCGCAAAAAACTCATATATATATATATATACACTCACTTACAACCTTGAGCGTAGATTAGTAGGGATCACCATGATTTGAACAAGATATTATATTTTTGTCCAAAAGTTTATTATTTCTTCTTATCTCTAAGCACTAAGGGAACTCTTATATATGAAAATAACTTTGGGAATTATCAAGCATTTTAAGATTTCTAGCAAAGTGATTTGTTGATAGAAACTTTTTCATCCAAATGAGTACATTAGACTTCTTTATATAGTATTTTAGGTGATCACACTAAGAATTCAAACACACCACACCTCATTTTTCTCACATATATGAGTCTTAATCTATTTTATAACAATTATATCATCATAATTTTGAATTCCTTAAATTAAATTGTGTAACAGCCCTTTTATTACACTACTTATGTGTGACCAACACAAGTGTTACAAGTGACAATAAATTGTAACTCGTCTCCAAATTACAACACGTAAATTACAAAATACAAATTAAAACTATAAGTTACACATTTATTTATTATACATTTAATATATATGGTTCACACAATAATATATTTATCTCATTTTAATCTATACTTATTATATTATCAAATAATATACCATACACGAGCTGAAAGAACAATCTCAACCGTTGATGTACTTTTATTCCGCCAAAACCACCGTCTCGCCACACCGCCCAAGCAATCATGGCAACCTCTTCTCGAACACCAGAATGAGCAACATACTGCTGCATTAAGTAGGGGTGTTCATCCAATCTAATCCGTACTATAGCTCAAATCCAATCCAATTCAATCCGCAAAAGTACGGATTTGATCGATTATTTTGGATTGGTTACGATTATTTTAAATTGGTTACTTTTTAATATTAAATTATTTAATATTTATGAAAAAAAATATTTTTTTTTTCCACATAACTAGCAAAAAAATAAAATAAATTATTATTATTTTATGTCTTCAACAACAAATTAGAATAAATAAAATAACAAATTCAAAGGAAGAAAAAAAATTGTATGTATAAAAAAATGTTTAATTCTGTTTTACATTGTATTTAAAAAAAAATTATATATAAGAATGGAATATACATGTGATTTATTAAGTTTTGAAATATAATTGTATTATATGTATTAAATTTTTAAATTACTATTTTCTTTACATTAAAATATTATTTATATATAATTTTTTAATATTATTTATAAATATATGTGATTTGGATTGGTTACTTTTATATGTTAATCAACATCCGTACAAGTGCTCAATCCAATCCGTAATTACAATTTAGATTGGATCGACTATTTTATAAAAACCCTAACATTAAACAACTTTACAGTTTTTTTTAACTAAGTAATTGAGAATTGTAAAAAATTATTTCTCAATGAGTAGTGTTTCTTTCGTTTTTATTTATCGATTTACCTTTTTTTTTGGGTGCTCATAGACTAATATTTAAAGTGTCACATATGCCACTTGCGCGTTAAAAATGCCCTTAAACTACATGTCACATATGTCCCAACGTGAAATTCAAGGATAATTTTTCAACGAAAAGCACAATTTTTGTATATGCCAAGTGCAGAAATATAAAATAATTAACTTTTATCTATAACTACTATAAAAGTGAGAATATTTTTAGGCTTTCTCTATATAAATTACATAATTAACCTTCATTAAATATTAAATTACAATTTTTTTTTTGATGAACAACAAACCCATTAATATTTTTTTATGCTTTCAAAAATAAAATATTATATTATAATCATCTAACTCAATTACATCTAATTAGGAAATGGTTTATTTATTATTTTATTAAAAAAAAATAGAAGTTTGCTTATACATGTATAATTAGTGTATATAAAATGTTAATTTTTTTTTTTTAAAAAGAAAACTATATATTTATATCATACAATAAAAGTGAAAATATTTTTGGACATCTTCTAATTGAATTACATAATTAGCCTTCAACACATATTAAATTACAAAAAAAAAAAAAAAAATTGATAAAACAAGTACCACATTACACTATACTACTTCTTAAGGTTAATGCTAAATAAGTTTGTCATCTAATTGACATTTTGTCTTATGTGAAATATTTGTGGAGGTGATTATTTTATCAAAGTCTCTCAATTATAAATATAATTTTAAATTAATAAGGTTTCTTTATTATTTGAAGTGAATATTTTGCATTTGATAATTATACAACCAATATACATACTAATAATCATACCATATAATAAAAGAATTTATTAGTATGTATAATTAAATTGAGACAATATTTATCTATAATGTATAATTGTAATAAAATTGTTAATAATTTTGAAGTTCTATTTACACATGTACACTTCATTATTAAAAAAAAATCAAACTTAATAAAAATTTTATGTATTATTTATTTTATCAAATTAATTAGGTATTTTATGTATTGATTATTTCTCTCTTAAAAAAAAAAATCTAAAGTATTCGATTTTATAAAAATAGAATGTGTGTAAAAAATCCTAAATATTTTTAAGAGCCACAAAATTAATAAATAATTTTGGCCCTTGTTAATTTACAAAAAACAATGAAGACTAAGAACACATCTCGAATGGAGATGCAAAATATAAGTAATGCAAATATAAAATATAGCATACTTTGTCAAAAGTCTACTTTAATGATACGTCAAATTATGATGCAAGTATCTCACATAACAAAAAGTAATCTAAATTTATCTAAATTTAGATCACAATATAGTATAATGCAAAATTTGTATTACAATGAATGCTATGATTTTATAATTACTATTATGTTATTTTTAATATTTTATTATAAAGTTTAATTAGCATGTTTATTTGTATTATTATTTTATATTTTTAATAAATTGTTAGATGAATATTTAATTATATATTAAATTTTGTATGAAGATTTATAATAATACGCATAATAGTAAAAATTGATACAAAAATATCACAAAATCATTATTTGTACTAATATAAATCAATTTTTACATCTCTCATTAGAGACGGTCTAAAAAAGTAACATATTGCAAATTTATTGAAAAAATATTTGAACTATGGCCTCACGTGCGAAGCATGTTAGACCCAACTAGTGTGGAAAAAAAAGGAAGGAGATAGAACTTGTTTAGGGGAATTCATTCAAAAAAAAAAAAAACTTGTTTAGGGGAAAATTTTGTGTCTCTCAAACATGTCATTAATATGGGCACATAAAAATCATTCCTAGATAAATTTCAGTTTCCAAAAATAAGACAAAATTACCAGTACTGGACAAAGATACACTATGATGGATCATGGATGGGATAAGGGATTAATGGTGGGTAGGTACATTAGTTAGTCATGCCACTGCAATTCCAACTTCGCTCACTCTCATCTTCCAACTCTTCTTTCCTCATTTCTAAGCTCTCAATCAACTTTCTTACCCATCACCTCTGCCGCTCAATGGCCACCACCACATCCTCAGCCGAGCCCACTCTAAGCCCATCCAACACTCGCGTGGGCTGGATCGGCACCGGTGTCATGGGCCGTTCAATGTGCTCTCACCTTATCAAAGCCGGCTACACTCTCACCGTATTCAACCGTACTCTATCCAAGGCCCAACCGCTCCTCGATATGGGGGCTCACTTGGCCCACTCTCCTCAAGCCGTCGCCGCCCAATCCGACGTCGTATTCTCCATCGTAGGCTATCCTTCCGATGTTCGTTCTGTCCTTCTTGACCCATCCTCTGGCGCCCTCGCTGGCCTCCGTTCCGGCGGTGTCCTAGTTGATATGACCACATCGGAACCCTCTCTCGCATCCGAGATCTCTTCCTCCGCCGCTGCCAAAGGCTGCGCCGCGATCGATGCTCCGGTATCTGGCGGAGACCTGGGAGCAAGGAACGGAACCCTAGCTATCTTCGCCGGCGGCGATGAGTCCGTGGTTAATCGATTGAATCCTCTTTTCAGTCTGTTGGGGAAGGTCAACTACATGGGCGGTCCGGGTAGAGGACAATTCGCGAAGCTGGCGAACCAGATCACCATAGCTTCGACAATGGTGGGGCTAGTCGAGGGAATGGTGTACGCTCACAAGGCGGGACTCGACGTTGCGCTTTTCTTGAAGGCGATATCGACTGGCGCGGCTGGATCGAGGTCTCTGGATTTGTACGCGGCTCGGATTCTGAAAAGGGATTTTGAGCCAGGGTTCTTCGTCAATCACTTTGTGAAAGATTTGGGTATTTGCTTAAAGGAGTGTCAGAATATGAGTCTTGCTCTTCCTGGGTTGGCTTTGGCTCAACAGCTTTATGTCTCGCTTAAGGCTCATGGTGAAGGGAATTTGGGTACCCAGGCGCTTATTTTAGCTCTGGAGAGGCTTAACAATGTTTCTCTTGAATCTTCTGTTACTGCTTCTGCTCCAGCTAGTTAGACTGGTAAGTAAACATAATAATGTTCTTTAAGGCAGTGTGTTAAACTAATAAAAGTTTCATTATGATTATGAGTATACGAAGTAAATATTACATAATGAAGATTCTATGCATTTCATCTGTGTTGTCTCAAGTCAAGTTCAGAACTTTCTCTTTCTGATTATTGGCTACATTTTATGGTTAGTGTAAAATGTAAATGCATGCTTTTTATGATGGAATTAAGGACTAAGTTTTTGTGATTGTCCTCGTTTTCTAGCATTCACCAAATTTTAGAGCTATGAATATGATATTTGACTTTGTGTTGCAAGGGGCATTGTTAGTTTTTTTTTTAAGGAAAAACGTTAATTGATAAGACGAAATTAGACGTGACGGTTATTATATTCACTATACCAATTCTCTTGTGCGTCTATTTTGTCACAGGGTCAAAAAATTACAAGTTTTTATAATCTTAAGAAAAATACAACCATTTGTCAAAAAAAAAAAAAAAGAAAAAGAAAAATACAACCAACAACGGAAAAAAAGTTAGCTAGCATAGTTATCAATCTCCCATTTAGCACAAACACTATTAAGATTGTTGATAACCATGCTATTTGCCTTTTAATTGTAAGCTCTATCAAGTTTTCCTCCACAGTAGCATAGCATGTTCAATAAATAATCACCCCAAAATATGGTCATGTAAATTTAGATTTAATAAATCACCAAACTTCAGTACTAGTGTACGTTAACTTTGGATGCCACTCAAAGGCAAGTTTGAATGTTCTGTATAGATTTCATACCTTTTAAGATAAAAAAACTATGCTCAATTGAGATTGGAGGTCTCAAATATGGCTTTATGGTGATCATAAAGACTACAAAAGAAACTGATTAGTGGTCACTAATAGCCGTATGACATAAATTGGCCAGCAACCTAAAGAAATGGCCACACAACGAAAGAAACAACACAAAAAGACTGATAATCTAGTATGAATAAAATCAACAAACACATGAGCCGATTGCTGATATATTCATTTCTGTTTTTTACGGCATTAGATTGGTCACCTCACAAGAGTTCCATCTGTCTTGGTCAATACGAGTATATGACTTATATTTGATTGGCAGTCTGGTAGGTCCATTTTTCTAGCTTGGTATATTTTTTTATAGGAAAAACTCCACATCATCTTTTACGTCACCTATTTCGAAAAGACATGTGGATGATTACCTGAAGAAAATTTCTAAAGGGTAATAATGGTGTTAAAATTTAAGAAAATAATTTTTATATAATGGTGTAATAATTGTAATATTTTATATAATTTTTATATAAAATTTAAGAAAATAATTTCTAAAGGGTAATAATGGTGTAATTAAATATTAATTTTTATATAATTCAAGAAAATAATTTTTAAAAAATATTACAATTGTAAAGTACTACTTACAAAGATACTTAATATCACTAGTGTCTAATAATGCACATCATCACAGAATTCATTTGCATTCTCACATCACAATTTTGGAACAGGGTCGTTTCAGTAGCACTAGGTCTAGCAGTATATATATAACGCCTTAAAATATGATCTTAGTCGTCGTTGAGCGTTGACCATCACATCCAAAAGTCCAACTTAAGGGAAAAAAAAAACTCTACATGGCCCCATGTATTGGTTGGTACTTGGTAATTGGTAAAGTGGGAATTTACCATCCAAACTTTCCTAGAAAGTCAAAACATGTTTTTTAATCTGCTACAAGTATTTCATGCAACTCCTTAAGGAGTATCGAAAGACCAAATCCATTTCTCAAGCTCTCAGTCTCTTCCAAATGACTTGCATAAGAAACAAATCTCTCCCAATCCAATTTGGCGTTGTTTTCTTATGCTTCTTCCACTTCAGTCCTGGAGTTTCTCTAACACTACAAGAGCAAGAACAATCAGTTCTCCTGAAGTTAAAGCAGCAGTGGGGAAACCTTCCTTATATGAGTCAATGGATCCCATCAACAAACTCCTCTTCCCACTGTTCTTGGCCTGGGATTACTTGTATGCTGGACTCAGTCACAGAGCTGAAACTCTATGACGTAAATATCACGGTACCTGTTCCTTTCTTCAT
This sequence comes from Cannabis sativa, assembly GCF_029168945.1. Classification (NCBI taxonomy): domain Eukaryota; kingdom Viridiplantae; phylum Streptophyta; class Magnoliopsida; order Rosales; family Cannabaceae; genus Cannabis; species Cannabis sativa. Next base: position 68,096,129 of record NC_083601.1, read on the forward strand.
CTGTGACCTTAGCAACCTCTCACTAATTACTCTTGGGCTTAACTACATCCCAGGGGTGTTTCCTACAGCTTTGTTCAACTGTTCAAAGCTTGAAGAATTAGACCTCTCCGACAACTACTTTGTGGGAAACATTCCTAGTGACATTGATCGAATGGTTCATCTCCGGAGTCTTAAACTAGGAGGTAATAACTTCACTGGTAACATTCCCATTGCCATCGGACGACTTCAAGAGCTAAGGACATTGGAACTAGGGGCCAACCAATTCAATGGTTCTCTGCCACTGGAATTAGGTAACTTGTCCAATCTTGAAACGTTATGGTTATCCAATAATAAGTTGCTTTCACCATCTAAACTGCCTTCAAATTATACTCAGTTGAAAAAGTTGAAGAATTTGTGGCTTACTAACTTAAATTTGATTGGGAAAATACCTGAAAGTATTGGAGATATGGTAGCTTTGGAGTTCTTGGATTTATCTCGGAATAGTTTGATTGGTAATATACCAGATGGATTGTTCACGTTGAAGAATTTAAGCACAGTATATCTTTACAAGAACATACTTTCTGGGGAGATTCCTCAAGTGGTTGAATCTCTGAAATTGAAGGTAATTGATTTTTCAGAAAACAATTTGACAGGGATAATACCAGAAGACTTTGGAAAGTTAAAGCAAATGACGGGTTTGGCTTTGTTTATCAATCAATTATCTGGAAATATTCCAGAAGGCATCGGCAGATTACCAGCTTTGATAGATTTCAGAGTGTTCAACAACAATTTGTCAGGCGTTTTGCCTTCTGATTTTGGCAAGAATTCGAAGCTACAATCATTCAGGGTTAATTCCAATAGGCTCACAGGCACATTGCCAGAACCACTTGGAAATTGCAGTAGCTTGCTTGTATTCAATGTTGGAAACAACATGCTTTCGGGGGAGATTCCTAGTGGCTTGTGGACATTACCTAACTTGGGCACCTTGATCCTAAGAAACAATTCATTTACTGGCTTGTTTCCTGAGAAGTTGTCTGATAACATTTGGGAATTCCATATTAGTAACAATAGGTTTTCCGGTACCCTTCCCACTGCAGTGTCTTCATGGAGAAATTTGATTGAGTTTGAGGCCAGTGATAACCTTCTAACAGGTACTATTCCTCAAGAATTGACAACTCTTCCTCGTTTGACAAATCTTTTGCTTGATCAAAACCAGCTTAGAGGAGAGTTTCCTACAGAAATACAATCTTGGGAGGTCCTACTTACTCTTAATCTGAGTCGAAACCAACTCTCTGGACAGATTCCAGAAAGACTTGGTCTGTTACCAATTCTAATAAATTTGGACCTTTCAGGGAACATGTTTTCTGGCCAAATACCATCCCAACTTGGTCATTTATCAATGCTCCAAACTTTCAATCTCTCTTCCAATAAGCTTACTGGTATAGTCCCCCCTGAGTTCTATAAGCCTGCATTTGCCGAAAGCTTCTTGGATAATCCTGATCTTTGTGCAAGTAATAATGTGTTAAAACTAAAGCTCTGCGATACCAAATCCAAGAAGCTGGAAAAGATACTGAAAAAAATAATCAGAGGAAAATATCTTGCTGTGTTGGTAACATTAACGGTAGCTGTATTTTTGTCTGTTCTTTTCATCTTATTCTTCATAATAAGATGTTACAGGAGGAAAAACAGATTCAATTCCAAATGGAAGGTGGTGTCATTTCAAAGACTGAATTTCAGACAAACAAAAATTGTGTCTGGAATAAAAGAGCATAACCTAATAGGAACTGGAGGCTCAAGCAAAGTCTACCGTGTTCGTGTGAGTCGTCATGGAGATGTTTTTGCTGTAAAAAGCATATGCAACAAGAATAAGCTAGACCACAATCTTGAGCAAGAATTCCTTGCAGAAGTCAAGATTTTGACCTCAATTAGACATTCCAATATAGTGAAACTCATTGGCTGTATCTCCAGTGAGAGCTCTACCCTTCTAGTCTACGAGTACATGGAGAATCGTAGTCTGGATAGATGGCTTTACAGCAAAAATAGGGAAATCACTAACCCTGTTCCTGGTTCTGTGACTGTTCACCATTTAGTCCTTGACTGGCCCAAGAGGCTAAAAATTGCGATTGGAGCTGCTCAGGGCCTCTGCTACATGCACCACGATTGTGTGCCACCAGTTATACACAGAGACATTAAATCAAGCAACATCTTGCTTGATTCTGATTTCAACGCAAAAATTGCAGATTTTGGGGTAGCTAAGTTCTTGGCAAGACAAGGAGAGCTTGCTACAATGTCAACTGTGGCTGGTTCCTTTGGCTACATAGCTCCTGGTAAGAGCCAACAATATGTTTCTTTCCCTTTACATGCCATTGACTATTTTAGTAAGGACTCAAAATTATATTTTATTATCTTGAATTTGCAGAATACTCATATACTACAAGAGTGAATGAGAAGATTGATGTTTACAGTTTTGGGATTGTGCTCTTGGAGTTGGCAACTGGTAGAGAAGCAAATGACAGCGGTGACACACACAGTAGCCTTGTCGAATGGGCGTGGCACCATGTCCATGAGGACAAGCCAATAGCCGATGCCTTGGATGAGGAGATAAGGGAAGCATGCTATGTTGACGAAATGTGCTGTGTTTTCAAAATTGGGATTAAATGTACACAGACACAACCTTCTTTAAGGCCTTCTATGAAAGAGGTTGTTAAGCTCTTGCTTAAACGCACTCCTACATTAGTTTTAGAATAATAAGAAAAAACTTGCTCTTGAATACAAACTGTATCGTATATGTAATAATAAATTAATAATGTATATAATGATCAGTACATTATATTTATAGGCCGAAATGGTCCCGGCAAATAATAACATCCTTCCGCCCTTAACTGTAATCTGTAATATATCTTATTTATTTGTTTTTGTTCTTTGGATCATATCATTGTGTTGAATATAGCTATTACTATCAGTCGTTGCTTGTAATACGCATTGAGATGGATTGATGGATTAATGAGAACTCATAGGATTGAACCATATGAAATAATATTGGATGGTTCTTACTAAAATAGGTGCACTGATAGTGATACAACCCTTAATTGTTTTGGTATTTATAAAAATTTTTAGTTCAAATTTTTTCATAATCATGTACGTTATAGTTATTTGAGATATTTTGTAAAATTTTGAAAAATTCGAAATAATTTACAATATAAAAATCAATGTTCAAACCGTCTATTTCAGACTCGTATAAAATAATAAAAGTCACACGTCTAATAAATTCTTTGAACCCTACTTTTGACGTCTTAAATTTTTTTAAATTTTTGAAAATTTTACCAAATATCTTAAATAAGTACAATGTATATGACTATAAAAATTTAGACTAAAATTTTTTTTAGATACTAAAATAGAAAAAGATGTATGTACACTCATGTATAATGTAGAATTTTCCAATAATACTTTTCATGTAATTGTGAGAAAAATATTGATTTAAAAAACATATAAAAATAACTGAACTATAGATCATAAAAAATATATCTACTCCATATTATATAAAATATTTTTCATGTAACTAAACTGAACTGTTATCTTTATCTTTTACTAAGTCATAGTTTGTTATATAAAAAATGTTTTGTTATGAGTTATTAGTATTGTTATGAGGTGGTGTTATAAGAATGGTTAGAAATATTTCATAATAAATTATTGTATTTAATCATGTGGGATGTTTTAATTATACTATTCGTGATATGATATATATATATATATATATATATATATATTAAATGAAAGTTACGTGACGAGCTACGTAAATATTAGTTTTATTTAAGTTTTAGTGATTTTTTAAAAAAAAATCGGTAACTAATTGTAAATTATTTTTTATTATTTGTTTTATAAAAATAGACCTGTTAAGAATGCTATAATTGTATATATAAACTTATGATGTACACATTGTAACTAGTAATATTAAAAAATTGGTAATATTAGAAGTACTTATGAACTGTACTTATGATTATGATTAAAACATGTTACACTTAGAAAATTGAAAGAGACTTCATATTAATGATAAATCAAAGAGAAGAGCTTGCAATAAATACATCTTTCAACCGGCTATATAAATATAAATATATATATGGGTGACTATTCAATGGTTACATTTTTATTGTAACCATATGGTTATATTTTTCTTTAACCTATAATAGCAGGTTACTAATAGGTAGACTTTACTTTTTTAAATTTAATTAATTATAATTAACTATTTTCTTAAAATAATTAATTAAATAGACATTCCTTTTTTAGAATTATTTAATTATAATTAACTATTTTCTTAAATAATTAATTAAATATTTAACAAGACCTCTTTTAGCAATTAATATTTATATTTAAATCCTTACTTGAATTATTTTAATAATTAAGCCATTTAATTATAATATTTACAATAAAATTTATTTTTTTACAAAAATTAAACTTCTTTTGACACAAATTAAAATTCTCTTCTTATAATAAATTTTCAAATAATTAATTATTTTTAAATGATAATTAATTATTTTGTTACAATTATATGAACTAAGTATGAGGCCTCAAGCTAATCAATCGATAACAAGTGCAGCCATTTTTTTTCTAAAAAATCCTTCAACTTATTTCATTTTTTACTTTTTAAATATTTAAATAAAAAAAATTAAATAATTAAGTGTAATAATTTAAAATTAAGATTACAAGAATAATAAAATTTAAATTATGAAATTATATGTGTATAATTTTAAATTATAAAAAGTTTTGCTATAAAATTTTAAATAATTTAAGTATAAAAAAATAAATTGCTAAAAGATCCTTATATAGTAATAAATTACAAAAAATAAATTAATAATTATAATTAATTTAATTTTAAAATATAATTAATCTTAATTAAAGTTTTATAAGGAAATAAATGATTAGGTTACTTTCAGGTTACAAGTTATTTATTATTTATTTTTATTTAATTTCTAAATTAATCACAACCATTTAATAGTAATCCAATGGCTTAAAAAAATGTAACCATGATGGTTACAATAAAAATGTAACCATTGAAACCTCTTCCATATATATATATATAGTTCAATTTCTGTTGAGTCTTGTTAACTCTCACAATTGTAGTACAGAATGGTATGGGTCATTGGAAAGAGTTCCTTTTAGGAAACCTTGCATCAAGACAAACAAGTAGTTAACTATTGTTAATAAGGATATAGATATTGCAACATCATCAGATATTTGTTCATCTTGCCTGTAAGTCTAATATCTAATGCCCATCTACACAAGTTATAGAAAAAAGGAAATAATTGGTACTACCACTGTCAAGTAACCCCACAATTGGTAATACCACTCTCAAGTAAGCAATATAAATAAAAAAATTAGGATTTATCTTAAATATAATATATTATTACTTTTAATAATTATAATAAATAATGTCACATATAATACATTCAAATGGTAAAAAATAATGTCACATATAATTAATTTATTATTTTAGTTAATTTATTTTCACATATAATATATTATTATTTTTAATAATTATAATAAATAATGTCACATAGTAAAAAAAAAATAGTATTGTAAAAGTAGAAGCCATATAATATATTATATTTGAAAATAAATTAACTAAAATAATGGTAAAAAAATAATAATATATTCAATGTCATTACTATAATATATTCAAATGGTTTGATTTGGTGCGCGACACCTCTGCGATAAGCGACTTTCTTACACTAATGTAAGCAGGGGAGCCTCGACTCCTTTGATCCTTCGTAGGAGTGTAAATGAATCAAAACGGATCTGATTGGTAGCGTACTTTGTTTCCAAATTAACATTCACGGTAACGGTGTTGGTCCTGCAAACATTAATAAATAATTTATATAAAAATTTAAATAGAAATATTTGTAAGAGTTTTTTTTTTTTTTTTCATTTCACTGTCTCACCATTTTTTGAACATTTTCCTTCAAGCTAGTTCATGATAACTCATTCTTTTCTTCTTTCTTGATTCTGATCGTTCCGAATTTGGGTCACAATAGATTTGAAAAGATTTTTTTTTTCAGAAGAGAGAATGTGAGAGAAAAAAAGGAGTACCAATATAGGTAGATGGTGTGATATTTATACAGAGGGAGAAAATATATTAATTAATATAAATATTATTTAAAAAGAAATAATAGAATAATTATGGGGGAGGTTTGTTTGTTAATCAATAAATGAATCCTGTATCTATATATATAAGAAAAAAGAAGAAGATAATTTTGAAAAGTGATGGCTTTACAGATGGCTTAGTTTAAGTCCTAGATATAAAGAATGCGTATAAAAACTTTTAAAATTAAAACTGTTTCCTTAATTCATGATGATATTTATAAGCATAATTAAAAATATCCAGCTTCTTCAAAAAAAATATATATATATAACAATAATTTAAATAAAATTCAATTAACTTTTAAATAGGAAACACATGTATATTTATATTCATTTAATATACACGTATATTACTTTAATTCAAATTCATATTTAAACAAAAAAAATACCATTACTATAATGTATATTCAATTGCACCAAAAGAAAAATTTTTTTGCTCAATAAGAATCATCGATACTGGACTGAATGATAGGCGTATTTAAGTCCATAGTGAAATAAAGGAAGTGGCTCGTTATATTCATATAATTAAAAGCTGCTCTTACTATGGCACTGCATTTCACACACAGCCTAAAATTACATTGCCGAGACAAAAAAAAAAAGAAAGGCTCCAGTATCGTACCGATTGTTACATACGGTGCACTCAAACAGGGATTGGAACACGCGAAGGTGAAGAAAGCCATGGACGCTATGAGAAGGATATTTTGTTTCTCTCTTCAGCTCTGCACATGATCCGCACATATGAAGAAGCAATTACATTTTGTGCAGCCATAAAGAGCAGCTTATTGTTTCTCTTAATTTTTAGCATAATTGGTTATTTTTGGGATGTTAACGGAATGTGTGTTTTTTTTAATAAAGTAATGTTATGTTAACGGAATATGTGTTTTTTTTGAATAAATTTTTGTTAAAAAAAATAATATAAATTAATTGGGAATATTCTGTCGGAATGTGTATTTTTTTTAATAAAATAATGTTATGTTAACGGAATGTGTGTTTTTTGAATAAATTTTTGTTAAAAAAATAATATAAATTAATTGGGAATATTCTGTTAAAGTTAACGGAGGAAACAAAACAACATCGTTAAACTAAGAATTGCCGTGAGATAGACACTTTTAATATATAAAGATATGTATTTAAAGATTTTACGTTTGATTTATTAAATAAACAAATTTTAAGTCAAGTCAATTTTATTTTATTTTATTATTTGTTTTTTTGAGAAACAAAAGGCTGATACAAGAAAACGCAAATGAACCAATACAGCCTAGAAAGGAGGCTAAGATAAAGCTGCCTAGTCTTCATCTCGCAACCTGAGAGCTAACTTCGCAAGGGAGTGGGCATTGCCGTTGCGCTGACGGGAAACATGCAGCAAAGGAGCTTCAGGGAATCTGGAGAGGAAGGTTCTGATCTGTTGGATAAGAGTAGACATTGAAGAGTAGTCGTGCCAATTACCATTCACCTTAGAGACAAGGTTAAGACAATCAGAAAAAATAAATCTTGGGGTCAAATTGGAAGTTATACACAATTGGAGCCCTTCATGAAGAGCTTGAGTTTCAGCAAAAATTGGAGAAGAGGCCCCTGGTTTGAAAATCCTTGCAGATTTTTGAATATGAGACAGGCCCTGCATGAAAACCATCCCAATACCTGTGGCTGGTGCATTAGTACTCAAGGCAGCATCAACAAATAGAGCAGGGGTCGATGGAAGCAAAAGGTGATCCAAGTCAGCTGAGGAATGGTTATGAGCCATGTTGGAAATAGAGGATTGAATTTGAGCATCCTGGTAATCCTGAAGAAAACTTGAGACAAAATCTTGAACATTATCAATTACACTGGGTTTTTGAAAGAGACGGGCATTCCTGATATTCCATATTTGCCAAATTACACCAAAAAACAGGGGAAGGTCAGCTCTGGGAGTTAAGGTAAGACTATGAAGATAAAATTCCCTAATATCAAGCCTACGGTAGTCGACAAAAAACTGCTTAAACTTAGAGTGATGCCAAATGGTTTTTACTCTGGCACAGTGAAGAAGAGCATGAGAGACCGACTCTGCACTTCCCCCACAAAATGAACAGCAAGAGCTTGGGATAGTATGCTTGTGGAAGAGGTTGAGAGCACAAGGAAGAAGATGGTTAAAAGCCTTCCAGGTGAAATGCTTGATTTTAGGAGGAAGGTTCAAAGTCTAGAGGGTTTTCCACCAATCCTTAAAAGGGTTAGGATCATAAGAGGAGGGAGAAATGGTGAAGGCAGTGGACTGGGCAAGGTGGTAAGCAGAATTGACTGTGAGAATGTCGGAGTGATGAAAGCCCCAAATGAGGGAATCAGTGGGTCCAAGATCCAAAGGAATATTGAGAACAACATTGGCTTGATAGGTAGGAAGAAACTGGTGCAGTTTTTCAGTATTCCAGGTCCTGTCAGGGTTAACAAAAAAAGAAACAGTGGCGAGAGAAGGTTCAATGGGTTGAAGAATGGTTGGATGGGAGATTTGGGGGATCCAATTAGGAGCAGAGATAGGGATATCACTGCCTAAACAGATTTTCCAGATGAGACCTTTTTTGAGGAGTTGGGAACCCCAAAGAAGGCTTCTCCAGGTAAAGGAAGGATTGTGGCCATTTGGGGCATGGAGAAAATCAGTATGCTTAAAGTAACGAGCTTTAAGAAGAGAATGGAGCAGGGAATCAGGAGTAGACCAGATCCGCCAAGCCTGCTTAGCCAGAAGGGCTTGGTTATGAGAAGTAAGAGAACGAAAACCCAAACCTCCAAAGAATTTAGAGGCAGAAAGGGCAGACCAATTCCTCCAGTGAATTTTCCTCTTATCAGAAGTAGAGCCCCACCAGAATTCGGCAGTCAAACTTTGAATAGAAACACAGGTGGATTTAGGAAGTCTAAAACAAGACATTGCAAAGGAAGGAATTGCCTGAATGACAGATTTGATGAGAGTTTCTTTGCCAGCCCGAGAGAAGAGTTTATCATTCCAAACATTAAGTTTAGATGAAACTTTCTGAATGAGGTAATGGAAGATAGAATTTTTAACCCTACCAACACAATGAGGAACTCCAAGATATTTACTAATGAAACCTTCACCATTAAGGAGCAAAGAGGTCCGAAATTTGGATTGGGAATCAGGGGGAGTATTTGGGGAGAAGAGAATGGAAGATTTGTCCCTATTGACAGATTGGCCTGAAGCTTGGAAGTACAGAAGCAAAATACTATTTATAGCCTCTGAAGATTGAGGGGAAACAGGCACAAATAACATACTGTCATCAGCGAAAAGGAGATGGGAAAATGAGGGAGCCCCTCGACAAATTTTAATGCCAGAGAACAGGGCAGCATCCTCATGGAGACGGATGGCTGCAGACAAACCTTCAGCTACAATGAGGAAAAGATATGGTGATAGGGGATCGCCTTGGCGAATGCCTCGGGAGGAAGAAAACACATTTGATAAATTACCATTTAGAGATAATTGGTAGGTAACTGTGGAAAGACATTTAGAAATAAGGGAGGTAAAACTCGGAGGAGCCTCAATATGATGAAGAAAGTGAGAAATGAAAGACCATTCCACCCGATCAAAAGCTTTTTCCATATCCAGTTTGATGGCAGCCCAACCTAGTTTGCCAGATTTTCTAGAATGAATGGCATGAATGATTTCATTGGCAATAACAATATTATCAGTAATTTGATGGCCAGTGAGAAAAGCACTTTGGTTGGGGCTAATGACAGAGTGAAGAACCGATTTGAGCCGATTAGCCAGGACTTTGGAAAGGCATTTGTACAGAGTATTGTAAAGACTAATTGGTCGAAAATCTCGCACAGTTTTAGAGTTCTTCTTTTTGGGAATAAGGACCAAAATAGTGTTATTGATTGGAGTGATGTCCCCCTGGTTGTTAAGGATGTGGAGGAGGCCCTGACAGAGGTCGGATCCAAGAATATCCCATTTTTTTATGATAAAAGTAGGAATTTAAACCATCGGGACCAGGAGATTTGTCACCAGAGAGACTGAACATGGCTGTTTTTATCTCATCTGCAGTAAACTCCTCAGCAAGGAAAGCAGATTGGGAAGAAGAGAGGGTAGTGGTAACACCCTGGAGAATGGAGGAAATAGCAGATGGAGAAACTCCTTGAGAGCAAAGAAGGTCAGTATAGTAGGAATGGAATTGAGTGAAAATGGTCTCAGTGTCATGGGTGATAGAACCATTAGGGAGGGTTAAACCACGAATGTAATTATTGCGTTTACGATTATAGGCTTTTTGATGGAAAAACCTAGTATTTTTATCCCCAGAACGAAGCCAATCAACCCTGGATCGTTGTTTCCAAAAGATTTCTTCTTTTAGGAGAAGTCTGTTAAGCTCAGATTGGAGGTGGGAAATTTGTTGAGCAGAATGAGGAGCAAGCTTATCATAATTCAACAAGTGATCAAGTTCAGCCTGCGTTCTAGCAATTTGGAGTTTAAAAGATGGCTGAGAAGCTTGCCAGTCCTTAATGTTGGAGAGGCATTCAGATTGTTTTTTAAGAAAAAGTTGTAAAGGGGGAAGAGGGGAATAGGAAGAGAGGCACCAGGATTCACGGACCAAGGTTGAGAACGAAGGATCATTGATTAGATAATTCTCAATATGAAAACGGGATTACTTTTGGTGCTTGGAAAAAGTGTCCTCTAATTGGAGTTTCAGGGCTCTGTGGTCAGAGCCATAAAACCCCAAATGAGTGAGAGAGGCATGAGGAAAAAGGCTTTTCCAATTAGAGGAAATCGTGCACCAGTCAAGGCGCTCAAGAATGTGGCCGTGGTGCCAAGTGAACTTGTTCCTAGAATGCGGGAGAGGGGTCATGTTACGAGTATGCAGAAATTTGTGGAAGTGGTGCATGGCATGGGAGGGAGGGGAAGAAGTGGAATTACGATCATTGAAAGATAAATAATCATTAAAATCGCCAATTACTAACCAAGGTAAAAGAGGTGCAGTGTCATATAACTGATTAAGAAGAGTCCAAGTAAAAACTTTAGAATCAAGATAAGGAGAACCATAATACCCAGTAAAATGCCAGTTTATATCATTAGAATTATTTATATAACAGTCCACATGGTTAAGAGAGTAAGAGACAACAGTAACATTGATACAGTTGTTCCAAAAAAGCAAAAGACCTCCCCCTAAACCTTGCCTAGGAACTTCTAAAATGTAACACCCTAACTAACTTAGGCGTATTACGTGATTTTTAAACGTACTGTGCAGCTCGTTGCTAATCAACGAGGTTTATGGAAAAACGTGATTAATTAAAATTTTGCTTTTTAATTAAACTTATAAACCATATTACAAAAGACTCGGGATCCCGATTATAAAATCATTTACAAAAAAGATTTAACTGTTTAACCATTACATAAAAAATAAAAGTCGTCTAACGACCAGTTACAAAAATTCAGCCTTGCTGTCCCGAGGATCGTACGCTCCAGGCCTAACCGCCCCGACATGTACAATCTCATAAGCTCGCTCACGGTCCATCAGCTATAGCCTTGCCTTTACCTACACATGAACATAAACTGTGAGTCGACAGACTCAGTAAGAAAAGCATAATAATATCAAACATAATTCTAACTGCCGTGTCCAACACGATTTCGAGTCCCGCTACTGCCATGTCCAACATGGTACTGAGCCACTACTGCCATGTCCAACATGGTACTGAGTTTTGAACGTTCATAGGGACGGTACTATTGACAAGTATCCTTCTGATCGGTCGAACCGGTCATACTCTGGCTGCTGGTCATACTCCAGCCTGTACCGACGGGATAGGTCAATAGCACGGAACCACCAACCAAATGTCAGCCTGATCGGTCGAACCGGTCATACTCCGGCTGCTGGTCATACTCCAGCCTGTACCGACGTGACAGGGTTGGATGGTTCGAAGCCTATATACATAACTAATGTAATCTAGCAGGCTTCCTACATGCACGCTAAACATGTAATCTACATATGCATACTGTTATACTAATCTTACCTGGATTCCGATTTCAGGTGTGCCGGTCAACCTGACTGGAACTGAAGCTGAGCGGCGGATTACTGGCTCCTAAACCATAAAAATCACAACGCTATAAGTGACACGCTAAATCACTTCCCGGGGACTAAAACTAGAAACTAAAAGTTTCCCTATCGATAAAAAGCATGGCAATACCCCCTAAAACATAAAAATGAGGAAACTAGGGTTTCTGAAAATTCCCCAACCGGTAGACCGGTTGCCCAACCGGAATTCCGGTTCTGGGAATTACTGGACACCCATCCGGAATTCCGGTTGCACAACCGGAATTCCGGTTCCTCGCAGGAATTTTTCAAAAATTCCTAACTCAACCAAATCAAACCCAATTGGTTCCAAACCTTCCAGACCTGCTCTAAATACCCCAAAGAACAAATCTAAGGCATCAAACGAACCCAGAATTCACAGATACACAACTTGCCATTAAAGCTCAAGCTTTGAGTTCTAAACTCAAACTTGAGCAATTCCCACAAACATGCATTCAAACCTAGTTAATTCTACTCAAATATACATGAATAAGCCTCTGAAATCAAGTAAAATCATACACAACAACCCAGCAACAGATTCACAATATTTTCACCAAAATCACATATTTAAGCTTAAAAATCTCAAAGCTTTGAACAACACAACTAGCATGCTTCAAACAGCTCAATTAACATCAATTAAACATGCTTTAAACCTCAGAAATCAACAACCAAACACAACAATAATAATGACCACAAAAGCATGCATTTTACTCATCTTTTCACCATTTTTTCTCAAGAAAACAAAAGAGGAAAATTAAGAAACACCTACCACAAACAAGAGTTCCAAAGTGATGATGAATCTAGCTAGAAATTGATGGAAAAACCCAGCCCTTTGAATCCCATGCACCAGCCGAAATAGAGAGAGAGAATGAGAGAAAATTCTCTTTTTCAAAGTTTCTAGTTTTTTTTTACTAAGTGTTCAAATGAAAGGAGACAATGAATTTTAATGCATATATCACATTATTTCAGCCAAGATAAACAATTAAAATATACATTTATTCCAATTAATAACTCACATAAGACAAAACACTAATGGGGCAAAAAGACCATTTTGCCCCTTCACCACAAAATCACATAAATCATGCTAAAGGGGTATTTTTGGGAAATTCTAAATTCCCGGCCATTCCCGACATTCCCAATGTCTAAAACCCGTCCCCAAATTACTAACATACTAAGTTGTGATTTCTACTGAGCCAAACGCCGAGTTCCAAATACCGGACACCGGAAATGCAAAATATGAAAAACTACTGATAACACAATCATGCATTTCTGAATTCCATAAATAACAGTAATAAATTATTTAAATAGCTATAAATAATTTCATAAAAATCATAAACAACTGATAATTTCCAAATTAACTAAGCGGGCTTTACAACTATCCCCCCCCTTAAAAGGATTTTGTCCTCGAAATCTAACCTGAATAACTCTGGATATTGAGCTCTCATATCTGACTCTAGCTCCCAGGTGGCTTCTTCCACCTTACTGTTTCTCCAGAGAACCTTGACCAATGCTATGGTCTTATTCCGAAGGACTTTATCCTTTCTATCCAGGATCTGCACTGGCTGTTCCTCATAGGTCATGTCTGGCTGAAGCTGAAGACTCTCATAACTGAGTATATGAGAGGGGTCTGAAACGTATTTTCTCAACATTGAGACATGGAATACGTTGTGAATCGTCGATAAGGCTGGAGGCAATGCTAACCGATATGCCACTTGACCTATCTTCTCGAGAATCTCGAAAGGTCCTGTAAATCTAGGGCATAACTTGCCTCTTTTCCCGAAACGTTTAATCCCCTTCATCGGAGATACCCGTAAAAACACATGTTCCCCTACTTGGAACTCAACATCTCTCGCGTTTCTGGACCGCGTAACTCTTCTGTCTGCTCTGTGAGGCAAGCATTCTAGCTTTTATCTTCTCTATTGCCTCATTGGTCCGCTGTACTGACTCAGGACCTAAGTATTTCCTCTCCCCTGTCTCATCCCAATGGATAGGGGATCTACATTTCCTACCGTACAACAGTTCATAGGGAGCCATCCCTATCGTACTCTGATAACTGTTGTTGTAAGAAAATTCTATCAACGGTAGATACTTACTCCATGAGCCTTCAAAGTCCATAACACAGGCTCTCAACATATCCTCCAATATCTGAATTGTCCTTTCGGACTGACCATCTGTCTGAGGATGGAATGCTGTACTAAATTTTAGCTTTGTACCCATTGCCCGTTGCAAACTTTGCCAAAATTTGGAGGTGAACTTCGGATCCCTGTCCGAAACTATAGACTTCGGTACCCCGTGAAGTCTCACTATCTCTCTGACGTACAGTTCTGCCAACTGATCCACTGAAAATGTTGTTCTAACCGGCAGAAAATGAGCAAATTTCGTAAATCGATCCACCACTACCCAGATGGAATCAAATAAACCCGTGGTCCTAGGTAACCCGACCACAAAATCCATCGTAATATCTTCCCATTTCCACTCTGGTAGGGTTAGAGGCTGCAACAACCCTGCTGGTCTCTGATGTTCAGCCTTAATCTGCTGACACGTGAGGCATCTCGACACGAATTCTACCAAATTCTTCTTCATACCGCTCCACCAGAAGTACGGTTTCAAATCTTGGTACATCTTGGTGGTGCCGGGATGCAGAGAATACGGGGTAGAATGAGCCTCCTCAAAGATCTCATTTCTCAGTTCCACACTGTTCGGAACACAAACCCTGGCTTTATACAAAAGCATCCCACTATCTGACACCGAAAAGTCTTTGGCTTGACCAGCCAATACCTCATCTCGGATTTTCACTAACTCCGGATCTGTCATCTGAGCGATTTTTATTCTTTCCAACAGATCAGATTGCAGCGTCAAGTTGTGAAGCTGACCTACCACAAACTCAATGCTGGATCTAACCATATCCTCTGCTAGCTGAGGTGAGATCTGAACCATACTAGCTACTTGCCCGGGACCCTTTCTGCTCAGGGCATCGGCCACTACATTGGCTTTTCCGGGATGATAGAGGATCTCACAATCGTAGTCCTTCACTAGTTCCAACCAACGCCTTTGTCTCATGTTCAAATCTTTCTGAGTAAAGAAATACTTGAGACTTTTATGGTCGGTATAGATCTCACACTTCTCCCCATAAAGGTAATGCCGCCAAATCTTCAGTGCAAAAACCACTGCAGCCAACTCTAGATCATGAGTCGGGTATCGCTGTTCATAATCCTTTAACTGACGGGAGGCATAAGCGATGACCCGATCGGCTTGCATCAATACACACCCCAAACCCTGTTTGGATGCGTCACAGTAGACTACGAACTTCTCCTTGTCCGAAGGCAAAGCTAGTACCGGAGCAGTAATCAATCTCTGTTTCAGCTCCTGAAAGCTAGCTTCACATTTATCTGACCAGATAAATCGCTGATTCTTCTTTGTAAGTTCGGTTAGGGGCATTGAAATTTTGGAGAACCCTTCCACGAACCTACGGTAGTACCCAGCTAATCCCAAGAAGCTTCTGATCTCTGTCACTGTCTTCGGTCTCGGCCAATCCTCGACGGATTCAATCTTCCCGGATCCACCTTGATCCCATCTTTGCTCACAATGTGCCCTAGGAAGGACACCCGAGACAACCGTAACTCACATTTCTTGAACTTGGCGTAAAGCTTATGTTCTCGAAGTCGTTGCAGTACCATCTGAAGATGTAACTCATGCTCCTCTTCTGATTGAGAGTACACGAGGATGTCGTCGATAAACACAATCACACAGATATCGAGGAAATCCTTGAATACTCTATTCATCAGGTCCATGAATGCTGCAGGAGCATTGGTTAGTCCGAATGACATAACCAGAAACTCGTAATGTCCATACCTAGTGCGGAAAGCCGTCTTTGGAATGTCCTCCTCTCGGATTCTCAACTGATGATAACCCGAACGGAGATCAATCTTAGAAAAGACCGTCTTCCCCTGAAGCTGATCGAACAAGTCATCGATCCTAGGTAATGGGTATTTATTCTTCACCGTCAGCTTGTTCAACTCCCTGTAGTCGATGCACATCCTCATAGATCCATCCTTCTTCTTGACAAACAAAACCGGGGCTCCCTGTGGTGACACACTGGGCCGAATGAACCCTATGTCAAGCAACCCTTGGAGCTGAATCTTTAATTCCTTAAGTTCAGCTGGAGCCATCCTATACGGGGCTTTGGAAACCGGATCCACCCCTGGTGCCAAGTCAATCACAAAATCAATCTCCCGCTGAGGTGGTAACCCTGGAAGATCTTCGGGAAAAACATCCAAAAATTCCCGAACCACTCTGATGTCCTCTGGCCGAATGGTGTCTGGCCGAGTGGTGTCTACCACCACGGTCAGAAACCCTAAGCACCCGCCGTGCAACAATTCTCTCGCTGACATAGCCGAGATTACCGGGATCCGAGATCCCTGAACCGAACCAACAAATACAAACGGTTCTTCACTTTCCGGTTGGAAGACCACCATCTTCCTTTTACAATCAATGCTCGCCGAATATTTAGATAGGAAATCCATTCCTAAAATAATATCGAATTCGACTAAACTCATCTCTATCAGATCAGCGCTTAACTCTCTACCATCTATCCTGATCGGCATAGACCTAATCCACCTATTGGAGATAACCAATTCTCCGCCAGGTAACAGGGTTCCAAACCCTGATTCATATCTATCATAGGGTCTACCCAATTTACTAAAGACTCTGGCCGCCACATAAGAATGTGTAGCCCCAGAATCAAACAGCACTGAATATAGCGAGTTGTTAATAAAAAGCTGACCTGTGACAACTGATGGGCTGGCATCTGCATCAGCCTGCGTGATAGCGAACACCCTGGCTGGAGTGGGTATCGCTGGAGCTCTCGGTGCCTCTGGTCGGAGCTGGGGACATTCCCTCTTGAAGTGTCCGGGCATGCCACAATGAAAGCATCCCTGACCTTTGCACTCACCCCGATGGTGCCTCTTGCAGCTAGGGCACTCGGGATAGGAGAATCGGGTCTCAGTACCACCAGGACGACTCCCTCTGTTCTGGTTCCCCCGGAACCTCTTGTTCTGACTCGAGCCACCGGAAGCAGTGGGTGCCCTCTTCCTCTGATCAATGGCCGAACCACTACTCCCCCTGCTATAGCCTGACGCAGGAGGGGTAGGAGCCCCGCCACTAACCGGAGTACTCGCTGATTCTGACATGCACCCCACTGCGCCCTCAGCTCGCAGTGCCTTCTCCACCATCTGAGCATAGGTGGTGCTGTCGTCTGTGGTAATCATCAGATCATGCCTGATCTTGGGATTCAACCCGTCTAGATACTTCTCCTTCTTGCTGAAATCGGTCGGCACAATTCCCGAGGCTAACCTCGCCAACCGATCAAACTGAGTAGTATACTCAGTGACGCTCATGTTCTCCCGCTGGGTCAGGTGAACGAACTCTTTCCTCTTGGCGCTTCTGACCGCCTCATTGTAGTATTTCGCATTAAAGAGTTCCTGGAACCTTTCCCAGGTCATGGTGGTGACGTCATGGATCTGAGACACCATGTCCCACCATACCAGGGCGTCCTCCTGGAACTGAAACGTGGCGCACACCACTCTGTCGTTACCGGTGACACCCATGAAATTCAGTATCTTGGTGATCACCGTCAGCCATTGCTCGGCTTTCATTACATCCGGACCTCCCAGGAATACCGGAGGTGCTTGCTTCCGGAACCGCTCATACAATGGTTCCAATCTATGGGCCGCCACAACTATCTCGGCCTGGGCAGCAGGGGCAGGTGCCACTGGAACTACGGGCACTGGAACTGCAAGAGCACCCTGCTGTCTCAACCTCTGAATCTCGAGGTCTTGTTCTTCGATCCGGGCTTGCATTTCCGCAAACCGCAACTCCCAGTTCGGGACTCCCTGATCGGCTGGGGGAGCCTGGGCAGCCTGTGGCGGGTTCTCATTACCCCGGCCACGAGCCCTGCCTCGGGGACCTCTACCTCGGCCCCTAGCAGGTGGGGGAAACTGAGCTCCCTGTCCTTGGTTCGACCCCACGGAGTTGCCCTGACTCCTGGTAGTCCGCCTGGCGTCCATCTAGTTAGAACCGCCTGCGAAACCAAGAGTTGGCATATCAGGTCGTATTCAAGGAGAGCTTACTAATGCCGCTTAATTTGGAAATTAAAAACGAAACATGCGCCTATTCTACTATCAGGCTACTAACATGCTTCCTAACAGGCTTTTCTTTTTTCATAACTGAATAAAATAAACTACTAAAGCAATAAAGGCTTACTGAACCGTGAACCGAGCTAACTGCTGATGATGATTGTACATGCCGTGACGATCTTCGGAAGACAACACAGCGGCTTACGATACCAAATTGTAACACCCTAACTAACTTAGGCGTATTACGTGATTTTTAAACGTACTGTGCAGCTCGTTGCTAATCAACGAGGTTTATGGAAAAACGTGATTAAATAAAATTTTGCTTTTTAATTAAACTTATAAACCATATTACAAAAGACTTGGGATCCCGATTATAAAATCATTTACAAAAAAGATTTAACTGTTTAACCATTACATAAAAAATAAAAGTCGTCTAACGACCAGTTACAAAAATTCAGCCTTGCTGTCCCGAGGATCGTACGCTCCAGGCCTAACCGCCCCGACATGTACAATCTCATAAGCTCGCTCACGGTCCATCAGCTATAGCCTTGCCTTTACCTACACATGAACATAAACTGTGAGTCGACAGACTCAGTAAGAAAAGCATAATAATATCAAACATAATTCTAACTGCCGTGTCCAACGCGATACTGAGTCCCGCTACTGCCATGTCCAACATGGTACTGAGCCACTACTGCCATGTCCAACATGGTACTGAGTTTTGAACGTTCATAGGGACGGTACTATTGACAAGTATCCTCCTGATCGGCCGAGCCGGTCATACTCCGCCGCTGGTCATACTCCACTGCATGCGACGGGATAGGTCAATAGCACGGAACCACCAACCAAATGTCACTGATCGGTCGAACCGGTCATACTCGGCTGTCGGTCATACTCCGGCCCGTACCGACGTGACAGGTTGGATGGTTCGAAGCCTATATACATAACTAATGTAATCTAGCAGGCTTCCTACATGCACGCTAAACATGTAATCTACATATGCATACCGTTATACTAATCTTACTGGATTCCGATTTCAGCAGTGTCTTAGTCAACCCGACCGGAACCGAAGCCGAGCTTACGGACATCGGCTCCTAAACCATAAAAATCACAACGCTATAAGTGACACGCTAAATCACTTCCCGAGGACTAAAACTAGAAACTAAAAGTTTCCCTATCGATAAAAAGCATGGCAATACCCCCTAAAACATAAAAACGAGGAAACTAGGGTTTCTGAAAATTCCCC
Source organism: Cannabis sativa (assembly GCF_029168945.1). Taxonomy (NCBI): domain Eukaryota; kingdom Viridiplantae; phylum Streptophyta; class Magnoliopsida; order Rosales; family Cannabaceae; genus Cannabis; species Cannabis sativa. The sequence goes on from NC_083601.1 coordinate 68,115,655, forward strand.
AACCGGTAGACCGGTTGCCCAACCGGAATTCCGGTTCTGGGAATTACTGGACACCCATCCGGAATTCCGGTTGCACAACCGGAATTCCGGTTCCTCGCAGGAATTTTTCAAAATTCCTAACTCAACCAAATCAAACCCAATTGGTTCCAAACCTTCCGTACACCTTTCTAAATACCCCAAAGAACAAATCTAAGGCATCAAACGAACCCAGAATTCACAGATACACAACTTGCCATTAAAGCTCAAGCTTTGAGTTCTAAACTCAAACTTGAGCAATTCCCACAAACATGCATTCAAACCTAGTTAATTCTACTCAAATATACATGAATAAGCCTCTGAAATCAAGTAAAATCATACACAACAACCCAGCAACAGATTCACAATATTTTCACCAAAATCACATATTTAAGCTTAAAAATCTCAAAGCTTTGAACAACACAACTAGCATGCTTCAAACAGCTCAATTAACATCAATTAAACATGCTTTAAACCTCAGAAATCAACAACCAAACACAGCAATAATAACAGCCACAAAAGCATGCATTTTACTCATCTTTTCACCATTTTTTCTCAAGAAAACAAAAGAGGAAAATTAAGAAACACCTACCACAAACAAGAGTTCCAAAGTGATGATGAATCTAGCTAGAAATTGATGGAAAAACCCAGCCCTTTGAATCCCATGCACCAGCCGAAATAGAGAGAGAGAATGAGAGAAAATTCTCTTTTTCAAAGTTTCTAGTTTTTTTTTTTACTAAGTGTTCAAATGAAAGGAGACAATGAATTTTAATGCATGTATCACATTATTTCAGCCAAGATAAACAATTAAAATATACATTTATTCCAATTAATAACTCACATAAGACAAAACACTAATGGGGCAAAAAGACCATTTTGCCGCTTCACCACAAAATCACATAAATCATACTAAAGGGGTATTTTTGGGAAATTCTAAATTCCCGGCCATTCCCGACATTTCCAATGTCTAAAACCCGTCCCCAAATTACTAACATACTAAGTTGTGATTTCTACTGAGCCAAACGCCGAGTTCCAAATACCGGACACCGAAAATGCAAAATATGAAAAACTACTGATAACACAATCATGCATTTCTGAATTCCATAAATAACAGTAATAAATTATTTAAATAGCTATAAATAATTTCATCAAAATCATAAACAACTGATAATTTCCAAATTAACTAAGCGGGCTTTACATAAAACATTATCAAAATGAAGCTTGTACTTCAAAGATAGTCAACGACCGGTAGGCAATTTGGTCTCCATAACAAATAACAGAGTTGGTTGATGCTGCTTAACCAGGAGGGAGAGGTGACGGAACGCTCGAGAACTCCCCAAACCTCGAGCGTTCCAGCTGCAGAAACTCATTTTTCTCGGCGGGATCGCGACGCGACACCCGCCGTTGGTTCATCATCAGAGAGAGATGGGACAACTGCATCTTCGCTGGGGGCTGCACGAGCTCGCTTGAGCATGCTTCTGACAGAGTCCCCAACCTGAGTGGACTGTCGAGTGAAATGCTTCCTGGTTCCAATAGAGGAAGTGGGAGAAGACTAAGTGGAAGGTTCATTAATGACCAGACCAGGAGGCCTAGTGCGAGGAGGACTGGATGTAGGCAGAGCAATTCCTTTTCCTTTGGCAGTGTGGGTGATGGTGGAGGTAGTCATGATTGGGGGTGGAATGGTGGAGGGCAAAGTCTGGGAAGGAAGGGAAGTTGGGATGGTAGTATGGGATGAGGTGATGATAGTAGTACCGGGTGGAGAATGCACACATAGAAATTGATTCACAGCATGCTGCAGGCTATGGTCAGGCGAAGAGTGTCGAGGAAAGAATTCCTCAAAAGGAGTAGCATTGGATATTTTAAAGGGGTTCTTTTTGAAGTGAGATTGAGCCGAAGCTCGAAGAGTGTCACGATATTCTAAAATGGGAGGGGAGGGAAAGTTGTCACAACGAAGAAGATACCTGGAACATCGATTATAGGTATGATCCATGAGGCCACAGAAGTAGCAAAAGTTTGGGAGACTCTCGTACTTAAAGCTTATCCATTTTGGTTCATGGATAGACCGAAATCGGATTGTCATTCCCCTACGCAAAGGCTTAGTGATATCAAGTAAGACCCGAATCCTAAGAAAAGGACCAGAGTTCTCGAGCAGCGAAAGAGGATATATTTCAATAAGATCACCCAATTCATCCGCTATGAATTGAGCCAGCTGGGGACTTCTACGGCCAAATGGAATAAGGTGGGCTTGAATCCAAAAGGGGGTAGATCGGATACTTTCAGGGGTGGGGGTAGGGGAGACATCAGGGTGAGTGAAAACGATAAGGAACTTATCAAAGTGCTAAGGCTGTTCCTCTAAGACACGGCGGCGATCCCCATCACATTGGAAAGTTGCCAAAAAGATGCCAGAATGGTATTCAGTGATTTGGGCAGTGAAATGTGGTCGAAATCGTGGATGAGGCTTTCTTCTTCAGAGAGAGCAGTGAGAATGTTAGGGTTGGTGGAAGAGGAAGCCATTGAAGGAGGGGGGTGGGTTAGGGTGAAAAGAATGGACAAAGGAGGAGAGGATGGCGATCGAACCAGACACAGAGATTAAATAGACAGAGGATAGAGAAGAAGAGTGTAGAAAATACCTGGAGAGAGAAGGTCGCCTCGAGGGATGAGGGAAGCTCTGAATCATCGCTTCGATTCCTGGAAAGGCTCTCTACAGAGGAGGAGGAGGAATGATTACCCAGGAGTTAATATTGGAGGCGATAGAAAAGATGGTTTGAGGTGATTTGGGAGACTTTAGGAAGAAGTAGAGAAGAGTGAGAGTCTAAGCAAACATTAAATGCCCAAAAGAGGGTGCCGTCAAAATTTAATGTAACTGGGAAAGAGAAAGTGCATTAAATATTTGCTGAGCACGAAAGATCTGGGGGTATTTGCAATGATTAAGGTTGACATGGAGTAATTAATGCAAAATAAACAGAAGAAAGGAAGAGAAGTTAGGGGGAATAGGGAAGAGAAATAGAGCAGAACGCTCATTTACTGTACCAGAGAAAACCTGGAGGAAGCTTCAAAAAGAAGAAGTTGTTATGATTTAAAATAATATTATATAGTATAATTTATTAAAATTATATTCAATAAAATATAATTTAATATAGTGTATGAAATAAATTTGCTTAAAAAAATTATGTAAATTATTATTATTATTATTATTATTATTAAACCACAATACAATTTATATAGTTCAGTAGTGAACTAACATTGTAATTATTAAAATGATGGTTAGTAGAGTTCGAATTCGCATTCGTATAAGACAACATATTTCATTTAAAATTTTATTTAGATTTGTTAGAAATTACGGGATTTTATCTCAAAATTAGTAGTCTATGTTTTTATATATGATTTAATATTTTTACATTTGATCCATGTAGTATAATGTTATCCAATATTCCATGAAGATAGTGATGACTAACTATCTGATAGGTGTAGATCGAAAATCCGTTAGAGATATAATTTTAATACCACGTTAAAAATTATAGTTTCATCTTAAAATTAATTAGTAATAGGTGAAGTAATTTATATTTTTATATATGACTCAATATTTATGCCAATAATATTATTTAATAAAATCTAATCATCTAATCACGAATTTAACTAATCATGTTGAGCCTACCTTATAATCAATATTTAACACCACATGACATAACTTATATTAATTTGGCAATATATTTCCACATTTCAGTACCGGACAGATCCATTAGCATTTCTTCTTTTTTTCTTTTGTTTTGATCTGAGATCCATTTTTTGAGATGGGAAGAATGTGTAAAGTATATTATGGAGTCAAGTGGTGGCCCTTAACATTTCTATCTGAGAATGTGCAATGTAAACTGTACGAAGTCAAGTCAACTCAAGTCAAAATTAGGAATATCAATTTTTCATGTCGTTCCAAGAGTCTATCCCTTTCGTTACGTTTAAGGGTGAGGTAAACACTCATTTTCACTAGGCTAGAGTATATCAACATTGGATGGTGTACAATTATTTAAGCTTAATCAGTACAAATATGGTGCCTTTTCTTGGTCGGGTTGTCTTTTGATTGGTGTATTCCACTTACTTTTGTGATTGATAGGTACTCTAGTAAAACTCGTTATCTTTATTACCTCTAACAAAGACCTTGACTTATAAAAAAAATACAAAGATCTCTTGTAGAAAATAAAGACCAAAACTCAATAATTAGAATCTATATAATGTAAAGATAGCAATAACATAAAGAGTAATTAGCAATTTTTTCCCCCAACTTTGACATATACTAAATTATGCCCCTTTAATTTTTTTGGCCGTTGAAAATTTTCCTTGAACTATTGAGATTGTTAAATTTAAGGACTTTTGTCTACTTTCATTCAATTTTACTGTTTCAGTGATTGTTTATGTACTAAATTATGCTCCCCAGATTTTGATATCTACCAAATTATACCCTCAAACTTTGATATGTACTAAATCATACCCCCTGAACTTTCATTCATGTTAGAATTTTTTTACTAAAATTAGACAAAAGTCCTTAAATTTAACAATCTTAATAGTTCAGGAGAAATTTTTAACGGCCAAAAAAATTCAAAGAGCATGATTTAGTACATGTCAAAGTTCGGGAGAAAAATTACTAATTAGCCTAACATAAAATATCAAACGAAAGAAACCATCAAAATTACAATTTCTCATCGCCAAAAGCCCTACATACACGAAACCAAACATCCTAATTGAAATTAAGACAAAACACATCATCTCCAACTCCAAGTAACCATTCACATCCACATCGATAAAAAATATCTATAATTTTTAATAAACGTGTGGGCACTAAAAAAATATTAAAAAAGTAGCAGTGGTATAGTATATTTACATATCAGAATATATGGTTAACTTATATAGTAACAAGTCACATTCAAAATATTGATTAGCACATCTATAATTTTCAACAAACCTATAGAACACTGAAAAAAAAAAAAAGTTAAAATGTATTAAGGGTGTTATATTACTATTAATATAAATAAATATTAGATTTTATATAATTAATTTAATAGCTATTATAAAATATCACTAACATCTTTTAGTAAAGTTCGGGTATTATCTTTCAAAAATTAAAGAAATTATTACACCTATTACAAAGTGCTCACTTGGCGAATGCGTGAGGTGCGCATTCCTAGAATCCAAGAAACAGAAACACAAACTGAATCTAAAATATTAATTAAATGCTCAAAAATAGGGGTGGATAACATCCAATCCAATTGAACAGAACTAATCTAATCCAATTAAAAAAAGGCCCAAGATGTAAAATGACCCTAAATCTAACAATTAAGTTAATAAATGTCCCTTTTTAAAAAAAATTAACAAAATGTCCTTTTAATTAAAAATTTGATGATAAAATTACAATTATAACATTGAATAATTAAGTATTTGTTATAGTTATTTTGCAGAATAGTATATCATTTTTATGTGCAATAATATATTAAAAAAAACTGAAAAGTAGTATTTATATATATATATATATTTTTTTGAAATAACTGAAAGGTAGTATATTAATTTAAGATTGTAGTATATTATTTTAATGTGATATGGTATATAATGAACGAAAGACGGAAATTAAAAAATATGGAATATTAGTTTAAGTTTGAAGTATAGTTATATTTCACTAGGAAATATTGTCTTTATGTTCATTAGTATATCATGAAGGAAAGAAAAAGAAAAAAAAAACATGTGAAATATTAAATTAAGTTTTTAATATATATATTTTCCACTATATTGGTGGTATATTAATTTTTCACTATAGTATTTATGTTTATGATTGTAGAATATAATTTTTATATGTTATTATATATCGTGGAAAAAAATCATTTAATAGTATATTAGTTTAAGTTTATGGTATATTTATATTAGTCTAAGGTATATCGTTTGTATGTGATATGTATATCGTGAAGGATATAAAGAAAAAAAAAACTATTAAATATTAATTTAAGTATGAGGTATAGTTATATTTAACTGAGGTATATTGATTTTATGTTCATTGGTATTTCATGAAGGAAAGAACAAGAAAAAAAACCTTGTGGAATATTAAATTAAGTTTTTTGTATAATTTTTTTTTTCACTATGTTGGTGGTATATTAATTTTTAACTATGGTATATCTGCTTATGATTGTGATATATAGTTTTTGTATGCTACTGTATATTGTGGAAAATAATTTATTTAATAGTATATTAGTTTAAGTTTGTGATATATGTATATTGGTTTAAGGTATATTGTTTGTATATCATACGATATATTAATAAAAAATTAATTATATGGTTAAATAACATATTAGACAACAACAACAGAAGAATAAAATATATAATACCTTTTATATAATGAAAAAATAGTTGACAAAAATTCAATAGAGAAGTTTTGATTTATTATTTTTCACAATTTTTATTAAAGGAATAAAACATATAATACATTTTATATAATGAAGGGTATTTTAGGTATTAAAAAGTAAAAAAAGACATTTGCTTTATTATTTTAAAAAAAGTGACATTAACTATCTATAGAGTTAGAAATAGGGCCATTTACTTACATTTCGCGTAAAAAAAATAAAATTGGATATCTAATTACAATTGGATTTGATTGGATCCTAACAGTTGGATTCTAATTGGAGATGTCAATCTCAAAATCTAATTAAAAACGATCAAATCCAACTACATTTATATATATTAAAAAAACTATTTATATCTATTTATATAATAAAAAATATAATATATATTAATTATATTTTTATTGGATTTTATTTTTGTGTTAAATTTGTAATAGTTGGTTGTTTTGTGTATTTATTTTCATGATATTTTGTTTTATTTTATTACTTAGAAATATTGTAGTTTTAATTATTTGAAACTTTTAGTTGTATTACATTGTAATGATGATATGTTTATGGAGTATTAAACTTAAATAAAAGGTAATATTTAATTTTTACATAGTTTTTCTTCATATTTTTATACTAATATTAAAATTTAGGTGTGTAATTGGATATCTAATTAAAAAACCGATTCAATCCAATTAGTAATTGAATTGGATTGGATTTTGATGTCTAATTGGATTGGATCGAATGATGATTTTCCAAATTCAATTACTAATTGGATTGGATCGGATGCCTACCCCTACTCAAAAGTAATAGCAAAACAAAACCCCAATTAGGAGACCTCCTTGTTAACACACCCTTTTGACAATCCGAGAAGACCTCCAACACACCCAATTGCAGGGGAAATCAATAAATTGAGGTTTATTAAAAAAAAATATATCTATTCTATATAAAGTGTGCCTATATAACTGAAATTCTTGGTTTATGAGAAATTTATGGGTGACTTTTTATTTTTATTTAATAAAATAATAAAATATTATTTATATATAATAAAATAATAATAAAACAAATCCTATTAATATTTGAATTGATATTTAGCATATTTCAACTCTATATAACTATAACTCTAGAAATTAAAAATATATATATATATATAAAATAATCGTCCATTTTATTTATATTATTTAGAATAATTCATTGTGGTTCAAGATCACAATGAATAGAAAAAGTGGCAAAAACAGATTCTTAGGAAATATTTTAAACGGATATAAATCTCCATCTATATATTTATAACCCTAATATTATATATAACCTCTTTAAATCTACAACTCAATATAAATATATAAAAATAAATTTGTCTGATACAAGCTCTCTATCACCATATCTATCTAATATTACTAATATTATTAATCTTTTATCTAATATTTTCACCTTCCTTCTCTACATATTCTAGCATTGTATAATGAATTTGCTATTGATTTATTTTTGTTCTTTCTATTGGATAGCTATTCTCTATGCAACTATAGTACTTTCTTTTTTCTCTATATATTTTTCTGTTGTTAATTTCTTAAAAAACAATCATGAAATAATAGATTCTTTTCATTTTTTTTTTATTTCTCATTGATATTATGCTATAAATGAAATAGTTGTCTCTATTATTTTTTTTTTATTTACCACAGTGATTTTTGCTATAAATGAAATAGTTAAGGTTATGGGTTAATTATGAAATATTTTTTAGTAGAGGAAAAAGAAATTGAAAAGTTTTTGATGATAATTGATAAAAAATGATGACAAAAAGTATTTGGATGATTCACTTGCACTCTATCCATACAATTATTAATAATGTAAACAATATTTTATTAGTTTAATTTAATAAAACAAACTGCTATAGTCATACTTTATTTAGTTACTGAAATCTAAAAAAATAAAAAAAAAACATCAAAACCTTAAATAAAATTAATAATAATAGTTTTGAATGATCGAGATATGAAAATAATGCATTATGAGATACAATAATTTTTTTTTTCTATACCATCTTATTTATTTATTTTTATAAAAATAATTTCTTTTAACAAAGCAATTTAAAATACTACATATATAATAAATTTTAAATTTCTTAATAAATAATTCTAAAAAATAATTAATAAAATTGTGCATTTAGTTTTTAATAAATAAATTATTTATAATAATATGAAATGAAATAATATATTTATAATTTTACTATTCTAATTTTATATTTTTAAGTAACTATTTATTATAATATTAAAAAAATTACATCAGCCGCGCGAAGAGCGGCTATATTCCCTAGTATATATATATATATATATCATGCGGAGAAAAGGTGATGAAACTAAAAATAAATTGAGGTTAATAATAAAAATAATTCGTGATGAAACTCATTATGTTTTAATTTTTTATAAAATTACTTTCTTATTTTTTTTCATTTTAGCTTTATATTTCTTTACAAATTTGAAGGTGACAGTTAAATTTTATTGTCATGTGTTAACTGAGTTTATCACTGTATACACCTATATATAAATGACACTAACAGTAAAATTTCAAAACTAATAAAAATATGCCATATATAAGTGTATACAATAACAATTTAGTTAATATTTACGGTAAAATTTAATAGATGTTTCTAAATTACAAAAAAAAAGTGTTGTTAAACGTATAAAATTAAAATATAAGAGTTTCACCGCCAATTATCGTAATAATAATAATAATGATAATAATAATAATAGGCTACTCAATTCATCGATGACTCAACTGTGAAAAGATATTATAGAATCGATTATTATAGGGTGAGTTTGATATGTATTTTAAATTAATTTGAAGTATTACAAGGGAAATTTGTGATTGGTTTAGGATTTGAATACTATTTTATGTTATTAAAAATTAAAATGGTGGAAGTTCACCTAAGAATTCTTGATTGGTTGAGTGTTTTCAAAAATAAAATTTGAATACTATTTTGAGTTTTAGGCTAAAAAATGAAAACATCATTTTTATGTTTTTATGTTTTTATGTTTTCAAATCATAGAATCTAAAAACTCTCCAATTATTCTCTTACTTTTTTATTTTGAGATTCCCAACCCAACCAATCACATATTCAATTTTTTAAAACTCAAAAACATTAAATCACACTACAACCAATCACATATTTAGAACTAATTTTTTACTTACAAAATTTAAATTTTTGTTTCCAAAACATATTTTTAAAAAACACAATTTTTGAATCACAAACCAATCAAACCAACTTAATATGGTTAAAGGTAAATCATAATTTTTTAATATATCACCTAATTTAAAATATAGTATCTATACTTTGAATATCTTTTACTCCCAAAGATACCATTACATTTCAAAAAAAAAAAAAAACAAAAAACTCTCTCTCTCTCTCTCTCTCTCTCTCTCTCTCTCTCTCTCTAACACTCTCACTCTCTCACTCTAACTGAGTCTCATTGTCTCAACCCCGAAGCCTGAAATCCACGAGCTCAATCATCTCGAAATCCCCACCCATCGCTGGAGTATACAATCCATCTCTCGTTTTCTGCATTTTTTTTTTTCTGATTTTCACGATTTCACTCTACATCGCTAAGTGTCGCTAAATCGCTCGACATTACCAAATGTCGTTAAATCACACTCAAGTTTTCACGATGATTAGCGATATTTAGCAATGTGCTATGTATTTTCTAGTCTCATATCGCAAATACATCGCTAAACTTTATCCTAACCTCACATTTGATTTATTATTACAAATACATCGCTAAATATTGTAAAAAATTGAAAAACTGGAAGAAGAAAAAATGCTGAAAATGAGCGATGGGTTGAGAACTCTAGCGAGTGGGGATTTCAGGGTAGTTAAGCTCGTGAATTTTGGGGCTTCATGGTGGAGACGACGAGACTTAGTTAGAGTGAGAAAGTGAAAGAGTTAGAGAAGGCTTTTTTGAAATGTAAGAGTATTTTTAGGAAGAAAAAATATTAAAAGTATATATACCTACTTCTAATTGGATAATGGGGTGATATATTAAAAGACCATATTTTACATTTAAACATGTTAAGTTAAATTTGTGACATTTTATTTTTATTTTGAGTTTTAGTGTGAGTATTTTTATGTTTATATAATAAATATTCAAAACTCACAACTAACAATAAAGTATTTAGAGTTATCAATAAAAAAGAACACAACAGTATTTGGCATGTAAGATTAAACGAAGTTCAGAACAAAAAAAAAAAAAGATTTAAAAGTTGGATAATTAATGGCAAGAGTTCAAATTCCTAATATTTTTTTTTTTGAAATAAATTGTATGATGCATTAATACATATGTTGATAAAAAGAATTGAGTGACAGCACACCAGTGATTATATTTAGGATAAATAGTGGCATAAGTACTCAAAGTTTTGAGTTTGTAAGCTGTATAAATTTAATAATTTTTTTAGTGGCATAAGTACTAAATATTTGTAAAATTGTAATTTTTCTCTATTTTCGTCAGTACAGACTCCATTTTAAATTTATTCAAAAAGGATTTGGAAATAACTGATACTACATATTTTTCTTTCAGACCAAATAATCTAAAATTTGGGTCTTATATGTGTCTTGTTTTATAAACATTGGGTACTTATGCTACTAAAAAAATCATAAAATTTATGCCGATTACAAACCTAAAACTTTAAGTAGTTATGTCACTATTTACATTTATCTTTATATAGCATCTTCTCAGTCAAGGTTAATGTTAAACAATTTGGGTTTTATATTAAACTTTATCGCTAAACATTCAAGTTGAATTACTGTGGCAGTTACTTTGCTGACTCAAGAGTCAAGACTTGACTAATCCGATTGCTATATATAATGATCATCATTCATCACACAAACCCCAAATTTAAAACATAGCGTCAAACTTGGTCTTTGGTTTCAACTGACTTACTCTGTTTTCTAACATTGATAGTCACCATAGTGATGACTATACAGTCTTAGAAAAAACTGCAAAAACCCTCCTTCAAATTACTTAAACTTGTACTTATCAATTATTCAGATTGACAAACTCTCAATCTGATGAATCTCTTCAAAATGAATAAAGTGAAGTCAATCCCATTATGCAGCATTATCTTCCTTCTTTTCCTTAGCCATGGCAGAGTACTCTCCCAGTCACTGCAGAAGCAGGAACAATCAGTGCTTCTGAAGCTAAAACAGCAGTGGGGAGACCTTCCTTATATGAGTCAATGGATTCCATCATCAACAAACTCTTCTTCTCACTGCTCTTGGCCTGGTATCACCTGCACCTCTGACTCTGTCACCGCTCTGAATCTTAATGATGCAAACATCACAACTCCAATTCCTTCTTTTATAAGTGATCTCAAAAACCTCAGTGTCATTGATCTTGCGGGCAACCACATTCCTGGGGAGTTTCCAAAAGCTCTGTTCAACTGTTCAAAGCTTGAAGAATTGGACCTCACTGACAACTACTTCGTGGGAACCATTCCTGGCGACATAAACAGAATGGTTCAGCTCCGGAATCTTTCTATTGGCGGTAATTACTTCTCCGGCGACATACCAGCAGTCATTGGACAGCTTCAAGAGCTCAGAAGACTCAGACTAGAGCACAACCAATTCAATGGCTCTTTACCACAAGAATTAGGTAACTTGTCTAATCTTGAAATGCTTTGGTTATCCGACAATAAAAATCTTTCGCCATCAAGGCTGCCTTCCAGTTATACTCAATTGAAAAAATTGAAATTTTTTTGGATTACTAACTCAAATATGGTTGGAGACATACCTGGAAGTATTGGAGATATGACAGCATTGGAAAGTTTGGATTTATCGAAAAATAACTTGAGTGGCGAAATACCTGATGGGTTGTTCAAGTTAAAGAACTTAGACACAGTTTATCTTTACACGAACAATCTTTCTGGGGAGATTCCTCAGGTGATTGAATCTTTTAAATTGTCTATAGTTGATGTTTCAGAGAACAACTTAACTGGAAGAATACCAGAAGACTTGGCCAAGCTAAACCAATTGTCGGATTTGGCTTTGTTTATGAATCAATTATCTGGAAATATTCCAGAGGGCCTTGGTAGATTGCCAGGCATGATAAATTTCGAACTTTATGACAACAAATTGTCAGGTGTTTTGCCTCCAGATTTGGGCAAGTATTCGAAACTCGAAACGTTAGAGGTCTGTTTCAATAGGCTTGAAGGCAAACTACCAAAGCATCTTTGCTCCCACGTCGTGGCTTATAACAACAATCTCAGCGGTGAACTGCCAGAAGGACTGGGAAACTGTAGTTCTTTGATATCGATGACAATTTCTAACAACAATCTTTCTGGAAATGTTCCTAGTGGTTTGTGGACATCGTTTAATTTGAGTCACTTGATGCTAAGCAACAACTCATTCACTGGTGTGCTTCCTCAGAAGTTGGCCTGGAATCTTTCTCGGCTCGAAATCAATGACAACAACTTTTCAGGTAACATTCCAATTGGTTCATCTTCCTGGAGAAAACTTGTGGTTTTTAATGCCAGTAATAACCATTTGACAGGATCCATTCCTTATGAATTAACCACTCTTTCACTTTTGACAACTCTTTCCCTTGACCATAACCAACTCACAGGAGATCTTCCATCAAGTATTCAATCATGGAAGTCCCTAAACACTCTTAATCTTCGTCAAAACCAACTTTTTGGACGAATTCCAACCAGCCTTTCTTTCTTGCCTACTCTCACCTATTTGGACCTCTCACAGAATCAACTTTCTGGTCAAATTCCACTTCAACTTGGTCTTTTGAAACTCACTCATCTCAATCTCACTTCCAATAAGCTCACTGGAACTATTCCACGTGCATTCGACAACGGTGCATATGCCGATAGCTTCTTGGACAATCCTGGTCTGTGCACAACTTCCAACAATTCAAAACTCAATCTCTGTAGTCCCCAACCCGGCAAGCGGGGCAAAATTTCAACCACACACCTTATTTTGATCATAACTTTAGGGACAACTATTCTCTTGTTAATTGTGTCCTTCTCATATTTCTTCATACTCAAAGGCTATTGTTGCAAAAATGTACTTAAATCAAATTGGAACCTGACCCAGTTCCACACAATAGATTTCACTGAAGCTAAGATCATTTCTGGATTGAATGGCCATAATCTGATTGGAGCTGGAGGCTTCGGTCAAGTCTACCGTATCCCTGTGAATCGCGAAGGTGATGTTGTTGCCGTAAAAAGAATATGGAATGACAAGAATGTGAGCCACAAGCTCGAGAAGGAATTCCTTGCGGAAATGGGGATACTGAGCTTAATTCGACATTCCAACATAGTGAAACTCATGTGTTGCATCTCAAGTGAGAGTTCAAAACTTTTAGTCTATGAGTACATGGAAAACCGAAGCCTAGACCGATGGCTACATGGCAAAAACAATCAACACATCATCTCAACCTCACATTCTGCCCATGATGATATCTCCCTTGACTGGCCCAAGAGGCTACAAATAGCAGTTGGTGCTGCACAAGGCCTCTGCTATATGCACCATGATTTTGTGCCACCAGTAATTCATAGAGACATCAAATCAAGCAACATCTTGCTAGACTCTGAATTCAACCCGAAAATCGCAGACTTCGGCTTAGCAAAATTGTTGGTCAAGCAAGGAGAGCTTACCACAATGTCTAATGTGGCTGGTTCTTTTGGCTACATGGCTCCAGGTAAATCTCAATAGCTAACTCACATTTCTTATCAAAAAAATCATAAACATTTCATTTTCAAACTTGCAGAGTACACTTATACAACAAAAATCAATGAAAAGATAGATGTTTATAGTTTTGGCGTCGTTCTTTTGGAATTGGTAACCGGTAGAGAAGCAAACAATGGAGATGGCAATGGGCAAAGCTCCCTCTCAGACTGGGCATGGTGTCACATCCAAGAAGACAAGCCGATCGCGGAAGCTTTGGACCCGAGAGTAAAGGAGTCATGTAATATAGAAGAAATGTGTGGGGTGTTCATGGTTGGGATCAGGTGTACGGAGAAACAGCCTCTTAGTAGGCCTTCCATGGAAGAAGTTGTACAGCTATTGCTTCGATGTAGCGATTTTGGGAATAAGTTCTCCATAATACGAAGGAACTCCATTCCTAAAGAACTTGAAGCATGACAATGTTATATAAGAAGATTAAACATGGCTTATGGTTGAGACCGTCTTCTTCTCCAACTCTTCAAGCCTACTCCGATGCCGACTGGGCCAGTTGCCTTGATGATTGTCGGTCTACTGGTGGTTATTTGGTATTCCTTGGAGAGAATCTAATCAGCTGGTCCGCGAAAAAGCAACATGTTGTCGCTCGTTCCAGCACTGAAAGTGAGTTCCGAGCTTTGGCTAATGCAGCTGCTGAACTCAAATGGATCCATTCTCTGTTACACGAACTTCAAGTCTCTATTGTGCACACTCCTATCATTTGGGTGGATAATCAAAGCGCTTCTGCTTTAGCTGCAAACCCAGTTTTTCATGCGAGGTCTAAACACATTGAGCTTGATCTTCATTTTGTCCGAGACCAGATTTTAGACAACCAAGTTTCTGTTCGATACGTTCCTTCCTTGGATCAGGCTGCTGACATATTAACCAAGGCTTTGTCTACTGAAAGATTTTTGTACCTAAAAGCCAAACTAAAAATGGTGTCTACACCATTTAGTTTGAGGGGGATGTTAATATAGTTGGTTAAGTCTGTTTTTCAGTTAGTCTTTCTAACTGTTTTCTGTTATTTGTCTGTAATAGTTTTCTTGCTTTGGTTATCTTTTCTTGTGTATATATAGACCTTCTTTCAATAAAGGAATATTCTGGGTTTTATTCCCTCTTGCATACTCTGCTTCTCTCTCTGTTTTCCTTTCTCTTGTATACTCTGAAGATTTCACAAATTATAACTACTCCCAAATAATAGTATCACAATCCCAATTAATTAACTAATTAAGTGAAAAATGAACCAAAAAACTTAAAAATCAAATCAAACAAACAATAAGAAAGAAAACCCAATTTCTCAACTAAAATTCTTCATTATTAGATTCAAATGTTGACTAATGCATTCAATTCCTTCATTGTTATACATACGAAAAGCATACCCACAAACTCTGAATCTACTGCATGAAATTGTAATTGAACTCTACCGAACCCAATTATAGGGTGCATTTGTTTGGTATGATCAAGTTAACTCAACATATGAAAATGAATATGCATTTTAGTATTTCATCATGAGCAACAAACCCAATTCCATTTTCACTATAACAATTTGACCATAGTCAATCAATTTTCGAACCATTGACTGAAACTCTTTATTTCCGAATTGAAAATGTCAACACTGCAAAACGTCCCAATATTATACATGCTGGATTTTGTCTGAATTGTTTCATAATACGTAAACACAATTAGAGCAAAAATAACAAACTTTTTCAAAATTATTGATAAACAAACAAAACTCTAATAAGTAATAACAATAATTCTCAGAACAGCAGTAGAGAAAAAAAAGTAGAAATAATAACATACAAACGTAGGTGGTTCCATGAGCTTGGTCTGCCTATGTGAGTTGCGCTGTGAGCCCCGCCTTTGTTCGAGCCTTCGTGAACCCCACACCTTTCCGTTCTTCCACCCGTGTGAGCGCTACAACAGCCACGGTCTTCCAAGAATGTGTGGGAGGCGAGAAACGAGAGGGTTTATTTCATTTTTACAATTAAGGAAGGACTATCAAAGTGACTTTTTAAATTTTTTTAAAGACAATTAATATAAGTTCTTAAAAAAAATGTTCTAAAAAGGGTATTTTGTTGCAGCTACATGCATGGTAATGTGCTTTTCCATTCCATTTCTAGGCACATTGCAGAAAATATAATGTTTTTGGACAAAGTTGTTGACATGTGGAATCACTTGTGTGAATGTTAATTTAACCAAATTGAAATCTCTTTGGGAAGAAGTCTAAAGAATTTTGTCCATGAGCCATCTGTACTTGCATTGCTATGAATAATTCTTTGACTACTATAATCAAAATCAACTCCATTTCTTAAACATTTTGAATTAATCTAATCATCATCAAGCCGATGCTCAAATTCTTCTTATGAGCCTTTCTCATCCATCCATTAAACAATTTTTCTTCGATGGCTATAAAAGAAGAGAGACAAAGGACTCTCGGTTCAACCATTTTGCCCAACATTGCTGTTATTATCCATGCTTTCAACCTAAGAAACAATAAGCTTCCTCCATTCTTGCTCTAATTGCAAACTCAGTCATCTTGTGGATACATGTTATTTCTTTTTGAAAATTTCCACTTGGTTATAGTGATAAGAAGAGGGCAACTGAAAACAAAGTCTACCCCATTAACTAGACTTCTTTTACTAAGAGCCACACTCAATGGTGTTAAATCCACACCAAGCTTAAATCACTTAAGATTTTTTTTTTTCAATTTTAAACAAAAAAAATAAATAAATAATAATATTATAAAATATTTTTAGCTGGCCTAATAAATAAATATACAGTCCAAATAAAAAAAATTACACAAATACATCTTACACACACCTTTAACTCACAATTCATGTTTCCTGAGATTGAAATCTTCGTTTGATGCAACCTTTGGACAACCACCCAACAACCCAACACAACCGAAACGAAATCCAACCAGAAATAGAACCATCATTAATTCGGCGACTTCACCAGAGAAGACGACCAAAATCAATCAAAACATGAGTGTTTCGAATTCATGAAAAAAATGTACAGAAAAACTACTACGAAACTAAACTTTAACCAGAAATTCAATTTAATTCGCATAAAACTAATGTCTCGACTTCAGTTTTTAGATCCATAAAATGCAAATTTCAAAAAGTTAAACTAGAGTTCTCAAACAATCCAACTCAAGTATAATCCAAAAAAATCAAATCAATACTATAGTAAAATATTTATCCTAGTATATTTTTGTTGTTTTCCAAATTTCTAATGGTGAATTTGTTCATATTAAATCACGAAGAGACATGTAGATAGAGTCACGTACGTGGAAACACTGTTCTGATTTTTAATGTTTCATAACAGTTGCATTACAGTTACATAAACATTTTGCTAACCGTTATTTCTCCACATATTACTATTAAGGTACAAGTAATTATCGATCAGTGACAAAAAAAAATACTGACAAATAGTTTCTTACATATACACATTCACATTTAACATTTTTAGTTTCAATTAAGTTGCATGTTAGTTGAATAATGATTTTGCTACTACAATATCATAGTATTATAATAACAGGACTCGAAATTGTCAAATATGCAACTTGAACATTTATTGCAATATTTATTTGTATTAAATATGTGGAATTATTAGTGTTTTGTAGTTTTATGTTAGTTGGGTCGCAACAAAAATAACTGTTGCATTATAGTTTCATCACAATTGCCTTGAAGTTGACTTCTTCTTTCCCTTTTTGGCCATTGAAGTTGAAATTTTTTTCAGGCAAAGATACCTTCGACTACTTCTTCACTGGACGACGACCATTGTTAGCCACGGGGGAGCGAAATCGGAGTCAATATTACAAAAAATCTTCCAGCTGGCCAAATAAACAAATATACAGCCCAAATAAAAAAAATTAAACAAATACCTCTTACACACACCTTCAACCCACGATCCATGCTTTCTGGGATTGAAACCTTCGTCTGATGCAACTTTTGGTCAACCACCCAGCAACCCAACACAACTGAAACGACATTCAACTAGAAAGAGAATCACCATTGATTCCGGCGACTTCACTTGAGAAGACGACCTGAATCAATCAAAACAAGGACTGTTTCGAATTCCTCAAAAAAAAAATTAATAGGTGGTATATACAGTAAGTAATAGTAATTGTGTGTGTAAGTGATAGTATAAGAAGTATTTTAGTAATTAAAAATACATAAAAAGTATAAATATTGTCCACCCTTATAAATTTTTATAAATAAAGTATGTGATAATTCTTTTTTTTAGTCGATGTGAATCCAACATGATAAAAATAAACAAAGTAATAATCTAATAATGTGAATTCATTATGTATACCTTTAAAATATTGAATATGTGTCTCAATATATGCAAGATAAAAAAAGACAATTTCATAGTGAAAATTTGTATTACAAAACAATTAAACGAGAATACTGCACTATGAAGATAAAAATTAGTTTTTGTTATAAATATTAATAATTATGTGGATGTCCAAATCTTTTATTTATTACCATGAGTTGTAATCAAGATTCCTCTTTTCCTTAGTTTCCCTTTTTCTTAGTTTCTTAATATCTTACTCTTGTATTTGTATAAATAGGGGTTCACCCCATTGGAATCAACAACTCAGAAATTCTCATTCACTTTCTCTTTCTCCTTCTCTCTTCATCTTCTTCTTCTTTCTTTTCATTTACTTTATATTATTTTAGATTATTTTATAACACGTTATCAGCACGAGTCTCTGCCCAAGCTTCAAGCATGAGTCTATGCTCAAGTCCCAATGTAAGTATCTTGTTAAAGTTCTTGAATTGTTTCAAAGTCAAAATACACTAAATATATATTTATATATATATACTCCTCTGACTGAAACAATTTCAAGAATCATTTGGTTTCTTTTTTCTTTTTATCTATATATCTATATATTATATATGTATATATGTTTTTATATATTTATTATTGATTTCATATATATATATATAATGTTCTTATCATTCATAATATTTACAATATATGTGTGCCTATGATATGATAGAGAAAATCTATATAAATTATACATATATTCAGAAGATTATGTATCATCGATAAAATATTGTATATATCTTAAAGATTATGCATCATCGATAAAATATTGCATACATCCTGAAGATTATGCATCATCGATAAAATATTGCATATATCCTGAAGATTATGCATCCTCGATAAAATATCGCATATATCCTGATGATTATGCGTCCTCAATAAAATCTTGCATATATCCTGAAGATTATGCAAATGTAATATTTATTATATAGTTGATGGATATATAATGAAAGAGATGAATACATATTTATATATATGTTCTTGTATTCTTTGAGGACAATGAAAAGTAATCTAATATCGATATAGATTTTGACAAATATTTCCTGAAGTAAATCTATATTTATCGAAGAAAAAAATGATTGTATTTATGTGAATACAACTAAAGAATCATTAAAAATGATTATTATTGATGCAATTTTATAGTGGGTTTTGAATACCCAAAAGAATGTTAAGAAAATTGCATTGAAACATCAAAGTATAAGAATAACAATGAGCATGACTAATGTTATTTAAATACATGAGGCATGTATTTATTGTTCATCATTCCCTGCAGAGAATGATACGAATTGAAGTCAATTACTTTTAAAGATTCCTCGTATTAGTCATGTTATTATACATTGTTATTACTTGCAATGTTGGAAATTATTGAATCTGACATATGTTAAAGATTAAATTTTGCATACATCCTGGAGACTATGCAAAAATTACAT
The DNA here is from genome assembly GCF_029168945.1 of Cannabis sativa. Lineage (NCBI taxonomy): Eukaryota > Viridiplantae > Streptophyta > Magnoliopsida > Rosales > Cannabaceae > Cannabis > Cannabis sativa. Next base: position 68,135,502 of record NC_083601.1, read on the forward strand.
TCATATATTCTTTGAAATATCGTAAAAGAAATTGTTGAATAATTTCTCATATTTTTATGGATGAACAAGTAATAAATTTTTAAGAAATTTATAATAATGTTCTACTTGTTCAACGTCATTCCCCGAAGTGAATGTAATGATTTTAAATAATCAATGACATTATTTACTACTCAAATATTTCCAGAAAAAGTAGAAACAACCAAAAGATGAGATACAACACATAATCAAAGTGCATGAGATCTATATATCATGTGTGGAATTGAATAATAGTGGTCGCGTACCTGTAGTACGGACACACTTATAATCAAGATAAAAGTATACTTGATTATTTAATAGAATGTGAATTGTACAAACTTATTGTACATTTAGAATATTTAAATATCATTACCTAAAGAGAATGAATAGACATGAAATTCTATTTCAAAGAATATAGATTTCACATATATTGGTAATGCCAGAAACAAATTAATATATACATATTTTATTTATTTCTTGAAATCAATAGTTTCAAACTATTGTTGGTACAGTATATGTATATATATATAGTTACTATATAATTCAGTTTGCATATTCCCAAAAGTGGATATATAATTTACTAATATTTGTTAGTGATCCAATATAATCAAAGTGATAAAGAATCACAAAATGATTATTTGAAAAGCTTCCTGAAGAAGTCTTACATACAATTGCTACTTTGAGTAGTAAAATATCTTTGTATGTACCTAGATGTATAATTTTTATCTAGTTATGAAAGTGATAATAAATAACTTATTATATGTACTTGTTGTACATTTAAATATATAATGTATCAAGTCATGATAATTAGACTGATGAATAGTCTATTAATAAATTAGACGACTTGTTAAAAAAGATACCAGGAAAAATGAATGATATATTATGGTTATATCTATTTAACCATTACAATAACATGATGAAGTTGTCATGTATCTTTTAAATTATACACATCATTGAATTGATGATAGTGATTCCTGAAGAAATATAAAGTTTGATAAACATAATAGTGACTCCTGAAGAGTGTATATGTTTTGGAGAATAATATAATTATATTATTCGTGTATATAAAAATGAAACTTGTAATGATTATGTTGTAGTGATTTTACATTACCTTGTGAAAGTTTCATTGAAATACAAATTATAGTGAACCTGAAGTTCATGAATTGAGTTATTTTGACATGATCAATCATATGCAATAAATTGTCAATGGATTTGACTAAATTTTGTTGAAGAACCAAAAGATTCTTCTCATTGTTAATTTATAAGGCTCAAAAGAAGAATGTGCATATATTTGCACATAGAAAATATTTAAATTATATTTCTTTAACAATCTTGAGCTATTGTTAGATTTTTATTGCATAGTTTCTTATCGATGTGATAAGATTATGTAACGCCCTAATGCTAAGGCACGCTACAGTGCTTTTTCAATTATTGTGCAATCTTTGCTAATCAAAGAAATTTCTCGAAAAAACGTGTCAAATTAAAACTTTTGCTTTAAATATTAAACTTTGTAATATAATATAATATTTACAAATCCCGGGATCCCGATTTCAAACTTCGTAAATTTACTTTTTAAACTTTACATTTCAAAATACATAATTCTCAGGTCGCACAGCGACTTTCAAAATATAATTCCCAGATGTCCCGAGACCGAACACTCCAGGTCGCGCCACTTGACATGTACAATCTCACCTGAGCTCAGGTTCATTCCTGTTCAGCCTTCGCCTTTCCTTTACCTACACATGGAAGCAGAAACTGTGAGTCAACAGACTCAGTAAGAAATGCATATAACATACCATATAATTTCCGACCTGTAAATAGGCGCCCATACACCTATTTACAGAGCTTAACAGATGAGTATGAACGTTCATTACCAGGGTACAACCACTATACCACATACACATCGTACCTTACTGTACGAGTGTTGGTAGGGTTTATCCCGATCACAGAGTAACACTGAGTGATGTACCACACACCTTAGCATTTTTCCATGCTTGTGTTGGTATCACTGTATCGTACTCATAATCACAACAATCACTGTACAAATGCACTCTAAAACTTATTCATACAAGTGTTGGTAGTGTTTAACATAATTCAAGCATGCATATATAAACACATATACACACATTCAGATAATCACATCATACATTATACACAGTTCTTACCTGTTTTCCGAATTCAAGTGTGCTGGCCGACCTGAACGGAATTCACGTGCTAGATGGATGCCCTAATCACAATAATAGTAATACAGATGAGTGACTCGCTAAATCACTTTCCGGGACTTAAAACTTGAAACTAAAAGTTTCCCTATCGATAAACCTCATGACAATACCCTAAATATCTCAAAATTGGCCAAAACTAGGGTTCTGGAAATTCCCCCAGCAGGTAGACCGGTTCCCAACCGGCATCCCGATTCTGGGTCACCAACCGGTCGACCGGTTGGTACAGACCACCCAGAACCGGAATTCCGGTTCTACTGCTGGGAACCAAAAATCATCCCCCTTGATTCAATTCAATCCCAAACTTTACCAAACTCTCCAGTATACCTATACAATGCATAAACATCCATTTCCAACCAACAAATCACAGAACAAACCAATAATTCAATTTATGCCATTAAAGCTCAAAGCTTGAGTTTCAAAACTCAAGCTTGCTTAAAACCATTCTCAAGCATCAAAAACAATAACTAGGGACTCAAATCAGCTCAACCTAACCCCAGAATTCAAACCCTAAGCAATTCAAAACCTAACAGCTCCCAACACCAAAAATCATATATTCAACCTAAATAAAAAGCTTAAAAACAAATAAACAAAGGTCTAGGGCTTTACCTTAGTTGAAACTTCCTTGAATTCTAGCTAATTCCCAGAAAAATGGAATGAAAATGTTGAACCTTGCCTTGGTTTGCTTCAGCCGAAGGAAAGAGAGAGAGAGAATTCAAGAACAAAGCATTTTTTCTAATTTTTCCTTTTCTTAATTTTTCCACAAAAGAAAAGAGTTTTTTTTTTTTTCCTTAAAACTCTTTGCTGAAAAAAATATCTAGATTAGGTGTCAAAAACCTAGGCAGCCACCTCACTCACCTTAAGAAAAGACTAAAATGCCCTTTAGACTTAAACTAGGGTATTTCTTTAAAACTAGGGGTAAAATGGTAAATTTCCATAACCCCGCTCAATCCCGATAATTAATTTTCTCTAAAATATTCCCCACTATGAAATAGGGTTCTAAACTTACTCATGTGATTATCTAGCCATCCATCGCATTTTCCGTTGTCGCCGAGCAAAAATTACAAAATTAACATATTTCACATATAAACTAAATAATACCCCTAGAGTTTAATAAAATCTCCGGAATTGAGAAATTATAACTCTAATATTTATTTCTAAATATTGGGGTCCACAAATAAATTAATTCACAAATAATAATAAAATAATAAAAAATTAGCGCTAATTGCCTTTTCTAATCCACATTACTAGAGCGGTCATTACAGATTATATAATCATGCATTTACAAAATGTGTAAATTTATGTATTTCTAATTATACACGTATGACTCATTCTGAGAAATGAATTAAGTTCATAAGGATTGAACTTGAACCTGAAGTTCAATGTCATATAGTATATATGAGTTTAAACAAATATTGATTCATTGTGATATACTGAAATCCCTACAGGTATATTAATATTATTAGATATCACAATTTTTAAAAATTCTCTCGATCAGGGGGAGAGAAGCAGTTGGGATCGATGATAATTTTTGAAAAATGATCCTTGCACAAAGTATATAAGAACAATATAGTTCAAAATGATATATACCAACTGCAAATCAATATTATTCAAAGTTGAGATAGAATGAGTTGAAAACGCCTGAAGCGTAAATGAACAATGTAGAAATTATTAATAAATGTTCATTTGATTTGCCCTGAAGTTGTTAAATCTAGAGGTACTCATGGAGATACCTTAATGTTATAAAGTATTAAAATGATAACCGTGATGAAAACGGTACTCGAAAAGACTCCCAAGAGAAGTTAGACATAACACATTTGATCATAATTGAATCCCTGAAGTGATTCTATATAGGTACCTATAAATGATAAACATATTTGAAAAATATGTAATTTAAAGAGATCTCTATAAGTTATGTCAATATGGGAGGAAATTATCATTTATTGAAATTTTTGTCGACAATAAATATTGAATGTTTGCATATGCAATAAACTAACATGAGATAGCAAGGATCATGGTATTAGATTTGTCGAGAATCATCGACATATATTTTGATTTTTGGCCAAAATATTATGACGCAATCCAGGCAAATTTACTCACATAAAGTGAAGTAAGACTTGTAGGGTGTGCAAATAAATATTTCTAATGAGAAATTTGCATATATGTATTTGTACATAATGAATTGTTGTACAAAGTTTGCATAGACATGGGATTGATTGAAGTAAGGCTTAAATATTGAGAAAATATAATCATGATTTGATTATAGCCTGGAATATATTTTATGAGGATTAGTGAGAATTTGAAATAAGCCTTACTTAAAAATTCTAGAAGAATTTAATACATATGTGTAACGCCCCGATATTTTGCCTTATTTTACAAAAATACTATTTTCATGCATAATTTGAAAAGATAAAAAAAATAATTTAAATACAACAGTGGATTTTAAAAAAAAAATCAAAATGCAACAGAGAAGGATCCTTCATTTGTAAAACAAGATACAGTAAGTAAATAATTTTAAATAATGCATTTCCACTGTGTTAGATTTATCAACTGCTTAAAATAAAACTAAGGCACCACTGGCGTTCTAGATCGTTTGTCCGCCCGTAGCCGCTCACAGTATACGTACCAGAACTGACCCTGCTCACTATACATACTTCCCTGTCTAATACCTGTAGGGGGAAAGTAAGGGGGGTGAGCTAAAAGCTCAGTAAGGAAATGCTTATCAAACAATACCATATAATATCACACATACCATTAATGCATTTATTAAGTTTTAGCAATATCATACATGCTCTTTTATAACTATAACCAAATAACTGTACATATGGAAACCTTTATCATACAAGTCTATACTATTTGTTCACACCGTACACATATACAGAGATCATAACTCCAATATCATACTCATAACATAATCATATCAATACTATAGATAATAATAACATTATCACAACATTGGCATATCATAGCCATTACTTACATAACCCGGGCCTAGCCTGACCCTTCAATATCCTGGGCCTAATCTGCCCATATAATAACATGGGCCTATGCAGCCCTACCATTGTTATAGGATAGGGTATCTCTATATTCAACAGTAACATCACTGTATCATACCCACCATAACAATCTCATACACGACTCAGTAAAATGTAGGGTAGGGTATCTCTACATTCAACGGCCTTATCCCGTATCACACCCCACCATGGTCCCCCACTTTACCTGAGACGTTAGCATACAACATACAACATATAACATGCAACATACAATTACATCATACAACACACAACCTGAAACATACAAATACAACATACAACATATACAAGTCATACAACCATAATCTATGTATCAATTCACAAACTCATATTGTGTCCATACCACACATTCTCAGTACCATATACATATTCATAAAAACAAATCATAAGTCATATTTCAATACATAAAGAATTTAAATGCAGATAAACACATATAAAACTATCTAATTTCCTTACCTCAAATCCCGCTGCTTAAACTTGTTATCTCGTCACTAATACCTATAATAACACATGGGTCAAGGCCCTAACATTAAAATTCACACTCTTACAGTACAGCAGAAAGAATACTATTTTTGACCAATAACTACACGAATTCAGTAAAAGTTTCCTTCATAAAAATTATAGAAAATTCAATTATCTTTCCAATGATATAAAGATCACGAAGTATGGATTAAAACTGAGGGAGTTATGATAGTTTTACTGAAACTATTTCTGAGAAGGAATATGGAGTAACGAATCACAGTAGACATCGGAAATCCAAAGTTTTGATACTGAAATATTCCAAATCAGAGAATACTATCTTCATAAAAGTTTTAGAAAATCGAATTCCCTTTTTAATGACACTAAAATCTTTAAAATCGGAGTCATAACGTAAGAGATATAGGTATTATACCGAAACAGTTTTCTAGAAATCCTGAAACAAATGGATTTCGAACTACAGCAATAAAACAATAATTTTGACTTAGAATAATCAATAATTAGTGAATGGTTTCTTCATAAAACATTTAGAAAATTGAATTATCTTTTCAACGGTACTAAGATTGCTAGAATCGGATCATTATTCAGGGAGATATTTGAATTTTACTGAGACAACTTATATAGAAAATATGAAAAACGATTTACAACAAATAACATAGAAATAGTTATTTTTGACATAGATAAATTTCGATTCAGTAAAACCTTTCTTCATAAGAATTATGGGAAATTCAATAAGCTTTCTATAGACACCAAGATTGTGAGAATCGGATGAGTATTTAAAGAGATATGGCAGTTTTACTGAGACATGTTTTATTCTGAAAAATAAGAAAAGGAGACCTACGAATATTCTCCTATTGTGATCAATAAATAAGTAAATGTAGAGTTTCTTACCTCAAATACATCAAGCTGCTTGGATCGATAGACATAAGATGATGGTGATCAAAGATGAGAGTGAAGAGTGGTACGAGATTTGGCTAAGGATGTAATGGAAAGATGACTTGAAAATTTTAGGGTTAGTCTTGCTCAGGTGGGAAGAATAGAACGATATAATTTTAGGGTTGAAACCTATACTATCTGACTCGTTTAGTTTTATCAATAATAATAATATTAATATAATAACAATAATAATATGATAAATTATTAAATAAACAAATATCTAACTTTTAAATTTAAATTGTAAGCTCTCAATCTCGTAACTTTAGGCCTTAGTTTTGAACTAGAAAAATTACGAATTCTGATATAGCTATTTCTACAAAATTTATAGATCTTTAAATTATCTTTCCAACGCCACTGGAATCACCTCAATCGGAGTTATAAAACTCCAGATATGGTCATTTTAGTAAAACAGTTTCTAAACTTGCGAATTTCTCTAAACTTACGATTTTTCTAACATTAATCAAATAATAATATTATTTAATACCACTTATATGTACAATTAATTAAATCTAATAAATATATTATAAAAACGTAATGGACTTTCATATCGGGCTTGAATTAAACATTACTTACTCGTGAAAATATCATAATATTTTACTTTCGTAGTTAATACAACTTTAACTTTCTTTATAAAATTGGTACAACTACTCTAAGCAATAATATCAACTCACTAACAACACAAATAAATGAGATAATTATCCTCGCACAATTAATATCCAAACAAAAAAAATTAAATACTATTTTAAATTGGATATTACATTCTACCCTCCTTAAAAGAAATTTCGTCCCCGAAATTTAACTTACCAACACTCGGGGTGTTGAGTCTTCATGTCTTTCACCACTTACCGCATAACCTCCTTATCTACTATATGGAGCCAACAAATATGCATTTAACCTATATCTTGTCGATCAATCCATAAAACATATAATACAAATAACTTATTAATTAAGCATTATTATTTCTCTATACATTACTTAAATATCAAAACATACTCTATCATAATAAATTACATATACATGCTTTAAATACATAAGTTTTGCAATAGCATGCTCGTAATATTATAAAAAAAAATTCTTCTCTTATGACCATCCTTACATGACATTAAGAGTGAAACTATTTATTCTTCCATGAGCATCTTTACATGCCATTAAGAGTAAAACTATTTATTCTCTAAATGAACATCCTTACATGTCACTTGAGAACACATTATACAATACATTACACAGTGTCATTCTTTCAATTTCATAGATGTTACTCACTCATCGATAGACACTTGTTCCATGACACTTGGAAATAAACATGTAAGCTCTAAAAAAAAGTCTTCTATATATAAATATTTTAATGATCCATTTCGACCTTCTTTTTTTTTTTTTGTCTCACATTCACTTCTTGATATCATTTATCCATGTATTCATTGCACTCGTCACGCCTTCTCATTTTCCTAGGTAACTGATGTTGGTTTCTTTTGTAGTCTCTTTCTTGTATCACTCTATTGTATTTTCTTCGCTAACCTCTCCTATGCTGCTTGGTCCTCCATTACTCCTTTCAATCAAGTTGACTTGATTATGAGATTATCTTGTTTTTCCCATTAACTTTTTTTTTCTGCTAGGCAAACATGAGATAACAAATTCAGTCTTATTAAGATTTCAAATAGCTATGTCGAACTCAAGTTGATTATGTTTCGCCTCTTCCTCGGAGAAAGACGATCAAACAATTCCCAATCATGGTCCTCGCGGATCGGATCATCCATATAATATACAAAAGGAAACTCCAGATATTTGGTATCCTTCTCTTTGAATGAGATCTCAATTCCAGCGACAGTTTCATTAGATATCGCCCATAAGCATCTATATTTCATTTTATCATTTATTAACTAAATATTAACTAAGGGATGAACCTAATCCAGAATATGAACCATAAAAGAAAATACTGAGTAAATCGATCACCAGAACACTAGTTACAGTACCTATTATCCAAAGAGGAATCCTTCCACTAGTATCAACCATTTATCCTACTTTCCTCCACATTTCATCAGGTGGTGTTACATTGCTATAGTGATGAAGTCTAAATCTGCAATGCTGATAGATTTGTGTAATTGTGTTCAATGATCGTTTCTTCTATTATACTAACCTTCTGGGTATAACATCACTTTCATATTTATGATACCATATATTTTTCTAACCATATTTATGTCTTACATATTGTAGACCTCTATAGCTCACAAAATAAATCCCAACTTCTTAATTGCACTGTTAAGACCTCCAAAATCTAAAACCAACTTACATTCGAGTACAGACCATCTACTTTTAGTTAAGTAAGATCATATATGCTAAAATATCGTAAGTGCATTAATAACCCTTTAAAACGAGTTCAACCCTAACATAGGTTAGGTAGCCCAATTATTTATTTATCATTTACTATTTAACCATAGGTTAATCATGTAATCTCATAATATATCAATCAACCAAGTTGTCGGGGTAAGGATACTATATACATAATTGGCAAATCATGCCGAACAGACCTTACTCTGTTCATCGTTACTATACCACCTACACCCCACTTGTATCTGATTTGCTACTAGAGACTCACTTCTTATAATTATTTAGCCAGGGCTCTTTGACTCGTACTTCCTAAACTACCCTAAAAAATAAGTCCATACTTCACTTAAGCATCTTCATTCCATATATGAATGCAATCATATACATCCATTTCTCTTTCCTTATAAGTTCCTCACTTCCAATTAGATAAACTTTATTTATTTTCCAAACGATGGCTATTGTCTTATTCCATCTTAGTATGTTCCTCTAGGATATTGCTCCATTACTAGCCCTCTGGGTCGAGAAAGTTTCAAATATATGTCTGAATTCTTAGCTCTTGACAACTTTAACTTTTGGCAGATCTGATGTCATTCTTTCCTTTAACACTATATAGCATAGAAATGCCACCTCTCTTGACCAACATTAACACTTTTGTAAGTTTTTTTTTTTTTATTTGCTTCTATTCACTTAAACATACTCATACTATTGTCCACAAAGCAAATCATGAGTGGATTGTAGTATCATTTGCATACTCTGTGCCTTTTATGTTGCTTGATCATTTCATAATCCCAACACTTCACAAAAACTCGTATGGTCCTTGTCGTTCCATGAAATTCTTGTAGATGTATCACATTAGTCCTAGTTGTGTCTCACTTGTCTCTTGCCTTTGAATGAGGCTTTCCTAACTTCTTCTCCTTGAGTTATGATCTACACCGTTGTTGTATCGATGGGTATTTAGAATCTAGGGATGTCACCCTTGAATATTAATTTCCCCTCTTCCTCAAGTCTTGAATTTATGATCTACTTTCTATAGTGGTTTATTTTTTCATCCTTTACAAAGATGTATCTATGATCTCTAAGTTGTCCAGTTTGAATTGTTCTGTATAGTTGTCCTCTGTGTTGACTCTCATTCATGTTGTACCCAAATTGTTAGTCGTGTCTAAATCTTCTTTTTCTTCCTCCTTTGAAATTGTCTTTATCGAAACCATGCGCATTTTACTTTATTGTCTCCTCACAAAGTAGCTGACCTTGAGTTTGAATCTTACAATTTTCCTTCGGTAATCTAATATTTGTTGATGCTCTACTTATCTCTTGGTGTTCAAGATACCTTCATAAGTCATTACTTTAAAAAAAATTATATCAGGTCTCTTTCTAACTTCTTATTCTAGATTCTGTTCAAAGGTGCTACACTCCTTTCTACGTGATGGCATAGTCCTCTTTGGACTAATTTGTATAATAGACTTTTCTCTAAAGTCTTCATATACAATATTCATACTTCTTACCATCTAACTTAGGGGTGTGTATCCATAGAATATCCATCAAGATAGTACTTGCTCCTTATAGGTCTATTCTTTCATCTTTCTTAATAAGTGAGTTTCATAAAATACCATATCTAGTCTAGTATAGCATCCACTATCTTAAATCATTCCCTACTCCCTATAGGTTGGGCTTCCTTTCATAACTAGGTGTAGAGACTTCATCTTTAACCATTTGTAGACAGGTGCAATTCTATGCATCGATACTTAGTTGGCTATTGGTACATTTCATTATGTGCTTCAAGTTCCACTACTAGTGTTGGTGATCTATTGCGCTGAGCCTGTGAAAACTCTTCAACAAATCGTCTTAGTCATGCTCACGTTCCTTCCAATGCCTCTATTAGATTGTTAGCCTTAACTACTATTGGATTCGATCTGGAACATCAACCATTTGTGGGTCAGCGGAACACACATCCTTAGCCCCCACCTCTACTGGTCGTTCCTTTCACATTGATTCTAACTGCTCTTCTAGTTTCATGTGTGAGCTCTTACAAGAAAGGTTGATTTAATAGAAACAAAAGAGTTCAATTATTGGAAGAGAAGATTCTATGTACATATCTAAACTTAATGTTGTCAAGCTTAACTAGTAATATTCTATTTATCAAATAAAGTCTTATGAACTCCTAATATAATTTATTCTAAATTTTCAAGAAAGGAACACGGTCCTTCCTAGTTCAATTCAAGACAATGAAGAAATATAAACATATTCATCTTCTTCCTAAAAAGTGTAATCAATCATAAGAGATAGAGGGTACTATTGGTGTCTCTAAGCACCACCTCAAATGAGGCTCTAATTATATGTATCACATATAAGACTATTAATGGCAATAACAAGAAAATTAAAACTAACACTTACATAATAGTGAGAGGGATCTTTTTCAGTCTTCTGTATGTATACCGTGAGTATCCTTCGGGCTAACGGACGATCGGCTCTGATACCAACTGTAACGCCCCGATATTTTGCCTTATTTTACAAAAATACTATTTTCATGCATAATTTGAAAAGATAAAAAAAATAATTTAAATACAACAGTGGATTTTAAAAAAAAAATCAAAATGCAACAGAGAAGGATCCTTCATTTGTAAAACAAGATACAGTAAGTAAATAATTTTAAATAATGCATTTCCACTGTGTTAGATTTATCAACTGCTTAAAATAAAACTAAGGCACCACCGGCGTTCTAGATCGTTTGTCCGCCCGTAGCCGCTCACAAGATATACGTACCTTAACCGACCCTGCTCACTATACATACTTCCCTGTCTAATACCTGTAGGGGGAAAGTAAGGGGGGTGAGCTAAAAGCTCAGTAAGGAAATGCTTATCAAACAATACCATATAATATCACACATACCATTAATGCATTTATTAAGTTTTAGCAATATCATACATGCTCTTTTATAACTATAACCAAATAACTGTACATATGGAAACCTTTATCATACAAGTCTATACTATTTGTTCACACCGTACACATATACAGAGATCATAACTCCAATATCATACTCATAACATAATCATATCAATACTATAGATAATAATAACATTATCACAACATTGGCATATCATAGCCATTACTTACATAACCCGGGCCTAGCCTGACCCTTCAATATCCTGGGCCTAATCTGCCCATATAATAACATGGGCCTATGCAGCCCTACCATTGTTATAGGATAGGGTATCTCTATATTCAACAGTAACATCACTGTATCATACCCACCATAACAATCTCATACACGACTCAGTAAAATGTAGGGTAGGGTATCTCTACATTCAACGGCCTTATCCCGTATCACACCCCACCATGGTCCCCCACTTTACCTGAGACGTTAGCATACAACATACAACATATAACATGCAACATACAATTACATCATACAACACACAACCTGAAACATACAAATACAACATACAACATATACAAGTCATACAACCATAATCTATGTATCAATTCACAAACTCATATTGTGTCCATACCACACATTCTCAGTACCATATACATATTCATAAAAACAAATCATAAGTCATATTTCAATACATAAAGAATTTAAATGCAGATAAACACATATAAAACTATCTAATTTCCTTACCTCAAATCCCGCTGCTTAAACTTGTTATCTCGTCACTAATACCTATAATAACACATGGGTCAAGGCCCTAACATTAAAATTCACACTCTTACAGTACAGCAGAAAGAATACTATTTTTGACCAATAACTACACGAATTCAGTAAAAGTTTCCTTCATAAAAATTATAGAAAATTCAATTATCTTTCCAATGATATAAAGATCACGAAGTATGGATTAAAACTGAGGGAGTTATGATAGTTTTACTGAAACTATTTCTGAGAAGGAATATGGAGTAACGAATCACAGTAGACATCGGAAATCCAAAGTTTTGATACTGAAATATTCCAAATCAGAGAATACTATCTTCATAAAAGTTTTAGAAAATCGAATTCCCTTTTTAATGACACTAAAATCTTTAAAATCGGAGTCATAACGTAAGAGATATAGGTATTATACCGAAACAGTTTTCTAGAAATCCTGAAACAAATGGATTTCGAACTACAGCAATAAAACAATAATTTTGACTTAGAATAATCAATAATTAGTGAATGGTTTCTTCATAAAACATTTAGAAAATTGAATTATCTTTTCAACGGTACTAAGATTGCTAGAATCGGATCATTATTCAGGGAGATATTTGAATTTTACTGAGACAACTTATATAGAAAATATGAAAAACGATTTACAACAAATAACATAGAAATAGTTATTTTTGACATAGATAAATTTCGATTCAGTAAAACCTTTCTTCATAAGAATTATGGGAAATTCAATAAGCTTTCTATAGACACCAAGATTGTGAGAATTGGATGAGTATTTAAAGAGATATGGCAGTTTTACTGAGACATGTTTTATTCTGAAAAATAAGAAAAGGAGACCTACGAATATTCTCCTATTGTGATCAATAAATAAGTAAATGTAGAGTTTCTTACCTCAAATACATCAAGCTGCTTGGATCGATAGACATAAGATGATGGTGATCAAAGATGAGAGTGAAGAGTGGTACAGATTTGGCTAAGGATGTAATGGAAAGATGACTTGAAAATTTTAGGGTTAGTCTTGCTCAGGTGGGAAGAATAGAACGATATAATTTTAGGGTTGAAACCTATACTATCTGACTCGTTTAGTTTTATCAATAATAATAATATTAATATAATAACAATAATAATATGATAAATTATTAAATAAACAAATATCTAACTTTTAAATTTAAATTGTAAGCTCTCAATCTCGTAACTTTAGGCCTTAGTTTTGAACTAGAAAAATTACGAATTCTGATATAGCTATTTCTACAAAATTTATAGATCTTTAAATTATCTTTCCAACGCCACTGGAATCACCTCAATCGGAGTTATAAAACTCCAGATATGGTCATTTTAGTAAAACAGTTTCTAAACCTGCGAATTTCTCTAAACTTACGATTTTTCTAACATTAATCAAATAATAATATTATTTAATACCACTTATATGTACAATTAATTAAATCTAATAAATATATTATAAAAACGTAATGGACTTTCATATCGGGCTTGAATTAAACATTACTTACTCGTGAAAATATCATAATATTTTACTTTCGTAGTTAATACAACTTTAACTTTCTTTATAAAATTGGTACAACTACTCTAAGCAATAATATCAACTCACTAACAACACAAATAAATGAGATAATTATCCTCGCACAATTAATATCCAAACAAAATAAATTAAATACTATTTTAAATTGGATATTACAATATGACAAAGATCTTTGTATGAAATAAAGACATGTAAGTAAATTATTATTTGAAAAATACCTATGGTTGTCTATGCAATATAAATACGTAAATTATACGTTGTGATAGACTCTTGAAGAGTTTTTTAATTAATTGCAAAACAAACTTTTATTTCTTTTGTATATCGAGAAATATTAAATGTATAAAGTTTGTTCATTAGTATTGAAGTCCTGAAGTACTTCATATGTATTAAGAATTATAGATATATGATCATTTGATATGAAAATTAAGATCATACAACAAGATGGAACAAATATATGGTCTTGGAGTACCATCATTGTCACAAATTAAAATTTATAGTACCATTAATGTGTTATGTTCATATCTACTTGAAATTTTAAATTTTCGTATGAACAAAGTTGTGTACACATATGAATGATACAATTAGTTGGATAAAGACTAATGTTCCACGAACCCCTCATCTATAATTTAGAAATCCATACATACTCTGAAAGAGTTATAGAAAATATATGATCAAAGATTATATATGGTGATATTTTAAAAGTGATAACAATAATCTTATGAGATTTATTATCACCAAAAAAATTATGGATCATATGTGCATGAGGGGGAGACATATTTATGTTGCACTCTTTTTCCCTTAGTTCAGGTTTTGTCCCACTGGATTTTCCTGGCAAGGTTTTTAACGAGGCAACTTGCAAATAATTATGAATATGAAATATATATTGTACTCTTTTTCCCTAGCTCAGATTTTGTCCCACTGGGTTTTTCTGGCAAGGTTTTTAACGAGGCAACTATAAATCATGTTAACATACTTGCATTTTATGAAGCAAGTAGAGAATGTGTGTGAGTGAGATCATTGACATAGCATATTCGGGAAACATATGGATTGCACTCAATAAAGAAGTATCAACCCAAGCAATTCTCTATGGATAATACTGCTTGCATCGCTCAACTAAAAGGATGGTACATTGAAGGAGATAGAGTCAGAACACATTTCACCAAATTCTTCTTTATACGCTTCAAGAAAATTCATATTGGTGTTCAACATATTCAATCAAGTGTCAATCTTGCAAACTTATTCACAAAGTTATTACCAACATCAACATTTGAGAAGACGACAGATAAGATCGAAATTCGTCGATTAGAAGATCTCCACAAATGCCTAAATGAGGGGGAGTTAGTTTACACTATACTCTTTTTCCTTTGATCAAGTTTTCAGCAAGATTTTTAATAAGGCAGTTATTATGGACATCCAAGGGGGAGTGTTATAAATATTAATAATTATGTGGATGTCCAAATCTTTTATTTATTACCATGAGTTGTAATCAACATTCCTCTTTTCCTTAGTTTCCCTTTTTCTTAGTTTCTTAATATCTCACTCTTGTATTTGTATAAATAGGGGTTCACCCCATTGGAATAAACAACTCAGAAATTCTCATTCACTTTCTCTTTCTCCTTCTCTCTTCATCTTCTTCTTCTTTCTTTTCATTTACTTTATATTATTTTAGATTATTTTATAACAGTTTTTTAATTTAAAACCCATAATTTAGCAACAGTATCACTACAAATTTAACAAAATTAAACAATAAACATGAATCTATCTTCTATATGAGGTACATATCCACCGATTTAGTCCTTATTAATAGTTTTAACATTATTTACATATATAATTTAGGAAAATTTATAGTTTTGTATACATTATATAATTTTTTTACATTATATAATATAAAATAATTTATTTATATTTAATTATACATTCTATATTAAATATATAAATATAATTTTAATTTTCTATACAATCTATATAAGGTAATTAATTTAACCTAAATTTTATATAAATAAACAATAAACATACATATTTTTTCTTACAACAAAAAAATAAAAATAAAATAAATATACATATTTTATTTATAAAACTATACATTAAATATATTAGATTAATAATTTATAAACATTATCAATATAAAATATAAACATAATATTTATACATAATTTTACATTTGGTTATAGTATGTTTCTTAAAACAAAATAAACGTAAATTTTTTTATTTTTAAACTTATTTATAAACTTTTAATACATAAATTATATTGATTCTATTGAAACATTATCATTAGATCAATAATAGCATTATAAATATTAATAATAATCAAATATTTAATAAACATGCATATACGTTGTTTATAAGGCATAAATAAATTTTTAAAATATGTTTGTATATATATAATTTTGTATTAAATTTTAATAAATATATTATTTTAGTAATACATCAAAATATAAATATTGACTTAGGTATTTTTATATTTAATTTTATG
Organism: Cannabis sativa; assembly: GCF_029168945.1. Classification (NCBI taxonomy): domain Eukaryota; kingdom Viridiplantae; phylum Streptophyta; class Magnoliopsida; order Rosales; family Cannabaceae; genus Cannabis; species Cannabis sativa. The sequence goes on from NC_083601.1 coordinate 68,152,153, forward strand.
CATTCCTTCTTTTTTTCAAAAAATTAATTAAAAATAATCAACATATTAAAATGGTAAATATTTATGTTTATTTTTATTATATAATGTGAAAATAAAATTATTCATAAATATTTATAAAATTATGTAAAATTGTGTAATTATATTTTTCTGCATATTTTTTGTAATATAAATAATTTACTTGTATATAATTAAAAATTGCCCTATAATTTAATTTCTCTAACTCCAACAATAATCAACAAGAGAATGAAACTAATAATATAAAAACTGAACAGATCAATAATTCTAAAAATTAATACTCTCAAAATTTACAAACAATTACAAATTTTCTCCGGATCAAAAATTTCAACCACTATTGCTTGATAGAAACATGAAAAAGGGGAAAAAAGGAAAGCAAACAAAATTATAAAATCCCTGATATAAACAAAACACAAATAAGTTTAATAAAAATCATACCTTCAATTTTCACAACGATTGGAGTTAGCTAACTACGTCTGATTAAGCTTTAGCGATAAGGATTGATCGACAAACAGAGAAAGCTTCCTTTTCTTTTTTTTCTTTTTTTGTTTGGAGAGCTTCATCTTTTTTTTTTTTAAGAAATTTTGTCCCCCTCCTCTCTACTTCAAGTCTGTCACTTTAGCGCACATACTCTAATAAAAAACTAAAGTCGCGTTTGGTTGAGAGAAATAAAAATATAGGAATAAAAATGAAAATAACAATAAGAATAGAAATAGAATGCAATAAAATTTAAAATGCATAAAAATAAATTTATATCATGCATTAGAATAATCTTTCCTTCCATTTCAAAATGGAATAATCATTCCTCCAAAATGGTAGAAGAATGACATTGTAATACTTTAATATGCAACCATACAAAAAAATGAAATAAAAATTATTTTCTTTGCATTCCATTTCATTTTATTACTTCTAACTAAACGTCACCTAATAGTATTAAGTGTAATAATAAATGTCCAACTTATTACATTTGGAGTTAAATCTTAAATGCCCCTTATTTTTCATTTTTTTTATTAAAATATTATTTTATCTATTAATTAATATTTAATTAAATTGTATTCAACCGTTAAATCAAATGGAACTTTTAATTATATATTCAATACTAAAATTATATACACTGATAATATCAAAAAAAAAAAAAAATTATATACACCGATACCGTTATAAATTTTAATATAAATATTACCTATACTTTTATACTTAATATAAAATAATATATATCCACATTCCAATTTTTTTCGTTAGCCTGAAACTGTTAGCCTTTTTTAGTTTTTTCTTTTTCTTTTTCCATTACGTGAAAATTAGCCACTTCTTTATTTTTTTTCTTCTTTTAGTGCTTTTTATTCTCTACGTTTTTTTTTTTGAAAGAAGAGTTATACCAACATAGTTATTTATCTTAGCTTTGGTATAAAAAGTAATACTATAATAACTTTTTTTTGAAAAAAAAAAATACTCATGTTAATATCTAAAAAAAGTATATTTTTCTGCTCATATTTAATTTTTTTTTTTAAGAATAATAACTAATTTTTAAACTCAAAGAATTTTTTTATATTTATTTTTATCTCTTTTCATTACAATTTTAAAATTAAAGAATACTAAGTACACACTGTTAATTCTTTAAGTTCAAAATTGGCATTATTTCTCAATTTATTTTTCAAAATAGTCATTTTATTATGTAAAACCCATAATTTTTTTACCATCATCAAATATTATATTCAAAATAAAAAACAACATTCTAGTTTCTTTTATAATTTATTATGAAATAAAAGTAACTAAATATTTAAATTAAGTATGTATACTAACTAATTAGTAACTTTATTATTTGACACTTAAAGGCTACTTGATAGTATCTAAATTAATAAGTCTATTTTGTCAAATAAGTTTGATAGATTTTTTGCAAAATTTGTAAGAAAACTAAATAGTATCTTAAACATTAATTTCATTTAGCTACCATTATGTTATATTGTTGTTTAAAATACTTTACATTAATTTTTTTTTAGTAACATTTTTATTACTTTTAATCAGATAAAATAAAGTATAAACACTTATCCTATAACTTATTAGTAAAATTAGTATATATAATCATTTTTAAAAAAAAATATAGCATATATTATAATTTTCAACTAATTTTGTGATGTTTAAGATACTATTCAATTATTTTATGTGATTTTTTTTTTTTGTTTGAAAAATATTAAAATATCTCTATTATATAGACTTTGTTCTAAGTATATCATTTCGTAATTTAAAAAAAAAATTATAAACTTTTAAGAGTAATCAATAAAGGATTTTGAATATATTATTTGATACTTAAAAGCTACTTGATAGTATCTAAATAAGTCTATTTTGTGGAATAATTTTAATAGATTTTTTACAAAAATTGTAAGAAAGCTAAATAGTATCTTAAACATTAGTTTCATTACAAAACTTTCTTTTAACTACCATTATGTTATATTGTTGTTTAAAATACTTTACATTAATTTTTTTAGTAACATTAATATTACTTTTAAGGGAAAAAAACAGGAATATTCCAAAAAGGGTAAAATATTACAACAATACTGTGGGCCGGCCCAATCAACATTTGTACAACCCAAATTGAAAATATTACAAAAATACCACTTGACCTTACCTTCAGCCGCACGTCACAAACGGAGAGGATGAATGAACCTCCATCGATGCAGTCGGCTACGCAACCAGAATGAAACCAGATCGAACGTAAAACAACCATAAATTCCGTCGAATTTCAATAGGAAACAAACAAATCCAAGGATCTAAACAGAAATTTTTTTTAAAAAAAAGACCAGGAAAACCGTGGAGAAACTGAAATTCAACATTTGATTTCGGTTTTTATAGTGCAATATCACTCAAACGAGCGTCGAAAATTCAGATTGAAGCAATGTAAATCTGTATTGAACAGATCTGGAGCTCCCCCTCAAATCCAAAAAAAAAGGTATGAACTGAAATTTTTTTTCAACAATGATACACGTCATTTACAGTTGCATTCTGGTTGATTCACTGGTGTACAACAGGAAATTCAGATGGTAAAAACAATAAACAAGAACTGATTCTAATTAAGGAACCACGTGATACTAATAAGGTATTTTTATTTTTTTGCGTTGGCTTACAGTTGCATTATTGTTTTAAAATGGTTTAAAAATCATGAAGAAGTGTCAAATGACAAGTACCAAGAGCTAGCATATATACAAGGTAAGATTTATGTTAATAGTAGCAAATTAGTTTTATAATAGTTGGAAATCGATCTGATTCGAATAAACATGATGAAAAATGACAATGAGTAAGAACTATGTAATTTTGGGGATAGAATTGTGGTTTTTAAGTTGGTTTACAGTTGCATAATCATTTAATAATAGTTTCATTACGTTTTTTGCAGGAATTTATTTTGGAAAAGATAGAGGACAAAACAGTTTGAGAAATGGTTAGTTTCCCAAAATTTAAATGAAGTTTCTTAATAGTTTTATTCTCGTTTCTTTGTAGTTTATTAACAACAAAAAAATGGCAAAATCAGGAATCAGGACAGGAAATACAATGCTTGAACAAAGGGACAGAGATAGAAGTAAGTTTGTACTCTATTTCATAACAGAATCAAACCAGTTTTAAAATTCGTTGCCTCGGACTAATAACCATTGCAAAAACACAGGAAAGGAAAGACATTCCATTCCTAGTCTTCTACAATGGACAATTCGATGATCGAATGGATTATGAAAATTATGAAGCCAGTGGACATTACATTTCAGCCAATTGTAACTATGAAGATTTGCAACAGAAACTCAAAGATGTCCTGGAGTGCAACCAAGAAAACATTGTTTTGCAACTGAAATATCAAGTGAAGGAAGGATACCAACCATTGAGGATAAAGGATGATCAAAGCCTGCATTTCTACATACAATTCAAACTGAAAGACCCCGACTTCACAACATACCCAATGTGTGTGAATGTCATCAACAACCCAACAACAACCATCGATGCATCATTCTTGGGAAATGACAATTCATTAATTACACATACAAGCGCCTTCCAACCAATCGAATACAATGCAGCAACAACAGAAGACTCAACAAATCAACAACATATAATTGAAGCTACAGTACCAGAATTTGGGGGAGAAAGTTTTGACTTCATGGACTATGCAAAACTTGTGGCAGAGGAGATGGTTGAGCAACTGGAAAAACAACAGAAAAAAGGAACCAGAAATCACAGATTATGACGAACTACTAATCACAGATCCGCAACATCCTGAAATAGAAGAAGCACAAATATACAAAGACAAAGAAACACTGCAGAGTGTGCTTGGTTTCTATGCAATTAGGAACAACTTCCAATTCAAAGTTAAAAAATCATGTGCAAGAACATACAAGATTTGTCGTTTGGATCCAAAATGCAAGTGGGCACTAACAGCATCCAGAAACGGGCCAACAAAGTCATTCATCATTCGAAAGTACGACAGAAAGGTGATACACACTTGTGATCTAAACATCAGATTTGCCGACAAGAGACAAGCTACAACGAAATTGATTGGAAACTACATCAAGCCACAGTTCACCAACATAAAAACAACTCAAACGCCACAAGACATCAGAGGAGAAATGAAACACAAGTATGGGGTGAGAATGAACTACATGAAAGCATGGAGAAGCAAAGAGTACGTGCAAGAAGAATTACGAGGAAAAGCCAACGAATCATACAGGTTGCTGCCCGGTTTTTTGCACATGTTGCAAAAAACTAATCCCGGAACAATAGTGCACATGCAAACAGAGGATGACAACAGCTTCAAGTACTTGTTTTTCGCACTGGATGCATCAATAAAAGGATGGAAGAAATGCAAACCTATAATAGTTGTTGACAGAACTTTCCTTAAATCAACATATGGAGGTACATTGCTCTCTGCTTGTACACAGGATGCAAATGGGCACATTTTTCCACTAGCTTTTTCTGTTGTGGATTCAGAAAACAACAACTCATGGCAATGGTTTTTCACAAAAGTGAGAGAAACATATGGGATTAGAGAGGAACGGGCTTGATCTCGGATAGACATGAGAGCATAAGTAAGGCAAAATTTTGTCAAGTATTTCCAGAAATCACACATTGCTATTGTGTATACCACCTGTTAAGCAACCTAAAAGCAACCTTCAAGAAGAATGCAAGCAAGCTGGATAAACCATTCTTCGCTGCAGCCAGAGCATACACAGAGAGGAAATTTGAATACCATATGAGCGAGTTGGACAGCTTGGACATCCGTGTAAGACCATATTTACAACAAGTTGGATACCACAAATGGTCAAGATACCACTGCAAAAACAACAGGTATTCAACTATGACTTCAAACATTGTTGAATCTCTAAATGCAGCAAACTTGGCAGCTAGAGAGCTACTAATGACAACACTGATGGAGTCATTGAGAGCATTGATACAACAATGGACATACACAAACAGGAAAAAAAGCACAGAAAACAACAACATTTTTAACACCTACAGCAGAGAAGAAATTAGTCGACAACTTTGTGGACTCATTGACAGAAAATGTAATGAAATGTTTAATATTTTAGTTGCATTATAGTTTCTTAATAGTTTGTTTGCCGTTGTTATACATATTAACAGTTTTACACTTAATCCGCAGGTAAAACCAATAAACGAGACCATGTTCGAAGTCGTTGAACTAACCAGATCATGGGTCATCAACCTCAAGGAGAAAACATGCAGTTGCAACAGATTCCAACTTGATGAGTTACCGTGTGCTCATGCGCTTGCTGTTATAAAAGAGATGAACTTGAATGTTTACAACTACTGTTCAGGTTATTACACCACGCGAACATGGCTTGAAACATACAGCGGCTCAACATATCCGGTACACAATCACACAACTTGGGATGTGCCACAAAACATAAAAGATATCATTGTTCTGCCACCAAACCAAAAAATAAGATCTGGAAGACCAAGGAAACGAAGGTTTTTATCTGAATGGGATACAAAAAAACATAACAGGTGCAGCAAATGTGGTCAACACGGACACAATCGAAAGACATGCAACAATCAAGCAATAAAATAGATACATATGAAATATTTGAATTGTTTAATTTTGTGTGCAAATTCAAACAGGTTGATCTGTGATGTTCTAAATACATGGGATTTCATTTTTATGAAATTTGAAACAGTTTTTTAATAGTTGCAAAATCGTTTTGTTACAGTTGTGACCCTTTGTAAATATTAAGTACCGGAATGACTTCTTCTTTACAGTTTTAAAGGCAGTCAGTCAAGAATTGATAAAACATAACTAAAATAAAGGAAAAAGGATTAATGGAATACGAAGAATAAAAATACATTCATAGCACAATTTAGAAAAAATAAAAACAATGTTTGTATTCAGTTGGTTAATAGTTTCTCCATAGTTGTGCGACCGTATATAAGAACTTGAACAATTAAAAAAACAAACAACTTTGGGAAATACAAACCTATACAATAAACATATTATAAGGAGTAAATGTCAAATATCCTAAAAGTTTTAAACCAGGTACATAGTATAAAATCAAATATAATACCTACATTCAACCAATAACACTAAATATTGTCTGGTAATAGATTCAACAAATAACAGAAAAGAGTCACCAAATTAAAAGATCCTATTTTTTCAATTTAGATGCCTTAGAAGACTTGCTTTGCTTCTCATCCTCGCTATCAATGCTTTCATCAATTTTCCTTTGGCCGTATGAGAAGAAAAGTGCAGCAAGTCGGGTACGATAAACTTCGATGTCAAAGTCCGCAGGGACATCCTTTCCGTGGATAAAGAATTCAGCAAATGTAGCAACATATGCTCCGCAATCACTATAAAAACAGAAGAAAAAGTAAACAGTTTAGAAACTAAAAAACAACATAAAAGAAACTTAAAAGAAACACTCACTTTTTCTGCTGAGACGGAAGACCACTAATCTCCACGATTCTTAAGGGAGCTGTAGGGTCAGAACCTGAGGCAGGAGCTTGTGACCTATTCTTCCAGAAACCAAGTAAATCGAAAAACAAAGGCAGCAACACAGAATAAGCCTTCATGGCATTCCTAGCTGCAGCATTCATCTTCGCGGTCCTCAAAGAATTATACAGAAACAAAATCCCTTCATTCAAGTCAAGACGCCCAAACACCCAATGACTTTCCCTTCTTAAATTGATGATGAATAACACATGATCGGCTTCATACCAAGGCTTGGAACAGGGAATGCGCATACCTCGGATGTAATGCGCTATTGGGTGGGCAGCGTGAATGTGTGACATCTTAGTCTTCATTGACTTGGCCTTGTTATATTTGTGGTACAAAGCTTGGATGGAATCATCAAAGAGACAATCAGTAGTTGCAAAATTCAACGTCACAGCGGAAGAATATTTACCTTTTTTCCAAAGGTAATAGAATATGGTGTTCATATGCTGAGAAAAAAAACAACACAGAAACACAAATGAAAAGGTTGAACAATTGTAAAAAAACTGTAATACAGTATCAAAACTTAAAAACATTTATAAAGCAACTGAAAACAAACTATCATAACTACAATATAAATTGGAAACTTTACCGAGTCGTTCATAAACATGTCGCATGTAGCCAAATGATAAAACCAAGTTTTATCCTCAACATAATCAACACCTAGCCTAAAACCCGGGGTAAATTTCTTTGTGCCATCTTCATAACAATTATAATGCCTTCAACAACAAAAAAACAGCAAAAAAATAGCATTAAAACAAGAATAAAACTGAAAAATAAAACATAATACGAAAACAGATTTAATAAAAACAGTCACCTAGGATGTTTAAGCAATCCTTCACCAATCCAAGCGTCAAATTTTGCCTCAATCTCGGTAGATACGAGATCAGCAAACGCATCATTAAGAGCATAAAAGCCCTTCACATAAGTCACCATTTTGAAATCCCTATTATCCCCAGCTGATTGAGAACCTGAGGACATAAGCTCCATTGGAGTGCTCCCGACATCAGCAGACCCGAAATCAACAAAAGGAGATTTCAAGGCTGGAGCACGCTTCCTCTTATCCAACAGAGGTGTATCAGAGACAGTGTCCTCAGTTTCTTCATCAGTATGAAGGGCATCTGACTTTTGACCAACAACATCTGGATTGGGTGCGGGGACCTAAAAAAGAAAGAATGCATTAAAACAGTTGCAAAACAGACTAGAAACTATTGAGCAACCAAAAAGAAACCTAATTTTCTTGAAAACAATTAAAAATAAACTTACATGGATTTTACCAACAGCCTCCAAGCCAGCCAACACAACTTGATCATCATCTATTTCAAGCTGGCTTAACCCATCAAAGAAATCGTCCCCCTTCAATCGAGACTCATCGCCCTTTGGCTTCTCAACATCCTTAACATTTTTATCACTCCCTCCAACAGCCTCAGATGGATTCACATCAGTAGCGGGAACAGCAGTAACAACCTTGTCAGCATCATCAGCATCCCCACCAACTTTAACCAACTCACCACCATCGTCGGAGTCCGAATCAATATTTTCTGGATCAGGCAATTGCTTCTCATCATCCTCGGCATCATCATCGTCATCATCATCAGCATCATCATCTGAATCTTGAGTTACTAATTCATCCGATGACTTTCCCTGTATCAACCAACATAAATGAAACTTAAATAAAACAGTAAAGAAACTTTAAAAAAAATATGAAAAAACCTAAACAATAAATATGAATAGATACCTCATCAGAAGGACGACGATGAATGGCATTAACCTTCTCCTGGATATCCTAAATTACAGTCATTACGGATTTGAAATTAAGATCAACAAAACACCTCAATGAAATGAAGTCCTCGGCCAATGATGATTGATTCGAAATGACCATCTCCAACTTAGATTTCATCCAATCAATATCTGCTGAATCAGACTTCTTTAAAGATGACCCACCCTCAAAGGATTGCTTCGCTACACCACGGTCATCAATAGATTCATCGAGAAATAAACCGTCAAGTTGAAGCTGCTGCCTCTCTTCATCAGTAGGACGCATGTTTTTTATCTTCAACTGAACAGCATAATCAAACAAAGTATGAAAAAAATTAAAACAATTGGAAAAACTAAAAATTAACAACATAAATAAAACTGAAAAGAAACAGTAAAGAAACTGTAAATTACCTTGTCCAAAGGTAAATCAAAAATCTTGCCCTTCAAGTCTCGAAGAGTTGGATTTTTGGTGACGATGGTGTTGCTCCAGTTCAGAATCCTTGGAGTAGAAGATGAAACTCTCTTACAGAAAGAGTTCACCATTGCAGGACAACATTCATAAAACCAAACCGTGAAAACCCAAGGACATCCCAATGCCCTATACCAGCCATCATATTGGCCTCCCTTCTCTGCCTTCCTATTTTTCATAATAATCCCATGCTGGATCCTACCTTTGAATGAGTCAATTGTTAATTCAAATGATTCCCTACCCCAACAATACTCGTCCCACCGACCGCTATCCACTACATCTAGATCAAACCTAGACACTTCTTTGTCAGGAGTATTGCTAAGAAGAAAACACTGAATGAAATACAAAACAGCCATTTTCAAACTAAGAGACTCATCCAAACCCCACCGACTACCCTAAAAAGCATCCTCGATGGCTTTGTGGTCAATAGTTTTTACACCACGGAAACATGTTTCTACCAATTGATTTGTTTCCTGTGAAAACAATAACTTGTTGCAATCACCGAAACAATCTAATCCAAAAATCAAGTAAAATTCTTCCGCACTAAACCGTATGCAACAGCCAGCAACCTTAGCCCAAAACTCTTTAGGATTGGGCTGGAAAACTTCCCTTAAAAATAAACTATGTACGACTTGCGGATGAAAAACAAACTCAGGCATATCCAGAAAATGCCCAAACTGAGTTTGACGAAACAAAGAAAGAAAATTAACAGATAAAGTGTTCTTAATATTATCTACCACGGAAAAAACACTGGTGCATACACACTTAGATCTATAAAAATCAGAAGGACTAAATTTGTAGTCCCAAACCTGCAACATAACGAAAATGGCCACAATAAATTATAAATCGTGAATAAAACAGTATGAAAACTGTAATACAACTATAAACAAACTACAAACAAACTACCAATAACATACAACTACACAGAAAAAAAAAACAGTAAAGACCTGAAATCGTTTTGAAACGTAAAAAAAACAGTAAACAACTAACCCTAAAGGAGATCGAAACACATCAAACATAACAACACAATAAATTTTTAATAGTGAAAAATACAGTATGAAAAGAACAATAAAACTATATACAAACAACAAACAAACTACAAAACAGATACAACTATCGAAAAATAAAGAGCAAAGATTTGAAAATCGTTTTGAAACCTAAAATATAACAGCAAACAACTAAACCTAAAGAAAATTGAAAACACATCAAACATACCATTATTAAACTATTAAAAAACTTATAAGAAACTACAAACGACTGATTGAAAACACTAAACACGAAAACAAAACACAGAACCTATAAGCACAAAAAAACACTGAAAATAAAGAAAACAAAACCAAATTAAAGAACAACACCCAGAGAAGAACCAAATGAAATGTTAAAAACCAACAATAAATAACTAAAAAATTTAAAAACATAAAACGAAATGTGCAAATGAAACCCTAAAATTACACAAAGCAGAATGAACAAAATGTTGGGTTTTATGCCCTAAATAAAACTCATTTCAATATAATCAGATTTACTTATTAATATAGATCAGAAATAACATTTAATGTTGCATGGTTCACATGATTTATTTCATGATTATATGTACATAATGTATAAATTCATCTGAAACCCTTTTCACATACTTGATCCTGTTTATTGTGCTGTCAACACATTGGAAAGTAAACATGACTATGTGAATAAAGTTTTCTAGATTTATCAGACATAGGGTTTTACTGATATGATAATCTACAACAGAGTTTACTTGCATTTGGAGAAGTGCTATGTTCTTTCCAGAGCATTGGTTAAAGTAAGGCTCAGGTTGGATGCATGGAGTATGCATCGGAAGGGACTAATATTGAACTTTGACTTAGATTTAATTAAACTTACCGTAAAATCTATTCAAGTCAATATCGCCTAGTTGATCCTAGATCAAATGATCTTAATCCTGTTATGATTAGGCTCAATCTTGAAAGGCTATTCGTGTTCTTTGATTTGTTAGTTAAGCCTACTTTTAGGTCAGGGTGATACGTACATTTTGGGAACACGATAGTGCAATTGAGTGGGAGCGCTAGCATAAACATGGAATCTATAGCTTCTATCTGGCAAATAGTAAGCAAAGGATGATCTCCTTCGAGCTTGACCAAACGAACATAAATGGTGGAGTACTCATTTCACATAAGCTGAAATATCATTTATACGGGGTCAAGTGTTTTAAGGAATAAATACATTGTAGGGTGTAACGGTAATTTAATCCCTTTACAGTGTAGATCATTCATATAGAGGATCATTGATCACATTAGGATTATAACAATGGATAACTAATGATGTGTCTATATGGTGGAACATATAGAGCATTCTATATACTGAGAGTGCAATTCTAAGTTCTATGCGTGGATTCAACGAAGAATTAATAAGTTAGTGAATTTTAGTGCTAAATTCTTGATCTACTTATTGGAAGCTCGGTTATATAGACCCATGGTCCCCGCACTAGTTGAGATAATATTTCTTGTAAGACTCATGTAATTGGTTTTGATTAATCAATTATAATTCTCAAATTAGACTATGTCTATTTGTGAATTTTTCACTAAGTAAGGGCGAAATTGTAAAGAAAGAGTTTTAGGGGCATATTTGTTAATTATGATACTTTGTATGGTTCAATTAATAAATATGATAAATGACAATATTATTTAATAATTATTTATAGTTATTAAATAGTTAGAATTGGCATTTAAATGGTTGAATTAGAAAATTGGCGTTTTTGAGAAAATCAGATGCAGAAAAGGTAAAACTGCAAAATTACAAAAAGTGAGGCCCAAATCCACTAGTATAGGGCCTGCCACTTTTGTAGGAAATTTAAACTGATATTTTCATTATTTTAATGCCAAATAATTCAAACCTAACCCTTGTGGAATGGTATAAATAGATAGTGAATGCTTCAGGAAAATTACACTAAAATTTCTACACTTTTTTTCCTGACACTTTCTGAATCAGAAAAACCTGAGCCTTCTCTCTCCCTATCTTTGGCCGAACCCACTCTCTCTCTCTCTTCCTCTTGAATTTTGAAATCTTTAGTATATGAGTAGTGCCCACACACAGCAAGTGATACCTCAATCATAGTGAGGAAGATCGTGAAGAAAGACTTTCAGCAAGAAGGAGGTTTCAGCATCAAAGATTCAGAGAAAGAGATCCAGGTTCAGATATTGATAATGCTCTGCTACAGAAAGGAATCAAGGGCTAGATATCTGAACGGAAGGAGTCCTTATATTCCGCTGCACCCAATGTAAGGTTTCCTAAACTTTATATGTGTTTATTTCATCGTTTTAGAAAGTTCATATTTAGGGTGTTAATAAACATACTTGTGAGTAGATCTAAGATCCTGGTAAAATAATTTCCAACAACTGGCCTCAGAGCCATGGTAATTGATTTACTTGCAAGAAATTTGGACTTTAAAACGATTGTTTGTATGTTCTTTGGATGGTATCATGTTGTATTGAGTGTTATTTGATGATTGATTGATGTTTGTAAAATTTTCATGAAAAATAATTGCGATTTTATCTCTGGAATTATTTTTATTGGATAGTATGGAAAAAATTAAGCAAGTTAGCCTTTTACAGAACTTAATTTGGATTTTATTTGAATTAGTTATTATTTTTTGAAGATTTGAAAAAATCGGGTCTGTGCTGATATTTTCCTGCGATCGCAAATCTGTCAGTACAGTTCACAATTTTTTTTTGTTTTTCTTCGATTTTTCATGCTTTTTCATGGAATTAACTTCCGATTTTTGGTATAGTTTTGTATTTATACTATTACTATTCCTAATTCAATTCTAATTATCTTTTTGAATTAATTTAATATTTTTTAAATTTAATTCAAGATATTAGTGTAATTTGAATTTAAATAGAATTAGTATCTATCTTCTTGCTTAAAATATCTATCTTATTTTAAAATTTGATTATATCTTATCTTATTTTAAACTTAAAATAAGATATTTATAATCATGTAATTTTTAAATGATATAAGATATTTTGCTAATTTTTTAAATTTTGTTATTTTATTTATTTAAATTACATTTAAAATTTGAAAAAGATATTTATTTATCTTTTCTAATTTTTTATTTAATATTTATTTATAAAATAACATTTAGAATTTAAAAGTAGTTAGCAAATTTTGAAATGATATTTAGGTTGGTTGAAACCTAGTTTTTCAAAATTGTAGGTTTTAATTTTAAATTTAATTTTTTTTTTAAATTTCGAATTTTCAAATTTTTTTTAAAATTTTCGAAAAATTATTTTTTAATTAATTAATTATTTCGAAATTAATAATTTAATTTAAAATTAAATAAATCCTACATCCAACTATCCAGCTAACCTTGTTGCAGGAGTATGTGTTTTAGCTTGTTTGTAAGTTTTAAAAACCTATTATTACTTGATTGCAAATAGCCATGGTTACTTTTTGCCAGATCTAATGATCTGATGGCTCCCTTGGTCAAGTTAATAATTTGTAACAGGTATATTTACAATCTTCTTTCATCTGTGTATTACCTAGCAACATGATAGGACCCATCCAAAGTGTGCCTGTGTGAGCCTATGTGTTTAATTTGATTATAGATACATATAGGTTGTTGTTGCTAAAATAAATTATCATAGTTCTTGATAGAATTTATTTAGGCCCATTTAGTTATTGGGCTTATTCAATTAATAACAGTTGTTCTTATTAAGGTTAAATTCCTCTCTTTTGGGCCTTGTGTGAGAGTTGGGAGCCATAGAAGTGGGTACGACATACTGAACCCAGCACCCCCTCACATGAACCACCCCAATTGTGAAGGCCCATTTGCCTGATTTGAACAACTGTACTAGGTTAATTACACTAGTTTAACCTAATAAAAATTGATTAGCAACATAATTAATTTCATTTATTTTGAAACTAATTTAAGAAAATTATAGTTTAAAGAATTTTTTATTCTAAGCTAAACTATATGTATTTTCTTGTATTTAATTAAATATAGAATTATAACCATCTAGATTCTTTCTGGAACTTAATTTAAATTTTTCATTAAATATTCTTATTTAAGTTGATATTTAGTTATCTACAACTAACTAACTTAAATCTGAATATCTTTTGAATTTCAAATTTCAAAATTAAGTTGAGGAATTTTAGGTATTGGTTATTAAGATTCTTTAGATATTTTTTAAGTTAATATCTTTTCGAATATTAACTTAAAATGAAATATTTTAGATATTTTTTAGGTTAATATCTTTTCGAATATTAACTTAAAATGGAATATTTTTTAAATTAAGTGGTTACAACTTAATTTTTGATATTTAATTAAATTTAATTTTTAAAATATTTAAGTTCTAGATTTTTTCTAATACAACTTAAATTAGATATTTTTTCAAATTTTGTGGAAAAGATACTTAGTCAAATAAGATATTTTCTAGATAGTTATTTCTAGACTACTTATTATTTCTAATATTAAATAGGAAAATATTATAAATTGTGAAATTAATTATTTAAATAATTAATTTTGGTACAATTTATTTTAAGTATATTTTTCCTAGTATTAAACTAGAAATTAATAATTAAGCCTTCTCTACACTTAATTATTTATTTCTTGAATTTAATACATTTAATTAATTTGAAAATTAAATATCTAAGTTGATTTTTATCATCATACTTAAATATTTCTTTTTCATGACATTTAATTAAATAGAAAATTATTTTTAGTTGAAATTTATTTTTTCAACTAAATTTAAATAATTTTCAAAATATATTTTTTTATTTTATTAATCAATTTTCGAAATTGCATTTCTTAAATGCTAGAATTTCGAATTTTATCTTGAAAAATAGATTAAGTTGTAAATTAATTATTTATTTTAATTAATTCTTAGATCAACTTAAATCAATGATTTTTTTTCATTTATTGATTAATTTAAAATAAATTGAATTAAAGTATATTATTAGAAATTGAATTAATTAGTCAAAGGAAAATCTAGATAGGTGATATTTTTCCTTGAAGTATTTTTCTAGTGTATTTAATTAAATAGAAAATTAATATTTAAGTTGATTTTCATCATCATACTTAAATATTTGTAATTTTTCTTATATATTTAATTAAATAGGAAAATTATATTTTTTGTTGTAAATTAATTTTATTAATTAATTTTGGGCCAACATTAAATTAGAATAATTTTTCCAGGATTTATTTTTTATTTTAACATGCATTTTCGAAAATTGTATTCTTAAATACTTTAATTTTTCGAAATGCAATATATATTTATAGAAAATTAAATTTGAGTTGTAAATTAATTTTGTAACAACTTAAATTGAATATTTTTCTAAATATTTATTGGAAATTATTACTAAGATGGAAGAAATACATGTTATTTTCATATCCATCTAAGTAAAATTTATAAATATTAAATTAAAATTTAGAATTAGAATTTTTCATTCTAAATTGGAAATTTTAAATAAATATATATTTAAAATAAATAAATTAAATAAAGAGAATCAAAGAAAATACAACTCACTTTAAATAATGAGCTTGATTATTATTAAGATATTCGATCTCCATTGTTAGTCTTACAAAAGTTAAATGTTTTTAATATAACCTCGAGACGCTAGACTTCGTCCCCCTATGGATGGTTATTCGTTGAACGCATTTAACACCGTAAGATTTCATTTGATAAGTGTTTTGTAAGTTTTCGTCTCTATTAGACTCTCCCCTACGGTGACTACTTAGAGATAAACTTATGAAACATGAAACAATGGTGGAAGCTCATAAAATGAGAATAACCTTGACTCTCGCCTACCGGGACAACGTTGGATTCTTATTTTGATCGAATAAAAGGTTGCTAGAATGGTTTCTATTTTAGATTAGCTGACAACTCTATTCAATAAATGATGCTTTGACTCTCGCCTACCGGGACACTGCATCAGTTTGTTGAAAACCTTGGAAATTATTTAGGATTGTATGTTTTAGTATTTTCACTAGTCATTCCTACTTGCTATATGTTTATAATTTCTGAATTGTGTATGAATTTATATTGAACCATGTTATTTTCTGTTATTAAGTTGTAGTTTAATTTCGAATCTTCATTGTTGGTCTAACATGTTTGTTTTTCTAATGAGATAAATCCCTAATGGATTTTCACCATTAGACATACATAATAGTGTAAGATCTCGAAAGATAAGTATTGTATATGCGACATCTAACTGTTCATCAATTGATGACACCTTAGACTAGTATTTTTACAATATGAAACAAGAAGATTACATAAATAAGATTACTTTGTCTTTCGCTAATCGAAGCATCGTTGGATTCTTATTTATAAACGAAATTATCCTAATTCCTCTTAGCTTATTCATTTCGAATTAGCTTCAAAACATATCATTGGATGAATGGTCTATAAATCATTTCATGTCATTTTATATGACGCATATGATTATAATCCCGAAATTCTATTCCCAATTGATATAAATCCTCAATCTTAGAAATCTCCTACTTGTATGGGCAAATCTGACTTAGAGTTTGTATTAGTAGTGGTGGTCCAAGAAAGAATTACTCATTATATTTGGTTGAATTTAAGTCTTTGACTTTAATTTTAGAATCCAAACAGAAATTTTCTTATATTTCTAATTCCAGATACAATACAGTTACACTTTCTCAAGTGTTTAATGTCCATCTTTTATTAATGGATTCAAACTGTATGGAATATGAGTTAGGTATTCTGTGACCAGGATCCACTTGCACTATTCTAAGAATTCTTTTATAAACATATGTCATCAAAAGACACTACCACATTTTTTTAATCTATGGCATTTGTATCTTGTTCATAGTGGATTTGACAAGATCAATCTCTGCAAAGAGTTAATATGCCTATATCCACTGAAAGTAGTTCATCTCATTCGCAGATGGATGTACATTCAGGGGTGGACATGAGATTTTCGTTGTATTCTTAAAACGATCACTCTAGATTATACCTTTTAGCAAGAAATTTGAAATGTTTGAAAAATTTCATTAATTTCTAGCAATGGTTAAAACCATTAAGGTAAGTGGTTAAAGATCTTGCGAACTGATAGGGGTGGAGAAATAGTTAGTAGATATGCAGTTCAAAGATCATTAAATTGATTTTTGAATTATATCCAAACTTACCTCCCGTAAATTTCGAGTTGCATGTTGATGATTAGTTACTAGTCGTTGCCTAATTCCTTCTATGGTAATACAATTTCAGAATGATGTAATGGTTGTATACTTAATGTAAATCATTACTAGATTCATGGATGACCTAATCAAAATCTTAAGAAAAGCTAGAACTGTTAACCATGGTTTGTTAGTTGTTCTAAGTGATTAGGGGTGGACCGTCCCATTGTCAATAGATAAGAAAGTGTTTGTTCAAACAAATACTACTTTTCTAAGATAATGACTAAGTCTGAAAACAAGTAGCAAATAAAGGAGATATTTAATTCTTGATTCCAAAAGTGTTCTATCATCTTATATAACATATGATGATCCCACTGCCTCTGTTGTCTTGTCACAACCGAAGAGATCAATACCATTTAGTTTTCTTAGACATAATTCACGGTGCCTTGTCGTAGTGGGAGAGTTTCTAGGAACTCACCTTCTTATGACTTGGGAGACACTAGTGATTTAAATCCATTGTGAGTTTAAACAAGTAATGGATTGTCAAGATAAGAAACTAAGAAGAAAGCTAATAGAACTATGGTTTAATCCATTCACATGGAATAACCTAAAGTTTTCTATTACAAGGACATAAAAGGAAATTTTAGTTAATAAGTCTATTCTATAGACTTAACAAACTTCCTGTTCCTAGTATTATAGGTTTGAGTTTATCTAAACCTATGGCTTGTGGTATACCTGGTAATTACTTACTCTAATGCAAGCAACTTACTTTAGTAAGATGCTGAAGCATTTTCTTTCTAATGGAAATCTATAGAAGCTTCACAACTTCTTAGGCATAGATTTTCTTTATCTAAGGAAAAGTCTTAACTATTCCAGAAAAGATAAAGCCATGAAAGAATTTCTTATATCAACAGTGAGAGGTCTTAGATATGCTTTTGTATGCCTTAGACCAGACACCTGCTGTTGAGTGGGAGTAATGAGTAGGTATCAGATTAATCCAGGAGAAGAACATTGGAAGACAATCAAGTAAATCCTAAGATTAAGAAGAGAAACTATATGTTAGTCTATAAGGGTGTGTTTAAAACTCTTAGACTACACCATATCAGATTTCAAAATTTGCCTTTGTGCTAGTAAATCTTTCTGATAAGATGGTGGTTACTCTGGGGGTGGAATAGTGATTTCGGAGAAGTGTAAAAACCTATCTGAAGTCTCTAGGTCTACCAAAGAGGGACTGAATGTTAAAGTTGCAGGAAAGGTACTTATTCAGTCTAAGGAAAGTTCTATGCATCTTTGGCACCATTCTAAATTGCCTTAAACTACTAGTGTTAATTTCCTGATTAACCAAAAGTAGTTGCCAAAGGTATAGAATCCAGTATCCCAAGAGAGTAAGACATATAGAGAGGAATTTCACATTATCAATGATTTTGTGATTATGGAAGAGTAATGGTGGAGAAAAGGTTGTGGTTAATTCAACCTTTCAGATCCTATTACGAGGAGTTTACTACTACTACACTTGATTTGTATATGAAGGTGTTGAGATTATTTGAAACGCACTTTTTGTTTTATATTAGTGCAAGTGGGAGTTTGTTGGGTTTTATGCCCTAAATAAAACTCATTTCAATATAATCAGATTTACTTATTAATATAGATCAGAAATAACATTTAATGTTGCATGGTTCACATGATTTATTTCATGATTATATGTACATAATGTATAAATTCATCTGAAACCCTTTTCACATACTTGATCCTGTTTATTGTGCTGTCAACACATTGGAAAGTAAACATGACTATTTGAATAAAGTTTCCTAGATTTATCAGACATAGGGTTTTACTGATATGATAATCTACAACAGAGTTTACTTGCATTTGGAGAAGTGCTATGTTCTTTCCAGAGCATTGGTTAAAGTAAAGCTCAGGTTGGATGCATGGAGTATGCATCGGAAGGGACCGATATTGAACTTTGACTTAGATTTAATTAAACTTACCGTAAAATCTATTCAAGTCAATATCGCCTAGTTGATCCTAGATCAAATGATCTTAATCCTGTTATGATTAGGCTCAATCTTGAAAGGCTATTCGTGTTCTTTGATTTGTTAGTTAAGCCTACTTTTAGGTCAGGGTGATACGTACATTTTGGGAACACGGTAGTCCAATTGAGTGGGAGCGCTAGCATAAACATGGAATCTATAGCTTCTATCTGGCAAATAGTAAGCAAAGGATGATCTCCTTCGAGCTTGACCAAACGAACATAAATGGTGGAGTACTCATTTCACATAAGCTGAAATATCATTTATACGGGGTCAAGTGTTTTAAGGAATAAATACATTGTAGGGTGTAACGGTAATTTAATCCCTTTACAAAGGTAGATCATTCATATAGAGGATCATTGATCACATTAGGATTATAACAATGGATAACTAATGATGTGTCTATATGGTGGAACATATAGAGCATTCTATATACTGAGAGTGCAATTCTAAGTTCTATGCGTGGATTCAACGAAGAATTAATAAGTTAGTGAATTTTAGTGCTAAATTCTTGATCTACTTATTGGAAGCTCGGTTATATAGACCCATGGTCCCCGCACTAGTTGAGATAATATTTCTTGTAAGACTCATGTAATTGGTTTTGATTAATCAATTATAATTCTCAAATTAGACTATGTCTATTTGTGAATTTTTCACTAAGTAAGGGCGAAATTGTAAAGAAAGAGTTTTAGGGGCATATTTGTTAATTATGATACTTTGTATGGTTCAATTAATAAATATGATAAATGACAGTATTATTTAATAATTATTTATAGTTATTAAATAGTTAGAATTGGCATTTAAATGGTTGAATTAGAAAATTGGCGTTTTTGAGAAAATCAGATGCAGAAAAGGTAAAACTGCAAAATTGCAAAAAGTGAGGCCCAAATCCACTAGTATAGGGACTGCCACTTTTGTAGGAAATTTAAACTGATATTTTCATTATTTTAATGCCAAATAATTCAAACCTAACCCTTGTGGAATGCTATAAATAGATAGTGAATGCTTCAGGAAAATTACACTAAAATTTCTACACTTTTTTTCCTGACACTTTCTGAATCAGAAAAACCTGAGCCTTCTCTCTCCCTATCTTTGGCCGAACCCACTCTCTCTCTCTTCCTCTTGAATTTTGAAATCTTTAGTATATGAGTAGTGCCCACACACAGCAAGTGATACCTCAATCATAGTGAGGAAGATCGTGAAGAAAGACTTTCAGCAAGAAGGAGGTTTCAGCATCAAAGATTCAGAGAAAGAGATCCAGGTTCAGATATTGATAATGCTCTGCTACAGAAAGGAATCAAGGGCTAGATATCTGAACGGAAGGAGTCCTTATATTCCGCTGTACCCAATGTAAGGTTTCCTAAACTTTATATGTGTTTATTTCATCGTTTTAGAAAGTTCATATTTAGGGTGTTAATAAACATACTTGTGAGTAGATCTAAGATCCTGGTAAAATAATTTCTAACACATAAAAAGCCAAAATCTGGGTAAAGTGTAAATGAAGGAAAAGGGGGAAACGATAATGAAACTAAAAACCAACCTGAGTTCGATATTCAGCAGATGCAAGAGTTTTTTTCCCTGAAATTTCTGGAACCGTGTGCTCCTCCAAGTTGAGCTTCGTTTTCTTCGAAGAATGGGGTCTCCCACGCTTGGGCATTGGAGCATCAAAATCAAAATCATAATCTTCAATGATCGGGCGTTTACCCTTGGATTTGTTGGCCAAAGTTTTCTTGCCCATTTTCGATTTTTGTTTGAGAACTGGAGAAGGGGATGATGATGAACGAGTGATTGCCATCTTATAAATAAAATTGAAAAAAACTGAAACAGAGAGGGAATAACAGTTGATAAATCGTGGGCTTAGAGGGAGTTAAAATTTTGTGGATGAACAAAAAAGAAGAGGGAAAAACGTGATCAATAATGGGTGGTTAATCTTATGAAGGGAGGTTACTTGTATTCAAATGAAGTTAGAAACAGAAATGAAAAATCGAAAATGAAATGAAAAGAAAATGAAAAAAGAGAGGGAAGAGAGTGGGATTTGATTGATGAGGGATGGGGAAAGCACACGTGTATGTGCATGAAATGATGACTAAGTGGTATTTGTGTAATAAAACAAACATTGTAAGTAAAAAAGTTGATATAGGCGTGTAGGAGTATTTTTGTAATAAATTGTGCAAAATGGATTTTTCATGTAAAAATTTCTACTTTTAATCATATATAATAAAGTATAAGCACTTATCCTATAACTTATTATTAAAATTAGTATATATAATCATTTAAAAAAAAATATGGCATACATTATAATTTTCAACTAATTTTGTGATGTTTAAGATACTATTCAATTATTTTATGTGATTTTTTTTTTTTTAAATATCAAAATATCTCTATTATAGAAACTTTGTTCTAAGTATATGATTTCGTAACTTTAAAAAAAATTATAAACTTTTAAGAGTAATCAATAAAGGATTTTCTTATAAATTATTTTAGAAACTTAACAAACTTGTTCAACAAAATAAATTTATGTAGAACACAATTGGTACTTTTAAATATGAAATAACAAAATATTATTTGCTAACCTAAATAAATTAGTTGATATATTAAATTTTGTTAAATTTAAAATTTTTATTATTTTTGTTAACTAAATTTAGAAGAAACTTAAAAGTTACTTTTAATTTTTAATATTTTTTCGTTGACGGCGAAAGAATATTTGCTTCCCACATGTTAAAATGATCACCTCAAAGAGTAGATTGTAATAATATAATTTTTAAGCTCAAATAATTATCAGTGTGACTAGAAAATCTTTTTAAACTTTTGAGAGAGAAAAAAAATAAGAGAGAAAAAGTAATACTAATTACTAAGGTTGGGTAAGTATGTATATACATATTTTTAAAAAAATTAAAAAAAGTTCGGTAGGTTGACACAGTTAAACAGTCACCGTTATTTATAATAATAATTTCTCTTAAATCAAATACTATTACAATCTATAGTTCAGATTAATTCTTGGGTCGGTCCTTCATTTGAACTACAAGCGGGTCCAATACATATCTAACCAACATATGATCAAAATATAAGGGAAATTTGATTTTCTATACTTATTAACCTTAAATTTTTTTTTTTTAAACCAATACATTTTACACTATAAAAAATATGCCAATTTTTTGAAAACCCCAAAAATACCCCCCTCATAACTCAAATCCTTTCTCTCTCCTCCCTCACTCTCATCCGACTCTCTCAACTCACCAACCCACCACCCACGGTAGCCACCACCCTCACCCACGAAAACCCCAACCCCGACGACCCTCACCCACGCCCCAGCCCCTTTCTCTCTCTTCTTCTCTGAAAACGATTGAAAAAAAAAGGGCCTGGTCCGACCATCGGACCAGACCCCCTTTTTTTTTTTGAATATTTTTCAGAGAGAGGAAGAGAGATAGTGGCCCGATGGTCGGACCATGGGGTACGATTGGTCGGACCCCATGGTCCGACCATCGACCCGGGCTTTTTTTTTTTTTTTTTGTTTTCATTCGGTTTCAGGGAGAGAGAAAGAGTTTGAGTTATGACGGGGGTATTTTTGGGATTTTCAAAAAATTAGTTTATAGTGTAAAATGTATTGGTTTAAAAAACAAATTTTTAAATTTAATAAGTATAGAAAATCAAATTTCCCAAATATAATCCAAATATAATTCATTTGAAATTGACATTTATAAGATAAAAATGGCATAAAAAATCTCAATAGTGATAAAAGAGTAAATAAACTTCTCAATTTTAAATAAATAATTTTTGAATAATTATTCGGAATGATATTGTCGTTTAATATTTTTGTGTTAGATTTCTTTTTTGATACCTATGCCCCTATAATATAATTTATTTGGTCTTATTTTATAGAGATTTTACTCTATATGTAATTATGGTTTTAAAGTATGGAAAATTTGGGTGCTAAATCATGATCAGGATTTGCCCAATATGGGCAGTGTAACTGTTGAACTATAGTCAGTCTTAGACTATAGTCTTTCCAAGAGACTCCCTTCACTCTCAATTCCATTATAGAATCTTTATCAACATTGGATGGTAATAAATTGTTGAACTTAGTCATTTCTTGGGTGGGTTGGTTTGGAGCCATATTGATTGGTTCAATTAAATTTCCACCATATGTATATTCATCATATCAATCACTAAAAAAACACACAACTTAGATAATAGTGATCATAACTTTGGTTGGTGTATTCCACTTTGATAGAGTTTTTATTTAATAACGTCTAATGTCAATAACCAATATATCATGTATTTTGGGTCAGAATAGCTGCATAAACTAGGAAATCTACCCAAGTGTGATTTTTTTTTTTGTTAGATTTTAATAAAATATTAGGATATTGAATATAATTTACAGCATTATGATTAATTTAGTGATATAGAAAACATACTTAATGTCTCGTAAAAATAATTGAGAAATAATACAAATTATTAGTGCAATACTAACCTCCCAAATTTTCCACCCTATATAACATCTCTAAAATAGATGCAGATCAATAGATTAACAAAAATATACCACTAAAGGTGGTATTTAATGGATCATATCCAATATTTTTAAGCTTATCTAAATCTAATTAAATTAAAGATTGGACTTTAAATTTTGTCAACTGATCCGATCCAATTAATCTCAGGCATCCAAAGCGATCCAACATTCATTAGATGTTGGATAGAATCGATTCTATCTATTATTAGATGTAATTCATATAAATCTATTGGATTATATAATTTCAATTCATCTAATGTTTTAGACTCAATATTTTTTTTAATCGGATCAATGTAATATTTATTAGATTCGATTGGATCCATCTAATCCAATAAATAATAAAAATAAGTAAAATTTTAATCATAATTTTCATATATACATATATATTTTAAGTATAATAATATAAAATATAATTATTTATCCAAACCAAATGAAATTACTAATTATTAGTTCAATTGAATATTGAATTGTATTTGATTTTCAGACAGTTCATCTAACATTTGATCCGATCCAATTAAATATTAAAAAATAACATCGATATGATCATAATTGCATATCTAATATTTTACGATTGGTTGTCATTGGATTAATCAGCTATAATTGGACTAGATTGATTTATGCACACCTCTACATACAATTGTGTTAAGATCATATGTATTTATTTAGTTAGAGAGAGGAGTTAGCAACAAAACTCTAGTTGAATTGGGCCTCCTCACCAAAGGTTTCAGTTGACTAAAAAAGTTCACACTTTTGTTGAGTTTTGTGCCCTAAATAAAACCCTTTACAATTTGATTAGTTATCAATATAAGAAATTTGAAGTGATTTATGTTTGCATGAATTTTACATGCTAGTGGTTTAATATGTTTATTACATTTATACACAAAATCAGTTAAATCCAGATCATATGTTTATTCACAATTACAGTATCGTCAACACAGTGGAATGTGATTGTGATCATATGAATCAAAAGACTAAGTCCCTGTTTCATCAGTGTTTTGGGTTTACACTAATGTGATAATCAACGATGATGTGTACTTACACTTGGAGTAAGTGTTATGTTCTTTCCAGGACATTAGTAAAGTATACTAGTTTCGAATGTATGGAGTATACACTGGACTGGACCGATATTGCAATTTAGTTAAGATATTATAAACTTACCGTTATATCTTTCCAAGTCAATATCAGTAGTTGATATTAAGATTAAAAGAATCTAAATCTTGACATGCTTAGGCTCAACTCAGGAGTGCTATTCATGTTCTTTGATGTATTAGTTAAGCCTACTTTTGGGTCAGGGTGATACGTATATTTTGGGAACATGATAGTATGATTGAGTGGGAGTGCTGAACATAAATATGGAATCTATAGCTTCTACTGGTGTATAGAAGTTAAGTGATGATTCCCTTCGAGCTTAGCTAAATAGAAGTAAATGGATGAGCTCTTGTTTAAGTGACTAATTCTTAGATCACTAAACATCATTTACAGGTAGCTAAGTGTTTTAAGGGGCAAAATACATTGAGGGGTGAGAACGGTAAAATTATCCCATCTCGATGTAAATCATCTATATAGAGGATCTTTAATCACAATAAAATTATAACAATGGTTAAATGAGATAGCATATCTATATCGTGGAACATATAATATGCTCTATATAAGTCTGAGAGTGCAATTCTAAGTTCTAAGAGTGGATTCAACGAAGAATTAATAAGTAGGAATTTACCTAGTAAATTCGGTTCACTTATTGGAAGCTCAGCATATAGATCCATGGTCCCCATTCTAGTTGAGACTATACTGCTTGTAAGACTCAATAATTGATTTGTGATTAATCAATTATAATTCTAAAGTTAGACTATGTCTAATTTATGAATTTTCACTAAGCAGGGGCGAAATTGTAAAGAAAAGAGATTCTAGGTTTATTTATTTATTAATAGACTTTATATGTCTAGTTAATAATTAAATTAAATGACAATATTATTTAATAATCTATTTTAGTTATTAAATAATTAGTTTTGGCATTTAAAAGGTTAGAATTGAAAAATTGGCGTTTTTGAGAAAATAGAAATAAAATTTGTGAAAACTGCAAAAATCAAGTGGGGCCCATTACACATTATGGCTGGCCACTTATAGTGGTTTTTCAAATTGATATTTTCATTATTTTAATGCCAAATAATTCCTAACCTAAACCTAGTAGTTGCCTATAAATAGAAACTGATGGCTCAGTCAAATAATAAGTTTTTCACATGCTTTCACAACATCTTCTGACAGAAAATTCTCTCTTCAGAAAATTCCTTCCCTTTTCTCTATATAGCCGAAATCCCTTTTCTCTTTTCTTTTTCTAAAATTTCGAACCCTAGTGATAGAGTAAGTGCCCACACACAGCAAATGGTACCTCAATCATAGATTGGAAGACTGTGAAGGATTACACACAAAGAGAAGGACATTCAGGCTCAGATCTTGATAATACTCTGCGACAGAAATGATACAAGGGTTAGAGATCTGAGTGGAAGGAGACATTAATTCCGCTGCATCAATGTAAGGTTTTCTTAACTTTATATGTGTTTATTTTATCGTCTTAGAAAGTTCATATTTAGGGTGTTAAACAACATACTTGTGAGTAGATCTAAGATCCTGGTAAAATAATTTCCAACAACTTTTACTTCAACTAGACTTCACACTAGGGTGGAACATTTATACCTGAAAACCCACCCACCCGGGAAACCTGGCCGACCGGAACCCAAAAAAAAAAAGGTTTTAAAAATTGTAGGGGCAGGTTCGTGTGCAACCTGATTACACACTAGGTCGGGTTCGAGGTTAGAGAAATTGAACATTTTTGAAACTCAAGTTGCACCCCGGACCTGCCCAAAACCAGGATACAATATTAATTTTAAAAAAACACATGTTTTTCTAACCTAATAATACTTACTCTTCAGCCGAACCCCAAAAAAGTCTAAAATATAAAAGTGGATTTTACAAAAAAATACTGAATTTTGGGCAAAGTTTACAATTCAACTGTCACACGATATTTTGTACAATTTTTTTTTTTTTATTATAAAATGATCGTAAAATAACAAAATAGAACAATTAAAACAATAGTGGAACAACTAAAAAATAATTGTGGAACAACACTGAAAACTTAACACAGTACACAGTATAAAACTTACAAAGTACTTTTGAAAAAAAAATACAGTATTTTTGAACAAAAATTCTGCCCCACAGTAAAAAAGTTAAAAATTTCAGTATGTGGTGTAAAAATTCAAAAAATAAAACCGTAATTCCATCCCCAAATCCCATCCCCCCACCCCAGATCCCTCTTTCCCTCATTTTTCCATTTTGTCATCTCTCCCTCTATCTAACATTCTCATTGGTGGCCCAGCAAGCCACACGCACGACGTCGACCATCACTGGCCTCCTCCTCACCTTAGGTACGTTTGTGTGTGTGTGTGTGTGTATGTGTTTTTTTTTAATTATGTCCATATCTCTTTCTCGTATTTTCTCAATTTTTTTTTCTATTCCTCTCCAAGGTCCAGGGTGAGTTCCGCCCTCTCACTACAAAAAATTGATACTTTTAGTGATATTTTTTAATTCCAATATAATTTTTTTGTGACTAAATGTGACTTTTAGCCACAATAAAATGTTACTTGTGACTAAAACATAGTATTTAGTTATAAGTTGTCACTAACTTAATTTTAGTCACAATAAGTTTTGTGACTAAAAATACATTCAGTCACAACAAATTGTAATTTTTGTGACTAACGCTTTTAGCCACGAACTTTTTAATCACAACATAAAAATACTAATTTATAATTAGTCACAATTTTTTTTAACTTTCAGTCACAAATTTTGTTGTAACTATAAGTAAGATTTTTTGTAGTGTCTCTTTGGCGTCACCACTCCAGCGCCTCCAACACCCACAAGAGCTTCAACAGCCAGCCAACCATGGTAAAAAAAATATATATAATATTTGTTGGCCCAACCCAACTTGAAATTCGATCCTAACCCACCCAGACCATCCCAACCCACCTGAAAACCCACAATCTTGAATAGGCGTGTTCAGTACACACTTCTTCCACATCCAAAACCCAAAAAACTCAAAACCCGTAAAACCCACTCGATGAACCGCCCTACTTCATACAAATACTATGTCCATTAACTATAAATAATAATATGAACTAAAACGGCAAACAACTATTCATTAACTCATATTTTAATGAAATAATTAAAACGTTAATGTAAGCCCAAAATGAAAATTTAATATTTTTTTTTTCATCAAACAACTATTAATTCATCAACTCATAAACGTTAAGATTAAAATCTAACATTTTTTTTTCTACAAGGCATCTCATTACCATGTAAAAAATACTTTAATAGCACCGAAGAAAAAAAAAAGAATCGTCACTTGGATTTTTGGTTGTTGTAGTATCACATCTTCCAGATGAAAAATGTAGAAGGAAATAAAGCATGAGTTCGAATGATGGAATATGTAGGACTAGCTAGTCTTTTTTTTTAAAAGAAAAGAAAAAAACTATAAATTTGGTGGATTGTATTGAGAAGAAAAATATTTATCAAACTTGTGGGGTTTATTCTCTATATTATGTACTCTTTCAACAATCAATACCATTTTTTTTTTTTTTGATTTAAATTTTTTTTTTTGATTTAAGCGTTTATATATTACAACATGTTTTACTTGGACTTGAACCCAGGACCTCCAACACTCACACACTCACCTATGGCCACTTGAACTAGCCTAGCTCAAGTGGTTAATCAATACCAATCTTAATTATTAATTAAGTTGAATAAATAAAACTGAAAAGGTTTATCTGATGCGATCGTATATATATGTATTATTGTATGTTTAGTCAAAGTTTGAAGTCTTCCACTTACATGGTAGAAGGTGGGGTATGTATTAATTAAATTTGTGGAAAAAATGAAAATCTTTATTGGATACTTTATTGCAGTCTTCGATCAACCATAGAAAAATATTTGAGTATCGGATTGGTTGCATTGCATTTAGAAAAGTAGTATAAAAGTTGTTAGATGAGCGGGACAGAATATTTTTGCACATGATTGATACATATTGTTTACTAATATTTATATATTTGATATATTTCATTAGAAGGGTATTTTCTTTTAATATTTATAATTATTATACATATAAACCTAATAAAAAAAAGTAACCGTAGAGTACTTTATTTAATAATTTTATTATTATCGCACTTGTTAAGTACTAATTAAATTCGTTAATTGTCAACTCAAAAATACGTGGTGATATATTTCTTTAGTTTATTTAATACATAGTCTAA
Organism: Cannabis sativa; assembly: GCF_029168945.1. NCBI lineage: Eukaryota > Viridiplantae > Streptophyta > Magnoliopsida > Rosales > Cannabaceae > Cannabis > Cannabis sativa. Next base: position 68,181,330 of record NC_083601.1, read on the forward strand.
TTATATATCCTTACGTGTTTTTGAATTGATATTAAATGACTAAAAAATACTATAATTATAATAAAATTGTAAAATAAAATACTTTTATTATCACTTATTTTTATTAAGATCATATGTATGTAATAATTGTAAATTTTAAAGAAGTTTCACAGTAAATATCTCTTATTAGAAGCATGTGTATTCTGCCCATAAGTTTTCTTTTTTCTTTCTTTAGTTCTACCACTTATTTAATATGATGTTATATTATAAGACTTTTGTAGAAGCTTGTATATACAAAATTAATTAATAGTAATGTGATGTTTGTTTGACTACAACATTAAAAATCACAGCTAATTGGTGGCGTAAAGCTAGCTAGGAATGATAAAAGAGCTGGCTTCCAAGTTCCAACGATATGAATGAACTTTATTGATTTATGGTTTCATTTCATATTTATAAACAACTTTATTAGTTCAATTCAAAAGCCTATATATAAAAGATGACAAGCTTGAATAAGACAACTACCACAAAGTAAGTCGTGAAAGGAAATAGAAAGGAACATCTCGTTTATTAAATTTGAATAGATTTGATCAATAATATCACTTCTTTTTCTTTTTCTAATACACAAAATAAATTAATCATATCCACATAGCACTCTTAATCATTTTTTTACTCTATTTTTTTAATTTTTACTTTTTTTTTTTTATTTTACATCAATTTTTTATATTACACTATATAACAATTTTTTTATTCCATCCTCTACATCAAATAAAATATTTTAATTTTATATATTTAATTACTTAAATTAAAAGAAAAATTGCTTTTCAAAAAAAAAATAAATAAAAATTACAAAAAATATTAAAAAGTAATTAATAGGAAGAGTAAATAACAAAAAATAATTATTTTTAAAAAAATATATAAAAAAGCTTTCAAGCTTCTCTACATGTAGAGATATTTAAATAATTTTCATTTTAAAGAATTGGTTTGAAACAAATCTAGTTGAGCTAAGACGAATTAGGCTGGGGATTAGAGCTCATTTAACTTAAGGACCTAAAAGAATATTCTCCTTTTAAAATTATATTTATTTTTTAGTATTTTTTAAAAATATTATAAATATTTTAACTAAAGTTCAATAATTTTTATTTTCTTAAAATCTACCAAATCTCATGACCGAGCTTCTTAAGAGTCGATAGAGCTATTTATTATCTATAATTTATCTATAATCTATAACATATATATAAACATGAATGAGTGTTTTGGTTTTGGTTCAACTATTTTGTCTTTTTGTGGTTTCTTTTTGTGGTTTATTTTTTTTTTTTTCTTTTCTTTTCTTTTTGAAGTTTTTGCACCAGGGAACCTAATTTTGCATTTATTTACGGATTTGGCCTCGCTTTAAATAATACGGTTTTATACCGTTTTTTTTTTCAATTTTTTTATGCCACGTATACCGTTTGATGTGTTATAGTTTTTGTCCATATCTGATACGTGTAATACACGTTTATAGGGATATAGCTAGATATGCCTTTTTCAGTTAGTCCCAATCAGTCACGATCATTTCCTTTTTTTTCTTTAATCTTCTCTCTCTCTCTCTCTCTCTCTCTCTCTCTCTCTCTCTCTCTCTCTCTCTCTCTCTCTCTCTCTCTCTCTCTCTCTCTCTCTCTCTCTCTCTCTCTCTCTCTCTCTCTCTCTCTCTCTCATTGTTCAGTTTCAAAACGTTTTTTGCTTAACCAGTCACGATCTAAGACGGTTTATTTTCTCAAGGTTCTATATATTTTGAATTGATCAAGTAAGAGTTCTTTATGTTTCTTCATTCACTACTACAATATTAGCCTTTAGAGGCAGTTTTTTCAACCCTATTTATAAAAAGGGAAGCTAAAGGGTGTGAAAATACCCGCTATGTTCGAAATTGACATTTAGAGGCGGTTTTTTGATAAAAACCGTAGGTATAAAATTGTATTATACCATTTAGAGGCGGTTGGAAATTTTTTTTTTTTCGAACTACCCTATGGCGTCGGTTCTGTATAGAACCGACGGCATAGGGTACACAGTCTGCTGACACGTGTACCCTATGCCGTCATAGGAACCGACGCCATAGGGTCGATCAGAGTATATCTTTGCTCGACCTTCCTTCTTCCTCCCCACTTCACTCAGCAACCCAGAAAATAAAAAACCAGAGACCCCATTTTCTCAGCCAAAACCCTCGCCTCCACCACCTTCTCCCCACCCTATCTCCCTCATTTCTCAACCATTTCAGCCCATTTTTTTTTTTAAAATCCTCCATTTTCGATACTTAATAACATACACCTAAAAAGTTTTGATTTTTTAGCCTCTAAAAGTGTCATCCGAACCCAAATAGTAAATTTTGGGTGTGAAATCCGGCCACCCATTTTTGTTGAGAAATTGTTCAATCTCAACCTCGTTTAAGGTATAAATATTGTTTCTATTCTTATTGTATTATGTATATTGTTTTATTTTTTGTTTTTGTAAATTATTATTTGAGTTTTTTTATTTTATTAGTAATATTATTGTGTTTTATGTGTATAGTGTCGGGATTTTTTACGGTGGTCGTCGGATTGCGGTTATTAGGTAATAATTTATACCACAATGTATAGTATATATATGTATTTGTATATTTTATGGAATATTTGTATATAATGTGTGTATATATTGTGTGTGTATATAGTGTGTGTATATTTTTTATGAAAATAAATTTTGTAATTGTATTTTATATATTTTTTGCAATATATATTTATTGTGAATAAAATGACATTGGAGGGATTTCATTAGTTTCAAAAAAAAAATTAGTTTAGAAATAAAAATTTTAAAATGGAATTAGTGTGTGATATAATTTTATTTTTTTGAGATAATAGTGTGAGATATAATTGATTATATATATGTATGTATAATTTAGTAACTAAGTAACTTGTTACAATTTTGTATAACTAGTTATAAGTTATGAAATAATTAATTTTGTAATTTCGTTGTATTTCTTTATATTATAGGGGTTCGACATAATTTTGTGTGTAGCGTATTTGGGCTTGCAATTATAGGTATATACTTTTACTAACTTTTTCTTAATATATAATTAATTATCAATGCATGTTAGTTGAGTTTGAATATCTTAAATATTCATCCGTAGTGAAGTAGGTTCTGCGAATACATGTACTGCGGTCGGATGGGTGGATTAATTTTGTATTGTTTATTTGTTTTGTTTGTTATTTTAGGCACTTGTAAAATTTTTGGGAACGTCCAATTACAGCCGTTATGCTGCCGAAATTTCGGTAGAATTAGGATAAATCTTACTAAAACCATTCATAATATAGTTAAGGCAATAGGAATTAGCAAACCAAGAACTGACCCAGATGATGTTGATAGAGGATTAAGGGGCAAAGGGACAATGGTGACAGTGTCCAAGCTTGAACTAGATCAAGCTCAATTAGTCGTGATGAACAATAACGCAGAGGTTCAACCATATATAACGTAAGTACCTTTTGTTTGATTAACATTACTTAAGTCACGATGAACAATAACTTGATTTATCTTACTTGTTTTACAGTGACCATATGGAGTCATACAATCAATGGTTCCAAGAAATCAAAAAAATAAACAAAAATGGGTTGCAGACCAACATCGTCAAACTTTCATTGGGTGGTTAAGGAATACCATTATAGCAAAGTTGAACGAACCGAATCATGGAGTATCTGATGTGTTGAGTCGTATTGCCCTTGGACCAACTTTTGCGGTTGCAAAGCATGAAGCGTACATTGTAAGGGGTAAACGTTTTCATACAAAGTCAAGAGATGATGCTCGAGAGGTTCAAAATAGTGGTATACGTATCGTCGCAGAAACTATGCACTTTGCAAGTGCAAAAGATAGAAACCCTGTTTTAGGTACTATGACGTATTACGGGGTCATTGAAGAAATATGGGAGCTCAATTATTTTGCGTTCCGAATTCCACTTTTTAAGTGTTCTTGGGTTGACAACAACGTTGGAGTAAAAACCGACGAGCTTGGTTTTACTTTGGTTGATTTAAGTAAGAGAGGAAGCAAGAATGATCCATTCATCATGGCTAGCCAAGCAGCTCAAGTTTTTTACATTTCTGATCCGGCTAATGATAAATGGTCTATTGTTTTATCGACACCAGAGAGGAGGTTCTTAGAGACTGAAGAGGATGAGGAGAATGCTGACTTATGTTACGATGACTTCATTGTTGGACAACCAATTCATGAGCAACTCATGGGAATTGATCGTAACATTGAGGAAGACGACGCTGAATACATTAGAAATGATATCAATGAGGGAATATGGGTCAATTGTGATTCAGGCAAACATAAACAAAAAAAGAAAAGAAAACGTGTCTAATTGGTAACTTGATATATAGCTTTTAATATTTGAATGGTCCTGAATACTTAACAATTTGTTTATGCTTTTAATATTTCATATACATTACTTGTTATATATGTAGCTAACTTTGAAGTTTGTTTGTTAATGGTGTAGACATGGCGAACTCAGAATCAGGATCTGATTCGGGAGCAGAAAATGAGTGTCCAACCACAATACCTACACGAGGGCCGACGCAAATGAATGAAATATCCAAACTAATGGATCAGGGCAAAAGAGTGGCCCTCGAAGTTAATGATAAAGGTCAATACCGTGGAAAAAGCTACGCGAAGCTCGTATCCACTACGGGAGTCGGATGTCGGCAGACAATAGGGTTGGCTTATAAAAACTGGAAAGAAGTCAACCAGACTCTGAAAAATAAAGTTTGGAAAGACATTCAGGTAAGCTATTATTTGTTAGAATTTTGATTTGTTTTTCTATTACTCCAAATGTTGACTCTAACCGTGTTTGTTTTCCTTCAAAATAGACGGGGTTCATTGTGCCGGACACCTTCAAACATGATTGTCTCATCCTAGCTGGGAAGTTAATGAAAGACTTCAAGAATAGGATGACAAAAGACATCATAATGCCCGCGTTGAAAGAGAATGATCTGGGACGACTGGCACAAGTCCCTGAAAAGCACCCGGAGATCGACGCTGCTGATTGGTGCAAATTTGTTGAAAGTCGACTAACTCCCGAATTTCTGGTACGCTAATTATATTAACACTAAGATAAACTCTTAAATACAAGTACATGTATCTAATGTATTTTTTTGGCATTGTAGGAATTGAGTAAGGTGCAACGTGAACGTTCCTCAAAAATTCAATCCAGACATCGAAGTGGTCGGAGTGGAATGGTGAACGTACGGGAAGCTGTGGTAAGTAATACTTAAAATTTAATGTGCTATAATGTGCTATAATGTGCTATACAATTTAATTGGTACTCATTTCATTGTTATAACGTTATGTAGAAAAAGGACCTCGAAGTTGCAGATCCTCCCCGCCACCGTGTTTGGATTAAATCTCGCACCAAGAGTAGAAAACTTGTCACTGATTACGACAAGGAAATTGCCGAGAAGATAGTAAGTATATATTAATCCTTAATTGAGTTCTACTCATGAGTTAGTGTATATAATTCATATACTAATTGCTTGAATATATGCGTGCATTAGGCTCAATTAGAGGAGAAGCTTAGTCAGGGACAAATTCAGGTCCGGGGCCAAAACGATATCCTCACGCAGCGCTCGGGACACCGCAGCATCCCGGACGTGTCGTGGCTGCTGGGTATGCTATTACTTCAAATGTTATTTATTTAGTTACACAAATGAAATCGTTGCTAATTTGCATTTTATGATTTGTAGGTTCCTGACCAGGGCATCTCAACTGTTCGGCAGGAAGAAAAGGGAAGTGTCTGATGTTGTGGCTCGGCAAGCGAAGGAGATTGAAAAATTAAAAGCCGAAGTCCAATCCCTTAAGCAGCAGAGGAACGCTGCCGAACAAGAGGAAGAAGGAGAGGTGGCTGGTGAGGCGTATGTTCCACAACCATACGCTCCTCAGGATGAGGTACAACCACAAATTTATGCTGAGGAGTTCATTTCCCTCAACGACCAAGGTATCCTATACAATTTTGAGGACCATGCGGCCCTTAATCAGACAGTACATCTCTGCTCTGACAACATCGACAATATTGTGGCCCAAGGGTATTTGTACGAGCATGTGGGTACGATCAAAGTTCACTGCCAGGATTACGATGATTCACATGCTCGGATCATGGTTACGGAAATCCTGCAAGAGGACGCTGAAATCCCAGTCCCAATTGAAGAGTGCAGATATGTTAGGGACGTGTACCAGATGTTCCTTCCTTGGCCTAAACACTTAATTTTAACAACCGAGGTAACTTCTCAACTGAAATTAATTATTAATGATTAGTGGAGTTTGAATATCTTCAATATTCATCCGTAGTGAAGTAGGTTCTGCGAATATATGTGCTGCGGTGGGATGGATGAACAAACTACTGTTATATATGTGTTATTTGTCGTTATACAGCCATGTTCAAAATTTTTGGGTTCATTCAATTACAACCGTTATGCTGCCGAAATTTCGGTAGAATTTAGATAAAATTTGATATATATATTATGTTCTGTTTTGTTTAGGGTCCACTCGCTCAACCGCCCTCAAGACGTGATGCGTCAAAGGGGAAAGCTCCGATGCTTTCTCCACAAGGCCGTGGTGCACGGGAAGATGACTTGTTCACGGAAGAGAAGATGGCGTTGATCCCTAATTCGCTAAAATGGATGATTCATGAATTCCTAAGGCTCAAAGATAAATGTGATATAATCACAATTCCTGTCCCCCGAGCATTCATTGCACCGCGTACCCAGATCACGTTATCTGGAGAGGATTTGCAGCAGGTTGCTACGTGTGACTACATCGGCAACTGTGGAATGTCGTTTGGAATGATGTATACTCTTCTTTAATCTAATTAACCTTATATCAAATTATAGTTAAATTATTATAAGGCACTAACACTTTTTTTGGCAGGCACATATGGGAGAGCATCAACGGTCTGAGAAAAATTTTCAAGTTTTACGACCCAGAGCTTCTCACAGTGCATGGGATCAACGATGAAGAACAGAGTCAGTCTTTTGACGATGCGGCAAGACGATTGGCTAATTGGTTATCATTAATGAACAACAACCACCAAATGTTCTTTATTCCTTGGAATATCGGGTAAACTTTATTAAATTCTTTAGTGCTAATTGTTCATTTCTATATTATGTCTTCAAATTATTTTTATACTATCTTACTTATAGTCCAATATAATTTTCTAGGATGCATTGGACGCTAGTGGTGGTTGCGCCAGGGAAAATTATCCATTTAAACCCTGTAAAAGGCCGCCCAATTCCCGAAGAAATAGAACAAATGATCGGAAGGTAATAATTTAATGACTTCTTATGTAACGAATTTAAATTAACTAACGAATTGAAATGCTAATATAATTTTCCTAAACAGGGCATTCATGTATATAGGGGACGCACATCAGTATCTTGGCCCGTGGCAAGGAATTTCACAAGCAAACTGTCCAAGACAACCTAAAAGCCAAGAATGCGGTTTTTATGTTTTGAAATATATCACTGACATCGTCGCACGTGCCAACCCCAACCGTTACATACAAGATCAAAAAGCTGTAAGTTTTAATTATTGATCATAGTATATAAATTTTATAATAACAAATATATAATATACATATACATAAACTAATATAAATTTTTAATTTTTTTAACGAGTTTGGTGGTAAGAAGCAATACGATCCAAAAACGTAATTGTTACCACTTTACAGCGAAAGTGGATCGAACAATTGATGGCGGTGATTCACGGTGACGATTGAGGTTCAAAGGACGAAGAATTTTTCTTCATTATGTTATTTTTATAGATTAACTTGTAATTAGATTTATTAACTTATTAATATTTTTAACTAATTTTACATGTTTGTGTAATATTTAATTACTTTTATGAAATCAAATTATGTTTTTACCCAAATTTAATTACTATTTAATTTAAAATGTAATTAATATATAATTAAATTAAATAAATATGTAATTAATATATAATTAAATTAAATAAATATGTAATTAATATATAATTAAATTAAATAAATATGTAATTTAAAATTTAAATAAATATGTAATTTAAATTAAATAAAATAATATATAAATTAATAAATATAAAATTAAAATAATATATAAAATTATTAAATATATAATTAAAATGAAATTAAAATTATATAATTAAATAAAAAAAAATTTGAAAAAACTGAAAATCGCTTGCTTTTGGCGTCGGTTGATAAAGCCCCTATGGCGTCGGTTATTAGCTAATAACCGACGCCATAGGTACCCCTATGGCGTCGGTTATAAGCTGGTACCTATGGCGTCGGTTCATATAAACCCTTTAGCGTCGCCCTGATCAGCGTCGGTAGCGAATTTCGCGAAAACCGACGCTGAAAGGGCTTAAAAACCGCCTCTAAAGGGTGTTTTTGTAGTAGTGATTTCTTTTTTATTTTTTTCTTTCTGTTCTTCTTCTTTAAGTTTTTCGAAATAGAACTGATTTTTAGGGTTCGCTTTTGTGATCTGTAAGAGTTTGAATGTGGTGGTATGGCGATTACGAGAAGTTCGATTTCTCCATCACCGTCTGGTTCGAAAAGAAAAGATGTTGGTGATGAAGAAGGCAATGTGAGGAAAATGTCTTTGGGTGATGATAAGAGTGATGATTCTGTGAGCAGGGATGTTGTGAATGAGAGGAGGAGTAAGAAGAGTAACGATCATGTGTCTAAGGATGTTGTGAATGAGAAGAGTAAGAAAATTAACGAGAAGGTTGCTGAGAGTGTGAAGAAGAGTTCAGTGAGTTCTTTGGCGAAGAAAAAGAGTCGTGTGCCTGATATTGCTCCTGATGATCGTAAATCGAAGAAGTTAAAGTTGAAGAGTGTGGCAGAGGTTGATGAAGGAGATCTAGAATCTGAGGATGAAAGTAGTATTGCGATTCCTTCGAAAGCCAAGGTTAGTTTGGTGTTTTTTTAGTGAAGATGTGTTGTTTTTTATTTTTATTAGTTGATCAGTGACTGTTTTGTTTGTATTTTTTATTGTTATCATTTTTTTTTTGTTATTTTAGACTTTTTATAGGGGTCTGTTTTGATGTTTGGAGGTTGAGATGTTTGTTTTTTGTTTTTTTTAAAGGTTTTTTGTTTAGAATCTTTTTAGGTTTTTTTTTGGATGTTGTTATATGTTGTGTTGGAAAGTTTCTATTTAGTTTCTTTTTGTATATTAGAGTGTTTATAGTGTATTTGTAAGTGTTTTAAGTTTTGCTGAATTTTATTTGATATGGAAAAAATGGGAACCGTTGTGTTTTTTGGGTTGGTTTCTTGTTCTGTTAAGGCAGTTAGTAGGGGGATTTAAGGTTTTGTTAAAGCTGGAGTGTTGGGTCTCAACTAGTTAAGTTGTAACAAAAGAGTTCATTATGACATTATGTTTTAAACTGTTCATGTGTTTTATGCGGTGTAAGTGTCTATTGTGTTGCTTTTTTTGTGATTTTTAATGGTTATATGGTACACGATTATGTTGCAGTTGTGGGAATTTTACTTGAAGCCAAAGGAAAGATTTTGTGGTAAAATCATATTCTGGGCTCATAATGATGATGTTTTAGTAGATATTAGAGCAAAATTGACTGAGAAGCAGCGTGCTATGTTTGTTGCAACTTGTTTTGGGCATTTATTGGATATTCAGTCTTATAAATTGCAGCATCAGATTTTTCACACTGCATTGAATAGGGAAGTCCATCAACCAAATTCGAAAGAGATGTGGTTCGATTTTGGTCATGATAGGGTTCGTTTTGGTTTAGGGGAGTTTGCTGTTATTAGTGGTTTGTTGTGTAAGGGTGATATTGATATGATGAAGTATGTTGGGAAGGGAGATGTGTTTGTAGACAAGTACTTTAGTGATATGACTGTGACTCATGGAGCCGTTAAGCAGCATTTTCTGAGTAGTACTTTTAAAGATGATGACTTTGCAGTTAGGATGGCGGTGTTGTATTTGGTTACTAAACTTGTTAAGTAAACCTCCAGATAAACATGTTAGTATTGAGTTGTTACATTTGGTAGGTTCGGGTGAGTTTGATAGTTTCCCATGGGGCAAGGTTGTTTATGATACTACATTGTACTATTTGAGGCTTGGTTTGAAAGGTAAGAAGGGTGCTAAATTGAAAGCACTTGCTAAGGCAAAAGGAATTGATAAGAAGGGGAGTGATTCAAATTGTAAAACTTACAAATTGGCTGGGTTTCCTTTCATCTTCCAAGTTTGGTTGTATGAGGTTATTCCTCTTTTTAGAAGTTAAAACATTTGTACTTTTGACCCTTCTTCAACATATAGGGTGTGTATGTGGTCCAGTGCGAAAGAAGTTACTTCAAGTGAGGTAGAGAGGAAAATCTACTTGTCATCTAAGGTATGGTTGCTTTTTTTTATTATGTTGTTTTGTTTTGTGTGTTTTTTTTCATTATCTATTTTTTGAGTTATGTTTTGTTTGTATTTCAGCTTTCAGTTACTCCTGTGTTTCCTTCTGCTGAGGAGAATGAGAAATTTGATCTTACTGGATTTAATTTTTCTTATTTTTCATTGTCTGATGATGATTTTGAGAGTGTGAAAGTACCTAAGAGGCAGTTAGACAAGGGTGAGTTTTCAGGTGTTAAGGAAAAAGTTACTGTTGGGGGTCCTATGTTTGATGATGTTAAACATTATGTGATGCGTATTATCAATAAGCAATCTGAGATTGGGAGTTCTTTGAAGGAGTTGAGGAAGGATATTGATGATAAGTTTGTTCAATTTGAGAGTAAAATGAAGGCTCACATTGATTCTAAAATTGAAGAGGGTTTGGTTTTGTATTTGGATAAGAAGTTTTCAGATTTAAATGATGTATTGGAGGGCTTGAAAGATTGTGTTACTAGTCAGGTAAAGTTCATTTCCTTTATTATTATTTTTTTATTTTTTAATTTTTGTGTGTTTTTATTTTAATGTTTTGTTATTTATTAATATTTGTTTTAGAGGTATGATGATCAAAATAGTGGTGATGGGAGTGATGATAGTGGTGGTGCGGAAGATGATGGAAGTGACGGCGGTGATGGCGGTGATGGCGGTGATGACTGTGATGGTGGTGATGGCAGTGATGACAGTGGTGATGGTGGTGATGGGGACGATGATAAATCTGATTCTGGGAAACTTGATGATATTGATGTGGAAAATGAGGTACTGATAGATTACTTTTTGAGTTTTTATGTTGGTTTTTTATTTTATTTTAGTATATAATATAATGTTTAGTTTCCATTCTAATAATTTTTCAATTTTTATTTTGTTTGTAATTTGTATAATTTTTTTCATACGTGTTTGTCATTGTAGGATGATGGTGAGGGTAATGGTGCAGCTGTTGATGATTTGGGTGGTGTTAAAGATGATGGTGCTGAAGTTTATAAGGTGTTTTTATATATATTTTTTTAAAATGTATTATTATTTGTGTTTTTAGGTTTTATTATATATTTGTATCTTTTTGCTGTCTTTTTTCAGGAAATAAGACAAATATCAGATGCTATTGTTAATGAAGTTGCCGATCAGGCTGGTGATCAAGGTGCTGAGGATTGCATGGATAAGGTTTTATTTTTTATTTATTTTTGTTTTATTATGCTTTTGTATTTTGTTTTGTTGATTTAGTAACTAATATGCTGCTTTTTCAAGTTGGTAATAATCGTCCAAGTTTTGATATTATGGGTTCCTTGTTGGCCCAGTCTGAAAATGTTGAAGATTTGTTGGAAGATAAAAAAATTGTTGGGGATGACAATGTTATAGAAGCATCTAAAAGGGATAGTGAGAGCACTGACGATGGTATTACATCTGCTGAGATGTTAATTATATCAGAGAAAGTGGATGCTGTTTGTCATGATTATGAGTTGAAGAAGAGTATGGTATGATTTGTATATATTTATGTATGATTAATTTTTTAATTATTTTTTAATTTATTTTGATTTTTTGTTTTGGGTTTTCATATTATTGTAGGAAAAATCCAAAGTTATTGATTTGGGTAGTGCTGGTACCCCAAGGGATTTGCAAGGTGTTATTAGAATTGACTTTGGGGATTCGTCCGGAAAATCTGTTAAGATTGGTGAAACAAAGTATTTGAAAGGTCTACACCCTTTCAATTCTGAGTTGCTTGATCCACCGCATTGTCTTCAACAAGATTCATTTGATGAGTGGTTTCTTGATGGCTTTAATGACCAGAATAAGTATTGTTTTTTTTTTACATAACTTTTTTTGTTTGATGTTTATCTGTATATGGATATTCACTAATCTGTTACTTTTAATAGGAAGAAGAAGTTTGTTAGAGGAAAGAACATGTTGGATGCACCTTTGGATTTCTCAATTGATTCTGTTAGTGATAAATGGTGGTTTTATGATCTATTGACGCCTGGGAGATGTTTGTCTGACTCTGTGAGTGTTTTTATATATATTTTTGTATCTTTTTTTATTGTTTGTATGTTTTTTTGTTGTTGTCTATAATTTATATAATTTTTTTTTCAGCATTTGGATGTTATATTTTACTACTTGAGAAAGAAACTGAAGTATGATCCTCGGGTTACTGTTTCTGCAACTACGACAGATTTTAATTTTTACAACAAGGTGGTTGAGTTGTATGAAAACTTTGTGAAGTCTAAGAAAAATATTGATTCTGTGCCTACGAGTAATATGGTAATTGAGTATATGGAGGGGTATTGTATGTATGCTAATACTCGGTGGTTATTTGTTGATTATGTTTTGATATATGTTCATGTCAAAGATGATCAACATTGGGTTTTAGTTGTTTTTGATATAAAGAATAGGTGTCTCAATGTCTATAATTCAATGTGGTCGAAAAGAGATGGTGACAAGATGACAGGATTGTATATCTGGCCTCTTGTTGTTATGTTGCCAATATGTTTGCATTTGATGGACTTCTATAATCGAAGGGAGGATATTGACCGGAGCAAAGGTTGGTTTAGAGGGAAGAAAGACAGTGAGAAGCTTGATGTGTTTACTGTGACTAATCTGCCTCAGCAATTGGATAAGTAAGTGTATGTTTTTTTTTTGTTTTTATGTTCTAGTTTGTATATTTTTATTTAATTTGTTTTTTTTTCTTTTTTGTTTGTTGCAGTGATTGTGGGTTGTTTGTTGCTAAGTATGCTGAGTTTTTTATCCACGGTGCGATTGATTTACTTCCAAATCCATTAGATGTGAAGTTCTTTAGAAACAAGCTTGATGTGGATCTGTATGTTCATGCTAAGAAGAAGGAGATCAATGGGTACGAGTCTGAATCTGAGTTTCCTGGGAGGATTGGAAGAAGTGGACAGAAATGAAGGCTTAGGTTTAGAAGTGGACAGATTGGAAAATGCATAGTAACTTTTTTGGATTGTTTGTAAATAGTTACAATATAGTAACTCTTTTGGATATTTTTAGTATCTTTTTGTGTTTCTAAGACTAAGTACGATTTGTTGTTATTTTTTGCCTTATACTGGATATAGGCAAAGTATTATGTTGGCTATATATTTTGGATTTTTAGTGTGATATTTTTGTTGAAGTTTATAATGTTTTGTTGTATGTATGTTGATTATTTTTTTTTTAAAAGATTGATATTATTGAATTATTTATAAAAAGGTGATTCTATTATTTATTTATTTTTTATTTTTTTTACAGGAGTTATAATTAGTAGTTGGGTATGGCATAGGAAGAGTGACTATATTTTTATGAGATTAATTATAATTAAGGTACACATTAGTAACTGTTTCTTATATGAGATTAATGATTGTATCTTCAGATTTTCCATGTGGAAATCTTTATTTGATGTTGAATTATTCAAACAGAACATACATGAAAAAAGAAGAAATTTGGTTGCAGATAGTAATTGGAACGTATTGTTCATGTTTATTTAGTAGTTGTAGGAATTCAATGTCTATTTAGTATCTTTTTCTCTTTGCGGATGGTTCCAATGGTTCATTCTTGCAAGTCCTTCGGTTGTGTCCTCTTTTCAAGCATTGTGTGCATTGATTCTGTGTTGCTTTCTCCATTGCGGTCTTATACCGTTGTTTTCTTGGCCTTCCTGCTGGTCTTTTGTGCTTTGGTGGCAGTACTTCAATTTGTCTAATATGATCAGGTAACTCCCATGAGTCTCGGTCACCTATTGGAAACACAGTTTCTTCGTATGTTGCAAGGAAGGCTTGTTTTGTGTAGAAATAAGAGCAGAAATTGTAGCATTTGAAGTGTCTTTTTGATATTACTGCCATTGCATGAGAACATGGCATTTCGTCATATTGGAATCTTTGACATGTGCATGTCTTTTTTTGAATGTCTACTATGTACGAACTTTTTAACTCATTGACTGTATATATGGCATGGTTTGATGTTTCAACCTGTAAAATTATAGGAAGGTAACTGTTAAGTATTTTTCACATGTTATAATGAAGAATTGTTTAAAAGATATATTACCTGCAATTTTTTACTGCGATCTAATTTGTCTTTGAGTTCCTTTTCTGGTCCTTTTGCTAGTGTTGTGAGTGTAGCAAGAGCTCTATTTTTGTTTGTCCAACTCCATCTTTGAACCAAGCAGCGTAGACATTCTAGTAGTGTGCCAATGGGTAACTCTCTTACTTCTTTCAAGGCTGAATTCACGGATTCTGATATATTTGAGGTCATTGTTGAGTAACGCTTGTTTGTGCTATAAACCCTTGTCCATTTATTGAGGCCAACTTCATTTGTCAAGTAAGGACGAATTCGGTTGTCTATGGTGTCTATTTCTTTCATGAATCCTTCAAAATCAGCAAGATTATATGCTTTTGCTGCACAATAGAATGCATCTCTCAGCTCATCTCCTCCTTTTCTAAATCTTGATTTTATATTTTGGAATAGATGGAAGCAACATACCCCATGCATCAAGTTGGGAAATATCATTTTCACTGATTTTGCGATACTTTCATGTCTATCTAAAATTATGCATTGCTCTTCCCGTTCCCCATATGTTTGTTTGAGTTTATCCATGAAGTATTGCCATGACGCATCATTTTCTGAATCGACTATTGCAAAAGCTAGTGGAAATATATGTCTGTCAACATCTTGTCATTAGCAACTATAAGAGTACCTCCATATGCATTCTTCAAAAAAGTTGCATCCACAACTATTATTGGTGTGCAGTGATTCCAGCCTTTGATAGAAGATGCTAATGCAAAGAAACAGTATTTGAATCTCCCCTCATCATCTTGTACAAGATCTGTTATTGTTCCTACAAATATTACACATTATGATATAGTTAATTTATGAATCAGGTACTGTTTTGTTACTAATTGATTTATTATAAGTTTATTTGTGTACCTGGGTTGCATTTTTGAATCATGTATAGGAAGCCAGGGATTTCATTGTATGAATCATATGGGCTACCTTTAACGTCGAAAGTAGCTTTTTCTTTTGCTCTCCATGCTTTGTGGTAGGAGATGGAGATACTATAATCTTCTGCTATGTCTTCAATAATGTCATTTGGTTTGTAGTTTCTTTTGGGGTTTATGATCCTTCGTTTGATGCAATCAGCAATTATGTCACTTGTTGCCTGGGGTTTATGATCCTTGATCTTCATTGGTGGTATAGTTGGTCGTATTTGAAACTGGATTTCCATACTGATTAGTGTCTTGTTGTTCAAGTCTAACTCACTACAAATTTTGGTTTGTAGGTCGTTGTATGAGAAACTTTTTGGTAGTAGTATCCCTGTGACTTCATAATCAGTGTATATGCATTTATCCACAATTTTACCATTGTAGTAAAGCACCAATGTCATCAATTCCATTTGTCTGAGATTAACAATGTAAAGATTTTCAGAAAAAAGAATAGAACATGTCTAGTTGAATGTGCATAATGAGGTATTTTATATGACATATTAATTTTATGTTGAAAAATTACAAATGTATGTTAGGATAATCCTTTAATTTATAGAGAAATTACCTCTGTTTTCTTAGCTTCTTTGGAGAAATTGAGTGTTTGTTGGAGCTGTTTTGTTGCTTTTTTCTACAGGAAACTTTGTTTGAGGAACGAAGATGTTGTTGAGTTTTTCCAGTGGCGATTCTGAAGATTCGACGTTCTGATAGAGTGTGATCAACTAATTTTCAGTTTTCACAGCTTCGATCGTGTATTTGATGATTAGAGAAACGTTATGGTGACGATCGACTTATTTTTTTGTGAAAATTGTAGTTATCGATCTGAAACTTTTTTGGAAATTGGCATGCTCGATCGATGTGATTTTTTTTGCAGATGTAGGTGTTAAATCAAGGATGTTTTCACAATCGGTTACCTTTTTTTTGGTTTGATTACTGGAATCGGGAGTTTCTGATGATTTTTCACAAGATCGGACCTTCGATTGTGGAGTTGCAGAGCTCTAATGGAGGTTCTGTACATTGCTTCAATTTTTTTCCTGGTGAGGTTAAAGTATATATAGGAGTTACTAATAGTGTATTGCACATCTTTTTTTTCCATTTTTTCAGGGAAATTTGGGCTGTTGATGTCGGTTGTTTCTTCACCCGGAGAAGACGGTGGTTTCCTAAAATCACGTATATTAGTTTCCGTTTTCGGTAGGGACATAAACGGTATTTGCTACAATTAATGACCGAAGGTTATATTGCTAATTTTGTTACATTTTAGGTATATTACTAAAAATTGCCCTTTCTTTTTTGTGTGTGACTCTTTAAAGTATTAATGTTTTAAATTTAAATAATTTAATATTTATTTTTTAAATCAAATTGAGGGAGCAATATCTCCCTCTCAAAAACAAAACGTTTAAACATTCTTGACCGTCAAATGCACTACTCAGATAACATTGGCAGATCTCTTGATCATTTGATGAGTAATGTAGTAATGTTTGGCAAATTGATTGGTCGAGTATAAAATTCTGTTTATACTTATTAACTTTTCATAGAAGGATTAGTAATGTTTGTGTGGATCACAATGTCTCTAATCATTTTGTCTAATATGTTGGTGATGTAAAAGTTGTATTAAATTCAGGGTCGTCTTAAATATTTTGGAGGCTCTGTTCAAATTTTAAAAATTGAGCCCCTACAAAAAAGATGCAACTTATAAATAATATTTTTAAATATTATCATACGGTTATATATTTTATAAAGTACCAAAAAGCTCCAATTAATTTATAAAAATTATTATTGATTGCAATACAGCAAAAAATATGAAAGGTTTGAAAAAAAAAATAATAAATAATAACAATGAATTTTTATTTATTTTGCTTAAAAACAAGATTTAACATAACTATACATCTTTATCTATTTAATTACAAAAAAAACTTATAAAAAGTATTATAACATAATGATATGATTTTTTTGTCAAAATACCGAATAGGAAAGATTTGTAACTAACATATCTAATTAATTACTATATTTATTTATAGAATAATTATAAATAATAATAATAATTATTATTATTATTCATTATATATAAGATACAATATAAAAGGCAAATAACACTATTACCGAGGTTTTTGGCAACTAATAAAAGATTATAAAACTATTGAGCTGTAAGAAAGTGAGAGAAGGATTTTTACGTGGTTGGGGCGTTAATGAGCCTTAGTCCACGAGTCTTTGTTATTTATGGATGTATTTAATACAGAATTTATACTCGGGAGAATGTCACCCTTATAAATACAGAGAATGTTCTTGGTGAGTATTTACTCTTCTTGCTCATATGCAGCCCAAGATTCTCGACCCCATTAAATGAGCTTTGAGGGGGTATTTATAGTGTTTTTGGTGGGGTAATCCCTAGAATTGTTCTTACAAGTGTATCTGTAAGTATCCATAAAGTTGGGTATTCCCAATGAATATACCATGAGTAATGCATGGTCAAATCCCTAGGTGCTGTAGGGTTTTTATGTGGAATGTCCTTTTTGCCTTTTGATTGACGTGACTTTTCACAGTGTAGCCGTCGCTAGACTTAAATGATCATTACTGTGGCGCTGCTGGTTGGAGGTTGTGCCGTCAGACTTTATTGCGTGTTGCAGTCCCAACACGCTTCCTCCCATGCGGCATTTAATGCGACTTGATTGCTCAGGAGAGGCCTGACACCTCGCGGAGATGCCTTAGTGTTGTGTGAGCCTCCGAGAGCACCTTAAACTCCGGGTGCCTTCTCCGGGACCTATGTCCAGGATGTTACCTTGTGGCATAAAAAGACTTAGCAAATATTATAAATTGTTTGATCCACGTGTCCCTGTCCGATTGGTCTACGTATATTGGGCGAAATCAGGGGCAACAATTATCATACGGTTATATATTTTATAAAGTACCAAAAAGCTCCAATTAATTTATAAAAATTATTATTGATTGCAATACAACAAAAAATATGAAAGGTTTGAAAAAAAAATAATAAATAATAACAATGAATTTTTATTTATTTTGCTTAAAAACAAGATTTAACATAACTATACATCTTTATCTATTTAATTACAAAAAAAACTTATAAAAAGTATTATAACATAATGATATGATTTTTTTGTCAAAATACCGAATAGGAAAGATTTGTAACTAACATATCTAATTAATTACTATATTTATTTATAGAATAATTATAAATAATAATAATTATTATTCATTATATATAAGATACAATATAAAAGGCAAATAACACTATTAGGCTTGAAATTTTAAATTAGCATACAAAGCTCGGAACATAAAAATAAAATTGATGTTAATTTTTGTTGTCATATACCTTGAGGTATATATTTATGTTTTTTATATGCTCTAACAAAATAATATTTACCAATTAGTATAAATATGTGTTAAGTTTAAACTAAAAATAAAAATATAAAGTATATATACCCATTAGTATAAAAAAACATAATAACAAAAAAAAAAAAAAAACTTAAAATTATTGCATTGTATTTATATTAGCTAGTACTTATATTAAAAAAAAAATGGGATGATATTATACTAATAAGTACTACTTTTTATGGTTCTATTTATATACAATATGCTATATTTTTTGTCCTTTTAAATTTAGCTCATATAATTCGCCCAAAAATAATTATTTCTTCATGAAACTTTCTGAGTATGACTACTATAATAGTGTATTATAATGAAAATGGAAGGATCAAAAAAACTATGCTATTTTTTAAGCGATTAGTATTTTAATTCCTAATATATATATATTTATATAATAAAAAATAATAATGATACCAAGTAGTATATAAATACTTTAATTATGCAAAAATTTATATTAATTATGATAATTTATAACTAAGTAGTATATAAACAAAATTTATACTAATTATTTTAATAAAACTGATACCATCTAAATTTAATATATTCTACTAAGTAAATATAGTATATAAATAAATTTTAATGAAGGATCAACAAAACTATGCTATTTTTTAAGCGGTTAGTATTTTAATTCCTAATATATATATATATATATATATAAAATAAAAAATAATAATGATACTAAGTAGTATAAAAATACTTTAATTATGCGAAAAATTTATATTAATTATGATAATTTACATACTAAATAATATATAAATAAAATTTATACTAATTATTTTAATAAAACTGATACAATTTATATTAATTATGATAATTTATATACTAAGTAGTATATAAAGAAAATTTATACTAATTATTTTAATAAAACTGATACTATCTAAATTTAATATATTCTACTAAGTATATATAGTATATAAATAAATTTTAATGAAGGATCAACAAAACTATGCTATTTTTTAAGCGGTTAGTATTTTAATTCCTAATATATAAAAAAAATAAAAAATAATAATGATACTAAGTAGTATATAAATACTTTAATTATAGGAAAATTTATATTAATTATGATAATTTATATACTAAGTAGTATATAAACAAAATTTATACTAATTATTTTAATAAAACTGATACTATCTAAATTTAATATATTCTATTAAGTATATATAGTATATAAATAAACTTTAATGTATACTACAAAGTAATATTTACTTTTATATATAAATATATTTTTTTATTTTTCTTCATTAGTATAAATATTTATTTATATATAAAAGATTTGTCTATAAAAAATGAATATTACTTACAAATATATTAAATTTATATAGTAGTATGATACTAATTGGTATATAAATAATGATATAAAAAAAAAACCCATTGGTATATAAATAAAATTTACACTAATTATTTTAATTTTACATGATATACCTTTTTTCTTAAAGAAATTTATATTATATTCTAACTGAATAAATTTATATGTAATATTTATTTTTATTTATATTTATATATATACATTAAATTAAAAGAAAATGTATTATTAATATTTTTTAATTATCTTAATTAAAGAATCTCTATTTATTGTGTAATCTTTTTTTTTTCTATTTTTTTGAAACTTCATTTATTATGTAATCCAGTTTAACGTTATCTTATTAAGTTACAAATGAATAAAAATTTTAAAAGATGGTAGTAGAATTATGTGAGCATAAAAATATAAGTTAAAAATGTAAGAAACCAATTGTTAGGTGATTAATGTAATTAAAATATAGAATATGTATTACAATGAAGTTTTTCCTTAATAATAGAATTGAAAATAGATTTTTGAAATTGACATAGAAATAATCAATGATAAGTTGTTAGCACTTTAAAAAATTGGGTTCATTAAAAAGATTGAAGAGTATTAAAACAAATATTTTAGGCCCTTTATTTTTTTTGGGCCCTTTATTTTTTGGGGCCTGTACAATAGCCCAACTTACACCCCATAAGAGTCGTCCCTGCCAAACGCTACCTAATTTAATGAAAAATAGTAGATTTTTTTTAATATAGCCGATTTTTAATGTTTATAAGATGTCATACCTTGCTTTTAGTGAGATAATTCCATTCGTAGGATAATAATATTGAATACTAGAATTAAAATTTTTAAATTAATTTTTTTTCATAAATATATATGAAAAAATTTATTTTAAAAAATAATTATTAAAAATAAAATTTAATGAAATAATTAATAGGTAAGATATTAATTAATCACCCATAAGAAAAAAAATAATTATTGTTAGACTAAAAAAATAAATGTAACTAAATTATTATTTATAACCTATATAGATAGTACCTAAAAGTTTTCTAAACGATGTGAGACTTTTATCTGTATGTATAAATTATTTTTCAAACAAAATAAAAAGACGTGTCATTTTTTTTTGTGACTCTTCAAAATATTAATGTTTCAAATTTAAATAATTTAATATTTATTTTTTAATCTTATAATTTTTTTTACTTAATATATTTATAAACTCTTTTATCTTCAAAAAAAAATAATACTTTAAATTTATTTTTTTTTCTTTTCTTTTGTGTGTGTGTGACTCTTCAAAGTATAAATGTTTTAAATTTAATTATCTATAACATATATATAAAGGGGGTAAGTTGAAAAATACCCTTTTTATTAATCAATTAATCAAATTTATCTCTAATTTTATATTTATTTGAAACATACTTCTTTTTATATATATTGTACCCAAAATACCCTGACATAAGAGAGTCACATGGAGAGTAACTTGAAGTGATAGGGCAAAATTAGTACAATGTTTTAAAAAAGAGGTAAAAATGATAGACTTTGAAAAATAGGGTAAAAATAAAAAAGGACATTATAAAAGGGGTATAAAATGTAATTTCCTCTATATAAAGATGAATGAGTGTTTTGGTTTTGGTTCAACTATTTTGTTTTTTTGTGGTTTTTTTTTATGGTTCATTTTTTTTTTCTTTTCTTTTCTTTTTTGTGTGTGACTCTTCAAAGTATTAATGTTTTGAATTTAAATAATTTAATATTTATCTTTTAACCTTATGATTTTTTTGACTTAATATATTTATTAACTCTTCTATCTTTTGAACTAAAACCAAAACACTCATTCATCTTTATATACATGTTATATATAGATTATATATTTGTTTTGTATTATATTTAATGCTATAAAAGAACAAGTTTTACTTTTCCATTAATTTTGATGAAAATTTTAGCACATTATTTTATTTTTAATAAAAAAAAATTATATGCCGCCCTACCTCAAATTGAATCTTCAGTCTACCATTGGTGCTACGCACACACTTACAGTATTAAAATTTTACACTAATATAATATTATTGTGTGTGTGATTACTATTGAAGCTTCACTTACATTAATACAATAATTTCATTAAAAAATATTAAATCAATTTTATAATTTTACGTGTATAATAATTTTTACTTAATAAATATAATAAAAATAAAAAATAATAATTATGATGTTAACGTTGATTTAATTAAAATACATGATAAGAAATAAAAATTAATAAGCTTAATTATAAATAATTTAATATAATCTAATGTAATATGTTATTTGATTTAAAATACTACATTGATAATTTTCTTATATATTGAATTATGAGATTTTATAATTTTTCAATACTAAAAAAAATCAATTAAAATATTCTCTCATAATTTGATAGAGAAAAGTTGGTTAAATAAATTCCATTATGATTTATTTAAAAATATAAAATAAACTTCAAACTATATGTTGTTCAAATATTAATAAATTAAAATATTTAAAAAGTGCAGCTTCATAATTAATATCAGTCATTTTAACAAAAACTTATCATGCAGAATGTTATTATTTTGAAATAAGGCTAATTAGTAATTTTTCCCCCCGAACTTTGACATGTACTAAATCATGCCCCCTTAACTTTTTTAGCAGTTAAAAATTCCGCCTGAACTATTAAGATTGTTAAATTTAATGACTTTTATCTAATTTTAGTAAAAAAATTCTAACATGGATGAAAGTTCAGGGGATATAATTTAATACATATAAAAGTTTGAGGGGCATGATTTAGTAGATATTAAAGTCTGGGGAGCATGATTTAATACCTAAAATAGTAAAATTGAATGAAATTAGACAAAAGTCCTTAAATTTAACAATCTTAATAGTTCAGGGGGAATTTTTAACGGCCAAAAAAGTTCAGGGGGCATGATTTAGTATATGTCAAAGTTCGGAGGAAAAAATTGCTAATTAGCCTTGAAATAATGATAAAGTTGTTTGGTTTTAAGCGGGTCACCTTCAGCAAAAAATATTGTATTATTGTGGCTCTTTATTGAGTTTATTATTCTTAATTTTTTTTTTTTGATAAATAATATGTATTTTTCTTTATAATTTTTACATAATAATTTAAATTAATTTTTTATATCATTAAAAATTTATATTAAATAAAAATATGCTATTATAAAAATAAATTTTGTATTTAGTAAATACAAAATATTATTGTGGGAACAAATTTTTATTTTTAAAAATAGTCTAAAAGAAATCATTTTGATGATTAAATGAGATGACACATGCTATTAATATCACTATTTATAATAAAAGAAAAAGGAGAAAGGCATATTAAAATTAATAATAAAATAATTGACAACTATATATAAATTAGTTAGGACAAAGGCATATTGAAAATAATAAAAAAGAAATTAACAACGATAAATTAGTTGGGAAAAAATAGGTATATCACAAATAAATTGGAATGACTATAATAAATTTTAAAAGAAAACATTTAAAAATATTGAATTATTTATGAGATAATGAACAAAATAATAAAATAGCTACAAAATGATAAAATAAATTGACTAAACTAAGAAAACTCACATTTAAATTTTGCAAAATGACAAAATAAATTGACTAAATTAAAATGACAAAATAAATTGAGTAAACTAAAAAAACTCACATCTAAATTTCACAAAATGACAAAATAACTTCACCAAACCAAAAAAACCTTCACCCATCTTTATATATATATCTATTCTATATAAAATGTGTCTATATAACAGAATTTTTGTTTTATGAGAAATTCATGGGTGACTTTTTATTTATATTAAAAATAAAATGGTTTATTAATAAAAATAAAATGGTTTATGAGAAATTCATGGATCACTTTTTATTTGTATTGCTGTTGCACATCTACGATTGACTTTTCTAAATATACTTATGTTATTTACTTGGATTTTATTCTAAATAAGAATTTACTACTATTTATATATTATATATATTTTGCTAAAGAATTTTTCTATTTTTTTTTTTGGCTCGATCAGGTTATAATTGTTTGCCTCCACATCTGAATATATAAAATGTGGCGAATTCTTTGTTTATGAGAAATTATTGGGTGACTTTTTTTAAAAAAATATTTTTTTTTATATAAAATGTGACTATCTAACAGAACTCTTGGTTTAATGTTATTATTTATTTTTCTGTCAAAATGTTAACAGAATATTCTAATATTTGACAGAATATTCTGATTAGAAAACGTTAATTATAATTGATTAATTTTAGCTAAATAATTCTACCAAAATTTAATCTAACAAATTTCTCTCTCTAGAGCAAAAACCCTAGCCTCCAACACAACCTTTACCAGTTTATAACCTTAGTTATAATTTCTTAAGCTATATTTTATAATTATAATTTTCATTTTAAAATTTAAAAAATACTAATAAAGACAACATGCTACATGCTATTATACAAAAGTATTGCATTTATATATCCCACGATGTTTCAAAAATACTTTGAAAAGTTCATCTTGAATTAATTATTAATATGTAATAAAATATATTAGTTATTATACTATTACTTCAAACAAAGGAAAGTTCTAGCGGTGCTTCTACTTTCTAATTATAAACCTCAATTTTGGCTTCTTTAACCAGTTGCCACACACAAGTTACTTACTCTGAATTTATAACCATTTACAATTTTTTAACACTCAAAAAGTTACCGAGTTTGTTTTCTATAGCTCTACTTATTAAGGTAGAAAAATATTTTTAGATTGACTCCATTCCGTTTATTAAATGAATTATTTTCAAGTTGACACATTAACTTAAAAATGAGACAATAATGACCTACTACAAAGTATACACTTATATTCATTCTATTTATTGAGAATCAAAATTTTAATCTTCTTCACTAGATTAGTCAGACACACACAATATTTGGACATAAACACATGACACAATATTATAACTCAAACTCAGAAACACTTAGTCAAAACTTGAATGAATAATGCCACTCTTTTAAGTTTTAAGACTGTATATGACTAGACAATTTTGATTATTGTATTATCATTCCTGCTACATAGTTGATCATTTTTAGATCTTTGATGTAAAATTTCGTATTGTGAGCTTTTTAGAGTTTCTAATAGACTTCAATGAGTAATAGATTTATATAATTATACTTGGAATAAATTTTAATAATGTTGTTTGGTGGATTCCTATTTTGTTATTAGGTAACATAATATTATTATCCGTTAGGTCTGTCACAGTTATTAAGTGAGAATGAATCAATTTAAAAACCTTTCACTATATTGAAAGGTGAGATTGATTTTAATATGAGCTTAATTATATTTTTTTTTATTTTGTATATCTATTGTTTTATTTGAAAACAGGTGAATAAATGACTACACTATATACCACAATTAAGGACATCACTCCAACTACAGAAAGTTGGAAGAATAAAATGAGAGTGTTAAAAAAATTTGAAAAGCAGACAAATAAGAGTTCACCACTCAAATATCAAAAGCTTAATGTTAGGAGACAAAAAAGTATACAATCAGTTAATTTACTTTTGAAATTATCAATACTCTAGTAATAAATTCTATATTTTCTGAATTTTGCCTGTACTCGCGTTGCAACAAATTATTATTTCATAAATATATTTTTTTCTTTAAAAATGAACACAGGGTAATGATGTTGAACCTAATAACTAATAATATATATATTTTTTAATTTTTAATTGTATCACTTTTCAATAACGTAGAAAAAAACTAGCATAAAATTTAGTATACGTGCCTTGCACGTAACTTTTTACTAGTGTTATAGATATATGTTATAGATATAGATTATAGATAATTAAATTTGAAACATTAATACTTTGAAAGTCACACACACAAAAGAAAAGAAACGAAAAAAAATTAAATTTAAAGTATTATTGTTTTTTGAAGATAGAAGAGTTTATAAATATATTAAGTAAAAAAAATTATAAGATTAAAAAATAAACATTAAATTATTTAAATTTAAAACATTAATATTTTGAAGAGTCACACAAAAGAAAAAAAAAAGAAAAAATAAATTGATCTACAAAAAGACAATGCACGTGCTCCCTAAAATTAGTATAAAATTAGAAAAATGGTGTGAATAATAATAAAAGTAATAATTAATACATAACTAATTAAAGTGGTCATAGGCATAGTCTAGTGGTTCCACACTCCTCTTAAAGAGGAGGTCCCAAGTTTAAATCCAGTGGCGAAGCCAGCTACAAGAGGGCAAAAAAAAAAAAAAAATAGAGAAAAATTAGACTTATAAAAAATATTATTTTTATTAGTAAGAAAAATATAAATTTTATAGAGATTAGAGTAGATATATGAGATTAAATACGAAAATATGTGAAGATAAAAATAAAAAAAATATAAATTTATATGGACAAAATTAAAATATGAGATGGCAAAACTAAAATAAAAATTAAATTTATGGGGACAAAACTATAAATATATATATAAAAAATACATACAAAAAATAAATTTTAAAAATTTAGTAGGGTACCCTATGTCCCTCTGCCACTGTTTGAATCCCCCTCCCTCAATGAAAAAAAATACTACAAAAAATCTTACTTTTAGTCACAACAAAATTTATGACTAAAAGTAAAAAAATTGTGACTAATTATAAATCATCATTCCTATGTTGTGACTAAAATGTCCGTGGCTAAATGTATTAGTCACAAAAATCACAATTTGTTGTGACTAAAACTAAATTAGTGACAACTTTATCTAAATATATTTTAGTGACAAGTAACTTTTTTTGTGACTAAAAATTACATTTAGTCACAAAAAATTATATTGTGACTAAAAAATTGTCACTAAAAGTAGTTGTTTTTTGTAGTGAAAAAATACACAATTAATTAAACATTATTTAAATTACATATTTTTTAAATCCTATGATATTAATTTATAGCTATTTTTGCATAATACTAAAAATATTCTATAACATGTATGGGCCTTTTATTTTATTAAAAAATAGTTTAGACCTTATATTTTTAAAAATAAAATATAATACTACTCCACCTAATTTTAGTCAATTATTTTTTTTAATAGAACTAAGATATAACAAATTTAAAGTTAGTTCCTATCACAAAGAGAGTACAAAAAATGTAGTAAATTTGGTCATAACACCTACAAATCATGGTATTATATTCTATTTTGACTAAAGTTGGGCTCACATTATTATTATATTCTATTTTAAAAAATAATTATTTGACAAAACAGATGGTCTAGTCGGTAATTTTTAAAAAGCAAGATTCAAAATAATATTTACTTAATATTAGATTTTGGACATCTCGAAAATTCATTACATTAATATATTTTGTTGATAATTTTATTATATTAATACTACCTTTTGAAAAAATATTTATGGTTAAAGAACTCTGCTAAATACAATAAATTAATCTTTAAAGAAAAGAAAAATTAATTTTTTATCTCTTTTATAATTTAAATTTTCTTGATATAAAATTCAAAAACTTATAAATTAGTCATTAAAATAATTATTATATGATAAGTAATTAAATTGATAATAATAAAAAGCCTATTTTAACAAATTTGATGTTTTCTTCTATATTTCTATTAGTATATATGTTTTGGTTTGAATATATACATTAATCGTTAAAAATAAATACACAAATTAGGTATTGTAAAAAAAGAGAATCATGAATACCAAAAAAAATTATTGTTGATAAATAAATAATTTAGAAATTTTAAACTGGGAAGAAAATGAATGATTATAGACTTATTAACTATAATAATAAAAAATTTGAAATTTCATTTCAATTTTCAATAGAAAAAAAATTATAATAAAAAGTAGACTCAATTGTACACGTAAATGAAAATTATATATGTTAAGAAAAAAATTAAGATGGACTTTAATTTTATTAAAAGATACGGCATAGAAGTTTATTTTAAATCTCTTTGATACAAGTTAAACTAATAGCATGTATATAACATGTATTAACAAAGACCAAAAACTTTACAATTCTAGTCTTATATGTTATTTATTCTTTAGTAACCATGTTTCAAATTGTAGAGTCAAAATATTTATATATATATATATTTATTTTGTATTTAATAAATTTGATATAATATGAAATTTTTAAGTATATATATATATTTTTTTTTGATGAAAATGCAGAATAAATTTAATACAATATAAAACTTTTAAGTATATATTTTTTTGAAGAAGAAATGGTGAATAAAAATTAATGTGAACTTTTAATTTTAGCGTTATGAAAAAAAAAATTATTTGTGTGTCATGTGTGTATAAATTATTACATATAATCTATTATTATATGAGTAAAAACTTTATACGTCTTTTTTTAAAAAAATAAATACAAAAAACAAATAAGACTTTAAATAAAAAAAAAAAGAGAGAAAGAACTTATATATTTTCTCTTTAAAATAAATAACAAAAAAAAAGGAAAAAAATGACTTATATTAAAAATAGAGTTATTTAATTTACATGTTATTATATATATTAATGCATTTAATTTTTTTTTTAAATGATAATACATTTGAATTTATAGGTTATTAAATATGCATTAACTTAAAAACTCACAAAAAAAAAAAAAACAAAATAGTATTAAGTACAAAAAGACAAAATAACTTAACCAAAACCAAAAAAGGTCACCCATCTTTATATATATGTTATAGACTAGGCTGATGGCCCGTGCTTCGCACATGCATGATATTTTATATGTTATAACCCGCCCTATCTTTATATTGAGCGGGTTAAAAATAATATCAACCCGCCTAATCAACTTGACTAACCTGATATTTAAGAGAGTTTATATATATATATGTGTGTGTTTTTATTATGTACAATCTATATATTATATAATTTATATACATATTTATAAAAAAAATAAAAAGTTTAAACTACTATATTTTTTTAATGGAGGATGATTTGAACTTTAAATTCAATATTTATATTTATCTTATTATCACAATAACTAAAGTATAACTAATGAATGTGAAAAAAAAAACATTAGTGCTCGGTTTGGACGGGTTAACCCGACTAAATCGACCAATTTATTGGGCGGGTTGAAACGTTTTTTATTCTTAATTGGGTTTGTTGCACTTAGATTTTTGTAACCCGATCTTTACATTGGGTTAAATAAAATGTAACGTAAACCGACCAAACTGACCAACGTACACCCTTAGTAAACATACATATCTCAATATTTAAAAAATATAGTAATGATCCTTTTTTATGTATAGAAAAAATACTTAAATATAATAATATTTAAATACTTAGATCTCCACTACCTAAATAATTATTACAAAGTTTTTTTTTTTGAATGGAAATTTCATCTTTTATTGAAAAGTTAAACTCTCACATCCGCTACCAAACAAGGTAGCAACTCAGTTGGAACAGACTCAAACTTAAAGTACGATCAGGATATAATCTAGCAGCTTTGGCAAACGTATGAGCCACTACATTAGCTGATCGCTTAACAAAAGACACAACAACATTATGAAAAGAAGCAAGCAATTTTTTACAATCTTGAATGACACTACCAAACAAGGATATCATATGAAATGAACCATTGAGAGCTTGCACCACACACAGGGAATCAGTTTCAATGAAGACTTGAGGCCATTGTCTATCTTTTAACCAACTTAGCACCTCACGGATGCCAATTGCTTCTGCAACAGCCACATCTACTTGAGCCGATGTGAATTTCAACCTTCCTTCAACCAATAAACCAGCAGAGTTTCGGGCAACCATACCCAAACCAAAGCTCCTACCATCTTCAAAAATAGCTGCATCCACATTAACCTTGATGCTATTATCAACCGGGAGTGTCCACTGCTCACAAACATTAGCAGCCATAAGGATTGGCCAAGATGAATTCGAAGATTTCTGAGCAGATTTCCATAGATCAAAGTTACCTAAATAATTATTACAAAGTTAATAAAATATTTTAATGTATATAAAATTACCTAAATTAATTGTAAAATTAAATAATAATTCTATTTAATATATAAATATTTGGGATAATTGCGGCAAAAGTCCCCAAAAACTTGAGGTTGATACCGATTAGTCCTCAACCTCAAAAATTGGCGGTAAAAATACCCAAGGTGGACATAGTTGTTTGTCCGTTCATACTCAGTCCGTTAGTGAGACTAACGGGACACGTGGACGCACCAGATTTAATCCCCTTTTTATTTTTAATTATCCCCTAAAATATAAAAGTATTAACTAAAAAAATTAATAAAACCTAAAAAAATAAATAAAACAAATTAATTAAACAAATTAATTTAAAACCTGAAAACATTTCAAAAAAAAAAAAAACTTCATTACAGAAGTAAAAACCAAACACACTGAAAACACGAAGCCCTAAATCAAACCTAAATCCCTAAATCCCTAGGTCGAAGGCTTAAGAACGACGATGATGGACGAAGCTTAACAACAACGAAGCTTGGACGAAGGTTGAGAAGAATGGATGGGGAAGGTTTGTACAGTAGTTCTGGTGTCAATAATAGAAGGTTGAGAGTAGCTGGTGGTTCAAACCATGAAAGGGAACCTCAAAATTGCTACTGTGGTATCCCGTGGATTTCAAGAACATCGAACACAGAGGCAAACCCAGGTCGTCGTTTTCAGGAGGTGCAGATTTTCAAGTGTAAGGATTTAATTTTTGAATTATCCCTACATCATATAAATTGAACTTAGAACCTTATGTGTGCAGCAGCTTATTTTTCAACTTTCGATATTATTTTTCACGGTTTGTTCAACTTTAGAGCAACACTAACTTGAAGATGATCAAGTTAGACATAATATGTATTTTGTTGTGAAAATTCAGTGTTTTGTGAATAATGGATCTTTTACTTGATCCCTCCACATCTATATTTTACTTTTACTTTCAAAATATATTAAATTAGTTAAAAATGAGCAATTGAAGTTTGCAGAATATTGGCTTCCTTATATAGCAAATGAAAGGTTTAGCCACATTAAGTACAAATATATGTAATACACTTGAATTCAACTGTCTTCACTTGTGTTCACTTAGTAGTTATTTGTCATTATTTTTTCAGGGTGATGGAGGATGTAAGTTCTTTGAATGGATGGATGTTGAATCTTGTGGAAGGTGCAGAGAAATAATTCCAGGACTTTTGAGAAAGATAACCAAACTTGAAGATCAATTGATGTTGTATGAAGCAAATGAACAGCTGCAAGCAAATCAAGATTTGGGAAAGGTTCATGGTTGTGATTGTGGGCACATATGGGTACTGAGAAATTGGAGAAAAATTCTAATGATTACTTGTGTATTTGTTTTTGTAAGTTATCTGGTGAAGTAGTGCTAATCTCTATGTAATGGCAATTTTCAATTTTATGTAATGGTATTATGTAATGGACATGGCACTTGTATTGCCATTGTTAATGGAATGTATTTTTGGTACAATATGTGGTACTGGTACTGGTTTTGGTACAATATGTAATGGACATGGCACTTGTATTGCCATTGTTAATTGAATGTATTTTTGTCAAGTATGTGGTACTGGTTTTGGTGTGTGTACAACAAAAGTTGTTAATGGAATGTATTTTTCAGACAATATGGCAATGCATTATTGAAATTGTAGTTTTGGTACAATTAGAACTATGTCATTTGAAGCAAAACCTGTAATTCGATTTTTGGTAATGCAATATCACAAAAACAGTATATAAACCTGTAATCAAGAACTTCATACAACAAAATATTGAACTATTAAGACAATACCCTTTAAAAAAGCACAAGGCAATGTTTTAATTTAGTGATCAAAGCACAAAGCAGTAGGCAATGTGATCAAAAAGATCATACAATATTACATTCACTACTGATACCATAAAAAATGCACAAAGGCAATGTTTTAAGTCTGTCATCAAAGCACAAAGCACTAGGCAATGTGATAAAAAAGATCATAAAACATAACATTCACTACTAATAATATGCCATCTAAGGTGTTCACAAAATATGGCCTTAATTACTATGACATAATCCAAAATACAATACAAAAGTTGAGTAGTGCAGCAACTAATTTGCAGATGATGGTGGTTGAGTGTTTCTTGATTCCCTTTCTTGCTGCTTGGTTCTCCTCATGTTCCTCTTAACAGTTTGAGGATCTGGATTCTTTTTGGGAGGACGACCCATCTTTTTCTTCTGGGGAGGTTCCTGATACCATGATAAATGTTAGGTTATATGTATACCATGGAAAAAATCAATACAAAGTTAATTGACATTAATGAAATAATATACCTTCTCCTGTACTGGTTGTTTGCAAGTGGTCTTTGTATGGCCTGGTTTTTTGCAATTAGAATAGTTGTTAGACTGCCCGAATCTCCTCATTTTAGTTGCACCAGGTGGAGGTTCATCTACTTATCTTCTCCTTTATTTCTTGGGCCTGCTAGGTAGAATAGTTTCTGCTGGTGGAAGGATTGGATTCAGGCCTTTATTAGGCCAATGTTCAGGACTAGGCATAGGTGCAATTGACCCTTCATAAGTTGCTAAGAAGGCTTCTTTCTTGTAACATTCAGCAAGAAAATCATACTCACTGAGGTTGGAATACCATATGCAAGCTAATGCATGACCACAGGGAATACCTGTGAGGTCATAAGATCTGCAAGAGCATGTTTTGGTCTCCAAATTTGTTGCTTCCACCTGGCCAGTAGACACTGTCACTTGGAACAAGCCTCCAACAGATTTTGTACACTGACATTTCATTGCTAACTTCCTATTCTTCTGCAGGATATCAAAGATTCTCTTCCCAACTGGTTTTGTCCACTTACTAACACTTTCTCTTTGCTTTCTCATTCTATCCATCAGCCAGTATCTTACATACTCTAACAAAGTTATGATTGCCTTGTCTCTTCCATCTAGTATGGCTGAGTTGAAACTCTCACAGAGATTATTTAGCAACATATCACACTTACTGAAAGTCCTAAAGTGGGACTTGGTCCATTCAGATGGTGACTTTTTGGACAACCATTCAAAAGCTGCTGCATTAGTCTCCTTCAGTTCATCCATTCTCCTTTTGAATTCTTCCATTGTTGTAGCTCTAGCATAAGCCCATAATTGTTGCTTCAACAACAATCCAGGGAACTCCTTCTTGAAGTTGGCATAAAGATGCCTAACCAAAAAACGTATTTCAGAACCTTCATAAATTTCTGCTACAGCCCTTTCCAGCCCCTTCTGCCTGTCTGAAATGAATGTGAACAATCTTGTGTCTTGTACATCTAGGTCCTCTTTCAGTAGTTGCACAAACCAAGTCCAACTATCAGTGTTTTCCTTCTCAACAACAGCATATGCAAGAGGAAACATGCTGTTGTTTGCATCTATACCAATGGCTACAAGCAACATACCCCTGCAATACCCTTTCAAAAAACAACCATCTAACCCGATGATGGGCCTACAGAACTTGAAACCAGCTTTACATGCTGCAAGGCATATGTAAACCCTCTCGAAATACCTTACATCATCCACTAAGCTTGTTCTGATGAAAGCTGTGCTACCAGGATTCAGTTTCACTAATATAGCACAATAATCATGCAGAATAGCATATTGATCTTTAACGGTTCCATGTATCTTGGCCATTGCTTTGTTCTTAGCTCGATAAAAAGTCCAGGAGGAAAGTTTGGAGTACTTACCCTCAGGATTTGCTTTCTTGAAATCACCAAAAGACATGGCTGGATTTGCTCTGAACTTCTCCAAGAACTCTTTTGCAATCCAATTAGCATCTACCAGCCTGTTCTCCCATAAAATTCCACAGTTGTGTTCTTCCTCAAATTTGTTGATTCGCATTGTAGTGCAATCATCTCTCATCCTTCGAGCATACATTAACCATTTGCAGCCTTCTCCTTGGCATACAATTCTAATTCTTAACCTGTCATTGTGAATATACTTGTACTGCCTGTCAATGCTGATGAAATGCTCCTTCAATGCTTCCCTCAAGTGCTCAACAGTAGGGAATTCCATTCCCAACTCAAACTTGATGTTCTCAGGCTTGAAGTGTGGATCAAACTCAATGTGTTTCTTTTTAAGCACTGGTCCATCTTCTTCATCACTAACCAAGCTGACCAAATCATCATCCTCTTCATATTCTCCACCATCATCATCATCTTGGTAAGCTTGACTGCATAGATCATTGACTGACCCCCACCATTGGCTAGGGTCAGTTGTTCCTTCTTCTACTAATTCAGGATCTTGGGTATCCGTAGCATATTCCTCTTCCAAAAAATCTTCCTCTTCCACTGATTGGTTTTTTTTCTTCTTGGTTGGTGTTTTGGATGGTGTTTGTCTTGGTCTCTTTCTGGTTTGGGTTGGTGTTTTGGTTTGTGTTTCTCTTCCTCTTTTTCTGCTTTGGGTTGGTGTTTTGGTTGGTGTTTCTCTTGGTCTTTTTCTGGTTTGGGTTGGTGTTTTGGATGGTGTTTCTCTTACTCTCTGTCTGGTTTGAGTTGGTGTTCGAGATACACTTTTGGATCTGGTTTGGGGTGGTGTTTGAGATACATTACTGGATCTGGTACAGGGTGGTGTTTGGGCTAATGTGTGACTGTTTTGAGGTGTTGTAGAAGCTCTTTGGGATCTGGTTTGTGGTGTTCTCGAACAACCCTCTCCTTTCCTAGTTATGGATGTTGTTTGAGCTCTGTTTTGGGGTGATTTGTTGAGGTCTGACTGCCCTTTGTTTTTCCTGGTTTGGGGTGGTGTTTTGGATGGAGTTTTTGACCTGCTTTTGGGTGATTGGAACAGCTCAGTCTGGCAACTTTTTTTCTTGGTTGGAGGTGGTGTTTTGGATGTTAATTGGGACCTTGTATTGGGTGATGTGCAGGGATTTAAATGGCCAGTTTTGCCTTGTGTTTGGGATCTGGTTTTTGGTGTTCTTTTACTGGTTTGGGCTTTTAATGGTTTGGATGGTGTTTCAAATATGTTTTGGGCATGTGTTTGGGTATTAGGGTGTAAATGGGCCTCCTCTGTTGGGCCTTCATTGTCAGACTCAATATCCACCACTGTCTCAATAATTTGGACACTAGAATCAGTGTCTTCATCACTTCCTCCAACACCATCTTCCATGTCAAACTCTGGCATGTCAATATCTGGCATGTACACAACAAACTCATCAACCCCATCATCAGAATCACCACTGGAATCCTGTAAATTCTCTGCCAAATCCTCTTCAACATCCCTCATTGCTGCTTTGGACATAACATAGTCATCTGGTCTAGCACTTAGCCGAGCATCAACAATCACATTTGCATCATCTGGTAGCTCCTCTATTATGCATCTTTTCAGCTTACTTCCAGCAGGTGGTGTATTCTCAACACTCACATTTGCATCAACAGGCACAATTGCTAATTCACCATTGTTGCCTCCAAAAGTTCCAGATAAATCAGCATAAACATCCACCTTCCTATATCTCTGTTGTCTCATGTCCTCAAACATAGCCAACAAATCCTTGTCAGTCTTAAGCTCAAATCCATCATGTAGTTCTTTGTCTTTAGGCTTAAACCAGAAATACAGAGGGGAACCATGACACCGCTGTACTTGCAAAAGCATCCCTTCAAGTTCCATCATGTTGAAGAAATCTGTATGGCACTTATCAAACTCGGTTGTAGTGCCACCCACATAGTGTTTCAACCCATTTCTAGTGCACCAAGAACCCCCATGGTGCATATTCACACTAAAATACAAACCTGCCAGCAACAAACCAAGGCCAATTTACAATAAAGTTGATGACATAGAGCCTAAAACTATGTGCAAAGATGCTCACATGCTCACATGCTCACTAGTCAAAGCCTATACCCCACACAACATTGAAAAATAGTTTAATACCAACTTTATCATGTCCCAACAAAAACAATATAGATCAATTAAATGTGTACACCTAACACATTATACTCAACCCTATATAAATATCAAACTGCCATCATCTACACACTTTTTTCATACAGTGAATGGGAAATGGAAAAAAAATACACAGTAAAACTTACAAACCATTTCTCAGTAAAACCATAGACAAAAAATTTACTGCAAACCATTTTTCTTCACTAAAATTACATAATAAACTATGAATAAGCAAGGAAATGAAAAATGGGATTGTAGCTTCACCATCGTCGTCCTCCATTATACGACTGGTTTTTTGGGGACCTCCTTTGCTGTATCTTCAACCTTTAGGGATTTAGCTTAGGAATGCTCTTCGAATGGGGTCAATATTCAAAAAATCGACTGCATTTTAATGGATACACAGTGTTCGCCTTCGATTTTGAGGGATTTAGTTTCAAATTCGTGATTAGGGTTTGGGTGTGGACAGAGGGCCTCGATTTCGTGTTCAGTGTGTTTGGTTTTTACTTCTGTAATGAAGTTTTTTTTTTTTGAAATGTTTTTCAGGTTTTACATTAATTTGTTATATTAATTTGTTTTATTTATTTTTTTAGGTTTTATTAATTTTTTTTAGTTAATACTTTTATATTTTAGGGGAAAATTAAAAATAAAAAAGGGGATTAAATCTGGTGCGTCCACGTGTCCCGTTAGTCTCACTAACGGACTGAGTATGAACGGACAAACAACTTTGTCCACCTTGGGTATTTTCACCGCCAATTTTTGAGGTTGAGGACTAATCGGTATCTGTTGGGTTTTATGCCCTAAATAAAACCCATTTCATATAATCAGATTTACTTATTAATAAAGATCAGAAATAACATTTTATGTTGCATGGTTCACATGATTTATTTCATGATTATATGTATATAATGTATGAATTCTTTTTAAGTCCAGAACATATGAGTTTGTTAAAGATTATAGTGTTGTCAGCACAGTGGAATATAATCTTTATTATATGTTCAAAAGTAGATTCCCTGATTTTTCAGAACACTGGATTTAGACTGACATGGTATAATCAGCGATAGGTATTCTTACACCTTGGAAAAGTGTTATGTCCTTTCCAGGACATTGGCAAAGTTTACCAGTATCGGATGCATGGAGTATGCATTGGAATGGACCGATATTGAACTTTGAATTAGATTTTGAAACTTACCGTAAACATCTATTCAATTCAATATCATAAGTTGATCCTAGATCACATGATCGAAATCCTGATATGGTTAGGCTCAATTTCAAGAGTATTATTCGTGTTCTTTGATTTGTTAGTTAAGCCCAGTTTTGTATCAGGGTAATACGTACATTTTGGGAACACGGTAATACAATTGAGTGGGGGAGCGCTAACATAAATATGGAATCTATAGCTTCTATTTGGCAAATAGAAGTAAAGGATGATTTCCTTCGAGCTTAACCAAACGAAGATAAATGGTGGAGATCTCATTTCACTTAGGTGAAATATCATTTATACAGGGTTAAGTGTTTTAAGGATAAAATACATTGTAGGGTGTTACGTTAATTTAATTCCTGTACAGTGGAAATCATCTATATAGAGGATCATTGATCACATTAGGGTTATAACAATGGATAACTAATGACGTGTCTATATCGTGGAACATATAGAGCGTTTCTATATGACTGAGAGTGCAATTCCAAGTTCTAAGTGTGGATTCAATGAGGAATTAATAAGTTAGGGAATTTACTTGGTAAATTCGGTTCGACTTATTGGAAGCTCGGTTATATAGACCCATGGTCCCCATACTAGTTGAGGCCATACTGCTTGTAAGACTCAGTTAATTGATTTTAATTAATCAATTAAAATTCTAAAAGTTAGACTATGTCTACTTTATGAATTTTTCACTAAGCAAGGGCGAAATTGTAAAGAAAAGAGATTTTAGGTTTATTTATTAATTAAGATATTTTATATGTCTAAATTAATAAATATATTAAATGGCAATATTATTTGATAATTATTTCCAAGTTATTAAATAATTAGAACTGGCATTTAAAAGGTGAAATTGGAAAATTGGCATTTTTGAGAAAATGGGAATGGAAAATAACAAAATAGGAAAGTTGCAAAGTGAGGCCCAATACCCTTTGTATGGCCGGCCCTTGCATAGGAAATTCCATTTGTAGTTTCCATTATTTTAATGCCATGCAATTCTAACCTAAACCTAGAGGGTTTTCTATAAATAGAAAGTGTTGGCTTAAGGAAACCGAGACACACATCTTTGATCACTTTGTTTCTCTCAGAAAAAGCCTCACACGCCACCTTCTCTCTCTCTTTCTTTTCTTCTTTGTATTTTCGAATTCCCTTGAGTGATGAGTAGTGCCCACACACATCAAGTGGTATCTCAATCATAGTATGGAAGACTATGGAATTTCTGCATCAAAGAAGGAGAAAAGAAGATCCAAGTTCAGATCTTGGTGATGCTCTGCTACAGAAAGGAATCAAGGGCTAGAGATCTGAACGGAAGGAGTCATATTATTCCGCTGCACCCACTGTAAGGTTTTCTAACTTTATATGTGTTTATTTTCATTGTTTTAGAATTCATATTAGGTTGTTAATCCAACATACTTGTTAGTAAATCTAGATCCTGGTAAAATAATTTCCAACAGTATCAACCTCAAGTTTTTGGGGACTTTTGCCGCAATTATCCCTAAATATTTTTAATAATTATTTTCCTCTTTGAATAATTTGTTAGTTATTCATTTTCTTCAATATTTTTTTTTGATAAAAATACATTTTTCTACAATTTTAAGGTTTTTATAAATTGAAAATATATTTTCATTAACTTTTTAAAATTAATTGGGTAGTGAATGTGCAAAATTTAAAAATTTTAAGAATTCACTGCTACAATAGTTTAGGGTTTAGCAAAATTTGGGAATTTTTGTCCATCATTTTTTTATATATATATATATATATTTAACAATAATTTCTTTAAATATTTGTTATATTTGTCACAATTATCCGTAATTTATATTTGTATTATTTTAACATAAAGAGTTAACGGTGTTAATTTTAAAAAATATACTTCAAACCATCAGTTGTATAATAATCTTAGTTATATAATATATGTATAATAGTAAAGATTTTTTTTTCGAAAAAATAAATAGAGAATTACCAACTGTAAAAAAAAAAATGAGAAAGGCAAATTAAAAATAATAATAAAAATAATAACAATAAAAGAAGGTATATTAAAAGAAAAAAAAAATGACAATAATAAGAAAAAAATTAAAAATATTGAGTGACAAAAAAAATGACAAAGGCGTATTAAAAAAAAGATAATTATAATAATAAAGAATTTTTTAAAAATTCTTAAATTTTTACAAAGGTATAAAATAATGAACCCTGGTATCAGAGCCATAACTCATACTATCCTATTGACGAGTCTCTGCTTTCCACAATGGCTAATTTTGACGAATCATCAAGCTCGCTCAGTACTCTTTCGGCCCCTCTTGCACTTACACCCTCTCCTACTTGTCGCAAATCAACTTCTAATAAGCTAGACTTCCTTTATGAACTTTCTTATGTTCCAGATGAAAATAAAATTACTTCTGATTCTCTTCCTCTCTTAAATCCATATCAACCTTTCACCAAGACCCCTTCCTCTTTTACTAGATCCATTAAAGCACTTATTAAACCGTCTTTCAAAGCCCCAAAAGAATACATTCAAGCCTCAAAATTCAGTCAGTGCCAACTTGCACCAACACCAGAGGTCCAATTTGTAACTCTTGAAATCCCCCCAGAACTCCCTCCGCAATGGATGGCACAGGGGTATACCCACATCCACTTTGGTGCTATTCGACTTGCTCTCAATTATCATGGTCGTAAAGGCCTTCCGGTTAGCGCTCGTATTGGTCTTCTTGATACTCGAATGAGGAAATATCAACATGCCAGTATAGCTACTATTGAAACTACCTTAAATGCAGGAACAGTGGTCGTCACTCTGTTTCCCAATTTCAACATGTCTCTCAGAGATAATCGGCTGACTGATGCTTTTAAAGTAGAAGTACAGACAGTAGGAGTGGAACAAGACCCAACCTCTCTTGGCGCCACACTCCACTATCAGATGGCATATCGACTTCAGGATCATGCTCTTGATCTTAACATTCCTCAAACACAAGATGCTTTACTCATCTCCGTCGATTCTAAACAGGTACCCACCTGCACACATGTCCCAAAGCAAATGACCACTGAAGAACTCACAAAGCTCTTACCCAAGTCGTGGGTCACCAACTATGAAAAACTTCATAAGCCACAGCCTGTGGTTCAGACCACAACTGAACCTTCCTACCATACAAAAGAAGATGGGTCTGTCGAAATTATTTTTGACAGAAGCCAAACAAAAACACCTAGCTGTTTTCACACCCAATACGTCATCACACCAATCCAGCCAATAGATGCAGAAATCTTGTACTTCGATTCCCAAGGAAAGCCAATTTATGCTTTTGAATCCTCCGAAGGGCATAAATACTGGGATGTTTGTAACTGCAAAAGTTGTTTAAAAGATGATGAGCCCTCACCACGTCCAACTCCAGGAAGACGACTAAAGGAAAAATTGGAAAGAAGCGACAAAACCATCGGTTTATTAGGCCAACCATCGGGAAAATTCGACTACATAGTCAAATACTCTGCACCAAAGAGCTACAATCAGCCTATGCCAGAACCTACCGGATGGGATTCAGACGATGCTTCACAAGATTCACAGCCTAAGATAGTTTTGCCTTGTTACAAAAGACAAGCAAAATGGATGAAGAAGCATGGAGAAAAATTTCCAACACCAGCTGTTCAACAATCAGTTCAATCACTTCCTGACGCAAACATGATCACCTCCAGCCCATCCATTGATTATGATGAACATTTTCCTCCTCTCAAGAGGTTTGAAAAAACTGAAGATCAGGGCACCACTTCCCACCATCCAAAAATACACAATCCTACGACAAGGAATGCTGATGGAACTTTACAAAAGGTCTCAGCAGCCGAAGAAGTATTAAATTGGCAAACAGAAAATATGATCGCCCAAAACCACGTCTTAAAACGGGTAGAAAAACACATCACCCGCACAGAGACAATCGTCAAACAACAATCACAAGATACGATTATTGAAAAGTTGACGAACAAGATTCAACAGACGCATGACGAACTCATGGCCATCATAAAATCAAACTCTGTTCCAATGTCATTATTCTTGGCTAAAGAAGCAGAAATGAAAGCCCTCAAAACCCAGTATGAATCTCTAAAAAAGCAATTTTTTCAACGAGAATCATACCCTACGGGGCCTCCGTCAACACTCTTTGGAGGAAATACAACACTCTTTGGAGCAAATACACCATCAGTACCATGGCAGTTCTCAACCATGCCAAAGACCTCTCCAACATCACCCTTCTCAGTCTCTTCGCAAGAAGACTCACTTCTCCGACTTAGACGAATGCTTGACGAAAATCAACAACAAAAAACCAAAAAGGGGAAGAAAAAGGAAAGCCTAGACAATTCTCCTCCACGAGCATCCTTCCTATCCGAAAAAGAGCCAAAGCAATTCATGGCCCAACATAATCCTATTTCTGCCATGCTCCACCGACCAGATGAAGAATTTGATAGTCAGTCTTCTTCTTCTTCTTCTTCTTCTTCTTCTGACCAAGAAGAAAATTCTGAAACTTGCTCACAAGATTCAGATACTAGTAACGAATCCCAAGATTCGGGTACTAGTGACGAGTCTAAAGACTCGGATACTTCTGATGATGACGTACCCCCTTATTTTATGGCTCAATCTGCGTACTCTCAAACCGAGCCTATTGTCAAAAGTGAAGATGAAAGTGAAGAAGATGAAGAAGAAGCAGCTACAAAGAACACAGAATCCAGGCATCACCAAAAGAGTAAATATTCTAAGTTTCAAACTTTTACTCTTGATGACATTCCCCCATCTAAATGGCGAGAAAGATTCCAAGAATTTCAAGCTTGGCTTAGCTTGGAGACACAAAAACCACAGGCACAGACGGGGACGATCCTCCTGAATTTTGTCTCAAGATTCACTGGAACTTTGCAAGATTGGTGGACAAGCTTAGGTGAATATAGACAGATGACTTTCCTGCAACTCCCATCTGTCGCAAATGCCCTAAGCCATCTCTATGTCGAATTTTGTGGCCAAGATGCACAAGTAACTGAAAGACTTAGAGCAGAGTTTTTCAAGCTCAAGTGTTGTTCAATGGACAAAAGAGACTTAGAAAAGCATTACAAAAGAATGACTAAACGATTCTACCAAATAGGTGGAATTGATGATCCAAATCTAAAGCAAGCCTTCCTTTCCTCTATTCCAGAACCTCTTGGCGAAGAAACTTTCAGGCTACTTTCTGGATCAGGGAAAAGCCTAACGGATGCTACAATTGGAGAAATTTTCCAACTAGTCTTAAAGGCCCTTGAAAAAATGTGCTCCCAGAAGAAATTTCTCCAGGAATTTATGAAGCAATCCAAAAAACTAGGCAAAGTTTGTAGCAGACGAGATTTACTCATCAAATGCCCTTCTGAATCTTCGTGTTCCTGCAAAACCCCAAAGAAAAAAACCAAGTTCAAGACGTTCAAGTTCTCGAAACACAAAAGGACACTCTGACAACAAAAGGACAAACCAGTAGGGTTCCTGCTATAAGCTAAGCATCATCAAGATCAAAGATAACTTGAGCAATGTTCTCACAAGAATCAGCACGACTTACGACTCTACAGCGTGATTATGAAGGATAGATTGCTTAGTATCTTTATACTTGAGTGATACCTAACTCATAACAGTAATATCTATTAAGTATGACCCATAATGCACACTATCACTATCTCAGAAATCTCTTAAAGAAAATTTAGAAGAACATTTTGAGAGAAGAACACTAGAAATTTATTTAGTAGAAAGTTTTCTGATGTCCGTACAATGAAAAGGATGGCTCTATATATAGCCATTTACATGAAGTACAATACAAAATAGGAAACTTCCTAGAAATTTCCTACAAGCAAACAAACACACAAAAGGACACTCTGACAACAAAAGGACAAACCAACAAAATGACAAGCGGAGAAAAAGACAGTCTGACAACAAATGGACAAACTGACTAACTGACAAACATAGAAAATGCCAAACGATAAGAAAAATTCCTACAAACATCATGACTATAAGGAATTTTTCCACTTATTGCTATCTTACACAAATAGGAGATATGGAATTCTTTCGTTCTTCTTATTAGCGGTCGATAATTGGCTCGTGATCAGCATTGTAGTCTGAGTCATAATTGGGGTCTTCTTGAAGTGGGTGCCAACCTGATGGTTCATCTTCTTCATCGCTTCCAGCTGGTGGACATGCATCATAATCAGAATAAACGATCTCCCATTCCAATCCATTGTACTGAAAGAGATAGGGATCCTGGTTGATTTCTTGGTCCATGTATGGATCTTGTGAATCTTCAAAAATGCTTGTCTTACGGAGTAGGACCCCCACAGTGTCTGTTTCTTTGAATAGTGATGAGTTTGTCTTTTTTGCTTTAGGGGCTTGGACCTGATTGTGACTATTCTCGGAGATTTGGAACTTTTCTAGAGCCCTTGCTATGCGTCGTGAATAGTCTGAGGGGAACTTTTCCCATGGGGCATCATCTTCTATTCTTGGCCAAATTTCTGGTGGAATAGTCTGATTTTTCTCAAATATAATCTTTTGGAGATCTCTGTACTCTGCATCTTGCTCTCTGAAAGGTGCTTCCTGGGATCCGTATAGTTCAAAAGTGGGATTGCAAACTATTTTCTTGTTCTCGTCCAATTTTGCATTAAGACTGATAAAGAAGACCGTATAGCAATCCATCATGTTGGCTACATGTGGTCCTGATGGATAAACAAAGACGTGTCGATTGTTGCGAACCTTTTCCCATTCATCCCAGAGTATTTTTTGCCACTCCTCTAGAGGAGCGTACCAAGACAAAATGTCCATTTGGATTTCGTAGGCTGGTTTATTTTTTTCTTGTTCGAGGAACGACTGTATAGCAGTGTGAAGTGCCATAGTTTGGACTTCGATAGCCATTGTACAGAGGCATGTTAGGTACCAAAAAAGATGGGCTATGGACTTTGGAGTGAAAAGTGCAGTCCGAAAGGGGACGATATGGGCAAAAGGATACTTTGGGTGAATCAAAAAATCGTATTGAAAATAGGGTCCAAGTTTGGAGAGAATCTGTTCGTGAGTATAAATAGCCCTGTGAGAGGCTTTTTCCTTTGCTGACCTTTTGGATTTAGAAAGGATGAGCTTTGCATCTCGGGGAAATGAGCAGGGAAATGAGCAATTCTTTTGCGATGATGATGATGATGATGCCATGATATATATGTATGGAATGGTATGGGACGAGTTGTGGCTGATTAAAGGGATGGTTTTGAGTGGGTGTGAGGAGACCATATTTATAGACTTAGGTCTAGATAAGAGGTCGGCCAA
Organism: Cannabis sativa; assembly: GCF_029168945.1. NCBI lineage: Eukaryota > Viridiplantae > Streptophyta > Magnoliopsida > Rosales > Cannabaceae > Cannabis > Cannabis sativa. Next base: position 68,225,644 of record NC_083601.1, read on the forward strand.
GATATTTTCTTTTCCGGGAAGGTGTTTTATTTCAAAAGAGTAATGATCAAACCATGTTGCCAATCTCAAAAGTTGAGTATTGGTTGTCTTATTCTTTTTTAGGTCTATCATTGCCTTTGATGCAGCAAAATCGGTTTCCACTACAAAATGATGGCCGATGAGGTGGAACTCAAATTTTGTTATTCCCATCTTGATTGCAATCAGTTCTTTGAGCGTTGAATGATAATGGAGTTGGGAATCTTTGAAGTGTCCACTCTTGTATCCACATATTCGTCTTTTTCCATGTTCATCTTGCTCTAGAAGGACAGCACCCCAATGTCGGTCACTAGCGTCTGTTTGAAGAACACGTTTTCCGTCAGAAGGAATCTGTAGAGGTGGTAAATTTTGCATGATTTCTTTCAGTTTTTTGACAGCCACCGTTTGGTCATGTGACCATTCTGGACTATTCTTTTTGAGCATATTGTTGAGTGGCCTTGTCAGTACAGATAGTCCGGGAACAAAGTCTCGTAAGTAATTGATGATGCCCAAGAATTGTTGCACCTGAACTTTTGTGAGATTTTCATCTGGGAATTTGAGTAGTTCATGGGCTATATGTGGTTGGGCTTCATATTGTCCTTTGGATAATTTCATCCCAAGGAATTCTATTTGCGTCTGTCCAATAATCATTTTCTTTTCAGACAACATGATACCATGGGCTCTAGTGATAGAAGCAAACTGGGCCAATAACGCTTGATGGGCTTTTGCATCAGGAGAAAAGAGCAAAAAATCGTCAATATAGATGAGAGCCTTTTCCAATATTGGGCCATATATTTTGGTCATAGCCTTTTGGAATAGGGAAGGGGCAGTTTTGAGCTCGAAGGGTAGGACGGTCCACTGGAAATGATTATTTGGAATGCAAAAGGCTGTTTTGGGTCGATCATCTGGTTTGATGCCTAATTTCCAAAATCCTGCTTTTAGGTCAAATTTTGAAAAAATATGGGCTTTGGATAAACTGGCAAACAATGAATTCTTATTTGGTATTGGGAATTTATCATCTGCTAAGAACTCATTCAGGGGCTTGTAATTTATGACCAACCTTTGCTTTCCTCGAGCTTGCTCTGATCGATTATTGACATAAAATGCATGACATGCCCATGGAGAGGAAGTTGACTCTATTAAACCCTGCTGCTCTAGCTCTTTGCACTCATTGGACGCCATATGTTGGTGTTCTGGATTCATGCCTGGGTGACTAGCCTTTGTAGGGTTGATATCTTCATTAAGCTTAAAAGGAAGGCTTATGAAGAGCTGTTGATTTTTCCAAAGAGGATGGTCACATTTCTTCAGGAATTCTGCATGATTATTGGCACATGAGACTTCGATGAGCTCCTTCCTTATCTGATGAAATGGGTCATGGGGTATTAAGAAATAGTTTGGTATTGTTTCCCATGGAGCAAAATGTCGTTTGTAACCAAGTCCATTAGGGAGAATACGCAAACCCTTCTTCTTTGTATAAAGATCGAATCCAACAATTAGGTCTTTTCCGGGCAATTTTGATCCAATGACTCTGTGAGTAACAGAACACCCTGGGAAGAACTGCAATCGAATCGGTTTGCTGATGAGTTCTGTGCAAAAAATACCTCCATTTGCAGCATTGAAGTATTGTTTCTCTTTCTTCCAATATTCTTTCGGAAGAATATCAGGGTTCATTATTGTGTATGATGCTCCCGTGTCAAAGAATCCGGCCACTTTTATCGGCTTGGCATATTTTTTGCACAGAACTCATACTATCCTATTGACGAGTCTCTGATACCAAACTATGAGAAAGAATATTGGAAATAAATCGAGAGTATTAGCAAATGTGAAAAAAAAAAATATGAGAAAGGAATATTAAAAATTAAAAAAAAAATTATTAACAATAAAAGTAGGTATATTAAAAATAAAAAAAAGTAAAAATAATAAGAAATGTTTAAAATATTGAGTGACAAAAAAAATGACAATGGCATATTAAAATTAATAATAAAATAATTGACAACTGTATATAAATTAGTTAGGACAAAGGCATATTGAAAATAATAATAAAAAAAAATTAACAACAATAAATTAGTTGGGAAAAAATAGGTATATTAAAAATAAATTGAAATGACTATAATAAATTTAAAAGAAAATATTTAAAAATAATGAATTATTTATGAGATAATGAACAAAATAATAAAATAGCTACAAAATGACAAAATAAATTAACTAAACTAAAAAAACTCACTTATTCAAAAAAAAAAAAAAAAACAAAAAAAAACAAAAAACTAAGAAAACTCACATCTAAATTTCACAAAATGACAAAATAAATTGACTAAACTAAAATGACAAAATAAATTGAGTAAACTAAAAAAACTCACATCTAAATCTCACAAAATGACAAAATAAACCAAAAAAACCTTCACCCATCTTTATATATATGTAGATATATATTTTTTTGAAGAAAAGCGTGCATGCATTAGATTAACAAACGTCAGACCTCGCGGTCATTACAAAATATAGTTTCGGGCATAGAGGAGAGAGGCAAAACGCCAAACCTCTGATGGGAAAACGCCCACTTGGCCACATTATGGGCCATAAAATTACATTGTCTACTAACAAATTCAAAAGAACAACCAGAAAATAAAGGGGAGGTGATTTTACAAAAAGAGACGTAGTTATCAATCTCCCACCGGGAATCCTGTCCGTTAAGAGCGTTGATCACCACTCTCGAATCACTTTCCAAAATAAGAAACTTGACCCCGCGGTCTTTTGCTTCTTGGAGGGCCAGACAGCACGCCATCGCTTCCCCACAGAGAGCATTTGAGAAGTCCAGCTTAGAAGTAACCACCCAGATCACCTTGCCAACGTGATCCCTTGCAACCACTGCCGCACACATGCTATCCAATCCCACTCTTACATCACAATTCAGTTTCACCCAATCCAGCGGGGGAGGACGCCAAACTTCCTTCGGACACGGAATGGGGCAAGGGAGCAAGTAAGCATGATGATCTGCAAAAGAAAATCGAACGGTGTCAATACTTTTTATAATATCAGCAGGACAATTATTATGTACCTTTTCATTTCGAGTCCTCCAAATCGCGTCAATGATGATCGATGCATAGAGAAAAACTTCCTGTTCATTTATACCTTTCTTCCCAAGATCCCATAAAAATTTTACCCAATCCCACATTCGAATACCGGTGTCACAAACAGGGAAAATGCCCCAAGGAGAGGACCGCCAAAGGTGGAAGGCAAAGTTACAAGAAAGGAAAAGGTGCTCCATAGTTTCAGTTTCCGATCCACATAGAGGACAACACTCATTCTCAATCGGGAACCTCCTACCTATTATCGAACGAATTGGAAGAGCTTTGGATAGAATACACCACCAAAGATACTTGAGTTTCTCAGGGATTTTACTATTCCACAGTTTGTTCCATAAAGAGGGGGCCACCTCGCGTGGACTCACTCGATCCTCAGCTAGGGCTCTATAAGCCGATTTGCAGGAGAATTGGCCGTTACTTTCCAAGGTCCAGAACCAGGTATCCTTGCCCATGCCAGTAGGGCTACCCCCTTTCAAAATAGCAGAGACTGTTTCCTGGTTGAAATAACTGTTAAGTTTTTGGATGTTCCATCCTCCATAAGACTGAAGTAATTCAGCAACCTTTGATTCCCTATTCAAAATCCGCCCATTAGGAATGGGAGTAAATCCCTTTAGATGAGCAATCCAGGGGTCAGACCAAATGAGCGTATCCTGACCATCAGCCACGCGCTTACAGGCACCCTTAGAGATGATAGTTCTGGCCCTTGTCACGTTTTTCCAGAACCACGAGTCTGACGCCTTCGGATCACACTCAAGAAAAGACTTACCCTTCAGGTATTTGGCCTCAAGAATACGACAGCATAAAGATTGGTTGCCTGTTAGAAGGTTCCATCCCCATTTAGCGAGGAAAGCCTGGTTCATATCTTTAGATTTCCAGAATCCTAACCCTCCTAGAGACTTAGGGAGACATAGTTTATCCCAGGCTTTTAGGTACAGACCATGGTTTCCCTTCTCCGAGCCCCACCAAAAATCACGCACCAAACCATCAATTTTTGACGCAAGCCTGCTTGATAATTTAGTGGTTTGCATAGCGTACAGAGGGAGAGCCAAACCTACAGACTTTATAAGAGTAGCTCGCCCCGCTTTCGAGAGCGTCTTGGCCTTCCAACCATGCAGTTTCTCAGTGAGGTTATCATGGATAAAATTAAAATCAGCATCTTTTTGTCTAGATCTGAAGAGAGGGAGCCCCAAATATTGAACTTTTCCTTCCGGCGATCCAATTCCCAGCAGGTCCTTAATCCTCTGTTTCATACCATTGGGAGTATTCTTACTAAAGAAAATTGAGGTCTTCATTTTATTGACCTTTTGACCTGACCAGGTGCAGAATTTTTCAAGGCAGTCCCAGTAACCTTTGGCTTCCTCTAAGTTGGCTTTACCAACAAGGATAAGATCATCTGCAAAGAAGATATGAGATAAAATCGGGCCTCCCCTACTCAGCCGTATCCCACTGATGGTCTTCGAAAGCTGGGCATCTTCCAGGATCCTAGATAAAATTTCCGCAACCCATATAAATAAATAAGGGGATAAGGGGTCACCTTGCCGGAGACCACAAGAAGGAAAGATCTTGCCTACTGATCCTCCATTTAGGCACACATTAAGTGAGGTGGTAGAGATGCACTGAGAAACCCAAATACGAAATTCTGGGGGAACACCAAAGCAGTCCAGCACATGATCTATAAAGCTCCAGCTCAGTCTATCATAAGCTTTCATGAGATCAATCTTGATTGCAAACAATCCTTCTCTACCTTTCTTTCGATTGAAAGAGTGGACGATTTCCTGGGCTATCACATTATTATCTTGTATCGCCCTTCCTGGTACAAAAGCAGCTTGGGTGGGGCAGATAATCTTAGGTAACAAAGGCTTGATCCTGTTAGCAATGATTTTAGAAATGACCTTGTATACTACATTGCAAAGAGAGATCGGACGAAAGTGATTAGGTCTTTTCGGATTCTGGACCTTGGGAATCAGGACAATATTAGTGGCATTAACTCCTTTATGCATTCTCCCAGTAATGAAGAAATTTGACACAGCATCACAGAAGTCGTACCCCACCGAATCCCAATAGTGTTTAAAGAATAGGACTGACATACCATCAGGGCCCGGAGCTTTGTTACTACTCATTGCAAAAAGGGTTGCCCGAATTTCCTCATGGGAGGGCCTTCTAATAAGATCGGCTTGGTCCTCAAAAGACAGTCTATCTCGGACAAAGCGATTGCAATTAAACTCAACATCACTTACTGGACCCCTGAAGATGCCTTTGAAGAACTCCAGAAATTCATTCCCAATGAGCTCCCTTTTAGTTATCCACACATTGTCTTTATTGAGGATGCTCTCAATGGCATTCCTTCTACCTTTGATGGAAGCAGAAATGAAGAAAAATTTACAGCATTTATCCCCTTCCTTCAGCCAGGAAACTCTAGCTCTTTGTTTCCAATACACCTCTTTCCTCGCCCGAGCCTCGTTTAGGGAAATGCGAAGCTCCTTTTCTACATCCCAGTCTCTAGATCCCACAGGTAGCTTCTGAAGACCGTCCAACCTTCTTTCCAGATCCCGAATTTGGGTGTCCAAGTTACCAAACTGGGTTCTATTCCAATGCATAAGCGCAACCCGGGTAGCCCCGATCTTTTTGAAAATCCTGGCCGGGGCCCAAGGGAAAGAAACAGACTTCCAAGCAAAATCAACCACAAGTTTGCTTCGCTCATCCCTAGTCCAAGCTTCCTCAAACTTGAAGTTCCTTCTGATGGTCTCCCCCAACCCACCAGCAAACAGACATAAAGGGCGGTGGTCAGAATTGGCAGTCTGAATAGAGCAGAGGACAGCCGAAGGGAACAGTCTAACCCAGTCACCATTAGCCAGCCCTTTATCCAGGGCCGACTTAACGTGGTTGGACCCTGAGCGATGATTGTCCCAGGTCAACCTGTCACCCTGGATGGGCAAAGAAATAAGCCCTCGGGCATTCACCAAACTTGAGATTATAGGAATAAACTGGTCCCTACCTTTTGAGCCAACCCGTTCAGAAGCACTAAGGACAAAGTTAGTATCACCTAAGACCAGCCACGACCCACCAAACCTATCCCCTAACGACATTAGTTTTTCCCAGAAAGCTTTTTTTGCGTGGAAATACGGCGGGCCATACACACAGGATAGGAGCCAAGGGTGCGAGGGGGGGGTCCGAAAATACTATACCAGAGATATGATTTTGGGAGCACTCAATACATTCAAACTCAAAACCAATTTTCCAGGCCAAAAAAATGCCTCCCGCACTACCCACAGCTGGAACAGTAATATGAAAATAAAAATGAAGAGAGTTAAGCATACGTACCAAAGAAGTAGTATCAACTTTGATCTCGGTCAGGAAGATAAAATCCGGAGAGCGCGACCGAATCAGGGACTTCAACTCACGAACTGTAGAGGTCTGCCCTAACCCTCTACAGTTCCAAGCGATACCTCTCATGGCTCCTGTGGAGGAGTAGTAGTCTCCTCCACAGGGGTATGAGAACGAGCCGACCCAAAAGAACCAGATTCTTCAATCACAAAAGTGCCCTCCATTGGCCTCGACGAGATCACATTCTTTCCTTTAGACCTCCACTCATCCGGGCCATTGAAGTCGTCATTGGATAGAGAGACCTCCTCGGAGGGCTCTTCCTCCGTATCCTTAGTAACATTAGCTCGTCCCTCCGTATCCCACGGGAAATCACGGATAGCCCAGGGATGTGGAGGAAGGAGCTTCCAAGGGCGTGAACAAAGTGATGCAGAGGCCTCCTCAAACTTTCTCTTTTTGAAAGGAGTAGTTCTTGCGTTAACCTCCGAGGAAGTAGGAACCCCAATGTCACCTCCAATTGATTTAATCTCATAGAGATCCAAATTTCCAAAATTCTTAAGCTCTTGTAAAAGAGTGCCTTGAGCTTGAAAAAAATTAGTCAAAGCTAATTTTTCATCATGATGAAAATTCACCTCTTGACCACAAATAGAGCTCTCATTAGAAATAGTGAAGGCCGCCCATTGTTCAAGTTACTATTAATTTTGATACACGGCCCAAATGATTCCAAGTGTCCATCAACCGGCCCATTAACTTCCTGGCCCACATCTAACTCACCACCATTTACTTCTTTATTATTAGCACCAAACGGGTCGGCCCCACTCTTAACACCCATAGCTAAAGCACGAGAAGGGCCCATCTTCATAGTTTCTTCCTTTGAAATTAAGGCCGGCCCAGTAGAGGATAATTCAGGCCCAATAACCTCTCTATGAGTCCCATCACCTTGGCCCAAGCCTTTGAGTAAAGTCAAAGCTTGATAAGTATTATTCAAATTAGAAGGAGGAAAAGTCTGCATACCCTTTTGCCCTTCATCTTCTCCAACGTTACAAATATTACCCAGAGAGGAAACCCCAGGCTGTCGATTGACAGTAAGGAGCTTGGGAACCCACACTTTCTGATTCGCCTGTCTACCCAAAGCCGAGGTTCGACCTGTCACCATCTCCGATTGCTTCGAACCACGCCCCACCATGACCTGACGACCCAATCGTCGCCCACTCGAAATCATGGTCGCCGGCATAGGCTTCCTCCGAAACACATCACGGTTAGCCCGAGAAGAAGAAGTCTGAGGCGGGAGGATTGAGTTTGCGCCAGAAAAAACATCAAGGTATGAAGAAGCCATTGAAAGCCACGGGCCATACATGGGATAAGGAATACCAAGCTCATTGACCACTGTGACAGGGGAAGAAAGAGAGCAGCCTCTTCTTTGATGCCCCAGTTTACCACAATTGTAGCAAAAAATTCCAATTCTATCATATTTGAACTGAATCCAACGGTGGCCACCCGAGTCCAACTCAAAGAAACAGCCAGAAAACAGAGGAGAGTTCACATTCAACTCAATCGAAATCTTAAGAAATTTACCCCACAAAGCCGGAGCACCTTCATCCAATTCCACCGAGAGGACTTTACCAGCTTTCCCCCCCAGGATCCTTCCATTTTCAACAGAGTAGTAGTCCCGTGGAAGATTATAGATTTGTATCCAAATTCTCGTCGAGTCAAAAGAAGTGGAGAGAGCATTCCTAGGGGTCCAAGCTTTAAGAATGAAAGTATAGCCTCGGACACACCACGGTCCATTATCATGAGCCCAAGCACGGTCCTCTGCTCGCGTGAAACCAAGCTCAAACCAGTTAGGGATATTAGTAGTCTCATACAAAGCAGCCACAATCACCTCAAATTTCCAAGTTTTGTCCACAAAGTCCCTAATGGTATCTTCATTAACAGACATAGGGGCTAAAACTTTCCCCACAAGGCCGAAAGTGGACAAAGCTTTCTGAGAAGAGGCACAAGGATATAACTTTATAGTGGATTCCACACGAGTAAAGCACTTACCCTTACCATTGAATGCAGGGTTGGTGGCATTAACTATGTCCATACTCGACAACAAAGGACAAAACCACCAAACACCACCTTAAACACTATAAAAAGATACACAACACTTAACCCCCCGAACCCCACACAGATGCTCACAGAAGGAGACAGACCAAACAAGAAGAAAGGAATCGAATCGCCCAAAAAGACTCACAAGTCAGCCAACAAAAACAGGACAAAGATAAGAAACCAGGAGGGAGTGAAATCTACAGAAAAAGCTCGAAAGGGAGCAAACAAAAACCACTGAGCTTTGACCACAAACAAAACCTCAAAACTCACCAGATATTCCACTCACACCAGTCAACAGCCTCTCGAAACCACACTCTCAAGCTCACCAGACTCACCACGCACACCAGACACTCACTCTCACTCTCTCACACTCTCTCGTTCTAATTATATGTAGATATATATGAGATATCTACTCTACGTCATTTAGTTTTGACCCTATAGTATAAGGTAGTAAAGTAAACTAATGAGAAGTTAAATATTGAAAGTCTTCTTTAGTTACAGTGGACTGTTCTACATTATAATTGAATTTATTTATTATTTTATATAACTAAAATTACTTTATATAAAGAATAGGCATACTTGAGTGTTTTATAAGCGCCCAACCTAGATTTGAATTTTTTTTATACTTTTTTTTTTCAGTTTTTTTAGTTTATTATTACTACAACTTAATATTTTTTTATTTTATCTCAAATTTTTATATTCTACCATATTACCATACATCAACTTCTCAGCAATACAAAATTTATTTTATTTTTCAAATTTTAATATATTTTATTCATTTCAAACATATAATATTAATATTTACATATATTCTCATATGTAAAGTAAAATTAAAACCCCAAATAATTAATCAAATATATTTAGAGCAATGAATAATAATATTCTATAAATATAGAGCATGAATATTGAATTTCAAAAAACCTTTAAAATAGAGAAGGAGTTTAGAGCATCTAATATAGCGTGTTTTCAGTTTAATTCTTTAAATATTTTAAAAATTCTCTATTTTAAAGCATCTAATCTGAGTGTTCTTAGGCCTCTTTTTAGTAATTTTTTTGCTTAATGGTCTATTTTTAGTAGTTCAATGTTATAAGAAAATTCTACAGTGCACCCTCTAAAGGAGGTATATCGACGCACTCCTATCTAAAACAATTTTACTACACATTTTTTAAAAATATTTATCACTCTTTTAATTAAAAAAAATAAATAAACTACTAATATTTATTGCACAAACACATCCAAAGTTTTATTATTATCATTTTACAAAAGCTTTGAATCAAAATTAATTTATGGCTGCAAAAAAAATTATTTTTATCATAAAAAATTATAAAGAACATATACATACATATGTCCAATATCTCCACTACTGCAAGCACGTAAAAGTAACAAAAAGAATATATATAATGGGTAATTTTCCTGTAAAACCCTTAGTTTGTACCTCATAACATGGTATAGTTTTTTGGCCAATAACATTAAAGTCGAATAAAGGTTACATGGTATGGTAGTGTGTAAGTTGTAAAGACCGCATATGAATAATACTTTGGATTATTAAATAATTAGGGTTTATGTATGATATTTTATTATTATTAATAATAATACAATTATGTGAATTTATTTGAGTTCGTATGTATTTATTATGCTATTTTATGTTTAATTATCCAATTTCTGTGTTTGTGTTCGGAAGCGGTGGAAAGCGGCGTTGGGGCCTTTAGAGAATTGTATTATATGGTTTAGAATATTTTTTCGGGATATCATTGCTAAGTTTTAGCGGTGTTGGTGTTTTCGGGGTTTGGTAAATGACTAATTTACCCTTGAGATGTTTAGCTCTTTCTATTATTGGTTGGGGGGCAAGAAGGTCTTTTACAAGACTTCTTTTGTCTTATTTTAGTTATATTCCTTGGCTGTGAATAAGTTAGAAAATGAATGAAAATAAGAAAAGAAAAGAAAACTTTGCTTAAGCTTGAAGAAAGGAAGGAAAGATAGGAAAATTTCTCTCTCTCTCTCTCTCTCTCTCTCTCTCTCTCTCTCTCTCTCTCTCTCGATTCTCTTGGGCAGCAGCTGGGAATTGGATTTATGAGTTTGAATTTGAGGATATTAGTTGTGATTGAAAGCTTTGCTTGAGGTAATTCTTCATATCTTCTATCTTTTGAATTTTGGTAGTTTAAGTTAGGTTTTAGTATGAATTTGGGGAATTGATGGCTGTTAGCTTTAAGAATTGTTTAAGTTAGTTTCTGGAATTGCATAGAGATTATTTTCATCTTTGTAAGCTGAGTTAAGTAGGTATTTTAATGGTTGCTTTGAAATTGGGTTTGTGAGCTCAAGTTGGAGCTCTAATGGTGGATTGAAGTTTTGTTTGATTTGTTGTGTTTTATCACTTGGGATTGGTTTAATATAATATATACAGGTGTTCTGGAAGTTTTTGAAAGATTTGGGATTGTTTTGAATTAAGGGGAAGATTTTTGGGGTTCCCAGCTCAGAACCGGAATTCCGGTTCCTGGGGCCCTGTTGCAACTGGTCGACCGGTTGGTCCCAGGAACCGGACTTCCTGTTGGGAACCGGCCTGCCGGTTGGGGCTTTTTCCCGAGCCCTAGTTTTTCCCGTTTTTAAGTAATTTAGAGTATTGGCATCCTTTTCATCGATAGGGTTAAGCTTAGTTTGCTTTTTATATCCCCGATAAGTGTTTTAGCGAGTCTCTCATCGGTTTTTGAACATAATGGTTTAGGGCCCTGTTAAACGTCGAGCTGTACTTCCACTCAGGCTGACCGGCACACTTGAGCACGGAACGAGGTAAGATAGCGTAAGAATATATATCTGAATGTATATGCTTGTTTTGAATGTTAATGTGGTTACGGTGTTACCAACACGAGTACCTAGGGTACGTCGTGTTCGTGGTACAACACTTAGTAATTTCTGGGAGTACAGTTAGGGCTCTACCAACACAAGTACAGAGTTGGTACTTTAGTGCATTTGGTATAGCAGTCGTACTACCCTTAAGAACGTTCTTAATCATTTGGTGAGCTTCGTTGTTAAGCTCAGGGCAGCTTGATCATAAAGCTGGCAGCGTGCTACTTTTATATATTTCTTGCATACCTTACTGAGTCTGTTGACTCATCAGTTTGCTACCTTGTATAGGTAAAGGAAAAGCAAAGCTGGAGGAACAGTGAGGTGGAACTCGGCATGATTGTACATATCGCGGCAGTGCAACCTGGAGGGTTTCGGTTTATTAGTATTTTGGAGTCTGTATTTTGGGGATGCTTGTCCGCTAAATTTTTAAAAAAAAAATGTATAAGTACATATTAGTAAAATACTTTTAACTAGTATTTTGATACTCGGGATCCCGATCCATATAATTATTATTATATTAATTATGAAAATTAGACTTCATATTTTATTATTATAAAATACGGGCGTTACAGTTTGGTATCAGAGCCACCGGGTTGTTCACTGAAGACCGTCAAGATATGTACAATCAAGGCCAGTGTCGAGTTCAACTCACGGTTCCGTAAGCTTTATTTCTTTTTGCAAACTATTTTAAGATATGTTGTGTTGTATATATGATTAAATAAGATGTTTTAAATCTTAATTGCGGTCTTGAAAATATTTTGACCACTGTCTGACCTACGTGCCTTGTGGGTTCGTAGGCTAAGTCCTAAATAATGGACGACCAGCGAAACGTTAGAAGGCAGGGTGAATTGGTTGAGACCGGAGGTGGTCGGGGTGGTAGAAATCCCCAAAACCCCCGTGGGCGTGGTAGGGGCCGCGGTCGAGTCCCGAGAGGTGGACAGGAGAATCCACCTCAGGTCCCTGTTGATTGGGAACAAAGGTTTGCTGAGATGCAAACTAGAATTGAGCAACAAGAAGAAGAGATCCGATGACTCAGGCAACGGGATGCTCCTGTTGAGCCTCCCCCGCAGCCGCCTGCTGCAGCTCCGGCAGTTCCCGCAGCCCCTGTGGTGCCAGCTGAGCAAAATATTGCTGGTAACCGCATGGAGCCTTTATATGAAAGGTTCAGAAAGCAAGCGCCTCCAGTATTTCTGGGAGGCCCTGATGTTTTAAAAGCTGAGCAGTGGTTGACCGTTATTGAGAAAATATTGAACTTTATGGGAGTAGCTGGAAATGATAGGGTGGCATGTGCCACGTTCCAATTTCAGGAGGATGCCCTGATTTGGTGGGAAATGGTATCCCTCACTAGAGATGTGACTAGGATGACCTGGGAAGAGTTCCGGGAATTGTTCAACGCCAAATATTACAATGAGGCGGTCCGCAGTGCAAAGCGGAAGGAATTTGTTGAGTTGGTACAAGGTGAGGGTATGTCAGTAACCGAGTATACCACCAAGTTTGATCGCTTGGCTAAGTTAGCCTCCGGGATTGTACCAACAGACTTCAGTAAGAAAGAAAAGTATTTGGCTGGGCTGAATGCCAAAATCAGACATGACCTGGTTATTACAACGAATGATACCACAACTTATGCAGAAATGGTTGATAAGGCTCTTCAAGCTGAAGGAGCAGTTAAATTTTTACAAGAAACCCGAGAGTCTTCTGGTGTTGGTGGGATCACTACTTTACCTATGTCGGGTCCTGAGAGAGAGTGGGGGTTCTACCTTTGAACAGAAGAAAAGAACTTTTCCATCTTCGGGAAGTTCAGGGCAAGGAAAAAGGTTTCGAGGAAACCAGAACAGAGGGGGACGTCAGACTTATTCTTATCCTGAGTGCCCGCGTTGCAAGAAGCATCATCCCGGGGTTTGTAACCGGAGAGCCTGTTTTCAGTGTGGTTCGGTGGGACATCTCAGGAAAGACTGTCCTCAGTTGAAGAAAGAGGAACCGAAGCCCGAGGTCAAACCTGTATCTGCACCTGCTCGTGTTTTTGCTATAACTCAGGCAGATGCTGCTGCCAGTCCTTCAGTAGTTACAGGTCAGCTTCTAATCAATGGTTTTGCTTATACTGTTTTATTTGATTCGGGTGCTACTCGGTCTTATGTGTCATCAAGACTTCTTGATCAGTTTGATAGACCTAGTGATATTCTCGAGACGGGGTTTGGAACTCTGTTGCCTAATGGAGAATTAATTATTTCAAGAAAGTGGATTAGGTCAGTAATAATTAGAATTGAAGATAGAGAATTGAGTGCTGATCTCGTGGAGTTACCATTGGCCGAATTCGATATTATACTCGGTATGGACTTTTTGTCCAAATACTCTGCTAGTATTGATTGTAAGCGGAAAATGGTGACTTTTGAACCGGAAAATGAGGAACCTTATGTTTTTGTTGGTTCAGTCCAAGGTTCTCGTGTCCCAAGAATCTCAGCGTTGAAAGCTAGGGATTTATTACGAGATGGGTGTGTTGGTTTTCTGGCAGTGGTAGTGGATTCCAGTAAACCTGTGTTACTTGGACCAGAAGAAGTTAAAGTGGTTAAGGAATTCCTGGATGTATTTCCAGAGGAATTGCCGGGATTACCACCTCAGCGGGAGATAGATTTCATCATTGATTTAATTCCTGGAGCAGAACCTGTTTCAAAGGCACCCTATCAAATGGCACCTGCTGAATTAAAAGAACTAAAGATACAACTCCAAGGGATGTTGGATCTAGGGTTTACTCGGCCTAGTGTGTCACCTTGGGGAGCCCCTGTACTATTCGTGAAGAAGAAAGATGGAACTCTTCGTATGTGTATTGATTATCGGGAGCTGAATAAGTTAACCATTAAGAATAAATATCCTCTGCCCAGAATTGACGATTTGTTTGACCAACTTCAGGGCAAGACTGTATTCTCTAAGATTGACTTGAGGTCTGGGTATCATCAATTGAGAATTCGAGAAGAGGATATCCCAAAGACAGCTTTCCGAACCAGGTATGGTCATTATGAATTCCTGGTTATGTCTTTTGGGTTAACAAATGCACCGGCAGCTTTTATGGATCTCATGAATAGGGTATTTAAGGATTTCCTCGATAATTTTGTAATTGTATTTATCGATGATATTCTTGTGTACTCTCGGTCAGAAGCAGAACATGAGCAACATCTTCGAATGGTTCTGCAGCGACTTAGGGATCATAAACTTTATGCAAAGTTCAAAAAGTGTGAGTTCTGGCTGTCACAAGTGTCTTTTCTGGGGCATATTGTTGGAAAGGACGGAATTATGGTTGATCCAGGGAAGATTGAAGCGGTGAAGAATTGGCCTAGACCTAAAACAGTCACGAAAATTCGAAGTTTTCTCGGTTTAGCGGGTTATTATCGGCGTTTTGTAGAAGGATTTTCCAAAATTGCGATGCCGCTATCCGAGCTAACTAGGAAGAATCAGCGATTTATATGGTCAGATAAGTGTGAAAAGAGTTTTCAAGAGCTGAAGCAACGATTGATTACAGCTCCTATTCTAGCCTTGCCTTCTGATCAAGAAAAGTTTGTAGTGTACTGTGACGCATCAAGGCAGGGTTTAGGCTGTGTGTTAATGCAAGCAGATAAAGTCATAGCTTATGCTTCTCGGCAATTGAAAGATTATGAGCAGCGTTACCCAACTCACGACCTAGAACTTGCAGCACTGGTGTTTGCCTTGAAAATTTGGCGACATTACTTGTATGGTGAAAGGTGTGAGATCTATACTGACCACAAGAGTCTCAAATATTTCTTTACCCAGAAGGATTTGAATATGAGACAGAGAAGGTGGTTAGAATTGGTAAAAGACTATGACTGTGAAATCCTGTATCATCCTGGAAAGGCAAATGTTGTGGCTGATGCCTTAAGCAGAAAAGGACCTGATCAGATATCCAACATGGTTATGATTTCCTCTCAGCTAGCCTCGGAAATGACTAGAGCAAACATTGAGTTGGTGACCGAGAAATTATTTAATCTGACACTTCAGTCAGATTTGCTGGAAAGAATCAGAATGGTTCAGTTAGAAGATCCTGAATTGGTTAAAATTCGAGAAGATGTCTTAGCAGGCAAAGCTAAGGACTTCTCCATTGCTGACAATGGGATGCTTTTATTTAAAGCTCGGGTGTGTGTCCCTGATTTCTGTGAGCTTAAAAAGGAAATTTTAGAAGAAGCTCATACTACCCCTTACTCATTACATCCAGGAACCACCAAAATGTATCAAGATTTGAAACCTTATTTCTGGTGGTATGGGATGAAGAGGGATGTAGTGGACTATGTCACTAAATGTTTAACCTGTCAGCAAATCAAAGCTGAGCATCAACGACCGGCGGGGTTACTTCAGCCATTAACACTTCCAGAATGGAAGTGGGAAGACATTGCAATGGACTTTGTGGTTGGCTTGCCTAGAACCACAGGAATGTATGACTCAGTTTGGGTTGTGGTGGATCGTTTTACAAAGTCAGCACATTTCTTACCTGTTAAGGTAACCTATTCAGTGGATCAGTATGCTGATTTGTATGTGAAAGAAATTGTTCGTCTTCATGGAGTACCGAAGTCAATCGTTTCAGACAGGGATCCTAAATTTACCTCAAAGTTTTGGGTAAGTTTGCAAAAGGCTATGGGAACTAATTTGAAATTCAGCACAGCCTTTCACCCTCAAACAGATGGGCAATCTGAACGAACCATCCAGATACTTGAAGACTTGTTACGAGCTTGTGTCATGGATTTTGGAGGGTCATGGAGTAGGTATTTGCCTCTGATTGAATTCTCCTATAATAATAGCTATCAAAGTACCATAGGAATGGCTCCCTATGAGCTGCTCTATGGAAGAAAGTGTCGTTCCCCAATTCATTGGGACGAAACAGGAGAACGGAAATACTTGGGTCCTGAATTAGTTCAGAAGACGAATGAAGCAATAGACAAGATCAAAGCTCGAATGCTTGCTTCTCAAAGCAGGCAGAAAAGTTATGCAGATCCTAAGCGACGGGATGTTACATTCCAACCTGGTGATCATGTCTTTTTACGAGTATCCCCGATGAAGGGAATCAGACGCTTTGGAAAGAAAGGTAAATTGAGCCCTTGGTTTATTGGACCTTTTGAAATTTTGGAAAAAGTTGGGCAAGTTGCTTATAGGTTAGCCTTACCTCCAGCATTATCAGCAGTGCATAATGTATTTCATGTTTCCATGCTGAGGAAGTATGTGTCTGATCCAATGCATGTTCTGAGTTACGAAACATTGGAATTGCAACCTGATTTATCATACGACGAACAACCAGTGCAAATTTTGGATAAAAAGGAAAAGGTTCTCCGAACCAAAACCATATCATTAGTCAAAGTACTCTGGAGGAATAGTAAAGTGGAAGAAGCCACTTGGGAACTGGAATTTGACATGAGGGCTCAGCACCCTGAGTTGTTCAGGTAGATTTCGGGGGCGAAATTTTTTTAACGGGGGGATAATTGTAAAGACCACATATGAATAATACTTTGGATTATTAAATAATTAGGGTTTATGTATGAGATTTTATTATTATTAATAATAATACAATTATGTGAATTTATTTGAGTTCGTATGTATTTATTATGCTATTTTATGTTTAATTATCCAATTTCTGTGTTTGTGTTCGGAAGCGGTGGAAAGCGGCGTTGGGGCCTTTAGAGAATTGTATTATATGGTTTAGAATATTTTTTCGGGATATCATTGCTAAGTTTTAGCGGTGTTGGTGTTTTCGGGGTTTGGTAAATGACTAATTTACCCTTGAGATGTTTAGCTCTTTCTATTATTGGTTGGGGGGCAAGAAGGTCTTTTACAAGACTTCTTTTGTCTTATTTTAGTTATATTCCTTGGCTGTGAATAAGTTAGAAAATGAATGAAAATAAGAAAAGAAAAGAAAACTTTGCTTAAGCTTGAAGAAAGGAAGGAAAGATAGGAAAATTTCTCTCTCTCTCTCTCTCTCGATTCTCTTGGGCAGCAGCTGGGAATTGGATTTGTGAGTTTGAATTTGAGGATATTAGTTGTGATTGAAAGCTTTGCTTGAGGTAATTCTTCATATCTTCTATCTTTTGAATTTTGGTAGTTTAAGTTAGGTTTTAGTATGAATTTGGGGAATTGATGGCTGTTAGCTTTAAGAATTGTTTAAGTTAGTTTCTGGAATTGCATAGAGATTATTTTCATCTTTGTAAGCTGAGTTAAGTAGGTATTTTAATGGTTGCTTTGAAATTGGGTTTGTGAGCTCAAGTTGGAGCTCTAATGGTGGATTGAAGTTTTGTTTGATTTGTTGTGTTTTATCACTTGGGATTGGTTTAATATAATATATACAGGTGTTCTGGAAGTTTTTGAAAGATTTGGGATTGTTTTGAATTAAGGGGAAGATTTTTGGGGTTCCCAGCTCAGAACCGGAATTCCGGTTCCTGGGGCCCTGTTGCAACTGGTCGACCGGTTGGTCCCAGGAACCGGACTTCCTGTTGGGAACCGGCCTGCCGGTTGGGGCTTTTCCCGAGCCCTAGTTTTTCCCGTTTTTAAGTAATTTAGAGTATTGGCATCCTTTTCATCGATAGGGTTAAGCTTAGTTTGCTTTTTATATCCCCGATAAGTGTTTTAGCGAGTCTCTCATCGGTTTTTGAACATAATGGTTTAGGGCCCTGTTAAACGTCGAAATTTGTACTTCCACTCAGGCTGACCGGCACACTTGAGCACGGAACGAGGTAAGATAGCGTAAGAATATATATCTGAATGTATATGCTTGTTTTGAATGTTAATGTGGTTACGGTGTTACCAACACGAGTACCTAGGGTACGTCGTGTTCGTGGTACAACACTTAGTAATTTCTGGGAGTACAGTTAGGGCTCTACCAACACAAGTACAGAGTTGGTACTTTAGTGCATTTGGTATAGCAGTCGTACTACCCTTAAGAACGTTCTTAATCATTTGGTGAGCTTCGTTGTTAAGCTCAGGGCAGCTTGATCATAAAGCTGGCAGCGTGCTACTTTTATATATTTCTTGCATATCTTACTGAGTCTGTTGACTCATCAGTTTGCTACCTTGTATAGGTAAAGGAAAAGCAAAGCTGGAGGAACAGTGAGGTGGAACTCGGCATGATTGTACATATCGCGGCAGTGCAACCTGGAGGGTTTCGGTTTATTAGTATTTTGGAGTCTGTATTTTGGGGATGCTTGTCCGCTAAATTTTTTAAAAAAAAATGTATAAGTACATATTAGTAAAATACATTTAACTAGTATTTTGATACTCGGGATCCCGATCCATATAATTATTATTATATTAATTATGAAAATTAGACTTCATATTTTATTATTATAAAATACGGGCGTTACATAAGTACACTTGATTTCTTTTTTGTTAAAAAAAGCGACTGACTGTATAGAAAAAATTTGTTAAAAAAACAAAAAAAAAAAAAAAAAAGGCGCTTTATATATGTCGTGTGTATGTATACATTAATGGACTTTATTTTTCTCGGCTTTAAGTTAATAAACTTTGTTATTTTAATTTTTTTTCGTTATTGAAAAAAAATGTTTTAAAAAAAATACATATATAATTTAAAAAAAAAAAAAATTAAAATGTGTCATAAAAATTATATTATGTTCATAAGAATGTGTTAGCGGGTGCAATTTATGACATTTGACTAAACTGAAATTTGTGTATAAATAAAAAAAACAACATTGCTATTGGGCACTAGTGGTGCCAAGTACCTTCTATAGGTGGTGCCCCACGATTGGTTATTGATATTCCCTAAAAGCTATTTTCTTAAGTTATATGGGACTTGATACTTAATTACACCAATAGCGGTATGATACCGAGGAGGGTTCTAGACATCAGTGGTGCCTTTTAACAATTCTCATAAGAAAAAAATATATGAATCTGAGTTGTATAGATAGTAGCATTAAAGAGAGCCTCAAAAATAGATTTAATCTTGTACAGAGAAGGAAGTTGTCTAGTATAGATAAAATTTTTCTTAAAAATGTAAAAGAACTGTAAGTTTCTCTTTTGAAGGAGAATTCCATGCGGATGTAATGGACTCGGTTTGATTAATAGAAATTATCTTTCTTGATAAAAAAAATTAATAAAGCAAATTAATTTATATGGTCAAACTATGTATGTAAATAAATTAGTGGCGAAAGTATTTAAGTAATCAATTTTGTTATATTTAACTATTAGTATAAAAAAAATTAATAGCAAAATTGGTAAGTAAAATTATTTTTTAAAAATAAATACCTGTTTAAAAATAATTCAAATTAACTTAAAAATAATAATAATTCAAATTAAAAATTAGAATTAAAAATTAATAAATTTTTAATTATTAATATTATTTTATTTTTTAAAATAAATTATAATTAAATATTATTATAATATGTATAAAGTTTTAATTGTATACAAACAGTCCTATAGTAAGAGTATGTACCTTACATCATAATAACCACAGGATCTAAAATCAATGGTTAAGAAAAGTTCCCTACCGGTAGGAAACTTTTGCTAGGTCCTACCATAGTCTTGCCCTATATATATATGTGAAATAGATAGATATAGATTATAGATTGATACTTTACAATAAATTTATCATAATATATATATATATTAATTTATATATCTATTAAAAAAAATTACTAATTAAATACAATGTAAGTTGGTTGCCCATTTTTTTCACAAATTTTACCCTTCAATTCATTTTAGTTATAGGATATTATAGTTTGAGTTTAAAAATCAATTTAATAATTGTAATTGTCTTGAGGGATGTCACACCTCATGTGAGGGATTAAATAATTAGCCTTTTATTATTAATAGCAATTTGGGGAATCATTTGGTAAAGTTTTAACTATGTCAAAAAAAAAAAAGTTTTTAGGTCTGCCCCACCCAACATATTTGTTTTTTAATGTTATATTATTTATAATAATATAATATATAAATTAAATATATGTAATAAATTAATAATATGTAACATATGACAATGTATATTAGTTGTCATCTTTTTGTAATATTTGGGGGAGTTACTTGTTAGTATGAGTAACCTCCATCATTATCACTAACATTAAGAGTGTAAAAAGATGTTACATATCTTAATTTGAAATTTTTAATGCTATAGGAATTATGGTATGTATATGAGTTATATGTGAGTCCATAACATCTATGAGGGTTATGAGTTTAAATTTCAAATAGTGATATTTTAAACACTATATAAAGAGATTTAAGGTGCTCATTTTAAGGAGAGTTTTCTATTAAGAAAGCACTTTTCTAGAAAATCCTAAGGCTTGATAATTCCCAAAGCTATTTCTTAGAGAGTTCCCTTAGTGCTTAAAGATAGGGAAAAATAAGCTTTTGGACAAAAGTGTAATACCTTGTTCAAGTCATGGTAATTTTCACTATTCTACACTCAAAGTTGTGAGTGAGTGTATATATATATATATTTATACTTTTCTTATATATAATATACATAATGTATATATATATATATTGTATATTATGTATTGTAACATTTCTTTAATTTTTTTTATTGGTCCTTATATTGTATTGTAATAGAATTATATTATCATAGTTTTCTTCAATTATAATAAAATCTCTAACACTTAATTTATTTCTAAATATTTATATTGTGTACCCCTAAAAATACATATATAGATGCCTATATAAAAAAATATAGAAATATACTATTTTTTTTTTTTTTGTGGGATGCATAAATTATAAGAATATTTCTATATTGGAAAATATATTTTTATTTAAGGAAATAAATTTCTATTTAAGTAAATAAATAAATAATTGATTTTGTGATAAATGAATATTTTATATTCATTGAATCTGGACAAAATCAATTATGTAATATTCTATATATGGTCAGATTTCTATATTCATTACCTGATTTGATTTCCTGAATTAATTGTCAAAATATTCTGACAATTAATGTGGCGCAGATACTGTTGGAGTATCTCACCTATAAATATAGGGTCTCGGTCCCCGAGCTACTCACTCATTCTGTTCATAACAGCAAAATTCCATCTAAAGAGAGTTGAGAGAGCGAGGAAGCCCGATTACCCACATCAACGAGTTTCCTTTGCAGATCAAAGTTTTTGGGTTTGAAGCTCAAAGATTCAATGGCTGGAGGTATTTCGATCCTTAAATTATAGTGCATATATGATTTATTAATTCCGCACTTTATTCATAATCATGTATGTTTCAGTTTATACATATAAATGTCTAACAGTTGGTATCAGAGCGGATTATATATCTCTGCCTTAATTTATTTTGAGTTTTATATATATATATACTTTTACGGGGTTCTTCATTTATAATATAAATTATATATATTTTATATATATATACTTTCATATTATATAATCCCGATTATATATATACATTCATACTCAATTCTTTTTTATACATATATATATATTTATATTCATATACATCTTTATATATAAATATATATATATATATTTATATTCATATACATCTTCATATATAAATATATATACGTATATGATCGGTTCTTAATTTATATATATTTTTTATATATTCATATTCTTATAATTCTGATCATATATATACATTTTAATTCAACGTATATACATATATATATATTTATATTTTAATTTTGTTTATATATATTATATATATACGTAAGTATTGTTGTATATATATACGTATATATATTTTTTATATATACTTTTATTGCATGAAATTGTATGTAATACTCTCTTCCATACATTAATGATGATTTTATGCAGTATATATTGTATACGAGTATATATATACATGAAAGTTTTATGCTTCGGTCCGTATTTTTTCCGTTTTCATTTTTGGTATTTATTTTGAATTCTATATGCATTACTATATTCATAAGATATTATAGATCGATTTTGTGCATCAAAATAATTTTAATACTTTAAAATCTGAAAACTTTACTGGAAAAATTCATTTGGACCCGAGAACACCTTTTGAAATTAAAGTATACATTTTGCGTGTTTTCAATGCTTGAAATCAATATAGATCTCTAATTTTTTTCATTTAGATCATTTTGGAATTGATTTCATGATTTTTGGAAGTTTAAGGAAAATTTATTATGTCGTTTTTCAGGGCAGATTTTTTTTTAAAAAAAAAGGAAAATTAAGAAAAATTTAAGAAAATTCCGAAATTTTATTATTTTGATTTATTTTTGGAATTTTATTTTATTTCCTTATTTTGTTTATTTAGTCAATTAAATTACATTTGTTTAAACTTTCCATTCTTATTTAATATATATCTTCATATATTATATGTTATTTAGTAATAAATTATTATGGAAAGTTTTTAATTTGGTAAATTAATAACATGCTTTTTTTTACATGTAATTACAATAATTGTGATATTTTAAGAATGTGAATATTTAATTATTCTACAATTAAGTGCGCAATTATTATATTTATTTACCAATTAAGTAATTTATTGATTAAATTAATTGATAATCTGCCATTAAGAATATTCTTGAATTTTGCATTTAATTCATTTCATATAATTAATTGTACTAATTTGTATATTTACCTTATTTATACAAATTAATTATTAGTACAAATATTTAAGATATTATTTGGTTATAAATGCATAATTAATTACATATCATGGAATTAAGCATTTAATTTATTATCATACAATAATTGTTTTAATTTGTATTTATTTGGAAAATTTATTTTTAATACAATTAATTTTGATTTGTATGATTTAAATGCTATACATAAAATCCTTTTATAGTGGTAGATATATTTAGAAATGTTCAAACATTAAGATATGTTGAATATTTTATATAGCACATTAAATTTCATAAAACTTCATAAAATTATTCATAAAACTTCCTAAAATGAATAAAATATGAATAAAATGTAAGTAATTTTGTGGTTTGACATAAAAAAAATATGAACTTGGGACAAATGCTCATATCTAGATTGGTTTTTAATGATCTTCGGACGACCACACTAGGAGCACTAATCTCAGTGATTGTCTACTATGTTAATAACGAAATTACTTTTAGGTAGAGCCCAATACCTAATGTCAAAGTGAAAATATAATTTTATATAATTAGGGAGTAGCCACATCATCCTTATTTGTATAAAATTATATATTAATTAATATTCACCTTAATGAACATAACTTGTAATTAATTATATAGGTATAATAATTTTACCCCACAGGGATTTTATTATATTTGTATAATTAATTAGGATAATATGTTAAATTAAATTCTCTTAATTTACCCCACAGGGAGTTATGCGGATTTAATTTAATAGTGTTATCACAAATTTAATTAAAGATAGATAATAAACCTTCATTTTCCAAAACTAATTGTTTAATTAAATCTATCATAAAGTTCATCTAATTTTATTAAATTTAAAATTTAGCCCACAGGCAATTTTGGATTTAGTAAAATTTTAATCTTCAGTTTATACTTTGGTGTCTAGTGAACCACATAATTTTAAATAATTAGGGAGTAGCCACAACATCCTTAATTATATAAAATTATATATATTAAGTGGATCAAGATCACATGATGGACATGAATTATGTGAACATAATAATCTTACCCTACAGGGATTTTATTATATTTACATAATTAATATGTTAAATTAAATTCTCTTAATTTATCCCACAGAAATTATGTAGATTTAATTTAATAATTTTATAATAAAGTATAAAATTTTGAAACATTTATAAATAATTAAGTGTTTCATACCTTTCATTGAGATAGAAATATTAAACTTAAAGTTTTTTCATAAATTGTGTAAATCTATCATAATCTACATCTAAATCTAATCTTATTAAATTAAAAATTTAGCCCACAGGCAATTTTTGTTTAATAAGATTTCATATTTAAGCATGTTTATTCTTGGTAAAAACATGATTCATTTAAACCTCAAAACTATATATGTAATTTTATTACATCACTATTCATAAATTTCTTCCATACCAGTAGAAATTTCCAAAATTTATTCTGATAACTTCATCTAAAATGTACAATTTTTACTGTATAATTAAGAAAAATAAATCACGCTTTATTATCACCAATAAATTTTAATTTATTGTGTATGAATTCATTCTAATATAGTTAATGTGATTATTAACACATAGTGGATTATTTTAGATTGTTATTCCACATTCATAATTTCTTGCAAGGTTTACAAATAAACCTAAGAAAGTCAGTAACTGTGAGCAAATCTTATCCACAGACAAGATAACTTCTCACATTTAGAAGTTTAAGGAACAAGCAATATAGTAGTGACTTATTTGTTTTAAAATTAGCAAAGACCTTTATGTTCCAAGCTTCTTTTGAAACTTGATTTAGACACATTTAAAGGTCTTTACTATAAAATGATGTCACTCATAAAGATATGCAAGTTCAATCTGACAATAAGAAATGTGTTATCAATAAGAATTCTTCTACATTATAGCACCAAAGATTATGGACATATCTCCATAAATAGAATAAATGTTAGTAAATGGTGGGGATATTCACTTGATTTTACTAACTTTATTTAGAACTTGTGTGAATTTCATTAAGAATATGTATTCCAACAAGTCAAAATCGGTGCATACTAGAATTCTATCATATTAGAAATCATACAAGTCAATTAATTTTGAAGACATGGACTCAAATTTGGCATCTCCTTTTTAACGATTACTCACATAAATAATTTTTCTACAAAAGTATAAATTTATATGTTTCAAAGACATTTAAATCTTAAGTAGAGAAATGGTGCATTTTGCATATTAAGATAGTGAGATCAAATATAAAATGGAGAATACTACATTAAAATTCGTGAGTATGGATAAACTCCCAGTCTATTTGCAAAGTTTCTTTAAAAGCATGGGTTCATTGCCCGATACATATGCTTGGTACACCCATATTATAGTGTGTAACAGATTTAAGAAACTAAGCATTTTTTGGACATGGGGTGGAGCCTACATAGCAAACTCCAAACCTTCCTAAATCTTTGTCTATTGATACTCTTAAATGGGGTGTACATATCGAATCGTGTTCTAACCAAAGTTGTTTCTCAAACATATTTTGAGTTGTGATAAGGTTGAAAACCGACTTGATGACATGTACACATTTTATAAATACCCATATACAGTTAGAGTACAATTGTCAAAGAAAAGATCTGGGCCCAAATACCATAAATAAGCATTTCATCATAAAAGCTATAAGGTCTACGGGTTACATATTTTATTATCCATCTCACAATACTAGAACTGTGGAATTAAGAATTGACTTGATCAGTGGGAGTGATCAATCTAGGAACCTAGTTTCAGAGAAACATCATTCATATTTTCTCAAATTTCCACCTCAAGTGTTAGATTAATTATGATTTACAACAACCCTTAAGATTAATGGTTATTGAGAATTCATAACTAATCATTAATAATCTACAAGTCATTGATAAAATTCTAATAAGTTATGTTATTTAGTAATTGCTTATAATTTCTAAAATAACATGCATATTAAACCATTTGCTCTTTTAAGAGTTTGTTGGTCCATCCTTAAGATGACTTATTAGAACAATAAGATCAATGTTTCCTAGTGATTACATTTTGTACAATAAGAGTTCAACTACAATATTAATTTGAGACACAAATTAAATTATAGGATGATAAAGAATTATAGTTGTAGTACAACATGCCATGAATGAAGAAATGAATATCTTAAAGAGCAATAAAGTTTATCTTTAGTAAAGTTGCTTAGTAAAGTTGCCTAATGGGGTGGAGAACATTAATTAAGCATAGGTTTTTTCATCAATAATATTCATTAGACAACATTGAGAAACATAAAGATATAAAAGAATATTCATTGCTAAGAAGTTCATTTTGAACTAAGAATCAATAACAAAGGAGATTTACATTCTCACTTGTTTTTATAAAAGATTCTATTATAGACCTTGGCATCTGTTGCTTGTTTTAATTCATTAATCAATTCCAAACAGTGAACTAGAGGAGAAGGTATACAAACTGCCATAAAGATTTTTCTCTAATAAGTGGTGAACATATGCAAGCTTAAAGTGTCTACCTATAGATTAAAACAAACATCTCACAAATTGGTATTATATCATCTTTTCCTTTAGGTTTGAAAAGAGAATTATGGAAATAATCATATACCAGAAGGTTAGTGGGAGTAATATTTGTTTTATACGTAGACAATATGTTACTTGCAAATGATGATAAAAGTTTTCTATGTAAGTTGAAATAATTCATATCTCAAATTATTATTTTGAGATAAAGAATATGAATAACATATATATAATTTTAATTAATTAGAGAGTAGCCACAGCATCTCTGATTAAATAAAATTATGTATAACTTTTATCTTTAAGTGTGATAAATTCAACTCGAACCAGCATCTGAAAAATGGTCTGGAGTGAGAATAAATTAAGAACATTCATTTGCTTCTATTTTAGAAGCCTAATGTATGCCTATAGAGTCTGAATAAGACTTTGCATTACATTTGTTTCAGGATCGTTAAGTAGTATCAGAATAACTAAAGTTAAGACCACTTTATTCTTCATACAAAGTGATGAGGTGTCTTTAAGATACTAAAAATTATAATCACACATATTTGTTAAGATGAATTGACCATCTGGAAATATAGTTAACCAATTAGATTCTTCCACACTTCACTGGTTATATTGATTCACGTAAGTCAATATTTTATTACAACCTTAAGATTACCAGTAAGTTATATTGTGGAGAATCTTGATTGTTATTTCCACTATAGAAGTCACATTCATTTATTGTTTTGAGGATACATCTCGTATGATGTATTTTAGAGTTTCATAGTAGGCCTAGAGTTCAGAATTACAGTTTCATTAGGCCATTAAGAAAGTTTTGCGATAAATTCAGCTACAATATTTATGGCTAAATAACTATAAAAGTACTGGTCAAAGCTAGCATATCGACATTAAGAATTTAGTCATAAAAAGGCGTGATAAGTGGTCATTAATCACGCAAACTGAATTGGGTAATCGCATATCCTTGACTAAAGGCATGCCGCAACACAAATTCAAGGATCATAAAGTAAATGTGGGATTCAGTTAACCCATATGCAGTTTTTTATTTGTATAACCAAAAATTATTCAATGAAACTCTAATTTCGATATTTTCTCATATTTATGTGCACCTTAATTTCATCTGAGAAAATTATCGTAAGAGGACCTGAATAAACATAAGGGTTAGGGTTTATTTAATTAAGTACATTGCCACATTAAGTACATTGTTATATAATAAATATATCGTAATACATGGAAGATAATACTCGACTTATAATGAGGACATGTCGCTATGATTCGTATGTTTGTTATATAATGAGGAACATTTGGGTTTGAATGTTTTAGTTTAAATACTGACCAAGTGGGAGAATATAAGAATATTTCTATATTGGGAAATATATTTTTATTTAAGGAAATAAATTTCTATTTAAGTAAATAAATAAATAATTGATTTTGTGATAAATGAAAATTTTATATTCATTGAATCTGGACAAAATCAATTATGTAATATTCTATATATGGTCAGATTTCTATATTCATTACCTGATTTGATTTCCTGAATTAATTGTCAAAATATTCTCACAATTAATGTGGCGCAGATAGTGATGGAGTATCTCACCTATAAATATAGGGTCTCGGTCCCCGAGCTACTTACTCATTCTGTTCATAACAGCAAAATTCCATCTAAAGAGAGTTGAGAGAGCGAGGAAGCCCGATTACTCACATCAACGAGTTTCCTTTACAGATCAAAGTTTTTGGGTTTGAAGCTCAAAGATTCAATGGCTGGAGGTATTTCGATCCTTAAATTATAGTGCATATATAATTTATTAATTCCGTACTTTATTCATAATCATGTATGTTTCAGTTTATATTATATTCTAACATAAATATATATAATATATATTAAAAGAATTTAGATATGCAATGCAAGTAGACAATATAATTGTTTGAACTAGTCTTCCGGTCTTCGTTCAACAAAGGCATCCAGAATTCTCAATATCAGTAGTGTCCAAATTTTCTAGAGTGGTTCTCCTACTCCTACGTGAAAAAATTACTTTATTATTATTATTAAATCGCGTGCTTCGTACTGCATCCCAATACTTATTATTACATATTAATTACATGTCAGGGATGACAACAATCACTACAAGATATAAGTTGTTCTTAATTTATAATATTTTCAAGGCATGGTTCTTGACAGTATACGCAAAGATAAACAAAACCAATTATTAGAAAATATGTAAATAAAACGTAAGTTTGGAATTTGGATGGTTGCCTTTTGCTTGCTTGCAAAATCAGAGATTGATCACAATCTAGAACATGTAAATTCATGTAAAGGGCTCGTGATTCTAGGAATTAAACTACATAAAACTAACTAAATATTCCACTTAGGTACTGTGGCAGTTAATATAGCATCTACTTAGTGAGTAAACGTTGACTTACACTATTACAAGGACCTAAAATAGAAAAGCAGGCGACCCCTCCTTACCATATAATGATCACAAATCGCCAAATTTGAAACTTAAGTAAGTGGGAAATGCATATGCAGCTGTTGGTTTTAGGCTCCGTGTTCTCATACTGCCTACTATAGCTAGTTAGTCCTCATTTTCCACTTGCAGATGCAGTCTAAAAATAAAAACCACATTCACATGAGTTGAAATCATACAGAGAGATTAATTTTCATATTGACAAACTCTCAACCTGATGAGTTTCTTCAAAATGACTAATGTAAATTCAATCCCATTATGCAGTTTTTTCTTCCTTCTTTTTCTTAGCCAAGGTGGAGTACTCTCCCAGTCATTGCAGAAGCAAGAACAGTCAGTGCTTCTGAGGCTAAAACAGCAGTGGGGAGACCTTCCTTATATGAGTCAATGGATTCCATCATCAACAAACTCTATTTCTCACTGCTCTTGGCCTGGTATCACCTGCACCTCTAACTCTGTCACTGCTCTGTATCTTTATGATGCAAACATCACCACTCCAGTTCCTTCTTTTGTCTGTGACCTTAACAACCTCACAGACATTAATCTTGGCTACAACTACATTCCCGGGGAGTTTCCAAAAGCTCTGTTCAACTGTTCAAAGCTTGAATCTTTATACCTCTCCGACAACTACTTCGTGGGAACCATTCCTAGTGACATCAGCCGAATGGTTCAGCTCCGAAATCTTTCTCTCGCCGGTAATAACTTCTCCGGCAACATCCCGGCGGCTATCGGGCAGCTTAAAGAATTGAGAAGACTCGAACTAGGGGCCAACTTATTCAATGGCTCTTTATCGACGGAATTTGGTAGCTTGTCTAATCTTGAAATTCTGTGGTTGTCCAATATTCAAACTCTCTCTCCCTCAAAGCTGCCTTCCAACTATACCCAATTGAAGAAATTGAAAACATTGTGGATTACTAACTCCAATTTGATGGGGGAAATACCTGAAAGTATTGGAGATTTGACAGCGTTGGAGTCTTTGGATTTGTCCCAGAATAACATGAGTGGGAAAATCCCAGATGGAATATTCAAGTTGAAGAACTTAAGTGAGCTTTATCTTCACAGGAACAGACTTTCCGGGGAGATTCCTCAGGTGGTTGAAGCTCTAGAGTTGAGGTTAATTGACGTTTCACAGAACAATTTAACAGGGAGAATACCAGAAGACTTTGCCAAACTAAGCAAGCTCACCGGTTTGGCTTTATTTATGAATCAATTATCCGGAACAATCCCAGAAGGCATAGGCCGATTGCCTAATTTGGTGGATTTTAGTGTTTATACCAACAATTTGTCAGGCGTTTTGCCTCCTGATTTGGGCAAGTATTCAAAGCTCAGAACGTTTGAGGTTTCTTCCAATAGGCTTGAAGGCAAATTGCCTGAACATGTTTGTTCTGGGGGTGTATTGACCGGAGTCGTGGCTTATGACAACAATCTTAGTGGCCAACTGCCGGAGGGACTAGGATCGTGCAGTTCTTTGACTATGATCAAGGTTTCGAACAACAAACTTTCAGGGAATATTCCTAGTGGCCTATGGGAATCCTTAAACTTGACTCACTTGATGTTGGGCAACAACTCATTCACCGGTGTGCTTCCTCAGAAATTGGCCTCGAATCTTTCTCTGCTCGAAATCAATGACAACAAATTTTCAGGTAACATTCCGATTGGTTCATCTTCCTGGAGAAAACTTGTGGTTTTTAAGGCCAGTAATAACCGTTTCACAGGATCCATTCCTTATGAATTAACCACTCTTTCACTTTTGACAACTCTTTCCCTTGATCAGAACCAACTCACAGGAGATCTTCCATCACATATTCAATCATGGAAGTCCCTAAACATTCTTAATCTCCGTGAAAACAAACTTTCTGGGCAAATTCCATCTGACCTTTCTTTCTTGCCTACTCTCACCTCTTTAGACCTTTCAGATAATCAACTTTCTGGCCAAATTCCATTTCAACTTGGTCTTTTAAAACTCACTTATCTCAATCTCGCATCCAATAAGTTGACTGGAACTATCCCACATGCATTAGAGAACGGTGCGTATGCTGATAGCTTCTTGGACAATCCTGGTCTCTGTACAAGTTCCAACTATTTAAAACTCAAGCTCTGTAGCTCCTTCCCCAGAAAACAAAACAAAATTTCAACACCATATCTTGCTTTGACAATAACACTAGCAACAGCTGTCTTCTTGTTAGTTGTGTCCTTTTTATTCTTCATAATCAAAGGCCGTTGGAGCAAAAATGGACTTGATTCGAAATGGAAGCTGACCTCATTCCAGAGACTGTCTTTCACAGAATCAAAGATCCTGTCTGGATTGAAAGACCATAATCTGATTGGAAGTGGAGGCTCCGGTAAGGTCTACAGTGTCCCTGTGAATCGTGAAGGTGATGTTGTCGCCGTAAAAAGAATATGGAACGACAAGAAAGTTGACCACAAGCTCGAACAAGAATTTCTTGCGGAAGTTGAAATATTGAGTTTAATTAGACATTCCAACATAGTGAAACTCATGTGTTGTATCTCAAGTGAGAGTTCAAAACTTCTAGTCTATGAGTACATGGAAAACCGAAGCCTAGACCGATGGCTACACGGCAAAAACAATCAACGCGTTGTCTCAAACTCAGCCAACGGTTCCGTCCATGGTGTCGTTTTGGATTGGCCCAAGAGGCTACAAATAGCAGTTGGCGCTGCACACGGCCTCTGCTATATGCACCATGATTGTGTGCCGCCAGTTATTCACAGAGACATTAAATCAAGCAACATTTTATTGGATTCGGAATTCAACCCGAAAATTGCAGACTTTGGCTTAGCCAAGTTGTTGGTCAGGCAAGGAGAGTTTGCCACAATGTCTTCCGTGGCTGGTTCTTTCGGCTACATGGCTCCAGGTAAATCTTATTAACAAAGCTACAATTTCTCTATTAATTATGTTTAATAAAATTAACATTTAATTTTCAAACTTGCAGAGTACGCTCATACAGTAAGAGTCAATGAAAAGATTGATGTTTATAGTTTCGGTGTGGTTCTCTTGGAACTGGCAACGGGAAGAGAGGCGAACAACGGCGGTGGTGACGAGCACAGCTCCCTCGCCGAATGGGCATGGCGTCACGCTCAAGAAGACAAGCCTATTGCGGAAGCTTTGGATCCTGAAGTAAAAGAGCCATGTAATGTTGAAGAAATGAGTTGGGTCTTCAAGGTCGGGATCATATGTACGGAGACTCTGCCTTCCCGGAGGCCTTCCATGAAAGAAGTTGTACAACTCTTGCTTAGATGTAGCCGTCCAGTGATGGATTTAGATGAAAAGTTCTCCATGACCGAATGCAATGCTGCTCCGCTCTTGAAGAACTCGAAGCGTGAGAATGTTTTAGAAGAAGATGATGACACTACTTTTGCGAGCATGGTATGAATATGATGATGTATACTATACGTAGTTTTGTTGTCTTAGTACAAAATAAAGACCTTAGTCCTAATGGATTAAAGGTTTAAGGTTTAGAAGCAGTTTTTTCAGTAGAGCAGAGTTAATTAACCACTTATTCAGTCTTAAATAGATAGTGTTATGAAACTCTTTATGTATATATTTTCTTACACTTGAGTTAGAGTAGTCATGAAATAAAATAAAATGATGAGAACAAGTGTTTGCCGAAGAATCACTCACCCTCCGCTATTACATTAATTTTTTTGCTAACAAGCATGGACCTTATAAGGAATATTCATTTCATGCACGAAATATGTTGAATCTCTTCGCCATTGATGAACACTCGAGAACAGAGAACTTGCGGAACAGAGAAACCAGAAACGAAGAGAAGAAAGAAAGAGAGGAAAAGATAGAGAAAGATAAGATTGTAAACAAAGGGCAATCTTGTTATGATCAGTGATAGAGAATAGCTTTATATAGCCATTGATTACAAGCATAGAGAATTAGTTAGAGCTAACAGAAATCAGTTACAACTGGTAGAGCATAACAGACTGCTATGACTAACAATCAGAACTAACTAACTCAGGAATAACTAACTCTAACTAATACTCCTAGCACGGCCCCTCAAGATTACAATTGGAAGCATCAAGAGACTTGATATCTTCAATGGTAAGCTTGGATCGAAACTGAGAGAACCTGTTGGTGGAGATTGCCTTTGTGAGACCATCTGCTAGTTGGTCTGGTGCTGGTACATGTTTAACTTGAACTAGTTTGTGAATAATTTTCTCACGCACAAAGTAGAGATCAAGTTCAATGTGCTTAGTTCTTGCATGAAGAACGAGATTGACTGTGAGAAGAACAGTGCTAAGGTTGTCACACCATATCACGGGGGGTTGAGGAGTCTTGATTCCCAGTTCAGTGAACAAAGAATGTATCCACATGAGTTCAGCAACTGTACTGGCAAGACTTCTAAACTCAGCTTCAGTACTTGATCGTGATATGGTGTGTTACTTTTCGCATTGCCAAGCAACTAGATTATCACCATAAAATATGGTGAAGCCTGATGTAGAACGTCGATCATCTATGTCTGTAGCCCAGTCGGCATCGCAGAAAGCAACAATTTCATTCAGAGGAGAACGTTTAAGATGCAACCCGTGAGTTATAGTACCACTTGTTAGGTTTTATGCCCTAAATAAAACTCCATTTCAATGTAATATATTTTATTCAACATCAATAAAGAAACAGAAGTATTTTTCATTCATTTGTGTATGTTTTGGTTCACTTTATCAATTGCTTGTCTATTTGATTTATAAATTCATCTTAAACCCTTTTCACATACTTGATTATGTTTATTGTGTTGTCATCACATTGGAAAGTAAACATGACTATGTGAATAAAGTTTCCTAGATTTATCAGACACAGGGTTTTACTGATATGATAATCTACAACAAGAGTTTACTTGCATTTGGAGAAATGCTATGTTCTTTCCAGAACATTAGTTAAAGTAAAGCTCAGGTTGGATGCATGGAGTATGCATCGGAAGGGACCGATATTGAACTTTGACTTAGATTTAATTAAACTTACCGTAAAATCTATTCAAGTCAATATCGCCAAGTTGATCCTAGAGCAAATGTTCTTAATCCTGTTATGATTAGGCTCAATCTTGAAAGGCTATTCGTGTTCTTTGATTTGTTAGTTAAGCCTACTTTTAGGTCAGGGTGATACGTACATTTTGGGAACATGGTAGTGCAATTGAGTGGGAGCGCTAGCATAAACATGGAATCTATAGCTTCTATCTGGCGAATAGTAAGCAAAGGATGATCTCCTTCGAGCTTGACCAAACGAACATAAATGGTGGAGTACTCATTTCACATAAGCTGAAATATCATTTATATGGGGTCAAGTGTTTTAAGGATAAAATACATAGTAGGGTGTTACGGTAATCTAATCCATTTACAGTGTAGATCATTCATATAGAGGATCATTGATCACATTAGGATTATAACAATGGATAACTAATGATGCGTCTATATGGTGGAACATATAGAGCATTCTATATACTGAGAGGGCAATTCTAAGTTCTATGCGTGGATTCAACGAAGAATTAATAAGTTAGTGAATTTTAGTGCTAAATTCTTGATCTACTTATTGGAAGCTCGGTTATATAGACCCATGGTCCCCGCACTAGTTGAGATAATATTGTTTGTAAGACTCATGTAATTGGTTTTGATTAATCAATTATAATTCACAAATTAGACTATGTCTATTTGTGAAATTTTCACTAAGTAAGGGCGAAATTGTAAAGAAAGAGTTAATAGGGGCATATTTGTTAATTATGGTACTTTGTATGGTTCAATTAATAAATATGATAAATGACAATATTATTTAATAATTATTTATAGTTATTAAATAGTTAGAATTGACATTTAAATGGTTGAATTAGAAAATTGGCATTTTTGAGAAAATCAGATACAAAAGTGTTAAAATTGCAAAATTGCAGAAAGTAAGGCCCAAATCCATCAAGCCATGGCCAGCCACTTTTGTAGGCATTTTAAACTGATATTTTCATTATTTTAATGCTAAATAATTCAAACCTAACCCTAGTGGAATGCTATAAATAGATAGTGAAGGCTTCAGGAAAAATACACTTCTGAATCAAAAAACCTGAGCCTTTCTCTCTCTACCTTGGCCGCCACCCTCTCTCTCTCTTCTTCCTTAGAATTTCGAAATTACCTTAGTGATTAGAGTAGTGCCCACACAGAGCAAGCAATACCTCAATCATAGTGAGGAAGATCGTGAAGAAAGATCATCAGCAAAGGAGTTTCAGCATCAAGGATTCAGAGAAAGAGCTCCAGGTTCAGATCTTGATAATACTCTGCTATAGAAAGGATACCAGGGTTAGAGATCTGAACGGAAGGAGTCATTTAATTCTGCTGCACCCAATGTAAGGTTTCTTAAACTTTATACGTGTTTATTTCATCGTTTTAGAAAGTTCATATTTAGGGTGTTAATAAACATACTTGTGAGTAGATCTAAGATCATGGTAAAATAAATTCCAACAACTGGCCTCAGAGCCATGGTAATTGATTTACAACGATTGTTTGTTTGTTTTTGGATGGTATCATGTTGTATTGAGTGTTATTTGATGATTGATTGGTGTTTGTGAATTTCGTTAAAAATAATTGAATATCTGTTTCTGGAATTATTTTTATTGGATAGTATGGAAAAAATTAAGCAAGTTACTTTTTTACAGAACTCAATTTCGATTTAATTTGAATTAGTTATGATTTTTTGAAGTTTCGAAAAAATCGGAGGTGTGCTGAAACTTGCATGCGCGCGCGGAAATCATGCACGACATGGTTCTGCCCTAATCACCCTCCTGCGCGCGCGGACGGGTATGCACAGCATCCCGTCCGTACAGCTCGCAATTTTTTCGTTTTTCTTCGTTTTTTCATGCTTTTTCATGGAATTAACTTCCGATTTTTCGTGTAGTTCTATATTTATACTATTACTATTCCTAATTCAATTCTAATTATCATTTTGAATTAATTTAATATTTTTTAAATTTAATTCAAGATATTAGTGTAATTTGAATTTAAAAATAGTTAATATCTATCTCATTTGCTTAATAATTTATCTTATTTTTAAATTTGATTATATCTTATCTTAATTTTAAATTTAAGGTCAGATTTTAAATATTTTAAATTAAATCTTTTTTTCAAATAATTTGACCTTATTTAAATTTAAAATAAGATAACTATAATCATGTAATTTTAAAAAGATGTAAGATATTTTGCTAACTTTTAAATTTTGTTATTTTATTTATTTAAATTACATTTAAAATCTGAAAAAGATATTCATTTATTCTTTCTAATTTTTTATTTAATTTTTATTTATAAAATAACATTTAATTTTTTAAAAGTAGTTAGCAAATTTTGAAATGATATTTAGGTTGGTTGAAACCTAATTTTTCAAAATTGTAGGTTTAATTTTAAATTTAATTTTTTTTTAAAATTCGAATTTTTCAAATTTTTTTTTAAATTTTTCGAAAATTATTTTTTTATTTAATTAATTATTTTTCGAAATTAATCATTTAATTTAAAATTAAATAAATCCTACATCCAACTATCCAGCTAACCTTGTTGCAGGAGTATGTGTTTTAGCTTGTGTGTAAGTTTTCAAAACCTATTATTGCTTGATTGCAAATAGCCATGGTTAACTTGTTGACAGATCCAATGATCTGATTTTAACTCATGGCTCCCTTGGTCAAGTTAATAATTTGTAACAGGTAAATTTACAATCTTCTTTCATCTGTGTATGACCTAGTAACATGATAGGACCCATCCAAAGTGTGCCTGTGTGAGCCTATGTGTTTAATTTTATTATAGATGCATATAGGTTGTTGTTGCTAAATAAAATGTCATAGTTTTTGATAGATTTTATTTAGGCCTATTTAGCTTTTGGGCTTAGTCAATTAATAACAGTTGTTCATTTTAGAGGAAATTACACTTAGTATGGGATTTTAAAAGTTCTTATGATAAATATGGCACATTTAAGTTTGGCCAATTTATATGGTATTTTTTTATTTTTAGGTTTTTTTATGGTATTTGATATGCCATATATATGTAATTAGGTTTCTAAATCCCATATTTAATGTTTTTATTTGTTTAGGAATTTTTATTTGTCATTGATGCCGGAAAAGTCACCGGAGTTTCTTCTAGGTGCGGGAAAAGTCACCGGAGTAGCGGTCGGTGCGGAAAATTCGTCGGAGTTCTTTGCGCGGCGCCGGAAAATTCGTCGGAGTTGGCATTTTTGCGGAAAAATCAACGAAAAATCACCAAGAAACCGGTTTCTTGAAGTCTAAGAAACCGGTTTCTTGGTGATTTTTACTGACAATGCCAATTCGACGACTTTTCGACGCTAGCAAGTACTCCGGTGACTTTTCGGCGGCAAGAAACTTCAGAAAAGTCATCAGAATTGGCATAGTCGCCGGAAAAATTACCAAGAAAGCGGTTTGGTTTCTTGATGAAGAAACCAGTTTTTTGGTAATTTTTCCGGTAATTTTTCTGACGACAATGGCAATTATGACGAATTTTCTAGCATTGGTAGCAACTCTGACGACTAATACACCGACATCTACTCCGATGACTTTTTCGATGCACAAGAACTACGAGAAATTCGTCAAAATTGGCATTGTCACCGGAAAAATTATCGGACTAATCACCAAGAAACTGGTTTTTTTTCGGTTTCTTGGTAATTTTTTTGTGTTTTTTTCTCTATTTGGTTGATTGATGAAACTGGTTTCAATTATTTTCAGTGTATATCATTTTTGTTTTGTTTTCATAATCTTTATTATTGTTGTGTAACAAAATTAGTTCCTTGATGAAGAAACCACTTTCTTGGTGAAGAAACCAGTTTCTTGATGAAAAAACCACTTTCTTGGTGATTTTTCTAATGATTTTGCTGGCGACAATGCCAATTCTGACGACTTTTTTTACGCCGGCAATAACTCTGGCAATTTTTCCAACACCAGGAACTACTCCGGCAACTTTTTCGGCACCGACATCAAACTCCAGAATAGTCGTCGGACTTGGCATTGTCACCAGTAAAATTACCGGAAAAATCACCAAGAAACTAGTTTCTTGATGTTAGAAACCGGTTTCTTGGTGATTTTTCCAGCGACAATGCTAATTCTGATGACTTTTTCGGCGCCGGCAGCAACTCCGGCGACTTTTTCGGCACCGACGGCTACTCCGGCGACTTTCCGGTGTCGGCAGTAAACTCCGATGACTTTTCCAGCACAAGTGACAACTTCGGCAATCACTATAGTATTATTTGTTTTATTTTTTAAAAAAAATAAATATGAAGAGAATTTTAATATTTTTTATGGTAATTTAATTAAGTTTTTATTTTTTATGAATTTTAAATTCAGATTTCTTTTTAATGTCTTATATGGTTTTTTTTAGAAAAAAACCCATATTTTTAGTTTGATTGGTTAGATAATGCCATATTTAGTGGCATTTACTTTTTATGCCATATTTATCATAACCTTAATAATTTTTCCCATATTTTTGAAAATAGCCCCTCATTTTAAGGTTAAATTCCTCTCTTTTGGGCCTTGTGTGAGAGTTGGGAGCCATAGTAGTGGGTATGACATACTGAACCCAGCACCCCCTCACATGAACCACCCCAATTGTGAAGGCCCATTTGCCTGATTTGAATAACTGTACTAGGTTAATTATACTAGTTTAACCTAATAAAATTGATTAGCAACATAATTAATTTCATTTATTTTGAAATTAATTTAAGAAAATCATAGTTTAAAGAATTTTATATTCTAAGCTAAACTATATGTATTTTCTTGTATTTAATTAAATATAGAATTATAACCATCTAGATTCTTTCTGAAGCTTAATTTAAATTTTTCATTAAATATTCCTATTTAAGTTGATATTTAGTTATCTACAACTAACCAACTTAAATCTGAATATCTTTTGGATTTAAAATTTCAAAATTAAGTTGAGGAATTTTAGGCATTGGTTATTAAGATTCTTTAGATATTTTTTTAAGTTAATATATTTTCGAATATTAACTTAAAATGGAATATTTTAGATATTTTTTAGGTTAATATCTTTTCGAATATTAACTTAAAATGGAATATCTTCAAATTAAGTGGTTACAACTTAATTTTAATTTAGTTAAATCTGATTTGAAAGATATTTAAGTTGATTTTTTAGATTCTTCTAAAACAACTTAAACAAGATATTTTCAAATTTGTTCCATTTAATATTCGAATTTATTTTTTGAATTTAATTAATAATTGAAAATTAATTAAACTTGATTTTTTATTTAAACAAACTTTGATTTGTAATTTTTCATTATAACATTATGGAACTTGTTCAATATTTATTTGAATTTATTTTTCAAATTAAATAATAACTGAAAATTAATTAAAGTTGATTTTTTATTTAAACCAACTTTAATTTATAATTTTTCATTATTATAATATCGAATAGTATGATTATACAAAATACATATATATATTTTTTAAAAAATAATGAGCTTTTAATCAAAAGATATTCGATCTCCATTGTTGGTCTTACAATAGTTAAACTTTTTCAATATAACCTCGAGACGCTAGACTTCGTCCCCCTATGGATGGTTATTCGTTGAACACTTTTAATACCGTAAGATTTCATTTGATAAGTGTTTTGTGAGTTTTCGTCTCTATTTAGACTCTCCCCTACGGTGACTATTTAGAGATAAACTCATAAAACATGAAACAATGGTGGAAGCTCATAAAATGATAATAACCTTGACTCTCGCCTACCGGGACAACGTTGGATTCTCATTTTGATCGAATAAAAGTTTGCTAAAATAATTTTATTTTAGATGAGCTGACAACTCTATTCAACTAATGTTATCTTTGACTCTCGCCTACCGGGACACTGTATTTCATTATGTTGGAAACCTTGGAAAATAAACTATGTTAGATTTAGTATTTTTATAACATATGTGATTATTTGTTATTTTCTGAACTTGTGTATGAATTTTGAACCAAAACCTTACTTCTGTTTTATTGATGTGTTGTAGTGTCTATAATCCTCTTCCCATTCCACTCCTAGTTAATATCTTAGCAATTGAACTTGAAGTTATAAACTCCTTGTCAGAGTAATACTTCACATATGCTCATGATGGACTTTAAATTCCAGAAAGCAGGTAAGCTGGGAATTGTTCACTCTGAAGAGCAAAAAGTTCATAACTCCATAAATCCTACTACTTCAAGCTTAGTTGAGAAGATAAGAGAAAGTGATTCCACTTCCTCAAGTTATACTTCACAACAAAATGAACCAGCAAGAACAACAATTAACAAACGAATAAGTAGTAATGCTTTAGTCTTCGAATCATGTGTGTTAGAGAATGATAAATCCATTTGGATTCTTGATTCTGGGTCTACAAACCATGTAAGTTGTTCATTGCAATTGCTTGAGAATTGGAATTATTTGAAATCCGGAGAGTTGAAACTTAAAGTTGGTAATGGCGAAATAGTTTCGGTTAGAGCTAGAGAAAAAGCCAAACTCAAGTTTCAAAACAGAATTTTGGAATTAGACAATGTCTTATACATTCCAAATTTCAGTAGAAACTTGGTTTCTGTTTCATGCTTACAATTGTAACAATACAAATTAGATTTTTCGAGTTCTGCTCCTACCATTTCTCGAAATGACATTCAGATTTGTGTTGCATCCATGGAACATGGGCTTTATGTTCTTAGACCAGAAACACCATTTGCCTTACATAACGAACTTTTTAAAGTAGCTAAACCGAGAAACCACAAAAAGCAAAAGATCGTTGATGATAATGAAACATATCTATGACATTTACGTTTAGGTCATATAGGCTTTGATAGACTCAATAGGCTAACCAAAGACGGTCCATTGAAAAATGTCGTCTTAGGTGAACTGCCAGTACGCGAGTCCTGCTTGGAAGGAAAAATGACTAAACGTTCTTTCTCTGCAAAGGGAGAGCGTGCCAAACAACCCCTAGGGTTAGTACATTCCGATGTCTGCGGACCTTTGAATGTCAAAGCCCGAGGTGGTTATGAGTGTTAGGCTATTTTTAGCCTAAGTTTTGGGTCACATTTTATAGTTGTTTTTCTTCTTTATAATTATTTTTGGAATAGAATTACGTTTGTTTTCTTTGGTTTCAGGTTTCTACACTTAGAATGTAGAAATTGGACAAATTTCGGAAAATAGTGATCTATAAAATAGAGAAATTTTTGAAAGAAAATAAAGCTGAAACTTTAAGCCTAAATTTGACTATGTTCTCATCATATTTTGGAAAAAGTCGAAACATAAAAGTTTTAGATCTATTTTTTATCTTTCCAACGCATCTTGAATCAGCTCATTTGGAGTTCGGATGAGAAAGTTATGCTCATTTTACTAAAACAGATCGAAGCAGAAAATTCCATCTCGCCGCGGCTAGAAAGTCTGGGCAGAAACGTGGTTTTTTGATGCACTTTTGGCCGCGGCGAGCGTCTGTACGGTCAGGGGTATTTTTGTCCGACGAACCCTAAAAGTTAGATATAAATAGAAAACTGTGATTGGAAGTCGAGGGGAGCGATTTGGAACCCTAAAAGACAGCAGAGAGCAGCAGGAAGAGCAGAGGAAATCAAAGTGAAGATCCAGAATTCATCCACCAACAGTTTCTTTCTTTATTCCTCTTTAATTTATTTATGTTGAATATTGTCTTAGGAATGGTTATGGATTTATTTCTGAACTAAATTTCTCATTTAGGGAGGATGATGATTGTTGTTTAATATTTTTGCCTAGTTAATGTTTAATTGCCATTCCTCCATTCTTGTTTGTGAAATTATCTTTATTTGTGCTTAATTTCATGTTTAAGATTGATCACCTTGTGCATGCTTTACGATCTCAATTCGAAATCTGAAAAGTGAGAATTGAGAATGCTAAAATTTGGATAATCGATGTTCTATGTGAAACGAGAGTATTCACATGACTTATGTGACAAGTAGATTATTACCTAATGCTGATTTCATGTTAGTTTAATTAAGCAATTAATTAGATAACATGTGATTTAGAACCTAGAAGATCTGAAAAGAGCTAGATTACTTTATAATCTGTCATTCACTTCAAGAATAGGATAGCAATCAGACATTAACGATTTGGGTAAACAACAACAGGATTCTCCTCCCTATCATCTCATCTTGCTTAAACTTTAACTGTGTTATAAGTTTTCTGAATTACTTTGATTCTTTTAAATCATAATTATTTTCGATTTGCCAAATAGAATTATAGGTATAGTTTAGTAGTAGTTAATCCAATTCCCTGTGGTTCGACCTCACCTGTGTGACTTTACTACTTGATTGCGTATACTTGCGTAGTAATTAATAATTTTCGCAACAAGTTTTTGGCGCCGTTGCCGGGAAATTGTATAAAGATTGATATTACATAAAATTATACTAACTTCTACTTTGGTTCTTTTTGCTTATTTCTAATCTGTTTCTTTTAGATTAAATTTTGTAATATTATTAAAAATTAAATTTTGTTCTAATTTGGTTTTACTTTTTAGTTTTAGTATTAATTTTGTTGTTTCAAATTTTTATCTTTTTAGTACTAATTTAGTTTTATTTTTTTTTTAATTTTACTAATGTTTTATTTATGAGTTTGACATGCAAGACAAATCCAGATGCTATATCTTGAGGATTTTGCCCAACAACACAATGAACCATTCTATTCTGCTTGGAGGAGATTTAAAGAGCTTGGAGAGAGATGTTATCCCACTTTCTCAAGTGGATGTTTTACGTGGCTCTTTTATAATGGACTTAACGATGAAACAAGAAGCTGGGTTGATTATGGAGCAGAGGCAACTGGAGCGCCTCTATTAATGAGAGGCTATGAAGCAATAAATCTGTTGAATGATATGGCAGGTTTTGATTACGACTGGCATTGGGATCCATCACTTCAGGATTGGAGTCACCAATACCCACCTTATTGCCCAAATTCATCCCAACAAACTGAAAAAGAGGAGCAACTACTATCACTTCTACAATCACTTCCAGGAGAGATTAACCGCTTAACTGACATGGTTAGATCCTTATGTGATAATTCAATGACTCATGATTCAGAATGTAATAACTCCAATGATGAAAGTTATGAGAGTTGTTGGTACAATGAAGAAGGGTCATTATTTGAATACAAGAAAGATAATGAGCCTACAATTGAAGATCAAGATCCTTGTGAAGAGGAAATCATTGAATATGAAATCACAAGTGAGGGTATGGATAGCCAAGTGGAGAGTAAGCAACAAGAAGAAGGGTTGTTAGATGAAAGTGTAGAAACTGTGACATTGGAGGATGAAGAAGAACATGACATCATTGATTCAACTTCATCAATGATATTGACTAATAAACCACCAATGAATTCATATATTTCATCAACACCATATTATATCCTCTACAAGCTACAAAAGGCATCTCCCCAAGCACATCATCCAAAGTCTTATGTTGTTGGTACTGATTTTGGTTCAAACTCATCACTTGCCAAGCTTGAAGGCAAGTACAACAACAATTTTCAAGTTGTCTTGCATGACACTTATTACGGGGGTCAACCGCTTATTGATGTGGCACTCAGGTAAGTTTCTCTCAACACAGTTTTATTTTAACACATTGGGGACAATGTGCATCTTTAGTTTGGGGGGAGAAATTTAAAATTTTTAGTTTTTCTTGTTCAGTTTTTTTCGTTTTTTTAGTTAGTCTTTGTTATTGTTAGTGTCATGTGTTGATATCTGAGCTGGAAGATTGATTGAACTACTGTTGTTTACTTGTACAATGGATCGGAATCTTAACTGTGTGCTTGACTTGCAACTCTTTGAATTAAATTGGATGTTGT
The DNA here is from genome assembly GCF_029168945.1 of Cannabis sativa. Classification (NCBI taxonomy): domain Eukaryota; kingdom Viridiplantae; phylum Streptophyta; class Magnoliopsida; order Rosales; family Cannabaceae; genus Cannabis; species Cannabis sativa. The sequence continues at coordinate 68,269,309 of NC_083601.1, forward strand.
GTTAGAAGGTTGTTCATGTAGATATAAAATATTTATTTTTGACGCATATGACTTTTGTTCTATTTGGATTGTGGAATGATTGGTTTGACATGGAATAGAATTTGTTTGACATACTCTCTTGAAGCGAAATTCTTGTTGATTTTTGTTTGGAAAGTGATTTAGGCAAATTTTCTTTGGATCGATTGAGTCTTTCAAGCCTACCTAAAAAGTTTTATCCTAGTATACCCAAAGTTGAGCCTTAGTCTATTTCCAAAAAATTTCACCACTTAACTAAGTTGAATTCGTTATCTTTAACTACTTTCATCCTGAACATACCTTATTATGCCATAAGCTTTTAAGTAAGTTTGGGGGGGAATGGAGTGTTGTAAGTGGGAAATAATTTTTGAGAGTAAGAGATTGGAAAAAAATAGTTGTTATGTGATGTGCCTCTGTTGAAAAAGTAAAAAAAAAAAAAAAAGAAAAAAACAAAAGAAAAAAAGTAAATGTGATAATTTCTTCTTGAGGATCAATTGTGAACAATGGGGTAGGCACACAGGAAAAAATATGCAATCTCTTACTATCTTCTTTGGGGTATATGAAAAAGAAAAAATACGTGGGTGCTTGTTTGGTATAATTGTGCTTATGGTATAATGTAGCTTAAATGACTTTTTATCTACCCATTTACCTAAGCCATGCTAATATAACCGAAAAAGACCTATTCATTCCGAGCAAAAATTATCAATATTAGTGGAGAGAGGTATGTCATCAAAACTTATTGAACATGGGTTAGCGGAATGTCGGAAAGTGTAGAATGGTTGTGATATGAATGTCAAATGCAATGTTTTGTGTCTGTATGAATTGCTTACTTCTAAATGGTGCATCCAAGTTAGTTCTTAGAGTTATTGAGTTAAAATTCTGGTTATTGATTTGCTTGAAGTTGTGCAGGTGGTAGTGGTAGTTCAATTATTGGAAGGTTTAGTTATCTATTGCATTGTTTTTTTATAGTTTAGTTGAGTTTTCGCTTTACTCGGGGGCGAGTAAAGATTTAGTTTGGGGGAATTTGTTAGGCTATTTTTAGCCTAAGTTTTGGGTCACATTTTATAGTTGTTTTTCTTCTTTATTATTATTTTTGGAATAGAATTACGCTTGTTTTCTTTGGTTTCAGGTTTCTACACTTGGAATGTAGAAATTGGACAAATTTCGGAAAATAGTGATCTATAAAATAGAGAAATTTTTGAAAGAAAATAAAGCTAAAATTTTAAGCCTAAATTCGACTATGTTCTGATCATATTTTGGAAAAAGTCAAAACATAAACGTTTTAGATCTCTTTTTTATCTTTCCAACGCATCTTGAATCAGCTCATTTAGAGTTTGGATAAGAAAGTTATGCTCATTTTACTAAAACAGATCGAAGTAGAAAATTCCATCTCGCCGCAGCGAGATTTCTATGGCTGCGGATAGAAAGTCTGGGCAGAAACGTGGTTTTTTGATGCACTTTTGGCCGCGGCGAGACCACTTTTGGCTGCGGCGAGCGTCCGTACGGTCAGGGGTATTTTTGTCCGACGAACCCTAAAAGTTAGATATAAATAGAAAACTGCGATTGGAAGTCGAGGGGAGCGATTTGGAACCCTAAAAGACAGCAGAGAGCGGCAGGAAGAGCAGAGGAAATCAAAGTGAAGATCCAGAATTCATCCACCAACAGTTTCTTTCTTTATTCCTCTTTAATTTATTTATGTTGAATATTGTCTTAGGAATGGCTATGGATTTATTTATGAACTAAATTTCCCATTTAGGGAGGATGATGATTGTTGTTTAATATTTTTGCCTAGTTAATGTTTAATTGCCATTCCTCCATTCTTGTTTGTGAAATTATCTTTATTTGTGCTTAATTTCATGTTTAAGATTGATCACCTTGTGCATGCTTTACGATCTCAATTCGAAATCTGAAAAGTGAGAATTGAGAATGCTAAAATTTGGATAATCGATGTTCTATGTGAAACGAGAGTATTCACATGACTTATGTGACAAGTAGATTATTACCTAATGCTGATTTCATGTTAGTTTAATTAAGGAATTAATTAGATAACATGTGATTTAGAACCTAGAAGATCTGAAAAGAGCTAGATTACTTTATAATCTGTCATTCACTTCAAGAATAGGATAGCAATTAGGCATTAACGATTTGGGTAAACAACAACAGGATTCTCCTCCGTATCATCTCATCTTGCTTAAACTTTAACTGTGTTATAAGTTTTCTGAATTACTTTAATTCTTTTAAATCATAATTATTTTCGATTTGCCAAATAGAATTATAGGTATAGTTTAGTAGTAGTTAATCCAATTCCTTGTGGTTCGACCTCACCTGTGTGAGTTTACTACTTGATTGCGTATACTTGCGTAGTAATTAATAATTTTTGCAACAATGAGTACTTTGTCACTTTCATTGACGATTACTCTAGATATGGACATCTTTACCTTATGCATAAGAAATCTGAAACATTCGCAAAGTTTCAGGAATTTCACGCATTGGCTCAAAACCAATTAGGTAAAATATTAAAGATCTTGCGAACTGATAGGGGTGGAGAATATATATGGATATGCAGTTCAAAGATCATTTAATTGAACTTGGAATTGAATCCCAATTAACCGCCCCTAGCACTCCACAGCAAAATGGAGTTGTAGAAAGATGGAATCGCACGCTTTTGGAAATGGTTAGATCCATGCTTAGTTTTTCAACTCTACCTACGTCCTTCTGGGGATATGCATTATAGATGGCAACCGACATTTTAAATGTTGTTCCATATAAATCAATCCCTAAGACACCCTTAGAACTATGGATTGGTCGTACACCTAGTTTACGCCATTACAGAATCTGGGGGTGCCCTGCACATGTCTTAAGAAAGAAAGACGACAAACTTGAGTCACGAACTGAAGTTTGCATGTTTGTCGGTAATTCTAAAGAGACTAGGGGTGGACTATTTTATAGTCGCAAGGATGATAAAGTGTTTGTTTCTACAAACGCCACTTTCCTTGAAGATGACTATATTAAGAATTTCAAATCACAAAGTAAAGTAGTGTTGGAGGAAATGCTTTCAGATATAAGTCCTTCCAATGTTCCATTCTCTTCCACACGTGAAGAGGACAATCCCACTCCCTCAGTTGAACCAACTGAGAAATCTACTACTGAAGTTTCTGTTCAGAAGATCACCGTACCTCGTCGTAGTGGGAGGGTTTCAACAAAACCTGCTCATTATGGCTTGGATGGTGAAATAAATATGGTCGTAGGTGACGGTATTGAAGACGATCCATTAACCTATAAACAGGCAATGGCTAGTCCGCAACGGAAACGATGGTCGGCCGGCATGGATTCAGAAATGGATTCCATGAAAAAGAACAAAGTCTGGGAATATGTAGACGCACCTGACGACTATCATCCGATAGGATGCAAGTGGGTTTACAAGAAGAAAAGAGGAGCTGGAGGCGAAGCCAAAACTTTTAAAGCTAGACTTGTAGCCAAGGGTTATACCCAAAGAGAAGGCGTGGACTATGAGGAAACTTTTAGTCCTGTTGCCATGCTTAAATCCATCTGAATTCTTCTCTCCATAGCTGCTGCTTTCGATTATGAAATCTGGCAAATGGATGTCAAGACTACCTTCCTTAATGGGGTACTTGAAGAAACCATCTATATGGAGCAACCAAAAGGTTATGTTCTTCCTGGGCAGGAAAAGAATGTTTGCAAATTAAGCAGGTCTATCTATGGACTTAAGCAAGCTTCTCGCTCATGGAACAAAAGGTTTGATTAAATCATCAAGACCTACGGCTTTCTTCAGAATGAAGATGAACCTTGTGTTTACCAACTCAAGGAAGACCAAATACTAGTATTCCTGGTCCTTTATGTTGATGACATTTTGATCATTGGAAACAATGTCAAGAAAATGACTCACATCAAGGAGTGGCTTAACACTCAATTCGATATGAAAGATTTGGGTGTAGCAGCCTATGTTCTTGGTATTCAGATTATTACAAATTGGAAGAACAGATCTCTTGCTCTCTCTCAAACAACCTACATAGACAAAGTCTTAGAGAGATTCTCCATGAACAACACCAATGGGGCAAACATGACTTAGATTTAATTAAACTTACCGTAAAATCTATTCAAGTCAATATCGCCAAGTTGATCCTAGATCAAATGTTCTTAATCCTGTTATGATTAGGCTCAATCTTGAAAGGCTATTCGTGTTCTTTGATTTGTTAGTTAAGCCTACTTTTAGGTCAGGGTGATACTTACATTTTGGGAACATGGTAGTGGAATTGAGTGGGAGCGCTAGCATAAACATGGAATCTATAGCTTCTATCTGGCGAATAGTAAGCAAAGGATGATCTCCTTCGAGCTTGACCAAACGAACATAAATAGTGGAGTACTCATTTCACATAAGCTGAAATATCATTTATACGGGGTCAAGTGTTTTAAGGATAAAATACATAGTAGGGTGTTACGGTAATCTAATCCATTTACAGTGTAGATCATTCATATAGAGGATCATTGATCACATTAGGATTATAACAATGGATAACTAATGATGCGTCTATATGGTGGAACATATAGAGCATTCTATATACTGAGAGGGCAATCCTAAGTTCTATGCGTGGATTCAACGAAGAATTAATAAGTTAGTGAATTTTAGTGCTAAATTCTTGATCTACTTATTGGAAGCTCGGCTATATAGATCCATGGTCCCCGCACTAGTTGAGATAATATTGTTTGTAAGACTTATGTAATTGGTTTTGATTAATCAATTATAATTCACAAATTAGACTATGTCTATTTGTGAAATTTTCACTAAGGGCGAAATTCTAAAGAAAGAGTTAATAGGGGCATATTTGTTAATTATGATACTTTGTATGGTTCAATTAATAAATATGATAAATGACAATATTATTTAATAATTATTTATAGTTATTAAATAGTTAGAATTGGCATTTAAATGGTTGAATTAGAAAATTGGCATTTTTGAGAAAATCAGATACAAAAGTGTTAAAATTGCAAAATTGCAGAAAGCAAGGCCCAAATCCATCAAGCCATGGCCAGCCACTTTTGTAGGCATTTTAAACTGATATTTTCATTATTTTAATGCTAAATAATTCAAACCTAACCCTAGTGGAATGCTATAAATAGATAGTGAAGGCTTCAAGAAAAATACACTTCGAATCAGAAAACCTGAGCCTTTGTCTCTCTACCTTGGCCGCCACCCTCTCTCTCTCTTCTTCCTTAGAATTTCGAAATTACCTTAGTGATTAGAGTAGTGCCCACACAGAGCAAGCAATACCTCAATCATAGTGAGAAAGATCGTGAAGAAAGATCATCAGCAAAGGAGTTTCAGCATCAAGGATTCAGAGAAAGAGATCCAGGTTCAGATCTTGATAATACTCTGCTACAGAAAGGATACAAGGGTTAGAGATCTGAACGGAAGGAGTCATTTAATTCCGGTGCACCCAATGTAAGGTTTCTTAAACTTTATACGTTTTTATTTCATCGTTTTAGAAAGTTCATATTTAGGGTGTTAATAAACATACTTGTGAGTAGATCTAAGATCCTGGTAAAATAAATTCCAACACCACTCAGATAACGCAGGATGCGTTTTACAGCTAACCAGTGACTAAGTTGGGGATCCTTCATGAACTGGCAGACTTTATTGACACTGAAGGAGATTTCAGGTCGTGTAATTAAGAGGTATTGGAGTGCACCAACAATAGAACGATACAGTTGAGGATCTGGTGTAGGTTCACTTCCATAAGCAGACAGCCAAAGACTATTGATCATAGGAGTGGGGGATGGTTTTGCATCATGCATCTTAGCTTTGAGCAGTAAGTCTCGAATGTATTTAGCTTGAGAGAGATGTAAACCTGAGGAGGTTTTTTGCACTTCAATGCCTAAAAAAATAGTGTAAATCTCCAAGATCTTTAAGAGAGAATTGATGATGAAGAGAGATAATAAGATCTTGAATGGCTTTGTTGTTGCTGCGAGTAACTAAGATGTCATCGACATATACTAACACTAAGGTAGTATGTGTAGATGTATGTTGGATGAAGAGTTAAGAGTGAGTGATCCGACTTAGATGGGATAAACCCAAGCTGTAGAAGACAGTGGTGAAGTTTATCAAACCAAGCACGTGGTGCTTGTTTCAAGCCATATAGTGCTTTATGCAACTTGCACACTAGATTATGAGCTGTGGTGCTCTCAAAACCGGGGGGTTGTAGCATATAGACTTCCTCATTCAATGTACCATTAAGAAATGCATTGTTAATATCAAGTTGCTTACTAGACCAGCCATTTGATATTGCAAGTCTAAGAACAATTCGAATTGTCACGGGTTTGACAACTGGGCTGAAGGTCTCAGTAAAATCAAACCCCGGTTGTTGATGAAAGCCCTTGGCTACAAGATGCGCTTTGAATCTGCTGTGTGTTCTATCAGAGTTTTCTTTTTTTTCAAAAAACCCATTTACATCCTATGGGAGTCCTTCCTTCTGGTAATGGAACAAGAGGGTAAGTCCCATTTCTTGTTAATGCAAGCATCTCATAGGTCATAGCTTGATTTCATTGTTCTTGTTGTAAAGCCTCTTTGACATTTCGTGGAATCTTTGTAGTTAAATAGACTTTGGGTTTGTGAATTCCAGACTTTCCCCTTGTTTGCATTGCATGAGTGTTTGTTGGAATGGCTGGTTGAGTTACGACGTTGCTTATTCGTTGCCGGTGTGGTAATGGATGCCGGTTACGGTGCAACGATTGATGCTGGTTACAGTGCGTGTGATATGAGATTCATGAACAATAGCAGGTGGTGAGGCAATATGAGGAATGCTGATGGGTACTGGTAGTGAAGCACTGCTGTGATGAGTCTGTGAAGGAGCAGAAGTGACCAAACTTGTGTCCTGAAATGGCTCAGGTGGGTTTGAGGCAGATGCAACTTGTTCCTGTGTTGGGACATCAGTACTTGCCACATGTGGCACAGAATTATTAGTGTAATCAGGAACATTATGCATGCAAGAGTTGCTAAAAGTGCTTGTGAGAGGAATGAGTACAGATGTAGCAAATTCAGCATATGAATATGAATCAGTGGACAACTTGGGAATTGTTGTGAAGGGAAATGATGTTTCATCAAAGATGACATCACGGGAAATGTATAATCTGCCAGATGAGTCTAAACACTTGTATCCCTTATGATTGAGACTATACCCTAGGAATGTACATGGAGAAGACCGAAATTGTAATTTGTGTTTGTTATATGGTCTAATGTTGGGAAAACATTTGCAACCAAATGTTTTTAGGGTAGTGTAATCAGGAGAAATATTGTATAATTTTTCTAAGGGAGACTTGTGTTGAAGAGTAGGTGTAGGTAATCTGTTAGACAGATAGACAGAGGTTCTAAAAGCCTCATCCCAATATTTGAGAGGCATAGAGGCATGTGTAAGAAGAGTGAGACCATTCTCAACAACATGTGTATCCCAGTGAGAAGGCCATTCTGGTGTATCCCAGTGAGAAGGATTGCTCGGGTTCTAAGGGAGACTTGTGTTGAAGAGTAGGTGTAGGTAATCTGTTAGACAGATAGACAGAGGTTCTAAAAGCCTCATCCCAATATTTGAGAGGCAAAGAGGCATGTGTAAGAAGAGTGAGACCATTCTCAACAACATGTGTATCCCAGTGAGAGGCCATTCTGGTGTATCCCAGTGAGAAGGATTGCTCGGGTTTCCTGATCCTTAACAAAACATTTATCAGCATGAAACTCAAAGAATACATTATTGTCATGAGCAAATTTAGAAACACTAAGCAAATTCTTTGTAATTTCAGGGACATGTAAAAGATTGTTCAAAACAAGAGGATGAGAATTATGTGTATGAATAAAGGATTTGCCTATGTGTTGAATGGACAGACCTAAGCCATCTCCGTCATATAGTTGATCTGCTCCTTCATACTCAGTGCTTATGTTCAGGTTTTGCACATTAAGAGTGCAATGATTCGATGCTCCAGAATCCGGATACCAGTTACTATCATCAACAGTGGTGGTGGCTGCTATGTTGGCTTGAGCATTGGGGGCATTGGTAGGGGGAAAAACTCCTGTGAAACTCTTGTCGAACCTGTAAAAACAATCAAGAACAGTATGCCCAAGCTTGTGGCATAGCTGGCATTGAACTCGATTTGAGGAAGTAGTGAATCTTCCCCCTCTGCTGTAACCAGACATGCCACGGCCATTAGTATTGAGATAAGGAGATGAAATAGGATAGTTACCTCCAGTAGTTGTGCCCCGATTTGGAAAACCTCGACCATTTCCTCGTGTTAAACCAGAAGGTGGAATTCGATTTGTGTTTGAGAATCTGCTGGTGCAATTTTGACCATTCTGGTATGCTATATTGGCTTCAGCAAACTGATCTATATCAATGGTTGTGAGATTGACACTTAGATCATTTTCTTGATCAAAGTCAGTCTTTTCAATTTGAGACTCAGAAGCAAGCAAGAGAGCTTCAATTTCTGCTACTGAGTACTCTTCGATTCTTGTATTGGTCGATATGATGAAAGTGTCATACTCAGGAGGCAAGCCCTTAAAAATAGCAGCTATGTGATCTCTTGAGCTCAAGACTTCTCCAACTGAGGCAAGGAGATCCACATGCTGCTTCACTTTTAGCAGGTAATCATTTAATGACAGAGATCCTTTTCTAAGCTTCTGCAATTTCGTCCTGAACTCAAGAATTTTGGATGAAACTTGCAGAGTAAAATGTTTCTCAAGAGCACTCCAAATTTGTCTCGCTGTATTGCATCCAACCATGCGTGTGAGGAGGCTCTCTGTCATTGAGGAGAGAAGCCAAGAAACCAGAAGCTGATCTTGAACCTCCCATTCAAGAAAAGCTGGATTGAAGTTGTTCGAGGCTTGATCAGTGTCATTCAAGAACTGAGGAGGAGGCGCACGATCTTGAATGAACATTTGTAATCTATTTCCACGGATTGCAGCCAAAACCTGCTGTTTCCACAAGAGAAAGTTGTGATCATTTAATCTAATGGACATATTGTGATTGAAATATACTGGATTGAACTCATCGGAGTTGCTTCTTGATCGACTGAGATTTGAAGCTCCATTAGTTTGAACAGTCGGTCTGTTGGGATTCGAATTGCTCTGTGTGTTGACACCACCAGCTCCAACGTTTGCCATGTTAGCAGTCAATGGGGGGAACAGCTCTGATACCATGTTGAATCTCTTCGCCATTGATGAACACTCAAGAACAGAGAACTTGCAGAACAGAGAAACCAGAAACGAAGAGAAGATAGAAAGAGAGGAAAAGATAGAGAAAGATAAGATTGTAAACAAAGGGCAATCTTGTTATGATCAGTGATAGAGAATAGCTTTATATAGCCATTGATTACAAGCATAGAGAATTAGTTAGAGCTAACAGAAATCAGTTACAACTGGTAGAGCATAACAGACTGCTATGACTAACAATCAGAACTAACTAACTCAGGAATAACTAACTCTAACTAATACTCCTAACAAATTAGTAGAGAAATGTTAAGGGAATATTATTTGTACGTAACCTTTTAAGCTTTTGTGCTAAGCTTAGTTCTATTGACTATATGTAAGCTTTTTTGATTGTATATAAGCTTTTGTACGTAAATTTTTGAACTTTTGTTTATAAACCTTCTAAGCTTTTGTTCAATTTTCTTTTGAATCAAACCAAAAAAAAAAAATATTTTTGTATCAAATAAAAAAATTCCTCTAATAATTTCAAACTAACATAATGACATTTTAATTTTCTGTAGCACTTTTGAGATATGGCATATGACATTTTGGCGGTTGTATTGTATGACATTACCAAAAAAAAATGAATTAAGAAAAAAAACGAGCCCTTGCTAAAAAAAAATAAAGAAATAGTATGAGAATGTGACTCGTGAGTCTTACTATTCTTCCTTCTATTAATTTATATTTGAAAATATCGCTTAGTCAAAGTTTTAAGTCATTCACATACGTGGGGTTACCCGTTTGGCCCCTTATTTGTGTTTGAATTGGTCTGCGTCTTCGTTCAATAAAGATAAAATTTGACCAGAAGATACTTATTGCTTGCCGTGTACAACTCAAGTGTTCACATTAAAAAGAGAAGTTAATAATGAGCATTGCTATTAGTACCCGTAATGCTTAGCATCTTCTTGACATGTTGCGTTGCGATTAATTAACGATATTTTTTAAAATTTATTATATTAAATTATATGGAACCCAATACTTAATTGGACCAATAACAATATTAATACATAAAAAAATGCTAGACACCACTAATATCTTTTAGCACGTTAATAAAATATGGGTTATGCTCGGATAATTCTATGCCACAGGTCAACCATTTGAAGATAATAGCGAACATATGCTTGTTTGCAAAATTTTAAATAGATTGAGATTCATATCAATTAATCATAATCCAAAGGTTTATTACACTACATAGTAATTATTTGACTGATTTACTGAGGCAGTTATTCTAGCTTATCTTACTATTGTCGAAAAAACCATTCTTTGGTGATTATATAAGCTTCACAAATCCTCCAAATTTGAATCTTCAAAAAGTGGAAAATTCGGCCCTTGGTTTGGTTCTGCCTCTGTTTTCTCATATTGCTGCCACCTAGTTACAACCAACTACCATGACTTTGCACTTGCAGATATCAAATGAAAAAATAAACCCATATCTTCAACTGACATCAATCTTCCTCCATCAAAACAAATAGACAGATTGAAAAACTCTCAATCTGATGAGTCTCTTCAAAATGAATAAAGCCCATTCAATCCCATTATGCAGTTTTCTCTTCTTTCTTTTTCTTAGCCATGGTGGAGTACTCTCCCAGTCATTGCAGAAGCAAGAACAGTCAGTGCTTCTGAGGCTAAAACAGCAGTGGGGAGACCTTCCTTATATGAGTCAATGGATTCCATCATCAATAAACTCTTCTTCTCACTGCTCTTGGCCTGGTATCACCTGCACCTCTAACTCTGTCACCGCTCTGCATCTTTATGATGCAAACATCACCACTCCAGTTCCTTCTTTTGTCTGTGACCTTAAAAACCTCACAGATATTAATCTTGGGCTCAACTACATTCCTGGGGAGTTTCCAAAATCTCTGTTCAACTGTTCAAAGCTTCAATATTTAGACCTCTCCGACAATTTCTTCGTGGGAACCATTCCAAGCGACATCAACCGAATGATTCAGCTCCGGAATCTTTCTCTCGCCGGTAATAGCTTCTCCGGCAACATCCCCGCAGTCATCGGACAGCTTCAAGAATTGAGAAAACTCGAACTAGGAGCCAACCAATTCAATGGCTCTTTACCGCCAGAATTAGGTGAATTGTCTAATCTTGAAATACTGACGCTATCCAATAATAAAAAACTTTCGCCGTCAACTCTCCCTTCTAACTATACCCAATTGAAGAAGTTAGTAAATTTGTTTATTACTAATGCGAATTTGATCGGAGAAATACCTGAAAGTATTGGGGATTTGACAGCATTGGAGTTTTTGGATTTATCTAATAATAGCATGAGTGGGAAAATCCCAGATGGGTTGTTTAAGTTGAAGAATTTAAGTGTGGTTTATCTTCACAAGAACAGTTTTTCTGGGGAGATTCCTCAGGTGATTGAATCTCTGAAATTGACTGTAATTGATATCTCAGAGAACAAGTTAACAGGGAGGATACCAGAAGATTTTGTTAAGCTAAACGAGTTAACGGGTTTGGCTTTGTTCATGAATCAATTATCAGGAAATATTCCAGAGGGGTTAGGCAAACTACCAGGTTTAATGGATTTCAGTCTTTTCATGAACAATTTGTCAGGCGTTTTGCCTCCAGATTTGGGCAAGTATTCAAGCCTCAGAACATTCGAGGTCTCTTCCAATAAGCTTGAAGGAAAACTACCAGAACAACTTTGTTCTGGAGGTATATTAACCGATGTCGTGACTTATGACAACAATTTCATTGGCGAACTACCCAAAGGACTCGGAAATTGCAGCTCTTTGAACATAGTCAAAATTTATAACAACAAATTTTCTGGTAATGTTCCTAGTGGTCTGTGGACATCGTTGAGATTGAGTAACTTAATGATTGGCAACAATGAGTTCACTGGTGTGCTTCCTGAGATGTTGGCTGAGAATCTTTCTCGGCTGGAAATCAATGACAATAAGTTTTCAGGTAACATTCCAATCGGTTCATCTTCCTGGAAAAATTTGGTGGTTTTTAAGGCCAGTAATAACAGCTTGACAGGATCGATTCCAAATGAATTGACCAATCTTCAACTTTTGACAACTCTTTTGCTTGATCAAAACCATCTCACGGGGGATCTTCCATCACATATTCAATCATGGAGGTCCCTTAGCACTCTTGATTTTAGTCGAAACCAAATCTCTGGACAAATTCCTGAAAGCCTTTGTTTCTTGCCTACTCTTAACTATTTATACCTATCAGAAAACCAACTTTCTGGAGAAATTCCATCTCGACTCGGTCAATTGAGGCTCACTGATCTCAATCTCTCTTCCAATAATCTCATTGGAACAATCCCGCCTGAGTATGAGAACGGTGCATTTGCTGACAGCTTCTTGAACAATCCCGGTCTCTGTACAAGCTCCAAGCATTTAAAACTTAAGAATTGTAGTTTCCAATCCAGAAAACGTGACAAACTTTCAACCCCTTATCTTGTGTTGATCATAGCACTAGGTGCAGTGGTCTTCTTGTTATTTGTGTCCTTCATATTCTTCATAATGAGAGGTCATGGGAGCAAAAAAGGACTTGAATCAAAATGGAAGCTAACCTCATTCCAGAGATTATCTTTCACAGAATCAAAGATCGTGTCAGGACTGAAGAACCATAATCTTATTGGAAGTGGAGGCTCTGGTAAAGTCTACCGTGTCCCTGTGAATCGTGAAGGCAATGTTGTCGCCGTAAAAAAACTATGGAGCAACAACATGAATGTAGACCACAAGCTTGAGAAAGAATTCCTTGCGGAAGTGGAGATATTGAGCTTAATTAGACATTCCAACATAGTGAAACTCATGTGCTGCATCTCAAGTGAGAGTTCAAAACTCTTAGTCTATGAGTACATGGATAATCGGAGCTTAGACCGTTGGCTACATGGCAAAAACAATCAGCACATCACTACTTCACCCTCCGGTTTGGTCCATGATATCTTCCTAGATTGGCCCAAGAGGCTACATATAGCAATTGGAGCTGCACAAGGCCTCTGTTATATGCACCATGATTGTGTGCCACCAGTTATCCATAGAGACATTAAATCAAGCAACATCTTGCTAGACTCAGAGTTCAACCCAAAAATCGCAGACTTTGGCCTCGCCAAGTTGTTGGTCAGGCAAGGAGAGCTTGCCACAATGTCTACAGTGGCTGGTTCTTTTGGCTACATGGCTCCAGGTAAATTTAATTAACTAACCTACATTTGTTCTTCCCTATGTCATAACATCTTATATTACGTTTAATTGCAAACTTGCAGAGTATGCTCATACAGTAAGAATCAATGAAAAGATCGATGTTTATAGTTTCGGTGTGGTTCTCTTAGAGTTGGCAACAGGGAGAGAAGCGGGTGACGGCGGTGGAGACGAGCATAGCTCTCTCTCTGACTGGGCTTGGCGTCACATCCAAGAAGACAAGCCGATTGAGGATGCTTTGGACCCAAAAGTAAAGGATTCTCACTTGAAAGAAATGTGTTGGGTATTCAATGTGGGGATCATATGTACGGCAACTCTGCCTATGAGGAGGCCTTCCATGAAAGAAGTTGTACAACTCTTGCTCCAATGTAGTCGTCCTGTGATGGGTTATGGCGAAAAGTTCGCCACAACCGAATACGATGCTGCTCCGCTTTTGAAGAACTCAAAGCGTGAGAATGTTTTAGATGTAGAAGATGAAGAAGACCCTACTTTTGCTAGCAATGTATGATGTAGAGTTTTCCTGCCTTGTTAGATAAATAAAAGTTAATCACAATAGATTAAAGGTTCAAAAGCAGTTTGTTAATATAGTTGAATAATTTTGTCCTAAGTAGATAAAATTAGGAAACTAACCACTATGTATACTAATTTTTTAAGGAGCAAGAACAAGCAAATTAGTGTACCTTATTGTTACAGTTGTGTTAGAGCAGTACTTCTTGTATTCTATTCCTTAATGGTTATATAATTAAATAAGGTTCTTGCTCCCTAGAAATTAATTGTTCAATCTAAACTTCTGAGAAGTGTGTTTGATACTTTTTTTACTCAATTGATCTCTCTGCTTTAAAGCCCTTTATACATGCAAACAAAGATAATCTATACCTGCACATTGCTGAAAGTATATGATTTTCAATGTTCCATGCATTTAAGCATTTTTTGTTCTCTTCCTTACTTAGATCAATGGTCAATGAACTTAAATATACTAAAGGGTGTGTAACCATTTCTATTTGAAATTTTGCAAAAACACTAAGTATCATTTTGGTAGCTTATGTTTTAATAATGGTGTCATTAGTACTCTATATTATAAATCATATATATTATCTTGTGAGCATAGGTTAATTTTGTACACATATTGTACAAGTACTATCAATCACATGGGCACTTCTTTAGGAAGATATATTGGGATACTATTTTGCTCCTTGTGTTTTGCAAAAGTTACTAATTAGACTTTCTGTTTTGTTAAATAATAAAATAGACAATGCATTTTTCAAATTGGTAAAAAATAGACCCTGAGCTTAATTTTTGACAATTTTCTTTTTAATATAACCAACTTGAAGACAATTCTTAACATTAAAAGATATAGAAAATGTAAATAGTTTTGTCATAATACATTTAGATCGAATTATTATTAAATCTTATTTTGACAAAAAATTAGTTCGGGGTCCTATTTGTATCATTTTGAAAAATACATGATCCATTTTGTTATTTAAAAATACAGATGGTCCAATTGGTAGCTTTTACAAAACACGGAGTCCAAAATAGTATTTACCCAAGATATATATTCTACAATCTTACTTACGCAAAAAGAATTTGATAGAATTTTGCCCTGTAAATTTCAATTTGTTGCAAATATTCCCTCCAATAATATTTTGTTCATTTTTTAAAACAATTTATTGATTTAGTACTAATATAACTTTAATTAAAGTCACTTCAAGAATCCATACAAAAACTAAATACATAAATAACATCAATTTTGAGAATAGAATAGTATATACATTTATGTTTAATGTTAGTAAAATAAATTTCAAGTAGCTTAAAATTGTTAAATAAACTTTCGTACTGAAAAAAAAAAAAATATTCGCAACATTTTATATAGTTCTAGAAAATTTTTCTAGAAAAAATAGTTAAAGAAGCAAAAGTTTACAAACGTTTGGAGAAAATTCTTAATATTTTTAATGATACACCAACCTTATCATCTAATTATATGTTGTATGTAGGTTCAGGGTCATCTAAAATATATTAGAAGCACTGTTCTAATTTTTAAAATTAAGCCCTTATAAAAAAATATTTTTAAATATTATCATACGATTATATATTTTATAAAACACCAAAAGCTCCAATTATTTTATTAAACTTGTTATTGATTCCAATACCACAAAAATTAATAGAAAAAAGGAATATGAAATGTTTGAAAAAAGTAATAAATAACAATTTTTTTTTTTTTTTTTGCTTAAAACAGTAACAGAATTGAAAATAAACTTTGAAAATTGGGATGGAAGTATCTAATAATAAGGTTAGCCCCTTAAAAAGTTGAGTTCATCAAAAAAAATTTAAAGGCATTAAAAAAAATTTATTGGACCCTTTATTTTTTTAAGAGCCCTTACAGTAATCCAACTTGCACACCATAAAGACCGGCCCTGAATAGGTTACAATAATGAGTAAATAAGTACATATTCGAATTTGATGCTTCTTTTCATCTTACTTATTAGTTTTCGTGATACGTATATCTAAATATTATATATAAAAATTCTTAATCAAATAATGATAAACAAATATGACATTTGAACTTTTTTTAGCACTTTTGGAGGTTGTATCACATCTTTCACGAGTGAAAAATAGAAAAATCAGTGGCCAAGAACATGCATGGGAAACGAACTAACAACAACCATGGAAGGGAATAGTCAAAGGGGTCAGCATGTCCACGAGTAAGAGAATGAGAATCTCCGACTCGTGAGTTTTACTATTCTTCCTTCTTCCTTCTTTTCTTTTTTTCAATATATAAGAATAAAAATTAAAGAATGTTCTTCACATACATAAGGTTATTTCAAGTTCCGCCCATTACTTTTTTTTTTTTTTTTGTGTTTGGTCTTCGACTACGTTCAACTAAGGGTGTTCAGGGGCGAAGCTAGAATTAAAGAGTAGGGGGGCCAATATCAAATAACGCATACAATAAAGTTTTACATTAAAAATTTCAGCGACGGAAACTTTATGTATGTCCATTTTTTTTAGTTTTCAAATATAGAAAACTAAAAAATTTGAATTAAGTAATTTAAATATAGAATGAATGTTGTTTAAAATATTAGAAACTCCGTTTAATAGTAGTAATATTTAGTCATTAATGTTAATTAAAAAAATGTATTAATTATAAACTTTGATAGGTCACATTTATATATGGGAAAAAAACAAAAAAATACAAAAAAGGAAAAAAAATTACAAAAATACTTTGGGCCGGCCCATTAAACATTTATACAGTCCACATACAAATATTTACAAAAATACCACATGCACTAAGCCTTCAGCTGTACAGAGCGAACCATGAAGATGAAAATACGCGCTCGTTTCAAAACCGCAAAACAACCAAAATGAAACCAAAACGAGAAAAATACAACTATTAATTCTGGCAAAATCAACTGGAAAAGAATACCTGCAATGATCTAAACTGAAAATGACGAAAAAAAAATCAGAAAAACTGTGAAGAAACTGAAATTACACATTTGTTTTCTATTTTATTCGATCAAAATAACTCCCACTAATATCGAAATCTATATTCATGAAATATAGATCTGTAACAAACAGATCTGGAGCTCCCACTAAATCCAAAACAATGTATGATGTGAAAAATTTAAAAAAAAACCTCATGAAGAATACATCTACGTTATATACAGTTGCATTTTGATTTATTTTTTGTTTTAGTTGCCTTATAGTTGCATTATCGTTTTATGATAGTTTATATATTATGCAATAATTTAATTTGATGGGGACTAAGAAATAGTAGTTATACATAGTAAGTTTTGTGCAAATAGTTGCATATTAATTTTATAGTGAAATAATATATGCAAGTAGCAAAACTATAACAAAACTACAAAACAACTGTATGCAAGTGCAAATAGTTGCCTTATAGTTGCATTATCGTTTTATGATAGTTTATATATTATGCAAGAATTTAATTTGATGGGGACTAAGAAATAGTAGTTATACATAGTAAGTTTTGTGCAAATAGTTGCATATTAATTTTATAGTGAAATAACATATGCAAGTAACAAAACTATAATAAAACTACAAAACAACTGTATGCAAGTGCAAATAGTTGCCTTATAGTTGCATTATCGTTTTATGATAGTTTATATATTATGCAAGAATTTAATTTGATGGGGACTAAGAAATAGTAGTTATACATAGTAAGTTTTGTGCAAATAGTTGCATATGAATTTTATAGTGAAATAACATATGCAAGTAGCAAAACTATAATAAAACTACAAAACAACTGTATACAAACTAAAATACAGGAAAAACTCTTTGAACATCAACATCCATGATAAATCTCATTGTTACCCATTGATTGATATAAAAATGGGACTGACCAGGTTAATCTAATCTATTAGCTTTGCCACCTTCACTCATAAATCTTAATCATGTTTGTCCTAATACTTTTCTAATATAAAACATGCTGCATGCAAAATATGAAGCTTGATCTGGTGATTTTCTTTAGTAGGATATGTATTCAATTTAGTGACTAAAAAATTCTTGATTAAATAAATTTTAAATTTTCATACTTATTCTAATCAAAATTAAATTAATAACAATTTATATCTAAATTCAATTTTATTGTGATTAAATTCACATTTGGTTACATGTGACTGAAAAGTTTGTTTGTACTTTTTGTGTATTACAGAGAAAAAAGTAAGAAATTATTATTATTTTTTTTGGTAAGAGAAAAGTAAGAATTATTATTTGAATAGAAACTGATATGTATGGTTCAATACACATGATGGTAGTTGTGAAAAATTACTCATAATATTAATGTGTATAGTTGTAGAGTAGTAGTACGTATATAATATCCATGCAATTAATTACTCTCATCTGACACAGTTTTTACTTTTTTTTTTTTTAATATTTTAACTCAAACTAGGAATTATTATATATATGTATATTATTATGTCATGCATGGCAATTATAACAACTTGGACCGACAGTAGAGGATGATCAGAAATTTGAAGCACACATTTCAAAAATATTTACTATTCGATCTGAATAAATATAAATATAAATTTACCTGTTTTGGACATTTTCTAATATAAAAACTGAAATAAAATTAAAAATAAAAAGAAAAGAAGAAAAAAAGAGAGTGAAATGATGGATTGATTTATAGAAAATGAAAAAAGAGAGGGAAGAGAGTAGGATTTGATTGATGATGGATGGAATGATGAGTAAGTGGTAAATGTGTAATAAAAATAAGTTTGTAAGTATAAATGTAGTAATAGGCGTGTGAGGGTAATTATGTAATAAAGTGTGTAAAAATGATTTTTCATGTAAAAATTTCTTTATATATATGTATAATATTTAATTAACTAAATTAAGGAGAGTGCATTATATTTTATATTTAAAAAATATTATAATTTTTATAAATTTACGTTTATATTTATATGTGTATATATATATATACTAGAAGAAAGGTACGTGCGAGGCACGTATACTTCGTTTTATGTTAGGTGTTTTCTACTTTATTTACAAATAATATAATAAATAATTGAAGAAAAAATATTATTAGTTATTGTTTGAAATTATTTTTAATGTATACAATAAATAAATAATACATTTCACATTAATTAATGTAAATAATGGTATTACAAATTAAAAGTATACTGAATGCAATATATTAGTTTTAAGAAATCTTGATTATCTAATTGCAGATTGTTCTCAAATTAATCCAAAAATAAACTTAAAATTAATATTCAAAATATTAATTAAAAAATATCGTACTTTTAAGAAATTTAAAACATTTTCACACAACATGAATTAAATAATTGTAATTAAAAAAACAATAAAAATATTATATATATAAATACGATATAATAAAACAACATTTTAATCTTAAGCTTATAATTAAAATCTAATCACAACAAGCTAATAAATTTTTCGTTGTTGATTGAGACCACTAACACATCTCACTCGTAGGTACCATTGCTTCTAATTGATATTGGTGCCACAAAGTGAAGAAATCAATAATCAATACTTCACAAAATATAGAATTTTTCAAGAAAATAAAATGAAGATACGAAGCTACTTGATCTTTAACAAACAGAATAAACACTTTCACAAAGTTGTTCTACATTTAGCAACAAAAATCATCAAATTGAATTTATACAGATATATAAAACATAAATACAACTGTTGTATTCTTTTACAATGAGTCAATGACTACAATAATGATCACAATTGTTTTTTTATTCATTAAAACCCAATAGCCATATTGGAATGTCAATGTTCCAGAACCATTCCTATAAAACACACATAGATTACCTACATAAATATTTCTCTCAAAAGACTCAAATCTTGAAACATTAAACTGAATCATTTATCATAATCCACCAATTTTTAGAGTTTCTAAACAATCAAAATATTAATCTCAATATTAAGTATTTATTGAGATTAAAAGAAATAAAAGATTGCAAATAATTGAAACACAAAGAGGTAAGCATAAGAATTTTAAAAATATTGAAGAATCATTATTCGACTTCAATAGATCCTTTTGTTTCTGTAAAATGTCAATTAAACTAAAACACTAATGTTCCATGATCATACATATATATATATATAAATTTATATAGAGAGATAGAGAGGGGATTTTCTTAGTCTTTTTGTTTTCCTTCTCAACCTTTTCAACTTTCGGTTTGAACTAAAGGCACCGTTCAAGCAACTCCATAGCTATCTTAGCTTAGTACTTCTCCTCGTAAGGCTTCTTTCCTTTAGCAGTGACAATTTTTTATTTTGAACCCACAATATTGGTAAT
This sequence comes from Cannabis sativa, assembly GCF_029168945.1. Classification (NCBI taxonomy): domain Eukaryota; kingdom Viridiplantae; phylum Streptophyta; class Magnoliopsida; order Rosales; family Cannabaceae; genus Cannabis; species Cannabis sativa. The sequence continues at coordinate 68,289,515 of NC_083601.1, forward strand.
CTCTCTCAGAGATTCAAGATACTCCTTCTAAATTTGCTTTTGAAATACCAGATAGTTTTACAAAAACGTTCAATAAAAACTTCACAATTTCTTTATAAGTTGAATATAAAGTGATTAAAAAATTGGCATAATACCTTCTTATCTTCAATTATTAATGCACGGAACCGCAGTTGCAAACCAAGAGCATAATTGTAGATCTTGTGATATGAAATTAAGTCGTAAAACAAGTACTGAAATATTCTATATATCTGAAGCAATTTCATAATCTCCATGCTAGACTTAAATGCTTCCTTTTCTCATTTAATATAAATATTTATGTATGATAACTGTTCTCATTAAATACTTCGTTTAGCCTTTCCTATAATAAACAATAAATACTCATAATTTTTCATTTTGAAATTATATTGTTTATTGAAAAAGAAAATTAGATAACCAATGATTCAGTTTTAAGATCAATATCATCTCGAATATATAATATGTGCAACTTGTGTTATGCAACTTCTTTTAAATAAAAATAAAAATATAGTCAAGCTACTAATACCACTTCAAATCTTAAAATTGAGTTGAAACATACCAAGAACGAGCTACTAAAGCAGAGGACTAAGAGAGGAATTTTAGTGCATGGGAGAGAAGAATCGATTACCTCGTGTTTTATAAAAAGAAAATATCAATTCAAATATTAATGGGATTTATTTTATTATTATTTTATTATATATAAATAATATTTTATTATTTTATTAAATAAAAATAAAAAGTCATTCCATGAATTTCTCATAAACCAAGAATTCAGTTATATAGGCACACTTTATATAGAATAGATACTAGTATATTGTTACGTGCGATGCACGTATGCTATATGTTATATTAAGTATTATATTATGAGTTCGGAAGGAAATAAATGAATAAAAAATAAATAATATTTAATTTAGAGAGATTTGAATAATAAATTTAAATTAAACTTTTATGTCCAGTAAAAACATATTGGAAACAATAATAATGGGGTTATAATATATGTTGCATTTGTTCTAGTTCTTAAAATAATAGCAGCAAGAACATCTTTGACCTGGAAAAACAAATATTACAAAATTAAGAATAAGCAAAGCGTGTGTAAATTAGACAAAGAAGGAACCTTCAATTCTCAAAGTCTCGATTATAAAGTAACAAAGAAGTATTAAAATTTCATCTACTCATTATAAAATATTAAAGGTGTAAATTTTACCAAAAGCAATGAGAATTAACAACTTGATGATTGCATTCTGTTTCAGTAGGTGAAATTGAGAGAGAGGCTTTTGTTGTGTTTGCCTGTATGGGTGATGAATGGGTTAATCGTAAAGATTGTTTAATTTTTTGGGTTTAATTATTGGGTTTATTTTTTGAAATTTAAATGAAGCAGTGTAAAAAAATTTCGAAAATTGTAGTTTGTTAGAGAGATATGTAAGTTAGTCGTAAATATTTTTTAATTTTTTGGTTTAATTATTGGGTTTATTTTTTGAAATCTGAATTTAGCCGTGTAAAAAAATTTCAAAAATGGTAGGATTTGTTAGAGAGATATGTGGGTAAGATATTTTTTTAATTTAAAAAAAGATTGTTTAATTTTTTGGGTTTATTTTTTTGTTAACGTTTAACGTTAAGTTTGTTAAGTTAATCGTGTAAGGCTAAATAAAAAAAGAATCGTTAAACCAAAAAATGCCGTTAGATAAACACTTTTAATATATAAAGATATCATATTTGAATATTTTAAAGACTCCACTCGCATTATCATCTTATTAGTTCCTATAAGAGTGACCTATTGTATATAGCTTATACAGTAGAACCTCTATTTAAGAATACTCTATTCAAGAATAACCTCTAATTTGTTATAAAAAAAATTAAGTCCCGATTTGGGCCAGTTATAAATAAGAATAACCTCTAAATTGTAATTAGTTATACATTTTCTAAGTCCCGTATTAATAAAGTATACCTCTATATAAGAATAATTACATCTTAATAAAATATATACATGTATTTTGTAAATTTATTTATGTAAAATTAATAATTTTATTTTAAATTATTATACATGTATGAAATTATATTTACTCTAAAATATTTCTATTATGATATAGTATTAATGATTATTTATTGTTATTATTGTTACATTGATATTTTTTTGGTTTTTTAATTTTTTTTTCTAGTGTAACTCTATTTAGTTATAACTATAATTTACTTGGTCCCAAGTGTATTCTTGGATAGAGGTTCTACTGTATATAACGAATTGATGGGCTTTTGAGAAATGAGGGGGGGGGGGGGGGGAGTAACACTATAGCTCTACCCCTGGGGTGTTCACCCGATTCAATCCGCATTTTTTTTATCAAACAACATCCAATCCGCACTAAGTGCGGATTTTATATTTTGAATCTAATCCGATCCGCATAACAGTAAATTATTTAATATTTTATAAAAAAATTAAAAAAAAAAACTATTGTTTCTTAATCTCCAATAATAATATATTTTCATCTCTATTTATATATAAATCAAACCAATATATATGTCAATATATATATACTCTTGTTTAGATTTACACTAAAATATATATGTATTCATTACTAAAATAAATAAGTTAGTATATATATATATATATATATATATCTTTATATATTAAAAGTGCTTATCTAACGGCATTTCTTGGTTTAACAGAATACACTTTAAAAATAAAAGAATATTCTGTTAAATTTAACGATGTTAGTAGGTTTGATCCTCCCGTTAACTTTAAAAAATATATAAATAATTAAACCCAAAAAATTAAACAATCTTTTTTTAGTTTAAACCCATAATTAAACCAAAAAAATATTAATATTAATATTGTTACACGATTAGCTTAACAGATTAGGCTTACACGATTTTTTTTTTAAACCCAAAAAATTAAACAATCTTTTTTTAAACGTTTAAACCCAATAATTAAACCTAAAATTAAACAATCTTTTATTTTTTTAAATTAAAAAAAACTACACTGATACCCACCCTAAATAACAATCATCAATATAAAATTTAAACTCTATACAAAAAAATCGTTGATAACCGTTAACTTTCAAAAATATATAAATAATTAAACCTAAAAAATTAAACAATCTTACGTTTAAACCCAATAATTAAACCCAAAAAATATTAATATTAATATTGTTACACTTAACAGATTAGGCTTACACGACTTTTTTTTAAACCCAAAAAATTAAACAATCTTTATTTAAACGTTTAAACACAATAATTAAACCCAAAAAATTAAACAATCTTTTTTTTTAAATTAAAAAAAAAACTACACCGATACCCACTTCTAAATAACAATCATCAATATAAAATTTAAACTCTATATAAAATAATCATTTATAACATAAAACATTTGAATAACAATGTGTATATTATAGGTTTATATACACAATTATGACATTCTTAACAATTAGTTTTATAAAACATATCGTTTATAACATAATTTACAATTAGTCACTAAATTTTTAAACAAAAACCATAAAAATTTAAAATAAAACTAATATTTACGTGGCTTGTCACGTAACTCTCATCTAGTATATATATATATGACGAGTTAATATTATTTTAAATCTTGTACATTTTATAATATTTACACTCATTATTTCGTTTTTTTAGAATCACACTCATTATTTTGTTAATATTCTATATTTTTTAAAATAGTACTAAGTAGTATCTTGAGCTCAATTTAGCTCAATTTTAGACGATTTTTTTTTTTAATATAATCAATTTAAAAATAATTTCTAACACAAATAGATACAGAAAATATAAGTTGTAACTAGTATATATATATTTTTGAAACAATTAGTATTGTTGCTCCTAAATTCGCCCAATATACGTGGACCAGTCAGGAAGGGACACGTGGATCAAATTACTTGGGAAGAACTGCTAAGTCTTTGTATGACACCAGGAAGCATTATTCGCATGGGTCCCGGAAGATGTACCCGGAGTACAAGGTACTCCCGGAAGCGAGCATAGCTTGAAGGCACTCCGGGATGTGTCAGGTCTCTCCCGAGAAATCAAGTCGCATTTAATGCTGCATGGGAGGAAGCGTGTTGGGACTGTAACACGCAATAAAGTCTGACGGCACAACCCCCAAACAGCAGCGCTACAGTAATGATCATTTAAGTCTAGCGACGGCTACTCTGCGAAAAGTCACGTCAATCATAAGACAAAAAGGACATTCTCCATAAAAACCCTACAGCACCTAGGGATTTGACCATGCATCACCCATGGTATATTCATCGGAAATGCCCAACTTTATGGATACTTACAGACACATATGTAAGAACAATTCTAGGGATTACCCCACCAAAACACTATAAATACCCCCTCAAAGCTCATTTAATGGGGTCGGAGAATCTTGGCTGCTCAAGAGCAAGAAGAGAAAAAACTCACCAAGAACATTCTTTGTATTAAAGAGAGAAACATTCTCCCAAGTGTAAAATCTGTATTAAAGATATCCATAAATAGCAGTGGCTCGTGGACTAAGGCTCATTAACGCCCCAACCACGTAAAAAGTCTTCATCTCGCTTTCTTACAGCTCATCATTATATTCATATTTTACTAGTTGCCGAAAACCTCGGTCAACATTTTGGTGCTTTCATTGAGAGCTGAGGAAAGCTGCTTCACAACAAGCATTTAACTTCACGATAATGGTGGAGACGAGAGCTACACGTCACCCTCGCCCTCTAGAAGACGCTCAAGATCCCAATGAAGAGGATGTAGCCTCAAGGGCAGCAGAGGAGTCCGAGGAAGAAGTTCCAGATGAAAACCACGAGGAACACCTCGACGAGTACGCTTACGATGATGGAAGCTACCAAGAGCTGGTGCTCCTCAGACAAAAAGCTATCGATCACGAAGCTGAGATCGAAGCTCAGAAAGTGCAAAATCAAAAGATGCATGAGGTGATGCTAGCCATGCAGAAAGCCATGGAGGCGGCTGGCATTCACGTGCATCCCAAGGCAATGGCCGCTGGACTCGACAGGGACCCAGCTACGTCTTCGCCTAATTCCCAGCAGCAAAGGCCTAGGGAACCTAGCCCTGTAAGGCACCCTGCTGAGGAAAACCAAGCAAAAAACCCTACTTCTGCCCCTGGTCGAAAGAAAAAGGCGCAGGATCCGCGAAAGGTCCGCTCAGATTTTCCTAAAGGGAAAGGTCCGCAGAGGGGCAAGCCCCAAAGAGGGAGTCTTGGCCCTCAGGACCGAGGGGACCGGAAAAGCGTTTCCGTGCACCAGGAACCGGGGGGTAGAGGAAGAGGAGGACAGAGATGTCCACCCATTGATCTGAGAAATCAAATCAATGGGAATCAAGGTGACCTCCGGGATCACCTTGATCAAAAAAGATACAGACCCGAAGTCTCCTCGGGTACTGTAAACGAAGGGATTATGGCAGAGCTTGCCATCCTTCGAAAAGATATTGCCCGAGTCTCCCGGAGGCAGAAGGGAGATGACTCCGACTCGGACAGTGAGGACCGGGAGCCCTGTGCCAAGCATATCCTGGAGGCGGAGCTCCCTAAAAACTTCAAAATGCCCGAAATGGCGGCATATACTGGGAACTCCGACCCCAGTGATCACTTGTCACGATTCAACCGAGTCATGACAGTCATGCGGGTCAGCAATGACGCCAAATGCCTATGCTTCCCCCTCACTCTGAGCGGCTCGGCGGAGGAATGGTTCAAGAAACTAGAACCAGGATCGGTGGGATGTTGGAACAAACTCCAAACCAACTTCCGGAGACAGTTTGTCGCCCCCAGGAAGGTCAATTTGGAGGTGAGTGCCTTGACTAACATCAAGCAACTACCCACCGAGACCTTGAAGAATTACATCAAGAGGTTCCGAGAGGAAGCCTCGAAGACCAAGAAGGTCGACGACGGACAACAGCTTGCGCTTCTCCAGCGAATCCGCACCGGGACTCCCTTCTGGAACGAATTACAGCAAGAAGGCGCTGCTAGCCTTCAGGACTTCCAGAAGCGAGTCCAAAAATATATTAACCTCGAAGAAGCCCAGATCGTGGCTTACGGAGGCTATTATCCCACCGGGATAGCAGGATACATGCCAGGAGTATCGCCCTCGGCATCGTCCCGACCGCGACCCCTCCAATTAGTGGCATACGGTTTTACGCTACTCCGGATACGACGGGGGCCAAGCTACGCCGGCATCTTCCCATTACGGCAATCCGTCCGGGTGAATGGACGGGCTCCTTCACGGGCTGCCCCAACCGCTAGCTTAACAGTGCCCTACCCAAGGGTCTAGAAGCAAGAGATCTTCCAAGGGCGACCCGAACGGGAGAGAAGCGCCCAAAAGAAGGGGTACACACCCCAATACACCCAAGATACGAGCTCACGGACTCTCAGGAACGTGTCTATTTTGCCACAAGGCAAAATACGCATTACCGGAGACCCCAGCCACTGTACAGGGACAGCTCCCGGAGAGATCCGAGCAAAAGGTGCGAATATCACAACGATATTGGCCACAGCACCAACGAGTGTAAAAATCTCAAAGATGAGATTGAGAATCTGATCCGTTTGGGCCACCTCTATGAGTGGATCAAGAATAGGTTACCCCACCTTAACCCGGGGCAGGTGGCAGGGGGCATGCCTTCGGGAACACCAGGGGGTACAGCAGGAGCATTGCCTCCAGCTGCTCCCGCAGGTGACGCCCAGCATATACCCGGACTACCGCCCCGGCCTAATGGACGGGTAGCCATGATCTCCGGAGGTCCCCATATCGGAGGAAACACTCGAAAGGAGCGAAAGAGATATGCCGAGGCCGCAAGGCACAGTGAAGTGTGGGAGGTCACTCAACTCCCAGCTCAAAGGCCTCGGCTAATGGACCAGCCCATAACGTTCACGGAAGAAGACGCCAAGACGGTGCGCTTTCCTCATCACGACCCGTTGGTCATAGAGACCCCCATTGCAAACAAAGTAGTGGCCAGGGTCCTGATTGATAATGGAAGTTCCGTGAACTTGCTCTTCAAAGAGGCCTTCACTGCAATAGGGTTGACCGACCGGGACCTCTCTCCTAGCGGATCGCAGCTCACAGGGTTTAACGGGACAACTCTAATCCCGATGGGAAAAGTCAGGCTCCCAGTTACCCTGTGCCTGGACACTCCCCAGAGCACGTTTAAGTATTGCACCTTCGTGGTGGTAGACTGTCCAACAGCCTACAACGCAATCTTAGGCCGACCGGCCCTCGTCGACTTTGGTGCAATAACTTCTATCCGACACCTATGCCTAAAATTTCCTACCCAAGAAGCCGGAGTCGGAATGGTGATGGGAAATCAAGGAGAGGCCAGGCAATGTTACAACGTTGCCACCCACTTGCCAGTGCTCATGGTCCGGGGGCCCCCTGAAGTAGAGAAGGCTGAAGAAGACGAGTTGGATCCTCGTATAGGATCCGAAAGGGTCGTAGAACCAATGGAGGACGTCGAAGAAATACCAGTGTGCGACGACGACTCCACCAAAGTACTCCGGATAGGGAGAGGCCTAGACCCGGAGGAAAAGGATAAAATAATAAAAACACTGAAGGGCGCCATTGACATTTTTGCATGGCGCCAAGAGGACATGACCGGCATCAGCCCTCATGTCATCACCCATGTCCTCAACGTCAACCCGGACATGCCTCCTATACAGCAAAAGAGACGCCCGCTCGACTCGGCGAAAGCCGAGGCCTTAGAGAAAGAGGTGGATAAACTTTTGTCCAACTGCATGATCCGCGACGTATACTATCCGGAATGGCTGGCCAATCCGGTCCTGGTGCCCAAGCCAAACGGGACTTGGCGGGTTTGCATAGATTTCACAGATCTAAACAAAGCCTGCCCCAAGGACTGCTTTCCGCTGCCCAGAATCGACCAGATGGTGGACGCCACCTCCGGATTTAAACTACTATCTTTCATGGATGCCTATGCTGGGTACAATCAAATAAAAATGCATACGGCAGACCAGGAGTGCACTAGCTTCAGGACCGATAAGGGGGTATACTGTTACCTAGTCATGCCTTTCGGACTGAAAAACGCCGGGGCAACCTATCAAAGAATGGTTAACCGGATGTTTAAAAGCCTCCTGGGACGAAACATGGAAGTATATGTAGACGACATGCTCGTCAAATCCAAAGCATGCAATAGCCATGCAAACGACTTAGAAGAATGTTTCGAAGTCGTCCGGAGATACGGCATGAAGCTTAATCCGAAAAAATGTACCTTCGGGGTCAAGTCGGGAAAATTCCTGGGCTTCATAGTCAGCCAAAGGGGGATCGAGGCAAACCCGGAGAAAATCCAAGCTCTCTTGGACATGCCATCCCCCAAGAAACATAAGGACGTGCAAAGTTTGACCGGAAAGGTGGCCGCATTGAGCCGCTTTATCTCACGATCCACGGACAAGTGCATACCCTTCTTCAACATACTGAAGAAATGCCAAAAGTTCGAATGGACGATGAATGCGAAGAGGCATTCAAAAGGTTAAAAGACCATATGGCCAAACCTCCTATCCTATCAAAGCCCGTCCTTGGAGAAGACTTGTTCCTTTACTTGGCCGTCTCCGAGCATGCGGTCAGTGCTGCATTGGTCCGAGAGGAAGAAAAGATTCAGCACCCCGTGTACTATGTTAGTAAACGCATGATAGGGGCCGAGACAAGGTATCCGGTCATTGAAAAGCTGGTATTCTGCCTCCTGATGGCATCACGGAAGTTGAGACCATACTTCCAAGCCCATCCGATCAGAATTTTGACCAATCACCCACTCCGACAAGTTCTCCAGAAACCAGAAGCCTCCGGGAGACTCCTCAAATGGGCAATGGAACTAAGTCAGTTCGACTTACATTACGTGCCCCGGATCTCCGTAAAAGGCCAAGCCTTGGCGGACTTCATCACCGAATTTAATGAAGCCGAGGCAACAGCCAATACACCGGAGCCATCCATCCCCACTTGGAGGGTATTTGTGGATGGGGCTTCTAATGAAAACGGTTCAGGAGCCGGAGTGGCTATGATATCACCTACTGGGTTGCGGCTCCAGGCAGCACTCCGATTCAACTTCACAGCTTCGAATAATGAAGCCGAATATGAGGCCCTGATAGCAGGGCTAAGGTTGGCTAAAGCTGTAGGAGCCAAGAGGGTGGAAGTCTACAGCGATTCTCAGCTGGTCGTAAACCAAGTATCCGGAGAATACCAAACCCGCGGCGAAGGGATGGCCGCATACGTAACAATAGTCCGAGAACTGCTCCACGAGTTCACAGACTATAAAATAGAAAGAATCCCCCGAGAAAAGAACGCTCACGCGGACTGTCTGGCTAAGTTAGCCTCGGACAGTGAGATCGAAGAGCTGGGGGTAGTACCAGTGGAACGTTTGGCAGAGCCAAGCATCAAAATAAAAGAGACCACACAAACGGTTGGGCAAGAACCTAGCTGGATGGTCCCCATCATAAAATACATAACCACAGGTGAGTTGCCCCAAGAGAGGGCACTGTCTCGAAAGATTCAGTATCAGGCTCATCGTTATGTAATGATGGATCAAATTCTCTACTGAAGAGGACTCAGCATGCCTTATTTAAGGTGTGTATCGGACCCTGAAGCTAGACAAATCATGCTGGAGGTCCATGAAGGGTTCTGTGGAGATCATACGGGAGGACCCAGCCTCTCAAAGAAAATATTGAGGCAGGGATACTTCTGGCCAACAATAAAAAAAGATTGTATAGACTATGTCCAAAAGTGTGACTCGTGCCAAAGGTACGCGAACATACCGAGAGCTCCTCCAAATGAGATCACGCTGATGACAAGCCCCTGGCCCTTCGCGGTCTGGGGCATAGATCTCATCGGGTCTCTACCTACGGGAAAAGGAGGAGTAAAGTATGCAATAGTAGCAGTAGACTACTTCACAAAGTGGACAGAGGCTGAGCCTATGAAGACAATAACCGCTAAGAAGGCGTTGGACTTTGTTATCAAAAACATAGTGTGTCGATACGGCTTACCTCACAAAATAGTCTCGGACAATGGAAAGCAATTTGATTGCGAGGAATTTACTGACTTCTGCAACCAACACGGAGTAGTGAAAAGCTTCTCCGCGGTAGCCCGGCCTCAAACAAACGGCCAAAGTGAGGCGGTCAATAAAATCCTAAAGGTCACCTTGAAAAAGAAGCCGCCGGCTTGTAAAAATAACGGGCCTGAAGAATTGCCAAGGGTATTGTGGGCCTACCGGACGACCCCCAGAACCACAACCGGTCATTCGCCGTTCTCAATGGCATACGGTTGTGAAGCAATGGTCCCGGTGGAAACATTATTCCCATCCCACAGGAGAACGACCTACGATCCGGCCACTAATCAGGCCCTGCTCCAAGAAGCTGCGGATCAAGTCGAAGAACTCCGGGTGAGTCCCAAATACGGATGGCCGCTTATCAAAAGAAGGTGACCAAGTATTTTAACTCCAAGGTTAAAAACAGAAAAATTCGCTATTGGTGACATGGTCTAAGAAAGGGTCTCCCAGCCACCCAAGAACCCGGAGTGGGGGTACTTGGACCAAATTGGGAAGGACCATATGAAATCGAGGACGAAATCGGCTCTGGCACTTACAAACTGAAAAGAATGGACGGAACTACTGTCCCAAGAGCCTGGAATGCCGATCACCTCAGAAAATACTACCAGTAGCGAATTAAACTTAGCTTTTGTTCAAAGGGTTTGTACCGTCCAAATGTATGCCTCCTCTATATTAAATAAAACTGAGTGCCTTAAAAACAAAGTTTCTATGCCACTCAGGGGGGTACTAGGGTATACCGCACGGACAAACAAAAACAAGCTAAGTAAAATATCCTGACCCAAAGGGCAGGTCAAGCTAAGTAAAATATCCTGACCCAAAGGGCAGGTCAAGCTAAGTAAAATATCCTGACCCAAAGGGCAGGTCAAGCTAAGTAAAATATCCTGACCCAAAGGGCAGGTCAAGCTAAGTAAAATATCCTGACCCAAAGGGCAGGTCAAGCTAAGTAAAATATCCTGACCCAAAGGGCAGGTCAAAAACATGCGCAAAAATAAAGAGCGTAAGTATGAAACCCTGAGCCAAAGGACAGGTTGAAATATATAAAGTGTGAAAAAAGATCGCACATATATATAAATAAAAAAAAATATAAAATATCCTAGCCCGAAGGGTAGGTCATACACATATAAATGGCCCGGGGACAGGCCTTAAATTGTCTCCCCTTCAAATAAAAGCTGCCGCCTGTATGTAAATTGTTCTAAGGCAGCAGCAAGTATGTACAAAGAAAAAAAAAAGAGTTGTAAAGAGAACGGGTACAATCTGGGTCAATAATATGGCAGCTCAGTCAGCCCGCGGAGGAAGACGAGGTCCGATCCGTGCCTCAAGCTCAGCATCAAGTCTCTTCTTCTTTTCCCGAAATTTGGCAATCATGTCCTCGGGTTTGGGATAAAAAGAAAGCTTGATACTCTGATCATTGGTGGCCCAAGCCATGTAGACACCATCATCAAAGCGCTTCGGGCACCGGGCGCAGGAGACGGGAGAAAGGAGCTCGGCCCTCTTGGCCTTCCTGATAGACTGATCTTTGTAGTCCCGAAGCTCCTTCAACTCCGCAGCTAGAGCGGCCTTGGATTCGATATCCGACTGGTGAGTCTCCTCTAGAGACCTCACCTTGGCGGCCATTTCATCCAAAGCCTCCCTGGCCTCCCGAAGGTCTCGCCTAGCCTTCTCGGCAGCCTCGGTTTGAGCCCTTAGCTCCTCCTGATGGTGGGCCTCCATCCTGCCTCTCCGCTGGGCCTCGGCCTGGATCATGTCCTCCGCCTGAGCCTCCCTCCGGATGGCCTCCTCTTCCCTGGCCTTGGCCTTCTCTTCCTTGGCCTTGGCCGCTGCTTCCTGGCGCTCGGCAGCCTCACAGTAGATCTGCCTCTCCCATTGTAAGGTCTTGGAGGACCTTCTTGACGTCGTTCATGTCCCCAAAATCGGACAGAGCGAAGCCATGGCTTATGATGTTCTTGGAGAGGCGACCAGCCTCAGCTGCAAGCTGAACCATGACGGGGTGTAAGGAAAAATTCCTCAAAGGAAGAAAACAAAATACAAACACCAAAAAAGGAAACGCAAGAAATTGCAAAGTACTTACCACTGTGAGGGAATGGCTGAGGTCCTGGACCTGGAAGATGGAGTTCAGGGAAGCGCAAGTGGCAAACCGCTTGGGCGCACAGCGGGTAAGCTGAGAAGCGAACTCACCGGTCATTTCCGCGGCAAAGGGAGCCAAAGTGGGCCCTAGGAGGGGACGGAACTAGTCTGCCAAAGGATCCAGGTTGAGGTTCCACGGATCATGATAGTCCGGATGGCTAATGCTCGCCTCAACCTCCGCTCGCAGAATCCTCCTAAGGGCCTCCACATCGGCATATCCCCGGGAGTACTCGTCCATAGCGTAGTTGTGTTTGGCTATGCGAAGCTCCTGCCTTGCCTCATCCCCCGGAATCGGGGTAAGCTCAATATGAGGAGGAGCAGGATTTTCCTCCATCGGAGAAACCCCGCCGTCTAGGCCATGAGCGGGAGTGTCAGCCCTCCGAGGCCTCTTCGGCTCATCCTGGGCAATCATCTTGCCCTTACGCTTGCGAATCAGAGCCACTTCAGGCTCCTCCTCGTCCTCCTCTGCTACCACTGGAAGGGCTTGAGGCTCTCCAGCACCCTCGGCGGCTTCCTCCGAGAAGTCCCACCCTTTCCCCTGGCCTTCTCCCGGAAGCACCTCCTCGTCATCCACTAAGTCAATGGTTTCGGGAGGGGCGCCGGAAGAAACCTTCAAGGAAGGGGCCGGGGGAGAGGGAGTGAAAGCCGGAGGAGCCACCGGAGTATGGACCCCGGCAAGCTGTTCCAGGATGGCATCCATGGAGGTACCTGTTCCAATAAAATAAGCAAGTGTTAGAAGTCCGTGAGAAACTGCTTACAAAAAGGTGCAGCAAATAAACTACTCCTACCCGGACTCCCTAATTCGGCCCTAGCAAAGTCCCGAACTTTAATGCTGGCAGCATCATCTCCAAGATAACTGTCCGAGGGCCGAAACCAGCTGGACGCTATGTAAGCCGACGGACCTAAGGGAATAGGTTCCGGAGGGCCGGGACCCATCCGGGACCGACCTAGGTAATCTCCTAAGTTTGTAAAATAAAATTCCTTCAAATGATCCCCCCACCGGGTCGACGGCATCTTAAACCTACGGAGACGCTCGTCGAACCCTATGGGCCTACGACTGGTATATTCATCAACGGAAGGGACATATTGAATTATCAAAGGAGACTTACCACCAGCTCCAGAAGTGCTAGCACCGGGAGCGCCCGAGTTTGGTTCGGGGACTGAAGGCTGAGGCCGGGAAGTCTGGTTCTCAGAAGAACCTTCAAGACGAAGGGGTCCCCCGGCGGAAGGACCTCCAATCTCTTCTTGAAGTATCTTGTCAAAAAATTTAGCTTCGGACTTCCCGCCAATGGCTTGGCTCCTCCGCACCACCGGGCTCCCCACGCGAAGCCCTCTCCCGGAGGCAGCCTGGGCACTAGAATACGCCTTCTCCTGGGCCTTCCGGTAGAGATAATCTTGGTACTTCTTCTCTGCCGTAGCAATGAGCTCATCCCGGAAGGCCTTCTCCGCGACCGGCGCCCTCACGTTAGGGCAGATAACCTTGGAGAGGTTGGAGTCATCCACGGATTGGTGAGAAAGGATAAGTTTAGCCTTTCTGCAATTCTCCGTGGTGACCAGGCCCCCGACGTCAAGATCGGCATGGTCGTAGGAGGCGAAGGCTTGGGCCCTTCGAAGGAAAGCCTGAGTGGTGAGCGTCCGCTGGTAAGGTGGGATCCGCACCCACTCCGTGAGAAGCTCCGGATGGTCCACGACCCTAAAACCGGAGGAGAAGAAAAATCGGTGGCGGTACTCCTTAACATGAGTTTGCCTATTATACGGAACCACCCCTTCGTTAGCAGGGTGGATCCGGAACCCATAAAAACCGTCCTTAAGTTTGTCCCCTTTCTTGGGGACGGATACAAGTTCATAAAAATATAAAATCTCCGCCGGGCTGGGAGACCCCCAGCCGCGCGCGGAGTAAAAAATAAATAAGCCTGAGAGCAGGCGGTAAGCTTGAGGAATAAGTTGGTATGGCGCAAGGCCGACAAATACAAGAAAATTAACAAAATAATCCTGGAGCGGGAGCATTGCACCGGCCATCAGATGGGTCTGACTCCAAGCCCCGAAGCCATCATAGTTGAGGTTGGGTGTCTCCGAGTCACGGGGAGGCCGGTGGAAGGTCCCTGAGGTAGAGGGTTTGATTCCAGCTACATTAATAATGTTCTCCAGCTGGTGAGGGCAGGTCAGGGTCGATCGAAGCTCGGCCGCCTCCCAACCAGTGGCGCGGGATTTGTACCCTTCCTGGGCAACAGGTCCCAGAGAAACCTCCTCCAGGGTGGCAATATTCTTCCCTTTCTTCTTTGAAGACTTCGAGCCAGAAGCAGACATGTTATGCTCTGAGAAAAACAAAAAGAAAAGAAAACCCAGCAGTTAGGCTCCATACCAAACCCTAAATCAGAAAAAAAGGGAGTGGGGGTCCCCTAACCGCTGGAAAGAGGCCCCCTCCGGACACGTGTCACCTGGGAAACTCACAAGAGAACCCCTGAACAAGTGTCGGGTGCAGTAAAATCGCAGTAAAAGTGGTTTTGCAAAAAGGAAAAGAAAAGGGAAAAGTTTTACTATGCCCTAAGCGATGGCTAAACGAAGGATACATGGCCTTCTTCAAACAAAACTGTACGCCTACGACAGAGGCATGATAATAGCGACTCTACAGCTAATACAGTAAAACGTAAAGCAGAACTCGAAGAACTCAAACACTCATACTCCAGAAATCCCTAAGTGCGAACCCAGAAAACAAACAAAATAAATGTAAGCATGTTATTATGCAAAAAACTTACAGTCGATTGTTGAACTGGGGGTACTGGGTATGGTTGAGCGAGAGTTGAGAAGCACTGGCAAAACCGAACACTGGGAAATTACAGGAAGTGTTTAAAGTGTTAAGGCGGTTTGTGCTACTTCGAGGAATTTTCTCTCTGAGAAATTCAAGCAAAAATGGTAAGGAATGGAAAGTAACCAAAATGAAGGAAAGGTGGTGGCTTTATAGGCAAAAGTGCATGAGGAACAGGCGTCTTCACCTACCAATCGTACGGCAGGGGAAACGCACAATTCGAATTCCCAAAAGATCAACGGGCTAGATCAATCTACCATTAAGGCGGTGCAAACGTTTGAGTATCCGCCTGACACCATCAATGCGCCGCATCAATCATGGGGCGTGAGACGAATCGACCTCTGCAAAAGTGAATCACTGCATTTAATGCCATTAGTAGACACACCTTCACGCGCCCCCAAGTCGTATCATAAGACCGAGGAGGCGGCTGGAAACATTCCTGCGAACAAGCGTATTGTCGCATTAAATAACATCATTTAATGTGCCCCCACGCGCTCGAAGCTCGAGATAGGGAAATGAGGAGTCAACTGGAGACACTTGAACAAGCCTTGGTTTATTTTTACTAAGTAAACAAGGCTTGGGGGGTAAATGTTGCTCCTAAATTCGCCCAATATACGTGGACCAGTCAGGAAGGGACACGTGGATCAAATTACTTGGGAAGAACTGCTAAGTCTTTGTATGACACCAGGAAGCATTATTCGCATGGGTCCCGGAAGATGTACCCGGAGTACAAGGTACTCCCGGAAGCGAGCATAGCTTGAAGGCACTCCGGGATGTGTCAGGTCTCTCCCGAGAAATCAAGTCGCATTTAATGCTGCATGGGAGGAAGCGTGTTGGGACTGTAACACGCAATAAAGTCTGACGGCACAACCCCCAAACAGCAGCGCTACAGTAATGATCATTTAAGTCTAGCGACGGCTACTCTGCGAAAAGTCACGTCAATCATAAGACAAAAAGGACATTCTCCATAAAAACCCTACAGCACCTAGGGATTTGACCATGCATCACCCATGGTATATTCATCGGAAATGCCCAACTTTATGGATACTTACAGACACATATGTAAGAACAATTCTAGGGATTACCCCACCAAAACACTATAAATACCCCCTCAAAGCTCATTTAATGGGGTCGGAGAATCTTGGCTGCTCAAGAGCAAGAAGAGAAAAAACTCACCAAGAACATTCTTTGTATTAAAGAGAGAAACATTCTCCCAAGTGTAAAATCTGTATTAAAGATATCCATAAATAGCAGTGGCTCGTGGACTAAGGCTCATTAACGCCCCAACCACGTAAAAAGTCTTCATCTCGCTTTCTTACAGCTCATCATTATATTCATATTTTACTAGTTGCCGAAAACCTCGGTCAACAAGTATATATATTTAAATTTATAATAAGAATAATTTTTTTGGTATTTTTTATTATAAAACAAATAAAATACACCAACTCAATATAATACTAAAAAAGATTAAGAAATTAGAAGTTTGTGTTTTTTTTAATATTACTAAAAAAATTAATATATATTATGTATTATATATTTTTTTAAAATATATATAATTAAGTATGAATTGGATTGGATCAATTACTTTGTAAGGTCAAACAACATCCAATCATTTTAGATTTTTCAATCCAATCCAATCCGCGCAAGTGCAGATATCCGCATTTTGCAGATTGGATTGGATTGGATCGGATACTTAATAAACACCCATAAAAATTGACTAAGATTTATTATTATGTCTAACTAAACTCATGTGAAGGGTGAAGAGATCACCTTTTTATATTTTTTCTACTTATTTATATGAATCTAAATATTTATTAAACTACATTATTACTATTATTTCACGTAACATATTTTAGAATACATTCTTCGCACAAGAAAGACGTATTATATTAATTATTAAAAATTATAAATTCCATACAATACCAAATACGAATTTTGCTATTCAATACATAAAATGACAAAATAGACTGTATATTTTCTAAAATAGTAAAAATAAGATTTTGAGCTCAATTTTCAGCAATTTTATTTTTTAATATTACCAACTTTAAGACAATTTCTAACACGAACATATACAAAAAATATAACCAGTTTTGTCATAACATCTATAGATCAGATTATTAATTAAGTTTTATTTTGACACAAAAACAGTTCAATGTCATATTTGTACAATTTTAAAAAATACAGGGTCCATTTTGTCATTTAATAAAATAGAGGGCCCAATTAATAACTTTTACAAAACACAGGATTTAAAATAATATTTACCTTAATAATAATAATAATAATAATAATAATAATAATAATAATAATAATAATAATAATAATATAGAGGGTATTAGAGTGTGTGTAAGTGGAGGGGTTATAGGATCGAATCTGTAACTTAAAAATATAATTTAAAAATGCATCTATCAAAAAAAAAGAAAAAAATACATACAAAATTAATAAAGAAAATTTACACTAGTTTGTATTATAGTATTCATGAACTTAGATTTTATTGTAATAAACTCAGAATTAGGGTCATAGTTGGTGTTTGAGTTAAGGTTGAGGTTGGGGTCTCGGGTCCAGGCAAGAAATCCCAATTAGGTTTAGGGTCTAGTCAAAGTTGGGGTCCAAGTCTTGAGGTCGGGATCTCTTGATGTAAAAGTTTGTGATTCGAATCCACTCAGATTGGATTCACGGTGAATTAGTTTAAGGTTGAGCTCAAAAAAATAAAATAAAATAAAAAAACCTCGTTTATTATTATTATTATTTTGAGAAAAGAAAAATGAAGACTTTAATCACAATAAATTAAAGGTTTAATTAATTTGAAAATAAAAAAGCTCTAAATTGAAATCTATTTTTAATAAAAGCAAAATTATCTTTTCAAGCGTGATAATATTGCTCAAATTGAATCTACAACTATTTATTTATTAATTTTAATGGTGTGAAAATATATTTATTCAAAAAAAAAATGGTGTGAAAATATATGACATATATATAATAATCAATTATTAAATATTCAACACTAAAACAAAGTTACCCAACTAAAATAACTAATCCAATATATATTTTGCAAAATAGTGTAGATGGGGATCCACATGCTCCTAGAAAAGAATAGCCCAGATTAAAAATAAGAAAAATTATGACAGCTAAAAAACCGTTTACATTCCCCCTTTATTGCATACTTTTAGCGAATGAACTTATACACTGGTGCCAAACATGCATTACAGAGGTTGAAGCAAGAAAACCTTAAACTCGGCTCTGCTCACTCTGCCTGCATGTTTGGGTCCATTGTGGATTGTATCCTCCATAACACCATAAATTAACAGAAAAAATAAAGGGCTAAGAAGATCTCTCTCAAAGTTGATGGTGAGAGGAGATCTTAATGATTTAGGAGGAAGTTGTAAAAATTGGACTGGGGAAAGTAAGTATACAAAACTGAAATGCATTTTGTCCTTCGGTTACCGTCTTCTTTAAGGCTCTTCTACCTCTAAGTACTGGGAGTGAGATGCAGCCAAAAGAGCAGCCCCGATTCCAGAGCCATCATTAGAGTGCTCCACTAAAATGTTTGCGGAAACTTCCTCCCCCAACAACTCGGTGAGGGATTTTTCCATTGAGACCCTGAATTTAGTGTAGTGCTCGTACAAACCACCATCCAATGCCACTACAGACTTCTGTTTATCTCCCAATTTTACTGTGTCTCTTCCCAATTTCTTGAGGATTCCTAAGATCCCTGCGGCTGATAGTCGAGCTCCTCGAGTGGCGACAATATCACAAATCTCCACTATTGTTTTTCTCGTTTTGAGGGAGGTGTTAGATATCTGACAAAGAGAGATGGACAACTTATTATAACCATCAAACGTGGAAATAAACTGGTACTAATTAAGGAAAATAATATATTCTATGATGTTTAGTAGGGTCCTAATGTTTAGTTCAACTGCAGAGAAAGTAATCAACTCAAAGGTTGAACTGTCCCTAACTAGTTAGTCTTTCCTCACCTAACCACCCAACAAAAATAAATGAACTGAAAGAGAAGATATGATTATTAATATAGTAATATGTGCAAAGTAATGCACCTCTAGGAGATCCTTTAGCTTGCTTGCAACCTTCTTCAGATCTGGAGATGTGTCGTGATGCATCGCAGACATGTCGGGTGTCCTACACATTAACACTGACAAGTTAAAAACCCTACCAATCTAGTCAATCAGAATAGGATGTAGACATATTTCTGGTGTAAATTTCATAAGCATCATACAAGCATTGCCAAAAGCTCACAGACTTGCACTAATATATTCAATTCCTTAATCACAAGTATATCTATTCATTACTAATATACTCATATTGTCCTAACTACCAATTTCAACAAACATAAGAATTAAACTGACTGAAGAGACTCCAACTTACCTTAGTATAAAGGGAATTTTTAGTTTTGGCGGAACAGTATCACCAAAAAACTCAGCTTCTTCAGCCAGTTTACACAAAACTCTACGGACAATGTCCCCCAAGTACATTCCAGAAATCAACTTTTCAAATATCTGTAGACAAAAATTAAAAACACTTATCAAATGCACATTCAGGCACTCATGTGAACAAAGCTAAAGTATATCACATAGCTGAAAGTATATGTATCATTATTACCTGTTCCCCAGGATTCAAACTGTCAGAATCCAGTGCTTGATCATATTCTGTTAAAGGAAGGTGAGATGACCGGAAGTTACCCCACTCCATGTTGATCACCTATCATTGGGAAAAATAAATTAGCACATGTATAGCACTCGGTTACAAAACCTAAGTTTTGAAAAAAGCTACTAACCATCTCTCCTGACTTAGGTAAAAGACCCTGCCACTTGGGAATTGCCTGAGCCCTCTCAACATAAGCAGCATTTGTTCCAGTTCCCAAAATCACAGCAGCAATGACATCCGGGTTGGTGTATCTTCCTCCAGCCAATGTACCAATTGTATCATTGACCTGTATCAGATTAGCATATCAGGATAATTTCTAATAAAAGAATAATAACTAATGGAGAGAGAAGTATTAGCCGTAATTTAGAAATCATTTAAAACAGAACAATGGTGAATTATCCTCTATCAGTTGGATGGCAATATAATGATTCAATGAACCAAGCAAAATATCAAGTTGAAAATAATGAACGTACCAAAGCTGTAACCCGCATATCAAGTCCAATTCTTTCAAGTGCTTTGGTCAGCTCACCCACCACATCTTGTCCAACCTAATTACCGTTAACACCACAAAAAGAAGAAGAAAACTTAGATACATATCTTAGTAACATAATATACAGATACTTGACACAGATTTACTTTATCAAGTTTTCTGGTCAAGGCCAGCAGAAAGTCTGCACTTGCACAGGATGCAACCTATTGAAACACCAGCTTCATAAAAAACCATCACAACATAATTACTGTGAAGTTGGTGACAATGGACAGATAATGTAGCTACCACAATAAAACTTCCTTTAGATCCAATGCCATGACATGTTTCTTTATGCAAATATGTTAAACTACAAAGATACACTATCCATAACAAACAAGAACTAAAATTTATCATCATTAACATTATACAATAACTCTATCCAAAAAACATGTCTACAACCACAAAGATTTATTTCTGGAAGGAACAAATCAAAAGGAGAGGTAATACACCTCCACATCAAAAGATCAATAAAATAAATTAAAATGGGACGAAAGGGGAAGTTTGGTCACCAGTCCTCCAAAAATAAGCTTGGTGTTATCCATATAAAACCTAAACAACCATAAAATGCAATGACCAAGTTCAAGTACCTAATCCCAATCTTAAAGGTTGAATAACTTAGAAGGAAAAACTGCTTATCTTCTCAAAATCAGTTTATGATAACCCCAGCAGCAATCAAATGTCATAGTTATTACCCTAAACAGAAGTGAGTGTGTGTTTCCTCAACTTATTCTACAGCAAACATAAAGAGATTATTCTTTGTTCTTTTCTAATGTGAAAATTCTTTTGAAGTCTCCCAGTTTGGCAAAATTATTGAACATAACTAGTCTAGGAACTATGATTGATGACTGCAACAAGAAAATGATAATAACAAAAAAAGACAGTAAGAAAAGTGTCAGGGAAAGTTAGCTCACCGTGTCTTCAATGCTGAAGCCCTTAGTCCACTTGATAAGGGTCCCAGAAGAAATCGATAATTGCTTCACAGGAAATGAAAAGGTAAAGCCCAGCTCCCTTTGCCTACCTGGTGCAGGGTGAAAACCCTCACCTTCTTCAGAAACAAACTTTGCAAGTGCTGCGGCTATAAAGTCAAATAAACCCTGAAATATTTGAACATTTTTCTTAGTTTAAAGCCAATGTAACAAGCTTAGACCTTAATACATTTGCTGAATCAAATTACTAACCTCTGAAGATCCAGTCATCACATCAGGTGGAATTGAGACCTCATCAAATTCTTGTCTAACAACATGGTGATCTTTACCACCTAGCTGTACGCGTAGCACGCGGAAATTAGTACCACCGAGATCTAAAGCATAGAATAGACCTTTCTCATCACTGAAAATAAGAAAAAAATTCAATTAAAATTAGCAAAAACAACTAACCAATTTACAACAACAAAAAAAGTGAAGCAGGTAATCAATATCACAAACTTGGTGTTAAAATAGCCACCAAGATATTTTCCAGACATCATGATAACAAGCAAAATACCTCATTTTTTACATGTATAAAAGAAATCCTGGTCTATATAAATAGACAAGTAATCAATGAATAGCACGACAAATTCATACAAAATCCAAATTCAAAAGGAAATTTATACAATCTAGACTCAGGATCAAACGAAACAGTAAAAAACAGTTAGAAAGCTATAACGGCCAGCAAGACTAGATAACATAGAAAACAAAAACAAAAACAAAAACTATACGAGAAAAACAAAAGGAGACCTCACCAAAACACGAGCGAAAGAAAGCATAAAAAAAAGTCCCAGTATCTCAATCAAATAAAATTAATAACGGCACAAAAGCTTAGCAGATAATAGAGTCTTCACAAAAGTTCTCTCAGTGATGCAAAAACATTTATTTTCACATAAGTTTAATTCATTCAATACTTCAACCAATCAATTAATACTAGCCCATGTTTCCATATTTTTTGGATGGAACAGAACGCCAGGATACTTAGCTAAAATACTTGTTGGACTTCTGATTTTGCCAAATACCAATATGTTACAAACTGAAAGACCGTATTTATTGATATTGAAGTCAAATAATTCGTCACCATATCCAATTATTTGCTTCTCAGTTAAATAAAAAAAAAACAGAGAAAATGAAAGCTTTTAAAGAAAACATATTGAAAGAAAAAAAAAATCAAACACTGAGAAAGTAAGCTCCGAAATCCGCAAATTCATAGATTTTGACATTTTGGTCTTTTAATGAGAAAACTAAACTAATAGGAAAAGGAAGAGAGGGAGAAAGAGATGCATACCCAGTGGGGAGGTTATCGACATAGCTGATAAGCATCTTAAGCTTACTGCCACCTTCAGATGCCAGACCGGCGTGCATCTCAACGGTCATAGCATCGGCCACCTGTCTGAGCTTCCCAATTGGAGTCGAACAATTGTCATCGAACTCCTTCACTATAGCCAAAGCCCGAGCCCACTTACCAGAGCTTATCATCCTGTGGCGCACCACCAGCGCCGCCGCAGCGCAAACTGTCGCCGCACCCACCACCGCTGCCCCCACCGCCACCTTCCCCATCACCACCACAGATCAGTCACTCAGATGAGGAAGAAGTTTGTTCTTTCTCTCTCCTTCTCCCCCAAACAGATAAAATCGCCGATCGGATTTTTATTCGATGGGTCAATAAGAAATTACACACTTGTCACATGCATGCTTTTTTTTTCTACAGATTTGAAGATAAAAAAGAGAAAATTTGGACGAGAAAAAAAAAAAAAAGATGGATTAAAAATTAAATTAGGGGAGCAAGTGTTTTGGAATGAGCTGTTTTCTCGGACAGAAAAAGTAAAGAACACGAGAATGAAATGCTATAATTTTCTACACCCTGCCTGGCCCTGTAAATCTATTCTCATCCTCTTTTTATCAATTATTTTCTTTCCTAATTTTCTCGCGCTTTCTCGGGAAAATTTACGTTAATTTAAAACCAAAACAACTAATTAGAATAATGATTCTAATTGGATATGTTTTAAGTGAGAGGGATTTTTTCTTTGGGAATAATAACTTTTTCGATTAAGTAATTTTGGATAAGTAATTTAAGTGGTATATATAGGAATCTATTTAGGGTTAAATGACGAAAATAGCCCTGGTGGATGTTGACTACTCCTAGTTGTATTAGGACAAACATTGGGTATTAGTTTTATTTAAGTTGTTGTAAAAAAAGAATTGGGGGCACGTGTGAGTGTGAGGAGTTTGGCTGAATTTGATGTTAAAAGTTTGGATTTGGAATCTCTCTCTTCCTTTTCGGCGTTCGCTTATATTCTACCCAAACCCCCAAAGCGCCGCTCCTAACGTAGTTTCAACTTTTCGCGGCTTGACCTTTTTTTATTTCTTTTTCTTTTTTCAATTCTTGGTTTTCATAAATAAAAAAGATTTCAATCAAAAAATAAATAAATAAATCTTAATTTAATGATTATTTTTTAAAAAATTTAAATTACATTACTCAAATTTAATTTTTAACGATAATAATATTTAAGTTATATTTTTTGAACTATTAGTTGTTAAATATTAAATCATTATACATGTTTAATTTTCTCATTGGTATATTTAACCTAATTTAATTAAAAAATTAAAAATTTAAGGACCTAGACCAATCAAAAATTGTCATATGACAATTTACTTAACATTTACTATTTAGAAATTTTAGAATTATTATTAAAAATTAAGCTATTTACAACATGAATTAAACTTAATTATTTATTTACAATAGAAATAAACTTAAGTATTTATTTACAACGAGAATTAAATTCAAATATACATTAGTTAAACTTAAATATTTATATCACAAATTACTCTATTTTTTTTTATCAACTTTAACATTTAAGCCAAAAAAAAATATAATAATAATAATAATTAAAAAAGTTTTTATAAATAAATAAGATCATATACATTTACTAATATTTCAGTATTTTTGACCAAAACTTGGATAATTTTTTTTTGAATATTTTACACTAAAAAATGGATATTTTTAAAATTGGTTCGTTATTTCATTTTAAGTTTTTTTAGAATTTAAAATAAAAAAAAATTATAATGATAATAAAATTATTTTATTAAAAAATATGTTTCATTTACATATTTAGAATTAAATATATAAAAGATATTATATAAAAAAAGAATATGTAAGAGATAATATTTACAAATTAAAACTAGCAAGCATAATGATCTAAATAAATCAAAATTAATTATATTATTTGTAGAATATGCCTATATTTATTAATTTATATTGTTCTTCATTTTTAAAATCATTAACAATTGTGACATTGTATGTGTTTGAAGGATAGTTTACAAGTAAATATTAGTAAGAAAAATAATAATAATAATAATAATAATAATAATAATAATAATAATAATAATAATAATAATAATAATAATTTAAAAGTAACATTTATTATTGTGTGGTATTTTTTATTTATTTTAAATTTATATGACAATAAAAAATATGATTTTAAAATTTTCAAGATAACATGTAATTTGTATGTTCGTTTTTGTTGAGAGTTAAAAAATAAAATTTAAGTATAGATTTTTTTTTTTTTTGGAAGGAGTCATAAATATATATGTATGTCCTATGTTATTGCTTTAAAAATAGGATTAATTTCACAAATGCACATAAACAACAAAAATACAGTTTCACGGAATTTTAAACATTTTTACGATTTTTTTGATTTTATTTACATAAAATACGGTCTTCTTATGTTGAAATTTTGTTCATTTGTTGTTAATTTTTTGTTATATGTATATCATTTTTTGTTGTTTTTTTGTTGTTATTTTGATGTTATTTTCATGTTACTTTTATGTTGTTTTCTTGTTGATTTTATGTTTTTTTCGTGTTATTTTTTGAAAACCCGTAAAAATATAAATATTTTACAAAAAATAGTGTCTTATGTAATTATTCCTTAAAATAGGGATTATTTCACAAATACACAAAAATAACAAAAAATTTATAAAAGTACAGTTTTATAGAATTTTAAATATTTTTACGATTTTTTTGATTTTATTTACAGAAAATACAGTATTTTTATGTTGTACTCTTGCTAATTTATTATTACTTTTTTGTTATCTGTATATTATTTTTTGTTGTTGTTTTGATGTTATTTAGTTGTTATTTTTATTTTTTTATGTAGTTTTCTTATTGTTTCGTGTTGTTTCTATGGAAAACTGTAAAAAAATGTAAAAAAAAAAAACGTAAAAATATAATTTTTTTACAAAAAATTGTAACTTATGTAATTATTTCTTAAAAATAATAGGGTTGAGATGCAAAATGGCCCTAAATTTGGTAATTAAGTTAGTAAATGTCCACTTTTTTAAAAAAAAATTAAGAAAATGGCCAAATCTAATAAATTAGCTAATAAAAATTATCAAAATACATTTATCACATATTTTTTTTAAAAAAATATATATATAATAATAAAATTAAGTTACATAATTTTTTTAGTATTGCATATTATTATATTGTAACAAAAATAAATAAATATATTAGATCATTTAAATATATACAGCAGTATTAGATATATCGTAGTACAGAAAATTAATATACTGTAGTAATAAAATTATATACCACAAAGAAATTATAACAATGCTAAATTAATACTTAAAAATATATATATATCATGCTAACAAAATTATGTATACCACCATTAAAATATGAATACATATCAAAAAATTAATTTATATATAATAAAATAGAAACTAAATATCATATTAAATAAATAATATATTATAGACAACAAAAATCACATACCATATAATAAAACGTATATATACATACAATAAAAAATAAAACAAAATAATATAATATTATTAAAAAAAATTATATATATCATATTAACAAAATTATATATCACCTTTATGGATACTAAAATAAAAACTAAACATGCATTATCTAAAATAAAATGATATACTATACAATAAAACTTATATACCATATAACATAAAATATATACCTTACAATAGAAATATATATAATAATACAACAAATAAAAATAAAAATATATAGGATACTAATAAAATTATATATCATGTCAACAAAAGTATAATAGAAAATTAAACTTAAATATTATTTAAAAAAATTATATACCGTATAACAAAAAATACATATACCATACACCAAAATATATATACAAAATATAATAATAAAAAAAATATAGATTACTAATATATATATATATACTATACTAATCAAATTATATATTACAATTAAAATATATATACCATGACTATTGTATATAATAAAATAAAAACTAATTAAATATTATTTAAAATAAATAATCATACAATCAAAAAATATAAAAATAATAATTAAATATATGTAGCATGGCAATAAAATTATATACATACATTAAAATATTTTTATTATGCTAATAAAATTATATACCACTATTATACATATCATAATAAAAAATAAATATCATCTAAGAATAATAATATACCATACAACAAAATATAAATATACCGTACAACAAAATCTATATACCAACAACCCAAAACAACTCATAAAAAATAAAAAAAATTGACATAACTTTAAAATAAAAAAGATTTTAACAAAACTAATATAGATATACCATAATATTTAAATAATTTGCTTCTAATTCTAAAAAAAAAAAAAAATTAATGATTTTGAAATAAGGACATTTACTAACATAATCTTATGATTTAGGGTCATTTGCTATATTTTTTTAAAATGAGGACATAAACTAACATAGTCCTATGATTTGGAGTCATTTACTATCATTTCTCAAAATAATATGTGACCCTCTCAAGAACCAAACCTATTAAGTTTAGTTCTGTATTAAGATGGGCTAGACCTGTACATAAGGCCATCCAAATAAGAGTCCAAAAATTATACATAATATATTTATATGTAGTGAGAAAAATAGTAATTTTGTAAAATTTTGTGAAATAGACTTAATAGTGCTCCTACTTAACTTTAAATACAGCATACACAAAAACAAAAAAAAAAAAGTAGACCCTTTTATATTCAGGGATGGTCCTATAACCCATGTACAACCTTTTGCCAATGAAAAAAAATTTGATGGTGGATTCCTTTTTTCATTTGTTGGGATAATTACATAAAGTATTATTTTGTATATTTTTTATATTTTTATATTTAAAGATTTTTTTTTTTACATTTTTACGGTGTTCTTAAAAATATGAAAACAATAAAAAAAATTATGTAAAAGTAACATGAAAACAACAACAAAAAGTAACATATAAATAATAAGAAATTAACAAGAGTACAACATAAAAATATATCAAAAGACCGTATAATCTGTAAATAACATCGTAAAAATATTTAAAATTCCGTACAACCGTATTTTTTGCAATTTTTTTGTTTTTTTTTCTTTGTGTTCTTGTGTTTATGTTTGGATTTCATATTTGTGTGTTCATTCTTGAGTGTGTGTGATTTCTGGGATTGAATATCTGCAAGTGAATTTGTGTGTACAATAGTGTGTTTAAGCCATGAGGGTTAGATCTGTAGTGACAGATCTAGTTTTTTGAGTTATTATTTGTTGGCTTGGGGTTGTAAGAATCGGGTGTGAGGAGATTTGGAACCTGAAAGAGATGAAAACCTAAGAACCCTAGCTAAGTTTGTGCAATTGTGTTTGTGTGAGAAACCCTAGATCCTTAGATAACCCTAGCTGATAATAGAAGAAGGAGAAGATATGAAGAGAAATTTTTGAGTCTATTACCGTTCTTGTGAGTGCTAGGGTTAGGGTTTTGTGAGTGTGTCTTCTTGTTGTTGGGTTGGTCTAAGGTATTATTGGGGCAACTTTGAATGTGTGTGTTTAAAAATACCATTTTTCTATTGTGGACTCATAATAGAAGAAGTTTTTCGGAAAAAAAAAAACAACAATTTTACCTTTGTATTAATTTTGTGTCTTAAAGTGTTAGAAAGTTGGCTATAGCAGTTTATAGTCTGTAATATTTTATATAAAAAAAAAATAGATTAATAAATGTATAATGGGTAAGATTATGATCTTACTAATCTAATTTTATGGAAATTAAAAAATTTTGTCATGAATAATTTAAAAGGCGTAATTTATTAATTTTGAAAATTTTATTAAAATATGTAGGTAACATGCATGCTATTTATGAAATAAAATATTCTTAGGTCCGGCAACCATAGAGACCCAATTTGGGGTCAGAAATGTCACAACGATATTTATTTGCGGGATTGGTAAAAGTTGAAAGATAAGTTGATTTTAAAATTACCAATTTATTTCGGGGTGTTCGGTGTTGACCAAAATACCCCTAGGGTTAAAGTTTTCATAGGGAAATTTGAAATCTCATACTTACAATACCTTAAATTTTTTTCCCTAAATCCATAGTTATTAAAATTGGTCATATATGACCACATTACTAATTTCCCCAAAATACCCTTCACATTTGAAATCTCTAAACTCAGCCTCTCTCTTCCTCTCTCTCAACTCACTCTCGCTCAACCCACCCGAAAACCCCAACTGACGGTGATGGCACAGCCGACTTCGACCCACGCTCGACCCAACGACCCACGGTGGTGACTGACCCAATCGACGGCGTAGAGGAGGAGTTCGACCCACGGTGGATCCACGCCGAAGCTAAAATGTCGAAGGTATGTTGTGATTTTTTTGTTTTTTTTTTAGAAAGTGTTAAAGATTTATTTGTTTTGTGATTTTGTTTGGAATTGTTTGTGAAACCTATTATTTGTTAGATTTAAGAAAATTTTTGTGGAATGGAAATTGGGTGGTTCGGATCTGTGAAAGGAGAAACCATTGGGGAAGAAGAGGGTCCGATGGTTTGGGTCTGATGGTCCCGATGCATGGGTCTGATGGGTGCGACGGTGTGGGTCCGATGGTCCCGATGCCATGGGTCCGATGGTGCCAAATATGATAGCCATATGGGTCCGATGGCTACCAATCGGACCAATCAGACCCATAGAGCAAGACCGATTCTCCCAAATTGTGAAGGTTGGATTGGACCGATAGGGTCTAATGGCTACCATATCGGGCCAATCGGACCCATCGGACCCGAGGTGTCTTTTTTTTGGTTTTATTAATTATTAATTATTTAGTTATTGTTTTATGAATTATTTTATTTTTTATTGATTTATTAAGTATTGTTTAATTAATAATTAATAATTATTTTTTTACTATTAATTATTAATTATTGTTTTATTAATTATTAATTTTTTATTGTTTTATTAATTATTGTTTTATTATTAATTATTGTATTATTTTTTATTATTTTTTTATTGTTTTATTAATTATTATTTTTATTATTATTTTATTATTAATTAATTATTGTTTTATTATTAATTATTAATTATTGTATTACTTTATATTGTTTTATTAATTATTGTTTTTTTAATTATTAATTATTATTTTATTTTTTATTGTTTTATTAATTATTAGTTATGGTTTTTAATTAATTATTAACTATTGTTTTGTTATTAATTTAATTATTAATTATTGTTTTAATTTTTATTATTTTATTAATTATTAATTATGGTTTTTTAATTAATAATTAATTATTGTTTAATTATTAATTATGAATTATTATTTTATTAATTATTGGTTATGGTTTTATTATTAATTATTGTTTTATTATTTATTATTTATTGTTTTATTGATTTATTAATTATTGTTTTATTAATAATTGTTTTATTTTTTATTGGTTTATTAATTATTGTTTTATTTTTTATTGTTTTATTAATAATTGTTTTATTTTTTGTTGATTTAATTCTTGGTTTTATTACTACCCGAAGATTAAGGCTAAATTTGAAGAATTCAGACTATGGGATAGGGTGAGGGAATCCCCTTTCAAATAGTTTTTCGAGAGAGAGCCTTTATAATTTTTAGGAGCATTGATTCATCACTTGATGCTACACAAAATCAAATCTGACAAGCCGGACGAGGTACATTTTTATGTGGGAAGGAACAGATGTAGATTTGGTAGGGTGGAGTTTGGCTTGGTGACCGCGTTAAACTTGTTGCCCGGACCTACTGAGGAAGACATCAAAGAGAAAGGAAGTTCAGACCGGTTGATTATGGAATCTTCAACGGTAATCCTTCCATCAGCTTTGGCCAACTGTGTAGAGTTTTTGAGAGCTGCATAGAAGTGGATGATGTCTACAAGTTGGGGATGGCCTTGTTTGTTATGGGCGTCCTCACTGGTAAGGAGGAGAAGACTGTCGTTCCTCCTTTTGTCATAAGAATGGTTGATAACCTTCCATTCTTATACGAGTACCCGTGAGGAAAGATTTCGTACACCAAGCTGATGGAAACTTGTAATAAAGACTACGTGGATGTGAAGAATATGATGCTGAAAAAGATTGAAAAGGGAGTTACTCAGAAGGAGGCAAAATACTCATCTTACAGCTATACTGGAGCGTTGCAGTATTGGGCATACGAGGCCATCGTGGAGCTGGACAATGAGTATGCAGTGAAGAAGTCGCATCGCTTTCCGAGAATGGTGAACTGGGAGAGTAAGCCGAACACGACACTCAGGAAGGACGAAGTGATCAGATTATTTGCTAGAATGTAAGTTTCTTACACTTTATATTTAATTCATGTTAATTTTCATATATTATATTAATATATTTTTTTTATTTTTCAGTTGACAATTTACTCTATATTATCTCCCCGACCGAATAAGATTGAGTTTGTGAGTTACATCACTGGGGGTCAGCCGCCTTTATTTGTTGACTTGGAGGAACTTGTGTTGGGTGAGGATGGGCAACCAACAGAGGATGTTTTACGAAGCCAGGCCAAAAAGCTTGCCTCCACATTGGAAGAACGAGCGGACACAGCCCGAATATTTAGAGACTCTACACCACCTCCAGCGTCTCCACCACGTGTACCATCTTCACTACCAGATGAGTCTGGTGTTGACCCATCTGCAGCATCACAGGATCCTCCTCTTCGCCCGTCAGCTTCTATTCCCAGCACCTCAGAGGCTCGCGATCCAGTATACCCTGCCATTTTGGCAAGGTTGGAGAATGTGGAGAGGGGGCAGATTGCTTTGAGGGAAGGGCAGACTGCTCTGTTAAGAGGACAGACATCGATTATGGATCAGTTGAAGACCATAATGAGACTCCTGCAAGATCCTGGAAGGCCGACACCAGATTCACAGTCACAGCCATAGCCACAGCCACAATCAGAAGAAGAGGCTCAGTCACCAGAAAATGAAATCATTCTCCCAAATGAGAACACGAATATCACCAGCATCGGGGATACTCAGGATTCTGAGGTACAGGTTTTAGAGACAGCTCTAGAACTAGTGAAGAACCGAAAGAAGAGAAAGTGGCCTAGGTGGTTCGATGAGTACACTGAAATGAAAAAGAAGTCTAGGGCTTCGAAGACACTTGTGAATGCGGACCCACTTAGAGTGGTTGATTGGAAGCTGCTCAAGAATTTTCACAGTTGGGTACTCGGTCAGATTGGGAAGAAGTACCTGAGAGACTGCTTCTCCGGTAGACATGATTCGGCTTGGTTCCTCAAACTACATACTCCGAAGATATGGCTTGGAGACGATGTATGTTTTTAAGACTCTTTTACTTTGGTTTTTAAAGACTTTATCTAACTTTTTTTATTTAATCTCTGACATATTTAATTTTCATGTTTTAGCATTTGGATGCGGCATTTCATTTGATGAGGAGGCAACAACACTTTTATCCGAAGGTGTACCAAAATAGATGTGTCATCATGCTGTGTATTTTCCCATCAGGAGTTATTGGTCGGTGGGAAGCTGCGGGTGATGACCACACTAACTTTCAGTGGGATGAGGGCATATTGGATTTGATTCGAGGAGATAAAGGTCAATACTTGGACAGTTGGAAGAATAAGGAGAGAATATATATGGCCCTCTTCTTCGATAGTGCAAGGCATTAGGTGACACTAGAGGTAGATCATTGGTTGTTGAACATATTTGACTCGAGCCTCGGATCAATTTCCCCGAGTGAATTGAAGAGTCACTTGGCAAAGTGGGAAAAGATACTACCAACTTTGATGCTGCAGGCTGGCCTATTCGAGAGTCATGACATGATCCTCCTGCCTCAACTGACCGCCTCAGAGAGCCAGGTTAGAAGTTTTACTTCAAAAGTCATGGACCGGAGCATTGTTCGACAGACAGAATCAATGTAACTTAATTACAATTGATTTTTTATTATTTAACTTGAATTTAATTTGCATACTTTTATTTATTTACATTTTATTGTCTCATACAGCGGTGGCTGTGGGATGTATGTGATAGAGCACATCGAGAATAGTATGCTAGAGACTACGTTTGATAATGTGAACGATGACAATATGAAGAAATTTAGAGAGCGGTGGTGTGTAAATTTGTTTTACCAGAATTTAGCATGAACAATTATGTTTTTTTAATTGGTATTTATTAAGATAACAATGTAACTAGTTTCTTTTATTGGTATGTTTATGTTCTTTTATTAGTTCATAACAATTTTAGGCCTTTCTTTCATGCAACAAATTATAATAATTATGTAAACATAAAATATCACAAATTCTAATGTTTAAAAAAGTCCAACATAAATTCAATAACAATACATTATAGTCCAAGACATCACAATACAAATAAACTAAAAATTCATTTTTAACCTCGGTAGGTGCAAGTGCTTCTGTTGTGCCCCTTGGCACCGCACTTCCTACAATTTCGTGATTTGATAATCCTTTCACCATTACAAGCAGTTCGGTTGTTCTTAATTCTTCCAACCTTTTGTTTGTTGGGTCGCACTACTGGTTGCTTCTCAACAGGCACTCCAACTGTCAAGTTCTTTATGTCATGAGGCAATTCCCAATCATCCTCGTCACCAACTGGCATAATTGTACATTCATATGTCCTCCTCCAATATTCTGTTGTGTAATATGGCGAGCATAGTGCGTACATGCTAATATTTTGCTCCTGAGATGCAGCACATGCATGAGGACAAGGAAATTTCATGCACTGGAACAAGCCGCAAGTGCAAGTCTGTTCCTGCAAGTCCACTACGCCACCGGTCTGAACTATTCCTCTAGGGTGAACCTGCAACGTGTAAGGTCCCCATGAGTCAACGGTCAAATACCGAGATTTTTCAAAATGCAATGCCAAGTCCTCCTCCATTTCTAGTGCTAGGGGTTTCGTCCACTTGTCAGCTTTTTCTTTTCGTGAAGCAAACCACTTTTGTACTTTGGACCTCAAGAATGCTATAGCAGCAGTGATCGGGAAGCCTCTTGCGTCCTAAGTTGTGTTATTGAAGCTCTCAACCCAGTTTCTCGCCATTACATTGTAATGTACCCCTAGAAAGTATGACCAGACCCATTTTTCAAATCCAATTTCCTCAAGATATTGTGCAACTGCAACATTCATTGCCCGAATGTTCTCAAATTCTCTATGAAACTCTGATTTTGAATACGTGTAGGCACACGTGTAAATGTGATTCGTGAAGACGTCAGTCTTGAACTTGTGGTTGACGTTCATAATAATGTGGTGCTAGCATGCACCGTGGTGTGCATCAGGGAACACGATATCCAAAGCACGAACAATGCTTTGATGCCTATCCGAAACAAAGGCTAAGTTCTCAACATCACCAATCGTTTCTTTCAATTTTCTCATAAATAGGTCCAGAAATTGTGGTTTTCACTGTCAACTATAGCAAAAGCTATCAGAAAGATATGACTCCCTGCATCCAGTGCCACTGCACACAACATTTGCCCACCATACCTAGTCTTCAAGAAAGACCATCAACGCATACAACAGGTCGACAAAACCTAAACCCCCGAATACAAGGACCCAGAGAGAAGAAACAATACTTGAAGCGACCATCTTCTACCTCAAAATACGTGATGGTACCTAGATTTCTCAACTGTGGATTTCTCAACTGTAGCATGTGCAAGTAACTAGGTAATTTCGAGTACGAATCTTCAAGTGTACCCCGAGCTAGGTGTAGGGCCTTCTCTCTGCACCTCCATGCCTTTTCATAACTCATTTGGATCCTGTAATCCTTGTGCATACTTTTTCTTATATCAGAGGCCAAGTGATCCGAGCCGTCAGTTGCAAACTTATCCTTAATTAGATGGGCAACTATCAAAGGTGATGCTTGACGGTTATCTTTTCCTCGAAGATCAAGAGAACATGTATGTACATTATGAAATGTACTCACCTCAAACATGTTAGAAAGTACGTTCTTCTTCGCTCTTAATCTCCACCCACAATCGGTATCCTTACATGTGACGTACCAAATATCAGTACTGGACTTCCTAACGTAGTAGTCAAACCCTTTCTTCATTGCATACAAACCAACAACCATCTTTAAATGCTCTTTATCTCTAAAAAACTTTCCTACATGTAACTCCCCGTCTGCTGCGCCACCTGTAGATATATAATGACTATGATCCTCGATGTCTTTTCTTGTATACATTTTCTCCTTGAATTTACCGTAACTTGTCGAAGAAGAAAATGGATCGCTAAATTCGGTCACATTGGTCCCTCGAGCATCAGTAGGACCACTAATATCATTGGTCTCTCTACCATTATTAGGACATGTACTGTCAGTGGTTCCTCTAGCATTACTGGTTTCGCTTGGACGACTACTACTAGTACCATGTGTTGTGCAATTTTCTCTACGGGGCACTCTTTTCCGTGTTGGTGGCCTTGGTGGTATTTGGTACGATAGTGGAGTCAAGTTCAAAGCTACAGCAGGAGGAGCCTCTGTACCTTGGTTGTCTCTTACGCCATCATTTCCCTCAACATAACATTCACGGTCTGGACCATCAAAAAAACCATCAATGAAGGGAATTTGTGCTACAATATCAGCACTCGGCATCATAGTGTTTAATTCAGGTGATACATCGACAACCAACACCTCTGGATTTGTTTCTGGAACAAAACTCCCAACCTCGCTACGATTGTCCTTAACAGAATTTGGTGTGGGACTAGGATCGATGCAAGCATTTTTCTTTAACAAAGTCATACACAAAGGAATATATTCATTTGGCTTCTTCGCAAGTGTAGATAAAAAGTACCTTGCACGCTTATCATTTCCAATAACTTCAGGGCGATACTCGTAGCCTTTCTTGTACTTGAAATTTACTTCCAATTTCAAGTCATACTCCACTTTGTCAACATCCAGTTCTTCATACAAAACATCAACCAAACCTGAGTAGCTTAGGTTCGGATCAATGTCAAATGTCAAATTTTTGCCCCGTTTATAAACCCAATCTCTACCATCAAGCTCCCAGACACCATTATACATAACACACGCATTAACAGTTGAACCAGTCACATACATTTAAAAAATACAATTATAATTTAGAAAAAAAATCTCACCGAAAAAAAAAACTTAAAATGCAATATATATGAAAACAAAATCAGGTCTGATCCCAAAAAAAAAACCAAAAAACCAAATTTTTGGGCCCAATCGGACCCAAGTCGGACCCCCATCGAACTAGGCCCAAAATACCCAAAAAAAGACATTTTATGGGGTGCCATCGGACCCTATCGGGTCTCCATCGGACCCCATCAGACTCGGCCACAAAAACCAAAAAAAATAACATTTTTAAGGGTGCCATCAGACCCCTATTGGGTCTCCATCGGACCCCATCGGACTCGGCCACAAAAACCAAAAAATAATATTTTAGGGGGTACCATCGGACCCCTATCGGGTATACATCAAACCCCATCGGGCTTTTACCCCTGTCAGCTCTTTTTCACTATACATCGGGCCCCCATCGGGCCAATATCGGACCCCATCTAGGCAGACGAAAAAAAATTGTAGAAAACAGGAAAAATCCAGTTTTCACAGGCAGCAAACATTTTAACACAAAAAATAGCAAAATGACAGCAACAATCCACAGATCAAGCATCAAAACAACATTCTAAACTAAATATAACAACAACAAACAAGATTACACAAACAAAAAAAAAATTACCCATGAGTTAGTGTATGATGCTCGTCAAAAAATGAGAGAAATTATGTGGTGAGCCTTGTAGTGTAGTAGCCGCTAGCCTGCTAGTGAGTGTAGTGAGCTGAAAAAAAATGAGAATAGAGAAAGCAAAAATTTGAGCTTCCCATGTGGTGTAGCTTCGAGCAGAGAGGGGGTGAAGTAAATAAAGAGGGTATTTTGGGCATAATAGAAAAGTGGTCATATATTTTAAACATTGGGTATTATGAGTTTTGAGGAAAATTTTTCACTAAACGCAAGCATAGAAATTCAAATTTCCCTTTTCTTAAGAGCTAAGAAAGGGCAAAATAGTCATTTTTGGTTAGTTAAGTTAATCCTTTATTTTTTGTTAATTATTTTTAAGTTAGAAGCTAAAAGAAGATGTGAGAATAAGTTAGATAAGTTAGATTTTTTTTTTTAAGTTAGAAGTCAACAAAGTCAAATCAGACATTCTTCTTTTTCTTTGTTTTCTCTCGGCTAAAATACCAAAGCAAAGCCAAAAAAACACTCACTTGAGTTTTCTAGCCTAAAATTAATTTTTCCTCACCCTAAGAAGTAACTAGGAATCTCTACAAGTGGAAGTTAAACTAAGGTAAGGTTCTAAGTATCTTTTCTCCTTCGTTTTCTATGAAATTATTAGTTTTGGAGAGTGAATTTGGGTTTGGTTGCTGTGGTAAGTTTTATAAAGTGTTATACCCATATTTCGAGCAACAATATGGTCATGACACGTGTACAAGAACTGGAAAATGAATCAGCTCGAATATTGAAAATTAAACACATTATTTATATCGCCTCAGAAAATACTAGTCACAGTTATAAATTGAAGTCTTTCCTTAGGTGATTAAGGATAAGTCAAAATAATAGCTCACTAGTAGACCAGCGATGTGACAGTTAGTAGTCCCGTGATCCGTAAGGAGAAATACCGAGCAAGTTGTGCAATCTCACACCGCCTGTGGGAGGTCAAGTGGGATGATTTTGAGACTGTATAGGTATGGGACTACATAGTTGAAGGGGGCGTAAATAGATTGATTGGTACTACCTATATCAACAAGGTGCATCTTATTTTTTGGTAGCCCATCACTAAAGAACTTCACGGTTAAGCATGCTTGACCTAGGGTAATTATAAGATGGGTGACCTCCTGGGAAGTTTTTGCAGGAAGTGTGCGAGTGAGGACAAAACACGCTGAAAATATTCGTGTTGGTTTGTAAGGTCAGTCATCAGTCCATGAAGCAGCCAGAGTGACGTACTCGTGTATAAGAGCCATTATTTTGTGGGTGTAAGGGTCCAATGGAGGTTGAAGTAGGGACATTACAAATGGTATCAGAGCCTTGACCTAGCCGGAAGTGTGGTCGACGAGGACGTCAGACCCAGTAAAGGGGGATGATTGTGACAGTCAGTAGTCTCATGATCCGTAAGGGAAAATACTGGGTTAGCTGTGCAATCCCACACCGCTTGGGGAAGGTCAAGTGGGATGATTTTGAGATTGTGTAAGTACGGGACTACATAATTGAATAAGGCTTAAATGGATTGATTGGTACTACCTATATCTGCTAGGTGCATCTTGTTTTTTTGGTAGCCCATCACGAAAGAACTCTATGGTTAAGCGTGCTTGACCTGGGGTAATTTCAGAATGGGTGGCCTCTAGGAAAGTTTTTCTAGTAAGTGTGCGAGTGAGGACAAAGTACGCTAGAAATACTCGTGTTGGTTTGTAGGGTCAGTCATGAGTCCATGAAGCAGCCAGAGTGACGTACTCATATATAAGAGTCATTATTTTATGGCTGTAAAGGTTCAATGGAGGCTTAAGACGGGGATGTTACAAGCGAAATCAATAACAACCACCTCAGGAACAACAAAGTACAGGAAAAATAAGACAAAGGGCTTATTTAGTCGAACAAGACAATATAAAAGAGTTCGACCTAATGAGCATCAATGATACAATTTGAAGAGCATACTTAAAAGTTTTATATAAGAATTATCCAAAAACTTCATCATGGATGATCAATGCGAGAAGAATGGCCAAACATATGTCCCGTATGTGTCGTATCCCCACCGTACAACGCGAAATGATACAGGATAAACACGTCTCAATGAGTTATACAAAGATATGTGAAAAGGAGACGATTTATTATAAAGATCATGTATACTGCGAGATGAATAGAGGCAAATTTGCGAGCAAAACCTTAAAAGTGGGTATCTCGATCAAATAACTGTGTATAAGTTAAGATCAAATAAGCAATTTTTTAGCAGTTATATATTTTAACAATTGAATAAAATGTGGAAATGGTCCACGTTTCAGGAATAGATATCAAGATAAAAATAAATAGAATAACTACCATTCCTAAATCCTAATAAATAGTGGCAGAAACCACTAGACAAGGGGAGGACAAATTTTGGGAGAATATAAAGATCTTTACGATCAATACTTGTATAATACTTGTACTCTGTATAAACAAAAAAACCTAAAAATAAGATGGACTTATGGACTATGAAGATTTAACTTCAAAACTACGTAAAATTTCTTTGTTTATTATTTATAGTCATCTCTCAGTAATATTTAATTGTCAATTAAGGCTTATTTATGAGTTAATGAAAAATTGAATTAACATAAAGTATTTGATGAGTTTATAGGTTAGTTTAGAAGTTTTTTTAATGTTTATTTTGATGGATATGTGCCTATAGTGAAGTGTAAGGAAAACTTGAGTTTTTTAACTCAAAGTTAGACCTTTAATGACAACTTCCATAATTTGATTTGATCATGAATTTTATCAATTTGGGAATGTTATATTAATGCTATATGATTGCTCTGTGAAGTTTCATTACTTTTGGTTAGGTTTGGAAGGTGTTGGAGACAAGAAAAACTCGGGGCTCGTTTTTTGCAGACGAATGGCAGACCAGTTTTGGAAAACTGGTCAACTATTTTTTTGGGCAAGAAGAGCCAAAACAGTCTGTCATTTTAGGTAATGTTTAGGACCTTGTTTTATCATATTTTCTCAATATTTAGGGTATTGACATGCTATATATTGATAGGAAAACTCTATTAAAAAATTAAGAATAAAAACGGGATAGGTCAAGTGCTTTACCGACCAATTTATCGTTCTTGTGACTTAAGGTCGGGATCGTCAGGCGTTTCTCTATTTGGGTTGGCCGACATGCAAGAATCTAAAATTAAATGTAAGAAAAGTACATATGCACCACATAGCATGTCAAGATATGATCAAGATTATTTGTGAATTAATTGGTTATGAAAGTAATGAGATGATCATTACCGTCATGAAAGCAACGAGACGGTCATTACCGTTATGAGAGTAAGTGACAGTCATTACTGTTATGAAACTAACAAGACGATCATTACCATTATGAAAGTGAGAAAGCAGACATAACCGCTATGAAAGAATAGCCATAACTCTAAATTGAAACTTGTAAAGCCCGCTTAGTTAATTTGGAAATTAGCAGTTATTTATGTTAATCAGGAAATTATTTATAGCTATTTAAATAATTTATTATGGATATTTATGGAATTCAGATATGCATGTGTATGTTATCAGTAGCTTTTATATTTCGTATTTCCGGTGTCCGGTATTTTGGAACGCGGCGTTTGGCTCAGTAGAAATCACAGCTTAGTATGTTAGTA
Organism: Cannabis sativa; assembly: GCF_029168945.1. NCBI lineage: Eukaryota > Viridiplantae > Streptophyta > Magnoliopsida > Rosales > Cannabaceae > Cannabis > Cannabis sativa. The sequence continues at coordinate 68,329,216 of NC_083601.1, forward strand.
TTTTGGGGACGGGTTTAGACATTGGGAATGTCGGGAATGGCCGGGAATTTAGAATGTCCCAAAAATACCCCTTTAGTGATTTTTATGTGATTTTAGAAAGGAGGGGCAAAATGGTCTTTTTGCCCCAATGACTTTTTGTCTTTTGTGACTTGTAAATGGAATTATATGTTGATTTTAATTATTCTTTTCTTGGCTGAAATTAAATGAATAATATGTTATAAAATCCTTTTTTTTTCTCAAATTCCATCACTTAGGCAAATTTTAAAGAAATTAGAAAATCAAATAGAAAACTCTCTCTCTCTCTCTCTTTTCCTCTCTTTCGGCTGAGACTTGGAGGTTCTAAAAGCTGGATTTTCTTTGGTGATTCAAGCCCTAACTTGCAACTTATTTGATCTCTTGTGTGGTATGTGTTTCCTAGGCACTTTCTCTTTAAATTCTTGAAGAAAAAATGATGAAAATGGATGAAATTGCATGTGATTGTGGAATGTTGTTGCTGCTGTAATTAATTCTTATTTTCTGAGTTTAAGCATGTTAGTTTAGGGTTGTTTTGATGCTTGATTGCTAGGTTGAGCATGCTAGAGGGTTATATGTGAAATTATGTAATTTTGAGTGAAAATGCCATGAATTGTTTCTGTGAATTGCTGGATGTTGTTGTTTGTTTTCAGAGGCTATATTATGCTAGTTTAGGTTGATTTTAGCTGGTTTGCATGCTTGTTTTGTGGTTTTGCTCAAGCTTGAGTTTGGAACTCAAAGCTTGAGCTCCAATGGTGAAATTTGCTTGTGAGGTTTCTGGGTAGGTTTGAGGCCTTGGTTTGGTCATTTGGGACCTATGTAGGAGGTCTGGAAAGTTTGGGACCATTTGGGTTCGAATTGGTTAAGATATGGGAATTTTTGGTTGCTGCCTGCGAGGAACCTAATTCCGTCCGAGCATCCGATTCGGATGGGGGTTCGTATTTTCTAACCGAATTCGGTTGGGAAACCGACTTCGGATGGGGGATTTTTCGTAACCCTAGTTTTCCTCGTTTTTGGGTTTTTCGGGGTATTGCCATGCTTTTTATCGATAGGGAAACTTTTAGTTTCGAGTTTTAGTCCCCGGGAAGTGATTTAGCGTGTCACTTATAGCGTTGTGGTTTTTATGGTTTAGGAGCCAGTAATTCGCCGTTCAGCTTCGGGCCCACCAAAGTTGACCGCACACTCGAAATCGGAATCCGTAAGATTAGTATAACAGTATGCATATGTAGATTACATGTTTAACGAGCATGTAGGAAGCCTATTAGATTACATTAGTTGGATGTTGGCTTCGAACCATCCAACCCTGTCACGTCGGTAAGACAGTGAGTATGACCAAGAATGAGTATGACCTGGCTTGACCGATCAGTCGACACTTGGTTGGTGGTTCCGTGCTATTGACGTATCCCGTCGGTACAGCCGGAGTATGACCAAGGCGGAGTATGACCGGCTCGACCGATCGGGAGGATATAGTAACACATCGGTACAGCCGGAGTATGACCAAGAATGAGTATGACCGGTTCGACCGATCGTGTTGTTACGTGTCAATAGTATCGTCCCTATGAACGTTCGTAACTCGGCACCATGTTGGACATGGCGGTAGTGCTCGGTACCATGTTGGACATGGCGTATGCGGGACTCGGCATCGTGTTGGACACGGCGGTCGGGCTTTATTTATGATATTATTATGCTTTTCTTACCGAGTCCGTCGACTCACGCTTACGTTCATGTGTAGGTAAAGGCAAGGCAGCTTGCCGATGGACCGTGAGCGAGCTTATGGGGTTGTACATGTCGGGGCGGTTAGGCCCTGGAGCGTACGATCCTCGGGATGACAGGCCGAGATTTTTTGTAACTGTCGTTAGACGACTTTCATTTTGATGTAAAAGTGAATAGTTAAAAAGTTTGTAAATATTTTTATAAATCGGGATCCCGAGACTTTTTTTTGGTAAAATGGTTTATAAGTTTAATGAAAAAGCAAAAATTTAATTAATCACGTTTTTCCATAAACCTCGTTGATTAGCAACGAGCTGCACAGTACGTTTAAAAATCACGTAATACGCCTAAGGTAGTTAGGGTGTTACAATTTGGTATCGTAGCCGCTGTGTTGTCTTCCGAAGATCGTCACGACATGTACAATCATCATCAGCAGTTAGCTCGGTTCACGGTTCAGTAAGCCTTTATTGCTTTAGTAGTTTATTTTATTCAGTTATGAAAAAGAAAAGCCTGTTAGGAAGCATGTTAGTAGCCTGATAGTAGAATAGGCGCATGTTTCATTTCTAATTTCCAAATTAAGCGGCATTAGTAAGCTCGCCTTGAATACGACCTGATATGCCAACTCTTGGTTTCGCAGGCGGTTCTAACTAGATGGACGCCAGGCGGACTACCAGGAGTCGAGGCAACTCAGTGGGGTCGAATCAGGGAGAGGGAGCTCGGTTTCCCCCACCTGCTAGGGGCCGAGGTAGAGGTCCCCGAGGCAGGGCTCGTGGTCGGGGTGATGAGAACCCGCCACAGCCGCCCGAGCTCCCCGCCCGATCGGGGAGCCCCGAACCGGGAGTTACGGTTTGCGGAGATGCAAGCCAGATCGAAGAGCAAGACCTCGAGATTCGTAGGTTGAGACGAGCAGGTGCTCCCGCAGCCCGGTGCCGCAGTTCCGGCGGCACCGGCCCTCGCCGCCTGTGCCGAGATGGTAGTGGCGGCCCATAGATTGAAACCTTTGTATGAGCGGTTCCGGAAGCAAGCACCTCCGGTGTTCTTGGGAGGTCCAGATGTGTCGAAAGCCGAGCAGTGGCTTACGGTGATCACCAGGATTCTGAACTTTATGGGTGTCACCCAGAACGACGCAGTGGTGTGCGCCACATTTCGGGCCTGTGAGGATGCCCTGGTATGGTGGGACATGGTGTCTCAGATTCACGACGTCACCACCATGACTTGGGAGAGGTTCCAGGAACTCTTCAACGCAAAGTACTACAACGAGGCGGTTAGAAGCGCCAAGAGAAAGGAATTCGTTCACCTGACCCAGCGGGAGAACATGAGTGTCACTGAGTATACAACTCAGTTTGACCGGTTGGCGAGGTTAGCCTCGGGTATTGTGCCGACCGACTTCGGCGAGAAGGAGAAGTATCTGGACGGGTTGAATCCCAAGATCAGGCATGACCTGATGATTACCACAGACGACAGCACCACCTACGCTCAGATGGTGGAGAAGGCACTGCGAGCTGAGGGCGCAGTGGGGTGTATGTCAGATTCAGCCAGTACTCCGGTTGGTGGCGGAGCTCCTACCCCTCCTGCATCAGGATTTAGCAGGGGGAGTAGTGGTTCGGCCATTGACCAGAGGAAGAGGGCACCCACTGCTTCCGGCGGCTCGAGTCAGAACAAGAGGTTCCGGGGGAACCAGAACAGAGGGAGTCGTCCTGGTGGTAATGAGACTCGCTTCTCCTACCCCGAGTGCCCTACCTGCAAGAGGCATCATCGGGGAGAGTGCAAGGGGCAGGGATGCTTTCATTGTGGCATGCCCGGGCACTTCAAGAGGGAGTGTCCCCGGGCCCGCCGGAGGCACCGAGAGCTCCACGGTACCCACTCCAGCCTGTGGTATTCGCCATCACGCAGCCGATGCGGTATGCCACCCATCGGTTGTTACAGTCGATTCTTATTAACGACTCGTTTTATTCGGTCTTTGTTTGATTCTCGGGGCTACACGTTCTTATGTGGCGGCCGCAGTCTTTAGTAAGTTGGGTAGACCCTATGATAGATATGAGTCGTGGTTTGGAACCCCGTTATTCAGCGGAGAATTGGTTATCTCCAATAGGTGGATTAGGTCTATGCCGATGAGGATAGATGGTAGAGAGTTGAGCGCTGATCTGATAGAGATGAGCTTAGTCGAATTTGATATTATTTTAGGAATGGATTTCCTATCTAAATATTCGGCGAGCATTGATTCCAAGAGGAAGATGGTGGTCTTCCAACCCGAAAGTGAAGAACCGTTCGTATTTGTGGGTTCGGTTCAGGGATCTCGGATCCCGGTGATCTCGGCTATGTCAGCGAGAGAATTATTGCACGGTGGGTGCTTAGGGTTTCTGGCCGTGGTGGTGGACACCACTCGGCCGTACACCATTCGGCCGCAGGACATCGGCGTGGTTCGGAATTTTTGGACGTTTTTCCCGAAGAACTTCCGGGGTTACCACCTCACGGGAGATTGACTTCGTGATTGACTTGGCACTGTGGGTGGATCCGGTTTCTAAAGCCCCGTATAGGATGGCTCCAGCTGAACTTAAGGAATTGAAGATTCAGCTCCAGGGGTTGCTTGACATAGGGTTCATTCGGCCCAGTGTGTCACCTTGGGGAGCCCCGGTTTTGTTCGTGAAGAAGAAGGATGGTTCTATGAGGATGTGCATCGACTACAGAGAGTTGAACAAGCTGACGGTGAAGAATAAATATCCATTACCTAGGATCGATGACTTGTTCGATCAGCTTCAGGGGAAGACGGTCTTTTCTAAGATTGACCTCCGTTCGGGTTATCATCAGTTGAGGATCCGAGAGGAGGACATTCCAAAGACGGCTTTCCGCACTAGGTATGGACACTACGAGTTCCTGGTTATGTCATTCGGACTAACCAATGCTCCTGCAGCATTTATGGACCTGATGAATAGAGTATTCAAGGATTTCCTCGATATCTGTGTAATTGTGTTTATCGACGACATCCTCGTGTACTCTCAGTCAGAAGAGGAGCATGAGTTACATCTTCAGATGGTACTGCAACGACTTCGAGAACATAGACTCTACGCCAAGTTCAAGAAATGTGAGTTCTGGTTGTCTCAGGTGTCCTTCCTAGGGCACATTGTGAGTAAAGATGGGATCAAGGTGGATCCCGGGAAGATTGAATCCGTCAGGGATTGGCCGAGACCGAAGACAGTGACAGAAATCAGAAGCTTCTTGGGATTAGCTGGGTACTATCGTAGGTTCGTGGAGGGGTTCTCTAAAATTTCAATGCCCCTAACCGAGCTTACAAAGAAAAATCAGCGATTTATCTGGACAGATAAATGCGAAGCTAGTTTTCAGGAGCTGAAACAGAGATTGATTACTGCTCCGGTGCTAGCTTTGCCTTCGGACAAGGAGAAGTTCGTGGTCTATTGTGACGCATCCAAACAGGGTTTGGGGTGCGTATTGATGCAAGCCGATCGGGTTATCGCTTATGCCTCCCGTCAGTTAAAGGATTATGAGCAGCGATACCCGACTCATGATCTAGAATTGGCCGCAGTGGTTTTTGCACTGAAGATTTGGCGGCATTACTTGTATGGTGAGAAGTGCGAGATCTACACCGACCATAAGAGTCTCAAGTATTTCTTTACTCAGAAAGATTTGAACATGAGACAAAGGCGTTGGTTGGAATTAGTGAAGGATTATGATTGCGAGATCCTCTATCATCCCGGAAAAGCCAATGTAGTGGCCGATGCCCTGAGTAGAAAGGGTCCCGGGCAAGTGGCTAGCATGGTTCAGATCTCACCTCGCCCAGCGGAGGATATGGTCGTGTCCAAGATTGAGTTTGTGGTAGGTCAGCTTCACAACTTAACGCTGCAATCTGATCTGTTAGAAAGAATAAAAGTTGCTCAGACGACAGATCCGGAGTTAGTGAAGATCCGAGATGAGGTATTGGCTGGTCAAGCCAAAGACTTTTCAGTGTCAGATAGTGGGATGCTTTTGTATAAAGCCAGGGTTTGCGTCCCGAACAGTGTGGACTTGAGGAACGAGATCTTTGAGGAGGCTCATTCTACTCCATATTCTCTACATCCCGGCACCACCAAGATGTACCAAGACTTGAAACCGTACTTCTGGTGGAACGGTATGAAGAAGAATTTGGTAGAATTCGTATCGAGATGCCTCACATGTCAGCAGATCAAGGCTGAACATCAGAGACCAAACAGGTTGTTGCAGCCTCTAACCCTACCAGAATGGAAATGGGAGGATATTACTATGGATTTTGTGGTCGGGTTACCTAGGACCACGGGTATGTATGATTCCATCTGGGTAGTGGTGGACCGATTTACGAAATCTGCTCATTTTCTGCCGGTCAGAACAACGTTTACAGTGGATCAGTTGGCAGAGTTATATGTCAGGGAGATAGTGAGACTTCACGGGGTACCGAAGTCTATAGTTTCGGACAGGGATCCGAAATTCACCTCCAAATTTTGGCAAAGTTTGCAACGGGCAATGGGTACGAAGCTAAAATTCAGTACAGCATTCCATCCTCAGACAGATGGTCAGTCCGAAAGGACAATTCAGATATTGGAGGACATGCTGAGAGCCTGTGTTATGGACTTTGAGGGTTCATGGAATAAATACCTACCGTTAGTAGAGTTCTCATATAACAACAGTTATCAGAGTACGATAGGGATGGCACCCTATGAACTGTTGTACGGTAGGAAATGTAGATCCCCTATCCACTGGGATGAGACAGGGGAGAGGAAATATCTAGGTCCGAGTCGGTTCGGCGGACCAATGAGGCAATAGAGAAGATTAAAGCTAGAATGCTTGCCTCCCAGAAAGGCATGTAAGAGTTACGCGGTCCGAAACGTCGAGATGTTGAATTCCGAGTAGGGGACCATGTGTTTTTGCGAGTATCTCCGATGAAGGGGATTAAACGTTTCGGGAAAAGAGGCAAGTTATGCCCTAGATTTACAGGACCTTTCGAGATTCTCGAGAAGATAGGTCAAGTGGCATATCGGTTAGCATTGCCTCCAGCTTTATCGTGATGCACAACGTATTTCATGTCTCAATGTTGAGAAAATACGTTTCGTACCCCTCTCATATAATCGCTATGAGAGCCTTCACTTCGATCCGATATGTCCTATGAGGAACAGCCAGTGCAGATCCTGGATAGAAAGGATAAAGTCCTTCGGAATAAGACAATAGCGTTGGTCAAGGTTCTCTGGAGAAACAGTAAGGTGGAAGAAGCCACTTGGGAGCTAGAATCAGATATGCGAGCTCAATATCCAGAGTTATTCAGGTTAGATTTCGGGGACGAAATCCTTTTAAGGGGGGAATAGTTGTAAAGCCCGCTTAGTTAATTTGGAAATTAGCAGTTATTTATGTTAATCAGGAAATTATTTATAGCTATTTAAATAATTTATTATGGATATTTATGGAATTCAGATATGCATGTGTATGTTATCAGTAGCTTTTATATTTCGTATTTCCGGTGTCCGGTATTTTGGAACGCGGCGTTTGGCTCAGTAGAAATCACAGCTTAGTATGTTAGTATTTTGGGGACGGGTTTAGACATTGGGAATGTCGGGAATGGCCGGGAATTTAGAATGTCCCAAAAATACCCCTTTAGTGATTTTTATGTGATTTTAGAAAGGAGGGGCAAAATGGTCTTTTTGCCCCAATGACTTTTTGTCTTTTGTGACTTGTAAATGGAATTATATGTTGATTTTAATTATTCTTTTCTTGGCTGAAATTAAATGAATAATATGTTATAAAATCCTTTTTTTTCTCAAATTCCATCACTTAGGCAAATTTTAAAGAAATTAGAAAATCAAATAGAAAACTCTCTCTCTCTCTCTCTTTTCCTCTCTTTCGGCTGAGACTTGGAGGTTCTAAAAGCTGGATTTTCTTTGGTGATTCAAGCCCTAACTTGCAACTTATTTGATCTCTTGTGTGGTATGTGTTTCCTAGGCACTTTCTCTTTAAATTCTTGAAGAAAAAATGATGAAAATGGATGAAATTGCATGTGATTGTGGAATGTTGTTGCTGCTGTAATTAATTCTTATTTTCTGAGTTTAAGCATGTTAGTTTAGGGTTGTTTTGATGCTTGATTGCTAGGTTGAGCATGCTAGAGGGTTATATGTGAAATTATGTAATTTTGAGTGAAAATGCCATGAATTGTTTCTGTGAATTGCTGGATGTTGTTGTTTGTTTTCAGAGGCTATATTATGCTAGTTTAGGTTGATTTTAGCTGGTTTGCATGCTTGTTTTGTGGTTTTGCTCAAGCTTGAGTTTGGAACTCAAAGCTTGAGCTCCAATGGTGAAATTTGCTTGTGAGGTTTCTGGGTAGGTTTGAGGCCTTGGTTTGGTCATTTGGGACCTATGTAGGAGGTCTGGAAAGTTTGGGACCATTTGGGTTCGAATTGGTTAAGATATGGGAATTTTTGGTTGCTGCCTGCGAGGAACCGGAATTCCGGTTGAGCATCCGGAATTCCGGATGGGGGTTCAGATTTTCCCAGAACCGGAATTCCGGTTGGGAAACCGGACTTCCGGATGGGGGATTTTTCAGAACCCTAGTTTTCCTCGTTTTTGGGTTTTTAGGGGTATTGCCATGCTTTTTATCGATAGGGAAACTTTTAGTTTCGAGTTTTAGTCCCCGGGAAGTGATTTAGCGTGTCACTTATAGCGTTGTGGTTTTTATGGTTTAGGAGCCGATGTCCATCGTTCGGCTTCGGTTCCTCGGGTTGGCCGCACACGAAATCGGAATCCGGGTAAGATTAGTATAACGGTATGCATATGTAGATTACATGTTTAACGAGCATGTAGGAAGCCTATTAGATTACATTAGTTGTATGTTGGCTTCGAACCATCCAACCCCGTCACGTCGGTACAGCCGGAGTATGACCAAGAATGAGTATGACCGGCTTGACCGATCAGCCGACACTTGGTTGGTGGTTCCGTGCTATTGACGTATCCCGTCGGTACAGCCGGAGTATGACCAAGAATGAGTATGACCGGTTCGACCGATCAGAGGATATAGTAACACATCCGGTACAGCCGGAGTATGACCAAGAATGAGTATGACCGGTTCGACCGATCAGGTTGTTACGTGTCAATAGTATCGTCCCTATGAACGTTCAGAACTCAGTACCATGTTGGACATGGCAGTAGTGCTCAGTACCATGTTGGACATGGCAGTAGCGGGACTCAGTATCGTGTTGGACACGGCAGTCAGTTTTATTTATGATATTATTATGCTTTTCTTACTGAGTCCGTCGACTCACAGTTTACGTTCATGTGTAGGTAAAGGCAAGGCAGTTGCTGATGGACCGTGAGCGAGCTTATGGGGTTGTACATGTCGGGGCGGTTAGGCCTGGAGCGTACGATCCTCGGGACAGCAGGGCTGAGATTTTTTGTAACTGTCGTTAGACGACTTTCATTTTGATGTAAAAGTGAATAGTTAAAAAGTTTGTAAATATTTTTATAAATCGGGATCCCGAGACTTTTTTTTGGTAAAATGGTTTATAAGTTTAATGAAAAAGCAAAAATTTAATTAATCACGTTTTTCCATAAACCTCGTTGATTAGCAACGAGCTGCACAGTACGTTTAAAAATCACGTAATACGCCTAAGGTAGTTAGGGTGTTACAAAACTGTTGTTAGGTTTCTTACTTACTGGTTATCTCATGAGATAACAACAGTGACATTTGGACTGAAACTGTTGTGAGGTTTCCTACTGGTTATCTCATGAGATAATGAGAGTGACTCTAATACAAGCCCAATTACAAAACCTTACTACACTCCCGTATCGTAGCAGGTTAAAAATTTACTCCCTAAAAAATGATATGTATAAGCCCGAGCTATTATTTATTTCATTTTTAAATTTTTAAATAAATAATTTCAAATTAAGAATATATGTGTAATAACTTTAAATTATAAGGAATTTTGATACAAATATTTTAAATAATTTAAGGGATAAATACCATTTTGGACCCTGTGTTTTGCAAAAATTACTAATTTGACCCTCTATTTTGTTAAATGACAAAATAGATCCTATATTTTCCAAAATGGTAAAAATAGGACCCTGAGCTCAATTTTCAACAATTTTTTTTTTTTTTAATATAACCAACTCTAAGACAATTTCTAATGCGAACAAATACAGAAAATGTAACCAGTTTTATCATAATATCTTTAGATTATTAATAAGTTTTATTTTGATAAAAGATCAGTTCAGGGTCCTATTTGTACAATTTTAAAAAGTACAGGGTCCATTTTATCATTTAACAAAACAGAGAGTCTAATTGGTAATTTTTATAAAACACAGGATCCAAAATGTTATTTACCTATAATTTAAGTGCTAAAAAAATTAATTGCTAAAAAAACTTTATTTAGTAACAAACTGCAAAAACTTAATTAATAATTATTATTAATTTATTTGTAAAATAAAATTAATCTTAATTAAAATTTTATAAAAAAAATAAAGAATGTTACAAATTATTTATTATTTATTTTTATATTAATTACAACTATGTAATTATCATAGTTACAAATGTGATACAATCATTAAAACTTTTTTTATATATTGGTTTTGTTATAATTTTTTTTATTATTGCTTTAGAAATAGGTGTGGTCGGGTTTTATATATTAATAAATATAATTCATATATATATATATATTTGACTTTTGAGGAGGGGATTCAAACTTTGCTCGTGAAATTATTAAACTATAGTTATAAACACATATTTTTTTCTAAGAGAATTTTTATATCCTTAATATATTATACATACATATTTTTTATAAAACAATTCATATAGTCAATAGAATTATAAAGTAGAAAAGAGAATCAGAAACTTAATATACTTCTAGATTTATGGCAAGTTTATTGCTAGTATTCAAATTGAAATTTGCATGAATAAAGCTTTTATGTGTATTATATTATTATTAAAGAATTGAAAATTCAACTCCAAGGGTTACTTGACATAGGGTTTATTCGGCCTAGTGTGTCACCCTAGGGAGCTCTGGTATTATTTGTCAAGAAGAAGGATGGGTCTATGAGAATGTGCAGCGACTATCGGGAGTTAAACAAGCTAACAGTTAAGAATAAATATCCATTACCTAGGATCGATGATCTTTTCGATCAACTTCAGGGGAAGACGGTCTTCTCCAAGATTGATCTCCGCTCGGGCTATCATCAGTTGAAAATCCGAGAGGAGGACATTCCGAAGACAGCCTTCCGTACTAGGTATGGGCATTACGAATTCTTGGTTATGTCGTTTGGACTAACCAATGCTCCTGCAGCATTTATGGACTTGATGAATAGAGTATTCAAGGATTTCCTCGATATCTGTGTAATTGTGTTTATCGACGACATCCTTGTGTACTCTCAATCAGAAGAGGAGCATGAGATACATCTGCAAATGGTTCTGCAACGGCTTCGTGAACACAACCTTTATGCCAAATTCAAGAAATGTGAATTTTGGCTATCTCAAGTGTCTTTCTTAGGGCACATTGTTAGCAAGGATGGAATCAAGGTGGATCCAGGAAAAATAGAATCCGTTAGGGATTGGCCTAGACCGAAATCAGTGACAGAAATTAGAAGCTTATTGGGTCTAGCGGGTTATTATCATCGGTTTGTGGAAGGGTTTTCTAAGATCTCAACACCCTTAACCGAGCTTACCAAAAAGAATCAACGGTTTGTATGGTCAGACAAATGGGAGGCTAGCTTTCAGGAGCTGAAACAGAGATTGATTACAGCTCCAGTGCTAGCTTTGCCTTCTGACAAGGAAAAGTTCGTGGTCTATTGTGATGCATCCAGACATGGTCTAGGGTGTGTATTGATGCAAGCCGGCCGGGTTATCGGTTATGCCTCCCGTCAGTTAAAGGATTATGAACAGCGATACCTGACCCATGACTTAGAATTGGCCGCAGTGGTATTTGCTTTAAAAATCTGGCGGCATTACCTTTATGGAGAAAGGTGTGAAATTTATACTGACCATAAAAGTCTCAAAAATTTCTTTACTCAGAAAGATTTGAATATGATACAGAGGCGTTGGTTGGAGTTAGTAAAGGATTACGATTGTGAGATTCTTTATCACCCCGGGAAGGTCAATGTAGTGGCCGATGCCCTGAGCAGAAAGGGTACCGGGCAGGTAGCTAGCATGATTCAGATCTCACCCCAGTTAGTAGAGGACATGGTCAGATCTAACATTGAGTTTGTGGTAGGCAAGCTTCACAACTTGACGCTACAATTGTTGGAAATATTTTACCAGGATCTAGATTTACTACCAAGTATGTTTGATTAACATCCTAATATGAATTCTAAAACAATGAAATAAACACATAAGAGTTTAAGAAAACCTTACATTAGGTGCAGCGGAATATTATGACTCCTTCCATTCAGATCTCTAGCCCTTGATTCCTTTCTGTAGCAGAGCATAATCAAGATCTGAATCTGGATCTCCTTCTCTCCTTCTTTGATGCTGATTTTCCACAGTCTTACATACTATGATTGAGGTACCACTTGATGTGTGTGGGCACTACTCATTCACTCAAGGGATTTCGAAATTTTGAAGAGAAGAAAAGAGAGAGGAAAGTGGTGGCTCAGGAATTCACTCTGAAAAGAATGAGATGCAATTGTGTGTTGTTTCCTGAAGCCATTACTTTCTATTTATAGAATGTCCTCTAGGTTTAGGTTAGAATTGTATGGCATTAAAATAATGAAAAATTAAAATGGTAAAAGCCTATGCATAGTGGGCGGCCCAGATAAGGAAATTGGGCCTCACTTTGCAACTTTCCCATTTTGTTATTTCTCATTCCCATTTTCTCAAAAATGCCAATTTTCTAATTTAACATTTTAAATGCCAATTCTAATTATTTAATAACTAAAAATAATTATTAAATAATTTATGGCAAGTTTATTGCTAGTATTCAAATTGAAATTTGCATGAATAAAGCTTTTATGTGTATTATATTATTATTAAAAATATACATTATATATGTGTGCGGTTTTTTTTACTTTTGGGATTATTTTTATTATGGCTAATTAGAATTTTTATTTTCTGAATTTTGACATGTATTAAATCATGTTTCTTAAACTTTTCAAGCCTTGAAAATTACCCCCGAGCTATTGAAATTGTTAGATTTAAGGACTTATGTCTAATTTAATTTAATTTTATTAATATGACAATTATCCATATACTGAATCCTCCCCCCGAACTTTGATATCTACTAAATCATGCCTCTGAACTTTTAAAAGTACAAAATTGTGCCCTCTAAATTTTTATTCACGTCAAACTTTGTTTAGTAAAATTAGGCAAAAATTCTTAAATCTAATAATCTCAATAGTTCGAGGAGAGTTTTTAACGACATGAAAAGTTCAGGGATATGATTTGGTACATGTGAAAGTTTAAGTGGCAAAAGTCTAAATTAACCTTTTTTTATTATTATTATTATAAATTTTTTTCAACGACATTTGGGAGCTTATGAATTGAATACCGATTGAAATGAAGTAATTTATAGAGTAATTTGTGGTATAAATACCTAAGCTTAATTCCCGAATACAAATAAATATTTAAGTTTAATTTTTAACAGTAATAATATTTAAGTTATACTTTTGAAACTTTGTAGGTACCTGACTATTAAATGTTTAGTTACTATCCACGTGTCATTTTTTATTGGTATATTTAAACTAGTTTTTTTTTTTTAAAAAAATAAAAATTTAATGATTTGGACCAATCAGAAATTGCCACATGGCAATTTACTTAACACTTAACAGTGAGTACTTACTTACAAAAGCTATAGAATTATAACTTAGTATTATTACCGCTAAAAATTAAACTTAAATATTTATTTACAATTCAGAGTTAAACTTAACTATTTATGTTGTACTCTAATCTATATATATTATGCTAATTAGAATTTTTTTCTCCTAAACTTTGATATGTACCAAATCATGCCCCCTAAAGTTTTCTGGTCGTTAAAAATTCCCCCAGAACTATTGAGATTGTTGAATTTAAGGACTTTTGTCCAATTTTAGTAAGGAAAATCTAACATGGATGAAAGTTTATGAGACATGATTTGGCATATGTGAAAGTATGAAAGGCATGATTTGGTATATGTTCAAGTCTGAGGAGTATGATTTAGTACATAAATAATCACTAAATTAGTAAAATTGAATGAAATTAGACAAAAGTCACGATCAGAAAAATTTAGAGGCATGATTTAATACATGTCAAAATTTAAGGGTAAAAATCCTAATTAGCCTATATATTAATATGACCCTAATTGATAATAATATTGAACCAATATAATGCTCTTATGTATTTTATATTTGAAACAAGACTTTTTAGGGTTGGGTCGTTTTTTTGAAGAATGGTTGTCAGTTCGCCATGATCGCATGCAAAACTGATGATTTCCCGTACATACGTATCCTTTGTCTTATAAAAAAGACTTTTTAAAAGTCAAAATTAATTTAGGTGGCGTTTGGTAACACTTTTTTAATCAGTTTTCTGTTTTTAAAAGTGGAAAAGTGAAAATATTTTTCAAAAACATGTTCTATAAAACTGTTTTTACTTTTCAAATTTATAATTAGAAATCAAAATTTAAAAAAAAAAAAAATCACTTTCAATATTTTTTTAAACGGTTTTTTTTTCTTAATCAATCTTTTGGATTACGACCAGACCCGACTTAAATAAAATCAAAGAATAAAAATAAAAAAGAACTTTACAGAACACACTTTTGTTTTCTGTTTTTAAAATTAAAAAATAAAAGTGGTTACAGAACGCATTTTTGTTTTTCAAAAACAATTTTTTTAAAAATAAAAATTTTACTTTCATTTTGTGATTAAAAAATTAAAAAAATAAAAGTGTTACCAAACGACACCCTAATAAATAATCGAACTGTACCAAATTCAATTTATTTCGAATAGATACACATATTTGTTGACGAAAGTTTTTTGTCTCAATTGAATGATGTAAAGAATAATTACATGCATTTGGATATTATAAAAAGTGATATTTAGAAAAAAAATAAATAAATTCATATCAATATTAATTATTATAAAACTGTGTGCATATGTTATTGAAGTACAATTAGGAATGTTATATAAATGGAACCTTTTTTAATATTTTTTTTTTTTAAGGTAGAACACTAGAAATATAAATCTTATTAATATTAAATTTTTAATAATCAATAAAAGAAATATTTTAATTTATATGATTAATTTAGTTATTTAATTGAAAAAATTATTATATTTAGTTTTAATATATTTATATTAAAAATATCTAATTCAATTTAACTCAAATTTCATTTATCTCTTTAAATCAATAACAACTACAGTTATATAATAGTCCATTTAACGTAAAAAATAAGTGATATTTTTTAATTAAATATAAAAGTTTAAATTTTCTTAATTATAGTTATTCATGAGTAATACACTTAACTGTATACTTATATATATATATATATTTGTTAAATAACTAGGAATCTTATTAATGTATAATGTATACAAAAGATGTTATTAATGGTCTCATCAACTTGATGAATCTTGTGTGCTACTATTACATAACCAAAATTTCATTAGTCAAAGCCACTAATGGGTCAAAATTAAACCACAATCTAACACAGCAATTAGTCAGCAATTTTACTTTATAATATAATTCATATGTTGTTTGTAGCTAAGCTAAAGCTAATGAAGTGGTTGTCATTTCAATTATAGGTGGTTTGCAAGTGGGAGTTGTGTACTCAAAATAACCAAATTTGACATTGACAATCTTCCAACTATGCTCATTCTATATAAAAAAAAAAAAAAAAAAAAAACCAAACTATGCTAATCCTAACCAGAAACGGATAACGAAGAGAAATTTTAGTCATTTTTGCTTTAATGGACATTTTTTATTTCAATCAAGTCTCTGAATTTATTATTTTTTTGTCGTTTATCAATTTATAACAAACTTTGACACAAAATATTATATTGAATAAGTTTATAGTATGTTTTTTTTTTTTTTTAAAGAATGAAAGTAGAACCTTCATAAAATAGCTAACTCCGCTATTACAATAAACTGAAGAGCAAAAAGAATATTGTTCTTAGAAAAAATACGACCAGACCAATAATAAGAATTGCGAGCTAGACAATGTGCAACTTTGTTAGCAGATTATTTAACATGACAAACTTTAACATTATTCAAAGAAATAAGAGATTTTTGCAATCTTGGACTAGAAAACCAAAGATAGATAGCATTTCAACAGAACTATTAAGAGCTTGAATGGTAACAAAACAATCAATCTCCACCACAACATGTTATATTATTTTATAATATAATAAGTGTAGATTAAAATGTAGTAATATATATTATTATGTGAATAATATGTATTAGGTGTTTGGTAAATAAATTGTGTAACATATAATTTATTTAACTTAAAATTGTAACCTACATTTTATAACATGGGGAAGAGTTACAAAGTTAATTGCTTTTGTAACTTCTTTTGGTTGATCATAATATTGTGAAATAAAAGAGATGTTACACAATTTGATGATAGGATTCAAATAGTTTGAAATATAGTTGTTACAAACTATATTAATGCTCATTATATGAGAGAAATGAGATGGTGAGTTTGAATTCTAAGTGTGATCACCTAAACACTATATAAAGGAGTCTAATGTGCTCATTCGTAAGAGATGAAGTTTTCTATCAAAAAAGCACATTGCTAGAAAACCCTAAGGCTTGATAATTCCTAAAGCTATTTCCTAGAGAGTTCCCTTAGTGCTTAGAGATAGGGGGAAATAAGATTTTGGACAAAGGTGTAATACCTTGTTCAAGTCATGGTGATCCCCACTAATCTACACTCAAGGTTGTGAGTGAGTGTTTATATATATATTATTCTCTTGTTATATATATACATATATTATATTACATGTGTTGTAATCTTCTCTTCTACCTTTCATATATATATATAATATATATAGTGTATATATATGTATTGTAGCATATATTTAATCAATCTCTTATTTTAGTCCTTGTATTATTTTACAATAGAGTTGTAATAAATCTTGATTTTCTTCCATTGTTATAAAATCTCTAACAATCAAAAGCTTACTCCTTTTCAATGGAAGAGGTGATAAATCAAGATTGTGAGAATACAAGGATAAGAGATTTTATGTAAAAACCATTCATGAGTGAGCATGGTTGTGTATATTATGTGATTTACTATTTTATATGATAGTAATACATGTGATATATATAAGTTATACATATGTGATCATGTATTTATATCATATTATATATATGATATTTGAATTTTATATCATGTTATTATATGTATATATGTGAGATATATAATATATAATATGTATATATGAGTAATATATATTATATATATGTAGAGTGTGACATAATATATATTATTGTGATTAAATATGTAGAAATAATATTACTTCTATGTATTTATATGAGACATGCATATATAATATATGTTATATATGTGTATATAATATATATCATGCATATTAATGTATATATATGTTATATATGTGTGAGGTATGTAATACATATATATATAATTGTATAATTAATGTATATATATTATGTGTATATGATATATATGTATATTATAGTATATATGTTATATATATATATATGAGATATGTAACATATATATTGTGAATTTAATATTGATATTATATGTATGTTACATATGAGATGTTGATTAGTAACATACATATTATATTAATATATGAGTTACATAGCATGATAATAATGTTGATAGTAATAAAATAGTGTTTATTATTATTGTGAGAATTATTATCATCTATTTTATGAATAAAGAATATTTTAAATTCTTTTTCAATTTAGTGGTGAACATCTCACTTTATGAGACAATAAAAGATGGCTTTTGAGAAGTTACATCTTTTATTGGATTATAAGAGATAATCATCTCATATTATGAGATAAGAAAAGTGAACTATATGAGAGTTACACTTATGATAATTGTCTTGTCATAGCAAGAACAAATGGATTAAAAGTAGATCCAAACTTGTGAAATGAGCCATAAATTGGAAGAGAAATTTTGGACTCACAAGTAAATGAATCACTGTGGATTCAAAAAAAATAGTGAAGCAATTTTGAATCTTAAATAATCAAAGTTGTAAACAAAATTGATAAGAATTTTGTTAACTTTGGTATAATTTTGGGCTAATCTCAATGAGGAGATAACTTTAAAATTATGGTAAAAATAATCACATTATTTTATGAGTAGTAATGTGAGTTTGATATTTTAGTTTTGTTGAGAAAACTAAAAATGTCAAATGGTATTTTTAAAGTGGCCTTAAAGAGTCATTTGAAGAGGAAAATACACAAAAGTGATATTTTATATACACTTTATGAAAAAGATGTGGGGGTGAGCCACAAATTTAATCAAAATGTGTTGAGACATTATTGATTAATTTATTTGATTTTGAATTCAAATTCTAAATCAAATTTGGCTATGTGTATATGTAAAATTTTGACATATTTTGGTGTCAAAGTTAAGTGAAAATAATTTCAAGAAGGAAATTAATTAAAAGAGTTATAGAGACAAAGTGGTCTTCTATATTTTAAAATCAAGATATTGTCTTGATAATGAAATGTGAAAGTGTGGGGGTGTATACTCTAATATGAGAAAGTTTAGACATACTTGGTGTCTAAAAATAAAATATGAGAATTTAGACATGTTTGGTGTCTAAATTGGTGTATTTTTGATATGCTTGGTATCAAAATTATTGAGAATTTGAGTTGTGTGAAAATTAATCTTTTATGATTTAATTTTCAAAGCTTAAGTACTTAAGGAGAAAAGTGGTCACAAAGTGAACACTATATTTTTGGCATGCATGATTCACATGGAATCAATAGTGAAAGGTTATAGCAAATCGCTTAATCTCCGTACAAGATTAAAGCATGAATTTTCGAGGGATGGGACCTAAACTCCCTTAGTGTTTTGCTCATTGATGGTAACCTATCTTAACACTAGTAAACATCTAGTCTTAAGTTCAATAGGTAATAACAAGTCAATAGAGTGAATATGGTACTCAATTGTCTCATCTATGAATGAGTACATGTGGTGAAAATTGAGGGTTAAAACCGAAAGATTTTTTAATGGAGCTTAAGCTTAAGAAAACTCACTTAAGCTTAAGAAGTGTCTAAAGAGTGGTGAGACACTAAAACTCCACCTATATGGACTAGAGGTGGTGCCGCCTCTTGTGAGAATTGGGAGTATTCTCTAGAGAGTCCATGAATTGGAATTTTGCACATGGCCATTAACGGTGCAAGAGCGAGACACGCGGTCTCAAGTGAGCATTAGCGAGGGTGTGTGTGTTATCACCGGTTTGTACTATAGAAATAGTGGTTCAATGCTACGGCAACCAAAATTTCATCAAACTTTGTGGTAACTACACTAAGGTAAAATTCAAGTCGAAAGACATTTTACCTAATGCACCTAAGCAAGACTTCTTTGAAAGGGTGTATTTATTCAATCAAAGTGGGGGAATGTTATATTTTGATATAATATTTTGATTGATTAAATAAATGTTACAAGTGTGTTACACATTTTAATCTAGTGGGGGATTGTTATATTATTTTATAATATAATAAGTGTAGATTAAAATGTAGTAATATATATTATTATGTGAATAATATATATTAGGTGTTTGGTAAATAAATTGTGTAACATATAATTTATTTAACTTAAAATTGTAACCTACACTTTATAACATGGGGAAGAGTTACAAAGTTAATTGCTTTTGTAACTTCTTTTGGTTGATCATAATATTGTGAAATAAAAGAGATGTTACACAATTTGATGATAGGATTCAAATAGTTTGAAATATAGTTGTTACAAATTATATTAATGCTCATTATATAAGAGAAATGAGATGGTGAGTTTGAATTCTAAGTGTGATCACCTAAACACTATATAAAGGAGTCTAATGTGCTCATTTGTAAGAGATGAAGTTTTCTATCAAAAAAGCACATTGCTAGAAAACCCTAAGGCTTGATAATTCCTAAAGCTATTTCCTAGAGAGTTCCCTTAGTGCTTAGAGATAGGGGGAAATAAGCTTTTGGACAAAGGTGTAATACCTTGTTCAAGTCATGGTGATCCCCACTAATCTACACTC
The DNA here is from genome assembly GCF_029168945.1 of Cannabis sativa. NCBI lineage: Eukaryota > Viridiplantae > Streptophyta > Magnoliopsida > Rosales > Cannabaceae > Cannabis > Cannabis sativa. Next base: position 68,349,070 of record NC_083601.1, read on the forward strand.
AAGGTTGTGAGTGAGTGTTTATATATATATTATTCTCTTGTTATATATATACATATATTATATTACATGTGTTGTAATCTTCTCTTCTACCTTTCATATATATATATAATATATATAGTGTATATATATGTATTGTAGCATATATTTAATCAATCTCTTATTTTAGTCCTTGTATTATTTTACAATAGAGTTGTAATAAATCTTGATTTTCTTCCATTGTTATAAAATCTCTAACACAACACTCTTTAAAATCTTTCTCTTTATCCAACTTAAGGCCTCCTTAATACTCAATATCTTAGCCACTGTTACTTGCGAACCACCAGTTGAATACGTAGCCAAAGCCTACATGCCAACACTATCACAATTTCTAGCAATAAAATTAGTTCCATACGCGCGTTCTCGGTAGAAAAAGTTGCTCCATCCACATTAATCTTCATCATATCTAACACAAGTTTAGTCCAACAATCTTTGCTGCCAACAATATCAGGTTCGTGTAGCAGCGGCTCAATACAACGAGACTGAGCATATCTCCATTGATTAAGAACGTTATGTGCCAAAGTAACAACATCAGCAGCAGAGTGTGGGCAATTCTTCCATAAAATCTCATTAATAGTTTTCACATTTACCATCCCACCATCAAAAATTCTTCAACCGCTCCACCTCTTTTTTTTTTTTTTACCAAAACTCAGCAAACCAGTCATTAAAACCCATAGCAGGAGAGGGAAAAATTGCATATATGTTCCAACATGACCGAGCAAAGGGGCAATTAACAAGGACGTGGAGGATTGGTTCAACCTCCCCACTACAGAAGACACACTGTATATCAATAGGGACGTGCTTGCTGTTAAGCTATGTTCGAGTGGCGAGACATCCTGATAGTGCATGCTAAGCAAAATGGATCACTTTTGAGAGGACCTTGAGCTTCCAAAGTTGCTTCCACAGGTCAGATTCCAACTGAACATTCCAGTCTCCTCTCAAATATTGAAGGTGCTAATATGAGCTTTTCACAGAGTAAAAATCAAATGCTTCCTTTTTCCCAAATCAAACATCCTCACTTATGGAAGAGCTGAGAGGAATGCTAAGGATGATATGGTTGTCCCTGGAATCAAAAACATCTCATATTAAATCCTCGTCCCACTCCTTTAAACCAGGTGTCATAAGTTGATAAACCTTGCTATGGAGTAAAGTAGGATGGGAAGATGTCACTTAAGGATTGTCATCGATAGGAAACCAACGCACATTAACCACACCAGTTGCAAAACCAGATCCAATTCTAATTTTTGCTTCTGATTTTATCAAGCTCTAGGACTCAAAAACACTTCTCCAAATGAAACTTGGATTAGACCCCAAAGTTGCTGTCAAAAAAGAACCCCGAGGATAATAACGAGATTTATAAATACGACCCACAAGAGAATTCTCACGTAACAGAAGGCGCCAGCCATGCTTCCCCAATAAAGAAATATTATAATCTATAAGGTTACAAAATCCCAAGCCACTAATGTTTTTATGCCGGGAAAGATGACGCCAACTCATCCAACTAATCCCACAAGAATTATTGGATGAAGAATCCCACCAAAACTTAGACATCAATCCTTCCTAATGAGAACATGTCTTCATAGGCAAGAGAAAGACTGGCATTGTATAACTTGGAAGAGCTTTGGGCAATAGTTTTTAGCAGAATTTCATGCCCAACCTTAGGTAAGAGACGACCCTCCCAACTTTGAATATGTTTCTGCATTTTATCCTTAACGAATCCTAACATAGCATCTTTGTTCCTTCCCATGGTGCAGGGAAGACCCAAATAAGTGCTATTCTCATTTGTAAGTTCCATTCCTAAAATACCACATATTCTTGTCTTCAAAACAGTAGGGGTGTTTACACTGAAAAAGATAGAGGACTTACTAAAACTAACCTTCTGTCCTGAAGCCATCTCAAATAAATGAAGCAGTCTCAGAACATTAGAGACCTCCCGCTCTGTAGCCCGATAATAGACATAGCTATCATCAACAAATAGGATATGTGATATGACCGGAGCCCCATTCACAACTTTACAGCCTCTCAATGCACTAGCAGTCTCAAACCGTCTATGAAGAAAACCCCTCAGTACAAAGCAAAAATAAGTAGGGAAAATGGGGTCCCCTTGGCGTATCCCCCTCTCAAGGGTAATGGGACACAACTCTTTACCTGCATGAACCACCATATATCTTATTGTAGAAACTGTGGCAAGAATCAGATTTATGAAACGAGCATGAAACCCCATTCTTGACATCATTTCGCGAAGAAAGCTCCATTCTATACGGTCATATGCTTTACTTAAATCAAGTTTCAAAGCCATATAGACATCTCTCCTTTTACGCTTACGTTTAAGGTAGTGCATGACTTCAAAAGCTACCATGATATTATGAGTTTAGGCAACCGAGAATGAAAGTCGACTGGGTTTCCAAAATAACTTGGGACAATACTGATTTTAAAAGGTTAGCGAGCACTTTAGAGATCACTTTATAGAGCACGTTACAAAGCGAGATTGGTCTTAAATCACTCATAACAGTGGGCTGCTTCTTTTTCGGTACGAGCACAATATTAGTGTGATTTAAACCAAAAGGAAGGGTGCATTGATCAAAGAAGTCTCTAAATTGAGATACAACATCCGATCCAACAACTGGCTAGAATTTTTGATAGAAACCTAGCGTCATACCATCTGGCCCGAGTGATTTGTCGGGATGCATCTGAAGGGATGAATAGTATTATGTTCTTTTAAAATAGTGTTTTGGTAGACCTCTTTATTTGATTTGATATTTAGGATAATGTTTTAGTTTATTTCTTTTTAATGAATGTGTACATTGTAGTTATTTAGCGTCACCAGTAAATTTCTTTTAAAAAATAATTTACAATGCTGAAAATAAAGTAAATATTTTATTTCACACTTGATTATTTTTTTTATACGCATGATACATAATTATTTAAACTTTATTTAAAAAAATTCAAAATTTATAAATAGTTTTAAATAATTATGTACCAAAAGGCGAAAGCACTTGAAAGAGGTGTATCTCAACATTTTCCCTATTTTCATGACAATAATTTACATAAATCTTAGTGGAAGAGTTGACACACAAATTTGTAATTGTTGCTTTTATTTTATTTGATTTTTTTAAGAATAATGACATTGTATTCGTGACAAATTGAATAAGAAACATACATAAAAGTACTAAAAACTAAAAAAAAGTGTGACCAAAAAAAACAAGGTTGTGATATTATTCATTTTTGTTTTTAGTCAATTTTGTATTTGTTAGAAGGCCCTAAACAACGGACCACATTTAAAGAAGAAATAGATGATGTGCCAAAATAAAGCAAAGCATATAAGGTCCACCACATTGGAGGTACATTGTAGACGTAGTGTATGCTATTAAGTATGAGTGGTGTCTGATACTATTTAGAATTAACGATTTATGATTAATTATTAATAAATTTAAAAATTATTTTAAGTTATATATGTACAACTTAATATATAATTGTACCAATAATAATATAATATTATAAAAAAACTCAAAATATGTGTTTTTTTTTTTTTATTTATTTAAATAAAAAAGGTGGTCCTGAAGCAAGCTGTTCACTCCTAACTCCATTTCGTTATCAATTTGGGACAGCTTCTTTGTTTGTTTTGGTTTGGGCATCTTATCTCCTCCTAATATGTTGGTGCTCTCACATTTGTGTGATTCGAATGATACTCCTTGCGTGGCACTATCCTATTGGTTCAATCTAACTCAGCTATTGGGACCCATGATAGATTTCCTTTTCCTTACTTATGTTCTGCATCTCTGCCCTCCCTCTCCCAATGGAGGATTGCTCAATTTTCTAGATTTTATTAGATATTTACTAATTATTGCTATTAAGTATTAGTGGTGCCCAACATCTTCTATAAGTAGTATCTCATGATTAGTTAGCGATATTAACTAAAAATTATTTTCTTAAGTTATATGAGACTCGATACTTAATCACACCAATATCGATATGACACTGCAAAAGATGCTAAGCACTAATGGTATCTTTTAACAATTCTGATATTTACTATATAAATGCTTAAAATTTTGAATTTTTAAGTGGTATAGATCTACTAACTTTTTAGCAATGTAAATATTTAATGTAAGTAAAGTTATAATTTCATTCACATTTCGTCAGTAGAAACTTTGTTAGGATTCGTTTGGTATACAGCGTTGTATGGTATGATATCGAATTATATTGTACTAATATTATTTAATACAATATTATATTTGATATTGACTTGTATTAATAGATTGTGAAAAATTATATTTTTACTATAAACTCGACCCCTACCTTGGACCCAAACCCCGACCTCGGACCCAGATCCTGGCTCAAGATTTCAAGCGGGGTCGTGTCTCAGTCGAGGACCAAAGTCAGGTTGGGGTCTAGAGTAGGGCTGAGCATCGGTCAGTTTGGTCGGTTTTTTTCTATATAAAAATCCAAAATTTGATTTTCGGTATGGATTGGTGCAATCCGAAAACGGATCGACCAATCCATATCATATCTTAAAACCGACCGTTTTGAACCTCAGTTTGATCGGTTTAATCGCCCAAACCGAACTGTTTTAAAAAAAAATGATCCAATTTATTTTATAAATACATTATTCTACATTTTACAACTACAAACATACAAATTAATTGTTCAAAAACTAATTATCTTATTCTTTTAACTTTAATATTAATAAAAAAAATAATATATTATTTTTATATATTATTAGTAACTATAATACATGCAAAAGAAGAGCTTAATAACTTAATATATATGTATCACGGTCGGTTTTGATTTTTTCGGTCAGTTTATTACAAAAAAAAAAACCAACCGTTCAATGGCGGTTTTAACCATTAGCGGTTTTTTTAGTTTTCAGTTTCTTCGATTTCGATTCCAACGGTGTTCGGTAGGTCAGTTTGAACGACTTTTTTGGTTTTTTAGATTTTATGCTCACCCCTAGTCTAGAGACCAAGGTTGGGGTCAGGGTCTAAGTCTGAGACCAAGTTCAGGTCCGGGTCCAGGTTTGGAACTGGGTTTTGGTCTGAATTAGGATTTGAGGTCCGGGTATAGGGTCTGGGTTTGGGTCTGTGTTCGAGATTTGGGGTCTGGTCCAAGTTCGAAGCCAGGGTCTGAGTCCCCAACCCTAAACAGTTTCTAAATATTATAATACAAGTTAATACATGTCATTTGTTATGTATTAAATAATATGATTCACATTGTATTAAAAAATATGATAAATATCATTTTGGACCCTGTATTTTCTAAAAATTACCAACTTGACCATTTGTTTTGTTAAATGACAAAATAAACCTTTTATTTTCTCAAATAGTACAAATATGACCATGAACTGAATTTTTATCAAAATAAAACTCAATAATAATTCGATTACGAGATGTTATGACAACACTTGTACATTTTTTTTTATCTGTTCGTGCTACAAATTGTCTTCAAGTTGGTTATATTAAAAAAATTATCAAAATTGAGCTCAATGTCCTATTTTTACCATATTAGAAATATAGGATCTATTTTGTTATTTAATAAAATAGAGGGTCCAATCGGTAATTTTTGCAAAACACATGGTCCAAAATAATATTTACTCTAAAATTTATGGTCGTAATAATTAATACAATACAAAGTTTTATCCAAACATAGTGTTTTTCGCTATGGGAAATTTGAATTTATATGCATACATTTGGTGTATATTAAATAATTGAACACAAGCTTACTAAAATTAAAAAAATTAGGCACACTTTATATTCATACACATTATACCCTTCTCTTTTCTCTTCTCTTCTAACTTCACCATCCATACTCTCTATTTTCATCTATATTGATGGTGTCCGATGGGAGTCTAGTGGTGGCACGATGCTACCCATTTTTTTTTTTTTTTATGTTTTTGTACATAAAAAAAGTATATCAGGTGTCCATCATACCACCATCAGACCATATCTACATTTATAGATGTTAAGCTCCATTCATTAAGCTCGTTAGGAAGGCATCGCGCCACCATCAGACCACTATCGAACCCCATCGAAGCATATCATCAGGATACCATCAGACCACCATCGGACCTTCATCTTCAACCTTTACTCATTTTAACAACAGGAAGGCATCGGACCACCATCGGGCCTGACAAAAAAAATCAGTTTTTTGCCCAAAACTCATATCTGGCCATTTTCAACCCTAAATCTAACATCTACTCACACATAACAAACATTAATCGTACAATTTATTCCTTTGAAAACATTGTCGATGGTGAAGTTGTGGTTGATGGAGAAGTCGTTGGGTTCGCGTGGTCATTGGGTCCGTGGGTCCTTGAGTTTGTGGTCATGGTGGTCGTGGAGAGAAGGGACCAAGGTTGTGGGTGGTGGTTGTGGATCGATTGTGTGCTCCTCCGTGTGTGTGTTTACAGAGAGAGAGAAATTGAATAGTTTAGGTTTAGAAAAAAAAATAGTCCAATAAATGTATAATTAGTCAAATTTCTCTTTACTATTTAATAAAATACACTCTTTATACGACATACCAAATGAGCCCTTCGTGTCTTAAACAACACACTTATAAGACTCAAATTTTAAACCATTAGATCTGAATAGGAACTAATATTATATGTTACTTCCAACTCTTCTTTCAACAAACTTAAAAACTAAGTGTAGCTATAAATTTAAGACATTAATAGAGTTTTTATTGACAAAATTAGACAAAAATTATAGTATTACTAACATTTGGTATTTATACTGCTACGAAAATTATTATATCTATGTCGCTTACGAACGTAAAATTTTAGGTATTTATGCTACTTACAAACTCAAAACTTGAAAGATTTGTGCTGCATATATTCTTCTGTATACCTATGATTAGTTATTATATTTTTTTTTCTTCCAATCTTGATATTTTAGTTCATATTATGAATATATGATGTCTTGTTCACTACTACAAAAAAAGTTTTTACGTGAGTCAATGCGTCTGGTCAAAATTATTGATTGACGTAGAAGTCAACTCTCATTTTTTAACTTGGGTTAGTAACCGGCTCAAATAATGATTAATTTGCGTTGATTATAACTCTGAGACTAAAATAAAAACCAACACTAAAGATAATTTTTTTAATATAATAATAAGCATCCATTTAGGGTTGGTTAGCATTTGAAGCAAAAGTATTTAACTTCTATTGCTAACCAACACTAAAGACGTCTTATTTTACAAAATTCCAATTTGAATTAGGTTTCCTTAATATATAAGATTATAACCTAACCATGTATACACAGTCGCCCACCCCTTCCAATCTTCTCTCTCTCTCTCTAAGCATGTCACTAAGACCCTAAAGCTTAATCCCTCCTGCACCATATCGCCACGAGACAAATGGAGCCCATGTCGCACGTACGCCCCTCCCGCACCAAATTGCCTGAGCAAACAGAGCCCGCACTAGGGATAGAAATTATACACGCGGTGTAAAGCCCGCTTAGTTAATTTGGAAATTAGCAGTTAATCATGATTATTTGTGAAATTATTTATAGCTATTTAAATAATTTGTTATACTGTTATTTATGGAATTCAGAAATGCATGGTTATGTTATTCAGTAGTTTTCATATTTTGCATTTCCGGTGCCCGGTATTTTGGAACTCGGCGTTTGGCTCAGTAGAAATCACAACTTAGCATGTTATTAGTTTTGGACTTGTTTTAGACATTGGGAATGTCGGGAATGGCCGGGAATTTAGAATTTCCCAAAAAAATACCCCTTTAGTATGATTTATGTGGTTTTATGGTGGAGGGGCAAAATGGTCTTTTTGCCCCATTAGTGTTTTGTCTTATGTGAGTTTATTAAATGAAATAATGTTTATTTGTTTAATTAGTGGCTGAAATAAAATGGAATAAGTGGCTTTTATTCATTTTCTCTCATTTCTACACTTAGTCAAAAATTAGAAAGAACATTTCAAAATCACACACTCAAAGCTCTCTCTCTCTCTCTTTTCGGCCAAGGCTTGGCTGCTAGGGCTGGGATTTTTCTGCTCAAATTCTTGTGATTTTCATCTCATCTTTGTGTAATCTAATCAAGGTTTGATCTCTTAGAACTTCCCCTTTGTGTTTTCTTGAGTTTTATGAAAATTTGATGAAATGCATGCATGAATTGTAGGTACATTGTTATTGCTGTGTTTTATTATTAATTTCTGGGGTGTAAGCATGTTAAATTGAGGTGGATTAAGCTGTTAGAAATGCATGTAGGCTACCTTGTTTCAAGTTTGAATTTTCTAGCTCAAAAATGTAAATTTTGAAGAAATTGTTGGGAAACTGTTGCTGTATTGTTGTTAATATTTTTGTTTGTTTTCAGAGATTATATTATGCTAGTTTAAGAGGATTTAAGCTAGTTTGATTGCATGTTAGGTGGTTTTGCTCAAGTTTGAGTTTAGAACTCAAAGCTTGAGCTCCAATGGCATTTTTCGTGTTTGTGGTTTCTGGGTAGGTATGATGCCTTGGAAATGTTATTTGGGATGTATGGAGTAGGTCTGGAAAGTTTGAATCAATTTGGGGTTGAATTGGTTGAGATATGAATTTTTGAAATTACGTACGCGAGGAACCGGAATTCCGGTTGTGCATCCGAAATTCCGGATGGGCTTCGAAAATTCCCAGAACCGGAATTCCGGTTGGGCAACCGGTCTGCCGGTTGGGGAATTTTCAGAACCCGTGTTTTTCCTCGTTTTTATGTTTTAGGGGGTATTGCCATGCTTTTCATCGATAGGGAAACTTTTAGTTCCTAGTTTAAGTCCCCAGGAAGTGATTTAGCGTGTCACTTATAGTGTTGTGATTTTTATGGTTTAGGAGCACATGTCCGTAATCCGCTCGGCTAAAGTTCCGGTCATGTTGACCAAGCACACCCGAATTCGGAATCCGGGTAAGATTAGTATAACAAGTATGCATATGTAGATTACATGTTTAGCGTGCATGTAGGAAGCCCGTTAGATTACATTAGTTATGTATGTTGGCTTCGAACCATCCAACCCCGTCACGTCGATAGCCGGAGTATGACCAGCAGCCGGAGTATGACCGGTTCGACCGATCAGGCTGACACTTGGTTAGTGGTTCCGTACTATTGACGTATCCCGTCGGTACAGGCTGGAGTATGACCAGCAGCCGGAGTATGACCGGTTCGACCGATGAGGTGGATATAGTAACACGTCGGTACAGGCTGGAGTATGACCAAGAATGAGTATGACCGGTTCGACCGATCAGGTTGTTACGTGTCAATAGTACCGTCCCTATGAACGTTCAGAACTCAGTACCATGTTGGACATGGCAGTAGTGGCTCAGTATCGTGTTGGACACGGCAGTAGTGGGACTCAGTATCGTGTTGGACACGACAGTTAGGGTTATGATCAGGGGTTTGGGCGTCTGATCATAACCGGGATTATGTATGAGTATTATTATGCTTTTCTTACTGAGTCTGTCGACTCACAGATCTACGTTTATGTGTAGGTAAAGGCAAGGCTAAAGCTAATGGACCGTGAGCGAGCTTGTGAAGATTGTACATGTCGGGGCGGTTAGGCCTGGAGCGTACGATCATCGGGACAGCAAGGCTGATTTTTTTTAGCTGGTCGTTAGACGATATTTATTTATGTATCAGTTAATCAGTTAAATCTTTTGTAAATGATTTTATAATCGGGATCCCGAGTCTTTTGTAATATTATTTTATAAGTTTAATTAAAAAGCAAAAATTTTAATTAATCACGTTTTTCCATAAACCTCGTTGATTAGCAACGAGCTGCACTGTATGTTTAAAAATCACGTAATACGCCTATGTTAGTTAGGGTGTTACAATTTGGTATCAGAGCCGCCAGGTTGTCTTCCGAAGATTGTCACGACATGTACAATCATTATCAGCAGTTAGCTCGTTTCACGGTTCAGTAAGCCTTTATTGCTTTAGTAGTTTATATTATTCAGTTATGAAAAAGAAAAGCCTGTTAGGAAGCATGTTAGTAGCCTGGTAGTAGAATAGGCGCATGTTTCGATTTTAATTTCCAAATTAAGCGGCATTAGTAAGCTCTCCTTGAATACGACCTGATATGCCAACTCTTGGTTTCGCAGGCAGTTCTAATCAGATGGACGCCAGGCAGACCACCAGGAGTCAGGGCAACTCAGTGGGGTCGAATCAAGGTCAGGGAGCTCAGTTTCCCCCATCTGTTAGGGGCCGAGGTAGAGGTCCCCGAGGCAAGGCTCGTGGTCGGGGTGATGAGAACCCACCACAGGCTGCCCAGGCTCCCCCAGCCGATCAGGGAGCCCAGAATTGGGAGTTACGGTTTGCAGAGATGCAAGCCCGGATCGAAGAACAAGAGCTCGAGATTCAGAGGTTGAGACAGCAGGGTGCTCCTGCAGTTCCAGTGCCCGTAGTTCCAGTGGCACCTGCCCCTGCTGCCCAGGCCGAGATAGTGGTGGCGGCCCATAGATTGGAACCTCTGTATGAACGGTTCCGGAAGCAAGCACCTCCGGTTTTCCTGGGAGGTCCGAAGTGATGAAAGCCGAGCAGTGGCTGACGGTGATTACCAAAATCCTGAATTTTATGGGTGTCACCGGTAACGACAGAGTGGTGTGCGCCACATTCCAATTCTAGGAGGACGCTCTGGTCTGGTGGGACGTGGTGTCTCAGATCCATGACGTCACCACCATGACCTGGGAAAGGTTCCAGGAACTCTTTAATGCAAAGTATTACAACGAGGCGGTCAGAAGCGCCAAGAGGAAAGAGTTCGCTCACCTGACTCAGCGAGAGAACATGAGCGTCACTGAGTATACTACTCAGTTTGATCGGTTGGCGAGGTTAGCCTCGGGAATTGTGCCGACCGACTTCAGCAAGAAGGAGAAGTATCTTGACGGGTTGAATGCCAAGATCAGGCATGACTTGATGATTACCACGGACGACAGCACCACCTATGCTCAGATGGTGGAGAAGGCACTGCGTGCTGAGGGCGCAGTTGGGTGTATGTCAGAATCAGCCAGTACCCCGGTGAGTGGCGGAGCTCCTACCCCTCCTGCATCAGGCTTTAGCAGGGGGAGTAGCGGTTCGGCCATTGACCAGAGGAAGAGAGCACCCACTGCTTCCGGCGGCTCGAGTCAGAACAAGAGGTTCCGGGGGAACCAGAACAGAGGGAGTCGTCCTGGTGGTACTGAGACCCGATTCTCCTATCCTGAGTGCCCTAGCTGCAAGGGCACCATCGGGGTGAGTGCAAAGGTCAGGGATGCTTTCACTGTGGCATGCCCGGACACTTCAAGAGGGACTGTCCCCAGCTCCGATCAGAGACACCGAGAGCTCCAGCGATACCCACTCCAGCCTGGGTATTCGCCATCACTCAGGCTGATGCAGATGCCAGCCCATCAGTTGTCACAGGTCAGCTTTCTATTAACAACTCGCTATATTCAGTGCTGTTTGATTCTGGGGCTACACATTCTTATGTGGCGGCCAGAGTCTTTAGTAAATTGGGTAGACCGTATGATAGATATGAATCAGGGTTTGGAACCCTTTTACCTGGCGGAGAATTGGTTATCTCCAATAGGTGGATTAGGTCTATGCCGATCAGGATAGATGGTAGAGAGTTAAGTGCTGATATGATACAGATGAGTTTAGTCGAATTCGATATTATTTTAGGAATGGATTTCCTATCTAAATATTCGGCGAGCATTGATTGTAAAAGGAAGATGGTGGTCTTCCAACCGAAAAGTGAGGAACCATTTGTGTTTGTTGGTTCAGATCAGGGATCTCGGATTCCGGTGATCTCGGCTATGTCAGCTAGAGAATTGTTGCTCGGCGGTTGCTTAGGGTTTCTGGCCGTGGTGGTGGACACCACTCGGCCAGATACCATTCGGCCAGAGGACATCAAGGTGGTTCGGGAATTTTTGGATGTTTTTCCCGAAGAACTTCCAGGGTTACCACCTCAGCGGGAGATTGATTTCGTGATAGACTTGGCACCAGGGGTGGAACCGGTTTCCAAAGCCCCGTACAGAATGGCTCCAGCTGAACTTAAGGAATTAAAGATTCAGCTCCAAGGGTTGCTTGACATAGGGTTCATTCGGCCCAGTGTGTCACCCTGGGGAGCCCTGGTTTTATTCGTCAAAAAGAAGGATGGATCTATGAGGATGTGCATCGACTACAGGGAGTTGAACAAGCTAACGGTGAAGAATAAATATCCATTACCTAGGATCGATGATTTGTTCGATCAGCTTCAGGGGAAGACGGTCTTTTCTAAGATTGATCTCCGTTCGGGTTATCATCAGTTGAGAATCCGAGAGGAGGACATTCCGAAGACGGCTTTCCGCACTAGGTATGGACATTACGAGTTTCTGGTTATGTCATTCGGACTAACCAATGCTCCTGCAGCATTCATGGACCTGATGAATAGAGTATTCAAGGATTTCCTCGATATCTGTGTGATTGTGTTTATCGACGACATCCTCGTGTACTCTCAATCAGAAGAGGAGCATGAGTTACATCTTCAGATGGTACTGCAACGACTTCGAGAACATAAGCTTTATGCCAAGTTCAAGAAATGATTCTGGCTATCTCAGGTGTCCTTCCTAGGGCACATTGTGAGCAAAGATGGGATCAAGGTGGATCCCGGGAAGATTGAATCCGTCAGGGATTGGCCGAGGCCGAAGACAGTGACAGAGATCAGAAGCTTCTTGGGTTTAGCTGGGTACTACCGTAGGTTCGTCGAAGGGTTCTCCAAAATTTCAATGCCCCTAACCGAGCTTACAAAGAAGAATCAGCGATTTATTTGGTCAGACAAGTGCGAAGCTAGTTTTCAGGAGCTAAAACAGAGGTTGATTACCGCTCCAGTACTAGCTTTGCCTTCGGACAAGGAGAAGTTCGTAGTATATTGCGACGCATCCAAACAGGGTTTGGGGTGTGTATTGATGCAAGCCGATCGGGTCATCGCTTATGCCTCCCGTCAGTTAAAGGATTATGAACAGCGATACCCGACTCACGACCTAGAGTTAGCCGCGGTGGTTTTCGCATTGAAGATTTGGCGGCATTACCTTTACGGGGAAAAGTGTGAGATCTATACTGACCATAAAAGTCTCAAGTATTTCTTTACTCAGAAGGATTTGAATATGAGACAAAGGCGTTGGTTGGAATTAGTGAAGGATTACGATTGTGAGATCCTCTATCATCCCGGAAAAGCCAATGTAGTGGCCGATGCCCTGAGCAGAAAGGGTCCCGGGCAAGTAGCTAGTATGGTTCAGATCTCACCTCAGCTAGCAGAGGATATGGTTTGATCCAGCATTGAGTTTGTGGTAGGTCAGCTTCACAACTTAACGCTGTAATCTGATCTGTTGGAAAGAATAAAAGTCGCTCAGATGACAGATCCGGAGTTAGTGAAGATCCGAGATGAGGTGTTGGCTGGTCAAGCCAAGGACTTTTCAGTGTCAGACAGTGTGATGCTTTTATATAAAGCCAGAGTTTGTGTTCCGAATAGTGTGGAACTTAGGAATGAGATCTTTGAGGAGGCTCATTCTACCCCGTATTCTCTGCATCCCGGCACCACTAAGATGTACCAAGATTTGAAACTGTACTTCTGGTGGAGCGGTATGAAGAAGAATTTGGTAGAATTCGTATCGAGATGCCTCACTTGTCAGCAGATTAAGGCTGAACATCAGAGACCAGCAGGGTTGTTACAGCCTCTAACCCTACCAGAATGGAAATGGGAGGATATTACGATGGATTTTGTGGTCGGGTTACCTAGGACCACGGGTTTCTTTGATTCCATCTGGATAGTGGTGGATCGATTTACGAAATCTGCTCATTTTCTGCCGGTTAGAACAACATTTCCAGTGGATCAGTTGGCAGAACTGTATGTCAAAGAGATAGTGAGACTTCACGGAGTACCGAAGTCTATAGTTTCGGACAGGGATCCGAAGTTAACCTCCAAATTTTGGCAAAGTTTGCAACGGGCAATGGGTACAAAGATGAAATTCAGTACAGCATTCCATCCTCAGACAGATGGTCAGTCCGAAAGGACAATTCAGATATTGGAGGACATGTTGAGAGCCTGTGTTATGGACTTTGAAGGCTCATGGAATAAATATCTACCGTTGATAGAATTTTCTTACAACAACAGTTATCAGAGTACGATAGGGATGGCTCCCTATGAACTGTTATACGGTAGGAAATGTAGATCCCCTATCCACTGGGATGAGACAGGGGAAAGGAAATACCTAGGTCCAGAGTCAGTACAGCGGACCAATGAGGCAATAGAGAAGATAAAAGCTAGAATGCTTGCCTCACAGAGCAGATAGAAGAGTTACGCAGATCCGAAACGCAGAGATGTTGAGTTCCAAGTAGGGGACCATGTGTTTTTACGGGTATCTCCGATGAAGGGGATTAAATGTTTCGGGAAAAGAGGCAAGTTATGCCCTAGATTTACAGGACCTTTCAAGATTCTCGAGAAGATAGGTCAAGTGGCATATCGGTTAGCATTGCCTCCAGCCTTATCAGCAGTTCACAACGTATTCCATGTCTCGATGTTGAGAAAATACGTTTCAGATCCCTCTCATATACTCAGTTATGAGAGTCTTGAGCTACAACCAGACATGACTTATGAGGAACAGCCAGTGCAGATCCTGGATAGAAAGGATAAAGTCCTTCGGAATAAGACCATAGCATTGGTCAAGGTTCTCTGGAGAAACAGTAAGGTGGAAGAAGCCACCTGGGAGCTAGAGTCAGATATGAGAGCTCAATATCCAGAGTTATTCAGGTTAGATTTCGGGGACGAAATCCTTTTAAGGGGGGATAGTTGTAAAGACCGCTTAGTTAATTTGGAAATTAGCAGTTAATCATGATTATTTATGAAATTATTTATAGCTATTTAAATAATTTGTTATACTGTTATTTATGGAATTCAGAAATGCATGGTTATGTTATTCAGTAGTTTTCATATTTTGCATTTCCGGTGCCCGGTATTTTGGAACTCGGCGTTTGGCTCAGTAGAAATCACAACTTAGCATGTTATTAGTTTTGGACTGGTTTTAGACATTGGGAATGTCGGGAATGGCCGGGAATTTAGAATTTCCCAAAAAAATACCCCTTTAGTATGATTTATGTGGTTTTATGGTGGAGGGGAAAAATGGTCTTTTTGCCCCATTAGTGTTTTGTCTTATGTGAGTTTATTAAATGAAATAATGTTTATTTGTTTAATTAGTGGCTGAAATAAAATGGAATAAGTGGCTTTTATTCATTTTCTCTCATTTCTACACTTAGTCAAAAATTAGAAAGAACATTTCAAAATCACACACTCAAAGCTCTCTCTCTCTCTCTTTTCGGCCAAGGCTTGGCTGCTAGGGCTGGGATTTTTCTGCTCAAATTCTTGTGATTTTCATCTCATCTTTGTGTAATCTAATCAAGGTTTGATCTCTTAGAACTTCCCCTTTGTGTTTTCTTGAGTTTTATGAAAATTTGATGAAATGCATGCATGAATTGTGGCTGTTGTTATTGCTGTGTTTTATTATTAATTTCTGGGGTGTAAGCATGTTAAATTGAGGTGGATTAAGCTGTTAGAAATGCATGTAGGCTACCTTGTTTCAAGTTTGAATTTTCTAGCTCAAAAATGTAAATTTTGAAGAAATTATTGGGAAACTGTTGCTGTATTGTTGTTAATGTTTTTGTTTGTTTTCAGAGATTATATTATGCTAGTTTAAGGGGATTTAAGCTAGTTTGATTGCATGTTAGGTGGTTTTGCTCAAGTTTGAGTTTAGAACTCAAAGCTTGAGCTCCAATGGCATTTTTCGTGTTTGTGGTTTCTGGGTAGGTATGATGCCTTGGAAATGTTATTTGGGATGTATGGAGTAGGTCTGGAAAGTTTGAATCAATTTGGGGTTGAATTGGTTGAGATATGAATTTTTGAAATTAAATACGCGAGGAACCGGAATTCGGTTGTGCATCCCAATTCGGATGGGCTTCGAAAATTCCCGAACCGGAATTCGGTTGGGCAACCTACGCCGGTTGGGGAATTTTCGAACCCGTGTTTTTCCTCGTTTTTATGTTTTAGGGGGTATTGCCATGCTTTTCATCGATAGGGAAACTTTTAGTTCCTAGTTTAAGTCCCCAGGAAGTGATTTAGCGTGTCACTTATAGTGTTGTGATTTTTATGGTTTAGGAGCCTGTAATCCGCTCGGCTAAAGTTCCGGTCGGGTTGGCCAAGCACACACGAATTCGGAATCCGGTAAGATTAGTATAACAGTATGCATATGTAGATTACATGTTGAGCGTGCATGTAGGAAGCCTGTTAGATTACATTAGTTATGTATGTTGGCTTCGAACCATCCAACCCTGTCACGTCGGTACGGAATTTGGAGTATGACCGACGGCCGGAGTATGACCGGTTCGACCGTCAGTGACACTTGGTTGGTGGTTCCGTACTATTGACGTATCCCGTCGGTACGAGCCGGAGTATGACCAAGCGGCGGAGTATTACCGGTTCTACCGATCAGGTGGATATAGTAACACGTCGGTACAGGCTGGAGTATGACCAGCAGCCGGAGTATGACCGGTTCGACCGATCAGGTTGTTACGTGTCAATAGTACCGTTCCTATGAACGTTCAGAACTCAGTACCATGTTGGACATGGCAGTAGTGGCTCAGTACCGTGTTGGACACGGCAGTAGTGGGACTCAGTATCGTGTTGGACACGGCAGTTAGGGTTATGATCAGGGGTTTGGGCGTCTGATCATAACCGGGATTATGTATGAGTATTATTATGCTTTTCTTACTGAGTCTGTCGACTCACAGATCTACGTTTATGTGTAGGTAAAGGCAAGGCTAAAGCTGATGGACCGTGAGCGAGCTTGTGAAGATTGTACATGTCGGGGCGGTTAGGCCTGGAGCGTACGATCATCGGGACAGCGAGGCTGATTTTTTTTAGCTGGTCGTTAGACGATATTTATTTATGTATCAGCTAATCAGTTAAATCTTTTGTAAATGATTTTATAATCGGGATCCCGAGTCTTTTGTAATATTATTTTATAAGTTTAATTAAAAAGCAAAAATTTTAATTAATCACGTTTTTCCATAAACCTCGTTGATTAGCAACGAGCTGCACTGTATGTTTAAAAATCACGTAATACGTCTATGTTAGTTAGGGTGTTACACGCGGGTTCGGGTACCCGTGAGTACCCGCCCCTAATGGGGCGGGGACGTGGCGGGTATGGGTTTAAATATACATACCTGAGTCGAAAACAAGACGGTGGCAGAGGAATAGATACCCGCCCCGAACCTGCCCTGATATGATATATGTATAAATTTAAGTTTTAAAATCATAACTACTACAATTAAAATAACATCATGCTTTAGGCTTTTTATTGATTATACTCATTTTTTTACTATACACACTATTCCACTTAAGTTTATTGTTTTACTGAGTTTTTATGGTTATTTTTTTTTAATTCTCTTTGAGACATCATTTTTTTTCAAAAATATATATGTAATGGGTACTCGATAGGAATCCTTTCTCCGTCGGGTATGGGGGTGAATTTAGAAAGCGGGTATGGGGTTGGGGGAGCTATCCCCGCACCCGCCCGCCCCGTTTACATCCCTAGACCACACCACACCCAAGTTTTGATGGCGTGTGTAAGTCCCATTTTCTATCTTTTTCTCTTCTTCCCTCATGGTATCACCGATTTTTTATTCTCAGCTTAGATTCTAGCTTTGTCGATGTTGCCTTCCTCCATGGCTTCTTGGTGAAGATTTTTAGCGTAGATTAAGCAAACTCTTTGTGTTCTCCATAGGGATCGATGTCGATGAAGGATTTCAAATTGAAATTCTAGGTTTTTGTTGATGAAACTAAAATTTGAAATATGTAATTTTGTATTTTTATTTTGGTTTTAATGGTTTTGAAAATCTATCATGTTGATGGTAATGATGAGATCTAAATCTGAAATGGTGTACTTTTTTGAGTATTTTATTATTTATTAATTATAATTTATATATTCTATATAATAAATTAATATATCAGTTATTATACATTACTTATAAATTATTAAAATCATAAGTTACTCGATAATAATTAAAATTACTTAAAAGTGCTGGAGGGATTATATAAGAACTATATTCATCAATTTGGTTTTTTATTTTTTATTTTTTTAATTTTTTAATGTGTCGGGTGTGAAATTTGCATTGGTTATAGTTCGACGCAAAGTTTTTTGATTTAATTAATAACTAATGCAAAATGTGTGTTGACGCTAAAAAGTGGTCAATACCAGCTTACTAGATTGGCGAGATAAATAATGAGTTTTAGTAAAAAATTTAGAAAGATACACAATTTATAGTAGTTCACTCTCCATGTCGTGATGGTAATAGAACTATTTCTACTTCAAGTTTTCATTTCTTATGAGATGGTAATTACAAAAAAAAAGGCTAAGTATTTAAACTCTAATTTCTAGAGACAGAAACTAGAGAGAGATGCTCTGACCTTGTGGATCTTAGTCAACTAGACAAATGGTCAAATCAAAATCATAATCGAATAAGTAGAAGCCATTTGTCAGCCTGGACGCTGGGTACTTCATTTTCAAGCTCCCGATGTCATTTTAATACTTCTAAGGTTCTTGAACTTAAGGATGAGGTCTCCTACCCCGTTTTTGACCATTCTTGATTCAATGGTTGAATCATATTTAGAATTTGAATGATCAAAACTAGCACACCAAGTTGATTGTCAACCTAGGCACTAGGCCCAATGCTAGGTCAACCTAGGCGCTGGGCTCTGCTTCTAGGCCTTTAGATTTGTAGTTTTCTCCCCGAGTTTACTTGAATCTTCATTATTTTTGATGATACAAAAATGCCCAAAACACTTTTTTGAGAACTTGATTGGAAATAGCCCAAGTTGATAGTATGTCAACCTGGGCGCTGAGCCTAGTACCAAGTGTCAACATGGGGGCTGGGTCCCCTTTATGGCCCTTCGAAAGTTCCGTTTGGTCCTTAGAAATAGTTGAATCCTAATTTTTTCTGAAAATGGAGAACATGCCTGAAAGAATTCTCAGAAAACATCATCATAATCGACCCAGACTGACAAAATGTCAACCTGGGCACTGGGCCAACCCCAAGTGTTAACCTGGGCGTTGGGCTTTGCTTCTGGCACCCAGGAAGTGTTGTTTCTTCCTTAAAACTATCTATTTCCCATTTTTGATGAAGACAAAGATGATCAAAAGTCGAATCATCAATATGATACTTGGAAGTCCCCAGATTGATAAATTATCAACCTGGGCTCTGGGTTCCCATGCACCAAGTGCTCTGGGTGCTAAAAAATGAACTTGCTCTTAATCTGATTATGATGCCTCAAACATGTCCGTGGGAGGTCTAGTTCATGTCCCAATGAAAATTTTGACCCATTTGCACTAAGACGGTCCCAAAAACTGAAACCCTAGTTGAGGATGTCAACCTAGGCACTAGGTGAAACCCTAGGTGCCCAAGTTGACTTCCGGGGTGTAGGTTCATGTAATTTCAGCTCCTGAGTCCTAGATTTGGTTGCTCCATATCTTCATGGTACAGAATACTGAAAGATAGTAAGTTAAAAATGAGTTATAAAAGTCTGAACTTCCATTCCCTAGTTCTCGAAGTCAACCTGGGCGCAAGACTAGGGACCCCTCCTAGGTTGACTTGCTATGACTCGGGACTACTCAACTTCGAGATGTCATCTTTCTTGCCATGTGTAAAGCATTGATGTCCACGTCATCAGGGCTAGTTTTGGTGCAAACATTTTCCCCTAGTCAACTTTACACTTGTGTGAGGTTGACTTAATCACGTGAACTAAACCCGTTTCTCTCAAAACTACCAAGTGGGTAGAAATTTTGATGATCTTGGACAATTGTTTCTATTCTTCAATTATTTCCACTGAGAGTAGGATTTTTAATCCCCATTCCCTGTTGAATAGTGAAATTCAAAATTTTA
Organism: Cannabis sativa; assembly: GCF_029168945.1. Taxonomy (NCBI): domain Eukaryota; kingdom Viridiplantae; phylum Streptophyta; class Magnoliopsida; order Rosales; family Cannabaceae; genus Cannabis; species Cannabis sativa. Next base: position 68,369,010 of record NC_083601.1, read on the forward strand.
AGTATAAAAGTAGAAGAGGAAAGATGATCATATTTTCTTATCATTTATCTTTTCCTTTTCAACTTAAAATTTAGATGACTCTGTTGGAAATTATTTTACCAGGATCTTAGATCTACTCACAAGTATGTTTATTAACATCCTAAATATGAACTTTCTAAAACGATAAATTAAACACATATAAAGTTAAGAAAACCTTACATTGATGCAGCGGAATTAATGTCTCCTTCCACTCAGATCTCTAACCCTTGAATCCTTTCTGTAGCAGAGTATAATCAAGATCTGAGCCCGAATATCCTTCTTCTTCAAGTTTTGATCCTTCACAGTCTTCCAATCTATGATTGAGTTACTGCTTGCTGTGTGTGGGCACTTACTCTTTCACTAGGGTCACGAAAAAGATGAAGGAGAAAAGAGAGAGGGTTTCGGCCAAGGTGTAGAAAGAGGGGAAGGCTCAGTTTTTCTGAAGAGAGAAATTTCTGTCAGAAAGATGATCTGAAAAACTTGTGTTTTGACTGAGCCATCACTTTCTATTTATAAGCAACTACTAGGTCTAGGTTTAGAATTATTTGGCATTAAAATAATGAAAATATTAATTTGAAAAAGCTATTTAAGTGGCCGACCATGGTGTGTTAATGGGCCTCACTTAATTTTGCAATTTTATCAAATTTTATCTCTATTTTCTCAAAAACGCCAATTTTCCAATTCTAACCTTTTAAATGCCAAAACTAATTATTTAATAACTAAAATAGATTATTAAATAATATTGTCATTTAATTTAATTATTAATTAGACATATAAAGTCCATTAATAAATAAATAAACCTAGAAAACTCTTTTCTTTACAATTTCACCCCTGCTTAGTGAAAATTCATAAAATTAGACATAGTCTAACTTTAGAATTATAATTGATCAATCACGAATCAATTAATGAGTCTTACAAGCAGAATGTTCTCAACTAGAATGGGGACCATGGATCTATATGCTGAGCTTCCAATAAGTGAACCAAATTTACCAAGTAAATTCCTACTTATTAATTCTTCGTTGAATCTACTCTTAGAACTTAGAATTGCACTCTCAGACTTATATAGAGCATATTGTATGTTCCACGATATCAATATACTATCTCATTTAACAATTGTTATAATCTTATTGTGATTTAAAGATCCTCTATATAGATGATTTACATCGAGATGGGATTTCTTTACCGTTCTCACCCCTCAATGTATTTTGCCCCTTAAAACACTTAGCTACCTGTAAATGGTGTTTAGTGATCTAATAATTAGTCAGTTAAACTAGAGCTCATCCATTTACTTCTATTTGCTAAGCTCGAAGGGAATCATCACTTCACTGCTATACACCAGTAGAAGCTATAGATTCCATATTTATGTTCAGCACTCCCACTCAATCATACTATCATGTTCCCAAAATATACGTATCACCCTGACCCAAAAGTAGGCTTAACTAATAAATCAAAGAACATGAATAGCACTCCTGAGTTGAGCCTAAGCATATCAGGATTTAGATTCTTTTAATCTTAAGATCAACTACTGATATTGACTTGGAAAGATATGTATAACGGTAAGTTTGTAATATCTTAACTTAGTTGCAATATCGGTCCAGTCCAATGTATACTCCATACATTCGAAACTAGTATACTTTACTAATGTCCTGGAAAGAACATAACACTTACTCCAAGTGTAAGTACACATCATCGCTGATTATCACATTAGTGTAAATCCAATAACACTGATGAAACAGGGACCAAGTCTTTTGATTCATATGATCACAATCACATTCCACTGTGTTGACGATACTGTAATTGTGAATAAACATATGATCTGGATTTAACTGATTTTGTGTGTATGAATGTAATAAACATATTAAACATATTAAACCATTAGCATGTAAAATTCATGCAAACATCAATCACTTCAAATTTCTTATATTGATAACTAATCAGATTGTAAAGAGTTTTATTTAGGGCATAAAACCCAACAAACTCCCACTTGCACTAATATAAAACAAACTGTGCAAATAGGTCAATCTGATGTCTTGATCTTCAGATCAAGTGTAGTATATTTGAATCCACCCAAACTTCTGGAAACTAGTTCATAAATACACTTATCAAACATCCTTTACTATATGCTTTACTCATCAAGGGATACTGAAATCTTTACTGTTTTAAAAGTACATCTGAATTAACAGAAGACATATCTCTCATATTTTAAAATATGTAATTGAGATAATACAGTGTAGACTTTTCTTTAGTGATATAACTTTCTGGTATTTCGAATACACAAAGTTATAATTCTTCTCTGGTAGAGCTTGAATTATTATACAATAATTCCTCCACCCCCAAAGTAAGTACCATCTTATAGAATTTCGAAATTAGATGGTGAGATACAAAGACAACTGATACACAGTTCCTTAATATATATCATATAGATCACTTTCATAAATCCTTCTTGAATATCTTCTAATGTTCCCTATTTGATTACATCTCAGATAGCTCCCACTCAATACCAGATGTCTGGTTAAATAATACTTTTAACCTCTGATTGTTTAGAGAGTTACCTAGTTGTGACTTTTGTATTAGTCTGAAACTTTAAGTCAAGACTAAGTCATCAACATAGCAGACTAGTATTTGAAGTGAAAAATACATGCCAGAGATAAAGTAATCAAAATTAAGATACCATCAAATTTTTATGAGGATTAAGAATTCCTTGTTTCAAGTCATTCGAATGGACTGAACTAGAGTTCTTTCTCTTATTCTCATAATTCTGATAAGCTATACCTATCCATGTGAATGGTTAGATTTGCTTTTCAGTATTGTTCTTAAGTACCTATCACAATTATCAACCTAATGAAGATGGGTATAGAACTTTAAAATTCTCCCACTCAATTAAGGTAGTGTGAAACTTTAACAAAGAACTTTCAAAGGTATCAAACTTTTACTTACAACAGTAAAATCGAAATGGCACATACAATCAAGATCAAGAATTTATATTGACAATAGCTGACTCATTATATTACTTCTATGTTTAAACAAGATATGTGTTTCATAGGGAATTGTGGAATAGATTCCACCCCTAAGAATATAGAGATTATGATCCACCCCTAAAGGTTGTAAAGATCATGATTCTCTTAGTGTGATAGAGTTTATGTGGAGTTGAATACTATCCAGAGTTCATTAGATATAAAAGATCGTTAAACTGCATAGTTTTCTTAACTTTTCTCCACCCCTATCAGATCATAAGATCCTTTTATTAAACAAATTCTTAATAATTGTATGAGAATTAACAATTATTGATAAACATAGAATAATTTCTAGTGTTTATTTAATATAACTCTATGAAGAGTTGTAAATATTATAGAATTTGCATCAATAATAAAAACACTTACACATACAAACATACAAATATAATGTGGTAATTGTTGATGAAGATAAAATAAATGAAGCTCAATCTCATAATTTGCAATAGGGAATTTCGAAAAAAAAAAATAAAACTTTATTAATAAAAAAAAATGTATTGCAACAATATGAGAGAAACAGGGATAAATATCCCTAACTTAAATTTGAAATCCAAATTGTTTTTAAACTAAAACAATTAATTCAAAAAATTGAAGAGCTTCATCTTCATCTGGACGATTTCACCCTTGGTCCAGCTTGCTGATCCAACTCAATTGAGTTCAAGTAGCTTGGCCTATAAGAAGAAGAAAACAAATAAACAAAGTTAGTCCAGAATCATAAATCCAATTGGATAACAATTCACTAAACTCTTAAAGTTTATAATTTGAAATACCTTGTTTCTTTGCAAGAAGTTTAGGACACTGGGGTTTCCAATGACCTTTCTCATTGCAGTAGAAACACTTTCCTTTAAGTGTAGCATCACCAGAAGGAGCAGCCTTTTTCATGGCTTTTGTTCGCTTCTTGGTGTTCTTCCACTTCTTCTTCGATTTGGGCTTTGAAGCAGAGGCAACATTTGCTTCAGGTTTTATCGTCCCATTACCATTCCCAGGATTGTGAGGTTTACTCCCTTTCTTCTTGGGTCCTCCAATCAAATTTTCATAAGTTCGAAGGTCATTGACTAATTCATGAAAGTCAATTTCCTTCTTATTCATGACATAATTTGATGTATATGGTAGAAAAGCTGGAGTCAGGCTATTCAAGATAAGACTAACTTGAGTAGCACTGTCTATTTCAGCACCATGATCCTAGGCTTCTTGGAAATAACTGGACATGAGGAGAACATGGTCACACACGTTTTGATGAGGTTCCATCCGTGCATTAATGTACTTCTTTGTCGCGTCAAAGCGTGACTGAAGTGATGCCTTACCGAATAGCTCATTTAACTTCGTCATAACTTCAGCAGCCTTCTCGGTTTTAGAAAACCGAGTTTTGAGGGTGTCAACCATGCTAGAAAGCATAAAGTATAGAGCTTTGTCATTTGCTTTCTGCCAACGCTCATACTTTTCTTTCACAGCTTTGGATGCATTGTCCCCAGGCACTTCAGGTGACGGCTCAGTTAAAACAAACAAGGCACTTTCTCCTATGAGAGCAATATTAATGTTCTCATTCCACTTATTAAAGTTAGATCAATTCAGCTTATTTTCAGTCAACAGTGATAACATGGGATTCATTTTGACAAAACAGAATACTACAAAATAATAGAAATCAACAAATAGAAATTAAATAATGGTTTAACACACAAAATCAATTCAGAAATTATAAGCACATAGCAAGTAGGAATGATATGAGAAAATACTTAAAAAAATCAATCCTAAATAATTTCCAAGGTTTTCAACAAACTGATATCAGTGTCCCGTTTAGGCGAGAGTCAAAGCTACCATCCATTGAATAGAGTTGTCAGCTCATCTAAAATGTTAAACATTCTAGCAACCTTTTATTCGATCAAGATTGGAATCCAGCGTTGTCCCGTTTAGGCGAGAGTCAAGGCTATTCTATCTCATGAGCTTCTACCATTGTTTCGCAATTTGCAAGCCAAATATGGTCGCCACTTATCATGCGAGATTAAACGGTGCGAAATTGCTAATGAACGTTCCTCCATTAGGGAGGATTACTCACTAAAACAAACACGGTGTAAAACCCACAATGGAGATCGAATATCTTAATAATAATAAAGCTCATTATTTAAAATGTATTTTCTTTATTATTCTAATAAATAAATCTCATTAAATTCTATTTAAGAATTAAAATTCAAAAAATAAGAACTTAATATAATATTTATAAAATTATACTTAGATGGTGATTGAAATAAAATTAATTATTTCCATCTTAGTAATAATCTTAAATATAAATATTAAGGAAATTAATTTAAGTTGAATTAAATAAATAATTAGCAACTTAAAAATTTCCTTTGAGAATATATTTATTGGGTTCGAAAATTTAAAGTATATAAAATATACACTTTTCGAAAAATAATAAAAAAATAGAAAAGAAATACTTCAAGCAAAAATATCACCTATCTAGATTTTCTTTTGACTAGTTAATTCAATTTCTAATAATATATATATATATTTTAAATTCATTTATTTTAAATTAATCAATTAAATGAAAAAAAATCATTGATTGTAGTTGGCCCAAGAATTAATTAAAATAAATAATTAATTTACAACTCAATCTATTTTTCAAAATAAAAAATTCGAAAATATTGCATAAATAAAATGCAAATTTCGAAATTGATTAATAAAATAAAAAAAATATATATATATTGAAAATTATTTAAATTTAAGTTGAAAAATTAAATTTCAACCTAAAAATAATTTTCTATTTAATTAAGTGTCATGAAAAATCAATAAATATTTAAGTATCATGATGAAAATCAACTTAGATATTTAGATTCTTCAAGTTAATTAAATGTATTAAATTCAAGAAATAAATAATTAAGTGTAGAGAAGGCTTAATTATTAATTTCTATTTAATACTAGGAAAAATATACTTAATAAAATTGTACCAAAATTAATTATTTAAATAATTAATTTCACAAAGTATAATTTTCCTATTTAAATATTAGAAATAATAAGTAGTCTAGAAATTACTATCTAGAAAATATCTTATTTGACTAAGTATCTTTTCAAAAACAATTTGAAAAATATCTAATTTAAGTTATATAGAAAAAATCTAAAACTTAAATAATTTCAAATTTAGATTTAATTAAATATCAAAATTAAGTTGTAACCACTTAATTTGAAGATATCTTTTTAAAGTTAATATTTGAAAAGATATTAACCAAAAAATATCTAAAATATTCCATTTTAAGTTAATATTTTAAAAGATATTAACTTAAAAAATATCTTAAGAATCTTTAATAACTAATGCCTAGGATTCCTCAACTTGATTTAAAATTTAAATCAAATATTCATATTTAAGTTAGATAAGAAAAATCAGTTGATACAACTAATTTATAACTTAAATAGGAATATTTAATTAAATAAGCTCCAGAAAGAATCTTAGTTAGTTAAAATTCAACATTTAATTAAATACAAGAAAAATACAAATAGTTTGTCTAGAAATAATATCTAAACTAAAAGTTTTTTTCTTAAAATTAACTTTAAAATATTAAAATGAAAATAAATTTTCATATATTTTAAAAGTTAATTATGTTGCTAATTCAATTTTATTAGGTCAAACTAATATAATTAACCTAGTACAGTTATTCAAATCAGGCAAATGGGCCTTCACAATTGGGGTAGTTCATGTGAGCGGGTGCTGGGTTCAGTATGTCGTACCCACTTCTATGGCTCCCAACTCTCACACAAGGCCCAAAAGAGAGGAATTTAACCTTAAAATGAATAACTGTTATTAATTGAATAGGTCCAATAACTAAATGGACCAAAATAAAATCTATCATGGTGTGACATTTTATTTAGCAACAACCTATATGCATCTATATAATAAAATAAACACAAAGGCTCACACAGGCACACTTTGGATGGATCCTATCATGTTGCTAGGTCATACACAGATGAAAGAAGATTGTAAAATTTACCTGTTACAAATTATTAACCTGACCAAGGGAGCCATCAGATCATTAGATCTGGCAAAAAGTAACCATGGCTATTTGCAATCAAGTAATAATAGGTTTTGAAAAAACTTACATACAAGTTTAAACCATATACTCCTGCAACAAGGTTAGCTGGATAGTTGGAAGTAGGATTTATTTAATTTTAAATAAATAATTTCGAAAAATAAATAATTAAATAATTAAATTAAAAATAAAATTTAATTTAATTTTCGAAAATAAATAAAAAAAATATTTATTTCGAAAATAAAAAATTTAAATTTCGAGATTATTAAAAAAAATATTTAAAATTAAACCTACAATTTTGAAAAAATTAGGTTTCAACCAACCTAAATATCATTTCAAAAATTTGCTAACTACTTTTAAAATTAAATGTTATTTTAAAAATAAAAATTAAATAAAAATTAGGAAAGATAAATGAAATATCTTTTCAGATTTTAAATTTAATTTAAATAAATAAAATAACAAAATTTAAAAGTTAGCAAAATATCTTACATCTATTTAAAATTACATGATTATAAATATCTTATTTTAAATTTAAATAAGGTCAAAATATCTAAAAAGATTTAATTTTAAAGAAAATATCTTAAAAGATAAGATATAATTAAAAATATCTTAAAAGATAAGATATCTTAAAAAAATATCTTAAAAGATTTTATAAATATCTTATAAAATCTGACCTTAAATTTAAAAAAAAAATAAGATATAATCAAATTTAAAAATAAGATAGATTTTTAAGCAAGAAGATAGATACTAATTCTATTCAAATTCAAATTACACTAATATCTTGAATTAAATTTAAAAAATATTAAATTAATTCAAAATGATAATTAGAATTGAATTAGGAATAGTAATAGTATATATACAAAACCATACAAAAAATCAGAAGTTAATTCCATGAAAAAGCATGAAAAATCGAAGAAAAACGAAAAATTGTGAACTGTACGGACAGTTCTGCGATCGCAGGAAAATATCAGCACAGCCCCGATTTTTTCCAAATCTTCAAAAAATCATAACTAATTCAAATAAAATCCAATTAAGTTCTGTAAAAGGCTAACTTGCTTAATTGTTTCCATAGTATCCAATAAAAATAATTCCAGAGATAAAATCGCAATTATTTTTCACGAAAATTTTACAAACATCAATCAATCATCAAATAACACTCAATACAACATGATACCATCCAAAGAACATACAAACAATCGTTTTAAAGTCCAAATTTCATGTAAGTAAATCAATTACCATGGCTCTGAGGCCATTTGTTGGAAATTATTTTACCAGGATCTTAGATCTACTCACAAGTATGTTTATTAACATCCTAAATATGAACTTTCTAAAACGATAAATTAAACACATATAAAGTTAAGAAAACCTTACATTGATGCAGCAGAATTAATGTCTCCTTCCACTCAGATCTCTAACCCTTGAATCCTTTCTGTAGCAGAGTATAATCAAGATCTGAGTCCGAATGTCCTTCTTCTTCAAGTTTTGATCCTTCACAGTCTTCCAATCTATGATTGAGTTACTGCTTGCTGTGTGTGGGCACTTACTCTTTCACTAGGGTCACGAAAAAGATGAAGGAGAAAAGAGAGAGGGTTTCGGCCAAGGTGTAGAAAGTGGGGAAGGCTCAGTTTTTCTGAAGAGAGAAATTTCTGTCAGAAAGATGATCTGAAAAACTTGTGTTTTGACTGAGCCATCACTTTCTATTTATAGGCAACTACTAGGTCTAGGTTTAGAATTATTTGGCATTAAAATAATGAAAATATTAATTTGAAAAATCTATTTAAGTGGCCGGCCATGGTGTTGTTAATGGGCCTCACTTAATTTTGCAATTTTATCAAATTTTATCTCTATTTTCTCAAAAACGACAATTTTCCAATTCTAACCTTTTAAATGCCAAAACTAATTATTTAATAACTAAAATAGTTTATTAAATAATATTGTCATTTGATTTAATTATTAATTAGACATATAAAGTCCATTAATAAATAAATAAACCTAGAAAACTCTTTTCTTTACAATTTCACCCCTGCTTAGTGAAAATTCATAAAATTAGACATAGTCTAACTTTAGAATTATAATTGATCAATCACGAATCAATTAATGAGTCTTACAAGCAGAATGTTCTCAACTAGAATGGGGACCATGGATCTATATGCTGAGCTTCCAATAAGTGAACCAAATTTACCAAGTAAATTCCTACTTATTAATTCTTCGTTGAATCCACTCTTAGAACTTAGAATTGCACTCTCAGACTTATATAGAGCATATTGTATGTTCCACGATATCAATATACTATCTCATTTAACCATTGTTATAATCTTATTGTGATTTAAAGATCCTCTATATAGATGATTTACATCGAGATGGGATTTCTTTACCGTTCTCACCCCTCAATGTATTTTGCCCCTTAAAACACTTAGCTACCTGTAAATGGTGTTTAGTGATCTAATAATTAGTCAGTTAAACAAGAGCTCATCCATTTACTTCTATTTGCTAAGCTCGAAGGGAATCATCACTTCTATACACCAGTAGAAGCTATAGATTCCATATTTATGTTCAGCACTCCCACTCAATCATACTATCATGTTCCCAAAATATACGTATCACCCTGACCCAAAAGTAGGCTTAACTAATAAATCAAAGAACATGAATAGCACTCCTGAGTTGAGCCTAAGCATATCAGGATTTAGATTCTTTTAATCTTAAGATCAACTACTGATATTGACTTGGAAAGATATGTATAACGGTAAGTTTGTAATATCTTAACTTAGTTGCAATATCGGTCCAGTCCAATGTATACTCCATACATTCGAAACTAGTATACTTTACTAATGTCCTGGAAAGAACATAACACTTACTCCAAGTGTAAGTACACATCATCGCTGATTATCACATTAGTGTAAATCCAATAACACTGATGAAACAGGGACCAAGTCTTTTGATTCATATGATCACAATCACATTCCACTGTGTTGACGATACTGTAATTGTGAATAAACATATGATCTGGATTTAACTGATTTTGTGTGTATGAATGTAATAAACATATTAAACATATTAAACCATTAGCATGTAAAAATTCATGCAAACATCAATCACTTCAAATTTCTTATATTGATAACTAATCAGATTGTAAAGAGTTTTATTTAGGGCATAAAACCCAACAGACTCCTCGAGTGATTTCCTTTGAGCTGAGATATTGTGAAATCATGCTGACATTAGAACGTCAACATTTACTCTAATCCTTGGTTGTTGTCTTAGCATTGAATCTCTTATCACATTGTGTGATTATGTGAATATTGATGTAGACTTGAAGTTCTTTAGCATTCTCTCGACTATGTTTTAGAGAAGGTGGTCTTGTTCATCTCTTTGGTTTTATAGTAGAGGAGGCCTTTGTTAACTCCTTAGCTTTGCAACGGAGGAGGCATTCAACATCCCCTTGGCTTTGCAGCGGAGGAGGCCTTCATCATCTCATCAGCTTTACAGCAAAGGAGGTCTTCATCATCTCCTTAGCTTTACAGCAAATGAGGTCTTCGTCATCTCCTCAGCTTCACAACAGAGGAGGTCTTCATCATCTCCTCAACTTCACAGTAGAGGAGGTCTTCTTAACGAATGTCAATGATGTATTGTAGCAGTCGCTGGTTGTTCTATGGTAAATTGAGTAAGTGACCAACTCCCGAATTAATATACTCAAGATAGGGGTGATGTCTTCCCCGACTTGTGTGCACCTTAGAGTGATTACGGGTGCGGTCTCTATTTTTTCCTTGGTCTTTAACCTTAGAATTCTTCATCGTCTGTTCTGTTGTATTCACAACGGAAGAGGCCTTTTTCGTCCCCTTAGATGTCATGACAGTGAAGGAGGTCTTCCACTTCCCCTCGGCTGTTATCACAGCAAAGATCTTCTTGGAAAATATCAATGATGTGTTGTAACATTTGCATCCTACTCTTTGGTTACCAAGGAGATAGTCGATACCAACTGCTGTCAAGAACTTGACAAACAAGTGATAGATGAGTGAGATGGCTTGGAGGTCAATGGGTGTTGACCTTATAAGGAGACTCTGTGTTGATCACTATGAAAGTAGTTATAGTGATGTTTTCCACGAGATAGTTTCGACTGTGAGTGGCTTTCTTATTTTACCACAAGGAGCGATGTCGACTCACATGCAATCATACATGAGATGCTTGCGTGGCTCCGGATATCTTAGGGAGTGGCCCACTCTTTTCATGGTCTGTTTTGATTAGAATATTTCGTGATGCTTGATTATTAACCATCACATTTTTTTCATGATATTTAAAATTTTGTTGAAACTGTCTAAGCTTTACTACTCTTGCCCCAGCGTTGATCTCTTAGTGACTGGGTATCTTGAAGATATTTGTTGTGAGTAAGATTGTAATATCTTAGAAACCTAATTATAATAATTAAGGTTTATTATGTATTATGAATTAATTAGCAGGATTATGATCCTACTAATCTAATTCAGCGTGAATTATGAATTTTGCCATAAGTAGATAAATAAGCGTAATTTATTATTTACGGAGATTTATTTAGAATTTGTGAATAAAATGTAAGTTATTTGTGGAATAAAAGTATTTTCAGGTTTATCGACCTCAGAAACCCAATCGAAGGCTAAACAAAACATGTTTAGTTAGAAATTTTAATGGGATTATTGAGGTAAGTTAGTTTTAAAATTATCAGAGTAATTTAGGGTACTCGGGTTAACCAAATGCCTCAGGGTTAGAAATTTCTTAATAGCTAAAAAATGGCAAAATAATATTTTCTTAATTATTATTATTATTATTATTATTATTATTATTATTATTATTATTTGTTATTATTATTATGAATTGAAAAGTATATATATAAAAAAGATAAGTATTAATCAAAGTTAAGAAAAACAAAGTTAAAATTCTCTTCTCTTCTCCTTCTCTCTCGAGCTAAGAAACACCACCGCCATCACATTTTTTCCTTCATTTCTTTTCCTAAAAAACACCAACTCCTTAAATTTTTTGTGGCAGCTAGAGGTGTAGCAAGTTGAAGTGGAAGCTAAGGTAAGGTTTCGTTCTTTTCTTTTTTTGAAAAACTTTAGGTTTGAAGGTTGACTTTTTATTTTGTAATTACTGAGAGTTTAGTGAGCTTTGAGTTTTGTTTTTGGGGTGTTTTGGGATTAGTTTTGATGCTCATTTGATAGTTGTGCTGTTGTTTTTGGATGAGAGTCAAGTTTGAGTTTTTAAGCTCAACGCTTGAGTTCTCATGATATTTTTCATGTTAGGCAGGATTTTGATTTCTATTACATATAGATTGTTGTATGGATATTGTATGATTGTTTTGTGAAGTTTGGAATGAACTGGTTATGTTTTGGTGAGATTTTGAGAAGTTGAAAATTGGGGTTTCACATTTCTTATAGAAAATGACAGAACGTTTCCCTGACAGGAACCACTGAAAATGACTTGCCATTTTCTAATCGGCTTATTGTTTTTATTGGTGTTTAGAACCCTCATTTTTCATGTTTTCTCGATGTTTAGGGTGTTGGTACCCTAGTGACCTATAGGGGGACTTACGGTGATGAATTAAGGACTTATAACGGGTTAGATCAAGTGCGTAACTGTTATTTTCGTTGTTGAGACATAGCGCCCGGGATTGTTGATCTTCTCCATTCAGGTCGACCAACATACCTAAATTGAAACTTGAGGTAAGAAAAATATATTCATACCACACAACATGTTAAGATACAATTATTATCGTTATGAGTCGATACGATTATCACCATTGTTGAGTCAAGTTTGAGCTCAAACATCACAATCAGCCCACAAAATCACTCCAAATAAACTTTTAACAACTCAATAAAACTTCAGAAAACAAACCCCAACCACCTAGGGTTTGGACAAAACCAATTCCAAAAATTTGCATGTTCAAACTATCTAAAACTTACCAAAATTAAAGGAAAGAGTTCTAAGGTTTTACTTTGTGTCTTTACCAGTAAATTCCCACTAATTTCTTGCTAAAATAAACTTAAAAATTACAGCTTAATTAGTGTATGGTTCTCTTTGGTTCAAGAGAGGTCACGAGAGAGAAAGTTCAAAAAATAGATTTTTCTTATTTTTTAAAAAGATAAACTTAATAATTTTTTGTTTTATCTTTTACTATTGCTGCTAGAAAAATTAAGAAAAAGGGTTTGCTAAACCACTAAAAGACAAAGTCAAGCCCCTAAGTAAAATTATTTTTTTGCCCCTTACTTCACATTTAAGCAACCTTAAATCTTAGGAGTAAAATGGTCAAATACCATCACCTCGCCTAACTCCTAACTCCGGTATTCTAAATATTAATTAAATATACTTTGCCAAAAGAAAGGTTCTAAACCAAACCCATATGACTCTAATGACTAAACCATCACATTTCTATTGGTACCGAGCAAAATTCACAAAAATATTAAATTGGACATATGTTATATATAATACACTCAGAGTTTAATAAAATCTCTACAATTGCAAAATTATAACACTGATGTCTATTTCTTAAAAATAGGATCCACATAAACCAATAAAACTAAAACTGTGATTTTTATTACTGAAGGAGAAGATTATTGTATTGATCTTCTTGATTGATGCCAAAGCTTTTCTCATTCCCACATCAACGTCTTCTTTTGTGAGGGGTTCAAGAGCAGTTGTCTGAGAGTGGTTCGGTTCGGCTCAACGACGTCCTCCGTTTTAAATTTTTGTTTTCATTTATTAATTTACTATTATTAGTTTAATTCCAATTAATGTTTTTATGGGGTTAGAATTATAAGGAGTTCATTCCTTAATTAATTTTAATGGTGTGATCATATTTATGTGTTAAAACTAATTTAGTTTTTCCATTAGTTTTGTCTTTTGACATGGTTCTTTAGTCTTGTCTTTTGACATGGTTTTTTAGTCTTTTCCTTTTAGTTTTTTCTGGTTCGAGTCTTGTCTTTTGGCGTGGGTTGTGTAGTTCAAAATCATCATGGTGCTATGGTAGAAGCATTCAAGAAGGGAAAGATTGGATGTGTTTAACCCGAAATTGCTGAGATAATAGACATTAAAGAAGCATTGAGTTGGATTGCAACTCATTCATGGGATAGAGTCATGTTGGAAATAGATAGCTTGGTGTGTGTCCAAGCGATTCAGAACGATATTTTATGCCTTCACAATTTGTGTTTTGTAAAACGATTTGCAAATAAGTTGGCTCATTGCTTGGCAAGAGACTCTTATTTCTCTACAGATCGTGTGCTTCAGTTGGAGGACTGTTCCTCTGAAGTGCGTTCTATTATTTTGAACTATTTTATTAATTAATAGATCTTATTATTTTTATTAAAAAATAATAGGATCCACATAATCAATTATTTATATATAATTATAAAATATAATTAATAAATACTAATAGTTTGACTAATCTATATTCTGAGTATGTGTTCATTACAATAGATATTTTGTTAAAAAGAAACAGTATATAAACATATATATAAGTGTATATAATTTTTTTTCTTTTTTAATATTGGGATAATTCGAAATTGAGACATTCTTTTTATAAAAAATTAGTGTAGAACTATTAGAGTATGCCAACGACCACTATACAAGTGTATAATTAACTTTGAGATATATATACCCTAATTGATTTATTCCTATTATTTTTGTGGGTCTCTGGAATTTGTTGGTATGATATGATCAATATTCCTCATAATCGTGCAATTTAAATTTGGTTCTTTTTTTATTTTTCCTTAAAAATAATTATAATAACATTCTTTTGTCTTACATATATATCGTTTTCCATTTAACACAATATGCTATTGTTTTTTTTTTTGATAATTATGTGCTAGTTTTTCTTGGGTAAAGAATAAATTCCAACTTTTCATTTGTAGTTCATATTTTAAAGAATCTATATATCTACATTTTCCTTTTTGTCATTTCTTTATCTTCGGACGTGGAACCTATATAATTTGCAAAGAGTGAGTTCAGTTCCATGTGCTTTTCCCAAAAGAAAAGAGTTATAGTTGTTCTATATTCTCTTTCCACTTTCCAAATTGTGGAATTTACACCAAAGATTAATACATAAATAAGAATCAATAATGATCAGTCCTTAAAAAAAAATCAGTAATCAGTAATTAATTATTAACAGAGAAACTTATAAAAATACTATTTTAAAAAATTTACAAAAATATTGAGACACGTAAATTTTTACATTTTATTTTATTAAATTTACAAAAATATTGTGTTAAATTTCAAAATCATAAAAATACTATATTTCAGTAAAATAAAAAAAAAAAACTAATACAGCTAAAAATAACTCTAAAACAACTTAACAAATAACATGAAAATAACTATAAAACAACAAAAGGATAATAAAAGTAACAAAATATTGACCTAATTGCAATAAACAAAACAAAAATATTCATAAAAAAAAAAAGAAAAAGCAAAATAATATTAACTCCTCAATATATTTTTGAATCATTAATATTTTTGTCCCCTGAACTTTTGGCATTACGTGAATTTGCTCTCTAAAATATACGGCTTATTAAAAATTCTCTCTAAAATATAACAGTTACAAAATTATGCATATTCTCTTAGGTTCAGTTTCTTTTATTGTCAAAAAATAATATTTTTACCCCTGAACTTTGACCAATATAAAATTTTACCTTCTTTTATTAAAAAAATTAATTTTAAAAATTATAATATTCTTTTAATTTTGAAAAAAAAATAATAAAAAGTTTTAAAACAACTTAATAAAAATATAAATCAATTACAAAATATTAATTTTACTTAAAAAAAAACTTAAATTATTCTTAAAAAAATATTTTCAAACTTTATTTTATTTATAAGCAAGTATCTTAAAAAATTAAACCAAAATTATTGAGAATCTAATAAATAATTTAAATAAACTAATATTTTTGAAAAAAAAAAAATCAAACTTAGTTATATTTATAAACTCATATCTTAACAATTAAAGAAAAATAGTTAAAAATTCAATAAAAATATAAAGTTATTTTGACAAAAAAGTTAGAAATCAAACTAAAAAAAATGTTATGTTCATTTAAACAATAAACACAAAATAGACTCAAGGTTGTTCTCGTAAAATTTAGTTTTTACAAAAATTAAATTTTTATATATTTTTTTAATATCTAAATAATTTTTTTTAATAAAAATTAAATAATTTCTTAAATCACTCAATTAGTTTTAAAATTTTAATTTCTTTTTTAATTTTCTTAATCATTCAAAATGAGTTTTTTTAAGATCTAAATTAATTTTCTAAGATTTACTAAAAAATATTGAATCTTTCTCATTTTTATTTTGAAGGGGTACGATTTGGTATTTGTCAAAGTTTAGGGTCAAAATTACTAATTTACAAAGATACTTCAGTATTTAATTGGAATAATGGGATTGGAACCGAACATAAAGACTAAATTTCTATAAATGTAAATGTTCAGGGGGGATTCTTAACAAGCCATATATTTTAAGGGGGAGAAAACCAGTAATGTCAAAAGTTCAGGTAGAAAAATTGCTAATATATTATGATTCTTTTACTTAGCTTTGACAACTTGATTTATTTTTTTGTACTATTTAATTATTTTTTCATAGAATTTGTTGTTACAACTTTATTCTTTCAATGTTTTTTTTTTCTTTTCTGTTTTGAGTTAGTGATAGTTAAAATGATAATTTATTTTTTAAAAGTTAAATAAATAGTTACATTAATAATAGAAATAATAAAATCTTATGATTTGAAAATGAGGTATATAATATAACGAGTTATATATAATAATTATGCCAATATCTACTATTGTACATCGTGCCGATTAAAAAAACAAAAAATTGTATCATTGTATTTCAAAAAAATGTGTCAAAAAAATAAATTAAATATATGTATATACATCTACAAAGCAACACCCATACAACAAAAAAAATTACCAGGAATAAACTAAAAATATGTTGGAATTTATTTTACCAGGATCTTAGATCTACTCACAAGTATGTTGTTTAACACCCTAAATATGAACTTTCTAAAACGATAAATAAACACATATAAAGTTAAGAAAACCTTACATTGGTTGCAGCGGAATTAATATCTCTTTCCACTCAGATCTCTAACCCTTGTATCCTTTCTGTCGCAGAGTATAATCAAGATTTGAGCCCGAATGTCCTTTTCTTGGTGTGTGATCCTTCACAGTCTTCCAATCTATAATTGAGGTACCACTTGCTGTGTGTGGGCACTTACTCTATCACTAAGGTTCGAAATTGAGAAGAGGAAAAGAGAGAGGGTAGGTTCGGCTATAGAAGAGAAAAGGGAAAGGCTCAGTTTTCTGAAAAGTTGATTTTCTAAAAAAGTAGTAATTTTGACTAAGCCATCACTTTCTATTTATATGCAACTACTAGGTTTAGGTTAGTAATTATTTGGCATTAAAATAATAAACATGTCAATTTGAAAAAACATCCCAAGTGGTCGGCCATAGGTGTTAATGGGCCTTACTTGGATTTTACAGTTTTCACAATTTTTATTTCTATTTTCTCAAAAACGCCAATTTTCGAATTCTAACCTTTTAAATGCCAAAACTAATTATTTAATAACTAAAACAGATTATTAAATAATATTGTCATTTAATTTAATTATTAATTAGACATATAAAGTCTATTAATAAATAAATAAACCTAGAATCTCTTTTCTTTACAATTTCGCCCCTGCTTAGTGAAAATTCATAAATCAGACATAGTCTAACTTTAGAATTATAATTGATTAATCACAAATCAATTATTGAGTCTTACAAGCAGTATAGTCTCAACTAGAATGGGGACCATGGATCTATATGCTGAGCTTCCAATAAGTGAACCGAATTTACTAAGTAAATTCCTACTTATTAATTCTTCGTTGAATCCACTCTTAGAACTTAGAATTGCACTCTCAGACTTATATAGAGCATATTATATGTTCCACGATATAGATATGCTATCTCATTTAACCATTGTTACAATTTTATTGTGATCAAAGATCCTCTATATAGATGATTTACATCGAGATGAGATAATTTTACCGTTTACACCCCTCAACGTATTTTGCCCCTTAAAACACTTAGCTACCTGTAAATGATGTTTAGTGATCTAATAATTAGTCACTTAAACAAGTGCTCATCCATTTACTTCTATTTAGCTAAGCTCGAAGGGAATCATCACTTGACTTCTATACACCAGTAGAAGCTATAGATTCCATATTTATGTTCAGCACTCCCACTCAATCATACTATCATGAAACCAAAATATACGTATCACCCTGACCCAAAAGTAGGCTTAATTAATAAATCAAAGAACATGAATAGTACTTCTGAGTTGAGCCTAAGCATATCACGATTTAGATTCTTTTAATCTTAAGATCAACTACTGATATTGACTTGGAAAGATATAACGGTAAGTTTATAATATCTTAACTAAGTTGCAATATCGGTCCAGTCCAATGTGTACTCCATACATTCGAAACTAGTATACTTTACTAATGTCCTGGAAAGAACATAACACTTACTCCAAGTGTAAGTACACATCATCGTTGATTATCACATTAGTGTAAATCCAAAACACATGAAACAGGGACTTAGTCTTTTGATTCATATTATCACAATCACATTCCACTGTATTGACGATACTGTAATTGTGAATAAACACATGATCTGGACTTAACAGATTTTGTGTGTAAATATAATAAACATATTAAACCATTAGCATGTAATATTCATGCAAACATAAATCACTTCAAATTTCTTATATTGATAACTAATCAGATTGTAAAGGGTTTTATTTAGGGCACAAAACCCAACAAACTCCCACTTGCACTAACATAAAACAAACTGTGCAAATAAAGCAATCTGATGTCTTGATCTTCAGATCAAGTGTAGTATATTTGAATCCACCCAAACTTCTGGAAACTAGTTCATAAATATATTTATGAAACATCCTTTACTATATGCTTTACTCATCAAGGGATACAGAAATCCTTACTGTTTTAAAGGACATCTGAATAAACAAAAGACATATCTCTCATATTTTAAAATGTGGAATTGAGATAATACAGCGTAGACTTTTCTTCAGTAAAATAACTTTCTGGTAATTTCGAATTTACAAAGTTATAAATCTTATCTGGTAGAGCTTGAATTATTATAGAATAACTCCTCCACCCCCAGAGTAACCACCATCTCGTAATCTGAATGAGTTGGGGTAGATACAAGGATAACTGATATACAGTTCCTTCATATCTAACATATAGATCACTTTCATAAATCTTTCTTGAATATCTTCTAATGTTCCTTATTTGATTACATCTCAGATAGCTCCCACTCAATAGTAGATGTTTGGTTAAATAATAATTTTAACCTCTTTATTGTTTGGAGAGTTATCTAGTTGTGACTTATTGTATTAGTCTGAAACTTTAAGTTTCTTTTAAGACTAAATCATCAACATAGCAGACTAGTATTTGAAGTGAAAAATACTTGCCAGAGATTAAGTAATCAAAGTTAAGATACCATAAAATTTTATGAGGATTAAGAATTCTTGGCTCAAGTCATTCGAATAGACTGAATTAAAGTTTTTTTATCTTATTCTCATAATTCTGATAAGTTATATCTATCCACATGAATGGCTAGATTTGCTTTTCAGTAGTGTTCTTAAGTTCCTATCACAAGTGTCAACCTAATGAAGATGGGTAAAGAATTTTAAAATTCTCCCACTCAATTAAGATAGTGTAATACATTATCAAAGAACTTTTACAGGTATCAAGTTTTACTACAACAGTAAAACTAAATTGGAACATACAATCAAGATCAAGGATTTATATTGATAATAGCTAATTCATTATACTACTTCCATGTTTAAAGAAAATATGTGTTACATAGGGTATTGTAGAGTAAACTCCACCCCTAAGTATATAGAGATTATGATCCACCCCTAAAGGTTGTAAAGATCATGATTCTCTAAGTGTTATAGAGATAATGTGGAGTTGAAAATAATCCAGAGTTCATTAGATATAAAAGATCGTTGAACTGCATAGTTTTCTTAACTTTTCTCCACCCCTATTAGATCAAAAGATCCTTTTATTAAACAAATTCTTAATAATTGTATTAGAATTAACAATTATTAATAAACATAGAAATAATTTCTAGTGTTTATTTAATATAACTCTATGAAGAGTTGTAAATATTATAGAATTTGCATCAATAATAAAAAACACTTACACATACAAACATATAAATATAATGTGGTAATAGTGGTGTTAGATAAAGTAAATGAAGCTCAATCTCATGAATTGCAATTTGTTTGAATAGAAAATAAAATAAACTTTATTAATAATAAAAAAATATATTGCAACATTATGAGAAAAACAGGGATAAAATCCCTAACTAAAATTCGAAATCTAAATTGTCTTTAAACTAAAACAATTAATTCAAAATTAGATAAATGAGCTTCATCTTCATCTTGGACGATCGTCACCCTTTGTCCAGCTTTCCGATCCAACTCACTAAGATAGCATCTGAGTTCAAGTAGCTTGGCCTATAAGAAGAAGAAACAAATAAACAAAGTTAGTCCAAAATCAATAATCCAATTGGATAATAATTCACTAAAACTCTTAAAGTTTATAGAAAGAAATACCTTATTTCTTTGCAACAAGTTTAGGACATTGGGGTTCCAATAACCTTTCTCATTGCAGTAGAAACACTTTCCTTTGAGTGCATCACCAGAAGCAGTAGCCTTTTTGTTTTTCATGGCTTTGGCACGCTTCTTGGTGTTTCTCCACTTCTTCTTCGATTTGGGTTTAGAAGCAGAGGCAACATTTACCTCAGGTTTGACCGTCCCATTACCATTCTCAGAATTTTGAGGCTTACTCTCTTTCTTCTTGGGGCCTCCAATCAAATTTTCATATGTCTGAAGGTCATTGACTAACTCATGAAAGTCTATGTCCTTTTTATTCATGACATAATTTGATGTATAGGGCAGAAATGCTGGAGTCAGACTATTCAAGATAAGACTTACTTGAGTAGTGTGATCCATTTCAGTACCATGATCCTGGGCTTCTTGGAAATAACTTGCCATGAGGAGAACATGATCACGCACGTTTTGATGGGGTTCCATCCGTGCATTGATGTACTTCTTAGTCGCGTCAAAGCGAGACTGAAGAGATGCCCTACCGAATAGCTCAGTTAACTTCGTCATAACTTCAGCAGCCTTTTCGGTTTTAGAAAACTGAGTTTTAAGGGTGTCAACCATGCTGGAAAGCATGAAGTATAGAGCTTTGTCATTTGCTTTCTGCCAACACTCATACTTTTCTTTCACAGCTTTGGATGCATTGTCCCCCGGCACTTCTGGAGACGGCTCAGTTAACACAAACAAGGCACTTTCTCCTATGAGAGCAATATTAATGTTCTCATTCCATTTTGGAAAGTTAGATCCATTTAGCTTATTTTCGGTCAAGAGTGATAACATGGAATTCATCATGGTTATACAGGATACTACAAAATAATAAATAGAAATCAATAATGGTTTAACACAAAATCCAATTCAGAAATTATAAGCACATAGCATGTAGGAATGATAAGAGAAAATACCAAAAAAAATACAATCCTAAATAATTTCCAAGGTTTTCAACAAACTGATATCAGTGTCCTGTTTAGGCGAGAGTCAAAGCTACCATCTATTGAATAGAGTCGTCAGCTCATCTAAAATGTTAAACATTCTAGCAACCTTTTATTCGATCAAGATTGGAATCCAGCGTTGTCCCGTTTAGGCGAGAGTCAAGGCTATTCTATCTTATGAGCTTCTACCATTGTTTCATATTTTGTAAGTCAAATATAGTCGCCACCATTAGGGTGATCCATACCATATAAAACACTTACAAAGCTACTTATCTTCCGAGATTAAACGGTGCGAACTTGCTAATGAACGTTCCTCCATTAGGGAGGATTACTCACTAAAACAAACGCTATGTAAAACCAACAATGGAGATAGAATATCTTAATAATAATAAAGCCCATTCTTTAAAATGTATTTTCTTTATTATTTTAATAAAATATATTCATTAAATACGAATTTAGAATTAAAATTCTAAATTAGAATTTAATTTAATATTTATAAAATTATACTTATATGGTGATTGAAATAAATTGAATTATTTTCATCTTAGTAGTAATTTTGATATATAAATATTATGAAAATTAATTTAAGTTGTATTAATTTAAATTAATTTGCAACTCAAATTAAATTTTCATGAGAATATATTTATTGTATTTTGAAAAAGAAAGTATAAAAACTTTACTATTTCGAAATACTAAATAATAAATACTTAGAAAAAATACTTCAAGCAAAAATATCACCTATCTAGATTTTCCTTTGACTAATTAATTCAATTTCTAATAATATATTTTAATTCATTTATTTTAAATTAATCAATAAATGAAAAAAAATCATTGATTTAAGTTGGTCCAAGAATTAATTAAAATAAATAATTAATTTACAACTTAATCTATTTTTCAAGATAAATTCAAAATCATCTTGCATTATGAAATGCAATTTCAAAATTGAACAATAAAATAAACAAAAAATATATTTTGAAAATTATTTAAATTTAAGTTGAAAAAATAAATTTCAACCAAAAAAATATAATTTTCTATTTAATTAAGTGTCATGGAAAAATAAATATTTAAGTATCATGATGAAAATCAACTTAGATATTTAATTTTTCAATTTAATTAAATGTATTAAATTCAAGAAATAAATAATTAAGTGTAGAGAAGACTTAATTATTAATTTCTAGTTTAATACTAGGAAAAATATACTTAAATAAATTTTACCAAAATTAATTATTTAAATAATTAATTTCACAATGTATAATATTTTCCTATTTCATATTAGAAATAATAAGTAGTCTAGAAATAACTATCTAGAAAATATCTTATTTGACTAAGTACCTTTTCAACAAAAATTTGAAAAAGTATCTAATTTAAGTTGCTATAGAAAAAATCTAGAACTTAAATATTTTCAAATTTAAATTTAATTAAATATCAAAAATTAAGTTGTAACCACTTAATTTGAAAAATATTCCATTTTAAGTTTAAAACTAACTTAAAAAATATCTTAAGAATCTTTAATAACTAATGCCTAGAATTCCTCAACTTAATTTTAAATTTAAATAAAATATTCAAATTTAAGTTAGATATGAAAAATCAGTTAAAATAACTAATTTATAACTTAAATAGGAATATTTAATTAAATAAGCTCCAAAAAGAATCTAGTTAGTTAAAATTCTTTATTTAATTAAATACAAGAAAAATACAAATAGTTTGTCTAGAAAAAATATCTAAAACTAAAAGTGTTTTTCTTAAAATTAACTTTAAAATATTAAAATGAAAATAAATTTCATATATTTTAAAAGTTAATTATGTTGCTAATCAATTTTATTAGGTTAAACTAATTTAATATACCTAGCACAGTTATTCAAATCAGGCAAATGGGCCTTCACAATTGGGGTAGTTCATGTGAGGAGGAGCTGGGTTCAGTATGTCGTACCCACTTCTATTGGCCCCCAACTCTCACACAAGGCCCAAAAGAGAGGAATTTAACCTTAAAATAAATAACTGTTATTAATTGAATAGGTCCAAAAACTAAATGGACCTAAATAAAATCTATCATGGTGTGACATTTTATTTAGCAACAACCTATATGCATCTATATAATGAAATAAACATATAGGCTCACACAGGCACACTTTTGGATGGATCCTATCATGTTGCTAGGTCATACACAGATGAAAGAAGATTGTAAAAATATACCTGTTACAAATTATTTACTTGACCAATTGAACCATGAGTTAAAATCAAATCATTGGATCTGTCAACAAGTTAACCATGGCTATTTGCAATCAAGCAATAATAGGTTTTATAAAACTTACAACCAAGCTAAAAACACATACTCCTGCAACAAGGTTAGCTGGATAGTTGGATGTAGGATTTATTTAATTTTAAATAATTAAATTTCGAAAAATTATTAAATAAAAAATTTATTTTCAAATTAAAAAAAAATATATTTATATATTTTCAAAATTAATAATAAATAAAATAATATTTAAAATTAAACCTACAATTTTGAAAAATTATGTTTCAACTAACCTAAATATCATTTCAAAATTTGCTAACTACTTTAAAAAATTTAATGTTATTTTATAAATTAAATATTCAATAAAAAGGAAAAAGATAAATAAATATCTTTTTTCAGATTTTATGATTTAATTTAAATAAATAAAATAACAAAATTTAAAAGTTAGCAAAATATCTTACTTCTATTTAAAATATCATGATTATAGTTATCTTATTTTAAATTTAAATAAGGTCAAATTATTTACAATAAATATTTAATATAAAAAATTTAATATTTAACCTTAAATTTAAAAATAAGATAAGAATAATCAAATTTAAAAAATAAGATAGATAATTAAGCAAAAAAAGATAGATATTTACTATTTTCAAATTCAAATTACACTAATATCATGAATTAAATTAAAAAAAATTAATTAATTTAATTATGATATTTAGAATTGAAATAGGAATAGTAAATGTCTAAATACAAAACTACACAAAAAATCGGAAGTTAAATCCATGAAATAGCATGAAAAGTCGAAGAAAAATGAAAAAAAAAAAATGCGAGCTGTACGGACAGTATGCTGAGCATACTGCCCGCGCGCGCATGGGGAGTGCACAGCCGAGGTTCCTCGGCACAGGAGGCTGCACGCAGCCTGTTCCACGCGCGCAGGGAGGAGATTCAGACAAGCGCTCGGTCGAGCAGTTGTCTGAACGCGTGCTGTCCGAGGGTGTCACCCTCGTCCGCGCTCGTGGCCCTGTTGCACGACCCTGATTTTTTCCGAAACTTCAAAAAATCATAACTAATTCAAATTAAATCGAAATTGAATTCTGTAAAAAAAAAAGTAAATTGCTTAATTTTTTCCATACTATCCAATAAAAATAATTCCAGAAATAAAATTTCAGTTATTTTTCACGAAAAATTCACAAACATCAATCAATCATCATATAACACACAACACAACATGAAACCATCCAAATCACAAACAATCATTTTAAAGTCCAAATTTCTTGCAAGCAAATCAATTACCATGGCTCTGATACCAATTGTTGGAATTTATTTTACCAGGATCTTAGATCTACTCACAAGTATGTTGTTTAACACCCAAAATATGAACTTTCTAAAACGATAAATAAACACATATAAAGTTAAGAAAACCTTACATTGGTTGCAGCGTAATTAATGTCTCCTTCCACTCAGATCTCTAACCCTTGTATCCTTTCTGTCGCAGAGTATAATCAAGATCTGAGCCCGAATGTCCTTCTCTTTGTGTGTGATCCTTCACAATCTTCCAATCTATGATTGAGGTACCACTTGTTGTGTGTGGGCACTTACTCTATCACTAAGGTTCGAAATTGAGAAGAGGAAAAGAGAGAGGGTAGGTTCGGCTATAGAAGAGAAAAGGGAAAGGCTCAGTTTTCTGAAAAGTTGATTTTCTGAAAAAGTAGTAATTTTGACTGAGCCATCACTTTCTATTTATAGGCAACTACTAGGTTTAGGTTAGTAATTATTTGGCATTAAATAATAAAAATATCAATTTGAAAAAACATCCCAAGTGGCCAGCCATAGGTGTTAATGGGCCTTACTTGGATTTTGCAGTTTTCACAATTTTTATTTCTATTTTCTCAAAAATGCCAATTTTCTAATTCTAACCTTTTAAATGCCAAAACTAATTATTTAATAACTAAAATAGATTCTTAAATAATATTGTCATTTAATTTAATTATTAATTAGACATATAAAGTCTATTAATAAATAAATAAACCTAGAATCTCTTTTCTTTACAATTTCGCCCCTGCTTAGTGAAAATTCATAAATCAGACATAGTCTAACTTTAGAATTATAATTGATTAATCACAAATCAATTATTGAGTCTTACAAGCAGTATAGTCTCAACTAGAATGAGGACCATGGATCTATATGCTGAGCTTCCAATAAGTGAACCGAATTTACTAAGTAAATTCCTACTTATTAATTCTTCGTTGAATCCACTCTTACAACTTAGAATTGCACTCTGAGACTTATATAGAGCATATTATATGTTCCACGATATAGATATGCTATCTCATTTAACCATTGTTACAATCTTATTGTGATCAAAGATCCTCTATATAGATGATTTACATCAAGATGGGATAATTTTACCGTTTACACCCCTCAACATATTTTGCCCCTTAAAACACTTAGCTACCTGTAAATGATGTTTAGTGATCTAATAATTAGTCACTTAAACAAGAGCTCATCCATTTACTTCTATTTAGCTAAGCTCGAAGGGAATCATCACTTGACTTCTATACACCAGTAGAAGCTATAGATTCCATATTTATGTTCAGCACTCCCACTCAATCATACTATCATGTTCCCAAAATATACGTATCACCCTGACCCAAAAGTAGGCTTAACTAATAAATCAAAGAACGTGAATAGTACTCCTGAGTTGAGCCTAAGCATATCAGGATTTAGACTCTTTTAATCTTAAGATCAATTACTGATATTGACTTGGAAAGATATACCAAAAGTTTATAATATCTTAACTAAGTTGCAATATTGGTCCAGTCCAATGTATACTCCATACATTCAAAACTAGTATACTTTACTAATGTCCTGGAAAGAACATAACACTTACTCCAAGTGTAAGTACACATCATCGCTGATTATCACAATAGTGTAAATCCAAAACACTGATGAAATAGGGACTTAGTCTTTTGATTCATATTATCACAATCACATTCCATTGTATTGACGATACTGTAATTGTGAATAAACATATGATCTGGACTTAACAGATTTTGTGTGTAAATATAATAAACATATTAAACCATTAGCATGTAAAATTCATGCAAACATAAATCACTTCAAATTTCTTATATTGATAACTAATCAGATTGTAAAGGGTTTTATTTAGGGCACAAAACCCAACAAAATATACATCATAAAAAATAGGCATAAATAAAACAAAATTAAAAAATAACTATTAAATAAAAAAAATCATGGAAACCACTTAAAAAAACATAAACAACTATAGAACACCTAAACAACAACTTAAAAATAACTATAAAATAATAAAAAGATAGCTATAAATCAACAGAAAAATAACACGACATCAATTTTGTTAAAATATGTAAATCATTTATAAATAAACTCTGACTAAACTACAAAACATCCTAAAAAATATACTACTTTTATTAATCATGTAAAAGATAGAAAAATATAAGAGGAGTTGTAACACCCTAACTAGCATAGGGGTATTACGTGATTTTCAAACATATTGTGCAGCTCGTTGCTAATCAACGAGGTTTGTGATTAATTAAAATTTTTGCTTTTTAATTAAACTTGTAAAATATTTATACAAAATACTCGGGATCCCGATTACAAAACCATTTACAAAAGTTTACTGTCTGTACAAAATACTTGTCGCCTAACGACTAACTACAAAAATAGCCTTGCTGTCCCGAGGATCGTACGCTCCAGGCCTAACCGCCCCAACATGTACAATCTTCACCGGCTCGCTCTCACGGTCCATCAGCCTTAGCCTTGCCCTTACCTACACATAAACATAGCACTGTGAGTCGACAGACTCAGTAAGAAAAGCATAATAATAATCATACATAAATCCCGAGTCATGATCAGACGCCCATACCCCTGACCATAACCCTAACTGCCGTGTCCAACACGATACTGAGTCCTGAACGTTCATTGGGATGGTACTATTGACAAGTAACAGCCTATACTCGGTCGAACTGGTCATACTCCAGCTGCTAGTCATACTCTAGCCTGTACCGATGTGTTACAGTATCAGCCTATACTCGGTCGAACTGGTCATACTCCAGCTGCTAGTCATACTCTAGCCTGTACCGATGTGATACGTCAAATAGTACGGAACCACCAACCTAAGTATCAGCCTATACTCGGCACACTGGTCATACTCCAGCTGCTAGTCATACTCTAGCCTGTGCCGGTGTGATACAGTGTCAGCCTATACTCGGTCAAACTGGTCATACTCCAGCTCCTAGTCATACTCTAGCCTGTACCGATGTGACACAGTCGGATGGTTCGAAGCCAACATACATATCTAATGTAATCTAACAGGCTTCCTAACATGCACGCTAAACATGTAATCTATATATGCATACTGTTATACTAATCTTACCTCAATTCCGAATTCACGTGTGCCGGTCAACCTGACTGGAACTAACTGCGCGGCGGATTACAGGCTCCTAAACCATAAAAATCACAACACTATAAGTGATACGCTAAATCACTTCCCGGGGACTTAAACTAGGAACTAAAAGTTTCCCTATCGATAAAAAGCATGGCAATACCCCACATAACATAAAAATGAGGAAATCTAGGGTTTCTGAAAATCACCCAACCGGCAGACCGGTTGTCCAACCGGAATTCCGGTTCTGGAAATTTTCAAAACCCATCCGGAATTCTGGATGCACAACCGGAATTCCGGTTCCTCGAAGGCATATAGAACATTTCTAAAGCAACAAAACCACCCAGAATTCACAGAATCAAAAAGCGCCATGTGAGCTCCAAGCTTTGAGTTTCAAACTCAAACTTGGCTAAAGCTCACCTACAAGCATCAAACCATGATTAAAACTACCTAAACATGCATACTAAAGCTGCAGAAAACAAATACAAGCTCATGCAATAATCACAGCAACAAATTTCCAATATTCTCTTTGAAAACTTAAGCTTTTGAACTAAAAACTTCCAATCTTGAATCAAAGCAAAAACCACTAATCATGCATTACTAGTAGCTCAATTCAACTGAAATAAACATGCTTAAATCTCTGTAAACATCAACAAAATTACAGCAGCAACAACAACCTAAACTAAGCATGCAACATCATCTTTTTCATCAAAATTCTTCAAGAAAACTTAAAAGGAAGCTAGAGGGAACATACCAACAACAAGAGGTCAAAATCTATGCTAAAACCAGCTTGAAATCCAAGAGAAAAATCCTCTTTTCTTGCTGCTCAAAGGGCCGAAACTAGAGAGGAAAAAGAGAGAGCTTTTCCTTTGAAAATTTTGTAATTTTTCTAAGTTTTGAAAAAATGAAAGGAAATGCCACTTAATCCTTTTACTTCAGCCAACAAAAAGAATTAATAAACATATATTTTCCAAATATTAAGTCCACAAAAGGACAAAACAACAATGGGGCAAAATGACCAATTTGTCCCTCCATGCTAAAATAACATAAATAACACTAAAGGGATATTTTTGGGAAATTCTAAATTCCCGGCCGATCTCGACATTCCCAATGTCTAATAACCGTCCGACAATACTAACATACTAAGTTGTGATTTTACTGAGCCAAACACCGAGTTCCATGTTACCGGGCACCGAAAATGCAAACTTATGAAAATCTCTAAATGACATAAAATGCATTTCAGAATTCAATAATAACAGTATAAATAATTATTTAAATAGCTATAAATAATTTTCATAATTAAACATGATTAACTGGTAATTTCCAAATTAAACTAAGCGGTCTTTACAACTATTCCCCCCCTTAAAAGGATTTCGTCCCCGAAATCTAACCTGAATAACTCTGGATATTGAGCTCTCATATCTGACTCTAGCTCCCAGGTGGCTTCCTCCACCTTGCTGTTTCTCCAGAGAACTTTGACCAATGAAATGGTCTTATTCCGAAGGACTTTATCCTTTCTATCCAGGATCTGCACTGGCTGTTCTTCGTAAGACATATCTGGCTGCAGTTCAAGGCTCTCATAACTGAGTATATGAGAGGGATCTGAAATGTATTTTCTCAACATCGAGACATGGAATACGTTGTGAACTGCTGATAAAGCTGGAGGCAACGCTAACCGGTATGCCACTTGACCTATCTTCTCGAGAATCTCGAAAGGTCCTGTAAATCTAGGGCATAACTTGCCTCTTTTCCCGAAACGTTTGATCCCCTTCATTGGAGATACCCGTAAAAACACATGGTCCCCTACTTGCAACTCAACATCTCTGCGTTTCGGATCTGCGTAACTTTTCTGTCTACTCTGTGAGGCAAGCATTCTAGCTTTTATTTTCTTTATTGCCGCATTGGTCCGCTGCACTGACTCCGGACCTAAGTACTTCCTCTCCCCTGTCTCATCCCAGTGGATGGGAGATCTGCACTTCCTACCGTATAACAGTTCATAGGGAGCCATCCCTATCGTACTCTGATAACTGTTGTTGTAAGAAAATTCTATCAACGGTAGGTATTTATTCCAAGAGCCTTCAAAATCCATAACACAGGCTCGTAACATGTCCTCCAATATCTGAATTGTCCTTTCGGACTGACCATCTGTCTGAGGATGGAATGTTGTACTGAATTTCAATTTTGTACCCATTGCTCGTTGCAAACTCTGCCAAAACTTGGAGGTGAATTTCGGATCCCTATCTGAAACTATAGATTTCGGTACCCCGTGAAGTCTTACAATCTCTTTGACATACAATTCTGCCAACTGATCCACTGTAAATGTTGTTCTAACAGGCAGAAAATGAGCATATTTCGTGAATCGATCCACCACTACCCAGATGGAATCAAACAAACCCGCGGTTCTAGGTAACCCGACCATGAAATCCATCGTGATATCTTCCCACTTCCATTCAGGTAGGGTTAGAGGCTGCAACAACCCTGCTGGTCTCTGATGTTCAGCCTTAATCTGCTGACAAGTGAGGCATCTTGATACAAATTCTACCAAATTCTTCGTCATACCGCTCCACTAGAAGTACGGTTTAAAATCTTGGTACATCTTAGTGGTGCCGGGATGCAGAGAATAAGGGGTAGAATGAGCCTCCTCAAAGATCTCATTCCTGAGTTCCACACTACTCGGAACACAAACCCTAGCTTTATACAGAAGCATCCCGTTGTCTAACACTGAGAAATCCCTGGCTTGACCAGCCAAAACCTCATCTCTGATCTTCACTAACTCTGGATCAGTCATCTGAGCGGCTTTAATTCTTTCCAACAGATCAGATTGCAGCGTCAAGTTGTGAAGCTGTCCTACCACAAACTCAATGCTGGATCTAACCATATCCTCTACTAGCTGAGGAGAGATCTGAACCATGCTAGCTACCTGCCCGGGACCCTTCCTGCTCAGGGCATCGGCCACTACATTGGCCTTCCCGGGGTGATAGAGAATCTCACAATCGTAATCTTTCACTAATTCTAACCAACGCCTCTGTCTCATATTCAAATCTTTCTGAATAAAGAAATACTTGAGACTTTTATGGTCGGTATAGATTTCACACCTTTCTCCGTAAAGGTAATGCCGCCAGATCTTCAATGCAAAAACCACCGCGGCCAACTCTAGATCATGAGTCGGGTATCGCTGTTCGTAATCCTTTAACTGACGGGAGGCATAAGCGATAACTCGATCGGCTTACATCAGCACACACCCCAGACCCTGTCTGGATGCATCGCAATAAATTACGAATTTTTCGTTGTCTGAAGGCAAAGCCAGCACTGGAGCGGTAATCAATCTCTGTTTCAGCTCCTGAAAACTAGCTTCGCACTTGTCTAACCAGACAAACCGCTGATTCTTCTTTGTAAGTTCGGTTAAGGGCGTTGAAATTTTAGAAAACCCTTCCACGAACCTACGATAATACCCGGCTAAACCCAAGAAGCTTCTAATTTCTGTCACTGTCTTCGGTCTTGGCCAATCCCTGACGGATTCTAGCTTCCCGGGATCTACCTTGATCCCATCTTTGCTAACGATGTGCCCTAAGAAGGACACCTGAGATAGCCAGAATTCACATTTCTTGAATTTGGCATAAAGCTTGTGTTCCCGAAGCCTTTGCAATACCATCTGAAGATGTAACTCATGCTCCTCTTCTGACTGAGAGTACACAAGGATGTCGTCGATAAACACCATCACACAGATATCGAGGAAATCCTTGAATACTCTATTCATCAAATCCATGAATGCTGCATGAGCATTGGTTAGTCCAAACGACATAACCAGGAATTCAT
This sequence comes from Cannabis sativa, assembly GCF_029168945.1. Lineage (NCBI taxonomy): Eukaryota > Viridiplantae > Streptophyta > Magnoliopsida > Rosales > Cannabaceae > Cannabis > Cannabis sativa. Next base: position 68,401,136 of record NC_083601.1, read on the forward strand.
AATGTCCATACCTAGTACGGAAAGCCGTCTTTGGAATGTCCTCCTCTCAGATTTTCAACTGATGATAACCCGATCGGAGATCAATCTTAGAAAAGACCGTCTTCCCCTGAAGCTGATCGAATAGATCATCGATCCTAGGTAATGGATATTTATTCTTCACTGTTAGTTTGTTCAATTCTCTGTAATCAATACACATCCTCATAATTCCATCTTTCTTCTTGACGAACAAAACTGGAGCTCCCCAGGGTGACACACTGGGCCGAATAAACCCTATGTCAAGCAACCCCTGGAGCTGAATCTTTAATTCCTTAAGTTCAGCTGGAGCCATTCTATACGGGGCTTTGGAAACTGGTTCCACCCCTGGTGCCAAATCTATTACGAAGTCAATCTCCCGCTGAGGTGGTAACCCTGGAAGTTCTTCGGGAAAAACATCTAAAAATTCCCGAACCACCTTGATGTCCTCTGGCCGAATGGTATCTGGCCGAGTGGTGTCCACCACCACGGCCACCCTAAGCATCCACCATGCAATAATTCCCTAGCTGACATGGCCGAAATCACCGGGATCCGAGATCCCCGAACTGAACCAACAAACACAAATGGTTCTTCACTTTTCGGTTGGAAGATCACCATCTTCCTTTTGCAATCAATACTAGCCGAATATTTCGATAGGAAATCCATTCCTAAAATAATATCGAACTCTACTAGGCTCATCTCTATCAAGTCAGCACTTAACTCTCTATCATCTATTCTGACCGGCATAGACCTAATCCACCTTTTGGAGATAACTAACTCTCCGCCAGGTAATAGGGTTCCAAACCCTGATTCATAACTATCATATGGTCTACCCAACTTACTAAAGATTCTGGTTGCCACATAAGAATGTGTAGCCCCAGAATCAAACAGCACTGAGTAATACGAGTTATTAACTGAAAGCTGACCTGTTACAACTGAGGGGCTGGCATCTGCATCAACCTGAGTGATGGCGAACACCCTAGCTGGAGTGGGTCTCGTCGGAGCCCTCGGTGCCTCTGATCGGAGCTGGGGAAAATCCCTCTTGAAGTGTTCGGGCATGCCACAGTGAAAGCATCCCTGACCTTTGCACTCACCCTGACGGTGCCTTTTGCAGCTGGGGCACTCAGGATAGGAAAACCGGGTCTCTACACCACTATGACGACTACCTCTACTCTGGTTCCCCCGGAACCTCTTGTTCTGACTCGAGCCACCGGATGCAGTGGATGTTCTCCTCTTCTGGTCCATGGCCGAACCACTACTCCCCCTGCTAAAGCCCGATGCAGGAGGGGTAGGAGCCCCGCCACTCGCTGGAGTACTAGCTGACTCCGACATACACTCAACTGTGCCCTCAGCTCGCAGTGCCTTCTCCACCATCTCAGCATAGGTGGTCTTGTCATCAATGGTGATCATCAAGTTGTGTTTAATCTTCACATTTAACCCGTCCAGGTACTTCTCCTTCTTGCTGAAATCGGTTGGCACTATTCTCGAGGCTAACTGTCGTCGAGTGAATTTCGCAACACCAAAATGTATTATTTAATTAATATAAAAGAGAATTTTCAGGGAAATGACAAGTGCGAGTATTCGATCAAGAATGGCGAGTACTCGACTGGGAATGCAAGAACAAACAATAAGGCTGGAAAATGTAAACAAGACAAAGAATTATAGTGGTTCAGTCAGATTATGATCTGCTTAGTCCACTGTAGCAAAGGATTTGTAGGTGCATTTTCATGGTGGATCACCCCTTTATATACAAAGTAGGTGTCCAATCGGTTACATAAGGATCACATTCATTGTTAATCCATTATTTACACATTGAATTGCAATAATTAAACCCAAACAACGTTAACATTAATAAATGCGTGACAGTTACTAAGTTCATCAACGTATGCGTCTTCCGCATCTGCGAGTTGACTGTTCATGTTCCGTTTGTTGAGCTCGCAGAGTCACCAGTACGTTTGGAACGTCCGCGCCCTTAGGTAATCGCCCCTTGTAGACATCGCATGTTGGAGCTGGTAAAACTTGGACATGCGAATTTATATCGGTCTGTCAGGGCTATTGGGTCATTGGGACCAAATTGCATCATGGAGAGTTGGTCTCTATACTTGTCACGGAAATATAGAGGGGACACTCGCACATGTTCTGACACATGCGAGTTTGATCTACCCTGCATGATGAGAATTACGGTTACGTGGTTCGACTTAGGTCGCACTCGCCGTATCTCGCTGGTTTTATCCTGGGCGAGGTCTAAACTTCGAGAAGTCTCTCACGGACATTCAGCTTTCATTGGAAATCTGAATACACGTGTCCTTTAAAGAGGAGTCTGGTCTCGAGTTTCTAGGTGAGAGAAATCTCACTATAACACATGCCCCTAGTTTCGCGATGTGACAGGAGCGGTCACTGAGGGAAACTATTACTCGAGAGACAGGTGAAAGGTTGTCACGAGGAGGTGACCTTTTGGTTGTCCCATCGAGGGTTTCGAAAAATGACGGGTGTAATTATAAGTTTTTATTATCTTTAGGGTGCCACGTCACAAAACTCTTCGGTTTTCGTGTAGGCGTGGCCATAGTTGGCTGTTAGATTGGGCGACCTTAGGCATTCTGGTTGCCACGTGTCACAATCCCAATTAATAAGGGATATGGGTATTTAAACGCTTTGATACGAATCAAATTTCCCGTTTTTCCCTCTTACTCTTAACTTCCCTCCATTGCATACACTTCGAAAAAATCCATTCCCAGATTTTCTACCATTTTTCCACAACATTTTCAATCTCAGAAGTGATCGAGAGCAATCGCAGAAATCAGAACTAAAGGTTAGTTTCTAAATCACTGCATTTTCGTTTTCTGTTTTGGAGAAAATATTCTTTATTTTCTAGGTTTGGGTGTTTTAAAGGCTTTTTTAGGAATGTATGCTAGTGGGTGTTAATGAGGTTATGTGTTTTAGGTAAGAAAACCTGGGTAAATTCATAGAATATGACCTGTAAACTGATGTAACCGCACACAATTCACAGGCACTGTTTCACGTCTCGAATACTCGCGGATATTCGGATGAACAATTTGAATGTTCGCGGGTGTTCAGATGAACAGCTTGAATATTCGCATATTTGCAAGACTTATTTCCACTTGACTATTAGCTAGATCTTTTAGGATTTTTATATGTCGCGGGCTGAGTTGTGAGGGTATTAATTGCTATTCCAAATGGTGGGTGTGTCACAGTATTCTAATGGCCATATATGCGATTATATGCCCCTTGAGATACTGAGATACACCCAGCCATTTGTGACATGCGTTAATACTCGAATGATCGCACTCTTTGGTTAATAGGTAGTCTCGGAACGGTGGGGGTCTCTCAGTAACTTCAGGGTTATGCTCGAAAATGCATACCTCTTGAGTCACTGTGATACTCCCAGCCGTTTCTGGAGGTATACTGCTTAGCCGAGGATGCGTGAATTACTTTGCCTAAGATAGTTGTATCTCTTCTCGCACATTGATGGAATGGTCAGTTTTCGCAAGGAGACGGACCATTCTGTCGAGTGCGACTTTATAATCTACTACGGGAGAGATCACTTACTTTATTTTTCACACATCCATCACGCTGAAAAGATCTTCTATCTTTCAGATGAGCGATTTATCGGATAGCTAGCAGCTCGGCTCGGGAGGCCATGCATTTGACGGTGAGACTGACCAGGAAAGGGACAGTTTTCTCCCCACGGACATTTTCGAAATGGAGGCCGCTCAAATAGAATTAGGTCCGATGTCTTCTGTGGACATCGAAAGGATGGTGCAGGAACTCGCAGAACCTGGTACCATCGATATCCGGGACAGTGAGTCCACAGTGTCGGCTCGCGACTATCTTATACATACGAGGCATGCTCCCGACATCGAGGTCGAGGAGATGGACGAGGAATGGACGACTCCAGCCCGCGAGTCAGGTGGGGAAGAGGAGGAGGCGGAAGGGAGTGGGACAGATTCGGTCGACGACTCCCAACTGAACGAGCCCTTCGCGTGCGAGGATTTAATCTCGAGGGTTGCCAAATCAGACTTCACCACCTTTGTGAGGTTGAATTTGCTGCGACTCGCGTTTCAACGTCCTAAACCATCTCAGAGAGTGCACCTTCCATTCACTAACCCTCCGATCATTCCCACAGAGGATGTGGTAGTCTCAATACCCATCCTTCGGTGTGGTGTATCGGTCCCCTTTCACCCCTTCGTCGCAGCCATTCTCAGGCGATATGACGTATCGCCCTTTCAAATAACTCCCAACAGTTATCGCACTGTCCTGGCTTTCTATGCGATGTACATGGAGTACGTCCATAGGGCTCCCTCAGTAGAAGAGTTCAGTTACTTCTACGACATAAAGAGCGTAGGTCTCCATAACGGCTTCTACTGCTTTAGCAAATGGGCGACTTCTGAAATTAATGGAGTTGAGGGAATGGTGTCGAACATGGGTGATTGGAAGTCGAAGTGGTTTTACGTCTTTAAGGTTCCTGGGATTAGGACTTACTTTAATCGCAGACCCAGTATGTCGCATATTTCTTGACTTAGACATTTTTTGCATTACTTTTGAAACCTTTTGCTTACTCGCTCTTTGTTGTCATCGCAGATAGACCAGCTCGACCGACACTTGACGCGACTAGCAAGGAGACAGCTGAAATTCTCGGAAGCCTTCCGGTACAAGATCGCGACTGGCGATTATTGTGTACAACTGCGAAGTTGCGAGAACATCAGATGATCCCTGAGAACGCAAGTCTACAAAGGGAGCCAGTATACAAAGAACCATCCGAGAAGCAGCAAGAGCGAATAGACAAGCGTCTTTCTAAGCAAACTCCTCGACAAATTTCAGGTAACTCGTCTTTTGTTATAAACTAACAGGTAGGATTGTGATTTATACTTATCTTTCATTCATGTTCGCAGATATGACTTTTCTGAAGTCTGCCCCTGTCCTGAAGATCAAACCAAAGGGTGGAACAGCGACGACTTTACCGGTTGTTGCCCAGAAGAGGAAGAGCGAGGTGATGGCTTCACTTGTCGCAGACTCTTCCAAGAAGCTGGCCAAGACCACACAGGACAAGGGGAAGAAAGCCGTCATTGATCCACCTGTTCGAGCTCCCGACTTCCTGGCCATGCAGGAAAAGTTCCTGGCTGAGATCCCTTACGAGGATCTTGTTACGCGATCTGCTGAACTGGCCGCGCAGTCCATGGCTTTGTTCATAAAAGCTGCGGCTACTCCTTCGAAGGAAGCTGACTCGCTCAAGAGGCAGAACGCTCATTTTCAGGAGAACATAAAAAAGCTGAAGCAGGATGTGGCGAGGATGGAGAAAGAGCTTGAGGAGCTCAGCAAGACCAAGGAGAAGGAGCTCGAAGAACTCAGCAGGGCGAAGGAAAAGGCGGAGCTCGAGGCCAAGAAGTCGTAGGCAACGATCGTGGAGATGGCCCGCGATTTGGAGGCTGAGAAAGAGAATGGGAAGAAGCAGTATGATCAGGCAGTGTCTGATTATATCTATACCACTCTCTCCAAAGTCCCAGACTTCGACTTTTCTCTTCTTGGAGCAGAAGCCGCTGAGATGGCCGAGGCTTTTCGCGCCATGTCGCCTACTCAGACTCAAGGTGGGGGAGGTAACCTGCTTGACGAGGTCGAGGGTGCCCAAACTGAAGAAGTCAAGAATGAGGTCGTCAGCAAAGTCGCGGATGAGACTGCTCCGGATGAGACTACTCCTGCTGCTCCAGATGCTTAGTTATCCTCTAACTTATGTTGTTTTTTAATTTCACTTTTTTTTATATATGCGGTACAAGGGTACTCGCACTTATGTACTTAGACGAATTTACCTTTTGTTTTGGACAAATTTCTATCCTCGCGGGGATAGCTATCCTTTAACATTTACGCAGTACACGGGTACTCGCGATTTTATATATATATTTGCGACTTTGATTACAGCTCGGTGTAATCGCAATTTTATATATATATATATATTTGCGACTTTGATTACAGCTCGGTGTAATCGCAATTTTATATATATATTTGCGACTTTGATTACAGCTTGGTGTAATAAGTAGGAAAATTTGCAAAGCTGGTAAAATTTTTTTGAAAATTTAGCAAGTAATTTTATTCATATAATCAATAGTACATTCGGGCATATATCCCCCTATACTTAGGATTTTTTCTTGTTGAATAAAAAATATCTAAGTATAAGTACAAGAATGAACATAATCGAATAATGCGAATACTATTGATAATAAAATTTCAAGCTCTCGCTATTCCATGCTCGTGGAATCGCAGTTCCATCGAGTGTTGCGAGTCGATAAGTTGCATCACCAATTTGATCTGCGATGAGGTATGGTCCTTCCCAATTATCCCCGAAAACCCCGTGCGACGGGATTTTGGTGTTTGGCATTACTCTTCTAAGGACCAAGTCTCCTGCTCGCAGGGCTTTTACCTTCACTTTGGAGTTAAAGTATCTTGCGGTTCGCTGTTGGTAAGCCGCATTTTGTAGGTGCGCTTTATCACGCTTTTCCTCCAAAAGATCAAGGCAGAACAGCTGATTCTCGTTGTTCTGCTAGATGTTGAAAATATCCCTGCGTAGGGAACCTGCCCCAACTTCAACTGGCAACATGGCCTCGCACCCGTAAGAAAGTGAGAAGGGTGTTTCGCCAGTTGTAGATCGAGGGGTCGTATTATAGGACCATAGGACTTGCGATAACTCATCTGGCCAAGCCCCTTTGCGATCTTCTAATTTTCCCTTTATGGTGTGTTTAATTATCTTATTAACGGCTTCAGTCTGTCCATTACTCTGCGGGTAAGCAACTGCGGAAAAGGCTTTTTTAATCCCCAAATCGTCGCATAGCTGTCGCATCTCTTTACAGTCAAACTGTTTTCCATTGTCTGAAATGAGTTTATGCGAAATGCCAAAACGACAAATGATGGAGGTGTAGACAAACTCGCGTAATTTCGTTGCAGTGATGGTTGCGAGTGCTTTTGCTTCAGCCCACTTTGTGAAGTAATCAACTGCAACTACAGCATATTTGACTCCGCCTTTTCCCTTGGGTAACTCGCCGATTAAATCGATTCCCCATATTGCAAAGGGCCAGGGACTTGTGATAGAATGGAGGTTACTCGGGGGCTGGTGTGTGTAAGTGGCTATTCGCTGACATCTATCACACCTTTTTGCAAATGCGAGGGCATCTTGTCGCAATGTTGGCCAGTAATACCCTTGCCGCATAATTTTTAAGGCAAGGGAATTACCTCCGGTATGATTGCCACAAATCCCCTCGTGTACTTCACGCAGTATGTAACCGCAGTCTTCTCCACTGATACATTTGAGAAGTGGTTGACTAAAACTTCTGCGATACAACCTTTGGTCATATATCACATAACGGGCTGCTCGCTGTCGCAATTTCCTCGCTTCTATTTTATCATCAGGTAAGAGCCCCTTTTCAAGGTATGCGAGGATAGGAGTCATCCAGGTAATCTCCTGAACATCATCGATCTCCATGATTGTTTCTCGATCTATGGTTGGGTGAGCCAATACATCTACCGGAATCACATCGAGTAATTCGGCTTCTCTGGTTGAGGCCAATCGGGCCAATGCGTCTGCGTGGGCATTTTGAGCACGCGGTACTCGAGACACAACTACATTTTTGAACTTCTGCATTATTTCACGAACGATGGCTAAGTATTTAACCAATCTTCTGCCTCTTGCTAGGTATTCTCCATTCATTTGGCATACCACGATTTGAGAGTCGCTAAAAGCCTGTAGATACTCGACTTTCATCTCGAGGGCCAGTTTCAAACCTGCGATTAAAGCCTCATACTCGGCTTCATTGTTAGATGCAGAGAATTCAAAACGTAAAGCAGCGTGTACCTTGAAATTATTGGGACTGATTAACAAGATCCCGCTGCCAGAACCTTCGTTATTTGAGGCTCCATCGACATACAATGTCCATACTTCTTTGCTTGCCATGACAATGTCATTTCCACCCTCTACAACTGCCACCTCGGTGCTTGGGAATTCAAGTATAAAATCTGCCAAGGCTTGCCCCTTGATCGCAGTTCTCGGTTTATACTTGATGTCGAACTGACTTAACTCCATCGCCCACTTTAACAATCTCCTCGATGCTTCTGGTTTCGCCAAAACCTGTCTTAAGGAGAAGTTTGTCAAAACTTCAATGCTGTGAGCCTAGAAATAAGGTCGCAACTTCCTTGAGGATATTATCAAGGCGAAAGCCAGTTTCTCCATTTGAGGATAACGCGTCTCGGCGTCTAGTAATCGCTTACTAACGTAATATACCGGGTATTGGCGTCCTTGGTCCTCGCGGATTAGTACTGAACTAATCGCATATTCGGAGACGGCCAAATAGATAGACAAAACTTCTCCGGACAACGGCTTTGATAAGATTGGAGGTTGCCCCAAATGCGTTTTTAAAGCTTGGAAGGCCTGCTCGCATTTTTCATTCCAATGAAACTTGTTGTTGCCTTTCAAAGTCTGGAAAAACTCTTTACACTTATCAGAAGATCTGGATATAAAGCGGTTTAAAGCTGCGACTTTACCTGTGAGGCTTTGAACCTCCTTTGGCTTAGTCGGTGATGGCATCTCTACTAATGCCCTGATCTTCGCAGGATTGGCTTCTATTCCTCGTTGATTTACCATAAAACCAAGGAATTTCCCAGAGCCCACCCCAAAGACGCATTTCAACGGATTTAGACGCATCTTGTATCGCCGCAATATGTCGAACATGGCCTGCAAGTGGGTAATATGATCCTCCGCATGTTGCGATTTTACGAGCATATCGTCAACATATACCTCCATTGTCTTTCCAATAAGATCTGCGAACATCATATTCACTAGCCTTTGATAAGTCGCACCTGCGTTTATTAAACCAAAAGGCATTACTTTGTAACAGTATAATCCTCGATCAGTAATGAACGAGGTATGTTCTTGGTCTGGTTCATACATCGGGATTTGATTGTATCCCGAGTACGCATCCATGAAGCTTAAAAGCGCGTGACCTGCAGTGGCATCGACAAGCTGGTCAATGCTAGGAAGAGGAAAGCTGTCTTTGGGACAGGCTTTGTTTAGATCTGTAAAGTCAACGCATGTGCGCCATGAGCCATTAGGCTTTGGCACGAGTACTGGGTTAGCTAACCAGTTGGGGTAAAATGACTCACGTATAAAGCCGCAGGCAAGGAGGCGGTCAACTTCTTCTTTCAGCGCTTGGTACCTCGCGGGGTCCATTTTGCGGCGCTTTTGTCGGACACCTCGCACTTCGGGGTCAATGTTCAAGCGATGACACATGACCTGTGGAGATATCCCGATCATATCTGAATGTTTCCATGCAAAAATATCAAGATTTTGCTTTAGAAAGGTCGTTAATTGTTCTCGCAACTGTATATTTAATTTAGAACCAATTTTTAAAACCTTGTTATTATCTATAGGATCTATAGGTACCTCGATTGTATCTTCCGTGGCTTGGGCTGCGGCGGTGTGATCGAGGATTCTTGGATCCAAGTCTGGTTCGTCCATGTGCGGCACCTCCTCGATCCTGAGGATCTCCTGGCGAGGCGGTGGTGCATCCAAAAGGTAGATAACATTTACCGTCCTTTTTTCTGCAAGTTTAACAGCTGCGTTATAACATTCTCGAGAGTCGGATTGGACTCCCCGCACTGAACCTACTCCAGCGGGAGTAGGGAACTTCATCGTCAGATGATAGATCGAGGTTATGATCTTCATCTCCTTCAGAATTGGTCGACCAATTACGGCGTTATACGCTGAGTATTGGTCGATTACTGCGAAGTCGGCCATCGACTTGGGCATTCTTTGGGCGATTCCCAAAGTGATTGGGAGCTTGATCATTCCTTTAATTGCTATGACATCTCCCGAAAAGCCATAGATGCTTGATGTCATAGGTCACAAATCCTTCTCTTGCAATCCCATTTGCTTGAAGGCTTGGAAATTCAGCAAATTCACCGAACTCCCATTGTCAACCAGTATACGATGGACATTGTCTCCACCAATATTGGCGACTATCACCAGTGCATCAGAGTGCGGGTGATGGACCCATCTCGCGTCGCTCTCCATAAAGACGATGTCGTCGCATTCTTTCTTAAAGAGCTTCTCTGGCCGTTCACCAAGATTGTTCACATTGGTTAACGGCCTCTCCTTGGCTTCTCTGGCATACCTTTCTTGCGATTTGCGAGAGTCGCCTGCGATGTGTGGTCCTCCAATTATAGTTAAGATATTGCGAGGTGTTCTGGAGCCACTCGCGTTCTGGGTATCTCCTTTGCCATCCGCTTGGGGATGTCCTTCCTCGCTTCTTTTATACTTGTCAAACTTCCCTCTTCGGATCAGTTCCTCTATTTCATCCTGCAAGACCCAACATTCAAGAGTAGTATGACCAATGTCCTTGTGGTACTTACAGAATTTTTTAGGATCCCTCCGGTCACGATTTCCCCTGATGGGGGGTGGCTTCTTGAAGACCCCGTTCCTTTCCTCAATCGCATAGATATGGTCTCGAGGTACGACAAGTTCAGTATAGTTGACGAAGCGAGGTCCTCCCTTCCTTTTCGGCGAGGACTCCTTCTTTGGGGGTGACTTAGCCAACTTCGGGCTTCGCTGTCTGCGCGGGCTACGTCTTCTTGGGCTTCGGCCCCTGGAATTCTTCCCTCGCGGACTGCGAGAGCGCGACCGCGGTATGGGTGATCGTCGTTTGTCCTTCCCCTTCTCTAACTCTGCTAGAGAGTTCTCGATTCTCTTGTGAGTTCGGCCATGGCAAAGAACTCTACTAAGGACTCCGGCCTTCGAGCTTGTAGTTCCTTCCAGAAGTCGGTTCTTGGCAAGATACCTGTAATCAACATACAAACAAGCGAAGACTCGGGGGCCTTCTCGACCTTTGTTACTTCTGCGTTAAAACGCTTGAAATAGTCTTGTAAAGACTCACCAGGTTCTTGTTTGATGTTGGCCAAAGTCGTATAGGGTGGCCTATACGTCATTGTGGCTTGGAAATGTGTGAGGAATAAGTCGACGAAGTTTTCCCACGTCGATATCGATGCCTCAGGTAATTGGGTAAACCAATCATGAGCATTTTCCTCGAGTGTTGCCGCAAGAATGCGGCACTTCGCAAGTTGCGGTACCTGGTCCACCTTCATTATAGTATTGAACTTTTCTAAGTAATCTAACGGGTTAGAAGTACCTTTATATTTGAGGGATTCGGATAAACGAAACCCTTTTGGAAGTTGGGCCTGCCGCACCTCTGCAGTAAAAGGCGAAGTGCCATGCAGCTTGTATATAGGCTTGCGTTGCTGCTCGAGCATCTTCAAAGCTTGTAGAAGCATGCTTTGGTTAATTCCTCCTGTCGCAGGGGCTGGAGTCGCTGCGACTGCGGGGCTCGCAACCACTACGGCAAGGTTTGCTGGGATATTAATCCCAGTAGTCGCGATCGGCGCGATAGGCGGGTTATTACCTGCGTTGACACCCTGATCGCTCGCATGGGGATCACGGAGCGTCTCAGTGTTATGTGGGCCGCAGGAGCGTGCCCTGAAAACTGCGTTGAGATGATCACGCAGATCACCTCGGTGTACTTGATAACGTCCTCCCTGTTGTGTCTGTACAGAGCCGGACCTTGTATACCTGCTCGGAGTGCGGCCATGCGATGACGAAGAGGCTGACTCTGCGTCGTTGTCTCGCGATGGACGACTGCGAGGATTGCGGCGCTCAGGATCCTCGTCGATTTGTGCGCTCTGGTTAGGAAACCTTGCAAATTGATCTCTTGACATCGGGTGATTCAAGTCCAGAGCTTCAGGGTCAGTTCTTCGTTCCCTGCATACACGGTTAGTTTGACGTCTGGAAACTGTTACCTGAGGGTTTTCGTTACGAATGGCAGGAACTCGAGGAGGGCATCGAGCTCGACTCTGTCCGTCTACTTCGGCTTGTAGTGCCCGCAGTTGATCCTGAATTGCAGCATATTGATCAGTGGTGAGCTGGACCATTCCCTCGGATACTACCGTCGGGGTGACGGGGGGAAAATGCATGGTTGCTGGTGGTGTGGACGTGTCTCCGACTTGAGGGCCAGTCGTTTCTGGGAATAGGTTGAGAGGTCTGATGTTGCTCCTCCCTATTCCGCCGTTGATGACGTCTACAGGTGGCACTCCAGCTCCAGGCAGTGGTTCACTCATCATTCCAATATTGATGGATCCGTTGTTAGCTCCGTTAGCGTGATTTCCAGCCATGATGAATAGTGTTCTTTAAAGTGAATGAAATCTTTTTAGTCGAATTCCCACAGACGGCGCCAAATTTCGTCGAGTGAATTTCGCAACACCAAAATGTATTATTTAATTAATATAAAAGAGAATTTTCAGGGAAATGACAAGTGCGAGTATTCGACCTAGAATGGCGAGTACTCGACTGGGAATGCAAGAACAAACAACAAGGCTGGAAAATGTAAACAAGACAAAGAATTATAGTGGTTCAGTCAGATTATGATCTGCTTAGTCCACTGTAGCAAAGGATTCGTAGGTGCATTTTCATGGTGGATCACCCTTTTATATACAAAGTAGGTGTCCAATCGGTTACATAAGGATCACATTCATTGTTAATCCATTATTTACACATTGAATTGCAATAATTAAACCCAAACAACGTTAACATTAATAAATGCGTGACAGTTACTAAGTTCATCAACGTATGCGTCTTCCGCATCTGCGAGTTGACTGTTCATGTTCCGTTTGTTGAGCTCGCAGGGTCGCCAGTACGTTTGGAACGTCCGCGCCCTTAGGTAATCGCCCCTTGTAGACATCGCATGTTGGAGCTGGTAAAACTTGGACATGCGAATTTATATCGGTCTGTCAGGGCTATTGGGTCATTGGGACCAAATTGCATCATGGAGAGTTGGTCTCTATACTTGTCGCGGAAATATAGAGGGGACACTCGCACATGTTCTGACACATGCGAGTTGGATCTACCCTGCATGATGAGAATTACGGTTACGTGGTTCGGCTTAGGTCGCACTCGCCGTATCTCGCTGGTTTTATCCTGGGCGAGGTCTAAACTTCGAGAAGTCTCTCACGGACATTCAGCTTTCATTGGAAATCTGAATACACGTGTCCTTTAAAGAGGAGTCTGGTCTCGAGTTTCTAGGTGAGAGAAATCTCACTATAACACTAACCTCGCCAACCGGTCGAACTGAGTAGTATACTCTGTCATGCTCATATTCTCCCGCTGGGTCAGGTGGGTGAACTCTTTCCTCTTGGCGCTTCTGACCGCCTCGTTATAATACTTGGCGTTGAAGAGTTCCTGGAACCTTTCTCAGGTCATGGTAGTGACGTCATGGATCTGAGACACCATGTCCCACCAGACAAGAGCGTCTTCTTGGAATTGGAAGGTGGCACACACCACTCTGTCATTCTCGGTGACACCCATAAAATTCAGAATTCTGGTGATCACCGTTAGCCACTGTTCGGCCTTCATCACATTTGGACCTCCCAAAAAAACCAGAGGTGCTTGCTTCCGAAACCTTTCATACGAAGGTTCCATTCTGTTAGCCGCTACTACCAATTCGGCTTGAGCAGCAGGGGCGGGTGCCACTGGAACTTCTGGCACAGGCACTGCAGGAGCACCCTGTTGCCTCAATCTCTGAATTTCTAGATCTTGCTCTTCAATTCTGGCTTGGATTTCAGCAAACCTAATTTCCCAATTCTGGGCTCCCTGATCGGCTTGAGCAGCCTGGGCAGCCTGTGGCGGGTTCTCATCATCCCGACCACGAGCCCTGCCCCTGGGACCTCTACCTCGGCCCCTAGCTTGCGGGGCAAACTGAGCTCCCTGTCCATGATTCGACCCTACTAAATTGCCCTCACTTTTATTAGTCCGCCTGGCGTCCATCTAGTCGGAACCACCTGCGAAACCAAGAGTTGGCATATCAGGTCATGTTCAAGGAGAGCTTACTAATGCCGCTTAATTTGGAAATTAAAAACGAAACATGCGCCTATTCTACTATCAGGCTACTAACATGCTTCCTATCAGGCTTTTCTTATTTCATAATAATTAAATAAACTACTAAAGCAATAAAAGCTTACTGAACCGTAGAACGAGCTAACTACTTATGATGATTGTACATGTCGTGACGATCTTCGGAAGATAACCTGGCGGCTCTGATACCAAATTGTAACACCCTAACTTGCATAGGCGTATTACGTGATTTTCAAACATACTGTGCAGCTCGTTGCTAATCAACGAGGTTTATGGAAAACGTGATTAATTAAAATTTTTGCTTTTTAATTAAACTTGTAAAATATTTATACAAAATACTCGGGATCCCGATTACAAAACCATTTACAAAAGTTTACTGTCTGTACAAAATACTTGTCGCCTAACGACTAACTACAAAAATAGCCTTGCTGTCCCGAGGATCGTACGCTCCATGCCTAACCGCCCCGACATGTACAATCTTCACCGGCTCGCTCTCACGGTTCATCAGCCTTAGCCTTGCCCTTACCTACACATAAACATAGCACTGTGAGTCGACAGACTCAGTAAGAAAAGCATAATAATAATCATACATAAATCCCGAGTCATGATCAGACGCCCATACCCCTGACCATAACCCTAACTGCCGTGTCCAACACGATACTGAGTCCTGAACGTTCATAGGGACGGTACTATTGACAAGTAACAGCCTACTCGGTCGGGCGGGTCATACTCCAGTGCTAGTCATACTAGCACATGCAGATGTGTTACATTATCAGCCTATACTCGGTCGAACTGGTCATACTCCAGCTGCTAGTCATACTCTAGCCTGTACCGATGTGATACGTCAAATAGTACGGAACCACCAACCTAAGTATTAGCCTATACTCGCCACACTGGTCATACTCCAGCTGCTAGTCATACTCTAGCCTGTGCTGATGTGATACAGTGTCAGCCTATACTCGGTCAAACTGGTCATACTCCAGCTGCTAGTCATACTCTAGCCTGTACCGATGTGACACAGTCAGATGGTTCGAAGCCAACATACATATCTAATGTAATCTAATAGGCTTCCTAACATGCACGCTAAACATGTAATCTATATATGCATACTGTTATACTAATCTTACCTCAATTCCGAATTCAGGTGTGCCGGTCAACCTGACTGGAACTAACTGCGCGGCGGATTACAGGCTCCTAAACCATAAAAATCACAACACTATAAGTGATACGCTAAATCACTTCCCGGGGACTTAAACTAGGAACTAAAAGTTTCCCTATCGATAAAAAGCATGGCAATACCCCACATAACATAAAAACGAGGAAATCTAGGGTTTCTGAAAATCACCCAACCGGAATTCCGGTTCTGGAAATTTTCAAAACCCATCCGGAATTCCGGATGCACAACCGGAATTCCGGTTCCTCAAAGGCATAACTTAAAAATTCATAACTCTTTCAAATCAAATCCAAATCACACAAAACCTTCCAGACCTGTTCTAAACATCCTATAGAACATTTCTAAAGCAACAAAACCACCCAGAATTCACAGAATTAAAAATTGCCATGTGAGCTCCAAGCTTTGAGTTTCAAACTCAAACATGGCTAAAGCTCACCCACAAGCATCAAACCATGATTAAAACTACCTAAACATGCATACTAAAGCTGCAGAAAACAAATACAAGCTCATGCAATAATCACAGCAACAAATTTCTAATTTTCTCTTTGAAAACTTAAGCTTTTGAACTAAAAACTTCCAATCCTGAATCAAAGCAAAAACCACTAATCATGCATTACTAGTAGCTCAATTCAACTCAAATAAACATGCTTAAATCTCTGTAAACATCAACAAAATCACAGCAGCAACAACAACCTTAACTAAGCATGCAACATCATCTTTTTCATCAAAATTCTTCAAGAAAACTTAAAAGGAAGCTAGAGGGAACATACCAACAACAAGAGGTCAAAATCTATGCTAAAACCAGCTTGAAATCCAAGAGAAAAATCCTCTTTTCTTGCTGCTCAAAGGGCCAAAACTTTTGGGTTTTATGCCCTAAATAAAACTCATTTCAATATAATCAGATTTACTTATTAATATAGATCAGAAATAACATTTAATGTGGCATGGTTCACATGATTTATTTCATGATTATATGTACATAATGTATAAATTCATCTGAAACCCTTTTCACATACTTGATCCTGTTTATTGTGCCGTCAACACATTGGAAAGTAAACATGACTATGTGAATAAAGTTTCCTAGATTTATCAGACACAGGGTTTTACTGATATGATAATCTACAACAAGAGTTTACTTGCATTTGGAGAAGTGCTATGTTCTTTCCAGAGCATTGGTTAAAGTAAAGCTCAGGTTGGATGCATGGAGTATGCATCGGAAGGGACCGATATTGAACTTTGACTTAGATTTATTAAACTTACCGTAATATCTATTCAAGTCAATATTGCCTAGTTGATCCTAGATCAAATGATCTTAATCCTGTTATGATTAGGCTCAATCTTGAAAGGCTATTCGTGTTCTTTGATTTGTTAGTTAAGCCTACTTTTAGGTCAGGGTGATACGTACATTTTGGGAACACGGTAGTGCAATTGAGTGGGAGCGCTAGCATAAACATGGAATCTATAGCTTCTATCTGGCGAATAATAAGCAAAGGATGATCTCTTTCGAGCTTGACCAAACGAACATAAATGGTGGAGTACTCATTTCACATAAGCTGAAATATCATTTATACGGGGTCAAGTGTTTTAAGGATAAAATACATTGTAGGGTGTAACGGTAATTTAATCCATTTACAGTGTAGATCATTCATATAGAGGATCATTGATCACATTAGGATTATAGCAATGGATAACTAATGATGTGTCTATATGGTGGAACATATAGAGCATTCTATATACTGAGAGTGCAATTCTAAGTTCTATGCGTGGATTCAACGAAGAATTAATAAGTTAGTGAATTTTAGTGCTAAATTCTTGATCTACTTATTGGAAGCTCGGTTATATAGACCCATGGTCCCCCCACTAGTTGAGATAATATTGCTTGTAAGACTCATGTAATTGGTTTTGATTAATCAATTATAATTCTCAAATTAGACTATGTCTATTTGTGAATTTTTCACTAAGTAAGGGCGAAATTGTAAAGAAAGAGTTTTAGGGGCATATTTGTTAATTATGATACTTTGTATGGTTCAATTAATAAATATGATAAATGACAATATTATTTAATAATTATTTATAGTTATTAAATAGTTAGAATTGGCATTTAAATGGTTGAATTAGAAAATTGGCGTTTTTGAGAAAATCAGATGCAGAAAAGATAAAACTGCAAAATTACAAAAAGTGAGGCCCAAATCCACCTTGCATGGCCGGCCACTTTTGTAGGGTTTTCCCTCTGATATTTTTGTTATTTTAATGCCAAATAATTCAAACCTAACCCTAGTGGAATGCTATAAATAGATAGTGAAGGCTTCAGGAAAATTACACTTTTCTTCTAACACTTTCTCAATCAGAAAAACCTGAGCCTTCTCTCTCCCTATCTTTGGCCGAACCCACTCTCTCTCTCTTTCTCTTGAATTTCAAAATTCTTAGTGTATGAGTAGTGCCCACACACAGCAAGTGATACCTCAATCATAGTGAGGAAGATCGTGAAGAAAGATCATCAGCAAAGGAGTTTCAGCATCAAGGATTTAGAGAAAGAGATCCAGGTTCAGATCTTGATAATACTCTGCTACAGAAAGCATAAAAGGGTTAGAGATCTGAACGGAAGGAGTCATTTAATTCCGCTGCACCCAATGTAAGGTTTCCTCAACTTTCGATTTTTTGTGTAGTTCTATATTTATACTATTACTATTCCTAATTCAATTCTAATTATCATTTTGAATTAATTTAATATTTTTTAAATTTAATTCGAGATATTAGTGTAATTTGAATTTGAAAATAGTTAGTATCTATCTATTTGCTTAATAATCTATCTTATTTTTAAATTTGATTATATCTTATCTTAATTTTTAAATTTAAGGTCAGATTTTAAATATTTTAAATTAAATCTTTTTCTTAAACAATTTGACCTTATTTAAATTTAAAATAAGATAACTATAATCATATAATTTTAAATAGATATAAGATATTTTGCTAACTTTTAAATTTTGTTGTTTTATTTATTTAAATTACATTTAAAATCTGAAAAAGATATTCATTTATCTTTTCTAATTTTTTATTTAATTTTTATTTATAAAATAACATTTAAATTTTAAAAGTAGTAAGCAAATTTTGAAATGATAATTAGGTTGGTTGAAACCTAATTTTTCAAAATTGTAGGTTTAATTTTAAATTTAATTTTTTTTTAAATTTTCAAAATTTATTTTATTTTATTTTTATTTTTTCGAAAATAAATATTTTGTTTATTTAATTAATTATTTCGAAATTAATTATTTAATTTAAAATTAAATAAATCCTACATCCAACTATCCAGCTAACCTTGTTGCAGGAGTATGTGTTTTAGCTTGTTTGTAAGTTTTCAAAACCTATTATTACTTGATTGCAAATAGCCATGGTTACTTTTTACCAGATCTAATGATCTGATGGCTCCCTTGGTCAAGTTAATAATTTGTAACAGGTATATTTACAATCTTCTTTCATCTGTGTATGACCTAGCAACATGATAGGACCCATCCAAAGTGTGCCTGTGTGAGCCTATGTGTTTAATTTTATTATAGATGCATATAGGTTGTTGTTGCTAAAATAAATTATCATAGTTCTTGATAGAATTTATTTAGGCCCATTTAGTTTTTGGGCCTATTCAATTAATAACAGTTGTTCTTATTAAGGTTAAATTCCTCTCTTTTGGGCCTTGTGTGAGAGTTGGGAGATATAGTAGTGGGTACGACATACTGAACCCAGCAACCCCTCACATGAACTACCCCAATTGTGAAGGCCCATTTGCCTGATTTGAATAATTGTACTAGGTTAATTAAACTAGTTTAACCTAATAAAATTGATTAGCAACATAATTAATTTCATTTATTTTTGAAATTAATTTAAGAAAATTATAGTTTAAAGAATTTTTTATTCTAAGCTAAACTATATGTATTTTCTTGTATTTAATTAAATATAGAATTATAACCATCTAGATTCTTTCTGGAGCTTAATTTTAATTTTTCATTAAATATTCCTATTTAAGTTGATATTTAGTTATCTTCAACTAACCAACTTAAATCTGAATATCTTTTGGATTTAAAATTTCAAAATTAAGTTGAGGAATTTTAAGCATTGGTTATTAAGATTCTTTAGATATTTTTTAAGTTAATATCTTTTCGAATATTAACTTAAAATGGAATATTTTTAAATTAAGTGGTTACAACTTAATTTTTTGATATTTAATTAAATTTAAATTTGAAAATATTTAAGTTCTAGATTTTTTCTAATACAACTTAAATTAGATATTTTTTTAAATTTTGTGGAAAAGATACTTAGTCAAATAAGATATTTTCTAGATAGTTATTTCTAGACTACTTATTATTTCTAATATTAAATAGGAAAATATTATAAATTGTGAAATTAATTATTTAAATAATTAATTTTGGTACAATTTATTTTAAGTATATTTTTTTCCTAGTATTAAACTAGAGATTAATAATTAAGCCTTCTCTACACTTAATTATTTAATTTCTTGAATTTAATACATTTAATTAATTTGAAAATTAAATATCTAAGTTGAGTTTCATCATGATACTTAAATATTTCTTTTTCATGACACTTAATTAAATAGAAAATTATTTTTAGTTGAAATTTATTTTTTCAACTAAATTTAAATAATTTTCAAAATATATTTTTTCTTTATTTTATTAATCAAATTTCGAAATTGCATTTCTTAAATGCTGGAATTTCGAATTTTATTTGAAAAATAGATTAAAGTTGTAAATTATTTATTTTAATTTTGGACCAACTTAAATCAATAATTTTTTCATTTAATGATTAATTAAAATAAATTGAATTAAAGTATATTATTAGAAATTGAATTAATTAGTCAAAGGAAAATCTAGATAGATGATATTTTTGCTTGAAGTATTTTTCTAGTGTATTTAATTAAATAGAAAATTAATATTTAAGTTGATTTTCATCATCATACTTAAATATTTGAAATTTTTCTTATATACATTTAATTAAATAGGAAAATTATATTTTTTGTTGTAAATTAATTTTATTAATTAATTTTGGGCCAACATTAAATTAGAATAATTTTTCCAGGATTTATTTTTTTATTTTAACATGCATTTTTCGAAAATTGTATTCTTAAATACTTTAATTTTTCGAAATGCAATATATATATTTATAGAAAATAAAATTTGAGTTGTAAATTAATTTAAATTAATTTTGTAACAACTTAAATTGAATATTTTTCTAAATATTTATTGGAAATTATTACTAAGATGGAAATAATTCATGTTATTTTCATATCCATCTAAGTAAAATTTATAAATATTAAATTAAAATTTATATTTAGAATTTTTTATTCTAAATTGGAAATTTTAATTAAATAAATATATAGTTAAAATAAATAGATTAAATAAAGAGAATCAAAGAAAATTCAACTCTCTTTAAATAATGAGCTTTTAATCAAGAGACATTCGATCTCCATTGTGGGTTTTACTCCGTGTTTGTTTTAGTGAGTAATCCTCCCTAATGGAGGAACGTTCATTAGCAATTTCGCACCGTTTAATCTCGAATGATAAGTAGTTTGTAAGTGTTTTGTATGGTATGGATCACCCTAATGGTGGCGACCATACTTGACTTGTTAATTACGAAACAATGGTGGAAGTTCATAAGATAGAATTGCCTTGACTCTCGCCTAAACGGGACAACGCTGAATTCCAATCTTGATCGAATAAAAGGTTGCTAGAATGTTTAACATTTTAGACGAACTGACAACTCCATTCAATGAATGGTAGCTTTGACTCTCGCCTAAACGGGACACTGATATCAGTTTGTTGAAAACCTTGGAAATTATTTAGGATTGTATGTTTTAGTATTTTCACTTGTCATTCCTACTTGCTATATGCTTATAATTTCTGAATTGTGTATGAATTTATATTGAACCATGTTATTTTCTGTTATTAAGTTGTAGTTTAATTTCGAATCTTCATTGTTGGTCTAACATGTTTGTTTTTCTAATGAAATAAATTCCTAATGGATTTTCACCATTAGACATACATAATAGTGTAAGATCTCGAAAGATAAATATTGTATATGCAACATCTAGCTGTTCATCAATTGATGACACCTTAGACTAGTATTTTTACAATATGAAACAAGAAGATTACATAAATAAGATTACTTTGTCTTTCGCTAATCGAAGCATCGTTGGATTCTTATTAATAAACGAAATTATCCTAATTCCTCTTAGCTTATTCATTTCGAATTAGCTCAATAATATATCATTGGATGAATGGTCTATAAATCATTTCATGTCATTATATTTTCTCTTAAGAAATTAAATGACGCATATGATTATAATCCCGAAATTCTATTCCCAATTGATATAAATCCTCAATCTTAGAAATCTCCTACTTGTATGGGCAAATCTGACTTAGAGTTTGTATTAGTAGTGCTGGTCCAAGATAGAATTACTCATTATATTTGGTATAAGTTTAAGTCTTTGACTTTAATTTTAGATTCCAAACAGAAATTTTCTTATATTTCTAATTCCAGAATACAATACAGTTACACTTTCTCAAGTGTTTAATATCCATCTTCTATTAATGGATTCAAACTGTATGGAATATGAGTTAGGTATTCTGTGACCAGGATCCACTTGCAGTATTCTAAGAACTCTTTGATGTAACTAAACCTATGTCATCAATAGAAACTACCACATTTTTTTTAATCTATAGCATTTGTATCTTGTTCATAGTGGATTTGACAAGATCAATCTCTGCAAAGAGTTAATATGCCTATATCCACTGAAAGTAGTTCATCTCATTCGCAGATGGATGTACATTCAGGGGTGGATATGAGTTTTTTGTTGTATTCTTAAAACGATTACTCTAGATTATACCTTTTAGCAAAGAAATTTGAAATGTTTGAAAAATTTCATTAATTTCTAGCAATGGTTAAAACCATTAAGGTAAGTGGTTAAAGATCTTGCGAACTGATAGGGGTGGAGAAATAGTTAGTAGATATGCAGTTCAAAGATCATTAAATTGATTTTTGAATTATATCCAAACTTACCTCCCCAGAAATTTCGAGTTGCATATTGATGATTAGTTACTAGTCGTTGCCTAATTCCTTCTATGGTAATACAATTTCAGAATGATGTAATGGTTGTATACTTAATGTAAATCATTACTAGATTCATGGATGACCTAATCAAAATCTTAAGAAAAGCTAGAACTGTTAACCATGGTTTGTTAGCTATTCTAAGTGATTAGGGGTGGACCATCCCATAGTTAAAATGTAAGAAAGTGTTTGTTCAAACAAATACTACTTTTCTAAGATAATGACTAAGTCTGAAAAACAAGTAGCAAATAAAGGAGATATTTTTCTTGATTCCAAAAGTGTTCTATCATCTTATATAACATATGATGATCCCACTGCCTCTGTTGTCTTGTCACAACCGAAGAGATCAATACCATTTAGTTTTCTTCGACATAATTCACGGTACCTTGTCGTAGTGGGAGAGTTTCTAAGAACTCACCTTCTTATGACTTGGGAGACACTAGTGATTTTAATCCATTGTGAGTTTAAACAAGTAATGGATTGTCAAGATAAGAAACTAAGATGAAAGCCAAAAGAACTATGGTTTAATCCAGTCACATGGAATAACCTAAAGTTTTCTATTACAAGGACATAAAAGGAAATTTTCGTTTATAAGTCCATTCAATGGACTTAACAAAACTTTTTGTTCCTAGTATTATAGGTTTGAGTTTATCTAAACCTATGGCTTGTGGTATACCTGGTAATTACTTACTCTAATGCAAGCAACTTACTTTAGTAAGATGCTGAAGCATTTTCTTTCTAATGGAAATCTATAAAAGCTTCACAACTTCTTAGACATAGATTTTATTTATCTAAGGAAAAGTCTCAACTATTCCAGGAAAGATAAAGCCATGAAAGAATTTCTTAAATCAACAGTGAGAGGTCTTAGATATGCTTTTGTATGCCTTAGACCAGACACCTGCTGTTGAGTGGGAGTAATGAGTAGGTATCAGATTAATCCAGGACAAGAACATTGGAAGAAAATCAAGTAAATCCTAAGATAAAGAAGAGGAACTATATGTTAGTTTATAAGGGTGTGTTTAAAACTCTTAGACTACACCATATCAGATTTCGAAATTTGCCTTTGTGCTAGTAAATCTTTCTGATAAGATGGTGGTTACTCTGGGGGTGGAATAGTGATTTTGGAGAAGTGTAAAAACCTATCTGAAGTCTCTAGGTCTACCAGAAAGGGACTGAATGTTAAAGCTGCAGGAAAGGTACTTATTCAGTCTAAGGAAAGTTCTATACATTTTTGGCATCATTCCAAATTGCCTTAAACTACTAGTGTTAATTTCCTGATTAACCAAAAGTAGTTGCCAAAGATATAGAATCCAGTATCCCAAGAAAGTAGACATATAGAGAGGAATTTCACAATATCAATAATTTTGTGATTAAGGAAGAGTAATGGTGGAGAAAAGGTTGTGGTTAATTCAACCTTTCAGATCCCATTACGAGGAGTTTACTACTACTACACTTGATTTGTATATCAAGGTATTGAGATTATTTGAAACGCACTTTTGTTTTATATTAGTGCAAGTGGGAGTTTGTTGGGTTTTATGCCCTAAATAAAACTCATTTCAATATAATCAGATTTACTTATTAATATAGATCAGAAATAACATTTAATGTTGCATGGTTCACATGATTTATTTCATGATTATATGTACATAATGTATAAATTCATCTGAAACCCTTTTCACATACTTGATCCTGTTTATTGTGCCGTCAACACATTGGAAAGTAAACATGACTATGTGAATAAAGTTTCCTAGATTTATCAGACACAGGGTTTTACTGATATGATTATCTACAACAAGAGTTTACTTGCATTTGGAGAAGTGCTATGTTCTTTCCAGAGCATTGGTTAAAGTAAAGCTCAGGTTGGATGCATGGAGTATGCATCGGAAGGGACCGATATTGAACTTTGACTTAGATTTATTAAACTTACCGTAATATCTATTCAAGTCAATATCGCCTAGTTGATCCTAGATCAAATGATCTTAATCCTGTTATGATTAGGCTCAATCTTGAAAGGCTATTCGTGTTCTTTGATTTGTTAGTTAAGCCTACTTTTAGGTCAAGGTGATACGTACATTTTGGGAACACGGTAGTGCAATTGAGTGGGAGCGCTAGCATAAACATGGAATCTATAGCTTCTATCTGGCGAATAGTAAGCGAAGGATGATCTCTTTCGAGCTTGACCAAACAAACATAAATGGTGGAGTACTCATTTCACATAAGCTGAAATATCATTTATACGGGGTCAAGTGTTTTAAGGATAAAATACATTGTAGGGTGTAGCGGTAATTTAATCCCTTTACAGTGTAGATCATTCATATAGAGGATCATTGATCACATTAGGATTATAACAATGGATAACTAATGATGTGTCTATATGGTGGAAAATATAGAGCATTCTATATACTGAGAGTGCGATTCTAAGTTCTATGCGTGGATTCAACGAAGAATTAATAAGTTAGTGAATTTTAGTGCTAAATTCTTGATCTACTTATTGGAAGCTCGGTTATATAGACCCATGGTCCCCCCACTAGTTGAGATAATATTGCTTGTAAGACTCATGTAATTGGTTTTGATTAATCAATTATAATTCTCAAATTAGACTATGTCTATTTGTGAATTTTGCACTAAGTAAGGGCGAAATTGTAAAGAAAGAGTTTTAGGGGCATATTTGTTAATTATGATACTTTGTATGGTTCAATTAATAAATATGATAAATAACAATATTATTTAATAATTATTTATAGTTATTAAATAGTTAGAATTGGCATTTAAATGGTTGAATTAGAAAATTGGCGTTTTTGAGAAAATCAGATGCAGAAAAGATAAAACTGCAAAATTGCAAAAAGTGAGGCCCAAATCCACCTTGCATGGCCGGCCACTTTTGTAGGGTTTTTCCCTCTGATATTTTCGTTATTTTAATGCCAAATAATTCAAACCTAACCCTAGTGGAATGCTATAAATAGATAGTGAAGGCTTCAGGAAAATTACACTTTTTTCTAACGCTTTCTGAATTAGAAAAACCTGAGCCTTCTCTCTCCCTATCTTTGGCCGAACCCACTCTCTCTCTCTTTCTCTTGAATTTCAAAATTCTTAGTGTATGAGTAGTGCCCACACACAGCAAGTGATACCTCAATCATAGTGAGGAAGATCGTGAAGAAAGATCATCAGCAAAGGAGTTTCAGCATCAAGGATTTAGAGAAAGTGATCCAGGTTCAGATCTTGATAATACTCTGCTACAGAAAGCATAAAAGGGTTAGAGATCTGAACGGAAGGAGTCATTTAATTCCGCTGCACCCAATGTAAGGTTTCCTCAACTTTATATGTGTTTATTTCATCGTTTTAGAAAGTTCATATTTAGGGTGTTAATCAACATACTTGTGAGTAGATCTAAGATCCTGGTAAAATAAATTCCAACAGAAACTAGAGAGGAAAAAGAGAGAGCTTTTCCTTTGAAAATTTTGTAATTTTTCTAAGTTTTGAAAAAATGAAAGGAAATGCCACTTAATCCTTTTACTTCAGCCAACAAAAAGAATTAATAAACATATATTTTCCAAATATTAAGTCCACAAAAGGACAAAACAACAATGGGGCAAAATGACCAATTTGCCCCTCCATGCTAAAATAACATAAATAACACTAAAGGGGTATTTTTTGGAAATTCTAAATTCCCGGCCAATCCCGACATTCCCAATGTCTAATAACCGTCCCACAATACTAACATACTAAGTTGTGATTTTACTGAGCCAAACACCGAGTTCCATGTTACCGGGCACCGGAAATGCAAACTTATGAAAATCTCTAAATGACATAAAATGTATCTCAGAATTCAATAATAACAGTATAAATAATTATTTAAATAGCTATAAATAATTTTCATAATTAAACATGATTAACTGCTAATTTCCAAATTAAACTAAGCGGTCTTTACAAGAGTGCTCTTAATTTTTTTAGGAGAAAGAGTGTTAAAAAAATATGAGAAAAATGATGAAAGTAAAAAAATCATATTTTAGTAAAGGTTAAAGGAAATTAATTAAGGTTTTTTTGTTATAAAATGTGATTAATTAAAGAAAAGTAATTTGAAATAGTTAGATTGAGAAATATTAAGAAAATGAAAAAAAGAGAAAAAAAAAATAGAATAAGTGTTAGTATTTTATTTTATTTTTTTAAAAAAATAATAAAATAAAATTTGTGAGAGAGTGCGAAAGTGTTAAAAAAAATAAGATATAAAAATATACACTTATATACAAAGATAAAAAAAAGAGTTTGAGAAAAAAAAAATTAAGGAGAGAGAGAGAGAGAATTAAAAAAATAAAAAAGAGAAATAAAGAGAAAAGAGAAAGAAAGAAAAAAAAAATATCAGCAACTGACTAAAAAAAATATCTTTCTTTTGGCTGACTAAAAGAAAGATATAAAGAAGAGAAAAAAAAAAGTTTTTTTTTGAAGCTTTAATAAGTAAAAAACAGTAAAAAAAAAAAAAATAAGGTAGAAAAAATATAAATGTAAAAATTTCTTTGTTAAAGTATAAATATAAAGTTTGAAGAAAAATGAGGAATTTTCATAAATATGGGAATTGAGGGTATGGTTTACTTTTTTATGCCATAAATAAATAACACTATAGGATTATGAGTTTTTTAATTTTTTGACATTCATATGGGTTTTTTTATGCCATATTTTTGTAAAAAAAAATAGAAATCTCATATTTGTAAAACAACAATAAGTTTCCCTAGAAAGGTCGTCGGCACCGAAAAAGTCACCGGCACTGGAAAAGTCGCCGGAAAAATCACGCCCGCCGAAAAAGTCATCGGAAAAGTCGCCGAAAAAGTCACAGGAAAGTCAACGAAAAAGTCAACGTCACCGAAAAAGTCAACATCACTGGAAAAGTCACCAAAGTAAATGTCTCGGATATAACTAAAAATATAACCGGTTATATGAATAAAAATTAATAACTCAAACCGGTTATAATTGAAATATAACCGGTTATGTAACGTAATAAATAAATACAAATAACATAAAATAAATCAAACCAATTATAATTAAAATATAACCGGTTCCAAAAAAGAATTATAATGAATAAAAATAAATAACACGAAATAACTCAAACCGGTTATAACTAAAATAAAATTGGTTATATAACATAATGAATACAAACAAGTAACACGCAATAACTCAAACCGAGTACAATTAAAAACAAAGAAGAAATCAGTTCCTAAAACACTGAAATATAAATTAAAAACAAAACTAGTTTCACAATAAAATAGTTCATAATACATAATACCTCATAAAACCGGTTATAATTTTTTTTTAAAAAGATGTGGGGATCAAATGTCTCGGATATAATAAAAATAGAATCGGTTCTATAACATAATGAATAAAAATAAATAACACACAATAACTCAAACCAGTTATAATTAATATATAATCGGTTTTGTAACACAATGAATAAAAACAAAAAACACAAAATAACTCAAACCAGTTATAATTAAAATAGAACCGGTTCTATAATAGTGTTATAATGAATAAAAATAAAAAACACGAAATAACTCAAAACCGATTATAACTACAATAAAATCGGTTATAAAATATAATGAATATAAACAAGTAGCACACAATAATTTAAACCGATTACAATTAAAAAATAAAAGGGAAATTAGTTCCTAAAACACTGAAACATAAATTAAAAACAAAACTAGTTCTACAATAAAAAACCTTTTAACACATAATACCTCATAAAACCGATTATAATATTTTTTAAAAAGTGGATCAATTTGAAAAAATACTGAGGCATAAATATGAAAAGAACCAACTCCATAACAAAATAAATAACACAAATAATAACACACAATAACTAAAAATATAACTGGTTATATGAATAAAAACTAATAAGTCAAACCGGTTATAATTAAAATATAACCGGTTCTGTAACATAATAAATACATATAAATAACATAAAATAACTCAAATGAGTTATAATTAAAATAAAACCGGTTTTATAACAGTGTTATAATGAATAAAAACAAATAACACGAAAAAACTCAAACTTGTTATAACTAAAATAGAACCGGTTATATAACATAATGAATACAAACAAGTAATACGCAATAACTCAAACCGATTACAATTAAAAACAAAGAAGAAATCCGTTCCTAAAACAATGAAATATAAATCAAAGACAAAACTAGTTTCATAATAAAATACTTCATAACACATAATACCTCATAAAACCGGTTATAATTTTTTTTAAAAAAAAAATAGGAATCAAATATCTCAGATATAATAAAAATAGAACCTGTTCTATAAGAAATTAATAAAAATAAATAACATAAAATAACTCAAACCGATTATAATTAAAATATAACCGGTTCTGTAACATAATGAATAAAAACAAGTAACACAAAATAACTTAAACCAATTATAATTAAAATATAACTAGTTCTATAACAGTGTTATGATGAATAAAAATCAATAACACGAAATAACTCAAAACTGATTATAACTAAAATAGAACTGGTTATATAACATAATGAATACAAACAAGTAACACACAATAATTTAAACCAATTACAATTAAAAAAAATAAAGGAAAATCAGTTCCTAAAATACTGAAACATAAATTAAAAACAAAACTAGTTCTACATCGTAACACATAATACCTCATAAAACCGATTATAATTTCTTTTAAAAGGTGAGGATCAATTTGAAAAAATACTGAAGCATAAATATGAAAAGAACCAACTCCGTAACAAAATATATAACACAAATTATAACACAATAACTAAAAATATAATATAAAAAAACCGGTTATATTTTTGAGTTATTGTGTGCTATTTATTTTTATTCATTATGTTATAAATCCGGTTCTATTTTTATTATATCCGAGACATTTGATCCCCACTTTTTTTTTAAAAAAAAAAAAGAAATTATAACCAGTTTTATGAGGTATTATGTGTTATGAAGTATTTTATTGTGAAACTAGTTTTGTCTATAATTTATATTTCAGTGTTTTAAGAACTGATTTCTTCTTTATTTTTAATTGTAATCGATTTGAGTTATTACGTGTTACTTGTTTGTATTCAATATGTTATATAACCGGCCGGTTCTATTTTAGTTATAACTAGTTTGAGTTCTTTCGTATTATTTATTTTTATTCATTATAACACTGTTATAAAACCGGTTCTATTTTAATTATAACTGGTTTGAGTTATTTTATATTATTTATATTTATTTATTATGTTACAGAACCGGTTATATTTCAATTATAACCGGTTTGAGTTATTAGTTTTTATTCATATAACCGGTTATATTTTTAGTTATATATGAGACATTTACTATGGTGACTTTTCCAGTGACGTTGACTTTTTCGGCGACGTTGACTTTTCCGACGACTTTTCCGGGGGACGTGATTTTTCCGGCAACTTTTTCGGTGCCGTTGACTTTTCCAGCGACTTTTTCGGTACCGGCAACTTTCCCGGCAAAACTTATTGTTGTTTTACAAATATGAGATTTCTACTTTTTTTTACAAAAATATGACATAAAAAAAACCCATATAAATGTAAAAAAATAAAAAAAAAACTCATAACCACTTAGCTTTATTTATTTATGCCATAAAAAAGTAAACTCTTAAAATTTTCCCATATTTTGGGTAATTTTTACAAGAATAATTAGTATTTAGTGTAAATGTCCGTAAATTTTAAATTTTCATTTGAGATGAGCTAAAATATGCATATACACCATACTTTTAGCTCTCTATTTGAGATGTTTTTTATATGTACACATCCTTATTCAATTTAATTAGAATTTTGATTTTTTTTTTTCAATTATATATAATTTTGTAAGTTTTTTTTTTTTTTTTCTACTTCTTGCGCATATAGTCTTTGATCTTTCGTATTTTTTCAAACTTATTAAGATTATCTTAATAATTTGTATTTTTGTTTTCATATTTGGAGTTGTGTGTTTTGTTTTATTTGTACCAAATATTAATATTTTTGTCATTTTTTTAATTTTTCTTCTTATTAGTAAATATATAATAGTGTAGAAAATTATTCGGACATACATATGATATTAATCTTTTTTGTATTGTTATTGTTATTTTTTAATAAATTTTTGTTAATTATTATTTTATTTTATTTTTTCTAAACTTTGCTTATTAGTGGATATTATTAGAGCAAATTACAAGTGCTTATATTTAAACAAAATGAAGAATGATCTTAGCTTCAATAAGTAAACTTATTATTTTTTTTATATTGTTATTGTTATTTTTGAATAAATTTTTGTTATTTATTATTTTATTTTTTTTCTAAACTTTGCTTATTAGTGGATATTATTAGAGCAAATTACAAGTGATTATATTTAAACAAAATGAAGAATGATCTTAGCTTCAATAAGTAAACTTATACACACTATGTCATTCTTTAAACATAAGTTTTTTAGTAATTATTTAAATATAATTAATAAAAGTAAGATATGTAATTATAATCTACATATTTTGATAGGGTTACGTGCCCTCCATACTGAGTATATATACAAATATATATAACACTTTTCAATAGGTATTATTCATTGAATAAATATTAATTATTAGATTTTGATTGTAAATATTAATTTTAACAATTGTTGAGGGTTACTACACAATTTTTACTAAAAATATTAATTTTAAAAATATTAAATTATTAGATTTTGATTCAATGACGAATAATCAAAGAAAATTTTAATATCTATACTAAGTTTAACTACTTAATTAAAAAAATGTCAAAAAATATCTCCTTTTTATATCAAAAATATGTTTGAATACAAAATATTTATGTCAAACTCAATTTTATTTTTTTTTTCGCCAAAAACTTTATTTTTAATCTTTTTCCAGAAACAAACCCAACCCATATAATGTAAAAATAAGAGATTAAATTAATTAGATAGAAAGAAAAATTAAGCTTATAAACTAAAATTTACTTATTTATAGGCAATATCCATTAAAAGTACACTAAAAATATATTAAAAAATAAGGTAAGAGAGAAAAAATAATGGTGAATACAATCACATTATATTGTTATTATTAGAAACATGCCAAAAGAAACCAAATTTGCATTGGGTGGCTCTATGACAACTTTAAGGTAAGCTTTTCTCGTGCTATTTTAGAAAGGAAAAAACAAAATCCACTTACTTTTCTACTTTTTTTTAAAAAAAAAAAAAGAAATATATTTTTATTTTACTTTACTTTTGATGGTTTTGCATCGAATCTTCTTTTCAAATAAATAAATAATAAATTGATATTGGTATCTTACGTATATATTCATGATGTTTCAAAAAAGTATGGTAGCAAATTTTTTTAATTCACACAAAAATGTGTGAAAATATTTTTCTTTTTATATGAAGTAATATATATTTAATATAATTAATGAAGAAAATAAAATAGAGTAGATGACGGAAATAGACCCACAATTATTAGTTAATATCAAGGGCCAAGATGCAAAATGGCCCTAAATCTAACAATTAAGTTAATAAATGTTCTTTTTTAAAAAAAAATTAACAAAATGTCCTTTTAGTTAAAAATTTGATGATAAAATTACAATTATAACTTTGAATAATTAAGTGTTTGGTATAGTTATTTTGCACAATAATATATCATTTTTATGTGCAATAATATATTAAAAAAAACTGAAAGGTAGTATATATATACATATATTTTGAAATAACTGAAAGGTAGTATATTAGTTTAAGATTGTAGTATATTATTTTAATGTGCTATGGTATATAATGAACGAAAGACAGAAATTAAAAAATATGGAATATTAGTTTAAGTTTGAGGTATAGTTATATTTCACTAGGAAATATTGTCTTTATGTTCATTAGTATATCATGAAGGAAAGAAAAAGAAAAAAAAACATGTGGAATATTAAATTAAGTTTTTAGTATATATATATTTTCCACTATATTGGTGGTATATTAATTTTTTACTATAGTATTTATTCTTATGATTGCAGAATATAGTTTGTATATGCTATTATATATCGTGGAAAAAAATCATTTAATACTATATTAGTTTAAGTTTATGGTATATTTATATTGGTCTAAGGTATATCGTATGTGATATGTATATCGTGAAGGATATAAAGAAAAAAAAACTATTAAATATTAATTTAAGTATGAGGTATAGTTATATTTGACTGATGTATATTGATTTTATGTTCATTGGTATATCATGAAGGAAAGAACAAGAAAAAAAAAACTTGTGGAATATTAAATTAAGTTTTTTGTATAATTTTTTTTCACTATGGTGGTTGTAATGACCGCTTTAGTAATGTGGATTAGAAAAGGCAATTAGCACTTATTTTTATTATTTTATTATTTTATTATTATTTGTGAATTAATTTTGAATGTGGACCCCAATATTTAGAAATAAATATTAGAGTTATAATTTCTCAATTCTGGAGATTTTATTAAACTCTAGGGGTATTATTTAGCTTATATGTGAAATATGTTAATTTTGTAATTTTTGCTCGGCGACAACGGAAAATGCGATGGATGGCTAGATTGATCACATGGGTAAGTTTAGAACCTTATTTCATAGTGGGAAATATTTTAGAGAAAATATTTTATCGGGATTGAGCGGGGTTATGGAATTGACCATTTTACCCCTAGCTTTAAAATTAACTAAGTTTTAACCTTAAGGGCCTTTTAGTCATTTTTATTGGGTAAGGGGTAGGTGGCTGCCCTTAGTGAGTGACACATTGCAAGCTGGTTTTCAGCAAAGGATTAATTAAAAATCCTTTTGTCTCATTTGAAGAAAAATCAAGAAATTAGAAAAAAATACCAAAAAATCAAGAAAAGCTCTCTTTCCTTCATCTCTCTCTCTCTTCGAACCAGCTAGGAACCAAAGGATTACTTGCTGAATTTGTGATTTCTACCAAGATTTCAAGGAGAATCAAACTAAGGTAAACCCTAGAATCCTTGTGTATGTGAATTTTCAAGTTTATGATAGTTTGAATTAATGAAATTGTGATATAGTGGCTGTTAGGTTTAGGTAAGTTTAAGGTTCGAATTTTAGGGTTTAGATGAGTTGATTCTAAGTCCTAGCTACTGGTTTTAATGGTTGTAGATGGTTTTTATGCAATTTTAGGTTTAAAGTTCAAAGCTTTGTTCATTAATGGCAACTTGAGTTGTGATGGTTTATTCTGAGAATTACTGCCTGGAAATCATTGTATATGCATTGTATAGGTATACTGGAGAGTTTGGTAAAGATTGGGCTTGATTTGAATTAAGGGGGAAGATTTTTTGGTTCCCAGCAGATGAACCGGAATTCCGGTTCTGGGTGGTCTATACCAACCGGTCGACCGGTTGGTGACCCAGAACCGGGATGCCGGTTGGGAACCGGTCTACTTGTTGGGGGATTTTCCAGAACCCTAGTTTTGGCCAATTTTGAGTTATTTAGGGTATTGCCATGAGGTTTATTGATAGGGAAACTTTTAGTTTCGAGTTTTAAGTCCCGGAAAGTGATTTGGCGAGTCACTCATCTGTGTTACCATTATTGTGATTAGGGCATCCATCTAGCACGTGAATTCCGTTCGTGCCTGGCCAAAGACACTTGAATTCGGAAAACAGGTAAGAACTGTGTATAATGTATGATGTGATTATCTGAATGTGTGTATATGTGTTTATATATGCATGCTTGAATTATGTTAAACACTACCAACACTTGTATGATTAAGTTATAGAGTGTATTGGTACAGTGATTGTTGTTGATTTGAGTACGATACAGTGATACCAACACAAGCATAGGAAAATGCTAAGGTGTGTGGTACATCACTCAGTGTTACTCAGTGATCGGGATAAACCCTACCAACACTCGTACAGCGAGGTACGATGTGTATGTGGTATAGTGGTTGTACCCTGGTATTGAACGTTCATACTCATCTGTTAAGCTCTGTAAATAGGTGTATGGGCGCCTATTTACAGGTCGGAAATTATATGATATGTTATATGCATTTCTTACTGAGTCTGTTGACTCACAGTTTCTGCTTCCATGTGTAGGTAAAGGAAAGGCGAAGGCTGAACAGGAGTGAACCTGAGCTCGGGTGAGATTGTACATGTCAAGCAGCGCGACCTAGAGTGTTCGGTCTCGGGACATCTAGGAGTTGTATTTTGAAAGTCCCTGTGCGACCTGTAAATCTGTATATTTTGGATTGTATGCTTGAAAAGTAAAGTTTGTAAAGTTTTAAAAATCGGGATCCCGGCACTTGTAAATATTTTATTAAATTACAAAGTTTAGTATTTAATGCAAAAGTTTTAATTTGACACGTTTTTCGAGAAATTTCTTTGATTAGCAAAGATTGCATAATTATTGAAAAAGCACTGTAGCGTGCCTTAGCATTAGGGCGTTACAATTTTGGTATCAGAGCCGCCAGGTTTGTCTACCGAAGCTTGCTATGACATGTACAATCTTCATCAGAGAAAGCTCGGTTCACGGTTCAGTAAGCCCGTACTTGTTTAGTACTTTAAATAAGTGTGATATGAAAGCATGTTAGGAAGCATATTAGATTTAAATTAAATATATTTTTTTAAAAAGAAAGAAAGTGTGTTGCCTTTTACTTATTAAGAGCAGTGTTGATTCTGATCGCTGTCTAACCTGCCTGGCTTATGGATTCGCAGGCTAAGTCCTATTAAATGGACGCCCCGCGAAATACAAGAAGTCAGGGCGGCATGGTTGAGACCGAAGGCGGTCAGGGGAATCCTCAAAATCCTCGTGGCCGCGGCCGTGGCCGTGGCAGAGCTCAGGGTGGTCGCCCTGTAAATCCACCTCAAGCTCCTCCTGATTGGGAGCAAAGATTTGCGGAGATGCAAGATAGAATCCGCCAGCAAGATGAAGAGATTCAGAGGTTGAGGCAGCAGGGTCCTCCTGCCGTGCCTCCTCAAGAAGTTCAGGCCGTTGCAGTTCCAGCGGTGCCAGCAGAGCAACCTGTTGTTGGCAACCGTATGGAACCGTTGTACGAAAGATTTCGAAAACAGGCACCTCCAGTGTTTCTGGGAGGCCCTGATGTGATGAAGGCCGAGCAATGGCTTTCGATGATTGAGCGTATTCTCAACTTCATGGGAGTGGTTGGAAATGACCAGGTGACCTGTGCCACTTTCCAATTTCAGGAAGATGCCCTCGTGTGGTGGGAATTGATAACCCTCACTCGGGACGTCACGCTGATGACCTGGGAAGAGTTTAGGGAGTTATTCAACTCCAAGTATTACAATGAAGCAGTCCGCAGTGCAAAGCGGAAAGAGTTCACCGATCTAGTTCAGACTGAGGGTATGTCAGTCACTGAGTACACAACGAAGTTTGATCGGTTGGCTAAGTTGGCAGCAGGAATTGTGCCCACGGATTTCAGTAAGAAAGAAAAATACTTAGCGGGTTTAAGTGCAAAAATCCGACATGATCTGGTTATTACCACTACTGAAGCAACCACGTATGCAGATATGGTTGAGAAGGCTTTGAGAGCCGAGGGTGCAGTGAAATTTCTTCAGGAGCCCCGGGTGACTCCGAGTGTTGGTGGAACCCCCACTATTCCTACTCCTGTTTATGGTAGGGATGGTGGTGACTCCACCACTGAGCAGAAAAGAAAAGTTGTTCCAGCTTCTGGTGGCTCGGGGCAAAGCAAGCGGTTCCGTGGGAACCAAGGTAGAGGAGGACGTCAGGGTTACTCTTATCCTGAGTGTCCGAGGTGCAAGAAACATCATCCGGGAGAGTGTAACCGGAAGACATGCTTCCTGTGTGGCATGGTGGGGCATTTCAAGAAAGATTGCCCCCAGGCAAAGAAAGAGGAGCCGAAAGCTGAGGTGAAACCGGTTCCTGCTCGTGTATTTGCCATTACCCAAGCTGATGCTGCAGCCAGTCCTTCTGTTGTGACAGGTCAGCTTCCCGTCAACAACTTGTTATTTACAGTATTATTTGACTCGGGAGCTACACGATCCTATGTGGCTACAAGGGTGATTGATCTTTTAGGTAGGCCTTGTGAAATTTTAGAAAGAGGGTTTGGAACCCTAATGCCTAGCGGGGAATTGGTTATCTCTAATAGGCGCATTAGGTCTATGCCGATTAGGATCGAGGATAGGGAATTGAGTACTGATCTTATAGAATTGAAATTAACTGAGTTTGATATTATACTGGGAATGGATTTTCTATCCAAGTATTCGGCCAGTATAGATTGTAAGCGTAAAATGGTGACTTTTCAGCCGGAAGGTGAAGATCCATTTGTTTATGTTGGATCGGTTCAGGGGTCTCGGATCCCAGTTATTTCTGTGTTGAGAGCTAGGGATTTACTATGCAATGGTTGCGTAGGATTTCTAGCGGTAGTATTTGACTCCAGCAGACCTGAAACATTTGGGCCTGAGGTAGTCCGGGTGGTGAAAGATTTTCTTGATGTGTTTCCCGAGGAATTGCCGGGATTGCCGCCACAGCGAGAGATTGATTTTGTAATTGATTTGGCACCTGGAGTCGAACCTGTTTCTAAAGCTCCATATAGGATGGCTCCAGCGGAACTCAAGGAGCTTAAGTTACAACTTCAGGGGATGCTTGATATTGGGTTTATTCGACCCAGTGTGTCGCCCTGGGGAGCTCCGGTTCTTTTTGTGAAAAAGAAAGATGGTTCCCTCAGAATGTGTATTGATTATCGGGAACTAAACAAGCTGACGATTAAGAACAAGTACCCGTTGCCTAGGATCGATGATCTGTTCGATCAGCTTCAGGGAAAGACAGTGTTTTCGAAGATTGATTTACGGTCTGGTTATCATCAACTCAGAATTCGAGAGGAGGATATACCGAAGACTGCTTTTAGAACCAGATATGGGCACTATGAGTTTCTGGTAATGTCGTTCGGATTGACCAATGCTCCTGCAGCCTTTATGGATCTTATGAATAGGGTGTTCAAGGATTTCCTCGATAACTGCGTTATAGTGTTTATCGATGACATTCTTGTATACTCTCAGTCAGAAGAGGAGCACGAGCATCATCTTCGAATGGTGTTACAGCGACTTAGGGATCACAAGTTGTATGCCAAGTTCAAAAAGTGCGAATTCTGGTTGTCCGAGGTGTCCTTTCTGGGTCATATTGTTGGGAAAAATGGAATTATGGTTGATCCAAACAAGATAGAATCAGTGAAGAATTGGCCGAGACCCAAGTCTGTGACAGAAATTCGAAGTTTTCTCGGGTTAGCAGGGTATTATCAACGTTTCGTCGAAGGATTTTCTAAACTTTCTATGCCCCTAACCGAATTGACCAAGAAAAATCAGAGATTTGTGTGGTTAGATAAGTGTGAATTAAGCTTTCAGGAGCTGAAGCAGCGTTTAATAACAGCTCCGGTGTTAGCTTTGCCATCAGATCAAGAGAAATTTGTTGTGTATTGTGATGCATCCAGACAGGGTCTGGGATGCGTTCTGATGCAAGCTGACAGAGTCATAGCTTATGCCTCTCGTCAACTGAAGGATTATGAGCAGCGTTATCCAACTCATGATTTAGAGCTCGCTGCTGTGGTTTTTGCTTTAAAGATTTGGCGACATTATCTTTATGGTGAAAAGTGTGAGATTTATACGGATCATAAAAGTCTTAAATACTTTTTCACCCAAAAAGATTTGAATATGAGGCAGAGAAGGTGGTTGGAGTTAGTTAAAGACTATGACTGTGAAATACTGTATCACCCCGGGAAAGCCAATGTGGTGGCCGATGCTCTAAGCAGAAAAGGTCCCGGTCAAGTGTGTACTACGGTTATGATAGCTCCTCAACTAGCCTCAGAAATGGTTAGTGCAGGAATTGAGTTCGTGGTCGGGAAATTGCATAATTTAACACTCCAATCTGATCTGTTGGAGAGAATCAGAAAGGCACAACTGGAAGATCCCGAGCTAGTTAAAGTTCGAGATGAAGTGGTGGCCGGTCGGCCTAGAGGTTTTTCAGTCTCGAGCAGTGGAATGTTGTTATATAAGGCTCGAGTCTGTGTTCCTTGTGTGAATGAGCTTAAGAAAGAAATACTGGATGAAGCTCACACCACTCCATACTCATTGCATCCGGGAACCACCAAGATGTATCAGGATTTGAAACCCTACTTCTGGTGGTATGGGATGAAAAGAGATGTAGTGGACTATGTGTCCAAGTGTTTAACTCCGCCACAGATTAAGGCTGAACATCAGAGGCCGGCAGGGTTATTGCAACCTTTAATCCTTCCAGAATGGAAGTGGGAGGACATTGCAATGGAATTTGTAACTGGGTTACCTAGAACTACAGGGATGTATGATTCTGTATGGGTCATTGTGGATAGATTTACAAAGTCGGCTCACTTTCTACCAGTGAAAGTTACCTATTCAGTGGAACAGTATGCTGAATTGTATGTGAAGGAGATAGTTCGTCTCCATGGAGCCCCTAAATCTATTGTGTCAGATAGGGATCCAAAGTTCACATCGAAGTTTTGGGTGAGTCTTCAGAAGGCTATGGGTACCAAGTTAAAGTTTAGTACAGCCTTTCACCCTCAGACTGATGGTCAGTCAGAAAGAACTATCCAGATTTTGGAAGACCTACTGCGAGCCTGTGTCATGGACTTTGAGGGTTCATGGAGTAAGTATTTGCCTTTAATTGAGTTCTCCTACAACAACAGCTACCAAAGTACAATAGGGATGGCTCCCTATGAGATGTTATATGGTAGAAAATGCCGTTCTCCTATTCATTGGGACGAGACAGGAGAAAGGAAATACCTGGGTCCAGAATTAGTGCAAAGGACCAATGAAGCTATTGATAAGATCAAGGCTCGGATGCTTGCTTCTCAAAGCAGGCAGAAAAGTTATGCTGATCCGAAAAGCAGAGATGTCACATTTCAGGCAGGGGAACATGTTTTCCTGCGAGTTTCACCCATGAAGGGTATTAGACGCTTCGGGAAGAAGGGTAAGTTAAGCCCTAGGTTCATTGGGCCATTTCAGATACTCGAGAAGGTCGGGCAGGTAGCGTATCGGCTAGCCTTACCACCGGCATTATCGGTGTTCATGACGTATTTCACATCTCTATGTTAAGGAAATACGTGTCAGACCCGACTCATGTCTTGAGTTATGAAGCCCTTGAACTACAACCAGACTTATCCTATGAAGAGCAACCTGTTCAGATTCTGGATAGAAAAGAAAAAGTTCTTCGCAATAAGACTATTGTACTGGTTAAGGTGCTCTGGAGGAACAGTAAGGTGGAAGAAGCCACCTGGGAATTGGAGTCAGATATGAGGACTCAACATCCAGAGCTATTCAGGTTAGATTTCGGGGACGAAATCCTATTAACGGGGGGATAATTGTAATGACCGCTTTAGTAATGTGGATTAGAAAAGGCAATTAGCACTTATTTTTATTATTTTATTATTTTATTATTATTTGTGAATTAATTTTGAATGTGGACCCCAATATTTAGAAATAAATATTAGAGTTATAATTTCTCAATTCTGGAGATTTTATTAAACTCTAGGGGTATTATTTAGCTTATATGTGAAATATGTTAATTTTGTAATTTTTGCTCGGCGACAACGGAAAATGCGATGGATGGCTAGATTGATCACATGGGTAAGTTTAGAACCTTATTTCATAGTGGGAAATATTTTAGAGAAAATATTTTATCGGGATTGAGCGGGGTTATGGAATTGACCATTTTACCCCTAGCTTTAAAATTAACTAAGTTTTAACCTTAAGGGCCTTTTAGTCATTTTTATTGGGTAAGGGGTAGGTGGCTGCCCTTAGTGAGTGACACATTGCAAGCTGGTTTTCAGCAAAGGATTAATTAAAAATCCTTTTGTCTCATTTGAAGAAAAATCAAGAAATTAGAAAAAAATACCAAAAAATCAAGAAAAGCTCTCTTTCCTTCATCTCTCTCTCTCTTCGAACCAGCTAGGAACCAAAGGATTACTTGCTGAATTTGTGATTTCTACCAAGATTTCAAGGAGAATCAAACTAAGGTAAACCCTAGAATCCTTGTGTATGTGAATTTTCAAGTTTATGATAGTTTGAATTAATGAAATTGTGATACAGTGGCTGTTAGGTTTAGGTAAGTTTAAGGTTCGAATTTTAGGGTTTAGATGAGTTGATTCTAAGTCCTAGCTACTGGTTTTAATGGTTGTAGATGGTTTTTATGCAATTTTAGGTTTAAAGTTCAAAGCTTTGTTCATTAATGGCAACTTGAGTTGTGATGGTTTATTCTGAGAATTACTGCCTGGAAATCATTGTATATGCATTGTATAGGTATACTGGAGAGTTTGGTAAAGATTGGGCTTGATTTGAATTAAGGGGGAAGATTTTTTGGTTCCCAGCAGATGAATCGGAATTCGGTTTACGGGTGGTCTATACCAACCTGGCCGACCTTGGTGACCCGTATCCGGGATGCGGTTGGGGAACCTGCCTACTCCGTTGGGGGATTTTCCGTAACCCTAGTTTTGGCCAATTTTGAGTTATTTAGGGTATTGCCATGAGGTTTATTGATAGGGAAACTTTTAGTTTCGAGTTTTAAGTCCCGGAAAGTGATTTGGCGAGTCACTCATCTGTGTTACCATTATTGTGATTAGGGCATCCATCTAGCACGTGAATTCCGTTCGAATTCGGCCAAAGACACTTGAATTCGGAAAACAGGTAAGAACTGTGT
This sequence comes from Cannabis sativa, assembly GCF_029168945.1. Lineage (NCBI taxonomy): Eukaryota > Viridiplantae > Streptophyta > Magnoliopsida > Rosales > Cannabaceae > Cannabis > Cannabis sativa. The sequence continues at coordinate 68,442,011 of NC_083601.1, forward strand.
ATAATGTATGATGTGATTATCTGAATGTGTGTATATGTGTTTATATATGCATGCTTGAATTATGTTAAACACTACCAACACTTGTATGATTAAGTTATAGAGTGTATTGGTACAGTGATTGTTGTTGATTTGAGTACGATACAGTGATACCAACACAAGCATAGGAAAATGCTAAGGTGTGTGGTACATCACTCGTTGTTACTCGGGATCGGGATAAACCCTACCAACACTCGTACGGCGAGGTACGATGTGTATGTGGTATAGTGGTTGTACCACGGTATTGAACGTTCATACTCATCCGTTAAGCTCGTAAATAGGTGTATGGGCGCCTATTTACGAGTCGGAAATTATATGATATGTTATATGCATTTCTTGCGAGTACGGTGACTCACAGTTTCTGCTTCCATGTGTAGGTAAAGGAAAGGCGAAGGCTGAACAGGAGTGAACCTGAGCTCGGGTGAGATTGTACATGTCAAGCAGCGCGACCTGGAGTGTTCGGTCTCGGGACATCTAGGAGTTGTATTTTGAAAGTCGCTGTGCGACCTGTAAATCTGTATATTTTGGATTGTATGCTTGAAAAGTAAAGTTTGTAAAGTTTTAAAAATCGGGATCCCGACACTTGTAAATATTTTATTAAATTACAAAGTTTAGTATTTAATGCAAAAGTTTTAATTTGACACGTTTTTCGAGAAATTTCTTTGATTAGCAAAGATTGCATAATTATTGAAAAAGCACTGTAGCGTGCCTTAGCATTAGGGCGTTACAGTGGTGGTATATTAATTTTTGACTATAGTATATCTGCTTATGTATGCTACTGTATATTGTGAAAAACAATTCATTTAATAGTATATTAGTTTAAGTTTGTGATATATGTATATTAGTTTAAGGTATATTGTATATCATACGATATATTAATAAAAAATTAATTATATGGTTAAATAACATATTAGACAACAATAAGAGCAGCAAAATTTAAAAGAATAAAATATATAATACCTTTTATATAATGAAAAAATAGTTGACAAAAATTCAGTAGAGAGGTTTTGATTTATTATTTTTCATAATTTCTATTAAAGGAATAAAACATATAACATCTTTTATATAATGAAGGGTATTTTAGGTATTAAAAAGTAAAAAAGGACATTTGCTTTATTATTTTAAAAAATGGACATTAACTATCTATAGAGTTAAAAATAGGGTCATTTACTTACATTTCTCTATTATCAAATGTTGTTTTCGTTAAAAGCCCACCAACCACCATTGAGCAAGAAAAAATAATAATTAGCACTTAAATATTTTAGACTATCAAATTGTACCTTATATATTATAGGAATATTGATAGTAAAACTGCATAATATATAATACAATTTAACTTCATAAATTAATTTTTTTCAGCAAAAGTACTTAAACTGATCATTTATGTTATGCTAATTAGTAATTACCCTTCTCTTAAACTAGTTTTGTTAAATACTTACATGTATTGCTGATATGTACACAAATTTACATGTAGAATTTGGTTCACATTATTAATTTTAAAATATATACTTAAAAAAATAAATAATAAAATTACAAAAAAAAAAAAAAAGTCTTCTTCTAACAATATTCCTATAATATATGTCTTGTTAATAATACCTATCGAAATATAACTTTTACAGTAACCTAATCATTTCATCACATTTTATTCAATTTTATTATGAAATGAGTGAAGCAGTGGATTATAGTTCATAAATAGATGCAAATTAAATATCATTCGTCCTTTTTATATTAATAAATAATAGAATAGAAAACTTTTTTTTATAATAATTTATATTTTTTATTTTTAGTATTTTAATCATTAAAGTAAAAAAGGTTAAATATATTTAGTTTGTGTCTATTTATTAAATACCATTTACCGCGTCACTCGTTTTACGATAGAATTAAATACAATATGATGGAAGGACTACTATAAAAATTATATTTCGAGAGGTATATTAACGAGTCATATACTATAGGAGGAACAACTTGGTAGTGTAAAAAATTCAAGGATAAAAATACTAATTATTCAAAAAAAAATGTACCTACTTATATATAAATGGAGAAAGTTTCAATGATCACATCAAATATGTAACCATAATGTTTACATTTATTTTTAGTCACTGAATCACTATTGAATAGTTTTAATTAATTTAAAAACTAAATAAAAATAAATAATAAATAACTTGTAATCTGATAATTTATTTTCTTATAAAACCTTAATTAAGATTAATTTTATTTTAAAATTAAATTAATTATAATTTTTAATTAATTTTTTGTAATTTGTTACTAAACAAGAATCTTTTAGCAATTAATTTTTTTTTTTTTGCACTTAAAAAATTAAAATATTTGTAATATCCTTTGAAATTATTTCACTTACAACCTTATAATTTGAAATTATTTTACTTATAACCTTATAATTTGAAATTATTTCACTTATAACTTTAATTTAAAATTACTACACTTAAATATTAGTTTTTATTTTTTATCTAAAATTAAATACAAACTAGTTTAAAATGTAATAAAAATTAAAAAAATAATAATAATAAAAATAATTATAGAAGTAATTTATAATCTAAGATTGACCTAATACATGAATAGAATTAGGTAACAAGCTTATCAATTAAATTGTGTGTTGTCTATGTAGGTGGTATCATTCTCTAATAATTCACACCCCAACCCCCATATAAGAAAATATAATATTAATTAACACTAAGAGTCTATGTCAAACTCATAACAAAATTAAGTTGATCATTTTAATACCAATTCAAAAAATAACAAGATGATGAAGCAAACCAACTCAGATCAAACAAAGTTGAAAACCAAATACATTTACCAATCAGAACAAAATTTATAATAACTCAAATAAGATTAAGACATGCATCATTTCAACGTCCAATTTGAGCAAATTAAAAATACACTTATATACATCACTTGTTTGTTTTTTTTACGGATTAAATACCTAAAATTATATTTATGTTACTACCAATCCGTTAAGTACTGATTGGACTTGTTAAGTTGCCATGTATGTTTTCATTGGTCCATTTTATATTAATTTTTAAAAATGATTTAATAATTATAAAAAGTAATTAAACTTAAAAATAAATTACGTAGTCTTTTTCTAAAAAAATAATTATAGTAACACATCTAAAATTAAAATTTAACTTAACACTAGCAATAATTTATTGAAATTTAAGAAAAAATGGCTTTCGTGTAGTCTTTGCCACTTGCCACTTTCCTATTTGTATTCTTGAAGAAACTTTCTTACAAACATAATACTTTTCCAAAGACGTTAATAAATCGTTAGATTTCTTTCCCATTAACAACAAAATCAATAGTATTAGTCTTTGTCTCCCCACTTTTTGCTTTATTTGTGGAATTATGGGGCATTCCGAGAACTTTTGTCCCCGACGTTTCGAGGTTGGAGAGGGCTAGATAATCAAGCCATATGGGGAATCGATGCGAGTGAGACCTATACGTAGAAACCACATGATTGGAGCTAAATGGCTTAAGCAGTTTAATGCTGCCATGGAAGATGAATCTGCAGCAAAAACCACGGCTCATGGTGAGGTGTCTCGGTCGACGAGGGCAATGGTTGACGGGAATCGTGGTGGGCTGGGGTCGGGTCCGATGTTAGTGGAGAAAAATTCGGGTCAACGTGAGGCAGGGATAGGCTTATCAAAGGATGTCATTGGAGATCCTATAATTGTGGAAGATATTTTATCAGCTGTTTCGAATAAGAAAATATCTAATGATATCAATGAGGAGGCTTGTCTTTTGGTTCTAGATACGAAGAGGAGAAGAACGACTTTAGAAGATATTGCTGGGGTCCATGGCAGGGTTGGTGTGGCAACGGGTCAAGAGGTAAATAGTTCAAAGAATTTGAGTTTGGTGGGTACTGGTGTCCAGGCCCACCAATCGTTATGAATATTTTATCTTGGAATTGCCATGGGCTTTGGAACCCATGGACTTTACAATTCTTTAAGGATCTTGTGATCCAAAAGAAGCCCACTATTGTGTTTCTTTGTGAGACTCTATCCAATCGTTCTCAGATGGAGAGAGTGCGTGTGACGATGGGATTTGATGGTATGATAGCCGTAGATGTCAATGGTAGGAGTGGAGGTATTGCATTGTTATGGAAAATTGAGGATGAAGTGTCTTTGCTTGGGTTTTCTGATGCTTATATAGATGTGAGGTTGCTTCTCAAGGTGTGCAGGAATGGTGTTTCACTGGTGTGTATGGGGAACCGAATAGGAGTAGGCGTGCTTCTACTTGGAATCTGCTTCGTACTCTTGCTAATCGTTCTAATCTACCATGGTGTGTGATGGGTGATCTTAACAATGTGTTATCTCATGATGACAAAATGGGCGATAATAGGTACCCTGATTTTTTAATCCAAGGTTTTCAACAGTCTTTGATTGACAGTGGACTTCAAGACATGAAATTATGTGATTATCTGTTTACTTGGGAGTGTGGGCGGGGTAATAACCGTTGGATCGAAGTGCGTTTAGATAGGGGGCTAGCTAATCTTTCTTGGTTGAACATGTTCACTTTTGCTAAGCTCCATAATCTTGAAATTTCAACTTCAGACCATGCTATGATTCTTATGGTCATGGTTCCTGCTGCAGTCCACCATTCTGTCAAGCAGTTTCGGTTTGAAAATGCGTGGTTGAGGGAACCTCTTTGTTATCAGATTGTAAAGGATAGTTGGGAGACTTGTGAGTCTGCTGATGTTAGGCATAAAATTCAATTCTGTGGGGATAAGCTGGCTGTTTGGGGTAAGGAGGTTACTGGCAATTTCAAAGAAAGGTTAGAGAAGTATAAAAATGAAGTGCAGAAGTGGAAGTTGGGTCAGGATGAGGTCTCTATAGTCAATTACAAACAAGCAAAGAAGGACTTGGCCAAATGTTATGTGCAATGGGAAGTTTTCTAGCGTCAAAGATCGAAGCAATTATGGTTGCAAGAGGGAGATAATAATAGCAAGTATTTTCATGCTTCAGCAACTGCGAGACGAAGAAATAATTTTGTTGCAAAGCTCAAAGATCGTTCGGGTGCATGGGTTGACTGGGATAGTGGTTTGAATGATCTTATGGTTTCTTACTTCCACGAGCTTTTTTCCTCTTCCCAAACTGACTGGAGAGAAGTCACAGGCAGCGTGCAAACTCGTGTATCATCACAGCAGAATGCTGAGCTTTTGTTACTGGTTTCAGATGAAGAAGTTCGGAAAGCTTTGTTCCAAATGCATCTGGATAAATCCTCAGGGCCTGATGGAATGACCCGGGGTTTTTTCCAGAAGTGTTGGCCGGTTGTTAAGGATAATTTCAGCAATATGGTTAAGCAGTTTTTTCATAGTGGTTCTCTTCCCACAGACCTTAACAAAACCATTTCGGTCTTAATCCCTAAAAAGAAGCAACCTATGGATATGGGGGATTTAAGACCTATTGCGTTATGCAATGTGCTGTACAAGATTGTGTCCAAAGTAGTTGCTAATAGACTTAAGAGTGTTATGCCATTTATCATATCTGCTACTCAAAGTGCATTTTTGCAAGGCCGGTTGATTTTGGATAACATCATATGATTCCTTACGAGATTATGCATCACCTAAAGAGGAAACGAAGAGAAAGGGATGGTATAATGGCACTCGAGCTAGATGTTAGCAAAGCCTATGATAAGCTTGAGTGGGGTTATCTCCGGGCGATGATGGTAAGGATGGGTTTTGATGGTTGCTGGATTAATTTAGTTATGCAATGTGTATGTTCTGTTTCCTATACCATTTCACATGGCAGAAAGGAGTTGGGGCCTATTGTTGCTCAAAGAGGGTTGCGCCAAGGGATCCTTTATCACCATATTTGTTTATTCTTTGTGCTGGAGGTTTTTCTAGTTTGTTACGGAGTTATGAACAAAGTGGCTTACTCACGGGGTGTAAAATTGTTCAAGGTGCGCCGGTAATCTCTCATATGCTCTTTGCTGATGACAGCTACATTTACTGCAAGGCAACCGAGGAAGAAACGTACAGTGTGAAGGAGTTGCTGCATACTTACGAGGTGGCTTCAGGGCAAAGAATCAATTTCTCCAAGTCTTCTGTGTTTTTCAGCAATAATACTAGAATTGAGGTGCAAGATTCCATTTGTGCTATGTTGGAGATTTATGAGGCCGATGAAAATGGTTATTACCTGGGTCTGCCATGTTCGGTTGGAAGGAATAAGAATGCTATTCTTGGTTTCCTTAAGGATAAGCTTCGGAAGAGAATTCAAGGGTGGGAAGGGCGTATCTTATCTTGTGTGGGAAATGAGGTATTGCTGAAATCTATTGCTCAGGTCTTGCCGAGTTATGCTATGAATGTTTTTCTTTTACTGTCAGACACTTGCAAGGAGTTAGAGCGGCTTATGGCCAAGTTCTGGTGGCACTCAGATTCACGTAGCAGTAAGGGTATTAATTGGATGAGCTGGGAGCAGTTGTGTCGCCATAAACATGCAGGGGGATTGGGATTTCGAAGCTTGAGAGACTTTAATTTGGCTCAATTAGGGAAGCAATATTGGCATTTGTTGGTTAATGTTGATTCTTTGGTTAGTAGGCTTTATAAGGCTAAATATTATGCTACTGGTAATCTGTTTTCTACTGTATTGGGAGACAATCCTAGTTTCATTTAGTGTAGCATTCTTGAAGCAAAAGATCTTATCCACGCATGTCCTCAAAGAACAATTGCTAATGGGGAAAATGTCTTCATTCTTAATGATCCTTGGCTTCCACATAATTCAAACAACTATGTTGTCTCATGACACCCTGCTCTTGTGAATAAGTCGGTCAGCTACCTCTTTCAAGTTGGTACTTGCGCGTGGGATGAGGATGTTGTTGTTGGGTTTTGTGCCCTAAATAAAACTCATTACAATCTGATTAGTTATCAATTTAAGAGATTAGAAGTGGTTTATGTTAACATGTATTTTTCATGTTTATGGTTTAATATATTCAATATATATACATAAAAGCAGTTAAGTCCAGAACATATATTTATTCACAATTACAGTATTGTCAACAAAGTGGAATGTGATTGTGATTATATGATTCAAAAGACTAAGTCCCTGTTCATCAGTGTTTTGGATTTATACTGATGTGATAATCAGCGATGAAGTATACTTACACTTGGAGTAAGTGTTATGTTCTTTCCAGGACATTGGTAAAGTATACTAGTTTCGAATATATGGAGTATACATTGGACTGGACCGATATTGAACTTAGACAAGATATTATAAACTTACCGTTGTATCTTTCCAAGTCAATATCAGTAGTTGATCTTAGATTAAAAGAATCTAAATCCTGATATGCTTAGGGTCAATCTCAGGAGTGCTATTCATGTTCTTTGATTTATTAGTTAAGCCTACTTTTGGGTCAGGGTGATACGTATATTTTGGGAACATGATAGTATGACTGAGTGGGAGCGGTAAACATAAATATGGAATTTATAGCTTCTACTGGTGTATAGAAGTCAAGTGATGATTCCCTTCGAGCTTAGTTAAATAGAAGTAAATGGATGAGCTCTTGTTTCAGTGACTATATCTTAGATCACTAAAACATCATTTATAGGTAGCTAAGTGTTTTAAGGGGCCAAATACATTGAGGGGTGAAAACGGTAAATTTTGTCTCATCTCGATGTAAATCATCTATACAGAGGATCTTTGATCACATTAAGATTATAACAATGGTTAAATAAGATAGCATATCTATATCGTGAAACATATAGAATGCTCTATATAAGTCTGAGAGTGTAATTCCAAGTTCTAAGAATGGATTCAACAAGGAATTAGTAAGTTAGGGAATTTACTTGGTAAATTCGGTTCAACTTATTGGAAGCTCAACAATATAGACCCATGGTCCCCATTCTAGTTGAGACCATACTGTTTGTAAGACTCAATAATTGATTCATAATTAATCAATTATAATTCTAAAAGTTAGACTATGTCTAATTTGTGAATTTTCACTAAGCAGGGATGAAATTGTAAAGAAAAGAGATTCTAGGTTTATTTATTAATTAAGAGACTCTATATGTCTAATTAATAATTATATTAAATGACAATATTATTTAATAATCTATTTTAGTTATTAAATAATTAGTTTTGGCATTTAAATGGTTAGAATTGGAAAATTGGCATTTTTGGGAAAATAGAAATAAAATTGTGGAAACTACAAAATCCAAGTGAGGCCCATCACACCCATGGCCGGCCACTTGTATTGCATTTTCCAATTATTATTTTTAATTTTTTAATGCCAAATAATTACTAACCTAAACCTAGCAGCTATCTATAAAAGGAAAGTGGTAGCTCACACCAAATAAGGCAATTAAGCAATTACTCTGTAATTCAGGAAACTGCCTCTTTCAGAAAGTTGAGCTTCCCTTTTGTCTATATATAGCCACCCATTCTCTTCTTCTTGTGTGCTTGAACCATACACAACAATACAAGAGAGATACAATTTCGAATTCCAGTGAGAGAGTAGTGCCCACACACAGCAAACAGTACCTCAATCATAGATTGGAAGACTGTGAAGGATCACATCCAAGAGAAGGACATTCGGGCTCAGATCTTGATTATACTCTGCAACAGAAAGGAATCAAGGGTTAGAGATCTGAGTGGAAGGAGACATATTATTCCGCTGCAATCAATGATAGGTTTTCTTAACTTTATATGTGTTTTTTTTTATCGTTTTAGAAGTTCATATTTAGGTTGTTAATCAACATACTTGTGAGTAGATCTAAGATCCTGGTAAAATAATGCCAACAGTTGTGAGGGACTTGTTTGTTGGCCGTGATCAGGATCTTATTTTGTCTATTCAGCTTAGTGATTCGGCCGCTAATCATGGTTGGAGTCGGCGACTTGAGACTTGTGGGAATTATTCGGTTAACAGTGCATATAAATTCTTGCAAGAATCTAAGGGTGCTTGGTGCCGAGATGCAAATACTGATTTTTGGAAGTGGCTTTGGTCTTTAAAGATTCCTCCTAAGATCAGTAATTTTTTTTTGGCGAGCTGCTTCGGGTGTGCTTCCAACGTGTTTTCAACTCCAAAAATGTCATGTTCCTGTCAATGCTGACTGCCCTTTGTGCAACTCTAGTTTTGAAACTATTCACCATGCATTGGTGGAATGCTCATTTGCAAAGGTTGCTTGGCATCGCAACATAGTGGACGTCGGGGCTGGGGCTGTAACATTCAGCAGCTGGTTGTCGGGAATTTTCACCAGGGGGCACGAAGTTGAAGTGGAGGAAGTGGCAATGGTGAGTTGGGCTATTTGGCTGCGGGGAATGACTTTGTTTGGCAAAATAAGAGTTGGCTTACTTCAAATATTGTAACATCAGCGAGAATCATGCTTGATCAATACAAATTTGCTCAGGGAATGAAGGGCCTTTCATTGTCTCCTTTGAATGATGGGGGCGGAACTGTGAGAGTTGGACTGCACCTGTGTTAAACAAGATTAAAGTTTATGTTGATGGGGCTTTATTTGAACAAGAGGGGCGGTTTGGAGTGGGCTGTGTAGCTCGAGATCATCAAGGAACCATGGTAGAAGCTTTCAAGAAGGGAAAGGTTGGGTATGTCCAACCCAAAATTGCTGAGATCATACGCATCAAAGAAGCTTTGAGTTGGATTGCAACTCATTCTTGAGACAATGTAGTGTTAGAAACGGATAGTTTAGTGTGTGTCCAAGCAGTCCAAAATAATGTTTTTATGTCCTCGTGGTTTGGTTTTATTGTTCAAGATGTTAGGAATTTACTTTTGGCTTTATCTTTTGTTGAGTTATGTTTTGTTAAACGATCTGCAAACAAGTTGGCTCATTGCTTGGCAAGAGACTCTTGTTTTTCTACAGGTTGTGTGCTTCAGTTGGAGGATTGCTCCTCTGAAGTGCGTTATATTATTTTGAATGAGTTTATTATTTAATAAATTCCCTGATTTATTCAAAAAAAAAATATATTATTAGTCTTTAAAAAAAAATAGGTAAGACAAATCTAGATTAAAAAAAATAAAATCATAATTCACAAACAACATATTTTAAATGCATCTAAGTGACAATTTAAGTTTTAGATTAAAAATTAAGTAGAAAAAAAACTAAAAAATCCCAGCAATATTCGAACACATATTTTGTTTTTTTGCTAATTAGCACGTAAAAAATTACGAACACTACTGAATCAACAAATCCCATAAATATAAACATTACCAAAAAATAATAATAATCAACATTTTTAACCCTAAAATTATGACACTACCATATTATATCCCTTAAAATATACGACTTGTTAATATCTCCCACCAAAATTTTTTACATTTACAGAAATTTAGTCCTTCTGTTTATTAGGTTTGGTTCCATTTTGTAATTTAAATGCTAACATGTCCTTGTAAATTAGCAACTTTGACAACTATCAAATCGTACTCTTTCCAAATAAAAATAAGAAAGATTCAACATTTTTTTTTTTTTGATAATTTTAAAAAAAGTAATTTAGATCTTAAAAAAATTATTTTGAATGATTAAGAAAATTAAAAATTAATTTTTTGTCAATGGATTCAAGAAGATCGTAAATGAGCAAGATGAACACAAGTAAGAGTTAATCAAAGTAAACCAGTTTGTGAAAGAAAATTTGACAAAGATGAACACGAGGATTTTATAGTGGACCCTCTTTCGGCGGTAACAGGCTAGTCCACTTAGAATGTTATTGATCTCAATGCTTGAGGAGAGTTCTCCAGAATTATGTTCTCCAAGAATTCAATTCTTAAGTGAGTTTTTAGAATGAGAGAATGGGAGCTCAAGAAAATGATTTCGTGAGAATCAAAATCGGGGTCCCTTTACAAGTCACTTCACTTCCCTTATATATGTTTTCATCTAGAGTTTAAAATCTCTTAACCACAGAAACACCTTCCCGTAACTATGGTCAGGTTAAGTTTAAAATACAAAAATCACATTTCAAAATAAATATCTAAAAAATGATAAAAGTCGAATGTGTCTTCCAAGTCATGTTGGTGAGTCATGAGAGACACGTGTCGAGTTGAGGCCCCTTTATTGGGTTGAGGTGATGGGAGCGTGAGGCCCCCTTTGGGCCGAGATGATGGAGGCGTGAGCCCCCCTTTAGGCCGAGATGACATGAGGAGACGAGAACCCCCATTTGTTCTGAGATGATGGAGGTGTGAAGATCCTTGGTCCAAGGTGAGGAGGTACTAAGGAGAGTGGTGAGGATACTTTCCTTTTTGGTCCAAGGTGAGGATGTACCAAGGAGAGTGGTGAGGAGACTTCCCTTTTTGGTCCAAGGTGAGGAGGTACCAAGGAGAGTGGTGAGGGGACTTTCTTTTTTGCTCCAAGACGATGGTGGGAGAGTGAGACCCGCTTTGGGCCGAGATGATGGAGGCGTAGGCCCCCTTGTGAGGACCCCATAGGTGGTGAGGGTGTGAGGACCCCATTAAGAGGACCCCATTGGGCAGAGATAGTGACACACAAGTCTTTGAATAAGGCCCCCAAAATAATGTTGAGATGTTATAGCCTTTTCCGTATCTACAAAAAAATTAATGCCCATTTCTTTCAATTTTTCAAGAGATAACAAAAATGAAACTTAAATTTTAAAACTAATTAAGCGATTTTAAAAAATAATTATTTTTATTAAAAAAATCATTTAGATTTAAAAGTATATTGAAAATTCAATTAGTCTAAGAATTAATTTTTACGTGAATAAGTTTAAGTTTTTTTTATCTTGAATATTTAGATGTTTAAGTAAACATAATATTTTTTTGGAGAATTACTCCATATACTATTTTTTTTAAATTTACGGTTTGGGTTTCTAAAGTAGTTCTCCGGTGGTTTCTATATGGGTTGCTATACGATTTTTGGTTGCAATTTAGTTTGCTCTGCTAGATGCAATAGAGGTTTCTATGTAAAATTCCGTATAAATGCAAAAAAGAAAAGAAAAAAAAAACTGTTTTGAAGTGTAAAAATGAAAAGCCCTATTTTTTTAGTTTAATTTTTTATTTTTTTAAATAATTTTCTATTTTTATTAGATTTTTAATAATTTATCCGTATTTTTTAAAATATGAATTTGTAAATATAAATAAACTAGATTTTTTCTTCATAAAATCTTAGTTTGATTAAAATATTTTTTTTAATTATTTATATAAATATAAATAATTTTTTTTTTTATTTTTTAAAATATGTTTTTGTAAATAAATGAAGTTTGAAAATGTTTTTTAGGAATAAGTTAGGTTTCTTTAAGTTAACTTATTTTTTTTTAATTTAATAATTTATCCAATTTTTTAATAATTTTTATTTTTTCAGAATTCATAGAAATTTATAATTTTTTTCTAATAAAATGAGACAGAATTTAGTATTAGTCAAAATTCAAGGGTAAAAATACTAATTATTTAATAATAAAAGAAACAGAATCTAACTGAAGGACATGATTACGAACTGCTATATTTTAGGGAGAAATTTTAACAAGCCGCATATTTTAGGAGGCAAGATTAGGTAGTGTCGAAAGCTTAAGGAGAAAAAAAATACTAATTATTCAAAGAAGAAGAAGAAGAAGAAGAAGAAGAAGAAGAAGAAGTTATTTCTCTTTTAGACCTGTCCGCTATTAATACTTAAGAGAGAAATTTAAAAATATGTGAGAGAGCAAACTAGGCATGTAGGGGCTCAATATAACTTGCAGAGACTCAAAAGATTGAGACTGTGATTGAGATTACCGCCTTAGCTAAAGTAATTATAAATTAGCTTTGTTTTGTATAGCAGCATCCTTGTATTTTTATTTTTACTGCAACATCATTCAACTCCTTAAATAATATTTTTTTTTTTCAAATGAATTTTTTTTTTTGTTGTTTTAATATTTATATTTGTTTGTATTTTAATTAATTATTTTTCAAAAAAATTAATTATATATTTTAGAAGGGATAAAAGTCTCATTTTTGTTTAAAAATAAGGTTTTTATTGCAAATATTATAGTCAAATGATTTGACTTTTAAAAAAAAATTATTGTAGAGACTTAAATATAAAAATAAAATTATTTATAAATAAATACTAATTACTAAAAAATATCTATTAAATATTTTAATTAATTTAATCTTATTTTCTTTACTTATTACTAATTTATTTATTACAGGTAAAAAAATGTAATAATTATAGTGATTATAAAAAATGTAACCGTTCATAAGGTTATATATATTCTATTTTAAAAAATATAAATTTTATAGTAATAGGAAAAGTAAATTAATATATATTTCTTTTATTATTTTTTAAAATTAATAATTTAAAACTATTGTTAATATAAAATATGTATATATATTTACTATAGTAAGTATGGATATAAATATATAAAATCATATTAGTCCAGTGGGTGAAGAAAAGAGCAATAATACTTCACAAATTCCAGTGAAAATACGTTTAGTACCAGAAAATGAACTAAATACATAGTTTTGGGAAAAAAAGAAGAAGTGTAATTAGTTTAGTTCCTTGTATATGTAAGGCAAAGGCTAATTAGCAATTTTTTCCCATTAATTTTGACATGTATTAAATTATATCCTTGAACTTTTTTTGCCGTTAAAAATTTCCCTGAACTATTAAGATTGTTAGATTTAAGGACTTTTGTCTAATTTTAGTAAAAAAATTATAATATGGATGAAATTTCAGGGGGCATGATTTAATACGTATCAAAGTTTGAGGGATATGATTTGGTAGACATCAAAGTTTGGGAAGTATAGTTTAGTACAATAGTATAATTGAATGAAATTAGACAAAAGTCTTTAAATCTAACAATCTCAATAGTTCAGAAAGAATTTTTAACGGCCAAAAAAGTTCAGAGGGCATAATTTAATACATGTTAAAGTTCAAGAGGAAAAATTACTAATTAGCCTAAGACAAAAGATAAAAAAAATTGTAGAAACAGTTATAAAATAGAGTTTTGTTTACATTATTGATTTAATTATAGTATGCTATACTATAGAGTAATTTTTTCTTACCTCGCACTTTTACATTGAATCATATGCTTTTTTTTTTTTATATCATTTAAATATTTTATTTTTTTAAATATATTTTACTATATAAACAAAAAAAATTAAAAACATTAAATGAAAAAGAATTAAAGAAAGAAAGAAATCATGAAAATAATATTTAAAGAATGAATAGTTATTTACTATATGCTGTGAAACATTATTCGTACTCTAAATTTTTGAGCTAATTTAGTTCACTTGGAGCACTTTTTTTAACAACATTTCTTTAGATTTTCACTTTGCTAATGATTTGGATGCTCTCAACATAGGCTATGTTTAGATTGTAGCTATAGTAATTGAGTTGGGGCAAGGAGGGGTACAGCTTTTAAGTTCAATTCCTTGACTCAAAAAGAAAAGAAAAAGGAGATAGATTCACATTTCTGTAACAGCCACATTTTATACATTACAGAAGGTATCAGTTAATCCAGTATTCCAGCTTTGCACTAAACCACTTATCAATAAAAGTACTAGAAAATAAGTTTCATCTCAATTAATGCACTGATTAGGAGCTAAATAATGATGGACGCAATTCTTACTAGGAAATACATTGGTTAATTTTTCCTATATATTTAAGCATTGTAGTATGATTTTTTAGAAGCAAAATCTCTGCAACATGGAAGCTCAGATATATACTTATCCAGCATTAAAGTTGAGTGCTGTAGATACATGGAACTATGCGGCTAGGTCCTTTCGAGTAGGAACTACAGGAACAAAGTAATTTCCAAATGGTGAATCGAAAACTTTAAAATTTCCAGTGGAACCATCTTGCTGTGCTTGCGATATAGCAAAATTTTTAGCCTGTTGAATCCTCAAGTTGGCATTACCAATTTGGGCTACTGGAACCTGGTTCTATCACATGGTATGTTTGTTTGATAATTCAGCATACATATAACAGCATATGAAAGATTTGTGAGACACAAGTTCTTACCGATTTGTCTAGTCTTTCTTCGCTGCCAGCAACGATCCTGCCATAGGAGAAATACTGTCTTTTAAATAAAAAATATGGTACTTAATGTTTCATAAACAAGGACAATTTGTATTTGTTACAAAACTCACAGATAGATTTTGCAACAAATGAAAAATACAACAGATGAATTTCAGAAAGTTTCATACTTATTTTGTTCTTTTCCCATTGAGCGGAGAGGTTTGAAATAAATCAAATCATAAATAAGAGAATAAAACTCAGGGAATGAAATACATTCAATCATTATAGTGTAATATGTGAAACCCTTTAACATTCCAGTGAGGGCTAGTCTAGAAAACAAGTAATTTCGTTTGTAAACTACTACACTGCTATCATATGAAAACAATTTTGAACAAAAAATTTGGCATGAAAAAAGGGTTTTTTGACTTCTTAGTATGATTTTGAACAACAATAGTTTATAAGGTTAGTTAAAACTATTACCCATGTGTTACAAAGTAAATTAGAACAAGTTGGAAGATACCCAAATAGATTACATCAGAGGAAACCTTATTCAATACGAAATAAAGGATTCTCATCTTCCAATTTTTTGTTTGTACAAAAGGAAACTATTATACAAGGAATATACAAGCTGGATGATGATGATGATAAAAAGAAGCACACTTAATTCATCGAAGAGCTAAGATAATATGATAGCAGATACAACATAAGCTAATGAATTAAAGATTCCAGAAGTCATAATAGGAGTTATAATTTCATCTCAACTAAATTAAATTACTAGATCGAAAAATTCTTTTATAAACAATGATAGATCCAATATCACATTCAGTAAAGATTTATGACACGTGAATAGAGTTTCAATGTATCCTAGCCAGCTTCCAAAAGTGGAACAAGTCCTAGAAATTCGTTCAATTGATTCAATATCAATAAATCTAGAAAACAGAGTTGAGAGTTGGCTGTAATGATATAATATCAAGCACACTATAAAAGCCTACTGATTTGCATGATTTAGCCAAATGAAATAAAATTTGATAATGGAAACAAGCAACAGATGATATCTTTTCCATTTATTTGATTCTCTCAAACACCTAATGCCTACAAAAACATATCCCTAATTCATCCAATTGGCTCATTGTGTACTACAAGTTTAGTTTTCCACAACATATGACATCTTCTAATACAATCATATACTCCCAAAATGTAAATTTCAAAAACCCAACCGGCATAAAAAGCAATATGGTTTCACACTAGTATCTAATAAAAAAACCAATGGAAATACGATTTGTAATAGAATCTTAATAAATAATAACAAAAATAACAAATTCAGAACATTAAGCTATCAGCCTATCACTATAAGCAACTAAATTGATGGAAAAGACAAATCCATACAGTAAACTACAAAACTATCAAGTTTAATCAAATGAAACATTGATAGTTAACACCACCAATTAATGGAAAACGTTTTCTGTACAATAATCCAGATTCCAGAAGCCACAACAAACAAACAAACAAACAAAATCTATAATGATTTAAAGAAGAAATAAAGAAAAGAAGCCAATTCTGAGTCTCAACACAATAGTAATGAACATCAAGAAAAAAGGATAACGGATGAGAATCATTAGAAATTGCCTGCGAAATGGCGGTGGTTGGAGTTTCCTCCTCTTGGGTTCAGGTGCCATCTTCGCCAACTGCTTGAAGACTACAGAGAAAGTTTGTGAGCAGCGAGAAGAAGAAGAAGAAGAAGAGCTCGGCCCATTGTCAGCCCAAACATATCACAAGTTTTGTCGCAGTTTGAGTCCAATTGGATACAACTATTCTACTGGACTTCTACATTTTAAATTGGGCTATTTACAAAAATATGGGAAAATAAAGATAATTTTTGATATATATGGCATAAAAACTTAATTACACTAAATATGGCATTTTTTTAAAAAACTTACAAATATGGGAAAAAGTCTTGAGTAATGCCATAAAAAACTTAAAATTTGTGTTTCTTTTTATTTATTTTTTCTTTTTTAAAAAAATAAAATACTAAAATAAATAAAAAAATGATCTCAACTATAGATATTATTTTTTTTTACAGAAATTAAACTTGTTTTTTTTTTTATTTAAACTACTATTTTTTTTCTTTGTTTTTTGTTAAAAACTAATTATTTCATTAAAAGCAACAGAAAAAAAAAAAAACCAGTTTCATCAACATCATCCTGAAGAAAAAACAATATAAAAAATTATAATCTAAAGATAATATAAACTTTAAAAATCAGTTTCATCAACATTGAAAGAAACTATTAATTTCATTAAAAGAATAAAAAAAATAGTTTCATTATGTTATTAGAATTTTTTTTCAAGTTACTTTTTTATTATTTTGTTTCTAGGTTGGAAACTTACATTTATATTTTGTTATTAAATTATTGGTAGGCATTATGTGTTGTTTTGATTATATTTGTGATTAGTATTTTTTTTTTTTTTTGTGTATATGTGTGTGTGTATGTTTTTATTTGATTGTTTGATGAAACTGGTTTCAATTGACTTTATTATTAACATTTGTATTTTGTTATGATTTTTTATAACGTCAAAACTGGTTTTACATGTCGAAACTGGTTTCACATGTTTTAACTATTCTGTAATGGGGTTGCTCAATTTTTATGATATTATTATATATTTTTTCGTTTGTATAAAACCAGTTTTATTATTGTATGATATTTGAACAACAATTTTTATTTTATTTTAATTAATCAGATCTGACATACATATTATTTTATTATTTTCATAACTGGTTTTTTTAAGTAATTAATTTTTTTTTATTGTTGTTCATAATTGAGTTTTATTCAATTTTTTATTAATTTATCTCAAGAAACTGGTTTTTATTTGTTTGTTTTTATTTTGGTTGTTTTACTAACTGGTTTCTCACATTCCACTGTTTTTTTTGTTATTCTTTTATGGTTTTTATTGCACTTTTGTCTCTTTAATTTTCTTTGTTTCTTTTTTTTCTCTTTGATTTTAATTTGTGATTCTCTTTGTTATATTTGCTGCATATTGTATGTTTAAATTAACTCTAATTTTTGAGCAAGCAAATAAAAAATTAAATGCCAAAATAAAGAATGAAGTTAGAAGTTTGATTATTAGGTATTGATATAAATTTTATATGTTCGAAACTGGTTTTTAAATTTAGTATCGTTAATTTGTAAAAGTTTAGTTATTATTATGTTATTGTTGAAACTATTTTTTTTTTTTTTTGCCTCTTTTAATGAAATAATTCGTTTATTTTAATATTGATGAAACTGGTTTTTAAAGTTAGTATCGTCTTTAGATTGTAATTTTTTTCATTATCTTGTTGATGAAACTATTTTTTGTATTCTTTAAATGAAATTATTAGTTTCTTTCAATGTTGATGAAACTAGTTTTTAAAGTTTAGATTCTTTTTAGATTATGATTTTTTATATTGTTTTTTTTTCAGGATGATATTGATGAAACTGGTTTTTTTTTTTCTGCTGTTTTTAATGGAATAATTAGTTTTTAACAAAAAAAAAAACGAATAGTAGTTTAAATAAAAAAACAAGTTTAATTTTTGTAAAAAAAAATAAAATATAAAAATGTACACTTATTATATATATTAAGAGAAAAAAATTAGGTTGAGAAAAAAATTGAAAAAAAAAGAGAGACACAAAGAGAAATTAGAAAAAAAAAATAAAGAGAGATAAGCGAAAGAAAGAAAAAAAAAAAGTAGCAACTGACTTAAAAGTTGAAAAGAAAAAAGATAGCCAAAATTGACTAAAAAATATATAAAAAAGACAAAAAAAAAAAAACTTTTTGAAGTTTCAATAAGTAAAAAAGAAAAAAAAAATTAATAAAAGTATAAAAGTAAAATGTTCTTGTCAAATTAAAAATGTAATGTTTGAAAAAAAATGTAGTATTTGGTGTAAATTTTTCAAATAAAAAGAAACCCTAAAATGTAAGTGTAAAATAAATTAAAAAAAAATAAATAAAACTAATTAAGCTAAAAACAAAAACATAAAATATGGGATTGTATAATAAGTTTATAAAAATATGGCATATCAAATACCATAAAAAACTTAAATGTGAAAAAATGCCATAGAAAAGTAGCAAACCTAAAAATGCCATATTTTTCTAACTTTGTTATGAAATCCCATATTTCATGTAATTTTCACTTTTAAATTTTGGCCCATTGCTAAAAAAGATACAACTATTTACAAATTTCTAACTTTTTTTACTTTTTTATTGTGGGACAAAACTTTTTTCAAAAATACTGTATTTTTTTTCAAAAATACTGTGTGTAAATTTTATAGTGTGTACTGTGTTTAATTTTCACTGTTGTTCTACGGTTATTTTTTAGTTGTTCTGTTTTGTGTTCTACTGTTGTTTTATAAAAGCACAGTATTTTTTTAAAAAAAATTCATGTAATAGTATTTTTATAAAAGTTAACCAAAATTCCAGTATTTGTGTAAGTTTTCTAAAAAATATAGAGTTTTTATAAAAATACTGGATTTCGGATAAAAATTTACAATTTTACTATCACACGAAATTTTTTACAAAAATACTGTCTTTTTTATAAAACAATCTTAAAATAACAAAACAGAAAATTAAAACAATAGTGGAACAACTAAATAACAACCGTGAAACAATAGTAAAAACTTAACACAGTATACAGAATAAAACTTACACTGAGTTTTTCAAAAAAAAAAAATACAGTATAAAAAAAAATTGAAAGTTTAAATATATAGTGTAAAAACCCCAAAAAATATTCTGTCATTCTAAAAACGGAAAAAGAAAAAAGAAAAATATACAATGAAAAGAAATTATGTTTTTTCTTTTATATTGTTGAGTATATAAGAACCAAATTAAGAAATTAGAGAAAAAGGAGAAATTATTATTTCACGAATTTTATAAATTATTTTGATTTAAACATTATTCCAAATAAATAATTTTTATTTTAATATATTATAAAAGGATAGAGTAATTTGCGATATAAGTATTTAATGTTTATGCCGAGTAGTAGGTAGATACCAAAGTCGTATTTTTAGCGGTAAAAATACTTCCGTCACTAGTGTGAAACTTTCGTAGGTACTTGGCTGTTATGTGCCAAGTTAGTGTCCACTTGTCACTATGTGATTAGTCCAGATCATTTAATTTTTATTTTTTATTTTTTATTTATAAATCAATTTAAAATATTAAAAATAAAAAAAAATAATTTAAAATTAAAATAAAATAATAAAAATTTAATATTTATATTTTCATTAAATTAAAATAAATGAATTATTAATTAAAACCCAAAAACTAAAACTAACAAATAAACGCTAAAAAGAAAATTGGAATGCCATCTCTTCGTCATCATCTTCTTCTTCCTGCTACTCTTTTTCTTGCTAAAACCATTCATGAAACCCTTATCTTCTTCCTGCTCTTCTTTTTCTTGTTGAACACCATTCATGAAACCCTTATTCAAATACATTTATCAAAGTAACACTATTTCATCATCATCACCTTCCTCATTATTCAGTTGCAGCAAAAGAAAAAAGGGCAAAAAGACACAAAGAACAATCAAAGACCCTCACGTTCTTCACTCTCTCTCCATCTCTTTCTCGACTTCTATCTTCTCGGAGCCAAATAGAGACGCTCCAACTGTCTGTGACCTAAACAAACTTCACCACGAGGTTTGCAACCCTTGAAAACCCCTAGATCTGGATCTGCTTCACTCTGTCCCCCTCCTCGCAGTGTCCCTCTCTCTGTTTCTCTTTGCTTGATGCCAGACAAAGCATCTCGATGGAGATCTCGGAGAGGCTTCGATGGGACGCCTGGTCTTGGTGGGCAACGTTCGCAACCCTTTGAAGCTCAAGAATTTTTTTTGTATTTTTTTTTGGGTTTTTTGTATTTTTTTTCTGGATTTCGAGTATATGGTGTTGGTCTTGTCATTTTGATTTTGTTGTTATAGAAGTTGATGAGTGATAAAGTATTAGACTGTATTTGATGTTGTTGGTACAGGTTCAAAAGGCAAGGAGAAATTTGGGAAAAGAATAATTTAGGAAGGGGTTGTGGAAGATGATTGACGATGAAATTATTAGAGTTGGGGGTTCGAAATTATGGTTGAAGGCAGATGATGAAGTTAAAATGATTATTAATAATTATGTTTAATTTTATTTTTTATATAACTAATTGACTATTAATAATTTTTTTTTTCTTAAAATGAGTGTAAAATGTTTAAATTGATTTTTAAATAAGAAATAAAAAAAAATAAGTGATTATATTTATTTTTTATAATTTTAAAATCATTTTTAATAACATTTAAATAATTATTTAAATCATAAATAACAAATTTAATGAAATAGACCAATGAACGAGTGGCACGTGAACACTGACCTGACACATAATGATCAAATACCTACGGAAGTTTCATACTAGTGACGGCATGTATTTTTGCCGCAAAAAATATAGCTCAAGTATTTATTACTCAGCATAAAACTTAGGTATTTATGCCGCAAATTACTCGAAAAAGATATTATGTTGTCTTAGTATTTAAAAATATATATTAAAAGAAGAAAAAATAGAAAAATTAATGGAATTATTACATAGAAAATAAAAATTGACACTTTATTTACAAAAATACCTCCATAAGGTGTGGACAACATTTATACATTTTATGTGATTTTAATTACCAAAATACCTCTTACACTATCGCTTACACAATCAGACGATGGTTGCAGGGTGGTTGCTTGCGCGGTGGTTGCATCAGACAAAGGTTTCAATCAGACAATGGTTGTAGGGTGGTTACTGGATGGTTGGCCGGAGGTTGCATCAGACAAAGGTTTCAATCAGACAAAAGTTTCAGGGAGCAAAATGTTTATGTAACTGTTATGAATCATTAAAAATCAGAACAATGTTTCCACGTATGTAACTCTATCTACATGTTTCTTTATGATTTAATATGAACAAATTCACCATTAGAAATTTAGAAAACAATGAAAATACATCAGGATAAATATTCTACTATAGTATTGATATAATTTTTTTTTTAGATTATACTTGAGTTGGATTGTTTGGGAACTCCTATTCAATTTTTTGAGATCTGTCTTTTATGGATCTGAAAATTGAAGTCGGGACATTAGTTTTATGCAAATTAAACTGCATTTCTGGTTGAATTTTAGTTTCATAGTAGGTTTTCTACACTTTTTTTTTTTTCATGAATTCGAAGCAGCCCCTATTTTGATTGATTTTGATCATCTTCTCAGGTGAAGTCGCCGGAATTAATGGTGGTTCTCTTTCCGGCTGAATTTTCGTTTGCGTTGGGTTGCTATGTGGTTGCACAATAGTTACCCAAGAAGGATGGATCTTGAGTTGAAGGTGTGTATAAATAGTATTTGTGTAATATTTACTCAATTACCAAAAATCTTAAGATCTGTTAACTATAATCAATCGTATTATTGTTAGTTAGATTAAACTAAAAATATACCCGAAGGCAAGTTATAATACATAAAATAAAAACAAGCCTCAACCTACACAGAAATACTCAACCTACACAGAAATAGTAACCATAATATCCTCAATACAATATATATATATATATATTATATATAAATTTCAATGATTATATATATTCATAGTATTTATCTAACTTTTAAAATTATTTTATGAAATTATAGCTTGGTATTTATGAATGTAATATAAATCTCACAAATCATTAAATAATGAAACAAAGCACACACACAAAATTCCTTTCTTTTTATTTTTTTTTTTTTTTTTTATGAGACACTTTAATTGTTTTGAAAAATATACTGAAGACTTTAAAGTTTAAATGTAGTTTTTGTTTTGTTTGGAAAATAATATGAAACCAAATCTATACTTTTGTGAGTATAATATTAAATATAAATATATATTGCAAAATACAGCTATATAATTAAATATTTTGTCAAAATAAATAAATATATTAAATATATTGCAATTAATTTTAAGGAGAATATATAATAATTATGTTGCAATATTTGATTAAATTCTTGCTCAACCTGGAATATTGCAGATTTATAGAATATCATTATTAATAGAGATTCTCCATAAATATATACATGATATCTTGTAATTAATTGTATTGTATATATATGCATAGCCCGCACTTGCCCTTGGCTTTTATTCCAAATAAAAAAGAAAGGAAATTATAATTAATTAAGTGTAAACAATATTGGAGTTGAAGAGATATCTTATATATACATATATATATATATATATATATATATATATATATTAGTATCACTTTTACAGATTCAGTAATGATTCTCTCACCCCACCCCACCACTGATCTTAATTTGTTCTAATTAATCTTCAACTTTATGGCGACTAGTACTACACACAATAAGTCCACATCTAATTCTTATTCTAAAATTCTCACATGGAGATGTTTTAAGGGTGAAGATGTGTGTATATAAATATATAATTAATATATTTGAGAACAAATTAAATATTATATGTACAATCAAGATGCTAGCTAGCTTCTTAAATTATAATAAAGAAAAATTCTTTGTGCTTTTGATTTGACCTCATGCACGATCTCCATTCTACGATAACAATAAACTTTTTATGTATAGCTCGCAAATATTAATTCCATAGGATAATATATACTTATATGCATACATATATAATATACTTTATGTTATACCTTATTAATATGTAAAAAGATAATATATCATATATAAAATATATATAAAAATTAATTAATTTTTTAAATAAAATCCCATACATCTTATTACATACTCACTTTCATCCTATTTTCCAGACCACATGTATTTATACAGCTAATGTATACTATATATCTAAAGTATCTTTTTACTAGTGTTGATTAGTCAAATTATGTTACTCGTTCATCAGTTAAGTCTCTTAATTATAATAGAGTCATGAAATATATGATATATTATCTACAGATACGGATGGACCAAAATATATATATATATAAACGTAAAATAAATATAATTTTTATTTTGGACTGTATTTATTTTAATTAATTTACCTATAAAAAAGAAAAACTAGAATTAATATTGATAAATTGTGTTCATAGACATCCACACTTCTTCTCACAAGCAGGGAATTCCAAATTCAACTCCTTCCTCCCCATATATCAAAAAAAAAAAAAAATATCCATAAATTTAAAGTGTAGGCACATTTTTTTTTTACTTCAATTAGGACTGAAAAATCAGATATGAAAGTACTTAAATTTTTTTTGGGTGTATTTAAACATATAGCAACAGCTAGTAGTAATGAATAAAATAAGAGAACCGAAATAGTAATTTGTCTTTATAAAATAAGTAATGAATATTTTAAAATAAAATAATGAATTTAAAATGAGAGAACCAAAATACCAAAATAGTAATTTCCCTTTATAAAAAGTTGCAGAGGATATTATCAACCAATGAAGCACCACTCACAAAAATACTATAATATAAAAAAGTTAATCAGGGAATTTTGTACATGTATAAATAATGTGTTATTCTCTGACTTGACTCATTAAAATTAAGGTGAATCTGGCTTTGTGTTAATTTGGTGGGATATAATATAAGTTAGTGACCCTTTTATATATGGTGGGATCATTTCATCACCATAAATAATGCTGAAATGGCCTCCTTAAATGTCTTATCCAACATAAATTTGATCTCATATATATGAGTTAATGTTGATGATAATGACCCCCCAAATCCAACAAAATCTACTTCTCATCATATAGTGTAATTCTTTGTGGAACAGCGGCTGCATGCCTTTGATCATCAACTTCATAATTCTCTTAACCCTATAAAATGAAAAAAAAAAAAAGGAAAAAGATATGTATTCGATCGAATATGCCATTTCTGTTACTTTGATCAATTTGTCAACTTAAACATAAATCTTTTTTTTTTTTTTTGGAATAATAAATCTTTACTTTATATCCTTCGGTGGCGATAGTGGGACGTGTTATTTTGACTTGTTTCTTTATATATATTTGACCATTTTGATCGATATCAAATTAAGGATCGAGAGAGGTACGATCGAGCACTTAATCCATTGTGGTTATAATTTGATTCTCAACAAAAGAACAAATGTATAGATTAATTGAAAATAGTTGGATAGTGATTGCTTATAATCATTATAACTTATGTCTTTTAGTATTTTTATTATATGGATATAAATTTTTTAGACGGTGTATGATATAGTTGAATTTATTACCTTTTATTTTTCTTAAAAAAAAATTAGAATGCTGAAATAAAATTTCAACAAGCTTATTTTTCCGCATATGCTTGTTTTGAAATTTATATGCAAATGCAGTACTTTAATGATATAATATTAGTATTTTAAATAATTATCAATTTCTTAATTTTTTTTGGAAAATCCCGTAAATAACTACTCTGTTTTTGAAAGACATGCATAAGACCATTTTTAATAGATGATATAAAATTTGTGTTATATTTGACATCAAAAAATAACTTTGTAATATATTTGCATTAATTTTTAATATTGTACTATAATATATTATGGAAATATTCTATAACTAACTGTTAAACCATAATGTTATTTCATTGTATTTTCTTGCTTTTATTGTATGGTGACATGTGTCCCTTCTTTGGTCTCCACTTATTATAAATATGTGGTACTATGTACTCTTGTATTTTGAGGAATATCAATACACTTTTAATTCCTTCTGACATGGTATCAGAGCCAAAAGGCTCTCCATGGCTTCAATAGAGTGTACAAGCTCAACACCACAAATGGAAAATGAAAATACCCAAAACCCCCTTCAAAACCCTACTATCACTAACACACAAAACCCTAACACCACAACCGCCTCTCCTCTTTCAGCTTCATCTTCTTCCCCAACCTTACCCCCAAATTTCCCCTCCTTCAACCAAACAATTTCAGTCAAGTTAGATGATACCAACTACCTTGTTTGGAGAATGCAAATGCAGAATCTAATCATAGCCAATGGTCTTGAAGGCTATATCGATGGAACCGTGGTTTGCCCTCCTCAGTTTCCCGATGAAACGTCGAGCCAAGTCGACCCTTCCTTCACGGCGTGGCACAGGTACAACCGACTGTTAATGAGTTGGTTATACGCCTCTCTCTCCGACTCCATGCTCGGCCAGATCGTGGGGTTCACTACTGCTGCTGAAATATGGGTTTCTCTTGAACGCACGTACTCCGCCGCCTCCTTTGCTCGGAGCTCCGACTTTCGCACGGCGTTGCAAAACTTGAAGAAAGACGAACTCAGTGCATCGGCTTACCTCCAAAAGCTCAAAACTCTCTGCAACACTCTTGCTTCCGTTGGAGAACCCATCTCCTCACAAGAACATTTGACTTACCTCTTAAATGGCCTTGGACCGGAGTACAATGCCTTTGTCACTCCGATCTTAGCCCGACCAGTCAAACCCACCATCGAAGAGGTATACACGCCCTTCTTCTCAGCTATGAAGCCCGTTTAGACCGCCAAATAGCTGCTGCCTCATTGAGCTCCCTTCAAGCCAACTTTGCCAACCTTTCTTTTCCCAAACAGGGACCTAAAAACCCTTCTCTCCCAGCCACTTCTCAACCCAGATTATCCTCACACCCTCAGTCAAATCGTCCACCCAATATCCCTTCATTTCATCAACCCCGACACAACTATCCAACACCCCCTCGATCTCCCACACCCTGGTTCCCATCTGGTTCTACCCGTCCCCCTTCTAGACCACCACGATGCCAAATCTGCTTCAAAACCGGGCACACGGCATTCATGTGTTACCACAGAACTAATCTCAGTTTTCAGCCTCCACCACAACGCCCTTTTAATGCCTATTTCACTCAACAACAACTACAAACCCCTTCCCCACCTCTGCCTACTTCACCAGCCACAAATCCACCATTACTTCCCACTCCTTCATCCATAAGTACTCTCATGGATCCCGCTTGGTATATGGACTCCAGGGCTTCTCACCACTTCACCCCCGATTTGAATCTTCTTGAATCCGCCACTCCGTATCATGGTAATGACCACATTACTATGGGCAATGGTAAGTTTTCTTCAATTTCTCATGTGGGTACTGCATATCTACCATCATCATCATTTCCTTTTATTAAACTAAATCGTATTTATCATTCTCCTTCATTGTCTAAAAATCTGCTTAGTGTCTCCCAACTTTGTTTGGATAATAATGCCTATGTTGAGTTTCACCCCACTTACTTTCTTGTCAAAAATCAGGCCAATCATGAAGTCATTCTCAAAGGCCTTCTTGATCAAGGCATTTACCGAGTTCACTCCGCCCCTGCCTTCAACCTTGCTGCCTCCCCACAACTCCTATACACTTCCAAGAATTCCATTGACTTATGGCACTCTCGCTTGGGTCATCCAGCCGCTGATATTGTTTCTCGCATTTCCACTTCTTGTAATTTTTCTTTTCCAAGAAGAGATTGCCTAAACTTTTGTACTGCTTGTCAATTAGGCAAATCTCATAGGCTTAGTTTTAACAACTCTGTATCTCGGGCTTCAAAACCCTTTGAATTAATACATTCTAACATTTGGGGTCCGGCCCCGGTTACTTCCATTACTGGTGTTAAATATTTTCTCTTATTTATTGATGATTACACACGTTTCACTTGGTTTTACCTTCTTAATACAAAAGATGAAGCATTTAACACATTTCTCACCTTTAAAAACCTTGTTTCCACTCAATTTCAAAGCACCATTCAATCGGTTCAAACCGATTGGGGTGGTGAATATCGCTCTTTGTCTCGGTTCTTCACCCAACATGGCATTCGCCATGATCTCTCATGTCCTCATACACCTCAACAAAATGGCCGCGTAGAGCGTAAAAATTGTCATGTTGTCGAAACCGGTCTCACTTTGTTAGCTCATGCCCATCTTCCCTTTCATTTTTGGCCTTACGCTTTCTCCACCGCTGTTTATTTAATCAGTCTCCTTCCTACTCGTGTACTTCATTATGACAGCCCCTATTCCTTACTTTATCACAAACCTCCCAACTACTCATTACTCCGAGTTTTTGGCTACCAATGTTTCCCCTTTCTCCGGCCTTACAACACTCATAAACTTGAGTTTCGCTCCTCTCCTTGCACTTTCCTTGGCTATAGCAGCAAACACAAGGGCTACCTTTGCCTTCATCCCACCTCCAGGCGTCCTTTTATCACTCATCATGTCATTTTTAATGAGTCATGTTTTCCCTTTGCCACTCCCTCGGCCACTTCACCACCCTCTCATGCTCCTCACTCCGTCATTACAGCCTTACCTCTTTCGGTTCCTACCACCACAACCATTCCCAATGTACCTTCACCTACATTCCCACACACCCCTTCCTCTCATTCCACTTCTCCTCCATCCACCCGAACTCAGTCGATTCCCACTTCACCCTCCACATCTCATGTTCCTTCTCTTAATTCTCCCGTTCATACACCCTCCTCACATACATCTTCTTCATCCTCTTCCACGGCCTCCCCACCCATCATTCCTATGATAGTAGATTTGCATGACCCATGTGCTCTTCCCATTGCCAATACTAATGTACATCCCATGATTACTAGAGCTAAATCGGGCATCACAAAGCCTCGTTTGTTTTCTAGTGTTGCCGCAGGTACACCGGTTGAGCCCTCCAATTTTCGTGAAGCTAGCAAAGATCCTAAGTGGCTTGCGGCCATGGACACTGAAGTGGTTGCCTTAAAATCTCAAGGCACATGGATACTTGTTCCTCCACCCTCCGGTTTTAAAGTTATTGGTTGTAAGTGGGTGTATCGCATCAAACTCAATGCGGATGGGTCCGTGGAACGCTACAAAGCTCGCTTGGTTGCCAAGGGCTTTCATCAAACTCAAGGACTTGACTATAATGAAACTTTCAGTCCTGTGGTTAAGCCGAATTCAATTCGGTTGGTTCTCTCTTTGGCCGTGTCTCTAAATTGGGTTGTGCAGCAGCTAGATGTTCAAAATGCGTTCCTTCATGGTGATCTTACCGAAACTGTATACATGACTCAACCTGAGGGCTTTGTTGATCCTGCTCATCCACACCATGTTTGCAAGCTAACTAAGTCTCTCTATGGTCTCAAACAATCACCTCGGGCCTGGTTTTTCAAGCTTAGCACTGCCATTCTCCAATGGGGATTTGTTGCTTCACAAGCCGGCACATCTCTCTTCATTTACAGATCCGGTTCTGTCCTCATAGTGCTCTTAATTTATGTGGATGATATCATTGTGGCTGGCTCATCTTCATCTGCTATTGATGCCCTTCTTACATATCTATCTACACGGTTTGCAGTCAAAGATCTCGGGCCTCTCCATTTCTTTCTCGGGGTTCAAGTTCATCGCTCTCCCGACGGTTTTCACTTGTCCCAAACAAAGTATATCAGGGATCTACTCACCAAAACAGGCTTACTTGATACAAAACCGGTCACTACTCCCATGGCTCTTAACTCTTTGTCTCTCTATGATGGTGAGCCCCTTACCGATGGTACTCCTTATCGTAGTCTTGTTGGAGCTTTGCAATATTGTACTCTCACGCGACCCGATGTTTCTTTCGTCGTCAACAAACTATGCCAATTTTTCCATGCTCCCACTACCATCCATTATCAAGCTGCCAAGCGAGTTCTCCGTTATCTCAATGGCACGACTCACCTTGGCATTCTCCTTCAACCTGACTCTACTAGAGAACTTCACTGCTTCACTGATGCAGATTGGGCCTCATGTCCTGATGACCGTCGCAGCACTAGTGCTTATTGTATCTACTTTGGATTGAACCTCATCTCATGGTCTTCGGCTAAACAAAAAGTTGTCTCCCGCTCAAGCACAGAATCTGAATATCGCGCGCTTGCCAATGGTGCCTCTGAGGTTTCTTGGCTTCAGTCTCTTCTTAATGAACTCGGTTTCCCTCTTGCTGCACCGCCTACTATGCATTGTGACAACATCAGCACTCTTCATCTTGCTTCCAATCCTGTTTTACATGCTCGTACCAAGCATGTTGAAATTGACTATCACTTTGTTCGTGAACGCGTAAAGAACGGGCTTCTTCACCTTCGCTACACTCCATCTGAAGACCAAGTGGCTGATTGTCTCACCAAACCACTCACTGCTTCTCGCTTTCAGGAACTCCGCACCAAACTCACAGTGCTTCCCAACCCCGTGAGTTTGAGGGGGGATGTTAAACCATAATGTTATTTCATTGTATTTTGTTGCTTTTATTGTATGATGACATGTGTCTCTTCTTTGGTCTCCACTTATTATAAATATGTGGTACTATGTACTCTTGTATTTTGAGGAATATCAATACACTTTTAATTCCTTCTGACACTAACTAGCCATAATTAACTTAACAACTCTTTAGTTAAGTTAATTATTTCCGTCACAAGGTCAGCTCACACCAAGACAATCTATTCAAGTTTATCAAAGCCTATAAATACTAAAGGTTTCATCTCTTCATTCATAGAAAGTGGGAGAGGGAGAGAAAACTATTGAAAGAGAGAGTGAGAAAGAGATCGAGAAAGATAGCTATGGAAATTGAGTTTTGTATTCGAGTCAACTAAGAGTACGTGTTGATTCCAGGTTGTGAGTATCAAAGCTTAGAAATACTCTTGTGAAAGATTCCAATCGAGTTATTGACTGTGTTCAAAATAATAATGAAAGTACGAAAAATTTATCCTAGTTATTTTAGAGTAAACTTGCTCCTACTCCAGTCAAACAATCCATCATTGTGATCTTCATTAGAGTAGAAAGAACTTTGTACAAAGAGTTGTTTGATCTTATTTCTGTTTTGTTTGCGAAGTGTTTGTGATTGGTTTTAGTTGATTCTTGATTAACTTAGTATTATCTTGAGCATAGAAAAATCTACATGTATAATTACAAATTTGATACAAATTGCTTATATAATAAATGTTTTTTGTTTTTTTTTTTTGGCAAAACTTGTTTGTTTGTATACATTAGACTTTCAGGCCTTAGTAAGATGTGTAGGACATAAATGAAGATTGAAGTAGTACAATTGTCTGATTCATCTAAAAAAAAAAAAATTATACAAAATTTAATGTTTTTATTAAAAGTATAAAAAAATAACAACTTTATCATTATTTTTTTTTTGATGAATCAAGAAAATTTTGTATTGCTCAAAACTAGTTTTTACAAACTAATAGCACCCAATTTGGGCCTATATTGCACTATGAAAGAGAAACTATACAAGTATACACATTACCCACCAAAACCCCTTACATACAATTCAAATGACTAATTACAAACTTTAAAACCACCTACTTTTAGGTGCCTTAACTTTCTTAGGCCAACACATGCTAATTCTTTGTGTAACATTTTTCTTTAGTTCTCTTATTAATACCTTTGATTCGAGCATCGAACATTCCCAAAATTTGAAATTTCGAGCTCTCCTTAAAGGACTTTATCATTAATTTTATTGTATAAAATAGTACAAAATAAATGTAAATTATTTATAATTTAATGTAATAACTAAATTTAATAGTAAAATATAAAAAAATAGCATAAAGGTAAATATAAAAGTAGTGTATCGTTCTCTTATTAATACCTTTGATTCGAGCATCGAACATTCCCAAAATTTGAAATTTCGAGCTCTCCTTAAAGGACTTTATCATTAATTTTATTGTATAAAATAGTACAAAATAAATGTAAATTATTTATAATTTAATGTAATAACTAAATTTAATAGTAAAATATAAAAAATAGCATAAAGGTAAATATAAAAGTAGTGTATCTATTGTGAAGTAAATTTTACATCATGTCATATTGTGATCAACATGCATTTAAATCAATTTACTATGTGATAAATCTGGATAAACTTTTAGCATACAATTGGAGAAAACTTTTTACAATATATGCTATATTTTAGCAACAAATTATCAATTTGCATCTCCATGAAATGCTCTCACCAATTAACCTTTGAGAGAAAAATTATTAAAGGGCCCAAAAGGAAAACTGATTTCATGGGCCTAAGAGGTGAAG
This sequence comes from Cannabis sativa, assembly GCF_029168945.1. Classification (NCBI taxonomy): domain Eukaryota; kingdom Viridiplantae; phylum Streptophyta; class Magnoliopsida; order Rosales; family Cannabaceae; genus Cannabis; species Cannabis sativa. Next base: position 68,473,900 of record NC_083601.1, read on the forward strand.
AGTCACGTACCACTTGAACAATCCCATCAAAGTGGTACCAAAGACGGGACGTCCTTGATCAATTTCTCTTCCGAATGCAAAAGACAAAGGCATATACGCCACATACTTCTCTTCTGGATCCTAGAGGTAGCAAGGCATAAGGAAACCATGCTTCCTTCTTAGATATTAAAATGATCTGATCTCTACGACCTAAATGAAAGTCTCGATCCTGGACCATGCATTCTATATTCCAAAAGAAAGCTAACTTTCGGACAACTCGTATTTTTTAGAGGAGCATACATCCTAAATAAGCAATACGTGGTTCATGAGGCCCACATGTGTCTTTTTGCACTAAATTAGAAAAATATCACATCTTGTCCCCTTTGTACCAACGAGCAAGCAAGATTTCTATAAAGCAAAATAAATATTGTGGCATGTGTTAGGGTTTATATCTCGAAAAGCCTATAAAAATATTTTTGATTATAAATAAGAGTTGAATATTTTTTATATATGTATGAATATTAAATAATTTATATATAAATATTGAAAAATTCTTTATTCATACATGAGGGTGCGTCCCTTTGTCCTTACACTTGATCATGTAGCTTCCTTTTACTTTTTTTTCATGCAATGAACAACCATGAGTGATTAAATTAGTGTAAAACAAAAAGTCCATTTGTACAAACCACATTCCTTGTAAAATAAACCCAATCCCACGAGCAAATTTGGGCAAAATCAATTTGGGTGATTTGAAATTAAGAATTGTGGAGAATTGTCATACAATTATGAGAACTAATAAAAGATCAAAGTAACGATTTTCAATTCTACTTGGGTCTTTTCTTTTAAGGTAAACAATAGAAATTTTTCAACGAAAGCAAAAAGACCGATTAAATTGACGAGCAAAGAAGAGAAATTTTCCAAAAGATCCATGACGCCGTAAAGCAAGAAAAGAGAAATAATTGCTAGAACTTTTCATTGGAGAGCCGTTCCAACTCGATTGCGTAACTCAATCATGTCATATAAGGAAACCAATGAGTTTATAATAAAGAGGAAAGAGAGTATGGAGATGAAGATGAATGATAAGTAGGAGGAAGAAAAAGACGGGGTTTTTATCTGAGAGTTTGATTTGGAAGATGGTGAGGGTGTTTGAATCGAGGTAAGAGGTGAAGATGGAAGTGAGATTTGATTTGGGTTTGAGGAAAGAAAAATGAAAACTTCCCATGCACCGATGAGAATTAATTCAACGCCTGCAAAGGTAAAGGAGAAGAACCCCATTTCTGTATGAGATGAGATTAGTTTTGGATTTCTAGGCTAGAAAATTTCTTCTCAACAACAAGCCTCTTTTCCTTGCTCTTCTCCTTTACAACAAGGGCATTGTCAGGGTCCTCGGGAGGGTTGTCTTGAGCAGTAACACCCTCATCCGAAGAGTAAAAGCCATATTTCTTAAAGTTCTCCTAACAAGCCAAGGTACAAATATTGCGTCGAGCAGCTAGAAGGGAAAAAATATGGTTGGCCCTGTCCCTTAGTCTCAATGTGGGGAGTGGCTGACTGTAAGTTGGAACACGATGGAAGAATTAGCGGACTCCTTTTATGTTATATGCCATAGAGTAACTCTTGGCGTAGCCTTCAACCTTTAACATGGTTGTATCATTAGTGTCGCCTAACCTTTGATAGCCCTACTGGTTAAAGTAGAAGTATCCAATCTTATTCTGGCCTGGACTGAATTTTAGCTCAAAATAGTAATTCACCTAAAAAGGCGAAGGTTGCGGCCAACCTAACTCATCATACATGACAAAAAGTACGAACAAGTATTTTATATTTTTTGTTGCAGTTTGAGTTGGACACAACTTGAAGAAGTTTACTATGTCCTTAAAGTATGGGTGTAAGGGGAGTATTGCACCTTTGCTCAACATGGGGCCAGACCACGCTATCCAGTTTAGCTAGGGATGGTGAGCCAAGTGATCTCGAGTAGGCCTAATGCATCAGGCATGACCGATAATCCCACTATCGATGATGTCGTCAAGCTTGGCAATCAATAGTGTAGAATGAAAAGTTACCCATCTATCTTCTTCTCAAATTTGTAAAATCCATGGCTCGGCAGCCTCGTCCTCAATATGGTCAACTCCAATCTTTGAGGGTTGACTACCCTGCTATTTAGAGGCATTCTAGCATCACCGTAAGAGCCCGAAGGGTTACCCTAGATCACATGACATTCCTTAAGGCGCCTCGAAGTAGCCCTAGACTTCGCTTTAGGCTTAGCCTGATCAACTTCTGGCTCCTCCTCTTGGCCAGCCAGAGGCTCCTCTACTTGGCTAGCCTCAAGCTGTTTAGCATCCTCAACTTGGTGAACCATTCCTCTTGCCATGAGGTCGACAATATGAGGATCCATTAGAGGTGCCTTGTGGCACATTTATTTAGTTCTTGCCAGGTTTTGATATTGCTCAGAGTGCTGGGCAACAGTCACAGTAGCCATTGTTGTAGGAGGATCTCTAGATACAAAAGAGGTCTGTCCAATAGGCAGTGTGTCAAGCACACCCTGACAGACAATATAAGTCCAAGACTTGGGAAGGAACTGTCTCCACCCTTAGTTCAGTTCCCAGACTAATCTTTCGTAGATCTCACCACATATTCATCCAGAATAGTAATGGTGATGTTAAACTTCACGTTCTGGAGAACTACTTCTCACTTCAAAGTCACTCAAAGAGCTGCCCGACAAGCTCTTAGAGGAAGAACTAGCTGAGGGATAATCTTCGTACAGAAGACACAGAAAAGTCCTTGTCGATCTGGTTTTTGGGGAAAAAACCACAAAAATCGCAATTTGGGGTTGGCTGCCCAGGAGGCTTCACCTGCAGCCTAGGAGAGGCTGCTAGCAGCCTTAGCGCGCGCAGAAGAAGGAGGAAATGCCGAGAATCCTCGGCATTTACAGCATCCCTGACCGAGAAAACTCGGTCAGCTGCAGGGTGATGGGCGCGCGGGGACTTGTCTTGTCCGAGGGTCTGGTGCGCATGAGCACCACCCTCGACACCATTGAACCCCGATTTTTCCAAAATTCATAACTTTTTCAATTTTTATCGGAATCGAGTTCCGTAAAAACGAAAATTGCTTAATTTTTCACAAGGAATCCAAATAAAATATTTTTTTTAAAAAAATAACAAATATTTTTCATGGAAAAAGATTCTGTACAACTTAATTCATATTTCATGAAAGTAAATCATTACCATAGCTCTGGTGCCAGTTGTTGGAAATATTTTACCAGGATCTAGATTTACTACCATGTATGTTTCATTAACATCCTAATATGAATTCTAAAACAATGAAATAAACACATATAAAGTTTAGGAAACCTTACATTGGGTGCAGCGGAATATAATGACTCATTCCATTCAGATCTCTAGCCCTTGATTCCTTTCTATAGCAGAGCATTATCAAGATCTGAATCTGGATCTCTTTCTCTCCTTCCTTTTATGTTGATTCTCCTTCTTGTTGTTTGAATTCTTCACAGTCTTACACACTATGATTGAGATACCACTTGATGTGTGTGGGCACTACTCTATCACTCAAGGGAATTTCGAAATTTGAAGAGAAGAAAAGAGAGAGAGGGGCGGCTATGGCTTTTCTTTGAAAGGAACAATATGCACGTCATAGTTTCATGAATCCAACACTTTTTATTTATAGAATGCCATCTAGGTTTATGTTAGAATTGTATGGCATTAAAATAATGGAAAAATAAAATGGTAAAAGGCTTGCATAGTGGCCGGCCATATAAGGAAATTTGGCCTCACTTTGTAACTTTCCCATTTTGTTATTTTTCAATCCCATTTTCTCAAAAATGCCAATTTTCCAATTGAACCATTTAAATGCCAAATCTAATTATTTAATAACTAAAAATAATTATTAAATAATATTGTCATTTAATATATTTATTAATTAGACATATAAAGTCTCTTAATTAACAAATAAACCTAGAATCTTTTTTCTTTACAATTTCGCCCTTGCTTAATGAAAATTCATAAACTAGACATAGTCTAACTTTAGAATTATAATTGATTAATCAAAATCAATTATCTGAGTCTTACAAGTAGTATGGTCTCAACTAGTATGGGGACCATGGGCCTATATTAACCGAGCTTCCAATAAGTCGAACCGAATTTACCAAGTAAATTCCCTAACTTATTAATTCCTTATTGAATCCACACTTAGAACTTGGAATTGCACTCTCAGTCATATAGAACGCTCTATATGTTCCACGATATAGATACGCTATTAGTTATCCATTGTTATAATCCTAATTTGATCAATGACCCTCTAATAGATGATCTACATTGAATAGGAACTAAATTACTGTTACACCTTCAATGTATTTTATCCTCAAAACACTTAGCTCCGTATAAATGATATTTCAGCAAAGTGAAATGAGATCTCCATCATTTATCTTTGTTTAGCTAAGCTCGAAGGATATCATTGTTTCACTTCTAAATTCCTATAGAAGTTATAGACTCCATATTTATGTTAGCGCTCCCACTCAATTATACTATCATGTTCCCAAAATATACGTATCACCCTGACCCAAAAGTTGGCTTAACTAACAAATCAAAGAACATGTATAATACTCTTGAGATCGAACCTAACCATATCAGGATTAAGATCATTTGATCTAGGATCAACGGGTGATATTGAATTGAATAGTCAAAGTTCAATATCGGTCCCTTCCGATGTATACTCCATACATCCGATACTGGTAAACTTTGCCAATGTCCTGGAAAGGGCATAACACTTATCCAAGGTGTAAGAATACCTATCGCTGATTATCATATCAGTCTAAATCTAGTGAACTGACAAATCAAGGAATAAACTTTCGAACATATAATTAAGATTATATTCCACTGTGCTGACAACACTATAATCATTAACAAATTCATATGTTCTGGACTTAAATAGAATTCATACATTATATATATAATCATGAAATAAATCATGTGAACCATGCAACATAAAATGTTATTTCTGATCTTTATTAATAAGTAAATCTGATTATATTGAAATGGGTTTTATTTAGGGCACAAAACCCAACACAAACATGAATCGGCCAACCTCTGGAAGGTAGACCAAGAATCGTCTAGCTAAAACTTGGTTCACTATGAACCGACCAGGATAGATTTAGTCCTATAAGGGCTAGATAGAGTTCCAAGAACTAAGTACCCGCTAAGGGTTTTAGACAGAACCAAGAACCGTACAGGGTCTCTAACAAACCCAAAGCGCTAGCTAGGTCCCTAAATGGATAAAAAAACCATATTTTCTAAAATTCAAAGCTACTTTCTTCGAATGTCAAAGATTAAAATCTCAAAATAGAGCGCAATATTCGATCTTTTTCATCATGGAGTTATACATTATGTATCCTAAAGCTATTGAATTGATTATAATGCGTAAAAACTATCCTAAGATATGAGATTCAAGAAGTTCATAAAAGCTCTAAAACTCATCAATGGTAGAAATTCAAAGAACGAAAAAGAGAGAAAGCTTTGAACTTATCCAATGGGAAGGTGAAAGGAGGCTCTAGCTAGTCTGCACGAGTAGGGTGAGTCAGAAACTCAAAAATCCATGAAGAACTTGGGCTCATAAGGCTTCGACTCTATGGCGTCTTGGAGAGGATTTTTTACTTAGAGAATATAGACGAGAAGTTAAGAATGAAAAGAAGAATGAGGCACTTATATATAGTTTTTGGAAAAAATTTCTCCCAAAAACTTAATAGGGAGTTAATGCCACAAAAATTGGCATGCATGGAAAAAAGAGAAGGTCAAGAGTTGTAACATGGGAAAGTGTGCAGCCGTCACACAATTTCCCACATTGATTGACGTAAAATCAATAACTGCCATAAAATCACATCAGCTAAAGAGTCCAATACTTGGTCATGCATACCTACACGAACGACAAAGGGTGTTACAGTATCAAATATTGTAAAGTCCTTAACTGACCAGACTTTTGGACAGGGACTTGGGAAAAAATATTATCCCAATTTTTCTACTTGACATGACACCTCAACGTGACAAAAAGTAGAAAATACCTTGAAGACAGGTTAGCACTAACCTGCCAGGTTAGTGTCGTACAACCTTCTAACCTTTGTGATTCCATGGTTGCACGTTGGACACAAGCTGTAAAGACCGCTTAGTTTAATTTGGAAATTAGCAGTTAATCATGATTAATTATGAAATTATTTATAGCCATTTAAATAATTTATTATACTGTTATTATTGAATTCAGAAATGCATTGCTATGTCATTCAGTAGTTTTCATATTTTGTATTTCCGGTGCCCGGTATTTTGGAACTCGGTGTTTGGCTCAGTAGAAATCACAACTTAGTATGTTAGTAGTTTGGGACGGTTTATTAGACATTGGGAATGTCGGGAATGGCCGGGAATTTAGAATTTTCCAAAAATACCCTTTAGTGTGTTTTATGTGGTTTTAGTGTGGAGGGGCAAAATGGTCTTTTTGCCCCATTAGTATTTTGTCTTCTACTGAGTTATTAATTGAAAAATAAGTGTTAATTGATATTAAATGTTGGCTGAAACAAAGAGTAAGTTGTTGCATGTTATTCATTTTCATTTTATAAAAAAAAAAAAAATCACAAAGTTAGAAAAAATAGAAAAACTCTCTCTTTTCCCTCTCTCTTTTCGGCTGGTTGCATGGGGTTCAAGGGCTGGGATGTTCTTTGATTTTCAAGCTAGATTCAACCTTAATTTGTGAGCTCTTGATTGTGGTAGGTGATTTCTAACTTTCTCCCTTTATTTTCTTGAATAAAAATGGTGAAAATATGAGTAATTGCATGATTGTTAGATGTTGTTGCTGCTGTGAATTTGTTCTTAATTTCAGAGGTTTAATGCTTGTTAGATTAAGGTTATTTAAGTTGTTTTGAAGCATGATAGTTAGGTTGAGTAAAATTATGATTTTTCTATGTTAAAACTATGGTTTTCAAAGAGAGTTGGTTATGTTCTGTTGCTGTGATATTGTTGATGTTTGTTTTCATTTTCAGAGGCTTAGTTATGCATGATTATGTAGGTTTGATCTAGTTTGATTGCATGTTAGTGGATTCTAACCAAGTTTGAGTTTTGGAACTCAAAGCTTGGTCTTTAATGGTGTTTTGTGATTCTGTGAGTTCTGGGTGGTTTTGTTGCCTTTGAATGGTTATTTGGGTCATATAGAACAAGTCTGGAAGATCTTGTGTGATTTGGGTTAGAATTGATCGAGCTATGAATTTTTGAAAAAAAATTCCTGCGAGGAACCGGAATTCCGGTTGTGCAACCGGAATTGCGGATGAGGGTCCAGTAATTCCCAGAACTGGAATTCCGGTTGCAGAACCGGTCTACTGGTTGGGGAATTTTCAGAAACCCTAGATTTCATCGATTTTATGTTTTAGGGGGTATTGCCATGCTTTTTATCGATAGGGAAACTTTTAGTTCCTAGTTTAAGTCCCCGGGAAGTGATTTAGCGTGTTACTTATAGTGTTGTGATTTTTATGGTTTAGGAGCCTGTAATCCGCCGCGGCTTAAAGTTCCGGTCGGAGTTGACCGGCACACCTGAATTCGGAATCCAGGTAAGATTAGTATAACAGTATGCATATGTAGATTACATGTTTAGCGTGCATGTAGGGAGCCTGTTAGATTACATTAGTTATGTATGTTGGCTTCGAACCATACAACCCTGTCACGTTGGTACAGGCTGGAGTATGAACAGCAGCCGGAGTATGACCGGTTCGACCAATCAGGCTGACACTTGGTTGGTGGTTCCGTACTATTGACGTATCCCGTCGGTACAGGCTGGAGTATGACCAGCAGCCGGAGTATGACCGGTTCGACCGATCAGGTGGATATAGTAACACGTCGATACAGGCTGGAGTTCGACCGATCAGGCTGTTACGTATCAATAGTACCATCCCTATGAACGTTCAGAACTCAATACCGTGTTGGACACGGCAGTAGTGGTTCAGTACCGTGTTGGACACGGCAGTAGCGGGACTCAGTATCGTGTTCGACACGGCTATTAGGGTTATGATCAGGGGTATGGGCGTCTGATCATAACCGGGATTATGTATGAGTATTTTTATGCTTTTCTTACTGAGTCTGTCGACTCACAGTTCTACGTTTATGTGTAGGTAAAGGCAAGGCTAAAGCTGATGGACCATGAGCGAGCTTATGAAGGTTGTACATGTCGGGGCGGTTAGGCCTGGAGAGTACGATCCTCGGGACAGCGAGGCTGATTTTGTAACTAGTCGCTAGGCGACACTTATTTTGTATAAACAGTTAAATTTTTTGTAAATGATTTTGTAATCGGGATCCCGAGTCTTTTGTAATATTATTTTATAAGTTTAATTAAAAAGCAAAAATTTTAATTAATCACGTTTTCCATAAACCTCGTTGATTAGCAACGAGCTGCACAGCATGTTTAAAAATCACGTAATATGCCTATGTCAGTTAGGGTGTTACAATTTGGTATCAGAGCCTCCAGGTTGTCTTCCGAAGATCGTCACGACATGTACAATCATCATCAACAGTTAGCTCGTTTCACGATTCAGTAAGCCTTTATTGCTTTAGTAGTTTATTTTATTCAGTTATGAAAAAGAAAAGCCTGTTAGGAAGCATGTTAGTAGCCTGATAGTAGAATAGGCGCATGTTTCGTTTTTAATTTCCAAATTAAGCGGCATTAGTAAGCTCTCCTTGAATACGACCTGATATGCCAACTCTTGGTTTCGCAGGCGGTTCTAATCAGATGGACGCCAGGCGGACCACCAGGAGTCAGGGCAACTCAGTGGGGTCGAATCAAGGTCAGGGAGCTCAATTTCCCTCACCTGTTAGGGACCGAGGTAGAGGTCCCCGAGGCAGGGCTCGTGGTCGGGTGATGAGAACCCGCCACAGGCTGCCCAGGCTCCCCCAGCCGATCAGGGAGCCCAGAATTGGGAGGTTCGGTTTGCTGAGATGCAAGCCCGGATTGAAGAGCAAGACCTCGAGATTCAGAGGTTGAGACGACGGGGTGCTCCCGCGGTTCCGAGTGCCCATAGTTCCAGTGGCACCGCCCCTCGCCGCCTGTGCCGAGATAGTGGTGGCGGCCAATAGATTGGAACCTCTGTACGAACGGTTCCGGAAGCAAGCACCTCCGGTTTTCCTGGGAGGTCCGGACGTAATGAAAGCCGAGCAGTGGCTGACGGTGATTACCAAGATTCTGAATTTCATGGGTGTCACCGGTCATGACAGAGTGGTGTATGCCACTTTTCAGTTCTAGGAGGACGCTTTGGTCTGGTGGGACATGGTGTCTCAGATTCACGACGTCACCACCATGACCTGGGAAAGGTTCCAGGAACTCTTCAACGCAAAGTATTACAATGAGGCGGTCAGAAGCGCCAAGAGGAAAGAGTTCGCTCACCTGACCCAGCGTGAGAATATGAGCGTCACTGAGTATACTACTCAGTTTGACCGGTTGGCGAGGTTAGCCTCGGGAATTGTGCCGACCGACTTCAGCAAGAAAGAGAAGTATCTGGACGGGTTGAATGCCAAGATCAAGCATGATTTGATGATCACCACGGACGACAACACCACCTATGCTCAGATGGTGGAGAAGGCACTGCGAGCTGAGGGCGCAGTTGGGTGTATGTCGGAGTCAGCTAGTACTCCAGCGAGTGGCGGGGCTCCTACCCCTCCTGCATCAGGCTTTAGCAGGGGGAGTAGTGGTTCGACCATTGATCAGAGGAAGAGAGCACCCACTGCTTCCGGTGGCTCGAGTCAGAACAAGAGGTTCCAGGGGAACCAGAACAGAGGGAGTCATCCTGGTGGTACTGAGACCCGATTCTCCTATCCCGAGTGCCCTAGCTGCAAGAGGCACCATCGGGGTGAGTGCAAAGGTCAAGGATGCTTTCACTGTGGCATGCCCGGACACTTCAAGAGGGACTGTCCCCAGCTCCGATCAGAGGCACCGAGAGCTCCGGCGATACCCACTCCAGCCACGGTATTTGCCATCACTCAGGCTGATGCAGATGCCAGCCCATCAGTTGTCACAGGTCAGCTTTCTATTAATAACTCGCTATATTCAGTGCTGTTTGATTCTGGGGCTACACATTCTTATGTGGCGGCCAGAGTCTTTAGTAAATTGGATAGACCGTACGATAGATATGAATCAGGGTTTGGAACCCTATTACCTGGCGGAGAATTGGTTATCTCCAATAGGTGGATTAGGTCTATGCCGATCAGGATAGATGGTAGAGAGTTAAGTGCTGACTTGATAGAGATGAGTTTAGTTGAGTTTGACATTATTTTAGGAATGGATTTCCTATCGAAATATTCGGCGAGCATTGATTGTAAAAGGAAGATGGTGATCTTCCAACCGGAAAGTGAAGAACCATTTGTGTTTGTTGGTTCAGTTCAGGGATCTCGGATCCCGGTGATTTCGGCCATGTCAGCTAGGGATTTATTGCACGGCGGATGCTTAGGGTTTCTGGCCGTGGTGGTGGACAGCACTCGGCCAGATACCATTCGGCCAGAGGACATCAAAGTGGTTCGGGAATTTTTGGATGTTTTTCCCGAAGAACTTCCAGGGTTACCACCTCAGCGGGAGATTGACTTCGTGATAGAATTGGCACCAGGGGTGGAACCGGTTTCCAAAGCCCCATATAGAATGGCTCCAGCTGAACTTAAGGAATTAAAGATTCAGCTCCAAAGGTTGCTTGACATAGGGTTTATTCGGCCCAGTGTGTCACCCTGGGGAGCCCCGGTTTTATTCGTCAAGAAGAAGGATGGATCTATGAGGATGTGCATCGACTACAGGGAATTGAACAAGCTGACGGTGAAGAATAAATATCCATTACCTAGGATCGATGATTTGTTCGATCAGCTTCAAGGGAGGACAGTCTTTTCTAAGATTGATCTCCGTTTGGGTTATCATCAGTTGAGAATCCGAGAGGAGGACATTCCGAAGACGGCTTTCTGCACTAGGTATGGACATTACGAATTTCTGGTTATGTCATTCGGACTAACCAATGCTCCTGCAGCATTCATGGACTTGATGAATAGAGTATTCAAGGATTTCCTCGATATCTGTGTGATTGTGTTTATCGACGACATCCTCGTGTACTCTCAATCAGAAGAGGAGCATGAGTTACATCTTCAGATGGTACTGCAACGGCTTCGGGAACACAAGCTTTATGCCAAGTTCAAGAAATGTGAGTTCTGGCTATCTCAGGTGTCCAACCTAGGGCACATTGTGAGCAAAGATGGGATCAAGGTGGATCCCGGGAAGATCGAATCCATCAGGGATTGGCCGAGACCAAAGACAGTGACAGAGATCAGAAGCTTCTTAGGTTTAGCTGGGTACTACCGTAGGTTCGTCGAAGGGTTCTCTAAAATTTCAATGCCCCTAACCGAGCTTACAAAGAAAAATCAGCGGTTTATCTGGTCAGATAAGTGCGAAGCTAGTTTTCAGGAGCTAAAACAGAGGTTGATTACCGCTCCAGTGCTAGCTTTGCCTTCAGACAAGGAGAAGTTCGTAGTTTATTGTGACGCATCCAAACAGGGTTTGGGGTGTGTATTGATGCAAGCCGATCGGGTTATCGCTTATGCCTCCCGTCAGTTAAAGGATTATGAACAGCGATACCCGACTCATGACCTAGAGTTGGCCGCGGTGGTTTTCGCATTGAAGATTTGGCGGCATTACCTGTTGGGTTTTATGCCCTAAATAAAACTCATTTCAATATAATCAGATTTACTTATTAATATAGATCAGAAATAACATTTAATGTTGCATGGTTCACATGATTTATTTCATGATTATATGTACATAATGTATAGATTCATCTGAAACCCTTTTCACATACTTGATCCTGTTTATTGTGCCGTCAACACATTGGAAAGTAAACATGACTATGTGAATAAAGTTTCCTAGATTTATCAGACATAGGGTTTTACTGATATGATAATCTACAACAAGAGTTTACTTGTATTTGGAGAAATACTATGTTCTTTCCAGAACATTGGTTAAAGTAAAGCTCAGGTTGGATGCATGGAGTATGCATCGGAAGGGACCGATATTGAACTTTGACTTAGATTTAATTAAACTTACCGTAAAATCTATTCAAGTCAATATCGCCTAGTTGATCCTAGATCAAATGATCTTAATCCTGTTATGATTAGGCTCAATCTTGAAAGGCTATTCGTGTTCCTTGAATTGTTAGTTAAGCCTACCTTTTGGTCAGGGTGATACGTACTTTTTGGAAACACGGAAGTGCAATTGAGTGGGAACACTATCATAAACATGGAATCTATAGCTTCTATCTGGCGAATAGTAAGCAAAGGATGATCTCCTTCGAGCTTGACCAAACGAACATAAATGGTGGAGTACTCATTTCACATAAGCTGAAATATCATTTATACGGGGTCAAGTGTTTTAAGGAATAAATACATTGTAGGGTGTAACGGTAATTTGATCCCTTTACAGTGTAGATCATTCATATAGAGGATCATTGATCACATTAGGATTATAACAATGGATAACTAATGATGTGTCTATATGGTGGAACATATAGAGCATTCTATATACTGAGAGTGCAATTCTAAGTTCTATGCGTGGATTCAACGAAGAATTAATAAGTTAGTGAATTTTAGTGCTAAATTCTTGATCTACTTATTGGAAGCTCGGTTATATAGACCCATGGTCCCCCCACTAGTTGAGATAATATTGCTTGTAAGACTCATGTAATTGGTTTTGATTAATCAATTATAATTCACAAATTAGACTATGTCTATTTGTGAAATTTTCACTAAGTAAGGGCGAAATTGTAAAGAAAGAGTTTATAGGGGCATATTTGTTAATTATGATACTTTGTATGGTTCAATTAATAAATATGATAAATGACAATATTATTTAATAATTATTTATAGTTATTAAATAGTTAGAATTGGCATTTAAATGGTTGAATTTGAAAATTGGCGTTTTTGAGAAAATCAGATGCAGAAAAGATAAAACTGCAAAATTGCAAAAAGTAAGGCCCAAATCCACTTGTATAGGGCTGGCCACTTTTGTAGGAAATTTAAACTGATATTTTCATTATTTTAATGCCTAATAATTCAAACCTTACCCTAGTGGAATGCTATAAATAGATAGTGAAGGCTTCAGGAAATTTACACTTAAATTTCTACACTTCTGATTCAGAAAAAACTGAGCCTTCTCTCTCCCTATCTTTGGCTGACCCTTCTCTTTCTCCTTCCCTCTTCAATTTCGAAAATCTTAGTGTGAGAGTAGTGCCCACACACAGCAAGTGATACCTCAATCATAGTGAGGAAGATCGTGAAGAAAGATCATCAGCAAAGGAGTTTCAGCATCAAAGATTCAGAGAAAGAGATCCGTGTTCGTATATTGATAATGCTCTGCTACAGAAAGGAATCAAGGGCTAGATATCTGAACGGAAGGAGTCATATTATTCCGCTGCACCCAATGTAAGGTTTCTTAAACTTTATATGTGTTTAATTTATCGTTTTAGAAAGTTCTTATTTAGGATGTTAATAAACATACTTGTGAGTAGATTTAAGATCCTGGTAAAATAATTTCCAACAACTGGCCTCAGAGCCATGGTAATTGATTTACTTGCAAGAAATTTGGACTTTAAAACGATTGTTTGTATGTTCTTTGGATGGTATCATGTTGTATTGAGTGTTATTTGATGATTGATTGATGTTTGTGAAATTTTCGTGAAAAATAATTGTGATTTCGTTTCTGGAATTATTTTTATTGGATAGTATGGAAAATATTAAGCAAGTTAGCTTTTTACAGAACTCAATTTGGATTTTATTTGAATTAGTTATGATTTTTTTAAGATTTGACAAAATCGGAAATTTGTCTTGATAGTTTCTCGATCGCAGAACTGTCCGTACAGTTTCGAATTTTTCCTTTTTTCTTCAATTTTTCATACTTTTTCATGGAATTAGCTTCCAATTTTTTGTATGGTTTTGTATATATACTATTACTATTCCTAATTCAATTCTAATTATCATTTTGAATTAATTTAATTTTTTTTTAATTTAATTCAAGATATTAGTGTAATTTGAATTTGAATAGAATTAGTATTTATCTTTTTGCTTAAAAATCTATCTTATTTTTAAATTTGATTATATTTTTTTAAATTTAAGGTCAGATATTTTAAGATATTTATAATATCTTTTAAGATATTTATAATATCTTTTAAGATATTTAAAAATATCTTATCTTTTAAGATATTGATAATATCTTTTAAAGATATTTATAATATCTTTTAAGATATTTTAAAAATATCTTATCTTTTAAGATTTTTTAATTAAATCTTTTTAGATATTTTGACCATATTTAAATTTAAAATAAGATATTTATAATCATGTAATTTTAAATAGATATAAGATATTTTGCTAATTGTTTAAATTTTGTTATTTTATTTATTTAAATTACATTTAAAATTTGAAAAAGATATTTATTTAGCTTTTCTAATTTTTTATTTAATTTTTATTTATAAAATAATATTTAAAATTTAAAAGTAGTTAGCAAATTTTTGAAATGATATTTAGGTTTGTTCAAACCTAATTTTTCAAAATTGTAGGTTTAATTTTAAATTTAAATATTTAATTAATTTTCGAAATTTTTTTTAAATTTTTTTCGAAAATCCATTTTAATAATATTTCGAAATTAATTATTTAATTTAAAATTAAATAAATCCTACATCCAACTATCCAGCTAACTTTGTTGCAGGAGTATGTGGTTTTAGCTTGTATGTAAGTTTTTAAAACCTATTATTACTTGATTGCAAATAGCCATGGTTACCTTTTGCCAGATCTAATGATCTGATGGCTCCCTTGGTCAAGATAATAATTTGTAACAGGTATATTTACAATCTTCTTTCATCTGTGTATGACCTAGCAACATGATAGGACTCATCCAAAGTGTGCCTGTGTGAGCCTATGTGTTTAATTTTATTATAGATGCATATAGGTTAATGTTGCTAAAAATAAATTATCATAGTTATTGATAGAATTTATTTAGGCCCATTTAGTTTTTGGGCCTATTCAATTAATAACAGTTGTTCTTATTAAGGTTAAATTCCTCTCTTTTGGGCCTTGTGTGAGAGTTGGGAGCCATAGAAGTGGGTACGACATACCGAACTCCAAAGACCCCCTCACACAAACCACCCCAATTGTGAAGGCCCATTTGCCTGATTTGAATGACTGTACTAGGTTAATTACACTAGTTTAACCTAATAAAATTGATTAGCAACATAATTAATTTCATTTATTTTGAAATTAATTTAAGAAAAATCATAGTTTAAAGAATTTTATATTCTAAGCTAAACTATATGCATTTTCTTGTATTTAATTAAATATAGAATTATAACCATCTAGATTCTTTCTGGAGCTTAATTTAAATTTTTCATTAAATATTCCTATTTAAGTTGATATTTAGTTATCTACAACTAACCAACTTAAATCTGAATATCTTTTGAATTTCAAATTTCAAAATTAAGTTGAGGAATTTTAGGCATTGGTTATTAAGATTCTTTAGATATTTTTTAAGTTAATATCTTTTCAAATATTAACTTAAAATGGAATATTTTTGAATTAAGTGGTTACAACTTAATTTTTGATATTTAATTAAATTTAAATTTGAAAATATTTAAGTTTTAGATTTTTTCTAATACAACTTAAATTAGATATTTTTTCAAATTTTGTGGAAAAGATACTTAGTCAAATAAGATATTTTCTAGATAATTATTTCTAGACTACTTATTATTTCTAATATTTAAAAGGAAAATATTATACATTGTGAAATTAATTATTTATATAATTAATTTTGGTACAATTTATTTTAAGTATATTTTTCCTAGTATTAAACTAGAGATTAATAATTAAGCCTTCTCTACACTTAATTATTTATTTCTTGAATTTAATACATTTAATTAATTTGAAAATTAAATATCTAAGTTGATTTTTATCATCATACTTAAATATTTCTTTTTCATGACATTTAATTAAATAGAAAATTATTTTTAGTTGAAATTTATTTTTTCAACTAAATTTAAATAATTTTCAAAATATATTTTTTCTTTATTTTATTAATCAATTTTCGAAATTGCATTTCTTAAATGCTAGAATTTCGAATTTTATCTTGAAAAATAGATTAAGTTGTAAATTAATTATTTATTTTAATTAATTCTTGGATCAACTTAAATCAATGATTTTTTCATTTATTGATTAATTTAAAATAAATTGAATTAAAGTATATTACTAGAAATTGAATTAATTAGTCAAAGGAAAATCTAGATAGATGATATTTTTGCTTGAAGTATTTTTCTAGTGTATTTAATTAAATAGAAAATTAATATTTAAGTTGATTTTCATCATCATACTTAAATATTTGAAATTTTTCTTATATATTTAATTAAATAGGAAAATTATATTTTTTGTTGTAAATTAATTAATTAATTTTGGGCCAACATTAAATTAGAATAATTTTTCCAGGATTAATTTTTTATTTTAACATGCATTTTCGAAAATTGTATTCTTAAATACTTTAATTTTTCGAAATGCAATATATATTTATAGAAAATTAAATTTGAGTTGTAAATTAATTTAAATTAATTTTGTAACAACTTAAATATTTTTTCTAAATATTTATTGGATATTATTACTAAGATGGAAATAATTCATTTTCATATCCATCTAAGTAAAATTTATAAATATTAAATTAAAATTTATATTTAGAATTTTTCATTATAAATTGGAAATTTTAATTAAATAAATATATATTTAAAATAAATAGAATAAATAAAGAGAATCAAAGAAAATACAACTCACTTTAAATAATGAGCTTGATTATTATTGAGATATTCGATCTCCATTGTTGGTCTTACAAAAGTTAAATGTTTTCAATATAACCTCGAGACGCTAGACTTCGTCCCCCTATGGATGGTTATTCGTTGAACGCATTTAACACCGTAAGATTTCATTTGATAAGTGTTTTGTAAGTTTTCGTCTCTATTAGACTCTCCCCTACGGTGACTACTTAGAGATAAACTTATGAAACATGAAACAATGGTGGAAGCTCATAAAATGAGAATAACCTTGACTCTCGCCTACCGGAACAACGTTGGATTCTTATTTTGATCGAATAAAAGGTTGCTAGAATGTTTAACATTTTAGACGAGCTGACAACTCTATTCAATGAATGGTAGCTTTGACTCTCGCCTACCGGGACACTGTATCAGTTTGTTGAAAACCTTGGAAATTATATAGGATTGTATGTTTTAGTATTTTCACTAGTCATTCCTACTTGCTATATGTTTATAATTTCTGAATTGTGTATGAATTTATATTGAACCATGTTATTTTCTGTTATTAAGTTGTAGTTTAATTTCGAATCTTCATTGTTGGTCTAACATGTTTGTTTTTCTATTGAGATAAATCCCTAATGGATTTTCACCATTAGACATACATAATAGTGTTAGATCTCGAAAGATAAATATTGTATATGCGACATCTAGCTGTTCATCAATTGATGACACCTAAGACTAGTATTTTTACGATATGAAACAAGAAGATTACATAAATAAGATTACTTTGTCTTTCGCTAATCGAAGCATCGTTGGATTCTTATTTATAAACGAAATTATCCTAATTCCTCTTAGCTTATTCATTTCGAATCAGCTCAATAATATATCATTGGATGAATGGTCTATAAATCATTTCATGTCATTATATTTTCTCTTAAGAAATTAAATGACGCATATGATTATAATCCCGAAATTCTATTCCCAATTGATATAAATCCTCAATCTTAGAAATCTCCTACTTGTATGGGCAAATCTGACTTAGAGTTTGTATTAGTAGTGCTGGTCCAAGATAGAATTACTCATTATATTTGGTATAAATTTAAGTCTTTGACTTTAATTTTAGATTCCAAATAGAAATTTTCTTAAATTTTCTTAGATTCCCGGGCAAGTAGCTAGTATGGTTCGGATCTCACCTCAGCTAGCAGAGGATATGGTTAGATCCAGCATTGAGTTTGTGGTAGGTCAGCTTCACAACTTAACGCTGCAATCTGATCTGTTGGAAAGAATAAAAGTCGCTCAGATGACGGATCCAGAGTTAGTGAAGATCAGAGATGAGGTGTTGGCTGGTCAAGCCAAAGACTTTTCAGTGTCAGACAGCGGGATGCTTTTGTATAAAGCTAGGGTTTGTGTTCCGAATAGTGTGGAACTCAAAAATGAGATCTTTGAGGAGGCTCATTCTACCCCGTATTCTCTGCATCCCGGCACCACTAAGATGTACCAAGATCTTAAACCGTACTTCTGGTGAAGCGGTATGAAGAAGAATTTGGTAGAATTCGTATCGAGATGCCTCACTTGTCAGCAGATTAAGGCTGAACATCAGAGACCAGCAGGGTTGTTGCAGCCTCAAACCTACCAGAATGGAAATGGGAAGATATCACGATGGATTTTGTGGTCGGGTTACCTAAGACCACGGGTTTATTTGATTCCATCTGGGTAGTGGTGGATCGATTTACGAAATCTGCTCATTTTCTGCCGGTTAGAACAACATTTACAGTGGATCAGTTGGCAGAGTTGTATGTCAGAGAGATAGTAAGACTTCACGGGGTACCGAAGTCTATAGTTTCGGACAGGGATCCGAAGTTCACCTCCAAATTTTGGCAAAGTTTGCAACGAGCAATGGGTACAAAGCTGAAATTCAGTACAGCATTCCATCCTCAGACAGATGGTCAGTCCGAAAGGACAATTCAGATATTGGAGGACATGTTGCGAGCCTGTGTTATGGATTTCGAAGGCTCATGGAATAAGTATCTACCGTTGATAGAATTTTCTTACAACAATAGTTATCAGAGTACGATAGGGATGGCTCCCTATGAACTGTTATACGGTAGGAAGTGTAGATCTCCCATCCACTGGGATGAGACAGGGGAGAGGAAATACCTAGGTCCAGAGTCAGTGCAGCGGACCAATGAGGCAATAGAGAAGATAAAAGCTAGAATGCTTGCCTCACAGAGCAGACAGAAGAGTTACGCAGATCCGAAACGCAGAGATGTTGAGTTCCAAGTAGGGGCCATGTGTTTTTACGGGTATCTCCGATGAAGGGGATTAAACGTTTCGGGAAAAGAGGCAAGTTATGCCCTAGATTTACAGGACCTTTCGAGATTCTCGAGAAGATAGGTCAAGTGGCATATCGGCTAGCATTGCCTCCAGCTTTATCAGCAGTTCACAACGTATTCCATGTCTCGATGTTAAGAAAATACGTTTCAGATCCCTCTCATATACTCAGTTATGAGAGCCTTGAGCTACCCGGACATGACTTATGAGGAACAGCCAGTGCAGATCCTGGATAGGAAGGATAAAGTCCTTCGGAATAAGACCATAGCATTGGTCAAGGTTCTCTGGAGAAACAGCAAGGTGGAGGAAGCCACCTGGGAGCTAGAGTTAGATATGAGAGCTCAATATCCAGAGTTATTCAGGTTAGATTTCGGGGACGAAATCCTTTTAAGGGGGGATAGTTGTAAAGACCGCTTAGTTTAATTTGGAAATTAGCAGTTTATCATGATTAATTATGAAATTATTTATAGCCATTTAAATAATTTATTATACTGTTATTATTGAATTCAGAAATGCATTGCTATGTCATTCAGTAGTTTTCATATTTTGCATTTCCAGTGCCCGGTATTTTGGAACTCGGTGTTTGGCTCAGTAGAAATCACAACTTAGTATGTTAGTAGTTTGTGACGGTTTATTAGACATTGGAAATGTCGGGAATGGCCGGGAATTTAGAATTTCCCAAAAATACCCTTTAGTGTGTTTTATGTGGTTTTAGTGTGGAGGGGCAAAATGGTCTTTTTGCCCCATTAGTATTTTGTCTTCCAATGAGTTATTAACTGAAAAATAAGTGTTAATTGATATTAAATGTTGGCTGAAACAAAGAGTAAGTTGTTGCATGTTATTCATTTTCATTTTATAAAAAAAAAAATCACAAAGTTAGAAAAAATAGAAAAACTCTCTCTTTTCCCTCTCTCTTTTCGGCTGTTTGCATGGGGTTCAAGGGCTGGGATTTTCTTTGATTTTCAAGCTAGATTCAACCTTAATTTGTGAGCTCTTGATTGTGGTAGGTGATTTCTAACTTTCTCCCTTTATTTTCTTGAATAAAAATGGTGAAAATATGAGTAATTGCATGATTGTTAGATGTTGTTGCTGCTGTGAATTTGTTCTTAATTTCAGAGGTTTAAAGCTTGTTAGATTAAGGTTATTTAAGTTGTTTTGAAGCATGATAGTTAGGTTGAGTAAAATTATGATTTTTCTATGTTAAAACTATGGTTTTCAAAGAGAGTTGGTTATGTTCTGTTGCTGTGATATTGTTGATGTTTGTTTTCATTTTCAGAGGCTTAGTTATGCATGATTATGTAGGTTTGATCTAGTTTGATTGCATGTTAGTGGATTCTAACCAAGTTTGAGTTTTGGAACTCAAAGCTTAGTCTTTAATGGTGTTTTGTGATTCTGTGAGTTCTGGGTGGTTTTGTTGCCTTTGAATGGTTATTTGGGTCATATAGAACAGGTCTGGAAGATCTTGTGTGATTTGGGTTAGAATTGATCGAGTTATGAATTTTTGAAAAAAATTCTGAGGAACCGAATTCCAGTGCAACCGGAATTCCGGATGAGGGTCCAGTAATTCCCAGAACCGGAATTCCAGTTGCAGAACCGGTCTACCGGTTGGGGAATTTTCAGAAACCCTAGATTTCCTCGATTTTATGTTTTAGGGGGTATTGCCATGCTTTTTATCGATAGGGAAACTTTTAGTTCCTAGTTTAAGTCCCCGGGAAGTGATTTAGCGTGTCACTTATAGTGTTGTGATTTTTATGGTTTAGGAGCCTGTAATCCGCCGCGTGCTTAAAGTTCCAGTCAGGTTGACCGGCACACCTGAATTCGGAATCCAGGTAAGATTAGTATAACAGTATGCATATGTAGATTACATGTTTAGCGTGCATGTAGGGAGCCTGTTAGATTACATTAGTTATGTATGTTGGCTTCGAACCATACAACCCTGTCACGTCGGTACAGGTTGGAGTATGACCAAGAAATGAGTATGACCGGCTCGACCGATCAGCCGACACTTGGTTGGTGGTTCCGTACTATTGACGTATCCCGTCGGTACAGTGGAGTATGACCAACGGCGGAGTATGACCGGCTCGACCGATCGTGGATATAGTAACACGTCGGTACAGCCGGAGTATGACCAAGAACGGAGTATGACCGGCTCGACCTATCAGCCGTTACGTGTCAATAGTACCGTCCCTATGAACGTTCGAACTCGCACCGTGTTGGACACGGCGGTGGTGGCTCGATGCGTGTTGGACACGGCAGTAGCGGGACTCAGTATCGTGTTGGACACGGCTGTTAGGGTTATGATCAGGGGTATGGGCGTCTGATCATAACCGGGATTATGTATGAGTATTTTTATGCTTTTCTTACTGAGTCTGTCGACTCACAGTTCTACGTTTATGTGTAGGTAAAGGCAAGGCTAAAGCTGATGGACCGTGAGCAAGCTTATGAAGGTTGTACATGTCGGGGCGGTTAGGCCTGGAGAGTATGATCCTCGGGATAGCGAGGCTGATTTTGTAAATAGTCGCTAGGCGACACTTATTTTGTATAAACAGTTAAATCTTTTTGTAAATGATTTTGTAATCGGGATCCCGAGTCTTTTGTAATATTATTTTATAAGTTTAATTAAAAAGCAAAAATTTTAATTAATCACGTTTTCCATAAACCTCGTTGATTAGCAACGAGCTGCACAGCATGTTTAAAAATCACGTAATACGCCTATGTCAGTTAGGGTGTTACACAAGCAAAGATAGAAGTATTCAAGTACTGACAAATCCTGACTGGACCTACAGCTAGCCGGCCAGGGTGGACAGGTTCCATGCACCGGGCAACCTTCAATAAGGCTAGCCGGCCAAGCATACAGGCATGACCCAACACGTGTTTTTCCCACATGCCTTCCAATTCCTCCTCAGTATTCCTATGACTTTGGAGCAGTTCAAACTGCCCACGATTCTAGAAATTCTTCATCAATAAGGAATAACCCTATTATTTAGGAATTATTAATTATTTATTCTGTATTTCAAATATGCAGTGTAACTTCTTTATTTGTAAGAATAATTCTATGTACATCTTATAAACCCTAATAATATATAAAGGGTCATCAACCTATGTATATAAATACGCTTAGAATTACTAAAGTAATAAGTCCTCTCTCTTTTCTCATACTTTTCACTTGCAAAATATACTCTCATTGTAATACTGAAGAGAGCTTAGCTAAAAATTACAAGATTATAGTCTGTAATCTGCGTTGGTATTATTTCAAGAGTGAATACAACTAAAAATTAGAGTAAGTCATTACCTGAACAAAGGGGCCGAATCTCAATAAATCTTTTTGTCTCCACATTTATTATTATTCCACACGTGACAATCATAAGCAAATTTCGATCCTAGTCAGACTCCGCATCGGTTGGTTGAATCCACAATCAACAATGACTTTTCTTAACAATTGTAAATCATCATTTAAAGTAATTTTTTCCTATAGTTATAAACAGTCTTTTAAAGTTCTATATTTTTATGATACCTGTATAGCTAACAGTATTAAGCATCGATAAAAAATAGTATAAAAGACAATTATAAACCATGGAAAAAATTAATTTTGTAGTAGTAATATTGTGGAAGGACCCAATAAAATTTTGATATAATTGAATAAAATTTTTAATTTTCCGTAATTAAATCTATAAAAATATTAAGCGGGGTCAATACTAAATCTTCAGTACTGGAGTGGGGTTTGAAAAATCGTCCCTCCTTTTTTCGCACCAATTAAGGAATCTAACCCAACTTATAGAATAATTTTACTTTGCAGAAGCATGCATATATGTTTTTGACTTTAACACATATATAAATATTAATAAATTTAAACAGTTCAAGAGACCGGCCCCTAAATCCATCTATTGTGTATATATATATTAGTGAATAAGCTTATTGTATATTGATTACTGATTAATTAAAAGATGAAAACTCGATTAGTATATTTGTCAGTCTCCCCGAATCGCCACGTGTCAACCTTTCAACTGCCCTTTACGTGATATATATAACTTATACATATAGCACATGCATGATAATCTTAATTGTGTTAGAAATCATATTAACGAAGAAAACTCTGCCGATCGACATATAGTAGTGTACATGTACTGATCTCATGCATGACTGTGCATATATAAATATAAATATAAATATATATATATATATATATATATATATACTTCTAGAGAAAATATAGATGTGGGCGGTGCATGCAGGATGCTGTGTTGCAGTAGTAGCTAGTTCTGGATGAGTTAGAATAAGAAATTA
Organism: Cannabis sativa; assembly: GCF_029168945.1. Taxonomy (NCBI): domain Eukaryota; kingdom Viridiplantae; phylum Streptophyta; class Magnoliopsida; order Rosales; family Cannabaceae; genus Cannabis; species Cannabis sativa. Next base: position 68,497,316 of record NC_083601.1, read on the forward strand.
ATGGCGTAGATTTTGGGACAAGAATGTCTCTTACCCATGTGCCCACGTGGGATATGGTATGCGTGTGGGTCTCTTTCCTTCAACTTATTATCTGTTTTTTTCTTTCTTTTCTCTCTCTCTCTTATTTTTTTTTTTAATAATATTAACATATTATATGTTGTTTAATTTTAATATATATATATATATATATATATAAATGAATTTGTATGTGCATGCTGCAGCAGCGGTTGTAGAAAACGTGGATACAGCAAACTCACAAGCTCATGAAATACCTTCCAAGTAAGGAAAGTATGTAGCCGTAATTGCATATCACAATAGCTCCATGTAAATATATATATATATAAAAATTAATATGGAGTGTGTGTCATATACGTACATGCAATTGCAGCATCAAATATATTGTATAAATATATCTGTATAATTAAGACTTTTTCTTTTATCTTTTTCCAAGTAAGTACATTTTATTTTTATTGCTATTTTCTTTTGTTTTTGTCAACTTTGGAGCCTTTGATCATGGGGTACTAGAAATGAGCTGTGCGTGGCTGGCGTTGCAAATTAAAGACCCATTTGCAACACCCTCTACCCTATATCACGTGCCTATACATATATATACTGTATGCTTTTTTCTTTTCTTTTCTTTTTTGAAACTTTTGATTGTTATAATAAGACCATATGCCACTTTTTACAAAGACTACTTATTATTGTACACAAATTAAACATAAATATATATATGTGTGTGTCATGGCTTACAGCAAACACAGGGCTGTATCAAGCATGTCTCATTCCCTTTTTTGGCAAAATCAGTTGTTTTCCAAGGTTTCTTAATTTAGTCAAACTTACTGTGTAGTATAAACTAAAAGTTGGCCTAGCTACAAACTGAATCTTTCATACCAAATTGGTGGTTAGATATTATATTTATATACATTCATATAATTTAATGCTTAATATATATATATATATACATTTATTAATTAATTAGTTTGTATGAAGTGAACTGCATGCGAGGGTGTGTAATAGTACTGCTAATTAAAGTTAATATATATAAAATATATATCTTCATTAGTGCAAAGCTAACTCTTTAATTATTTAAATTTTCACTTTTAACTTGAATTTATTTTCTTATGGAATCAATTGAAATTATATATATATATATCAATATATACCGAACAGCACGTATATATCGATCGTGTCTTAATCGGATGACTTAATGTCTAAAATTAATATTTATATATTTACAAAATAGGCCGGTTTGGCAATTCTGCATTGACAAGAAATATATAAATGTACAAATAATATATTATTAATGTTTTGAAAATAAAGATAAGAATTAGAAAAACACGCTCGCCAAAATTCGTTCTTTTTTTCTTTCTTTCTTCTTATATTTTATTTATCTTTTTCTTATTTTGACCTTTAGTCTTTTATCAGTTACGATCAATACCGAATATAATGTCACCGAAACCCTACCCTAGGCCACCTTTTATCTTCAAATTTTAGCGTAAATCTATCTGCCGACTTTTATGATCAGTTGCTTTCTCCTTATCAACATTTATTTTATTTAATATATGAATATTATATGTATATTTTTATATATACATTAATTACACATCAACTCTCAGTAATTTTAAGCAATATAGGGCAATTTTTATTTTTATTTTTTGTGATATTTTAGGACAACTTTGGTTTAGAGCCTGTGAGTGTGAGCTAATTAATTAATTCGGCCACTCGATCAATAGTATAATTAAATATCTATATGACAAATTAGATTTATAACTTCCTATATTCGTGTGAAGTTAATGATTAAGGGTTTGAAATTATGTTTGCTAGAGCTCTAGCTAGCTAAAAAGATAATAATACAATAAAGTGACACATAGTTGGAGCTATCAACTAATAAGAAAAAGAAAAGAAAATGTATAACTGGTGTAAAACAAAACAATGGTCAGAGAAGTTTGGCGTGTGGTTGGAGAAATGTTTTCTTTGTTGCTTAGAACTTTTTCACAAAAAGATTATAAGTATAATCAATGTGAGTTGAGCAAATACTTTCTTGACAAAAGGAGGGGACGATTTTCTCACTCCTCTATGATATATATAATATATGCAAAAAGGAATGTTTATGAAAAGATTTTGATTCCTCTTAATAAGTACTGGGGTGCTGCCACGTGTGCCATGCATTTATAGATAAGTTTTAAGTTGATATATAAATGTAAATTTTTATTTATTTTTCATTAATAATTTCAAACAAAAAAATAAAAGGAGAAATAATAATATGCTTTTATTTCTTC